>NC_135374.1:78382140-83182140 GCF_049243985.1 Paroedura picta | reverse complement strand
TATGGTTTGAAGCTGATTTTTTATCATAGAGTTTCCCCAAAAGCCAGAGCATCGCCCTCAATATCTCTGACATGCCAAAATCACTTCCAGGCCTACTCCACACACATAGGATAATGCACGTTCAATGCACTTTCAAAGTAGATTTTTCTGTTCTGCACAGGAAAATTCAGCTGCCAAAGCAAATTGAAAGTGCATTATCCTATGTGTGCAGAATGGTGCCCTGGTGACATCAGCATGCCAGATGTTCTTCTGGGTTGGGTAAGTGCAGGGGGGAACTCCCGGAGAGCACCTCCTCCCCCAATGACAGCATAGTGGCACGTGGTAATCCTACTTATCATCCTCAAAGCCAAAACATAGTATGGGATAATTGGTTGTATGAGAAGCAGAGTGTTTCAGGATGGCAGGAGGAGATGAGGCAATTTTCCAGAGGATTCCTTCAGCCATTACCTGACTCCAAAATTGTAATTGGCCTTTGAATCACAGAGAGTCTTGTCTAGCTTCAATTTTTAGAGATCTACAACTATGAACAGCTGCAGTTATGTAGTAAGAATGCTTGACCGTGGCCTATGATTGTGAGAATATACGACTGCACCATCTAAAGTTACTCTTAAAGTATTAGGTAGTAAGCAAATATGTTGCTTGTTTTAGAGTTTTCTGCTACCTAATATATTCGTTAAAATAGTATTTCTAACATTCTTCTCATAAAAGTCACACACACACACACACACATACACACACATATATATATATAATAAAATGTCTGGTTATTTGTTCACTCTTTCTCTGGGAACCTATGGGGTTCAGGTAGGAACCCCATGACATGGTCCATTTTATCATTTTACATCTTTGTATATATTACGTAAGCTTACCAAATATGTTAAAATGCTCCTATGAATTGCCACTTAAAAGTTACTTTCTATGTTTGAGATATCTCAGATCAGTACAGATCGGCACAGTAGCACAGCCACAGCTAATGTGTTTTAGATGGAAGAAAGAAGTATGAATATTTGCCACTGATAGTCTGAGTCAGGAAAAACTGATTGGCAGACATAGTATTTTTCTTCCTAAAAATACTTATTTTCCTTTTATGCAAGCAAAAAAATCCCCTCTTTCCAGAAAGATACCACGAGATCTTGAGGTCCAAGGGCCAGGCTATTACACAAAAGCTCCATTCAAAGCATAAGTATCTTGACTCAAATGGAACTTTCTTCCAAGTAATATGTTTAAAATCTAGAGGGTATGGCATAAAAAAAAGATTAGGATAGGTTTTCTAAGAGTTTAATTCAGCACTTGCCTATCTGATGTTTTATACTTTTTGGAAATCATAAGACAAGGCATCTCAGTGCCAGCCTTTGAAGATGTCCCAGAAAAAATACGTGTGTGTTAGGCATGTGTGAGATGAAGATGAGACCTAACCTCCACTCGCTCGCTGATGAAGTGGAGGAGCTGGGCAGAAAAGGAGGATGCGCAGGGGGAGGGGGGGGACGAGCCTGCTGGTGTAGATGGCAGGCATGGTGAAGTTGTATCGCACCTGGGGCAGGGTGGGGAGGCACAGTCATGGGGGGCTTTAGAAGGCAGCATGTGCGAGGGGTCCGGTCTCCTCTGTCCGAGCCGCCACCAGGACAGCTTGTCAGTTTGCGGCAGGTTCTGGCCAATGGAGCATCTCTGGCAGCATCAGGCTGCCTGGTGAGCAGCATTCCCAGCTCTCTGGCCTCAAGACTTTTGGCCCCAACCCCACCTGTCTTTCATGTCAGGGCTGGAGGCTCCTAGTGAACCGGGGAAGCCGAGGGCTCAGCGCAGCTGGCAGAGGTCTTTGGCAGCCAGTGGTAGACTGCCTGGGGAGTAGCTTATCCAGCTCCTTGGCTTTGGGCATTGTGGGCCCCACCCATACCCTCCCCAAATAATCGACGGTGGGAGGCTCAAGGCGGCCCATCAAGCGGTGTGCTCAGGGCAACCAACAGAGCATCTTCGGCAGCCAGTAGTTGGCTGCCTAGCAAGTGGCTCACCCAGGTCTCTGGCTCTGCGACTCATCCATCCTGTGTCCAGCAGCCGGAGGCTTGAGGCAGGCCTATTGGGCAGAGGGCTTGGAGTTGCCAGCGGAGCCTCTCTAGTGGCCAGTGCTTGGGTGTTTAGTGTTTGCTATTTGAATTTGGTAGTAGTTTGATATTGCAGGAAAGTACGCTTTCTGTATTTTTCTTTATGAACTTTTATCTGGCTTTGGGTAGTAACTGCGTGCACAAAAGAAAAGAAATATCTAGGGCTGTTTCAGTAATGATTGTTACTGCTTATCACTACTGTATAGGACCCTGGCCTGGATAGTCCAGGCAAGCCGAATCCCATCAGATCTCAGAATTAAGCAATAATAACAATACTTTACTAGCATTTGGACAGAAGACCTCTGAGGATTTGGATGGAGTTCTTCCAAGGAACACCAGGGGTCAAGGCACGGAGGAAGGAAATGACCAGCCACCTCCAAACATCTCTTGCCTGGCTGCCAGACAATCCTCAGATCTCCTGGCTACACTATACAGGCCATAGGGCCGAGAAATGAATTTGAATGAGTGAATGTTTTTATTTATTTATTTGTTTGTTTATTTATTTAAATTTATTACTTGCTACCCCCAGGCTAGCTGGCTCATGGCAGGTTATAATACTTAAAACCCCAAAATAAAACACATAAATCCCACCCCTTAAGAAAATCCCAGTGGCATAGAATCTAAACCCATCCCCACGCCCCACCCCTCCAAGATGCACCTGTGAGGAGGATTCTTAGCAGCTGCATTTTGTACCAGTTGTAATTTACAGGTCAAGAATAAGGGAAGGCCAGTGTAGAGCAAGTTACAGAAGTCAAGCATAGAGGTGACCGTTGCATGGATCACTGTGGCCAGGTGATCTGAGGGCAAAAAGGATGTTACTAGCCTCACCTGGCATAGATGGAAAAATGCCATGTGGTTTACTCTGGTGACCTGTGTCTTCATTGATAGGGAAGCATCAGGAATCACCCACAAATTCCTGACTTTGGATGTGATCTTAAGTTGCACCGTGTCCTGACTGGGAAAGCATGCCTCCTGATCTGGCCCCTTTCTCCCAAACCACATAACTTCCATCTTGAAGTTGAATTTCAGGCAACTCAGCTCTAACCATTCAGCTAACTATTATATAACTACTGCATAGGGTGATGTGTATAGAAAAGGTCACCAGGCATTGCTCTGTATTTCTCCTTACTGCTATTTCTCCTTACATGGCACTTTACAGTCAACAGACCTGTCATGCTTTGCTACATCCGGGGGGGGGGGGGGAGTATAGCAAGAAAATCTCTATACTTTAAGTTGGTGGTAACAGCATTGTTGTGATTTTAGTAAAATCTGTGTTGGAATAAGTTGTTTTAGGGAAAAGACAGGTTGTTTTAGGAAAACTCTAGAGCTGTGTCATTGTTCTGCCAATTAGCCCATCACAGCCTGTTTCAGGGTAAGGATTGTTCTGCCATCTTTGTTGTATTTTTATGCATTAATATTGATTGTAGTTTTATTTACTTTGTGACTGATTCAGGTAGTAAAAAGCAAGATACAAAAACCCAGTTCTTCTTCTTCCCTCCCTTCAGTGGGGGCAGACCTGGCCTGGGCCTAGCCTGGCCCTCTTCCTCCTTCCCTCCACTTCCTGCTGTATTATGTGAATTGAGGAGGGTGTATACTGCCATTCCCCACCACTTGGGGACAAAGATGGAAGGCAGCAGCTTCTTCCTGTAGCCCAGTGGGGGAGATCAAGTGCCATCTTGTACCTCTCCATGGCATAGGGAAGTGAGGAGGGCAGGCACTCGTTTCTTGGTGCTCAAGATCCTTGGACCAACCCTGCCTGGCTTGTTGATGTGCATACGTACTCCTTCCCTCTTCTCCTTATGTTGAAAGAACAATGAAAGATGTCCTGGTTCAGAAATATTCAGCCTAACTCTAATTTTGCCAAGACATCCAAATGTGGGTGCCTGGGCAATCTGACACTTGCTTCTTTGCTACAAACTGTAATTCTAAATTAAAGTTTAAAAAGCCAACTTTGTGCCCACCATGAATAAACAGAGTGAGCATGAGTTAGAGAGTGTCAGCATGGAGTATGAGAGAACAAAGTTTGATGTCACATCCAGTGGGCGCGTCAGGGTGATGTCACTTCTGGTGGCACATGACTTCTGAGGGTGTGGCCAGCTGATACTTCTGGGGGTCCTCAAAGCCTGAAGAATACTTCAGGGAGTCCTCTATGGTCAATAGGTTGAAAAACACTGTTCTAGAGGGTAATTTATTATAATGGTCTCCATAGAGTACAATGGAGCTGAAAAATTAGGGAATCCCAAATTTTTACTGAATCTGAATACCATTTTGGTATTATGATTTGGGAATATCAGGAAATACCAATATTTTTCAGGTTCAATTAACCCAAACTCATAAATATTGGGATGGATCCCCCCACACACACACACAAACACTCTTGTCTATATAATAACTTTTTCATATTAGTGCCTTGCATCCCATGGGAAATCTCAGCTGATAGTGGAATAGGAATTCAGTTGCTTCCTGCTCCTTCTTAAGATGAAAATGCTGGTCTTGAGGAACAGGAGGGTGTTTGGGAACAACATAAAGGGGGAACTGGAGGCCTGTAATAGGAGGGAGAGTTAGTAAAAAGGCCCCTTTTCATAAGTGAAAATTTTCCACTAGATTGAATCCAATGACTTGCAGCAGAATTCAGCTTGTATATAACTAAGAAAACCTTGAGGAATGTCTTGATTAGTTCTTATCCATGGTTGATTGTATGATGTTTCATACTTCAAAAGAGCAAAAAAGTCATGAAACTCAATCTCGTATTCATTTTTCCTACTCTCAGAAAGGGGTGGAGTGGGAGATTAACAACTCCGGGCTCTACTGGCCAAGTCGTTCATCTTCTCAACCTAACGGGAAAGAACAAAGATACAAATTTGATAACTCTAGGTCAGTGGTTCTCAACCCTCCAAATGCCACGACCCTTTCATACAGTTCCTCATATTGTGGTGACCCCCAACCATAAAATTATGCAAGTGTTCTTTCACAGAAATTAAACCAAAACTGACCAAATGGTGTGAACATCCCTTGTTCATGATTGTATCTAAATTGTTTTTTTCCCAGGGGCACTGCTGGAGCGGCTGGCAGCTGAGTGCGGGTGCCTGCAGGAGAAGCAGCAACAGTGGTCCCCCCCCCGCCAAGCTGCTCACCCTGCCACGACCTCTGTGAAAGGGTCATTCGACCCCCAAAGGGGTCCTGACCCCCAGGTTGAGAACCACTGTACTAATGTGTTTTATAAACAAACAAACATGTCCAGAATGCTGGAAACCATCAAACTGTACAATGTGGAAAGGTGAAAATACCAGTTTGGTTTATTTGCTTGAAGATATATTTTGTATATAACAGAACTAGTCATTACTAAATGCAAAAGAGCTTTGTTTTGCTTTTTGAAGAGCTCTCCTAGGAAACTAAAAACAAAACACAGAAATGCACAGATTTTCTGAAAACCAGTCCCACAGTTTTAAGGTTTGGTAAGTTCCCCCCGCCCCAAGGCAGTTAATCATTTCCTGCTGTTCCTCTATTCTTTTGCTACGCAGCACTAACCCAGCCCCCTAGAGTTGTTGCTAAGTGAAAATCCAACAATGACAGCAACAGACTGAAAAATCAGACAGCTGATGGGCCAAGGGCAACAAGTTTGGCAGGAAGTGAATGGAAACCAGTGAAAATGTTGCTTTTTGTGCCCACAAGAGTAAACAACAATGTTGGCCAATAAACACATCTATCAAGGTAGTAAAAAAGTAGCCCAGAACCTGTTTTTGTTTTTTGTTTATCTACCAAGTGATGATGAATGTATGCTGATGGGAAGACACTGTTTTAGCCTGAATCTGAGTCAGCTTTTTAATCTTAGGAAACTTGAAGACATTTAAAAAAATAGAATCATAGAATCATAGAGTTGGAAGGGGCCATACAAGCCATCTAGTCCAACCCCCTGCTCAATGCAGGATCAGCCTAAAGCATCCTACTGTCAATTCACAGTGTCATCCCAAACAGAGGCCTTCACCAGATTGCTTTAATGTTCCATTTTCATGCCCCACTCTTTCTGTGGCTTTTCTTATGTCCAGCCAACTTGGTTTACATCCCCATGTTGTTCCAGTGTTTTCTTATTTCCCGGCCCTAGAATACTTTCCCCCATGCCTCTCCCCACCTCCCACCCAACCTCATTGATTACAGCCAAAAATCCACCCAGAAAGAGCAGGTTTGATGGTGAACTTAAAAAAAAACAACACATTAGCATTCCAGTGCTGAAACAAGTGGTCCTATTGGGAGACCTGCCAGCAGCAGCCAATCCTTGCCCATTTATTTTCTCTGCAGCCCAATCTATCTTATGCATGTATTGACAGCAGCAGATTTCAAAGTGTTCAGTAGGACTATCTTGTGTTCAAAGTCAAGACCCCTTTGTTCCTCATGGAAGCATTAAAGAATATTGTTTGGCCAAACAAACAGAACAGAGGACTATAGTACAGAGAGGAAAAACGGATCATACCATTCTTGAAGACTGAGATGGGGCTGTAAGAGAAATAATGACTGGATCATTTTACAGTAGACTGTAGACTGTAATATAAATATACAGTAGACTGAATATAAAGGTAGTTGAGATTTTGTGTGTAAATTTGAAGGACCATCATTATTACAACTATTGCTCCCCACACTTTTTTTTGGTCACCAGCCACTTCATGGAGGAGAAGAAGAAGAGTTGGCTTTTATATTTCCTTTTCTCTACCCGAAGGAGGCTCAAAGCGGCTTACAGTCACCTTCCCTTTCCTCTCCCCACAACAGACACTCTGTGAGGTAAGTGAGGCTGAGAGAGCCCTAGTATAACTATTCAGTCAGAATAGCTTTAGCAGGACTGTGGCAAGCCCAAGGTCACCCAGCTGGCTGTATGTGGGGGAATGGGGAATCCAACTCAGTTCACCAGAAGTCAGTGCTCCTAATCACTACACCAAACAGGCTCTTGGGTCTCAGGATGGGGAGCACACAGCGAGGGGCCATAAATGATGCACAATATCAGCCTGGACTCAAACATGGGTGCTTTCTTGGGGACCCCAGACAGATATCCTCCTGCCCATGGCCAGAGGCCAGAACATGCCTTCTGCCAGCTAGTTTCAGGCGTTGGAATTTCTTTCACTTCTCCTGGACACTGTCACTGCTGCCTCCACTGCCACCTCTGCCACCAGCAGTGGAAAAGGCAAGTGGGCACCTGGGGCTCAGGCAAGGTTACAGCACATCGCTCAAGCCGGGCAAGCTGGCAGGAGAGTCCATGATAAATCCATGTATCCAGATGCACTGGAGGGACATGCTTGCTGATGTGCCAGCCTCACACTACTGGGGAAGCAACATAGGGGAGAAAAGAGAGCCAATTTCTACTTGAGCTAAAGTTTCCTACACACGCTTGAAAATATTACCATGCTGCTCACACACAGAGTCTGATGTTCTCCAACTTCAGGAACAGTCATGACATTTGTTACCACCAACAAATGTTAGAACAATGCAAGAGTTTCACAAGCTTTTATCTGGCAGGTGTGCTTTCTGCTGCGGTTATCTGTTGCCAACTATGTTTAGTGGAATGTAGTTCCTGCCATACCATCGCCCTCCTCCACTGACAGAAGAATATTTCAAAGTGTTCGCACTGGTATGATGTATCAGCTACTGCCTTGTACTACTACGAAAAGAGGTGTGCCTATGGCTTCTCATACCAACTGTAGATTTTTCATCTATATGAAAACATTCTCTTGAACAGGAAAACAGAGGCACTCTAATTATTGGAGAGACCTGTGAAACACAGTGAAACTGGAAATGTGTATAAGAGATGAAAAGCAGTGTGTTCTCCCTGTGTTTCAGCACAAAAGTCAATAAGAGTCGACCAGCTCAGTGTTGGAGTTAAGTTACAATGAATCACTTGGGTTGACTAATTCTAGATTCATTCATTCATTCATTCATTCATTCATTCATACATACATACATACATACATACATACATACATACATACATACATACATACATACATACATACATACATTCATTCACCAACCTCCCCTAAGGCTCAGGGCGGTTTACATGAAACATAGAACAGAACAATACAAAGAAATAATAATAATAACAGTAATAACAGTAGAACAAATAGTACAGTTGAATAGTAATGAGAACAGTAATTCATAATGAAGCATACTGATGGACCTTTGGCTGGTGAGTTCCTGCATAGAGATTCATGGGAGGAGGGCTCAGAGACCCATGGAAGGCGTTGGTTCAAGTTGGTTCAACCTCAACCAAGTACTTTGTGGAAGAGCTCCCTTTTACAGGCTCTACGGAACTGCTCTAGTTCTGTTAGGGCACTGATCTCTTCTGGGAGCTCATTCCACCAGGTGGGGACCAGGATGGAGAAGTCTCTGGCCCTGGATGAGATCAAGCAAGCTTCCTTGGGGCCAGGGATCACCAGCCAGTTGGAGGTGGTGTAACTTAAGGCTCTTTAAGGATTGTAGGGCAGAAAGGCAGTCTGTGCCGTGACCATATAAGGGAGAAGGGTTAATGAGAGGACCTATACAAGAACAGGATGGGAGGTTGAACAGCTCTAGTACCTCTCATTTCTGAATACCTGATAACCCTGATATAAAAATGCAATAATAAATAAATAAATAACCCATATCAGAGTGATCCATGGGAAATGCTGCAAACTAAGGCTTGCTAGTCACAGCTAGATGATTTTTCATCAAGCTGTCTTGCCCATAGTTATAGCTTTTGGGGGACGGGGCAATTGCCAGGATACTGAGTATTCACTCCATCTTCCACTTTCTTGATGAGTGAACACTGAATACATCAGGAAGCTCCACCTACCATTCTACCTCTGTTTTCCTTTCCCCAGGGTGTGGTTGTACTCCAAAGACAATTCTGGACTTTCTGAGTAATTCATGCATTTGCAGATGTTTTCCTGCTGCTGATCACTTAGTTTAAAATCTTTTTTTTTCAGTACAGTGCTTGCCAAATTATTATCTAACAAAGAAAAGAGCACTTCCCTACCAGTGAGATGTATTACAGGGCTGAGGATATATTATATCTAGTACCACTTAACACAGGGGGTACTGTTTGCCCCTTACCCCAAGCACCACTTCCTGGATAAGCAGAGCATGTTGGGGTCTTTACAATTATCTGTTTATTTACAAATATATATGTGGGTGTAGGTCCAATGACAGTAACTACATTCCAAGGATTCCTGAGTTTTTCCAGTATCACCTAAAGGGTCTTTGTTCTTTCTATCTGAAAGATCAGAAGAAACTCCAAGAATCTGATGTTATCAACAATGAAGGACAATCCACTGAAAGAGAACCAGATAGGGATGCTAACAGTTTAAAAAGAAATGTTCTTTAACAGAGGCTTAGTATCTGGAAAATGATGCCTGAAGCTTTTCATGACATTGTGGTAAATAATATTACATTATACTTCAATTAAAGGGACATTTTTATTCCAGGTCGTTGGTAAGGATCCTAGAATTAATCATGAGAACAGCAGATACTAAGAGGCCAGGGAGAAACAGAAAAGGTCTGTAGATACACCAAAACAAAGGAAGCAGTTACGGTGGCCGGACAAATAGCAATAATCTTTTCAAGTATATCCTATGTGAGTTTACTCAGAAAATATGCAGCCCATCCATGGACATATATTCATAATAATTTTGAGAGGGCTTACATCTAAATAAGTGTGCATAAGATTGCAGCCAGAACTCAGTAGGACTTACTACCATATATCTGTGCAAGATGGGTAGCCCCATCTTGCAGTAGAAAAAAGCAGTAGAAAAAAGCAACAGTCCAGTAGCACTTCAAAGGCTAACAAAATTTGTGGCAGGATAGGAGCTTTTGTAAGTCACTAGAAGTGAACAGGACTCACAAATGCTCATGCCCCGCTCCAAATTTTGGCTGTCTTTAAGGTTAAGGTGACCAGATTTTAACATTGGTAAAGCGGGACAACATTGACCAGGGGGGGTTCTTGATTAAAATTTGGTCTATATGGAGCAACAAAATTTTTCATAGAATGCATAGAACGCAAAAATAGTATTGTAATATATATATATTTAATTTCAGCATAAGTGCAATTTGCCAGGTGCCCCCAGATGTCCCTCCAAAAGTGGGACAATCTGGTCACCTTATTTAAGATGCTCTTGCTTTTTTCTAGCTATGTGTATCCTTCAACTACTAAGAATTATGTAAGGCCCATTATGCACGGCCGCCGAAACGGCGATTTCGGGTCAAATGGAAAACGCGGAAGGGGGAGAAGCGAAGCTTACCGCTTATGCACGGGATGGGACGCAACGGTGGCAAAATCCAGAGTAACCGATTATGCACGCAGCGACCCTGGCGCCGCTACTGGTTGCGCCCCGGTCACCCAGAAGCTGCGCTTTCTTCCGCGTTTCGCTAATGCAGCTTTTTCGGCGGCATGCACTGAATCTGCAGCCGGTTGCAGCCGGCACCGTGTGTTATCGGTGATTTTAGTCGCCGCCATTCCGCCCCAAATGTGCGCTTCCCCCCCACCCCCGTGCATAATGGGCCTAAGTGACTAACATATTGAATTTAACAGCAGTCTGTAATGAAAGCAGAATATGAAGAGAATGCAAGATTTAGCTAAATGACAACAATTTTATTTGTATCCTGCCTTTTCAAATGCCCAGAGTGGGTAACAACATTAAAATACACACTAAGATTAAAATTGTAAAAACAACTACAGTTTACAATATCTAATACCCCCCACTAGCTTCACAAACCTGGGAGGTTTGACTGGAGCCAATCTTTTCTCTATTTCTTTCACAACTTTAAGGATTAAAGTTAGCATTAGGATTAGCTCAGGTATGATTCACACTGGGGAGTGGTTAGATTTACAGTGTGTAGGTGTAAGGGAGAGTGAGAATTGTGGTTTAGAAATGTTATAGGCTGTATTAATATTTCTTGACATTATACGTAAAATATGTATTTTTCTGGACTTATTTTACACACAAGGGTAAAGTTAGGGTTACGTTTAGCTAAGGTATGGTTCTGGTTAGGAAATGGTTAAGTTTAGAGTGTGCATTAGGGATGAGGAAGAGAGAGATTCATGGTTAGGAAAGCCTATGGGATAGACATGTATGTCTTCACATTAGTTTATATACAAGCTTGCGGCCCGGGAAGCTTCTTACTGCGGGAGGGCGGGGAGAGGGAATCAGGGCCGGGCCGTGCACTGCGCATGCGCGGCCCGTGCGGGCGTGGCCCGATGCGCGGGCGCGGCCCGATGCCCTGCCGGTCCCCAGCCTCAGAAAGGTTGGGGACCACTGAGCTAAGTCATGGTCCACATTGGGGAATGGTTAGGTTTCAAAGGTGTATTAGGGGTAAGGAAGAGTAAGACTCAATAGTTAGTATGAGATGTACATTTATTTCTTCACATTAGGTTACATGTAAATATGTGTGTTTTCTGGAATCATTTTACAAACTTAAGGGTTAAAGTTAGGGTTGCAGAGTGGTAGAGTGTATTAGGGGTAAGAAAGACTTGGAATCATGGTTAGGAAAGCCAACGGGATGTACAAATATTTCTTCACATTAGATTACATGTAAAAAATATGTATTTTTATGGATATATTTTACAACTTTGGGGTTAAAGTTAGGTTTAGGGTTAGCTAGGTTTAGAGTGTGTATTAAGGGTAAGGAACATTGAAAGTTATGGTTAGGAAAGCCTACATGATGTACTAAGATTTCTTCATAATAGGTTACATGTAAAATACATTTTTCCCATATTTATTTTACACATTTAAGTGTTCTTGTTAGGGATAGGATTAGTGTAACTAGAGTTCAGGTCGTGGAGTTCTTACGTTTAGAGTGACTGTTGGAGCTCTAGAGTAATTATAGTCATGTTTATGAATGGCTGTCGGATGTACAAATCTTTTTTCACTTTAGGCTACATGTAAAAACGTGTATCCTGTATTCAGCAAAGAACTGTGTGCAAATGTAAGATGATCCTGATAAAGATGTACAATTTTTCTGAAAAGCTTCTACAAACATATACAAAGTCATAAAATATAGCAAATATATCCTGCAAGTAACTTTTCTGATGCAGACAAAGGGTATTCTAGTGTCTATTGCTGGGTGTTCACTGCCGCAGCATCAGTCTGTTCCAAGGACAGCCCATCAGCTGGAGCAGCACTTTGCAAACCTTCATCAATCACACTGACAGAGTAACCTATGCCAATGCAACTGTCCTTCTGGCACGGGAATATCTCTGGAAATAGGTGTTCATAGCCTAGCAATCGGGAATATCTGGCACGGGAATATCTCTGGAAATAGGTGTTCATAGGTGTTCATAGGGAATATCTCTGGAAATAGGTGTTCATAGCCTAGCAAAAGGTGAAGCCTGAGTTATTTAGAACTGCTATGGAGTATGCTTTTAATTTCCATCCAGTGTCATCAAGCTGCTCTTGAAGAAAACATTTTTCCCCCTTCAGTCACCAGCATTAATTGGAAATGTATGTCTCAAATCTTGCTACAGTTTCTCTATATATATTCATTCCAGAGGAGATGCCCACTACAGCAAAAATAAAGGCCAAAAAGTCTGAAGTCAATGAAAGGTAGAACAAAAGTATTTACACCCCCCACAAGAATCCTTCCTGTTATATTTCTTTGTCTACAGATAAAGGTTACCAGAATGTGGAACAGCTCAAAATAAGTTCAAGACAAAGAGCAGTTGTGTGTGGAAAAAACTAAAGGCTATGTATGCTTAGAGCAAGTCCTCAAAATACCATAGTACAATTCTAGGCAGAGCTATGGCTGCCAGAGCAAAGCCTGGAACCTTTGGGGCCATGTGTGTGTGTGTGTGTGTGAGGGGGGGGGAGTGAGGAGGTGAGCACAGGCACTCCAGCATCACACTGGTATGTGCCATCACTTTTGGTGAAAACCAGAAGTGATGTCATGATACTGGGAGGGTATTCTGAGATTTGCAAAATACTCTATGATTAAGTCATTCCAAACCAATTGACTTTAATGATCTCAGAAAGCTGTTTAGGATTGTATTGGCAGTTGTTCTGAATACAGAGGTCTATCTCTGCAGTACAATTCCTGTCTCTAAAATATAATCTACCAATTATGATCTTATTTTATTGGACAATGACCAAGTTACATAATATATAAAAACAACAACTCACACCTACTTCAGTTCTGCTATGAAGCTATTTTACCCATAAAACCATCATTACCAGTTGATACAACAGAGAACTCTGGTTGCATAGCACCTTCACATGTCTCTTGATGTCATTCGCAGGGTTTGGGGATTCTAGTTGAGCACCACCACATTAGTTCCCCATGGACCCTCTTCATAATGGTCACATTCTTCTTCTTGATTTATATATTGTTTGTCAGTCGCATGAAACTAGAGGCTGGCGGGGGAAACACCCTGGGCGGGATAGCTCCCTGTCAAGACAGGTATGACACAAGGCACTTCGAGAGATCGCACGAAGAGTGTCCCACCATTGTCCCTATTTGCTCCTCCACACAAAGGAGCCGACTGTTCACGCGCACTTTCCAGTTCCTTTTGAACACCAGCCCTCTTGTCAAAATTGCGTCGGGAGCTTTTCAGCCCGCTTCACTCTGCGTTGAGCGTTCACGGATTGGCAACCGCCGAGAGCGCACATGCTCACCAATTGGAGCCGGCGGGGAAAAGAGAGGCAGAGACCCCCCCCCCCCCTTCCCGTCCCAGCAGCAGCGCCCAGCCCGCCCGCGGGAGCTGAAGATGAGCCCTCCAGCGCAGGGCAGACGGAGGCCGCCACGCCCGAGCCCGCCGCCCGCGGGTGTCCTGTTACTTCGAGGCATGACTCAACCGCCTCCCCCCTGTCATCAGGGTGGGAGCGGACGGAGATTCCACGCGCCTGCCATTGGCTGCCGGAGTCCATCGCCCGCCCGGGATTGGCTGCCCACCTCCCGCAGGCAGGGCTCTAAGGTGGCGCGCGTCCAGCTCTAGCCCACTTTGGGTTTCCAACTTTGGGCTCTTGTTTGTCTGGAAGGGAGGGGCGCTGCCGCCTGCTGCCGCCGCCGCGCTCGCGACAGATTCCCCGCAGGAGCCGCTGGCCGCAGTTGTTGTTGCCCCTTGGAAGAGCGCGGGACCATGCAGCCGCTCGCCCCGCTCGCCTGCTTGGCTTTGGCGCTGCTGGCGGCCCACTGCAGAGGTAAGAGGGGGAGAGCCCCCGGCCGCTTCTCCGCCCGGACCCCGCCCCTCCCACGCCACGGCCACCGCGCCAGCCCGGGACAAAGGCGCCCGCAGAGGGACGCCCCGGAGGCCGGGAAACTGGCTGGCAGCCGGCCGTCGGGGCTGGGTCCTGTAGCGGAGGGATGCCGGGGATCGGGCCCTGCCTGCCTGCCTGCCTGCCACGCCCTTGGCGCTAGGACGCTTTCTCCGGCACTGAAGCGGGGCCTGGCGCTGGCAGGCGCTTTGCACGCGCTCCGAGGCATTCCCTTCTTCTTCAGACGGCAAAGAGGCCGTCGGTGGGTGAAAGTGATCCTGCGTTGCAAGGGAGGCCTTCTCGCGGGCGGGCGGTGAGCGGAAGCCTAGCCCAGTTGGCCTTCGAGGGCAGGTTGCCTTGGCCCTCGGCACTGTTGAACTCAGTAGGGTTGGGCCAGGAGGGCTTTCGCATCAAGTGGAAACAGGCATTGTCCCCTCTCGGTTTCCTGGACAAGGCCACGTTCTGTTGATGAATCTGAAGCCATTCATGCAGTCTGGGACCGCAGCACTTCATGCTTAAGCAGCACTCAAACAAGTGAAGAATGTGCGATCTGATACCCAAACGGCTTGTCCTCAGTAGCTTGTCCTCCACAACCACATGATTTCTACCAAGGATAGTCTACCCCCCCCTCCAGGAAATCACTTACCCCCCTCCCTCCATAGTTTAAACAGCAGGCACTAGTATACTTGTCCATTCATGCACATGAACAGGACCAATCAAAACCACTTGATGGGACCTGGAGAAGTATGTTCTCTTTTAACAAAGGAGTTTTTGGGGCAGATGCTAGCCATTGTTTGAATTGTTGCCAAGGTCTATGTCCTTGGGAAAGTCCATCTGAAATGCTTCTGCTGCAGTTCACTCCGGGCTTCAGAACTTGCTAAAATATTTTGATTTTGAGATGGATATAGAAAGATAAGCCTTCCTGTTAACAACTCGTCTTCCCTTCCCTTTAGTTTCCCACTGAATTAGGCTCAAACTGGACCCGGCTTGATAAATCTTGATTAGGATCTCAGTGGTTTGTAAAATGCAAAAAAGAAGGTGGGGGCAGGAATGGCACTAGGGAAGGGCAGAGATAAGGGCTGTTTGGTTGATGTCCATTATGCTTCCCAGATGTTTTTCACTTGAGTCGCTGAGAAGGAAGGGCATTTATGTGCTGGAAGTGGCCTAAGGGAAAGAGTCCACCAGGAAGAGGCTCCACCTCTTTGGCTGCTTTTAACATTTTTTTTTTTTTAATAATGGGAGATCCTGATCATAGATCTTCTAGCTATGTCTAGTATTGCCTAGGTATGAACCGGTGGAAAGGTTCATATGTTTGTACTAGACTTACCTGCTTTGATTCTTTCACTTTTCAAGAGGGAAGTGGATGAGGCCAAACCAATCAAAACTCTTGGCATTCCACATTTGGCTTACTAATCGTCTTGCTTAAAAGTGGCAGACACAGGCTTTGGGGTGTGTGTGTGTGATTTTTATATCTGTTGGTTTTGGAACTATAAGTACAGTAGTAGGCTATTTGACTCCTTCAAATATTGAAGTAATACATTATGTCTTATTTGAAGGAAATACATTATGAGCATGGGAGTAGCTGGAACCATCCACATGATGCTGACATCCCACCATTCCTGGACATGGGAAATGCTCAAGGCGTAATATTTTTCCTGCACTGAATAATCTCCTTTAGGGAAAATATGTACACAATTTAGCACAAAGAATTACACAGAACTCTGAGTGGGTGGCAATAGACAAGCACTTTATTTATTGCAGTGTACAGATATTGACCCCTTCCTATCTGGAAGTGGTATTTCTGTAGGGGAAAGACATGCCTAGTCCAGCAAGCTTCCAGGGCAGAGTGGGGGTTCAGACCAGACCCTAGTCGGATTCTGTGACCTCTGCATCATGGTTCTGTCTGGCTGTTCCTCTGACTCAGAGCAGCAGCTTGAAAGAGTAACCAACCCTTGTATTTTCAGCATTAAAACCAGTAATTTGATTTACTTTTATTGGCCACAATCAGAGAACCTTGCTGAAGAGAGAGAAAAGGAAGAGGGGATGTGCATTTTTTGGTTTAGATTCTGTACATGTTGTTAAGGATTTGAATAGTGGCTTAGAATAATTTCCTGGTGACTTTTTAACACACGGACTGCATTCATACCTCTTGATAACCTAAGGTTTATAACTGCTAGTTTGTTCAGCTGTGTTGTCCAAATGGAGATAGTTAAAAAAACCCCCCTGGGGTTTGTGTAGTTTGTATTCGTTGCGATTCGTTTTGATGCCAGAATTCATAAACTAGAATTTGTTGAGTAGCATTTCCTCAAAGACTCATTGCCACAGACCTAGCTGTATAGGAAGGCTATGGATAACCAAGAAGAGGATTAATCAGGGTTTATATAGAAATTCGGAGGTTTGTAATTTATGTTAGTTGAAGTCACTGGCCTGGGTAAATCCCAGTCCACCAATGACACTTAAGCACACAACTGAGCAATTAAACAGTATTTTGACAAGACTTGATTTTGGGGAACATGCCTATTAATTGGTGCTTCTACACCAAAGTGAGTTGCTTTGATAATCTTATTATTGATGCAGTTCTTTGTGAAATCATCTTTACAGAGGAGATGCCAGATCCCAAGGTAACCTGTTTTCTCTGCATTGTTAGCCACAGTTTCCCTTTTGTGCCTTGATGTGTACAGAAGACACCCCCCCCAACTGTTCTCATGTTACCGTCAGGGTTCTCTGCCTACCTTATTCTAACTTTTTTTGTTTTGTTTTGGGAAGCATGTGTTATGATGCATAGAAATAATTCAATACCTTTAAAAACATTTTTAAAAAACCCTCTACATATGTCTAGACACCTCTGGCAATCCCTTCCCTAAACAATAGGCTGAGCTGTGGGTAATCCCTTCCTTTTTTCCTCTTCCTTTTTTTTAAAAAAAGAAACCCATGAGCATGAATAATACCGGACAGGAAAAAAAAACCTGCACTCATATTTGCAAAGACTTCAAGGATCCCCTCCCCCCTTTCTAAAAGCTATGCAATTCTCTTCTGTTATGTTAATTTCTTGATTTTAAGTAAGAGAACAGAGTAACTGACTCACCTTTCCTGAAGTCCGTCAGTTACACTTCTTGTGCTGATAGTGTCTTGCGTAGAAAACAACCAAGTTACTTTAAAACAAGTTTAAAACAAAGCAATTTTTTTAAATGTGGAAATTATTTATTTATTTATTTATTTATTTATTTATTTATTTATTTATTTATGCATACTTAGAATCATAGAATCATAGAATAATAGAGTTGGAAGGGATCTCCTGGGTCATCTAGTCCAACCCCCTGCACTATGCAGAATACTCACAACCCTATCACTCATCCACTGTAACCTGCCACCCCTTTGAGCCTTCACAGAATCAGCCTCTCCATCAGATGGCTATCTAGCCTCTGTTTAAAATTTTCCAAAGATGGAGAACCCACCACCTCTCAAGGAAGTTTATTCTAGTCCAGTGGTTCTTCTAGGCCACTTCCAGACTAGTGGTTCTCAACCCTGGGGTTCCGACCCCAGTTGGGGTTGCCTGGCAGCATTGGCAACACCCAGCAGGGACGGCTGCAAGTGGCAGCAGGTGGCGGTAGCAGGCAGCAATGGGTGACGGAGGAGGAGCCATGGCAGTGGCTGCCTCCATGCTGCCCCAACTGTTGTGTTTCTGCACGCATGCATGTACGTGCGGGCATGCTGCCCCTGCCAGCAGCTAAGTTAGAGTTGCCGAGTCGGAGCGCAGTTCTAGACTGCCCCTCTACGCATGTGGGCTCAGGGCAGCTCACAACACATACTACATAAAAAACATCTTAAAATGTAAAACAATTTAAAATTCTTAACATTCCAATTACTGCTTCCACATAGCCCCTGTGCTTTTCTGAGTGCCTTGTCTACAGGCATGTTATAATCCCACAGGCATGGGGAAACCAACTTTGGAGAAGAAGGGATGGACATGGAATGGGGGGGAGTCAGGGAAGGAGGCCCGTAGTTCTTAATTCGGTCTGGCCTTAATCATAGGCCTGGTGGAAGAGTGCCATTTTACAGGTGCTGCAGAGCTTTGTTAGTTCTGTTAGGGTCCAGATCTCTACTGGCAACTTCTTCTACCAGGCAGGAGCCAGGGCCTTTTTGGCCCTGTTCGAGGCAAGATGGATTTCTCTAGAGCCAGGGATCTCCAATAAATTGGAATTGGCAGAGTGTAATGCTCTTCTGGGGGAATACTGAAAGAGCCAGTCCCGCAGGTACGCAGGGCCCAGAGCATGTGAAGCTTTTAAGATCAACACCTTGATCTGGAACAAGAGTGGTAACCAGTGCAGCTGACATAGGGCAGGTCAGATATGTACCCTCTAGGGGGTCCTCGTAAAGACCCTTGCTGCTGCATTTTGCACAAGCTGTAATTTCTGGGTCAAAACCAAGAATAGATCCACACAGAGTAAATTACAGTAGCCTAGTTTGGAGATGACTGTCACGTGGATCACTGTGGCTAGGTCTTCGGGGACCAGGTAGGGTACTGGTGGCTTTGCTTGGTAAAAGTGGTAAAATGCCTGGCATGCTACATTCGTGACCCAAGTCTTCATAGAAAGGGAGGCATCAAAGATCACTTCCAGATTCTTGGTGGAGTGCAAAGTTGTTAACTGCACTCCGTCAAGACAGGAAAGGTGTGCTTCCTATTCTGGTCTTTTCTACCCCAGTCACAGGGCCTCTGTCTTTGAGAGATTTAGCTTCAGGTAACTCTGAAAGAATCATCCAGTCATGGCCTCCAAGCACTCAGTCAATAAAGTTGGTGTGTGTGTCCAGTCAGCCACTTATTAACAGATAGAGCTGGGTGTCATCAGCGTATTGATGACATCCCAGCCCATATCCTTGGACCAGCTGTGGAAGAGGCTGCATATAGATGTTAAATAAATAACATTGGGGAAAGTGGCACTCTGTAAGGGGTTGGACATTGGTGCAACTGATTCTCCTCAGTTGCTACCCTCCTTCCTTGGAGGAAGGAGATCAGCCATTTTAGGACTGACCCCCATATCCCCACATCAGCAAAGCAGTGAGCTGTGAGCTCATGATCAACTGTCAGATGCTGCTGTAGGATCCAATAATGCCAGCAGAACTGACCCACCTCAATCCCACTGCCTCCAGAGGTCGCCTGTAAGAGTGATCAAAGCTGTTTCCACCCCATTACCTGATTGGAAGCCTGTTCAAAATGGACTCAGGACTGATGTTTCTTCTAGGAATGCCTATTGTTGACCCGCAGCTGCACATTCAATCACCTTGTTTAGAATTGCTAAGTGTGAGACTGGCTGGTAATTGGAAATTCTGCATGTCTAATGAAGGATGCAAGGATTATGCCACCACCTCTCTCAGGCAATGTCCCTGATACTAGGTACAGGTTCATTATTTACTGGAGTGGTTTCCCAGTCCTCTTGTTGCCCACTTTTACAAGCCACAAGGGACAGGGATTTAGTGGGTAAGTGGTCAGCCTCACTGATGCAAGCACCCTACTCACATCAGCCTGCGTGAGTCCCCTAAAGCTGTCAGCCAGAGATGGCCAAGGGGACTCCAGTTCACTTACTATATAAATAGTTGGAGAAAGGTCACAACGGAGTCCCAAGGTCTTTTCTGCAAAAAAGATTGCAAAAGCCTCACAGCTAATATCCAGTTGACTACATTTGGATTGTCAATTTTCTAGAGCAGTAAGTGACCCAAAACAATTGCGCTAGGTGTGAGCTGGCAGATGCAATGGAAGCTGCAAAGTGCTCCCTCTTTGTGACTTTCATGGTAATCTCATAGGTTCTCATAAGCATCCTATAAGGTGTTCTTGAGACTCTGTTGTGCCTCTTCCTCCAAACTCACTCTGGTTGTCTCAGTTCCTGTTTCTTTTCATATAACTCCCCAGTATACCAAAGGGCTAGCTTAAGATGGGAATGGGGAGTATGCTGGGATACAGTCTCATCGATAGTAGCCAATAATCTTTGCTGACAGTCACCAACTGAGTCTCTGGAAGCCATTGGGTCCTGCAGAACATTCGGGAAACCTGCCAGATCCATAAGTCTCTGCAGGTGAGCATAAAAGCACCCCCTGCCTATATGGGATATGGCTGGTATGTGGAGCTGGGTCTTCAGAGCGAGTCAGTCTGATTATGGCATTCTATTAATAGCCACCAGATGAACATCCAACCC
The DNA here is from genome assembly GCF_049243985.1 of Paroedura picta. Taxonomy (NCBI): domain Eukaryota; kingdom Metazoa; phylum Chordata; class Lepidosauria; order Squamata; family Gekkonidae; genus Paroedura; species Paroedura picta. Next base: position 83,161,653 of record NC_135374.1, on the reverse strand, counting down.
TGTGCCAAAAATCAAATCCAGGTTGTGTACTGTGTGGTGGATGGGGCCAGTTACAAATAAGTTTGTGCGATTCGGCTGCTTCGGTGGCCGTTCCCTCCGGGCGCAGCGTGGTTGCGTGGAATTCCGTGCCTGCGTGGTTGCGCCCGCTGTCACGCCACTGCCAGCACCGCCCTTCCCCCCCCACGCGGCGCTGGGTGTGCCCGGAGGGAATGGCTGCCGAAGCGGCCGAATCGCACAAGCCTAGTTACTAACTATGAGAAGAACCCTAGTGTTGCCATGGAGGACACCAGATCCAAATTCTGACTGGGATAAGCACATCAATGAGGATGTTGGTCCCCCAGGACAATTGTCCTGAGGTACTGCAATGCCCAGCAGCTGCTGCCTCCAGGAGACTCAGCAGGACATCTGTTGGTGCATTAGGTGGGCAGTGCATCAACCAGATGGCCAGGCTCTCACATGAGTCCCATCCCAGGCCCATACATTCAATACCTGGGATGTTTGGCACAGGGAGTGTCCTGAAGGAGAATGACACATGGATCAGCACAGCAACCAGAGCAGCAACATAGCAACATAACAGTAAGAATGGACTGCTGTTAACTATCTCTGTACGAATATAGGACATTGTTGTGTGGAATAATGAAAAAAGCACTGGTTGGGGGGCAGAAATGCAGGAAGTCCTTGGTGCAAAAGCATCCTATTAAGATGTGAAAGGAGACTAAACATCAGTTGTGTATTCTTCCTTCATAAATTTTAGCATAACAAGAGAAATTTCTTGATTATCACTTTAACACAACAGCTGAACACTTTTGAATTCAAAAAAGTTCTCTGCCCAAAAGCAACTTTGAGAATATTTCTTTTAGAACTGAAATTTATTTTCTTATATGTGTAGATTTTTGAAAAATAGACTGAATGCTGAAATTTTGGCCTATTCCTCACTCACTCTGCCATCTGCTAACCAAATCCATGGGGAAATAACTTTAGATTGTCGAGAACTTTTCAAAATTCCTTTCCTTACTCTTTTGTGTACATGAATCATAAATTCACACTGTCTTCCGGTGGGTGGTGGATTCTATCTGGGAAACTCAGGTTGAAATCTACACTCTGCCACGGAAGCTCAGTGGGTAGCTTAGGGCCAATAACGCATTTTCAGCCTCACCTACCTCATGGGGCTGTGGCGGGAATAAAGTGGAAGAGAAGGATATTAGCCACTTTGGGATCCCCATTACGGAGGAAGGTGGGGGTATGTATAAAGTGAAAATAAAATATTGCAATATTAGCTTTCATGTCAATAAATACAAATCCAATCAACTATTTTGAACAGGCTTGCCCACACAGAGCCAGTCAGGGCCAATGTCTAGGTGCTAAGTTTTGTATGGCGTAAGTGATCATCAAGGAACTTTGTGATTAATATACAAAATACTCACTTGCATGCTGACAATGAAGACTGCTTTTTTGGGGTCCATTTCTGTCTAGCTTCATGCCAGGATTTGGAGCAGAGACCGCTTTGGTTGTCTTGCTTGATGAGATCTAGACAGGGGGAATGTGACCCTACTAGTTCTCCTAGATCTCTCAGTGGTTGTTGGTTCTACTGAACATAGCATCCTACTGAGCTGTCTCTCAGCACTGGTACTAAGGTACACCATGTTACATTGTTCAAGTCCTATCTGGAGTTTGGGCTCAGAAGGTAGTGTTAGGGGGTTCCTTCTGTGCTATGTGGCCATCCCACAGGGTTTTATGTTATTCCCCCATACTATTTCATATCTATACGATGCCACTGGGAGAGATCATCAGGAGGAGATACAGTTTGTGGATTCACCAGTATGCAGATGACACCCAGTTTTACCTTAGCTTTCCACCTAATTCCAAGAATGTTGTTGATGATCTGAATGGGTGCTTGGAGCCAGTCACAGCCTGGATGAGGGTGAACAAATTGAAATTTGATCATGGCAAGACAGAGGTACTCGGGGTTGGTGGAAAGGCAGACCAGGGAGTTGGGAATCTCTCCTGTCTTGCACCGGGCTACACTTTCCTTGAAAACCCAGCGCACAGCTTGGGAGTGTTGCTTGAAACAGAGGTCACTTTTGAAAACCAGGTGGCTGCAGTGGTACTTTTGCACAGCTTTGGCTGGTGCATCGGCTGCAGCCAATTCTGGTTCAGCCAGATCTAGCCACAGTGTTCCATGCTTCAGATTGGACTATTATACTTTGGACTGGACTACTGCAGTGGTCTCTATTTAGGGCTATCCTTTCCAGGCAGATAAAATAAATGGCCTACTTTGGGCCATTTATGATGATTAAACCTTTTTATTTTGCAAGTTAGTGAATTGCTTGTTCTGCTGCTTCTCTATCTTTATATTGCTGGGGTTATTGTTTAAGCCCCTTTAGCTCATAGTATGTTGGATTGACGTAAAAAATTTTTCATGGCATATAAATGTAAACCTTCATGAGGGTTGGGCCAAAGAGTGCAGAGTACATGGGGAAAATAACTTTTTGAGATGAAACCATCAGCCTGGATAGCTTGGCATTTGCCATGGTCCTGCAGTTTACTATTTATAATCTATGACTGAAATCATGTGCAAATTTATTTTCCATTGATTATAGTGGAATTTATTAGTGAGCAAACATATGTAAGGAACAAGTTATTTAGACAACATATCTGTAAAGCCCTAAATGGTCTGGGACCAGAGTATCTTCAGGGCTACCTTTTCTACTGAATCCCTCAAAGGTCATTATGATCAGCTGACCAAAACCTGCTCAGGATCCCCAGCCCAAAGGAGGCGACATTGGCCTCAACCTGGGCCAGGGCTTTTTTGGCCTTGGCCCCAACTTGGTGGAAGAGAGATCAGGGCCCTGTGGGACCTTAGCCAGTTCCACAGGGCCTGCAAGACAGACCTGTTAGACTAGGCCTACGGTCGGGGCCCTGATAGACCTTCAAGAAGTGCTATCCTCACTGCTGCAACTGAGAGAAGATCTACCCTCTAAAGCAGGAGTAGTCAACCTGTGGTCCTCCACTGCAATTCCCATGAGCCCCTGCCAGCGTTTGCTCATGGGAATTGTAGTCCATGGACATCTGGAGGACCACAGGTTGACTACCCCTGCTCTAAAGGTCTGACCCACCCCCAAACTTGAATTAGTTGGGAGCTATGGAAATAGAATGTTTTATGGTATTTATGTACGATTTTATAATTACATTGTTTGTTTAATCCATGTTGTTACCTGTCCTGAGAATTTATCATTAGTAGCAATAACAATAAAACTATGTGTAAGCAAGCACCAGCAACACACTTTTGTCAGATGCTGACTTGATGTTATGTACATGTTCTTCATTAAGTTACAGTTTGTCAGCGGGAACAGAGGAAATACTTAGTAAGCATTACAGATCTGCAGATACTGTCACTGCCTTTTTTGGCTGCTGGCAAATCCCCTCTAGGCACCAGGCTGATAAATAAGAGTGATTGTTGAGAAGGTGTAGGACTCCAAACCTAACCAAGAGTGTTTTACCCTTTAGTTATATTCTGTCTGATGATGAAATACTGCCTGTGGCCCTGGTTCTTCTAATCAGCAAGGAGATGTAGCACCATTATTCTCATCATGTAATTTCACAGATTGCAGTTTTTTTCATTCTTTGGTAGAACACTTGACGAGGTTTGTCAAGAACCAAACCAGTGCCTTAAAGATATCGCTTCTGAAACTGTTAGTGGAGACCTTTCTTGTGGATTCTCCCAGGAACCCACACATGTAATGTGGCCCCACAATTTCTTCATCCTAGTAGGACTGTTGTTAATTAGATTGCATGCTAATTCCACCCTGCCTGTCTGTCAACCATTGGAAATTATCTGGACTCACTCTGAATGGATTGATTATTCTTTGGCTTTTGTTTTACATTGGAGGCCTCACCTCTTCCCTCCCCTGTTCGTTTTTATATTGTATGAACTCTGAGTATGAATTCAGCAGCTCTGGATAAACAGGAAAGGTTTTTGTACAATGAATTTTGTTCACATCCAAAAATCCTGTTATGCTCCTTTTGGAGAGATAAGTGTTTCCAGTGTTTAGCTCTGTATCTTTATGCACCAGTAGACCTACTCTAACTAAATGAAGTAGCATATTAGGTCAGATATATGAACACACAAGAAGTGGTTTCTGTTAAATCAGACCCACGGTCCATCAAAGTCAGAATTGTCTACTCAGATTGGCAATGATTTTGCGGGGTCACAGGTCTTTCACATAATCTGATGCCGCATCCTTTTAACTGGAGATGCCAGGGATTGAATCTAGGACCTGCATTCCACAGTCATCATTTATTTGCTACAAAATTTATTTTATATTTTCAAGTTACACATTCCATCAAACTTTAGTAGCTGAAGCACACAAAATATGCTCTTCCATCTCCTTTAATATATAACCATTGGCTGGGAAGATTCCAGAATATTTCTCTCTATTAACTAAGGTGACCAAATTGTCCCACTTTTGGAGGGACATCTGCGGGCACCTGGCAAATTGTACTTATGTTGAAATTAAATATATATATATATTTGTGTTCTATGCATTCTATGAAAAATTTTGTTGTTCCATATAGACCAAATTTTTAATCAAGAACCCCCCTTGTCAGTGGTGTCCCGCTTTACCAATGTTAAAATCTGGTCACCTTACTATTAACATCACTTTCTCTAAGTCAAAGTTTTATGCAGGCACATCTAAATGCACTGCTGTAACTAAGAGCCAGGATTTAAAAGTTCCCTTTGCTGAACATTCTAAAACAGCGGTTCTCAACCTAGGGGTTGTGACCCCATTTGGGGTCACCTGGCCCCTTCTTTGGGGTCCCCAGGTTGGTAGCTGCAGTGGCTGTGGCCACAAGCTGCAGTGGCCGGCGGCAGGTGGCAGCAGAACCATTGCAATGGTTGCCTCCATGCTGCCTGACTGTTCTGCTCCTGTGCACGCATACTGCTGTAGTGCGTGTGCACGCAGCCCGAGTGCGTGTGCACGCAGCCCGAGTGCGTGCACCCACCGCCACTAACTACGCCACCACCACACTTGGGGCTACGAGGTAAGAAGGGTTAAGAAGTAAAGTTAAATATACATAAATACAGTGTCAAGCCTCTGTATTTCACCAGTCAACAACTATGCCATTGTTGTCTTTAATGTAGTTCCTGATGACCACACGAACTGTGTCAAAAGACCAGTAGACACTGACAGTGTCCTTGTAAGAAGATAAGCTGTTGGGAAATGCATGGCAGATGTTTGCTGGACTCCATTATTTAAAAGGCCTTGAACTTTTGTCAGCAAAATACAACAACATGTTTTTGTTTGCTTTTGTTCATAGAACTGCATGAATAACAAATAACCCACTTGCCTCAATAAAAAAAAATATACTCACTCCCCATAATGTGCACCCCACTTTTGAAGAGAAGAAAAGGCAACCAATGAGGATTATGGAAGAAGAAGCTGATGAACTATGAAACCTATATAGGCTACAGTCAAGATGAGAACAAGCTTTTACTATTGTACCAGTCACAGTAGACATATTGGGGCTCAATGGGAATCTCAGTCCACCTTTCAGAAGGAAGCTCTTCAGATGCAACTGCATCTCATTCCAGTAATTACAGGAAGAAGAGTTGGTTTTTATACGCCACTTTTTACTTCTCGGGGTCTCAAAGCAGCTTACAATTGCCTTCCCTTCTTCTCCATACAAAAGACAACCCGTGAGGTAGGTGAGGCTGAGAGAGCCTCTGAAAGCCTGCTAAGTCAGAATAGCACTATCAGGGCTGTGATGAGCCCAAGGTCACCCAGCTGGCTGCATTTGGGGAGCAGGGAATCAAACCCAGTTTACCAGATTAGAAGATTCCATTCTTAACCACTACACCATGCTGGCTATCCTTGCTCCAAAGATTTTGATGCTGACTATGATGTCCTGTTCTCATCATAATAGCAGAGGGTTATCCCCAGAAGCTGGCCCCACCAGTAAGTCTACTGTGAAGCATAAGGAGCTCAGGTAGACATTAAAATGAAGAGGAGATTGGATTGCAACCACCCTGTTTTTCCAACTCTCCCAGAACATCTTCCCAGCCTGGGGAGGTACTTGCTTCCTTTTTCCCTGGCATGCTAGAACAGCCCCTTTTATTCCTCCCTTCAAGGTCATGTTGGCCTTAGTAATCCTATTCTCCTGATGAGGGATCCTAGCACCACGATAAGAAGAGACAGGACAGCCTCAGTTTGAGCAAGAATTTTTTTTTTAATGGGTGCTACATCCCAAAGAATGGGCTACAAAATAACTCAGGACTATATCATCTCCTGCATTTCGGGGGGGGGGGGGCGAGTACAAGGCAGAAAGGGCCGTAGGCTGAACGTGGTTGTTATAATGTACTCTTTCACTAGCTTTTAGGATAGATTCATGTGGGTAGCCATGGCCTGAAGCAGCAGAACATAGTTTGAGTCCAGTGGGATGTCATTGGTCTTAAAGGTGCCAATGGGATCAAACTTTGTTCTAGTTTTAGAAAGTTGTTTTTTTATTGTTGGATATTGTATATTGGCTTGGACCTTGGCTTGGATAGCCCAGGCTTGCCTCATCATGTCAGACCTTGAAGGTAAGTAGGGTCAGCTCTGGCCGGTATTTGGATGAGAGACCACCAAGGCATATCAGGGTCATGACACGGCTGCAGGCAGTGGCAGGCCACATCAGAGCATCTCTTACCTTGAAACCCCTACAGGATTGCCATGTTGGCCGTGACTTGATAGCAGAAAAAACAAAGGTTGATTTGGAATCCTTTTGTGGTTATTTCAGGAAAAGTGGTATATAAACATTGCAAATAAATGAGTAAAGGAGAGCCATCAAGAACTTATTGCATCTTAAATATCTCAATAGTAGAGTTTGAGCTGTAGACAAAAGGCCTGATCTGCCCTGTTCACCTGCGTATTTGTAAAAACACTGTATACTTTCTACTTATTTTAAAGGAAGGCAGGAGTAAGAGCATGATGTGAATGGAGCAAATCTAATATTGAACGAGAATCTGTTAAATTTAATTCTGTGAGCAGTTTGATTTTGAGCTGAAGAGCACAGTTCTAGTATAAAAAAAACTTTCGAAAATATAGTGATTTGAAGAAAATTGGCATCACTCTAATTGCTGACTGTTTGGTAAAGAATGCAGTGGGCTTTGTGCTTTGCTACTATAAGCTTTCATAATCTATCCAGGAAGACAAAACTGCATTTTGCATTCCCAAAATAATACAGGGGAAGAGTGGGTAGGTGAGGCACATTGAGGGCAGAATCATGCTGGGGTGGAGGGATACTGATTAACTCTTTGCTTGCTTCTCTCTTGCAAATTTCCCTGCCTCAGTCATGATTGTCCCCTCATAGTTACTTTTGCTTTCTGTTTCAGAGTTTGACTGAGGAATGATTTTTTTTTAAAGATCTATAAGGAGTGTTTGCAGAGAAGAATCAGTAGAGAGACAAAGAGTTAAGTGCTGCAGCCTGCTAACTCTCTGCCTGTCTGCCTGTGAGAGCTCCCAGCAGAATGTGAATTCCTATCCGGATTCCTTCAAGCATTGGCTTGTGCTATTCTAAAACAATTTTTACACAATTCTATTGTTTTGCTATTTGGTGTGAATTTGCATTTCCAGTGTTGTGAAAGGAAATTGATAATAATGGAAGGAAAATGATTTTGTAGAATGGTTTGTAAACTGCAGATTAGAGAAAATTGTGAAAATATTCTTTTGGGGGGAAATCTTTTTTGATAGTAATAATTATTAAAGAAGTAATAAAAGTAAATTTGTGTACCTTCACTCAGCTTTTAACATAAAGGACCAGCATACTACTTCATAGTAATTCTTTATGTTCTAGGAGAAACAGAAGAATATCAGTTGGTATTATTCTAACTTTGTTGTTTTTCCTTTTTGATTGGTGATAAAAAAGCAGGTCATTGCAACATGTTCTTCAGTGCCAGCTGGGCTTCATAGGTCTGGAATCCATTGCTAGTATCTAGACATAGTGCCGATTTGTAAATGACAGCTGCATTTGTTTCTAAACAATTTTTTAGAAGCTTAAAGTGGACATTAGAATATAAATTTAGTTCATGCTTGGTACAACAGGGCCATCCCCAAGAGGTGATGGAAGACAATGGAGAGAGATATCTTGGTGTTGGGATTAAGAGCGGTTATTTCTAATCTGGTGAGCCGGATCAGATTCCCTGCTCTTCCACATGAAGCCAGCTGGGTGACCTTAGTCTCATCACAGCCCTGATAATATTGCTCTGATTGAGCAGTCCTATCAGAGCTCTCTCAACCTCACCTACCTCACAGGGACTGATTATGCACAGGTGGGTATAAGCCAGGGCAGCACTCACATGGAAGCAGAGCAAATTCCCACTGCCCCAAGACGTTGCTGTCAGCCTGGCTCCCTCCTGGCCCTAGCCCAATTTAGGGCCTCCGAAGCCCCGTGGTAAGGGAATACTGATTTTTTTTAGCATTCCCTTTTCTACTATGGGTGCCATCAACAGCTATGCCAGTGCATACAGACTTAATCCTCCACCTACGGTGTCCCAGCAGGGACATGAAATACCCCGTTTGACGTCATGGCACTTCATGGTGCTACTGAGCCAAACAGGGCATCGCTTTCCCCCACTGTCATGCAGGGAACCCCCCCCCCTGCCACCATGGTGGGGCATGGCAGAACCTTTCTGCCCTGGAGTAGTGCATGTGCATGCACAACTCCAGGGCAGACCATGTGTGCATGGGGAATTCTTCCCCTGTTAGTACACAGGAAGTGGCAGGGTAACTGGAAACCAGTGACAGCCCAGTGTGTCTGCCACCATTCATAATTGGTCAGGGTGTCTGTTGTGTGGAGAGGAAGGGAAGGTTATTGTAATTTACTTTGAAACTTCTTCAGGCAGTTAAAAACAGGGTGTAAAACCCAACCTATCTTCTATTTATTGCCCATCTTTCTCTACAATGGGGGACATGAAGTGTTTTACATTATTCTCCTTTCATTCATTTTATCCTCACAATAACCCTGAAAGATAGCTAGGATGAGAATGTGTTAGTGGCCCAAGATAACCCAGAGAGTGCTTGGCAGAATGGGGATTTGAACCTGGATCTCCCAGATCCTAATCTGGTACTTTAACCAACACTACATTGTACTTGGTGATATACTTGGTGATATCCACTGTCGATAATCTCTATATGAATCTTGCTCTCTGTGCGAGGATAATTCCCTGTATTTCCTCTAACACAGAGATGAGATGCAGCTTTCTGAAATCTGCTTATCCTCTAGAATGTGCAAGTTTGCTTAGGAACCAGAGTTCCCAGTCCTGTGACTAAAATCATACATCACATCACACATGTATAATAAAATGTAGGAAGGTAAAAATTCTAGCAGAGTTTTCTTGCTCTTCCACTGATTAGGAAATTCATTTGCAGTTACAATGCCCCCTCAGTTTTTCATGCATCCATACCAACATTAGGAAAGGGGATAAAACAAACTTCCATGTCATGTGTATTTGGCTTTATTTCATGGAAATCCAGAGTATGTTTTGATGAATTGTATCACAGTGAATTAGGAGTGTATACGTACTTACATATAATTACCATGTTCTGAACAACAAATTCCAGAAACCGTTTACACAAAGATTATTAGAATCAGCAAATAAAGTTGGCTTTGGTTAAACATGCTTCATAAAGCCAGATGTGTCACATGAATTTGATTAGATTAGATGTCAGGGGACTTGCTTCAGCTAGGGGCTGAAGATACCTCCAGTTCATAGAGATAGCTTTTTATTTATCTTTATTCCACTTTTTGCAGTGTAAAAATGGCTGCTTCATAATGTGGACACTTCTGAGGTCTTTCCCCTCCCTAAACTCCATCCTCCTTGGCTCCATTCTCAAATCAAAGTATTTCCAAACCTGGAATTGGCAATCCTACTTCGTATGCAAAACAATACCAAAAAAAGCATAAAACAAAACCAAAAAAGCAATTAAATAAGGAATGAAAACAGCATGACACCACTCAGCAGCCTAAATGATACTTATAAAATGGTCCCCAGTTTAGAAGCTGACAATGAAAGCCAGTGAAGAACACTTAAGTTAAAAAACTAAATTAATTAAAAATGTGGTTTGTCTGAAATAGAATAAAACAGGCAAGCCTCAAAGATATTCTCCTTTTGAATCTGTGCAAAAAAGTAGCAATAGTAAATAGCAACAGCAGTCTCCATGGATTGCTTGGCAGGAGGGCAGTCCGTAGCCCACAGGAAGAAAAGACACCACACCAGTGTTTGGAAAAATAAGGCCACAGCTTTATTCTCCTAGCAAAGGAGAGTTGGCTTGGCATGAGGAGGAATCCATTAAAGACTCGGTCAGCAGACCGACGAATCAAGGACTCAGATGGTGCCCTGGAGAACCAGCCTAGGTGTAAGCCTATAGCATGGAAAGCTCCTTGCCATCTGAAACCCACACCCAGGGAAGGCGGCTTAACAGGGATCCAATGGGCTCTGTCTGTCTCCCCAAACCACCTGGCAATGCGAGCCTGCCTACCCAGCTGGGTTGACATTCCGCTCGCATACGCGCCGATCTCTTAATGAGACCCCCAAATACCGAGGGAAGCAGATACTCAAACCTGCTTCCCCCAAAAGGATTCTCCCCATGCCAACCCGCCCACTGTGACAATAACTATATAACCCTAACAATAACCACTAATACATATTTTCGCAAACAAACCCGAAAAAAGAGGGAGGGAGGGAGGGAGGGTGGGAAGCTTCTCCGTGCTGCACTCCAGAGGAAAGAGGCCGAGCACGCATGCCCGGCCCCTTAAATAGGCCCATTCCTCCCCCCACCTGAGAGGCGTGCCACTCCTCTGCAGCCCCACCCCCAGGCTTCCTGAAAGGCGCGTCAGAAGGCACCTTTTCTTCGCTGCCGGGCTTGCTCCTCCGCGGCAGCAATGAAGAGCCCCGGTAAGTCCTGGCTCCCGATTAACCCTCGAGGCAGTTCAGCAATAAAAGCTGAACATGGAATAGGAAAGGAACAACAAAATATCACTTGTAATCACAGCAGGAGAGGGTACACAAAATACATTCTACCATATGGACCATCAAGAAACAAAAAGGGGTTGGGCAAGATGGTGACTTGATAGAAAGAAAGAATGGCTGTATAGTAGAGGCCTAGTATTCGTGATGGTTTTATTGATGCTTGTTTTTATGCTGTGAACCGTCCCAAGCCTGTTTGTAGGGAGTGGCGGTGTACAATCTTAATGAATAAGTGTAAGAGGAGAAAATGATGACAGTGGCATATGACCATATAATGTTCACTAGTTTCTTTTAAGTTTAGAATCCTTTCCACTGCAGCTTATTCTGGTGGAGTTTGTTTTTAATGTTGTGCATTTCAGAATGCACTTTGAAGGATTTCTTCTGGACAGAAGAATCCACCTCGGCATGCAACAGTTATTTAAGTTGGAACAAGCGTACACCATACATACATTTGAAGAGCTGCAGGATGTTAAGTCTGCCTAGCATCATGGTATGCTGCTGCAAAGCTAATTATAAAGGGCTGCTTGGCAGTGTGAATAAACATCCTGTCAGAGCTTTTGGCTTATTGGAAAGAATGATGCCCACAGGATGAGATGGCTAATTCCGTTGCAGCCTGCCTGTTGCTCTCACATTACTCATATTCTGGCCCCTCCATGTTAAAACTTGCTAATGCCTAAATATCAAGCAGTTTCCAGAGATGATACAGCAAATGTGTATCTGTTTTGATGTCTATGATGCATCAGGCATAAGCATCACATTTGTCTTCTCCAAATTCAGTGGGTTTTGTCTACAGGTGGGTTCTGTGTTTGTCTATAAAAGGTGTGCCCTTGGAGGCCTACAAACAAGGTGGGAAATAGCAGCTTTTCCCCTTGTCGTTTCTCCTAGTCATGTGGTCTTCACCGTTGCTCTAGGCCACCCCTATCATGAATGGTGCACGTGCCTGATGGAGCCCAGTTGCTGTGTTGACGGCTACTACATCATGATTTCTCCCTTGTAAAGAGGGGCCTACTTAGGATATTCTGGCAGTTTGTGCAAGGAGCTCCCAGCACTTTTTTGAACTCACAAGGTGTTACACAAGGCAGCACAAAGCGGGGGGGGGGGGGGTAAGTTTCCCTCCTGCCCTATTTTCCTGGACATGGTGAGTCAATATCCACTGAGAGTATTTCCTTAAGGCTTCTGCTGTACAGAATTTTTTGTTAGCCTACTTGTTTATTTAGAATATTCATGTTGTATTGCACATGAATGGTATGAACCAGAGAGATCCATGTTTCTTGATTTGCTGCCTGTAGGTGATTTTTTTTCCGTGCCATAGGTTAATAGGCAATTCACTACTTACATAAAGGTATCCCCTGTGCAAGCACCGAGTCATGTCTGACCCTTGGGGTGACGCCCTCCAGCATTTTCATGGCAGACTCAATACGGGGTGGTTTGCCAGTGCCTTCCCCAATCATTACATATGTACAGTCACTTACATATCTGCTGCTTATTTACAGTTTAAAAAACACTGAAGTATTGATGTATTTCATTTATACCCGTGCAGCTTAGGTTCTCCTCTCATAAGTTTTATCTTCACTACATTATCTGAGGTTGGATACTCTGGGAGAGTATGACTGGCACAAGTCGTTCAAATAGCATTGCATGTTGTCATGGACTTCCAGCATTGATCTCTTTAATTCTGTGTTTTTACATTTTGGCTTGCTGCAGATGGAAATCTAGCAACCGTATAGGGTTGCCAGTTACTCCCTGGAAACTCTATAACTGTTACATGAATGCTCCCTTCCTTTTTTACCTTAATTATTATATTTTACACAAACCATTAGTTTCTTCTTAAGCAGTATTTTGAATCAAGGTTTGCAAATCTTATAATTGAATGGGAACTAAAAGTTGCAAATATAATGCTATTACAGGAAGATTATGGCTGCCAGGTTTACACCATGGGTGTGGCTCCCCTGTCCCCACTCCCATTCCCTGACGCTTCTCTGTCAGCCTACTGGCATTATATCACTTCTAGGGAGAAAATGCATAGTTTCTAGTAATTCTTAGAGCACAATGATGTCACTTCCAGGTTTTCTCCAGAAGTGGCATAATGCCATTGACTGAGGCTGCCACTGGTTGGCAAGCCTAGTGGGGTGGAATTTGTATTGTAAAGTGGAATGCCCCATAAGTCACTTTCAACTACATTTCATCTGCACCAGTCCTATAAGATTATTGGATTTTATTTATTAATTAAAACATTTATATCCAGCTAGAACTGCAATTATATGCAGCTAGAACTGCAATTATAATTTAGAAACAAAAAATGCACTCTTTTTTATTGAACAGGACAAGACTTTGATTTAGAAGATGCACTTGGACCTGGTAAGCAACAAAAGCCATATGAAATGTTTATGAGTATTTGTGGAGCTTATAGTAATTCTAATGCTATAGTAAAAAGAGCATTTAATTCTGCTTAACTAGCTATGTAGTTTCAGAACAAATTATCCAGGTGGAGCATATTTAGATCATTCCACTGCTATAATTTGGTACCATAAGAATTTGGAACAAGATGGGTGACATAAACCAGTCCTGAAATGTGGTTAGGGGTTGGGGTTGGGTAGAGTGGGTAGGAATTACTGTGGTGCCTGAAAGCTTATGATAAGCATCTTGATTACTGTGGTGCCTGAAAGCCTATGATAAGCATACTGCACTGGACTATATACTTATGTATAGGGGTGATCTCCTGTCCAGGTATTGCACATCCTGTAAACTGAGGGCCTAACTATGCAGTATATATCCTGGGTGTTCAGGCCTTCTCAGACAGACATGCATTGAAAGTTCCTGATTGGAGCTTAGATTTTCAGGCACGTGGGAGATGATTTCAGGGACAAGGAGGCCTAAACTTCCCTTATCCCATGTTGCTTTCCTGACTGGTAGCTGCTGCTTTCTCTTTGGTAGAAACTTGAATACACATATGGACTGTTCCTAAATTTCCCCACTAACTCCTATTCCAGTCTGAATTGACCTCTATACTTCTGAGACTGTATTTCAGTTTTGGCAAAAAGAGAGGAAAAATTGGTTGATTTCTGAGTGGTCGTAAGCTAGAAATGCCCTTTGGACTTCCAAACTAGTCAGTTATTCCTTACTCAGCTTGTTGGTGAAGCAGCTAATTGTGAATTAAAAAGCTCTGATAAATCAGCATAGCTAGATGGTTTAGACTGGGAGTTGTCAACCTGTAGTTTGTCAAATGTGCATGGACTACCGCTGGCAGGAGTAGTAGTAATTATAGTCCATATACATACGATTTAGACCAGGGGTAGTCAAACTGCGGTCGCAGATTGACTACCCCTGGTCTAGACCATAAGCCTATTTGGGCAGCATCTGTTTTCTTAAGAATTCAGTGTCTAGTTCAAATTATTATCCATTCACATATGCTGTCTTGCAGAACTTGCATCAAGCTACCTTGGGTTGCCGGGTTTGAGAAATACCTGAAAAATGTTGAAAGTGGTGTCTGAAGAAGGTGGGGTTCGGGGAGGTGAGGGACATCAGTGGGGTATAATGCCATACAGTCCACCTTTCAAAGTGGTCAATTTCATCAATAAGCTCAGCAGGGAGTAAGTAACTAGTTTAAAATTCCAAGCATTTCTCACTTAGGACCACTCAGAAACCAACCAACTTTCCCCCCTTTTTGCAAGAATGTAAGTATTCAAAATCTATCACCTGGAGAGCAATTGTTAATAGTGGGAAGTCTCTAGCTACTATCTGGAGGTTGGCAAACCTAATTATCTTAATCTCGTATGACTTACGCTTTGGTTCAATCTAGAAAACAGTAGTTCCGTGGTAATGCTATAAAACCAATAGTAGCTGACCGTTTCAAATGTTAAGTACTGAATGTTTTTATTTCTTCAGAATCTGTACCTACAAAAAAGCCAACTACAGTGACCAAAAAACCAGCATCAGGTGAGTATTATTTGTTCTACAAATATTAATTAGTCAGATTTCCTGATTAATATGTTGAAGAACAGTTTTATACTAATATATATGGTTATACAAGGACAATATGTGGTCTTATTTGCAGTTTAAAAAGTAATACTAATCATTTTTAATACTAATCATTTTGGATAGAGAAACAGTATTTTTGAGGGAGCACTGTCAGATGAGAGGGCATTTTAACATTTAAGCCTATTTTGATATGATAAGTACGTGGTTCCTGTTAACACTGCAACTCAACTTGCACTTCATCCACAAGGACAGATAAAAATCTCAAGTAAATATATTTTACAAGTATCAGAGCTCTAGAAACCAGCCGATCTCCTCTTTCTCCCTGGTGAACAGGAGGCCTCAGAGTGAGGTGACCCAGCCAAGTAAGTTGGGCCACCAGGGCCAGCGCTTCCCCCTCAGAGCCTCCAAGGGCACCTGGGTGCCCTCACGGGTGTCTTGCGTGAGGAACAGTTGGCTCTTCTCCTGGCATGCTCACTGCCCAGAAGTGGCAGGAAGGTGGAGGGCAGGGAAGCACTGCAATTGGTCCTCAGTGGGGGAATGCCTTCTCCATATTGGCTCCATATCCCCCCTGAGAGACACTCAGGACCAGTTTTACCCGGTGCATCATCCACACACAAACTGGGCATTATTAGAGCTAAAGTTGTAGTCTTAAATGCTACTGAAATGTACATTATTCTGTACAGTTGATAGAAAGATTATGTTATGTACAAACAAGTCCCTTTCATTCAGCTGACTGCAATGAAATATTTTAAAAAAATAATCTAAGAGCAGCATTTTAAAAATTGTGTCATGACTGTTTTGGGGAATTGCACTGCCATTATGTATTTAACAAACCAATAAATATATTAATTCATTTCAGACCCTGTTTATTAGTATATCTGACAGGTTTTTTTGCCCCCTTTCCTTTTCATTGCCAGTTTCTCTGATGTGTTTGCAGATTTCTTTGTTCTTCCCCACTTTGCATGGGATATTTGTGGGGATGAGTCCTTCTACAGGCCACTTCTGGAAAAAAAGTAAAATGTTTTTTCTCCCTCTTAGATGATGACTTTAACTTAGAGGATGCCTTTGGAGGTGGGGGTAAGTGTAAGAAGACTCCAAAAGCTTTGTAAAATGGAGTCTAATTTTGGATTTTAACCTTTAGCTAACTAATTGACAGAAACGTGTCTCAAAAGTGCTGTTGGTTCAAAGATTTTATGTAAAGACGTAATGAGAATCACCTATGTTGGGAGAGTCTCCAGGAAAAGAGCAGGGTGAGCAACTTGCATGCTATTTTCAGTACCAATGTTATCTACTAATAACTAAAACCAACAAACAAACCTAACAGTGGCCAGGCCTGGAGCACGAAAAGGGCTCTAGGTGATTACCCTTCCTGGAGGGAGCAACAGAAAACAGCAATGGTGATTCTCTGTGAAAGCCCTCTTAGATAGGAAGTTAATTCCATGAACGCAGATGAACAGACTTTCTATCCCCTTAAACTATTTCTTGTAAAAAGAAAACAATGGTTACAAACAATAAATTACTGACCTGGTTCACACTAAACAAATGAATACAAGTTGCAGTTTAATAACTCTTTTCCATGCTGTGAGACAACTTGTTCCCAGTTTAATCTCATTAGAAAATTTAGAATTAGCCCTGCAAGTTTATGGCAGTATGTAATATATGAACACAGGCAATAAATGCACAGAAACAGTAACAATACGCATACAGTGCATTCAAACACAACCCTCCCTGCAGCTCCTCTTGAAGATGTGATCACCCCAGTTTCTTGCAATATCGTCTTTAGAAGATCCTGTTCATAATTGTAATGTTTATCTATTTTTGCCTCTCATCCTGCAACACTTTGCCTCTTCAAACCAACATTTGTCAGATCTCAGAAGCGAAGAAGAAGAATCAGCCCTGGCTAGCCATAGGAAGGGCAACCTCCAAGGAATACCAGGGTCCTTACAGGCAATGACAAACATCCTCCAAATCTCTCTTGTCTGGCTGCCAGATAATGCTACAGTTTCTTGGCTATGTAACCCATGTGCCATATGAGAAATAAATAAATAATACTTTTAGGTTGGTTCACTGCAGCCAGTGAACCAACCTAACACAGGACCTAGCTGTGAATTTGCGTACTCTTCCCTGGTTCACCCATTCAACATATAGGTGTTTTAGTGTGAATTTAAAGCTATATGTATAAATGCATGCTTGCAGTCTGTTTGCTCCTTATTTTAGCAGGTAGGTATTGCTGTTATCACCGCTGTGCACAGCAATTTAAATGCAGAAATTCTGGGTTCCCATTATGATATTCTTTGCACAGTGGGAGATTATGCCTAAGCTTGCAGCTCACGGGCATTCATCCAGCTATTTATTTATTTATTTATTAGATTTATCTACAGCTGCTCCCAGCAAGCTGGCTCGTGGCAGTTAACAATAAAACATCATATAAACATCAGTTTAAAACACCCCATAAAACAATAATTAATACCCCAAAAATACAGTTAAGGATGGCGATAATACAATATAAAATAACCCCTCCTCAACTGTGGCCTCTAGCATGGTCAAACAAGGCCCTAGATGTAAATCAGGGTAGAAAGTTAACATCTGGGTCTGGTCTCACACCAAGCCCAGGAAGCCGGAGGGGGGGGGAGACCTGCTCGAATACCCCAGGGCTTCAGCCCAGCCTCAAGCTTAGCCTGGTAGAAGAGCTCCGTTTTGTAAAACATAAGTATCTTTTATATTATAGTGGTTTCCAAAATTATGCTTTAGCATGAGACAATTCTTAAGTGTTGGGGATATGATTGTAAGCCGTGACTTCTTCGGGTAGTGTTGGGGATATTTAGCTCAACCCAGGGAAGATGATTTGTCTATATATTAAAGAACATTTTGAGACATTCATACTGGACATTTATGTATCTGTACAGGCTGGAGTTTTATTTATTTATTGGACTTCAGGGTGGCATTCTTATTGTTGTTGTTGTTGTGATTATTATTATTATTTTTCTAGATCACCTCTATCCCAACATGGGCTCAAGAGAGTTATAATAATAATAGTAGTAATAAGGTTGTTGTGTGTATGTATGCTTGTATCCTGATCTTAATCTGGATCCCTTTTAAAAATAATTTTGGTTGTTAAATATAGGATGTTATCCTGCATGATAAATAAAAACAATCTGTATAGTGCAGAGTTTAGGAGGAAGACAAAAGTATGTTTTTAGATGTTTTATCTGTTTATACATTTTGAAGTTAGTTCTTATATTTGTCAATAGATGAACCCAGTCAACCTGATCGGCCTGGAGGTCATGGCAACTCTGGAGGTAAGAGTCTCTAGAAGCATTTCTTAAAATCCTAATCCAACAGTATGTCTCTAGGACTGGACTTCTGTAACTCACTCTATGTGGGCTTACCCTTATCTGTGCTATGGAAATTGCAACTGGTCCAGAACGTAGCAGAGTTAGATTCTAAGAATGAGGTTAGCATTCAACTCTTATATCTACATCCTTTCTTCATTTATTTCACTTGGGACAGTGGGACTACAGTGTAATGTAAAGTATGCAGTGTGGTTTAGAATCTAACTCTGGTTTTAAGACAGGAGAACGAACTCAGCACGGCTTGTCACTTGTGGGGATGCTTCCATGCTTGGGTAGAGACAGATGTGGCTAGCAACAGGTCTCTTTTAATTACTTCTTTTCACAGCAGGGAAAGCATCTGCCATTAATCACTAAGCCTAGAATTTTTATTGCTCCTATATTTTTGTGAACAACAATTGAACCCAAAAAACTGATTTGTTATTCTAGCAAGGAATTATTTGATCTTCAC
The DNA here is from genome assembly GCF_049243985.1 of Paroedura picta. Lineage (NCBI taxonomy): Eukaryota > Metazoa > Chordata > Lepidosauria > Squamata > Gekkonidae > Paroedura > Paroedura picta. The sequence continues at coordinate 83,142,869 of NC_135374.1, read as the reverse complement.
TATCATGTTGCATATTTGTTGGACATTGTCATGAGGCTGTTTAATAATTTGCTACCAATTTACTCCTTATATCTGTACTCTTGTAATTCCTGGTCCATTATCTGAGGAAGTGTGCATGCACATGAAAGCTCACACCTTGAATAAAAGCTTGTTGGTCTTAAAGGTGCCATTGGACTCAAATTTTGTTCTGCTACTGATAGGCCTGAGAGAAGGTACTTGAGAAAAACTAGCCTTGTAGAAATTGAGGGATTATTTCCTATCAGATCCATAGTTAGTAAGAATACTAATTGTTACTATATTCTGGCCCAGTCTGACTGAAGTTACAAAGTTCACCTGGAAGGTCAGGAGGTGCCATAGTGGGCAAGTGGAGACAGCACATACACTGCATGTCTCATGGAATTGGGTAGCAGCAATGCAAAGCTCTGCTTTAATTAGCATTCTGCCGTATTTGTTACCTAAAAAAAAACTTGGGGGAGAAACAAAACACAAGAGTAGTATCACTACTCTGTCTGTTAACTGTAATCCTGGTTTGAATCCAAACTGCTGCCACCAAGTGGTGAACTGGGGTATGTGCAATCCACTGATTGCCACACATTCCCCATCCAGTTATTTCCTTTTTGCTACCACCAGTAAAACAAACAAACAAAAACAAAACAAAAACAAAAAGCCCAAAAAAACAAACTAGAGTGTAACTTTTAACATAAACCATTAGAAAAAGCAATTGTCACCACTATCTCAGAGAAAGAAATTAGCGAGCCTGTTCTACCCTGAACCTTGGTAAGAAAAATCTTTCTTTCTCCCTTCCTCAGTCCAGAAATATTTATTTTATTTTGGGCTGTCACTCCTTAACAGTGATAGAAGTCTGCACTCCTCCTGCACTTATTGAATTTTGCTCTCATTTTCCCACTTTTCCAACATGTTCAAATCTTGTTGAATTCTATCTTTGGGGGTGTTCACTACTACTCCCAATTTGGTGTCTACAGCAAATTTAATTAGTTCTTCCACCTCCTCATCCATATCATTGATAAAAATGTTGAAAAGTACCTGACCTAGCATCAAGCACTAGGGCACTCCACTGCTCATCTCCTTTCAATCTGATGAAACATTATTGTGCTGTTGAAATCTTAGCTATGAAATTAGTATTAGATCTGTTCTCCTGCACAAATATCCAACTCCTGTCCCTTCCCATGTCTGTGTGAATGAGGGATGTGCACTAAGTAAAAATTCAGTGCTTCTCAGCTTCGACCCAAATTGACCCCTCCAAATCTAAATCACCTCAATCAATGGTTCAGCATAGTGACTGGGGGTATTTGGATTTATCCTGATAGAGAGAGAGGCACCAAATTTGCAGCATAGCCGCAGAGGCCTCTCCTCAAAAGAACCCCCAAGTTTTTGAAAAAATGGACCAGGGGGCCCAATTCTACAGGCATCCAAATAGGGTGCCCTGTTCAACCTACATTGTTTCCTATGGTGGAAAACAAAGACAAGATCAGCTCTGTAAAAAAAAAAAAAGTACAAAGGTGTTTTGTGAAACTGCACTGATATAGTTGTTTTTCCAACCGTAACAAATGCTTTGCTAGTTCATGCAACACATTTTTACAATTGAATCTTAAACTTTGTTTGGAATAAGCTCTATTGACTTAAATCAAATTTATTTGCTAATAGATTTGTTTATGATTAAAGCTTTTTGGAAAACTGCAAAGAACTTAATGATAAAAAACTTGATAAAAAACTTGAAAAAGAAACAACTCAAAGTTATAGATCTTTTCTTAATTTTAAATTATTTGTTTACAAAAATCTGTTTTTGTAGGGGAACTCAGTGATAGTGACTTATATGAAGGTACACTGCCTCCAGAAAAGCCAGGAGGTAAGTTTTTGACAAACTTTTATTTTCTTTATTTGTAGCTCTTCCTGTTCTACGGGGAATTGGCTTAAGGAATGACCTGAAAGAAACGGGGATATTAGCAACTTCTTAGCAGTGCACAGTTACAGTAATGGCTACAAACGGAGGGAGGTTTAAAAGTCATTTTGTTATGACTGCAGCTGGAACAGTCACTACTGGTGAACTTGGTGATGCTTCAATTGCATCTTCTACTTTTGTATCTCTTTCAGATTTAAGATGTTCAAGTGCCTCATAAGACAATTTAGGAAACAGTACAAGATACTGTGCAAAATTGGGGTTTTAATGGGAATTTTATTGTATTGGGCAGGGGTAGTCAAACTGCGGCCCTCCAGATGTCCATGGACTACAATTCCCACAAGTCCCTGCCAGCAAAATGCTGGCAGGGGCTCATGGGAATTGTAGTCCATGGACATCTGGAGGGCCGCAGTTTGACTACCCCTGGTATTGGGTTTCTATTCTGTAACCTACCATGTGCTGGCTTGCTGAGAGTGGAACGGAACAAATCCAATCAATCAAATGTTAAATAATATTTTTCCACATCTTCTAGTATTGTTATTATTTTAAATCCAGCCAGAAAATTATGTTGTTGTTTCATGGTCAAATATTCCCAAAATATTCCTCCCTGTCTTCTAGTCATGTATCTCATTTCTTCTAGAATATTCTGGGCTCACATCTGCATTATTTGTTCACCCAAGATTTTAGCAGGTTGATGTATTATTCTCTTCTGATGATAACTTTATCCCTTGTAGGCTATTTATCATGAAACCCTGGCACTCTGTAAACTGTGTGTCCTCAAAGGAAGACAGTAACCACACTCCCATTCAAGTGATAGCCATTTAGCTCATTTGTTTTCGGCTTCCTCTACATTCTCTGCTGTTTGTTTATTTAAAGTATATCTGTCCCCTCTGTTCCCTTGAACTCTATAAATTTAACTTTCATTTTACAGTTTCACCATGTTACAATGAATGAACCTTCAGGAAGAAAAGCCTGTTGAAAATTGAGATGCTAACACTAAACAAATCGCAATAACCTATCCCTATTCATCAACCACCAGTTACACTGTTAAGTTTTATTTCTCACAAGCCACATACACCTCACTTTTCTCCTTAAAGTTACTCACAATGGTAAAAAACAACAACAATATATATAAACAAACAACCACCTTCAGTACCTTGGGTGACTCATTTCACCCAAGAGCATCATATACAAGTCATGGGCTAATATGCCTGTTTCACAAGTGTTTAGCTCTTGCCCTCTGGCTTGTACCTCTGGCCACACCCAAACTTTGTAGTATCCACAATGGGAGGAATTTGCTCCAGATGGAAATTCAGCTGGTGCCAGCAAGACGCCCTCCCCAACTTATGTAATAAATCAGATTGGGAGTCCTGATTTGTGACCATTTGGAGGGTATGCCTCAGCAGAACCAGCTGGTCACATATGAGGGATTCGGGCTTTTTTTTTGGGGGGGGGGGCTTCATCTGGACATGGAATTGGGGTCACTGTGGGTGGGCAGGTAGTTGTGAATTTACTGCTTTCTGGGGATTGGACTAGATGATCCTGGAGGTCCCTTCCAACTCTATGATTCTGTGATTTTAGACGGATAGTTTAAGGATGTACTACTGACAGAAAGTAGGTTAGGCAAATCTCTGTCAAGTTTAGTAGGTTGCAGCAATATAGTTATTTGTTTTGCCTTTTGAGGTACAGTCTGCCTGTCCTTCAGAATATTTACATGTATAAGTGAGAAAACACTAGAGTCCCCACACAATATCTGTAGAACCCATAAGTTCTAATTTTGAGAGCAGTTGTTCATACATCAGATTCTGTTAGTTATCACACTCTGTGGAGAAGTTCATTTGTGTTTTCTTCCATGTCTTTCTATACAGAACATTTCTGCTTTATAGCCTGGGGTATTATTGTCAGAGCTATTGATGGTGACTAGATCTGAGAACATTATATCTTTTTTTTTTCCCTTTAAGAGCTTATTTGTGTTTGAAATGACAAGTTATGCACCGGAGCCCCATGCCTAGAGTGGGGTGGTTCTGGTCCTCAAACCTGAAGGAAACTAAGCTATTTGAATGGTGCATGAAAATCCTCAGTGATTTTTCTTGGATATTATTTCCCTCACTGCTTGTAATGGATAGATGCATGATCAATGGCTTGATGATTTTTGCACTTTAACTTTGGGCTGGTTATGCAAGATACATGCATCAGGCTGCATCTGTTAGATTTTTTAAAATGCTATTCTCTTTTTTTAACTATAAAAAGAAGGGTAGTCAGCTCCAGCTTGGGAAATACCTGGAGATTTTAGAGGCAGGAGTTGGGGAGGGACTTCAGTGGGGTTTAACCTACCTTCCAAAGTGGCCATTTTCTCCAGGTAAGCTGATCTCTACCACCTGGAAATCAGTTGTAATCCCAGAACTCCAGCTACCACCTGGAGGTTGGCAACCCTTAAAAGCTAGAATGGGCTTGATGCTAATATGTAACTGACTAATTAACTAACTGATTATCTTATATTTTCTAAGTGATAATTTAGTGGCTCAGTTATGCTTTGAACAGTTATGCACAATTTTTTGTTTCTTAACATAGGCCGTGCTTCTAACCCATCGGCAGGTATGTGGGCTTTGGTCGAAGTTAAGTGAAGTAGTTACTGCTGAGTCTTCCATTTGGCTGTACCATTGTAGTATTTGTTTGAATGGACTTGTCACAAGACACTGCTGATCTACTAGCACTTCATATATTTCTCTTTCTCTCCTTTAAAAATCCTTTTTATGGGATTGTGTGATGTTTGTGAGTTGATTCAGTTGTTTGAAAAAGAATAGAGTGTATGTTGACTTATTGCCTTTAGCAATGCACTGCATAAAGCTATTCAGTACAACCTGTTCAAATGCAAAGGTTACGATCCTAAGAATATTAGGGAGTGAGCCCCATTGAAAGTGAGATTGACTTCTGTTTAGGATTCCACAGCAAAATACTGGAGGTTGCCATCTGCCTGCTTTTTCAAGCATGTACCAAAGGCAGGAAAACCATAACTTGGATTAATAATAAGCAGCCTTCCAGAAACTCCTGAATGAAGCACAAACAATGGAAAGAGCCATCCTGTGTTCTAGATTCCTTTTTCTTAAGTGTACTCAATGAATCATCCTGTGGAGGCACCATCACAGAATCAAAATAAATCAGGGCATTTCCTGTTAACTGTTAAGAGCCATTGACTAGGGATGGGAGATTTGGTTCATAGAAGCCAAAAGTATCCAAGGTAATGCTGATTTGGGTACTTTTTAGACATATTTAAGTCAAATTGCCCGTCCATATATTGTAAACTGGCTGAATATTGGTATCTTACTTGTGATTCGGCAGCTTGGCAGATTCAGTGATTCGGATACTCCATTATAGTGTATGGAGACATGAAAATCAATGGGAAATTTTGCCTTTTCTACTATTCTGTGTTCTGGGGTGGGGGTTTGAGGTAGAGGAACTAAATTTTCAGCATAGCTGCTGGAGTCTCTCAAGAGAATCCCCAGGTTTCAAAACAATTGGCTAAGAAGGTCCAGTTGTATGGACACACAAAGATGTTACCCCATCAACCTCTGTTGTGATTCTGTCATCTTGTCCTTTTTTCCCAGCATAGAAAACAATGGAGGTTAGCCTTTGGGTGCCTGTAGAATTGGACCCCTAGTCCAATCTTGTTGAAACCTGGGTATTCTTTTGAAAAGAAGCTACACTACACCCAGCAGCTATACTACAAATTTAGTGCCTCTACCTCAAACCCCACCCTCTCAACCACATATCTGAGGGACCACCTATTGCATTATGCCCCCCGCAGGGCTTTGTGCTCTGCGTGTAGTAACTTGTTGGTGATTCTGGGCCCAGAGAAGTTTGGTTGGCCACAACCAGGGCTTTTTTGGTCCTGGCCCTGACCTGGTGGAATGAGCTCCCGGACAAACTGAGGGCTCTGTGGAGCTTCCAGCATTTCGAATGATCTACAAAACTGAGCTCTTCTGCCAAGTCTATGGTTGAGGCCAGACCAAGAAGATCTGATACCCCACCCAGCAGTTGAGGAATAGAAGATCTAGAATTTGGTGAGTCCCACTAGCTGGCCATTGCTGTGGGTGATGGGCTGGCACTTGGAGTTTCTCTGATACTGGATGATAGCTAGTGCTATGGGATTTGAACTGATGCCACCATAGGGATTTTAATGCACCTTTTAATGGGATTATATTGTATGTTTTTACTGAGATTTTGTTTGCGATCCACCACGAGCCAGTTAACTGGGAGTGGCGGGATATAAATTTTAAAATAAATAGACAAATTTCCCATTTATTTTAATGGCGCCATAAGTTATAATGGTGCAGAAGTGTTTCGGCTGAACCTGAATCATCCATATCTGAATCCTTATACTGAACAATTGGTTCAGGTGATAGAGATGTGGCTGAATCAATTTGGGCCAGATTTGAAAAGTACTGAATTGACCCCACCATATCAAAATTGCTTCATTTGGGCTAAGGCAAAATAAAACAACCTTTGTTCTTTTTGGTCTAAGCTATGTTTTCATTGTATACTTAGGCATCATACCATATCATGTTTGGTGACTGGTAAGGACATAGCTGTGTATGAAGATAATGAAAGATAAAAAGAAAAAAGTGCTGACAATTTGGATGTTTCCTCTCTCTGCTACTGCAATGTATTGGTGATAAATTTAAACTACTTCAGAAAAAAAACCTGTTACAGTATTTACACATCAGTATGCTTAATAAGGAAGACAGTTTTTTAAAAAAGGTAAAGGTATCCCCTGTGCAAGCACCGGGTCATGTCTGACCCTTGGGGTGACGCCCTCTAGTATTTTCATGGCAGACTCAATACGGGGTGGTTTGCCAGTGCCTTCCCCGGTCATTACCGTTTACCCTCCAGCAAGCTGAGTACTAATTTTATCGACCTCGGAAGGATGGATGCTGAGTCAACCTTGAGCCGGCTGCTGGGATTTAACTCCCAGCCTCATGGGCAGACAGCTTCAGACTGCATGTCTGCTGCCTTACCACTCTGTGCCACAAGAGGCTCTAAATGTATTGATTTGTAAAAGTTTTATGTCCTCTTTCTTCAGTGATTGGTTCCATATACTGTGTTTATTTTACTCCTGGTCATAAATTGTACCAAGTAAATGCAGCAAACTAAGTTGCTTCTGAATTGCAATAACTTGAACTAAGAAATATTTCCAATGCATAAATATTCCCATTCAGCATTTTTATGCCACAGTAAAATGAAGAATGAAAAAAAAAATCGGGAAAGAGTACTACAGAGGTGTTACTTTTTTTCAAGTAACTTAATATCCCATAGGACAGGGGTAGTCAACCTGTGGTCTTCCAGATGTTCATGGACTACAATTACTATGAGCCTCTGCCAGTGTTTGCTGGCAGGGGCTCATGGGAATTGTAGTCCCTGAACATCTGGAGGACCACAGGTTGATTACCCCTGACATAGGATAAACGATAGATACTGGGATGATTTGGGGTATTTTCAGCAAAGAGTGCCAGCCAGTTTCAGAAAAGTTATGCAGTTTGTTTTCAGTTGCTATTTGGAAAGGGAGCAAAAACTGAGTTTTATACAGTCAGTCAGTAACCTTTTATTGGCATAAAATGTATAAGACATATAAAAATAGGGTTTAAAATTTCAACAAAATAATAAAATGGGGTTACATAACCAAACAGATCTTAAAATGATTAAATAAACTATAAAAGATAAAATACAAGGTAGGCAGCATATTATAAAAGCATCTTAGTTAAAACTCTGGCAACTAAAATGGGAGTTTTATACAAAGTGTCTGAAGGGCTTTGTAGTAAGGATGCATCTTGGGAAAAGCACTTGGCCCGCACGGATGATTGTTTTAGCAAACAGTACGGCTGCCAGTTGTGTTCTCTGCTAGCCCTGGCCAAAAGCTATTCTTCCTGAGGCACTGCAGGAAAGAATGGGATTTGTATTTTGTAAGAAAAGTGTACTAACAGAACTATTCTCACAGGTGGTCAAGATGCCGATTCCAACACTGGCGAAGGTGAGTGTGTATGTTTTTATAACGGTGTTTAAAGTTCTAATTGATTGTAAGCTAGGTTGGCTGCAGAAACCTTTTGATCTGATATGATACCATGTATCATTATCACCCAAAAGCACTAATTGGGGAAATCCCCACTATTTGGTAATATGGAAATGACTAGCCTGCCATGTGGCATCTTTCTAGCTGTTAATGATCATCTGTGATCTATCCTGTTACCTAAACATTAATGCCTGTTCTTGTGTAGCTTCAGTCGGTGCATATTTGCGTGCTGTACATTCAGTGGCTTGTATGCCTCATCTCATATATGTGTGTTCTCAGGAGGAAAGATTAATTACAGGGCTGTTGTGAGGTTTAAATGGAGGATCATAGAATGAGGAAATCTTTTAAAGTTCCTCATTGGGGATGACGACAAGGCATATATGAAATAAACTATTTACCCTTCCACGTTCTTCTGGTGTTCCCATATTTCACATACTCGCCTCTCCTTGAAGTCACCCAACCTCTGTTACTTTTCCATAAACCTGCAGCAAGACTAGGGAGGCAGACTGAAGCCAATGCCAAGTCACTGTGACTTTGCTTACAGCCATGGATTCATGGGATAAATAATATATTGATTTTGGAAGCAGCATTTCAAATTTCAATAGAAAAGTGAGGCTACGTTAGAAATGCTGCTGGCCAGCACAGCCAAGTAATGGGGAGTTAGACCTCCCATGCCTGTTTGATGAGCTGTGCAAAAGTCTCCTTTCCAATTCTGTGGTATTAGTGAATCGTGAAAGGACTCTGTTTCAGAAGACAGCAAATATGCCTAATCTTGTCTTCCAGTTGAAATTAATATCGAAGGCAGCAATTCTGTCGGCACTTGAGAGTAACATCTCTTGAACAGAGTATAATTTACCAATGATTAAAATATGTATTGGATTGGTATATGTATGAGTTGTTTTGAGAATTACTCCCAAGTTTCTATATGATATGTACTAGTTGGACTTGGATTCATATTAGGTCAAATCTGTTTTCTAACGGAGGGGAATGATGTTTTCACAGGCGGTGGAGCACTAGCTGGCATTATTAGCTCAGTAGTACTGGCAGTGGTTGGGGCTGTGTCGAGCTTCATAGCTTACCAGAAGAAAAAGCTCTGCTTTAAAGCAAGTGGTGAGTTTCTCTCGCTTTTTTGGGGGGGAGGGGCAGTTCTTGCCTTGAGATGTTTCCCATGATGCTCTGCTTAACCCAGCTGTTGGTTACGACCAGCATACGGTGAACCCAGCCAGCAGCATTCAATGCAAGTATGAAGCAGAGGTGATACGCAAAGAAGACTGCAAAGTCTTCTTTAATGGTTCCCCCATTCAAGTACTGGCCTTGTTTAGCTTCCACAATCTGATGAGATCAGGCTGTACCATACCACCTTCCCTCTTTGTGTGATCATTAAGAGGGGATAATCCTCCATAGAATAAACTGCATGCCTTACCTAACTGGAGGTTTGCAGTCTGGTACTGTGTGTGTATGTGAATCCGTGACGTAAATATGGTAGGTGTCTTAACTCTGTTTATGTCTGCAGATCAAGAGAATGTTAATATGGAAAACCAACAAGGAGCACATGCTGAGCCACCTGGTAAGGAAAGCTTGCCATACAAATATAACAATTTTTATTGCTTATGATTCTCTCAAGGAGGAATTAGGATTGGGTCTTTACAAAGTCTTCCATAATGGCACCCTGTAGGGCTAGGCCTGTTTAACTTCAGCAGTAGAACTTCATTATGTGTCATTAACGATCTCCAATAAGTATTTAATATATGTTAACAGTTTTATTATCGTTTGATGATCAGACATTTTGAGCTCTTAGAGCAGCCTTTCTCAACTTTGAGACATCCCTGAAATATTCTTCAGGCTTTGAGAAACCCTGGAAGTGTTGTGATCATGCAGAATATGGTTGGGAAGCATAACTGTGTGCATGCCCTTCCCTTCCCACCCCCTCCAGGCCCATTCTTGACCATTTTGGGAAGGGGAAATGGGTTGACATGACCATATATAGTCATTTAGCCAGATAAAAGTTTAACAAATTTTTAAAATATATAAAAATTATCTCCCACCCATTCGGGAAATCCTGACCCCCTCCTCCCGCAGAAGTCAATGGAATTGTTAGTATTAGGAAGAAAAAGTAAGTCACTTCAGAGACATGGCTGAGTTGAAATAAAACCTGACCTATGCCAACTTCTACTCATGCCACTGGAGTTCATTGATAGGTGTGACTGATTTTGGTTCCACTTCTGTTTTCTGTACCCATCTAAATATAAATATTTTTACACTGTATTGTTCTTTCATGGGTGCATTCTAAAAAGAGGAGACTACTTTGATAAAGGAATATAGCAGCTATGTTTATTTTTGGAAATCTGAACCTCATTTTCTGGAGTGCTTCTAATGTGGCTTACAACACAAAATTGGTAATATCACCAACAATGAAAACAAAGTTATTAAGTTGAAAATCACACTAAACATCATAAAAAGCTAATAAATCTGTCCGTCTGTCCGTCTGTCCATCCATCCACACACACCTTCAGGGAGCTTTTACCCTCTTGAATAATGTCTTAATAGTAAAAGGAGAACATGTGGTAGAGAATGCATATGTATGTTTTTGGATGCAAAAGCCTTGGGCACATAAAATACACAGTCAAAATTTAGGCAACTGAAATTTGTCATTATTTGTTTTTCATATGTTGGTTCATGACAAAACTGCAAAGCCTATGCTAGCAATAATTCATAGTTTAAAAAACCCTTAAATAATAAATGTATTGATTAATTAGGGTGATAAATAATGGGATATGAATACATATGATGGATATGGGTTATTAAGTTATCTAAAAATTATAGGGCTGAAACAATCAAAGCTTGATTGGGAAAAATCGCATCTTCTGTAATTAGTTATTTGTCATCGTACTGGAATGTGCTGGATATCCGACAGCATCCCCCTCATTGTTGGACCTTGGATTAGACTAATAAAACAAAGCTTAGTCAGAATTTGCTAAAGGGAAATGTTAACAGAATTTGGACAGAACTGAGGCTATATATCAGAAGCTCCAGGCAGCAAAAATTAACTTGGCTCATGGACTGTTATAGAACAAAGAAGCTTCCTGTAAAAGACAGAACAATGAAAAATTGCTATTTATGTTCATGATGGTGATGAATGAGGCTTTCCTCCATTTGTTCCATTGCCACTTTGTAGGTCATCATCAGCCCCTAAGAATTCAAAGGTTTAGAGCAGGGGTAGTCAAACTGCGGCCCTCCAGATGTCCATGGACTACAATTCCCAGGAGCCCCTGCCAGCGAATGCTGGCAGGGGCTCCTGGGAATTGTAGTCCATGGACATCTGGAGGGCCGCAGTTTGACTACCCCTGGTTTAGAGTGATGAGGTTTCAACAAAGCAATCCTAGGACTTGATATTTCAAGTAGTCACCTGACTTCAAGTCAGAGGGTTACATTTAAAAACAATCCACAATCCACCCCCCCCCCCACCCCGTCACAACAGCTGCTCCTGGGATTGCACAGAAGAAGCATTTCAGCTGCGATAGGCAGGTGGAGGAGGGAAGTAGTACTCTTTGCACAGCATTAAATGGCATTCAGCCCTTTGGGGCTACCTCTGCTTAAAAGCAAATTAAGCAAGATACTCTATCACCTGATCTCCTGCTGGTGTTTCCCCACAGGGCAAAACTTCATCCAGTCCCATTTAGCTATCTAATGCTCTGGGAAGAAGACTAAAGAAATTTCAGACATCTAGGGCAATAGATTTTTCCACCCAGCGTACTAAGAGATAGGTTCCGCTGAACTCAACAGAACTTGAATAAACATATTTACAGTCAGGCTACAAGGAATTTTAATTGTAACATCTATACTGCTTATATCTCTAATTGTATTTATATCAATTGAAAATATGTTTACTGGTATTTATATCAACTGACCATATATTTAATAAACTTTTTCTCTTTCTTTAGTTCAACGCACTCTTTTGCAGAAATCATAATGGAAATTAAAGGAAAGACCAGCAAAACTGGATAGAAAATGTGCATGTTCCCCTGACAAGTACCACATAGTGCCAACAGCAAAACTTGGAGCTCTAAGGAGATGTAAAATAATTCTTCTGAAATTTTTTTGAGAGGGAGCAGGATGCTTTAACAAATCCAAATATTTGTGTCATCTGTGGCAAACTCTGAAGAAACACTGTTCATTGGTTTTTAAATAATTTTCATTGAAATAGTTTGCCTTTATCAGAAGTCTCATCTCTGATTTTTGCTATAAGAATGTTAAAAGGCGAGAATACTTTTGAATTATCCTTTGATGTTGCTCCTAGTATTTGATGGGCAAGTGTCATTGCAAGCGAATGCAATCCAATGTGGAGTTTTTCTGGTCTACTTCAGTAAGCTTCAGCTGGAATAACTCATGCTGAATTGCAGTCTGCATATTGCCATGACTCCTTATTGATGCAGTGTGTGTCTTCAGGTTTCATGCACAGATACACATTGCATCCACGGTAGAGCAGTCCTCTGCTGTCAAGAAAGTCTGACCCACTAGTGCTCTTTATCACGCCAGTGTCCTCAAGTGTGTTCCTTTACTTTTCTTCATTGGTAAAAAATGCCTATGGGTATGCTTGGAAATGTCATTTGGGAATTAAATATTAACATTTTCCTTGTTCTGGTGGCCCTGAAAAAACCCATTTATAGAGAGTCAACCAGGCTTTCCATGGACACATCCTATGTTCTGTTTCTTGGCCATGCTAGAAGCTGCTAGAAAGTTGGAAATGGGCTTTTAAACCCAGATATTTGCTTTTGAGGAAGTTGTTAAAACCCCTTTTGTCATGGATGTTTGTCTTCCTACCCAATCCGCGGGAAATCGAAGTATTACTTAACACATTGCCTTAATAAATGCGTAGCTGTGTAGTGACACTTTTAAGAACTGAGAAAGTGTTCATGTAAACGAGAGCTTATACCTTGACTAAACCCTGTTGGTCTTATATAAGTTATATTGCCTTAATATTTGTCACTCTGAAAGTTTTTTTTTTTTTTTAGTAATCTTCTCTGGTATTTGTTACGATTAGGAGGCAAAGATAATAATTCGAATGAATATTTCTGCCCTATAATGATTTTCCTTTCCCTTATTCATCTGTATGCACTGGCAAATTAAAAAATAAATTGAAGATTCGGTCCTTTGCATAGCCACATGCTGTTCCTGAAGCTGTATCAGGCTGGAATGCCAAAATTCATTTGACAAATGCAGTTCTTCATGGGAACTGCCCAACATCTTGTGTCTGTGCTGTAGGGTGTGCCTTATTACAAATAAAGTTACCTATAACATGCCAATTCTATTCTATATTTCCTCCCACATTTGATATTCTCATGACTTTTTAGCTTTATTAGCCATTTGTTCCAAATATTTGTAATTCCTATAACAGTTGCAGGTGCCTTAAATAATTCATCCTGAAGTGCTGTTTTAAGACAAACTATCACTGGAGTGACCAAGTGCTCCACATTGGTTTGTAGAGGAATATAAAGGACTATTTCCATTGGATGGAATCTTGCTTTATAATGTGCCTGGTTTTGGGCTCTGAAATTTAGCCTTCACTAAGCAATGCAAATTTGACAAATTCTAGCACAGGATTCCTCTATATGCATTGCAGAAAACCAATATGGAGGGACGGTTTTCTGTTAAAAGATAGGAATAAGCCACATACGACAAATGAATCATTTGTCCATTTCCAATGTCTGATTGGTACAGTAAACCAAATACCACTTTGCAATCACACTGTAAACTGATGTAGTTCCCCTCAAAATGTGTGTGGTTAGTGCAATGCTACGTGGAGCTACTCAGACAGCTCTTTAATATCACAGGGGTTAGACTGAGAATAATGGTGTCTAGGATTGGGCTGTTGTGACTGCACTAAGAATAGTTCAGCAGGAAGTAAAGTTTACAAGCTATATAATTTCAAAGGACTTTTATTTAGTGGCAGTATTTTATTTCCAATCGTAAGTTTCATTTTGTAAACCAAGAGCAATGCCTTAACTTTTTTTAAAAAAGTGAATACCTGAGTGCCCTTTATTCTGAAGATGTTGACATGTTCCTATTAAGAAGTTGTCCAAAACACATTCACTCCCACTTCGTCACGGAAGCAATAACAAATCGTGTGCATTGCTGGCTAAGGAATCAGTCTGGCATATTTCCAAGCAGGGTTTGGTTCAGGCCTGCCTGGAATAAGTTCCCTTAAGAGAGAGCCAGTGTGTTATAGTAGTTAGTGTGTTGGATTACAACTAGGGATAAAAGGCTTGAATGCCTACTCTGTTATTAAAGTCACTGGATGGCCTTAGGCCATCTCTTGCTCTCAGCCTAGCCACTTCATGGAGCTGGTGTGAAGGTAAAATGGGAGTAAGTTGCCATTATTGCTACCCCGAATCCCCTGGAGGAAGGTCAGGTGATCATATATGTTTGAACTCGGTGAGGCGTACTTTTCCATAAGCCTGCATTTGCTTAGGGCATTAGGCCCGAAGTGAATTGCAAACACTCTTCCCACTGGTATTTCATGTATAGTATTATGTGCTAAAACAATTTATAGATTAATAGCTGTTTGGGTTGTTATACTTTCAGTTGGAGTTGCAAATCTTTAGATTGGGAGAACCTCTAAGAACTGGTAATCAAGAAAGAATTGTGATTTTCTTTTTTTTTAATAAAACAATATAAAAACCCTGGTTTTGTTTGTTTGTTTGTTTGTCTGCATGTTTTAATGGGGTTATTGAAGTAGAGATAATCTGGATTGGATGTATTAGAAAAAGATTTGGAGTACGATCAGAAGTTTGTGAGTAATGTCTGTGGGGTGGGTTGTTTTGTTTCTATGAATTCACCAAGCACTACCCACTATGTGATTTGGGAAATGCAAGTTCAACACAACTAAACAAAAACCAAACCTAAAATCCTTAAGATACTGTCAAGGTTGACCTGCCGTGGTCTAAAAAATTTTTTTCCCCTCTCAGACCAAGACTTTGGAACAAGATCTTCTGTGTCGGTGTTACCAAATTTAAACTGGGTCTGGTTCATAAAACTCTTCAGCAACACACACCATAAAGCAAAAGAAAGTTTTACTGAAGGAATGCAAGAGAAGGGTTTTGAAAACAAGGGACAGTTCCAGTGGTAGTTCAAGCACACAAAAACAAGAATGTCATCTGTCTACATACCTGGAATCATTTCCACAGTGTAGATTTTGGCTTATCATAACTAATCATTTACAGGGCTGTTTCCAGGGGGGGGGGCTTCTGGATTACAGCAGATTACTCTCTCCCGTACCAGAATCAGCTGGAATGTGTGAGTTAATGGGCTTGGGAGATGACTTTAGGAAGTAACCATCTATTTGGAGGGTTTAGCAGACGGGGGGGGGGGGATTAAGTGGAACTTCCCTCTGAAGATGGGTTCTTGACAGATACTGAAGATTTGGTTATACAGTGAGATTGTGACAAGCCTGACTATAAGCATATAATTACAGTTGTAGACAGAATCCGAATATTTTTGCCAGCATCAGTCTTGCAGTGCCCTCCTAAACAAGTTACACCCTTCTAAGCCCATGGAAATCAAAATGCTGTATCTGCTTTAAGATGGCCCTGGTAGTTGCTCATGTACTTGGCCTGTTAATCATGCCTGGGGAGATATATGCTTATCACACCATCAGTCTGACAGAGTTTTGCCTATGTCCAGGTTTCATTCTTTCTTCAAATCTGGCTTCTAATTTCTTTTCAACTCAGGAGCAAATTCTGGTTATGCTACTCCATGAGCTGTATTATTTGTTGCAATCCGCACAATTATGCTATATCATGTCAACCATATTTGTAATATGAAGAATGCATTTAGTACATGCAACAATAACAAAACAACAACCCATAGCTTGACCTATTGATAATTTATATTTTTCATTAAAATGGACAGCAGTAAACCTAGCCCAAGCAAGCCCAAGCCCATCAGATCTCAAAAGCTAAGAAGGGCCGACCCTGGCTAGTATTTGGATGGGAGACCTCTGATATGGGTGATAGAATCACAGAATCATAGAGTTGGAAGGGACCTCAAGGGTCATGTGGCCCAGAATGCAGGAAACTCACAACTACCTGCCCACCCAAAAGCATCCCAATTCTATGCCCAGATGACAGAATCCCTGGCCAGAAGAAATTTGTCTCCCAAAGAACATGAGAAGTCACGATGCGGAGACAGGAAATGGCAAACTTGTCTGCCAGTCAATCCTTGGATCTCCTGGCTACACTACAATACATAAATACACACAGCAGTCAGTTTCTGAAACTTCACATTCAATATAATGTGCACCTTAAGCATAGCATGATTTTGGAATTTTCCATGTTAACATGGATCTAATCTCACAATGACTTCACAGTTCAGTTTACGGTCCCAGGTTATGGTGGTTTAAATACAGCTT
Organism: Paroedura picta; assembly: GCF_049243985.1. NCBI lineage: Eukaryota > Metazoa > Chordata > Lepidosauria > Squamata > Gekkonidae > Paroedura > Paroedura picta. Next base: position 83,126,480 of record NC_135374.1, on the reverse strand, counting down.
AAAATCCACCGATATAATAAGTATAATTGGGCCATGAAAACAGAGGGTAGAAGGAATCCCCCAAAGGGAAATACGGAGAAATAAATTCTGAGCCATGTGCGTTTATAGAAAAAAATGCAATGCATAATATGTATACTCTCTTAGCAAGAGCAACCCAATGACATGAAGATGGTATTGTACAAGACCCGTCTGTCAGACATAGAATAAATGTGTTATGTTGGCCAATCACTCATGCAGAGGAAGCACCTCACACACAACAGAAGGGGATTCCCATCCATGTCATTAGCCAGCCTAAACAGAGTTGCCTCCAGGTCTCCCACTGGAGCTGCAGCACTGACAGCATACAGCAACTGCACTTCTTATTCCCCTGCAGTAGGACAGTTTTAAACTTGTGTCAGCTATGGGAACAGGCAACAGCTAAACAGTTATGCATGGCAGACACTTGTCTCAAGCCTGACTAATCTGTTTTAAATGTGGAAAATGCTCCAAAATAAACTAGGGCATCAACTGATTGATATTTGGAAAACAATGATCAGGCTAAAGGTTAAGACCACAGTCATTTCCCTCAGTCAAGATGTGTGTGTGTATGGGGGGGGGGGATCTCTTTAGCTCTGTCACCAGCCCATGAAAAGTCAGCCTTGTGTTTCCTTCAGGGTCCAGATGGATGTGCCACCAGTGGAGTTCCTGACCTGATTTGTGAATGCCTTTCTCCCTCACATCTGACAAAGTGAGCTTTGATTCACTAAGGCTTACACCATGGAAAATTCTGTTGGTCTTAGAAGGTGCTACCAGATTCCAGTGCTGTTCTACAAACTAATGTGGTTGAAGACTTTATCCCTTCATAGCTCTAGAGTGGCTGTTCTTTTCCAGTGGCATAGCACAAGGTGCAGGGAGGAAAAGGCTCACTCCAGAATACAGACTTCTCTCCCCCTAGGTGGAATCTTACCCACTCTTACAAGGCATTTATGTCTCAGAAGCCTCATCCATTCAAGCAGACACTGCCTCGGCTTGCTGGGGGCGGCGGTGGGAGGGGAATACTCCTTCCCTTTGTGATGCAGTCGCTCACAGGAACTCCACACAAGCATTTACTTTCTCTAGATGGTGGTGTTTTCAGACCTTCACTTAAGGCAGGGGTAGTCAACCTGTGGTCCTCCAGATGTCCATGGACTACATTTCCCATGAACCCCTGCCAGCATTTGCTGGCAGGGGTTCATGGGAGTTGTAGTCCATGAACATCTGGAGGACCACAGGTTGACTGCCCCTGCCTTAAGGTACCATTGATTAGTGACTAATACAGTAGCCTCCTGAACTAGAGAAATGTCATTTTGACAAGCATTTGTGAACTCTAGCATTTAAAAAAAAGATTAAATTTCATTGCACTATCTATAGCCCTCCATTGAGGGCAAATTTCACAGTTAAGAGGTAGTGTGCGCAAACTTCATGCACCCATTCTGTCTTTTCTCTGCCTTTAAAAAATATTACAAACAGCAAAACCAATAAGAACAGTCATCTCCACAACAACTCCTTAGCTTCCAACCACTAAAGATGTGAATGATAACTCTCAAGTAGCTTTACATCACCCGGGTGGAGAAAATCTGTTGTGGATTAATGTGAAGCATGTTTATGACACGTAATCATATGAGAATTAGTTTGAAGGGCTGGGTGCCTTCTCCGTGGGAAGGAAAATGAGCTGGAATAAGTACTGGATGGTGTGTCTTTTACTGGCTGTGATATAAGCAGTTTTGCCCGCCTCTTTTTTTGACCTACATACCTCTTGCTGATAGGTTAATAAGGAGTATGTGGATGTGTGGGTGTTATTATGACAGAGCCAAAAGTCTGCCTCGGTTAATTTGTGCCTGGATTTTAACTTTCTCCTCCAAATCTTTTCTTGTTGGAATAATACGGATGTTTCGGACAAATGCAGACTGGAAGTAGCACATGATTGAATGGGAAATTATATCGTTACCTGCTTAGTCTTTTTTTCTTTTAATTAACTTTTGGAAAGAGCCAGCTGTGTTTTAATACTTTTGTCGGACAAAGCCTCTGAGAGAGCGGAAGACGAGATCATGATGAAGTTAACAGTGGCCGTTTTGTGTACAGGCTGTTTTCTGCTCCATGTGTCAGGTAAGAAGCTATTGAACACTGTTCAGGTTGAGCTGCGGCTAAACCGAACTGTTTAATCTCGTTGTAATGGTTATTTTTAAACAGCATTCCTGTTTTCAGAGTCTTAGTTGTAAAATGAAAGATGGCTTGCTCAAGCATAATACAAGGTCTTGCTCTCCAGGTCTAGATATTTGTGATCAGACTGTTGTTCCTCTGTAGTAAAATGTACTCTGTGCATGGTCAGAGATACTGCCGTTCATGTATTCCAGCTCTAATCTTGGCATTTATTACTACCTATTTACCAGATTTAGGCCCTACTTTTCCACCCATTTGGGGCCACCAAAGAACATTATAAATGGAGTTCATAAAAGGAATTAAAGAAGAAGAAGTGTCTTTGAGTTGTCACTAAGTCATGGTAACCTCACCCATCAGGAATAACTTCCAGGCAAGAGAGGAGCATAGGTGGTTTGCCATTGCCTTCTTCCACATAGCTACTTCAGCCCTACTTAAGTAGTTGTAAGCATCTTGTGAACAGACTTCTTGACATAAGGGCGGGGGGGGGAGGTCAGCTAGAAGTTTAAAACAAAACAGTATAACTCAAGTGAATTGAAAGAATATAGTGGGTTTTAATTAGATTGTTGTTTAGTGTGGTGGGTTTGTATATCTTGCTGTTTTCTAATATAGTAAAATGAGTTACAAAGATTAGAATTCTAAGAAAAGGAGACTATCCAGGAAAGTAAGTTCCAGGCATAGGTCAAGCTGTTCTGTTATTGCCAGATATTGAACCAGAAAGAACTTTGGGTGTCTACTCTAGCCTGCTAAGGGTACTCCATGTGTTCACTACACTCTGAATGGCTTTCCGTACATCTGGCTGATTTATTTACACAGTTTGGTCAAGTACTGTAAACTTTTTTTGGTAGTTTTGTTGGATTTGGGTCACTGTTGCATAAACTATTTTTCTTACTGGGCTGAAACTAACCAAATAATTGTCACTTAGTCAGTGAATAAAAAAGAAATCTGAATGTGATAAGTTTCTTTTAGAAGTAAAATGGTGAGACATTAAGGTACATAAACCAAGATGAAATTCTACTATTCTTTAATGGAAATCAGTAGAGAAATACTGTCAAAATGCACTGTGTGGGTAACTTTTGCCAGGAACATAGCAAATAGAAAACACACTGATCCAGATACAAGACTGTCTCTGTATGTGGAAATTGGGCCTCAGCAATAATGAGGCAACTCCCAGTGTGTTTTCCCAAACAAGAAATTCCACATACCAGATTTAATGAGACTGTGTGGATTATCCTTCTTTGTCAGACTTGAATAAGACCTCATCTCAGGGCTACATTGCTAGTCTTTTAATGACTTGATTTGTTATATGAGAAACTGCCAAGCTTGACCAAATCACATGTTTTATAAGTATTAAAATTAGGAAAAGAAGATCAATTTTTAGGGGGAAATAGCCATTACATTCATTTAAAAATCTATGAAGACAAGTCCATCTAAGAAACTAAATCTCATAGTTTCAAAATGGAATAACCATGATTGTCTTTAATTCCTGTCATCAAACAACTTTAATTCATTTCAGTTTGGGTAACACTCTGAGAAGCCTGGATGAGCACTTGTCGGGGGGGGGGTATGTGTTTTTTAAGTACCAGAGAAGGGTGTGTGTGGACTGGAGGGCCCTTTGTGTCTTTTCCAGCTCTGCATGATTCTGATGCCAAAAAAGTCAGGTCTTCTTTACCTAGGCTTTCCGTAAATCCCAGCAACTCTGCTCAGTTTCCAGTGTCTGAAAACATTCTGTTCAGGCCATCCCCTGCTAGACAATTAACAATGTTTGAGGGATACATGCCAGATCCTTTGGCCCTAGTCACAAAGTCTCTGACCCATGTATCATATCAGCCCTAGGGGGTGTTCATGTCCTAGTTCTTTGAAGTCACACTAGCCCTGTTGTCCTGTTCTGACTATTCCCTTCATAACTGAACTGATGCCTCAGAGTGGTTACCAAATTTAGTGCTTGAAACTGAAATAATTTAGGCATGCTGTAATTGCCATAGGAGGGAATACTCACTATTGGGGCTGGTCAGCTCTGCTACTACAGGTATAATTTCTTATGGTATTGCTCGCGCATGCTGCTTAAAAATTTTTTTGGCACAACATAGATGCTAACAGGAAGGATAGTTTATATAATCACTCTTCTAAAGTTGTGTGGCTCACTGGGGGAGTTATCAGTGTTGTGTGTCTTCTGAGGTCCAAGCTTGAGGTCCAAGGCAGGATTATTGTAATCAGCCAACGCGTGGCTAGATCTTGACTGCTGGATCGAGTCAGTTTAAATTTAAACTAACCAATAGCATGTACTAGCAGGAAGATCTATTGTATATTTATTTATTTAGATTTCTATACCGCCCTTCCCTATGGCTCTGGGCAGATTATATAACATGTATATAAATTGGGGATTTTGGATGGATACTCTAGTTCAGTTTTAGTTCAGTTTTGACCACCATGCTGGGGTCACTATAGAGAGGTGAAATGAACTCCCAGTGTCCTGGTCTCTGAACCCACCCAGTAAAAATGGCAGGAGCATAGAATAGTCTCTCATTTAAGTGAAAAATGCTTATCAGATGGGTACTTTGAGGAAAAATGACAGGAGAACTTCTGTGGGCCTGACTGACACATCCGCTAAAACTGGCAAAGCAGCTTTCCTTTATGGCTTCCCTTTGACAATGCATACGTCTACCCTGAAGTTTTTCCTTCCAGTGCTATGAGAAAGCAATCCCATACTACAAGATTTCCAGGACAATTCCACTACAGAAAATAATTTATCAATATAATTCTCAACATGGCCCCATCTGTAGATACATGATCAGACAAGTTAGAGCTTTCTATGAACCTGAGAAAAACCTCAGGTTCACAGAAAAAATCTGAAATCTAAAAAAAAATTGAAGCAGTATCTTTAAGACAGGCCATTGTGGGGGCTGCTAGGCAGCTACAACAATATTGCCAGCCTGCAACGGTTTCTGTCAGTAAAGATGGGGAGCCCTTTCTAGGACCATTTTGATCTCCCAGTCTATTCCTGCACCCTGCCCTAGATGGGGAATATATCAAACATGTCCAACAACGAGTGGCAACTTGTTACCATGCAGTTTGTATGCCTGTGGTAGCTACCAGGCAACTTGATGCTGTACAGTATACCTGAGCCCAGAGGCAGCCTTCTCACAGCTTGCAAGACTTGGCTGGGCCTGACTGCAGCTACCACACAACTCCTCTGAAAGACTTGCTACCACATGACTTTGACAATTTGGGTAGGCTTTTCATAGGGGAAGGCTGCCAAGAGAAGGAAGGACAGAAAGTTGAAAGCCAGTGGAGTGGAGTGGAGTGGAGTGGAGTGGAGTGGAGTGGAGTGGAGTGGAGTGGAGTGGAGTGGCCAGAGTCTCAACTAGCATCTGAGAGACCCACAGTTAAATCCCTACTCTGCCATGGAAGCTTAACCATAGGACACTCACTATCTCTAAGCCTAACCTGCCTTTACAAGGTTGTTGTGACTATAAAGCAGAGGAGAGAAGAATGATATAAGCTGCTTTGAATTCCCATTGGTGGGAATAAATAAATAAATAATAAATAAAGCTGAAAACTGGGAGGCAAACTTTAAAAGATTGGTGGGAAAGTGAGAAGGAAGCAAGAAAGAGGGGAGTTCATAAGGATGCTAGGATAAGAGGTGCTGGGGGGAAGAAAGAGGAAATAGTGTGAAGGGATACAGTGGGAAATGGATTGACACCCCCCATAAATTGATATTTATAACTTGTACCAATCAATGATAACTCTCATTGGAACAAGGCTGTATAGTACATATAGAAGTAACACTCTCCTGTTTTAATGGTATGGAGGGATACCATGCAAAACTGTTTTGTGATGGAAAAAAGGTTCTGTTTACCAGCCTGTTTGCCATTCCTGTGATTGGCCAAATCATCAGATATAATCTGCTTCCTCTAGGGTAATTTGTCTTGGCACTGGGTCAAGATCTGAGGCCTTCCAAATTAATGGTGCTTCATATTTTAATTCAACAAACCAGCTTGTTAGACAGTCCTAGGATTTCAGTAGGTAGATTTATAAGAATAACTAAAGATATGTAAACAAAATGGATTATTATTGTGGTGGCAATCTTTATGGTATTATGACATGTCTTTTTTCTTTTGCCATCAAGTCACAGCTAGTTTATGGTGACTCAGTGGGTTTTTCAAAGAAAGAGATGTTCAGAAGTGGTTTGCCATTGTCTGCCTCCACGTCATAAAACTGATAGTCCTTGGAGGTCTCCCTTCAAAATACTGACCAAGGCCAAACCCGTTTAATTTCTGATATCTGCCAAGATGGGACTAGATGTCATAGATGCATGTTAAGACTGTAGCTCGCTATTTCTTAACTCATATGTTTACTTTTCACAATTGTGGAATTATGATTTCACCATGAATGCATTGTATAGAGTACCGAGACAGCATAGTCAATCCTCCTGCTCCTGGAAAGACTGGTGGTTTTGCACATAACATTTTGCTTGTTCCTGGGCAGTGGTCATTAACATGTTTTTTATTTGAAGAACACATACATTTGTTAATACTTGGTAAATACCAGATTCCACCACATCTGACCGTGATCTGAATTCTGAATCCTACCAGCCCAGAAGAGACTGTCCTGATATAGAACTGATTGAGAAGAGTCTTGATTGTTTTTCTCATCAAAACTATCTACCTTGATAGGCTCTAACATTTTTTCTTAATTTAGGAAGATTCACAATAATGAGCTAGGGAGCATGACTGTCAAGACGCCCATCAGAATATTGACATATCTTTTAATTTTAGGGGGATTTTTCTAAAGTGACTGGTTCTTGGTCAACAACAGTGCTAAAAGCAAGTTTCTGGGTTGTTGTTTTTTTATAAGACTGAAAATGAATTGGATTTTCTGCAGTAGTATTTCTATCATCATCTGAAGTGAAATTATTTTATTTAACCATATGTCTCACTATACTTCTGTCATTCGTAATGCCTCATTTTCTTGATTACATCTGTGATGGATAGACTGCAGATTGAATACAGTATTGGAAAGAAAGAGGTATGAATTGAATCTATAACCATGATTAATTTAGGAAGATTCCATTTGAGTTTTGATTCCACTTCTGAACTTCCTGTAGCTGATCTTCTTGGGGGGGAAATTGCCCCTTCCCACTATTCCAGTCTACTTCTTTCCTGCCCAGTTGTCATTTCTGTCAACAGCACAGAAATCTTACCAGTAGATTTCCCTCTGGTTTCTAGTTACTTTTCCATTCTCTTCTCAGCTCCCTTCTTTTTTCAATCCTCTTCCTCATGTCTCTATCCTTTCTGTATATCCTCCTACCAGCCTATTTCTATTGCGAATCAACCATATTCTCCTAGTGGAACTACAAATGGTATAGAGACTAGTGCCTCACCTACTGCCTCTGAAATGGAGGAGGCAACAGCATCAGGACCCTTGGCCTTCCTGCCCACCTTGCAGGCTGCCTCAGGGCATCTGTTTGACCAGTGTGTATGACCTAATATGACTACTGTTATGTTCTGGGCAGGAGCAGGTTTTTTTTGTTTCTTAACATTAATTTCCACAACAATCTTTGGAGACTTGTTATGGTAAAAGATGCTAGTTTGCACAGGACTACCCAATAAGTCATCTAGCTGAGCAAACCTACACTTAGCATCTCACATTTTCCTTTTTAGATGTATAAAGATAAATTTGAAGGATAAAAATATAGATAATATTTTGGAAAAAAAGAATTGCTGTCATGAAAAAAATGACATAATCCCCCCCTGCCCCCAAAGAGCTAGGGCTACCTAGATATTTTGGGAGTGGAGCCTGAATGCCATAGAGTCAACTATCCAAAGCAGCCATTGTCTCCACATGAGCTGAACTCTGTTGCCTGGAATTCAGGAGATCTCCAGCTATAACCTGCAGGCTGGCAACCCTAGATAGGACTCAACTAATGCTACTTATGCATGAACAATTTCATTAACCTGCTTTGAGAATTTACCCATAAACTCTAGTTGAATAAGATTAAATGTTCCAACTGTGGCCCAATTGTTTCAAATATAGCATATTTCCTGATAAGTTACCAGTTGGGTATTGTGATGGGAAAATGTCTAGTGAAGATTTATCTCTAAAAGTTTGCATCCTAGCATCCATCAGGGCTGATGATAAACATGCTCCTCTCCCTATGTGTGATAAATGTTCCTTATCCAGCTATACTGTCTTGAAAGATTTACAGTGTACTCCTAACCAAAGTTACATCTTTCTAAACATACTGACTTTAATGGATTTAGAAGGATGGAGCTGTGTTTAGGAATGCACTGCTACAAGTTCACATGGAGGCTTTATCAGGGGTAGTCAAACTGCAGCCCTCCAGATGTCCATTACTACAATTCCCATGAGCCCCTGCCAGCGAATCTGGAGGGCCACGGTTTGACTACCCTTGCTTTATATCCTCGATCTTCTAGTTGTGACTTGTAGTAATGTTCACATTATGATGACAACTGATGCAGCTATCAATGTGGAACATGCAAGGAACTTCCATGTCAAAAGTATAACTTATAAAATTATTCCCCAAAGACTAACAAAGGAATTAAAGCACATGGTATTTATAAACCCCTGATGTGATGTTTGTGTTCTTGTGACAGGCCAAGACTTTGACTTGTCAGATGCTCTAGATTCAGGTATGTATAACTGGAGAAGCAACCCCAGCTATTCAGTTGAACCATGGGATACAGGTGTAAATATTGATTTATTCTGTGAATTCCTCCAGTGAATACAGATGACTTATGGTTTTATGCAAATAAAAAAATGAACAAATGCATAGCATAATCCTCTTAATCTAACAGCTTAATAGCCAGATTCAGGTGGGTAGCCAAGTTGGTCTGAAGCAGTAGAACAACGTTTGAGCCCAGAGGCACCTTTAAGTCCAATGAAGTTTTATTCAAGGAAAAAGCTTTTGTGTGTGCAGATTTGTGAAGAATTGAGTGTGAACGCATCACTGGACTTAACTTTATTCAGCTCAATAGCCATTAATTAGTCCAAGGTCGCTACTAAATCCTGAATACATTTTTTCTTTATTTTGTAAAACGCCCATTCAATTATGTTTAATCAAACAAAAAAGCAAATTAAGTTAAATATATATTATTCAAATTAGGGACCAGTATATTAACCATATTTGATCATTTCTGCATCACATTTTTTGTTTTGTGAGGCATGTTTTATAGATAATTTTGGAGGGGGGGTCCTAAATTATTCTGTTGTGTTAGAACAAAATTCAAGTTCAATAACTACCTTAGAGACTAGCAAAATTTCCCAGAGTATATGCTTTTATGAGTCAAAGCTCATTCTGCCAGATTGAAATAAGAATGGGCGTCCATCATACCTTATATCCAGGTCAGAAGGTAGGAGAGGTGCATGTGCATTCATTTTATATGACACCTTGAACTCTTAACATTATCCTAAATGTTACAGAACTTGATTTTCCTTGTCTTAATTAATAAAGGTGGGAAATAATATTTAGTTAATCTGAAAGAGATGCTTCCTTTTTATGACTGGAAAGTCAGTGTGAGGGAGTAGTTGGACTGAGATCTGAAAGATGCTGGTTTAACACCCCTGGAGGTTCATTGGGTGAAATTTTGTTAGTCATTCTATCTGCCTAACAAACTTTACAGAACTGCTGTAAGGATCAAGTAGAGGAGAGAAGAACCATGTACCTTACCCTGAGCATGTTGGAGACAAAGCATGATAAAAATAGGTGAACTAACAACTGAAAGATGCAGTGATTATGATTTTTCTTCCTCAGTTACTAAAAAGCCTCCTATGACCAAAAAGCCACCAGGAGGTGAGTACCCAACCTCAGTCAGCCAAGTAAATGTACATGTCATATATCAGTGAATGAAGCCACAATGTGAATTTCATGCATACAAGTTCCCAGCCTTAACTGGGACTTCCCAATAGCTTTTGGACAATATCAGTATTTTTGGTAATGTAATAGCAATTCCAGATGTCTATGTAAGGCTTTCCAGATTTTCCATTTTATACTGAATTTTGATATTGACTTTGAAGTGCCCATCTTGCTTATCTCCCAACGTAAACCATGTTCAGCCTGGCTCATGAGATATAAAACTCTGGAAAAGGTCAAAAAGAGTAATTCATTGTGGATGGGAGCTATGGAAAAAAACAAAGACTGAGTGAAAATTTCATCAACTCCCAGTGGGAACTGAAGCATGGGGTGCAGTGATGCTGTATTTCTTTTGCTTCTCTTCCACAGGAGTATATGAGAAATCCCCTTCTGCTTAACAAAAAAAAAAAACCCTACAGGTGAAGATTTGGGCACCTAGCCATAAAAGAAGCAGCTGCTCTTTAGCTGGGTGGATAGCAGTGGAATTGTGTACCTGTGCCAATTTCAGAATGGCCAGATGTCCCAAATTTTACTTTGCATGTGTAGGCAATACATAAATATGTAGACATCTGGTTAGCCTGAAAGTGAGAAAGACACGTGGCGTGAGTGGAGAGATCCAAATTAATTACGGGGAACAGAGGAAATAACATTTTTGTATGTATCAGTATTAGAGTACTGACAAGGCATGAAATGATGTATCTCTCAAGTATATTTATTAGAAATTCTCTATGCTGTATTTCAAATTACCCAAGACATCTCACAAATCTAAATACCTAAAAATAAAAATATTAAAACAAAGCTATATGATAAAAAAAATCTAGCATTCAACAGTGAAATTATATATTATGGGGAGCCTTGCCAAAGCAAGTCAAAAGATTTGCATCTTAGACCCTTCCTGAAAGCAACATACCTGGCAGACTGTGGAGGCACCAATATGTTAACCTTTGGCCTCTCAGCTCGTCTAGTGAATCCTATACTTTTTATATCCCCAACTTTTTTGAACTTGCATGTACATCTATAATTTTGAGAGGGGGTGGTATGCATCACTCCAAAATGGCTGCCAATGAAGGTGGAGCCAAATGCAATACCTCCCTCCTCAATTTACAAAATAATTGCATGGCAGACTCACTGAACATGTGCAGCTGCCTTATTAAGAGTCTGGATATTTGACTGTCAAGGTTAGTATTACTGATTAAAACGTAAAAGCTGTGGGCTGATCTTCAAGTCTGAAGGAGGGGAATGGGATTCTATGCTTGAATGCTCATCTTTCCTTATGCAACAACACCCTGGACTCCGGAACAAAACTTCTTTTCTGCTTTGTCAAAGCATTTCATGACAGCCATTGGTCAGGTCCAAAAGGGAAATCTCACAATGAGTAAGGAAAGCCTGGGTGTTCACAAGTCCTCAGGATTTCTGAGTGGCTGGAGCTGCTACTGCAACCATGGAAAGCAGTTTCACAGGCTCCCCACTTGGACTCATGGAGCACAAAACTTGGTGGTAATGACTAACTAACAGATCTGGTTAACCACAGACCTCTGGAAGACTCAAAAACACTGGGACAAATATTTGAAATATTTATGAAACTGTTTATCTTTGAAACTCTTTGTAACTTTCCTGATTTTTTTAAAAAAATACTAAAAAAAGAAAAGAAAGCAGTTTCACTTGAATAAGGACAGCAACTAATAAGCCCTGCATTATAAAGGTCCTACCTGCATTTTGGAAAGCTGTTCAGATACCATTTCACTCATTGGTCAGCGCCACACTGGGGAATTCTGTTTTACAGAATAGTGCTTCTGTCTGACCTGGGCTGGGTCTGCACTCGTTGTTTTGGCTCCTGGTCCTACTGATTTCTATTTGATTCACACTCGGATCTTTCCAGAGATCTACAAGAATAATTTCTCTGACTTGAAAAAGTGTTAACCCACCGGCTATAATCCACACCCAAACAGATTCTTCTCCCTGGAAACTGGAAAAACCAGTTTTTGCGGGGGCTGATCCCTGAGACTTCCCCTCCTTTGTTTCATTAGTTTGTTGAGTGGTCTCTCCTGATTGGTTAGCTTCCAGCAGAAGCAGCCCCTTTAGCTTTCTGCTAAGCATTAATATCAGAAGTAAAGATGAGCTGTCCTTACCTCCAACTGTTTATTCCTTCATGGGCTTAGGGGACGGGGAGAAATGCTCCCCAGGGCCACCCTGTTTCTGGTCTTTTTTCAAAAAAGTGAAGGGAACGTTTTACAGTGGGATTTATTTGTTTAACAAACAACTGTGTGGAGGCACTTCATTTCATTTTTAAGGGGAAAAAAGCAGTAGATGTTGGGAATATAGTCCTCAGGCACAGAATCAGAACTGAGCTATAGTAGCTCCATTAGTAGCTATTTGTCATGCAATTACAACTTTATGGGTTCAAGGTTGGCTGTAGGTCTTTTTTCCTCATGCAGGAGTTTTATTTAATTGTTTGACTTTTGAAAATCACATGTTTTAAAAATGGTACATTTTTAAAACATGAGCTGTTCAAAATAAAAAAGACCCACAGCCAGCCTTGAACATGTAAAGCTATGGTTTCAAGGCAAGTGCTTTATTTCTGAACTCCCCCCTCCCCTCCTTCCCTCCCTCAAACACAACCACAGGTTCCTCTTTAGGTCCTTTTGATAGGAGTGATTACTGCATTAACTTAAGGGGCCAGGAAAAGCAGAAGAACACTTCCACAGCACAGAAGTTTAGACACAACCCAGTCAAAGCCGAAATGGAGGAACAGAACAAAGGGGCTGCTTCTGCCACTTACCAACTGATCAGGAGCAACCGCAGCACAATGTAAGTGCTGGAGGTGCGGCTGCAGAGTGGGGAGGGGAAAAGCTGAATGAAGCAGCCCACCTGCACCCAGAATAGAGTGCCATGGGTTTGCATTTCTCTGATGAAGCATATGCCATGGAATCAGTAGTTTGACTCCAGGGTAAATGCTCACCTGTGCAAATCCCAACTGGAAACCAGTATCAAGTGAAGAAGTCTTTTGTTGATGTGAACCCAACAAGCTGTAAAAGCCCAGTGCAGATAAGCCCCTGGATAAATTTTTTCGTGGAATTTCTTTCCAGCCTGCCACATTATATGGGAAGTTCTGGTTAACAAACATGCTTGCAACTTTCATTATGTGTTTACTATATCTGAGCTGGCAAAAAACAAGCCCGACGATCACCCGCATAGTGATCTCAAGTAGGATGATATACATTTCTTTCTAAAGAAAGAAAATGCCTGTTGAACTTATGAGAGTAAATATCTGGCAATATATGTCCTTTATAGGGAATCGCCCTAAACCTCTATATCCAACTCTGAGACCACAACCAGGAAGCCATGGAAACAGAGGTATGAATTTATTTCCATTGTTATAATTCCCAGAGGTGGTTTTCATCCTGGTGCATTTTGTTTCTTTGTGTGGATTTGTTTTTATCCATAATTTCAGTGGCCAGCATTTTAGCTTTTCAGCAAGTTTGTAGAAAGGCATGAATTGTTTTAGAGAAATGCTATTAAGATTTTTAGAATGCTTTCTTAATGCATCAGTTGGCTCTCAACCTAAGATAGACTGGAACAAGAATTCATTATAACAAAGGGCAAGAGAGGAGGTGGGGATGGGGGTGATGATGTTGAGACAATGGTGCAACATGCCTCCTGGTGATGACCAGGAAGGGCAGTAACAAAAACTACAAGACACAATTACAGCTTATATTACACAGCTTCTCTGAAACATGAAACATACAGATCTGGATTCTTTGTATTCTTTTGTTGTTAAACTGATTTCACCTATGTTTATATGTTTGATTTCTTGTAGATGATTATTTCGATTTAGGAGATGCAGTTGGTGGTAATGGTAAGCTTGTTTTAAGTGTCTGATAGCATTTCTTCTCTCTTTTTTCCCTACCCTACCCTTACACTAGTGAGCTCTGATGAAACCCAGTAATGCATATTTGACTTATGATAAACTAAATTTTATGACCGTAATGACTGGGGAAGGCACTGGCAAACCACCCTGTATTGGGTCTGCCATGAAAACGCTAGAGGGCATCACCCCAAGGGTCAGACATGACTCGGTGCTTGCACAGGGTATACCTTTACCTTTTTAACCCTTTTAAACTAAATTTTATAGAATCCAATCCTATGCTAAGTGCTGATTAGGAGGGATGTCAAGCAAAGACAAGAAAATGTAAGCTTTTCAACTTATTAAAATTATATCTAGGTATCTATTTCTTAACATGTCCCCATCTATGGATACTAAAATATGAAGATCAGAGCTGTGAACAGACAAGATATATTTTCTACAAATCATATTTTTTTCTTCTCTCCCTCTCTGTAAATGTGTATATATAGCAGTAGAAGCAGCGTACAACTACAACAACTACAACAGTATTGTCAAGCCTTCCAGCCTTAGTTTCTCTTCATAAAAAAGCGAGGGAAGGGGAGTCTTTGAGGGAGTACTGATCAGGTCCAGACCCTTCATACCACATGACTAATATAGGACTGGCTAACTTGTATATTAATATCATTGTTTTAAATCCATATTATGGAATTATTTTGTGTAAGAAGACATTTCTACTCCTGTGGGACTGACTGTCAGCAATTTTTATGGATCTCTTGTCTAGTTGCAGACTCTTCCTGCCCACCTATTTAAGTGGCATTCTTGGAAGGTGCCTGACTTTTCAGGAGCTGCTCAAGGACATGCCTTATGGTGCTTAGAATGCAACTGCATAAATACAGTAAGATGCCATCACAATGAAAACAATTTAAAGTTAACATTCATGAGACCCGCTATAAATCAGACTATTAACAGAACAGCTTCGCTCTAAAATCACCTTTAGAACTAGCAGAATAGAAAACCAGCACATTGCAACACAAACAACTATCTCCCCCTCAATGTCTTCCTGAAAAGCATTGCCTCTGGGAGGAGGCTTCATTCTCTGGCTTTAATTAGTCCCTTTCTACAGTTTACTCCTTCTGATGTCCTCTTAATCTTATCTTTGCCAAACACAGTGTATTTACTGTAGCAAAAGCTTCTCCAATCAATCAGCAAATAACACAATGTAAACCCTGGTCAAATTGTGACAAATTAGAGTCAGGAAGCCACTTACATTTTGTGCCTGCAGAAACCTGGGCTTCCAAACTAGGTTTTTGTTTATATAAATATCCAAGTTAAATGACCATGTTGAGAAGAAAAGAAGGAATCTGTAAGGCTGTCAGTACTTCTTCTTCTTCTTCTTTTTTGCCAGGACAATGTGGTGGGGGGGACACACACACACACAATCTTATTTATGAGCTACACTCAGCCAAGAAAATACACAATACATTTTTAACATCCGATGATGGCATTTCTATTACTATACAGTTTACTACACACACATTATATATATCTTCAATGCAACATTTATATTGAATGTGAATCCTTTACTTATATGGGGCCTTGTCTTGCCTGCTTTTCATGCTCTGTTGTCTCCATGGGGTGGGGTGGGGTGGAAGACAGAGTTTTAGACCTTTCTAAATCCATTGTCTTCAATGGACACAAAGGGGTAAATCTGCTAAGTATTGTCCTGGTAATTTAGTCTACAAATAAAAAGTCATATTCTGGAATACTTCCCAGTGTGCTACGGCAATAGCATGTAACTGTCCCGCTTCCAGTTTATTTTTTATGTCCAGTAGAACTGGCAAGGAGCCATGTGGGCTAGAGGTCAAAAACAAATCCCTGTCATACTGTGATATGAGAGTTGCCTTGCTTTGAACTAGACGTAAACAGGTGGAGTCATGAGCTGGCTGGATGACAAGATTACTGATCCCTCAGGAGATGGTAATATAAAGGAAGCAAGACATTAAATCATGAGTGTGGCCTCCTTTCTGGAGAAAAAATTATCCTTTCCCATGAGGATCTAGTACCTGGCCCTAGGTGATACATATCTGCTTATGTTATTATTTTGGTTATGCATTTTAACAAATATGGATTTGTCTTTCCTACTCACTTAAAAATCTTTGAATTGCTAGCATTTGTTCTCTGTATTTATTTACCTGCTGTACCGTAGATGATCACTTGAAACCTCAGCCAGATCCACGACCTCCACCATACCCAGGAAGACATGGTGACTCTGGTAAGAACAATTTCCAACTCTTTTTTTTTCATTCATTAGATATCTGATTATGTCACTCTTACAAGTTCAGGGGTAAGTTTTTCAATCTGAAAGGTGTTTAACATAGCAATGGGCAGGCCCAGGCTAAAGCCCTCATGCAGGTGGGGAGGCTATATGAGTGTGTCTCCGGGACCATGGGTCAGCATCCTGTGCTCATTCCACAAACAAACCTTGGAATGCTTGGCCCATCGAGCAAGGGAAGGATAAAAAGCCAGATAATCCCTGTAAGTCTTGAATTAGCTACAAATGATCAAGGCAGCAAAAGTACACATGAACATATGAAAATGCCTTTTGTTGCCTTATACTGAACTAGGGGCAAAGCCCGTTGTCTCCAAGAATACAACGGGCGCTAGAGCTTGGCAGTGGGAAGAGGAAGGGGAGGAGTTGTCCAGTCTGTAAGGGCATGGGGTTGTCATGTGTGTTGTGTGGGAGGTTGTGGTGGCATGGTGACAAATGAGGCCATGGGTGTGGAGATATGGGTGTCAAGAACCTGTGGTGTGGAATGTTCATTGAGTGTGGGAGAGGACTGACCTTTGGGAATTGTGGCATAGTGGTTACAGATGGGCTTTCCAGAGCCATGTCCTAAGATATGTAAAGGGAAAATCAGACTGGAGACTCTTCTTAGGGGAAGATTACATGGCAACCAATTCCCCCCAGTTCTGCGTCATTTCCCTTCTTATGTGCTTTAGGCCACATTCACCGAAATGCCCCTCTGCCCTAATACACATGGGGTAGTCACAGTACACAGGTGTCCACCCTGTTCCTTCTGTCTCCCATATTTTCACTGTTGGTAAAATGTTATGTGCCCACATGCTTCTTTCATGGTTGCTCCTTAGAAGAACGGATTTTTGTACCCTATTGCTTACTACCCAAAGGAGTCTCAAAGCGGTTTACAAACACCTTTTCCATTTGTCTCTCCACAATAGTCAACCTGTGAGGTATGTGGGGTTGTGCGAGATCTGAGAGAACTGAGAATGGGCTGCAGTGACCCAGCAGGCCTCACTTGTCTCAAAGCATTTTCCAGTCGTCTTCCCCTTCTCTCCCCATAGCAGACTCCCCATGAGGGAGGTGGGGTAGCGAGCCTCACAGGGAAGCTGGCAACACTAAGAGGAAGACTGTCTGTGCACAGCAGTCCTGACCTTAGTAAGGTTTTTAATATTGTTTTTTTTATTTGCCAGGCCAAGGTTATTTGCCAGTTACTATTTCAGTTACTATGTGTCTCCAGACATTTACTTGTTCTCTATTTAGTTTCAGGCTGTAAATATTTATTTAGATCTTCCTGCACTTTCCAGACTCACAGGACTGATGCTGGTCTGCCTGTCTGTGCCCCAGAATACAAACAGTTGCTGATAAGGGCTGGCCATAACCCATAGGCCAGGAGGGACACTCCTGCACCACTCCCTACCAACTGCAGGCAAAAATGGCTCATTTGAAGGCTGGACTCTGAGGCATTGTACGATTTTGAAGTCCCACCTCCAAACCTCCAGGGATATTTCCAACCCAGGGGTAGCCAACCTACAGGTGTGGCCTGGAGAGCTCCTGGAATTACAGCTCACCTGCAGAGTATAAAGATCAGCTCCCCAGGCAGAAAGGGCTACTTTGGACAGGGTTGTGGTAGAGAAGAAACATTTAAGGCTTCCCACACAGGTTGTTGTTGAATTGAAAGACTTGAGGCCTACTGCACAGGGTTGTTGTGCAGATGAAACAGGAGACAAAAGAGCCAGCTTCCTCTGCAGAATAACGCTGTGCAGGGGCCTCAAATCTGCAGAGAGTTGCAAAGAAGAAAGACACATGGCTTGGCTGTGTCTAACCCCCGGCCAGAGCAGTATTTTAAGTGAGAAGGGGCTTTTCTGTAGCCTCCCTGTCAGGCAACTGTTTGGCAGAAGGGGAAATTCCCTCCCCCCCCCTTCAAAAGGAAGGCCCTCAGGCTCCCCTGCGTTGCTCTTGGAAAGGCCTCCTCCCCTCAGTCAGGGCCTGTCAGAGGCTCCTTCACAGCAGTACTGAAGGGGGGGGGAGGGGAGCACTCTGCAGCCTCCTGCCAGCTCTGTCTGGGTTCTGAGGCAATTTACAGTTGGACATGACAGTTAGGACAGCCTTGGGGCAAAAAGGCCTGGCACAGCCTGTCCAAGCCTCTGTTCTCATCCCCCTTGGCAGCCCTACTGACCTCCTCTCCCTTTGGTAGTCAGGAGCAGACTGGCAGCCAGACTGGGCTGGGTGAATGGAATTTTGGTCTGTCCTGGTGAGGGGCCAATAGGAAGGCACTTTGCGCACCTTCCCATTGGCTGCTTGGCCCTGGATGAAGACTCGGAGGGCCCAATCAGGAGCCGCTTCGCAGCTCCTGATTGGGCCCTCTGAGTTTTTATCCTGGACAGGGCCCGCCCTAACTCCTCCCCAGGTGGCCTTACTCTTTTATTTAATAGGACCCTGTCCTATTTAAAGATTAGACTACTGGCCCATCAAAGTCAGTATTATCTACTCTGAATGGCAGTGACTGTCCAGGGTGTCAGAGATTTTTCACATCCCTTAACTACCTGATCCTTTTAACTGGTGGTGCCAGGAATTGAACCCAGGACTTTCTCCATAACAAGCAGGTGATCTATCTCTGAGCTATAGCCCCTATCCTAAAGTCTATTTTTATTTTC
The DNA here is from genome assembly GCF_049243985.1 of Paroedura picta. Classification (NCBI taxonomy): domain Eukaryota; kingdom Metazoa; phylum Chordata; class Lepidosauria; order Squamata; family Gekkonidae; genus Paroedura; species Paroedura picta. Next base: position 83,107,635 of record NC_135374.1, on the reverse strand, counting down.
TAATTCTGCATTTCTCTTTCCCCATTCTCATTTGTCCATATATTTTTATTTATTTAATTAATTTATATACCACCCTCCCTGGAGGCTCAGGCAGTTATCTTGCAGCAGATAATGAATACCTACCTTCTGAGGTAGAGAAGGGGACATTCTCTGCTGCACACACAAACATAGGCACATTGGCAGCTGAAGTCACATGACTGTTCTGAACCAGTTCATCATGGACTCAAAGAGGTAACCTGCCTTTGTGGTAATATTGCCAAGAAACAGAGGATTCAGTGGCATAGGGTGGCCTGCATAAAGCCTCACTGAATGTAACATACCCCATAGCAGATACTGGGAGTATAGAAGGCTAGCAAACTGACAAAGCTTGAATGGTCCCAAGAGGAGGAAGGCCCCAGTGTTGGGCAATCCTGGATAGGATAGAGGACTCATCCATCTTAGTCACAGCTCTTACCTTCTGGCCTTTGACTCCTTCCTCTAATGCCATTGTTTACTTAGCATGCTTACTTAACCCTGAGCAACTGTTAACTCTGCCATAAAGTAAAAGTGCTGGCAATATTGACACAGAAATCTTTTAAATAATAAATTTTGTTCTTGACAGCATTAACTCTCTGTTGTGAGGGATCACATACCAGTGGTTTTGTTTGTTTGTTTGAGTATTAACATTCCAATAGACACCTTTATCTTTTTTAGATAAGCAGAGAACATTTTGGGCAATATGCCAGGACTAGCCCTAAGACCAGCACTATGAGGGCCGTTTCTGTGTGGTCTAAATAGTTGAAGCCATGTCTCTTGGAAAGATAGGCTAATGCCCTGCTTGTATCTTTCTAGGTGCTTTTAACGATTTGGATCTGAATGATGGGAAGCCTCTGCCTCCAAGGGGCCCAGGTGATGTACACCCATCTGAATTCCTTCTTTCAGTTCACAGTCCCTTTTACAGCAGGGCAAAGTAGTTAGGGGATGGTGGAAAGGGGCTGCTGCTCTTTAGAGCTCCATAAACACACACAGAACAGTTATAGCTAATTCAAAATCGGTAAGAACACAACTGAGAAGTTATTATGGAATAAATTTGGGGGTAATCATGGTTTGTTACAAGCGCCCCCCCCTTTTTTGAAGACTTGTTCAGACTATTTTACATGTCGTGGCTTTGAACTTCAAAATGTTTGCACTTACGTTGTCTAAAGAAAGACACAAGTATGCCAAGAACGTGATAGCAGCTGAGAATGTCTGTGTCTTTCTCACAAGAGGTAGATGACTGACTCACATTACAAAGGTATTCACAGAAATAACTGGCAAGTTATTCACGGCAGAAAACTGTTAACCCAGGAAGCGACTCTGAGAGGGTTGTGATATGAAAACAAACCTCCTCCTGTGAATTACAGCACTGAAAGGCTGCTATTGTATGTTTCAAGCGGCTGAAAGCAGACAGGAATCTTGTTGCAGCATTTTGTGAGGCTTGAAGCTTCTGAACCCTCTTCAAAGGCAGCCCCACTTACACGGTGTTGTGGCAGTTCAGCTTGGATGATGCAGAGTGTGAACCTGTGTGGCTAAATGAGCAGAGTCTAAATGAGGGGCGGGGCAGCTTGTGAGTTATACTTAATTGAAAGAAGGTGCAGCTGGCAACTCACCAAGCTCTTTATCCATCAGCAAGAACCTCCCCCAAAGCTCTTAACTTGATCTACTGAGGAAAGCTTAACCCCCATGGAAGTCTGGCAGTCAATACCAGCCACAAATGCAGCTTTGTTGTCTTGTCTGGATTAAGATTTGGGTTGCTTTCCCTCGGCTGCTTGAACATGGCTGAGTTGAGAACAGTGACTCATGGCTGCTTCTGTAGACACTTAGCGAGTGAAATGCAAAACTGGGATCATCAAGATACCATCTGAATCTCCAGACGATCTCAAGCCAAAGGTCTGACATAAAAGAAAGCACTGAGGATAAAAAGGGACTTTTGTGGCACCTTCTTGTCTCGTTCAAACTAGTTCACTCTGCTTCTCATATGCAAAATCTTTGTTTCCTGTCAACTAGAAAAGGACAGAAGCAATGATGATTACAGTTGATTCCCCCCCCAAATATCATGGCTGACCCAATCAAATGCTACTGACAGATGTAACAATATCAATGATTGCTTATCCAGAGATCATCACCTGTGCTGTTTCAGTCCCAAAGCCAAGTCTGAAGCAGATCAAGGGAAGATGTTTCTTGCAGAAAATTCCTTTGGCTGCTCAGCATTCCAAAACCAATGGATTCCTCTAAACCAGAAAAGTTGGAAATTAAAATTCTCATGCATTTCAGTAATCATATGTGTATGCAGCCTTACAGATGAAGTCTCATTTTGCCTGCCAACTCTGCCATTAGTTTCCTTCTATTAAAGATTAAGCTGCTGAGGGAGACTGGAGACAAAGTGGGACCAGTTCTCTGACCATGTTACCCAAGCAGGGGAGGCCCTGCACATTGCAGGGGCTCAGTGTGCTCCTGGTCATCAGGGGCCCAGAAAGCAATGGGCATCCCATCCTGGAGCCAGACTGCTGCTGGCTGTGTCCCAGCTGAACATCCCGGGTGTCACTGTGGGGCTTGTAATCGGCTAGGCTTGGGAAACCTCGAGTTTGGCATTTCAGAACATGTCCAGGTAACCTTGGTTGTGGTGGTGTAGTTCTTTACTGGGTAAACATCACCTGTTAAATTTTTCTTTTCCCTAAAACCCTGCTGTCGTCTCTACTCCAGGTGGGAATGAACACATTTCAGCTAATGGAGGAAATACTGGTAAGGTTGGGTTTGCTGAGGGGCACTAGAACAGTGACAAAAGGAAACTCTTCATTTTGTATAATTTGTGGTACTGTACATGCTGTGTTTAATGTGCTTGCATAGACTATTTCTACCAAACTTTCTGATCACATCCTTCTCAAATACAGTTTGACACCTTCAGTATTTCAGCAACTTTCCATACTTCTTACAAATAATCCTTGATAGCAGGCAAATTTTTCTAATTCACAATTTCTTCTTTATGTTTTATATTATTTAGAAGGCACATGATATAGCACTTGTGCCATGTTGTATCTTTAAGCAGCATAATGATCTAGGAAACTCTACATCCTAGCTTAGAACTCCATGTGGCATATTTAATCTCTAGCATTCAGTATGATCTAATTTTATTTTGTAACGGAATCGGGTACCACTGATTCAAGATTTTTTTAAAAATCACCAAATACCTCTAAATTGCCTTAAGAGAGGGAAGGTTTGGGATAAGTTCCTGAAAATCTGAACTGCAATGGCTGCATCATATTAATTTAATGTTATTTAACTACACTTACTATGTACACTTTCAAAAGTATTGATAATATGGTTGGATCCAATGACTACTTTTTATATTTTCCTATGGTACAGAAAGACCTCCTCAGCAGAAATGGGTCCTTGGATCCAACCCATTATTTCTAATTGTTATTCTTTGACTGATAATTTGAAACTAAAGGTGAAAATGAACATCTTTGTCTTGTAGACATTATCTTGACATAATCTAAATTTATCAGAAAGAGTGTTTTATTTTAAATTTTGAATACTTCATTTTACATAATTTCTCCATATGATGTGATTTAATGAATACTCTTTAATTTAATGAATACTGTTGTGACTAGACCATCCAGATCTATAGTATTATTATTTTCTTTGTTTTTAAATGCACAATATTCTAAAGAATTGCTCTACAATATCTTACACATTCTATCCACTAAAATAGAGTAGGCTTGTTACAACTAAATAAAATGTGTTGTTTCCCTCTGTAGCTGATGCTACTAAGACAGCTCAGATAACATCACCTGTCGTGTCTATACTTGTGCTGTGTGCCATTGGAGGACTAGTTGGCTATAATGCCTACAAGAAGAAGAGATACTGTTTTAAACCAAGAGGTAGGATCACCTAAAGCAGTTATGCACTAAAACTAACCTTGCATGCTATGAATGAAGCAGCACTCAAAGAAATTTCAAAACTGGGTAGTTATAAGTAACAGCCCTGTCTGACTAACTGACTTGGTCAATTCATAGAATCATAGAGAGGTCATATAGATAATTGTCCAGCTCCCTGCTCAATCCAGGATCAGCCTAAAGCATTGAAGAAAATTTCTGTCCAGCTGCTGCTTGAAGACTGCCAATGAGGGGGGTGTCGGTCACTACTTCCTTAGATAATTGATTCTGCTGAACTACTCTGACTGTGAAACTTCCCCGTCCCCGATATCTAGTGATATTGTTCTCCACAAACCTATTAGTATAGGTCCTATCTTCTGCTGCCAACAGGAACCTTTCCCTGTCCTTCTCCAAGTGGCAACCTTTCAGATACTTAAAGAGAACCATCATGTCCCCTTTCAACTTCTTCTTCTCCAGGCTGAACATTCCCAAGTCTCTCAGACTTTCCTCATATGGCTTGGTCCCCAGGCCCTGGATCATTCTTGTCACTCTCCTAACCATCTCAGTTTTGTCTATGTCCTGACCTAGTATTATTTATTCTAACCGACAGCTAGACTTAAGAAAAGTCCCAGAGGATCAGACAAGAGGTGCATTTAGTCCAGGACTGTTTCCCATGATGATCAAATGTCAGGTTCCCACCTACAGCTATGTGCCAGGGTCCTATTTGGTTGAAGCCCTGAACCCCCCTTAGCCTCAGAGAAGATTGATCACTATACCTCATATCCTTAATTCTATTCCCTTCTGAACTGGGAGGGAGCTAGAGCTCATACTTCTTCCTCAGCCTCTGCTGTAAAGCCTTTTAGGACTTAGAAAAGCCTGGAACAGCTGAATGGCCTCTTTCTGCCCTAAAGCACCATGGGAGCATAACCAAACCTGAAATGGACCAAAAGAAGCTTCTGAAGCAATCTCTTCCCAGTTGTTCCCCTTCCCTGTTTCCAGGGTGGAGCTTCTTGTCTTGCTGACTGTCTGACAGCTGGCTGTCAAATGGCCAAGTGTAATTGGCTGAATGTTACATGGGCAGTTGCTATGGATCAGCAAGATGGCACATGGACCTTTGCAGGATGGTTGCACTAGACCTCGTGGATTCCAGGCATGACAATATGGGGTGCTGAGAAGAGGTGGGGGTGGGGATCTGATATTGTCTCAGATAATACTGACAACCTTTAGAAGCCTAAGCAAAATCCACAAGGAGACATAAAGGACAAGGCTTCTTCTGTTGTTGCTCGTAAGCACTTGGTGTTAAGAAGTACACTGCCTTTGAACATGGAGATTGTGTTTTGACAAGATGGAAAACAGTGATTGATAGATCTATTTTCTATGAATTGTTTAAACTTCTTTTTAAATTCATGTAAGCTGGTGAGCATCATCCTGAATCTATTGCCCATCAGTTTCTTTAGGCTTTCATCTCCTAATGATTGGAGAAGAATATAATTTTGTCAAAATAGAGATGATCTAATTCTCACTACTACATTATTCTTAGCTGAAGAATGAATAGTAGAGGGGGGGGGGGAACAAGCCAAAATAATTACCAGTATTTGCCATTTGACATCAAGGCAACATCTTATTTTGTACTCTGCATTCTTACACACATTATTTCCTTCAGTAGCATCTGAATGCACTTGTGTGCTCTAGGACAGGGGTAGTCAATCCGTGGTCCTCCAGATGTTTGCTGGCAGGGGCTCATGGGAATTGTAGTCCATGGACATCTGGAGGACCACAGGTTGACTACCTGTAGGCAATGTTAATTGACACTGATCACAGGAAATTATGCCCACTGGCTTGGATCCAATGGACAAGTGTTTTCCCACGGGTGCAACAATTTTCAATAGAATATGACTTTCTAGCTTCACCTTCACAGCAGACTGAAATGCTCCCCCAGTCCTACTCCTGGCCCCCCCGTCTTCCAGAAAAAGTATTTTGGACCACTGTGGGTAGAGGAATGTGAAAAAGTCACCGTCCGTAGACGGACAATCTTGTGCCTGCAGAAAAACTTTGGTGGATCCAAGCCAACATATCTGAGAGCATCCTTGTTTGTTAGATTAAACAAAACCCTCAAGGGTTTTTTGCATAGCGTTTTTCAACTTTCTTTACCTTGAATTTCCACCTAAAGAAGCTTTTTTAGGTGAGGCAGTGAAGCTTCACCATGGTTCTTTGGATCCTTCCCAGTATGGTTTTGTAGCCTTGACCTTTGACAGTATATAAGGGTTTGCACTTTACAGAACTTATCAGTATAGTCTCAACAATGAATTGGTTTATAATGAGTGCAGTGCACAAATTCATTGTTCCTTATGAGTAACTATAGAATCTGATATGAATATGGGATTCTCCAAAGTGCAAAGGCAGATGCACAAAATTGGGGAGGGGGGGTTGTTGCTCAGGATTAAGGTACACATGTCTCATTTTAAATCATGCATTTTGAAATTCTAATTTGACATATTTTTTATTTTAGATGGAACAGTTGCCTAAATTATCAGGCAAGAAAAAGTCCCAGATTCTACTGTGCAATATGAAATTTTTATTGGCTGCAACTCGAAAACAATAAGCCTTTCAAAACCAGAACAATTAATCATACACAGTGTTGACGGAATTCTCCATTAACATGGCAAAGAATGTTTCAGATTCGAGATTTGTTCAACCTTTATATATATATATATATATATATATATATATATATATATATATATATATATATATATATATATATATATATATATATATATATTATGAAGGGGTAAACTGAATGTGCTTAGTTTTTGTTTTTATGCAACCTTTACAACAAGGGAATCTTAGAAACATGGAATGCATTTCAGGCACTTGTGTCAATTGAAATATTTACTGTTCAATTGAATTGTATTTTATCAAGATACATAGCCCTAAAAGCCCATCTCCCTTACACTATGATACAAATTTCACAGAAACTAATTTTCAGGAAATGATTCCAAGTAATCTAGGGAAATGGCAGGTAACTAGACTCCTATTTAATGATTCCCTTCTGGATTCAGCCCTTATATAAGCAAATCACATTGTGCTATACTACAAAAACAAAAGCAGTTCTACCAATTGTCAGCCCATCTTGCTAGCTCTGAGATGTCCAATCACATGAAAAAAAGTGATCAACTTTTCTTAGTGATGGGGTGAAAAACAAAAACAGCCTGTTACCCATATGGAAAGAGCTCTGGATTAGAGCCATTGATTTTTAAAATGTAGAATGGGAATACAGAAGTTTAGGTTCAACCAGCTTTCCTGCTAGTTAAAACAGGTGGAGGGGCTGCCTTTAATTGCTAAGATGGCAATCATACAACTTGCATGGACAAAAATCTATATGACATAGGATTTATGGTAAGGAAGAACACTCTGAGAACTTGACAGAAAAAAACTGGCTGAATTCTTCTAACATATGAAGCACAGACATTTCTCACCTTTCCTGATCATCTCTTTTAAAGTAAGTCTAGCTCTTTAGGACTTGAATGAGTTGTAAATTGTCATTATTGCTACAAGTTCATTTGTTGTATATATGATCTGTAAAATTTATGGGGAAGCTCAACCTCTTGTAGCTATTTTGCTTACTTTTATAAACTGCATCCAAATAATTGTGTCAAGTGAATACTCTTGTATTAAGGGAAAATACTTGGAAAAATGAATATATTGAATATTAAAAGAACACTGAAAAGAGATCAATATGGACTTTTTTCCCTTTAGCCACCCTTCACAGTGGACAATTCCTCACAATATCCCCCCTTTCAGCCACTGAAGTTGTTTGCTCCCCATAACACTGTCTTCCACTCATGCATGAATTGTAGGTCACGAGTTTTTTTTCTGCTGAAACCCCTGCTTATTTTAGAACACATACACACACCCATATTTTCAGGTATGGTGTTGTTGGGCTGCTGTTTTCTCATGGATCTGGCAGGTAGACCTCATGCTCAAATTAAAGGAACACTCCCCTTATTTCCATTTTCAGAGTGAACTTGACTTCCTACCCTCACCAGAGATTTTTTTGTCTCACAGCTGTCACCGACACTATACAAGATTTTACTGGGCAAGTCTTAGCACTACTCTTCAAAACATAAATCTCACTTTTCCGGTGTAGATTGACAAGCATGACAATCATGTACAACAGTGCACAAGTATGGGTGCCTTCTAGTACTGAGCTTTTCGGCTTCAGCACTATCCATGATGCCCACCCCCCAATAAAAAAGGGCTGTAGTATTATGTTCTAGAGGGGTGAAGAAGCATAAGAGCATGACCACAGCAAATGAGACCTTCATCTATATAAAAGGAAACCATAGCTAATAGCTGGGGGAAACCACATTAGCTCTTGCTGTTTGGGATTTAAGTTGTATCTGAATCAATTGATACCCTGATAGCCATAGAAAATCCCCTCCATGTGTCTTCTTTTATTTCATCTTATCTATGATTCAGGTAAGATGACAAATATTCTTATATGCTTTCTATAATATTGGAGCGATGTATAACAACAGTTCTTTGCCTTTGGGATAAAAAATAATGTTGTAAATGTGTTCTGTTTGATGAGTGTATATGAGTCTGTATAAAGAAGAGTCGGTTTTGTAGCCCATTTTTTACTACACAAGAGAGTCTCTAAGTGGCTTACAATCATCTTCTCTTCCTCTTCTTACAACAGATACCCTGTGAAGTAGGTGAGGCTGAGAGCGCTGACAGGACTGCTCTGTGAGAACAGCTCATACAGGACTGTGACTAGCTCATGGTCAACCAGTTGACTGCATGTTGAAGACTGGGGAATTAAACCTGGTTGGCCAGGTTAGAAGCCACTGCTGTTAGCCACTACAACAAGCTGGCATCTAAAGTTTTAATGTTCTTTCACTGCTGTATATAGTCCTGTTCACATTTTACAGTGAATGCACATACATCTGTTTGTAAGAAAGAGATACTGCATATTTAACTCATGAATTAACCTGGGGTCCCAGTACCTGGATACATGTGTGGCTTATATTACCACTCAGATGAACATACTTGCTTGCACCATGAGCATTATTCAACACATACACAGAACAACCATGTGTATCTTGTACTTGGACTGTATGTGCATTCACCATAACTTGAACAGGGCTAATGTGTTCTCAATGAGAGTTAATTATCAGATGATGATCTCTATATCACTGCTGTGCTTAAGTACTTTCCAGAGCTTTTAGAAGGTAACTCTCACCCTATGGTAAGAGGATGAAGCCTGTGTCTAAGTGTGAGGGAGACTGAAGAAAGGGCAGTATGGAATGCACAGAGAGATAAACAGATGGCTGAAGATGGGAGTTGCCTGAATCACCTTGTAGGGCAAGGTTGCTCTCCCAGAATCTGATGCAGAATAGCAGATCTGTTGCTTTGGCACGGTGCCTGTGCTTCATTTGCATGCCTGTAAATAAAAGAAACAACATACAACTGCATTGCTCTCATATCCATAGAAATCCAAGCCCATATATCATGGCTATGAGATCCACTGCCATTTGGAGAAGTGGGGAGTACAAAAAGGAAAACAATACCATAACAACCATTAGAATACCACAGTTGAACTTTGCTGCATAAGGGCACCATGTGTCTCCTGCAGAGAGCAAGCTGCAAATCTTAGGAGGCCCTCAGAAATTTGAACAAAGGCCCTGAAGATTCTACCAGCAGCCAGCCTCTTCTCCCCACTCACAATAGCTTCTGACAGCCCCAGAGGAGGAAGGGTTTGCACAAGTCTGCCTCCCTCAGGAAGAAATCTTAGATTCCTCCTTTGAGCCTTTACAGTAAATAGGCATCAGTCTAAAATTGAGGACTTGGTTGATGGCCATCAGGCAACAAGTTTCATCAAACCTATGCCTGAGGTCTTGTATGACAGAGGTGTGCCATAAAATAACTAGAGGCTGACATGCTGGTTTTATGTCCTGATTTTTTATTTTACGTAGCTCGAGGGGCCTGTGATAATATTGCGTACCTGGGACAGCAGTCAATTCTACCAAACTGGTAGATTCATGGCTGCCGATTTATTTTTGTCTAGCTGTCCTATCTTTGCATCTACTTTCCGCTACTAGTCAACCCTTCCCCCAGAATCTGCTAGCTTAATAAGTTTCAAGTCAGCATTTGGACTGTTGAAACATTTTGACTTTACACGGAGAAAACTGGAGGCAAAGTGAAACCACTGAAACTCAACAAAACACTTGGGAGGGGAGAAATGATGCAAGAGAAGAAAGTGCCCCCAAAAGAGTTTACCCTGGATATAAAGTGGAGGGGAGATTTCCTCTAAAGCGGTCACACTTGCCAGTGGAAATTCAGCAGAATGGAGTCCTTCCACCGTGTTAAAGCACAGCAGGGCTCGGGCCTCGAACAGGTTGGGACTCGGTCCTGGAAGCTGCAGGGGCAAGGTGCCTACAGGTGGAGCGAAAGGAGGTCTTAGAAGCGGCCACCACTGCACGGGCTCAGACTTCTGCCCCTCCACCCGGGGCTGCGGATGCCTCCTTGAACGCCCTGGCGCGACCTGTTGGTTGGCCGCCGCTTCATTCCTCCTCCGGTGGGGCTGAGGCGGCTGCGACGCCGCGGTCCCTGCGAAAGCGGCCTCCTCCTCGCTCCCGAGCGGAATGCAGAGAGCCCACCGCGCCGGGGATGCCGGAGAGCCGGCGAAGGAGGGGCCGCCTCCGGGCCAATGAGCGGGGAGCCTCGCCCCCTCCCCGCCCGCGCGCCTCCCAGGTTGACTTTAGCCCCCGCGGCGGCTGTGGCCAAGCCAGTGGTGCCTTCGTGCTGCGTATGGAGCCTCGCGGGTGGGCCGAGGACCTTTGGAGGGCGCCGCTCGGCGTGGCCGCCCTCGTCACGTTCTTGGATGGTTTGTACGGGGGGGGGGGGAGCAAATGGGGAGACCGCGTGCCGTTGCCCTCGCCGGGGAAGCTGCATTGCAGGCTTGGCAGGGACAGGACCGCGCTACGCGTGAACAGGGGAAGGGGGCGAGGCAGAAAAGAAAAAAATGCTGCGAGGCTGTTCGGACCGTTCGTTCATTATACCCCCCCCCCCTTCCTTTGCAGCAGGGTCTAGACTGACTTTGACGGGAAAGGGCCAACGTCGCTCATGCTTCTGCTGCAAACAGTGCCCTGCTCGGCAGACGCGCAGACAGCGGGCGCGATGAAGTGGTTGATGGTTTGCAAGGGAATGTGAAGACGCGAGCGTGAAATTGCTTGCTAGACCCAGTTTGCTGGTGAAAAGGGATGGCAGAGAGGGGTGTGTGTTTGTGTGTGTGTCGGAGGGGGGGATTGTATGTCGCACGCTGCCGCACTTGCTTTGTTTTGCCAAGGATTACATGGAATGGTTAGGATCCCCTCCCCACAGTTATTCTAAAGCTTGCCGGGCACGAAGAATAACAAATATCAGGTGTCCTTTTTGTTTTTGTTTTGTTCTTCCTGCAGCATCACCTCCCTCAAGCAAGTTTTGGCCAAAGTGATTTGTCAATGAGTCCCCCCAGCCTTGATTCAGGAGACCTGAAGAATGTGTGATTGTGTACTATAATCCCCCACTTACATTCTTTAAGAAAGAAGGAGGCAGATCCCATCTGCCGAATTGTTGACTCAGTCGGGCCAGGCAGGAGAGAGGAATTTCTCCCTCCTCCTCAAGACTAATCCCCTCTGTGTCTTCAGCATAAAAGATGCCTGGTAAGTGGGCTTTCCCCCCCCCTCTACTCTTTTTATATCTGTAGAAAAAAATCATTATCCTGAGGACAGTTTAGCAAATGTGTTGTCTGCTTATTACTTGGTACAAACATAGCCTGAGCATGATATATTTTGCTCTCCTTTTAGTGCTTGTGGTTTACTTTTCCTGAGTACAAGGATTTTTTCTTAAAACTCAAACCAATGCTGAAACCATTTTATAGCCAGGCTTTTATGAATTATGATGATGATACAGTTCCATTATTTCCTTTTCCATTTAGGTACTGATGAAATTTGTGCACCTGCTTCCAAAATCTGTCCAAGTTTATTCTTGCAGAAGCAAACATCATAATTAAAAATCTGTGTTCCTTTTTTTAGCCCTTATGTCAGGCCAGGTACCCCAAGAGAACTTTCAGTGGATCCACAAAAGTTCTGTACCATTTGGGGCATGTGTGTGTAAAGTGAATAACTGAGTAAAAAAACCTACTCTTCTCCCGTAATATCTAACATTTTCACATGTCCTCCAAATTTGTTTTTTAAAAGTACTTCGAGCAGACATTAATACATTTTCTGTATATTTTCTGCATTCTGATTGTTGTATGACACTATAGATAGTCCTTGACCTGGATAGCCAAAGCTAGACTAATCTTGTCCGATCACAGATGCTAAAGTTGGCCAAGTTAATTCTTGGATGGGACACCACCAAGGAAGACAGGAGGCAGGTGACATGGAGGCAGGACATGGTAAACAAACTCTGAGCATCTCTTGCTTTGAAAATCCCATGCAACCCCCATGCAACTTGACAGATAATTCCTTTGGTTACAGCTCAGGCCTAAGACTAGCTTGGAGAGGGTGATGGGTGTGGCTTTGGCTGTGATATCTCCACTGCTGTCTCAGGCCCAGGTTTTTGGAATATATTACCCAAATGGTGTCCCCTGAATTTTAGACAGAGACAATTGGTTCATTTTCTTAAGAATTAGCTTGTATGACTCTGTTTCTTTTTAGCAAGACCAGCTCCTGAGGACTATCTGCATTCTTACCCATCTGCTGTTTGAGGATCTTACCACTTTACTTGTGTTGGTAGATCCCACACTATAGAACTTGGTCCCTCCTATGGAATTTTAGGTAGTAAAAAAACTTCTCATTAAAGTCCATAGGATCTTAACTGAAACTGAAACTGTAGCCTGCCTGTCTAGCAAGATAAAGTAAGAAGCTGGCTCTTTGCTTTGGAATTAAATGATTTTTGTGGATGTTTGCAGTGACTGACCAGGCCTTTGTGACCCTTGGTACCAATGATGCTTACTGCCATGGAGCTCTGGTTCTTGGGCAATCCTTGAGGAACCACAGGACATCCAGAATGCTGGCAATACTAATCACACCCCAGGTCTCCAGAGTAATGAGGTAAAAGATCCCCAGACTGAATTAACATGTTAGCAGTGAAGCAGAAATGGGAATTATGCAATTACATGATTGCAGAATAACAGCTTACAGTATATTGAATTGATATTGTAATTCCCAGAGAGTCAAAGTAATTAAATAGCATGTGGCTGAATGGATTTTTTTTTCTTGTTGCAAGTTTAACTCACTTGGAAAGTGTCCTTGCACTTGTGACCCTGTAGTTGTAACCACTTCTTGAGCTAGACCTGAGTGGAGGCCGATGTACCTGCATAATTACATGAAGTGCAGAACACCACCGGAAAGTGAATCTTCACAGCACATTCCAAATTCCTATTTTAAATTATACAGTTTGTTTCAAATATAACATTCCTAACCTCCCATGGTAGTAGCTTTTGTATATTCCCTCTTCAGCTTGCTCCCTGGGATTCCCACCCTGATTTCTGGTTTCAGAATGATGGTATCCTCAAGCCAGGAAGTCCCTATGTGTTTATCTCATCGGAGCAGACTGGACCTCTCTAGAGACATTCAGGGGAGAAAATGAGACATGAGGGAAGCCGGAATCCCCTTTCCTTTAGTGCAGTGGTCCCCAACCTTTCTGAGGCTGGGGACTGGCAGGACATTGGGCCGTGCCTGCGGGCCACGCCCGCGAGCTGCGCCTGCGCAAATGTGCCATGCACGGCTGAATCACGGCCCGGCCCTGATTCCCTCTCCCCGCCCTCCCGCAGTAAGAAGCTTCCCGGGCCGCAAGCTTGCGGCCTGGGAAGTTTTTTACTGTGGGGGGGGGGGGCGGGGAGAGGGAGCCACGGCCCGCAGGTTTGGGACCACTGCTTTAGTGTTCTCAGCAGCACATCTATTTTGACCCTCAGGCTTCATTCAGGTGCCTCACATTCACATTCCATTTGAACCAACAGTTGATAGGCTCTTGCTTCAGACGTAACTTGTTCATTGTATTTGTGCCTCTTTCATCTCCAGTATAGAGTTTGCTTGAACACTTCAGTTTGTAGCTATGTCTAAATGCAACCAAAAGTTGTTCAGTTTAGGAAAAGGTGATTGATGGAGGAGAGCATGACAAGAGAGGTATATGATGGTGGGCCTTGATCAGAGCATGGGCCTTTCTGATCTAGGCTCCTACCTGATGGAATGAACTCTCAGAAAACGTCAGGGCCCTATCAGAGCTCACTGAGTTCTGTGAGCCTACAAAACAGAGCTTTTCCATCAGGCCTATGGTTGAGGCCAGTGAAACATTAAAAGAAAAAACTGATCCAAAAGAAAGATGGCAACAAGGACAGAGACACTGATGTGGACACTCTGGTCTATGCTGAAATTATAGGTTAGTTACCGGAATTTGTTTAAGTATTGAACAGTGTTATTCAGTTTATTATGGAAAGGCTCCAGACCTTTTGTTGGATAATGAAATTGGAGGCCCGCTGGTGCAACAGTACCAAAAGAGCTGAAGGGGAAATGGGAAAGAGGCCATGGGAGACCACCAGACAAGACACTGAGGGGCCAGAACAGATGGGAACTACAAGTTGCAGTGGATCCCCCCCCTCCCCATGATATTAGCCCCCAAACAACACCCCACCTGGCAAGTCTTCAGTTGGCAGCTCCTCAGAGTGCTGGGGGATTCGGAGGCTTGGTAAGCCACACTGGTGCGAAGGGGAAAACTCAACAGAGATATGGAGGAGGAACCCCAGGCAAGTTGCCAGAGTTCCCCACACACTCCTGTCCTTCTGGTTTCCTAGGGAGACATGTGGGTCTGGCAGAGTTGGGTGCCACTGCGGGAAGAACAGCAGCAGTTCAGAAGGAGAAGAGGAGAGACCTGATCTCTTGCAGCCAGAAAGAGTGCCAGGAGAGAGTGGACTCTCTGAGGCCCTGGGGGAAGGCCAGAGAGGAAAGGAAAACCCCCTCCATCAGAGAGTCAATGCAGGAAGTGAAGCATTCTACCTGGTAGAAGAAGCTCCTACTTGGTAGAATGAGCTCCCTGGAGAACTGAGGGCCCTGATGGAACTTTCTCAATTCCACAAGGCCTGCAAGACGGAGCTCTTCCTCCAGGTCTTCGGGAGAGGCCAATGCTGGTTAGCCAGTCCAATGCCCCCTTTGTGGCCCCTGAAGCACTGTTTTAATCAAAAGATCTGTTGAGCCAAGGGAGGTGGGAACCACTAGGGAGAGTTCTTATAAGGGATTTTATATTGTTTTAGGGAATTTTAATGGGGGACCAACTATTGTTATCCAACACAAGTCGTGCTTGGGAGTGGTGGGATATAAACTGAAAAACAAACAAAATAAACATCTAATTGGCCTCCCTCCTGTATTGCACCCCCACCCTGGGTTCCAGTTTTTATACCCATGGCTGGAATTTTTAGAATTGATTTTAGAATTGCTTAAACTGCTATTTTAATGTACTGTTGGACATATGTTGTTCACCACCCTGAATTTGCTCGAGTGGAGAGGGTGTTCTATAAATTTAAAGAAATGAAAAAAGGATTTATGTGTGGTGTGAAAAAATACTGATTGGGAAAATTCTTTATCATATGACTCAGGTTAACTTAGTAAAGTTGTGTCAGTAAGTTCAGGAGAGACAAAAATAAGTCTGTACAATATTTTGTGGATTTTACTGATGCATGAAATTGTTATGGCCCCACCAGTTCAGTGGCTGAGAAAATGGTTCAAATCTCCATGGAAGTTCACCAGCTGACCTTGGATTCACCATAGTCTTTGAGTCTTACCTACCTCATAGGGTTATTCTTTAGGGAGAAAAGCAGGATATAATTTTTTTTAAATAAATTAGAATGGCTTTAAGATTGTACAAATTCTTAGAAGGCAAGTATATTATTGGCTACTAGACATAGCAAGTTGGGGAGTCCACAGCTAAAGGGAGTATACCTCTGAATACCAGAGGCTAACAGTAGCAGAGAATCTTCACGCTGCCATGGGCATCTGGTTGATTACTGTTGGAAGCAGAATGCTGCATTAGGCATCTGGCCCAGCAGGCTTGCCCTTATTGTTCTTCTCACACATCAGGCTTCTCCTACTGCAGAATAACACCTATAACACCCTCCACCTCAGCGTGCTGTTACTGTTGAATAGACTATTTCAAGTGAAATGAGTCTCAGATACTCTCATGATGGAGGATCGGTTTCATGGATTCCCAACCTATATAGGAAGTGATTTTGTTGAGGAACTCAAGCTTTTCTCAGGTCCATTCCACACGACTTCAATGTTGCAAAAGGCTTCCAAATTGTAAACGCTACTAATTTGCAGTTATGCACGACGTCACACACAATCTGCCACACTCCTGAAACCGATCCGCAAAAAGCGATTCATTGTAGCGCTTAAAGGGGAATCCAGAAAAGTGGATTCGCCCTTCAAAAAGTGCTACACTCTTGCAAACAATCTGCAACACTAGTGAAAAAGACCTGTGCATTCCCATTGTTGCGGTTCCAGCTAAGTCCCTCCCCCTGGCTCTCTCCTCCGAACTTCCGGTGAAGCGATTGCCATTTTTTTTTTCTTGGAACGAGCAGAAAGCAAAGAACCGGCGAGCCTTCATTCACCCAGCGAGGCTTCTCCGGCTACAGTCCCTCCACAGAGCTGCTTTAAAGCTCCCCTCAAGTCACCAAGCACAACACAACCCCGTTTGCAAGTTCCCTTTATTTTCAGCCGAAAATCGTGCCCATGTACGGGGGGGGGAGGGGGTTTCACTCAGGGGAGCATGGTAATGATGAATCGGCAGCTCACATGCCAGCTGCCAGCTAGATGGGTCTCTACGTTAGGAGGAATCAAGGAATCAAGGAATCAAGGCATATTCGTTGCAACGTGTTTTTTTCTTTTTTAAAAAAAACTGCTTAAAGGGAAAGGGGCTTTTCGGAAGCATAATAACGGCCGCCCATTGGCTGCTCGTTTGATTGACGGCCAGGGGCGGGACAAAGCACAGAAAAAATCGCTTCCTTTCTAGCAATTTTTGGCGAGACCGGAAACCTGTGGGAAACGATTGAAACGCTACTGGATTCCACTACAAAGGCAGGTATGCATAACACCGAATAGCACTTTTAAAAATAGCGTTTCCGCTCGCAGGAACCAATTGGTAACATTGTTCCTTGTCTGGAATGGGCCTCACTGTTGATTTTCCTTGTGCTTTTTCAAATGGATGACACTTATTACTAATTCCAGCAGCTGCAATTTTAAATATTAGAAATGTAGTCAATGACAAGAGAAGGGCTCTAAAATATCCCCATTTTGTGTTTTCCCAGAGCTGGCCTCAGCAACGTATTTGACACTGTGGTGGACGTGGATGAAATTGATAGCAAAGATGCGGTACGCTTGGCGCTGCTGAAGAGGCCAGAATTGGGTGTCACCTTTACCAAGCTTCATTGCTGGACGCTTACTCAGTATAACAAGTGTGTCTTCATGGATGCGGACACTTTGGTAAGAACAGTGATGCCAGAAAGCCTATGGAAGTTTCACCATATTGGTCATTTTTTGTAATATCTTCCAGGTTTCTCAGGTGTTGATTGTTGATTGTGGTGGCATTTCCAGTTTGTTATGCATGGGCACATCTTCATGAGCAAACCCCACCATAGGAACAAGGATTAATTATAAACTGCAGGGTACAGTATAAATGGTAGCTAGAGAAATGTTCATCCAAAGATGGTTCTCTTCTGCAACTGAGAGAGAAAGCAGTAAAAATTCAATGGCCGAACAGCTTGATGGAAAATTATCCCATCCGTGCAAAGGTAAAAAGAAACCATATTATCATATAGCTGCTGAGAACAAGACAAAAGGAAAGTGGTGGAAGGTAACATGTAATTAGGTTTCATCAATTCGTTTCCAACTCGTGGTAACTTTATGAACAAAGGCCTACCATCAAACTCTGTCTGCAATCATTCTTTATGTTTTTGTAAGGGCAATCCACTTATGTCTTTGATTCGATCCCTCCATCTTGCTCTTTGTCTACCTCATCTTCTGCTTCCTTTAATCTTACCCAGCATAATATTTTTTTCTAATCCATCATTTGCATGTATTATGTGATCGAAGCATGAGGCAACATAGCAGTTCGCAACTAATAGAGAGTTTTGCATTAGTGGAGTTTGTATAGTGTAGATTTCTTGTAAATCAGATTTCCCATGCCCTCCTTGCTGCTGGAAAGGGCCATTGATGCCCCATAGAATTTTCAAGGAAAGATGTTCAGAGGTGGCTTGTCATGGTCTGCTTTTGCATTCCACCCCTAGGCTTACTTGGTGGCCTGTCCTGTTTTTAGCAGCTTATATCTGATGAGATTGGTCTAGCATGGGCTCTCCAGAGTCTTGCAATTAAAATATTCCATGTTCACCTTAGGTACTGTGCAATGTGGATGAATTGTTTGATCGGGAAGAGTTCTCAGCTGCTCCTGATTCTGGCTGGCCAGACTGCTTTAACAGTGGTGTCTTTGTTTTCCGTCCTTCATTAAAAACTTTTGAGCTTCTCCTGAAATTTGCAAATGAGTGTGGCAGCTTTGATGGTAAGTTTCATTAAACCTACTTCTTGTTAAAGTTAGGTTTATGTTGTGGAGTGCCTTAGAGGATGTTAACTTTGGCATATTGACAGCGCCGTAGAATTCCCCTCTCCCCCAGATACTGGTGTGGAACTAAGCTGTACAAAAATGAAACCATTAGTTGCTTAAAACAATTGGTTCCACTGCAGCCCTTTCAAAGTTTAGTGCAGGGCCTTGCAATCTTACGAAATTTGTGAGCACTTTTGGAATTTTGGGAACAGGTGCTTTCACTTTAGTTCCCATGGATGGCATCAACTTTCTGGAGCCAAGTGCAAGCCCCATGACTTGGGGAGCAGCGCCCATCAGCCAAGAGGAGTGCCCATTTGCAGTATCTTGCCAAGTGCCCCCAAACCCTGGGATGGTCCTTTATTAATGGGAGTTTCAACAGATGCTTAAACATGTTCCTGCATTATACAGGGAGTTGGACTAGATGACCCTGGAGGTCCCTTCCAACCTTTATGATTCTATGTTCTTTCATTTTTCTTGAATAACCTTTATTCTTCTCGTTTTGATATGTCTTGTACCAAATATAGCAAGACATCTATGGTTTCTTAAATACAACATAGCTTGCCATTTTTGTACAGTTAGTGGGGGGGGAATCTCCTAATATATGGAAAGCATTTATTTTAATGACAGCTGGTGATTTTTTTTAAATTTCTTGTTTGAAACTTACATACCACATGCAACCATCCATTGTTGTTGTCAGCCATTCAGTCTTAGCGATCCCATGGCACAGCTGCCACCATGATCCCTGATCCTGCACTGCCTCCCTCAGCCATCCAACTATCCATACTGTATACAAACAGTGTCAAAATATTCATAGTTTGGTATGAGTTTTAGACCATGAAATATTATCTGGATGGGACTGAACATGACTGTTTCTTGACATGACTGAACTACAATGTACAGCTTTAAATTGCCCACAGCTATGCTGAGTTGTCTGTGAATTTGTTAAGATGTACCATGCATACAAGAGAGCCTCTTGTGGTGCAGGGTGGTAAGGCAGCAACCTGCTGTCTGAAGCTCTGCCTGTGAGCCTGGGAATTCGATCCCAGCAGCTGGCTCAAGGTTGACTCAGCCTTCCATCCTTCCGAGGTCAGTAAAATGAGTACCCAGCTTGTTGGGTGGTAAACAGTAATGACTGGGGAAAGCACTGGCAAACCACCCCATATTGAGTCTGCCATGAAAACGCTGGAGGGCGTCACCTCAAGGGTCAGACATGACTCAGTGCTTGCACAGGGGATACCTTTACCTTTACCATGCATACATCTGAAGCCCTATCAAGGGTCCGGCACTCTGGTTTGTCTGTATTGCTTTACCTTCTTTCCAGTCTTTTGCCAGCAACCAAGTGAGAAAAAGTCATTAATGTTAATGTAGACCTTCCTGGAGGGATACTCTTTGGAGTAAAATTGTACATTCGTAGCCTTGTTTCTCAGCTGATCACAACTGAGCTGGCTAGCCTCTTTTATTTTTTTTATTTGGTATTTAAGTTTAATGGAATTGGGATGGATGAAGGTTTCAAGTTGTAGCGCTGTGTGGTAATCATACCTGGAATGTATGATTTTACTTATCAGGGCATTTCTGGTTTTTCCAAAATGATGCCAGGGCATAATGGTAAAGCACTTACTGTGCACACTAAAGGTCCCAAGTTCAATCCCCCACAGTTAAAAGCATCAGGTAGGAGATGATGTCAGAGACCTCTCTGCATGGAGAGTTGCTGCCAGCCAGACTGCAGTATAGTGAACCTGATAGATCAATGGTTGGAGTTGGTACACGGCATCCATGTGTTCATCCAGGTGAGTGGAAAGGAGGAAGGCAGGTAGAGAAAAAGTGGCCATATAAAATGTGGTGTAAGTTGTTTGATTATCACAGAGCAGAGATCAGTGGACTCTGTTTTGCAACTTGCATCTTCTCCAGGTACGAACTTTGAGACAGGCTTGTTTTCCATCAGCATGAGTAAATATGACTTTGAATAATTAGCTTTATTATTATTTTTATTACTTGAACTGTATAGACCACCCTCTTTGCTGAAACAGACTCAGGGAGGTGGACAACAGGTGTTCAATCTAAGCCTATGTTATAGTTTGCATACTCTTGCTTTCAATTCTTTAGGAGGTGACCAGGGACTGTTAAACATGTTTTTCAGCGACTGGGCAACAATGGATATTAGCAAACATTTGCCATTTCTGTATAACCTGAGCAGCAGTGCTATCTACACATATGCCCCTGCATTCCGATAGTAAGTATAGAAATATACTGGAGAGGGGTTTCAGTAATCTACAGCTGCAATCCAGAAACCACAAATGTGTCTATCCTACAAGGTGGGCATAATCCATCCCCTGGGTGATGCTTGGTGCTGTCCTCTACATGCATCGGTTGGATCATGCCCTGACACTAAAGGCTTTCATGATGCCATAGCATGGATGAAACACTGTGCATTGTTAACCATTTTATAATAATTAAGTGGCATCCTTTATGGGATTTTGAGGGCAAGAGATGAGTCATGGTAATTTTCGATTGGCTTTCTCTGCATAAAAAACCAACCCTGGCCTCCTTGGTGGTCCCGCATTCCAAATAATAACCTTGGCAGACTCTGATTAGCTTCCAAGATCTGGCAAGCCCAGATTAAGCTGTGTCATAGAGGCTACTCAGCATTTAAAAAATGGTACTCAATGTAGGGCTAAAATAACTTTTTTTTTTACTTGTATTCTTGTCATAGTTTTGGCAAAGATGCAAAGGTAGTCCATTTCTTGGGATCTGCAAAGCCATGGAGCTACAAATACAATCTGGAGACCAAAACTGTTATAGAGGACTGTTCAACATCACTGTCTGAAAGTCAACGTCCCTTTCTTGAACTTTGGTGGGAGATGTACAGTTCCAGTATATTACCTTTGTTGGAAAAATGTCAAGAATCCCATGCCTCAGAGCATCAGAAAGAAGAGGTAATATGATACCTTGAAAAGCTTTGATTTTTGTTGTCTTACATGCCTCATGATCTTCATGTTTTGTGGCTGATTAAGCTGTCAGTCTACTCTTGTCTGTGCAGGGAGTGTCAGGGAATAACGTCCTTATGCAACATTTAACTTTCTAAGTACATCATACATGATTATTCATTTTTACTGGATAAGGTCTGTTAAGGTGGACAGACACCATGTAAAAATGTAGTGAGCTCGTGAATGTACCATTTGCAATGAAGAGTTTGTTAGGGCACAGTCTTGCTCCAACCCTGTTATGGAGGCAGGAATATATGTGGAAGCAGCCTTACACATATCACTTGCGTTTGAGAGGCTGGATGTAGATTGTCCATCTGTGCCTGTCAACACACCATAGCTTCATATGGGGCTAGAGCTCAGTCTCTAATGGCAGAAAGTGAAGAGGAACTAAAGAGCCTGTTGATGCGGGTGAAGCAGGAGAGTGCAAAAGTTGGCTTGAAACTCAACATCAAGAAAACAAAGATCATGGCATCCGGCCCTCTCAATTCATGGCAAATAGATGGGGAAGAAATGGAGATAGTGACAGATTTTATTTTCCTGGGCTCCAAGATCACTGCAGATGGGGACTGCAGCAAAGAAATTAAAAGACGCTTGCTCCTGGGGAGGAAAGCTATGGCAAATCTAGACAGCATCCTAAAAAGCAGAGACATCACCCTGCCAACAAAAGTGCGTTTAGTCAAGGCTATGGTATTCCCAGTTGCAATGTATGGCTGCGAAAGTTGGACCATAAGGAAGGCCGAGCGTCAAAGAATTGAGGCTTTTGAACTCTGGTGTTGGAGAAGACTCTTGCGAGTCCCTTGGACTGCAAGGCGAACAAACCGGTCAGTCCTAGAGGAGATCAGCCCTGACTGCTCTTTAGAAGGCCAGATCCTGAAGATGAAACTCAAATACTTTGGCCACCTCATGAGAAGGAAGGACTCCCTGGAGAAGAGCCTAATGCTGGGAGCGATTGAGGGCAAAAGAAGAAGGGGACGACAGAGAATGAGGTGGCTGGATGGAGTCACTGAAGCAGTAGGTGCAAACTTAAATGGACTCCAGGGAATGGTAGAGGACAGGAAGGCCTGGAGGATCATTGTCCATGGGGTTGCGATGGGTCGGACACGAGTTCGCACATAACAACAACTGAGCTCAGTCACATTCTAGCACAAGTTGTCACTCAGAGACAGCATTTTTGCCTAGAGTTGGGTTGCAGAGTAGGTGTTTGTATACAGTAAAATCTGCAAGAATAGAGTATTTCCCATTTGAAATAAAATGTGATCTCTAGTAGAAAAGGCGACACAGTATTTTTGCTGATATGACACTATTTTTTTTTTGTTAGCTGGACTTGAGTGAAAATCAAACTGAATTTGAAGAAGGATCTCTTGTCTCTAGCTATCCTTTGCCTATGTCTGTGAATACAGAATGTGTAACAGAAACTACTGCAGATTCATGTGGTAAATTCTCTGCCAATAGTGTAAGTTTTTCATTTTAGTTCTCTATTTCTGCTAATTGGGTTGAGGAACCCAATTAGAAATCTTTCCGAAGTTCCATAACTGTGCTTTTAGAGACAACGCAATGGGTTGATCAAAAGCTTTGTTTATTTTCAGTTTACCTCATGTGCAGATCTCTTTTTTCAAATCCAGGGATAAATTCCCTTACCTAAGAAGTACTATTAAAGAGGATTCACATAGCAACTAACTTGCTACAAAATACCTTGTGTTCATTGGGTAGCTCTAGATGAGGGGGAGAATAGCAGAGTGAGTGAATTCCTTTCCTGGATTCAGCATCCTTTCCAGAGAACCTTCCTATCCCATCCACAGCCACCCTGTGAGGTAGGTGCGACTGAGAGAGTTCTGACAGGACTACTCTGTGAGAACAGCTGTATCAGGACTATGACTAGCCCAAGGTCCCCCCAGCTGGCTGCATGTGGGGAAGTAGGGGATCAAACCTAGCTCACCAGGTTAGAAGTTGCCACTCTTAACCACTACACCAAACTGACTCTTTAGAACAATCAAGTATAGGTTAAATAAAATCTGAAGGCTCCTTTAACAACTGGAGGCTCTGAGATGTGCTAAACGCAAAAGCTGATCATCTCTCCCTCCAACCAGAATCAAACTAACCTCTGGCCTTATTTTTCAGCAGCTTGTACAAAAAGTGGATGGCAGTCACGCTATCATAGTTGCTGAGCCCAGCCAGTCATCCACACTGCCCACTGTCCAGCCTGCCCTTCAGCACGCTGAAGAAACAGTAAGCATACTTCATTATGATAAATGATTAGTCCCAATATTCTTCCGCAGTTTAACTGGGACTGTGGTGCCAAAATAAGTATATTGGCTCATATATTTTTTAAAAACCTATACAGGCAGTTAGGTAGCAACACAGTCTGTTCATTTTGTTCCATTCTCAGAATGATGAAGATAGGACATCTTATATGTTTTGTAAATTCCCAGCCTCATTGATACTGGTGTGAATCCGTCTTAGATATGGGGAAAGCAACTGCTTTTGTTTGCTGGCAGGATTATGTTGCAAGAGGAAGGGATGGCTTCAAGGTTCCTAGACCCTAAGTCTGGGTCCTTGGCACACAGCCCATCCTACCATAAGGACTTGGTAAGCCTAAAACAGAATACAAATTGTGTCCTAAAGGGGGAGACTGACAAGTTGGAATTAGTTTAAAGTTATGCAACTTCTGTTCAAAGAGAGAACATGTAGAGAATTGAGGTAATCCCCATAACTATAGTTAAGATTCGCTTCCCCCTACACCAATTCAAATTACCCTTCTGATTCCCCCAATTTTTCCTTTTTTTCTTTTTGGTAGGTGGATGGAGGATTCTACTTTGGTACCTGTGAAAAAGGGAAAACACAGGTAAAAGAAATTTCCCCCCTTTTCAGGATGGGGCAGCATTGAGCTTTGGAATGTACAGGTCCAAGGCAAGCCACCCCTCCCAAAAAATATTCTGGTTTGGGATCAGTTTAGAAAAGAGATAACTAAGGGGGGTTCATGATAGAGGTTTATAACAGTATACATTGTATGTAGAGAGTTGACAAAGAGAAATCTTTCTCCATCTCCCAAAGTACCAGGACTCAGGGGCATCCAATGATGGGTAGTAGGTTCAGGATGGACAGACAGAAATACTACTTTATACAGAGAGTGATTAAAATGCAGAATTTGCTGCCAGTTGTAGTGATGGCCACAGGAATAAACAGCTTTAAAATGGGGTGAGATTCATGAAGGCATGGTGACTGAGGGGAGCTTCCACATTCAAAGGCACTCATCTGCTGAATTCCAGAGCCAAGAGGCTACATCAGGAAACGGCCTCAGGCTCTCTGCCTTGTTATTGGGCCTTGAGAAAAATTGCCTAACCGCTGAGCTAGACAGGATGCTGGACTAGATGGACTATTGGTCAAACCCAGCAGGGCTCTTCTCATGTTCTTAGATTCAATGAAGTACTTTCTGGGTTGTAACTTTAGTAGGATATTTTGAAGTCGAGGTCCTTTCCCTTAAAGTTCACAAAGTTCCCTTAAAGTTCACAAAGCAAATAATCCATGCGCTCACACTTCCAAAGTTAAGATCCTTTTCAGATAACCTGTTCTTTGTAATGTGTATATTTGAGTTGCTCAGAGAGATGCAGATTCAATGCTTGCATTATTAGAATATCGAAACTGGCATTCTAGCTTGGTTATTTCATCATCAGTTAAAAGTCATATAAGCTGAGCTTCTGAACCTCCCTGTTTTGCTGGTGTTTTATAGGAAGAGCTTACCAGCTCTATTTCAGAGCTTTCTATTCCACCAGAACCGGAACCGGAACCACCAAGTGCAGAAGATCAACGAAGAAAATGGGAGGAAGGCCACATTGACTATCTGGGAAAAGATGCCTTTGAAAACATTCAAAAAAAGTTGGATTCTTTTTTATTATAGACCTTGCTTTTGTGCTCTTACAGCAAAATCACTGTTTACATCTCTCATGCATGTAAAATTTCTCAGGTAAGACCCTGGTTGTTCTGCAGGGAAGCAGGTGGTATGAAAAAACAAAAAGCAAAAAAAAAAACACTTCAAAAATAGCTGTTTTGGTTATGTACATCTGTATTGTGGCAGTACTTTGTCCCAGAGAATGAAATGCAGTAGGCCTATCTAGCTGCCTTTTACTGAAACAGACCTTTGGGTCATCCTTCCAAACACTGTCTCCTAACAAGCATCAGCATTCCAGGCTAGCATCTGACCCAGTCTCTCTACCTTTTAAGTGGAGATGAAGCTAACGAATCTGGATGCAACTCAGATTCTGTGTGTGATCTGGAATGAATCTGTCTGCCAAACACTGCTGCCACTCAACCTGCATTCATTTTGCTTTGCATTCTGTCATTGTGGGGCCAAAGTTGCTTCCACTCGGACCAACCTCCGTTTTATGAATGCAGTCAGCATTTGGAAACCAATATCATATGTTCTCTTGTAGAGCGTAGTGTATTTATTACATATGCATTTTTAAATGCAAAGGTATTTTTTTAACACTGACTTGTAGTGCCTCATCAGACATTCTTTCACCTTCATCTGACATCATTCTATAGAAAATTGCTCTATGCCAAATATTGTACCCTATTCAATACTCTGCAGTAGAATACAGATCTTAGCCATGAAGTGTCCAAAGATTGTACAAGTCGATCTGAACGTATGCAGGGATGATCAGTGCACCACAAGCAAAGACTGATGCATGGAAGACAGATATAGATCCACTGAAGCCCTGCCTTTCCTCAGGCTGCAGGCATGCAAGTAGTGCTGTGAGCCCATAGAGACATCTGGAGGCATCTTGTTCTCTTATCCACTTTCCCCTCCCCAAGCTTGAGCCAAACAACTTGTGTTTCAGAGTGTGAGGGACTTTTAGAAAATTTTGGATTGCTGTTCCTGACTTGTGAACAGGATACTTGGCAAATAGATTGTTGCCCTTCCTGGCTTATTAAATCCTGCCAGGAAAAGTTGAAGTTCCTTTTAGTAATGAACTCCTCATTGGTTGAATGTAATTTTCCTAAGAATGTAAAAGGTTATAACAAGACCACTGCCTGAAATAGCCTTCTCCAGCCAAGTCTTGCTTGGCTAATAGTAGATTTGTACCCATTTTTCCTTTTTTAGGGAGGGCAGAGGAAATGAATGACACCACTCCCTTTTCTCCATTGCAGTCTGGGGATGGCTTTACTTAGTGGCACCTACTGGGTGATGTGAGGAATCAACCCCTGTTCTACAGATTACAGGCTGCTGCTCTTGACCACTTCACCAAGCTGGTACATGAAGCACAAATTTGGTCAGCAGTAACACCAGCCCAGCTTGTGTTTAATGTGTGACTTGGGATTCTCCTTAAAAATAGTATGTGGGGCAAGATCATCTGTCAAGTATGGCAGGGCAGCAGGGAGGGATTTGGTATTCCCTCTTTCCCACCCTGTGTTCTTTTGGCCATGGGGGGCAGTTGCTTATCCCACAGCCTAGTGCAGGGGTAGTCAAACTGCAACCCTCCAGACGTCCATGGACTACAATTCCCATGAGCCCCTGCCAGCATTTGCTGGCAGGGGCTCATGGGAATTGTAGTCCATGGACACCTGGAGGGCCGCAGTTTGACCACCCCTGGCCTAGTGCATGTGAGATGGAAAGGAGGGAATGCTGCAGCTCTTCTTGCTGATGTGCTGTTCTTGGGAGCCAATTTGACCCACAGTCAGTTTTAAAGGTGAATTCCAGGTCACACATTAAAACTGAATTGAGTTGGTATTTGCTGCAACCCAGCTTTCATGTAACCTGGATCAGCCTCTCAGTCAATTTTACATGTTTCTATAACTTCCTGCTTTGTCTACTGTACTATGCATTACATAGGGCTGCCCTTGAAGACAACTGAGAAGCTTCATGTAAAATGTAGCTGCTTGCCTATTATTAGGTGCTGGGTGCCATATGCACTTTACCCATTTTTTAAAAAGGCTTTACCTATGTGCTTGCTTTTCATCTTCAGGCCCCTCATGATGTCTCCCTGTATCAATCATCCAAATGCCAATTTAGGCCCTCTCACCAGTCAGCTGTACACTTCATTTGCTATGTCCAGACCTTGCGGGCAAAGTCTGTGTTCTGTTATGGCCCCAATCCCATGAAACAGAGGGCTTTGCCACAAGCAGTTTTCTTTAAGTCCCCTGTGGGAGGGCTCTTTCAGATGATTTTATATTGCGATTCTTCTGGACAAGGAAACTTTTTGGAGAGGTCTGTGATGTTTTCATGATCATGTGAATTAGATCAATGTGTTTTAATGTGTTTCATTATTTATCTGTTCTGGAATGAAATATAAGGCTTGATAAAAAATTTTTGAATGAATAAATATTGAGGCAAGGACCTGCCATTTTCCACTTTCCTTTTTGGCCTTTGGAGAACAGTGTAAGAGCCTACAGGAATAATCCATGTGAGGGTTCTGGATCATGTTGATGGTTTTGCTTTCAGGAATATTTAGGGAAAGTTGCTCTCCCCCTCCCCCATTCATAGAATGGTGGTCCCATGTCAATGGACCCTTTTTTGGGTTGTTGTTTTTGTTTAATGGCAAAATCCAGAGAGCTTTTTTTTGGACTGGTTAAATTATAGTACAAGATGCTGGAGGCTAGCTCTTTAGCTCATGGAAACAAGCAGCCAACTATAAGGGTGTTAAAATAGTTCTTTGTATCATTTTGTACATTACTGTGAAATTGTATTTGGACAGGTACAAGGTAGACAGACTCTTGGTCCTTTTGGTCAGACCTGTCTCATAATAGATAAGCTACAATACTTTGGGGGGGAGTTGGGAAAAGAGAATTAATTGCCGGTAAACATCATAAGACAAACACTGAATGTTTTAAATTGTATATGTAGTCCTTATACATCACTGAAAACATAAATGAGAGAACCTTTAAAATAATGGTGGCACTGAAAAAAATCAGTTTTTCCTCATAGCACATTTTGACCCTGTCAACAAAAATTATACAAACCCCCCTTTGCTGCAATAAATCCTTTAAATGCTTGATGGTGATGGGTGAGATACATCTTATTGAGAGACTATTGAAGAACATATCATTTTCACTGATATATGGCTCTGCATTTATTTTTCAGGGTATTTTTACCTAGTGTAATTTTTGAGCTGTAAACAATCCATTAAAGAGCAAGAGTATATGGCGTATACGTAACTGTGAAGACAACTGTGAGACCACTGCAAAAATACGAAAAATGTTTTTTACCCTTTGCTTAACTGGGCGCGTGCTAAAATAATTTCCTTTGAAACATGTCCTTTCTGTCACTGTGAATACATGATTGGAAAGGTCAGATTGTAAGGTCAGATTGTAAACTGGCAGCCATTGTTTCTTAGAAAGGGATTATTTAAATAGCTGCTGATACATGTTTAGTTTTGCAGACTGCAAAGGGAGGTGCTTTCAATATTTGCATTTTATATCTATTCATATTGTAATCTTGCATGAATAAATAATAGTTTTGTAAATACTTAAAAACCTAGCAAGTAATGGGACCTTCTCTGTGTTCCAATTATTATTTTATAAAATGATTACAATAAAACATTTTATATTCTCAATTTCTAAATCTCCCTATTTTTCTCCATTAATTTTATTGGAATTTGTGTGTGGTATCTATAGCTGCTATTACATACTTGGATCTTGGCTTGGAGAAATGTAAAAGAATTCACATTTAGATATTCTAGGGAATCATTCCAAGATCCTAAACACTGATTACTTACAGGATTGTGTTGCAGAGCCAAATATCAATGCAGCTTCTCAAATACAGTAGTGTGATCTTCCTTCTGTACAAGCTGCTCTGCAGGTTTTGTCTTCTCTTAACTCTCACAACAATGCTGATGTGGTGTGAGTTGTACTCCAGACTACTATAGAAGCGTATTTTCTTCTGTGATATGGTGTGGAATATGAAGTGCATGCAAACTTTCATTAGATGTAGAGAATACATCTTTATTATTCCCTATCTAGATAAATAATTGGGTTAGTTCACTGAGAAAAATTGTATCAGAGGTTGTATACTGAATGTGGTTAGTGAAGGCGAAGGAAGAAAGGAATGATTTTTTAAAAGTGTATTTTATTGAGTGGTAGACGAATTTAATATGTAGGGTATAGCCAAGTAAAGTGATGAAAGGATTTTAAAGATTCTATAAATAGAATGCAATCCCTTACCATTTCCAAGGAGAATGAATTCTCAATGTGTCTCATCCAAGGATGGGCATGCACATCACTGAATAGATTATGTTCACTTGGTTAAACCTGGCCCCATTAAGTAAGCTTGTCAATCATACCTAGATGCTCCCTTTCATCACTTAACATTGATTTCCATAGAAAGGGTAGTCATTCAAGATGGTGAATGTTACAATTTCTCAAGAGCTCAACTCTGCTGCTTCTGCCCTTCATGTGGGAAAGCTGTCCTTCTACTTTAGCTATGCCAGCCCAGCTGCAGTGTACATGGAATTAAATTGCTTTAGTTCCATCAACCCCTCTTCAGGGCAAGTTCTCATATTTAGCAATCTTGAGATGATCATTGCAAGGAATAGTGCTGGAGTTTGTAGTGGACGCAGATATGCACATTTAAGCTCCATTCAAATAAACTGGGATTCAATGCACACAACTGAGCCTGTGATCCATGTGTTCAAAACAATGTGGTTATTCCTTCATGCCTGGAAGTCATGGCTAAGGTTCAAAGATCTGCTTCCATTGGTGGAACAGCTGTTATGTTATGCAAGTAGCTTGTGCAAGACCCCTGAATGGGGATAGTGAAACTTCATCTGGAGTTTCTCTACCAAATTCAAAGCTTGCTGTACAAACTGTGTACAAGGGTTTATGCACTGACCTAGTCCAAATATCTTTTATTCGCTTTTCATTTACAGCCTCTTGGAAATGTTTCAGTGATTGTATCAAAGATATCAAAAGGGTAACCAACATTCCTTTCTGGATATTGTGATAATGATTGCAAAACCAGAAGCATGGGAAATGTTTTGTGGAATAGCAGCACCTGAATTCTAATTATTAGCATCAAACCAGGCTGACTTCACATGTGCTATTTTTTCCAGTTAGCTGTAGGGGGACTAGCGTAGATAGAACTACCATGCAGGTCTGGAGTGGTGGGATCAGCGAAACACCAATCAGAACTGCCTCTGTAAAACTTCTCCATTAGGAGCAAAGTCAAGAGGTTTACAAGAGGGCACCAGAGGTTTCATATAGGAACATAGCCATTTGTGTATTCTGCATAGACCTATGAATTCTGAGGAGAAGAAAAAGAAGAGGAGGAGGAAGAAGAGAAGAAGGAGGAGGAGGAGGTTCTTATATGCCACTTTTCTCTACCCGAAGGTGTCTCAAAGTGGCTTACAGTCGCCTTCCCTATTAAAAATCCTCAGAAGCTAATTTTACTCTAAAATAGAACAGAATAGCTTCAAGCTTACATCATGCCCCTGATTAGAACCCATGGTTTGTTGATGCTATTAACATGATTCAATAGTATGAAAAGTTTCCTTCAGACAAGCCTGAGCCTTTCTCAGTCTCTTGGTCAACAGACATTCTGAGCATTATATTTCTTTCCAAACAAACCAGGGCAGATGGAGTGCAAGACACCAAAAATATTTATTCCAGAAGATTCCTTGGTGACCCATTTTTAAATACATATAAATGGTCATCAGTGCTTTCTTTATTACACCAACAGAAGGGGAATGTGCCACAGCATGGCTGCAGCCATGGTTTCCATACATTATTATAGAAGGCAAATTGTTCGGGGACAGGAGTGAGTGTCCTGCGGTGCTCATCCACTCCTCTTTTGATTTGACTTACAATTGTGTCAAAAAGTGGCTCAGAATTCGGTGACAAAGGGTTGACTTCAGAAGGGTCATGTAAGAGATCAAAAAGCAAAGGAGGGTTATGGTGGGTTACTGCCTCCTCGAAACACTGGCACATCCTCTGTCCATAACAGGCTCCAGCCCCCTCTGGATTAAATTTTGGAGTCACATAATGGGCTTTCCAGAGAGCCCTACCTAGAAGACAGAAACTAGGTTAAAAAAATAAAGCTACATAATTCAGTTCCAAAAATATTGTGTGCCCACCACCCCCACCTATCTTATTTTCTATTACCACTACTGGGATTAAGATTTGATCACAATAGTGCATCAACTAAATTAGTGTTTGGCTTTATTAAAGTAAGGGCTATTCCAGTTTTGCTTCTGTTTTTTGCCCTGTAAGGGATCTAGATTTTAGAGCAGTGGTCCCCAACCTTTTTATCACCAGGGACCGGTCAACACTTGACAATTTTACTGAGGCCCGGGGGAGGGGGGTCGTCTTTTGCCGAGGGTTGTCGCTGTCACTGCCTGAGCCCCTGCTCCACTTGCTTTCCCGCTGGCACCCCTGACTTTCCACCATCTGCTAGGGGCGCTGCCAGCAGCAGCTGTGTAATGCCACACTGAGGGGGAGCCCCAGCCATGGCAGTAGCTGGAGAGCATCAAAGGTGAGCCGGCGGCAGAGTGGCAGGGCAGTTCCCAAGGCAGCAGCCAGGGACCAGTCTCAAAAGGAGAATATAAAGCCAAACAAATGGCTTGTGCTATAAGTTTTTGGTGCCTTTTGCAGCTTGTTTGCACCTAATATCATCAGATGCAAATGCATTTCTGACATCCTGTATTCTATTGTAAAGTTCATCAGATGTCACACAAATGCATCTGCATCATGCCCCCAAACTCCTTCTTCCCTCACCTACTCTTTTGCATCAAATATCCAGCATGGTGGAGAGTTCTGTGCAACTCAAAAGTTTGCTGTTTTGTTTTTATTAACCTTCATGTAATTTTTAGTGACTTGTTTTTGGACTTTTATTAGTTCCTAAAAAGGATGTTTTGGTTCTTTTTAACAGAACATTTTTCAGGGAAAGCTACTTCTGTTTTCTTTTGTAACCTATATTGGCATAGAGTTTTTGCTAGTATTGATAAGCTGTTAGCTGCTTTGGGAAAATGTTTTGGGGGGAGGGGGTGATATAATTCCATTTTTTCTTTTTACAAAGCCTCTGGCTTCAATAACCTTCAAGAGCAGGGGTAGTCAAATTGCAGCCCTCCAGATGTCCATGGACTACAATGCCCATGAGCCCCTCCCAGCAAATGCTGATTCTCTCATCTGTCAGCAAATGCTGGCAGGGGCTCATGGGAATTGTAGTCCATGGACATCTGGCGGGCCGCAGTTTGACTACCCCTGCTCAAGAGGATAGTTGTCAGCAAGAGGGGAGTGTTTTTTAAGTTGTTCACACCAAAAAAATGGGAAGGATTAATTAAGCAGTCTAGTTCTCAGTCATGGTTGATATTAGGATCGGAGCAGCAGAGCCACACTATTTGTGGTTCAAGTGGCAATTAATTTGTTTTATTTAGTTGGATACATATGAAACAAGTGGTATTTTAATTCAAGAAGGGTTTTGTTAACCCACAATGCTACATTTACTCTGTTTTGTTAACTATAATAACCACGTAGAAATTCTGTTATTGTAAAAAACTGAAAACAGTCACTTTTCAGAAAAAGAAATACAAGTTGTGCGTGTGTGTAACATAGGTACTTCTGCCCTCTAGTGGGGCATTTTGTAACACCTCTAGTCATCTTCCTGGGAAGATGACTAGAGGTCAGGGAAACAGTACCACCGGAAAGGGATGTGAAATGTAAAAATGTGCACATTTTTAGGTCAGGTCAAAGCTATTAGTCTCAACATGTTGTGCTGCATCTCACTCTCTTTAAAGAACAGAGCTGGGTGAGGCAGTATCAGTGACCTAATATGTAGACACAAGAAGTTTGAAATCTACCACACAGACTGCAGCTTCTCAAACTTTTCACAAGGAAACAAACAAATGGGTGTCAGTTCAAACATGCTTAATAATTCAGACTTTGAACTGAGGTTTCTTATGGTTCAGATATAGAAATTTGTTATAAAAACATACATTTATACTTACTTTCCTTCTGGTACCAGCGCACTGCATGTAAATATGACCCACAATAATGAAACATGAACTCGTGCTCTGAGTACTGCGCTGATCCCTGCAGTAACGGTAGTAGGTTCCGACCATCAATTACTCTATCGTGAAGGAAATGACAATATCCATTGAGTCAGTATCCGTACCTTGGCAATACTACGGTTCTCAGGGTTTCAGGACAGAATACGTATCACTTAAATGGTTTTTAAAATCAGTTTATATATTTAACTTAAATGGACCCTTATTCCTTTTTTGCCTGGGCAAACTTCAGCTGGGAGAGACAACCCATGTAAAGGAAGGACCAAGCCATAAATTTAACCCCAGTTAGGATTTCGTGTTTAGTTACACAATCAGCAGATCTTCAAAGTATAGCTGAATATAGCTGTTTTGCTAAGTGGCTGTGGTCAGACTCCAAGATAATCCCCCATTAGCTGTAAGTGGGTTTATGACTATCTGGCAGCTGCAGACTTAGGGGCTTTACGCACCGGGATCTTTGTTGCAAATTGGTCACTGAATGAAAAATCGCCATTTAAAATAGTGGAATTCGTCATTATGCATACCTGCCTTTGTAGTGGAATCCAGTTGCGTTTTGTAGCGTTTCCCACAGGCTTCCGGTCTCGGCAGAAATCGCTAGAAAGGAAGCGCTATTGCCAAGCTCGTCCCGTCCCTGGCCGTCAAGCAGCCAATGGGCAGCCGTTAGCATGCTCCCAAACAGCCCCTTTCCCTTTAAGAAAGGTTTTTTTAAAAAAAAAACACACCCATTGCAACGAATATGTGTTGATTCGTTGCAACGGAGAGACCCATCCAGCTGCCTAGTGTGTTTGAGCTGTCGTTTGATCGTTGCCACGCTCCCTCTGAGTAAAAAAAAACCCCCCCCCCTCTCACGGGCCCGATTTTTGGCTGAATGAAAGTGTAAAAAATAAAGGGAAAATACATCAGCAAACGTGCTTCTCTGTTCTGTGTGCTTAGTGACTGAAGGGGAGGGACTGAAGCCGGGGAAGCCTCTAAACTGAAAGAGGCTCGCTGGTGTGTTTATCCCCGCTTGCTCAGAGAAAAAAAAAATGGCGATCGCTTCGCCGGAAGATCAGAGAAGAGAGCCAGGGGGAGGGACTTTGTAGAAACCGCAACAATGTTAACGCACAGGTCTTTTTCGCTAGTGTTGCAGATTGGTTGCAGGAGTGTATCGCTTTCCGGAGGGTGAATCCACTTTTGGGGATTTCCCTGAAAGCGCTACAACGAAGCGCTTTTTGCAGATTGGTTTCAGGTGTGTGGCAGATTGTCGACGACGTTGTGCAAAACAGCAAATCAGTAGCGTTTTCAATTGGCAACCATTGTGCTATTTTGAAGGCGTGCAAAAAGCCCCTTAGTATTCAGTGACTGTTCGAGCTGCTCAGTGCAATCCCAACTTATCCCTGATTAGCTCACAGTTTGATGAATGCCTCACAGATGAACAAAATATGTTTGTCTTGCATAAAGGTTCTCTGCAAAATTTGTGCCACTCCTTAATTGACTTTAAACCTGTACCTGTCTTGTGGCAATGATGCCCCTGCCAGGTGAGCTACTGTGGGATAAATATCCATAAGATGTGTTGGCTCATCAACAATAGCGTCAGCAGGGACCATTCCAGGCCATCTAACTATTCCAGGGACACGTATTCCCCCTTCCCAGCCTCCCATGCCTTTTCCACCTGTCATGAAAGAAGCAGTTAGAGAGACAAGTCATTGAAGGTTGAGAGAAAATTACTCCAGTGTAACCACTTCTACCTTACACTGACAAATTGTTTCATGCTTCCTCAAGCTCTCCTTCAACTCTCAATAGGAAAAAAACCCCCCAACACAAACCAAATTAAAAACACCTTGAATGTTTAAAGTATAAGAGGTCCTGGAAGATTTCACTTGGTACTGAAAAGTAAGCAAAGATGGTGCCAGGAATACATATTTAGGAAGCGAAATCCATTCACCTGCCTCTACTGAGATGGCAGAAGTAATATGGAAGAAGGCCTCAAGTAAGGATCTGAATGAATGAGTGAGACCATGTGAATGTGGGCATTCTTTCAGTTATCCATCCCCTTAGGCGTTAAATGTTAACTTTGCAACTGCAAATAGTTTCTAGTGATCAAGATCCCATGAGGTGTCTTCACAGTCTCCTCCTGTTCCAGGAAGCTTAATAATGCTGGCTTTGGCTTTGAGGATCTCATTCTGACCTGAATTGAACTGCAGAAAACTCAGGCAGAAACCCATACAAAATATTTAAAAAACTCAGTCTTAATAAATTTCTCCATGGTTTAAATTATATTTGGGTGTCCTTGAAGAAGTCAGGCTTCCCCCACCCCAGAACCTTCTGGGTCTTTGGATTCTACTTAAAGTCAGATCAT
This sequence comes from Paroedura picta, assembly GCF_049243985.1. NCBI lineage: Eukaryota > Metazoa > Chordata > Lepidosauria > Squamata > Gekkonidae > Paroedura > Paroedura picta. The sequence goes on along the minus strand of NC_135374.1, from coordinate 83,071,799 downwards.
CCATCTGCTCATATCACTATACATCCCTTTCAATCAAACTCAACATTTTTGCACACAATTTCAAAGCAAACACCCTCACCAAATATTATATAATTTTAGAAAATAGAAATCATATGAAAGCAAAGACAGTTATTAATAGGCTATGTCATTAAAAGAAAAAAAGAATTCAACACAGCTCCCAAGATCTGGGAAAAACAAGACTGGTTTGCTATTTTTTTTTTAATCTAAAGCTTGTAAAAAAGGGACAGCTGATTCCAGAATAAATACTTCTAGATGCTGAAGTCTGTTGAATATCAATAGAAAATATATTCAGTAGTCTTCTAAGACTCAAGGTTTATGCTGTCACATATGTCTGATATATTCACTTTTAAAGAGCCTCTTGTGGCGCAAAGTGGTAAGGCAGCAGACATGCAGTCTGAAAGCTCTGCCTATGAGGCTGGGAGTTCAATCCCAGCAGCCAGCTCAAGGCTGACTCAGCCTTCCATCCTTCCGAAGTCGGTAAAATGAGTACCCAGCTTGCTGGGGAGTAAACGGTAATGACTGGGGAAGGCACTGACAAACCACCCTGTATTGAGTCTGCCATGAAAACGCTAGAGGCATCACCCCAAGGGTCAGACATGACTCAGTGCTTGCACAGGGGACACCTTTATTCACTTTTAAAATTAAAAGTTATATCAAGAATATTTAAATTCCAGGGTAATTTTTACCTACTTTCCCCAAAGTTCTGCAAGTACACATGCAGATCTTACCTTTGTATATACCATTCCAACCACCTAGTTGGACATCTCCATCTTTTGCCTCCAAAAATCCTCCATGGTCAGATGTGAAGTAAGTAAAAGTGTTATTCCTCAATCCCTTTTCATCAACAGCAGCGAGAATGTTTCCTATATTAGAAAAAGTCCCAAGAATTTGTTTAAAGCTAATCAGAAATTGCTTCTGCAAAATTCCTGTTCGATCATGTTAAGAGCATGGGCCATTCCGCACAAGGACCAATGTTGCCAATTGCTTTCACAAAGCGGAAAAGCTATTTTAAACAGTGGAATCTCGGCGTTCCACATACCTTCATTTGTAGTGGAATCCAGTAGCGTTTCATTCGTTCCCCACAGGTTTCCGGTCTCGCAGGAATCGCTAGAAAGGAAGCGATTTTTTTCTGTGCTTGTTCCCGCCTCTGGCCGTCAATCAAATGGAACAGCCAATGGGCGGTTGTTATCATGCTCCTGAAAAGCACCTTTCCCTTTAAGCACAGTTTAAAAAAAAAAGCACACACATTGCAACGAATATGCGTTGATTCGTTGCAACGGAGAGACCCATCTAGCTGGCGTGTGAGCTGGCGATTCATCATTACCACGTTCTCCCGAGTAGAAAAAAAAATGAAGGCTTGCCGGTTCGTTGCCTTCCCCATTCCGAGGAAAAAAAATGGTGATCGCTTCACCGGAAGTTTGGAGGTGAGAGCCAGGGGGAGGGACTTTGTTGCAACCGCTACATTGAGAGCGCACATGTCTTTTTCGCAAGTGTTGCAGGTTGTTGGCAAGAGTGTAGCGATTTTCTGAGGGTGAATCCACTTTTCCCGATTCTCCGAAAATCGCTACAACAAAACGATTTTGGCACTAGTGTTGCAGGAGTGTTGCAGATTGCTCACAATTGCTCATGCGGAACATAGTTTTAGTGGCCAAAACAAAATGTAAGACTAGTGCTATATTAAAGTTGTGCAGAATGGCCCCATGAATATATCACTACAGATACAGAATACGCAAGGGTCCCTCATTTTTCTTCCCCATTTCCTGGGTATCTCTTGATGGAATGAACCAAATTTTGTTCTTTACCGTGATGGGATGAATCAACAATGTCCCTTATAAGAAAATCTGGTATCAGGAAAAAGGTTCTATATTATATAAAAGCTCCACAGTTTTTGCAATAAGATGTAAAATATTAGCCATTGACTCCAGCTCCTCAGCAGAATTAAAGTTGGAAACTGAGTTCTCAACTGGAAGCTGCGTGGAATTAAAATTATTATTGTCGTTACGACATCCCTGGGATCCCGTGGAAATAATTCTTGAGTCATTAATATCAGGCAGATCAGATAGAGTAGAATATCTGTTAGAGGTAGGAAGTTGAACAGGAAAAAAGTTTCCAATTTTCAGCTGTTTAGAAGCCGGGGGAGAATGTCCTTCTGCCTCCCTTCTGCGTTTAGTCGATCCCATATCGGAAGAGATAACTGACAAGCTAAATCAACAAAGAAGGTCTTAATTAAACTTATCTTTACTGAAACTTGGAACCCTTGCAGCCTGCAGCCTTCAGCTATTTCAGCTATTTCAGTGATTCGAAGTCAAAATAAGCTTCATACGGAGGAAAACCAGGTTCTATATTTGTAGTAATGCACTATGATATTAATATAGCGGACATTTTTGAATATGGAAAAAGGACACAATAGTTCCTCTAAATTCAAGAAAAGGAAAAAAGTAACAAGAAGGTAATTATTGTATCACTTCAGAGAGTACAGCTGCAAAAAAAAATATGACTTACCTACCATCCAGTCCATTTCCTCAACATTGTCCCCATATAAACCATGCCTGCTTTTCCCACGAAACATTTTTGTGGTGACAAGTGGCGTATGGACGTGCAAAAAAGAAATGAAGAGGAGGAATGGTCCTTTTTGGTTTCTGAGGTTAAAAACAATGGACAGAGATAACACCTTTAATTCTTTTTTCCCCATGTCCTCCTAGAGTAATACAATAATTGAGAGTCTGCGCTATGAATCATGAAGCCCTAGACTGGCTGAGTGGTATAGGAGAAAAGAATCAGTCTAAGAAGGCCAGGGTTTAGATCGCCATTGTTCCATGAAGCTTACTGGGAGTCCTAAACTGGCCATTCATGCCTCCTTCCAGCTGGCATCCTGTCCCCTAGCTGTCTCCACACCTCATGCTCTGCTTGTACATTCCTGCTGGCCAGCTGGGCCACAAGAACATGAATGACACAGCCCATTCTATCAGTCACCCCTCCCCACCAGCCAGCTGAGCTGCAGATAGGACTCTGGCTGTCATTGGGCTATGTCCTTGACAACTGAGGATAGCTATTGGAGCCCCCTTGGTGGCTCACCACAGACGCCTCACTGTGGCATCAACTGAGACAGGGTGGGGCACCCTGCCAGCTTCCAGTGCCTTAAGAGCATCTCTATGACCCGATGTAACAAATGCAAAGGGAATTAGAATCATAGAGTTGGAAGGGGCCATACAGGCCATCTAGTCCAACCCCCTGCTCAACGCAGGGTCAGCCCTAAGCATCCTAAAGCATCCAAGAAAAGTGCATATCCAACCTTTGCTTGAAGACTTCCAGTGAGGGGGCGCTCACCACCTCCTTAGGCAGCCTATTGTACTTCATCCTAAGCACTTATTTATTATTTACTATAAATCCCCACTAAGAATTCACATCTGAAATCTGGTAGGGGAGGAGGGGGGGGAAATTGGTTACCGTTCAATAAAAGAGATGCTCTCTCTCAGTATCCTGGAAGCAGAGTTCTCTGTCTCCATTGGCTGCTCAAGAATGACATGATTTCTTAACACGATACAATTCCAATAATTTACAAACCCATAACTGATAAACCAACATAAGAAAAACAAAATGCCACACAATGTGGTGAAGGCAATTGTCTTCCATTTGACAGGGCACAGACCAGTCACTTTTCCCAGCAGAAGACTGAATGCCAAAAGTGCAATTAGCTCCGTGTAAAACCAGTATGTGGCTCGCTGTTTTACTCCAACCTCAGGATTCTTCCCAGACTGACAATCATTGACAAGGGTAAAAGGGGTGCCATAGAAATAATGGAAGCCATGGTTCAAAGGATGGTGGCAGTAATCATGGCGGGATTCACAGTTCAAACCCTGGTGCCATTTTCCTGAAAAGACAAAAACGGATCATTTAACCAGCCATCAGCCTAAAAGTTTTTCTTTTACCTCCTGTTATGAAAGGCCTATTCACAGTATTGGTAAAATCCTCCTCACAACCAGTGACGCTTTTCACGTTTCAGTGGAAATGCATGTGCTCACGAGGCAATCCCCCCCCCCCCCAATCCTGCTACCAACAGTGTCTGGAAGGCAGCATGACACCAATACCCTGCTGCAGTATTAATATTAATTTAATTAAGAAAAATTCTTCAGGGTAGCTTCTCAAGGATTGTTCCTCATTAAGCCTTATACTTCAGCCTAAGCCAACAGAAGAACAGGTCATCTAAACCGAGCCATGTTGGAGCAGGTTAAATATTCATTTAGTCCACCATCCCATCTCACAATGGCCATCCAGAAACTTTCTGGAAGGTCGCTAAGGAAAGCACAGTGCCCAAAAGAAGGCAATTCAAACCTTCAAATGTGGAGAGGCCTTTGGGAAACAGTTCACTTACTTATTGTGGTCACGCATTCTGAGATGGAATTGGAGTCTAAAACCCTGAATCTTCAGGTCAGAGCTCCACACCTGGAAAATGAACCTGTTGATTCAAAGTTATTAAAGAGATCGACATACTGTACCTATCAGGCCAGTTGTGTAGCCTTGCTGCTGTAATAGCTTTGCGAAAGTTGTTTCATTGGTGGGAAGCCCTCCTGAGCCAGCAGTCCAATAAAGGACACGCTGGCTATTGCTGGATGCCATACCTGAAATACAAAGAGAGGGGGAAATGAGCTTCATTGCCATCCTATCTATTCTGCTTCCAGGTTCATTTTCTGGAGGATATATAATGATAAAGTGGGAAGATTGTTCATGCCAGCCTGATTTCATCAGATCTTGGAAGCTAAGCAGGGTTGGCTCTTCTTAGTATGCGGATGGGAGACCTCCAAAGAATACCAGGGCCAGGATGCAGAAGCAGCCAATGGCAAACCACCTCTCAATGTCTCTTGCCTTGAAAGCCCCACATTTATGAAGACTCTTGTGAGTGCAACCTGAAGTGATGATCCCAGGAAGCAAAGCAAGCAAGAACTGACTCTCACTGGCTGTTTGAGATCACTGGCTCGTCCTATGTAAGTCCACCATCACCTAGCAGCCTGCAGGTGTATATGCGCCCTTCAGTTACTGCTCAGTGACTGGACCTGGCAATAATTCCCCCAGTGTGGTTACAGCTTAACTACTGAAATGTTCAGTCTGTGCAGGTTCTTCATATAATTGCGACATGATTAGGCTAGATGGCAATGGAGGCTTGTATTCCTTTATAATTAATCATGAGGCACAGGAACTTGTTTTATTCTGTTTTGCTGGGACCTGTTATACATGCCTAGGTTATTTTATTACAATTGCATTTCACCTTCCTTTGATTCTAGAACACTGAGTGGAATCCACATGTTCTTAGGAGGCCTTTTACACAGGCACTGATCAGGCTCAGATCTGTTTAGCTTCAGGAAGTCTGCCGAATTCTTTGCTCTCCATCCATACCCTGCCCCAAGGCTACAAAGTTGCACAGAAGACAAGAGCTCACCACGGTCTTCTGTATACGACTAGCACCAGTCATCCACTAAAGAGAGTGCCAACCTGATCGGATGGGGTATCTTCCAGTCAAGAAAGCTGTTCTGCTTGGGGTACAGAGGGATGCTGCAGCAACATGTTGCGTAAGTTTCACTCCATCCTTGGCTAGTTGATCGATATTAGGGGTCCTAGAGATGAAAAAGTGATACTTTAATATGACTGCATCCTCAACTGAATAAAGCAGAAGAAGACTTTCCCTTACTCATTGCTCAATATGTGAGTTACGTGCTAATGAAGTAGCTTCTGATTTAAAAAGACCTATGAATTAATGACCTGTAAAACATCTTAAGATATAGGTACCCAAACAAATAATATATTTATTTATTAATTGAACTTGTCTTCTTGTATACCACTGCTCCCAGCAAGCTGGCTTGCAGCGGTTCACAAAAAAGAAATGATGTACAAGTCACATATAAAACATAACCTAAAACAATCCCCAATTATCTTAAAAACAATTCCAAACATACCCCAACAATAAAAGGCTAATAATACCTCTGCTCATATACTAGACCACCAGGATGGTGCTAATGGTAACATTGACAGGCAATACAAATAGATGACACAGGATCCCTAATGCTACCTAATACTTCGCACAGGGATTGAAATGGGGGGAAGGGGGACCAGATCGTACCCCCTGGGATTATCACCCAGCCCTAACCAAGTCCCTGGTGGAAGAGCTCCATTTTGCAGGCCCTATGGAGTCCCAACAGGGCTCGCAGCTCACTCAGGAGCTCATTCCACCAGGTAGGGGCCAGGACCAAAAAGACCCTGGCCCTGGTTGAGGCCAGGGGTGCATACTGGGGGCCCAGGATTTCCAGAAAACTCATACCCGTAGAGCGAAGTACCTTGCAGGGGGGATAAGGAGGTAGGTAGGCCCGTAGATAAGCAGGGGTCAAGCCGCATAAAGCCTTAACATTATATATTGATTAAAAATATTAAAAATATTAATTATGACTAAACAGTTTAACAATTGCTCCTCTTACAGAGGCACTATTATACAAAAATTAAAAGCAGTGCTAGACAAAAGCAACTCGCTAAAAAAGACAATGAATTGAATACTGTCTTTGCTTTCCTAGTTTGGGGAATCAGGTCAAAGCAGATGCAAGATTACCAGTTACTACCAGTAGGTTGCAAAGTTTCTTTTAAAATCACAAAACCATTTAATACATGAGGTTTAACTGTTTTTGAGTTGCTCATGGACAATTTATACTAATGGCTACTTGTTTAGAAAGTTTCCATTGGCTAGAATTAATTTGTACATGAAACAAACCTGAATGAAGCAAGACATTCTCTAAACCTCATGGAAGAAATCATTTGATTCAGGCTAGCGTGATCACATCAGATCTTGGAAGCTAAGCAGGTCCAACCTAGGTTAGTGCTTGGATGAGAGATTCCCTAGGAGGCCCAGCAGGTTCACTGCGCAGAGACAGGCAATCACAAACCACCTCTGAATGTCTCTTGCCATGAAAACCCTACAGCTTGTCATAAGCTGGGTGTGACTTTAAGGTACTCTCCACCACCAAGAAAATATTCCGGCCACAGGTAGTTAGGAAAAACGAATTGCACTGCACATTTTATTTCAATGTTTCCCAACTATCAGTGAGATATTTTCTGGGTATTTTTTATTCCAGGGCTGAATCTGTACTTACTTTGTTTATTCCATTATGGATCCTGCTGAATTCAGATCAATTTGAACTCGGGTCTTCCTCTCCCCCCCCCATTGTAACAGAAAAGTGTTCTGCACGTGCTTAGGGAGGCTCAGAAGGGGAGGGGAGAGTCAAGCGCAGCAGGAGTCCCTCCCTCCCTCCCTCCCTTCCATCCTTCCTTCCTTCCTTTCTGGGGGGGGGAGAAGATTGGAGACAGCAGAGGGGAGGGGAAAAAACCATGAGGCAAATATCTACCGACAAAAGTTAGGGCTTCTGCAGCTTCTGCTGAAAGAAAATTAGGGCTTCCCCTTTAAGAAAAGCTTACAGCCTTGGCCAATCAGGCCTCTACCATGGAGTCAGCCCTGGCTAATCATGACTTCTCTAACTAGGAGTCCCCAACAAATTAGAAGCAGCCAGAGATCTGCTTGCTTTCTCATGCTTTCTCAATCCAATTCTTCAAATATTGAGGGTTAAAAGCACTCTAAGATATTGCAGGATAAAGATGGGGTCACTCCAGATCAATCATGCTTGTTGCAGAGGGGAAATTTAAATCAGACAAAATCAAAATGGAAATTGCATTCAGTGGAGATGGCAGGGACTGAATCGACCTGGGATTGGAATAAAAGCTCCGTGCAGACTCCACCTAGGTTGAATGTTGTCCTTCATAAGTACCTTTACTTTCCACTGAGTTGTTCTGTGGTACTATTAAAATGTATGCACTTTTCCTCTATGTATTTCTTGGCTCCCTCCTTTGTGGATTTGGGAAAAAATCTGAATTACTTTCATAGTGACACTTACCTAATTGTGGTATTACCAAAGCAGCCCAAATCACCATAGCCAAGGTCATCTGCCATTATTAGCAAAATATTCGGTTTTGTTGTCTCCAGTCCCCAGGTTTGGAAAGATAAGAAGGAAGCCAGCATAACAGCCAGGTTATATCTGTGTGAAGAACAGCACCATTATCAAATAGATTTTTTTGAAGATGGGTTTTAAGCTGTAGTTATGCCAGAAAACAATTAAACATGCAGAGATTTTGCCCTACCATTCCTCAAATGCCAGCTACTCAAAGAGAGAGGGCCCCTTGCTTTGTGGTAGAGCATCTGCTTGGCAAGTAGAAGGTCCCATGTTCCTTGGCTTTTCCATTTTAAAAGATCTATTGGTAGGTGCTGGGAAAGACCTTAGACTCTGGAGAGCCACTGACAGTCTGCGTTCTAAAACCTGAGTACCAAAGCTGAAGAACTCCAGTCCTGCACATCCAACAATCTGACGTCCACTGATGATGGTATGCACAGTTGGAAAACACCTGCCATTTAGGGGTACAGATGGTCTTTCGATAATCCTGGTCCCAAGCCATTTAGGGCTGTACAAAAACGTGGATGAAAAAACGTGGATGAAAAAAATGCCTCGCCCCTCTACTTAACATTGATGTTTTTCATGACACACAGGTAAATAACATCACTTGGTAAATACCATCCCATCAACACTCTGTTAAAGAGGCAGGGATTTCGCCCACACGCCCCAAGGTTGTTAGCAACTCTACGAGCATATTGAACTGGGTCAAGAAATGAACTGGCAAATATAATAAAAGCCGATATAATATTGATGTAGTGTGTTCCTTACAGTTGGTCTCAATTATTTTTTTTGCATATTACATTTTAGTGAGCATCAGGGGGCCCTGAAAATGTTCTACTCTTGTTGGATTTTTGTTGATCCTAATGAAAAACCATTGCAGTTGTTTTTGCAGTACTATCCCTGCTGTGTCGTCAAGTAGCCCAGCCACTATCATGAGGGAATTAAACTAATGCCATGTGATCCCTTTTATAGACATCACCAACTATAACCATTTTGACAGATAAGGCTAATGGAGTAACATGATCTGGTTCACCTATACAGCATATACATTCTTGAGAAAAAATACTCTTAAAATCTTACAAAAGCCAAGAAATCACATAGGCAGTAAGCACAAAAACCCAACATTCGCTGCTGTTTTTGAAGAAAGCCTTGGTAAAAACCAGAAACAAACCTTTGCCACATGTTTCTTATCTCTCTGGTGATTCTTCAAAGCATTAAGCATCACCATTCCCCTAGGTGTGAGAAATAAACACAAGTAGTGCAGCCTCAGCCTTCTCTCCTTTTTGTCAGCTCTCTGAAGGTTTTCCCCGCCTTCTGTTGCTTAATGTAGAAAAAAGAAGAGGGGGAAGCAGCCAGGCACCTGGCCAGCTTTAAGGACAGAATTCCCATTAATAATTGATCTGAAGCTTTGAATGGTAGAGTACAAAGTGCATCTTGCAGGAGTTTTAAAAAGCTGTAGTGGCTGTCATAATCCAGCCCTGAGTCTCTTGGTGTTTGCCAACACATTGCATAGCTGTGGGCGTGTAAAGTGTGTTCCTCTTCTTCGCGCCATCACCTCACGTTAGAAATCCAGGCTTCCCCATTACTAGTGATTTGGTGGTCTCATCAGACTGCAGAAGCTAGGCAGGGTCAGCATTGGTTAGTATTTTGAAAGGAGACCACCAGGGACGTCCAGGCTAGGGCCAGAGAGACAGGCAATAGCAAACCACCTGTGAACATCTCTCCCCTTGAAAGCCCTCTGAGGTTGCCATAAGATGGCAGTGACTCAGCAAACACCACCACCACCCCCCACAACAGTTTATCAAGCACTGGCATGTCATACGGACATTTTGCAGCCCAAAGGGCAATACTGTGAACTCAGTCTCAGGTTGGTGGTGAAAGTGTATTTGGCCTGTATCTCAGGAGCCAACTCAACCTGCCGACAGATTTACCAATTAAGAGTATTAATAAACTTGCCCCCAGAACATGTCACAAAGTTCACCCATACAAGGCAAAGGATATACCTCTGCCCAAGGAAAAGTGTTCAGCTTTCTGTCATCTACACAAAATCACACCATGTTCTTGGAACAACTCAGGTGCCTGTGGACAGCTTAATCACTCCCAATTGCAGTGTCTCTTTGATCTCTTTCTCTCTCTCTCCACGTGCTCAGTCTGTTTCCTAGTGGCTCTGTATGGTGCAGAAGAAATGGGAAAATAGTGTGCTGTACTAGTGTAGTTCTTCTAGGCTTGTCAGAAAAAAACTGGGGAGAACTTGGCCACCAATTCTTGCACCTGAGCCCTCTGAGCAGTGGTCAGGAAGAAGAATCAGTCTTCTACTCCCCCCCTTCTGTTGTCATCACACAGATCAATTTGGTAACTTCTAGCTCTGTCTCTGTAAACCTCAGAGCTTTCTTCATGAGGAAGCAACCCCACATCTCCTGAGAGCCCCTGCTGCTGCTGGTGCTTTGCTTCCTTCAAATGGACATAATCTTTCCCCTGATTTCAACAGGACAATTCAGGGATTCTGGCTCCTCCTTCTCCAAGGACAGCTCAGGGACAGAATGGGAGTGACAATGATGGAAACATCCTTTCAGCTGCTTGCTGGCTGTGTGAATTTGACCCACAGATATTGCTGGGGAATGTCTTCTTCCATTAGAACATTCTCCAACAGAAACAAGAAAGGATGCTTTTGATGGGCAGACACTTCCCCAAAGCTCTCCTTACTGTGATATGAAATTGGGACCCCTTGCCTTACATACTGGACTTCAAAAGGATACCAGAACATATTCATTCAGAAGGGTCTGTTTTGGGCCCATCAGACTTTCACATGTGGATTAAATGGTTAAGCTGATGTCCTGCAAAGCCCAGAGTTTCTTACTTCCAGCTTCTATTTGTTTTTCCCACAGGCACAAAGCGCACCTTTCCCCCTCCTCTTCTCTGGGGCAAAATTTTCTTCATGGAGCCTGGCTGAACTGTCCTGCCTCCCTGAGGTGCTCTTGTGGGACTATTCCTGTAATGATGTGCCTCCTTTCCATAGCCAGCACAGGACCTTTACTCTCTTGGTGGGCTGACATAGGCCTTTGGCTGGCAAGCCCTGAGTGGCAGGAACTTTGCAGCCTGGAAACTTTCACTTGGCAGTACGCCTATGTGCTCGTTGAGGTCCCCTGGCCTCTCTGCTCCCCCTTTCCACTTTTGCAGTTATCTCCAGCCTGACTGCCTCGAAGAGTTTTTCACTTCTGCCCTCTCCCTCAGTGTCCTTGGCGGACCAGAGATCTCCAGCACTAGCACATTCATGATTGTTTCCAGGGTTTGAGCTTGGGCTCCTACTAGTCACCTTTTCAGCAACTGTGAAGCAGCCTCCGGCTTTATCCATTTCCAGTCCCATCCATCACTCAGTCTGCCTGCACGTTGCTAACCACAAACCGGAGAAAAGGAATTACTTGAATTGGCTGTACAATAATGTCTCTTTAATGAGAGCCAGCTTGGGGCAGTGGTTAGGAGCGCTGACTTCTAATCTGGTGAGCCTGCTCCTCCACTCTCATTTCAAATTGTGCCACTTTCATCAGTAGCTTGCCCCTGAATACATATATGAATAATTAATTCCAAATACATCAATACAAGCATAATAATAATTATTTTTATTATTATATTTCAATTTATTACCTGCCACTCCCAAATGGCTTGTGGCGGGTCGCATCAGTCTGGATAAAACCCCGATAAAGCCCCAGACATAAAAACAACATAAATCCAATAATCACAATACAAAAAAAGAAAAAGGAAAGATACGGCAGAAAAGCAATTCAAAACCTATCCATTCTCCCAGTACAGATCTCAAAAATGGAGGTGGGAAGAGGGGACAGATGAAATCCAAACCAAATCAAAGAATTTCACCTATTACATACCCTTATAAACAATTCAATAGTAATTCAATTTTAATGAATCTGTATTTCATCCTACAAGAAAGTTGAGTAAATGCCACATATTATAATGAACATCACCTAGTATCATTCTATAAATACACAAACCTAAAATATTTCACAGTATCACTTGAAACAGAGGTTCCATTTACAATGTGGAATATCCTGTGTATACACACTTCTTATGCTAGGATCTCAAAGTTGTCCTGCTGAGACATAGTCTAAAGATAGTCTGCCCTAAATGATAGGTGTAGGTTCCAATCATATTTAAAAGGACCACTCTAGAGAGGTCCCAGGTTGTATTAAGTCCAAAAGGAGTAAAAACGTAGAAATTCTCCCTCTGCAACAATTGTTGAGTTATATTGATTCCTTGGTGTGGCCGTACCATAATGTTCTCAATGCCAAAGGACCTTAAATCATCTGGGCCATGCTTAAATCCATCAAAGTTTTCAGAAAGCTTTGACGGATTTAAGCATAGCCCAGATGATTTACGGTTCTTTTGCATTGAGAACATTGTGGTATGGCCACACCAGTGAATCAATATAATTCCGAAATTGTTGCAGAGGGAGAGTTTCTACAGTTTTGCTTTGGACACTTTTATACCTTTTGGACTTGCCAGAGTTGGGGTGGGGAATTGAGAGATTGGCTGCACTTGCTCCAGTTTCATCAGTTGAATGGATCGGTGGGCGTTCTGCCTCTCTCCTGGAGTTTAAGCTGAACTCTTCTGACTCTATGGCTTTCTTCTTTTCTGCATAAGTCATGAGTAGATTGGCACCCACTTCTGGGCTCTCAGAAGGGCTCTCTTTGCTGCTGGTTCCCTCTTGGCAATGTTGATGCCCCATTCACTTGCTGAGTCCTTTGTGTGGCTTTCTCAGGAAAAGCAGCAGGGCTTGGTTTATTGGACAGATTTATGTTTCGTAAGTAGGGTTCTTGGACAAGGAGATCAGCAGTTTCCTCAATGGTAGTTTCCTGGCCTCTACTGTAGGCCTGGCAGAAAAACTCTGTCTTGCAGTCCCAAAGCACCCTGATCTCCACAAGGAAAGCACTTCACTAAGCCATGGTCAGGGACAAAAAAGCCCTGGCCCTGGTTGAGGCCAGTTTTTCTTCTTTTGGACTGAGGACCCTGAGCAAGGGCTGATCACTTGATCTTAATGCGCTTTGGGGGAATATAGCAGAAGAGGCTAGGTCATATACAGCACAAATTATCTCACCTGGCAAAGGTGGTAGAATGCTTGGTGAGCAACATTTGTGACCTAAGCCTCCATAAATAGGGAGGTATCCAGGATCACACCCAAACTCTTGACAGTGGTTGTGTTAAAAAGTCTCCAACAAGAGCCATGAGAAGATAAATATGAATACAAATCTCCAAAAGCCTTGCTAATATAAAGTTATTTTTACTGCAATCCAGCAAAGTCATTCATTTGTATATCGTACCAGTTAAATCCTTGATTAACAAAATCATCCTAAGCAAAGTTACATCATTCTACGTCTATTGTAATTTTGTTACTGAATACTTATGTGCCAAATTGGAATTGCTGGTCTCTACTATTGGGACCCGGAGATCTCCCTGACATGATGATTGATCTTCAGACAACAACAACAAAAAATCAGTTACGGGAGGGAGATTCCACAATGTATACTCTGCTCCTTAGTCTCCCCAAGCTCCACCATCCCCAGGAATTGCCCTGAAACCTCCAGGTATTTCCCAACCCAGAGATAACAATGTGAGTAGGAGCTCCCAGGTTGTTTTTAATGGTTAAAAGCAGCCAGAAGGAGGAGAGATTCAGATCTGGCATATGGTGTTGCAGGGAGGGGATTTTTAACCCCCCTCCCATTTTCTCAGCCCTTTTCTCCATTCCCCATTTGCCCCAAATATCAGTCATAAGGCCATAGGCCATTACAATTGTCCATTTCATATACAAATAAAATATTTAAAAAGAGGAAAAGGAGTAGAGTTACAAGATCACATTACTTATTGAGTTTAATTAGTATCCTGTTTGGTCTCAACTAATTTAACACTTATCTTTTTTGAGGCCAAGGCAAAACGTGAGACATTATAGGTAAATACTCCATATCAGCAAAAGCTTAGCCATTTTATCAGTAACTGTTAGGCTGTTAGTGCTCCTAATATGAGATCTGGGTTATCTTGCTCTTAGTTTTAATTGTATGATCCTAACATTCCTGCTTCCATAACCTTTTTTACAATTAAAGCAGAACATGTTCTTTTTCTTATATCTGAAGTAAAATGTTTTTAAAAACATTGTCATAGCATACCACATTAAACTTATTCACATTTGTAGGTGGAAGGTGCATGGTAGCTGGGAGAAGTACAATGATTTCTGCTAATGTGCACCTTGTTGGCTAATTTACTGTTTGTGTATGAGTGCCATCTTCTTTGTTGTCACACCAACAGAATGGGAATGTCCCACAGCATGGCTGCAGCCATGCTTTCCACATCCTGTTGCGAACAGACATCTGCTGTGGGACAGGAGTGAGTGTCTTTCGATGTTCATCCACAGCTTTGTCAATTCTCTCAAGGACAGCATGGAACAGTGGCTCATTGGCTGGTGACAGTGGCATAACCTCTGAAGGGTCTCGAGAGAGATCAAACAGCAAAGGTGGATCATGGTGGGTTACACCTTCTCCAAAACATGGACAAATTCCTTTTCCATAACAGGCCCCTGAAGTTTCTGAGGAGAATATTGGTGTAACGTAATGGGCCTTCCATAAAGCACCATCTGGTAAAAGGAAAAGACTGATTCAGTAAAAAGTGAATCCTCCCCAGGGTAATGTGAAGAGTAAAGGGATCACTCCATCTTGCAGCTATTGATAATTGGTTCTCTCTGTCTACATGGTCCTTATTATCAAGGCCAGAGTTTGATTGCTCATCATGAGAACCTGCTGCCCAATGAACAGGAGGGTGGAATCAGGAATGATGATTCCTGATTTCTAGAGAGTTCCAGCAAGAACACATTCTGTTTGGATTATCATTATCACCTAATGCCAATTTACCAAAAACCTATAATTGGGCTAAGAACTTGGAAATGGGAACTAGCTTTGATTCTGATGGACTTAAGGTTTGGACTATGACATGCTTATGTCTCAATGGACAGCAATTTGGAGGATGCTTAAGTTACGATCTTTGACTTGGAGACCTTAAGATTGTGCCATCTAATGCAAATTTCAAAATTGTTAATTAAGCTAGTTTTTCTTTTCTTTCACCGTATGATTAGAGTGATGTGATGCCTACAGATAAAACTATTTCTGAAAATTATTCAAACAAACAATATATTTTTACAGGGATTGTTCTCTTATGTGCATTAGCTTTGGGAACTCAAAGGGTTCAGGCTTGGATTCCATGACACAGATTGACAAACCAAGATAACTGAGTAGGGTTGACAGGTCCCCTGGTCTGGTAGGGGTCTTCTGCTTTCTGTATGTACCTCATTCCCCAAAATCCCTCCCAAACTGGAGGTGCAAATTGACGAGACATGCTGAAATCACTCGGCAATGATGTTGGCATGTTGGGGTCATGCGGGAGTGATGTGTTTGGGGCAAAGGTCTATGGTTAGAAGCTTATTCTATCATAGAATTTCCCCCAAAAGCCAGCATCAAAGTCCCTGATATACCAATTTCACTTCTGGGTGATGTCAGAACATAACAGCATTCCATCCTGCTTCAGGAAAATGCCCCACATCCACCGCTGGCAGTACCAATGTCCCTAGCAACTCTATCAATGAGAGTAATTTAGAGTAACTGAGATATGGAAATAGTGTTTTGTTTTTTCTTAATTCAGAACAATTTCCACCCTTAGGACAATTCTTCAGACTTACTGTCTTTCTGATGCCACCGTACTGCATGCAAGTATGATCCGCAGTAATGAAACATGAACTCATGATCTGAGTGGCTGACTTTATGTTGTAATAAGGGCAAGAGATTCTTCCCATCAATTATTCTGAAGTTAAAGAGAAAAAAAGTCATTAAATGAGGAATGGACCTTAGTTCAGAAAGACTGCAGCCTGCAAACCATTTCCCTCCAAAAGGAGAGATTTGACTAGTTCCTCCCAGCACCTTTTAAATGGGAGCTGAAGTTGATGGGGATATTGAATCAGAGCTGTGGCATGGGAAGAAAAGGGCTTTAAAAAAATCATATTACCCCCATCAACAACAATCTCAGAGGGTCAAACCACACTTCCATAATCAAAAAGCCCCCCAAGTACCATTTACTAAAAAAAAAAAAAAGAAATAAACAGAAAACTACAAATCATGACAGCTATTGAGTAATAGCAAAACATTATAAGATTTAAAAATCTAGAGTAACAGTAGTGAAGTCTTCAACATATATTTTGGCAAAATGTTTAAAACCTGAATTTCTTCTACCAATTGGTGATGCAAACAAGAATCTAGGATGTCTGTAACGTGCCATGAGCCGGTCTCGGGAGTGGTGGGAAATAAATTGAATAAATAAATAAATAATAAAAATGTATACCTGTCTTGTGGCAGAGCAGCTCCAGCCAGATCAGCCACTGTTGGGTAAATATCCATCAGACTGGTTGGTTCATCCACAACAGAATTGGCACGGAGCATCCCAGGCCATCTCAATATACCTGGCACACGGATTCCACCTTCCCAACCTCCCATGCCTTTGCCTCCTAGATGGAAAACATAACACATCTGTGATCACTGGCAGAAATAGATATGGGGCAGGCAGCTGGGCATTGAGTCTGGCCTGGGTCCTGTAGGTCTGGCCTGTAGGCAGCTGGAGCCTCTGCCTGCCAGGATGCCTTCCACCCCCCCCCGCCCCCAGCCCCCAGCCCCCAGCCTCCCCATTTGCTGCAAGCCAGCTATCCTGTTTCCTTCCTTGGAGACTCTGCCTCCCAGGCTGCCTCCTTCCTTTTCTGCCAGCTGCCTCGCTCAGTAACCCATGCTCTGCCTGCCTGCTGGCCTCCCTGCCTCACTCCTTCATTTGCTCCCAGCCGCTCTGCCCAGCTTACCTTTTTTTTGGGGGGGGGGGCAGCCAAGTGCCCACTCTTCCTGCAGGTGGGAGGAGGAGGGGGAGTCAGGTGGGGGTGGGGTAGATCCAGAATTGGCTCTCTGGCAGTGAGCGTACATCCCTATTGGGCACCCATGCCACAGACAGCCAACCACATAGCAGGTGAGCTATCGGTTTGGACATTATTATGGTTTATGATTATTTACCTTTATATATGCCATTCCAGCCACCTTGCTGGATTGTTCCTTCTTGAGCTTCCAGATGCCCTCCATGGTCTGAAGCAAAGTAAGTAAATGTATTGTTCCGCAGGCCTTCCTTGTCAATTGTATCTAGAATCTGACCTATACGTCAAAACAAAACCAAAGTTCAGTTAGTAAGTTTGTAATTTTTTCATTTGTTTTCACATGTTTCAGCAGTAGCTGCAATCAATTCCTCCATACTGAGGGAGAGAGAGAGGCCTAAATGGGCTCATAATGGCACCATGGGCAGAGGAAGGAATGTCCTCTCCAAACAGTTTCTTCACATGAAAACTGTGTTGAGGGGGGTACCATTTCAATCCTGTTTAGATGTTCTCTCTTTTTAAAAGGAGTTCTATACAGGTGTTGTGTGGCTGTGGGGAACACATGAAAATGCATACAAAAAAGTAAGGTAAAGTCTGATAGTTTATGCTCTCTCTTAAGAGCTCAGGAATACAGATATTGGAGTCATGTATTTTACTCCTTATGACAATCCTGTAGGCTAGACCAAAAGACAGGGGCTTTACGCACCGGGATCTTTGTTGCAAATTGGTCACTGAATGAAAAATCGCCATTTAAAATAGTGGAATTCGTCGTTATGCATACCTGCCTTTGTAGTGGTATCCAGTTGCGTTTTGTAGCATTTCCCACAGGCTTCCGGTCTCGGCAGAAATCGCTAGAAAGGAAGCGCTATTGCCGAGCTCGTCCCGCCCCTGGCCGTCAAGCAGCCAATGGGCAGCCGTTAGCATGCTCCCAAACAGCCCCTTTCCCTTTAAGAAAGTTTTTTTAAAAAAAAAAAACAACCCCATTGTAACGAATCTGTGTAGATTCGTTGCAACGGAGAGACCCATCCAGCTGCCTAATGTGTTTGAGCTGTCGTTTGATCGTATGATCGTTGGCACGCTGCCTCGAGTGAAAAGAAAAAAATCCCCCCTCCCCCCCCCTCTCACGGGCCGATTTTCGGCTGAATGACTGTGTTAAATGTGTGTGCTTAGTGACTGAAGGGGAGGGACTGAAGCCAGGGAAGCCCCTGTTTGAGCTGTCATTTGATCGTGGCCACGCTGCCTCGGAGTGGAAAAAAAAATCCCCCCTCCCCCCCCCTCTCACGGGCCGATTTTCGGCTGAATGACTGTGTTAAATGTGTGTGCTTAGTGACTGAAGGGGAGGGACTGAAGCCGGGGAAGCCTCTGTTTGAGCTGTCATTTGATCGTGGCCACGCTGCCTCGGAGTGGGGAAAAAAAATCCCCCCCTCCCCCCCCCTCTCACGGGCCGGTTTTCAGCTGAATGACTGTGTTAAATGTGTGTGCTTAGTGACTGAGGGGGAGGGACTGAAGCCGGGGAAGCCTCTAAACTGAAAGAGGCTCGCTGGTGCGTTTATCCCTGCTCGCTCGGAGAAAAAAAAATGGCGATCGCTTCACCGGAAGTTTGGAGGACAGGCTCAGGAGGAGGGACTTTGAAGAAACCGCAACAATGTTAACGCACAGGTCTTTATCGCTAGTGTTACAGATTGTTTGCAAGAGTGTAGCGCTTTCCGGAGGGTGAATCCACTTTTTGGGATTCCCCTGAAAGCGCTACAACGAAGCGCTTTTTGCTGATCGGTTTCAGGAGTGTTGCAGATTGTCTACGACGTCGTGCGTTAAGGCAAATCAATAGCGTTTCCAATTAGCAACCATTGTGCGATTTTGAAGCCGTGCAAAAAGCCCCACAGTGATGCCCCCAAGTCTACTAAGTGATCTTCTTCACTGCTAAGCTGAAATCTGAATTCAAGTCTTCCTGATCCAGGTTTCACACTATGGACTACTCCATACTGGTCCCTGAAAATACTGATTAGGCAATCTTCGTTTCCTTTCCTTTGTCAAGGTGCATTAGGTTGGATTTCAGATGAACTCACCTGAGGTATTGAAAGGGAGTTAATGACTGTCCTAGCCGACTAAATGTGTCAGGATGTAGGATGAATAATTCTGCATGGCTTAACATAGAGGGGCTTTTTGCACGGCTTCAAAATAGCACAATGGTTGCTAATTGAAAACGCTACTAATTTGCCTTAACGCACGACGTCGTAGACAATCTGCAACACTCCTGAAACCAATCAGCAAAAAGCGCTTCGTTGTAGCGCTTTTAGGGGAATCCCAAAAAGTGGATTCACCCTCCGGAAAGCGATACACTCCTGCAACCAATCTGCAACAGTAGTGAAAAAGACCTGTGCGTTCCCATTGTTGCGGTTTCTTCAAAGTCCCTCCTCCTGAGCCTGTCCTCCAAACTTCCGGCGAAGCGATCGCCATTTTTTTTCCCCCGAGCGAGTGGAGATCAACGCACCGGCGAGCCTCCGTTTAGCCAGTGAGGCTTCCCAGGCTGCAGTCCCTCCTCAGAGCTGTTTACAGTCACAAGAAGCCCGCAGAAGCCCGTTTGCTGATGTATTTTCCCTTTATTTTTCACACTGTTTCGGCTGAAAATTGCGCCCGTGAGGGGGGGGGAGGGGGGATTTTTTTTTCCACTCCGAGGCAGCGTGGCCACGATCAAATGACAGCTCAAACAGAGGCTTCCCGGCTTCAGTCCCTCCCCTTCAGTCACTAAGCACACACATTTCACACACACATTTCACACACACATTTCACACATTCCATTCAGCCGAAAATCGGGCCCGTGAGGGGGGGGGGATTTTTTTTTTTCACTCTGAGGCAGCGTGTTAACGATCAACCGATCAACCGACAGCTCAAACACCCCAGGCAGCTGGATGGGTCTCTCCGTTGCAACGAATCTACCCAGATTCGTTACAATGGGTCTGTTTTTTTTTTTTTTTTTTAAACCTTCCTTAAAGGGAAAGGGGCTGTTTGGGAGCATGCTAACGGCTGCCCATTGGCTGCTTGACGGCCAGGGGCGGGACGAGCTTGGCAATAGCGCTTCCTTTCTAGCGATTTCTGCCGAGACCGGAAGCCTGTGGGAAACGCTAAAAAACACAACTGATTCCACTACAAAGGCAGGTATGCATAACGACGAATTCCACTATTTTAAATGGCGATTTTTCATTCCGCAAACAATTTGCAACAAAGATCCCCGTGCAAAAAGGCCCAGAGTTTTGTAATCCCCACACCACCTCAAAAACACATTTCGGGTTCTTCTGTGACAAAGCTAACAGATTGCGGCTATGAAGAGAAATCACAACTTCCATTTTAGGGGAGCTGATTTCTAGTAATTTAATTCACTCTCCTGATACAAAAATAAGTCAGTGAATGAGACCAACACAGACTGGGCTGCATTGCTGGTATATTAACTGTACTCTAGCCAGTGCCTCTTCCTGCAGGGGAAGATGGAGCAAGAAAAATAAGTGTATTGAAGCAGCCTTGATTTTTTTCTATCATCAAAATGGAGAATTTGTCAAGGGAGCCCACTTACCCACCAACCAGTCCATTTCTTCTACACTGTCTCCATATGAGCCATGCTTGCTCTTCCTGAGAAATCTTTCTGTCAAAAACAGAGGTATGTGGACATGCAAAAAGGAAACAATGAGGAGGAATGGTCCCTTCTTGTTGCTGAAATGAAACAAAGCAGAATGAACACATCTGGTAGAGTTCAGGGCCTTTACAGCTGCCGTTTCAGGAAACAGGTTAAAGGTAAGGGTATCCCCTGTGCAAGCACCGAGTCATGTCTGACCCTTGGGGTGATGCCCTCTAGCGTTTTCATGGCAGACTTAATACAGGGCAGTTTGCCATTCCCTTCCCCAGTCATTACTGTTTACCCCCCAGGAAGCCGGGTACTCATTTTACCGACCTCGGAAGGATGGAAGGCTGAGTCAACCTTGAGCCGGCTGCTGGGATCGAACTACCAGCCTCATGGGCAGAGTTTTCAGGCTGCATATCTGCTGCCTTACCACTCTGCGCCACAAGAGGCTCTTAAGAATCAGGTTACTTACCGTTGAATAAATGACACTGCTTCCTGTAGCATGAGAGAAGTGGTTCTTTCCAGTTTCATTGGCTGCTCAGTAACATTGTAGTTGCGCATCATGATACAATTCCAGTGTTGCACAAAGCCAAAACTGGAGTACCAGGAAGCAAAGAACAGGAATCCGAACAATGCAAAGCAGAGGGTTGCTTTCCAACGAACAGGGGTCAACCCAGTGATTTTACCTGTGAGAACACTGAACACTGCAAGGAAAATGAGCTCAGTATAGAACCATAGGTCATCCTGTAAGTCTCTATACAGGTTGGAAGGTTTGTTGTCCTGACACTCGTTCACGAGAGTGAAAGGCATTCCATAAAAATAATCAAAGCCGTGATTTAAAGGATGGTGACAGTAATCACTGACAGAGTGACAGTTCACACCTTGGTGCCACTTCCCTGGAAATCAGAACAGGAAACAGAACGTTACTACTATTGGCCTGTTTCCCCTCAACTCCCAACTTTGAAGAAACTGGGGCGACCATTCAGGTTCCATGGAAACAAATGGATTTGTGTAACTGAGTCCTTTAGTAGGTTCATTTTATTCCAATAGGGATTTTACAAATCTAAACAACAGATAATGTTCATTTATACAGGCTATTCATTTATACAGGGTAGATATGTGTGGATGGAGGGGTGAGTTTCTTTTGTCTGCAGTAGTAGTAAAAGAAGTAGCTCATACCTGAAAGACCATATAATCCCTTACATATCTAGATTGTTTGGAGCCAGAGTACTTTTATTGGTATAACCTACTAGACATAACCTACTAATTTTCTAAGACATTCTATTAGGTACCTTTGCTTTTAAATAGGTGGCAACTCATCTGGACAGGCCAATTTGAGAAGCCTTTACCACCTGCAATATGGTAGGTATGTCCAGGAACCAGGGCTTGTCCTGTAGCTGCACGCTCCCAGTAGAATTTTCTTCTGAGATACCAGAGACTGGCCAACTCATGTCAAGTTCTCATAAGGAAAGACGTTCCTGCAGAAAGGTTTTTCTGATGTTTCCACATACCTACAAGTCCTGTAGTGTAACCCTGCTGCTTCAACAACTGGGCAAAAGTGGTTTCATTGGCAGGGAGACCTCCTGATCCAGCATTCCACAGCAGAGCCCGATATGTATTGCTGGAAGCCATGCCTGCATCATCAACAGGAATAAAACCCAGCACCATTTTACATTGGATCATCTCCTTGGGCCAACAGCTTACCATAGTACTCAGCTTTACCAGTTCAATCCCATGTCCAATCCAGTCTTGCTTTGTGGGTTTGCTGATGGAGTGACGTAAGGGAATGGAGGGCAGCAGGGGGAGGGCAGCAGGCTCTGCCATCTCTTGCCACTGTCACCTCTGCTGCTCACTTCACCCACCAAGAAGACAGAGCATTTAATACTCCTGCAAGCTGTGTGTACCCAATGAGACTTCTCAAACAATGAACAAGCAAAAGGGCATTCACTGTTCTAGTTTCCTGGCAGGGGAATGCAGAATGTCACAAGGATGTGGACTGTGAAGAGCAGGGGCAGCCACGGCCAGTGGCACCCCTTGTTTATATGCCGCAGGTTGCTTACAGGAGTTTGCATTTTCTGATCTTCCCATGGAGCCAGCAGATGATATGGAATGCTGTGTGCAGTTCTGGAGGCCTCACCTCAAAAAGGACGTGGACCAAATTGAAAGGGTTCAGAGGAGAGTGACGAGGGTGATCTGGGGCCTGGGGACCAAGCGTTGTGAGGAAAGGCTGAGATACTGTTCAGCCTGGAGAAGAGGAGGTTGAGAGGGGACATAACTCCCACTTTTTAAGTATCTGAAAGGCTGTGACTTATGGGGGGGAGGGCAGGGAAAGGTTCCAGTTGGCAGCAGAGGACAGGAACTGCAGTAATGGGTTTAAATTATGCAGAGAATGATATCGGCTAGATATCAGGGTAAAAATGTTCAGAGTAGTTCAGCAGTGGAATCGGTTGCCCAAGGAGTTTGTGAGCTCCCCGTCACTGGCAGTCTTCAAGCACTGACTGGACTGATACTTTTCCTGGATGCTTCTACATTAAGCAGGGGGTTGGAGTAGATGGCTTATATGACCCCTTCCGACTCTATGATTCTATCCTGGCCTTCCTCATTAATGTCAGAAGAAATGCTCTATATAAAGGAATAGATGTCCAGACATCCTTGCTTGTACTATATTCTCTTCTATTCTGCATAGCATGGGACTATTTTGCATGCCTCATTGCCTTGATTCACTGAGTTATGGATGAGATGAACCATAGTTTTATAGAGCTGGCTTTGTTAGAAAACATGCAAGTTGCTGCATATTTTCTGATCTTCATGATGAACAGGTGTTCATAAAAACAGATTTTTTTTTCACATTGCAGGATGATTGCCTTAGTAACATTTGGTACTTGCCCTGAAAAATGATTCAGGATTTCAAGACACTGAAATGTATAAAACTAGAAGCTTCCCTCTAAGAATTCATCCCAATAATTCAACCACTTTGTTTATGAGTTGGAACCTGAGCTATCAACATGTAGACGGCAAAAGGAGTGGAAGTGGGCATCAAGCTCCACACACATAATATTCTGGTGCTATGGATTCTAATGCCTCTGGCTGAAGTAGAACAAAATGGTTACTATCTCACACCCTCCTAGATTGTCCCATGGGAGACAGAGACTTGGGACAATGAAATGGCTAGACTGCAGGCTCTTCATCAGGGCAAGAAGTTCATGACTGACCCCAAGGTGATGAACAGACTACCAAAGAGATATCGTGTGTTCTCAGAATAAGGGAAAGAAGGTATCTCTCATCTTTTTCTTATTTGACCAGGAAACCATGAGCCATGAAGGACCAAAGCTTTCACCGGAAGACTCCATCTTGTTCATTTGGCCAGGAACAAATGGGAGAAGCCTTGATTCTGAGAACAAAGGTAATGCTGGACTTTCAAATGCTGCGACTTCAAGAAGTACTAGCCTATTCTACTTAAACAGTATTTAGGATATGTACCATTGGTGTGAGTGTGTGTGTGTGTGTGAGGGGGATTGCATCTTATTACTTTTGTTTTATATTCTTGCTCAGCCTAATGCTGACACCAACAACCTGTACTATTTATTTTGGTTTATTAAATTTCTTATAACTTGAATGCTCTAAACCAGTGGTCCCCAACCCCCAGTCCAGGGACAGGGACCGGTCTGTGGATCAGTCAGTACTGGGCTGCGGCTCCTCCTCGTCCTCCTCCCCAGCTGCTGCCTCGGGGGCTGCCCTGCTACTCTGCCACTGGCTCACCTTTGGTGCTCTCTGGTGGCTGACATGGCTGGGACTCCCCCACGGCATGGCACTTCACAGCTGCTTCTGGCAGTGCCCCCAGCGGGCAGCGGGAAGTCAGGGGCACCGGCGGGAAAGCAAGTGGAGCAGGGCTCAGGTGGCAGCAACATCCTTCAGCAAAAGACTACACTCCCCCTGGGCCTCAGTAAAATTGTCAAGTAATGACTGGTTCCCGGTGATAAAAAGGTTAGGGACCACTGGTCTAAACCACATCACACCTATTTGGTCTTGCTGTCTAAACTCAACTAGTCCTTCTGCCCTGGGTATCATGGATGAGACTGAAATTCCTATTTGTATCTGATGAAGTAAGGACTGATTTCATACCCAGAGAAATTTTGTCAGTCTTTAAGGAGCAAGTGGAGTAGAATATTGCAATTATTTTTTGTGATAGCAAGTCCTAGTGTGCTTAGCATGGTGACTCTTAATAAGGGGTTGTCAAAGAAAACCAAGTGTATTTTTTTTATGGTGAGACTGTCTATTATTCTGTTTGGCTGCTCATTCAAACTCAAATATTAATAATATATTCCATAATATGTCTGACCTGATCTTATGGGGTATCTTCCAGTCAAGAAAGCTGCTCTGCTTGGGGTACAGAGGGATGCTGCGGCAATATGTTGAGTTAGTTTCACTCCCTCCTTTGCTAGTTGATCAATATTAGGAGTACTAACAATGGGAAAAAAACAATACTTTAATTTGATTACATTGGCAGTTCACTCACAGCAACAGAAAACTTCATGTACATAACAAGAAAACAATGTCTTAAAGTATTTGATTTGCTGATCTATCCCTCAACCCAGGAATTACCTGCAGGTGAATCACAGGACCTCCCCAACATGCATGCTCATTCTAATGGACAGAAAATATAAGTGCCATTTGAAACACAAAACTAACTGACATCTCAGGTCTAAGGCAGGGGTTTTATCACAGTACCCCATGAATCACAGAATTGGAAGGGTCCTCCTGGGTCATCTAGTTCTACCCCCTGCACTATGCAGGTCACCCACAACCCTATCGCTCATTCACTGTAATCTGCCACCCCCCTGAACCTTCACAGAATCTAGGGAATCTGAAGAATGTCTTAGCAATTGTTAATATTGGTATAAAATGGATTCCTAACATTTCAGTTAGTAAATACTGGTTTTGAGTCCCAGGATTTGCAGGATGGTATGGATAAAATCTGGACAAAGAATAAACATATAAACACCTAAAGCTGTCCTGTGCTCAGTGAGACTACTGGTTTATCTATCCTACTACCCTTTATGGTGACTGATGGCAGCTCCCCAGGGTCTCATGCAGACAAGGGTCTTTCACAGAACATACTAACAAAAATGCTGACCTAAGATGCCTGGGACTACACCTGGGGCCTTCTGCATGGAAAGCACATGCTCTGTCATTAATCTATGGCTCTTTCCCCCGTAAAATTTGGAATCAATTTAGGAAGAAGAAGAAGAGTGGTTCTTATGTGCCTCTTTTCTCTACCAGAAGGAGTCTCAAAGCGGCTTACAATCACCTTCCCTTTCCTCTCCCCACAACAGACACTCTGTGAGGCAGATGAGGCTGAGAGAGTCAGAATAGCTTTATCACAGCCATAACGAGCCCAAGGTCACCCAGCAGGTAGCATGTGGAGGAGTAGGGAATCAAACCCAGCTCACCAGATTAGAAGCCGCTGCTACGCCAAGCTGGCTCTTAACCACTACAACAAGCTGGAGAGGAATGATACATCATGGCTTCATCTAGTTGCAACCCTATCTCATAGTTTACTGATGGACCAAAACTATTTGAGAAATTACATGTCTGGTGTTGTTAAAACAACAAGCTGCTTTAAATGCTAAGCAATACCTTACCTGATAGTATTGTTCCCATAGCAGCCTATATCTCCAATCCCAAGATCATCAGCTAACATCAGAACTTTATTAGGTTTCATGTCCAGAGCTGCATTTCTTCCACAGGCTTTGAGCAATATGCATAAGGACAACCAAGTAACTAGACTAAGCCTGAAATCAACAATAATGAAACAGTGTTTTATTTTTCTGAAGATGATTACAGAGAAAAGATCCAGAACATACGTTTTCATTGACGATCAACAGCCTACCTGCAGCTACACTTTCTGGACTGCTTCCTATGTCCCAGTGAAATCAGGTCCTTACATTTACTGTTATCAGGTTGATAATGCATCTCTTTAGTCACAACTGCCCCTGTTGTTTGTATTTATTCAGATTATCCTTGGTTTTCTCCCCAAGGGAGACCCAAGGGCAATTTACAAAAACACAATCAAAATGTAAACAAACAGGAAAAATACAGTAAGCAACATCTTGATCAGGTCCTGGATCTAGGTGGCTGACTCATTCAAGGCCACAAGCTACAAGCCATGGGCCAAGAATCTTTTGATTCTTGCCAAAAGGCCTACATGACTGGCCATGTGCAGGCTTCTATACCTGTGAACAGGAAGGGAAACAGAAACTATCCTTAATAGCAAATCTCTTTGCAGTTTTTAGCAGCAGTTCAAAGACATCTTTTTGACACAAGAATGCAACCAACTGGAAGAATACTGCCATGCCACCTCAGGAACAAGTTCATAAAGGTTACATATTTAGAAGCAAATGAGCGGTAAACTCTTTAGGGGAGAGCATGAAGCAGGTGAAGTAGATCAGCCGTACAAAGTAACATTCATTCTTTCATGCAATCATCTATATGCATTTGTGGATGGATGTAGGTCACAGATACGGGTTATAGGTCTCCCCTGGCCACCAGCTGGGGATGAGGATCCAGTTAGGGAAACTCCTGGAGATTTGGCGGTGGGCCTGGGGAGGACAGAGACCTCAGTGGGGAATAATGTCATACAACATCCATTTTCCCCAGGGCGATGGTTCACAGTAGTCTACAGATGAGCTTTAATTCCTGGAACCCTAACAGAAAGCCTGGGAAAAAAACAACTCTCTCACATATATTCATTAATTTTCATTCTGCAGACACAGAGAAAGAAATAATATCAAACACATAACTACTGTGAGTTGCTCTGGCAGTTGTGTGGTTTTAGTGTCACTATAAATATTTTATGGCCATATACTAACTGCTTACAAGCTGATACAGAAACATACATTCCCTCAGGTTTTCCACCTCTCCTAAGAAACCATTTCTGCACCTTCCTCTTTTCTTTTGGAGCTGGCATTAAATGTCTCTGTTTGGTTGGCTGTTTCTCATGACTAGGGGAGAGGTGAGTTGGACAAAGAGGAGAGCAATGAGCCAGGTTCTACCTAGGATCTTGTCAGATAGTTCGTATTCACATGAAAAACTGTCCAAGTCATACGAGGGAATTTGCTGCCCCAATAAGGGAAGAACAAACAGCATGAGAGTGGAAAATGAGAACCATTGTGGTTGACAAAGGTTATACATATATGTAAAATACATTTTGACCCAAAGCAGAGCATGATGAATCATGGCATGTGGGAACTGCTTTCTCAGGACTCTACCATGTAATTCTGCTAATCTCTATAGCCACAGAAGGACTCTGGGTCTGGGCTCATTCAAAGTCAGCAAGAAATTTTAAAAAAATGTCTCCAAAATTAATACTACAGATATTAACCACTGTGCTCTAGTTGAACAACCAGGATGCAAGAATTAGTGCACAAATCTGGAGGAAAGAGTAAAACAAACAGCCCTCGGCAACATTTTATAATAATTTGAGTCAAAAAATCTCTGCCTTCTATACCATTTCAGGTACAAAACTATCTGACTTCAGGCAAGTTCAGTCTTTCTGTTCTTAAATCCCTTTCCTGAAATCTTGCAACCCCCTGCCCCCTCTTCTCTTTAGTTTCAAACGCTTTACTGACATGGATTAAAGTTCTCTGTCCAACACACATTCTTCTCCCTCCCCTCTCTGCTGTCCACTTTAATTCATCACCAATTCTTATGCCTATAATTCATCCACCCAGTACTCTTTCCTTTCTATGACCCTCCCCCCCCCTTTTATAGAGATTCTGGATGAGACAAAGGTGAGACTTCTCTGGCTCATCTAAATGGCTTGTGTCACCTTGCCATGCGGTGCACAGAATTTAACTACCCCTCTACATAGGGTAATAATATATGTTAATATCAGTTGCTGCCTAGTAATGAAGGCTGGTTTGTTGTCTGTTGGTGCATGAAGCATTGGCAGGAAGGAAAATGGTACAAACAGGCCAGCACACAAACTTCACTTCTAGTTTTCACCAGAAGCGACATCATGGGACATGCTAGGATTTATAGAACTCTATGGTTTTACAATGCTCTTTTTGAAAATCCTAGTGCATTCCATGATATCACTTGCAGTTTCACCAAAAGTGACATCAGTATACCAGTATGATGCCAGTCCCTGCCCTCTAAATGTTCCCAGGAGATACTGGCTGCAGCCTGGCAACTCTACTAGGAGCTAGATGGCAGATACTTTTATTTATTTAAAAAAAATTAATAAGGTATTCAAGGCATCAATCATCAAAACATTTGAACTTTTGTTTGGAAGTTAGAGTAGGTGTGCTCCAGGGAAAGATGGGGCTTGGGTAGTGATTGCCTGGATGATATCTTATATACTTTTTTAAGGCAGAGTTATACCTCTGCTCTGCTGAGGCAGTCTTCCAAAACTGCACATGGGCAATAATCTAAGAAGGCAAAAAAAAAAAAAAGGTTAATAAAGGGGAAGTTCATTTCTAAAATTATTGTTCTGGAGTATCTGTGATGCATCCTTTTTTTCTTTTTCTTTTTTTGTGGTACTCATTTGTTTAATGCTCCGTGTGTTCCAGAGGCTTTTTGGCCTGGTGAGGGTTAATAAAGTTGCAGGATTTCCACCTTTTCATTTCTAAAATATTGTTCTCAAGTGTCTGCAATTCTTCTGGGTTTGTTTGTTTGTTTTTGTAGTACTCTTATTTGTTTAATGCCTGTTCTGGCCTGTTCCAGGGTTTTTCTCAAGTGTTGTTCTCAAGTGTCTCCAATTCATCCAATTCTTTTTTGGTGGTACACTTGTTTGTTTAATGCTCCGTGTGTTCTGGAGGCTTTTTGGCATAGTCAGGGTTAATAAAGGTGTGGGATTTCCACCTTTTCATTTCTAAAACATTGTTCCCAAATGTCTGTAATGCATCCCACTGTTTTTTGTGGTATTCTTGTTTGTGTAATGCCTGTTCCTACTTTTTCCAACTTTCACGCTGCCCTCTACAGCAGGGGTAGTCAACCTATGGTCCTCCAGATGTTCATGGACTACAATTCCCATGAGCCCCTGGCAGCAAATGCTGGCAGCGGCTCATGGGAATTGTAGTCCATGAACATCTGGAGGACCACAGGTTGACTACCCCTGTTCTAAAGGGCTGGTTAATACCTGTCCCAGCCCTTCCTGGGCCATTCCCGCTCTCCTTCACCTGTCCCGTTAAGAAAATACATCTGTCAAAACTGGGGATAAAGGGGAAGAGATGACTCCTCAACTGCAACCGTTTATCTCACTGAAAACCAACTCCCGATTTTACTGCGCCCTTTCAGAAAGAAGACAAGCCTACAGGATTGTCACGAGGGCCTGGAAAGACTAGAGCGGGCAGACGCCTGTCCTCGCCTCGTCCCCCGGTCGGCTCTCCAACCTGCATGATGATACAGCGGCTCGGCCACTCAGGAGGCGGCATTGTTGAGGGGGCGGGGCTAAGGGCAGACAAACGAAAGTATTCCGAGAGTTTTGCGCGCGCGCATACTTCGGCCCCGGACGTATCTCGCGCTCCCTTCCTCCCCATGCTAGAAACACAGTTCTGCATTTCAATCACTGCAAATTAAATAAGGACGTTAGAGTGGGGGGCCGAGTGCTTTTGTTTGCAGACAAGAAGAAAGGGCTGCCCTTCGGGGAGGGACGGATCCACGATCCCAAGACCTTGGAACGACACACCTTTGGAACGGAGGGGAGACCCCCTCTTGGCAGCCTCCTTCCTCCAGGCTGAAAGCGCTGCCGGGACGAAAGAGACCCATGTCGAAAGCGGGCGCAGACCGCGCGCGGAAAGAGACGCGTTGCAGCAGCAACAGCCGCTAAAGTGACATCTGCAAACTATGACCCTCCCCGGAAAAAAAATAAGCCAAGAAAGCAAACATGGTAAGGGAGGGAAGGAAAAGTCGTATCTTTTGAAAAAGCGTACAATGCAGTCTCTCATCGGTCCGAAAGCAACATGGGCCTCCAGGAAGCTTTATGAAACGGCATCTATCGTGAGCGTAGTAAGCGCCCGAGTTCTCTGCTCGGAATTAGAATTGAAGCGGAAACGAAAAGGGGAGGGGGTGGTTGGAGTCCCAAATCCATAGATCGTTAATAGTTGAAAGGTGAAGAGAAGAGTCATGAGGCAGACTGCATTAATTCAGCCCGTGGCATTTACCGCACTTCTCCTGAGGAGTCACATTCCCATTTACTAGCAGCTGAATGGGACCAGATGGGAACCCCCTGTCAACCACAAGCAGCAACCAGGAAAAGATGGTACCCGCTTTCCTGAAACATGGGATGGGTCATATACAGGGAAACAAGGCTCTGAAGAATTACAGTTGGCATGCTCAAAGCAGCTTACAATCACCTTCCCATCCTCACCCCCCCACACACCCTGTGAGGTCGGTGGGGCTGAGAGAGCTCTTCCAACAGGAAGCAGAGGGAGGAAATGAGACCTCATTAAACCAGTAGTTAAAAGATGCTGTAATGTATTTTTCCTAGTGTTTGGGGAGAACTGGAAAACAATACTAAGATTCTGAAGCAAGGCATTTAACGATGGCCATACCCCATGTTTCCCTGCAGAATGTCTAGAGATTCACAGCAAATACCTGGGTCAACACTACCCTCTTGTGTTGAAAGTGTTTTCTTTAAAGCTTTAAAGTGTCAACCCTATTGATTCTGAATTCAGATCCTGCTTGGATTGCTCTTGGGCTCCGACCCCATGGTGGCTTGAAGGTTTTGCAAGGGTTTATTCTTTCAACTGGCTCCCACTCTTAGAATGCTGTGAGGCTAGGTGACTAGCATAAGGTTTCCAACTCTCGGTTGGGAAATACCTGGAGATACCTAAATAAATAAATAAAATTTAGGGACAGAACAGCAGAAAGTGGAGTTTGGGGAGGGAACTCAGTGTTATGTCCTTAATGCTAGGCATCAAAATAAGAGGAATCACAAACAGGAGCACGGCATGCGTGGCCGGGCGATGGCCCTCCCCACTGCTGCCGGTCCGCAGCCTTCAAAAGGTTGTGGACCACTGCTAGAGTACAGAGATAAATTACCCTGGAGGAAATAACAGCTTTTGTGGCAGATTCTATGGCATCACATCTTAACCTAGTGTGGTGCTTTGATAACCATGTTCCTATAATCTGTCCCAGTGTTTTAGAGTGGTGGAGTCCACTCCAGGGCTTAATGTGGGTAAGAAAACGGAGAAAGGGCATTGTTGTCACAAGCTTCAAATAGAGAAAAAACTGGACTTGTTAAACTGTGCTCCAGTTTGTGATTTCTCTTATTTTGATGCCTAGCATTAAGGACACAACAATATTATTATTATTAAATTTATTGCCCACCATTCCTGAAACCGGCTTGTAGCAGGTTACAGATATGAGGTAGTGTGTCTGGGACTTTACAACCATGTAGACAGAGTCTTTTGAAGGTGGAAATCTGATGGAATCTTCCCCAGGACACGCTTGAGGGAAAGGAGTTGACTCTGGCAAGAAGGAAGGCCCTCCTAGCCAAATGAGAATCCAGTTGATAAAGATAAGCAGGTAGGAATTTATAGTTTATAGAAGGAGCCCTGATGACCTCCTATGGCTCCTTCTGCAAGAGAGAGAGAGAGATCTGCGCCTGTCCTAGCGCTCATTGCATTCCTGGTTGCAATGGGCTTTCTTGCTAGTGAAGTAATTAATTAACCAAGGAAAAACAATTGTTCATTTTATAAGTTAGCATCATTTTCTTTGTCACACCAACAAAATGGAAACATCCCACAGCATGGCTGCAGCCATGGTTTCCACAGAATGTTGTTAAGAGACAACTGCTGTGGGACAGGAGAGAGTGTCCTGCGATGTTCATCCACAGCTTTGTCAATTCTACTGAGAACAGCATGGAACACTGCCTCAGTGTCTGGTGACAGAGGCATGGCCTCTGAAGGGTCTCGAGAGAGATCAAACAGTAAAGGTGGATCATGGTGGGTTACTCCTTCTCCAGAACATGGGCAAAATCTAAGTTCATAACAACCTCCGGCTCCATCCGGTTGAAAAACTGGTGTCACGTAATGGGCTTTCCACACATTTCCACCTGGCGAGGGAAAATTCATATGATTAAGAGGGATGCAAACAGCAGCTTGATGCTATGCACAGCAGGCAAGCAGATCTTGTTTTTGTGATGTCACATCTGCAATCCAACTGTGACTCTTCATTATATGTGCAACATAAAGTTTTAAAAATGCTGCTGGAAAGGACTGAACAGAAGGCCCAAAGGGGATTAGTCCATTTAGTGAGTGATTCTATCAATATTCTGTACACTTTAAAGCCACAGTTCCGTCTTCTAAGAGAGCAGCGATGCCAGCAGTCTTTTCTAAGACAGGTTACAGAATAGCACTATTCTGTGGTTTTCTACCTATTGATAATCCCCTTCTATTTTATTTTTTTTTACTGGGGATGACAGTCCATCATTGAGATCCATAGTTGAGTTCTTACTTTATATTTAGTGAATGTACAGCTGAACATGTGATTTACAGCAGAATGGAGGAGGGTGCAAAAGCATGCAGGTACACTGGCATACCTTGGAGATAGGCCTCCCCCAACCAGAGCATTATCAATGTGCACACACCACTGTAGAAGAAGAAGAAGGTTGGTTCTTATATGCCGCTTTTCCCCACCCGAAGGAAGCTCAAAGCGTCTTACAGTCACCTTCCCATTCCGCTCCCCACAACAGACACCCTGTGGGGTGGGTGATGCTGAGAGAGCGCTGATATCACTGCTCGGTCAGAACAGTTTTATCAGTGCCGTGGTGAGCCCAAGGTCACTCAGCTGGTTGCATGTGGGGGAGCGCAGAATCAAACCTGGCATGCCAGATTAGAAGTCCGCACTCCTAACCACTACACCAAACTGTGAATCTAAATGTCAACGGAATTAGGAGAAAAATAAGCCAGAATTTTGAATGCTGAAGAATTCTCAAGATTAAGCATTATGTCAACATATGGAAATACGTTATCTAGATGTGATTATTATTAATCCGTATTATCCTCACAACAGCGTTGTGAGAAAGTGAGAAGTTGCTCTTCATGGCTGAAAATAGGATTTTTGGAATTTATATTTCCTGCTTTTACAACTGATCTCCAGGCAACAGAGATCTGTTTGCCTGGATAAAATGGCTGCTTTGGAAGGTTGACTCTAAGCAGTGGTCCCCAACCGTTTTATCACCAGGGACCATTCAACGCTTGACAATTTTACTGAGGCCCGGGGGGGGGGGAGTCCTTTGCCGAGGGATATCGGCGCCGCCTGAGCTTCTGTTCCACTTGCTTTCCCACCGGCACCCCTGACTTTCCGCCACCCACTGGGGGGTGCTGCCAGCAGCAGCTGCACAGTGCCACGCCGAGGGGGAGCCCCAG
Source organism: Paroedura picta (assembly GCF_049243985.1). Lineage (NCBI taxonomy): Eukaryota > Metazoa > Chordata > Lepidosauria > Squamata > Gekkonidae > Paroedura > Paroedura picta. The sequence goes on along the minus strand of NC_135374.1, from coordinate 83,037,863 downwards.
CCATAGCGGCCACTGAAGAGCACCAAAGGTGAGCAAGCGGCAAAGTGGCAGGGCAGCCTCCGAGGCAGCAGCTGGGGAGGAGGACGAGGAGGAGCCGCGGCCTGATACCGACTGATCTACGGACCGGTTCCGGTCCCTGAACTGGGGGTTGGGGACCACTTCTCTAAAGCATTATACTACGGTGAAGTCCCTCCCTCCCCTCCCCAGCCTCCAACCCCCAAATCTCCCTATATTTCCCAACCCAGAGCTGGCAACCCTGCCGCTTCAACATCCACAGAAGACGGGGATTTTGACAGGGAAGCCATCAATACATTGTGGTGGTTTCATGCCAGATTATTGAGATATTGATTGAGGAAAGCCTTTACACTTACTCTCCTTCTGGTGCCAACGCACTGCATGTAAATAGGCCCCACAGTAGTGAAACATAAATTCATGCTCTGAGTATTTCACACACCCCTGCAGCAAAGGCATCAGATTCCGGCCATCAATTACCCTGAAGTGACAGAAAGACAGTTCACATATTCAGATTAGTTCTGCATTCAGAACTCTGTATTGATATACAAACTATCATTTGTAATGTGTTAAGAACAACCTGAAGTGTACAGGGATTTACTATTTTTGAATTTTAAGAACAAAACACTACAGAGGCCCCTAGGGAATTTGTGAGGCGCAAAAACGCATTTAAAGACACTCAGTGTTACCATATATCTGCCAAACTATTTATCCCAGTTCAGCAAATCCCCATAGATGTAGTAGTTTGGGATAACCACAGATGGAAGGGATTCTTCCCACCACAAACATACTTCCTCCTTCTATAGCACAAAATACCTAAGGAAATGCTGGCCCTGAGGAACTGGGGGAGGGGGGAGGAAAAAGTCAGAGGTCTGTAGCAAGAGGTGCTCCTCTCTTTTCCTCTATGGAATCCAACACTTATTGTTCCACAGAAACAAAAATTTCATTGTTCTTGGGCAGAGAAGGTGGCCAACCTCCAGGTGGTATCCGGGGTCTCCTGCTTTTATCCTGGATTTCCAGATGAAAAACATCAGTTTCCCTCAAGAAATTGGCTGCTTTGGAGGGTGGAATCTATGGCATTATGCCCTGCTGAGATCCTCCCTTGCCCCTAATCCTGCTCTACCCCCAAAGTCTCCAGGTATTTCTCAACCAAGAGCTGAGAATCCTGTGTGAAGAACAAAGCCACTGTTCTCTGCATGCACACATCAAGGAGTACATATGGGATTATGAATTAGGAGCCATGCACTTTTGGATCGCAGCAAAAATCAAGGGGGGGGGAGCAAGAAGCCAAACCTATTTCTGTGTCACATTTAGCCCAATCCTATGCATACATTTACTCAGAAGTCCCAATGAGTTCAGTGGAACTTGCACCAAAATAAGAGTACATGGAATTAACAGCCTGAGAAAAACACAGAATACAGTATGTAACACATGTCTTCAGAAATGCATATCCAATAAGTTTTTGGTGTCTGCCTTATTTGTTTTTTTTTTGCTTTTAGCAGTTAATTTGTCTTAATTCTGATGAAGTGCTAAGCAGGAAAAAATATACCTGTCCTGTGGTATTGTCCCACCAGCCAGGTGAACCAGTGTGGGATAAATGTCCATTAAGCTTGTTGGTTCATCAATAGCCGTGCCTTCAGGTAGTATTCCTGGCCATCTGAATAATCCAGGGACACGGATTCCTCCTTCCCAGCCTCCCATAGCTTTCCCTCCTACGGCCAAATCATGCAGTTCAGAAACAAGAACTCTTCTCATTTCAAAAAATGTTTCAGCTAGTTAAAGTGTTGACAGCTTTCCTACTATATCCCTGAATTCATTTGTAAAAATACCGGTCACAGAAAACATTATTTAGACTTTTTTGTTCAAGTTCCTTCCTGAACTCTGCAAGACACATTCTGCTAATGGATGCCTGAAGGTTAAAGAATACTTCACCGTCTAGCCACCCACATTCTGAGTGACATACCATGTTCTGTACCTAATAATTTGCTTCCTGCAAGCTTCTGGATAAAGTGTTACTATGTAACTTGTATGACATGCTGAATACTGTAACAGAGATATATAGAAGAAGAAGAAGAGTTGGTTCTTATATGCCGCGTTTCCCTACCCGAAGGAGGCTCAAAGCGTCTTACAGTCGCCTTCCCATTCCTCTCCCCACAACAGACACCCTGTGGGGTGGGCGAGGCTGAGACAGCGCTGATATCACTGCCCAGTCAGAACAGTTTTATCAATGCCGTGGCGAGCCCAAGGTCACCCAGCTGGCTGCATGTGGGGGAGCGCAGAATCGAACATGGCATGCCAGATTAGAAGTCGGCATTCCTAACCACTACACCAAACTGGTTACAGATATATATATATCTGTAACAAATGATCAAGATTTGTGTCCTTCCTTTCTCTGAGATGATACACTTTGGATAAGTTGAACTACTATACAACTTCTAAAGGTTTTGTTTTTATGCCTTCTTCAGTTTTGAGTTTTTATAATTAAGTATAATTGTCCTATCGTGTAGGTTAAATTTTGTGCGATCCTATATTAATACTCTGTAAGAATGACTTTAGAACATTTTTTTAAGTTAAATGTGTTAAATACAGAAAGATAGGAAGTTACTCACAACATAGGTATATTAGCTATACAGACATAGATATATTACTCATCTTTAGTTAACTCTTTTAGTGTTACTGTAGTGTTAAAGAGCCAGTTTGGTGTAGTGGTCAGGAGTGCTCGTCACGGCACTGATAAAACTGTTCTGACCAAGCAGTGATATCAGGGCTCTCTCAGCCTCACCCACCCCACAGGGTGTCTGTTGTGGGGAGAGGAATGGGAAGGCGACTGTAAGCTGCTTTGAGCCTCCTTCGGGTAGGGAAAAATGGCATATAAGAACCAACTCTTCTTCTTCTTACTAGAATATACCTATTGGTTACTTCTGCAACAGTATGACTCTTTGAAGCTCTCACTGCCATTGCAAATGCATAGACATTTGCAGTGGCAATAGAACATCCAGAAAGTTCTCTCTACACTTCCTGGCCCTAGGGAAAATGTGAAATCTGAAACTTAAAAAATATTGAGGGTTAAAAAAATCTGAAACTGATAAAAGGAGTGCCTGTAGCTTTAAGCAATGGATTACCTCGGTAGCTTTTGCTAAAAGGTAAAGGTATCCCCTGTGCAAGCACCGGGTCATGTCTGACCCTTGGGGTGACGCCCTCTAGCGTTTTCATGGCAGACTCAATACGGGGTGGTTTGCCAGTGCTTTCCCCAGTCATTACCATTTACCCCCAGCAAGCTGGGTACTCATTTTACTGACCTCGGAAGGATGGAAGGCTGAGTCAACCTTGAGCCATCTTCTGGGATCGAATTCCCAACCTCATGGGCAGACAGCTACAGAAAGCATGTCCCTGCCTTACCACTCTGCGCCACAAGAGGCTAGGCAACCTAGCTCTTGCTAGGCAACCACAATATTCCAGGCTGGGTTTCTGTGAGTAAAAATGCATGAGGGGCAGGGTTCAGGCATATGTTGGCCTTCGATGGAGGATTCATTGGGGCCTGGGCCTAGTTGATAACCGTAGGAGAGAAGGAAGCAAGAAGAGGGGAGAGAGTATGAGGGCTCTCAGGAAAGGGAAAGAGGTAATAATGGAGAGTAGTAATTAGATGCCTCTACAAGTCCATGTGCATTCCTACTAGTAAATATCAAAATGTGAAGCCCCTTTTGAGCTTGATGGGAACCAGTTTCAGGGCCAGTGAGCCTCTGGACAGAAATATTTTGGCTGTTCCTGTAGCTTCTCCTGATTTCCTCTGATTTTTTTCATTTGCCTTGTACCGGACTACTTGATTGCTTTCAATGAGAGGCCCTACTTTGGATTCTTTCATACAAACAATCCCTGTGTCAGAATGTTGTGGACTGCAGATATTTCCTTTTGTTCGGCCTGGCTTCTGGTATCTGAAGTATTTAAATTGTATCCAGCTCAACATGGCATCAGATAGGCTACTAAAATCTATTACTCTAAGCATTTTTATGAAATATGTGAGTGGAAAATTAGAATCCTCACCTTTGAAGATGCCATTCCAACCACCTAGCTGAACATTTCCTTGTTGAGCCTCTAAGTGGCCACCATGGTCAGAGGCAAAGTATACCAGAGTGTTGTTTCTCAAACCTTGATTGTCAAGAGCATTCAGAATCCTTCCTGTAAATTAATAGAAATGTGGTTGCAAAGATTAGTCATGGGAATTTTTTTAAAGTAATATTTTCAGTTATTCTGAACAATTATAAACTGGATTCATAATATCTCAGTTTAATTTTTTAAAGAAACTTTCCTTCCAAAAATATAACTGTACTATAAAGCTAGTCAAAGAGACTTGTGGAAAACAACTTAGCCTCACAACCAATGTTTATTTCATACTTAAGCCAGCAAATTAGTAAGAAACTGAATGAAAGCAAGTTTCTGCAAACGTACAGCAAACACATACAGCAGAATGAGGAGTCAGTTCCTAAGGCTAAACCATACAATTTCTGGCTATAAGTAGAGCAAGTTCATTTAAACACCCCCTTATGTAAAGTAAAAAACTAGCTGAACAGAGAGATAGGTTCTAGTTCAGCCAGTTCCTTTTCAGCTCCTTCAGCCTGTTAGTTTTTCATCTGCGGGGAGGTTTTGTACTTGTAAAATCCCAGTTTCATACAGGGAAATACTACATGGAAGCAGAAAAGCCATGAATAATTTTAAATGTAAACTAGCCTTAAATTGACCTTTCAAATAACACTCATCTGGTTTTCAGTAAAAAGTCTCCCTACCATTTACCTATCATCCAGTCCATTTCTTCCACATTATCACCATATAAACCATGGTTGCTTTTTCCAGTGAAATTTCCTGTGGTTACTAGTGGTGTGTGGACATGCAAGAAAGAAACAAAGAGGAAGAATGGTCCATGTTGGTTTCTATATAAAAAAAGAAAAGCCAAAATTCAGGAAACATGTAAAATGAAATTATTTAGCTACTAGAGGCAAATCCTGTTACACCCAGGAGTATAACGGGCGCTAGCACCTGCACTGTGACTTTCCTGGGTGCTAGCACCTGAAAATAAGTAGAGATGGCTCATAGAAACCTGGCTGCTCAGCTTCCTTTCCTTCCGCTTCTATTGTTAGTAGCTATATTCAAGTTCATTGACTAGTCAACATTCGGTGTGCATGCTTTAGTCTCACCCATATCATTTTTGTGGTGTTTTAAAAGTAAATGCCCCCTTACCTTTCAATAAAGGAAATGGCCTCCCTCAGCATAAGAGATGCTGTTCTTTCCACTTTCATAGGCTGCTCTGTAATTTCATAGTTTCTCATCACGACACAGTTCCAGTATCTTATGAATCCATAGCTTGAGAACCAAGATACAAAGAACAAGAGGCCAAAGAAAGCAAGAAGGAAGACTGTTTTCCAGCTGAGAGGTACTAAGTGGGTGAGTTTGGCTGCTACAAGACTCAGCACAGCAAGGGCAATCCACTGAGTGTAGAACCAGAGTCTGGTCCGCAGAGGAGCCGCCATCTCAGGAGGCTGAGTTATTTGACAGTCACCCATCATTGAAAAGGGCATTCCATAAAAGTAATCAAAACCATGCTTTAAGGGGTGATGACAATGATCATTACGGTATTCACAGTTCACACCTTGATGCCACTTCCCTAAAGACAAGGTTTTTAAAAAGTAAGAAAAAACAATAGGTGTAAAGCAAGTCTATTGGCAAGCTGGTTTCAAGAAATCCCCACTGTTATTGGAATGCAAATATTCCACTTTAGAGGAAATGAGCGCATATTACTTTAGGAAAACTGTGAACCACTATGAACTGTATAATCACATAATAGTTTATTACCATTTATTCTGGAATAAATTGAACAGAGAAAGAAGACAGTCTGAATCCCCTTCCCTACCCAAGGAAGAGCATTCTAGTAAAAATGCATCCGGACTAGTTGGGACTAGGTTGTTAAGAAAGCTGCATTGTACCCATTGTTTTTTTTTTTACATTTTTTCTTTCTGCTCCAGTAATACAGCTGCTAGTTTAGTGTCAGGCAGTTGTACCTTCTAGATAGACAAACTGAGGTGGACAGCACGTCGGCTGCAAGGAGGTCAGTAGTGGGAAGGCCGCTGGGAATCAGGGTGAGTGGTGGTGGGCACACAGAGGGCTGGGGCCCAGCGTCCTGGTGGTGGAGAGGGTGGCGGCTGGGCAATGGCGGGCCGACAGTGCATCCTGGTGACTGTTGTGTTGGGGGCCAGGGCCATTGGGAGTGGCTGGCACGGCAGTGGGTGGCCAGAGAGTGGTGGGGCTCTGCAGGCAGGAAGGCCTCTGTAGAGGTGGCAGCTCCGTGGGGGCTGGAGGAGGGCTGCAGCGAAGCTCTGCAGTTGGGAAGGCCTCTGTAGAGGCAGGTTCTTCTGGAGTGGGTGGCTCCATGGTGGGCAGGCGGAGGGCTGCGGGCCACCGCTGGTGGCCATGCTGTTTGGGAGGGGGTGCTTTGGCGGCAGGCAGAGGGCAGTGGGGCGGCCTGGAGCCAGGACGGAGGCAAGGCGATCAAGCGCAGCCCTCGCCACCCAGGAGCTGTGTGGCGGCAAAGCTGGTTGAGTGGTCCCATGCTGCAGGGGGAGGCAGGCGCTCTAGGGGCCATGCCTCCTGATTGGCCCGCTGCCTGGCGGCCGAGACCCGCACAGTGCCACCCAGATGGCCCTTTCGAAAATATATAGAGGAACTGTGGTAAGGATTGTAATCCAACATACAGTTCTCATAATGTTCAGTATTCAATTCCTCTTTAAATTTAAACCAGCTTTTGGGAGTGATAACAATTTTACATTTTTCTCTGTACTGTTTAATGGACTGGGTTGACATTGCCTATTCTTGTATATTTCACCCTTATGTATTCTTGTGTATCTCTTATGTATTTTTTGGTATCCTTGATTTATTTGTAAGATAACATGGTTTTTTTAAAGGAAACAAAAAATGATGGCATCTCTGAAATCTGATACCCTGGCATGAATATATAGCTCTGAAGTTATGTGATTTGTTCATACATATTCTAGTTGTTTTATACAGGGAGAAATAAATTCACAAAAGATTGCCTTTGCAGCAATCAATGCTAATGAGATTTAGGGGGAAAAATCCTTCTAAAAGCTGCAGTTGAAAGGAATATTTCCCCGGGGTGAAGATTAGGAGCTGGTTTAGATTCAGAAACACTTACTGAAACCTTATGGATCAAAGGAATATTACTGACAAGAAATGTACAATGCAGCAAAGTGAGATGCTGCCAATGCTACGGACCCTTACTTTCCCCAAAGGTGACCTACCTATTAATCCATTGGTATAGCCTTGCTTCTGCAGTATCCTGGTAAAAGCAGTTTCATTTGGAGGGAGGCCACCTGAACCACCAGTCCACTGAAGGACACGGATACCACCAAAATCAGCCATTCCTGGGATATAAAATGTACATGCATTTTAAACCATTAGCTCAACTAACTAAGGTTTTAATAGCAAATTAAGATCCCCACCTCCAATTTATAGACCTGGCAACAAATCCTAAACTGTTTGTGACATCTCTGGTGACAATGTTCTACATGCCTCCTGAAAAGGTGCTTCTTAAAAAAAAAGTAGCTTTTATGTCTGTAATATTCTCAGTCATCAGAGTAAATTAATGGAACTGGAAAAGTAATCTGGTCATCAGCTAGTCCAATCCACACTGTACAGATGGCTATCTAAAGGTAAAGGTAAAGGTATCCCCTGTGCAAGCACCGAGTCATGTCTGACCCTTGGGGTGACGCCCTCTAGCGTTTTCATGGCAGACTCAATACGGGGTGGTTTGCCAGTGCCTTCCCCAGTCATGACCGTTTACCCCCCAGCAGCAAGCTGGGTACTCATTTTACCGACCTCGGAAGGATGGAAGGCTGAGTCAACCTTGAGCCGGCTGCTGGGATCGAACTCCCAACCTCATGAGCAAAGCTTTCAGGCGGCTGCCTTACCACTCTGCGCCACAAGAGGCTCATACAGATGGCTATCTAGTAGGAGAATAATCATGGTTTGGATCCCATGGATCTGTTCAGTAGTAGTGAAATCTTTATCCCAGGAAGGAGCCTTTCCCTGGGCTTTATTGTTCATGACCCGCCACGAGCCTGAGGGGAGTGGTGGGATATAAATCTAAATAATAATAATGATGATGGTGGTGATGATGGTGATGGAAGAGCTTCTAGAGGGAGAGGGAGTGACCTGGCATTGTGGGAAAGCATCCCCAGTAGTGGAATAGGTCTGCTGGATCTGTTCCACTTTAAGGAATATTTACAAATGTCTACAACCTTCAGTCATTCCTACTTAGAAGGCCCACTCTGTTCTTCCAGTTTCTTAGTTAAGGTGGGTGGCAATAGGAGATAGGGCCTTTTTTTGTGTGTGGTGGCATCTCACCACTGGAACGTGGCCGTACAAGTACCAAACTGGTCCTCAGTTTTAGGCACCACATGAGTAGCTTTTTTATTAGCCCATTCTGCTAGTTGTTTAGTAATTGTTCAAACCTCATTACAGTTCTTCTATAGTTCTTACCGACTTTTGCTGAATTGTTTTTGGTGCAATACTTTATTTTGCTTCTATTTGTTCTGCTGCATTATGACCAAATTGCTTTTTACGTTTTTAAATTTTTTTTAGAAAAAGAAGAGTTGGTTCTTATAGGCAGCTTTTCTCTCCCCAAAGGAGTCTCAAGGTGGCTTACAGTCACCTTCCCTTCCCTTTCCCCAGAACAGACACCCTGTGAGGAGGGTGAGGCTGAGAGAGCCCTGATATTACTGCTCCGTCAGAACAGCTTTATCAGTGCTGTGGCGAGCCCAAGGCCACCCAGCTGGTTGCATGAGGGGGGGCATGGAATCAAACTCAGCTTGCCAGATTAGAAGTCGGCACTCCTAACTACTATGTCAATCTGTAACAGTATTAGTATTAATTGTAAGCACCTATTAACCTATTTGTTTCCATGCCACTAATAAAGACTGTATTGTGCCATACAACATGTGGGTATTTAACAAACCTGATCGGATGGGGTATCTGCCAGTCAGGAATGCTGTTCGACTTGGAGTGCAAAGTGGAGCTGCAGCAATATGATGGGTAAGTTTTACTCCCTCTTTTGCAAGCCGATCAATATTAGGAGTCCTAAATAATATAAATATAACCAGTTTCAGTGGAGTGCTTTGAAAACAACTTCTCTTAGCATGCCTATTCATTCCTGCAGAGCCTTTTATGACACTGCAAGGTATTTTCCTTTACTATACATTAATTATGATGTGTTCTACCTACATGCTTCAACCATGGAACAAAGTGGTGTACTTTGGACCCCCAGAAAGCCTGTAGATGAGGCACAGACCAGACTGATTTAGCTTCAGAAAGGTTGCTGGTTCATGTGTCCTTCCTTGAGCAAGTTTCCTGACTGTGCATGGAAAGATAAAGCACCAGCAAGACCCCCCTCTCTTGCCAACTTTTGACTAAAGGTAAAGGTATCCCCTGTGCAAGCACCGAGTCATGTCTGACCCTTGGGGTGACGCCCTCTAGCGTTTTCATGGCAGACTCAATACGGGGTGGTTTGCCAGTGCCTTCCCCAGTCATGACTGTTTACCCCCCAGCAAGCTGGGTACTCATTTTACCGACCTCGGAAGGATGGAAGGCTGAGTCAACCTTGAGCCGGCTGCTGGGATTGAACTCCCAGCCTTATGGGCAAAGCTTTCAGATGGCTGCCTTACCACTCTGCGCCACAAGAGGCTCATAACGTTTGACTAGGAAGATGAATTTGATTTCCCTGCTTGATATTTCAGTTATTGGTGCTCCTAACTTTTACCTGATAGTATTATTTCCATAGCAACCTATATCCCCAATGCCAAGATCATCAGCCATGAAGATGACAACATTGGGCTTCTGGCTGACCAAAGCTTGCAATCCAGGTGGCTTTAGCAACAGGTATAAACCTAGGAATAAGCTTGGAGAGCTCCAAGGAAGAAGAAAGTTAGTAGTTTTATATATATACTATGAACATAGAGTAGAAGGATGAACATTAAATGAAGAAACATGGGTAACCACCTATGCCCACCCCAACCAGCACCAAGGCAATACTGCAGTTGATAGTATCTTGACCCAAGGTGGGAGAAGATTCTCTCCAACTCCCTCTGTACCACTGCCCTTTATGCAGCTTTATATCATTAGCAATTTCAAGTGCTTTTAAGACATTTGTGCAGCTCCTGCAAACTGTAAGAAATGTCAAGAAAACTGAATGAACAGGCTATAAAAAAGAACAAACAAGCTCAAAATGTCAAATGTATGACATTTGAATTAGTCTATAATCCAGCATCAATTACACAGAAGCATGTTCATTTTATATTTAGATTGCTATCCTACCTTTCTGCTGAAAAAAGCACATGATAGCATTCATAAATTATGTTTCATCAAAATTAACTGAACCCTGAGGCATATAAACACCATCTGGATATATACATGCTGCACCTCACCCTACAGAAATCTCCACCTGTTTTTTCAGCTTCAGCTTTACGAAAGAGTAAGAGCTGTTTTTTTTTTTTTTTTTAAGAAGAGCTGGTTTTTATACCTGGCTCTTTACTACCTGAAGGAGTCAAAAAATGGCTTGCAAACACTTTCCCCTTCCTCTCCCCACAACAGGCACCCTGTGAGGTAGGTAAGGCTGAGAGAGCTCTGAGAGAAACTGTTCCAAGGTTACCCAGCTGGCTGCTTGTGGAAAAAGTGGTGAATCAAACAGTTTGACTACCTCTGCTCTCCACCATGCTGGTGGTGTTTAAGGGAAATAGAGGGTTTAAGTGAAATTGGAAGGTGAATACGGGCGCATGCATTAACAAGAGTCTGCCTTCAAACACCTTTTACAAAAATGTCCATCCTGCTTTTTATAATACACTAAACATCTCCATGAAATCATATTTGAAGTTGTGTATTTGAAGTTGTGTTATTTTTTTGTTTTATGTCTGTTAAACTCTGCACAACTAATAGTTCTGTACATATTTGCTGAAACCTGAATTATTAGCTACTAAAATTTAATCTTATTAAAATCAAGCATATACACTCAATTAGGACACAAGTACATTATTTATTGATACATCTAATTTTGAACAATTTCCCCAGAGTGGCATACAAAGAATTCCACACATTGAGCCATGTAGAGATAGGAGGATTTTTCATACAAACCTAGGGAAACCTCCAGGTTTTGCTGACAAAGCCCAAAATAAAATGTTTTATATGGAAGATTAAAAAAAGGTAAAGGTATCCCCTGTGCAAGCACCAGGTCATGTCTGACTCTTGGGATGATGCCCTCTAGCGTTTTCTTGGCAGACTCAATATGGGGTGGTTTGCCATTCCCTTCCCCAGTCATTACCGTTTTACCCCCCAGCAAGTTGGGTACTCATTTTACCGAACTCGGAAGGATGGAAGGCTGAGTCAACCTTGAGCTGGGATTGAACTCCCAGCCTCATGGGCAGAGCTTTCAAACTGCATGTCTGCTGCCTTACCACTCTGTGTCACAAGAGGCTCTAAATGGAAGATTAGTAACCCAAAAATGGAGAACGCCCAACATGACAGCTGGTTGGAAGAAAGCAGTGGCAGCCTAAGGATGAGTTGAAAGTGGGGAATGGGGGTGGGAAGCTAGAGAAAGGGCTGGGAGTACAGTAGAAAACAAGGAGGGAGAAGAAAATGAGGGGATAGCTGGGGTAGAAAACAATCTGTGGGGAGGAGGAATATGGGAGTGTTCCCTCCCTCCCTTGCATATCAAGGAAATCTCCAGCTTGCATTTTTCTGTTCTATTGCATTCACTTACTGAAACACAGTAGTACAAGCAATGACTAGTTCCAGGAAAAACTTGTTTACCAGTAACATGGAAAGTAGAACATCCCTTCTTTTGTGGACTGCCAGGAGGTCGATGAAGAAAGCTGGAGGGAAAACTGGAGAGAAAATACTAGTGGAGATTTTGATAACTTTAAACAGAAATAACATGCTATAGCTGTTAAATATTTCAATAATCTTTGGAAAGGAGTATATGGCAAGCTGCACATATAATCATAGAACCATAGAGTTGGAAGGGAACTCCAGGGTCATCTAGTCCAATCCCCTGCACAATCTGAAAATCTAGGGATTGAACTCCCAGCCTTACGGTCAGGGCTTTCAGACTGCATGTTGCTGCCTTACCACTCTGCGCCACAAGAGGCTCTTGATGCATTTGTTATCTGCTGCTAAAATGTTATGTTTTTTAACTTAAATAGGTTAATGGCATAGTAGCCCTTAAAAATCAACCTAGAGCAAGGGGAAGTCCACGGGCTCAATAAGGTAGAGTTTGGATCACCGCCACTTTTGTCTATATATGGGACTCTGATTTCTCTGTTTAGGCATTTTCCTGGGTTAAAAACAAGCGCTGATTCTTTGAGTAAAAGCTATTCTCCAAAAAATGAAAAAGCGTATTCTTTATTAAAATTATTATGTGAAGCAAATTAATGTTTGATTTGGAGTGGTGCATTCACCGGCCTCACCCTAGCTACACCCCTGTACTTATGTACACAAGCCATATATGTATCCTCTTTTTCATAAAGAGGAAGAGATTTTTTTTAATCACAAAACAAATTCAGTCCTTTAGAACACAACGTACCGATTCCCATTTAAATGCCTGCACTAATTTCCTGGACTTTTTGCAAAGATGGCTGCTGTATTTGGAGAGAGGAAATGACTTCTACCATACCTTGTGGAGTCTGAGCAGCATGCAAGGAAGAACTGGCGTCAGTAGTAGGAATCATCCCTGACTTGCCAGTAAAGTGTAACTCCAGCTGTAATGCAACATCTCTCATCAATTTCTGCCGGAGCTGGAGGGGAAGTTATCTCATCTAACCCTTCTGCCCATGCGCACGGCTGAACAGTTTCTCCAGGAAGAAAGTTTCGCTTTAGAGCTAAAGAGTTGATCCAAAATCCTTTCTGGCCGTTCTCTGCTGCTGTCACTGCTGACTACGCTCCGCCAGTTTCCCCATAGTGTACCTCCCTTTGATATCAGCACAGTGTTAGCAGTCAGCGGCACATGTGGGACTGATCAGAGAACAGTAGGTCTTTCATTAGAGTCCTGGCTCAGATGATTTAAGGGATGCAGAACTGGCACCTGAAAAGAGCCTGTAGAATACTCTGGCTCATGTCTTACCAAAACAGTCCATTTGCAAGAAGCCACTCTTCCCCCCCCCCCTGCAGAAAGGAATCTCTGTAGAACAGAAGTGGGCTATTTTGATCCCTCTCTTCCTTTAACCCGAGGCTGTGTTTTAGACTGTGGGCGTCCACTCCAGGGACTTTGTGTGAGCCGGAACAGGGAGAAAGGAAGTTGTTGTCACTGCAGTTTCAGACAGAGGAAGAACTGAACATATTAAACATGTTCCTGTTTGAAACGACACTTCCTCTTTATTTTGATGCCTACCATTAAGGATACAACAAGAAACATTTGAAGAACTTTTGTAATGCAGATTTAATAAAAATAAAGCCTTTGTGATGCTCTTGATGACCCATGCATCTGGTGTCACAGGATTCCTCCTAAAGCGTTATTTAATCATGAGGCAGCATTACATTCCTATTGGTTCTAACCTAGCCAGGCACAACAGAGGAGTAATGGGGATATGTTATTGGATCAAAAATAATGAGTTTAGGCAACCCTCTATGATGATAAGGATTTGTTATGGTTAAAAGTTCTGTGCTGCCTTTCAACCCAACTCAGGTCCCCAAAGTGACATAGGGTCCCCAATAATGCTTTTATTAAATATGTAACTTTATTCAATATGGAGCTCAGCCCAATATTCACTACTGTGTGGAGCTATGAAAACAACTTTTTCTATGGTCACTGATTGACTGCTCCTGCAAATAGTTCTCCCACCACCATTGGGAGTGTCCCCACCTGCATGATGGCCTCTGCTCCCAGCAGACTCCTCTCCACTACCCACTTTGGCTATGAGGGCTTGGACATGGTTCAGAGCAAGACTAAAGGAATTGTTCATAGTGGACATCTCCATCTATCAAGGGAAGACATTCATTATATGACCATGAGCAAGAAAGCACACTGGTGGGAGGTGGCATAGCAGATTCTGATGGTGGCAAGGGCAACAGTTACATGCTCCACCAACCAACCTATACACAGTGCCTCCTTGGTCTTGGTCCAATTTGGCCATGCCACCCACACAGAGGGAATGTAGAGTCAGGCTGTCCCACTGTGGGAAGGTGCCAATCTTCTCATCCTGTCCCGCTGACAGAAGGGGTAGGTCACATCCAGGGAATTGGGGGAAGGATGCTGGCCATACAGAAAATCTGGGTCTCTGAGGTTTCTGGCCACTGATTCCTTCCAGGGGGAGATCACAGAAGTGCTTGAGGTGTTACAGTTCTCAGTTAGCTGTTGCCTGCACACCTTCTGGATGCCATGCTGACTGTCCTTCAGGAGCATTGTGAGCTTCCCCATCAGGGTAGGTTTTGCACCGTTTGGAGGCTCCCCCAATGTAGTGCGGCCATTGACTGCACGTACATAGCCTTCCTTGCCTAATGGGATGAGCAGTTATGGTACTAGACCAGTAATCAAATTACAATGTATATATATAAAAGTATTCATTGGTAATTAAAATAGTAAGAATCAACAAACTTACATTTAAAAATTCACATGCATTATCTCTATCAACTGAGACATCTTTACCTAAATTGTTCCAAATTCACCCAGCTCTTCCTTGTTTTGATTGCCCTCCAAGCAAATTTGGCAACAGCAGAAGTTATTTCAGTGTCTTTATCTGACATGTCTTTAATCACCTCCAATTTGGACCTTTCTGAGGGGATGGTAAAATATCTTCTGATTTGATTGTATAACTTACATTGGAATAATACGTGTTCTGATGTCTCAATGCTCCCATCCTGGCAGATGCATAAACAATTTTTTTTTAAATAAGCCTTCCCTAAAAGCAGATGGAAGCATATTATATCTATTCCAACCCCCTGTTCAATACTGGATGAGCCTAAAGCATCAAGGATGCTGTTCAACGAGATCTGAACACAATGGAAAAATGGGCAAATGAGAACAAGATGCAATTTAATAAAGATAAGTGTAAAGTTCTGCATCTGGGTCAGAAAAATGAAAAGCATGCCTACTGGATGGGGGATACGCTTCTAGGTAGCACTGTGTGTGAATGAGACCTTGGGATACTTGTGGACTGTAAACTAAACATGAGCAGGCAGTGTGATGCAGCGGTAAAAAAGGCAAATGCCATTTTGGGCTGTATCAACAGGGGCATCACATCAAAATCACAAGATGTCATAGTCCCATTGTATACGGCACTGGTCAGACCACACATGGAGTACTGTGTGCAGTTCTGGAGGCCTCACTTCAAAAAGAACGTCGATAAAATTGAAAGGGTACAGAGGAGAGCAACGAAGATGATCTGGGGCCAAGGGACCAAGCCCTATGAAGATACATTGAGGGACTTGGGAATGTTCAGCCTGGATAAAAGGAGGTTGAGAGGGGACATGATAGCCCTCTTTAAGTATTTGAAAGGTTGTCACTTGGAGGAGGGCAGGATGCTGTTTCTGCTGGCTGCAGAGGAGAGGACACACAGTAATGGGTTTAAACTTCAAGTACAACGATATAGGCTAGATATCAGGAAAAAGTTTTTCACAGTCAGAGTAGTTCAGCAGTGGAATAGGCTGCCTAAGGAGGTGGTGAGCTCCCCCTCACTGGAAGTCTTCAAGCAAAGGTTGGATACACACTTTTCTTGGATGCTTTAGGATGCTTAGGGCTAATCCTGCGTTGAGCAGGGGGTTGGACTAGATGGCCTGTATGGCCCCTTCCAACTCTATGATTCTATGATTCTAGGATAAATATCAGTCTAGATGTTGCTTGAAAACTGACAATGAGGGGGAAATCACCATCTCCTTAGCCAGTTGATTCCACTGTTGAACTACTCTTACTGAATTTCCCCCTCTGATATTTAGCCAATATTGTTGTACACAGAGTTTAAGCCCATTGCTGTGGGTGCTGCCAACAGTTACCTTTCCCTGTCCTGCTCTGACAATCTTAAAGAGAAGCAATCATATCCCCTTTCAACCTCCTCTTCTCCATGCTGAACATTCCCAAGATCCTCAGCTTTTCCTCATAGGTCTCCAGGCCCTGAATCATTCTCGTTGCTCTCCTCTGCACACTCACAATTTTGTCCACATCCTTTTTGAAGTGAGGTCTCCAAAACTGCACACAGTATTCCAGGTGGGGTCTGACCAATGAGGTATACAGTGAGGCTAAGGCATCTTGTAATTTTGAGGTGATGCCTCCGTTGATACAGACCAAGTCTGCATTTGCTTTCTTTGCTGTCACATTGCACTGTAGATTTCCAGTCTGAAAATCAGAATTGGGGGCACCTACACATATATCCATCAATTTCTGTATCACAACAAGCAGGGAATAGAGGCCAAGGACATATTAATGATAATAATTTTATTTTCATACTGCCCCATCCTGGTATCTCAGGGAGGAAGACGACATTCTAAAAACCATACATAATAGAATAACAGTAGCAATAAAACATCAATCCTCCATTACAAACCATCTCCTAACATTGATTCCTCATGGGGTTCTTCAGAGTTTGGAGGGGTCCCTGCTGGTGAATGTTTCAAGTGAGGAGGCCAGCATCTCATGATGACATTGCCTTGCCTTAACCATAAGGCAGGACAGCTGGTAGAACAGCTCAGTTTTGCTGGCCCTCTGGAATTGTGTGAGATTCCGGTTGGCCCTTATCTCCTTAGGCAGAGTGTTTTACCAGGCCAGGGCCAAGGTGGAAAAGGCCCTGGCCCTGGTTGAGGCCAGTTTTACCTCCCTGGGGCTGGTGACCCTAAGCAGGTATAAGAGAGGACGTGGTCCTGAAAATACAGGGGCCCCAGACCATTGAAGGTCTTCAATGTCAAAATCAAAACCTTGAATTTGATCTAGTCTCCAATCTGGAGCCATTGCAGCATGGAGAGCACTGGTGTAATATGTGCTCTCAATGGGGCTGTCAGGAGACAAGTGGTCACATTCTGGACCAGCTGGAGTTCCTGGAGCAGCCACAAGGTTAGCCCTGCATAGAGTGATTTACAGAAGTTTAGTCTGGAGGTGACTATTGCATGGACCACTATTGCTAGGTCACAAATCATCAGGTACGGTGCAAGCTGCCATGCCTGATGTGAATGGAGGAACACCAGGCATATAACATCTGTGACCTGGACCTTCATGTATAAGGAGACATCCAGAATCAGCCCTAGACTCTTGACTGCGGTCACAGGTGTCAAATGGACCATGTTAAGGGTTGGGAGCTGCATCATATTACCATCCATGTGTTAGCCCCGGCACAGAATCCTCTGCCTTAGCTGGATTTAACTTCAGCCAACTTTGCTTCAGCCAATTCACCATGGCTTCTAGACACCTGGCCTCCTAACATCAAATATGCTACATTACCATTAAAAATGATATACTAGGTTGTGCAGTTTGGCTCAGAGAAGCCTAGAAATACTTGAATCAATGTTGATTTGGTATTTCCCAAATTAAATTTGGGTTTAATTCAGCTAATTTCTGATTCAGCTGATTCATCTTTAAATGTCTCCTCAATAGATCCCCCCCCCCATCCCCTGAGGTTACAAAGAGTGAGTGCTGCATAGTTTCAGGCAGGTCTGTTGAGGAGGAAGACCCACCAAACAGCCACCCCCTCAGCATGCCACTCCCCCTCCAGCACAGATCCTGATAAACAGCTGAGGAATAGGCAACAAGCATGTCAAAAACCCAAGCTTCGGGCCCCCTGGGGTCATTGCTCTTTGCCCACAAGCAGCACTTATCTCTGTAGGTTCTTGAAGTTGAATGCACATAAACAAAACAGACCTTTATAACAATGTATAAATGCTTATTGAATAGATTTGAAAATAGAATATCACTATGCAGCACAGTGTCCATCTCTTAGCAGCAAAGAAATAAAAGAGCTAGCTTTCTAGATTCAATAGCTGATTAGATGGTACAGCTTCTTAGAATATATGAGTCCAAAGTAGAGGCTTAATCATTCTCTATGAAGCTGTCCACCATTATGAGGTGAAATCAGAAAGTTAGCATAGCTTCCCTTTTGCCTATAGCTTTATTATACTCTTCCCCCAATCAATTAGCTCTCATGATAGAACTCTCCAGAAGATGTTAACATCTACTCCTGATTCCCTCCCTCAGCTACACAACTGAACACAGGTTCTCACAATTAACCATTTACCACATCATTAAATCCAGCATTGAAAGCTATAAGGATAGTGTCAACAAGAAGCCCCAATATGGACACCTGAAAAGAATCTGGATGCTTTGCCCCTAATATATATTTCATCCCAAATTTTGGTAACGTTCATTTAAAGATAAAAACTAAAATAATAGAAACAGAATTACTGTCAGATGTCATCCATAATTTATATTAAATTAATACGTCACTTTCTGGCTTTCACATGTGCCTCAAAGATACGTAAATTCCCATATCTATGTTTGCAGGCCATTTCATCTTTTAAGAGAGACTTGCATCCTCTAGTGGTGATTTTCATTTTTAAATGTAAGTAAAGGAAACTTATTGTTTCATTCCACCTCTTCTTTATTGCCTATGCAAAGGAGTGGGAAAGCTTGTTGATGTTTTAGTTTGGTGTCATACAGAGAGCCCAGTTACTTTCTTAGAAGGTACCATAGTGTTTAACATTCTTAGATACTTATGCCACCATTTTCCCTGCAAGTCGCAACAATTAAGGATTCTTTGTTAGATTCTCCTGTCAGGTGTATGTAGTTATGCCATTGTGCTCACAATGTCCTTTCTCTAGTTGTGAACATTGCAAAGAATATATGAGTTCTTCTTGAAAGTGTTAAGATGTAGTAAAAGGTCTCTTCACTACTGTAAAGTCAAACAACTGGCTCAACTAATTCTGTAGAGCGAAAATTTCAAGATGGTGTTCATTTGCCTGGGACATCGTTGCTGAAAGTTTCTGTGAAAGTTACATAGGAAAGCTGTATGCAACTGTGCCTTTGGCAGCTTGTTCCTATTTCATGAGGAGAGTTTGTGAAATATGCAATTTCACAGCCAAAAACACCAGTTGTGTACCTGCTGATTTGGCAATCTACACAGAGAGCCATTTTTACTATATTTGAAGGCAAGAGTAGCAGGTCTGCTTCTAGAACTTTTCTTTACCTATATATCATGCTAAAATATGGGATCTTCTTTATAACCTCATAAAAACCAAGAACAATATTTCTTTCAGCTCTCTTCTCAACTAAATATCATCTGTCAGTTCTTTAGGATCTTGATTTAGTGGCTCATCCCTGTAAACATTTTCCCTTTCTTCTCTTGGCTTTTACTAGTGAGGATTAAATAGATCTGCTTTCTTAGGAGTATGAAATATTTTGAAACCCACTACTTATTTCAACACAGGTAGTGCTTATTGCTCAAGGGTACATTCCAAGAACTAAAAGCTTCTACCTTTGACCTTCCATAAACCATACACAGCTTTAGACATTAGCTAGTATTCTAACTTGAAAGTGATAGGATTTGTGTGAGTAGCTTTTTATGGGTCATAGCCAATGGTTTTCAGTTTCAGCTTTCGCTACATAATATATAGCCTAAGCATTGTTGTGATAGACTGCATTTTTAAAAAGCTTAGAAGTGCTGTGCAAGCCGAGAAGGAATGTGAAGGGTTAATTATTCACAGAACCAGAGAGCCTTGAACTGCATGCTGAGGAAAGAGTAAGTCTGATTTTTCCCTTGACAGAGCTGAGTCTGATTTCAGGGTTATCTGAGAGCAGTTTAACACAGATGGAGAGCTGGGGGAAAGTTGGCAAGGAAGTTTGAGAAGTAGGCAAAGACTCCCATTAGCCAGGAGTAGATCCCAGCTCTGTGCAGAAACTTGCTGTGTGACCTTGGGTTCACGCAGCCTAACCTACCTCACCTACCTCACTTCAGCCTAACCTACTTCAGCCTAATCTATCTCACAGGGTTGTTGTGAGGATAAAAAAAAGAACAGGAGAATGACAAAAGCTGCTTTTGGTCCCCACTGGGATATAGATATTAAAACATAGACAGACTGATTCTTTTATTACTATAGATTCATGGTAACAGCAAGCCAAATGATTTGGTGTGGATCAAGGTCCTATGGAGGGACCCAGGTGGAATCGTTATCCAGGGGCCCCTGATGACTCTCAGCAGTCCTGGATACACACACAGCCCAAGGACTAACTGGTTTGTATGTATAGACAATTCACAGTCAGAAGTGAAGAACAAAAAGAAGTTTGCTTACATTCAAAATGTCAAATAACTTGGAGTGCTCTAAGCACCTAGATATCTTGCTCAACACAGACTTTAAGCCCTCTCTTCATTCTTTCAATCATCAGCTATAAACTTGCTCTCTTTTAGCCATCGTCTAACTCATGTTCTTTCACGCAGACTCCAATCTAGCTACCCCCCCACACCCTCACCCCCGCCCACTGCTCTGTAACTGCCCTAACTCCCTAACTGTCAACTGTCAGCCTTCCCCCAACATTCTGTTAGTTCTCACTGGCTGTGCTCTGAGAAAGGCAGATCTGGACCTGGTCAATGGAGTCAAGGCATCTCAATGGTCCCACACAGCATTCAAGTGCCTCATTGATTAGGTGCTATAGCGCTCAATTTTAGAATGTTAAACAAAACACTCCTAGGAAGATTGAGGCGAAAAACAGCAGAAGGAAAAAAGTGGCATGTTAAGAAGTGCTATAGACATCTCAAATAGCACACCAAAGTAATACAGATGCATGATCAATTCAAAAGCACAGTGAAGAAGTATAAAACAGAAGGAAGCTGGTTTCTTCAAAAGCGGCTCAACCAGGTTTTGCTAACCCAACTCAAGCAGGTTTGTATGAACAAGTAAATCAATTCTGCTGGCAGCCGGTTACTAAAATGGGTCTGTCTGACGGAAGAAATCCATTAGCAATCATTGGATTACAATGGCAGTTTGAAAATGGCCATAATGAAAAGAAAGCACACTGGCCCATTATGCACGGAGTGGTAAGTCCACATTCAGGGTGGAATGGCAGCGGCTAAAATCACCAATTATGCACGCCGCAGGCAACAACCGGGCGCAGAGTCAACGTATGCCGCCGAAAAAGCCACATTAGCGAGATGCAGAAGAAAGTGGAGCTTCCCGGGACTAGGGCACAACCAGAAGCGGCTCTGGAGTATCCGTGTGCATAATCGGATACTCTGGGTTTTGCCGCAGTTGCGTTCTGTCCCATGCGTAATCGGTTTGCTTCACTTCTTCCTCCTCCTTAGTCTCCATGCCACTGTTTCAGCGGCCGTGCATAATAGGCCACTGTGGTGCTGTGTTGCCCAGAAATGACAGCAATGTACATTATATTTTCACCACTAGATGGTGAAGAGACACCATACTGAAACCTGAACCAAAATCAAAAGGGAAGACAGACTGCCAGTTTTAGTTCACGTAGTTTTTAAAATCTGCATGCCAGATGGCATTCCATTACCTGAATTGAATTTGGTTACATAATTGCTCAATAGTATCTGAGGTGCAAGTGGAATAATGGTGAGTACATATAATTATCTTTCTTGTCATTTTCTGCTTTGAGCTGCTGGGTATTTAGTTATACCAGTAAAGCCAAAATAGGAACAATGTTCCCACACATCCATGTTTAAAGTAGTGTCTTTTTTCTATACCATTTACCAATCAACAACCTCACCAATTTGGGTTGCCATCCTCCAGGTGAGGCTTGGAGTTCTCTGAAAATTATGGCAAATTTCCAGACTATAAAGATCAATTTCCCTGGAGAAAATGACATCCTTCGTAAGATGGAATCTATGACATAACATCCCAACTGAGTGGCCTCCCCTTACAAGACTCCACCATCTCCAAATATCCACCCCAAATCTCCATGATTTTCCTTACCCAGAGTTGGCAACTTCAAATCCAAGTCCATCAATTAAAACTGTATCATCACTTTGGCTGCTTAGTAATTTTTACTTATGTTGTACTGAACTGAGTTAGGCTAGCTGTAGATTCAGAAGCAAGGTAGCAGATGCTTGTAAGGCCACATCCTGTTAACATTTATAGCTGATTCTTTGGCCCAGCCCAGATGGCTGCTACAATCTCTTTAGTTCATGGAACAAGCTACTGCTAAGTATTCTGAGCCAGATACAACACATTAAATGAATCATCATCATCGCCACCACCTTTATTTTTTTAATGCACTCTTCCCACAAGACTTAGGGCAGGCAACATCATATCAATCAATGCATTAACATTTTAAATCATAATGTATCTTAAAACAGTTCAAAACGAATCCATCCACCACTAGTTAAATATACCCAGGCAGTCAAACTCAGGATACCTGGCTCCCTCAGAAGTAAATCCAGTTTTATTCAATGAGGCCTACTTCCAGAAAATTGTTTGTAAGATTGCAACCCTAGACCCACCTCAACCACAGCCCATGGCAAAGACAAGAAAAGTATACTTTCATCTAGAAAGTGAGCTAGAACACAGGCAATATTTCTATTAGGCACCTGAAGGTGTACTACTGAGGCCTTGTTCCTCATGGTGCTCATACCTGACCTACTATTATTTTTGTTTACAGATGTGTCATGTTGTTGTAGTGCTTCCATTAAAAAATAAAAATAAAATACAGACTTATAGAGTGTAGACTGGTGGACTAAGGCTGCCAAAGGGTCTGGACAAAACCAGATGAACTTGTGTTTGACTTTACAGAGGACTGATATACAGTAATCAACAGGTGATACTTATGGTCCAGAGTCATCTTTTACAGGCTGAAAAGTAAGTTGTTACTAAAGGGACAGTTAAAGAGATCAGTTCGTGCTGATAACCCCACTGGGAAGGGGAGGAGTCAATCCCAATACCGGTGTACTACTATGTTATTTTCTTACTTTTGGTTCCATTATGTCTCCATACATATAAATACTTAAATACAGAATGCAGAAGCTCAACTGCTGATGGTTAGATACACATCATGCTGGTCTTGAAAGATCTGCACTGGCTCCCTATTTACTACCAAGCCCAATCCAACGTATTGATGTTAATATATAAAGCCCTAAATGGTTTATTTGCTGGTTATCTGAAGAATCAAGTTCTCGCATATAGTCCTTCCCCAGCACTGAGATCTCAAGGAGAGGGTCTTTTTGTAGTTCCATTTCTCTCCAAAGTGCAAGGGGCAATGACACACAGGAAGGCCTTTTCTGTTGTGGCCCCCAGACTTTGGAATAGTCTCTCTCTAGAGATTCAAGAGGCACCTACATTATATGACTTCTTTGGCTAAAGCACACCCCTTCACTCAAGGCTTTTATGTTTAGCTTCCTCTGGCTGCTGTCCTGCTTGGGAGGGAGGGAAGGAGGGTTGGTGGGTTATGCTTGAAATATATTTTAGATTATTTTTCATTTACTAATTTTATTGTAACCAGCCCTGGGAGCTTTGGGTGAAGGACAAGATGTACATTCCTAATGAAATTCATATATGAAATTGTCACCATGGAGGGTTGTGGCCAGAGATATTATACCATTTTATATCATTTCTAAAAGTGGTTAATAAAGGGCCTGAGCTAAGCTAATGCTGTTACTATTAACTTTAATGGAAAAAAGCTTTCAATTGCAGGAACTTATTTAATAACTACCAAGCTCCTGTGCCACCATGATACTCATATAACTGTTTAGAAAGTAGAACGAAGCTGTGTCCGGTGGTGCCGTTAAGACTAACAAAGTTTTATTCAAGGTATATAAGTGTTCATGTGCATGCCCACTTTGTTCTGCTGCTTCAGACCAACACGGCTACCCACCTGAATCTGTTTAGAAAGCAGTGACTTGCTTAACAACAGTTTGCTAGTGAAAAGCTCTTTAACAGAAAAGCATGGCTGTTAGTAATACAAATGGAAAGGAAAGATGACTATTACATATAATACCCTTTAAAATTAAAACACTGGAAGAAATTGGGAGGGGGGAAGGAATTAAATATTTCCATTCCAATCTTTAACTGATAAAGCATTTGGCAGATTTTTTTAACTACCTTAATTGTAGTTCTCAAGCGTTGAGGACAATTTTTCCAAAGTAAAATTCTAAATTGATATATTTGACCCCAAAACTTTTCTTTATGGTGCAGTCAGGAAAGCACAGCAAAATAAAAAACCTGAGAACACATGAAATCCATTAGAGGCACTTATAAGCAAAAGATTTTCCAGAGGTCTAAAAGTCACTTCCCAACTTTTAATAAAATCACGTTATACTATTCCATATCCTCTATGGGGCACATATTCCCACAGCAGAAAGTGGAAATGTATTTCTAAGGGCCAACAACATATGAGAACAGCTGAGCTGCACCTTTAAATGAGGGCCTGCCTCATAGTACAGGCCTAAGTAGCATTCTAAATCCTTCTATATCCATTGAAGCTCAAAAGAGTGTTTAGAAGTGCACTATCAAACATATGCACAATGCGTGTGATTTAAAATCCAAAGGGGCGTCAGGTGTAGAACTCTTCCTTTTCTCACTGCCTCAGCTAATTCAGCAAAAATTCTAATTTTTTGATGTGGAAATATCTCTAGCAGCACATGGACAAGGCTGGCAATGGATATGCACTATAGAAGGGGAGGGGCTCTCACACAGTCTGGCTATTCTGATGAGGAAAACTCTCATGTGCTTAGGCTCTGGATGGAAGACTTGGACATGCTCCTGCTATCCTTGCAATCATCACCTGCATGGATTCCAGCTATCTTTAGGGTGGGGTGGAATTGCATGTGGTCTGACTCTCCTCACAACTTCCGCCCACTGTCACCTCAGGAAAGCAACTGCTAGTCCTTCATCCAGCACTGCCCGGAGGCCAAGCTGAGGACCAAGAGCAGCCCCTGACCCATCAAAATTGCCGTACATGTGCCCCTGACAATGACAGAGCCCGCCTAGCCAAGCTACACAAAGAGCAAGAGGGAAGGAGGTCCCAAGCTGAGGGCGGGGCTTGGGGAGCAGAGGACAGATCTGGCCTGGGTGAGGGAGATGCACATCCACTTTGTCTTTGTCTCAAGGCCAACTTTGTGCATCCCAGTCCTGTGTTCTCTGCTTGGGCTTCCACCAGTTGCTGCAATCCTCACTTGCTCTTGCTCTCCTACTACCCAATGAAGGGTGACTCGGCTGAGAGGGAGGCAGGCAGGCAGGTAGGGAGAGAGAGCCAAGCTGGAGCAGAGGGAGGTGGTGAGGAAGGCAACAAAGGAGAAACTGGCAGCAGCACTGGGAAGAAGTGAGCCACAGAGGCCAGGGAAGGAGTGTGTGGCCATTCATCTCTCTCCCTTCCCTTCCCTTCCCTTCCCTTCCCTTCCCTTCCCTTCCCTTCCCTTCCCTTCCCTTCCCTTCCCTTCCCTTCCCTTCCCTTCCCTTCCCTTCCCTTCCCTTCCCTTCCCTTCCCTTCCCTTCCCTTCTCCCTTGCTCTGCTGCCATTCCCTCCCCCTCGTTGGGAGAGTGCACAGAAGAGCACTACTTTTATTAATGTCTTTGTTGATGATGTTTTTAAATTCCTGCCTTTGCCACTTTACAAATCCCATCTATACTATAAACTACCATCTATCACTAATCTGATTTAAATTCTGTACACACCAGTACTATGACTTCTTTGCTTTCAATGACTGTTGAGGCTCATGAACACATAAATTGGACTACTGGCCCATGAAGTTCAGTATTGTTTGCTCTTTGTCTGGCAGTGACTATCCAGGGTCTCAGGTTGCTGTTTTTCAGATCACCTACCACCAGATCCCTTTGACTGGAGATGCTAGAGACTGAAGCAGAGACCTTGTATATGCAAAGCAGATGCTTTAATATTGAACAGCAGCCCCTCCCCAAGCAAAAGAGATTATATGAAAAAGGGAATAATGATTAATAGTTAACTAGTTTGTAGAGCTAAAGTTCTCAAAATTATATGGCATTAGCACTCAACAACTGGTGTTGCAACTGTACTTGGCTCAGACTGCAAAGACTCCTTAGGCAGAGACCGAATTAATCAGCGACCCTAGCTAATGCACATACCATATTTTGCAACCCCAATAACAATGATGAAGCTATTAGATCCCTCGGTGTATTTTTCTGGTAGTGTTACATGGAAAAAGTTCATTAAGGAATACGAAATTCCCAGCTCAGCTAATTTATGTGCCAAATGGCTCTATTCACTTCCTGCAGAAGGTGGGATGAAACTGAGCTGTCCAGTGCTAAATTACCCCATATGATAAGCTGTGGGACAAGAATATACTAGCCACTTGATAATTCATTCGCTGTTAATCCTGGAAGGAATGCTGGTGTTGAAACTGACAAAAGGATTTAGAGAAGTTTCCAGATGCTCATATTTTATATACAAAGTAAGTGGCTAGTTGTGTTCCTCATTTGTTGTGTTGGTTTCAGATTCTTTCCTGGAGGTAGTGTTTCTGTTGTTGGGGAGCAAGAGAAGGCCACCAGACATGACATAAACAACACTAGAATACCAACTATATGAGCTAAAGAATGGAATTTAATAAAGGCTCCAACATATAATGCACATTTATAATAACAGAAATAGATTTTTTTTAAAGCAACCATAATACCATACTGTGTATTTAAAATTAAATCAAAATATACTAACTACACAATGCAATATACATAAACTCTCCGTCTCCAGTAACTGGAACTGCCTTGCATGAAATAAAGACAGGGATACAGATATATCAGTCTCTTAAATTAAATTTTTGCTGAAAATTGAAGAGTTGCAATGTTTTTTGAGTAATTTGTAAAGAACACATATTGCACTATTGGCACATTACTAGGCAGCCCTTAAACTGTTTCAACATGGCTGAAAGGTTCCTGGCATCCTCCCTGTGTTCCTCTAAAGATGTTAGAATGTCCAGGTGCGTGCAAGATTCATATAATGCAGCCCCTTGCCATACCATGGTTGCTTCCATCTGAGGAAGGGTAGTGTTGGCTCAGGAAGGAACTACAACACTGTCACCTTCCTTACAATGCTCATGTTTCAGCCACAGAGGGGTAAGGACACACTTTTCAGCATCTGCCATGCCACACGTGTAGTGCCCAGAGGATGCTTTGCTAATGAATTTTCTGTAAATATATGCTGAAGCTGTACATGACAGCAAAGCAAAAGAAGCAACGAATTGTGTGGCTGAATATTTCATAGGATCACAGGGAAGAAAAGGTGGAAATAAAGTCTCTTTATTATTTTTCCGGTAAACAATGAAGAGAGCTAATGCTGAAAGCTCAGTTGAACATCAACTCTCAGGGCCATTATGCACAATGACCAATGTTGCTAAATGTTTGCAGTATATATTTAATAGTGAAATTTCTTCATTCCACACACCTTCAATTCTAGCGGAATATTGAAGTCCCAGTAGCAGTCTATTCATTCCCCACAGGTTTCCGGTCTGGCCGAAATGACGGGCAGTGTCAAACAGGGGGCTGTATTGTGCTCGGAAACTTTAAAGACAATTGCAGAAGGGAGCTTTATTTTACTGTTAGGCACTTCTGTGGTGGGACTTCAGCCAAAGAAGTCTCGCTTATTTGTTGCTTTTGCCGGTTGATGGGGGAAAAAATGGTGATCGCATCTCTGGAAGCTCAGGGGCGAAAGCTAGGGAGGGACATTCTTTCTACCACTATTTTGAGAACGCACATGTCTTTTGCTGATGTGCTGCGGTTTGTGCTCAGAAGTGTAGCAGTTTTTCAGGGAGAATCCACTGGATTTCCCCCTAAGTGCTATAAAATTCTGATTGTTGCTGGAGTTTGGCAGGAGTTTTGTGGTTTGTTTACAATATCATGCGGAACATTAAATTAATAGCATTTACAAAAGGTAAGATTTCGGCTACATTTAAGTTGCGCGGAATGGACCTCATAATTGTTTAAAGGAAACACACTAAAGAGACTTTGGGCCATTCCGCACCGGGATCCATGTTGCAAATTGTTTGCGGCTCTGTCCCAGGCCTCCTAACAAGCTGGCCAGCCCCCGCCCGCCCCACTTGATCCAGCTGCGCCCCAAAGCCACCTTAAGCTACCTGGCCAAGGGCCAGGGGAGGAGACCCTTTCAAGACCCGTTCTTAGGACCGGGTTTTGAAACTAGTTATTAAATAAGTGCAGTTTAATCTCAGTGCTAGGTAACAATAGAAGACTTTGTAGTTCTACTGAAGCTGGAAAGGGTGACCCAGTTGGAGAGGAACCTCCACAGTGATACAGCCTCTGTGTGCGTGTCGCATACACCCAAGTTAGAAAACTGAAACCAATTAATTGACTAAATAACAAGCTGCAGCACTTGCACAATAGAAATGGAATTTAATAATCATAATCTAGTAATCACATTAGCAAAACAGTTTAATGCTAACAAGCTACCTAGTCTGGATTCATTATAGATTTTAAATAAAAAAAGTAACACCGTGTGTGGCAAAATTTTGACTAGGCTATAAATAATAAACATATGTAGCATGGTATGTTAATTTGTGAGAACCTGTGGTATGCATTCTTCATACTCAAAAGCATTCTGGAGAAAGGAAGACAGGCTACGACCACAAAACTGCTGAATATATATTAATATATTAATGCAGCTGACTGGAATGACTTCTATAGAATGTATTTTCTTCAAATGTATTTAGGACTTGGGTTTTCAAGTTTTGGACCCTTCTTTAATAGAGTGTGTTGCACACAATAAATAATGCACTTTCAATGCACTTTAGAAGTAGATTTTCCTGTTCCACAAAGGAAAATCCATTTGACAAAGCACATTGAAAGTGCATTATCCCTATGTGTGCGGAATGGGCCTGTGAAATGAGGATTAAATCTTTTCTTCAAGATCTACTTGCTTTCAGTTTATAACAGCACTGTGGACCAATGGTGGAACTCTGTACTCTGACATACCTCAGAAACAAGAGAAATGTGAGAAAGGCACATTTTGAACAAGATAGTTGAACCTCATATGTATAGGTCCAAAATGTGGACATGTGCATTGGACTGATGTTTTTTTTTTCCCTCTGCAAGGCATTGGGTATTTCTATAAGGCCTTTCCAAGCAATATCTGGATTGTGATGTGCTTCTGGCTTTGCCTTACCCTTTGCATTTCAATGACTGAGTGGAATGGCATTTAAAGACCATTTAAAGACCAGAGGCTTCATGCCAGGCTGCAGGCTGGAGCTTGAGCCAGGCCAGGTTGCCCCATCTATTCTCTTGAGGGCATTTGGCCCAGTGCACCTCATCTGCCCCAGATTTGTGCTCCCACAAGGGAGTTAGGGCAGCAACATTCCCAGTGTGGAAACAGTCAAAAAGAACTATGACAATTCACAACTGAATTACAATTTTAATTTATGCAAATGGCATTTTTATCCAAGTCATGTCACAAGCTGTTCTGCATTATCCATGTCTCCTTTCCATTCCCAAAAAGTAAATATGGTGAAGCCTCTGGGGTATGTTCAGAATATAAATAGCCTATGAGGACCTTGAGGAGAAAGGAGGCTGCCATTAAGCACAGCTGAGCTGCAATTTTCTTGTGTGCTGTTAAAAGGAACATGTAATTATACCCTTATTACAAAACTGAACTAATTCAGATGACAGATATGCTGGGAGGAAAAAAAGGACTACCCTGTGAAATAATTGGGTAAGCAGTTTTAAATTAGTTGGTTGTAACCTGAGACCATCAACACATGGAAATAAGTAAGGGGGAAATGATACCTTCCTTGGAATAGGTGCTTTAAAAAAAACCCAGGGCATTGCTAGGAGCATTTCAGAACTATTAGCACTGGGCTCAAGGTGTCAGTTATTCCTAGTGTTTTCTAATAAGCAATTTTATTTTGTAGCTAATTACATGCTGAATTGCTCTAGGATTAGAAGAAAGCCAGAGTCCAAGGATATAAAACCCCTTAAAATGTTTTTCCCTGAAATAGTCTGGAATTAAACAAAAAGAAAAAAATAATTTCTGACTGTATGGACCAGCCTGATTGGTCTAAGTCAGGGGTAGTCAAACTGCGGCCCTCCAGATGTCCATAGAGCTCATGGGTATTGTAGTCCATGGACATCTGGAGGGCCGTAGTTTGACTATCCCTGTTCTAAGTGAATTTAAAATAGGAGTAGTGTTGAACATTTATATGATTCAAATCTCCATAACTAGCATGTGTGTTTTTCTGTCTCTTTTTTTAATTGACTTATTTTTCGGCCTGAAGAACTAGCATTACTTACTTGTTCAGCATTAGAAGCTGGTCCATTGAGAGCTATCAGTTTACATACTCCTTAAAACACTCCATTAGCATCAATGCAATTCAGCCAGAAGGAGCACATTCTTACAAAGCTAATTGATCGCTTCAGGGTGTAGCCCAGTATATGTAAGACTGATGTTCAACCTTTTGCATATCATTTAGCATCAACAATATGCTTAGTTCTCAACAGAACATAAAACAATAGTCTTTGTGCAGGCAATTTAAGTCTACATCTGACAGACATGATGGGGCAGATAGATTGAAGATGTCATGGACTAACCAATAAGTGGGGAAGAATGAACAAGTGACAAGGAAAGACCAGGCAGATGTTTGCCGTTAATACTGGAGATGATGGCTCCATGGAATTTCTACTTGTTACTGTTCCTCTGACTCCTGGCAATATTTCCATCATGAGGATCAGCTCCAAATCTCACAGTTAGACATAGATCTTCTCTGCTGCATGATGTACCTTCTCCCTTGTGGGAGTGGGATTCTTTGCAAAGGGTGTGGGAGCATCTCCTATCATACACAGCTCTAGAGGTAATAATTGCTTTGAGTGAAATCACTAGTATTATTCCTAAATTCCTTCATCTTTCCAATCTTACTTGAAGGAAACTTGTCTCCCCAATACTGTTCCTCTTCACAATGGAAAGGGGAGGTCTGGCACTGGACAGACACCAGGGAAAAAGTCTGGTGGCAAGTCAACTCCATTAAAATCTAACCCCAACTTCAGTGGAATTAGGTCATAAAGAAGTGAGGAAGCCTGTTAACTTCGGGGGTCAATGAGGCAAATTTAGATATTTAACCTCTGTCATCTTTATTCCAAGGCGACTCATTTATGTATTGGTTAATTCCTTTGCCAAAAACTCTACAAGATTGAATGTCCATGCATAAAATGTAATCCAGGTAATGTATAAAGGTATCCCCTGTGCAAGCACCACGTCATGTCTGACCCTTGGGGTGACACCCTCTAGCGTTTTCATGGCAGACTCAATACAGTGCCTTCCCCAGTCATTACCGTTCACCCACCAGCAAGCTGGGTACTCATTTTACCGACCTCAGAAGGATGGAAGGCTGAGTCAACCTTGAGCCGGCTGCTGGGATTAAACTCCCAACCGCATGGGCAGACAGCTTCAGACAACATTTCTGCTGCCTTACCACCCTGCGCCACAAGAGGCTCTCAGATAATGTATAATAATCTCCAATTACTTACAATAGGATGTATTTTCATCATATATTGACTGTCTACTGAAACATATGGAGTTTATGATGGCCACTCTACACTTACTCTTACTTTGTCTAACTGAAGGCAGACTGGTTGATTGAACTGCTGCTACTACTACTACTACTACTACATATATGTTCAATCTATGTATATATCTAAATATCAATATCAATATCAATATATCTATATCTATATATCTATAAATTCAATCTATCTATATATAACATGTATATAGATGCTATGATCGATAGAGTAGCATAAATTTTCTTGAAAGTGTTGCTTTCCCAAGTATGATTATGTGACACACATGAAAAAATGTGCCTTCAATGTGGTTCTCATTAGATCACAGCCAGATGGGAGTTATTAATACTCTGTGCCTATAGTGTAGTGCGGTGCTACTTTACATTCTCCAAAATGTATTGTGTTCTTTAGGGCTTTGGCAGACACAAAGAAGGTGGCAGTGAGCAAGTTAACTATGCATTTCCTTTAGCTGGACCCTATGTGAAATCCAGATGTATTTGTATTCTCTTGAGTTATCCTGGTGTGTAGTCACTGTTAATGAATCTGCATGTATTGGATCATGTCCCAGTAAAACTTCTGGGAATCCAAATTCCATTACCTCAAATACAGTAAAAGTTTAGAAGAATTATAATTAGTGAGCATGCCAAAAACTCACCACTGCAAAATGAACTCATTCTGTTTCTCAGACAAGTAGTAAAATGGTTTCCCATTGTGATTTCTGTAACAAACAAAATGTAGCCTCTTCATGTGATCTCTGTAATAAACAGAATGCAGGCTACAGTGGTTTCCCATTGTGATTTCTCCTGCCAGTCAGTCACTTCCTGGGCTGTAACACTGCCTGTTCAAGATGTCTAGGATAAGACGAGGTTTGTTTCTTTGGGGGTATCAGACTTAAGAGTGGTGGTTACATACTGGGCCTCTATAATAGAGTGGAGGAGAGATGTAATAAACACACATAACTTATGTGATCATAACCTATGACATCTCCCATTTTACATTGTTTCAGATTTTTGTAAACCTTGTCCTCTTGCATTACTAATTAGATCTCTCATGCTGTTTGAGTATTTCATTTTATACCATGTAATACACCCACAGTGAGCAAGGCAGACTATATATAAAGTAAATAGATGAATGGAAATCTGCATGACCTTTCACAAGTTACTCTCCTGCTTACTGAACAAAATTTGAATCCAGTGCCACCTTTAAGACCAACAAAGTTTTATTCAAGGTACTGGCAATAATGCCCGTTGTGTGAAAAAATACAGTGGGCTCTAGCAAACTGGGGATAGAATCTGTGCCAGCAAGAAGCTTAATGGGGAAGCCATTGTCCAATAAAGCCAAAGTCCAATAAAAAATACAATGGGCTTTAGAAAAATGTTGATGCTCAGGAGAAAGGTGGACATAAAAGCATTATATACATAAAAGAAAAGAAACTAAATGATTCCTTCCCTTAATATGTAGCACAATTCTACTTCACCCTTACTCCAAGGATCGCGGAACAGGATATAACGCTCTCCCTTCCCTCATAACCCTCCCCCTTTAAGTGTGCTAGGCAGAACAAGGGAGAGAGCAACTGACCCAAGGTCACTCAACCAGCTTGAGAGCTGACCTGCTTCTCTAGAAGAGGCTTCCTCATCCATGGGGTAGGGCAAGGCATGTGATGCATTCTCATAGGACAGCTGAGAGGGTTCAGATGGTAAAAAGGACATCACAGGACCATTAAAAGAGTGGTGGGCTCATGATGGCCTTGCTAATAAACAGAATTCTTAGGGTTGCTAATTTCAGGTTGGAAAATTCCTAGTGTTATCGGGGTGGAGCCAGGGGAAGGCAAGGAATTCAAAAGTGTCTAACACAATGGAGTTCACCCTTTCAAACAGCCACTGTGCTCTGCTATTTCTGTCTGCTGCTTAGCTGGTGATGCCTGCCCTGAAGCCTGAGGCCACTGCTGGCAACTGCAGTTGTTATTTTTGTCTGTGAGGCCAAGTCATTGCCTAATAAAGTTGGAACACTTAATTCCCCACAAACTCCTATTGTCCACTTCCCTGTAATGCCTTTGTATTTGAATTCCCAAGCTAACTCTGAAATTCTGGTCCACTTATGACTTTGATTTTGTATGACCTTCCCTGTAAATACTCTTTTTTTTTTACCAGCCTTGGTAAATAAAGTCACTTCAGTCCCTGTTTTTCTTGAGCCAGTTAATTGTTCACCATTTACAGTTAACAGGCTCTGAATATTCCTCTCAAAACTATTGCTGGTCTGTCTGTTTGTGCTTCCTGTGGCTCAGAGTGGCTATTTCTGCCCATTTTACTATATTGACAGCTTGAGGTAATGTTTGGGTTTGTCTGTTCTCTAATTTTGGACAATAAGTCTTTATATGTTCCTCCTGATGGCAGCGATATCACTATCTCTAGTTGTCTATTTTGTAAGGGAGTGTTCCACCTGGCTGGGGTGATGTTTGATGGCTTGATTTTCTCTGAGGTGTTCCAAACTTTATTTTTCTTGATGGGAGGTGGGCAAAGAGACCCCCCCCCAAGTTCTGCTCAGTCTCGACTAATAAAGTGACGACTGATTTTAGATTTGCATCCCTCAGGAACCATTTAAATTATGAGGGAAGTTGTCTGTAAAACTGTTGTAAGCCTATCAGTTGTGTCAGTTCTTGAACAGTTTTTACTTTCTCCCCTCAACCCACCTATTCAAAGAGACAACCTATCAGGGCATATGTTTCACCTGGTTTTCTTTTATTTCTCTAAAGGTTTTTCTGCTTTATTCTAACCCCATCCATCAGTGTCACTCCTAATGAGTGCCACTCCATCAGGGCCACTCCTAATAAACCCAACAACCTTCCCTCCATTTCCAGTCCCTCAGCTAATATGGCAGGTAGTATCTTCCCTGTGCACCGGCTGCCCCTTGTTTTGAAAAATGCAGTGGCCCAGAAGCTGTTATCCCAGAGTCTGCCAAAAGAGACAGCCCTTAGAATTCTTGTGGTTATCATCCCCCAAAGTCCTGCTCCTCCCCCAGGGCTCTGAACCAATCCCCTCCTGTGAGTTGTATGCCATTACACTACATTTCTTATTACATCGAAAGGAAGATAAGTTTTTGTGAAAGCACTCGAAAGCTTATCATCACTAAACATAAAGTTGAACTTGTGTGCAGGCAACTCACTCTCTATCTGATTTGCCCTCCCTGGGTATGTGCCACCACTAGGGAGAGAGCATTCTGCCAATGAAGGCCAATCAGCTCAAATTGTACTCTGCTACTGAGGGCCAATCAGCTCAAATTGCACTCGGCCAATGAGTTCAAATTTAACTCTGCCAATGAGGGCCGATCAGTTTAAATTGCATTCTGTTAATGAGAGCAATTAGTTCAAATTGCATGCAGATAGCTCACCCTACCTGCTTGGCTCTCCCTGGGGGTGTGCCAACAATAGGGAAAGAACACTCTTCCAATGAGGACCAATTGTCAGGCTTATCTCTCCTCTTCCTGTTGCTTGCTGGGTGGAAGAGATGCTGGTCTCTCTGAAAAGCCATGATGTTGATAAGTTGCTCCATTCTCAGCCTCTTCCCATTCTCACCACCACCACCCCCCAGCAAGGGAGGGAAGCCAGCTGCTTCTTTTGCCTACTGTGTTGTTCTCAGGTTGCAACTCTCTGCTGGAAGAAAACACAGATGAGCTGCCAGGGAGGCAGAGAGAATCAGTATTTCAAAAATAGAATGCCAAGGGAGTAAATGTCTTAGCTCAGTGAAACAAGGATTCCTTCAGGTAGTCCAAAGGCATCAGCAAAAGGAGCAGGTCACAGACTGTGTCCACAACCCAGGCCTCCCCAGCCTTAAGTTAATATAGGCTGCCAGTAGTCTCTCAGTCCTCACTCGGTGATGACTCAGTCTTCTGTGGTCAGTAGCTGTATTGCTAGCATGATGTGGTGCCTTTTAGACTAGATTGTAATATATATTTTAATTTCAACATAAGTACAAATTGCCAGGTAACCCCAGATGTCCCTCCAAAAGTGGGACAATCTGGTCACCTTACCTTAGGGAGATGGGGATGGGTGAGAAGGAGTCAGCCCATCACCTATGTTCTTCCCCAAGCAGTCTTTGGGAGTTGTGGGAGTGGGTGGGAAAGAGGCAGCCCTTTCCCTGTGGTCTTATTTATTTATTTGATTTTTAGCCCGCCACTCCCAAGAGGCTCGTGGCGGGTTACAACATTTAAAAACCCAAATAGAATTCCCCTAAAACAATATAAATTATACAATGCTGATCCAAAGATCCGAGATACAATGCGGTGTTAAATCAACTAAAAATACCCCTTAGCCAAGACCTCTGGGGGAGGATATGGGAGAATAGATCTCCAGCCATCAATAAGATGTTAAAAAAAAGGAGAAGAAGGAGGGTAGGGTCCAGTTCTTCCTTAGCACGCTTATCTTCCCCACCCCATCTAGCATTTGGAAGGTGGAGGAAGGTGTGGGAAGAAGGCAGCCCCCTGAAGCCTTCGCTGCCTGGCCCACTGTTTGGGAAATGTGTGTGTGGGGGGGAAGAAGGTGGCAGTCCACCTTACCCACTCACAGCCTTTCCAGCCTGGCCTTTGGAAGATTTTGGGGGGGTAGGAAGGTGGCAGCCCACCCCACCAAAGCTGGCCTGGCCTTTGGAAGATGTGGGGTTTGATTGGGAAGGGGGGGGGGAAGAGGTGACCTGTGTAGACACTGTCTTTCCCTTACATCTTCCTGAAGGTTTCCAGGCCCCCTCCTGGAAGTTGGCAACCCAGCAGGCTGTATATGGAGGAGTCAGGAATCAAACTCAGCTCTTGA
Organism: Paroedura picta; assembly: GCF_049243985.1. NCBI lineage: Eukaryota > Metazoa > Chordata > Lepidosauria > Squamata > Gekkonidae > Paroedura > Paroedura picta. Next base: position 83,001,559 of record NC_135374.1, on the reverse strand, counting down.
GATAAGAATCTTCTTTAATCACTTCACCGCACTAGATCTCAAGATTGAGGAGTGGTGGTGGTGGTGGGGAGGATTTCCAGGAAGGTCACAGTGCAGGTGTATGTGCTAGTGCCCATTTTATTCCTGGGTGCAATGGGCTTTGCCTCTAGTACCTTGAATAAAACTCTGTTGCTCTTAAAGGTGCCAGTGGACTCAAACGTTGTTCTGCTTTTTCAGGCCAATACAGCTGCATATCTGAACTGATCCTCTGTTTACTATTTAGCAAAACAGTGTCTGACCCCCTTTACCACTAGGACACGGAACAAGAGCTTTGTTGCATGGGCAAAAGTAATAAGGAGTTTCTGTTGCTTTGCTGAGACACTGTCACATCTGACAGAACTTATTAAACTCGAAGGATGCAGTTAAACACCTCTTGAAATTTTCAACACATTTTGCGATCCATATCCTGAGGGTTATGAAAGAAACAGCAGGTTTTGATAACACTGCTGAGAGAAAATGTCTCTGAAAAATATAATTGACTCAAAGTAGTGAAACTGGCATTTAGAGGGAGCTGTTGTGTTATCTAAGTCAGTGGTCCCCAACCTTTTTTAGGCTGGGGACCGGCGGCAGCACGGAGGGCGATTGCCCGGCCACGCAATGCGCATGTGCAGCTGCTTCACCTATTTGTCTTAAAATGCTTGTAGTCTTACTATACAGTTACTGGTAATAAAATTCCCAGACATTATTAGGTCACCAGTAATTCCCCCCCCCCAGCTGTTCAGCAAAGGAAATACTTCATTATCTTAATATCAGTTTACTTTAGGAGCATTATTATTTTTCATTAGTGATTTGTAGAAATGCCTCTGTGGCTTGCACATGTTTGTTTCTGTGTGTCATAAGAGTAAAAATAACTGGTGTATTTATACTGCATTTCAACTGTGTCTTCATTCACAGCTTTATAGAAATTTGGGATTCATCAGAAAAAAGCTGCTTTCAGTTTTATCAATTGATCACAATTCTTTGTAGTACTCAGAAACATATGAAGATTCCCCTCCATTGTTCTTGGATCCAGCTCCATTTCTTCCATCTTCTAACTGAAATCACTGAGAAGTGTGTCTGGATAAATGCAGTAATTGGAGAAGTGTCCACATAGCCAGGAAACATTGACTTGGTATGTCCAGGGTGAACCGATCAGCTTAACCATGAGAAGAAGCAGTAGTAATTAGATATAACAACTGGGACAGGAGCCACATCAGACTGATGATCCAACGGCAGCAAAAAGGTGAATGTTCTCAAAACAAGGGCGACTTCTTTTGCGATGAGTTAATTCAAGATAGACTTAAAACAATTTTAATCCCAGCAGTCTATAGCTATGGGTAGGGACCATGGTGTGAACATATGAAGCTGCCTTGGTATTGTCTGCTCAGCATAGTATTGTCTACTCAGACTGGCAGCAGCTTTCCAGTGTCTCAATTAGGAATTTTTCCCATCACCTACTACTTGATACTTGTATCTGGAGATGCCTCAGATTGAATTTGGGACCTTCTGTATGGAAAGCAGATGCTCTATCAGATCACTAACATGAAAAAGCTCCCATATTCAAACCCCAGAATTTTCATTTAAAAGGATTAGACAGTTAATGATTTTTATTTATTTATTTAATTTATTATTATATTTATATACCACCCTCCCTGAGGGCTAAGGGCAGTTTACAGGAAATGTGATGTGAAAGAGCTCATCTCTGTGTCTCTGGAAAGCTACTGATCTTGATAGCTGTACAGCGCTCTCCAGAGTTGAACCCTTCTAAACCCAGTGTCTTCCACAGACTGAGAAGGCTGTAACTTTGCTAACATGCACTGTTAGTTTGTATGAAATCACTGATATTAGGACGCTTTGTGATTAAGAATCTGAATTCCAAATGTTATTCCTCAAGATTTTATTTCCACTAAGTGATGGCGTGGACTTCTGAAAATAGATCTTTACAATGGAAAACTTGAAAAAGCTCCTAGCTGAGCACTGCCAGAGCAATATTAGATGGCAATTACCATTTTTCAGAATAATTGGAAACAGAAATGATGTAGCTGATTATAAAGTATAAGCACATTACTATATTTATACATACATATATTTATACACATTACTACATTTATACATGCAATAGTCATATTTCCATTTTCTCTTTCTCCAGAGCTGTAAAGATGAGCTGCATGGTTTTTGCTCATGGCCATTAAAATTCTGAATTGTTTCTTTGTTCCCTTGATCACACAAAACTGATTCATCACTAACAATTTAATATCCATGATACTTCTTCAAGCTGAACTGCTGATGATAGATAGATGATAGATACAGATAGATAGATAGATAGATAGATAGATAGATAGATAGATAGATAGATAGATCTCACTAAACATTATAAATTCAAACTTGTGTGCAGCCAACTCACCCCCTACCTAATTGGCTCTCTCATGGGGTATGCTGCCAAGAGAGAGAGAGAGAGAGAGCACTCTGCCAATGAGGGCCAATCAGGTCAAATTGCATGCAGACAGCCAGGAAATCCTCTACCATGGGAATGTGTACTCATGAGTAAGTCATGGCCCTCAACCAGGATAGTTTAGTCCTAATTAGAGGGCTATCAGCCCTAGTAGTTTAGACCCAATCAGGAGGAAGCTCTCAAACCCGAAAGGCTAATTAGTGGTCAGCTATCTGACTCCAACTTCCTGTCACTTTCAGAAGTTTGCTGGGTGGAAGAGGAGCTGGCCTCAGAGCATGCCCTGCTGCCAATAACTTTCCCTAGCCTCCTGACCTCTTTCAGTCTGGAGGACATGGGGGAGGTGGATAAGCCACCACCTGGAGCAGACTCTGCATGCCTTCTGGAGGGGGGCTGTGGAAGACCCAGAAACAGCCTGCTGCCAGAAAAAGCCTCTGCCCTGGGAGTTTTACTCATGAGTAAGTCATATGAGGTTTGTAATTTGCAATCCAAAAAAGGAAGGAATGCTTTGGGGGTAACAATCACAGGCAATTGCAGCAGGGGAAATAATGCTGATGTGGGTGGGACTGGAAAGATATAGACTTTTCCTTTCCATATAGATACAACTTTGGTACTGCTCCAGTCTTTCCAACACCATCTCAACAAAGCATATTTGAGACCAATGGCATGGGAGGTGAGGAAACTGTAGAAGGGAGCACAGAAGAACCATAGGGACCTGTAGAGAGGGGAGATGCTGTTTCCCAGTAACACCTTCCCCGTGGGAGTTGGCATTTATACCCTGCTTTTCACTGCCCAAAGAAGTCTTAGAGTGACTTACAATTGCCTTCTTTTCCTCTCTCCACTACAGACACCCTATGAGGTAGGTGAGGCTGAGAGAGCTCTGAGAGAAACTCATCTGTGAGAACAGTTTCTAACAGGACTGTTACTAGTCCAAAGTCAACCAGCAGGTGGAAGAGGAGGGAATCAAATCCAGTTCTCCACATTAGAAGCCACAGCTTTTAACCACTACATCAAGCTGTACAAATTGCTATTGCCTTAAAGAGAAGTCACTAGAGTACAGGCAGAAGAATCTGTTGCAAGAGGATGGTGTAAGACTTTTTTGACTTGCCTACTGACTTGACTTTTTTGACTTGCCTCCAGATGGGACCTAGAGATGCCACTTCTGGGGTTTCTTGAAGCCTGAAGTATGTTTTAGGGGTTTCTCAATGGTAAAACAGTTGAGAGAAGCAGACATGGAGGCAGTAATTGAGAAACCCACTGTAAGTTCTTTGCCAACCAATATTTTCATGTTTGTTTGAAACATGAAACTGTTTTTTATTTACTTTGATATTAAATAGAATTGAAGAACAGACTGAAAGATTTTCAATTCTTTAAGCAAATTTTGCTGTCAATTGATTATTTTCATTGAAGAATGAAATAGGCATGTGCAAGGGGCCCCCGATTCGGACCATTTCGGATCCGAATCGGGCCAATTCAAACCCTTTCAGATTCGGATTGGGCCAATTCGGATTGATCCAAATCAACTCGGAGCCGTCCAAATCGATTTGGAGCCAATGCAAGTCAGTGGGGCCATTGACTTGCATTGGAAATCCTTCCCCAGCCTTTCCCAGGGGCTGGGGGAAAGGGGGTGTAAGGTACACCAATGAAGCTTCTTGGGGAGCTCAGGGAGGGTCTTCCCTGACTCCCCTGCAAGTTTCAAGAAGATTGGATCAAGGGGTCCCATCATAGGGGCTCCCAAAGAGGGTACCCCTATCTGCTCCATTGGATAGAATGGAGGTTTGGAAATCTCTGGTTTTAACTTGATTTCCCATAGACATCTATGGGAAAAGGTCTTTGGAAGCCTCTAGGATGGGACCCCCTGGTGCAATCTTCCTGAAACTTGCAGGGGACTCAGGAAAGACTGAGTCTTTTGGAATCGATTCGGCCAAATCTCATGGATTCGGCCTTTTAAAGATGGAGGACGGTCCCTTTCAGACCGTTTTAGGCTCGGAAACTTCCCCGATTCGGCCAATTCGGCCGAATATACACATGCCTAGAATGAAACTGTGACAAGTTTATGAATTATTTGTTTACTTCATGGAATCCAAAGCCAGTGACTCCCACCTCCCAAGTAGTCCTTTTCTCCAGTGGGACTGATCTCTGTAGCCCGGAAATTACCTGCAATTCCAGCAAATCCCCAGGTCCCAACTGGAGATTCACATCCCACAACCTCTCTTGGGCACAGTGCCACAGATTTCCCCCCCCCCTCCCAACAGCCCTTTCATCTCCAGGAGGCTGGAGATGAGTTGTCATTGTGGAGCGCCCCCTCCAAGACAGCCATTTTCCTCTTGGGATCTGATCTCCGTAGTGTGCAGATTACCTCCTATTCCAGGAGATATCTAAGCCACTCCTCGAGGTTGGTAACTCCTGGTTAGGAACGTTACTTGAGGTTTAGAGTCTGGATCGCAAGGATCTTGGGGTGGGGGGGGAGAGAATGAGTAAAGACTGCCTGTCAGCCCCATGGGACCCAGCTTGGCCTCTATGTTCTACTTTCCTGCCTTTCTTCTCCCTTCCTTGATTTATGGTTTTGCTATGTAGCCAGCCCTCAGGAAAGACACAGTGCAGGTGTGCATCCTAGTGCCCATTGTTTCTCTAGTATATATGTTTGTGTGTGTTTGTGTTTTTCAGTCTCAGTTCAGTATTTGTTTCTTGTATATAAGAATAAGCCACCTTGAAATGTGCAGAATATTTAACAAAGTGTGAATGATAAAGAATCAGCTTTCATCTGAAAATGCGAATTGCCAGATTTTACATACATTTATCAGATAAAATGAAGTTCCTTCATCTAACAGCAAAATGGATGGGCCCTCATGTGGACAGCCACAAAATGTTGTTGACCACAGAAAAAGTAGTCCTTTCTGCCTAACTGTGGATTTACTATTTACTTTACTTTTAATTTATATCCCACTCCCCCCCCCCGAATAGGTCTCCAAGTAGCTTTTCACATTGTCCCCTACTTCCTTTACTTAACCCTCACAGCAACAACATTGTGAGAGGAGGTTAGCCCAAGAGACTGTGATGAGTCCAAGGTCACTTGGCAGGATTCCATGACTGAGTGAGGGATTTGAACATGTTTGCCTGAGGTCCTAGTCCAACACTGTAATGTCACATCAGCCCCAGGATTCCATTGGTTTGCAGGGAAAAAATTATTTTTTTGCAAATTGATGACGTATTCTACCCCTACCCTGTGACCCAAATCACAAGTGTGCAAGCAGCTCCTGTAGCCAGCAGAAGTGTCATTCTGCTAGCAAAGTATTGTGGAGTATTAATTACCATAATCATGACCTGTGTATAACAGGGTTGAGATACAGACCAACACTCAAATGAAATGAAAGCTTCTTAAAAACAGAAATGTATTGAATTAACAAGAGATCCCAGTTTAATCAGGTAAATAAAAATAAAAATAGAGGCATAGAATCATCATCTGCAGACACTACAGAAAGGAAATAAATGCATATGTGAAGTATGAATACAGTTTAAACCCTTTCCCTAACAAACTATCTGTTACCAAAGAAGGAAAAAAATGCAGAGAATGGAAGACATACTGCCTCCTGAAGACTAGGGCAGCTCTCAAGAGGGACATTGACCAGACTGGAGAACTGCACCAGAACAAGAAGGAAAAATAAAGAAGCCCCCCCCCCCACCAAGTACTGATGTTGATCTGTAAAAAATACCATAAGACATTACTTTGGTAGACATATCTAACTTATTTCCTTGTGAGTTTTATTGGATCTGGGTCTAAATTAATGTGTTCAGGCCTGCAGCTTGGCTTTTACTAAATTAACCCACTATCCATGAGAAGGAGAACAATTAGGAGTACTTTTTTGCTAAAGTTAAATCAATCTTCCTTATTACTGTTTGCATTTCATGAAGTACAATGAAAAATAGGATCCTTTGTGACAGGAAGTGGATGCTGTCTGGCAAATTATAGAGAGGGAAATGATTTAGTTTCCCTTCTTGACCATTGTAATTGTTATCCCAGTCGCCCAAGAAGTCTTGGAAAAATAAGCTCCAGCACATTTATGACTGCCTCAACAACATCCAAGTTTTCTTGCTTTCCTCGGTTCAGGGGAAATTTAACTTTGCTTTAGCATAGCAAATAAAGAATTCCCACAGATATGTATACAGGGAACAATTGTATAAAAATGCCCAATTATGAAATCTAACAAAAGAAGAATGAACAAAAGGCATTGGATGGAAGGCTTCCAGTTACATAAGGACATGTGGTCATTACTGGAGAGAACACAACAGTAGTCTTTTATTTCACCATTAACTAAGTTAGATGTCACAGAAGTCTAAATATAAAACCAGGTTTTTTTAATTGGGAAAGGAAACTTTTCCTTTGTACCCTTGTATCATAATGCAAAACCAAAAAGGGAACAGAAACCCAACCTGGACAAAATCAGGAACTCAAAAGTTGAGCTTCAAAATAATGTCAAAACAATATAAAAACATTATTACAAATATTTATTAAAGTGCACCAAAATATATGAAAAACAAAGTAAAAACCATACATACCTAACTGCACGTGAAGAGCTAACCAAACACATTTCGACCCTCAGTGGTCAATATATACCGTCCAATGCTCTCTTGTCTAAAAACAAATTCTAAAGTTTTGCTGGGTGGTCAAGAGAAATCTGTTTGGTGTAGCCCCAACCAATGTTTCTAAAGTATTTCTTTTTGGAGCCTACCTTCTAAGATATATATTGTCTAGGACCACCACTCTCAGCTATAATCTTATTCTGCATCAAGAGTGCATTTCATGTGTGTCAGAAAAAGCTTTTTGTATCATAAGCCAGAACCCATTTACTTGGCAACAGACCCCACCAAATGTAATGACAAATTCTAAGAAATGTACTTAGGAGCTGTTGAAAACTGTGCGGATGATGAAGTTGCAGAGAAGGCTAAGATCAACACAGTTCAAATGCCATGTCATGTTTAATGAATGTGTGTGTATGTGTGAGGGGAAATCAAGATCATGCCTCTTTTTCATATCCCCCGCTTATGCAAATTAATGAATGGGATTCAATACCTTTAAAAATAGCAGAGAAGTAAGAACTTCCCCGGATCATTTAAGATTTAAAGTCAATTAAAGTGAATCATTGCATATATATATTTTAGGCAGTAAAAAGGGGTGTTAAGCCCCCAAAATCACTGTGACTTTTTCTTTGATGATCTCATTTGGCAGACAATTTCACCAGTGTCTACTGTAAATACCAATGTAAAGTTGCTATGCTGTTACCTGCATTAAGGTTCCTCATACAGGTGCTCATTTGAGAAATATTGTGGTCACACTTGGCTTAGCCGAGGCCGTGCCCGCAGACCTCAACTCAGGGAGTGTGCGCAAGATGGATCAAAATAAGATTACAAAAACCAAGGAAGTTAGATACTCCAACCTCCCTGCTAGGTAAGACTGCTCCCACCACTGAATGGTTCCATAGACTTTCCAAACTCAGAGGCAGTCTTGAGGCCTATCAGGGAATTAACAGGAGTCTTGAGTCTTAAGAAACCACAATACAGAATTGGTAGAGTAACACAAGGAAAGGCTCAGGTTACCGCTTAGCTTGTTCAAGAATCAGACAAAAGGTTTTTAAAAATTATTTTGTATTTATTAAGGTGCATGTAGATCAACTGTTATACTAAGCAGTGAAAAATAAGAACATTGTGAAATATTTCTAACCAACACAGTATACTCACTGAGGCACAAAAAATGGCAAGGTACTTAGAGCTTCAAAAGTTCAGAGGCCATAAGCATAGAGTGGTCAAACCACATGCAGGTAGGGTACAACAAAGGTTGACAAAATTTGACAAAACAGACCAATTCTGCACAAGGAATTTGCCCTAGACAGCCTCTCATTGCTCGCAGGATTTAGTGCTGCTTCCACATGACATGGGCAGCAACCGAGCTCGCCAGTGGGTGGCACAAGTTTTCAGCAGCTTTTCTCCATGGTGAGAGAAATCACCAAAAAAAACGATTTCCTACTTCTTGTCACGCTGTAAATCAGGATGCAAACTGGGGCAAGCCCGTCTTGAGGGAGAAACGCGTGCCCGTCTCAGCAGCATTTTGCCTGCCAGTGCACCTGCCCTCTCCTCTCCATTTCCTGCCTGAAATGGTGCAGTCCATTGTGCTACTGTCTTGGTAGCAACATGGACAGGGGGGGAGGGTGGTGATGAAGCAGCCCTCTCCCTATTAGCTTTGTTTCTGTGCTCTGTGTTTTAAATCATTATTGTGACCACACAATCATCAGGGTCTAGTTACCATAGCCAGCCTATCAGAAATCAACCTATAGGTAAAGAGACCATTAGACAAAGTATCCCGAAAACAGATCTAAGGAAATGTTTTATTGTTGTAACGTGACCCCGAAGGAATACAGAAATGCAAGTTAAAAAAAATGCTATAGCTTTTCCCCATAGCAATGTGGAAGTGTGTGTGTATTTTTAGTTAATTTTGGGACTTGGGGGGGGGGAGGTTTGAGTCCCCAAAACAACTGCTGTGAAGGGATTGGTGGCTTGTGTTGATTGTCAACCTAAGGAACAGTGGGAGATGTTTGGGTTGTCCATGCTTCCTGCTTCTCCACCACCTCGTTGGGAGACAAAAAGCCTCAGCGAGGCAGTAGGGTAACACATGAGGAGCCTCCTTTCAGGAAGCATGCCAGTTTGGTGTAGTGGTTAGGAATGTGGACTTCTAATCTGGCATGCCAGGTTCAATTCTGCACTCCCCCACATGCAACCAGCTGGGTGACTTTGGGCTCGCCACAGCACTGATAAAACTGTTTTGACTGGGCAGTGATATCAGCACTCTCTCAGCCTCACCCACCCCACAGGGTGTCTATTGTGGGGAGAGAAATGGGAAGGCAACTGTAAGCCGCTTTGAGCCTCCTTCGGGTAGGGGAAAGCGGCATATAAGAACCAACTCTTCTTCTTCTTCAAACATGTGGTTTTCTGTCACGTGATTGCAAGAAGGAGGCGGATTACACATCCATGTGGAATCATAGTATCAAATTGAGTTCCTTTATGGTTTATTCCCACCTGGGATTCTAAACTAAGGTGACCAGATTGTCCCACTTTTGGAGGGACATCTGGGGGCACCTGGCAAATTGTACTTAGTATTGTTATATATATATATATATATATATATATATATATATATATATATATATATATATATATATATATATTACAATACTATTTTTGCGTTCTATGCGTTTTATGAAACTTTTTGTTGCTCCATATAGACAAAATTTTTAATCAAGAACCCCCCTGGTCAATGGTGTCCCGCTTTACCAATGTTACAATCTGGTCACCTTATTCTAGACACAAAAACCAATCAGAACTATTTGTCAGTTTATTAATATGCCAATAGAATTACTGATGTCAGGGACATGAGAAGAGCTATCCTAGGCCAGGAGCCGGAATGCTGACTTCATCTAGCTCGAAGCCCATTTCTCTTAAACAAGTTAATTGGGAACATCTGCAACTTCTTACTTCTTATCAAACTCAACACTGACAGTGTAAGCTTCTCTAAGGCCACAGGTAGAAGCAATTGGTAGCACATACTTGCACAGAAAAGTGAAAGATCTTCTTTGCAGCTTGCTAGAATCTACAGACCCAATGCCTGAATCAAAGTTTTACAAAAGCAGAAATGGAAGCCATTATTCTACTACAAATATGATGAAACTTTTCCTTTCAAAGTCTATTGTTACAGTCCTTCAGACCAACTTATGCAAACAAAATCATAAGAGACCAAAACAGTATAGTCATAAGTTATAGGACAGTTAAGACATATAAAGAGTAATATGATGAGCCATATTATAGGCCCAGCTAGATTTTACTCGTCACTAAGGCCCTTGTGACCCTTGCAGAGGAGAACTAGCTAATAGTAGAAGGTGCTTAATTCCCTAGAAGTAAGGTAGATACAGGAGAGGCGCAGCTTTCTTCTGTGTTTTCTACTGATCTTCCCTTCAAGTAAATTTTCCTTTCCAGAACAAAATTAACTGCAAGAAAGCAAAACCAAACCAGAAAATTTCCCATGCACTAATTATTCTTTCCAGCTAGGAGAAATAATTTACAGGGTCTCTCCTTTCTGCATTTCACCTTTCTCCCCCTCCCTAGAAGAGTTAATGTTATATTATTTAAAAGACTCCCTCCACAGACTTTCTTTTGGGGGAACACCGAGTTAAAGTATACAATGTAAGAGGTGTGATGGTAAGTTGTTGGTCAAACACATTGGTCTGCAGAATCCATATTTTCTTCCATCTTGGAAAATAATGCCAGATGGTCACAACTTCCTTGACAGCTTATATACTCCGAAATCCTGAGTGGCTTCATTGAGCTAATCCTACCAAAGAGACTTAGTTTTTAGGTAACAAAATGATTGGCTCATGCATAATTTAATCCAAAAACTATTTGTGTACATGCACATTGGCTGCAGACGTTCACCTGCAAATATACATAACTGTGGAATTACAACACAGGCAGCTAAAAACAACAGTGAACCATTGTCTCATGGAAAATATCTTGGATTCACACTTCATTTTATAGCCAGTACATAGTCAGATTATTTATGAAAACTACAGAGGGTTTAAAATACACAATAGTCTCATTCACTATTAAGAACTCTATTTCTGTTTCGATGTTAAAGGAGAGGGAGTAGAGAGAATCAGTTTACAAAGGTTCTTGGTCTTGAAAGATTTATCCCTACCACAATGATTTGTTTATTTAAAGCAACACAGTCTCAATTGGCACTTCATTGAAATTGAAATGTGTCTAGAAATATCTGCATTGCAGAAACTCAGACCTTATAAAACTCTCAGCATATGCAGACCGTCTGACTCTAGCATTCTGACACAAACAACTTTTGCATGGAATATGCATTACTAGGGTTGCCACTAGGAAATACTGGGTCCCTTTAGCTCCATCCCATTAAAAAAAGTTATCCCTGTTTTGTCCTGGGACTTTACTATTACAATGTATAATTGGTGCTAGTCTGAGAAGCAGAATCCAAGGAATTTCTTTCTCTTCAAGTTTCTGTAGATTTGGAACACTGAGATTCCCCCCCACCCCATATACATTTTTACACTGAAATCTCTGGAAAAACACATCAAACAATTCATCAGCATTCCTCAGCTGTTGATTTGCTAATCACATCTGATTCTCTAATCAAATCAGAAGTTGATTATAGCTTTGTGTTTCTGGTGAATAAACCAATATTGCATTATTTAATTATATGCTGTTAATAGGCACAATTATTATGAGAGACTCTATTGTGAGAGGAAAACTGTAATTTGCATTAGACTAATTTGCATTAGAGGATTTCAATAATTATTTGGGTGGGTTCTTTCAAAAATGACATAATTATATATGTATAATTGATTTCATTTTTACCCCACTTCTTCCCCAAATAGGGACCTCCACACTCAACCCAGCTGGCTCGTGGTGGTTTACATAAAAAAATGAAAACCCGATAAAAACCCCCATACAAGCAACATTGGCAGCAGCAATCAACAATATACATCCCCAATACCATCCCTCAACCCTTTTGATAACAGTTACCATTGCCATGATAGATGTCCACAAGTGATGTTTGGCCTAGGGGGCCTATGGGCTACAGAGGGAGGGACCTGATCTTACTACCCGGGCTTCAACTGAATGTCTGGCAGAAGAGCTTTGTCTTGCAGGCCCTGTGGAACACAGAGAAATACCTCAGGGCCCTCAGTTCTTCTGGGAACTCATTGCACCAGGTTGGGGCCAGGACCAAAAAGGCCCTGGTCCTGTTTAAAGCCAGACATACCTCCCAGGGACCCAAGACAACCAAGAGTGAAGGGCCTTGCATTGAGCATAAGGAGATAAGCGGTCCCTCAGATAGGTAGGACTCAGGCTGTGTATAGCCTTGAAGGTTAAAGCCAGAACCTTGAACCTGATCTGGAAGTCAACTGGCAACCAATGCAGCTGTCTCAGCATAGGCAGGACATAACCTAGCAAGGACCCTTGCAGCCACATTTTGCACCAATTGCAATTTCTGGGTCAAAGAAAAGGGAAGGCTCGCATAGATTGAGTTACAGAAGTCTAGTTTGGAAATGATCATTGCATGGATCACTGCCAAGTGTTCTGAGGATAGTAGACTAGCTTGGTGGTATTCTACATGGGAGCATGAAGGGGTCAGATAACGCTTCTCCCACAATAACCCTTTGTGTCTGGTTCTTAAGGAAGGACAGCAGCCACTGTAAGGCTGTCCACCTAATCCCCATCCCAGTGAGGTGGTAGGCAAACAGCTCATTGTTGACCACATCAAAGGCATCTAACAGATCTAAAAGCATGAGGATAGCTGAACGGCCCCATCCCCCTTGCACTCGAGATTATCCACCAGAGCAACCAGCATGGTCTCTACCCCATGGCCAGGATGGAAGCCAGACTAGTATGGATCCAGGGCCAAAGTTTCCTCCAAAAATGCCAGGAGCTTGTCCAATGCCAGGAGCTCAACCACCTTTCCCAAAAATGCCAGATGTGAAACCAGGTGGTAGCTGGCCAGATTCTCATGGATCCAGCCATTATTTTTTTCATAATGAACCACTATCACCTTTAGTCCTTCATGGAACTTGCCCGACGCTAGGGAGAGGTTAACAATCTCCCTCAAATCAGGTTGCTCCAGATTTGAGCAACCATGATGGACAGGGATGCAGGGGGCAAGTGGTCACCCTCACTGATCCCAGCAGTTTGTCCACTTTGGTTTAAAAGAGCTGTCTTAAGCCATCAAACATTGTCCCCCATAATGGCCACGGAGCTCCCAGCTCATGTTCTATATCAATTGTGGCAGAAAGGTCCTGGTGGAGTGACAGCACTTTGTCTCCAAAAAGCCCGCTAATGCCTCACAGTCCAATTTACTGCTATTTTGGCTTCACCACTTTCACTGCCATCTCCTATGCCCTTATAAGCATGCAATAAGATATTCTTGCCACCTCATTGCAAGTCCTCCAACGCATTTGGTCTAGCCGTCTCACTTCTCTTTTCCTCTTATGAAGCTCCATGGAATACCATGGAGCCTGCTTGAGGCGAGGGTGGAGAGGGTGACTAGGAGCAATATCATCAATAGTGGCTGTAAGGTGGGACTGCCAGTCCTCCACCAAGGCCACAAACAAGACTCCGGAGGGCATTGGGTCCCATAGACTCTATGGGATAGAGTCTATGGCATAGAATAGCGATCCCCAACCTGTGGGCTGCGGACCACATGTGGTCCTTCAACTAATTGGAGGTGGGCCCCGAAGAACGCCTTCTCTCCCCCCCCTGGCCCTTTACTTCATTCCCCCAGGCCCTTTACAACACACTTCGGGTGTCATTGTCTCCCATCATTCCCAGATGGGACTATCTCGTTGCAGAGAAACAAGCTCAGGGTTCCCATTGATTTGTCATTGTCATGAGTTAAAATTTCCATGAAAATAAAATGTTCCTTATGTTCATTGTTGTGGTGTGTCTGTATCTTATTTTGAAGGGATGTTTAAACATTACCATAGCGATCAGAGAGCATTAGGGCAGTGGTTGAGAGTAGAGGAGTAAACTACCCCCCCCCCCCAACCGGGCCTCAGTAAAAGGCATTGAGTGGTCCCTGGCGTTGAGTGGTCTCTGGTGATAAAAAGGTTGGGGACCACTGCCATAGAGCATTTAGAAATCCCTCATATTCTGTTTGTCTCTACAGGCGAACTAAAATGCTCCCATCACCCAAACCTAAAAGCAGGTTGGGTGCAACCATCAATTGTTAGGTTGAAATGTTTGGCAGCCATTTAAAACTAACAGGCAAGCTGTGGTCCCACATTGATCTGGACCACGCTCTGGTAAAATGGACCAAGCTCTGGTAAATGTTCAGGGAAAGCACCTTCCCCAGACACTGGGGGGTCTGAACTGGTCAATGTTCACGGAGAATTTTGACTCATGAATCAGTTTGTGCCCATCCATATTCAGAATTGTGGGGCATGCTGCAGCATTTGTGATTTCAGGTTAATCAGAAATCCAATCAGCACTCACTTCACAGGGAAGGAACTCTGATGTACTTACAACATCTGATTTAATAAGATTTTGCATTCATCCCTAACTAATACACAGTTGTTTGTTATTGGCTGTTGGTTTTATAACTGTTAGATTGGGGTAATAATATTGCTGATGAATTCACCTTATTGAGTAGTCTGTTAATTTAAATTTTAATTGTGTTTTTCTTAAATGGCTAGCCACCTTGAGCAGGACTCTGGAGAGTAGACATATCCAGATTAAAGTTCTTTTAATCAGCTATCTTGAGAAATCATGCATCTTCCTTGGATAAGCATCATCAAGGATTTATATCAAAATAACAAAATAACAGTAACAGCCATATATATTGCCTAGATGAATAAATAAATGCAACCTCTCAAGCAGCCTTTCACGTGTATTTCAAATGTTTCACAATTGGGATGGATTTATTTAATATTTCTTTTCCTAATACTGGAGAATGATAGTGTACATGGTTTGGTAATAGATGAATTTTCCATTCTGCCCTTATCATGGATCAGTGTAGTTCTGGCAGCAGCATGAAATTTCTGACCAACCAGTCATGGTAACATTTTTGCTGAGTATGCCTATGTGCATATTTTGAATTCAGAGCCCCCATACTTGATCCAAATGTTGCTGTTTGCAAATTTCAGTAGCAAAATTACTTTGATGTCTTCTTTATAATCTGTGGCAGAAATGTATTCATAAAGCAAAAAAAGTGAGTGTGTAACATTAAATTAATGCTATGGTCCCAGTGGAATACACATTCTGCCGTTGATTCAGTTTTACAAGGATTCCATTAACTTATTTTCTCCAAAAGGATTTTATTGAAATTTCCATTTTGGCTCTACTTGGAAGGATTTAGTTCATCTGTTACAACAATTTCAGGCCTCAGATGTGGAAGCCACAGATCCCACACATCTCTCCTACTGGCCTTTGTGGCTTCTTTCCATAGCATGACAAAAGTGAATGTATGCAAAATACAACTAGAATTCATATGGAAAATACAACTGGAATTGACAAAAAGTCATGTTGGACTTAAACCAAAACCTAGGGGAAAATGTAGTTGAGGGGCTGACTTTCCTGGGTTTTGGATTATGCCCTCACCATGACTTAAAATCACACATCATATTAATTCACGGAAACTCTTGCAAGTCACTCCCTTAAGTGCAGTAGTCATGAAGGAAGAATTTATACACCTGACTCTTCCCAAATCAGACAGTCGTATGCCAAGTCACTCTTTTGATTTGATGCATCTTTCCTTTGGACATCATGTTTTGCATCGCAGGAGTGATTTATGGGAACAGCCCTGTGGAATGTAATAAGACTGTTGGAAGGACAACTATTTAGCAGCACAACTTTTTGAGAAGTATACGTTGGTGCCTGCCAGTTTCTCTGTCCTTGGAAGACCCTCTACTCTCCAGAAAGTAGTCAAGATACTACATTTATATATGCTCCCTCTGCTCTAGTGATTGCTATACCAAACAGTAATTGTAGAATCCACTATAGTAATTAAGCCACCCCTGTAAACAATGATATCATAAATTGACTGAAGATCTGCCAGCAGGTTATCCTAAAGTACCTCTAAAATATTGCATGGAGAGATGATGATATAAAACTAATTTGTCTAAGAGAAAGTTCTGCATAATTGTAATATATCCATAATTCCTAGGACTCATGGGTAAAGCTCTAAAAAGAAATCCCTGAACTGATATTTCCTAGAATATCATGTATTAAACACAGAGACATGTAGTAAAGTAGGACTATGGACAAGGTCTTCTGAGCCTGATGATTAATTCTAGGTGGTATATGGGCTATACTTTCATCCCTTTGCTGGGACAGACCACCATCCTCCAGGACCACATCACTTTCTTGCATTATTGACTTGAAAGATGGACTTTTCTTTCAGCATACTGCTACTGGCATGCTTTTTATTCTGACTAAGATTGTCTGAGAGGAAGCTGAAGTCCACCAAAGAGAAGCCAGTAGAGAAGTCTTTAGTTTGGCCTGGCTGAACACTAAATGGTGCATCTAGGACAAAAAAAGTTGGTACATCTTTTGCAAAGGGGATCAAAGGAGTGGACTACTTAAGCCAAATTTATCCTGCCTAGTACATTGGTCAAAGTAGCTTTCCAGGAAGAAGTCTTCATCCATGTCATTGAATAACATAAAGGAACAAGCAAAGACTATCACCAATCACTACAGTTCATTATCTGCAAGGAGATGAAAGTACACCACCACCACCACCACCACCACCACCATTACTGTGTAGCTGCAAAGTTGGTTGGCTATTATTGAGAGAGCCAGTTTGGTGTAGTGGTTAGGTGTGCCGACTTCTAATCTAGTGAGCTGGGTTTGATTCTGTGCTCCTCCACATGCAGCCAGCTGGTGACCTTGGGCTCGCCACATCACTGATAAAGCTGTTCTGACCGAGCAGTGATATCAGGGCTCTCTCAGCCTCACCCTACCTCACAGGGTGTCTGTTGTGGGGGGAGAAAATGGAAGGTGACTGTAAGCCACTTTGAGACTCCCCTGGTAGAGAAAAATGGCATAGAAGAACCAACTCTTCTTCTTCTTGAAGGTGGTCAGTGGACAAGGGAACAAACTGGATGTACAGGTCAGGGGTGATCATGGTAGTCAAACATAATATGTTCAACTATTGAATGTCTTTGCTGCTTAATTTGCAGCATCTCCAATAAGGCATCACACAGGGAATATGTTGATATCATAAGTACCATGAAATCTACATAATGGCTACATAATGATGACATGGAGGAGAAATAAAGCCAAAAATAACCCTCAGTGGTTGGAAGAACAAAACCAGAGTCCAGTAGCACCTTTGCAAGCACTCTTCCTCAGTAGTTGGAAGAGTACATCTCCATTCATAAGGTGAGCATGCTGCAAATTATCATGACTTTCTTGACAGATTTTCTTCTGTGACTATTTCTGTTCCCTCTCAAGTCTCCTAAAGAATCACCCCAAAGTAGGGAGCACTTTATGGAGGGGAAAATATTAATGAACTTCATTCCCTTCTTTGGGCCGAGTTCTTAATAAAATCCTGCAGCACAGGATGTTGTTAATAATTGCCAGTTAATAAATTCTTTTTCTACAGTTATTGTTTGAAACAATCTTTGTTTCATTGCTAGAGACCAGTATCCTTCATAAATGTTGCCTAAAACATGTCAGCTTGTGTGAATTTTATAATCATTCAGATGACAAATGGTACCAATGAAAGGCTTATGTTGTGGCCAGAGGAGGAAAATCATTAAAAATATGATGTGGCTTGACTTCAGAACATGAAATTGAAGATGAAAAACTTCAAAAAGCAGTAATGTTATGGGAGATGAAAGGTAGCGTTGTAGTAGACCCTTATGCGCTGTGTTCTGTGTAGTGTAGTGAAATAAATGTTGTTGTATCGGCTTTGCATTGCCAGGCAGTCCTAAAAACTAGAACCATCTGCTGAGATTCGGCTGAGATGCCAGTCAAGACATAATATCATCTATCTGTAACAACATGGAAATTGTTTTCCTAATGTGAGGATTAAACCAGTGTTGTGGGGAAAGAGTGTATAGTATTCCACTCCTAATTTTCCTTCCTGCCCGTGTGTGACTTCTTGATTTCCCAGACTGGCTGTCACAACATACTTGTAGCACTAGCCTCGAAGTGCCTTCTCTAATATTTAAAGACAGATAGCTATTTTTAGTGCAATTTGTATTATGATCAGTTTCCTGTTTTGTTTATTGGGGATTGTAAAAGAAGATGAACAAAGGTACGATGCATTTGCTTGATAAATTTGTTGCCAAATTTGTTCCCGAGCTCAGCAACAGGTTTTAGCTGATCTTGCATGAATTTGTGAAACTTTAATACAGTAATTACTAATGTTTCTCAGTAAACATCTTTGGGTACAGTAATCCTTTGATGGTGTTTTATTAATTTTATGATGTTCCCAAGGTAAATTTTATTTATTTACTAGACTTTTACCCTGCCCTTTCCCCAAGGAGTTGGGAGTGGAGCATATCACTCTCCCTCCGTTTCATCCTCATAGGACACTACCCAGATGTGATTTTCTTAAAAGATTGAATTCTCCTTTCTAAAGCAACCCTATGATGTACTGCAATCTAGTCCTAAGGGTCAGCCACTTCTCAAGGATTTGCATAATGGAAAGCACAGCAGGGTGTAGTACAAAGGAGGAGGTAGAAAAGGCTGGTTCTGTGATCCTGCCTGGTGCCTCTGAAAATGTTGCATCTCTCTTTATTTTCATCACTTCATAAATGTGTCAACAAATAAGTCACTGAAATGGGGAACTTGTGGGACAACATGAAGTCCAAGTGGATTCTGATAAGGGACCTGGAAAGTCTACAGCAGAGAGTGTGCATCCACAAATTGGCTGTTGGATCCAACAGTTGCACAGTGACATTTTCAGTATTGTCACACGGATTTAACTCACTATTGTACTTGCTTTCTGAATGGTAATATCCCTATTATTCTGTTTTGAACATTGCTCCATTAGTGGAAATATATTTAGAGAGGCAAGTGACACCCCCCCACCCAGATCTACAATTTATTTATTTGTGCTTTGATTTTTATCCTGCTAGGCAAGGCCCAAGCTGTGGATGGCCCTAAGGTTAATGCCAAAACCTTGAATCTGATCTGGGCTACAACTTGCAACCAATGCAGCTGCTTCAGAACAGGCTGAATATGGGCCCTCCAAGATGTACCAGTGAGGATCCTGGCAGCTGCATTTTGTACCAGCTGTGATTTCCAGGTCAAAGACAAGGTTAGGCCTGCATAGAGTGAGTTACAGAAATCTAATCTGGAGGTGACCATTGTGTGGATCACTGTAGCCAGACTGACTGAGGGCAAGTAGGGTGCTAGTAGCATTGCCTGGGGAAGATGTTAGAATGCTGTGCAGGCTATACCTGTGACCTGGGAATCCACTGAAAGGGAGGTATCCAGAATCACACCCAGATTTCGGGCCGAGGGTGTGATGTTAAGCAGCCAAAGTGGGTAAACATGCTTCCTGTCCTGCCTCCTTTCTGCCCAGCCACAGAACCTCCATTTGAGTTTCAGGGGTTGAGTTTCAGGAGACTGTGCTCTAACCATCCAGCAACAGCTTCCAAACATCTGGCAAACATATCCGGGGGGAGTCTGGCCGGCCATCCATGAGAAGATAGAGCTTATTAAGTCCTACTCTGATATAAATATGTGGACATATACAAACCATGTTGAAAAAAAATTGTGGGTGCTTGGGAAGGGCCAAGGTGTAGTTGGCTCAGCCAATCCCAGTCTTTTCCACAGCCAAAGCTTCTCAGCTTCTATGAAGATTTTTAGTGGTTTTCCATTCCACTCTTTGCATTAATATTAACAAGAATCCTGGATTTCGTTTCCAAACAATACACCAGCCTTTACTTGCATAAAATGTGGGATATGGACGGGGAATGAGCGTGTCTTTTCAAACTGCAAACTGCTGCTGCATTTGATTATATGTGTATATATGGAACATGACAGCCAACGCCAAGGAAAATATGTAAACTATTTTGGAGGATCCTGTTAACTTTAAACCTATGCATGGCTGGGCAATATTTATATATGTACATTGTAAAAAGAAAGGATTGTGGCCTGCCAAGAAGCTCAGCGTATGCTTTTTCTCCTATCCAAATGAGATGATTGACTTGTGCTTCATCTGGTCAACACCCCAGTGCCTGAGTTGATGAATGTGCTGCAAGCAGGTGGCTTGAAGACCCTTTGCCTTGCCTTCCTCAGCTCCCCATTCTCTCAAGGAATGACTTGTTTGCTCCAGGGCTGTAAGCCATAGCTGAGGTAATGTATGCTATTTCTTCTCTTTTGGAGCTTTCTCATTCTTTCCTATAGCTCTAACTTACAGAAATATTATTTAAAGAAATTGTTGGATTCAGATCAGAACTGACTTTCATGATAGTCTTTATGGAAACCTCTCCCACCCAACATTATTCTCCTAGCTGATCTAGATCACTAGAAGGAGGTCACCATGAGTGCACATCCTTAACATTTACTTAGCACTTCACAATGCTCAAGGCGCACCATGATCTAAGGGTTAGACCCAGCTAGTGTATAAAATTCCATCTTGTCTAATTCCCCTCCTGATTCGAGTCCCTGTTGCACATAACATTATGTTCATATAGCTCCCACAGTTTCTAGGATAGCCTTACTGAGGATCACAGGGGATGTTTCCTTCCTTATTTCTAACTTGTAGAAAAGTTGGTAATAATATTGGAAAATAATAATAATATTGTTCAGGATTATACCACCCTGAGCCATATGGGAGGGTGGTATAAAAATCTAATTAATTACCAAGACAATGTATTTGGAATACTTTGAACTCTCAGATGTATTTTGGCCTGAAAGAACCATGTGCTCCAAAGAGGACTACACTTGTAATTCTCAAACATGTGAATCCATGGGGAAGGGCAGTATAAATAAATACATTCACATAAAATTTGTGTGCCAAAATGGCGTTCAGGGCTGGTAACAGCATACCCTGAGGTAGGACAGCTGCCAGAGTTTAGTTCTTCTGGCAGAATTCACTGTTTCCACCCTTCCCCTGAACCTCTTCTGACAACTCTGTATGCCCTTTCCAGCTAATGTTTTTGCAGGGACATCTGCATCAGAGTAAATGACTATTTATTGCATAATGCTGTTGTACCAAGGACAAACATTGTGGACAGCTTATGGATCCCTGGACACACATGCTCTTTGTCGAATACGAAACCTTACTTCCTAAAAGAGCATGATGGAAAATGGTGAACAATCCTAAACAGAGTTATATCCTTCTTTGTCTGTTGAAGTCAGTAAGTTTAGAAGGATATAACTCTGCTTTGCATTGCACCACGACTGAGTGATAACTTCCTTTCTGGCTTGGTATTGTGCATACATGTCTGATTGCCCACACAAGTTAGCCAGTCAATCGCTATCTTGACCTGTGTTTGCAAACATTAACATGGCTTCAAGTGAGCAGCTGACTAGTCAAATGCCAGTTCAAAGAGCTAGCCCTGGGATTAGCATTCATTTGCTACCATATGATATTTGTCTTGCTTAATATGAAAACGCCAAGTAGTAAGTTTCCATTTTTATTGTGAGAGTGGCATCAGACAAAAGCAAGAATAATTGGAGGGGATTATTAAATAAAGCAGTAGATAGATGCAAATGAAGAAAATTCTTTGCCTAATGCAAAACAGGACTGCAGAAACAAAGCCAGACAAAGCAACTTTTGGATTGATCCAGTGAGGCTGGCCAGATGCATAATGAAGCTTAGCCACCTCTTTGGCTTCAGTCTAAGCAATACTGCAGAAAATTAAGCCACTAGGAAGATTGTTAACTGAATGTTGTTTAAAGTGCTTTCAGGTGTGTGCTAGTGTTTTATTACTTATGCAGGAAGTATTATTAAAATGATGATATATACAATGCAGCCAAAGTTACTACTCATTATTTCAGTGGAGAAGAACTCATGCTTAACTTTCCCATTAACTGGATTGCACCTGATGTTTGATCTGCATGCAATTTTACAATTACATACCACATGTTCAAGAGTCCATTTAGATTTTAAGGCTGTGTTGGGAGAGTCTGCAAGCAGCAAAATAAGGTGCTTCTTTTTCTGTGTTGTTCAGAAGGCCATGGAAATGGAAGTGAAATGTTTGTCCCACTTAGGGGAGATAATGATGGGACTCCTTACTGCTTTGATTGCCATTGCACCTGCCCCCTTTCTGTCCAAAGAAAAGACACCTAAGTTAGGGCAAAATGCATTGCCCTAATTCTGATTTGGCCTCAGATATAGCCATTCAGTACATGGCAACCTTAGCCAAACTGGTGAGGGCCAGGAGACATTGCCTTCTCTTTCCCTTGGCTTCATAATAATGACTAAAGTTAAAATGGATGCTTCCTGATCTCACTCTGATCTTATATGGGTTAAAATCAGAGAGGAAAATGGGAGTACAATTGTTGCCCTTATCCTAGGATCACAAGGGAAAGGGCAAAAAAGTGAGTAATGAGGCATTTTTTCCCACCCCAGTTTCAGATTTGAACCTATAAAGGATGAAATTTCAGTGTGTTTGTAAAACAGGCTTTTAAACTTCTTACTTATGATAATTTTTTTTCTTTTAGACCTTTAACATCTTGTGGGGCAAATTGGTGAGAGCTGCTATTTCTGAGTTGGGAAATTCCTGGCAATCTTGGGGAGGAATCTGGGAAGGTGGGTTTGGGAAGGGGAGAGAGTTCAGCAGGGATATAATACCAAAGAGTTTATCCTTCACATCTCCAAAGAAACTCATTTCTGTTGTCTGGAGCTCAGTTGTAATTCTGTGAGAATTCCAGCTCCTACTTGAAGGCTGGCAACCCAAGGTTGGGCTGCAATAGTGTATCCACTATTCTAGTCAGCTAAATTTGAAGCTTTCCTCCAGCCTAAGGAACTCTTTTCCAGAGGAAAGGTTCTTCTACAGAGAATTAAATGGTATGTCTTTCCCTCCCATGTATAGAACCTTGGATATAACTGGAGCATAGACATACAACTCCCATGTGAGAAGGCCCCACTCATGTGATCTGTCCACCACAAAGAGTAAATAGTGTGTAATCATATTAAGGTGAATGACTGTGCATGATATCTGAAGGCCCCTTACGCTCAAGGTTTGTACTCATTCCCTTGCAGATACAGTTTATAAATTGGGATCTATTAATTGTCTCGAATTCATTTGCAGGGGTCCAATATATTATGAATACCATAAAGAGATCGTCCAATGGGCTATCAGGCATTGAAGTCTGATCAGGTAAACTTGTCCTTCCTGATTACTGCCTGGGTATGGATGGGGGAAAAGCTGTCCTTTTCAGTCCATACAATGAGAGCTTTTGGCTAAAGAATAAAGTCAACTGACATTTGATATGATTTTCATATAAGCAAAATATTTTCATACTTTGAACTAATACATAATCACTGTTCTCACTAACAAAATTTACTCATTTTGCACCTTTCTGGCTACAACACTGCACTGTAGGGTTTTTTTTTTTCCTGGAATGTTATCCAGATAAAAACATATGGGAAATCAGAAGAAGAATAAAAGAGAAAATCCGTTTTGTAGGCGAGCAAACTGCTGCTTCAGGAGAATTTCCATTGCAGCAACCCCAAGGGCAGGTATCTGCCAAATGTACATTTTGGCAAATACCTGTAGTCTTAAATAATGTTTCACATCTGCTATGAAAATTTGGCTGTTGACAAGCAAAGCACAATCTTAGAGGCCAAGTGAACGTTGATGTTGCTCAGAAGGCGATTGCTGAGGTGGTCTGGGATCTGGCATATTTTCATGTCAGCTAACTATATCTAACAGTTGGGGGGCAAAGGGGGAAGAAACAGCTTTCCATGACTGAAGAATGAATTATGTATTAATAATGGTCACTTATTTTGGCATGTTACTTCTGAACACTGTTATTTAAAATTGATCTTAATGGAAACAAATAAGTGTGTATGGAAGTTTAGGCCACGTGTATAGACTACTGAATAAGCATATCTCAGTAAGAGTTATGAGGACCCCATGAGCTCATTTGTTTGACGTCAAGTTTCTGTTTGACGTCAAGTCACAATTGATTTATGTATCACACTGATTTCTGAAAACCCTCATGGAGTTTTCAAGGCAAGAGATGTTAAGAGGTGCCTTGCCATTGCCTGCTTCCAGGTCACTACCCTGGTCTTCCTTAGAGGTTTCCCATCCAAATACTATCCAGAGCCAACCCTGCTTAGCCTCCGAGAATTGCTGAGATTGGGCTAGGCTATCCAGGTCATTAATATTCCTCAGTTATATATACACATGGATTTAAGTATAGGTTATTATGTGGCCAATCCACGTCCTCCTAGAGAGATTTATTTATGGCATTTGTTTGCTGCCTTCCTTCTGGCCTAGCTTGGACTACTAATACCTGCAGGACAGATGTAATTCAGTTTGTTCATTTCTCCCTTCCCTGCCAATAGTTTGCACTTACATTGTGAATTTTTCCCTTTCATTTTATTAGCAAGATGTTTTTAGAAATCCTTGTAATGCAGCATTTTTTTGACTGAAAGGTTTTTGATTGAAAAGGAACCTGTCTCACCCTGTTGTATGAATGCCTATAAATAGTTAGCTTGTTTAGTTACGACCAGTGACTGTAGGCCTCTCACATCCATGCCTAAATTGGAGTTCAGTTTCATATCACACATTCAAAGCCACTGAAATACAGACAATGGCCATATATCTGTATTTCAGTAGTTGCTGAAACTGGTGGGTAAAATTTGTGAAATGAACAAATAAAAGCAATACAGGCCAAGAAATGGAAAACGCAAGAACTACCCTCGATAGAAGACTGGCTGAATAAACTAGCTGACTTTGCCAAGATGGCTAAACTGACACTTGTTATGGACCATACAGTGTAAAATTTACAAGACCACAACAAAGACAACTAAGCAGCAAGAGGATTTATTTAGGATACATGTTTGCAAGCATGGAGAGAAAGCCAATTGGAGCATTCTCTGAAGTCTGCATCAGTGCAGCTCATTTTTAAGACCTTGATACGTCATCATGAGGTATCCTGACGCTCACTCCCTCACTGTCCCTTTGACCAATCAGGTCAACGACGAAGGGCGTACAATCTGACCTATCACGGATGGCTATATATCTTATTACAATTTTCTCGCTCTATGTTTCAAAGAATACATTCCTTTATATGGAGGGATGCTACATTCAGGAGCTATCTGCTTTTGACAAACTCAAGGTTACTTTGAGAGACAAAGAAATAACTATACACATAGTGCCACAATGAACTCAAGATACATTCTGCCTGACCTAAAAATAAACCATAGACAGACTGTGTCTAAAGTGTGTTCCACAAATCTGTATTTGTGTTCTCAATTGTGTTCCACAAATCTATATAATCTATATCAATTCCCCCCTTTTATTTTTTTTAACTCTTCTTTATGGAACACATTAACATTTTTCTTCTATCATAGTTTCTCCTTCAGTTGAATCTGTGTTAGAGAGTGGTTTGTATTCTTACAGGGCTAATATTTTGGCCTCTGTTTGTCTGGAGATTATTCTACACACACCACCACCACACACATTTGCAGCAAGCAAATAATTTAAAGCCAAGTGATTTTGATAAATTGCACTGTTAAACTTAATTTGCTTTTATGTTATTAGGTTTAAAACTTTTGCAGTTTAAGTGGCCCATGAATTGAGTTTTGTCTATATTAGACTTTGGATTACTCTTTTCAGGCCTTTAAATTCAATATTCATAAAATCATAGAATCATAAAGTTGGAAGGGGCCATACAGGCCATCTAGTCCCACCCCCTGCTCAACGCAGGATCAGCCCTAAGCATCCTAAAGCATCCAAGAAAAGTGTGTATCCCACCTTTGCTTGAAGACTGCCAGTGAGGGGGAGCTCACCACCTCCTTAGGCAGCCTATTCCACTGCCGAACTACTCTAACTGTGAGAATTTTTTCCTGATATCTAGCCTATATCGTTATACTTGTAGTTTAAACCCATTACTACGTGTCCTCTCCTCTGCAGCCAACGGAAACAGCATCCTGCCCTCCTCCAAGTGACAACCTTTCAAATACTTATCATGTCAAATACTATCAAATAATATCATGTCCCCTCTCAACCTCCTTTTCTCCAGGCTGAACATTTCCAAGTCCCTCAACCTATCTTCATAAGGCTTGGTCCCTTGGCCCCAGAACATCTGTCCCACCAGAGAGGTGTATCCCAAGAAAGTACAAAATAATTGTTTTTATATACATATCATTTTGTATGTTTTACCCAACCTTTTGCATCTCCCATGTATTTATCATTGTGCATGTAAGTCAATTTCCATGTTAATTCTTTACATATTCATCCACCTCCATTCAAGTTAGAAACAAGGGCATTCAGGTAATTATAGTTCTGTTAATCAGTGTTCCCCATTGATGAGTTTTGCGTATCTCAAGCCAATACCTTTTGGGGCTTGATGTCTGGGTTGTAACAGAAAATCTGGAAATTTCCCTGTTATCTAGAATATAGTGTTCTATTATTCACTAAAGGGGGAGATACACTGATAGTGTTATATACAAAAGGATCTGGTTGATTCGCTTGTAATCTTATGGAAAATAGTATCAGATATCCCCAAAAGTACCACCCAGGGTAAAACAAATTTCTAATTTGTTTGCTTTCATTGTGTATGTTCCCGTAAACATAAAATCTTACCTTCCACTTCTGGTGAAGATTAGTGTTCACATAAAGAAAAACAACCCTTCCCCAATAAGCGTAAATAGCTGGGTCTCTCTTGTAGTCTTTCTAGATTTTCCCAAAATAGAAAGAACAGAAGGTACCCCCCTAAATCAACTATAGCCCATAAAGAAATAATAAACAATTTTTAAAAGCTCCTGCAAAGATAACATAATGAGTCTCTGGGTCCTAAATAGGATCATCCCCTTGATGACTTCTCATGTGTTCTGTGTTACTCGACTGAAAGGTAGTTCTGGAGATGGGTGGTTTCGGTTGCTTATAATTCCTGCCATCCCAAATTTGCACTAGCACGTGCGTTAAAGTTTTTATTAGGCAGCAATTTTTTCTTCAGCCTCAAAAGATATTGCAGCAGCTCACATACGGTAAAATGGACCCATTGTCTCTGGAATCTATTTTGACACTCATTATCATCAGTCAACAATATTTGGAAAGGAATTTCCACTTCATCATCAGTTTTAATAATCTGGTTTCTCAGGACTTCATCCATACTTGGTTACCTGGTTAAGAAATAAACTGGAAAGTCATAGGGCAAAAGCCAATTTATAATTAACTGTGTCCTAGATCTTTAAAGAATTCTTGACAAATCTCCTAGTAATTTCCAATTGTTTTTCACGCTCACATACCTAAGCTGACAAGAGCTATGGAAAGCTCATATCATTTTTTCTAAGGGAAATATTATTCATTTTCCCTTTGAGTTATTAACATAGAATCTTCAAATCACAGAACAATAAAACCATAGAATCACATAATTGGAAGGGACCTCCTGAGATCCAGTCCAACTCCCTTGTTAGAATGTTTTTGCCACATTTAACTTCAATCCAAACATTTAGCTTCAATCCAAACATCCCCTCACAAGAGATGAGTGAGGAATAATTCGGCCCACTCTGCTTTCTGGGAAATGAAGCTATTGACAAAACAAGTCAGGAAATTATTAAAGTTTACATTTTTAACAGAGTTAGTCTTTCAGCAGATTTATTAACACCTAAAACATTTTATACTATTTATCTATTATCTCACCTCTGTTCCAATATAATATATCTAACCAAATCCTAAATTACTCTTTATTTTTATGTATAGACTAGAAGAACTCAGAGCAGAATAAAACAAAACAAACACATACCTTATAGGAATAATTTTTACCAGCCAGTGTCTAGATCCAAACACCATCCAATTTCTCTCTCCTCCTGTTTTATTAATCTTTCTTTATTTTTAGTGAGGTACACTTTATGCCTAATTTAAGGCACTTAAAAATCATTTGGTTGCCTTGCATTCTGGTTTCTTTTGGCCTTTTTCGGTCTGGTGCCTGGTGTTGGCCCTTCCTCAGATCACGGCCACTTCTTCAAGGTGTTCCATAGCCTGGAATAACTTTTAACAAAATCTTGATACATTAATTCAGCCTCATTTGATGTGAGGGACCCCTTTTACTATAAGTTTTCATTTGAACTTATTAACCCATGTCCATACTTTGAGTCTATATAAATATTTTTCTTCTTACCTTTTTCTCAGGTGTAAGGCTTATATGAGAGCCTAAACCTCTGCGGTCTCAGCTGATCATGCAGGTGGGAGAGGGCTGACTTCCAGAATGTCATTGCTTGTGACAACATCATAGTCTGTGATCCACTCTCCATTTCTTTAGATCCAGCCTGACCTTGGTGTTCACATCAATCCTATACCATCTTAATCAGGGGTTAGTTCTGTTTCCAAGGAAAACACTGTGGCTGGGTTTAGCCAGTTGTTACAGCAAGATACTTTCATACTCCAACAGTCTCGAATTGATTAATCACTGCCATATGGACAGTAGACATGAAGGGGCTGTTCCAAGATACTTCTGAGCCTCCTCCATCAAGGTAACTGCAATGGCCCTTGAATCTTGAGGCCATCCTCTAGCCATGAGGTTTATCTTGACTAGCAGGTCCAGTCTTATCATCAGAACTAGGGTTGCCAGGATTACCAGTCAGATCCTTGGCTCCAGGGAGACCAGGTTCACCTGGGCATCCAGCTTCACCGGGAGATCCTTTGGATACAGCAGGGCCAAGAGATCCATGTTCACCAGGGGGATCCTTGAGTCCAGCAATGACACCTGAGCCAGGGAAACCATAGCCTCTGGGAACATCATGTTTGCCAGCTGGTCCAGGCAATCCCATCACACCCGCCTGACCTCTTGCACCATGAGGAACAGCAGGTCTAGTGCATCCATCTGCTTGGAAAAGCAAGCAATAGGTTGTGCCTTACCTTTCCATGGGTGAGTCCAGAGTCCTGCAGCATTGCTTTGGTGTCTATAGACAAACAATAAGAAAATCTGGTGGGCCCCGGGTTGGTGCTTGTTATAAATCTCTTGTTTCAGTTTTTTTTTTTTTTTAAGGTTTTGATTTCTTCTGGATTCCTCACAAGGTTTTCTTGTGTTTCTGTAACACACTTAACATAAAGCAGTCTGGCCTTTCCTTTAAAATCGTAACATCTCTTTTGTTTCACAATTCTTTAAAACAAACTTACAGTTGCTTGAATGCTGGAATCACATATTTTGTAGACAAAAACCTTTTTCCGTGGGTCCTGTTTCTGTAAACAGCTGCTCAAAAATAAATTGAAAATCAACAAATCCTTGGGACAACATGGTCTACCTGTTGTAAATCTTGATACCTGTTCATTAGGTATTTCCATCTGAAAGCAAACAGTTTCTTGAAACAAGATTGTGTAAGAGAGAATGAGAAAAACGCCCTCCTGGGATTTTGGTTTCCAGGCAGGTGGTTTGAAAAATATATGGATCTGACAAATAAATATTACCTTAGCTCTGAGATTCTACACCAGTCTATACATTACCTGTATTTCTTTTATACAATGATCAATATTGGAACATTATAAAATAAAATTACGAGGCTCTTTCTATCCAAATGGTAAGAGCCCAAGTTCCTATATACCTGGTAACAAGCCCAATCCTCTCTTCAATAGCATACAATTCTAACCATTTTCCTTTTCTCTCCCTGGCCTTCCTTGACTTCTTCTCAAACTTTCTTATCTACACACAATAACCCATCTATACCCTCTTTAGTAAAAATACATAAGCATGTAATTTACTCAATAAATCTCTTCCAATCAGCACCAAAGAACAGTCAGGTATCAGCAAGAATGAACAATTTATTTCATTCTCCCAGAAATCTACACTGTCCAGGGTTGCCTCCAACCCTCAATATTAACATCTTGACTCCCACAAACCTCTTTCCATTTCCCTCTGCCTGTTTTCCAGCTTTACAAACCCTTCAACCAATATCACTCAGTTTACCAAGACCCATCATCCTTTTAACAGCATTTAGACATTTTCCCGGTACTTCCAAATTTCCTCTGCCATTTCCCCACAACTTTCCCACAACAGGGTAATGTCCAGTTTAAAATGTCAGAGGAAGATGGAGGCTTATACAAATAAAGTCCCTGTTTTGAGACTAAGCATTTATTTAAAAAGCATTACATTAAAAGATTTCAGTCTAAAACAGTTCTCATAGGGTGAAAACTTAAAAACCTTTAGATCACAGTTTCATTTGCTCCCATTTATATTGTGCTCAGCTTTCACTTAATCAAAACTTATATTTAAACCCATAAAGACCATAGGTTATTTTAGCCCATGCCAGAGCTAATGTGCTTCTGAAAAACGCTGATATTCCCCCATCTCTCCCCCCTCTCTTGGGCAGAACTTTTAACTTTCTCTCTCTTTTTTTTCTACCAGAGAAAGGGGGAGGGTTGGGTGACCAAAAAAAGAATTCCTGTGACGTGATAAGCCCCTGGTTGTTATCTCCCGCCCAGGATTATTTTAAAACAATAAAAAAGAAACTTTCACATTACAAAATTTATCTAAAAACGTTGCTTTTGGTTATATCCAACCTAATTTACAATATACAGACACCTTCACTTCTTAGTTGTCAAACATAAACAAACCAAACCTGAACAGACATAGTTCAAAGCAGATGATTCAATTTTAAAACCCCGAACATTTTACTTTCTAATAAAAAAAGAAGTTTCATTGCAAAGACCATTTTTCAATCCCCCGTTCTCTCCCCCTTGTCAGATTTTAAAATGCGTCTCCTAGATACAGAAACCTTGAGATTCCATTCCATCGCTGGACTAAAACAGAGAGGGGGAAAGAAAGCCTATTTTGGCTTCACTGAGCCTAATCATTTTTACTCCATTTACAAAATTAGGGTTTCTCATATCTTATGGAAGCCAACTCTTTGGAGATTTAAGAAACTCCCATAAAACCCACTGACTTATATAGTGGAACCTAACAAAGGGCAAACAAGAACTGTGAGGGGGGGGGGGGGGGAGAACAATCTTGTCTCCCAGCCGCCCTTCATTTAGCACACACATAAAATTATCTCTTTGCACTCAAAATAAATAAACACATTTAGTTCTTACCAATGGAAATACACATATTATTTATTACATTCAATATAGAGCACACTTGTTCTCTAACCAGAGATTCTCATAAAAGCCAAAAACTTTCTTAATAACATGATGATATGAATAACTTCAAGACTTAATCATGTAGAGGCAGAGTTAGAATAAACATTGCTCAATTAATAACACCTTTAACACATCAATACATTATTTCATTTGGTTTCTTGTAATACTACAGGAATCACAAATGGTGATATATTAGCAGAAAGAAAACCTATCAATTTTTCCATATTTCAATACAAATATATATTTTTTCTCACTTACCAATTATGGATTTTAAATCCTGTCCAGGGTATACTCCTTTTAGCCTGCCTAGATATTTATGAACCCGAAAAAAACATAAAAGCAACAGAACATACCGATCTCTGATTCTGCCACCCCTCTTTTGC
Organism: Paroedura picta; assembly: GCF_049243985.1. Lineage (NCBI taxonomy): Eukaryota > Metazoa > Chordata > Lepidosauria > Squamata > Gekkonidae > Paroedura > Paroedura picta. Next base: position 82,969,934 of record NC_135374.1, on the reverse strand, counting down.
TTTTCTCTCACTTTCTCTTTTAGCCTGCTTTGCTTGGGACAAGTCCGTACTCTGTCTCATGCTTTCCCAGCCAAAACCCTTTCATTTTGTCCCTTCCACACTCCTTTACCAGTACAGTAACTCTTGTACTGTTTATATCATCAACTGTACCTTTAATTTCTCCTTTTCTACATCCCTCCTTCTCATTACCGTTATTTACCAGACTCCTTGATTGCCTTACTCCTCTTTCAATCCAAACTTTCCTAGCCTATTCTATGCCACTATTAACCACCTCTGCCAAAATGTTGAATTTCAGTAAGTGTGAAAAAGGAAGGTCCCAAAAGCCAATCTAAATTCTTCTGGGTCCTCCTGAATTTTGGAAGATGCCCCCTCATTCCCCGAATATCAGCAGAAGTAAGGGGCACCTCAACATAGCCAATCTGGTTATTTCCTTGCAGAACCTGGCAGAGAGGGAACTCGGCAGCCACGTTTAATTTCGGGGCAGAAGCCGCCACATCAAAAGCTGGCTGTCCCAAGGCTGCCTGCATTGTTCCATCTCCCCAATATTCAGTTTGATCATAAAGATCCCTAAGCTCTGCCAGCCCAATGATGCATGCAGAGGAAGGGTTACTTCTCCCTGTAGGCTCCAGAGCGGGGAGAAAATCAACTTCCCCTCCCTGGATCCTCTTCCTCATGCACAGGACCATCGGGACGAGGGGGTTGATAGGGAGGGGGAGGAGAACAAATGAGCGGATCCCATGTTTTATTATTCTGCTTGGAGGGAGCAGAGGGTTTGACTATTTTGTTTCTTACTGCCATACAAGAGATGGCCATTTTACATTTTCCACTCTGCATTATTTCACTCCACAGCAGAACAGAAGGGATTCCCTCCCCTGCCTCCAGTGACCCTCCTCCTTCAAACAAATAAACACACAAAAGATAACAAACATACAAAAGATAACAAGAGCCCAAAGGGGGTGCTTATAATTATTTTTCAAAGCATATTCTGGCCACAGTTTCATGGATCCATCTCCTTTAAATTTATTATCCCATATTTCACACACCTGTCCCACTGGACCATCCTTAGGAATTCTTATCTGACTGTTCGCAGAAAGACTGGGACTCTTGCGCAGTCTGACTGCCAGCAGACGGGGCGTCCCCCCCAGAAAACCTATTATTAGACGTCTTACTCCCCATTGTACAATGTTTCCTTCCAGAGCCTGTCGTCTGAGTCTTTCGGGACCGCAGTCCCACGGCTGGCAGCCTAATGCTTCTTAGTAGCCAGTCAGACGCCCGTTGAAAAAACCACCCAACAATATCTTTGGTGTACTTCCAGAGCCTGTCATCTGAGTCTTTCGGGACCACAGTCCCACGGCTGGCAGCCTAATGCTTCTTACATGCCAGTCAGATGCCCGTTAAAAATCACACCCAAATATATTATTGGAGCAGTGTTCTTATTTAACCAATCTACTCACCAAGAAATCCTTGCCTGTTGCTGCTGGGTTCTTGACTGACTGGCTGCGAAGCAATGGAACTCATCCAGGGCTAGTCAAAAGAAGACTAGGGCGCCTCCCCGAAATTGAGACCAATAAGTTCTTCAGCCAGAGAGTCAAAATGATCCAAAAGCGGATCCCACTTCTGACACCAAATTGTTATGGACCATACAGTGTAAAATTTACAAGACCACAACAAAGACAACTAAGCAGCAAGAGGATTTATTTAGGATACATGTTTGCAAGCATGGAGAGAAAGCCAATTGGAGCATTCTCTGAAGTCTGCATCAGTGCAGCTCATTTTTAAGACCTTGATACGTCATCATGAGGTATCCTGACGCTCACTCCCTCACTGTCCCTTTGACCAATCAGGTCAACGACGAAGGGCGTACAATCTGACCTATCACGGATGGCTATATATCTTATTACAATTTTCTCGCTCTATGTTTCAAAGAATACATTCCTTTATATGGAGGGATGCTACATTCAGGAGCTATCTGCTTTTGACAAACTCAAGGTTACTTTGAGAGACAAAGAAATAACTATACACATAGTGCCACAATGAACTCAAGATACATTCTGCCTGACCTAAAAATAAACCATAGACAGACTGTGTCTAAAGTGTGTTCCACAAATCTGTATTTGTGTTCTCAATTGTGTTCCACAAATCTATATAATCTATATCACACTAATAGTCAACGGAAGAACAGAAGAGGCCTTTCAAGAACAATGGGGCCCTTACCTGAACTATTTAAGAAAATAATACAAAAGGGGATTGAAACGGGGAACTAAATGTATTAAATGAAGAGCATAACCTTTCTTTTTTCTGTACTAACAATGTAGATTGCATGTATTTCATTATCTTTAATCCTGGAAAATAAAAATAAAAATCTTATAAATAAAAAATAAATAAAAGTAATACATACATGAAACTGGATTCAAATTCCCTTCCCTCTTTTTGGTCATCTTATCAATGGCCATTGTAAACTGGAAAGAGGAACCTAAATCTAATCACAGTGAAGGGATACCCTGGCTATTTCTGGCTCTTCTTCTGATATGTAATCTTTTTTTAGCGTTTTTTTTTAATTTTAAGAGAAAACATAGGGGGGGGGTAGAAAATGCCACATAATTGCATATTTGTATGTACTACAAATCTATTTAGAAAATAAATGTTCTAACAATGCATATCTTATTCTTATACATCACCTTGAGGTTACAAACCACATTATCCCCATGTACAGTTTGACAATCACTTTTTTCTTCAGCTCTTAAATTTTACTGTTCAGTATGGTCGAATATTGGCCTCAATTTTCTTCTGAATTCCAATGTTGTTTTGTTATGTATCCAATATGTAAGTTTTGCTATTGTTCCATATTCCATATTTATTTAACCGGTCCATAATATCTGGTGCTGATTCTTTTTTCCATCTTGATGCATAAAGAATCCTAGCAGCCTCTATAGCCCAGCTGTTACCTCTACAGCCCAGGTGATGAGCACAAATGCTCAGGTGAGACACAATAAGGGTATAATCTAACTAAAAGATAGAGACCCAGCCAGGGAGCTGATTGGCTGCCGCTGGACAAGGGGGGTGGGGTTCTAGCTGAAGGGACATGAAGGAAAATTCCAAGGGTTTATTGACTCAAGCATTTGGGGAGGGGGGATGAACAGGTGTGCAGACCTATTTAAACTCTTAGACCAAGAGGGAGGTAGTTGTAGCTCTTTCTGTCTCAGGGCTAACATAGGAGAGAGGAGGATCAGAAGGGACAAGTATGGAGCTCCATGACAGGATGAGAAGTAGTACCCAGGTGAGCACAACCCCTTCACATTTGAAGCCTGAGGCCCAGATCCTACCTCACACTGGGAATTAGGAGGAGACTCCAGCTGCTGGGCTCAGCTCCCCTCTTCTCTAATCCAGTTCCCCACTCAGCCACACCAAGACTGCCCTTCCCTCTGGCATTCAGCATGGTCCAGGACCCCCACATTGTCATAGTAGAACTCTGATTTCTTTTGTACTGTGAATACCAAGTATACTTGCCAGGAAAATCATTGCCATTCTACTTTTATGGTTTGAATATTGCCTGCATCGTCTAGTCTGTAAACCACCAGCTGTAAATCATGAGGTAATATGAATGTTATAGAAATAAAATTAGAATTGCTTCCACGAAGCTTCCTGTGTGGCCTAGAGGAAGATGTTATCTCTCATTTTATGCAGACTCCATAGGGTTACTGAGAAAGTAATTAAAGACTGAATAAGAATTGCAAATCACTTGGTACGCTTGCAGTATGTTCCTATCCAGAGTTACTCCAGTGTAAGCCGACTGATTTCAGGGTTTAGTTGGCAGTAACTTTGCATAAGAGCACACTATAAAAACACTACTCATTTGTTTATAATATTGACCCAGTTAAACTGTAGTTACAAGAGACTAGCAATGCATAACAACTTGTGATCCCTCCTACCTGGGGGGAAAAGTTCACCCAAGTCATTAGGGATGATTACATTGGGGACTGGATTGTCCATCCAGATAGGATCGTCTTCATCCTGAAGAAACATGCACGTGAATGGAAGTTACACATGAAACTACATTATACTGAGTCAGACTATTGGCAGTAGCTCTCCAGGTTTACAGATAGAGGCCTTTCACATAAATTACTACTCAGTCCATCTAACTAAAGAAATTAGTATTGAACCTGGGCTCTTATGCCTGTCAAGCGGTTGCTCTGCCACTGGATCCCATGGCTTCCATGTGCAGACTTCTTTGCTGAATGAATGAGGGCAACTGACTTTAACGTATAAACAAGCCAACAGTTTTATTGTATCTGTCCCTTTGATTTTATGGTAATTACATTGAATAATAAATCCTGATGTGGTTATCACTCCTCGGGTTCTAATTTTTGTAATCATGGAGGTATATGTTAAGATGTAATCTTACAAATAAGTGGAAAGATAACATCATTCTATATTGAAATAATATATCCTAAATAATGCTTAAACTAAATAGTTTTAAAATGCTTTAACTAACTCAGCCTTTTAACCCTCTTTAAGATATCTCTAAAAGCTGTACTTTGTTTTCTTCTTGGGCTCCCCTCTCCCTTGTAAGTGCAGAATTAGTTGCTGAGCATCAATCAACTGCAAAAGAAACATGTTTATAAAGACTATCCAAGATTCATGAGCATGAGTTATCAACATGTCTCCTGCGTAAGATTTATTGTATCCATTGCAGAAGCTGGACAACCTTACTTTGCATTCTGGTAATAAAACCCAGGTGAATCTATCCTATGATTAGCAAATTTTAATATGGATCTGGGAATGAAGGCAATAGGTTTACTACCTGAATATATAACAGAACAAAATGTATATATATTTGCAATTTTTCTCTCAATATTTTCCAGTTTGGGTTTATTGCAACTAAAAAAAATGGAATTCCTGAAAAAGCCTTGATCTTAATACTGGTAAAGTAGTCATATCAGGGATGTTTTGAAGTGCCCAATTTTTATCAGGTCCAATAAACATAATGGGGAAGAAGAGTAAAAAATGCAGTGGCAAATCCACAAAAACCACTCAAAGGTGGCTCAGCAGATGACACCAAATCGGGGAAGTTGCAAACACCCCAGAAGATAGAGATAGGGTTGAATGAGATCTGAACATGCTGGAAGAGTGGGCAAATGAGAACAAGATGCAATTCAATAAGGAGAAGTGCAGAGTTCTGCATCTTGGTCACAAAAATGAGAAACATGCAGACTGAATGGACAATACACTTCTGGGGAGGTGTGTGTGTGAACAAGATCTTGGGGCATTTGTGGGCTGTAAGCTAAATAAGCGGCAGAAATGCTGTCTGAAGGTGTCTGTCCATGAGGTTGGGAGTTCAATCTCAGCAGCCGGCTCAAGGTTGACTCAGCCTTCCATCTTTCTGAGGTCAGTAAAATGAGTACCCAGCTTGCTGGGGGGTAAAACGGTAATGACTGGGGAAGGTACTGGCAAATCACCCTGTATTGAGTCTGCCATGAAAATGCTAGAGGGCATCACCCCAAGGGTCAGACATGACTCAGTGCTTGCACAGGGGGATACCTTTACCTTTTTACCTTTAAGCTAAATATAAGCAGACAGTCTGGTATGGTAGTAAAGAAGATGAATGCAGTCTTAGGCTGTATGAACAGAGGCATCACTTCAAAATCACAAGAAGTCATTGTACCACTGTATACTGCATTGATCAGATTGCACCTGGAGTGTGTGCAGTTCAAAAAGGATGTAGACAAAATTGAGAAAGTTCAGAGGAAAGTGATGAAGATGATCTAGGGCTAGGGGACTTGGGAATGTTTAGCCTGAAGAAGAGGAGATTGAAAGGGGACATAATTGTTGTCAATAAGTAAGGTTGTTACTTAGAAGAGAGCAGGGAAAGGTTCCTGTTGGCAGCAGAGGATAAGTAATGGGTTTAAACTACATGTATAGTGGTACTAGCTAGATATCAAGAAAAAAATTCACAGAGTAGTTCAGCAGTGGAATCAGAGGTGGTGAGCTCCTCCACACTGGCAGTCTTCAAGCAGCAGCTGGACAAATACGAGGATGCTTTAGGCTGATCTTGCATTGAGAAAGGGGTTGGACTAGATGGCCTGTATGACCTTTTCTAATGCTATGATTATATGTTTTGAAGAGTCTGGTTTAAAGGAACTGCCAATAGAGACTAGGGATCTCCAAGTTGAAAGTGGGGATCTTTTTTTTTGGGGGGGAGGGTGTATTGGACCCCTCCACCTTTTTTCTCTTTGGAATATCAGCAACATCTCAGGCAAAGTATTTGGAACCAGGATTTTATTGAAATTAGAGTTCTTTTGGATCCGACAGACTGAAGATGAAAAAAATCCAAGAAGCATAACAGATATCTTTCCTGGATGTTTTAAGCTGATCCTGCATTGAGCAAGGGGTTGGATTAGATGGCCTGTATAGCCCCTTCCAAGCCTATGATTCTATTCCATATCCCAGAAACAGCAAAGCCACAACACATAACAAGTGACAAGCTCCCACCTGTCAACTGTTTTCCCCCAATTTCTATTGCAGTTGATAGAAGTTTGTAATGGTTTGTGAAGATCCACAAACAGGGTCCCTGCCACAATATATCTGGAGTATAATGAAGAGACATTTTTATGGACTTCTCTGTGAAAGGGTCAACACTTTACTATTGAATTCTGAAAGTGTTGCAATCCTGATGTCTGCCAGTTGGCTATCTTTTTAAATGCTCCTCAGCTCCTTCTATTCTTTGGAGTTCATGTTGTGATATATTTCTTGTTTAAATCTATTCTATCAACCCCAAGGGGAAACTTTGTGGCAACTCTCTCCTCTAAAGAAGTAAAGAACTGGCATAAGTATTGTTACAGAAGCATTCTTCTGAAGAGTAAAACCAAGTGTATGCAGGAACAATTTTAATCATCTGCAGATAAAAGGAACAGTGTTGCCAATCTTAAAGGCCTGATTTATCTAAAGTTATGAGAACTTCAGAGATGTGAAAACATTAGTTATTGTCTTTTTAGACCCAGTAAATTGTTCTTTGGCCTTAAAGTGTCATTTAAGGCTTTAAGAGTGACAGTGATTGTGCTGGAGCAACGTTCCATGGGCTGTTTTTTGACAGAATTGCAACAAAACAGTGTATTGTCAATGTCAAAGTTTGCTTTTAAGGATAATCAAAGGTGTAAAAACAACAATTCAGGTAAGTGTTGGCACTTTCAATCACCAGAAGCCCAAGGACTGGCTCAGTTCAAACTGAATTGCAAATGTCACCTTCAAGATGAGTGGACAGAACATACAAATGCAGCATTGCTGTAAGAGCAGATTGTGGATTTCCACGCCTTAATCAAGTCACCAATCATGATCATCATCAGTAAACCTTATAAAACCTAAACTCACTCACTCACTACCTGATTGGCCCTCATCCAGGAATGGCCCACCCTGGTAGTTGGGACCCAATCAGAAGGCAGCCCTCAGCCAGGAAGGGCTTAATGAGGGATCAGCTCTCCACCTCCAACTTCCTGCCGGTTTCAGAAGTTTGCTGGGTGGGAGAGGAACTAGCCTCAGAGCATGCCTTGCTGCCAATAAGTTGCCCTAGCCTCCTAGCCTCTTTCAACTCAGAGGACATGGGGAGAGGGAGCTGAGGCAGCCTCTGCATGCCTTCTGGAGATGTGGGGCTGCAGGAGGCCTGGAAACAACCCCCCTGCTGCCCCTCTGGGGACCCACAATGCCCAGGAAAATCCTAGGAATTTTTACTCATAAATTACTCATGTGAGGTTTGCAATTTGCAATCTGAGGAGGAAGGAATGCTTTGGGGTCAGTAATTGCCTGTGGGTAGCCACCACAGGCAATTACTGCAGGGAAAACAATGCTGATGTGGGAAGATATAGATTGGGAAGATATAGACTTTACCTTTCCATATGGATACCACTGTGGTCTTGCTGAAATCTTTTCAAGACCATCTTAACAAAATATATTTGAGACCAATGGCATGGAAGATGGGAAGATTGCAGAGGGGGTACAGAAGCACCATGGGGACATGTGAAGAGGGGAAACACTGTTTAGAGGAGAAACTTTCCAGTAGCACATTACCAGTAGAAGAAGAGTTGGTTTTCATACTGGCCCAAGGTCACCCAGCAGGTGGCAGAGCAGGGAATCAAATCCAACTCACCCCATTAGAAGCTTAACCACTATACCAAGCTGTACAAATTGCCATTGCCTGAAAGAGATATAGCTAGAGCAGAGGCCAAAAAAAAAAAGCCATTTAATGAGGATAGTGTAATACTTTTTTGACTTGCTCATTGACTGTTATGGGATTCTTTTTCTTTTAAATTTGGACCTTCTGGCTTCTCAGAAGGGAGGGAGACACTCATGTATTTCCTATATGGAGAAGTGATTGTGTGGTTCATAAGTTTTGTAATTTCATAAGGAATACTTTTGTCATGTGTTTGTGTGTGTGTGTAGAGGGCAGTGCCACACAGTCCCCATCCCCATCCTAAGCAGCCCTTTCCTCCAGGGGAACTGATCTTTGAAGTCTGAAGAGGGGCTTTAATTCAGGGGGTTATCCAGGTCTCACCTGGACCCATTATGCACGGGGGTTTTAGCGCACATTCGGGGTGGAATGGCGGCAACTAAAATCACCGATAACGCACGGTGCTGGCTGCAACCAGCCGCAGCTTCGGTGCATGCCGCCGAAAAAGCCGCGTTAGCGAAACGCGGAAGAAAGCGCAGCTTCCGAGTGACCGGGGCACAACCAGAAGCAGCGCCCGGATCGCCGCGTGCATAATCGGTTACTCTGGGTTTTGCCGCCGTCGTGCCCCGCCCCGTGCATAACCGGTGTGGGTCGCATTTTCCCCCTCCACGTTTTCCATGTACCCGAAATCGCTGTTTGGGCGGCCGTGCATAATGGACTCTGGAGACTGGTATCTCTGAACGGTGACAGGGATGCCAGCCTCCAGCTGGGAACTAGAGATGCCACTTCTGGGGTTTCTTGAAGCCTGAAGAATATTTCAGGGGATTTTCTATGGTAAAAAAAGGCGAGAGAAGCTGACATAGAGGCAGTAATTGAGAAACCCACTGTAGGTTCTTTGCCAACCAATGTTTTCATGTTTGTTTGACACATACAACTGTTTTTGATTTACTTTATATTGAACTTAACTGAAGAGCTTACAGACTTAAAGGTTTTCAGTTGTTTAAACAATTTTTGCTATCAATTATTTTCATCGAAGGAAGAAACAGTGATAAGTTTGTGAATTATTTGATGTTTACTGTATTTGATGTCTACTCTATTGCCCATCACATTCTATGCTTAGACAACGACTTGTTGTCCCTATCACGATGGACCTTTCTGGCCCTATGGACAGAATAACCAGACCTTTGTTAGCTGATAGGTCCCCAGAAATAACGGAACTGGTGGCCGAATTCTTGGCTACTGTGATACAAAGGGACAGTCGGCCAGGCAAGAATCAGGTCTAGACCAGGGGCACCTACAATTGGTGGAAATTACTGATTGCTGGCTATTCTGGAGGAATCTACTGTTCGTTACTGCTTATTTTATTTTATTTGTTTTATCTAGACTATATAATTTTTATCAATTAATTATAATTATGAATTACCCTTGTTCCCATGATGTTTTATATGCCATTAAAGGTTTTTTGAATTTGAATTTGATGTGTACTGTTATTAGCAATCACTGCCTGATAGCATTTCTCTTTGTTTCCCACCTGGAGGCTGGCATTCCTACACCTCCATGGGATCCAAAGCCAGAGGGTCCCACCTCCTATGTAGCTCCATGTAATTCCAAGGGAATTAGCACACAAAATACAACTGAAAGGAGCATACATGCATTTCTAAATCTTAAAGCATATTACTAGTCTTAAAAGAGGAGGGGGTAAAGAGGAAGTAAAACATACTAGTCTGTCTGGTGCATGAAGTTCAGGGATATTCATCAGAAGAAAGCAAAAGCACCAGTCGGGAGGGCAAGATGGGGAAGTGGAGCATTGTCTTCAGAGATGCCTGTGTTGAGTGAGTTCAAATTATTAAGAAAAATAAATAAAAATAATGCATATCCCTTCTGCATGATCTATGGAGGTATCCCAGTTTTATAAACATACTAATAACCAGGAATACAATGGGCACTAGGACCCAGGGGACACCGGCAGGCACAGATCTCTCTCTCTCTCTCTCAGCAGGAGCCACAGGATGTAATCAGAGCTCCTTCACAGCTGGGAAGCAAGGCTTGTTTGCAGTTTGTCTCTGTCTCTCTCTCTCACCAGGTAAGCAGGGGTCGTTTGTGGTTTGGCAGGGCTCTGTGTGTCTCTGTGTCTCTCTCAGGCATCTGAGAGCAAAGTGGCTAATGTCCAGGGAAGGAGGGCAGGAGCTGGAGAGGGAGGGCCAATCAGGGTGCAGCTGATTGGCCCTATTTCATCTCAGACAGTCAGGACACACCCAGGGCTGTTTCACAAATATTAAGAGGAACAATGGATGGATGGATAAGGATGATGATCTGGCATTTGCACCTTACAAGCATAATGTGCGTATATGGGATCCTGGTCACTAGCGGTGCAATCCAGTTCTCCAGTTGATGTCCATTCTTTTCAATGGGTTTAGAGTGGAATAACTGCCCTGTGGACACACTAAAGTGTAAGGTGGAAGGCGCTAGATTTCTGTGCTTTGTGCTGGTGCACTGAAAGCTGATTATGCCACAAATCTCCCATTGCATGGAGGTTTCTCCAATCAATACAATAGGTAATCCAGCTCCTTGCACACAATCCTCTTAATCACGAGATCTTTTTTTTCTGTACAAGGAGGGTAAGCCCGTGTAAGGAACTTGAAGCCATATGTATGCAACAGTTTTAAATCATCATGGTATTAAGCTGCAAAACATTACATTAAATGACCAAATCAACTATAGTGTTAAGTAAATCATACCTGTGTTTCTAAAGATGAGTACATACATGATAAATATAAAGCCCTTCTGAGTTCCACATAAGGCTTGCCCTTAACAGATCTCTCTTGAAAATACATGATCAGACTCATCTGTGAATAATTTACCTGTCTTAATTGAAATGCAAATGAATTCTTAAAAGACGTAACATCTGGTCCATTTTGTCCTTAAGTGAACTTCTATTTGATGTGCAGGCAAGGTAGAAAGAAGTGGGGAAAGCAGTCAGAAATAATTGGGATATACAAAGAGGTTCCTTTACTGCAATTCAGGGGCTATAAAATTTTTATTGAAAGCACTGTTGTTGCAGAGCCTCTTTGAATGAAGCTGAGAAAGAAAAACACTTTGAAGGTCTACATGGGGTAATTTTAGATTGCAGCCCTAAACCCACACAGTAGCTCTGGGCATTCAATTAAACATAGCTCTACCTGGTTTAATGTACTTCAACTTCAAAGGGATAAAAATGTTTTTGAATAACATTAGATGGTGGTGTTGCAGAAATTTTTAATCAGAGGTTTAGGTGGAAGCTTGAGTCTTAATGAAGGTTGACATTAACTTGCTGGCTTTTCATTTGGATTAAAGTCAGTTCCACTGAGATTAATGTTATGCCATGACTGCTTCCCTGCTTGCTTACTTAGTGAGGAGTTGAAAATGAACCAGGTTGTTGTAAGGATAAAATCAGGAACGGAGAGCCACACACTCAATTTTTTGAGCTTCTTGGATGAAGGGAAAAATACAACAATATACTAGCTAAAAGAATGGGAAAGGTGATCAGGGGAAGAGAAGAAGGGGGGATATGGTGAAGGGGGGCAAACAAAAGAAGGAAATTTGAACAGGAAACAAAAGAGGGTCAGTAAGCAACTGGTAGTTGTCCTGTACTGCTTGTATATGTGATAAATAACCTGTTTGCAACAGTTTGTAGGGAGTATGGATGAAATGCAGCCAGAACTATATAGTCAAAATTGCTTTTTAACTTTCATATTGGTAGATCTGTCATTTTATATCATGAATATGTAGCCAGCCTAAAAGGAATATCATAAGCTTTATATTCCAGTTAGGAAGCTGTAACCATTTAAAATTTTTCTCCTTCCAGGAAACCATTTCAAAACTTGCAATCAATGAAAATATTCAAGAAAGGGCTATTTTATTCTGTGCAATACATGTGGGATTAACATTTAAATGTTCTCCTTCCAAGAAGGCAGAGTTTACAAGCTGGAGCAACATTTATATTTAAGTCTGACAAATTTGTACAGTGTATAATACTTCTTATTTATTTATTTTACTCATTTTATAAAGCATAAACATAAGCAGAAGTTTAGTTTGAGATCTGAATGGGAAAGATGCATTGAAAATGATTGAGACATATTGACAGCCCCTACATGATTCATACGTATTTCTCTAGGCCATGTTGTGGAAATACTGTTCATATGAACTGGTGTCTCCACATGGAAATTGTGAAATCCAAAGTGCCCAGTGTCAGTAATGCTAGTGCTGAAGTGGTTCAAAGATTTAATTTGGTCCCATTCTGACATAAATCCATTTATTCTACTCTTTATGCATAATTCTAAGGGTAGTTTACACAGGCAGTGTAAGAAGAGAGAGGAATAGCTGTTTTTTGGACCCCACTTCTTACTACCAGAAGGAGTCTCAAAGCAGCTTACAATCACCTTCCCTTTCCTCTCCCCACAACAGACACCCTGTGAGGTGGGTGAGGCTGAGAGAGCCCTAATATTACTGCTCAATCAGAACAGCTTAATCAGTGATGTGGTGAGCCCAAGGTCACCCAGCTGGCTGCATGTGGGAGAACGGGGAGTCAAACCCAGCTCACAAGATTAGAAATTGGCACTCCTAACCACTATACAAAGCTGGCTCTGAGGGACTGCCTCTTCCAATATGCTCCCTGGAGAGCAATTTCTTCTTCAGGTGCTAATGTCTCAGTGATCCCTGGCCTAAAAAATATCTGCCTGACCTTGACCAAAGCCAGGGCTTTCTCTGCCTTGGCTCCAGACTGGTAGAACAAATTGCCAGCTGAGAGTAGGGCTCTAACAGAGCTATCATAGTTCCACATGGCCTGTAAACTGGCATCAGAATCCAAAACTCAAGTTAAGGAGTTTGCAGAATAAAGCTCCTGACCTGATTTTGAAATATATGGATAAGGTCATCATCAGTTTGTATCACCTCCATAGGAAAACGAATGGGGTCCATACGGGAACATATGTGAGGTTCATTTCTGTCAGGCCTATACTAATCCTGTCTGTTTGGCCCAGATAGCACAGTGCAATGGTTAGTGTACTTAGACTATGATCCAGAAGACACAAATTCATATCTCTACTCAGCAATGAAGCACCAGGGGGAGGGGGGGGGGCTTTGTCCTGTCACTTTTTCTCAACCTAACCTACTTTACAGGGTTGTTGTGCAGATAAAATGGGGCGGGGGAGAATCACAAAGGGAAGGGCTGCTGAGCTCCATGGAGGAAGGATGAACTAAAGAGTACTAAATAAATAGAGCAACATAAAGCCATGGCCTCCTAAGACAGCCTGTTGATAAATAACACAATTGTGAGCAGGCAGCAATATCATATGGAATAGAGGATGTATTTTTTTGAGTCATGATCCTAAAAAAAAAAAAGTCATTATAAGGTTTTACTTCTATTTCACCACAGACTGTCCTACCTTTTTGAATGTCAAGAATTCTACCATAAAATTCCTTCTTCTTGTCCTACTAAAACTCCCAACACTTCACCAACATGGATTTGCTTAATTCCTTGGCTGTGCTAGAGGAGCTATAGCTCATCCTATTACTGTTAATAGGCTCTCTGCCAGAATACACACCCCACTCTCATTCCTATGAAAAGGCAGGCCACATTAATTTTAAAAAACCTGCTGATATTAAATGATGAAACCTGGCACATTCAGCAAATCTTTTTCAACAGTTAATGCTATAGGGTGTGTTTTAGTCTGTTGTGGATTCAGGCAATGTCACAATTACCTTTTTTTAAGTACAGTACATGTATATTGTATTCCCATCCCATCTTTCTTTCAAAGGGCTTGGTGCAGCATATGTGAGTACATCTGTCCTCCTCCATTATAATTGGACAACAATCTTATAAAATAGGTTATGATAAAACAGAGTAACTAAGATTACCCAGTGAGCTTGAGGGATAAGTGAGGATTTGAATCAGTTTTCTGAATCTTACCCTTACCGAGTCACTATATCAAACAGTGAATACAGATTCACCGTATTATGCATCACACTGGCAAGTTTAGTGCTTGGAAGCATTGTGTCCCCAAAATCCCAAGTATGCCAATAAAAATTCACTCAAGGCAACTTGTGCATTGCAAGTATAGATAACAAAAACCAGTAATTCACACATAATTAAGAAGATTCTCACCCCCCTCCCAATGGATATCTAGCTAACCTCTAGAATCTTATACCCCGTACAGGAAGTGTTGGGGCAATGGGGCAAAGGGATTGAGCTTCTAGCTAAGGACATCATAAAAGATTCACAAGCTCTTCAACACTTGCCAAACAATATACATCAGACTGTGTATTCACTTTATAATTTTGTGAATTATAAATTACTAATGTTGTGAATTCTAGTTACTAGTTACTGCACCTAGGAAAACAAGGGGTGCTAGCACATACACCTGCACTGTGACCTTCCTGATTAATGCTCTCCCGCCAGTCCCTGCTCAATCTTGAGATCCAACGTGGTGAAGTGGTTAAAGAGTAGCAGACTCTTTAGAGTGTAGACTGGGTTTGATTCCTGGCTCTTCCTCCATATACAGACAGCTGAGTTGGCAACTTCCAGGTAGGGGCCTGGAAACCTTCAGGAAGATGAAAAAAGAAAGGATGAAAGAGAGAGAACGAGACAGAGAAAAAGAGAAAGAAAGAGGCAGGCAGGCAGGCAGGCATCAGTTCTCCTGGAGAAAATAGCTGCTTTGGAGAAATGTTGTGTGGCAGTAATTGCTAATAGCAATAAATATCAAATAACCCATAAACATGTCACTGTTTCTTCCCTCAATAAAAATATTTGATAGCAAATTTTTCTTGAAGAACCAAAAAACTTTCAGTCTGTACTTTCTTCAGTTCAGTTGAATGTCAAAATAAATTAAAAAAAACAGTTGTATGTTACAATAAACCATGACAACATTGATTGGCAAAGAACTTAGAGGGTTTCTCAATTACTGCCTCAATGTCGTTCCCGGCCCCAGGGAAGCACGCCTGGCCTCGACCAGGGCCAGGGCCTTTTCGGTCCTGGCCCCTACCTGGTGGAATGAGCTCCCGGGAGAGTTGCGGGCCCTGCGAGATCTTCCATCATTCCGCAGGGCCTGCAAGACGGAGCTCTTCCGCCAGGTTTACGGTTGAGGACGAGGCTAACATCTATGCCCCCCCCCTGGGGACCCGGGACCCGGGACCTGGGATTGAGATTGGGGATTAGTACCATCAGTATCCCCTCTCCACCTGCTTGGAGTAGGAGGGGGAGGTTGATTAGCCTATCTTGCTAGGTTAGCTTGCTAACCGATAATGTTATATTGTAATTGTTGCTGAGGGTTTTTAATGGATTTTATTGGGGGTTTTAAAATGTTGTAACCCGCCACGAGCCGTAAGGGAGTGGCGGGCAATAAATCGAAAGATGATAATAATAATAATAATAATAATAATAATAATAATAATAATAATAATAATAATAATAATAATAATAATAATAATAATGTCAGCTCTTCTCATCTTTTTCACTATTGAGAACCCCCAGAAATATTCTTCAGACTTTGAGAAACTCCAGAAGTGGGTATCTCCTGGTCCCAGCTGGAGACTGTCATCCCTGCCACTGTTAAGGGATGCCAGCCTCCAGAAGGAACCTGGAGAACTCCCAGAATGAAAGCTCGTCTCCAGACTGTAGAGATCAGTTCCTTTGGAGATTAGGGTTGCTTGAGTGGGGAGGTCTCTGTGGCATTGAAAACATTGGTTGGCAAAGAACGTACAGTGGGTTTCTCAATTATGAAATAAAAGCTTCTCTCCAGACTGCAGGGATCAGTTCCACTGGAGGAAAGAGCAGCTTGGGACAGGGAGGAAGGGAGGGCTGTGTAGCACTTCCCTAATACACGCACGCACACACACACACACACACACACAGAACACAGAAAACAAAAGTATTCCTTTCTTCTGAAATTGCAAACCTTATGAACCACATAATCACATCTCCAGGAAATACCTGAGTGTCTCCCTTCTTGGATTGCTCGGAAAAGCCATTGGCCAGAATGTCCAAATTTAAAGGAAAAGAATCCCATAACAGTAAAAACAGACTCATACCATCCTTCTAAGAGCCTCTTGTGGTGCAGAGTGGTAAGGCAGCAGACATGCAGTCTGAAGCTCTGCCCATGAGGCTGGGAGTTCAATCCCAGCAGCTGGGGCAAGGTTGACTCAGCCTTCCATCCTTCCAAGGACAGTAAAATGAGTACCCAGCTTGCTGGGGAGGTAAACGGTAATGACTGGGGAAGGCACTGGCAAACCACCCAGTATTGAGTCTGCCATGAAAACGCTAGAGGGCGTCACCCCAAGGGTCAGACATGACCCGGTGCTTGCACAGGGGATACCTTTACCTTTTACCATCCTTCTGCAACAGCTGCTTTTGCCTGTGCTCTAGTTACATTTCTTTAAGGCAATGGCAGCGCTTTCTAATGTGGTGAGCTGGATTTGATTGCCTGGTCACAGTCTTGTTAGAAATTGTTCTCACAGAGCAGTTTCTCAGAGCTTTCTCAGCCTCACCCACTTCACAGGTTATCAGTTGTGGGGAGAGGAAGGGAAGGTACCCTTGAGACCCCTTTGGGCAGTGATAAGCAGGGTAGAAAAACCAACTCTTCTTCTACTGGGAAGGTGCTATTAGGAAACAGTGTCTCTCCCCTCCACATGTCCCCAGGACCTCATGGTGCTTCTGTGCCCTGTCTATGCTTTCCCCATCTTCCATGCCATTGATCTCAAATTTGCTTTGGTGTGATGGGAAGACTGCAGCAAGACCACGGTTGTAGCCATATGGAAAGGCAAAGTGTACATCTTCCCAGTCCCACCCACCTCAGCATCTTTTTCCCTGCTTGAATTCCCGATGTTGGTTATCTCCAAAGCATTCCTCCCTTCTCAGATTGCAAACTGCAAACCTCAGATGACTAACTCATGAGTAAACATTCCCAGAACAGAGGTTTTCCTTGGCTGCTTTGGGTCCCAGAGGGCTGGCAGGGGACTGTTTCCAGGCCTCCCACAGTCCCCCCCCTCCAGAAAGCATGCAAAGACTGTGCCAGGAGGCTGCTTGCTTCTCCCTCCTCCATATCGTCTGAGTTGAAAGAGGCCAGGCGGGCCAGGGCAACATACTGGCCGAAGGCATGCTCTGAGGCCAGCTCTTCTTCCAAACTTCTGAAACTGTCAGGAAGTTGGAGGTGGAGAGTTTACCAGTTAGCGTCTTCCTGATTGGGGCTAAACTATCAGGGCTGGCTGGCCATTCCTGGCCGAGAGCCATGACTTACTCATGAGTAAACATTCCCAGGTTAAAGGCTTTTCCTGGCTGACTTGACCCCAGAAGGCCAGTAGTAGGGCATTTCTGGTCCTCACACAGCCCCTTCTCCAGAAGGCATGCAGAGGCTACCCCAGAATGCAGCTTGCTCCCCTCCTTTGAGCTGAAAGAGGCCAGGAGGCCAGGGCAACTTACTGGCAGCAGGTCATGCTCTGATGCTGGTTACTATTCCACCCAAGTCATTTCTAAAACTGGCAGGAAGTTGGAGAGTTGACCATTTATTAGCCTGTCTACCTTTCTCTCCAATGGGGATCAAAGCACCTTACATCATTTCTGCTCTCCTGCAAAAACCAGAAGTTTGCTATTAAGTAAAGATACTTATTGTATTTTGATGATTTTCAATAATAGTGAGCAGATTCAAAATATTTCCACCCATTTCATTATCCCAGTAAACAGGTCTGCTATTCATCTAAATACTTGCTTAATCTCAGTATGATAGTCTTTGGCTGCATTTGTTCATCTGAATTTTTTGTAAGTGTTCAGATGCCCCCAATGCATGAACGTCTACCAAGGCACAAGGCCAAAAACGCCATTAGACTTTTGCTCCAGCTAGCAAACACTCTCTGCATGTGGAAGAACAAGACAATGAAAAGCAACTGGTAATGGTTAGATTTGGGCTTGAGATACATGAAAGGCATTTGGGTCCTCTTCCATATTTGTGTCTCATATTAATACCTGATCGAACATACAAAAATGTGGTACAAGAGCCCTTGCTTCAAAATAAGGGATTATAAACTTCTTGACAGCACCCATAAGGCTCCATGGAATCTTATTACTTTCACACAAAAATCACCTGATTCAGGCACAGTGCCCAATGCACTTCCTGTTTGTTGCACATTTTGTGAATCCAGAGAAAACACAGTTTCCTACTCCCCTGGGAGGAATTTTGTAGTAATTTAAAGTGGAAGCTCAAGAGTCGCATTGGCTTCCTCCACTGTTTCCTGCCTCAGAATGATAACATTTGAGATCCAACCAATACTGTGACTCTGCCTGCCCTCCTCCACTCCCCGCTGTATTTTTTAAAAAATCGAACATTACATTACAACAGCGGTCCGCAACCTTTTTTGAGTTGCGGACCGCTATCAAGGGGTGGGGGGGAGGGTGACCTGGGGCCCCGTGCAAACGTGCATGAGCGAAACTGCCGTGCATGCACATTTGCGGGCCCACCGGGCACAAACACACATGTGCGGCCGATCTGCCCGTGTGCGTTGCACCGCTAGCATGCCGGTGACCACGCCTCCCCCCCCCCCCGCAGAAAGAAGCTTGCCGGGCTGCAAGCTAATCAGCTGCTTTGGAGGGGAGAGGGAGCCGCGGCCCGGTGCCAAGGCCTTCATGGCCCGGTGGTTGGGGGACCACTGCATTACAACATTGCTCCAAGGTAGCACAAGCCTGACACACTGTTTCCCCGTCTCCCCCTCTAGCAAGATAGAAAGTTCAACAGGACACTCTTTGTCAATTTCATGAAAGGAAAAGGAGCCGTGGTCGGTTTCAGCCAGGAAGGCTACAAACATTGTTAATTTCATCCAGCAGCCTCCCTCAGCTTTCCCCAAGTACAGGGGCAAAAAGCTTCTTTGTTTTATAACATAGGAGTGCCCTAACATAATGAGTGTCTTAAAAAAAAATAACATGCACTGTATGGGGGGAAGAGAGGAGGAAATTGATGACGCAGGATGCTTGTCTGAAGTAGCACACTTAAAACAAAGCTGTGTTTTAATTTGCATTGCTCCTGAGAAGGCTGGGGGGGGGGGCAGAATGAGCCACACATATGGAAAAAGGGAGTGCTTGGGCACTTTCCCATGGGAGGGGGAGGAAGGGAGCAAGTTGTTAGTCTGTTGTGATGAGAACAAGATACGAGAACAAGCTATGCTATTGTGTTATTGCACATTTTAAAGGGAAGGGAGGTGAGGCTGGAGCTGTCAATATTTCATTCTATATGCCCATTCAGTCCCAAAAACTATATGCTCCAAGACTGTAGGGCAGCCTTGTTTAGATAAAAAATAACAGACAGAAGAAACATTTTAGTAGTGTAATTCACTGATTCATTAATACTTGAATATTAATGAATTTATTAATTCATTAATACTTGGATATTAATAAATTCATTAATTAATACCTGTCACAATCTGTTGTAACCTGCCACAAGCCTCCTTGGGAGTGGTGGACTAAAAATCAAATAAACAAATAAATAAAGATAATTATCTGCTTTTCAACAAAAGCTCTCAAAGTGCAGTACAATCAAATAAAAACACCACGAACAATAATGCTTGTTGGATTGTATTCTACCAGGCTTCTCCTGACAAAAGTGAATCTTTCCCTACTTGTTCTTTCTCCCAGTAGCTACCCAAGACCTTTGAAAAGGCTAAAAGCAAGATAGAATTCTAAAATGCCTTGATGGGTTGGTGAACTAGAGTGAGGAAGGCAACTGGACAAAATCACCCCTTCTCTCTTTTCCGGCAATGGAACATTTATAAGGTACTATAGATTAAAAATATGAAACATATATAAGAAATTCAGTCAACATAGGGGCAAAAATAATTTAAAAAACCAGGCTTAAAATGCCCTCTCCCTGGGAATCTGGCTGGATAGGAATGGTGGTAGAAAGTGTGGTCAAATTACAGCTGACTTATAGCGATCCCATAGAGTTCAATATAAGCGTCATATGGAGGTGGCTTGCCATTGCCTGTGTAGCAACTCTGGACTTCCTTGGTGGTCGCCCACCCAAGTGCTAACCCAGGCCAATCCTGAATAGGAATATTACTGAAAGAATACACGGAGAGCGGGCAGGAAACCTCAAAGTTACTAAGTCCTCTGTGTCATGCTTTTTGGGGAGGTTGTTGAAGGGTTGAGAAAATGCAGGAAACTGATAGAAATAAACTCAATTTTTGTGAATAGGAAAAACATTTCTTTTCTTGAAGAAACAACAGTTCAGTCGTATGTTTAGTTGAGTGTACACAACTGCCTGTATAGCTAGAGGTCTTATCATGAAAGCATGTTCTCAAGCAATAATTGATCCATTCAAGCACTTACTTAAGGGATCCTGACAATACGATGCAAATCCGATTGTGATTTGAACCCAAACCGAACCCTGGGGAAACACAGAACGTAGAAATAGAAAATAATGCAAGACATTCCATGTACATGAAGTAAGGTTGTTTCTTTATGGGTTTTGCTGGAAATCATTATGTCATTTAGCCACTGAAATGAATACAGTACTCCATCCACTACTGATCGGCAGTGATCTAATTTAAGAATTATGTTTTTAATCCAGATGTTTCCTCTCAGCCAAACCATTTCGCACAAATCTGCAGATGGAAGGTGTCCTAACTTTCTTCCCACCAAAGGGAATTAGATTCCTTCTGTAGATATCCTGGGTCGCTACAAGTCCATAAACTTCAATAAGCGATGACCTGGGTCATTTGGAACTAGATCACAAGGGTATATTTCACCTTTTGCTGATGGTGAAGTCTCCATCAGTGTCAAGTGTCATGACTTTCACAATAGGCTTCTATCACATCTTGGCAACACTATACCTTTGCAGAGAGAGTGGGTCAGCAAATGAAATGGACAGACCATACTTTCACGCAACTCACTTCTTTTTGATGGCAGAGTCAGATGAAAAGCCTGAAATTGCAGCTGCTCTTCCATATGGTTAGTGGCTACTTTTTAGCTTCAGGGGGGAGGAAATGGAAATCTCAGTCATATATACAGTCCCCCCCCAATTGAACTAGTACAGAAGGCTTACTCTCATGTGATTGTAAACTTAGGGTTGGATCCTAATGATCTTTTTGTCTTAGGTAGTATCTTCCTCTGCATTAAAGAGCTTTCTAACTGGTTCAAGGTTCCTTGCTCTGGAGAAAATCACTATCATTAGTGGAGATGTTCCATTGAATTCAGTATTTACATGTCCAGTTACTCTCTTATATTAATGTTACTATGCTGAATTAGAAACCATCACTAATGATAATAGCACATTTCCAAAGTGAGAGGGAAGATCAAGCCTGCATGCATGCTATGCCCAATGACCTATGAGTTTTCCCTAATAATCCCAAATATGTGGTAGTGGTTATCCTGCCTACATTAGCTCAAAACTTTTTTTTTTAAGTTCACTATCTCATTCAGGAGCTGAGTTTTATGTCAGTAGTGCAACAAATAAGTATAGCCAGCCACAGGAAATGGGTTTTTTTCTTATACTGATGTAGCAGCCTTTATGACTGTAGCTACAGATCCCCAGTAGCTATTGGACCTGTTTGGAGATGGACTCAGAGATGACTTGTCCTCAGAGCTATTTGTTATCTGAGGCCAAAGCCAGGTAAGACCTCACTCTATCAGGGATCAGGAGAAAGCTTGCTGATTTAGGTGGCAGACTATAGGAAGCAAATGTTTTAGGGCTCAGAGTTTCATATAAGGCCAGATGAATATTCTAGACTTCCCTAATGAAATAAAGCTTACCTCATCAATGACTCAAAGATTAGTCTAGCTCACCTTTGCCTCTCTTATAGCTATTAGTTTATATGCTTGGCCTAATACACGGATGAAGAAGAGAATTTCCCGTGTGAAATAATATAATTCATCTCCAGATGAATTAATATAATTCATTGCCAGGTCCTTCTTGCCTAATGTCGGATGGGGGAATAGGTCTGCCAGACCCAGGTTGGGAAGCTCCTGGAGACTTGTGGATAGAGCCTGGGGAGGATAGTAGTAAATCCACATTACCAAACTGTTTTTCACACCAACCATATAAAATATGAACAACTGACATGACTATATAGGTAAAGGTAAAGGTATCCCCTGTGCAAGCACCGAGTCATGTCTGACCCCTGGGGTGACGCCCTCCAGCGTTTTCATGGCAGACTCAATACTCAATACGGGGTGGTTTGCCAGTGCCTTCCCCAGTCATTACCGTTTTACCCCCCAGCAAGCAAGCTGGGTACTCATTTTACCGACCTCGGAAGGATGGAAGGCTGAGTCAACCTTGAGCCGGCTGCTGGGATTGAACTCCCAGCCTCATGGGCAAAGCTTTCAGACGGCTGCCTTACCACTCTGTGCCACAAGAGGCTCTTTGACATCACTATATATGGCTCACTAATTTTCCCTTACCTACTGTGGCCCTATGAGTGAATGTGAACATATAAAGAGATGTATTTTCCATACTTGATGTCTTACCTGATGGAAAATGCTATTTAATGCTAGTGTACCCACAATATAAGAGTCCGTGTAGAGTTTTTTTTTTTTTTTTTACTGTAAAACGAATGCAGGATCTTACCAAGTATGTTCAAAAGAATTTAGCAGAAATGCTCACTCCAGAACTCTGGCTTGTAAGGCCTTCAGCATTCCACACATGCTGAGGATGCCTGGATTCTGGATAAGAAGAAGAAGAACAACAAGAGAAGACAGCCAGGAATATTTATTTTCAGGGGGGTGCATTTGCATTAAACCACCCCATTTCTTGGAAGATTCATATTTTAAACGAACAATCTCATTTGCATTGTGATCCAAATTGAGAAGCCCACCTTGGAAGAATTGCAGCTTCTATCTGATAGGAGTTTCCCCCCTCCTCTCCCAACTAGCCCAACAGCACAAAGTCCACTGCTTGAGCCAAACGACATGGATCCACATATCGCTTCTCATCGTTCTCTCTGCAAATTAAACAGCAACTTAAACCTCCTCGACCCCAGTCAACCTCTTTGCAGCTGCATCCTCTGGGAACCACAGCCCCTTTGAGACCTATTTTATTCTTCTTGCTGGCTTTCCAAAAGGGAAGAAAATACTTGATTTCCAAAAGGTTCCCTCTTTCATTGCCAGTCTTTCCCTCCCCCCTTTTAGAACCTGCAAAGAGCTGCCAGAGAAGCACATTTCCCCCCTGTCATTTCTCTCCCCCAGTGGTCTGAGATGAGCAGTACTCTCATATCATCCCTAGACTCATGCCACTTATAAAATAAAATGAAAAAGTAATCAGTGGAGCTTACACACCAAAGTATGATGGAAAGTACGGAGAGGGCAGAACAGCCTTGATGTGGGTGGGACGTGACCTTAGAGGCTCAGAAGTGAAACAAGGGGAAAATCAGCAAAAAATCACTCTCAGAAGAACCAGAGAAACAGTGACCAGAAAGTGAATGGAGCACTGAGTGGGGGGAAACCAATGCAGAATGAACAAGAAAACCCAATGGAGGTGCACAACAAAAGTGACAGAAAACTCCCTTGTGTAATGGTTGATAGTTATTATATAAGATGAAGCCAATGTGAGTAATCCAAGAACAGTATAAGTTCACAGAGCCCTATAATTATAGAGAAAACAAAAGTTCATGCTCAGGTACTATATTTGTTTTTGTATGTAGGCAGTTCTTACCTTTCCTCAAGTGTGAGTTTACGGCTGTTTTGATTTTGATGGTGATATACAGCCATTTAAAGTTTTGAAATAGTAAGTCTACTTTTTTAATGATTTCCTAAGGCAATTGAGCTTGCTTGTTCTTTAGTCAACAGGGTTCACCAATTTTATCTTTAGTTAAATTATTCCCTTTGCATTTGACAGGCTAAAAACAATTTTGTTGAATATCAACGTTTGATTTATATCACTGACAGAGAGTTTTGTTCTATAGCCCATCTGATGTACCATTTCTGCTTGTGCATTTCCCACTAAAAGAATGGATATACTTCACATGTGTAAACAATATCTTTGGTGTACTCAAAAATTCCAAGAGTCTTAGACCTTGAAAACACAATGGAAAATGGCATCACGAACCTTTTTGATGGAAACACAAAAAATTCTCTTCCTAAAGTTCTAAGACCCTGAGATTAAGTTTCTTCATGTAAGAAGTAACTGGGACTTTTATGAAAGGAAGACTAGAAAGAGAGGCACAAATCTTAATGTTGTAGATACTTGCTTATGTTGTAATGGCAGGAAGTTCTAACTGTACCCTAGTGAGTTCAATCACACTTAAAGCTTTATTTGCTTAGCCCCCAAAGAGCTGCGTATACCTCACCACATGGAGGAATTGCAGGGACAGTGCAAATATTTATCTTTTTCAAGTTCACATGAGAAGCTCCTAGTGTTTTGTCTAATAGATGACTCTATTCTACTGTATTTTTCAATTTATGACAAAAGGAAATTCCCTTTTCAAAATCTAACTGATGCTTCAAAAAAGAGAACAGATGTATTTCTATGACCGTTGGAGGCATGCCCTACCCTGAATACACGAGCACTCATATTTTGATGTTGGAAAACCCTAAGAATAACAGCCAATTTTTTTTTGGGGGGGGGAGAATCACTCCTTGGTGGCCAGCAGCAGTACAGGGCTATTGTGACAAAGTCAGCTTTACCTGCCTCTGCATCAAACCCCGCGTAGCCTCAGAGATCTGACTTGGCTAGAGCCATCCAGTGCAGGGCCCCTCCTCAATATGACAAAATTATTTTCAGTAATCATCAGGAAATAAAACAAATAATAACAAAGGCCAGAAAAGAAATGCAAACAGTGAAAATGTATTTTTAATTTTGCTCATATAATCATGCCAGTAAAAAAAACAAAAACAAATCCCAACATGCTTCTCCATCACGAGAGCCCCCGTGGTGTGGTGGTTGAAGTGTGTCAGACTAGGATCTGGGAAATCCAGGTTGGAATTTTCACTTTTGCCATGGAAGCTTGCTGGGTGAATGTAGGCGTCAAATTACTTTCAGCCTAACCCTGATCTAGATAGCACCAGAAACACACCAGAAAGGCCTTGAAAACCTCTTAATAGGTGCTGGTGTTTTAAAAGAAAATAGTCTTTATAGCACAATCGTCAGCAGTGTTGAAATGAATTGTGGCTATGTGAAAATTGTTTGATCACTGGATTAATGACAAGGATGTGAGTTTCCAGTTGGTTGATTATGGTTGAGGGATTACATTCATAAGATATTTTGCAGTGCACTTGCAGAGCGTCTTCAATCTAAGCCCACTGATTTCAGTGGGTTTAGACTGGAGTAACTCTACTCAGGATTGCATTGTTTATGTGGATTCTGGACAGTCAGTACGATTCAGGAGGAATGGGGCTGGGATGAGTTAGAGAATGTCAGCAACAGATGTCTTGTGAGAAAATCAGTCAGGATCATTAATCCTTTTAAACTTGCAAAGACATTTGGAATTTTGAAGGAGGATGGTGGGCATCTGTGGAGTTCCCAGGATTAGGGACTGTCCTTTACCCTCTATGGAGGAGCCATTTCCCCACGTTGTCAGAAAGGAGGTAGTGCACAACAACTGTCAGGTGGGTATTTTAATATCTGGATTCCTTTACACCGCCATCTGGTGGCTCAGTCAGCTCATGCCTCCTTACCTCCACCTGTTTAACCTACATTACCAAGTCCCTTTTCCTTGTGTGGGTCCCCAAGTCTTGCTGTTCTAGCCCTGGCTGATCCAGGGTTTCTCCAGGGTTACCCCTAGAGGTAGTCCATCTGCCTGAGCCAGATGTGAAAAGTTCTTCTTTATTGCCCTTGGGACCAGGAATGCTGGCTTCTGACACTGCAGGAGGTGTGACACTTTTCTGCATATAAAGGCCCCAAGACTTCCTATCTGGAGCAGCCTAGCCTGAAGGTGCTTCCTTACCTCCTTCAGCTGGACCTTTTATTTGCCTTCCCAAAGTGGCCATTCGCCATGGTGCTGGCTGCTTTGGGTGCGAATGGCCGCTTCAGATGCCCTGAGTGTGCTGCCCTCCTTTGGATTGTGCCCATGTGTCAGCCCTCCTCCCTTGGGGATCAGGAGTTCTGGGCTGTGACTGAGTCACTAAAAATGGCTTCCACACCACAAAGCATTGTCAGCACTCTCATAGGGATCCCCTATTCCCATCTCACATTTCCTTCTACCAGGCAGTGGTTGGAAGAAAAATGAAATTTTAAAAAGGCTGTCAGCCAATGGTACAACATCACTTCTTGGTATGCCTGGACTTATATAACATCTTATCTGTCTAGGAACTGGCCAGACGTTGTAGTAAAACTTAGATAAGTTTTCTGGATGGGGAATATAAATACATGCACAAGCAGAAGCAGACAGAAAAAAGGTGACCAATGAGGGAAAGAGAGGATAAAACACACACAACAAGCCCTCGTTGACTCACAGCTGATTTGTGTGTCTTATGTACCGGATTCTGAAACATTCTCCAATGAAAAACAGGGAAGAGCTAAGTGAAAGTCTCTTTATTAGTAAGAAGGCAGCCAACACACATTCTGCCTTCACAGCTACTTTGTTGAAGCCCATGCTGGACACAAGAAGCTGTGATGCTGCTGGCTGCCATTTTGGGGGGACCCTGAAGTGAAGAAGGAAGTAGGTAGTGCTGGGCCTGACTTGGCTTCTGTGATTCAGGGCCTCTTGGCCCTGAGAGTTTCTTGAATTGTCTGATCCACCCTAATAATAATTTTAAAAAGCAGGAGTAGAAATTCCACAGATAAACAAATACACCCCAAATAAAAGCCTGTCACAAAAGATTGTTTAATAACACCTGCAACATAATGACAATAATAGTTGACCCACTGCATATTTTAGATTCTTATCACACAGTACAATAAAAATAAGTCTACAAGCTATACAGAAACATGATCTGCCCCACTGGGACTCAGAATAACTTTTCGGATCTGTGGTTGCCTAACCACAGTCCCAAAAAGAAAATTCTGGGGGAATCTGTCATATTTATGACAGAAAGCATGTATAAAATATTGCTAATCTTTTGATTTTTCAAACTGCCAATGAGATGGAACTGAATAATAAATAGATAGAGAAATCTGGCCTTTCATGTACATATTTTAATATCCTGATGTTTACAAATAATCGTGTGCAACATTCTTCATCCCTGACATGTAGCTAAATTAAATCTTCATTCTGGGTTGTCCTATTTTGCATTTAAATGCTAGTTTCCATTCAAGTAAGCTGTTTTTCATTTTCATCTTAAACAAATCCTAAAATAAAACACATGCTTCAAGATTACCATTATTTAATAAATCCCACACGTATTTTTTTCCTTTTTTGGGGGGGAGGAGAATATTTTGGACTCATCTTTTGCCTAGGAGTGAGAGCAGGCAGACATTTGGCTTCTGCCATAAATTTGCAAAGGGAGAGGTGATTGCAAGCCCAAGGAATGATAATTTCAAACTAGGTAAGCCATCACTTCACAATGAACCTATTATTATTACTAGAGGCAAAGCCCATTGTATGTCTAAATACAATGGGCACTAGCCTTTCCCGCAGGCAGCCCCCGGCAGGCGCACTCCGCGCGACTGCCGGGAGCTCCCTGGGGTGGCGGCCTGACAGGGCGAGAGGCGCTTTGTGCCTCTTGCTGCGTCAGGCCGCCGGGCAGGGAGCCCCCAGCAGGCGCGCGGAGAGCGCCTGCCGGTGGCTCCCTAGGGCAGCGGCCTGATGCGTCGGAGGCGCTTTGCGCCTCCCAACGCATCAGGACGCTGGCAAGGGAGCAACTCGCAGTTACTCCCTTGTCGGCAGGGCAGGAATCGGCCGAGCCAATCAGCAGGCACTTCACGCCTGCCGATTGGCCCGGCCGATGGTCTGTCTGGAAGAAGGGGCCATTTGGCACCCTTCCTCATCCCGGACAGAGCCCGCCCTAACTCCTCCCACAAAGCCCATACGGCTTTATTTAGTCCGCGGCGCCCGTGGTGCCGCGGGCTGTGTTAAGATTATCATTATTTTATTTTATTTCTTACATATAGCTGTATGTATAGCTGATACGGAAACAATAAAAGTTTACAGAGCCCTGCACCTATGTGTGTGCGCCCGCTGGCGCACCAGCGCCCATGCCTCCCGTCCCCCCTGGCCCGTGGCACTGGCTGCTTCGGGTGTGAATGGCCGCTTCAGTCACCGAAGCACCCAACCCTAGTGGGCCTTGCAATGGTCGCTTCTCTGGTGAGGGATTCCAGATGTGAGGACCTGCTTTCCTGGCTGGGATGGCGCGAGTTCATGGCATCCAGGGGCCCTCGGGTTATGCAGCTAGACAGCTAAGGGGTCAGGATCACCTACCATGCTGGGCCAACCCTTCAGAGGGCCAACCCTTCATAATAATAAATAGCTGCAATCATATGAATGCCGAAGATGAGTGGATATCCATTGGCAGAAATGCCACCTTGCTAATCAGTTGAAGAAATATCAAAAATATCCCTTGATATAAATTCCTGCAAGTTTGACATTTTGCACTTAAGGCAATCCTGAAATAATATGAATGTAGCATTGGCCACCAAATGTGATACTGATTTTAGGGAGAAACCGTAGGAGAAAGCCAAACACATTTCAAAGAAAAACTCTGATGAAACTTTCAGCTGAGAACAAATAGATGGCAAGCACAAAGGATTTCATAGGGAGTAAAATAACAACTGCTTCAAAATTGCTGACAGAAGGGCTGTTCTTTTGGGAGGATGAGTACACAGGAAGCTATGCAATACAAACTTAAAAATGCTTTAAGTATCCCAGGGAGAGCTCAGTTTGAGAATATCTCATTTCATTCCAGTCTCTCTGCTTGGCCTGGAAGGCAGTGGATGGAAAATATTTTGCCAAGTTATCAAGAAGCACCCCGAAAACTCACTGGAGGTTAGAATCTACAACAGAAGATACCCAGTAGAGAGATGGGACAGGGGCTAGTACAAAAGATCATGGGCTATTTGACAGCCATGTCTACTTGACTAGTATTCATATTATAGAAGTTTGCAGAGAAGGATCAAGCAGTTATTTGGTGGCAAACATAAAACACAGACCTATTTATGATCCATGGTCCTGAAGGAAAACTGAATATGACTTTGCAAAGGAATTACATATTGTTACATGACCACAGGGACAGCACTTACTGTTAGCAGAGAGACTGCACAATAGTTATCCGTGTACTGATTAAAGAGTTGGGAGAACTTTATGCAGGAACAAACATACTTCAGTGTAAGGAGAATATAGTTAAGACATAGTTTTGTTCCGCTGTTCTGAGAAGAAGGCGGATGAGAAGAAGGATAGTGCTCAAAAAGAGGCCATCTGGAGACAGACAAGGAATGGCACAAGGAAATTCAGGTGGGTAGGTGAGTTGCCAGTGAAATAAAACTTATCAGGCAAGAAAGTTCTGACCCCACTTTCCTATCTAATGAGCCCCTCCTCTTGCAGGTTCTTCTTTTGCATGCCAAACATTATTTGCTCCAACATTTTACTGGGTTGGTTCCTTAAGAAGGAGAGAAAACTTGAGATTTATGTTGCTTTTAAAGTATTTGTTTTAGTTACAATTATCTAAAGATGGAGGGGAAAGGCACTCCTTCAGATCTCTCTCAATAGTGGTTGCCTCTGTCTTTTTTAGAATCTCAACTGCACTCTGTTTTCAATGAATTCACACTTCCCCCCTCCCTTCAGGAGAAAGGGATTATCACTCAGTCCTTCTACGTCTATAGATGCTTGGACAGAGTAGTTCCTGACATGTAAAGAGCAGCAAGGTGCTATTGATAGATCATTAAGAAATGACACTGTTCCTTTTGTCATGAACTCTGGTTTCTGGAACAGATGCCAGTTTGTCAACTCATAGAATATAATCGTTCACCCTAAATTCACAACAATATAAATATGTTGGTATGGTTGATGGGGTGTTGTCGGCCACAGGTAGGGGAAGTCGATGTAACTTAGTTTTTAAACAAACCCATCAGAAATCATGCTTCTGACAAGATTTGCATTTTCTGTACTGAAAAGTTCTGTTGGGTAGAATGATTTTTAAAATGTTAATATTTTTTAAATGTTTTTCTGCTTTGTAACTTGTATTAACAGCATCCATAAGTGACACAAAACGGCTTCTAGAAACACTTGTGAAAATGTCCAGACTATATGGATTTGGTTGATTTCCAGAATAACGTTATGGTTCCATTATATATTCCCCTTCACAATTGTAGTGCTGATATTTAGTCGTTACTGACATAAAACTCTGCCAGCTACAGTAGTAGAATTCACAGAGCAGTGCCAAATTCTATGAATGATTCATATGTTTCCTATTTGCTCTAACTATGAGCTGGACTATTGCTTTGGCACAAAGAACACTGTAATAAAAAACATATCTGACCAATGCCTACCTTGAGATTGTGGAAGTGTTGTATAATTTTGGAAAGTTACATTTTCTTTATTGGGGAGTTATGAATTGTTTCATTGAGAGGGTCATCTGGATCACATGTGTATTTCCTGTGCCACATCTCTCATCACTTGGGAGCACTGGCAGAAGTGCCGATGTGATCTGGACTATCCATATCAGGGGTAGTCAAACTGCGGCCCTCCAGATGTCCATAGACTACAATTCCCAGGAGCCCCTGCCAGCGAATGCTGGCAGGGGCTCCTGGGAATTGTAGACCATGGACATCTGGAGGGCCGCAGTTTGACTACCCCTGGTCCATATCAACAAAGCACTCATGTATTTCAAAAGAGAAAGTTTTTTAAAAAATGTTTAATGTAAATTCTGACATATTTTTACAAGCTCCTGAAATAGACTTTTGTTGTTGTTGTTTGCAAAGTCTCTTTCTCCTCTAAGTTCATCTCTTTCCTTATGACAAGTTCTTCAATTCCACACTTTCCTGGGCTACTCTAATTTGTTTTCACCATTCATTTAAACCTCCTTTTCTGTTAAACTGTCATCTATATCAGTGGTGTTCAACCTGTGAGATGGAAACATCAGATATACCATGGAGCCCCTCCTGAGGTGCTGCGATTTTGCTGCCTTTTGGAAAGATGTGTTATGAAGAGGAAAGATACTATGTTTCCTGCCTGTCTTTGCATGCATGCTGATAAAAATAGAAGGATGGTGCGTTGGAGAGCATTGCTTGCTCCTCATTGTGGTATACTCTGTGGTGTTTGGTTTGTGCTTCCTATTCTTGGCCCATGATCCTGCTTTATTTATCATTATTATTGCTGCTGTTTAATACTAATAGTCACAGTCAAATATTTAACAGGTGGATGGTGTTTCGAAACATGAGGCTCAGAAATTGCAGATATATCTTCATAGGACAGTCAACACTGTCTTCAGGAGTGGAACAGGTGTTATTTGCTCAATAACCAGAATGTCCAAGTATCTCCTAAGACATCTAGGAGTCCTTGAGATTACAAAGGGTGCAATGACAACTGACAAAATGGTCTCCTTCTTCTCCCAAAGGCACTTTGATTCTATTTTGTGTATTTTGCTGGAACCTACTGTTGTAAGTTTTTTAGATATTGCAACAATTCTTTGATTCTTCTGCAACTTGGGCTATTGTTTTTATATTTAATTAATTCCCCCCTAACGTTTGTTTTTTCTTTCATTCTTGAGTTCCCTTTCTTTTAATTCTTTTAAAAGGTGCTTTTAAGGTACTTAAATCTGAATGGCATTTGTTTATTCCCCCCATCTCATTTGCAAGTTTGATTTGGCCTTTAGATAAGGGTTTCTCAACTGGGGGTTAATAAACCCCACGGTTTCATGGTGGCCCCTCAAGGTTTTTAAGAGATGGCAGGGGGGAATGTAAAAATATTTTTACTAATTTTTAAAATATTCTGGTTAGGCAACCATACATGGTCATGCTAACCCGCACTCCCTCACAAAATTACCAATGATTGGCCTGAAGGGGTTGAGAAGGGGAGGTACCTTGGCCATACTCATCCTTGCTGACAGAGGCTTGTTACACATGGAGTAACTGGATTCCAGAAGTAAGCTTACAACTTACTCTTAATGGGGGCATGCGATAGGGCCATCACCACTGAAGCAGCCATTTAAGAGGCTTTCAGGAGGGGTGGGGATGAGGGGGTGCAATAGGGTCTTCACTGCTGTGTCAGCACTTTTGAAGTCTTTCCAGGAGGGTGGGAGTGAGGAGGTGCAATAGGGCCTTTGCCACTGCCATTCTGCCACTTTACTGTTGAGGCTTTTTTGGGGGGAGGGGGTGAGATGGGGGTGATATCCTGGCTTGAACTTAGTCATGCAGAAAACTCTTTTTCATTGTTAACTTTTCTATTTGATGTAAGTGACCTATTTAAAAATATGAAAACTGCCTTGCAAAGAGTTATCTCGAAAAAATATGCATACTATAAATAAACGTATAGTTTGTGAACCAAACCAAAGGCACAATATTGTTGATGGTATTTTTAATCAGTGATACAGAATTTATGTTAATAGTTTAACAGGAATATGGAAGGAGATAATAGTAAGTAAATAAAATCATGCGGGCCTCCTATCCTCTCCAGAACAGTCCACCACATGGAGAACAGAGCATGAGGTATTTATTGCTTTTATTGTACTTGAAACAGAATTTTAGTATGCTATAAACCACCCAGAGCCTGTTCACAGAGAGGGGTGGTCTATACATTTAAATACTAATACTACTAATAATATCTACAGTACAGAATAATTCCAGTTCTATATCAAGTTAGAGACCCATTTAGTAGATATCCCATAATTTTGACTGGATGTACTCCATGAACTAAAATGACTATAAGATTCCAAGAAGCTTGTGCCAATGCCCCATTTTCACAAGACAGTGATATCTGAAAGCCTGCTTCCCTCAACACGCTCCCCAGCTGATTTATCCTAACTTGGCAGCAGCGATGCCTGTCCTTGCTTGAGACTGTTCTTTTCTAAGGCGTGGCATTCTGCTTGTCAACTTCACTTCAAATAATACCTATGGGCACATCCTGCATGAATTTATGTCTCATTAATTTTATTGAGCAGAGAACTTGGCCAGCCATCTTAGTACACTGTTGAGCAGCCTTCCAGAACTTGTAATTTTTTGGGTGGCTTCAAAGAATTGTGCGTGTCGTGTCTTGTTGTCTTAGTTGTTCACACTCCCAGTCTGCTACTCAGATTAATTTAAAAACCAAAGGAAAGGGTGAAGTATAAATATTCCAAGTCAGCAAAACCTGCATTAGTCTGACAATCCATGGGTTACTCTAACTGGGCTAGTTGTTGCTTTTGGCAGGCCTAGTATTTGTGTCTCTCTAAAAGGATTATTTGTTTCTAAATGGCATTAAGGCAAGGCAGCACCAATGAACAGAAGAAGTGGAGAACTGAGAACAGGTGTTGGAAAGCCATTTGTTAACATAAATCATTACATCCTACTATGTATCCCTATAACACTGATTTATGAGAGGATTCAGTATGTTTCTTTAAGAAGAACTATCTGTCTGTGGTCAAACCATTCAAGACTGGAAATTAATATCTGTACCATTCCCCATTTTCAAAGCTGAAAATTCAGTTTTGTCTTTCAGGGCCGAACTAGTTATTGCTACTTTTGCATTTTTTAAAAAAGGGTTGCCGCTTTGCAAAGAGTTCTGTTCATGTGAAGCAACACAAAAGCAGAAATGACTTCCTGCAGCACATTTTAGGCATGGGAAAATGACTTGGGGGGGGGGGGGAAAGCCCTCCCCTCTCTGGCAACGCTCCAAGCCCAAATAGTCCACCCTTAATTTTTAACAGACATTCCCCATAGTTGCTGTGTGGTCAAGACTGTGCTCCCTGGGTTCGTTGGACTTTGAGAAAAAAAGAGTGTATCTGGTTTGGCCCTCGGAGCCAACATGTTGCATGACAGGAAATGTGTGTGCCTTTAGGTATACATATAGTAGCAAGCTGTTGCTAATCCAGACATCCTAGTCTGAAGCTGCCTTATACCAAGTTGCACTTTTGATCCATCCAGCTCAAAATTCTCAACACTACTCTGGCAGTGTGTTTTCAGGTGTAAAGTCTGAATCAGCCATATATGTTCTGTATCACTGAACTATGTTTCTCGATATGCAGGATAAAAGCCACAGGAGACACTTGTTGGTCATGTACACTTGGCCGTATTACAATTTTACAAGTACATGTTTTGGGCCTTCCTATAATAACTGCAGTATGTGAACCAGCTATTAGATCATAAGCTTTTCTATTCTGGCATATGACATACACGATTACTGCTATAAAATAGAAGAAACATAATTTGGATGTTAGCATATTTCTGTCAGCGGCAGTAACCAACTAAACTGCGGTGGAGCTGGGGCAGAAGGGAGACTTTGTGACCTGGCCTTCCAGAGACATCTGGTTTGCCAGAGTGTGAAAACAGGATGCTGGACCAGCTGGACCACAAGTCTGATCCAGCACATCTAGTCTTCTATTCTTGATTTTAATTCACTACCCTACTCTTTATCTTCTGTTTTCCTTCAAAGCTAATGTATGAAGAATTCCATATACCACTTGTAAACCTTTCAATGCCTCCTGAGACCACTTATGCCCCCCCCCAATTCCACATACAGTGGCTACTGTATGGGTGCTGCATCCAGAATATGCAAGCCAAGAAAGACATCTCTGCCTTTCTGTTTAACCTTCTATTGTGTCTAAGTCCTGAGCCCAATAAGAGGCGAGAGCCACTTCATATGAAGTAACACGAAATGATTAGTGTAACAGTAGGACATACAGCATAAGTTCACAAGGACAAGTAATCCTTTGTTGTATGGGTGCACTTTCCAGAACTTCCCAGGCACTCAAGGCATTTCGTAATGAGGGAAAAAGGAATTTGATTGAGCCACTGACTGTTTCTGTTGCTCTTAACTCTATGGTGGCCATTGAATGTAAATGTATGTTCAGCCCATTGCGATGACCTGGGTACACAGTAATGTTGCTTTCGTCTTGGATGCATATGAGAATTGACTAGGATGCCATGTGGTTGAGGTCAAGCTATTCAAAGGGAAGTCTAATATTGGCATAGTTTCCTTTGTCCTTGCAAGGCTGTGGAAAATCCACATCAAACTGTTTCCCATTTAGAAGCTACGGGATGTCTAGTTAATCACATGGATGCATAAAAATGTGAAAGCTCTGTTACAACAGTTAAATGAATCTTCTGGGAACGAACTGTTAGTGGATTAAAAATACTGCATTTTTAGAAGTTTTCTCTACAAGTGGGATTTGGGTATGAAAATTATTTCTATTTCATATCTTTGTGAATTCTTTTTATACAAAAAAACAGGTCATTCCCTTCAAGTTGGATTGGGGGTTGGATACTACTTTTCTTCATAGATAGAAGTGGATCTTATCCTGCCTTTCTGCTTAGCCAGCCGCCTCCTTGATGCCTCCAAAAGAGTGATCCCCAAGTCAGGAAACCTGTAGTGGAGAGAAGAATCAGGTGAGATGCTCCCTTGCCCCTACAGCAGCAGTAGGAAGCTCTCCAGGCTCCACCTGTAATCTTTTATCAGGCTACTTTCATTAAAAACTATGGGAATCCAATTTTTATCTACATTAGTTTTTTTTTTAAATATCATCTTACTTTGTATCAAACATTGTAATTTCTGTCGGGAGTAATATCTGTTTTCTTAACAATTGACAGACACTGATCGTTACAGTTAATTATTAGCAGAAACTGCTCAAAGAAACTCTAGAGGATCTGTATCTGTAAGGAATTACATAATTGAGCTTGCATGGTTTGTGCTCTAGTTGTTGTTGTTTTTTTAATACTAGCTATTCTATTTGACAGCATCATTTTAATCAGTCTTGACATAAAAACAATTGTTCCAAATTCTCCCTTTGTTCCCTAGGATTCAGTTTCTGGGGACTCAATATTGTAAGTTACTAAACTTATATATAAAATCTGCAGATGAAATAACAGTCACAGGGCATACTGTATGAAAGAAAGAAAAACAGACAGACAGACTTTTCAGGATTCTTGTACATTGTGCTTGCAAAAACATTTCCTTAGCATCTACTAACGAACCATCAGGCTTGTTTTCATGTGAAGACCCCCATGGAAGGTATTTGAAGCTTCACCTACCAGTAGGGTGGAACCTGAAAGAAGCAACTTGTATAGTTTTGAATTTGGTTAGAAGGGGAAAGAAAAGGGGGGGAAATGGAATCTGAATGTCAGAGTCAGTGGCAGCTTTCACAGGCTGAAGGCTGCTGTGGTTGCTTTGTGGGGGACTGAAAGTGATATAGGCCAACAGTTTCTGCATCATGTGCCTCTGCTTCACACAAGCTGTTTGTGTAAACAGAAGTAGCTAAAGTCTCCAATACTGTCATCTCTCTCAGGAAGTCATACCCTGTGATTTTTTTGTGCATGGATAAATAAGGAATGTCCTGTCATATCATGAAGATAGGAGCGTAACTCTAAGCTGAAGCAAACTTCAAGATACAGATTTTAATCCCCCCCATATAGCAAACTTGGGGATGACGTCTGAGTTAGGAAACTGCAGTCCAGCCGAGGCACCTAATTTTACCACAGAATCTGGGCTAACTTATTGACACATATAAGCCGAAGGTGGGAAATGCTCCATCATCACAGGCTCTCCCATCCAGCTTTCCCACAACAAATACTGAAAAGTCAAGAGGATGAATAGCTGCTGGTTTTTGTACCCCACTTTTCACTAGCCAAAGGAGTTTCAAAGCGGCTTACAATTGCCTTCCCTTCCTCTCTTGATGCCAGACATCCTGAGAGAGCTCTGGCAGAACTGCTCTGTGAGAACAGCCCTGGCAGGAAAACCAAACAGTGCCCCCCCCAGGCCAGCAAACCTGAGCAGAACAACCATAAAGTTGGCAACCTACTACAACAAGTACAACAACTACCAAACTGGGAGAATGGACAAGTCTAACTACAACTGCAGTGGCCCCCAGAACAAAACACTGAAATAAAGAACTGAACACTGGACACTGAAAGAGCTGTAAAAAATCAACTTTTTAAAGAAACACAAGTCAGAGCAGAGCTCAACTTGCAGTACACATTTGCAAAAGGCAATGCAACGATTTGCTGGCTGGAGCAGGCTTTTATTTCAATTACCTATATACTTGCGTATAAGCCGAGGAGAGCTTTTTCAGTGTGAAAAAAGGTGCTGAAAAACTAGGCTTATACCCAAGTATATAGGGAGCTTTTGAATTCTGTTCCCTGCAAGCCATTCAAGCTTGTTGAACGCAATGTGGGCCCTACTCCCATTTGGAGGCTAAATTTAAATTTTGAGATTAAGCTGTTAATTCAAAAACGTTATTTTAGTGAGCTTTTATTTTGAACTGGCACTTTCTGCAAACTACTTTGTGTCTTCAAAATATCTACAGGTGAATCATCTCATCAACACATTGCAAAGGAATTTACAACTTGCATGTGCAGTTAAACAGTTTGGTATAAATTTAGCTGAAGGCTTCAGCTTGAAATGCTACAAATTAACTGTGTTTGATTTTAAAACATATCATTTCCCTTTGCATTTTGTGAGAGGTGGAAACTGTTTGGATTGTGTTCTCTGATTTTGGTTCAACCAGCCTTGTTTGCAGAAACAGCTGCTGCATGTACACAAACCCTCTGTGAATCCTGCTTGGATAAACAGGGAGTACCTGTCATTTCATGAAGAGAAGTATCCAAGGGGGGGGGGGGAAGAGAGAGAGAGAGAGGCTATAGGCTTAACATGGAGAAAATTATTGGGTTCCAGCCCATAAATGTTACATTGTCAAGCCAGGCCATGTGTGCCATACAGTGTAATGCCAGGTACCGGATATATTTCACCCACAGCCCTCCTCAGGACCTAGCTAAACACAAGAAGTGTTGCACAGCACAGAGACGGACTGCCTGGAAAAAAAGGTGCAGCAACCAGACTCTCATGGCTCTTTAAAGACTAACACATTGTGAGAAACTTTCAATGAGGTGGAGCATGAAAGGCCGCATTCTGTTGCCTGCATTCATTTGCCGCTGGTGCAGCAGCCAAAGCCGGTGGTGAAGTGGCATCAGCCAGGGAATCCAACAAGCCCTGCCTGAAAGAAACTGCTGTGGCCAACAGGCTTTGGGGAGGGGAGGGGGCTGTGGCAGCCACACAGTCCCACCCCTCCCTCTGCCAAAGTCCCAAATTCAGCAATGAGCTTGAACCACAAGGGGAACTGCAATACGCCCCAGCACCACAGCCAGCTCCACAGCGTTATCCAGCCTCCCAAAGTATTCCTCACCATGTGCAATTGCACAGACACACATCCAGTGCCTGCCTCTGCTGTGCACAAAACCTGTGCGCATTTCTGAAAAGCCTGCTCCCGCCCCTGACCTTGCCTTACCCTGACCCCACTTCCATTTGACTGTCTCCCAAGGCAGTGTTGGCATGCAGGGGGGCCAGGGAGTGTGCATGCATTTTGGCTTCACCAATCCTTTAATTCTCCTTGTGCTACTTACCGAGGGTGGCAGGCAGGAGAGGAGACGTGCATTTGAATTAGTGGGCTAATAGTCTCCAACTCACCTAACTTGGCAGGCCTCCTCCACCCCCAACCTTCAGCATTCCGCACATATTGTGCCCCTCATATAAGTGTTGGGCTTTTCTCTCTCGTGCAGACTGCTGGCCAGTTGCACCATTTACACACTTAGGTAAGCAGGCATGTTTGGTGAACTGGCCAGCAGCTTTCCACAGAGCTCAGGGCCAAGTCAGGCCTCCTCTCCCCTTATGGTGGCCAACTCCATGTTGGGCAATCCCTGGAAATCTGGGGAAGGACCCTGGGGAGGGCCTGGTTTTGGAGGAGGAATTCAGCAGGGAGAGAATACCTTAATATAGGCCCTTCTGGTCCACATTTGGATTGGTTTCCCCTCAGTTGCTCATGGGCTGGATAAGAGTCTAGGGCCTAGTCTGTACACATGAGATAATGCACTTTCAATGCACTTTAGAATTAGATTTTCCTGTTCTGCACAGGAAAATCCAGCCGTGAAAGCACATTGAAAGTGCATTATCTATTGTATGCAGACTAGGCCCTGGACAAGCCAGTTACAATACAGGGGCTATATGTTTGACATGTCTGATCCAGCCAGCTTTCTCATTCAATCTCATATCATTCTTTACCTTACTAAGTCTCACCTGTTTGTAACAAAGAACCAGTGCACATTTACTGCACCTGGAAAAATGTGTGTTTTAAATCACATGTTTACCCATACATACACTGAATGTAACATGAAAATTACTCAGCACATGTATAAAGGTATGCTGTATGTGAATTTGCTGTAACTTGTGAATAGAGCCTGAAGGGAAAGGGAGCACTAAAGTAAACATAGTTCTCAATATTTTTGTAGGCTGCTAAGTCTCAACTGCTTAGCTTCCAAGATCTGATGAGGTCAGGTTAAATCATGCTGCCTTCCCTCCCCTCTGAGCAGGTACACATAGCTTCAAACATTCAGTAATTTCATGAGTTTTTTTTTAATTGCTTGTTCTTATTCTTTAGGATAGTAACCCAGTTGCTATAGGATACTGTATACTCTTCAGGGTAAGTTGGCTTAAATATGTATATAGGCTTTTAGTGTGACATAACATTACAGATGTGTCATGTTTTTAAAATCCAAACCAACTTTTTGCTATGATGTTTTTTTTTAAGAATTAGAGAAAATTAAATATACAGAAGTATTTCAAAATGCCTTATTTGGGCGACCACTTGACTTTTAAAACAAGGAATGCTTTCCTTTTCAGGACAACTTGTAAGCTGTGGAAAGTTCTTCAGAAAACTCCAAGGCACTGAAAAAATTATCCCACTTTCCCATTCATGTTGCTTCCAGTTTGACAATCCAGGGGATCTGGAACCAGATTGGCGCGGCTTTCTTCTGATGTAGACTTTAGCCAGTGATCATTCTAGACCTTAATTTCTTGTTTTTCAGGAGGTAGGGTTGCCATGGCCTCGAGGTAGATAAATTACATGATAACTAATATCCCATTTAAGGGACAGGACTTCTTTTTTTTCTCCAGGCAGTTGGCAACTCTACCCAGGAATTACTTCACTTGATCAGTGCAAACATAAGCTCTGTGAACATTGAGCAGAGCCTAACAAATCAAAATGACTGTGCAAATTGCA
Organism: Paroedura picta; assembly: GCF_049243985.1. Classification (NCBI taxonomy): domain Eukaryota; kingdom Metazoa; phylum Chordata; class Lepidosauria; order Squamata; family Gekkonidae; genus Paroedura; species Paroedura picta. The sequence goes on along the minus strand of NC_135374.1, from coordinate 82,929,720 downwards.
AGCATTGCTATGAAAATGTAGTGGCATTTCTAAAGTATACTATGAATGTGGGAAATCTCCTTTGACCAAATTCATAATTAAAACAAACCCATCTATACTGAAATTGCCCACTTTACATTCAACTCCTATATCATCATTCAGTTTCAAGTAATGCACATTTCTCTGTGGAACAATGTTGTACTTGGAAAGAACCACCATGACGGTTATGTGGAAAATATTTTTTATTATAAAACATACAGTATACCGATCTTATTATATAAAACACAGTAGAAATATCAGAGTCTTGTAAAGACCAATAATTTATACACTGAGACACAGGTCATTGTTATTATTCCAGTCTCATAGTCTGATTGGGAAAATATATATATATATATATATACAGAATGACTGAAATCTCCTAGGGATTCCCTAGTTGTGAGGCATTTGCATTGTTACAGTAATTATTGCTAGGTTGTCCTGGAATTAAATTGGAGGGTTTTCTAAAACTGCTAATTGAAGTATTGATCTGGGAGAGCTGAAAGAACGAAAACCAAGAAGTGAGAAATTCAGTTCTGTGAAGATTTGGCAATGTTACAGAAGGTAGTACAGGGCATTAAAGAAATAGTTTGAATCCAGCAATGACCAAAAGTAAATTTAAAACAACTCTTTGTTATTTTTAATACCATTTGGTATGTTTTAAGGTGCTTGTTGCATTAAGGGATCAATTTGGACTATTAACGGGCAGAGGGTTTTAGGCTATAGATTGAGGCAAAATGAACTGGGATAAGGATCTGAATTTGCTTATAAAGTTTTTCAAGGAACACCAAGGAAAATGTATATGACTATTTCCCAGAATTCCTGTTCATGGGTGACACTGGATCTGAGGGTTTTAGGTATTACAAGGTAGGAAAAAATGAACTTGACCAATTGGTACTAAGTACTATTGCATTAACATCAATCAAGCAGATTTAGGCTGGATATAGTTGAGGATGTTACAAAATTGTGATCACTAAACTGAATTCTCCTCCTCTGCCCTATAATTTTAAGGAATACTTATCCCATTGCAATAAACTCATTGTAACTCTCTCCATCCCTGACAGTGGCAACGAACAATGTGGTATGAGTATGATGAAATTCACAATGCAATGACAACATGTCACTGGATGAGTAGTCACACATGTTATGGAAGAGATGGAGAATTGGACATGTTTATATCATTGTAATACAATATGATGATCCAGCCTTAAGGATATAGAGAGCCATCCAGCTATTTCCAGTTCCCATTGATTCTGGTGATCAACTCACTGACTGACTGAAATCTAAAAATACTTAATATTACCCAGATTGTGTTCTTATTTTCTTTCAATTATCAGAATCAGAATCATAATACCTTTATTGGCATTTCAATTATCTATCCATCAAATTTCGTTTTCTTTTTCAAATTCACAAGGTGATTTTGAAACACTGACAAACACTTAATTTTTTTTCAGCTCTAGTCTCAGCCCACATGGGACAGTTGAGAAGTGTTCTCAGGCATGACATCTGCTGGATCGGTACTTCACAAGAGGTAAAGCATGCCACCGATGGTGCAACCCTCTTTTTCTCCCCTTAGTACAACTGATTCCATGCAGCAATTATATTTTTCTAGCTGTGCTCACTTGGCAGGATCTTTGGATATTTGTGTATTCAAAGGCATTTGTTTGAACCTTAGAATATGTGTACGTAGGTTGCTTTTGAATCGCTGCCAAGTATATTTTTAGCAGTGCATTTGTAGAAGCCTGCATCCCTTTGTGTAGCTTGTTGGATGATTAATGAGCCCTGAGGGTGAAGGAATTTGTTTCCATACAGACGGGACTGAGCTCCTGTTGTCAGATGTGATTTGTCTGGGAGTTCCCATGTTATTTCTGCTTTAGGAATCCCAATGGCCATACAGTTCAGCTTCACAGTATTGCCAGGCCTTGCGTAGACGACAGGAGCTGGTTCACTTGTGATGCGGGGAGGGTAGGCAATCACAATCACAGGAACATTCATAACTGAAGAGCCATACTCAGTTGCAACCTTGCACAGATAAGTACCTCTGTCAAATACAGATGCTTCGCGAACGGTGATAGTGCCATTCTCCAACAGGGAGAATCGCCCAATGGTCTGAGGACTATCTAATACCATCCCATTGGGCAGAGTCCAGGTTATGCGAGCCCGTTGACCAGGCTGGGTTATGCAGTGAAGCTGCAGGGTCTCCCCATTGATAATGCTCACCAGATTGTTATAGTGGTTGCTGATTTCTGGCTTAAGGCCCACTTTGAGGATAACCACTCGCTCAGCAGAACCCCCCGAATTCCTAGCCATGCAGCGATAAGTGCCAGCATCTGTTCCAGAAAGGGCACTGATGTGAAGTGTCCCATCTCTCTTATGGTAAAATCTATGCAAGTGACTGGCCCTTTGAAGTTCTGTGTCATTGGGAAGGATCCACACCATGCTAGGCTGAGGATTTCCATGTACTGAACAGTTCAGATTGATGCTGTGCCCTGCAGTGGCAGTGATCTTTTCATTGACTGGGTCCCTGAAGGTGGGCTTTTCCACATGGTCCATGACTTGTAGCTGCAAAATCAGCCTAGCCTCCCCACCTTCATTTCTGCCAATGCACACCAGCTGCACTGAGTCAGTCTGTCTTACTCCCCGAATGTCTAATGTGCCATTACGGTGCACAGTGATTCTATTCCCATAATAGGGAGCAGGAAGGATCACTCCTTCTGGAAAGGCCCACATAACCCGTGGAGATGGGATGCCTTCTGCCTTGCAGTCAACCAGTTTACGGCTGTCTTTAACAGCTGTTTCTCTGACTGAGGTGATGGTGCTGGGATACCCATTGATTCTGGGTGGCTGGACATTGATGTGTATCAAGACAATTTTCCTGTCTTCCCCGGCACTGTTCCGAGCAATACATGTATAGTTGCCACTGTCGGATCTTTGGGCTTTCTGAATGAGAAGTGTCCCATCTCTGTACACTTGATACTTATCGGACAGAAGTGGGATGGGTCTGTTGCTTGGAGACAACCAGGTAACTTTAGGTGTGGGGTCACCTTTGGCTTCGCATCCTACAGATACCACATCCCCATATGGGACCTTGATAGCTGTAAAGGTTTTGTTCTTAATACTGGCAGGCTCAGCCACTACTTTGACTCGTACTTTCATCTCATCTTTGCCAATCTGGTTCTCAGCATAACAGGTGTAGTCCCCCTCTTCCCTCAGTCCCACTTCATTGAAGTACAATGTTCCATTGTTGAATACCACATATCTCTTTGCTCGGCTTCCGCTGTCATCAGACTGCATCAAAGTGTTGACCATGCTGCCATCTGGGAGGCTCCAGGAGATCTCGGGGTTTGGCAGACCTGTGGCTACACAGTCAACTTTCAGGTCCCCACCGTACATCACTTTATGGTTATTCACATTCTTGTGTTCTATTTTTGCGGGTTTCATCATCACATTCACTTTGAGGACCACGTAGTCATCTCCAATCTTATTGCGGGCCACACAGAGATAGTCTCCTGAATCTTTGTCAGTGACGGAATGGACAACCAAAGTCCCATTGCCAAACACCTTGATTCTGCTGTCCAAACTAATTTAGGAAGACAGGAAACAAAACACATGTTGTTAGTTTATGTTCATAATTCACCATGATTTGAGCCAGAAAGCAAAACATAATTATCTTCATTGGAAAGCAAACAATTCCATCCTGAAATAGACTCTACTCTAATGGGAAGATGCTTTTATTTACTTTATGCTCCTGAAGATCTAGTTCTGATTTATGCTATGTCTTAAAAAATTGGAAATGTAAAAAAACTTGTTTATAAACAACATGTCTAAATTTAAAGCAAATTTATGTGTGGATTCACATGTTTACAAAATGAACAGGATATTGACAATAAATTCCATATGACTAGATATACACATTTATTAAATAAAGACATCTTGCTCAAAGAAGAGTCACATTGCTGTGACTTTAACTGGTAAAAATAACTACACACACATACACACACAGCTATATTCATTCACACTGGATGTTGAGATATCCGAGACGATGGTTCGTGTTCCACAAATATAACAATAATATAATATTTAGCATATATTACTAAACTATTGAACATATAATCCTGCTGCAGGAGTAAAATGCATGACCGAACTATTTTAAATTGTTATAGACATCTAATAACATTGTTGTTGTTAGTTGCGAAGTTGTGTCCATCGCGACCCCATGAACAATGCTCCTCCAGGCCTTCCTGTCCTCTACCATTCCCCGGAGTCCATTTCAGTGACTCCAGCCAGCCACCTCATTCTCTGTCGTCCCCTTCTTCTTTTGCCCTCAATCGCTCCCAGCATTAGGCTCTTCTCCAGGGAGTCCCTCCTTCTCATGAGGTGGCCAAAGTATTTGAGTTTCATCTTCAGGATCTTCTAAGTAGCAGTCAGGGCTGATCTCCTCTAGGACTGACCGGTTTGTTCACCTTGCAGTCCAAGGGACTCACAAGAGTCTTCTCCAGCATCAGAGTTCAAAAGCCTCAATTCTTTGATGCTCGGCCTTCTTTATGGTCCAACTTTTATAGCCATACATTGCAACTGGGAAGACCATAGCCTTGACTAGTCGTACTAATATCATAATGTAGGCTTATGATGCTTATATGGCAAATTAGATGTTTGCTTGAATGCTGACCCTGAAGGAGTCACTGAGCCTCTAGTTTCCCAATCTGTTACTGCTCCATTTTAAAAAAAAATTTCTGGGAGAACAGACACACTGTTGCTTCCATTCTCTCAAACAGATTAGGAGTTGCTTTATGCCAACTCTATCTGAGTAATATCCATCTACTCTGAGTGATATCTGACACCACTGGAGAAGGACTACTGGCCTAACACGCAGTCTCTGCTGTATACATCTAATGGAGCTTCTTAGGGCACTCAAAGGGAAACCTGTACATAGTGATTTATATTTATCACCTCTTCCCCCTTCACATAGGCTGTTGTCCCCTAAAATATCATAAGAAACAAAGCAAAATTAATGCAGCAGATAATGTGTAATCAGTTCAAAGTGGCATTAATTGGCAACAGTTTTTGAAGGTTAGGCAAAGTGCCCTATCCAGGCACTTGAGATCCTTTCAACTGGAGATGTCAGGAACTAAGCTTAAATCTTTTGCCTGGAAAGCATGTGCTCCATCAAAAAGCAAAGATGGAGAACCCACTACCTCAGGAGGTGGTGGGTTTTCCATCTTTGGAAATTTTTAAAAAGAGGCTAGATTGTTATCTGATGGAGACGCTGATTCTGTGAAGGCAAAGGGGCGGCAGGTTACAGTAGATGAGCGATTGGGATGTAAGTGTCCTGCATAGTGCAGGGGGTTGGACTAGATGACCCATGAAGTCCCTTCATGATTCTATGATATCAAAAAAACAGTGGCCCATTATTTCACAATGAGCAACAAGCAGCAATTCTTCCTGAAAAACGTACGTGAGGAATGGAGCAATGAACACACTGCAGCTGAATGCCAAGATCAATGCCACAAAACCACTGTCACAATATCAAGATGCAGTGAGCAATGGCTTTTGCATTGGCTAGAGAGGGAACAGTAATTTTGCTGCTCTGAACTTGTTTTTGCACAGGGCTTAGGTCCAATCCAAGTTCCAGCATGAAGACACTGTACTGCTCTGCAGCAGTGCTAGGATTCTGCAACTCAAACCTATTAGGTTCCTCCCGAAGAAATTGTCTCATAGGGTCAAAATTGCTAACTAACTTAAAAAGAATTGCAGTCTAAAGGGTGGTATAAGGTATTATAGGGTTGCCACAGAAAAGGTTACCGTTAGTGACAGCTCATGATGAATATCATGGGCTGGGAAACTCATATGATGGTCTCACATCGAACACTGAATTTCTCTGCATGTTAATAGGAAAGGGGCAAAACATGGGAGCTGGTTTTCATGGAAGCACTCCATCTTCCACAACTTTTAGTTCTACCCTACATTTACAGTAAATTCCTACAAAACTGAGTAAGCATTTCACCTCTTTCTAAAAGTAAGATTATGGTGAGGATAAGGGGTGAGGTAGAGAACCACATATGGTGCCCTGAGCTCCTTGGAGAAAGGGCAAGACAAAATCATACACAAAGATTTATAGGATTAGACTTCTTGTGTTCATACTTTTGGAATGCTGCATGGAAAAACCTGAAATGCCAAATAAAGGATTAAACTGTTGCTGGAGGTAGTCAGATATGACATGTAATCAAGAGACAGTATTATGAACGGGTTATTATTTCCAACCACAGAGCATGAAACTGGAATGTGACGGTGTGATAACCTGCAAATTATCCTATCATCAAAACCAACAGCAGACATTTTACCTGTGTACAGAATCCACCATTCTTTTGGATGGCAGCCTCCAGAGTATCCGTGGCCAGGGGTCTCCTGATGCACTGCAGTCCAATCGCAGGGTGCCACCATATGTCACATCAGTTCTTTGAGGAGAACTCCCAGTGATTCTGGCATTTGTGGATTGCTTCTTGACATGCAACCATACCGATCTCCTGGCAGCCCCTACCATATTAGCCGCAATACATTCATAGCTCCCACTGTCTTTAGGTGAAACATTGCGTATGTAAAGGGTTCCATTTGGAAAAACAAACAGATTCCCATGAACAAACTGGGAAGTCCGAATCTGGGTACCATCAAAAAGCACCCAACGAATGCTTGGTAAAGGTGCTGCTTTGGCACTACAGTGAATGTTGATGTTCTGTCCCACATTAAGGGAAATGTTTTGCTGTTTGTCCTGCTGGATAATAGGTGGCAAGGCAGCTATGTGAAGTCTCACAGCAGTGCTGTCTGCCCCTGCAGCATTGCTGGCGATGCATTTGTAAATTCCCCGGTCTGAGAAGTTAGTATCTTTGAGGGACAAAGTTCGGTTCTCATACAGCATCACTCTTCCCTCTGTAGTACTCACAGTTTGCAATATTTTCCTGTCAGGGAAAATCCAAGAAATGTGTGGACTTGGAATTCCAGTGGCTTGGCAATCCATAGTAACCTTTTCTCCAAAATAAACAGTCACATCTCTAAAACGGGAACCTAATATTTTGGGCTGCTGGGCTAGGACTGTCAACAGAACAATCATTTTATCGACACCGTGCAGGTTCTGAGCCATGCATAAATACTGTCCACGGTCCTGAAGGTGAACTTTGTGGATAATGAATGTACCGTTTTTCAAGATTTCGAAGCGTTGTATCCTTGTATTAGCTGTCATTAGAGCCCCTAGAAGATTCAGCAGACAGAAAATAAGATATGTTGTTACTCTTAAAAAATGCTGGATACTGCAATAACACCTCTACTAATACTTTAATAGAATGAGACTCTGAATGTTATTGGGCCACCGTACATATATCAAATGATGCATCTAGCATATCTTAGATGAGCATCACTGTATCCATTTGGATGGAACATTGTCATTCGCTACTTGGATGTCCAGATCACTCTTGCTAGATCAACGTGATCTTTATTTCAAGATAGTGGTTGTATTAGTCTGTTGTAGCAAAGAAAAAGGGAAAGCAAATGACACCTTGATTTCTTTAGAATTAAAGGTGCCTCTCTTAAGCTCTGCTTTAGTTAGATCACTGGGAAATAATACTCTAGAATAAATACAAGTACAGTCAGAGGTTAGAAACAAAATGACTAAATCAACCGTAATAATGGGACTATGACTGGGTAAACTGGTTGAGCTAGGAGGTATGTGAAAGCGAAGTATATAATCTGAGTAAGCAAAGTATATAATTTTGGGGGGAAATGCAAGCTCTTCCACTCTTTTGTGTCTGTGTCAACCTTTAAAGCTCTTACCTGTGGAGATTTTTGTCCAAGTAATGAATGGTTTGGGTTCTCCTGTGGCATCACATGGAATAACAGCATCTGATTCAGCAAGAATGGATAAACCATTAAATCCTTTTGTTAAAATCTTAGGCCTTGTCCCCTGTGCACTGGGATCTGTGGAAGGCTGAACTATGCTGGAATTAAATGTCTTTCCTCCCAGCTTAAGGACAGATGGCACTTGTGGATTGTTGGTAGGGATGCTCTGGGAGAACTGTAAGGTTGAAGCCATTGGAGGTTTAACACTTGGAGGTATGAATGCAGGAGGGATAGTTACAGCTGGTGGTGCAGTACTTAAGGCCAGAGGAGGGATTGGAATTGCTGTGTCTTTTATAGGAGTGCTCTGTGTAATAATACTGGTTGGCAAGATAAATTTCTTCTCAGTTGAGCTTGCTGGGGCAAGCAGATTGGTCATCATGGGTTTAGAATTAACATCCAAGTATTGGACTACTTTGGTTCTGTTGATGAGGAGGGGCATCATAGGCTTGGGGAAATAAGGTATAGCTTGAGTTATCCTTCCATGCTTGTCCTTGGTATTGGAAAGATAATTATTGACAAAACCTCTGGATGGAATGTTGTATCTGGTTTCACCTTGACTGCCAAATCTGCTTGGAAGGTTTGACTTCAGTCTGTACAGTGGAGCTGCTGTTGTTGTTGTAAGAAAGGTCTCTGTGTGAGGAGTAGAGACTCTTCTGTCTTGCATGGTATGAGCAGCATAGGCAGTTATTTCTGGCTTATTGGTATAATGAAGGGGAGGCTGATGAGTTCCAAAATGATGAAACAGACCTGGTGCAATGAGATATGGGGGCCTCACTGTGCCTCTCACAAGAGGAAATTTTGGTGGTGAAAAAGGTGGCTGATTAAAAACTGGCTTAACTCCCATTGGTTGGTGGAGAATGTTTGGATTCAGAGCTAAGCTGTTGAAAGTTCTGCTCCCAGATGACTTTTTCAATGGCACTTGCTTTTGTTGTGTGGCTATTCTGTTCTGGTTTGAATGGATGAAGAAAAGTTCATTCTGCCTTAAGCCATCTTTGGCTTGTGTGTTGTTGGCACTAGATCCTTTAAGGTCAGGTGATATGGCTTGACTAGGTGTATAATTTTCCTTGGTAGAAAACTGGTCAAACCAATTAGGAGTGCTAGATTCTAATGGTGAGAGAGTGATCGCCAGGGGGGCGGAAGTCTGATCATGATGGTCTTGCAACTGAGTTATTGTTTCCTTTGTGTGACTTGAAGGTGTTATTACTTGCAAAAGGCTGATAGTTTGTTTAGTTACTGGGGATGCTAAAAGATCATAAAATATTGTACCATGGTGGGGTGAAATCTCCATTTCTCTTTGGTTCGAAAATGGTGTGACTGTCACCATTGTTAGTAAGCCTGAAGGTTTCTGCAGTTCATCAACAGGATCTACAAAATGTACTGCTGTGCTCCCGACAGTAGTCCTATGTGGTACAATGTCTGTCCTTGACTGAGGCACTTTTGGCATGACTCTGTTCTCTGGAGATGATGAAACTACAGATTCTTCAGATTCTGGAATAGAGGAAACTGATATTGGGCTAGTGAAACTTGCAAGAGGTGTGTGTGTATCCCTGTCTTCATAGCTTGTTGTAACCATATTTCCTTCAAAGGTTTTGATGAATTCATTGCCTATTGATGTCATTAGCTTATGCCCAGAGTTAGGATATGAAAATGGTTCTGGATTGGTGGCAGTAGTCAACACATCATGTAGTATCTCCTTATGAATTTTCTGTTCTTTGGCAGCATTAGAAGTCATTGCAAGTGTTCTAGGTTGCGAAGGACTACGGCTGAGGACAGAAACTGTTTGCTGGTCATGGACTTTGATGGATTTTTGTAAAGCAGTAGCACTTGTAGTTAATGAAGAATTCTCTTCCAAAGGTTTATGTTCATTTGCAGCTTCTACTTCAGCATCAGATTTATGATGACTCCTATAAATGTACCTTTGCAAACTTTGAGTTGCAGCTTCTGTTTTAGATTTATTTTGAATGTAAGGCTTAGCCCCCCTGGGAGAAACAGTAGGAAGAATAGGTCTTGGTCTTCTGAACCTGTTTGGCCTTAATCTCCTTCTTCCATAAGGTCTTCTTCGTGAATGCTGGGGAACCTGTGAATCAGAGGTAGCACTTTTTCTTCCATGGTCTGGAATAACTGCCACTACAGTTAACACCTTGTTAGCAGCAGGTACAGTCATTAGCCAGTCACTCCTTTTAAATGCAGCAGCAGTACTTTCCAAAGTTGAAACAGATTCTGGTATTGGAATATGCATGTTTTCAAGTGTTACTCCTTCCAACAGATGGTTTGGGTCAGAATTTTTGTTCACTTGCTGATGTTCTATGCTACCACCATTCCCAGGACCTGGATTTTTAAATGGAGAAGCAGGCATAAAAATGGTACTTGTGATTTTGGAGCTTTCAGAGACCTGATGATCTGCGAAGACATCAGCTTCAAGTGGTCTTTCTGCATAAGAGAATTTGTGCTGTGGGGTTCTCATCCCTTTGTGTGCTGTGATCAAAGTGCTCTGATTATAAGGCTGGCTGCTTATTACTTCTTCATTTGAGGGTTCTTTAGCTAAAGTATTGACTTCTGTTGGGTAATAACCTGTTGTCAAATCACTGTGTTCCCAAGCATGTGATCGTACAGCTGGGGAGACTGTGTTTTTTGCTGTGCTGGATGATCTGTGCTCTATAACAAGGTCAGTCTCAGCACTTACTACTGTAGATAATTGAAACTGATTATAATCCTGTGCATCGATAATGGGGGGAACAGTAACTGAGAGTGGTTCTGTCTCTCCCAAGTGGGATATGTCACCAGAAGACTCCTCTCCACTGACTGGAGGTTCAATAGTAGTCTTTTGTGGGGGACTGGCAATGGGAGGAGGAGGTCTTGTAGCTTTATGCATCAATGGAGTCTCTGGAGTGATCTTGAGAGAAGTGTCTGGAGCCACTGTTGTTCTAGGAAGATTTTTGCCACGAACCTTGGCCAAAATATTAGCCCAGTGCTGCGGGTTAACCTGTTTGTTTGACATATTTATTCTCCTCCGAGATTCAAATACTCTCCGTCCCTCTGCAACATTGATTTCTGGAGTCCTATCCATTCCCTTCCACAACTTCATTTTACGTTTTCCTTTTTTATTCTTTTTCACCTGGCCATGAAAAACATTGTCATTCTTTTGCTTAAAGGATATTTCATGGTTCTTCAAGTGGATTCTTTTACTTAGAATCTCATCACTTTCTCCAGCACCTGATCCCTCATCATCATCTATGATTTGAACTTTTGTTTTTAGAGAGGTCCTTGAACCAGGAAGCTTTTTAAATTTCATGCTTTTTGAGGATCTGTCAGACACCATTTTATTTACCGTTACTCTGATTGTAAATTGATCTGATCCTTGTTGGTTTATAGCCACACACCGGTAATACCCACTGTCACTGACACGGCTGTGTGGGATTAATAGGGAGCCATTGCCTAAAAGGTACACATTGGAGGAGTTAGATAAATCATTGAGAACATGGCTGTTTGGGAGTATCCAGCTTAGGTGTGCATCTGGTATGGCCATTGCACTGCAGGGCAAAATTATGGTCTCCCCCACATTTTTCTGAACTATTATTATCTCAGAGTATGCTGGCTGAATAACTGGAGGCAGCACCAACATTCTGTAGGACACTGAATCTATATCACCTCTCACTTGAGCAACACAGTGGTACACACCTGAATCAGCATAGGCTACTGATTTGATGACCAGCTGACCACTGCTAAGGACAGAAAATCTGCTGTCTTCCATTTTGAATGGAGCTTTCAATTTAGTCCCATCTGGAAGAAGCCATTTGATGGAAGGGCTTTCTGTCGCTTTCACATTACAGCTCAGCTGAGCATTTGAACCCTCTACTACACTCTGAGCTGTCTTCGTGTGTAGGTCTTGCTCTATCATAACCCAGCTGTTTCTCTGGTGTTTGTTTACTTGGGTTTGGAGGGTTTGAGAAACATGAGTAGAAAACAACAGCACAACTTTCTTCCCAGTACTCTGACGTCTATTTAACTGGATGTGTATCAGAGGTTGCATCAGCCAGGCAGGCTCAGCAAAGATCCTCCCTTTGACACCTGTGTAATAAAGTGCATCATAATCAGAGCCTTGCCTGTAATGATAGCTCAGCTTGGGTTCATGGCTGACCATGTGCTCCCTTTCTAACTTGACAGGGACTTCACTGTAGTAAGCAATTAGCTTCCACAGTTTTTCATAGTCTTCTCGGTTCATGAGGCACTCCATATCTAGGGAAATGGAGGCATTGATTTCAATTTCTTGGGGAGAGATTTGATTCCACTGGACTTTGGTAGAGTCTGTTGGTTTCTTGATCTCACAACCTAGATTCACAATGTTTCCATGTTCATCTGTTAAGTTCAGAGTAATATTCCATGGAGTGAGCTGAAATTCTTTGCTGTAAAATTCAGAGCTGTCATCATCTTCCTCTTCTTCCTCCTCATTGTGGCTGATGTTCAGTTTTAGTGGAGACTGTATGATGGGCTTTGTGCAGGAAATATCTTTCAAATGTTGAATATCGTGAGTCTGGAGTTGCTTAGGATAGGTGCATTTTGGGCAGAGTTGGCCATCCTCATAGATTTTGTCTTTTTTACATTTTAGGACACCTGGGAGACACACAAAAAAAAGAATTAAATAATCCATGGAACTTTCGCATGGAATATTTTTATCAGGAAAAATCAAATATTTTCTAGAGGCAAAATGTCCAATGTCCCAAGTAAGTTGAAGAGAAATACACTAATTCTATTGTGTTTTGAGTATATAATTGAAAACAAATGGCAATGTAAAACAAAAGAGTATGAAATATGAAAGACATTATTTACTTCATTTATACCCGACCTTTCCCAGCAATGTGGAGTGAAAGTAGCATACGTATTATTATCTTCACAATCACCCTGTGAGGTTGGTTAGGCAAAGCACGTGTGAAGGGCTCACAAGGGTAGAGTGAGAATTTGGACCTGAATCTCCCAGATCCCAGCCTGACTCTTTAACTACTGCATTACATTAGCTCTACACAAGAGCTTCCCTCTGCCCGAGCATGCAAAAAAATCCCACCCTCTTGAGTTGACCATGATGCCTGGGCAAATTTTTATTTTGTCTACATGCATTTCACACAAGTCATAGTCATAGCTCAGGGATATGGAGAGCAGTTTGTATTTATGCTGATAAGAAAATGACTGGACTCAGTCACTGACCCAAGGAAATGATATAGAAACCAGCCTTCTGTCTGGCATGGTATGTTACATAGTTTTCTGACAAATCTGCAACTCTCTTAGAGTCAGATATCAAGAAAAACAGACACCCAGATGATACATTGAAATCCAGAACTCAAAGGGAACGTGGTCCACCCTAACCAAATGTTTATGAACAAAAGGGGTTCAGGTAAGAAATCAAACTCTTATCAGAAAGCCTAGATGGGCCTTCATTAGATGCTAACCATCTTAGTATTGTCTGACACATGTCATTCAGGAATGCCTCAGATCCATGTCCTTTGTCAATCAACCTCGCCCCCCCCTCTGGAAAAAAAAGCATTTGATAAATCACAGAATCAGTTTAAATATTCTATTTCATATATGGAACTATTTTGCTGTTGTATTGTTTACTCTGTGCTAAATTATAGAAAGAATCTATAAGTTTAATCAATAAATAAACCAAAACTTGAGTGCCCATGACAAAGGAATACAAAATATATGTGCAAACTTCTGTTGGGGTAACTTTTCTAGTTTCCTTTCTAAAAGACTCTTACCTGGAGACTTTTTATTCCACTCAAGGAGCCATCTTAACCTGCAGTCACAGGACCAGGGGTTCCCATGAAGATAAATGTTCTCTAGGAGTGGCATTTTTTGAAAAAGACCCACAGGCAGTGTTCGAATAGCATTTTCAGACAAATAGAGGTGCTTTATCGTTGAGATCTTGAAATAATCAAGGACGATAAATGTGGAAAATGTGTTGGGGTGAAGTTGCTGAAGTAAATTTCCTTCCAAATGGAGAAGTCGTAGGGAAGTTAATCCATTAAAAGCATTTGGATGAATGAATTCAATTCGGTTGTGGTCCACATGCAGTCTCATTAGGCTGGAAAGCCCTTGAAGTGTCTGACCAGTTAAAACTTGCAACTTGTTGTAGCTTATTTTGAATACCTAAATGATAGAGGAAAGTAAACAGTGAGATAATATTTCAGAAAAACAGAACACAATACCGGAAATGCACTACCTCTGACTCAGAGAAAGTTCATTACACTATCAAGTTCTGTTGAAATCCAAAGGATTTAAGACAGGTGCATCCAACTTGTCCCACTGATTTCACTAAGGCTTAACCAGGGCCAGGACATTTTCAGTCTTGGCCCCTACTTGATGGAATGAGCTCCCTGAGGAGAGGCAGAGCAGCTCTAGTTCCACAGGGCCTGTAAGATGGAGCTCTTCTGCCAAGTTCTTGGTTGGGGCCAGTGTTTCTATAACATCTAATGGGCCTGCCCAACAAAAAACACTCTCACGAAAGTATTATAATCTGTAAAGATTTCCTAGTAGTGAGTCGCTAAGAAATAACACGTATCTCCTGACTATACTGCACACATGCCACATGATAAATAATGTCATTGGGTAGGGTTCATGATCAGTGTGGTACACCTGCTATTGAAACAGAATGATTGCCTTGTACCATCCTCTCATATCAGACCATATTATTTTTAATTCAAGAAGGATGTATTTGATGTGCTCCCCAGGCCTGCATTTCATACAGCTTTGTTTCTTCCCTCACATCAGCCATTAGCAGAAGCAGAATGTACCTGAATGGGACTCTGGATGGAATATATTGGTCTGAGCTGATCAGCTGAAGAAAACAAAAGGCACTTGACATTTGGAAACAGATACATTTCCTCAAAACATAAATCTGCCATTGAACCTAACTGAAATAGCCAAGGTGAGGGGGAGGCATCTTAAATTCTAAAAGAGCATTGTAAGAGAAAAGAACGTAGTACCGAATGTTCTTTTTTCTCACATATTTCAATTACTGCTATATTACCTATATACTATTAGCCCCCAATTGACCCATCTGCAAATAGCTAAATCCACAGGTCAGTGCTATTTGGACTCTAAACAGATCTTTCTTCAAAATTGGGGCAGCAGTGGTCTGGCAGCAGAAGCGTTGAGGGTGGAGGGGCTTCAGGAATTGTCATGGACACAGCATCAGAGGACTGGAACCACATGGGCTCTCCAAAGGCAGTGGCTGCAACCATGGGGGGCTGAGCCACAATACCTGTGGGGGGATTTCTTGCCTCTCTTAGCTGGCAGAGACTCGAGGGTGGAATAAACTTAAAGGGGGGGGGTGGACCCCACATGACTATGACGGATTCCCACTTGTTTTGTCTAAAAGCCAATGAAATGAAAAAGAAAAAAGAATCTGAAGCTTTCCTTGCATAAGGATCAACCCAAGTAACTTCAACCTCTTTCTCAATCTCTCCTTTAGAGCAGAAGGAAGTTGTATGGAAGGGTCTGGGACCCTGGCACTATATGTCCAGATAAGGAACAGGTCAAATCCTCTACCCTGTCTCTATCTGTATGTTTTCTCTAGAGTAAATCATATTTAATTCAATGGGGCTTACTTACAAGGCAATTCTATGCCCACATACATGGGGTTCTGAAAGGGATGCAGAAGTGATGCTAAAACACATGAAAACAATGGCTGCCAAAATCCTACAGTCATGTGACAACAAATCAATGGATCACCGAACCAAGTACATTTGAACTAATGGATTCCCAAACAAAAAGGTTGGGAACTAATGAAGTAGAAAACTATAACTGTTATTCTAAAGGAAACACATTGACTCTACCTGTAAAGATGACAGATCTTTTAAGGCCCCATTAGGTATATTTTGGATGTCATTCCCATGGATCATGAGAAGTTCTAGTTTCATAAGTCCTGCAAATGAGTTTTCAGCTATAGTCTGTATACTGTTAAACCTGGGAAGAAAATACATTTAGTTACGTTTTGTAATGAATAACAGCTGCATGCTGTGAAAACCTGGTATTTTAGGTAACTTTGGTTTGCTCTTAAATTATCCACTTAATTTGGCACAGTTAATGAAACATTCTAACAAGGACATGCATGATTTATGGTTATTTTCACATATGATTTCTGAAGTAAATTTTCTGCTTCTTTAGCCATTAAAAAATACTAATCACAATTTAAGTGTTTAAACTGGCAATGCCAATTAGAATAGGCAACCCCCCCCCCAATTGGATTGGGGATATTAGTGGCAAGAAGCCATGCGATGATGATATGGAGCTTGGCAAAACATTAGACCTACAAGAGTCCCAGCAAAACATGTAACATTAAATGAATAAGGATTTGTGAAGAGGGCATTTAAAAATGGATCCCAGCCAAGTCATTTCTAGAAGCAGAAAACCACAGCTACTAGCTAAATTGTTAAATTTGCAGATAGAGTATGCAATTACATATTAAATTGTTAAGATAAGTCTCTGGTGTTCCAATTACAAATGCATGGGTCTAGAAACTAGGGATATGATCTTATTAAAATGTAACAATTATTATAATTTATAATGCATGTAACAAATTAGGTCTGCACAATTTATATGCAATTATTTAATTTGAGATAGATTAATCATGTTTAAATACATCTGCAAATTACCCAAGCTGCATTACAGGTCACTCTTTCTGATACTGAAAAAAATACAATGACAGGAAACTGGACGGACAGAAACTACTAGTTTTTAAAAAATTAGTTTTTTAAAAATGGCGAATGGGACTTATCCCGGGCACGTTTGCCATCATGGGGAAGCCCTCAACGAAGAAAAGGCAGGGCAGGGACTGCAAGTCCCAACGAGCCCTGGGGCAGCGTCCGGCAGCGTAGCGGAGGACGGCTGGGGAAGGAGGGGGCCGTTTCGGCTCTTCCCAGCCTCCTCTGCCCGCGCCTTATTTGGGAAGCGGCTGAGAGGCTTCTGCCTCTTTCCCGCTTCTCTGCCACCGCGATTGCCCACCCTCTTGGGTCAAGAGGAAAGGGAGTTTTTTCTGGTACTGTGCCAGCATTTTAAGGTTAAAAAATAACAAAAGAAAATGTTTAAAAAATTACATATATATATGCATATGTTTTTGGAATATTGTTAAATCTTTATTGTCACAACTGGTGGGTTTTGGGCATGGGGGAGGAACCATTGGCAAGCAATCCCAGCCTGCGTGCTGGCATGCTTTTGTGGGGGGCCTCCGTAAGAGGCTGTGGGTAAGCGGTGCCGGGAGGCCATCACTCATGGAGGATGAGCTGGGATGGCAGATCCGCATTTCCGGGTGGCCCAGAACCCGGCAGAGGTTCATGCCTCAATGGGTTCCCAAAAGGTGGTCACCTCCCCGTTCTATCCATCAGGGTATTGGGGGCACGGGGAGCCCAGTGGGGTGTTGGAGGGCCTCGTGCATACCTGATGAAGTACCGTGTGGCTGCCTTGTGGCCAGGGGACCACAAGAGGGCTGGTTCTGTTCTCCCCCATGCTGGTCAACGCTCTATTGTTCAATAAAAAGTTGTGGCCTGTTTAATGCCATTAAGTGTTTGTTGGTTTCTTTGGCGTAAAAGTATTCCCCTGCATGGCAATTAACCAACTAGTCTCTGCCTTACCGATCTACTAAATGAAGTCTGAAGACTTCCTCCTGCCTAAACTGTCTTCCTCTAACTTAAGTGGAAGAACCACTCATTGGCTGACATTTTCTTAGAGTGGAGGGACTTTCTGTAGCAGAACCACATGAATACACCTACCTACACTCTGAAAATCAGGACTCAAAGGCACATCAGATTATGCAAGACAACATGAAGGTCTCAGATAGTGAACTACCGCTAAGCTCTAACCCAGCCTTTCTCAACTTTTTACCACTGAGAAACTCCAGAAGTGGTGCAATTGTGCAGAATATGATTGGAACACATAGCACCTCTCCTTCCGACCCCCTCCAGGCCCATCATTGGCCATTTTGGGAGAGGGGGCAAGTCGACAGGACTATATATGGTCATATCACCCACTACATGTTTAACACATTTTTAAAAATGTAATACAAATTAATTAACTGCCATACATTCAGGAAATCCTTCCAGGGCCATCAAGAAACCCCTGGGTTTCACAAAGCCCTGGTTGAGAAAGCCTGCTCTAACCGAAGACAGGTACTCCAGGATAATCAGCTGCCTCGGAGTGTAGCCAGTGGAATAGTGTTAGGTTAACAAAGGTCACATGATAAGGTAAGCACACTTTGGGTGATGTAAGGAAAATTTGTCTTGATTCTAGGACCTGGCCTTCTTGGCTTAATGGAAGCTGTGTCTGACTCTAGTGCCAGGCTTAAGTATGTGGATCCAAATGGCAGAGGCTTCTGATCTATTAGAATCGGCATAAGTCTTGATATGTTGACAGAGCAGGAAGTTCTTATGTTATGGCTCTGAAAACATTTCCTCTTACTTCCTGCCATATCAGAGCACTGGGTGTGGGAGATCCATAGACAGTCTTATACTGCCAAAAGCTAAAAGTAATTGGCTGTGACTAGATTGCTCTTTTATTTTTGTTATATGCTCCCAAGGCAGGCCTGGATATTGTCAGAGACAGAATAGTGGAAGACCAGATGAACCTGTGGTCTTTCTCAGTAAAATCCATCTTTCATTGCTAAAATTTATCTTAAATTATCATGTCATCCATAGAAGACTCCCTTTCTAAATACTGCATAACAGCCATGCCTTCACATTTTGAGAAGAGGAAATTCTTTCTTCTTAAATATATCAAGGGCATCAATTGCTCATTTCCCTGAAGTCTTTTGTGGATATAAACTAATGAATTAGGTTTCCTGGTCTGGAAAAAAAAATCAGTTGTTTTTTGGCAAAGTACCACCAATTCACAATAAATGGACTCTCAATGTTGCTATGCGCTTTCAATTTGGGGATTTCTTTTCCTTTCTGAAATAAACCATAACCTACTTCAAATGCCATCTCTTCTCAAGCAGAAAAGGAATTGAGTATTTTCTTATCATTGGAAAATACCAAAAAGAACATGAAAGTATTTTGAATGACAGCAACTGAACACTTTAATTTCCTGTGGAGTGAAAAAAACAAAAAGCCTTAGCCACCTCTGTACCACCTTTCCTAGAACACTTCATAAAATTTGCTGTAGCAGGGCCCAAAGTAGTCTTCTCCTATGCTGTCAAGCTTGAGTCATTACAGGATGACACACTAGATGAGCATCAAAATTAGCATTATAACAAAATATCATATTGTTATAGACTGGAATACTCAAAAGGGGCTGTTGAAGATAGGTATATATGCAGCATGTCATCTGAGTGATTTGTACTGTTCTATGTTTCTTGAAGACAATGGGCTTAGACTAACTGCAATTAGCAGTGTTGGTGACTAAGATGGAGCTAAAACAACAACTGACTATTGCTGAGTAGAGATTGCAGAAAAGTTATAGAGAAGAAACAGAAATATAGGAGGTGGTGGTAAGATATAGATTACTTGAAAATACTAAACTCCAATGGAGCAAACAATGTAAGTATGATAGTGAGTATAGACATGTGAAGAGAAAGAAAAGACAAAATCTAAACTCCAAAGGTCAATGTAGATATGGTAAGAACAAGAAGTGGGCATATGTTCATATAGAAGAGGGGTAGTCAAACTGCGGCCCTCGATATGTCCAAGGACTACAATTCCCATGAGCCCCTGCCAGCAAATGCTGGCAGGGGCTCATGGGAATTGAAGTCCATGGACATCTGGAGGGCCGCAGTTTGACTACCCCTGAATTATAGAATCTTAGAAGTGGCAGGTAAGACAGTATGTGCAAGTTATGGTATTTGTTGATGGCGATTCTATTGCCTGTAACAATTTTTTTTTCATTTTGAAATTGCAATGAGAAGCATGTGGGCAGAAGACAGTTGTCAGGCAAATGGAGAAAAAAATGCACATAATGAACATTCTATGTTGGCTTGTCCTTTTAATAATGGATTAAAGGCAGAAGTGAGAGAGATCTGAGAGCATATAACAGTCTCATCATAAATGCTAATTGAACACAAGGATTACAGCCCTAGTTTCATTAGTATTCCTCTTTATACTAAACTTTTGATTTGTACATTAGAAGTATCAATTTGCAATTCTATTCTATAGTGATGCATAATTCTTCAACTATCTACAACATGTGGGAAGACTGCTATAGAATTATACTCAAATAATGTAAAATACTACAATAAAGTTGCCATACAAACCCCAAATTGATTCGTTCCACATGTTTCGAGATTCTTGTTGGAACAGCTACTAAGGACCGAAATGTACAATGAACTTCAGTAGGAACGTAACAGGCACATGGGTGAGGACATGTAAGTGTGATTTCTGGAAACCCCAGAGAGAGGATCAGCACCACGGATAGTGCCCCCAAATGTGGTTTCTTTAGCATCTTTTCAAATTTCTTCGTTTTGCTGTATCTATTTCATTTGCAAAAGAAAATAATATTAATTGCTATACAAACATACATACAGCACGGCAACTTAGATATGACTTAATTCAACTACACCATTAATGTAAGTGGTCATGAACATTAAGGCTAAATAATATGCACTTAACATTGTGTTAGAGAAGCTCCTGTCACTTACCGACTTAACCTCTTTGGAGTCAGTTTCCAAGTCTTTGCTTGAAAATATATCTATAACCATTTGATACTGAAATCCAGTACACATTTATTAATGAGTAAGTCCAAGTGAACTCAGTAGGATTTATTTCTAAATATACATAAGGATTTCACTGCGAATAAGCAGTTAGGTAAGGTTTTATATGTGTAGTACAATGATAGGAAACAATAAAGCAGATACTTAGTTGTATAGATATGCATCTTCTTTTTTGTTTTAATCACTGTGTTATGGCTATAGTCACATATAAAAATTACCTCTTTTCTGGTTGTTTACAGTACAATCCTATGATAAAAGTGTGACCTCTCCCAATAACCCCCAATTAAGCACCAAAACACATCACATAATGAACATTAATGTTTCCAAGTAACAATCTATCTCATAGTGCCTAAACCTTCTTTGCCTATTGCATAGTGTCCAAACATTTTCACCACTTCTTGGCCAGAGTCAAAATAACTATTGTAATTTTCTGTCTCTTATTAATACTCATAAGGAAAAAATACACACTTTCCATGCATTTGAAGAAGTTCCGTATCTCTTGAGTTGTAGGGTAGGAATTCAGTCTGCTTATTTTCAGAGATTCAAATATATCTTAACCAGTAGTAGCTCTCTAATAGGCCCATTATGCACGGCCGCCGAAACGGCGATTTCGGGTCACATGGAAAACGTGGAGGGGGAAGACGCGACGCATACCGGTTATACACGAGGCGGGGCGCGACGGCGGCAAAACCCAGAGTAACCGATTATGCACGCGCCGATCTGGGCGCCGCTTCTGGTTGCGCCCCGGTCACCCGGAAGCTGCACTTTCTTCCGCGTTTCACTGATGCGGCTTTTTCGGCGGCATGCACCGAAGCTGCGGCCAGTTGCAGCCGGCTCCGTGCGTTATCGGTGATTTTAGTCGCCGCCATTCCACCCCGAATGTGCGCTAAAACCCCCGTGCATAATGGGTCATATTGAAGAAGAGTCACTAAGGGTTGAGTGGTGTCTGGGACATGTCCAAATGTCCAGACACTGCTTCCAGCTCCACAGGCCAATTCAGGTGCACCCAGCAAAGCTGGGCTCACCCAGATTGGGCTGGTCCTTTGAGTTCCCAACCCCTGGAGATGGCTGTGAGGTGCAATACCAGCCTTGCGGCCAGACATTTCCAGGCCACGGAGCAGCTCGGACTGTGCAGCCCTGCCCACTGCTCCACTCGGCCAGCAGTAAGGCTGGTGGGAGTAGCAGCGAGGGCAGTGGTAGCAGTGAGGCAGCAGTGGCAGTCAGGACAAGGACCACCAGACCCAAGGCTGCCACATGCTCGCACCGCTGCCTTCATACTTTAAGGAGCAAGGAGCAGGAGGCTCTCTGTGCTTCATGGAACCGGCTTCCTCACGCACCCGCCACCTCCCAACCCCCCCAACCATTCCCCCACTAGCGTCCACTGCCTTTTAAACTGCAGCATGCTTTTTGCCTAATAATAAATAATTTTCTGTATTTCAGTTTCCAAACAGTTGGAGTGCTACAAATTAAATGAAATATTTATGTATCTGCCATCTAGCATTGCTAAGGGCATTTGCTGAAACCTGAGAATAAATGTTCTCATCAGTGAAATATTACTTCAGTCATCTAAATACTGTTCAAGACATCTAAATAAATATTCAGGATTATATTTCAAGTTGTGACATATCTACAATTGTTCTTAATTTCAATGTGAACTCAACAGATTTATCTCAGGTTCCAAAAATGCATTTAAGTGTTTAATAGAAAAAGAAGTCCCTTAATACCAATATTAAAATACAGTGGTGTAATTCTGCAAACTCTCAAGAGAAAACATTACACTGCTTGGATAAAATGTGCCTTATAAATATTTTTCATGGAAGCATACCCTTTTAAAAACTGAAGAACCATTTATTCTAATCTAAATTGTACAGGTACAATGGTTATGGTACTGAAATTGTTCAATGTAGTGCAGGGGTAGTCAAACTGCGGCGAATGCTGGCAAGGGCTCCTGGGAATTGTAGTCCATGGACATCTGGAGGGCTGCAGTTTGACTACCCCTGATGTAGTGACTGGAGTAGGATCCTAGAGATCAAATTCAGATCCTATAACCATGAGCTAATCACATTGCTTCACAACCTTAACAACCTCATTCAGCTGTGGAATGGGAGAGCAATGACTGCTTCCCTGAGGTCCTTAAAGACATCTGTGGGATAAAAATGCATAAATGGGTAGATAGAGGGAATGCAACATATCCAAAAATTGCTTCCAAAGAAACCCATAAAATATAATCTTTTAAGTATGCAGCGAAGGGAAAGAACCAGGATACACAGAAGCATCATATCAATAAAATCATCATTAAATGCTAAGATAGCTCCCATCCAGTCTACTACTACTTCTTCAGGTTGGTATATATTTCAATAAAGACCCCATAGGCTAGAAGCAGGAGGACAGCTCTGGCTCTCTCTTCCTCATTGGAACATCAGAAATAGCTCTCATGCCTCCCTCTGTGCACTGCAATGTAAGCACACTTGCAAGCATACACTGAAGTTCTCTGGCTTCAGTATAGTAGCAGTTTTGATGTCCTGCAGCATAATATTCCCCAGTCTTAAATGAGCCTAAGACAAGTTTAAGACAATTAGCCTAAGACAAGTAGCATTCGCAGCAGTCAACTAGGACAAGCCCAGAACAGGCAGGGCAGGGCTGCAGGCTCTAGGTTCAGTAACAGTGCTTGGCTGCCAGGTGGAGCCAGTCATATCATCCAGCCCTGCTTGGGACAGGGAGCAACCAAGGAGACAGTTGTTGACAGGGCTCCAGGAGACTTTTGGGTAAGAAGGTGGATAGAAGGAACAAGCCAGGAGAGGGGATTGGTAAGGTGGCCCATTTAAAGAGGATCTTCATTAGATAATAGAACATGGGCATGGAATATCCCTACCCCTACTCGATGTATAAGAGCAGAGGGTAGAGGGAAGAGAAGGTGGAAGATGAGGAGATGGAGGCAGCACAACCCCTCTCCTATCTTATCTGAGGCCCTGCAGGTCCTCCACTGCAGGAAAGGACATGGTGGAGTAAGGGCAACATGGCCTTGATGAGGGGGAGGGTCACATTTGCTCAATGGCAGGATGATAAGAATTTTGACAGGCTGTTCAGTAGGGCCTGAAGAGAGTCCCTTTGCTGTGCATAGAACTTTTTGGGATTCATCTGTTTGGTCTCCTGGGACTTGTCTTGAATCATGCTCAATGTGTTTTCCATTCCCCTTATAATTCTGCTATATCATCCCTGATCTGGTTTGCACATGGACAATAATCCTCTTTTTAAGGTCAGAGAGAAGCACAAGTGGTATATATCATCTCTTTGCTCCAAATGGTTTGGCAATAGGACAAATTGCCAAACTCACCATCAGTTCGACCTTAGAAGCCACTTATTCTACATAACAGCTCAGAGAACAGAGCCATTAGTCTTCACAAAGCTATTTCTTTGTGTAGAGATCTATCCTTAAATATGCAAGCAATAAGGCTGTCATTCTTTTCCTATCACCCTCATATGCAAGCTATTATATCCCAGTAAAAAGGCTGGTCAGGCTGAAGGTCCTTCTGAAATATCTGCAGCCAAATTAGTAAGCAAACTGTTCCTTCTTTTAAAAATAACTCTGTGAAATGTTTGAAAACCACGTGCTTAATTAGGTATCCCTTTAAGAAAAGTTGGCATATTTAAATATTTACTTATTTTCTTTCCTGTGGATAACAAATAAATATCTACTTCTGCTCTCAGAACTGTTCCTGAGTGCCAAACAGAAGTTGCAAGATCAAAAGAATACTTGCTATTCAAAATCCTGTTCTTCTTTCTAAGTGCAAATTATGCACAGTAAGAGTTTTGATCTATAGCAATGGGAAGCACATTATGTCTTCACATTGTCTTCCCCTCCTGTAGGTAGTTCGCATGCCAGAACATACACAGCTAACTACAAAACAATGGCTCTTAGAAAGCTGGAAGGCTTTACTCAGAAGGCTGGAAGGCTTTATTACTCTGAAACGGATGTGTTATAAATGTGAAGGACTAGGCAGCCCAATAGAAAGAATAACATTTTGGCAGAAGGGTTTTCCTTAATAATAAACTGGAAAGGGCTATTAAGTCTTACATAACCCATTTCAAGTATAATGTACAACATCTGAATCCAGTAGCACCTTAAAGGACCAACATTTTCCAGAGAAGAAGCTTTAATGAGTCAAAACTCATTTTGCCTTGATACAAACAGGAATGAAGATTCATCAGCCCTTACATCCAGGCCAGAAACTGGGAGCAGTATTGCAAAGAAGGGCCAGTTGGCTGCAGGACGCAGAGTTACAATGCAAAACATAATCAGCTTTCTTAGAACTAGGAGACATGAACAGAGGGAGAAAATGCAGAAAATTAGCATCTGTAATGGGGGCAGGGACGTCTGTTGCTGATAATTTCTGATACAACATCAGCTTCCCTTTCCTGAACTAAGATTCATTAACAGGTTCAGGACAATAGTCTATCCAGGGCTGAATACGGAAGCAGGATCCTCTTCTCATCACTTGATGCTAATTTTCTGCATTTTCCACCTCTATGCATATTTCCCATATGCTTTCAACATATATCTGGCACCTTCTGACCTGGGTATAAGGGTTAATGGATCTTCATTCTTATTTGCATCTGACAGAGTGGACTTTGACTCAGAAAAGTTGGAAAATCTTGTTATTTTAGCTACTGGACTCAACTTTTGTCTTGCTACTACAGACTAACAAGGCTACCACTATTAAGTATAATGCACATATATTAATTTTGTGTTTAATAGCAGCAAGCATGAGGAAGGTTAGGGTGCAAGATGAAGACCAGCTTGAAGTCAGCCAAAAAGCTCCTTGATCAAGTTGGGGCTTGAACCTGAATATCCCCATCCTGGCCTGACACTCTGACCTGTACATCACGATTGCTGTCCATTAAGAACATGTACATCTTTCTGAAATCTGTGGGACATGCACATGTTTTATTGACAGACTCATGGTGGAATCTGGAGAAGAGTGTATACTAAAGCTTATATCTTGAATAAAACCGTGTTGATCTTAAAGGCACTACTGGACTCAAACTTTGCTCTGCTGCATCAGACAAACACAGCTACCCACCTGAATCTAGTATAATCCTAAATACAGCTATATACTTCTAAACCCACTGACTGCAATGGATTCAGAAGGGCATATCAGTGAATGAGCTCCACTCTAGTATGATGAAAACTTGTACTCCAATCCTGTCACTGGCAGGGTGAGGAAGCTATGTAAAACACTAGGTACCGTGGACAGAGTATAGGCTTAGGTTGGAGAGATCCAGGTTCGGGTTCTTTCTTGGTTATGAAGCTCACTAGGAATCTTTTGGCTAACTCACATCTCTTATCCTAACCTACTGCCCAAATTGTTCCTGGGAATAAAGCAAAAATAGAAAACTAGATGAAGGTTGGAACTTGGACTCTGTAGTAACTCTCTGCTGACTGAAGGATTTCCTGCTACAGCCCCAAATTATCCCTAAACTGATATTCCTGGGGGTAAAGGGATTCTCAGAAACAGCATGAGAGGAATTGGGGCCTGCAATGTAAAGGAGAAAGTCAGCAAAAATTGTACCCCCTTCTGTAAAGAGAAATTTTCCATAGGATCCAAGACAAAGACTTTTCTGTGGAGGTAGCCTGACTTTGGAATTCCTTTCCCACCAATTCAGTGAACTTTGTACCATTCACTCATGTGCTTTTAATCACAAGTCTACCTTTCTATTCACTAACTTTTTAACACCTGCCTGTAGTTTATTGCAAGATTTTACTCATTTGTTTTTTCTATTATGTTTTGAATTTGCACTTCACAAGATTTTAACTTCTGTTAACTGCCTTGACAGACTTTATAGTTGAAAGGCAGCATATATGTGGTTTATCCCCCCTCCCAAAAAAAGCCCATGAACACCAAGGTAAAGGTATCCCCTGTGCAAGCACTAGGTCATGTCTGACCCTTGGGGTGACGCCCTCCAGCGTTTTTATGGCAGACAATACGGGGTGGTTTGCCAGTGCCTTCCCCGGTCATTACCGTTTACCCCCCAGCAAACTGGGTACTCATTTTACCGACCTCGGAAGGATGGAAGGCTGAGTCAACCTTGAGCTGGCTGCTGGGATTGAACTCCCAGCCTCACGGTCAGAGCTTTCAGACTGCATGTCTGCTGCCTTACCATTCTGTGCCACAAGAGGCTCTTAAAAGGTAAAGGTATCCCCCTGTGCAAGCACCAGGTCATGTCTGACCCTCGGGATGACGCTCTCCAGCGTTTTCATGGCAGACTCAATATGGGATGGTTTGCCAGTGCCTTCCCCAGTCATTACTGTTTACCCCCCCAGCAAGCTGGGTACTCATTTTACCAACCTCGGAAGGATGGAAGGCAGAGTCAACCTTGAGCCAGCTGCTGGAATCGAACTCCCAGCCTCATGGGCAGAGCTTTCAGACTGCATGACTGCTGCCTTACCACTCTGTGCCACAAGAGGCTCTGGTAAAGAATTACACATAATATAAACAAACATTTCTCCCAAGCTCCTGACCAAAGAGTCAGGATCCATAGAGACTAGATGAGCAGGACTAGAATACCTTTGGTCTCTTCTAAGTCCATAACCCTGGTAGAACCAGACAAAAGCCAAGTAGCAGCAAGGTGTTTGATCAAGATATTTCAAAACAATAGAAATAACCTTTTCCAATTTTTTTTAATCCCCCTTTTGAAAAGTTGTTTATGCAAAGACCTAATGATGGTGCCTGAATGGGAAAAGTACAGAAAGAAATCTTGCTGGCACTTATATAACACACCAAAGGTCTCCTTTCTCTGTCATTTATAACAACAAGACCAAAGGGCATCACCGCATTTCAAAATAGCATGCATCAAAACAATAGCTCCAAAAAAGCAGCTGTGTGCAATGCTGTTTCTTGGTAGCAGGAGATCCAGAAATATGTTACTAGAAAATGTCCCTTTGGATGCATGCCAAACGCTAAGCAGCATGCACATGTCATAAAGATATATATACAATGTGGATTTTCTTGGTATAGACAAGTTCACCTTCATTATGTGCTCGCTTTTGTTGACAGGTGTATGGTTTCAACTGTCTGTCCTGATTAATAATGAATATAACAAATGGCAGCCCGGCTTAAATTCCCCCTAACAAAATGCCTGGAGCTTAAAAGAACGAATGCGTGAGGAGAGACTCACAAGGGTCATAATGAGTTTTAACATCACCTGAAGAATTACACTGTGGTTCACTGCCCTCTATGGGATGGACTGAGACTGAAGGATTGCTGTGATCATACACATGAAGGGCTCTGAATATTCTAAAGAGCTATACAAACTCTGCAGAATAACAACATAAAGTAAATGAGCCTGTAACTCTGGCTAAGAGAACTGAAATGAAACCCCTACTCACTCATATTTGGTTCTATGTGGAACCCTCCCCAGTGCATCTTTGCAAATTATTCCATGTGCTGGCAACATTTGTGTGCATTCTGTCTGAAAAGGAGCTATGGGATCCAGTCCAGGGATTTATCCCCAAGGTGGCCTCAGGTTTCCTTGCTAGACAGCAAAGAATGAGTAGGTGGTGAGGAAGAGAAGGGCGGCTGATGATTTCAGCAGCCACACTGAGGGCAGCAGAGGGATGTGCCTGAACTGTGCTTTGCATAATATTAGGAGACACGGGGGTTGGTTAAGCTTTACACATTTAGATTAATTTTTTGCAGCACATGCTTCCCATTAGAGAAGAATGCCCTTAATTCACTGAGTCATTACAGTTACAGTGAAAAAAGAAGGTTCCCCTGAAACTCAACTTCCAGTCAACTGTTTTCATTCCAACACAACAAAAGAAGCTGACAGGAAGAAGAAGAAACCCAAAACAATGAATTCTGCAGCTCTCTCCTCTCATTTCAGCAAAGAAAAATAATTCTTTGGGCTTCTGTGACCCCCCTACCCCCATTTGCAAATGCAACTTTTTTAAGTTCAAGAAAGTCTACAGAAAGCCTCCCTCCAAAGAACTATGGGGAACAATGAGAGACACAGCATAACCCCCAAGACAGGCGAAAAGACAACATTAATACCTACTGTTTGGCAGCGTGTCACTTAGGCACAACGGTCCTCGGAGCCCATCCTTTCCTTGGACAATGGAAGAGGAGTTAGCGCCCCATGCACACAACTGACGTCTCTCTTTCACCTCCCTGATATCCCGGGACGGGTCGCTTCCCTTGCGCCAAGCGAGGGCTGCAAATGTTTATCCCCCACCCCCGAAGGTGCTTGGTTCAAGCCAGCCTTTCCATTCTTCCTTCCCGATTATTTCTGCAACACCCAGTTTTGGAGAGTCATAGCTCCAGAAAGGCGGGGGGGGGGGGGGGGGACAACGATCAAGAGAAGGAATGAGGGTGGAGCGGAGGGGAGTTAAATTAACCGGGGAGCTGAGGGATCCATCCAAGCGACGCGTCTCCACGCCCGTCCAGAAGTAAATCCAGGCTTTCTTATTTAAAAGCCAAGCTGCAGCAGTAGCAGCCACCAAAGCGGCGTGAGGCAACGCGCAGCCAGACGCCGCTCCTCGGCAACTCGTGTCCGGACTGACAGAGCGGGCTGTGCGACTTTATGAAGGCGCTTTCGGGACAAAAAGACGCCCGCCGTGCCCCGTGTCAGGCATGCGCCGCTCTCTTCGCCTCCAGCTCCTTGCGCGGCGCGTTTTGAAGAAGGCGGGAGTGGCGGCCCTCCCGGCTTTGTGGGCGGCTCGAGAGGAGAGCGGAGCGAATGGGGAGGAGGGCGCTCCGAAAGGGGGCTGGGGCCGAAGCCTGGCCAAGGTCGCCTTCAGCTCGACGGCCTCCGAGAAGCGCCTTGTTCGGCAGGGGGCCATTCTGGCGCGCCGGGGCTCGCGCGTGGCTTGCGGGGCCCGCGTGGTGATGGGCTCACGTGGGCAACCAGAGGGGCCGGAGGGTCGACGGGGCGGCAAGCGGCCGGCCAAGAACGGTACCTGTTCGGGGTTCCGCCCGCTCGCCTGGCGCCTTCTTCTTTTCGCCCAGGTCGCCTCGCTCGCTCGCGCCTAAAGGGTTCAGGTGCTAGGAATCTGTCGCCTGGCTGTGCAATGCTGCGCTTAAATCACAGGCGGGGCGGGTTCCAAGTCGCCTGCGCGAATTTTTTGCGGCATGCAGACTTTGGGCTGGAAACTGCAGTTTCTGGAGGCGCGGGAGGGGTGTTGGGGGGGGGGGGGACTCTTGCTAAAAGGTTACAGAGTGTTCACGTCCCAGGGTCAAATTGCTTCCCGTGCAAACTGACACACACCTGTTTTCCATTTCCAGCCCACACCCAATTTTCGCTTTGCTTTATTGTGATGTATACCTGTCAACCTTGTGGGTTTTGATTTTGAGTGATAACCTGGTTGGAGATATTTTTGGAGTTGATAGTTCTCACCTTGTGAGTAATTTGACTCCTGAGTTTATTTTCATAGGCACCAAAATATCCTCTTCTGTTTTGACTGTGAATTCTCTGTTCAGAGTCAGGGTTAGTGGTTAAGGAGCAGCAGATTAATCTGCACAAATGGGTTTAATTCCCCGCTCCTCCGCAAGCTGGGTGGAGCTGGGTAATCTTGGACCAGTCTTTTCATAACACTGTTCTTACAGAACAGTTCTCTTAGAGCTCTCTCAGCCTCATGTACCTCATAGGGTGTTTGCTGAGGGACAAGGAAGAGAAAGATGCTTCTAAACTGCCTTAGGACTCCTTTGGTTAGTGAAAAGCAGGGTATGTATTAAAAAGTTCTTCTCGGTAGGATAGCCCATCTCCAAATAAAGCCTGGAGCTCTGGAATTAGTTATTCTCCAGGCTACGAAGATCAATCCCTGTGGTGAAAATGGCAGCTTTGGAGGGTGCACAGTATGGTATTATGATGATGGTATTATGCTATTATGATAGTACACTGTATGGTATTACATTTTCTCCGTCGCAATACTGTATGGTATTCCATTTTCTCCATCGCTTCGGTAGTGGGGGTGGAAATGGGATATTTTCCGTCATGTTGGGATTTTTTAGTCTTTTAATAGGAGTTTTAATGGGGTTTTAAGACTATTGTTACCTGCCACAAGGCTTTTAGGGAGTGGCGGGAACATAATAATAATAATAATAATAATAATAATAGAGGTCCTCCCCTCCCCAAATTCTCCAGGAATTTGCCAACCTAGAACTGGCCTGGCAACCATACATGCCATCTGAAAATTGAGAGGAATTTATTAATTGCTTAGTGTATATGAAGCATGGGGAGGAAGGATGGACTGGTGGAGGGATATATGCTGTAGGTATATGTTTACATTGTTGTAAATAAATATTTTAAGTATGTCAGTCTCCTCCTGCTTGCAAGGTACAAGCCTGCCCAAATTCACCCTCCAGAATCTTTGGCCAGATGCCTGGAAACAGTGACAGGATGGGTCAGGCAGAGTCACCTGATGCTCAACCCTTCAAAGATGGAGGTCCTTTGGCTGGACAGGAAGTGTCCAGGCAAGGAAGCACGTTTGCCCAACCTGGACTACATACAGCTGTCAGTGGCTCACTCTGCCCGAAATCTGGGTGTGATCCTAGATTACTCCCTCCCTATGTAGGCACAGGTTGCAAAAGTAGAGCAGCTGGCATTCTTCCACGTGCACCAAACCAAACCACTAGTGCCCCAGAGCAGTGGTCCCCAACCTGCGGGCTGCGGCCCGGCGCCGGGCCGCGGCTCCCTCTCCCCGCCCCCCCCCCCCCCGCAGTAAAAAACTTCCACGGCCACAATCAGGGCCGGGCCGCGCCCGCGGCTCGCGGGCATGGCCCGAAGCGTGGGCGAGGTCCGCGCGGGCGCGGCCCGATGCCCTGCCAGTCCCCAGCCTAATAAAGTTTGGGGACCACTGCCCCAGAGCACCTAGTCACAGTGATCCATGTGACGATCACCTCTAGACTGGATTTCTACAACTTCCTCAATACAGGCCTACCCTTATCTCTGATACAGAAACTACAACTGGTCCAGAATGCAGCAGCCAGGGTTCTCACAAGAACACCTTGGATGGCCCACATCCAGCCCATACTCCAATAGCTGCAATGGTTGAATCCTGGATCAAGCTTAAGATCTTGGTACTTACCTTTAAGGCCTTATGCGGTTTGGGTCCATGATACCTGAGCGACTTTCTCACTGCCTATACCCCGCAAAGAGCACTACACTGGGCCAAATCTAGCTGGCTAGTGATCCCTGGCCCTACTTGTCTAACATTTTCTGTAAACCTCCTTGAGCTGCAAGGGAGGGTGGTATATAAATGCAATCACATACATACATACATACATACATACATACATACATACATACATACATATATACATACATACATACATACATACATACAGTGAATTCACTGTGTACAGTTTATAATTCATTGTTTAGATGTAAATTGTCTCTATAATGAAAGGAGATAGAAAGCTTCAGTCCCCAAAATTATTGGTTTTATTCTCAAAACTTTGCCAAATGCAATAAAGAAGATGGATCAAGAGTTTAAGGCATGCATTATGCCGGGCAAATGTGAACATATGTCTTATTTTTTAAAAATTATTATTATTATTTAACTTTTAGATTTACTTACTTTAGATTTATTTACAATTTCAAAATCTGAAAATAATTTTTAAAAATTCATCACAGCCATATTGTCATCATTAATCGGATTTTTTTTCTTTGTTTGTAATTACAGGTTGGTTCATGTCGAAAATGATTTTATGAGATGAGCATCAGCCATCCCAGACTGAAGATTTGTTTTCATCCTTAGAATCTTTAACTGTGTTGAACTGCTTGGCTCTCACATTTTTGGTAACGGGAGTAGTACAGCTAATTCTTCAAAGATGTGCCTGCTAATTCTGAATTATGTTTTAATTTAAATAGATTTTGTGGTTTAAGTACCACTTATAGCTCCAGCAAACAAGAAATAGCTTCCCCCCCCCCCCGAAAAAAAAATTTTTTTCTTCTTCGTCTAGAAAATGAATATCTGTTAGTGAAGAGTTCAGGATATCTGTGTCAGGTTCTCTCCTTCCAAAATATGTAGAAAAACTTTTCCTCTGCCAATGCACTCTCTGTTCCTCTGCCCCTCTCTGCATTATGGATTACTGCTACTGAGGCTGTTTTAGGACAGCAAGACATGTACAGTCATTTGAAGATCAACCTTTTAGGTACAGACATTCTTCTTATTTTTTTTTCTCTTTTTTAAAAGAAAGATTTCTTTCTGATTTCTTTGTTGGAGAAACCAAAGCACCCTTCTGTAACTTCAACCTTTCTTTGCAGTTGTTTTATGCTTTATGTTACACAGTAGAGGATAGTGCTCTAGCAGTATAGGAAGGTCTGGGAAGATATTAAAGACTGAAATTATGAACCTTATCTCCTGCCCCTTTTCTCTTTAAATATTTATTTTTATCAAAATTTGATCAGATTTCTATTTTAATCAAAATAGAATTTATTAGAATCAGACTAAATTCTTGAAAAGGAGAAAAGAAACAGGCTATTGGATTTCAGGGACAATTTTGGAAAAGAGGAATTGGGAAACTTCCTCTTAATACTATTCCAGAGCCTGTTTTGTATCAGTCTTTCTCAGGAAGCTCTGCTATGACAGACAAGTCCAAGCCCGTCAACAGACTCATGTTTTTGATCTCTCTCTCTCTTCCTCTCTTTCTGCTGATCCTTTTACTTAGAGGTTTATTCCATTGTGATTATACTGTTACAGGCACATTCATATTGGAAGACTGTAATCAACGATTGCTCTCCAGCTGTCCTTTCCACAACCATCTCACCTGGGTGTGGTCTGCATGGGGCTTTTTACCCACTGCCAGCTCAAATAAATCCCTGCCGTCTACACTGAATTCAATTTCCACTTTGATTTTGGGCGCTTTAAATTTTCCCTCTGCAACATGCTTGATTGATCCTAACTTTTCTCAGCAGAGATTTGCCTCTTGGATTTATTCCCGCTCCTCTGCTGTCTCCAATCCTCCCTCCCCCCCTTCAAGAAAAGAAAGAGACTCTTGCTGCACTTGGCTCCCCTCCCTGCTCTGAGCTTTCCTAATTGATTTCTGTTTCAATGGGGGGGGGGGATAGAAGAAGATTCGAATTCAAATCGATCTAACTTCAGCAGGATCTACAACGAAAAAAACAAAGTAAGTGCAGAATCAGCCCTCACATGCAAACAGAGGGGCTTCCCAGTTAGATATATATCAGTTTTTTTAAATTGCAGGGGTAGTGGTGAGTGTCATCCCAATGGACTGCCACAGATGATACCCCCCATTCTCATATTGCAAAATAATTGTATTGCAACATCATTAAACACATAAAGCTACCTTATTATCATTTATTATGGTCAAAGACCAGCAGAATCATGTATACAAAATCAAACAAGTAGACATACCAACAAGATAGTTCTAAAAGTATACATCTATATACAATGGAGAATACAATAAAAATACAAAACAAGAAAATATGGTTGATTCAACCAGCATTGTACTGTGGTAAGCTCTGCTTGGCTGCACAGGATTTTGCAATTATGAGTTTCCAGACTCAAGGTTGTCTAGAAGAAAGGACACGTATCATTCCTCCCATCGTCCTGGAATTTTATGAAGGATTAGCTGAATAAGAGTGTATCCAGCTGTTTCAGCTTCCTCAGTAACACAGGGACATAAATGCTTGTGAAACAGAAGGGCCAATGAGACAACAATAAAACAGGCCAGAGTAAAAGCTCTTCTATGTTTGTTGATCAGTAGATTGGCCAAATAATTAAACAGCTCCAATTTCTTGTTCCTAAATTGCAAGTATTTTGCTGAAGAACTTAAGTGGTGCTGAAGTTGCAAAAGAATCTAATGGCGAAAGCTGATCAGGCAACAAATTCCATGTTATTAATGGTTTGCATTTAGTTTATCCAAGCTGGAAAAACCCCCTGGAAAATACCTTACTGGTATTTGCTAGATGTTTTTCAGCTGGATAAACATAGCTGATATTTATTCTGCTATCAAAATGGTTGAACCAGAAAAATCCTGAAAATATTAGGGATTTTTTGGGGACCTCTGGGTAGCCACAATTAAAATGCATTTAAATGGGTCTCAGTCCCTTTAAAAGCTTTCAGAGTGAATTCACAGCTTGGGGAAGGCATTTAAAGGGGCTTTGAGCCCTTTAAAAGCCTTCACTCGCAGATTCAGAGTTTGCCAAAGGCATTTCATGAAACCGTAATTGTAGAAGTGAGCCCAACAAGGAATGGCTGTGCTGCACAGAGCAATGTACTCCATGCAGTGCAGCAGCTCCTGGGCTTCTCCTGCAGGCCAGTTTAAACTGGACTTCAGGAGAAGCAAGCTTAGCCAGGATCTCCCATGGTGCAGGGAACAATGTACTCTGTGTGGCATAACAGCTCCTGGGTTTGCCTTCTAAAGTCTACTTTAAACCAGACTGCAAGAGAAGTGAGCTCAAACAGTTTTGTTCTTCTCAGATCTATTGAATCTGGAAAACAATCAGGACTATTGAAAAATCCCAGATACAAATACCAAATCAATATTGTGATCCTGGAATTTTCAGAAATGCCAAATAAATAAATAAATAAACCCCTTTCAGGTCTAATAGGCCTGAGTTGAAAAATACGTATTTAAATAATTAGCACTCCCCTAGTAATCACTGTTACCACATTTTCTTCGTCTTGTTCCATACTGAACATTTAAAGCAACCTGATCATTAGTCTGTCAGGGTCAGAATTTTGTCTGCCAAACTCTAGATGATATATTTATTGACATTTATATCATTTAAACTTCTCTCTGGCTAA
Source organism: Paroedura picta (assembly GCF_049243985.1). NCBI lineage: Eukaryota > Metazoa > Chordata > Lepidosauria > Squamata > Gekkonidae > Paroedura > Paroedura picta. Next base: position 82,894,360 of record NC_135374.1, on the reverse strand, counting down.
GACTTGAAGAGATCCTCACTTCAGGAATATTACCTGTTTTTAATTACAGTAATTCTCAAGTGACCATTTGAACAAAACCTAAAATACATTAAGCCTTATGCATTAGATGCCTGCAAGAAATTAAAGGTCCTTAAATGCATTTATTGTTGTGGGTTGTTGGTGACTGAAGATGAATATTAACAGAAAAGCATTTATTCCATATGAAATCTGGGATAAATAAATTGTGCCACATGCTGTCAATCCCCTTCCCTGCCCAACTGTGTAACTATTCAGAAGAAAATTAACAATTCATAATCTTAATTTTACTGGGCAGTCATAAACAGAAACATCTTTTGAAGTCCGTTGAAGTAAAAAGGGGGGTACCTCTGCTTAAGAATGCAACACAAGTCATACAGTATGCAGTGCCATCCACAGCCTTGGAAACTGAGTCCAAAGGTGATTTAAAAAATCAGTCCTGATGTTGTGAGTGAGTTAGACCAGGGGTAGTCAACCTGTGGTCCTCCAGATGTCTATGGACTACAATTCCCATGAGCCCCTGACAGCATTTGTTGGCAGGGGCTTGTGGGAATTGTAGTCCATGAACATCTGGAGGACCACAGGTTGACTATCCCTGAGTTAGACTACATTCAACATGTAGAAAAATTACTATCCCACACTACATTTTAAAGGCTGCATTGAGGACTACCAAAAATACATGAGCCTACTGAAGAAGATTCCTTAAAAAAGAGAAGGAGCAAGCATAAATAGATACACCCCAGGTAATTGCCCATGAGTTACCTATTACTGCTGGTGACCGGGAGAAGAGAGTGCAAATGATGCCGAGAAGAGAACTATACTGTTAGGATGGCCAGAGGTAACCCTGTCCACATCCTCTTTGAAGTGACACCTCCATAACTGCACATATTACAGCAGGTGTGGCCAGACAATGCTGTGTACAATGAGGCTGTGGCATCTTGTTATGTCGCTATTGCAGGCTTCTTGGTAGCCCTGGAAAGTTTCCCAAATGGGTGGGAGTTAATTAATTTAATATTTTTAAATTTGTTAAACATTTATCGGGTGCTATGACCATATATAGTCATGTCGACCCTCTCTGCCCTTCCCAAAAAGGCCAGTGATGGGCCTGGAGGAAGTGGGAAGGGAAGGGACCCCATGTGGGCATGTACATTCAACCATATTCGGCATGATTGTGCCACTTCTAGGGTTTCTCAAAGCCTGAGGAATGTTTCAAGAGGTTCTTAATGGTAAAAAAATTGAGAAATGGTGCTCTATTGATACACACAAATAGCCTCCCCCACTTTTTTTGCTGTTGCTGCCGCATCACGCTGACTGTTCAGATTTTTATTTATGCTTGTATTTATCGACCACCACTCCCGAACAGTTGACTTGAGGCGATTCACAACGAGGTCCACAAGGACCATTACATTAAAATACATACAATCATATAAAACACAAACAACAATAACCGTCAGCAGTAATGGTAGAAGACCTAAACTATTTCCTTCCCCCCACCCACCCCTGGCCAATGATAACTGGCCCCAAAAGTCCACACACACACAAAACATCACCCTCGGGAGAGATGGCTATGCACAGATGACATGTGCCTCACCAGGCCTATACTAGAGCCTATACAGGGAGGGACCAGATCACCATAGCCTGGTCTCAACCAACACTTGACAGAAGAGCTCCATCTTACAGGCCCTGTGGAACGCTTACAGTCCACCTATACTCCAATATCTGGCAGCCAGAAGTGTTTTTCCCATCTAGTATATGTGCTTCTCATTTTGTAACCCAGATGTAGATCTCTACACTTAATTCTACACTTATCCTTTTGAGAACCAGCTTGGTGTAGTGGTTAAGTGTGGCAGCTGCTGATCTGAAGAGCCGGGTTTGATTCCCTGCCCTCCAAATACAACCAACTGGGTGACCTTGGGCTTGGCACTTCCTGTTAGATTTGCAGAGCAGTCCTGTCAGAGCTCTCTTAGCCCCACCTACTTCACAGGGTGTCTGTTGTAGGGAGTGGAAAGGGCAGGGATTATAAGGTCTTTGAGACTCCCTTGGGCTGTGAAAAGTGGGGTATAAAAACAAACTCTTGTTCTTGAATTGCATCTTATTCACATCTGCCCAATTTTCCAGTGTGTTCAGATCTCATCAAATTCTATATCTAGAATATATTCCAGTGCATTCATCCCAATTCAGTATCATCTGCAAATGTAATGTGTAGTCCCTCCATTTCTTCATCCAGGTTGTATATAAAAATATTGAGAAGCACAAGGACCAGAACAAAGCCCTGTAGGACCTCAGTGGATACACCAATCAAATGAAATGCCGTTGACACTACATTTCAGGTGTAGTTCCATCACATGACCACCTTACTATCCTAGAGACCAGTTTTTACCCATCAGAAAACCTTGGAGCACCTTGGCAAAAGCTTTACTGAAATCTGAAGTTACCAGATTTACCCATTTCCAGAAAGGCCTCAGTACTCTATCCTCTCCCAGAGGTAGAATTAAACCACTTTTCTACATTACCAGGCAGAGCTATACATAAAATAGTCAGCATTGCCTCCTGCCTCAGGCAGCCCTAACCCCATCCCCCTTCCCCAGGAGATTGGATACTCCCCTAGGTTCAAGTGTAAAAACAGCTGAGGGACATGGACTGGGCAGCTTCCTGTCCATCACAGAGAAGTGGATTTTTTTTCTTTTAAAACACCATCAAGGATTTTCTGTAGAAAAATTAAAAGGAATATAACATTTGCATACAAACATATATATTGCTTTTATATTATTATACTGAAATAAAACAATCAAGTAAACGATAATGTTAACTGACAGATGAGGAAAACCAAAAACATAATAAATCTCAATCTTATTAAATTTGCCAAGAGCTATCCAGAATTTCTTCTGGCACAGTTGCGGATGCAATATTTGTGGTCATTTGAAAACAGTCCCCTCCTGCCATCTTCTCCCATTTATGTAGGACAATCAGTCTGCAAAGTTTTGATTGGACACTAACTAAAAATGGTAACACTCCATTAAAAATGGTTTCATTCATGAACAAGTTGGGAGCATTTCAGTTTCTTCATTCTGTAGCCAAGAATAATGTTGCCAATGGCAGGCTCCAACAAAAGAATTCCACACTACATTCAAATGATTTTCTAAATTTAATGTTCTGGGTTTGGTTCAACCCCACCCCCCTCCAGTTCTTGGAATGACTAGTTCACAAAAGCTGATCTTGCTGTGCTTATTAAACATCTGCTGCTATTGATTAATCATAGTATCATATTACACTAACTGAATCTTGCATCAACGTGTCCATATTTTGTGGGCCCTGATTAATACCATAGTACAACTACTGTTATAACTTGTACTGATTTATACTTTCAAATGAGTAGCCGTGTTGGTCTGAAGTAGCACAATAAAATCAGAGTCCCATAGCACCTTTAAGACCAACAAAGATTTATTCAAGGTGTGAGCTTTCGAGTGCAAGCACTCTTTGTCAAACTAAGAACTAACCATCATAACCGTAGGAATATATAAGCAAAAGTTAATCCTGTTACATGAATAAACTGTGTCACAGCATCCACACACATTTGGTCTCTTCATTCATGAAAGGTAAATCTGAAACACTAAAAAGTTGCAACACACTAATGCAGACATTCCTAAACATGGTACCACAAAGGCCTCAATGGTACCACAGTGTGAGAGTTTTCAAAATGGTGGCTCGGCTTGGAGCAAAGGGGAAAAAAATTAAATCCCTACCCATATTAGCGCAGGTCGACCTGCTGTCTCCCCAAGTGGCCAAGGATGGGCCCCAATAATTGCTGTACCTAGACAACATTTGAGTCTGGTTGGCAGTTTTAAGACGCACAAAGTTTTATTCTGTGCATAAGCTTTCTAAAACCAAAGTCTGAAACCAGTAGCACCATTAAGACCAACACGGTATTATTCTGGGTGCTTCTTCAGAAGTGTTGGACTGAAGCAATAGAATAAAGTTTGAGTCCAGTGGCCTGGTGATGTCACTTCTGGAGGGCATGGCAGGGAGGCATGGCCAGCTGAAATCACTTCCTTGTACTTTGAAGCCTGAAGAATATTTCAGCAGTACCTCCATAGTCAAAAGGTTGAAAAAAAAGCTGCACTAATGCTAAATAAATTACAAACTTTCTTATGTTTTATCTTCACTTAGTATGAATTGACTCACTACCTTTACTGAAAATCTGCAAATTTACAAGAGCATGTATTTTTGAAATACGTCCTTCTGCTTGAATAAATTATATAGTGACATTTCTCAAGTAAATGAGATCATTTCTGGCAAGGAAAAGAAAGCAATTCCTAAGTACTATGCTGGATTTAGTATACCTCTCCTGCCTGTTCCCTGGACTAGATTATTCCTTGAGGTCTTGTTATCTTATGATAGCTACACACTTCCTGGGTTTACTAGCTCCATAAAGCATGTCTTTGTATTTAGCACCTGTCCTATATCTAAATCTTGATTCTCGTAAGCCAATAAGGGTTATTGCCTTCAATATCTCAGTGGGAACGATACCCCATGGGGCAACTAGCTAACTGCATAAAACCAGGTTGCTTTCACATGCTATCACAAACTATTTTTAAAGGCTTTGTATCCATGGCAGTCTTGTCATATGGAACAGACACCATCTGCCTGCATTTAAAGAAGGAATGAGCCTATTCCCTCTACACAGATCCAGATCACCTTGGATTCAGTTCATCTTCAGTTATCTTCTAGCACGGAAAGAGAATATTAGAAGACTTATAACAAATTTTGCATATGTATCCATGCACATTAATCTCCTTTGAGTTATAGGCTTTATGCACAAAGTACAATTTAAAACAATTCAAAATAATTTCTAAAATGGGATGTTGCTTCAAAACCTAATGAATAAAACACTTCCACAGAAGAGGAGGGGCTGTTTTTCCTTTCTGCCTGACCTCAGAACTTAGTTTAATTCCTTCCTGTTTGAATCCATTTATCATTACTTTCATGTAAATTCCAGAAATACAAACCTGGAAGAATTGTGGATACTTGTGAAGCATCTCTGAGAAAAAGCCCTAATAATTCAGAACTTCAATGAAAAAATCAGCAGGGACAAAATCTCTGATTTAAAGAGATCACCATATAGAGGCTCGGATGAGTCAAGGCTTGAATCTAAACTGGCCATACAGTTATTTTACCAGTCCTTAGTTCTCTCTTATTAGCTTGAAACTAATTGTATTAGGCTCCCAAGTGGAGTATTACATACATCCCAGACACTAGGAAACACTCTTATTTACACAGAAATTTGGCAATGGCATTTTATTTGTTCCTACTGTGACACAGCAGTGCATACATTCACAACACCCTTTGTAACAGATTGTTGAGTTTTCTCTGCTTGCTCATGCTCTTTGTCAGTGGTCCAATGTTCCATCCTGATGAATTTAGGTAAAGGTCATAGTTGAGCTAGAACATTGACGATCCTGTTGACTGTGAATAGCAATGATTCTTCATAGCCTCCGGTCATCTTTCCCAGCCATCTTGCATGAGAAATTTCAGCAGTTACTCAAATACGGCTGATATAAACAGGTACAGTTGCTATCTTGGTATCTAGACTCCATAGGTATCTAGACTCCATTATGTGATACCTCAGGACACTTTTAAATGTCCTGAGGTATCACATAATGCCGCTCTAATTGTTGTCTAAAAGATATTTCATCCCCTTAGATCACACATGAATCTTTCTCATTAAATCAGATGAAGGAGGGCAAAGGACAGATGCAGGACAGGTAATGAGAAGGGGGAATATAAAGCTGCCTTGTTTCTCACCACACTGGTGAGAATTAGGAATATAATTTGCCAGAGAAATTGGATAAAAGTTTGTATGTGTTCAAAGGTTTCTCTAATATATTTTTTGTTCTAGCTGGAACAATTAGGCATCCATCTAATTCTGTTTACCAAATAATCCCCTGCCAATGTAGAGGTTAGGCCTTTTCAAATGACCCTAGAAATATCACAGTCCAGTATCCAAAGTGGCAACCTTATGAGCAAACTGTCGATCTCTGCTTATGAATGAATCATTCATGGAATGTGCTCAGCAAAAGAAGCTGAGTTCACAGCAGTGGCAAGAGAGAAAGGAGGTAAAAGTACTAACAGCTGTTTGAAAATTCCTGGAAGCACATGTGCAAGTTTTGAACCGCATCTTTGTTTTTGCCAACTATATTATTCTAAATTGATGAAGTGGCAGAGCCTGATTTTAACTGCAACCTCATTTCTATAGAGACAGTATAAAAGCAAGTACAAGTTGTTCCTTAAAGCACCATTTATTTATTATTATATTTGTATACTGCCCTCCCCTGAGGCTCAGGGCCATTCACATAGAACGTAAACAATACATTGAACTTATTCTACATCAGAAAAAATATAATACAGTGCAACAGTGGTAATAACAGGAACAATAACAGATAACAGTTTATCAGAGTAATGATCAACAGGTCCATGGTTGAGATCAGATACATGGATTGCTGAGGGGGGGGGTAGAATTCAGGGGTCCAGCAGTGTTGCAGATTTCGGTCAACCTCAGCCAAATGCCTGGCGGAAGAGCTCCCTTTTGCAGGCCTTGCGGAACTGTTTTAGTTCCATCAGGGACCTGATCTCTGGGAGCTCATTCCACCAGGTGGGGGCCAAGACAGAGAAGGCTCTGGCTATGGTTGAGGCCAAGCAGGGTTCTTTTGGGCCAGGGATCGTTAGCCAGTTGTAGTGGCAGAGCACAAGGCTCTTTGAGGGGCATAGGCAGAAAGAAAGTTCCTCAAGAACACTGGGCCCTGACCGCTATGTATGGCCTTGAAGGTAATTAGCCTGATCTGGAATTTGACTGGTAAGCATTGCAGTTGATGGAGGGTGGAATGGATGTGAGACCTCCATGATATTACTGTGAGGACCCTGGCTGCTGCGTTTTGAACTAGCTGTAGTTTTTGGATCAAAGCCAAGGGCAGGCCTGTGTAGAGCGAGTTGCAGAAGTGAACATTGCATGGATCATGGTGGCTGGGGCCAAGTAGGGTGCTAGTACTTTGGCTTGGGGAAGGTGGTAGAATGCCAGCCACACTACCTTCATGACCTGAGCTTCCATTCTGAGGGAAGCATCCAGGATCATGCCAAAGTTTCCGATGGAGCAAGCTACTGAGAGCTGCACACCATCCAGGGTAGGCAGACATGCTTCCTCATAAGGTCCTTTCCTACCCAGCCACAGTTCCTCTGTCTTTGAAGGATTGAGCTTTGGATGACTCTGCTTGAGCCAACTCTGAGAGCCAGTTTGCTGTAGTGGTTAGGAGTGCGGACTTCTAATCTGGCATGCCAGGTTCGATTCTGTACTCCCCCACATGCAACCAGCTAGGGGACCTTGGGCTCGCCACGGCACTGATAAAATTGTTCTGACCGGGCAATGATATCAGCGCTCTCTCAGCCTCACCCACCCCACAGGGTGTCTATTGTGGGGAGAGGAATGGGAAAGTGACTGTAAGCCTCCTTCTCCTTCTCCTTCTCCTTCTCCTTCTCCTTCTCCTTCTCCTTCTCCTTCTCCTTCTCCTTCTCCTTCTCCTTCTCCTTCTCCTTCTCCTTCTCCTTCTCCTTCTCCTTCTCCTTCTCCTTCTCCTTCTCCTTCTCCTTCTCCTTCTCCTTCTCCTTCTCCTTCTCCTCGTCACTGCTTCCAGGCAGATGGCTAATGCTTCTGGGGGAGAGTCAGGGTGGTCATCCATCAGGAGGAAGAGCTGAGTGTCATCTGCATATTGATGACAACCCAGCCTGAACATCCGTACCAGTTGGGCAAGAGGGTGCATGAAGAAGTTGAATAACATAGGAGAGAGGACCGCTCCCTGTGGGACTCTACAAGTGAGTTGTCAGTGGCTTGATGATCTTTTTCCCATTGCTACCCTCTGCCCCGGTCAGTAATAAGAATGCGGTGACCCAGGAAACAGCAGAGGCGACACATTACTTGCCTACTGTAATGTGCAAAGAGTGAATAGCTTGTAAGAAAATTACTAAGGCAAAGACAATCCATATATTTTTTTCACTTTATACAGCACTAAAAGCATGTCGGTAATAGAGCGATGGGATCACCTGAAGATGTGATTATGTGTTCTTTCCACTCTTTGCCCAAGAGGACATTTAAAATTTCCAAAAGAAGCCAATTTAGTAGTCAAATTGCACATGAGGGTTTTACAGAAGTGCTATATTTTGTACGTTATTGTTTGCTAATTTACTCTTGGCTAGTGATGACATGTCAGTAACAACAATAGTGAGAATTATGGTGCTGAAATTGTTCATACTGTCTTCATTAAAATCTTGCAACAAAAATAGACCATTTTGTTACAGAAACCCCTTGTACAATACTGTTTTGAATGCCCTGAAACTAGATGAACCCAGAATCATACAGGTCACATCACTGAGCAAATAAATATTTAATGTTTGTATATTATCTTAAAATCCAGGCGACTGCAGAGTTTTGATTAGTTGAATAAACCATCACAGCAAACTGATCCTAAATTTATATTAAAAATTTGATTATGATGGAATTTCAAAACTGTAGTCACTAACCAATACAAGAGTTCTGTGTTCAATGTCACATTACCTTGTAGAATATATGGTTATCATTGCTATGGTTATTAGAAGTCTCCAAGTGAATATTTCAGTGTGCTATTCCTTTTTATACACAAAAAAGGACCCACAAAGGAAAGATGAAGATTGTTGTTTAATATTGAACTGATTTTTTAAAACCCATTTAAGTATAATCAAATTAAAACTATTAGATCCCAATCGTTTTGAGGCAATATTTAATGAAAACCCGTTTAGCAGTTCATAATCCCATTGGTTAGCCCCAAGTTCCAAGGTAGAGTGGGAACAAGAAGGACCAGAACGGGAAAAGCTAGTTGTCGATTTACCTGTTTAGAGGATCACGCATGACAGTTGGCCATAACAGTGTGAGTGGATGCATAGGGACATGTAGGCATTTGCAAGAGAAACAAAAGGGCCCTGAGGACCAAGGAAGATCCCCTAGGGAACCTAGTACATGTCAATGGAGTTCAAGGAACTTGGTCTGAATCTCTGAAGGCACACTGGATAAGTATGGGGGACTGGAGGGCTGGATAGCCCCACCTGTGGAAGTAGGTGATGACACCAGGACCACACAAATTTGTTTCAGGGCAGAGGGGTCAAAGAAGAACCAGTAGGGAACATGACCCACACTAGCTGAGGTCATGGAACCTGGGCTGATTCTGCACTTACTTTGTTTATTCCATTGTGGATCCTGCTGAGTTCAGATCGATCTGAACGTGGGTCTTCCTCTATCCCCCCCCCTTCCATTGAAACAGAAAAGTGTTCTGCATGTGATTAGGGAAGCACAGAAGGGGGGGATCAAAGTACAGCAGGAGCATCTTTCTTTTCTTGAATGGGGGTTGGGGTGGGGAGAGGATTGGAGACAGCAGAGAAGTGGGAATAAATCCAAGAGGAAAAATTCTGCTGAGAGAAGTTAGGGCTTCTGGAGCTCCTGCTGAGAGAAATTAGGGCTTCCAATTTAAGGGAAGTCTTGCAACCTGGGAATGAGGAAGCATTGGAACTGACTCCCTGGCCAATCAGGGCTTTTCTACAGTGTTGGAGACTCCAGGCAGCAAGTTAGTTTGGGAAAAACTGAGAGCTGTACCTTTACTCATGCTAATTTTTCAAATATTGAGGGTTATATCCACTACAGGATATTGCAGGGGAAAAGTAGGGTCACTGCAGATAAATCATAAATTGCCCAAAATCAACATGTAAATCGCATTCAGTGTAGATGGCAGGGACTGAATTGACCTGGGATTGGAATAAAAGCTCCGTGCAGTTTCAGCCCTGGTCTGAGCTCCTGCAGGTAAATGTGACAACTCTTTATACTAATTTATCACCCAAAGTTCTAACTAGTGCTGAATATGGAAATCAGAAAATGAACTTGAATAATCACTGTTTTAAAACAGAAGCTTTCAAATTGATGAAATTTAACACTATTGTTTTGGAATCCATCTGCCAGTTTGGCACATTTTCAAATGCAAATGCATCTGCATGGTTCCATTGGTTTTACAACATCTTTGGAATCCACACTCACAGTTTTATGCGGTTGCCACATATTCATTTGGTAATAGTACATCAGGGGGAAAAATCAACAGACAAGGACTTTGCTGCCTGTATTGTTCATTCTTACAGAAATGCAGGGAACAATATCTCTTAGTTCTGCAAAGGAGAGATCTGTAGTAGGACATGGAGGAATCTTCTCTTGGAAAAAAGTTTACATCCTGTTCTCTCAACATGTCTTCTGTAAACAACTACTGTCCGTCTCCTCCTGTTTCACTGTACTGAACTTTGGAATGTTCTTTTATTCCCTGTTGTTTCATGGAATAAACTAGTTTCCGGTAAATAAGAACATTTGGGTTTGACTAATATTGAACTGTAAACCTGTAGCCACATCTGTGTATATCATTTGGGGTTACAGGAACAGTGGCTGCCCTGCTGAGGAAGCCAGACTTGAAACGATCCCGTTCATGACTGTCACTGAAATAGCCATTATCTTAAAAAAAAACTTCCTTTCTTTTGAAATTGCATAATTAGAAATACTTAAGGATTGCCCATTTCTGTTATACAACTTAACAACAGCTGTTGACTGATTATTGAAACCTAGTGGTAATTTCATAGCTGAATTGAGAAATGATTTTAAAAAATTGTATACAAAAAAATTCACCAGCAAAGAAAATGTTCACTAGATGTTCATGTAAATATACAAGCACTGGCATCACTGCTCATTGTGACTGATGGTCGTGTGTGTTGTGGAACAGACATTCAATCACTGTTGTCAGCAAACAGTGGATAACTTAGGTTTCTGGCAGCAGGAAGATGGGACAGGTGAACTCCTGAGCTATGCCTTCTTGCCAAATGCTGCTCTGAATTATTGGGGTAGTATGGAATTTGTGACATAGCTTCACCTCTAGTGTAAGCAGTCTTTGTTTTAATTTCTCTCCTTTGTGTCTTTGTTCCTCTTACACCATTCCCCAAATTTCTGGTGGTCCATCACTTCTTCACTCTCCCTCATGTTCTGCCTTATTCTCAACACTGGCTGAACCATATGTACCTGGAATTACATCATTCCTATCCATGTTGCAACCAGCTGTGCAGAGTCTGCTCAGTATATGTGTCTTTAGGGAACTGAGGTAATGGACTCTGAATGAAGAAAAAAATCTTGCACTTCTTTCAGATATAACTTAGCAGAAAGAGAAGCACTGTAAATAATTCTTCCCTGGGAATGTCCAGTATTAAAATATGAATGTACAAGAGCCAGTGTAGTGAATGATTACAGTACTGAACAAAGGTTGGGCATATATGGGTTCTAATCCCTTAGTGGTCCTGAAGCTCACTTGGATGGCTTTGGGCCAGTTATTATTTCTGCTCAACCTTCATTGTTAGAAAGATACTATAAAATAAGGATGCCACTTCAACCCCCCCCCCGGTATTTTGGGGCTTGGGAGAAAATATTGATATTTTGATATTGATAAAATACTGATATATACTGAAATTTGGCAAATAATCCGGAATGCCAAAATATTTCAGCTCTTGAGGCATTTGTAGAGACCAAGATCCCTTTAAATGCCTCAGAGTCATTCACTCCAAGCCATGAGATCCATCTTGAATCTTCACCATGTAACAGCTTAGGTGCAGAGTTCCTGATTGAGCTCATAGGAAGCAAGGTGTTTTTCTTGATTTTATCTTCCAGTTTCCCCTACCCCAGCGATCCCCAACCTGTGGGCTGCGGACCACATGTGGTCCTTCGACTAATTGGAGGTGGGCCCCGAAGGACGCCTTCTCCCCCCCTGGCCCTTTACTTCATTCCCCCCCAGCCCTTTACAACACACTTCATTGTTGTGGTGTGTCTGTATCTTATTTTGAAGGGATATTTAAACATTACCATAGCAATCAGAGAGCGTTAGGGCAGTGGTTGAGAGTAGAGGAGTAAACTACCCCCCACCGGGCCTCAGTAAAAGGCGTTGAGTGGTCCCCGGTGAGTAGTCCCCGGCGTTGAGTGCTCCCCGGTGATAAAAAGGTTGGGGACCACTGCCCTACCCTGTTAGCTAGTAAAATGGTCTTTTCATATACTTCAATACTGCCTTTTCTGGCCTCATCATTTTTATATTAATCCTGCTACTTTTACACAAATTACACCCTACTACACCCAACAATAAGAAGGAAAGAGCAGGGATCAACCAGTTGCTTATTGTTTTGGATATCTGGGTCACTGGTTCAGATCAAATCACTGGTTCAGATCAAATGCCCGCACTGGCGGTGGCAGTGCTTCGGGGAAAATCCCTGATAATGCTCGCCATGACACAGCGGCAGCGCAGGGTAGCTGCCGCCATGAATAAAAGGTCTAGACTGGAATAAAAGTTGCATCACTCCAGACATGGAGTTCATGAGGGGCAGAGCTTGCCTCCATCATGGTAGTGTTCCTGAATGGCTATTGTTCATTAAATAGGCTGGGACAGGCAAAAGCTTATATTGGACCCTGGTACTGGCTGTCCTGATGATTTTGTAATGGGATCACATGAACAGGAACTCTATCAAGGTGCACACAAATATGGCCAGCTATATATAAGATCAGACAGAACCATATCATGTATGGCTGCAGAATTTTGATTATATTACATGATTGCTATCTGAACATCTTTGCCATTTCTACTAGGAAAAGAGTTAAATATTGGTCTTGGAACAGACACAAAAAAATACTTGTGGTATTTGTGCATGTCAGCGGAAAGATTACTATAATCATCTCAACAGATCTTTTATAGCTTAAACAAAAGTGCTGGGGGTGTATCATGGAGTTTGCCTTGGTGGAAAGGGGAAGGTTTCTTGCCCATCATGTCTTGACCTGCAATAAGTAAAAATGCTATGAAGATTTGTTTTTTCACTAACATTAGTATGATGAGACCACCAGGAGAAATCTGGGAAGGGTATAATTAACATTTTAAAACAGTAATATTATGTGGCCAACTTTAATATACTTTAAACATTTGATGCATTTTAAATATTACAAGTTTCAGTTCACATTATAGAACACAGACATTATTCTACAACTACAATATAAAATTCCATATTTTCATTCCTCATTGATCACTTTTGTAAAATAGGTTGTTCCTAATCCCTCTGGAAACTGGGAATGGCATAAGGTGTTAGAAACAAGTGCTACTACTTACCTGCAGATGACCCTCTGTGGTTGACTAGTGATACCTTTGTATTCCATCTGAAAAGGATTTTTTGATTGAAAATGATAGCGGCTCTATTTGATGTATAGATTGCACCAACATTTCTAAAATAATGGATTTATTTCATCATTTGGCTATAAAATACAATGAGCTCTACCCAAGTCATTTTGTTGTTCAAGGGGGGAACCAAAGGTATGCTGTATTGTCTATTTGTCTGCCTTTCTGATATGGATCTTGTATTCATGATTTTGAGTTACTTTATCAGAAATTAAATGGTTTGGGGTTGTATCCAATTTTTGTACCCCACTGGATAATATGTAAGATAACCCTATACCATGTTCAATATGTGTATTAATTCATTTTATCAGTAATTTTAATTTTAAAAGAATATGTTTTAATTTAATTTATGACTGCATTTCTTTAGTTTTTATTAGATCCCCTGATGAAGACTATAGTGAAATGTATAGGGTTCTAGAAGATCTAATAAACAATGTTTAACCTTACACCTTGTTCTTCTTTTTTTCTATTGGTACAGCCTTATTTTCTTCCTTATTTGGTATATGGAAACTTTTAATCTTCATACATATTACTAGCTATGAACACCAAGTCATAGCTGGCATTATTGATATGGTTTGCTCCCTGAAATGGAAATGACTATGCATGTGATGTCTATTTGTCCTGCCCCAGGAAACATGCCAGTAGATGGAAAGGAAGAGAGGTGGTGGTGATTAGAGAGGCCCAGCACTGAGCCCCACTAGCTGTGCCACTGCTGCCCATCTTCCATGGTCAATCCCATTCTCAGGAGTGTGGGGCCAGCCTCAGAAGATAGGTGGTGGCAGTGACAGTGACATATCAAGCAGGGCTCAGCATCATGCCTTGCCAGCCACCTTGTCCATTCCTGTTAAACCTGCACATAAAATGTGACCGCCCATAGAAGACAGGTGGCAGAGGTGGCAGTTGGTGAGGCCCAGCACTGAGTCTCACTCACTGCACTGCTGCCACCACCTCCACCATGGTCTTCTGAGGCCAGTCCTACCATCAGGAGTGTGGGGCCAGCCTTGGAATATGGCTGCAGAGGCAGCAGCAGTGGTGCAGCAAGTAGGGCTTAGTGCTGGGCCTCACCAGCTGCTCTTGCACCCATTCCTCCTGAGGCTGAGGGAGGTAGACAGCGGAGGCAGTGGCTGGCCAGGCCTGGCACTAAGACCCACTCGCTGTGCTACCGCCACCACCATTCATCTTGCATGGCCAGCCCTGTCATCAGGAGTACAGGGCAGGGTGTGGAAGACAGGCAGCAGAGGCAGTGCAGCAAACAGGGCTCAGCACTGGCCCTGCCCAGCTGCTGTCACCTCCACTGCCCATCTTTCGTGCCCAGCCCCAAATGCCTTTCAGAATCAGTTTGTTGCAGACTAGGTGTTGTTTCCACATAATCTGCAGCAATCTGATTCTCAGAAATTTTATCTTGATATCCGACAATGTCCTGCTACATCATATGGTCTACAGAGCGATAACAACTGAGACCTAAATTTTCTCTTCCAATTATCCCATATTTTCTCATCTTATTCACTATCAATGGATATATAATATTTCAATGTTTTCAATCTTTAAGCTACTTTAATTCAAAATCATCATAGCATCTCTGAGAGGCATGTACATGCTAATAATTCATCCAAGGAAACTGAAGATGTGATTTCTCTCAGCTTCTTTCCTTCATTAACCAATATCATTGTGGATCGATAGGCAACTGGTTCATCTCTCCAGGAGTCCATTAAATTAAGACAAACAGTTCTAGATTTTCCATGTCCTTACTAAAGAGTTAGAGAATTAAAGCCAGAACTATTCAAGGACTATGCACACTAATGAATACTTGAAAGCTGTCCAGATTTTAGGAAAGAAATATAACTTAGTTTCTGTAACAAAGAGACACTT
Organism: Paroedura picta; assembly: GCF_049243985.1. Lineage (NCBI taxonomy): Eukaryota > Metazoa > Chordata > Lepidosauria > Squamata > Gekkonidae > Paroedura > Paroedura picta. The sequence goes on along the minus strand of NC_135374.1, from coordinate 82,879,178 downwards.
TTTTTAACAGGAACTTGCCACCTATACTGGATACATGAACTATTTGCCTTCCCATGTATCTTGGACAACATCTAAGTGGACAATTAATTATATACAATGAAAATGAAAAATGATAAATTAAAAATCCTGGGTTATTCTTTCATTTTAAAAAATGTGAGCTGTTTCTATAGTGGTGATCACTTTATCTTTATATAGCTTGATATTATCTTAATATTCCAACTCTCACTATGACCCAACAATTAAAATGGATATTTCTATTTTATTCAGTTTACATCTTCCAAAACCACTGCAGAATCACTGAAGAATCATATGCAATAGTACACACATGCATTTGGCTATGTTGATAGTAACTGATCAAAATCTGCAGTCACCATAATAAGCAGAAGAATTATTTTTCATATGTATGTTAAGCATCCAGTATTGAGTGTTGAGGCAAGATCACTGTTTCTTCATAAATATGGCCTTAATTTTAATATGCATATTCTCATTTGGCATTGTTAACTGCAAATCAATTTGATTATCTTTATTTCTTTTTTAAAATTGTTATACCACATTTCTCTTAGCTGAAGGTTTTCAAAAAGGCAGTGTATTTAAAATGAAATCAAAAGTTATTATGAGGGTGTCTGTCATCACATTAAAATAGCAAGAGAAAGAACCAGTGCTTATGACTAATAAAAGCCAATAGATGACCTCACCAATAAAAACAAAATATAAAAAGAATTTCACCTGTTCTCAAACACTAGAAAATCTAGGCATTGTGCAAACAGCTGTTGAGAAGACAAAGCAACCTTTATAAAAAGGTTCATCCCTGTTAACCTTCCACCACATCTCTGAGGATGAATCACACAAAGACCTTCTGCAGAAGGTCTTAACTGGCATGTCAGTTCTGTAGGTTTTCTGGTTCTATACTATTCCATAAAGGTTTTCTTACACATCATTTTGGTGTAGTAGTTAGGAGTGCGGACTTCTAATCTGGCATGCCGGGTTCAATTCTACACTCTCCCACATGCAGCCAGCTGGGTGACCTTGGGCTCACCACGGTACTGATAAAATTGTTCTGAGTGTGCAGTGATATCAGGGCTCTCTCAGCCTCACCCACCCCACAGGGTGTCTGTTGTCGGGAGAGGAAAGGGAAGGCAACTGTAAGCCACTCAGAGACTCCAGGTAGAGAAAAGCGGCATATAAGAACCAAATCTTATTATTATCATTATCATTATTATTATCATCATTAGTATTAATACTAATAATAATATCCCACTCCAGATCCTCAAACAATCCTTCAAAAATTTTGTGCAGATTGGAAGGACTCTTTCAATAAACCTGTCTTGGATCCTGGAATCATTGCGAGAAAGGGATTTTTTATATGTATTAAAAAAAATCTATTTATATTTATATATATATGTGTGTATATCTTTATATATCTTTATACATATCTATACCAAATAAATAAATGTGTCTACCAGTACCACTCAATCACATAGGATCAAAACTTATCAAAGTGCAACCTCTCAAATTTCAGTTTTAGTCAATTTTAGGCTCAAAGAATACCATGTTTGATAAACAAAAAAGGCCTAGAAATATCAACAAGGTTGCACTTTCCCTGAGTTTCTGCTATCAACAGTCATCAGTCATGATAACTAAAGTATAACTGGCAGTTCTAACACAAGATGGAAATTAATCCAGATTTGAGATTTCATATTAACTGCCAGCCATTTTATTAGTAGTAAAACAAAGGAAACGTTAGTCATTTACTAGATGATTGAAGGAGACGACTTTTATCCTTCTATGCCCTTCAGTTATCTGAAGAATTAATCAGCTTCACATACCAGTGTAGCTGAGATATCCACTTACTGTTCAGCAACAAAACGTTTATCTGTTTAAAATTTTCTATTAAAATATAGTGTGGCTTGGCACTAGATCTATGAATGTGAAACCCTGACTAAGATACCATCATTGCGCAATCCATATCTCAGTAATCTTACTTTGGCTCATTTCTCTGTGTTGGTTTAAGCCTCCACTTTCAGCTTGCATACTCCTGCCCTGAAGCCCTGGGATAGAATGCGGGGAGGAAATGTGTGGCTAAGATCCTACCGTTCAGTAGCACCTTAGAGCCCAGTGGCACCTTTGAGAGCTGCCAAGAGTCAAAGCTCCCTTTGTCAGGTTCTGTGTGAGCTTCTGGCTTCTTTCAAAATAGAGAAAGGAACATGTAAATGTCTGAGTTCATAGACAAATTCCCAGAACAAAGTCTTGTAATACATTTATAGTAAGACTGTCCAAAATATCATACACTTTCATAGATCTAGGACAATTTATCAGGATGTTCTGGGATACACATGAAGTATTCCAGACAGCTCAAAACCTTGTGATGTTTTGATTGGTCCTGATTGATATACAAACTTTTTATGTTAGTTTCTTCCTCCCCCCTCCCACAAAGTTTCTTGTTTCATGGTACGCTTTAAACTCTTCTGGATTTAAAGTGAAACACAAGTTGGGAATTAGGAACAAGAATAGTTCAATGGGAAATAAAGAGAGGGCACCTAGATTCAAGTCCAGCAGCACTTAGAAACCAACCAGATTGGTGTTTGGTGTGTGTATGGGGGGGTGAGCTTTTGTGGCTCAAACTGGTTAGATAACAAAAGCTAAGCAGGGTCAGCCCTGGTAAGTATTTAGAAAGAAGACCACCAAGGAAGTACACCCTAGATAAAGATGCCAGAGCAGACAATGGCAAACCACCTCTGAATGTCTCTTGCCTGGAAAACCCTATGGGGTCAGATGTGACCTGACAGCGGTTTCCAACAACAGCAGAGCTTTGAAAGTCAAAGCTCCCTTTGTTGGAAGAGAGGAAGAGGGGGAATCACATGAACACTGGCTGCATTTCCCTTGGAGCAGATTTCACCCTCCATGTCCCTCCCATTAAAGGTTTTGCTGAGGAACACTATCTGTACACCGCCCGTGGCACCGCGGGCGCCACGGACTAAATGAAGGAGTAAGGCGTTCTGGGGCGGGATGTGTCCGGGATAAGGAAGGGTCCGGATTGGACCCTTCCTCATGACAGACAATCGGAGGGACCAATTGGCAGGCGCAAAGCGCCTGCCAATTGGTCCCTCTGATTCCCAGCCCCAGCAAGTGCGAGCCGCGTGCAGCGCGGCTCACAGTTGCTCCCGGCCTGACGCGGCGAGAGGCGCAAAGCGCCTCTCACCGCGTCAGGCCACCGCCCGAGGGAGCCCCCGGCGGTCGCACGCAGCGCGGCTGCCGGGGGCTCCCTGCCCGGCGGCCTGACGCGGCGAGAGGCGCCTCTCGCTGCGTCAGGCCGCCGGGCAGGGAGCCCCCGGCAGCCGCGCTGTGCGCGACCGCCGGGGGATCCCGCGGGAGAAGCCTCCCTGGACGGCTTCACGCGGCGCCGCAGGACGGAGCCCTTTGCCTGGCCCGCCCACGTGGCGGCGTCTTGCCGGCCTTTACGGGGCGCGGGACTCGGTGGAGCTCAGCGCCGAGAGGAGCAAATTCTCCGTCATCGCCCGCCGCAATGGCACCCCGGCCACGCCCCTGCCCCTGTGCTCGGCACCTCCTCCCTCTGCTTCCCTCCACGCCGCCGCCTGCCCGCGCTCCTGGGGCGCCTCTCGGCTCCCGCACTGGCCAGGCTCAAGGTGAAGCTCCCCGCGATCGGCAGAGTGGACCCCAGCCACGAAACCGATCCGCGCCGCCCGCCCCAGGCAGCGGAGCTAGGTGGCTGTCGTCTCCCCGCTCTCCCGACGCAAGAAATCTGCCAGTGAGCTTCCCTGGTGCCTCCCGCAGCTCCTTTGCCTCCGCCGCGGCTGCCTTGCCCTTTAAACAGAGAAGCCGGCTCCCCAGGGCTTTAAAGAGAAGCCTCCCTGGCCGGCTTCAGCTTCTAACACTGGATGGCGCCCGGGGAACCCTCGCCAAGATGGCTGCCGCCGCGGGGCTAGTGGCTGGGGCCCTGCAGCCTTCTCCCACACGCTGCGGACGCCTCGCCCGCACAAGCCCCGAAGACGTCCACTCCCACGAAGCCGCCACAAGGTCAGTCTAGCGCCCATTTTATTACGAAATAAAATGGGCTTTTTTGCTAGTTTGAATAGAATGCTGGGGGGGGGGGGGAGTCAGACATGGATGTTCCTTCAGCTAGAAAAAAGAACCAGAAAGTATCATCATTGACCTGTGGAACTTTATTTGGAATAGGCATGCAAACAACTTTCCAGAAATAAAAGACACAATTCTCTCATTTTGGACTCTTCTCTCTGATTTTGTAAGGAATGTTGAAATACTTAAAAACCCTATATCAAGGTGTATGAGTGGTGGGTCAAGAGAAAAAGCAGGTAACACTTTAGGGACCTCAAAACAGCTTTTCATTTCCTGAACACAGAATGGCCCACCTGACTGCATCACAAATAACCTGAAACAGCACCAGATGGGTGCTCAACTTGAGCTTTCTGTTTCCTCCATTCTAAGCAGTTTCTTTCATTTCTTTATTTCAAATTTAACAGTAATTACACAGGTTGCTAAATAAACATATACAATAACTTTCCCTGACCCTACCTTAATATAATACCAGGTTGAACAACTCTATTTCATTCAGCACACAAGCCGTAGCTTTTCTATGATGAACACAACAGCAAAGAGCCAACTGTATTCTCCTTGAAACACCTGCAAAAATGCAATTTTTGCATTTTTTAAAGGTTGATACGTTTTTGCTAGCCCCGGGGGAAGCTGTTAGAGAAAGAGTTTGTTGCAGTGGTTCTATGCCAGCTGGCTCGATATCAAGGCAACAAAGCTACTTATGTTCTTTAAATATTTCACAATCCTGAACCAAATCACCTCCTCAGATTGGGTGCTGAAGGAAGGGTCTTTGCACAGGCCAAACATGCTACATTTCGACACTGGCCATTCTATGAGCAGAAGGACTGCACCTTTGAATAGTAGCTTGTTCTAATGAAATGCAACACTGTGTAGAATGCCATAGCATTGTGTGATAAAACTGTTATGAACATACTAGGAATAAAGCCCATTGTAGTGGGAATACAATGGGTGCTAGCAGGTGGCGCGGCTTTATGTGGGGTGATGACAGGGGTCCGGGGAAGCGGCCCTGTACCAGCAGGGCGAAGTAAGCAAGGAGTCCCCGGGGGAAGAGCGAGGAAGAGGAGAGGTAACGTAGCGAAAGGGAGGACAGGGTCGAGGGCAGCGTGAGGCATACCTGAGGGAGCGGCCATCTTGGTGTGCAGGCGGCAGCTTGGCGGCATCCTCGTTGTGGCATTGGACAGCAGGAGGAAACGTGAAGGGAGGACTTGGCATGTTGGGCTGGCTCGTCATTGGAGTCCTCGTGGCAGCAGCCATCTTGGTGCATGGGCGGCGGGGCGTCTTCTCCCTCGTCATCTGCATGGCCATCGTGGAGTCTGGGCCGCAGCGGCGGCGGCGAAGTGTAGGAGAGGAGGCGAAGCGGGTAAGGGTGGCGAGTGGGGGGGGGGTGTGGGCGCGTTGGCGTCGGTGAAGCTCGGGGACAGGCGGGGAAGTAGGGAGGTGCAAGTGGGGTGGAGGGTGGAGGGAAGTGCGGGAGCGGCGGCAGCTGTGGGAGGACATCGGGGATCGGGGTGGTGGGCAGAGAGGGGCGTCTGGGGTGGTCGTGAGAAGGGTGGGTTCGTTGCAGGGCGGGCAAGTGGAGGACAATCGCGTGCGGTTGGCGGGGAAGGGCATTCCGTGGGTGGAGGGGTGTCCCCGAAACCCAGGGAAGTGGGGCGAGGGTCCTCCCTGGCAGCCATGCATGCAGGATGGCTACTCGGGAGGAGTGGAGTATGTGGCGCTGCGGCCGGGACACGGGCCAAGTGTCCAAAAGGGAGGCGCGCAAAGCGTGCCTCCCAATTGGACACTTGGCCCTGGAATGCCACTCGGAGGAGCGAATCAGGAGCCGCTTTGCGGGTTCTGATTCGCTCCTCCAAGTTTTTATTCCGGACAGAGCCGGCCCTAACTCCTCCCCACCAGCCCTTACTGTTTTATTTAGTCCGCGGCGCCCCGCACCGTGGGACGTTTAAAGATTGCTGATAGTGTCAGGCAGACAAATCTGATTGAAGCCATTCTGTGGAAAACGTCTCAGACAGCAGCTGGGTCTAGGTAGAGAAGAGAGGAGAAGTGTAGGATTATGACTGCCAAGAGACTCAATTTACTGGCTTAAACTGAGATATCACAACTAGGACTGTGCATTCATGTTTTAAGAGCAGAGGCCTCTAATCTGGAGAATCAGATTTGATTCCCTACTCCAAACAGAGAGAAACAGACCTATCCAATGGGTTGATTCCCTACTCCTCCACATGCAGCCAATTGGGTGACCTTGGGCCAGTCATAGTTCTCTCGGAGCTCTTTCACCCTCACCTACCTCACAGGGTTTCTGTTGTAGGAAGAGAAAGGGAAAGTGACTGTAAGCCACTTTAAGATTCCTTTGGGTAGTACACAAAAACAACTCTTCTTCTTTTTCTTACTAGCAGTAAGAGAAGTCTACAGAAGCTGGGGGAGTGGAATGACAAAAATAATGGTCCAAATTTTCCAGAGCCTCCAAATATCCTCCTAATTGTGAACAGATAACAACACTTTTGAAAAATTGGGATAACAGAAACAATACCTAGTCAAAATCTCAATCTGAAATTCAGAGAGATGTTGGGGACAATACCCATTTTCTGCACTGAGAAGGGGCTGGATTAGATGTCCTATAAAACTTCTTCCAGATATGGGGCTCTACTTAAAGTATAAACTATCATTGCATTTAGAATTAATTGTATGCCCATTGTGTGTGACACTGTTGATTCAAAGACAAATACGTTACTTCAAAAGTTTTCATTCAACCCTTCTGTGACGGTAGTGAGTGGTTTATTGGGAGACCTGCAAATACACACAACTAGCTCAAGCAGGGATTACAATCCTGAATCGTGAGAATGAAACTTCCATTTTGCCAAAGTCTGCATTTAGATTTCACAGATGCTAGTTTGGATGCCACCAACCCATGAATCTATCATTCACATTACAAGTACAAAGGGAGGAGTAAAAACAGAAGAGCCCATAAGCACAACGACAAGCATTTATGACCACTACAAGCAAACAGAGCCTTGTTATGATGTATAATTATGTCGGTAGCAAGATCAGGATGGATAGTTTCAGATTTATAGTTGAGTAAAGAAGCAAGCCCTTGAGTGGAGAAAAAGAGGGGGAAGGCAGGCCTTATCAGGATATCAAAGGTAAAGAAAAGGCATCAAGATATTAAGAGGATTTCTGCATATAAAGCAGATTTTCTACACAGCAGTGTAGGGGCAGCAGTGAAAATGCAGATTTCATGTCTGAGATTATTAGGAAAGGGACTGAAAATGCAATAGCCAACTTTGTAATGCCCCTCATATGGGCCTATAGTAAGGCCTTGTTCGGAACAGTGTAATTTAGGTTACCATATCCCAAAAAAGAGATTACAGAGCTATAAAAAGTGCAGAAGAAAGCAATCAATATGTTAAAGAGATGGCACACATTTCCTATAAGGAAATGCTAGAAGATCTGAGGCTTTTCAGTTTAGAAAATAAGATAACCCAATGGAGACATGATAGATGTTTAAAAAAAATATGCAGGGGATAGAGAATTTAGATGTATGTAGTGTTTTCTCCCTGTCCCATAATACTAGAACTTGGAGAACCCAATGAAGTTGATGGGCAACAGCTTTGGGACAGACAAAAGGAAAAATTTGCTTACTCAGTGGGTACTTGAATTCTAGAATTCACTGTTTGTGGGCATAATGATGAGTATGAACACAGATGATTGGACAGATTCCTGGAGGATAGCTGCTAAGAGACAGCATCAGAAAAAGGCTTGAGCTATTTGTTGGCCTTCCATGGCAAATGGTGAGCTATATAATGGACAATATCAGCCAAATCAACCAGTCTTTTCTGACTGAACAGAGCATTATTTGAGCTATTTAATGGACACAATGAACCAGGGGTAGTGATGAGAGGAGAAAACAGTCCATTGATGGAGAAGGTAAGAATGTCTAGGATGAGCTGAATGAAAGTCAGAAGCTCCAGCTTGTAACGAGTAAGCAGAAGGGAAAGATGGAGAAAGCATGTTTCCAAAAAAACCCATGAAATTGATGACTGCATGCCCTCAGAGGAGTATAACATAGATCATGGAGAAGGTGCAGTATGGAAAACATTGCAAAAAGATAAGGTGGTAGTTATACACAGCTGTTCTACAGCAGAAGGGTCTGAAACAGTTCTTGATCGAGATCAAAGTGGTAAGTGCATGAAGCTGTCCCAAAGAGAGGCTGAAGGTTAGGGAAAATAGAACAGAAGTTAAAAAGTTTAAAGTGAATAATGACAGCAACCAGATTTCTGTTGCATTTCAGATTTACAAAACAATTCAGACACAGAAATGTGTTTGATCTACCCCAATTTGAATGCAGACAATACCTACCTGGATAAGGGGATAAAATGGCCCAGAAAATGTAATGAAAGGGTTATCTCTTGCAGACACTTTTTTTTTTGATGTTTTATACAACATCATCAGGATCCAGAATTCCAGCAGCAAACTGGCAACTACATCCTCCATTTTAAAGCGGTAGTTGGGTAATTGCATAAAGTGCATTCCCCCAACTATATTGTGTGAGCAGGAGGGGAGCAACCAGCAACCACTAGTGAAATAGCTGTGCATAACCAAAGTGGCCAGAAGTAGCGTGATCTCTGTCTCCAGTGCCCACCGTCATGCCTGCCTCACTTTCCCTACTCCCTGGAATGGGGCTTCTTTTTTTTATGTAACAAGCTGCCTGGAGCAACAAATACGTGTTGCTTGACCCAGGCAGAGAAAAAAAATTCCATCCACCAGCTGGCACACAAAGCATGAGTCTCAACCCCCCCCCCCTAAAAAATCGGGAAAATACTTTTGTTGATCTTCAAGTCTCATAATTCCAAAACGGGGTGGCCTTAAAATATGCACTATGCATCTATGATTAGATGCATAGGCATAGGAACGGAGAATTTTTACTTAAAAAAAAGAGATTGCTTGCATTGCTTTCCCTTTAAAACATAGAGAAAGGTGATTGGCTGGCTGCTATGATTGACAGGTGTGGGGAGACTCATGGGCATAGCGAGTCCCTTTCCTCCACCATTTTAATCAACTGTGCGGTACCAGGAAGTGTAAGAAAGCGGGAGAAGAAAGCAAGAGCATAAGGAGGTGAGAAATTGTGGGGGGTGCAATTTTTATAGTGTTAAGCAATTGCTCTGGCTTAAAGCTATGTTCTTAGATGTGCAGAATGGTCCTGGGTTCTTTTTCCTGTCTCACTGACGCATCTCCAGAGGTTCCATAGGTACGAATGTTGACATCTGTGAGATAATATGGTCAAGAGGGGAATTTAAAAAGACGTCTTGATAGATTTTTATTTAGATGGCAGCAGAAGTATTCTTAAGCTTTGGCTGGATTCAAAACAGAGGGGGAAATCTGTACACATTGTATTTCATATATGGCTTGGCTCTGCTGCAGAAAGTGAGCTCAGCCTTTCTGTGCTTATACATATGTGGCTGTTTGCTTTTTCTCAGTATGCATATGGATGAATGCACTGCCAGAGTTCATAAGGAAGCATGTTTTATTTCCTTTCAACCAGCAATGAACAAAAAGTGCAGAACAGTATATTGGTACCTCCACGTGTCTATTGCTCTGTTCTAGAATGAAAAGAGCTTGTTTTAATTAAAAGCTGTGTTTGGGAGTGAGATGGGGAGACTGAACTGCCTCAGGAGAACTTTATTAGAGTAAGAACTTGCTTACTTATTCCAAATCAGCCAGATAGAAATAGTTGTGCTATCTAATATATATTTGGGGGTTTGGAGATCAAGCACTTAGATCTTTTGTATCAACATAAATATTTAAGATTGCTTGATTCAACTTGGCAGGGAACTCCCCCTTTTACACTGATATTTAATGAAAACCAAAGACACAGCAGCCATGCCATGATCTCAGAAGTGTTAATCAACAACTGTCATGTTGACAACAGTCATACATTTAATCCTCTGATACAGCCTGCAAATGTCTGATTTAAATTGTATGTATATATCTAAACGGAGTATTGGGAAATGGATTTAAAGGAAAAGATCTCACTCGCAGGGAAAAAAGAGGCCAGATGCTGATGAACCAGTACAAAAATCAAGATTTATATTTAAGGGTATGGCATCTCCTCTATCTCATCACCCCATTCGCCAGCTATTATAATGGGAAAGTTTAGTAAAAGGAGGCCCTATGAAGAACTACAATTTAAAAGTTATTCTCCAATCTACTTTCTTCAAATACCTACAAAAATCTTCACATAAACTGTTTAAAGTTGCTTCTATTTTTCCCCTTAGTATTTCCCCCCACTGATAACTTTTCCTTATGCAGGAATGTGTACTTTATTTCTTTTGAATCATTAGGATTCAGTTATTTCTTTTATACACATTTCAAATTATTCCAGTCTAAAATATCTAGTATCATTTCACTTTTTGGTACCCATCCATTGTATATTTAAGCTGTTGCCTTTACATCCAGCCACCCCCAAACAGTGATCTAATGCTCCATAAGCTGATACAATACGCAAGAGATTGATTATGCCACATTGTTATCTTCAGTGGATTTTGAAGGAATGTTATTATTTCATTTCATCCACAGATATGTAAGGGTAGAGTTCTGTATTCTGCATTAGGTGTAATTTCTGGGTCAAGGGCAAAGGCAGACCCACATACAGAAATCAGTCCTGGAGGTAACTGTCATATGGATAACCATGGTTAGGTGCTCAGGTGCCAGAGATGGCACTAGTAGCCTCACCTAGCATTGATGGAAAAATGCTGTGCAGGCTACTCTTGTGACCTGCACCTCCATTGATAGGGAGGCATCAAGAATAACCCCCAGATTCCTGGTGGAAGGAGAGATGTTATGCTGCACCCTCACCATGCTGGGTAAGCACACTTCCTGATCTGGCTCCTTCTTCTCCAGCCACAGGATCTCTATCTGGGAGGGGCTAAGTTTCAGGCAACTCTGCTCGAGCCATCCAGCGACAGCTTCCAAACAACTGCAAAATGTTTCCAGGAGAGAGTCCGGGAGGCCATCCATTGGGAGATAGAGCTGGGTGTCATCTGCATACTGGTGACAGCCCAGCCCAAAGCTCTGGACCAGTTGGGCTGGAGGGCACATATAGATGTTGAAAAACATCGGGGACAGAACCGTTTCCTGCGGAACTCCACAAGGGAGTTGAAAAGGGTGTAGCAACTCTTCCCCCATTGCCACCCTCTGTGTCTGGTTCCTCAGGTTTGGCCTGGCTGATAATTAGAAATAAAAGTGGGGAGTCCCACAAGACTCACAGGAGGGAAATCTCATATGACCACTTTTGCTGAACCTAGCAAGGCTCTAAGCCCCACTATTTGCTATATAGCTCAGCTGCTGGCTTTCTCCTCTTTGCACCCAGGTCTGCAGGAGTTGCCGGAGTCTTCTGCCACCATGCTCAGGCCTGCAATGGCTGCCTGCTTCCACAACCACTCTGCCTGGGCCTGAATTGGCGGCTGGTGGCCTTACCTACTTTGGCTGGACCCTCAGAGGATATTAGTATTCTAACGAATGCCTCTTCCTTAAACCGTCCCGGTTTCTTCCCTCCTATCTTTTATAGGTGTGCCCCCTTGTTGCCATGTCAGGTGCTTGTGTAGGTTCTTTACATTTTTATTCTTTTTGCTTTATTTTTATACAATACATCTGTTTATGTTCACAATTACACTCTCACTCTTTTTGTTCACAATTTTATTTTAATTTTATTTTAATTGCAATAAATAAATGACCAGTTCTTATGTTATTCCTTTCTGGAACCCCTTTAAAAGCTAATCTCCCCTTCTCTGTGTCCAGTTTTACTTTCCTGATACAAATATTTGAAAGTGGATTATTTGGTGATGAGCAAAATGGAAGCATGTTTATGATAACTACTGAGATAACTGAGAATAAATTGATTTAAAGAAAATGATTGAAACATGAACAACAGAACCAACTAGAGTTCTTAGGAGTGTAGTAATAGATAGGAGGCTACTTGTCTGATTCTGAATTCAAGGCATAACACACTATATTTCTTCTTTGTCAGGAGCCATCTGGATACCCTGGCTCCATCTTCTGTGGAAATAATCTATGAAATTGTTTTAAGGAAAAAGTTAACACTCTGCATCTGACAACACTAGCGTATCCTACTAATGAATAACAGAATGCACCATCTATTTTCATAAAGACCCGGTGGTGCTATCTTTGTGAACAAAATACTTAGGGCGTTTTTCCTAACAATTTCCCCAAACAATTTCTGTATTTCAATTAGATACAGTTGTATCATTTCCTTAAAATGTCTAGATGATCTCACAGCACACAAGCTACATTTAGTATACATTGAGTGTATTTTGCATTACCTAAAATCCATTGTTAAGCATTTTTGGCAACACTATTCCAGAGTATTTTCTGGACTTGATATCATGACATCTGGTTAGCATTGAAGCCAAGCAATCTTCATGCCCTTGAGAACAATTGTTACTGTAACAGTAAAGAGCGTGTTGTCTGTCGGCAGTGGGGGGGCTTACTACTTTTTTGTTACCATGTGTATTTCATCATGTGGAGAAAAAATGTTTGTGGAATCAAGCTGTACTATGAGAGATTAGAGATGATACCGTGCTTTTTTTTTATGGTACCTGTGCCTCTTCTATAGCCTCAACTTTGCTACTAAAGAGGAACTCATTTCTTGTCGCCAATATTCTCCTCAGAAACCTCTGTGAGCCAAGTTTATGACCCAGTCAAGCCAAAGCACTTAGATTTGAGTTCACTAAAATAAGGGAACTTACATCTAATTCTCGTGATCTTTGGTAGGGGAGGAGTCTGATGGTCTTTTATGGTTCTGAATTGAAAGGGGTACATCTTTAAACGGCACCTTTAAATAAATCTCCAAGTAAAGTAAAAATTGTTTATGTCATTGCAGTTTGTGAAAAACAGATTTGCCAGGATAGCTGAACTGTTTGGTTTTAGCACTTCTGCTCAGCTGTGTCATGAGAGGCACAGATAGACCTCCTTCCCTACAGAAACCCAAAGGTTAAATTAGGAATTTTCAAGCCAGAGGCAGGATTAAAAATTATCAATTTCTCATTGGATTCATATAAATATTAGATTTTTTTTAAATTGCTGTTTTACAAATATGTATTGTTTTTGAACAATATCTTTTTGCTACCTTGAGGGCCCTAATCCGGTGGGAAGACAGCATATAAATGTTTTAAATAAATAAAGATTAATTAATGGGAAGGCATATCAATCAAATTAGACATGGTAGCCAAATATAACTATGCTTACTTGCACCAAGAAGGAAGGAAGGAAGGAAGGACCATCAAATCACAGCTGACTTATGGTGACCCTATGTGGCTTCCAAGGCAAGAGATTTTCAGAGGTGGCTTGAGAGAAGAAGGAGTCCCTTCCTCTCCCTACAACAGACACCCAGTGTGGTAGGTTGGGCTGAGAGAGCTCTAACAGAACAGCTCTGAAAAACATCCTTAAGAGAACTGTGACGAGCCCAAGGTTACCCAGAGCTGGGAGGAGTGAGGAATCAAACCTGCTTCTGCAGATTGGAGCTGCCGCTCTTAATCACTACAGCATGCTTTGTCCAAGTCATGCTTCCTTGGAGGTCTCCCATCCAAATACTAGCCATGGCCAATGCTGCTTAGCTTCTGAGAATTGTTTGGTCTAGCCTGGGCTATCCAGGTCAAGTCACTTGGAACAACCCCCAATAAAAAGTCCTGTTGGAGTCCATGTTTCATATCATTTACAAACACCCATTTACATGTTTGGAGACGGAGTTAGTTCACAGAATCACATATGCAGAAATGTTACCATGTGTACTTAAGTGTGTTTTTGAGATTTTCTTTGGATTAAATTCTTGTTTGCCAAATGAAAAAGATTTTTCCTGGCCAAAAGATCTGCTTTTTCTTTATTTTGATGGCCTCTTTGTACTATGAAGTGATGAACTTGGCCGGTGTAGATTCTTTATTCTCATAAAGCCACATTTGCAGAATCCTTTTGCATGTTAAGTGATATCTAGCTTCCAAATACTCTCCATTCCCATAACCATGGGAGTAACTTTGTTAACATTGGCTAAAAATTAATGTTTTAAATTTAGCATAACCAACTTGAAATTCATGTGTCTATGAAAAGTCTCAGTAACTAGCCTCTGAAGAAAAGATTTTGCCAATGGCAGATGGTCAGATCTGTTCTGTCTGGAGGGAATTTCTGTCCATTTATAGATGTAAGTGTGATAAATTAGTAACTCATTTGTGTCAGCTTGGCCCAGTAACACCCAGATGGAGCTGTGAAAAGGACTTTTATTTTGCTTGTTATATTAGCAGCTTGTTTTCTTTGATGTTTCCTCATCTCTCTGTGGCCCTTTATGCACGGCACCAGATTCTGCGCTCTGGCGCCGTGCCGTTGCAGTGGGGCACAATGCCCCGCCATTTCCCATGAACGCATGGGAACGGGGCATGCTGGGTTGCCCCACTGTAGCACGCACTGACATTTGTAAGTAATGAAGTAATCCAATGAAATTATTAACTTACATCTTAAATTACTGAAATGTCCGGACATAGATAGGAGCTAGTTTTTGGTATCCTATAAACTGTGATTCCCCGTTTCCATTAAAAAAAAATTTCCCATGATGAATATGACATGCTTATGACATGAGGCAAAAGAACTGGACTTAAAACATATTCATTTTGCTTCAAAATCACGGCCTAAGAATTAGGGGGTGGGCACAGGCATTTGCCATACAAAAGTAACATGTGAAGTCTGACACAGGTTTTGGGGCCTCTTGTTTCTTCCAATCCTGCTTTTGGGCCTGGAGAATACTTGACAGGTTAATACTACCCAGTAGCAGGAAAACAAGCTGAGATCTTGTAAGGAAGTGCCAAGTACCTAGTGTTTCCTTAAGCCAAAGGATTAGGCGTCTTCTGATCTTCTAAAGATAACATGATACCTTTCAGAACATCAAAGTGATTAAAATAACTTCTTACAGTTCACTGAGCCATTATTCTTCCTTCATTACGGAAGAAACAATCTTTAAACTATTATTTTATCTATTGTAAAATAACAATTTAAGAAATCTCTGGTATATTGCAAAAAAGAGTTTTGCAACTAGAGACAAATGTGAAATGCATCATATGAACTGTGAGAACCTCATTGGTATTTACTATATATGCATAGTTTGCTAGATTGTCACAGATGTGTAAAAGATTCTTAACGGACTCTAGTTAGGTTATTATAAACATCTTCTTAGCAATTTTAAATTGCCTATGATGATTTCCATCTCCCTTTCAATTAGGATTCAGGGATAAGACCACCCTTTCTGGGTTCTAGTGAAACTTTATGCATTTCTCCTCTTTGGCCACCTTTTGGAGAGCCTGTTTGGTGTAGTGGTTAGGAGTGCGGACTTCTAATCTGGCATGCCGGGTTCGATTCTGCGCTCCCCCACATGCAACCAGCTGAGTGACCTTGGGCTCGCCACAGCACTGATAAAACTGTTCTGACCGGGCAGTGATATCAGGACTCTCTCAGCCTCACCCACCCCACAGGGTGTCTGTTGTGGGGAGAGGAATGGGAAGGCGACTGTAAGCCGCTTTGAGCCTCCTTCGGGTAGGGAAAAGCGGCATATAAGAACCAACTCTTCTTCTTCTTCTTCTTTTGTCAATTGCTGTTGGAGTCTAGACTTTCCCTCCAATTTCCTCAGAATTTCTGTCTTCTGCTTCTCAAGACTACAGTTCCCTTGAAACTTTGGGGAGGAGCAAAAGGATTTATTTAAAATGTTAAAGGAAATGGAAAGAATGAGAGGGACTTCAACTGGCACCAGGTAGCTTGTTTATTCTGCCTAATTATCTTTGAAAAGAATATACTGTTATACTGTTATATGTTCTATGTAAATGTTCTACAATATTTTGTTGGAAACCACCCATAGCCATATGGATGTGTGGTATAACTATCTATCTATCTATCTATCTATCTATCTATCTATCTATCTATCTATCTATCTATCTATCTATCTATCTATCTATCTATCTATCTATCTATCTATAAAATTATTTAAAATTTAAAATATAATTTCCAGGTTTGCAAAAATTAGTACCAAAGAAAGTATGTTCAGTCAGCCCCTTCCAGGTTTTCCCTCTCCAAGCAGTCAGCAGAATGCCCGGCTTACCAGGGACAGGCAAGAGAGGAACAGTCAGCCCCCCCCCCCCGGGGGAAATAATGACCATCTTTATGGAAAGGGACAGGGGATTATACAAAGGAAGCCATTTTCACTTTGTGGAAGGAAATGAACAGACCACAGCCAGGACAGCATATGAATATTTTTCAGTGGAAAGGTATTTAAATTGCTGGTCAGTCACTTGAAGACTAGGAAAACGAAATGAATGAGGATGCATTTTTAAAATGTCATTTTATGTATCAAGTAGACAGATAGAAGTTCAATTGCACAGAGTTACTTGTTTTGGTGGGTCTATAAAATTGAACCACTTTTTTCAATATGCTTGAAATGTAGTGGGTCATTAGATTAGAGAGGACCGTATTCTCTGCAAATTAGTTTCATTATCTTTGTAAAGAACTGCTCCAGATCTTCATATACATCCCTCATGAGTCCTGAATACCAGAACTTGAATTTGAAACCAAAACTGGTAATAAACAATCACAATAAAAATAAACAATCATGTTTATTTTTAAATCACTGCAACATTTCCACCCTCTTCCCAAAAGACTGATCCCAAAATTATAATTAAGGCTTTTCTTGACACATACCCTACCGCTACCATGAGTGGCTACAGGGGAGGGCAGTAATAAAAGAGAACAATCTAGGGAGGCTGTTAACCCCATCCCCTCTCCAGTTTGAGGCCTGCTGAAGCCCCCACAAGGAGGCTCTTGAGACCGTGCTAGTCCTGCCCAACCGTAATGGCATGACAAATGCCTCATGCTGAGGCTCCCAGATCCAAGTAGGGCACTTTAACTGTTACAACACCTGGCAAAGCAGGAGCAGATGGGTGAAATTCCGGTGGAAAAAAAGGCAGACAGTTTTACACAAAGTATTTAGACTAGGCTAGGGAGAGAGTGGGCAGTTTTACTGATTGTTTTCAGTTTGAGTTTGCAAGCTGTCTTGAGCCACAGGGAAAGATAAGATATGAATATTTTAATTAATAAAATAAATAAGTACAAGTACTTTAAGCATTTAAATAAGTATTTAGTTCTAAGCACAAACCATTCAGACTAAACTAATGCTTTGTTACTTTGGCAAAATAATAAATGGCTAAAGGAACTAGAGAGGCTTATCGTTAGCAGTTAGATGAGGTGTTAGCACAGAGGTGAAGACAAAGAGACCTCCAGCCACAGTTTCTTAAATAACCTGACCATTTTTTGTCTTTGGCTATTTAAACGTTGTCATCAATAAATATTTTTTATTCTCCATGCACGAGGCTAATGTACTGCACAATTCTCCAGTCACCAGCTGCTCGCTTGCCTTACTTCCCAGACTATTTTCTGGTTCCCTTTAAATATACTGCTGGTAACTCTTGTCTGGGTTTGACAGCTAATGTTTTTATAATCAAGCATCCTGAATAGATTGAATTCCAGACATCTTGTACATGCAGGGAGGGGGAAATCCAAAACTGCTAAGCCAAAATAGAGCTACTGTGCGAGACATGGTACTCGTTTCACACATCCCTGAGAGGGGGAGGGAATGGATGTTGCTTTGTTATTTTTAAAAGGACGTCGTTTCAAAAGGTCAGGATGCTGTAGCCATTCCAAAAGGCAGATTTCCCTTGTTAAACTGTGTCTCTAAATGTGCACACTTGAAAATATGTAACTTTCAGCACTTGCCTATCATTGCTGTAACTCCAGGCTAGTGCTGCATCATAAGCATATGTATTAGCTCAATTTGTTTTTGAGTTGTGCTATAAGCATATTTTTTCTCCAAAACATCATAATCTTTCTGTGTCAAGAATGGTACTGGTATTGTAGACATCGTTATATCAGGACATCTGGGGCAGACTGGCAAAATTGGCCCTACAGGCATTTCATTCTGCTAAAGGGAGTACGGAATTTTCGAGACTTAGTAGTGTACCTTTCCAGCTTTGTACTCCTGCTCTTCCAACATAAACAGGGACATTGCTACTACCAGATTAAGAATCTGGAAATATCTGTGTAGTTTTTTGGGCTCTAGAATCCCTGTTTTTGTCTTTGAAACATGATTCAAAATTAAAACTGTCTTTTTCTGGCCAACTACTGCAAAAATCACCAGGGATTTATAGGAAGCTTTGCAATTTTACTTGTAAAGCATTCAAGTCCAAGGCAGAAGTCCTCTCTCCAGCCTTTCTTTGCATTTTGGCAAACATGGGACAAGTTATGATTTTTTGTGGGTGCACACAGACTACTATAACCTCTGGGAAACTAGACCTGCATTTGCAGTCAGTGGACTGCACATACTATGGTGGGAGACTTCCCATCAGCAACCTGAGCTGAGAATCCGCCTCTCTACCTATGCTTCCCAAAGAGCACTGTGCTCCACCAACATCAACGGACTGGTGATCCCTGGCTCCAAGAAAGCTCATCAGTCATCGACCAGAGCTAGGGCTTTCTTCGTCTTGGCCCCCATGGCATCAAAGGGAACGTGGAAGTATCTATGTTTGCTTACCATGGGCCATCCAGCGCACTGAGTCAGGCCAGGGCTGGGTGGTGGCTGGGATGGCATCATCATCATGAGCAGTCGGGGATTAGCCCCGCTGCCCTGCCACTGCCAACGTAGTCTTTTTGCCCTGTGCATAATTGATCCTAGAGTGGCATGATGACACTTCTGGGTTTTCGTTTGAAGAGATATAATAGCATTGTGCCGAATTAATATAATACTACTAGCAACATCCCTGTCTTCTGCTGGCTAATGCCCCTATATTCGATTCTGCCAGGTTCGATTCTGCGCTCCCCCACATGCAACCAGCTGGGTGACCTTGGGCTCGCCACAGCACTGATAAAGCTGTTCTAACCGAGCAGTGATATCAGGGCTCTCTCAGCCTCACCCACCCCACAGGGTGTCTGTTGTGGGGAGAGGAAAGGAAAGACGACTGTAAGCCACTTTGAGCCTCCTTCGGGTAAAGAAAAGAGACATATAAGAACCAACTCTTCTTCTTCTTCTTCTTTTATATAAAAAGCAAAAGTAAATAACGGAGTTATAAATTGTCAACTGCTGAGTAAAGGAAAAATAAAATTAGCAATAAACAAAAGGCTCTTTCCCCAAGTGTGACGTTGCATTTAAGAATTAAACTCAATATTCCTCCAGTCATCAGATTTCTTTTTCAGGCAATGTTCCCAGTCATTTTCCTGCTATTTCACTGAAGTCATTCAAATTTATAAAACCTTTCCAATCCAAAATCAAGTCTTCCCTTTTCCCCTCCTCCAAACTTTCACCCAAATCTCTCAAAGGACAGAGTTCATCTCAATAAAGCCCTGAACATTCTACTTGATAGAGCCAGCTTGGTGTAGGGGTTAAGAGCAGCACCTTCTAATCTGCCAGGTTTAATTCCACGCTCCCCCACATGCAGCCAGCTGGGTGACCTTGGGCTCACCACAGCACTGATAAAGCTGTTCTGACCAAGCAGTAATATCAGGGCTCTCTCAGCCTCACCTACTTCACAGGGTGTCTGTTGTGGGGAGAGGAAAGGGAAGGGAAAGGGAAGCCACTTTGTGACTCCTTCTAGTAGAGAAAAGAGGCATATAAACCCCTCTTCTACTAGTCTCCAGGCATGCTGACTAGAGATTATGTCAGTTTGGGATTCCCTGATCTGAATGTGTTCTTGACATGACATCGGGGAATTCACATTCTCAAGAATGATGGAGGCAGTAATCCAGAGCAGACTGGGCCCAGTGGGGAAAATTCTCCCCTCTCTAAACATGGGAATAGGTGGGGCAAACTGCTCCAATGTAAACAACCAGCAGCTGCTCAGCGTGGCACTTCCGGTATAGAATTGGCTGTAATGTCTCATTTGGACCTGAGTGATGAGACTGGTGAGACTTCACAGACTATATGCTCCTTTGTTATATTGACTACCCTGTATCATCCTCTCTATTTAGTCCAGCAGGCTGGGTAGATAGATAAATCTGAAGAAACATTTTACTTCACTGGTGATCTGGTATTTATTAAGTAATGGCTCCTATCCCCAAGCAAGATTGCTATAGGAAAAGATTTTAATTTGATTTGATAATTTTAATTAAAAAAAATAACTACTGTTGATTGCATTTCTTATGTTGTAAACTGTCCTGAGACCCTGGGAAGGGTGGTATAAAAATTTAATACATAAATACATCAATACTTTTTAATGTATGTCCTTCATTTGATATGCTGGGTGATTAATCAGCATATCTGATACTTCTCACAAATCAGCTACAAGGCATAATATTCACTAAGTCTCGGATGCATAAACCAGAGACTGAAGGAGTCTGGCCAATTTGCCCAGCCTGTGAGTTGTAAGGGAAGATGTACTAAAAGGATTGTTATGTTAATTAACAGCTGCTTCATTCCTCAAAGCAGACACTGTAAATCCAACATCTGATTGACTGCTTTGATGAAAGGGTTTTATAGACAAAACAACTTGGCCTTTATCTCGAGCCAGTTAGGCTCCTCTTTTAATCTCGACGTCTGAGAAAGTAGCAGTTTTATTTCAGGCTTTCTGCAACACCTACATTTTGCCATCAAGACAACTGCTTATTTTAAAATCAATCCCAACATTCTAAGCATGATGGGGCCATTATACCCTCGACATATCATCTTAAGTGTTTGTGCTCTATTACTGATGATAGAGCTAAAAACAGGCTGAGGACCCAAGAAGAGCCTGCGGGACCAGAGCCAATGACCGTTTGCTTTAACATTGTGTTTCTCACAGTAGCCAACAAATACTCCAACAAATAGATCAACAAATGTGGGAAGGTAACAACCCTCTTCCACTACTGTCCACCCCAAGAACTAATTTTTAGAAGTATATTATCTAGATAATATCTTGGCTAATAACCATTGATAGATCGATGCAGATTCTGCTGGGGCCTAATTTCCTCAGTATCTGTATTTTATGAACAGATGTGATTATTTCTTAGACACACCTATCTCCCCTAGTTGCTATGAGATATAAAAAGTCGCTATGAGTGCTTTAAAGATGTATGAGTTGTTACAATGTAATCTTGAATACCCTCCAAGAGGAAACTTTTAAACTTTGGCAGTCCATGGTATGATACACATTATATAAATGGCGCCATCATTCTTATTCTTTCTTCTGTTTCTGAACAACTATACATTCCTAAAAAAATAACTTTTAAAATTCCTATTAAAATACCTTCAATTCAATTCTTATTAAGGTATCTTCAATACAAATGCAGAAATGAAGGCTTCACCATGAACTTTAAAGGTTGCTTTTCTTCCAACTATTGGCTATAATGTTTAATGCACAGAACATCAACCATGTAATACTTAACATTCCAATTATACATAAGACTTTATTGTTTCCAGCCATAGGCCATTACAATGCAATCACTATCATATCAGTTGATATAAAAACAGTAAAGGAATTAGAACAATACATGCGGTAGTCCATAGATAATAAAAGATAATACGAATTCAGGTTTCTAGCTCTCTGGTGGCATAAGTTTGGCTCGAATTTTCCTTGCTGTTAATGCAAATAGTGAAACATTATAACTAATTAGGGGGTTGGTATTCGATAATAAAAAGACTATTTTATCCAAATTCGCAGGGAAGTTCTGGCCACTCAAACATCTCTCAATATATTTGGTTCTTGGCTCCAAGTATAGTGGGCAATCCAAAACGTAATGATAAAGGTCTTCAACAGCAGGTTCTAGTACATTGCCATTATTTGAGTACTGGACTAGGATTTGGGTTCAGATTCCCAGTCTGCTATGAAGCTTGCTGGGTGTCCTTGGGTCTGTCACTTTATCTCAGTCTAACATACTTCACAGAGTTATTGTCAGGGTAAAATAGAAGGGAAGATACATCTACATCCTTGGAGGAACAGTGGAATTAAAATGCACTCTATGAAGAAATAATACATTTAATGTCCTCTATATTTATTGTCCCTACTCCACATACTTTCCCATATCTATACCTCTTCTATGCCCAGCTTTTTGGTCCTTATTCTCTCCCAGTCAACAGAATGGGGTCTAAAAAAATACAGCTATGGAAAAAGCCCTTGAAAACCCTACTGGTATTGGCTTCATGTCCAAGTTATTCCTGACTATCATCCTAAGATAGAAACTAAGCACATGTATTATTTTCAAATACTTGTGATATAGCCTTTGGGCATGTGAATAAAACGTCAATTAGATTCCCTGTGAGGATACTGGCACTATTTTAGGATAAAATCTTCTCTGTTTACAAGTTCCACAGGGCCTGACAGGGACCACAGCCATTTCTGCACTAGGGATATTATTTGGAACTGCATTTTTAAAGGTTTGATTTTTTTTGTCCATTTCTACACTGAAATTCACCTTTTCAGGCACAGGCCCAAATTGCCCCCTCATGTCCCACAGCAGAGGAATCACCAGAAATCTGGTCTTCATTTTTTCATGCAGGGTCTAATGGGATCTCTTTCAGGGCTATTCAGTGTAGAAATATGTACATTTGGTTTTTCACAGCACCTGCTTTTTTGAGTACTTTGGACACACCCCTTTCCTCATCACCATCCTCCCAGCCCTCCATTCCTCCACCTCCCATGGGAAAAGTACCCTAGCACTCCCTCTTCCATATGTCCTGCATCTGCATATCTTCCCGCCTCCCAATAGCACCCCTTCATTCCCTCACCTCTCTCTTTCTTCCTAAAGTGTTTTTTAAAAATATATAACATTGCATTACGATGCTGCAGTATTGTAACAAGCATGACTGGGGATTTTTTGTTGCTGGAGAATTGGAGAAAGCAGTGGGCTTCTCAAGGATGGGGGGAGGAAGGCAGGCATGGATAAATCCTCACATGCCTCGCCGATGCTGCACGGGGCGACTGTCAGATAGCATGGGGAGGAGACACATAGAGGTCTCCTTGCTTCACTTCCCTGATTTGAGCCTGCACTGCATGAGATGAGTTAGTTGTTAAGGGGTTAGTGTTATTACCCAGTTGGCATGTGGGTTACTGAGCTGACTTGAGCAAGGTTTTGGAGAAGCTGAATAAAAATACTGTAAATAAGTAAATAATGGGCCAGGCTTTCTGGTAGGCTAAACATGTTTCCAAATGGACCACAATCAAACTGAGTTTTATTCCTTTAAAATCTCCAAGTAAACATCTGTCTCCTTCACATTACATAAAACCACCACATAATTTGGCATGTTGTACCCTTAATCTTCTTAGCAAAGATCCAGGTCTGGGATAATAGGGCAATTATTTCGGCTAGGTCTGAAGTGTTTTTTGAAGCTTGCTGTGTGTCTGCCTGCACTTGGGTGAAATCTAGCTACTGTTATCATGCTCTCACTTTCATTAATGAGAACAAAACCCCTGCAATTATTTTAAACGAAAGAAGTGCCCACCATTACGATGGACAACGTTTGTATCTGTATCTGAAGGAAGCAACCATTAGGTTCTGTGCCAGGAATGCTGAGCCACACGTTGTCAGCAAGAGGGTGAAGAGTTTTGTCACTCTTACAAAGTTGTGTTCAAGTGGCAGATTAGAGTGGATGAGCAATAGGGTTGTGAGTGTCCTGCACAGTGCAGGGGATTGGACTAGCGTTTCCTATGAGGTGCTATTTGCTTACCCCTGCAGGAAGTAACTACAACTGGGAAAGGGTGATGTTTTAATGGCACAGCACATGGTTTGCACACAGAAAATCCCAAGTTAGCATCTTCAGTCAGCTGATCTTGGGTTTGGGGGGAAGTTACTCTCTTTGAACCACTGGAAGACAGAATACTAACTACTAATCTGACAGGTTATAAGACAATTTCATGTCCATGTATGTTGTGAGGGATAATAGGCCCCAGCAATCTGAGACCAGTATAGTCTGATTTAATTAGAGCTCACAATGTAAGAAGGATCAACCATAGTGGGTACTTGGATGGCAGGCCGCCAAAGAAGGCTAGGGATACAGTGGAGAGATAGGCAAAGATATATCACTTCTGCTCATGTTTTCCTTGAAAACCCCAGCCTGCGATTGCTAGGAGTACTTTTTTGACTTGACAGTATACTGTATTAAAGTAAAGGTAAAGGTATCCCCTGTGCAAGCACCGAGTCATGTCTGACCCTTGGAGTGATGACCTCTAGTGTTTTCTTGGCAGACTCAATACAGGGTGGTTTGCCGTTTCCTTCCCCAGTCATTACTGTTTTACCCCCCAGCAAGCTGGGTACTCATTTTACCGACCTCGGAAGGATGGAAGGCTGAGTCAACCTTGAGCCGGCTGCTGGGATTGAACTCGCAGCCTCATGGTTAGACAGCATGTATTAATATACATGTCTGACCTCTGTTGTGGAGGTCAGATAATGGAGCAGATATTAAAGGGAGCGATCTGCAAACATCTGGAGGACAATTTGGTGATCCAAGGAAGTCAGCATGGATTTGTCTCCAACAGGTCCTGTCAGACCAACCTGGTTTCCTTTTTTGACCAAGTGACAGGTTTGCTGGATCGTGGAAATACGGTTGATGTCGTTTACTTGGATTTTAGTAAAGCTTTTGATAAGGTTCCCCATGATGTTCTGATGGATAAATTGAAGGACTGCAATCTGGATTTTCAGATAGTTAGGTGGATAGGGAATTGGTTAGAGAACCGCACTCAAAGAGTTGTTGTCAATGGTGTTTCATCAGACTGGAGGGACGTGAGTAGCACGGTACCTCAGGGCTCGGTCCGGTACTTTTTAACATATTTATTAATGATCTAGATGAAGGGGTGGAAGGACTGCTCATCAAGTTTGCAGACAACACCAAATTGGGAGGACTGGCAAATACTCCAGAAGATAGAGACAGAATTCAACGAGATCTGAACACAATAGAAAAATGGGCAAATGAAAACAAGATGCAATTTAATAAAGATAAGTATAAAGTTCTGCATCTGGGTCAGAAAAATGAAAAGCATGCCTACTGGATGGGGGATACGCTTCTAGGTAACACTGTGTGTGAACGAGACCTTGGGGTACTTGTGGATTGTAAACTAAACATGAGCAGGCAGTGTGATGCAGCGGTAAAAAAGGCAAATGTCATTTTGGGCTGTATCAACAGGGGCATCACATCAAAATCACAAGATGTCATAGTCCCATTGTATACGGCACTGGTCAGACCACACCTGGAGTACTGTGTGCAGTTCTGGAGGCTTCACTTCAAGAAGGACGTAGATAAAATTGAAAGGGTACAGAGGAGAGCGACAAGGATGATCTGGGGCCAAGGGACCAAGCCCTATGAAGATACATTGAGGGACTTGGGAATGTTCAGCCTGGAGAAAAGGAGGTTGAGGGGTCATGATAGCCATCTTTAAGTATTTGAAAGGTTGTCATTTGGAGGAGGGCAGGATGCTGTTCCCATTGGCTGCAGAGGAAAGGACGCGCAGTAATGGGTTTAAACTACAAGTATAATGATATAGGCTAGATATCAGGAAAAAAAATTTCACAGTCAGAGTAGTTCAGCAGTGGAATAGGCTGCCTAAGGAGGTGGTGAGCTCCCCCTCACTGGCAGTCTTCAAGCAAAGGTTGGATACACACTTTTCTTGGATGCTTTAGGATGCTTAGGGCTGATCCTGCGTTGAGCAGGGGGTTGGACTAGATGGCCTGTATGGCCCCTTCCAACTCTGTGATTCTATGATTCTATGTTTCTATGATTCTAATATTGTTTAAATAGGCCCCAAGTGACAGAACTTTGGTATCTCATTATAAAGTGATGTGATAATCCTTTTTTTTTAAATGTGAACCTCTGAAATCAGTGCTGTTTATGGGTTGTGTCTTGGGCTACATTTTCAACTAAAAAGAATGACAATATTGGCTATTTGTGTTATGGCAATTTAAATGGGAATAAGGGATTTGATAATTTTCTGACTTCAATTCTTGGTTGATTTAAAAATCTAGATGCACTATGGAATCTAAATCAATGTTCTGCAGATTTTAGATATGAACCAGTGGTAGATCACTGTCTTTCCTGGATTTTCCCTTGGGCATTTACATAGCAACTAGCAGAAACTCAAATTGGTAACATATGTTAAGGACATCTGTTAGTTACCGCTACAAAACATTGCCAGTGATATTGTAAGAAAGGTCAATAAACTGACAACAAAGTCTAACTATACTAGTGGTTATTTACAATGACTTAAAAAACAACTATTTCAACACGCTAACAGAGCTGCAAATCTGAAAAAGAAGTGTTAGCGGGGTAGGTTATACTTTTACACAATGAGTATCAAATGAGTCTGGATGTGAAAATAACAATTACGTCACACATTGCGTTCTTTTTTGCCGCTTCTCTTGCAGAAAGGCTGGTCGGGGTTCTTGTCATTAGCGGAGTTAAGCAAGTATAGAATTATAGTAGTAGCACTCAAGACTTGGGGGCTTTTTGCACGGCTTCAAAATCGCACAATGGTTGCTAATTGGAAACGCTATTGATTTGCCTTAACGCATGACGTCGTAGACAATCTGCAACACTCCTGAAACCGATCAGCAAAAAGCGCTTCGTTGTAGCGCTTTCAGGGGAATCCCAAAAAGTGGATTCACCCTCCGGAAAGCGCTACACTCTTGCAAACAATCCGTAACACTAGCGATAAAGACCTGTGCGTTACCATTGTTGCGGTTTCTTCAAAGTCCCTCCTCCTGAGTCTGTCCTCCAAACTTCCGGCGAAGCGATCACCATTTTTTTTTCTCCGAGCGAGCGGGGATAAACGCACCAGCGAGCCTCTTTCTGTTTAGAGGCTTCCCTGGCTTCAGTCCTTTACCTTTAGTCACTAAGCACAAACCACATAAAAGCCCGTTTGCTGAAATAAAGTCCCTTTATTTTTTACACATTAATTCAGCCGAAAATCGGGCCCATGAGAGGGGGGGGATTTTTTTTTATCACTCGAGGCAGCGTGGCAACGATCATACGATCAAACGACAGCTCACATTAGGCAGCTGGATGGGTCTCTCCGTTGCAACGAATCTACCTAGATTCGTTGCTATGGGTCTGTTTTTTTTTTAAAACCTTTCTTAAAGGGAAAGGGGCTGTTTGGGAGCATGCTAACGGCTGCCCATTGGCTGCTTGACGGCCAGGGGTGGGATGAGCTTGGCAATAGCGCTTCCTTTCTAGCGATTTCTGCCGAGACCGGAAGCCTGTGGGAAACGCTAAAAAACGCAACTGATTCCACTACAAAGGCAGGTATGCATAACGACGAATTCCACTATTTTAAATGGCGATTTTTCATTCCGCAAACAATTTGCAACAAAGATCCCCGTGCGTAAAGGCCCTTGATGTTCCCTAAATTAGAAGTACCAGGATATCTCACAGTCACTAGTGTTCTATGCAAAAGGAGCATAATAAGAGGAAATAGGGACCATTTACTTATAGAACGGTTCACCTAATGCCACAACACTAAAGAGCACTAGTGTTTCTTTAACAGTAGCCCTGCAGCTTCCTCCCGTCTTTCTGATTATTCAGCCAATGCAATGATGAGGGGATTCCTGGGCTTATAATCACTGGCCCTCTGCTGAGAGATGATTAGAGGGTAACCTAAGAGGGCTTTGAAAGTGGTTGTCAGGAATGCAAAAAGAAAATCAGCAGCTATTTGCGTTTGTCTCACTGTGGATGATTAGAGGGAAATTCTCACCTTTTCAAAAGGCTGTGTTTCCCCCATATAATTTAATGCAGCTTCAGGATCAGAGAAAGTGCAGAGAACTTATCTAAGATTGTGGTGGATTTGGTCACACAATTAATACATGGACTGCAGGGTGTTTAATCATTGGCTTTTGTGAACATGTTGTTTACAGCCACATTGCTGCCACAGTAAAGCCCAAAAGCCAAGGAAACAATCAGAACCAGTCCATTTGCACATGAGGATAGAATCAACAGTCTGGGACTTTTCAGTTTAGCCTAAGGAGGGATGTGATAGGGATTTAAAAAAGTACACATAGGATAGAGACAGTGAATAGAAAGAACAATTTCTTCCTTCCAAAATATTAGAACTTGGGGGCATCTAATAAACTTGATAGGCATTGGATTTATGGTGGACAAGACAAAATACTTCTTTACTCAGCAAGTGACTGAAATGTGTGATGCACTGTCAGAGGATGTAGTGTCTTTTTAAAGGATAGAAAGATTTGTGGAGAATAGGGCAGAGTCTGCTCTTACTTTGTTTATTCCATTGTCAATCCTGTTGAATTCAGATCGATTTGAACTCGGGTCTTCCTCTTCCCCCACCCCCTCCCCATTGAAACAGGAAAGTGTTCTGCACATGGTTAGGGTAGTTCAGAAGGGGGGGGGGGAGCCAAGCCTCTTTCTTTCTTTTCTTGAAGGGGGGGGAGGAGCCAAGCAGGGAGCCTCTTTCTTTTCTTGGAGGGGGGGGAGAGGATTGAAGTAGGCAGAGGAGGGAGAAAAAAATCCAAGACCGACAGAAGTTGAGAGAAATTAGGGGCTCTCCTTTGGCAAACTGGTCACATGAGGAGCTTTGGCCAATCAGGAGTTCTCTACCATGGAGCAAAACCCAGATTCAAAACAGCCTGCTTTCCCAATTGAATTTTTAAAAATATTAAGCATTAAAATCACTCTAGGATATTGCACAATAAAGGTAGGGTCACTCCGGATCAATCCTTCTTGCTGCAGAAGGAAAATTTAAATCACCCCAAATGAAAATGGAAATCACATTCTGTGTCAAGGGCAGGGACTGAATCGACCTGGGATTGGAATAAAAGCTCTGTGCAGTTTACACCTAGGTCTATCAGTGGCTACTAGCCATGATGACTAAAGGGAACCAGTGCATTCAGAGGCCGTAAACCTCTGAATGCCAGTGTTGAGAGGCAACATCAAGGGAAGGCCTCGCTCACTATGCCCTGTTGTTGGTCTACTAGGCTAACTAACTATCTTCTTGGTATGGAGGGAATTATCTCTTCTTAATAATGGTAACAAATCTGCGGAGGTTGTGCTGGTTGCAGTAAAAGAAGGCATGCTCAGTGGATTCAGGTTGTTTAGCTGAGCAAGTGCAGACTCTCTCCAGGTAACGGACTTTTTGATAGCAGCCTTTAGTTAATGCTGTTGATAGTGAGTTTAAGCATGCCAGCATAAAACATCTTCTCAGAGAGGGTGGGGTCAGCAAAGACACTGATGTCACTCAAACTTTCTTCCTAAGAAGTGAGCTTAGGTTTTCAGTCTTATGGTTCACCCCTGAGTCTGCCTGGAAATTTGCATGAGTGCTGCTGATGGTAAGACCCATTTGAACAAAAAGTCATAAAAGTGAGGGAGGCAGCAATGAAGAGGGAGGCCCCAGTGAAATCGCCCTACCTTTCTTCTTCCATCTATGGTGTTTCTCCTGGCACAAGGGATTATGTTGATGTAAGAGTGTTGTCTGCCTAGTTGTTTCCCTTCAGTGCAGCCCCTCAGGACAATGACTTTTTCTCCCTATAGGTGGTCCCTAGCACCAGCACCAGGATGGGAGAGAAATGTGCCTATGAGACTTGGAGTTACATCCCCTAGGATTCAAAGACTACCATCTGTTTAAGACCTAACTGTTCTTAGACCATGGCATAAAAACAACAGCATAAAGGAAAAGCTAGAGATGGCTTGAGCTCAGCATTTTCCGTGTTTCTCTTACACACACACACACCAAAATCATATACTTTTTGAATTATATTTTCGTAGGTTTAGTGCCGTATTTCACTTAGTGATAAAATACCAGTTTATTGGATTGACACCCTAACAATATAGTGTGTATATGAATGGAATAGAAACCCCCCAAAAAAGGATTTTAAAATGAAAATGATCAGTTAGCTAAATGAAGGTGTAAAATGACCTCACTGATTATACTGATATAATCTACTTTAATAAGCCATTACAGTTTGCTTCTCTCACATCTCCTCGTCTGGGATTTTAAAAACTCACAGGAGCCACCGTAATATTTCTCTCCCTCAAAGGATTAGTCTGTGAGAAAGAATTCCTTGGAGGATAATTAAGTCAGCTTTGTCTGTTTTGTGCATCAACATAAAAGAGACAAAATGTTTGGTATCCTAGTATTACTGAATAAAAAGCAAAAATACATAGTAGGGATATCTTATGAAAATGTATGCATACAATGAACAATAAATGATTGAAGAATAGAATAATGCAATTGAAAGAGATGCATTATGAATTCTTGGTTACTTCAGAACAAAAAACTTAGGGCTCACCCACAGTCGCCCTTCACTAGAAATCACATGAATTTTTAAGTATCACCATGCCATATTTGTGTGTGTTTGTTTGCTGACTCGCACAATTACTATCTTCTCTTTCATTTTCTTCACCACACTTTACCTTCCATCATCTGGTTTATATGTATGTATGCAAGTGGGAAATTTCTGTGCTACCTCTCCAAAGAACCTGCCTGGGGTGTCCTAGTAAGTTAATTGCAATCAAAAAACATAAAACATCATACAAGTTCTCCAAACCAGCAAAGCATTAAATAGCATAAAAATTGAAGCAGTTTAAAATGAGTCTTAAGCATTATCAGGCTAAAAGAAGATTATAGAATGATGTTTAAAAGATATTTTAGTTAACTCTTAGATAAAAACCTGGGTATATAGAAACATTTTGGTCTATTACATAAAGGAAAGTGATGAACATACTGAAAAAGTTAAATATCTGGTCACCTCAACTCTGATGGCTAGGGATCACAAAGCAATATTTAACTAAAATATGTGAGCAATATTTTAGTTGACAGCCCGGGCAATATAGGAGACAGCAGGCTCCAAGCCATTTTAGGGCACTTGGAATTGTGTTTGGAACCAAATGGGCAGCTTCGAAGATCTTTTCAGTACCGGGGTGAGGTAATCCCTGTTTATATGGGGCAGCTATATCAGTAGCCAAAATCTGTATTTGGCTTAGAAAATACCAAAACCCAACTGAAACAAAACCTGAGGGGTTTGATGTTTTTTTTTGGGGGGGGGGAAGGGGATTGGTTTAGCTGGATGCACATCCTTGGCAGAGGCTATGTTGATCTTGGGCTAGATCCATCTTGGCCAATCACAAGTTGTATAGACCTCATGTAATGCTTGCAGCCATTTAATTTTAAATTTTTACTCATTTGATGATTGGGTGAGTGGGTTTTAAAAAACTGTATTCGGTAATTATAGCAGTCTGATTCCCTCTCATGTTGTAAATGATATTTGGAAGGAAGCTTTGGCCCTAGATTTTCTTTAGACTTAGGTCATCACTTTATGCAGGTAACGTTTAGAAACACTGATTTACAGCCCAAATTTGAGTCAGGCCCATTCTAAATTGATCATTGGGGAACAGATTCATCATTCATGTAACTTCTGTTTGTAGAGGCTCTATACATACCTTAAAGCATCTACCTGGCCATCAGCAGATGATTCTACCATCAGTCTGTTCTTGGCATATTGGTGGCTGTTGGGTCAGGTTCATTAAAAAGTTCATGTTAACATTTGGATAAGAGACAATTGAACTATTCTCAGTGACTCCCATGTTCACATATAGGAGGAACTTGAGATCTGAAGAGAAACATCTGCTTACCAGCTAGCTATGCTATTGAGCTTTTAATTCTCCCTGAGGATTGTTTTTATAGTAAATGTTCTGTCTGTTAAATATCGACCATTCAACATAAGTTCTCTGTCAGCCTTGGAACTCTCCATGAGGTTCATTTGACTTGCAAAGGCGGCATTTGGTCAAACATCTCTAAAAAAAAGCCACTTGATATTTTAATCATGACACATCATCAAAGCTTCCCATCATTGCAGCACTTGGAGGACTACGGTCATTTTAAACAAAACTCACTATTCCTTTACATGGATTGATGCAATATATAATGTTGGAAATGTTAACATGTAAGCATTCCATTTAGCCTGAGTGGGTTTTTAAGTGCCTTAATTCTTCTGTTAAACTGAAAGATTTTTATTTTAGGATATCATTTTGTTCCTAAGGGGGGGGGGGAATCGCTGTTTCAGAGGAATGAGGTCATGGCTGAGTACTAGAACATTTGCTTTGTATGAAGAAGGTTCAAACCCCGGCATGCACAGTTAAAAGTATAAAGGAGTAGGTAATATGAAAGACATCTGCTTGAGATTTGAAGAGCTTGATTTTGACAGACCCACTGTGGCCTGAAATGCTCCCCAAATCTTCTTCTTGGGGGAGTGGGAGTGAGGCAGAAGAATCATTGTCCAGGGGTAGAAATCCATGTGCTTCAAAAAGCACTCATCTTGATCCTACCCTAGGGTAACTGTGGACCCCTCATAGTTTTAACTCACCCTTATGTCAATGAATAGTTTACCTGAGAATGTGGAAAACTCATGACTTCAAAAAATACCTAACAGTTTGATTGGTGGAAAAGAATAACTTGAGACACAGGTCAAACAGGTAGCTGGCCAGGCATTTTTCCATCTCCGCCAGGCCCGGCTACTAGTGCCCTATCTGTCCTCTGAACACTGGCCACAGTGATCCATGTGATGGTCACCTCCAGATTAGATTTCTGTAACTCGCTCTATGCTGGCCTGCCTTTGGGCTTGATCCGGAAACTGCAAATAGTCCAAAATGCGGTTGCTAGGGTCCTCACGGCTACACCTTGGAGGGCACATATCCAGCGAGTGCTGAGGCAGCATAACTAATCTGCATAATTAATCTGCATAACTAAAGAGCTTCTCTGCATGACTAATAGATCATCTCAGGCAGGCAGGGCCTCTTCTGCATGATGGATAAGCTGATGAAAACTCACTAAATACATTGTAGTTTTTCTGATCTCTGCACAGAAGAATTAATTTACTCCGCAAAGCTGATTTTGCTCTGCATGGTTTACTGCTTCTTCGGTACTTTAAGCATCTTTTAAGCATTGTCTCTGAAAGATGCTTTTCACCCATTCATTTCTCTCCTGCCTGTCTGGGATGTGTCAGGATTGTAGAATCTCTGTCATAAATTAGCCTGAGTTCCTCCATGTCAGTTATATTGTTTAATGGGACCTGGCGCCTGCTAGCCCCGGCCTTGTAGTTTGTAAGCAATAAAATAGAATAGTGATGTTATTCTAACCTTATCTTGTTGTGGGCTCACAGGGTTGTTTGTACCTCTCTCAAGGATGGGAGTTTGGAATCCTGTTTTTGTTTCACATATGTCTTTCTTCACTAACCCCCCTCCTTGGGAACTGTTAAGTTTTGGGCGGGAGAAATGTATTGATAAGCTGAGGCAAATCTGGCTTCGAGTCAGATTTGACTTTCAGTCCAATGCGTATAGTGCTAATCAATAAAACTATTTTCTTTTGAATAAGTTTTGTTGTGAGTTTCCTGTGCGTCTGACATCAAGTCAAATCTCACAACTCCTTTCACCTGCAAAATGCAGGGCGAGGGACATACTTTTTCTGAGCAGGGAGAGGGCCTGGATTGGGACCTCTCCCAGGGCGACGGCGCGAGTGCCGGCCCGCACAGCTCGGGCATGATGCGGGCAATCTCGGGGACAACCCCGGGGCCCGAGGAATTTTTGGAACGACACGTCACCCAACGCAGGCGATTGTCTAGATACGACCGCCCTACTGGGGATGAGAAGTGGCCGGAGCACCTGGGACTGCCTAGCTACGCGCTGGAGCCTGTGGGTGAGACACAGGACTTGCAGTACAAGCTGGACAGGGTGACAAACTGGCTGCAGGATCTTTCGGGTCGGTTGGATCCGGAGGAGAAGCGCCGAACGCAACGCCTGCTGAAGGAGGTGCTCGGTGGTGGTGCGCACGATACCAGCCTGCGAAGAGTGAGTGGTGGGCTTGCACTGCGGGAACACGGCATGGCGGACACGCAAGCGGCAGCGGATGCTGAGGCGTTGGCCAGGGCCAGGGCGCAGCTGGAAATCGAGGCGGAGGCAGAGGCTCGAGCGAGAGCGCAGCGAGAACAAGAAGGCGAGGACGAGGAGCGAGAGGACGAAGGCGGCGCGGGCGGCGATGGGGCCGGAGGGGACGGCGCGGACGGAGGCGAGGATGCAGCGGCGGCGGCAGCAGCAGCGGCGGCGGCGGACGTTGCGGGAGCCGAGGCGGCGGCGGCAGCAGCGGCGCGCGAAGCGGCGCGAGCGGCAGCGCGAGCAGCAGAGGCGGCACGGGCAGCGGAACGAGCAAGAGTGGCGGCGGGGAGAGGACGAGGCATCGGCCGTGGTGCAAGACCCCCAGTACCGGCCCCGGCACCGGCGGATTGGGGCCCGGGGCGCCTACCGGCCCACCTCCGGGGTGTGGAGATGCGGAGCACCTATAAATTCAAGGCTAAGTTTTCCGGAGACCCCTCCGATTTTCCTACGTTCCTGGTGCACCTCCAGGCCTACATGATGGAAATGGGGTTCACTTTCCAGGACGACGCTGAGAAAGTGCGTTTCGTGGGTCAAGCCCTAGAAGGCAAAGCAGCCAAGTGGTTCGTGGACTTGTATCGCTATCACCCCCAAGCCATCCGTGACTACAACCATTTCATGAGAGCCCTGCGCCAGATGTACGTGGAACCGTTCGAGCGAGAGACCGCGGAGAAAAAACTCAGGGCTCACCGGCAAGGGAAGTTGTCAGTGGTCGAGTACGCCAGGGAGTTTAAGGAGCTGGCTTCCTCGGTGCCGGACTGGACGGAACCCCAACGCGTGCTGTCGTTTGTGGGGGGCCTCAATCCTACTCTGGCAGACAAATGCCTCCTCCTGGAAGACCCGCTTACAGTCGAAGGGTGGGTCCAATTGGCTGGGGAGATGGAAAATCGATTAGAGCGAGCTTCGATGGTGCAGGTCCTGGCAGGCAAAACCGTGGCGAAAACTTCCACCCCGGCGAAAGCCAAGCCCCGAGCCAAGTTGGAGCCGTCTGAGCGCACCCGGCGCATGGAAAAGGGGCTGTGCTTGGGTTGCGGCCAAGCGGGGCACTTTCTCGCACACTGCCCGACAAAAGCAACAGCGACTCCGAGGGCCGTGAGCAGCGCCCCACCGAAAGCCCAGCCTGCCAAGAAAACCACTCCAAAGAAAAGTGCCAAGTCTCTCCTGGTGCCAGTGGCTACCGTGCCAGCAGTGGACGACTCGGAGGAGGGAAGCGGGCTGGAGGACGAGGATCAAGCCGAGGAGCAGTCGGGAAACGAGGACGGTCTGCTGTAAAGGCGCCCCGCCAGCAGGCCGCCAACAGGGGCAAACGCGTGGTGAGTGATTCCCCCTTGCTACTCCTGCCTGCCAAGCTCTCCAACCCCAAGTCGGGGAAAACAGTGGGAGTCCGGTGTATCGTGGACTCGGGGTGCACCCAATCCCTAGTGAGCCCGGCACTGGCCGAGACTTTGGGGGTGGGAAAGGTGCCGCTGAGGGAACCCTTGCCAATCACCCAATTAGACGGGAAATGTGCTCCCGGAGGGGAGGCCACAGCGAAAACGCGCCCAATGGACTTGGACATAAAAAAACATTGGGAGCAAATCCAGCCTTTGGTAGCCCCTCATTCTGCCTTCCCTTGTGTGTTGGGGTTGGATTGGTTGAAGGAGCATGACCCCCTAGTGAAGTGGAAAGAAGGGACTGTGGACTTTACCTCTCCCGCCTGCGAGCAGCACGCCCGACCGCGGGATCCCCCAAGTACGGGGATTGTGGCCGCTTTGGGATCGGGGGGGGCAGCGCTCCCTCCTGAGTATCGGGACTTTGCGGATGTGTTCGCGGAGGTCGAGTGCAACCAACTTCCTCCCCACCGTAAAACTGACTGTGCCATCGAGTTGAAGAAAGGGGAACCACTCCCCAAAGCCAAACTGTATTCCATGAGCCCCCGGGAAATGGCGGAGCTTAGGGATTTTCTGGATAAGAACCTGGCGAGGGGTTTTATTAGACCGGCCACGTCTTCATTGGCGGCCCCGGTCCTTTTTGTAAAAAAAAAGGACGGTTCGCTACGTTTGTGTACTGACTACCGTGGGTTGAACGCGGTCTCTACCTGCAATGCCTACCCGCTCCCCCTGATTAAAGACTTGTTGGGCCATTTGGGGAAGGCACGGATTTTTACGAAATTGGATTTGAGGGAAGCCTATTACCGAGTTCGGATCAAGAAGGGGCACGAATATTTAACGGCCTTTAATACCCCCCTTGGGCAGTTTGAGTACACCGTAATGCCGTTCGGCCTCGCCGGCGCTCCGGGCGTGTTCATGAATATGATTAATGAAATTATGCATGATTTATTGTACCAGGGGGTGTTGGTTTATATTGATGATATTCTTGTGTACTCTGAGAATGTTGAGAGTCATGCTGATCTGGTCCGCGAAGTGCTCAACCGCTTGCGGAAGCACCAGTTGTTTGCTAAACTGTCTAAATGTGAGTTCCACCGCGATGCGGTGGAGTTTTTGGGGTTCCGTGTCTCCCAGGCTGGGATTGAGATGGACCCTGGCAAGGTGCGCGACTTGCTGGCTTGGGAACCTCCCCGCACCAGGAGGCAACTGCAAAGTTTCTTAGGGTTCGCTAATTTTTATAGGACTTTCATCCCCAATTTTGCTAAAGTGGCGTTGCCCCTCACTGACTTGTTGAAAACCAAACAAGGGGGAAAAGCGGCGAGCCGCCCGGGGACGCCCCTTCTGTGGACTCCCCCCTGTCAAGACGCATTTAACAAACTAAAGTTGTTGTTTACGTCCGAACCAGTACTGGCCCATGCTGACCCTTCTAAGCAATTTACTGTACAAGTAGACTCCTCGGATGTAGCAATGGGGGCCGTGATCCTCCAGGAGGGGGAGGACGGGAAGTTACACCCGCTGGCCTATCTGTCAAAGAAATTCTCGGGGGCAGAGCGAAATTGGGCAATTTGGGAAAAAGAGGCGGCTGCAGTAAAATTGGCCCTTTCCACCTGGAGGCATTGGCTTGAGGGGTCCGCGATCCCATTTGTCGTCTGGACGGATCATAAAAACCTTCAGGCACTCAAGCAGCCCCGATCGCTGTCCGCCAAGCAAATGAGATGGGCGGAGTTTTTCGCCCGTTTCAACTTCTCCCTTAAGCATCTGCCGGGTAAAATGAACTTTTTGGCAGATGCATTGTCACGCCTGCCACAGTACAACAGCAAACGAGACCCATTGGTGGACACCGTTTTTACCCCCGCCCAACTAGGGATGGCCGCCGTGACGCGCAGCCACGTAAAGACTGTTCCGCCCATCCCAGGGGGCTGGGTCCAGAAGGAGATGTCACAAGATCCGGAGTTTGGCTCCCTCCGCCCTGATCTGACGGAGAAGGGAGGGCTCTTCTTTAAGGGCGAGAGACTCTTTGTTCCTGTTGCGGCCAGGGGAAAAGTTTTGAAACTTTGCCACGACGCAAAAACTGCTGGACACTTTGGTTTCGTGAAAACTCTGCACCTAGTCAGGAGACAGTATTGGTGGCCGTCCCTGCGCAAAGATGTGGAGAAATACGTGCAGGGGTGCCCTATTTGTATTGCCTCGAAACCGGTTGGGGGCAAGAAAAAGGGGCTATTGCAACCACAGCCCACCCCCTCTCGTCCATGGACAGATGTCACTATGGACTTTATTACGGACCTCCCTCCCAGCCACGGGAACACCGTTATATGGGTGGTAGTGGATGCTTTTTCTAAACAGGCTCACTTCATTCCCTGCACGGGAGTGCCTTCAGCACCAAAATTGGCTTCTCTTTTTATTGAACACGTGGTACGTCTGCACGGGATCCCGACACGTGTCCTGACGGATCGGGGCCCCCAGTTCGTTTCCAAGTTTTGGAGGGAACTCTTGAGACTATTGGGGGTGGAGCAAGCCCTCACTTCGGGTTATCACCCTGAATCAAATGGCCAGACCGAAAGGGTAAACCAAATCCTGGAACAGTATTTGCGTTGTTTTATCAATCACCAGCAGGACAATTGGGTCTCCTTATTACCGCTGGCTGAATTTGCCTACAACAATGGGGTTCATGCCTCAACAGGGGTATCACCCTTTAAAGTAGTGTATGGGACTGATTTGGCAACAGCCCCCACCTGGGAACTCAGCTCCACTGAGACTCCTGACATATATAAATGGGCATCGACCATCAGTACAGGTTGGCCAACAATTGTTGCTAGCCTCAAAGAGGCGAAACAGGCCTATAAAGCTCAAGCAGATAAGAAAAGAGTACCTGCACCTGATTGGAAAGTGGGAGACCTGGCCTATTTGTCTACTAAGAACCTGAGGTGCCAGCAGAAATCTAAGAAACTTGGCCCTAAATATGTGGGGCCATTTAAAGTGGTAAAACTGATTAATCCTGTGACTGTCGAGCTAGCTTTACCAAAGACTTATAGGAATGTACATCCGGTTTTTCATTCCAGCCTGCTGCGAAGAGCTCCGGTCCCAGACGAGTGGCACCCTCCTCCAGACCAGCCTGTGCCAATTTACATCGACAAAGACACCCACTATGAAGTCAACCAAATTTTAGACTCTCGTTTGCACAAGGGTCGCCTTCAATATCTGATCGAGTGGAAAGATTTCCCCTCGGGGGACAAAGAGTGGGTGGAGGCAGGGAATGTGAAGGCACCCCGCCTTCTCCGGGCTTTCCATCGAGCATTTCCTGACTGTCCTCGCCCGGTAGATGCCGGCTAGATGGGGGAGTGAAGTTAGTTTTAATGCGGAGGGATGTCAGGATTGTAGAATCTCTGTCATAAATTAGCCTGAGTTCCTCCATGTCAGTTATATTGTTTAATGGGACCTGGCGCCTGCTAGCCCCGGCCTTGTAGTTTGTAAGCAATAAAATAGAATAGTGATGTTATTCTAACCTTATCTTGTTGTGGGCTCACAGGGTTGTTTGTACCTCTCTCAAGGATGGGAGTTTGGAATCCTGTTTTTGTTTCACATATGTCTTTCTTCACTAACCCCCCTCCTTGGGAACTGTTAAGTTTTGGGCGGGAGAAATGTATTGATAAGCTGAGGCAAATCTGGCTTCGAGTCAGATTTGACTTTCAGTCCAATGCGTATAGTGCTAATCAATAAAACTATTTTCTTTTGAATAAGTTTTGTTGTGAGTTTCCTGTGCGTCTGACATCATGGTCTATTAACCATGCAGAGAAGATCTTTAGTTATGCAGATTAGTGACTGAATGGCCGCCAAACCGGCGATTTCGGGTCACATGGAAAACGCAGAGGGGGAAGACACGACGCACATCGGTTATGCACGGGACAGGGCGCAATGGCAGCAAAACCCAGAGTAACCGATTATGCACGCGGCGATCCGGGCGCCGCTTCTGGTTGCGCCTTGGTCACCCGGAAGCTGCGCTTTCTTCCGCGTTTCACTAACGCGGCTTTTTCGGCGGCATGGACCGAAGCTGCGGCTGGTTGCAGCCAGCACCGTGCGTTATCCGTGATTTTAGTCGCCGCCATTCCATCCCGAATGTGCGTTATTCCCCCCGTGCATAATGGGTCCATTAGAGAACAAAGCAGAGTTGGCAAAACTACAGTCGGCAGGGCTATGAATTGTTTCATGCAGAGAGCATTGCAACGTAGTTTTTCAACCGACTATATTCAATGCAGAACAACGATTGTAATATAATAAAGCGGTCTAAACTGGTTGTTTTTAAACTGTTTTATTTGGCTCCATGCAGAATACCTCCAGGAGAGAAATGAATCAGTGAAAAGCATCTTTCAGAAACGACACTTAAAAGATGCTTAAAGCACCAAAGAGGCAGCCCTGGCCACTTCATAGCCTGAATGTGTGAAATTCCACAGCCCCTTGCTGGTTGTGGTACATACAGCACTTTCTTCACTGAAAGAAGCATCAGCAAACCTCAGCCCCCTTTCAGGTTTGTAGAATGATCTGTTTTCCTGTTCACAGCTTCAGACACTGGATATGTTTCCAAAAAATTCCCAAGTTTGCTATTAGTATACAAAACATCACCATTACTGTTATTGGTAATGCTATGGGCCATCCGAAACCTGGGCCTCATAAGGCCTCAGAATGTCTTAATTTGGCCCTGACTGAGCAGCTAGACTTTCTCAGCCCTGGCTGGCATCTTTGTCTTCAGAACGCAGCCACTGACACAGCAGTAGAGGCCTAGGCAGTAGCTCTTACATATTTACAGTCTTTGTTTGTAGAATGTTTTATGTTCCATTCCCAAAATGAAATTAAAGCAAATTTTTGGATAGCTTCTAAATAAAATAACAAAGTAACTAGTTGCTCTAAAGATGATGTTTTTGAATGTAAACTCACTGCCAAAACCAAAATAATGTATGACTCTTCAGGAGGAACTGTATCCAAATCCAGTATCATGCAATGACAATAAACAATGCTGAAGGACATGATGCCAACATGGCGTAGTAATTGGACATGCTAGTAGGCTCTGAGAGAACCAGCTATTAATCCCCACTACATTATTAAGCTTGCGGGATGAACTTAGGTCAGTCATTTGTTCCCTCCGGATTGCTGTGAGGATACACTGGAGGAGGGGAGAACAATGTGCTGAAAAATATGTTAAATGAAATCAAGAAGACGTTTCTTCTGTCACTGTCACTCCAGGGACCATTAGTGTCACTCTGATGGTCCACTGCAATTGAGAACAGATGTCCCAGGGCATGGGCCTTTATGCAATGGAAGGGGACAAAGAAAGCTTAATAAGTGGTTGTTGTCAGTAATGGGAAGTTGGCTATTCTGTCTCCCAGCAGCAAAAAATATTTGTTGGCCAACATTTCATCAGTGTGGTACAATACATTAGTAGAAACCAAGCATATTGGAGAATTCAGGGAGAAGATTTAGAAGGCACACAGCCACAGAACAGTTAGACTCATGTCTTACAGAAGAAAGCCAAGCAAAATAATTTCAATTAAATAACAAAAATTTTAAAAAGAAGGTGTTGGGTTAGAAGTCTTTGTTGGAATCCATATTCTCTTGGGTTGCTGCATTTATGAAATGGTGGATGCCCATAATTCCCTCTACTGTTGTGCTGCTCTTACCCATTAACTTGCCTCCTGCATAGAAGCGACATTCGACCAAAGGGGCCACCTAAGGGCATCCTGCTAGATAAAGCATGTTAGAAGAAGAAGAAGAAGAAGAAGAAGAAGAAGAAGAAGAAGAAGAAGAAGAAGAAGAAGAAGAAGAGTTGGTTCTTATATGCCGCTTTTCTCTACCCAAAGGAGGCTAACAACAACAAACAAGATGAGGCTCAAAGTGGCTTACATTTGCCTTCCCTTTCCTCTCCCTGCAACAGACACCCTGTGAGGTGGCTGAGGCTGAGAGAGCCTTGATATCAATATCTCGGTCAGAACAGCTTTATCAGTGCTGTGGAGAGCCCAAGGTCACCCAGCTGGCTGCATGTGGGGGAGTGCAGAATCGAATCCAGCATGCCAGATTAGAAGTCCGCACTCCTAACCACTACACCAAACTGGTTACATTCACCAACATCTTAATGGTGACCCACAGACTTACGATGTGTAAAATTATGTTTGAGGAGACTCGTACAAACACAAATGTACAAGGCATAGTGGAGGAAAAGCTAAACAAATGGGACTTTGAAAGGATCTTTTGCAGAAGCAATTAATTTCGATATATACACACAGATAAAGCCTCGGCAGCAACAAGACTCAAAAATGACCCAAATGTGGTGAACAGATGTACAAATTTGATTCCCTCCTGAGGATTCTGCTGGTCTTGCTGTTGATTGTTCATTGAAATCTGTGACATCGACTAATTATTTCCAGGCAGTCACTTCCAAACTTCATTCAGTGCACAGGCATCAAATAATCAAAGCCAACTTCAAGTGCATTCTGAGGCACAGTCATACCCAGCTAAGCCCGTGGAAGTCCCCTCTGCAAAGGACTTCATTAGGCTGCAGCAGCGACTGAAGGTCACACCAGCTGATGTGAGGCTGGGAGTCCTGTCAATAGACCTCCCAGCACTCCCCCCCCCCACACCACCAATAACAAGCACAGGCACCCCATTCAAGCAGCAAATTGAGCAAAGAAATGTAAGTTTATACCCCCCAAAAAAAACATACACATGGTTTTCTCTTCCTGAAATCATCCCACAGAGTTGCCATTTACCCTTTCAGGGCAAACATACAAGTACTCAATCAGAGCATATTTATTTCCCCAGTGCAACATTTAGCAGTTCCATGGAGCAGCTCAACATCAGAAATGGTGTGGGGGGGAGGGATAACCCCCCCTTTCTTGCTTAGCAGTCCTGTTCCCCATCAGGCTTGCAATGAACCTACTATCAAAGAAAAAAATATATATACTGGACACTTCATTCACA
The DNA here is from genome assembly GCF_049243985.1 of Paroedura picta. Classification (NCBI taxonomy): domain Eukaryota; kingdom Metazoa; phylum Chordata; class Lepidosauria; order Squamata; family Gekkonidae; genus Paroedura; species Paroedura picta. The sequence continues at coordinate 82,836,833 of NC_135374.1, read as the reverse complement.
GCCCCCCCCCCCCCCAGCATTTGGTTTACTCCTGAAACTAATTTTCTTGAGATGAGTTCTATCTTTTTCGGCGCAGACTGCTTGAATAGGTGTTCCTGCTCTTTACTGACACTTCAGTAGTGCTTCAACAGATATGACAGGTTCCTGAACAGAAAAAGCAAGTGCTCTTCAGAATGGTATTGCCTTTTCAGCAGTTCAGCAGACCATTTCTGTTCTCATGGCCATAAAGAATGTGGGTATAAAGCACTGGGAAAAGCAATTGTCAGGTAAGAATTCAAAGATACTGTAAACAGGAAAAGTTTGAACCTCACCCATCTAACCAGACATTGACAGGTGTACTTCAGGAATAATGCCTGATGTGAACAACATAAAGATCTCCGTATCCTTGGATTCCTAATATGACCAACTGGCAATGGGTCAAAACTTTTGAGGGCTGACAATATAATACATCTAAGTAGATGTTTGACCTTCCAACAAAGGTACTTATTGAGTAGTTGTGAAGAGTAAACTTGATGATATAAAGAACCAATAGAGAAACTGCAAATTAACTGTGGCAGCCAAAACATATCCAGCAGCATCCACTTAATGCAAGAAGAGTGTCTCACTTATTAACCTGATTGCTATTGATTGCAAAAAATAGCCTGACTTGACAATACTGGATCTAATGTTCCTTCTGAATGGTTTCCTGTTTAAACAAAATTTCCTTCAATCAGTTGTGGCTTCTAGCTGCTTGAAACATGACCAAGATCTTGTTGCTTCTTGCTGACAAGGTCACAAAGCTAAATCACAAAAGTAGATAGCTGTGCTAAAAAGGCTTCTCTGTTATTCCCATGGTGCAGCCTTTCTCAACATTTTTACTCTTGAGAACCCCTGAAACATTCTTCAGGCTTCGAGAAACACCGGAAGTGGCAGATCATGCAAAACTATGCTTGGGAAGCAGCATGTATATGCCGACACAGGCCCCTCCCCTTCGCATCCCCTCCAGACCGATCACTGATCATTTTGGGAGAGGTTGGCAGGTTAACATGACCATATATGGTCCTATTCCCCAATAAATTTTTAACAAATTTTAAATATATATTAACATTCGGGAAACCCTTCCAGGGCTGTCAAGATACCCCAAGTTTTCATGTAACCCTTGCTGAGGAAGGCTGCCATAAGTGGGACATATCCTGCATGAATAATTTCTACAGGCCCCTGTAGAAAATAAAACAATACAAATAAAGGAAATAGCAACAGCTGAGAGAAGTCAGGAGCAAAGCTTGAGGATTTCAGTAAGTGCCTCACCCTTATGTCCATAATTTGAGACAGAGGTTTGCTAGCATTGAAAGATTGCTAGTCTTAAAGGGTGATATAATCAACCATGCTTCCTGTACATATTGTACAATTTCATCTTGTGTGAATACACTGCTTGTTTACATCATTCACTTTAATTTGTCAGGGAACTCCAGGGGGAAAAAAACACTTTATTCCATTACAATAGCATTTCTGCCATTAATTAATATGGGGATAGTAGCCTTGTAGTTATCAGGCTGCTTGCTGACTGGACAGATACTTATGGATGCTTTAGGCTGATCCTGCACTGAGCCAGTGGGTTGGACTAGGCGGCCTATATGACCACTTCCAACACTATGAGTCTATGATTCCAGGGATTTCATATTTATTTATTCTTTCGATTTATTTATTCTTTCAATTTATATACCTCCAGCAGTTCACAAAACAAAATGCTAAAATACAATAAAACCCCCATAAAACCCAGAGCAGAAAGTCTCCATGACAGAAGGTCACCATGCAGACACTGATCTGCCATATGTTAACACCACAAAGGCTTTCAAGTGAAAACAAAATGTTTGCATACCACAGAGGTTAGACCAGCATTCACTGGCAGGGGCTCATGGAAATTGTAGTCAATGGACATCTGGAGGGCCGCAGTTTGACTACCCCTGGGTGAAACATACAGTGATTCTTTTAAAGATTTACAGTCTGGCACACTCAGGGCTAAACTAAGATGTGAAAGCATCCTGGTGTCTTCCATGAGGACACTGCCACCTTTTTAAAGTCATCTAAAAATGCTGCAAGGGCCTGCAGCACAACAGGCTCAGCGGTCTTGTCCCCACCCCTGAACTTAGCAAGTGCTGAAACAGATGCAGGGGGTGCATCTATTTCTACACTTAACGAGACATGCGGGGGTGGACAACAGTGCTGCAGCATCGTGCCTAGTTTGGCTCTCAATGAAAATCTGTATGGAAACTATTCAGTCTTCCAAATAAAATGCATCATTGCTTCAACGATTCTTAGAATAGGTAATGAAACCTAAAGAACTTTAATGGGGGGAACATTTCCCCTGTTTTGGATCTGAGAAATTGATTTGTCAGAACCGTTTTACATACAACAAAAGTCCTTAAGCTCTCCAGTATAGAAATAAGCATATTAGCCAAGTGCATTTTCCCACAGGTGATGATCACACATCTATTGGCACATTTTAACTTTGCCACATATTCACTTTTAAGTCATATTTACAGATAGTTTTGATATCTAGTCAAAAACTGCAGCATATAAAATCCCCATGAATTTTGTCACAGTTAAGTGCACATGTTAAGTTGTTAATATTGTATCACTAAGCATTGTCTTAGTCTTTTAGAAGCTACTAACAAATATACTTACACATGTATCTGAATCCATCACAGCAGTTTGCCTTTCCTTCAGTGCTTGGTACAGATGAGAAGGTGGTTTCATTATCATAACAAAGTCAGCCTCTGATCACTATTTATTAAGATATTATCTTGCCCATTCTTGAAGGAGCTCAGAGCTGTATATATGGCCACTCCCCTCCCCCCACAACCATGCTTATATTGGACTGAGCTATGAAGACCAGCCCAAGATTGTCCAGTGAGCTTCCCAGCAGAGTGGAAATATGAACCTGGGCCCACTGCTTCACAGTCAGACACTATTTATTTATTTATTTATTTATTTATTTATTTATTTATTTATTTATTTATTTATTTATTTATTTATTTATTTATTTATTTATTTATTTATTTATTTATTTATTTATTTATTTATTTGGATTTCTATACCGCCCTTTCATATGGCTCAGGGCAGTTTACATACAACATGGGGGGATACATGGAACTTCAGCTACTATACCACATTGGTTAGCAGTCTAATCCACTTTTTGGATACTGGAAAAATGGTTCCCACATTCAGTTTTGAAGTTTGTATTTCTGACTGAAAGGATGTGCTTGTAGATCCACAGATTCAAAATGTGAAGTGCTCATTACCCGTTATCAGTGAACTAATATAGCTGGTAATACCTTACAGATAGTACCCAAAGACTATCAGCTATTTAAGGATAGAAGTGGATCAGAAGAACTTAAATGATTATTTAAAAAAGCAATCTCTAAGTACATTCATTACTATCAATGACAAATGGCATTAGCGAAAATATCTAAGTCCACAGTAATGAAAACAAAAATGAATTGTCGTTTTTGTTACTGTGGGAAACAGAGATAGAAGACATGTCAAGGTTTGTTAACTATGAGGAAATAGGCATTGTCATAGATGGGAAGACAGTCATTCACAAGCAAATGGACCAGGAAAGCTATTCAAGCCGGTCACGTATTTTCTGCATGATAGGCCAAGGCATTGAAATGTTTTTGACATCTGTGCTGAGTAAACTATGTGCCATAACATCTGTTTAATCAAGATGTGGCCACACAGGGGAATCCCACATGTCAGAAACTACTAGAGACAAGGGAAAGCAGATACTAGATGTGATAAGAAGACAAAATGTCAAAGCAAATGACATTGGTATGGAATGGGGTTCCCAGGGGAAGCAGAAAAGCTTTCCAGAAAGGCATTTTAGAGAACAATGAATACATATATGGAGCTACTTCATGCTTCAGATTTTGCATCAAAGAACCAATTTCCAGTTGCAAAATATGTTCTCTAGTGTCATTGTTAAATGGAAGACACATATACAAATTGTAGATTTTGCTCACACAAGGCATGCAGTTGGGAATCTGATCCTATGTAGCTGGGTTGAGAACCAGCTTGATTAGTGGTTAAGAAAACTTAGTTTTTCACCACTTCTCTATATGCAGTCAGTTGAGTGACTGTGGACCAGACACATGTTTCTCAGAGCTCTCTCTGCCAGCCTGTTTCACAGGGTGTCTGTAGTGGGGAGAGCAAGGGGTGTTGATTGTAAACCACTCTGAGACTCCTTCAGGTAGTAAAAACAGGGTACAAAAACAAACAATATAGGTTGTATAATTTCTTTTAACAAATCGAGAAATGAAACTGTACCTGTGAAAGGTATACATTGAAACAGTTTTATCAGTACTAATCTGTAAACCGCCCGTGGCGCCGCGGGCGCCACGGACTAAATAAAACAGTAAGGGGTCCTGGGGCGGGATGAGTCCGGGATGAGGAAGGGTCCAGATTGGACCCTTCCTCATGACAGACAATCGGAGGGACCAATCGGCAGGCGCGAAGCGCCTGCCGATTGGTCCCTCCGATTCCCAGCCCCAGGAACTGCGAGCAGCGCGGCTCGCAGTTGCTCCCGGCCTGACGCGGCGAGAGGCGCGAAGCGCCTCTCGCCGCGTCAGGCCACCGCCTGATGGAGCCCATGGCAGCCTGATGCGGCGAGAGGCGCGAAGCGCCTCTCGCCGCATCAGGCCGCCGCCTGGGGGAACCAACGGACTCCTTGAAGAAAAAAAAAGACCCGCCGCTCGGGCCGCGGCCTGGGGGAATCCCGGACTCAAAAAAAAAAAAAACCGAGAGAAGCGCCGCTCGGCCCGCCGCGGGGGGACTCCCGGACTCCTCCTAGCAACAAACACAAAACCCCCCGCCGAAGTGAGACTAAAACACCCGTCAAGCTGCGCTGGAACTCACCGAAACCTCCCCCTGCGAAGACACCGACCTCCGCTGACGCACGAGGCTCAGCCGCCGCCACTTCCTGGATGACTGGCCCACGTGGGAGTCGCACGGGGGCAGCCATTACAGGTTGACATCACTCCCCTGCGCCAAACCAACAGTCTCGCTACAGCGGCTGCCTGCAATGGGCTAGCCCGTGCTGCGCGCTTCTTAGTCCACCTGGGTGGATGAAGCAATGCGGGAGGGAAGTCCGTCCAGGGCTGGGAAGGGGGAAAGAACCGCTGCTCGGGGGAGGCCCCGCCACCCAACGGAGCCCCACGAACCCGCAAGTGCGATGGCTGAAGACAAACAGCAGAGACCAGCCAGGACCAGCGCGAGGGCGGTGAGTGAACCTGGGGTTCTGACTCGCCTTGGGAGGGAGGACCGCGGCGCCGCTTTTCGGGGGGGGGGTTCTGAGAGAGAGGGTGGGTGGGGGGTGGGAGCGTGTCCCTTCCCCTTCCCCTTCCCCTTCCCCCTTCTCCCCTTTCAAAGCCCGCCCAAAGACTGCAGGTAGTCCCCCCCCCCAAAACCACTCTGACTGCTAGCGCCCATTGCATTTCGAACTGCAATGGGCTTGATTACTAGTATAACTAATATAACTACAGTTTTCAATAATAGAATAACATACATACCCCAATAATAATAATAATTACTATTATTTAGATTTATTATTCGCCTCTCCCCAGAGGCTCGAGGTGAGTTACAGTAGATAAAAGCCCCAATATAAACCATACATTACTACCCACCAAAACAACAATACACACAATTAAATCACAATAAACCAAGATGTGGCAAAAAAAAAATCAAGCCTTAACTAAACCACCCCTCAATACCCCATCCTAGGGGAGGGGGAGAATAAGTTCTATAATGGAAAACAAAACGATGCACATCTTAGAAAAACATGGTTCCATTATTTACTTATTCATTTTAAAAATTTCTGTGACATCTTTCCACCCCAAGGTGGTGACCATCAAAACATTAAAGCACTCATAATGTGGTGGATTGCTGTTGAAAGGAGAAGAGTCTCAAAGTGGCTTACAATTGCCTTTCCTTACTCTCCCACAACAAGACACCTTGACAGGTAGATGAGGATGAAAGAGCTCTGAGAGAACTGTGGGTCACCCAACTGGCTACATGTGGAGAATTGGGGAATCAAACCCAGTTCTCTGGATTAGAGGCTGCTGCTCTTAACCACTACGCTACTCAGTGTTGAATCTCATCAGAGAAGAATACAAGAGCTGGTTTTAGATCCCAGTTTTGTACTAGATTTCTTCTGACCTGTATCCAGTTGTGCATTTCTAAGACTTAACACTCAAGTTTTCAGAGGATGAACACCTCCCCCTGCAGCTGTTCCTGTCAACAAATTCCTCCCAGAACAAGGTTTTTGGGAGGGGGTTCAATAGGCTGATGTAGGAGGAGGATTTTGCAGAAATTGTCACTACCAGCCTTCTAAAAACTGAAATTCCCTCAGGTTTCCAGAACTGTGCAATTGGACTGAGGCCACTACTTTGCACTGTGAGCTATTTTCAGGTTTAGTGCATGTATACATGTGCAAGCCACCTTGATGTCCTATGAAAAAGGATATATAAGAAATGTTATAGCAAGAAGACTGAAGCAGCCTAAATAATTATTTTGCTTTTTTCACAGTGTATTCACTGTGTTATATATGCAGACATTGTGCACAGCATGCCTATAACCAAATGATGGCTTGAAGACCAACTAATGGAGGAGAGGGCCTTGAGAGAACTGGCCCCAGCAGGTTACTCTGTTCTTCACCAATCTTGGACCCACAAGAGAGGACAGGGGGTGGCAATCTTGGTCCGGGAGGCTCTCTCCTACAGGGCTCTCCCGGGGCCAGAAATCGGTGGGGTGGAGTGTGCCGGTAATGGGTTGGGCTCGGTTGAGAGCTTGGCTATCTGGCTGGTATATTGCCCGCCCAACGCCCCACCAGGTGCCCTGTCCTGCCTGCTGGAGGCAGCCACTGCCTGGCCGTTGCAGTAACCCAGGCTTCTAATCCTGGGTGACTTCAATGTCCACGTGGACGCGCCCTCTTCAGGACTTGGCGGGGATCTGGTGTGGTCCATGGCGACACTGGGGCTCTCGCAATTTGTTGCTGGGCCCACCCATCATGCGGGCCACATGCTTGACTTGATTTTTGGCGGCGGGATAGAGGTGGATCTGGATACAGCTTTGGCTGTGCTGTGGTCAGACCACTATGCCCTGCAGGCCCGGCTCAAGATACCACCCCCTCCCCAGTTGGACGGTGGGCATATTTTAGCCCGCCCATGGAGATTCATGGATCCGCTTGGCTTCCAGAATGCTCTGCAGGACCCAATGCCTCTTGGCGACTCATTTGCAGCCATGGTGGGGGACTGGCAGTCCCGCCTGACGGCCGCCATAGATGAGATTGTCCCTAAACGTCCTCTCTGCCCTCGACTCAAACAGGCCCCCTGGTACAGGGGGGTGCTCCAGGAGGTGAAAAGGGAAGTAAGACAACTGGAGTGAGTGTGGCAGAAAACTCGTGACGAGGCTACAAGAACATCTTATTGCACACTTATGAGGGCGATTGAGATGGTGGTGATAGTGGCTAAACATTAATTTTTTGCCACGGAAATCACATCCACAAGCTCTCGCCTGGCCCAATTATTCAGGGTAGTTAGATCATTCACCGCCCTTGAGGGGTGCCAAAACACTAGACAATTGGAAATCGGCTACGAGGCATTTGCAAGCTATTTTGCAGATAAAGTCTTGTCACTCCGCTGCGACCTTCCTGCCACAATTAATGCAGTGAATGAACTGGAGACCTGTTGGCCGCCGTTGGTAGTGAGGTTTGATGGCTTCAGGCAGCTCTCTTATTCTGAAGTGGACAAGTTGCTAGGTTTGGTCAGGGTGACCACCTGCCCCCTCGACCCCTGTCTTTCTTGGCTCCTCAAGGGAGGTGGCCAGAAGATAGGAGGCCAGCTCAGAGACATCATCAACTCCTCCTTGAGTACGGGAGAGTTTCCTGAGTGGCTCAAGGAGGTGGTAGTTCGCCCTCTCCTGAAGAAACCATCGCCGGACCCGCTGGACCCTGCTAACTACCGCCCAGTGTCTCACTTAGCGTTCCTGGGCAAGGTGGTGGAGAGGGCTGCAATGGACCAGCTCCTAGCACTCGATCTATATCAGTCTGGCTTCCGCCCTGGCCACGGGGTGGAGACAGTTTTTGTTGCCCCGCTGGATGACCTCCGTCGCCAGCTGGATAGAGGCAGGTCAGCCGTGTTGGTCCTTTTAGACCTATTGGTGGCCTTTGACATCGTGGACCATGTACCTGGCCGGTACGGGGCACAGCCTTGTACTGGATACGCTCCTTCCACCAGAACTGGTCCCAGAGGGTTGCTGTGGGGGAAGAGTTCTCGCAGCCCTATAGACTCCCTTGCAGGGTCCCTCAGGGTGCGGTCCTCTCCCCCACATTGTTTAACATCTTTATGCGCCCTTGGGCTGTGTTGCCAGTACACTGATGACACCCAGCTCTATCTCCTAATGGACAGCCACCCGGACTCTCCCCCAGAACCATTTGCCATTTATTTGGAAGCAGTGTCTGAATGGTTTGAGCAGAGTCGCCTGAAACTCAACCCCTCCAAGACGGAGATCCTGTGGCTGGGGGGAAGGGGGCGGGAACAGGCAGCATGTCTACCCATCCTAGCAGGGGTGCAACTTACCACTGTGCCCCATACTAGGAATTTGGGTGTGACCATTGATGCCTCCCTGACTATGGAGGCTCAGGTCAAGAGAGTAGTGGGCCACGCATTTTTCTATCTTCTCCAGGCCCGGTTACTAGCGCCCTACCTGTCCCCTGACCACTTGGCCACAGTGATCCATGTGACAGTCACCTCCAGAATAGATTTCTGTAACTCGCTCTATGCAGGCCTACCCTTGTCCCTGACCCGGAAACTACAGCTGGTGCAAAATGCAGCTGCCAGGGTCCTCACTGGAACATCTTGAAGGGCCCACATCCAGTCGGTGCTGAGGCAGCTGCATTGGCTGCCAATTGCTGCCCGGATCCAGTTCAAGGTTTTGGTTTTAACCTTCAAGGCCATACACGGGTTGGGACCCACATACCTGAGGGACCGCTTACTGCTCTATACTCCCCGCAGGACCTTACGCTCTGCGGGTGAGAACCTATTGGTCATCCCCGGCCTGAAGAAAGCGCACCTAGCCTCGACAAGGGCCAGGGCCCTTTCAGTCCTGGCCCCTACCTGGTGGAATGAGCTCCCAGATGATCTGCGGGCCCTGCGGGATTTGTCAACTTTCCGCAGGGCCTGTAAAATGGGGCTCTTCCACCAGGTCTATGGTTGAGGCTGGGGTCAGCAAGTCAGGGACATTGCTCCCCCCCAGGAGTTGGAGTGTACTCTACTACCCCATCCTTTCCTCTTCACCTCTTTGATAATTGGGGGAGGGATGGGATTTTTAGCTGTCATGTTAGTAGATTGATGTTTTAATGGGAATTTTAATGGAGTTAGTTGTTGTGACCCGCCTCGAGCCTGTCGGGAGAGGCGGGAAATAATCATCATCATCATCATCTCTGACTAATACTCTAGTAACGGATCAATCCGAGAGCTCTGTTGAGGGCCAATCAGAGCTCTCGGTAGGCTGCCTGAGTTGTATATAAGTGTGTGTGTGTCTCTGTGTGTGCCTGATTTCCCTCTTCAGTGTTTATAGTTGGAGTTTGTCTGAATAAAGAGCTGTTGATTACTGAGAACATCTAATCTGTGCCTACCAGACCCCAGACTTATTACACAGTATCACTGTAATATTACCTAAACTGTTTTCTTCAGTGATGTGCTCATTCTGAAGAACTCTAAGAATAGTCTCATCCTACTTTATGGCTTAGCAAAATCCCCCCACCCTCTCCACCAGCACTATTGTGCCCATTATAGGTTTTATGGAAGGAAGTGGCCAAACCATGCACAAAGACCTTCTCATTAAAAGAACTGAAAACTCATAGCAGAATCAACACTTTCTGTTACTAAATACTGAAGCCAAAATCTGAATTCCAACATGCACATGCAGTGAGTTGGAGTCTGTCAAAAAGAAATCACTACATGCAAGGGGATTTTTTTTTGCTGTTTTCTCTCTTATGTAGCAGTCCTTCCAACACCCCTCATGCTTGCATGCTGCTCCAGGTTGGTGGGGGGGGGGGGGTTTCCTTCATATGGGGAGCTGGGACTGCATTGGAGGGAAGATATACTTCCATGAACAGAGCCTTTCTATATGTGGAAATCTTAGACAGGATCAAACCCTTAGACAAGATCAAATCAGCTGTTTCTGAACTTTAGCGTGCAGTTGTAACAGGTATAATCCTATGACAGCTTTTAATGATATTTGTGTGGCTGGGTTTTGTGTAGGCTTTTTAGAATGTGTGATGATGATGGAATTTCACACTGAGAACAAAAGTATGTGACACATGGGAGAATTAGCATCCAAGTGACAACTTTAAAAGTCATTTCCCAACTATTTTATAGCTTTTGAACAAAGAGTGGGTTTCGTTTGAAAATTCAGTTGCATATTCACAGACTAAGGGAGCAATTCAGTCAAAAAAAAAATTTCCCACAGTTATGCTTCTTTCAAACTGAAGCCCTTTATTCTCAAGAAATAAATATGAATTAAAACCAGATGATCACGATATATAGGAAAATGTTACTATGATGCAGAACTAAATGCACAAGGGAATGAAAAATGGTGGTTGTTTCAGACAACTGAAAATACGTCTCCACAGTCTGCCACACTTGAGATTTAGCCATGTGGAGAAAGCGTTGCCTGATTTAGTACATCCCTAAATAAAGCCCACATTTTCTAGTGGCAATTACATGATGTCCAGGTGCATTTTTTCAGCATTACATGCATATGAACTGATGCTGGCAAACAATCTTTTGCCAGCATCAAAAGTGCCATGTATTGAGCAGCAAAACAGAATGGGAGACTGGAGGGAGCCATGGGAAGGCACCATGGTTTAAGGTTGTAGGGAATCCAAAGGGTCACAATTCTGAATGTGAACTTTAATACTGATGGAAATCCCTAGAAACCATCCCACAAGCTGCTTTTACCTATACAGCAAGGAGGCCTGTCGTTCAAAGGACATTTCTTGCATACATGCAACTGGTTGGGAGGCTCCTTGGATTCAGGCCGTAGAGAGCAATGATAAAAAGAGAATTTAAACGGAGTGTGTTGGATGGCAGTGCAGTTTTTCTGCTCTCAAAAAAGTTTTCTACTTCATTACTTAGCAGCAGACTCTTGCAGCTGCAACTCATCACCAAGACAGGAGAACTAGTTTTCACCCTGCTGCATTTGTTTCAATCTCTGCAATTCTGCTTCTGATCTTTCCTTTTCTTTGGTTCAAACTGTCACTGTTTGGAATGGATTTACCATAAAAATGCATTTACCTTGTAAAACAGTTGGCCTGAAATTCACTACGTTAAGAGTAAAATACCCTATGTTTTATTGGAAGCATTAATATATTCAGCGATGGCCTAGGAAAAACAAAACAAAATGGCACTTCTTTAAACTCATTCTCGCTCTTTTCATTTTAAGATGATGTTTATTCAGTAGCAAAACACATTGTAATTACTTACAGATGAATAACGAAACATTTACGTGTTTGCCATTCAGTGGAAAGAGAGAAGGAACATATGGCTTTGCTTTTGAAGGAAGGCTGAATATAATCACCAAATTCAAAGAAAGGTCCTATTGTAAATGTTATGCAAGCAATTCCTATTGCCACGCAAGTCACTAGATCCTCCTTACCAGTTGAGGAGTTCATATATAGCTGGACATCTAGGATAGCCATATAGGAGATCATGGGACTAAGCTTTCAGCTTGATTGCTTCCCAAACTGCATCTTTAATGAACTTAGTAGCATATGTTCAAACCTGAGTGTCTGCATAAGTATCTGTCAGTAGCAATACCCCACTCACATGGGGCAATACCCTAACTCATACAAATTCATGTGAGTTAGGGTATGAATGAAATTAGAATGAAACTAGAATGAAATTGCTAAACATTTTTGCAGATAAAATCATTTTTGGAGATAAAATAAGTTGATCCAGCTAGATAGCACTTTGATTCGTCAATGCTACTGCTAGTCTCAGTTTGATGGATATCATTCAGTTTGTGCAACCTGTGGATGAAATGCTTGACTTAATAAATGATCATCAGAGAGATAAATACCTCACTGAAGGGAGATGCTCCTCTAGCATTGAAAAGAGATCATAGCATAGCTACTCTTAAAGAAACTCCCCTGCCTTCAATCTTACCAATTTTAGGTCTGTCTCCAATGTTCAGTCCTGGTCAATGTGATTAAACATTTAGTAGTATTTCCAATGGCACCTTTAAGACCAACAAAGATGTATTGCCTGAGGAAGTGCGCATGCACATGAAAGCTCACGCCTTGAATAAATCTTTGTTGGTTTTAAAGGTGCTATTGAACTCAAACTCCAGTATCAAGAGGTAACCAATATAGAAAATATATATTGTTGTCCAATCAGCAAGGAGGCCTGCCATTCAATATTCAGACCTTGGATACATGCAACTGGTTGGGTGGTTTCTTGAATTCAGGCCATAGGGATTAATGAGGAAAAGAGAATTTAAACTTTGAGTATGTTGGATGGCAGTGCAGCTTTTCTGCTCTCAAAAAAGTTTTATACTTCATTACTTAGCGGCAGAGTCTGGCAGCTCAAACTCATCACAAAAACAGGAGAACTAGTTTTTGACTTCAAAAGGGAAGAAACGAGACATCAAATTTGGAAGAAACCAGATGAAGCTGAAGAACAAAAATGTTTTTCTGCATTTTTATTAAAATTTCTGAAAGCTCTTCTAGACTCTTCCCACATCCCTGTTCATTCACCCTTTGACTAGAGGTTTTAAACAAATAAGGAATTTGTTGTTTACAAGCACAAAGCTCCCTCTAATCAAGGGGTGAGACTCCTTAGAATTTGGGCCAGGGCCCTTTGAATTGTGGCCATACAGAAGTATCTGCCTTCTGAAATCTGATATTGTAGGCAGTGTACAAACAAACCTTGTTTTCAAAGTGCAGTTGATGCAATTATCACTATATAGTTTTGAAAGCATGAGGGGAAAGAGGCAAAAGGCATGCTACAAACTTGAAACGGGTATTCTTTACCAGTATGTGGTAAAGAACCAGTGACAACAAGGAGAGGGATTAGGTGGCCTATGAATATTTGTAAAGGACTCTCCTTTGTATGGATCCTTTTCAATTTGATTTTCACCTAGAATCAGCACTGTCTTGGTTACATTTATTTATTTATTTAGATTTATATACCGCCCACCCCCGAAGGCTCAGGGCGGTTTACATTAAAACTAGTCAATGATACATTAAACAGTCTTCGTTAAAAACATACAGTAATTAATAACAGTGGTTGTAACCATATAACAGAATAATGTAACAGTATAACAATATAATAAAATAATATAACGATGGAACAGTGCAATACCACAACAGGTCCAGAGCACTCTGGTGGAGTTCTGGGAGGAGGGGGGAGAGGGTGGGAGCGGGGGGGAGCGGGGGCCCTTCATTCGCTGTTGGTTGTGCCTGGTCTCAACCAAATGCCTGGCGGAGGAGCTCCTTTTTGGGGCTAGGTGTTCCGGGGCCAGGTAGGGCACTAGTAGTTTGGCTTGGCGGAGATGGTAAAATGCCAGCCGCGCTACCTTTGTGATCTGGGCTTCCATTGTAAGGGAAGTATCCAGAATTACGCCTAGGTTCCTGGTGGAGTCAGCCATAGAGAGCTGTACTCCATCCAGGGCAGGCAGGCACGCTTCCTCGCATGGGCCCTTCCTACCCAGCCACAGGACCTCCGTCTTTGAAGGATTGAGCTTCAGACGACTCTGCTTCAGCCATCTCGTCACTGATTCCAGGCAGCTGGCTAATGCTTCTGGGGGGGGAGTCAGGGCGGCCATCCATCAGGAGGAAGAGCTGGGTGTCATCGGCATATTGATGACAACCCAACCCAAACCTCCGTACCAGTTGTGCGAGAGGGCGCATAAAGATATTGAATAGGATAGGAGAGAGGACCGCTCCTTGTGGGACTCCACAAGTAAGTTGACGACGGTCTGATGTTTTGTCTGCAATTGCAAGCCTCTGTCCACGATCCCGGAGGAAGGAGATCAGCCATTGGAGGGCTGTCTCTCGTATTCTGGCATCGGTGAGGCGGCGAGCTAGAAGCTCATGATCGACTGTGTTGAACGCTGCTGAGAGGTCTAGTAATATCAGCAGTGCCGACCTGCCTCGGTCCAACTGGCGACGGAGATCGTCCATCAGGGCGACTAGTGCTGTCTCTACCCCATGGCCAGGCCGGAAGCCTGACTGTGATGGGTCTAGGACCGAAGCTTCTTCCAGGTACTCTGTTAGTTGATTTTTGATGACCACCATTATTTGATGACCACCATGAGACAGAGGAAATATACTATTCATCACTATTCATTTCCCTAAATGTTTTTATATTATAGTAGCCTTCTAGGTGCCTTGATCTGGATGGCCCAGGCTACCTCATTGTTGTCATATTTTGGAAGCTAAGCATCATTGGTCCTGGTTAACACCAGGCATAGGTGATTCAATTTGGATAAGCTGAGAAGTACCCAAATCAATACTGATTCAGGTATTTTCCAGATCTATCTGAGGCAAATTGCCCATCCCTGAACAGTTTGGTCACCATTTGGCCAGTTCAAAGTAATGGTCGGAGGAAGAGAGCATGCCAAGCTGCTGATCTATCATGAAAGAGAATAAAAAATCATAATCCTCCCACTCACCCACAGCTACCCACATACATCCATAGAAACTCAGAGTGAGACAAAAAAGAAAAAAAAGAAAATACATTTTAAAAATAAAAGAGAAAATTCCCTCTAGCCAAACCCTTGTGGTCTTCTCTAGTGATGGGAAACCAGTCAGCTTCAATCAGCAAAAATTCTGGGAGTCAGACTCAGCAAGCCTCCTTTCCAACACAGTAGATCAGCAAGTGAGCTAACTCGCTTTCTTTTATACCCTCTCTGATTGGCCAAGGGGACTTCCTGTTAGGAATAACTTCTCCAAAATGATGCCTCTTTACCTTTACTCTAGGCAGCATCCCTTTCCTCCATCATCAAAAGGGATGGCAATTGACCCATAGTACTTTCCTTACCTCTCTCATCAGGCTTTACTTCCTGAAATTCTCTCAGTCTTTCTATGTCAGGTATGTTTATAATTTTACACAAGGTCAATTAATCATAGATGGGAGCTGTTGTGTGTGTGTCTCTGTGTGTTTGGGGGGTGGGGGAGGTTATGTCCATATGTGAAAGGGTGGGCTCAGTTCTTGAGCAAATGGAGACAGAAATTCATATTCAACCACAGAGACAGTGGTTGATTGTAGTTAGCTGAAACTGTAGTTTTATTGGAGTAGCTTTATTTGCATGAAATTTTAAACAATAGTAAATAGAAGAAGAAGAAGAAGAAGAAGAAGAAGAGTTGGTTCTTATATGCCGCTTTTCCCTACCCGAAGGAGGCTCAAAGCGGCTTACAGTCGCCTTCCCTTTCCTGTCCCCACAACAGACACCCTGTGGGGTGGGTGAGGCTGAGAGAGCCCTGATATCACTGCTTGATCAGGACAGCTTTATCAGTGCTGCGACAAGCCCAAGGTCACCCAGCTGGCTTCATGTGGGGGAACGCCGAATCGAACCCGGCATGCCAGATTAGAAGTCCGCACTCCTAACCACTACACCAAACTGGTGTAACTAAGCATGAAAATGACTTCCTCTCCCCCACCCCCTTCAATGCAGTCAACAGGTGGTAGTTTCATGTCTACATAAGGCTTTCTTTAGAACATTGTATTTTAATAATTTTTAAAAAACAATTCAATAACAATCCCAATAGTTGGATACAATAATGTTATTGCCTCTGGTTAGTGTAATAAAAAGCTGGGAAGAACTACACATCAAGGCATTTGCACCATAATGGAAGTAATTCTAATGAATTAATCTCACCTTAAAAAAAGAAAAAAGGTTAAATTCTGCCAGAAAAGTAAGTGGCTGCGACTTACTGCAAGCCGATAGTTGATGAAGCAGGGAGAAGGAGAAAGGAGATGTGATTAGCCAAGCACATCAGCATTCAACGGGTACATTGGCATAGAGGCGAGCAAGCAGCCGGGTGGCTATTTATAGCCATCGAAGACTGCTCATCATCTAGAGAGGTGAGGAAGGCCATTGAGTAAGTCTCAAGCCTCTTTTCAGGCCAGGAGGGTGAAACAGAGGGTGACCCCAGCCCCAGGAACAAGCAAGATGAATGAAGTAGGGGCAGGGGTAGGGGAGCTAGGAAAGGGACTACCCTGGCTGCTACTCAAAGGAAAGGCTCTAGTCACAGGAGAGAACGGGGAGGATTTCCTGTTGGTAGCAGTTTAGGGCATGAGGGTGAGCCTGTTGGCAGGGAACCAGTCTGTGTACTGGATTTCCTGGTAGGTTTGGGGTGTCTCATTAATGAGGCTGGCACTGAATGAGCGTGGCTGTCCTGGCTGGGAGTCTGCTGGGTGGCTGGGGGGTTTGTTGTCCCCCCTATTTCAGCAGCTCACTTCCCAGATAAAGGATTCTCAGGAGGCAAAGGACCCTCTCTTCCGGCTGGGAGTGCAGTGAGACCAGGGTGCCTCTGGGAATGAGGTGAGCAGCCAGCAGCTGTGGGTCAGGCTTCACCCCTCATGCTGGGCCAACCCTGTAGTGGGTTGTTGTTTGATTAAAGGCTGTGGCCATACTTTACACCAACAAGGAGTAGTGTCCTTTCTTTCAACCAAAATGCTCTTATGCCAATCGATAAAGTTCAACAGATTTTCACTATCACACTTCCCAACTATTCTGTATGAATGCTGTCAGGTCTGTATATAACTTCCCCAGTCTCTCAGGAAATCCTGGCTGCTGCACTGTTCACATCTGGAAGTCTCCGCCTTTGGCAGATTTGGACTCTGACATTGTTGCAACATTAATGTGTGTTCAAGGATTTGCTTGCCTTGCATTACTCATAATTATAAGACACTACTAATTTAACACTTAAAACAAACCCCCTGAGGATATACAGTCTGACATCTCCTTATAACCTATTTGACTGAGCTGTTTTATAGGCTGTGATTTAAGATGGTTTTTCTCCCCATTGTCTTAACATATTTTTCTTCCTCATCATCTGCTGTGGATTTTATCCAGTAAAGCAAATGCATTTCTTGTGTTTCCTGCACTATGAAGGGCATGTGCCATTTCTCAATGTTGCACTTGCCTTCCAGATGTTGAGCGACTGAAGAGATTTGAGAGGCATTGATGTCTGGGACTCTTCAAAGAATACAATACTAGGTGGACTTGAGTCTCGGATAGAAATCTACATGGCGGGAAGTGCCGTCCGAATGACATTTGAGAGAGATTTATCATGTTAAAATAATCTCTTCGAATGTTATTTATTAGCATTTTCTTCTTTAAGGTAAAAACAAATATGTTGTGGATTTGCCAAGATTAAAAGATGGAATGGCTGACTTCAGAAATTCTCTTTGTGGTGTTTTGGGTTTTAAACCATTACTAATGGTCTTCATATGCATCTGGAAAGTCACACAGGACTGAAATCATAAATATGTCCAAAAGCATTGAAATCTTATTAAGAATGATGACAATGCTGATAGAAAAACAAATATCACTGGCTTTCAAGCTGTATTCCCGGAAATCCTAGGATTCCTTCATAGGGTTCCTGAGGGGGGAAAGGTCAAGGTATCACATGCTCAGTTATTTTGCTAGTTGGAATTGCACAAATCTCCATAATAAGGATGCTAATCTGGGGATGAAGAGCTCATTCTCTTCAAGGCAAAATATTGCAATTTAAAAATGTATTATCACACAATAGAAGTACTGCCTTGGGGGAAAAACAGATCTTCAGAAACAACTGAGTACAGATGCATATTTATTGCACAATATATCCATCATCCAGATGGATCATCAATCTCAAGCTACCTCCCACCCACAGCAAATTCCTTCCCCAGCAATGAAGCTTCCCTATGGTGACAATTTGTTCCATTTCAGTTATGATTGCATAAGCATAATGAGTACCTATTGGTGAGTGTCCTTGTCATTACTGATAATAAGCAGTATATTCCATCTGTTCAAGACCATGGCATTTTGTAGAACGAGTTACAGAAGTCTAATCTGGAAGTAACCATTGCATGGATCACTGTGGTGCAGTGTTCTGGGGACAGGTAGGGCACTAGTAGCCATGCTTGGCATAGATGGAAGAATGCCTTGTGGGCTACCTTCATGATCGCCCACAAATTCCTGGTCACAGGTGCAAGTGTAAGTTTTACTCCATCCAGGCAGGGTAAGTGTGCTTCCTGCTCCTCTCCCCTTCTACCCAGGTACAACACCTCCGTCATTGTTGAAATATCTTTAAACGGTTTATCAATATAAACATTAATTTTATATGTCTCATTGTTACCTGCCCTGAGCCAACCGGGAATGTTGGGCTAAACTGACCTAGAAATTGCAACTGGTATAGAATGCAGCTGCGAGGCTCCTCACCAGATCATCATGGAGGGGCCAAGTCCAGCCACTGCTGCAGCAGCTGCATTGGTTGCCAGTTAGCTTCCGGATCAAGTTCAAGGGGCCATTCCGCACCGGGATCCATGTAGCAAATTGTTTGCTGAACGAAAAATTGCCATTTTAAATAGTGGAATTCGGCGTAACGCATACCTGCCTTTGTAGTGGAATCCAGTTGCGTTTCTATCGTTTCCCACAGGGTTCCGGTCTCTGCAAAAATCGCTAGCCAGGAAGTGCTATTGCTAAGCTGTGTCCCGCCCCTGGCCATCAAGCAGCCAATGGGCGGCCGTTATCATGCTCCCAAACAGCCCCTTTCCCTTTAAGGAAGTTAAAAAAAACCACACAC
Source organism: Paroedura picta (assembly GCF_049243985.1). Lineage (NCBI taxonomy): Eukaryota > Metazoa > Chordata > Lepidosauria > Squamata > Gekkonidae > Paroedura > Paroedura picta. The sequence goes on along the minus strand of NC_135374.1, from coordinate 82,818,001 downwards.
ACACGTTGCAACGAATATGCATTGATTCGTTGCAACGGAGAGACCCATCCAGCTAGCAGGTGGTGTTTGAGCTGCCGTTTCATCGTTGCCACGCTCCCCCCGAGTGAACCCCCCCCCCCACGGGCGCGATTTTCAGCCGAAAACAGTGTGAAAAATAAAGTGAAAATAAACCAGCAAATGGGCCTCTGCGATGCTTGTGCTTGGTGACTTTAAACAGAGGGGCTGCAGCCAGGGAAGCCTCGCTGGGTAAACGAAGGCTCGCTGGTGCGTTGATCTCCGCTCGCTCGGAGAAAAAAAAATGGCGATCGCTTCGCCGCAAGATCAGAGGAGAGAGCCAGGGGGAGGGACTTTGTAGAAACCGCAACAATGGTAATGCACAGAACTTTCCCGCTAGTGTTGCAGATTGGTTGCAGGAGTGTAGCGCTTTCCGGAGGGTGAATCCACTTTTTGGGATTTCCCTGAAAGCGCTACAACAAAGCGCTTTTTGCAGATTGGTTTCAGGAGTGTTGCAGATTGTCAATGACGTTGTGCATAATGGCAAAACTGTAGCGATTTCAATTAGTAACTATTGTGCTATTTTGGACGAATGCGGAACGGCCCAAGAATTTGGTTTTGACTTTTAAGGCTATACATGGCCTGGGTCCTACCTAGCTGCGGGACCACTTATTTCCTTATGCTCCTTGCAGGGCACTTTGCTCCACAGGCATGAATCTGGTGGTTGAACAGGGCCAGGGCCTTTTTGATCCTGGCCCCTACCTGGTGGAATGAGCTCCCAGAAGAGCTGAGGGCCCTGTTGGGGCTCTCTGGGTTCTGCAGGGCCTACAAGATGGAGCTCTTCAACCAGGCATTTGGTTGAGGCCAGGCTGGATACCAAGGCATACCCTCCCTCCCTTTTCGTGATCGGCACCCTGTAGGCTGACATGGCCTGGGGTCATCTATTGAGGATATAGAGTGGGAGAAGTGGAGTTGAGGCTCTGCGGGAGAGAACAGAGTAGTATTTTATTGCTGCCATTGATTGCACTGATTGTACCAATTGTACTGCCCCCAATTGTATTGGGGGTTTTAATGCTTTTGAAATATTTTTATTATTGCACACTGCCGAGAGTGGCGGTCTAGAAATCTAATAAATAAATACATATATTAATTTTATTAAATTATATTCTTAAACCAGAGTATGGAGCAGAGTACAGAGCAGAAAGATGTGGCCTCTGTTCACATGTGTGTACGCACACAAGCAAGCACATTATTGTTTCTTAACATTAAAGAATTGTAACAAAACACAGCCTTTGGAGGAACTCTGGTTCTTGTGTTTTCACCTTTCTGATGTTCATCTGTATTTTTTGTAATATTCCAGATGTCTGTTCCAGTATTCATGAGGACTTCAACTTGCATGATCTGAAGAATAGTTTGCCCTTGAGATGGGGTCACACTCATGGTTTATCAGGTCTACAAATGTTGCTTTCAGAGATGCTACTTAAAATAGTAACCAACTAACAAATATATCAGGGCTGGAAGCACAGAAGAGTCTAGCCATGTGATAGTGGATAATCTTGCTTTCTCATCATGTATTATCCATACACGTGTCTTAGATTTTTAAAGATAATCAAATGGATAAAGTAGGTGACAAACGGCAGATCCAGTACATAGCTGATTATAATGATGCTACTTGATTTATTTACAAAGTTTATTGGCTATTCCATAAAAATACCTGAGGCAGACTACAATGTTACTACATCCAACTGTAAAACATCCATAATTACAAATAAAGGCAATCTGAAAGATCAATAAAATAGCAGATAAAAACAACAGCTGAAGGCAGCACATAAAACAGTGGTAAATTAAAATGGCAGGGAAATATTTTAGCAATAAATAAACTATAGAGAAACAAGTAGAGAAAATATTGCCTAAGCAAATATTTAAATAGGCAAATAACACTCACTTGCCAGCTAAAAGTTAAGAGAACATATCTCAGGGAAATGGTGTGGTTGAGCCAACCAGGAAGGGCAGGCTATAAAAGAAGAAGAAGAGTTGGTTCTTATATGCTGCTTTTCTCTACATGAAGGAGGCTCAAAGCGGCTTACATTTGCCTTCCCTTTCCTCTCCCCACCACAGACACCCCGTGAGGTGGGTGAGGCTGAGAGAGCCCTGATATTCCTGCTCGGTCAGAGCAGTTTTCTCAGTGCTGTGGCGAGCCCAAGGTCACCCAGCTGGCTGCATGTGGGGGAGTGCAGATTCAAACCCGGCTCACCAGATTAGAAGTCCGTACTCCTAACCACTACACCAAGCTGGCTCTCCATAAAGTTGTTACTTACAACTAGTGAAGTTCTTGTAAGTTTCCTAAACTATATTCCCTAGAGCCTAGACTACTTCCACAGCCATGTTTCCAATCAATTGAAAGTTTTCAATAAGCTTCAAAAGCAGCCCTACATAGAGCATATTACAATATGACAATATTATCAGAGCACAGATAACTAGGTCCAAATCAAATGTTTTTAAGGTAAGGGCAGCCAAAGTTGATTATAGGTGCAAAGTTGATTATAAATGGGCCTGAGCTTCCATCTGCAGAGGTAGACTTATTGGCACTCCATTTCTTAAAGGAGTGTATCCCTCCGGAACAGGCTATTCCTTAATCACTATTTGGCTGTGATGATCATACTCTGCATTCTTTACTGCTTGGAATTTAGAAAGACTTTCCAGATGATACATCTTAAGAGGTCTGAAGTAGTGACAGTCAGACTCTCATACGTATGTGGAGCTCAGTGGCTCCTTGGTCCCCCCTCCCTCTCTCTCAGACACATACACACACACAAACAGAGAAACTCCTTCCCATTCCCCCCTGTCCTTGTCCTCCTGACCTCTCACTTGCATGATCTCCTTCTAGTCCCCCACCCCCTTCTCTCTCTCACAGACATGCACATACACAGACATGTACACATGCAAATTCCTTCCCCCACATTCTGCCCTCATCTCCCATACCTCTTGTTTACCTTACCTCCTCCCTGGTCTCTCCCCCTCCCTCAGACATAAACCCAGACTCCATCCTCTCTCCCCCCACCCAAATTCCTTCCTCCCATCAACCTTCCCCCATCTAGACTCACTCCACCTTCCTCTCTGTTCCCTTACACCTTTCCCCCACCAAGACTCCTTGCTCCTTCTCACCTCCCCACCATCCAGACTCTAGGTTCCCCCCCTTCCCAAACTCCCTTCCCCTATCCCACCCAGATTCCCTGCTGTCTCCTTCCTCCTTCTCTTTACCTTCACGGCAGCACTGGCCCAGCCAGTCTCCATGTCACCTCATGATCTTCCAAGGCCTCAGGCAGGGCAAGCACTAGCCTGACTAGCCACTGTCCCACCCTGAAAGTTACCCAGGTCTTGGGCAGTGTGGTGCTGGCTCGCCCTGCCTCCTTGCCACCTCATCATCTTCCAATGCCTCAGGTGGGGTGGTGCTGGCTGCCCAGCTGCCACACTGCCCTGCGAGGTGCCCAGGCCTTAGGTGGGGTGGCGCTGGCCTGGCGTCCTCCTGCAGCAGCCTGTACTGTCCCAGCCGGCCACCTGCCATGGCACCCAGCAGCTTCCCCAGCCTCTTCTGGTGCGTTCCCTGGTGCTGGGCTACAGATGTCATGTTCATACCCACTTCCATCCCAGGTGTTGCATCAGAAGATGTGTTCCACATCAATAAGGAGCAAATGAGTGGGGTAATCAGAAATTTCTGCTTCCTCATATAACATGATGAGATGCATCAGCCAACATTGTTGTCATGCAGAGTGAATGCATCTGTGATTGGTTAATCTCTATCACAGTGCCAACTGAAGATCAGCAAGCAGCAACATACATTTCTGTCATAATTGAAATAAAATTAATTTTTGCACTAGGACATAAAAGAGAATGATTTAATGAAAATAGCCTAAAGCTCTGCAGTGTTAGACTTTTTCATATGCTACACCTATGAATTTAGCATTCCAAAGAGAAATCTACCGAATGCAAGCCAGTTTTTATAAAACGGTTTACCATTTCAAAAGGAAGTTAAACTCTATCTCCAAGTGAAGTCTAGGTTTTCTCCTTCTCGGCTATATTCTAGTTAGGGATAAACAAATGTATGCTATTTGGTTTCTTTTATATACATCCACATGTGTTGGCAATTTCAGTTCTTTTCACTACTGTAGATTGATTTGTACAAAGACTGTATGTTGTTACAAGCAATTGCGTGTTAAATTTTGTGCACCATAAGGGGAACTGTGTTTGTAGAGTGGATGATTTCAATCTTCCCCTTTCCATTTCAGTGCATTAAGCTTCTTGAAAAAGGATCAGAACCCTCAGAAACAGCCTGGATGTAACTAGGGTTGCCAACTCCTCTGTTGTTTCTCCAAATGCTTCCCATTGGCATTGCTTTTAAGCAAAATCTGTCTCTGGGTTGGCATTTTTTGAAAGGTGTTCACATGTCACATGTAAACTGAGCACTCAGTGTTGACAGCTCCTGTTGTTTGAGACCCAGCTCTGATAACTTGTTGTAAAACTGGTTCCTTGGTTCATGATTGAATGTTTTCTCATTTTGGGAGGGGGGGGCAGGGCTGCCTATTGAACTTTGCAGTACCGCTCATTGAGTGAGAGTGACGGGTTCACATATGTTTTCCAGAACCAAAGCTATTTCCAGGATGCCAGAGAAGTTTCCATTGTTGGGCAATATTTCACTTTTTGGGTGTGGTATGCAGAGGGGAAAAATGGAACCCCATAGATGATGTCGTTTCCACAAGAAAAGCTAAAGCTAAAAATAAATGTGTCGTGACAAGCAAACTACACATCACAGATGATGGAGACAGCTTCAGTCTCTCTGCCATCAGTCCAAGTATCTCAAAGTAAGTTGCAGATCATAGGATTGCCAATAGGCCTGGGAAAAAGAGCCCTGTTCCTTTAATAGCCCTCTATGCATGGAAATGGGCAGCTGAAGCTTTTCCTGGCACAGAGGTACATAAAACAGAAGAAGGGTGTTTGGTCTCCAGCAGCTGACAGCCCTACTTTCAAGACCATTCTTCCAATTTATCCTAACAACAAGCCTGTGAAGTAGGCTGGGCTGAAAAAGAGTGATCGACTCAAGGTTACCCAGCAAGGTTCCATGGCATACTGGAGATTTGAACCTGGGTCTCCCCAGGCCCAGTTTGATACTCTAACCACTATATTCCACATTACAGCAGAAGAACCTGTCAGACCTATGCAATCCACTTGCATGGTTACTGTGGAACATTTAATTTTCACTTTCTTTACTTCTCTTTGTTAGAATGTGCAAGATCTGTAGTGTGCATTATTCAGAAACATATGAAGAATATCCTGCAGAAGGCATTGGAGGATATGTGAATTTAGCATAGTTAGTTTAGGAACTTCCTGATGTTTCTAAAATAAAACGACTTCTCTGCTTTCTGTACAAGGTTGTTTCTCTTCTAAATAAAACTATTTCATTCTCTTAAGCAGTCTGGTGCTGGTGCTCCTATTGGCATATTGAAACTTTGCCAACAGTGTATGGACTCTTTGCTGCCCAACAGGAGGAGAGGACAAGTTGCATTCCATTAACATGAAAATGCTACCATCTGCTGAGCCTATAACATGGCCAATGACAACAGTAGTCCTTGTGCTTCTGTCTCCCCTGCTGTGAACAACTATTCACAAGGGGGAAAAAAGTATATATATACTAAAGAGGTCTGTTATGGATATTTTAGACATAAAGTACATGCACAGAGATAAATGCTAACTCTATTAAATGGATCCCTGCTAAATATAATGCTGTGATTTCACATGGAAATGATTACTAGACACATCCTGGATATCATTCAGTAAAGGATGACACCCTGTTGATGTAACCAAAATGTGATGAAAAATTCCTTTTGTCTAAGTTCAAAGCAACATAAACATGGGTGCAAATGCAGAATGGGTGCAAATGCAGCCCCGAGCGCAAATTCCAGGCAAGAACTCATCCCTAAATAAGACCTTAACCATCAGGCCTTGTCCGTCATCAAGCGTATTTTACATTCAACATTATTTTAAGCTTGTAGAATTATCCAGTGAATACGTTTAGGGCATGGCTGCCTTCACTGTGAGCTTTTTCCTTGGGGCACTCCGTGTCACTGTCCAAATACAGAATGCCCTTGGCTTCTGAAGTATTGTGTGAATGGTTGTTCTGCTCATGTTTTGGCACATCCATAAGGAGGTTCTGAAAAAGACCAGGTGTGTGTTGCCTTCACTTCTGCCTGCTCTGACAAACATGCTGATACAGCTGTGGTCCTAAACAATCCCTCCCTCTTAAAGTCTGCACAGCAAACAGGAAATTTCGGGATCACAAGAGCATCAGCTCCTGTTATGTGTTCTTCATGATCTAATAGTTAGTAATTAGGAAATCAAAACAGGGCCAGCAGGATAAAAGAAGAATGCTTTTCAAAAGAAGCTCCTTATGATTCTTATTTCATATTAGATCACCAAACAAAAATCTCAGAAAATTCCCACATTGGGTATATACTTTTTTCAATAGTATAACAGAGTTACAGTGCAAACTTAAGAACACTTATTTCCAGGAGTAAGCCCCACTGAATACACCTTGGTAGGGTAGCTTAAAATTGCTCTTCTAGTGGACAAATTTTAATTTTTTGTCTAGTTGACATTTTGATTTGTTTAAAGAGCAATATTTTTTGTAGAAATGCATATATTATCTATATAAGGTCTTGGCCTTTGGATCCAGTTTTCCAAACCGCCATAGGGTGTCACCTCCCATAGGGAGCAGAGGAACCCCCCTCAATTCCTGATTCCTATTGATAGGAGGATTTTGGTTGGATCAATGACATGCATAATATCAGTGGAAGTGACATCACATCTTTCTAGTGCTTCCTAGATGTTACATTTGGGTTTTCCTGGAAGTGATGTCATGCCATTGCTGATGGCCACCACTCCATGTCCCCCCTCCCTTCTCAATCTCCCATTATACTATACAGACATATGACCCACTGGATGACATGAGGACAGTCTCTATCCTACAACTTTATTTCCACATTTGTAAAGACAAAATAATGTTCTGTGTGTGTAATGGGGAGGAAATTTTATACACTTTTCTGAACTCCTTGGAGGAAGGGTGGGTTAAAAATTGATACAGGGAAAGACGTGCTACAATGAAAGAATTAACGTAAAGCATCTAGATTGTGTCTAGGCTCTGTGGGATGATGAAAGCAAAAAATCCTGGCTGCACACAGAAGGAAACAACAGAAGTATCAGTCTGTAATGAGTATAAAAATAAATGAAATAGGGAGAATCCTATAATGTCTTACCCTTTAAAAAATACATGGTAGCATAACTCACTTTCTGGAATAACAGCTGGGGGTTTGACAGATACCTGGAATCTATTTTGTTTTAGAAGGAATACTTTTTAACACTTGAGAGTCCAGTAGCCTTGCTATGCATACTTCTCCTGGGAGAATGTACTTGCCTTTTCAGGCTATAGTGTGATCTGATTAGTCCCAGCTGCTGGATTTCTGTCAGAAGGTATTTAAACATGGGGCATTCCACTGGGCTGTACAGTGGGTTCAGGGTCTAAAATTCCTCTGCGTCAGATACTAGTAGATAAGGTTTCAAATCATTCTTAATAACGGCCAATAAATCAAACACTGAGGTTTATGAGGAACAAGATTTTTGTTTTTGCTAAAAAGACAAAACCACTGACCTCTTTACCTTTCAAAAGCCTATGAAAAATCAACATAGATGAAATGCCAGCTTTAAGTTTAGTCATTTAATCACTATTTTGGATATAACAGAAATATGATGATGTGATGATGTTATCCGTTCAGTCGTGTCCGATCCTCGGCAGTTCTATAGGAAAGTTTCCGCCATATGTTTCTGTCAATGACTGCTTCTTTTAGTTGGTTCATGGTCATCCCCATATCGGCTTTGATCATGTCAAGCCAGCAGATCATTTGGCAACCATGTTTCTTTTTGCCGCTGACCATGCCAAGCATTAAGGATTTCTCCAACGAGTTTCATCGCATGATGCGTCCAAAGTACGTGAGCTTTAGCCATAATCTCTTGCCTTCTAATGACATAGTTGGTTTGCTCCTCTATAAAATGTCTTGTTGGTAACTTTGGCTGTCCATTGTATTCGCAGCATTTGTCTCCAACACGATAATTCAAAAGCATCTTTTCTCCCCCTGTCTTCTTTTTCCAGGGTCCAGCTTTCACATCCATAGCTTGTTATGGGGAAGACAATGGTGTTGACTAGCCAGCACTTTGTATTAAGGCTATATCTTTATATTGCCATATTTGGTTCATGCTTAACATTGCGTTCCAGCCCAGTGTTATTCGCTGTTTGATTTGACAAACATGAAATAAGTTACAGAGAACTAAACTTTTAAAGTTTTTAAGAGAAAAGGCAAACAACAAGTGAGGTACACAGTGTAAATAAGTCAGACACAAAATCAAAATGCAACACCGTGTTAAGAACAATCCAAATTCATTTCATTAGGAGCTAGTATAGCATCTAAAAAGAAAAGAAATACAGGTTAATCTCTGAATGGGTATAGGTTGTTTTTAAAAGTTTAAAATAAAAAAACAGAAGGAGAAAAGAAGCAATTGGATATTTACTTAATCATCGTGGATATTTACTTAATCATCTATATGTAAGTCTGAATTGTTTACAGCTAATGAAACCCAGATATATTTTGTACATATTAAGACTCATCATTCTTACAGGCTTCAAGATTTTCTATCATCCCCTGAAACATTTTTCTCCCACCTTCTCACCTCCCTTTTTTGCACTGAACAACCAGCAAAATTAAAAATTCCAGGGAACTCAAAAGCTTGCTCTCTTCTTTGCCTTGCAGGGTTTTAAGCTCGCACCTTTAATGAAGACGCTGACTCTTACCTTTTCTTGGCAGAAAATGGCCACAGCCTTTATTGATTGAGAGTGGCTCAGACTGGAAGCGGACCTGCCTACTTGCAGTCATCCGACTACAAGTAAGCCCCATTTTAAGCAGGCATCCTTCAACGGGTCCAGCTGGCTCGCACGCCTGCTCATTTCCCGGAAATCCAGCCTGCTGAATATGGGAGGTGGCCCAATAAGACAAAATCCTCTGGGCGTTTTTGCCTCTGATGGATTTTGCTCGCCACCCGGAAATGCGAGCCCACAATAGGCTCAACATCCACACAGCCCCTTAAGGGGGCCCCCTACCTACTAGGGATGCCAGCGCGCAAGCATGGCGCCCCTAGGCAAAACCGCTTCCAGCTACCATCCGCCACAGAGCTCAGGAAACAATTTCCTGTGCTCCCGCCACCTCTCAATGGTGCAGCCATTGCAGTATGGCATGGCGCAAGTCATGCAACCAAATATCCATACCCCAATCTGTGAGGTGTACCCCATCTGGCCTGTACAGTGCCCACTGCCGGTAAGAAATGTCGGGATGCCAAATCACCGCTCCCTTACTAACCCTCAAATGTAAAAATTTGGCTACTGCCTTAACAACCCGCCTTCTGGCTAAATCAACCTTTTCAGGAGCAACGGCTCCCCTCCAAGTGCGCCTCTCCAATAAAGCAGACCACAAGATGGAAACTGTCGGAAACCAACGTTGAATCACGATCAGGTCAGATATAATAGCCCTTGACAGGAGTCGTCCAGACATCTCAGGTAAGTCGTTCTCGCCTAATTGTAGTACCAGGACATCCAGGCATCTTTTCCGACGTATCATTGCAGCGAGTGTCTCCAAAAGAGCTGACCAACGCATTCCTCGTCTTCCATTCCACAGTAAACGAACGCTTCCCTCCATTCCGAGGCAGTTTCCCCAGCCCGAATTCAAAGCATAGCGGGAGGCCCAAAAAACGACACTGTGTCCCAGGATCCACACAATCGGGACCGCCAACGCCAATTCTGGAATCAAAATTAAGAAAGAAGAAGTTCCGGCCTTACATATCTCCGGTATGCCCCAGAACGCCAGCGACCCACCGACTTGATTCGATCTTCATCGCAACCTCCCACTGCCACCTGCGTTGCAGCTCCGATATGAAAAGAGTGTGTCCCAAATTGTCCTGATGGAAGCCCCAAAGCTTCCAATGCAGAACGAAGCACTGCCATCAATTGAAAGCGAGACAAGCATTTTCCATCCCCATGAATAAAGAGAGGACCTGGGACTGACGGTCGCAAACGAAGGTAATCCCTCATACTTTTTACTGGGCAGGAAAATTCTCCACTAACCTCTGTGAGAACTATGTGGTTTCCCCGTCCAAATTGATCCGTCTTGCAACGGCGAAGACGAATATGCAACTCTTTCTCATATATTCTGATGTCATGCAAGTCTAGTGCCCTCCCACCTTTTCCATTCTTGTTGGCGGACACCACCTCGCTGCATCGGAAAGCTCCGTAAAACATTACCGCAAATGCAGCCGTGAATAAACTCGACTCAAAGTCCGAGTCACATATCAACCTTAATTTTTTAATCAAACCCTGGAGCACATGAAGTGATATCGGTCTCCTACAGTCTGGATTAATGGGAGCTGACCGTTTCCATCCCAACAAAGCCTTTTTGGCCAAAAAGGATAAAGCCGGATCCCACCAGCCTTGTGTCTTACAAAAGAAAGACAAGCCAGCCAAGTGCACTGACAAAGTTCTTGGCGCCGTCCCCTGAGAATGCATATGCGCCAGATAACGCAACACCATTTCCTCCTTTGGGGGAAGGGGAGCGCCACATCCCCATGAATTGATATAGTTGACATATCCTGTGACTGCACTCGAATATGCCTTCTGCGTGGCCGGCGCCAAGGAACCCGTCACCGCCCGCTGGATGTCTCGCCACCAAGGCTCCACAGCTCCTCCGGGAAAGGATCCGGCACAGCATTCGCTGATGGGGCCAGTTCCCGAAAACGATGTTCCTGGAATCGAGATAACGCATCAGCAACATCGTTATTTACCCCAGGAATGTGTCGTGCGCCAAAGGTGATGTTAAAGGCTAAGCATGTCCCAACCAGGTACCTCACCAGTCTCATAACTCTCTCGGAGCGGCTGGACTGTCTGTTGATAATACGAACAACCGACTGGTTGTCGCACCAAAAAAGGACCTTATGGTCCCTAAAGATATCTTTCCAAAGCACCACTGCCACCACAACCGGGAAAAGCTCGAGAAAGGTGAGGTCCCTCAAAATCCCTGTCTCTGCCCAATGTTCAGGCCACCGACCAGAAGACCATCGGTTTTGATAGAAAACCCCAAAGCCCAAACTGCCCGCTGCATCCGAATGTACCTGTAAGGAATTCTCTGGTGTTACTGGCGTTTGCCAAATGGCAACCCCATTAAAACTCCTTAAGAATTCCTGCCACACCCTTAAATCTTCCTTAATGGCCCTGGTCAGTCGGATATGATGATGAGGGGAAAGCACTCCTGCAGTAGCTCTGGCCAATCTTGCACAAAAGGCCCTTCCAGGAGACACTGCCTTACATGCGAAATTAAGGTGTCCCAATATAACCTGTAATTCCCGAAGTGTACATTTGTTTTTTAACAACATGGTGTCCAACAAATCCACCAGGGCAGACAATTTTTCGATAGGGAGTTGTGATAAACCCGCCACTGAGTCTAGCTGAATTCCCAAATACGTCAATCTGGTTAGAGGGCCTTCTGTTTTTTCTTCAGCTAAAGGAACTCCCAGCTCAGCAGCCAAGCCCTGAAAGATTTGTAACCGATCCATGCATGTTGGGGAGTCCGGGGGGCCCACAATCAAAAAATCATCCAAATAATGGGTGATATGTGGACACTGGGTCCGCTCCTTGGCCTCCCATTCCAAAAAGGTACTGAATGCTTCGAAAGCCGCACATGAGATAGAACAACCCATGGGCATAGCCTTGTCCACATACCAACACCCCTTAAAATGACACCCCAACAAACAAAAATCATCTGGGTGAACAGGGAGCAAACGAAATGCAGACTGGATATCACACTTGGCCAAAAAAGCACCCCTGCCGCACGCCCGAATGATTGACACAGCATGATCCAAAGACGCATATTTTACCGAACAAAGTTCCGGCGCAATAGCATCGTTAACTGAGGACCCTTTAGGATATGATAAATGCTGAATCATTCGAAACTGGCCTGGGGTCTTTTTTGGCACCACCCCCAAAGGTGATACCCGAAGATTAGGAATCGGAGGGCTCAAATAGGGACCCACCATTCGCCCCGCCGCGCATTCCTTACCAATCTTTTCAGCAAGAACTTCCGGTAACTGAAGCGCAGATTTTAAATTGGGACTCATCGTTGGTATCCTCAGTCCAGTAAAAGGTATTCTAAAACCTTTCGAAAACCCGGAAGCCAGATAAGCCGCCACCTGTTTATTTGGGTAGCGACTCAACATGGTCAAAAGTGTCGATAACTTAATAGGCGATGGAGCCAATGCTAACAACTCCTGAGGGATTTCAATTGCTTTTGCCAGCAGAGCCATTTCCCGACCCACCTCCTTTTTTGGAAGAGGGCCGGACCCCTCGAAAGGGCGTTTGACTTCCTGCCGGTTTTTCACAGTCTTGTTTCGAATGACTGCCACCACATGCCTCGCAGCAATGCTCATAGCGGCATTTTCGCCTTTGGCATGAGCCCCTGTTAAATTCCCAGCACACGCCTCGAACGTCTCGCCTCCCAAATTGTTTTCGTTTTTCTTGTTCGAACCTCCTAACAAATGGACCCACTTTAACGATCCAAGCATCGTGGTCTTTCCTATCCCACCTGGTCTGTTCGTTGTTCGATGCCCGTTCTCTCATTAGCTTGTCGTAGGCGATGGCGGCCGCATCACCTGCTAGTGCCTTGGCTTCCAATACATTATTCATGTGGTTGACCATGTGCCATCCTCTTTCAGGGTATGCACCTACTACCAACCCCATGTATTGGCCATAGCCCCTCATCCAGGCTGTAAAGGAGTGGTCCCCTTTTTTCCACCTCCTTACGTCTCTTATCTTTACTAGATCCTGTATTGGGAGTTTCATCATCCGGGGGCACCATTTTAAAAACATCAACATAACAGCCATCCATGGCCCTCTCCCTAATCTTTGGGGTAAGATGTGTCCCGGGAGGGTGCTCCCCCGTGACAACCCCAACCGGAGGCTCCCTGGCTGTCCCCCCCCTTTCTTTATAATAATCCTTGGTCGATTCCCGACGATTCGCCCACCATGAAGGGATTCCTGGGACCAATGCCCCATGCAACCAAAAGTCGCGATCCCGTTTTTGATCCACAGCCTCATCCTCCGAAGTGGAAGACTCACCCGATACGCTAGACCCGTGTCTCGCCCTTGCACGCTTCGTCCCTCCTTTCCTTGTTCGTTTTTTCTTCTGGGCATCCTGCTGCTCATTTCCCTCTCCCTGTGTTGAGGTTCCCTGTGATGCCTCAGGGTTATCCGCAGAATTGGTGGTTGCCTCCAAAACTGGCTGGACTCCCAGTTGTCCAGAACCTCCATGCACCGGAGGCCTGACTTCCATTGTACTTGTTGGCATTGCAGCTGCTAATTGCTGCCCGTTGTTATCTGTTCCTTGATTACCGCCCATTGATGAAGTGCCCTGGTAACTCCCTGGTGCAGGAGGGGTATACTGTATATTGCCTCTTGTCACTGGCCAATACCCGTGACCCCATTGTCCTCCCCCTGCCTGAGGTACCTGTTGGCACCATCCCTGGGGCATCCCTTGTTGTCTAAACCCCGCGCCCGGGAAACCAGGCTGCTGCCATTGTCCCTGACCAGGAGCATTCCACATCCGTTGAAGCTGAGGCTGCTGCCACCCTCGGGTGTCATTATCCCTTCTATCGCCGGTTCCCTGACCTACTGGTCCGTGCCCTGTAGGACACTCATTAAATTGCATAATTCCCGCTGACCACTGCAATCCCCCTTGTGGCTCATGTGCAGTTTGAGGGAACCCTAATGAGCGCCCGACATACTGGGATCCAATTTCAGCCCCAGGTTGTAAAATGCCTACTGAAGGCCAGGCTTGCATATCTTGGCTTCTGGCCAACGAAGGACTTGCAAAGCCCGTTGGGGTTGATACCCATGGGGGCTGCAGTCCCTGCTGACCATAACCCCCAACAGGCAAGCCTAACCCATTGTCCATATACGCTCCTGCCCCCGACCATGGAGGAGGTCCTGGCAGTGAGTTGGAACTCAGACTCCCAGAAGCCTGTCCCACAAGCCCCATGGATGCCATATAATTGGCATTCAACGAAGCCTGGGTTTGTCCTGGGACCTGAGGCGTCATCCCTCCCTGCTGCAACGTGGCAACTGGCACTGGACTCGCCCTACCCAACTCCCCTTGACTTGCTTGAGTCACCTCAGAGGGGCCCGCAGAAGCAGCTGCAGCCGCAGCCGCTGCCCGCCGCCTGGCAGATCGGGTTCCATAAGGTCCCACTCCACCTTGAGGCAGTGAAGGGCCCGCTGCCGAAGGAGCTCCACCCACCCCCGGGACGAAACTCCCTCCCCCAGGGACTACTTCGACGGCGGTAAGTTGCGGCCTTGCTAGGCCGCTACTCCGATCCGCCCGCCCCCCGCTGGTCTCTTTCCCTCTCCTCTTCGGGGCCATAATTCCCCCCTTTTTCCAGTCAAAAACCAGCGGCAGAACTACTATTCCTGACAAACAACCGCGTGGGGGGGGGCTGCCGCTGGTAACAGAAGACCCACCGCTGCCTCGGTAAAAGCCCTAGGCCCAAAAACTCCGAGGCTGCAAATCGGCCTTCTCTCTTGGCGCGCGTCTGTTCGCCTTCGCGCCAAGAGGGGAAAGAGGCAGGGCTCTCTGAGTCGGCTCCGTCTAAAGAGCCACTCCTAGCCCCTCCCCTCTGCTCTGTCGCACGGGCGCCATTACGCTAGGGATTCTGGGACTTGCAGTCCCAAATTCCCCAACAGCGTTCTTCCCGGCGCTCTCAGACCCGCCGCGGCAAAAGCCCCTTCACCGAGGATTCAGGTGCCCTTATAATGTTTTGGTTGGCTCTGATAAAAGACATCACAGCACTGTAATATCACTGTTTTTAAAAATGAGCTCAGAAAACCATTTAGGAGGACTGAATACCATCTACTGTGATGGTTGTGAATGATGCTATTTACTTTGTTTACCCCTCCCAGTTTAGTGTCATCTACAAATTTAATAGGATTCATTCTGCATTTTACCAGTTTGTCAATAAGAATATTATGTGGTACCTTATCAAAAGTCTTACTGATATCAAGGTAAACAATATCCACAGCATTCCCCTGATCTAGAAAGGTAGTAACTTTCTCAAAAAAACAAATAAGGTTAGTCTGGTATAGCTTGTTCTTGAGAGAGTCATGCTGACTCTTAGTAATTACAGCCATCTACTCTAGCTGCTTGAGAACCAACTGTTTGATTATTTGTTCTAAAAATTTGCCAGAAATAGACATCAAGCTGATTGGTGGGTATCTTCCTTTTCCCCTAAGATGGAGACTTATATGCCACTTTTCTCTACCCAAAGGAGGTTCAAAGCGGCTTACAGTTGCCTTCCCTTCCCTTTCCCCACAACAGACACCCTGTGAGGTGGGTGAGGCTGAGAGAGCCCTAATATCACTGCTTGGTCAGAACAGTTTTATCGGTGCCATGGGGAGCCCAAGGTCACCCAGCTGGCTGCAGTGGGGGACTGCAGAATTCAACCCGGCGTGGCAGATTAGAAGTCCACACTCCTAACTACTACACCAAATTTGCCATCTCCAGTCTTCTGGCATTCACCTGTTCTCCATGAATTGTCAAAAATAATGGGTAGAGGTTCAGAAATTATATATGCAAGTCCTTTTAGTACCTTTGGATGCAGTTCATCTGGCCCAGAAGATTTGGTTTCATTAAAAAAAAAACTTGGTGTTTATGGACTACTCCTATAGCGATCCTATGCCTTAACTCCCATCACTTGTCACATGACATGATTTTGCCACATTGAACATGATTCCCCGCACAAGAGAAGACTGAGGAGAAGTAGGGGGCTTTCCGCACCGGGATCCTTGTAGCAAATTGTTTGCTGAACGAAAAATCGCCATTTTAAATAGTGGAATTCGTCGTTATGCATACCTGCCTTTGTAGTGGAATCCAGTTGCATTTCTATCGTTTCCCACAGGCTTCCGGTCTCAGCAAAAATCGCTAGAAAGGAAGCGCTATTGCCGAGCTCGTCCCGCCCCTGGCCGTCAAGCAGCCAATGGGCGGCCGTTAGCATGCTCCCAAACAGCCCCTTTCCCTTTAAGAAAGGTTTAAAAAAAAAACACACCTGTTGCAACGAATATGCGTTGCTTCGTTGCAATGGAGAGACCCATCCAGCTGGCAGGTGTGTTTGAGCTGCCGTTTCATCGTTGCCACGCTCCCCCCAAGTGAAAAAAAAATCCCCCCCCCTCACGGGCGCGATTTTCGGCCGAAAACAGTGTGGAAAATAAAGGGAAAATACATCAGCAAACGGGCTTCTCTGTTGTTTGTGCTTAGTGACTAAACAGCTCTGGGGAGGGACTGAAGCCGGGGAAGCCTCTAAACGGAGGCTCGCCGGTGCGTTGATATCCGCTCGCTCGGAGAGAAAAAAATGGTGATCGCTTCGCCGGAAGATCAGAGGAGAGAGCCAGGGGGCAGGACTTTGTAGAAACCACAACAATGGTAACACACAGAACTTTCCCGCTAGTGTTGCAGATTGGTTGCAGGAGTGTAGCGCTTTCCGGAGGGTGAATCCACTTTGGGGGATTTCCCTGAAAGCGCTACAAGGAAGCGCTTCTTGCGGATCGGTTTCAGGTGTGTGGCAGATTGTCAACGACGTTGTGCATAACAGCAAATCAGTAGCGTTTTCAATTGGCAACCTTTGTGCGATTTTGAAGGTGTGCGGAAAGCCCCTAGGAATTGAGCATTTCACCCCTCTCTTCATCACCTATTACAATGTCACTTTCTTGTCCCTGCAGTGTTCCTAACATGTCCCTATTTTTTTCTTACTTTGAATATAACTAAAGAACACTTTTTTGTGTTGTTTTTAGCATTGCTTGCTAGCCTAAGCTCATACTGAGCTTTAGCTTTTCTAACACTCCCCCTACATGCATTGATTATTTGTTTATATTACTCCTTGGTTATAAGATCCTCCTTTCATTTCCTAAATGAGTCTTTTTTATTGCTCAGTTATTCAGCAGGCCTGCCCGTGGAGATGAATGACCATCTGGTCAAGCTCCATTAACCATCAGGCCTACTGGCCCATGGAAAAGTAAGCCAAGAAAAGCCCCATGGGTGTCAACCATATTGGAACTCTTTCGGTTACCCTACCATGTGATGTTGGGGGATCACCCCACTTATCATATGAGCTGTTTTGTAAGAAAGTTCCAAACTCAGTCATAATCTGACTCACAGGCACAGATTGTGCCCCCATAGGATCCGCCCCCTTGCCATCTGCCCGGCTTTGACAATATAACATGGAACAGCACTAGCATGCTATAACAAAGCCTACTAACAGGGTGGGAGGATGGGAAGCAGCAGGTGGTCAAGATGCCACGCAGCAAAGAGACCTTGTAGTCGCCTGGCCTCCCTTTAAATCTGCCACCCCATGCTGCCCCACCCTCTCTGCAGCACTGACTACATGCTCCCATTTCAGGTGCTGCTGGGTTTTTTATTGATAGTATTATTGTAGCCACTGATGAAGATGGTTGTCTTTGAAAATGAAGCTTCACTGGCACTTGTTTTGCCATCATTTCATTAAAATAATTTACATCATCTTGAGTCTTTGTTCCTCTTTTTGTTTTAGTTGACTGATCTTCTTTGCTCTGATCTCCAGATGAGGCCTGGAGTTCTCCTGGAATTACAACTGATGCCCCACCTACAGTGATTAGATCCTCAAGACAAAATGGCAGCTTTGGATGGTGGGCTCTATGGAATCACACACTCACTGAGCTTCCTCCCTTTCCTTCCTCCTCCCCCTAACTACAGGGATTTCCCAAGTAAGCAATTTTGCGTATATGCTATAACATGTTTTTATGTTTGTATCTATTGCTAAAATTAAAGAGTATTTTTCAAGAACGTCTCCCTCTCAACACAAAGTCTCTGAAGTCTTAAAAGTAGTTTTACACTTTGCTGTCATGGAGGAAATATCACACTGTACCATGATGGGATGTTGAGAAGATGAGGAAACTTAATGATAGTTTCCCTACAGGCATCACAAGGAACCACTGCAAGAAAGACAACCTAACTTAATCATAAGTTACAATGAAGAATTCTCCAGGGAAAGAATGTTTCTTGAAGAGGTGTGGGGTGGCCTCTAGTGGTTCAGCATATCATTAAAGGATACTGGAAGCTGGCATTGCAATAAAGCCAGGTAAATTGCAAGACCAAGACTGGAACGCCATGTGCACTTACAAGTAGGTCTTATAGACCCCAGTAGGCTTTACTTCTGTATAAATATGCATTAGTTCAGTCTGCAGGAATCACAAACCAGACAACATCTGTGCGTTTCTGGAAGACAGCCTCGGATCATTTGTGGAATAAATCAAAAAGGTTTCAAAAGACAGGCAAAACAGTTCACAATTAAGGTATTCAGATATGATAAGATGTTTACAGAATTCATTTGAAAACTCACACAGCACTCGGACAATCTGTCAGAAATTCTGATGTTCTGAAACTTAAAAGTGAAAACCTTAGGCAAAATCTTGGTAGGAATGTAAAAATCTTTGGTCAAAATATTGAAGGAAGTTAGACGCATTTCAATAGGACTTCGTAGGGTCCATCGGCAATTCTTAAGTATGTCACCTTAATTAGATAAAGGGAAGAAAAGTCTACAGCTGCAAATGACTTTGTGTCTTCCACTGTCTCAAAAACAGGATAATATCCTTCTGTTGGATCAAATTTGGGAAAGAGGATCCCGTGTGTGGAGATCTTTTAGAAGTTGACCCCAGTTGGATGGAAGTGAAAGAAATTACAGGCTGAAAAGGATATCTAAGTAGATTTGGAGATAAAGATGAAAAGCAGCAGAGAAAAATCCAGGAGGAAAAGAGATGTGTACAATTTGGCGTTGGGAAAATAACACTGGGGAATGGAGGCCTGATAAGGCTTGACTGAGGGGGCAGGATTGTAGTGGATTGCCAGGTTAGAAGGCATACAGCGAGAACAAGAGAGAGGAGGGTTTTCTGGTCTAGCAATCTGAGCATTGTCTTGAAACTCACGTCTAGCACCATAGTATTACAAGAAATCACTAGGGAAAAAATGACCTAATTTGGGGGTTCTGGAAGCTCTGTTTTATTTTTCAAAACTATGGAAATTTTGGTCATGTGGTTTAAGACCATGAATAGAGACAATGCTATTTAATATTACATGGGATTTCTGGGAAAGTCTGTCTGGGGATCTGAAATGAGGTGTCATCAATTTATGGCAGACCCCCAACTCTCTTAATCTGAACAGCTAAGTCAGTTGAGTCTGTGGAAATCCTCAGGGGATACCTGAAAAAGGTACTTGGATGGCTGAAGACCAATAAACTGAAGTTCAATTTAGACAATACTGAGGTGCTGTTGGGTCAATGGAGAAAATGCTCAGGTATTGTGGAATTAGCCTGTCTTGAAGAAGGTTGCATTTTTGCTGAAAGTTTTTTGTTTCATTGTCTATGAGTGAATCCTGGCTATTTTGCAAAGCTCATTCTCTTCCATGGCACATAATGTCTTTCATCAGTTTCAGCAGATTCACCAGCTACAGCTGTTCCCCAAAAAGCACAAGCTGGCCTTAGAAATCCATACTTGCACCACATCCAGTTTACATTATTGCAATGGCATTGACTTTGAAAATGTTTGAAAACTTCCATTGGTCTAAAATGCAGGGGCTAGGCTACTGACATGAGTTGGTTACAGGGACTGTATCATACGTGTGCTGAAAGATCTGCAGTAATTAGCCATGTGTTTCCATGCACAATCAAAAGCACTGGATCTAATCTTAAATTGTTTGAGGCCAAAGTCCTTGAAGGACAAACCCATCTCATACTATTCAGCCCACCAGTAAAGATCTGCCTCTCAAACCCTGCTCTCTATACCCCTGCCTTCAGCACTGAGGCAGATGGCAACTACAGAATTTTCTGTTGTGCACCTCACTTCTGAAACGTCCTCCCCTTGAGGCTTGCCTGGCACCAACTTGACTTTATTTTATGTCCCAGGCCAAAAACACATCTTTTACATTAGGCGTGTAAATAGAAGTTTTATCAGCAGCTGTCGGGAACCCGCTTGCTAACTGAAAAAACAGGGTGCCCCTTTGAAGAAAACGTCACGCCAGGCCTGGTGAACGATACAACAGGAACAAGCTTTATTTCAGCAACGTGGAGTCCGCTGGTATGGAGTAAGAGCTTCCACCGAACTCCAGGTGGAAGCTCCCTTTTATACAAAACCCACCTCCTTAGGCTGTATTGCCCCACCCAGTACTTGCGGAGGGAACATGCTGATACAATCATGACTCATGCACATATGCGAGGTTTTCCGGGGTTCCTGATGGCCCATTTTCCTGGAACAAAGGGCCATCTCCGGGCCCTTGTCAAAAGGTGGAGGGGGACATTGAGGTTCTTTAGCGGCCATTGCCACCTCAACGATCGGGTGGGGCGCCCAGCTGCCGGCTTGCCTATGATCACCATGCCCTACCTCCGTGATCGCGGGCGCCTCTGATGGCGGGGTTCGGTCCGGTTCCCAAGCCACCAAGGACCGAACCACGACATTCTGCCCCCCCAAAGGTCCATTCTCCAACCCCCCGGGACAGCCAGGATACCGCTTGTGGAAACGTTCAGTGAGTCGGGGCGCAAGGACGTCCGCTGCCCAGACCCATTCCCGGTCCCCCAAAGCGAAGTCCTTCCATTCCACGAGGTACTGCAACTTCCCCCTGTGGAGTCTAGAGTCCAGGATATCCGCCACCTCGTGGTGCTCCCCCCCCGGCAGGACCTCGGGCGCTGGCGGGGAAAACACGGGGTGCCAAACGTCACCGTCCGGAGTTTTTTTTAGAAGGCTCACGTGAAAGACGGGATGGATGTGCCGGAGGTTCTTGGGGAGCTTGAGCTTGACCGAAACTTCGTTGATCGGGGCCAAGACCTCGAAAGGCCCCAAAAACCGAGGGCCTAGCTTCTTGCTGGGCAAATTCAACCGTAGGTTCCGGGTGGAAAGGTAAACTCGATCCCCCGGTCGGATCTCCTCAGCTGGTCGTCTCTTCCGGTCGGCGTCCTCTTTCTGCGCTGCCTTGACTTTGTGGAGCTGCTCCTGCAGCGACTTCCAGCAGCTCCCGGCACGCTTCCCCCACTCGCGAAGGTCGGCCGATTCCCGGGCGGGGACCTCTCCAAGCTCCGGGAAGTGTCTCAGGTCTGTCCCGTAGACGACGGCAAAAGGCGACATCTCCGTGCTGCTGTGGTCTGCGTTGTTGTACGCGAACTCGGCCAGGGGGAGCAGGGGCACCCAGGTGTCTTGATGATAGGAACCGAAACACCGCAAGTACTGCTCCAGTACTTGATTAACCCGCTCGGTCTGCCCGTCCGTCTGGGGGTGGTAAGCGGAGCTCAGCCCTTGCTCGATGTCTAACAGGCGCAGGAAAGCTTGCCAAAACCAGGACACGAATTGTGAGCCCCGATCGGAAATCACCTTGTCCGGCAGCCCGTGCAGTCGGAACACGTGATCCAGGAACATCCGAGCCAACTGTGAAGCACTGGGGACACTGGCGCAAGGAATGAAATGGGCCTGTTTGGAAAATAGATCTACCACCACCCAGATCACCGTTTTCCCCTTGCTGGGAGGCAAGTCTGTTATAAAGTCCATGGAGATCACTGACCACGGCCGGGTCGGGACCTCGAGCGGGTGCAGCAGACCTTTCGGCTTGCCAACCCCCGGCTTGCAGGTCAGGCAGACAGGACAACCACTGACGTAAGCTTTTGTGTCCCGCCGCAGACTGGGCCACCAAAACCGCCGCCGGGCCAACTTCCAGGATTTTACGAAACCGAAGTGCCCGGCGGTCTTAGCATCGTGGCAGAGGCTGAGGGCTTCCCGTCGTAGTCCTTCCGGGACGTAGACAGCCTCCCCCCTCCGCCAGAGACCGGAGTCCAAAATCAAAGAGTCCCGGAGCTCAGCCAGCTCCTCGTCTGTCCCGTAGGCTGCCACTAGGCGGTCTCGGAGCGGGGCGGTCGCCGGGTCGGGCTCCCATTCCTCCCTGGCCCGACGCCTAGTGACGACCCCCCGTCCCAGCTGCTCCTCACCAAACACGGACCTGGTGCAGGGAGCGTACCCCTCCCCATAATGCGGCAGACGGGAGAGGGCGTCCGCGAGGAAATTCTCTTTGCCGGGGATGTGACCAAGCTTGAAATTGTACCGCGAAAAGAACTCCGCCCACCTCATCTGCTTTGCGTTCAGGGATCGCGGTTGCCGGAGCGCCTCCAGATTCTTGTGATCTGTCCAGACCTCGAACGGCTCCTCTGTTTCCTCCAGCCAATGCCGCCATTCGGTGAGGGCGAACTTAATCGCAAACGCCTCCTTCTCCCAGGTAGACCAGTTCCGCTCCGTTTCGGCGAATTTTCGTGAGAGGTAGGCCGCCGGCCTCAGCTGTCCCGCCTTGTCTCGCTGCAGGAGAACCGCCCCGGCTGCTGCGTCGCTGGCGTCGACTTGTACCACCATCGGCTGGGTTGGGTCGACGTGCAGTAGCGTGGGCTCAGACGCGAAAGCTTGCTTGAGGGCCAGGAACGCTGCCTCCGATTTCTCATTCCAGCCGAGCGCTGCGCTGGGCCGCGTGGCGCGAGGACCTCTCCCCTTGGTACCTAGCAAGTCCGTGAGGGGAGCCACTACGGAGGAGTATCTGGGGATGAAGCCTCTAAAAAAGTTAGCAAACCCCAGGAAGCTTTGTAGCTGTTTCCGGGTGCGGGGCCTTTCCCAGGCCAGCACCGCCTGCACCTTCTTGGGGTCCATAGCTATGCCCTGGGCTGAGATGCGGTAGCCCAAATAGTCCAGGGAGGGACGGTGGAATTCGCACTTAGCCAGCTTCACGTATAGGTGGTTTGCCAGCAGGCGCTTTAACACCTCCCTCACCAGGGTCACGTGCTCTTGGGGATCTTGGCTGTAGATCAGGACGTCATCCAAATAAACAACCACCCCCTGAAACAGAAGGTCCTGCAACACCTCATTAATTAGACTCATGAAAACCCCAGGTGCCCCGCTTAAACCGAACGGCATCACTTTAAATTCGAATTGTCCCAATTGACAGTTAAACGCTGTTTTCCACTCATCCCCCTCCCGGATGCGTACCCGGTAGTACGCCTCCCTTAGGTCCAGCTTAGTGAACAGAGTCCCTTTGCCCAGCCGGGCCAGCAAATCCGGGATCAGCGGGAGGGGGTAAGTGTTCCCCGCTGCGATGGCGTTGAGGCCCCGGTAGTCCTGGCACAGCCGTCGGGACCCATCCTTTTTCCGGACGAACAAGACTGGAGCTCCCATGGGACTGGAAGCGGGCCGGATGAAACCTCGGGCCAGATTTTTACCCAAAAACTCCCGGAGGTCCTTGAGCTCACCCTCACTCATCTTGTAGATGCGCCCTTTGGGTAGTACCGCCCCCTCTGGGATGTTGATAGCGCAGTCCGTGCGGCGGTGTGGGGGTAGCTCGTCCGCTTCCCGCTCGCTGAAAACGGCTGCGAGGTCTCGGTACTCTGGCGGGACCTCGGGCTCTGGTATCTCCTGCTGCGCCGCCGCCGCTCCCCTGGGATGCGCCGCCGTCCTCTTGTGGCTGGAATTCTCGTGGGGGACCCGATGCCGTGCACCCACCGTCAAGTCGAACTTCAGGGTCCCCGCCCGCCAGTCCACCACGGGGTTGTGTTCCTTCAGCCAATCCAGGCCCAACACCGCCCGATATCCCGCTACGGGGACCTGGATCAGCCACCGCAGCTCTTGGTGGTCCCCTATGTGGATGGCGATAGGACCCACCTCCTCCCCGAAAGGTCCCCCCTGAATCGGGCTGCCGTCCATCTGGACGAAAACCAGGGGAACCTTCCGAATGCGCTTCGGTAGCCCCAAAGCCCGGGCTATCTGGGGGTGGACCATGCTGTGGTCGCATCCAGAGTCCAAAAGAGCCTCCCCCACCCAACTTAGTCCGTTCTCCGGGTTCCGGAGCTCTAAAATTACCACGTTCGGAGGTCGCGCCTCATGCTGTAGGGGTTTTCCCTCGCACCGCGGGACCTGCTGCCCGGCGCCGTCTACAGCAGGTCCTGGCCGTTTCCCGTCGCCTGGGCGCTTCCCGGTTCGTTGCGGAGGTCCTCCGCCCGGCGTGCCTGCTGGGGGCGTGTCGCACCTCCCCCCTGGGAGAGCCCCCGGTCCTCCCCCCCTTGCCGTTGGCACGCTGCTGCGAAATGTCCTGACCCCCCGCATTTCAGGCACAGACCTTCCCGGCGTCTCCTTTCCCGCTCGGGGTTCGGGGGTCGTTTGGGGCGAGAGTTGTCGGGACCCGGTCTCGGCGCCTCGGCTGACCCGCCTTTGGCCTCCCGGGGGGGTGCGGCGGCCCAACCCAGGCTGGCTTCCAGCTTGGCGACCACAAAACACCACCCCTCCAGTGTAGACAGATCTTCTTCCGTCCCCTTGATCACGGCCCATTCCCTGAGCTTCGGGTTAAGGCCCTCCCGGAAGTACTCGATTTGGGTCTCCTCGTTCCAGGAGAACACCTTGCCTGCTTCCCTCCGGAAAATGTCTATATAGTCCATAACCCCCCTAGTACCCTGTCGAAGTCCCTTGATCCGACTCTTTGCCTTGTCCTCAGCCTGGGGGTCCTGGAATCGTCGGCGGAGCGCGACCACGAAGTCCTGCAGGTCCCGCGTTGCCGGGTCGCCGCGCTCGGCCAACCCTAGGTACCACTGACCCGCCTTGCCCTGGAGACACGAGGCCACCCCCCAGACCAAGTCCTCGGAGTCCTCATACCGGTCTCCATACCTCCGGGCATGCGTCAGCGCATGGAGGAGGAACTGCGGGAGGTCGTCCGGCGTCCCGTCGAAACGCGCCTTAAGCTCTGGGGGGGAACGTTTTGGAGAGTAGTCCGACCCCCTCCGGATCCGGGATTCTCGGCGTCCGCCGTCTCGTCCTGCTCCGCTCCACCGGCTACCAACTTGCCCAACGACGCCGTGCCGCTCCCTGCCTTGCACGTCGCTCCTGCGTTGGTCCGGCTCTCGCCGCCCCGTCGGCTCACCCGCTCCCCCGAGATCCTCTGCTGTCTCGCCTCTCCGCTGGCCGTCTCGCCTACTCGGGACTGAAAACTGCTCCGGGTCGGGGTCCGGGGCCCGCTCACCAGTGCCGGGCTCGTCCTCGTCGCTGGAGACGTCCTCACTCGACGCGATCCCCTCCGCCGTTGTATTACCAGTCCCTCCGGGCCCGGCCCGAGCTTGCTCACGGGCTTCAGCTGCCTGCAAGCGCCTGGCCAAGTCCGCCATGGCCCGCCGCAGGTCCTCTAGGGATTCCTCAGGTCCTACCGGGCGAAGCGCCTGCCTCAGCTGGGTGTCCCAGGTTGGGGCCAACCCCCCAGACCTCGGCGCGCTCCCCGCCGTGCTTGGGAACCCCATGGCCCGGCGCCTTCCCTTGGCCGCCGCTGCCGAGGGTCTCGGGGTCCCGGACAGCTGCTCCTGGCCCCCCGATTTTCGGAGGAAATCTCCCGGGGACATTAAACTCAGGTTCCCGGGGTTCGTGGGGGTCGAGACCGCCCCGTTGCTTGAAAACGCCATCTCTGGATCCGTCCCGATAAGCGCTCGGATGCGATGCCGACCCTGGAGTTCGGTGGGAAGCTCTTACGATGTCGGGAACCCGCTTGCTAACTGAAAAAACAGGGTGCCCCTTTGAAGAAAACGTCACGCCAGGCCTGGTGAACGATACAACAGGAACAAGCTTTATTTCAGCAACGTGGAGTCCGCTGGTATGGAGTAAGAGCTTCCACCGAACTCCAGGTGGAAGCTCCCTTTTATACAAAACCCACCTCCTTAGGCTGTATTGCCCCACCCAGTACTTGCGGAGGGAACATGCTGATACAATCATGACTCATGCACATATGCGAGGTTTTCCGGGGTTCCTGATGGCCCATTTTCCTGGAACAAAGGGCCATCTCCGGGCCCTTGTCAAAAGGTGGAGGGGGACATTGAGGTTCTTTAGCGGCCATTGCCACCTCAACGATCGGGTGGGGCGCCCAGCTGCCGGCTTGCCTATGATCACCATGCCCTACCTCCGTGATCGCGGGCGCCTCTGATGGCGGGGTTCGGTCCGGTTCCCAAGCCACCAAGGACCGAACCACGACAGCAGCTTTTAAAATGGTCTGCCACTATTTTATGGATCTTTTTTATGCTGCTTATGTCCACTGGCTTGTTTTAAATGTTACTTTGTTTAAATTGTAAGCCACTTCAAGGGGGACACTGAAGAGGCAGGGTAGAAATAGCCTAAATAAATAAATAATCTCACTGAAAGTCATTCTGGGATCAATCTGCGACAGAAGATTGCTCTATCTTTGTTAATCAACTCTGTACATAGACTTGGTTGTTCTAGAATCCTTCTGAATGTTTGGGAATGGGTTTCAATAGTTTGCAGACATGGGTAATCCTGGCTTCTTTTTTTCTGAGGGGGATCTCACTGGTTTAGAAAACATGCCTTCCTCTAAAGGAGTCTCACAACTTCCTTATGGAGAATCAATACTGCACCATTTTTATTTCAAAGAGTCAACAAAGGTAATTCCTGTGATTTTCCTATCCCACGGTAGGTCCCCTCTTTGTTGTTCTGATTGTCCAGGAACCAAACTTTGGTGTGCTCAATAGGCTGCAGCTAGAGGAGTATTGGGAAAGCCCCACTCTGCAATATTTGTAGCTGGTTGGTTATACACACACACCAATACAAAACAAATACATTTAGTGCAGTCCTAAACAGGAGTCTCTTCTAAGACCATTAATTTCAGTTACTGCTAGTCTCTCAATGTGGCTTGTGAATAATGTTCTTATTTTTAGGACAGCTCAGAAGACTTGAAGTGAAGCAGAGGTAAATCAGAATGGGTTCTATAAGCACCTCATTGTACTGCAGGAGATGTCTCATTTACCAAGCTGGTTCAAGTCCCAGCTCACTAGACATTAATAAAAAATCACCTCTCCAACTTTGACCCATTCAATCCACAGTATAAAATCCCTTTCCTTATCTTCATTATCTATGAGTCATATGGATTTTAACTGTGCCCAGTTAGCAATATGGAAATTGATTAATCTGGCAGTAATTTGATGCACCACAAGTTGCTGTACATTTAATTCAAAATCGATTTGGATTGCTGGATATAGTTGGTGATGTTTCTTTCTCTTCTCCCCTGTTAGCTCATATTCCTCAAAAAGACCTACTTTTTTCAAGTGTGTGCTCTTCTTCTTCCTCTTATAGAATGAAGATATCATGAGCCCTAACAGGAAATAAACACATGTATATACAGGATTTTATAAAATGGCTTCTAGTTTTCTTTTTACATGTTTTTTTTAATCCGAAAATCACACAAAAGGAACTCACATATTTCCAAAATGTCTAGACTGGCATACATGAAGTGTCCTTTTAAAATACTTATGGTACAGGGATGAAGGGATACAAAATTCAGGAGTTGTATAGATTGTGGAATCTAGTATGGCTGTTTCTGTGACTTAAATTGCATTTAGAATTACTATGAATTGGAGCTAATGTGATTTGTAAGATGAGTCTGGGATGCCCTGACTTCACAGGTCCCATATCTCCTTTCACTGTAAAGATCAGATTGGTCTAGTTCCTTGATATGGCTACATATACTCTCCTTTTAGAATCAGGGGGTCTTGCATATATATGATGAAACAAAATTGGAATTTTCCCATGGGACAGAAAAACTTCATTGCGACAAGTTACACCAAGTTCACCCCTGACATCAACAGCCCTTAATTTCAAAGGAATTGTACCAGCAATCAATAAAGCCTAGTATACATTGGTGCTTTACACAGTAACATAAGTGAGAAAGAAAGGACTATCATGAAGGACTTACGGGATTTTTACAAACAGTAAAAATGATTAAAATGTACTTCCTGTAACTATGATTTGGCTGAATTACTGGAAGCCCTGCATGTTTCTGCTCTGAGCATAATTGTCAAGTCATTAGCATACACTGAAATTTAGAAGCAGTGGGACACAAATGAAAAATTATAATTTAATAAACATAGCAATGTTAAAAAAGAAGTGGGTTGGCATAGTTTTAAAGGGAAAATTACATTTCTGGCCTTGGAACTGTGTGAAGAAAACCAGCTAGACTCCTTGCGGTATCTTGGATGTTATCTAATGTGTTCAGAAATTGTTCAGGTGATTTTCCCACAAGTATCTTGAATGCAATGCTTCTTCTCTTTCCTTAAATGATTTTCCTTCTTTCTAATGTGTTTTCCACACTGGCTGTCTTGGATGCAAACTGTATAGCATCAAGCTGAAGTTATATATGTGTATCCTTTCCTCTGGTTTCCTAATTCCTTTCAATGAAATATAATTCCCATTACTTCCATTTGAAGAGAGTTGTTCCTCTGAGTCCTTATATGGTTCAAAGCAAAGATAAGGAGTTCAAATGTGCATTAAATAACTATTGTAGCACTTTTGTGGAAAACTTCTGAACTCAAGCATATTTGTGGTTCATGGTGCTTCTTGTGTGTAATTCCAGTATTATTTAATTGCATGCAAGTAAGGCTTTTAAATTTAAAAACATTTGGTTTCATTACTGAGAGTTATTTGTACAATTATTATGATGTAATTATACTTGCATGGATATTAGCAGTTCGGTACATATTCTAAAGACCTGTAAGATTTCAGAGGTGCACTGGAAGTTGTTAGGGGGAAAGAACAGTGTTTGCTGCGACCCTCTCTTGCTTACCTTGCTGCTTCAACTCCTATCATCTGTTCCAGTTAGAATGGTGTCTATTATGTGCTCCCATGGCAACCCTATGAATTAAAGACTTCTAAAACATCCTGTCAGCCAATCTTGTGTGTGTGTGTGCTGTCAAGTTGCAATCAACTTACGAAAACCCTGTAGGGATTTCAAGATGAGAAGTTAAAAGGAGGTTTGCCATTGTTTGCCTCTGTGTAGTAACCCTCATATTCCTTGGATAGTCTGCCATCCAAATACTAACCATGGTTGACCAGATTTGACTTCCAGGATCTGACGAGATCAGGTTATCCTGGGCTATCGAGGTCAGAGATTCAACCTACTCATTAAACTGCCTTTTGCCCCCATTTCATTCATCACCACAGTTTCGCCATTTTGTTTCCATAAAGAGACATGATGGCCATGACAGTGACTTCAGTAATGGATCTGAGAATATATTTCCTCTAGTCCATCCTATGAAGCTAACTTAAGCTGGCATGAAAGACAGGCACCTTTTCCTTACTCTTGAAAGTGACTTGACAGCACTTAACACACATAACACAGAGAGTGGATGTAGCATTTTCTTAATATGCAGGGAGAGAGTAAAAGACATTATTGGACTATCAGGGGATAAAAATTTAAAAACCACGAACTAACACTATTTAAGCTATAGAACAGTTATGGGAACCATTCCTCTGTTCTGGGAACCTTTTGCATTTTGACAGAACCTGGACAATTAATTCAAATTCCGTTTTTGAAGGATCTATATTTTCTAAAAGGTTCATGAGAATTTTTATATCATAACCTGTGGATAAGTCCATTTTAAAAATAGGTGGGGGCTCTGGAGGCCCCCCAAGGTCTCCTGCTGACAAGACCAGCATGGCCAGTGTGCAACATAGCCAGCCAGCCTTCCCCATCCTTCCCAGGTGCCCAGGAAGCTAGCAAGAGTGGCATGGTTAGCACAGCATGCCCAGTTGACCTTCTGCATGCTGTTCTTTCTCATCAGGCCAAGTGCTGGAAAGTGGCATGGAGGGGGGGTTGGCGGGAAGAGCCTCTGATTGGCCCTGCTGTCATTGGCCCTGCTGACAGCATCAGGGACTGCTGTCACTCTATTGGGGACATGTTCCCCAGTGTGGGCCAGTCAGAGTGGCACATCATTGGAAGGACCATGCAGGTTTTGTGGTATTATATAGTTATCATCATAAATTAATAATACTATCAATAAAGTTATTATAATGTGAAACCATTCTAAGAACACAACACTGTGTGATAATGAGACCAACAGCCCATCTAGTTCAGCATTCACATAATGACCAGCTTGATGTACCCATAAGGCCTAAAAGCAGGGCACATTAGCTCCAGTGTACTCCTGTTGTCTCTAGCATTTGTATTCTGAAGTATACAGAGAGCTTTGACACATTTTATACAGCCTGCCCAGTGGCTTCTCAGCATATTGCTTTGGACTTCTGAATTCTTTTCCTGATGGTGCGCTATTGTGCACTACTGAAACCCCTGGGTAGCTAATGTTTCCCAGGTTATACCTGGTTAATGTTAACCCATGAAACATCTGGATAACTTGTATTAAAAATACTTATGTAAAGAGAACTCATCAGTCTACCAAAGTAGAGAAACTGATGACTCTATTCTCTGTCCATATTTTTTCCCTACAGAAATCAGACAACCTTTGATAAACTAAAAACATTGAGCAATTGCTTTTCCAGATAGTAAGTTTCCATTAAAATTTAATTGGAGGCAGGAATGTTTATGGTGCTTAGATTTAAGATCAAACCGACTTATTTCAGCCTTTTCTCAGAAGCAGCTGTAGAATCTCCAGTTGCTTTTTAACACTCTTTGAAAAGATCATGTATTTGCAGTATTTGCTATACAAACTAGGAATCTTAGTTCTGGTTCCAGCATAGGATGAGAGGACACATGCCATTCATTTGTTTTTTTGGGTTTTTTAAAAACCCTATAGATTAACAGGCTTCACATATGCCTTTTGAAGTTCCAAATGCCATTTTCTTCCCCTGGGCTGAATTCTGCTTTATTTGCCAATTCACTGACCTCAGAAATGGGACTTTCTGGCCAACTCACATAATTTAAGTACATGACCCACCCTTATATTTAATAGATTTCACATATATTGTTTTAGGTTTGGTTTCATAACTTCTAGGCCAAAATAAAATGACAAAAAATCTGATATTTTTATCTTCATTCTTATTCAGGAACTGCAAAACAGTTTGTAGGTAGAATGTAAATCTCAAATTGCTCTACCATGTTCAAGCCAATTCAAATTAACTCTGTTCTATACTTACTATATTGGGGGGGGGCGGAGCTGGAGGCCATGCTGGTCAAAAGCCACTGTGGGACCCCAGAAATAGCTTGCACCTAGACCCCCTCTGCACACCATCCAAACTCAGCTCAAAACTCATATGAAATTAAACTCCTTGACTCACCCAGCTCCATGGATCCTTCCAATTACAGTTTATTTCTAATACATTTTGTTAATATTGCTGTTAAAATTGTTGTTCCATTACAAGTGGGCAAATCCTTTGAAATAATGTCCAACTACTATAAGTGCTTCATTGGAGAAGATTTCTTTGGAGGGAAAGGTCCTTTGAGACTTTTGGGTAAAGCTTGGATTTTTCAAAAATGAAATTAGCAGGAAATTGTGGCATGCCACCTCAAGGACCAAGCTATAGATCACTTTGTAAATCTGATTTTTTTAAAAAATGTAAATTGAAATTGCTACATGACAAGACTCAAGGCAGTTCATGGTTTCATAATTACTTACAAATAAAAATAAACCTCGCTGTTCTGCTTCTCAGAAGTCCATCTAAAAATCTCTAAGTTGCATCACCTTTTATATTCAAATACGGGTGCCAATTTTCTCATGTTCTTTGAAAGCACATTCTTTGAGAGGATATTACTGAGAAAACTTGTAGTTGGGTTGCAACTGACCCAAAAGGAATTCCTTTTCCCTTAAAATCCCACATGAGTGTTATAATCCTCAGATCAGGATCTGCTCAGGGTCTCCAGTTCAAGATAAATGAAATTGACCTCAACCAGGGCTAGAGCCTCTTCAGCCCTGGCCCCAGCCTGGTAAAACGAGCTCCCAAGGGAGATCAGGGCCTTACAGCAGTGGTCCCCAACCATTTTATCACCGGGGACTGGTCAACACTTGACAATTTTACTGAGGCCCGGGGGGGTAGTCTTTTGCCGAGGGACGTCGCCACCACCTGAGCCCCTGATCCGCTTGCTTTGCCACTGGCGCCCCTGACTTTCTGCCACCCTCTGGGGGGGGCGCTGCCAGCAGCAGCTGTGCAGTTCCATGCCGAGGGGGAGCCCCAGCCTTGGTGGCCACTGGAGAGCACCAAAGATGAGCCGGCGGCAGAGTGGCAGGGCAGCCCCCATGGCTGCAGCTGGGGAGGAGGACAAGGAGAAGCTGCGGCCTGGTACCGACTGATCTACGGACCGATACTGGTCCCTGGACCGGGGGTTGGGGACCACTGCCTTACAGGATCTTAATCAATTCCTCAGGACATGCAACGTGGAGCTATTCTGTCAGGCTTATGGTTGAGGCCTATAATAATAACATCTATGAAACAGCTGGCCTTACTACTAGAAGAAGAAGGAACTGGAAGATTGGCTCTCTTTTAGAGGTCCCCTGTATGGGTATTTTTAGAGGGTCTGATAGTGCGTTCTAATTGTTTTAAAGTTTTTATACTGTATGTTGTTTAACTAATGTTACCCCCCTGAGCGTTGGAAGGGCGAGCTACACATAAAATGTTAATGATGATGATGTTCTGTATGAAGGTATGTTGTGTAGGAGCTGCTGGCCAGCAGGTAGGTTGTGTATGGTTCAATATAAGGAGATAGACATGCAAATATGTTGGTATAAGACCACGAAAGGCTTTGAAGGATAACATTTGGGCATGGGAACAAACCAGAAACTACTGCCAATACTCCAGAACAGGAGTTGTATATTCAAATCATCTATAGGACTGGGCTGACCTCAATCCTTGACATGATCCTCCAAGGCAGGGTCTGGCCTGTTTGGTGTAGTGGTTAGGAATACGGACTTCTAATTTGGCATGCTGGGTTTGATTCTGCACTCCCTCACATGTAGCCAGCTGGGTGACCTTGGGCTTGCCACCGCACTGATAAAACTGTTCTGACCGAGCAGGAATATCAGGGCTGTCTCAGCCTCACCCACCCCACAGGGTATCTGTTGTGGGGAGAGGAAAGGGAAGGCGACTGTAAGCCACTGTGAGCCTCATTCAGCAGGGAAAAGCACCATACAAGAATAAGGTGACCAGATTGTCCCACTTTTGGAAGGACATCTGGGGGTACCTGGCAAATTGTACTTAAGTTGAAATTTTAAAATATATATTACAATACTATTTTTGCGTTATATGCATTCTATGAAACTTTTTGTTGTTCCATATAGGCCAGATTTTTAATCAAGAACCCCCCTGGTCAAAGGTGTCCTGATTTACCAATGTTGAAATCTGATCACCTTAACAAATCTTCTTCTTCTTCTACAAACAGATTGGTGTGGGTAGAAGCCTGAAGTAGACGAGAAGCATGCCAAAGAGGATTTTTCATAGCAAAAGGCTCTAAAATAAGATTAAGAGGGGAAGAATTAGAAATGAGTGAAGTATCTGTTTTGGGAATAAAGTTCCTTAAGTAGGAAGCAGAAGCTGATGGGGTTCTTCTGTTAGCAAGAAATTAAGAAAGAAATTAAGAAAAGACAACAGAGCACTACGCTCAATAGCACCGTGATTGCATCACAGAGTAATAGTCAGGTATTGCAAATCCAATAAAATGCTCAATATTTTTGAGGTCAGATCAGTAATATCTAATAGCATGAAAGGCATGTCTGATATTCCCAGTTTCTCTTTTTTACTCCTGAGAAATATTGGAATCAGAATTATGTCTGGGAGGTAGCAGGAGTGGCTAGGAAAGAGGGGGTAGGCCCTAGCTGGGAAGTGGGGCATAATCCCTTTACATTTTAAAAGGCCGTTCTTTTCAGTGTGCAGTAGAGCTGGCCCCTGGAGTCTGGCAGCCTTTCTCCTATTGAGTTACATGGTGTTTATATGGCCAATGCATTGTGGATCAGTTAGGGGCATGCTTTCCCCCTCCTTTTCTGCTCCTGCTGCCTCTTGGAAGAAGCAGCACAGGCACTTCAAAAAGCATTGAAATTTCATTTTGCCATTTTGAAAAGGGTGTGGTTGTTATTACTAAATTTGGGGAGTACTGATAGTGTTTCAATATTCTGATGTGACCCTCTGATACAACAATAGTACTTCCAGTTTTTAAAGGAAACAATAATCATGCCTTTCTTGGCTTTCTGATATGGAATTAAAATGCCAGTTTTTGAGGTGTATTCTTCTAGACTGTATTTTCCTGCAAATGAGTCATTTGGCTATTGCATTTCACTTCTACAATTCAATACGCAAAGTTGCCCACTTCTATACATTTTCCTGCACAGTTGCTGACTCTGACCTGCAATATTCTGAACAGCTCTAAAACAAGGGAAGAGATGAGTCGATCACATGCCAAGAATGCCAACAGACTGGAGGCAAAATGCTCGAAATACACATGTGTGATCCCTCTCTGCCTTCTGTGCACATTAACTGAACAGCAATGGAACATATACAGCAGCCTTTGGTCTCTCAAGTCTAGACACTTGCTTTCTGAATACAAATTTCCCATAAAATAGGAGCAATTCAATAAGGTAATTTTATAAGCCAATTTCATGAACATTTCATAGGATGCAGTTTCTACCTTACGGATGCAAACCTCATTGGTGGTCAGAACACTCAAATCACAATGAGAAAATTGCTTAGAGTGGAGATCCTTTAAAACTCTAATGAGGTACATATTTCCCTCCATAGACATGTTCCCAATTTTCAGAATGGAAATAAATCACACTTCATATGTTGTGTTAAAATCAACCCACAAATACCATCATTTGATCTTGGTGGGAATGTACTCAAATACATACACAGAATGCCATCCGTGGGATATAGTTTTGTATTTTTTGACGTCAAGCTAATTTTTATTAGTTACATTGATCTCAGTGGAATTAATTTGTGAACACATTTGCTAAAAAAAAATTCCACTGAGATTTATAATTTTATTATGTTTAGGATTATAACATCAGCTGCCATTTTATCTTTGGTCCTGAAGTACAGAAGGAACGTCATTGTTGGTTTTGTTCATATTTAAGAAAAATAGCTTGTTCTTGACTTCAGAAGTACATAATTAATATTCACAAATAATTTTAAGACACTTGATTATTCAAGACAGGCCTTTAATTTATTTTTTTAATTAAAAGTTCACATGTTAAAGTTATGAAGACCAGAAATCACATTTTGAATTTGTTTATTAAAATTGTCAGCCTTTTGGCAAGGACATCAAAGGATGATCTCCTTTTTTCCTTACAACTACTCCATGAGATAGGCTGAAGTGTCAGTCTTA
Organism: Paroedura picta; assembly: GCF_049243985.1. Classification (NCBI taxonomy): domain Eukaryota; kingdom Metazoa; phylum Chordata; class Lepidosauria; order Squamata; family Gekkonidae; genus Paroedura; species Paroedura picta. The sequence continues at coordinate 82,782,704 of NC_135374.1, read as the reverse complement.
GGCCATTTATACACAGGTGCTTTCCCGCACTTTTACCATGCATGTCCATCAGGTTTTCTTTTTCATTCTGCATTGATTTCCCTCCCTTCAGCACTCAGTTCACTTGCCAGCTGCTGTTTCCCTGTGTTTTCTGAGAATGGTTTTGTGCTTCACTTCCATGTCAGAGGTAATTCAAGAGCATACAGATTCTCCCATATTTACCTCCTGCCCTTTTCCTACTACTTGGAAGCCCACATTGAGGTCATTGCTCCCACACTGCACCTTCTGCCACCACCTTTGCTCTTTGGTATACAAGCTTCAGAATTGCTTACTTTTTCAATCATTAAAATTTAAGGGGGGGAGGTTACAAGCAGGATAAGCCGATATATATGAATTTTGACAGGGAAAGCTTCTCTCATAAACTACCATGGAGTGGATTTTCATAGAAGTCACATGCAAAGTGGTGGTGGGGAGAGAGAAGATATGTCAGCCACTCCTTTTTTGTACTGTGGCTTTTCATGGGAAGACTCTGTGGGGCTGGCTGCCATTGAGCCTTGTGACTCCACGGCTCACTGGGGCAGGCAAAAGAGGAACCAGCCAGGGCTCACTTGCCAACTGCACAGGGTAGGCCAGTAGGTCTGTGAGGTCACTTCACAGGCCAGCTTTCTGGGCATTTGAGGAACAGGCACCAGGCACATGAGCTCTTCTGCCCACAGCAAGGCCTCCAGGTAACACTCCAAACCAGAGAAGTCAGAGAACAGGCAGAATGGCCCTGCAGCACAGAGACATGCCTGGTGAGCCAGGTGTTCATCCCCCTCCCTCCACACATGTCTCTGCACTATAGGGCCATCCTGCCTGCTCACCTCTCTGGCCTGGAGAGCAGCTTGGAGGTCTCACTGTGGACAGAGGAGCCCCTGGGACAGTTGAGGCCTCCTGACACCTGTTCCTCAAATAACCAGTGGACTGCTGAGTGACCCCATGGGCCCACTATCGACCCTGCAGAGCTAGCAGGCAAGCCTGGCTGGTTCCTCTTTCACCCACCCTAGTGAGCCATGGGGAAGTGGGGCATAATGGTAGCTAGCTTCACAGAGTCTCCACATGCAAAGCTACAGTGCAAAAAAGGGAGTGGTTAAATCTTCTTTTATCTTTCCATTTTGTATTTGACTTTTGTGAAAATCCACCCTGTGGTAGTTTGTGAGAAAAGCTTTCCCTGTCAATAGCTTTTTTTAAATCTAAGACTCATATTGCTAGTCTCATCATGCTGCCCCCCCCCCCGAAGGAAGGCAAAATGATGCAGGATGTCCGGAGCTCATTGAACAGGGGTGGAATAAAAGTATGATAGACTGGTCCAAGGTCGTCTAATGTATTTCTTAACTGAGTGGTGTTTTGAACCGCGGTGGAACGTCCACTTCATTGTACTGGCTCTGTTTTAGTAGTGTGGGGGAGGGAATATGTGAGACACTTAGAAGTCTCACATGGCCTGGCTATCAGTGATGTGTATTTCTTTATGTGTATTTTCTCTTTTCAATCGTGCTATTGACAAATTTTCCTGACAAGCAAAATGGCTAGGGAAATAATTGGAGAATTTGGAGGTGGAGCTTATGGAGGGTGGGTTTTGAGGAAAAGAGGGACTTCAATGGTTATAATGCCAAAGAACCAACCTTCCAGTGGACATTTCTTTTCAGGCAAACTAATCTCTGTTGTCTAGAGATCAGTTGTACTCCCAGGAGATATCTAGCCACCACCTGGAGGCTGGCAACCCTAAAATTAGGTTATTTGAGGTCTTTAATGTGCCAATTAAGGTCAATGCTTCAATGCCTAGACTGATTGCTACATGTAAAATACTAACATTTCTCCACACCAATGAGGATGGACAAGAACGGACAAGCTGTAAGACAGCAGCTTTGGACTCAGCTGAATATTTGGTTTAGGTGTGTGGAAGTGATTCTGTCAGCTCGCAATGCCTATGTGCTTGTAACTGGATCCATCGAATATTTACTCTACTTGTATACTTATAAATAACTTATTAAAAGGTCACCAATGTCTGCTTTCTCATGCAGAGGGAACTTACCCTACAAACACTGAATGTCCAACTCCAAGAAAGGACAATTGGAGAACATGATATCATAATTCCTTGTGGGTGCAATAAGTTCAGTGATTGGATGCATAGGATGGGGTGATGCTGCTGCTAGCTGGATTCTCTGCTAGACTGCTAGACTTTTCTCTCAATCAATGCAGTAGAGTTCCCCCAAACAGAACCTACTGGCAAATTGTGTACAATCAAAAGGTTAGCAAAAGAGAGAGAATGTCAAATTACCTGCACTTAAAGAAGAATGCTCCATGTAGTAACCTCCCAAAGCATAACATGGTTTCATGCATGAACGCACCACAACCACACTATGGAGCTAAATGGTGCACCATTCTATGGAGACAAAGTCTAGACAGGTAGTTTCACATAACAGAGCTTCTGATGGGAATGGATGAGGGATGCACGATTTTAGAAACCCAGAATGCTAGGTAAGATACGGATGGGAGTTGGCAGCAGCATGCTTATTCTAGGCAAGTATGCATACTTCTGGATATGAGAAGGGTCCAAAATGAGTGAAAATGGAAAATTAGTGAAAAATAAGTTAGGTTGCAAAAGAATAAAGCTTCCTTTAAAGACCCTACAGAAAGGCCAGTAAGGAGACAGTTGGCAAGATAGATATGCTGAATATTCCAGCATAGATAACTAACACAAGGGATGAATCACATTGGAAAGATCTGAGTGATATATTGTTGTTCCAGCCTACTGGGACTCATTGTTAGACGTTTGTGATGAAAGTTCTCTGTGCCTCCCTATAGCAAATTCTAAGAACCTGTGTCTTAGCTGACTCAAGGAATTAAGACCATTACCCATTCTTTACATAAAACTGTCAGAGGAAGAAAGATCTGGCTAGATTCAGCTGGGGAGCCATGTTGATCTGAAGCAGCGGAACAAAGTTTGAGTCCCATGGCACTTTTAAGATCAACAAAAGTTTTATTCAAAGTATAAGCTTTCATTTTGCACGAACACTTGTATCTGAAGAAGTATACATGTACACGAAAGCTTATACCATGACTAAAACTTTGTTCATCTTAAAGGTGCCACTGGACTCAAAACATCTGGCGAACCACTGCTTGTTAAGGTGTTACTCTCCATCTATCCATCCTTACTTTCCAGGAACATATTTCATGTAAATAAGGTTTAACAGCACATGAGGTAATCAGAATACCGATTAATCATGTGAAAGACAAATTAATGCATAACCCACATTTGAGAACAGAATTACCCTTTATGTAATTCACTTGGAATTTCTCTATAACAGTTTGTTTGAAATACAGTTTGGAATAAAATTGGAATGCCAGTAATGGGGGGAACATGATAAATTGTTTCAAGAAACTCCACAAAGGCTTTGGACATAAAGAGGATGTCTGTTGCTAACTGTTCCAAAGATGACACCACTTCCTATCTATGAACTGGCTTTGGCTCTGTAGTAAAAGTAAATGCAGTAGTTTGCAACACAACATTAATGGTTTAGTTTAGCCAGAATTTTAGTAGATGCTTAATTTCATGATATGTTAATCGTGTGTCCTTTTTGTTCTACTAAAGTATTGCATTAAGGTGCAGGTGGACTCAAAGTAAAGTTCTAGACTCATGTAGTATAGCACCGTGCTCCCTCTACAAATTTAACAACACCTGACCCTCAAGTCCCATTAGATGTCTATTTGGAAATAAATCCCCCTAACAAAAGGCCTGTTCTCACCACATTTCTTGGTGTTATAAAAATTGGAGACTTAGCTTGTTACAAAGAAGTTATGTCAACACTGGATGCAAAAGATAGGGAAGCATTATGTTGTTGTTGTTGACAACCATTCAGTCATGTCTGACTCTTGGCAATCCCGTGGCACAAGTGTCAGCACGATCCCCGATCCCGCACCACCTCTCTCAGCCGTGCAATATTTTTGCCAGTGTCCATTCCGATTGTGTCCAACCACCACACCCTCTGTCGACCTGGTTTCCTTTTTCCACTGACCAATCATAGCATAATTGCTTTCTCCATTGATTTGGATCACATGATATGGCCAAAGTAAATGAGTCAGAGTTTCATGATTTTTGCTTACCAATGATATATCAGACTTCATGCGCTATAGTATTTCTTTGATCATGACTTTTGCTGACCATGAAACCCACAGAAGCCTTCTCCAACATCAAAGTCAAATGAATTTATTTTTCTCTTGTCTGATTTTTTCACCATCCAACTTTCACAGCCATAAGTGGCTATTGGAAAGATGATAGATCTAACTAATCTACATTTGGTAGTCAGGCTTATGTCCTTCCTTTTCCATGTTTGATTCAAGCTCATCATTGCTGAGTGACCCAGACCAATTTGATAGTTTAATGGGCATAAACCATTATGCTAAATCCTGATACACCTGGATGCTGGAATATGCAGGATCTGTACAGTACAGGATTCAGACCCATATAAAGAATGTTCTCAAGGGGCATGAGGAGAGATATGTATTTAGCATAGTTAGGTTAAGAACTTCCTGATGTTTTTTTCTGATAATCTTCTCCAGTGTCCTGATTGGCTCTTTGGAGACTTCCTGCTTCTTTGAGCCTACTTTCTCCACTTGCCTCCACTTCATGCTATAGGAGCCTACCAATGCAGTTCCTTCACAGTTTGAAATCAGAAAGCAAGTCCTACACCCCTGCCTTGGTACAGCTCAGCTGTGTGGGGCAGGTTGGAAGGAGAAACTATGGCAGCTTCTTTGCCAGCACTTGGAACGGGCTTCAGATCAACTCTCAGTAGCCCTTTGTATCTGATGCAGCAATAGTTTCTGAAGCTACCATGTAATATGGAATATAGCTGCAGATCACAGGTCCTACATAATAAGAAAACAAAGCACTATATCTGACATTGTTTTCTTTTCAGTATTATACATCTGACAAGTATGACTCTGAGCAAGATTTTGACTACCTCAGAAAAACTATCTCAGAGAACATTTAAAAGGTAAAGGTATCCCCTGTCCAAGCACCAAGTTATGTCTGACCCTTGGGGTGACGCCCTCCAGCGTTTTCATGGCAGACTCAATACGGGGTGGTTTGCCAGTGCCTTCCCTAGTCAGTACTGTTTACCCCCCAGCAGAAAGCTGGGTACTCATTTTACCGACCTCAGAAGGATGGAAGGCTGAGTCAGCCTTGAGCCGGGTGCTGGGATCGAACTCCCAGCCTCATGGGCAGAGATTTCAGACTGCATGTCACTGCCTTACCACTCTGCACCACAAGAGGCTCTTTCAGAGAACATTACACAAAGATATATTTGATAAGTCGGTAACCAAGAATTTTAAAAAGACGACATTAATTTTATTGAACAAAAAGGAGAATAATAGCTGAGTTTGTATAGAGCAGTTCCAAGTTTGGGCTACCTCAGCAATGGCACCCTCTGGAATACCCTCTAGTGCCCCTCTCCTCAGTGGTTCCCTCTTACATGTTCAACCAATCCATTTCCAAATGAAGAGAGTAGGAAGATAAAACGGCAGGGGGTAAGCTGAAGGTCCTTGCTACATGTTCCCATTTTCCCTACTGAGGGAACTGAGGGAGCAGGAACTGAAGCCCTCAATTGCCTCCCTTTGGCCCATTATGCACGGCCGCTGAAACGGCGATTTCGGGTCACGTGGAAAACGCGGAGGGGGAAGACGCAACGCATACCGGTTATGCACGGGGTGGGGCGCGACGGCGGCAAAACCCAGAGTAACCGATTATGCACGGGCCAATCCGGGCGCCGCTTCTGGTTGCGCCCCGCTCACCCGGAAGCTGCGCTTTCTTCCGCGTATCACTGACGCGGCTTTTTCGGCGGCATGCACCGAAGCTGCAGCCGGTTGCAGCCGGCTCCGTGCGTTATCCGTGATTTTAGTCGCCGCCATTCCACCCCGAATGTGCGCTAAAACCCCCGTGCATAATGGGTCTTTCTGGCAACTGGATTGGTACAGTACTAGTGAGCAAGTGGTTGGGGAGAAGAAGCATCCTGCCTATTGCCTGCACTAGGGTGGGGAAGAGAGTGGCAGGGGGCTGCTATTCCTCCTCCTTGTCACTATCTCTACTTGCTAGCCCAATTGGGTGAATTAGGAAGCACAACAAAAGGAGAAGAACTGGAGGCTTGGCAGCTAGCTGAACAGGGCTGTAGACAGACTTCCTCGTGGTCCTTGCTGTGCTGTCCCTGTTCTCCCACGTGCAAATGTTTGTATACTCCTGTTTCCACTAACAACAGCAAAGCTGGAAGTTTGATTGGACTCTCTCCTAATAGTTATTATTATTAGTAGTAGTAGTAGTAATAGTAGTAGTATTGTTGTTGTTGAATTTATTACTCACCTCTACACTTAGGCTCGAGGCAAGTTACAATATAGCCCCAATAAAAGCCCCTATAAAAATAAAAACCCCATACATAATATAACAATAGAGAACAAAGATGTGGAGGAAAAATAAATAACTATCCCAACCCTGAACATACTGGACAGGAGGGAGAAAGAGGGCACTGTTGACATTTGCTACTGCTGCTGCAATCCTATGGGGGGCCCTGATTTACCGTGTTGCCCAGCCTCAACCAATGACCCAGTGGAAGAGCTCCGTTTTGCAGGCCCTGCTGAAAGGTGGAAGCTGGTTATAAGGATTTGTGGTATTTAAATTCTATCCTGGTTTTAATTCTGTTTCTATATATCAATATTATATATTTTATTTGATCTGATATCTGATAATATTTCATCTATAACTACTGATGTTATGCCTCTGGTCTATGACTGCAAATAAATTTGATAACTGGTTAGAGTTCTTGCTATGGAAAGAGAAATTCCTGTTTTAAGTTCACATGTATCCATAAAACAGATCCATGAATTTGTTGTCAGCCATTCAGTCGTGTCTGACTCGTGGCAATCCTATGGCACAGCTGTCACCATGATCACTGATCCTGTACTGCCTCATTCATTTATTTTTTAAATTTATTATTTGATTAATATCTCACCCCTCCCAATGTGCTGGCCTGGGGTGGTTTTACTCGGCACACTTCATTTTTAAGTGAAAATTTGTTGGCTCACAATGAACATGTAGTGTAAGAGGTGTTAACATTTTATATTTAATGGGCTTTGGAAACTTATCAGAGACTCCAGGCATTAGCTTTAATGGAATTGCCATGCTTCTAAGGATTGCTTAGGTATAGGGTTGCTGTGGATCTCTCCCTACCATATTCAGCATCACCCAGACCTTCTTTATTATTGTGGTTAACAGACTGACTGTTCTTTTGACTGCAGTGTCCTATGAGTTGCAGTCAATAATCCTTTGAACTCTCATGTGCCCACTGCCCAATTTTGTTCAAGACTGTCATGCATGGAAAAGGGGTTCAGCCTCAGCAGGCCAACCAGAAAATTCCTGGGATTATTGCAGGTTGAAAAAATGATACATGCTCACCTCAAGTGAACATTTGAAGTTGTGTTATACTAAATCAGCTCATTGGGCCAATAAAATCAGCAGTGTCTGTTAAGACTGGCGAAGGCTCTCCAGGGTCTCAGGTAGAGGTTTTTCATATTTCCACTAACAGATTCTTTAACTGGAGATGCTAGGGATTGAACCTGGATGCTTGCAGAGCAGGCACTCTGCCACTGAGCCACAACCCTTCTCAGTTATGACTCAAAGACACACAGAAACTAAGGAGAACCTATCACTCACACGTGAGTGTCAGAGACACAGAATGGACCCCTGGACACAACCTGTGTTCTGAAGAATTTGAGACCAGAAAATAAACAGTGAAGATTTGATCCTGGATATCCTAGGTCCATGTCTAACACCACCACTATGCTACACTGGGTCCAGTTTCACATTGTAACTGCTACATAGGAGGGTGGCATGTCTCCTGCTATAGTGGGAAATATCTCGGCTGGACCCCCTGTTCCCTGCCACCACACAATAGGCCAGTGAGGGAAGAAAATGTACCCTAGGATCACAATGTCACTTTCAGCATGAACCAGGAATTACATTAATGGTTTAGGGCAATGCTCTATTATTCAACCCAAACTCTGTGGTAAAACCATAGTAATACGGATGCATGCTAAAGAGTTTCCCCTCCACATGGACAACTAGAAGTGGCATCACAACAATGGGGATGCTGAAACCAGTAGGACCTTGCCTTCTCCATCCAAAATTTCTCAGGATGGCAACTCTATTGTTATACCATACTGAATCAATGAAAAATGCAAAGGAATTGGGAAGATAAAGGGCATTACAACTAATCCAGAATTGTCCATAAGTGCTGAGATGGACTTACTGACCGCTTGAGCAATCATGGAAGAAGGAGTCTTTGAATGCTGGTTCATATTTTTATGAAGCATTGCTGAACATTATGTGACTGTTGCATCTATATCCCTAGCTCTTTCTGCCCACCTACACATTTAAGATTTTCCACTAAGACTCATTAAGCGTTTCAGCAGATGCATGTTATTTTGGTCAAGCTACTTAACAGTGTATTTTTGTTGTTCTTCTGGACTTATCATTTTGGTCTTCCAAACAACTCTTCCTCCCCGCCCACAAATAGATTTCTCTTGCATCTTGGTCTTGAGCATTAAGAAGCTAGGCAGACAACATTGGTGTAAGACTTGGAAAAAGAGACTATTTTAAATTAAAACCTTACTAATACAACAAAGAGTGGACTTTTCCATGAAATCAAATGGCACGTCTTCAGCTTGGTTTCTAACTCAGGCACTTAAAAAAAAAACCTGCCTTGTTTAAGAGGAGAATCTTGTCTCTGGCCTGTCTTAGATTAGCACTGGACTGGAGCCAGTACAGTGGTCTGCTTTCTACAAGCCCTAAGTTTAAATTTATACAGTACAGAGAACTGGCTCAGTTCCTCTGTCACTTCAGGCCTGCATTTCTTGTACTGCATTAAAGCAGTATTTCACATGTTGTTCCATTAAAGCCACCATTGTTCTTGCTCATTATTAAACAATACGTTTTTTTGGTTTAAAGAAGGAAGAGGTCCCAGACTACTATGAACAACTTCCAGATCGCCTCTGATTTAACACCCACACCTATGGCATAAAGTCTACTGCACAGAGTCTTTATGGCCTTGGTTATTGTTTAAATTACTTTTAGCCTGTGATAACTTATCTCAACACAAAAGCTTCTTTTTTTTTTTTTAAGAATCACAACACTGTCAGTTAATGGTTTAAATGCCTTCTATTAGTATTTGACACTGCAGTGTTCTGAGGTCACTTAGCCTTTTTCCTCTACAGCTTTTATGAACTGTCTGCATAGGAAGCCGGTGCTAATGTTCTCACTCTTCCACTGTAGCCTAGTGTCAGGCCACATTATAAAGCAGTGCATAACCCTTATAAAAAGGTTACTTTTAGAAGGCCGTTTTCCATTGGAGAAGATCTTAAAAATTCCAGTGTTTTTATAATCACTTATCTGCAGGAACGCTGTCTGGATATGCATCACAGGGACAGTTAGAGAAGCCAGCATATTTGCAAGATTTATCTAGTATCAATGTATTGGATCTTGCCTGTATTCTTATGTGACCAACCACAGGCTGACCTGTAACCCTGTTTTGAGTCCTTACCCACCAGGTGAAGACTGATGTGTTATTTGTATTCGTGAGCTGCCTTGAATTTTTATTTTGGGAAAAGAAAAATGGAGTGTAAAATAATTATTTCATGAAAAAAACAGTTTAATTCTGTTTGTGCCTTTAGTTTAGACCAAATTTTTTATATATAAGGAACAGAATACAATCAAGGTCTCAAGGTGATCCATTTCAAGACATTGCATTAATGACACTTTATCTTACAAAATACGCCTTATAAAAGGGCTGGCATACTATTAGGCATGTTTATTGAATAGGTGTTCAGAAGTAATGTTGCTGAGCTTGCAAAGACGGTGATCAGAAACCTAGTTTAGAAGAATAGACTTTTAAGGTTTTCTTTGGATTTTGGCCCAGCTCATCATTTATCTTTAGATGTTCTGAGCTTCCCTGCTACCTCTGCTTTCCACATATCCATTTCAGCTGGGGAGGGAAGAGAGAAAGGAGTGGAGTGGAAAGGATGGGGCAGGGCGGTTTCTTGGATCTTTAGGCCACTAAGCCTCCTAAAAAGAATATCCCAGAGCAAAACTCCCTGGAAATTGTTGATTGCCAGGACTTCTAGGACATAAATGATGCAGTCAGAAGATCAAACATTTATATATTTTTACCTGCCTTAAAAGAAAGATAATCTCACCTGTTGACAGTTGGAGAATATTTCTAGAGACCACAATGATGTAATGGAACCATTCTTATGATGCCCTAATGAAATAAAACAGTTTTGGAAGGGAGGTGCTGCAAAGGGCCCAACATGCTTTTTAAGGGGGTGATGAACTGTGACTTTGCTAACTGGGTCCATGTACATGCATTGGGGAAGGAGCGGTGATTAGCTCGTCAGGGGAGGGGGAAAAACAGAATAGAGAATAGGAAGGGGAAATGTTGCTTTGAGTGAATTTCAAAGGACTTCTGCTTTTCATCATTCATCAACTAATGTAATAGTTCTTGCCTACAAAAAACAGTTGTTCCCGAAAACCTGGAAAATTCCCAGGATTGCTGAAAATCTGCAGCCTAAAAACTTGGGATGTGTAGAAGAATGGGTACCTTTAGGAAACAAATGCCCTCTGCAGTGGCCATTGTTAGGCAACCAGATATAATATTGTCAGCATTCAAACCGTGGCTTCTGTCAGATGACAGAGATCAGAGTCTGCCTGGGCATAATGGCTGCTTTGGAGGGTGGACTCTATGGCATTATTCCCCACTGACAGCCCTCTCTTCCTTACGCTCATGCCCTGAATAAATCTTTGTTGGTCTTAAAGGTGCTACTGGACTCTCATTTCCTTAAACTCTGTCTTCCTTAGGCTTCACCCTGAAATCTCCAGGAATTTCCCAGTCAAGATGGAACTGCCAATCCTAAACTATATAAAGACCTAACTCGGTATACCAAAACAGATTTAGAAGCTGGGGAGACTGCTGCCTGGATCTGAATTACAATGCAATATCTGTAAGGCTTCCAGTACTATTAGGATAATACCAAATAGATGGTCAGAATACACATGGAGTCTTAAGCTGAAGTCTTTTCAGAACTATACAGTGAAAAGTTTAGTTTCCAGAATACTAAACTGGAATACCTCTAAAATGTTTGGGAGTGGGGGTGGTCAAAGACACCTTCTCTCTGATAGGTGGAATAATGATGGATGTGACAGCATTAAGATTTGGTGCCTTGTGACCTGGACTGGCTGAATAAATCCCTCAAACTTGAAGACCGAATAAGTTGTCTGCATATCCTGTTTTGTTAGAGACACAATTCCACAACTGGCAGTGATTAGCAGTTGGGATTTCCTTCAGGCTGGTCTGAAAAAAGGGAAGCAGTGAAATGTATTGGCTGCAATTTGAAGGCTAGAAAAGAGGGAACCATGCCAGCTAAGAATATGTCCCTGCCTCTAGGCAGCTGAATTCTGAACTCCCTTGGTGTGGCTGTCATCTGAGTTCTCTGCCATCAGTTTATTGGACTTCTGCACTTAGAGTTGTACTGAATGTACATCACATAAACCACAGGAAAGGATCTATACTTATATTTAAATATATTTCATTCTGAAGCTTGCAATAATATTACATAGTGCATGAAAGAGCTGCCAACATTTCTCACTCTCTTTGCACTTTCTATAAAAGCATAGCAACAGCATAAATTAGCTGAAGGCCATGGCTATCAAAGTCAGTTGCAAATATTCAAGAGTCTCAGATTTCAAAAGAGCAATGGAAGTTGGAGAATTAGAATGAGTCTCAAATGGCGCTAGGGTGACCTGTTGCTTTGAGAGATCTAGAACAAACTGTCAGACATTGCCTCAGGACTCAAGGATGCCTAGTTGTTGGTTTCCCCCCTCCATTGTCATTCCTGCAGCCTTCTTCCTTAGCCCACACAGCAGTTCCCAGTGAAAGCTGATCCCTCACGCGCAGTCTGCTGCATGTAGTCTGTGTTTCTTTCCCCCCTGCACAGTCCATGCAAATACATGCGGCCTGATGCACATTCAAATGTCGGTCATGGGAAAGGAAGGAGAAAAGCTACGCAGGAGTTAGAATAGTTGAGGTTTTTAGACAAGGGATTAATTGGTTTATTGACTTTTCAAGAGTTTCCATAAATGTCTCCAGTTACTTACAGCATCCTTTTTAACAATCCAGAGTTTCCCTTTAAAATAAAAAATCCAGCACCCTTTTTGTATTGCTGTTGCACAGTAGTGTAGCCATTGTAGTGGTTAAGAGCGGCTGTTTCTAAGTTGGCAAGCTGGGTTTGATTCCCGGCTTCTCCACATGCAACCAGCTGGGTGACCTTGGCCTAGGCCCAGTCCTGTAAGAGCTGTTCTCACAGAGCAGTTTCTCTCAGGGTTCTCTCAGGTTCACCTACCTCACAAGGTATCTTGTGGGGAGAAGTAGGGAAGGCAATTGTAAGCCTTCAGGTAATGAAAAGCAGGGTATAAAAACTAACTCTTCTTCTTCTATCCCATATAAACTGAACTCTGGAAGGAGTTTCTACCTCTTCTTATTTTAGAAATCTAAAACAGAATATCTTTCTATATACCTTTTTAAAGCAACCTCTACCTAGTCGACCTTATAATCTCTGCTAAGGAATTGTACATCTGAATATAATTTAAAAAATGGCTGATATTGTTTTCCATTATAAAACATTGGCTAAAGACTTCTGGAAATTCTGAGTTTATGTTCACCACTCTTAGTTTTATGACTTTTGGCAAGTTTTAATGATATGGAGTAATATCAGTTTCATTAATCTTTTCTCAGTATCAGGTGGTTAACAAACATGAGACATAAATATACGTGGGAAGAAATGATGTAACAACTCATTTCTGTCCCCCAAAGCATGTGCTTATTTTCAATGGACTCCAAAATGAGATTTAGAAGGTGTCAGCACAGTATGTGGTTACTGTAGATCTCCAGCTGAATGTATCAGTAGAAATAAGGGGAAACCTCAGTGGCACATATAGTTTTGAGTTAGACTAGACAAAGTACCCTAAGACATGGGAAATATTTTTTCTTACTGCTGACTGAAAGGTGCTGGAACCACAAGACAATTACAATAAAGCAAGACTGTGACTCTTCAGATGTCCGGAGCCTACAACTCCCACGAGCCCCACAGTTTGGCCATCCATGATTCTACAGTAAGAGTACCCAACACTTTCACCTTGGTCTCAAACAACTTTCGAGGGGTCTAATTTAGATGCTGCCTCTTTCTGGACCAGCAGCCCTGAAGACCCCATTTTACTGCTCCTCTCCCATTCTATCGCTTGTAATATCCCAGAGATTTTTTTTCCAAAGGCAGAATCATCCACAGCATCAGCCACCCAAGGATGCTGTGGATGATTCTGCCTTTGGAATGGTGGCCAGTTTGGTGTAGTGGTTAGGAGTGCGGACTTGTAATCTGGCATGCCGGGTTCGATTCTGCGCTCCCCCACATGCAACCAGCTGGGTGACCTTGGGCTAGCCACGGCACTGATAAAACTGTTCTGACCAGGCAGTGATATCAGTGCTCTCTCAGCCTCACCCACCCCACAGGGTGTCTGTTGTGGGGGGAGGAATGGGAAGGCGACTGTAAGCCGCTTTGAGCCTCCTTCGGGTAGGGAAAAGCGGCATATAAGAACCAACTCTTCTTCTTCTTCTTCTTCAACAACCAGCTAAGCAGCCCAAGGACCAGAAGAAATCCTTCCATAGCTAGATTTCCATAACTGGGATTCATGGGATTTCTATAACCGTGGGAAGGGGAAGAATCCAATTTTTGCCCAAGGCCCATAGTTTGGAATTTTATTTATTTAAATATTTGTACCCCACCTTTCCTGTTGCTTCAGGCAGGCATTTGCCCACCAGCATGCCATTTTAAAGACCTTATAGATCAGAATAGGTGGATGGAAGCCTTCACACTAAATAATGCAGTTTAAATCCACTTCAGCAACCATTTGCAAAATCCAGTTACAAAGTGAATTGAAAGTGGATTGAAAGTGCAGCTTGGTGTAGTGGTTAGGAATGAAAACTTCTAATCTGGTGAGCCAGGTTTGAATTTGTGCTCCCCCCACATGCAGCCAGCTGGGTGACCTTGGGCTCACCACAGCACTGATAAAACTGTTTTGACCGAGCAGTGATATCAGGGCTCTCTCAGCCTCACCCACCTCACAGGGTGTCTGTTGTGGAGAGAGGAAAGGGAAGGTGAATGTAAGCCACTTTGAGACTCCTCTGGGTAGAGAAAAGTGGCATATAAGAACCAACTCTTCTTCTTCTTCTGTGTAAGAAAACACCTGATAGGATGACCCTACACATGGCCACCATTTTCAACACCTAAAAGAGATTTATATTTTGAAAGAGCCAGAATGGTATACAGTTAGGATTAGGGATGCCCACTCTCCACTTTGGCTCTGTTTCTACCTACCAGCTACAAGATTGGGGAGCAGATCCCTCAGCAAGATCCAACATGTAAGGAGCAGCCTCCCTGCTACTCCCTGGCTACTCAACAGGCTTGCTATGTTTCTCCCTTTCACTTGACAGGCCCCTTTCTTGCAACATAACAGGGGTGTTGGGACAGGAGGGGAGAGTCATTAGCCTGAGTTGTTTGAAGGATGAATAAGAATTCCAAAGTCAGCAAAAGGGCTTAAAAATTAACAGAATAATGACTTTCAAAGTGCTTTTTTTTTTAAGAAGAATTGTGGATACTTTTCAGGGATGCCTTAGTTAGATCACTAATTGTGGGAATACTCATCTCACCCTGATTTAGTTAGTCCAGGTTAACCAAGTCCCATCAGATTTCAGAAGCTAAGCAGGGTCAGCCCTTGTTACTATCTGGAGAGGAGACGACCAAGGCAGCCCAAGGTTGCCACATAGACAGAGGCAACAGAAAGCCACCTCTGTTCATCTCTTGCCTCAAGAACCATATGGGGTTCCACTAAATCAGCTGTTTCTTGATGGCCCTTTCCACCACCACCACCACCACCACCACCACCAGTGGATTGTTTTGAAATGGGATTTCCATAAGTGTGGGAAGTAAAAATCCTATTTTTGCACAAGACACATATTGAGAATTTTCCTGCTCTAAATTAATCTGAGAGACTGCCTGTGTGGCGCTTTGGATAGCTAATATTTTCTGTAAATCTCAGAAAAGTAATGTAGCTTAAGGGGAAACTATACCTGGAGATACTTTATCACTTTTCTGGCAAAAATCCATTTCATTTTTTGTCAAAATAAAAGGGTAAGCAAATGTTGTTTTGCTTGTTTCACAAACACAGGTTTTCTGTTCTTAAAGAGAAATTATTTCAGTTGTCTCTATGTCTAACTCATGACTCCATTAGAAGTCCATTGAATAAAATGGACACATCTGATGAGACTTGCCTAATGCAGCCAGATCAGATACTCTCTTAGTTCACCTCATATATCGTACCCTGAAGTAAAGCCCTTTTGGAAGCACATGAACCACTCATATCAATGTCAGATAAAAATCACATATGATTTGTGCATGCATTCATAATCTATCACTAGAGCTCACAAATAAGCAACTATCATTATGGGAGATATTTGAAGCCATTCCACTACTCCTCCAAATCTCAAAAGTATATACAGGACATTCCAATTACATCACATAACACTTTAGTGGGAACAGCTGTTTCAACCAGATGCAAACAAGTAATATTTTTACCTTCCACCTAACTGGAGCCGATGCATTTGCACAAGTACGACTGATGCAATAGCAGTTTAAAGAATGACAGTTAGTTACAGAGGTCATTCAAAAGCCACATGGGCCCCTTTTTTGCAGTTTTCATGTGCGGCCTGAGCTACCCTATTTGTTTATTTATTTCTTCAATTTTTATACTGTCCTCCCATATTGCTCTGGGCAGTTTACATGGAACATTATGAGGTACATTAAACATCAGAGATATAAATAACACAACATTAACAGTTTCAACAAGGATGTGAGTTAACAATTTATGTAACTGGTTAAATTGAACAATATCAGTAGGAACAATATTAATGGAACTCCTAGGGAGGTGAAAATCATGAAGTGGGACCCACGGATTTTGATGGGTCAGGTTAACCTCAGTCAAATGCCTAGTGAAGGAGTTCCCTTTTTCAGGCCTTGTGGAATTGTGAGAGTTCAGGCAAGGCTCTGATCTCTTCAGGGAGCTTGTTCCACCAGGTGGGGGCCAGTACAGAGAAGGCTCTGGTCCTTGTTGAGGTTTACCGTGCCTCTTTGGGGCCAGGGATCACCAGCCAGTTGCCAGTGGCAGAGCATAGGGCTCTTTTGGGGCTATAGGCAGAAAGACGGTCTCTCAGGTACACTGGGCCCAGACCATGCATGGCTTTGAAGGTAAGATCCAAAACCTTAAGTCTGATATGGAATTCAATTGGGAGCCAGCTGAGTTGTTGGAGTGCTGGCCAGATGTGGAATCTCCAAATAGCAGGGCAGGTAATATCTTTAACCACTCCTGTGGAGCGGATAAAATAAAGCAGTAAGGGCCCTGAGGGTGGGCCCTGTCGGGATGAGGAAGGGTACTGATAGGCCCCTCCCCCAGATTGACAATCGGAGGGCCCAATCGGCAGGCGCAGCGCGGCTCGCAATTGGTCCCTTGCCACTGGACTGACGAATTGGAGGGCCCAATCGGCAGGCGCAGCATGGTTCGCAATTGGTCCCTTGCCACCGGACTGATGAATTGGGAGGCGCTTTGCGCCTCCCAATCTGCCCCCCTCCGAGTTCATCTGCATGTGGGCGGCTGCCGCCATTACCTCCCTCGCCATCGAGAGGGCAGGTTTCTGCCTGGCCGCATGCCCAGGAGGGCCCAGCTGCACCCACAGCCAACAACTGGATGCCTCGCCACCGGCCCGCACAGGTGGGCATGGGCTGCGCCACCAACCAGCACTGCCAGACATGCCAGCAGCCGCAGTGGCACCTGCCCCGCCCGCTCAGAGGACAGCTCGCCCTCCAGCCCATGCACCCAGGAGCGGCCGGCAGCATGCCCTGAAGGAGCAGTGGCAGTGGCAGCCCCTGCAGCTGCCGCCGGCTGCCACGCAAGCGCTAGCTGCGCCGCCCGCAACAATGACACATCAGCCTCTGGCCCACGCAGCCAGTGGCGGCCGGCAGCAGAAGCTTGGGGAGATGCAGCAGCAGCGCCGGCGACTGCCGTGACGGTGGGCCTGCTGCCCACTGAAGACACAGGCCATCGACTTTCTCCTGGTATCCAGCCCGCCCACCGGCATTTGATGCCTCGCTCACACAGACACATGTAGGCTGTGGGGCCCTTCCTTCTCCCTTCCTCTCCCCATAACAGTCATCCTGTCAGGGAAGTGGGGCTGAGAGCTTAGTTAGACCCAGGAATGGCCCACAGGAACCCAGCAGGCCTCAGGTGTTTCTCAGCAGTTTAAATTTGCTTTCCCTTTCTCCCACCATAATAGGCACACTGTGAGGGAGGTGGACCTTAGGGCCGGCCCAATCAGGGTGCAGCCAGCTATGCTGGCTGTACCCTAATTGGTGTGTACTCCCTCACAGATGCCCAGGACACGCTCCTCCAACCGGGCTGTTTCACAAATATATAAAGCAGCGGTCCCCAACCCCTGGTCCAGCGACCAGTTCCAGTCCATGGATCAGTCGGTACTGGGCTGCGGCCACTCCTTGTCCTCCTCCCTGGCTGATGCCTCGGGGGCTGCCTTGCCACTCTGCCACCGGCTCACCATTGATGCTCTCCGGCGGCTGCCATGGCTGGGGCTCCCCCTCACCAAGGCACTGCGCAGCTGCTGCTGGCAGCACTCCCCAGTGGGTGGTGGGAAGTCAGGGGTGGCAGCTGGAATGCAAGTGGAGCAGGGGCTTAGGCAGCAGCGACATCCCTCGGCAAAAGACTACCCCCTCCCCCGGGCCTCAGTAAAATTATCAAGCGTTGACCAGTCCCCGGTGATAAAAAGGTTGGGGACCACTGACAGGAACCATGGATATGATGAGATAAGAGATATAGACAAATATATTGCTTTAGTGACTGAATACTGAGTTTTGTTTTACTTGAAATAACTTTTTCCATTCCACAACAAGATGTTTGGGGTTATCATGTTTATTTTCCCCAGCAATGCTTGTGTTTTCCATGTCTGATATTAAATATAGTTCTGCATTAACTAGTTGAAGGATTTAATATTCCATATTTTATGCAGGAAAAGATTTTTGGAGAAGTGATGTCAGCTCTTAGTGTAATTAAAACAACATATGAGAGAGAAACTTTCAAAGTTCAAACCCATTTCATTGCTTGATAACTGTATCAAGCTTGATAAGTAATGCAACTATATAAACATTTTAAGTATCGCAACCAGCCAGCATGATGTATAATGGTTGAGAGTAGTGGACTCTAATCTGGAGAACAGGTTTAATTCCCCAGTCCTCCACATACAGCCAGCAGAATAACCTTGGCCAGTCAGTTTTCCTGGAACTCCCTCAACCCCACCTACCTCACAAAGTTGGTTTTATGGGGAAGAGAAGGTGATTGTAAGCTGCTTCAAGACTCCTTAGGGTAGATGGGGCCAGTTTTAAAAACCAAGGTCCATTCCGCACAGATTCTTTGTAGCAGGAGTATGGCAAATTGAAATCGCTACGAAAATGCACAACGTTGTAGACAATCTGCCACACTCCGGAAACTGATCCGCAAAAAGCGCTTCGTTGTAGCGCTTTCAGGGAAATCCCAAAAAGTGGATTCACCCTCTGGAAAGTGCTACACTCTTGCAACCAATATGCAACACTAGCGGAAAAGTTCTGTGTGTTACCATTGTTTCAGTTTCTGCAAAGTCCCTCCCCCTGGCTCTCTCCTCTGATCTTCTGGCGAAGCGGTCACCATTTTTTTTTCTCAGAGCGAGTGGAGATCAATGCACCGGCGAGCCTTCGTTTACCCAGCGAGGCTTCCCCGGCTGCAGTCCCTCCCCAGAGCTGTTTTAAGTCGCCAAGCACCACACAGCCCCGTTTGCTGGTTTATTTTCCCTTTATTTTCCCCTTTATTTTCGGCTGAAAATCACGCCCGTGCGGGGGTGTGTGTGTGTGTGTTTTTCACTCAGGGGGAGCATGGCAACGATGAAACGGCAGCTCACATGCCATTTGCTAGCTAGATTGGTCTCTCAGTTGCAACGAATCAACGCAGATTCGTTGCAACGTGTTTTTTTTTTAAACCTGCCTTAAAGGGAAAGGGGCTTTTTGGGAGCATGATAACGGCTGCCCGTTGGCTGTTCGTTTGATTGACAGCCAGGGGCGGGACAAAGCTCAGCAAATATCGCTTCCTGGCTAGCGATTTTTGCCGAGAGCGGAAACATGTGGGAAACGATAGAAACGCAACTGGATTCCACTGCAAAGGCAGGTATGCATAACGACGAATTCCACTATTTAAAATGGTGTTTTTTCGTTCCGCAACCAATTTGCAACATAGATCCTGGTGCGGAAACACCCCAACTCTTTTCTTTCCTTCTTATAACAAGAGAAAAAGGGATCAAAATAATAGGCAACAAAGAACATATACAGAAAAGTACTGCTGAAGGATGTTTTATATGTGTTGAGCAGGCAGCTCTGAATAAGACCATATCAACCTCTGAATTTCAGGTTAATGCCTAAACTACAAGAGAAGCAGGATCAGGCAGCTTGATATGAGAGAGAGAGACTCAACATTTTTATGTTGAGTCAGTTCAGTATATTCCTTCTCCTGCAAATGCCTTTAAAGAATAGTCTATAACATATTAATCACTGGTTTGTGTCTCCACATTAGTTCTGACTTTTTCAAGGGTTTACAATGACTTTTCCTTGCTTGTCCTCAAGCAGTTTTCCAGCGCTTCTTACCTTTCTCCATTTCCGTGACTATGACCACTACCCTGTCTTCTATGATATGCATCTCATATCATTTTCTTTCTGCACTCTCAACCTATTTCTCTGTCTCTTCTGTGCCCTTCGTTCTCATCTAAATGTAGACAAAAGATTTTGTCTCATTTAAGCAGGGCTTCTTGAGGAACAGGCCAGCACAAATCAGCTAGACTATGGACCTCTGGCAGGCTAACTGACTACATCCAGCTGCTTTTCATAGGTGCAACTTGGTTTAAATCAGACACCGGCCATTATACAGTCCAGAACTGCACCCAAACAGCTAATTCACCTATACAGCCAAGTAGTTGCTCAAGAGTGACGAACAGATTCCTTTGCTGCTGAACAAAGGCAGTTGCTATCCTAATTCATACAAGCAAAACTGTGTAATCCATAAATATTCTTCTCTCAGAGTTTCCTGTTGATCAAAGGATTACCTTCTACTGAGATCAGAGATTGTGACTTCCTGACTGTACGCAGCCATTATCACTCAGAATTAACAGATGTCCTTGCTTGTTCTAAGAATTATGTCATCTTAATACAATTTCTCTAAATCCTTTTGTTTCCTAAAGGAAGAATGAGATCAGTGATGTGAGATGAGCAAATGAAAGAGAAAATGGTAGTGTCCCCAGGTGGTTCTGTTCTTTCATCAGGCAGGCAGAGGTTTCTAGTCCTACAGGTTTAGCATGGTATACCCCTACCCTTCACTTCGTTTTCAGTAATAAGGTGGTAGAGAAATGACCATGTGCCAATGGTATGTTCAAAGACTGGTATTTTCAGTTTGCCTATGAAACTGCCCTACTTGAGCCATAGACCAAGTTATTAGCAAAAAGACTGTTACAGTGGAAGACGAAGAAGGTGGAGAGCAGAAGTATCAATTGGTGACAACCCAACTGCAGAAAACACACATGGAATAAGAAACAGTTGTCTGAAGAACAGCACTGTGGAAAACCAGATGCCCCACATAGGAAACCCTCAACATGTGTGCCAAATATAAGCATGAAAAACAGATTTGTGTAACACAAAGGATAGATTGCTCAAGCAAGTGTCCTGAGTCTCTGAGGCAAAGGTGTAGTCAGCTAGGTCAATAGAATGGAAGGAGGCAATACCATGGCTTATGCCTAAAACTGCCAGCTCTGGGTTGGGAAATACCTGTAGATTTGGGGATGCATCCTGGGTAGGGGGGGTGGGGAGGACAGGGACCTCAGTTGGGTCTAATGCCATAGAATCCACCATCCATAGCAGCCTTTTGCTCCAAGGGAATGGGTTTTGGCTGTCTTGAGATCAATTGCAATGGCCAGAGATCTTTAAGAACAACCCGGAGGCTGGCAATCTTGCACCTCTCATTATCTTTGAGACCTGCCCAAGTGCCAGCTAGTTCCAAGGTGAGCCCCTGTGGAGCTGGCACCACTGCTGAGAGTTCATGGGCTCCCCGTGTGTCTGGCCAAGCATAACTCTTCTTTCTCCCTTACTTTTTTGTTGGCAGACAGAAATCACAGCTCATAAATAGGTGATGTTATGTTTTATCAGAACTCAAGCCCAAAAAGTGAGTGTTATGCCTTATGATCGTATAACACCAACATGTGGGAAGGGAAACCATTGCACATACCTACTAGGAGTGTGTTCAGATATCAGTATTGGTAGTGACCCTGGAGCTAGCAAAAACATCTTTCTGCTAGCAAAAAGAAAACATGTGTGTGGTGGGGGATTAATGGTGGAGACTGCAACCTGTATCTATGGGGGCTGAGATACAGACCAACACTCAAAAAAATGAAGGGTAATGAGTTTCTTAAATAAGAAAATTATTAAATTAACAGAATCGTTAAGTTAGGCACACAAAAAAGGCACCGCAGAAAGGAAATAAATACACAAATGAAGTGCAAGCACAGTTTAAACCCATTCCCTAACAAACAACCTGCTACTAAGGGAGAAATTAAAAGGGGAGAATCAAAGACATACAAGTCTGCTTCCTAAAGACAGCTGGGCAGCTCTGGAGATGCACAGGAGAATATAGGACAAGGTGTTGTGGTAACAGGCTGGGATCCAAAACCTGCTACAAATTGGATGGACTGCAGGATAACTTGTTATACATTTTTGCTAAGATTGAGGAGAGGGGAAAGTGTTGACATTGGAATGTGGGAAGAGTGAAAAGTCCATCTCTCTGGAGATGAACTAATTTGAAAAGGGATTTTTTGTGTGCATTGTAGAGGATAGTTTTTTTTTTTTTTAATTACAGGTAAAGGTATAAGGAGAAGTGTTCCTTTACGGAGATTGAGAGTATTACTTTTTGAGTTATTCCTATGAAAACTTAGCTGGGTCCACTGTGTAACACAAAGTTCTATTAACATCTCTTGGACAGGTGTGAGAAGACTAACACATCTCAAAATCATAATATAGGATACCAGACCTGCTGAAACTGCTTGTTAGATTACTACATGTACTCTCAGTACCCAAATAACGCTAGATTGCACTTGCCTACATTGAAGTAAAAATCCTCTTTGGCAGAAAAGCATTATAATGCAATCCCATCTTCATTAAAATTTTAAAAATGCCCCATTTGGCTTCACAATGCTGTGAAGCACCATGGAGCCAAGCAGGGCATATTCTGTCCCCTGTGGGATGCCACATGGGTCTGTGGCTGTATAGGCCCTGTTGGCCCTCGCAGCAGCCTGGGAAACCCAGATATGTCCACATTCCCTTGCTGTGGGGCAACGGAGGCCCTAAAGTGCATCCAGATTATAAATCAAGAACATTTTTTCTGATTAAATTCTCCTCACAGCTAAGGAACAGGGAGATCTTTCAGCAAAGGCTACTTTCAGATACTGGGGGCCATTCCGCACCAGGATCCATGTTGCAAATTGTTTGCGGAACAAAAAATCGCCATTTTAAATAGTGGAATTCGTCATTATGCATACCTGCCTTTGTAGTGGAATCCATTGCGTTTCTATCGTTTCCCACAGGTTTCCGGTCTCGGCAAAAATCACTAGCCAGGAAGCGATATTGCTGAGCTGTGTCCCGCCCCTGGCCGTCAAGCAGCCAATGGGCGGCCGTTATCATGCTCCCAAACAGCCCCTTTCCCTTTAAGGAAGGTTTTTAAAAAGCCACACACACACGTTGCAACGAATCTGCGTTGATTCGTTGCAACGGAGAGACCCATCCAGCTAGCAGGTGGTGTTTGAGCTGCCGTTTCATCATTGCCACGCTCCCCCCGAGTGAAACCCCCCCTCACGGGCACGATTTTCGGCCGAAAATAGTGTGAAAAATAAAGGGAAAATAAACCAGCAAACGGGCCTCTGTGTTGCTTGTGCTTGGTGACTTTAAACAGAGGGACTGCAGCCAGGGAAGCCTCGCTGGGTAAATGAAGGCTTGCCGGTGCGTTGATCTCCGCTCGCTCGGAGAAAAAAAAATGGTGATCGCTTTGCCGGAAGATCAGAGGAGAGAGCCAGGGGGAGGGACTTTGCAGAAACCGCAACAATGGTAACGCACAGAACTTTTCTGCTAGTGTTGCAGATTGGTTGCAGGAGTGTAGCGCTTTCCGGAGGGTGATTCCACTTTTTGAGATTTCCCTGAAAGCGCTACAACGAAGCGCTTTTTGCGGATTGGTTTCAGGAGTGTTGCAGATTGTCAACGACATTGTGCATAACGGCAAAACTGTAGCGATTTCAATTTGTAACCATTGTGCTATTTTGGACGAATGCGGAACGGCCCTGAACTAAAACTCTTCCCTCTTATTACTTCTTTCACAGGTGTTGCTAGCCAATCAGAGCACTTGGAGCAACCTGTCACTCAAGCTCTCTGCCTTACTGAGAAATGTAGCTCTTCGTTTACTGTTTTCTGTTATTTCAGTACCTGGAGACTTACTTGTAAAGTGCTGATACAATTGTGTGCTTATTTTTAACCAGATTTATTCTCTTATTTGGTTTCTTCTGTGTCTGGAATTCATATTTAATTGCAATGAATATTGTTTAAATAAAGCATAATGAATAAATAGTAACTTTGCGTAGCCAAGATAAAATTCTTAACCCTGATTGAACCCATAAGATTTCAACAGCAGATATTCCTAACTTATTTTGGCTTACCTTGGGGCACAGTAAACAGAATCCTGAATGTTGCAAACATCTTTTGAGGAATTATTTTCATAGCTTCTCCATCAATTCCCTGGTCTTTTCCAGCTGTTTCAATGTTTTGCTCAGCCCTCCCTCATTTCCTGCCTATTTTGAACAGTGAAAAATCCTCTCCAAGCTATTCTCTGCATCTGTGTTTTACCTTACAAGAATCCTTCAGCAATTACTGGCAGAGGCTCTACACCTATGTTCAAGTATTTGCTGCAGTAAAGTTTCATCAGAACCTGGACCAAATGTACTATAACTTATCCATGTAGAAAAATTCTTGCTACAGGCAGACAGAAGGCTTCAGCACTGGCAGTTTGGTGGCTTTTCTATGCATTACATTCTAGCTGAATCTTCAAAGTTTGTGTATAATGTTACCAATAGGATGGGCACAAATCAAAAATATGTGGTTTGGATTGTGGCTTGTGGCAGGCCCTTTTGCGAACCACGGAGTGTCAGGAACTAGCTGCCTCACAAACTGCTTTAGTTTTTGAGGTGGCAGAATGTCTCCCTGACATACTAAAGACACCAAACTCACCAGGGATCTTCAACCGATTCTCCTTTACCTGTCAGTCAGTCTTGGAGATTGGATTTATGAGGTCCAGGTTATGGGTCCCCCAAATAAGAAGACCTCAGGAGAGTGTTTGCTGGAGATATGACCACCTGTCACCCCAAGCTAGAGACACCAAAATAACCCATGAACCAGCATAAACCTCCATTAATAGCTTACAAGTTTGCGGAAAGTTGGTGCCGGTTGAACTGTCATGAACTTGACTTTGTGAGCCTTGATGAACCACCTGAAATGCTTCACTATGAGCTGATTTGTCCCCATCCCTCATTACCAACCACTATCTTTGAATTGTATTCTTCAGGCAAACTATCTTTAAATATTTCATTCCTGTATAGAACAAGGAGATCTAAGCTTGCAATAGGTGTGGGTGAGAAGGATAATAATGTAAGCAATGGAGATGTATAGGAATGGTTCTCTAGGGACATGGCTTCAATAATTTTCCATTTCAGTGTTCAGACTGAAGTAGTAGTTCAAGTAGCCTAGGAATTTCTCCTGGAAAAGACTTATTTTATATGAATATTTACCCTTTTACATCTAGTGGGACCCTGGTTTTTACTCTGGCTTGCAATGGCAACTAAAAAATGGACATTTTCATAAGAAGTGTACATATAATAAAATAGTTAACAAACCGAAATGAAAACTGAGTGCCTTAGTATGAAGTAAAATAAGAACCTGATATCTCTGTTAAGCCCTGGGAGTTGCATTGTCTTGAGTGTTATAATAACTTGTAACTCAGCAATCTCCCATTCTAGTGTGTTTGTGAAATCCCTTTGCAATAAAACAGCTATTTTGAGCTCCCCCATTGAGTGCCCTGGAAGGCTGAAATGGTCTCATACAGATTTCATAATTCTTTGATTCTTGCTGTCAGATTAATGTCCAAAAGACTTGTGTCACAAAAGATAGTTAAAATAAACCACAGTGTTGCATTACATCTGAAGTGACTATTAAATAGTCTTGCAAAAGTGAAATCTGGGAAATGTTGCCGTGATCCCTTATTTTTAGCCAGCCCAGTTTCCACAATTATAGCAATGCTTTGAAAAAAAGTAAATGGAAGGAGGAACATCAGGAAAGTTGGATTCAGATGTGTGTATTCATCTGGCACAGGCCTGGCCCACTTCACTTGCACTCATGTTTAAGTTAGCCAAAATGAAATATTAACAAGTTTCCAAGTACAAGCATTACTGCAGAACTGCATCCAGTAGGAGTAATTGGGATGGGCACAAAATGATAAATGTTCTGAATTGGCCTTCTGCTTTTAAGTGTGATGATCAGTACTTCTGAACAATACGAAGTTTTACTCACAATTTTAGAACTGCAACTTCTAAATGCTAATGGGAAAATCTTTTATCAGAAGATGGAAAAAATAAGCTAAATGCATAATTGACAATATGGCATTCTTTTTAGTCACTTAAATCCATGCAGTGTTTTCCTCAACATACAGAAGCTGGACATGAAAAATACCCAGTATAATAGGAAAGCTTTTCAGCTTTGTGAAGTCATGTAAAGCAACAGCCATATTATGATTCACAGCAAATCCTTGACTTCCTGATAGCTCTTTTGGAAAAAGCAGACAAGAGGAAAAATGGAAATTATGAGGCACTGTTAGGTAACCTTCAGATCACATGTTCAAAGTTTGCCATTAAAACTGACAGTAAAATAGCAGTATGACTATTTTTTTTTAACAGACATCATACAAGCCTTCACTCCAGTTCTCCTACTAAACATAGGCCATTTCCAAACTGCTTTTGTACCCTGTATTAGTAACTGGTTGGTATTTGAGTTTTGCTGTCATTTCAGACAGAACCATTTTAGTAACTGGCGATTAGTAGAATTTATTTACCTGTTCATACAACCCCACTTGCATCAAGTTAGCACAGCATGATTCATCAGTTTTTGAGGGAAATTGTTTTATTCCAATTTCTTCCCTTTTGTGTGCTTCTGAATCACTGTGGTATACCGTTTAAGCACTTAAGTTGGGGCCTGGAAAATGCCAATGGCCTCAGCCATTTTCTCCTGCCTGCTGTTGAAGTGGACCCATCACCTGCCCATGGGGTTTTCCTCCTGGAGAGTCCACTGAAGCCACTTCTCCACACCTCAGACATTGCTACCTTCTCAGCTAAGGACTGCACCTTCTTCTGCATCCTCAACTGGGTGTGAAGGGAGTGGCATTAGGGGTGCCAGGACACAAGTGTTGCCTGCTGTCATTATCTCCACAAAGCTCAGGTGCTGGTGGCCCTACACGAGGGCCACCTGAACATTGTGCTACATGTGGTGGCTGGACATGAACAAAGAAATTGAAGACTGGGTCAACTGATGTTCGAACAGACCCAAGATGCCTCAAGCTCCAGTGCAGCACTAGGAGATGATGAAGTCACAGTGGTGAAGATTCCACATCAGCTTTGTGGACCCATTCCAGGGCCAGACTTTCTTCATCATAGTCAACTTGCACTCCAAGTGTTGAAGTGGTGCTGGTCACCACAATGTCTTCACAAGTCATCATCAAAGCTTCCACAAACATTCTGTGACACATGGCCTGCTGGATACCATTGTGTCAGACAATGGGGCCCAGTTCACTTTGGCAAATACCCAGGAATTCACGTATGCATACCACATCTTGGTGCCATTCCATCCTCTGACCAATGGGCAAGTGGAGTAGATGGTATGGACAAGAAATTAGGCACTGACCTGAATCTTTCAAGGTTACTGGGCACAGCAGCTGTTGGACTTCCTGCTCCAGTAGCACATCATGCCCATGGGTCAAAGCCCTGCCGATCTGCTTATGGGCTGCCAGCTTGCAGCCACACTGGACTGCATTCACCTCAATCTCACTTCAGAATGGCATTCTACCAAACATTCTCACTATTTGACAAGAAAGAGAGAGGCTTAGACTCTCTTCTTCAAGAGGTCCAGTCTGGCACTGAGGCTTCAGTGGTCTAGGGCAGTGGTCCCCAACCCCCAGTCCGGGGACCGGTCCCGGTCCGTGGATCAGTTGGTACCGGGCTGTGGCTCATCATCCTCTTTCCTGGCTGCTGCCTTGGGGGCTGCCCTGCCATTCTGCCGCCGGCTCACATTTGGTGCTCTTTGGCAGCCGCCATGGCTGGGGCTCCCCTCGGCATGGCACTGCACAGCTGCTGCTAGCAGTGCTGCCCAGCGGGCGGTGGGAAGTCAGGGGCGCCAGTGGGAAAGCAAGCGGAGCAGGGGCTCAGACGGCGGTGGTGACATCCTTCGGCAAAAGACTACCCCCCACCGGGCCTCAGTAAAATTGCCAAGCCTTGACCGGTCCCCGGTGATAAAAAGATTGGGTACCACTGGTCTAGAGGAATGATGGCTGCAGACAATGCTTGGGAAAGGTACACAAAAGATTATTTTAAGAACTGGGGGGGGCTATTTTCTAAGGACACTGTTTGCTCCCAAAATGTTCATGAAAAATATTCAGTACAGTTCTAATTAAAGCACATTTTAGCTTCACTCTGAAAACACTTTAGCGATGGAAACAAATCAAAGCCACTGCCTGGAGTTATAAGAACTTTGAGGAATTAGCAATGCATGAATCATTTTCTCGGGGGTGGAGAGCACACTGTTTTCACACATTAGGTCATGTCTTGTGTCCATGTGGTTTAGATCTTACAGGAAGGATTCTAGTTTCCATTTTCAAACTGGGCAAAGCATAAGAGATCATTCACAGTTGTGAAAGAAAGGTGACCGCTAAACAGTTACTGGAGAGATGACCACTTAAAAGTAGATGACTGCAAAAATGTCTCTCTTGTTATTACACAAAATGTATATGCAATCCATCCAGCAGAAACAAATGCTTTACCAGATCTGACATTTTGTATCTGAAGAAATACAACAATCTGTTTACAGAAACACAATATATCTCAACTGATTTGACCACCATTTAATTGATTCCAGATTCCAGAGGGCCCCTCAGCAAGCTGACCTTTAGTTCTTTAGAATTTCTGACTTTTGCTGTTCTAACCTACCCAATTCCAATTAGCTTTCACTGCTTCCTTTTGCAAAAAGATTCTATATTTTTATAACATTCCATTCCCTCACATTAAATTTCTCCTGTAAAAGGAACTCAATCCCTACCTGATTGGCCCTCCCTGTGGATGTGCTGCTAATAGGGAAGGAGCATTCTGCCGATGAGGGCCAATCAGTTCAAATTGCACTCTGCCAATGATGGCCATTCAGCTCAAATTACATGTGGACAATTTACTCCATACTTGATTGGCCCCATCAGAAGTATTCCTCCAATAGGAGATAGGAGATGTCCCTCAGCCAGGAATAGCCTGGTTTGGTTGTTTAGCTCCAATAAGAAGGGAACCCTCACTGTGGATGGGGTAATGAGTCAGCTCTCTCCCTCTAGCTTCCTGCTGGTTTCAGAAGTTTGCTGGGTGGAGGAGAAGGCAGCCTCAGAGTGTGCCCTGCTGCTAGTAAGTTCTCCTGGCCTCTTTCAACTCAGAGGACATGGGTGAGGGGAGCGAGCAGCATCCTGGGGTAGCCCCCTGCTTGTCCACTGGGATCCATGGTGACCAGAAACGATCTACCCTGGAAATATTTACTCATGAGTAAGTCCTGGCCTCCACTCTGGGAATGTTTACTCATAAGAAAGTCATGGTCCTCAGCCAGACAGGGCACACCCTGGTAGTTTAACCCCAATCAGGAGTGAGGTCTTAGCCAGGAAAGGCTAACAGGGAATCAGTTCTCAACCTCCAACTTTCTGCCAGTTTTAGAAGTCTGCTGAGTGGGAACGGGACCAGCCACAGAGCATATCCTGCTGTCAGTAAGTGGCCCTGGCCTCCTGGACTCTTTCAACTCGGCAGATGGGGCGGGGTGAACTGCCTCCTGGTGCAGTCCCTGCATACTTTCTGGAAAGGGGGGCTGTGAGAGACCCAGAAATAATCCCATGCCAGTCCTCTGGGACCCAGGGCAGCCAGAAAAAGCTTCTGCCCTGGGAATGTTTACTCATGAGTAAGTCATGCGAGGGTTGCAATTTGCAATCTGAGAAGGGAGGAATGTTGGGGGAGGGTAACCATCACAGGCACTTGCAGCAGGGAGAATAATGCTGATGTGGGTGGGACTGGGACGATGTAGACTTTCCTTTTTCATATGGATGCCACCTTGGTGCTGCTACAATCTTCCAAGACCATTACAACAAAGAAGATTTGAGACCGATGTCATGAGAGATGGGGAAATGGTAGATGGAGCAAAGAAGCACTATGAAGCCATAGGGATGTGTGGAGGGATAAGAAACTTGTTCCAGTAGCAGCTTCTTCTACTTGTCCCAGTAGAAGAGTTGGTTTTTGTACCCTGGTTTTCAATGCCCAAAGGAGTCTCAGAGTGGCTTATAATATCCTTTCCTTCCTTTCCCCACAACAGACATAGGTGAGGCTGAGATAGGTGAGGCTGAGAGAGCTCTGAGAGAAACTGCTCTGTGAGAACAGTTTCTAACAAGACTGTGACTAGCATGTGGAGGAGCAGGGAATCAAATCCAGCTCGCCACATTAGAAGCCACTTCTCTTAACCACTACACCAAGCTGTACAAATTGCCATTGCCTTAAAACAGTGGTTCTCAACCTAGAGATCACAACCCTATTTGGGGTCGCCTGGACCCTTTGTGGGGGTCCCCTGGTTGGTTGCTGCCGCTGCAGCAGCAGCCAGGGGTGGGCAGTGACAGCGGCCGGGGCGATGGTGGCTGGGGCAGCCGGCGGGAAGTGGCAATGGGCGGCAGCGGGGCAGCGGTGGTGGCAGCAAAGCAATTTCAATGGCTGCCTCCATGCTACCCGTCCATGCACATGCATGCTGTCTGCATGCATGCACGCACATACTGCCTGCACATGTGTGCATGATGCTGACACGATCCCGCCGCCGCCGCAGTTGGGGTTGTGGCATGGGAGCAGTTGAGAACCACTCCCTTAAAGAGATATAGATAGGGCACAGGCAAAGAAAGCGATTGCAGGAGGATGGCGTAAGTCTTTATTGATTTGCTCACTGACTGTAGGGGATTCTTTTCCTTTCAGTTTTGGACCTTGTGACAAATGGCTTCTCAGAGCAATGAAGGAGACACTCAGGTATTTCCTGCATGAAGAGGTGATACTGGTTAACAGTGGAAGCTTCTAATCTGGAGAGCTGGGTTTATTCCTGCTCCTCCATATGATGCAGCCAGCTGTGTGACCTTGGGCTACTCATTGCTTTTCTCACAGAGCAGTTCTGTCAGAGCTCTCTCATCCCTACCTACCTCACTGGGGGAGAGGAAGGGAAGATGATTGTAAGCCGCTTTGAGACTCCAGGTAGTGAAAACTGGGGTGTAAAAATCAACTCTTTCATTAACGGAGCTATATGTGGTTTTAAAGGCTTGTACCAGGGCCAAAAATATAATACTTGGGTTCCACACAGATATTGTGAGCGTAAAATATCAGCTACACTCCCTTTAGCTCTGTGGGAGAAAGGCAAGTGGGAAAACAAGGTGGTAACTCAATATATCCTGACCTGTATAAACCTGAATGAGCATTAATAGCTTTAATTTAAACCCATGTTTATGGGCAATCTCTTATTAGAATAGCCTTGCTGACCTTTCTGTTTTCATTTTTGGTATGCTATGGTCCATTTCCTCCTTGCAGCATTTCAATATGGCGCATGCTATTGAAGCATTACTTCATGCTGAAGTTTGCTGCCACTAATTTGTCAGAACTCTCTTGAAAAAGCAAGTCACGGAGGATTTCCTGATCAAATAAAGAGAATGGAGCCCCAATGGATGTCAGCAGATGTAGCCCGAGGGACAGTAATGCAGCAAACATTTCCAAGGAACAATGAAGTCCTGATCTCCCCAAAGGAAGCCACACTGAGGAAAACATAGCTGTGATAGGAGCAACACAGGGAAATTTGGTCACCAAGCCGTTCTGTGTAGTTTTTCAAGAGTGTTTCTTACTGTGATACAGTTATTGTTAATTATTGTAGAAGAACAAGTTTGGATAACACATGTTTTGAGAATCACTGGTTGTTTTCCATTAACTTCTGAAGCTTTTGTCTTTTCAATCGTTTCAAAGGGTGCCAAGAAGTTTTAAAGATGTTATTAATGGAAAGGATTTTCCTAGAAATGAAAGAAGAAAAAAGGATGGTAGCTGAATTTTTCTTCTTTGGTATTTGATGAATGAAGGAAATTAGTTGACCATTTTTCAGTAAAAATGTTTGCAGACATTGATAGTGACTTTAACAGATGTGAAGACTGAAAAGGGTTATGTGGCAGTTGGGATTAACATAGAGGAAGACTGTATAACCTCTGGATATTTTATTATTAGATTATTTTCCTGGGCTGTAATGAATATGCTTTTGTAAAAGTGCTGAAAATCTCTTGGGCCAACTGATCCACAAACTACACAAGTATCAACATAGCTAATTCTCAACATAACTTCATCTGTAGTTATGTAAATCTAGAGCAGCCTTACTCAAATTTTTTTACAGCTAAAAAACATTCTTCAGGCTTCAATAAACCCCAGAAGGAATGTGAGAGTGCAGAATATGGTCAGGAAGCATAGCTGTGTATATGTCTACAGGGGCCCTCCTCTTCCCACCCCCTCCAGGCCCAACATTAGCCATGTTGGGAGGGAGGATGGGTTGATATGACCCTATATGGTCATATCACCCAATACATGTTTTACAAATTATATATATATTGCTATTTGTTATCGTGCTATAAGGGGTGTTTTATGGGGTTTTATTGTATTTTTACTGTTTTTATTTTGTGTAAACTGCTGTGAGATCAATGGAAGAGTGGCGGTATAAAAATCAATCAAAATTAACTCACACCCATTCAGGAATCCTTCCAGGGCTGTCAAGAAACCCCAAGGTTTCACCCTGACCTAGAGACTAGATCCATCAGCTGAACTTTCTATAAAGCTGAGAAAAGCTCCAGGTTTGCTGAAAAATCTGAAATGTAAAAAAGAACACACTTGGGAGGCTTCTAAATATATATATATATATATATATGTGTGTGTGTGTGTGTGTGTGTGTGTGTGTGTATAAATGGAGTGACTGTAGCTTTAAGAAGCAAGTTCCCCCATTAGCAGCTCCTAGGCAACTACAACTGTAGTTGCCTGCCTGCAAGTCTTGGTTTCTGTCAGTGAAAAGCAGGGAGAGGGTTCTCACCAGGCCTCTTTTGGCCATTCATGGCCCAACCCAGGTCATCCCGGGTTTAGGTCCAAACCATTTACACTCAGGTTCAAATCCCCACTCTACTGTGGGAGCTTACTGGATGACCTTGGGCCAGACACACCCTGTAAGCTTAGCCTAACCCACAGGGTTCTTGTGAGGATAAACTGAAGGTGAAGACAGTGATGTAAGCTGCTTTGGATTGCCATTGTGGAGAAAAATGGCATATACATTAAGTAAAGAAAGAATAAATATTGAGGTAGATGGGGAAGCAGCTAAAAGGCCTGTTGGTGGATGGGTAGGAAGGAGAGAACGAAAGGTGAAAAAGGGAAAGGTGAAAAATGGGGAATGCCAGGAGAAGGGAAATGGGAAATGGCATGGTTAGATGACATAGGTGAAAGTATGTAACTCTTTGCAAGTCTGTCCAGGTTCCCTGCATACAACATGACACAGCACAGCTGGCACCCTACAGCTCAGCCATAGTTTTCCTCAGTGGAGGCTGCCAGGGGAAGGGAATGAGGGAAAGCTGAATACAGGGTGGGAGATAAAGGTAGGTTAGCTGGTGGGTGGGAAGAAGAGAAGGAAGCAAGAAATAGAAAAGTGCTGTGGGCACTTTCAAGGAAGAGTATGAAGAAATACTGGGGGAGTGGGAAATGAGATGCAACTTGGAAGTCCCTGTATGTCCCCCACTTGTCTTACTTATCAAATATGATTCTGTGACATGCTGTTCTATATGTGATTCATTGTGTCAGTGATTCTGCATTTGGCTTTTCCACATTGCCTCATTCCAGGAAGAAAGGACAAGATGGGAGCACCTGAATGGCTGAGGAACATTTCGCTATTGTGGCAATTTGGTATTAAAGGAAAAGAACAAATGTGGGGTGATATTGAATCCTGCACCTTGTCCATAAGAAATATAGATGATACAACTTTTGATTTAGAATTTTTATTTAAAAGACACACAAGGAACACTTATTACAAATATATAGCACATTCTTCTCAGATGATTCCTTTTATCTATTATTTTAACATTACATGGAACAGAAAGGAAAGCCAGTTCTTGGCTGTGTCCATTACAGCACATTTTTAAAAAGGTGACATTTTGATGGGAACATCATCATTTGCCATGAGTTACTTTAAAATCTGGGTTGGGGTCTTCTGGGGCCATATCTATTCCTGGCCATGGATCCAATCATAATATGTGTTGCTCACATATCGAAATAAATTCAAAGTGAAGTTTTAAATAACTTTCAGAGTGCCTGTGTCAAACCCATGTGCACTCCTCTGGCATCTCTCATCCAAGTCTTCTTTTGATGACATTCCACAGCCTGAGAGAATAGCCATTATCTCTTTCTGTTCTTTCAGAAATACTGGCACATGGCTATTTTTAGCAAAGGTCACACTATACATAAAGACAGCATCAACATCAGAAATTGTTATGTGTTGTGAGAGCCAAGTATCTCTGGAAAAGCTTAGCCTGTTTCACTCATTGGAATTTCATATATAATCACAAATATTTCTAATTTTCAAAATGGATCCATCTGTAGATACTTAAATCTGTGGATTGGGGCCATCTAGAGAGAACCTCCCCACCCAGGTATTTCTACAGGCTGGAAGGCTGTCAAAACTTCTGTCTGCCACTGAGGACATTGTTTTTCATTTTTTGATGCTGCTGAGCATAAACTCCATAGAACCCATTTCCCCAAACCATAATCATATCTATAAATAGTGTCCCACAGGTCTCATTTGGGAATTTCACAGGTAAATCTACAGTCTAATGCACTTCAGAAGTTACTTCCACATTGGTAACCAATATACTTTAAGTGTGCTTTCTTCAAAAGCAACTGATGTCAGTCTGATCAATCTATGATTTTAGTCATGCAGGCCTTGAAAACAAAAATGCAATCAAATTCATGAAGCAATAACGGGATCATGTCTAAAATACTTATCTATATGAAAGACAGAGTAAGAAGGCTCATGCAATGCATATCGTCAGTGTCTTTGTAAAGGAAAGATTAAAATTACAGAAACTTTAGATACAATTTATTTAAACTTCTATTCCTCTCTGTCTCAGGGCAGATTGCAACATATAATTAAAACCGTATAAAATATACTAATACAATCTAAACACTGATTTAATTATAATTTCAGAATAAATTAACCTCTAAAATTGCCAGTGAAATCTTATCCTGGGATTGGGAGGGCATAAAGTAATTTCCCCAAGTGAGTAATTTGGCAGATGCAGGTGCAGGTGGAGAGGTCTATGAGATCAGAGGTCCAGACTTGTTAGGCCTCAGCCTGATGGAACAGTTCTGCCTTACAAGTCCTGCGGGACTGTCATAAAAAAAATCCCTGGCTCTTGTTGAGGCCAGTTTCATCTCTTTTGGACCAGCAGTCCTAAGTAGATGTTGGTCACTAGACCTTATTGCCCTTTGAAAGGTATAATGGAAGAGACAGTCCCTAAGATACAAGGGCCCCAGACTGTTAAGAACCTTAAATGTAAGAACCAGACATTTCAATCTGATCCAATCTCCAGTCTGGAGCCAGTGCATCTGAGCAAGTCCAGGTTGTATGTAGATCCTCCACAGCAGTGGTTCTCAATGTGAGGGGTCATGACCGCTTGAGCGGGTCATTCAAACTTTTTCCGGGGGTCGCTGAAACAGCTTGGCGGTGGCATGGCACTGGCCTCCTTCATGCTACCTCAGAGCTCATGAAAGCCACGGAGATCGCCAAGGCTGCACGGAGGAGGCCAGCGCCATCATGAGCACTGCAGTGAACAGAAGCAGTGGGTATTGATAGATAGATCATCAGCTGCCATGCCTGGCAGAGATAGCAGAAAGCCTGGTGGGCAGCTTTTGTGACTTTAGCCTCCATTGATATTGAGGCATCCAGTGTCATACCCAGGCTCCTGATGGCTGCCAAATGTGTTAATTGGACTCTATCAAGAGCTGGGAGTTGTAGCAGCCCATCCAGGGCATGACAACCCAACCATAGTACCTCCACATTAGCTGAATTTAACTTCAGCTGACTCACCTTGAGCCAGCTCTCCATGACCTCCAAGTATCTGGCCAAGGACTCAGGAGGGCGGAGGGATGGCCACTTGTCAACAGATACAACTGGGTGTCATCAGCATTCTGATCACATCCAGCCTGAAACTCCAGGCCAACTGGCCAAGGGGGCACATGTATATGTTAAACAACATCATGGGGAGAATTGCTTCCTGTGGAACCCTACATATCAGGAAACAACACTGGGAGGTATTCTCCCACAGTGCAGAGATTTGATCATTTTAAATAAGTGTGCTGGGTGTGAGGCAAAATATTCCCTCTTTGTGGCCTTTACTGCTACCTCATAAGCATTCATAAGTGTCTTAGAGCAGTGGTCCCCAACCTTTTTATCACCGGGTACCACTCAACGCCGGGGACCACTCACCGGGGACCACTCAACGCCTTTTACCGAGGCCCGGTGGGGGGTAGTTTACTCCTCTACTCTCAACCACTGCCCTAGCGCTCTGATCGCTATGGTAATGTTTAAACATCCCTTCAAAATAAGATGCAGACATGCCACAATGAAGTGTGTTGTAAAGGGCTGGGGGAGATGAAGTAAAGGGCTGGGGGGGGGGGAGAAGGCGTCCTTCGGGGCCCACTTCCAATTAGCCGAAGGACCACATGTGGTCCATAGCCCACAGGTTGGGGATCGCTATCTTAGAGGATGTTCTTGAAGCTTCATCCAGAGTTTGCTGCCAGACTCACTCAAGGAGTACCTTTCAGCTTCCATTTCTGTTTACATGGCTCCAGGATTTACCTCAAAGTTGGCTTGAGACAAGAGCAGCGAGGGCATTGGGAAGCAGTCTTGTTGACAGCTTCAGAGAGACAGCTGTTCCAGTTCTCTACCAGCTCATCTACTGAGTTTCTGGTGTGTGTGTGTGGGGAGGGGGCATTGTATCCTGCAGAGCACTCTAGAATCCTGTTAGATTGATAAGTCTCCCTGAACAAGCATAAATCTGCTCTCCACCAAACTGCTCTCCACCAATACAGGGAGGACCATGTGGTCCAGTGATGGTACTCTTTTAGATTGTATCAGACTCAGCTGCATGTGCAGGACCAGTAACAAATTGGGAGAATCCCAGTGTTGTCATGGCTGAAACCAGGTCTGAACGCTGAGAGAAGCTGATTTTCTCTCCATGGATGTGGAAGACCTCCAGGACAATCAGCCTTATTAAGTCTTCATGTGTAAAGTATCATTAGGGCACAACAGACTTATGGCAATCTTGTAGTATTTTCAAGGCAAGAGACGTTCAGAGGTGGCTTACCTTCCTCTGCATAAAGACCCTGTAATTTTTTGGTGGTCTCTCATCCAAATATTAACTAGGCCAACCTGGCTTAGCTTCCATGATCTGACAAGATTGGCCTGGTTCAGTCATCCAGTTCACTAGTTTAGACTGAGTTTATTCCTAGTTTAGACTGAGTTTATTCCACATTCTCAGACTCTTAGGATCATCATTGCCCTTTCTCTAACATATCCCATCATGCCCAACCATGCTTCAGCACTGGATGCCTCACCTTTTAAAATTATCAGTCTGTTGACATATTTTTGTTTCCTCAGAAAGCAAGAGCCAGAAGGGGTAATATTCAAATTTAGAAAACATTTGAGAAGTATCTATGGGGATTTGAAGGGTGTGAGCAATTTTAGCAACAGCTCAAGCATGGAAGCCCAGGCATGCATTCGATTTTGGGTAGTGTTACTATTTTAAATATCTGTATTTTAAGAGTGTGTATAATAACTTTGTTCTGTACCAAATGTTGTTGCCAGGACCAGTTTTCCACTATGTTTTTGCATTTATGCAAATAAAGTCCCAATTATGCAGGCAGAATAAATGAGATGGCAGTCTGCGGCTATGGGGAATGAGGATGTATAGTGCTGGTGTAATAGAAAGGACTGTGACACAGGGCACGGCAAGTGAAAGATCCCAGTGTGGAACCATTCCCTACAATAGACGACGCAGCACAGCCAACAAAGAAGGGGGTATGAAGTTTTCTTCCTGTTGCGCTTGCTTTTCATTTGCATTTCATGTGAAAGGAGCATTCTCAGCTAGAATCTGCCACTTCCAATGGCACAGTTCATTCTACACTCTCATTCTCATGCATTTGTAAATCAGGCCTTTATCTTTGGCACATCTTTATCCATCCATGGTTCCTCTATATATTTATGAAACAGCCTGGGGGGTGGAACGTGTCTGGCTGTCCAAGTTGGAATAGGGCCGATCAGGGTACAGCCAGCTGGCTGCACCCTGATTGGCCCTGCCCCTACAGCTCCTACCCTCCCTCCCTGGATGCTCGCCACATTCCTCTCAGACGCACCAGAGGCAGAGAGAGAGACACAGAGCCTTGCCACTAGAATATGAGCCCCCATTCTCTCCTATTGCTCCTGCTGAGAGCTGTCCCAAGCTGCTGTCAGAGAAACAGAGGGAGCCACCCCTGCTGTTACAGAGGGAGAGAGACACAGACAGAGAGAGCTGCCCCAAACTGCACACCAGCCCTCCTTCCCTCCTACAAACCAGCCCTAATTATCTGCTCTGCCTCGAAGCAGCGAGGGAGAGAAAAAGACAGAGAGATCTGCACCTCCTGGTGTCCCCTGGGTCCTAGCGCCCATTGCATTCCTGTTTGCAATGGGCTTTCTTGCTAGTACATAATAAACAGCAGCCAGCCAGCAAGGAAAGCAGGACTGTGGCTAAATAAATCACATTAATTGGAGGAGGACGGTGACCTAGAAACCTCACCTTTCCCAGTCCATTCAGACTGTCAACCAAGGACACTCAGTAATTAATCAGTGTGCCTATCCACTAGATCCTGTCATTCTAAGCACCTCCATTTACTACACATGAACCACGCCCATACATAGGTAAGCCTACATTTAATTTCCTGTTTTAAGACTATTTGTCCTGCAGATCCAATTTGTACTATTTAAATTGCCTGGCAAAACCTCACTTCACTAACTAGGATAGGATTATCCCAGAATGCCTCCCTCCCTCCCTTTCTAGAACTCTCCTCTTATCTGATCTGTAATTGTTCCCATGTTCTCCCCCCCCCCCACTTTGCTCAGTGAAGAGACACACCTGAGGTCCAATTGGCATTTCTCAGTCCATACATAATAATCTTGCCACTTGACCTCTCTGTAATTGGGGTAAGATACTGTACTTTGGTTCTGTACTTTTTGGCATTGCGTAAGTTGTCCCATATTATTGCCATATGGCCCACTGGATATGGAAGCTAATCCAGCATCTAAGGAGTGAGAGAAAGTTAACTTCCTATTCTTATGCTCAACATGGATTTGAGTTCAAATTGAAAAGGTGACCATATACACTGAGGTTGTTATCCACACATCATTAGCTATTGTGTTGTTGCACTATAACAATGATTCACATCTTGTATTGTCTTGTCCACAAAGGCAAATCAAATTATAATTATTGTTGCAATAGTACAATATTTATCACTGTACACATACAACCTTAGACAACTGACTAGGGTACTTGTCATGCCTTCTTATCACTAATGTCATCCTTGTGCTCAATAGTACATATCACATGACATTCCCTTTTTTGCCTACCCTCATCATCAGCTGCCAGGAGCAGCTCTTTATAATGCAGCTAAGGAGTACTGTTACTTCAGTCAAAGCCCCCAGTCCTTTCTCTTGGAACCTGCTTGCTGGCTCTGCCACAACAAGGGAGAAGCTCTGTCTGGCGTTGCTTTCTATTTCCTGGTCCTCTTTGTCTCCAGTCCCAAATCCTCATTCTTCAATGGGAGTCATCTCTACCCCTTCCTGGAACAAGCCGGATAAGTCTTCCCCTGGTCTAACCTCAACAGCGTCCTTTTGCTGTCCTGGGAAAGGGGAGACAGCCCCCCCCCCAATTTTAAACTTGGCCAGAGTGGAGGCAGCACAAGGCTGACACACAGCTCCTGTGGCCTTCTTCCCTCACACTCAATAAGAAAAAAGTTTATCATTAACAGAAGTGATGTACAAGCACTAAACATATGCATAAGCTTGAAAACTAGTCTTTTCAAACAAAAAGCCAAAAATAGTATACGCTCTTAGAATAGTATAGATTTTTAATGAGCAGGTAATTGCACAGCTTGATGTTTCTTAATACAACTCTAAGAATGTTTTTTTTTTAATTCTGATGAGTATCATCTTTTATTGTAATGCCATTTTATATTCAGATTATTCTTGAAGATAGTTGAGGATTATCACCACTCATCATGTCAGGTTTGGAAAATCAGAAACACAATTGATAGGAGTTGCATTTGCAACTTCTTGGTTCTCAATCATTTTGGTAAGACCTTTAAAAATCATGACTTCAAACTACATGTTGCGGGACCAATTTTGATGTACAATCGTCATAGCTCACCAGTTATGATCAGTTACTAGGCCCCCCTCATCATGTCTTCTAGGGAAATCAAAGGGGTAGCAGTAGCAGGAGTTTCTCAGCAGTAAAGGAGCCACCCTGGTGACAAATTTCCAGGAAAAAGAATTTCCAGACAAATTTCCAATATAATTCCTAACTGAAATACAAAGCACACTCAAGAGCTCTAGCTTAATGAAGGCCTGAGATTTAAAAATTATTTTCCACTGCAAGGTAATACCGCAATCTTTTCTTCATGGGGAAAAAAAGTACAATCCACACAATTATTACAAGAATGATTCCTGAAGCCACAGATATTTAATAAGTTAAACAACAGATGCATTTTTAGACTAAGTTTTATTTACAGATCACAGTGATTTTCATTGTGCAATTAGGACTGACATATATTTGTACAGTACTTATACACATGAGAACTAGCAAGCAACTTCTCAGACTTCCAAGACTGATGCACAGATGTCAATGTCACAAATTTGGTTTTGTACACAGATGCAACTATCCCTTACTTACTGTACAGCAGGATATTTATGAAGCTGTCACGTTTGCCATAGAAAAGTGCAAAACATAGGAAATCTGTACACAGTACAGTACAAAGGAATCATGCTACAGTTCTTGAAAGCTGAAAAATTATTCAGTATAGGAAGCTCAACTTTCCTGCATGGCAAGAAGATTGCTTGATTGTTTACCACTACTTATTTTCTTTCCAAGACTTGCTCATTCATTTAGACATCATTAAGATGTCTCTTCTATAGCAGATCACTTTGGTTAAAATGCAGAACCTTTTTTTAGTCAAGGACATTAAGAGGACAATCTATGGCATGTTCTCTATTTACAGTGCATCATAGTTACAACTATGTTAATGATCCAAGTTATAGCAGGGCCTTCAGAAAGAGCTAGCAATGGCTTAGCTTGGTTTTGTGTATTGATCAAGTACAAAAGTTTGACACAGTTATATAAAAATGTTGTGTTAGAAGTTCTTTAAGGGGTAAATTAATGGAGTCAAGGCATCTCAATGGTGATGCTATAGCACTGAAGTGCTATGGTGCTCAACTTAGAAAAAAATTGTGGAAGATTGTGCTGCAAAAAAAGGACAGGGGGAAAAAACAGCATTGTAGGAAGCACTATGGACATTTTAAACAGCAATTCAGAAGCCAAAAAGGGGTGGAAAACAGAAGAATGGCATTACAAAAAAAAAGTTGTTGGAAATTCCCTAAAGAAGCCAAGTGTTATAGAAATAGTCAACTAGTAATAAGGTTCAGTTGTATAATAAGAAAGAATATGTATATAAAGGACTAAGTTGTTCACTCTTAAATATTTTTATGTGTTCATGATCATTATGTATGGAAGCACTTGGGACAGTTTACAAGCACATTTTATTAGGTCAAAATAGTCTGATCTGCTGAAACTGTAAACTGATTTCATGATCACAGTAGTGGTACAACAAATTGGTTTTGTGATAAGATGTGGGTATGTCCATGTGCAATTTGTTAATTGTTTGGTAGCAACTGATTAACAGTTCTATGTCATATATAATTGGGCTATCAATTTTGTCTGTCACTTTTGAGTGACACTCCCCTCCCTATTATTCTGAGATAAAGCAGCACGATTCAGGTATTCATATGGTAGGGAAGGAATGCCTGTACCAATCCACCACATGATGCTTGTCCAGACATCTGTGAGCTTGGCTCAAGTAGCTTTGAAAGTCCCCTTCTTGGCTGGGTAAAAAGTACCTTAAATGTTTTTAAAAAAGAAATCTCACACAGTACAAATTTATCTCCGATACCAAATACCTGCAGTAGGGGAAACTAATATTCAAAGTTCAAAAGATTAATGAAAGAAGCATTTTCCCAAAGCTTTGAATTGAGAATTTCATGCCAGCAAAACATAATATTCTAAATATAATCAGTAAAAATTAATCACAGGAAGAACCAGCATTTAAAATGATTTTGTGAACTGTTCTGGAAATGGCATAAAGCTTTAATAAGGCTCTTTTTCTTATGCAATTTTATCAGTTTGAGATGTAAGTGTATCAGGGCACCTATTGCTCATAAAAATAGTGGATCTGACAGCTATTAATTATTTTATCCTGACACTTACAAGCCATCCTGTGACTTATGCTAACTGGTGCTTGTTCAAATCGACTGAGTGATATGATTAATGTAGTGACTGTAGCACTGCATGGTATCCTACTTTATTGATTGACCTTCTGTCCAGCATCAGAGCCACAATCCAAAATTAACTGTAGGAGAAGCTTCAGACTTCTGTATACTTAGTAATGTTTAGCGTTGGGAATAGCCCATGAATTGATGTGTCAGCCTCACTTTTACATTGTATTATATTAAGAGAAATTACATTTATTAAAATGTACCTTCACTAATGCAGCTGAAGGTTATTTTAAAAATGTAATGCATGGTACCATGTAATGCATGCATGCATTGTGGAAGCAGTACAGTGGCTTGGCAACCAAGTGAGTGCTTGAATTAATTATATGGTATACTAAGTATTAAGTGTACAAGGTCAGTTTCTATCTTCTAGCAGCTGCTG
Source organism: Paroedura picta (assembly GCF_049243985.1). Taxonomy (NCBI): domain Eukaryota; kingdom Metazoa; phylum Chordata; class Lepidosauria; order Squamata; family Gekkonidae; genus Paroedura; species Paroedura picta. Next base: position 82,740,001 of record NC_135374.1, on the reverse strand, counting down.
CTGAGGTATCAATGATTCCCAATAGTGATACTAAGGTTAAGATGAACAATGAAGGCAATGAAGAATAACTACCCTATTAACTCATCTGTTAGAGTCAGCTATAGCAACACTGGGATTCTTGAGACTCCATGTACTTTGAAATGGAATTACCTTTGTCCTTAATATCCCATGTTCTAAAATGTTATCTATAATAGCATTATTTTTAATGTATAAAATTTATGGAAGAGTTTGGTACTAATTTATCCATTCTCTTGCTTATGGCATTTCCAAAAGCTTATCAGCTGGAGCAGGGGTCCTCAACCCCCGGTCCGCGGCCCGGTACCGGGCTGCAAAGGCCATGGTACCGGGCCGCCAGCGGCTGCGCCTTCCTCCCCCCTGCAGCGAGGGGGGGGAAGAAGCAGGCACGGCCGCCGGCACGCCAGGGACGCAAACGCGCATGTGCGGAGCTGCCGTGCATGCGTGTTTGCGCCCCCTGCTGGCGAAAATGCGCACGTGCGGCAGCTCTGCACATGCGCGTTAGCGCCACCTAGTGGCGAAAACGCGCATGCGTGACAACTGCGCGTGCGCGTTTGCAAGCGGCGGCGGCGGCCGGGCCACCGGCTCTCTCCAACCCTCGGAGGCGGTCCCCGACTACTAGAAGGTTAGGGACCGCTGAGCTGGAGAACAGACATGAACAGGAAGTACAATGTGTTCTATTAGAAAGAACCTCCATTCGCTGCAAGTCAAATGCCAAGATTCTGAAACCAGGAATACCAACTTTGGCAGGATCACACTGAAAGAAACCCTGTGTAAGTCACAATTATGCTGTGTGTTCATAATCAGCAGGAATAGTAACACTGCTGCTTGTTCCCAGTTAAGTACTTTGTGTGCTGACTGCAAATAGCATAAATAGCATAGTAACAATACAGGAGGAGGAGCAGGAATAGACCTTATGGGGATGCTGGGTAGGCAATATGGGAGCACTGAAAGTTAAGAATTCTGCCTATTGGTAACTTCAAGACCACCTGTGACTTATGCGGCCTCTACCCAATGTGGTGATAGATGTCCTTGACACCAAGAATGAAAGCTAAAATATTGGATAAGCTTCAGGGTGGCTATGCATAGGCAAACGACTTCTGAATGTCTCTTGCCTTGAAAACCCCAGGGCTGTTGTAGGCCACCTGCAACCTGACAGCATTTTCACCACCATCACTCAGGCTCAACAGATCATATCTCTGGTCTATAAAGATACTTGACTAGGCTGGAAGCCTGGACAATTCTTTACCTTTATCAAATATGCATGATACTCTTAATAGTAATTAAAAAAAATGAATATGTACAATGAATGGGCATCTACCAGGGTTTCAGATATTCTATCCTTTTATTTGAGAGAGCTTCAAAGATAAAAATAAATACTCTGAATTTAGATCTGCCGGAATTTTATTCTTCAACACATGCCAGTTCAAAATTAAACTTAGCAAATGTAGGCATTGAAAGTACCTAAAATTAGTTCTAAGTTTGAACAACCCATTTTTTTGTTTATTTAATGTCAAGGTAACCTCATGATACAGTAAATGCATATTACCACTCTTCACATTTTATATTTTCTGGTTTATTCCAAAATAACATGATGTAAATTTATTGGACTGGAGATAAGCTGATGTACAGAAGATCCTCTTTTGGAGTTACATGTGTGCACATTAGTGGATGGCTCAGAAAACTAAACTGTACTAAGTCTGAGATGATGTCAGACAGTATTAAAGCTTTAACTTTGCTGTCCTGTTTTGCCTTTTAGTCTCCTGCAAATGTAAAAAAATCTAAAGTTAATTTTATATGCCAACCTATGTAGAGTTATACCTTTAATTCAATGGACTTAGAATGATTTAACCCTGCTTAGGACTGTGCTGCTAAAATCAGCAGAGATTGCCACATTATCAGCAAAAGTTGCTGCATCAGATGTATAGCTACGATTTCATATATTTAGGAGGAAAAAACAACACAATATACATAGTCTGTAGTTACCAAAAATAATGATGTACAGACACATCACTGTAACTGAATTTTGAAGAAAACATTGCAATGTAATCTAAAGGGGGAAAAACAAAACAAGGCCCTTTTATCTTTCAGCTTTCAAGTATTATGGCTGCAACTGTGAAGCACTGGAAATTTTACTGTTTTTTTTCTAAAACTTGCTTGTATATTTTTTACAAAGTATTATAAAACATATATAAGATGCTGAAAAACTTATTTAACCTTTGAAGTTTTTTTAACTTCTAGACAGCATCTTGAAAAACATTTAAGAATAAAAACCATAGACTCTGTAAAGTACAAAAATTTACATTTCTGCACAGCTGTACTTTAGCTGTTTGATTTCTTTATATACATATATAATAATTTGTGCTTCAAATGACAACTTCAGTAAAACTTATAAAGTTAGTCTATGAGACAACTATGCAAAAAGATTTGGGCATATCAAGAAATAAACTAAAAATAAACTTTAATTTACAAAACTATATCAATTTCCAATGCGGCTACCTCAGGGTAGATGTGTCAGTATTTTAGTTTACTTAACTAATGCCAAATCTGACCAACTAAATATGAGAATTAATTCCTCCAATTCTTAAAATTATTTTTAAAGGCTGTGCATATTATAGTAACATTCACTCATTTCAAAGAAATTCTTCATTAATATTTTCAGTTCTTCTTTGTGAGTTCCCAGCTATGATGATCTTCCAGTTCCTACCAAGCAAACAAAGATACCAGATTAATTATTATAGACTTTTGGGTCCACTTACTATTTATGTTGCCCTAACTTGGATGGGAAAACAACAAGGAAGTCCAGGATCCATATAGAGAGGCAGGCAATAAGAAACCATCTCTGTTCACCTTATACCTTGAAAACTCTACAGGGTCAGCACAAACTTCCAGACTAAAAGTGGACTACAACTAAAAAAGTTTAGTAGGAAGAGGAATACATGCAATCAACAAAATTAGAGAAAAATGCAAAAATGCAGGCTTTGCTAGAAATGCCAACCGATATAATTTGTTGCATTGTTGTTGTATCTTTAATTTTTACAGTAGTTAGTAGGCAGTATATGGAAATGTGCTGCCACTAACTTTATATTCTTTTTCCCCACAGCAGTCAAAATATGTAAGAAAATACACCTTCAAAGGTCAAAAGAAAAACATGATTGTCTAAAATATCACAGCAACTATTTACTGAGTTGTGTGTTGTAATAGGTTAAGCCTTTTTAGGCTTACCTGCAATAATGGCACATTATTGATTTTAAGCAGACTAATGTGATTTAGAAGCCCCTGACTTGAAAAGTGTTCACAATCCAACACACTGGCTAGTCCAAGCTGCTGCTGCTATAAGCAATGAGGCCATCCTGCCAGCCATTAGATGTCTGGGGAAGAATAGTATTTCTCCCTTCTGTTCCCTCCCTGTAGTTCCTAGGATTTCAGCTGCCCTAGAAACTACAGCAACCAGTATGTGCTGGGTATCTCAGTCACGGGAGGGGGGGGGGGAAGAGTAGTGAGGAAAAAAGTTATCTTTGTTCAGGCAATGGTATTCATTTTGCAGTGCAGATGAACATCAATAAGCTGCTGAAGTTCAAATTGAATGTCCAGGAACTGCAAACTTTAGCCAACTCTTTAACTGTAGCCAAAGAACTTTGTTAACAAAATAAATAATTGCTAGGACTGTTTTCACAGGTCCTTTTTCAATAACTTGCACAAAAGTGCATGAAATTATTGTAATGGACATCTTCTATTGCCATTCTCATAATTGTGATTCGCCAAGAAACTATTCAAACCTTCATGAGATTTTATGTAAACAAAATAATATTGCAGGATTTGGTTCTATTTTTGTGAACTAAAACTCTAACAGGAATTCTTTTGACTGGAAAGTATCGGCCTCAAGTAAAGCACTTCTAAACATCTTTTGATCCAATTCATTATCAGTTCATTATGCTCATCCTTTGTGCAACAACAAAGAAAATGTATCACCAAGCTTACTATATATGTTTGAATAATATCTTTAAAAAACAAATATACAATACCTTAAATAAGCTTTGTGTCCCCACGCTTAAAAGTTTTTGAAAATTTCTAAGTCTCTAGCAGATACAGGGGGTGTTTTGTTCCAGTCATCTTCAGGATAAGCTTCAAAATTAGATGTATCACCATCATTTGATACTTTCGGCACTATAGGAGGCTGAGTAAGAAAAAAAAAAATACCCTGAGTAAAATACACTTTAAACTCCATTATGAGGCTAACCCTAGAGATTTTTCTATAGAACAGGATGTAACATCAGCTCAGGCTGCTTTGGTTTGGCTTCAGATGTCCTGATGTATCGATGACTTCTGAATCTGTCTAGTCACTCAGTTAACAGAATTAATTTTGCATCAATTCATGGCAGAAGTTCCTGGTTTGCATGGAAGCAACTACACTGGATTTGCCTGTTATTTAAAGACCATCTTCACAAGCCTTTTTGTACAGCATAAAAAGTACTCATTAAATGATACGTTTAGAATTATTAAGTCACTGCAAAGAGATCAAACGGGAAAAAATAAACGCAATTCACCTTTAATTTTCTTTGTGGTACAGCATCCCAGTCTATAGATCGGAACCATCGGTGCCTCTTCACATCATCTGCACCATTCTTTCAAGAAAAAATATGTATATGGATGTATTTACATATCAAGAAGTTACAATTTTGATTACTAAAGGAAAATTACTATCTTCCTATAAGCCCTGGTGATTCAATCTGTTTTTTTCATCGGTGAACAATAGCCTTTTCAGTTCGTATTCAAATTTATCATTTTTTTAATAGTCCCTTGAATACCTGATTTCCTTATGGTGTCTTTGTTTTAAGTAGGGATTTGATTCATTTCAAATTGCATTGGTCAAAACGCAGTGTTTTTTTAAAGAAGTAACATAACCGTATAAGAATTAGAATAAACGGTTGTTGCTAGACAAGCAACCCTATGCTCAATCTCAAACCAATCAACATTTGAAAAGACTTGATGAGCACAGGCACCAATTGGGAAGACTGATAAAATTACTTGACACTACCTCCAGTAGGAGTCATGCTTGAGAAGCCAGAAACAATAATTGGTGGGAAAAATAAGCTTGTACTCTTTTTAAAGAATAAGCATCTATGGCTGATTACTACCCCTTCCCTTTTTAGAAAAACAGAAGGGTTGTGGGAGCAGGCAATTTGCAAGCCATTTGGAGTTGGGTTCAAAGGTATGCCAGCATTATAGTAGTCGATGTTAACTTTTATAGCTGCTTTAGCTCTGGAAGTCAGTGTCAATGGTGCTGTGAACTCAGATATCAAGATCAAGTGGCAACACTGCTTCCTTGGGAAAAACAAGAATTAATTCTAAACAGAATTTTATTTCTTGTGGAGAAATAAAAGGATTTCTAGAAATATCAAAATATCAGTCAAGGAGGCCATGCCACTATAATTTGAATACACCACACTCGTTTCCTCCTACATACTAAAGGTAACCTAAAGCTTTATCAGACATGAAGGTCATTTAAAATAAGTTCAGATTACAAATAACACTTTTTCATAGTTAGAATGATATATAATAGCAAATACATGAACCTTAATATATTAGATTTTAAAATGATTTGCCAGACTGAAGGAAGCCATACATCTCTGTAATGGTTTGAATCAACAAATTAAGATCTGTCTTTAATATTTAAAACTTACCTTCATGTTCCCAAGCCGTCTTGTTCTGTCAACCACAAGCAGCTTTTTAATAAGGTCCCTGCACAAATGGGAAAATATTTGTTGTATTCAAACATAATACATTTTAATGTAGTTTCCTGGAGAGTATATAGGTTTTTAACTCCAGAACACAGCATATAAATTTTAACTCCAAAGCTCAAGTTTACTGGAACGTTAAAGACAACGATATCTGAGGAGTGAAGTAGGAGAACCATGAACAAAGTTCAATTTTCAGCTCTGTGATTAATGCTTGGATTTCAACCACATGACTTAACATGAACTGAATACTTCACAAATCTATGCAAGCTGGTTTGTCAACAATCTAAGTTAATTAATTGGCCCGCTGACTACACTCAGATGTCACAGTAAATTATACTACAGTTCACAAAACATGATTTGATTAAATTCTAGTTAAGTATCTGAATGTATGATACACAAAATATAGATTGTAGGCTGATGCTAAAACCAGGATTCTAAACCATGGTTTGTTTGGGACTTGTAAACTCTAGTTATGGTAAATTGTTGTTGATCATGACACTTCAGCACAGATATCAGTTTATTCAGTAGCACCATCATGATTGTGGCATGATTGTGCAGAATATGGTTAGAAAGCATAGCTGTGTACATACCTACTTGAGTCCCATCCCCTCCTCTCCCCAACACCACCAGGCCCCTCATTGGCCATTTTGGGAGAACAGGGGCAGGTTTACATGAACATATATGGCCATATCACCTGATAAATGTTTAACAATTTTAAATATATATATACCGTATTTGTCGGCGTATAAGGCGACTGGGCGTATAAGACGACCCCCCAACATTTCTTCTCAAAGCCGTGAGCTCAGTGGGGGGGGAGCCGCCGCCCGCCGCCGCTCGCCGCTCGCCGCTCGCCCAGTGTGGGGGGGAGCTACCGCCGCCGCCGCTCGCTGCCGCCGCCGCTTGCCCAGTGGGGGGGGGGAGCTACCGCCGCCGCTGCTTGCCGCTGCCACTCGCCCAGTGGGGAGGGAGCTACCGCCGCCGCCGCTCACCGCGGCTCGCCCAGTGGGGGGGGGAGCTACCGCCGCCGCCGCTCGCCTAGTGGGGGGGAGCTGCCGCCGCCGCTCGCCCAGTGGGGAGGGAGCTACAGCCGCCGCCGCTCACCGCCGCTCGCCCAGTGGGGGGGGGGGGAGCTACCGCCGCCGTTGCTCGCCGCCGCCACTCGCCCAGACTGAAGTGCACCCGGCGTATAAGACGGCCCCCCCATTTGGAGGCATGTTTTTTAGAGGAAAAAAGCCGTCTTATACGCCGGCAAATACGGTATATTAAAAGTTAATATACTTAAATTAATATACCAGCCCTTCCAGGGCTGGTAAGAAACCCCAGGGTTTCATGAAACCCTGGTTGAAAAAGCCTGCTCTAAGAAATGAATCCAACCAGTGTTTCCGCTGGTAGAAAAGGAAGGACAAAATCCCCTTTATCATAAAAAAGGCTATGCTGGAGATTAGTGGGCCTGTGAAGACAAAAGAGATGCACGGTGTAAGTTGGGTTAAGGAGGGGAAATGAGTGGCAAAGGTGGCTGAATTCAGCCCTCAGTCTTCGGCATACAGGTAGGGAGATACAGAACAACAGAAAAGCTTTCAGCAGCAGCTCCATACAACTTTCTCAGGACTCTGCTTCCCATTACTTTTTCTCCATTCCTCATCTCAAAATATTTATATCTAGATAGATATAGAAATATATCTATCTATCTATCTATCTATCTATCTATCTATCTATCTATCTATCTATCTATCTATCTATCTATCTATCTATCTATCTATCTATCTACACATACATGTATATACATATGGATATATACATATAGATATATACATATATCAGAGAAGTAAAGGAAGTCAGTAGAACTATTCATTTATATTAATATACAAAATTTATAGACAGCTAATAGGAGACATCATCATTGTTAATGAAGGACAAAGAGGAACAGATAATGTGGTTTCCATGTGTTAGACCAGCAATTCTCAACTTTTCTACCATTGAAAAACCCCTGAAGCATTCTTCAGGCTTCAAGGAACCCCGGAAGTTGTGTGAATGTGCAGAATATGATTGGGAAGCAAAGCTGTATACATGCTTACCTAGGGTCCCTCCTTGTCCCACCCCCTCCAGGCCTATCATTGGCTATTTTGGGAAGGGGAGAGCAGGTCAATATGACCATATATGGTCTTATCACCTAATAAATGTTTAACACATTTTAAAAATATATTAAAAATTAATTAACTTCCACTTAATTTCATGAAACCCTAGTTGAGAAAGCCTGTGTTAGACTATCCAGGGTTTGTGTAAATATGTTTTAAATAAACCAGTTTACTGCAATGTCTGAAAGAAGCCAAAGAAAGCAATATTATAGTTAAAATAGTTTCTACTATTTATTTTATAAAATTAGATACAGATATATCATTTTTCACTGACACGCAATTCTAAGTTATCCTCATCAATGCTAGTTTAAAAAAGCAAATGATTAAGAACCCAGTTTAAACAGGCTTTTAATTCCATTTTTACTTTCAATATTGTTGAAAGATTTCTTGATGAGAAGCTGTTTTTGATGTGCTTTCAACTAGTCTACTGAAATTCTGTCTTTGCAAGTTTTGAACAAACTCACAAATTCAAGAAACCTCTTGAAACATGGGAATAAAGGAGCTGAGCAACTCTTGTTAATCAAGTTTGAAGAAGCTCCTTGATCAAAGTGAGTTAAAGCTCAGACAGAGTTTCTTTATGTACTCTCTCTGGGATCTTTATTCACGTTAGTGCACTTACTTTACATATAAATCCAAATGTCTTGGGAAATCTATTTTGCCAGCAAGTATCTTCTGATATATCCCAAATGGGTTATCATCGAAGAATGGAGGAAATCTGTTCAGGGGGGAACACAAAACAAAATATGCTGTTAGTCTAAAAAGAGTCTAATGCATGTAACGCTACAAAGTATTTACTTACTCTTCAAATAGACTTTTTGATGGAGCTATACATCTTCTATTAAAGGCAAAGTTAGTGACATGTAAAGTTACTAAATAGACATGTAAAGTTACTAAACCAGTTTGTGAAGGTCTTTAGAACTTCACAAAAAAGAGACAATTTATACAAAAATTTCTATCTATTCTGCTTTTCTGGCGTACTCTACTTAGCTGCTTGCCAAATCAACTCCCTTGCTAACTTCAATGTATTTCCTTTCAGTTATGGGCTCTGCATTTATTCTGCAGCTGCAAAGCAAAGGTGAAGGGAAAGGCATTGTGGAAGAACAACTGCTAGGTGGTCACACAACTAACCTTTCTTTTAAACATATATTTTCAACTTCATGCTTGAGAATAGAGTTGGACAATCTGTAAGGACTTATAGGGGGCATCTTATTTTCCCCTCCCCACTATTTGTTGTTTCTCTTCCCTGAAAGCCCCCTTAGCCTCTCCCTTTCCCCTGCTTCCTTCTCTCCTTCCCATGCCTCAGCCAACCTATCATTTATATGTTTATATTTATATGTCTTCCATAATCAGTTACATGTATTATATGTATTTACATATACAGTTGCTATTATATTATATTTTTCTCCCCAGTGGAGTCCCAAAGTGACTTATCATTTTCCTTACCTCTGCTTTAACCTCATAACAACCTAGTGATGTAGGCTAGGCTGAGAGACAATAACTAGACTACGGTTATCTGGTGAACTTCCACGTTAGAGCAGGGATTTAGACCTGGGTTTGAAATTCCATTATGGCCCACTGGTTTTCGTGGAGTGGCTTCTAGGTCATACACCCCTTTAATGTCCAATATGATTCCACTGGAATCACTAAGTAGTAGACATGCTTTCTGGACTGAAAAGCTAGGCCTACTGCAATAGATTTTAACGTTTTAAGGGAGGATGTGCTTTCTCTCTCCCTTATTTGCCACTCCTGCTGCCTCCAGGAGGAGGCAGCTGGTCCACAGTGCATTGAACTCATGAAGTGGCCTTTAAAATTTCGAGGGTCAGTATTTTCAATGGACAGTTGACCACCCATTCAAACAATATCTCTTTAAAGGTTAATGAGTCAACATGCCTCCTGAGGAATGAAGGTCTTCCAACCCAATTCAAGATATTTTGTATGTTACTGGGAGTGAAATATTCAAATCAGGAACTATCAGGACAGCCTTTCACAGTATTGCATACTGATGACACAATCCAATTCCACAATCCTTTAGTATTGCAGTTAGAATACTACATAGGGTTTTGTTTCATTGTTGTTGTTGTTCAGCTGCTGCTCAATGTACTGTAACCCAGCAAGCTTCTATGGCGGGGGGGGGGGGCATTCAGACCTGGGATTCACACTGGCTCCAGAAGAGTATTTACTTCTAAGGCTTCTACAAACTAACTTCAAAGATGGATAAAGTTTCCAAAGATCACATATACATAAATATCAACTGTTGTGTGAAATGTCAATTTCCTAAAGCAAGTTTTCACACGTACCTAAAATATTTGTTAAATTTGTTCATGCTCCTATTTTAAAATACTCATACTTACATGTAAGGACTGGCCCAGGGCCAGGACAGTCTTATCTCACAGGGAGACCTCTCAATCCTGAACCCTAGGCATGAAAGCTCCCTCAAGTTTACACTAATATGCCTCTCTGAGATTGATTCATCTCACAGCAATAAGCAGCTGTGAGACACACACAAGTTGTAAACATATACAACAAATATTTATTAAAAACAAAATTAAAAAAAATAAAAATTCAGTCAATATACTGTTGTCAGACTCTATGCGTTAGAAACAAACTCCTACGGACTAATACTTTAAGCCTCACCATACTTGGCGCTGGTACCATCCACACTGGGAAATTAGAGAGAGCTTTTTAACCAACTTGGAAGTAGAATGTTTTAAAATATCAATTGTTCTTTATTATTGTTTTTACATATGTTGTTACCCCCCCCTTAGCTTTTAAAGAAGGCTTTAGAGAAGGTTCGAAATAATTAGTGTTATTATTATTAAAGTTCTATTTAGTATTATAATGCATAACTCTTAGACCTAGAAAAATATTCCTTAATTACTATCTTCCAATGTCCATTGTCTTGGCATTCTGACAGGTGAAGGGTTGCTACTTAGCAATTTAAAGTTATGGGGGTTAAAGGCACCATCATTCTACAACTACAACCAACCAGAGTATTCCTTTAATTAGCATTTGACATTTCTGTTAATACAAAATCTCCCACCCGAATCCAACGCCTCACTTCTCCTGACCTTGTAAAGAGATAAGACAGAGTAAAGGCCCACAGGTGTTACCACTACTGTTCTTTAAGAAAGCAAATTCTATGAACTCTTACTGACCAAGGGTGTGCTCACGCCTTGAATAAATCTTTGTTGGTCTTAAAGGTGCTACTGGACTCTGATTTTATTGTGCTACTTCAGACCAACACGGCTACCCGTTTGAATCTGACCATAGGAAAGAGAGGGATTAGCTGTTCCTTACATGGTATCATTAAAGTAACAGCCTCATGCCATAGGGTGAATGCTGGCAGGGACTCATGGGAATTGTAGTCCATGGACATCTGGAGGGCCGCAGTTTGACTACCCCTGCCATAGGGTATTCTATTGCTGCAGGAGTTGAAATGTGACATCCTGTATGATAAAATAGCCATTTTAAAAGCAGTCTCCTATTTGTAGTCTAACATTCAGCTGTCATTCATAGCTAGTGTTCTAAATATTAGACATATTTCTCTAACAGATGGCCTACAGCTTGTGGTAGGCACTTTTTATGCTGAGTGTTTACTAAGGCAAACTGTTCCCTGATTGCCTTTCACAGCCTTAGCAGCCTGTAAGAACAACAGGTCCAGCCCTTTCATGAAGGCAGAGTTCACTGTTTCAGGAAGCAAACTACAGAGAACAGCACAATGAAAATTGCCAAGGGACTAGAAACAAAAAATAAATGCAATATTTATTTTTTGGTCCTCTATGCCTCTATGTATGCATTAACAGAAAACATGTCAGTCATCAAACAACTGCTACATGGTAATTTTAAACAGTTACATATGTCAACCACTAACTTTTCTGAGGCACAGAGATAGGGTCCTATTGAGGGTGCCACTCAGGGCTGTCTTAACACATGGGAATGCTGGGCAGTGGCCCGGGGCCTCATGAGCATAGGGGGGCCATGCCTAATCTATGTATGCATTGATAGTTTGTGATATGTGAGTGGACAACCTGTTTATGTGAGATGTGAAAATTGTAGAAAGTAGACCTCAACAGAAATGAGGCTAGGCTTTGCGTTACAGTGTTGTGAACCAGCATGTGGTAAAGAATTTGAATATAAAGAATAAATACTGAGGTATAGTGTTTACATGCTAAAATCTGTCTAGTGACTTGAGTTTGTGTTCCAAGAATTCTATTTGTGTAATGGATGGTTGGAGGAAGTGCAAATAAAGTGAAGGGAAGAAAAATAATGTTTTAACGTTTAAACAATTTGTTGGAGGTACTGATAAATATATGTTTGGAAGCGGTGACAGAATGGTTCGAGCAGAGTCGCCTGAAACTCAACCCCTCCAAGACGGAGGTCCTGTGGCTGGGGGGAAGGGGGCGGGAACAGGTAGCGCATTTACCCACCCTAGCAGGGGTGCAACTTACCATCGTGCCCCAAGCTAGGAATTTGGGTGTGACCATTGATGCCTCCCTGACTATGGAGGCTCAGGTCAAGAGAGTAGCGGGCCAGGCATTTTTCTACCTTCACCAGGCCCGGCTACTAGCGCCCTACTTGTCCCCTGACCACTTGGCCACAGTGATCCATGCAACAGTCACCTCCAGAATAGATTTCTGTAACTCGCTCTATGCAGGCCTACCCTTGTCCCTGATCCGGAAACTACAGCTGGTACAAAATGCAGCTGCCAGGGTCCTCACTGGAACATCTTGGAGGGCCCACATCCAGCCGGTGCTGAGGCAGCTGCATTGGCTGCCAATTGCTGCCCGGATCCGGTTCAAGGTTTTGGTTTTAACCTTCAAGGCCATACGCGGGTTGGGACCCACATACCTGAGGGACCGCCTACCGCTCTATGCCCCCCACAGGGCCTTACGCTCTGCAGGTGAGAACCTGTTGGTCGTCCCCGGCCCGAAGGAAGCGCGCCTAGCCTTGACCAGGGCCAGGGATTTTTCAGTCCTGGCCCCTACCTGGTGGAATGAGCTCCCAGGTGATCTGCGGGCCCTGCGGGATTTGTTAGCTTTCCGCAGGGCCTGTAAAATGGAGCTCTTCCACCAGGTCTATGGTTGAGGCTGGGGTCAGCAAATCAGGGACATCGCTCCCCCCTAGGAGTTGGAGTGTACGCTACTCCCTTATCCTTTCCTCTTCACCTCTTAATAATTGGGGGAGGGATGGGATTTTTAGCCGCCATGTTAGTAGATTGATGTTTTAATGGGAATTTTAATGGGATTAGTTGTTGTGACCCGCCTCGAGCCTATCGGGAGAGGCGGGAAATAAATCTAATAATAATAATAATAATAATAATAGTAGTAGTAGTAGTAGTACAGCCATGGTGTCTACAACTGGGAATTTGTGAGAGTATGACATTGATGCCTAGTCTGAGAAATGGGGCTTGGTGATGGTGAGCCAATCTCTATGATGGCACCAGGACTGTCTTAACAGCATTACAGGCCCCTGGACAAAGCATCACACTAAGGTCCTGCCTACACAACCACTCACAGGAATAAAAGCATAAATTGTCAATAAAATTATTATTATTATTATTATTATTATTATTATTATTATTATTATTATTATTATTATTAGATTTATTTCCCGCCTCTTTTCTGTTGCATACTCAAATTTGTTGCTGTAAGCTAGAACGACAATAAAAATTTGAAAAATCCTAGATTTAAACACTTAATATATCCGTCCTGTAATCGTCATCGTCGTCATCATCATCATCATCATTATACATAACTGGTATCAAGAAAGCAAAGCTTTGCTTATGGACTTGCTTTTTAAAGGCCTGCACTTTGTCTAAAATGGACGATGAATAGCTTGAACTGACAAGGTTTAATGGGAACTCCTGCTATGGTGTAACAAGTTTTTCCTGGTTCTTTGAAAATTAAATTAATAATGAGCTTGAATCAATTTTAAAAAGTCTATAGGGTGATATTTTTCAGAAAGCCAAGTCTTTAAAAAAAAATCAATACAAAATACTCCATCCTGGGAAATGCTTCTGGCTCTCTCCGGCTGATTTCTGTAGCAGTTTCATAGTAATGTTTTTAGGGGAACCACTTGGACAGGAAGCATAAGGTCATAAGTAAAAAATCAGTTTTTGTCTAAAATAAGGTACCATAAAAAGTACAAGAAATATTTAAACTAAGACTATAGTCAAGTACTCAACTTTAGAATGATGACTGCAGTATAAGATTCAATTAAAGCCAGACTGAACGCATCTCTCTCAGTGGCCACTATTATTTAGTTAAGGCCAGATAGAACTTTGTGTTGTTTTTTATTGGGGGGGGGGTTATAGTAAATGTGTAGTCAATATCAATTATATCTCTTCTTTATAACTAGGATCAATTTGATCTCAGTATCAGATAAGTGTATTTTACAAGCACAGGAAGAATAAAATTTACTAAATTATGCATATTATATGAGAAGTATACATCAGCAACCATTCTTGTTCATATAACTATCAAGAAAATATTAGAGAAGACATTTAATTTCAATTCTCAGTTAATAATTCGGCAGGTTTGTATTTTGCACACACTAAAACAATTTGTACAATTTGTTTATTTCAAGTCTTCTAGCAATGAAGCAAGTTAAACTGACTACATTATTCTGAGAATGCTGCCATCTACTGGAGTCAAAATATTTTCCAAAATTAGGTTTATAGGACAGAGAGAATTACATCACAGGCACAGAAAAAAGCATTAAAAATCTCACATTTAGTATGCAAAATATGGTTTTAATTTCAAAGTGTTCAACGATAAATGTTGATTAAACTATCCAGCATGTACCACACTTTGAATATGAATGTAATGTGACAGGAAGGTAGTTTAACTCATTACACAAATACACTCCATTGGGAAAATCTCCCAATATTCTTCCTGAAAGGTGCTGGAATGGAGCTCAACAACTTTGTGTCTATCTACTACTGGAAATAAAATCTAACAAGTATAATACAAATATGGGTACAACTTATACTAAACAAACAAAATGGAACCAACCATCTTTCACTGGAGATGGCTAGACACTGGAACCAAGGCTAGACATTCATCTGCCAGGGATGCTAGTGTTTGAATTCTGCACTGAGCAGGCACTGGACAAGATAGCCTAAAAACCTCTTCCAACACTATAATTCTACCACTCCCATTCAAAGTAGAGTTACACCCTTCTAAGCCCACTGAAGAAAAGGTCTTCCAGTTGCATGACTAGGAATGGCTAGAAATCTTCGTTAGAAATTTGACTAAAGCTATTTATTCTGTCTTCAAAAGAGTGTTTGCTTTGATAAATAATACAATTATCAATGATTAATGAATGTCCATACATGGTATACAAATGTATACCACAAGAATCAATAATTTGTATGCATGTGTGCAGCAAATAATGTGATCCATACTGACTAATACTGTTAAATAAATACACTTGATTGGCAGGAGGGCATTCCGGCAAAAATAAGACACGATCCATCATATATTGGCATTAACATGGCCACAGCTTTCTCAACCCACCAAAGGGTTGTCCTGGCATGAGATACGAAGCCTGACCTTGCAGCCATCTGGCTGCAGTATACCCAGGTCCATAGGTATCCTGGAATCACACCTTTCCCAGCCGGGAGGGCAGGCCCCTTGTCTTCTGGAATCCCCTCCAAGGACAGCGACCTGAGTGGATATCAATGGGTGTCCATCTCATTTGGCAGTCCCGGTCACCTGGCTACAAACTCCTGGCCAGGTTGACCACACTCATTACAAACCAATCTTTTAAGGAGACCCCCACACCTAAGTATGCAAACTGGGATCCCTGCCAAATGAGCTCCCTCTTGTGTCCCCCTAAACTGCAGTTGTGACAAAAATTTTAACATTCACATACAACATTCACAAACATTTTAACACATAACAAAGGGGAAAGGGTTGGAGGGAAGGTGTTCCATTAATGGCTGCGGGTGTAGAGAAGGAGCTGAACGCACTTGGCACCTTAAACAGGCGCTCGTTCCTCCATCCCCAAAGGGCCGCCCCGTTTGCTATGCTGGTGCACGTGCCTGCTGGCAGTCCTGACACCACATTCCTTTGTGGCTGGTCCACCATGGCATCAACAGGCAGTCTTGTTTCAGCCATGGCTGCACATTAAATTTCATTTGGCTTTATTTAAACACGCCATAAAATCTATCTGGATCAGTGACACAGTCGGAATTTTAAATTCAGGATTTAAGGGTATTATGGGGACTTCTGAGATGATATCTTCATATACAAAGCTATAGCCTGGTGTGGGGTTCCACTGCCGAGCATTTAAACTGGACCCGTGGAACTCTTCCCCAACGTCAATCTTCAGTAGCACCACGGGGCCTATCTCTCCCCCTCAAAAAAACAAATATCCTTCCCATGTCTGGGTTATGGTTAAAATACTTTTTCAAAAACAAAACAAAAAAAGACAAGACAAAATTTAAAACTGTCTTTGACAGGTTCATTCTATACACGTTGGATAAGGTACTTCCAATATGCTTTTCCAGCTGGATTTTCCTGTGCAAAATAAGAACATCTACTTCTAAAGTGCACTGAAAGTACTTATCTGACATGTGCAGAGTGAACCCAAGACAAAAACACAGTCCAAATAACATCAGCTAATACACACAATAAAGGGTGCCTTGCTGAACATGAAATCATTTCTGGATTCTAATGAACGCTGGTCCACAGACATGATAGGCATTTATCTGTGAATGTATAATTGATTTAGTGACAGGGTCAAAGACCGCAGTCTTTCCTATGGAATCAGTATTGGGGGAGAGAGAACACATTTTGTAGAAAACAGTCAGTCTATATACCCATCTCCATATTGATGGCCTTTTAGGGGCAGCATCCAGTCATGTGAGAGCCACTCATACATAATTCAACAGCACCTATGCTGCTGAATGTTTAAAGTCCATCGTTTTCATATAAGGGAATTAGTTTTTAATCAATTCTTCTAATTTTTAAAGAGCAGGCATTCAGCTTGGTTTCATGCACTTATATTAACCTTTATTTTCCTCCAATACACATGGAATCTTGAGATAATTAGCTGCAAAACGGTTCCCCCCCGATTTTCCCCAAGCAATGAAAAAAGACAGTATTTGTACTTATGTTCCCTATTCTTTCTCTAGAACTTACCCAGACAACATTTCAAATATTAGTATGCCCAGAGCCCACCAATCTACTGCTCTTCCATGACCTTTACTCTGTATGACTTCTGGGGCAAGATATTCTGGGGTCCCACACAGTGTCCATGTCCTAAGGAAAGAAAACCGAAGAAACCTGCAATTAATACTTTTGTTTGCATTTTTAAGTTGAATTTCAGTACAACCTTGGCTGTTTAAGAAAAGGGAAACCACAAGAAATGATGTGGGGCATCAACATTTATGAAAATCATGACTACACAGGAATTGCTTCGATGTCTTATTAAGGAAGATGGCATTCTCAATTTTCCTTTGATATGAGAGAAATATGTAACTAGCTCTTAAAGGTTTGGGACCCTTGTATCTTTGGGACCTCAAAGGGGATTATGGTCTAGTGCAGGGGTAGTCAACCTGTGGTCCTCCAGATGTTCATGGACTACAATTCCCACAAGCCCCTGCCAGCGTTTGCTGGCAGGGGCTCGTGGGAATTGTAGTCCATGAACATCTGGAGGACCACGGGTTGACTACCCCTGATCTAGTGAACCACATTTAGGATCCCCAGCCCCAAAGAGATCAAACTGGCCTCAACCAGAGTCAAGGCTTTTTTATCCCTGGCTCTGGCCTGGCGGAACGTCCTGCCAAATGAAACCAGAGCCCTGTGGGACTTATTGCAGTTCCACGGACTTGCCAGAGCTGTTTCACCAGGCCTAGGGCTGAAGTCTAAGATAAGCTGACATCTGATCTAATAGACCTCTCCACCTGCACCTGCATCCACCAAATGGTTCTCACATCATGCCCTTCCCAGTCCCAGGACCGGATTTTTGATGGGCAATATTAGAGAATAATTTATTCCAGAAGTTTAATTTAAATCATGTTTTGGATTGTATTTTAGTATTTTATGTAATTTTAAGAAAGTATGTTATAATCTACCCTGAGTTGGCTGAGGTAGGGCAGAATAGAAGTCTAAGGAATAAAAATACCAAAAAATATAAATACTTTCACTTAGCACCTGCTAAATAAAAAACTCTGATTACAACCTACTCCACTGCAGAAAACAATCACACTGTCATGAAGAAAAAACAATACCAGTTGGAGTGCAATATCATCAAATGGTTAGGTGGAGGTCTGTAGCTTAGTGGTAGCACATCTATATGGCAGGCGGAAGGTCCCAGGTTCAATCCCCGGCATTAAAAGGATGAGGTTGTAGATGTTGTGAAAGGCCTCAGCTTGGATAACTGATGGCCATCTGAGTAGACAATACTGACTCTGATGGACCAATGATCTGATTTGTATAAATGAGCTTCATGTGTTCATGCGATGGAAACTCCTGTACTATGTAAAACTCCTGTACTTTTTCAAAAGGTGAGAACAAAAGTCCTGTGAAGAATTATACTTTCCTGAAATAGCTAAAAATAATATTATCTGCATCTCAAACAACTCTGGAATGTACATCATACTCAGTATTTAACATTACTGCAACTGAAATATTAACAAAAAATGCAAAATTGTATGTAGTTCCTAAAACCTGTATCCGAACACATTAACATCCATGATGGAGATAACATATGTTGCATACAAATACACTGATGCGAAGTCTTATGGTTTGGCATCTACAATTACCATCAGAGGAAAAAGCAAACAACTAATCTGAACCTAGTTTCTTCCTTTTTCTAAAAAAAGGAAGAAAGTATAGTTGTTTTATGCAGTCATCCTTACCAGACGATAGCTGATAAAACAGTGGTGTCCCATATACTGTGCCATATTTCAGCTGAAAAGGTAATAAGTTTTGAAATGAATCCCCTCCCTGCTTAATGCAGAAAACATGTTAAAAAGGAGGAAAGGCTAGCATTTTTAGGTGAATATTACAGTAAACTTTCAGTTTATGAAATCTGATTCATCACTTTTAATTCATGGGAGAATTTTTTTTCCTCCTCATACAACCAAAAATAGTGCACTCTAGCACCATCTAGCAGCAGTTTTGGATAATATTAAATCTACTTTTTAAACCATAATGTCTCCTTTGTAAGCTCTTGCACTACTTAACCTGATACCACGCCACCATCATCAACATATGAGAAGATTTCTAGCATATTCATGCTTCTGTGCATTGTATCTATTTTTTATGAAACAAAACAGTGTTATCATACTGAGTTTAAATCTATTCCATCCAGCACTGGTCTACTGATTACATCAGCTACACGGAGACAATACATGGTAATCTGGTCATATGAACTGAATATTATTATTATTTATCATAAAATACAAAATGCTTAAAAAAAACTTTCTTGGATATTAAATATAATGTGAAGCAAAAAGAACATTCCATAGACTTAAACAAGCAGTCAGAGCAGAATAGTTTACATCCTTAAAATGATAAATTAGATCCAACCAGCTTTTCCTATAGCCGATAGGTGATTTCCCCTTTGACCATCAAAAAGCCTATGCTGGAGATCTTGGTTATGCTAAGGGGCAAATTTTGGTTCAGTATCCAACTCAACTGTCTCTAGCCACAGACACCCAAGAATTCAGAACCCACATGCATGCTAGCCAATCATAGTAAATAAAAGGAAGAATCTATCATCCTACAGAATGATGCACTCTACCACTACAAATTTCTCTGCTTCAGTAAATCACGAATACAGAACTGAAGCCAAATTAATCAGAAGGTGATTACCCTGCAGCACTGTTATTGAATACATGGGGGAATTTAATGAAACTGCTATTGGGAGTTGTTCACATGACTACAATGGTATGGCTTTGAAGAAAGGCAAATGTACTTTCAAAAATATGTGCTGATGATCACATTTAGCTATTGTAGTTGTTAAGTGATGGCAGAACAAGTTTGTCACCTTGCTTTGATCTTATTTTTATTGCCATGTCAGTCAATTTTGCCTAGAACAAAACGTTACCTGTGATTATCAAACCCACATTCAGTTTCTTTCTGTTAAAAGAGAGATAACAGATGATTGACAGAGACCACCAATCTACGATGTCTAAATTTCAGTGACGGTGGTGGTGTTTGTGCGGTTGTGAAAATGATCATTGTTCTAGGAAATCTGTTGATTGGACAGAGACTCCATAAATATCAAATTGATCTAAAGACTGGACATTGCCTGAGGTTTGTGTGCAGTTTCACATTTATTGCAAATCTTGTTTGTGCTTGCTGGGACAGCTGTTTGCATTGGACATTTTGTTGGAAGTTTGTCTTCCCTATGCAGGGAGCTGGGATAATTTAGTATTTACTGAACTGCATAAAGTGTTGCTTCTGCAGCCATAGTTCTAGCCCGAGCACTGTTAAGAACTTAGGTTCTGCAAATATCCACAGCCTGCTCAAGGGTGAGGACAGGTTTTTCTAAATGTATCCCTTAAGTTTTCAATCAGTTATGCTAAACACAGATTTGCCCCTTAGCATAAAGTACAGAGATGGGCCAAATTTACAAGGCTAGCCTTTTTTTCTTAGCTCAGTAACAACATAATCTATTTTCAGCAACCTCATTATTTTGTAATTGCCAGAACTGGAATATCTCAAGGACAGGATTTTTCCTTGTTCACAGTAAGATCTCTGCTGCAGTTCTATTGTCAGGGTTTGCCAACACCCTAGAGTATTATTATACACCTCAAGGGCCTTTCCTCCTATGCAATGAAGCAAGAATGCAAAGGGTAAGAATCTTGTACAGTGTTGCAGACCCTTGAAAAATATCAGGGTAATTTCTGATACCATGTGATGTTTTCTTCAGGTTCCTGCTCCTGGGTATATCATGAAGAAGAGGAAGAGAAAGAGTTGGTTCTTATGTGCCACTTTTCTCTACCCGAAGGAGTCTCAAAGGGGCTTACAGTCACCTTCCCTTTTCTCTCCCCACAACAGACACCTTGTGACGTGGGTGAGGTTGAGAGAGCCCTGATATTCCTGCTCGGTCAGAACAGCTTTTATCAGTGCCGTGGCGAGCCCAAGTTCACCCAGCTGGCTGCATGTGGGGGTGTACAGAATTGAACCCGGCGTGCCAGATTAGAAGTCTGTACTCCTAACCACTACACCAAACTGGCTCTCATAGCAAAGGTGGGTGTGTTCAAAACAATATCCATTTATTAAAATGAGATACAATGATGAGAGCATCTGGCTTCTGTACAATGGAATTCATGCAATCTACAATTCTAACTAATAAGCAGAGCTAAGAAGAAGGGAGTTGAAGCCATGAAAATATAACAACACATTCAAGAGAGAAGGAAATAGGCTGTTCAAGCATTGGGAATGGGGATGATCCCCAGCCCAGCTTTAAGGTGGCAGAAAGAGAGATCACAGAAAGCACTGCGTTGGCACCAGTTTGTTCTCATTGTCTGGAAAAGGTTTCATCTCTGGGTGTTCAAGACTGCTGTATATATGCTCTGCTGGATGATAGCAACCTTTTCATTAAGAAATGTATTATGTACCATACTCAGGGTTCTACACCAGCCTTACTCAACTTTTTTACTGTTGAGAAACCCCTGAAACATTCTTCAGGCTTTGAGAAATCCCAGAAGTGGAGAGATCGTGCAGAAAATGGTTGCGAAGCATAGCTATATACATGGCTACCCAGGGCCCCTTCCCACATATGGTCATATCACCTCATAAATGTTTAACAAGTTTCTCTCTCACACACATTTCACAGGGTGTCTATTGTGGGGGGAGGAAAGGGAAGGTGACTGTAGGCCGCTTTGAGATTCCTTCGGGTGGAGAAAAGCGGCATATAAGAACCAACTCTTCCACTTCCTTCTCTTCCTCTTCCTACTCACTCACTCACTCACACCCTCCCTCCCTCCCTCCCTCCCTCCCACTTATTCTGGAAACCCTTCCAGGGCTGTCAAGAAACTCCAGGGTTTCAGGAAACCCTGATCCTGTTCTACACCATCTATGGCTTTTTCCTTCCTCTTGAGATTCATGAAAGCAAATCTTCCTGTTTTCAGGGTCTGGCTCAGGGCACATGCAACAACATGAATGTTGTCACAAAGTTCTCTTCATTATCTATCCTCATCATGTAGTAAGCAATTCCATTCTATAATAGCAGAAGCCACCACATGAAGTCACAATACCTGCCAATCAATATTCTCTCATGCCTGTGCAGATTCAGTTATCCCAGCCTATGATCATGGCCAGACATTGGAAAGCACCAGGACTTATTAAAGATATGAATCACATGACAATGAGATATATATTCATGCATGATCAGCATCTACACACCTCCTGAAATGAAAGCATGGCTGAAGCCATACAGCAATACTTCACAAAACATTCTGGATCCCAAACAGAAAGTTACAAATAAGGTGATTGAGAAACTGCCATCAAGAATATATATATATATATATATTTAAAAGTCTGATTAGTCTGTTGCAGAATGGAGGCTACCTGGCATTCTTCTTTTTAAAAAAATGCATTGGTTTCTCTATGCAGTATGAACAATTTTCTCCTAACTCAGATGAAGGAGCGTGGATGGTTCTGGGTTTATTTATTTTACACTAAGCTTTCATCTGTTTTATCTGGCCGCAGTGCTGTATTAAAATAAATTTGAATTTGAATTACACTAAGCTCTCAACCAAAACTATTCCCCAACTTTACAAAACCACCCTCCCTCCGTAATGCTCATTCTCTTATCCTGGTAAAGAGACAACTACAAACTGAAAAGGTGACACCACCAGAAACATAGTCAAACTTAAACAGTCCAAACCTATGGCAGAAGGCAGACAATACAAATGGGGGAAGGTTAAACTCTTGAAAGTCATCCTTCAGAAGAAACTGTTTCAAATTAGTATTGCCTCCTCCACATTACTGTTTACATCTCAGGAGGCTATATCTCATCCACACAGCCAAGGGTCTAGTAATGGCACTATTGGGTAAGACAATGAGGAAGAACAAGGAAGCTGTGTGACAGTTTTGCTGAGAAAGTAGAGTTGTGACCCCTCTTTTTATGCTATATCCTCCTTCAGATAATTCAACAAGAAGCTCCAAAACAACCAAACATCAATTTCATCTGCAAAGCAGCTGGTTAAAGGTCATACTGGACAGATGATAGTATAGGTGAAAACAGCTACAATGAGCCAAGCCAACATAAATTGTAATAACTCTGTGGCATGGCATTTTGCAAACATAGTAGTAGCAGCAGATACATAAGACATTTCAGTTACTGTCAATACTGTAGCATTTATAGCCTTTAAAAAAATTCTCCCATTGGCACAATCTGTCCTCCTCAGCATGAGTCAACCACCAACTGCTCTCTACTCATCTATTGTCCTGTTTCATTCCCTTCAGCTCTCATGGAAAACAGAAATCATGCAGTGACAAAAAAAGAGAGGGAGTATGCCCAAAAGCTACCATGTCAACAACTCTGCTCAAACAGTTATTCCACATAGGGCAAGAATACATTCAGATAACCCAGAGGCCCTAAACCTATAAAAATATACTTTATTTTTATATACTGGCAGTCAATTGGTTCTTTCTGTTGCACTATACTGAAAGGTGGACTTGCTACTTCTCTACACTTCTTTGTACTGAAACAAATATCCAGCTTTATCAAGCTGGAAAGTTTTGTTGTAGAAAGTCAGTTTAATAAACAGTAATTATTTTATTAGTTTCAATCTTCCATATGAATTCTGAGCTGGAAACATGATTTTTTTTGTTCTGCTATGATTTGCCAGCAAAAGCTGGCAAATGTCAAGAGATTACAACTGAGCAAATAAAATGAATTAAAAATCAGGTAAAATCCTTAGTTTTCTTACACAAAAGCATGCTTGAGACTTACTGTGGCTGATGACTGATGCTGCGGAGGGCTTGCTGAAGGCAGACGTGACTGCCTCAGAGGCCCACTAGGGGTATGTGCTGCAAGAACACAGCATGCAGAGCGTCAAGGGCAAAGAGGGACCCATGGCACTTATATAAGACATTGGTCACACCCTCTTTACCTGGGATGCCACATGAGCACCTTTCCTCCCACCCACCCTATATTGATGTGTACGCAGCCTTGTTCAGAGTTTGAGGTGGATGTCATACAGTCAATAATTTGTCACAGCTGTATGTTTGCATGGGATGGAGCCTGTTGGTGGGGAGTCTGGTATGCAATCGGACTCCCTGGGATTTGGTGCCTCCCTAAGAGATGGCACATATACAAGTGTTGCTTACTGGGCTGGAGCTGGAAGGCCTGGGGCTCATTTGCCAGGTGGCCTGGGGGCAGCCAAATGAGGTTGGCACCCTCATAGGTCACTTCCCTTAGGGTGGACTTCAGTAAACAAGGGGATGTGCTCTCCCAGATGGGAACAGTGCGGGTCCACAGGGCGCCTCTGAACTCCGTGGGGTGTTGGTGCAGTCTGCTGACTGCTAGATCAGGCTCCTTCTCCAAAACTGTGCCAACAGTTTAACTCCCTGTCCCGTGGGCCAAGCTGTGGCCTTGTTTATACCCAACATTGGTCTGTTGTATCTTATTCCAGCACATAATGCCCTCCTGCAAGTCAATACACATACATGAGAGAGAGCACTAATGTTCTGAGCTTAAATGTTTTTACTTGATTTTAATTTATATCAGTCAAGATCCTCATAGATAATGGTAATACTTCCAAACTTTTTACTGTCACACCAAAAAACTTTCCCTGCTATTATGTTTGCTGAAGAACTTCTTCATTCTGCAACACATTCTAAGTACATGTCCTATATTGCACAGTCAGTCCAGGCAGAGTTGAGTAGCACATTATGCCTATGCATGAAATAAGGCTGTTCTCTAACACTACCCAAATCCCCTTGAATATTACAGAATAAGATCGGTAATGGTGGTGACACAGTTTTGAGAAGCAGTATCAGTTATAACTAATCTTTTCAGTTGGGAAATACCATAGTTCCCTGGAACTCTTTGAGTGAAAGATATTGGTCAGCTCCAAAGACTCCTTTCAGCCAAGTGAGTGCCTTCCTTTATACCTAGTATAGACTAGTATAGATATTTTTACTTTCCCAGAACTGGACCATTTCTTCACAGGGAGAGGAGAAAGCTGCCTGGACACATGCTGATCTAAGAGCTCCCTTACTACTGCTTCTGTGTGTGTGTGTGTGTGTGTGTGTGTGAGACAGAGAGAGAGAGAGAGAGAGAGAGAGAGAGAGATACTAAACTGTTGTATTTTGATGCCACCTTGACCCATTATGCATGGGCCGGAATGCCCACACTGGCATTACATATTTACCAATATTCATCCAACTCCTCTACAGCTGAGAGCCATTCACTGATGGAAGTGAGTGAACACTATAATGATTATATACTAGATATATACTCTGCACCAAATTAACTACCTTCCACAAAGTCCAGTTACCCTGACTTCTCTTACAGCAGGATTCTCGCAGTCAGTTTCAGAATATGTTGGGCCATAACAACAGTAACTGTTTTCAAATATGAGATTTCTCTAGATTAAGGATATAATGAACTAGGAAACTTTATTGGAATACTTACCAGTTAACACCTGGATGACTTTAATTTGACTGAATATATTAGAAAATATTTTCTACTCTTTAAAGAGTTCTCTTTCAAAAAGTTTTCATATTTTAGCTGAGTCTCTTTCAAAGTCCTCTTTATAAAATGTATAATTATAACTAGATACCGAGTACGTATGTTAAAACTGAGTCAGAACCAATTTCACAGCAAACACCACAAGCTCAATACCAAAAGTATATACCTATATCTTACCTATCAACCAGTTTTTTAGCAAATCCAAAGTCTGTAAGCTTGATATGCCCCTCTTTGTCTAATAAAATATTTTCAGGCTTTAAGTCTCTGTAAACAATTTCTTTTGAGTGGATATATTCTATTGCACAAATAATCTCTGCAGAATAAAAGAGTCCAGTGCTATTATTGAAGCGTCCCATGTTGCGCAGATAACTAAACAATTCTCCTCCAGGTACATATTCCATCAACATATATAGAAAGCGTTCATCATGGTAAGTCCAAAATCTGTAACAAAAGATAAACAGAACATTCATTAGAAAATCATAAAAGACCTGAGCATTTATTTACAGATCTGAAAGCAACATGCAGCAAAATTTGCACCACTCAGAATAAATAGCATATTTCTGTACATACATAATGGTTACTCAGAATAATTTCCTCACTTATGATGACCAGAACACTATACCAAGGTTTGTTCATTCAGTGGTTGAAGGACAGACAGAAATATCACAGTTGGAAAGTGAAGAGGAATTCCAAACAACCAAAGCAAAAGGGGCTTTAGAACTGGGGCAAACACCCAAGTACCACAATCAGGTGAATGAACTAGGCTAGTCAAGGCAGATATCACCTAGAAGAACAATGGGACAGTTGTCTGGGGCTGCATAGCTTGGCAATTCAGATGAAACCCAAAGAAAAACAGAAAGAACAACAAAGAACACATGGCTGTTGCGAAGGACATAGTCCAGTGGGGAAACTTTTGTAGTTTGCTGACCAATAAGCAGCAAAGGAAGTAAAGTTCACACACACAAACTCCCCGGAGATATTTCTGGTTTTTTTTTTTAGTGTTTCTTTAAAGTTTCAAGGACTGCTACCTGGGAAATGAACCTGTAGAATTTCAACTCTCTTTACTTCCTAGGGGCAATATCTATCCCTATCATTAGAGATCATTTGAGGCTATTTAGTCTTGATAAATCTGATATTCTACAGAGGAAATGTGAGTAAACATTCATTTGCACCATATTATGACAGCACTTCCTGGAGAAGCCATCCTACCCAATAATTATGTACCATTGATACAATTGTCTAAGAAGTGTTTTGTGGTTTAAAATCTGCACTGACAACAGGAAAATACAGCAGACCCTTCAATAAAGTATATGAGAGGTTCTCTCAATTACTGAAAGGGAAATATCTTTCATAAAAAGCTACTTTTAACTCTAGTTTAGTGATACTCACTGTAAAGTTTGTGGAAATGGACATTCATAATTATAGACAGCTAAAAGAGTCACTTTTACTTCTTTCCATAACATGACCTGTACATTAGGGAGTCTCACAGCTTTTTTTATTCCTCTACCAGGAGGTTTTTTTTGCCCAAGGTGCAAGCCAACAGTCAATCATGGTCCCAACCAGACAAGGAAATGGTGCTATAGGTAGCATGTCAAAGATCCACACATGAATCCCAAGCGACTGAGTATCGCTGCTCTAGATACCATTCAAACAGATAGTTTAACCCTTGTTTTATGATTTGAAAGCTAAGTAAGTTATGAGGTGATCTATTGTTGTTGTTAAGTGCGAAGTTGGGTTCGACCCATCGCGACTCCATGGACAATGATCCTCCAGGCCTACCATTCCCCGGATTCCATTTAAGTTTGCACCGACTGCTTCAGTGACTCCATCCAGCCAACTCATTCTCTGTCATCCCCTTCTTCTTTTGCCCTCGATCGCTCCCAGCATTAGGTTCTTCTCCAGTGAGTCCTTCCTTCTCATGAGGTGGCCATGAGATCTATTACATCCAAGGAGATCTATTACATTGCCTTAAAAGTTGGTGATTTTTAAAAAATGGTTATCACTTTCTGCACCTGTATCCCAAGAGGTTGGATCCTCTGACCTTTCTTATGTTTCTGTATCACAACCATGTCCCTTTGGTCCCTTACATAAACTCTCTCATTGAAACAATACACAACAGGATTTACAACATGTCTCAGTCTGCTACATTCTCCCCCACCCCTCAGTGATCTTGATTATAAAAGTCTCTATAGGACCTTCCATCCTATGAATATGAAGAAGTGAGGTTGGACTCAAAAACAGTTATGCTAAAATAAAGTTTGTTAGCATTTAGAGTGCCACTTTTCTCCAGTTTTATAGGTCTAGGAATTAAGGAGGTTTAACTCTGTGTCCTGCATACTTGCTCCACTATGTTATTTGCATATTTTCTTCTCAAAGCAAGTAAAACTCTGGAGGAGAAAACAGCACAGAGGAACCTTCAAACCCAGGGACATGGTCACAATCTGAATTTAATCCAGCAATGACTGCTTTTACGGAAAAAAAGAAAGAAAAAAAAAAGAAGGGAAAAAAAGAAAAAAAAGAGAAAAAAAGAAAAAAGATTGTCTTTACTTACAGATCCAATAGATATCTTGCAGTAATACTAAAAAGGTAAAGGTATCCCCTGTGCAAGCAACTGGGTCAACTGGGACTGTTGAACACTGAATTCCAAGCTATGAAATAATAAAGGTAAAGGTAAAGGTATCCCCTGTGCAAGCACCGAGTCATATCTGACCCTTGGGGTGACGCCCTCCAGCGTTTTCATGGCAGACTCAATATGGGGTGGTTTGCCAGTGCCTTCCCCAGTCATTACCGTTTACCCCCGAGCAAGCTGGGTACTCATTTTACCGACCTCGGAAGGATGGAAGGCTGAGTCAACCTTGAGCCGGCTGCTGGGATCGAACTCCCAACCTCATGGACAGACAGCTTCAGACAGCATTTCTGCCGCTTACCACTCTGCGCCGCAGGAGGCTCTGCAGTAATACTACTCGGTATTTAATTCCTGTTTTGCTACCATAACTTTGAAAAACAATTTGACCATTGCATTCTAAATTAAGTTGCTATGAAAAATAAGCTAGCTAAGAGTTTAATGGACTACTTGTTATATACAGCATATATATCTGTTCTACTAATTTGAGAGAAGCCTGTATTACAATCAGAAATACTTTTTTTAAAAGTATGCCTGTTTTTTTCTTGCTCACTATATCGTCTTCACCATATCAGGATGCAATCTTACTATGTTGAAATCACTCTTGCAATCTGTACTCTATTTTTACTTGTCAGCATTTCACATTTCCGGTTGGTGTGTACTACTCCACCACAAACTCACAGCAACAGTAAAACACATTTAAGAACAGATTTTCGTGCAGTTTCAATCACAGGAATAAGTATAAATGGGCATTAAAAAGTAATGAACACTTCTGTTGCAGGAAGGATTCTTATGCTGGAGAAAGACTTCAAACTCTGCTGAGCCTAGCCAAGTGGCAGGATCCTCCTCAATTTGCTCACCAGTATGTACTACAGTAAATATTAGGAAAGGTTTCTGCTGTGCTATTGTAATTTTCCTAGAGGGTAACAATCATAAACCTTTCTCTTGATAATAAAAAGCTATTACAAACTCTCACATAAAAGACTGCTCTATTCAACAAAAAACAGATACACAACCTCAAATTAAGTTTTTCATACACAGCAAAATGTGCCTCTCATTTTCCCACAAAATATAAACAAAATGCTGATCCATTCATAATAGCAGTGGAGTTGAATAAATACAACTAGCAGGGACCTGCATGGATTTCTGACAGAGGCAGATCATTTTCTTGTATCCCACTATTTCTGCTTTCCATTTTCTGAAAGCCCTGATAGTCTTTTACCTTTTCCTGCTTCCTTCTCTCCTTTCCACCTATCACACAACATACCCTCCCAAGTCTTCCCTGCTTCTGTCTCCCTGGCAGCCCTTATCTGGGAAAACAAGGGCCCAGCAATGTGATGCAGAACCCACAAAAACAAGGGGCACCTCACTTTCTCCTACGTCTGTTTCCTGCAAACCAGTGGTCTCCAACCCCCAGTCCGGGGACCGGGACCGGTCCGTGGATCAGTTGGTACCGGGACGCGGCTCCTCGTCCTCCTCCCCAGCTACTGTCTCAGGGGCTGCCCTGCCACTCTGCCGCTGGCTCACCTTTGGTGCTCTCCAGCAGCCACCATGGCTGGGGCTCCCCCTTGGCAGCGCCTCCCAACGGGCGGCGGGAAGCGAGGGGCACTGGCAGGAAAGGAAGTGGAGCAGGGGCCCAGGCGGCAGCGATGTCCCTCGACAAAAGACTATCTCCCCCCGGGCTGCAGTAAAATTGTCAAGCGTTGACCGGTCCCCGGTGATAAAAAGGTTGGGGACCACTGCTGCAAACCATGATATTTTACTATTCCCTGCTTTCTTGCTCCCTTCCTTCCCATCCACAGACTTTTTAAATGCCTCCCTTTATAATTGTTATATATTATTATGTTTATTTCACTTATACCATACTTTTCTCCACAATGGGAAAAAAGCAGTATATATCACTATCCATTTTATCTTCACAACAACCCTGTGATACAAGTTCAGCTGACAGTGTGTAATTGGCCTATGGTCAGACTGGGGGTTTCCACCTGGATCTCCTCATCCTAGACCAACTCTTGAACCACTAACTGTCTTTCATGGGGTGGCTCATGAACAGTAAATGGGCCTGGGTAAATCATGGAAATTGCATAGTAGCAAGCCGCTTAGTGATTTCTGCTGGCCTTGGCCCAAATGAGTTCTCTCCACAAGGGCCAAAATAACCCTTATCCCACTGCCTTTCACTGACTGAAACCAAGACTTGAAATACTATTGTGCTTGCCTATCAATGGCAACAAGGGACATTTGTTTATTAAAGCTACAGGTGCTGCTTCTATTATTTTGGCAGGGTTTAACCCACTCATTTTTATTTATTTATTAGAAGATTTCTTCTTTTTTTTCCTGCAAGTGGGAGGCTTTTCAGGTTTGTAGAAAGATCATTTTTGTCTGTTTACGGTGCCAATCTCTGGATATAAGTATGTACAGGTTTGAGAACTACAGATTTTGATAACTTTAAAACAAAAAGGTAGATTTCAATAAGGATTAAGCAAACAACATTGAAGAACAATGTCAAGGTTTTCTGTGATGCTTCTCCGGGTCATTATGGTTAGATTATATCACTTAAAAGGCCAAGTATGAGAAATTAGAGTACAAAAAACCTACATATATTACTGTAATCTTAAGGATTACATTTTCTCCAAATGCCTCTAAATGTTTTAATTCTTTTTTTTTCTTTTTTTCTTTTTTTTTTGGGGGGGTGCCACTACCTGAAAAAATTATCTGTTTTGGTGCTGCACCCGCCCTTTGGGGGAATAAAAGGAACCATCCTGACATTTTGTTTGGTTTCCAGAGAAAGATCAGATTATGCAGTACTCCAAATAGCATTTCTCAATTGAATATATTTCATTTGTGGATTAGTAATGTCTGAGAGCTGCTTCTGTTGAATTTCAACCTGGATAACTTCTTTGAGTCCAATGTCAAGTGAAACACCAGGACAGTGTATGACTGCACAGAACTTAGTATATAGACAAGTATATGTGTTTACGGCTCACATGACAGAGAAGCAACATGATGAATGAAATTCATTTTTAAGTGTTTTGGAACATGGACTCTTAAACTAAAGATGCTTTTGGATGCTAAAAATCATTTTCTTTGCAATAGTTTAAAAATAAATAGATGACAAAACATATGCAAACAGTACCCTCAGAATTATTCTCTACATTCAAAAGTGAATGTATAACATTAACTACACAAAAGTCTGTATTTATTCAGATAAACCTGAAAAAGTATTCCACAAAAACACATAAGAAGTGGGAAAGACTTACAGTCTGATCAGAAATGGATGGTTCAATTCCTTTAAGACTGATTTTTCATTGTGCACATGTTGTTCTTGTTTTAGTCGAATGACATCTGGGATGCTCATTACTTTCAATGCAAAGTAACGTTTAGCTGATTTTTCTTTCACCAGATGAACCCGCCCAAAAGTACCTGTCCCTAAAAATGAAAAAAAACAAACAAACTGTGTCAAATGAGAACGACATTTTGTAGTTACGATGCACGAGAAATATAGACAAGCAATGCATGAACCAGACAAATACATTCACATGCTGTCACCATTTAGTCATATCCTTAAATATATATGGACCAAGATATTAGCTTTTCTCTGTGTGTAGGTTTCTTTCCCTGAGACAATCCCACAGGATTAAACATACAAGGAGTTAACTTTTTATTTATGGTTCGAACTTAACACTGAAGAAAGTTTCAACTGAACTTCTATGCTTCATCATTTTGGATTTTTTGTTACAAATTGACTCTTTCAGTCAGCTCTAAACTGCAGTATGCCACAGCCAGACACAGGGAACTAAGATTATTGAATATAATTTATATGTTCTGCCTTGATCTCTCAAAGCTGTAGACAATTGCACATTTTACATTCTTTACCTTTAATACGCATTTTATGAGTACTTAATATTGTTAATGATGGAGTCATTCCTTAATTGTATTTATTTCTAAAGCAAATGCAAAAATGTTTCCCTCTGATCTGAATGGCCCAGACTAGGCCAGTTAATATTTGGATGGGAGACAACTAAGGAGGTTTAGGGTTGTTACACAGATACAGGTGATGACAAATCAGCTCTGAATGTCTCTTGCCAGGAAAACCCTACAAGGTTACCACAATTTAGCTGTAACTTGAGGGCACCTTCCATTCAAAAACATTTAACTCAGTTCAGTGGTACACCAGGACTCAGCTCTGGGGGTGGGAGTGGGGAATTACACCCATGGATTCTGATGCATGCAAAGCTACTTCCTTTCTCACACTTTAAAATAAGCTGGTTACTAAATACCAGAAAACCACATTTCGTAGTATATTATTATGTAAACTATGATAAATGGATGCATCTGGAGATACAAGACTGAATTTTAATTATGTTTAGAATTGTACACATTGATAAGATGCTTCAAGGATCCCATTTCCCTTGGCGACTGTCAGTTTTGGTATTCAACTTATGTTACAGTACAACTGAAAATTATACAGCTACTTAAATATGCTTTTTAAAAGATACAGGTTAATGAAAGACTGTACAGAAAACTATATTAATCCTACCATGCAGTCAACTACCAAAAGCATCTCTTGTATATACATTATCAATGATGCAATCATTACTTTGACAGCTGAGAACACAGCAACACATTATGTTATTATTGTCTGAATTCTAAGGATGTTTCCTTGCTTTCTTTCTGTTCCAATGAAAAGAATTATTTCATTTTTCAGAGACATTGGAATGAAATTAATACAAAGTAGTTTTTTTTTAAAGAACACCACTACGTACAATCCTTATTTGATAAAATCTAAAGCATAACCAAATCCTGTTCTCCAACATAAAATATGTCAAATAAAAAGAGAAGCTTCCCTTGACTTGTGTTAAGGTTTTAACAAAATCACTGCCTTACAATCCACCCATTCATTTATTTGTAAGCATACAGGATGGCTGGAAGTTAATCACAGATATACAGTACAAGGAAAAGAAGGAAGAAGAGTTGTTTTTTATATGCCACTTTTCTCAAACAGGAGACTTACAATCACTTCCTATTCCTCTCTCCACAACAGATACCCTGTGAGGTAGGTGAGGCTCAGATAACCTTGATATTATTGCTCGGTCAGAGCAGCTTTATCAGGGCTGTGACAAGCCCAAGGTCACCCAGTTGGTTGCATGTGGGGGAGCAGAGAATCAAACCCAGCTTACCAGATTAGAAGTCTAACCACTACACCATATACATGAAACAGTACAAGAAACAGTGATCTGAACTCCATTGTATTTTCACCCCAATGGACAGAAGTCCTGCTTATAAGATGCAAGAAGAAGAAGAAGAGTTGGTTCTTATATGCCGCTTTTCCCTACCCGAAGGAGGCTCAAAGCGGCTTACAGTTGCCTTCCCATTCCTCTCCCCACAACAGACACCCTGTGGGGTGGGTGAGGCTGAGAGAGCCCTGATATCACTGCTCGGTCAGAGCAGTTTTATCAGTGCTGTGGCGAGCCCAAGGTCATCCAGCTGGTTGCATGTGGGGGAGCGCAGAATCGAACCTGGCATGCCAGATTACAAGTCCGCACTCCTAACCACTAAACCAAACTGGCAAATCGAATGCATACTAATTAAGGTTGGTGGATGTAAAGATAAAGTGTTCTAGAAGTTGGGAAACATTTCAGTAAATCTGATGTACTTATATGATCTTAACAAAAACTTATTTGTAAAGGTCCCAATCTGTAACCAGTAGCTATATATATAAAAGCTCTGAGCCCTCCTGGGCAGAGCACCTATCTGGACTCCTGACTGGTCCAGCTCCACTACTGCCTGCCCCCCAACAGCCCCGGCCAGGAGTGCTCTGGCAAATTTAACACCAT
Organism: Paroedura picta; assembly: GCF_049243985.1. Taxonomy (NCBI): domain Eukaryota; kingdom Metazoa; phylum Chordata; class Lepidosauria; order Squamata; family Gekkonidae; genus Paroedura; species Paroedura picta. Next base: position 82,705,986 of record NC_135374.1, on the reverse strand, counting down.
TGAGCTCCTGCCCACCGTGCAGAGAACCTGCTGGTGAGTGTGTGTGTGTGTGTGTTGGGCTGGCTGGGTTGGAAAGCTCTCCTGTGGCCTCTGCAAGGCCACAAGAGGGCTTTGCGGCCCACCGGAAAGTGTACCCGGGAGGGCTGTCTGCCACTGCCTATCCCAACCTCACTGGATGTAAAAAGCCCTGGCCAGCCTGAGAGATGCCACAGCAGCCCTTCCCTACTTTCTCCCTCTCCCCTCTCTCTTTTCTACCTCTTTCTACATCTCTTTCTTACTCTCTTTCTACCCCCCCCCCACTCTTGTTCTCTCTCTCTATCTCTGTCATTTTTTTTCTCTTTCTTTCCCTCTCTTTGTCTACTTCTCTCTCTTAATTTCTATCTCTTTATTCTCTGTCTCCCCCCCCCCAAATTTGTCTCTGTGTTCTGCAAATACCATGGACAGCCAAAGTTACCAACAAGACAGTTTTATAGAGGATCAAACCAACTATGTCATTAGAAGGCAAGAGATTATAGCTAAAGCTCATGTACTTTGGACACATCATTCGATCAAACTCATTAGAAAAATCATTAATGCTTGTCATGATCAGTGGCAAAAGGAAACGTGGTCGCCAAAGGATCTGCTGGCTCGACATGATCAAAGCCAACACAGGGATGACCATGACTAACTAAAAGAAGCAGTCATTGACAGAGACTTTCCTGTAGAATTGCCAAGGGTCGGACACGACTCAATGGATGACATCATTATCATCATCTCCTTTCTATCTTTATCTCTCTCTTTCTTTCCTTCTACCTATATTTCTTGCTATCACTTTCTTTTCCTGCTCTTTTCTTATCTCTTTCTTTCTTGATCTTTCTCTTTCTCTCTCTCTCTCTCTCTCTCTCTTTGTATCTCTCTTTCTTAATCACTGTCTTTCTACCTCTCTCTCTTTGCTCTTTTCCCCCTCCCCGTATGCTAGTGCCCATTGTACCTGCTACAATGGGCTTTAATTCTAGTAAATAATAATACTTGAAGTAACAAGAGTATCCCATATACATTAAATAAACATTAAGTAACAAACAAAACACAACCCCAAACAAAAAAGTCATTACTGTTCCTATATGATTATTCAAAACACAGCTTCATATTTTTCTATGCACTGCTAATGAGGTATTTCACATTAGCAGTGCATAGAAAAATATGAAGCAAAAAAACTTTAACATGTGAAGTAATAACACAAATACCTTCTAAATAAAACTGATTTATCAGGAATAGCTTATCACACCTTGCTTGAACTACAGTGCTTTAAGGAGAAAAATTAAAACAGTGTTCTTAATATATTCACCTGTGTCATTTGCTATCCTGGGAAACCTAACATGAGATTAAATCCCTCAACACTACTGTCATTGCATAAATGTATTAGTAAACAACTTTGTTTCATGGTAACTTACAACAAGATCCAACTATCTCCTGCACAATACAACTCAATCAATTATCTGTAAAAATTCACTCAGTAAGTCAATTACCTTTATTGGCATATATATAAGTTATAAAAGCATAAAGGTAAAGGTATCCCTTGTGCAAGCACCGGGTCATGTCTGACCCTTGGGGTGACACCCTATAGCGTTTTCATGGCTCGATACGGGGTGGTTTGCCAAGGGAAGGCACTGGCAAACCACCACTAAAAGCATAGTGGGGCCAATTACCCTTATTGGCATATATCAGTCATAAAAGCATAGTGGGAGGATTGGTAATAACAATAAAGTCATAACAATAAGGTTGATCATGAGATCAAAGCAACAGAATAAAAATACATTAGCTATTAAAAACTATTGGAAATAGTTTATAAAATCACTGTAACAAACAATTGGCGAACTACAATTAGAAAGAATAAAATTTGATAAAACCAGGATTTCATAAAAATCAACAAATAGTAGTTAAGGATTAGAACTGAACATGATAACAACAGCAAGGAATACAGCAATCTCTCTGGCAAAGTCAGCATTGATGTTTTTCAAAAGGAGGTTGCTTGCCAGGGCTTTGCCCACGTAGGCCTCATCCTGTAGTAAAGTTGGAAGAAATTTCCTAGAGAGTTTCAAAGAAAGGACATTCAAGATTTATATGGGGAATGAAATCAAGCAGACCCATCTCACATGAGCAGAGTCTTTCATAGAAAGGGATGTGACTTTTCACCTCCGAATTTCTGTCAGTTTCGGAAGTTTGCTGGGTGGAAGAGGAGCCAGCCTCAGACATGCCCTATGGCCAGTAAGTTATCCTGGACTCTTGGTCTCTTTCAACTCAGAGGATGGGGGTGGAAGCAACCTGCATTCTTCATGCCTTCTGGAGGGGGGACTGGAAGAAGCCCAGAAATGCCCTACTGCTGGCTTTCTGGTGCTAAGGGCATCAATGAAAAGCCTTTACCCTGGGAATGGTTACACATGAGTAAGTCATGGCCTTTAGCCAACAGTGGCCCGCCTTAGTAGTTTAGCTGCAATCAGGAAGAAGCTTTCAGCCAAGAAAGACTAATAACTGGCCAGCTCTCCACCTCCCTGACAGTTTCTGATGTTTGTTGGGTGGAAGAGGAGCCAGCCTCAGAGCATGCCCTGCTGCCAGTAAGTGGCCCTGGCCTCCTGGCCTCATTTAACTCAGAGGACATATGGGGGGGGGGGAGATGAGCTGCCTCCTGGCACAGTCTCTGAGTGCTTTCTGAGACTGTGGGAGGCCTGGAAACTGCACTGCCAGCCCTCTGGGACCCAAGGCAGCCAGGAAAAGCGTCTGCTCTGGGAATGTTTACTCATGGAATAGGCTGCCTAAGGAGGTGGTGAGTGCCCCCTCACTGGAAGTCTTCAAGCAAAGGTTGGATACACACTTTTCTTGGATGCTTTAGGATGCTTAGGGCTAATCCTGCGTTGAGCAGGGGGTTGGACTAGATGGCCTGTATGGCCCCTTCCAACTCTATGATTCTATGATTCTATGATTCTATGATTCTATGATTCATGTGAGGTTTGCAATTTGCAATATGAAAAAGGATAAATGCTTTGGGGGTAGCCATCAAAGGCAATTGCAGCAGGGGAAATAATGCTGATGTAGGTGGGACTGGGAAGATGTACGCTTTCCCTTTCCATATGGATACCACCTTGGTCTTGCTGCAATCTTCCCAAAGCCATCACAACAGAGTAAATTTGAGATTAATGGTCTGGAAGAAGAGGAAACTGTAGATGGGGCACAGAAGCACCATGAGGCCCTGGAGGGGGAGACACTGCTTTCCAGTAGCACCTTCCCAGTAGAAGAGTTGGTTTTTATACCCTGCTTATCACTGCCTAAAGGAATCTCAAAGTGGCTTATAATAGCCTTCCCTTCCACTCCCTATAAATGACAACCTGTGAGGTGGGTGAGGTTAAGAGAGCTCTGAAAGAACCTGCTCTGTGAGAACAGTTTCTAACAAGGCTACGAGTAGCCCAAGGTCACCCTGCATGTTGAGGAGCAGGGAATCAAGTCCAGCTCACCACATTAGAAGCCACTGCTTTTAACCATTACACCAAGCTGTACAAGTTGCCATTGCCTGAAAGATGTAGCTAGAGCACAGGGAGAAGCAGCTGTTGCAGAAGGATGGTATGAGCCTGTTTTTACTTGCTCATTGACTGTTATGGGATTATTTTCCTTTAAATTTGGACCTTCTGGCCAATAGCTTCTCTGAGCAATCCTAGGAGAGAGACACTCAAGTATTTCCTACATGGAGAGATGATTGTGTGGTTCATAAGTTTTTCAATTTGAGAAGGGAAAAACATTCTTGTCTTCTGTATTCTCTGTCTCTCTATGTTTGTGTAGGAGGAGAGTGCTACACAGCCCCCTTTTCTGTCCCAAGCAGCTCTTTCCTCCAGTGGAACTGATCCCTGCAGTCTGGAGAGGAGCTTTTATTCTGGGGGTTCTCCAGGTCCCATCTGGGGGCTGGCAACTCTAACGAGTGGGTTTCTCAAAGCCTGAAGAATATTTCTGGGGTTTCTCAATGGTGAAAAATCTTGAGAAAGGCTGACATAGAGGCAGTAATTGAGAAACCCTCTGTAAGTTCTTTGCCTACTAATGTTTTCATGGTTTATTGTAACTGTTTTTGATTTATTTTTATATTCAACTGAACTGAAGCATGTACAGAATGAAAGGTTTTCAGTTATTCAAGAAAATTGTGCTCTCAATTAAATATTTTCATTGAAGGAAGAAACAGTGACAAGTGTATGTGTTATTTGATGTTTATTGCTATCAGCAATTAATGCCACACAGCATTTCTCTTTGTTTCCCATCTGGAGTCTGGCATCCCTGCACCTCCTATGGGATTGAAATCCAGAGAGTTCCCCACTCCCAAGTAGCCCTTTTCTCCATGTGTACTGATCACTGCCTGGCCTGCCCTTTGGGAGATGGGGATTGGGTGGAAAGGAGGCAGCTCACCCCCCACCCACTTCCCCAAACAGCCTGTCTTTTGGGAGATGTGGGGGTAGGTGGTAAAGAGGCAATTCCCTGTGGCCTTCCCCACCCAGATTGGCCTTTGGGAGATGGGAGCAAGGGGGCAGGAAGGAGGCAGCCCCCCACAGCGTGACTGGCCTAGCCTTTCAAAACTGTGGGGTTGGATGGGAAGGTGGGGATAGTGGTGACCTGTGTAGACTCTGTTTTATGGGTTGGGAGTAGAAGGGCCAGTGACCCTCTGAAGCAGCTATTTTCTCCAGAGAACTGATGCCTTCCTCCCTTCCCTTCCCTCTCTTTTTCTCTGTCTCTTTCATCCTGTCGTTCTTCCATTTTCCTGAAGGTTTCCAGCCTGCCACCTAGAATTTGCCAATTTGTTTCAGTTTTAGCTTAAGCACTGACAACCATGTGGCTCTATATGAGTCACTTATAAGGTAGTACAGTAAACTACCAATCTCAGAATTGAAATGTATTTGTAGCCAGAACTTTAACAGTGAGAACCAAGCTCTGATCTCAATACGGTTTTGGCCTAGTTCAGAACATACAGAGAGATAAGGTACACAAATATTGTATCTAATTTGCCTATGATGGATAAAATTGTCTGACTGGTCAACACTGCCTTTTTATGGATGGAAATAATTACTGAATTCAGCCGAGAATTAGGCATTATTCCAAATTGGTTTATGATAGTGAAAGGATTGGCTAATGGATGGGCCCACCATTCAGCATATTTTTAAAGTAATTCTGCCGGAAGGCGGTCAGGACCAGGTTTTATTCCCAAAATTAGAACTTCTACTACCTCAGTACTGACAAGAGGCCAACTATGAATATCTAGGAACACAGCATCATAAACCTTGGAGGGAGGGGCCGTAAGGTCCCCCTCAAATATTCGTAAAATGATTGATTCAGGATTGAGGTAAGATAGAATAATTTGAACGGGGCAATTTGTTGCTTTTATAACCCAAGATGGCTTTCCAAAAAGTATGGTTATTCTTATATTTTATGGCATGGCCAAAGTGTGCCATTTTTTTCTGGTAAAACAGTTTCTTCTTTTCAGAGAAACGGATGGCAAGTTATTTTATGATCTAAATATAAGATTATTTACATCTCCTGTTTGCTAAAATTCCTTATATACTCATCTGTTATTTTTTTCTCTCTGGGTCAAATCTTGTCAAACTATGAAAAGTTATTGTTGATGTGACTAAAGGTTTAGACATAGTACCACACTGAAGGAATGTCTTAGAATACACAGAGAGGTCTTCTTTGCATGAACGTGCTTCAATAAGAGTGCATCTGAGTTCTATCAACAGGGGTGAGTTAAACAGAGCTAAAGCTTTCTTCAAACTTGGAGGACCATCTAATTCTTCTCATAATATTTGTTATTATGTCATGATCCAAGTGCAGACCTTAGCTGTTCTCAATTCCTGGTTGCACTGAAACTATATTGCTTAGGCAGGGGGGTATTATTCACATCACAATAAGGACTCTGACACCAAAAATTGGCATAATGTGGCCACAGCTTTATTAAACCTTGAGCGTGGTGTTGCACGGGAAGGACATCTGCCAACTAGCAGCCAGCTGGCTGCTCATGGCATTCAGGCAGCAGGCCACTGTCCCAGTTCTGCTGGCGAGCCCGCCAGGCACTCAGAACCCAATTAGGCCTGCTATCCTGTGGGAGGCAGCACCAAATGGAGCACAGTGGGTGTTAGCCTCTGTCGAGCTCCAAATCTGCCTGGAAATGTGAACCAGCTGTAAGTCCTCTCAACCGAGTGAGTGTGCTGCATGGCTCCATATTCATGCAACCCCATATGGGGGTCCCCTCACCTTGGGGAGGCCAGCACACAAGCCTTTGGCCATCCCCTAAACAGTCCTTCCTATGCCTAATACTGCCACTGGGCCTGGAGGAAGGGATGGTTTCCACCAAGCTCCCACCAATGCTACATCTGCAGCTAGTCCAGTACTGCAGAATGGCTGATAGCAGAAAGTAGAATTGCTGAGCATAGGCAGCAGTCAATTATTCTGCTGTCACTCACAGGGTGAAAAGAAAATTCATTTGCAGCTGTGAAAATTGTTAAACCATTTAGTCTTATGATATTATGAGCTATACAATATTCAGTTAACATGACACCTTTCCTAGTGAGTGTACAATCATTGAAGAAATGAGGCAAGGAGAGTATTGGAATCAGTTCTATATCTTCATTCTCCTCTCCATTTGTGCAATATATTTGCTCAATTACAAACTCAGCACATGGAAAGTTAAACACTGTCTTTAAGCCATGGAGAAACTAAGGCCCCTTTCACATTAGCCTTCTAAATCAAAGGTTATCCATTGTTAGGCCAATTACATAGTGAATTTCATCTTATTAGTAAGCCATTTTGAAAGTGTCCTGGCCATTTCAGAGCCCCTTTTCCCCTGCCCTTTTTCACTGAGCAGTCTTTCTTGTAGATTTTTTTAACATTCTAAAATGAGCGCTATAATGCTAGATCAAAATAGCCCAGTGCTATTGTTATTGATTTAACAACAGCCACAGACATCTCAATAGTTTCACAGGGGGAAAAGGCAGGGAGGGGAAGTGGCTTTATTCAAAGAACTGCATACATTTTAAACAGCACACTACAATGACTCAGAAACACAAAGAATAGGTGAAAATGGAAGAAAGCAGTTTACACCAAAAACAGCTCAGCCCCACTTTGCCAATGGGATACAAGCAGTTTTGTATGAACAGGTAAATAAAATCTGTTAGCAGCCAGTTGCTAAAATGGTTCTATTTGAAATGGCACAAAAATCCATTAGCAACTGGCTGCTAAAATGGATTACATAGGTTGTTTAACAACAAAACAAAATCAGAGTCCAGTGGCACCTTTAAGACCAACAAAGATTTATTCAAGGCGTGAGCTTTTGAGTGCAAGCACTCTTCCTCAGACTACCTACCATCATGTCAGTGGAAACAAAGTTAATTCTGTTAAATTAGTATTGTGTCACAACATCCAAATACATCCAATACAGGTTGTTTGAAAGAGACCTATGTGTTTAAAAATGGTTTTCTTCTTTTTTTAAAGTTAACATACACATAAACCAGTCTGTAGAATGTAGAATACAGTATGCTGTTAATTTTAATAATGTGCAGTTTATATGATTTTATCATATTTTACTTTATGAGCTACCTCAAGCAGGTTTCAGGTGGAACGGAAATCCTCTAAAAACAGTTACGACAACTTTTTTCTTCCTGCTGCATGCCATGCAAAATGAGAACCACCAGGTTTTGTGGAAAGTAAACCCTTATGAAGGGCAGGACTGTGATGAATGTCTGAATCTATGGTGTTGACTATAATGACAGCTATAAAGAGTATCTGAATATTTATAATATTTGTAACAAAAATTATGTGGCATGAATGTTTAGATTTGCTCCTAATTTCCCAATGGATCAGTTACAATTCAGGATGAAAGCCCAAAGCTCTAATACCATCTATTTAACCAATATGGCTTTGCTATTTATAAGCCTCCAAAAACAATCAGACAGGTTGTTCCAGACATGTGGTAAACATCTTGCTTTCGATGTTCCAGGGAAAAACAGAGTAGCCTAGACCCATTAACAAATGTATAACTTTCCTAAGCAACTTTCTGCCTTGGCAAAGAGCGACCAAACAAGATGTTGAAAACAAAGCTATTACTGCTGCAGTGGATAAGTGTCTGAGCTAACATTAATTTTTTAAAAATCTCTCAAACAAGTCCTTGTCCTCTTGAACAATTTTCCTAACTACACTGAAACCTATTTTTATGTAACAGAAATCTGCCTATGGCAAAGGCAGACAAGTGGTCACTTACCTTTTGAATCTCCAGTTTTAATTATATGCTTTTTGACAACCTCAAGCATAAATACACTTTTTGCATTTAAGAGAGAATGCTGTACTTAATTAAATGTATAGTAATAAATTTGGATTACAGGAAGATGCCAAAAATGGACAAACCATTTATTGCTCTTTCCCTGAAGCCTGGATACCCTCCAATTATCTACGCTCTCCACCTCCAGCACTCTACAGTTCTTTCTGAAGCTGAGGAATTTCAAAATTCAAAATAGGATTGTGAATTATGTAGACCAGTGGTCCCCAAGCTCCGGTCCAGGGACCGGTACCAGTCCGTGGATCAGTTGGTACCGGGCCGCAGCTCCTCCTCATCCTCCTCCCTGGCTGCTGCCTCGAAGGCTGCCCTGTCACTCTGCCACCAGTTCACCTTTGGTGCTCTCCGGCGGCCGCCATGTCTGGGGCTCCCCTTCGGCATGGCACTGTGCAGCTGCTACTGGCAAAACCCCCAGTGGGCAGCGGGAAGTCAGGGGCGCCGGCGGGAAAGCAAGTGGAGCAGGGGAGGGGCTCAGGCAGCAATGTTCCTTGGCAAAAGACTACCCTCCCCAGTCCTGAGTAAAATTGTCAAGTGTTGACCGGTCCCCAGTAATAAAAAGGTTGGAGACCACTGATGTAGACTACTAGGGGCAAAGCCCGTATCCAGGAATACAACAGGCACTAGAGCTTGGTGGTGGGAAGAGGAAGGGGAGGAGTTGTTCAGTCTGTAAGGGCATAGGGTTGAATGTGTGGGAGGTTGTGTGGGAGGTTGTGGTGGCATGGTGACAAATGAGGGCATGGGTGTGGAGATATGGGTGTCAAAACATGTGGTTTGGAATGTTCATTGAGTGTGGGAGAGGACCGACCTTTGGGAATTATGGCATAGTGGTTACAGATGAGCTTTCCAGAACCATGTCTTCAGATATGTGAAGGGAAATTCAGACTGGACACTCTTTTTAGGGGGAGATTACATGGCAACCAATTCCTCCCAGTTCTGCGTCATTTCCCTTCTTGTGTGAATTAGGCCACAGACATTGAAATGTCCCCCTGTCCTAATACACAAGGGTTAGTCACAGTACACAAATGTCCACCTTGCTCCTTCTGTCTTCATTTTTTCATTGTTGATAAAATGTTATGGGCCCACATGCTTCTTTCATGGTTGCTCCTTAGAAAAAGAACTGTTTGTTTTTTGTACCTTGTTGTTTACTACCCAAAGGAGTCTCAAAGTGGTTTACAAACATCTTTTCCGTCTCCCCTCAACAGACAACCTCCGAGGTATGTGGGGCTGTGAGAGGTCTGAGAGAACTGGGAATGGTCCACAGTGACCCAGCAGGCCTCAGATGTCTCAAAGCAGTTTCCAGTTGTCTTTCCTTCCTCTCCCCACTGCAGACTCTCCGTGATGGAGGTAGGGTAGAGAGCCTCACATGGAAGCTGGCAATCCTAAAAGGAGGTCTCCCTGTGCACAGCAGTCTTGACCTTAGTAAGATTTTGTATATTGTTTTTTTATTTGCCAGGCCAAGCTTGAAAAAGTCCCTTCAGTTCCCATGTCTCTCCAGCCATTTACTTGCTCACTATGTACAGTTTCAGGCTGTAAATATTCTATATTTAGATCTTTCTACACTTTCCACACTCACAAGACTAATGCTGGTCTGTCTGTCGGTTTGTGCCCCAGAATACAAACAGTTGCTGGTAAGGGCCATAGCCCATAGCCCAGGAGGGACACACCTGCACAACTCCCCCCTCCCCCAACTGCAGTCTGCAAGCCTCTACCATAGTATCTAGATCGCTGCTCATCTCTAGATTATAATGATCAGCTCTGCAGGCAAAATTGGCTACTTTTGATGCCAGACACTGAGGCATTGTATGATTTTGAAGTCCCACCTCCAAACCTTCAGGAATATTTCTAACCCAGGCATAGTCAACCTCCAGCTGGGGCCTGGAGAGCTCCTGGAATTACAGCTCATTTACAGAATATAAAGATCAGCTTCCCAGGCAGAAAGGGTTACTTTGGACAGGGTTGTGGTAGAGAAGAAACATTTAAGGCCTCCCACAAGGGTTGTTGTTGAATTGAAAGACTTGAGGCCTACTGCACAGGGTTATTGTGCAGATGAAATAGGAGACAAAAGAACCTCCACAACAGCATCCAGTTTCGGTTGCAGAATATCACTGTGTAGTAGGCCTCAAATCTGCAGAGAGTTGTGAAGAAGAAATACACATGGCTTGGCTGTGTCTAACCCCTGGACAGAACAGTATTTTAAGTGAGACGGGGCTTTTCTGTGGCCTCACTGTCAGCCAGCTGTTTGGCAGAAGGAGAAATTCCCGCCCTCTCAAAAGGAATGCCCACCATCATGCCCTCAAACTCCCCTGCATTGGTCTCAGAAAAGCCTCCCTCCCCTCAGTCAGGGGCTGTCAGAGGCTCCTTCCCAGCAGGCCTGAAGGGGGGGAGGGGGAGGGAGGGGGAGGGGGGAGGGAGGGCACTCACCAGCCTCCTGCCAGCTCTGTCAGGGTTCTGAGGCAAGTTACAGTGGGACATGACAGTCAGGGGAGCCTTGGGGTGAAAAGGGCTGGCGCAGCCTGTCCAAGACTCTGTTCTCATCCCCCTTCGCAGCTCTACTGACCTCCTCTCCCTGCGTTCGTCAGGGGCTGACTGGCAGTGATGTCTCCAGATTGTCCTTGGCTGGGCAGGCCCTGTCAGAACTTTGGCCCAATGATTGGCCCTTAAGTTCCGTTGGTGGGGGGTGGGTCGGGAGGCACAAAGTGCCTCCTGACTTGTTGGAACTCTGGTCTGTCCAGTGAGGGCCCAATTGGAAGGCACAAAGTCTCCCCTGCCCCCAACTGGGCCCTCTCCCAACTGGCTAGGACTCTTGTCTGTCCTTGTGAAGGCAAATTACAGTGTGGCATCTGGAAAACAAAATCTGCCAACAATGAGTGGAAAGACTGTAGAATTATATGATGCCATCAGTATATAGTAAGAATGTGATCGCTGAGTAGGCTAATTACTATGATGCATACATATTTGCAAGGACAAACAAACCATCATGCATATTGACTAAATACGCAAGCGAAAAACAAGAACACACACACACACACACACAACTAAGCTCAAAACGGGAGTTGAGGAAGATATACACACCAAAGAGCCACATGAGTGGAGCCTATAGCACAGTGGTCCCCAACCCCCGGTCCGGGGACTGGTGCCGGACCGTGGTTCATCCGGTACCGGGCCGCAGCTCCTCCTCATCCTCCTCCCTGGCTGCTGCCTCAGAGGCTGCCCTGCCACTCTGCTGCCAGCTCACCTTTGGTGCTCTCCAGCGGACGTCATGGCTGGGGCTCCCCCTCAGCGTGGCACTGCGCAGCTGCTGCTGGCAGCACCCCCCAGCGGGTGGTGGGAAGACAGGGGCACTGGCAGGACAGCAAGTGGAGCAGGGGCTCAGGTTGCAGCGGCTACGTCCCTCGGCAAAAAACTACCCCCCCCCAGGCCTCAGTAAAATTGTCAAGCGTTGACTGGTCCCTGGTGATAAAAAGGTTAGGGACCGCTGCTATAGCAGAAGAAAGTATATTATTAATTATCATGTTTTAAGCCCTAAGCTGCATGACATGGCAGCTATGTATACAAAGCTAGTTTCTGATCAAATAATTAGTTCTGCATGAAATCAGAACTCAGTCTTCCCCTCAGAAGCTTTCTACCCCCGTTTTGCAGATTTATGCATTGAGTTTTGTTGCTCTCCTTAAAACATTTTATAGTAAAAATAAAAAAAACTTACATTTTTCCCAAACACTTTTGCTTTAAGTTGGTTTAAGATCATTATCATGTGTTTTACTACCAGCAACCAGCTATAAATCTGGTAAAACAGCACAACAAGTATGTTCTTGGTTGAGAGTTGAGATGTATGACCACAGATGGTGGCGATCTCCTGTGATCACAACTGATCTCCAGCTGACAGAGATCAGTTCACCTGGAGAAAATTTCCATTTACAAACATGGACTCCATGGCATTATACAACATGTAAATCCCTCTGTCCCCAAACTCTGATTTCCTCAGGCTTCACCCTCAAAATCCCAGGTTTTGCCAATATGAATGTGGCAACCCAATGCACGAACACTCATAAAGGAAGGAAGCAGGCCTTCAAGTACAGATTTCAGCATTCCTGAACATTGACCTACACCATCATTCAGGCCTTCCCATCAAAATGGGAAGAATCTATTTGCAAACAGGATTGTATTTCTGCACAAGTTGACCCTGTTTAGCTTCGGATGAGATAGGGTCATGTTCCCTACACCAGTGGTCCCCAACCTTTTCTGGGCTGGGGACTAGGGCGGGGGGGGGGAGGGAGGTCCAGGGACCGGGGGGAGAGGGAGGTGCACCAGCGCCGGCGCCTCCCTCCCCCCTGCCGCAGCCTAGTACCGAGGCATCCACAGCCCGGTACTGGGCTGCAGACCGGTGGTTGGGGGAACACTGCTCTATAGTACTAAAAAAATGGGGAGAGTGTAACAATAACTTGACAATTGTGTACAGTTGCCCATTCCACAGAATTTTCCACAAGATATTAACTGTCCATTTGATAAACTACAAATGAAATGAACTCATGTGGATTAGAAAGCAACTTATTACTTACAAAAACTATTTTTATACAACAAGAATATGTGACCTAATAATCTAAACTGGGCCTTAAAAAAAAAAAAGCAAACTTTTTCAAGGTACAAAGGTTTTCCGTTGCATTCACAGAGCAATAAAAAGCCACTTTGTATTATACTAGAGCAATTTCCTGCTTTGGTAATATTATTCAGAAGCTCAGTTATGCAGTATGTCTTGATATGATCACACAAGGGGGCGTGGAGGAAGACACATGAACTAAATGCTGTAACAAATATAACTTCAATTTAATTGAAACCAATCCCCATCACTGTTTAAAGACTTTCGGTACATACAATAGCCAGCACTATTTGCACTAAAGTGCTCAGAATTAGCTTCATCACAATGTGTTCAATCTTGCAGTTATAGAAGTGAACATCTGCATCCCAAAATAAATCACTAGGCTCAGTTAAAAAAAAAAAGGCACAGTTATAGTACGCACCTGTTAAACTAGCTGAAAGTTCCTTACAGCTCAAGGAACACACACATATAACATGTTTTTTTTATCACACAAAGGTAACTTAATTGTTACTTTTCAGATACAATTTTAAAATCATGACATAGTTGAGAAACTTTAGATTGAAAAATGTCTTTTAAAATGCTGTCAGTGGTGTGAACTGACAGACACGGAATAGGACTCCTTGATGGAAAAGGCATTACTCAACAAAATTAACATTTTGCCTAATAAAAGATTTGTATTATTTCATAAAGAGCCTCTTGTGGTGCAGAGTGGTAAGGCAGCCGTCTGAAAGCTTTACCCATGAGGCTGGGAGTTGGATCCCAGCAGCCGGCTCAAGGTTGACTCAGCCTTCCATCCTTCCGAGGTCGGTAAAATGAGTACCCAGCTTGCTGGGGGGTAAACGGTAATGACTGGGGAAGGCACTAGCAAACCACCCCGTATTGAGTCTGCCATGAAAACGCTGGAGGGCGTCACCCCAAGGGTCAGATATGACTCGGTGCTTGCACAGGGGATACCTTTACCTTTACCTTTATTATTTCATAGCTTGGGATTCAGTGTTCAACAGTCAAATCAAGGACATCCTTTCGAAGCATAACTTGTCTGTCTACTTATGGATTATTCATGAAAGGTGCAAAGCAAACCCTCTCCCCCACCCCTTTAAAGAGAAATCTAAAATGTGTTTAGTGCATCTTTCTATGAAAAACAAGGATGTGGTGTTTCTACGAAAAACACTCTAAGATACTTTTGTGCTTTTAACTTAAATAGTATAGAAAACATTCAAAGACAGGAAGCTCATGTATACAACAGGAATACAAATTGCAACTTTAGATAAGAAGTATTTGGGGCATCTTGACATAATGAACCCACCAAAAGGCACAGTCTGACAAATTTACTTCCACCTCAGAAATAAGTAGAACTACAGTGCTATGGGGAAGAAATTGAGATAGTGACAGATTTTATTTTCCTGGGCTCCAAGATCACTGCAGATGGGGATTGCAGCAAAGAAATTAAAAGACGCTTGCTTCTGGGGAGGAAAGCTATGGCAAATCTAGACAGCATCCTAAAAAGCAGAGACATCACCCTGCCAACAAAAGTGTGTTTAGTCAAGGCTATGGTATTCCCAGTTGCAATGTATGGCTGCGATAGTTGGACCATAAGGAAGGCCGAGCGTCAAAGAATTGAGGCTTTTGAACTCTGGTGCTGGAGAAGACTCTTGCGAGTCCCTTGGACTGCAAGGCGAACAAACCGGTCAGTCCTAGAGGAGATCAACCCTGACTGCTCTTTAGAAGGCCAGATCCTGAAGATGAAACTCAAATACTTTGGCCACCTCATGAGAAGGAAGGACTCCCTGGAGAAGAGCCTAATGCTGGGAGCGATCGAGGGCAAAAGAAGAAGGGGACGACAGAGAATGAGGTGGCTGGATGGAGTCACTGAAGCAGTCGGTGCAAACTTAAATGGACTCCGGGGAATGGTAGAGGACAGGAAGGCCTGGAGGATCATTGTCCATGGGGTCGCGATGGGTCGGACACGACTTCTCACATAACAACAACAACAGTGCTATTGAAGATTTTAAAGGGTGGGGGCACAAACAAAGTATATAATGCTATAGAGAAGGTTCAACAGGTTCTACAAAGTTCACAATGAAGACATTCAGGATCATTTCCATGTAATGTGCTGCTATAACTATAGCATGGGGAAACACCATCATAATCCTCTTTGTGCTAGCATGCAATATGTTATCTTGGTGGGCTCCCATTGATAGAGATATTCTACACTTCAGTAGAACATTTTCATATACTAAACGTTAATTTGTTCAACCGGTAGAGGTATTTTGCATGACTGCAATTAGAAATGCTAACAAGTTAAAATGCTAAGAATGACAACAAATATTTTAAAGGTAAAGGTAAAGGTATCCCCTGTGCAAGCACCGAGTCATGTCTGACCCTTGGGGTGACACCCTCCAGCGTTTTCATGGCAGACTCAATACGGGGTGGTTTGCCAGTGCCTTCCCCAGTCATTACCGTTTACCCCCCAGCAAGCTGGGTACTCATTTTACCGACCTCGGAAGGATGGAAGGCTGAGTCAACCTTGAGCCGGCTGCTGGGATTGAACTCCCAGCCTCATGGGCAAAGCTGTCAGACAGCTGCCTTACCACTCTGCGCCACAAGAGGCTCATACAAATATTTTACTTAATATCATATTATTATACAAGACAAGATGGAACCTTGTAGCAGTGGTCCCCAACCTTTTTATCACCGGGGACCACTCAATGCCTTTTACTGAGGCACAGTGGGGGGGGTAGTTTACTCCTCTACTCTCAACCACTGCCCTAACGCTCTCTGATCGCCATGGTAATGTTTAAACATCCCTTCAAAATAAGATACAGACACGTCACAACAATGAAGTGTGTTGTAATGTAAAGGGCTGGGGGGGATGAAATAAAGGGCCGGGGGGGGGGGAAGGCGTCCTTCGGGGCCCACCTCCAATTAGTCGAAGGACCACATGTGGTCCGCGGCCCACAGGTTGGGGATCGCTACATTGTAGGACCCCAAAGGCCAAGGGGCTGAAAAGCAGTCCCCCAGCATCATCTTCTGAAACCTCCCCTACAGGTAGAACTGGAACCATGCAGAACAGTGCTTCCCAATCCTAGTCCAGATGGCTGGTCCAGAAGGATACCATAATTAATGGCATCAAGAGATGCTGAGAGGTCCAGGAGAATCAAGAGTTACACTTCCCCTTTTAGCTTCCCAGTGTAAGTAATCCACCAACATGACCAAGGCTGTTTCAGTTCTATAACCAGATCTGAAAACAAGCTGAAAGGGATATCAATTACTTCCTCTTCCAGGAAAGCTTGGAGTTCTCCAACCACCACTCATTCAATCCCATTAGTCAACAATGGAACATTTGAGACTGGGCAATAATTATTGAGATTGCCTGAGTCAAAGTAGAAGTATCACACTATTTAAAACTTCCTCAAACCTCCAAGAATCCTGTCCACATCCTCAGACCGATTAAACTGAAAATTGTCCCACAGAACTGGACAAGTTGGCACTCTGGCACAATTTGATTCTGTTCCTGCTAACATAAAGTCCAAGCTGGGATACATGTGAGAGATTTTATCTGTGCTGAGCAAAATGGTCACAACAGGCCAGATCACAGCATGCATTTGAATACGTGGAGCAGGTCTGCTGGCCTATATTGTACAGGCAAAATAGTGGTGGGAAAGTGTTTTTTTCTTCGCTGCCATGAAATATGCTTTAAAATGAACTTTTCCTTGTGTCCTATTGCATTTGAACTGTGTCCCTCCACCATTGATCTAGCTGTTTTTCCTTGTCTTTCCATTGTGTACTGCCCCTCAGTAAACCAAGGGGCTACCTGGGATATGACACCTGACACGGGGTGCCTGGATGCATTTATGTCACCTGCCGAGGTTATTTTTTCATTCCAAAGGTCAACAGGAGTACCAACCATATCAACAGGAAAATCCCCTAGACATCAGAAAATCATTTGGATCCATCAGGTTCATCATAATAGATTTTTAAATTGTAAATAATGAAGCAAATTCCATAAACTATATAAACTAGCTCTTTTGAGACCTGATTGAGGCAACTCACATGACTCCAAAAATACTGGATTTGTAATGGATGAGTCTGTTCCCTAAAACTGTGGTATAGTTTCTAGATCCAAAGACAATAATCAAGGCCTGCTTAAATTTCTAAAATTCTCTCATCATGCCATATATCTAATAGAAACCCTTCTTCTATTTGCATATTATCATTTATAAGAAATTAATTCTATGTACATTTCTGAATTGTTTAAAGATCCCACCAAGTTCCTAATTTAGCATCAAATATTTGTTCTAACTTTGAGTTAATTAACTTAAATTAGCAATGGCAAGCAAATTTTCCTTTAAGTTAAAATGTTTTGCGTCAATGTTTATAAAATTGTACGTTCAGAATCTTAAACAAAAAACCAAACAAGCAATCCAAAAACCTCCCTAAGAGCTGGCAAGGCATAGATCAGAAAATCACCATGGCACTGAACTGTATTTGCTTTTACATAGTATTCTCCTATGGCCTGCCAATATGGTTATGAGATTGCCCATGGTGAGCATAAATTTAGTTCAACAAGGAGAGCCTGTAGTATACTTTGCCACAGGAGAAATATTTTAAAGATACAGAAAACAGTTGTGCATGAATATGGAAGCTGCCTTACACAGTCGGACCTTATCAAGGACAGTATTACCTACTGTGTCTGGCAGTGGCTCTTCAAGGTCTCAGGTGCAGGCTTTACACATCACCTGTTACTTGAACCTTGTAACTAACTATGCAAAGAATTAACCCTTAGACCTCCTGCACACAAAGCATATGCTCTACTGCTGAGCTGTATTTTCTCCCCTAAATCTTTGTAGTTTGTTTCTTGGAAAATGGAGGACTGCATCTTGTGCAAAGACACATTATCAGAGTCGTGGGCAGGAGAAGAGATGTTGCTACAGATGTGCATCTACTTCTCTTCACCTGAAAACTGCCTAGCTGGACAGATGATACATTCAGCTACACAGAGACTACTTTGGTTCTCTGAAGGATCTGAAAAAGCAAAATCTCTGTAGATATTAGAAACAATGGTTAGCTACCTGCCAAAGTGGTGGTTTCTTGGTTTTCTTTTAATTTTCTATGCTCTTGCAAACTTGCTTGTATATAATATAGTTCCATGACCTGGATTGCTCAGGCTAGATATCAGAAACTAAGAAAAACTGTCCCAGGCTTGTATTCGGATGGGAGACCACCAGAAGTCCAGGGTCACAGCATTGAGGCAGGCAATGGCAAACAGCAAGGCACCTCTGAATGTAATTTGCCTTGAAAACCCAAAGGTGTCACAGTATGTCAGCCGTGACTTGATGGGAATAAATAAACACATACATAGTATTTGAAAAGCATATTTTGTTTAAAATCTAAAATCTAGGGTCAGGATTCTCAGGTCTATCTGGGACCTGAAGCCCCCCCCCCCCCCCAAAGAAAAAATTCAACCTAGGCTGATATCAGGATCCCTTTGACCTTGTGATTGAAATCTGGGTAGGGAATGTTGCTGTTGAAATGAATATGATTGGAATGGCTTGCGGGAGTCATGCCTTCTATTCATTGGGAGCATTGTCATTTTGTCTCTGAACTCTACTAAGATTTAATTTAAGGAGGCCCTGGCCAATTGCTCCCCTTGAAGAGGTATGCAGTAACAATAGATTTGGAATGATAAACTGCTGGCCAGGCCCCCAGCCAAAAGATGCGTCTCACTGATGCTATTGGAGCCATGGCTCTGGAAGTAAAAATAATCATAACCAGAGTGGCATCCACAGAAAAAGAAGATGCATTATTAGCTTCTTCAATTATTCCACAAGTGTCTTCTGGCAGCAACTGAAGGACCTTCCTTAATAACACAGTTGATGACTGAGCCAGTGGTGGAGGCCATTGCCTCATGCACCCTTCGCAGAGCAGCTTCTGCCTTCCTGTCCACCATGTTTCTAAAGTTCTCCAAGTTCAGAGAAATGACCTGAAGCATGCACTGTTGTTACAACAGCAACCACCAGGGAGCCTTGCAAGAACTCCTCAGCATAGACAGGCAAAGTATATAATATAACTTCTTAATAAAGGAGGGAAACAGTTCATTTGCTACTGGCTTTACCTACTCAGCCCTAATTTTCTGTTCAAATAATTCTGGGAAGCATTTTTTGCTGAAGCCCAGTTCTAAGGAAAAAAATTATTGACTGCCTTTGAGACCATAAATGACTCTAGGCTCTTTCTTAGACTATTGGCATACAGGAGATTGTTTCATTTTCTGCCTTTAAAAAACTGGATTGACTGTTCTGGGATTTGGATTTCCTCATCATCTTCAGTAAGAAATTCTCCCTTTTCTTTTTCCTTAGCTTCCTCATTCAAGAAGTCTATCTTTAGGGGACCGAGTTTATCCTTTTTTGACTTGCCTTAGTGGGTAGCGGGGGTGCAGAGATAGAGGGGGGGATCTATCTGAGAATCCCTCACCATTTTGACAGAACTGATGCCACTTGTATTATCAGCTAGGTAGTCTAATTGGGGCAATAAGGCTGTACACCCATCTGACTAGTTTCAGTCCAAAGTATTCCATTGTCCTGGGGCCCGGCAAGATGGCTGCTAGTGATCGTCAGCCCTTGAAAGCAAGCCTGAGTTTCTGCAAAGCCTTTTTCATTGCACCTCTTTTTGGCACAATCTTCCCTTTCAGCTACAGTGTCTGTCTTTTTTGCTGCTGGGGCAGCATGCTCTGGACCATTGCCTGTCTGAGCCTTCTCATAATCTTGTAAATGTTCAGAAGTAATGTTGAGGTGTTCAAGTTGGCATCCAACAAGAATACCCTGTTGCACCCCCCCCCCCTCAGTCATGATGCCGGTATCTGTTAGAAGCCGTCAGCTGGAATGCAAAATGGCAACTCCAGAGCAGTTTTCTCTCTCTCTCTCTCTTTCTTCCTAGAGCTCCCTCTTTCAAACTGGAGCAGGTAGCCAGTAAATCAGAAAATATACAGTGAGAACATATTTAGAAGGAAAGAGAAGAAGAAAAGGATTGGACCAGAACCAATGGGTTGAAATTAATTTAAAATAATTTTTGGCTAAACATCCAGAAGAAGTTTGCAGGGGTTTCCTAACCTAGATTTGAAAACCCTATCCCCCATCCACTGCTGGTGGCCAGCAGGAAACCTGGCAACCCTAGGCCCAGCTCTAGAACCCTAGTTCCAGTCCTTGATATAAAAGCATCCTAACTTGTTCCTGAGCAAGGAGAGCGAATGCATATAAGCCTTGGGATAACATCACTTGTTTACCAGTACAAAACAGATTAGAATGAATAAACTGCTGGATTACCCAATGTGTTTGTAGGAGTGTGGTTTTCACACACATATCATTATGAACAAATCAGGTTGTCACAACCTTAATCACCAGAACTGGGTCAGAGTATATACTAAAGGACTCTAAAGGCTTGACAATTTTGAAAATACATCATTAACAAGGTGAAAGCAAAACAGTGTTACTGAGATTTTTTTCTTTCTTTCATGCTAGATCATGATAACTTTGTATTTCAACAGAAATGTGTTGAATATTAATTAACTATGCTGAGTCTATTGGAAATCACTTTGTAAAAGCAACATCAGATATAACTGGCTCAACCAGATGGGAAAGGCTTACCAGCATTTTTGACATTTGATATTGTGGCCATTGCACAAAGGATGTATTGAGGCTGAAGATTCTTATGTGTTTGTATGTGTGCACAAGTATGTATATTTCAGTACATTTTACTATACAGGAGTATATTAGGTTTTTTTGGGGGGTTTAGAAAATAGATCGCTTCTGTAAATATTGTCAAAATATGTTTTTTCCTACGTTCCATTCTGAAACCACAAAAGAACATATATTTGTGATACAACAGTAACACTTGTCTATTCATTTTTTTTTCATGAGCAGATTTACTTATAACCTTTTTTCTCAATTTTTTTTAAATTCTCAATCTGACATGATATCACAAAAGTTTACAAATATTCTAGGTTGTTTAAAATACTCCCAACACCTGCAAGGAAAGTTAAAATTTAAAAAACGGAGCGGTAGAGGAAAGTGCTGCGCAGGAAGACTTCTAGACAGAAATGCTAATCCATTTCCAGTGAGCTACAAGAACAACTTTTTCCCCCAGTTGCCACTGTGCTTGTGATAGCCATGACTCTTCAAAATACCAGGATAGTCAGGTAACTGTCAAAGAGCCTTGCTACAGAGAAATAGAAAATGTTCATCCATCCTTTTGAAAAGCAAATGTAAGATAAGATGATGTAGATGTGTGTACATTCAGTATTACAGTCCTTTCAAAGGGTTATATAAATTCCTACATAGTATAGCAAGGCAGTATACACCATGGGAGAAAAAGAATGCAGCAGTGAGATAGATGGTGGGCGTGGAAAGTGACGTCAAGTCACAGCCAAATTATGGATACCCCATTGAGTTTTCAAGGTAAGAGACTTTCAGATGTTGTTTGTCATTGCCTGGAACCACACAGTAACCTTGGGCTTCTGGTGGTCTTTTATATTGACTTTTAAATTTTTTTGTTGTTACCTGCCTTGAGCTGACATCGTAAGGTTGGGATATAAAAACAAAAATATTGATTGATTGAATTAACCAGAGCCAATCCTGCTTACCATCAAGATGTAATGAGATTTGGCAAGCCTGTACTATCCAGGTCAGAGAAGTGAAACAGAGCCCACTAAAAATGCTTTAAAAAGTACAGGCCTTGGGAGGGGAGGTAGTGACTTGTAATGGATTACATGGGCATTGCTAATGCTAATTAAAGACATAGTTTACAAATGCCTAGAAGCAAATAGATGTGCCAACACTCATTCTACTCCTAGCATAACACAGAGACTGGATAAAGCATGCCTCACACCTAGAAAGAGAATTCATCACAATTATTCTACAAATTTTAAGTAACCATGCTTACTTCTGATACTTTTAACCAACTAACTAAATAACATAAGTATACTTCTATATATGGAAACAAATTTAGAGTTTGTCTTATCCTATAGGGTTGGAACCAAACCTGTCCTTGAGTGAATACAATGCAGTTCTGCTCATCCAGTAATGAGGTTGGATCTCCCACTCAAACTGCCCCCACACTCTTTGATACTCACAAGCTGCTTTTTGGAAAGTTGCAAAAAGTGTAAAATATCTGATCCACAAGCAACAACTCCATGCATGGTGCTCTGCATCCAGCATATAATAAGCAAACCATCACTTGATGGGTCCAACACTCAGATGCCTACAACTTCCATGCCTATTTCTCTTCCCATTCATTCAGATCTTTTCCAGATGTTTTCAAATGTAAAATGAATTTTAGATCCAGATTTAATTAGGCAAGGTAAGAAAGGAGCTGAGTTTTTGCATAACTCAGACTGCAAAAAAAAAGTTCATCCTAGATTTGGTTAACTGTAATTTTATTTGGATCATAGAGTTAATATTTTTATTCCATTATTAGAGGTATTGCACATTCAGATTTTATGTTTCTTTCAAAGAGAATTGGTGCATAACTTTGTTTTTAATTTAACTAAGGATAAAATGCTCAGAGACTGTATCTGTTACTCCAAAGTCTGTTACTCCAGAAAAAATGCAGGCAGATACAAAAAAGCATCCACATTTTAAAATGAGATGGCTAGGGGTTGATTAAGTGCTTGGTTTCTCACCCAGGATGCATGCTGGTAGGACAATAGGACCTCCAGTATGGTGTTACTAATCTCATCAACCCCCAAACCTCCTTCCCTGTCACACCTGTGTAACTCAGTTTCAAATGGGTAGCCATGTTGATCTGAAGCAGCACAACTAAACAAAATCAGAGTCCATTGGCACCTTTAAGACCAACAAAGATTTATTCAAGGCGTGAACTTTTGAGTGCAAGCACTCTTCCTCAGACTCGTAGTCCAAGGAAGAATGCTTGCACTCGAAAGCGCGTGCGTTGAATAAATCTTTATTGGTCTTAAAAGTTACACTGGACTCTGATTTTGTTTTGCTGTGAAACTTAGTTGTGACCAGTAAAAGCACACTCCACCCTAGCTATTTCCCATCCTGTAATCCAAGGGTGCCCAAGTTACATGTACATCTCTAATTCTACCCTGGTAGAACAATCAAAGTTCTTGTTTTGGTTCCCAGGAGACTTCCAGGGTTCCATCCTGAGCGTTGTCCTTACTCCAAACAGACCTATCGCCTGCCTTTCAATCTCTTTGTCAAACACAATGTATTGTTCTAGGGGCTACTGTGCCAAACCTTGGCCCAAGGTCACAATTTTCCTATTTAAGCTGAGCACCAGCATCCATCTCTGTGTGTGTGAAGACACGCACACATGCTTTGGATATCCTGCATACACCACTTGCTCTTCTGTTGTCCTGAAGTGGTGGGATTTTACTGGCTCTGTGAACCCCTCCTTCGCATTATAATGGCAGCAATAATTTCCCTCTATTCCCTCTTTATTCTAATTCAAGCCTGATTTCCTTAAGTTTAAATTCTTGTGTATGTGTGTGTTTCATTTGTTTTGGTGTGCAAGTGAGTAAGTTATTTTGAGTTTCTTCTTTAAAAAACCCACTTTCATTTATTGTGGTTTGGTTAAAGAGTTTTTAAAAGAGAATAACCCTGATATACACTGGTTAAGATCCCGTCATTAATCCTCTTGCTAGCTAAGTTCCCCATTCAAATATCTAATTTGGGCAACAAGGCTGTAATGTCCATGTGCACACAAATGCACCTATTTTTAAACAAATGCAGAGTGGACCACTCAAGAGGAAGTGAATCTCCAACACTGCTGCCAAACACTGCATCACACTTCTGTGTGTATTTCTCCCTGCATTTCCCCCCTAGCCTAGCTTTCTACTGAAAAAGAGATTCTGTTCAGAAGAAATATAATATTTCAAACACCCATATAAGGCACAACATGGCACAGAGATAAGCACTCACTTCTATGATCTAATTTTGTTTACAAATAACCCGACAACTTTATTTTCTTTTAGTATGAAAGGAATTGTGGTGTTTGTTGGGGTTAATTGCAATATATGAAGTAGGGATAGGGATGGGCACAGACTAGCTACAAATGAATGTTTATGACAAATTTTCACCAGTTCATGGTTTGCAAAATGAAATTCATAGCAGGTCAACCGTCACAACTTTCCATGAACTTTTAATCGTTTTGTACGCAGTTCATGCATAGATACATTTCCAGATATAATATTAACCAAACATTGTCAGTTACAAGAATCCCACTCCTTTTGCTGGTGTTCTTTTTAGTTTCCTTCCGATTTTCTTGCAGAGAGCTTGCAAAATCCCTCTCCTCCTTTCTTAGATTTGTAACTCTGTGCTTTGAGATCAATTATTTTATGCTTTCAATGACAGTGGCACCGGGTTCTGCTGGGCACTTTGTGTCTGCACTGTTACTGCTGAGTGTTCTATATATTGTACAGGTTCTGTTGGGCTTACAAAAATGCCTCCCTTGCTAGGATTGTGATTGAACTAACATTGCCACAGAGGTCCTGGGGTCTGCTGGGCAACAGTACATTGCATTGTTTCTGCTGGTCTACCAAACCCTATTATTTGGATTGTAATTCGGTGCTTGACATCAGTCTTGTTGAGCTGGCATTGCCACATTCACACTGGGTTCTGTTAGGCACTCTTTGGTTGTACTGGTACTGATGGGCACCCTGTACATTGCACTGGTGATGTGGGGCTTGCAAAAATGACCACCCATCTTCAGTTTCTACTGCAGACAGTTTCTGGGATTTTGATTATATTGTGAGGGGCTTGCGTTGTTGTTGTTTTGCTATTTTCCCCTCCACTGGAAACTATGGAGGATGAGGCACCTTCTTTGGGGAGCCATAACTTGGACTGATGAATCCAATCATCACCACTCTTGATGGGCAGGTGGAGGGGAGTTAGCCAAAGATCCCCTGATAGTTTGGTGTCTCTAACATGCTGAGGGGGCATTCTACCTGGTCACAAACTGAACCAGTTCATCTGGGGGATAAAATTTTCTGATAGTTCATGGCTCACAAAACAGGTATATTCCCAGTTCATCCTCATCCCCAGGGTAAGAGGCAAATTTGTATTTTCTTTGTGCTTTAATATGAATTTGCAGACATTGAATGGTTTTAGATCTTGAACCACTACTTCTTTTATATCTGGAATATGAAAAGGTAAGTTGGGGTCTCATTCAGTTTGGCATGCTTGGCTCTATTGCTGACAGGATGAGGAAGGAAGACAAATAAACACATTTTAAATCTCATTTACTCACTATCTCTAAAGCTGGTGTTAGGGGGACCTCTCTATCACATTTTACAGCCATGCCTACCTGCAAAATAGAGCAAGCAATCCATTTGCCTTCTTATTTACAGTCTGTGAAGAATTAACAATCTTCCCTTATTAAAATCAAATCCAGTTAGTATTCCTATTTGCATTATTTATAACTATATTAACAAATGGATTCTGTTTTGGTAATAGACTGATCAACTTCTAACAGAATACATCTTCCTACAAAATCTGGCTTTTGAAGAGAGAGTACCAAAATTCCTCATGTTACATCAACATGGTAATCATACTACATTATTGCATGATAGGACAGCTTGCACTCTTGTGCCACTGAATTTGAAGGGAGAGGAGAATTCAGGTAAATATTATACTAAATTTGGGTGTCACATTTACTAACAAACAACAATTAAATCTCCATGATTTTCCTTCTTACAGGATCTCTTGCACTCCACTGGGAATGTTCCATAAGACACAGTGGTGGAAAAACAGATAAATTATATATATAGATAAATTATTGCAGGCAATGTATCAAACAACTACCCTACAAGCAGATAGAGCCTGCTGAATTATTTTTATTTCACGTTTATCTCTACAAGTCTTGAAAATTCTCTGAAATAAACTTTCAAAAACACTCCTAATGGAAAAGAATGTTCTCTTGGCAAATTAATAGTCTACAAGCTTTTATTTCTATACGTTTAACACATACCTATGGATAAAATTCCATCTTCATAAATGATATGGATGCTACTATCTTGCCAAGTACTGGAAATTACCTCCAGCATGTCATTGGGAATACTCAGGTCTGCAACATACTATCATCAACAATGCTCTGGTTCTACCATTTTCCTTTATACAGTATTATTACTAAATTACAACATTTTAGTTAATGTCCCCGTGGATGATTAGCCTACTCAAACTCTTATTTAATTTTAAGTCATTAATTTAGCAGCATTCTATACTATTATTTTTGAGTACAGTAAGTGTGCAGTTGGTACTTATTTTTTGCATGGTATTCATACTTTTCCTCAGACTACCTCTCAGCTTAAGGCTATCACATTCTTTGAGTGCCAGTGCAAGAGTATTCTTTCACAGGGAAAATATGATTCCACCATGCAACTATTA
Organism: Paroedura picta; assembly: GCF_049243985.1. Classification (NCBI taxonomy): domain Eukaryota; kingdom Metazoa; phylum Chordata; class Lepidosauria; order Squamata; family Gekkonidae; genus Paroedura; species Paroedura picta. The sequence continues at coordinate 82,679,666 of NC_135374.1, read as the reverse complement.
TGCATTCACCTTCTTCTGTTTTATATCTGTATGAATGTTAAAGTAGTTTCACCAGCAAGAAAAGACAAATCCTTCCTTTCTCAGCTTTACACCATTTAATAAACTTGTTATTGTTGCGTTTGTTGTCTGGAAGACTCTGTGCTATCATTCTCCACACAGTAGCTCCAGCAAGGCAGTACTTACTGAATCTCATTCATAAAACAAAGCTTAACAAAAACCAACAACAAAAGAAGTCAAAAACAGGTAGGCTATCTTCTCTAGCCAGCCACAGAAAAACTTTCATTTCATAATGAGTGAGGTATTCTAGTTCATTTGGAGGCTGCCCATTTCACAGCATTTACTTCATCATGTAAGTTTCACTTTACAATGTGAAGGAGACTTGTCATTCTCACTTCCTGGTTTTGAAAGCAGATATGAAATGGACAAAGCTTATTTAAACTACAGTTTAGGACAGGAATGAAGAGAAATTTTGTTCTTAGCCTTTAGCACTGTGTGGACATCTCCCTCCAAAGTAAGGCTGACTCCTCGACACCAAGGCATACCATATTCTATCCAGTTGTTATGCAATTATAAAGTCATTAGAGTTCAACACACACAGACACAAATGTAGCTAGGGCATGCTTCACTAGATCATGTGGGCAAGTCACAAAGCCATTTACTCTCCACCCTTCCTCTTTAATTTAAACCTGGGAAAACAAGTTTTACTGTCTCGAAACAGCAATCCTACATACTTTAAAGAGTCTTCCAAATTACAAGAGGTACTATTATACTTAGTCAATCAACATTTTTCTACTACAAGATCAGTCATTCAAGAAAAAAGGCACTGTGCTGTTCTGCCTAATGGAGTGAAATGCTTTCAAGTCTCATTTGTTACAATGCCATCAGAAGAGATTAGGTCTTCATTAAGAACACTCCTTTCATATTTGTAATCTAGGCATCATATCTTTAGCATGAAGATACAAGTGTGTACTCTTACAGAAAAATATGTCTCTATCACCTGCCTTCTAATTCCTTGTAAAACCCATCACACATTTTGACTCACATCTAAAGGAGTTGCAACACGAGGTTCAGCAAAGCATCACTACTAATAAGTAAAGTTCTATCAAAACTTTAAATACTTACTACTGTGCTACCTCGTAAATTCATTCACACTAGCCCATAACCACAGCAGAACCATTTCAGTTCTTATATGGAAAAAAGTAGCATTCTTCTTTCATTAGGAAAGCATATATGCTACTGAGAACACATTTTGCATGCTGTACTGTATAACACTGAACAAAAATTAACATTGTACAACATTGTACAAGATTGTATAACATTGTTTACTGATTTCTGCCATGTCGGTAATGTTTTATGTCTTTGAATGGGGTTTTAATGAGAGTTTTAAGGCACTGTAACCCACCACGAGCCGTAAGGGAGTGGTGGGAAACAAATCTAATAATAATAATAATAATAATAATAATAATAATAATAATAATAATAATAATAATAATAATACCCCGGAAGAGAGATTTAGGATTTTTCTGCAACTGTTTGTTTTGGAACATGGACCTATTAGAATTAAGATATGCAAAAATATCCAGACTGGCATACACTGTGATTTGTAACAGGTTTTGTAACCAGACTTAATACTCACTGATTGACAAAACGTTGTACTTGTAGAGCATCAGTGCTAAAATGTCTAGAAAATGCTGGAAGCAGGTAGAAAAACAGAAATCAAAAATGCTTTTGTGAACTTCAAAGCCAAAATAGAAACAGCTTTCTGTAAGTTAAATTTCACCAAAACACAGGAATACGAAATATCAAGAGCCAGTTCCTATTAGTCCCATGTTATTATTTTTAGGAGTGTTATGTAGGCTCTAGAATAGCCTTTCTCAACTTTTTTACCATTGAGAAACCCCTGAAACATTCTTCAGGCTTTGAGAAACCCCAGAAATAGCATGATTGTACAGAATATGGTTGTGCAGAATACCTGTGTACATACCCACCCAGGGCTCTTCCCATTTCCACACCCTCCAAGCCCATCATTGGACATTTTTGAAGGGTCAACACGACCATATAAGGTCATATCACCCGATACATATTTAACACACATAACACACATTAACTCCCAGCCATTCAAAAACCCCTCCAGGGCCATCAAGGAACCCCAGTGTTTCATGAAACCCTGCTTAAGAGTCACATATATGGCTGAAAGTATTGCTTTATTTGGTAATTTACTTTGGTATATATGCACAGGCAGGCTACTCACTTTCACATACTTATTTGCATGATAAGCCTAAAGATATTTTCTCCCCCTTGCAAGAGTTTGAAGACCTGAGAACTGTGACTTACAAGAAACTGCCAGCATTTTTTTTAAAAGGGGTATGAAGACACTGTAAGCAGCAAGTATCAAATTAATTTTGTAGTAGAACTATTGAAATCATACTATGCAACACTAGCCACAGTTTGTTCCTTGTATGAATGTAACCTTAAATAAAATGTTGCTGAACTGGTTTGCTAGTGTTTGGTTCTATAGACATGCAGTCAAGAAACTGCCAAGCTACCAACCTGTACCTGTATGCAAATCTGGCAAGTGTAGCCATCTTTAGGGTACCATCTGTCCATCAGTATATGAAGTAACAAATACATTTGTAGACGTGCAACTGAAGGGAATGGTGTTTATTTTTGGTTCTCTTATGCCAAGTATCAACACCACATTCTACAATCTATTCAAAATCTATGCCAGTAGACTGCTTCAACCACTGGTAATCAGAATGAAAACAATATCAAACATAATTCATATTTTAAAGATGTTCCAGGGAACAGGGAAAAAATGAATAGTATCAGCAGCAGATTACACAGCTCGGTTCCAGTTAAACCCAGTACAGGAACCCAAAACATCACAGAAGTTACTATAATTTCTCCAGAGCTACAATTTCTAAAACATGAGGTGAACCTTCTTCAATTGTATCTTCCAGGTGGAAGCTAAACCAATCCTTTCATCACTGTTTTCCCCCCTTGTCTTTGGCCAGGGTGCAAAATGCTCATCACTCATTCGTCTATAATTGCAGCCAGGTGTGCAAGCTTTTTACCCTATGACCTATCAAATCTTGACTGACAGCCAAAGGGAGGAGTAGCCCTTTCCAAATCGCTAGCCCTAAACACATATTACACTGCAATTCCTAACTTACATCTAGACAATTACACCAATTTCAGGATCTATTCTGGGATAATTAGTCGGAGAAGTGACATAATCAATATGTAGAGCTCACCCGTAAATATTTAGTGATGGCAACCATGTTAGATGGCTTAGAAAAAAAATAGTCAATTAACGTTGGGCAGACCTATCAACAGCTATTAGCCACAATGGTAAAACAGAACATGTATATTTCAAGACACTGTACCTCTGAATATCAGAGGACAGTGATAAAAATGCTATACATGCAACCAGTTGAGAAGAATCTGGCAGGCTGCTAATTATCCATTTTTTAAAACTGTGATCAAGACAAATTGCAATTTAAAAAAATGCAGTAAGACCAATATAATATATACAACAAACAATGAATAAACAGCTCTAAGCAGCCATGCTCACTCGGTAACTCAGGAGCCATATGTGGGGGTCTCTGACATTCCATCTGCTGCTCTTCTCTGAAACACTGTGGCACAAGCCCCAGGTTTCAGAAAGATAGGAAAGATCGTTGCCCGGTAGTAGTGGTCGTTATCAGGTGGCTCACAACTTAAAACATCCATCTCTAGATGGATTGGTGACAGGTAAACTGTAAGCCCCATTGCAGACATCATGGCACAGATGGAACTAAACAGTCCATCCTCTCTGATAACCCCCCTCCTGCATTTCCTCACAGCTTCTGCTCAGCACCAGGATAAATGCTGAGAGAACAGGAAGCTGGCTGCAGAGAAAAGGGAGTGAAACCACTACCTCCAACACAGCCTAGGAGAGTGGAGTGGCTATTTTACTCCCTTTCCTCCTGGGCCAGCTGGCCCTCATCCAGGAGTCTTGGCAATCTCACTGTCTTGCCTGGCTTGCTGTACCTAATAACGAGGAGGAAGACGATACAGAGATCCATTTACTCCACATATATAAGTGCTAGCTAAAGTTCAATAGTGATGAGGAGAAATAATTCTACATGAGCAGAAGTATACCACTAACTTAAAAGGTTGTAGCCATAGTTTAATGTTCAGGTGAATAGCTGTGTTCACTTGAAGCAACAGAACCAAGTTTGAGCCCAGTGACACCTTTAAGACCAAGTTTAATTTTGGGCATAAGCTTTCATGTGCATCATTACTTCTTCTGAACAGACAGGGCCATCATATGGCTTTTGTATGATGGTGAATGAAGATGTGGCTCTTTGCAAGCCGTGTAATGAGTACAGAATCTCTGAACAATTTCACCCTCATCTGTTTTCAGCATCTTTCTGAAATGTTACAAGTGCTATTTATAGATTGTCAGAATGCATACATGAATATTTGATCTTGAGTTGCACAGAAAACGACTGCACAAAAATGTATTACATGGAGCTAAAGTGAACATTTTTCTATTCTCATCCCATCCTACTAGCCATATACTTTCACTACAGCTAATGCTAGGATTTTAAGTGCTTGGAAAAAAATACCCTTTGACCACTTTTAAGTAGTCATCATTATTTAAAAATGCAAAATAGATTGGCTTTAGAATTTCAGGAGTTTGTACCAGATATTAAAACATTTCAGAGGCAACAATAGATGAGTCTGTTAATACATGAAGAACCTGAAGAGAGAGATCTATGGGTTCAAGACTTCCCTCCTCAACTCTGGCAAAGCTATCTAAGGACTTCTGAAGGAAACCACAGTTTACTGTTGCATCCAAATTCAAATAGGGATTTGCTCTTTCCTACAAGCCAGAATTTGCACTGTACACAAATGACAGAACATTCTCACTGTGAAAGCAGAAGTCTTTAGATCAGGCTTTCCCAACCTTTTGACCATGGAGGAACTCCTGGAATATTTTTCAGGCGTCAAGGGACCCTAGAAGTGGTGACATGACCCTTCAGAGAAGTGGGCATGGAAGTAAAGTATGGGAGCTAGCCCTTACATCAATCAATCATTTACCATTTCCATTGTGAAGAAAGAAACTAGGCATGTAGATCAACAGGGGAAATAGGCTCCAGTGATGTCTAGTGATGTCAGCAGCCATCTGAACTTCTGGGAAAAGCCATGTAACCTCTGGGGGACTCTCATGTGGCCCTGCTTTAGATCACTGAAACTGTGATCATAAGAAGGAAGGGAGAGAACACACAAGCCCTAGGGTCCTCCAACTGTTAACAATAATTATGGTGTACCATTCTGAGACATATTATCATCCAATGTACTTGGTCTTCACCAACTAAAATATCAAAGAAAAAAAACAAGCAAGTGCTCAATACATCAGTATAAAGCCAAAACAAGAACCAAAGAAAGTAACAGTGCACTGCAAATGAGGATACAAAAGAACACAACACAATGGATGAATAGAGAGCACATGCTCCCATCTGAGATCTGCTTTTGATGAATGATGATCAGATGAAGTTTCTGTCACTGTTCTGGTTGGTTAGATGACAGTTGGTAACCTGTAGGTTTAAGCCAACCCCTACAATGTTTTTCTGGGCCTGTTCCCCCTTGCTGTATTTTGTTCCAAGCTCTGGGTGTTGATTTCATTATCTCCAATGGTATAGATATGTTTGAATAGACTTTATACATGTTGATGGGCTTTTTGCCTGTATCCAAGGGGGATAAAGGATGATCTAATTGTCCAGGGTCTCATTGTGGCATTTTCGTGTTCTTGTTCATCCACTATGTTGTGTGGTTCTGTAACAGTCAGTCAGTAACCTTTTATTGGCATAAAATATGTATAAGACATATAAAAATAGGGTTTAAAATTTCAACAAAATAATAAAATAGGCCATGTGGTTACATAACCAAACAGATCTTAAAATGATTAAATAAACTATAAAAGATAAAATACAAGGTAGGAAGCATATTATAAAAGCATCTTAGTTAAAACTCTGGCAACTAAAATGGTTACCTCTGGGTCTTTGTCAGAGAGCAGAAATTGCATGGTCATAGATTTACTTACAGAAGGCTTGTTTCCCAGCAAAGCAACAAAGCTGTCATCCCGACACTGCTCATATAAGGGTCAATCTAACAAAATGTGTGAGACAGAGTCAGGGCAGCCAGAACCACACGGACAGAGTCTCGCATGGTATGGGATATGGTGGAATCTTCCCTCTAAGACCTTTGAGGGGAAAGTATTCATTCGTGCCAGGAGAAAAGCTCTTCTCAGGGGTGGGACATCAAGAAGATGTAAATATGTAGGCATATGTAGGTATAACATCTTTATACTTCCTTTAGTCATTGTCTTTTTGGCTTTGCACAACAAACAAAAATGAATACTTTTGAAGTGAGAAGTAATATTTTCTATTACTTCAAAGAACATGCTATCTTATACAGGGTAATTTATTTCCTTTGAAATTTTCACAGATAGTGTCCTAGCCTTTCTAAAGAGTTAAAAAGACTCCAGAAGATCAACTGTCAGATAACATAAGGCTCCAAAAAAATCACATAAGGATTACTGAAGAAGCCCTTTCAACAATAAAATTGTGGTTTGTAATAGGACATGCATGCAATGCAATGTGACAAGTGTGCTAGCTTCAGTTTTTGTTCCTTGGCCACAAGAATAATCACTAGCTTTCTCATCTTTCTGCTACATTAATTACTAGTTTGATCAAAAGATAAATAAAATATTTACCTATGTTTGCTTTCTGAATTCTTATAATGACTCCTTAATTATGTATACAGAGTCATTAATGTTAAAGTTTGGTGCTTCACCTTCTTAAGTATTTCTCACATGCACCAGCAAATAATATGGCTACAGCATGAGAAAAAGAGGCACTTGATGCGTCAGGTGACATTTCTTTTGACAGTGATGAGACACGGTGATGCAACAGATCCCAGTCACCCTACAGGCAGGCAATGTTCTGCCTTCTGGATAAACAAGTTATAGCATTAGGGCACAATCAAGAAGAAACTTCAGGTTGCCCTGAATTATATGCCACTTGTTCATGATAATGAGTATAATATTACCAAGAACCCTTTTATCCTATGTCCATTCATCTGAACGCCAGATAATTTAAATTGATGTTTGGTATTATTACCTGGCCTTCAGATGAATGGACATGGGATAAAACGGTTCTTGGTAGTACTCCGCTCATTATCGTGCCCTTTTATCTTTCAGATATCATGTAAAAATTTAGCTATTTAGACAGTGGTTTTATACCAAAAGGTTCAAATAATTATGCTTATGGCAATCTTCCCTTTACCTGATGCTCACCACAAAGTTTCTCTTCCACTCATTCTTCGGACAATTAAAAAAACAAACAAGAGATGGGTAACATCTTTCACTTTTAGAAAGCCACAGGCAAAAGAGAGAGAGAATACTGTTGCTGTTCCTCCAAAGCCCATACCAATGCAAGGTGAAGCAAAACCATTTCTGCCAGAAGGCCCAGAATTCTCAGAAAACTTGACAGTTACTGTATTTTATACAACTATATCAAGTTTAGAGCCTCTTGTGGCGCAGAGTGGTAAGGCAGCTGTCTGAAAGCTTTGCCCATGAGGCTGGGAGTTCAATCCCAGCCGCCGGCTCAAGGTTGACTCAGACTTCCATCCTTCCGAGGTCAGTAAAATGAGTACCCAGCTTGCTGGGGGGTAAACGGTCATGACTGGGGAAGGCACTGGCAAGCCACCCCGTATTGAGTCTGCCATGAAAACGCTGGAGGGCGTCACCCCAAGGGTCAGACATGACTCGGTGCTTGCACAGGGGATACCTTTACCTTTACCTTATATCAAGTTTGGAGAAAGTAAAAACCAATATGGGTTTCTCACTGCTTCTGCTTGATGCAAAATAAAATTTAACACACTAATTCCCTGAACTTTCAGAATGTGCCAGAAGTCTCTGGGGGAATGAGGGGATGGACACAAGTAATGGTTGTCTAAGCTAAGGTTGTGAAGTTCCAAAATACACCCCAGTTTTTTTACACTAATAACTGGCTTAGACATGTGTATGATCTTTCTATCAAAGCTTTGGTTTTCACATTTTAAGAGGGGACAGTTTGGAAGGCCAACAGAATTTAAAGTTGTACAACAGCTAATTTTAGCTGGAAAATAATGACATAGAAAACAGATGAGAAAATGAGACGTTGTAAACTTTCATTTTTTATTTTCTGGCTCCTCTGACCTATCACACTTTCCAGTAAAGTACCCAAACAAGATTTTGCATTTCCACAACATGCTTTAAAATAAACTTTCTTTATTCTGAAGACAGAACAAGCATCAAATCCTTGTGTAGGACGTAATGTATCAACTAATGAATTGTTCTTGTTATTCATAGGAAAGCATGCATAGCAATCAGATATTTAGATTCAAGTGGGTAGCCATGTTGGTCTGAAACAGCAGAACAAATTTAGAGTCCAGTGGCACATTTCAGGTCAAAACATTTTTATTCAAGGTATGAGCTTTCGTGTGCATGCACTCTTCCTCAGATACTATCATATATATGTGCATTAATGCTGCAATCCTGAACACAGGCTGTTAAAATCCCAGTGAAACAAACCGTTTTTTTTTAAAGCCTGTCTTTAAGAATAGTTCATTCCATTAACTGGGCATCTGCAATGATCAAATTGCTGTAATCTCTATAATAGCTACTTAAAAGCCATAAATTCAGTTAATATATTTCCTAGAAGAATTTTTTTTTTAAATTTCCAATTAAAATGCAATATTTTATTTTCTGGTGGAGACACCAAGCAGGCCAACAAATTAGAACATAAGCTGATCCTGCATTGAGCAGGCGGTTGGACTAGATGGCCTATATGGCCCCTTCTGAGTGTAAGATTCTGAGATATGTAATAAAAATCACATCTAAAAGCCATTAAAGTTGACCCAAACAAGCTTTATTATAAACCAAGCTTAAAACATTGGGAAGAAAGGTCACTGAAAGAATTCCAAATGAACCAAACAAGTCTTCACCATGCCAGAAGATGGGGACAGAAGAGGTGTGAGTTCCAGACTTTTGGTGCCCTCCCAGTTTCCCATCTGGTTAATTTCAAAAGACTCCTGAAGCAGTGCGAGCAAAGATAACCACAGTGGGTGGGTAGGTTCATAAGAGAATAGGTGATCTTTCAGGAATAGCACTCCCAACTCACACAAGGCTTTGAAAGTTAAGACCAACACCTTAAATTATGTCCAGGAACAGATCAGGAGACAGTATAGATAGGTCAGTACTGAGCTGATATAGTCCCTGTGACCTTTCTCAATTAACATCCTGGCTCAGGTATTCTGTCCCAATGAAGTTTCTGAACACTTTTCAAGGTCAGACCCATATAGAGCACTCTGCAGTAGTCTAATCCAGTGGTCCCCAACCTTTTTATCACCGGGGACCACTCAATGCCGGGGACCACTCAACACCTTTTACTGAGGCCCGGTGGGGGGGTAGTTTACTCCTCTACTCTCAACCACTGCCCTAGCGCTCTCTGATCGCTATGGTAATGTTTAAACATCCCTTCAAAATAAGATACAGACATGCCACAACAATGAAGTGTGTTGTAAAGGGCTGGGGGATGAAGTAAAGGGCCGGGGGGGGGGGGGGAGAGAAGGCGTCCTTCGGGCCCCACCTCCAATTAGTCAAAGGACCACATGTGGTCCGCGGCCCACAGGTTGGGGATCGCTAGTCTAATCTATATGTAGCCAGGGTATGCATCAGAGTGGCCAGCTTTTTTCTACCCAGGAAATGTCACAACTGGCTAACCAGTCAAAGCTAGTAAAAGACATTCCTGGCTATGGCTGCTACCTGCTTATCAAATGGTAGGCATGGGTCTAAGTACTCCCAGACTTTGGGCCTGTCCCTTCAAAGGGAGTATAACCCCACTGATAATGTGTAACACCTTAAATCCTGAGTCAGACCTTCTGCTCACCAGTTCTTCCATCTTGTTGGGATGAAGCTTCAGTTTACAGGCCCACATCCACTTTACAACTGCCTCTAGGTACCAGGTTGGGGGTTCTACTGTACTCCTGGGATCAGTCAGAAGTACAAGATAAAACTGAGTGTCATCAACATGTTGGTGACAACACAACTCAAACTTCTGAATGATCTCACCAATGTAGACAGAGGACAAGACAGAACCCTGCTGGACCCCAAAGGCCAAGCCAGCACCACCTTCTGAAGCCTACCCTCCAGGTATTCCTGAAATCAACACAAAATGGTACCTTTCAATCCCAGCTCAGTGAGACAGTCCAAAAGAATTGGTGGTACCAAGAGCAGGTGAGAGGTCCAAGTGAATTAAAAACAGCACTCTCTCTTTCTGCCTCCCAGCTCAGGTCATCTACCTGAGTGACCAAGGCTGTTTCACTCACATAACCAGGTCCAGAAAGATTCTAAACAATCATATTAACTCCCTATTAATACTGGTAATGCTTATTTCACATATTCTGAATGCCAGTAAATGTCATCTGCTTGAGATAGACTGTTAGATGAGTGTCTGGTTCAAATGTGGTGCAATGTGGACCACCGAACCTGGGTTTAAATCAGTACTTTAGTAGAAAAAATGCTACAGCACTCACCAAAAATAACCATAAAGAAGCATGTTGTAGGCTTCCAAATTGTTACTTGCAAAAAACTGGACTAATCCAAGAGGCACACATTTTTCTTACTCTTTTGCACATTCATGAACACACAAACTCCAATTAGCACATGAATAGTTGCTTGAACTGGCTCAAAGCATTAAGCCCATTTAACATTTACATTTAGGCAGATGTATAATTTTGTGGCATACCAAACTGAATGCAATCAGAATTCAGATTCCTGACCAGAAATTTAGGAGTGCTAAGTCTCTACTGCACATAAAGGTATATATACAATTCAACTGATAACAAGAGAACACCCAGGTATTTATAAAATCCGTATAAGCAATTTGTGATTAAATTGGCTATTTCACCAGTAGACTCGAATGATCATGCCACTCTGTATTTAGTCAATATATTCATTCAGTTAATTCTGGAAGAGGAACTGACTGAACTTTATTAAAGGAAATGTAGGTACTATGAATAAAGTCAGGACTTAAGTCACATGAGTGCATATAGCCATCTTTTAATGCATGCAAAAGAATGCATACATAATTATTTTAAGACACTTAACCTATATAACCTAAACATTTGAACCTATTCATGCGAAAAGTATCTTACATTGTTTACAAATCCAACATGCATATAACAATGTATAATATCAAAATTAACAATGGAATACAAACTGACAAGTTTTTAACACTACCTTTTTACTCAACATTTTCCCCATGAGGAAAGTAATACCTTACAGATGTTACAGACCTTACACCTTATAACAATGGTGACAGATAGATGACACTGAACTTCTCTAAATATTAACAGGAGAAACCATAAGGATGCCAAGCTAAATACTGTTGTTTTCTATTTTGTCAAAGGCAATTGGCCTATGGTAGCCAGTACAGTTTTTCCTTCTTGGAAAAGTCAGGAAAGAGGAGCTCACGGTTCCCTTTTTATTATCCAAACCTGTTTAGACAGGCCCATCTTACACTTCTGAGGACAAGACAAATACAAAGATCTTTTAGTTAGGAAGTTTTTGCAGTAAGGATAACAATGAGCAATCAATACCCATAGTACAAACACCTTCCCGGAAGCTGTTTCCTGAAGCCTACAAACCCAAGGAAAGAAACAGTTTGTTTTCATCATGTGTTCTCTTCTTTGTGTTCTCTTCTTTTACTGACTACTGCACTTTAGAAAATTGAACACTTAGAGTGGATGAGCAGCAGAGGATATGATCACAATGCCTTATGACAAAATAAGACCCTATAATAACATCCTCTGCTTTTTTCAGTGATGTCTCCTTCCTCTTTCAATGTAGCTAAGTGCTGTATTATTTTTCTAGTGACCTGCTAGTATTAATTATCTATGCTGACCAGAAGCAAACATCTTTGAAGAATATAAATATGGGACTGAGATCTTTCTGCAAGGAGAGGGCTCCCTTGTCTTTGAATAGTTAAGACTTTTTAAAAAAACCTGTAGTGCTGAAGGAATACAGAAACCCATTCATGTTTCACATGTGAATAATGGCTAGAGTGCTTAAGATATAATGAAAAATCTACCAATTGAACACAGGAAGAAGCCTACAGATACAAACCATATTTGATATTAACAGGAACTTGGGCAGAACTTGTCAGGGAACCATAAAGGAGTCAAATACTCATTTTCACCTGAAGAGGCATGAAATTATACTACCTTAAAACAATTACTTCCCTCAGAGTTCTTATGAAAACAAGCATCAAGATTCTTTACAGCATACTGCATGTGCTGCTTGAATTGCATATTAGTCAATTAAGTGAGCTGAACACCCACTGAAGTTGCTGGACTCAAAGCACTTTGCATGCAAATATTTCTGTTCAAAGGGCCTGTGGCTTGCAAACCCAAAAGTAGTTTTAGTATTCCAGGATAAACAGGACCACACACTGTTGACAAAACTGGTTTAGCTTTGTGCTAATATGGAGAGAGAAGCCTGCAAAATCCATTCACTTGTGTGTACACACAGAGAGAGCTTCACACCTTATCAGACTCCTTCAAGTCGACTTTGGCAGGTCTCAAGACCCTGGTGGCACCTGCCAGCTTTTCAACTGACATTTGGAAAAGCTCCCTGTGCTGTCTCTGATAAAACACCAGAACAGCTTTCCAGATGAGAAAACAGGAAGGAAATGCCAAGCGCTTAGAATAGAGAGGGAGCCTAGAAGTCAGTGGCCTTTGGCTGAAGGCACGAATGGCTTGTGTGAAGCCCAGAGAAGCCAACGGTATCACTTGCCCACTGTTGCCGCGATGGCACAGCTTTAGCAGCTGGCAACACCCTCTGGGGTTAGGCTCAGGGGAAGCAAAAACGGTAGCAACCGCTTTCCTGTTGCCTTGACTCTCTGATCATCATTTCCAAAAGAAGGGTCACTGCAGGGCTATATTTCACTACCTGATCTACGGCGTACGGGGAAGCTACGGCGTTCGGAACTACGAAACACACTGATCTCTTCGTACTGCGGGAAAGGGGGGGGGCGCGAAAAGAAAGGGTGGTCCTCTCCGATAAGAGACGCCTCAGTCACAACCCCGCCTGGGTGGCCCGGGGGGAGGGGGCGCGGGAGTGCGGTCTCTGCCCGCGTCCTTTGTTTTTCATTGGCTGCCGCCCGCCTTCACTCACCCACAGTGGCCAAGGTCTCCAGGTCCTCCAGTCTGTACGCGTGGGGTTCCGCAGCCGCCGTAGCAGGAGAGCCTCGGCCGGCGGGACTCGAGGACGAGGCAGGCTTGGGCTCGCCGGGTCCGGCCGCCTCGTAGCTGCCCGGGCTTCTTGCCCCTACTTTCGCCCTCACGGCGCTCAACGTCTCCATGTGAGGAAGGGCAAACGACACAAATAAAAGAAACTGGGCGCGTCCTCTCAGGCACACAGGCAAAGTTTAGGTCGCCGGGTCGGCCTTTCCCTCTTTCACCAACTGCAGCCGCCCCGAGCCCACGCTAGTTCCTGCCTCTGTCTCCCAGCAGCTGCAAGCCGGCGGCTGGAGCCCCACATCGCGCCCGGGCGCAGCGTCTTTCCCCTTGCGCGCGCGCCTGCCTCTCTGGCTCCGTCGTGCGCCTCCACTCCTCGCGCGCTTCCCGCCGGCGCCTCAGCGCAGACAATGGGCTTGCCCGGGGAGCGCCGCGTCCCTCACTCACTCTCGCACTCGCCAGTCAGCCAGCCAGCCGGTGGCACGCGGAGCTGGAGGGCGGGGCTTGGCTTCCTGCAGCTGCGGCAGAGCCCTCGGGAGGGCGGGGCGGGCAGAGAGAGAGATGGGGAGGGTGGAGAACGGGGAGGGAGGAGCCCCGGCGGTGGCAACCCGGCTGGGGGAACCTGCTCTACTCTCTTGCCCGTGCGACGTCGTCGCCCTTGCTACTGGGTCTCTTCCCTTTCCCCAGCCGCCCGCCGTCTAGGAAGTGGAAGGACCTGAAAGGTTTGTTGCACGCCTTCCCCTTCCTACAGGGTTGGACACAGCCTGAGGCGTCGGCTGCCGCCGTGCTGGCCTTTCTCGCCTTGCCCAGGAAACAAAAGTCCGCCCTCGACCTCGCCGTTCTCTGTGCAGCCTTCGTCCTCCGGCCTCCCCCTGACGCGCCTGCCTGCCCTTTCTCTTGCTTTCACACCCCGCAGACGCCTCGGGAGCGGCCGAGACCGAATGGAACGGCGCCAGCCGTCCACGCAGGGAGCGGCAGGCGGGTGGAAGGTGGAAGTGGGTGGCTCCGGCGGGCGCGTGGAACTGGGAGAAGCCGAAAGTAGGCCATGTGGCTGGAAACACTGTAGCATGGGCCGCCGAGGAAAACGCGGAAGCGGGTGGTGGGAAAGTATTCCAAACGTGGAATGAACCGACAACAGAAGCCGGGCCCTATCAGCAGCTTTAGGAAAGCCCTGCAAAGCTGCAAGTCGGCTTGCGACTTCTCCAGAACTCTTCATCAGGCTATCCACACACACAAAATAAGCGAGAGAGAAGCTGTTGCAGGTCTGATTCTCTGTGGATGCCGATACATAAGAACGTAAGATCCAACCACTGATATGTCAAGCCCGCCAATAAATAGGGCTTTTCCCTGATGGTACCAATAATAGCATTGGTATTCAGAAGTTTGCTCCCTGTGAATATGGTAACCAGCAGTCATTGAGCCTTGGATCTATCTAACGCCCTTTTAAAGCTGCAAGGAAGTTAACACCAGCTTTAGTTTGGCTTGTTAGGAATGTAAACTGTGTTTACTAAAACAAATATTTAAACCATCAAACTATAAAACAACATTTGAATGCAAATAAGAATATTAGCTCTGCTACTGATTTTAAAGAAAATGTGATTCTAGTGTCTAGAAAATTAATAGGAAGCTCAGCAGTGGAAAATGCACAATCTACAGGCACAGATAATCCTGAAATGCACCAAGTGATCCTTGGCTAGTTTTATAGTCCTTTAAACATTTAAGCGGTATATAAATGTTAGGCAAATCCTTACTGTTTGAACCATTAGTGTTTCACATGACTGTTGTACATCCTCTTTGTCATGGTCATCAATCGGTATAGGACTTCCATGAAGACTTACCAGATATGATGATGAACAAGACTGATAAGAGACCGCAACAGGTAGGCAGAAGAGCCGGGCACAGAAACAGATTTTATACAGCCAGGATTTTTGCAATTTTACTTGGCAATCCCAGTGGCCACATGTAGTAGGAATTTTGTAATGAGAATTACAACTGCCATTCTATACATTATTTATTTATATATTTTTATATTTCTATGTCACCCCTCAACAGTGTTGGAGTGGCTAACAGCAGTTTAACTTTCCATACAAAAATATAAATCATTTTCATATACATTAAAAACAAATATGCTCCATCTTGGATACCTGGGGGGAGTTCAAATTTAAACCAGCCAGGCATAAGATGGCGGGGATGAACAGAACAGGGGGGGGGGCATACAGATGTCAAGAAGAGTTGGCCTTGGCCTTTATCTTAAACCCGATGGAAAAGTGCTGTTTTCCTTTGAAAGTTCCCATAGGGCCTGGATCTCTGTTGGCAACTGAATCCAACAGACTGGAGCCCTGGCTCTGGTTGAGGCCAGGTACACTTCTCTTGGGCCACAGAATATCAGTAAAGTGGAGCTAGTTGAGCGAAGTGCTCTTGATGCAGGGGGTGTATTCAGAGTGACGTTCACTAAGATATGCAAGTTCCAGACCATGTTAGATCTTGAAGGTTAAAACCAACACCTTGAACCTGATCCAGGACTCAACTGGCAGCCAGTGCAGCTGCTGGAGAACAAATCGAATGTGGATTTTCCACAGTGTCCTTGTACGGACTCGGGCAGACACATTTTGGACCAGTTGTAATTTCTAGGTTAGGGTCAGGAGTAAACCCGTGTACAGTGAGCTGCAATAATCTAGCCTGGAGGTGACTGTCATATGGATCATTGTGCCTAGGTGTTCTGGGTCCAGGTAGGGTGCTAGTTGCTTCACTTGGCATAGGTTGAAAAATGCCTGTTGAGGTACTTTTGTGACCCATACTTCCATAGAAAGGGAGGCATTGAAAGTCACCCCAGATTCCTGACAGTCTGTGTTGTTTGCCAGTGCACTCCATCAAGACAAGGAAGTTACACTTGAACTTCTCATCCCTTCCTTCCCAGCCACAGGACCTCTGTCTTCAGTGGCTTTGTTGAAGCCATTCCATCACTGTTCCTAGGCACCTGTACAAGGAGTTGGGTGGAATGTTCAGCTGGCTGCTCATCAAAAGATAAACCTGGCTGTCATATTGATAACACTCAAGCCCAATATTAAATAATATTGGGGAGAGGATTGCACCATACAGCACTCCATATTGGAGTTGACAGTGGCATGATAGTTCTTCCCTTATAGCAACCCAATTTTGGGGAAAGGAGATCAGCCATTATTCCCCATGTTGGCAAGGCAGTGAGCCAGAATCTCATGATCTACTAGATCATGGGTAGTCAGCCTGTGGTCCTCCAGATGTCCTTGGACTACAATTCCCATGAGTCCCTGCCAGCAAATGCTGGTAGGGGCTCATGGGAATTGTAGTCCATGGACATCTGGAGGACCACAGGTTGACTACTCCTCTACTAGATCAAATGCTGCTGTGCGATCTAGAAACACAAGCAATGCTCATCTGAATTTGAAGGTCATTTGTCAGAATGATCAGATTCATTTCAACCCCATGGCCAGGTTGGAAACTGGACTGGAGTGGATCCAAAACTGATGCTTCATCTAGGTATACTGTTAATTAGTCCAGAGCCACTCATTCAATTACCTTCTCCAGATGGGGTGATAGCTGGCTGGGTCCTGTGGATCCAGCTATTGTTTCTTCAATAATGGCTGGACCACAGCATCCTTCATCCTCACTGGGAATGTCTCTGAAGACAGAGAGAGATTAATCATTTCTTGGAGAAATTTCCAGATCTTATCATCTGATTTAAGGAGCCATAAAAAAAAACAGGTCAAGGGGGCAAATGGTTGGCCTCATAGAAGCTAGCAACCTATACACAGTGTGAAAGCCACCTAAAGTTTTCAAAACTATCTCTTGAAGGTGGCCAAAGAACCTCCAGTTCTCTTAACTGTTAAGGCTTGGTGGAAAGTTGCAGCAGATGAGCAAGATTTTGCCCATGAAGTGGTTCACAAAGGCCTTACAGTTTAAAGTTGATTGACTATCATTTGAGTGTCTTTCTTCGAGGGCAGTAAGGGACTGAATTGGACTGGGTGTGAGCTTCAGGACACAATGGAGGCTGCATAGAAATACCTCTTTGCAGCCTTCAGTGCCATCTCTTAGGCTCTCATCAGCATCCTATAGGATGTTCTTGCCACTTCATCCTCTAGTAGGAAAGACAAAGATCACATAATTAGTAGGAAAGGCAAAGAGAAAGATGAATCTGATCATGTTAAATTGCTTAGCTGTGGTGCCCCATTAGCGACAGCTTAGTTATCAATGGGGAGGTAGCTGGGTTGCCAGAGGCCCTTTACAGCCATCAGTACCTGAGCACTTCTGATTGGGAGTGGGGGCGGGGGCGGGGGCAGGATGAGGACAGCAGCCAGTGGCATTGGGACAAGATGTTCAGGTGTGCTCCTGCCTGCTTCCTCACCTTTTCCATGTCTTGTGGAAATAACCTATGTTCAGTTTCTGAACAAGGTCATAGGCACTCAAATTCTGCTTTGCCTCCAAAAAATATCTAGTTTGGTCTCCTGTGCTCTATGAGCTACCACTCTACTAAAACTTAGCTGGTGTTTTGAATTGTGTAAAAGATGCACTGGAGGAAAAGTCAGGATGTAATTCATACAACATGCAAGGCTAGTGAGCACTAGCTGTGGCTAATGGACCAACTTAAATACTTAAAGTATTTCAAATTTTCATTTTATGTGAATAGAAGGGGAAAGCCCCTTAATGAAGTTCTCATCCTGGCTAAAGGTGGTTTGTGTTGTTATATTACTATGTTCTTGGTAGTGGTAGTAAGGCTTCTGGGATTCCCCCATCCCAATTTTTTCTCCACAAGTTCTTCAAGTACAAACTAAAAACATGTCCTGAGAAGAGGTAGCAAACACAGCAGAAGACATAAAAAGGATACAGGATGATCTTGAAAGGCTGGAAAACTGGGCTAGAATGAATAAAATGAATTTTTAATAGTAATAAATGTAAAGTTCTGCAGTTAGGTATGAAAAAACAAATTAATTTTATAGGATGAGGGAGATTAGCATTAGTATTATGTGCAAAAATTAGGGATTTTAGTAAACCATACAGTGAATATGACTCCGTAATTAAAAAGTCAGATGAGATTTTCATTCATTCATTCATTTTATATATTTATTTTTAGATTTTTGCTCCACCACTCTCAACCAAAGTCATCTCATGGCAGCTTACAATACAAGTAAAAAAATACAGTATAACTTTATCAAAAGAAGGATAGTGTCCAGATTGTGTGAGTTGATACTCTTCTCTGATTAGACCTCACTTAAAGTACTGTGTTCAGTTTTGGGCACCACAATTATAGAAGTATGTAGACAAACAAGTGCATCCAGAGGAGGGCAACAGAAATGGTGAGGTGTTTGGAGACCAAGACATGTGAGGAAATGTTGGGGGAGTTTGATCTGTTTAGCCTAAAGATAAGATGATTAAGAGGTGATATGATAGCCATGTTCAAGTACTTGAAGGGCTGTCACATAGAAGATGGGACAGAGTCGTTTTCTGTTGCCCCTGAGGATTAGACCAGAACAAACAGGTTGAAATTAATTCAAAATAATTTTCAGTTAAACATCTGGAAGAAGTTCCTAACAGAGCAGTTCCTCAATGGAACAGGCTTCCTCGGGAGGTGGTGGGTTCACCTTCTTTGGAAGGGACCAAGCCCTATGAAGATAGGTTGAGGGACTTGGGAATGTTCAGCCTGCAGAACAGGAGGTTGAGAGGGGATATGATAGCCCTCTTTTTTGAAAGGTTGTCACTTGGAGGAGGGCAGGATTCTGTTTCCGTTGGCTGCAGAGGAAAGGACACGCAGTAATGGGTTTAAACTACAAGTACAACGATATAGGCTAGATATCAGGAAAAAATTTTTTTCACAGTCATAGTAGTTCAGCAGTGGAATAGGTTGCCTAAGGAGGTGGTGAGCTCCCTCTCACTGGCAGTCTTCAAGCAAAGGTTGGATACACACTTTTCTTGGATGCTTTTGGATGCTTAGGGCTGATCCTGCATAGAGCAGGGGGTTGGACTAGATGGCCTGCATGACCCCTTCCAACTATGGTTCTATGATTCTAAGTTTTAAAGCAGAGGCAAGATAGCCACATCAAAGAAATGCTGGTTCTGTGAACTTAGCCAGATTGTATGTGGGGCAGAAGGGACTGTGTTGGTGCTTGGCTCTTGTGGCCCTTTCTTGCATGCCCAGGAAAATGCCGATCTCCACTTTGGAATCAGAAGGCGAATTTCTTCCAGGGTAGATTTGCTAGGGATTCTGGTATTTGGGGGTGGGTGTAATCTGGGCAGGGAATTGGAGTCAGTGTGGTGGGCAGGTAGTAGTGAATTTCCCTTATTCCCCAGGGGGTTGGACTAGATGGACCTGGATCACCCTTCCAACTCTTATGATTCTATGACTGTAGTACTTTCAGCCTCTGTTGAACTCGAGAATAGTATTGTTCAAGAATATCAACTGCTATGAGCAAGCCAAAATTAAGTTCCTTTTACTCTCATGTATTATGGTGAGAAAGAAAACGCATACACATTTTCTGCTGAAATCACTGAACACTGTATTTCGCCTTGACTGCACACCATTATTTTGGATTCAAACTGTCATGAGATTTCATGGGACTATTAAAAAAAACTGTTTGTTTTTATCAGCCTAACACATATTTTGATCTGGCTGTTATTCATATGTAATGGTTTTCCAGCCTAACACATATTTTGATCTGGCTGTTATTCATATGTAATGGTTTTCGAGTATGATTCATGTTTTAACAAGCTCCCTTCTGTGACATAGGCCTTTTCTTTCTCCTGAGCTGAAGACAGAATCCCAAATAGTTGTGATGAATACGAGTCTTCATGTAGTGCCTTAATAGCAACCTGTCACAATATGGTTTTTTCATTAAAAAAGAACAAATCATTTACAAGTGTCTTATAAGCTAGTTATGTATACATATGTGTCACTCACTGCCTATGGTAGCTGTGCAGCAAGTGTGGCAAGTTAATTGCTCAGAAGAAATTGTTACATGCCTTCTGGTGAAAAATTAATTGTGAGACCAAGGCTATAATGCCATGCATGCTTGTTTAGGAATGTCCTCTTGAAATTAGGGGGGTAAGTAAGAAGAACCCTGCAAGACTAGGCCAATAGCTCTTCTGTTCAACATCCTGTTTCCCACAGATCCCAACAAGATGTCCCAGGGAGCCCACAAGCAGAGGCACAGAGGGCAAAGCAGCCTCTGATGTTGCCCCTAGTAATGGGTATTCAGGGACATGCTACCCTTGAAGATTCTAAACATGGAGCACCCTCCATGCTTAGCTATGGTTATTTTTCATTCCAAGAATGTCCTAGTAAACGCCCTTAGGACTAGGCTGCAATACAAAATGTAATATATAATATACACATTAAAAAAAACTATTTAATTGATGCCACATAAGCATCTAATCTTGATGACTTGCAAGTTATGGCAGTTCTTCAGGCTCAGTTCGGCTTCATGTTTTTATCACAGTGACAGTGGATGATGATTGTTGCCAGGGATGGCATACTTGTTAAGGAAGTTTATCTGCTTGGACAGAGTGTAACGCCAGCTGAGAAAGCATCCTGGAATGCTCATATTGCTTGAGGTACATTGTAGAGGGTATAGTCAGGTCTGCTGTACATATCTGAGCTTGCTCAGCTGGAAGCTGCAGTGGATTCTACCCCTCTGGCATGTATATCTCGGCGATATGGATACTTGCAAAATGTGTTTACCAGATTCACATTCTGTATGTCCCGCTGTGTGCAAAAATATTACATATTCTGGTTAAAAATAACTTTCAAAATGTAGCCCTACATTTCTATGAGAAATGAACAGTGCAATCCAATGCAAAAGTACTCCAGACTCCGCTCACTGACATCAATAGGGTCAGGCTGAAGTAGCTTGGGATTGGATTGTACTAGACTGGACTGCATTGAACAAGCATCCTTTTTAAAAACTAGATAAGGATGCACCCATCTTAGCTAAGATGTACTAACTCTTGACTCATATTGGTTGTCATAGATTTCCAAGGCTGTTCTTGAAACCATCCCTCTTCTGATTCCTTGCTGCCTCAATTTCTTATTTGGATTGACTTTAGGAAGCAGTAATGGAAAGAGAGACTGGAGTGGGATGCATGGGTGTGGCAAGTGTTTCAGCCTCATTTGATATCTGCCTGTGCTTTTAATGAGTATTGCATTAATTTTCATTATTGTTGTCATTTTTGCTGTTGACAATTCAAATATATTCAGGAAAAATAGTTAAAATATACTTAACTTACTTATACTAACCTGTTTATCACTGCTTCAAATTTGTGAGTCTTGGATTAGCTTTATTATCAAAAAATGAAGGAACAGAAAGAGGCTTCCTTGGAAGGCTGGACAAAGAGGAGGGAAATGCATATTTTGATAAAGGAGAAGATGAAAAGACATTGTCTCAGGTCTTCTGAGGAAGGCTACATCCAGATTCTTAAGGAAAGTGGCTGTCCTTGCACTGGAAGTTTACTGTCTTCAGGTTGTGACCAGTTGTAGTTGAATACCAATGGGTCTGGACTTGTTATATGAGTTCTTTAACAATCAGTCAATAAAGTTCACAGGATTATAAAATGGGGGGGGAAAGATATGGGAATCATGGGGGATATTTCTATTTGTGATTCTGTATCGTGTGATTCATGAGGCATGTCAAGTTACCATCTAATTTATCATATAAACACAACTGTTAAATTCTGGATCTGGTTCAAGCATATGCATTAAATTAATGAGTCAGAGTTTCTTCTGCAGATGGCAGTTGTGCTAGTCCAGCATTTACATATGATTTTAGTTAATCCTGTTTTATTTTCTAATTTAATGATCATTTTGGTTAAAATTTGACCTAATACTGACCAAAGACGAAGGCAGATTTTATAGTATTTATATTATGTATTGCATTTCTTCATTTTCCACCATAGTTACAATGTAAATGAACTCGTGTTTTAACTAGAAAAGTAACTAGAAGTACTCATATCTGGAATGATATAACACAGTTGATATATTTGAGAATAAGATACTTAATCTATCGACCTATCAGAGCATGGGAAGCAAGCAGGAGGAACGTGAAGCCCTGATATATGAAGGGGACTCTAACCTAGAAGTCATTACTGAAATTTGGTGGGATGACAGAAGTATTACAATAAAATCAGAGTCCAGTAGCATCTTTAAGACCAACAAGGATTTATTCAAGGTGTGAGCTTTTGAATGCTTGCACTCTTCCTCAGACTATGAACTACCATCATGACAGTGGGAATATAAAGCAAAAATTAATTCTGTTAAATTAGTAAACTGTGTCACACATCCAAATACAGCCGTATGATAATTATTTGCCAAAACAGCCAATCAGTCCCCTTGAATTCAGTTGCAGTTCACAAAAATATAGGAGAAAGAAAACTGTCTATGTAAGTGATCAGTGGCTCCTACCCCACCATTTGCTGCTGGCCCCATCTGTCTCCATACAAGTGTGAAACATTCCTGCAAGTGAATTGCGTTGCCAACTTTCTCATCCCAAGACTGGAGTATTAGTACTTGGTTTTTTTTAATGAGTAGCATTACATTTTATTGATGAGTATACTTGTGATAAAATAGATGAATTGAGGATGGAAGGTCAGTTGAGATTCTCTGGGTAAAAACAAAAGAGGTAAGAAAGACCAGTCATATTGTGGTAGGGTTCTGCTATCACCCAGAGTTGGATGAGACACTCTTAGGCCAGATTACAAAGTTTTCAAGGAGACTGGACACAGTGATCATGGGAAATTTCAACTACCCAAATATCTGTTGGAAGTCAAACTCTGCTAAAAATAAATTTCTGACTTGTCATGCTGATAACTTCATTTTCCATAAGATAGAGAAGGAAACAGAGTCTGTTGTCTTGGGTTTAATTCTCACCAACAGGGAAGAATTGGTTGATGAGGTAGAAGTAGTGGGCACCTTGGATAGTAGCAGCTATGTAATGTTGGAATTTAAGAAGTTTCCCCACCCTTTTTTTTTCATTACCTTATGGGAGTGGCTTACAATCACATTTCCTTCACCAACCCCTACGCCCAAAACAGTACCCTGTGAAGTAGGTGGGGCTGAGATAGCTCTAACAGAACTGCTCTGTGAGAAGAGCTGAAACAGGACTGTGACTAGCCTGAGGTCATCCAGCTGGCTGCATGTGGAGGAGTGGAGAATCAAAACTGGCTCCCCAGGTTAGAGGCCACTGCTCTTAACTACAACACTAAGCTGGCTCTTGGAGAAATGAAAAAGCTGTGTGTGTGTGTGTGTGTGTGTGTGTGTGTGTGTGTGTGTATATATATATATATATATATATATATATATATATATATATATATATATATATATATATATATATATATATATATATATATAGGACTTTAGAAAAGCTAATTTTAATAAACATACATTTATATATATATAAATAAATAATGGACTTTAGAAAAGCTAATTTTAATAAACATACATTTATGCTCGGTAGAATCCAATGGTCAGAATTACTTAAGGAGAAGAGAGTTCAAGAGGCTAAGTTGGATTTTAGAGATTTTTGGTGGAGGGCTTGCAGAGAGTGGCTAGTAATAAATCCAAATAAAGATGATGATAATAATAATATAATAATAATAATGACTAAAATAGGGGTCAGTGTGGGTGGACAGGTAGTGGTGAGTTCCTGCATTGTGCAGGGTGGCTAAATAAGCAGCTTACTATGGATCTGAGAATTAAAAAGACTCAGGAAATGGAAGGAGGGCCATATAACTAATGATGAATATAAACAACTATTCGGTGCTTGTAGGGAGTGTTAGAAAAGCTAAAGCTCAGCATGAGTTTAGACTAGTGAGAGATAATAAATACAGCAAACAAGGATTCTTTGGTTATGTTCAAAGGAAAAAAAAGTGGTAGACCCATTATGGCAAGAGGAAAGTAGAATTTAAGCAGATGGTGAAGAGAGAGGAAGACTGCAACATTCTCATTTTGCTTCAGTCTCCTCTTGCAAGGGAGATATTACTCAACCTGGAAAAAAGAGAATTCATGATGTCTGGATAGGCATGGAGTGGATAAATGAAACCAAGTCCTCATAGCCATATGAATTGGATCCAAGGGTACTAAATAACCCGCTATGTAATTTTGGAGTCTATGGCCATTATATTTTAAAAATAATTGTTGGAGAAAAGGTAAAGTGCAAGAAGACTGGAGGGGAGCAATTGTTGTCCCCATCTTCAGGAAGGAGAAAAAGGAAGATCCAAGTATAGTGGCGTATCTAGCTAATTATGTGACTTGGGCAGCTGAACAGGGCTTGGTGATACAGGGGTGGGGTGGTGAGCTGAAGTCTGTAACTGCCCAAAAGAAATGCCTCCCTGGTTGTTTGTGCCCTGGGTCTGCCCTGTTGCCTGACACCTTCTTCCTTGGTGGCAGCAGAGGATCCGACCACCTCAGGGTATAAGGTCCCCCATTAATCCAGATGAAAAGCCATGAGAGTTTGCACTGGCTTGGGTGGCTGTTGGGTAGAATGGTGCAACCTGCCTCAGGTTCCTAGCAACTGACTGAGTCCACCCTGTTGTCTTATGTCCTGACACCTTTCCCATGGGCAGCAGTGGAGGGGTCAGTTGTCTAGGGCTGCGAGTCCCCCCATCAGTTTAGAGGGTAGGCCAGGGGGAAGGTGCCAGAACATTAGGCAATAGGGTGGGCCCAGGTGGATGCCATAGACCTGAGGCCATGGGGGTTTGTGCTGGTCTGGATGGCCCTTGAGTGGCAGGCCATTGTGGAGGAGTGCCACACCCCCCATAGGTCCACAGTATCTGGACAGGCCACTACCATTGTTCTGCAATCCTTCACCTGCAGGACATCAAGCATGGGTGGAGGGCACATAGGACCACTGGAAGCTCTGCTGCAGGCAGGGCATGAGTCACAGCCTCTGTGGCTCCCTTCTGACCCAGCTGTACGGTGCCCAGGGCCCATTCTCTGGCTGTCACCCCTGAAATATGTTTCTATCCAGGTAACATTCAACCCATCTGTATGCTGCCTATTTGTGGAAAGGTTTTTAAATAGTCCTTGATCATTTAGAAAATATGGTTTTGATTGCTAAGAGCCAACATGGTTTCCTCAAGTACAAGCCATGTCAGACTTGCTTATCTTCTTTTCTGAAAGAGTTATTACATATTTTAACTTGATTCCATTAAGGTTTTTGATAAGGGTCCACATGATATTCTGGTTGACAATTTAAGTCAGGCCCAGGGACCTTGCCTGATTTCATTTGTTTGATTTAAAAGCCTATTGTCCCTGGGAGAACCAGGTGCCATAAGCCAGGCACCTCAACCAGGTGGTAGGTATTGGGAAACTCCTTTCTATTGCTGAGACCTCAGACAGACGTTGTCAGAGTACAGTAGTGGGGCTGAAAACAGACAATACATTGGGAGATCTTGACTGGATTTTCCAGTATCATTTAAGAAGAAGAGTTGGTTCTTATATGCTGCTTTTGTCTACCCGAAGGAGTCTCAGAGAGGCTTACAATCACCTTCCCTTTCCTCTCCCCACAACAGACACCCTGTGAGGTGGGTGAAGCTGAGAGAGCCCTGATATCACTGCTCGGTCAGAACAGTTTTATCAGTGCTGTGGGGAGCCCAAGGTCACCCAGCTGTCAGCGTGTGGGGAAGGAGTGGGGAATCAAACCCAGCTCGCCAGATTAGAAGTCCCCACTCCTAACCACTACACCAAGCAGGCTTTCCACAAAACAAAATTACAGTAACAGCGAGGCCACATTTGGATCAGGGTCACACAAATAAGGCAGAAATCCTTCCATCCATTAATTGATGCACATTTTTTCTAATCAAAACTGGCCTGACAATACTTTTACAGAAACAAAACATGGCAAACAATGAGGTATTCTTTCCATGTGTTATGTCTGAAGAATTAATAAGGCATGGGGAGGTTCATTAGCATAATCTTGTAGTAACAGAACACTTAAACCTCCTTTTCTATACCCATGTGTCCTAAGCCATATCCATGTGACAGTAATTTAACTTTTTGAAGACAAAATGGTTTGTGACTCTATCTCATCTTGTCTAACTCCAAGGCAAATTGACCAATATTCTGAATTGGTATAAGGCTTCATCCATTGTTCATGTCAATGCCTTTTTCACAAATGGTGGCTAGTAGGTATATTCCTTATTTCTTCCAACAATGCTGGTTTTCATCATTTGTCTTAGAGTAGCAATAGCTGAGTAGGAACAACAGGAAACTGGGGGCAAAAAGAAGTAAAAAGAAGGGAAATTAGTGTGAGAGAAGAATCGGAAAAGTGCAAACACAAAGCAGGACAAGGCAAAGCAAAGTAGTAGGAACAGGAAGGTTGAGTAGGGACATAGCTATTCAATCTGCTGTTGCCTATTAGTGGACAAATCAGTATTTCTTGTAAATGAATCTCCTCCATCTCTTCCACAATGCAAGTTGTACATTAATGACAGTTAATGACACAGTTAATCCCTTTGTGATTCAGCATCAAAGGCAGCGTCTTTTGTTCATGATGACAGTGAGTCACATTTTAAGTGTTTGCAAAACAGTGTTTTCCTAAGTTCAAGAGTCACTGTATTATAGCTTGCAATTAAGTTTATCTCCATCACAGTTGCCTGAAATAAAAACATCTTACTCAAGCAAAATAAATTACTGCATCTCTTGGTCAGTCAGTTAATATTGAGAATTCAGTTGGAAGGTCACAAGAAGAAAATTCTGATATATGTATTCTACTTTTGATGAATCCTTGACTCTTTGTACATAGTACAATTACTTTAAAGCAAAAACTTTCAAATGGTATTGTTCTGACAAGTGTACATAGTTTCAGTAAATGTACAAAGAGGCATGAGTACAAAGGATTAAAAGGCATATTCAGTAAATCACACTATTAATGTAGACTGCTCTAGCAACATGTAAACAGACCCAAAGTTAATTGCCCTTGTAGATACAGTAATCTCTTTGACTCCTAGCATTTATAATTTACTTGTTGAATTATCCATTAAATATTTACTTTTATTTTGTATCCAGTAATGTCTTTAGATAGCTGAAATTAATTATTCTAAAACAGTTCAAGTGTGTTTTTAAGCATTATTTTATAGTCAACTGTTTGGATCCTGAGTAGCCTTTCTGTGGGTGGGTAAATTTCACCAATTCTTCCTTTCTAGGTGTCCTAGGACTTTTCCCAAGCTATTTCAAGAAGTCCCCCATCCCTCAGGATTCCTGGGGGATGCTGCAAGAAGGGAGAGTTGTGCAAAATTGTTCCTCCATGTTGTGCCCAAGGAAAGTCTTAAGTAGGATCTAAGCTTATTTAGAAGTTATTTGGTCCTGGATAAAATATGGTGTTGAGCATACATATATGAAGTTGGTGTAACTCAAAGTGGAAAGCCTCTGCTTTAGTACTGGGACACCCTATCAACACATGATCTTTGGGAGCCCCTCTGCAGTTAACAACCTGCCACACCCCTGGACAAAGTAAACTGTCAAACAAAAATCTGTCCAAAGACAGTTCCTGGTATTCTGTCAGACCTTGTGCCAAAGAATTACAACCCGAGGTGGGAAAATTCAGCTAATATGAAAGCAGACAAGATCATTGGCCTGATTTATCAGTTGCAGAAAGCAGCATTAATTCCAGTGCTTTTTTCCTATCCTTTATTAATAAGTCAATAATAAGCATAAAACAGCTCTTAAGCACAGCAAAACAGATAAAACCAGCATAACTTTGGAATAGAGAAAGGCTGCATATACCTTACCTATTGTTGACAACAAGCCAATAAGATGATGATATGTAGGATCATTCCTGCCCCCCCCCTTTTGTATATAGGAACTATGACTGCATGTTTCCAGCCTATAGCAATAGTTCCTGAGACATTCATTTGAGTGAAAAGTATGGGGTAGTAGATTACTCCACCATACCAGATTGGCGTTCAGGAGATTGACTGGTATTGTCAAGCCCGGGGCCTTGCCTGATCACATTTGCTCAACTAAAAAGCCTACCGTCTCTGGGAGAACCAGGTGCCATAAGTCAGTCTCAGGTGGCTCAACTAGAAGAACCCATCTGAGTCAAATCCAGAGGGCTTTGCAGAGATAGAGGTAAAATGATGATTCCAAGTCTCAGGAGTGATACATAATGGAATATTGGACATTGGTAATCTCCCTTGATTCCTTCTTGTTGAAATACATTTTACACACACACACAAAACAGGTTTCTGCCTCATCCTGGTTTTCTGACAGAATGTGCGGTAAAATGTCCTTAATAAGTAAACAAAATCTCACCGAACTGATGCTAAAATGTATTTTGCCCCATTCTCCACTTAGACATTTGTTGAGGACAAAGTGACTGTTATCTGTATAGGAGCTTCCCATTCCAACACCGAAGAAGCTTCAATCTTCATATGCAAAAGTAATTTTTCCACTAATGGCATTCCCTACACATGTAAGAAAAGCTGTATGGTTGCATCACATGGACAGTGTAATCTACTTCACTATCCTCAAGGGCTTGGTGAAGTGAATGCTATTTATTATAGAACAAGTGGTTTTGAGTGGCACGATGTAAGGCAAGTAAAGCCATTTTTAATTAATGTAATTGTTTATTTTGCCTTTTCTCAAAGCTGACACCAGATGCATGGCTTTGTAAACAACTGGTTCTGTGGTAAGAAGACATCAGAAATGACTTGCGTTTGCCAGTTCACAACTGCAGAAAAAAATGATGGGTTTATCAGGGAGCATCGCTAATGAATTGTACTGAAACAAGAAAATAAGACAAGACTGGGTTGATCTCAAAGTAACATCAGTAGAAATAAAAGAGGCATTAGTGATTTCTACAGATGTTTGCACAGGATGCATACAGTTGATGTAACAGGTGGTTCTCATGCGTCTGTTTACAAAACACCTTTCATGACCATCTGAGCAAGCAAAATAATCTTTTAGGATTTGCTTTCACTTTTTAAAAATGTAACAGTATAGCAGAAGGGCTGTTTTCTGCATGTGGAAAGGTCCTTTTGGACCTCTCCTTTCTGATGTAAATGAGCAAAATGTCGGCTGACGAGATGACATCTTCACTTTACTCAGAATCACATAGAGAATGATACTAAAAAAATCAGACTAATGATTTCCAGTTGAAAGCTTTTTCCCCTGTATCGAATTATAGGGCTTCAATTTTAAAAGCTTATATCATGGAAGAAGGCTTCTCTTGCAAATAGCTCTTGCTTGCAACAAATGTGTTGTGTAAAGTACTGTAGGAGAGAAAACATGAATAGATATGGGAATAAGTTATAAATATTCTAAGTAAATAAAGCATCAGAGAATACAATATTGTACTGGAGTGTTGTTTTTAAAGCACTGTCAATAGAGCTCAATTTTTTCCCAGGCTGGATTCTTGTACTGTAATCAGTTCTGTAACAAGGAGGAGTTCATCTCTCTCCTCCACCCAGTATGCATTTCATCTTGCAGACATTAAAGGGGGGCTAGTATGGTGTAGAGCAGTGGTCCCCAACCTTTTTATTACCGGGGACCACTCAACGCCGGGGACCACTCCCCGGGGACCACTCAACGCCTTTTACTGAGGCCCGGTGGGGGGGGGTAGTTTACTCCTCTACTCTCAACCACTGCCCTAGCGCTCTCTGATCGCTATGGTAATGTTTAAACATCCCTTCAAAATAAGATACAGACACGCCACAACAATGAAGTGTGTTGTAAAGGGCTGGGGGGGATGAAGTAAAGGACCGGGGGGGGGGGAGAAGGCATCCTTTGGGGCCCACCTCCAATTAGTCGAAGGATCACATGTGGTCCGCGGCCCACAGGTTGGGGATCGCTGGTGTAGAGGTCAGCAAGGGTCTATGAGACCTGGAAGCAAATGCTTGTACAGTCATAAAGCTTGCTGGGTGGCCACAGATCCATCATGTTTTTTTTTCTTTCCAGAAGAAGGGTAGAATAAAAAAACAAGAAGCGTAAAAGGTAGGTATAGTGGCAGACTCCTTAGCCTGCCCCTCATCCTTGCCACCACTTGACAGTACAGTAGGGGAAATGAGAGGGGAGGGGGCTCTTCAGTATCACCTTGACGCACAAAATCACTTCCAGCACAAATCCGGAAGTGACCGCATCAATGCAACAGCAGATCACAGATCAATTCTTCCATTGGGTGCTAGAAAGGTACACCTAGCAACCCTAATAGATGGAAGGAAGGAAAGATAGATTTTTAAAAGTATGAAAAGCCCACCAGGGTAAAGGATGGCAGTCCTATTGGCACAATAATTAACAAAGTGCTTTCTTTTTGAGCACATACTTTTTTGACAGTTTCAGAGGATAGCGAACTTGGTCTGCAGCAGAACAGCTAGATTTGAATCCAGAAGCCTCTTGGGAGACCAACAAGATTTTTTGGGCTTAAGCTTTCAAGAGACAAAGTTCCCTTTCTTAGGTATGTATCTAATTAAAGAGCTTTGACTCTCAAAAGCTTATGCTTTTTGAAGGTGAAGAATGGCAGGAATTAAGAAAGCATGTTTCTTATTAATAGATCTGAACAAGAGTTATTAGTCTACAAAGGCCTACACAATTCTTGGTTGCTTAGGATGTTTTCCACACTGACTTGGATGAGATTTTGGGACAGGAAACCTTCACAAGGCTGTCACAATTTTTTTAAATGTTACAGTTAATTGGACATGTTAACGTAGATTGTTTCGCCACCCCCCAAAAATGTAAAATAAGATTGGCAACAAACTAAACAAAATGAGGTATTTCAAATTAATTTCCTATTCTTAAATATCCTATATTATTTTATCTAACTCAATGCTTTCCTGACCTGAATAGCCTAGACTAGCCAGATCTTAAAAGCTAAGTAGGATCAGTCCTGGTGTTTGTTTGGATGGGAGACTACTAAGGAAGCAATGGACCACTAAGACTTGCAGTGGAGGCAGGCAATGGCAAAACACCTCTGAACAACTTTTGCCCTGGAAACCCCATAGGGTTGCCTTTAAGTCACCTGTCACTTGATGGCAAAATGAATTTAATTAATCCTTCCTAATTATGTGCACATTTTTTGAAAAAAGAATATTGTATTTTATATTGTAAGTTTAGAAACCTTAGTGAGGCTGTCATTCTTCAACTTGGCTAATGGTCTTCCTATCTTTTGTAGATTTCTTAGGCAAACAAAGAGTAGATAGGCATATCTCCATACCAAAGTTCTCCCAATTCTTTCTACAGCCCAATAAAACCTCAGTCCATTCCCTTTTCATATATGTGACTCAAAGGTATCATAGAATGTAATTTTGACAGTTTTTACTTAAGTCATACGTTTGTCCTAAATGTAACTTCAACTTTTGCTTGGATCTTCCTGCACATATTCCAGGGGTTTCAGCCATTTTATAAGTGTTTCACATGTTTCTATGTGCTGTACTCTTTAGTTTGTTTCTAGGGTTCTCTTGTGTATGGCAGTGCTAGTAAATGTTATACCACTTTTTTCCATTCAGGTTTTCTACTATTATTCACCCTACCTCATGGAGTGTTCTCTTTTTCTTTTGAAGAAAGATAATATTTCAATTGTGATATTTTAAGCTTCTGGATTTTAGATTCCAAATCAGGCAGCAGTAAAGATCTTCCAGTGTAGCCATAAATACTTGGCTTTTGCTGATTCATTCTGTATCATCCCTACAATTAAATTGATTTTGCAGCTTTCTTTGCTTCCATCCCATTTACTGAGAGTACATTTGCTGATCTGGTTTCAGCCTTCATTATCTTGGCTATTGCTGTTCAAGTACTGAAAAAATATTTTGAACTGACCATTTATTAGAAATAGCTTTTTGGTTCAATTCTGAACAGTACAGGTATTTTTTAAGCCAAATATATTCATGTGGAAAATATACTTATTTCTAAACTTACTTCTTCATTATAGGGTAAGAATGGAAACTGTGTAGTGTGCATTTTAAAGAAATCCTTGCAGTGTTTAATATTTGGAGAGTCCAGTGTCCCTTGCATACAATTGTTACAGCAGATTTGTAAGACAAGCAGCTGTTTGCCTTAGGCTACGTTGTTAGTTCACAGTTGAGGGCAAATTTGAGATGGCCTTTCTTGGTTCATGGTTAGGATGCTCAGACACCTGCCAGATCAGCTTATTTTTCATCCACCAGAGGTGTTCAGCAGCCAGTTAAACTGGATGTTCATGTCTTGTTTGCAAGAAGGACTTATTTGGCAGCCATAGAATCATGGTGTTGGAAGGGATCTCCATGATCATCTAGTCCAATCCCTGCACAATGCTGGAAACTCACAACTACTTGCCCACCCACAGTGACCCCAATTTTATGTCCAGATGATGACCCCCAACTAACCTTCAGTAAATTAAAGGGAAGGAATCAGAAATCCATTTGCAGCTGATATAACTTAGTTTCTTCTGGTGTCCCACACTGGGAACCTTGCCATCTCCCAGACTTGCTGAGATGCAGGAACACGGCTAATTTCCCTCCTCTTCCCACAACCTCGTTCTCTCAGCTTGGGTTGCAAAGCAATGAGCTCTTTATCATTTCCCTTTTTTCTTTTCTTTCTTTTTTGCAATGAAGAATTCAGAGGCTAAGAACTCAGAGTAAGAAATACCTTCCTGTAAGACAGAGAGAGCAATGCCATTAGAGAATGAGTCTGAAAACTTGGACATAATTGATTGCATTAATTTATCAGAATAAAATAAGGATGTATTCCTCTGGAGATTTAGCCTTGCGATACCTCAGTGTGTCCTAAATAAACTTGTGATTTGGTAGTATATTTATATGTCACACACACAGTTGTTGGGTGGCATTTTATGTCCATAATAATCACATCAGACAAGCACTCCTAGTACAACCTAAGGGTGTGCATTGGACATATTTTTAGCACTCACTGCCCCTTGGTGAGAGTCTGGTGAAGCACAATAACTTTTGGCTGCTTATGGATAATTGCTGACTTGCCAGGCACTGCTGTCCCTCAAGCACTGCACTGCCTCATCAACAACTACACTTGGGATGTCATGTGGAAAATGATAGGCTTGTTTTGCATGAATGTGGCCACTCAATTGCATGTGATGTATTTAATGTTGAAGATTGTACGGGCTCATGTAATTACAACCGGAGTGCTCCTGGAGTCTCTGTGCTCCTAAGGTTAAAACCCATTATGTATAAGTGAGCTGTGCTGTATCTTTTGCTTACTATTTTTACAGCTATTTTTCAAGCAACCTCTGAGAGTACTAGATACCAACTAAGCTCTCCCCCCCTCCCCACTGCTGCCCAGCTGCCTCGTGTAGTCAGTGTTCCGTCAGCAGAGGGATTTCCTTGATGCAGCCAGTCACTGGCACAATGGTATTTCTGTGCCAGCATAATTTCAGTGCCCTGGCATCGTTTTGTGTCTCACTGACACAAAGGAGTTCTGGTTGTTAACCTGTCTTGCTCAGCAGATGAAGCAGGAGGACTAGATTGTTATGTTAGTACTGTAAAATAAAGAGCCTAAATAATAAACAAACTAAATTATTGTGTTCAAAAGAAGAGATGAGTATGCTGTGCCCAATAATTTTGGTAATTAATTCAAGGCATCAATGAAATTCAACCACACCCACTCATGAAGAGTAGTACCCAAAACAGTAGTCAGCTGTTGAACGTCCTGTGTGTGTCAGGTGATTATAAACATCAGTTACGGAATTGCTTCTATGTGAAGCATACGGAAATGTATTGCAAATCACCTCCCACGCATGTACAGCATCATGAAAATATTAATGAACACCAGCCATTGTAATGTGCTCAGTGGCACTGGCTTTGCCTTTTGTAGAACACCAAATGCATGTTCCATCAGCCATTCTTCTTTAACCAGTTTCACATACTTTGCAATCCTGGAATAAGTTTGTGGCTCAGTGATAGATCATTTATTCATTCAGAAAGTTCTTGGTTCAATTTGCAGCTTCTCCAATTCAAAAACTCTGAAAGTTCTCTTCCTAGATAATACTGTGACCAATTCCACACGGAGCTGTAAAATGCATGCTGCCTCCTGTTTGCAAACACGCAACAGGAAACCACACATTTGCACACTTCCTGATGGGAGACCCCTCCTGCATTATCCTGCTGTCTCATCATGGCTTTTTGCCTCTTGATGAGGCGGCAGAGAAGCAGGAAGCATTGACACCCTGAACTTCTCCCCCCACTCCTCCGGTTGTCAATCAACGCAAGCCACCAATCCCTTCACAGCAGTTGTTTGGGGGACTCAAACTCCTCCCCACCAGTACCAAAATTAATTTTAAAAATACACTTCTGCATTGCTTTGGGGAAATTCCACATTTTAAAGAAAAAATTGCCCTTCCACATTCCTTAGATAGCTTTTTGGGATTCTTTGTATAATGGTCTCTCTATATGTTTGGGTAGAATTGTGATAGGCTGATGATTGTTTGAATTCATAATAAATATTTAAAATAAAGAGTATAAATGCCAAGCTTATAGGGAGAGGGCTGCTGGATCACATACCCCCATCCTTCCCCATTCACACCACACTGCCGGAAAACAAATAGGAATGCATTTTAGTTGCCTGATCCCATACACATTAAAGAGAACATTTTATTTTTACTGAGGGCATGTTGTTTTGTGGTCCTGTAGCAATGTGGACCATACCATTTTAAAAAAAAATTCAAGCAAGAAATGGAGAGAGGAGGGTGGGCAAAACTCTATCGAGGTTGTCTCATGTTTCTCCCTCCAGGCAGGCTTGTCCCTGTTTGTGCCCTGATTTGCAGCATGACTTGCAGTGGGAAATCGGTATTTGGCGATTTCCCTCATCATGGAGCAAATCTGACAAAACTTTGCACCACCCACTGCAGAGCGTCAGGTTGCTGCTGATGTCATGTGGAAGCGGCACCAAAACCCGTGAGCAATGAGAGGCTATCCAGGAAAAATTTCTCATGTGGAATCGGTCTGACTTTAATAGACCAGTGGCCTGACTCAACAAGAGAAGAATATGATAAATTAAATAAGTAAATAAGTAACTGCAAGAAGAAGCTTATGTTTATCATCTGTGTTTTGCAGAAAACTTCTGTATTATTCTCGGGATGTATGATCCAGGAATGACAGGATAAAAAGCTACACAAATACGGATGTAAACAAGAACAGCTAAAGAGTTATGTTGGACATTAAGGTCGCAGGACAGCAGAAAAAAAAGGTTGTGTGGAAACCATGGACAAGTGTAACTTAGATTATAAAAAGTGTCTGTATCTGACTGTATCTGTATTGTGTGGCCTGTTCTACATTGTATCAGTGTGTTCTCTGACATGCAAATGTCTACACTGTTACCAAACTGGCAACCCAAAGAATAGTTTTGCTTTTAAATCTGGTGTAGCTAAGGGCTAGGGACAGAGGTTCCTACTAAAAAGAGAGGGAGAAGCAGTCATGGGAGGAGATGGATTTCTCACTTCTCTGGAAGTATGTGATTTATTAATAATCCTCTGCACCCCTTGTGGTGCTGCTAATACTTGGTCCCCATCAAGCTAAAGGCAAAACAAGGCTGCCGATCTGTCAGCCCTATGTATTACACAGAAAAATTTCCTCTAGCCTTTTTTGCTGTAGGAATTATGTGGGTGTTTATACAATCAAAAGAGAGAGAGAGAGAGAGAGAGAGAGAGAGAGAGAGAGAGAGAGAGAGAGAGAGAGAGAGAGAGACAAAAAGCATCCTACAAGACACCCTGAACAAGAAGTGACAAGTCCCATAACCAAATGACATGCAAAAGGAATGTGTGTGGGCAGAGTGTAAAAATAGATCCAGTGTTTTGGTCACATTCCAGTTTGGCTGACAACCATACTCTTGAGTTAAATACTATGGAATCTGTAGTGACTAATAAACTTCCCTGTTTATATAATGATCTGGTGTTTGTTTGCTTGTCTTGCTCTGTTGCTCAGGATGACCATGAACTATAGAAAATACCAGTTATGATTACACAGAATCAACTGCATATAGCTTTTCTTAAGGGCCATGGCCAAGTCGTTTAGGAACCTCACTTCATTTGCGAAAGCAAGTAGGTCCATGCTGAATGAAGGTGTAATAACTGGAATATGTTTTAAAGCCACCAACTTTATAAATTGAAAACAATTTAAGAATTACCTATTTGTCAACCTTAATATATCTAATTCTCAACAGAGCTCCATCTTATTTATTTTGATTTATTTATTTTTTTGATATATATACTGCCGCATTTCCTAAGAACCTGTGGCGGTTCACAGAATAAAATGTTAAAACACAATAAAGGTAAAGGTAAAGGTATCCCCTGTACAAGCACCGAGTCATGTCTGACCCTTGGGGTGACGCCCTCCAGCGTTTTCTTGGCAGACTCAATACGGGGTGGTTTGCCAGTGCCTTCCCCAGTCATGACCGTTTACCCCCCCAGCAAGCTGGGTACTCATTTTACCGACCTCGGAAGGATGGAAGGCTGAGTCAACCTTGAGCCGGCTGCTGGGATCGAACTCCCAGCCTCATGAGCAAAGCTTTCAGGTGGCTGCCTTACCACTCTGCGCCACAAGAGGCTCTTAAAACACAATAAATATATCTAATTCTTTACATGAACCCATCAATGGCTACTTAAATTCAGAGACTAGTTCCATGGACAGACAAGTTGTCTTTTGATTGGATATGATCCCACCTGAGTTACTTCTTTTCATTGTGGGAGCTTCCTGCAGATAATAGTTTTCTACCCAATAGTCTCCAGGCCACAGAAAGCTTCATCTGCTTTTTTGTTAAGAAAAAAGGAGCATGTCCAATAAGAAGGGTAGCTCAAGATCTTTCACTGATTGAGGCTAAGGTGGTAGTAGACAGTGCCTCTCCTACCATGCCACTGCTGCTATAAGGATCTCTTCCTAGACCTCATCCTACCTAAACTCACACATTGGCAGCCATTTAAGGAGCTAGTAAAACTTTCCTTTGGAGAAGATGAGTTCAGGGCTTTTCTTTAGTCAAGCTATGCTAATAAATCTTAAACTGAAGATTGATCTACTAATGGGCCATCAGTATGTCTACCTGTCATCTCAAAGCTGGGCACCCACCTTGGTCTGTTGATATAATTTTATCAGCAAATGCAAGTCCTCCTACAAAACCTAATCACTATCAAGATACCAAATGTGCTTGTTTTACCTTGCGTGGAAGTCTCCTGTCAGACTGCCTCGGGTGAAGCTGCCACACTGCCAGAACTTCAGTTCACCCAGGATATTCTCCTGCATGTATGCAATCACCCTTTTGTTGCCTTCCTGGGAAAAGCAAATAATCCAAAAATTCGACAAAGGCTCATCCTGGATTAATGCCATATTCTTGTATTCTATATTTATTTATTTGGTATTGCTTTGAGTTGGCTCCCACAGCTGTTGCTGCCCCAGCAGCCAAAGGGTAGTGATGGTCTTCTCTGCTTGTGCAGAAGCTGTTAACTCTGTTTTTCATTCTATGGGGCTCTAGAACATTTCCTCATGTCTCTCTGCTGATTTATCTTCTTTTATTTTTTTGGCATCTTCCAAAGCTCCAAGTCCCCTGTGCTGACTTTCTGAATCAGCATATTTGATAATATTTACCCAGCTCAGCATGTTTAGGATAGGTCAGTTTCTTCCTAGTTGAGAGACTTGGCCTTGTCCCTCCTTTTCTCTGAAAGGTCTCTTCCCCCCTTCTTTAAAATCCCTCACTCTCCCACAATATTGAACTTGACGGACCAAGGACCTGATTCAGTATAAGGCAGCTTCCTGTGTCCAGTCATCATGGCTATTGCTTAGTGTGGAATTCTTCCCTTTTCTCTCCTGTAACTTTTCATACAGGTGGGACAAGGGGCAAAGAGGGGATGGCATGTGCTATGTTTTATGCAGGCTTATTTCTTTAGTCACCAGCAAGATCAACTAAAAAGAATGCTTCCCAGAGTAATCTGGCCACTGATGTGGGTCAGCTTTGGCTGGATACCTTACCCAATCAATTCAGCAGCCCCAATTCACCATTGTGATAGCTATAACCCTTCTGCCTGCCCACCTGTCTACCTGCCTCCCTGCTCTTGCAGCCGTACAGTACTTGGCACTGCCTGTTCACCTGATCCTTACCTTACAGACAGACAGACAGACAGGTATTTTTTAAAACAAACATCTATGTATGTCCCATAGCAGTTACTCAGTTTGTTGCAACATGACTTAATTTTATCATCATTCAGCTAACATTTGGGTTGCTTTGGCAACTGGCAACCAGAAATGGTAGCCAGACTCTCATGTGAAAAATAAATCTGGAAGGATGGCAAGTGATGGTGTGTTGCCAGCAGATGGGTGGGAGGTTGGTGTCCTAAAAATCATCTGCCTGCGGCAATTGTCTCATGATGCCCTGTCTCTGCTGCCATTTCAAACAAAGAATGCCTAAGTGGTTTGACTAAACTGGGTAGGTTTTGCTAATGGATTCCAGCATTTTGTCTTAGTTTGAAGACAACAAAAAAATAAAAATAAAAATGTATCCAGATGGGGCTGAATTACAGTCACAAGGTTGGACAGGAATGTTTTGTATCTATCCATTTCCTTTGCCTGTGGCTGCTTTCTAATTCAGGCCCAAAATGCTATAGAAACAGAGATTCTAAGGAGCACAGGCCTTTTTAGGAGTGCTCAAGGGATGTGTAAAAATTGTTTCTTTTTTTCCCCTCAGGAAGATGCCTGAGGTGAATACCAGACTGACTTATGGCAAACTGATAAGCACTTAAATATATTTCAGTCATTTAAGGAGGTAAAAAAGGGAAGAGCAGCTTTGTACTGAGCTTACGGCCTCAGCCGCCTTTTCTTTAAACTGCTCCTTCCTAGACACATTAGTTCAGCATCAGGATTTGAAAAGCCACCTTGCTTTCAGGGGATTATGGGTTCAATCCAATTGCAGGTTTCTAAGCCATTTTCTTCTTAAAGGGATCCTGAACATGTAATCGTCTTAGTCATTGACTGGCTTCCATTCAGGCCAGCCAGAATGCCATAAGAGATGAGGCTGTAATGTGGCATTTGGGAAAGCAAGGCCAGAGTACATTTTTAAATGGATTATCTGTAGAACAGCCCTGGCTAGGGGATCACAAAGGAATTCACAGCTGTGCTTGCCCATCTCTTGGCTTAATACTGTCTCATGGCCATTCAGAACAGAGCTCTTCAAAAGCACTTCATAAAATTGTAGTTATTCTCTTGCAAGTGGTAGGGATATGGAGCAAAACATCTATGTGTATGAATTGTGAGAAATGCACTCACGTATATCCTTTTAAACACCAATTATATTCAAGCATCTTTGATATAAGCAGGTGTAAGACTGCAAAAGTTCGCAGTTTGATATGGGTCATACGTTCCTTTCAAACAAGGGATTGTTTAGTAATATACAATGCAGTTCTAACCAAAACATGGGATCCATCCATCTTTTCCACTGATGAAAAAGGAAGAAGGGGCCACCTTTTAACTGAAAAAAGTGGTGATCGTGAGGCCTGCATGGTCAGGAGGCATATGTGGCAGAGGTTGGTTTAAGCTGGCAATAATAATATTCATGATGGCTTCCATCTGGCCAGAGAAGAGCCAGCATGGCTCATTCCTGTGATTTTAGTAGGGCCTGATGTACAGAAAGCAACAGGTGAAACTATTACTGGTGTAGCACCAACTAATGGTTTAACACAGTTGAACTTCTGATATTACCATTTTGACCCTAAGAATACCCAGTTGGATTTTGCTCCTCCTTTGTGCAACTCAAACCCAATGATATTTCATTTTCCTTCTGTGTTTTGTTTAATCAAGCCAAAAGTTTTCACTAAACTCTGCATGTTTTGCCTTTTAAATTTCTTTATCAATGAAGCAAACTATCACCACAAAGATAGTTGCCTAAGAACTGACCTCCTTTTATTAGTAGTATTATTAGTATTTGTATTATTTATGTATCTATTTATTTAATTTATTACCTGCCACTCTTGGCAATCTGGCTCGTGGTAGGTTAAAACAGCAATGGCAATACAATAAACCCCTTACCAATACCACATAACGGTCCTTATCTTAAATAATTCTGTCCATAAACAATTAGGGGAAATCTTAAAATTCTCTAAATCAGTCATTGTAAAGGGGGAATGGACAGAATGGCAAGGGGCCTGTATCCACCTACATTCAGTCTCTGACTAGTGGCCAGGTCACCTACTTGTGGAAGAACTATATTCATGAATGTTGCCCTCATGATTGGGGAATCATGGGGACTGTGTGTAGGCAGGTTCACATCTTGTATCACCTCTGTGCTCCCTAGTGAGCAACTGGAAGTCAGTTGAGGTGGGACCAGTGCACTCATCCCCACATCCCATCCCTGCATTTTGATTTTAATGCATGTAGGCTCATGATCAGAGAACAAGTATCAGCAAGCTTATCAAATGGGAACCAAAACTATGGACAAAATAAATGACATTTAAAAAAAAGAAACAAAACTGGGAGTGTTTGTTCATCCCTTCTGCTAGAAGTGCAGCTGGCAGTGGGTGTGTGGCTGAAAGTTGGAAACACTAATCTTTGTCTATACAGCAATGCCTGGCATTCCTCACCATTAAGTGACAATATGTTGTTCTATTTTTCCCCAACAGCAATTCCAAAATTAAGTTTGCTGAGTTCTAGAAAAAGGGAATTAAATGGGACTAAAGGCATTCATCTTATTTTAGCGAACTACTGTAATGGTTGGAAATCAATTTGGATTCCATAGCATGTTTGTGAAGTTAGTTTCAGGAGAATAGCCTTGTCAATCTGCAGTAGAAGAGCTAGATTAGAGTTCAATAGCACCGTAGAGACCAATCAAATTTTGGATGTAAAAACTTTTGAGAGTCAGAGCTCACCTGAGAGAGGCTTGTTGATCTCCAAGATGCCATTGAGCTTGAATCTAAGTTTATAGATTCTAAGTCTGTTTGGAATCCTTGCACATTCCTGATTCAGTGCTTTAGCACAAATCTAAAGGAAATAAACTTTAAAAATATAATTGTTGAATGGGAGTTTGGATCTATGCAGGGCTATACTACCGATATTAATCCTGCAGTTGCCCTGCAGTTTACTGGTTTACCATAGGCTGCTACAGGAATAGGATGAATATGCATGGGTACAATATGGCTTCTGAGGATTGAAACACATAAATACTCCCTTTGAATCTATATTTTATCAGAATTTCCATTGGGAATGTAGAATCTCAACAAATCTTGGAAGCCAAGCAGCCTCAAGCTAAGCAGGCTGAGAAGAACTCCCTCCCTGTGTGGGTCTTGTATAGCCACCTGAATATATCTGCAGCTGCACTCTCGGGAATTTGTGACTGTTAATTTTGGGGGCCGGGGATGGGTATGGTCTCGTGGTTTCATCCTGTTTTTGTTTTTACTGCCACCTTGGGTTTTTATTGGAATTTTCTTTTTTATGGATTTTTAGATTTCTGTAAACCACACCTGTGCGGTAGGAGAGATGGTATAAAAATATGAAAATTAAATAAATACTAGGGTTGTGCCCATGGGAAAAAGTCCATACTTTTTGGATTCAGCATGAAGTGACTTGGTGGAATCTGAATCAATCAAATCACAGCTTCAATACAGGGATTTGAATTTGGATGATTCGGATTTGGTGACCAAATCAATTTGGTGACCAAACAGCCAGTGCAAAAATAGCTGCTTTTCCCTCATCTTCTCAAGAAGAGGAAAGCCAGCTGAACTGAATTGACCAACTTAATGTAAATGTCCAAAGATCAAAAGTCCAAGACACTCAAAGTGGCATCCTCACCTTAGTAATGGTATTGGGTTTATGTCCCAATCAGCAAACCAGAATTCTGAAGGAGAAACAAATGTAGCCAGAGTGAAATGACTTGGATCAGACACAGTAATCTCATCAAAAGGATGCTGTACACAGGGGGGGCCTGACCTTTTAGGTTCTCCAGGCATCTTTGGAATTTAAACTTGTATTGCAGTTCTAGTCTGAAAACAATTATATTGCAATTTATCCTATTGGATCTATTCTAAGGTGACCAGATTTTAACATTGGTAAAGTGGGACACCATTGACCGGGGGGGGGGGGCGGTTCTTGATTAAAATTTGGTCTATATGGAGCAACAACAATTTTCATAGAATGCATAGAATGCAGAAATAGTATTGTAATATATATATATACATAATAGAAATAAATTAATCTAAAACATTCAAACTTTTTCAGTTTTAGTTCAGGGACAGCTTTATGTTCTCTGATCTACAACTGTGTTATTATTATGTAGACATTTTAAGGAAACTCATTCAAAATGAGAGGAAGGTAATAATTTGGCTATCAGGAAAATGATTGTGCTCTGACTACTATTTTAATGTGCAAGTGTGAAGGCAATGCTATAAATAGTAAGCCATTGCTTCTGCATCTTTTAAAAAATCTTGTAATATTTTAGGATAAGAAATTAATGGTCTGTATAAAACAAATATAGTGGGTATAGTTTTATAGCAAATGGTCAGCATTAGATCTTATGGGTGGATATTATGTATTATAAACCATCTGGATTAAGAGAATGCCAAATTTCATCTGAAATCTATTTTCCTTCATGTCTATATGTATTACAATGATAAGATGGTCCTCTTGAAACCTGCTTTTTCAAACTGTAAATCATTAATATCTATAATTCATGGAATAGGGTACAAAGAGGAAAAATACTTTCCCCCCCCCAAAGATCAGTGTGTATCAAAGAAAAATTATTACACATAAGTCTGTTTTTTTTCCTTCAGAATAATTTACCATCAACTGATGAATACAGTCTAGGCATTAAAACCACCTGATATTGGCTGCAAATAAATTGATCTCCTAAGCCATCTTGATATTAAATTATACTCAAATGTGACTATTATATGCATAATAAAAAAGTGGGAATGATGGAAAGAGGCATTTTTTATAAAACTATGTCTTTCTAGTATTGTTAGGGATGCCAGCCTCCAGGTGGGACCTGGGGATCCTCTGCTTTTACACTTCATCTACGGGTGACAGAGATCAGTTTCCCTGGAGAAAATGGAAGCTTTGGAGGGTGGACTCTATAGTAGCAATCCCCAACCTGTGGGCCGCAGACCACATGTGGTCCTTCGACTAATTGGAGGTGGGCCCCAAAGGACGCCTTCTCCCCCCCCCCGGCCCTTTACTTCATCCCCCCCAGCCCTTTACAACACACTTCATTGTTGTGGCATGTCTGCATCTTATTTTTAAGGGATGTTTAAACATTACCATAGTGATCAGAGAGCGCTAGGGCAGTGGTTGAGAGTAGAGGAGTAAACTACCCCCCCCCCCACCGGGCCTCAGTAAAAGGCGCTGAGTGGTCCCCGGTGAGTGGTCCCCGGCGTTGAGTAGTCCCCGCTGATAAAAAGGTTGGGGACCACTGCTCTATAGCATTATATTCCATTGAGGTCCCTCCCCACTCCATAACCTGTCCACTCCTAACTCCACCCCCAAATCTCCAGGTATTTCCCAACCCAGAGCTGGCAACCCTAAATATTGTCCATATTTGGGTGGGATTTGTTCTTTCAATTTTCTCATAATTGAGGGGGGGGGGCAGAGCCTAGTCCAGCGACCAGTCCAGTAGTTTTCAGTGGGCCATAGGACAGAACTAATAGCAAACATTTCATTCCTTTTGTTCATACTGGTGAAGGACAGAGGATTGAGCCTGAAGTTGTATCCTAGTATGGAATATAAGGTTATTGCTGGGAGGCAAATATTTATGGAATGTTGTTAATTGTACCATACCTGCTGCTCACAAGGTTGTATCTAGGCATGCATTCCCCCGCAGAGCCTCAGCTTAAAAGGGAAGGGTTCCTACCACCTGCCTTTTCTCTGGATCACTTAGTCTGCCTGAAGTGGACACCTGAGTCAGCATGGATTTCCACTGTGGCTTGGATAAATGGGAGTTTAAATAGGTCCTTATAGGACTTGCTAGTACACTCATTTCCCCAGAGGCAGGATTGGCAAGCTTGAGAAATACTAAGAGATTTTGGGGGTGGATCCTGGAGAG
Source organism: Paroedura picta (assembly GCF_049243985.1). Lineage (NCBI taxonomy): Eukaryota > Metazoa > Chordata > Lepidosauria > Squamata > Gekkonidae > Paroedura > Paroedura picta. The sequence continues at coordinate 82,635,373 of NC_135374.1, read as the reverse complement.
ATAGGGATTTGAGGAGAGGAGGGACCTTGGCAGGGAATGATGCCATACAGCCCATCTTGCAAAGCAGCCATTTCTCTTGAGTGGAACGGATTCCCATTGTCTGTAATTCCGAGAGATCTCCATTAACCCACCAGACATTGGCAAGTTGTGTGGGAAAAGTTATTTTCCTCTCCACTGTTGGTAATTCCAAAGGTGTGTCCATAGCTTCTTCACGCCTTCATGCCCTGGTTGTCAGATTAATGGTCACTAGCCAGCTCTCCATCAGCTGCATTCTGCGAGGCTGCATATAGAGCTGGGATGTGGAAACTTTTAAAACTTTTAAAAGAAAATCAAGCAGGAGCCAAGAGATAATGCTAAGCTGATAGGGCTAAATGTAACACGTTGCAGCATCAAACACTAGCAATAAAGCATCTGTATGGAATACCGGGATAGTACAGTGAAAATGCAGCATCTGCCTGCCAGAAAGCATTTTAATTCTGAAGATTAATCTTTCATGGTTCAAAATGGATTTTAAATTCAAACTCACTGATGACACTAGAAACCGCAGAAGCTGCTTCATAATTATTGTTGTCTTTCATAGCAATGTACATCAGCAAAGGCCCTAATCTGTGGATTACTTACATGATTAAATATATCCTCAACCCAATAGGATTGTGAATGTCTTTAAAGAGTACTATAATCCTCATCCTGTAACTACGATGATGTAAAATTCTAATACTAAAATAGTCTTTGCTCACACATTCTTGGGTGTGTATTTTAAAAATTAAAAAGAACATCAATTTCTGCTTGATTTTGCATTTGCATTTTTCACTCTTGCTTTTTATACAATACGGAATGGACCATTCAGCCCAACCTCAGTGATGCAAGTATTTTAGCTGTTTTAGAATACTTGAGGTAAAATTTTCTTTGCTCATATTTTGATTGTTGGGGAGATATTGCAGCTGTAATGATTAGTTTGTAGCTGTAATGATCAGTCTATTGAATGTTTTGTGCTTGATGAGAATGCTTATAAAAATGTGAGCAGTTATTGACTGAATATGGGAATTCTCACCCATCATTATAACATTTAAAGCAGGGGTAGTCTAACTGCGGCCCTCCAGATGTCCATGGACTACAATTCCCAGGAGGCCCTGCCAGCATTCGCTGGCAGGGGCTCCTGGGAATTGTAGTCCATGGACATCTGGAGGGCCGCAGTTTGACTACCCCTGATTTAAAGGGATAAAATGAATGTGGATCCTTATATCTTTCATGGGGTATTGATTCTCAAATCAGTGCTCCCTACAGTGGAAAGCAGATCTGAATTCAGTCACAAGATCACTGAACCACAGAAGGCTTTGCTGTAGTCACACTGGCCTACAGATCTCATTCTCTGTTGGGATTGGGAGAGCAGGGTGTGGAAATGTGGATCCCAACAGTGCCAACAGTGGATCCCAACAGGTGCTCTACAACTATTAGGTTAGACCTCAAGAACTCTTGAGTGCATGATGTTTATGGAAACAGATCTTCCCCCACCTACTACACCCACAGCAGCCCTCTGCATCTCTTCAGGCAATTCTGAGACTCCTCTCAGAGGGTGGATGGGTGGATGACAATAAAATACAAGAAAAAGCACTCCCACCCTCAGAACAGGTTAATATGATTAATGTTGTTTACATCTGTAAAATTATGCAAAACAAATTTTCATTTTTCCAACAATATATTATTTGTTGTTATAGTAAAACACTAAAAACATTGGTTGGCGCAAACTCCTGGATCATAGCCCTTCCCCCGCATACTCACAAAGTTGAAATATATATTGTGACAAGGTGACTTGGAAAAAAAATCCCACTACAAAGAAAAAGATAAGTAAATTTAACCTGAGATTGGCAACAACCGGTCTGATCAGTTCCATGTGTGTTTCACAATGTGTACCAATTTCTTCACAAACACCTCAAGGCATACATCCACTTCTAAGCTGTTTTCTTGATTCATGTGAACCTTGTTTTGAGGATTCAAAGCTATTGGCAATTGAATGCTAAGGGTTTTTTGTTTGTTTAGTAATAAAGACAAAGATTCAGTGGCAAAGCCAAAGGGATCATCACAGCTAGAAGATAATGGCCTTTCAAAATATTTGCTTTTAAATTATATTGATATAAAGTTATCCATGATTTCTCTTTTTTTTCAGTTATTCTTTTCAAAATGCTAGAAGTATTTGTACCAAATAAAAGAAAATGTCTACTGAAAATTTAGAATGTCATTAATAAGGTACAGTGAAAATGCTCTAAAGAGGTAAAAGGTTAGGAACTTTGTTGGCTTCTGTTTTTATAGTTTATTGAAATGTAGTTGATTAAGTGAATTAATTGTTAAACATAATCTGTAGTATTGTTATTGTAAGCAATGTATTAACACCTTTCAAATGTGTATTTATACAATTGTCTAAAACACACACACACAAATAAACTATCCTTGCCTTTTTATAACTCTTAACCAACTTGCAAGTTTTCCTGGATGGAGCCAAACTCGGATTTCATCATGCACAACATCAGCAAAATCATTTACAAAATTTGTTGCCTTCTTTTCTGCCCTCATAAGGGCTGTTAAGGTGTCTAGGTATTTTAAACATGCATAATTTTAAAAATCACATACTGAAAATCATCAAAACAATAAAAAAACACATCATTAAAACAATTTAAAAAAGGAATCACCCAAGGGACTACAAAAGAAAACAAAAAGCCTTCACCTGCTAGTGGGAGACAGCAACAGAAGGAGGAGGAGAGACAAGTTTCTCTGGGAAGAGAGAGGTCCAGAGTTTTGGTGCTATGACTGAAAAGGCCCTCTCCCAGAGGCACCAGATACATGGCCCCTGAAGATGACCACAGTGGTTGGGTAGATTTGTTATAAGATGCTACATGTCACCCAGATTTGTTGCCAAGGACAGCAATGGAAGAGGAGCTCCAATGAACAGACTGGGAAAGGCTGTGTGTGCTCTATCCATGCCAGGAAAAGGTGGGATGGATCAGACTGCCTTCCTTATGTTCCTATTGGAGTTCAATCCAGAGTCTTTAACAATGATCTGCTCATTTGTATGATTTGTGTGTCTTTTAGTCTGCTAAAAGAAGAAAGGACATATCAGGGCAAATGAAAGGATGAATGAAAGGCATAGGTTTGGAGGACCATGGTCAGGCTCTTTCTTGTGTTTATTTCTTCACCTGTTCAATCAGCCTAACCCTTAAAGTGCTTCTCTCACTTTCAAGCCCCACTTATTTCCACTGGACTGTTACCAGCAGAGCACTTTGAGTCTTTCCTGGGCTCCTATGGGACTGCGATTTGCTTCTCATATTGCTTTCTAAAGACAAGCAGGTGCACTCTAATGAGACTATTTTCGCCTGTGAACCTACACCCAAATGGCAGTGCTGCAGGGCAGAGAGACAACTGTAATCTGTTTCTCAAATTAGATATATCTCTTTGATACAATGGGTGCCCAGCTAGTCTCCGGAATTCACTCCACATTTCAGAGAGTTTTTTTTTTCTTTTCTGTTGGGGATGGAGGCAAGTTTGCTGATTTGCATTCATGGTGAAACAAACCGGTAATTCTTGGCACACATCCTTAACAAGCGCTGTGAGATACAGTCATCTCTGATAACCAGAGTTACACCCTTGTAAAGCCACTGATCTTAAAAGCCTTGGAGGTAACTGTGCTTAGGATGGCACTGTTACTCTGAAACTGTAAGTTTAGTTTTGATGCATTCATTTAGCAGCATTTAACTAAAGAACCACAGGGGTTCTCGGTGTTTGGGTGTTTATGTATTTGCACACAGAGACATACATTCATGTTTGTAAAAAAGAATCTGAAAATCATTATACATGATTTAAAAATCAAATGTGGTTTTTAGGCCACTTTTCTATCACTTGAAGCACTGACTGGTGAGATCTCTCTCAAATGCAGTTTAAAGGCAGTGTCAGGGAGGCTACAGGCACCAGAAGTGGGAGCAGACAGAGGGTAAAGGTAAAGGTATCCCCTGTGCAAGCACTGAGTCATGTCTGACCCTTGGGGTGACGCCCTCTAGCGTTTTCTTGGCAGACGCAATACAAGGTAGTTTGCCATTCCCTTCCCCGGTCATTACCATTTACCCTCCAGCAAACTGGGTACTCATTTTACCGACCTCGGAAGGATGGAAGGCTGAATCAACCTTTGGAAGGCTGAGTCAACCTTAGACAGAGGATACACTCACACTATTGATCTTCACAGCAAGCTGCAAAATCTATAACCAGATCACACAAAGTACCAAACTACTAGCTTGGTCCTTTAAAAGTCACACCCTTCTAAAGCCATTGAAATTAATGATCCTAGCAGGGTGTCCCTTAAAGGTAAAGGTAAAGGTATCCCCTGTGCAAGCACCGAGTCATGTCTGACCCTTGGGGTGACGCCCTCCAGCGTTTTCTTGGCAGACTCAATACGGGGTGGTTTGCCAGTGCCTTCCCCGGTCATTACCGTTTACCCCCCAGCAAGCTGGGTACTCATTTTACCGACCTCGGAAGGATGGAAGGCTGAGTCAACCTTGAGCCGGCTGGAGGCGGAGCCATGGCACTTGGATAGCTCGAATACTTCGAGCTCCTGTTCCACTGAGGGTCAATCACTGCTGTGATTGACAGAATCGGGTTTTGGGTACGCTAACCCAACCATAAATCTTCTCAGGAATTCCTTGTGAATCTCTGGGGCCTCTCTGTTCCGCAGGGAAATTAATCTCCCACTGGAACGTAAGCTCAGTGTGCACAGGGTCCAGCAAGCGCCGTCCGCCATCTTAAAATCTTTTTTCCTTTTCATCTTTTTTCAACTCTGCAATCTACAAAGCTTATTTTAATCTACAAAGATAATTGGATACCTCCCAGCAAGACCTTCGACTCACCACAACTCCGGAGTGAAAACATCTGGCAGACATCAGATCGAGCCTACAAACAGTGAGTGGGGTTTCCCTCGGCACCTTCTTCCCTGGAATGAACTCTCGGCGTGGAGAGTTGCTCTCGCTAATCCAAACAAGCCAGAGTGACAGGATTTATTACCACTGAGGGGGTGAAGCAGCCAAATTCCAAGATATTGAGTCATTAATCAACGCAGAGATGCAAGTGCTTTTCCGCTTCTCCGTCTTTACTTTTCCCCCCGTTTCTGGCTCTGCTTGATGCCACCTCATCATGAGGCAGGCTAATTTTCTTTTCTAAGCGAAGAAGGACTTAAATCAACTCAAACTAATAAGTAACAGCTCTTATCATATCTGTTTTTGGTCTTCGAAGATAAGAGAGATTAGAGCCGTGGAATCTCGCGAGAACTAAGCTCTAGAAACATTCCTTTAATTCAAAACAGACTGTTGCTTTCGTTAGGACTCTGTAGGACCTCTACTGGCTATTTGCAAAATTGCAAATATATTTTGGAAACAACATATGCATAATTGATTAACAAAATTCCGAACCTGGAACATGTTTTCGTTTAAAAAATTTGCATATCTTCTAGATAAACAAACACAAGACCTGAAAGAATCTCTAAATGGTTCACTTAAAAATATGCTCATGGAGTTTAAAGGCATTAAGGAAGAAGTCTCTAACAGGAATGATGAACCAATAGTAGTGGCTGATGATAGCTTTAAACAAGATGGAAAATTACCAGCAGAAGAGGAATCTGAAATTATGGAGATGGAAAAGGGGATGTCAGAGTCTTGCAGCTCAGATAAGGACACCCTACCTGAGAAGATATATAGCCACTCCAAAGCAACAATACACAAGAAAGACATATGGATCTGCGGTGAAAGCAATCGATTGAAAGGAGCTTCATGGAAAAACATCTGTACTGATATTGGAGTCCAGGAGGTACAACTGATTCAAGATTTATCGATGTATACTTCGAGGGAAAGACTACAACTGTACTTTCCCAGCCAAAGACCAATAGGACAGAACATTAGTCAACGGGAGCCACAAGACGTAATAAGCCTCGAAATGAGACCTCCTTAAGAAGCTTGGGGAATGGAAATGCAACACAGTGGTCGAAATTCCTTTCCTCTTTTACCTCCTGTATGTAGCCATATAGGCAATATAACTAGTTAAGAAGTTAATCTGGGGTCTAAGATCTTTTAAGTAAGCTGAATCTGTATTATTAAACCTAATTTCGCACTGCCTACTAGCTCAAAATCAAAGCATAACTAAAAGGAGACACCTAATGGAATGGGCTTACATTATAGTGTGGGGTTTTAGATTTCCTATGATAGCTGAGTTTGAATTATCTAGCATATCTCTGTAGTGACTTTCAGCCTAAATTTAAAGCATAACTAAAAGAAGGTTTTTAACTGAGGAGGTGTAAATATAACTAACGAAAAATCTATTCTATTAATTAATGAAGACTCCATTTTATTATTTCTGGTATTAACAATGTATACTTATACATATTTGTTTCTCTTCTTTCTGTACAATTAAGCAGGCTTATTCTTTTTTTTCCTTTTTCCCTTTTTCTAGTGAAAATGTGGAGGGCTCTAGGACTACGTTAAGTATAAACTGTTTATGATTGTTAAAACTATCAGAAACTATGCAAACAAATGTTGAAATGATGGTAACAAGGTAGACTTCTCTTTCTAAATGTGGTGCAAACGTGAAAAAGTCTATAAAAAGTCTATAAGCTTTGGGTAAAAGTCCATAATATTGTAGCCAGTCTATAATCTTAAATGGAGAGAAGAGGGTTTTTAAGATTGAAACAGGGAACCAAAATGTTTTTCCACAGTGTTTCCTAACCCACATACAGAGCTTCTTCTTCTATGCGACGACGGCAGAAAAACTAGAATTGGCCAAGAAATGGAAAACGTAAGAACTACCCTCGACAGAAGACTGGGTGAATAAACTAGCTGATCTTACCAAGATAGCCAAACTGACACTAAGAGGCCTTTCAAGAACAATGGGGCCCTTACCTGAACTATTTACAAAAGGGATTAAAAATGGGGAACCAAGTGTATCAAATGAAGAGTATAGCTCTCCTTTTCTGTATTAACAATGTAGATTGCATGTATATCACTGTCTTCAACTCTTCAACTCTGGAAAATTAAAATAAAAACTTTCTATAAAAAAAAAAAAAAAAACCTTGAGCCGGCTGCTGGGATTGAACTCCCAGCCTCATGGGCAAAGCTTTCAGATGGCTGCCTTACCACTCTGCGCCACAAGAGGCTCTTAGGGTGTCCCTTAGGCGGGCACTATTAATAACTCACCTGAGTTGTATGAGCAGTGTCGCATATGGAACTCACAAGGTAATTCAGTAGCAACTCCACTGAGTAAGGACATTTAAACATGGAAATCCTTCTTTGTAGAAGGATAAAAAAAATAAAAATAAAGTTTTTATTTATTTATATTTAGTTACTCTTGATTACTGCCAACTTGGTAAGGGTTCTGATGACAATATACAGAGGGGGGTGGAGTGGGGCTTAAAAAGAAACTTGATGTAATAGAGGCATGATTTCCTGTGGTGTGTACATTCTTTTTGTCTGAACCAGTAAAATCTGTGACTGACTGGGTTTTGCACGTTTTCTTGATGTCTACAATAGCCAAGAAAAATGTGATGATAATGGGATGAGTGCATAGAACAGACACAATGCCTCCATGGCCAGACCTATGCATTGCAATATGTAGTTGCTGCTGAAAGCTCCAGCCTCTTTCTTCTTCCTCTCCCTCATAATGAGTAAAGATGACAGGACATCTTGCACAGTGAATTTCTTCCTCCCTGCAAACAGCAGCTGGTCAAGTGAAGTGAGGATGATGAAATTTGCAACGCGGTGATATCATGTCAAATGTTTTGCCTGACTGAATACTAAACTTAGTGATGAGAGGAAACACATACTCCCTGCTCTTGCCAGAGGCTTTACATATAGTTCTAGCCCATCATACTAACATCAACTTTCTGAACAACTCTCATCTGTCTTCAGTCTGAGATGGCAGGAATACGGATCATCCATAATCAGTGGTGGCAATACAAGCCCCATGCCACTATGTAAGCAGGTTATGCACAGCAGTCTGCAATAAGCAAATACAGACCCAAAGATAAACCTTAGAACTTGGCTGCTTTTCTTGAGTATGAATGTGTCTGCCACATGGCTCCATCACTGGAAATAACTATGCTATGTAAACTGGAAGAGATTGGAGTACAGGATATAGATCAGGTGTTTTCCCTTATGTAGCTTTCTTTTCCCAAAAAATTCTCTTCTAGCCAAAAACTTTTAGCCACCTGGGCATTTCCAGTCAGAATTCACAATCTCATGTCACATTGTGTGTGTGTGTTCAGTGCTTCACTTTTCTTTATTGGCAGTTATCCTGCTAAACAAATTGCTCTCCACTGCAGATTAATTTCAGCAGTTTACATGAAGACTCATGGAAGATGTCAGTCAGCTGTTTTTTTTTTTTTTAATAATCCGGTTATTTTTAACTAAGACATATAGCAAACATATGGAAGGGAGACTATAGAGCCAAAATACTGAAGCCAGAACTGAAAGGAACATAAACGTGATCTATCATTGGTGCAATTGAATTTTTTAAACAAACAGGGATTGCAAATGCAAAATTAGACAAATATGTAATGCTATCTATATATCATCTCACGCATCTGTTATTTCCCACATCTGTCTGTATTTTTGCCATAAGTTGTCTCACAGGACAACAACGAGCAGTTCTAATTTTGCACAGCAATCTGTGTGTTGATGTATGATATTTAATTTAAGTACAACACAAATGTTTCTGTTTAGCCTAAACAAACTGCGTGAAATACACTTTTAGAGTTGCTAACCCAACAAAGGTGGAAATATTAATAAAGCTTCCAGGGTACCCAAATAAGGGCCCCAAGCCTCATTGAGGCTCAGGACTCTTTGAAATTGTGAGAAAGGGTAGTAGGTACTACCATCTGCTGAGTTGCTATGGGCTGGCACCACAGTTGATTGGTGGCCAAGTGAGATGGGAGGAGTTTTTCTTGGGCTGGGCTTCCTAGCAAGAGACCTTGTAGAAGGTGTATTTTATAGGAACTCTTCCCAGGGCTGAACTATTCATGTTTCCTCCTCCAACTGGCTTGCCCTTCTGTCCAGCAGCCAGCCAATCAACTACTGTCCCCCACCCTTGACCACCTCCTCCTCCTTCCACTTCCCTCTGAGGCTCAGAGGCTGCAGATCCCTGCTGCATGAGAGTTACCCCTGTCTGTGAGTTTCCTGCATGGGGGCCTCCAGCCCCTTGGCCTTGGGGCTTCCCATGAGTACACCTCACCCCTAGACAACTGAGCCACTCAGCTACAGCATCGCTGGGGACTCACTGCCCTAAGACCTGCTTGTAGCCTTTCCAGGTCCTGGGAGGAGGTCATTTGCAGAGTTCTCCCCCCCCCCCAATCTAGTGCCCATTGTATTCCTGAAAAGCAATGGGCTTTGCCTCTAGTCCTTACCCATGGCACCTCTATATATTTGTGAAACAGCCTGGGGGGTGGAACATGTCTGGCTGTCCAAGATGGAATAGGGCCAATCAGGCCCTGATTGGACCTGCCCCTACTCTGATTGGACCTGCCTCTACAGCTCCCTACCTCCCTCTAGCCATATTCCTCTCAGACACTCCAGAGACAGAGAGAGACACACAGAGCCCTGCTGTCATGAATCCCGATTCATGCCATCCTGGCTCCATCCGTCCCTGCATATTCTCACACTTCTATGCTTCCCCCGGCCGCATCTGGCCAAGGCTGTAAAGCAATAAATCTGTCCTTTGAGAACTCCACTCCCTTCCTTTCCCAGCGGGAGAGGGCTCCGTCCAGATGTATCAATCTTACTGTAAGTGTCCTTGCAGAGACAGTCCAAAGTCTCAACAAAGTGCCAACCGCTTGATAAGGTCCCTGGCCATCTGGCTGCCTGAGAACCAGCTTGTTTTGCCACCTTTCTACTCTCCCGCTGAAATATCCCCTGGCCCCCGCCCCTACCTGGTGCACCCTATAACTACCCCTCTCGTCCCCCCTGTACTTTGTTATTATCAAGATCTTTGCTTAGGAAGATCTTGGCCTGCTTAAGTGTACTGTGGACTTTGCCTAATAAAGCTACTTTTGAAATTTGCAACCGGCTGTTGGATTTCGAATGCGCTTTCACCGGAGGCTCCACAGGCTGGGCTCAGCCTGATTCCTGACACCTGCCAGACTGAACACAAGCTCTCATTCCCTCCTATCGCACATGCTGCGACGGAGGGAGAGAGAGAAAAGAAGAAGAAGAAGAGTTGGTTCTTATATGCCGCTTTTCCCTACCCTAAGGAGGCTCAAAGCAGCTTACAGTCGCCTTCCCGTTCCTCTCCCCACAACAGACACCCTGTGAGGTGGGTGAGGCTGAGAGAGCCCTGATATTATTGCTTGGTCGGAACAGTTTTATCAGTGCCGTGGCGAGCCCAAGGTCACCCAGCTGGCTGCATGTGGAGGACTGCAGAATTGAACCTGGCATGCCAGATTAGAAGTCCGCACTCCTAACCACTACACCAAACTGGCTCTCAGACAGACAGAGACAGCTGCCCCAAACTGCACACCAGCCCTGCTTTCTTCCTAAGAGAGTCCTCATTACCTGCCATGCCTCCTGCTGTGAGGCACAAAGAGACAGGCAGGGAGAGGGAGAGAGAGGCATACAGAGAGAGATCTTCCCCTTCTCGGTGTCCCCTGGGTCCTAGTCCCCATTGAATTCCTGCTTGCAATGGGCTTTCATGCTAGTATATATATATAAAGTCCCTTCCCTAGTTAGGAAAAAGGTGGATACAATATAGGTTCTGTCTTTCATCCCTAAAAGATAGATACAATATAGGTTCTGTCTTTCATCCTTACCCATGTTAATAGAAGCTGGAGGATGGAAAAGGACTTCCATTCAGAACTGCCACATGAGAAAGTGCCAATCCTTTTGGTACTACGTTTCAACATGAAAATACATTGGGAGATCTGACCTGAGATCTCACACATACTGTATCATTCAGCATTTAGTGGGCTAGAGTACAGCATTGGTCCCTACACTATGTATACCTGTCAAATCTGGGTTTGCTGACATGTAATATGTGAAATAGTCATTAGGGTTACACTGGGCAGGCTACTTAATGCAGGTGAACACAAATGAAGTGAGGCATCGATGGAAAACAAGAAATAGACAAAGGAATTTTCCCATGCACAGATCCAGGATTAAAGTGAAAGTCATAATTATGCACTTTAAGCACTATAAAAGTAGTCCAAATCCTTGTCCAGTTGTAGATCATGTGATTCAGCCTTCTTAACATATATGGGGGAAATGATATGATGCAAGTTATCATAAGGGCACTTTCCGATGAATAACAAATAGATGTTTTTAAAAAAAAGTATTTGGAATCCAGTATCATAGAATCATAGAATCATAGAGTTGGAAGGGGCCATACAGGCCATCTAGTCCAACCCCCTGCTCAACGCAGGTTCAGCCCAAAGCATCCTAAAGCATCTAAGAAAAGTGTGTATCCAACCTTTGCTTGAAGACTGCCGGTGAGGGGGACATCACCACCTCCTTAGGAAGCCTATTCCTATCTGGAAAATTATTTTCCTGATATCTAGCCTATATCGTTGTACTTGTAGTTTAAACCCATTACTGTGTGTCCTTTCCTCTGCAGCCAATGGGAACAGCATCCTGCCCTCCTCTAAATCAGTGGTCCCCAACCTTTTTATCACCGGGGACCGGTCAACGCTTAACAACTTTACTGAAGCCCGGGGGGGGGGGTAGTCTTTTGCTGAGGGACATAGTCACCGCAGCCTGAGCCACTGCTCCACTTGCTTTCCCGCCAGCGCCCCTGACTTTCTGCCACCTGCTGGGGGGCGCTGCCAGCAGCAGCTGCGCAGTGCCACACCGAGGGAGAGCCCCAACCATGGCGGCCGCCGGAGAGCACCAAAGGTGAGCCAGTGGCAGTATAGCAGGGCAGCCCCCGAGGCAGCAGCCGGGGAGGAGCCGCAGCCCGGTACCGACTGATTCACGGACTGGTGCCAGTCCCCGGACCGGACGTTGGGAACCACTGCTCTAAATGACAACCTTTTAAATACTTAAAGTGGGCTATCATGTCCCCTCTCAACCTTCTTTTCTCCAGGCTGAACATCCCCAAGTCCCTCAACCTATCTTCATAGGGCTTGGTCCCTATGGGCATAGTGCAGGGGGCTGGACTAGATGATCCATGAACTGTATTATTCTATGATTCTATTCTGCCAGCTCTAGCTGTGTGGGGCACAGAACTGGCGGGAGCACCCTCCCCACCCTGCCAGATCTCACTGCAGCAGGGAGCACCCCCCCATTCTGCCAGCTGTTGCTGCACAGAAAAGGGAGCTGGCAGCAGGCCAACCACCCCAGCTAGTGTCCCAGCAGGCACCTGCTGAGGAGGCTGGCTGTGCTCCTCACTCTGGGTGGAGGCCAGGCAGAATAGTGGGTGCCCATGGCGGATGCTGCTGGCATTCCTGCCCTGGTGTGGAGGCTGGCTAGAACTGTGGGTGGCTGCATTAGTGACCAGTGGCACTCCCCATCTCATGTGGAGGTGGGGAGGCTGTCGAGGAATGTGGACACCCACAGCAGGAACTGCCATGCTTCTGGACCAGTGCAGTGGTAGGCAGGCCAGGCATAATGGTAAGTGGTCACATCAGAGGACACTGGTGATCCCTGTTCCACATGGAGATGGAGAAGCCAGCAAAAATGGTGGGCCCCTGTGACAGAGGCTGCCACTATTCACTGCCTGTGGTGGTGGCAAGGTGGCATGTGGGATATGACAGAGGGGGACAGGGAAGAGCCTCTGTCCCTCAGTGGGAGAGGGCCCTCCCAGTGAGAGCCAAACAGCCCCCTGGTACTTCTTGACAGCCCACCAGTGTCTCTGAGTGGCCCTTGGAGGGCCTGAGGACCTCACATCATTGGAAGTGCCCATCACATTTTATATGGAATGATTACACAGTAGTATTTGTTGGGCTTCTTTCCAGTGTAACTGAAAAGAATAGTGAATAATATTACAATACCCTTCCTCAATGGTTTTACTATTGAGAAACCCCTGAAACATACTTCGGGCTTCAAGAAACCCCAAAAGTGATGCAATTGTTCTGAATATGGTTGGGAAGCTCACACATGCTCACTTGGGTCTCCTCCCCTTCCCACCCCCTCAAGGTTCATCACTGGCCATTTTTAGGAGGAGGGTTGACATGGCCATATATGGAGATATCACATGATAAATGTTTAACACACACTCATTCGGAAAACCCTTCCAGGTCTATCAAGAAACCCCAGGGTTTCATGAAACCCTTGTTGAGAAAGCCTGTATTATAGCAACTATCATAATATTGAATGACAGACATCCAAGCAATTATGTCCAAGACCAGATGTGTAAAAAAATGACACAAAGTGAGCATCTGCTAAAAGGGCATTGTAAAGCTATGGCATCAGTATTGAAACATCATCTGTACTTCAGATTGTGGGGACCTACATGGAAGGCTTCCTGTGATCATATTTGCATTCCCTTTTCCTATGAAGAACTCAGAGGGCAGTGTCATTTTGTCTTTCCAACACCACTCTGGCGGTTCAGTCAAACTGGCGCTGTGTTACAGTAGTCCAGTCTAGATATCATTAAGGCACAAGTATGGTCAGATCCTTTCTAGGTAGGAAAGGATACAGTTGGCATACCAGCATAGCATGCTGTGCTGTTCTGTTAAAAAGATTACATTATAGGCTAACTACCTCTCTATTCTTGGAAAAGAAGTAAAATCACAACGGAACATCTCTAGTGCAGCTTTGAATTATAGAGATTGTAAGATACACGTTGCTCTGTGCAACCAGGATGCTATTTGAATGCTAATGCCGAACCTATGCCACATATCATCACCAGGCAGAACTGGAAAAAGATCAAGCCAAAGCCTATCTAATGATCAATTCTTAAAAGGTAATGGAGCATGGAAACTTGGAATGCTTGCTGATTACAGGAAGGCAAGTTGAAATTCCTTCTGTATTGTCAAATAACCTTCATACTTTACACATTACTAGCCTGTTATAAGTCACTCCCATCCTTTGCTGCATGAATGCCCCATAGAATATTTTTAAGTTCTGCAGTCACGACAGCCAGAATGAACCAACTCCTCTGGCATGATACTCCATACACTTGCACTTGTTGCTGTAACACAGGCTGATGTAACAATCTGGTGTATATTGCTGTGAACTGTTCCCATTATCTTTAGCCAGGTTTGGCCGCCAACTCAAATGGATTTGTTGAGACAGCCTGCTTTTCCCAAGCCATGCTCATTCTTTCTCTTAGCAACACAAAAGCTGCTGACGTCAGCATGCTTATTTTGGAAAGCTATCCTCCCTCTTCAGCGTAGTGTTTGAGCACTCGACATCCCCAAGAGCTTAAAAGTTGAACATCTTAAACTTGCAAATTAATTGACTAGGTGGAGAATCCACCCTGAGGCAAAACAAGGATTTTATCCATCATATAAAGTACTGTGAATTCTGGAGTCTAGTGATTTTGATTTGCGCTCACTCTAGATATTTGTAATGATTTTAAAATAGGTCTTTACCATCTTAGCTTTTTTCTACCATGAAGCTCATTGGGAAGTGAAAAGAGTTATGCTGAAGCTAATTTTCACCGATGCTGAGAGAACCCAGAGACGTTGCAACAACAGATATTGTAAGTTTAATTGTGAAGTTGTGGTTTTAGAACTTTCTCAGCATTGAAAGTCCACAATCCATTACGGATATATTTTGCAAGAGAGATATTGATATTGTTTCTTGAAGTCTTCTCAGTGTGACATAAGAAAGATTTTGCAGGTGGATGCTAGTGGTACTCTTGAGACTAATATATTCCAAACTGGAGATGAAATGATCTTTGGCCCACCCTCCAAGCATAGCAGATCAGAACCTATGGGGAAGACATCAAGCATGGCTCACCTCACCTGATTCGCTGGAGCAGTTTCATTCAATAATATCCACTGACTTAAAAAAAAACCTTTATTGTAACAAGGGGAGACTTTCACCAGTCATTCTGGTAAAACATCTGTGACCCTAGCTAGTGTTATTCATGCTTGCCTTGTACTACTCTGTGTTGCCAGGGGATATATTTGTGAATAGGGGTAAAATATACACTAATGTATTTCTGAAACTTTGTAGTTTCAGAAGCTTCCAACTTATTTTTTAAAAGGTGTCTCTCTGTATGTTGCTATAATTCTATAAAATAATATCACCACTACCATCACCTCCTCTGCCCACAGTGCACATCTGATAAAACAGGTTCTTGTTTACAAGATATCTAGAAGAACTGGATTAAAAAAAAATTGTGTCACATAGCATTTTGTCCACTATCCTGTTTAGGCCATGCATAGTGAGCAGGTGAGCCGGGCACAGCTAAGTTGTTTTGAAGGAGAGGCTATTTCTTTTCTCTTCCCACCATTCTGCATTGGTGGCCAATTGATCTTCTCCACTGCTTCAAAGCAAGACCATTTACTTCAAGCTGAAACTTTTAATTGAAGCAGTCAGTGACCAGCTCCAGCTCAGGCACAGGATAAGTAGGAACCCTACTGAATGCAGTGGCCTGTGGGGGAATGCGTTGTTGCATGCCCAAACATGAGGAATGGGAATGCTCATTTCACCTTTAAGTGAAAAATCTTGCAAAAATGTTGCGCAGGAGAAAAAACTGCAGCAGGTAAATGATGAAGAATAATGTAAAGTCTCTATTAGCTTCCCCTGGACTTCCCCTGAACATTACCCTCTGTGCAAGCAATAAAGTAGAAAGTAATGTATCCTTTGTGGTTTTGGTAGCAACCAACTACCATGGCTATTCTTTCAGTATAGAATTTGTGCTTGTGATTAACTATGTGCCCTGATTGGCAAAACATGTGCAAATAAGATTTTTTTCTACATAGAAAAAAAGGATTTCACCACTGTGGGAAGAGAGGCTGACTCAAATAATTTCAGTAGTAATTGTTCTCTTTAAGGGATTCTCTTAAAACACACTCACAGACACACCCTGAATTATTAAAGTCAATTTTGGTTATGTTGTCACAGTTCCTTAAAGAGCTGGTAAATGTGCTGATGATGTTATTTTCATGTGTGTACTTAAATTACTGAATGTGCATGCATTTTTCTTCACTTCATCAAATATTAAATTAAAGCTAATTATCTTAAGTTTCCACTTTGGTTTTGTGGATGTGATGGACAAACCCCTAGCAAAATTATGGCATTGACTGTCACTCCTTCCAGATGTAACATGCAACCATAGTTTGAATAGTTTCAAATAACATGCAACCATAGTTGCATGTTTATTTAATCTCTGGTTGATCCTGTCATATTTATCACACCATTAACTATGGTTAGTTAGGGTTTGTAACATCAGCATCTGAACCCATGATTTGAAATTGGTTTATTAGTCTCCAGCTACAGCTGTTATTTCACATTTACAGTTAATTGTGGCTTGTTCATTGATATCATTCAGGGCAAAAATGATGCATTTGTAAAAGCAAACCAGATTTTGAGTGATCCCTGCAAGTCAAATCCTGATTTTTCAAATGAACCAAAGTTAAATTAAACAGTGGCTTCTGTTTATGTCTGAATCAAGCTCTGGAATCCACAACTGTCACAGGGTAATTGTGACATTTATTATTATTAATAATAGTCACAATCAGACATTTGACTGATAGATGGTGCTGTGCAAATCAAGATCAAACTATGTTCTTGGGAATTACAAATGTATCTTAACAGGATTCTTGCTATTCTAAGGAGCTCTATTCCCTGAAGCTGAGCTGGTGTAATTTTGCTCAATGTCCAAAATGCCCAAGTGTTTTGAGATTTCTAGGCACTTCTCAAAGAGTTCCAATGACAACTGGCAAGATGGTCATCTTCTTCTCCTGGAGGCGTTCTAAATCTCTTTGTAGGTCTAGATATTTTGTTGTCTTTTCCTTTTCTTTCCTTCTTTCCTTCTTTCCTTCTTTCCTTCTTTCCTTCTTTCCTTCTTTCCTTCTTTCCTTCCTTCCTTCCTTCCTTCCTTCCTTCCTTCCTTCCTTCCTTCCTTCCTTCCTTCCTTCCTTCCTTCCTTCCTTCCTTCCTTCCTTCTCTTTCTTTCTTTCTTTCTTTCTTTCTTTCTTTCTTTCTTTCTTTCTTTCTTTCTTTCTTTCTTTCTTTCTTTCTTTCTTTCTTCCTTCCTTCCTTCCTTCCTTCCTTCCTTCCTTCCTTCCTTCCTTCCTTCCTTCCTTCCTTCCTTCCTTCCTTCCTTCCTTCTAGTTATTGACCATATGGTCAACTTGTTTGTCTTGCAAAGTCAACATTTCCTGTTATTACTTGTCTTCTGCTTTTAAAAAAGAATCCCTGGTCTTCTGAATCTTAGTTTTCATACTGTTCATTTTGAGTGCCTGCTCTTGAAGCTCTTTGAATTAGCCCTTCCATTTATTTCTTCAAGTACCCATTTTGGAGTATTTTTCAGGTGTTTTTGTCATCAGCTTTGTTCTCCATGTCTTTCAGATATTGCTCATATAATTGTCAAAATGAGTTTTGATTGCAGTCTTTTTGTAATCTTCACATTATTACTGTTGTTGTAAATACATACCCTTATAATCAACTTCAAATGTTCAAGCCTAGTGTCTCCCAGCCATTTTCTTTCAGTTTTCAAAATGTGAATTCTTTTTGGTGAAAATTTTTTGCCTTGTTAGCAAGCTCAGATATATCAGAAGTGGTGTTCTGTTAGCATAGGTCTTTCCATTTTCAAGAAGCAGAAATATGGGGCAGGAGTGAGGACCTATAATTTGATACCTCTCCTTCTGTTTCCACAGCTATATTGTTTTCCAATGCACTTTCCAGTCTGGAGATAAGGTAACATTATTCAAAGTCACCTGATACAAAAATTACTTTGATAAGGAAGGGGAAGAGAATGGCACATGGAGATTTAAGAGAGTAAACAAAATACACTTTTTGTTAAAAATAGGAGAATGTAATTGCCTATTACTGATCCAGCGAAAGGAAGCTGAAAGCAGACAAGTTATGTCAATGCAATTTTTTCTTGTTCAGGAGAGCTTCACAGCAAGCAGCAGTTTGGTTCTGCTGTCGTAAATGTACACTTGAAGCACACTGATGTATCTACCTGAGAAGCCAAACAGTTACGGCAGTTGCCATTCATTATTATTCATGTCCTCCTCAGCATGAGACTATGGTGCTGAGTGTTGCACAGGATAGAGAATTTCAGCAAGTTAAGTTGCGACCTTCCTAGGCAGTCTGTTTCAAGAACTGGGTAGTAGAGCAAGATACAATGCAATAAATAAAGAAAACAATTGCTGAATTTCTTCCTTTCATTTGTTAAGTGCAGGGATGTTTTCCATGCTGAATATTAGTTCACACCACAAACACACAAGAACAGTCTTGAACCATGGGATACTTGAATTCACAGAGTTTTAGTTTGACACATCAGATATGATCATAGATGTGTCTATTTTCCAACATTTAATAGCTTTTGGGAAAGAGAGGTGGCACTCCCATTCATGTATGCTTTAAAGAAACAAGTGCCAAAATTATGTGTACCTAACATAGTGTCAAGAGCCTCTTGTGGTGCAGAGTGGTAAGGCAGCAGACATGCAGTCTGAAAGCTCTGCCCATGAGGCTGGGAGTTCGATCCAAGCAGCCGGCTCAAGGTTGACTCAGCCTTCCATCCTTCCGAGGTCAGTAAAATGAGTACCCAGCTTGCTGGGGGGTAAACGGTAATGACTGGGGAAGGCACTGGCAAACCACCCCGTATTGAGTCTGCCATGATAACGCTAGAGGGTGTCACCCCAAGCGTCAGACATGACTTGGTGCTTGCACAGGGGATACCTTTACCTTTACCTTTAACATAGTGTCAATGCATTTTGAATATGTGCATCATGCCCAGTTAGTACATCACCTGAAGCCCGTGCAAGCAACCTGAGGAATTTTTTTCGGCCCATCATGTGAATTGTGCTCTTTTAACCTCCATTTATTGCCTAACATGCTTAATCAGCACTCTAGTTCAGACACTTACCCAAGTGGTGCATATTGAAATGGTAGAAGAGCTGGTACCTTCTTCACCAGATATCAACATCCAATTATGATGGTACTAAATTTGAACTATTCTGCCCCCCCCAAATGAGGGGGGTCCATATTTGGATCCATTAAACCTTTGTTTTCTGCCTCCTGTGAAAGCCCTGGGGAGTAGAAAGCATGGGTCTGTTTCCTCCCACTTTGAAGCAGGGGGGAGCAAAACCAAAGGGTTAAATATGGAAAGGAAGTTCCTCATAGGGGCATTTCACCCCCTCCTTTCTGCTGACTGGGAGAGCTGTGGCCAGAAGACAGGAAAGGGTTGAAGTATCCTCTGGGAGGCATTTCATTCCCAGATTTATGCTGGCCCAGAGCCATTTAAACCCTATGGATCTACTCCCTGTCACTTTGAAAAGGGGGCAGAATCAAAGGATTTAAATGGCAATGAGACATTTTAACCTAACTGAGCTATTTTTTTGTGACAAGCAGAAAGATCTCTTGGAGCCAGCAGAAATCTGGGAATGCTCTAGTGGAACTGCTTCAAACCACATCAAAGTTTGTGGCAGTTATCATGTTCATGAACCTGCGCTCACAAACTACAAACTGGCCAAAGTTCATCACAAAGTTTAGTTTGCGATCTGGTTCATGCCCACCCCTAATGAGGAGCCCACAGTGTAAACAACCCCCATGTAAACAATGTAAAAGAAGTCCCCAAGATAATGAATGAGAGCTTATTGGAGCCCAGACAATTGATGTTCAGTTTTGAGTATTAGTCTGAAATACATTCATAGATTATCTAGATAATTTCTGCTATTATTAAAGGCTCAGAGGTAGGCCTAGCTGTTTTTTTTCTCTTGGCCAGTTAGCCCCCTCCCTTTTTTTTTTGAAATGCAAAGCATGTCTTCTCCTACTGTGGTAGTTTCTCTCTGTAAAGAGTGGTGTTTCCCCTCCCTCCCCCAACAAAATGACAAGCCATGTGAAAAAACACATGGTGTCTACATTCCAAACAAAGTATTTATTTTTATACAGCTTTCACAATAATCCTCTTGCTTTCCTGCACATTGAACAACTGCTACATTGTCATACCAAAGTCTCATTCAAATCCTGTTACAACAGGTCATGAGCCTTGGCTTCTGAAAATAGGTACAGAAAATAAAACATGAAGCATTTTTCTTCTATTTTGAAGTCATGTTTATTCCACTCATCAACCAGTTGTAGGATTTCCTTTGACCACCGGGGAATTCTTGAAGAAATAGTACACTGTTTCCTTCCTTTTAGAAATCAAGGGCCCCCATCGCTTGATGAAAATACTTTTCTCCTGAGAGTTAATTATCAGCATTACCTACAGTATATTAGCTTTCAGTAGCTGCTGCCTCAAAGGGCCAGCCAACAAATACCAGCTGATGTTAATTTATGAAACCAGTGTTTAAAAAGGCATGATTTAATACTATGATAAAAGAATTTTTTTAATTATACAGTTGCACTGCCTTTCCCCCTAGCCAAATGAGAAAATAAGATAAGATAATACCAAAGAACACACTAAAGGACCACATAGTCCTCATGGAAGGCCATAAACAGAGCAAGGAGGAGGAAATAATCCATGAAAAAAGAGGGTTATGGGTAAGAGTCCATAGATTCAGGTTGATATTAGTACTCTTGTTGGACTCTTGCAGAGTCATATCACTCAGTAAATGTGGTTATCTAAGCAGCAAATAAACTACCTTACAGATTGATTCCCCTTATCTCGAACAATATTGGGAGAGAAGGCATTAGCATGGTATATCCTGGTCTTCTACATACTGGAAGATAAACAGAGTTAGTACTTGGACTCCAAGGAATGCAATAGCAGACCACCTCTGCTTGCCACTTGCTTTGAAAGCCCTTGCCTGGTTCTCCATAAGTTGGTTGTGACATTTACATGTCTACAAAGAACAATATCCCTGCTGATTTTGTGATCTCTCAGTGACATGCTACAGATACTTTCACAGCATGGGACTTAATTCTGAGTAAATTTGGTTAGAAAAGCTACCTGTGCCTAGCTTCAAGTTTCTCTCAATTTTCAATGAAACAGAGGTATGATGCCAGTGTGAAGCAATCTCTATTCACTCAATGTTTTCAGCTGTCTTTATTACATTCTACTTTAGTTCCCATGTGTCCTTAACTCTTGAAGGAGAACAGCACCCTCTTCTGGAAAAACATAGGCCATTTCCTCATGTTTTAAAAATGCAGGTTTGTCACCTGTTTGACAGAGGATTTCTGATGTATATGCACAATGGTTTTAAATTTTGACATGAATATCTAGATAACCCAAGTGCAACACAGCATCTGTGGTGGTGAACCCACAGCCAAGACCACCCTCGGTCAGGTCTTAAAAGCACTAAGCCCCAGCATTAAGCAAACTCCATTACATGCCTCAAGGTGCTCCCAAAGTTTTCCTGACCATCTCGCCCTCCTGACACCTAATTCTATTTTGGTCCTTTAAAACATTTTTGGAAAGTAATATAACAAAAACACAACATATGTTTCCAAATAAACAGTTCTTATTCTAGTTTGAGTTGTTGCTGGCAAGTGGCCTTGCAAAACTTGGGGTGAGTCCATCTTGGCTCTGAGCCTACAAACGTGGCCAGCATTACCACTGGCTTCACACCTGTCATCTTAATTTAGCACCCACAGTGACCAGTGTTACCTAAAATAAGCTTAAGCTTATAATATATAAACGTACATACATACACACATTTGTTTCCTATGAAAGAGCCATTTAGCATTCACTTTACTGATGAAACTGGGGACCAATATCCAAATAAATGTGTGGTTTCAAATACATGTTCAGCTGTACATGCATGGAAAGTAATATGTGAATTGCTCAATGTCTGTTTAAAGAGAAGAGAAGAAGATGAAGATTTTTTTATATCCCACTTTTCACTACCTGAAGGAATCCCAAAACGACCTACAAACACCTTTCCCTTCCTCTCCCCACAATGAATACCCTGTCAGGAACTGATGTGTGAGTACAGCCATAAGACTACCATGCCTGGCCCAAGGTCACCTAGCTGGCTGCATGTGGAGGAGCAGGGTATCAAACTCTCCAGATAAGAGGCCAACACTCTTAACTATTACACCACACTGGCTCTCAAATAAAATGTATGCTGGTCACTGTAACTTGTGAACAGGGCTTCTAAAATAAAAAACAAAACCTCTTTCATGACCAGTTAAAGTCACTCCCACAGTTATGCATAGTCCTGAGGAAACTGCTTGATTATTTAGCTATAAAATTCATATAGACTGGTTCCACACAAAGGCGTAAAACTTGCACTTCCCCCTCTGTTTTCCTGCTACTTCATTGTGGCTTTTTGCCTCCCAGTGAGGCATCAAGGGAAAACAATGTGAACTTCTCTCCCTCCCCTTGCTCCTTGGCTTGTCAATCAACGCAAGCCACCAATCCCTGCACAGCAGTTGTATTGGGAACGCAAGCTTCCTCCCCCCCGAGCCTGGAATTTAATTTCTTTCTTTCTTTCTTTCTTTCTTTCTTTCTTTCTTTCTTTCTTTCTTTCTTTCTTTCTTTCTTTCTTTCTTTCTTTCTTTCTTTCTTTCTTTCTTTCTTTCTTTCTTTCTTTCTTTCTTTCTTTCTTTCTTTCTTCCTTCCTTCCTTCCTTCCTTTCTTCCTTTCTTCCTTTCTTCCTTTCTTCCTTTCTTTCTTTCTTTCTTTCTTTCTTTCTTTCTTTCTTTCTTTCTTTCTTCCTTCCTTCCTTCCTTCCTTCCTTCCTTCCTTCCTTCCTTCCTTCCTTCCTTCCTTCCTTCCTTCCTTCCTTCCTTCCTGCCACAACACACAAACATTTTTTTTAAACTAACACTTCCATGTTGCTATGGAAAAACACCTCCTCTTTTGGGAATTCTTTGTGTAATTATCTCTATTTATGTTTGGGTAGATTTCTTATAGGCTGGTCATGGTAACTGGGTGATTGTGTGTTTACAGTAAGGTTTAAAAACAAAGAGCATGGATGCCTAGCTGATCAGGAGAGGACTGCTTTATCACACACACCCCTCTTTCCCTGTTCATACCCCACCACCAGAAAACACACATGAGAATGCATTTTGGCTGCCCGATCCCAAAATGACCGTGCACTGTGAGGAGAACATTTTATTTTTACATGAGGAATGTAGCTTTGCAGTCCTGCAGCAATGCAGAATGTGCCATTTCTTTTTAAAAAAATCATTATCATGAAATGGAGAGGGGTGGGTGGGTGTGAGGGCAGGTAAAACTCTGCTGAGACTGTTGCTCATTTCTCCCTCCATGCAGGCCTACCCTTATCGCTGCATGGCAAGAAGTGGCAAATCGAGTTTGGGTGATTTCCCTCAAAGTGGAGCAAATTTGACTACAACTCAAGCCAGCTACTTGAGAGCTCCGAGTTGCTGCCGACGTCACGTGGAAGCAGTACTAAAACCCAAGAGCTAGTGTGCTAGATATATTTTTGCCTATTCCTTTTTGTTATTTTCCTTTTAATGAAGATTGTTATTATTTTAGTATATCACTCCTTGTTGGCTGCCTTGAGTTCTAAAGGGTGTAATCACCTTGTAAACATTGGCAAACGATCCATTTTGCTATGTTACCAACCGTCTTGCAAAGCAATTCCCCACTGCTAGAACTACATCTGTTTTGGGACACATGTGTGTGCATTTCTGGAAACACCCCCCTAACAATTTTTTAAAGAGAACAAGAAAGGTATTTGGTTCTACCCTATTTTTCAGGTAGGATTTTTTGTTTCCCTTTATGGTACCTGTTGCCACAATTTTCTAACACCAGACTGTATTTTAAATACTTAATCCAGTTTCCTCTTTCCCTTCAGGTAACTGAGTTGGCCAGGCAGGGATCAGCAATATTATTTTTCAAAAGACTGACGATTATTGAGCACTATTTTTTTTTAATGGCTGGGTTCTGTTGTAGCCCTATCCATAAGTTACAGTGAATGCATGTATGATCTGCATACAATACACACTTGATTTTTTCTTTATATCTGTATTGAGTAATTCTCCTGTTACATCCAACACATGAACATGTGACTTAAACTGCATATTTACGCAGATGCTGGTCCCTATTTTCATTTGTAAAGTGAACACACATTGGTTCTTTCTTAAAAACAGATGTATGTTCATACAGGTAAGATGTACATGTGTTCACCATAATGTATGAACAAGTCTTCTTATGGTCTTAAAGTATGAGTATCTACGTTGAGCATAACTAAGAACAAAAATTAACATTTGTGAAACATATACAACCAGATTCTTTAAAAATTGAATCAATGGAGAAACTATATTTTGTTTTATCTAACTATGAATTGATCCAAATATAAAAAGATTTTTTTAAAAAACTACAAAGGATTTATGAAGCAGAAATTGACAGATTTATTGTAGAATGAGTTTTTTGTGGACTAGAGTTTACTTCATCAGATCCTAGATCAGGTAATTTTATGACACAATAAATCTTTTAGTCTTTGCTTGCTACAACAGGTGAACACATCTTCTTTACCTCTAGAACTATCAAAGAAAAACTCTCAGTGTGTAAATTGCTTTTTCTTCCACCATAAACCTGAGCTATTACCAAGCTACTTGGTGTACTAGGAATGGAAAGCCATGAAACCTGATATTGTGATGCATTTGGTTTTTAAGATGGTACAAGATACTGTCATTTTTGTTATTGCATATTTAAAGCCCTAATCACAGAAACCTGGATAGTAAATTGTGGTTGCCCTTCTGCTCCTTTGAAACAAATGGCAGTAATGTGGCTTCCTGCCATCTCTCTCTGTTTTGGAAATAGTAAATTTAGCTGTCCAGGAGAGTGAGTCTTCAATTGAAGGAAGATTATCTAGGATAAGATTAGGCTTATGGGGTTACTTTTACAACCATTAGGCAAAATTACCCAATTTGGCTTCCATAACGTTATCACCTAAATTAAGATTTCCTCTGCTATCAGACTGTTTGAACATTTTTCAAGCAGCTTGCAAATACTAAAACATGATTAAGAAAGTATTTCACGTTACAGAGAAATTTGATTAACCACATGCTTTCTCAGTGATGGCTGAAGAATTGCCAGGTCTCCTGCCCGTTGGCAAGTTCTGTTGCCCGCCACCCCTCTAAGCAGTGGCAAGAGGTAAACAACAAACAGAAATGTTGCCAGTGTTGCTATATCACTGCCAGGTTCAACACAGAAGTGAGAAAGGAAACCTCTAGGAATCGCTGGAAATGCTATAATTAAAACTTTGTCATTTCTAAGTGGTGCCTGGAAAAGAGGTAGTGATACAAAAATATGAAACCATTGTGAATAGATTATGAACAAATCATTAATTGTTTTTTTCAAACGCTATGATCTTTCATCTAATAATCATGAAACCCTTTCAAAGTGATGCAATGCAATATCGTCAATACAACTTCAATTGCAGTCTATTAACAGCCTTAAATTGATAAGCACAAAGCCTGGAGACATAATGTATTCTCAGTGTAGCAACTCCAGTAGTAATGTTGTGATGCCACTGACACCCGGAATATTGCACTCAGCCTCCATGTCCCCACTCCTAGCTCTCCAGCTAGTTGCTGGCTTGGCCTAGCAACTCTAGGTGGCTCTCATTTATTGTAAATGGATTCCCTGAGTAGGCCAGGAAAGCCCCCACTTGTTTTGTCATTCTACTAAATACGCACAACAGAAATGTTCAGGAGAGCATTTTGAAAATGAGAATAGAACCGTAGCAGAATGGAACATCTTGAAAATGGAATAGGTTTGTAGTGTGATGCAATGATTATTATAGGTATCATCTGTTTTTACTTGTAATCATCTGTTATAAGACTTGTAATCCACTTTCTGTATTGTATATACCACTTGTCCCCAACCCCCAGGCTGTGGCCCGGTGCTGGGCTGCGAAGGCCTCAGCAGCGGGCTGCGGCTCCCGCTCCCCGCAGCAAGAAGCTCGCCAGGCCGTGAGCAAATCGGCTGCCAAAGCGGCTGACTAGCTTGCGGCCCGGCAAGCTTCTTGCTTTGGCGGCGCAAACGCACATGTGCAGACCTGCCGCACATGCGCATTTGTCTCCGGTGGGGCCACAAACACGCGGGGGCAGTTTTGCCCATGCAGTTTTACGTAGTTTTGCTTAGTTTTGTGCCGGGGCTGCCGCCCATGTGCAGGGCCCGAGTCGCCCTCTCCCCCACCCCGTGGCAGCGGTCCGCGGCTACAAAAAGGTTGCAGACCTCTGGTTTATACCATACCTCATCTTAGTTGGTTATTCACATTGTTCTCTAATTCTGTATTTCTATTCCAAATGCATTGTTCATTAGTTGCAGTATGCTGTCTGTTTGCATTGTTTTACATCCTGTAATCCATCTTGAATGCCAGTAAGAAAGGCAGACTATTGTCAGATCCCCGTTGCCCTTTTCAATGAACACGACATTAGCATCAAAAGCAGTTTACTGAGGGAGTGATACAAAGCTCATGCTTATTCTTGCTGAAACTTATTTGATAGGCAGTACACTGATCAATATAACCCCAATATGGTCCCCTACTAAGGAACTGCTTGAGCAGAGATTATTTACCTTCAAGAACAGTACAAATTACTCTTGGATATTTTTGGATTATTTTTAGAATTTAATCAAATAATCAGTGGCATTGTTTACTAAACAAAGTCTGTCAGGTCAGCGTGATAGTCATTTTGCCATTTTAGGTTTAGCAAGGAAGTAGTTAAGGATTATAGCTCTCTATCTTGCAATGGCTTTTATATTTTTGAATTTGCAAGCTAGTTGTGAAATTTAGTTCAATCTAAGAATCAATATATCTAATTCCCATATTGCCCTAGCTACAAATATTTAAATCCAGACACTGGAGCCATACAAAAACTCTGGGATTGCAGAAAAATCTGAAATAAAAATGAAGCTAATGGGAATTAAATGAAGTAAATATATATAAAAAATAAAGCTGAAGGCTGTGTTAAGATAAAAGGAATGGGAAGGAGTGAAGGAAACAGGGAAAGGGAACATGTGACATGGATTAAGATTTCAATGTTGCCAGGAGGAGAGAAGCAGGAAACTACATGAGGAAGGGGACACACACACACAAATGACCTCTGCAAATCCTTGAGAGCCACCGGCTTTTGTGTTTTAAAACTGATATCCAAATTAAATAATCAACTGAAATGGTGCAAATACAGCTCTATGTACTCAAGCTTAATATGTAGAGGAGGTTGCAGTGGGTCGTCAAAGCATCAACAGAAAATGTTGTTTAAGGAAGATGGCTTTTATCTAATCCTGTCCCTCTAGTCACCATTCTCTTGTCAATTCCAGTAGACCCACCAGCCTGGGATGGGGTCATTTCAGTGCTTTCTATTAGAGCTCACTGAGAACTGTGTAATTCTGTTTAGAATTGTATAGTTGTGGGTACCAAATAACTGCTAGTTTTTAAAAAGCCAATCAGTACTGGATTAAAACCAAGATTAGGATAAGAAAAGTACCTAGCAAGTCCTGACTTTACAATGCCCCTTGGGAACCTGACACCTGCACAGTGACATAAGCTAGTGAATCGCTGAGCAAGTCTACTGTGAAGATCACTGACAGCAAGACTTCCACAAAGTTAAATGTCTTGGCTTTCAGTTCTTAAATCATCCTGACCCCATGCTTTCATTCTGCCTCTAAATGAATCCTTTTGCCTCTTGATTTCTGTGTATTTAAAATCCTCTGACTTCATAGTTTTATGAAACTATAAGACACTATGAAAGCAATATACATACCTCACAGTGCTATCCCATGCAGAGTTGTGAGTTCCTGCATTGTGCAGGGGGTTGGACTAGATGACCCTGGAGATCCCTTTGGACTCTATGATTATATGAGTTATCCTCTTCCAAGCCCACTGACTTGAACAGATTTAGCCAGATGTAACTCTGCTTAAGGCAGCGTGGTAAATCTGAGCATCCAGGACTAATGGGATCATGTTATTTCTGGTAGTCTCCAAATTCTGATCCATGGTACAATATATTCTAATTTTACATTGCCATTGTACAAGGTTCTGACAGTTTAAAACACCTTTTCACCCCATTTATTTCAGTGGGAGAGACTTAACTGTGTGCTTAACTCTCCTATCAAGATCACTGAGAGAAAACGTTAAACCTTGACAGGCTCATGCTTCTCATTTTTGTCACCTCCATGCTAAACACTCATTAGCTTAGGAGCAGGGCTTCAATTATACTCATCCACGAAGGCATTCTTTGGATTGCTGCTTTGTATTTTGTGCTTTTAAGCCAACACTATTCACCACACTGTAATTTCTGAATGTATTTAATAATCTAAATTTAGTTCAACTGACTATTAACTTCTGCCACTAGTGGCTGCTTTCGGAAGCGTTTGTTTGCTGCCAAGGACATTTTCACCTGTCGGTTTAGACAAAAGCAAACATTTATCATATAAAATGTAGCTGAATAGGACCTGATGCACGACGCCATATTTTGGTTTGGCAGCTGCATGAGAACAGAGCTGCGTAGCTCACATTAACGGGAACATAAAGGGTTATGTGGTAGCGACTCAGTTGTACTCGGGTTGCGAAAGTAATCCTACACACATATGTCAGTAAATATTTCCAGCATTCTGACTTCGAGTATAATGGACAGCTGGGGAATGATTCAATGTTGTAAAAGATGGCCATTTGGCAGGATAGATTCTTGGCAAAAAATGTCACATTTGTCACAGGAAAGTTAGGAGAACCTTGAACATCCAGGAAAGGCACATCCAGTTGACACAGCAGCAGCATCTGCCTGGGGCTTCACGAGACAGATGGTAACTGCTGCAGGGGCTTCAGCCTCCTCCTGCCTCTCAGTGTTTTCTTAATAGCGGTAGCACCACCACCAGAAGCAGCCTTGTGATTTGCAGTTATCACAGACTTCAATTCTGTAGAAATGCTAAGTGTTGATTATTAGAGCTAGTGCTGGTTTACAGTATATTTAAGACACATACCCCCTCCAAACTGGCTCCCTCACATTCTCTGAGTACTTATCTATACATCAAATATCTAAACTCACCTTTGGTATCATATTTTAATTCAGGATTTGAGAGCTGATGTGCAACAATGTAACAGAGGTTTGTAAAAATTATGCACAGGTGGAGAGAGTTGACAAAGAGAACATTAACCCATCTCCCAAAAGACTAGAATTCGAGGGCATCCAATGAAGCTTATGGACAGTGGATTCAGGCCAAACAAAAAGAAATGCTTCATTACACAGCAGGTGATTAAAATGTGAAATTCGCTGCCAGAGGCTGTAGGGGCAGCCATAGGCATAAAAACCTTTAAAAAGGGATGAGAGAGATTCCTAAATGATGGGTCCATCAGTGGCTACTAGCCATAGTGTGTAAAGGGAACCTCCATGTTCTGAGGAAGTAATTGCCCATCATCTTGTAATATTAGAACATTGGAAACATGGATCTAGTTCATTTCATCTCCACTGATTGCTGGTCAGCTTCTAGTATCAGTTCAGGTTGCTGTTCATAACTTCTAATACCTTGGAACCAATGTTCTGAAACAGAACAGATTTTGGAATCCCAAAGAAGTGATCCAGGACTATGTTGCCTGGCCTGGTATTTAGCGACTAGTGTTGTTTTTATCTGCATCCAACTTCCCCCTCCACCACCAAGAGTGTGCATTTGATACTTACACATATATTTTTTAAAATCAGGATCAGAAAAGCACTCCCTGTTATAGCCTTTGGGGAATCTCTGTGAAAGTAATGGAAGTGTTTTTCCTGTTTTCCTGTTCAGGAGAAATGGTCTTAAATAGGTTTTATTTGCCCTCACTTTTCTGAGTGGATAGGATCAGCCATGTGACCAGTCCAGGAGGTATTGCCCTCACTCTAAATTAGCCTTTCTTTTCTTCAGTGCCTTCAGCATATAATTAAATCTGATTGGTTATGTAGCATTGTGATATCATATTCCCTACATAAATCACTTTGATTGTCTGGGCCCACTTCATGAAGGAGAACAAAACTCCAGTCAAGGGAAATTAGAGACTGAGGCAACAGAAAAAATATAGAAAATTGGCTGTACATGAAAATACCGCTCCCCCACCCCCCAAAAAAGAAAAGAAAGTTTTTTCAATGGCTTCCTGACAACATGGCTTTCACTCCTAATCTCACCAAAAGATTTTTAATCTTGTTTATCCTGATGGTTTATCAGTTTTGTAGTTTAAGCCAGATTTTGGTGCTTTTAGTTAGGTACTATAGTAACTCCCTGTGAGGGATGATGGAATCCAAATAAAAATAAAGCAGTTAATAGCTTTATGACCTATTATGCATGATGGCAGCCACGCTGAGCCTTTAGAGAGGAAGGCAACACTTATCTCAAAATGACAGGACTCCAGGTTGGAGAGGCAAGAAGCTCCTGCCAAACAGCCTTAGGAGCAAAGCATATTTTACCCAAGTCAACAGGTGAACAACATCTTAAAAGGAAGCAAGGTGCACTGTCCTAAATGAAGCCCCCATGGACAAGAAAGTCTTCAGAAGACCATCAAGGATAGTTTAAGTCTTTGAACTGTGTTACAAGCTACTCTGGGATCGCATCTAAATTACTGTTTCATGGGGATGTGGGAGAAGGAAAAAAGTAAGACTTTGCAAGCATTTTATGTTAACTGTACTTAAGTGGAAGGGAAAACAATGCAAAGAAAAGACAAGTAGAATTAGGGGGAATGGGAGTTACCAGCTGTAATGAAAACCTTAGGACATGGGGGTGAAACATATGGCCGGGGGGGGGCAGAACCAGCCCGTCCAGGGCTCTTATCTAGCCCATGAGCAATGGATAAAAGGACGGAAAGGCAGGTGGCTGCTTGGGAGGGGGCAAGAAAGTGCACATGGTCAGAGGTGTGTGATCAAAGCTGTCAACAAATATAAAGGCAAGGGCTCGGGGAGGGCTAAGGTGAAATAAGGTGCAGGGAAAGATGTCCTAGCCTTGGAAGCAAGTGGAGAAGAGGCACCACTTTTGCTGCTGCAGCAACCATGGAACAGCCACGGAAGCAGAGTGAGTGTTGGGGGGGGGGGGATGTGATCTCCCTCTCCTTCTCCCCCCAACCTGTTCTCAGCCCATAAGGAAAAAGGGACAAAACCCACCTCCTGGAAGTTTGGGGAAAAGGTCCTCCATCAGGCCTTTCCCTCATTTCCACCACTTCTGTGGGAAATGCAGGCAGGATGAGAATTGGAGGGGCAGGGAACTGAGAGAGCCAGGTTCAACCCCACCCCCCATTCCTGAGACAGGACCCTGGCTTAGCCTGGCTTACCTTACAGGGTTGTTATTGTTGGGGGGGGGGTGAGTAGGGAGGGGGAGTTCAATGTACCTCCTTGAGATCCTCAGAGGAAGGACCAGAAAATAGAGGAAACAAACAAGCAATAGATTGTAGCTGTGTACAGCTGCTGAGGCTGGGTATATGGGAAGGGGACTCAAAAACTACATTGTTTACCTGCAAGGAAGATGATGTGTCTCCTAAGAATGCTATATATACAAAATTTGTAAGGAAATGTAAGTAAGCCCCTTTTTACGGTATCCCTTGGATAAAAACAAGTCTTGTGTGTGAGTAAATATATCTATTGGGGCATTTTGTGGGTTCCCCAGTACATCAATTACTTTCACTGCTAGGAATTAATTGCTTTTGTATGGTATCGTTAAACGGATTTGCCTGTCTTATCCATTTGGTGCCTCTTAATAATTGTGAAACAGCCTTGGGGGACAAACTGTCCGGCCTCTCCAGGGCCAATCAGGGTGCAGATTGGCCCTGCCCCTACAGCTCCCTCCCTCCCTCACCAAGCCCTCACCCCTTGCCTCACAAATGTGCCTGGCTGTTAGAGCCTGGCGACTCCGCCGCTCCACTTGTAGGGCACCAAGTAAGAGGCCCGGCTGCAGAGGGGGTGGGGGAGAGGGAGCGCTTCCCAAAGGCCTGGGAAGCTCTGCAAGGCCCCGGGTGTGCTTTCCAGGCCCCTGGGAAGCCATCCAGCCATGGGAGGAGGGGGGAGAGGGAGCGCTTCCCAAAGACCTGTAGAGCACACCCGGGGCTTTCCAGGCCCCCGGGAAGCCATCCGGCCGAGGGGGTGGGGGAGCGCTTCCCAAAGGCCTGGCAAGCACACCCAGGGCCTTGCAGAGGCACCGGGTGTGCTCCCCAGGCCCCTGGGAAGTGCTCTCTCTCCCCCACAACCCCCCCCACACACCCGTCACCCTGGAAAGCAGCCATGACAGGGAGGACCCTTTCAAAGCCTGTCCTTATGAACAGGCTTTGAAGCTAGTGTCCTTTATAAAGTTCAACGTCCAGTAATTGGCATAACCTTTTATGGCACCCATTTCTGTCAGATCTGGCCCTCACAACAATTGAGTTCAACACTTCTGCCATAGGGCTTTAAAACCTGGAACAAAGATAGGGCTGAATCTACCAGAAGAGTTCATGGAAGGTATTGGCAGAACAGATCATTTCCCACCTTTCCTTCCACCAGAAGCCCACCTTTTGTGCCAAAACTCCACTGACACAAGCCATGAGTAGCAGAGGGGTGGGGGAATAGGTGATTCTGAACCTTCAGTATTGTCACATCTCCTGTTATGTGGCATTTTCCTTAAGCAGGAGTTGCTTGGAGAAGGGAAAAGTGGGGGAAGAGCCACCCCACTAACATCTTCCAACTGTTTTGTGGATTCAAATTATAATTGCTTCCTGCTCCATTCAAATAGGTGAACCATTCTTCTCCTTTGTTTTGACTACAATTCAATAAATCCCTGATTTTGATGACTTCTTATTTTCTTTTTCTTTTGTCTAGTTGAAAAGGGAAATAATTATTTTGGGTAATTAATGAGTTAATCCATGAGGCGCAAACTGTCAGCAATGATGTTCTAAAGTTATGCAGGATTGGATGTTTTCAGCGGATTAATTGGAAACCACCAGAGGGCACCGTGTGCTGCAAAAAACCAAATCTTGCAACACAAAGGTTTTGGAGCCTTTTATCTTGTTCTATTGTAAATGGACAATTATAAATGATGAGATGACGAAGGATGGTTTAAGTTGCTGCACAATTTTAACAGCACATTTTTATCATTATTTACTGCATGGTAAAACAGAAATGTGCAATCCAGCTCTGTCTGATATTAGAAATATATATATGTATATTCTTACAGAAGTAGTTGGGCAGGCTTGTTCATTCTACTATTGCCAGCTGACAACATTTTGCTATCTTAGCACACTCACTGTGACCTTCACCTTTCCCCCTGACCATCTCTGCCTCTATGTTTCCCAGAAAACAGGTATTGCATATGTAGACTCCTTCCATAAACGCTTTTCCAACCCTGGTTTTAAGATT
Source organism: Paroedura picta (assembly GCF_049243985.1). Classification (NCBI taxonomy): domain Eukaryota; kingdom Metazoa; phylum Chordata; class Lepidosauria; order Squamata; family Gekkonidae; genus Paroedura; species Paroedura picta. Next base: position 82,602,047 of record NC_135374.1, on the reverse strand, counting down.
CTCTTCTGCGTACACAAGCACTTTTGGAACAATATTAGGAAATGAGAGAGACAATTCTAAAGTAATGAGATGAATTTTATTATTTAGGCCAATTATGTTCTGGTCTTGTAGAAATTTACTACTACAAAAGTGGTTAAGAAAAGGCAACAGACAAGTTTAAAATGCAGCTCAGTCACATGGATTTAAATCCCAAACCGACAATATCCTGCTAAAAAATGAGAGATCAAAAAGAAGGCCAGTACCAATGGTGCAAAATAAAGTTGTTAAAAAAAACCCCAAGAAGTAACATAAAGGGAAACAAAAACCCAACCTGAAATATAGGTGAGAACCAAAAAGGTTAGGGATAAAATCAATTTTAGAAAAATATGAACAGTTTATTATAGGAGCACAAATGTTTAAAAAACATTAAAAAGTATCTGTTTTGCACACACAAAACCTCGAGGTGTGTACACCAGTAATGCCAAAGAGTTTAGATCTTGACTTATCAAGTTTTGATCTTCATCAGAGGTCAATTATACAGATGCACACAGATGTAATTATATATTTTTACAATTTTCAGTGGTGTGTGTGTGAAAAAAACTTATTTCACCTGTTCTGGGTAGTTCTAGTCCTGCAAGATGTTCATATTAGCAGAATCCTCAGCCAGCAAATATTCCTTTTTCCTCCCCTGGGTACTTGAGAATCCCACACTGTGCTGTCTAAGGACAGGTCCAAAACCACCCTATTATCCCTTCCCCCCAATTTCCTGTTTCACTAACAGGCTTCTTAAGGGGAATCTGTTAGTATTTCAGGGGGTTCTTCAAAGGAAGACATAATCAGTATTTTCTCCTTGCTACTCAATAAATTTTCTCCTTGCTACTCAATAAAATTATCCTCCCTGAAGCCCCGATCTAAGATTGTATTGATTTATTTTCTTAATTTACTCCTCTAGTGGCAACCAGATCTGTCTCATCCAAAGCTAGTACAATGGAACCCACCAGTTTAAGAACTGTGACCCTAAGGAGAACAACATTTCAGATAAGGCAGACAGAATGGGAAAGGAGATGGGGATAGCTGATGGAGAGAGTAAACGTCAGGATTGAAGTGGGGGACCCTAGGACTACCTGGAGGCCAGGCTGCCCTCAATATCCCTGTGTGGGTTCTGTATTATGTAGTACCATTCAGCTGCATGGGGATGGAATGCATAAGTGAAGCAGGTGTCATATAGAGGATGGAGCAGAGTTGTTCTCTCTTGCTCCGGAGGGACGGACCAGAACCAATGGGATGAAATTAATTCAAAAGAAATTCAGTCTAAATATCAGGAAGAAGTTCCTGACAGTTAGAGCGGTTTCTCAGTGGAACAGGCTTCCTCGGGAGGTGGTGGGTTCTCTATCTTTGGAAATTTTTAAACAGAGGCTGGATAGCCATCTGATGGAGAGGTTGATTCTGTGAAGGCTTAAGGGGGTGGCAGGTTACAGTGGATGAGTGATTGGGATATGAGTGTCCTGCATAGTGCAGGGGACTAGATGACCCATGAGGTCCCTTCCAACTCTGTTATTCTATGATTCTATTCTAGGTGCTGATGGAGGGTCAGAATTCAACCATACAATGTCTTACATAAGTTTGTAATATTGCTTTGAGCACATATTTAATAAATATCCTTGAGCATATATGGAATACATTTGGAATATGGAATACATTTCCTTCAGAAAGGAGGAATTACACATCTAGGATTAGGGAATAAGACTTACATGGTCTGGTCCATTTAGACAGCAAAATGAATAAAGTATATGCACTAGAAATGAAGCAGCAGATCCCTGGATTGAGATAGGGCACAGAATGGAATGTACCACTTCAGACTGCAGGAGAAAGTTTACATTTTTCCATACATTATAATTTGCTGTAAATTAAAAATAAAAAATAGTATAGAATGTCAAAAACATGGATAGACTCTTTCCTTTGAAGGTTTATTTTGTGTTGGCACAAGGGCCTTTTTTTTACATGAGGTAGCATAAAAATATGACATCTCCCCATGTGTAATCTGAGGGGTACAGCCCATTCTTTCAGAATTCTGCCCCCTTGTTCTGCCATCTGTGTAATCAGACAGTGTGAATTATAAAAAACAGACTGGGATTTCTGCAGTCTACCACTTTAGAATTTAATATCCCAATGTTAGCATATGGGGAGAAATTGTTCCCTCATCTCCTTACAAGACCTATTGGTATCTGATCCAACAAACTGGCACACGTATGGTAATTTGATTGTGCCCGAAAAGCATGCTATTTCTTCAAGCCATTTACTGTGGTGCACTTGAAATCTGGAACCTCTGAAGCAGGCTTTTAATCTGTTTCTTACATTCATTGTTCATTTTTAGTTATTTTCAGAAAGCATTTTACTCTGCTGTAAGGAACAGTCTGTGTGTGTGACTCGAAAAGGAAAATGTCAACTGTACACAGGTGCTTGCTGGTATGAGGCTGGCTTCAACTCAAAAAACACAGTTGGCCCAGGAATGTTGCCACTCAAATCTTCATGTTCACAAAAAAGACTGATTGCAGGAAGAACAGCAGGAAATACAGACTTGCTCAAATAATAAGTAAAATAACAGCCATCTTCTTTGGGCAAAACATAGTTACTGAAAGTTGTAATGTATTTTAGAGTCATCCTATGAAGCCAGGGAGGCTGCTCTCCACATAGCACATATAAGGTCCTTAAGGCCTTGCTTAAATTGTTCAATTAACAATATAACAAACCACTCTTTGAGTGGTTTGAAGGTTCGGAATATTCCTAGTTTGTAGCAATTATCACACCTTAAATAGCAGGAGTATTTAAAATGAGATTTGTCATAGTGATCACTTGTTTGAAGTAGTCAGGCAGGAATGAAAAATGTCCTCTTCTTTGTTTTTCAAAATATGGTAACCCTACTTTAAGAGTGCAGTTTGGCTCAGGACAGTAGTATGGGAGGGATGACTCCTGTCTCCTATTTTCTTGAGCCAAAACTATGCCAGTACAGAGTTACCTGCATAATTTTGGATCTGCATATGCTCAGAATACTCCAAAGGTCGGAGGCAGGTGTCCCCTTGGTGTCTTTGATATTCTTACCCAAATGTACCCCTATTTCCTGTGTAATATTAATCACCTTTAACTATATAATCACACCTAAGTGTGAGCCTAGAATGTTGAATTAAACTTGTTGAATTAAACTTGTAACAAAAGGCAGTGTGTCATATCAAAGGAGGAATGAAATGCAGTGTAATTCCTCTATCAAATATATGTAAACCCATCCTAAAAGACTGGACCTCTCTTCCCCCACCCCCAAGGATCTTGGAGCCTCTTCCCAGATAATTTTTTCCTAAAAAATGACCCAGATTTTCCAAGCAATAAACAATGGCTTGATTCCTTCAATTGCCTATCTAAATAACCAGACAGAAAGATTCTACTGTTTCCTCAGTCATGACAATTACCTGACAATTCTGACTTTTAGATCTCCCCAAGGGAACACTCTAGACACTTGTCATGCAAATGGGGTAAGCTTTCCTCCACAATATTGACAAAATATTTCTTTCTAGGTGTAGATATCCTCATAAAACTGAATTTCCCCAGGGTTTGAGGTATATTCTCCAGTCTATTCTCACCATAGGAAACAATGGAGGTTGGATGGGGCACCCTCTTTGGGTACCCCTAGAATTGAAACTCCTGTTCCAATCTTTTTGCAACTTGGGGGTTCTTGCAAATACGCTGCAAGTTTGATACATCTGCCTTAATCCCCCCCCCCCAAGCATTAGTACTTCAGTGGGAGGCCACCAAGGAAGACTTCACAGAAGACCACAATGGCAAACCACCTCTATTTAATCACTTGCTTTGAAAACCATATGAGTTTGATATAGGCCATTTGAAACTTGACAGCACTTTACACAGCACTTTACACAGGCACACAAAATTAAACAACATGGTATTAAAACAGAAAAAAATTAAATACCCTTTAAAATAAACCCTTGTAGCTGCTCTGAGGAAAATGAACTGACCATGGGAAACCTAGACCCAACATGGCAAAAAAAGTATTGTGTAGTTTGGCCCTCACTGTACGTAGTGGTGACAAACAAAATGTGTGTCACAGGAGCAGTAATAAAGCAGATAATAATGGGCTAGAGCTAGCCAGCTTACTCTATAAGCAACAGTCCTTTTTATTGTGTATGTGAGGCTCTACATTCAAACATTGTTCTCAAAGTCCAGTATCAGATAAGACTTGCAAGTGTTCTTCAAATGTCTTCAAATGTCACATAGGAACCTTTTCACTATGTTAGCCAAATTGAAACTGCATACCTTTCAGACTCTCAAGGTAAGAAAGGGGGAAGGGGGAGGGAATCCAGAAAAAGAGAAACACAATGCCTGCAGCAAATGATAACATTTCTTTATGTCCCTACTGTTGTAAACAACAGTATAAACTAACACTTTAAAGTCTATCTCTGCTCAGCTTGAATTGGATATTCTGTGAAGTAGGATTTAGATGGGAGTCTTGTCTTTGCAGGGGGAAATATTCAGTTTATGAGGATTTTTGTCACTATCAGACTTGAACAATCTGTGGCTTGGTGTGTTGTTGAAGACAGAAAAAGAGTCCAGCTGTTAGTTAACCCAAATATCTCTAGCTGGGTAGACTGGGGCAGCAACTGTAATTTCAGCAGAGGAAAGATAATGCTTCCTGATCATTTCTGCACATTCACATGTTTTCTAAAGGATACAGAACATGATACACTAGAGACAGGACTTAAGATCAGGGTATGCTATGGTTTCACCAGAAATGTTGATAGCAATATAGAGCTGTTGATAGCATGAGCAAACTGGCCATTTTTTTTACATGAATGCCATCCCATGGTCTGTACTGAAAATCTTCAGGGTTTCTTAGTAATTAACATTATAACTTCACTAAGGAGATTAACTCAAGGCCAAAATGAAATTTGGTCCTTAAACAGCAATGTTCCCAGTGGACTGTGATCTTTTGTATCTGCTTAACCATCAGTGTATGTTATTTGGTGCTCATATTTGACAGCTAATGATGTAATTTGACTTCTATTTAAGATCTTTGACAGATTTTGATATTTGGTAAAGGTAAAGGTAAAGGTATCCCCTGTGCAAGCACCAGGTCATGTCTGACCCTTGGGGTGACGCCCTCTAGCGTTTTCATGGCAGACTCAATACGGGGTGGTTCGCCAGTGCCTTTCCCAGTCATTACCGTTTACCCCCCAGCAAGCTGGGTACTCATTTTACTGACCTCGGAAGGATGGAAGGTTGAGTCAACCTTGAGCCGTCTGCTGGGATTGAACTCCCAGCCTCATGGGCAGAGCTTTCAGACTGCATGTCTGCTGCCTTACCACTCTGCGCCACAAGAGGCTCTTTGATATTAGGTCTTTGATATTAAAAAGTTACTCATCATTATGAAGTAGACTGTTTTATGACAGGCTGTTCAGGGTTTCAATGGTCTATTAAGTTCTGGCCTATAGGAGGAGGTAGATTGCTCTATACCCTGCTGCTATCATTTTACTAAACACATTGCAGTTAAAACCTCTATTATCCTTTCTGACTTAAATGCTACATTAGCAACAGCAGGACAGGATGGCCCCCAAGTTGCTGATTTTCCTATTGTGAACAATCTGAGGATGTGGACAGGATTCTTGGAAGCTTGAGACCCACCCCACGGTCATATGATTCTTGGCTCCTCCCAACGGCTTAAGTCTGCCAGGTGTGGGACTAGCACACTGGGTCTGGGAGAGAGTGAGTGCCTTCATGGAAAAGGGGTGGTTGTTTCTGCCTTGCAGAAGGGAGTGGTGTATCCAGCCATTAAGGCACCTAGTCTGAACACTAGAGTGCTGAATAACTACCATCCAACCTCAAAGGTGCCATTCATGAAGGTGATTTAGCTAATGGTGGCTGACTAACCTCAGGGATTTCTGAATGCATAGATTGTTTGGATCCACGCCAATCTGATTTCAGGCCTAATTTTAGGGCTGAAATGGTCTTGGTCACTCTTGTGGATGACATATTTTGGAAGGCAAATACAACCCCATTAATTCTTCCAGAGTTTTTGATAGCTTTTGATACCAACCATCATGGTAAACTTTTGGATCATTTTTCAGTATTAGGGCTGGGAGGCATTTTGTAGTGGTTCCAGGCCACTAGAGGGTAGTTTTCACAGTGTAGTGCTGGAGGACTACTGCTCTGCTCTTTGGCCTTTGGCTTTTGTAGTTTCCCAAGGTTTCATCTTGTCCGCCATGCTTTTCAACATCTATGTAAAACCCCTGGAGAGGTCATTCAGAAATTTAAACTGAGATGACAGTCAGCTGTAGCTTGTGCTATCATCAGATCCCAGGGAAGCTGTGGAAACTGTGAAGTTCTTGGAGGAAGTTTTTGAACGGATGAGGGCTAATAATATGAAAATGTATCCCAATGAAACAAAGCTGCTACTGGTTGGAGGATGGTCTGCCCCAGGAAATTAGTTATCCCCTCTTTGAGATGAGGTTGCATTCCTCCTAAGGGAGCAAGTTTGTAGCTTGGAGGTGCTGCTGGATCTGTGCCTCCTTTGGATAAACAGGTGATGGAGGTAATCATGGGTTTCTTTCAGTTGTTTTGGATAGTGAGCCAGCTGTGAACCTTTCTAGGCTGACAAGATCTTGTCACTGTAGTATATGCCCTGGTAACATCTAGATTAAACTACAACAGTGTGGTCCTGTATTACAAAAATGTTACGAATGTGACCTGTGTTACCAATGCAGTCCTTTGTTGCATAGGTAAAAAGGGACTTACCTTTGTAGAGCTGCAATTGAAGACTGTTCAGAAACTGCAGTTGCTACAGAATGTTGGAGCCAGGATGTTAACTGGAGTGAATCTTAAGCACTATATCACTCCAATCCCATTCCAATTTGTTTCCAGACTAAATTCAGGTATTGACCCTTAAGGCCCTGTATAGTCTGGAACCACTGTACCTTAAGGGACTGTCTTGTCCTACATGAACCTACCCATACACTCTGGTCTTCTTCAGAGGTCCCCACCATCTTACGCTAGATGGGTGATGATACAAGGAAGGGCTTTCTTGGTCATGGTACCAAACCTTTGGAACTCTCTCCCCAGGAAGATTAATCTGTCTCTTTTTGGGGGTGCCTTTGGAAGATTGTGATTCACCAAGCAACTGACATGCTTCAGCTGTATCTTTACCATCCACCCATCCTACCCAACTTAGTAGATTTTTAATTATTTTATATTTAAAAGATTTATTGTAATTTAAAATTGTTTTTCACTGGGTGTATTTTTAGCTGCTACTAGTCTCATTTGGAGGAGAGAGAGTGAGATGTAAATTCCATAAATAAATGATAAATGAATGGAGCAGTGTCAGTGGGGATCCCAACAGTGATACTTGGTTAAAAATGCATAATGTAGCTCTGAGCAGAAGAATTTCTGATTTATCCCCCATCCCACTTCAGCCCTAAATGCCACTCCCCCCAAAATAATTTTTCTTAGAAGCCAGTTTTGAGAGCCAGCTTGGTGTAGTGGCTAAGAGCAGCAGCTTCTAATCTGGAGAGCTGAGTTTGATTCCCCACTCCTCCACATGCAGCCAGCTGGGTGACCTTGGGCTGTTTGAGCTGTTCTTACAGAGCAGTTCTGTTAGAGCTATCTCAGCCCCACCTACCTCACAGGACGTCTGTTGTGGGGAGAGGAAGGGAAGGCAATTTAAGCCAATTTAAGACTCCTTTGGGTAGCGAAGAGTGAAATATAAAACCCAACTATTCCTCTTGGAACAACATTTCATGGGGTATTTTGGTCTGTAGAAAGAAGCAAGAAAGTCATACTACATGGAAGGAAATTCTTCCGCTCACCAAACTGCCACACTCGTTCCAAAGTCTCAGTCAACAAGATGCTTGTCTATGTCACACGAGACTTCCTCCTTCTAAATCAGATCAATTGTCCATCAAGGTCAGTACTTGACTACCCAGACTGCCAGGTACTCTCCAGGCTCTTGGGAGCAGGTATTTCACATCACCTCATCCTTTAAATAGGAGATGAACCTTGGATCTTCTGCATGCCAAATGCTGTATTGCTGAGCCACAGACTTTCCCCAAATTTGTTACAGTATACTTCCTGATTCTCCCCCCAACGTTTTCCTTTTTCTTTTTCAGGGTTAAAATATTCTCTAGGCCATCTCCAACTGAACACAATAATATTACGTGTGAGTGCCCAAGTGGATGAATATGATAGATGTGCCAGGTGGTTTCCCCCTGAACGCTAAATGGCCTCTTTTCTCTGGTTCATAATGACCTTTACGTATTATGTTTGGTGAATTGAGTTTCTCAGATGCTGTTATGTATTCCTCACACAAAACCTGAAAGAGCTGCAGGTAATAAAAAGTGAATAAATTACCCCAGTCTTCAGTAGATCAAATCTCCTGGTTCTATAGTCCGCAATTTGAAATCCCTCTGTACCATAGCTTTTCTGCCTGGGCATGAATAGTCTCCTTCATTATATAATGGAGCTACAAAGTCATGATTAGCATAATACTGAATATTTTATAGAATGACTTGCTGTCTAGAGGCCTTCCCTTTTCTCCATCATCCTGTCATGACTTGGCAAAGATATGATAATATTCGTTACTTCTGCAGTTGCAAGGAAATGCCTTAAAGTTAGGCTGTGTTACGGTAGCACAGAGCTTATTGGGCATTTTCAATGTTTTTCATTGCTTGAGGCCCATGCACAAATAGCTGGAATGTGGGGAGTGAGATTGTCCACCTTTGTCCAGAGCATGGTTTCTGATAGTATGAAGAGTTTTTTCTACATCTACGGTTTTATGCATATAGATTCTATTTCATATATACATGTATTTAAGGAGATAGTCATAGAGCTGGATTTACACACAAGGTAAGTAAGTTACATTTTAGGCCTTCATATTGTAAGATGCTAGTAAATATATTCTTTAAAATTACTAGATTTTGGGAGCTAATGCTATGGTGCCTCGTAAACCAGACATAGCTCAGGGACTCAGTACAACAGAGAAAACTTTCATTCAAACTAATATCAAAATATTTTCTTATTTAGCAAACTTATACATTCTGCTGCCAGGACCATAGCCCTGGTAGTGCACAAAGGGGAGTGGTCCCACCAATCATTTGTCGTGCCCCTCCAATCAGCACTACGGGTTGTGAGTCTTCTGTTAGTGAGAGTCTTCTGTTAATGAGAGACAGCATTTCCTACCCTCCTCCCCCCTGCCTCCCAGACTTTCCCTTTGCAATTTGTTTCCTGACAAAGTAGCTGATCCAGCTATATTCAAGCATCTGAAGAGTCCTTTCCCCACCTTTGCTTGCTAGCTCATGCCAGTCATGGATTCTTCTGATTTGCAAAACTGTAGCACATTACTGTAGAAGCTCTTCCCTTTTGGCCAAACATTAGTCCAGGTGGGCTGGTTCAAAGGTGGTTGGATAATAGCAGCAGCAGAAGCCCCAGTATTCTGCCTTTCACGAGTGGGCTTGTGACCATTTTACACTGTGTGCAGGTGTCCAAGCAGTGGCTTTGGCCCTTGAAATAACTTGGGGTGGGGGAAAAGAGTTCTGCATGACAAGCCTACAGTGGGTTGGGGCATCACAGCATTTAAAAATATTTGAACATTGGTGATAATTAATTGGTACTGGCAATAATTATGCCTTTTTAAAATAGGCTCAGCAAGGGGTAGGGAGTTAATCTCTATCTGTAGTGGGCAACCTCCCCAGCTTCGCTTTCCATCTGTGTAAAACAAAAAAGCCATCCAACCCATTCTGAGAAGGAAAAGGGTTTGTGCACACCAGCTAGGGTTGTCAGCTTCATGTTGGAAAATTCCTGGAGATTTGGGGGATGGATCCTAGGGAAGATGAGAGAGATACATTAATCAGGTAAAAATACATTATAGTCTATACTCTCAAGTAGTCATTTCTCCAGGGAAAGTGATCTTCCTCGTCTGCTGATCCCTTGTAATTTTGGAAGATCTCCAGATCCCACTTGGGGGTTGCCAACTCAATTGTACTCCAGCTTGAGTGTCTATAGCAGGCTTTCTCAACCAGGGTTTCATGAAATACTTGGATTTCTTGATGGTCTTGGATGGTCTCCTGAATGGGTGATATTATTACATCACATTACATTACATTACTTTACATTATGTTACACATTTATCAGGTAACATGAACATCTATGGTTATGTTGACCCACCTCACCTCCCAAAATGGCCAATGAATTGGTAGGAAAGGGAGGGTCTATGGGTGGTGTGTACATAACCATGCTTCCCAGCCATATTCTGCATGCTTGCACCACATGGGTTTTCTTGAACCCAGAAGAATATTTTAGAGGTTTCTCAATGATAAAGAAGTTGAGAAAAGCTTGTCTATAGCTGTCCTTAAGTCCTTATGGCTAATTATGTGGAGCTAAACCAGAGCAGGTTTAGGGGCTTTTAGGGGGGGTGAGTTTAATGGAAAATGATGGTTGTATGGATCTAAGGAGCCATACATACATACCAAAAATGCATCTTTTTTCTGTGATCTCTCATGCTCAGAGGAAGAAACATAAACTCCTATGGTGATACATTGGTGGGGGGATTCCCATTTGGCACCCTGCAACCTAGGAAGGTGGAAGTGGGACAGCATGTGGGTGGGGATCTTCATGCATTAGTAAGACTCATGTGTAAGTAATGGAAGGGGATATCTGGTTTTAAACAAAATGGTTTATTGTTTAACCTTCTTTGGAGAATGATCCCTTGTAGAGACTTTGCATTACAGCATAACACGTTCATAATAAAGCAAATAATTATGTACTCACCCCCATTGTACTTATTCGCCTTCCAATGGTTTTTTTCAGGTTACGGGCTTGTTTTTGACTATCAAGTATTCGGTAAATAAATGTCAAGGAATCAAGTAATGTGCATACATGTTCAAGTTCTGTTCTATCTTCAGCATAATCTGTCTCAGACAGTATTCGTCTCACTTTTCTCACTATGCATTGTGGGGTTTTAAAATTCTGTTGAATCTCATTTTGGTATTAATATTTCTCTATTCATCCTGAATTTTTGAGGCTCAGAATTCAGGAGCTGAGGTATAAACATCACACAGAACAGGCCAGCTTTTGTTTATTTCTAGCAATCCAGGTCTGAACTTTTGGGCAGTAAACTTTTGTTTTACCCTCCATGGAAGTAAACCCAGTCCATTTAAGCATGCTGAGCTTAATTGAGCTTGGCTGCATCTAATCAGTTCCCAGTGAGGATTGCCTCCAGACTTGCTGGAGTTTGTCCTAAAATAAAAGACTGTTGCATTTAACAACAAGGCTTTACCCTGGTACAAGTGTGAGATGGGACACATTGCAGAATGGCTCACCCAAAGGCATTCAGTGTGCAGAAACCTTTGTCAATCCACTTTAATGCTAGAACTTGGAGGATCTGGAGCATAACATCCTTCGCCATCCTTTCTTTGATCAATAACTTTGAAATACTGTATAGGAGGCCAACAATTGGACACGTTCTGAGGTATGCCACTGAATAACAATTGAGTCTGATTTATACTTGCTAGAGATTAAGTGCGGCTGTGGTAGTAAAGTGCTGAGGTGCTAAAATAGAATGGCCCACATCAGGCTTCAGTCTGACCATCAGACCTCAGAATGTTTGCCTGTGTCAACTCCTCCCCACCTGATAACCAACATAGCAAGTAAAAAGAAGAGAGAGAGACTTTCTCATATAATACTGTTTTCCCATTTGCATTTTTTTAAATGAAGAAGCATACAGAACTGGAATTTACCACTTGCAATCTGCAGCAGTACAATCCAGCCCAACATTTCCTGTTCATATGTAACCTGCCCCCCTCCTGAAGCATTGATAGGGGAAGGGCATTGTCTTAATTTACTGTTGATTCACTTGCAAAAGCAACAATCTGACTTCTGTGAGTAGCAAGACACTGGGCGAAATGGTCTTTTGGTCTATTTAAAAAAAACATGCATTGGATAGACAATTCATTTCACAGATGCAGATCAAAACATTAGCAAGTTCTAGCTTTGAAGGCAGAAAAGGAACTGAACCTCCAAACATTTGAAGAAGAGTTGGTTTTTATAGCTTGCTATTCAGTGCCTGATGGGAGCCCCAAAGCAGCTTACAATCACTTTCCCTTCCTCTCCCCACAACAAAAACCCTGTGAGATAGTTGGGGCTGAGCGAGCCCTGATAGTACTGCTAGCTGCATGTGGAGTAGCAGGGAATCAAACCTGTGCCACCAGATTAGAAGCAGCTGCTCCTACAACATACAACATACTAACCAGTATGACATGGATTGCATTGCTTTCTTTAATATTTCATTGAAATAACAGCCAAAGTGCACAAATCTATCCCACTAGGATTGTATCCAAGTTTTCTTAAGCATTCCCCCCCTAAAAATGGCAATGCAACTTTGCTATTTGATTGCAATTTTAGCTGGATCTAGTGATGAACATGTTTTTCTGTCTCCAAGGAACAAACATGGCCTTTCAAGTCCCCTCTGGCCCTATGGTTTCTATGATTCTATGAATATTTTCCCAGAATGGGCCTTAAAAGACAGCCTGGCATGGCTTACAAATATATCCATGAATCTTCTTGCTCTGGAGAGACATGGGCTGTTTAGATATTTATACTTTGAAAGATAACTGCAGTGCTGAGATGGCTTTCACCGTGCTAAAGTTAATAAATAACTTGTTAAGGGGGAGGAGATGGTGAAATAGTCCAAATGCTAGAAAGTTGTTTCATCTTCCTGCCTTCCAATCCTACATAAACCCATGAAATAGCCAACAGACCCAGGGGAGATCAAATCGGAGGCTGCTGATTTCAGGAATATTTATGGTCCCCTTTCCCCCAGTGACAATTGTTCATGACTGCTGATAAGATCAATCCATCACAGACATATAAAAAGCTAAGAATGATCCAAGGTGTGTTAAGCAGAAATATTTCTGCATTTCATTCACAGCTGAACGCTCCAACATATCAAATAAAATCGTAAACTGTAACCTGCATATTCTGGAGTGGGAAACCAAATAGGGAGAATTAAAGAGGCTGAGCAATAGAGGGAGCTGTGGTCAAATGTGAAAAGAGGAGAGTAAGTTACGGCTTGCTCTTTGAAATTCCTCCCTTGCTTTCCAGGTAATAATAATACTCCTTCTAGAATCAAAAGAGAGAAGAGCATAAAGCAATGAGGGTTTTCAAGGAAGAAATGCCATTATACTCAATGGTGTGATTAACAGGTCCGATAATTTTCCATTTGGGGATGACACAGCATGTTTACTGAGAAGGAGTCAAATGCTCCTCCTGAAATGTCAGCAAACTAGCTGCCCTCCAGTCACACCACCCATGTCACTGACCTAATTAATTGTGCATGATTCAGCAGGGTATCCTTCCAGTGAGCTCATTAATTGCATGGTAGAAAGGGGCTCAGAAGAAAGGGAGAAAAAGCTGCCTTCTTTCAGAGCTCTCCATGGCCCAGCTAAGGTTCAAAAGCAAAACAATGTCACCTGGAAGGCATCATTTGATCTTTATTGTCTCTGCATTTTTATTGGCTTTTCTTTCCAGAATGAGGTAATCTCTCAGGGAGAGCAGAATTGATGGTAAAGCAGCAGCTGCCCACCATGTATGGTGAGAATATTATATTTAAATATAAGGACATCATTGGAAAGAGGCTTTGAGGATCAGGGTGAGTAGGTGAGTATTGGGACCAGCAGAGCAATTTCACAGGGCAACACTGGATGCATCTAGAGATGATAAACAAGATATTATCTCTAGAGCAATAATGAGCAAGGAAACAAATGAAAAGTAGTCAGCATGAATGCAGCCAGGGAAAGGGTGAAGCCAAAACAAAAGACGAGATAAATGTCACATGTCTCATTCAATCCGGAAAATGCAAGGTGCAAGCTCATAAGCTTTGATTTGCCTCAGAGTCATGCGGGGAAGGTGGAAGTGTTTAACTCTTCAAGTTCCACTCAGTTTCACTACTGAAGGCAGCTCTTCTGCTCTGCGATGAGCATTTTAAAGGAATTATTATTATTATTATTATTATTATTATCAATATTATTATTACAAAGCATAATAAAGCTCAAGTTGAAAACTGCTCTGTGAGAACAGTATCTAACAGGTAGCAGTGAATAGCATGTGGAGGAGCAGGGAATCAAATCCAGCTCACCACATTAGAAACAGCTTCTCTTTACTACACCAAACTGTAGAAATTGCCATTGACTGAAAGAGATGTCGCTGGAGCACTGGGAGAAGAAGCTGGTGAATGAGGATGGTGTAAGTCTTTTTTGACTTGCTCACTGTCTGTTAGGGGGTTCTTTCCCTTTAAATTGGGACCTCGTTGTGGCTAATGGATTCTCAGAGCAATCCAAAGAGGGAGACACTCAGATATTTCCTACATGAAGAGGTGATTGTGTGGTTAATAAGGATTGCAATTTGAAAAGGAAGGTGTGCTTTTATCTTCTGTGTTCTGTGTGTAGAGGGGAGGGCTACATACCCTCCCCATCCCCATCTGAAGCAGCTCTTTCCTCCAGGGGAACTGATCTCTGCAGTCTGGAGAGGAGCTTTCATTCTGGGGGTTCCCCAGGTCCCACGTGGAGGCTGACATCCCTGAACAGGAGCAGGGATGCCAGCCTTCAGCTGGGACCTGGCAATTCCACTTCTAAAAGGTAAAGGTAAAGGTATCCCCTGTGCAAGCACCGAGTCATGTCTGACCCTTGGGGTGACGCCCTCCAGCGTTTTCATGGCAGACTCAATACGGGGTGGTTTGCCAGTGCCTTCCCCAGTCATTACCGTTTACCCCCCAGCAAGCTGGGTACTCATTTTACCGACCTTGGAAGGATGGAAGGCTGAGTCAACCTTGAGCCGGCTGCTGGGATCGAACTCCCAGCCTCATGGGCAAAGCTTTCAGACGGCTGTCTTACCACTCTGCGCCACAAGAGGCTCTTAATTCCACTTCTAGCGTTTCTCAAAGCCTGAAAAACAAATGTTTCTCAATGGTAAAAAAGTTGAGAAAAGCTGACATAGAGGCAGTAATTAAGAAACTGTCTAAGTTCTTTGCCAACCAATGTTTTCATGTTTGATCACAACATACAACTATTTTTGATTTACATTGATATTGAACTGAACTGAAGAACATAAAGACTGAAAGGTTTTCAGTTCTTCCAGCGAATTTTGCTCTCAATTAAATATTTTCATTAGAGGAAGAAAATGTGACAAGTTTATGAATTATTTGATGTTTATTGTTATTAGCAATTACTGCCACCCAGCATTTCTCTTTCTTTCCCACCAGGGCTGAATCTGCACGGAGCTTTTATTCCAATCCCAAGTTGATTCAGTCCCTGCCATTTACACTGAATGCGATTTTGATTTTGGTCAATTTAAATTTTTCATCTGCAACAAGCATGATTGATCCTGCAATATCCTGGAGTGGATATAATTGTCAATATTTGAAAAATCGGCATGAGTAAAGGTGCAGCTCTCTGCTTTCCCAAAAATAACTTGCTGCTGAGCCTCCAACAATGTAGAAAAGCCCTGATTGGCCAGGGCACCAGTTCAATGGCTTCCTGGTTCCCAAGTTGCAAGGTTTCCCTTAAAGGGAAAGACCTAACTTCTCTCAGCAGAAGCTCCAGAAGCTATAACTTCTCTCAGCAGAGATTTTCCTCTTGGATTTATTCGCCCTCCTCTGCTGTCTCCAATCGTCCTCTCCCCAATCAAGAAAAGAAATTGGCTCCTGCTGCACTCCCCCCCCCCCCGATCCCTGCACCTCCATGGGATCCAAAGCCAGAGAGTAATTTTTTTTTTCAGGGGGACTAATCTCTCTTGCCTAGAAAAGACCTGCAATTCCAGAAAATCACCAGGTCCCAACTAAAGATTGGCATCCTGCAACCTCTCTCGGGCACTGTGCCACAGAGTTCCCCATTCGCAAGCAAGCTCTTTCATCTCCAGAGGTTCCTGCTGTGATTCATATGAGCAGCACAGTTTCTCAGTTACCTCAGTAATGTGAATTGTTAGCAGCCAGGAAGCAATGGCCGTATCCTTGGATGTGCTGGGTCCTTTGTAACTTCTACAATCTGACCTATGGGAAGCATGTCTGTATCAGCCTGGAGTCAGATCAATCCATTCTAATACCATTACATTGTCTCAGCCCTTTAAGAATATCTGTGATATGCAGGCACTCTTACATTGTTCATCTTACTGTGCCTTTCTTTTAGCACTCAACATGACAGGATTATCTTGATAATAACTTCATTTACAGATTGAAAATATATCAACCACTGATAAAAGGATTCCTCCTACACATTGAAGAAATTTTGTCATTCCTTTACATCAGACATTAATAGCTCCAGTCTTCCAACTGCTTAAAATAAAGGGCAATTCAGACATCCAATTTGGAGGTGAAAATGTCACCTTAAGATGATTCTGCCCTTCAATTTTCATAAGATAGAAGTGGTCTTGTGAAGAAAGTACTTCCATGCTATGAAAATTGCTGGCATTTCATTGACCCCAATATGCCTGCTCCTGATAAGCATTTTTAAGATAATCTTTTAACATTAACAATTTCTCTCATCCTCAGACTGATTCCTTGAATTATTGGGTGCTGTCATTTTATTGTCCTTTTTGTGCTTTATATTATACTTTGTCACTGATGAGTGTCAAAGCTCCATATCCTTCTTAGGCAGTGATACATTTTGTTCATGTAAGGTTATCTATATACAAGTACAAGGAGAGAGATGGTGATGATGATAAAGAAATTGCTGCTTCTTTCCTTGGCTTTTTCCCGCCTACATCTGATAAGGGGAGGGAGGAAACCTTAAAATAATTTGTCCAGAAAACATTATGTCTGCTGTGTTTTTTTCTCATGGTCTTTTGTAGACAGAGTTTCTCTTTGAAGAGCTGGACCATAAACTCTCTTTAGTGATTTTAATTCCTTGTTAGTTTTGTACATTTTTTTTCCTGTTCAAATATTTTTCAAAAGTCAGACTGGGGCAATGCACCCTTGAAAACCTCAATTGCAAAACCTAAAACCTGGGGGTGGAGGGGAATA
This sequence comes from Paroedura picta, assembly GCF_049243985.1. Lineage (NCBI taxonomy): Eukaryota > Metazoa > Chordata > Lepidosauria > Squamata > Gekkonidae > Paroedura > Paroedura picta. The sequence goes on along the minus strand of NC_135374.1, from coordinate 82,585,009 downwards.
ATATGTTTGTTTTAATAAAAGGGTTCCCATAGCCCAAGGTATAAATCAACAGAACAGTTGCTGGATATTTTCTGTCACCGGCTAAACCAATCCCGCTGCAAAACAGGCTCCCCTGGGAATTGCTTTTGCTTTGCCAGCACCAGATATGCTATCGTGAAATTACAGCTCATATCGTTCCTTGGTCCATTGGCCTGTTATGACTGCATTTCATTTCCAACTCGTAAAATTTGAGGTTTGTAAATGGCAAGCCCATCATTTCTTATCAAAGCATGTCCAGCATAACTGCTATTAATTATACAACTCTCTATCATCCTGTGAGATTGTACTGAAATAACCATGAGATGAAATTGCTGCAGGACGTCTGTCATCAATTGGAAATGTATTTTCAACTTCTCCCTGGGAAAAAAAGAAAAGAATGTGGATTATGTCTCTGCTTTGGCTTAGCGAATGCTATTTTAATAATAGATATTGGCTATTACTGACTTTAGTGAGTGATTTTAACAGATGAGAATAGAAATTTTCATTTGGAGGTGAGACCGCGTCAAAGCATCACTATTCTCAGCTGCCCAGCACATCTGCTCTGACATGCCTGCTTTTGAAAGAAGCTCATTGGCATTCTGCTTAAAGAAATATATTTCAAAGTCACACAAAGAGGAATGGGAGCATGGGACAGGCACGTAATAAATAAGAATCTTTGCAATAGAGCACACATTGGCCGGGAAAGATACACGTATGAAGATGACAGCAGGTTTAAATTCATTCCAGTGGCCCACAAAATAATGCTGTTCTTCATTTTTACTCTTTAAAACAGAGTAAAGGACATGACATTCTTTCCTGAACCACAGTTCCCCCACAAAAAGACATCACACTATTCATATTTATATCACACATCCTCCCAGGTGATATATACATCAGGGTCTGTATATACCCACACTTATTTGTCTATCTTCTCATATTCTATATACTAACTAGCTTCAAAGCCTGTTCCTAAGAACGGGCCTTGAAGAGTCCCCTGGCCCCTGGCCTGGCAACTTAAGGTGGCTTTGGGCCGCAGCTCGCAGCCAGATCAAGTGGGGTGGGTGGGGGCTGAGCAGCTCGTTAGCAGGGCTGAGACAGAGCTCCTTAGCAGTCAGCTAGTCAGCTACTTAGCAGTCCTTAACGAGTAGTCAGCAGGCCAGGAGGCCCTCATCAGCAGGCCGAGCCTAGCAGGCCAAGAGGCCCTTGTTAGGAGGCCCTCTACCATGATCCTTTGCCCAGGGCCTCTCCCCTTACCTGCTGCTGGCTCCAGGCGCTGAGGCGTCTGAGATCAAAGAGGCTAGAGTTCAGGGACGGATGGTGGGAGCTGCAGGGGCAGGGCCAATCAGGACAAAGCTGGCTGCACCCCGATTGGCCCTATTCCAACTTGGACAGCTGGACCTGTCCCACCCCCTAGGCTGTTTTATAAATTTATAGAAGAACAAAAATGGATAAGGATGGCTAAGTCAGCCAAATCTGATGACTGGGGTCATGAATGGGCAAGGCAAATCTTTCTACAAACTAGAACAAGGCCCTAGGTTTGTAGAAAAGTAAAATAGTTTTAAAATGAGGGCATTAAAAAAACTCAAAATGAAAAAAGGAACACCTGTTATTTTAAAAGATTGATGCCTTTAGTGCCTGTTGCTGGGCAACCACAACAGGCTTGGTTTCTGTCCCTTAAAGCAGGGTTAGTAAACCTGTGGTCCTCCAGATGTCCATGGACTACAATTCCCATGAGTCCCTGACAGCGTTTGGAGGACCACAGGTTGACAACCCTTCTTTAAGGCAAGAAGGGAGCATGGCTTTTTCTGGAACTGTTTTGGGCCTTGACAGAGGCCCAGCAGGAGCCACTGGCAACTTGGTACCATACAACTTGTGTGACTCATCTAAGTCTAGCTTCTTGCTACTCTTCAACAGAGCAACTGGGCCATAGTTTTCCTGGGTATTATAGAAACCTGAAGATGAGGAGAATATAAAATAAGTTGGCTAGTAATTGTGAAGGAAAAAAGGTGTAAAAGGGTGAAAGTCTATGTGGGGGCTTTCGAAGAAAGAAATAGTGGAAGACAGGGAAGTTCACTTTGCAAGTTCATCTTGTGGATTCCTGCTTCTTGTATCTAACTCTGAAGCAGGCCGTCGAGTATGGCATGCAAAACAGAGGCAGGGTCAGACTTGGGGCCTTTTCGCACGGGGATCTTTGTTGCAAATTGTTTGCGGAATGAAAAATCGCCATTTAAAATAGTGGAATTCGTCGTTATTCATACCTGCCTTTGTAGTGGAATCAGTTGCGTTTTTTAGCGTTTCCCACAGGCTTCCGGTCTCGGTAGAAATCGCTAGAAAGGAAGCGCTATTGCCAAGCTCGTCCCGCCCCTGGCCGTCAAGCAGCCAATGGGCAGCCGTTAGCATGCTCCCAAACAGCCCCTTTCCCTTTAAGAAAGGTTTTTTTTTTAAAAAAAACAGACCCATAGCAACGAATCTAGGTAGATTCGTTGCTACGGAGAGACCCATCCAGCTGCCTAATGTGAGCTGTCATTTGATTGTATGATCGTTGGCATGCTGCCTCGAGTGATAAAAAAAAAAATCCCCCCCCCCTCTCACGGGCCCGATTTTCGGCTGAATTTATGTGTAAAAAATAAAGGGACTTTATTTCAGCAAACGGGCTTTTATGTGGTTTGTGCTTAGTGACTAAAGGTGAAGGACTGAAGCCAGGGAAGCCTCTAAACAGAAAGAGGCTCGCTGGTGCGTTTATCCCCGCTCGCTCGGAGAAAAAAAAATGGCGATCGCTTCGCCGGAAGTTTGGAGGACAGGCTCAGGAGGAGGGACTTTGAAGAACCAGCAACAATGGTAACACACAGGTCTTTAGCGCTACTGTTGCAGATTGGTTGCAGGAGTGTATCGCTATCCGGAGGGTGAATCCACTTTTCTGGATTCCCCTGAAAGCGCTACAACGAAGCGCTTTTTGCGGGTCGGTTTCAGGATTGTTGCAGATTGTCTACGACGTCGTGGGTTATGGCAAATTAGTAGCGTTTCCAATTAGCAACCATTGTGCTATTTTGAAGCCGTGCGAAATGGCCCTGGGTATTTACCTACATATCAGAAATAAGTCTCAGGTTTACAGAAAAATAGAAAATAAGGGATTAAAATAAAATATTTTCCCCCAAATAACCCTTATAGCTTAAAAACCTGCTATTTAGCTCTCATCAGCCAATTGGGAGGTTGCTATATTAACAATACCATGAGGCTGGCTCTCATAGGCAGCCCCACAAATGCATGCCCCAACACGCTTGGGAACACTTAGGCCCGTGTATACACTAGTTTACCCTGGCACTTCCCTTCTCCAAAGGAGTTGCATAGAAAAATGCCTCTTATAAGCAATAGTAAGGCCCATTCCGCACAAGTTAAATGTAGCAGGAGTGTGGCAAATTGTAAATGCTACGAATTTGCTGTTATGCATGACATCGCACACAATCTGCCACACTCCTAAAACAGACCCGCGAAAAGGGCTTCATTGTAGCACTTCCAGGGAAATCCCAAAAAGTGGATTCACCCTCTGGAAAGCGCTACACTCTTGCAAACAATCTGCAACAGTTTCAAAAAAGTTCTGTGCGTTACCATTGTTGGTAACGCGATTGCCATTTTTTTTTCTCGGAGTGAGCGGAGAGCAACGAGCCGGCGAGCCTTCATTCACCCAGCGAGGCTTCTCCGGCTGCAGTCCCTCCACAGAGCTGTTTTAAAGCTCCCCTCAATTCCACTATTTTAAATTTTCTTTCTGTAAGCAATTTGCCACATTGATCCTTGTGCGGAATGGGCCAACACGGCTACCTACTTGAATCAAGGGTTACCAGGTCATTTGTAACTAGAAAAGTCAGCTTTATCCAGGAACGATTGGCACTGATATCCCAGCCTAAGCAAGGTTCAAGTCAAATTTGGTTTAAGCAGTTACCTAAAGAACAATTTCAAATGGTATGCCAAACCCCAGGAAATACCCATCCAAACAGGAATACATTTTAAGTTGGAGTTTGCGGGGCAGTTGCATTGCATAAGAGGTTTTATTCTGATTACTTTTATGCTAACTTGCAACCGCATAAAGTGCAGTTTAGTTCTATTTTCCCAAACTATTCACACAGATTAAGTAAATAGCTCTCACAGCTACATGGTGTGAACTTTCACTTTGTGAGTTTCAGAGTTTTGACGTTTATTCATTGCCCAAGAAGCAAAAGATTTTTGATCTCATGCAGGATGAGGAAATATCTATTTTAAGGTCACGGTAGCTGTTTAAAGTTCAAAATGTATCTAAAAATAAACATCCTGACATTCTGATGGCAGTATGTACTAGCTACCATATCATGTAGTCACGAGAAAGTCTTCTCACTGAAAGTTCTAATATTTAGGAAACTGAAAATAAAATAAGGTGAAACTAGGAATTATTGCAGAAATTGTTTTTTGCTTGATTCTATTACTGCTCTGAACTGTGCAGATTCAAAAGAAAAAATGCTCACTATCTTCATATGATATACACCTACCTTATCAGCATAATATCTCACTGCTGCCATGACTACTATGGGGTTGCTGCAAGATGTTGTGGGTTTTACACAGATATGGAAGGTCATATTCATAATTTAGTGTTCCTTGCCAGTTACAGTGCCGGCACTATGTATGTGGGTGAAGTGATAATGTTAGTCTGGTACAGTTTTGGCCTTAGTTCCCTTGATGTCGCTATGAGGTTTGATCTAGAAAGATTTTACATGGTCCAAAAGTAAAGGTATCCCCTGTGCAAGCACCGAGTCATGTCTGAGTCTTGGGGTGACACCCTCTAGCATTTTCTTGGCAGACTCAATACAGGGTGGTTTGCCAGTGCCTTCCCCAGTCATTACCGTTTTACCCCCCAGCAAGCTTACCGACCTTGGAAAGATGGAAGGCTGAGTCAACCTTAAGCTGGCTGCTGGGATTGAACTCCCAGCCTCAGGGTCAGAGCTTCGGACAGCATGTCAGATGCCTTACCACCCTGCGCCACAAGAAGCTCTTACTTATGTTCTAGGTAAGCTCAATCAATCTTTAAGTTAGTGAATTACTTCTTTGGCTAACACATTAATTCAAGTTGCGTCCAAAGATGTTTATTGAGAAGTAACTGCCAGCTGAGACATCACTTCTCCCAGCAGGGCATTATATATCTCCCAATTATTCCTCTTTGGCTAGATGTGATTAGCCCAGTTAGGCAAGGGTTGAAGATAAAAGCATGAAGCTGAACATCTCCAAGTCTCTGATGAACAAAGGCTGCAAACTTAAGAATTCGTCCAAATAATAGCAAACATAAGGGATTAATTGGACATCCTGTAATTGCATCCTGCACCCAATGAAGAATCCAAGTTGGAATGTGTACAGATGATTTAATCTGCTAATTGTTTGCAAATAACTTACAACATGATACTGATAGTTCTCGTGAATTGTCCTTGAGTCCAAAATGAAGGTGATAGCACTGCACAGATGCTATGAAGATTAAAATAAAGGTATAATTTAAAAACACTGGTCCTTCTATTCAAATTTAGTGTGATTTTGTGTAGTCAGGGGGATTTTAATCTGATGAATGTGTCATCTCTTGAGTTACCATATAACTAAGTGTAACAAAGGTTCAGAGTAACTCTAAAATGCTCTTCAATATCCTTACCATCTTAAGGATGCAGACTGGAGGGGGGGGGTACCTTCGGTGAAGAGATTGATACAGCTATACCAAGTAGATCATATCATGTTAGTGGCAAATCTTAAATCAGTTTAAACCCAAGTATTGCATATCTAATTTACCCAGAGAGCTGTTTTTAGTACATGTGATCACTATAATTGAGACACATTCTACTTTTCTATACAGAAAAACAGACTGAGCAATGATTATGTGGAATATATCAACCCAGTCCAGTACAACTATTCTTTTCCAAGCAATAAAAATTATTTGAATTTTATGTTTTATCTGTGCCTCTTTATCCCATATTATGGTAGTAATGAAGAACATGAGGAGCAAATATCACCCGCACATTGATGCCATATACATTTGATTCGTTTCTTTCCTGCATCACTTGTTCTTTTAAACACTTCACATCTAGATTAATAGGTTCAAGATCTCACTTCAATTATTTTTATTATGCCTGGCTACAGATTTCCGACATTAGAAATTCAAGCATACAGTTCATTTAAAGATTCACTATCCCTGTTAAACAGTAATTCATGTCACTTTCTCCATTAAGACTCCCAAAACTCATGGGACAGCACTGATTTATAGAAATGATTGGAGCTGGAATTGTGCCTTTGTACACTGAATATTGTTTTGGTATACGGTGTCTTTTATATAGCAGTTCATGATGTAACAGGTTTCCAGTTAATAACAAGTAAAATAACCATTGTAATTTGAAATAAAATGGGTGCTAGTTGTCTTTCCCCCCACCCTGGGCAGGCCTGCCGAGGCCTGAGGAAGCCACAGTGGGCCTTCTCAGGGCAGGGGAGAGTTCTGGTGGGGACTCGCCTCCTCCCCCCCCCCGCCTCAGGCAGGCCTTCCAAGGCCTAGAGAAGCCACAGTAGGCCTTCTCAGAGGGAGACTGCTGATGGGGGTCACAGCCTTTCCCAGGGTCCCAGTGCCAGCAAAGCCAGGGCTTGCCTCCCTTCCCTCCCAGGCCCCAGGCCTGGCTGCAGTCCCAGGTCCTCCCCCTCCTCCCAGCTTGCACTTGCTGGCTGCCTTACCTCTCACAGGCAGTCAAGTGGAGTGGGCTGGCAGTGGAGGGGGATGTGGCCAGGGGTGAGACAGCCTACCTGATTGGCCATTCATTGGATGGATGGCCAATCAGGTACACACTGAGTCACACCTCCTCTCACCATCCCTGTCTAGCTTTATTTAAGGTACAGATTAGATGAAAGGTTTTTTTAAAGCTACCTCTCACCTCTTCAACAAATCCTGACCAAACCAATATTTAGGAAATGGAAGCACTATAAAACATATGAGTTTAGGAAGCTGCCTCATATTAAGTCCCATCAATAGTCAGTGCAGTCTACTCTTGCCCAGTCTGATAGGCAGTGGCTCTTTCTCAGTCCTAGCACCTGAACCTTGATGGTCACAAATCCTCAGGCACTCTTGAATGGAGAAAACTGACCCTTCCCTGTCTGTTTCAATTTCCTAACCACATCAGGAGGAGATGGTTGGTGAAATAAAGCTTGGTTAAGGACCATCATTACTTCTCTCAAGAAAATAGATTTTAAATTATTTATATCATTTAAAATGATTAATAATCATTACAGATTATTTTTCACCCCAAATTAATATAGATATGGACCCCTTGGACCAATCTTTTTGAAATTTGGAGGGGTGTCATGGAAAAGCTTCCTAAAACTACCCTGAATGTTTGGAGGCTTTACTTATATTAATTGATTTTAGTTGCCGCCATTCCACCCCGAATGTGTGCTATCCCCCCCCATGCATAATGGGCCTTCAGGAGCACCTAGATATGGACCCCTTGGACCAATCATTTTGAAATTTGGAGGGGTGTCATGGAAAAGCTTCCTAAAATTACCCTGAATGTTTGGAGGTTTTACTTCAAACCCCCACCCCCTGGCTCCAGGAAAGACAGGAATGCTGACATACTCATTGTAGTCTATGGTGCCATTGACTTCCATGGGCGCTGAAGAAGAGAAGAAGAGTTGGTTTTTATATGCCACTTTTCCCTACCCGAAGGAGGCTCAAAGTGGCTTACAGTCGCCTTCCCTTTCCTCTCCCCTGAATTGGGCCCTTCGTGCACAAGCCTACTTATGATCCAATAAGGGATGGCTTTCAAAAGCACTATGCATCTATGATTCTATGCATAGGCATTGCAATGGAGAAGTATGATTAAAAAAAAATTAGCAGGCATCACAGGACCTTTAAACTGCATCAGAATATGGAGGAAAGGGATTGGTTGCCTGAATTAATTGACAGGTAGAAGTGCAATATGTATAAGGCATGTTGTTCTCTTCTGCCTCTCTCAGCAGCCGGTGAGGAGGGTAAGATGCACAAAGAGAAGGCAGACACAGGCAAGACAACAAAAACGTGAGGAGGGCCTGGAGAGCACGATATAATGACACTATTTTTTACTAATGTGTGGAAATGCCCAGACATTTAACAATTCTGATCAATTACGTTTTCATTTAGTTATGCAACTGAGTTGGTCAATATCCACTTGCCTCTTGCACCTTGAAAGGAAGATGAAAGGCTGTAAAGGAAGATGAAATTGAACAGGGAGATGAATAAGTAAAATACTTGTGTTGATAATGAAGGTAAGCAAAAAGGGGGAAACACCCAACTGTGGGCAGTCCCCCACCCCCATAGTTCTGTCTAATATATATTGGATTCATGTGCATGACATTTCCCTTTTCAGGCCATCATTTCACCATCCTGTGTTTACATGATCTATTGTGGGAAGGATAGAGGCAAAGACCCTCCTGCTCCTACAGCTATTAGCAGCTTGCCAGAAGATGGAAGCAGGTAGAGGCAGGAGCTCAGGCTTTGCCTCCCCAGTGAGCAGAATCCTAATGGAGTTCGGAAAATGGGATAGAGATGGAGACATAAGGTTTTGAGTGATAGCAAAGAGTAAGCATACTAGCATCACAGAGGTCAATTAACTAGATGATCACACAAGAAAACAAAATTCTGATTCAGGTTTGAGATACGTTGAATATCTTTAATTTTAAACAAGAACCATGGAAGGCCTGATGTACATAGGTTTATCTGTTCACAGGTGCCTATTTTTAGAAATAAAACAGGTGCAGTGAACTGCTCTCGCATCCCTTTCTCTGTGTTCTGCTGTTTAAATCATGACCTTTCATAACTGGGCTGAGAGGACTAGGCTGAGAGAAAAATATTAAGTGAAATGAAGTAAAAGGTATATATGTAGAAAGGCAGGGTTTAGCCCACCTTACACATGTGTGTGTGTGTATTTAATGGTTTATTAAAGCAGAACAATTATACATGTACTTACTTTAATACATAGATTCAGATGGGTAACGAAGTTGGTCTGAAGCAGAACAAAGTTTGAGTCCTGTGGCCCATTTCTTCAGATACAAAGAGGTGTATCTGAAAAAGTGTGATTATACACAAAGGCTTATACCTTGAATAAAACTTGGTTAGTCTTAAAGATGCCACTTGACTCCCTCTTCATTTCACTTTTGTACAGGAAAAAAAACCAGGTCTACATCCCCAGCTTGAGGATCCCAAGAAGGAAGGGAAAAGTATTCCAGGTACCTCCTGTCTAAGCTGAAGTATCCCCCCCCCCACACACACACAGTGTCAGGGTGGGGCAGGTGAAGGCCATTTAAGGGCCTGGTATCTTCATCTGTAGCTCTTTTTATCTTCCCCAAGGTGGTCACACAAGCTGCATGGCTAGGGAGTAAGCCACAAAGCCATATGGATGCATGGATAGATGACTTGAAGTGGCAGGGTCAGTCACATTGGTGGGTTCATGTTGGGGGGAGGACTAGTAGCTGTTTGATTCACGTGTATTACGAAGCAATACTTCTGTTATCTGACCTTAGTGCATCTTCTTAAGATTGGAACCACACGGTCATGTGTGCAGAAAATCCACCCCTCCCTTTAGCCTCTAATTGTTGTCTGAACAGTGTTTAATTAAGGAATCTGTTTGCTTATGGGCACTATAGATCCCTTTGATTAATGTAAAATTAAATAACATTGCCTTTGATTATTCTATATGACAGTTGGCTCCCCTTAATCTACATTTGCCAGTAAATTTCACATATGCCAATTCATCTCTGCCTGTATTTAGTGTGCATGTGAAAATTTAATTGATTATGGAATTGAGACGTTCTCCCTTCTACTTAAAATCTGGGCAGAAAAATTCCCCTGGGCGAGAGGTTCTGCTGCTGAAAATTTTATTTATTTATTTATTTATTTATCATACTTCTATACCGCCCTCCCCGGAGGCTCAGGGCGGTTTACATTATAACAGAGAACCATACATAAAACCATACATAAATTCATTGATTGAATTTGGTAATGGTGGAAAAAGTCATAGTCAGAATATGTTTTCTACCGATGGAAACATCAATGGGATTGCTGCATTATTTGCTACTATTCAGATATTGAAGAACACATCTCATGTTTTTAAGTCTTAACAACGTTAGGATGCTTAGGCTGATCCTGCGTAGAGCAGGGGGTTGGACTAGATGGCCTGTATGGCCCCTTCCAACTCTATGATTCTATGATTCTATGATTCTAACTGAATCTGAAATCAACTTCATTTTTGCAAACCTAGCACCAATTATTGGCATGATCAGCAACATAACCCTAAACAGAATCAGTGGGTTAAGAAGATTACAATTCTGTTTGTCACCTAATTCTTTTTGTCACCTAATGAATCTTGAAGATGGCAAGAAATACCATCCAAAACTTGTGCAGCTGATTGGCTCATGACAACTTTTAGTTCTTCCATCCCTGGACATCAAAACTCATTATATGCTTATGGCTCTACGAAATTGCTCTCTGCAGGGCCTGCCTGATATAGTGCTGAATTCCAAGCTAGGGACACTAAATGTTGTGTTTCATATGCAGGGAAGAGGGAATCTGATATGGCACAATCTGTGGAGCTGAGAACTGGACTAACAGTTAATAATTCGATTCAGGTGGCTACTATCTCTCCATTCCAGATAAGGGAACCTTAGAGGGGCTTAATGCTGGAAAGGATTAAGAGCACAATGATTAACACAAACAAGTTCTGATACACTGAACTCTAACAATCCCCACTAGGATTTCAATCTGCTTACATGACCTCCGTCGACTAATGATGTTATTGGAATGAGCCATGCTGTCCTATTTCTCACAGCCTCACTTCAGCCTCCCTGTCACTTGGTCTCTTTCAGAGGGCCCTTGCCAATTAACGGGCAGTACAGCACAGCACCAGATCATATCAGCCATTTGGGTGTTTATAGCCTCTGAGCCACCTGCAAAGTAAAAGCAATCAGCAGCCAGGCTTGCTAGGACTGAGCAAGGACGCGAGGAAGCACAAAAAGAATACTTTAAAACATTGTCGTAAATGTTTTCTGGAGATAAGCTGCTTGGGGGTTACAATTATTTTGCTTTGAGGCTGGAAGTCTTTCCCCCCTTAACTTCACTCGCTGTGCTTAAATTCATGTTCAAAATTTGTGAATGATGTCATCAAGTGTGAAGGACAAATGTGTGTAAATTTGCATATATCTTTTTTTTTTTTTGTACATAAGTTATTGAAACTACAGGTGGGAAAGGACCCTGATTTAGGAATAATCTTAGCACGTCTCTAGAAGGTGGCCATTGTTCAGATTTTGGAAAGGCTTCAGAAGAAAAATAACTATTGCATATATGGAAGAATCCTGCTTAATGCGCTCTGTGTTGTTGCTGGAGCCATAGCCTATCTGGTTATATCAGATAATAGGCAAATAGTTGCTGGGGCTGTTCACTAGTCAGTCTGATGAAGGGTGGGACTGGGAAAAACCCAATCCACCACATTCTTTGTAAACTGTGTGGATTAACTCTTTGCCTTGGAATCAAGCAGAATTTGTTTGTGTGTGTGTTTTTTTTCTCCTTTCAGTTCTGGCTAGGAAAAGTCCCTTCATTTGCTGTTAGCATTTTGCTTGTGCTTTGGAGGTTGTTCATTTAAATAGGTCTGATTTTTAGTTCTTAGGACCTCGCAAAAGGATAGTGAAAAGTAATACATGCTAATTTGATTGGCAAACTTGCTGAAATTTGTGGAATGGGGAACTGACTAAGTCAAACACTGTGTGTTGACCAGTAAAGGTGTGGTTTTGGATCTACCCAACCCTAAAATATCTCCCAAAAAACCTTATGGGTATTTTCCAGGTATAGTTCAGCTTCTCAAATGTGTCTGTGTTTTCTTGAGAGAACGTGGGGGGGGGCAGGCCTGAGAAAATCTCTGATATATACAGGAACTACTAGTAGATCTGAAAACAGCAAAGAGGCAGGAAAAGACCACTCTCACTTCTCACCTGTTTGTGGAGCAGCTACTGCAATATTTTTAAAGTTGGGAAGTAGCTTAAGGAGTCTGCATTTATTAATTAAATTAGTTAACTACTACTTAAACCACACTGCTGTCTTCATTTGAGGGCACGTTGTTAATGTTAGTTGTATACAGTGATGCCTTCTGCGTTTCACAATCAAGTACCATTTTAGTGGAAACAGACTACTTTGCTGGAATTTAACAATTTGTTTTACATAACAGTAGAGCACTTGTGATATTCAGTGGGAAATGTCTCAACAGTTTGTTGGTAGCTCTTCACCTTAGATATGTAGTATGTATTTTTTCATTTGTTTGAATTTGTTTAATTGATTAAATCAGATATTTTAAAATGGTGATTTACAACAGCCTTTTTACACATTCAGGCCTTAAACCATTATAATTTGAAATTGAGCTTCTGGGCCACAGGGTTTGTTTGTTTGTTGTTGTTGTTTTAATGGGAGCTTCATGCATGGATCTGCTAGTTTTTTGTGTGCAAAATACTTACTTTGCCTCAATCTTTTTCTGGGGGGAGGGGGGGAGCAAGGGAAATATTGCTCCACCTGGTAAAAAGAGAACACATGATAAAGGAAGAGAGCTGCAGCCTAGGATAGGCATAGTAGTGATACTTAAAACACCTAGATTATTTAAATAAAACCAAGTCCTCAGGGCCATATGAATTGTCTTTAAGTGTAGCAAAAGAAATTGCTGATGTAGTTTTTGAGCCTTTAAAAAAAAATTCTTGGAGAACATGGGCCAGAGAGCTGGAGGTGAACAAATGTCTCCATCTTCAAGAAAAAGAAGAAGAAAAAAGAGGGTTCAGGTAACCACCACATCATCAGTTTGATATCCATAAAAAGTAAGGTTTCAGAACAAATCAACAGTCACCCTTTCAGCATTTAGAAAAAGATGGCTTTGACTACTAAGAATTGGCATGGGTTCCTCAGGTACAAGTAATTTCAGACCTGGGTAGATGTTTTGAAAGATGAGCCAGAGCAGCTGGCTGACTTTTCCTGGAAAGATGCATAATGGTGGGACAATGGGGCTCTCAGGATCTACTGACTCACCTTTGGACTAGTCTCATCCACCTCCTACCTCACTTCCCCTGCACCCACTTACCTTAATTGTAGCAGTTACTTAATGCTTAATTCTATTCACCAAACCCATTAGATCTTCCTGCCCAGATTTAAAGGGTCATTAAACATTTCTGACACTATTGTCCATCTCAGGAAAGCCCATTAAGCTATTGTTTCTCTGGCAAATATGTCAATCCACCCCAGAGTATGTTTTGCCCTATATCTGGAACATCCTGCTTCCCGGCAGTGTGTGTCTTGGATCTTCCACATACAGTCCTAATTGATTGCTGATCTTCTCACAAATGCTGATTTGAGTATTTGTGAGGAGTATTCCCTTGAGACTGGTAATTATTACCCTTCCCTAAGATCATTCTCACCTTTCCTCCCTCTTAGCCATCTCTGACCATGTTTGTTGTGTGCATTTTCTTTTATTCTTTTAAAGTAAAAACCTTTCTAGTTGAACATTTGCCTGGTTTATTTTGAGAGTTCTCTTAAAGGGAAAAAAAATCCCCATATATATAGATGAAGAATTTCAGTTACCCCCTCCCCCCATCTCACTGTCTCTTTAAGTGAATTCCTGCACCTAAATTAGGAGATTACCTATTTCAAAAACAAGACTATATGGCCATCTGATAGCAATACTAATTCTATGAATCACTATTCATTTAGACACATCTTAAAAGAGAGGGCAGATAGGATGAACCAGCAGTGGCAAGGGTACTGTCAATCATCATTTTGGGGTCAGGTAGTAATTTTCCTCCAGGCTAGATTTGCCCAGGGATTCTGGAGGGTTTCTCGCCTTCCTCTGAGCATAGAACAGTGATCACTGGAGAAGTGGATGGAATATGGGACGAACTAGATGAGTCCTGGGGCCTTTTCCACCTCTATATTTCCATGTTTCTGTGAAAAAACCTCAAGATACCTAATAGTCATCCAAAGATTGTCGGTTGCCAGGGGAATCTTATATCACCTAGTTTCACTGATACCTTGAAAGATTGTATGGCTTCAGAATTCCAGTAATTGCTAGAGATAGAATAAGGCCTCCTTTGCTACTGTCACCGCCAAGACTATATGATTGCCAGACCATGTAAGTAGGAATGAGTAGCCAGGGAATTGTGAGCTCACAAGGGGGAAATTCGTAGAAGGAATATGTTGTATGTCATTTTGAACACAATGGGTTATAGAATTGGATTAATTAAAATTAAGTTAAGAATGAACTGAAATATATTCTGGTTTTATTTATTTTGGGAATATAATGTTGTTTTTCTGAGCCTAATTCTGGGAGGGGAAGGTTGTCTATTACAAGGGTATAGCATATATGCAGCTCTAAGTTGCTGCAGCATGTTTGGGTTTTAAAGGTCATTCAATCAATAAAGTCTACAAGGGTAGTCAGGCCCTTTTCATGCAGCTACCCTTTTAGAATTGTTGATGTATTATAGGATTTGTCATATACATTCCACCTGAGTCTCAGACAACCTAGTTTAAATAGTTACCAGGCATCCTGGAGGACTTCAACACTCTTCTACATTTGAACTTTTTTTCTGACTAGTTCCTTCATTTTAGCAAAGTTCCTTCTTTATTAGCCATCAAAAGTTATTGCTAATAAAAAGCCAATATGTCTCTGTCAGAGGCTAGAAGCAGTGATTTTTATTTGGAGTCCTGATGGATAAATACTCAATAAATACTTGAGCAAGAGGTGGCCGCAAGAAAAGAATGTTCAAGTTCAGGGAAATAATGGTTTATAATACAAATGGTTTCTCTTAACAAGAAGAGACATATCAGGCTGATAAAGTCTTTTTCATGCTTGATTTGTCTGGTAATCAAAATGCCCCACAGAAAACAGCATGTTTTGTTTCATGCTGAGGAAGGATTATCATAACGGTGACAAGCAAAACAAAGAAGACACAGTTCAGAGAGTGACTGATACCTTTCCTCAAAAGCAATTGTTTGAGAGTTCCAAATAATCAATATTTAATTTTTCTCCAGGCAAAGTTGGCTTTTCAAGCTTTCTTTAGAAACCTGACTGAAGCCTATGGGGTTACTTTCCCTGAAAGCATGAGGGAAGTGTTGAGCACATTGCCCTATTCAGTAAAGAGGATGAAATTATTCCTCTGTTAGCGTATACTTTAGGGCGGGGGCAGATAATTGTCTGAACTGCATTCAGAGAAGACTATCAGCTCAAGCATTGCTATTTGACTCTCCACCAAACATTCCCTATTAATGGCTGGTGCTCTATAGTCACATGATGAGTACAATAAACTTCAATGACAGATACATGAATATCATCACATCTAGTTGGATCTTTTTAAATTGGTCAGCTTGCACGGAGCTGTGCTATCTCCTAGGGATTCCACAAACTTGTATGTAAACCTACACTTGCCATGTTTGGCAGCCGTGATCACCATCAAGCCAAAGTGCCAATCTGATTGATTGACTGCTGTTTGAGCCGAGCAGCTATCAAACGGTTTTGCAGCTGTTCAGTAGGTGTGGTAGTAGGTGTTTATTTCCTTGCCTTGGTAGAGTTTAATTCAATTGCCTTGCAGCTTCTCAGTAGTTGAAATTGATTCTACCCTAGAGTCATGGATGGTTAGGCCAGGTAATTAAATAATGTGGGAGGGGAGCTATACTTCTGATACGGCTATGCAAAAACTAAGTATTTTTAAAATAAACTTGAAAACACAGACTAGAATGAATGCTAAATGCTAAGTGTTTAATTATAATCAATGGTGAACTGATAGGTTTGTTCACTTTTTATACAATTGGTTATTGATTGCCATGCAGTGAGACAGATCCCTCGGGGCAGGCAGACTCTGAACAGACTGGCCATAAAATGGGAGCCCAACCAGCAGGTTTCAAAGTATCTCTATTATCTATGCCCAAATTCTCAAAATATCTGACATCATTTGGTTATGGCTGTGGAATCAGAATGGTAAGTGAGTCTATATACTATACATTTTGACAGACAGTACATCATTATATAACATTTTAATGTCATTTATACGTTATGCACTATTTCTATATCATTTAACACGCAACAGGTGTCCACTGGCATTATTTTTCTATCAAATTTAATTGTTTGGTGAGGAAAAATATTGCCACAAATTCAACAAAACTTCAAAAAAATTCCAAAATTCAAATTGAACCAGAGAACTCATTAAAGAAACCCTACTTTGCAGTAAGCCATATGGTATCGGAGAATGGAAAGAAAGGCCTGTAAACTGAAATTAAATTTAGCAGCCTCATATCAAAACACATAAATAATGGGCTGAAAGAAGGTTCACTAAAATATGGCCATATCAGTACACCAAAACAATATCCAACAGATACATATCTGTCTTTTTTTCTGAAGTTGAATGAATTCTACAAAATGAAGCAGTATAGCTTTTCTAGGCTGTACACAGAACAATTAAATGAACTGAAATAAACACATTTGTAAAAAATGTATTTATAGAATCATAGAACCACAGAGCTGGAAGGGGCGATACAAGCCATCCTGTCCAACCCCCTGCTCAGTACAGGATCTGTCCAGCTGCTGCTTGAAGATAGCCAGTGTGTGGGAGCTTACCACCTTCTTCGTCAGTCGACTCCACTCCTTAAACTTAGGTTTAAGTAAGTCTTGCAAGTAAATTGCAAGCTTACAATTGGGTCTGTGTGGCTTTCTGTATAATTTTGATGCAAACTATAACATTATCACTGCTCAATTTTAACTTCCTAAACAAATAATACATGTTTTCACCAGAGCATCAAAGTGCTTTCTCATTTTCCCCACTGTTCTGAGGAGTATAATAAAAAGGGAGTTTCGCTGCTTGGAATGCTATGGTCCTCTAATTAGATTTAAATATTTAGTGAGAAAATGAGGTCTGGCATTGTGTTTTGGGGGATTTGTCTGCAAAAGCAGTTGTGAGGCTAAGCACCTCTGATACTTCCTCTCAAGGGTTAAAGTATGCAGCAACTAACTAGCTTCATCTTGCTGACTGGGTTCTGCAGGCCTCTACCATCTTCAAGGCCAAAGTGTGGAATGGGTTAATTCCATTCTACCTGAGAACTTCTGAGTCACAATGGGATGGGGAGAGTCAAGACTGGTGAGGTAATCTTTTAGAGCAGTGGTCCCCAACCCCCAGTCCGGGGATTGGTACTGGTCCGTGGATCAGTCAGTACTGGGCTGTGGCTCCTCCTCATCCTCCTACCCAGCTACTGCCTTGGGGGCTGCCCTGCTAATCTGTCGCTAGCTCACCTTTGGTGCTCTCCAGCGGCCACCATGGCTGGGGCACCTCCTCTGCGTGGCTCTGCACAGCTGCTGCTGGCAGCGCTCCCCAGAGAGCGGTGGGAAGTCAGGGGCACCGGCAGGAAAGTAAGTGGAGCAGGGGCTCAGGTGGCAGGGACGTCCCACAGCAAAAGACTACCCCCCCCCGGGCCTCGGTAAAATTGTCAAGCGTTTACAGGTCCCCGGTGATAAAAAGGTTGGGGACCACTGTATTAGAGGATTCTAGCCAGAATGTACTCTGGTTCATAATTATTGACTGAGCCAGGTGGGTCAAAACTATAACTGGCCTAGGGATTTTGAATCAAATTAGCTAGCTTGGACTTTGATGGAACTATGATGTGCTGGCTGCAAATAGACAGCATACTAGAGACTATTTAATTTAAGGTCTGAGATTTCATTATTATAATACATTTCATTGTATTAGATAGTTATTTAGCATCTCCCCCAATCCTTTCCTTGCCATCTCAGTTATGCTACATTGTGACTGTAGTAGTGCTTTATTTTTTCCATAAGAATTCAAGAAGGAAATAGAGTTCCCTGTTCTACAGCTCTATTAAACATTCAACCAAGTGTGACATCTGAGGATATTCAATAGAAATTTAATTGGAAAACTGAAGAAAACACACATATACTACAATTCTAATAAACTAAGAACTAGATACAAATGAGTAGCTGTGTTGGTCTGAAGTAGCACAATAAAATTAGAGTCCAGTAGCACCTTTAAGACCAACAAAGATTTATTCAAGGCATGAGCTTTCGAATGCAGGCACCCTTTGTCAGACTATGATCTTCTTATCAATCCCCTAGAAAATTGTACTCTGTAAAGTACACTGAATTCTAGGGAATTGATTGGCTGTTTTGACAAAGGATTATCATTGGCTGTATTTGGTTGTGACACAGATGTAACAGAACTGATGTTTGCTATATATTCCCTGTCATGTAAGAAGATCATAGTCTGACGAAGGGTGCTCGCACTCGAAAGTAGGGTTGTGCGATTCGGCCGCCAAAGTGAAGCGGCCGAATCGCACAACCCTACTCGAAAGCTCACGCCTTGAATAAATCTTTGTTGGTCTTAAAGGTGCTACTGGACTCTGATTTTATTAAACTTAGAACTAAGTTTGTTATCTAGGATTGGTAGCTTCTTCTTATTATTTTTATTCTTTAGCTGGTGATTGGTGGAACAGTCTGACTTCTCATCCAATACACTGCTGTAGGTGCCGCTGGATTATTATTATTTTTGATAACTAGTAGTTTGGAAACAGGTGATCACTGAACCTTCCATCAAGTGAGAAGGCATGAAATAGCTACACAGCATCATTTCTCTATTTGGACAGACATATTTTTGGAATCTTTAGAAAATTTAAGTATGCCATATTAATCTAACTAAGATGTATTTGCAATGTTATGCCTGTCTATGGCCTGATATCATTCAAGTGTCACTTAAAACGTGACACACTATTGCTATGAAAATCTGAAGTGACTGAACTTTGTTTGAAGACATTTTAAAAAGCCATATCTCATCCTCCCTTTCTTGATTATTTACCCTTGTAATAGAATGAACCAAATATTTAATTTTATTCACTGCAGCTCCATTTAAAGGTTATTTTTAAAAAAATGCCAACCAGAGCAAGTGGTTCCTGAAGCCATGACCAAAGCAATACATTCACTCTATTTGCTGGCATTTCAACCATTAAATTAATATTCGCAAAGTAGATTCATCAAGCCCCTGCCCTATAATTGGGATTCTGGCCATGCTGTTGATTAGACAGTGAAAGGAATCAGTCCACAGGGAGAGACAACTTCTCATTTCAAATCCAATCAGAGAGAGCAAACACAATTCTAACAGAGTTTCTGTGGTAGGCAGATATGGTTATTTGACGTGTAAATGAAATAAAGAAATTGTGCACATAATGAACCTGGAACACTTTATGTAAGTTCCCCCAAAACACGCTTTTGGGGAATCATTGATCAAAAGTGATTTTTTTCCTATCAGACCTTATGCTGTGTTATCCCAGAAAATAAAAGAATAACATACCCTTTTGAATCCAAGTTTGTTTGTTTTCTTTAAAAAGGTAGTGACGTGTATTCATGCCCGGATATACATACAAGATTTTAGCATGGGAGTTTATTTAATTTCTTCAATTTTTAAAAAATAATTTCAAAAGGGACTGCTTTTGGGTTGTTTCATATAGTTCCATTTTAATTGCTTTTGTTTTTGTTATTTTGCTTTCATTATTATTGTTATTATTGTTGTTGTTGTTATTATTATTATTAGATTTATTTTCCGACATTCCCTGCAGGCTCGTGGCGGGTAACAATAGTCTTGCTCCATTAAAATACCAATTAAAATACTTTAAAAATCCCAACATGGCAGCAAACAATCTTATTCCCACCCCCCACTGCCAGAGCGGCAGGAAAAAAAGGAAGGAGTGATGTGAGTTCTAATCCCAGGGGGAGGGCGATGGATCTTATTTGCTGACCCCAGCCTCAATCAAAAGCCTGGTGGAAGAGTTCCATTTTATTTCATTGTTTTCCTTTGGTGTCAATGGAAGATGCACATACCTTTTCAGGTACGTACCATCATAGTTTTCCATACAAAATGGACAAAACTCAAGAGGATTAGAATACTCATTGAAGACATTTACATTACTAAATTTCAGAAAGACAGAGTACCTTAGAGGCAAAGTGTTCTTTTGCATTCTCATTTTCCTCTTGTGTATGTCCCTGTTGCTTTGATTTCCCCCTCCACATATTTTTTGCTCTCTCTAGTAGTCAATTTAATATTATTTTACTGTATAGATTTTTTACAACCATGTTTAGCATTAAAGTCTAGGGGAGAATTGATAAGAAAGATTCCTACCCATAAAATAGACAACACTGCAGTTATTTGTCTTGAAGGACAGTAGCACAAGGCAAATGCAGTCTACAAGACAAGGGTATTTGGTGGCATGAAGAAGAAGTAGGGTTGATTCTTATATGCCACTTTTCTCTACCTGAAGGCATGAGGAAAGCATGGCATTAGACCACACAGGCAGCAACAAAAAGACTTTGAAGCAGGTTGTTTGATCAAGGAATAAGATTTGGAGAGCAGTAGATAGGCTGGGAAGTGCAGGATACAAAAGGAAATCTGGCACAGCACACAAGCACTGGGAGGATGGCAGAAGGCAAAGTCTCACCCCATATTCTTCAGGATTGAGATACCTCACACATGTATATAATTCTAGTGGCTAAAGTCAAAAGAATGCCAGAACCTTCCTCTTAAGGAGGCTTGTTACCCAAATTGGATCCCTCAAAGGGAATTGTGGGGAATCATGAATACAGCAAGAGGCTGGGTAACACAAGATCTTTTCTACCCATTTTTACAGGGTCCGTTCCCTGGAAGAAATGCTTCTTTAATGAAGATGATAATTAAGCTTATGCTCAAAGGGATTTATTTGGGGAAAATATTGGGGTACATTCAAAACACACCCAAGCAAAAACATACACACTAAGTTCTACAAGGGGAAAGGTTAAGAGACATACTGCACCTGTTTTGGGTCCGATCAGTAAAGATATGGGGTTGGCGACATCAGGGGTAGAAAGGATGCTGGGTGTGGAGGGATCAACACAACACACACACACACAACTGGGGGTGTGCAAGGTTTGATATAGTGTTTGAAATTCCCAGGCCAGCCCAATGACTGCCCACTAGGAGGTACATGAATGATGATTGGTCTCTGATATGAGTACCTGATAGGTGAGTTTGAACTGTGAGGTCACTCAACTGGGGGTTAAGAGTGTGACTCATGGTCAGGGGTTGTAAAAGCAATGTCCTGGATGAGCCATACTGTTGGGATTAGTGTTTTTTTTGTCTAAACTCCAGGGGGGGATACAGTCAGGCTCTCAGCTTGACTGGCCATATTGGCTCACATTGATCAGTGGATAAGAAGATAAGGAAGAACAATAAAGATTATTGGTACAACAGGGTAGGTCTTGGAACATTATTGAAAGACCCCCTACCTTCTCCAAGCATGTAGTTTGGTGCTGAGGCTATCATCCATCCCCTCTTTTAAACAATAAATGTAAAGTTAAAGGTAAAGGTATCCCTTGTGCAAGCACCAGGTCATGTCTGACCCTTGGGGTGACACCCTCTAGCATTTTCATGGCAGACTCAATATGGGATGGTTTGCCAGTGCCTTCCCCAGTCATCACCATTTACCCCCCAGCAAGCTGGGTACTTATTTTACCGACCTCAGAAGGATGGAAGGCTGAGTCAACCTTGAGCCGGCTGCTGGGATCGAACTCCCAGCCTCATGGGCAGACAGCTTCAGACAGCATGTTGCTGCCTTACCACTCTGCACCACAAGAGGCTCTAAGTATTTAAGTATTTTAAACAATAGCAATTAGGAATTAGCTGGTCACTTTAGGATTTTATCATATTATAGTCATTATAATATAATGCACTATATTTGAAATATAATAAGCCCTACATATAATTATTATGTGTTTATTCTGTTAATAATATTTATTGGATTTATTGTTTTCATAACAGAACAATAACACATTCTAAACTTTACATTATAATGAAGTCTACTGCTGATGGTGGGATGGTGACAAGGCTGGGACTTTTGGCTCATATTTAGGAGTATATATAATGAAAAATGAGGTGTAGTGCTAGAATAACGTGACCAGATGGTCCCACTTTTGGAGGGACATCTGAGGGTACCTGGCAAATTGTACTTATGTTGAAATTTAAAAAAAATATATATTACAATACTATTTTTGCATTTTATGCATTCTATGAAACTTTTTGTTGCTCCATATAGACCAATTTTTTAATCAAGACCCCCCCCCCCCCGGTCAATAGTGTCCCGCTTTACCAATGTTAAAATGTGGTCACCTTATGCTAGAAGTGAATAGCAGTTTACCTGATTGCTAGTAGTTTCTAGGGCTTCTAGTTAGCTAAGTAGCCTGCGCTGAAGTGGTGAGAAGTACTACTGGAGTCTTGTGTCTTCTCCTGGGATATGCAGGCAATAAGCCACAAAGCTCTTTCTCTAAGAAATGGTTCAAAAACAGGTGAGTGAATGAAATAATGCAATAACTTACTTAACAGGTTCGTTGCATGACCTGAGGGACAGAGTACATGGAGATAGCTGTCCCCTAAAACTGATAACTTGAAACACAACCTTCCTTTGCTGGCAAAGAAGCATACTGTGTTAGCACTGACTTCCTATATCAGTGAAGGACAAGTCCCATGAAAGCCTACAAGCATTGGATTGGCAATTAAGAGAAACAGAAAGCAAGAAATAAAAGGGGAGGACCACTAGAGCCAGTTTGGTGTAGTGGTTAGGAGTGCGGACTTCTAATCTGGCGAGCCGGGTTTGATTCTGCACTTCCCCACATGCGGCCAGCTGGGTGACCTTGGGCTCGCCATGGCGCTGATAAAGCAGTGATATCAGGGCTCTCTCAGCCTCACCTACCTCATAGCGTGTCTGTTATGGGAAGAGGAAAGGAAGGTGACTGTAAGCCACTTTGAGACTCTGGGTAGAGAAAAGCGGCATATAAGAAACAACTCTTCTTCTTCTCTAGTGATTTACTTAGCAAATGTTTTATAGGTACACAGTGTGGCTGATTGCCAATCTCCAGGTGAGCCCTGGATTTCTTCTGGAATGACAGCTAATCTCAAGACTACAGGGATCAGTTTCCCGGGAGAGAATGGCAGCTCTATGGGTGAGGGATGGGGTGGGACCCACTGGCACGACATCTCTTCTGACTTCTCCCCATGCTCTAAGCTCTGTCTTCCCCAAGGTCTGCACAAGCCTCCAGGAATTTTCCACCCTGAAGTTGGCAAGTGGCTAAAGTTCTGTTTTAAGTGTAGTAGCAAACCTAATTTTGCTCCTCTCAGGATATAGCTTCTTAGACTGTGTGTTCTTACTATTTAAGTTTAAATGGAAAATACATAAACAATGGCGTAATATCCCAGTTTCTTGTACTTCGAGAGGGCAGCAATGTGCCACTTGTTCAAAAAACTGATCCTTGGATTGTGATTTCAAAGGACAGCAGTTTATTTGATATAGTTGTATTCAGAGCGAGCCATATCATTAGGGGTAGTGAGGGGCAACTTGCTAATCATCATCGTAGTTACTGATGTTGATATTATTATTTTACATTCATATTGTTCAGAAGGGAGGCAGTGCCTTCTAGCTTTACTTTGCTTTTTTTTTTTACTCAGTCAACATAACACCGCAGATTGGCATCTATAGGTCTATAAGTACTGTAAGTGGCCTGTCAATTGCCCCCTGAGTGTGCTCAAGAGATCTGATTATTCTAACGGTGGGGAGAAAGGAACTCTGGGTCAGAAGAGTTTAGGTATTATTTACTGGGATAATGCAGGTCTGATCAAGAATTCACTTAACATCCAAGATTTCAATTACAGTCAAAAGGAATTTGGACTGGCAAAGACTGAAAAGACTGAAATGTCAATATTTATTTATTTGACCCAGGTGGTAACTACAGAATGCATCATCAGCATGAGGGAAAGTGCATGTGAGAAGTATGTTAAGGCAGCAAAATAAAAGAAATAGCTGATCATTGGCAGAGGAAAGGGAAAGAGTTCAGGGTGAAAATAATAACGAAGGACTAGAGCTTCCATGATCCCTGCATATTTCAAGCACACAGAGAGCGTGTAGTAGTAGACCTTCATAAGAACAGCTCTTACCCTGCCGGGATGAAATATTTTTCATAGGCCATGTAATACAAAACAAAGGAAGATGTAGAGAGTTTAATCTAATCAGAGGAGTGAGGAAGCCTTCTGGGTCTCCATCCGGTTGATTATTTATTGTTTGTTTGTTTTATACTTATATTTTTTATCCCACCACTCCCGGCATTGCTGGCTTGTGGTGGCTCACAAGAAGTTTAAAATAACATATAAGCATTAAAACCATATCAGAAAAGTTAAACAAACCAATAACAGCATCATCTTACAGAATTAATAAATGTAAGTAGGCACACTTTGCAATCGACTCCATGACGTTATCATCCAACTGGCAGAGGGGTGTCTTAGCTTAGAGGGGGGGCCCAAGATGGCATTTATGTCCGTGTCCTGCCCTCAACTAAATGCCTGGCAGAAGAGCTGTCTTGCGGGCCCTGTGGAACTAAGCCAGCTCCATCAGGGCCCTAAGAGCTTCTGGGAGCTCATTCTATCAGGTAGGGGCCAGGAGCAAAAAGGCCCTGGCCCTAGTTGAGGTCAGACGGACTTCTTTCAGGTTGGGGAGTAGAGTGCTCCCTGGGGGCATAGGAAGACAAGCTGGGAGGCATTTCACTTGCTGCTTTCTGATGGCCAGGGAAATATATGGCTTTCTGCTAGTTCATTCCATTCCTAGATTTCCTAGCTTTCTCCTGGCTACAGGTTTTTGCAATCAGCAGAAAGAAGAGGGTGAAATACTTCCCAGGCATTGTACACCCCTCCCAAGATTTCTGCTGGCTGCAGCTTTTTACAACCAACAGAAAGTAAGGATGAAATGCCCCCCCCCCCTAGATTTCTGCTGGTCAGAGTTGTTCCTGGCCAATAAAGAACTGGAGACGAAATGCCTCCCAGTCATTTCACCTCCTGTGTTTGGCTCACCGATAAAATCCATAACAAGCAGAAAGACGGGGGTAAAATGACTCCATTTAAACCTCTACTTTCTGTTCCCCATGGCTTTTTGCAGGGAGCAGAAAGAAATGCCTCATACCCATTTAAACTCTTGCTTTCTGCTTCCCACTGCCTTTTTTTTTCAAGGAGCAGAAAATAGTGGCTTAAACTTTAAATGGTTCACAAACCCAGATGAACTGATTAGGTTCTTGAACCAACCTCCTGGTTTGTATGGATCCATAGTTCACTTCATGATTTGGCCATGAACCAAACCACAAAAATGTGATTTGTGCCCATTCGTAAAGTATAATTCAAAAAGATAAAACTTACATTTATTGAAGCAGATTCAATTCATATCCATGTTGCAGATGAAAGGAGAGAGGGGCCTAATCTAAATAATACTATTCACTATCACAGTTGGCCAATTGAAGCAGAACCAATTCATATCCATGTTGCAGATGAAAGGAGAGAGTGGCCTAATCTAAATAATATTATTCACTATCACAATTGACCAGCTATCTCAGCATTGTGTGTATACAAATGACATGGCTTCTACAAGAGATACCTGCAGATGCATCTTGCACAATGCAGAGTCATGAGGGGACAGAGACAAGGGGCAAAGGAAAAGAAGAATCAGAGAGAATCTCCCAGATTAAGACAAAGAGAGGCATTCCATTAAGGGATAACACCTATACACATGTAGAACAATGTAGTGCCCCTGTATATTTAAATATGCTGAGTCACCTTTAGGGGTGGCCAAACTGTGGCTCTCTAGATGTCTATGAACTACAATTCCCATGAGCTCTTGCCAGCACAGTTCATGAGAAATGTAGTCCATGAACATCTAGAAAGCCACAGTTTGGCTACCCTGCCATCAATCAACCTTTTACAGAACTTATATGATCTTAGGGCAGAAATATACACTATAAGGCTTTGGCCTTGGGATCACTTGGGATGTAGTGCAGACATTAACACAGGCAGAGAACAAGGCTGAATATCCCTGCTATTTGCACATTCTTTCCTGTAATATTATCTCCTTGCTATTTTTTCTGATATTTGCTCTAAGACCCAAAATAAATCCACCTGTGAAAGGAAAATAATGGAAAAGGGTTAAGAAGCCTCGTAAGCACCATCTCTTCCATGAGTGAGAAGAGAATGTCAACATTCACTTGGTTCTTGCTGCCCTGTTTCTCTCAGTATGCTGATGGATACTAGGAGCCATTCTGCAAATAAGTAGATAAAAGAGGGCCTTGACTTACTGGAGTTGGCCATTGATGGGCAGAGGAGCAGGCGCCAAAAAGAAGAGCGTGAAGTGATGATGTGCTGGTGGGCATGTCTGGGATGGCACGACACTGAACATGCGGAACAAGGTAGTGAGGCAGGCTATAATTAGTACCATGTGTTCTAGTTTGGCTTCATTTGCCTCTCAGAACTGCTGGTGACAGAAGGTTTTCCCTCCCACCCTCTCTCTGTTCAAGGTTGTAACAGTCATGCATTCAGGTTATGGTCTATTGTTGTTCGATATGTTAATCTTTGTCACAACTTGTGGAATGGCATGAGGGGAGTCTGAGTTTGGGGGGAGTATGGCTTGCAGCCCAACTCCCAAGTTCGGACCTCCTAAGAGGTGGCTGGGAGTGAATGACCTGACTCTTGGAAAAAGGCTTGGGGTTCATGCGTCGGGGTAGCCCGCGGTTTGACCAATGGAGGTGTGTGCAGCCTGCGGTACCTTGGATGGGACACTTCCCAGGTAGGGACCCTAGTGGCTAAGGAGCCCCAGCTCCCAGCTGGAAAAAGGGGAGGGATTCCTAATGTGAACACTAGGGAAAGTGCAGGTTCAGGTGTGGTCGGCTGACCATGGACAGGCACTCTCCTATGTCAAAAACCAATACTCCAGGTTTTAATAAAAAGCTGTGGCCAGTTATGCCAACTTAATGAAGGTGTTAAGTGTCTTCCTTGGAGCTGGTAATGCCCTCCTGCCTGTCAATACACTTTCAGTGCACTTAAGATATAGATTATCCTGTTCCACATAGGAAAATCTTGCTGCAAAAGCACATTGGAAGTGTATCATCCAACATGTGCAAAATGTGCACTTCCATGTGAAATGTCAAAAAGTTATTGCTGGCCTCAGGATGGGGGGTGGGAGATAGAGAAGCCAAAATGGAATTTGAAGGCAACACTATTGAGGCCATTCCTTCATCATCTACTAATATTCATACTATTTTGGAAAGATTATTAATGAAGGAGTGTATCTGAACTGTATGTACTCACAGGATTTCACAGAAATGGTTACAAGAGATCAAGAAGTATCTTCAGATGTCTCTTGTAATTAAATGGCTTAGACTCTTGATTTCAGCTTTTGACCAGCCACCACAAGCTGTATCAAAGTTCATAGTGGCTCTTCAGTTCACAAACAGAGCTTCACGAGCCACAATCCAGCCAAAATTTGTGACAAACTTTAGTTTATGAGACAGTTTATGCCCATACCCAATATGTATCTTTGGAGTTTGTTTAGTACACTTAATACCACCACCACCACCACCACCACCACTACTACTACTACTACTACTACTACTACTACTACTACTACTACTACTACTACTACTACTACTACTACTACTACTAGTAGTAGTAGTAGTACTGTATTAACTAATACCTATCCACATTATAATTAGATCTACGACAGCTGATGCTCATGGGCAAATCAACATTTTCGTTGTCAAAATGTCATTGAAACCCTGAAGCTTATTTTTTTATTGTCTCACTTTGAAACAACAGATTCTGAAGCTCTACTTCTGAGTCATACTTCGTGGCAATATTGTTAAAAGCACAAATTATTTTAATACTTCCATTTTTAAGATTCTGGTATGTGAAATAAGCATGGCCTTGGTTAGATGATTTCTTTAAAATAACACAGTCCACACAAAGCATGGTAAAGAAATGGTAATCTGTGAACTTTTCAGTGGTTTGTATTTGCTCTGCTTATTCCTTTCCTTTTCTCAAAGCAGGTTGTGGCTGCATTTTTGCAGACTCCTAAATGAGAAATTGATGATCTCCAAGAACATAGTTATTTATGGCTTTCAAGGGTTCTCACTTTATACTGAGCTAGAAAACAAAAAAAAATTAGAATTCTAGAAAGGTCAAAATTCTGCCCTTATTTAAACCCTACATTTTATCTTCATATTCTAAGATGAACAGTCTGGTTTTCAAGAAAAATAAATGCATTTTTCATTGCCACATTTTACAGAAGATAGCATATATTTTATTGTGATGGATGCATGAAATTCAAGAGAAATATTTCATAAGACTGTATCAAAGACAAATATCAACTTTTTTAAAAAAAGAAAGCTTTCTAACACAAAGTGGAAAGATCCATTCAAATATAAATTCAGAAGGGGGTATTTCACCTATCCCTACTATAATCCACACACAGCTATAGTAGAAATCAGTCTATGAGGATAACTCCGTCTGTAAAGTTGCCAACCTCCAGATGGTGCTTAGAGAACTGGGAATTTCAACTGATTTCCAGATGACAATAATCAATTCTCCTGGAAAAAATGGCTGTTCTGAAGGGCAAACTCTATGGCAATATACTTGCCGAGGAGTGCATAAACCTTTCCCTCCCCAAGCTTCATCCTTAGAACCTACAGGTTTTTCCTAGCCCAGAGCTGGCAGCCTTATTGATCTTTGCCATTGTCTGTTCTTTAAGCATCTTAATCTCATCCTAAAGATTATGCAGCCTTCTGAAGACCCTCAGCAGGGCTCTCTTTGACTGATTATGCATGGGCCGGAATGCCCGTGATGACAGTGACAGGGCTTTGGGAAAAATCCCTGATTTTGCTCGATGTTGCTGCCATCCAAGGCCTGGCCTGACCTGAGGCCTGGCCTAACTCGGAAGACTCACATGGATGAAACACTGATTCTTCTGCAGGCCTGGGATAACCGCAGGCACAGGCGAGGGTTAGGGCTAGGTCAGTCTAGCCCTGTGCATAATCGGAGGACCTAGCCCCAATTTATGGTGTCCCTGCAGGGATGCCTCTTGCCCCTGGCAGCTGTGCAGCTTTGTAGAGCTGACAGGGGCATCCCCCCACCGCCACCATAGTGGGACAGCTGCATGCTGCTCTCCACCATTGTGCAGTGGGGGGCCCAATGCTCTCAATCCCCCCCCCCTGCTGCTGCTGCTTCAGCTACTTTGGAGCACTCCTGGCACTTCCAGACCCACTTTGTGTGCACAGGGCCATTGTGTCAGGGCAACCAGAGTGCAATGGGGGAGCTCCTCCCCTGTGTATATGTGGAGGACAGCAGGGCTTTTTGCCCCGCTGCAACGGAATGGCAACAGCCCGGGATAGCTGTCGACATGCATAATGGGTCTTAGAGGCTCTAGAATCCTCACAACCCTGTTCAATGGCTGTTTACTCAACTCTGTTCAGTGGATTTTACTCCCCGATAAGCGTGCATGCAGCCTGAGTGACACAAGAAACAACTTTATGACCTGTAGTCTTGTCTACAGACAGGTACTTGGTCACTCCTCCCACTCCCCCCACTAGCTGCCTTCCATTGTCCAGGATATTAAAATCAGGCATGAAGGACCAGCACAGCCAGCAGATTAGAAGACTTCTGGCAGCTCTGGAATAATGGAATAGTTCTGTTTGGATGTGGAGCAATGTACCTTCAGGTGTGGGTCAGAATGTCATTAGTTAGAATTCAAACTGCACATCTCTATAAAAAATATACTGGCAAAGGCCAGGAGACAAAAGAAGAATGATGCATTTCCACAGCAAATGTTCCCTTCAGTGGAAACCTAAGTAAAAGAATACTTTACAAGAGCACAGTATGAGGACAGCGATAGTAATTCTGTTTTACTACAAATATTAGTTTATGCAAAACTGTGATTTAAGGAGGACATTAATTTTTGTATTACATCATTCCAGGACCATAACAATATTTCACTATCAATGCATTTGGGAGTGAATCTGGTATGATTCTTTTTATTCTCAAATGCCCTGTCAGAAGGTGTCATTATTATTGTTTTTAATAGTCCTATCCAGATGGATTAGAGTATAACAAGACTCGCCTTTGGAAAAAAATACTATTTTCTTCAGAGTTCAGACACAAACACACCCTTTGCAGAAGTCTTTGTGATACCAAACTCTGTCAGACTGATTGATTAATCAATCAATCAGAAAATGTTAAATGGGTTAACAATATTTTTAATTTAAATGCACATGAAAGCTACAGATGGCAAGCACTATTTTAAAAGGAGCATCTGTTCCTCTGTTATAGAAGGGGCAGGAAATATCTCCTCTTAGGTGGCTGTTGCTGTACAAAATGCGGTTCTTTCTCACACACACCCCATGTCAATATATCAGGTTATGTAAACCATGGACACAGACTCTGTTAATGCATGTCATTTTAACATTGTGCATAGATTATAGATTTATTTTTAGAACTTTCAGGGGGGCAAAATGAAAGCTAGAAGCCATACCAAGTCAGAACATCCAACTGAAAAATTAATTCCAGATGTCCGGTTAATTTTAAATGCATTTGTTCTGCACTGGCAGAACAAATGCATTTTGGCAGTGGCTTGGCAGTGGACTGCTGATTACCACCATGGCTGGATCAAGCCAGAAAAGAGGTGGCATGGCTGGCTCTGCTGGGGGCCTTGCAGACCATATGAGCTTCCTGGCCTTGTCAGGTGTGAGAGCAGCCCACTGGGTGGGGTGATCCTGGTGGCTATTCAGCTGGTATAATGCCTAAGCTGACTTTCTTTGCACCTCCTTGCTTGTTGATTGCTTACCCAGCCCCCACCCTATTCTGTAGTACTTCCCTTTGGGTGCTCGCATGTCTTGATGTTAGTTTATATTTACTACTTTTGCCACAGCTAGCAGCTATATTAAGTGGGCGTTTGGAGCCCATGCCTACACACTGGACTCTGTTAGTATTGGGAGCCTCCATAAGAGACTGGCTGCATGCTGAACCACAGTGCCTCTCTGGTTGCAAGTAGCTGTCTCACTTTGTGAGTGATGGTAGGCACTCTAATAGAAGCTTTTACCCATAAGGCCGCCACCAATACCACCCTCCCATGGGCTCCGCAGGCCTGGCTGATAGGGGGAGTTTTACTTAATGTCACTCAGTCCCTGAGGGTGGCCTGCTGACATGGCATGCTTTGTTTGGTCTGCTGGCCTTACCAAAGCTGGATCCATCTCCCTGGTTTTGCGCCAATGCTCATGTGCATAACAGTAAAGCTGTGGCTGGAATTTATGCTTTGCAGCTTCACTGTAATATATTAGCTCTTCTTACCTTGTACATTTTCAGTGTTCTTCTAAGTGAAATTTGTGCTTTAGCTTTGGTTTCGTACAACACACAAAATTATTAAGGAATGCAGGCAGAGATTTTGATGAATATCAAGCTCATGTATTTGTTAAGAATAGCATGCAGGTAGTCCAAGCAATTATCCCGGCCATGATGTTTTCTTATTTCCAGGACAGAAATACTAGCAAAAATATTGCTCTCAACACTTGTATCATAAGATGTCCTTCTAGGGAAATTAATTATATGAAAAGAGATAATTGATAACAAGTGGCAGGAATGGATGAGGCTGTGCAGGGTATGTTTATGATAGCTTATCTGAATTATATTTGTGCCAGTAATTCAGTGAGGGATGAAATGCTGGCCCTGGGAACAGGGAACTCCCACCGTTTTCCCAATGAGATCCAGCAGTTTGAGGCTTTCTCTTTGTAAACCATCAGTTTTGTTAGCAAAATTATATGCTTTCTGAAGGATAAAAGTTAACAGCAATAGATCATCGGTAGATTAATTTCTGTAATAACATTTATTTGTATATTTGGGGACAATATCCTTCCACATGATTCCATACCACCTCCGAGCTGCTTACCAGACAACATGCAGCACAATACCCTATCCTTTCATCCATTAATAATCATGCAGAGATCCTAAGCACTGAATAGTTATTATTATACTTTATTACCTAATAGACAAAAAGAAGGTTTTTAAAAATGCAACTGCTAAGGTTGTGCCCCCCCCCCCCCCGCCAGTCCTTATAAGAAAGTGGAGATGTAACTTCTCATTGGGATAGAAATCAGAGTAGGTTGACAAACATAGTGAAATATAGTATCTCCTCGAGTTAATATGCAAAGGACAATCCAAGAGAATGTGTGCGATGGTATCAATCTTAGCTAAAGAACAGGAACAGTTTTGTTGTGAGTAAGATAAACCCCCAAGCCATCTCCTCATAATTACTGAAGAATGGGCATTTAATCTGGCCAGTACAAAAGTTCTTAAAAGACTTGAAGAGGTCAACAGATAAGTATAAGAGGAAAGAGATTTTGGAATGCTGCAAAACTGAGATAAACATATGTGGCACACTCTAAAAGCAGAGCTTCATTAATAAATTAATTTTACACAATATCAAAATTTAGAAGCAGAATATCCAAGTCTTAAACCAACACAAGAGTTGATATACTTATTCTGTAACTGACTTTGTGACAGCATTTTATTGTGGGAAGTGATGTCTTTTGAACTGAATCTCTGAGATGCTGGCACAAAGTGTTCTAGTTGCTCAGTGAACAGATATCAGAATATTTTGTGATCATGCTTATCTGAAAGAACTGAGAATTATCACTTTTTTATTGCTAAAAATGACACCAGCAAGCTTCAAAGGTAGATTTGTAGGCCTGGTAAAAGACTGGAAACAGGCCTAGAGACAGAGAGGAAAGGTAAGTACCAAGGGATAAAAACTAGTTTAAGTAGGAGCTGTGTGCTCAATTGCTAGCCTCTAGTTAACAAGAAAAAAGTAATTATAAAACCATAGATATGTAGGAGAGGAGCTGATTTTGTATCCCCTAAGGCAGTGGTCCCCAACCTTTTTATCACCAGGGACCGGTCAACACTTGACAATTTTACTGAGGCCCGGGGGGGTAGTCGTTTGCCGAGGGACATTGCCCCTGCTTCACTTGCTTTCCCGCTGGTGTCCCTGAATTCCCACCGCCCGCTGGGGGGGGGGTGCTGCCAGGAGCAGCTGTACAGTGCCACATCAAGGGGGAGTCCCAGACATGGCGGCCACTGGAGAGCTAGCGGCAGAGAGGCAGGGCAGCCCCCAAGGCAGCAGCCGGGGAGTGGGACGAGGAGGAGCCGCGGCCCGGTACTGACTGATCCACGGACCGGGACCGGTCCCCGGACCGGGGGTTGGGGACCACTGCCCTAAGGAGTCTCAAATTAGCTTGCAAACATCTACCATTCCTTTCCCTGGCCCATTCCGCGCACATTGGATAATGCACTTTCAATGTGCTTTGGCAGTTAGATTTTCCTGTGCAGAACAGGAAAATCTACTTCTAAAGTACACTATCTATTGTGTGCAGAACAGGCCCTTGTGAGGTAGGTGGAGCTGAGAGAGTTCTGTGACTAGCCCAAGGTCACCCAGCTATCTTCATGTGGAGGAGTAGGGAACCAGACAAGATTAGAAGGGCCAACTCTTAACCACTACACAAAACTGGCTCTCCAAAACTCATGTTAACTTCTCTGTAGAATTCATCTGTTAATTTCTATTGAACTTTCTACTGTCCCCAATATCTTTGTTATGGTATTAAATTGACAAGTAATTTGGGTTTCATCCCCCTCCCCAGTGACTTCTAACTGTTTTAGAGATGCTGAGTGGAAGGCTTGTGTGTTTCAGAACTGCTTTTGCAGCCCTGGCACAAATCTTCAAGTTCATGCGTGGTGTTGTGAATGCTGTTCAAAGGGGGCAGGGGCATAACAAATTTGCATGCCCAACCATTTTTCCCCACTTAAAATCTGGAACTGCTCGGTGAGCGGTATCATATTTCGCTAAACCCATAGTGGGTAGAGAGTGGGCGGGGCCAGTCCGGGTGAGGGGCCAATCGGAAGGCGCAAAGCGCTTCACCAGGATGGAGAGCAATTCTGGCCAGTTGGGTTAGGGCCCAATTGGAAAGTGAAAAGCACTCACCAGCAACAGCCAGAGCTCTGCCCAGAAGCCAGAACGACCACCGTAAGTTGGCAGTATGCCTGCTGGGCTCGCTGCCAGGGAGGGGGTTGGGGATGGCTTCCCCAGGGCACTCCGAGAAGGCCTGTCGCGTCTGTGATGCGGTGGGTCTGCTCAGAGGCCCCCGGGGAAGCCGCGGCATTGGCGGGGTGGATGGGGAAGGCTTCCCCGGGACGGCCGCGCCGGTGGCAGGGCCAGGAGGCCTTTCAAAGCCTGTCCTTAGGAACGGGCTTTGAATCTAGTTAATTTATAATGGAATGCAAATACTGATGGGTTTCTTATATCCATCCATATTAGAAATAAAAACTTGAATTCATCAGCCACCCCAGAGTAGTTAAAGGGAAAGGAGGAGAATACAATCTGCCAGAAGATTGTCTTGTCATAATGTGTGTATTTTAATTTACTTTATTTATATCCCTCCTTTCTCCCCAGTGGGGACCCAAAGTGGCTCTCCTTTCTACTGTTTTATCCTCACAACAACCCTGTGAGGTAGTTTAGGCTGACAAATATTGTGGGGCTTACCCAGCAAGCTTCAATGGCAGATTGAATGGGGATTTGAACCTGAGTTTCCCAGATTTTAGCCCATTACTTGAGCAACTACACCCCATGGAGAAATTCCCTCCACCTTCCATTTCACTACAATATTCCAAATATTATGGCTATGCTCTGTGTATGTACAGGAAGCCAGCTGCAAACTACTAGCTGGCAGAAAGGAGTCACAGAGCTCCAAGTATTGAGCTGGCACAGGACAATGGACAACCATCCCACTCTCTGCAGAAGTAAAGCACATGAGGGACTCTATCTTTGGGACTTTATCTTTTCCACACAGCAAGGGAGAAGACCTAATCCTGACCCAGCTTGGTGTAGTGGTTATAAAGCACCGACTTCTAATATGGTGAGCCGGGTTTGATTCCCCGCTCCTCCTCCACATGCAACCAGTTGGGTGACCTTGGGCTCGCCACAGCCCTGATAAAGCTATTCTGACCAAGCAGTGATATCAGGGCTCTCTCAGCCTCACCTACCTCACAGGGTGTCTGTTGTGGGGAGAGGAAAGGGAAGGCTTTTCTATTCCTTTTTCTACTCCTTCAGGTAGAAAAAAGCAGCATGTAAGAACCAACTCTTCTTCTTCTAACCTACTGCAAATTTAAATAAAACAAGCCTTACCTAATTAATTATTTAGGATACATTCTGAGAGTAGGGGGGAAAGGCTGCACATTTTCATCTTTTATTTGTTTCTACATTCAGCACGAATGACTGAACAGAAGATGGGTATTCTTTCTATTCAGTTACTAAACTTCCTGGTCTTTTGAATACTTTAAGTGTGATTTCTGGATGCCTGTTAGGTTTTGCTGCCTGAATAGTGGTAACGGGGAGGGGCAGTAGGCAAACTGATTATTCCTAGAGCACAACAGCTCACATTGCAAAGCTGTAATAAATCTCCTCTGCCCTAACACCTGGGAACAAAATGGGCTGGCAGGACAATTAGTTAAGGTTGTTGAATAGCAATGCAAGTACAGAGTGGGGGGGGGGCAGCAGGAGCTTCCAGTTTGTTTTAGGAAGACTTCAGGTGTCTTCCTAAAACAAAGAGAGCCAGTTTGGTCTAGTGGTGAGGAGTGCAGACTTCTAATCTGGCGAGCCGGGTTTGATTCTGTGCTCCCCCACATGCAGCGAGCTGGGTGACCTTGGGTTCACCACGGCACTGGTAAAATTGTTCTGACCAAGCAATCCATGGAGTTTTCTGACCTTCTGGGGACCAACCTGAAGGAACACAAGATGTTTATACCCTCATAGTGTAATTCTGTCCTGTGTCCAGCTATGATTTGTATTAAGAAGAATAACTAAAACTAATTATATAAATCCCCCTGTGGCTACTATGAAAATCAGAGAAGCCTCACAGGGGGAAAACTATTTAAGAGTTCTTCTCATGACACCCATGATTTACATAACCCCTCTGAAGATAGAATTAGCTTCACAGTAGAAAAAAAGACACATGAAGAATGTGTGCCTGTCTTTTTCATTCCACAGAACCATATCGGCTAGGGCAGATAAGGGTATTTTGGGGCTAACTTTCTTTTTCTGTGAATGGTGCTTGTTATGATGGAGAGAAGTGCGTAGAAGAAAAGAAATCTGAAATGAGAAAATGAATGCAAAACATTGTGTGCAAAGTTGCTCTTAGCCAATGAATAAAAGATTACGTAACTGATCATTTCGCAGTTATCTCTGGTTGTTGTGTTCTACCACTACTCGTTTTATTGCATTGTTTTATACTGCATCTGAGAGTCCTGATGCTTAGCAGCTTGTACATTTTTAAAATTTATATGTAAAATAAACAACCAATATTTGAACAATTCACAAATGGACAGATGATACTATAAAACAGCGTTTAGTTCATGAGATGCAAGTGGAAACATCAACTACCCATACAAGTTACCCAGAAAGATAATTACTGGGATAAAAGTGGTTATGTTCAAATATTTGCCTAGGGATGGGAAGCCCTGCTGAGATCTCTTCTTTGCTTCAGTTACATTTGTATCACTGATATTTCAGTGGATTTATTCTATTATAATTATTTATTCATTTAATTTATAACCCACCCCTCACTGTGATGTCTTAGGGGTGGTGTTTTATCCTTCCTGTGGATGTTCACAATGGTTATTAGTGTTTATGGAAACAGGATTTAGTATTTTGCTGATCCAGCAGTGAAGAGGACTTTGTTTCATGCACAGCTCTCTTGTGTTCAAGAAGGGTCTTTTTTTTGGGGGGGGGGGGTTGCATGTCATATTGTCTTGTTTTTCATTGCATCATATAGTTTGGTTCACTTGCATGAACAATCTGGGCAACTGTCTTCTGACTGTGAATGGGAGTACACATCATGATAAATGGGGAAAGGAATATATCATTAAAAATACCAGCTTCACATATTGTTGAATTGGTACCCTGGATACCAATCCCTTACTATTATGACTCTTTACTAGAGGCAAAGCCTGTTGCACACAAGGAAGCCAATGTTTGCTAGCACACATGCCTGCACTGTGGCCTTCATGGGTGCTGGCCCTCCTCTCCCCACTCAGTCTTTAGATCCAGTGCATGGATTGGTTAAAGAGTGGCAGACTATAATCTTAAGAGCCTGTCTGATTCTCCACTTCTCCTCCATGTGCAGCCAGCTGGATTGTCAGCCTCCAGGTGGGGGCCAGGAGATCTTCAGGAATTTCGACTAATCGCCAGACACTAGTACCCCTGGAGGAAACAACCGCTATGGAGGGCAACTGACCCTCCTAGCCCCCTCACTGCTGCCTGGAGGCAGGGAGAGCAGTCACTCAGCTGGGCATGGAACACTACTGCAGCAGACCCTTAGGCCCTGCTGTGGCTAAACAGGCCCATCCCTGTTCCCCCACCATTCTCTGGAAGCTGGGAGGGCAGGGAATGACATTTAGCCAGCTGGGTGTGGAGTGTTGGATGTGGGGCAACTTACCATCAGGGGGAACAAGGATGGCTCTTTTTCTACCTAGTTGCCTGCTAGGAAGCAGCAGGAAGCAGCAGGAGGGGGACAGAAGACCCGTGACTGGCTCTCAGTGGGGATGTACCCTCTCTCTCTATGGGGCGTATCCTCCACTGAACCTGTCAGAGTGAGTTTTAGTTCATGAATTGTTTGCACAGAATCCCGTAGTATTGTAATATATATATATTTAATTTCAACATAAGTATAATTTGCCAGGTGCCCCCAGATGTCCCTCCAAAAGTGGGACAATCTGGTCACCTTAATCTTGAACCCCCTCTTCAGCTTGTCCTTCACTATAGGTTGAAAATCATAGGTACTGCCTGACTCAGGTATTGCTCTCCTCCTTCTCCCACACTCCATAGTATTGCTGGTTCAAGTGGCCCAGCTAAAACCTGTTTGCCCAGGGGCTTCTAATCTGGCGAGCTGGATTTGGTTTCCCACTCTTCCACATGCAACCAGCAGGGTGACCTTGGGCTCGCCACAGCCATGATGAAGCTGTTCTGACCAAGCAGGAATATCAGGGCTCTCTCGGCCTCACCTATTCCACAAGGGTATCTGTTGTAGGGAGTGGAAAGGGAAGGAAATTGTAAGCTTCATATAAAACCAAACTCTTCTTCTTTGTGTCAAGTAGATTCGAAAAAGGTGTTAAATTTAGAAGACCGCCTGTTAATGTTTGTATATATATTTTGGCTCAAGAATTACAGAATTCATACCCCTAGATCCAACCCAGTAGAAAGGGAGATGGAGGAATGAGATATGAATAAAGATTGCAGGATTCATGAGGCTCATGCTTATATAGTTCTGTCTGAGTCATACCAAGATTTACACAGGGAAAATAACTGGAGGGAGGATTGATGTCTCTGTAATCCTGCAATAGGAAAAGGACAGGGGCTGCCTCTCCCCTTTGACCCATTGATTCTAGAGCTCCTAGCTTTCAGTAAACCACATTAATTCTTCAGACCACATTCACTGTATTTTAACTAGAACTTTATAAAGCTAATTAGTTAGAGAGGAAGTGCAATCAATAATAATTTATGAATATTTCAATCA
Source organism: Paroedura picta (assembly GCF_049243985.1). Lineage (NCBI taxonomy): Eukaryota > Metazoa > Chordata > Lepidosauria > Squamata > Gekkonidae > Paroedura > Paroedura picta. The sequence continues at coordinate 82,546,469 of NC_135374.1, read as the reverse complement.
ATGATCAAGAATAAATGGCTATTTGCATGTGTTCATTTTAGTACCAAAGCTGCACATTATAAGCCTCTAATGATATCCATAACTACCATTTGTCTAGAGATTCTAATGCTCATAGTTTAGACTGTAATAGAGATATATGATTCATCAGTTTACTACTGCTGGTATGAAGAAAATAACTGTTTTTTGTACCCCATGTTTTACTACCCAAAGGAATCGCAAAGTAGCTTACAATCGCGTATCTTTCCTCTCCCCACAAAATACACCCTGTGAGGTAGATGAGGCTGACAGAGCTCTGAGAGAACTGTGACTGGCTCAAGGTCATCCATCTGGCTGCATGTGAAGGAGTGGGGTATCAAACCCACTTCTCCAGATTGGAGGCCACTGCTCTTAATCACTTCACCAAGCTGGCTTTCAGTGGCAAGGAGAAGGAAAGAGAAAAAGCCAGACCTACTATACTAGCTTTATCCCCACTGGAGTATTCTCCTTGTCACTGATATCAGAGTCAGCAGAGCTAGGAGGCTGTCAGGGATCTGAACTCCTGTGAACCTTGGCTGTCACAGTGGCCTTTTTCTCCACTGTCACTGAAGACAGGGTTCCCCCCTTTTAAATGAGCAATTGAAGAGTGTTATATTGATATAACAGTATAGCAATATATGATGCTATTCTATTGCTGATATTTTTAAAAGTAAAAAGCCTCCCCCAAGAGAGAAATGGTCATTGCAACTGTCAAGTCTTTTGGGAGTTCAGGAGCTTACCCATCAGTGCATCATTTTTTCAGCAGAATTAGTCCAAGGCCAGTTAGGTCTTTCCCTCTGAAAAGTTCAAAATCCATGAGAGAAGACCAGGGCAGAGTCCGCACTTACTTTGTTTATTCCATTATCAATCCGGTTGAATTCAGATCTATTTGAACTCAGGTCTTCTTCCCCCCATTGAAACAGAAAAGTGTTCTGCATATGGTTAGGGTAGTTCAGAAGGGTAGTGGTGGGAGAGCCAAGCACAGCCTCTTTCTTTCTTTTCTTGAAGGGGGGGAGAGAATCGAAGAAGGCAGAAGAGGGAGAAAAAAATCCAAGACCGACAGAAGTTGAGAAAATTAGGGGCTTCTCCTTTAAGACAAGCTTGTCACATGAGCAGCTTTGGCCAATCAGGGCTTCTCTACCATGGAGCAGAGCCCAGATTCAAAACAGCCTGCTTTCGCAATCCAAATCTTAAAATATTGAGGGTTAAAAGCACTCTAAGATATTGCACAATAAAGTAGGGTCACTCCGGATCAATCCTGCTTGTTGCAGAAGGAAAATTTAAATCGCCCAAAATCAAAATGGAAATCACATTCTGTGTAGACAGCAGGGACTGAATCGACCTGGGATTGGAATAAAAGCTCCGTGCAGTTTACACTCAGGTCTACCTAACTATCAGCTGTTAGCCTTCCCTAGTGAAGGCATATGCTGAATTCCTCTCTTTCCCTCTCTACTCTTAAAATCATTGAATCATAGGGTTGGAAAGTACCTCCAGGGTCATCTAGTTTATCCCCCTGCAGGATGCAGGAAATTCACAACTACCTGTCCACCTACAGTGACCCCAGTTTCATGCCCAGATCATGCCATCCCAACAAACTGGAATCACTGATCCATCTGCTCTGAAGGAAATTCACCTTCTGATCTTCTGACCCCAAAGTGTTATCGAATAACATATCCCGATGAAGCTATATGGTAGCATCCAAGTCAGTTTTGTAGAAGAAAAGAATGTATATACTATCATTCTCTCCTATAGCAAACTTTTCGATTTTGTGCATGTGTTGGGACAAATCTGAGGAAAAGTGATCGTGTAAACTGCTGCAGCCATTATCAATAATTTCATAAAAGATTTCCCTGTAGAAATGCAAACAATTGAGGATTATACCCAGCATCATGCAGGCTTTCTGCATTTAGGAAAAGTAGGACTCTTTAAATCTAAGTCTTTTGACTTGCAGGAGGGCATTTGGGGCTGGAATAATATGCAACACACCAATGTCAGGTTTAAACAGGGCCACAGCTTTATTACCTCCCAATGGGAGGGCTGGCACAGCATGGGAGAAGGAGCCTGACCTAACAGTCAGTGGACTGCACCACAGCCCATGGAGTCCAGAGATCCCCTGGGGATCCACACCATTCCCCACTGGGAGAGCAGATGCCCTTTCCTACTGGAGACTGCTGCTAAGGGAAGCAACCTATGTGGGGGAGTCAAAGAGCACAAACCATAGTTGGCTGCCCCCAGGCTGCCTGGCAATGAGCCCCTGGTCAGCCACGCTTGTTTATATGCTGTGTCATGTGGAGGCCCCAAACCCCAGGGCGTCCTACTGCACACCGGAATCCCTACCAACAGCCTCCATTCCATGCAAACCCACACCAGTGACGATTTATTAACTGTGACATCCACCTCAGACACTGTAGCAAGGTTGTTTTTTCCTATTAACAGAGGGTAGGTGGGAGGGAGGCTGCTCTCCCCAGGTGCCCCAGGCAGAGGCTGGAAGCCATGCCGGCACAGTGGAGCATAGGGCAGTCATGTGCCTCATCTACTGACTTTGTCAATATGACCTGGCACTGGTTGTCCAGGAGGGCTGAGGCTCCTCACCGGCCAAACCTGGGGGGGGGCTTGAGCCACTCAGCCCCCCAAGTTTCCTGATTTCAAGCATAAATTTGGTTTGTGTATATCCAAATGCATACCCCTAACCTGTATTTAGGATTCAAAATTCCTAGTGCCTAAATTCATTTTCAATAAACGAACACAATGGAAAAATGGGCAAATGAGAACAAGATGCAATTTAATAAAGATAAGTGTAAAGTTCTGCATCTGGGTCAGAAAAATGAAAAGCATGCCTACTGGATGGGGGATACGCTTCTAGGTAGCACTGTGTGTGAACGAGACCTTGGGATACTTGTGGACTGTAAACTAAACATGAGCAGGCAGTGTGATGCAGCGGTAAAAAAGGCAAATGCCATTTTGGGCTGTATCAACAGGGGCATCACATCAAAATCACAAGATGTCATAGTCCCATTGTATACGGCACTGGTCAGACCACACCTGGAGTGCTGTGTGCAATTCTGGAGGCCTCACTTCAAGAAGGACGTAGATAAAACTGAAAGGGTACAGAGGAGAGCGACGAAGATGATCTGGTGCCAAGGGACCAAGCCCTATGAAGATAGGTTGAGGGACTTGGGAATGTTCAGCCTGGAGAAAAGGAGGTTGAGAGGGGACATGATAGCCCTCTTTAAGTATTTGAAAGGTTGTCATTTGGAGGAGGGCAGGATGCTGTTCCCATTGGCTGCAGAGGAAAGGACACACAGTAATAAGTTTAAACTTCAAGTACAACGATATAGGCTAGATATCAGGAAAAAAAAATCAGTCAGTGTAGTTCAGCAGTGGAATGGGCTGCCTAAGGAGGTGGTGAGCTCCCCCTCACCGGCAGTCTTCAAGCAAAGGTTGGATACACACTTTTCTTGGATGCTTTAGGATGTTTTGGGCTGATCCTGCGTAGAGCAGGGGGTTGGACTAGATGGCCTGTATGGCCCCTTCCAACTCTGTGATTCTATGATTCTATGAACATTTTGCTGTTTATTCACTTTTTAAATACCTTTCCTATATTTTTAAATGCCAGTCATTTTCATCATTCCTTTTAACATTTAGCATATTTCTAGTTGCTCCCAGCTCAATTTGAGTTGAAATGCTACGAAGTAGAGCTGTAGAAAGGTTAGTAGACAAACAATGCTGATTTTATGAACTTAGGCAGATTGTGAGTGGGTGGGCACGAAGGGATGTGCAGGTGTTAGTCTTTTGTGGCCCTTTCTTGCACATCCAGGAATTGCTGATAGTCATTGTGGGATGGTAGGTGAATTTCCTCCCAGCCAGGCTGGATTCTGGAGATTTTTGGTGGTGGTGGGGATCACCTGATTCATGTTTAAGTATTTGAAAGGTTGTCACTTGGAGGAGGGCAGGATGCTGTTCCCATTGGCAGCAGAGGAAAGGACACACAGTAATGGGTTTAAACTACAAGTACAACGATATAGGCTAGATATCAGGAAAACAATTTTCACAGTCAGAGTAGTTCAGCAGTGGAATAGGCTGCCTAAGGAGGTGGTGAGCTCCCCCTCACTGGCAGTCTTCAAGCAAAGGTTGGATACACACTTTTCTTGGATGCTTTAGGATGCTTTGGGCTGATCCTGTGTTGAGCAGGGGGTTGGACTAGATGGCCTGTATGGCCTCTTTCAACTCTATGATTCTATGATTCTATTCCTAAAACATTTCTATATGTAGCTCATAACAGATAGGTTTAACATAAAAATTGATAATTTAGGGCCATCGTGTTGCTCTAGGTATCTGGCGCTGAAGCCAATAGCTCCCCATAAAGCATCAGAAGTAAGACTTATTATCTGTTCACATGATGTTGCTCTCCATTCCACAGAAAATATTTGTCCCCAGTTTATTTGAACTGTTTTGCCCATTTCCTTCTGATTGAGTTGTAAATTGTCATAGATCTAGTTTACCAGCAAGCATATAGTACAACTCTTACATGATATACATCTGTAACAAAGATTCAGTGGGGAAAAAATAAGAGTATCTTCTGACAGTTCTGAATATTCACTTTATCTCTACAGCAGATTGTAAATTCACTGCAGACTTTATTTTCCCTTTCTTCTGTAATGGCATTCTGTATAATAGATTCACATCTATTTTAGACAACATTTTGTTACATTTTAAGGCTTCATTATCATGGTAGTATACATCTTTTAGCAAGATAATTGGATGAATTTGTTCAGCCTCTTCTTTCTACACATGCAGAAGATGCTTAAATGGACATCCGTTTGCGCTATCCATACAAGTAACCTGCATGACTGTAGGACCAGTAGTGTATCTTGCAAACTCCAGAGAGTAACATTTCATGGTGATTTAGGGATAGCGTTAAGTGACATTTCTTATGTGACTTTATGAAGTTCTGGCTATCTGTCTCAAACAGAACTTTTTCATATACATTAAAGCAGGGGTAGTCAAACTGCGGCCCTCCAGATGTCCATGGGCTACAATTCCCATGAGCCTCTGCCAGCATTTCATGGCAGGGGCTCATGGGGACTGTAGTCCATGGACATCTGGAGGGCCGCAGTTTGACTACCCCTGCATTAAAGCCTAACCATTGTACTGTTTGTTACCTTGGAGTCACTTATTTTGATTCATTATCTACAAATATGAACACAAAATGAATCCAATAAATAGCTATTTATATGTGTACAAATAGAAAAATGCACAGAAATGCTTCAAAATTAATGAAAGCATTGCACTTTGTTTCTATATGTGTCTATCAAAACTGCAGTTATTTATTAGTCAAATGGTTTACATTCTGATACCTCCAGATCTGTAGGAGTTTTATCTTCCCTTTCAAATTTCTTTGTCAACCAAAGTCTAAAATGAACTCCACATGAAACCTAAACAATCTTGAATTGTAACCTCTGAATACATTCAAATTGGTTATAGAAATAGGAATGTGACAAGACATGGCCATTATTTTGTAATTCTCATAGACCAGTACTCAGTGCTCCTACCCCATTATTGCTCTTTTTTTTGCCATCAAATCACAGCTAACTTATGGCACCCTCATAGGGTCTTCAAGACAAGAGACGTTCAGAGGTGATTTGCCACTGCCTGCTTCAGTGTCATGATCTTGGTATTCCCTTCAGAGGTCACTCATATAAATACTAACCAGGGCTTATCTTCTGAGATCTTGATGAGATCAGGCTAGCCTGGCCTATCCAGGTTAGAGCATTTCCAGTACATCTACTGTGTTTGTAAGATTGTTACAAGTAACAGTAACAATCTGAAAATACAAAGGAAATAAAAACAGATTCCAATAAACCTCAGAATCTTTGAGCAGGAGACTTATTTTTACGTCTCCAAGCTTTAATCCACACAGGAATAAAAAGAATGGCCTTCCATTTCTGAAAGTACTTGCATGAAAAAGTTCTTAGAGGCAACTCTGTACTAAAAAAAAAAATCTTGCTTAGACAAGGTTGTACTCTTCCTCAGAAAATTTCTGGAAGAAATCTTTTGAAACTGGTCACTGATAGCACATTATGTCGGGTTGATATCTGCGTCCAAAAACCAAATTCCCATCGGATGAATGGAAAAGTCACTTCGCTAACCGTATTCCTGAGTGACAAAAAGATGGCATCTTTTCTTTCCAGGTTGTTCTTTGATAATTCTCACAAGAAAACAGCAACTGAAAAGATTATTTTACAGCGAGTGCTAAATAATAGAGTGTTCTTTGGCATTCAAAGGTTTAGAAATCCCTGCAGTATAAGTGACATTTGTACTGCAAGTTAAACTGCTTTTTTTTGGGGGGGGGGACAATCTGGAAGAAAAAATGAAATAGATTTATTGCACAATTTTTAACTCTATATTAAGTTTTTGTTGACAGATTTGTTTGCAGCAAAACACTCCATAAATATACTTATGGGTATGGATGAGGCATTAAAATAATTCTGCTACTGAAAACCCACAATGTATACCTATAATTATATAATAATAGAATAATGGAAGACAGCAACTATGCCATGCCATATTTTCTGACACTCAGGACCCTTACCAAATTCAGAATGGGAATAAACTGCTACAGCTATTATCAATGCATACAATTCCATTGAAGTATCATATATACTAAAGCAACTGTTGATGGTTTCTTTGTTGCATACAGTATTGTATATATACAGTTTATACATATATGGCATTTTATACCATTTACATGCCATTGAAATATGCATTCTTTTTTTCCCCATAGGAAAAATAAATTGTCGTCAGAAAAGCACAGAATCATTGGTTAATCTTCTCGAAAGAGAAAAGCAAAATTGAACTAGGTATCTATGCATTGATCCAGCAGGCTTGTGAAATGTAGTCTGTTCTCAAAATCTGAGCATTTCCAAAGTGATATATAATATGATATGACAGACCTCTTCAGGCAGCAACCCCACCATTGCCTTCTAGAATGTACTCATTTTGGAACTTTGCTGTGTTATAACTCAGGTGGGAATAAGCGAATACACATTCTGACAAGCTAGAATGAATGAATCTGAATTGGTTAACTGAGGGGAAATAGCACACAATTCACATTGTTCTCTTTTCCTGCACTTTATCAACATAACATTAGTCTTGTGATGTGGGTTAGGTGAGGAGATTGTGACAGGTCTAGGGTTGCCTGGTGAAGCTAAGCAAAGTCTGACACTCATTGCCACTATCCTTCACTTAAAAGTCTGCCACTACAGTTATAGAAGTTCAGGAGAGGGTGTGGCTCCCTGGAATAGCTTGTGCTTTGCCTGCTGAAGGTTTCTACTTCAATCTCTAACATCTTCAGTCAAAAAGGACGAGCTGCAGGTGATACGGGAGACCTCTGCCTGAGATCTTAGGCTACTTTCAAACTGCCCTTTTAATTTGTTTTAGTTGCCAGTTAGTTGTTAATGGATTTTTGTGTCATTTCAGACATAGTCATTTGAGCTCCTGGTTGCTAAAGGATTCTATTCACCTTTTCATAGAAAGCTTCTTGTGTCCTATTTACAAAGTGGGGATAACCGCCCTCCCTCCCATCTCCAGGTGATCTTTGCACTTCTGAATTGCTGTAGTGTAGTGTTTGAAATGTCACCCTTTTTCTTGCTTTTTGCAGCACATTTTTCTGGCTTTTTCTCCAACATTCCGCTGAATTGTATTTGCAATCAATCCCTACTCCCAGTGCAGACTCAGAAGGGCAGGATTTCTTTTGCAAGATACAAAGGAGACTTTCCCAATTTGGCCCTCAGATTGGCTTTTTCTGCAAAAGTTTTGCTTCTGTGGTGGGGCTTTGCTAGCACAGAAGGCATTTCAGAAACTCCCTTTCTGTTTGCAAGAGGAAACCTGAATGAAAGTGCTCAGCCACTGGGTTGCCTGCAAAAGGCTCCTGAATGAGACAAAAGGAGTATCCTGTCAAGCTCCAGTCAGTGACTACCCAGAAGTTCAGCCTGTTTCCAGGCTCTGCTGCATCTTCAACTCCTGCAAGAAGGACAATTGGAAGGTGGGCAGCAAATTAGGCAGGCATGCTGGTGGGAGTCTCCCAAGTGCCCTTTTGCACAACTCCTGCTGGAGTTGTCCTGCTGGAGTTGTCAGCTTTCCACAGGGCCTTTAAGATGGAGCTAGCTAGATGGGAAAGCGCTACACTCTTGCAACCAATCTGCAACACTACCGGGAAAGTTCTGTGCATTACCATTGTTGCGGTTTCTGCAAAGTCCCACTCCCTGGCTCTCTCCTCTGATCTTCCGGCAAAGCGATCACCATTTTTTTTTCTCGGAGCGAGTGGAGATCAACGCACCGGCGAGCCTTTGTTTACCCAGCGAAGCTTCCCCGGCTGCAGTCCCTTCCCAGAGCTGTTTAAAGTCACCAAGCACCAAGCAACACACAGACCCATTATCTTTTTCACTTGGGGGGAGCGTGGCAATGATGAAACGGCAGCTCAAACACCACCTGCTAGCTAGAGGGGTCTCTCCGTTGCAACGAATCAACGCAGATTCGTTGCAACGTGTGTGTGTGTGTTTTTTTTAACCTTCTTTAAAGGGAAAGGGGCTTTTGGGGAGCATGATAACAGTCACCCATTGGCTGCTTGTTTGATTGATGGCCAGGGGCGGGACAAAGCTCGGCAATATCGCTTCCTGGCTAGCGATTTTTGCCGAGACCGGAAACCTGTGGGAAACGATAGAAACGCAACTGGATTCCACTACAAAGGCAGGAATGCATAACGATGAATTCCACTATTTAAAATGCCGTTTTTTCGTTCCGCAACCAATTTGCTACATAGATCCTGGTGCGGAATGGCCCACAGTAAACATGGGGAGAAAGAAAGAAAAGGGCTTCAGCACCAGGGATCATCTTGAAGAGTTGGTTTTTCCACCCCTGAAGGAGTCTCAAAGCAGTTTACAGTCACCTTCACTTTCTCTCCCCACAGTAGACACCCTGTGAGGTAGGTGAGGCTGAGAAAGTTCTGAGAGAAGTTGTTTTGTGCAAACAGCTCTAGCAGGACTGTAACAAGTCCAAGGTCACCCAGCTGGCTGCAACCAAGGAATTAAACGTGGCTCTCCAGATTAGAAGCCATTGCTCTTAACCACTACACCAATAAAGAGTTAAATGGCTGGCATTTAGGCAGGCAGTATATCATGTAGGCTTGAGAATATTTAAACATCCTTCTCAGAATTGCTTCAACTCTGACCAAGTCCCTACGCATTACTTCTGTATAAAGAGAGGAGGAAGCCTCCAAGCCAGTCACAGGTAAGCTATCAGGTGTGGCAATTGTACACATGTATATTTCATGGCCTCTCTATTGGACTCCAGTTATACAAAACTGCTGGCAAATATCAGGTACACAAAACTACACATACTTCCCTAGTTCTATGATGCCTGAAATGCCTTATGAATCCCAGATAGGTAAATCACTCCCAGTACTACCCCTTTCTTCTTGTGTTGTCATAATACATCCACTCTGTTAGATATATGATACACAGTGGCTTCAGTTCATAGGACTCTAGAGGCATAATGGACACTTTCAGTTTATATGATGAAGCCATGTCACAGACTTGGACACTCCTGACCACTTACCATTCCAAAAAGATATTTGTCACATGCCTCAACTACTGCTTGCACAGATGTGAACAATGAACTTTATCCCAGTGATCTGTGGCTGTCCCGGCCACCCAAAAATCTATGAAATAAAATGAAATTGTTTAAAAAGCTGCAATGAGTGATGCTTTGTAAAGTGGACTCAAGTGGATAGCTGTGTTGGTCTGTAGTAGCACAACAGAATTTGAGTCCAGTGGCACCTGTAAGACCAACAAAGATTTATTCAAGGCGTGAGCCTTTGTGTGCATGTACACTTCCTTGTACACGTCTGGTAAAAGCTATGGTCTTCCCAGTTGCAATGTATGGCTGTGAAAGTTGGACCATAAGGAAGGCCAAACATCAAAGAATTGAGGCTTTTGAACTCTGGTGTTGGAGAAGACTCTTGCGAGTCCCTTGGACTGCAAGGCAAACAAACCAGTCAGTCCTAGAGGAGATCAGCCCTGACTGCTCCTTAGAAGGCCAGATCCTGAAGATGAAACTCAAATACTTTGGCCACCTCATGAGAAGGAAGGACTCCCTGGAGAAGAGCCTAATGCTGGGAGCGACTGAGGGCAAAAGAAGAAGGGGACGACAGAGAATGAGGTGGCTAGATGGAGTCACTGAAGCAGTAGGTGCAAACTTAAATGGACTCTGGGGAATGGTAGAGAACAGGAAGGCCTGGAGGATCATTGTCCATGTGGTCGTGATGGGTCGGACACTACTTTGCACCTAACAACAACAACAACAACAACACTTCCTTAGACAATGGAACAGGGACAATAAGAATACAGATATAAGGAAGAAGTGCAGAGCTGATCAAGTGGCCCAGTGGATGAGCTCCTCAGTGAAGGGGATGGCCTTTAGCTCAGATGTACAGCACACAGAAGAAGAAGAGTTGGTTCTTATATGCCGCTTTTCTATAGCTGAAGGAGTCTCAAAGCGGTTTACAGTTGCCTTCCCTTTTCTCTCCCCACAACAGACATCCTGTGAGGTAGGTGAGGCTGAGAGAGCCCTGATATTACTGCTTGATCAGAACAGTTTTATCAGTGCCGTGGCGAGCCCAAGCTCACCCAGCTGGCTGCATGTGGGGGAGTGCAAAATTGAACACAGTTTGCCAGATTAGATGTCCGTACTCCTGACCACTACACCAAACTGACCACTACACCCAACATAGGTTTGAATCCTACAATTCACTGCTGAATTTGAAAGAAGATAGTAATTTCACTCCTCCCCCCTCTTTATGACATTATCCTGACCCATGAAGCTATTAATTCCCAAGGATCTTATGAATGTGGGAATTAACTTTTGCAGGGACGAAAAGGGTTGTTGTGGCAGGGTACTCAGCAAATAGCCACATCCCAGTTGCTTCCACTGACAGATACCAGGATCCAACCAATGCTTTGTATACTTAAAAGACCCCAGATGAAAAATGCTAAAAACAGTAGCAAGGCTATGAAAGACATTTGTATGGTATGCTGGAGAGTGTCTGTCAGTAAGACTAGGTAATAGGGTAATTTGAAAAATGGTTCAATTAAATTACAAGCAAATTTCATAGAAGAATGTAAATATATGAATTGTCTTTGATATTATCTTTGGTAATTCAGAAACTAAGTTATTTGTCTTTGTTAATAGTGCCAGGACTCCGCATTGTGGTTCACTTTTATATGACAGCCATGACACTATAAAAGCAATGAATGGTGCTAGGAAGATAAAGTTATCTCCTGGGTCAATTTAACAATTTAAGTAATAATATAGGTCTGTAAGTGAAAGAGGGCACGTAATCTTTTCAGAAGATGGACACTTTTGCTCATTTCTTCTCTCCCAGTCATAATCATCAGTTGTTTCCTTGCCATGTAGAAAATTAGATTTCTCTCACCAGGAAAGATCTTAATTACTACTTCTTCTGCTTTTCAACAGAAGGAGTCTTCCTGAGAGGAGGCAGTAGGTGCAGCAATCTGTGCAGACAAATAGGCAACATTTTTGCTGCTTAATATTCTTTAAAACTTCAGACTTCTACCATTTCACAATTGCCACATAGCCTTCACATAAGTACAAGGAAAAGCTACAGTTGCCCTATCTCCCAGTGCAGCCAAGTGCTTTCAAGCTTCTTCTTCTTCTTCTTCTTCTTCTTCTTCTTCTTCTTCTTCTTCTTCTTCTTCTTCTTCTTCTTCTTCTTGAACTTGCTTCTTTTTTTAAATGCTTGTTTATGCGAATGCTGGCTTTGTGGTAATTTTTAAATTTTATTCTCAGCTGCTTTGAGCCCCTGTTGGGGCAAAAGTGAGATAAAAAATGTTTCCGAGGAAAATCAGCCAGTCAAAATAAACAGCACAATCTAATGTTTAAATAATGAGCAGATCAGGAGATATCAAAGTCCAGCAATGGACCAAAAGATTGCATTTACTTCTACGATGAAACATGCATTTTTCTTAAATCACAGGAAACTGTATCATTCTAGATTTGGATTTCGTCTCCTATAAATATTCTAGTAATGTTATCTATACTCATAATTTCTCTTTACTATTCCTTTTGCCTTTCTTCCAGCATTCAGTGATCCAAGGAGGAGAACAATTGACAAACTAGCTTGGATAATATTGTTTGAGATGAAACAGAATTACCTTTTTCATATACATCCATTTGAGAAGAAGAGCTGCTTTTTTATACCCTGCTTTTCACTACCCAAAGAAGTCCCAAAGCAGCTTACAAATAACTTTCCCTTCTCCCCGCAACAGACACCCTGTGAGGTAGCTGAGAAAGCTCCAGAATCTTCAGTCACCATTCAACTAGTCCAGGCATTTCAGTAGTGCTGTCCAAACACTGGAATTATCTTTCCAGAGAGGACCATGTTGTTTGGCATATTACTTTTGTTTAACCAAGTAATCTAGTTACGAGTCATATGGTTGCCAGCCTTGGCAACCAGTGAGACACCAGAGGGGGCAGGGACAGGGAAAGGCAACCATGACATCACCTACGGTAAAACATGGAAATGATGTCACACTTGTTCTAGGAATTGCCAGCAACTCTATTAAAACCATAATTTCAGATGATTCCTTATGGGGGTTTTATTTGTAATCCGCCTTGAGTCTAAGAAGGAAGGTGGACTAGAAATCGAATAAACAAACAGAAAGGATTCATGTCATTGACTGATCATGCGAGGTGGGGACCTACACTGGACTGCCACTGATTCCTTTCAGCGGGGCAGCATGCCTCACCTTTTCCGTGTATGCATATGGGACAAAATCCCCTGGTGCACACGGTCCATCCTGGGGTTGTGCGTGTTCACACACAACTTTGGGGCAGACAGGTTCCCCCGTGCCACGTGGCAGTGGCAGCAGGAGGGGGGGGTGTAACTGCATGAGGGTGGGGTAGCATGGTGACTTTATGCATCTGGGGGGATCTGCCCCACAGACATCTGAGCGCTGACCCAGTGCACGTGTCCGGTGCATAATTAGCCATTTTCAGGTTTTGTCAGAGGTCATCCCAATAGCCATTTAAAAATATTTCTCCTACCACCACTCTGAGCAGCAGCAGGCTAGTAGGGGCCTGGCAACCCTGAAGAGGAGGTTAACATCAGTGGCAGAGGTCTACTCTATCTTACAAGGGAATTCTCTTTCTAGGGAACCCACACTTGCCGAGAAAGTAAGTCTCTGAATAGCAGTGCAAGGCAGCAACGTCCGGTGAGTACTTTGGTCTCTATGCCCTGCTTGCTGGCCCTCCAGGGCAACAGGTTGGTCACTGTGCATAAAAGGCCTAAATGGAACACTGATATAAGCTAGCAGGGCTCTTAGTGGATTGCTGTTCTGAAAGGCTTGAGGGAATTTCTTTGCTGTTATTGGATGGCGGCAGTACACCGCCATCTACAATTGGTGAACCTATAGTAAGCACAATCTGCCCTTTAGTGAAGCTCTAATTACCTTTGCATTACTTTATTATTGCTGTTTATTTTCCAGGTTGCATTATTAGGCTCTTTAATGTTGGTTATTCAATTACTGTGTCTTTTAATTATAAGCTGCCTTGACTACTGTGGTAGAAAAGTGGAAAGAAAAATTTCCAGTAAGTAAACCATGATCTAACAAAAAATGAATACTGACTTCACTTACAGAAGAATGTTTTGGCAAGGAAAGCACGGTTCATTTATCAGAAAAATGGAGGAAATGACTTTTGTCTCCTGCCCTAGTTTTGTAGTAGGAATAACTGCATGGCTGGGGGGAAATGTCTGAACAGATGTACCTGAAAACTGGAGGGTGGGATGAAGACAAAGAGAATAAAATGAATCTATTATTAATGTGATTGTTTCTAAGCTCAGCTTATTTTTGTCTGTGAGGTATATAGCACTCATCCCACACCAATATTGTTGCATTTTTAAGGTCACTGAATTATTTACTAACAGTGGAAAATCCATGAGCAGTAATATATAGCTATTTTTCCTTCTTAAAATGATTTCTTGACTTGCCATTTTCCATTTCTTCTTTTCCATAAAATGTTACATGATATGACTTTTCCATATACTTATCCATGGTTCCTCTATATATTTGTGAAAAAGCCTGGGAGGTAGGATGTGTCCGGATGTCCAAGTTGGAATAAGGCCAGTCAGGGTGCAGCCAGCAATGCTGAACCCTGATTGGCCCTGCCCCTACAGCTCCCTGGACACTAGCCACATTCCTCTCAGACATGCCAGAAACAGATAGAGACACACAGAGCCCTGCCAGACTGAACACGAGTCCTCATTCCCTCCTATCACTCCTGCTGCCAAGGAGGCAGAGAGAGACACAGAGAGAGTTGCCCCAAGCTGTGGAAGCCTCCATCTCTCCCTTCATCTCTTTTGGGCCCGGCATTGCCACCCTGGGATTCCCCAAGCTTCTTCCTGCAGGTAGGGGTTGCTGTGTGGTCAAGGGGAGGTGGGGCGGCTGGCAGACTGGGTGTGTGGGAAGGCTCCTTCTCCCAGTTGGGAGCAGCATCAGGAAGGTTGGGTTGGTTCAACCCTGACACGGCTTCCCCCTTAGGTGGGACTCCTCCTTTCTCATCCAGTGGAACCTGGAAAGTTAATCAGCATTTAGAAGACACTTCCCTGACCGATGACACATTGTAAAGCTGAATGTCAGCAGGGATAAGTACCACTGCAGGAGTCAGGGGTTATGATCCTTGACCTTGCATAAGCAAAGCAATGGGTCATGGTCTGTAATCAAGATGAAATGATTACCAGTCAAGTAGTACTGCAGGGATGCAATGGCCCATTTCACAGCCAAGGCTTCTTGATCTATGGCAGAATATTTATGCTCTTCCAGAGACAGTTTCTGACTCAGAAATAATATTGGGACCTCCTGGTCCCCCTCCTCCTTAGTCAGCACTGCTTCCTCAGCTTCTGCCTTCCTCTGTGTCCATGAACTACAATTTCCATAAGGCCGTGCCAGTAGTATGTGCCAGAGTGGTTGTCATGTGATATTGCAGCTGACTATGGCCTGCCAATGAGCATCTAGCACAATGGAGGAATTGCCCCCACACAAACACACACTATTTACCATCGCAAGTCCATCTTTCAAATGCAGAATCCTTGGAAGAAAAACATGACCATTTTAAAAAAAATGAAGATTTATAAGGATCAGCATGCTGACTCTGATGAAAATCTTTACATGCATAACCCACCCAGGTGCATAGAGGTCATAAAAATGCCACTCAACTAAGATCTGATTAGGATATCAAATGATTTAATGATTAGCTTAGATGACAAGGCAACAGGTTACCCTGTCACATGAAAAAGAAGCAGCCTGTGTGCCTTGTCTACTTTAGAGGGCAAGATGGGGGAGGAATCATTGGTCACCCACATAGCAATGTGTGTGCGGGGGAGACAGTATTAACATTCAAGGACAGCTTGTTCTTACCACACAGGGCCTGACAGAATTACTCACAATTGCAATATGTGGTACTATCACTTTAGGTGACACAGCAGAGCCCTTGACAATGAATATCTGAGAAGGATCTGTCACCTTAATAAATTTATCTAACATGAATGCAATTAAAATATACATATACATTTCTCTTTGTCATTTCTTCCTGGAAAGCAGAGATGATTAAGTAAAGGTTAGGACAGGGATAAGCAAGATCCGCTTTTTTGTCTTTGCCATTTGACTTAACAAATGCCTAATTTAGTAATATGAACACTAAAGGGTCCTAAACAGAGTTATGCCTTTCTAAGCTTATTGGCTTCAAATGATTTAGAAAATGATGTTGCTTAGAACCATTTAGTCTGGGCTGGAGCTAAATTCCACCCCACAGGACATTTTTCTTACTCTTTTCTATTTTTATATTTGAGTCTGATGTCCAAGAATAAAGTAGTTAAGTCATTGGCTTGCAGTCCAAGTGAGTACAATTATCTATTCTTGAATCTTATATTCAAAAATCATCACAACCAAAAGTCTAAAAAGATGTAGTCAAATTAGCTTATCCAGCACTCAACACTTCCTTGTTTTCTAATCAGTAGTAGTTCAACTTCCCCCTAATGTTGTTGCCAGAAGATGCAAAGGCTGGGAGGGGGGTTGAGGGCACATGCCAAATACAGTGCTCTTCAAAAGAAACCTCTCTGTGGACTTCAGCTTCCTTCCCTGGTAATCCACTTCTCTTATATGTATAAGAAGTGATATATGTATATCACTTCTTTCACATGCCCATCATTCAGCTCCTTGCTTTGTCTGGTCATTCTTCATGGTTTCTATATATTCACTATTTCCCGTACAGTCATCTAAAATGAGAGCTGTTACTACTAACGACTACTTAGTGGTCTTTCCTCTTAATCTCAAATATATGGGAGCTGTCTGTAGTAGTTAGTGATAAGAGAAGACACATCTTTCTTTTGTGCCAGAGCCTGACTTTTAATCATGGTTCTGAATATTATAGGAACAGTAACCTCTCTTCCCTAGCCATCAAAACCATAATTACCCTCACTTCTTTATAAATGGAAAATGCATAAAAGGGAAATCTGGAAAGAATAACAAAATTATCATTTTCTTCATTTGTTCAGTCTACTAGTTAATAAAAATATAGAATTCACTTTCCTAAGCGAGGGTGAATAAAACAATCAAAAAGCTGAAAAAGCAGATGGAAGTTATCAGTGTGGTGGCTGAAATTGCTTCTCAATTTGTCACATTTCCAGTCATGAATAAGGTTCAATCTCTTCCTTGTCTTGATTTTAATGATAATGAATATGGGAAAACCAGTCTCAGAGTAATTTGTTGTAGCAACTGGGCGTAAAACTTTGAAAGTCCACATTTCACCACAAGCTCACCACCCTCAAATCCTGAAAGTCTACTTTCATCATAACATGTTTCCTTCAAACCAAGGAACTCTACTTTTACCACAAGAGCCGCATCCTTTGACTAGTTCCTTCACTGAAAAATATCACAAAATCCATACATTCATCACATGGTGTTTCACACCATAAAAGTATCTTCTAATGCAGGGTGGGCAAACTGTGGCCCTCCAGATGTCCATGGACTACAATTCCCATGCAGGGGCTCATGGGAATTGTAGTACATGGACATCTGGAGGGCCACAGTTTGCCTACCCCTGTACTGTGTTGTAGAAAGTAAATGCAGCATGATCATTAGTAAGTGACCTCTTCTCTTTGATTGCTTCAAATAGTATTGTAAATTATGTGGAAATAGAGACTTCCACAACCAGAACTCTATAGTGGTAAAGTGGAGCTTGAAAGGAGGCTGGCCATCTTATTATGAGCTCTTAGAATATTCACTATATTTCCTTGTAGTGATTGTGAAACAAATGTGTGAGATAACCTAGCTGTTAAATCGATGTATGATCCATTATCATATGAAATTCTTGCTCTTTAGGAATATGCTGATTTCTTCATTAAGATCCAAAACATCGGTTTAAAATTTACTCCATGATAACCTGTAAATTCTATATGGAACACTGAATTGGCTCCAAAGTTGTCACAGATTACTTTGAATATTCTAGAGTTCTTGCACTGCCTCAGATGTGATTAACAATGCTGAAGTCATCAGATTAGTTGACTGGCATGATGTACTTAGGCCAATAAAGACGCGAGCCAGGGTTTGGCAATAAATAAGGCCACAGCTTTAATAACATAAACCAGGGGTTGGCCTGGCACGAGGTGTAAAGTAAAGTCCCCGCGCAGTCGTCCGACTGCTGACTTGGGCTTGAGGGGTGTCCTGGTCCCCTTACCTCCCAGCCGGGAGAAAGGATCCCTTGCCCCTCATAGCCCTCCCCTGGGAGAAGGCAAGTTAGGGTTGCTGGGCGTCCACCACATGCAAGCCATCCTTGCCTCCTGGCTCCGAGCCCCGGACCTTCCCAGCCGGGTAAGGCCGCGCTCGGTCTCAGCCGGTCTCTTAAGGAGACCCCCTTCCTCAGGTCCCAGTGCGTAAACTGGTTCCTGCTCCATATACTCCACCTCGTGCCCCCTATTCCGCAGCTGTGACAACAACCTCCAAAAACCGAGGGCGGGCGGGCGGGTGTCCTCCGTCTTGGGCAGCGGCAAAGAGGGCGATTCCCAGGCCGAGCGGCGCTTATAAAGCGCCCGGCCCCCTCTCTGCGCGCTGCCGTCTTCAGCGCGACGACGCTCCCCTCCTTGCGTCGTCGCGTCTTTCTTGCCCCTCCCATCCGCCGCGTCAACTGCGGCCCCTTCCAAGCCGCGGCCGCTCTTTGACTGGCATGATGTACTTAGGCCAATAAAGACGCGAGCCAGGGTTTGGCAATAAATAAGGCCACAGCTTTAATAACATAAACCAGGGGTTGGCCTGGCACGAGGTGTAAAGTAAAGTCCCCGCGCAGTCGTCCGACTGCTGACTTGGGCTTGAGGGGTGTCCTGGTCCCCTTACCTCCCAGCCGGGAGAAAGGATCCCTTGCCCCTCATAGCCCTCCCCTGGGAGAAGGCAAGTTAGGGTTGCTGGGCGTCCACCACATGCAAGCCATCCTTGCCTCCTGGCTCCGAGCCCCGGACCTTCCCAGCCGGGTAAGGCCGCGCTCGGTCTCAGCCGGTCTCTTAAGGAGACCCCCTTCCTCAGGTCCCAGTGCGCAAACTGGTTCCTGCTCCATATACTCCACCTCGTGCCCCCTATTCCGCCACTAGACGAGAGCCTTCGGCTCTCGCCCCGCCAACCCCAAATTGCCCTTGCACCACAACTGAATGGCGGTGCCCACACCCTTCAACCATAACTCCATCCCTCTAACTGAGAGATGCACGCCATCGCTTCGAAAAATCGAAGCTGAACGAAATGTAATCCCAGGGTGCCTAATAACTGCACCCCCCAACTCAGCCATCAACTTCCGAACTGCCCGGTTGACCTTTTCCTTGGCCAGATGCACCTTTTCCGGCCGGGCAGCCGCTTTCCACGTCTTTCTATCCAACAGCTCCGACCACATCAAATATGTCCGTGGAAGCCTCTGCCGAAGCACCCGGAGGTCAGCAAAAACCATCTGGCGGAGGTGAAGCCCCGAAACTGCCGGCAGGTCATTTTCGCCCAGCTGGAGTATCAACACCACTGGGGAACCATTTTCGAAAACCTCCTGGGCAACCAAATCCAGCAACGCTGGCCATTTCATGCCCCTATGACCGGACCACCTCAGCCGCATGTCTCCTTCCAGATGCAGCTGTTCCTCCCATCCAGACGTCTTCGCATGTTGGCCCGCCCAATAAACAATGCTGTGTCCAATCACCAGCGTGTAAGGCGAGGCACTTCCCAATCCTGCAACAAGCAACACGTTAATCTCGCAGACCTGTCCGAACATAAACTTTAAATGCCTTGGAGCGCCACCTCCCCAGGTTCATGATTTCCCGTGCGTCCACTCCATCCTGGTATGCTTGGGTGGCTGCCCCGATCCGAAATGAATGAGTCCCGAACCATTCCGGGTTCAGACCCACCTCCCTCAGGCAGATTTTTAAAACTGCCGCAAATTGAAATCGGGACAGATTCGACCCATCACCATGAACAAACAGGTTCCCTGGTGCCCGGGACCGGACCGCCATATATTGACGTAACGTCCCCACCGGGCATGTCATGCGGTCTCCCGACCTGCGCAGGAGGACCGAAGCCCCCGTTCCCCGCTGATCCGTCTTCGATTGACGGACCCAGAGCCTGACCCCTTGGTCCGTGAACTGGACGTCCCCCACACGGAGGGCTGGGGAGGACCCGTCAAACCTGGAAGGTGCCACCAGTTCCCCACACCGAAACGCCCCATGGTAGGCCACCGAAAATACTGCCCTGAACAGGTACTCCTCGTACTTAGAGGAACACACTTGGCCCAACCGCCGTGCCAGCTGTGACAGCACGTCCAGAGTAATGGGGCGCCGAGTATCCTGTGTCTTCCTGGCCAGCCGTCCCCACCCCTGTACCGCCTTTCTGGCGAGAAAGGACGAGCTGGGATCCCAAGCCCCCAAGGCCTTGCTAAAAAAGGCCAACCCTGCCATTGTGACTCGAAGCGTTTTGTGCGACAGTCCGCGCCCGTTCAGGTAAGCCAGGTAGCGCAAAATAGCTTGCTCGCACATGGGCCACCGTCCGTTCCAGCCCATGTCTCGCGCAAAGGTCAAGAAATCCCGAGCTGCCCCTTCATAGCTCCGCCTTGTCGATGGAGCAACGGACCCAAGCACGCCGTCCCATATCACACGGCTCCAAGGGCCCAGAGGCTCTCCGGGAAGACGTCCGGTTCCAGGCGGGCGTGAGGAGCGAGCACGCGAAATTTGTCGACCTGTAGGCGAGATAAACTGTCAGCAAGAACATTCTGTACGCCCGCCACATGACGTGACCTGAACGTGATGTTAGCCTCCAGGCAAACCAACACCAGTCGCCTTACCAAGCGCATGACCCTTGGCGACTTTGCTGTTTGCTTATTCAAAATGCGGACTACCGCCTGGTTGTCACACCAGAACAAAACCCGTCTGTCCCGAAAATCCTCCCGCCAAATAACGATGGCCACCAGGATTGGAAAAAATTCCAAAAATGTGAGGTCCCGCCTCAACTCAGCCGACCACCACCGCGGCCACTCTTGTGCGCACCAGCGATCCCTGTAAAGGACCCCAAAGCCCGCACCCCCTGCTGCATCGGAGTGTACCTGGAGTTCACCTTTTAAGACCAAAGCCTCCTGCCATATGGACACGCCATTAAAGCGCTCCAAGAATTCCTTCCACACCAAGAGGTCCTCCCGTATACCCTGGGAAATCCGCAGGTGGTGATGCGGCCGTGACAAACCCCGGGTGGCGTGCGCTAACCGCGCACAAAACGCTCTCCCTGGGGAAACCACCTTGCACGCGAAGTTCAAGTGGCCCAATAGAACCTGTATGTCCCTCAGGGTGCATTTTCTCTGTCCTAACAAACCCCGTAAGAGGCCACGAAGGGACTCCAACTTGTCCCCTGGCAATCTGGAGGTACCTGCCACCGTATCCAGCTCAATGCCCAGGTAAGTGAGCCGTGTGGCCGGCCCCTCCGTCTTGTCCTGAGCCAAGGGAACGCCCAGCTCGGCCGCCAATTCCTGAAACACCCCCAACCGCTCGGCGCATTTTCCCGTCCCCCCGGGGCCCGCAAACAGAAAGTCATCGAGGTAGTGTGTGACTTCCCGAAACCCCCCCTTTTTCCTGGTCACCCATTCTAGGAAGGAACTAAAGGCCTCAAAAGCTGCACAAGCAATGGAACACCCCATAGGCATGGTCTTATCCACGTACCAGCGGTCTCCAAACTTGATTCCCAGCAGGCTGAAATCTTCCGGGTGGATGGGCAGCAATCTAAACGCCGATTGTATATCACTCTTGGCCAGCAACGCGCCCTTCCCACAGGTGCGCACCATGCCCACTGCCTCATCAAATGAAGCGTACCGGACGGTACACAAAGCCGGGGGGATTCCATCGTTGACCGATCCACCATGCGGATAGGACAAATGGTGAATCAGGCGGAACTGTCCCACCGCCTTCTTCGGGACCACCCCCAGCGGGGACACCCGAAGGTCCTCTAGCGGGGGGCTGAGAAACGGTCCCGCCATCCGTCCTGCCCTGCACTCCTTCCGCAGCTTGTCAGCCACAATCTCCGGGTAGTCCCTGGCCGATTTTAAGTTCACACAGGAGGTATGCTCCCGTTCCCCCGTGAAGGGGATCCGGAAACCCTCCGTGAAACCTTTTGCCAAATAAATCGCCTCCCCCCTTTTAGGGTAGCGCACCAGCCAATCGACTAAGGGACCCAACTTAACCGGGGTAGGAGCCAAACCCCGCAGAACTGGAGGCACCTCATTGCGCCTTTCCTGCTGAAGAGGACCCTGCAGCACCCGGCCCACCGTTCTTCTTGCCGATGGGCCGGGTCCCTCGAAAGGGCTGCCCACTGGCTTGAGAGCATGCAGGCAGAGCATGTCTCCCCCCGCACCCCTCACATTTGTGTTCAAAGCGACACCTACGCCGCTTGCACCCGGATCTATTAAAGTCCCAACACACGAAGCCCGCCAATTTCCGGCTGGGTGCTGGACTCTTCACCGTCTCCTTCTGTTGCCGCACACTGGGACCCACCTGCACCAACCACGTATCATGGTGTTTCAGGTCCCAGCGTGCCAGGGGGTTATGCGATGCCAATTCCCTAAATTCCCTGTCATATTCGAGGGCTGCGTCATCCCCCGCCAAGTCCCTAGCCTCCAGCACATGTGACAGGTACTTCCAAGTATGCCATCCCCTTTCCGGGTAGGCAGCAGTCACCAGGGCCATATATTCTGAGAGCCCCCGCAACCAATTATCGAAGGTCCTATCAGCGGGCTTCGACCGCTTGCGCGCCTCCTTCCGCTTCCCCGTGGCACCTCCCTTGCCCTGTCCCTTAAGCATGGCGAACACGTCTACAAAAAACCCCTCAAGGGCCCGCTCCCTTATTTTGGGCGGCAAATGAATGCCTGGAGGTGCATCAGTGGCTGTATACCACACCGGCGGCCACCGGTCCTCCTCCCCTAACCCATCTTCATCAAGTAGTCGAAGGGCATCCTCCCTCCTCTTCAGCAACCATCTCGGTAGGCCAGGCACATAGGCACCTTCCAGCCAGTACCAGCCTTCCCGTAAATCTTCATCACCTTCCCATGAGGAGCTCTCACCAGAAGATGGGCTGGGCTTGCGCCTGGACTTCCGCTCCATCTTCCGTAACCGGTCCTTCGCGTGCCGGACATTTTGGTCCTGCCTGCCACCTGGGGAAGAACTGGAAACCGTCAATTCCTGAGAGCCAGACCCGCGGGATTCCTGGCTGACCCCCGAAGAGCCACTATGGCTGCTGCCTGCCATGTGACCCAGGGCAGCTGAATACCCCCGCCAATAGGCGGCATCTTCTGGCGGAAGGGGAGCTCCCCGCCGCTCACGAGCCGCCGGCCTCCGCGTGCCGGGCCTGCGAGTGGTAGCAGGCACAGCCACCCTCCTGGACTTTCTGCCCCTGCTGGCGGAGGCAGAGTTGTCCCCACTGCCCCTTCTGGCCACCTTGGCTGCCCTCTTATTGCGGGGAACCGGCCCCCCCGCCCCCTCTGGGGGAATAGGCCGAGACCTTGCCTTGCCCCTCCCCCTACCCGGGCTGGCTGCGGGCTGGGGCTCATGCAGCGCTGGACCCTGTGCTGGCCCCATGCCCGCCTGCCTCCGGCTCCTGCGAGTGGTGCTGCTTCTGGGCAGGGACCCGGCCCCATCTCCCTGCCCCCGAACAGGCGACCTGGACCGCCCAGCCCGGGCCAGATCAGCTGGCGACTTGTGGCTCCGGGCCCGCCCAGCACCACCCGATGCCTCATTGCCGCGCCCCCGCCCGCGGGGAACTGCCGCGGCCCATGCCTCCCGGGCCCTAAGGGCGCTAGCCCTGCTCCGGCCCTGCCCCCGGGGTCCCTCTGCCGCCTCCCGCTGGGCTCCGGAGGCTTCTCCCCGCTCACTGCGCCGGGCGCGAGAACGCCGCCCGGCCATCCTCCCACGTTGCAGGCCCGTGCCGCCGCCTGAAGCCTCCGCACGCCACGCCCGACAAAAAGCCTCTACACGCCGGCGCCGACTCCCTCCGCTGGCAGAAACACCCTCTCGTTGCCGCCCCCGGCGCCAACGACGACCACCGCCGGAGTAGAGGTGGGGGGGGAAGAGTGGGGTGCCGCCGCGACCTCCTTCCCCGAAGCTCCGGTCCCGAAGAGCGCGGCCTAGGCCGCCAGGCCTCGTGGCGCACTTCCCCGACTGCCGCGCCTGCGCAACGAGGCCTCCTCCAAGCCGCGGGACTGCGTGCTTCCTCCGTCTTGGGCAGCGGCAAAGAGGGCGATTCCCAGGCCGAGCGGCGCTTATAAAGCGCCCGGCCCCCTCTCTGCGCGCTGCCGTCTTCAGCGCGACGACGCTCCCCTCCTTGCGTCGTCGCGTCTTTCTTGCCCCTCCCATCCGCCGCGTCAACTGCGGCCCCTTCCAAGCCGCGGCCGCTCTATGTCACTGAAAGCAGGGGGAAGAACCTTCATGGTTGAAACATATTGATGAAACATGCATTGAAAGACTGTGCTATGGGAGGATGGCATGAAAGGAAAAAGAAATGAAAACCAATTCTCAGTGGCACATCATCAGTGCATACATTACCAAACTTTTCAGACTCCAGCTTTTTGGGGAAGATGAATTCTACATACTGACTTATCTTCTCCATGAGTAGTTATGCTCAGAGGCTCAGAGAACAGATAACCCTCTTTCACAAAGTCTCCTTTCAGGCACTGAATATCCAGAAGAAATTGTACACAAGGGACCACGTATCTTGATTCATTCAACTGAAACAAAGTAGATGTTTTCTCATTTCTGCAACTACTTATTCCACACTTCCTTCAAAGGTTTGGATTCTCATGATATTATGTGAAAGTCAGATCAAGTTCATCTTGATAAAAGGATGTCCAATTGTATAGGACTTTTTATGTTTGGCAATTTTGAAAGCAATGCAATAGGAGACTTCAGGGAGAATTTCACTTCAACTCCACATAGTAAGATTTTAGAATGTGCTCTTAAAAAATGAACTCACTATATTTTCCTGTGAACTCTATGTGACTGTTCAAAGTAATCTAAATTGCTTGATTTCTTGATTTTTGCATGGACTGTATTACAAAGAGTGCTTTGAGATTGTTCAGTGAACTCGACAACAGTGCTTGAAAAGCTACATAATAAAAATGCTTCTTTTTGTAACTTCAGAATCATAGAGTTGGAAGGGGCCATACAGGCCATCTAGTCCAACCCCCCCACCCCCGCTCAATGCAGGATCAGCCCAAAGCATCCTAAAGCATCCAAGAAAAGTGTGTATCCAACCTTTGCTTGAAGACTGCCAGTGAGGGGGAGCTCTCCACCTCCTTAGGCAGCCTATTCCACTGCTGAACTACTCCGACTGTGAAATTTTTTTTCCTGATATCTAGCCTATATCATTGTACTTGTAGTTTAAACCCATTACTGCGTGTCCTGTCCTCTGCAGCCAACTTGGAAACTAGTGCAGCCTAGTTATTCATATATGATTTGTTTATGTAAAAAAATTGATATGCCACCTTCAGAAAACCTGCTCAAGAAAAGATATGAAATAAAATATGGTAGAATCATAATACAATGTAAAATTGTTAATTATAACAAACTCATTAAAGTTAACACTTTTAAAACCCCGGTCAATAAGAAACAAAAGCATAACACATTTAAAAAGCCTGGAATATATTTGGCAGCCCAAGTGATCCTTGTAACATTCCTTAGCCTCAAAGCAGATGGATTTTATTTGCAAAGTAGAAACCTAAATTGAAAAATCTGAATAAAAATAAGCATTTTGTTCTGGCACTTAAAAGAGAGTATGGTATGTACAGGCAGGCTATGCCACTACTGAAAAAGCCCAGTCTTGAGTTGATACCCAGCTCACCTCTTAAAGCAGGGGCACAGGCTTTCAGGAGGTCTCCATTTTCCAGAAAAAAAGCCCTACATTAAATTCAGCATGGAGAAGAAGGCTTGTGAGGAGAAAACTAACTGACATTCTGGACAATACAGGAGGAACTGGTCCTTCAGGTACCCTGGTCCAAAGTCATTTGGGCATTAGAAGACTATTTGAACTGAAACAGACCACAGACAATGCAGACTCTTCAGAATGGGAGTGGTATGTTCTCTGTATCCAACCCCCAACAGCATTTTCACTAGTACATTTGGACTGGATGAAGTTACTAGCCAGTTTTGGAAAACTGAATTTTTGTGGGGTTTGGTTTAAAGTGAGTTGGAGTCTCATGTGCTTGGAGGACTGGCTGTCTCTGTATAAATACATGAGGTGGATTTGATCATTCCCCCCAAGCTCTGTTCCTTCATAGAAGCAAGCCAGACAACCTAGTACCGATCCATTACTATGTTAACACCTGCTTTATGGAACTGTCCAAGCTGTCATACAACAGATGTCTGTGAAGCAGAAAAAGCTGAGGAGGTCTCTACATTGGCAGCCTCCCTGTATGCCTTCACCCCTTTTCCAAGATTCTGATCATCTGGCAGCCTGTCAAACATGATTTCAAATGTAATCCACTAAGCCAGAAAACAAGTGAGAACCCCAAAAGGAGTTGCAGGAGTCATCTCATTTCCCTTACCCCACGATTCCTTTTTTCCCTTTCCTGAAAGCCCTTATAACTCTCTCCTTTCCCTGCTTACTTCTATCCTTCTAGGGAGTCCAAACTCCAGGTGGAGCATGGAGATCTCCTAGAAAAACAACAGGTCACCCAACTAGAATCATAGAATCATAGAATCATAGAATCATAGAATCATAGAATCATAGAATCATAGAATCATAGAATCATAGAATCATAGAATCATAGAATCATAGAATCAAAGAGTTGGGTCTGGTTTTTTCCCTGTCTGCCCAGGCACACTGGGCAGCTGGACTTGATATATCTTAATGTTTTTAATGTTGTGTGGTTGTATTATATTTGTACTAGTTGCAAAGCCCATTCCTAAGAACGGGCTTTGAAAGGGCCCCTCGGCAGCCTTTTAAATACTTTAAGAGTATTTAAATAATAGATAATATCCAATAATAAATGTAAAAATCATAAACAATAGGACATGTTGGAGAATGTTAATTCATGGGTCACCGTAAGTCAGAACTGACCTAGCAGCACTTATTGTACACAGAATCTAAAACCCTGTGCTGTCCTCTTGATCTATAGATCTTCTCCCATAGAAAACCTGCTGATCAGAACTAAGGATAGGGGCACCCTGAGAAAATACAGTTCATTTTAGTTTGTGAATTGTGGCATGCGCAGTTCATGAGCCACAAACTTTTATGTACCAAACCAACTGGTTAGGGCAGGATCAACTTTCTGGAATCAGATGGATGGGTACCAGATTAGAGAACGGTGTTCAAAAGAGACACAGGTGGCTCCTAAGCCATTGAGTATCATTTTGCTTTAGTAATCTAGCAAATGGCATTTTCCCCCAAGAGCTGAAAAAACCCATAAGATGGCCTGCACTTTGAACGTCAGATCACAGTAAGTGAAATGGGAAGAATGGGAAGAATCTTTATTAGGCAGAAAGAGTCAGAGTGACAGAAAGGCTGCTCTGAGCTCTCTGAGTAGCCAGCAACAACCAAGAGGGAGTTAATATATTCTGGCTGTGTGCTGAGAAAGAGGTACAGCAGTGGTTCTTAACCTGGGGTTTGGGACTCCTTTGGGGGTCGAACAACCCTTTCACAGGGGTTGTGGCAGGGTGAGCAGCTTGGCCGGGGGAGCCACTCCTCCTGCAGAGAGAAAAGAGCGAGATCAGCATGGTGGGACAAGAGGCAGAACCGAACTGGGAAACCCTGGAAAAAAGCCAATTTATATATAGTCATGAGCAATGGATCTTGATGCCATTGGTCAGTTTTGGTTTTCTTTCTGTGAAATAACACTTGCATAATTTTATGGTTTGGGGTCACTACAACATGAGGAATTGTATTAAAAGGGAAGGTTGAGAACCATTGAGGTAGAGTATTCTGGTTTGGCTGCTGATTCAGGTGGCGGTCTGACAGATCCTTAACTGACAATCTGAGGAGAAATTCTAATTAGAGAATTGACGGAGGGGCCGGCCACACGGCTCACTTACCTGGGCATTGAGCTGGATACGGTGGCAGGTACCTCCAGATTGCCAGGGGAAAATATGGTTCGTGGTTTCCCCACGAACTCAAAAAGGCGCACACACAAAAGAAAAATTGATGGGTTTTTAGGACAAACAAAATAATGATACCTCTCAGTTTAAACAAAATCTCAACCACTAAGAATAAGCCAATGAGCATCTCAAAAGACTGTATCTAAGAGGTTTCCACTAAAAAAAACACCTTGATTTATATGCAAAAAACTATCTTTTTCCCATTTGTAAAATAAAATCTCTTATTTGTTGTTAAAAACACCTCAGGTCCTTTCTGATAAAGGGTCATGTTAACTGCCCCAAGCCTTTTCTATGGAGGGACAGCAGTAAATCTAATTAATAAATCAGAAATAATTTTAAGAGCTTTGTGACTTCCCAAAAGTGTTCCAGGGCTGAGTTAAGCCAAAAAGATCTAACAGTGACAGGTAGTAGTAGTAGTAGTAGTAGCAGTAGCAGCAGTAGTAGTAGAATCATAGAATCAAAGAGTTGGAAGGGGCCATACAGGCCATCTAGTCCAACCCCCTGCTCAACGCAGGATCAGCCCTAAGCATACTAAAGCATCCAAGAAAAGTGTGTATCCAACCTTTGCTTGAAGACTGCCAGTGAGGGGGAGCTCACCACCTCCTTAGGCAGCCTATTCCACTGCTGAAGTACTCTGACTGTGAATTTTTTCCCCTGATATCTAGCCTATATCGTTGTAGTTGAAGTTTAAACCCATTACTGCATGTCCTCTCCTCTGCAGCCAACGGAAACAGCATCCTGCCCTCCTCCAAGTGACAACCTTTCAGATATTTAAAGAGGGCTATCATGTCCCCTCTCAACCTCCTTTTTTCCAGGCTGAACATTCCCAAGTCCCTCAACCTATCATCATAGGGCTTGGTCCCTTGGCCCCAGATCATCTTCGTCGCTCTCCTCTGTACCCTTTCAATTTTATCTACGTCCTTCTTGAAGTGAGGCCTCCAGAACTGCACATAGTACTCCAGGTGTGGTCTGACCAGTGCCGTATACAATGGGACTATGACATCTTGTGATTTTGATGTGATGCCCCTGTTGATACAGCCCAAAATGGCATTTGCCTTTTTTACCACTGCATCACACTGCCTGCTCATGTTTAGTTTACAATCCACAAGTACCCCAAGGTCTCGTTCACCTACAGTGTTACCTAGAAGTGTATCCCCCATCCAGTAGGCATGCTTTTCATTTTTCTGACCCAGATGCAGAACTTTACACTTATCTTTATTAAATTGCATCTTGTTCTCATTTGCCCATTTTACCATTGTGTTCAGATCTCGTTGAATTCTGTCTCTATCTTCCGGAGTATTTGCCAGTCCTCCCAATTTGGTGTCATCTGCAAACTTGATGAGTAGTCCCTCCACCCCCTCATCCAGATCATTAATTAATAAGTTAAAAAGTACTTGGCCGAGCACTGAGCCCTGAGGTACCCCGCTACTCACGTCCCTCCAGTCTGATGAAACACCATTGACAACAACTACCAACAGCTCTTCCTTCTTAGGGTTGACTGCTTCATGTTGAGAGATTCCTGGAGTTTTGGAAATAGGGCCTTGGGAGAGCAAGTTTCATAGCATGAGATCTCTTGGAATTACAACTGATCTCCAGAGTACAGAGATCAGTCCCCCTGAAGGAAATGGCAGAAGGCATTATAATCCACTGAGGTCCCTGACTCCTTAACACTCCCCTCCTCAGGTTCCACTTCTAAAGGACCTTTAAGTTCTTAACCCATAAGTGGTAAGCTTGTGGCCAACGTCCTACCAACTATACTGACAAGGACTCCCAATACAAGTTTTTTAAAAAAGGAAAATTACAACTGGTTTAAAGCCATAAATTACCTAGTGATCCTCACCACCAGGCGACTACAGTTCAAAGTGAAGAAATAGTCTGTGTATTCATTATGAGTGAACATTTAACTCTACACACCGCCTCTGCTTTTTTTGGATCTGTATTTATTCCAGTTCAATCAGCACATCTATTCCCAAGTGAGCAGGTGAAAATAACCTCAAAGCAATGTGAAGTAACAATAACTAAAATAAAAGTGTAACCACAAGCCTATCAGATTGGTCACAATGTATTTATTATCTTTCTCCGTGTTCGCGCACACATCTGGCTAGGTGAAGGTAAACAGAAAAAGCACTTTTCCAATATAGATGATAACAACAATAAAGATGTAGAAATACTAAAAGACAGAAATACTTTCTTTTCTTCCATTTAGGGCCCCAAGAGATTAAGACATATTCTTACAACAATCATTTCTAAGTATGAAACTTACTTACACAAAGTCAAACCGAAACATAGGATACAAACAATATTAATTCAGAGAGGAGAAATATTCCTGTTCCACAATAGTGTGCAAGAGTGTACTACTACTAGGAGAGCGACAAAGATGATCTGGGGCCAAGGGACCAAGCCCTATGAAGATAGGTTGAGGGACTTGGAAATGTTCAGCCTGGAGAAAAGGAGGTTGAGAGGGGACATGATAGCCCTCTTTAAGTATTTGAAAGGGTGTCACTTGGAGGAGGGCAGGATGCTGTTTATGATTCTACCATATTTTATTTCATATATTTTCTTGAGCAGGTTTTCTGAAGGTGGCATATCAATTTTTCTACATAAACAAATCATATATGAATAACTAGGCTGCACTAGTTTCCAAGTTGGCTGCAGAGGAAAGGACGCGCAGTAATGGGTTTAAACTACAAGTACAATGATATAGGCTAGATATCAGGAAAAAATTTTTCACAGTCAGAGTAGTTCAGCAGTGGAATAGGCTGCCTAAGGAGGTGGTGAGCTGTGCATTCTTCATGTACGCTCTAAGTGAGAATAGCATACTGTGAGAGTTAAACTCTAAGAGGCACTGTTTCACTGTGTTTGAATGCACACTCACCATGTTTCCACAGAGGTTTCTCTGTTCAAGAGCAAGTCACTTGCCAGGAAAGGGGGGGGGACCAGCTCTCCTAGTCCTGCCTTCTTAAGTCCTTTTGAGCTTTTATGAACATTAAAGCAAGTCTCATACTGATAACAAAGGTGAACGCAATCATCTCTTTTCCTTTACAGATAAGGACTTGAAAAATGCCTTTTCAATCTCTCTCTCTCCTGTGCCACACAGAGAGGGGATTTCTGCAGCCTGCAATTTTTTAGTCTCAACAGCATTTATCAAATGGGAACATATGCATATAAGTCAGTAAGCAAACATGCGTGACCACTTTGAAGTATGGTTAGTCTTTTTCTTGTTTTGGTGCTGATGTGTGGACAAACAAAAATAGCCGTTCACACACTCTTTTCTTTTCAAAGCTTCACAAGGGAGTTAAATGGTTCCAATTTCCTTTGAACAAGCAGTTCCATAGTTACATTCTTTTGTGCCTACTCCTTGTCATAATATAATTACAAGCTTAAAAAAAAAGGATGGCACATGTAGCGCTGTGGCGATTATTTTAGCACATCAAAGGGAATTGATGGACACCTCCCTAACACTATATTAGTTAGGAAGTTACATTCTGTACCTTCCCAAAGCTGAAATAGGCTGCGGATTGCCCAGCTGAAAGCCATTGTATATGCCGTTCAGCTGACTGAGGGTGCTGAAATATGAAGGCAATGCATATTCTGTGCGGATGCCATGCTTTGTCAACACTCAGGGCCAAACTAGGTGTGATGGTGTCCAGGCTTCTGATGTGGGTGCGCCATCATAATTTTAAACCAACAAAAATTGGGGGAGGGGGTTCTATCATGATTGGTCCTACACCGTAAAAAATCTGTAGTCCAATAGCGCCATTAAGAACAACAAAGACTTATTCAAAACTCACAGGACTAAAAAACCTTGTAGGGGAACACTTCAGCCTTCCAGGACATTCAATAAGGGACCTCCAAGTAGCTGTTTGATTGCAAAGGAACTTCAAGAACAGACTAGAAAGGGAGATTGCAGAAATGCAAGTTATTACAACACAGCTTGTCACTTGTGGGGATGTTTCCACACTGGGGTGGAGACGGATAGGGCCAGCAACAACTGAGAAAGTGTCAGCCATTAATCATTAACATATCTTCAATGCTTTTGTGAACTACAACTGAACTCAAAAGGACTGATTAGCTGTTTAGCAAAGAATTATTATGACATGGTTTACTAATTTGCCACAATTTGCTTTTGCAAATTAGTAAACCATGTCATAATAATTATTATGGTTATTCATTTAGTCTGAAGAAGAGTGCATGCACGCAAAAGCTCATACCTTGAATATGTTGGTCTTAAAGGTTCTATTTTCTTGTGCTACTTCAGACTAAGATGTCTACCCACTTGAATCAGTCCTACACCATGGCAGACTATCATGATTGTTCCTGCACCATGGCAGACTAAGGCACTCTTGTTACCCCTTCCTGCACCTTCCTGCCACACACATCCATTTTTGGCACTTGACAAAGTAAAAGGGGAACAAGTGCCTCAGTATACTATGCTATAGGCCCAAATGGGCCCTCATCGCCTTTTTAAAAACTGCTTTAAAATATAGGTCCCTGAGTGAGGGGTAATTATTGACGGGGACTAGACTATCCAGTGGTGACACTATGAGTTAAAGAGAGGAACTGGGATATGAAATGGTCATGATTCTCTCTATATTTTAAAAGAGGAAAGATGGGTGATGAATTGTGACTGCCTGACCTACCAGTAGGGAGCCAGCATGGATGAATGAGCCAGCCCATACATTATCCCCTTTAGCTGGGGAGAAGGGACCACTCAATGGAGAGATTTTTAAATGTTGTTCTCATAGCAATTTCAGCAAGAAAAATAACCAAAAGTGCAGTCCTGAACACATCCTAAGACAGAAGTTTTGGAGACGTCCCTCTCTCTCTCTCTCTCTCTCTCTCTCTTTTGGCAACCAAATGCTTAGAACCCTGTAAAAGCACCTGCCTAAATAGGATGGGGGAAAATGGAATGATGCAACACAGATGAATAAATGGCCCAGAACTCATCAGAACAGAAAAATATGATGTCAGAGCATCCACTACCCATTAATCAATTAATGGGAGGTTATGTATAATCTCTCAGAAAACTTTAATTGATTAATTGCACTAATTAATCAATTAAAGCATGCAGCTCTATAATTTACAATGCACATTTTGAACTAGAAACTTAATTATCTGGAAATGAAGGACAAACATTCCTTCATACTTGATAAGGACTTAGGTAAGTTGCCAAAACTGTGGTATAGATAGGATTGCCAGTCTCGGGGGAAGGGGGAGAAGATCTCCTGGAATTACAAGTGATTTCCAGACTACAGAAATCAATTTCTTGAGAGAAAATGGCTGCTTTGAATGGTGGATCCCCCTCCTCCTCAACTCCTGCCCTCCCCAGGCTCTGCCCCCCCAAATCCCCAGGGATTTCCAAGCCTACAGATCACTCAACAAGTAGTACAGCTACATTTGTAGGAGTAACACTTAAATGATATTAAAGGTATTTGGGGAACAAAATGGCCAAAAAGGAGTAAATGTATGTTATATTGGTATTTATTTGTTCATTTGTTTGTTAGATTTTAAGGCCATGCCTCTCTAACAATAGACTTCAGGAGGCTGGCAACAGTTAAAACACCATACATAAAAATATAAAACCATCTGTGTTTAAAAACAATATAAGTTAAAATACATGTTCCATCACCAAAATCTGGGAACAGATAGATCGAAGAGGTTTACAAACTCAGCTTATATGGAGGGACGAGGAGTAGGTAGGGGGGCCCAATTTGGTAAGTTGATAGCAAATTAAAAAGAACTTTGCATATTTATTGGTTCAGAGTCTGGGTGATTAATGGTTAGAGACTGCAGGATGAGGAAGGGGAGACTTCAAACTCCCTCCACATTATTTCCTGGCCCAAAATGGCCACAGAAAGTGTTATTTATCCTGCTGAGATACTGCACATGCAACCCATCCCCTGGTGCAGATAGCACCCTTGAGGCCATTTCAAGTTAAGAAACATGATTCTCCCTTGATCACAATCACAATCTGAATCAGGCTCCTGAAGGACTTTGGAATTGTGGTTCCACAGAGAACTCCCCTCTGAGATCTGGCTTCATGTCTCTATGATGATCACTTGTTATACATGATATGTATTGGGGAATCGAAGTTCCGGGGGGGGGGGGGAGGCAGCCTTTAGGTCATTTCTAGTAGCCCTCACTGTGTCTGTGTGTCTGTGTGTGCGTGTGTGTATGTGTGTGGGGGAAATGTGTGTGGGGGGATCTATTGCTTGTTCCCAAAATGATTCCATGTATACATAGTGATAAAGTGCCATTCTTTTCCTTCTGGTGTTCCCCCAACTTTTTGTTGGTGCTTTTCAAGGGCTACTGGAAAGGGAACTGAACAACCAGAAGGGGACGTAGTCAAGTCAAGTCAGATTTTATTGCATGTAGCCATAGGCCATTACAATACAAAAGGAAAATATAAAAGGATTTAAAACATTTCAAATCAGTAATAAAAAGAATGTGCAATCTCAGACAACAATCACTTAACATCATAAAAACATTTCCAGACTACATATGTCCACCTATCCTAAAGCTACTCTAGGTACTTGCTCTCTGCAGCACCACTCTGGCCCTTATTTTCTTTGCTGCAAGGGCAAATAATGACATTTTGTTAGATACAAATGAATTAGTATCAGCTAACAAAAACACAAGTTTTTCCTGGTCGGATTTATCATTTAGCCCATCTAGTAGGCCAGCTAGAAATTTGGCCCTAAGATCTGTATACAATGGGCAAGTGAGAATGTAATGTAGGAGATCCTCCAGGACTAAAGCTCCACAAATACAGAAGCATTGATCTTTTGGTGTTTTATGGCAGTGGTCCCCAACCTGCGGGCCGCGGCCCGGCGCCGGGCCGCAAAGGCCATGGCGCCGGGCAGCAGCTCCCTCTCCCCGCCCCCCCCCCGCGCAGTAAAAAACTTCCCGGGCCGCAAGCTTGCGGCCCGGGAAGCTACTTACTGCGGGAGGGCGGGGAGAGGGAATCAGGGCCGGGCCGCGCCCGTGCAGGCCGCGCCCGCTCGGCCCGATCCGCGGGCGCGGCCCGATCCGCGGGCGCGGCCCGCGGGCGCAGCCGGGCGTGGCTCGCGGGTGCGGCCCGCGGGCGCGGCTCGCGGGCGCGGCCGGGCGCGGCTCGTGGGCGCGGCCCGAAGCATGGGCGTGGCCCGCATGGGCGTGGCCCGCGCGGGCGCGGTCCCTGCGGGCGCGACCCGATGCCCTGCCGGTCCCCAGCCTAATAAAGGTTGGGGACCACTGTTTTATGGTATCGCCCACTCAGTACAGCTGTTGGCATTGTTTGAAATCGCATGGAGGTAAAAGCTACTCTGAGACTATGAGTTGAAAGATAGACTAGATAGGAAGATCTCAAATGGTTTGTTTTGAATAATTTGTACCAGGGTGAACTTTTAGATTGCAGGATTAATGATCTATCAATCAAGGCATCTGAGATAAATACCCAGTCTCTGAGTTGGTTATTATCTCCTGAAGAGTTTAACAGGTCATCTGGGATGGAATAACGTGACAAAATGTTATTTAAAAATCTGGAGCGAGAAGGATCTTTGGCCAACAGAAGCTTAAAAGATAGAGGATGTAAGCTCCCACCATGTATGTCCAGAAACAAACTTGCAGCTATTTGGATCCCAGCAACTAATTTCATACAATTTCAGAATTGTACACTGAAGCTGCAAATAGAAACTGGTATAAAGGTTAAGGGAATAAACAAATCTGAGTTAGAAGAGAAGGGAGGAGATCCTTGGCATCTCGGAAAGTGCCTGCTGGGGGATGATTAACAATCACTGTACAGATAAAGCTCAAAAGGAAACATCTTCACCTAAGCTATTACAGGGTGTCATCCTACTGATAAAAGGCAGAGCAGGATTCTGTGACATCAGCCTCTGTTTTCATCGTTCTTCAGACAATCACTGCTTAAATCAGTTCCAGAGAAAGATGTGCTGTTAGCAAATGCAAGGATTTTGACATTAAGAGGCTTCAAATCTTTTATTCAGAGCCCCAAGAAAATGAGTCAGTTACCACTACCCTATCAGGTAGCTCTCACTTACATCCTTCTTATCTGCAGAGAGAAATACAGAAATCAGTATTTCCAAGAGCAATGGGGACAGGCTTGCTATAAGCTCAAAAGCCCTGATGATATTGCCCAAAGAAGCCAGATTGTATCACATAATCATACAGGGTGAATATTCCTCCTGCTGCCTCTGTTTTGTTCATTTCAAAGACCTTGATTTACTTTGAGGATAACACATGCACGCATGCGCACACGCACACACACAAATACAGGGCTTTTTTTTAAGCTTTGGAATGTGTTATAGATATGATTATAAAAAAACAACAGTGGATGATTCTGAAATAGTAATTCTGATAAAGATAAAGTAATTCTGATAAAGATGCACAATGTGAAATAGTAATGCACTGAATTAAGCTCATTTACAAATGAGCCCTCAGCCCTCATGGATGGCAAATACAATAGGATTCCACTCCCTGAGTGAATTTGCTGAACTCTGCAGAGGTTCTAATCAGATCACCTCGATGCCTTTTGTCAAAGTTCATGTCAAGCAACTTAGTGTCTGCAGAGTGCTTGCTTATTATACAGGGCCAATAAAAAGATCACTGTAACTAGTGACCTCTCCCTGCCATTGACTGATATCAGCAAAATATATCTTTTATCTTTTTTTTTTAGTTGAAAGAATTCACTCTGGTGTGGCATGACATCGTAAAGATGACGTAAGGACTGAAACGGTGTAATCATCACCAGTAAACTTTAATAATGTCCCAAGTGACTACTCACACACTACCTGATTGGGCTTCAACCAGGAACCGCCCACCCTAGTAGTTTAGCCCCAATCAGGAAGCAGTCCTTTCAACTCAGAGGACATGGGGGAGGGCTGTTTATTGTTATTAGGAATTATTGCCATACAGCATTTCTCCTTGTTTTCCACCTGCAACCTGGCATCCCTATACCTCCATGACATCCAAAGCCAGAGTCTACCTCCCAAGTAGTAATTTTCTCCAGGGAGACTAATCTCTATTTCCTGGAAATGACCTGCAATTCCAACAAATCTCCAGGTCCCATCTGAAGATTAGCATCCCACAACCTCTCTGGGGCAAAGTGCCAAAGAGTCCTCCCCTCCAAAACAACCATTTTCCTCTTGGGAGCTGATCCCTATAGTGTGCCGATGATCTCCTATTTTAGGAGATTTCCAGGCCACACCTGGAGGTTGGTTTAGAAATGTTCCTTGAGGTTTGGGGGTGAGGTATTAAGAGTCTGGGGGGGGGGGAAGAGAAGGAGTAAGGACTGCCCACTAGCTCCATGGGAACCAGCTTGGCCTCTTTGTTCATTCATTCTTCCTTTCTTCCTTCCTTCTCCCTCCCATGATTAAACTTTTGCCAAGTTGCCAGCCCCCAGGAAG
Source organism: Paroedura picta (assembly GCF_049243985.1). Taxonomy (NCBI): domain Eukaryota; kingdom Metazoa; phylum Chordata; class Lepidosauria; order Squamata; family Gekkonidae; genus Paroedura; species Paroedura picta. The sequence continues at coordinate 82,509,335 of NC_135374.1, read as the reverse complement.
GCCACAGTGCAGGTGTACATCCTAGCGCCTGTTGTTTCTCTAGGAGCAATGGGCTTTGCCTCTAGTGGGGTAATAACGATTTCACTTTCTAAAACTAATTGTGATGGTGGCAAGCAGTTTAGATGAAGAAGAGTTGGGCTTTATACCCCACTTTTCAATACCCCAAAGAGTCTCAAAGCAGCTTACAATGGCCTTCCCTTTCCTCCCCACAACAGACACCCTGTGAGGTAGGTAAGGCTGAGAGAGCTCTGACAGGACTGCATCCTTATTTGAGAATGGTCTTTTTATAGCTTTGTGAAAATTACCACTGAGTAAAAAGGCATCGAATAAGAGTGTAAACGCTTTCGGAAGGAAGAAAAGATGGATGTTTGAGACTCTGCTTGGAAAAGTCAGGCCAAATTGTAAACTTCAAGGCCAGACAGGCTTCGGTTGGAATCCAGAAAGGTGGAGCACAAACCAGGCATCAACAAAGAGTGTTGGTCTGCTTTGATATACGCAAACCTATGTAGATAGTACACACGAAGTTTAACGTGTTGTGGTTGTTACTCAGATAATTGGGCAATATGGCTATTATTCAGTAATCTATGCAAAATGTGATTCTCACATGCCCTACACATGGTCCATAGACTCAGATGCTACCAGTTGTCAACACAATCTAGAATCATAGAGTTGGAAGGGTCTTCAGGGTCATCTAGTCCAACCCACTGCACAATGCAGGAACTCACAGCTACCTGCCCACACACAGTGACCCCAATTTCATGCCCTACTAAAAACCTCCAGAATCCAGCCTGGCCTGGAGGAAATTTACCTACCAATCCACAGTGGTAATCAGCAATTCCCTGGCTATGTAAGGAAAGGCTACAAGAGACAAATGCTGGCACATCCCTTCCTGCCCACTCACTCACAATCTGCCTAAATTCATAAAATCAGCATTTCTGTCAAATGACTATCTAGCCTCTGCTTAAACACTTCCAAAGTCCGAGAACTCACCACCTCCCAAGGAAGCCTGTTCCACTGAGGAACCACTAACTGTCAGGAACTTCTTCCGGATGTTTTAAAATTCTTTTGAATTAATTTCAGCCCTTTGGTTCTGGTCCAATCCTCTGGGGCAACAGAAAACAACAAAACCTCTGGATCTTTGAATGCAGCTCTGAAGAACTGAATTCACTTTTAAATCCTACCCCTCAGTCTGTTCATTGGCACTGAAATTCCTGCCTGTGTGCCTCAACTGGAGAGTACCCAACTTATGTAAAAAGGTAAAGGTAAAGGTATCCCCTGTGCAAGCACCGAGTCATGTCTGACCCTTGGGGTGATGCCCTCTAGTGTTTTCATGGCAGACTCAATACGGGGTGGTTTGGCAGTGCCTTCCCCAGTCATTACCGTTTTATCCCCCAGCAAGCTGGGTACTCATTTTACTGACCTCGGAAGGATGGAAGGCTGAGTCAACCTTGAGCCAACTGCTGGGATTGAACTCCCAGCCTCATGGGCAGAGCTTCAGACTGCATGTCTCTGTCTTACCACTCTGCACCACAAGAGGCTCATTAGTTGTTATGTAGTTGGCACTTATTCTCATTAATTTGGAACTGCTATGAAAAGAGAAAAAAAAACACTGACCTTAGATAGTTGTGGAATGCTTTATGGGTTTTATTAAGAGCAATGCCTTTTCTATTAGATGCAATCAAGGACTCTTTTAATTTCATCCTCTTATAGGTAATTCTTTTGAGTTATGATACTGTATCTCTACGAATGAAAAAAAAAATCCTTCCACAAATCAAACGTCTTTGAATGGTGTTTTTGTAAAGACTGCAAAATTATGCATGCCTTGACATTTGAAGGGGGGGGGGGGTGCTCAGGCACTTGCTTCACTAGCCCAGAAGCCAATTGTCACTATATCAGGTGTTGTCAAAGAAATGAAGTCTGATCTCCACAGGTGTGCAGGAGAAACATGCGCCCATGCTAGATCCTCTAAGCAGAACTTTTCAACCATCCAATTTCCTTCTTGCTGGAAATGTAAGAAAAGCACACAATGTTTATTCTTCAGAAAGAATAATAGTCAATAAAGTGTTCCAGATTTACTTCCCTTAGCCAACTGATCCAATTATGGTCCCCTGTTCTGATGTAGAAATTTAGAAATTACCATCTTCCCTCCCCAAAAAAATGGGAACAGAGGGCTACCTTCTTGGAATACATGAAGCTCTTATATATTAAGTAAGACCATCAGCCTATCAAGATCAGTATTGTCTGGTCTGATGAAGGTCCCACACATCACTTTCTACTTAATACCTTTTTCTGACCTGTATTTGGGACCTTCAGCACACCAAGCAGATGTTCTGCTACTGAGAAACTGTACCACCCTAATACCCCTCGTCTGCTTGTTTAAATATTCTCCTTTAAAGATAGATCTTCAGACATGGTTTTCAGTAAGAAGTATATCTGAGGTTTAAAAAGACAGAAATACTGCTACATTACACTTCATATATATATAATCAGGCCATTATTATTTTTTCTTTTAAAAATGTTTCTGCTCAAGTAATATTGGGATTTGTTATGTATATTCTGTTTGGAGAGATGTTACTTACAGGAATTAGAGCTATCGAGGTTCTGTTTGATACTGAATAATTTATCTAAAGCAAATTGTAAAACAATCCAATTGTGCAGCACCTTTGGGAAAGTAGGCAGAGAAAACACCACTTCTGTGGATTTGTTAAGAAGAAATCATTCCAAATCAACCTTTTCTTACAACCTGTCTTGTAATGATGCTCAAACAGAAGTTGAAAGAAAACAGTGAAGTTTTACAAACCCATGTTGTTTAAATATTTGAGTATGCATGCAAGCGTCAACACATCTTGAGAAATGTTCAAAATTTAGGTATTTGGGAATTGTAGAAAAATCTGTGGAGAATTAGATATTGATTAATATAAAATAAACCTGTGTTTGCCGGACCTGATTGATGAAGTTCAAAATAAAATGCCATTAGCTGAATGTTGCTACCTGTATTTTATTGTTGTCCCATAATGTGTAATTGTGGAATCACATGGGGAAAATTAATTACTCTTGCTGATATAAAACTAAACCTAAAATGTGGTACCTAATTATTCAGAGATTGCTCAATAGAAAAAAATAATAGGTAACAATTGAACCAGGCACGTTATAAGATCCCACAGGTTTAAGTTAGCCCATTTCATAGGTAGTTATGATGTAGAAGTTCTGTCAGTAATGTACAACATGAGTAAAATTATCATAAATGAAGATGTATGTCAATTATGACTAGATCTAGGAAGAAGGTATGCAAGGGAAGCTAAGTAAATCAGATTCCACTGACTTGATCCATGCTGACAAGGACTGCCACCATTCAGATTCATGGAGATGAAAGAGCATTCAGGGCTATCAACTTGTTTTGCTCTTTGTAGATGGGTATTCATTCAATATCTTTTTACAAAGAAGTCATCTCCATGGTGGAACTTATGCTCTGTCTGCATTCTTTGGAAACAATCCCTAGTATCTATCATTTAAAAGAGTTCCAGGTAGCAGCATTGGAAAAGACATCTGCTTGGGACCCTGAAGATTTAATGCCACAGTAGGAGTAGTAAATAATGGGTTAGATGGACCAGTGTTCCTGTTGCAGATGCTGTTGTCAGGCCTGCTTAAGATAATAGGTATGCTGCTGAGAATCCCTAGGCATCTGGTTAGCTGTTCTATGTAAGACCATTAACTTCCTAGCAAGTGGTACACCCTCACAACACATTTAGCCCATTGTGAGTACAGTATATGAGTAAATACTGTTAGAAAATTGTGTCTTCATTTTATTCTTTATTAAAATATAACTCTAAAAGAACATAATGCTGTTCATTAATTCCATAGAAGACTTTTATGAAGCCATTAAATGTCTTATCAAAAGTAAGCAGGAAGAAGAAAGGCTGAACGTTCTGATTTGGATGTTTATAAATTTTCTGGATTATCTCTAATAATTGCTAATGACTCCCTGCTGCAGGGCACACATTCTTGACTAACTAATCATCTTGGAACTTCAAACACCATACAGAGTTAGCTGTACTTGGGTATCTTCTAAAATATAAAAACGGTGTGACACATGCTTGGTAGTTTTGATCAAAGCAAGAATATAAGAAGTACAGATTATAAGTTTTTCATGCATATAATTGTTTATTGTCCCCCACCAACCAATACAACCCCACTTTGAACTATATTTTGACATGTCCATAGCCAAGTATTTTTTTCTCTCTAGCTCTCTGTCTGTGTCTGTGTCTCTCTCTCACAAACACACACTATATTGTTTCTAATCTACTAGAGGTAATATTATTATTATTATTATTATTATTATTATTATTATTATTATTATTATTATTATATTTATATTTATACCCCACCTCCCCCCGAAGTTATAGAACTTTTGATTTTGTTCCTCTCCAAGGCTGTTTAGTTCTCGATTCTTTTACTCCTCATTTGATTTTATAAGAGTTTAGTTTGGAATCTAGGCCAGCCCTGATTATGGCCTTTAAAAGTATCTTTTTAATCAAGACCAGCAACTGTTCTCCCAGATTCCTGGCCATTTACCATATATACTCGCATATAAGCTGACCCGCATACAAGGCAAGGCACCTAATTTTACCACAACATGCTGGAAAACTTTATTGACTCTCATATAAGCCGAGACTGGTGTTTGGATAGTGACTTTTCCCCCTCCGCTCCCCTTTTCCTCCCTGCCACCCTCATCCATTTTCCCCTCCTCCTCTCTCTTGCCTTTTTATATCCAATCCTTCTTCTTATCCAATTCCCTTCTTCTTAGCCGGGTATTCTGTTTTTCTAGGGGTGTTTCCTCCTTCTGCTCTCTTCACTCCCTCTGAGAGCTTCCTGCAGCAGCAGCACATGCTCGCCTCCTGCTAGCCTCGTTAAGGCAGTGAGGGGGGGAGGCGGAGACTGCTCTTCCCTCCCCTCCCACTGTCCCTCCCCGGGGTTGCTGCCTGCCTCTGTTTCTTCAGTTAAGAATACTTGTCTCCCACCCCCACCCTCATGTCTAGTCTGGCAGCTTTTTTTTTTAAAACCCGCATATAAGCCACGGGAGACTTTTTCAGCTTTAAGAAAGGGCTGAAAAGCTCGGCTTATATGTGAGCATATATGGTATATGACAGTGTTCATAAAATTTTACAGGGTTTTATATCACCATATATGCATGTGAATATCATTTTGGATTTTTTGGGGAAGGTTCTAGCACAGGATAGTAGCTATTGCATAACCTCGTCTGAAAAATGGTACTCTCCTTCTAGCTGGGATGGTGGCCCTCTTCCATAACTTTAGCACACATTTGGGAGAGATGCTAATAGAATGAAGAAGAAGGAATGGGATATCCATATAGCTAGTGAGATCAGTTGAATCAAGCCCAACAATCAAAATGTTAACAAATATTGCAGCGAGATTACCCTCACATCAATCTGTGTCTTTTATGGTTACTTGTCCTTGGGTTATTTACTAATTTTTCTATGCATAGGAACACCCAGAAGCAAGCTAGATATTACAACAGTTAAAAAATGTGAATGAAATCTTCAGTGACACACTGCTGAAAGTTAGACAAAAAAGAGAGTTTGAATTTTATAGATAAAGGAAAACACAGGAAAAATAAACAAAGCAAAAGACATTTGCTTATTCATTATTTATTCATTCCCCCCAATTTCTGTTACATGGGCCTTTTTTGGCTACTTTATATATTGGGTTGGAAATAAATACACATCTCTTTGTGCAAATTTCCTGTTAGAAGGAACATCGCATGGGATGCCACCATTAAAAAAATAATTGTTCTATTGACTAGGTTTCTTCAGATACTGGTGACATAAAAAGAATGACATCGAAAGATCTCAAAATATTGGGTAGACATAACCAGAAGATAATCCTTCTTGAGTTACCTGATACAAAATAATGACATATAATGGGATGGATCCAGCAGGCTGTGGGCTCCAAAAATGGAAGAGATTGAAATGGATGGCTGATTTCACCCTGTTCTTCCTCAATACAGATCTGGTGATGCCAGGACTATGGACCCAGGAATATTTATAAATGTTCCTGGCATTGGAAAGAAGTGGGAAAGGGAACAAAATAAATATCTATAACTATATGCACATTCCACCTCCAGATCACTAGATCCAACCTAATATAATGTGATCCATTAAGTGTGGTGTATCTACCTGTAAACTTTGCAGTGTGGACATTTCCTGCTTCCTTCCCTGCAGTCTACCGGTGACCCTGAGAAATTGTTCCAGTGGCTAAGAAGACCCCCAGAAACAACGTCAAGGTAAAGTAGAGGTCAGACTGGAATTGTTAGCAATTGTGACTTCTGTTTTCAAAGAGTTAAGTAATGATAAATCCACAAAATTGTATGGCTATATATACTGCCTTATCCATAACAAGAACAGAACAGCACAGACATAAAAATGAACTTTCACATTCAAAAATATCTATTTTAAGTCATTTTAATAATCAAACTAATATGAAATGCAGGTTTTTAAAAATGACCCTATATAGGCCTGTGCAAGCAGCTTGTATTATCTGTAAATATATCTATATCGATATTGCAATCATCTCAAATAGCATTTGAGACATCAAATATACTACTTTCAATTTTTATTGCCCTTTAAGTCAAGCACCAAGAATTGTCTGCAATGTTTACACAATCAGTGTTTCAAGTGTACTTATACCTTTGTCTCTACTAACATTCATTTCCATACAGGAAACTAGTGAGCAGCAACTGTTAGGAAGACTAGAAAGAGTAGTTCACAGGAATGGCAGACTCCTGGCAAGGTCTGTTCTCTGCTTAGAAAGTCATCCCCTGCAGCATAATCACTCCTCCTTTGGAAAGATCAGGTTTGCGTCTGGGAAGACAGATAGTTAGAAGAGTATCTGTATTATGATCACTCATAAATCCTGTCAACCACTTCCCTGTATTCAACAGGCATTCTGTGTATAGGTTAGAAGTAAGATTCAGAGAGGAGAGAGAGAGAGAGAGAGAGAGAGAGAGAGAGAGAGAGAGAGAGAGAGAGAGAGAGAGAGAGAGAGAGAAGCCCCTCTAGTTGATCCTCTTTTGTAAAGTGAGGGTGTGGTGAGAATTGAGAGAAAAAGAGTGAAATCTGGAATTGCTTTTATTTATGTTATTTATATGAGCCTCTTGTGGTGCAGGGTGATAAGGCAGCAGAAATGCTGTCTGAAAGCTCTGCCCATGAGGCTGGGAGTTCAATCCCAAAAGCCGGCTCAAGGTTGACTCAGCCTTCCATCCTTCCGAGGTTGGTAAAATGAGTATCCAGCTTGCTGGGGGGTAAACAGTAACGACTGGGGAAGGCACTGGCAAAACCACCCTGTACTGAGTCTGCCAAGAAAACACTGGAGGGCATCACCCCAAGAGTCAGACATGTTACCTTTTATGTTATTTATACTCTGCTTATTGCACAGGTACTCAGGGGGGATACAATCAAGATCAGTACACTCGGTAAAATGGGATATTCAATAACCAATGCATTACGATTGTAGAAGTCTGGAATCACCAGAAAGAAGTATAGCATGAATATTAACATAACAATTACACAGTTCAGAGATCACATAATACATCCCACTACAATAAGCTACTCACCCCCGACAATATACCCTAGGGATGTGTGGTTCAGTTTAGTTGTCCTGGAAAAATCTAAAAATGCAGATTCAGGGTTTTTTGGGGGGCTCCAGTAAGACAAATCACAATTTCCCTTGAAACACAGCATCCTGAAATGATTCAGGTTTAGATTTGGGTGATACAGTGGTTTCCCTCTCATTTCTCTCATTTGGAAGGTGGGGGAAGTCAAAAGGAGCCCTGAAATGGCTGGTGGACATTTAAACTGAACAACCTCATTATCTGCCCAATTAGCCATCAGCCATTTAAACGTTCCCTTTTACTTCCCCTCTTCCAAGGGGAGGGAGACAAAATAGACTTCTGTAACAGTTTGCAAGCATTCCAGCCCCAAAGTAGCCCTGGGATGGCATTCCAATGATCTTTTTTTGATTCCTTTAGAAGGCAGGGGAAGAAAAAGGGAGCACTGAAGGGGATCCAGTCTGCTGATCAACCATCAGCCATTTAAACCCTCACTTTAGCTTCCCCGCCTTCCAAGGGGAGGAAAGCAAAAAGGAGTGCTGGAACGGCTTGCAACCGTTCCAGCCTTACAGCAGAGCATGCACTGGCTGTCAGATTATGCAGGGGTGGGTGGTTCAAACCACCCACTCCCCACGGGCCAAGCTGATCCTGAGAAAAATAGCCTCTCCAGATCAGCTGGCTGTTGGGCTGTGCAAGAAGGACTGGTTTGAATGCCCCCTGCCCCATAAATCAATGAACAGACTCACAAAGAGACTTCTCTCTGTAGGATCAGCTGTCTGGCAGGCTCTAGGACATTTAAATGGACATCCAGGTCCCTTTAAGTTACTTTGAATGGAATCGATTCAGGAAACTATCTGTACAAACCCAAATATCTGTACTAATACTGCGATTCAGGTGGTTTGAGTTTTCCAAATTGTTTCAGGTTGGGTGGATCCCAACCTAAAATATACCAAAATGGTTTTGGTACGCTTCCTTCATATAGGTCACAATCCCATTTACTTATCCAGGAAAGTTTATGAACCATTTTGTACAATACAACCTTGTTACCTTCACATAAACGCCTCTAGAATAGCTCAGTCTTGCATAGTTCATAGAAAGCCAGGAGAGTGGAAACCTTCCTGACCTTTTCAGGCAGGCCATTCCACATGGCAGGAGTCACAACAGAGAAAGCAAGTGTGTTGATTTCACCCATTTGCAGGTTGGTACCTGCAGAGGCACCTGTTGAGGCAAAGTTGTCACAGTCAAACATAGGGAGAGAGGCAGTCTGGTAAATAAGAGGAGACAAGACCATGAAGGCCATGTGATAGCCAGTATCAGAAACTGAACTCAGTAACAAATGGGCAGCCAATGGAGTATCTGCAGAAAGGGACTGATATCCATACTATGTCTAGCACTCACTAACAGCTGAGCTATGGAATTTTGGATTTGGATTTTCTGAGTTGAGTTTTGGGGGAGATCAAGGTACAAGTGCACAACAGTAATCTGGATCCATTACTGTGAATGGATCCAGGTGGTCAGGGCAGCTGAATTAAGGTAAGGGGCCACCTTGTGGGCTGGGCTGAATTGGTAGAAAACCTTCCCCGCCCAGCTGCATTAACTTGTTTCTCCAGTTATAAAGTGGGATTCAGTATGACCCCAAGGTTTTTAACTGAGTCACTAAAGAGTCAATGGAATACCATCAAACATGGAGAGAGCATCTCTGCCTTCCCAACCAGCATTACCTCAATTTGTTCAGTTTTAGTCAGTTAAGCAATGCAGCCAGGATTCCCTTTCCAGAACAGGTCCTTGCTAACAGATCATATCACTAAACACTGTTTGCACTGTTTTACTGAGTGTTTTACTTCTATGTAGAAGCAATAGGGAGTTTAAACTTTATAAAAGAAAAACAAATAATAAGCCAAGCAAAATTAACTACACTGTCAGTTTGGCATTAGATCATTCTGCTGCAATGAAACTTCCCACTACAATTTCTGTGCAACCTATTAGTTTATCAAATATTCTGAAGTCTTACATCTGAATCCAGTCTAAGTCCTGTTTTGCATGCTGAAAAGGATTTATGAACAAGTCCTTGTGTTAGCTCATTCTCCTTGGCAATGGTAATTACCCTTCATTCAGCAGTAATTGTGGGTGTTTGGGAAACACACAAACACACACTAATTAATTATTAGAGACCACTGCAGGACTACTCAAGTCAACTTTTAAAAGTATCATCTTCAGTTTTTTTCTGATTTGGAGAATTTTTATAATTACAGATGTATGACACAACTGTTCAACAAATGGATATTTAACAGAATGGAATCATGTTTCATTCCATACCCTTGCTATTTCTTCAATTAATATCCTTATAGTTTTTAATTATATTGTTGGATAAATTTAATATATGATGTTGAGGTTTGCTGAGGATTTTTTTTCTAGATAAAAGCCTCCCATTACAAGACTTTCAGAACACTGTTGATGAATCTGAGTAAAGTGAAATTAAATATTCAGCGATATATTATAAATCTAAATCAAAAATACTGCAAATTAGATTACTGACCTTTTATTTTATATTACATCAATAAAAACAATGTAAACAAAGTAATCTAATGCAAAATGTTGTTGCATCATAAAACAAGTAAATAAATAAACAATTTATGAATTGCAATCAGAACTCATAATACATCAACTTGTCACCTTGTTTTCAATACAGGTCAACAATGCAGTGCTTGTTATTATCTTGATAACTTCACAATACATGCATTAATATTCTCTGAAATATCCATCTATTCTTTCTTAACTGCAAATATTGTTCAAACTGCAGGCTGTTATGGCATTCTTAGAGAATGTAGAGTGACCAGAGTGACCCTACATGGTGTTCATGAGCGCTGGAAAATTGACTAAAATACCAAATAACGTAGAATGGATGCAAGCTATCTAACCATTATGAAGTCTTGTCCCTGATTGACTGAATCAGTATACACAACATAGCTGCTACATAAAGGAAGCTGCTCTTCAGCTTGTCATAATCTGATTCAATAAGCAGCTTTCAGAAGCCATCTACACTTATCTCCTCTGAATGTTGACTGAATGTGCAGGGAGGGAATGTGGGCATCAGTATACTGGATCCATCCCATGGGATCCATCCCATCTATCCCACTGTGTAATTGCATGGTGGAAGCACAGAGAGGAAGCGTCCAAATGTTCTCTCCCTCCCCATGATTGGGGTAACACGCTTTCCAAACATTAATGCTGACAAGCGAGTGATTCTGTGTCGGTGGGAGTATAGGGCTGTTGTGCCCCCAGGCCCCACCACCTTTTGTTAACTAGTGGGACTTTCCTGTAGTAAAGGGAGGCCTAGGCCAACATCAAGGTGATGTCACTGGTAATGCATCAGGATCACTTCCAAAATACACTGGAAGTGTCATAATTTCACTGTTGGCAGGATGCTTTGCCATTGAGGCAAAAATTATATGGCAAGAACCATTTTCTATCAGAGTTTTTGCCCAAATACCAGAGTGTCCCTATGGAGAGACCTGCACACATTATATACACATTGGATAATGCACTTTCTGTGTGCTCTTGCAGCTGGATTTTCCTGTGTGGAACAAGAAAACCTACTTCTAAAGTGCATTCTCCAATGAGTGCATATTGAACCCTGGTGGGGCCAGCATGGTCTTGCCCACTTTCCCTCTCTGTGCATTCAGTCAACACTCAGAGAGTCATGTTTACATGGCTATCATGAGATTAGGATCAGAATGCTCTGTAATTTTATTCCCCATCGAGAAGAACAACATGGAAACATAGTACTTGGTTTAGAAGGTAGCACAGAAGCAGGTGTTCTCCGCCCCCCCTCCCCCTGGCACAAAGGATTTAAATGTGTTTTCTCAAGTGGTGTCGGCATACATTCACCAACATTTCTTTCTGCACATGTCATTCACTGATAGGAAATTTGGCCTAGTGCATTTGGTTTGCCATTGCAAAGCAAACATGGCTTCATCTTAATGCCAAGCAGTACCACAAAACCTATGGCTTAATTCACCTGCACAAGCCTTATGATGTCAAATATGAGCAAAAGCAAAGTCAACAAGCCCTAAGTGAATGAGAAATAAAAACCTTCATTTATATGCATACCAGATTGTATTTGCTTGCCTCCTTGATCTTTGTGAAGTTATATCATGTCTACCTCAAAAATGATGCTTTAAGCCTAAAGACAGTGGGATATTATCAGTGAGTGCTCTATGCACAAAATGTATTATAAAGATAAACAGCAGAATATAGAATTTGTTCTATAGGATACGCTGAGATGTCATCTTATATGCTTATTGGCCCACCAGTCCATTCAGCAAAAACAAAACAAAACACTCCCCCCCCCCAAAAAAAAAGAAATAAAAGAGCTGCTTGAGTTGAAGAAAGGCTCTTTTGGATGGAGGAAAGTTTCAGGCTTAGCTGAGTAGGTTGCAGGACATGTGATTACACCATTTTGCCATTGAGCTGTCATGACTTAGGATATGAAAAATAATGTATTGACATGCTATTCAAATATGTACTTTATATGTACTTTATATAAATGTACTTTATATACATATATCCTGGTAACTAATCCAATACTGTCTGGTTATATCACACACCAGGAGTAAGACCTCAGAGCACAATGTGGTACCAAAAACGCACATGTGTTGTGAATGTTTATAGAGTGGGGAATGGCTTGCGAGAGGTTCGTAATATAGTGAATGGATCGTTTGCCAGTGTTTAAGAGGTAATTGAACCCTTTAGAACTCAAGGCAGACAACAGGTAGTTATAGTAAAATAACAAGCAATATTTATTTGTAAGAAAATAATAAAAAGAAATAGACAAAACATATATCAGTCACACTAACAGTCAATCGTATAGGAATTCAAAGAGGGAAAAGGGTTGCAGTAGGTATATTTACCAGTCCTGAAGAGCAGGAAGGCAGAAAGGCAACACGACAGCCAGCAGCAAGAAGGGTGATCTGAATGGGTCCTGGATCAGAAGCACATTTTGGCTTGGCAGAGTTTTTATATCTTTTTGAGAGGAGGGGTCATGCTTGGCTCATAGTGGGGACGTAATAGGGGCATGGTGAGCACATGATGAAATTTTCCAGGAGTGAGAAGTTCGGAAATGGCTGGGCTGGGTGTGGAGACGGGTGCTTATGAGCTCTAAGTGAAGCATCATGTCTCAAAAGGTCTACCTGTTGGGGTGGGGGAGCAATTTCTCTTGGCAGATTGGCTTAGAGTAAGCCAGAGGTGAGAGACAAACGGGATTGCCTAGAAGCCTCCAGACAAACTTGACTCTGTGGACCACTCTATCAGCAATACAATGTGGGGGGAGGGGGAGGGGGAGAGGAAGGCGAGATGTGTCTCAGACTGCAGCTGTCATGTTGAATCTGTGGCTTAGAACGAGCTGAAGAGAAGATGGAGTCTGGTCCAACTGGGTCTTGGCAGACTGTGAACACAGGGTCTGGCTTTGCATAAACTTAGACTGTTGAGGGGTGCCATTGGTTGTTGGGGACAGTAGTGCCAGTCTATAGAGCGAGGTCCCAGTCATACATAGGAAATGGTAACTGATTCGTTAGCACAGGGCCAGCAGACTAGAGCAGAAATTCCACTGAAGCTATTTTTAATAACCCACTTTTCACTGTCTCAAGGAATCCCAAAGCAACTTACAAACACCGTTGCATTTCCACAACAGACACCCTGTGAGGTCAGTGGGGTTGAGAGAGCTCAAATGGAACTGCTCTGTGAACTTATGTTGAAGAGGCCAACTTGTTTACTGCAGCTTTAGAGACAAGGATTAGGAATAATGGATTCAAATTATAAAACAGGAAATTCCCCTTAAACCTTAGAAAGCATTTTCTGATGGGTGGGCTGTTTGTAGATGAAATATGCTGCCTCAGGCCAGTGGAATCTCCTTCACTGGAAGTTTTTAGGAGGAGATTGGATGAGAACCTGTCAGCAGTGCATGATTTTTAAGTCCACGAGAAAGGGGAGGGCTCAACCAGATTGAATTTTGTGGTCTCTTCCAAATCTATGTGATTCTGATTCTGAACTGCCCTAAGAGAACTGACTAGCCCAAGTTAACCCAGCAGGCTGCATGTGGAGGAGTGGGGGTTCAAATACAGTTTCTCAGATTAAAGCCAACCACACCTAACCATCACATCATGCTGGCTCTAGACCAGTACACCATGCATGGGTATTACTAGGATGACCATTTCCAGGCAGGGGTCAGGAAATTTCCCATCTCCAGTTCCTAGAGCCTGCTAATACTCCAGCAGCTGGCGGGAGGAAATTAAAAATAAAAATTGCTGTTGAGTGACAGTGTGACATCACTTTATAGAAAAACCCAAAAGGATGTCACATTGCTCCATCTCTGGAAACTGTATGGCTTGAACATAACTGACATCATGCAGTAGCCAATGGTACCTCTCATGTCCCCCACCTCTGATTCCTTCTATCCCTCCATACACACATATTCTCAATTCCTTCTATTCTTCTTCTTCTTCTTCATCTTCGCTTTCTCACACACATTATTCTATTACCTGTTATCTTAAGGAAGGATGTGCATCACAAAAGCAAATCAGTATTTTCAGATCCAGGTATCAAGGAACTGAAAAATATCAGTTTTTCCAGTTTTCCAGGTTCCAAATATGAGTATAATATTTGAATCCAATGTCTATTTCAGGATTCCGGTATTATTTTGCTCTGTTATTCTTTACTAGACTTCAGAAAGGGAGGGCCCTGCAGTGGTGGCCCCCTGCCCGCTGAGTCCACGGCTTCCCTGCGGGCCTCAGATCAGGCCTGCTCATAGGCCCGCAGGGAAGCCTCTGCCACCTGGGCTGCTCCCCACCAAACTCCAGCCAGTCAAGTAATGGGCCCCTCACCTAAATGGCTGGAATTCGTGTCATTCCAGGTGACAATCGTGCCTTCCAATTGGCCCGTCACTTGGACGGGCCCCGCACACTTCTCCACCCACTTAGGCCTTAACCAATTATGAATACCGCTCCCAGAGTTTTCAGATGGGGAACCTTTCCATCAACCTGGAATTGCAGCAGAGTCGCTGGTGCCTGTCTTTTAAATAACCTCCCAATTTCAAGTGAATTGGGCCAAAAATGTCAATTCCTTGGGCTCCATTGAAATACAACATAGCACACAAAAATTACAATGAATATGCAGGATGGATTTACAATGAAGGCCTTTGGCAGGGCCATAGCCAGAAATATTTTGTTAGAGGGGCGAATTTTTTGGTGAGGGGGCAGTAGAGCAAAGTGGACAGTAGCCCATTACGTCTCTGTACAGAATCAGCATGCTTGTATTTCCATTGTCCTGCACTTGACATTGAGTGATTGTTGGTGTCCACCTCGAGTTATGAACCTGGCCACTTTCTAAGAAGAAAATATAGAATGTATTGAACTGTTGCCAAATAACCCAATATGCAAGGCAGAGTTATGCATTTTTTAAAAAAAATGTTTCACAGTTTGAATTCAAAAGGAAGGGATAATTGGTGGAAATTATCCACCTCCACATACACACCTAAACACTGTTCTTATACAGCTAAAGAAAAGCATCTGATAGAACCAGCAAGCAAGAATGCAAATTACCAAATCACTTCCAAGTGATTTCAGTGTTTCCTGACTAAAATCTATCCTTGTCTGTTGCTCTGCAAAACACTAAGCACTACCTACCGCCAGCATCAGATCAACTCTGCACGTTTGTAAGAGCATTATCTGTTCTGTAGCTGTATTAATCAGAAGCAGCAGATCATCCAAACAAGTGCTTTGTGGGGGGATTTATCCTGCCCACCCACTTGAGCGTACCACTTTTGTTCACACCCTAGATGCAGTGTGGCCATTAGTACTTGTTGGAATAGAGAGCAGAGCCCTATGAGAAGCAAGATGAGACAGCAGCACCCAGAGGAACATGCTTGCTCATGAGGAGACCTCTGGACTGCTTGTTTCCCAAGCCAGAACAGAGGCTTCTGGCAGCAAGGAAGGCATCTGGCTTGCGGGTGGCTGTCTCCAAGCAGGCAGGGGCTGCTGTGGGTTAAGAAGGGAGGAGAAGAGTGTGCATCCAATCAGAAGCTGAAGGCAGACAGGCGGCACAGTCTGTCTGTTTGTATTGTCCCCTACCTGCTACCATACTGCAGCCCTGCTGGCTTCCTTTCTCTTCCTCCCCTTGGCACTGAGAGATCAATGGCCTCACACTGCTGGACTCCTACAGGGGGAGGGGGCAGGGGAGATTTCAGGTTGGGACCTGCTCTGAGATTGAAATGGCAGCCCTGAGATTGGAATGATGGGCCCTGCAAGTAGCATAAATGCTCTGGGACTAGAATGATGCTGCTCAGAGCCCAGAGTGTGCCTTTCTAAATCCATTCTGCCCTGAAATGAATGAAGGGCAGTTCAGCAGTGGCCCCTCAGAGTGCTTACCTCGATAGCCTACCTGTCATAAGCAATCAGAATCATAGAATCATTGAATTGGAACGGATCTCCTAAGTCATCTAGTCCAACCCCCTGCACTATGCAGGACACTCACAACCCTATCGTTAATCCGCTGAAACCTGTCACTCCCTTGATGAAGAGTTGGTTTTTATACCCTGCTTTTCACTATCCAAAAGAATCTCAAAGTGGCTTACAAACACCTTCCCTTCCTCCCTGTGAGGTAGGTGGGTCTGACAGAGCTCTGATAAAACTGTTATGTGAGAACAACTGTGACTAGCCCAACAACTGTGACTAGTCATTGAACTGACTGTAGGTGGAGGAGCGCAGAATCACATCTGGCTCGCCAGATTAGAGGCTGCCACTGTTAACCACTGCACCAAGTTGGCTCTCACCAAGGAAGCCATCCTCCTTCCAGCGAACCTACTTGTGTCCTAACTAGTCATGTAACCAGGCCTACATCTCCCCATGGCAACATGAAGCAGGAGAAAAAAATTCCAAAGAGATCCACCAAATTCCTGTTTGACTCCAAATCCCATGCTTCCCTTGGGCAAAAGCCCTCATGGGTAAGAAGAAGAGCTCCCTTTTATAGCACCCTTTGTGTCATGCCTCATAGACTGGGTAACTAATTGTTCAAGCCAATCAGGTGCCTTGTGCCTCAACTAGTCTACTATTACTAATAATACTATTACTGGGTTTCCCATTCCTCTTGTGGGTGTGGGGTATCTGCCATCCCCAGCTCTTGTTACCCAGTGGGAGAAAAAAAATATAACATCACATGCAGTAATATCTCACTTCCAAGAAAAACCTAGATGCAATGAAACTCCAGGAACTCTAGGATGTGATGTAACTCTATGGTTTGCAGCTCCCCATGTCCTGCCTAACAGCAACAACTATGTCCCCATGTCCTGCCTAACAGCAACAACTAGTAGTAATCAAATTTTATTCTAAGTATTAATTAGAAAGCTGTTAAATTATATGGAGACAGATTCCTCAAATCCTCCTCACGCTCATTCTTCTTTGATCTTGATTTTAATCCATAATAAGAACAGCTAATGAAATGGTAATTTCAGTAGTTAAAATAAGATACTGTCAGTAAATTGATAGAGATTTAACAGAGGAAAGGGCATTCTTAGAGTCAATAGCTATGACCAGTGTTTAGATGTAAGCTCTGCTACTCCCTTTCCAGCTTAAAAAAAATCCACATTTTATATTCACTAGCTTGATCTTGAATATATTGGATACAGAACTATTGGAAATTCCATACCAGATTGAAGCTGTTTGAGTACAGGCACCCTAACCCATGGTCTTATATATAAGATTTTTTTTTTTTTTGCCCAACCACACAGCATAGGAGAGAACAATACCTGGTTCTGAAAAATATGTAATACTCTTTAAATGTGTGTTATGTATATTTAATGCAATTGTAACCAATGAGAAAGCTATGAAACCACATTGGTTGATAGGACACATTCATTCATCAGGCATATACAGTCTGATATACAGACCCCTCATGCTTTTAATTTTATATGTGCATATTGTATACTGTTATTTTTTATGTGTTATAGCTTGACTGTTTTGACACAGATTTATAGTTACAGCTTAACAAAAGGCTAAATGAATTTGATAAAAAGTGTTTTTTTCATAATTTGTGTCTGGTATTCAGGTTGAATGTGGCACTGCAAAAAGAAAAACAAATTAAGGAAAACAAACAGCTTTTTCTGGAGTTATTTAACACTTTGAACAGTGAGTGGTGCTGCTGTGTATCAAATAAAATTTGGCTGCCAAAGCCTGCCATACAGAATTCCAAAGGAATGAAGAAGGGCCCATATTCATAAACGTGTGTCCTTTCTCCCATGTTGGGCATGAGTTTGAAGCCAGCAGTGGTGCATAAACAGTTTGCATATCAAGCAGGCAAAAGGTACTTTTCAAAAGCCTGCTGGCAGAGAAAGCAGAAAGAAATTAGCATTTTTGTTTGCATACCTTCAAAGTCTTAAGTAATTCACTAGAGACTTTCTTGTTCTCAGCATTGCTCATGTTAATCCATAATGGAGTCAAACTCTTCAACATCAGCTGGGAGATCTTAATTAAAACCACCAGCTCACAGTTTTATATAGCAGTAAACTTCCAGCAAAAGGACAATATCTATTTATTTACATCTGGCACTACTAGTAATATGTCTTTTGTTTTACCTTCTCCATGCCTTCCTTTTCTCCCAGCCCCAGTTTTGACAGACATTTATTTATTGGGCTCTAACTAATAACACATATAACAACAGTTTTAAACTGGCTTGGGAATAAAATGGTTTTGGTTTTGTGCCTTTTAATCATTTCTGAGATTAGGATTGTTACAGGAAATGCAGACATAAAAGCAGAAGGTGCAACACTGCAGAGGGATGAGCCTTAGAATGTAAAAGTGAGAGGTTAGCAAAAAAAAGAAAGAAAAGAATTCTTATCTTTGGAGTTTGCCAGTTCGGCCTGAGTGCTGCATCAAAGTTATTGGGGACATGTCCTATCAATTTTGAGATGTCTTCACTAGTCTTACCTTTACCGTGTCATCCTTAACTGATCCTTTTAAGTCTAGTGAAGTGGCTGGGTTAGAAAGCTGAGACTGCTTATCATGCTTTTTGGGGCGTGTGTTTAAACATCCTAAATGCTGTGCACCAAGCACTGGAAGGGCAACCTAGTCTCTCATGAAGCTGCCCACGGTCTCCCAGCATTGTGTCTCCGGGTTCTGAGGTTAGGTGGGTGGCTGATACTCATAGTATCTATCATACTCTGGCAGCCTGAGGATTGCTACTCATCTGCTGATAGATGGCAGCTTTCTGTCTTTTTCCTGCCACTGCTCAATGGACCAGCAGGGGACAAATGGGCAGGGGACAGGGAGTCATGCTATGCAGTGACATCACTCCCAGTTCTCCTGGGGTATGTGGCATTTTAAATGTTATATATGGAAGTTTCTGATTCAGGGGATTTTTATATTATACATATTCCCCCCCCCATTGATGTTTGGATTTGCTGATTTACACTTGTGATAATTTTGCTGAACTGTTGGTTTTATTGCTCTCTCTCATATATTTTAATGACCTTTCTCATTGTATTGATGTGATCCATGATGATCTTTTTGGTGTTTTTATTGTGATTCTGTGTTGAGAACATTTTGTTGGGCAACATAAACATCAAATAAAAATGAAATAAGTATTAAAAAGTACATAAAGATGATTGGGGGTGGGTGGGAAAAGTAGCAGCCAGGATATTTAAGTGTTAAGGTCCAGCATTAGAATGCTCAGGATCATTAGCATTCTTTGCAGATACCTTTGCAGGCCAGAAAATTAATTAATGACTAACATGCCATTACAATAGGAAATATGAATATGATCCACAAACGACAAGCTGTATTGATGTTTCCCTCCTGGTGCATGAACGCATGTGCAGACACACACATGAACACATACACACATTACTTCCAGGAAAGGGTATTTAGGACTGCATCTATAGACAGTTTAACCCTTTGAAGCAGTTTCCACTGCCTCCAGAAAATGCACAGAATATTTTCTAGTTGGGAGTTAATCTCACTGTTCTGAAAAAATTTTTTGGGGAGGACTGGGCATAGCCACTGGATTCAGAGTATAGCTCTGCCAGGCCTTGCATACCTTAAATATCATCATGGGGGATAGGAGATCAGTTTGTGGATTTCACATTATATATATATATATAAAAGAGATATTTTAAAAATCTGGTTTGGCACATCACTGTGTATGTGTGTGTGTGTGTGTGGGGGGGGGGAATGCACCCTCAGTATCAGCAGGGCCTTGTCTATGGCGGCACCTTTATCTAGGTGAACCATTTTAATGAATACCATATACTAAAAAATGAACAAAACATTAATAAATTTCTCAGCCTTGGTGAAACCATTTTATTTGGGCATAAGTCTAAAAAGACCCCAGATTAGATCCTTCTGTGTTATTTAAAGAGCACCTATGAGCCCAGCCAAATCATTCCCCTAAACTTGCAGGAAGAGTTAAAGTATGCTTGTGCTTGAGAGGCAAGGGGTTAAATACCAGACATTTCCCAGCCATTGCTAGCCATATTGCTTGAATGAACAGGATAACATACAGCAAATATTTGACAATTTAAGTCTGAAGAAATGGCTAGAGTTGACTGCTTGGCTGCTGACTCACCCAGGAACAAATTAAAGGCAGAGGAAATTGGTGACTGAAGAGACAAGCCTTAATTGTTTTTCATTAGTCAGACTTGTGTACTGTTTTTAGTTGTTTATAGAGCTGAATTTTTTTTAAAGTCAGCATAAAAAGATACTCATTATTTTGGAAGTCACAAAGAGCCTGTTACACAGGATTAGCTGATGCAAATTGTACTCACAATGAGAATGAAGAACAAGAAGCACTGGGACTAAGCCAGCTCTTGATCAAAACAAAAGAGAAGCCAGCAGGGGCTGAAATGGCAGCCCTCCTATTTAACACTGTAATGATAACCATTTACAATCAATAGTGTACCTGGAGCTGCACAGGCATCAGAGTGTTATCCTGGCTTTATTTTTTGCCTCTGGGAAGCCGAATACACCAGACGAGGTTAAAATACGGTCCTTTATTTTGTAATCTCCTGTTCTACACGGACACAGCTCCCCCTCCACCAAGGTTATGGGGAAGTCTAGCCCAGAGAAGAATGGCAAAAACTTAACAAGGGACCAGCTTCAGATGACAAACAAGAGTATGAATGAGAGTTCTATGAGATCCATCCCAGGACACTGACACTTCAGGAAGGAGAAAATACCCAATCAGCATCACAATGTGATTTATCTGCTATGTATCACATCAGTCTGTGGGTGAAGACCAAACCCTGTGCACATATAAAGAGAAATAGGATGTTCATACAAAACGTTTTTCTCTAGCTCCCCCCACCCTCTTCCCACAGACTAGTTTCTGCATGCAGGCATTCAGAAATGCAAGATGACGACTGCTGTTGCTGTCCAGTAACAGATGCATAAGCCAAAATGATCGTCAAATAAGTAGGAGGAGAGGTGAAGGTGGCTTGAAATGGATCCGTTAAAGGAAGTGCAAGGGGACCTAGTGAATTATAATAATAACCAGTACTACAAGATCACTGGGCCAGGTTGGGAGCAACAAGGAGAGAGACGTAAGATAAAAAGAGATGCTTGATGAAAAACACAGAGAAGCTACTTCTGTCAGTCTCTTACTCTTCCACCTTCTGCCAGCCCTTTTCTTACCCTCCCTCCCCCATGCCTGTCTCTTTTTCCTTTTGCCCCTACCCCATCATCCTTTTTGTCTCTTTCTTCTCCCTAACCCTCTGTCTGCCACCTACCCAGCAGCTTTCCCCCACCCACTGCAACAGCAGCCCCTCTTCCTGCTTGCAGTCAGATTCTCCCTCCTGCAGTGGCCGCAGCTGTAGTTCCTTTGGCCACTCATCTGACATCCTAGCCTGTTCTCATCAAAGGCTAAGCAGGGCCAATTCTTGTTAGTATTTGAATGGACCACCAAGAAAGTCCAGGGTTACTCTCCAGAGGCAGGCAATGGCAAACCATCTCTGAATATCTCGTTTTGAAAACTTATGAGGTTACAATAAGTGGGCTGCAACTTGGAAGCAGGAAACAATACACATTTTTAACGTACAATATTTATTAGTTGTCTTTCTTTCTCCCTCATGCAGCTCAAGGTGGCTTACAATGTTAATAAAATGCATAAAATAGATTACATAAAAAAGGAAAATTTTAAACCATAGTTTAGATCTGCTTTAATCAAATGCAGTCCTAGGTAATTCTATCTTCAGCTGCCTACTGAAGATCCAAAGTGAGAGAGCCTGAGGAGATTGTTCCAATATGGTGATGCTACCGCAGAAAAGGCCCTTTTCTTGTAGACTCACCAAATTAGCTTCTTTGATCGGACAGTCAGGACAGCTTTTCCCTGCAACAGGAACATATGAGACATGTAGGACAGGAAGGAGGGCTCAATAAGTGAAGACCAGATAAAAAAATACTTATGAGAGTTCCAGAGTTTGATGCTGTAGCCAAAGAAGTCCATCTCCCAGTTGCCACCTCCCTAATCTCAAAAGGCAGAGGCACCCAAAACAGGGCCTTGGATCATAACATTTGGATAGTTTCATAAGGAATTAAGCAATAGTTCAGGTATTCTAGACTGTGAGGACAGGCTAGCTCCTATTTAATTCCCCAACACAAACACACCACAAGGCTAACACAAACAGCAGGATGTCAAGCCCTACCATAAATTGCCAAGCCTTCCCCGGATGGATCTGTAATAACATCAAATTGCCTAGTTTCTTCTTACCTGGGTCACACCAAAGCAACTCTGGGCCAAATGGTCAGGTCTGCACATCTTTTCTGTTGCCTGGCTGAGATACTTCAATTTATGCCTTGCTGGGCATAAATGGAAATGGTTTCTTAGACAAACAGCCTCATTCTTGCAGACCCTAATTTCCATCGGGAAGAATTCTGCTGGTGCAAAAGGCACCTTCAAAAAGAATTACAATTAACCTGAATCTCACCTGTCTCTCAGCTTTAGGGGGTGATGGGATTAGACAGGATCTTTCTTTGCTTTCTGTCACACAGCGTCTCTGTATTGATTCTCTGACTTTATGTTACTCTGGAACCCTTTTTAATAAGATCCTTTCCCTTTTTTCAACCATCTGGTCTCTGTGTATTTACTGGCTCTTTGCAATCGGGAAGACCCATGGAGGTTTGAAGTGGACTCCTCTAAACCTTTCCTTGCATAGTCCCAAGCCATGTAGCCATTTAAAAGTTAACACCAGCACCTTGAATTGTGCCCAGAAACAGATTGGAAGCCAGTGGTGATAGGCCAAGACTGTAGTGATGTGATTCCTCTATCACACCCCAGTCAGCACCCTGGCTGCGGTATTCTGAACCAACTGAAGTTTCTGGACGCTTTTCAAAGACAGCCCCACATAGATGGGATTGCGGTAATCCAGTCTAGATCCAGTTTGGTCATACACTACAGTGGCCAGATCATTTCTACCTAGGAAAGGACACAGCTTTCAAGACAATATCACTGTTAACCAGAAAAGAGAACTGTCCCCACATAGACCATTTATGCACTGGGAACTTCACTGCCGCAGCTCTCATGCAGGAGCACAAATCGGGGGCAGATGAGGTGTACTGGGCCAAATGCTCCCCCATGTGGGTGCAGGAAGAGGTGGGGCCACCTGCCATGACTAAAACTCCAGCCTGCAGCCTGGCATGAAACCTCCAGTGCATAAATGGTCATACAGAATAAATAAAGTGATTTGACATTCAAAGAGGCATAAGCATATACATTTGTGCATTATAACTTAGACATTCTTCCTGTGAAACAATTCTTATAAGAACATTGGCAATTTCCTCCCCAAACAATTATTTTTATGTATTTTGGAGACAACATGATCAAAACAGGGGAGCAACATATAAGAACTTTTAAATTCTGTTTCCTTGATCTTCATAATGATTTTCTTAGTAGGGTCTTGCTTATGAAAGCTCATGCAACAATACATTTGCTAGTTGTTAGTGCTATGTGGGCTCTTTATTCTATTTGTTGTGAAAGATTAATATGCAATCCTTTGGTTAAAGCATTAACTTGGTATGCATAAATGCTTGATTTCAGGACCTGCATGTTCTGTTCTTTCCTTGCACGAAAGAGAATGATACAGCATCTGCAATACAGTTTCATGGTGTATGTACTTAAATTGGCAGGCAGAATGAAATAGTACCATTTTACTGTGAGACATTAAAAAATTGCAGTTGTCTAGAGCAATAAAATCAGAGTCCAGTAGCACTTTTAAGACCAACAAAGATTTATTCAAGGCATGAGCTTTCGAGTGCAAACACCCTTCATCAGACTATGATCTTCTTAGGTGTCTTAAGATGATCTTAGGTGTTTAGAGATCTCTCATAGTATCTCTCTCTTTTTAGATTACCGAGGGGGGGGGAGGGATTTGGTACAAATGTCTTGTGAATACTAGTATGATTACATGTTGTATTTAAATTCAGTTTGGTTTACAGCCCAAAAATGATCACAAGCTCAAATGCACAGCAAAATATTAAAATAAAATTATCAAAGTGTTGCCTCATTGATACCTGTTGTGTATTTAAGACAACTTGAAAATCATGTTTCTTAATCTGGCATTTTAAGGTCACTATCCAGAAGCGAGAATGAGAAACATGACTCCCTAAAACAGTAAAAATGTGAAATCAGTAAGATGCGATTACACTGAAGGTAAGTGAATGAAAGAGGTTTTTTCACAGCAAATAAGGCTCCTGACTCACCCAGGGCCGCAAGTGGAAGGGGTGGAGGAGCAGGATAAGAAGTAGGCTTAAGACAGATAAAAGGAAGTAATTCATCTAAAGAGCGGTTAACATGTAGAATTCACTGCGGCAGGAAGTAATGGTGACTGCAAATACAGGGATTCAAGAAGGGCATGTATAAGCTTATGGAGCAGAGGTTCATCAGTACCTATTAAACACAAGGTAAACACGTGGAATGCTATGTCTGGGTCTTTTGTGATCTGTATTCTTGGTGCTTTGGTGGAAACAGTGGGAGGGTTTCTGGAGTTCTGGCCTTGCTGATGGGCCTTCTAATTGTACCTGGGTTTTGGCCAGAGTGTTGGACTGTATGGACCATTAGCCTGATCCAACGTGGCTTCTTTTATATTCTCTTATGTTCTTAGTTGGCTTTTCCATGCATAAATTAGATGTGGTTACACTACAAAAGAAACAAAATTATAATTTCAGTTCAGTGGATAAATAATTCAAATAAACTAATGGATTCCTGTCATAATAAAACAAATACAATCATGAAGTCTTTATAACTACAGGAATAATCATGATGATCAATATTATTTTCGTTATTATGGGATTTTCTTACACATCAGATTTAAATGACTTGCACTGGTCTGATTTTTAATGCCACCAGGTTTGGTTCCGTGTTTTTCCCCCCTGATATCTGAGTGAAAAACACTTTTGTTGAGAATTAAATAATTACCTCCAGAGATTTCCATTACATTTATCATCAGAAGCTTCTGAAAATTAAGAATTAGGATACTGCTGGGATAAGGATGGATCAAACAGTGAAACGGATGTGGCATTTCCTCTCTTTGCACAGTAACAGTGGAGACAATATACATGTTCACAATATCTACAGCATATAAGTTATTTTGGTCCTTCTTCTACTGCTAGGATTTTATGTCTATTTTTAAAATGTCAGCATTTCCGTATTGTTGTAAAAGATACAATGCAACATAATTGCCTGTGAAGGTCACTGCAACTTTTCAATAATACTGTGAAGAGAATTCTGTCCTATGATCAGATAAAATAGTAACATGCACTCAGAAAAAGAAAATAACTCAAGGTAAGTAAATGTTAAAAGAAAACAAATTCTTATATGGGCTGGAAATTCTTATACAGCCCCTTTATGATCCTCAGGTGCTTTTGTGCTGTCTGTATAATATGTATTTTAAAACAAGGTACTTCAGAAAGGACTGATGCTTATAACCAGCCTCTATAATCACTAGAGATTATAAGTAATCTTTGGTTTACCCCTTACTGACTTCTACAAAGGCAGCAGAATGAAGCGGAAGATAGGTGAGGTGGACGGTACAAACTTTATGTTCTGTCACATATGAGTAGAAAACATACATATGAGGAAATGACTTTGAAGCCAACAAATTCAGATTTCACTTCAAACATTTAAATCAAGGTTAAGGCCTTTGAACTATAGCCTACCACTCCTTGACACTTTGGAGAAAATTGTAGTCCATGAACACATGATTTCCTCAGTGAGCAAATAATATCCTCAAGGTAATTTCAGCTCAAGAAAAAACATAGAGGTTGGGTTTAAGTCCTCTCTCCCCAAGCACTGTGGTCCTAGCTCAAATCTACCCACACATACCTGGCAATCAGGTCCCTAGGGGAAAAAAAATGCTCAATGCACACGTGACTGTGTGATTCCAGAGAGGATGGTATGAAAAATATAATTTTATTTTTATTTAGTTATTATATTTGTATACTCTCCTCCCCTAACGTATAATTAGGTCTTAGAGAGAGAGAGAATACAGAAGCCAAAAGTATTCCTTTCTTCTGAAATTATAAACCTTATTAACCACACGATCACCTCTCCATGTAGGAAATACCCGAGTGTCTTCCTCCTTGGATTGCTCTGAGAAGCAGAGAGAGCCAGAAGGTCCAAATTTGAGGGTAAAGAATCCCATAACAGTGACTGAGCAAGTCAAATCAGACTTACACCATCCTCAGGCAACAGCTTCTTCTGCCTGTGCTCTAGCTACATCTCTTTCAGGCAGCAGCAATGTGTGCAGCTTGGTGGAGTGGTTAAGAGCAGCGGCTTCTAATGTGGTGAGCTGGATTTGATTCCCTGCTCCTCCATGTGCTGGGTGACCTTGGGCTAGATACAGTCTGGTTAGAAACTGTTCTACAGACCAGTTTCTCTTAGAGCTCACTTAGACCCATTATGCACGGGGGTTTTAGCGCACATTCGGGGTGGAATGGCGGCGACTAAAATCACGGATAACGCACGGAGCCGGCTGCAACCGGCTGCAGCTTCGGTGCATGCCGCCGAAAAAGCCGCGTCAGTGAAACGCGGAAGAAAGCGCAGCTTCCGGGTGAGCGGGGCGCAACCAGAAGCGGCGCCCGGATCGGCGCGTGCATAATCGGTTACTCTGGGTTTTGCCGCCGTCGCGCCCCGCCCCGTGCATAACCGGTATGCGTCGCGTCTTCCCCCTCCGCGTTTTCCACGTGACCCGAAATCGCCGTTTCGGCGGCCGTGCATAATGGGCCTTAGTCTCACCTACCTCACAGAGTGTCTGTTGCGGGAAGAGAAAGGGAAGACTATTATAAGCCACTCTGAGACTCCTTTGGGCAGGGAAAAGCAGGGTATAAAAACCAACTCTTCTTCCATTGGGAAGGTGCTACTGGGAAGGTACTACTGGGAAACAGCGTCTCCCTCCTTCCACATGTCCCTGTGGCCTCACATAAGTTCAACTTTGTAGTGTTTAGTGATAGTGATGATGATGCCGGTGGTCACTGATGCTAATATAACATTGATGTAATATAGTTGGGACACAGTATCAGTGTTAAAATAGACAGTAAAACAATCCTACTTTCAGTTGAAGGTAGTATAGGATTACTTCATAACATTCATGGTAATAACCTGGCCACTCAGTAGTCATCATGGTTTGTGCTTCTAATTAGCAGTTTAGACTTACAATAGATGAAAGTTACTGAAAACAAAATATATGCACAGGTACCATAAAAACAATGCCATTTGACAGCAATGACTATTGTAAATGAAATGGTGATTTGGAATTGGTGGGTCTCCAGTTTTAGCCACCCTCTTCTGACCAACGTAGTAACCAGGACTTTTTGTTTCCCTTTGCTATATGCTAGTAAAGGTAATTTCTCTTGACATTTCCAAGTTTTCGACTTAGTTTCTAAAACTGAGGATGGTAGAGTTATTGATTTTTTTCTGAAGACATATTGCACTCTTGGGGCTTCTTTTCTAATTGATCACTAAAGCATGACATGATCAAAATAAAAGATTTCATGTCAAATCACTGAACACTAATCTGTCATGAGTAGCTACCAACCCTATTGCATAATCATCAGATTTTGTACCACTCGCATATGCAGCTGTGAAACTATTAACAAAGTAAAGAGAAGTGCTGACTATACTTTAGCACCGTATTACCATTTCTAAAATCAATAGTAAACTACATTATAGTATTT
This sequence comes from Paroedura picta, assembly GCF_049243985.1. NCBI lineage: Eukaryota > Metazoa > Chordata > Lepidosauria > Squamata > Gekkonidae > Paroedura > Paroedura picta. Next base: position 82,481,504 of record NC_135374.1, on the reverse strand, counting down.
TATTGCCCAAACCTAACTAAAATAAGGTGTTCCAGAAAACATTCATGGATGAGAACACAGACCCTAAAGAATTTTCTGTATGCCCTTTTCTAATAACTATTATGTGCGGGTTAAATAATAAAGCTAATCTTAATCTAAGCAATAAAGGTGACAATCAAGTTGACTCTCCCCAAATGGGAGATCAGTTTATGTGTTTCTGCATTGTTTTTACATGAAGAGTCATGTGCACATGTACTCCAAATAATACTCTTCAGCAAGTAGGGATGATTAAAAGTGTGGGTCTCATTAACATCGGGAACCTGATTTACCTCTGCAATCTGTTGAGGACACTGGTGCCACCTGAGGACAATACTGCTTGCATGTGCATACGATCTACAGGAAATCAATATGAACATTTATGTAACAGAATGATTACAGTGATATACTGAGTGCAGAAAACATGGCTTTCAAAGAAATTTCTGTCTTTTTAATTTAAGAATTTTCTTTATGTGTGTGTTAATGTTATTAATATCCACATCAATCTTCTATGATCTTCATTTTCACCATCCTTCTTATTTCTGACTTTGAAGATATAGTTATTTTTCTTGGGGGGAAAATTAACAAGACTTCACTTATATATATATTTTTTACAGAGAATAAGAAAATAACTGCAGTATCTCAGTAAACAAGGATAAGGCACAATCTTGTTTTGCTGTACTCAAAGTGTATGAACAGCCATATCTGTTATGCTCACACGCTGAAGATAATAGCACCTTTTCATCTGTTCTTTTCTTATCTCTAGAGAACCATGTGATGATCAAACACTGTCATCCTTTTGTTTCATTCTTTGAAAGTATTCGTCTATCTGCTGGGGTCATTATGAGTCAAGCGAATAAAGTTATGCCCTTGAGCACCAAAGCCAACAATCACAATTATTTTGGTGCATCATCACCTTTGAGAGAATAACGCAAAGTCATACTTATTTGGAAGTATGTTACATCATCAAAGCATTGGATTGTGTTGGGTAAGTCATCACTGTAACATGAAAAATATATGCAAAATAATTTCATTATTGAACTAATATGTTTCAACCCTCAAGGTAATTTGGCTAAAATACAAATCTCCAGGCTTAAGAGAGCCAGCTTGGTGTAGTGGTTAGGAGCACAGACTTCTAATCTGGTGAGCCAGGTTTAAATCTGTGCTCCCCCACATGGAACCAGCTGGGTGACCTTGGGCTCACCTCAGTACTGAGAAAACTACTCTTACCGAGTAGTTATATATATATATATATTATTCCATCCTTAAGAAAACATGCAAAGAAGTCAAAATAATTTGCAACTCAAGTATAAGATGATGGTAAACATCTCTCTCAAGTAAGGGGGCAATCCAATCCATTACCCAAACATTGGAAGGCACGAGACTGTGGACACATACACACATGTTCCATGGTGTCAAAGGAAAGGAATTTGTGGCAAGGAATCTCACTTGTGAACCAGCATGTGGACTAAGAGAGGGGAAGATTCATATATTCTTATGTTTGGTTTGGAACACTTTAAGTCAAATCAGTTTGCCTCAGTCCTCTATAGTGCAGAATCTTGATGATGTAAATGTAAGGTATTACTTACATTTATAGAAAATCTGTCATTACTAACATTACATTTTCTAGGCACCAAACAGATACGATACTGCACATGACTGGGAAATGGAAACATAATTTTGTTTGTATGTGGAAGAGAGTATTTTCTAATACTGCCAGATTTCTTGCTGATCCACATGGCATAGCCAATTCTGGCTGGATTTGCTTCTCTTAGTCCAGCATAAACTGAGCAGCAGAAGTCAGACAAAGCCCAGCCTGCAGGGAGCAGTCTCCTCCAGAGGCACAGCAGATTCTGAAGCTAGCTTTTTCTGCACCCAGCTTAAACCAGGGAGCAAGATAAACCAGTCTCACTGAGCCAGTGGGTACAATCTACTCACTACTGGTGCAGCTGAATCCTCAGGCTGTCTCTTGCAGTCACTTTAAACTTTAAAGAAGAAGAAGAAGAGTTGGTTCTTATATGCCGCTTTCCCCTACCCGAAGGAGGCTCAAAGCGGCTTACAGTCACCTTCCCATTCCTCTCCTCACAACAGACACCCTGTGGGGTGGGTGAGGCTGAGAGAGCCCTGATGTCCCTGCCCGGTCAGAACAGCTTTATCAGTGCCGTGGCGAGCCCAAGGTCACCCAGCTGGTTGCATGTGGGGGAGCGCAGAATCGAACCTGGCATGCCAGATTAGAAGTCCGCACTCCTAACCACTACACCAAACGGGCTCTGGCATTTGCTGGCAGGGGGTCATGGGAATTGTAGTCCATGAACATCTGGAGGATCAGAGGTTGACTGCCCCTGCTTTAAAGAGACTGCAGTAGAAATCCAACAAATAGCAGCCCTGACTCACTGGGGCTGCTGTTGATGAAGCGGTGAGGCGGGGCGGGAAGAGACGGCGCTCGTGCTAGAGTGCTTGGCGCAGGGCTGGGCATGCGTGGCGCTACCACGCCATGTCGAGGGAAAGAGGGGGTGGTGCGTGGCGCTATAAAGGTGCCACATGCACGCTTGTGGCCTCTTTCCCTGGACGGCCCCGGGAGCAGCAACAGCAAGCTGCTCCTCCAGACTGGAGCAGGCAGGGCCAAGGGTGTGGCATCAGCATAGTGGGGGAGGGAGCAGAGCAAGGTGTGAAGATGCCCGCGGGGGCGCATGTGCCTAGTCATCAAAAAGAAAAAAAACGAAAAGGGAAAGAGGGCGAAGGGAAGGATGGGGCCAGGATGCAGCCAGTGAAGAGGGCGCATCATGGAGCTGCTCTGCGCTCCAGGGGCATGGGGAGGTTGGGAGCCACAGCAACCCGAGGTGCGGAGGCTCGGGCCTCTCATGGGTGGCGGGCCAGCGTGATCCGCTCGCGGGAGGCTTGGGCGGCAGCCATCCCAGTGGAACAGGGACCTGGAGGGAGAGCCCCAGGCTGGGGGGAGCTTGAAGCCCGCGGCTTTCCTATCCCATATGAGGAGGTCAGGGTTCATTCCTGCCAAACTGTGCACGGTAAGGTATGCCTCTTTTGACCAGGCAGTGGCCATGGTGAGGGGCTGCGGTCCTGGGGCCTTAATGGCTAAGTGCGATGTGCAGTCCGCCTTCCGCCTCTTGCCAGTACATCCCAAGGATTTCTTTCTCCTGGGAATAAAATGGCAAGTTTCTTGGTACATGGACAAAGCAATGCCCATGGGCTGCTCAGTGGCGTATGCAGCCTTTGAGGCATTCAGCACATTTTTAGAGTGGGCGGTGAAGGATAGGCACGGCTTTATGGTGGCCACACATTTTTTGGATGATTTTATTTTTGCAGGCCCTGGTGGGACGAGTGAATGCACTAATCGCCTCCGGGCCTTTCAAGCTCTGGCTGCAGAATTAGGGGTTCCCCTGGTGGGGGAAAAAACTGAGGGGCCAGCCACCCAGCTAACATATTTAGGCATACAGATTGACTCTGTGCAGGGCACGTCCAGGCTCCTGGAGGACAAACTACAGTCCCTCCGTCAGCTATTGGGGAGCCTGCTGCAATGGCAAAAATGCGCATTGAAGGAGTTGAAGTCACTCCTGGGGCAACTGAACTTTGCCTGCAGGGTGGTGCCCCCTGGCAGGACCTTCAGCACTATGCTGGCCAGGGCTACAGCCAGGGCCAAGGCAGCCAGCCATCATCAGGATCACAAGTTCCCTCAAGGAGGACCTCCAGGTGTGGTTGAGTTTTTTACAACATTACAATGGGGTTTCTATCTGGTCAACAGCCCTCTGCTTGCAAGACACTCTACAGGTACACTTGGATGCAGCGGGCAGCATGGGCTTTGGAGTCTTTTACAGGGGGAAGTGGTGCGCCAGGCAGTGGCCAGAGGCCTGGGCTGAGGGTATCTGGAAGGACCTCACTTTCTTAGAGCTGTTCCCACTTGTCGTAGCCATGTAGATATGGCAGGCCAAATTCAGCAACCACAGAGTTTTATTCTGGTGTGACAGCCAGGCGGTGGTGCAGGTGGTTAACAAGCAGATGTCCAGGTCTGAACGGGTCATGAGGCTGGTGAGGCGGCTGCTTCTCAACTGCCTGTCGGCCAACATTCGTTTCAGGGCAAAACATGTGGCGGGGGCAGATAGCGAGTTAGCGGATGCTTTATCTCGTTCACAGAACGAAAATTTTTGGCGGCTTGCCCCGTGGGCGAACAAGGAGCCAGAGGACTTCCCAGAAGAGCTCTGGATGCTTGGGAAGGAGTGATACTATGGGGAGTGATGGAATCCCTGGCTCCATCCACGTGCAGGACATACGAGAGGGCAGCCCGGGAATATCGGGGGTTTGTTCACAAGATAGGGCTCCAGACACATTGGTCAATGTCCGAACAGTTAGTGCTGTGCTACCTGGCTCATTTGAAGGGGAAGGGCATATCGCCTGAGACAATGAGGGTGCAACTGGCTGTCTTGTCATTTACCAGCAAATTAAAAGGGGGCAGGGACCCTGGCACATCTTTCCTGGCCAAAAGGGCAATCGAAGTTTGGAAGAGGGGAGGCCCTCCACGGAGGGATTATGGTGGCCCATAACGAAGCATTTATTGAAGCATTTGCTGGGACAGTTGGGGCCAATTTGTTTTGATGACTATGAAAAAAATAATCTCCGAGGCAGCTTTCACCGCTCTGCGGTGCGGAGAATTCCTGGCTCAGTCACGGTCAGCCAGAACGGGCTTCCCTTTAGAACTGTGGGATTTGGCTTTGGAGGAAGAGGGATTAACAGTGGATGTCTGCCATTCCAAGACAGATCAGAAGGGAAAAGGTATTGCACTTCAGCTCCAGAAACAGGAGCCTGGAGATCCATGCCCAGCCAAGCACATGCGGGCATTTTTAGCCAGGCATCCGGAGTTGCCAGGTGCCTTGTTTATCCACAAGGATGGGACATGCCTTTCACATTTCCAGTTTGTGGCCATACTGTGTGCTTGCCTAAGAAGGTTGGGGCTGCCGGACGCCAGCTATGGGGTACATTTCTTTTGGATAGGGGCAGCTACGCAGGCCTATGCAGAATGGGTGTCCGCAAAAGGAATCATGCACATGGGTCGCTGGAGGTCCAAGGCATACAGGACCTATGAGAGGCCGTAGCTGGATATTAATTGTTGATTTGTTTTGTGACAGACTTGGAAAGATTCCCAGTTTGCATTTTCAGGCACAGTTACATCCACTGGGCAAGCGTTTATGCCAGCAGCTCTGGATGGGGGTCCGACCTGGGCCTGGGACATCACGTCTCGATTTCGTGGTCTGGCCACAGGGGTATGCAGTGGCACTCCCTCTTGGAGAAGTTGGAAGAGGATTTGCGACATGATGGGCATCCAGCAGCTCTTCTTTTGCACTTGGGGGGCAATGACTTGCCGGTGGTTAAGAGGGGTCGCCTGAAGGAGGCAATATTATCAGATTTGGGGGCCTTGCAATGCAGGCTTCTGGAGACGACATTGATTTGGTCACATATAGTTGAACAGCGGGCCTGGAGAGGCACATTGGCAGTTAACAGTGTTAACAGGTCAGCCAGGAAGATCAATGCAGCCGTTAGCAAATGGGTGCATTTTAATGGGGGCTGGTGGTCCGGCATAATGACATTGATAAGTCTATTGCTGCTTTATATCAGAAGGATGGGGTTCACCTTTCCAAATGGGGCCTAGATTTGTGGCTGCATGGTGTCAGGGCCACGCTTCTTGAATGGTTGAAGGGGTTGGCAGTGTTGGCGGGACCTGGACTGAAGGGTCCAGTTCTGGTGGCGGGAGGCAAGGAAAAGGAGCCTGAATTGGATGAAGGAGAGACAACAGGTAAAAATAGGTCTCCCCTGGTTTGGCAGGAGCCTCAGAATGAGGCAACAAAAGGAGTAAGGCCCACCCGGATTGGGAGGCCAGAAGAAGCAAACAGGTAGACTGGAGTGGGCTGAGGAAGGTCCATGCCTTCCAAGGCACTTCAGGATGCCAGATTGGGGTACTCAACAGCAAGGGTTCCCGTGGCCCAGCGGGGGTCTGGGCGGGAAAGCTCAGGGCACTGTTTGAGTAACCGGTGGGTCAGATGACCCAAGAAATGGATTCATGCTCCTAATTCCTTTGCATGCCAACACTTGGTTGTTAAAAAGTTACAATAAAAGCTGTTGCCTTTTTGCCAAATGTTTCAAGAAACAATGGTGAGCATTGTCATTTAGCCCCCAACTGCAAGCCTGCAAATCAAACAGCTTAGAAATGAGAGCAATCTGCCCCTGCCTCTCTGCTCTTTTCAGCTCTACTCAGTAATTCCAGGATCTTTCCCTCCTGTTTTTCTAGAGAAAATCCAGATATATTTGGGATGCTGAAATCTACTGGTAAGGTATTTTTAGGTAGATTTTTGGCTTGGGAAGAATTGGACTTGGTTTTTATATACTGATTTTCACTACTCAAAGCAGATTATTTATTTATTATATTTATATACCACCCTCCCTGGAGGCTCAGGGTGGTTTACATAAATTGTAGAAAACAACGCAAGGAATTTACAATTGCCTTCCCTTCCTCTTCCCATAACAGACACTCTGTAAGGTAGGTAAGGCTGAGAGACCTCTGACAGGACTGCTCTGTTAAGACAGCTCCAACAGAACTGTAACGAGCCCAAGGTCACCCAGCTGGCTGCATGTGGAGGAGGGGAATTCAAACCCAGCTCACCAGATTAGAAGCTACCATTCTTAACCACTATACCAAGCTGGTACAATTTTGCCCTCTTACCCTTCTCCCTACAACCTCTTGAGCCCTGTGGCACTTTGTTCAGTGTCACCTAGAGCAGTGGTCCCCAACATTTTTATCACCGGGGACCGGTCAATGCTTGACAATTTTACTGAGGCCTGTGGGGAGTAGTCTTTTGCCGAGGGATGTCGCTGCCACCACCTAAGCCCCTGCTCCACTTGCTTTCCTGCCAGCGCCCCTGACTTCCCGCCGCCCGCTGGGGGGTGCTGCCAGCAGCAGCTGCACAGTGCCATGCCAAGGGGGATCCACAGCCATGATGGCTGCTGGAGAGCACCAAAGGTGAGCCGGTGGCAGAGTGGCAGGACAGCCCCTGAAGCAGCAGCCAGGGAGGATGTCGAGGAGGAGTGGCGGCCCGGTACCGGTCCCCGGACCGGGGGTTGGGGACCACTAACCTAGATTATGAAAAAGAAAAGCCAAGAAAATCCTTGAACACAAATTCATTCAGTTGACATCTGAAGAGGAATAGTATACTTGTTTTTATACCCCACTTTTCTCTACTCCAAGGAGTCTCAAGCTAGCTTACAATATCCTTCCCTTCCTCTCCCCACAAGAGACACCCTGTGAGGTAGGTGGGGCTGAGAGAGTTCTGAGAGAAGTGGGACTTGCCCAAGATCACCCAACAGGCTTCATGAGGAGGAATGGGGAATCAAACCTCGTTCTCCAGATCAGCGTTCACTGCTTTTAATCACTACACCATGTTGGCTCTACAGAGCATCCAAGTTAAATGTTCCCAATCACTTTGATTGTATGTATTTTGTTATGTCTTATTTCATATACTTTTCTCTCCAATGGGGACGCAAAATTAGTTTAGATCATTCATCTCTCCTCCATTTTATCTTCACAACAACTCTGTGAGGTAGAATGTGCTGATAGACAGAGAATGTGCTCCAAATTACCCAATGAGCTTCCATGGCAGCATAGGGATTCAAACTGGGCTTCTCAGGTCCTAGTTCAGTTCTCTGTCTGTACCACATTGGGTCTCAAGATTTTTTATCTGATCATTTATAAATAATACGTAATTAAATTTTCTGGGGGAAAATAATGGGAATTCATTCTAAATTTGCATATAATTTTAGAATTATTATCAAAAGTATTTTAATAGCATCATACACTATTTTCTTGGGGAACTTTGCCTCATCTGAGAAATAAAGGTTTGCTGAAGTAATTGGACTAATCAGATTTTTTTAAAAGAAAAGATTCCTTAACATGGTTCTTGGGTTACTTTTTCTTAACCAAACTAAATTTAGGAGCAGACCAGCATAGATTTCATTGGCCTACAGATTGCATTTTCTTTCCAAATGTAATCTCGTGAAGAAGGATTTGATTTAGTAGGTGAAGGATGAGATGTCATTTGTAATTCTTACAGTCCTAGCAGGCAGCTTTATAGGCAATAATAATTGAAACTTTAGATGGCCCTATGTTGATGTTGTAAAACCCAGAGTACAGAAGAGAAAATAACATGTTTCCATTGCACTTTCTCTGCTTTTGGGAAGACTGACTTTAAAAACTATAATATGTTTCAGAAGTAGAAAATATGCAACTCATTCCACTAAACGAGATTTCTTGTATTCCACTAGAGATAATCTGTTGGGAATCTGGTACAGGTGTGACACCATTACATTCTCCAAAATGGAAGTGGTTGATACAATATTATTTTGTTTTTCCTTTATACTACATTCCCATTGTCTGCAAAGCTGACCACATAGATCCTCATATACCAACAAATAATATTCTGTTCTTGTTATGATTCAGTATACCTTGTTTCCAACTCTCTTTCCACCAGAGATACATTAAAAACGGAGTGGATTTTTGCTTTAGATATTTAACAACAGACCAGTTTACCATTTCAGCTGGCCATCATAAAAAATGTTATACCTGTACTAGAGTGGCCGAGGAGGAACCTGGGAAGGTAGTCCTGCATATTTCACAGGCACCCTGACCTGAGGCCACTGCCAAGGGATTTTGTGGTATGGTTTTAACATCCAAATAGAGCCAAGAACACTACCAGGCAATGATAGCAAAGTATACAGTGAAATTCTAAAGAAAGCTGCTTGGGGTTCCCATTGGGGAGAAAGGTGGGGTATAAGTGAATTTACTGCTGCTGCTGCTATTACTACTACAGTTCAAGGCATTAAAGATGATCTATGGTAATTGCTCAGACAACTAAAATGTCATTTGACAACTGTATTTATCTTTTGATAAACATGGCTATGTGAACTGTGAACCAAACCTGGGAGCCAGTTTGGTGTAGTGGATAAAGAGCAGTAGACTCTAATTTGGAGAACTGGGTTTGATTCCCCTCTCTTCCACATGAAGCTAGCTGGGTGACCTTAGGTCAGTCACAGTTCTCTCAGAGTTCTCTTAGCCCCACCCACCTCACAGGGAGTCTGTTGTGGGGAGAGGAAGGGAAGGCAGTTGTGAGCTGCTTTGAGACTCCTTTGGGTAGTGAAAAGCAGTGCATAAAATCCAACTCTTATTCCATCATGAAAAACAAAACTAAGCATTTGTGTTCCTTCTCTGAAACACTGATTTCAACTGAAAGTTATGGTATAGGATTGCATAGAGTCAATTGGATAGTTTTGATTGAGTCCACATGAATTAAGAATTGATCATCATTGACTATTTTCATTGTTGAAAACCAAGCTAAACATCAGACCAGTGACTTGGAAGGCAATGGCTAGAGGAGAGGCATAGGGACAGCTGTGGAAAAGTTGTACAAGGCTACGCATGCCCTAAACATTTGCAATACACTTTGTAACTATTTCTGGTGTCTGATAGAAAATGCAAACATTTTTGAGTGTTCAAGAGTTTGGTTTATAATTTATTATCATACTGTGACTCAAGCAGAGGAATATTTATATCTCAATGGGAGCTACTTTTACATACCATTTTTTGACACTATAATAGAATCAATGTAGTAGAAATTTCATGCAGTCCAATGTCTTTTGCTGAGGCTGTTTGAAGTAAATTACATGGTACCCATGGAATTGGCGTAAGATCAACAGCCATACTTTAAGCAGCACAAACAATATTTCAAGCTTTTGGAGCAGATCATTAAATGAGCAACTGTAGGTGATAGAACAAAGATCTCTGAATAAATATTAGAAGAGAGTTCTATACAGGCACTTCTACAATGATTTCTTTTTGCGCCATACCATACCAAACAGCACCATATATTTCTTAGATGGGTGTGATACACCATTGTACAACTTTTCCCTCAGTTGTCCTGCTTGGAAGCAGGAGGGAGCAAGTTCGATCCCTGAAATGGTTTGCAAACATTTCAACTTTACAACAGAGTGAACACATCCATTTGCTGTGAGTCTGAATGGCTGCCAGCCATTTAAAACCCTCCCTTTCTATTCCGTCTGTTTGGAATAGGGGGGGGGGGGGGATGAATTGGAGGGTTTTAAAAGGCTGCCAACCTTTTAAACCTCATAGCTGATGGACCCATCAAGCTGTGAGGTTTAAACAGCTGACAGCCATTTTAGTGACCCATTTCATCCACTCTTACTTGGAAGTGGGAACACTCTGAATTTTCTGGTTCACACCCATCCCTACTGCCCAAGAAGATGCAGTCATACATACAGTGGAGCAACTCATCTTAAAAAGTGCTTGTTTGTTGATCATTGTGAATGTGAAAATAAACTATTATTAACTTTGATTCCTATGGAAGACTGTGTCTGATCTGTGCTAAGGAAACTCCTTGTAAATTAAGGTGAGGATAGGAAGTATGACCAGGAGCATAAGGAATATTTCCGCACATGCAAAATGTAGCCAGACAGCCTCTGAATGTTGGTGGCATATTCAAGCCCCTGCACATGATGTCACCGACATCCTGGGCCTGCCCAGTAGTCGGCTCACGATTTCACCATTTTTGTATCGTGATGCGGTAAAAGTGGATTGCGGTAAAATGCACAAGCAACCAGTAAGCAACCAGCGAAAAGAATGTATGGAGGGGAAAATGTGCGATAGTCTCAGCAGCTTTCTCCCATTCTCACTCCCACCCTCACCTCTGCATTTCCTGCCCGGTGAGGGAGGCAAATTTCCACCCCTGCGTCAATTCATTAAGGTTCTCGCTAGTGGTTTTTTTAGTAAGTGACTCCTTCCTTTACTCTTTTCATTTGTCAGACCCTCATCCCTTCTGCTCCCCCCCCAACTGGTCTGTCCAGCTGCATCTCAGCCATTCCTTTTCCCAATTGCCTAGGACTCCTGCCCTCCCTCTCCCTCCCTGAGCACTTCTTAAGTGGGGTCACTGCCATGGGAAGAAGGGGTGGGAACCTTCTAAACTGCTTAAGTAAATCAGTACATGAGTGTATGTGCGGTAATTCTCCCTGCCATTCAAATGGCACATCCATCATACACAAGCCGCCTTTTGCCTCTTTTTCTCCCTCATCTCTCCCCCCCCCCACACACACACTTTCCAAAGTCTTCTTCCCTCTGCTTCAGCCACCCAAATGAACAGCTGAAAATTGAAGAAAGGGTAAAGGGGGGGAAGGAAGATAGGTGATTTATTGCTGCCAGAAAAATTGCTCACCTCTTGATAAAATAACTGTTATGCCCCCATCACCAGAGGCTGCATCTGCACCTGCACCAGAAGCTTTGCTGCCATACCTCTCAGAGCACGAGGATGAGGAGGACCTGGGGCAAAGCAGCAAGATACTGCTGGATGAGAAAAGCCCTGATAGGGATGCACAGCCAGGTCCCAGCCAGGTAGACACCATGCCCTCTGCGCCAGCATCACCTCAGCCAGAGACAACGCCTCTTCCCAGCCCAGACACCTCACCAGAGTGCAAGATAGAGTGTAGAAGGGGTGACTTGACAGCTTGACTCCAGAATGCCTGGCTCAGAGCACGTTATCAAGCCAGCTGGGGCCCAGCTGGGGCTGACTTAACAGATGATTGAACTCCCAGGTGCAGCCACTTAATTCCTTAGCTCAGGCTGCACTTAAGCAAGACAGAGATGGCTCTCAGCATGATGCAACCTGCGCACATGCCCACCTGTCACCTCCTGGCCTGCCTTTGCTTCAGCAAAGCTCTGCCCAACTGCTTCCTGGATTTATGACCACTGATACAGCTTCTTGGACTGAGATTTAGGTATTTGGACTTGATTTAGCTTTGACTCTGCCCCTCCGGTTGTTGACCCCGGCTTGTTTCTTGATTTCCCATTTGGCTCTCTCTTGGAATTTGTCTGCCACAGCTAGTGCTAAGAACCAGACTGGACTTTGACTCTGCTATTTGGTATGCTTACTGGCCAAGAGTGTATTCATCTGGACTGCCCTTGCATGTGCCTAGTTAGAGCAGCACAATAACCAAAATTTTATGGAAGATTTTCTGCTTGGGTTTCATAAGGGAAAATGACATTTTAAACATACTGTGGAGGAAGGGGGGAGGCCAGTTTGGAGGGAGGTGGTGGGTGCATGGAAACCCTGTGCCAGGGGCTGCCCTGTGCCAATTTCTGAGTTAATGGGGGGGGGGCTCCAAACTGGTTTCCCTGCAAAGATTTGGGTGTCCTCTCCCTTCTTTAAAACAGCCTTGAAGTTATGATCTCTCCCCCCAACATAAAAAGAAGCTTGGACAACTTATTGTCCACTTTTAATTAGACAGAAGAGTTAATGGGGCTCAGGTGGCATGGTGACAGCACACCCACTTAAGAAGTGCTTGGAGAGGGAGGGCAGGAGTACTAGGCAATTGGGGAAGAGAATGGCTGAGTGGCAGGCAGATGGACCAATGGGGTGTGGGGAAGAAAGGAGTAGAAGGGATTGGGGCATGACAAATGATAGGAGAAAGGGAAGGAGACACTTACTGAAAAACCACTAGAGAGAATCCTAATGAAGTTTGATCTGATGCAGGGGTGGAAATCTGATTCCCTCACTCTGCTCTCCACTGGCTGGCTGTGTTTTTTTTGGGGGGGGAGTAGGCGGGGTTGTGCTTTACCTTATCTGGCAATGTGTATCCATTGCAATGAATATGAATTGCCAAGTGTACAAATTGCCATGTATAGGTTTCAATTTTTTTTAAGTGCTAGACCCAAAAACCTCCGATTGGTTGCCTCCATTGATTGACAGGCCAAGGAGTGGTGAGTAAAAGATCACATTGCTCTCTCTTGTGCTTTTTTCACTGCTAGTGAAGAGGGGAAAAGTCGAGATGTGGCAGCAGGAAAGCTTTAAAGTGTGGAGGGGAGAAATAGTGCAATTTACTATCTTGTTATTGCAGGTAGGAGATATCACGTGACTTGGCCCTTTGGGTGGAAATAGCCAAGAAATCCATATAAACATGCTTTGATTCCCTAGTTAAAACCTTTCCCATAAAAAAGATCATTCTCAAATAACAAGTTTTTAAAAAATTCATAAAGGTAGGGAATATGTGAGATTAAGCTTTTAACATTGACTCTTTTTTTAGGAACATCACTGTCCTATTTGGTGTGTGATAAGTACTATCATAGCAGCTGCTGTATAACTGACACAAATTAAACAAGTGGGTGAATGTAAATCAAGCAGGCACATCAAGAAAGGAGGTCAGGGTTGAGGTTAATAAAATGAAGAAATGTCTGAAGCTTGCATCCAAATGAAACTGGCTAATTATCAGCGCACTTGAGTCTTTCTCACCACAATAATTAAGAAAATTTAATAGGGTACAAATTTCCCTTGGTGAATATGTGATTGTTCCTGCTGACATCAACATTAATGAAAATGACAAGTCTACTGGACAGCTTCCCAGTTTCATGGCCATTGTGCCAGCAGATGCTTTTGGGCTCAAGTGACACAGTTGGATGCACTGTGGGTCTAGTGTTTGAACTGGACGAGACAGATTACACACTTGTCACAACCTCTTTCAGCCTGATTTGGGGATGCCTCAGGCTTTTTCTTCTGGGCAGAAGAATCTGATTATCTGCCCTTGGAAGTAGCTAAACCAGTAGCATTATTTTTGGGAAACTCACTACTGATTGTTAAAATGATATGTTAAGAGACCTGCAAAGATATACACAGTATTTCCTCCCCCCAAGCATGAATATGAAAGACTAATTCATAAATTTCCTTATTTTACTTTACCTTCGATCCCTTTGGTTATACACCGATGGCCACCAGATAAAGCAAACACGAAGGCAGTTGGCATACTGATGGGTGAAGAATCAGATTCCAGGCAGCAGTATTTGTGGCAGAAGGAACTTTTGAATTCTTCTGAGTGTACTATGTGCAGGGGATGAGAGTAAGGAGAGAAGGAACTTATCATTTTTAATGTTTGATGACTTATAACAAGATGAACATGAAGTGTTTCCATCTGCAGTCAAGCTTTCCCCCTCCTTTTCTTAATGTGAACAACTTTTGTATTACCTTTTTAGAAAATATGAGAGTCTGGTTTCCTTTGCAAAGAGGAAATTATCAGATCCAACACTGCCTTTATTTAATTCAGAAGGTGAGAGGTATCAGAAAAGGGCTTTTCTAAAAGATTTCAAAGGATGGTTGTTTCATGCAAGAGGAGACCATCCCTCAGGTATCATGGGCCCAAACTATATAGTACTTTGAAAGCACAATTCTATAGAGAAAGTGCAAAAGGCAAAGAGGGCCATCTTATCCTAATGCCAACATAACTGGGAGTTATCCAAGAATTCTGAGAGCAGAACCCAGTGCAGTGCACAGCAACTGCTGTACTGCACAGTTTCTTTGGTGCCAGATGCTAGTGTGGTGGCAGTCAAATTCTGTGCATCTGTATGCTCAGGGGTATCCCACAGGGGATGGGCCTAATTAATCAGCTCCTAAAGCAGTTCTCAAAGGGTAGGAACACCCCCTAAAACTTGCTTAAAGTTATGCCAGTGAAAATGACAGCATAGTCTATTGGATCATGTTTCAAATGAACAGATGTTAGCCCCCATCCCAGCCAGCATACCCACAGGAACCCAAGCAGCTCAGGAAACCAGCTCTGTCCATTGATAGGCCAACCACATCCCATTTGCTGGTGAATGGTCACATGTTTATGGGGACATGCTACCTCAAGTAGGCTGTCTTGATATTCGGGCCACAAGCAACCCCCAAGGCACATTGATGCAAATGCAGATAGGCTGGTAAGGTGCCTGATACCCTTTGACATGATTGGGGCCCTGCCACTCCTGCTGTGCCCCACAGATGTCCCCAAGGGCCAGTGAAGATGAGAGCATTGCACTCCTGAGCTGAGCTAGTGCATATGAAGTAGTTAGTCCCAAAGGAACCAGGGAAGCACCCCTCAGACCCCAGAAGCCTTGGAATAATTTGGTTATGTTAATTATGACTCAAAGTGAAGAGGCTGCACTCATGACCACTGCTTAAGAAGGCTGTGTGCCCAAGGGATCACTGTCCTGGCCATCCAGAGTGTCTGGCAGTGGGCAGATGGTGTCTTGCGAGTGGCAGCCATGTCAACAGCCATGATTGCTAATGTCATCACTGCAGCAGCAGTGCCACCACCACTTCTTCTTTTTATTCTTCTTTCGTCCTTTAGCAGGCGGTTGGTGGAGTAGGTTGTCCTCTCAGCCAATGACTGTTGTAGGTGCTGCTGGATTTTTTGCTTCGTTTATAATGTTTCCACTCTTGGCGATTGGTGGAAGCAGTTTTGGCCATATGGATAGTCAAATACTGGTTTCTAAGGTCTTTCTCGATCTGTTTAAGCCATGTTTTCTATGGCACCAGTTGCTGGATCTTCCATTCAGTTGGTTGTTCTCTCCAGAGGAGTCTGCTGGTGTTCATTTGGCACACATGGCCAAACCACCACAAACACAGCTTAGTATTTCAGGGCCCAGAGCCTGGAAAACCAGAAGCATCCACCTGCTGAGGGAGGATGTAAGGGTTCTGCACTGTGGGAGCACTGACAGTGTGTGAGGATTTTCAGATCCCCCCCCATTACCCTTACTCCATATAGCCTATAGGAATTAGAGGGTGGTCAGCCAGCTGAACACCTGTTAGGCACTCTGCCCCACCCACTCCCTGGTGACTTCTCTAAATGCTGCAGTCACTGTCATCCCTTTCCTATTAGAGGGGAATGCAGTGTTGTCAAAAGCAGACATTATGGCAGGGAATGCCCTTCCCCACAGAACACTGTAGGGAGGGAAATGGAGAAGCCAGTCCTGTTTGCTGCTCCTCCCCCATTGGGGTGACACTGGGGGTGACAGGGATGCTCTCAGCAATGCGGCCACTGCGGCCCCTTGAGCTAAGGATGCTGCAAAGGCCAGAGTGCCTGTCAGGTATTCATGGCATGTTACCCTGACCACTGACAGGTGGCATGAGCCCTGGAGAGGGGGAGGTCCCTTTAACAAGAGGTATGTCTTAAGGATGTGGTCTGCTTTCCTGGATTATCTGTCTCCTCCCCCTGCCATTGTTATAAAGTTGACTTGCCCCCCTGCACTTGCTACTCTCTTTGGTCCTTCTGAACTTGTCTGTCATGCAGCTCTTACATGGTAACCATGCTGGGATCGGCCTTGGTCACATCACAGTGCCTGGACATCTCTTTTCCCGTCTTGTCCACTGTATTACTTCTCCTTAGGGAGGTAGGCAGAGGTGCCATAGTAGCTCTACAGCTGTCTGCTGTGGCCGTCATCCATCACAGGATTGCTCTGCCAAGATTTAAAACAGCATGTCGTAGTCAGAAACAAACTAGCTATCAACTGAAGTCTTCATCAGATAAGACTTTGTTGCCCTGCCTGCTAAGCAGTTTAGGGCCATGCAAAGTTTTGAATTCTTTAAAAAAACCCCATGTAGGGCCCATACCAATAATCAATCCTTGACTTGATAAAGGATGTGCTGTTGTATTATAAGGCGGAACATGTATTGAGAAAATGCTGATTACTAATCTATATTTCTAGTACATATGTAAGTGCTAGTAAGTTGCAGCCAATTTATGGCAACCCTAGCAAGGGGCTTTCAAGGTAAGTGAGAAGCAGACATGATTTGCCTCTGCCTTTCTCTGCCATCTAAGTACTAACCCTGGTTAGCTGTTGAGATCTGAGGAGAACAGGCTGTAAGAAGAAGAAGAGTTGGTTCTTATATGCCACTTTTCTCTACCAAAAGGAGTTTCAAGTGGCTTACATCCACCTTTCCTCCCACAACAGACACCCTGTGAGGTGGGTGAGGCAGAGAGAGCCCTGATATTACTGCTCAGTCAGAACAGCTTTATCAATGCTGTGGCAAGCCTAAGGTCACCCAGCTTGGTTACATATGGGAGAGCATAGAGTCAAACCCAGCTTGCCAGATTAGAAGACCACACTCCTAACCACTACATAAATGACCATTTGGGGGAGGGGGTAGGTCATAAATTTCATATCACCCAATACATGTTTAATATTTTTTTAAATTTTAATAATAATTAACTCCCACCTATTTGAGAAACCTTCCAGGGCCACCAAGAAGCCCCAGGGTTTCACAGAAATCTGGGCTATACACCATGCCACCTTCCCTCTCTTCTAGGTGTGTGCCCCTTTATAATTTAGCATACCAAGTTATGTTAGTTTCTTGCTGTGAGATAGGTGATGAAAGGATACTGATTTGACATGGAAAATAATTCTAATACTTCAGAATTTTTGTTTTGTAAAATGCCACAATTGTTTAGTTATATACAAGTTGAGCAAGAAAAAAAAAAGAAATGATGAAGACACTACATTATTGTTGAGACCAACTAGTAAAGCTAGAAGCTATTCACTAACTAATCTTGATTGGGAGAAGTAGAATTTCAAGGAGGAGGAGAGAGGAGGGCAGAAGAATGACAGAGGAAACCAGGCTTGGCCTGTGATCTGAACACTGAACTGAACAGAATTACTGGCAGTGTTAGCTAGTGCAGCTGAGCTTGGAATTCTCTAAGCAGCTTTGGCAGGCTTGGAGAGATCCTGCATCCCATTTGTTAAAGCTCAGCCAAGACTCTAAAACCATTCTGGCCAAGGAGATGAGTTTTTTTGGCCAGAGATGAAGAGTGATGCAAAAGAATCATTGCTGCTTATACAGTGGGCAATTCCACTGTTATCACTGTGTACAAGTTTTGAAGTTTGAATTATGCCTCCAAAACCTGCAGAAATGTGATTGAAAATGAATAATAAGAGGGAGTTATTGTTATGCATTGCAGAAAAAACTACCTTGCTATCCTTGACTCTGTTGTAATTGTTTACCAATTTCTAGTCACTGGGACTGCCTCTTTGGCCGTTTCCTCTGCTGCATCAGCTAAAGGTAAAGGTGCCATGAACTACCTGGGAAACATACTGATCAGGCTGATCTACAACTTTGATGTTGACACTTCTATGTGAATGGCTCACCAGATCTCCTTACCAACATAAGCAGCTGTGGAACAGCTCGGATTATGGTGGGCAGCTAAGATTTCAGGATTCCTGCCACCTGCATTTCCCCAACAGGTGAAATTGACTCTTCCCAGGGACATTGATTTGTCTCAGCAGGAGAAGAACAGTTTCCTTAAAGCTGTGCAAAAACATGCATGCATGAAATAACAGGACATGGACTTACACAAACAGTTGCAACTTTTAAAAGAGCATATTTACAACCAGTGGCCAAGAGCCTGGTCTGTTCCCTGTGTATTGAAACAATTGGCTGCTGAGCAGCAAAGGTCTGTAGAGGGATGGGTGTTACGCCAAATGCGTGTCTGTAAGGACACGTGTCTAAATTTAGTTGTGGGGAATCAGCTAGTAGAGCCAGCAAGAGGCAGCGTGGCGTAACGTGGGACCTTGTATTGCACAGTTTACTGGGTAATTATGTCACTGAGATAGAACCAAGGCAGACAATGATCTAAACATGGAAGAACTTTATTAACAAACACTAATTAGACAAAAGACAACACATGCATACTCTAGCAAAGAAATGTACATTCCTAGCCACTAGCACACAAGGAAAAGACTTATAGGGGAAGAACCTATACTAAGTGTTGATTGGATGTGATATCTACCTGTCTTCTGGGTGGAGCAGAGTTCCGGAGGTCCAGGGAAGCAATTTGGGGCGACGGACGAGGGACCAAGACGAACGTCGGACAGAGTTTCTGTAGCCTGGAAACTGACTGCACTTTGTGGCTGTGGGAGCCCAATATTTAAAGGAAATTTGTGGCCTGAGGTTACAGGGGGCTGATCCTACCTTGTCCAGGGCTTGGACAAAGAGTTTGATGGCTGGAGCCGGGTCCCAACAAAAAAACGGGTTGCTGAGACAAAGAAACTAGCTGCTGGGAATATGAAGAAATATTTCCTGTCTAGAAGGGCTGATGGCCCATTTCTGGCAAATCCTGGGTGATTGCTTGTGCCTGGGGATAGTGGTAAGGGAAAAGACAAAGACCAAATATTGGATTAGATTTGGTGTTGAAAAAGAGTGGCCAGTTCCCTTTACAAGACAATGTGCTTGGCTGGCTGGAGGAGAGTCTTGGGTGGGGTGCCTTTGTCTCTCTGTACTTGCCAGGTGTGCTGACAAACTCCTCTTTTGTTTGCAAGCAAGTAGGTTGGGCGAAGCCTAACTCCAAGTCCTGCTTCAGAGCCAGAAGTGGGTTCTAGTTGCTCTCCCATTATGCTTTGCAAGGCTTGACCTGGCTTTTCTCTCTCTGGTGCCAGGGTCTTCTCAGGAGTGTCAGGAAGGGTTGACATGGGTGTGCCAGCCTTTGATGGAGGGGTGACAGCCCACATAACATGGGAACCAGGACTCATACTGAGCTGTGTGAGAATACACCTGCATGGTATTGCTGTCCAGTGCACTTTCCTATGCTATCTGAAGATATGGAAAGAAACACACTAAATAGGCTGAAGGTGTTCTTGAACAGCCAGATGTTCAATAAAAATCAGCTCCCTGCTTGTGACCAGCAATCAAAGCATGAGCCAAAGTGGTAGGAGATCCATCATCCATATTTATGACATTGGGGAAGTCTTAAAAAGAAACTTTACTTTCATCCCCACCTAGAATTTAACTATCCCAGCAAGCAAGTCCAAGTTATATATTGTGCAGGATGGGTACAAGCGCTGTTCCTAACAATATTTACTTTTCACCTCTTTTTACAGGAAGTCAGATCCACCACAGCTCCTGCAAGAGGTTTCTTCCAAACTAGTTTACTGATTTATTAAAAAAAAAAACATATAGCCCTCCTTTCTGCCCTTGCAAGGGCTACCAAGGCCACTAACAGTTTAAAACATACATTGTGGAACTATTAAAATAAGCCCTCCACCAAATATACCTCTTAAAAACAACTTTAAAAGAGTTAAGGACAGAGTTAAAAATATACAACCTGTTAACCAAATTGGAAGTATATGGACTTAGTGGGGGAAATTAGCAAGAGATGGGTAACAACAGGATCTCCACCTATGTATTGTTTAAGAAACTCTTAAATAAACCAGTTAGAAGTCAACTGGAATGCTATTTTTATTAAAGGGAAACTTAAAGCAGTACAAGCACACAAAATGTACATAACCCCCCACACAGAGAAATTATCTAAGGAAAAGCAGGGTTAAATGGGAATAGTTTTGGGAAGAAGGGAAGCAATTATTACCATCAGGACATGGATAAGAAGTCTATGAGTTCAGCAAAATGACCAGAGCTTTGTGGAAAGGAGGTAAAAGCCTACATTCAAATAGGTGGCATATACCAGGTATGCTAGTCATGTTTTAAACAATAGTTAGGAAGCAGGGAGGGATCATTGAGAGAATGTTGAACAAAACAGTCTTTTCCCATTGATGGAAGATGACTAGAGAAGGAAGCAGACAAAGCACTCTCTGTTTGGAGAGAGAGTGAAGTTCATGAGCAATAAGGCCCTCTCCTGGGCTGCCACCTGCCAAATGTCAGAAGGCTAGGGCACCTGAAGCAGGGCATCTGAAGAGGACAATAACATTCAAGCAGGTTCATAAGAGATTATGCAGTCCTTCAGATTTCTTGATCCCAAAACATATAGGGCATTGATGGTCAAGATCACTTTGAACCCAGGAAGCCTGTTTAGATTGTCCAAGACAAGTCAAGGCCCTTCTGTTGCAATTATTACTATTCCAATGAGTTAGCAGAGTGTCCAAGGTTTATAATGCAGCAGAACTTATCTGATATGTGTGGGCAGGCAAGAATCAAACTAACAGACTAACTTTTCAAACTAATTGGCGTTCCTTATTATAGGGAACTCTAGCTAACATGAATGGTAGATTTTATATGGAAGATTTCTACAGATCCCGTATTCAGCTAGGTTGTTCCCCTGTGGACAATGCTGTATAGAATCAATTACACACATTTTCTTCCATTGTCCATTTTATTCCTCGATCCGAGCTAAATTCCTTAACTCACTACTGTGTAAAAGAGAACTGTATTTGGATGAACGTAAGATTCAGTTTCTTTTGACATCCTGGAACCCTGATATAATTGAACCAGTTGCAAAGTTTTTATATCTTACCATGAGAAATCGTGAATGTATTATGTCTTACTCTAAAGCATGATCTTTGCCTTTGTTTTCTCTAGCAGTGGATCCTTTTGCACTTTCCCTTCTTATATTGTACATTTATATGCTATTAAAGGCTTGTTGTTGCTGTTATAGGGAACTCAAAACTACACAGGACAGATTAGAGATAGATAGAGATGCAGATAAGATAGAGATGCAGGAAAGCATGCCCTGTTGCCATAGTGCATTGTGGCAAAGATGGAGAAGTCTGGCAGAGAGTGAGTGTGTCAGAGCCAGAAGGAAGTTTCCCTAAGAGTCTATCTACACATCAAAGTGATAGCAGCAGAGGAGGAGAAAGCATGGCTGCTCAATGTCCTGGCCTCACTAGCTGTCTGATTCCATGAAGTCCTCAACTGAAGTCTGAGGCTAAGAAAGCATAAAGTCCTTCACTGATCCCCTCTAGTCAACATCTAGCATTTATCTATTTAGTTAACATACATATATCCTTCCTTATCTCATTAGAACCAAGATAGCCAGCAAAACAAGTTGCACATGCAGAGGAAACAACATGGCAGTCCATCGACAAAATTAAATGCACACGCAGGTTATAAAAACACAGGATAAAAATAAGGTAAAAATATAGCTGTGTCTGCCAAAACAATTTATCATCCAGCAAATATAGAAAACCATTACTTATAGAAAACCATTTCACCTTTCTGAATGTAGGAAGTGAAGGTGCTCTCTGCACTTCGGTAGGCCATTCCTCCAGATTTGACCAATGCATGGCTGATACTCACCTGGGCTGCTAGTTGACAATGCAGAGGACTGCCTTGAAAGCAGATGCAACCATCCCAGTGGCCCATCATGGTGTGTTTTGCATGCCACCAGGGCACATGCAAACAGGGGTGTGGCAGGACCCAAAGAGTTTATAAAAGGTGGAATGTGCCCTGGGATGCTATGAGAACAACTTCCCTCCCACCTACCCTGTTATGTCGGTTAGAAATAGTTTTGTTATGGTGTCTGAGTTGAAAGTTTCACAGTTGAAAAGTTGGAGGGTCCGGTATGTGTTTCGAACTGCCTGGGGTTCAGGGCCTCTATAAGAGGTGGCACATAAATGAGTGGGGCTGATTCGGATGGGAAGGCAAGGGGCTCGTTTTGTCAGGCAGCCTGGTGTCAGTCAAGAGACTGGCACCCTTTGGCCCTCCCAATAGGTAGCTTCCCTTAATATGAGGATTCTAGTTGTTAAGGGGATCTGCGTTCCTGGCTGGGAACCTGTGCAGTCTCCCCAAGGTCCCTCTGGAGTCCAGGTTCTTGCAGTTGACTGACTGCTAAGTCACGCTCCCCTTCTCATGCTGTGCCAACCCTCTTGTGGCAGGTAACAAAACTGTGGCCTTGTTTAAGCCAACATTAATACCGTTCATCCACTTCCAGGAAAAAGATGTCCTCTGGCTAGTCAACGGCAATGAACTCCTGTGACCTGCTACCTTATGGACAACCCCAAGAGAGAATATTGGTCTGATCAAAAGAAGGCTGCCTGAAGAATGCAGCTGGTACATAGGAATATGCTAGGAGAAATAGTGTCCCCTCTCTCGCACACACACACACAATGAAAATCATGTAATAATTTCATGCAAAACATGCTGCCTGCTTTGTACCTTGGTAGCAGGTCAGCTGGGCTTGAGGCTTTTTTCATTTATAAATATGTATAGTTAATGGTGCAGAAAGATTTATGGAAAATGATGATGGTGGTGTGTGCTGCAGTTCACAGGAAGAGAATAGATGAAGCCAAAAACTCTTCCCTTGCTTTCAAAGCTAGCCCTGAGCAGGAAACACAATTCACAATAGAGTTCTTTAAAGGACCAAAAGATTCTAATCCTATTCCTATTATAAACCATTACAAATTACTTCAATGGCAGTCCTAAAGCTAGGATTCTATGTCAAGGATGTTCAAAAAGCTTGTATCATAAAAAAGGCAAGGACATTATTCTTATAGATATTGGAATAAAGGAGTACCATGTTGAAAATACAGATGACATGCTCGGCAATAAGATGAACAATTCCTGTAAAATAACAAGGACTTGAAGGCCATCACATTAGTCTTTGTTGATGCTTTCCAAAGAATCGGTAGTCTCTCTAGATGGTAAAGTGGGCTATCAACTCACAGCCAACTCATGGTGACCCCAAGAATTTCCATCTCTTGGGGATTTCAAGGCAAGAAATGAGCAATCTGCCATTGTGTTTCTCCGCATAGCAACCCAGGAAGCGACCTTGCTTAGATTCCAAGCTCTAGCAATATTTAGCTAATCTGTGCTGTTAGGGCTCTGCTCACTATATTGTACTAGACAAATCTTACCTGAGATCCCGAACTCCAGTAATGCTGCTCCTTGATCAAGATCATGGTGGGATTTGAATGTTCTTACTCAAAATAAATAAGGAAATCTGTGGAATTTGCCACACTTCTTATAGTTTCACATTTTCTACCAGTCCCAGCTCCTGTCAAGTCTTACTATTTGGGGAAAATATTAGGACTGAGTAGTGGGAACATAAATATATGAGATACCTCCCCTTTATTTTTTCTTTATTTCTGACCATTAACAACTTTATATGCAGCCAACTACTGAGATCAAATACTTTGGCCACCTCATGAGAAGGAAGGACTCCCTGGAGAAGAGCCTAATGCTGGGAGCGATTGAGGGCAAAAGAAGAAGGGGACGACAGAGAATGAGGTGGCTGGATGGAGTCACTGAAGCAGTCGGTGCAAACTTAAATGGACTCCGGAGAATGGTGGAGGACAGGAAGGCCTGGAGGATCATTGTCCATGGGGTCGCGATGGGTCGGACATGACTTCGCACCTATCAACAACTGAGATCCCATCAGTTAATCATTCACATTAGCTGTACTAATTACAGTTTTCTATACCTGACAACTCCATGGCTCTGGCTGGAATTATCTTGAAGTGTTATTTGTACAGGGCTTTTAGTATTCTCACAATGTTGCTTCATTTCTGCCAAACCCCTGAGATGTAATAGCTATAATGCCTTTTATCTGTCTTCCACTTTCTTTCAATAAAGAGAATGAAGTAGTATATGCTCTGAGTGATATAAACCTATCACAGTGGATAACGTCTGAATGACAGAACTTGAGATCTAATAAAAAAGGGTCTCTGTGATCAAAAGCCTAACAGGTATATTAATCTTCCAAATACATTGCTTGATGCTGCCATGTAGATTGACTTGCATAATTGCTGTCATCATTGGATTTGAACTGTTGAAATGCTATGCTACACTCCTTAAATGTTTAAATTTAATATTAATTGCAACATAACATGGATGCCTTCAATAATAGTTGTAAACAAAGACAGAAGTAGAACACTTTTACTTGAAGACTTGCACAGCAATTTTAGCGTTTACTTTCTTGAGTAAAGGATACTTTTACTGTGCCAGTTTTGAATTTAACTGAGGCAATAACACTGAACAACCAAATATCTTTTGGGGGAACAGGCATTTGGTATTGAGCTATAGAGTAATAGATACACACATTCTGTTTTAGCTCCATTCCATATCAAACGCACACAAACAGCTATTAGAACCTCAACTACATATACATTTTAAAGAGGGTAAAGGGTAAATATACACACACAGCATGCATATTTAACACACACAGAGTACATACAGTTTGCCTAGGATCCAAACAGTTGTATAATTTCTTATTACATTTTTAACCTGTCCTTCCTCTAAGGACCTCAGGTCAGGGTTCATCATTGCCTTTTCCTCCATTTTATCCTCACAGCTACATTCCTGTTATGCAGATTAAGCTAGGATACTAATTAGCCAAATGTTCCTAAGCACCATGCTAGGAATCTGCACGAGGAAAAATAGATTTTGCTTTTTGGATTCAAGTTTTCCTGACTTAGTACACCACAGATCTACCAAATGACTTCAATATATTGATTTGAGTTTGGCCAATTCAGGAAACTTGAACTGATTCAGCCAAATTAGATACCAGACAACTAATACTGCTAGAACAGAAGCCTCTCTGGAAATCAGCTGTTTGGTAGTCTGTAGAGGTAAAAACTGCTGGCACCACAGAATGACAAACAGCTGATTCCCAGAGATAATTTCTTCCAGGGATCAGTTGTTTGGTTGCTCTGGAGGTATTTAAAGGGACCTAGATCCCTTTAAATGCCTCCAGTTGCCCTTCCCAAACAGCCCAGTTTGTGCAGGGAGGGCAACAGACAGGCTTGGGGTGTGTTGAGCTGGCCCCAGCAAGTCAGGGGACTGAGTGTAGAGCTGACAGGACAACTCTGTGCCCAACTCCCCCCCCCCCCAATCCCAGCTAGTTCCAGCAGAATATGGGAAAGGTTCCTACAAACTGACCTAGGTTCATTTAAATGTCTTCCCTCTCAGCTCAGAGCCAACAAACAGCTGAGGATCGGCTTTGTCTAATGCAGATGTAGACTTGAGGCCCATTAAAATGCCTTTTCCCCAGTTTGCCTTGCCTCCCACATGCTAAAGGTTCATGGCAGAGTAGGGATTTGAACTTGATTTCCCTGGATCCTAGTACACTTTTATGACTATCCCACACTTAGGCTCATTGTATAAGACAGCCATTTTCAACCGCTCTAATGCAGCGACCCCAAGTGTGGTGTTTTATTTATTTATGTTGTATTTAGTTATTTTTATATGCTGCCTTCTCTTATGGCTCAGGGCAGTTTACAAGGAACATGGATTGCATAATACAGTACAATATAGTTTGGTATAGTTTGCTCGTTAGAAGGCCAGATCCTGAAGATGAAACTGAAATACTTTGGCCACCTCATGAGAAGGAAGAACTCCCTGGAGAAGAGTTTAATGCTGAGAGTGATTGAGGGCAAAAGAAGAAGGGGATGTCAGAGAATGAGGTGGCTGGATGGAGTCACTGAAGCAGTCGGGGTGAACTTAAGGATAGGCTTGCATAGAGGGAGTTGCAGAAGTCCAATCTAGAGATGACCATCACATGGATCACTGCGGCTAGGTATTCTGTGGCCAAATAGGGTACTAGTAGTTTGGCTTGGCGCAGGTGAAAAAATGCCACCCGTGCTACTCTTGTGACCGGTTCTTCCATAGGAAGTAAGACATCTAGGATCACGGCCAGGTTCCTGGTGGAGTGGGTTACTGATATACGCAATTCATTTAGGTTGGGTAGTTGCGTTCCTTGCTTGGACACTTTCTACCTAGCCATGGGACCTCCATCTTTGATGGGTTGAGCTTCAAATGGCTCTGCTTGAGCTATCCCATCACAGCTTCCAGATGTCTGGCTAAAGCTTCTGGGGGAGAATCAGGGTGGTCATCCATCAGGAGGAAGAGCGGGGTATCTTCTGCATATTGATGGCACCCAAATATGAACCTCTGTGCCAGCTGTCTGAGAGGGGAGAATAACATGTTAAATAAAATTGGAGAGAGGACCATCTCCTATGATAAAATAGCATTTTGAAAGTCCAAAAGAAAATTATGTTACGGCTTCAAAAATGGCTTTCCAAAGAAAAAAATGATAAAAGTTCTGTTGGAAACATCTAAACTTGGGCATGTCTGAAGTGACTCTCAGTCTCAATGGTTTAGATTCCATAGTTAATTGCTGTGAGCAGAAGGAGAGTGCTTTCTGATGCTTACCTTTCCCATTGTAGTTCTCTGACTCATGATGTTTCTAGAGGTCTCCTCTTCCTCAGGAGCAACATCTTGGAGAGCATTTCAGGTTTCAGAAGAAGAAGAAATCCTTAGAATATGGCAAATGAAATAACATTTGGGCAGCAGTCTCTGATATAGTTCCTATTTTGCACAACATTCTAACAATGGCATTTAATGACCTAGTTTTGTAATATCCAAACTGGTGTTCCTTACGATTGTTTCATCTTTTTGATAGTCATTGGAAGGTGATATCCTTCTTGTTATATGGCTCCAGTATCCTGCTTTTTATCCTGATTACATTTACCATGTAACCCCGGGCTGAATTTGTATCCTAAAACAGCGGTCCCCAACCCCCGGTCCAGAGACCAGTATCAGTCTGTAGATCAGTCGGTAGCGGGCCGTGGCTCCTCCTCCTCCCCAGCCTCGGGGGCTGCCATGCCACTCTGCTGCTGGTTCACCTTTGGCGCTCTCTGGCGGCCACCATGGCTGGGGTTCCCCCTCAGCGTGGCATTGCACAGCTGCTGCTGGCCAAGCCCCCCAGTGGGCGGCGGGAAGTCAGGGGCACTGGTGGAAAGCAAGTGGAGCAGGGGCCCAGGCGGCAGCGGTGACATTCCTCAGCAAAAGACTGCCCCCCCCCCGGCCTCAGTAAAATTGTCAAGCGTTGACCAGTCCCCAGTTATAAAAAGGTTGGGGACCACTGTCCTAAAACATTACTTTGTAAAATGCATCCAGATGATGAGTATTATCAGTATTGTTACATTTTAAGGAAGTTTTGTCATTCAATATGCATTACTTTGAGAATGATCCTCATGATTAGCAGTCCTTCTTGCTCATATATAGGCAGAGTCCTGTTTGAGACAATATGACTTTATTTTTTATGAAGGTCCTTTGTCATAAGGCCTAGCCATTCAAAATTTTCCATTTTCCTTTGTTTGTTCACCAACTTTATACAAAAGACTTCATGATCCTGACACTGAGAGTCTTCTTCACTTCTGCCAGGACTATAAGCAACATCCTGGTATTCTTCCAATATGTCTAAAATATTATTCGGATAAAGCTTGAGTAATGAAACTGAGAGCCAAAAACCTGATGATGTTTGCTGAAGAACGTACCTCTCTAAATCCAGCAGGTGAATTGTTGTCTCCAGGCTGACTTAGGCTTTACAGCAATTTCATGTTTCCTTATGAAATGCTCTTTCATTGCTTTCATCCCATCAGGAGTTATACTAACATACATCCCAAATAAAATGATGACTGTTTTGATCTCCTGTGGTGTTCTGTAGTAGCAATGTTAAAACAAAGAACACCTTTAGTGTACCTCTGTGTTCGTTTTAAGATACTTCTGTTTTTAAGTATTTGAACAATGTGATTGAAACAGCATCCCCAATGATACAGAGGGGAATTGCACATGAGCATGACCGTTACATATAAGTGCCATACTCATTAGTTGGTGACCACATGGAGGCAGGAAGTGGTGCCAAGGGCACTTGTGCCTCTCTCTCCCTCTCTGATACAATTAGAATAAACAGGAGTCTCATGATACTTTAAAGACAATAAACTCTTTCCCACAGCAGAAATTTTCATACATGGGATCCTAATGTAGGAGATATTTTGCTGAGGTAACATTTTCTTGGTTCTTTACAGTAACACTAGATTCTTGGAGGGTTTTTTTTTGGGGAGGGAAGGGTTTAACAGGCAAAGAAGTGATTCAATTAATGGAAGTAGATAATACTGCCTATCCCACAAAAAAAACAATTAAAATTAATTAAATTAAAAATTATTCTATAGTGATCAAAAGATATTTTGCATGTTTACTGTACAAGCAACAAGATGTCATTAGATTACATGTTGTGATCCTTCCAGCTGCTCCAAACTGGAGAAAGCCAACAGGAATTGAGTTCTGTCTTGAAGCTCTTTCTGGAAAGGGCACTGGGGGTGTTGGGCAGAGTCATGGTCTAATCCTGGAAAAAATACATATACAATATGGCCTGGAATTCAAGAACATGTATAATGTTTTATACATATCCAAAGTGATTTTCATGCCCCCCCCCCTTGAATAGCAGAACCATCCTCTCATTAGAACAGCACAATCTCCTTTTGAAAGTTTCCATTCTCAAATGTGGTTTGTCAGTTTGACACTGTGTTTTGGATTTTTGTGTGTGCATGTGCTTGGGGGGGGGGGAACTGCATATCTTAAGATCCTTGAGCTCTTTGAATTCCAGCATATATGTGTAAGCATAGGAAGGTCCATGGCTCAATGGTAGAACCTATTTCTCACATAAATAAGGTCCCTGGTTAGTCCTGATATCTCTGCTAAAATATATTAGATGATAGGTAAAGTGAAAGACCTCTGGCTGAGACCCTGGACTACCACTGTCAGTCAGAGCAGATAATACTAATACACTAGTGGCATGAATCAGTATAAACCAAGTTTGTATGGAATATATAATTCATTTTAGTTTCATTATTTTCCAAAAGCTAACTTCCAAAACTGAAAGATTGGCCTTGATACAAAACCTGCAAATGGTTTAAGGTCAACACAAACGAAATTATGGATGTGGCAAAATGTCATTTTGTGATAAAGAACATTGAAGATTACTCAAAGTAAATTAAGAACCTTT
Source organism: Paroedura picta (assembly GCF_049243985.1). Taxonomy (NCBI): domain Eukaryota; kingdom Metazoa; phylum Chordata; class Lepidosauria; order Squamata; family Gekkonidae; genus Paroedura; species Paroedura picta. The sequence continues at coordinate 82,452,119 of NC_135374.1, read as the reverse complement.
CAAAAATTAGAATAGTTGATATCAGCAAAACTTTATAAGCAAAGATTATTAAGTTTACAAAAAAAACCCTTCCCCAATGCTAATCAAAATTGAGGATTAGTTTAGCAAAGGGAACATTATTAATCTAAAATTTGTTTTTCAGGTCTGCTATATTTATTTTATGATATGATCATAGTTTAATTTACTTTTTCGAAGACCATTCTATGAGCAATAAGTGTGTGTGGTGGTTCCACACAATTGCATTTTACCCCTTCATCTCAAAGCTAGAATTAGGACATTAATTGTCAAATCATTTCCTAATCCAATTAATCTAACTTTAAATAACTGTGGGTTGTTTAATTGTCTGCATCTCTAAATTTCATTAAAGATATGTTTGTTTCAATGTTTCATATTTGGTTTTTTACAGCTGCTACTCCAACAAGGTTACTGCTTTGGAATCTGGGTAATACATTTTCATAATCATTTTACTATTAGTAAACTTGTAATTCAGATATGCTTGTCACTGAGTATAGTGATGTCATCATTCTCTATTATAGGAGATGCCATATCTCCCATAATACCAATGGAGGTGTATGTCCCTGTGGTACGTCAGGTGGCACTTCCCTGGGGATCCTAGCAGCAAGGGGCACACAGGTTTCTGACGAGGAAATGGGGAGGATTCCCTTGGGGGCTGTTAGGAGGAAAAGGGGGCATGGTCAGCTGATTATGGCAGCAGGTCACCTCCTGTGCCATGCCAACACCAAGTGTTTATGTATTTATGGGTGTCCATGTTTCCCTACCTGTAAAACTGAATGCACTTTTTAGATGACTTACCTACTACACTATATTGCCACCATGTTTTTGCACCTATGATGTCAGAAGTACGTATTCATGAATTGGCTGTAAGGTTCCACCAGGTTCTTGGGCTGGCTGACATGAAAGTCATATAGAGACAGCCAAGCACTAAATTTCACTACAAAAATCTTAGGTATCTCCTTTCAACTAAGTGCCTTAAATAAATGGATGTGGCAGACTGGTGGAGGTAGCAGTTGTAAGAAGTTTAATCATAAGGAAACCTTCTAATATAAATAGATACAACTGATGCATCCAATGCAGATACATTCAGATTGTTCTGCAAATCTGCTCCCTAGCTGTAGCCATTATTCAGGAATGAGGCCAACTAGTACAGGGATAGTTAACCTGTGGTCCTCCAGATGTCCATGGACTGCAATTCCCTTGAGCCCCTGCCAGCGTTTGCTGGCAGGGGTCCATGGAAATAGTAGTCCATGGACATCTGGAGGACCACAGGTTGACTACCCTGAACTAGCAGATATTGAAGAACAGCAAACAATGGAATGAAAGACTACCATACCAAATATTGTCAACCAAAAAATCCCAGTGTTTACATTTATCCAGCATCTACGTAAGACATCTTTAATGAATGAAAATAATTGCAATTTAAACATATGATATATATCTGAAGGGGCTCAACTAAAAAAATAAAAAATGTGTCTTTGCTTTATGCTTCAGCTGAATTAACTGGGGATCAAGTTCTGTTGCCATTTGTAACTTGGTTCTGAGCAAATATGAATAGGATCAATAACCAAATTCTATACCATATCAGTTGTGCCTTCCAAATGTATTGTATAAAGTGCACCAAAATGTTATCCATATATGTTTTCCCAGGTTTTTTAAAAAATGCATGTTTTCATTTGATTCCATTTCCAACTCCAATATACGATATCCAGCACACGGTATAAAATTGCCAGGGATTATATGAATTGTTCATATATAGAGGATAGCATCTTTCTTACCAGATTTCAAACAGCTTGGAGAAAGGCTCACCATTTTACATGCAAATAACCTTCACACTTGAAGAATGGATGCAGGACAGTAACTAGCAACCTTAGAAGGCAGGCAGAAAGGCAGAACAGAATACAAACTCACATTCTTTTTGAGAAGATACTTGACATGGGCAGAAAAACTATGCCACTGCTCCTTTCACCACCACCCCACAAAAGGTGCACAACTGTACCACATGTATATATAAGAATTAAATAATTAATTGTTTAGAAAGCAGGGTTTCAATAAGGCTGGCATGATTTCAGAATGGAATATGTTCACAGCCTCTATTTGCTAATGATGGTAACAGATCAGACAACATGTGAGTATTTATCATAACCTAGGTCTTTTTCAGATATTTTCTTTCTAAAAAGTGAACACCATGATAAGCTCTTACTCATTTTGGCAATGGCTCCTGGTCGGTTTGCATATCAGACAACATGGGGAGTGAAGGAAAAGAAAATTCTGTTCATGTCCCCTTTAAAGGATCCTGCTCATTAGCTAATAAAATTACAGGGAAAAGAGTTAATACGCTCATGTGAGGCTGATTTCTCTTTTATTTTCTGAAGAGACAACCTTTGAATGCTTCAGAAAAGAGGGTTTTGCACTGCCGTGTGTAAGCTTTGGTGCTGCTGTCTGCTCTGATGAAGGGGAATCAAGGCTTTCACCTTCAGAGCAAAGAATGAGATGAATAGGCGGTGATAGCGAAAAATAAATGAGGAGCCAATACAGTTGGACAAACACTTGTCCTGAAAGGGCTGACAGAAGCTGTTAGTATTCACCCTGCAGTCCTCATTTCCACACTAGCTGACTTGAGTGAGCATTGAAGGCAAATGTAACAAGCTATTGATGCAGCTCTGGTGGTATTGGTAGCACCAACCATGCATTGTGTGTTATGGATTACCAATGCGATGGCTCTGATGTGAATTTCAGTAAAATGCATGATGGAAAATAGCTCCTCGGTCAGTAGAGATCACCTGCTCCCTGTAGTAATCTGATGCCGTCCTAGCTCTGCTGTCAAGTATATCCCTTTGAAATAAATAATGGACAAATTAGGCTGGCTGATATTGGTTTTGCAAAAGATCTCCTCAATTTCACATCATAATCCTTTATCAATATTATATATAAAAATATTTCAGGGATTATTTTGTTGGGCCACATTTTCCAGGTTCACCTGAGAGGCAGAAACAAAAAGTTTGCACATGTGCATTTCCCTGTAATGTCCACAGAACTAGAAATCACTATATAATTCAGGAGAGGGTAGATATATCTCTGAGTACCTTAATGATATGCTGGATGTTGTTTCTTCTATAGTACTTGTCTTTAAAATTCATAGAAAATTATCTCTTAAATATGCAAATATGTTATCTTTTAAACATGCAAAAATATTATCTTTTAAACATGCAAAGGTATAGGGATGGTAAAAACACTGTCAGATCCTTCAACAAAGTCATTTATATAATGAAATTTAAAATGTTCCATATTGGATTGAGTCAGGTTCTGATCTCCCAACATTTCTCTGTATCCTAATATCTTTGTGGTGGATTACAGAAAAGCTTTTTGGAAAATCAGAATTTGAATGAGGGGTGATCAATTTCTCATGTCCCATTTCAAAAGGGAAGGAATAGCAGATTGTTTTTCTTCCCTTGCCTCCTTACTGGGGACAGTACCAAAGCAATGATTCAGACCCCCCCCTCCATTGCCCCATTGCAAAAATGGAGAAGATATAAACATCCTTTCTCTGCTTTTCTTGGCAGTTTAAGCCACTGCTTGGGTTGTGGAGAAATGATCACTACCCCCTCCCCACACACACCAGTTCATAGTTACGGCTGTGAAAAACAGGGGGCCATTCTGCACTTTTAAAATCATAACATTAAGCAACCATAATTGCTTAACGCTATTAAAAAATGTGCCCCCCCACCATTTCTCACCTCCTTGCCCTCTCGGTTTCTTCTCCTGTTTTCTTACTCTTCCTGGCACTCTGCACAGCTGATTAAAGTGGTTGGGGAGAGGGACTCGCAAAACCAGTGAGTTTCTCCCTGCCTGTCAGTCATGGCAGCCAGCCAATCAGCTTTCTCCTAGCTTTAAATGGAAAGCGATCTTTTTTTGAAGTAAAATTTCTCCATTGCTATGCCTATGCATATAATCATAGATACCCAGTGCATAATTTAATGCCAGCCCATTTTGGAAGTTTGACACTTGAGGGGGGTATTGAAAATCATGCTTTGTGTGCCAACTGATGGGTGGGAATTTGTTTTGTTCTGCCTCTATGGACCAACGAATATTCATTGGTACAGGCAACTTGCTAAAAAAAAAAAAAAAAGCCTCGTTCCAGGGTGAAGGGAAAGGGAGGCGGGCATGCGGGTGAGAGATCATGCTACTTCTGGCCATGTTGTTATGCGTTGCTATCCTGCTGGTGGTTGCTGATTGCTCTCCTCCTGCACATGCAACAAAGCTGGGGGAATCCAGTTTTGTGGATTCCCCAACTAGTGAGTTAAAATGGAGGATGTGGCTGCCAGATTGTTGCTGGAACGTTGGATGCAGATGACATCATTTGAAACGCCAAAAATATGGCATCTGCAGGGGGTAAGTGTCACACTTTATTTTCAGGGTGCAGAAAGGGCCAGAATTTCATTAAATATGCAAACAATTTTTAAACTAGCAGTTTTCACCAGTGTTTTACATATGCTGTTGTGACAGACCTCTGCAGATTCCATTAGACATAGTTAAAACAGCAATTCTGAAAGTAACCCAACAAGTACAGACATTTTCTCTGAAAGGAATTCTTAGAACCTTAAACCCAGTGGCTATGTTGGCTAGGAATCTTACTTTATGATCCTGGGCCTAACAAGATCTGAAAAATCTTACAGAAGCAGCTTGTTGAACAAATTATTGGTTTTTTAAAATGTGATCTGAAAGTCACTAATAGGATAACAGTTATGTGTTCTATGACCATTAGGAGCACTCATGCAAAACACCTAGTGATACGATATATTGGAAAAATGCTATCATGTAGAGTAAATGCTCTTAATCTTTACCTTCATGACCTCCTATATAAAAGAAGATTGGAATCATTTCTTTATTCTTGTTATGGAACTAGCAGCTTTTTCCTGTACACATCTAAAGATAGTTGACCAGCTAGATTCACTAGTCTTTCCTTTATTCATATAGCTTCATATAATCCTAGTCTCTTGTGGCGCAGAGTGGTAAGGCAGCTGTCTGACAGCTTTGCCCATAAGGCTGGGAGTTCAATCCCAGCAGCCGGCTCAAGGTTGACTCAGCCTTCCATCCTTCCGAGGTCGGTAAAATGAGTACCCAGCTTGCTGGGGGGTAAACGGTAATGACTGGGGAAGGCACTGGCAAACCACCCCGTATTGAGTCTGCCAAGAAAACGCTAGAGGGCGTCACCCCAAGGGTCAGACATGACTCGGTGCTTGCACAGGGGATACCTTTACCTTTACCTTTTAATCCTAGTCTAGGTAACAAGATGAATAATGAAAAATGAGATAAGGATTAGTTCTAACTAGTCTTCTAATGTGACTAAGATTATGCAGACAGGCACCGTTGATTCTATCAAATATCAAAAGCTTACCCGACATCTCTAAGCACAAGAATCAAGATCCAAAGAGATATGTCTCAGAAATTATTCTATTGGACTTACATTTCCCAGTAAATAGCAGTTCTTCTGAACTATTTTAGATTAGGAAAATGAAATGGAGTGAAAAATTTTCTTGCTTATGTCAGAGTGGCATTACCATTTGCAAACAGACTGGGGAGGGTCCAATCAACTGTTAGGCCTAAAATCTTTGTGCAAATGCACAAAACCCCTAATTGCAAAAGTTGCAATACTGTTGTCTGCCTATCAGTGAAGCTTCATTGAGATTCTGATACTTAAGAAACCAATAGAGCCCAAATCTCCAGGGCAAAACTGGAGACTTCAGACTGGAGAAAACTGTGGATCTGGTGAGAACCAAGATGTTTGTATTAATTGTACAATGTTTTTGTTAATCATGAAAAAAGCTTTAGCACCATCTAATTAGTGATGTAACTGTGATGTAGGCCTGATGTGCGCCCTTGTCAAATGATGCTTAGTAGAGATGTGGTCAAATGACCTATACAGTAGAGTGTTGTTTATGTAAAAACTGACTCTGACAACCAAAGCATGCTCTATCTAGAAGATTTTTTATTACCCAAATTTTGACTGCCCAAAAAAGTCTCAAAGCAGCTTCCCTTCCTCTTCCCACAACAGACACTCTGTGAGATAAGTGGGTCTGAGAGAGCCCTCACATTACTACTCTGTAAGAATATCTCTATCAGGACGGTGAGTAGCCCAAGGTTGAAAACAGAAACAAAACCAGGGGAAAAGGGAACCTCAATGCAGAATCAAGCCAAACAAAGAAAAGAGGTACCCAGTCAAAAATATTGAAATTATATTATATCTAAAGAAATATAAATATGAAATAAATAACTGAAACTCATACAAAGATAATATACAAACTAAATAACATAAAAATGAACCTTTATAATTGACAAACAGCAACCAAGATTACAAACTGTGAACAAACAAAAAATAAAGAAAAATTAAACACGTAACAAAACATTTTCTTATAGTGAAAAGACCTGACAGCCAAGGCAACCAACTGGCAGCCAGTTCATAATTCACCAGGGCTTTTTAACCTAGCAAGACCGATGAAATAATCTAGCCAAGTTCGCCCAGCTGGCTGCATGCGGAGGAATGGGAAATCAAAGCTGGTTTGCCAGATTATAAACTGCTGCTCTTAACCACTACACCATGCTGGCTCTCACTTCTGCCCTTACCTTATTCTAGTTCCCATATAATCTTCAAGTACCTAGTAAAGAATTCACCCACCATTTCCTTCCCTTGCATTCCAGGAAGGTAATGGTTTTAACAAGGTTTGTTGTGTGTCAATAATCGCTATCATTATCATGGAATGTGGTAAGTATGAACAGTGAAAGTTGGAGCAGGATTCACTGATACCCATCTTCTCCTTAAACTGTTTCCAACAGGAAAGAAGAATGGTTGTTCCAGCTAATTAGGTTCCAGGAGTGTAGTTCAGCCAAGAAGCTACCAATTCCCAACCTACAAAGTTTTTGCCTTTACTATATAGTAAAGGAGTTCTAAATCACATCTTCTTTCAACCCAGCACTAGGATCCTGCTGCTTGTGAGTAGCTATTTCTGGCCTTGATTCATGGTTCTCCTTCCTCTTCTATAAAGTTTCCTAGCAATCATCACCATTCCAGCAAAACAATATTGAACGCAGAGGAAACCCACAGTGCCTGCTTTTTTTCTAATCTAATATATCAGCACCAATGCCATAAATATGCAGTTTGTCATCTTGCATTAAATATGAATGACTTTTACAAATGATAAAATATGGTAGGATTTTTTTCCCTAGCAGAAACTGAAAGAGATGTGTCTGCAATTTTTACCCCTGCAGATTTAGGCTGCCCCAGTTGTAATGTAGTTAATATGATTTGCAAGTACAATTTTCTTAAAAGTCCTTGTCAATCATATCTGGAAAATACACTGTAGTTTTTTGACAGCAGGATTTTAACTCTTTCCAGGTGGTAGAGATCTACTTCAACAGATTAGCATGGGGAAAGGAATGCACTAAATTGTAAGTCTGGGTACTATTAAGAATAACAAAAACACAAGTGATGTTCTTGGAAGAGGTGAAGACACCCATGAATCCATACGTGCCATTTCCTTACAGTAATCCAAGAATGGTCTCTTTTATCTTAGTTCATCCATTGTGCCAGGCTTTAAGGCATGGGGAACAGGATCTTGAGAGACTGAACAGGTATGTATGGCAGAGACTAAACTGTGTTCTAAAACTCTACATTTGTTTGGTTCACTCAACTGGGTCAATTACTTCCAATTTTTTACACTTATAGATCGTGTCTCTTTCCCACTGGATGGAGTTAGTGGTCTATTCTGAAACCAAAGGATCTATTCAGCCTTTTAAATCTCATAAGCATATTCAAGTGAACTACAGAGGCTGTGTGATCAGAGTGATACATTCTGAATATATCATTCTGATCACCTAGTCTCTTCAGTACACAGATTGCCATAATGATACTTTTAAACACTGTTGTGTAATCATAAGAACATGTAAAGAGGTTTGCTTCTTCAGTCTAATGTTCCATCTAGTCCCATGTCCTTTTCCTTGCATTTGCTAACTAGATCCCCTGAAAGGCCTACAGCACATGCACAGAAATCAAAACTTTCCCTTGCTGCTGACCTCCAGCAACTGTGGGGCATTAGACCCCACTTGTTGGAAGTGAAGAACTTTTGAGCTAACTTTAGCCTCAGAGTTTAGAAGGAGACTATAGAGAGTCAGAGAGAGAGGCCAGGACCCTGAACTTCCTTCCTTTGTACTGCTCTGATGATAGTAGATTGCTATTCTCAGGGAGACTTCCTCCTGGCTTGCCAACTTTTCTCCAAACTGTGCCTCCTCTTCTCCATATTAGAACTATGAGGGCAGGACATACTTCCTGCATCTCTTTCCATCCTAGCTAGTTAGACTAGATTTGCAGATCAAAGATCAACATTCTTGGAGAAAACTTCAGTCTTAGACCCATCCCAGTTGGGTTTCTGGCCTGGCCATGGGGTAGAAACAGTGCTAGTCACCCTGACGAATGACCTCCATCACCAGTTGGACCAGAGTGGGAGGCACTGCTTGTATTACTAGACCTCTCAGCAGTGTTTGACACAGTCAATCATGATCTTCTAGTTCACCATCATGCCAGTGATGGTATTTGGGGGACTGCACTTTAGTGGCTGATCACCTTTCTCCGGGACCATGGACAGAGGGTTGCAGTTTATCAAGCTTGCTTGTGGAGACCCTCAGGGGGCGGTTCCCTCTCCTGTCCTATGCATCCTCTTGCCAAACTGGTACAGAAGTTCAGACTGGGTTGTCACCAATATGCGGATGACACCCAGGTCCTCCTCCTGATGGATGACTGCCCTGATTCTTCCCCAGAAACATTAGCCAATTGCTTGGAAGAAATGACAAGGTGGCTCAAGCAGAGTCCTATGAAGCTCAGCCCTTCAAATATGGTGGTCCTGTGGCTAGGTAAGAAGGGTCCAGGTGAGGAAGCCCACCTCCCTAACCTGCACTGAGTACAACTAGCAGTGGCTCACTCCACCAGAAACCTCGGTGTGATTCCTGATTCCTCCCTCTCAGTGGAGGCTCAGGTCATGAAAGTCATGTGGCTGGCATTCTATCACCTTTGCCAAGCCAAACTACTAGCACCCTACTTGGACCTGGAACACCGAGCCACAGTGATCCATACAACGGTCACTTCTAAACTGGATTTCTGTAACTCACTCTATGCAAGCTTGCCCTTAACTTTGATCTAGAAACTACAGCTGATCCAGAATGCAGCATCCAGGGTCCTCATAGCTATACCTTGGAGGTCCCACATCCAGCCTATTGTCCAACAACTGCCCTGGCTTCCAGCTGAATTCCAGATCAGACTTAAGATTTTGGTAATTACCTTTAAGGCCATACATGGTGAGGGCTCAGGGTACCCAAGGGACTGCTTTCCTGCCCATACCCCTCAAAGAGCCATATGATCCACCACTTCCAACTGCCTGGCGATCCCTGGCTGCAAGGAAGTTTGCTTGACCTCAACCAGGGCCAGAGTTTTCTCTGTCCTGGCCCCCACCTGGTGGAATGAGGAGATCAGGGCCCTGACAGATATAGAAAGGTTCTACACAGCCTGCAGAAGGGAGCTCCTCCACCAGTATTTTGGTTGAAGTTCTCTAGCTCCACCTTCTTCCACTGGGACCCAGAGACTCCCTCCTATGAAACTGAAGCTAATGCCTGTTCCGAGCACTCACTGACCCACCAACAAGTTCCAGTTTTTAATTTATTGTCTCCCATTATTGTTCCATTGTTTCATTATTCCATTTTTCCATGTTTAATGATTTATGAAAGAGCCTCTTGTGGCGCAGAGTGGTAAGGCAGCCGTCTGAAAGCTTTGCCCATGAGGCTGGGAGTTCGATCCCAGCAGCCGGCTCAAGGTTGACTCAGCCTTCCATCCTTCCGAGGTCGGTAAAATGAGTACCCAGCTTGCTGGGGGGTAAACGGTCATGACTGGGGAAGGCACTGGCAAACCACCCCGTATTGAGTCTGCCATGAAAACGCTAGAGGGCGTCACCCCAAGGGTCAGACATGACTCGGTGCTTGCACAGGGGATACCTTTATCTTTACCTTTAATGATTTATGACTTCTCTGTAGTGTTACTGTTCTCCCATGTACACCACTCTGAGCCTTCTGGGAAGGCAGCATATAAATGTGACAAATAAATTTGAAAACTATCTCTACTTTATCCTGTCTAGAATGGAGTTCCTTACAATGATATACTCATATTAGTTTTGCAAAGATAAAGAGGCCCATCTGTTACTTTGTTTCTCATCAGCACACAAAAGAAGGTAGACAGAGCTGAGTTAGGCACATTGAGCACTCTAAAAAGGTAAAGGTAACCCCTGTGCAAGCACTGAGTCATGTCTGACCCTTGGGGTGACGCCCTCTAGCGTTTTCTTGGCAGACTCAATACGGGGTGGTTTGCCAGTGCCTTTCCCAGTCATTACCGTTTACCCCCCCAGCAAGCTGGGTACTCATTTTACCGACCTCGGAAGTATAGAAGGCTGAGTCAACCTTGAGCCGGCTGCTGGGATTGAACTCCCAGCCTCATGGACAGACAGCTTCAGCTAGCATTTCTGCTGCCTTACCACTCTGCACCACAAGAGGCTTATTCCTTCACCTCAGAAGTCCCCTACAGGCTTCCTACTCAGATCTGCAGGCATTTTTCCAACCTGGATCTGGCACCCTTCAATCTGCTCTTCTGCCCTCTCGGAATCTTCAGCCTCTTTTTCTTATCTCTATCAGTATTTTATTTAACTTTCTGTGAAATTGGGTGGAAGGGCTCATAGCAATGAAAGCAGAGTGAATAGTATTTCTTTTTTTTTTAAGGCCTCTTGTTGAAATTCAGTAAATTGAGACTATAGTAATAACAACTCTTCATAAACTCAAAAGGCCTTCTTACTTGAATGGCTTCATACTTCTCACATTACTGCTAAAGGCTCTCTGAGTGGAATGGTTTCATCCTGAGAGAACTCAGTGTTCCTGGGCATACTTCACTTTGATTCATCTTTGCCTAACAATTTAAGTGGAGGTCACAAGGACTCGGAATTTCTTTTTATAGCTGAAGATACTCCTGTTCTGACAAAGGAATCAGATGTAAAGACAGCACTGGGAGGTACATGCTGATTGCTGGAGATTTTCTAAAATGAGAACATTGCTGTACAATCATTTGCATGCCCTGAACACAGGTTGTTCCTAGGTTTTTAAAAGGGGAGGGGGAGGAAATACGCATGCAGTTGCTCTTCATCTCCGATATGAAGTAGATTTCTGTAAAAACAGTCAGTATATTTCTCGCCTCCAAAAGTCAGCCAGCTCGAATTGGTTATTAAAGGAGTGCTGCTGAGCTGTGTAAACAGATTCATCAGACCTGCCGCAGTATGTGTGCAGGTGTCAGCAAGTATTAGAGATAACATGTGCCAGAATTAGGCTTTGTGGCAGAACGGAAGGTGCCATAAATATACTCGAAAACTATTTTTTGAAAGATTTTTAAAAAGCAATCCAAAGCTGTTCTAAAACTATCTGGGTTTTGCCTCTTGGGTGAAAATGACAGAGACAGTGTTTGCGGAGGCTCATAACATCTTCTTTTATGCCAGCAGTACTCTGGAGAGAACTTGTGTACAAACTTGTGGAGCATTGCTGTGTTCTCGAGCTGCTCCTATTCCTTTCAGCGGGGGCCCATAAGAAAACATCCCAGCAGCTGGTACACTTTTACTGAAAGAATCGGCCCTTCTATTTAAAGTCCCGTCTTAAAGTATTCCCTTCGTTCTGCCTGCAGGACCTGTCCTCTAACCTCACAGTCTGAGGTCTCGTCTATGGCTAACATGAATGTGCTGCCCTACAGGGTTGTTGCAAAGGCTGTTGAGAATAAGATTAATATTAATGATAATTTACTAAAATAGAATAGGCCTGGCCCCGGAATGACAGGTCTGCCTTCCACTGGAATCATTGAGAGTAGTCTAGACCTAATTAACAAGGGATTAAACGTAGCTTTTGAGTGTTCAGCATGTCCTCTCATCTGCATGTATATGTATGTGTATGGGATTCTGAACATTTGAATCTGCTATATGAAAGCTATGCTTATGAATGAGAAGCCCCTGCTTTATTATCATGTTTGGAAGTCAAAGGCCTACATGGAATCAAATTAGCCCTAAAATAGAGACATTTGGTACAAAGTACCATTTTTTGTTTCCATTTGGTTGTAAAGAGGCTTTTAGAAGCTGGGTAAATGGGTGCTTAAAATATTTCTTCAAGTGCTTTGTTTCTTTCAGTCGAATAAGTGGGAGTGTGATTTGCTTGTAGCATTAGCTTTGATTTCTGGTTTCTGTTTGCATAGAATATGTTGTTACCATTTTTAAAAACTAGACACAAAAGATCCTCACTTTAAGTTTCAAAAATAATAGTGCAGTTCCACATAATTAACAAAATGTACATGTTAACAGAATACATAATGCAAGAGCTGGAGAGCAATCCCAAATCACTGATCCAGCAGCTTCACAATTTCAAAAATATCTACAAGTCCAGTGCTTTCCCCTTGTGCACATTTTTCAAGTGTACACAGGGATAAGGCTGGAAGTTAAAGAGTTTTTACTGACTATATGTTGCTGCCGTGCATTGATCTAGGAGTTGTAATGTATGTTTATATAGTTCCTTACTTTTTTATTTATATACTTCACTCTCTTCTTACAACTAGAAACTTGTAAGTTAGGCAAGGCTGAAGGACTGTGGAAACAAAAGATATTCCTGGGCTCTGTTGTACAATTTGGAAATGTTGGGGGTGATGTATGGGAAAGGATCTCTTGAAAACAGTACCTCACCCCACTCTAAGAATTCCAGGCTGTTATATGGTTTGAAAGTGCTGGGTTAAAAGGGCGGGGGGCAGTCTTGCACTGGTTCTGCTCCTCTCCCTCCATTTGCACTTCAACGATTCTCTGATGTGAATGTAGTCCTGTTGGGTTTTGGCACTGCCACAGTGGCACTGGTTCTGCTGGGCAGTCTTGCACTGGTCCTGACACTGGGCTGGCCTTACAACTCCTCCTTCAGCTTCACTGCAGAGATTCTTTGGAACATTATATTGATTTGCCCTTTCCCCCTACCATAGGAAACATTGGAGAACACTTTGGGTGTCCATAAATTCAACTCCTTGGTCCAATATTTTTGAAATTTGGGAGTTCTTTTGAAGAATGGCTCCAGCAACTATGCTGTGAATCTCATGCATCTATCTCAACCCCTGCCCACACAAGAGTACTAAATAAACAGGCTAGATTTTCCATTGATTTTAATGGGAATCGAAAACTCACAATAATCTGACTTTTGTGATTTGCATTTTGAATTATTCAAGTTTTTGTGCTTCATATAAAAAACTCAAAGCAAAAATTTGAATCAATGCCAATTCAGGGGTTTTAAAAAGGGTTTTGCAAATCAAATGCACATCAAAGTGTGTATTGGAACAGAAGGAAGTATGTAGGAAGTGAGAAAGTAAGATAAAGTCGAAGACTGAAAATCCTGGTAGATTACAAATGATATGATAATAAATGGACTAAAGTTCTTGGAAGATGATGACTGAGCTGAGAATGAACACCAAGAATAAGTTGGAGGAGTCTACCTGATTGGCTGATACAACTGGCACACCAATTTTCTCCAATGTCTTCTGCTCCATTTGAATTTCCATCGTCTATTTCTTTAGGACCTTTTTTCTACTTTATATGGAATAACTCACAAGAGTTTATTCAAGTTGACTTGCTTCATTACAAGATATAAGCTTTCATGAGTGAAAGTTCCCTTTATCAGACAGAAGGAGCCTTTTGACTCTCAAAAGTTTATTGGTGAAAACATTCTTTTGCAGACCAACATGACTATGCTTGGAAATGATCTTCAGATTACAAGATTTTCTTCATCTCACCCTGCCTCTTGTATACCTCTTGTATACTTCCTTCAGACATTATAAGACAACAGACTGCCTTTCTTTAAAGGGCTTATTTGGAGACCTGGCCAGACCCAGCATCAGTGGGTGAGCATTGTTGTGCATCCTTCTGTTGTTTTCATTTTCATTTATTATTCCATAATATTCCATAATGTTATTCCATAATAAATGTTATGTATGGTGAAGTAAACTAAGATTCACACAGTCCTCTTACTCATTTTTACCTAAAAGATTCCTAAATTTATGACAACTGTCCTGACCATCCTTGGAGGAAGAGTAGGATTGAAACATTCTACAGGGGAAAGGAGAAAAACAGCCAAACACTGACAGCTTTGTGTATCAATAATTTGGGAATTTGGCTGTATGAAATATTACACTTCTAACACCAGAGAATACAGGGTTTGGGGGTTCTATGCAGGGCATTTACTACTGTTAATGAATCATATCTGAAGCTCTATGTTCTTTTGAAATCATGCTGCTTTTCACCTTGTCCTTTTTTTCTGTGTGATCTTCCTCAGAGGTTTTCGGGTTTTGTTTTTTTTTACATTCTTGACTACATAGAATCAGAGCATCTCAATGGTGCCACTATAGTGCTGAAGTGCTATATTGGTTTAGCACTACAGCACTCATCTCAGAATAATTTTTAAGTCCATGGAAGATGATACTGCAAAAAAAGGTGGAGGAAAGCAACATTGTAAGAAGAGCTATGGGCATCTTAAACTGCATACCACAGAGATTCATAAGAGCAATGGAGGGACAGAAAACAGAAGAAACAAGTTTATCTCAAAAAGCAGCTCAACCATGCTTTGCTAACCCAATGCAAGCAGGTTTGTATGAACAGGTAAATCAATTCTGTTAGCAGTTGGTTGTAAAACAGGTTTGCCTGAAATCATGGAGGGGGGGGGGGATAATTAACAATCAGTGACTAAAACAAAATACAAAGGTGATTTGAAAATGGCTTATATAAATATAACTTCTATCTAGAACAGTGGTTCCTCACTTCTCAGTTCAGTTCTGCCTCTTGTCCCACCATGTCGATCTCGCTCTTTTCGCTGCTCCAGACAGATGAATGCTCTGTCTCGATTTACACCGCAAGGCTGTTGTGTAGAAGACACCCCCCAGCCAGGCTGCTTGCCCTGCCTTGACCCCTCTGAAAGGATTGTTCGACCCCCCAGGTTGAGAACCACTGATCTAGCACATTGCAGTTTTCATAGGAGACAATCATACGATTCTTCTTAAAATTTCCATGTCTCACACAAGAAGGCTATACAGACTGGGCCTACATTAATTTGTTCTTGTTTTTATTTGTTTCACTTTAGCAACATTCAGAGCTAAACTTTCTAGCATAAAAGCATTTTCCCCATGCTATTTTTCAATACTCTTCTTAGCAATATCTGCTAAACACAATTTTCTTATGAGCACTTAAGGAAGAATTTTTAAAAACGTCAAAGTTTCCTGCAAAAAATGGAAACTTCTTTTTGTTGCACTTTCCCTAGTAGAAACTATCCATTTTTCATTCCAACTTTTTATATATTGAAAAAATGAATCAGAACTTTGAAAGAAATCTATTTTCCCTTATTAAGAGTATATGCAGATTGTAAGAATAACTTGGTTAGGGTATTCTCAAACACATTATCCCGTATTTTTCCATTGGTCTCTTGGTCTGGCCTTAACATTATATTGCCATATTCTTTGGCTATACTTCTTCTGAAACCTCATTTGTATTGTTTTATTGTTAAAGAGCATATGGCCATCATGTTAATTTTTGCTGTTCTCTTCCAGATTGCTATTAGTTTCAAGGCGCACCTGTCACATCTGGAACTGGGGAGTGACAGATTTTGGGACTTTGAATATTTTACAAGATTCCACATCCCTGATGGCATCAGGTCTTTGCCATTTCCCAGAGAGATTTATGGGACTCTAACTCCAGTTTCAAAGGTTCAGGTGACATCTTGGTAATAAATTAAAATGACATTAAAAATAAATGATTTGTGATCCTTAGGCCTTGAGCTGGAAGTAATAAAAAGAGTGCTGTGCAGCTGTCTTAATAAACTTCAAACACCTACCATATGTGCTGGTGTCAACACATAAATATCATGAGCATTAATAATACACTTGGATAGGAGCAAAGCAGATGAAAAAGCCATGTTATTTTCATTGAAGTTTTTCTTCCTGAAACCACCTATGGAGTTATTTTGGATAATGTTTTTGTAGTGCATGCATTTGTTTCTTAATAACATTAGGGATTCAGTTATCAAACATGTAATACACATACTTCATAAGCCTAAGAAGTTAGTCATGTGATTGTAGACATGGCACAATCTGCTATCGGTGGTAATGTCTTTGAGAAAGGGAACAACTACTAGGGCAACAGTCTTTCCACAGCTGCTCCCAGCATATGTTCATGAATGATAATCAGATCCTCCCACATTTCTTCACTATTCTCAATTCCTTCCTTTTCTGTTCTCCTACCATTTCTGCCCGGACATCTGCACGGCTGTCCTACTAGTAGAATTATGTGAGCTGGCTGCCTACAACATCATTCTTGTGAAGTATAGCAATTTTTGCTAAGGATCACAGGGAAAGAGATATTTCTTTCCATTTGAAAGAATGAAAGGACCGCTCTGAACATGAAAGCAAGCAATCATCAATGGGGGGAAACATGGCCAAAAAAGAAATGCCCTTTCCCTCCAATGTTAATCAAGATAACCTAATGGTCCAAAGACCATAACTTTCAGTAAGTATATGATTAAGGGATTATCTACATATTACAAAATCCTTAGGTTCATTGGGAAGAATGTGCAATGGGAGTTTTCTGCTTTCCCCTTATACACGGGCTTGTTTCTGCCTGGGACCAAAACAGGCAGGAAGAGAGTAACTTTAGCCCCCCTGTTTTCATTTTTGCAAACTGCCTAGTGGAGCTTCTGGCTCTGTTGTTACAATCACATTATTTAGTGGGCTATATGTTACCACAGAGGGTCAGGTATGCCAGTATACAAAGAATGTTGTCTTGATACATGCCACTGATTAGTTCCCAAAGGGACTCTATATTCATTTGGAGGCAACTTGCTCCGCCCTTAGTTTGATATTGGTATGTAGGAAATTCCAAAGTGAGTACTTCTACAACACAGGTGACATTTTCTTTTTGCATGATTGCCCTGGAGCATCTTCTGTGATGGTTGAATGGCCCAAATTGATTTTGTTTTGCCTGCCATCTGCAGTACAGGTATACAGGACCGAAAACAAGCTCTCCTAGGGACTTCATTTGGAATTTTGGCTTTCAGAAGTGTAAAATATACTGTATTTGATTAAATGACTCCATTTTACTGATGGAGGAGTCTGATGTTTTCCAATCAAGTGAAGCTACTATCACTGGAGGCAGACCTCTTTTAGGGGCACAGGATTCCACCAAACATTTAATTCTCATAATTACTATGTGATGTATTTTGAAGACTGGTGGAGGAAGGAATACCCATTACCTGTTTTGCTGGTTGGCACCTGTTACTGCAGTTCAACATATGATGTCTGTATTATAGAAAGGTTTATAATGGCACCTATACATTTGTACATATGAAGCAGCCTTACACTGAACTGGACCATTGGTCCAGCAACATCAGCATTGTCAACTCACTGCACCGGCTCTCCAAAATCTCAGAGCCAGCTTGGTATAGTGGTTAAGAGCAGTGGCTTATCATCTGGCAAGCCAAGTTTGATTCTCTGCTCCTCCTCCACATGCAACAAACTGGGTGACCTTGGGCACATCATAGCACTGATAGAGCTGTTCTGACCAAGAAATATATCAGGGCTCTCTCAGCCTCTCCTACCTCACAGGGTTTCTATTTGTGGGGAAGGGAAAGGGATTATAAACCATTTTAAAACTCCTGGTCGAGAAAAGTGGCATATAAAAACCAAATATTCTTTTCACACCACCTACTCTCTGATTCTTCTAATTTAGAGGTGCTATGAATTGATCCTTGGACCTTCTGTATGCTGAGTCAGTGCTCTATCATAGAGTCATGGCTCCTTCTCCAAAACAGTGAGATAAAGCAACACACAAATTACACGCACAATGGAGCATCATAAGACAACTCATAAGAATTAACCACAGATTCCAGCATCTTATGTACAAGTCAGCCAAAAAACAGCAGATAAGAAAAAGAAGCATCTTTATCTATGCCTTCCAGGAGATGAAGAACCCAAGTCCCAGGACTCGGATAAAGGCAAGTCTAGTGCTTCAAGCAAATAACTCCATTCCAAACACTGACACTTCTCACTCATTGTCACCTCCATTTTTAAATTGTATGTATTTCAATTTGTTCATGCACATCCTCTGGACCACAGTTTCCACTTTCAGACACTAGTTCAATAATACAGAAATAGCAGCTTCTGTTTAGCTACCAGATTATTTTAAACACATTGTCCTATTAGGGCAAATAGCAGCTTCATAGGACCATTTTCAGTTGAGCAAATGGCATAGGTTTAAGGGATGGTATGAATACCCTTTTCCTTGTTCTAATATGAATGTAGGGTCTTACAACCTGCTTTTTAAAAGTACAAAAATGCTTAAAT
Organism: Paroedura picta; assembly: GCF_049243985.1. NCBI lineage: Eukaryota > Metazoa > Chordata > Lepidosauria > Squamata > Gekkonidae > Paroedura > Paroedura picta. The sequence continues at coordinate 82,433,635 of NC_135374.1, read as the reverse complement.
GTACTTGGCCTTCTGGCACAGCCTACTGTATATTTGCTCAGGAGTAAATCCCATGGAATTGAAAATATGCATGCCTATATTTAAACATGAACAATTAAACAATTGTGCTTGCAGTTATTTGCCTCTTACTGGATGGCTTTAGGTTTAGTAAAGATTCTGATTCACCTTGCAGTAGTTCACAGTCTTCCCTTCACCAAAGGTTTTCAAGTTAGCCCAAGGATTATTTTCCTTATACTGTGAAAGCTTTGAGGGATATATACTTGTCTATTCTTCTTTCTCAAATGAATATTCTTAGTGTCTCATCAGTTGGTACCTGACAAAGCTGTTAAAGTTTATCACCTCCAAAACTAGTTCCTTTGGCCTATGGCAACTGGTGATTCTCAGAGCTATTCCACACCTGTTAAAAAAACAGTGTTTCTCATCTCTGTTTAGCAATGTTAGGGTCTCATCAGTCATCCATTACGGTTTCTTTTGGTTTTGTTATTACAATAGGAATTGTCATGGAATATTCAATCCATAGTTTTTCTGGTTCCTGTTTACTTGAACTTTGAGATGTAAAACTGTTTTTCATGGTCTTTACATTCTTCAGGAATGTTGTTTAGATTGTATTTTGGTGGTATGAACGTCTGGGTGTTTTTCATGAGCTTTATGCTGGTTTTCAATGTGACGGTTTATGGTCAGCACTACAATCAGATCCCAGTGTTGTTTTAGCAGCAAGAGTACAGCTTTTCTTATCTTCTTCTTCATATGATGTAATCAACTTGAAAGCAAAACAGTGGTGGATTAGTTCTGCCATGCAAGGGAGACCTGCATGGGGGGGGGGGGTGGATATTTTGTAGGAGGGTGGAACACAATCCCACCTTCCTGCAAAATAAAAATGAATGCCCTGGGTGTAAACTGCATGGAGCTTTTATTCCAACCCCAGATCGATTCAGTCCCTGCCCTCTATACAGAATGCGATTTCTGTTTGGATTTGGGGCAATTTAAAATTTCCTTTTGCAGCAAGAAGGATTGATCCGGTGTGACCCTACCTTTATTGTGCGATATCTTAGAGTGCTTTTAATGCTCAATATTTAAAGGCTGTTTTGAATCTGGGCTCTCCTCTGTGGTAGAAGACCCATGATTGGCCACAGGTGGTCATGTGACAAACTTGCCTTAAAGGAGAAGCCCTTATTTTTTCTCAACTTTTGTCGGTCCTGGATTTTTTCTCCCTTCTCTGCCTTTTTTGATCATCTCCCCCCCCCCCCCCGATAAAATAAAGAGGCTCCCTGCTTGGCTCCTCTCCCTAGCACCCTTAAAGAAAAGAAAGAAAGAGGTTTTGCTCCCCCCTTCCCTTCTGAACTACCCTAACCACGTGCAGAACACTTTCCTGTTTCAATGGGGGGGGGAGAGGAAGACCCGAGTTCAAAGCGATCTGAATTCAACAGGATTGACAATGGAATAAACAAAGTAAGTGCAGACTCTGCCCTGGTCTGCCCTGCCCTGCAACAAAACACTGTGAAGCCAACCAGTGCATTCTTTGCCCCCTTTAGGCCACCGTAGGGCAGGAAGGCCCTGTTGGCCCCTGCAATGGGCTAAGGAAACTCAGAAAATTTCATGTTCCCTTGTCCCGGGGCTTCTGGGGCTTGATCTGTGGCAGGCCCGAGAGGGGGCCCGCCCAGTGGCTGCATCATGTGGAAGCAGGGGTTTGCCCAGCTTCCATATGATTGCCCTCTCAGCCTTTTCCGCCCATGTGGAATCGGTCTTAGAGAACTACATGTAGGACTGCAAGCTTCAGGTTGGGAAATTCATGGAGATTTTGGAGTACACTTTGTGGGGATGGGTTTCAGGAGGGGATGGACCTCAATGGGATATAATACTACACAGTGTACCCACCAAATCAGCCATTATCTCCAGAAAAACTGATACCTGTTGTCTTAAGATCAATTGTATTCTTTTAACCCTGCCAACAATCTTTTCAGTATATAAGCTTTGGAGAATCAAAGCTCCTTTGGTTAGACACCATGTGGATTATAAAACAAGGTTGATTCTTAGGGAGGGAAATGCAGTGAAAGGAATTGGATGAGTTCAAAATCCTGTTCCTACATAAATGTCTTTCTAATGCTGGCCCTATTTGTGGTGTTCTTCTTAAATCTCAAACATCAAACTCTATTTCCATTAGCATGCTATAGGATATTGGCATTCTAATGCCTACAAAGTTCATTATGCACTTGGAAAGCAACTGTCTGCAGTAAAATATTGTCACTACAGAACATTTCTGAGATTTTCAAGTGCCCTTGCTGAGTTCTGTCCTCATTAAACTACCCAGTGTGTGTTCTCAGCTGGACAGCATCTTTATAACTTCCAAAGAAGTCAAGTGGAGGCCTCGCCAAGCACAAAATGCTGCAGCTACAAGGCAGCAAGAAATAAAGACTTTAAAACAAAACAAAACAGTAACTGTTATATCAGTTTCGTGATTGATACATTCAGAAGGCATGTGTGTCCCCCCCCCCCAGTGAAGATCCTAGCTTTTTTATTCATATCTAATGTTTCTACTTATTCTAGCCTCTAATGCATATGCTTTTGATCCATGCACTTCACATGATCCCCAGTATAACCTTTTTGGGTGGCCGAAGGAAACCTTTCCCTCTCTACCTCATGAATCAAAAAGTTGGTTAGATCCAACCTAGGACAGCTGCTTTAGTCCTTTGAGTCTCTTCAGCCATTACAGTCACCAGGGTGGGGCAGATAAGCCCAGGGGTTGGCCAGATATTTTTTATGGTATGAAAGCACCATCAGGCATGACAAAGGTATGGTTTTAATGCTATGGTGTCCCACCTCTCTCTCTCATACACACACACACACACACACACAACTTACTTTGCTGCAGCACTGACAGCTGTATTCTCAGCACTTTACCACAAAGATTGCCTTTCTATAATGCTTCATTGTTCTTAGCTATGCCTCTTACAGCTATGCCTCTTTAAAATTAGAAATGTTTGTCATAGCAATGAAACATATCTAATCAGCTCTCAACCTTTAGATCATATTAAGATTGATCAAATTCAAAGTGAAAATTAAGCCTAGTACCTCAGCAAGCTTCCATTGGTGACTCTTTCCTAGCAACACAGGCCTTGAGAATAAATAAGAATTAGCTCTATACGGCTACATTAGTAGTATATTAATGTAATACGGCATTATCCCAGGAAGTCAGATGTAATGCAGCACCGTACAATTTAGTCTTTCCTCTTCATTTTCTCTCTCTCTCAAAGACTGTTTCAATTAAGGGAGGACCAAGTGCTTTCTCCAAAGAATATTATCTGTCTCCAGCAGCAGGAATTTTTGGTGACAAAAATGTTGCTAGAATTAGAAGTGTCAAGATTTAAACATACTCATTGTTGTTTGCCACTGTTATAATTGATGGAACAAATTAGGAATATAATTTTAAAATCTTTATTCTACAAAAGGATGCAAATGTTAAAAAGACATTTGACTGACATTGACCATAAAGCATTCACTTTCAGGAGTATGAAAAAAAACTCAGTCTGTTTGGGATACAAAATAGATACCCTAATCCCACCAAGTATGCATGTTCTATATTGAACAAATACCATAATAACACCAAAACACAAACCCCAGTGTTGTTGGCCTATATATCCACAGTATCTTTCCACAGGCATGATTCAAGGTAGAAAGCCTAACTCTTATATTGTGTTTTGTGCTTCTTTGTTTGATTTACTTAATCCAGGCTGAAGAGAAAGGTATTTCCATTACCAACTCTGGAATAACTAAGCATGCATAGGAAAGATAACTTTGGATATAAGCACTGAGGCTCCAGTTACCAAATGTAGACATGTACAAAGTGCATTTTTGCTACTGACATTACACTGTTAATATTATTCAACCTGGACTAAAAGAGATCTCCAGAATCTGTTTGGAATGTGATTACAACTGGCTATGATAGTTTACAGAAAGACAAGTGCCATTTGCCAAGTCTACAAGAGGAGTCCTTTCTGCAGGCCACCACAATGTTGATTTGAGGGATAATAGTTGTGAAGGAACAATGAAAGGCTTCTTCCAAATTAAAAATGAAATGTGGGCCTGACTCCTCTCATTTTTTCCTAGAACTGCCAAGTCTTTGTGTAAATTAGTAAATCAAATGCATGAGCAGTTTCTAATAAAGGAAGAAATGTCACTGTATCTGTTATTTGTATGATAACAGGTTTAATTTTATTCTGAACAGCCTTCCGAGATTTATATCTTGTGTACTTCCATCCCTTGCAGCCTTGTCATATTCAGTGTCAAACTGCCACCTCTCAAGATCTTCACTAGTTTCCTTACTAGAGAGCACCACAACTAGCCACTGAACTGAGCACTCAGCAAGTCATTTTTTTAATTGCCCTACTACATTATTCCAATGGGCTTTTAAGTTCAGAAACTGCAGTTACAAGCATAACAACTCCATATTTCTGAACATCTGCAAGGGTCTCAGCAGGATAAATCCCACATTGGTATGGTATAAGATATTGTTATCATATATTTTAAAAGGTGAACAACAATCTCAGTGCCGCCCCATGAAGTGATGTCCTTCTCTAGTCTCTGTTGCTTCAGTGTTTGGAATATGGAAGGCTGAAGAAGACTCCACATGAAAAGAAAAGAAGGAAAATAGCGAGTAGGCAAGCCACAGCCTTAGCAAGTGGAACAAATTATGAATATTGTGCAGGAAGCACTAGTGACGCTCATCAAGCTAGTGAGAAGTCAATCAATATTATGAATTATGAATTTAACCAGTACTTTAGAGAGAAGAGAGACTCTGAAGATTTTTTTTTCCTTGAAGGAGTAAATTTGATGTAATAGAGACGCATATAATGTTTTATATTCTTCCAAAGTGAAGCAGAGTCTTTGAACTTTCCAGTCATATCCAGTATGCAATGCAGATTGTGTCTTCACTACTTCTTGAGTTCCATAACTGCTATGAGGGAAACCCCAGAACTGCAAAACTAGATATATAACAAAATCACAATGGATATGAGCATAGCAACATTAATGGAAACAAAAAGTGCTCCACCATTTGTCTATGTTTGCCAACATGCTGTCAGGAAAAGTAAGACAATAAAGTAAGGTAGAAAGAAATTCGTTTTTAGAACAAGCAAGTTTAGAAACAGTCTCCCTGGCTTTCTCTCTGCTGTCCAACACAGCCTAATGTGGCTATGTCCCACACCTACCACACTGTTCTATATGTTATTCGAACATGGAGCCTCCTCCTGATGGTGAAGTCTTAACCCAGGCTTTTCCTCTTGTTGTCAAATGGCTGTGATGTCACACAGCATCCTGACACATGTTCAGCTCAACTCAAGAGGGGTCCATGTTGTTATCACAGACATTAAAGGTAGACTTCAAGTTGAGAAGGGTGGAATACAATGCTCTTAAAACAGTAATGTATGTAAGCATATTTCCCACTTCAAAAGGAGCAGGAACAGTTAGGTAATGCAATTACCATTAGGTAATGGCAGGCAACAGAAATTGTGGGTAGGAATTAGTAGCAGCTACTTTGTCTCATCTTACTGTTTCCTACTCTTTTCTCTCTATGGCAACAATGTGGCATTAGCTATAAAAGTAAAGGTATCCCCTGTGCAAGCAACTGGGTCATGTCTGATTATGGGGTGATGCCCTCTAACGTTTTCATGGCAGACCCAATACGGGGTGGTTTGCCAGTGCCTTCCCCAGTCATTACCGTTTTACCCCCAGCAAGCTGGGTACTCATTTTACCGACTTTGGAAGAATGGAGGCTGAGTCAACCTTGAGCCGGCTGCTGGGATCGAACTCTCAGCCTCATGGTCAGAGCTTCAGACAGCATGTTGACTACCTTACCACCTTGCACAAGAGGCTCTGGCATTAGTTATAGGTACAAACAGTTTTATTTAGGTTTCCTCTTTCATGGGCCTGGATAGGAGCACCTTTTCATTTTCATAATTGTTGTGTTGGGACTGGGTTATAAAAATAGGCCTGAGTTAAGGGGTTGGCAGGATATGTGTAGTTTAGGTACTTCCTATACAATTGGACTGAAATAACCAGACTATGCAAGGAGGCATGCAAACATTGGCAAACACAATTGGATTAAGGTCAGGTTATATAATCCAGAAGTAGAATCTTCTAAAAAATATACTGATGTATGTTTTTAATAGCATACGTTTTTTAAACTAGACATATAAATAAGAAATGGCACTGTGCAGATTCATAATGGTTTTGCTGGGTCCCAGAAGTAACTAAAATTAGTCACATGTTCTGTTGCTTCAGAACATCATGCTACCTACCTGGACAAAACAGTTGGATTCCCATCATGAACATTCTCACACTGGTCTGCATCCTATGTTTGTCCAATGCATATCTTTCTCTACTTCCCCTTTCCATAGAAACTCCCTGTGTTCCATAAAAAAAAAATCACCATTCTTTCAGACAGAAAGTGACACAAGTTAGGAGTCTACAGAGAGGAAGATAATAAAGAAAGATAATCTTCCTCTGTCTTTTCCCAGCAGAAGATTCAAGGCATACAAACCACGGCAATTAAATAACAGGAATGAATGAATTCAGAGACACGCAGTGTTCAAACTTACGAAGTACAGATTTCATTAAAAGTGGCATTGTATTGCCAAACATAGCTTTGGGGATCCCAGTAAGCAAAAGGAATGCAGGCTAGCCAGCATAATCTTAAGCATGATAGTTCAGAAGACAGTTCTATTCAGATCAATAGGACTTACTCTCTTATAAGTGATTTCAGGATTACAGGCCTATTGAAGGTTTAATGATATAGCAGTGGATCTCTCCACACAGTTCCAAATATCCCATTATAGTTCTCTGAGCTGAGGAGAGATCATATCAGTAGCCCAGCCGTCAATCCTACTTGGCTATATGAGCCAAGCCATGATAATGCCTGTTTGCTTTGGCATTCTCATATAGTCCATTTGCAAACAATTCAGGAATATAATACTCTCAGCAGCCTGCTCAGTGGGATAATGAGGCTCTATCATGTGGGCAGGGCGATGGGGCTCTTGAATGCATGATTAATTAGAGCAGAAAATGGGACCTAGAGTCATGTATGTTATTAATCAAATGTAACAAAATATGTTAAAGTCTATTTTTCACTATTTACACGTGTAAGAATGATTTGTGCATTATTTTCATGTGGAAGATTAAAATTCAGCTCCCAAATCATTAATTGATTGATTAATTAATTAATCATTAATCATTTCCCTCCTAAGGGTCAAATTATGAGTCTGGGGGAAACCTCTGAGGCTGTCCTTGTATTTTGATGGAATTATGATTGCTATCTCAAGTTTGGGAAATTGTACATGACGAGAGTGGAGTTTTTAGAAGGATGGGAGCTGAGATGTGATATTGTAGAGGAGTCCACCGTCTGAAGCTGCCATTTTATCCAGGGGAACTCATCTCTGGAGTTCAGGTGTAATTTCAGGAGAACTCCAGGTTCCACCTGGAGCTGGTAACACTTGTTACATTGTTACATTGGCAGGACCCCTGCCTCACAGACTAGCATACTGTCTTCTACAACCAGAGGCACCCCTCAATAGTCTAGGCTTAAGCCAAAGCCAGGACACTGTTAAAGTCTGCCAAACCAGGCCAGACTCCATCTTAAAGAGTTTGCTCTCAGTCACAGGTTCAGAATGGCAGCCTCTGCCTGACACAGATTTTGCCTGACTCAAATATTGCTCTCCTCCTAACCCCCCAACCCACTGATTGATGATTCAATGGCCCAGCTCAAATCTGTTTGCCCAGGGGCTCCTAGGCAATCTCCCATCATGTTGGCTCATGTAGCTGATATCTGACTCTCTAATCTACAGGAATGGTAATTATACTGAAACTGCTTCTCCCACTTTATTTTAAACTACCCGTCTAATTGCTAGTGTGCTAGATATATATTTTTTTCTTTCTATTTAAGATGGTTACAATTTTTACAATATACCCACTGTCTGCCTTGAGTTCTTAAAGGTGTAATTGCCTTGTATTACATTGGCAAATGATCCATTTTCACTATGTTACCAACCCCTTCCTGAGCTCCTTCCCCACTGCTGAATATGAATGTGTTATAGGACACATGTGTAAGTGCATTTCTGGTAACACCATAACAGAATTTCTATGAAGTAAAATCTATGCTAGTATAGTGTAATATTTATGGATCCATAGGAAGATTAAAGTAATACAAATATCTTTTGCAGCAGTCTTTAAGCTTTGTTGTAGAACTAAAGTCATGTGATCAAAAAGCAATCGCACAAACTAGAAGTTCTAACAACTTTTCCCTCTTAATAAAACAGTAAGGGGTGTTGGGGTGGGCTCAGTCCATGATGGGGAGGGGCAACAATTGGTCCCATGGACCTGGACTGACAAGTGGAGGGGCCAATCGGAAGGCGTGAAGCGCCTTCCGATTGGCCCCTTACCAGGACAGACCAAAATTCCATCCAGCCAGGGGCAATCTGTAGAAATGGCTGCCAGTCTGCTCCTGACCACCAAAGGGAGAGGAGGTCAGTAGGGCTGCCAAGGGGGATGGGAACAGAGGCTTGGACAGGCTGCGCCAGCCCTTTCCCCCCCAAGGCTGTCCTAACTGTCATGTCCAACTGTAAATTGCCTCAGAACCCTGACAGAGCTGGCAGGAGGCTGGTGAGTGCCCTCCATCCCCTCCCCCTCCTTCCCCCTCCCCCTCCCCCCCTTCAGGCCTGCTGGGAAGGAGCCTCTGACAGCCCCTGACTGAGGGGAGGAGGCCTTTCCAAGAGCAACGCAGGGGAGCCTGAGGGCATCCCTTTTGAGGGGGGGGGACTTTCCCCTTCTGCCAAACAGTTGCCTGACAGGGAGGCCACAGAAAAGCCCCTTCTCACTTAAAATACTGCTCTGGCCGGGGGTTAGACACAGCCAAGCCATGTGTCTTTCTTCTTTGCAACTCTCTGCACAGCGTTATTCTGCAGAGGAAACTGGCACTTTTGTCTCCTGTTTCATCTGTACAACAACCCTGTGCAGTAGGCCTCAAGTCTTTCAATTCAACAACAACACCCTGTGTGGGAGGCCTTAAATGTTTCTTCTCTACCACAACCCTCTGTTTCTTCTCTACCACAACAAAAAGTAGCCCTTTCTGCCTGTGGAGCTGATCTTTATACTCTGCAGGTGAGCTGTAATTCCAGCAGCTCTCCAGGCTCCACCCGGAGCTTAGCTACCCCTGGGTTAGAAATATTCCTGGAGGTTTGGAGGTGGGACTTCAAAAACGTACAATGCCTCAGAGTTCAGCCTTCAAAGGAGCCATTTTTGCCTGCAGTTGGGAGTGAGTGGTGCAGGTGTGTCCCTCCTGGGCTATGGGCTATGGCCAGCCCTTACCAGCAACTGTTTGTATTCTGGGGCGCAGACATGCAGACCAGCATCAGTCCTATGAGTCTGGAAAGTGCAGGAAGATCTAAATAAATACTTACAGCCTGAAACTGTAAATAGTGAGAGGGAGAGGAAGGGAAGATGATTGGAAAATGCTTTGAGACATCTTAGGCCTGCTGGATCACTGCGGCCCATTCCCAGTTCTCTCAGACCTCCCACAGCCCCACATACCTCACAGGTTGACTATTGTGGGGAGACGAATGGAAAAGGTGTTTGTAAACTGCTTTGAGACTCCTTTGGGTAGTAAACAACAGGGTACAAAATCCGTTCTTCTTCTAAGGAGTAACCATGAAAGAAGCATATGGGCACATTACATTTTATCTGAAAAAAATGGAGAAGAAGGAACAGGGTGGACACCTGTGTACTGTGACTACCCCATGTGTATTAGGGCAGAGGGGCATTTTGGTGAATGTGGCCTAATTCCCACAAGAAAGGAAAGGACACAGAACTGGGGGGAATTGGTTGCCATGTAATCTAAGACCTAAGAAGAGTCTCCAGTCTGATTTTCCCTTCACATATCTGAAGACATGGCTTTAGAAAGCTTATCTGTAACCACTATGCCACAATTCCCAAAGGTCAGTCTTCTCCCACACTCAACGAACATTCCAAACCACAGGTTCTTGACACCCATATCTCCACACCGATGCCCTCATTTGCCACTATGCCACCACAACCTCCCACACAACACACACATTCAACCCCATGCCCTTAAAGACTGGACAACTCCTTGCCTTCCTCTTTCCACTGCCAAGCTCTAGCGCCCGTTGTGTTCTTGGATACAACGGGCTTTGCCCCTAGTCAAATATAAAGGAATAAAGGTAAAGGTATCCCCTGTGCAAGCACCGAGTCATGTCTGACCCTTGGGGTGACACCCTTTAGCGTTTTCATGGCAGACTCAATACAGGGTGGTTTGCCAGTGCCTTCCCCAGTCATTACCATTTACCCCCCAGCAAGCTGGGTACTCATTTTACTGACCTCAGAAGGATGGAAGGCTGAGTCAACCTTGAGCCAGCTGCTGGAATTGAACTCCCAGCCTCATGGGCAAAGCTTTCAGCCCCATTGCACATGCTTTTGATCCATTCAGTTCCCCGTGAGACCCAACAGCATTTTTGGTGGTCGGAGAGGACCTTCACCTCCATTTTCACCACTAGAAAAACAGATTTGATTGAACACCCATGTTGGTGTTGGATACAAATTTTAGAGAACTAAAATATTCTTGTTGAAAAAAAAAACTCAAATTGTATCAACATTGATTTAGTTTCCTACAAAATCCCTGCAGAGATTTCCCATGATCAAATTCCCCTGGAAACTTGCCTTAGGACAAATTTATTGGTATAACGCTCCAATAACTGACTTGCACCCTACCAAAATGAATGGGAGTTCACCTCTACAATGAAAAGCTTTATAGATCTTACAGATTTGTAATGCTGTTAATAAAATTCTAATTAATTCCCGTTTATGTCTGTAGCAATAACTTCCTGTCTTACATGACAATTAAGGACTTGGTTAGCATAAATGACTGTCTGCTGCATGGCAAGATGGGTTGCTATTTTTGGCTACCAGAGGAGCAATGATTACATGAGGTGCTGACAGTAAGAGCATATAATTAGCTCAATAAGCATGACACAGAAACTACGGTTCTGAGGTCCATTAATTAATATAGTGAAATACATTCTGGCTTATAAGTGTCATTTAAAATCTCCCAGATTTGATGCTCCAGGATGTTTGGTACACCATGGCATTCCCATTAAGGTCACTGCAGGATTTTTCTAAGACTACCCTGTGAATTTATATGCAAAGGATGGTGAATGAATTACAGCAAAGGGAGAGTTCTATTAAATGTTTTAGCAAGATGTGAATGCATGCACAAGAAATGAACTTCATCTCAGGGGAGCCTAACAGTGGCAGCAGTCCTCTTAATGTTCTTGGCACATACCTGCCCAAGTTTTATCATCAGAAGAAATCCCAAGATATTGACCTACATACGAGAAACTAGAAAGGGCAGATTTTTGCTACAATGGTTCCCCATCAGGCTTTGCAACACATTTCAGTGAACTGCAGAGCACATTGTAAATCTGATTAGGAAACACAATTAATGCTGAAGCCAATGTTCAAAGATAATCCAGTTTATATTCTAATTTTCCCTGCTCATAATACTCAACTGGATTTCCACCCAAACTCCTGTGTCCTTGAAAATGGTCTTCTGTTCGTTTAAACTGAGAATATTCCAAGTTTATGTGCCACTTTTGCAACTGTGCATTGTCTGTATTTCTCAAAGCTCTCCTAAAAAGGCAGCTGCTGTATTAGTGCAGATTTGTTGATTGCAGAAATTGACTTCAACGTTTTCAAAGGATTTGTAATTTACAGAACAATTCTCTGGTTCCTGTGACTCATGATTTGAACAATCAAAGCAGCAAGGAATTTATAACATTCCTATTAAGGACAAAGCACACATCACATACATGTGGAATTTTAAAAAGCCAATTAGAAATTTGACCTTTTGGGAAACAAACTTTGCTGTAGTAGTGTGAGCCATAGTGATGCCAGAAAGGAAGCAAGCATTGTAGGATTGTATAGGCAATCCGCTGTTCTTATCTCACAATAAAATTACCAAGAAGCATTATATGATAATGTGAAATGTCTGAGTTTTCAGGAGGGATATGGTTTTGTCTGCTGTCCTTGACAGATTTTGACAGGGCTCTAGGAGCTCTGAAAGTGATCAGAAGTAGGTTGGATCCTTATCCTTCTTGGCTTACTGAAAAAGGAGAGAGAGCCTTTTTGGAAAATCTTAACACCTTGTTATTTAAGGGTATCTTTCCAAGACTACTAAAGAAGTTAGTGATACAGCATTTGGCCCTGCAGTTCATCTATGTATTTCTCTCACCCCGCCCCCTTCATTACTCATATACATGTATAGATTGACAAACATGGAAAAAAGTTAATTGTGATGCCATTGCACAGGTATATGTACCCAAATCCTGAGGTGGGCTGTTTTATCAACATGCAGGAGCACACAGCCCTCCCCACAGTGCTAATGCAATTATATGTACAAACACCTTAACCACTTTTGTGCAGGGATATGGAAGGACATACATGCTTCAGTTTCAGCAGACAATGGAAAATTTTATTTTATTTTATTTTTTGAAAAAGATAACAAATCTATGCATTTCTTACATTAGAGATCAAGATTCAATTCTATATAATTTGCCAACATCTGGCTTAGGGTTAATGCCTTTAAGTAAAACAGGTGTTTGTTTTTTAGTCAGAGCTGTAGAATCAGCATGGCCAATTTAGATGGATTCCGATCTAAGTGATTTAGATCCAAGTACAGGTGGGAATCAAATGTATGATGAAGGAGGATTAGGATTATCAGCATTATGCCAGTGCTCCCAGGTAGTGGGGATGCTGTTAGTACCCTGAGACACTCTAGGAATAGGCAAAATGCTGTGATAAATACAATAGAGATTTGGTCACTTCATAGAGCTTTGCAGAGGAACAATAGCACTTCCAGATCTTTAAAGGTAGTCAGGTTAAAGGTAGTCTTGGGGAAGAGTTAAAAGTAGAGTGCCTCAGGGACCTGTCCTGGGCCCTATGTTGTTCAACATATTTATAAATTATTTGTATGAAAGAATAAAAGGGGTATTCATTAAGTTTGCAAATGATGCGAAACTGGGAGCAAACAATCAGAAGACAGAATCAGGATACAAGATGATCTTGACAGACTGGAAATCAGAACTAAAATGAATAAAATAAATTTCCATAATGATAAATTTAAAGTTCTGCATTTAGGCAGGAAAAATCAAATGCATCATTATAGGATGAGGGAGACCTGTATTTGGCAGTAGTATGTGTGAAAAGGATTTAGAGGTCTTAGTAGATACACTGAACATGAGTCAGCAGTGTAACTCGGTGGCTAAAAAGGCAACTATCAAAAGAAGTATAGTGGCCAGATTATGTAAGGTGATAATACTGCTTTACTTTGCTCTGGTTAGACCTCACTTAGAGTACCATGCTGAGTTTTGGGCACCACAACTGAAGAAGGATCTAGACAAAATAGAGCACGTCCAGTAACAGCAATGAAACTGGTGAGAGATCTGGAGACCAAGACATATGAGGAAAGGTTGAGGGAGCTTGGTATTTTTAGCCTGAAGAGAAGATGACTAAAAGGTGATATGATAACCATCTTCAAATACTTGAAGGGCTGCCACTTAGAGGACGGAGCGGTATTGTTTTCTGTCACCCCAGAGGGCTGGACCAGAATCAATGGGATGAAATTAATTTGAAACATCCAGAAGTTCCTGTTAGAGTGGTTCCTTAGTAAAACAGGCTTCCTTGGGAGGTGGTGGATTCTACTTCTTTGGATAGACATCTGACAGAAATGGTGATTCTGTGAACTTAGGCAGATTTTAAGTGGAGGGACAGAAGGGATTGTGTTGGTGCCTGGCTCTTGTGGCCCTTTCTTGCATGCCTAGTCAAGTTCTGATTCCAGTTTGGGCTCAGGAGGCGAATTTCCTCCAGATCAGTCTGACCAGAGATTCTGGTTATTGGGGGTGGGGGGGGGCATCATCTTGGCATGGAATTGGGGTTACTGTGGGTGGAATGGTAGTTGTGAATTTCCTGCATTGAATTCTGAGTCAGACTTAAGGTTCTGGTTATCCCAAAGAAGTCACGGCTTACAATTCTGGTTATCACCTTCAAGGCCATATGCGGCTTGGGCCCAGTGTAGCTGAGGGATGGCTCTTTGCTTACACCCCCCCCAAAGAGTCTTATGCTCTAGCACGTCCAACTTCTTGGTGATCCCTGGCCCCAGGGAAGCTTGCTTGGCCTCAACTAGGGCCAGAGCTTGCTCCATCCTGGCCCCCACTTAGTGAAATGAGCTCCCAGAGGAGATCAGGGCCCTGGCAGAACTTGAACAGCAAAAAGGAGCTCCGCCACCAGGCATTTGGTTGAGGTTGACCTATACCATCACTTCCCAAGGTCCCTCCTCTTCAGCCCCCTCCTATGGCACCCACTGAAGTTCCGCCCAACCCACTGGGCTATCAGTATGAGTTACTTTAATGTTTAAATTTTCTATGGTTCCATGTTGCTTGCTGTTTCACTTCATTCATTATTGTTAATCTAAGTTATCTGTATTGTTTCTGTTCTGTTTTATGTGAACCACCCTGAGCCTTCGGGGAGGGCAGTATACAAATATAATAAGCAAACAAACAAACAAAAATTTGCAGGGGCATTTGACTAGATGACCCTGGATGCACCTTCCAACTCTATGATTCTATGGTTCTAACTGGAAGTTATGTCAAAATTTTTGTGTGACGTCTCTCCCCCATTATCCTCCTGTTGGTCTGTGAAGCAAGCATGGGCATTGGAGGGGGAGCTGGTGCTTCTCTGCCCTCAGTCAGGCACCTGGCAACTCTAGGGAGGACTCTTTCAGTATGCAGAGCATTAATAACAGTGGACATTGGAGGCCTTATGAAGCATTAAAAGGTTCAATGTGAAATTTCTTGTTGTTGTCTATCCTTACTCTAGGATTGTACAATGCAGATATACAGACTTTGCTTTCACCTCAGAAAAATCATAGAAGTACAAGTTGGGGACTCTTAACTCCTCTTGCTTCCACTACCCTTAGATCCATGCTGTCTTGCAAAGATTTTTCACTTTTATTTTCCAGTCACCTAAGACTGCATTCTGTAGGAAATAGTGGGGTTCTGGAAATAAATAGGGCATTACTTAATTTTCAATTCAGTCTTTGGGCATTATTCGATTAATAATTATGTTTTAAACAGGCCCAAGCCAGATTTGCTGGGAGGGCAGCATATAGATTAAATAAATGAATATGATACTGAATCTGATTTGCACATCTATAAATGCAAATGATGAGAGAGCTGAGAATGTTTAGAATGGGCTCAGATAAGACAAGTCATTTGACAATTTCTCCTCAAATAGGTTTGAATTATCCAGGTTTGAATTATAAGGTGGCAGGGTGAGAAGAGCTCATCCACCTATACAAATAACTCATCATATTTCTCTTTGCTTCCGACTTTCATGTCTTGAGTAGGTTCAAGACAACTCTAATCTTATAGCACTAATCTGAAATCAACAATGACAGATTTCAACTCTTAAAGTAAAAAAGGCTGCCAAAAGATTCACAATAGAGTAATGACTATATTGGCATAATTTGATACATTACCTGCTTCTGCAGGATAGGTGCATATTGAACATTCCTGTTCATTACGTAACCAAATATTTAATTTCCAAAAGAGATGAGAAAGAAATCTTGGGATAGTGCTGTGTCTGTTGCAAAATTATACAGTAAGCTTTGACATAGTTACCGTCTGTCATGCTAATTAAGTGACTGTATGTCTCCAGGAGAAGAGCCTCTTGTGGCGCAGAGTGGTAAGGCAGCCGTCTGAAAGCTCTGCCCATGAGGCTGGGAGTTCAATCCCAGCAGCCAGCTCAAGGCTGACTCAGCCTTCCATCCTTCCGAGGTCGGTAAAATGAGTACCCAGCTTGCTGGGGGGTAAACAGTAATGACTGGGGAAGGCACTGGCAAACCACCCCGTATTGAGCCTGCCATGAAAACGCTGGAGGGCGTCACCCCAAGGGTCAGACATGACTTGGTGCTTGCACAGGGGATACCTTTACCTTTACGTCTCCAGGCCCCAGCTAGGGGTTGGCAACCCTATTTCAGCAGGGCAAGCAGAGGTCTAAAAAATGAATGACAATACATATTTTGTGTTATCAGAAGGCCATGACTCACCTGGGCCACCCACTGATGGGCGGAGGGCTGGCACCAAAAAAGGGAGGTGTTGAAGATCAATGTACAGTGGCACGTCGGGACAGCTGGATGCACAGGCATCCAGCAAGGGGTCGGGGAAAGATGCCAGCTTTAAATAGCGCTACATGCGCAGGCCGGCCTCTTTTGTCCGAGACTGCAATGAAGGACTGTTATTCCCACCCACCCGATATTCGTGGTTGTGGATTAAGGTCATTTTGTTGTTTGCAAATACTTTTGTGTGATATTTACTGGTGTTGCTATTGTCCCAGCTGGCAGGGCGGCATAGGAGGAGTTAGGTTTTTTGGGGAGATCCGGCTTGCGTCCTGGACTCCCAGGATTGGGTCTTCTGTGTATGCTAAAAAAGAGAGATTATGTTAATCCAGAAGTCCTAAAACAGACTGGGGGGGGGGGGACTTCCGGAGAGGCGGTTAGTAACTGAAAGAAATCCACTTGTATATTGTTGTCCATTTCCTTTTCTAGTTACCATATGAAACTGTTTAATACGCTCAAGGGCAGAGTCTGCACTTACTTTCTTTATTCCATTGTCAATCCTGTTGAATTCTGATCGCTTTGAACTTGGGTCTTCCTCTCTCCCCCTCCTCCCCATTGAAACAGGAAAGTGTTCTGCTCGTGATTAGGGTAGTTCAGAAGGGGGGGGGAGCCAAGCCTCTTTCTTTTCTTGAGGGGGGGGAAGAGGAGCCAAGCAGGGAGCCTCTTTCTTTTCTTGGAGGGGTGGGGGAGAGGATCGAAAAAGACAGAGGAGGGAGGAAAAATCCAGGACCGACAGAAGTTGAGAGAAATTAGGGGCTTCTCCTTTAAGGCAAGCTTGTCACATGACCAGGTGTGGCCTATCAGAGGTTCTCTACCACGGAGCTTGGTTTCCCAATCCGGATTTTATAATATATTGAGCATTAAAAGCACTCCAAGTTATCGCACAATAAAGGTAGGGTCACTCCGGATCAATCCTTCTTGCTGCAGAAGGAAAATTTAAATAGCCCCAAATCCAAATGGAAATTGCATTCTGTGTAGAGGGCAGGGACTGAATCGATCTGGGGTTGGAATAAAAGCTCCGTGCAGTTTACACCAAGAATAAGAAACCAAATATGCTCTTGGTGACTCATGCTTTTGCTAAGTCTCTTGTTGATAGGGACAAGTAGCAAAGTTGATTCCCTCACTGGTGTTGTGTATGCAGGCATTGACACTTGCTGTAGGAACATGCAAATGAAGCAGCCAATTGCTGATTGTTAAAAGATTCTAGGGGCATTTCTGCACGCGATAAATATAGTGAAATGCTTACCCCATGAAGACGCTATGTTCCAGCTGCTCCACATGATGTCGCCAACCTCCCACATCTGGCCAGCAAACTGCTCGCTACATCCGCCATTTTAAAGTACTAGTTGGGGAATCACATAAAGTGGATTGACCAAACTAAAAGTGCTTTCCCCCAGCAGACAACCAGCAGGCCACCAGCAAAAAAATGGTATGGAGGTGAAGAAGCGCCACATCCCCCTCCAGTGTCCCGCCCTTGCACTCCCCTCCCTCTACCTTCTTCTGGGGGATGGGAAGTGCTTTTTAAAAATGGAGAATCACCTGGAGCAATGAATGGGCAGACATGCACCTTGGCAGTGAATGTCTGTGCCTCTATGAATACACGGGGAAGCATTTAAACAAATAAGTATATTTTTAAAAATGGCAATCTGTCAATCAGTTCATCTGTCAATCAGACATGCCAGGAGTGGATTGGCTGGCCAAAGTGATTGACACTGGTAGGCAGGCCAAAGCACAACAAGAGTAAAGTGGGAAAAGTGGCCAGAAACACACGAGACACTCGAGAAGTGTGGAGTGCCGATGAGTTGTGATTATTTCTTGTGGTTTGCAATACAGGAGACTTCATGCTACAATGCCCAATGTGCGGAAAAGCCCTAGAAATGGATCAGTTGTTGGGCTCTGTTAAGGACCAATCAGGTTGTATGGTGGGCTGCCTAACTTGTATACAAGTTCGATGGGTTCTAGTATTTTTTGTTTGGTATTTCTTGTGGAAGTTGGTGGTGAATAAAGAGTTTTGAAGAAATCTGTCTCTGTGTCTGCTGAACCCACCGACGTAACAATTGGCATGATAAACATTCCTCAAAGAGTTTCAGAAATTCTCTGTATCTTAAAGATTGACAGACCTATAAGGCATGCTTTTGAACTTTAGAGAATATTTGCCATGTGGAGATAGCCCTAGCTAGTGCCGTCCTTCACTTCAAACCATCCAAAAGTCTACCAGCTGCCACTGCTGGTTATTCAGTCTTTCTGTTGGATTACCAGTTTGGATTACTAAATCAGAAATATTTGTTGTTAAAGTTGGAACTGAATCAGACTGTTTTATAACAATTATTTTTCATGTGCTATAATATGATCTTAGCTTTTGAAATAAGGTGGAATGCCCTCTCTAAGGAATTTAGAAATTACAGCAAAATATGTTTCAGCCCAAGAAGAGTCTCCCTTTTGGTATGAAATAGCTTGTGAGCTTTTGGGCCATTTGTTTGTGTGTGTTTCATGAAACCTGTGCCTAGCCTGGGTTTTAGTGTTACACCCTTCTAAACTGATTCTGTTTAGGATTGCACTGAGAGCACAAAGAGGCTTCCTTTCATTTGCTCTCCAACTGGTCACAATATTAACTGAATCACATAGTGTATTTTTGGGATATCTAATCTATTCAAAATGTTGAGTGGTTCCTGTTTCAGTAAAGAAGGTTACCTTGGATAATATTTAGGTCCCTTTTAATCTTGCAATTCAATGATTCAAGGGGCAGGGGAAGAGATCTAGTTTACAAACTGGCTTGCAAAAACTCATTCCCAGTCAATCAGCATTATCTTCCAGTCTATCACTGACAATTTGGTTTTGTGGGCTAGCAATCTCCATGATGCAATGCTTCACATTTCTCATATGCAAAACCAGCATTATCCTCTTTGATAGAAAAATGCATAATTTCCTATAAATTGAAATTGTCTGCTTAGCATGTCAGATCCACTGCTCATTGCTAACACAGTCTCCATAGTGATTAATGAATAGCATTGTGGTCATTGTGGAAAAAGCTTGCTTTGCTTTGAATAGAAATGAGTCACTACAGATCATTCTCCCTTCAGTAATCTGCCTCCAAGGCAGCCTTATTTATTCTGACCTTCATATTTTGACTTGCATTAGAAAGTCAAACATACATCCCTTTGTGTTTAACAAAACGATGCAACTTTTCGTTAATCCTTATCTAGAACACAAAACTAAGCAGGCAATCTTAAAAAAAAATAGGAAGGAAGAAGGGCTGTTTTTTTTTTGTATCTCAATTTTTACTACCGGAAGGAGACTCAAAGTAGCTTATAATCACCTATCCTTCCTCTCCCCACCTATGATGTGGATGAGACTGAGAGAGCTCTTAGAGAACTGCAACTAGCTCAAGGTCACCCAGATGACTGCATGTGGAAGAGTGGGGAATAAAATCCAGTTTTCTAGATTAGAGGCCACTACTCTTAACCAGTACACCAAACTGGCTCTTGGTATGTTGGTTAAAGACTTGGATGAAGACTTGTTGTCAAAAGGCAATGCTACACTAATCCATAATGAATTCTAAAGCTGTATCATGAATTTCAGCTGGAAGCAATAGCTTAAATATGGGTATGTTTCCTGGAGAGCAAACAGCTTTCTGCTGACATTCTATGGGTTGGGGGGAAATGCATGAATTGGAGGTAGAAATAGATTTGTATTCTCAGTAAGTAATAAATGATGTGTCGTCATTAATGGCCACAGGAAATGGTTGGCAGCTCAAGCAGAATTTTTAAAAAGGCAATGACAACCTGTCGCTACCTAATGAAGCGAAGAGATTAAAGGTATTCAATCATCACATTTTTACCAGGACAATTCTCTTTATTAAAAAGGCATTTATCTAATGATGCACTGAAAAGTTTTATCGGTGACTGTAGATACTCTTATTGAATGTACCTAGATTGCAGAAAAGCTAAAGAGCAAGTCACAGCATGGCAAAGGTAGAACAGAATGCTGATTTTTTTTTTGGGGGGGGGGGGTTGTGAAAAATACTCATTCTAGTCATATGTGCAGACTGCACAAAAAGTGATCCATCAAACTTTCTGTTCTCAGGATTTAACCATGTTCTCCTGTGCAGCATAGGCGATATCTCTAAAATATGTCCTACATGATCATTGAGCAGAATTATTGATATTCACGACTGCTGTGGGTGGATTCCACCTGTCCATGATGCGTCATTTTACATTAACAGCAAATTCATTTTGTTATAAACAGCTGGAACGTATCATTTGCATTTCTATCAGAATGCCAGAGCTGTGCACCAGAATTGGGACCAGGTTTGGATCCTATCAGTCACACAGAGAAACAACTTGCTCCTTCACATTCATAGTCCTAATCTATACAGAAGATCACATTAGTCACAGCCTTGTAGGATTAATCTGCTGATGTATACTAAAAAGTGCATTCATATAAAATAGAAGTTATAATATTATAATTGAGGTTGTTTGATTAACTGCCAGGTTGGCACATTTGTCATTCGCCGATCTCAAACTAAGAAACCACCATTTGGCAGGTAGTCTGGGTTGCTCACAGTCACCTTGAGTTTGTTACAGTTTGTGTTTTGCAGCATGCCCAGTACATATGAACACTCCCCCCAACATAACCACTCCTACCACATCACTGTGTTCTACCAATTGTTCAGATTAAGGGTGAACAAAGACAACAAAAAATGAAATTAAAAACTGCAAGAAGACTTGTTTTAAAAATGGATTGATTATTTTTCTTACAATTTACAATTGACTTCTGAGTGGCAAGAACTGATGATAGATTTCGGGGGGGCGGGGAGGAAACCATCAGTCTCATCCAGCAGTATAAGAACAATAAGGCCCATTCCGCACAAGGATCAATGTGACAAATTGCTTCCAGAAAGAAATAACGGAATTTAAAATAGCGCTATTTGGCGTTATGCATACCTGCCTTTGTAGTAGAATCCTGTAGCGTTTCAATCGTTTCCCACAGGTTTCCGATCTCGCCAAAAATCGCTAGAAAGGAAGCGATTTTTTCCGTGCTTTGTCCTGCCCCTGGCCGTCAATCAAATGAGCAGCCAATGGGCGGCCATTATCATGCTCCTGAAAAGCCCCTTTCCCTTTAAGCACAGGTTTAAAAAAAAAAGAAAGAAAAACACACGTTGCAACGAATACGCCTTGATTCCTTGATTCCTTGCTTCCTCCTAACGTAGAGACCCATCTGGCTGGCAGCTGGTGTGTGAGCTGGTGAGTCATCGTTGCCACACTCCCCTGGGTGAAAAAAAAATCTCCTGTGCATGGGCGCGATTTTCGGCCAAATAAAGAGAACTTGCAAACAGGGCTGTGTTGTACTTCGTGACTTAGGGGAGCTTTAAAGCAGCTCTGTGGAGGGACTGCAGCTGGAGAAGCCTCACTGGGTGAATGAAGGCTCGCTGGCTCATTGCTCTCCGCTCGCTTCGAGAAAAAAAAATGGCGATCGCTTCGCCGGAAGTTCAGAGGAGAGAGCCAGGGGGAGGGACTTTGCTGAAACTGCAACAATGATAATGCACAGAACTTTTCCGATACTGTTGCAGATTGTTTGCAAGAGTGTAGCGCTTTCCAGAGGGTGAATCCACTTTTGGCGATTTCCCTGGAAGCGCTACAACAAAGCGCTTTTAGCGGGTCTGTTTCAGGAATGTGGCAGATTGTGTGCGACGTCATGCATAACTGCAAATTAGTAGCATTTGCAATTTGCCACACTCCTGCTACATTTAACTTGTGCGGAATGGGACTAAGTATTGCCAATGGCATTGCACAGTAATGTTGTAAACCATTTGAATTCATTATAGAATCATAGAATCAGAGATTTGGAAGAGAACTCCAGGTCCAACCCTCTGCACAGTGCATGAACTCACAATGACCTGCCCACCCATGATGACCCCAAGTTCATGCCCAAGTTATCCCTCCACCAAAAATCTCCAGAATCCAGCCTGGCCTAGAGGAAATTCACCTACCCACAGTGGCAATTAGCCTGGGTATGCAAGGAAGAGCCACAAGAGACAAATACTGCCTCTTCCTGCCTACCCACAATCTGCCTAAGTTCATAAAATGAGCATTTCTGTCAGATGACTATCTAGTCTCTGCTTAAAAACTTCCAAAGAAGAACTCACCACCTCCCATGGAAGCCAGTTTCACTGAGGAACAACTCTGTCAGGAACATCTTCTAGATGTTTAACTGAGGAACATTCCGCACCTGAGTTAAAATGTGAAATCCTAACCTTATGCAGATGCTTTTTTTTAACCTTTTACACAACATCGTCTGCACCCAGTGTCCCAGCAGCAAACCGGCAGCTAAATCCTCCATTTAAAATTGATAGTTGGGAAATCTCCAAAAGTGGATTACCCCAACCATCTAGCGCTAGTGGGAGGAGAGTAAGCAGCAAGCCACATGCCAAGGACATGTGCATAACCAAAGTTGGCAAAGTAGTGGGTTCTCCATCTCCAGCGCCCATCCTCGAGCCCATCTCCCTCTCCTTCTACCTAAACAAGGCTTTCTTTTTTGGGAGAGCAAACTACCTGGACCAATGAATATGCATTGGTCCATAGAGGCAGAACAAAAAAAAAAAAAAAAAAAATTCCCATCCACCAGCTGGCACACAAAACATGCCTATCAAAAACCCCTTCCCCCCCCAAAAAAATCAGGAAAAAATTACTTTTGTTCATCTTCAAGTGTCAAACTTCCAAAACGAGCTGGCTAAACTATGCACTATGCATAGGCACAGCAATGGAGAAGTTTTACATTTTAAAAAGATCGCTTTCCCTTTAAAACTAGAAGAAAGCTGATTGGCTGGCTGCCATGATTGACAGGCAGGGGGTGACTCACTGGTATTGTGAGTGCCTCTTTGCAGCCATTTTATTCAGCTGTGCAGAGTGCCAGGAAGCGTAGGAAAGCAGGTGGGGAGCAAGGAGGTGAGAAATGTCAGGGGGCGCTTTTTTATTAAATAGCGTTAAGCAATTTCGGTTGCTTAACGCTAAATTTTTATAAGTGCAGAATGGCCCTGAAAATTCTTTTGAATTAATTTCAACCCATTTGTTCTGGTCCGATCCTCTGGGGCAACAGAAAACAACTCTGCTCCATCTTTCTCATTAAAAGTGATCCAAGTAATTGGCTTGTGCTACTTGCAAACAGTTGAGCAGCCCATTAAAAAACTGGCTCCTTGCTTGCAGCCACCAGGCAGAATGTGAGGTGTTTATGCATGTCTAGTGAAAACTGCTAAAGAGAAGAGGAAAAAGAAAAATATATATCACCAAGAACAAAATCTGGAAGGGCATCAAAGTCCCCAAGGTTAGCCTTTGCTAGAAAATAGCTTTCAGAAGTTAGTATCAATACAGAGAAATTAATTCCTTGGTTAAACTGAGAAAATACCTCTGACATGTTTAAAAAGAGATGATATTCATTACAATTTCTGGACCAATATTAGAGAAAACGATGACTTTCCCTATCTTTTACTTTACTTGACATGTAGATTGAATGAATGGTTTTAGCCAAATGTAAAACTTTGATTACATTTTTACACTTAATTTTGTAAAATTTAATTTTCGCAAACCTGGAAATTAAATCCCTATTTTAAAAACACCTTCAAAGGCCAACAAAAATCACTTTGGGTGTTCCAAAAGCCTGTAATTCATCACAGTTGTCTCTACACTTCTTGTGACATTCAGAGATTTGCATCTTGTAAATGCTCATCATAACATGGAAATAAAACCCATTTTTCACTGCCATTCTTTGTGTTTATTTCTACACACTCACACCCCTCTCATACAGCTTCTGCCAACCATTCCCATTCACTGAACAGCCAAAAGCCCAGTGATCTGTTGGCTGCATTCTAGATGAGATTAAATGTAAATTCTGGGTAACACCTGTCACTTTCCAGTGCTGAGCTGCAACTGTAAGCTTCAGGTAGGTTTGCAACTAAGCATTTATTGTGCACACAGCATGATGTCATGGATTAATTTGACTTGCTGCTACACATACAAGTTTGTGTCACCAAGCTTAGAATCCTGTCCCGTCTTGTACAAATATAATTGTAAACATTATTTATAGTATTCCTTGGCCAAGGTGGCTTGCTGTTTTCAATTTTTGTAATCCCATTGGATGTCTTATATTGTGTGACTGTGTTGTTGTTGGTCTGTAGTAGAAGAGTCCAGTGGCACTTTAGTAACCCACAAGTTCTCCAGGGCTTTCAAGAGTCAAAGCTCACTTCATCAGATACCATAAGATTCATTGAGCCATTGGATTAAAAATACTAAACCCCAGCGTGCTCACAGACCATACCTGTTTTCAACGGGATCACTCTAGGAATAGTATTATCTGTGTAGTCTGAAGAATTTTAGGATAAGAAAATATCTTCAGCTTCACCAGAATATCCATTTTAGTAGTAAAGTGCTACTGCAAGAAGGCAGACAACTCTTTTGACATGTAGTGTGAGAAAGTAAAATATTTGTGGCTATTCTACTCTCTGCCAGTAGAAATGCTATTACAATAGATCAGACTGAGGAGGATTATCCCAACAAAAGTATTTAAAAGGCTGCCATGGAGAGGATGGAGCAGAGTTGTTCTCTTTTGCCCTGGAGGGACAGACCAGAACTACTGGGATGAAATTAATTCATGAGGACCCTTCCAACTCTATGATTCTATGATTCTAAGTACACTATAGATGGATATATGATAGTTAACAAGTTCTTTCTTAGTTCTGCTCCATTTGGACTTGGTGAGTTTCTACTATGATGGTCATTGCAGGTGCAGTCAGTCTCATATATGTTGCTGTACAATGTCCTGGGCAGGTCAGCATGCTAACATGACTGTACAACTGTACAAATACTCATGCCTTATCGCTTGAACTTTTATATAAATTTGTTTTATGTTTATACAGACCTAAACACATTATTCTCCAAAGGCTAAAGTGGAACTTATCTTCTATTGTACTGCATATTTAAAAAGATTTAACATGCCACATGATCAATTATTTATTCGTAATGCCAGTATTAAATACAAGGGATTAGGCATGCCATAGACATGATTTCCTAGAAACAGTGCTTCCTCCAAATTGGATTATATATATTATAATATAATAATTATAATTATTATAATTATAATAATTAGTGGATTTATTTCCCACCTCTCCCAACAGGCTCGAGGCGGGTTACATCAATCTCAACCCCATTAAAATTCCCATTGAAATATTAAACTACCAACATGATGGCAAAACCCCACCCTCATCACTATCAGTATGAGATGGAGAGAGGAAGATGGAAGGGAGCTTCCAACTCCCGGGGGGGGGAGCGATGTCCCAAATTCGCTGTCCCTAGTTTCAACCATAGACCTGGTTGAAGAGCTCCATTTTACAGGCTTTGTGGAAAGTTGGCGAATCCCACAGGGCCCGCAGCTCACCCGGGAGCCCATTCCAACAGGTAGGGGCCAGGACCGAAAAGGCCCTGGCCCTGGTCGAGGCTAGCCGTGGTTCCTTGGGGCCGGGGACGACCAATAGATTCTCACCCGCAGAGCGTGAAGCCGTGCGGGGGGCATAGGGCAGTAGGTGGTCCCTCAGGTATGTGAGTTCCAACCCGCGTATGGCCTTTAAGGTTAAAACCAAAACCTTGAACTGGATCCAGGCAGCAATTGGCTTCCTCGGGTGGTGATGGGTTCTCCATCTTTGGAAATTTTTAACCAGAGGCTAGATAGCCATCTGACTGATTCTGTGAAGGCTCAAGGGGGTGGCAGGTTACAGTAGATGAGTGATAGGGATGTGAGTGTCCTGCATAGTGCAGATGGTTGTACTAGATTACCCATGAGGTACCTTCCAACTCTATTCTTCTATGATTCTAAGAGTTGGTTCATATATGCCACTTTTCTCTACCTGAAGGAGTCTCAAAGTGGCTAGACTGGGCAAGTCCCTAGCAATATACCACAGGCATCCCACTGTGCTCCTCCTTGGCTGCTCCAAAGCCCTACTAGCCTGTCCCTGGATATGCATTCTTATCATACACTGACAACCAATTGTGCCCAGCCAGCTTCCCCATCTGTGTCATCTTCCCTTCAATCACCCTCTTTTCTTGGGGTATTTCTGCAGCATTTGTGCTTACTGTCTCATGCAAACAACCTTGGCTAGGGAGTCCTTCCTTGCCACACTTTCTATCCACTAGGCACTCCCAGTCAACTCCGCTCCTCAGCTGTTCTACTTCCAGGGCAGCCTCCTTTGCTTCCTGTGGTACCACTCTCAATGTTCTGGTGTGATTCCTCACCCCATCTCTCCGCAGCTGCAGAACTAGAGCCCCCAAAGTCTCATTGTTTCTTCCTTGGTGGTCATTCTCCCTGCCAAAGCTTATCCCTGCTGAGTCCTCAGGAGTCATGGAAATGCCATGCGAATTCCTTATGTGGCTGTCATCTTCTGGCCTCTGACTGGCCACTATCATGTGGCTGTACTCCTATGGGCCAACTGCACCCATCATGGATTTTTATACCGCCCATTCTTTACGGCTCTAGGCAGTTATCCCTACACTGCCTCTGCAGAAATATAACTTCTGTCACTGGTTGTTGAACATTAGGCCACTTCAGGACTATGCAGCATTGTTTGCCTTTTGACACAAGTTCTGTATGGGAACAAACTAGCCCAGTTCTTGAATGCTTGCAGGACAGCTTCCAGTATGAACTAGTATGTACTGGAAAAGTCCATTAGACTCTCATTAGAAACATACATGAAATTATGTGACACATCTCACTCCTATGGCCTGATTAATCCACTTCTTATGATACAAGGGACGGACACATTGTTACAGAACAATCTATTATTTTTCAATAGCAAACTTGGATTGTTTGAACTTCAACCCATGGAGAACTGGAGGCAGTTTGCCTATCACTAGGAAGAACACACAAATGACTTTTAAAAACCAATGGAATGGAATTAATGAGATTAAAAAACATGGTATTGAGTTGCAACCAATTCATGGTGACCAAATCCATGGGGCATTCTAGACAAGAGATAAACAGAGGTGATTTGTTGTTATATTCTGTGTAGTCTTCCTTGGTAGTCACCATTCAAGCAATAACAGTGGCCAACAAGCAAACAATCTTGCTTTCTATGGACTGTTTAATGGTCAACCACTTCCTCCTTCATTCTACTCCTCTAAAACTTGACAGATGGCAACACAAATACATAATCTGGAGATAAATGAGTATGTATGCTTGGCGAATCACAGGGTTGTTCTGTTGAAACGTATAGACAGTGTTCTTGAAACATCTAAGAACTCACATTCCTTATATACTAGCACAGCTTTTTAAAAATGTTGTCAGTGACTCACAGTAACAAACCCTCAACTATCTGTTTTTCTCTGGTTGAGATTCCCCCATTTTCTCATTCTCTGGAGGTGTTTCCTCAAGATGGGAGGCTGATACATCTCATTATCTTGTATGTGGATAGAATTGTGCTAATATGAACCACCATGCAAATGAAGGCTTGTAAAAAGGACTAATCACAGACTTTAAATTATGGACCAGTCAGAGCTCTTGGTAGGCCCACTCAATTGTATATAAGTCCCTGTTTCCTCATTGTTATTGTTCAGTATTTAGTTGGTGCTTATAGATTCAATAAAAGAGCTTTTTTGAAAAACTTGTAGTCTGTGTCTACTAAACCTACATACTTAATTACTTATACAATAATTCCCCAAATTAAGGTTAATTTGATTAAAATTCTATGGCAATCTAAGTTTGCCATAAACAATCTTGATAACTCAGAAATTCCATGGTATCTACTTTCAGTCATTGCTTGTTTAGATATGGGCTTTAAGACAGTGTTTGCAGGAAGTGTATGGGTTCACAGACAACTAAAAGACTTAAAACATATGCATGCAACCTACTTCTGAAAACCTGATGAAAAGCCTGTTTGTACAGATTGAAATAATATTCAGGTAACACAAATGCTCTTCAGAATTTGCCTACAGACAGTAAACAAAATGATATCCAGCTTTTAAATAGTTATCAAATTTTATAAAGATTTTAATCTAATACATATTTTATCATTTTTCAGATGCCACACATTTCCGCATGTGTTCTTGCATAGATATTCTTAGAGATTTGGCTTCTGGTACTTTAGAAGCAATGTATTTTCATTAGAAAACTTGGAACATTTCAAATACAAACATGATAAGCAGATAGCCTGGGAAAGCTGCATATAATATGCTCTGAGCTACATAGCATTTCATCCTTCAGTTACTTATTTTATAATTTCCTATTCTGTCTCCAGTCATCACTTATACATTTTAAGACTCATGTTTCAGACTTTAAAAGTAGGGATTCGTTGTTCTTAATGATTATTTTTCTTCTGCAAAACATTCTGCTTAAAACAGAATTATATGACTGCAGAATCCACTTTAACACACTAGCGTTTTAAAACGTGAGTGATGCATCCACAGTTTGTAGGTTAGGAGTTCTCCTACTCTTTCATTTCAAATGCTGACATTATTTGATGGCATCCTTCAAAACCCTAGCTGTAACAAAATGCATTAGCATAATTAGTCCTCAGTAAACTTAGCAATCATGAGAGAAGAGAACGGGCTCTCTTATGGATTGAAAACTGGTTACATGACAGGAAACAAAGAGTAGGACAATTCTCCTAATGGATGGAAGTAATTGGTCACACAAGGATTGATGTTGGAGTCAGTGCTATTTCATTTGTTCATCAATGACCTGGTACCAGGGGTGATCAATGAAGTTCAATGCTGGTAAATGTAAGGTGATACACAATAGACCCCCCCCCCAACATCAAATATATGCCAATGGGGTCTGGACTTGCTGAAAATTAGAGGAAAAGGAATCTTGGGGGGTCATAGCAGGTTAAGGTGACCAGATTTTAACATTGGTAAAGCAGGACACCATTGACCAGGGGTGTTCTTGATTAAAAATTTGGTCTATATGGAGCAACAAAAAGTTTCTTAGAATGCATAGAATGCAAAAATAGTATGTGTGTGTGTGTGTATATATATATGTGTATATATATATATGTGTGTGTATATATATATATATATATATATATATATATATATATATATATATATGTGTGTGTGTGTGTGTGTGTGTGTGTGTGTGTGTGTGTGTGTGTGTGTGTGTATATATAAATTTCAACATAAATACAATTTGCCAGGTACTCCTAGATGTCCCTCGAAAAGTGGGACAATCTGGCCACCTTATAATAGGAAGCTCAATTAAGGTGTCAAGTCAGTGTGCTACACTAGTAAAAATGGCATACTATGTGTTGGGAATTACCGTATTTGCCGGCGTATAAGACGACTGGGGGTATAAGATGACCCCCCAACATTTCCAGTCAAAATACAGTACTATAGGCCACTATGGGCAGCTATGTCTATCCCAACTGAAGTGCACCCGGCATATAAGACGACCCCCCCACTTGGAGGCATGTTTTTCAGGAGGAAAAAGTAGTCTTATACGCCAGCAAATACTGTATTAGGAAAGGAATTGAAAATAAAAGGATTAATATTATAATTTTTTAAAATATATAGTGCTGCTTCATTTTGGAATACTATGTGCAGTTCTGGCCCCTGTAGCTCAAAAAGGACATCACAGAGCTGGAAAAAATACAGAAGAGGACAACAAAGATGATTACGGATTTGGAGCACCTTCGTTTTGAGGAAACACTGAAGTCTGAGACTTTACAAAAATGTTTTGGATTACAAAAAATTGGATTCCTGGAGAAAATGTCTTTCAGTAGCTATTAGCTATGGTGGCTACAGGGAGACTCCATGTTCATAGGCTGTCAACCTTTGAATCCCAGTACCTAGAGGAAACATTGGAGGAAGGCCTCAGCTTCTATGCTATCTTGTTGAACCCCCAGAGGAACTGGTCAACCACTGTTTGAAACAGGATGCTGGACTAAATGGTCCACTGGTCTGATCCAGCAGGATTCTTCCTATGTTCTTATGAATTAGATGGTCAATGATACTATTTGTAGCCTGATTTTAAATTATACAATTAAATAAGCAAAGCCTGCTAGACCTAGTAGCTATGTAGTAAGAACAGTTGATTAGCAGAACATCAGGTTGTATAAAAACATACATGCCAATTGGACAATATTGCATAGTTAGAAAGCAATACAGTAAAGCAACCTACCAAACATGAGCAAGCTGGTGAATAGTTAAACCAATCATTGAATAATCAGTAAACAGGTCATAAAATACCCTGGTGAGTGTTCAAGAATCTTGATGTAATCTTATGCACACTAGATCAAACCTCAAATAATGGTTGCAGTATAATTTATAGATGTAAGATTTTGCACAGTGTTGGATTTTGACCTGTGGGATTTCAATTAACACTCTTCCCAGTTATTGATTTATTTAAAACATTTCTATGCTGCCTTGTGCCCCATCAAGGGTCCCCAAGATGGTGAACATTACAACATTTTATGAGGTGCTGTATTGTTCTGCCTTCACACAAGTGACCTGTGTATGGAATTTTTATCACATAGATGATGACAAAATTAGGGTATTACAATGAATAGGGATGAACATGAATCAGTTCATGACCCTAAATTCACCATGAATGTTATATCTCCCTTAATATTGTCCTTAATATTTCTATCTTTTGTATAGTTTTGTATGCTAAAGCAACTACTCAGTCTTCAGCTAACTATGTCTGGGAAACTCACCCTAGAACTATATATACCACCCAGATGTTTAAGAGTGGATAACCTACTTCCTAATAAACAATCCAAAATTGGCCAGCATCAGTTGGGTTAGAGCCGACAATGCCATGAGGTAATAAAGAAGACCTATACATTTTCCGTTTTCTTGACTTTACTCTTCTGTGGCCTATTGGGTTATTAGTGATGATCATGCAAGGCCTGATGTCCATCCACAGGCAACCGCAACACTAGAATTATAAGCAGATGCCAGGCCTCATGGACACAAACTCCTAAAAAGAGCCAGCTAATATTTACAGCTGCTATCTAGCCCACAGCGACAGCTTTCTAATGTGACTTTTTATGACAGAAGCTGTGGCCAAGTCTTGCCATATGACTAATGAGGCTTCAATCGAATGATAGTGGCCTCAAAAGGCCACCTATCAGTACATGTCTGACGGCAATAGGGACAATTGAAGCTGATTCCCAGTCCACTGTACCAGCTTTCTAATAAAATTTTAAGCAACATAATGGCAGCCACTCAAGATTACAATTCTAAATTCAGTATGGTTGGGGCTAACTCCTTATCTGAATGCATGCCCTAAGGGGATAAGGCATCTAATACCGACCCACAAGCAACTCTCAGCCTTTTCCCATTGCCTCACTCAGTCTGAAGCCAAAGCCAGGGCAATCCATGTACTTCACCACATCTTACATGCCCTAGTTTAACACAGGAGTAATTGGGAAATGCATCTGAAACACCTGCAGGGGGACTTGACTCTACTTAGGACAGCAGTGTACAGAATGCAGATACTTCTGTTTTCTCCCTATTTTCCTGTGCTGAAATAGCCTTAGCTTCATTTTGGAGCTACATGTAGACCTAGAAAATTGTAATTTCTAGTTCGAGCCTTGGTATCCCTGCTCACAATAACTGACTGGACAATTTGTATACATTGTACATTTAATTTTTTTTCTTTATACATGCACTGAATAATTTAATACATGTACAGTGAATGTGTGATTTAAACCCCACATTTATTCAGTGGTTGGTTCCCAGGTCCATGAACAGGATGTATATGTATTTGTTCTAACATGTGAATAGGGCTAGAAACAGAGTAATCATTGCCATAAAACAATGCAAAAATGAGGTCAGTCAGTCTTAGGCAGGGGGACATCACTGTAGTACTTACTAAACAAAGCTGCTACACTTAATTATAGAAAATTAACATTCTGATTTTTTCTGAAAGAGAAGTGGTCTGAATACATAGTGGATGAGAATCCTTAAAGTGCCTCAAAAAAGTCTTTGTTATTATGGTTGCATCATGATTACCTTTCTGAAATTAGCATATTAGTGTAACAAACACTGAAGATGGCGCTTGCTCTTTGGTACCTACTTACTGCTTCTGAAGTAGAAAATAATACTCATGATAATTATGTTTCTTGGAAAACTAGTTACATCAAGTGGAATTTATAAACAGAAAAACAATACTTCCCTTCCTGGCTTTTTCTTTTTTTAAGTGGACATATTGTGGACAATTTCAATATATGTAATACATATTATTCGATCAAACCTAAATTAATTTTACTGTTTTAACAACATAAACTGTATCATTTATAACTTACTTATATACACATACACACCTCAGTTTTGTTTTATTCAAGGTATAAGTTACAGTGCTGCATTGCTTTGCAGGGGGACACCAACCATGCTTCAATAAGGACACTGGCAACCAACTTTTTGGTGAAAAATTGGCCACAACTTTATTAAACCAAAGTGTTGCACAGCTAGGTGTATAAGGATCTGGTCCTCTTGTGGCTTGCTGACCACAAGGCAGCCCTTGATCTCAGCAAGAATGCCATGGGTCCGTCTGGCATCCACCAGGATCCCTGCACCCCCAATTCCCTGCTGATTCCCAGGGAGGTGGCAATGATTGGAAACCTATTGAGATGTGAACCTCTGTTGGGTTTCTTTGCCACATGGAAATTCATCCCCAGCCATCAAACCCACCCTCCATGAGTGGGCGTTGCCTGGGTCTGCTTGCCTAAAGCCTCTTAGAGAGACCCTCTCTATTGAGCAGGCCAGCACATAGGCATGGGCTGCTCAAAATCGATCCACCCCATGTTCAAAACCTACAAGTTGTGACAATAAACAACATATTCTTTGTAACTGTAAAAACCAGCTATTCATACAACAAACAACTTAACAACAGGGAGTGCTGGGTGGGAAACTTCTCAAGGTGGAGAGGGAAAGAGGCTCCATGCCTCTGACTGGCCCCTTATGAAGGATCCTGGCCTGCCCCTTCTCCCTGATGCCTCTGCGCCTCCATTGCCCAAGGGACACTGGGTCTTGGAGTCCTAATCCTCATGGCCTCTCTTGTTACCAGGTGCTGGTGCAGGTACCAGGTAGCTGGTTTCCTATGTAAAGCCCTCTCCCCCCACCCAACTGGATAATTCTTGACTATCTTTTTAAATTTATATACTATATTATGATGATTATCTAATTTTAGAGTTTTTGTTTTGTTTTTCACTTTTCAGTATGCTATTTTATTGTGATCTGCCGTTACCCTGCTTTTTTATAATTCATACTATTAAAGGTTTATTGATTGAAAGGTGACACTGTACTCAAACTTTGTTCTACATGCTAGCTAGTTAGAGAGAATTAAGTTCTCAATGAAATTTTCAGTTTTCCTCTAAGGCTTTGGAGCAGTTTTTGTTCCACCTTCTTCTGATCTTTTTTCCCACTAACTTGCAAAGTAGGGCAATAAGCTACTATCCAGTCCATGAGTAAATGTGTCACAGTGATTTGAGGAAGAGTTAAAAAGACAACCATGTCAGGTCAAAGGACGTGCAACTATTGAGAAGCAATGAAAGGCCTGCATACTCCCTTCATGAAGATTAGGTTCAGAAAGGCATCTTGGATTGAACAAATTATATGTCCAGAAGCATGCTCACCTAGTCTTTGAAAGCATTTCACCCATTCCAAAGGGGGGTATTCCTAGGGTTTTTAAATTACTCCCACAAATTTACATTTTTTTCTATGAAAAATGAAAAAAAAAAGCCTACCCAAAACCCCCAAAGGGCCCCCCCACCTCAGGCCTTAACATTTCTAATTGGACAAAGTGGGCTGCAGCGGTTAAAGCATTAGACCAGCACCTAAGAGAATGAAGTTCAAATTCCCGCTCTCTATGTAACTCACTGGTAACCTTGAGCTGGTCATTTGTTCTCATGACAGTGTTGTTGTGAGGCTATAATGAAGGAGGGATAGAGTCATGTATGACACCCTGAATTCTTTGGAAAGTAAAGATGAACTAACCAAATTAAAAAATAAACAAACCCTGGTTGAACAGTCGCTCATTGCATCATCTGTCCTCACCTTATGATCTACCTCTTTCACACATTATAGGGAATGTGTGAAATATGACACAGTGGGTCCTATGCTATTGCTGTATTTCTCATATGTATACAACAACACATACTTTCTACTGTCCTCAAGTTCTACATTGCTGAAATACTTCAACTGTTAGAAGTGACAATAGGTTATGACAATCCCAAAGGATTTTCAGGGGTGGCTTGCCATCGCCTATTGGTATTCTTTGGAACTCTCCCATCCACATGTCAGCCAGAGTGGACCCTACTTAGCTTCTGAGATCTGATGAGATCAGTCTAGCCTGGGCTATCTAGGTCAGGGTTTTAATGGTATAACCTAAACCTACATTTCACATTAAATGAAATTAATATCGTTAGCTGCCCATGTTTCCTTTTTATGAGTAACATTTGAGAAATTTACTTATCCAAGGTCTCCAAGTACATAAAAATGGAATGAGTCTCAAAATGTATCATGTATACTTCAGAGGTGACCCTTAAGACCCTGTAATACTGCTTAAAATCCAAGGCCTAGCTGAAACAAAGAGCCACATGTTTTGAGATTCCATTAAGCTTTCACCTTGAAAGCGGATATTCACTTTTATCAAAAAGATATACCATTCTGTTCTTTATATCCTGGCTAACCCCATTGTGTGCTTAATTATAGCAAATTAATTTCTGATTTCTTTGTGTGAAGAGAAAAAGACAGTAATACATAGGAGACAAAAGAAATGTTCTCTTTACCATTTCTGAAGCCTCTTTTCTGATTTCAATATTTCCTCCCTGCAGCCTTTTAATACTTCAGGGCATCCAGCATGTGGGATGTTAATATCAAGGTCAAAAGATAGCTGGAGGAATTTATCATGGTTCTGCAGAGGGTGTATGTGAATCCTGGCAATACTTTTCCATTTTCTTGTGCTATTGTTCAAATGCAATTTGCATGCTGAAAACATTGCTTAGAGAAAATGATATTTAGCTCATATTCTATGGAAAATTGACTGAGGAAGCAGGGGGTGGAGTGATGAGAAAATACAGTAGAAGCAATGACGACCACAGATTAAATGCAAGTCCTAGTATGAGTTCAGAGTTCCATTTTTAAAATGTGTAAGAATGGGAAAAAATAACCAAAATATGAATCTCACATATTATTTGTATTGCATATGTCATGGTACAATCATTAATGATTTCTCCACCTAAGAATACCCATTTAATGTTCAGTCAGTGTATAATGAAACTGCACTTCATAGATTGACTTACCTCAAATGCTTCACATGTAACGTTTCTGTGGTGAACAGACATCTCTAGAGCCTTTTCCACATCAGGAATTTGCCCAAATTCCCAGTTCCCAGTTCTGCATGATGTCAGCAGCAGCCCACGGCCATCCAAGGCCTGGCCTGACTCAGGCCCTCATTTGCCCTGGGGCAAAGGAACGGGGATAAATCAGCTTTCCCTTTTTTGCTCTGGGAGACAACAGGGCCTATGTCGGGCCAGGGTCATCCAGAAGGGAACAGTCAGGCCATCCTGGCTTGGCTTCTTCCCATCCTCATCTGGGTACAGCATCCTAGAAGGGAGAAAAAATGCCCCAGGTGGCTCTGCTGCGCTTCACAGAACAGCGGAGCTGCTTGGGGGACTTTTTTTTTGTTTAAGAACACAGTATTGCATTGGTACAAAATACTACATTCTTAAACAACAACAACAACAAAACCCACACCCATGCCATGCTGTAGCACAGCAAAATCTCATCACCCCAGCTTCTGTGTGGGAGCACAAATATGGGGCAGACGAGGTGCAACAGACCAAATGTTGCCTTGTGTGGAGCCAGGAAGAAGTGTGGCAATCTGCCCCAGAAGACTGCAGCCTAGCACAAAGCTTCTTGTGTGATCAGCATCTAGGAGAGGAAAACAGGTACTTACACACAGACAAGTTTTACTTGAAAGGGAAAACAGCAGAGCTGACAAATGTGGAATTGTACCCCAATTATATTCCTTATAAGTTCTTGTCATTGAGTTGGACTCCATAGGCCCCATCTACCAATGGTAGCTCTTCTCTCTGTCTCCAGGAGTCTTGCCATAATAAATTTATCAATTTATTTATTCATCCATCCATCAAATTTTGTGTAGTGTAGCCAGGAGTTCCTATGATGGAAGGATTGTCTGGCAACCAGGCAAGACACATTTGGAGGTGATTTGCCATTGCCTTTCTCCATGTTCTGATGTCCCTAGACATCCTTGGAGGTCTTCCATCCAAATACTTATCAGGGCTGACCTGTTTAGCTTCTGATATCTGACAAGATTGCCTGGGAATAAAATGACATCTCCACCCAAGGTCTCAGATATTTTAGTATAAAACTGACCACATACTCAGCTCTTCTATTAAATCCTCAAATGGCACCTATGGCACCTATTACTGAAATTGTAACTACATATTATTGGAAAGTTGATTTGTATGTAATGGCTAGAACCAGCAATCCATTTGCATATGGTGCTGTGGATACATATTCTAGCCACATTCCCTTCTTGTTACTCAAGGAAGTGTTAGAATATGTGGAGTGCATGATTCAACAGCAAACAGAGGGCATTAGAGGACATCTG
Source organism: Paroedura picta (assembly GCF_049243985.1). NCBI lineage: Eukaryota > Metazoa > Chordata > Lepidosauria > Squamata > Gekkonidae > Paroedura > Paroedura picta. The sequence goes on along the minus strand of NC_135374.1, from coordinate 82,396,788 downwards.
CATATAGCATGTGTAGACTAAGAACTTCCTGGTATTTTCAAATTATTTCCTCCTTACTGGCTCAGTTAGAGAACTTCCTGCTCCTTTGTGTACATTTCCTTCTTGTTTGCTTTTAGATGAAGAACAATTATTCAGTTAGACGGCTAAGTCTCTCTCCAAAGTGGTTTCAATTTTCAATGAAGCTATTCATTTTTCCACCAGCCTGCACTTTTCTTCTTTGCATATTTAAACTTTGCCAACAGAAAAAAAGATTCCTTGGGTTCCTGGAGCTGATGGACAAACAACCACAAGGCTCTGGGCACTGAAGTGAGAAAGGGCATATCAAGCAACCTGGTTTTTTGTTCAAACAGATCCAAACACTCAAAGAATTGTCTTCTGAGTACTGGGAAGTGCTGTTGGATAGTAGGAAATGTGGCAAAGTTTCAATCTCCTTCAGTTTATAGATCATTGGATCCAAGCCATTTTTTGAACACTAGAGTTAAGATGAAATGACAATGTAAGTGTAACCTATTCAGTTATATAAGCATCAAGACATATGCCAATACTGCATCAATAGTCCAAGAGTATGCCATTTTGCTGAAAGACCAGTAATGAAAATGCTTAGCAAACTGTATGGTGCTTACTGGATATTTTACTAGTGATATACACTCAAGGTAATGGCCTGAGATGGAAATAGAACCTTATTTTCCCTTATGCATTACCCTTTTGATAATGTGATCACTATTGTGAGTTTATGGTTAACAAAGATATCTTTGCACTCTGGGTGAGGAAATGTTATCAAAGAAAGCATGGATGAACCCAGAAAAGTAATAACTGAAGGTAATCACCTCCCATTTGGCTAAAATAGGGAAATTACATTTAAAAAAAAAACGAATTTCAAAGTTGCTATGATCCTCCTTCCCAAAGCCATTTTTAAAAAATATTTTTTAAAAAATATGATGAGAATCTCATGTGATTCAAACCCGGTTTTCAAAGAAGAAAGTTTAAGTAATAACAGCTGATAATTAATACTCCTTCTGACATGTATGCAAGACAATGTATGCAAGACAAATCACTCAAATTGATAGAGGGAGAGGCTCATTTTGTCTACTAAACTATCATTAATTATTGGATCAACATCATCCTGTCTGCATGCACGTACACACACACACTCCCACACACTACTGTGATTCTTAAAATGTTATAACGTGTCATGAGTTTTAGAAAATAGCTAATTTACTGGACTATCAGGAAGGTGTAATTTCCCTAGCATGTTTTACCAGTACAAGCAAAAGGCAAGCTTGCCTACACATTCTCTTGTAAGAAGAAGGGGGGAAACTGAAAGCAATCGAAATAATACACTTTAAAATTACATTCCTTTTTTAAAAAGCCTATTTAGTATCAGAATTATGCCTCTCTGCTATTTGATATCCGTAAAGCCATTTTGACCATATGGTGCCAACATTATTCCAGAATTTTATCATACATGTGGAGGTCAGTTTCTTTGTAGCAAAATATACTTCTGGCTCTTGGACTATCATCAAGAAAACACAGAAAATACAGAGTATGTATAATGTGGCCACTGTTGACTTTAAATATTTACTTTAAATGACATTGAATACTTCCTTATCCATTGTTGTTCCTCTATATATTTATGAAACAGCCTAGGTGGTGGGACATGTCCGGCTGTCCAAGTTGGAATAGTGCCAATCAGGGTGCAGCCAGCTTTGCCCTGATTGGCCTTGCCCCTACAGCTCCCGCCCTCCGTCCTTGGACTCTAGCCTCTTTGCTTTCAGACGCCTCAGTGCCTGGAGCCAGCAGCAGGTAATGGGAAAGGGCCCTGGGCAAAGGGTCATGGTGGAGGGCTTGCTAATGAGGGCTTCTAGGCCTGCTAGGCTGGGCCTGCTGATGAGGGCCTCCCAGCCTGCTAACTGCTTGTTAAGTGCTGCTAAGGAGCTGACTAGCTGACTGCTAAGGAGTTCTGTCCTAGCTCTGCTAATGAGCTTCATAACCCCCACCTGCCCCACTTGATCTGGCTGCGAGCTGCTGCCCAAGGCCACCTTAAGCTGCCTGGCTGTGGTCCAGGGGAGGGGGCCCTTTCAAGGTCTGTTTTTAGGAACGGGCTTTGAAGCTAGTGTATAATATAATTAGCAGTATATTGAATTTAAGGGAAGCATTCTCCTTATGGATGCCTTCCTCCAAAGAAGGCAGTCTGCTATAAGAGGACAGATTCTTGCCTTATTCGAAGAGGTGAGCTCCATCAATAGAAGGCTGCTTGTATCAGTGCTGCTTTGAAGGAGAATAAAACAGAACCGTGACACCAAATAAAGGAGTCTAATACTAATTCTAACAATACTAATACTTAATGAGCATCTGTAGAAGTTGTGAGGGTGACAATTCTAACACCCATTCCACACTCATTAAGAATTGCACAATGGTTGCAAATTGAAATCGCTACTGATTTGCTGTTATGCACAATGTCGTTGACAATCTGCAACACTCCTGAAACCGATCCGCAAAAAGCGCTTAATTGTAGCGCTTTCAGGTAAATCCCCAAAAGTGGATTCACCCTCTGGAAAGCGCTACACTCTTGCAACCAATCTGCAACACTAGCGGGAAAGTTCTGTGCATTACTATTGTTGTGGTTTCTGCAAAGTCCCTCCCCCTGGCTCTCTCCTCTGATCTTCCAGCAAAGCGATCGCCATTTTTTTATTCTCGGAGTGAGTGGAGATCAATGCACCGGCGAGCCTTCGTTTACCCAGCGAGGCTTCCCTGGGTGCAGTCCCTCCCCAGAGCTGTTTAAAGTCACCAAGCACCAAGCAACACACAGCCCCGTTTGCTGGTTTATTTTCCCTTTATTTTTCACTCTATTTTTGGCCAAAAGCCCGTGCGGGGGGGCGGGCGGTATTTTTTTTCACTCGGGGGGAACATGGCAATGATGAAATGGCAGCTCAAACACCACCTGCTAGCTAGATGGGTCTCTCCGTTGCAACAAATCAACACAGATTCGTTGCAACGTGTGTTTTTTTTTAACCTTCCTTAAAGGGAAAGGGAGCATGATAATGGCCGCCCATTGACTGCTTGTTTGATTGACGGCCAGGGGCGGGACAAAGCTCAGCAATATCGCTTCCTGGCTAGCGATTTTTGCTGAGACCGGAAACCTGTGAGAAACGATAAAACGCAACTGGATTCCACTACAAAGGCAGGTATGCACAATGACGAATTCCACTATTTAAAATGGCGTTTTTTCATTCCGCAACCAATTTGCTACATATATCCTGGTGCGGAATGGCCCTAAATATATCCCCAAGTTATCATCAGTAAAACTTACAAAATCCAAACTGACTGCTTACTCACTACTTGATTGGCCCTTATCCAGGAATGGTGCACCCTGGTAGTTCAGACCCAATCAGGAAGCAGCCATCAGCCAGCTCTCCACCTCCAGCTTCCTGTCAGTTTAAGAAGTTTGCTGGGTGGAATAGGAATCTCAGAGCATGCCCTGCTGCCAGTAAGTTGCCCTGGCCTCCTGGTGTCTTTCAAATCAGAGGACATAGGGGGAACTATGGCAGCCTCTGCATACCTTCTGAAAGTGGGGGGGGGGGCTGCAGGAGGCCCTGAAACAGCCCCCCCTACTGGTCCTTTGGGAACCAAGGTGCCCAAGAAAGGCCTCTGCCTTGGGAATGTTTATTCATGAGTTACTCATGTGAGGTTTGCAATTTGCAACCTAAGAAGGGAGGAGTGCCTTGGGGGTAGCCAACACAGGCAATTGCAGCAGGGAAAATAGTGCTGATGTGGGTGGGGCTGGGAAGATGTAGACTTTCCCTTTCCAGATGGATACCACCTAGGTCTTCCTGAATTCTTTCCATAAACATCCAAACAAAGCAAATGTCATGAAAGATGGGGAAACTGTAGAGAAAGCACAGAAGCACCATGAGGCCATGGGGACATGTGGAGAGGAGAGACAATGTTTCCCAGTAGCACTTTTCCAGCAGCACCATCCCAGTAGAAGAAGAGTTAGTTTTTATAATCTGTTTTTCACTGCTCAAAGAAGTCTCAGAGTGGCTTATAATTGCCTTCTCCAGCTGAGACCCAGAGATATCATTTATGGGGTTTGTTGAAGCCCAAAGAATGTTTCAGGGGCTTCTCAATGGTAAAAAAAGTTGTGAAAAGCTGATACAGAGGCAGTAATTGAGAAACCCACTGTAAGTTCTTTGTCTACTTATGTTTCCACATTTGTTTGAAACATACTATTCTTTTTTATTTACTTTGATATTGAACTGAACTGAAGAATGTACAGACAGAAAGGTTTTCAGTTCTTCAAGCAAATTTTTGTTGTCAATGGTGTTTCATCAGACTGGAGGGAGGTGAGTAGCGGGGTATCTCAGGGCTCAGTGCTCAGGCTGGTACTTTTTAACATATTTATTAATGATCTAGATGAAGGGGTGGAAGGACTACTCATCAAGTTTGCAGATGACACCAAATTGGGAGGACTGGCAAATACTCCAGAAGATAGAGACAGAGTTCAATGAGATCTGAACACAATGGAAAAATGGGCAAATGAGAACAAGATGCAATTTAATAAAGATAAGTATAAAGTTCTGCATCTGGGTCAGAAAAATGAAAAGCTTGCCTACTGGATGGGGGATACGCTTCTAGGTAACACTGTGTGTGAACAAGACCTTGGAGTACTTGTGGATTGTAAACTAAACATGAGCAGGCAGTGTGATGCAGCGGTAAAAAAGGTGAATGCCATTTTGGGCTGTATCAACAGAGGCATCACATCAAAATCACAAGATGTCATAGTCCCATTGTATACGGCACTGGTCAGACCACACCTGGAGTACTGTGTGCAGTTCTGGAGGCCTCACTTCAAGAAGGACGTAGATAAAATTGAAAGGGTACAGAGGAGAGCGACAAAGATGATCTGGGGCCAAGGGACCAAGCCCTATGAAGATAGGTTGAGGGACTTGGGAATGTTCAGCCTGGAGAAAAGGAGGTTGAGAGGGGACATGATAGCCCTCTTTAAGTATCTGAAAGGTTGTCACTTAGAGGAGGGCAGGATGCTGTTTCCGTTGGCTGAAGTGGAGAGAACACACAGTAATGGGTTTAAATTACAAGTACAACGATATAGGCTAGATATCAGGAAAAAGATTTTCACAGTGAGAGTAGTTCAGCCTTGGAATAGGCTGCCTCAGGAGGTGGTGAGCTCCCCCTCACTGGCAGTCTTCAAGAAAAGGTTGGATACACACTTTTCTTGGATGCTTTAAGATGCTTTGGGCTGATCCTGCGTTGAGCAGGGGATTGGACAAGATGGCTTGTATGGCCCCTTCCAACTCTATGATTCTATGATTTTGCTATCAAAATGGTGATATGAGCTCCCGGAAGAACTGAGGGCCATGACAGAACTCTGTGGGTTCTGCAGGGCATGCAAGACAGAGCTCTTCCACCAGGCATTTGGTTGAGGCCAGACTGAGACTGGGGTAATAAGATTGGGTACCCCCCTTTCTTCTTGTAATCTATACCCTCCTAGGCCAATATCACCTGGGGTCAGCTATTTTGGCATTTCAAATGGGAACGGAAGAGTTGAAGCTTGTGGGGGGGGGGGCAGAGCAGGGGATAAATGGTTGCCACCATCAAATTGTATTAATCTGTATTATTGTGTGGGGTTAAATTTTTTAAATGTTTTATTCTTTTAATGTAAACCACCACAAGCCAGCTGGGCCAAGAGTGGTGGTATATGTCTAATAATAAATAAATATTTTAATTGAAGGAAGAAATGGTGACAAGTTTTTTCAATTATTTTATATTTACTGTTATTAGCAATTACAGCACTTCTCTTTGTTTGCCACCTGGAGCCTGATATCCCTGTACCTCCATGGAATCAAAGCCAGAGATTTCCACTTCTCAAGTAGCCCTTTTCCCCAGGCGGACTGATCTCTGCAGCCCGGAAATGACGTGGAATTCCAGCAAATACCTAGGTCCCAACTAAAGATTTGTATCCCACAACCTCTCTGGGGTACAGTAGTTTCCCTCCTCCCAAGCAGCTCTTTCTTCTCCAGGAGCCTGGAGATGAGCTGTCATTGCAGAGTTCCCCCTCCAAAACAGCCATTTTCCCCTGGGGAGTTTATCTTTCTAGTCTGCAGATGACTTCCAATTCCAGATTTCCAGGCCACACCTTAAATTTGGTCACCCTGAGTTAGGAATGTTCCTTGAGATTTGGAGGCTGGACCTGGGGAGCAGGCGAAGGAGCAAAGGCTGCCCACCAACCCTATGGGACCCAGCTTGGTCTCTGTGTTCTGCCTGCCTGCCTGCCTGCCTCTGTCCCTTCCCTTCCCTCCCTCTCTCCTCCCTCCCTCCTATTGTTTCCCTGGGTGCAATGAGCTTTGCCTGTAGTATAGCATAAAATGGAGAAAACTGTTTTGAGGACAACGTACAGTAAGGCTTTTACTCTACAGTCATTTGTGACAATAACGCTGGAAGAATACACCAATGGACAAATACATAGTAGTTAGGAGACCTTGAGTATATTTCAGAAAACATGATTTCCCTAAGAAATTACCAAATTAAACATAGTGCTATTAGAAGACAAATCTAATATACTATGTTTTTTAAGTAACAAAATTAAAAGGAAAGAAATCTCTGATGAAAACTAAATAAACTATAAAAGACATAATGCAATTTATGGATACCCCAAGTATACAATAAATATATTTAGGATTAATAAAATAGATTATATGAGGCTATTCAACAGCTGTGAAGATAAAACTATATGACTTTTGATAAATGATCAGAATTTAGCTAGGGCTTTGTGACACACCGTATGGACAATTTAATAAAAGGCAATGCAGTATTTTGTTGTTGTTGTTGTTGCTAAAATCCACAAATTCATGCACATACGGTCACTTTTAATCTGTATGCTGCATTTGCATCAGTATACTTGCAAATCCATAACCTTGACTGTATTTACATGATTTAGTCAGGCTTTACTTCCATTGGTAGTCATGAATTTTAAGAATTCTGTTTATTTATTATCATATGGCATATGTAGCCCAGCCAGGAGATCCTATGATTGTCTGACAGCCAGGCAAGAGATGTTGCCTGGTGGTCTGTCTTTCCCTACCTTTCCTTCACGATCCTAATGTTTCTTGAAGGTCTTTCATCCAAATACCAGCTAGTGTTGATTGGTCTTGCCTGTGCTATCTGGAAAGTCCAATATGCTACCCTTACCCTTAATAATTCCATCCTTCCACTGGAAGATCCCTTCCTTTATTGAAAGGAGTCATTAGATATAAAATTGTTAGAATTTGAAGAAGCTACTACCAAATTATGTACCACTGAGAGTAGTGTTGCTTCATTTGTTTTGGGTTTTTTTTTTGTTATCCATGCTAAGCAGATAATAGTTGAAAGGGTTCCTAGGCTGCCTCCTCCCATAAGGCATGAATGAAAGCAAACTAGAGTAAAAAGTAGGATGCAGCCTCCTGCTGCCCTCATATGTCTCAGGTTCAGGATCCCTCTTGTTTGCCTTTTGGTCAACTACAGGCCAGTCAGCAAAATCTTAAACCAGTCTCTAACTCTTTCTGTATTTTATCCTGTACTCTGTGATATTCATGTCAATAATTTTGCATCCTTCCATACTGGTCATTGGAACAGTAATATGTTTGGAAACAATTCTGTAAACAATTATTTACAGGTTTATACTCTCAGTCCTAGTATAAACCACATGACCAGTAGAATAAAGTGGTGTAAAAATGTTAAATTGGAAGGAAGAAATGAATACTTTTGGGAATTAGGGATCTTGCACTTCAAATTAAAAGGAAGATTTAAAGAGAAAGATCTAGAAATGAAAGTTCTAACTGAAATATGTCTGGAAACCCATCAGATCATATTTATAATTTAGTGAATCACGTCATATTATCTGACAACTAGTAGCTTTCCTGTAGACTGTTTTTACCTGGAGTTGTCAGATATCCATATACAGTTATGTGTAAAGGTAAAGGTAAAGGTATCCCCTGTGCAAGCACCGAGTCATGTCTGACCCTTGGGGTGACGCCCTCTAGCGTTTTCATGGCAGACTCAATACGGGGTGGTTTGCCAGTGCCTTCCCCAGTCATTACCGTTTACCCCCCAGCAAGCTGGGTACTCATTTTACCGACCTCGGAAGGATGGAAGGCTGAGTCAACCTTGAGCCGGCTGCTGGGATTGAACTCCCAGCCTCATGGGCAGAGCTTTCAGGTGGCTGCCTTACCACTCTGCGCCACAAGAGGCTCTTACAGTTATGTGTAACTAGGGGCAAAGCCTGTTGTATCCAAGAATACAACGGGCGCTAGAGCTTGGCAGTGGGAAGAGGAAGGGGAGGAGTTGTCCAGTCTAAGGGTATGGGGTTGAATGTGTGTGTTGTGTGGGAGGTTGTGGTGGCATGGTGGCAAATGAGGGCATGGGTATGGAGATATGGGTGTCAAGAACCTGTGGTGTTGAATGTTCGTTGAGTGTGGGGGAGGACTGACCTTTGGGAATTTTGTCATAGTGGTTACAGATGAGCTTTCCAGAGCCATGTCCTCAGATATGTGAAGGAAAAATCAGACTGGAGACTCTTCTTAGGGGAAGATTACATGGCAACCAATTCCTCCCAGTTCTGCGTCATTTCCCTTCTTGTGTGAATTAGGCCACATTCACTGAAATGCCCCTCTGCCCTAATACACATGGGGTAGTTACAGTACACAGGTGTCCAACCTGTTCCTTCTTTTCCATTTTTTCACTGTTGATAAAATGTTATGTGCCCACATGCTTCTTTCATGGTTGTTCCTTAGAAGAACGGATTTTTGTACCCTATTGCTTACTACCCAAAGGAGTCTCAAAGCGGTTTACAAACACCATTCCATTTGTCTCTCCACGATAGTCAACCTGTGAGGTATGTGGGGTTGTGAGAGGTCTGAGAGAACTGGGAATGGGCTGCAGTGACCCAGCAGGCCTCAGGTGTCTCAAAGCATTTTCCAATCGTCTTTCCTTTCTCTTCCCATAGTAGACTCCCTAAGAGGAAGACTCCCTGTGCACAGTAGTCTTGACCTTAGTAAGGTTTTTTATACTGTTTTTTTATTTGCCAGGCCAAGGTGATTTGCTAGGCCAATAAGTCATTCAGTTACCATGTTTCTCCAGCCATTTACTTGTTCTCTATTTACAATTTCAGGCTGTAAATATTTATTTAGATCTTCCTGCACTTTCCAGACTCACAGGACTGATGCTGGTCTGCCTGTCTGTGCCCCAGAATACAAAGAGTTGCTGGTAAGGGCTGACCATAGCCCAGGAGGGACACACCTGCACCACTCCCTACCAAAAATGGCTCATTTGAAGGCTGGACTCTGAGGTGTTGTACAATTTTGAACTCCCACCTCCAAACCTCCAGGAATATTTCCAACTGAGGGGTAGCCAACCTCCAGGTGGGGCCTGGAGAGCTCCTGGAATTACAGCTCACCTGCAGAGTATAAAGATCAGTTCCCCAGGCAGAAAGGGCTACTTTGGAAAGGGTTGTGGTAGAGAAGAAACATTTAAGGTCTCCCACACAGGTTGTTGTTGAATTGAAAGACTTGAGGCCTATTGCACAGGGTTGTTGTGCAAATGAAACAGGAGACAAAAGAGCCAGTTTCTTCTGCAGAATAATGCTGTGAGGTGGCCTCATATCCGCAGAGAGTTGCAAAGAAGAAAGACACATGGCTTGACTGTGTCTAATCCCCGGGCAGAGCAGTATTTTAAGTGAGAAGGGGCTTTTCTGTGGCCTCCCTGTCAGCCAACTGTTTGGCAGAAGGGGATTGCCCCCCCTCAAAAGGAAGGCCCTCAGGCTCCCTTGCGTTGCTCTTGGAAAGGCCTCCCTCCCCTTAGTCAGGGCCTGTCAGAGGCTCCTTCCCAGCAGGCCGGAAGGGGGGGAGGGGGAGGGAGGGAGGGAGGGCACTCACCAGCCCCCCGCTAGCTCTGTCAGGGTTCTGAGGCAATTTACAGTTGGACATGACAATCAGGAAAGCCTTGGGGCAAAAAGGGCTGGCACAGCCTGTGTTCTCATCCCCCTTGGCAGCCCTACTGACCTCCTCTCCCTGTGGTGGTCAGGAGCAGACTGGCAGCCAGACTGGGCTGGGTGAATGGAATTTTGGTCTGTCCTGGTGAGGGGCCAATGGGAAGGCACTTCGCGCCTTCCGAATGGCCCCTCCGCTTGTCAGTCCAGGGCCAAGGGGCCAATTGTTGCCCCCCCATCACAGACTGAGCCCACCCCAACACCCCTTACTCTTTTATTAAGACGGAAAAGATATTTAGAATTCCTTCTAAATTACCTTTGGCAGTATAACAAATCAAGGTAATTTGCTATTGGCATCTGTGAGAATAGTTCAGAATTGTATAATAGAAATTCCAATTTTAACCATTTTGAATGGGTAATTTACATCATTAGAAAATTGTAATCATTTAAAAGTTTTTTGTTAATATACAGTTATCCATCCTAACTTATATAACAAATGGATAATAGATACAATGTAACAGAAGAGTCAAAATAGTTGTCTTGCAGTATTCCTATTGTAAGCATTAACCTGCTGCTTACATTGAATCAGAATCACACAAATCTGGAAGATACCACAGAGGTCATCCAGTCCAGCCCCTAGCTTCTCAGGGACACACACTCCTGACAGGTGCCTATCCAATCTCCTCATAAAAACTACCAACAAAGGAGATTCTATCACCTTCCAAGGCAGCATATTTCATCTACAAACAGCCCTCACCATGAGAAAATGCATTCTAATATTTAAATGGAACATCTTTTCCCATAATTTCAACCCACTACTCCTAGTCTTTCTCTCTAAAGCTGCAGTAAACAAGTTGGATCCCTCTTCAACATGTCTAACTTTTATGTAATTAAATACAGCTATGCTGTATACAGCCATGCTGTATTTAATTAATCCTGTATTTAATTTTATGTAATTAAATACAGAATTCTATGATTCTATGATTCTATCATCCCTTGTCATCCTGTTCTCCAGGCTATACAAACCTCAATTTGTCCTCATAAGGCATGGATTCCAACCCCTCAACCATCCTAGTCACCCATCTCAAAACATATTCCAACCTGTCAATGTCCTTGGACCGTAGCATCCAGAACTGGATACAGTATTCCAAATTAAGTCTAACCAATGTGGAATACAGTGGTATTATAACTTCCCTTGCTCTAGATTCTATGCTCATAGCAATGCAGCCTTCTTAGATGCCATATCACACTGTTGGCTCATATTCAACATTGTCCACAAGAACGCCTAAGTCCAATTCACATGTACTTATATCAAGCCAGGTATCCCCCATTTTATACCTGTACACATCGGATTGGATTCTAGCGTGGACGACTGCAAAGAATTAAAATCTACTGGAGAATAAAAAATACTTCTTTTTAAAGTTAGCATGATACATCTATACAAAACATTTCAAAACACTTAAGCAATATCTGAGTGACTGACAAAAGCTGGCAGTCTGTTCACATTGTGAGTACCACTCAAAAAAGGGGCTTTTAAAAAAATGCATACATATACATTTCCCTGACAAGGTAGATTAGATGGAGAGTTTCATAATGTGAAGTAATGCCTATGCGCAATTCTAGCCCAGCATTCTGGCTACCACACCATCCTTGCTTCTCATACTCTGCCCTCTTTTCCATGCAGCAATTAATATATTAGATATTTTCTCACATAGCTTGGCATCCATGTTAATAGGCCACCCACATTCTGTTTGTGCTCACCTTTCACATACAATATGATATCAAATGCAGAAAACAGTATGCCTGAACAAACAAGCCTAGAGTAGTAGTCCTCTTTCATTTTCTTCTTTGCCATTCATTCATTTTAAAAACATCCCTCTGCATACAGATTAGCCGTGTTTGCACTACATCCGTTTTTGCTCTTTCTGCTTGTACAATGAAATAATAAATGCTTTGATAAAAGGATTATACAGTCACCTACTTTCAAATTGCTCTTCTAGGTATCTTACCATCATCCTTACAGTGTGTTTTAGAAAATCTGAAGAGTAGAAACAATGATCTGTTGGTAGCTTCTCTTGCAGGCTTTCAAATTCTTGTGCAATGCAATATATGGCCATTTATTTCCACCTAATTTATTATCAAACTGCTGTTGCTTAGGGTTCATGATAACTGCTACCATGTACAGGACCACATGGCACTCCACAAGGTATTTCCAAAAGGAAGAGTTTTGCACCTACAGGCTAACTACATCCCAAAATGACTTTCACCATGTCACCCACAACAGCTCTGGTATAATGGTTTTACAGGCAAACATTTTCATGCTTACACATATTCTAAGTCAGGGGTAGTCAAACTGTGACCCTCCAGATGTCCATGGACTATAATTCCCATGAGCCCCTGCCATGGACATCTGGAGGGCCACAGTATGACTACCCCTGTCCTAAGTCTTGCTGGGTCCAAAGTAATTTGTCTCCAAGTAAATATGCTGAGAAGAGATGCAATAATACGCTGCAGCCCCATTGGATCAGATCTCAGAAGCTAAGCAGGGTTGAGACTTGCATTAAAGACCACAACAGAAGACTGCAGAGTAAGGCAATGACAGACAGCCTCTGCCTCATCACTTGCTACAAAAGTCCCTTGCTGTGGTTGCCATAAGTTGAAACTTGGCATATGAAGTTGCTGAGTGCCAATGGTATTTAGTTCAAGAAGTATGTCCCCTAAGCACTGTGGCACCAGTGCAAAAACGAAGGAAAGGAAGATCCATGTATCATACAGCCACTCTCGAAGATAGCACTAGGATCCTACAACTACTCAGAGACAATCTTAGAACTGACAACAACTTAGAATTCAGCAACTGGCTGGTAAAATATGTCTCATTCCAAAGAAAGATAAAAATAAAGCTTTGCTGAGACCAACTATCTTTTTCATTCAATTTCACAGCCAATATTCTGGATGGCTTTTGTCTGTGTTGGCCCCCTCTTTCCCAGCACGGCTTTTGCACCTAACAACAACAATGACCTGACTGGGAAGAGCTTGTGTAGGTGATAATTTACATATATTAGTTTTGTTGTTGTTGTTAGGTGCGAAGTCGTATCCGACCCATCGCGACCCCATGGACAATGATCCTCCAGGCCTTCCTGTCCTCTACCATTCCCCAGAGTCCATTTAAGTTTGCACTGACTGCTTCAGTGACTCCATCCAGCGACCTCATTCTCTGTCGTCCCCTTCTTCTTTTGCCCTCAATCACTCCCAGCATTAGGCTCTTCTCCAGGGACTCCTTCCTTCTCATGAGGTGGCCAAAGTATTTGAGTTTCATCTTGAGGATCTGGCCTTCTAAGGAGCAGTCAGGGCTAATCTCCTCTAGGACTGACCGGTTTGTTCGCCTTGCAGTCCAAGGGACTCGCAAGAGTCTTCTCCAAAACCAGAGTTCAAAAGCCTCAATTCTTTGACACTTGGCCTTCCTTATGGTCCAACTTTCGCAGCCATACATTGCAACTGGGAATACCATAGCCTTGACTAACGCACTTTTGTTGGCAGGGTGATGTCTCTGCTTTTTAGGATGCTGTCTACATTTGCCATAGCATTCCTACCCAGGAGCGTCTTTTAATTTCTTTGCTGCAGTCCCCATCTGCAGTGATCTGGGAGTCCAGGAAAATAAAATCTGTCACTATCTCCATTTCTTCCCCATCTATTTGCCAGGAATTTTGAGGGCCAAATGCCATAATCTTTGTTTTCTTGATGTTGAGTTTCAAGCCAACTTTTGCACTCTCCTCCTTTACCCGCATCAACAGGCTCTTTAGTTCCTCTTCACTTTCTGCCATTAAAGTAGTATCAACTGCATATCTGAGGTTGTTGATATTTCTCCCTGCAATCTTGATCCCAATTTGTGACTCCTCTAATCCCGCCTTTCTCATGATATGCTCCGCATACATGTTAAATAGGCAAGGCGACAGGATACAGCCTTGCCGAACTCCTTTCTCAATTTTGAACCAATCAGTGATTCCATGTTCAATTCTCACTGTTGCTTCTTGACCTGCATATAAGTTTCTCAAGAGACAATTAAGATGCTCTGGTATTCCCATCTCTTTAAGAACTTGCCACAATTTGTTGTGCTCCACACAATCAAAGGCTTTAGCATAGTCAATGAAGCAGAAGTAGATGTTCTTCTGGAACTCCCTAGCTTTCTCCATGATCCAGCATATGTTGGCAATCTGATCTCTAGTTCCTCTGCCTCTTCGAAATCCTGCCTGTACTTCTGGAAGTTCTCGGTCCACATATTGCTGGAGCCTAGCTTGTAAAATTTCAGCATAACTTTGCTAGCATGAGAAATGAGTGCAATAGTGCGGTAGTTTGAACACTCTTTGGCATTGCCCTTCTTTGGGATTGGAATGTAAACTGACCTTTTCCAATCCTGTGGCCATTGTTGAGTTTTCCAAATTTGCTGGCATATTGAGTGTAGCACTTTTACTGCATCGTCTTTTAAGATTTTGAATAGTTCTCCTGGAATGCTGTCACCACCACTAGCTTTATTGTTGCTCAGACTTCCTAAGGCCCATTTGACTTCACATTCCAGGATGACTGGCTCCAGGTCAGTAACTACCCCATTGTGGTTATCAGGGATGTTAAGCTCGCTCTTGTATAGTTCTTCTGTATAATTTTGCCACCTTTTAAAAATCTCTTCTGCTTCTGTGAGGTCCTTACCATTTTGGTCCCTTATAATACCCATCTTTGCATGAAACGTTCTCTTCATATCTCCAATTTTATTGAAAAGATCTCTGGTCCTCCCCATTCTATTGTTTTCTTCTATTTGTTTGCACTGTTCATTTAAGAAGGCATTCTTATCTCTTCTAGTTTTTCTCTGGAATTCTGCATTCAATTGGTTGTATCTTTCTCTTTCTCCCTTGCCTTTCACTCCCCTTCTCTCCTTAGCTATTTGTAAAGCTTCCTCAGACAGCCATTTTGATTTCTTGCATTTCTTTTTCTTTGGGATGGTTTTAGTTGCTATCTCTTGTACAATGTTGCGAACCTCCGTCCATAGTTCATCAGGCACTCTGTCTATCAGATTTAATTTCTTAAATCTATTTGTCACCTCTACTGTGTATTCGTCGGGGATATGATTTAGTTCATACTTGAGTGGCCTAGTGCTTTTCCCTACTTTCTTCAATTTAAGCCTAAATTTTGCAACAAGAAGCTGACAATCTGAACCACAATCAGCTCCTGGTCTTGTTTTTACTGACTGTTTACTGACATATATTACCTTAGAATGAGTAATACAATGTAAGTACTATACAATAGTGACATTCAATATCAGTGACAATTACAGTGATTCTGGAGTTCTGAGCCAAGGTCCAGGATATGACCCAGTCTCTGGGGTTACCTGCCTGAGCCACCACAAGCTCAAGAAAGGGAACTCTTCTCCATCAGTGGAGATCTTATGTTAAATCAAACCCTGTATATCCATTGTGCAAGGACAGCAGATATGTGGGATGGCTACCTGTTTCCTGAGCTCTTGAAGATTTGGGGGCAGACATTTTGGGAATGAGCTCTGAGCCAACTGGAAGCTGTCTGAGCCCCAGACTGGGTAAATGGGTTTATATGCACACTGTCCATTAAGATGGCCAAATGCTATCATGGCCCAGGAAGATGCATCACTTGGTTATTTTTCTTCCCTTCTCTGTCAACAGATGGTTGGGGCTGTGTGAAGGTTGACGTATGATTTAGATTCACTGGCCACATTGACTGGAGCTATATGTACTTTAAGTTAAGAAATGTAAGCAGATATGAGGAAATAAATGAAAACAGACAACATGTCTACATCCTCACTTTTGGTAAAGCTAAAAGATGCTTGCACTTTTAGAAATACTTAGTATTTTAAATGTCTTATATAACCAATCAATAGGGATTTTTAGACACTTCATGACTTACTTCTCTGTCTCTGTGTATGTGTTATAGTCATATTTCATCTGAAAGAAAAGTAGTTCTATTTACCTTTATTCTCCTAAACAGATTGCTTCAAAAATGTCAACAGCTTAAAAAAGGTTATTAATTCACTATAAAGCTTATGATTGCAATTTCATAGAAAGTTATATACACGTACCCTGTTGTGAGACAAAGCTGACTGGAATATTTACAAGCCTTCCAATATAAAACTTCTACAAGGTGTTTGCCTTATTTCTCATATCAAGGTCCTACAGTTTTTTCCCCAAACATCTTAAAACAAAAGCACTTACCTGGATGCATTGCTTAAAATTAAGTGCTTTATTTTAGGAGCACAAATTTGTTCTCTTCTATGTATTTTCATAATGTTAATTTTGTGTGGTAAAAGCTTTTTTGAACAGTTTTATATGTCTATACTACCTCCCTTTTAATAAAAGGGTTGAATTTCTTTGAATATTTGCATGGAATTTAAACACTGCATGGAATGTAAAAGTCTATACAGTAGTCATGACACCACCTATAGAACAACACCCTCTAGAGATGCTCTTAGATGTCTAAAAGTAAATCCCAGTCTACATGAATGGACTTTTTCAGTTTCCCCCTGATAATCATAGAATCATAGAGTTGGAAGGGGCCATACAGGCCATCTAGTCAAACCCCCTGCTCAACAAGGATCAGCCCAAAGCATCCTAAAGCAATCTATAATGGATAATCTATCCATACTTCTCTTTTTAAAGAAAAGTATGTAACTAAGCAGTCCAAGCAATTTCTTTCATAAAGCATAGGGAATATATATATACCCATAGACAAAGTTCTTACGTGAAAGTGGTTTATAAGAGATTAGAAACAAATATATATGGTGTAAAAAACAACAAATCTTGCTGTATACAGTCCTGGCTGAGAATGCAGCCATGTTTAGAAATGCAATCTGACACAGAGAATCCACAAAGAGAGATGCCACCTTGTGCAAGCAATATGACTGAAAACTGAACTTGTTACTCTAATGTAAGTTGCTTCTTCCAATCACTTCAGCAGGTCTGTTATCAGTGAAAATATTACTCCTACTGAAAAAGAGCTACTCTTGAAGCATATTATACAGCACAATTCAAACTTACACTAGTACAATTTCTATTAAACTGACAGAAATAGATCTTGCATATTGCTTTGAAATTAAATCCAAAATTAGTTTATTTAGCTTTGATGTATTAATCTTCTCAAGAGCAAATTGCTTTTAAAAAATATAGGATTGTTCAGGGGACAAGAAGAGTAGGGGCTGGAGAGCAGTAGGTGGGGTGAACATGCAACACTGATGCCACAAAATGATGGGATGGCAGGAAACCACATTTGAATTGGGAGTTCCTCACTGGAAAACTGCAAGTTAAGATCTGAAGGAGGAAAAAGTTGTAAACAAAGATTCAGAAACTGTGGAGCAAGGGGCACAAATTTCATATCTACCCCTGGGGAGGGATAATTTTGTGTGGAAAGTTTTGCATTGTAGGATTCTTTAAGTACACCAGTACCAATACAGGGATTTGCTCTTGTTCCAGACAGAGAGACTCACTATGGTTCTGACTCTGAATATAAGGAACTTGATGTGGGTGGATTGGTTTTGTGTATTTAATTGCTCTGGACTGTTCTGTTATGGCCTGACTGAGTATAGGCATGTGCTTTTAAAGCCCTTGGCATCTAATTAGCTTTTCTATACAAGATTATTTTATTCCTGGCAAGAAATTTATCTCAACAATGCTTTATTGTGGATCTAATACACAAGCAATACTTCTGGAGAATCTTTATTTCCATTCTAATATTTTATTAAACCTTCACTATATTGCATTCTTCACATTGATTTACTCAACAGAAAATCATCTCATCTATTACTATTACATGAATAAATACAGGAGAGTAATTACATGTCAGCAAAAGTATTTTATTCCAAAATAAGGAGGTCACGTGGAAGTATTGGGCTCATCCAAGAAGAACAACTAGATTCCATTATTTTGGGGATGTAGGCTTTTGAAAGTCATTGAAAGTCAATGCACTTGTCAGAGCATTGATTCTTGAAGCTCATACCCTGAATATCTTGTTGATCTCTAGAGTGCTACTGAACTCAAATCTAGCTGTTGTGCCCCCAGACCAACATGGTCACCCTCAGAAACTACCTTCTAAGAAGCAACTCTGAATTAATTCAACTTCTCCTACTTATAAGTTTTAAAAGTAATCTCCTAACAATAGCTAGCTGTCCCTCTTGATAAGGGTCCACATTCTTGGCTAATTATTTTATAATTATCAAACACCAGATAAAAAATATCTATGCTTAAATATATATA
This sequence comes from Paroedura picta, assembly GCF_049243985.1. Lineage (NCBI taxonomy): Eukaryota > Metazoa > Chordata > Lepidosauria > Squamata > Gekkonidae > Paroedura > Paroedura picta. The sequence continues at coordinate 82,378,545 of NC_135374.1, read as the reverse complement.
TAAATTGTTAGCTTGTTCTTGTTACTTTTTATCTTAAAGTCTATTTAAAATAGCAATTACAGCTTCTCATCCATATGAATATCTTTAGTCCATCCTTTAAGTCTAGCTTAAGTGTTATCTTATACTAGATATAACAGATTATCAGGAAATTGGTTTTTATTTTCTATGCATATTGTTCACTGGACGTTATGTTTCTTATCCCCTCTACTGCTGGTCTTATCTGTGACATAATACTACTGCATCCAAGAGTGTCAATATGGTTACTTATAAATGTAAAGCCTCCAAATGTTACTCAATTAATTTGATTAACCTTGTTAGTTTTTCTGTTTCCTCATCTTGTTTGGAAAGATTCTTTTGTTTTATTTTATTTGTCATTAGGCATTGACTATAAAGAATAGGAGAAAATATTTACTGTTCATCTTTGGTTGATAGCTTAGAGCTGTTGATGGCTGGGGGAGCTAGATAATTTGAAATTTCAATTTACCTGTATATTTGCAGCTGCTGAAAGTGGATATCCAAGAGAACATAATGGTAAAAATAAACAAATTAATTATCATGACTATCACAGGGTATGTAGAACACATAGCTGCTGTGGGATCCATGATCCTGGCCCCTCCCTCTCTGACACATACACGCACACTTCTCTCACCTCTCCTCTTACCTTTCCCACATACCTGTACTTCCTGGTTCCTCCCCCCTCAATCCTTCCTCACTCATACATACTTTTCACCTTCCCCCCTGCCTCTCTCACCTACCTGTCCTTCCTGGTCCCTCCCCCTCAATCCTTTCCACTTGTTCCCCACCTTTTTTCCACTCCCCCATGCCTCTCCCACTTACCTGTCCCTCTTTGTCCCTCCACTCACAAATTCCCCCACCTATCCTCTCTCACATACCTCTTCTTCCTTGTTCCCCACACATCTACACCACCACCCACTTACACCCCTTCTTACATGTTGCAGCATGAGTTCTGTGGCTCTCCAGTGGCAGCTGCAGCATCTCCCTGCCTCCCTGGCCTGCCTCACTCTGTGGAGAGTGGGGCAGGTGTGGGAAGCTTGGCACCATGGCAGGAGAGCTTCCCTGGCCTTCCTCACTCCATGGAGAGTGGGACAGCCACAGGAAGCTGGGCACCATGATGGGAGATCTTCTTTGGCCTTCTTTGGATGGAGGGACAGGCTTGGCAAGCTGGATGCCATGATAGTAACGCTTCCCCAGCCTGTCCCACTCTGAAGAGAATGGTACAGGCCTGGGAAACCTGGCACCACAGCAGGAGAGCTTCCCCAGCCTGCCCTGCTCTCTGGAGGGTGGAACAGGCTGGGAAGCCAGATGCCACAGCAACAGAGTGGCCTCAGCCTGCTTTAGCTAAGGTGACCAGATTGTCCCACTTTTGGAGGGACATCTGGGGGCACCTGGCAAATTGTACTTATGTTGAAATTAAAAAATATATATATTGCAATACTATTTTTGCATTCTATGTGTTCTATGAAACTTTTTGTTGCTCCATATAGACCAAATTTTTAATCAAGAACCCCCCCCCCCCTCCCGGTCAATGGTGACCCGCTTTACCAATGTTAAAATCTGGTCACCTTAGCTTTAGGGGCCCTGCCTTTGCTGGCTTTGCAGCCTGCACCAAGGCCACGGCCTCCTCACATTTTCTGGCATGCTGTCTGGGGCTGGGCTAAGGACATAATGTCTGTACCCATTTCCATCCCAGGGGGCGCACCAGAAGTGGTGTTCTACGTCAATAACTTTCTGTAGAATACAGTTAGAGATGTAAGAAATATAAAAACTTCTTTGGTCAGAAAAACTAATATCCTTGTTCAGCAACTTTTATGTTCTCACTGCACTAAAACACAGCAATGAAGCCAATCAGACAATGCTGCATATGAATGGATCATTTCTCTGGAGTGGCCGTGGTCTGTATTAAGCATAGTAGATTCACACAGCAGTATTTAAGCTTCCAGTTCTTAGAGTACGAGTGAGAAGAATGTGCAATGAACCAGGGAAAGGCTTTTGTAAACCATGATTTCACGGCTGGCCTTAGGAAAGTGTCTCACTTTTTCTCTTTCACTTACACACAAACACAATACACACTGTATTACACAAAGTCAGATGACTGGCCCATTTAGACTAGTATTGCAAGTCTTAATCTGACTGGCACCATCTCTCTAGGCAGCCTTTTGTAGCTCCCTTCTGTCTGAAATCATTTACCTGGAGATGCTGAAAAATGAATTTGGGACTTTCTGCATATAAAATATGCTCAGCCAACAAGCTCTGGCCTCACCATATTCAGGGCCGACATCATCTGAAATAGGGAGTTAATACAGCCTATTTTACAAAAAGAAGGTTGCCAGGATTACTTAGATAATTTACACAAAGCAGTTTCGAAATGTCAGGAGAGTGCTATATAATTGCTAAATGCTTATCAGCCTAACCTCAACTTGGTGCTTACAGCAGATGAACCTAGTGAAGAATGCCTGTTATGTGTTTTGTTTTGGCAACAGCACTAATACACTTAGAACAATGAATATGAATCCTACCATTAAGATTTACCTCATAGCATTTTTTCAATGTGAGGTCCTTACAGATGCCAGCTAGCCAGCCAAGCAGGCTCCCACTTAGCACTATCATTATCTTTCCATGGAGCAATTGGCACAGGCTTTCTCCCAGCAGGTTCACTGCTTCCAGCTAGACCAAATCATTTACCTATCTTGTTTTGAGCAGTCCCCATTCCACTAGGGACTTCATCCCACCAGTACTTCTGTACAGTCTGTGGCCAGATATCAGACATTAGCAGAGACTTGAAAAAAATCAATTTAAACTTTGGTTTAAGAGAAAGGACTATGTTTGTGTCTCTAAAAATACCACTAAGATGAAAAAAACCTGTTGACTGCTTCATGTACCTCATATTGATTAAGAACAGATACCATAGACCTTATAAGGGCTACAGATTTAAATATTTGTATTATGTCACAGTATCTTAGTGGAACAAGCCTGTAATGCATATTTTGGTGGTATTTAAAATGAATAATTGAATGCAGCATGTCTGTTTATTCTCACAAAAATCCATTCCTCAGATTACTTCAAATAAGGAGGAGGAGATGATTTTTATACTCCACTTTTCCTTGCCCTAAGAACTGTCAACTTTTAAAAGAAACATAACCCCAAGAAGAAAAAGCAAACAATGCTGCCCCTCAGGTAAGAGAAGAAACACTGAAAAAACAGTAAATCCCAAAGTACATCCAAGTAGAATAAAAAAACAACTCTTCTTTGTCTTAATAAATGAACATTGTTCAGACAGAAGGTAAATTCACATAACCAAGTCCGTACCTTGAGAATATGGGATCCAGGAAGGATCTGAAAACCTGTAAAGTGTTTATCTGTTCTTTGCTTTGTGTTGAGTTTGCATACTCACTGTATGAACACAAAACTACTAAAAGTAAATAAAAGGGAAGGTAGCATAGTAAACTGAGTGTTAAGGTAGAGAACCTAAGATGAGAACCATTTTTTCATGTGATGAATTTCAAGCAAATCTGCTGTATAAAAGTTCTCTGCATATAACTTTTAGTTCTGTGGATTGCAGTTTAATACACAGGTGTTAATTGTTTTCATAAATTCACATCTTTCTAACTAGTAGGTGCAAAGAAATAAAAATAGAACCTGATATGTATTTCAGATGTGTTTTTAATCCTTTGACTGAAACTCAGAATCCTTTTACCAGCTTAGAACACTGATAGTAATTCTATTACCACTGCAATAGCCATCCCTTTCTAATTCTCTAGACACAATTACTGCACACCATGCAGAGTGAATACAAATTAAGAGAAGAAAGAATCGCTGCAAGGGGTAGAGGGAGCACAATGAAGCATGGCTGGAAAAGTTCCTGCAGGGGATGCTCTTGTACTCTTCTAGTTAAGCCAAATAATATTTTTTGTAATTTTTTGGAAAAGAAACTGGTGAAAAATGCCTACTTCTACATTTGATTTTTTTTTTTACATCTGCCTGTGGCAATTTTTACAAAGACAATTAAAATGTTAATTAACACAGTTATCAGTATTTTTAACAGCACCCAGCTACTTGCCACTATAAAGATAGCAATCAAGAGTTAGATCGAGTAAGGTTGGATTGTGCTTCAGTTGTGAGACAATAACCATTGCTGATAAGCCACTCTCATTCTGAAAGGAAAGGAGACGTTTTAAAGAACCTTGTCACCCTTTCCTCCCATCGACAGCTCTGCACTGAAGACCTCAGGGTGAGATAGAATCCCAGGTCTTATTCAGCACTACTCTAGAGTGGTCCACTTCTTCATTATGCATTTGTTTATCTCCATAGGTTATTTTTATGTCAAGAACAAAGAAGACATGAACATGACAATTGCTATATAAGTATCTCTATCTCTCTAAATAAATAATCATAGAATAATAGAGTTGGAAGGGACCTCATGGGTCATCTAGTCCAACCTCCTGCACTATGCAGGACACTCACATCCCAATTGCTCATCTACTGTAACCCGACACCACTTTGCCTTCACAGAATTAGCCTCTCTGTCAGATGGCTATCTTTGTTGTTGTTAGGTGTGAAGTCGTGTCTGACCCATCGCGACCCCATGGACAATGATCCTCCAGGCCTTCCTGTCCTCTACCATTCACCAGAGTCCATTTAAGGTGATGTCCATGTGTAGAGTCGTCTCTTGGGTTGTTGGAAAAGAGTGTTTGCTATGACCATTGTATTCTCTTGACAAAATTCTACCAGCCTGTGCCCTGCTTCATTTTGTACTCCAAGGCCTGTTATCCCGGTTATCTTTTGGCTTCCTACTTTAGCATTCCAATCCCCCATGATGATAAGCACATCATTTTTTGGTGTTGCTTCTAGAAGGTGTTGTGGGGCTTCATAGAACTGATCAACTTCATCCTCTTCTGCAGCAGTGGTTGGGGCATAGGCCTGCATTGTTGAATGGTTTGCTTTGGATTCAAACTGAGATCATTCTGTCATTTTTGGGGATTGTATCCCAAGACTGCTTTTCCTACTCTCTTATTGATTATGAAGGCTACTCCATTTCTTCTGCGAGATTCTTGTCCACAGTAGTATATCTGATGGTCATCTGAATTAAATTCACTCATTCCTGTCCATTTTAGTTCACTGATTCCTAAAATGTCGATGTTCAGTCTTGTCATCTCTTGTTTAACCACGTCCAGCTTGCCTTGATTCATGGATCTGACGTTCCAGGTTCCTATGGAATAAAAATCTTTACAGCATCGGACTGTCTTTTCGCCACCAGTTACTTCCACAACTGAGTGTCCTTTCGGCTTTGGCCCAGTCGCTTCATTCATTCTGGCACTACTTGTACTAGCCGTCTGCTCATCCCCAGTAGCATATTGGACACCTTCCGAACTGAGGGGCTCATCTTCCGATGTCATATCGTTTTGCCGTTTGAACTTGTCCATTGGGTTTTCATGGCAAAGATACTGGAGTGGTTTGCCATTTCCTTCTCCAGTGGATCACCTTTTATCAGAGCTCTCAGCTATGACCTGTCCATCTTGGGTGGCCCTGCACAGCATAGCTCATAGCTTCACTGAGCTACGCAAGCCCCCTTGCCACGGCAAGGCAGCGATCCTTGAATGGGGGATGGCTATCTAGTCTCTGTTTAAAAATTTCCAAAGATGGAGAACCCAACACCACCTGAGGAAGCCCGTTCCACTTAGATTGTCCTGTTCATGTCTTCTATTATTCTTGACATACATATAGATACACAGAAAGAGAGACGTATATATGTGTGTGCGTGTATGTATTTTTAAAAAATACAAATCAATAATGAAAAAGCACAAAAGTAATAAGATACATTAAAGATTTAGATGCAGTGATCTAAAAGACATCATTGTTATAAATAAATAAACAGACAAACCCCTGGAATAAGCATTTTGAAGACAGAAAAATGCTTTGAATGTCCCCAAAGAAAGCAATGAACGAGTCAGCCTCATCTGTCTGGGCCTGGAATTCCAAAGAGAAGGTATTGCATGCCAGCTATTCTAGTAGTGCCATTGTAAGCGGAGTTACAATCGTCATAGCCCATTATCCTCATGGACAATGTAACCTTTTACACCAAAAGATGCTCCAATTATCTTAAGGCAATCAAAACTTACTGTGTTTGTAAAGCTTGTTTTGAGATGGGATGAACACCTCAAAATGATCACCCTGACATATAAAGATCCACTAGTCCAAGCAATATTAAACCAATTTGATAGTATAAAGGAACAGGGATAGTATTTATTTAGGAGGTTATCAGCCACAGGAGCAGTATCAGTACTTATTTCCACATCAAAAAGAAACCCCAAACCGATGTGTTGGATTGGAAAAGGCATGGAGTGCTGAAAACATACATGGACTTTATACTCTGCTTCATCATTCTGTACAACATGGACCATGACAGCCAGGGAAATGCCTATTGAGTCTAAAAACATTGGACCTTAGTACAATTTTTTTTTTCATTTATGAGGAAATGTTAAGAATATATAGGTACCTCGGTATACTAAACTACAGGGCAAATGTATAAATAACCTGACTGTGGGAGCTTTTCAGTATTCTGATGAAACATCAAGTGCAGTTTTGTGAATGTATATTAGACAAATAGAAACATTCAGTTACAAGGCTCTACAAGAATTCCAGATTTGGTGTAACAACTAGGTGGAAGTCATAGAAGAAAAACTATGCATGGAGACAAGAACCTTTAGAATACAAGCACAGATGTTATGTCCTTATGATGGGTCATTGATAGATAATAGCTATCCTCCTGTTCTTCAATTAGGCCCCAAATTTCATTTTTACATAAAATGTCCGCAATAAACTGTAAATATGTTTATTAATCCCCAAATAGAACTTATTTCTTTTTCAACTGGTCCAGTTTGTGAGGTCATCCAATTTTCCACCATAATTCCCCAGGCTTTCTTTGTTATGTCTCCTAAAGGAATGTGATCTGCAGATTTTAATAAACACGTTCTTCTTTACTTCCCTAAGGCCAATATCAAAACCATTACTAAAATTATTCTGATAGTACATGAGTTTTCATAATGGAGAATTTTCTTTCTTATATGCGTGAAGGGAATATAAAAACAAATATCTTTCAACCTTATCCTATAGAGAATGCACACAGGAAAGAATATGCATTTGCTTTTTTGGTTTCCTCCTTTATTCTGTGGCCCCCGATACTTCAAGAGCACTGATTTTAGAAGTTGTGGGTCTGGCATGGATCAAAAGTCACATGGTCCATGAAGCTGCCCTGAAGAAAGAAAACATTCTTGTATCCTCCTATACTAATAGAATTCTTACTTGTGGAGGTCAATTTGACCTATGTCTCCTCGGTTGCATTGGTTTTTATCCACATGTCCTGAAATGTTGTTAATCTTTTCTTGGAAGTCTAGGTACACTCCTAGGAGAATGGTAAATGTATAAAAGAGCTGTATCCATGGTGTCTGCAGGATTCACATGTCTTTACAATGCATTTTCCCACTAATCATTTTTTTATGTTTGATCACATGCAAGAAAAGATATGTATGTTCCAGGAAACATTAGTAAATACAGTGGATCTGTATTGCAGATCCAGTGGCAAAGGTTGATGTTTCATCCAAGGAATAATTTTTTTAACCATTTCAGTTTCTTCATTGTCAACCCTACAATTGTATAATTCCTCAGTAATTATTTTTGACAATGGCTGTAGCTTTGGCACTTTCTCCTATAATCTTCAAGAGAATTCATTTGAAGTTTTTACTATTTTCTTCCAGTAATGTGGTGACTATCTGTAACCATTAATAATGCCAATAAAGGGAACTGGGAGGTCCAGGGACTTACTACCTAACCACCAATCAGGTTGGCTGTCCCATTCCTGATTGGCCATCCATCAAATGAGTGGCCAGTCAGGAAGGATGTACCAAGTAGTGTACCCTGGTTGCATCCCCTTCCAACTTCTTCTACTTGGAAGAAGTTCCAGCCTGGTAAGCAGGAGCTGGGAGGAAAAGCGGAGAGCCTGGGACTGTGGGCCAGTGGGTGGAGGGAGGAGGGAGCCACTGCCAGGGGGAGGGAAACATTGCCAGTACTCCTTCCACCCCCAGAAGCTCTAGCCATGGCTCTGCCAGGTCTAGGGAGATCTGCCGGGGCAGCGGGAGGAGGAGTGGACTGCCCTCAGAGCTCTCCTCCCTTCCCAAATATGCCCACCTAGGCTTGCCAAGGCTTCGGTGGATCTTTTGGGTGCAGCGGAGGAGACATATTGCCGCCCCAGCACTTCTTCTCACTTCAAAAAGGCCCACCAAGGCTCTCCAGGCCTTGACTGGCCTGTCCAGGATAGCGCATATCTGTCTGTCTGTCTGTCTGTCTGTCTGTCTGTCTGTCTGTCTGTCTGTCTGTCTATCATCTATCATCTATCTATCTATCTATCTATCTATCTATCTATCTATCTATCTATCTATCTATCTATCTATCTATCTATCTATCTAAATGTTATTGTTCATTCAGCAAACTTTTTCTCTACCTTCATCTAAATCCAATTCTGCTATCCTGATATATTCTGCACTAATACGGCTTTCCTTATTATCTGTTCCCCATTTAATTTATACAGCCAGAAATGGAAAATGTATCCTAAACCATCACTTGTCTATTCATATTGATTTGTTGCCAGGCCACTTCACACAACCATCAGAAATGTCACTTTCTTGCCTATTTTCCATTGGTTCTGAACACTGAAGCTTCTTAATGTCTCAGCATGTTTAATAAACATTTCTGTTTCCTTGAAAAACATTAGAGCAAGGTTGGAGGAAGACTTGTGATGAAGCAGCAAGAAAACTGCATAGGACGCTTATGAAAACCTATGAGAAGGGAAGGCAGCGAAGAAGGACTTGTACATAGCCTCCATTGTGTCCATGAGCTCCCACCCGGTTCAATTATTCAGGATAATCTGTCATCTTACTACCTTGGAAGAAGGATGCCCAAATAGTGTCCAATTGGTTTAAGCTGTAAGGCTTTTGCAAGCTTCTTCAAAGATAAAATCTTGAGCCGTTCCTCACATTGAAAAAATAGCATTACGCCAGCACAATGGTGTAACGCTATTTAAAAAATTATTCCTCTTGTAAGCTGCCTGAGACATTTTTGGAGAGGGGTAGCCTAGAAACCCAAAGAATAACATTAAAAAATAAGATTACCAAACATAAGCAATGGCCCTGGACTTACCTCAGGCCACTTTGCTACTTGGGGCAGCAAGTGAGTAGAGATAGGCCAATCTGCTGTTTGTGAGCAGGGGACCCTGCATCAGCCTGGACCAGCAACTGGTTCTTTTGTTTAGTGGCAGGGAATCTAAGAACCCTGGAAGCTAAGATGACTCAATTTAAGCTATTGTACTTTGGGCACATCATGAGAAAACAAGACTCAGTGGAAAATACAATAATGATAGGAAAAGTAGAAGGCAGTAAGAAAACAGGAAGCCCCAACATGAGATCACTCAAAAAAAGGCACAGCTGTCATTCTGGCAGACCTCACCAAGAAAATTAATGACAGGACATTTTGAAGATCACCAATTCATAGGCTTGCCATAATTCAGAAGTAACATGATTGCGCATAACACAGAGAAGAGTGAAATGTTACATGATATAGAATCATTTGGTGGAAAACATTTGTTATCTTGTAGCTAATCATGCACAAGGATTCAATTATATCATCCTTGGGATTATTTTTACACTTAAGAAGAAAAATAAGGTTGCATTTTGCTGTGCCAGCGATATGAACAGTAAGTCTTCTCAAATAATATAGCAATAGAGGAAATAAGCTGTCTCTTCTCCAGGCTTGTTTTAGAACTTTTAACTACTTCATATTTTCTGTGCTTCTAAAAGGTTTTGAATTCTTAAAAAGTACTGTAGGGATTAGTTATCCATATTGGATTCTCAGGTCTGACATTACATTTGTTCAGCTTGCAACATGGGCCCCTTGGTTCTGCTGGGATTTTCTGGTTTGGCATTGCTTTTGTTGAGCTTGTTCAGTGGTTCTCAACCAGGGGGTTGGGACCCCTTTGGGGGTCGAATGACCCTTTCACAGGGGTTGTGTCAGGGCAAGCATCTTGGCTAGGGGAGCCACCATCCACACAACAGCCGTGCAGGGTAGATTGAGTTAGAGCATTCATCTGTCTGGAGCAGTGGAAAAGAGTGAGATCAGCATGGTAGGATAAGAGGCAGAACTGAACTGAGAAACCCTGGGAAAAAAAACTAATTTATATACAATCATGAACAATGGATCGCCACACCATTTGGTCAGTTTCTGTTTAATTTCTGTGAAAGAACACTTGGATAATTTTATGGTTGAGGGTCACCACAACATGAGAAACTGTATTAAAGGGTCACAGCAGTAGGAAAGTTGAGAAGTACTGAGATTGTTAGTTCTGCTTGCATTTGGAGGTTTGGGCCCATGGTTGCGCCTGTGTGTTTGGCTATTGACTTTGCCCTGCAAAAGGCATGGATTTTTACATTTGTGTTGGGGGGTCTTTAGTGACCAGGCAGGGCATGGCTCCCTGATATTTTCGTGTCCTTTCCTTGAAAAACGGTCACTTCATACCCTGGAAAGAGTTACCCATAAGGAATGATTGACAACCAATCATTGGAAGTTCAAATAAACAAAATACTCCCCTAAATCCAAATCCACCAAACAGTATTGGTGACCAGAATAATCTGGTTTGCCAATATGGAAATCAATCCTGAAATCTGGATTAATGTTTTTTTCACATGTACATCTCTACATTTAAGTCTTTTTAAAAGAGGGCGAATATTTCCAATGATTTCCCCTTCTACTGCAGACCCCTTCTTTACCGTAAGTGCTGTTCTTAAATATTTGCTGACTTCCTGGGATAAAGTTTCCAGTGTGCTGTAGGAGGAGGGTTAGTGGAAAAATCCCATTTTGTGTTACCCTCAGATGGCTGAATATATATTACTCATTTCACATGTTACAGTGCACACTTGTTCATTCTACATCTACATCAGTTCATAGCAGATACTTGTATTACATGGTTGATGAAATTGGGTATCATTTTGTCTTTGCTATGAAAACAACTTTAGAAAAATGTCCTAATTTAGGGGAGAAAGTTAAATAGATTTATGGCACATTCTTACTGGAATTTCCCAACAAAACACTGTAATGAGTGCAATTACAGCATTTAACCTGGTGTCTGAACTATTATAGTTGAACTAGTGATAATTCCCAAGGAAAGTTCTTATTACATTAAGCAGCAGACAGAGGCGCTTTGATAAATGCTTGCAATCAACATGTACCATGCATAAAAGACAGGTCACAAATATCAATTGAAATGAGGCACAGAATCTAAAAGAAGATGCAGTTTGTTAGAATTAAAAAGAAATAGAATCCACAATTAAGAAAGTAGGTGCAACAAAAGCAGTAAATTAAAAATATGGAAAATTCACTGACACAAATAATTGCACCATCATTAAATCAGCAGGCAGTACTTCTTATGAGCTAAATATTTTAGCTCCTGGCAAAAATAACAGCTGAAACAAAAACAATGCAAAACATTGCTTTAGCAAGTATGCCTACAAACGTGGCTGCCAATAATTCAAGACCCGCAGTGTACTGAAAAGGCAGAGTCACTTACATCTTTAACAGGAGAGGCAACAGGCTAGTGTACCCTTTTTTCCTTCCTCCATGGCTCCAGCTTCTCCCACCCTTCCCATTCTACATTACTGTGATTATTTATCATATTGTATGATATTCTTAGTCCTCTTGTGGCGCAGAGTGGTAAGGCAGCCGTCTGAAAGCTTTGCCCATAAGGCTGGGAGTTCAATCCCAGCAGCCGGCTCAAGGTTGACTCAGCCTTCCATCCTTCCGAGGTCGGTAAAATGAGTACCCAGCTTGCTGGGGGGTAAACGGTCATGACTGGGGAAGGCACTGGCAAACCACCCCGTATTGAGTCTGCCATGAAAACGCTAGAGGGCGTCACCCCAAGGGTCAGACATGACTCGGTGCTTGCACAGGGGATACCTTTACCTTATGATATTCTTTGTTCATAGGTTCCTATCAAAGCTGGCAGTTACGGAGGCAGATCTATTTGGGTGCTTGAGCTTGCATGCTGGACATCCAGGATGGAGGGCTTCCTTAAGAGACTGTATGGATACTGAGCAATAGCACCATCCTTGGTTTGGCTTTCTAGGTTGCATCTCCATGTAGCGGGAGCAGTCCTATCATGGGCTGACACCCACAGGACCGCACCTCACCCTCTGGTTCCCAGGTTCCCAGCAAGCACTGTGCCCATGTGACAGCCCAAGTGCTTTCCCATGCACCTCTAGAACTTGTTGCTGGGGTAGGAGCTTTCTTGTGGTCTGCTGGCTGCACAACGGCTGGATCTGCCCATACTGTGCCACACTCATTTGTTTCTCAATAAAGGTTATGACCTATTCCTTGCCAAAATAACCTTGCTCTGTGTTGCATCAGCATTCTACCCTGGAGATTGCCCTCCCCCCACTATGCAACCTATGTACTAGCAATGCCATATTTCAACATGCTCAAAATAAAGAAAATCTCCAGAGGTTGTAAATAAATCAGCAAATTAAAAAAAATACTCTAAGACTGCACTGCAAGAAAAGGAGGGTTCTAGGAGCATTTTTGGTGGTCAAAGGAAATGCTCTCCTCTCTTTTGCAATAGCTGGTTAGATCCAGCTTGGTGTAGTGGTTAGGAGTGTGGACTTCTAATCTGGAGAGCTGGGTTTGATTCCCTGCTCCTCCACATGCAGCCAGCTGGGTGACCTTGGACTTGCCACAGCACTGATAGAGCTGTTCTTACTGAGTAGTAATATCAGGGCTCTCTCAGCCTCACCTACCTCACAGGGAGAGGAAAGGGAACGAGATTGCCACTTTGAGACTCCTTTGGGTAAAGAAAAGCGGCATATAAGAACCAACTCTTCTTCTTCAGTTTGGGGTAAGAAATAACACATCACATGTATTTCCTGTTAAATAACAAACTGTGGTTTGGTTTGCAGATGGATCTGAATGAAGTGAAAAAGGGATAGAAGAATAGACTCTTCCACTTTAGACTGTAGGATTCCCATTTTGAGGTGTTCCTTTCTCTATTCAATTATTTAAATCTGAGCTAGGAAAGATTGCACTTAATCAGTTTGTAAAGCAAACACATCCTACCTTTCCTGAGTTTTCATGGCGGTACCCAAGTGTCTTTATGACCGTTTATGCACTGGGAACTTCATTGCCCCAGCTTCCATGCAGGAACACCAATCGGGGGTGGATGAGGTGCTTCCCCATGTGGGTGCAGGAAGAGGTGGGGCAACCTGCCATGACTAAAACTCCAGCCTGCAGCCCAACATGAAACCTCCAGTGCATAAATGGTCTATAAGACTCTACAAGTCTAGGCAATAAAAGTGGTGCCTTTTAAAACGTCAGATGAGGGTCCCTCATCTAACCAAGGTGTCCTCAGCTGGAGGGGGAGCAAGGTCCTTATACAGAAGGGCCTGAAAATTAAATGCCTCTATTGCAGTTCACTCAAATACATTTAATAAATGCATGCTCAATTATTATTGTGATAACTTTTATTATTATTGAATTCTGTGGTATGAAGAATTATAGGCATGCCTCTCCTGCCTTTTTTATTAATAGCTGCAGATACATATTCTTCTTGCTAGCACCCCCTCATTAAATATGAGGCTTGTTAATGTTGATAAGTGTAAATTGGCTTTTCCCCGAGATGCGCTTATTTGTCCATTTCCTGTTATAGAAAATTAAATACAATAAAGTATAATTTTAAAGTCTAGAATTTTTAAACTACGGAATGTTAATAAGATAGTATGAGGTATTGATTCACTTTATTGGTAATTAAAATTAAAAGTTAACTTGTTAAATATTCCCACCCTCTTTAGGCCCATCACTGGCCATTTTGGGATGGTGGGCTTGGTCAATATGGGAGTGATTTTTGATGCCTCACTTTCTATGGAGGCTCAGATTATAAAGGTAGCCTGGATGGCATTTTTTCGTCTGTGCCAAGCCCGGCTACTAGTGCCCTACTTGTCACCAGCACATCTGGCCACTGTGATCCATGCAACAGTCACTTCTAGGTTAGACTTCTGTAACTTGCTCTATATGGGCCTATCCTTATCCCTGACCCAGAAATAGCAAGTTGTGAAGAATGCAGCTGCATGGGTACTTACCAGGTCACCCTGGAAGGCACATATTCAGCCACTGCTGAAACAACTCAATTGGCTGCCAATTTGCTTCCAGATCAGCTTTAAGGTATTGGTTTTGACCTTTCAGGCTCTATGCGGCTTGGACCCTACTTACCAACAGGACCACCTACCTCCTTATGCCCCCCACAGGGTATGAATCTGATGAGGACCCTGGGGCCCTGGGAGGCATGCCTGGCCTTGACCAGCTTCTGGGCCTTTTTGGCCCTGGCCCCCTACCTGGTGGAATGAGCTCCCGAATGAGCTGTGGGCCCAGTCTGGACTCTCTAAGTTCCCCAGGACCTGCAAAACAAAGCTTTTCCACCAGGCATTTAGTTGAGGCAGGTAGGAGCACTGGGGTATATGATTGGGTGCCCCCTTCCCCCCAGCTCCTGTGTGTAGTGCTAATGATGCCGGGAGCCTTATGTCACTCTTGTCAGCCAACTGAATTTCATCTACACCAATGCCTGAAGCATGAGGGACTTACTTTCTCTTTTTAGGTGATATATAACCTGCCATCTTGTGTGTTGTAGGGGATTATTTTTAAGTTATTTATAAATTGTTGAGCTTTTATTGAATTGTGGTACTTTTTTGTAAAATTAATTGTGGCACTCTTTTTGTAAACCACTGTGAGACAGCTTGCTGTGAGTGGCAGTATAAAAATATTAATAAATATAAGTAAATAAATATGACCATATTTGGTCATATCTTCTTATAAAAGTTTAGCAATTATTTTAAAAACTAGCAAGAAAGCCCATTGCAACCAGGAATGCAATGGGCGCTAGGACCCAGGGGACACCAGGAGGTGCTTTTTTTTTCTGCTGCGTGGAGCTGTGAAAGGCTCCTACAGGGTTTTTTTTTTCTGCTGCTTGGAGCTGGGAAAGGCTCCTACAGGGTTTTGTTTTCTGCTGCTTGGATCTGCGAAAGGCTCCTACAGGGTTTTTTTTTCTGCTGCTTGGAGCTGTGAAAGGCTCCTGCAGGGTTTTTTTTTTCTGCTAGCTCTCGTGGGCGTGCCGGCTTGGAGCTCCTACAGGGGTTTTTTTTCCTGCTGCTTGGAGCTGGGAAAGGCTCCTTCAGGGTTTTGTTTTCTGCTGCTTGGATCTGCGAAAGGCTCCTACAGGGTTTTTTTTTCTGCTGCTTGGAGCTGTGAAAGGCTCCTGCAGGGTTTTTTTTTCCTGCTAGCTCTCGTGGGCGTGCCGGCTTGGAGCTCCTACAGGGTTTTTTTTTTCTGCTGCTTGGAGCTGGGAAAGGCTCCTACAGGGTTTTGTTTTCTGCTGCTTGGATCTGCGAAAGGCTCCTACAGGGTTTTTTTTTCTGCTGCTTGGAGCTGTGAAAGGCTCCTGCAGGGTTTTTTTTTTCTGCTAGCTCTCGTGGGCGTGCCGGCTTGGAGCTCCTACAGGGGTTTTTTTTCCTGCTGCTTGGAGCTGGGAAAGGCTCCTTCAGGGTTTTGTTTTCTGCTGCTTGGATCTGCGAAAGGCTCCTACAGGGTTTTTTTTCCTGCTGCTTGGAGCTGTGAAAGGCTCCTGCAGGGTTTTTTTTTCCTGCTAGCTCTCGTGGGCGTGCCGGCTTGGAGCTCCTACAGGGGTTTTTTTTCCTGCTGCTCGGAGCTGGGAAAGGCTCCTTCAGGGTTTTGTTTTCTGCTGCTTGGATCTGCGAAAGGCTCCTACAGGGTTTTTTTTTTTCTGCTGCCTCTCGTCGGCGCGGCGGCTTGGAGCTCCTACAGGGGTTTTTTTTTCTGCTGCTTGGATCTGCGAAAGGCTCCTACAGGGGTTTTTTTTTCTGCTGCCTCTCGTCGCGCTAGCGGCGAAAGGCTCCTCCGGGGGTGTTTCTTTTTTTTCTGCAGCTTCTCGGCGGCTGGAGTCTTGTGTTGTGTTTGCGGCGGGGGCTTCCTTGGGGCCGGCCTGACGCGGTGAGAGACGCTTCGCGCCTCTCACCACGTCAGGCCGGGAGCAACTGCGAGCCGCGCTGAGCGCGGCTCGCAGTTGCTGGGGCTGGGAATCGGAGGGACCAATCGGCAGGCGCTTCGCGCCTGCCAATTGGTCCCTCCGATTGTCTGTCGTGAGGAAGGGTCCAATTCGGACCCTTCCTCATCACGGACAGAGCCCTCCTCAAGGCCCCTTAACCATTTATTTAGTCCGTGGCGCCCGCGGCGCCACGGGCGGTGTACAGATATATAAACAAATTAATTAACTCCCACCCATTTGGGGAATTCTTCCAGGGCTGTCAAGAAGAATGGAACCCTGTTTGAGAAATTCAGTGTAGTATTTTTGTGTACAATATAGTTTGAATTGTCATAGTCCTTTGAATACCTACATGAGAAGCTAACAGGAAACCCTGGGGTTTTTTAAATGACCCTGGAAGGGTTTCCTGAATGGGTGGAAGTTAATTAATTATAATACATTTTAAAAGAATTGTTAAACATTTATTGGGTGATGTGATCATATATGGTCATGTTGACCCCCTCCTCCCAAAATGATCAATGATGGGTCTAAAGAGGGTAGAAAAGGGACAGACCCCAGGTGTGCATGTACACAGCTATGCTTCGCAACCATATTCTCCACCACTGCACCACTTCTGGAGCTTGAAAGATATTTCAGGGGTTTCTAAATGGTAAAAAAAAAAGTTGAAAAAGGCTGATGTAATCCTACTAGGTAGGTGAAATCAAGGAGTGTTGCGAACTTTTACCAGAAGGGCTCCTATACTTTTAACCACACCTGATAGACACACAAAAATAGTTTGTATGTGTGTTTTTAAGAATGTCATTTAGTTTTTCAGACTGGCAGTACCGAGTTCCTGTTTCTTTGTATTATCTGTTATTTTAGCATAGAGAATGTAAAAATATTAAGTAGTTTAATTAAAACAGATTTAGATAAAATTAATTGTTTGGATACTATGAACAACAAGTGGAAGGTATTCAAGGTGATCCATCTTTCCTTACACTGTCCTTATGCTACAAGCCCCCTGAGGGTTACTGGGAAAGCCTCGTTGATAAGAGACCATAAGGCAAAATGAGCTACAATAGGGTGGAGTTCTCTCATGAAACCACATCTTCACTTCCTTATACTAATGAAAGCTTTACTCTGATATTGGTATGCATCAGCAATATAGAGGGGAGGGAGGAGAGGGTGATTTTTTTGAAGTCCAGATGCCTTGTGAAATGCTGTCCAAATATCTCCCAACATGAACTTTATAGGGGCTTTTGGAATATGCTGAAAAGAAGATCTCAGAACAAAATTTGCCTTCATCTGTAGAACGTCACCAAATATCCTTTCTACTTCTTGGTCATTTTTAAAAGGCTATTTTAATTTGCAAGGATTGATTAAGAAGCATGCTTGTATAAGCAGCCATCATGAAGACAGGTTGTTCTTAAATCTACTGGGACTTAGAGTTTATACTGATACAGTGCATGTGGAGGAAATCCTGCAAATACAATTAGAGTTGACTTATGCACTGAAGAAATATTTTTATCATTACCCCTACCACGAGTTTTGCTCTTCCATTAAATTCCTTTCAGATTTCCAGATTGCAGCACTAATGCAAGTGAGGATTTGTCATGCTGCCAATTTTCATTTTAAAAAGTGGTTCATTATTGATAAAGGGAAAGAGTGAGAACAACTACATATCCTGAGTCAGCAATAAAGGAAAACGTACAGCAGATCTTTCAAAATGTGTCTCTTTTCCTTTTTATATCTGATTTATGATGATGTGACTGTAATCTGTGATAAAAAGTTATATCCATGCCAAGTATTATATAGGTTAAATCTAAGTACCCAGTAGAATATGTATTAAATACTTTTCAATGGCGTCAGTGTAAAGCTGAGACCAACTTCAGCTTGTATTCTCCTTATCCCTACCACTTTATTTAATATCCAAGCTTGAAGAAAGGTTCTGTCAGCTAGAGAAAGGTTTCAGACATGGTTAAATAGAGTCAAAGGACACAAGTTACTATATCACAGATGTCAATCCATTGCATTGATCAGTCCCACACAGCACATTGATCTTGTCTACAATTTAAAGTCTCATTTAAGGCATGAAGTGTTTTGCTGTAGATATTTGTCTAGGGATTTAACAGTGCAATCCTACTTAAATGGAGAAACTCTTCATAGGATTATACTGCTAATCAGAAGACAAAGCATCACATTATTATGTTTTAAGGTCAAATGCTACTCTCGTGGTTTTCTATTATACTTCTGAAATACTTAGTTTTTGCAAGTATAATGTGAGCTGAAGAATTTTTGTTGATTCTGGCCCTGCAAAACTGACCTTGGATAAATCTTATCTAGAAATCTGTTTGCTGGTATCAATATTTGTGAAGTAAATTCACAACTGAAGAACAAACACTTTCCACTGGAAAACCCGGGGTATACGCGTAGCATACTTGTTCACATGCATCCCTATGGTTTAGAGACATGAAGTCTGTCTTGGTATTTAAGAAACTGATATATTAATGCTATATTAAATAGTGGAATTTCGTCATTCCGCATACCTTTTTTTTTAGTGGAATATAGAAGTACCGATAGTGTTTCATTCATTCCCCACAGGTTTCTGGTCTCATTGGAATCGCAACAAAGGAAGTTATTTTTTTCTGCGCTTCTTCCTGCCCCTGGCCATCAATCAAACAGAACAGCCAATGGGCTGTTGTGTTCATGCTCCCGAAAAGCCCCTTTCCCTTTAAGAACTGTTTTTTAAAAACCAAACACACCCGTTGCAACGAATCTATGTTCGATCGTTGCATCGGAAAGACCTTTTTGCTGGCATAGGAGCTGGCGATTAATCATTTACATGTTCCTCAAGTAGAACCCCCCCCCAGGGGCACAATTTGTGGCCGAAATTACAGGCAGTGCTGAACAGGGGGCTGTGTTGTGCTTGGGAACTTTAAAGACACTTGCAGTAGGGAGCTTTGTTTTACTGTGTTAATCACTTCTGTGGAGGGACTTTAGCCAGAGAAGCCTCTGAGAAGCTTCGCTCATTCATTGCTTTCCCCAGTCTAAGGGGGAAAAAATGTTGATCACTTCTCTGGAAGTTTGGGGGCAAGAGCGGGGAGGGACTTTCTTTCTACTGCTACATTGAGAACGCACATGTCTTTCACTGATGTGTTGCAGCTTGTGCTCAGAAGTGTAGTGATTTTTTCAGGGGGAATCTACTTTTCCCGATTTTCCAAAAAGCGCTACAACAAAGCGCTTTTGGCGGGAGTGTTGCAGGAGTGTTGCAGATTGTGTGCAATGTCATGCGGAACCTTGAATTCATATCATTTACCAAAGGTAACACTTCTGCTATATTTAAGTCATGCAGAATGGCCCTGAAAGAGAGAGAAAAACAGGGGGCAAGAGGGAGGAAAGAAGCAGTATGTATTAGAGTTGTAATTTAAGGCAATTTAATTTACTTTAAAACAATCCAATTGTTTCTCATCCATGGCTGGAATATATGTATTGTGTGCTGTGTTTGTGCATAGTGTGACCAAAAAAAAGGCAAAGTTATTTGGAAAAGGTAGGGTAAGACAAAGATAAATGGAGAGCTGATTAGCACCAGTATAGGAAATGAAAGAGAAGGAGGAGCTACAAAGAGAATCTAGTGAAGGAAAGAAAAAAAGGGGTGGGGGCTTCATTTCAGTGAGAAGAGAAATATGGCAAAACAGATAGGCAGGAATAGATGGGATCAGGAAGGACGAGTGAAGGAGTAAACTGAATTGTAGATGAAAAGTTGAAATCTGGGGGCTGGCAGAGTTTCAAAGTGAAGAACTGGATAAGAACAAGAAAACAGAAGAGTTTATATCCAGAGTAGGATACAGAGGAAGTGTCAAGTCATATGTTACCTGCCACTATACTGCGTGAGTAGTCAATTGTTCTGGGGATGGAGGCTGTTCTGGTGTAGGAACGCAGCCTACTTGAACAGTGGAAGAGTGGATCTGAAACAGTTGTGGCCAAAATGTATTTCATCAGGAGTTTCTTCTGTGGGACTTGTTCATGGTTGTAAATGGTCCTAACAGCTGATTAAGCTGATAGCTTAGTTGCTCTACCTGATGGCTCCATATTTTTCTGAAAATTTGTTAGGCTAGTTGCCTCATTATTACCAGTCATCTGGATTTGTGCTGATCTCATGGAGTCATAAGACAGGTACTTGGGCAGGAGACTGTAGTCCTCCTGTTTATAAGTGACAATGAATGCATGTACAATCAGTGTATACTTGATATTTTCTCTATATGTATGCTGAGTAATTTTCATGTTACATTCAGTACATGCAGCTGAACATGTGATTTATACTCGATGTTGAACCTGCCCAGAATACGTTTGCAGTGGACCTAATCAAGCAGAGTATTAGATGCACTTAAACTCATTGAATGAGTTAAATTAGTTTAACAATTTGATTTTGAGTTGTGTTTATGTGAGTGTGTGATTATTACAGTGCAATCAATGCATAGGGTTCCCACAAATACATGCACAAAAATGCATATAGAAATTTACTGTACATGAAGTAGTTCTGCAGATCCTCCCATAATGCTCTTATAAATTACAGTATGTAACCCATTATGGTTAAATTTAGTATTCAATCTTCATTCTCACTTTTAAGCTTTTCAGAGTAATTATTTTAGCTAGAGTTTTTTCCCCTGATCTTCATATATTAATATCATTAATCATTAGCAATTTTAAAATTCACTCTGCTTTGCTTTAATAAATGTTAAATTATGAATGTGGACAAAAAATTACACCTAGGTGATTTTAAAGCACAGCCAAGAAAATAATAGAGTCTCTAGAGAGTTTTAGAGAAATGAGATTAGTCTTTGAGATATATACCTAAAAGATGGGTAATTAATGAGATGTGGACGAAAGCCAGACATCGAAAGGAAATATTCAGTGTTTTGCAGTGTGATTCAAGCATCCTCAAATATTTCAGCATTCATTTCTATAAAGTATGTTTTCCTCAGTGTAACCATAGACTGTAGTCTGATAAAATCACACAACAATTATGAGGTTGCTTTTTTGGTACATTTATTTATCTGTTAGCGTTTATATATAATCTATAAAATCTGTGACTATACATATATGTTCAAGTGAGTAGCTGTGTTGGACAGAAGCAGCAGAACAGATTTAGAGTCCAGGGGCACCTTTAAGACCCACAAAGTTTTATTCAAGGTAGGAGCTTTCGTGTGCACACACACTTCCTCAGATACAATGCATCTGTCTACATTATATATATATTTATAAATACAATATATATATACAGACTATAGATATAAATACTTTGCATATATGTGCATATTCCCTCTAAATAACCTGCTCTGATGACCATCACGCCTTTAATGAAAAATACCAGTCAATGCACTCAGTCCCAGTTATATCTTGTGGAGCTTTTGGCACTGGTACAGATGTCAGTGAACACTAACTACAAGAATAGTTTATGCAGGATCACACCAACTGTTTATCTAGGGCAGGGGTAGTCAAACTGTGGCCCTCCAGATGTCCATGGACTACAATTCCCAGGAGCCCCCTGCCAGCGTTCGCCTGATCTATGGCCTACGGGGGGGGGGGGGGGGGGAGAAAAACAGAGAGAGAGAGAGAGAGAGAGAGAGAGAGAGCTGTTTTCTGTTGCTTGTCCTCACCATCTTATTATCAGAATATATTTTCTCTGTATTTGCAGTTGTTGTTGTTGTTGTTGTTGTTGTTGTTATATTTCAGTTTATTACCTGCCACTCCCAAATGTCTCATGGTGGGGTACATTAGTCTGAGTAAAAACCCTAATAAAACCCCATTAATACCCCCAGACATAAAAACATTGCAATCCAATAATCTTTAAATAGGACAGGGTCCTATTAAATAAAAGAGTAAGGCCACCTGGGGAGGAGTTAGGGCGGGCCCTGTCCAGGATAAAAACTCAGAGGGCCCAATCAGGAGCCGCGAAGCGGCTCCTGATTGGGCCCTCCGAGTGTCCATCCAGGGCCAAGCAGCCAATGGGGAGGCGCGCAAAGTGCCTTCCTATTGGCCCCTCACCAGGACAGACCAAAATTCCATTCACCCAGCCCAGTCTGGCTGCCAGTCTGCTCCTGACCACCAAAGGGAGAGGAGGTCAGCAGGGCTGCCAAGGGGGGTGAGAACAGAGGCTGTGCCAGCCCTTTTTGCCCCAAGGCTGTCCTAACTGCCATGTCCAACTGCAAATTGCCTCAGAACCCTGACAGAGCTGGCAGGAGGCTGCAGAGTGCCCCCCACCCCCCTCCAGGTCTGCTGCGAAGGAGACTCTGACAGGCCCTGACTGAGGGAAGGAGGCCTTTCCAAGAGCAACGCAGGGGAGACTGAGGGCCTTCCTTTTGAGGGGGAGGGGGACTTTCCCCTTCTGCCAAACAGTTGCCTGACAGGGAGGCCACAGAAAAGCCCCTTCTCACTTAAAATACTGCTCTGGCCGGGGGTTAGACACAGCCAAGCCATGTGTATTTCTTCTTTGCAACTCTCTGCAGATTTGAGGCCACTGCACAGCGTTATTCTGCAGAGGAAGCTGGCTCTTTTGTCTCCTGTTTCATCTGCACAACAACCCTGTGCAGTAGGCCTCAAGTCTTTCAATTCAACAACAACCTGTGTGGGAAGCCTTAAATGTTTCTTCTATACCACAACCCTGTCCAAAGTAGCCCTTTCTGCCTGGGGAGCTGATCTTTATACTCTGCAGGTGAGCTGTAATTCCAGGAGCTCTCCAGGCCACACCTGTAGGTTGGCTACCCCTGAGTTGGAAATATTCCTGGAGGTTTGGAGGTGGGACTTCAAAATCGTACAATGCCTCAGAGTCCAGCCTTCAAATGAGCCATTTTTGCCTGCAGTTGGTAGGGAGTGGTGCAGGAGTGTCCCTCCTGGCCTATTGGTTATGGCCAGCCCTTATCAGCAACTGTTTGTATTCTGGGGCGCAGACAGGCAGACCAGCATCAGTCCTGTGAGTCTGGAAAGTGCAGGAAGATCTAAATAAATATTTACAGCCTGAAACTAAATAGAGAACAAGTAAATGTCTATTTTGTCACTGAAATAGTAACTGGCAAATAACCTTGGCCTGGCAAATAAAAAAAACAGTATTAAAAACCTTACTAAGGTCAAGACTGCTGTGCACAGAGAGTCTTCCTCTTAGGGCTGCCAGCTTCCCTGTGAGGCTCGCTACCCCACCTCCCTCATGGGGAGTCTGCTATGGGGAGAGAAGGGGAAGACGATTGGAAAATGCTTTGAGACACCTGAGGCCTGCTGGGTCACTGCGGCCCATTCCCAGTTCTCTCAGATCTCTCACAACCCTACATACCTCACAGGTTGACTATTGTGGAGAGACGAATGGAAAAGGTGTTTGTAAACTGCTTTGAGACTCCTTTGGGTAGTAAGCAATAGGGTACAAAAATCCGTTCTTCTAAGGAGCAACCATGAAAGAAGCATGTGGGCACATAACATTTTACCAACAGTGAAAACATGGGAGATAGAGGGAACAGGGTGGACACCTGTGTACTGTGACTACCCCATGTGTATTAGGGCAGAGGGGCATTTTGGTCAATGTGGCCTAATTCACACAAGAAGGGAAATGACGCAGAACTGGGGGGAATTGGTTGCCATGTAATCTTCCCCTAAGAAGAGTCTCCAGTCTGATTTTCCCTTCACATATCTGAGGACATGGCTCTGGAAAGCTCATCTGTAACCACTATGCCACAATTCCCAAAGGCCAGTCCTCTCCCACAATCAACAAACATTCCACACCACAGGTTCTTGACACCAATATTTCCACACCCATGCCTTCATTTGCCACCATGCCACCACAACCTCCCACACAACACACATGACAACCCCATGCCCTTACAGACTGGACAACTCCTCCCCTTCCTCTTCCCACTGCCATGCTCTAGCGCCCGTTGTATTCTTGGAGACAACGGGCTTTGCCCCTAGTCACAATATAAAAGAGAAGAACGGCGGAAAAACAATACAAACATATCCCTTCTCCCAGCATTCATAAAGGGAGGTGGGAAGAAAGGGGCAGATGAAACCCGCAGCCACCATGCACAGCACTATCCTAGCGGGGGGGGGGGGGGACAGATCTTTCTTGTTGCGCTGGCCTCAACCATCTGTTGGAAGAGCTCTGTTTTGCAGGCCCTGTGGAATTCTGAAAGCTCCCGCAGGGCCCACAGCTTCTCTGGGAGCTCATTCCACCAGATATGGGCCAGGACTGAAAAGGACCAGGCTCTAGTTGAGGCCAAGCACATTTCCCTGGGCCCAGGAATGACCAGCAAATTATAACCTGCAGAGTGTAAGTCCCTGTGAGGGGCATAGGTCGAAAGGCAGTCCCTCAGATACGTGGGTCCCAGACCGCATAGGGCTTTAAAGGTTAGTACCAAAACTTTGAACCAAATCCAAGCAACAACTGGCAACCAATGCAGCTGCCTCAGCACTGGCTAGATATGGGCCCTCCAAGGTGTTCCTGTGAGGACCCTAGCAGCTGCATTTTGAACCAGATGCAATTTCCAGATCAAGCCCAAGGGCAGGCCTGCATAGAACGAGTTACAGAAATCTATTCTTGAGGTGACTGTTACATGGATCACTGTGGCCAGATGTTTGGGGGACCGGTTATAAGTTAACAAGTTAACACAATAGTAAAGGTTGTACAGTTTACATTCTAGACATGTTATGTTGGAAGCGCTCTCATGTCTTAATACATTTATCTTCTTAGATAATTCAAATAAGGACCCCATTGTTCTTGGAAGACGTCTTCCATTTTTCCATTCACTCTTAGTGTCAATTTGGCCATCTTGGCAAGAGCCACCAGTTTAGTCAGCCATTCTTCTATTGAAGGTAGCTCTTGCATTTTCCATTTTCCAGCCTGCTACCTTCTTGACCTGAGCCTCCTTAGTTAGTGAGGCTTCAAGGGTTACACTCAAGTTCCTGTCCTGGGACAGAGTTGTATGTTGCGCCCCTGCCAAGGTTGGTAATTGTGCTTCCTATTCATGGCACTTGTATTTTGGTTTTACAGTAGGAGGAGAAATGTCTTAATCTCTTGTTGCGATGTTCTGAAAACGGAAAGGCATGGGCTTTAAACTGCTTGCTGTGATAATAGGTTTACAATTTTATTTGGATGAATTTCGAACTCCAAAAGGGCATATTAATAGAAAAGAAGAGAATGTACTACTATGATAGGTGCCCTTGAGATAAGACAAAAAGCACATTGAAATACTGTTGCATGGCTGCAACCGTTGGTGATCGTCTTTAGAAAGAATTGGGAACATCAAAGGAAAACAGAGCCAGCCTATGCTTAAGACAGAGCACACACTTTATTTTTCAATCTACATGCAAGCATGACTCCATCTGTTAATAAAGCAGGCATTAAAGAAAAGCTGAAAGTTAAATAGTAATTCAGAGTTAAATCCACAATGTCGAACGCTCAGATCACAATGTGAATGTCAATCCTTGGCTCCAGATTCATCTCCTTAATGTTTTGTTTTAAATTGAAATTGATCCTCTTTGTTCAAAGATTGTAATTTAAAACACCTTACAAGCAATTAGCCAGCAATGAATCTATTTAAAATGTACCCAGCCCAGGCAATATTTATTAACATGTACACTCTCTGGCCTCTTGTTATCACCAATGACTGATGAGGCAGCCCTCACAGTGGCTCAATGGCACATTGCATGAAGCATCACAGGTCTGATAACACATTAAACTCTACCATTAGGGGGTCTTCTTCCCCTTCTGTGCTGCTGTAGGCTCTGCTGAGAAAATTGTCAGTGGCTGGGTGAATTTCCCCCCTTCTGTTTTAGCACTCCATTGTACTCATTACAACGCACAAGGCTTAATACTCTAGACCGCTAAGACTGACTCATGAGGGTAGCTGATTTATTACACCATCTCTCCCTCCCTTGAACAATTATTCACAGATGGGTAGATCCATTACGGGAGGGGAGAGACAGAGAACATGCTGCTATTTTAAAAGTACGGGATCATTTCTCAGTGTGAGGAACATCCCAACAAAAGAAAATGCCATTATAAATCTTCCATTTCGTTTCAATCATGCTTTTGACTAATAACAGAGACTATATTGCAGCCACCATGTCATTAGAGATGTTTATATCATTTGAAAGAGTCTTGTTGAAGGCAGAAATAGCTGAAAGCCAATTAAACACACACCCCCATAAGAAAATGTCCAGATGATTTTAAAGTATTTTTAAACACAGCAATTATACCCTCTCATAAATCAAACGTTTGGAAAGGGCTATCAGGGAACATACTGATCTTATCTCGCTTGCTTTCCTTTGGCATACCTCCCTTGGGAGAATACTTGGACTAGTCAATCAGTAAAGTTTCCTTTGGCCTTCCAGTAAATATCATCTAAGAAAAGGATGAGTGGCTCTTGGATGAAAGCCACAACTCAGAAGCTGCATGCTCCCCTGCCTTCAGATTAATCACCTGCTTTGTGATGAAAGGCTGTTCTTGGAATGAGAACATTTTGAATCTATCAAATAATGTCTTCTTTTACCTAAAGCTTCCTTCCCAGTGCATTTCCCCAGTGCTATTTTAGATTTAAGAATAGCAGAATCAATTTAGCATCTCAGTTCTGAATCTCATGTTCAATTGGGGGAAGGGGGATAATGAAGACCATGAACACTGCTTTTAGATGCATCTGTCTGTCTCAATATTTCCTCACCCACGTTATGAAAGTCTGGATGTTTTGGGCTATCCATGGATCTCTGGACTGTGGTCAACCTGGCAGCATTTCACGTTGGGGTCATGGGAGTGGGGGTGTAATGCCTCTGTTTCCAATCAAATGAGGAAATGCTGTTACCAATGTTGTGAATTCTCTGACACCACATAAATATATAACTTCATATTTAAGAGATTTTCCATTCAAGGGAGTAACTATGACTGATGCTTGTCAGGAAATCATAAAGAGTGAGGCTTTATGGCTGTTCTATCTGTCCAAGGAGACTGTAGGATCTTACATGAAGGCCCCTGAATTACTGAGACATTAAGGGACAAACATATGATGTGATATAAAGACTATACCATTCCTCCATTAAATTTGGAAGAGAAGGGCAAGAGAGGTCAGCAGCACCCACATAATTACCTGCTTCAAACCTTATTTCTACCTTGACCCTACTAGATAGCCTTAGGCAGTTTTGCTTGGCTTCCGTCTCTGTAAATAATAATAGTGGCCTACCTAACAAGGATGCTGTCAGGATCACAAGAGATTATATCGATGGAGAATCTAAAGCACAATATAAATGTTAAGCATTGTTAAAGCTATTAATGCCATGCTCATCAATGGGAGAGGTGATTTTCATTGCTTCTTCCAACTCCAACGTTAAACTCCCCTGTTTGGCTCTTATACTGTTCCTCTTCCCCAGGCATACAGTGCCATCTCTATACTGACATGCCACAATAATTTGTAGATGCATCTAAGATAGCCATAACTCAAGTGCCACCACTTCCATGGCCCTGATATGTGAGGGTCCCTTTGTTTTTTTTCTTATGTTTTATTTAGAAGAAACAATGGAGACCCATTTATGAATCTCATGACATTCCTTAGACTGGGAATCTTTAGACTGGGAATGCAGCATTGGCGTTTCTTCTGAATCATTTCCTGGTTCAAGTAATTCCCCTGATTGGAAATTCATCTCTTCAAAAAAATAAAAAACAAAAAACAAAACCCTAGTCTTGGATTTGTTAATGGATACTTTAAATATGAAATTCCATATATTTCCATGATACTGGTTCCAGTTTCAAGAGGAGGCCAATATGAAGGAAGCGGGCTTTTCCTGCCATGCCAGTTCTCCCAAATGACACCTGAGAGAAGTTTTTATCTTGCTGCAGAAAATTGTATTACAAGCATTCTTTCTCATTCTCCACACATAACCGGTCCTTAGAAAATTAACTTTTGTTCCACACACACAACTGAATTTGGCACACACAAATAAAGGCATTGCTTGACATCCATACAAGAAAGGCATGTGTAGTGTCTTCTAGGTGCAATCAACCCAGTCTCTGTCTCTGTCTCTGTCTCTGTCTCTGTCTCTGTCTCTGTCTCTGTCTCTGTCTCTGTCTCTCTCTGCAGTGGCTGATAACACTGCAGAGAATCGTCTAGTGCCCTGCAGTATGGGAAATGAGGCCTCACAGATGCTTGTCAGTTTCAACAAAAGTTTTGTCAATTTCAGCATCATTCCTTTCTGCAATCCCTGGAATATTGCTATCCCCAGCCCCACTAATGTCTAATGGAGGAAGTGGGTAGAGGGGGCACAGATGACACATAGCCAAGCCACTGCTGAACCCCACTTAACGCCAGGAGGCCCACAAAATACTTGCCCCAGAGAACTCCTTAGCTGCAGCATTTCTTGATCAGGAGAGTTATCTACTAGGAAAGAAAACAATTTCAAAGAAATATGTAAATATGAAGGTGCCCCAATGCATTTCATAACACTGTCGGTAAGCTAGGTCTTAAACAAAGCTGAAAATGTACAAGGCAGCCTTGTGAAGTGTACATTTTTCTAAAGTAAACACACACGCAAATCTCTCTCCTTTCATACATTCCTTCCTTTATAGCTTTACAGAAATTCCCTGTAGAGATTTTATCTTTCCTTTCATGAACAGAAATACTCAGCCTCTCAATGCAGAGGTAATCCATCTGTGAAAGAATGATTCCAACCCAGAATAGTTACTAACAGTATTTTTCTCTCTTTTAAAAAAAGAATCAGCCAACCTCTCCAAGTATAGAATCACTCATTCATACAAGTGAGAACTTCAGCTGTTTCACTTTAGTTGCCTTGCTCAGATAAATTTGTCCAGATGACTGAGGCAGAAAATTCTACATGCCCCAGTGGACAAGCAGCTCTCAAGCACACACATAGTTTTTACAGAATTTAATTCATGTTGAACACCTAGAAAGTCCACAACCATTACAGTAACAAAGCATTCAGTCCCCCACAAAATCACTTTGATAAACCTGAAGGGGGAAAACTCAAAGAGTAGGAGCCTAGCCCTGTATTCAGATATCACAAACAAACTGGTTTATTCATGATGTCAGTGACCCAAGACATTCTGAAATTAATTCCAGTTGTAAACAAACTAGCTTTCAGGGGACTTTCAATAAAGAGTGAGTATGATGCTCCCTTTTGCTTGTCAGTTACAGTATAATCATTTACACTATAACCCATGGTCATTTGGGGGCAGGGTATTTGATAACTTCTACTTTATTTATTTTACTTCTTTCTTACTTGATCAACAGATTGCCCCTTTCTGGTCACAGTCTCCATCAGGCCTGGATTGGGCCATCATTTGCCCTGCCCAAAGGAACACGGAAGAATTTGTGTTCCCTTTTTTAAAGTGTGGGCCAACAGGGCCTGTCCAGTGGCAGGCTCATGTGGACAGGGAAGAGCTGGGCCTTCCAGGCCTGGTTCCTCCATATCCTACAGTGGCCCCAAGGGGGGGAAATGCCTCGGTCAGCTTCGCAGTGCTTTGCCACACTGCGGGGTGGACTGGGGCTTAATTTTTCTTTTGCAGGAAAGTGGGACTGCATTCCATGCAACCTTCTTGGAAAATAAAATAAAACCCACCCACCCTCAACATGGCAGGACCTATTCATCGCCACCATGTATTCAGTGGGATTAGGTGTCCCACTGAAATGTGTCCACTGTGGGGACACATTTCAGTGTTGGAGCAGATCTGGCACTGAAATGTGCCTCTGTAGAGACACAGAAAGCTGATGAGCATAATGCTCTGCAGCACCACACCAGCAGCAGCCCAGTGCAGTCACTGCCATGCAGAATCAACCTAGGAGATTAAACAGAACATATTGCCAGAATTCATATTTCTAAGTTAAGATCTGATAGCAGGGAGGAAAAGAGGCAAGAAGGGAAGCCAGCTCAGTTGTTCTTAGGTGCTTGTATTGGCCTCAGCCATATGCCTGGGGGACAGCACTGTTTTGTAGACCCATGGGAGCATTGATAGTTTTGACTTCATGAGGCTTGTAACTGTCTTTGTTTTTTTTTACGGAAAACACATGTACTTGACACTCTACTAAAAACTAGATCCTGTCGTTCATAAACTTTACATGTCTTTGCTGTGCTTTGTCAATACACTTTTCAAGATGTCGCTATGGTTTACCTTGATGTGATGATCATGTCATTTACAATGTTGATGCGGTCATCATGTCACTTGCAACAATGTGGACACGTGCAACATTGCCAGAACATTTGTGATTCTTTTGCTGGAAGGCTTTGTTTGCTGACTGGATACCAGATGAATTTCTGATAAAATGAACACTTGATCCTTCAGGGATTTGACTACCATGGCTGGGATGGTGTTTACTTCTGTTCCACTGTCCAATTTAAAAGAGCCATGCAACTGCAACTGTGCATTAGAATAATCACTGTCCCTGGATGATTGGACACAGAACCCATAAATAGCACTCTCATGCCTTTTCTTACATCATTTTTATTTAGCCTGCATGTTTTTGCCAAATAATTTCTCCTAGAGCATTTATAACAAATTGCTCCAAAGGCTAGTCACCACCTGGGGTTGTGTGTAGTTCCACATTTATTGCAAATATTGTTCGTGCTTGCTGGGGCAGTTGCTTGTGGTGGAAATTTTGTTGGGAGTTTGCCTTCCCTGTTCAGAGAACCAGTGGTAGTTTGTTTGTACTGAATTATATAACATGTTGTTTCTGCAGACCTCGCTCTAACCTGGGCACTAGTAAGAGCTTTCATTCTACAAATATCCATAGCCTGTTCAAGAGTGCAGGTTTTAGTAAAAGTTGCTCTTTAAACTTGCAGTTATGTGGAACACAACTGTGTTCCTTAGCATAAGGACCTAAAATGGGCCACCCTTGCAATGCTTACATTTTTTTGCTTATTTCAATAACAAAGTATCTGTCCTCATTCACCCAAGCTGCCATTGGAACAGCTTCCCTCCCACCCACTCAGTTATGTTGGCTATGGTATGGAATGGGGCACAGTCAAATGTTTTTGAATAACAGCTGGCAGTTTGCCATGGGATGGAGCCTGTTTGGGGGAAGTTTGGTGTGCACATTAGACTCCCCAGATTAGGGGCCTTCTTATGAGGTAGGTTGAGGTCTGTGAGCAGAGCCGACCCAGCAGGGAATGCACAAGGCTTGCAGTGCCACATAGCCTGCAGTGGGACCAAGGGAGATGGGCATCTCTCCTTGGCACCCAGGGTTTACAGTGCCAGGTGGCAGGGGGTGGGACCAAAGGAAGTGTGCACTTCCTCTTGGCACCCCAGGTGAGATACTTCCCTATGGTAGGAATCCATCAAGGGGATTTGCATTCCTGGTGGAGGAACAGGGTGGGTCCCAAGGCATCACTGGACACTTCTGTGCCTACAACTCTGAAGGGCCATGTCACCACTTCCAGGGTTCCTCAAAACCTTTAAAATATTTCAGGTATTCTTCATAGTCAAAGGTTTTACAGGGGGGGGGGACTGTAATCGCCAATGCCTTAAGTTGTCTTCCTCTGCAGATACTTGACTGTGTCATCCTTTCACCAATGAAAGCCTTTATGTTGGAATCCATGCCAGCACCCACTCTTTAGGCTGCACAGATTGCTAGAATGACAACAAAAGATCCCATTTTACTGTGTGTTCTCAACTGGATATAGAGGAGTAGGCCCACAGAAAAACTGACTGAAGTATTCAGGCCATTTTCATCCAGTCAGTACAAGGTGGTCATCCTTTTATTTATTTATTTATTTGGATTTTTTACACTGCCCATTCTTTTTAGCTCTGGGCGGTTTAAATAGAACACTGCATACATTTACATGGTACATAATAACAATCTGTAAAAATTTTCAGTAGAACATCACAAATAAATAAATAAATAAATAAATAAATAAATAAATAAATAAATAAATAAATAAATAAATAAATAAATAAATAAATAAGTGGTCATCCTGTTGTGACATCTAGGAATCTTTCTCTTCTCAGGAACCAGTATTGACTTGAAACTATGGAAATGGTTCACAGTGGGTTCCATCTAAAATTATGGCGGTTACAGGACCTGTCTTATATAAAGTGTAGATTATGGATGGACTGTTAAGGGGCATCACAGACACTGCTAATTAATGAATGGAACCTTCTAAGGAAATCAGCACACCAAAATCAAGTTCAGAATTGAAGGAGGTCATCCTAATCTGATCTCTAAAGATCACTCTCCTTCATCATAAGGAGATGAAGGTGATATACAGACTGGATGACTGGATATTCTTCCTAGTAGGGAGAGGTGATGCATACTGCCTTTTAAAGAGGCTATCCTGGGAGGACTCAAAGTAAGCAGGAGAATAGGAGGGATTCAGTGTTCTCTTCTCAGTCTTCCTGGTAGTAGCCAGCAGGATAATCTGCAGAACTACACTGAACCCTAGAAACCCTCATCCCAATAGCCAAGTTACCTGCCCTATAGTTATTGTTAATAAAGAGGCCTTCAGCCAGATGGAATTGGGTGTTTGTTGTTTGCTCCACTGCACAAAAATCTACAGTCTAGAAGTCCTGGGACTCATTTATTGCTTTCCCTCTCCCCCTCAGGTTCAGCACCAAGATGGAATACTTCCAGGTTTGAAAAAAATCACAGTTCATTATAACATCTTAACGGAATGCTTTGATTCTGATTTTTTTTTTACTACAAACTTGGTTGCTATTTCATGGTTTACAGGAGAAGGAGGGGAACAGTGCATGAGTCTAAGGCATTCCTCATTTGAACATGTTCATTTTCACTTGCATAGGAAACCCTTTTGAGAGGAGAAGCAGGATAGAAAATAAATAATATAGTCAAGGATCCAGCTAAAGTATGATGGTGAGTTTACCAACTCTTTAGAAATTTTATTTTCATTTCTATTGAAAAACGCCACAAGAGTGAAATTTTATTTTATTTTTTTTATTTGAAACCCCTTTTCCATTCCCCCCCCT
Source organism: Paroedura picta (assembly GCF_049243985.1). Lineage (NCBI taxonomy): Eukaryota > Metazoa > Chordata > Lepidosauria > Squamata > Gekkonidae > Paroedura > Paroedura picta. The sequence continues at coordinate 82,345,447 of NC_135374.1, read as the reverse complement.
TACAGGTCAAGGTAAACCCAAGAATTATGGGCCTAATCTAGCTCAGGCTTTTTCAACTTTTTAACCCTTGAGAATCCCCTGATGCAATAGTGCAGAATATGGATGGGAAGTATTGCTGCGTATGCACACACCCATATAGATTTTAAAATATATTTTAAAATTATTAACTCCCACCCATTTGGGAAATCTTTCCAGGGCCATCAAGAAACCCTAGGCTTTCACAAAACCCTAGGAAAGAAAACCTGGTCTAGCTGGAGCAAAGCACATTTCAATGCCCAGTGAGTGAGTGATTTGAATAGGAGAACCAAACCCAATGGGCTGCAGTGGGAAGAAGAGGCAGGAAGGTTCCATTCTGTCATAGGAAAAACAGTTATGTATATCTTTGTAGTAGTCCCCCCTTTATTTCACCCAATTAACATGTTGTTTTTATAAAGAAGAAATGTAAAGGAATATTTTCCCCTTGCACTAAAGAATGGTTCTCAATTTTTGTTGCTTCTTTAGACACCCACTGATGGATGAAAGAGGTGTTTGTTAAATGAAAGGAGAGGAAGAAACAAGTGCACTGAAATGATTTCCAAAGTGTGGGTTGGAGTCTAATAAAACCAAGTACAACAGCTGAGGAGAGAGGGAGATAGATGTTCGGCTTAATACCATGATTTCAGTATCTGACACTGAACCAATTATTGTTGGAGTATCTACCATGATAGCTTCAATTCCTGAAAGGTACAATTGTAAGGAGAAAGAAAAACTGGGTAAAGGAACACATTTTGAAATTGCTGCTCCAGTAAGGATAGCATCAGTGAAATAAATAGCATCAGCATTTACAGACACAGATAGAAAGATCAGACCTTATGACCGGCATTTGGTTTGCAGGCATGAAACCTTATTACTGAAAATGTAACAAAAATACTGCAATTTAATTTTGCTATAAAAAGCCAAGAAAAATGTTTTTATAAAGCCCCCCCCCCCCCCAAGTCTCATATCGGAGTAGTAAAACTTTGCTTTTCTTATCATGACATGTTAAGAATGTTCAGAGCACATAGGACACTTGAAGCACACTAAAGGGGCAATTCCTGGTCAGATATTTGCACACATTAATTCTCCATACTGTTTTCCACCATTCCATGCAAAGCATTGGGGTTAGATTTGTTTGTGGAGAACTTGCTTCACACAGTATTTTTTGCTCCAGGGAGGTGCTTCCGTATGCCTATGGCTAAAGCAATAGCACAGGATATCTGTGTGAGCAGATGGAACTGCAATGACCTACCACTTTCAGGTTGCTTGGATTATTGCAAAGAATAGGTGGAGCTTTTTAGTCTGATTTTGCAGATCACACTCATAAGCAATATTCGGGATCACTTAAACACATATTATTAATACATCTAATAACTTTATGGCACAAGAGGGAATACTGAAATGTATGACATTATAATGCAGTAGGGCATGTAATGCAAGAGAGAAATCCTAACTATACCCTCTTGCATCATAATTTTGCTGCATCCAGGGCTAGAGTTTATGAAGATCAGCTGCAGTGCTTAGCCATGTCCTGTCCTGTGCTTTAGGCACTGTAAGGACTAATGCCTAGAAGGCTGCTGCTGCTTTCAGGGAACTAAGTGCTTCAAGCCAACTATGTGCTATATCTGGCAAAAGGACACATCCTGCCTGAGCCATGTTTTATTTGAAACTTATAGGGTAGGACTATTTTAAAGTGAACAAATGCATATATACATCTGCAAAACAGCATGTATAAATGCTTGCTGAACCTTAAAATGCTTTGAGGTCTACTTAGAGCATCTTCACTTTCTTTTCAACTGGTACAAATATATTATCTTGCAGGAAGCTTGATGAAAACATAATGCAGTCTGTCTTTTTAGAGTTAGATACATTTTGATTAGCTTCCCTCCAGGGTCTACTTCTGTACATAAACAAATTGAAACATTTCAGCTGCATTAAATAGGAGTCTGACCCACATTAAAAAAAATCAGCTCCATCTATTTACAAGTGATCATTCCATTGCTAAATTTTGTGTCTTTGCATATAGAGGATGCTCAAAGATAATTAGTGGCCAAAAATGGGATTTCATTTTTTGAGACTAATTTTGATGTATCAATATTGTTTATATACTTTATGGAAAGTTTTATTCTGTTGATGATCTGTGCATGTGTGCTGTGTTCTGGCTAGATGCTGTTTTAAATAAATTCATTCAAGTGATCATTCTCAGTGAGCAATAAAACTTAAATCCAGTTCTCCAGATGAAGGAAACCTCCTTCCTAGTACTTCCAAATCTCAGAATTAACAATAATGAGGCTGGTTCATTTGGATGCCTTTATTCAGTTGGGTTTGGAGGTTCAGTTCTGAAACACCCCAAATTTTGAACCTTGAACCAAACAGGAATTTTCCAGTTCATTCCCATCCCTAGACTTGAGTAGTAGTAGGAAGTCAGTTTGTTGTCTAAGGTGAATTAAAGACAGTCTTCCTGAAGGAAGAACAATGACAGGGTATTGTTTTTTTCATCAGATTTGGCTATGTCCAGTTGTGGTTCCCATAGGCATAGAAAGTATGCAGGCAAATAAATAGATACAGACCACCTCAGTTCTGGAGAGTAAAGAGACCATAGCTTTCATTTATTATACCATAGGAACAGTGGCAGTGTATAGGGTTAGATACTGAATCAGGTGACCCACCTGTTTCCCAATGAACCCTCACCCCAATCTGCAAGGTGATATCAAGGAGTGACAACCCTCCTGAGACCCACGTTGGTGTGAACTGATGTTTGGTTCCTGGCAGTGAGAGCCCCACTGACAGGCCCCAAGCCAGGCATGCAACAGAACTGGCTCTACCCTTAAGGGAGTCCCCAGGACTATGGAATTTAGACCAGCAGGCAACACTTCCCTAAACAATAGGCTCCATCCGATAGCCTAACTGCTCAAAGTTGTGCATTAGTGAAAGGCACACGCATACCTGTAACAGCTGGATGACAAGGAGGAAGGGTTGGCAAGCTGCAACAGGTTCCCAGGACACTCACTATATTACCGTCCACATGACACTTGCATGTAGCCAGAACTTCCACTTATTATCACTCAGACCTGACCCTGCAACCACTGCATGGTCACCTTTCCTGCTTCCCTTGAGCCCCAGAGCCACAAAAGTGGTTATGGGATCAGCCCTGACCTCATCTTCTGTAGAGATGGCATGTACAGTTTAGAGCAGTGTCCCCCACCCCCGGGCCTCAGCCCAGTACCGGGCCATGGAGCCCTCGGTATCGGGCCACAGCAGGGGGGGAGGAAGGCGCGGGCACTGTTTACCCTCTTTTCCCCCTGGTCCTGAGGCCTCCATCTCTCCCCCCCCCCAGTCCCTAGCCTGAAAAAGGTTGGGGACCACTGGTCTAGAACATCCTTTTTCAACCTTTTGACCTTGGAGGAGGCCCTGAAAAAAAGTTTCAGGCTTCAAGGAGCCTCAGAACTGATGTCAGTTGGCCATGTCTCCCTGACCCCCCCCCCCGCCCAGAAGTGACATGCTACTGGAAGTGACATCATCACCCTTTTTAATTTAAGGCTTGAAGAGGACTGGGATGGGAGAGATAGGAAGTAGTTTAAGGTAGGAGTAAGCCCCTGCCCAGGTACAGAAACCATGACAGAACTCACCATTGCTTGGCACAGGAGTAGGGGGGCAATGGAAGTGGCAAATTCCCTAGCTTGTGGTCAAGTCCACTAAGGCTGGAGAGGGAAGCCTGTGAACCCCGTCTGGATCTCCCATGGACCCCCAGGAGTACACAGACCCCTGGTTGGGAATCCCTGGTCTAGAACTAAGGACAAAAGGACAACAAAACAACAAGGTCATGTTGCAGACAAGGGAGTAATTGTTCAGATTTTTTTAAAGGAAGAATTACAATTAAAACTGTTGCAGGAGCAACTCAGAAATGAATTAACATCCCGTAAAGGCTAGTAAAATAAAATTAATAAAACCTCAATCCACAGGTCTTGCTGAATGCCAGGACATTGATGCTCATCCTTTAAAATATATATTGAGTTAAATCATCGGCTTATTCTCTAATTAGCATTAAAGCAAAAAAATTAAGAAATGATTGTATTACTGTAATGGAATCATTCTGTAACAACATTGTTTGACAACTGAGGAAGGCCAATGGGCTGAAACACATTTGGTAAAGGTCAATAATGGCCTATCTTTGGGGTCAGTATCAAATTTCATTCTGAACTGAGGCTATTACAGGTGCCAATATATGTTTCTTAATTATTTTAATAAATACACATATATTTGCATACATTTATGTTTCAAGTTTATTCACAGAAATATTGGGTCCATATATTTGGATTTCCTTAATGTTTTGGTTCTTAAGTCAATTTATTTTTGGTTAAGTCCACCTCTCTTGTGTTATGTTTGACACTGCTTCATATTCTTTCTCGAAAGGTAAATTTATGGCTTGGTATTGGCTACAATGATCTTTTCCAATGTCAGAAAGTGGAAATGAAAATGGAGCTATGAGTGTAGAAACATATTTCTCATAAAATTTAATGCAATCTGGCAGAAAAAGCAGTTGACTAGATTGGGAGACAGATGGCATAGAATAACAAGCATCTCATTGTCCAAGCATGCAGAAGAACCTCAGATTCTGACTCATTTTATTCAAATGAATAGAAACAGTCTTTCTTAAATTATTGGGAAGGTAAGTATCCTTTTGTAATTCGAGTTTTAGCACAATGTCCTCAACATTCCAAAAGAACACAGACATATATTGTTGCCTTGGTATTAAATAGTCCACTTAGTCCAGCAGAGGGTATATAGGGAGTAAGGGGAGAGTTATTGGTTTTATGTGTATTTATTATGGATTGTAAATCACTCTGAGTTCACTTGTGGGGTGGAACAGTATATAAAGTGAATAAATAAATAAATAAAAATAAGATAAAGGTAAAGGTAAAGGTATCCCCTGTGCAAGCACCGAGTCATGTCTGACCCTTGGGGTGACGCCCTCTAGCGTTTTCATGGCAGACTCAATACGGGGTGGTTTGCCAGTGCCTTCCCCAGTCATTACTGTTTACCCCCCAGCAAGCTGGGTACTCATTTTACCAACCTCGGAAGGATGGAAGGCTGAGTCAACCTTGAGCCGGCTGCTGGGATTGAACTCCCAGCCTCATGGGCAAAGCTGTCAGACAGCTGCCTTACCACTCTGCGCCACAAGAGGCTCTTAAAAATAAGATAAATATTATCAATTCTGCGTTGAAGGATCCAGGGATATTTTGGTAGTTCTGAAACTAGAAGCTCTTTAGTTGGAAAGTTAAAGTAATTGAAGAATTAGCTATTGAATCATAGAATCATAGAATCATAGAGTTGGAAGGGGCCATACAGGCCATCTAGTCCAACCCCCCGCTCAACGCAGGATCAGCACTAAGCATCCTAAAGCATCCAAGAAAAGTGTGTATCTAACCTTTTCGTGAAGACTGCCAGTGAGGGGGAGCTCACCACCTCCTTAGGCAGCCTATTCCACTGCTGAACTACTCTGACTGTGAACATTTTTTTCCTTATATCTAGCCTATATCGCTGTACTTGAAGTTTAAACCCATTACTGTGTGTCCTCTGCAGCCAACAGAAACAGCATTCTGCCCTCCTCCAAGTGACAACCCCTCAAATACTTCAAGAGGGCTATCATGTCCCCTCTCAACCTCCTTTTCTAAAGGCTGAACATTCCCAAGTCCCTCAACCTTTCTTTATAGGGCTTGGTCCCTTGGGGGTTCTTGAAGGCTTTAAGACTAGCAAAGCAATCCTAAGAAAAAATATACATTCTTCTAAGACAGTTGATTTCAGTGGAAATAGAACAGTGCAATTCTGCTTAAGATTACACATAAACATTAGTCACACATAAACATTAGTCTTTCACAATATGTAAGGATGTTAGAAGAATGGAGAAGCCTGCAAAAGAGAGCAGGACCAGTGAGACTTGACAAATAACAAATGTTTGTATCTCCCCAACAAGATAATCCTGGCTGGCAGTTTGTTTATGTTTTTGGCCAGTCATTCAGGCATTCGGGACACTTGTGTTAGCAGAGGAAATCATTTCAGCTTGCACCTCTTATAGGCAGCTCTTCAACTTGACAGACGAGACAGAGACTTAGGGACATGTGTCTACTTTGTGATGGGCCATGACTCAGCATTAGAGAATCTGCTTGGCAAGAATGTGGCTCCAGATTCAATCCCAGATTCCATTTCTTACATATCTCATTAAGAAAGGATCAGGTGGTAGACAATATGAAAGACCTTAGCCTGAGCCCTCAGAGAACTACTTTCTGAGTAGACAATAATGAATTTGATAGAACAGTACTCTAATTCAGTATAAAGTAGCTTCATGTGTTTGTTTAATTTTACAGCAAAATCCTAAACATAATTATACCTGTCTAAATCAGTTGAAGTTTAGAATTGCACTGTTAATTGCCCATGCAACACGGGTGTATTTCCCTACCTGCTTGACATTTGGGAAGAAAATCCCATGGATGAGGGGAAGAAAGCTTGGGAATTTTATCCAATTTGGTGCAGAGTGGGAAAGTTGTATCTTGAAGTGTGTTTCCAGCTGAAGCCAATAGAAATTACTAGTTTTAATTCCAATTATAAAGAATCGGACTCACATTTTTCAAATGTTAAAATGTCTGGATCTAGTCCCCTCTTGTGAACCTCTTGTGGCGCAGAGTGGTAAGGCAGCAGACATGCAGTCTGAAAGCTCTGCCCATGAGGCTGGGAGCTCAATCCCAGCAGCCGGCTCAAGGTTGACTCAGCCTTCCATCCTTCTGAGGTCGGTAAAATGAGTACCCAACTTGCTGGGGGGTAAACGGTAATGACTGGGGAAGGCACTGGCAAACCACCCCGTATTGAGTCTGCCATGAAAATGCTAGAGGGAGTCAACCCAAGGGTCAGACATGACCCAGTGATTGCACAGGGGATACCTTTACCTTTAATCCGCTCTTACATACACACACACACACACACACACACACATTCACTAGTTCTCCATGTATGGGTGGAGGAAGGGGTTCAGCTCAATAAATGGGTAGAAATAAAATCAGAGCCAGTGTGGACATTTAGATCAGAACTGTGTATCTATGATCAGTTCTAGACATATGTATTTTTCCACATTCATATTTAAACTCCATTCTTTCTGCTTTGTCCTTTCAACGTTCATTTAATACTGCCACATCCAATCTCCTCCAAGGTAGAAAAACTTGCCTTTGCAGTCTGTCTCCTATGCCAGAAATATTAGGGCCATTCCGCACAGATTCTTTGTAGCAGGAGTGTGGCAAATTGAAATCGCTACCAAAATGCGGTTATGCACAACGTTGTAGACAATCTGACACACTTCTGAAACCGATCCGCAAAAAGCGCTTCGTTGTAGCGCTTTCAGGGAAATCCCAAAAAGTGGATTCACCCTCCGGAAAGCGCTACACTCTTGCAACCAATCTCCAACACTAGTGGAAAAGTTCTGTGCGTTACCATTGTTGCAGTTTCTGCAAAGTCCCTCCCCCTGGCTCTCTCCTCTGATCTTCCGGTGAAGCGATCGCCATTTTTTTTCTCGGAGTGAGCGGAGATCAATGCACCGGCGAGCCTTTGTTTACCCGGTGAGGCTTCCCCAGCTGCAGTCCCTCCCCAGAGCTGTTTTAAGTCGCCAAGCACCACACAGCCCCGTTTGCTGGTTTATTTTTCCTTTATTTTTCACTTTATTTTCAGCTGAAAATTGCACCCGTGCGGGGGGTGGGGGTGTATTTTTTTTTCACTCGGGTGGAGCGTGGCAACAATGAAATGGCAGCTCAAATGCCACCTGCTAGCTAGATGGGTCTCTCCGTTGCAACGAATCAACGCAGATTCGTTGCAACGTGTGTGTTTTTTTAAACCTGCCTTAAAGGGAAAGGGGCTTTTCGGGAGCATGATAACAGCCGCCCATTGGCTGCTTGTTTGATTGATGGCCAGGGGCAGGACAAAGCTCGGCAATATCGCTTCCTGGCTAGCGATTTTTGCCAAGACCGGAAACCTGTGGGAAATGATAGAAATGCAACTGGATTCCACTACAAAGGCTAGTATGCATAACGACAAATTCCACTCTTTAAAATGGCGTTTTTTCATACAGCAACCAATTTGCAACATAGATCCTGGTGCAGACTGGCCCTTTGTTTTTCTGTTGTAATAAGCTCTTAAATACTTCCATTTTACAGACAAAGAACATGAGCAAATCCATGATTTCCCTAAGTGTCCCTAGTTAGACCATATATGTGTCTTCCATGTATCAGCTTAGTAAATCTGTCACAGGATCAGACTAAAAATGTTGCTCAGTTTGGAGAATGAATTGGCTTTGTTACAAAAAAATGGCTAGCAGGAAAACAGATAACAGCCCTCCATATCCTGTGCCATCTGCTTAATTGTCCACAATAGAGGGTGAATTTAGGGGGAGAAATGTCATCAATAGGCAGGGAATATCACATATTACTTGTAGAAAAGGTCAAGCAGTGATAGCTGGGAGCTTCTAAACATTATGCTGACAGCCATTTATGAGAAAATGACCCTCATGACATGAGAACATAACAATGTACTACTGCTCTGGTAAAGGTTTTTTGTTTTGTTTTGTTTTACTTTTTTTGGATGACAAATGTCTTGAACACTTCTGTCTAGACTGCCAGTAGCTGCAACTATCTCAGCAGAAGTACAATGGATACACACATATGTTGCACTACAGACATTGATATTGTGGGAAATTCTGTTGTTTTATGAAAGTGTGAAATGATTCCTAACACTTTCATGAAAGCTAGTCATATCCAGGATAACATAGTGCCACAGAGTAGCTGAACAACAATGCAGTAGACAATGGTTACATAAACAGGTCAAGTGGAAGGAAAACTATATTATTGGATTGATTTTTCAGATGCAAAAACAGGTCACTGAAGGACTAAGTGCCATGTCTGAATAAACCAAACTCAAACAATGGGTAAATTCTTACCTGCTCCACTTAATATTTCTGGTAAGGGGTTGGAGGGGGACCTGGTCTCATGACTTAATTGCCACTCAGTGCTTAACACCCACTTAGGGTGACTGTCCCGTCCCTGAGTGCCTCCTCCTCCAACCGGCTTGCCTGTATGTCCAGCAGCCAGCCAATTGCCTTCTATCCTCCACCCCTGACCACCCCCTCTTCCTTCCATTTTACTTGGATACTTGGAGGCTGCACATCCCTGCTGCCTGAGAGCTGCCCCTGCCAGTGAATTCCCTTCCCAGGGTCTCCAGGCTGCAGCCTTTCCAGGTTCTGGGGGGAGGGAGAGGCCATCCGCAGAGTTCTTCCACCCCAGTCCCCCCAATCTAGTGCATGTTGTATTCCTGAATGCAATAGGCTTTCTGCCTAGTTAAGGGATAAGGCAGCTCAGAGAGTAATGGGACAGATATGTACTACTGAGTTTTACCATCCATTTTGTGTTAACTTATATACATAAATGTCTGTGTATATGTCAAAATTTTATTTAATTACTTCATGTGATTTATAGTCTGCCTTTCTCACAGGGACTTAAGGCAGATGGAATTTGTGACTGACTCACCCAGCTGGCTGCATTTGGAGGAGTGCGGAATCAAACCTGGTTCTTCAGATTAGAGGCTGCTGCTTTTAACTACTATGCCACATTAGCTATGTATAAGCAATATACAGCAGAAAAGCCTACAAGCCCCGGCCATTTACACTAGTATACTAACAGAAGAAAAATCAAACCAGTAGATGTGAATCGAAACCATGCGAATGTGTGCACATTTCTGGCAATGCTGAAAAATATTCCATTTTCAAGGAAGTTTTCAACATTCATTGAAAAACCACCCTTCTTGTATTCCTTTTCATTGTCCTTTTAATGCTAATTCTGACTGACTTGTTCTATGAGATGTGATCATATCATTGTTTTATTTGCTGTGTACTGTTGTGATATCCCCTTCACTCTGCAATTCCCATCAGATTCCCGTTGGTTGGAAGGGTGAAATCAGGCCATGGAATACAAGGTAAAAACTCAGAAGGTCAGCTGGGAACTGCAATGCAGAATAGTGACACTTTCTATTCTTTCATGAGAATGTTACACATACTGACATGATGAAAGATATATTTTTCTCCAGAACTGCAATGAAACCTTCCCTTTTCTTGAGTTGGGCTCCTGATGGTGCTACTACCATTAACAAGGAAAGTTGCATATCTTTAACCGCTCCTGCGGTTATAAAATAAAGCCCTAAGGGCTATTGGGGAGGAGTTAGGGCAGGCTCTGTCCGTGATAAAAACTCGGAGGGGTGAATCAGGCAAAGCCCCTCCAAGTGCCACTCAAGGGCCAAGCAGCCAATGGGGAGGTGTGCGAAGCACCTTCCAATTGGCACCTCACCAGGACAGACCAACATTCGATTGACCCAGCCCAGTTTGGCTGCCAGTCTGCTACTGACAACTGCAGGGAGAGTTCAGTAGGGCTGCCAAGGGGGATGAGAACAGAGGCTGCGCCAGCCCTTTTTGCCCCAAGGCTGTCCTAACTGTCATGTCCAACTGCAAATTGCCTCAGAACCCTCACAAAGCTGGCAGGAGGTCCCCCACCCTTTCAGGCATGCTGCGAAGGAGCCTCTGACAGGCCCTGACTGAGGGGAGGGAGGCCTTTCCAAGAGCAATGCAGGGGAGCCTGAGGACCTTCCTTTTGAGGGGGGGGACTTTCCCCTTCTACCAAACAATTGGCTGACAGGGAGGCCACAGAAAAGCCCCTTCTCACTTAAAATACTGCTCTGCCCGGAGGTTAGTCACAGCCAAGCCATGTGTCTTTCTTCTTTGCAACTCTCTGCAGATTTGAGGCCACTGCACAGCGTTATTCTGCAGAGGAAACTGGCTCTTTTGTCTCCTGTTTCATCTGCAGAACAACCCTGTGCAGTAGGCCTCAAGTCTTTCAATTCAACAGCAACCTGTGTGGGAAGCCTTAAATGTTTCTTCTCTACCACAACCCTGTCCAAAGTAGTCCTTTCTGCCTGGGGAGCTGATCTTTATACGCTTCAGGTGAGCTGTAATTCCAGGAGCTCTCCAGGCCACACCTGTAGGTTGGCTACCCCTGGGTTGGAAATATTCTTGGAGGTTTGGAGGTGGGACTTCAAAATCATACAATGCCTTCATTCAAACAAAGAGTCCAGCCTTCAAAGGAGCCATTTTTACCTGCAGTTGGTAGGGAGTAATGCAGGGGTGTCCCTCCTGGCCTATGGGTTATGGCCAACCCTTACCAGCAACTGTTTGTATTCTGGGGCGCAGACAGGCAGACTGGCATCAGTGAGTCTGGAAAGTGCAGGAAGATCTAAATAAATATTTACAGCCTGAAACTTTAAATAGAGAACAAGTAAATGTCTGGAGACATTTACTTGTTACATGGTAACTGAAATGACTTTTTGGCCTGGCAAATAACCTTGACCTGGCAAATAAAAAAACAGTATAAAAAACCTTACTAAGGTCAAGACTGCTGTGCACAGGGAGTCTTCCTCTTAGGGTTGCCAGCTTCCCTGTGAGGCTCGCTACCCCACCTCCTTCATGGGGAGTCTGCTATGGGCAGAGAAAGGGAAGATGATTGGAAAATGCTTTGAGACACCTGAGGCCTGCTTGGGTCACTGTGGCCCATTCCCAGTTCTCTCAGATTTCTCACAACCCCACATACCTCACATGTTGACTATTTGGAGAGAGAAATGGAAAAGGTGTTTGTAAACCGCTTTGAGACTCCTTTGTTTAGTAAGCAATAGGGTACAAAAATCCATTCTTCTAAGCAGCAACCATGAAAGAAGCATGTGGGCACATAACATTTTATCAACAGTGAAAAAATGGAAAAGAAGGAACAGGGTGGACACCTGTGTACTGTGACTACCCCATGTGTATTAGGACAGAGGGGCATTTCAGTGAATGTGGCCTAATTCACACAAGAAGGGAAATGACGCAGAACTGGGAGGAGTTGGTTACCATGTAATCTTCCCAGTCTGATTTTCCCTTCACATATCTGAGGACATGGCTCTGGAAAGCTCATCTGTAACCACTATGCCAACATTCCCAAAGGTCAGTCCTCCCCCACACTCAACGAACATTCCACACCACAGGTTCTTGACACCCATATCTCCACAGCCATGCCCTCATTTCCCACTATGCCACCACAACCTCCCACACAACACACACATTCAACCCCATGCCCTTACAGACTGGACAACTCCTCCCCTTCCTCTTCCCACTGCCAAGCTCTAGCGCCCGTTGTATTCTTGCATACAACGGGCTTTGCCCCTAGTTCCAGAATATCAAAAATAGCAGAACCACTTCAATTCATTTGACTTTTTGTTCAAAGCAATACAGCAAACACGATGAAAGTTGCATAAACACTGCTCAAAATCTAATGTTCAGATAGTTCCATATAGGTTTATTTAAGTTTTCCAATCAAAGCACTGTTTAATCCTGAAAATCAGGTTAGTTACAATTGTGTTTCGGTCATACCTCCTTGCAGAAGGTGAATGAAGGGAATTGTTTAGTGCAGTAAACATCTAAGAAATATAAATGAGTGGTAAATCATTACCATCCCCAAATATCCTGCCTAAGATTTATATTGACATATGAGTAATAGAGGTCTCTAAAGTGAAATCATCAAGGTGTTGGATTTTTGCCAATTTCAGCATTCAATACAAGGAATTCCTGGAAGATGAACACATTCAATATGTACTAAAGCAGGGTCATTTTGCTGAATGTACATAGCCTATTGCATCTGAAATCAATAGATGTACCTTCTGCTATTTATATATTAAATTTTATTTTCTTTCAAATGCATATTTTATGGAATACAGTATCTTTATTGCACAAACTAATGCAATTTCATCTATATTGTGCATTCTTTTCCAGAACTGAACTCAGAAATATCCGAGTATCCATTGCATTCTTATTTTTTGTAAATTATTTGGGCTATGGCAGCATTGTAGGATAGACCATCCCACTATGAATAAATATCAAGCAACTTGATAAGTTTGTATGTATGGTGTGGAGATGTATATAGGAAGCTGTCATGTTTTGCATTAAATTAGGATGCAGTGAAGATTTGCCAGTTCTTTTGAAGCCTACTCAAAGGAAAACCATTCTGTCAAGTTCTGAAGACCTGTTTAAGATCCACAATGAAGAAAAGGGAAACAGGATAAAAAACAAACAAAAATGTTGCAAAAGGAGTTATGAATTCATAAAATAGTTTACAATCTGCAAAATCAAAAAGTGTTACCAGTTGCTAGAAACAAAAGGAAAGGATGAGGGTCTTACTTTAAGAGGTTTTGGCCTTCATGAATGTCACATGATCACGGTTGGCCTGATCTCTCTCGTAACAGCTGAAAATTGTGTGAAGAGAGCCTATAATGTGTGAAGAGAGCCTATAAAAGTCTCCCTCCTGTGTTCTCCAAACATCATTTGGGTGGTCAAACAGCTAGTATGAGATGAACTAGGAAGCAGGGCAGTGGAAAGTGCTTTAGGGCTTTGACAATGCAGTGAAATAAACATTCAGCTCTTGATTATCCAGCAACTAATCGTATGATCACCTAACAAGCACACAAAGCAAGATGGTGAAATAGATGGGGTGGGCAATCTGCTGGGGTCCTAAGGAACACTCTTGTGATTATTTCTACCAGTGCAAGCTCGCTTTGAGTGGGACCTTGTTACTGCAGCTGTCACATTGCATTCTGAGAGCTCCTAAACATCAAGGATAGTATTTTGAGGGATGTGAGAGGTTACAGTGGGAAGGGAAGGCAGGAATGTTCTGTTCCAAAAGTGAAGCACACTCTTGGATTGTAGGATTCCAATCTTCATTATCTCTGTCAAATTGTTATACCACTATATGCATAGAGGTAAAATGTAAGCAGAAAGTTCATATGCAAGGAGCTAGAAATGTGATTACCATGTTCTCAAAGGTGTAAACTACATTGGAGATATTTGTTTACATGTAAAGTATGTTCTTGCTCTAAAAAGCAGCCATAGAGAAATAATACTGGGCAATGGTATTGGGCAGTGAGTGGGTAGGTTTCACCCCATGTTATTTTCCTTTTCAAAATTGCTTCCAGTCTGTAACTAACACCAATTTTTGCCCAGCCTCTCCCCCCCATCCCTACTAGAGATAATTAAACCCAGAGAACTGATTCCAACTAAGAAGACAGCACAGGTCAAAAGAGACCTGTGCTTCACTCTTGTCCAGAACCATGACGCAACACCTTCTCTTCAACATCCTCATGATTGATAGCATGAGTAGAAGAAAATAAACTGACTGAAAATGCAGAGGGAGACTAGACATGCATAACAACTGTCCTTGTGAATTGACTGTCCAGAAAATCAGGAGTAAGGCATGTGGAAAAGGTAATAATCCATACCTTATATTGAGCCCTACTACCAAGAATCTCCTTCCCCTAGTGGAGTCTAATGTTTCTTCTGTTGTCTGGCCTAACTTCATATGCATCTATGTCTTCCTTGAACTATTCTTCATACATTCTATACTTGCAGTGAAAACTGAGACTGGGTTGTGTTTTCTGCCCTAGGGAAAGCGGGGTACCCTCCATGCAATCTGTCTACTCTCTAGCTTTGCTTTGAACTCTTGTGGAGCACTCACATCATCAACATTGCAGTCAGACTGTGCACATCTCTGCCAAGTTTCACCAAGCTGAAACTTTAAAGATGCTTTCGAGAATTACTTATGTTCCCCCAAAAATGAGAATTAGTTATCAAGAGAAACAGCATTGCAACATAAAAGCAAGTGCTTGTCCACAGAGCATGTGTCAGCGTTAGAAAGCCATTGCAGGGACCTCATACTCTGAATGCATTGTTTACCAAAAGACTTTTTCAAATTGCTTACTCCAAAGGATAATCTTCAACTGCCAGGAGCCAGTTGTAAAACAGGAGAAAGCAGCCCTGGGAGGTTTAGCTGGATGTCCCAAGCTTATCAGAACTCAGAAGCTAAGTGGGATTGGTCCTGCTTAGTGTTTGAAGGGGAAACACCAACAGCAAACCACCTCTGAATGTCTGTTGTCTTGACAACCCTACAGGGTCACCAAAAGTTGGCTGTGAGTTGACAGCACTTTCCACCGTGAGCAACACAGTCAGAGATGTCCAGGTTACCTAGCACTGGATCAGATAAGCTCTATCTGGGTCAGTCAAAATCTTTCTGGAATAATCCCCAAATGTTTAGCATTGAGAATTAATTGTCAGATATTTAATGGAGTCTGGCTGCCTTTTTTCAAAAGTGTTTCTTCCTATTCCCTAGGAAACAGGATTTGTTTTCCTGCCAATCTTAGCCCTGCAACTGATCAGATGAGTAGCCATGGCCAATGACACAGTCTTTCTTATGGGGACAGGAAACTTTAAACTTTAGCCCTCCATTATGTTGAACATTTGGCACCTGCTGTGCCTTCTTTCTTTGAGGAGATACCTTGCTTGGCCAGAGGGATCTTGCCTGGACTATGCTGGGCTCTTCTGAACAGATTAACTTGCTTCATTTTAATTATTAATTTCAATTATTAACTACTAGCCCACCTTTCCTTTGTCCTTTTCCCCGTGTGTGTGTGGGTTAAAATATGATGATGATGAAGAGGAGGAGGAGGCAATATTTGGTCAGAAGGGGTTGAGAGAAGTATTATTTTCATTGTTTTGTGTTCTGTGAGGTTTAATATTTCTGTTTGTTTTGATCCAGTATCAATAGAAATGATGGAACCCACAGAATCTTCATGATACAACAACAGTTCCAAGAAATCTGAAAGCTGGTACAGCTTTCCTTTCTCACATTACTATATGGCATTAAAATATTTTTTTCAGTACACACCTCTAGGATATATGCAGTTTTTATACAGCCAGGAACTTCTGAGGTTTTTCTTTTAAACTGCACATGAGTTGGCATGCTCAATCATATTCTAGCATTATAAGGCATTGTTTACTATTGAAAAGCAGAGGCCTCACCTGTATTTGGTATCATTTGGCATTATATACATGTGGCTTAGGGAGTGGTCTAAATCAGGGGTAGTCAACCTGTGGTCCTCCAGATGTTCATGGACTACAATTCCCAAGAGCCTCTGCCAGTGTTTGCTGGAAGGGGCTCATGGGAATTGTAGTCCATGAACATCTGGAGGACCACAGGTTGACTACCCCTGGTCTAAATCACAAATCCCACTAAACAAATTTATACTTCTTTGCTTTTCTGGTCTGAATTTCTCCCATGATTTTGGAATTATAGGTTAGTTGGTCTGGTTTCCAAAACAGAACCACTGCCACAGGAGCCTTCTGTTGTTCTATGTTTTTTTTAAATAAGATTCTGAATGTTGTAGAGTCCTGTGTATGTTATGTGTTTTCTCCTGTCTGTGCTCCACTGATGTACATGTTATCATAAATGAAACTGCAAAAACAAAAACACCCCAAAGCAAAAAATAAAATGTTATAACAATGTTCATATGTATGATCCCATCTTATATCATTTTTATGTGGTGTTTTACTGAGGTGCATATAAGGTCCTCTAAAATGCTGAACACACAAATCAATCTAATGTCAGATCAAGATCTGTAGTGTTCTCTCAATGCATGTATGATCATCAGTGACACAAAGCAGGAAAACATTCAGACAAACTGAAAGAACTAATTATTTCCTATTCATTTGGTTCCACTTTGAAAAAAGGTCCGTCCATGTGGAACTCCATAACCCAAGAAGAACTCAGGATGAGGAGAGTTTCATAAGTACACCTTGTTTAGCTCCAACAGCAGGAAGATTAACCAAGGACTCAGGCAGAGGGTAAGAAAGAGCACACCTTTTGCCTGATGGTAAGGCCACTGCCATTATATAGTCTACTTTTGACATTTCAGAATTAAAATGGAATGCTTTTCCCCCTCATGACTCATGAGATTGTATGAATTCTTGTTAGATCTTGGAAGCTAAGCAGAGTCAATCATTTGGGTGGGAAGCTCCAAGGAATATCAGAATCAAGATTCAGAGGCAAGTAATGGCAAACCACATCAGAACATCTCTTGCCTTGTAACTCCACAGGGTCACCGGGTGGTGGGGTTGGGAAGAAAGTAATAACATATTACAGGTATGCAGTAGGACAGGAAAAAGGGGGACCCTGTAAAAAAAAATGCTAGCATTTGGTAACCACATGTAGGGTTGCTTACAGCTTGGAGAAAAAATGTCCCACGCCATTAATAGACTTGGCAGACATGGCAAATGTGGTATGCAGACTAAAATCTAGTAATCAGAAGTGGGTTCAGCCACATAGCCAACCACTGTGGTATTGTAGTCCAGATGTCAGACAAAGGGAGACTCAGGTTCACATTTCCATTCAACACAAAGTAGTGTTTGGGAACAAGAAAAAAATATTGTTAAGTCTGAGACTGTGCCAAAGTCATAGTTAATGGCAGTAGGTGGGGAGGAACTTGGGGAACATCCCTTAACCTGATGAATGAGTTGGCTTGAACTTCAGTTCGTCCTCTGTTTCAGGTACTCCTTCTTGGTGTTTTCAGAGGCACAAACAATTGAATTATAGTACTTTTGTGTACAAAGAAGAGAAGGAAAGCATACCCTAGATAAACAGGGCTAGAGGGGAAGGCTTCTCCTTGTCTGCCTGCAGAATGCTATCCTTACTTCTTATAGACCTCTTTCAGGTAATAAGGCTGCTGGGTCGCTCTTCTCTTTTCTATCCAGTTCGTTAATTCCACACATAAAGTGTCCAAACTGCTGTAGGCACTCTGCCAACACAACCTTGTGGCAGAGTCTAGAGCTTGTCACACTGAGTAAGCCAAACCAGAACCTGCCAAAGATGTTGGAGCATTGTACCGTATGGATAGGTATGTGAGTTTAAATTATATGTTTGTATTTAAGTGCTAAACTGATTTGAATCCCCAGATGTGGAGGAAAGTCAGGAATAAATAAACAGTGTAAGTAGGATGGGGGCGGGGGGAGAGACAGGGAAAATTGAGCAGATAAGTACAATAAGACCGAGTTGTTTATGTTGTTTATGTAAAAAAAAAAAGGCCATGTTTCTGCTGCTTAGAAGTGAGCAAGTTTCAGAGAAAACATGCTGGAGTCTTCCCAAATATTTTTAGTCAAATTGTTTTCTCTGGGTTGAGTTTCTTGCTTCTTCAAAGAGCCACACAGCTGGTTCAAAGTGCCACTATGATGTTCATTTTTCTTTTCCTGCTGTGACTGTTCTCCTTGCCAGTACAGCATAGGTACAGGTAATTCTCAAACAGCTGTCATGGAGGGTCTTTTATATTCAATTCCTGTTACATGACCAGGTTATGTATTTTAAAAATGGTTGCATTTCTCTTGCATATTAAATATATATATATACACATACATACATCCATATCTTTAAAAGAATTAAATGCATATCACGTACAGTGTTGTGCAATGTAAATCCCTAAACATTAGCAGCATTTGTCAAGATACTAAGGCTTGCAGACTTTTAGCTACCATATATGCAGTGCACTGAACTTTGTATCCAATGGGTCTTACATGGGTTTATGGTTCTGTTCTGGTAGCAGAGGATCAAGCTCATCCATTGCTATTATTTGACCATTTTCCTTGGAGATCAGTTATGTGAGGAAATAATGTGATCTCTACCAAGGCCTTTCTTTATGTTGCTACAAATGACCTTTGTCCTCAAACAGATTCCAATAATAATAATAATAATAATAATAATAATAATAATAATAATAATAATAATAATAATAATAATGGTGTCATGATGCTGAATAAGAAATAAAAAATATCCCAGATCCATTTGCATCCCAAGGCAGTATGCAACATTTCAGGTCTTCTAGAACCCTTTGTCAGTATTGACATTCAGCACACAAATTGTGTTGGAGAGGAAATACATTGCTTCAGAGGAATGGGCTGGTCTTAGGGGCTTGGTGGCTGCTCAGGGAAGTTTGGAGTCTTTGGGTGTCTCACAGTACTGCATGATTGAGACAGCCATGGTGAATACACAGGCCATGCTTCCATGGATGTGATGGTGGGGAGAGCAGCATCCCAGGCAAACTAATGAGATCTGAGGTGGTCCACCAATTACTGTCCTGTTCCCCTTTATGCCATTTGCAGGGCAAAAGGTAAGTCCCTGGACTTTTGCCCACCTCTCCTTTCTTCCTATGTGAGGTTTGAAACAGGAGCACATGTTATGCTATCTAAGTACCTTTCCATTGAGCCATTCCTGTCTGTCCCCTTGTGGCTGCAGGTTGGACACCTAGGTGGAGTCTGCACGGAGCTTTTATTCCAATCCCAGGTCGATTCAGTCCCTGCCGTCTCCACTGAATGCGATTTCCATTTTTATTTTGCCCAATTTAAATTTTCCCTCTGCAACAAGCATGATTGATCTGGAGTGACCCCACCTTCATCTTGCAATATCTTAGAGTGCTTTTAACCCTCAATATTTGAAGAATCGGATTGAGAAAGCATGAAGATCTCTGGCTGCTTCGAATTTTATGCAGACTCTGTGGTACAGAAGCCCTGATTGGCCAGGACTGACTCCGTGGTAGAGAAGCCCTGATTGGCCAAGGCTGTAAGCTTTTCTTAAAGGGGAAGCCTGAATTTACTCTAAGCAGAAGCTGCAGAAGCCCTAACTTTTGTCGGTAGAGATTTGCCACCCCCTCCTCTGCTGTCTCCAATCTTCTCCCCCCCCGGCCTCGTTCAAGAAAAGAAAAGAAAGAGGCTCCTGCTTTTCTGTTTCAATGGGGGGGGGGAGGAAAACCTGAGTTGAAATGGATCTGGATTCAGCAGGATCCACAGTGGAATAAACAAAGTAAGTGCAGATTCAGCCCTAGTGTTTGCTGCCTTGTTTCTTCTTGATCCTAAGATTTGGGGGCTGGTCTGGACTGTTGGGGGTTGTGGGCTGATGCCTAGCCTCTGTAATTTTCTGCCCTTCTGTTGTTTAACTTTCCCAGAGGAAGAGGGCATATGTCTTAGTACAGGGATGTGTGCATCTTGGAGGCTGCATTGCTGCTGGTCTCTTGCCAAGGAAGGGGTGGAAATGCCCTCTTGTCTGGGGTGGAGGCCTCTCTTTAAGGGGGGGGGGGTAGGATTACCTTGTAACTTGCCTCCACACTCACTTTCTCTCTGCACATAGCCCTTCATGCTCTTACCTTTTTTTGGAAGATATCCCAGAATGCTGGGATATCCTTCCTCTTCCCTTCAGTTATTCTGATGGTGGAAGTATATGAGTCAGTCTACATGGTCAGGCTACTTACAGAAGTCCCACCCCATGAAAAGAAACATGTTTTGATCATGGACTGCTATGTGTAATTTTACATATAATACCCAGACAACTATTTTGTAAATGATTCCAACAATTCTGTTTGAGAAATCTGTATAAATTTTGTAATGTCCTTTGTAATAACACCAAAGCATGTTTAGCAATTCGCCCACTGAGTACACTGGATTATTTGTGCAGAAGATTAGTTCAAATCTCTGAAAACAAGTTTGCTTTGAGGCTGGAAATGGAGCGATTTCTACCAACTTCAACAAGATTTGGACCAAGCACTATGCCAGCTGGATACACATTGAACTCATCCATCCTCCCAGTCTTTTGGAGATAGCCTGTTCATGACTAGACTTGATTTTGTAGAAGGACAATGTAGAAGGACCATTTGTATTCTGAAAACAGGACCAACATTTGGTATAAATGTTGTATGAATAAAAAAATCATTATGTTGAGATATGTTCCAAATACGTTATGAAATCACGAGTAACAGGTTAAAATAGGTTAAATTCAAAAGAATTAGAGAGTAGTTCTAAACAGAGTTAGACTCTCTAGAATCAACTGAAGTCATTTGGTTTAAAGGTAAAGGTAAAGGTATCCCCTGTGCAAGCACCGAGTCATGTCTGACCCTTGGGGTGACGCCCTCTAGCGTTTTCATGGCAGACTCAATACGGGGTGGTTTGCCAGTGCCTTCCCCAGTCATTACCGTTTACCCCCCAGCAAGCTGGGTACTCATTTTACCGACCTCGGAAGGATGGAAGGCTGAGTCAACCTCGAGCCGGCTGCTGGGATTGAACTCCCAGCCTCATTTGGTTTAGAAGAGTGTAATTGTTTACTATTGCCCAGTTAAGGACTTAACTCTGGCAGCTCAGTGCCTACTGCTTACAAATAATTGGACATTTCTCTCTCCATGTTTTCATCTGCTTAGAGATTCAAAATATACTTTCTCCAGTTTCAAGACAAACTTCTATGTTTTAATTTTAGCTAATGGTTTTATAACTGTACAGAGGACCTGCAATGGCTTGCAGAGGCCATCTCATCTTCTCCCTCCATTCTTTCTTTCTTTCTTCTTCTTAGCAGCCCCATATCCTCTCTCCCACTCCTTTTCCTATTTCATTCTTTTTCCCACCCACCAGCCAACCTATGTTAATCTGCCCTCAGTTTTCAACTCACCCCTGTCCTCCTCTTGGCAGCCTCTACCAGAAAACAACAACTAGGGTGCATTTGCACAGCATACACCCCACCAGGCTCTATTACAGATGGGGGGGGTCACTTTCTTCTATATCCCGCTCTGCACACAATTTCCTCTCTTTTTTTCTCCTGGTATCCCTACATATTCACCTTTCCCTACTTCTTTTCTTCCCACACATGAACCATCCTATCTTTATCTGCCCACCACCTTCAGCTATGTTTGATTACTTTATTTATACTCCTCCCTCCACAATCACACTGTGAGATAGATTGTCCTGGGAATGTGTAACTATCCCAGTGTGACCCTTTGAGTTTTTATGGCAGAGTGGTCATCCAGATCTGGGTCTCCTGATTCCTGCTCTGACACTCTACCAGTACACCTCATGGGAGATTGTGAAGTGGCTCCTGTTGAACAGAAGAAAGCAGCTAGTTCTGAGTGAGTTATGCAAGTCACCTGGTATCAAGTCCTGGAGGTTGCTGCCTGGCTCAGCCTCTATAAGTCATCCTTCAAAAGCCCAAACAGCCCAACCATTTACTGACAGAAACAGAAGTTTGAAGGCATGTAATACAGTTGTGGTTGCCAAGCTCCTCTCTCAATGGGAATTGAGAGGATATTTATTTATTGAAGGTACAGGTGGTGCTTCTATTGTTTTGTACCTTTCTGGCTTTCTATAAATTTGGAGCTTTTCAGGTTAGTTAGTAGAAAATTCTCCCTTAACTGCTGATAGCTCCAGTCTCTGAGATTCAAGTATCCACAAATTGGGGCACATTGGAAATTAGACATAGAGATTACTATTAGCATATTCTTTTAATTCTATTTGAATATTTCTTGCTCTAAACTACATCTGGCACCTAGTGTGTTAAGTTTTAAGCATCCAACAAAAGGTTTTTAGTTGTCCAGGTGTTTACTAAATGTATGGTGATCTTTTTACAGTTTTGCATCCTCCCTTTTTATTTCGTTTTTATTTTCTGCTTTTATTCTGTTGCTGGCATCTCTGTCCATTTTTTCCCTTGTTTATAGTGTTTGATATGTTGTTTTAATTATGTTGTGAACAACTTAACACATTATCAATATTAAAATAGATAAATAAACAGATAGTATTATAAAATAGTGGCATATAAGTGCCTGGAATACATTAATAGAAACAAGGTAGTGAAATTCTATTAGAAAAACATAATATGCTACAAAATCACAATGCAACATTGGGAAATATATATACTTTATGAATCAAGTAGCAGTGCTGGATACTTGGTTTTATTTCGATCTTTGTCTGAGTGTTGCATGCGCAATGATCTAGACTACCATTTTGTATTGGTGGCCAGCAACTTCCTATTTATGCCGCTGTATTTTCTGAGAGTAAATTGTATATGCTGCATATATCCTTTTGCCCTGAAAAGCGGCAGCATGCAGACATATAAATTCCTGATACGATAGGGGTCTCTGGTGATTTGGCCAGAGTTTCTTGAGTTGTACAAAGTGAAGAAGTACCAAATTGCAGATGTGGGGAGGGAGTCTGTTATTGGATGATACTTTATAGCCCCCTGTAAGTAAGCTGAAGTCACCAAGAAAAATGTCCTCAGTAGGTGAATTGTGTTTTTCTTCCAGCAGGGCAGAAAAAGCTGCAGATGGTAAAGGAAAAGCTGCCAGGCCAAGCTGCCAGGCTTCTGGAAAGCTGCACACTGCTTTTTGTTCAAAGGATCTGATTAAATTCTAGCCTCAAAGTCTATTTTGAGATCTTTCATAATGACTCTGAAGAAATATTGATGTCTTTTACGTATGGTTTAATACTTTTGCTTGAATTAGCAGCACCACATGTATCTTTACTGAAATGCCCATGATACACAGGTATTACTGTTTATATTTGCATGCTTGATGACTTACTGCTTTCCTCAAAAGTCTTGCCTATTGATGGCAGCTTAGCGAGAATGGTAGAAAAGAACAATGATCTAACGTTGGTTATATCTCTCCAGTATGCACTGAACTAGAAAACTGCACTAGAAAACTCCCAATTTCCAGAAATCTCTCCAATAGGTTACAATTTTAAGATTGAAAAGTAGTTGCTGGTATACTGTCACTTGGGAGTCTCTAGAAGAGAGCATAGACTAGGTTCCCCAATATTTGATACCATTTGGAGAAAAAAGTCCATTCAGGTCTTGTTCCTTGCTCCTTCCCAGTTTTAGCTTCACAACTACCCTGTAAAAAATATTAGGCTGGGAGAAGGTGATAAGTGATCCAAGCCTTTCAAGAGGGGAATGCAGGGACAAAATGACAGAAATACACATGTATTTATTATTTGAATGCCCAACTTTTGGGGACCAGAAAGTGGGGGTTAAATGATTTGGAGCCATTTGAATCTCGGCTTTCTGCTCCCTGTAAAAAGCAGTGGGGAGCAAAAAACGGAGTTCAATGGAACCAAGCCATTTAAACTTCTGCTTTTTGCTCCCTGCCAAAAGTAGCCTTTACTGCAAGATAGGCCAACCATTCTTGCCAGTCTTTATTTCAGGATAGGGGTGCTTATGCTCTTTTAAGTACAGGAAAAAAACTTTTACTTGGAGTATTTGGCAAAATGAAACTTCAAGCAAATGGGGACTCTGGGGAGTAGAGGGAGGGAAGATACTGTAACTGAAGTTACTCTTCCCCCCCCCCCTTTTTCCTTTCTTTACTTTTTCTTTTTTCCTTTTATTTTATATAAAAATAAAAATTTATCAGCAAAAAAAAAATCAGATTTTAATTTTAGCAGTTAATCCATTCAGTATTGCAGCGGACATGTTAACCTTTTCACAGAATCCAGGTTTTCAACGAACAGACTTTACACTATGGCTCAGTGACAGAGGATCTGCTTGGCATACAGAAGGTTCTATGTACAATCCCTGACATGTTCAGTTGAAAGGATCAAGTAGGAGATGTTGTGAAATACCTCAGCATGAGACCCTGGAGGGTCACTGCCAGTCTGAGAAGAGAATAGTGATTTCAATGGACCAAGGGTCTGATTCAGTATAAGGCATCTTCATGTGTACAATGAAATTTATCAAGCTATTGCTTTTCACCTCATAACTGAGACAATAGATACCAGTATAATGGTTATCTACAAATATGAAACACTTCCCTCTTTTTAGTGGGCAGCCACAAGGTGCACTTTTAGGGAGGTTATGCTGGCATTTGGGAAAGCCCACCATGATCCCAACCTCAGCCAGCATTCACGTGCTCATAATCCTGTTCCAAGAACCGGCAATCTCTCCATTCTCATGCCGTTTAGACACTAAGCATTTAGCTGATGCTGCTTAGCATCAAGAAAGCTCCTTCAACAATTCCCAGACCACACAGCTAATGGCTTAGAAAAAACCCCATCCTTACCCCAATTATGCCCAAATAGCCTCATGAATCTTACACCACCTAGTTAAAATGTAACTGATCCCTGAGGATCAAGGGTAGTTACTTTCACACTAAGCCCTGCCAAACAACTTGAATAATGTGGGAAAGTGCCTCTTTTCAAACCAAGTAAAATCCCTGTTTGGCCTCTATGGTCAGCTGCTATTCCCAAATTATCTGCTTGAGGATGAATGGAGGAAGGACCTATGGCAACAGGCCTATACCTGGAAGATAGAGCAGGCTTCAATAACCACTTAGAGCCTCCCCAGTTCTTTGGACTGTATGAGGGGTTTGGACTGGTATGTTTTGTGTTCCATTCCTCATAGGGACAAGTGGAAAGAATGGCTGTGAACCCTCAGGACAGAGAATTCTCATGACATATGAATGAGAACTACTAACTTAATCCATATAACCTTGAGCAACTGAGAATATGAAAAATGCTTGCTTGAAAATGGCGGTATCATTTATGTACTGATGTGCCCTCAAATATTTTGCTAAAGCAGAACATTTACCAAGTGCAATGAAATGAAATGTAGCCACTTCTGCCATGTAGATGCTTAAGCAGGAACTAAATGAGGTACCGACCCTTTGCTGAGGCTTAATAAGCCAGACTTTATCCTTTCAGTGACTGGGAAAGGTGCTTTCCGTAGGATTTTACACACCCTCAGAAGACAAGAAATAGCTTGCTGATCTGAGAGAGACTGAAGATTTACCCAGCATGGGATGTCTTTGGCAGAAAAAGCAGGTAGTTGTCTTATAAAGTCTTTTCTGTCCAATTGCTTTTCTAACTCTGCTGAGCTAATGCCTACAATAAGAAAGCTGGCTTTAAAATACTATGGTAGATGTGGTCAAAGATCGTTCAATATCACTGAAATTACAGCAGTATATCAGATGGATCCAGGCAAAACTTTCTTGATATAGGCATAGTTTATATGCCATGTACCTACATTGATATTATTTGCTGTACATCCCTGTTTATTTCCTTAGACTTCCCAAAACTTCATATAAATTTTAGAACCTATTTATAGGACTAAGCTACAATACTGAAAAATTCAATTAATAGATAAAAGGCAATTAAAACTTTCTTATTGTTCATACATTTATTGAGAAATTGGCTTTAGTCCCATATTGGACAGGCTTTGCTATGTGACCTTTGACCTACAATGGAACATGTGAGAAATGGTTTATAGAGTGCTTTACAGATTACAGATATGCTAGGACATAATTTTTTGATTAAAATTAAGGGTCGTTGTAACTTAACCTTCCAGATATTTCTGAGCCTGATACAAGATGGTGCCAGGTGTACTGTTTAGACATATGCTCTGGTTAGTATAAGCTTGAAGGATGAGTCCAGACCTTGGTGACCTTGCCCCATCAGAGGTATGAGATCCAGGGCTAGCTTGGAGTGGCATTATGGTATTGGTTCAGGGATACAGCTAGCTCTCTGAACCAAGTCGATAAGGTAGAGGTATAAAATGATATGCAACTCTCTGTTCCAGGCACAGGTTTGGGTGGATATGAGTTCTATGTGATTGTCTTATTTTTGCTGCAGTTGTTTTTTTATGGGGAACTGGAAGATATAGATATAGAAAGTTATACTAGATAGCCCATTAGCAGTCCTGTTCAAACTTTGAAAGGTATTAAGCCCAGGAATTCTGAAATCAAAAGATTCATTTCTGAATTTTCATTCCCAAAATTATGGCCATCACTACAGGACTAGTCCTGTCAAGAGCAGGCCATAGCTCAGTGGCAGAGCATATACTCTCGATATGTAGCGGTCTGGTTTCAGCTACATCATAAGTTAAAAATATCTCGAGTACATCATCTGAGTAGATCTATACTTGAGATCTCAGAGAACAGTAATGAAGCTTGGGTCTAATTTTGTATAAAGTAGTTTGACAAGTATGGTATGATTCTTCTGGAATATCATTTAAATTTCTGTTAGAGAAGTTCATAAGACCTGGTTAGTCGGTGGGCTCACTGGAATGGGACTGAATCAGCTGCCCCTGAATTAGAACTCTCATAGTTACTATTTCTGTGGGGTAGGCTGCTAGAACTATCTCAGATATACAGTTTTTTGCTTTTGCCAAATTATTTCACCATTCCTGGACAACTTTTCATATAGTGCACTATGATGGCCCATCCAGGGATATTTTTCCCTGTTTCAGTTATTTTTATAGTTGTTTATATTTTTGGCAAGATTTTTCTGTTCTGTGCATTTTGCTCCTGGGTTTGTAGATTTGCTTGAATAGGGTCACAAATGTTCTGCAAGTTTTATATGCAATTTCTATGTACAGTGTATGTCTCTGATATCACTCTATGTGCATTTATGGGGGAGGAAGCTCCTGCTAGGAAACAGAATGAGACGTTTGATTTGTACAGTGAGAAGTGAAGTTTGAAATGGCTATTTCAGGGTCAAAACAGCAGGGGCAAGGAATCTGAAATGATCCATATAGCCACCATGTTATCTATAATAGCACAGCCCCATCACTGGCTCCCATAACGGTTAAATTAGTGCTTGATCTAAGAGGCTTTCACAAGCTGCACACTGACAGATCAAGTGGAATGCAACACAGTAAGGCCACCTATTAATGCACAGTCAAAACTGCAGACCCCTCTGTTGGAGAAGATAAAAGTTAAAGCAGGCAGAAGCAGCTTACATGGCAAGCAAGCTTTTAGAAGGCAGAATTAATTAGAAGAGAGCCAAAACCTACATGTTAACTCCTGGGAAGCTTTAGAGCTTCAAAAGCAATAAAAAGATGTATTAAAACCTTCTATATTATCACTTAACATTCTTGTGTCTAATTCCATGAACAGCAGATGGGGAAAAAGAAAATCCATACTTTTGTGTGTGTGTGTGTGGGGGGGGAATTAATTATAAAAGAAGTGCAGACCCAAGGAGTATGTTAGTGTTAGATTGCATGATTGCAGAGAGATAAAATAAACCATTTTTCTCGGGGGGGGGGGAGTTGCACACTACTATTCTTTTGAATAGCATTTTATTTCTTTATTACAGAAGTTTTAGGGAACACTGACAAAGCTGACCAGAGGCTTCAATGTCTCTCTTCATTTCTGTGGAGGACAAAGGAAGTGCTTCACAGACTATTCTGCAAAGCTACTTTTCCCACCTAAAAGGAGCAAAGCACATGTTTAAGGGATCAAATACCCAAAATTTAACTATTTCCTTAGTCTGTCATCTAAAAATTATCTTTCATAATGAAATATGTCCTGTAAAATTAACCTTTATAGCCAAGTATGTCCTATAAAATTATCCCTCATCATGAAATATGGAGTAAGTATATGTAAAGAAGCAAAGGATACAGAGGACACATAACTATAATGAAGTATCTCTCTGTCATTCTGAAAAATACACATGGTGTTCCCTGCCCCCTACTGCAAGGTCCCCCTAGCTTGGTAAAGAAGGCCATATTCATTGAATGAATGGTGAGGCACAGCAGGAGTGACTGTGCTGGCCCTGCCAAGGTACAACCACATGGTAGAATTGGCTGTGTGTATGCCGCTCCCTTTGATCAGTGACAATACCCTCCAAACATCACTGTGGGGAAGTTGAGTACATGTGACAACTCCCAAATGCAGTTGCCCTTGCAGAAAACCAGGCAATTGTGTGGAGGCAAGAGTGGGGTCATCCTATGTGCACATGCTTTCCCTCACCACATATTCAGTGAACTTGTGGAGCTACCTTCTGTATGGATTTCAGGGCAGTGAGAGACAGGCCATCCAGGGTGAAGGCTTTGCTGACTGCAATGGTGTCCCAAAAAACATCGAACAGCTCTTCAGTTTTTTGATAGAGCGAATATAAAACCATGTAAAGGGGAGAATATAAGGAGATATATTCAGTGACTGTATGGGTGATGTTTGTCATAGAAATTCCTGAAATTGGGTATTCAGTTAGTACCAACAAGGACCCAATGGGGAAAACAATGTTCTTTATCCATCTCCTCATTTTTGACTTCCACACTTGTCTTGATTCCCATACTGACCATAGTCATTTTTCCATGGTCAGAAATACTGTGTCCTGAAAACATGGAACAGGAAGGAAATCACTCCTGTAGTTCTCTTCCTCCCAGATGGCATAGATTCATCGGGTTAATGTGTGCAGGTACTTTTCTGGCTCCTTTCTACAGGGTTTCAGGCTGTGTGAAAATAACTCCTAATACATTCCTGAAATGTTCCTCACCACATGGAATCAAATCCATATACGCTGGACTTTATTTTAAAATATGCAAATCTTGTTGTTGCTTTGGCAATTGTGATACAAAATTAATAGAATGCTACAGAAAAAAATAATAATTTACTGTATCATGATATCACTTTGTTTGTGACGATTCCTGCCACCTAGCTCACGATTTCATAACTACTATAGTCAAAATTATCTTTTTATTGGTTCTTCACTTCCATGTGTCTTCATCCATCTCTTTTCGATTAC
Organism: Paroedura picta; assembly: GCF_049243985.1. Classification (NCBI taxonomy): domain Eukaryota; kingdom Metazoa; phylum Chordata; class Lepidosauria; order Squamata; family Gekkonidae; genus Paroedura; species Paroedura picta. Next base: position 82,316,190 of record NC_135374.1, on the reverse strand, counting down.
TTTTTTATTAGGCATTTTCTCTACCTGTATACAAGAAATCTTCCTTGGTATATACGCTGGCTTTTATCATCTGTATTGTGCCTTCTAATCTCTCATTAGATGGTGTTTGTAGGCTCTTGGCTGAGTTTGCAATCTGTATTCTTCAGCATACGTCAGAAGCCTGACCTTTTCCAGGGCTTTGCTTTTGTTCGCCTTATACATCATGACTAGTCTTAGAGATGTTTCATTTATTTGGATCTGAAAGCTCACAATGTGGAAAGCTTCTCTTTGGCATGAACCCACGATAGTGTGATTCTCTGAGGGTTCATTCCATTCTGAAGTTTCAATCCTAGTTTATTATTGCCTCTCCCTCCCACCCGGTTAGAGTTTAAAACATGTTGTTTGTTATTTCATTCTGCTTTGTCATGCCATAAGTTTTAGTGGGAGACAAGTTTGGCCTTTAAAAACCAGTTAACAACAAGCAACCCCAAACAAATAGCTAATAAAAGTGGAAAATGTGAAATGCCCAGATTTAGTGTTTTGAAATGGTTAATGGACCTTGAGCTGACACCTGAAATTCACAGGTCCATTGAGCATCTCTTTTCTAACTTGATTGTAACTGTTCAGAATGTAACATATATACATGCAGCCCACAGGGTAGTAATAGTTCCTTCAGAATTCCTCATGTTTAGTATTTGGACATGGACTTGCAGGGAAGGAGTTCCATGCTAAGGAATACGCTTGCACACATGGTTGGAATTGAATAAGGCCACAGCTTTTATTATAACACTTTTTGGAATGTTGGCAAGGCAGGGGGTTGGGAGCCCCTCAATAGCAGTCAGCCAACTGCTCCTAGTTGTCCACCCCATACCAAAGCAGCTCAACCGACCTGCTCCTGTTCCCAGCCAGGAATGCAGGTCCCCTGAGCTGCTGCAGTTCATGTCCCAGGAATTGTCCACCTGGGGCATCCTAAGAGGCACAAATTCCCAATGGACACTTTCCAGGCCACCCAGCCCTGTGACCCATGTGCCTCCCCCAGCCAGGTTTGGCACCTGTTCAAAGGTCAGCTGCCTCCTTAAGAAGGCCCCTTGCTTAGGGCATTTGCCCTAAGCAGGGTGATTCCCGTTCAAAACTGGCTTTGCCCCCTACCAACCCACAAGCTGTTACTTAAAATGCACACAGAAACCACCACAAGAACCCAAATAATTCCTGCCTTGGTAGGTCAACATAACCTTCCCCTCCCAAACGCATTCATAGCAGCCCTGGTTGATTCTGGGCCACTTATTTAAAAATATAATTTTCACAGTCTGCTTAAAACTGTGTTTTCCCATCAGAATATCAAGCTATTGTAACGCATAATCACCCGAGAGAACCACATGCATTGCATACAACCCCCTAAAAAGAACATGACTTTTGAAGAAAGATACTATTATGATTTTTTTACCAGTCTCACTCTCCCACAGGGACTTTTGAAATTGTGGTAGAAAAGGTCAATCTTAATGACAGATGCATGGTACCATTAAAAGAAACAGTTATTGAAATCTATTAGATAAACTTGCCTCGACAGCTGTACTCAAGGGGGAAGCCAATCCAAGGTCTTTACAGCAAACTCTCAAAGTGCATATCCTGTTTTACCTGACTATGTTTATTTTTTTTTAAGAAACAGCTTAAAAACTGCTGGTCAAAACTCTCTGGAGAACCACTGGAGTTCAAAAAATATCTACTTGTTAAAAATGGGTAGGCCACGCTTTCAGGAAAACTCAACCTTGCAGTTAATGGGTCATATTTTTTCTCATCCAGATAAATCAGTGAGGATTTTGAGTAAAAATATTTTGAATCACATGAGAGACATAGGTAAACAGAACACACTCAGTGTTAATGTCAAAACATCCAGGAAGATGAACCAAGGTGGGTTTTTGTTGTTGTTGTGATATTAGAAGTTATTGACCTCAAAAGCACAGCTCTCAAATGCTTCCCTTTTATTCTCTAACATACAGGGCTGCTGAAAGCTTGCATTTACTGTGCAAAGATGTTTATAGAAATCAAATTCCTTCAAACAATAGCTTTTTTATGCATTTAAAAATCCAATTGCAATGAATTTTATACTTTTGTGGTAGAACAGGAAGAATATTTTCACTCACCAAGTTTTATACAGCTACTTGTGGGAGACAGTGAAATGATGTTTCATGAAAGAATGTTACTTCAATTTTGCATGGAACAAGCCTCATTTTTGCTGCTAAATGAAATCACGGACTACAGGCCTTATATTAGCGATCCCCAACCTGTGGGCTGCGGACCACATGTGGTCCTTCGACTAATTGGAGGTGGGCCCCGAAGGACGCCTTCTCCCCCCCCCCGGCCCTTTACTTCATCCCCCCCGGCCCTTTACAACACACTTCGGGTGTCATTGTCTCCCATCACTCCCAGATGGGACTATCTCGTTGCAGAGAAACAAGCTCAGGGTTCCCATTGATTTGTCATTGTCATGAGTTAAAATTTCCATGAAAATAAAATGTTCCTTATGTTCATTGTTGTGGCATGTCTATCTTATTTTGAAGGGATGTTTAAACATTACCATAGTGATCAGAGACCGTTAGGACAGTGGTTGAGAGTAGAGGAGTAAACTACCCCCCCCCCCCACACACACACACACACACACACACCGGGCCTCAGTAAAAGCTGTTGAGTGGTCCCTGGTGAGTGGTCCCCGGCACTGAGTGGTCCCCGGTGATTAAAAGGTTGGGGACCACTGCCTTATATCACATCCTTTAACTTGAGCCCTCCCAAGTTAAATGCAGATGACCAGTCTAATAACTCCATAAATAGTTGGCATGGGGCTGTGCTCAAAAGTAGAGCACATGCAGAAAATATCAGATTTGATCCCTGTTAACAGTTGCTGATATCTTTTTAACTTAAACATTTTAATCATAAAATCATAGAGGTGGAAGGGGCCATACAGGCCATCTAGCTTAACCCCCTGCTTAATGCTGGATCAGCCTAAAGCATCCATGATAAAAGAAGAAGGGTTGGTTCTTATATGCCGCTTTTCTCTACCAGGAGTCGCAAAGCAGCCTTCCCTTTCTTTTCTCCACATTAGGCACCCTACGAGACAGGTTAAACTGAGAGCACATTGATAAAGCTGTTCTGACTGAGCAGTAATCTCAGGGCTCTCTCAGCTTCACCTTCCCCACTGGGCATCTGTTGAGGAGAGAGGAAAGGGAAAGCGATTGTAAGCCACTTTGAGACTCCTTCAGGTAGAAAAAAGTGTCATATAAGAACCAACTCCTTCTGATATTGCTGCTCAGTTAAATCAGCTTTGTAAGTGCTTTATATTTAACTGTTCAGCCATTCCTTGAAGACTGCCAGTGAAGGGGAGCTCTCCACCATTGCAGGCAGTCAATCTCATTGCTAAACTCCTCTGACTCTGAATTCCCTGCTTTGATATCTAGCTGATATAAATCTGCATGTAGTTTAAAACCATTACTGTGTGTCCTATCCTCTACTACTAACAGGAAGCTTTCCCTCCCTTCATCTTACCTCCTTACAGCCTCTTCTTCTCCAGATTGAACATTCCCAAATCTATCAGCCTTTCTTCATAGGGCTTGGTCCCCAGACCCTGGATTATTTTTGTTGTTTTCCTCTGAACCCTCTCAATTTTGTCCATGAACTGCACACAGAACTCCAGGTGGGGTCTGAACAATTTGGTATACAGTGGGACTATGGCATCTTGTAATTTTGATGTGATGCCTCTATATTCAGATTTTGTTGAACTCTAACTCTATCTTCTGATGTGTTCACTACTCCTCCCAATTTGGTGTCCTCTGCAAATTTGATGATCAATATATAATTATTTTAAAGTATCTCTGATAGCAACAGTTGGGAAAGACATGGAGAACCACTGCCAATCAGAGTAGACCAGAGCTAGATGGATCAAATCATCTGATTCAAGAAAATAAAACTTTTTTTTGTTTCATTTTGTGTTCCCTCAGTGATCCCTTCTTCTTTATTAGTGTTTTTCTATGTTATTGTATGTGTTTTAATTATTTTAATTGTTGGGATTGTTGAATTTGGCTTGGACCTGAGTCCCTTCAGAGCAATAGAGCTACAGAGTAACATTTTAGAAACTATGCATTTATTTCTTACCTTTGTGGATGTTTCATATATCCAGAGTCATAGCACTTTGAAGTTTAAAAGAGAGAATCTTTACTGGGAAAGATATCAAATTTATCTGCTTCAGTCTCTTTACTGAAGCAGAGTATAACAGCTTAAGGAGTGCTTACAAAAGCAGCACATTTCAAGCCTCTATGGCTATGCTGCAAGCAGACTATATGCCACACATCAGCAGATGGAGAGACCAGAAAGTCTAAAGAAGTCTGCTCCTTGCTTCTACAAAGCACACACTGAACTGCTCTTTTTCTCCCTAATGAAGCAGAAAGTGGGCAGGAGTCTACCTTGTTGGTATGGGACCAAGTCCCTATTGGGCTGGTTCTGTTCTGTTACCCTGCTGTGGAAGGTACAAACCAGGCAGAGAATCTTTCAAGAAGGATTTATTAAAATTGCAGTTTCATTTTGCCAAATTAATACCAGGGCTATTCCCTGTGTCCTTAATTCCAATACATAAGATATACAGGTGTGAAATCCCATCCCAATTAAATCACAATTAAGCCACTTCTTAATTGTCTGTTCTGATACAATCACTGATAACATCTTCTAATTAAAGCCCTTCCAATAAAAAATCCGTCTGGTCCAGTTCAGGTCAGGTGGAAACTTTCCATTGTGCCACTCTGGAGGGTTGAGAGAAGGAGTGGGGCAAAAGGCATTTGGTGATAGTGAACCTGACACTGTCAAGATGTCCTTATAATTTCTGCAGACAAGTGTCTTCAGGCCAGTTGTTTATGAAAATCCTGGAACATTGAGCTGCTAGTCTAAATACATACTGATATGGGGAAAAAACTTAAATATAAAGTCTTAAAGAATAATACTGAGAAGTAAAATCACATAAAAACTTAACATTAATGGCTTTTCAAATGGTTTATGGCTTATATAGTTGTATAGAAGGAATAGTCCTTATATATAAAATGGAAAGATACAAAAAGATAGAAAAATACAAAAACAGGAAAAATAAATCATATAAAAAGGCATAAATTCAAATGGTCACTTCATCAGTCTTAACAAAGGAATCCCCAGCCATATGCTTGGAATTTTTCAACTGCAATATCAGAGAGACCATTAGGTGTCAGTAGTGAGCACATAGATACCACCTCTTCAAAGCTGACTTCACCAAATTACTTGCTGATTGCAATCCCAACATTATGTGATTTTGTTGATTTTAATGGTGTTTAGGATGTGATGTTACATATGTTGTTTTTGTTAGGTGTGAAGTCATGTCCAACCCATCGCGACCCCATGGACAATGATCCTACAGGCCTTCCTGTCCTCTACCATTCCCCAAAGTCCATTTAAGTTTGCACCAACATTTAAGTTTGCACCAACGTTACATATGTATTCGTTTATTAAGAGTGGTGGTGACCCTCATGTGGCTAGAATGGCAGGGTATAAATGTTAAATAAGTAATTTAATAATTAAAAATAAATGTTAACATACAAATAATGAATACATTTGCTCAGTTCCCAAGCAACCCAACATTAGTTTTGCCAACACCAAATTGGGAAATTGCAGGAGACTTTGGGGTTGAACCTGGGGAGGCTGGGGATTGAGAAGAGATACTAAAGGGAGATATGTTGCCATCAAGAGCTCCTTCCAGAACAGTCATTTTCTTCAGGGGAACTGATCTCTGTTATCTAGAGATTTTTGGATCTCTGTTATATGGTAGATCTCTATGCCAGTGAGATCAAATGAGTCAGACTTCCAGATCTGTCTTCGGTGAAAGAAGACAATTATAAAATCAAAGATATTTTGAAAATGTCTAGATACTTAATTTTTGCAACTTACAAACTTTTTGCATTGAGAACCAAAATAATTTGGTTCAAAACTAATTTCTAGATTGAGAACATTTATGGTGAGTGTGCTCATTGTTTTGCCAGTCCACATACTAAATTGTCAGAAAGTGCAATTAGAGCAATTATGATCAACTTTATATTGTATATTTCAGAGAAGCTTCATTATTTTGTTTTCATATGTTGTACAACAGACATATGCTGTAAGAACACTGGGTAATTAATGATGCATATGTAGCAAACTGTTCTCTGGAGAAGGGGATGAACTAAAACCCTGGTAATTAAAAGGAAGACAGTATTGAATTCTGGCTTACAAAAGCCAAAGAAATATAAAGCATATAAATATGTTATGTCTGCCGTACAAGCAGACAGTGATAAGTAATGTTTATACTTCACTTGTACAAAGACCATTGTAGAACTAGAAATCTTTCATGGGAACTAATTTGGTGTATTGCAGTATCAGACTGCAGAGACCCAGGTTCAAACATTCACTTAGCTATGCAATATCTTTCCACCTATTAGCTATGCAATATCTTTCCACCTAACCTAGCCTACAGAATTATTGTGAAGATAAAAACTGGAGGAGGACAACTTTTTAGTCCAGTAGTACATTTAAGACTAACAAGGTTTTATTCAAGGCTTTCGACTGCATGCACACTTCTTCAGATACAATCAGATACAACTGAAGAGGAGAAAGCCGTGTGAACTTTGCTGAGTTCTTTAGAGCAAAGACAGAATAAAAATGTGAGATTTTTTTTTCTCCTGATGGTCAAACAGTTGCTATAAATGCCACAAGAAGCTTTCTAACAGCTAATTTCTATACAAAAATACCTGATGCTGCAAAAAAATAATTTTGTAAGCTTTTTTGTTGTCACACTGGCAAGAGTATACAAATGATTCAGAATAACCATTTTAAATAAATCATTGTTTTTGTACTTTTGTTTCTGTCTAGGTTAAGTCTCTTCCTGAAATATTAATTGCTCCTGGAATGTTTTGATGTTGCAGCAGAGAAGCCAGAGATGGACAGTTCTATCCTAACCAGAATTATACCCTTCTAAATCCATTGACTTCTCTTCAGGATTGTCCAAGTAATATTGTATCAACAGTTATATCTCTGTACTCACTGTGCTAGGTTTCGTCCTCTCCTTTAATGGTCTTGATCTCTCTGAGTCTATCCTCCAAAGAGTCCCCTCTCCTCTGTTTTCACTTAATAGTTCCTTTACCCACCTACAGGTCTCTTAGTTAGTAAGAAATTGAATTTGCAATTGTAGATTCCATTGGAATGGTTCTGGTACAAGGGGAGAGAATGATGCCAGGATAGGATACATAGTCTAAGGTTACCACACAGTGTTAAGGTTTTCACGTTTCTACAGGGAATTCCATCCCTTCTATATATTACTTTGAGTTCTGTGTTTGTACAGTTTACACAATGGCCAATTCCATCAAACACTGAGCAGGAGAACACCCCCTACACACCCATTTATTGTGTATTACCAAAGAAAATTAGTCATGTTTTCTTTCAGTGAAACATTTCTACTATTGCTGATTATTGTCCATGGAAGATATCTTGATAAGATACCAGCATCCAAGGTTACTGCAAACATTCCCCATGTGACTCCTAACAGTTCAAATAATATCTGATGGAGTGATTTAAGGATAATCACAGATTATCACACAATGATAATCACACAATGTTTAAAAAAACACACATTTTGACATATTAATAACCTCAACATTTCCTAGATTCACTATGTTTAAAAGTGTTATGGAATATTATGAAACTAGAAATTAAGCCCACTGTATAAATAATACAGTGGGCACTAGCGGGCAGTGAGTGGGCACGGGAGGTCCCCCCCGGGCCCCTTCCTCTGCTGGGAGGGAGGGAGGGAGGGAAGGAAGGCAGGCAGGCAGGCAGACAGGCATAGAGAGAGGGAGAGAGAGAGAGAGGGAGAGAGAGAAAGTGTGAGAGAGAGAAGGGGAGAAAGGAGAGTAAGCGGGAGAAAGAAAGGCAGAAGAGAAATGGATGGATGGGAACAAGAGAGGAGATTAAGGGGTGGGTGGGTGGGTGGGTGGAAGGATGGATGGGAGGGAGGGAGGGAGGGAGACAGAGAGGGAGAGAGAGAAAAGAAAGAAAGAGAGAGGGAGAAAAAGAAAGAGAGAGGGAGGGAGAAATGAGAGAGAGAAATGGAGGAAGGCAGGCAGGCAGGCAGGTGCAATGAAAGGTGATGGGGCAGGGGAGAAGGAAGGGGGGAAGGGTCCACTGGGCAGGTGTGGGGGGCGAGTTGCGAGGGGTGGTGGGGGAAGGGTGCGGGCTAAAAAAGGGTGGGTGGCTGGGTGTTGGGAACAGGGAAGCGGTGGCAGCGGAGCACAGGGTTTAGTTGCGAGAGGGCAGCAGGGGAAGAGTTTGGGGTAGAGAAGGGTGGGTGGCTGGCTGTTTGTGGGTGGGGAAGCAGCAGCAGAGTGTGGGCGCGGCACAGAGAGAGAGAGACAGACAGAAGGGATAGAGAGAGAGAGGAAGGAAGGAAGGAAGGAAGGAAGGAAGGAAGGAAGGAAGGAAGGAAGGAAGGAAGGAAGGAAGGAAGGAAGCCAAAAGTAAAGAGGATGGGACAGGGGGGAAGAAGGGGGGAGGTGAAGGGTCTGCTGGGCGCCCTAAGCCTTCCCCCCAGGCCGCATGGCAGGTTAAGCCAGGTGGCTGCCTACCTGCCTTGTCGGTGGACAGCTGCGTAATGGCGGCTGTCAGCCGAAGGCAGCCCAGGTTGGGTGGTGGGCAGGTCGGGATGCGCTTTGCACCAGCCGATTGGGCCCTCCTCTTGTCAGTCCGGGGGGAAGGGGCCAATCATTGCCCCCCCATCCCGGACTGAGCCCTCCTCCACACCCCTTACTGCTTTATTTATACCACTCCCATGGAGCGGTGTAAAGATATTAGGAATATTATGGAATATTAGGAAGGGTGCAACATTGGCCTTGTTTAACTATATCTCATATCCTTTCTTATTAAAGTTCTTTCAGCCTTTCCTCTTTAAACGACTCTGACCCTATCAGGACCACGTCATCTGCAGATCCTGACATAGTCAGTTTAATATTCCACATAATCTTCTTAAGGCCTTTCGAGTCTGGGATTCACAAATATTTGGCTTGTTCCCAGAAAAATATAAATTAACCCCAAGAAAGCCAACTACAGATATATTTTTCTATTTAAGTAATGCCACAGAGGACACTGCTTTCTGCCTGTCTTTCTGCCTGTCTTTCTGGTGTTTGATGAGGTAGAGAGAAAACTAAGTCCAGGGAGATCTCCATAGACTCTGTAGATTTAATTTCAACAAGTAATTTCTTCAGTCTTAGAAAGAGTTTTCCAGATCTCTCTACCCCATCAAACACCAGTGATGTCCTCAGAGAAGCCACTGCGGCAATTTTTACAGATCAGGTTTCTGATACATCTAATTCTGATGTAACATATTGATATACAATTTAAACCACATAGTAAAGAGTCCCTAGAAGCATTTAGCTATGCTCTTTAACAAATTACTTGTGACACAATTCTGATGTGACATATAAGAAGTTAATCTATTCCTGCAGTCTAATTTGGGAAAAGAAAAAGGAGTGAGAAATCAAAAGAAGATGTATTTCTCAAAGGATAGAAGGAGATGAAGTAGTGTTCTTCATTGCAAAGACTTTACCATATGAACTAAAGGGGTGACATTGGTATTTCAATGTGTCCTAATTAAACAGTGCGTGATACCAGAATACATGGGATATTCGCTGAAGAACAGAAGGGTAATTCTCTAAAATATACCAAAACTACTGTACCTCCATTAATTAAATTAAATTACAATTTGCTTCTGCATAAACAGGGAGAACAGCAGTATTTTATGGTTATAATTGTAGTAAAATATATAGCCTGCCTCTTTTCCAAAACTTCAGTTTCTCTATATGCAAAATGAAATGAGACATTGTTCTAAAATATGTGCCAGATGTGGAACATTTGATCATATATATTATATATTAATGTTTTATGTATTATCTACCATCATCCTAACAGTATAACAATAAGTTCATTTCTGACAAATGTTAATCAAGATCCACATGCCCAGTGTTAAATATGGCTGGACCCCACTCAATAAACTGTCACACTGTACCCAACAACCAGTGGCACCCCTCAGCTGCCTAGGCTTATAGCAAAGCCAGTCACTGTGTTGATAGTCTGCTAAGACCCAGCTGTGCCATCTTCTCTTAGCCACAGACTGGACATGACAGCTGCAGTCTGAGACACATCCTGCCTTCTTCTCTCTCTCCCCATACCCTATTGTATTGATGATCAAGTGGCCAGCAGAGTTAAGTTTGCCTAGAGGCTTCTAGGCAGGTGTCTTCTCACCTCTGACTCACTGTAAACCAATCTGCCAGGGGAAATTGCTCCCCCACCCCAACAGCTAGAACTTTTGAGACATGATGTTTCCCTTTCTTTGAGCTCATTAGCACCCACCTCTGGCCCCAGCTAGGCCATTTCCCAACTTCTCCCACATGGAAAATTCCATGGCCCTATCATGCCCCCATTATGTACCAAGCATGACCCCCTCCTTCCAAAAAAATATAAAAACTCTGACTTTGCCAAGCAAAAATATGGATGTGATCTGGGATCCATTCAGATCTCCCTTCCCACTGCTGGCTGGCTGTGGCATACCTCGGCCTATCTGCTCTCCAGGACAGGTAAATATACCTGCTTCAACCCTTTTCCCTCTTTGAATTCCTATATGATTGACTGTTATTATGCCTGATACATGTCTATTTCTTTTTATTATTTTCTTATAAAGATTGCTTGTTATTTTACTATTACTATTTGTTGTCTGCCTTGAGTTATAAAGGGTTATGATCCTTTTGCTAAGTTACCAACCTCTCACAAGCCATTCCCCACTCTATAAATATACATGTGTCTTAGACAGTTGCTTAGCTGTAACCTTTGGGATTATTTAAAACTTTATTTTTTATGAACAGCAGAAAACCATTCTTATGCAGTCCCTTTTGCAGATTCCTTCAATATGGAGAACCTTTGGAAAAGGGATTGCTGTTTGAAAAGTATAATCCCAAAATTCCCTTTGACACACAGAACTAGCTGCATTGGTTTTGGGAACCAATCAGACATCTTCATCTGTGAGTGATTTATGCCTGTGTTCACGTAGTTGAATCTGACATAAATTCTAGGTTAGAAAATCAAATCTTGGTTTGAGTGGAAATGCAAAAAACATAGCTAACATTTCCATTTTCCTGGCCCTCCCTGCCAAAACCCCCATCTGATATAATAACATGGGTAAAACATATTGCTTTCATTGTCTTTCCATATCTGTATCACAAAGACTAGAACAAATTGAACTGAATTGAAACTGAATTGGTACCCAAACATCTGAAGTTTGACAGGACTTTGGTGGCCTTACATTACCTTTAGATTTCTCTTGCAAACAATAGGCTGATGTTCACACACTCCTCTTTCTTTCTCAGTGATTGATGTATTGAGAAATGACTAGCATATGTGAATCAATCATCAGTGATCTAACTCCAGAGGCAATGTTTGTTGTATCACACAGCTTTTCAATGGAAACACTTCTGTGTGTGATAAATCAGCATGTAATGATCTCTGCAGTTCCAGAATCAGATGACCATTTTTACCATGCATTTGAACCTGATATGTGGCAAAATGCATAGCTCTTGGAAGGGCAATTTGAAAAACACAGTGGGGTGGCAAGGGATCCTGGCAGCAAATTCTACCCCACTCCACATACCTTTATTGCAAGGTGTAAGGTGAGCATATACAGATATACATTTATGTGCAAATGGCTCATTCTAAATAGTTGTACACATGGAGGCTTTATAATAAATATGTTCTTGTGGACCCACATCTTTAAACCGCCTGTGGTGCCGCGGGCGTCATGGACTAAATAAATGGTTAAGCCCTCCTGAGGCGGGATGTGTCAGTGATGAGGAAGGGTCCGAATTGGACCCTTCCTCAGGACAGACAATCAGAGGGACCGATTCCCAGCCCCAGCTGCGTGCGGCTCGCAGTTGCTCCCGGCCTGATGCGGCAAGAGGCGCGAAGCACGGCTGCTGGGGACTCCCTGCCCGGCGCCCTGACGCTCCCAGTTGCTCCCCTGACGCTTGGAAGTCTTGGGACGCTTGGAAGCCTTCCTTCGAAGTCTTGGGACATGGAGAGTTGAACTCTCCTGAAGGACCGCTGCTAGAGCCCATTGCATTCTGACGTGCAATGGGCTTTTTGGCTAGTATATAATAAATAGCTCAAGGACAAAGTTTGGTATTGTGATCCTTTTTCCCCATACACATTCACTCTCCAGTAAGAACATAAGAGAGTCTGCTGGATCAGTCCTATGGTCCATTTCGACCAGCATACTGTTTCACACAACAGTCACCCAATTGACCTATAGGACCAAATAAGCTGCCTCTTTGCAGTGGTGTTCAAAGGTTTGCTGCTTCTGTGTATTGTCTCATTTAGTCACCATGGCTAGTAGCCATTAATGGACTTCTGTTCCACTAATCTAACATCATTGTAGAGCAACTGAGTGATGAACTGAGTGATGAAAGTCATTAGAAAAGTCATTAGAAAAGCTAATAAAACTATTCCTGAAAATACTATTGTTCAAACCAAAGATGCTTCAGCTCACATCCTCCTTACTGGTACCAAACATATATGACATTATTCAAATTGCATGAATATGACCTGCTGAGGAAGGAAGATAAAAGGGATGTGTCATTACATACCATTTTGTCATTGATGTTGTCTCCTACCTGCTGCCATCACCTTAAAAGGTGTGTGTGTGAAGTGCTGTCAAATCACAGTCAACTTATGGAGACTCCAGCAAGAGTCTTTCAAGGCAAGTGAGAAACAGAGCTGTTTTTCATAGAAACATAGAGTTGGAAGGGGCCATACAAGGCCATCTAGTCCAACCCTCTGCTCAGCGCAGGATCAGACTAAAGCATCCAGGGTAAGTATCTGACCAGCTGCTGCTTGAATACTGTCAGTGACTCACCACCTCCTTAGGAAGCCAATTTCAGTGCTGAAATACTCTGGCTATGAATCCCCCCCTCCCCCAGCAATATCTACATGTAGTTTAAACCCATTACTGCGGGCCCTATCCTTTGTTGCCAACAGGAACCTTTCCTTTCCTTCCTTTAAGTGATAACCTTTTAAATACTTAGCAATCATGTCTGTTGTCTGTTGTGGAGAGAGGAAGGGAAGGTAATTATAAGCCACACTGAGACTCCTTTGGGCGGTGTAAAACGGGATATAAAAACCAACTATTCTTCTACTGGGAAGGTACTACTCAACCTCTTCTTCTCCAGGCTGAACATTCCCCTGTCCCTTAGCCTTTCCTCATAGGACTTGGTCTCTAGGCCCTGGCTCAACCTCATCACTCTCCTCTGTACCCTCTCAATTTTCTCCATGTCCTTTTGGAAGAGATGCCTCCAGAACTGCACACAGTACTCAAGTTCAGTCTGTCCAGTGTGGTGTACAATAGGACTATACCATTGCTTTCCTCTGCAGAGTCTTCCTTGGTGGTGTACGTCCTAGTTATTGACCCTGATCAGTTTCCAGAATCTGACGAGATAAGCTCTATCATGTTGCCTTCCCTCCCAGTTTTAATGAATGCATTGTTTTTCAAAGTTTGACATTTTGAGTTGCATTGTACTGTAAGAAAGCTGTATCTTGTGAAGGTGACACGATAATTTGGGGAGATTTGTATGGGACAATGCAGTGTGAGAGGAGTTCCCAAGTGTCCCTTAATGCTCTTAACAAAATAAGCTTCTAGATCAGTTTCTTTAATTACAGTCCAGACATTTGTTAAGCCATTGTATCTCCACTTGTTTTTGATTGCAAGTGGTTGGGCACACTGACATCAGTGAACCAAATGGAAGTACTACAGCCTAAATGCATATGGACCTCACTGTTATTGTTTACAGTAGGATGTTTATTAGGTAACAAGCTGAGTGCTTCCTAAGGCTCGTCAACACAAATATTTTTGCCATATATTTTAATTGCTGATATCCATGCAACCATGAAATAAATTACAGGTTGGTCTTGTGCAATTTAAACTCAGTATGAGATCTGCCACAAACAAAAGGAATGTTTCTCTGTTGGGTTTCTTTCTGCATCATTTACTCCCTGCAGTTTAGTGCAGATTAATGTGCTCAGAGACTGATTGCCATAATTACTTTGCCCTGCTGCTTCACTATATTATGCAAACGAATGCTTAAGATGGGTCAAAAGAAAGAAAGCAAGGCCCATGCTTGCACTATTTAGGTTGCCAGTATTGAAGCCTCATAGAAGGATGAAAATATTTTTATCCCTATCAGAGTGAAGATCTTTTACTTTAAGGCCTTTACTTTAAAATCTAGAATTAATAATGGCAATACAAATGCAACACGGGTTCTTATTTGTGTTTTGAATTCAGAGCTAGTTTTGGAACTGGCGTTTTCCGTTCCTTCCTCTATTTTAATTCCTCCCCGCTTTCCTTCATAGTTTAGAGTTGCAGAAGTATTAGTGGGTGATCAGGTTGTCCTGCAAATCCAGTTCACATCATGGGGTCATGTTGTGGTTTAAGAAGGAAGCATGATGTTGGCTATGGTAGACTTTGCGGTCAAGAATCTCCAAACAATTATGGTAATACATATTTTTGTAAGCTACCCTGTTTTTCCCATTTAGGTGAAAAACATAATATCCATTTTTAAATCACAAAAATAAATACATGATTAACTGTGATAATTTGAACTGTTCAATAGAGCCATGTATGAACCTGCTCCCTAGCTAAATTACTGAAGGCTGTGATCCCACTATCTGAACAAGGTGGATAAACATCGGAAAAATAACCATTTCTTTATTGACCAAGACTTTAATATTGCAGAGTGAGACTTTCATATTGTCAAAATATTAACTAAAGCCTTTGTTCAGTTGCTCAGCACTGAGCTTTTCTGAAATTCCATTGCTAGTTTTTAATCAGAAGTTAAAATTTTATTATTGCTTTAATTTTTATTTTTCCCCTTTTTATAATAATTTCTGTAGTTCATTTTGTTTTTGTTTTTGTTTTTATTGTTTATTGACTTCATGAGCCACTCCTAATAATTAATTGTGGCAAACATCGGGCATATTTTTTTGATAAACAAATATTTGTGATCTTAAGTTGCATTTTTGGTTTAGGTCTAATCCCTCCCAGTCATGCTTCATAGAATCTTAAACATGTCATCCTCCCTAAGAGGCAGCATGTATACAAGCGTGGCTTACCCAACTGGGAGGCCAGGGGCTTATTTGCGAGGTGGCCTGGGGGCAGTCAAATCAGGTTGGTGCCTGGTGGCTATCCCACATAGGTCGCTTCCCTTAGTGGCAGGGGGATTTGCTCTCCTGGCTGGGAACAGTGCGGGTCCCCAGGGTGCCTCTAGACTCTGTGGGTTGTTGGTGCAGTCTGCTGACTGCTAGGTCAGCCTCCTTCTCCAATGCTGTGGCAACCCTCCCATGGGGAAGTAATAAAGCTGTGGCCTTGTTTATCCCAGCATTGGTGTCACATCTTATTCCAGCACATAGTGCCCCCTGCAAGTCAATGGGAATGTCACGCTAGCTGAGCAGAGTGGTAAAATACAATCCAAAGTAGCCAGAGTAAAATCTTATTCAGTTGGTATACATTTTCATTGGTTCATTTTGCTATGAGCTTTTAGACTTTTCCTTCAGTTTTATGATGCTTTTATCTGCGTATATACACACACAAGTGTTATCTGTACAATCTAAATTTTGAATAAAGGCTCAGGATGAATTATGTGATGATAAAAAGATATGAGTATGCATATAATTTAAGTACTTCTTACAATATCTGGATTTTTTTTACTTTGTGAGCACTGTAATTGTTAATGTAGTTTCATCTTCTTGTAGAGAAATTGAACTTTCATTGTTTTCCTTAAGCTAGTCTGCTGCTTTCTATTCCTGTTGGGCTCTGTTGAAATGGCTGCAGTCAATCTAATGTTGTTGTTGTTTAATCTTCTGGGCCTCTTTCTGTACAGAAGCCTACTCAGTTCACTGACTCACACTTTCTCAAGGTATATATAGCTTGTTCTACATATTTACAAGGAAAAGCAGTTTAGGAGAACTCAATGTTTACCTTCTTTTCAGAATCCTGCATTATAAGCTAAATTAAGAAGCATGCCAAACTTTATATTTTTGGACATACAGATTAACCACCATATTGCATAATATCTCTCTTTTATTACCTATTATTATAGGCTTGGTATACTTCGCCCTTCAATGACCCTTTATGTACAAAGGCAGCTACTCCACGCTGCCGCCGTGCTGTTGCAGCAGGGCACAATGCCCCGCCGTTCCCCATGTACGCATAGGGGCAGGGCATGCAGGCTGCCCCAGTGTAGCACGTGCGTTTTGAGCTGGGGCCAGGAGGCCTGGGACACTGGCCAAGGTAAGCAGCAGCGGCAGGGGGGGAAGTGGGGAGGGGCTGGGGGGAGCAGGCTCCCTCCACACACTCTGGCAGGGCAGGGGAACACCAGCTCCTTGGCTCTGCGGAGCCTGCAGGGGCATGTGGTGTTCCTACAGGGACACCACAGGTCAGGGCCAGGTGGGCCAAAAGGCCCGGCACTGTCAGCGAGCATTATCGGGAATTTTTCCTGAAGCCCTGCAGCTGCAAACGTGGGCATTCTGGCCCATGCATAATGGGCCTATGGGAGCAATTGTAAACAGGTCTAACTTAGAAGTAAATCCCCTTTATTCACTTCCTCCTGTCATAATCCCAGTCAACTTCTAAAAAACAAAAACAAAAAACAAAAATAAGGTTTGGCATTTTGAGCAAAAGTAAGTTACTGAAAAAAAAAACATTAAACTCATGATAAAGGTAAAGGTATCCCCTGTGCAAGCACCGAGTCATGTCTGACCCTTGGGGTGACGCCTTCTAGTGTTTTCATGGCAGACTCAATACGGGGTGCTTTGCCAGTGCCTTCCCCAGTCATTACTGTTTACCCCCTAGCAGCAAGCTGGGTACTCATTTTACTGACCTCGGAAGGATGGAAGGCTACTACCGAATATCTCCTGATATAGTTGAAAAAAGTAACAGATTCCAGCCCAATTTATTTATAAATTAGCCCAAAAGCCTGTTGTATCACAAAATACAAAGGGCACAAGTGCCCCCTCTCCCACCTGACCAGCTGAGACCTGGAGAGGCCTCAGCAAGCATTTCTGGGGCAGGGGGGAAGGAAGCACTGGTGGGGGCTCTGTGCATCCCTCTGCTGTCCCAAAAAGGCTTGCTAAAGCCCCTGCAGGCTTCAGCAGGCATTTTTTTTTGGGGGGGTGGCAAGAAGCGGTGGCTGGGACTCCATGCCACCCTTCACCACTCCCTTCACAAGGCTCATTGAAGTCTTGGCCAAAATACTTGGTTCCTGATGGTAGGTCTTGGCTCCCCCCCTCCGAGCCCTTGGCCACCAGCTGGCCAGCCTCCTTGGAGGAGGCCAGCACTCACCCAGGCCATGCCGATGGTGTAGTGCACAGGTTGGAGGTGGGCTGGGGCTGTGCACAGGCAGATGGTGGGGACAGCAGTCCTCATGGCCACCCAAAGTTCCCCCTCCCCACAAAAGTCTAGTCATTTCACCACCACCCAGACCCCCCAGACCGCCCTCCCTAAGCCCCACTCAGGTATGGTGGGAGGTTGACTGCACCTTCTCCCACCACCCCTTACTGGTTTTATTTATGGTATAGATTAATAATATTGAAGTAAATGAGGCCATTTTGATAGTGTCATTAGCAAAATTCAAGCACAGATAAGTGAGACTGCATCTCTATTTTCATGTTAATGAAAACAAGAAGCAAATGTTAGCTGAAGTGAATCCTCCATGGCATTACTTTTTAAAAATTAATCACTGAGTGTGGAATCTCCATTGATTGTACATGCTGTCTATTGAAAAAGTGGGTGTTACATTGAAACTATTGATTCCAGTTCTTGTGGAATCATTTAAATTGTTTTATGATCCACTGGGATTATTTAGATACATTTAAGTAATTTACATTTTTTAACATAATTGTGTTTCATTGATCTTTTAGATTAACCAGAGGTGAATCTCATTTAAACTGGTTGTCTCACTAAGAAAACCACAGAAGAATGACATTTAATGTCCAAGACATTGTATAGAATAGTTATACTCAGTGACTCATAAGTCACATGCAACTCTTTGTTGTGCTAACTGTTGTTATTAGGTAGTCCCCTCCTCATTTTCAGAGCATCTTGTGGCAAGTATGACCTCCTCATTTTCAGAGCATCTTGTGGCAAGGTTCTTGGCAGGCCAGAGCACTATTCAAATATGATGTCAAGGGAAAGTGAGAGAAATATACTTTGATTAAATGACCCTAAATATATACATACCTTAAGCCAGGGGTAGTCAAACTGCGGCCCTCCAGATGTCCATGGACTACAATTCCCAGAAGCCCCTGCCAGCATTTGCTGGCAGGGGCTTCTGGGAATTGTAGTCCATGGACATCTGGAGGGCCGCAGTTTGACTACCCCTGCCTTAAGCAAATGGATTTCTCAGGATTTATGTAAAACATCACTGGAAGACTTCATTAGCAACTCAAACAAACAACTAATCTCAAACCCTCTATTGCATACTTTTTCCTCTTTGCAATCACTTAAATGAAACTTAATCTCTTTATCTCACTGCAACCTGCCCAGTCAAGCCTTCCTGGGTAATCAGTAGGACAGTTAGTGGCCTTCATGCCCTGCCCCATATTTTTGTCTCATCCCAGTAGAGCAATCATCACAATTATTCTCTAAAAAATTTCCCCACACACAAACAATGAAAGGGACACACACACACACACAGCTTCCCATTGGCTCAAGACACAATTATCCTACAAAAAAATCAGCCTCAAAGACCCACTTAGTTGTCCATGTGTTCTTGGCAGCAACCACACACACACAGTTCTTTTTCTCCCCTTCACTGGCTGTTTCACTTTAGATCTGTTGCTTCTGCAGACCTCTCCAGGGCTGGTAAATATCATTCGATTCTTAAAATGCTGTCCTTTGCTCCTCTCTGACTTTCCAGTTCTCTCTTTTATGTTGTATGTGTTTTGCTAAATGGATATGTTCCTCATTTTCCTTGTTAATAGAAAGATTCCTTAATTTGGGGTCTGCTGGGGAGACATTTAAAGGAGATCAAATCAGATATTTGAATGATAGCAATATCGAGGTAAACAGTCTACTTCTTCTTGAATATAGACAACGTGGTCTCAGAGAGCTTCTAATTCTTGCCCAGGTATAGGAAGGGCAGACATGCATAGAAGGTTAGGTTGCCCATTCATCCCTCTGGTAATGAGGAACCAAATTAGTACAACTCACAGCCTCTTTATTGGAATATCTGCACAGCTGTCTTTAATGGGCTAGGTTCTGCACTCCCTGCTCTGGGCACCTGGCTTCTTTTCTTCCACATGGCACTGAGTCTACCCATTTCCAGCTTTCCCAACACCTCTCCTTGACCACCTTCAGGTCTTGGCCTAAAGGTTGGAGCGAATTAGGTAGGCAGGTAATGCCACCAATCCTACTCCAGATTTCGTGTCCTCTACAGCCCTACTGTCCCCAGTTAAAGCCAACAGCACACTTATTACAAAGTTGTGATCCACAAGATGACCCTCCATCCACACGTTAGCCACTACTTCCATATCACCAGCCATTCCAATAGGGTCTAGGCTGACCCTTTTGGCCACAGCCTCCTCTCTGGTATTACCCATTCTACCTCTTGCACTTTGTGTATTTCTTCTTTCTCTACCTAATAAGAGAATGAATCAGCAATAATATGGGTACCCTGTGCCCTGCCTCTCATAGTGAAATTATAAGCTTAATATGCCACCAACTCAACCTGGGATTCATATCTGTCATCTGATTCAGGTATGTGTCATTCATCGCCGGGGTGAAAGAGGCAGCTTGGTGTAGTGGTTAGGAGTATGGGCTTCTATTTTGGCAAGCCGGGTTTGATTCTCTGCTCCCCTACATGCATGCAGCTGGGTAACCTTTGACTCGCCACAGCACTGATAAAGCTATTCTGACTAAGCAGTAATATCAGGGCTCTCTCAGCCTCACCTACCTCACAGGGTGTCTGTTGTGGAGAGAGGAAAGGGAAGATGACTATAAGCCACTTTGAGACTCCTTCAGGTAGAGAAAAGTGGCATATAAAAAAACAACTCTTCTTCTTATATGCCCCATAGATATCAATGGAGATGTTTATTGTTCTATTTGATTGCCAGGACTTCTTACTGTACCACTATATGCCACTGCTCCCATTACAACAGCTTGCAGCTACAGTACAGCCTGGGGTGTTCATCTTCCCTCTTCTCTTGGGACAGGGCTGCCTCAAGACATATCCCCAAGGCATCCAGTTATAGGGAGTTATAGGATTGGTATTTCTTAGGGTGTGGTTAAGGCCACTCTAAGGGTTGGAAGGTATTCTTTGTTGTCTCAGCCCAATATCAGATAGTGGTCTGTCTTTTATTTGTCATGTCCATTAGCGGAGCACTAGCTTGAGTGCAGATGAAGAAGTTGTTTTTTATACACCTCTATTCACTATCCAGAGAAGTCTCAAGGTGGCTTACAATTGCCTTCCGTTCCCCTCCCTTAACCGATACCTAGTGAGTTAGGTAGGGCTTAGAGAACTACTCTGTGAGAACAGCTCTAACAGGACTGTGACTGGCTGAAGGTTACCCAGCTGGCTGCACACGGAGGAGTGGGGAATCAAACCCAGCTCTCCAGATTAGAAGTTGCTGCTTTTAACCACTGCACCAAGGCTCATGCCCTACCTAGACTATCTGTCCTGGTGGGTTGATGATAACTTGCTCTACCAGGGAGGTCTGTCCAAGCCTGATTGAAAAGACCAATTTGCAGCCTCTAGGTCTCTTCTCTCACAGATGCTATGGGTCCCTAATATCAGTTCCAGGTCTAGCTGTCCCTCAGCTGTTTCGTGACATCAGGCTCAGCATCTGATGGGAAGAGGAAAGAGCCATTGTCTAGGAAATGAGTGGAATCAAAGGAAAAGGTGAGAACAGGCTGGTTTGCTGGAAGTCATCCAAATTTGGGAGGGCGATGCATTGTTTCAGGGAAGGGGATTCCATTATATCAAACCCAGATTTATATTACCATTTCAGGAAATCCATGTACCAACCTGAGCCACTGATTTCCATGTACCTCTTCAGCTTGGGAGTTGTGTTATCCACACCACTACCACCCAGCCCTTCCACACTGATCTTTGTACTAGATCATGATTTTTTAAAATTAAAGCTGTAACCTGTGTGATTCTAGCCATTGGTGTCTGCCTCTTTATTTCCCGCAAAGCATTCATTTCAAACAGACTTCTTGTGTGTGACTCACAAAAAGCTCTATGCCAGTTCATTGTTCCTATCTTTCAATCATAAAAAGGTTGATACTATTAATATGCTCTTCACACATACTGGGTGCCAGAAATACTCCTTGTGTTAAATCAATCTCCTGTTTTATTCATAGGCTCTGGTTTCATATTATTTCCAATCCTCAGAAACAGAAAGGGGGGAGGGGGGGCAGCCTCATTGGTACTCAGGGAAATAATCCAAGGTTTGTGGTTTGTTTTTCCAGAACTAGATAACTCAAATTGTGTAATCCTGTTCAATGAAATGGGAAAGATCTCTGTTCACTGTAAATTAATAAGTTTTAAAGTCAGAAAACAACATCCTTAAATCCTTGTTAAGTTGTTCAAGCTGTACATTCTAAACTCTGTATTGTGTTATGATCAGGAACTGCAACAAATATGAAACTGTTCCTGATGATGAAGCTAATGCTTGCAAGCAATATGTGCTCCCGAGATCTCCATAGGGGTATTATATTATATTCCCTGAATATATATATATATATCCATGATGTATACTGCTTATGTCTAGGATCCCATTATTTTGAAGCTCATTCCATAGCCCAAAGACAATTTGGACTGGCCCTTCTCATATACTATCCTCCAATCTTCCCTCAAAAGGGAAAATAGGTCTGGAAAGGGCGCTGTCCACTCTCTGTGCCTTTTATTGACAGAACCAACCCTAGAAATTGGGGTCACCGAGCAACAGACATTGAGGGGATTTCCTTAAAGCTATAGGTGCTTCTTTTATCATTTGGGGGTTTTAACACCCTCCCAATATATTTCTTTAAAATTACACATTGTTCTGCAAAACTGGGATCCATTTTTTAGGTTTGTAGAAAGATC
Source organism: Paroedura picta (assembly GCF_049243985.1). Lineage (NCBI taxonomy): Eukaryota > Metazoa > Chordata > Lepidosauria > Squamata > Gekkonidae > Paroedura > Paroedura picta. The sequence continues at coordinate 82,294,003 of NC_135374.1, read as the reverse complement.
TGCCTTGCCTGTTCAAAGTTCCAGTCACCAGATTTAGTATCCTCAGATTTGACTATTTAGACAAGTGGGAATCCACAAGGACTTGACTATTTGGGCTCCAGTTACCATGTCCGGCCTTCTCACAACTCAGGCAGCAAAACAAAGTCCCATTTCTATTTTACGGAGGTGGGGAATGAGCTTGGAAAGGGGGGGGTTGTGATCAAGCAGCCATCTCCTGATCATCCATGGTCTGAGCACTTTATTTTTAAGCCAACAATTTTAAAAAATAGACTTTTGGGGCTCCAGTTACCATGGTCAGCCTTCTCAAAACTCAGGCAGGCAAAACACAGTCCTGTTTCTGTTTTCAGGATGAGGGGAATGAATGGGGAAAGGGGGGAGAGTTGAAGCCGTCTTTTCCCAATCATCCAGACATGCATGCTGCTTGTTTTAAAGCCTACCATTCACAAAAAAGCACTCTTTGAGCTCCAGTTAACATGTTAACCCCTTACCCAGAAATAGAGACCCAAACACTATGATTCCCAAAGGGAAGGAAATGCTGTATCATTTTGGTGTTTCTCCATTGTTGTTGTTAGGTGCAAAGTCATGTCCGACCCATCGTGACACCTTGGACAATGATCCTCCAGTCCTTCCTGTCCTCTACCATTCCTTGAAGTCCATTTAAGTTTGCACCAACTGCTTCAGTGACTCCATCCAGCCACCTCATTCTCTGTTGTCCCCTTCTTCTTTTGCCCTCAATCGCTCCCAGCATTAGGCTCTTCCCCAAGGAGTCCTTCCTTCTCATGAGGTGGCCAAAGTATTTGAGTTCTATCTTCAAGATCTGACCTTCTAAGGAGCAGTCAGGGCTGATCTCCTCTAGGACTGACCGCTTTGTTCGCCTTGCAGTCCAAGGGACTTGCAAGAGTCTTCTGCAGCACCAGAGTTCAAAAGTCTCAATTCTTTGACGCTCGGCCTTCCTTATGGTCCAACTTCCATAGCCATACATTGCAACTGTAAGGACCATAGCCTTAACTAGACGCAAGTTCGTTGGCAGGGTGATGTCTCTGCTTTTTAGGATGCTGTCTAGATTTGCCATAGCTTTCCTCCCCAGGAGCAAGCATCTTTTAATTTCTTTGCTACAATCCCCATCTGCAGTGAACTTGGAGCCCAGGAAAATAAAATCTGTCACTAGCTCCATTTCCTCCCCATCTATTTGCCAGGAATTGAGAGGGGCGGATGCCATGATCTTCGTTTTCTTGATGCTGAGTTTCAAGCCAACCTTTGCACACTCCTCCTTCACCCGCATCAAAAAGCTCTTTAGTTCCTCTTTGCTTTCTGCCATTAGAGTGGTATCAGGCAAGGAGTCAGTATACAGCGTTGCCTAACTCCTTTCTCAATTTTGAACTAATCAGTGATTCCATGTTCAGTTCTCACTGTTGCTTCTTGACCTGCATATAAGTTTCTCAAGAGACAAATAAGATGCTCTGGTATTCCCATCTCTTTAAGAACTTTCCACAATTTGTTGTGCTCCATACAATTAAAGGCTTTAGCATAGTCAATAAAGCAGAAGTAGATGTTCTTCTGGAACTCCCTAGCTTTCTCCATGATCCAGCGTATGTTGGCTATCTATCTATCTATCTATCTATCTATCTATCTATCTATCTATCTATCTATCTATCTATCTATCTATCTATCTATCTATCTATCTATCTATCTATCTATCTATCTATCTATCCATCTATCTATCCATCTATCCATCTATCCATCTATCCATCTATCCATCTATCCATCTATCCATCTATCCATCTATCCATCTATCCATCCATCCATCCATCCATCCATCCATCCATCCATCCATCCATCCATCCATCCATCCATCCATCCATCCATCCATCCATCCATCCATCCATCATTGGATTTATATACCGCCGTTCACCAAAAGGTCTCACGGCGGTTCACAATCTTTAACCGCTCCTAGCGGAGCGGATAATATATTTCGTTAACAGCACCAAAGGTGGGCCCTGTCCGTGATGAGGAAGGGTGCCCATAGGCCCCTTCCTCTGGATTGACATTCGGGGGGCTTCGCGCCTGCCGATTGGGTCCTCCGATTGTCAGTCCGGCGGCAAAGGACCAATTGCTTTTCACTAATATATTGGTATTGTGTGTGAGTATGTGTGCATAATTACAATTTATTAACTCATGCACCATGTTAAAAATGCATAAACTTTAGCTTGGAAGAAAATGTGTAAGGGAAAAGAACATAGCAGGATAATCCAGAATTTGAATGCAACCAGGGAAATGCATACAAGAAACAGACATTTTTTTCTGGTTGAAAATGAATATGGGAAATTCAAAAATAGTTTTTTGTATATATTGCCGAATGGCATGTATTCTACTACAGCTGTTTATTTATTTACCTAATTTTTAATTACATTTGTTTATCACCCTCCCCATATTCATCAACAGAAGTATTTCAAATAGCTGTTGCCTATTTGTGAGAAACTGGTGGCGTTTCTTTTTTAATAAAAAAAGAAAGGCAGCTTGTATTCATTAGATAGAAAAGTTAATAACAGGGAGCACTGGTGCAGAAAAGTGAAGAGGGAACTTTGAAAATACCTTTGATGCATGGTACAAGGTTTCTGTTTCAATCTATCTCCCCTCATTTTCAAATCATTGGATGGATAGGGTTATTCAGATATTGCTATGAAACATCCTCTGACATGCACACAATGGCACATTTCCTAACCTTTACTCAGGTTTTGATTGGATGAGCTGAGCCAATGCATCAAGGGAATGGCTCATCGGCAGCAAAATTAAATTCTGTCATACTCAGTTGTTTGGTTCCACGATGTGATAAACTAATCAAAAACTTTATGCATTTTTAGCAGAAGTCAAGAAACAGTGAAATTCATGGAATTAAAGTAAATTTGAAATATGAAACAAATAGTGATAACTTGCCAGTATTTTTTCTCCACAATCATTGTTTGGTTTTGATACATTTCTTTCATAGTATCTGTGTGGCCAGTTTCCTGACAAAAAAAGTAACTTTGTTGCTTTTTAAAACAGAGCTTGCTGCGAACCAATAGAAAATATGAATACTCATGGAATATCTATAGTCTGAAGGAAAAAGACAGCTCTACAAGAAAACAACATACAATTTTTCATCTAGTTTAAATTGTACATATTCATGAAAGGACGAAAATGGTGGAATTTGCCACAACTTTTTTTTTTTTAGGATACATCAATAACATTTTTATGATAAGCAAATTAACTTTGTTATATTTTAATTGATAAATATGTTTCATTTTTATTGACAACATAAGAAATACATGGAAGAATGTGTGTGCGCATGTACCCATAACACCTAGTTCGTATATCCCCCTTTCTTTGTGCTATTGTCTGGAAATATTCAAGTGGTGGTTTTTTAGACCGCCTGAATCAACTTTATACCATACTTAGCAAAATGCTTGTCATTTTTCCCATTGACAGAGCCATTCAAATACACTAGCATACTTTTGTCATAAGCCTGGACTGCCATAGCTTGTCAAACCTTTCTGAAAGACCACTATTCACAGTACTAAAGGCCTGTGAAATGTCACATTCAGGGAGAGAGTCTCAGTCCCTTCAGCTCTTTTTACTTTAGCTTACCTATTGTCCCATTCTAGACAGATCCCTCTAGCTTTATTTCTCTTCTCCATTATGCTGTTCTGCGACTCTCATTCTACTATTCTGGGACTCCGGTTAAGAGCAGCGGCTTCTAATCTGGAGAGCCGGGTTTGATTCCCCGCTTTTCCACAGGCAGCCAGCTGGATAACCTCAGGCTCATTTCAGCACTGATAAAGCTGTTCTGACTAAGCAGTAATATCAGGGTTCTCTCAGCTTCACTTACCTCACAAGGTGTTTGTTGTGGGGAGAGAAAAGGGAAGGTGATTGTAAGTCACTTTGAGACTCCTGGTAGAGAAAAGGGGCATATAAAAAACAACTCTTCTTCATCATCCTCTTCATCCTACTGGTATTGCCACACTTCCCTTTCCTCACCAATATTCCCCTAGCTACTTTCTCTTACCTCTGACTTCTGTTTCCTTGAAAATGAAGCACTCATCAGAATTTGTGGTCGTCAGCTATATGGTGGAAATCAAAAGGAGGGTCTCAGAGTCATCATTAGGCAGAGGCTAAATCTTTCCAATGGTGCTAGTGACTTTAGCCATTTACATCCACATAGCTCTCTCACTCACACAACTATGGAATGTTAAGAGACATGATTGTTAGTGTTATGGCACACTGACCTTGAGATAGGCATTTAGATATTATGTATGTCCCTATACATGCTCTATTCATTAACTTTCCAGCGATGGAGAGTTAGCTGAATGAACACCAATTTTGTCGGAGTCAAACCTGTTTGAGAGAGCTCATGTGGAAGGCCAATTAGTATGATATTCAGACTTGCTCAGGCCAGGAAACCATAAGCAGATGAAACCTGTTATAATCAACCATGCCAAGCAGAACCCCCATGCTTCTTCAGAGATAATTTCTTAACATTTAAACAGACACAAATTATGTATTCTGCTGTGGAATTCTTTTAATAAGGGAATTAGTAAACAAACTTGGAGACAAAACGCTGAAATTCAGCTGGACAAACATCATTTTAAAAGCTGCTGCACCTACCTCTTCAGCCTTCTGTATTTTCCAATAACTGTTTGAGTATTATGATTCTTGTTCAGTAATAGAAACCAGGAAATAGATTTTTTTCAAGATGCAACATTAGTAACATGATTTGCCCTATACCGGGAGGTAACCAGTCTTCCTGGTTTGGCTTCAGCTGAATGTCTGGCAGAAGAGCTCCATCTTACAGGCCCTGTGGAACTGTAATAGTTCTATCAGGGCTCTTAGTTCTTCTGGGAGCTCTTTCCACAAGGTTTGGGCCAGAACCAAAAAGGCCCTGGCCCTGTTCAAGGCCAGGCTTACCTCCTGGGGGCCAGGGATAACCAACCAATTCAAACCCGCAGAGCGAAGAGCCCTGTAGGAGACATAAGGAGACAAATGGGTAGAAAGAAAGCAACATGGAGACGTGTAAGAATGCACATGCACGTGCACAAAGTATTTTAGATCAGACTTGAATCTTCACCTAATTTTTTTCCCCAGTAACAAAAATGGCAGATCAACGATGGGGATAAATCAGATGTGAGTGGGGTATGTACAGAACATGTGCAATCCAATTTTGGACCTTCAAAGATACTTTTTTAATGTGACAAAAGTGATGTTTGAGATTTGTGAACAAATTATGATTTGAACAGAAGTGTGATTAAGTGTCACTGAACACTGTCATGGAACAGATTCTGGTTAGTGCTGAGCAGGGCTACACTCTAACCAATGGTAAAAGAATCAGCAATACGAATTCCATCATTTCTGCAGCTATAGGGGAGGTTTCCTACTGTCCTAGTTCGGTTTATAGCATGCAGTAGAGGTGTTTTATGGTTACAACTACAGTATTTTATCTTTAAAGCACTAGACAGCTTTCTTGTATAAGAATCCTGTGTAAGTTAGGCTAGAGATGTTCAAGTTAGTTTGTAATATGGTGGCACCTGACTTGTGTAGCCCCTTTATCTGTTTTCTTCTTTTGTGAAAGTTTATATTTGTTGCACTCTGTTACTGACAGTATTATTTTCTGATGTTTTACATATTTTCCATGTCATGATACTCTCATTCACTGTGCACAAAGAGGGTTCCAGTTAACTATGAACTCCCCGATCAATTAATTAGTAAGTCAGACTTGCACAACAAATAGAAATAAGGATATATTTTCCAGTGAACTTAACATAACTGTGTAAAAGTCACACATATATGTTAAAGGCTACAAAAGTTCCATCAACCAGTGCAGGACTTTCTGAATGATCATTTTTACTTATCCTGTCTAAAAAATGCCTGCAATTTTCCAACTTGTTCCAGTTCTTTCTGTGGTATTTCATTTTGTCATCTAGTAGTTTATACAATTCCAATAATCTTTTGCAGAATTTCATATAATGGTTAAAAGCATTTCATTTGAGTTATCTTCAGTATGGCCAAATACCACAATTCTATCAAACTATGAAAGCTAAGAAGTATTGGATTAGTTTATTTGAGACTAGGCACACCTCTAGTGAGAACCCAGTTCTTTCAAAAACTGTTACTGGTGATCTTGTCACTACTGTTACATTCTATTAAAGAAAAACAGAATAATCCCCATGTGTAAAAAAGTGTAAGGGGACTAATACGCCGAACACATTCTTCCCATCTCCTCTGGCATGTCTTAACAGCACAATCTACATTTTTAAAATATGCTTTCCTGGAGAACATCTCTTCACTAGGAAACAGGGATGTAATTCCGAATACTACTATGTCAGCAACTGAAAAACTGTCAGCTCATTTTTCATTCTTAGAAGAGCCAACTGTCAGAGACCCAGGCCAAGGCCCCCTGAGATATTGCTCCTGGTTCCCTGCTTGGAACCCTCTGAACAACTCTGTAGACTGTGGGTCCTCAAGGTTAGATGCACAGATGAAAACAATACCTTGTAAAATGTATCACAGCTTATTCAATCATTAAAAGAATTCACCATACAGTACAATCTCTATAGCTTAGCAACAAGAAAAAGAAGCTAACTTTTCTATCTAATAACATAGTATACCTGGGTTCTTCATGGCAAATCTTCTTGCAGCATATAATCCAAACAGTAGCATGAAAGCATTCCACACATTGCAGTCCATCATGATGAAGCATAACATATCAAAGCATACTGCCATGGCATATATATATACTGCCATGGCTCTCTGGCCTATACACTTATTTTAGTTTTCTGTCCTATGGTATCAGGTGGTCTTTGGGGTCCAATAAGTACTCATCACACAAGTGGGCAGCCATGTTGCTCCGAAGCAGCAGAACAAATTTAGAGTTCAGTGGCACATTTAAAACCCACAAAATTTTGATCAAGGTATGAACTTTTGTATGCATGCACACTTCCTCGGGTATTTCTATCACGCCACTCCCATTGACTGGCTCGTAGAGGTTAACAAATTCAACATACTTCCTCAGATACAATGTTATGGAATGGAAGTAATCAGTTAATACTTATAGGCAAAGTATGAGAAGAAATTAACATACAGCACAATGAAAAGGATTAACAGATTCTAAAGATAAATAGGAAAAAACAGGAATTTGGATTTGTTTGTATCCACTTGAGATTGAATTGCACGGGAAATAACTTGGGTTCGATGCAAAATGAAGCTCTTCTACCAGGTCTATGGTTCAGGTCAGGGCTAGTGCTAGGAGAAGATCAGATGGGACTTCCCCCTGGAAGATATACTTCCACGCCGGTCCATTGGTGTGGTTAGGTGTCACACCCCTCTCCAGCCACCCTGACGGTTAGTGGGGGCTGTTAGATAATGTCTTATTATTTCTGCCATATGGTTTTTGTATTTTTCTTAATATTATGGGGTTTGTAATGGGGGGGTTAATTGGGGATTATATTATTGTTTGTATTTTTGTATGTAACCTGCCATAAGCTAGCTTGTCTGGGAATGGTGGGTAATAAATCCAATAAATCAATGGCTGACAGTAGTTAGCTGAGATCTCGCAGTTCTGCCCCTTGCCTGTCCTCTCAAATCTGGAAGTATCTTGAGGCATCATTTTCTTTGAAGTAGAGCATTTGGCTGTCTCTGTTTGTGGACCAGAGAAAAGCATATTTGTTCAAATCAATTATACCAAATAAGAGATAAAGGATTATTACTTTGTATTCTCTTGGGACAGGGTCCTGGGGGCATCAATATGTATACAACTACATACAAAAATCTTTTACTGAATCCCTGTTCTTTGTTGGTAAAATGGCTGGTCATGAAGACTAGGGATTTTTTCTGTAGTGGCATCCATACTTCAAAACACTACCTCCAGCTTCATTCATCAGGTGCTCATATTATATTTAGGCTTCTACCAAAACCATTCTTCTTCTTCTTCTTCTTCTTCTTCTTCTGCTCAAGATTTGGAAACCATGTAATTTGATTGACTTGTTCTCTCTGTATTGGCTGGATCAGGCTGAAGGTTCTGGTAATCGCCTTCAAGGCCATACGCAGTCTGGGCCCTGAGTACCTGAGTGACCACCTCTCTACCTATGCCCCCCAAAGAGCACTACATTCTGCAGGCAACAAGAAACTGATGATCCCTGGTCCCAGGGAGTCTTGTTTGTCCTTGACCATAGTCAGGGCTTTCCCCCACCTGATGGAATGAGCTCCCAGAAGAGGTTAGGGCTCTGCTAGAACTAAAATAGTTCCACAGGGCCTGCAAAGTGGAGCTCTTCCAGCAGGCTTTGGTCAGAGCCAATGAAGCACACCTAATGCCCACTGTGTTACTCATACAGCGGGCTTGATTTCTAGTAGATAAATAAAATAACATGTCCATTTCATTTTTATAAATAGTTGAAAATTGCTGGCTTAATTAAATAAAATGAAACCTATGCAATATCTTTAAATATAAGCTAGGGTAATTAAATTAAGGGGGGAATCCAGTGACTCTCTTTTACTGACAGTGCAATCTCAAATAAAGTGATTCCTTTGGAAATCCATTGAAGGCAGTATTCCTAGAAGGATGTAATTCTGCTGGCATTGGGATGGCATTGAAGGTGATGAGTGTTCTTTGGATGGAGCAAGGCTACTTCAGCTGGAGAAAGATGCTTGTCTTCACAAAAAAAATTGTTTAAAGACATTGCCCATTAAGCAATAAAGCACTATGTTGAAATAACAGATTCAGTTCTACTACATGCTAAAAACAAAAACAATTAACAGCTAAAAGATTTTTAAAGATGGTGATTTAAAAAAAATGTTTTAACAGCATGCCATTAATCACATTGTGAACTGCTTTGGAAACTGTTCTGTAAAGAGAGACAAATCAACTGCCTCTCAGTCACATTTAATTCAGGGAGGATTTTGTTGTTAGGGAGACTTGTGGGGAGTATGATAAGGAGGATAAGTCCCATTTTATTTAGATGAATGAGGAGAACTAATGCATGCAGGAAGGTAGAATTATTTTAGAATGTGTATTTTTTAAAAAGAAAAACAATGCACCCAGCAGTTGTAAGTATTTTTCCTGAGAAATTGTCAGGATAGTAACTGACAATATGATACTACAAGCACTTTCCTGGGAGTAACTCCCAAGAAATGACATTGAATTGGATTCTGAGTAGGCTTGCTTAGTATAACATTGTGAGTGATTTCCTCAGGGGGTAAAAGAGTGTTGCTATATGACTAGGGGGAAAAAGAAAAAAAAAAGATGAATTTGGGTGGACAGGAGAGGCAACAGAGGGATATGTTTTTATGTTACTGTAACTACACAGTTCTGACATTGACCCAGTCTGCCAACCTTTCTGTATTAGTCATGAAAAAGTAGTTAAATGTCCAACTTTCCCTTCTCTTTCCTCATTCTTTTTGACAGATAACACCTGGAACTAGAATGTCAGGCAAGGTAGGTAACATTTATGCCTTGTCACTCCTTTCCTTCTTTATTATTAAAAAAAAACAGGCTACATAAGGAAATGTTTCAATGTCAGCATTAGGATATATATATATATATATATAACCAAGATTTAACTTGTGTGTGACATATCTCCAAGGCAACTAAAGTAAGCCGCATGATCTGCACTGTTGGCAGTGAACCAGACTTAGAACTATACCTAGACAGATTTTGTTAGGAATGGACAATATTCCAACAAATTGCAATTCTTGAATCAAAATTTATGGCATCAGGACATCAAAAAGATCTTCAGCTCCGCAAATCTTTTTAAGTTCAACCATAACCTCCCAGTGTTTTTATCAGGACTTACAAACTTCTCCCCTCCCTCCCTTTATCAATCTATACACATAAGAAAATTAAAGTATCAAGGATTACAAGAATAAAGTGGTTTATGTGTCCCTTGAAATTTTCCTTAACTTTACAGGAGTAAAGACCAACAAATATGATGTATTGTGTATTGTTTTGACTTCCTCAAAGACAGTGAATCCCCAAAGAACCAAAAATGTACAGGTTCATGTATCACTACTCAGGCAGAATTCTTACTGGAAATAATTTTGGATGTTCCCAGCTCGCGGCTTGCATCCCACCGTCCCTCCCTATATTGCTGAATCTGCTAGGTGTTGCTTCTGTCTGCCATGATGTTGTTCTTTTTTACTCTTGTCACAGATGGAAGTTTTGGAAAGGGGGCGGATCCTTGTCATTGGGAGTCTGCACCCGCATGCTGGGCTCGGCTAATATTGGAGGCTTCCATAAGAGGCTGAGTGCATGCAGAGCAGCACCACCACTCCAGCAGGAAAGAGCTGTCTCACTGTGCGGGTGATGGTGGAAACCCTAATAGAGGCTGATGCCCATAGGGCTTCTACCAGTACCTCCTTCCCAAGGGGACCAGCAGGGGGAGCTTGACCTGGGGTGTTGCTCGGTCCCCAAAGGCAGCCTGCTGGTGTGGGGGGCTTTGTTTGGACTGCTGGCCACTCAAAAGGAGCATCTGCCCCTTGGTGCACCAACGCTCATGTACATAACAATATTCAGATATCTTTATTGGCATAAGATTTGATATGCATAAAACGATGATTAAAACAGCAAACAAATTCAGGGGATAGACATATGGATAACAATGATAGTGCCTTATGTCATGCAGCAGATCTGCAACAGAGGTAGATGGGTCATTAAAATAATCGACAGAATTATTTCAAAGTTCACTATCTGAGAAGCTTCCTTTACACTCAATATCATTTTCATCAGTTGTTTCTCATCAGTACACATACACTTCAGTTTTCCCATAAAACCCCCCAGATAATGAAGGTACATCTGAAATTTGAGGCAGTTGAATAATAGGTGGATTAAGAATCTGATACATTGCATCCATGCAGACAACTTCTCTCATTTCGGAGATCTTGAAGGAAATGGCCTCTTGATAGGTTTGAAGGGAAAATATTTAGGCACTGAAGGAGAAAGGCCCTTTATAGGGAGTAATCATCTAACACTTGTAAGTATAGGGGCATTGATTTGTAGGACCAGGGGATGTCCCAGTGATCAGGTGAACAGATCCTGTGGGCTGATATGCCTATTATTTGAATATCCTGGTCTTCTAATCTTTTTGTAGTCAGCTTTAGGACTGTGCTCTCATCATAACTGACTAGAGCAGATAATTCTAATCCTAAACAATGATGTTTTTTAGAATATGTACATAACAATAAAGCTGTGGCCAGGAATCATGCCAAAAAATATAGTTGTCCGTGTTTTGTGTGGCCTGGAACATGCTAGCCTGCTAGGTAAAGAGCTTCCTTGTTGATTTATTTATTTAAATCAATTTCTATACTGCCAATCCCGGCTTAGCCAGCTCACTGTGGTTCACATATCCTAAAAACAACATCACAAGAATAAAACATTCAATTAATAATCCCCTTAATTTTCCATAAAACTCTGTAAAACATTGACTAGATAAATAAATGGTGGTAAAATATAATCACAATATTGTAAAAACTCTTTCTTCAACTTTTCAGGTTGTTGGTGATAGATTAAACATTAATGACCAGAGATGCCAAATAGGGTACATTGCCTAGCAGCTCAGGTAGGTCTAATACTCAATCCTGAGCCTGGAGGGAGGGGGAGACCCAATCTTATATTATTTAATGTTCAGATCATCTTGTCAGTATGAGCCAAAATTCATTTAATATATTTTATATAAAGAAATGTATAATTCCTGTCATTAATATTGGGGAACAGTTTGCCCTGACCCATTGGGATTCAAAGGAAGTATAAGGTCCTACTAAGTAGCAGCCAGCAGAGGTGCCTATTTAAGTTATACTGTAGCTGTGCCTCTACCATGCAGGGTTTTGCTCTTGGCTGCTGAGGATGGGAGCTTTGCTGTTCCAGGGCTGTGGGGTTTGGTGGAGCCTACTTCATGGAACTTGGTCCTGTGGACACTGTGTTTGAAAGAGTTTGTTTAATTATTCTGTTTCTACCACGTGCTAGGAGAATTTGGAGAACTCAAAAAATCCCATTGGCTGTTTACACACTGGGAACTTCACTGTCCCAGCTCCCATGCAGGAACACAAATCGGGGGCAGATGAGGCACACTGGGCCAAATGCTCCCCCTTCTGGGTGCAGGAAGAGGTGGGGCAACCTTCCATGACTAAAACTTCCATGCCTGCAGCCTGGCATGAAACCTCCAGTGCATAAACGGTCATTGTGTGAGCCATATCCTCAACAGTCCATTTCTGATTAAATGATGTCTTCCTTGTATTATAATCATTTTAGTTGATTTCTTTATCCATAAGTAATTATGGAAACCTTAATCTAAATCTGCTAATTCAAGTTTTACTATTCTTTGTCTTGGGCCATTAATCCAATCAGCAATTTTATATTTGGAACTGCTAATTCTCCTCTCTTTTTCTCATCTTGTAATAATTTAAAACCTACTTGATGATATGCTCTTCAGCCAGTTTGGTGTAGTGGTTAGGAGTGCGGACTTCTTATCTGGCATGCCAGGTTCGATTCTGCTCCCCCCCCCACATGCAGCCAGCTGGGTTTGGGCTTGCCATAGTACTGATAAAACTGTTCTGACCGAGCAGTAATATCAGGGCTCTCTCAGCCTCATCCACCCCACAGGGTGTCTGTTGTGGGGAGAGGAATGGGAAGGCAACTGTAAGCCGCTTTGAGCCTCCTTCGGGTAGGGAAAAGCAGCATATAAGAACCAACTCTTCTTCTTCTTGTTGTTGCATTAGATATTCAAGATTATTTTGGTTTTCTTTTTGTTAATTTAGTAGCCAGGGAATGATTCAAATTCTTCAATATGTTTCATTACATGCTGCAATAAATTTTGGGGATTTAGCACTGCCTAGCCTTTCATTTTAACTTTGCATCTTCCACTTTTACTATGCTAATGCTGGCATCTTGTTTGATCTTTATAGCCAGAATATCAAAATAATAATGTTGACAAAGGACATTGCTTCTGTTATCTGGGTAGTGAAAAGTGGGGTATAAAAACCAACTCTTCTTCTCCTTCTGGATATTCTTGGGAAAAACCCTCTATAGTCTTGCCTGGCAGTGAAATGGCGGTCAATGAATACGCAACACCTTTCATTGGCGTGAAAGGCCACAACTTTATTGAACATGAACGAGGGTTGGCATGGCACGAGGTGAGGAGTAATCCCCATGCAGCCGTCCGGCTGCTGACATGGGCTCAAGGGGCGCCATGGGTCCTCCTTCCTCCCTGCTGGGAGAAAGGCTCCCTTGCCCCTTGAATGCCCTCCCCTGGGAGGAGGCCAGTTAATGGTTGCCGGGCGTCCACCGCGTACAACCATCCCTGCCTCCTGGCCCCGAGCCCCTGACCTTCCCAGCCGGGTAAGGCCGCACTCGGTAACAGCCGGTCTCTTATTAAGACCCCCAACCCCAGGGACCAGTACGCAAACTGGTCCCTGGCCAAACTACTCCGCCTCGTGCCCCCATTCCGCAGTTGTGACGAGAACTCAAAAACCGGGTGGGAGGGCGGGTGACTGTCCTACGGCTCTCGACGAGGCAAAGGGGCGAGTTCCCAGCCTCGTGGCGCTTATATACAGCGCCTGGGACCCGCCCCTTGCCTGCGTCATCGGGACGCGCCCGATGGCGCGTCCTGACGTACGGCGAGCAGACGCCTTTGCGTCTCCTGCCTCGCCCTTCTCCGCCGCGGCAACCACGGCCGCCGCTAAATCGCGGCCGTTCTTTGTTTTGGTACAATAATGCAATGGTACAGGTGCTGAATAGGCAGATTTCTAGGAATATTCGGGTCCTGCACAATGTTAGGGTTCCGTACAAGTTGAAGGTTTTGTGTTATATTGCTTGAGGGAAATTATTTTGTTTAAAGCTAAGCAGATGCCTGAATTGAACAATGACAGTGTCCCATAGGATGTAATCTACTATATTCTCTTTTGTCCATTATATGTGGAACTTAGGCTAAATTTCTGGAGAAATGGCTCTTAGATAGTAACAACCTAAGTTATTGATAAAATAGTTAAGCTTTTGTCTGATACAGAGTCATTAATTACCTATGATGTATCACACTTGCTTTGGCTGCATAACAGTTAAAGTCCAAATTAGTTGAGAGTAAATGACAAAACTTAATCTATTATGTCCTCTTGCAACTCTATACCTTTTCCTCTTTTTTAAAATTTTTTATTTGTATGGAAGTAATTTCATTTTAACATTTATATACGAAAATGTTTGATATGTATAATTATAATTGTTTGGAATGGCAAATTGTAATGGCCTGTGGCCACATGCAATATATTTCTGACTGATTGACAATGACATTCTTGATGATTTGTTTTGCTTTCAGGGACATTGGTCGCACAAACATGATTGATTCTACAAGACACAGATCTAACCCAACACCAATGCCAATAGAGTTGTGGGGTCTTGAATAGCCGAGATGCAGAGACTGGTGACGACATCTTTAGATCCAAGTACAAAGGCAGCTTATGACAAGCAATACAGGAAGCTTTTTCATTTTAGACAGAAGGAAGGCTTGGAGCAATTTTGGCTAGGGCTGGTTGCTCACATGCTATATTTTTTAAGGGTCAAGGCTTTGGCAGTCCATGAAAGGCTATCAAGATGCCTTAGTTTTCCAAGCAAAGGCAGAGATGGCATGGACAATTTCGGGTTTCTGAAGATGTTGGAAGGTTGGGTGCATGAAGTACCAGTAAGTAGTGACACCATAAAGCTGTTTACCTCAGGAATCATGAGAAAGGTAGTCCATGGTTATGGCACATGGTGTACAAATACAGGCAAGGTAGAATTGTTCTGGGCCACTGCTTTATCAGCCTTTTATGCTACCCTCCACATTAGTGAACTTGTGGCCAACTCCAAATGAGAAGGATCATGGACTGCCGTGCAGTGTCTGTCCTGAAACTTTTGTCATGTAAAATATTGCTGGTGATCTATAAGTCCAAGATGGACCAAGTAGGCAGGGGCATCATGTGGGCCTTGAGCCTAATGCCTAATGATGGCACTCACGGCATTAATAAGAATGTGAAGCAATAGCCTGGGCTGCTTGTTTCAACACAGAGGTGAGTCATCTTTAACTGAGTTTCAGTTCTGAGCCGTTAAATGGTGGATTCTAGCCAAAGAAGGGTTTCCAAAAGATGACAGCTGAATTAGGGTGGGGCTACCAAACAAAGGTAGTCAAGCACAGTCCACCCATTTAAATATTTTAGCTTGTCTAATTGTCATGCAGATCTATTTTATTAAATGAATAAACTAGCTAAACCCAAGCTGTTGTCTTGTGTTTTCTTTGAGAGGTGCTTGGGGCAAACATCTACAAACAATAAAATTGAAATTCTGAATGGAAGGATGACTTACTCACTAACTGATTGGCCCTATACTCCCCTCAATTGACCATGGAGGGCCAATCAGTTAGGGATGCCCTGCCCCCAGCTACAAATCCCTCCTCCTTTCCCTCCTCCTTTCTCCGGGCAAAAAAGCCTGCCACTCTATTGGTTCACCTCTATTGGCTCACCTCCCAAAGGTAAGCCAGCTGAGGGAGAGGCTGAGCTGTGGGCCAACCCCCAGGAGGTCAGTGTGGCCTCTAAGGATGCCTGCCCATGATCTTGGGAGTGAGAGTGGGAGACCAGGAAATGACTGCTCTCCAGAAGGATGGGCTACTACATGGTGTACCTAAATTTGGGGGGGGGGTCAAAAAGGCCTCCAAAATGTGCACCAATGCCTCCACATTGCCTGTCTGGGTCTGGGGGGCAGAAAGGCCCCAAGAACACCATGTCTCACCCTGACCGGGTCTGCTCTCTGAGGCCCATTGTATACTGGGGCAGGCCTTGGAGGCCCTATAAATGCTGCGTGCCACCCCAACCAGCCCTGCTATGGCCTCTCCATGGCCTTCCCTATTTTAAGGGGGACAAAGGCTGCCCAAAGGACCCATAAGGCCCACAGAGACCTTGGGGCACTTCTTCACACATCCTAACAAGGCAGGGGGAGAATCACCTTCCTTCCTTCCTTCCTTCCTTCCTTCCTTCCTTCCTTCCTTCCTTCCTTCCTTCCTTCCTTCCTTCCTTCCTTCCTTCCTTCCTTCCTTCCTTCCTTCCTTCCTTCCTTCCTTCCTTCCTGTTTCACTTTTGTTCTTCCTGTTGTTTTCTGTCTTTTATTTTTTGGGTGTGTCTGTCTTCCTTCATTCTTTCCCCCCTCTTTCCTTCCTTCCTTCCCCCAATGGCAAACTAGCTGGCTGCACATTGAGAAGGAGTGGGGGTATCAAACCTGACTCTTGCTATTTGAACGATACCCCCCACCCCAGAACATCTAGTTGACGACTGGGCACTATCGACCCTCCTCTTTTGCCTCCCCAGGGATCAGGAATTGGGTTTAGTTGCCACTGTTCTTGTTTTATTTTTATTGCCTATTGTTATTGTAATTCTTTTTAGGGGTTGGTTTTATGGGATTTTAGCATGCACTGTAACCCGCCGCAAGCCTTATGGGAGAGGCAGGTAAGAAATTTAATAAATAAATAAAATAAGTGGGTAGTCATGTTGATCTGAAGCAGCACTACAAAGTCTGAAGAAGAGTGCCTGCACTTGAAATCTCAGGCCTTGAATAAATCTTTGTTGGTCTTAAAGGTGCCACTGGACTCTGCTATTTGAGTTTGCTAATATTTACCCACTTCACCATGCTGAGTCTCAAGAATGAGCAGGGGAAGGAGGGCCAGCACTCAGGAAGGACACACTGCAAGTCTGCATCCTAGCACCCAGTGCATTCCTGGGTGCATTAGACTTTGCCCCTAGTTCTAGTATAGCTTCCATGTAAGGGATGATGGTGGAAAGTGCTATCAAGTCACAACTGACTTATGGTGACCCTATGGGATTTCATAGTAAGAGACATTCAGGGACATTGCCTGCCTTTGTATCATGACCCTGGTATTTCTTGGCGGTCTCCCAGCCAACAACCAGCCAGGGTTGACCCTGCTTAACTTCCAAGATCCATGATCCAATGAAATTGGGCTAGCCTGGGCTAACCAGATCAGGACATGCAAGGAACAATTTCAGGGAAATCTGAGGGGTTACATTTGTAACAGAGTGGTGCATTTTGAACGGATTGTACATGTTTGCTGATTTATCAAATAAAATTGAAATATGTTCTGAAGACAAACTTCAGTAAAATTATAGGGTTATATTATGTGGTAAGAGGTATATATACTGTCCTATTTCTTAATTATTTTCATTCCCCAGTTTAAATAAAAGAATGAGAACTGTATGATGGTAATGGTAACATTTTGCCCTCTTTCATTCTTGAGCAGTTACCAAGCAAATAAGATTCTGAAGTATTCTTTTCCCCTGTTTCTATCATGAGATAGATTTATTTAGATGCAATTTTTAGGTCTCTAGTTTTTCTGGTGTTTTGGGTTTTGACTGAATGAATTCTAAACTCTATTAGTACCTTTCAAACTGTGAGACAAAAATAATTTCTTTACTGGTGCTTGTCATGTTGAAAAACTATTATGTAACTGAAATTTATATGGAAATCTCTAGCATTTCTCATTATGCCCCAAATATTTTGAACATGACTTGCTGGTAATATGTTTAAGCTTGACAAAAGTTTGAGTATCTAATAAAATCAACAAATGTTCTGTGAATCACACATAACAATGATCAGATGCCAACAGAGTGAATGTATAATGTGTTTGTATGAGATGTTAAACTGTAGAAAGAAAATAATAGCCTAGATGTACGAAATGTTGAAACAAAAGAATGCAGGCGTTTTTAAATAATCAAAAATCAAAATGTCACAACATGGAGAAATTAGAAAATTGAAAACTACAAAGGTTCAAAGGACAGAACTTAAGTAGGATTGTTGAAGAAGAAATGAAAAGAGGAAAAGTTCTTCAGACTTGTCATATACTTTATTATGTGTGAGGAAGGAATGCTTAACCTCATCTCTGAAAAACAGGTCCCAATAATGTCTATTTTTCTTTAAAGGTTTGCCCTAAATTGAACATGATCAGCAGCAAAAATTCTATCCCTAACCTAAACATTTAGTTAAACACACCAGAGGCCATTGAGACCATCCCAGTATAACTATCAAAGCAGATTCAAACTCTAAACAAGGAATACTGTTGCCAACCCAACAGAGCCAATGTCAAATCATAGATGCCCAGCAAAACATGTGCTAATGTGGCAAATCCAAAGAATCCAACTCAAACCAGGCTTTCAAGCCAGTTCCAAGGCAGGCAGTCATACCTGGCAAGATTAAGGGTCTTAATAAGCTGATTTAAACCTTTTCCCATTCTTTTGGACCATCTAACTATTCTAAATCACAAATTCTTGCAAGTAGTATAAGAAGGAGGGGCCAGCAAGAGTTTGGTGATTAAGGGGAAGTGATCACTTTCAACCCACTCACCAACATAGAAATCCAAGATATAATTTAATATAATTGATGACACTACTTCCTCTCACTGAACTAAATGTTCAGGGAATCATGAAGAAGAGACCCATTTAAAATGAGCCTATTATAGAATGTGCAAATGTGATCTAAAAGATGTCTTTGATTCTGTCTTAGAGCCTCACCCTGAAATGCAGTTAAACTGCAGCCGGGCCTGCTTTCTATTTTCTTTGCCTTTACTCAAAGAGTTATAGGTTATGAAGTAATCATTGTGAATCAACAGTTCTAGCTCTCCTAATGGCTGATCCTATTGCCTCAGCTGCCTAATTCCTTTATATTGTCCAGGAAATGTGTAAAATAGGTTAAAAAAACAGGCCGGACCTAGATATACCTCAATATTCTTGAATACTTTTGAAAAATATCTGGGACCTGGGTATTGAAAGATGGCAGTTTTTGCCTAAATAAGACACAGCATGAAGTAGGTATTAACATGGCAACAGCTTTATTTTGCCCCTCCCATTGTAGGGTTGGACCAGCACAATATGGTGCCCAAGTGCTTAGCCATCCAGCTGCTCAACAATGGGATCCAGTGGTGCCCTAGGACCTGCTGCATCCCCGGCTGGGTGAGCAGGCCCCTTGCCTTCTGGATTCCCCTCCTTGGGAAGTGACCTGATGTGGGGCCAAAGGGTGTCCATCTCATTTGTCTACCCCTGGTTGTTTGAACAAGAGCCCATGGCCTCCCAGCTGGGTCAATCCCTTATTGGGGCCTCCAAACCCCAGGGGGTGCCCCATTCTTGCACTCCATTCCCAGCCCACCCCCTGGCTGATTGCAGCTACTGATTCTGCCCACCCAAGAGGCCTGTGGTTCTTCTCCCAAGTGGCCTGCTGCTGCATCTTCTCATGGCTAGCTCTTCTGCGACATCATTTGGCGGCCATGGTAAGTTGTGGCCAAACATTGTGAAAACACAACATATCTACAAAGATACCAAATATACCTGGAAAATACCAATAAGATATTTTTGAGTATATATTCATACCAGAAATATCTAAACAGCTCTTTCTAAGAAAAGGGATCTGATACTTACACCTTTTGTGTTTTCCTGTCTAAATAACTCACTTCCAAAATATATTTATAGTCTTTAGAGATATTATACAATTTTTCACATAATACCTAATAGCCCTTCAGATCTCAGTTACAAAGGACACCTATTAAATACCATTCTGGCATGCCACAGAGAGATAAAAACAGCACCCATGAAACTTAACAACCAATCTGTTCTATTAAACTGGGAGATGGTTACAAATTTAAAATAATTTAAATCTGAACACAGATTTTAAAACAATTTTCTGATTTTACTCTCCCACTCATCATGTTGAAGATCATACTTGCCTATTTATTATTCATGTCTAGCCATGCGTCTGTGTTGCAGACAGTAGCCAAAATGGGTACTAGCCATTTTGCAAATTCTGCCTATGGTTCCTTTGGTTGGTTTTCATGCCAGTTTCTTCAATATTCTCTCAATCTATTCTTCCAACACATTCCCTCTCACTTATCAATTAATTTTCTTGTTTCAAACTTGCCTCCAGACAATTCCATCACCCTCCTTGTGCATAAAGAAGAATATAAACTTTAATAATCAGCTTCTTATTAAAAATGATAATTATTTGTGTTTTCACCATTATCCTTCTTTGGAATTTAATTATTTGCTGAAAGGACATACATAAAGCATGAATTTCAGGCAAAAGCATACAAATTACCAGAGTATAGAGGAAATAGGAAAAATGCACTGAGATCTAAATCAGCATTTACGCATTGTACCAGTAAAAATACCTAGGCATAACTGTCTGGCCGGGACATACCATGGCTGCCATTGATGAAGTGGGCAGTGGCCTGAAGACCGCAAGATATACTGGGCACAAGGACACACGCCACTGTACAGTGTATATAAGAGGCGGGGGCGGGAGTACTTTTATCGTCACCATGTGCACTCACCCCAGCCTCTCTTGTACCTAGGCAGCTGAACTGCTTCCCTCCCCTCCCCCCTCACCCATGCCTTATGTTGTAAGGTTACATTTACAAGTTCCTATTGAGTTGGTTCATTCTTTGCAGTCAGTTTAGGCACAGTATGACCCTGTTGGCAAGGAGACCAGTTTGTGCACAGGACTCCCTGGAGGTTGAGGGTTTCCTTAAGTAGACCAACAGTACACGGGCATGGCCCACGTGGCTGGGAGGCCAGGGGCTCATAGCCTAATGATCTACAGTGCACCAAAGTGAGGTGGATGCCTGGTGAACCCTGATAGGGTCGCTTCCTGGTGAGGGATTCCGGACATGGAGAACCTGCTCTCCCAGTAGGGATTGAGTGGGTCCCAAGGCATCCAAGGACCCTTGGGCTAAGCAGCCAGATGGCTGAAGAGTCAGGCTTCTCACCATGAGGGGCCAATCCTTTTGAGGGTGGCATTATAATAAATGACTGCGGCCATATTTATGCAAAAAATGAGTTGCGTCATCATTGGCAGAACTGACGTCTTGCTAATCAATATTCTCTCTATTGCTGATCTGGAGCATAATTTCAGTATTATTTATCTGACCGTTTATTGCATTTTATCCCATCCTACTTCCAAAGAGTTTAAGGTAGAATAAATGGTTCAGCATTCCAGGTAGCATATATGGTTCAGCCAGTTTGGTGTTGTGGTTAGGAATGCAGACTTCTAATCTGGAATGCCGGGTTTGATTCTGCCCTCCCCCACATACAGCCAGCTGGGTGACCTTGGGCTCGCCATGGCACCGGTAAAACTGTTCTGACCAAGCAGTGATATCAGGGCTCTCTCAGCCTCACCCACCTCACATGTTGTCTGTTGTGAGGAGAGGGAAGGGAAGGCGACTGTAAGCTGCTCTGAGACTCATTCTGGTAGAGAAAAGCAGCATATAAGAACCAACTCTTCTTCTTCTTCTTCTTCTTCTTCATCGTCACAGTAACCTTGTGAGTTATGTCAATCTCAGAGAAAGGTTACCCAGTGAGTTCCAGGGCTAATTCAACAACAATACCACACTGGTTCTCACCACTATATTAACTCTCAACAAAGTCTTTGACCCAATAACCCAGATAAGCAAACATGTTACTCAAAATATTTAGGACTGCAGAGGTTTACTTTTGTATATTTGTAGGAACATGGTTGCATAGTCATTTGATTTCTGTGGGTTCTTCAATACTAAGGGCACCCCAAGAAAGGTTGGCTATCACAACTGTAATTTGTACAACTCTTTTGAAAAAAACAGAAAGAGTAATCACTATGTGCCAAGGAAAGTTTGCCTTCCATCAGCAGAATGACTGAATCTCACTTTTTTTAGAATTTTCATTTCAGCAGTCTAATGCAGAATATCTACTGTTTGATGGTTCCCATAAGTAATAATGAAAGCTCATTCATAAATTAATGTAAGAAGTTCTGTTATAATAAAAATTGAATAATATAGCTGTTTCTGATCTTATTAATTTTCTTTCATTAAGTTAGGGATTTTAAGTTCAATATTTTGTTTTAAAAATCACAATGACTAAATGAGCTTAATGACAAAAATCAGTAAAGACTTGGAAGAAATCCAGTCACAAATCCAGCAGGGAAAAAAAAAGCAAAACCTGGTATTTTTCCTGCAAGGTAATGAGCAACGATAGCTATTATTAATCTGATAGTTTAATATCATCAATTAAATTCATTATACAATGTTGTCATGGACATAGTTCATACAAACCCAAGCCCTCATATGTGGCCATAACTAGTCATTTGCTATGAATGGTAAGCTGTACCTGGAAATATTGCAATAGGCATTTAAAAAAAATTCACCAAGGTGGGATTGCATTGATATGCAATCTCACCTTTGTGTGAGTGTGGGGCAAAACCTGCTACCCCGCCCCCCATGCAGCGGAACCTTTCTTCCCCAGCTACAGGCAGAAATTCTGGACAGACAAGGCCCACCACCAAAAATGGTCCCCCATGGGGACACAGGAAGTAGGGGTCAAATGGCTCCATTGCAAACTCCCGCTGGTGGCCTGGTGCAGCTGCCACCATGCAGAATAGGTTGAATTTGCTCAAAAGAAGTGAGTGAACGTATGCTAAAAGAAAAAGAACAACATATTTTGTGTTATATGTTTTAATACTGAAGTACAGATGATTATTGTCCAAGTTTTCATGGTCCCATGGTGATAAGAATGTAATTTTGTCCCACTCTTCCCTTGGTACTGCCCTTTTCCTCTAACCACATACCTTTTATTTGGCTCCTCCCCTTTTGCTCTGCTTTAATCACACTCCTTTCCATTTCAATTTACTCACTCTAGGAAAGAGAAATTATACAATTTTTTTGCTCAAAAAGACGGGGTAGGCATGGAACAACTCAAACAGAAATGTGCTTTGTCCTCAGCTGTAACCTCTCCACATCCTACAAACAGCCTTCCTCTCTATCCATCACCACCTTCTCTGTGGCTCTCATATCTTAATATCACTACTAAGCTCAGTTGCTGGGACTTAGCAGGTTCAGCTGATGAACAGGAAACCCAAGATGATGGCTACTTTTTGCCATTACTGACCACCAAAAGAAATTCAGAGAAGAACACAGCATGCAGCAATCTCCAAAAGTGTATGGCCCAAAGTGCTGCAGAGGAGACTACACAACTAAGAGAAGAGTGAAGCTTCAGGCGGTACGCATAGATCAACACCCTATTATAGTTCATTGGATAAATTCCTCTGCATTCCTTAAAACCTTGTTGTACGCAGCATTTTGAGCTATAGGCTCCTGTCCTTTAGCAGATGGCAGAAGCAGTCCAAACCTGGGGAAATTCCAAAAGCACTGTAGGAGGTACTGGCAGAGCACCAGCCACAGCTGAATCTGTGATTGTCACAGAAGAGGAGGGTAACTCTCATTTCTGAAAATTGAGGGCAGTGACAACATTAAGGCTTTCAAAAATGATTTCAAATTTATCTTAGAGTAGGATTCCATCACTGGCTGCAAATTATGGAAGCACATAAGAGCAAGTCAAATCACTTTTCTTTTTCTTTTTTTACTACAAGTTCTCATGATAATGCTGTTTCCAGCTCAGGTCTTTATGGTGTCATACTGCGGCCATTCAAATAATACCTGCAACATTAAGTAAGGAAAGGTCCTTACTGATGTAGTCATTTTCATGAAGCAGAAGTGTTCCAAAGTATTCCATATGAGGTACCTCTTATGATTTATGTACAGCTTCCATTGTGCAATGATAAACAAGCACTGGGTTAATTTTATCTCATGTATCATCTCACTTAAATCAAAGCATAGAAATGATTTGAAAATAATCACAACAAAGGAGTTGGGGGGTACTCATTTACCATTCTGAGTTTTCAGTTCTTCTTGAGTGGTTTTGGTAAATATCTTTAATGTCTGCTATTGATGGGCTGTGCATATGAACTTTAGGGAAAGTATGCAAGTCAGTTCTTTTTGATAAGAATGAATCCTCTCAGAAAGCAAGGCTATATTAGAAATGAGTGAAACTAGAATCAGAATGCATTTTAAGACTCATTAATTTTGAGCACTATTACATATCAGGGTCGTTTCTGCATTGAATTACCAATGAATGCCCTCCTCTGATGCAGACCAAAAGCACTGGCTTGTGAAAGTCAAACTCACAGTTTAGAAGAAACAACATTCAGATTGTTCATATGGAAAAATATATTCCATTGTTGTCCTTTTTTCTTTGCATCTATATTCCCCTCCTAAATAAAAAGTCAATTTTAAAAAGGTACTAAAGTTCAATCATATTTGGAAGGTGTAATGATTCTAGCTTACAGTAGAAACAAGCCATGGTAGCTTTAAAGGCACCTTCAAAAAGGCCAGAGCTAGGTAAGAAGTTAGCACTAGAATGGAATCTGACCAGACAGTTGCCACCGGATCACATGTAACACAGCGGTACAGGGGCTGCTTTTCAGTGATCTAGTTTAAAACACAGTTAATTTTGTGGTTCTAGTAATTCTGTTCTTCTGGCTAAAATTTCCTGTAGATGCTAATGTATCTTGAAAGTTTTCAAAAAGAAGGAGACTCCCAGGACGGAGTCTCTGACCATGGTGTTTGGGCATGAAGGTAGTAGCAAGATTTGGATTGAAAGATCCAAGAAACAAATAACATGAGACTGCCTGAATAGAACTTTGGTCCCTCAAATTCAGTATTGTCTACTCAGATTGGCAGCAGTTCTCCAGGGTCTTTCTTATGACCTACCACTTGAGCCTTTTTTTGTCTGGATATACTGGGGATTGAACGTGGGGGCTTCTGAATGCCAAATAGATACTGTACCAGTGAGCTGCAGGGCTCCAGACCACTCTGAGACAGTCATGAAGATTTAAAGATGCCATTGGTACAGAAGAATGCTGTGACATTCTTATTGTTTCAAGCAGAGATGACCCGTCAGCCAAAGATGAATAAACAGAAAGAAATTTCCAAGCTGGAGATGGCAAAAAACTTTATTCAGAACGAGTTCCTAGGTATAAAACCTTGTTTTTGTATTTTACTTCCTCAGTAAACTTATTTCTTAAATTCAAACAAAGTCTTCAACCCACTATCTTATATTTTATATACCTTATACCTTATGGGGTCATTTATAAGATAGTTACCTTCATAGACCTTTGATATTAATACACCCAAACTATATGGCTAAAAATACTGGTGCACTCCCTGGGTTGAGACAATGGACATCACTTCCATAGTCATGTCAACTTCAAGGAGTGAACCAGTACATGTGTTTCCACATAAAAAATAATTCCATGGGCTTTCCATTCCCTTGTCCTTCTTCAGTGCAGTTCCCTGACCTAGGGATGCCAGTCCCCAGGTAGAACCTTAGAATCCCCCAGGGTTACAGCTCATTTCCAGGAAACAGAAATCAGTTCCCATGGAGAAAATGGTTGTTTTGGAGGCTCGGAGCAGCTCTGTTTGTCCTGCAAATGGGCAGAGGCAGCTTTATAGAGGCAGCTCAGCTATTTAACTGGCCTCTTAGCTCCGACCAGCCCAGCAGTGGCTATTTTTCCCGTGCTTATTCCAGTGGCTTTGGGGATGTTGAGCGCTCAGCAACCATGGGCTTGTCGTTGGGATCTGGTTTCCTCATAGTCAGCTGACTTTGAGGTAGCCTAGAGTCTCCCTGGGCTGCGCTACCGCTCCAGCTAGAAAATAAAGCTGTGGCCAATTCATTGCCAAAATCTATTGTTTTGTGTGCGTGTCTTCCTTGCTGGCCCTTTTTGCCCTCCTACTAGGCAATTATGTTTGCATTACTAAAGCAGAGTATAAGTATCAGTACAACAATGTTCTTTCAGGTATGAATGAGACCAGAATATATGAATACAATGTACACTTCTATTCACAGTAATATTTAATTATGTAGGGCATTCCATTGACCCTGTTGTCAATATAAAAGCATAATTAAATTATCAGCTTGGAGCTAAACAAATTCAAGCTACTGTTGTTTGTCAAAGCTTGCCAGTGGACACTATTTTGTAACTAGTTACAACTTAACTTAATTCTTATCTCTTTCCTCTTGATACCCCTGTCATGATTATTTTCAGAAACTGATATGGCCTTCAGCAAACACAGAACTGGAGGTCACAAACTGATCCAGCAGTGCTACTCTTAAGTAAACTATTAATTGTTGTTTGCAGTCCAATTTGTTTTTGTGACACAATCAGGTAAAGAAAGATGATATGGCAGAGAAGCTCAATATTTTGGGGTGTGTGGGGGGTTTTATGCTGAGTTTGGAAAGGGCAGGGCATGTATCCATCCCATAGCCACTATTTTCAGGAAAGGAGGCTGAAGAGCTGAGTTATATTGACATGATGAGTGATGACGTTCTAGACCTAATGGTGAAATTAAAAACCACTATTCTTCCAGATCCTGATGGAATACACTCAAGAGTTCATAGGGAATGCAAATGTGAGACAATTTATAGTTGTGAAATGATTGGTCTACCAATCCATATATGTAAACTATTACTAAATCCAGTTACTACAACAGAAGGATGGAAAGTATCAAGTGTTACACCAGTTTTTTAAAGTGGGAAACCAGGAAATTACAGGCAAGTCAGTTCCAGGCAAAATAGTAGGAACAGAAATCAAAGACAGACTTATTAGGCATATAAAGGAACAAAGCCTAATGAAGGAAAATGGTAAAAACCAAGGGTGATTATGAAGAGCTCCATGAGGATCCTCATAAATCGGGTAAATGAGTGACAATGTGGTAAATGAAGTCCAATGTTGCTAAAGATAAGATGATGCACATTGGGGTGGAAGTCCCAATTTTAAGTATAGGCTGATGGGGTCTGAGAGCGTGGGAAAGATATTGGGGTCATAGTAGTAGGTAGCTCAATGAACATGCCAACCTATTGGGGTGCAGCAGTGAAAAGGGCAAATTCTATGTTAGGGGTTATTATGACCAATATCGAAATGCCTCTGTGTATATCCGTGGTGCATCCATTTGGAATACTGTGTACAGTCCTGGTCACTATATCTCCAAAATGACTTTGCAGAGCTGGAAAAAGTACAGGGAAGGCAACCAAGATTATTAGGGGGTTGGATCATCTTTCCTATGAGGAAAAACTGAAGAATCTGGGACTTTACAATTTGGAAAACAGCCAACTAAGTGGGTACATGAAAAAGGTTTATAAAATTATGCATGTTGGCATAGTTTAAATATACAAGAGAGGAATACCACACCAAGTTGCTTAAAAGAATAAAAAAGTTTTATTTAGAGTCCATCTGTAAAATCTCCAGGTAGTTTTCAACCGAGAACTAGAAATCCTGACAATCAGTGCTGCCCAACTGTTACCTTAGTCATTTGAAACAGGGAAGCACTTTTGAATGTTGTCAAAGAAACCAAAATAAAAGTACTATTGTGTGTGAAACCTATATGAAATCCAATTGATGCCATAATTTGTCACTGAATCCCTATGACTGATGGCAATTAAGGCCAAATATATGAAGGAACACGAGTCAGTGAAACACATGTTCAGGTTAGTTCTTAGTCACACGTTAACATGGGAATTGTCAACAACCTCTTTAACATTCCACTGTTCTCCAGACACTGTGAGAAGGAAAGGGGGCTTCTGGCTTCCCTTGTATGCTGTTTCAGCAACAGAAACAACCATGAGGGGGGAGAGGCTTAGATGGATACATGAAGCCTCAGGAAGGGGCAAACATACTTTCTATAAAGCTATTTCCACTGGCAAAAAACATTATGAGGGGGAAGTCTGAAGCTCTTCCTTCCCTCTTGGGATGTTTAAAGCCCCCAATAGTGATTGGGAGGTTTTTGAAGGTTATTCCTCATACAAATGTATGACTGAGAGTTGTGTAAGACACCCATGACTCAACAAATGTCACATGTAATATGTATTTTGACTCTGAGTTATGCACTTGGAATTGACTGGTGAGGGGAAATTCCCTATGCATTTGATGATTCCCTTTGAATTTCAAGACTACAGGGGAGGGGTGTGATTTAGCCCTGATTAAACTCCTTGCCCTCAACAAATTAGAGATATATGTTATTTTAAACCAAATAAGCTGTACTACATAAAAAAGGGTCATTTGAAACAGTAAACTGAGGACACTGGAAATATATTGTAACACTATGTGGGGAGGCATTGTTGTCTGAGAGCCAGTTTGGTGTAGTGGTTAGGAGTGCGGATCTGGCATTCTGGGTTCGATTCTGCACTCCCCCACATGCAACCAGCTGGGTGAACTTGGGCTCGCCACGGCACTGATAAAACTGTTCTGACCGGGCAGTGATATCAGGGCTCTCTCAGCCTCACCCACCCCACAGGGTGTCTGTTGTGAGGAGAGGAATGGGAAGGCGACTGTAAGCCGCTTTGAGCCTCCTTGGGGTAGGGAAAAGCAGCATATAAGAACCAACTCTTCTTCTTCTACCCCGCAGTTACCCTTTGTATTGTTGCAGAATCTACTATCTTGCTAATCCTATTGTCTTCTTTTTATCTAGTGGTTCTCATTAAACCATAAAAGAATATTGGCAGCCTAGACATATTCACTAGAGCACTAACTGTTCTGCATTGCTATCTGTGTTAGAGAATAATTCAGGATTTATATTTGGAAATCCCAGATTTGTTCATTGAAGCTTGATCACAACCTTGGAGCTTTAGAGATATACTCATTTAAAGGCCAACAGTCATAAAGTGACATACATTCTTGAACTGGTTACTGCACCATGAAGTTTTGCTGTGCATATGCCACTAAATTGTATTAGTTTCATAGTGAATCTATTTTCACTTAAATATATTACCGGACCTGGATCATTTTTTTGGCTTTTTCCCCCAGCAGCTAGCACTCATATAGATCAGAATATATTTCAAATGACTGGTGGTGTTTTGTATATTTTCTGAACAGTAGAAGGCAGATTCATGCTTACACTCAGACTTATATGACATTCAATGCCAATAATCATAGAATCACAGAATAATAGAGTTGGAAGGGTCTCATGAGTCATCTAGTCCAACTCCCTGCACTATGTTTGTGAATGACACTAAGGTCTTCAGGACAGTGAGAACCGGGGGGGGGGGGGGCTGTGAGGTGTTCCAGAAGGATCTGTCAAGGCTGATAAGTGTGTGTCAACATAGAAAAGTACAAAGGAGCTTGGAGACAAAAATCCTAAATATGCATTGATGGAGTCCAAATTGGGAGTCACCTACAAGAGAGAGATCTTGGTGTTGTGCTGGATAACTCACTGAAGATTGTGACTCGGTGTGTGCCTTGAATAAAAAATGGCAAATGCTACCTTGTAGGTTGTTAGGAAGGAGTCTGAAAACAAATCAGCCAGTATCATAATGTCCCTGTATAAATCTGTGGCACAGGCTCATTTGGAATACTGTGTAGTTCTGGTCACCACACCTCAGAAAAGAGATTATAGCCTTGGAAAAGGTGCAGAAAAGGGCAACTAAAGTGATTAAGGGGATGGAACACCTTCCCTGTGAAGAAAGGTTAAAGAGGTTAGGGCTTTTTTTAGCTTAAAGATATGGCGATTGAAAGGTGACATGGCAGAGGTTTGCAAAATTATGCATGGATAGAGAAAACAGAGAAAGAAGTACTTTTCTCTCTTTCTCAGAATACAAGAATTCATGGGCACTCTTGTTTATCAGCTGCCCTGCACTTCCAGCTTTCAGAACCCAATAAACTGGCAAGACTGCAGTCATAAAAGGACATGTAATCTTGAGTGTGGACATGAATGAATCTAAAAATGTTCTGTCTCATCAAACAAAGCAGCTCAGCATTTATTTTCAGAGAGATTTTCAAAAAGGAGGAAGAACAGTTAATCATCTCTTTGCTTCTGAATGGTGGCAAAAAAAAATGGGTGTCTAATCCCCATTTGTGTTCTTCAGTCTCCCCACTGAGGATAATGACAGTTTTCACCCCTTTCATCTTGCAGCTTACATTGGTATTCGGAAGAGAGCTTTCATTTTGAAAGGCAACCAAAAGGACTCATCTCTTTCCTGAATATTATTGTGAAAAATAGGCAAACTTCTATTCCCCCACAGAGATTTAAATGCTTTTATTTACAATATGCATATGTATAATTAATCCAAGCTACTATTAATTTATGCAAATATGGATTAACTTCTCATCCATCTGATGCTCATCCACATGTGGATTTCTATCAATCTCTATATTTATCTAAGAGCGCTGAGATAGCAGCTATTACATTTATCTTGATTAGTGTTGTAAATCACTAAACAAATGTAACACAGAGAATCTGAGCACTATATATCTTTAACCACTCCTGCAGAGCGGAATAAGTAAAAGAGTAAGCCCTAAGGGGGAGGAGAAAGGGCAGGCTCCTTCTGGGATAAAAACTCGGAGGGCCCAATCAGGAGCTGCAAAGCTGCTCCTGATTGGGCCCTCTGAGTGTCACTTCAGGGCCAAGTGGCCAAGGGGGAGCTGTGAAAATCCTGGCTCCCCATTGGCTGCTTGGCCCAGCCTTGCCTTGCCTTGCCCGGCCAGGGACTCACCGCACACAAGGTGAAGCAGCCTTCCCTGACGGTGGCTTCCCCTCGCCCAGACACACATACACAACCCCCCTGGCCGCCCCCGCTGCACGATCGCACCGCGGCTGCTTCCCCGCCCCCACAGACACACACACACACACAAACACACAAACCCCCCTGGCTGCCCCCCCATCATGCTGCTGCCACTTCCCCGCCCTCACAGACACGCACATGCACACACATACACACTCAGCCACCCACCCACTGCACTCTCCCACCCCTTCCCCCACCCCACACATCCACGCACACACTCCTCTCTACCCCCTCTTTCCTCGCCACTTCCCCCTCCCGATTCACCCCCCGTGATTCTCCCCACCCTTCACACCCCCCCTGTCCCCTCTCCTTTCACCTACCTCTCTGCCTGCCTTCCTTTCTTCCTTCTTACTTCCTGACTTCCTCTATTTCTCCATCTCTTTCCTGTCTCTCTGTCTCTCCCTCTCACTTGCTTCCTGTCTTTCTCCTTTACTTCCTTTCTTTCTCCCTTCTACCCATCCCTTCAACCACCCCTTGCCCTTCTTTCTCCCTCCCATACCTCCTTTCCTCTTCTTCCTTCTTTGCCTATAGTCTGCCTCCCCATTCTCTAGTGCCCGCTGTCTTTCTTCTACAGCGGGCTTAATTTCTAGGGCCTTTCCGAACGAGTTCAAAGTAGCAGGAGTATGGCAAATTGTAATCGCTACTAATTTGCAGTTATGCACGACGTCGCACACAATCTGCCACACTCCTGCAAACGATCAGCTAAAAGCGTATCTTTTTAGCGCTTAAAGGGAAATCCCAAAAGGTGGATTCACCCTCTGAAAAGCGCTACACTCTTGCAAGCAATCTGCAACAGTTCCGAAAAAGACATGTGCGTTCCCATTGTTGCGGTTTCAGCAAAGTCCCTCTCCCTGGCTCTCTCCTCTGAACTTCCGGTGAAGCGATCACCATTTTTTTTTCTCAGAGTGAGAGGAGAGCAATGAACCGGCGAGCCTTCATTCACCCAGTGAGGCTTCTCCAGCTGCAGTCCCTACACAGAGCTGCTTTAAAGCTCGCCTCAAGTCACCAAGCACAACACAAGCCCCATTTGCTAGTTCTCTTTATTTTCGGCAAAAAATCGTGCCTGTGCATGGGGAGGGGATTTTTTTTTTCCCTCGGGGGAGCGTGGCAACAATGAATCGGCAGCTCACAGGCCAGCTGCCAGCTAGATGGGTCTCTGCGTTGCAACAAATCAACGCAGATTCGTTGCAACGTATGTGTATGTGTGTGTGTTTTTTTTAACTTGTTCTTAAAGGCGAAGGGGCTTTTTCGGAGCATGGTAATAACCGCCCATTGGCTGCCATGGAAACCTGTGGGAAACGATTGAAACGCAACTGGATTCCACTACAAAGGTAGGTATGCATAACGATGAATTCCACTATTTAAAATTGCGTTTTTTCTTTCCGAAACCAATTTGCAACATTGATCCTGGTGCGGAATGGGCCCTAGTATATATATACAAGGCGGACAAACCGGTCAGTCCTAGAGGAGATCAGCCCTGACTGCTCCTTAGAAGGCCAGATCCTGAAGATGAAACTCAAATACTTTGGCCACCTCATGAGAAGGAAGGACTCCCTGGAGAAGAGCCTAATGCTGGGAGCGATTGAGGGCAAAAGAAGAAGGGGACAACAGAGAATGAGGTGGCTGGATAGAGTCACTGAAGCAGTTGGTGCAAACTTAAATGGACTCCGGGGAATGGTAGAGGACAGGAAGGCCTGGAGGATCATTGTCCATGGGGTTGCGATGGGTTGGACACAAGTTAGCACCTAACAACAACAATCAGAGTGTAACCCGGACTTCTTTGATGCTGCAGAAGAGGATGAAGTTGATCAGTTCTATGAAGCCCCACAACACCTTCTAGAAGCAACACCAAAAAATGATGTGCTTATCATCATGGGGGATTGGAATGCTAAAGTAGGAAGCCAAAAGATAACCGGGATAACAGGCCTTGGAGTACAAAATGAAGCAGGGCACAGGCTGGTAGAATTTTGTCAAGAGAATACAATGGTCATAGCAAACACTCTTTTCCAACAACCCAAGAGACGACTCTACAAATGGACATCACCTTAAATGGACTCTGTTGAATGGTAGAGGACAGGAAGGCCTGGAGGATCATTGTCCATGGGGTCGCGATGGGTCGGACATGTCTTTGCACCTAACAACAATAACGACGCATACACATACACATACACATACACATACACTTACACTTACACTTACACTTACACTTACACTTACACTTACACTTACACTTACACTTACACATACACATACACATACACATACATACACATACACATACACATACACATACACATACACATTCATTCTGGTATGTGCAGTTCTGTGTATTAACTATATTTTTTTAAGATTGAAGATATAGTCCAGGATGTGCCCACTGCTTCTTTGTGGCCATGTTAAGTGTTGCTTCAGATACTTGAACCATGAGGAAACATAATGATATACCTATTTTTAAAATAAATAAATATGTACTAACCCTCTTGATTTTGACTGTAAGGCTAGAAGAATTACATATTTAGGTTGGATACCTAGAACTAAGAAAAAGAAGAAGAGTTGGTTCTTATATGCCGCTTTTCCCTACCCGAAGGAGGCTCAAAGCGGCTTACAGTCGCCTTCCCATTCCTTCCCATTCCTCTTCCCACAACAGACACTCTGTGAGGCTGAGAGTGCGCTGATATCACTGCCTGATCAGAACAGTTTTATCAGAGCCCAAGGTCACCCAGCTGGTTGCATATTGGGGAGCGCAGAATTGAACCTGGCATGCCAGATTAGACGTCCACAACCCTAACCACTACACCAAACTGGCTCTCTAGGAGATTGCCTCCATTGGAAACGCACTGGAAGCCTGAGTTGCTCTTGTATTTACAACCAACCAAAGGATATAGGGGGAGTCAATCTATTACTAAGGCAATCATCATAGACCTTCGCATTGATTTAGGAAAGAGACTCAGAAAAGAGGCAATTTCTGCACATCAGTAAAAATAGCATTACGCCAGCTGAATGGCATAGCACTAAATCATATTGTACCTCCCAGCCCCTCCTCACCCTTTTGCTGTCTTGCCTTTGTCTGCCTTCTTTTCCTGTGTCTTGCCCTTCACATCTGCTCCTGGAAATGGCGGAAGAGAGCAATGCACCTTATACATGACTTGCTTCAGCCTTTCTCCATGTTTTAAAGGTCCCGCAATGCCCACTAATTTTTTTTTAAATCATACTTCTCCATTGAAACACCTATGCATAGAATCATAGATTCATAGTGCTTTTTGAACACCACCCCTTATGGCAGTGGTCCCCAATGTTTCTGAGGTCAGGGACCTCCTCGGGGGTGAGGGGAAAGCCAACGGCCCGGGTGCCGCGCACACGCGCAGGGGGGCAAACGCACATGCCACCAGGGGCGCATACACGCAAGCGCAGCAACTGCACGCATGTGTGTTTGCATCACCGGCGTGCTGGCGGTCACGCCTGCCTCTTCTCTTCTTTCTTGCTGTGGGAGGGGGAGGCAGGTGCGGCTGCCGGCGGCCCGGTACCGTGGCCTTCGCAGCCCAGTACCATGGCCTTCGTGGCCCAGTACTGTGGCCTTTGTGGCCCATTACCGGGCTGCGGACTGGGGGTTGATGACCCCCGCCTTATGGGATCACGAGTTTTTTGATACTTAAAAAAATTAATCTTTTATCTGATGGAGAGAGAAGAGAATACTTTAGACAGTCATGCTTTATATTACAACTTGGGAAAAAAATCTTTTATTTCTGGCATCACCTGAACACTTGTCCACTTATTCGTTGCTCCAGTAAGTTAGCCATTAAGAAAAACACACACACTTTTCTGTCCCTGGAAACAAGGGAGAGGGAGGCAGGAAAGGCAGGCGCCTTTAGCATGTTTGAGCCTCCATTCCTTCCCTCTGCTTGCCTGCTGGTTGCTCTCCTTTAGCTAGCGCTAAATAGGTTGGTGAATCCACTTTATGCAATTCCCCAACTCGCACTTTAAAATGGAGGATGTAGCAAGCCGGTTACTGTCCAGATGCTGGATGTTGGCGTGTTGGCTGGATGTTATATTCTGGAAGGGCCAGAATATAACAATTACATTAGGGAAGCATTTCACTACATTTAACAGGTACAGACATTCCCAAAGAGATAATTTGGAGCTGTGCCTCAAAGAAGGTAACAACGTCTTGTTGGGAATGTTTAGATTTTCTAGAGTTCCAGAGTGGTGGAGCCACCTAAGGCAGGGGTAGTCAACCTGTGGTCCTCCAGATGTTCATGGACTACAATTCCCATGAGCCCCTACCAGCGTTTGCTGGCAGGACCACAGGTTGACTATCCCTGACCTAAGGGACTTCCCCTGGAATAGGCCAGGACCTTTGTAAGCCAAAGGGAAACTGGTTGAGAAGGCTATGTTCTTCAGGTGGAAGTAAGCATAATCAGGAGGTAGGAGGAGGACAAGGGTAAATGAAACCCCCTCCTCTCTCTGCCTGAATGTTCAGAAATGCATGCTTGGATACATGCTATTGCAGTAATAGGAAAGCATAGAAAGCACAAGAGGAATGTATGCACTTAATTTAGGTTATAATTAAAATTACCTATTTATATCCCTGGCCAAAAAAAAAGGTGGGGGTCATTCTTTGCTTTAAAAGGGATACCAAGGGCAGAAACCAGAAGATGCTGGGAGTTCTGTGTACGAGCTGCTTTCTACAAAGTAAGTGTTTGGGACTTTGAACCCATGGACCTTTGGGCTATGGTACTGGGCGGCGCTGGTGCTTAATCCCTCTCCCTATCATATTTCCCAAGCCTGAATTGCTCTTAACCCTGTTGGTCTTGATACAGGTCCCCTTGTATATTTGTCCCACAGGGCAAGTAGTAGTTCCATAGAGTCATGTTAGGCTGGGGAAAAGGCATGGAAAGGTAAAGACCTGAATCCCTTTTGCACATGCCATGACGGAAGACAACTTGTAAATATTCCCTGTATCTTTAGTCATTTGGCCCTGAGAAACCAATTTCTAGTCCAACACCAATACCTAAAGTGAAGCTGGCCAGATGATACCCCTTTCTTTGAAGTTCTATTGTAAATAACAGGTATGTGCTCAAACCCCAACTACCAAAGTCAATTATGTGTTCTCAGGTAAGGTCATTGTTAGCCTCCCTTGCATAAAACACTGACCTGTTTATAAACAGGGAAACAATACTAGGTAAAATTGTTTTTTGTATGCCTTTACCATAATCCAATTAAGAACTGTGATCTAAATATGTTATCTATGCCACGTGTATGGGTATAGGCAAGTTACAATAAAAGTAAAGAGGTCCTTTTTGGCATGAAAGAGGAAGACCCTCAATTAAGAGACACTGGTGGTTCAGAAGCATCAATCAATAATATGTCTGAATCCTTTCTTTTCTCACATGAACACACATTCAGCCAGAACAACTGACATTTTAGTTCATTGTGCAGAGCAAAACACTGTAATGTTTACCCATTTCTGGAAAGCTGTACAGACTATATGCCAAAGCACAGTCAATTGGCCTTAGTTTCGCAAGACTGTACTGCATCACTGCACTTTAGCTCTGTTTCACCCATTATGGTGCAGAGATTGCTCACTGTGTTCCCAGGGATCTTTTGTATGAAAGAGCTATCGTCTTTGCTGCCAAAATGGCTCTGCTCTGTGAGATTAACTTTAATTAAAGTGAACCACAAGGCCCTGCACAATGCGACGACAATATAGCTGAACCAGCACTGAATAGCGGTGAACAAGGATAAAGCTAGTGGATATAACATATAAAAGGACAGTTGCTTGAGTGTTCTACCCGATTAGAGCACTCAGAGTGCACTCTTGCAATGAGTCACTGCTTGAAAATTGTGAATCAAGTGCTTATGGCCCATGGATCCTGTTTACAAATGCATGTCTACACAGGAAACAAAATGAGACCATTTCCTGTCAAGGCTAAGAGCAGAAGTAGCTAGAAAGAACAAACATTTCCTACACGTGTTCTGTTTTACTCTTTGATGACAGCAGTGCAGTTCTTACTTAAATTGTAGGACAGGAAGTGACTTAAAGATCATGCTTTGGTATTCTACTCATCAGTTGGTAGTCCACTGCTAGACCTAAGTCAATGGAAACTAAAAGAAAATTGTCCATGTCTCAATAAGAAAATGTCCTTGTGGAAACCTCAGGGACACTGTTTTCCCCCCAGAGTATTAGTGTAATCCAGACCAACTCTGTAGCCTTTTACACAATTGCCAACAAATGTCCATTGGGGCTGGTAAATTTTTCACCACTCACTGACATTCCAACACTGATCGGATGGGTGAATATTTGTTTTAAAAATATTGCCATCAGTGACAACATAAGAACATAGACCTAATCAGAATTAATCAGAAGTAAACATTCTAAGAAGTTGCTTAGTTCTTCCCATGAGAAAATTTAATGGTATAATTTTACAGTCAGCACCAAGGTGAACATCATGGATGCTGGGGAACAGAACCTGGTATAGCCAGCATGGTGTAGTGGTTAGGAGCAGCGGCTTCTAATATCAAAAGCCAGGTTTGATTCCCTGCCCCCCACATGTAGCCAGCTAGGTGACCTTAGACTTGCCACAGCACTGATAAAGCTATTTTGACCGAGCAGTAATATCAGGGCTCTCTCAGCCTACCTCACAGGGTGTCTGTTGTGGAGAGAGGAAAGGGAAAGTTATTGTAAGCTGCTTTGCGACTTTTTTGGGTAGAGAAAAGTGGCATATAAGGACGAACTCTTCTTTTCTAAAATTACAGGGAGGAGGATGCTTAGCACATGGGATAATATTTGATCTAGAGCTGGGTCTCCTTCAGTGTCAACTCTTAGAGAGATCTGGTGAAATTAAGGCTTTTCTATTATTGTTTAATCTGCTAAAATGGCAAGAAGTTAAGAACCTACCTCACAGGCTTGTTGTGAAGACAAAATGGAGGAGAGAAGACTGATATATAACTTGAGCCAATTATGCATGAAGCAGCCTTACCAGGCTGCAACCCATTTCTCAGGGTGGGGCAATATGCTCTACCTCTTCCCATGTACATGCGGGAAATATAATTCCCTGGCACACACAGTCTGCTCTAGAGTTCTGCTTGTGCACGAATAGCTCCGGGGCTGTAAGGGCCCACTGTGCCTTACAGTGGCAACAGCACCAGGGAGGAGGGGCATGGGAGGTCCCACTGCAGAATGGCAGGACAGTGGCATGCCACTATCCTGCCATCATGGGGTGTGTGGAAATGTCCTGCTTGGTTCTGCAGCACTGTGAAACACAATGGGTTATGTGGGGAAGGAGCTGGGCCTCAAAGGCCCAGCTCTTCTGTTATTCACGGGCCTCTGATGGCCGCTGCGGCAGGAAAGGGAATGCAGAAGAGTCTGCATTCTCTTGCTGTGGGCCATCAGAGGCCTTTAAATAGGCCAGGGCTGGGAGCCAGGATGGCACTGGCATCATGAATATATGGGGATTACCCCTGCTGTCATGCAGGTGCCATCTTGCCTTTTCCTGCCCATGGATAATCGGTCTTGGATTCCCATTCTGAAAGAACATAGGGTATAAATGAATGAAATACAGACTTTATCCCACTTAGTAGGGATGAACCTGTATAAAATATTGTGTTTTACATTCTACAAATGTAGAATGTGGGACAGACCATCGCCAAGTGCCATATAAGCCTTCTTTAGATAACCCAGAATTTATAAGGACAACAAATCTCCAGACCGAACCCTGAAGTTATACCTCGTTTGTATTATGTATTTACACAGAAGTTTATGTAACATGTTGAATTTCACCCCCTTCTTCAAATAAAAATTAATAATAATAAAAAAACAATATGAGCACTATTGTAGACAAAGTATAAAGTTCTGAATAGAGATCCTTCACTAATTGGTTGCTGTTTTCCTATGTTCACTTCTGGTAGGTAATAAAATATATAAGCTGCTTGCAAGTTACATTCTCTGCATATATAGTACCCATTTCACTTCCTCTTGATAATAAAATGCAAAGAGGTTTTAGTAATTTTTATGATAGTAACTTCTTTTGGCCATGGACCCCATAGACTGTAGCAATGAGTTTTTGAAAGGGAAAGAAGGAGGGGAATTAGGCACTCAGGGAATTAGCAGAATACTTCCTCTCCACATCCTTGTTCAGTTGATTTCACCGCTGTGCACTAGAAGATTATCGTATTAGAAATTTTCATGCAAATTCCATCATTCCCCTTGAAATCAATAGAACTTATATCTGCCTTGGAGAGCTAA
The DNA here is from genome assembly GCF_049243985.1 of Paroedura picta. Taxonomy (NCBI): domain Eukaryota; kingdom Metazoa; phylum Chordata; class Lepidosauria; order Squamata; family Gekkonidae; genus Paroedura; species Paroedura picta. The sequence goes on along the minus strand of NC_135374.1, from coordinate 82,255,314 downwards.
TGTTGAGGAAGAATACTATGAACTGACGCAACGACATGTAAATGTCCTCCCAGAGTTATTTATAGCAAGTGCAATTGCATTTCATATGCTTGGTGTGTCATATAAATATCATAGCTTGGAGTAAACATTGCTTTACATTGTGAATATGAGGAAATGATGCATTTCCCCCCTTAGACACAGATTGTTTTCTTATATAAAGGTACTTATTACTACTAAACAGGTTCCTGTTAAACATTCCTCTGAGCCCCTAAGACACCAGCATGTTTTTTAATGTCAGATTTATTTCACTTGGTAGTTCTATATAAGAAAAGAAAAAGATAGCACAAAAATGTTAGCCTTGAATCCTACTTTGATTATATCAGCCTCATTTACCTCCATCATAAACAGTTTTTGTTTGTTTGTTTGATTCTGAAGATAAATCTCGGTCCTAATAATGTACCTCTGTGAATCCTGTTTTGGGTACTTACTATAATCTGTTTCAAAACATAATAATACATTACCTGCAATTTGGCTTCACATCTATAGATATAACATTAAGTGCTCAAAGTGCTTCATTCACACCATCTCACTAATCCTTGCAAGAGACTTGGAGGGCATTTTTGTCTACACACATTAGATGGGAGATGTGGAAACAGCAACTTGTCTAGCGCTGTCACGCTTCCCATTCCCAGAAACCTCTTTTAATTCCTCTTTTAATTCCCAGTCAGTATCAACAGAGCCTGTGAGATTTAGACAGATGATACTACAGTAAAATAACAGGATGGGAGGAATGAAAGTCAAAATATCCCTAACATATATGGGCAGTAGACCAAGAGAGCCAGCACCTTGAAACATAAGCCAAATAGCACAAACTGTACTAGAAGAGTTGGTTCTCATATGCTGCTTATCTCTACCAGAAGGAGACTCAAAGCAGCTTACAATCTCCTCTTTCCTCTCTCCACAACAGATACCCTGTGAGGTAGGTAAGACTGAGAGAGCCCTGGTAGTACTGGTCAGTCAGAATAGCTTTATCAGTGCTGTAGCGAGCCCAAGGTCACCCAGCTGGATTCATGTGGGGCAGCACAGAATCAAACCTGGCTCACCAGATTAGAACTCCGCACTTCTAACCACTACACCAAGCTGGTTAACCACTACAACATGACACAAGCCAAGATCAGAACCATGCAGAAATGCTCTCAATTGCTGAGCATCCTTGTCATCCTGCTACTCTGTATGTGAATACAGAAATAGGCAGGGAGAATATTGATCTTGCTCTCCATGCTTATGCATTAGCAGTAAGCCCTTCTAAAATTCAAGAAAAGAACATGGAAACTCTATAAGGGTTCCTCAAGTGATATGCATGGAAATACTGGGCCCTTGTTGTTGTTAGTTGCAAAGTTGTGTCCGACCCATCACGACCCCATGGACAATGATCCTCCAGGCCTTCCTGTCCTCTACCATTCCCTGGAATCCAGAAGTTACTTAAAAGTGGGGATGTACTATTGACCACCTGATCAAAACCTTGAGGCTGATCTTGCATGGAACTAAGGGAACTAAAGCAGATAACATTGTTATACTGGAAGACTTCAACTTGACTGGGTAAACTTCTGCTCAAGTCATGCTGTAGAAGTAAGATTCCTTGGATGACTATGCACTGAAATAAAAAAAAGAAAAATAGAAAAATAGAAAAAAGAACAGTGAAAAAGTTTGCCTTTCACTGATGATTGTTGACTGAGAAATGTATACCCCATTTCCCACCCCAATGTGGCTTACATTATCTATTGCCTCTCCTCCATTGTCTTTGAAACAACCACCTTGAGAGGCAAGGTTAGGCTGAGAACTGGCCCAAGGTCACCCAGCATCCTGCCATGGCCGTGTGGGAATTCAGAGCTATTTCTCAGTTTGACACTAACCACAATTCTATGTTTACAGCTTTGTGCATGTCATGTGCAGATCTTGAAAGATGAACATTGATCTTTATCCAAAGTGCTTTTTCCTATTGTAGTGATGTGATAAACCACACCAGGAACATCTCTTTTCTCCTTTGCATTGATGTATGTATGTATGTATGTATGTATGTATGTATGTATGTATGTATGTATGTATGTATGTATGTATGTATGTATGTATGTATGTATGTATGTATGTATGTATTGCAAGCCCTTGGCAACTGCACTTGGCAGTCTCAGATCCCACCTTGGAAGGAAAAATATGTAAACATATCTATAGTCTAACCTTGAATTTTATCACAGCTAATGAGAAACAAACCAAATGTTAAAACATGAGCGTAAAAGAAAGAGCAGATTATTGCATCTTATACAATAATCAGTGCAAAGTAAGGCAACCAAGATGGTTAGAGGTTAGAGCACCTTCCTTATGAGAAATTAAATGACTAAAGGGGACATGATAGAGGTTTACAAAATTATGCATGAGAGGGAGATAAACCTTTCTTCCTCTCCTAAAACACTATAACATCTGGCCTTGATAAACCTGAAGTTAGAAAGCCAAACTCTACATGCCATATGACAGTAGCAACACTTGAACTGAGTATCACCAGTCTATCAAAATTAGAGTTGAACCAATCTCTTTGCTACTAAATTATACTAGTTGTAAACCAGTGGTAATTTCGAATTTTCCCATGGCCTGCTAAGCAATCACTTCTACTCATGCTTTCCATAACTGGAAAGCATTTGCTTTCCATAACTGACTATGGGTTCCCATCCATTTACTTTAAAACAACACTATAGATTTCTTTCTCTTTTTTTCAATTTCATCTTATCCAGTCCTGAAGAACTTCTGAGATTTTATTTGAATCTGACATATTTTCCCTTCCCACCCAATACCACCACATAAGATATACAGTTCATATTGATAGGAAAAGGAATAAGATTCCTGGCCTTGCCTATTTAACTTGTATGCGGAGCACATCACGAGAAAGGTGGGGTTAGATGAGTCACAAATTGGGATCAAGATTGAAGGGAGAAATAACAACCTCAGATATGCAAATGATACCACTCTAATGGCAGAAAGTGAAGAGGAACTAAAGAGCCTGTTGATGCGGGCGAAAGAGGAGAGTGCAAAAGTTAGCTTGAAACTCAAGTTTAATAAAACGAAGATCATGGCATCCGGCCCTCTCAATTCTTGGCAAATAGATGGGGAAGAAATGGAGATAGTGACAGATTTTATTTTCCTGGGCTCCAAGATCACTGAGATGGGGACTACAGCAAAGAAATTAAAAGAAGCTTGCTCCTGGGGAGGAAAGCTATGGCGAATCTAGACAGCATCCTAAAAAGCAGATACATCACAAAGAAGTGTGTATAATCAAGGCTATGGTCTTCCCAGTTGCAATGTATGGCTGTGAAAGTTGGACCATAAGGAAGGCTGAGCGTCAAAGAATTGAGGCTTTTGAACTCTGGTGCTGGAGAAGACTCTTGCGAGTCCCTTGGACTGCAAGGCGAACAAACCGCTGAGTCCTAGAGGAGATCAGCCCTGACTGATCCTTAGAAGGCCAGATCCTGAAGATGAAACTGAAATACTTTGGCTACCTCATGAGAAGGAAGAACTTCCTGGAGAAGAGCCTAATGCTGGGAGTGATTGAGGGCAAAAGAAGAAGGGGACAACAGAGAATGAGGTGGCTGGATGGAGTCACTGAAGCAATAGGTGCAAACTTAAATGGACTCCAGGGAATGGTAGAGGACAGGAAGGCCTGGAGGATTATTGCCCATGGGGTCGTGATGGGTCAGACACGACAACAACAAACCTGGTATTATTTTTCAGTGATTGTGAGGTTAAAACAGATAACCAATGAGAACAACAATAGAGCGGGAGGGGGTAATACATTTAAAAAATCACCCCCCCCCCAAAAAAAAAGTGTGCTAAAATCCATTTAGATTTTGTTTTTAAAATCTATCTTTTGTCAAACCTGTAGATTCAGCTAATCCTGGATTGTGTCCACAAAGGATGGCACACATGAAGCGGAGCTGCAGTCCTTTTCGAAATTCAACAGCATTGGCATTTTTGATTCTCCATTCTCTTTATTTCAGTTATTATGGTGAGATCCCAGTTTGCTATCCATGTTACAATACACTCAACGATGGTATCAAAAAGCAGCCAGAGTAACAGGACATATCTACAATTCAGAAGTCTTATGTGTGGGATTTTCAGGATTCTTTTCCCCATCTCATTTAGAGTCTCACACAATACACCAGCCTTTTGTTTACCAGACAAAAACATGGTTGCAGTGATTTCCCCCCTCAATTTCATATGCAAAGGTTTATGGCAGGCCATGATGTTTTTGATAGAATGGGTTGATAACAGCAATCATGAAACATTACAGACTGGCATAGAATTATGTGTATGAATAGATGTGCTCTATACTTGAGAAGACGGAATCTACTTTGCCAAACAAATTTCAGAAAGGTAGAATTGTTACAAGGCTCTGAAAGAATTTCAATGGGTTGCTAGCCATACAGAACAGCAGCTGTACTGTACACACAATTTAAGTAGAATTGATGATAAATATGAATATTGAGGAAAGCAAATCATTTGTCTAGATGGAAAGCTGAGTTAGTTGCCCAGTTGCATTTTAAGTGAATGTAAATGTCTGCTTGTTTAATTATTTTTTGTAAATGTCTATTTCACTTTTCCAAAATGTTCATGGCAGTTCACAATCTCATAAACACGAAAACAAAATACCATGAAAACAAATATTGCTATGAAAATACTGGGGAAACTAACAGCATACTGATGGCAGCCCAACTCAAAGCTCCATACCAGTTGGGCCAGAGGGCATATGAAGATGTTAAACAATGTGGGGGAGAGCTGTGCCCTGAGGGACTCCACAAGGGAGTGCTCTAAACAAGGGAATGACAATATTGATCATTTCATTTTAATCCCTTTGTTTTTCCTGCATGCTGCATCATGCTGAAATGACATTTTAATTGAGCTTTCTACTGTAAATCCAAGATCTCTTTCAATTAAATCTCAGCCACCATCAGCATATATCACTCACCAATAGTAAACTTCATTTGTCACCCAGTTGTTCACTCACCCAATTGAGATAGATCCTTCTGCAGTTCTTTAATCTTGTATATTATTAATGTGGATGGAATACATTGCAGGAAAAGTAGCAGCATCAGTTTTATGTGTAGAGGACTATTCTGTGCAGTAATCAAGATGATGAAGATAAGATTTCAAATCAAATATCTCTGAGTTTTCTTTCACCAGTTTTGCCTTTAGTGTGACATTTTTTAGTGTTGTAGGGAGGTAATTCTTCCTGTATGTCTTTTAATGTGTCTTCATTGGGGGCACAACAATAAAAAAAAACTTTCCATATATAATAAAGTATCCTCTATATGCAAAAGAAATGAGGTAACTTACAATCTCAGAATGTTTTAGCTCTAGGGCTAGGCACATGACTAAAACCCACCATGATAAGATTTCAAAATTAGTTTTGATCAATTCCACAATCAAGTGAAGGTATATTGGATTAAAACAGCAATTACCTGGTGATCACCTGGAGAAAATGGCCATTTCGGAAGGTAGATTCTATACCCCATTGAATTTCCTCCCTCCACTTTCCAAATCTGCCCTCCTCAGACTTCTCCCTAAAAATCTCCAGATATTTCCCCATCCAGAGCTGGCAGCCTTAGGTACAAGCTGGGAGTGAGGGTGGGCATGACTTGTCTAGAACAGCCGCAGGATCCATTCAAGAACATATGGGAAAGAAGCACAACTGCACTTCAAGTTAACATTTTGGATTTTCTCTTTCACTTGTGTTACTGGGATGATGTTTGCTGGGATTTATTTGAATGCCCTTATGAAAGGCACTGAAGATCTGCAAATGTTGCCATGCTACCAACCATTAGGATCTGGTTTACATGCTAGTTGTAAAGCTTATGATAAAGAGTGGCTATGAGTCAACAGCAGGCCACAGTTGACACAGTGTGTGTGTGTGTGGGGGGGGCCTAGGAGAGACATGGCGACATGGGCCTATATGAGTGCAGGTGTGCCAGGAGGGGAGCATGGGCAGCAGCGTAAGTGGTGGGCTCCAGGGTGCCTATTTAAGGTGCCACATGCTGGAACCTGGTCTCTTTGCCGCTGCAAGCCACCAAAACAGCATCCCACCCACCCATCTACCCTGTTTTGGTACAGTGCAAATTATTTCTCACAGCTGCAGAATAAAGGGGCACCAGGTTGTGTTTTGGTCAGGGACCAGTTTGCATACTGGGACCCTGGTGATGGGGGTCTAAGTAAGAGACCAACTAACACCAAGCGTGGTCTTACCCAGCTGGGAAGGCCAGGGTCTTGGAGCCAGGAGGAAGGGATGGTTGGATAAGGTGGATGCCCAGCAACCATTTAACCAGCCTCCTCCCTGTGGAGGGATCAAGGGGCAAAGAACCCACCCTGCCGGCTGGGAAGGAGGGGGACCCAGGGCACCCCTTGTACCCAGATGGCTGCAAGTGGATGACTCTTACCTTGTGCCAATCCAAGCCTAAGTTTGTGTTGGTTAATAAAAGCTGTGACCTTGACTCATGTTGTGATTGGCCCCTATACCACCCTGCCAGTCAAATGTCTGTTACCTTGAAAACCATTCCACCTTGAGCATTTCCCTTTTTGAAACAATTACACATTTGTTTGCCAAGCCACAAGGGCACTGTCATTTATTGATTTGAACCCCACCAATTTGAACAACTCTCCACTTGGAAAAGGTAATTTAGGAGAAGCATCTATGTTGCCAGGGTTCTACTGAGTTACACAAGGAAAAGTGTATTCAATCTAGGCTTCCATATCTTTTATTCCATGTTTATTTACACATTTCTGATCAATATGTGTAGGCATGTAGGCATCTTGTTGGCTTACATGGCTTAACTGTTTTTCTAGGACAAGCACATAGGAAGCTTGATTAAATGACAGATAAGTATGCAAATGAAATTATTTCAGCTGATATTTTGGATAGGAGCTGGGTGTTCCACAGCTTATCATGGCAGAGCTCAAATGTTCCATTCCAGAGGCAATCTGTACATAGAGGTGACTTTTACATACATATATGCCACTTGCTAAATCAGGAAATAGGCGCCAGTTGGTGATTAATGCGTAAATCTGCCTTTCTCAATTTTATGCCTGTTGAGAAACCCCTGAAACCTTGTTCAGGCTTTGAGAAACCCCCGAAGGGGTGCGATCATCAGAATATGGCTGGGAAGCAGAGCTGGGTACATACCCAGCAGGGGCCCCTCTTTCTCTGTTCTTTCTATTCCTGGCTGTGTCCATCCGATGTAAGTCTGGGGGCGATGGTAGGCCCTCTTCCACTTCCATAGGTAACCAATTTCACTGCTGAACAGTTCTGACTGCTAAAAAAAATCAAGCCAGTATCTTTCCACCCTTAATGAGGCCATACACATTCTATTTAGAAACACTGTATTTTGTTACAATTATTGTTGTGTTTCTGTATGGAGACAAATTGCAAAAAAGGCCTGCACAGACCTTACTTTCCCCCAAAAACCTTTGTGTGCATTAAAATACTAAAATGAAACATGCTGAGTGATTACTAGTAGGATAATCCTCAGAATTAAACCCATGATTGGATATGCTTGCACACTGGAGATAATGGGCATTTACTGAAAATTTGAAAAAATCTCCTTTTAATGTTTGACTGCAAGTTATAGCTGGATTTCTGCACATTTGGACATGCATTTTTGAAAGACATTTTGAACTTCAAAATGAGGTTTTAGTGACAATTATAGATAAAGTAAATTTCATTCTATGGCAATGAGAATGGGCATACATTTCATAGGAAGAGACATTCACAGTGCCCTTTATGCTAAAGATCAATTTTCTGTGACCCCATTAACTTCAAATGAGGAAGAGGACCCAATTGGTTCCCTGCACATTTTATCCGCTAATCACAAGATGGCAGCGGGCTGATATTCAGTTGCACCCTTTCACCCACCAACATTTTGCTGTAGTTGGCCAACCCACCCTCCTTCCCTCCATAAAATAGCATAAGATTTTCCTGGTTGGTATTGTAGGGCTGAACAGAATTTTTTTTTGGCCAAAATGGGCCATGAGTAAAGTCATTTCTTCACTTGTTCCATGCTGTCTCTGTGGACAGGGTGTTGTTTTATAAATAGCCCTGGTAACAAAGTGATTAGGCCACAAGTAATTGGTGGATATAGGGAAGGCGATTCAGGATAGGTAGAGTTAATCAGCAAGCACCCTTAGGCATCTGGCTTGATTGGGGAGTGGGTGTCCAGAACAGACCATTGCATGACTTGCAGCTGGGTACTCTCTGAGACTATTTACACACTGGAGGTTTCATGCCGGGCTGCAGGCTGGAGTTTTAGTTGTGGCAGATTGCCCCACCTCTTCCTGCACCTACATGGGGGAGCATTTGGCCCTGTGCACCTCATCCACCCCTGATCTGTGCTCTTGCATGGGAGGTGGGGCAGTGAAGTTCCCAGTGCATAAACCATCTGAGGGAGTATTCTTGGTGCTGAGTAACATCTTTTGAACTCTTAGGAGTCTGTGAGGCATTGAGGACAGAGCTGAAAATTGGCCCCTCTGAATGCTATGTCTGTGCAGATGGTGATAAGCAAGATTGGTGGAAATGCCAGCCAAATTAGGAGCCAAAGTGGATCTGCCCAAAACAGATCCAAAGGGCAGTCCTCTCTCAAAATTGTCTGTTTATTTTAATATAAGTAGTTGTGTAGATCAGCCATGTAATTAATATAAATAATTAAATATAAAAACAAAAACCTTGTTGAACCCATATTTTGTTCTCTCATGTTATCATTTGGAGGGGGGGGGGGGCTGGGACAAATGCAGCAAATTCCCAGAGCCTGATTTGTTCTGTGGGCACAAGAACTTCTGGTGGGTCAGCTTCTTCCTTCCTCAAACCAATAAATTAATACAGAAAAAGGGATGGTTTGTAGTGTCTACAATCAAAAAGAGAGAGGAAAAAAACTATCCCTAGGCTACTAAGAATATTTTCAAAAACTATACAGAATAAAGAAAAATAAAGTAAAACTCTTTTCATTCTATGTTGCTTTATTGTAGGATCCAACCAGAACTGTTTCTAGATATATCCTGTTTTCAAAGGGTAATTTTCCTTAGTGGTTGTCCTCTCACTTGTAAGTAAAACGGTAATCCAAATACCCTATTTGCTGGTGTATAAGACTACTTTCCCCCCCTGAAAAACATACTTCCAAGTGGGGGGGTCTTCCTATACGCCAGGCGCACTTCAGTTGGGATAGACATAACTGCCCATTGTGGCCTTTTGATGCCTGCCCACTTCATTCTACATACCATCCAATATTATGCGGTATCCAGCACAGCTGTGGCGGCTCATCAGTGTGGCTGCAGTGGGCATCAGCAGCAAGACAGGGGTGCCAGCCTTTTCAGCGTGACTGGCCCATTCTGCTTGGTGGGAAGCAGCGGCGTTCCAGCCCGCCCCTTGTCTATGCAGAGCTCGCACACGCGCACTTGCACACTAGTGCTAGTGTCAGTCACAGGGAGATGCAAGGGCAGGCCAGAGGCGCTGCAGTCATGCTGCAGCCATACAATGGTGACAAACTCTATATTTTGAGTAGAAATGTAGGGGGTCATCTTATATGCCCAGTCGTCTTATACGCCGGCAAATATGGTAGATACTTCAATACCTCTATTAAATCTATTAAATTATTTAAAGTATACAATGGCCTTTGGCTCTGCACTGTAGGGATGTTAGTAATCGAACTAGCATTGGAGCAGTTCTGCTAAAAATGAAAAATCCAATAAATTCTTGACTTGTCTTGCTGACAGCTTCATTTTCCAGAAAATGTGGCTACCAGGGAGGCCTGCTTGTTTAGAATTGATTCTTACCAATAGGGAAGAACTGGTTGACAAGTTAAAAGTTGTGGGTGCGCTTGGTAGTAGTGCCCATGTGATTTGGTACTTTTGATCTTGGGGAAGAGAAAAGCTAATGACTGGGGAAGGCACTGGCAAACTACCCCGTATTGAGTCTGCCATGAAAACGCTAGAGGGCATCACCCCAAGGGTCAGACATGACTCGGTGCTTGCACAGGGGATACCTTTACCTTTAGTCACATATACAGGCTGGACTTCAGGAGAGCAAATGTTAGCAAACTTAAATTTATGTTGGGTAGAATCCGGTGGTCAGAAAAACATAAGGAGATGGAAGTCCAAGAAGGTTGGAAGTTTCTCAAAAGTGAAATACTGGAGGCACAGTCGTAGACTTGAGAAGGAAAACTGGAGAAGGAAAACTGGAGGAACCTAAATAAACCAGGATGGTTCCATAAACAGCTTTCAAAATAATTGAATAATAAAAAAAGACTAATTTAGGAAATTGAAGGAGGACCTTATAACCAAGGAGGAATTAAAAAAATGACCAATGCTTGCAGGGAGACTGTTAGAGAAGCTAAAGCTCAGTATGAGCTTAGAGTAGCAAGAAATGCTAAAAACAACAAAAAGGGTTATTTAGTTATATTCAAAGTAAGAAAAATAATTGTTTACCTTGATTTCAGTAAGGCTTTTGATAAGGTTCCACATAATATTCTTATTGGAAAGTTGGTAAAATGCGGTATGGATCCTAATACTGTTAGGTGAGTCAAGAACTGATTGATAGATCACACCCAAAGGGTGTTTGTAAATGGTTTGTTATCTTCTTGGAGAGGAGTGATGAGTGGAATGCCTCAGGGATCAGTCCTGGGCCCTGTGTTATTCAATATATTCTTAAATGATTTGGATGAAGGAATACAGGGGTTGCTTATCAAATTTGCAGATGATGCTAAACTGGAAGGGTTAGCAAACACACCAGAAGACATAATCAGGATACAGGATGATCCTGACAGGTTGGAAAATTGGGCTAAAATGAATAAAATGTAATGGTGAAAAATGTAAAGTTCTGCATTTAGGTAGAAAAAATCAAATGCATCACTATAGGCTGGGTGAGACTTATCTTGGCAGTAGGATATGTGAAAAGGATCTGGGGGGTCTTAGTAGACCACACACATGGGTCATAGTGTGACTTGGTAGCTAAAAGGGCAAACAGATTTTGGGCTGTATTAAATGAAGCATAGTGTCCAGATCATGCGAGATGATGTTACCACTTTACTCTGCTCTGGTTAGACCTCACTTGGAGTACTGTGTTCAGTTTTGGCTCACAAATGAGGAAAGATGTAGATAAACTAGAGCAGTTCCAGAGGAGGGCTACAAAGTTGGTGAGGGATTTGGAGACCAAAACGTATGAGGAAAGGTTGAGAGAGCTTTGTCTGTTTAACCTGGAAAGAAGACGATTAAGAGGTGATATGATAACCATCTTCAAATAATTGAAGGACTATCATACAGAAGATGAAGCAGAGTTGTTTTCTGTTGCCTCAGAAAATCAGACCAGAACCAATGGGTTTAAATTAATTCTAAAGAATTTTCAGCTAAACATCTGGAAGAAGTTCCTTACAGTTAGAGTGGTTCCTCAGTGGAACAGACTTCCTTGAGAGGTGGTGAGTTCTCCTTCTTTGGAGGTTTTTAAGCAGAGACTAGTCATCTGACAGAAATGCTGATTTTATGAACTTAAGCAGATTGTGAGTGGGTGGACAGGAAGAGATGTGCCACTGTTCATCTCTTGTGACCCTTCTTTGAATACCCAGGAAATTCCTAATTGCTGCAGAGGAATGGTGGGTGAATTTCCTCCAGATCAGGCTGGATTCTGGAGATTTTTGGTGGGGGGGGGCATAAAATTGGGGTCACTGTGGGTAAACAGGTAGTTGTGAAGGTGGTTGGACTAGATGACCCTTTGCAACTCTATGATTCTATTATTCTAAGGCACTAAGGGGAAACCAGAGCACACATATTGGTCAACTATGTAACGTACTAGGTGGCTATAAAAATCCTAGAATCTTTCATCTAACCAGTTGTATCACATATACAGAGCAGCTTAGATGTGATTATTTAAAAAAAAAGAATTAGAGTAAGACATGGCTTTTGGAATAAACAAAACTGGCAGGGAAGTCTATTGCAGATTTAGATTTTTATTTATTATTTCTTTATTTTAACAAAGAAAACTTTTCTGGAAAAAATGTAATTGTTTCATGTTAAATACTTCCGAATAGCAGAAGGTGAAACATTTAGTCACATTGCTCACCATATCTGATGTCAAAGCCAAGGCAGTTCTACTGCTGTAACGACTCTGGCTTCAAATCTGAACTGGCCTTTAAAAAAGACCATGTCATGCCATGAGAAGGTCAGCCTAACTTTAAATATCTCTGTTCTTGTTATTTAATATTACAAAAGCAGGGCAATGGCAGCAGTCTGAAGAAGACTAAGGGTATACAGGTAACATGTGAAAGATGACACATATTGCTGCAGCAAGGTATGAATACTAACACAGAATCTTTTCAAAATACCACCAATTCTATATCCCTGGATTATGCATTTTATTTATTTATATATAGCATATTTCAATGCTACCTCTTTAGAGTCCTGTTCAAGCTGGCTTACAATTAAAACTGTATCATTCTAATTAGTGTGAACAAATGTTCTCTCTCTGCCTCTTTAAAAAATATATATTATCACAGTATGTCTGTAATGCAAAGTCCATATCTGTGCTGTTTTCTCGATAACCTTCACTGTATAGTAGAAGGGTAAATGAATGCCGAACTGGATTGCTCCGGATCTTATGGGTTCTAACAAAGAACCACACAAGCCTTTCAGTTAAATTTTAGAGATTTGTTGTTGTTGTTAGGTGCGAAGTCGTGTCCAACCCATCGTGACCACATGGACCATTGTCCTCCAGGCTTTCCTGTCCTCTATCATTCTCTGGAGTCCATTTAAGTCTGCACCTACTGCTTCAGTGAGTCCATCCAGCCAACTCATTCTCTGTCATCCCCTTCTTCTTTTGCCCTCAATCGCTCCCAGCATTAGGCTCTTCTCCAGGGAGTCCTTCCTTCTCATGAGGTGGCCAAAGTATTTCAGTTTCATCTTCAGGATCTGGCCTTCTAAGGAGCAGTCAGGGCTGATCTCCTCTAGGACTGACCGGTTTGTTTGCTTTGAAGTCCAAGGGACTCGCAAGAGTCTTCTCCAGCACCAGAGTTCAAAAGCCTCAATTCTTTGATGCTTGGCCTTCCTTATGGTCCAATTTTCACAGCCATACATTGCAACTAGGAATACCATAGCCTTGACTAAATGTACTTTTGTTGGCAGGATGATGTCTCTGCTTTTTAGGATGCTGTCTAGATTTGCCATAGCTTTCCTTCCCAGGAGCAAGCGTCTTTTAATTTCTTTGCTGCAGTCTCCATCTGCAGTGATCTTGGAGCCCAGGAAAAGAAAACCTGTCACCACTCCATTTCTTCCCCATCCTCCCCATCTATTTGCCAGGATAGAGATTAAGTACTCCAAATACTGGATTTATTATCTTTATGCATTATTTCTTCTTTCATTATGCAGAACATTTAACATTTGAAGAGTAATACATGTATCAATTGTCAGCATCCTGATATAATTGAACTAGTTGCAAAGTTTTTATATCTTGCCATGAGAATTCGTGAATGTATTGTATCTAAAGCATGATCTTTGCCTTTGTTCTCACTAGCAGTGGATCCTTTTGCACTTTCCCTTCTTATATTGTACTTTTATATGCTATTAAAGGCTTGTTGTTGTTAATTGTCAGCAGTTTAGAGCATGCATGCTGCCAGACCATTTTGCTTGTCACCCAGGACCGGATCTCCTATCTAGCAATCAAGACTCTGGCAACACTGTTGGCACCAATAGTGCAGAAGGGATTAACAGACATGACTTATCTGCCTCACCAGCTCAGACCTACTCAGCCACCAGCAGAATTTGAGGCAGCTTCTTACGTGGCCCGCGGCCCGTTGCTGGGCCGCGAAGGCCTTGGCGCCGGGCCGCAGCTCCCTCTTCCCGCCCACCCCAAAGCAAGAAGCTCGCCATGCCGCTAGCAAATCGGCCGGCGAAGCGGCCGATTAGCTCGTGGCCCAGCAAGCTTCTTGTTTCGGGAGGGGGGGAAGAGAAGCTTGCTGAGCCGCAAGCTAATCGGCCGCTTTGGCGGCTGATTTGCTGGTGGCCCGGAGGGGCCGGGAGAGGGAGCCACGACCGCTGGCATGGCGGCGGCGCAAACGCACATGCGCGGACTGCTATGCACATGCGTTGGCGCCCCTGCCGGGTGCAAATGCGTGTGCACGGCAGTCTGCGCATGTGCGTTTGTGCTGGGGCTGCCGCGCGTGTGCGGGGTCCCGGGCCACCCTCTCCCGCCACTCCGGAGCAGCGGTCCGCAGCAACCGGAAGGTTGCGGACCACTGCTGTAAAGCACAACCGTCTTTCTTCCTCCCCTCCCATTTGTTTGCCAGCACACCAGTATCTTTTAAGATAAATGTTATATATCTATATCCTCACAAAGTCATCTTGGAGGGCCGATGTCCAGCCTATGCTGAGACAGCTGCATTGGTTACCAGCTGGAATCAGGTTCATGGTTTTGGTTTTGACCTTTAGCACCATCTGCAGTCTGGGTCCCACTTAACTGAGGGATCACTTGTCTCCTTATGCTCCCTGCAGGAATTTTTGCTTTGCAGGCATGAATTTGCTGGTTGTACCCAGCCCCCAGAAATCATGCCTTGCCTTAACTAGGGCCAGGGCCTTCTCAGTCCTTGCCCCAACCTAGTGGAATGAGCTCCTGGAAAAACTGAGGACCCTCATGAAGCTATCAGCATTGTGGAGGGCCTGTATGATAGAGCTCTTCTGCCAGGCATTTGGTTGATGCTAGGCTAGGAAGATTGGGTCCCTCCCTCTATAGGCCCTCTATAGGTTCTAGGCCAGACATTGCCAGTAAATACCCTCCAGGGAGATGGTGAGGGGATGGGATGGGAGAATTTTCGTAGGTTGCTTTTCGTAGATTGTTTTTGCCACCAATATTGGTTATATGTATTGGGTTTTATGGAGGATTTTAATATTCTTATTGTAGACCACCACAAGCTGGCGGTCAACAAACACAATCATATCAATAAATAAATAAATAAATATTGTTACATCTCTGCAGCACATGGACCAAGAAAAATGCCTTCACCTGATACACATAAACAGATTTCCCTTTTTCCTTTTAAATCGACATGACGATAGAGTAAAGAAAAGGCTCCTATATGCAGGTATTTTAAAAGGGAAGAAAAAATGATTTGAAGAGGCAAATAGTCACTTTGGCTTCTCTCTGTGTGTTATGTTCCATCAAGTTGCTTCTAATTTATAGCAAACTTATAAATTAATGGCCTCCAAAAAGAAAGTACAAGAAATCAAATGAAAATTTAAATCATGATTAGGCATGCTGAAAGATCAACATTTCAATACATTAACTGAACAGGACAAAATAAAAAATGGTAACCATATACTGAAGAACTACACTGAAGGATGACAGATTCCTTCCAAGAAGAATCAGAAGAAGAATCTACCATTTTAGAAAGTGAAGTGAAAGCTACATGGTGAGCTCTTAGGAGAAAAATGGGATATCAGTACAGCTATTCCAGCCACAGAAATGCAGTCCATCAAAATCTCAACAGGAATATGCCAAAAATATAGAAAACACAACAATGACTCATAGAGTGGAAATAGTCAATTGATATTCCAATTCTGAGAAAAGGAGACTTCAAAGATTGCAGCAACTATTGGACCATTGCTTCAATTTCTTATGCAAGTTAAACGATGTTCAGAATCTTTCCCCAAATACTATGTATGGAATGAGGTGCCAGATTTATAAGCTGGATTCAGAAAGGAAGTGGCACCAGAGATCATATTGCAGAATTGTGCCAGATATTGGAGCATACAATAAAATTTCAGGAGAAAAGCAGCTAGTGTTTCATAGATTAAAGTAAATTCTTGACTGTGAGGATCATTATGAACTATGGTTGGTTTTTAAATAAATGATTGTTTTGATACACAACATGTACTCCAGACAGAAGGACAGAATATAGAGAAGCAGAATTGATCCTAATCGGCAAAGGACATGGATGTCTTTTAGCTCCCTATCTGTTCAATCTGACTGTAGAACATATCATAAGGAAAGCTGAATTAGATTTATATTCAAGTGGAATGAAAACTGGGGGAAAGAATATTAACTTTCTGAGATATGCCAATGGCACCATATTATTAACTGAAACCAGTGAAGATTTGAAATGATGACTGATGGAGGCTAAAGCAGAAAGTGCCAAAGCAGTATTACAGCTGAACATTAGGAAGACAAAAATAATGACTACTGGGGAATTATATAACTATAAGGCTGACAAAGAAATTGAAATTGTTCAAGATTTTCTATTCTTTGGCTCCATCATCAATCAAGTAAGAGACTACTCGAGAAATCAGAAGAAAATTGAAACAGGGAAAGGCAGCCATGATGGAGCTAGAAAAGATTTTTAAGAGTAAGGATGTGTCACTGGTGACTAAGATCAAGTTAATTCAAGCCATTATATTCCTAATTACTGTGTCTGAGTATGAAAGTTAGACAATGAAGGAAGTTGACAAGAAGAAAATAGATTCCTATGAAATGAGAGTTTTAAAGATACTGGACTGCTGAAAAGACAAATAAGTGGGTCCTAGACCAAACTGAACTCTTCCTAGAGGCTAAAATGCATAAACTGAGACT
This sequence comes from Paroedura picta, assembly GCF_049243985.1. Lineage (NCBI taxonomy): Eukaryota > Metazoa > Chordata > Lepidosauria > Squamata > Gekkonidae > Paroedura > Paroedura picta. The sequence goes on along the minus strand of NC_135374.1, from coordinate 82,238,705 downwards.
ATTATACTTTGGTCCCATTATGGAAAGTCAAGAGTTACTGGGAAATACTACAATGCTAGAGCCTCTTGTGGTGCAGAGTGGTAAGACAGCAGACATGCAGTTTGAAAGCTCTGCCCATGAGGCTGGGAGTTCGATCTCAGCAGCTGGCTCAAGGTTGACTCAGCCTTCCAGCCTTCCAAGGTCGGTAAAATGAGTACCCAGTGTCAAGTGCTAAAAGAACTCACAACAAAACTTCTGTAGAAAGAAAGCTTTAATGGAAGTTTACTTCAGTCACTATAACTGGTGAAGTCAAATCTAACCCACAATACAAAGACAAGCCCTTTTCAAGACGATTCTCCCGCCCAAAACTTGAATGTTCCCAGGGGGAGGATTCCAGGTGCCAGTCCAGGCATTCCGCCAGGGAGTGTTACTTCTAGCGTGTCCTTGGACCGCCTGGTGCCTATTGACAAGATACACTATTATTGTTACACTAAGCAGAGCTAGCTGACAAGGTTCAAAAGACAAACAGTTCAAAGCGGCCACTACAAATCATGATAACATGTGAACAGCAGACAGGTTTCGTTTTCAGGCAGACAACTAACTTAATGGGCCAGGGTTACATAGGGGCCCAGCAATAATACTAAGATGTAGAAAAAGATGGAAGGAGCAATATGGCAGAGAACAGACATTGATCCTGACACCCAGCTTGCTGAGGGGTAAACGGTAATGACTGGGGAAGGCACTGGCAAACCACCCTGTATTGAGTCTGCCATGAAAACGCTAGAGGGCATCACCCCAAGGGTCAGACATGACCCAGTGCTTGCACAGGGGATACCTTTACCTTTACCATGCTAGAGAAAACAGTTCTGTGCAAAAGGGAACTCCTCTGCCAGGCTTTTTTGAGGTCAACCATAGCAACATCTACTAGACCCCCAAACCTCCCTCGCTTGAATCCATACAATGGTTCTGACCAACTATGGGCTGTTAAACTGTTTACCCAGTTAGAATGTTATTTCTCTGCTTATTGTTATCATTCTTGTACTCTTCATTAGTTATAATTACTGAGTTTGATGTATTATTCTTGTTTACATTCTATGTGAACCACCCTGAGCCTTACAGGATGGTGGTATACAAATGTAATAAATAAATAAAAATAACTGAAGATGCAATGTGTGGTAGACTGACTCATCAAAGAAGCCTTGACCATCAGATAGCAAGACCTGAGAATGGCTGTTACCAATAGGATATTTTGGAGGCTATTAATTCATAGGGAAGTGATTTGACAACACTTAACACACAAAATGTCCTATCAGATCTTGCAAACTGAAGGCCATGACTTCCTTTATTGAGTCAATCCATCTCATACTAGGGCTTTTTCTTTTCCTGCTGCTTTCAACTTTTCCTAGCATTATTCTTTTATTGTATTTTTTTAGTGAATCTCATGATGGGATCAAAGTGTGATAGCCTTAGTTCAGTCATTTTAGATTGTAAGGAGAAATTAGATTTGGTTTGATGTAGAGCCCAATTATTTGTTTCTGCGTAAGAACTGGCCCTTCTCTAAAGGGAAGGCCATCGTTAATTTTACTGCTTAATGTCTTTCCTCATCAAAATCACAATCACAATCCTAAATTAAAAAGGAGTATTCGTATGCCATGAAATTATGTTTAATATAGTGACAAGCCATTGTGGGATTGTTTGGGGAGAATAGGCTGGAAAGACTACATGTTAACTTTTTGAAACCATACAAGTAACCAGTGATACCTTGTTGCTGAAGAAATGAGTTTATTTTATATGTTTTAATTTGTTAGCCACCTTGGTGGCCTTATAAGGGTGCCAAGGAAGAGTATACCTTTTGTAAAATAGATAAATAAAAGAAAGCAAACTTATTTTTAAAAGCAAAGAAAAACTACAGTTAATATATCACAATATAAACAAGACAAAACTTACTGCCCCAATAATATTCTTGCCTCTTTATGATAGTTAACCTCAACAAAATTCAGAAAGTGTGTGTGTTTGTGCGGGGGGGGGGGCACAGGCTATTCAGACAAATGAAATGTAAGGAAATGGAAGCAAGTGTATCATTCAGTTTGAATTCCTCTTCTAGGATTTGGTTCATATACTAAATTCTGTCATTTAATTAAAACTTTTTAAAGTCAATTGAGCAAAACTAGTGCAGCCTCCTGTTGTGTACAGACTTAACAATTCTTTGTGACAGCTGTAATTTTAATTAACACAGACATTTCTTGTATTCCTTAATAGTAGAACAATTATTAAAGAATCTGTTTTCACTTTTAAAACATCAGAGGGACACAGGCAAATTTTAAGCAATTTGCAAAACCATCAACATAAGAACTATTCTGAGTTGACCAGCTCTTCACAGACATAGCAGGTCTTCAGCTTCAAATATCAGATTCCTTTCAGTAACTAAAACTGTCAATTAGGCCTCATGTAAAATTGAATGTCTGAGAATAATTTTGAGACCTAGTGTTGTATAATGGTTAGAGTATTGAATAGACTTAGGAAGATCTACATTGAACTCCAAGACTTCCACAAAATTCACTGTACGACCTTAGACCATTCATGTACCACTGATCTAACGTGCCTTGTAAAGGTTTTAAAAGGATTCAACGAGTTAGAAAAAAAAATATCACACTGAGCTCCCTTGCAAAACAGCAGGATAAAAAATGTAATAATAACATTGGAGGCATAGTTCATAATCTGCCTATAAACTAAACATTTTTGATTATGTAGAAATATTCACTTGTTTTGGAACAGTGCATCAGTCTGTTAAGAAAACAACAACAACAACAACAACAACAGCTGTTTCTTTAATACTGGCACAACTCACCTTAGATGCCAATTGACCCGGCTGTGGGACAGGGGCCAAGGAGAAGGCATGCTAGGCTGCATGAGCAGGAGGGTATATCATGGTGGTGTGGAACAACATCATAGGATCATTCAAGCGGGGGCAAGGCTGGGATATAAAAGGCGCCACATGAACCAGCCTGGCATCTTTCAATGGACCATGCCTAAGACAGCTTGCTAGGAGATGGAATTGAGCTTTCCAGACTCTCTCAAGGAGAGGGGGGAGGAACATGGGTGGGATTGGGTGCTAGTGGGCTGCAGAGTGAGTGCACTCAGAGCTGGAATGCCAGGGTAGCGGTCATGCCACAGGCTTGGACTACCTGCCGTGAGCCTCAGGTCAGGGCCATGAGGAGAACACTGGTACACCAGCTGATGGGTAGGGGCTGGCAGCGGGAATGGAGTGAGAGGCCTGGACACAGGGCACATTCCCCGCTGATGCTGTGGCATGGTTGTGGTTGGGGCCGTTCTCTGAGCCAGAGGCCTTAAGGTGGCCAGCAAAAAGTGGGCAATAAAGGGGGCATGGCATCTGTGAATAGAATGGGAGGGAACTGACCTCAGGATGACACAGGCCAGTGGGGCCACTGGGACGGGCCTGGGGAGTGGTGTGGAGGCCTCTGGGAGTGGGGATCGAGCAGCCTTGTCCAAGACTTCACCCAGCATTACTTCAGAGTCTGATCTAGATGACTCAGCTCACCTGCAGGGTTGGGGAAAGGTGGCATCTTCTTCCTCTGCTGAGATGGGCTGCTTTGCTGTGGGTAAGGGAGCTTGGACCGGGGACCTAGCTGTCAAGGATACTCGGTGCCTATGGCTCAGGCAGCGGGAACAGAGTGAGGGGCCTGGACACTGGGCACATTCCCCTGACCCCTTCTAGCACCTCTGGAACCTCTAGCGCAGCCACAAATGGTAGCTCCATCAGTGTAGTCTGCAATCCAGTCCAAAGTGCAGCAAAAGAGGCTGATGTAAAAGGGCAGGCACAGGCACAGGTGCTCTGAACATTGCATTGGATCGTCGAGTGAGTCATCCTTTGGGGATGAGGGAGATGATGCCCATACTGAAAGGTGGTGCTGGCTTAATTACCAATTTCCTGGTTAAGCAGGGGAGCTCAGGGAGGGTCTTCCCTGAGTCCCCTGCAAGTTTCAGGAAGATTGCACCAGGGGGTCCCATCCTAGGGGCTCCCAAAGACCGTTCCCCATAGAAGTCTATGGGGAATCAAGTTAAAACCAAAGAATCCCACTAACCATTATATCCAATGGAGCAGATAGGGGCACCCTCTTTGGGAGCCCCTAAGATTGGACCCCTTGGTCCAATCTTCTTGAAACTTGCAGGGGACTCAGGGAAGACCCTCCCTGAATTCCCCAAGATGTTTCAGGGGTGCAACTTACACCTTTCCCCCCCCCAGCCCTCAGAAACTCAGGGAAGGATTTCCAATGCAAGCCAATGGCTCCATTGACTTGCATGGGCTCCAAATCGATTTGGTTCATCTGAACCAGAATCGAACCGAATTGGGACCCCCTTGCACAACCCTAAGCAGGACTTTATTTGTTAAACTGTCATTTTACCAGAGAACTCAAAGAAGTTACTTCCAGAAGAATACCATAAATGTAATCAGCATCGGAAATTGTTGATTATGTTTTGGAATTGGAAAATAAGAGATAAAACTACCCGTTTGCTTCTTACAATCTATTGAAATATTTTTCTTATTGTGCTGCTGCATTATAATTATGAGTGTGTGTCATTGCATAGCATTTTTCTTTGTTAATAAAAAAACATACAAACAATATCAGAGGAAGCAGATGGGGAAGGGGAAGAAATGAGAACAAAAAAACTTGCTATAGCAGTATGACAGGCAATTTCATTCTTAACTCCATACCATTGTTTTTGATTAAACACCCAGATGCTTCAAATGTTCATTCTGGCCTACCTTTTGTCCTCAGGATGGTGAGATCTAATCCATGTATAGATATTCTCTTTTCTGAATCCCAGCAAAATGTTGATGTTAATTTGCCTAGTTTTAATTAGAGACGTTGCAGATTGGTTTTGGCAAACCTATTTGGTAGTTGAACATGCCTCATATAATTCAAAGGTACTTCTAGACCTGCAGAGTCCTTTGAAGCTTAGCACTGTTGGCTGTGAGTACTTTTCACCCATTGTGATGCCCCAAGGAAATAGTGACTTGGCCACTGTGATACATCTTGGTAACTTGGGCACAATGCCATCTCATGCTTTGAACTTAAACTGTGACTGTCAGTGCTGGGTTTTGGAAAGCCAAGAGGCTGTCCACAGCTTGTGCACCATTTCTCCTCTAAATTGGAGCAAAACAGTTTTTTCTTTGCTCTGAATTAAAAGAAAAAAGGGCCAGGAGCCTCATAAGCCATGCTTAGGAAGACTATGACATCACGTTTAAATATCCAAATAAAATGTGTGAGTGGAAACAGCCCAATTTAATAACTTAGAACCAGTTCTGAACAAGTTCAATTAGATTTTGTACACAATTATAGATGTAAAACATCTTTAAAAGACAGCAAAACTCCTGCCAAGTGATACATATTGATCCAAAGATTCCCCCCCTTCCCAAAGAAATATAATGGTCACATGTACTCATGATACAGTTTCCACAACTCATTCAGTCATGTTTGATAATAGAATCAAATTCAGTCTCAAATACCCCTTCAGCATCATCTGGCATAGTAGGCGCAGAAGGTATATTTCCTGCTCTCTTTTTTTAAAATCTCCCTACTTAGTGAAGAATAGTCAATTATGAGTGGTGGTCTGACAAGGATTTTCCCCTGAGTCCACCACTAAAGCCACTATCCCTAGTGCTGCAGTCGTAAAGGGCTGTGTGCAACCGGGAGGCACAAACCTCCCATTACACAATTGATTCAAAGTCCTCATGTTGATCTTCAGTAAATTTAAGGACTTTGTAATGTGTAGGTGGGATTTCCCTGAAAATGTTCTCAACAGTTGTTTCTGGTTGGCTGCACAAGGCAGAAGAAATGAGACAGTAGAAAGCGGACAAATTTTTGATTTTTTTAAAAAGTCATAATGGAAACAGGGGATTAGCAAAGAGATGATTCTCTGACGGTGAAAAACTAAAAATGTAGCATGCCAAGCAAAGAGTGTTTTGTAGCATGCCAAGCAGGACTTACATAGCTAAACGAATAGTGAATATAAAAAGTCAGTGCTGAATACCTGAGGCCATGTACCACTCTCTCACTTTCGCCAGGCATGGGAAGCCATAATATGTAGGTGAGATGAATAGTAAGGCGTTCAATGTCAATTTTTGTCGTTTCTCTGTAAGTGGAATGGGCAGCCATTTAGGAAAGCAAGGAAATCTTCTGAATTCAAGCCTTTCAGCTTTGTGTTACATTTCCAGAGGAAATGCTATAGTAATGACTTGAGTGTTGCAGTTTCTCTTTGCTTGATTAGTATGCCTTGAAACAAGTGTACAGTGATTTCCCTTCCCCACCTCCACAGCTAAGAGGCTTTCTCAACCAGGGTTTCATGAAACCCTGGGGTTTCTTGGCAGCCCTGGAAAGGTATCCCAAATGGGTGGGAGTTAATTTTAATGTATTTTTTAATTGTTAAATATTTATCGAGTGATATGACCATGTATGCTCATATTGACATGCCCTCCTTCCCCAAATGGCCAATGATGGGCCTGGAGGGGGAAGGAAGTGGAGGGGCCCTGGGTGGGCATGTACACAACTATGCTTCCCAACTATATTCTGTACAATCACACCACTTCTGAGGTTTCTCGAGGCCTGAGGAATGTTTCAGGGGTTTCTCAAGTGTAAAAAAATTAGAAAGAATTGGCTCGACCAATCCTTTGTCAAAAAGATGCCTTTATGTTTTTCTCCTACTTCAGTAGCCAATCAAGGGATATCTTTTAAGGATGGTTTTAGTTTGAGAAGTATCCATATTCTAATTGCCAAGTCAGCTGAATCTGAGGCTACTTAAAACTGGAGATTGGACCCATGAATGAAAAAGAAAGATATTTATGTAAACATGAAAAATTCCTCAGGTTTTCAATTAATCTAAAATAAATAATTTTAAAAAGTAATTTTCAAAGAAAAGTCCAATTAAAAAAAGAAAAACTAAATGATAAATGGAACTCCTGTCACTTTAAAAGACAGGTGCCCTCAGCAGTGGTTACTGGACAACCATAACAGGCTTGGTTTCCATCAGAGAAAGCAGGGAGATGGGGCAGGGTCTTTTCCAGACTATTTTGGCTTTTGTGGGAGGATTCATTGGGCTTAAACCACATAGGAACAACCAGACTTCACACCATACAACTAGCATGACTCACCTAAGGTTTGCTACTTATATATATTTAACACCAGCTCACCACATTAGATCTTGACCACTATACCAAGCTGTACAAATTGCCATTGCCTGAAAGAGATGCAGCCGGAGCGCAGGCAGAAGAAGCTTTTGCAGGACAGTGGTGTAAGTCGTTTTTGACTTGCTCACTGCCTGTTATGGGATTATTTCCCCTTAAATTTGGACCTTCTGGCTTCTCAGAGCAATCCAAGGAGGGAGACACAAGTATTGCCTACATGGAGAGGTTATTGTGTGGTTTATATAATAATATAGGAACTTCAGCTGATTTTAATTTAGGGAGATGTGCATCCACTGTACCCAGTGGTTTATAAAGTTTGCAGTTTCAGAAGAAAGAAATACTTTTGTCTTCTGTGCTTCCTCTTTCTCTTTCTCTCTTTGACCGTTTACACACCGGAGGTTTCATGCCGAGTTGCAGGCTGGAGTTTTAGTCATGGCAGGTTACCCCACCTTTTCCTGCTCCCACATGATGTGCCTCTTCTGCCCCCAATTTGTACTCCTGCACGGGAGCTGGGGCAATGAAGTTCCCAGTGCATAAATGGTCTTTGTGTGTGTGTGTGTTTGTAGAGGGGAGTGTCAAAGAGCCCCCATCCTGAGCAGCCTTTTCCTCCAGGGGAAATGATCTCTGCAGTCTGCAGAGGAGCTTTCATTCTGGGTGTTCTCCAGGTCTCACCTGGAGGCTGGCATCTCTAAATAGTGACAGGAATGCCAGCCTCTGTCTGGGACCTGGAGATCCCACTTCTGGGGTTTCTTTAAGTCTGAAGAATATTTCAGGGGTTTCTCAATGGTAAAAAAAGCTGAGAAAAGCTGACTTGGACTCATAAACCTTGCTGGGCTACTGCCAGGCATTGTGCCAGGGCAGCATGCCACAGCACTTCCTGTGTACTCACAGGGGAAGGAATCCCAGGAGGCTGTGGGCTGTCCTGGCATAGTACGCACGCACAAAACACCAGGGCTAGAAAGCCCAGCATGTTGCCTGGAGGCAGCAGCAGTGTGGGGGGGGAGCAGGGGGAATGGGGGCCCCGCTGCACAATAACAGGGAGTGGCATGCCGCTCTCCCACCAAGGTGGGAGGCTGGAGTTTTAGTCATGGCAGGCGGAAATCCCCAGACAGCTCTGTGGCTCCACAGAGCTGACAGGGCACATTTTGTCCTTGCAAAGACACCATAGGTCAGGGGAAGAGCAAGGCCAAAAGGCATCATGGAAAATTCCACATTCCCTTGCCGCAGGTCTTTTGGGGTGCTGCGCCAGTCCAGGGCTGGGATGGCGGCAGCATCATGCACAATTGGGCTACCCTGCTGCTGCCATCCCAGATTTTCTGCCTTGTGCACAATTGGTCATAGTGGCAGTAATTGAGAAACCTACTGTAAGTTATTTGCCAACTAATGTTTTCATGTTTGTTTGAAATATAAAACTGTTTTTTTATTTACTTTGAACTGAGGAGCATACAGACTTAAAGGGTTTTAGTTGTTCAAACAAATTTTGGTATCAATTAAATATTTTAATTGAAGGAAGGAACTGTGACAAGTTTATGAATTATTTGATGTTTACCGTTATTAGCGATTGTTGCCAGACAGCATTTCTCTTTGTTTCCCATGTCGAGCCTGACATCCCTGCACATCCATGGGATCCAAAGCCAGAGAATCCCCCATCTCAAGTAGCCCTTTTCTCCGGGGGGAATAACCTGACCTCCAGGGAAATGACCCACAATTCCAGCAAATACCCGGGTCCCAACTGGAGATTGGCACCCCACAACTTCTCTAGGTTACAGTGCCATAGAGTTTCTCCCTCCTAAGCAGCCCTTTCCTCTCCAGGAGCCTGGAGATGAGCTGTCATTGCAGAGTCCCCCCTCCAAAACAGCCATTTTCCCCTGGGGAGCTGATCTCTATAGTCCAATTCCAGGAGATTTCCAGGCTGCAGCTGGATGTTGGGGACCCCTGGGTCGGGAATGTTACTTGAGATTTGGAGGTGGGGACTCAAGAGTCCTAGGGTAGGAAGGAGCTTTTGCCATGTAGCCAGCCCCCAGGAAGCTCACAGTACAGTTTTTCATCCTAGTGCCTGTTGTATTCCTGGGTACAACAGGCTTTGCCTCTAGCAATATAATAATAAGGAGCAAAAAATATTAGTTTCACCATAAATAAGATAAATATCTATGGAGACTTTCTCTTGTGTTAATAATTATTCTGTCTTCATCCAGGTTAGCATGCAAAATCATATATGTTTTTGAAATTTCGACCTCCAGTAAATATTTCCCAATGGACTTCATTCTTGACCCATTTGACCATTCTGTTTCAATGTGTATAATGAGTAATATCTCAAAGAGGATCTCTGGAGTATATTCTGTGGTACCTATTCAGTTCCTGTGGGATCCTTGGCAGATAAACTGGAACTACCTGTTACTCTTAGTATAGCTTAGAATACAAACAGCCATCATAGTACATACAAAGCACTGGCAATCCCAACCAAATAAAGTGCAAAGAAATATTGAAAGCTGTGGGAAAGTAATCTTTCCGGGAAGCTTATCCACCATCACCAATATTTCCACTGAGGATCCCCATTGCGTTTCTGAGGAACATCAGACTTCCACCCCCGCACAAGCATAATTTGGAAAAAATAATGATTTAGTTTTGTGAAATAGTCTAACCAGAGATCTTTCGGTTTTGCAATGCAAGCTTTGTCATGTTTCCTGGCACTGCATTTGTACTTCTTTTCATCACCAAGTTTTTACTGCATAAAATGGCTCTAAAAGTATTATGATGATTCTAATAATGGTTTAGAAACCTTAGAGCATGACTTATCTTTTTTCTCTCTTTCTGCCAGCATTTGCTGAATGTGACACTTTTATTACGGTTACACTCACTTCATCCATCTGCCAATTTTGTAGCAATGGTTTGAGAAATCTGCACTTAAGAAAGCTGCATTTCAGGTGTCAACATCGGTTGTAATGTCAATACTCCTGCCCTGTCAAAGATTGTCAAAATGTTGTGGGAAAATAAAGAAATAGGTCAGGGCTTGACATTTCTACCGGGAAATAACATGAAAGGAACAGAGCTGGAAATGCTGTCTTTTTATCACAAAATGAGCCACATAGTCACTCTTTTGCAAATTACATTTAAGCATAAAAGGGTCATGTACAGTTCTAAACTCAGCAACAAATAGGCAAAGTGGGGCTTTCCCTATGCATATACAACCTATGTGGGGAGAGTCTAGTTAGAGATCAAGAACACAAATTCATAATGTGCCCACTAAGAGAACCACATGTTCCATATAGAGATGTGCACCTGAAAAAAATGTAGTTTTCAGATTTGGATTTCAGGAAGGATATTAATTCTGGTATCTGATGGCATTTGGTCCTCTGATCTTTTTCAAGATTTGGGTTTGTTCAACAATTACTTGAATCCCATTATTCCCTATGGGGAATATTTTCAAGGAGCTGGAGTGGCTGTTTTTCAACCAAGTGTAAAAAAAAAAACCCTGCAAGAGATCCACTGCTGCCTGTCTGCTAAAGCAGTGGTCCCCAACCTTTTTATCACCGGGGACCACTCAACGCTTGACAATTTTACTGAGGCCCGGTGGGGAGGGGGGGTAGTTTACTCCTCTACTCTCAACAACTGCCCTAACGCTCTCTGACTCTGGTCGTTATGGTAATGTTTAAACATCCCTTCAAAATAAGATACAGGCACGCCACAACAATGAACATTAGGAACATTTTATTTTCATGGACATTTTAACTCATGACAATGAAAAAATCAATGGGAACCCTGAGCTTGTTTCTCTGCAACGAGATAGTCCCATCTGGGAGTTCTGGGAGACAATGACACCCAAAGTGTGTTGTAAAGGGCGGGGGGGGGGATGAAATAAAGGGCCGGGGGGGGAGGCGTCCTTCGGGGCCCACCTCCAATTAGTCGACGGACTACATGTGGTCCGCAGCCCACAGGTTGGGGATCACTATGCTAAAGGACCCCCAAATGTTCAAGCACAATGGAACAGCCCCCTGAGTAACGTGCCCTCAGGGGCCTTAAATGCAAAGGTGTGGTCTGGGAAGGAAAAACAGCCTTGGAAAAGGGCCCTACCTCCACAAAGGAGGAAGGTAAGAAGGGAGGGTGAATGAACCAGCCGGACCCGCAGCTCTGCTGGGCCTTGTGCCTGGCTTGCCCCAGTCACCTTCCCTGGGAACAGTAAAACTGGTGTCAGGTGGGAGTTGCCTTTGCCAGGCCAGAAAAGACTCACTTTGCACAGGAAAAATGATAAAGGGGGATAATATATCCGGAAATTGATGGGACCTGAATAACAGTATTTGTGAGTATCCATAATACTGCTCCAGAACCCAATTTCTCCCCTCATACCAATAATTTTTGCTAAGAGCCTCTTGTGGCGCAGAGTGGTAAGGCAGCCGTCTGAAAGCTTTGCCCATAAGGCTGGGAGTTCAATCCCAGCAGCCGGCTCAAGGTTGACTTAGCCTTCCATCCTTCCGAGGTCGGTAAAATGAGTACCCAGCTTGCTGGGGGGTAAACGGTCATGACTGGGGAAGGCACTGGCAAACCACCCCGTATTGAGTCTGCCATGAAAACGCTGGAGGGCGTCATCCCAAGGGTCAGACATGACTCGGTGCTTGCACAGGGGATACCTTTACCTTTACCTTACCAATAATTTTATTCTAAAAATACCAATAAGCTATTTTGGGATATATATTTGGACCAGTCATATTTCAGCTCAAATCCCTGGTCCCAGTCCCTGACAACATATATGGATTAAATGTTTTATTGAGGTGGCTGATCAATATTGTGACAGTATGAACTGTAAAAAATAACTGCATCCTTCCCCCAATACAGTTCATTGTTGTTGTTAGGTATAAAGTCATGTCTGACCCAAGGGGTTGCAATGGGTTGGACCTTGCACCTTTAGTTCAACAGGCTCTTTAGTTCCTCTTCACTTTCTGCCATTAAAGTGGTATCATCTGCATATCTGAGGTTGTTGATATTTCTCCCTGCAATCTTGATCCCAATTTGTGACTCCTCTAATCCCGCCTTTCTCATGATATGCTCCGCATACAAGTTAAATAGGCAAGGCGACAGTATGCAGCCTTGCCGAATTCCTTTCTCAATTTTGAACCAATCATTGTTTCCATATTCAGTTCTCACTGTTGCTTCTTGACCTGCATATAAGTTTCTCAAGAGACAAATAAGATGCTCTGGTATTCCCATCTCTTTAAGAACTTGCCACAATTTGTTGTGCTCGACACAATCAAAGGCTTTAGCATAGCCAATGAAGCAGAAGTAGATGTTCTTCTGGAACTCCCTAGCTTTCTCCATGATCCAGCGTATGTTGGCAATTTGATCTCTAGTTCCTCTGCCTCTTCGAAATCCTGCCTTTACTTCTGGAAGTTCTCGGTCCACATATTGCTGGAGCCTAGCTTGTAAAATTTTGAGTATAACTTTGCTAGCATGAGAAATGAGTGCAATGGTGCGGTAGTTTGAACATTCTTTAGCATTGCCATTCTTTGGGATTGGGATGTAAACTGACCTTTTCCAATCCTGTGGCCATTGTTGAGTTTTCCAAATTTGCTGGCATACTGAGTGTAGCACTTTTACTGCATCGTCTTTTAAGATTTTGAATAGTTCAACTGGAATGCTGTCACCACCACTAGCTTTATTGTTGCTCAAACTTCCTAAGGCCCATTTGACTTCACATTCCAGGATGTCTGGATCCAGGTCAGTAACTACCCCATTGTGGTTATCAGGGATGTTAAGCTCGCTCTTGTATAGTTCTTCTGTATAATTTTGCCACCTTTTTAAAATCTCTTCTGCTTCTGTGAGGTCCCTACCATTTTGGTCCCTTATCATACCCATCTTTGCATGAAACATTCTCTTCATATCTCCAGTTTTCTTGAAAAGATCTCTGGACCTCCCCATTCTATTGTTTTCTTCTATTTGTTTGCACTGTTCATTTAAGAAGGCATTCTTATCTCTTCTAGCTTTTCTCTGGAATTCTGCATTCAATTGGGTGTATCTTTCTCTTTCTCCCTTGCCTTTCACTTCCCTTCTCTCCTTAGCTATTTGTAAAGCTTCCTCAGACAGCCATTTTGATTTCTTGCATTTGTTTTTCTTTGGGATGGTTTTAGTTGCTACCTCTTGTACAATGTTGCGAATCTCCGTCCATAGTTCTTCAGGCACTCTGTCTATCAGATCTAATTCCTTAAATCTATTTGTCACCTCTACTGTATATTTGTCGGGGATATGATTTAGTTCATACCTGAGTGGCCTAGTGCTTTTCCCCACTTTCTTCAATTTAAGCCTAAATTTTTCAACAAGAAGCTGATGATCTGAGCCACAATCAGCTCCTGGCCTTGTTTTTACTGACTGTATAGAACTTCTCCTTCTCCAGAGCACATAGTCAATCTGATTTCTGTGTTGACCGTTTGATGATGTCCATGTGTAGAGTTGTCTCTTGGGTTGTTGGAAAAGAGTTTTCCTATGAGCATTGTATTCTCTTGAAAATATTCTACCAGCCTGTGCCCTGCTTCATTTTGTACTCCAAGGCCAAACTTGCCTGTTATCCCAGTTATCTTTTGGCTTCCTACTTTAGCATTCCAATCCCCCATGATGATAAGTACATCATTTTTTGGTGTTGCTTCTAGAAGGTGTTGTAGGGCTTCATAGAACTGGTCAACTTCATCCTCTTCAGCAGCAGTGGTTGGGGCATAGACCTGAATTACTGTGATGTTGAATGGTTTGCCTTGGATTTGAACTGAGATCATTCTGTCATTTTGGGGATTGTATCCCGAGAATGTTTTTCCTATTCTCTTATTGATTATGAAGGCTACTCCATTTCTTCTGTGAGATTCTTTTCTACAGTAGTATACCTGATGGTCATCTGAATTAAATTCACCCATTCCTGACCATTTTAGTTCACTGATTCCTAAAATGTCGATGTTCAATCTTGTCATCTCTTGTTTGACCACGTCCAGCTTGCCTTGATTCATGGATCTGACGTTCCAGGTTCCTATGGAATAAAAATCTTTACAGCATCGGACTGTCTTTTCTCCACCAATTACTTCCACAACTGAGCGTTCTTTTGGCTTTGGCCCAGTCGCTTCATTCATTCTGGTGGTACTCGTACTAGCCGTCTGCTCATCCCCAGTAGCATATTGGACACCTTCCGACCTGAGGGGCTCATCTTACGGCGTCATATCATTTTGCCTTTTGAACTTGTCCATTGGGTTTTCATGGCAGAGATATTGGAGTGGTTTGCCATTTCCTTCTCCAGTGGATCACCTTTTGTCAGAGCTCTCAGCCATGACCTGTCCGTCTTGGGTGGCCCTGCACGGCATAGCTCATAGCTTCACTGAGCTACGCAAACCCCCTTGCCACGGCAAGGCATCGATCCTTCAAGGGAGTTACCTTTATGAGTACATTGCAAATCTGGAAGCCCTGTGGCATCCTCTGTGTAAACTGGGTATTTCACACAGGAGTTATAGAAGAAGTGCTTCAGCCAGTCACTTGCTTGTCAGACTGTTTGTGGTGAAATGCCATCCAGTCCAAACAAGAAAGTTCAGGAATTCAATTATTACAATAATGCAATATTCAGGACAAACCTAATGATTACAGCAATGCAACACCCCACATGTAGATCCTTCCTCTGAGGGCCTGCCTCAACTGAGCTTTACCAGCGCCACGTGCAGAGATTAAAACATGAATGTCATTCTGGGCAGGCTTTTTGCAAGGTTTCCTGCCATGCATAACCCACCCAGGAACTAGTACCAAACTAGTGGAGTTTGTGTCATACATTAAGTCTTTTATGCATTGACTATATCATGGGAATTACTCAGCACTTACAAAGAACCATGAAGTACATGGTTTTGACAAGCATTGAGTGCAATTTGTGAGCAAGGGTAATACTGTTATCCAACTCAGGGGCTGAACTTGTGCAACAGAACCTGGAACAGGACCCTGACATAGGAACAGGACCCTGATACAGTCACTTTTTCTGCCCATCTTTTCCAAAGTTTGCTGATCCCGAAGACAATTCTAGAGGCAATTTGTCTAGAGGCTATTTTAAGATTAGCCGCACTAAAGTAAAAGAAGAGGAAAACAATAGTTTTTAGGTCACTGTGGTTTATTTTTATTTATTCCATTTATGATTCAGCTTCTATCCTGCCACTCCCGCAAAACCGGCTCGTGGCAGCTAATGGTGCAGAGTTCAGTGAAGCTGTTAGAAATCCTTCAGCCACAGGTCAAATGAGCCAAGCCTTCCAGGTCTGTGAAGCTGCGGTTTGCATTTGAACCTCTGAACTCATAAGATTTTATAGCATTCCTATTTGTACATTCCTGAACACCAATGTTGCATTATGTAATATACAAAGAACACTGTGTATCAATCCACATGGTCTTAAATTGCCTGGGTATGGTTTGTGCTCCCCCCCCCACCTGCCACAGTAGTTACACAAGAAGCTGCCATCAGTTTCTACTTTGACCTTGCCAAATGTAATTTTTTTTTGTTCTGTTCAAGAACATGAGAAGTACAAGCTATCAATTTTCCACAGGTACTGAGCAAACTGCCTCTAAATTGTTCCTTTAATAACTTCTTGAGGGAGAATGCTTTGGCCTTTCAGTCAAGGATATTTCTAATTGTGTTGGATTTAGTTGACATTTTCTTAGGATTTTGGGAAGTGATGAGAAAACTAAATTTGACAATAAGCTCAAGTTTTTGACATTCATCTGGTCTCTGCTGAAGTTAGAATAGCACTGTCTGAGAACAACTTGCTCTTTGAGATTCAGAATTGTATAGTAGGTTTTACCACTCTAGAAGGGATGAATGGAGACTGATTCATAGCTTGCAACTGGCAATAAAATACTGCTCCCCCCACAACTGCATTTCAGGCTAAGGAGACACACCATTTGGCCATGTTCTCTAACCACAGTTTGTTCTTTAGTGTTTTCTGTCCGAATTCAAGCTGTTGTTTGGTTGTTCTAAATTATTAAAAATATTGCAATGCTTCTGGCTTTTTGGGAGGTGTGTAAGAAACATGATTGTTGTATCACATTAAGTGATAAAGGGCTATCTTTTAAATGTTATTTTATATTTTTATATTATTTATTTACTTGTAATGTCTATCATTTCTTCACTTATGAACCTTAGCAAGTGAGCTTGTGTCCTGCATGTATTATTGGAAAGCTATAAATTGGAAAGCTATAAACTGCCACTGAACATTTTCTCCAAATGTAGGCTGTGGATTTCTCTCCAAGACATATGCACAGATTCCTGACCCCCCCCCCCCGCCCACATACACACATACAATTTGCCTTTAAAAGCAAGCAGGACATTTGTTAACCTTTTGTCAGGTTCTGAAATAGAGCTCCTATACTCTGAAACTGATGCACTTTCAGCTAACATAGACAGGTTCTCTAGCTCTCCCTCTCATTTACTTTTGTTTTAATGAGGACTGAAAACTGCTTAATTTTATTAGGGTGCTTTGACACATGCAAAATAATGCAGTTTCAATCCACTTCAGTGACGGCAAGTGAATTTTGATACTTGCAAAATCCAGGAAAAAAATCCAGTTGCAAAGTGCATTGAAAGGGGATTGAAAGTGCATGTTAGTGTGTGTGAAAATGCTTTTTCTGTCTGCCCCTTCCCATTATTTGGATGGTGTCATCACTCCAGTGTCTGTTGGGTAGTACATTCCAAAAGCTGAAGAAAGATTCCCAGCTATTAAGAGCATCATTCCACATTCATTTCCACTTAGAGCCAATGATCCTGGACAATTAGCAAACTAACAACTTAACAAAAGATCTCCCAGCATTCAGAACAGCGTTTTGTATTTGGCAGTAGTTGATACTCCAAATTTTCATTTCAATCATTTAGTCAACAGAGAGCAGCTGTGTGACGCTGCAAAACATTCCTTTCTTGGCAAATGGATTTTCTCTGTAATTCAAACTTAGTGTAATGAAGACATTGCTTTAGAACTTTTGTTTGAAAATTAAGGCCTGGGTTCTGAGATTTCATTCTAGGTTATTACCCATTATATTGCACAGACAAATTGCCCAAACTACACATAGTTCTACAGCCTACAGATAAAATATTTATAGAACACTCTAGTTGATGTCTGCAAACCGGGAAAGAGTAACAGATGTATTTTTCCTCATTCCTCTGTAATTTTCTGTGCCTGAGTCTTTGGCACAGCATGAGGAAGGCCTAAAGAGCATCCAAGGTAATTCTGGCTTTTAATTTAAAGTAGGGGCAGATGAGTTGGTATTGATTCATTCAGCTCATAAAGTATTGACAAAACCATTTTTAGGCGAACTTTTCCAAGCATATTGTCTGTGCTTCAGGCTACAAAACTCCCTCTATGTTTCTTTGAAATAGGGGGAAATATTTTTAGCTAACATATACCAGAAGCCTTTATTTTTGTTTCACTTTTGTATAATAAAGTGTCAGTTCTCAACTGAAACTCATCAATAACCTTCTTTATTTTAGAAAAACAATCTTGAGGTGACCATCCACAAACATAAGACAACCCACAAACATCAGACTGGAGTTGGTCCTTATGATGATATGTCACCTAGTTTTGTTTTCAGAAGAAATCATTTGTATTTCTTTATTACAGCGCTTAAAGAAAACAAGGATGTGCTTCCCTCTCCTTTTCCACACAGGACATGAGAAAGAATTATGTATAGTAGAAATGGAATCTTTTACCCAGGAGGACATATTGAGCTTCCCAGCTTCCACGCTTTCCTTACTGAGAATAAGTTGTTGGCAAAGTTTAAGTCTGCAAAGAAGATTTAATCACCAGGCTGCTTAAAAGAATAAAATAGTTTTATTAAGAAACAACTTTGTATGGAAAGAGAGAAAAGAGATAGTGAGTCTCAAACTGTTCTAAATTTGTTCTGCTGCTTCAGACCAACACAGATACCCACTCCAATCTGTCTAATTGTTCTGTGTTCATTCATTTCTGTTCTGGAGGCAAGCAGAGAGGAAGTATGCAGTCAAAGTAGCAAGAAGTCTTCAACGAGCTAATCAGGACATTGGAGTTCCGAATTTAACTATGCTATAAATTCCCACCTCCTCCAAAGCCTCCTGCAGAAACCTCTCACATGCTTCTGGATCATACACACTACAGATCTTGCATATTCCACCACAATTAGGGGATCGTGTACTGAATCATGAATTGCAGCATACGATTGTGGGTTAGACAGTATAAAAATGAAATGTACAACGTGAGTTTTAAAATATAGAATTAAAAATAAAGTGAGTCACACTGGTGAGAAGAAAAGTTTGCAAAATGAATGTTTTCATTTCTCTTTTCAATCTTGAGCAGTGAACAATTTGAAAAAATCAGCTGCTGCATTCAGGTAAATCCATTTCATATCTTTGTGGATGTGTGGAATGATGTCAATAGTTTTATGGCCGTAATTTGCCTTGTACTTTTAAAACAATTTGCATATGTTTATGCTTTAGCATACATTTTGTAAGCTACTTTGTGCTCTTGTTTTCAGGAGAAAAGGCAGCTTATAAATGGATGAAATATATAGATATATTTGCTCCAATTATATATTTTATCTGATTAGTGATAGTTACATCTATAGAATGTATAACTTTGTGGGGTTTTTCTGTTTTCTAATGAACCATGCTTTCACATAGTTTTTATTCCCAAAATGTATTTGTTCAGGATGGCCTTTTAAAAAAAATAAAGAAAACAAAACCATAGTTAATGTCTGTGCATTTTTGTTTGCATTGCCTTTTTCATTTTATACGTTATACATTTACAGTCTTTATTTATTTAATTTTTGTGTATTGTGGTCTATGGTGGCAATCATAATCAATTTACTCAGTGGGGCTTACTCCCAGGATATTTCTTAGGCTAGTTCTTAGAATTATAGCCATTTCATTATCATACTTCTCTGATGATATTATTTTAAATTGTACAAACTTTCTTGAATCTCAGTGAGAAAGAAGGTAAGTAAGTAATATTAGTGGATGCTAAAGCTTCAACTCATGTGATCTATTGTCCAAAATGACATGTATAGAACATAACCTCTTTAATCACACTGTATATATTTTTCAGTGTAAATGTCAATGTTTATCCCCTTGTTTCCTCACATTGATTTTAGACACAGTTCTCAAGAACTCCTTTAAAAGATTTTATTATTTGTAAATTCCAACTTCTGTGGCCAATGGACCATAGAGGGTTATTGGGATTTTTATATCTGTCCTCTGTGAACTATTGACTTTGGATAAAGAGGTCGATGCAGTGGAAAGTTTATCCTCTTGTATAAAACCCTTCATGATTCAAATCTACAAAGTTTATCAGATTAGTGTATGTATGACATGGTGTGCAGAGTCTGAGTGTCTATAAGCATACCCAACAAAAGAAGACAGAAGGCTGGCATTCTTAGGTGTAATTTTCTCAAGAGTAAGCCCTGATGAAATCTATTAATTTATTTTGAAATCTCAGTACCAGCACTGCATTCTTGAATTCCCATATGCATGTAGGTGCATGCACATATAACTGAATACTAATAATCATCTATAGTGAACATTGGCTTTGAGTCGACATGTTCATTATAATTTCAGTATATACTCCCAGTAGGGTATAATGCCATACATTTTGTGCTCCAAAGGGGAAGAGATTTTGGGTCATTTGAAAATCACTTGTAATTCTGGGGGATCTCTAGCCCCTGACTGCCATGTCAACTGATGGATGAAATACTTCACATGGCCAGACCTGGTGGTGATCACCACATGGCTCACCCAGGGACTTGTGTGGCTAAGTTGGGCCTGGCAGCAACCACTGTGTGTTTCACCCAGGAAATTTGGTACCATACTATTTACACAGCTTAACTGGGCTCAGTAGCCACCATCATGAGATAGCATATAATCATTCACTGGTTTAGCCATAAAAGTTTTAAGCTGTGCTGTGTGGGTTATCTCTGAGGCTCAGTGGCACATCTAGGCAGCATCCCTTTGTCAATGGAGGTGCTGCTCAGGGAGTTAAGAGGTGACAGGACTAACCTTGACCCCCCCCCCCCGTTTATAGAAAAATCCCACAACCAGATTAGTGCCAACAATTACCTGGTTTATTCTGAGGGTTAATTAGCCAGGAGGAAGAGAGGAGTGAGAAATGGGTTGAGTGAGATACAGAGATGACTACCACCCAGGAAGAGCACCCCTTTTCTATCTATTTCTGCAACATCATCTAAGATTCATATGATTAACTGACTTGGGTTTGGGACAACATAATCCTAATAATTTGTAAATAGGCATAATACGTATGCTCCCCGGGATGTACACCTGGCCTCGACCAGGGCCAGGGCCTTTTCGGTCCTGGCCCTGGCCTGGTGGATTGAGCTCCCAGAAGACCTGAGAGCCCTGCCGGAGTTACCAGCTTTCCGTAGGGCCTGTAAGACGGAGTTCTTCCCCCAGGCATATGGTTAAGGCCAGGACAGAGACCCTGGTTTTTCCAACTGGATCCCAAGTTCCACCAGACCAACTCCCGCTCTCACTAGAGGAAGATCAGAACCACACCCTGAACAAGGTGGGAAGGATTAAATAAGGATATTACTGCCATCTTTGTGATACTGTTCTATTGTGTAAATTGTGTAAATTGGGATCTTATTGTTTTTAGAATTTCATGTTGTGAACCACCATGAGACCTGTCAGGGAGCAGCGATATACAAATCCAAAAATAAACAAACAAACAAACAATTGATACCCATGTGTTTTATATGGAAACCTGTGAGCCTACTTCAAAGCTTTCCCTTTCTGTGCATAATTTGGGGATGGGGTTATTCCTGCGTAATGCTGACCACTTCAACATCCACAAATGCTCAAATGATATTCAGTTCACTTTGTGGTGTTTTTCAAAAAATTATACACTGAACAAAATGTAAGCTTGAAGAGCAATCTCATTTTTATCAAAGTAGTTGACACAAATGCCACTAGCATTTCTTGCGAAAACATCCTTTGAAATTTCATAATGCAAAGGTCAGGACATGCTATCATAGACTTCGCAGGACCAGAAACAAATACTAATTAAGAAAAGCTGGACTGCTGAATAACTTTTTCACCAGTTTTCACACATACTGACATTAAATTCCAACCTCTTTTTTTTTTACATGCAGTAAAATGATTAAAAACAGGTGTTTACTATATAGTTTTCTTTGGTATTTAGTGAAGGGGAAACCTGAAAATTAATAAAATGAGCATTTGTAGCTTTAAGTTACAAATTCCCTCACAATCATAATATTCCAAAATTGGTTCAAGCAGTAAAATACATGGGGATCTGGCAGGGCCCTTTTCAGGGCTGTTTTGGTCTTCAAGGGAAGACTCGTTGAGGCCAGGCTTTTCTAGGATTTCCAGTTCAAGGCTGGGAAATTCCTAGAGTTTGTGGTAGTGATGGAGAGCAGGATTTGGGAGGGGGAGAGGTCTCAGACAGATATGATGCCATTGAGTTCACTCTCCAAAGCAGTTATTTTCTTCAGAAGGCAACTCTGTTGCCTAGAGTTCAGTTGTAATTCTGGGAGATTCCCAGGTCCCACCTGGAGGCTGGCAACTTCTGGATTGGCAGCAACATCTGGGTGAGTTGATCCTACTCAATTTGCATGAGTCAATTAGGCCTGACTGCTTGCTACTGTCTGTGTGGTATAGCAGTTTGAGGTTTTTGGTAGGGTCTTGCAGACCGAACTATGAATCCTCTCCTTCCTGCAGAAGCTCTCTAAGTAATCTTAGTCCAGTCACATACTTTCAGCCTAATCTATGCCTCATGGTTGTTGTGCAGATACAAAGGAGGAGAAGAAACTGTCAATAAAGGCAGAGTATAAATGAAGTAAATAACTAATAAATATAGCTGAAGACAAGAGTGAGATAAAAGCTAAATTGGTGAATGGTTAAGAAAGCTAGAATAAGGCAGGAAAAGTGGAGAGGATATGGAGTTGTCTGTAGGAGGGAAAGAGGAAACATATGGGGGAAAGCAATGCAGGGGAAAGTAAACCACATCTCACAAGTCCATGATGATTCTCTCCATGCAAGCGGCCAACCTGAGCCAGTGACTGCCTGGCACCAAACAACTGGGCCATGGTTTTCCTAAGAAGAGGATAACAAGGAGATGAGATGGATAGTTTACAATAGAGGCCAGATAAAGGCAAGTTAGCTGTCAGGTGGGAAGGAGATAGAGTTGTCAACACCAGGTTAGGTAACTTCTAGAGACTAGAGGTTGAAGCCTGGGGAGGTTGGGGTTTGTGGAGGGGAGGGGCCTCAGAAGAGCATAATGCTACAGACTCTACCTTCTAAAGCATCTACGTCTTCCAGTGGAACTAGGGTGGTTTTCAACCTCCAAGTGAAGGATGGAGATCATCCACATTTACAACTGCTCTCCAGATGACAGCGATCAGTTCCTCTGGCCTGGTGGATTGCTTTGGAAGAAAATGGATGCTTTGGAAAGTGGACTCTTATACCCTGCCGAGGTCACTTCCCTCCCACAAAGCCCCACCACCAAATCACCAGGAATTTCCCAGCTCAACACTGGCTGGCAACCCTATGGGAAATGGTCTTAGAAGCTGGGAGATCCACTGTGAATGCAAGAGGTTTCCAGGTTGGATAGAAGGATAGAAGCAGGAAAACAGGAGAGACTATGGAACTTTCAGGAAAGGGAAATAAGAATACTAACAGTATGAAGTGGAAAATGTGTACATTCAACCCTGTGATATAAATATTTGCAATTATATAATTGCCAAAGTATTAAGGCAACTAATAAACAAATCAGACAAAATGTTATTTTACTGGAAGGGTACTTTAAATATAGACTGTAAATGAAAGATTCAGAGAAGAAATGATATATGCAGTATATGAAATGGTATTCAAATCATTTTGCAATCTAAATTCTTAACGCCACCTCACATTAACTCTCAAAAGATTGTAACATTTCCAGCTGTGAATTTTACATTAAATGTCAAATATAATTGGACACAGAGGAGGAAGAAAAGGCAACACGTGACAGTCCTGGGAGGAAATTTGACATCTCTACTGACATTGTATATGTGGCCAACTGGCAAAATTAACTAATAAATCTTATAAAGAAAATTTAGCTGCTTTGAAATCAATTGGAAAACACCTGGCAAAGGACAATTATGCAGCGTTATAGTTTAGTGCACACAGACAGGAGAACTTTTGAAAAAGACAAGAGAAATTGCTTGAGAATGGGTAATAGGTACTTTAGTAATATTGCTTCTGTCAGGAAGGTAAGCTTTCTTTGCATGCCCAGTGTATAGGGAAGAGGAGGGGAAGGGGCAGTGAAGGCAAAAGATGCCTCTTAGGACAAATTCCAATTAAAACAATTACTTTCAAACTTTGGAATAAAATGGCCACAACTTTATTAGTTAAATCTGTAAGAAGCCTTAGCGCAGCATGAGACAGCCACATCCTATCTTTGACTGATCTGCCTTGCCAGTTGATTTACCCCAGTTTATCCCAGCTTATGAGCCTCTTGTGGCGCAGAGTGGTAAGCGGCAGAAATGCTGTCTGAAGCTGTCTGTCCATGAGGCTGGGAGTTCGATCCCAGCAGCCGGCTCAAGGTTGACTCAGCCTTCCATCCTTCCGAGGTCTGTAAAATGAGTACCCAGCTTGCTGGGGGGTAAACGGTAATGACCGGGGAAGGCACTGGCAAAGCACCCCGTATTGAGTCTGTCATGAAAATGCTAGAGGGCATCACCCCAAGGGTCAGACATGACTCGGTGCTTGCACAGGGGATACCTTTACCTTTACCTTATCCCAGCTAACCTGCGGGGGTGCAGGAGAGCCATAGGATGGCAAGATGTTGGATTCCACAAGAACAATCATCACTAAGTAGTCTCCCCTGCTACTTTTGTGTGAGCATAGCCCCTTGGCAGCCTCTGAACTGAGCAAGCCCTCACCTACAGATCTCTTAAGGGGATCCCCATCTGCAGGGGAAACAGGCACACAGACTGATTTTCTTAAAATGGATCCAGCTCCATGCTGATACCATCTTAAGAGCCTGTTATTCTCCCACCTTGCTCCCGTCAGTGGTCCTATTGCTATAGCCAAATCTGCAGGTCATACTTAACCCCATGTAGCTGGATGCCCATCCTTCATGGAGACAAGTGAACACCTTTAGCACAAAATAGGGTCTCCAACCCATGAGAAATATTGAACTCTGTGCTGCTCCCACGACCCCTATTTTAATTGCTAGACTTTTGGTCATCTTCCTTCTTGTCACATCAATCCTTTTGGTGTACTGGTCCCATGTCAAAAGTCCCACTTCAGCCAGTCCAACTAGAGTATGGTCATGGCTGGAAGAAAGCATGTGCAAAAAGAAAGAAAGAAAGAAAGAAAGAAAGAAAGAAAGAAAGAAAGAAAGAAAGAAAGAAAGAAAGAAAGAAAGAAAGAAGATGCTTTTGGGCTTGGAAAGACCCAATTCAGACCAATTTAGAGCTATCCAAATCAGCTGGTTCAGTTCTGGGGGTGGCTGAATTGATTTGGACAGCTCCGATGTGGCCATTAAAATCAATGGGTTTTTTTCACATTTTCATATTCTCTGAGGCCTGGGGGTGGGGTAGGGGTTTGAGTTAGAGGCTCTAAGCTTTCAGTATCACTTAGGGATCCTCTTATCTAAAGACACTGCAAGTTTCAAGAAAATTAAACCAGGGGGTCAAATTCTAGAAGCACTCAAAAAGGGTGCCTCCATTCAGCCTCATTGTATTCAACAGTGACCCAAAGCAATTTATATTGTTCTCCTCTCCTCCATTTTAATGCCAGAACAAACTTATGTGGTAGGTAAGATTGTGAGCATGTACCTGGTCAGACTAACTAGTAACCTTCTACGGCAACATGGATTCATACACAAGTTTCCAAGATTCTGGTCCAATAGCAAAACTACTAGTGATGTGCATTCTGGAATTCCTATTGAAAATATACTCTAAATCACTGTATTGCATCATTATTATGATTTTCTAGTATGGTTACACAAATATGAGATTCTTAGGCCATACACACACACACATACACACACAAATCTGTGCAGATTTTCATGTTCAGAGAATTACCATCAGTATCAGCAGATGTCTTGTTTTTCTTTGGATCTCTGTATTTCCCAGGAAGTGGCAGGGAAGATAGTTCCTAGATCGTAGAACACAATCCCAGGGTCCAGAAGAGCTTGCTGCTTCTTCCTACTCAGTTTTGTGAGTGCAGAGTGCTTATTTTCTCTGTAGTTAGAATGCCTGGGGGCAACTTGTGACATCACCCATAACATTGGAACCTTGGTGCGATTTACTTGAAATTTGGGTACTCTTTCCTGAATAGGCAGTGCTAGTTTCCCTGCATTTTTCCCTGCAGTTGATGTCATTTTTTTGAAATTTAGCTTGTGAGAGGGGTAACAAACAGGATATTCCACCTGTACCAGGGTCCGTCCCTTAGAAACTCACATAGAGATTAGTTAAAATGAAATGAAATGACTTTATAGGAAAAATAATTAAAATAAAATTAGCATACTTGCACACTGCTTGAGCTAAGTATTTACACATAGAAAAATGTAAGTGTGATAGGGGAGTATAATTGGAGGGAAAGAAAGATGTGTAGAAGTCCAAGAAGAAATAGTACTAGTGCTCCATATATATGTGAGATATCTAGAGGACATTTATTATTATTATTATTATTATTATTATTATTATTATTATTATTATTATTGTTGTTGTTGTTGTTGTTGTTGCTGTTGCTGTTATTGTTATTGTTATTGTTGTTGTTGTTGTTGTTGTTGTTATACTTTTATCCCACCGTTTTCTGAAGACATGTTGCAGCTTACAACATAAAAACCCTCATCAAATCCCCACATAAAACCCATTATAACCAGGGCTCTCAGCCCTCGACAACCACAAAAGATTGGTGGCCTAGAAACCCCTCCCTTGAGCAAACCTCCCTAGAGGAGTTTGTGTGTGCAGATATAATACAACTGAGCCTGGGGTTTGCCTTAGATAAATAGATTTATGTAGAGGCTAAGGTTGCACTCTACATCCCCTAAAACATTGGATTTAATGAGATTGCCAGTGTAACATAAATACATTTGGGGAGAAAGTTACGTTATTTTTAAAAAGATATCCAAGGACCGAGAATACCAGTGATTGTTCTGGATGGACCCTTGATGAATTTCCCAGGAAAAAGACAAAGGCTTAGTTCAATTGACTGAATTAGGCAAAAATCTTAAAAGTGTCTTGACCATGGGATTAGAGGATAGAAAATGGGTTCAGGTGTGGTTATTACATTAATAATAGCTATGGAGTTTTGTAGGTGAGGCAGGAAGGAAGGAACACTTGAGGGGTGATAAGGTTAGTCACAATTAATAGACATAGTTACAATTCCTAGGCATTCCTGGGGGGGGGGAGAAAGGGTAGCAGTGGGATACCCCTGTGGGATAACAATGATGTCACTTGAGCAATCCAGGCAACTCCTGGAAAGCATGAGTTCTGGAAGAGGAGTTCACTTTCTTGCTTTCTGTATGAGCGCAGATATCGTGGGTCAACCTTCAGTAAAATCGACACACATTTGTACATTTCCAGCATCGAGTTGCAATAACAGAGCAGTATAATAGCAGGATGCAAGCAGCAATGATTAATGGTGTTTGCAAACAAACTTCCCCTCAAAGTGAGGAGGGGACTGACTGCTAACACATACTTCTACTAAGCACTACACAATATTTACTACACACAAGTTTCTTCTATTATGATGGAGACATTTTGATATTGCAGAAATACAATTAAACAAGATCCAAAAATAGTCTACTAAACATGCACCATTTGCATTTGGATTATGACAAATGTGGCAAATTCAAGGACACCTTGTGAAACGTAATTTGACACAATGGAACAAATAATTTTGTTTAATTTAAATTGCAATGCAAATTCACAGTGTTATGGTTTTGCAGCCCTCAGTCAATTAATTAATCAAATGCTACTTTAGTTGGTGGAATAAACTACTGAAATAGAATGGGATATTGATTACCACCCCTTCAAAGATCACTGCCTTGTCATGGTGAAGGGGCTTGCGTAGCTCAGTGAAACTATGAGCTATGCCACGCAGGGCCACCCAAGACGGACAGGTCATAGCTGAGAGCTCTGAAAAAAGGTGAGCCACTGGAGAAGGAAATGGAAAAACACTCCAGTATCTTTGCCATGAAAACTCTATTGACAGTTTCAAAAGGCAAAACGATATGATGCCGGAAGATGAGCCCCTCAGGTCGGAAGGTGTCCAATAGTCTACTGGGGATGAGCAGACGGCTAGTACGAGTAGCACCAGAATGAATGAAGCGACTGGGCCAAAGCCAAAAGGACGCTCAGTTGTGGAGGGAACTGGTGGTGAAAAGACAGTCCGATGCTGTAAAGACTTTTATTCCTGGAACGTCAGATCCATGAATCAAAGCAAGCTGGACATGATCAAAGAAGAGATGACAAGACTAAACATCGATATTTTAGGAATCAGTGAACTAAAATGGACAGGAATGGGTGAATTTAATTCAGGTGACCATCAGGTATAATACTGTGGGCAAGAATCTCTGAGAAGAAATGGAGTAGTCTTCATAATCAATAAAAGAGTAGGAAAAGCATTCTTGGGATACAATCCCCAAAATGACGGAATGATCTCAGTTCGAATCCAAGGCAAAACATTCAACATCACAGTAATCTAGGTCTATGCCCCAACCAATGCTGCTGAAGAGGATGAAGTTGACCAGTTCTATGAGGTCCTACAACACCTTCTAGAAGCAACACCAGAAAATGATTGGAATGGTAAAGTTTGGCCTTGGAGTACAAAATGAAGCAGGGCATAGGCTGGTAGAATTTTGTCAAGAGAATACAATGGTCATAACAAACACTATTTTCCACCAACCCAAATGACAACTCTACACATGGACAACATCTGACGGTCAACACAGAAATCAGATTGACTATGTGCTCTGCAGCCAAAGATGGAGAAGTTCTATACAGCCAGTAAAAACAAGCCCAGGAGCCGATTGTGGTTCAGATCATGAGCTTCTTGTTGCAAAATTTAGGCTTAAATTGAAGAAAGTAGGGAAAAGCACTAGGCCACTCAGGTATGAACTAAATCATATCCCTGACAAATATACTGTAGAGGTGACAAATAGATTTAAGAAATTAGATCTGATAGACAGAGTGCCTGAAGAAATATGGATGGAGGTTTGCAACATTGTACAAGAGGTAGCAATTAAAACCATCCCAACGAAAAAGAAATGCAAGAAAGGAAAATGGCTGTCTGAGGAAGCTTTACAAATAGTGTGGAGAGATTCCCGCCCTGCCGCCAAGGAAGCAACTGCGAGCTGCACGAAGCGTGGCTCGCAGTTGCTCCCTTGCCAGCGGCCTGACGTGACGAGAGGCGCAAAACGCCTCTCACCGCGTCAGGCCACCACCCAAGGGAGCCTCCAGCAGCTGCGCTGCGTGCGACTGCCGGGGGCTTCCTTGCCTAGTGCCCGCTGCATTTTTATTACAGCGGGCTTGATTACTAGTTTGTAATAGTTTAGAGATCTTTGATTTTATGATATGTTGACATGGTGAAACAACTCTCATGTTAACCATAGACATCTGAAGACAAGGCTATATACATGTGATGCAAAGTAGTTCCTTAAAACTGTTGATAACTGATTCAAAATTTTTTAGTTCTGTTCAATATCATGCAACAGGTATTGAAGGCCACTCCCATTGACATCTCATAAAAATTAGAAGAAGAAGAAGAAGAAGAAGAAGAAGAAGAAGAAGAAGAAGAAGAAGAAGGAGGAGAAGGAGAAGGAGAAGGAGAAGGAGAAGGAGAAGGAGAAGGAGAAGGAGAAGGAGAAGGAGAAGGAGAAGGAGAAGAAGAGTTGGTTCTTATATGCCGCTTTTCCCTACCCGAAGGAGGCTCAAAGTGGCTTACAGTTGCCTTCCCATTTCTCTCTCCACAACAAACACCCTGTGGGGTGGGTGAGGCTGAAAGAGCCCTGATATCACTGCCCAGTCAGAACAGTTTTATCAGTGCTGTGGCGAGCCCAAGGTCACCCAGCTGGTTGCATGTGGGGGAGCGCAGAATCGAACTCGGCATGCCAGATTAGAAGTCCACACTCCTAACCACTACACCAAACTGGCTAGTGATAATACCAACGGCTAATGATAAGTCTAAAATAGTGGATGAGTACAGAGAAGTTTAGCTTTTATAACCAACTACTTAAGAGAAGGTCTAAATAGGAACAAAAATATATAAATCTTGTAGTTGAAAATTTTGTGAAAACCAGAGTTTGGCTATAGACCAATTTTTTCACTGAAAGAAAGGTTGTGAGAGTTTCCACTAATGTTCCCTTAATTCTGCAGCCCCCGAATTTGCATTTAACAACAACAACAACAACAACAACCTTATCACATTTTTTAAAAGCAAGGCTAATTTTTTAAAAAGTAGTCAGTAACTCATAGACTCATCTTTTTTTTTTTTTTACTGTCCCTGATGTCCTAAGAGCACAAGTAATTACCTAAAGCCAGGCATATTGCTGATAGAAGACATGGCAATCAGTATTATAACATGACCTATAATTCAATTAGGCAAGACACTGGGAGATCATTCTTAGTGTTTTCAAAGATGAATTACAGCTCTGCTCAGCCCTAAACCAGATCGGGGATACTTCTATATCTTTATCTTCTTTCATCTAAATACTCCTTCTGCTCAATAGTGTGAGTTGGTTGCTTCATCTTTCAGATTACCATTTTTTAAAAACATTTAAAAAAACGTGTCCAACTAACTTGATGGGCAATAGATGCAGGAAAGAAATACTTTACTTGACAATTAATTGAATTGCAGAAGTCCTTCGTGGAATATATAGTGGTGGCCTCCAGAATAGTTACCTTTTTAAAAGTTAGCCAGATTCATGGTAGATAAATTCATCAATGACTCTTAGCCACTGTTAATAAAGAGACCCTCTATATTCAGTGAACCTATAAAACCTATGCTAAGAGACAACACTAGGGAGAAAGCCTTGTCCTCTGTGCCGTGCTTGTTGACCTTCTAGGGCAACTAATACCCATTCCACATGGTGGAGCCTGGGCTGGGCTGCTGCCAGTTCTTTATGATGGGGTAGTTTGTCCTGCTGCTTCCTGTGTCCCCACGGGGGATTACTTTCTGCTCCGAATTTCTGCCTTCACACAAGGCAGCCAGGGCAGAAAGGTTCCGCCAAATTAGGGGTGTGGTAGAGTCTTTTTTACTACTTTTTAAGAATGTGCCAGCAATACCACATTCCTGGGGGAAAAATCCCCAGGTGGCTTGGCAGTGCTGTGCAGTGCTGCTACCTAGGTCATTTTTATGTCTCTTCTGGGACACCATAGTCAGCCCAGGCCAGGAAAGGAACCAGGCCTGGAAGGCCCAGCTCTTTCCTGCCACACAGGCCTGGCCCTGCATAAGGCCCCATTGGTGCCCAAGGCTGAAAAGGGAATGTGGAAATATCCATATTCCCTTACTGCGGGAAAATGGAGGACCAAAATTATATTAGGTTGCCACCATTGCCTATTTGCTATTTGTTATTGTTACATGTTGTAAACTGTTTTAATTGTTTTAACTGTTTATGGGGGGATTTTAAACTGTATGGATTTTATTATTTGTTCACTGCCATGAGCCAGTTATGGGAATGGTGTTATAAAAATCAAATTATAATTATAATAATAATAATAATAATAATTGGAACAGGCCCAAAACAGGTGCAGGCCAGCTCCAATGTCATGTTGAATTGGGGATTAGCCCCGCTGCCAGATGAGCACTGGCATGGGACTTATTCCCCATATAGAAAGGGTCCGAGTGAAACAGTATCAGGATCCTAGGAAAGTGACTCGCTGAAGACTCCCAGATCCGCGACCACACCATGAGATCCAAAATAGATTCAGTCTTTATTGAGGATTAGAACAGAGTAGGCATATTCGGAGATATACTGTACTGAGATATCGGCGAAGACGGGAAACAATAGGGGAATGGGGCTTACATCTACTTGGCGTCCCACACCTATCTAAACACAGGAAAACTAGTTCTCACAAACTGCCCCTTTGATTTATAAGGGCGTGAAACCCAGAGACTAGATGTCTAGTTCCCAGGTTCTTACACAGCTGCAAGGTTGCTTGAGCTGCGATCATTCACACTCTTCAAGTCCATAGATCAGTGGTCCCCAACCTTTTTATCACCAGGGACCGCTTGACAATTTTACTAAGGCCCGCTGGGGGGGTAGTTTACTCCTCTACTCTCAACCACTGCACTCACGCTCTCTGACTCGGGTCACTATGGTAATGTTTAAACATCCCTTCAGCCGTCAGCAATCAAGTGAGCGCTCCTAAGCGCTGGGACTCCGGGGGGTGGGGGGTGGGGAAGCCGAGGAAGTGCTTCTGCTCAGGGAGGCGGGGTGGATGGGGTAGGGGAGGGAGGCACAGCCGCTGGCATGCCAGCGAGCGCAGGCGCGGAGCCCTGAGCCTGCACATGTGCACCTGCCAGATCGGATCATTGATGAAGTAAAGGGCCGGGGGGGGGGGGGAGAAGGCGTCCTTCGCAGTCCACCTCCAATTAGTCATCGGACCACATGTACGCAGCCCACAGGTTGGGGATCGCTACTATAGATAACATCAACATAACTCTGTCTGGTGGGGAGCTTCAAAGGAATGCCTAGAGGCCCAGACAGGAAACAGAAATCAAAGGACCAGGTTAGAAGGAGGTTTTTCACACAATAGTTGGTGCTCCGGGAGAAAACTGGAGTCAGCATGACGAATAGGATGTTGGACTAAATGCTGGTTTGATCCAACAGAGCTCTTTCTATGTTCTTACATGATCAGCTAGTATTGGACTAGGAAAGATTTGTCTTTGCCCCCACTGTATCTTATAACTTGTTTTGTTCTCTGTTGTTTCTACTTTTAAGTTTTTACTGTTGCTTTATAATGTGAACATACACTGGAGTCTACACAGCCAAGGTGAAAAATTTGGATGATAACAAACATGTTCTGTTCTTTTTCGTTCTTCCACAAGTAATCATTGGATTAGGAAAATCATATTCACTAAAAATATCTTTCTTGCTAGGAAAGGAGGAAAGCTAAGAACAACTTCTGCAGGCCCGGTGATGCCTGAGATGAGCTTCAATTCCTCGCCTGTTACAGATATTTAGTGTGGCTGGAAGATTGAACCAAGGGGCAAGAGCCAAAATCTTCTCACCTGTGGCCATGAGTGAGCTGAACTGTCGAAGCCACTACCAGCCCAGGATGTAGTAGATATCATATTAAAGATATCATTCTGTATTGGTTTGTTTAAATCATATTTTCATTTATTGTATAAGCTGATTCAAGGTGCTAAATGTGTGACAAATTGGGTGTACATACATGAAACATAAATCATCAGTGAACCTTATAAAACCCAAGTGACAAGTCACCCACTACCTGATTGGTCATCATCCAGGAATGGCCTGCCCAGGTAGTTTATACCCAATCAGGAGGCAACCCTAAGCCAGGAAAAGCTTAATAAGGGATCACTCTCCACCTCCAACTTCCTGCTGGTGTCAGAAGTTTGCTGAGTGGAAGAGGAGCTAGCCTCAGAGCATGCCCTGCTGCCAGTAAGTTGCCATGGCCTCCATTTATCTTTTAAATTAGAAGACATGGAGGGAGCTAGGGCAACCTCTGCATGCCCTCTGGAGGTGAGAGCTTCAGGAGCCTCAGAAGTAGCCCCTCTGCTGGTGCCCTGGAATCCAGGTGCCCAGGAAAAGCCTCTGCCCTGGAAATGTTTACTCATGAGTAAGTCATGTGAGGTTTACAATTTGCAATATGAAAATGGAGGAATGCTTTGGGGGTAGCCAGCACAGGCAATTGCAGCAGGGAAAATAACTCTGATGTGGGAAGATGTAGACTTTCCCTTTCCATATGGATACCAACTTGGTCTTTCTGCAGAGCAAAGCAAATTTGAGACCATTGTCTTGGAAGATAGAAAAACTGTACTGGGGGCACAGAAGCACCATGAGGCTATTGGAACATGTGGAGAGGGGAGGCAATGTTTCCCAGTAGCAACTTCCCAGTAGAAGAAGAGTTGTTTTTATACCCTGCTTTTCACTGCACAAAGGAGGCTCAGAGTGGCTTATAATTGCCTTCCCTTCCTCTCCCACAACAGACACCCTGTGAGGTAGGTGAGGCTGAGAGAGCTCTGAGAGAAACTGCTCTGTGGGAACAGTTTTGAACAGGATTGTGATTAACTCAAGGCCACCCAGCATATGGAGGACCAGCAAATCCAACTCACCTCATTAGAAGCTGCTGCTCATAACCATTACAACAAGCTGTACAAATTGCCATTCCCTGAAAAAGATGTAGCTAGAGTGCAGGCAGAAGTCGCTGTTGCCTAAGGATGGTGTAAGTCTTTTTTGACTTCTTCATTGACTACTATGGGATTATTTTCCTTTAAATTTGGACCTTCTGGCCAACGGCTTCTCAGAGCAATCCAAGCAGAGAGACACCAAAGTATTTCCTACATGAAGAGGTGATTGTGTGGTTCATAAGGTTTGCAATTTCAGAAGAAAGGAATACTTTTGTCTTCTGTGTTATCTCTCTCTCTGTGTTTGGAGGGCACTGATCTCTGCAGTCTGAAGAGAAGCTTTCATTATGGGAGTTCTCCAGTTCCCACCTGGAGGCAGGCAGCCCTGATCAGTGGTAGGGATGCTATCCTCCAGGAGATCTCACTTCCAGGCTGCAGCTGGGAGTTGGTGACCTCTGGGTCAGGAATGTTCCTTGAGGTTTGGAGGCGGGGCCTCAAGAGTCCAAAAGTGGGCAGGAGCTTTTGCCATGTAGCCAGCCCCCAGGAAGGCAACAACACATGTTTGCATCCTAGTGCCTGTTGTATTCCTGGGTACAACAGGCTTTGTCTCTAATAAATCTATAAAAATCAACATGTCAATTCTACAAAAAAGATAGACATGCCTGCCTCTTTTTTCAAATATCATGAATGGCCTAAATTTCAGCGTACACAATAAACTTGCTCATTCCATTCATGCTCATTTCTCTAATGTACCAGATTTACCCAAATTATTAAAAAAAACCATTTAAGAGCTGAACAATTCCTACTCAGAAACTTAGATGAGTGTGTTCAGGTAATCTGACAGATGGGGATTTGTTTGTTCTTTGTACGCAATTCACAAACAAGAAAAGAGTGGTCAATGGGCCAAATGAATTGCTCGTTGTGAGTTGTTTGCTCAGCTGTCCTTACCAATCTTTTCTTTTTGTCCACAAATCCATTTTAAAACAGAAGAGGCATTGGCTGGACCATTTTCCACAACAAATGTACGTGACCAAGCATTTCCTTGTCAGCAGGGAATTGGCCAGATGCATTTTAGAACATAAATATCAATTCTGTGAGCTGAGGGAGGATTTGTTTTGCCTTACTATTAAGCCTCTACCACTGGCTGATACCAGAGACAGATACTAGACTAAATGTCCCTGTCCTGTTCTTAAATCTTATGTTGGACACTATTTTAAGAGGCTCCTAGTGAGAGCCCAACCAGTCTATTTTTCTTACAAGCATTCACTCTGTTCAAGGACATCAAATGGCTCTGACTGCTATGCCACTTCAATACTTTTAGAAGCTCATGTCAAATTCATCATCAGATTCAACACTCCCATGATAATACAGCGGCATGTATTTTTAGCACAGGATCCAAGAGCAACAAAGGTTTAAGGACATCCAAACAGAAATAAAAAGCCTTTGAAAGCTAAAGTAATTTATTTTTTTCCACTAGGTTTGCACTTCTCAGACAATAATAGCCACATCCGTTTATTCAGGGTCTTTTAATCTGATTCATTGGAGCTGATTTCAAAACCACTTGAGGCCTGCTGTATCAATTTATATTTAATTTCTATCCAAACAAGTTATTTTTAGATTCTATCTTCGTTGCATATTCAAATTTCTTATTTTTTTTCTAGCTTCAAACTGATTTTTGAATGATTATCGGAGCATATATTTTTCATCAGTATGGCGTCAGTAAAATAAAATATTAGCATTAAATAATAGTCTTTATCTGCAGTTCTAAATCATAAGAGAGGGGAAATGTCAATTATGGACTTTAATGAGGAAACTTAGTAAAGGCAATTTATGCAAATGAGGAGAATGGTCACTACTATCATATAAGGTTTTTTTCTTTTGGACTGAACTTTATCTACACTATTGACTGTTTTCTTCTCTAATTAGCAAATAAATTCTTTAGAATCTACACTGCCAAAAAAGTGCAAGCCTTGTCTGATGCTCATGACTATTGGTCACTACTTCAATGGCACAATTTTTGTTTTCTTCTTAAATGCTTTCTCTCTTCAGTTAAATTAATGTCTCAGAATTTGCAGCAAATTATATCATTGAATTACACAAGGACAGAAGAAAGAAACTCTTGCAGGAAAGTTTGGGGTGTACATGGGGAATGTTGAGAGGGGTTGGTTGACTTGGGGGTATGGGGTCAGCAAAATCCTCATACCTATGGAATTACTGTTACAATGCCCTGCAATCCCATGGGTCATCTGCTAGGGGCCTCTTGAAGGTGCCTGGCCCCAGGATGGCTTGGGGGGCATGCCTTCTGTGAGGGCACTGGAGGCAGGGATGGTTCTTGTGATGGTTCTGATCCCAGCCACCTCTCTAGAGACCAGCTTAAGGCAGCTGTCCACTGTGTTCATTTTGCTTCCATGTTTTGTACTTCTGAATTATGCTAATTTTTTTTTGTTTCAAGGATGATATAAATAAGTGTTAGCTATTGCCAGCTAGACAAACTCCATGTTACATAATATTAGGAAAGGGACTGAATATAAAATGGCCGATACTGTACTATAATGCTCCTATGTAGATCTATTGTGTGATCTCATTTGGAATAATGTGTACAGTTCTGGTCATTGTATCTGTAAAAAGAGATTGCAGAGCTGGAAGAAGTAGAGAGGAGAGCAACCAAGATGATTAAGGGGTTGGCACACCTTCCTTATGAGTAAAAGTTGAAGAGTTTGGAACTTTCAGTTTAGAAAAGAGTTTATGGGGGGCAGGATAGAAAATGATCAAATTATACATGGGATATGACAAACAGAATTTTTTCTTCCTCTTCCAAAATAATAGAACTTGAGAGCATCCCATGAAGCTGATAGGCAGTTGTTTCAGGGTAGACCAAAGGAAATTATTCTTTACACATCAAGTGATTAAAATGTAGAATTCACTGCCAGAGGAAGTAATGATGGCCATAGGTTTGAAAATTTTAAAAAGGAATTATATAAATTCATGAAGGATAGTATTATCAGTGGCTACTAGCCATGAAGAATGAAGGGAACCTTCACATTCAGAGGCAGTCAGCTACCGAAACCCAGTGGGAGGAGACAACATCAGGGGAAGGTCTCAGCCTTTATTCCCTGTTATTGGCACTCAAAAGAAACTGGTTGGACACTGTGTGACAAGGGATGTCGGACTAGATGTACCATTGGTCTGATCCAGCTGAGCTCTTCTTATGTGCTTTAGACACTGCAGCACTAGAAACATTGTAGCTATACAAATTAGGGCATTTTAAGAAGGTTTTAATTAATTACTTTTGTTTTAAAAGAAAATATTTGTAGAGAATTCACCATAATGTTGTGTTGGATTAAATGCTACCTTTGCATGAGTGGAAAGTTCACTCAGGTTGGATAACTGATTCCTGAGCTATAGCCCTCAGACTTCTAAAATTTGAATGCATTGCTTATTGAATGTTCCATTTTGTCTATTGTACTGACTCCCTATGTGTAATCCATCTTGAGTCTATGTTAGAAAAGTGGACTATAAAGAAGTAAAAATGTTCTGCCTGAGCTGCAAACGTATGATTTTGAGTACTGGATATAGTATGTTGATGTGCCCAACTGTTTTGCTGTGATGTTTGCAGTACCCCTCAATAATGTTGTAGGAAAACAAAGCTTTCTTGGAACAATGTAGACTAGAACAGTTTGCAAGATCTAGCCAAAGATAGTACTGTTCTCACCATGTCAGGAAAACTATTCCAAAAGATAGATGTCATAACTGAAAATGCAAAAGCATCCTTGAAGCCAAAGAAGGCCTCCTTAATAGGGGTTTTTGGTTGCCACAATATGGTATTTGGCCAAAGTTCAGAAAGCTTTAAATTTTAAAGCTTAAAACCTTCAGCTGTGCCTGGAAATGTATATTTCAAAATTAGTGCTATTGGTAACTGCTTCCAAGTTTTCAAGTTTCAGTTTTCAGGTTTCTTTCAATAGCATCTTCTCATTTGTCATTTTACAGTATTCTAATCTGCAGGTTACAGAACCATGGATCGGTGCCATTAGATAGGCAGAGTTCAAGATGGAAGAATGTTTCCAGGTTAGATGGAGATACAAAAGGATATTCCTAGCAACAACTACAGCTTCAAAAAAATGTGAATTCTAAGGAACATTTCTAAGCCTTTCACTTGAGCCAACAGGTCAACAATGACAACATTTCCAAAGATGAACAATTACTGAACTTGGAACCACACAATGGAATATTTATTTATTTACTTCATGCCTCATATTTCTCCCCAGTGGGGCCCAGTTTGACTTACATAGTTCATCTCTCCTAAATTTTATCTTCACAACAACTCTGACATAGGTTACATTGAGGGTGTGTAACTGGCCCAAGGTCATGCAGCAATCTTCCATGGCAGAGTGGGGAACAATAACTGGCTCTATTCGACAACTGTTGGACTGTACAACAACTGGCCGTATTATTACTACCATTAAAAGGCTAACATAGAGAAGATTTTTGAGCTGCAGACGTTATCAGCACTTTACTGCCATCCTTCATACCTCCATATTTTTGTGTTGAAAGATTCACAATTGAGATGAATATTAAAGAAGTGGCTGAAAAGCAGCAGTAATGTAGGAACTAATATTTGACTGAAAGCTTCTTAGTGCTAAGGGTGCCTCTTTCCTAATGGGATGTGATAACTACAACGTAATTAATACAATGCCATTTTAATATAGCTTGTAGCTGGGAACAGCTTTGCATGCTTTGAGAACCTAATACTTCAAGAAGGTTCTCTACCAGTCACCCATCTTTTCAGAAGCAATCTTTCCCAGACATTTTCCAAACTGTTTATGCAAAGACACTGTATGAAAGTGACTTTCCTTGGCTAATGAACTATTCCTAATGGTATGTGTCAATATCTTAAGATTGAGCTAACAGTTTGTTTTTATAATTGAATTGCACTTAATTGCCAATCCAATCCACTGACATTTTCTTACCTTATTAACTGTTCACATCATAACCATTAAGCTGAATTTATGCAATGAGGTGGGTTTTGTTTCTTGATTTTTACTACCACCGCTTAAACTGATGCAATGTTATAGCAATATACTGTAGAAAATAAAGCAGTGCAATAATTAACATTAATTTAATATAGCAACCAGTGTTCTGTTAAAATTTAATTGGAAGACAAAGCATATAAGTACAATTGTTAAAATAATGTTAAGTCCTCTCGTAGAATTTGCAACTGCAAAATTTTAATTGATCTTTCGTTCATGTGCCTGAGAACACTGAATCAAATAATTCTGTTAACAGTCTCATAGCAGGGATGTGCTTATTGCTACAGTATTGTACTGTGACAGAGTTTCATGCTTGGCGCTTGGAATTATTTCTTTATACCTGTTTTCAAAGCAGTGTAATTGTTTCAGTCCCAAATAAAAGAAAGAGTAAGTTTAGTGTCTTATGTAAGTTTTATTTAGCAAAGGCATTAAGGAAGTCCAGGTTTATGTTAAAATAATCTCTTCAAGTTGAAGGTTGCCTCTTGTAAGTGAGATTTAGTACAGGTCTATCTCTGTAGCACAATTGCTACCTTAAAACCAGAAACAGTATAGAAATTGTGTTCTGGCTGATTACCAGTAAGAACAAAGAGCAATCGTAAAGCTCCCACAATGTCGTAGACAACTGACTTCAATGCAATTCTAAGATAAATTGGTCTCTATAGTGTGTGGTGTATTATACTTGAAGTGAGTTCTACTTCCAATAAAGCAGCTAAATTCTTCTCTCCAATTGCAAAACCAAATAAAAACTTTCTTTTTCTATTTTATTGTAATAGGTTGGGCTATGCTGTTAGCTTTTGTCCTGAAACCTGGGTATAAAATAGGATGTACAAATTTCAAAAGGAAGTTCCAGTAAGAAAATGCAGAGATCTGGGGGAAAAGAAATGCAAACACAGGATTTCTGGTAGAAGAAATATGTTTTAACCCATACAAACCACAGGTCAGCTTTTGTTTTATTTTACTTAGGATAGGATAGGATATGCATTTTTTTAAAAAAGTAGCAAAAGTGGCATTAAACATATATATGAAGTCTATATAGTGCAATCTGCTTGTAATTAGTGTATGTCTGGAATGAACTGATCCAGATCTAAACCCCTCTATTTAATATATTTAGCAAATTTAACCTGATCTCTCAAAATGAAGACATTAAAGGATCTAATTCCTATTCTGTCTGCTTTTCACAGATGGTGAGGGGAGATAAGTAAAAAGAGCATGGTGGAGAGAGACTGACAGTGCAAACAGTGCAAGGGCATCTTGAAACAAGAAGGGTCCAGAGGTATTTCTTCAGAAGGAGATGGTCCCAAAGAGTAGCGTTTCAACTTTTACTGCTCTGCTCTGGTGCTTCATATGCCTACCTTCCAGGGACAAACACTTGGGTATAGCCCTTAATGGGGGAATTTATAAGAAAAGGCTACATTCCTTCATGAGAGGCAGTGTATTTGTTGAATATGAACTAGGAATTATCTTTAAGAGAAAGATTATAAGGGTTGAGAAGAGGTTGAGACAGAGGTTGGGTGAGAATACTGCTGCCTTCTACTTTCTCTAGCATAGTCTTTCATTCATTTTATTTATGCGTACCCTGTCTTCCCAAAGGGGACCAGCACATCTCACATCAGCAAAAAAAATTTAGTAGAACAAAATGCATTAGAAGAAAGAAACCAAAGTAATGAACAGTCACTTGGACTATTTGGGAAAGTTGAAGTAGCTGGCTCATTCAGAGACATTAGAGTCAATAGCTAACTCAAGCCACATTACCTACCAGGAGAGACAGAAAAACATTGGAACTCATCTGCTAGCTTCTTGCTGGCTAGATCTTCCTCAATTTCCCATCCATACCTCAAACATGGATCTCTGTGACTGCCTTTATGATTCAAGCAACTGGATCCCACTCAAAGAGTACAAATTAGTGGAAAACTGGGATTCTTAGCATTGTGTGTTAAGTCTCAGATTCTATTGAACACAACAAAGCTGAATTCCTCCAAGGTAAGTTGGCAAGCGTTTGCAAATGATTTAAAATTTTGCAGTGTATTCTGGAAAACTTTAAATACCTTAAAAATTGACTTCTTCTATTTGTCCACAATACTTAGAGGGGAAGGAAACATTCAAGGGAATAAATGAGTAATAATAAACCCAAGCTAGGCTTTATTTGGGTCCTGTGTTGTCATAGTCTTCTGACAATTTGCATCATTCGATGTATTCATAGATTGTTGAATGGCTTGACTGCAGGCTGAAACAGATTATTTTATTAA
Organism: Paroedura picta; assembly: GCF_049243985.1. Lineage (NCBI taxonomy): Eukaryota > Metazoa > Chordata > Lepidosauria > Squamata > Gekkonidae > Paroedura > Paroedura picta. Next base: position 82,197,959 of record NC_135374.1, on the reverse strand, counting down.
AATGTTAAAATTCACCTCATTACCCAGCATACTTACTTCAATTATTCATTCCATTAACCTGAGGCTAAAGATGCTGTATGTGATATCCACTCCTCAAGAGGTTAATCTCTATAGATCTCTTTCAAGGTTAAAGACATGTTAGAGACTCTGTTGTAACACTACAGCTTGAAGCTTTTTCTTGCATTCTTCATACGGGTTGATAAGTGAACTGTTGAATATATAAATTATATGACCAAAAAGAAAGAAAACCATTATAAAGCATCTCAAGATGGGAACAATATCTTTATGCTGTCATATCTTTGAATTTTACAACTTGAATAAAAGAGCTGGTTGGAAACTATACATGGAGTTGGCCTTCTGATGTACCATCCACCAGTTCATCTTGTCTACTGCTGAGTTCTCTGTCTAGCTCCAGCTGTCTTTCCCAAACTCGCTAGCTCAGATGCATGTAAAGTAAGAACTTTACTAAGGAAACTCCTATTTATTAAGCTATGTATCCCAAATATTCATTTTTATTTGGCAGAGATCTATGCACTTGCAAAATGGCCAACTGTATTGAATGAAGCCTGTCATAGTCCCTGGAATTTAAAGGGATTGAAGTCTGAAAGTGAGAAGACCAGAATATTGAATGGGAGATGACAATTTTTTCTATGAATGACACAGGTTAGAAAAGAGCCAATATGCTTTTGTATAATAGTGGCTTTGACTTTTAGAGACAGTTGGATCACCTAAAAACTATTTTTAACTGATCACAACAAATATGTAATACTTGTAACATTAACATTTGATTGACAGGAAGGAGGGCAACAATTAGCAGCCAAGAATTACAGTGGCTGCCTTTGATAATGATGGGTGGCCATGAAGACAGTGATGAGCGGGAGCCACAGGGACACATGCAGGTTGGTGGCATGAGTAGGAGGCAGAGCGCAGGTGCCTATAATGGCACCACGTGCATCTGCCTCACACTCTCTTTGTACTTCTGCAGCCAGAACAGCTTCCCTCCCTCCCACCATTTTAGGTTTTGTGTTATTATAAATATTTGTGATTATTTTTCAAAGCTGCTGTTTAGGCATGGTAGGGAGCCTGTTGGCAGGGAATCCAGTTTACATACTGGATTCCCTGGGGGTAGGGGTTCTCCTTAATGAGAATGGCAGGCATGAGCGTGGGCTACCTGGCTGGGAGGCCAGGGGCTCATAGCCAAGTGGGCCTAAGGGTAGCAAAGTGAGGTGAACAGTTGGTGGGGCCCTGCTATGATCACTTTTCTGGTGAAGAATTCCGGACCCATAGGACCTGCTCTCCCGGTTGGGATGAAGTGGATCTCAAGGCATCCAAGGACCCCGCAGGTTAAGCAGTTGGATGGCTGAAGGATCAGGCTCCTAACCATGTTGAGCTAACCCTTTGGAGGGTAACATAATAATAAATGGCTGAGGCCATAGTAATGCCAAAGCAAGATGTGTTTCCATTGGCAAATCTGGCACCCTGGTAATCAATAGCTGGAAGAAAGAAGCAATTCAGTAGATGACTTCAAAATGGCCACAGCTTTTATTCTGGCTTCCATACTTGGAGGGTTGGCACGTCTTGAGAAGGATAGCCTGACCTACCAGTCTGTTGACTGTTTATCCCAACCTAACCCAGAGGTATTCTGGGGGTCTGTTGCAATTCCCATTGGGGAACACAGGTAGTCTTGCCCCTGGATTGTACCACCTTTGGAGGTGACAAGATGAGGGGGCAAACCTCCTTGACTACCCTTGACAAACCTCCAGGCCATCTGGCCAATGAGTCTTACCCTGCTGGCACACATGGCACACACTGCCGCCACACCACAAACACAGGTGAGAATGCTTGTGGGACATTGCATTCCATTCCAGCCCACCCTCTGTCTGGTCACCTAATAGCCACAGTATGTCATGGCCGTCCAGTGGCTTGAGGGTTGTTTTTTTTGTTTCCTAGAGTGCCAAAGATCTAGCCTGAATCTAGCCCATTGAAGTCAGTAAAACATTTAACACAGGATGCTGAATAATAATCCTTAACATCATGCATTGTGAATTCTGTTTCTCTCCTTCCTATATATATTTTAACAGCCAGCACGAATAAGACATCTGGTTCACTCATAAGTTTTCATTCTCTGTTGTTCTTATTTTGGTTGATGGTAATAAATTCTATTGCATGGATTTTTTTTGGGGGGGGGGCTTTAACTGTGGCCAGGTACCTACATTTTGGTCCTTTCTGAACTGTAGGTGTGGCTGATTTCTCTTATATGAATTCATGTTTTCTGTGCTACTTGGTTAGCAGGAGAAAGAACCACCTTGCAGCAGTTTCCACAGTGCTAAGAGCCTTTAAAGAACAGAAAACCTAAAAATGAAAACACAATGTCCACTAGAATTCCAGCAAAGTCTTTTAAGGTAGCACAATCCAGGGGCAAGGGGACCTTTGTTCCCCAATGGGAATTGCAACAGGCCCCTAGAGGGCCTCTGGGTCCTTGAAGGGGGATATATATATATAATTTCACCATTCAGGGAACTCAGGAGAGCATACATTTGAGTCCGGCTATGCTAAGAGATGGTGAATACCTTCAAGCTCTTCATGGCATATTTTAGGTTTGAAAGTAGCTCTTCTTTCATTATAGCCTGGAATTCAAATTTCTGCTTTACTGTGTTTGAAATTATATCCCAAAGTGTTTAGTTATTATTCTATATTGGAAAAATGGGTCCCAGTTTAGTATTCAATGGATTATACATTGTTGTGAAATGAGAGCCTAATTATTTTTTATGGAATATTAGTGTTTCAAGAGTTGCAACAGCAGCAACACATTAAAATACTGCTTGAGGGTGTCCTTTTGAAAAGCCCTATTTTACTACATCATTTATGCTAAGTTTATCAAAACTGAATGACTGTTTAAAAATTCATTTTAGGGATGGCTTCCTTTTGTTCAGAAGTAAGTTTAATCTCAAAGAAGCAGCAAACTGAAAGGAATACTACCTGCAAGCTGTAAATAGTGATGGTCTGTTATATCATTTGCATAGTGCTCACTTCAGATAACTAATTGAAATGAATTAGGACTATACACTCATTCTTTTATAGTACTAGAATCTGGGTGGATGGAGAAGGAAGAGCACTAGAAAAAGGCTAGGTCTGAAAGGATCTAACTCTGCTTAGGAAGGTATTAGGCACTGAGTTTCCTCAAGACACAGGCTGACAAAATCTGCAATCCAAAATGCTACAAAAGTGCAGCTGCGAATGACCGTGGCCCCTAATTAACACAGCAGAGGGCTGACAAAGTGGGACGCACCAGTGCAGCAAGATTGCAGAAGGCGTGCATGGAAGCATGCATGGTGGCAATGGCAGGGGTGGGTCCATAGCACCTATTTAAGGGGCCATGTGCAGGGCCCAGCCTCTCTGCTGCCAAAAACCATTAGGACAGCTTCCTGTCCTATGTTTAGAGGGTCTAACGTTTGTATTTGCTTGTTTCCATCACAGCACTTTAAATGGGGGCATGAGATAAGAGCCTGTTGTTTCAGGGCTTTAGTTTGCATACTGGAGCCGTGTGTGTGTGTGTGGGGGGGGGTCTCTGTAAGAGACCAGATCAAGAAGGAGTGCAACCTACTTGGCTGGGTGAGCTAGTGACTCTGAGCCAGGTGGCTGGCTGACTGAATGAGGTGGGCATCCATCAACAATCCATGAAGCCACTTCCCCGAGGGTAGGTATCTGGGGGCAAGGAACCCACCATCCTGGCTGGGATGGAGTTGGGTGCCAGGGCACCCCCAGAGCCATGGCTTGAGCAGAATGGCTGATGGTGGGCTTTTCTTCTCATGCCAGGCCAACCCTCTGGCTGGAGGCTTTTGTAGTTTGAATAAAACCTGTGGCCTTACTACTGCCAATATGAGTCACATCTTCCTTGGCCACGTTCCCTCTTGCCAGTCAAAAGGGGCAAAACATTACATTTGTGAGGATTTTCCCAGGCTTTCTCAGGTGGTCTGGGAGTACACAGAAGTTAAATGTGGTGACATTGCCAGAACAATGTTGCCTTTCTTTCATAAACCACAGCTCCCAAAGAGTGATGGGAGGATCTATATGAGTATGCATGAATATTGTAGAACAATTTAGAACATCGATTAGAAAAAAAAACTATTTGAATGTTCAACGATTTAGCTTGTTTTGTCAGCATTCAGAAAACCAGGTAGCACAAAACAGCAGTTTTCTTGGTGTCCAAAAGTTGCTTGTGATTTGTTTAAAATAGAAACATTAGAAGGGTATGAGGGTTTGGGGTAGAGCATGAGATGTCTTTCTAAAAGTCATTGTTTAACATGAAATGTTCTTGAATGACTTTGCATGTAATGGCTACATGTTACAAAGTTTGAGTTTACAGATATTGACTTGGAGCCAAACCACCATGGACAGAATAAAACCCACATAACAAAAGCTAGATACAAGTCCAGTAGCACCTTAGAGACCACCTTAGAGCACCTTTCAGGGTATGATCTTTCGAGCTTTTCTGATATAGGGAGCTTTGACTCTTGCAATCTCATTGGTCTTTACGGTGCTACTGTACTCAGCTCTAGCAGTTCTATTGCAGACCTACACAGCTCTACTCTTTGAAACAATGTCCATATTACAAATCTTTCCCATCTACGTTTGTCTTCTATAGTGCCATGTGCAACCTGTAAGAGTTAAACAATCCTCAGAAACAGAATGGGGAGCAGTGTGGTAGGGGGCTTTAGCTCAACTATCAATTATCCAACTGGAGCAAGCAGAACAGCTGTTCACTTATAGCCTTGACTCTCCACACCAGAAGAGCGACAGCCTAATTATATTTTAAGTGATTAACAAGAATGCATTTGCTGGCAGGGACTCATGGGAATTGTAGTCCATGAACATCTGGAGGACCACAGGTTGACTACCCCTGCTCACAAACACATGAAATTGGACTGGCAGTGGCTCTGCAGGGTCTCAGGCAGAGGCCTTTCACATTACCTGCTGCCATTTTAGCTGGGAATGTTGGGGATTCAGCCCAGGAGCCTCTGCATACAAAGTAGATACTCTACTACTGAGCTGCAGCCCACCCTAAAGGTGAGGAAGCCGTAGGAGGGTTGCCAACTCCAGATTCAAAAAATACCTGGAGATGTGGGGATATGGCCTGGAAGAGTGGGGTTTAGGGAGGGCAGGGACCTCAGTCAGGTGCAAGATGGTGCATCCCACCTTCCAAAGCAGCCACTTTCTCTAGGAGAAGTGCAATACCAGTTTAAAATAATAGGCAATTTGTGTACCCTGGAGATTTGGAAATCCAGATCTCCAGCCCTCCCCTGTGGGTTGGCAACCCTGATACATAAATCAGCATTTGATTCACTGATATCCTGCAGGTTAATGGGCCATTTCAGTGTCCTCCTGTCTTCTCCCTAACCTCGCTTGAGTTAGGACAGTCTCTCTGGAGGGTTTCATTGATTTGCAGATGCATTCCAGAATTTTTTGGGGGAATGATACTGGTTTGCCAAGCCTTCCCCCACTGCTTCTGAGAGGCAAAGAGAATTTAAGTGCTGGTGACATGCATTCTGATCCTGCTTGTTTCCAATAAACAGGTGTAGCAGGCATTTGCATGGCTTCAAAATCCTGCAGAAACTGTTTATCCAGAGGTGATTCTGAGGCAAAATCAGTACTTTAACCTCTCTGAGCTGTCTTGTTGGGTGCCTTCTTCTTGTTCACTTATGCAAAGGCAGGATTTAATCCAACACTTAAATATGATAAATTCTCTATGAATAATTCATTACACCATCTTAAAATGCCCTTACCTGGGCTAGTCCAGTCTTGTAGATTTCAGCCATCAAGCAGCCTAGTTAGTATTTGGATGGGAGAACACAAGGAATTTCAAAGTGCAGGCAATGAAAACCACCTCTGAACATTCTTGCCTTGAAAACCCCGTGGAGGTTTGATGGGGGAAAAGATAATGTCAGTACTTGATGGGGGGAAAGATAATGTCAGTACAGAATACGACAGCAGTTTATGTTAATTGGAATGAAATGTACTATCATGGTTTGAAGAACAAGCTGAAAATTTTCCTCACAATCGGGTAACTCATATATTTAAAATGTTTCCTTACTTCCATAATAATGAGGGTAACTGTTAAAATACTTTAAGAAAAATATTCAGAGGAAATGGTCTAGCTGCAAAATATACCAAGGTATGGTTTCCCCAAGGAATATAGGGCTTTAAAATTCAATACCGGCACTTTGGATTTGGTTCTGAAAACAAATTGGGAGCTAGTGCTGATGGAAGACTAGAGATGCTATAACCCCTACAATGCACTGTAGTCCACATTTTGGCCACCACACTCAGTACCATCTGTAGCCTCTGGACAATATTCATTGCAGAATGCATTGGAATAATCTAATTTAGACATTACCAGGGCACACATCACAGTGCCAAGACCTTTCCTACTCCAGCAGGTTCATGAGCTGAAGTTGGTGAAAGGCAGCCATGACCATCACTGCCACCAGTTTCTCCAAGAGGAGGCCTGGATCCAGTATGAACTCCAAGTTTTCTTCCATGTCTAATAAGAAATATTTCTTCCATGTCTAATAAGAAATATCTCAAGCTCTGGGTCAGACCTTCACCCACCAGTAGCTCTTCCAACTTGGTGGGATTGTTTCATTTTATTATGCCCTCCTGTTCTCAGAAAATGAAGAGAACTATAGTGACTTTTTCCCTTTGCTACTGGATATCAATTTAAAGTGCATAAGGAAATTAGTAACAAGAACTGAATATTTGCATGTTGCAGTGGGGTCACAGAACAATGAATGCACAGGAAGTTCAGAACTTTTTTCAGAATTGAATCGATGATATTTTCAACAGTAAATCCTAGAAGAAAAAGCACAGTGCTTACCAAAAATGATACATGCCAAGGACATGTATGGAGTGGGGAACAGCTTCCCCATGCCTATGTTTACAAGGTAATTGAACCCTTTAGAACTTGAGGCAGACAACAGATAGTAATACAATAATAAGCAATCTTTATTATAGGAAAATAATAAAACAAACATATCAGGCACACTAACAGACTATCAGAAAGGGAATTTAAGAGGGAAAAGAGTTGCAGTAAGTATATTTACCAGTCCTAGAGAGTGGAGAGGCATGGATACAATACAACCATCCAGCAGCATGAAAGGTGATCTGAATGGATCCCAGATCAGAAAAAGCAAGGATTCTTATATCTTTTTGAGAGGGAGGGGTCATGCTTAGCACATGATGGCGGTGCAATGGTGGTATGGTGGAGGCATGATGGAATTTTCCAGGAATGAGGCATTGGGGAAATGGCCAGGATGGGGCCAGAGATGGTTGCTGATGGGCTTAAAGAAAGGAAACCATCATGTCTCAATAGGTCTTGCTTTGGGGTGGGGAAAGAGTTTCCACTGGCAGATTGTCTTAGGATGAGACAAAGGTGAGATGACAAAGGAACGTGCCTAGAAGCCTCTAGGCAAAATTGACTATGCTGGCCACTTGTTCAGCAATACAATAGGGGGGGGGGGAGAGAGAGAGGAAAGCAGGTCATGTCTCAAGCTGCAGCAGTCATGTTGAATCTGTGGCTTGGAACAAACTAAAGAGAAGATGGACTCTGGTCAAGCTGGGTCCTGGTAGACTATGGACACGGTGTCTGGCTTTGGCATCAGCCTAGACTATTGAGGGGTACCACTGGTTGTTGGGGACAGTATGCCAGTCTATGGAGTGGGTCCAGCCACACATAACAACTTGGAGTTTGCAAGAGCTGTGGTTATATTGCAGAATTTAAACATACAAACAGCCAGACCTGGCCTATGGTTTCCCTTTCTTAGGACACCCATTAAAAATTATATAAAAAGTCTATGGTACAGCTTAAAAATTAAGGTAAATATCAATCATAATAACAATGAAAATGTTAGTGGAAAACTGATTGAGAAAATAATAGAATGCAAACCATTCTTTTGGTTTGAAATTGAATTGTCACCTTCAGCCAGATAATAGATTTATCAGGGAAGATATCAGAATATAAGGATACTAGTAAATAGGGGCAGCTGGAGTATGTGCTTTATCCAAATGAAACCAGAGTATATGCTACCCAAACAAGCAGCAATTTAAAGGTAATGATAATACAAAATGCACTTTGGGTGCTGGAGTGTGACAATTTGGTCCATATCTTGAACATTTACCAGGACAATAAAAAAACAGAACTGCTAATCAATTGCTGGAGCAATAAAAAAGAATGCAAGGTACAAATCAAAACAATTAGATTTTGCAGAGAAGACATTCATAATATCTATTTAGAAACTGAGTGGCAAAAACCATATGAGTCAATACACTGCAATCCAATAACTTCCCACAGCAACAGCAGCTCTCACAATTTCTTTTTCTTTTGAAGAAGCAATGGTTGCAGTTAAAACAAGAGATGTTGAATTACATACTGGTTCTTTTCATCCTTCCGAATCAATACATTCAAAAATAGAATACAGCCTGAAAAGTTTTTTTTTTTAATTCTGTTCATGTTCCCATTTGATGGAATGTTAATTTATAACCTATTGGATTAGATATTTTTTTAAAAAAATGAGGGATATCTAATTCTTTTGAAATAATTCCTTTTTAAAAATTAAAGCTTTAAAAATTGGCTCAAGTATTTTGTAACCATTTTGCTGTGGTGGAGCCAAAAGTAACTGAGGGCAAGAGGCCTGACATAATCTGGCAAAATAAGGAAGGGGGTTGCAAGAGATCTGAAGTAACCCACAACTCTGTCTTCCATCCCAACCAGATCAGAGAAATATGATGTGGTCAGCCAGGATGTGACATGGGTCCCACCCCAAGGCCTCCTCACTACAGGTTGTAGACACTGGGATAGGCTCTTCAGGCCTGTGGCCACAAACATGGCCTCAGGTAAATCCAGGGCCATGCCTTTCTGGTATCATCTGGTACACAGCTCTATAAGATGTAAAAAGTTTTTCCTGCCCAAACATTCTGTACTTTTGATATTGACTGCACATGGACCAGGCAATCAAATAAATTCTGCCTACACAAACTACTCACCTTGAAGAACGTTTATGATGTTTTGGCCATTGACCATTCTGTTTCTTAGTAGTCTTACTGTCATTATGTTGGCAGAGTATAAATGTGCAAAAAGAGGATGGAATCACCGGGGTGCTCAAAAGAATAAAATAGTTTTATTGTGAAGAGAAACAACTTCTTATAGAAAGAGGAGAGAGTCTTGTTTAACTGTTCTATTGTCTTAATTCAGTTTGTCCAGAGGCAAGCAAGGAAGGAGCATGCTCAAAGGAGAAGGAAGTCTCCAATGACCCAATCAGGATGTGGAGATTATTTGAAAATATCAGGAAGTTCCCAGTCTACTAACTACACATCTCCCCAAATGTCTCCTGCGGGTTATTCTTCATATTCTACTCAATGATGTACACTGCAGATTTTGCATATTACACCCTCAGTGTTAGCTGCCTGTTAACTTCTATGGAGTGTGGTGATTCACTTGATTTTGATTACAAACTTCCAAGTTGACTTCAATTCCTACATGAAGTATTTATGTCATCAATACAATCATATGGATAACCATAGCCAAAAATGATTGTGACAGCCTTGACCGAGAAGGCTGAGGAGTGGAAGTTGAAGAGAAAGAATTACACTAGCACCTCAGTTAGTGAAACAATGCCAGTGCTCACAAACTGACAATACAGGGATGTACTTTTTGACACTGAAAAACAAACAGAACAATAGAAGTCATTTCAGCTTTGCTCTGCTGAATATAGACGCACAACCCAATCAAATATGCCTGGGAAGATGATTTTATCTTATGTCCCTGTCCCCCACTCTTAAGCTGCCAGATCTAGCAGCTCACCAATCACTGTATTCTCCACATTGCAGAGTAAACAGCACTTGTACCAAAAATAACTCAGAACTTGTTTTCTACCCAGTCCTTTCCCACTGTGAGGAGTTTGAAAGACACTCTCCCAAATGAGTTGGGAAGAAGAAAACTTGTACAAGACTCTTTAGAATATATTCTCTTCAGAAAACTTTAAATCTCTGAAGTTAATGTGTTTCATGAAGCACTGACACTGGGTTCATCTTTCTTTTTTTATTTCCCTCACAATCTTTACTCCCCCTTGCTGTGCAACCCAACATAAGACATTCTTTAAATTGCATTTGCAAGAACAAACATGTGCAAGGTCTTTTAGAGTAGATTCTCATTGGAACAGCTTGTTATATGTTTGATGAAACACAAGAAGCATCCTTCTGCACAAGTAGTTGGAGCTTGATTTGAAGCAGGACCATGGTTAGGTCCCTATTCTCACATGAAATAAGGAAATATCATTAAAATAAGGAGTGATGTGAAAACGTTAAACTGAAACTAGGTGACATTTATTGGAAAAAGAAAATGGCATTCGGAGGCCTCATTCCAGCAATAAAATATAAACAAATATCCAGGTTTATCTTGCAAGGCATATACTTTGTTATTATACAAAATATTCCAGTTTTGACCCTATTGTATATGCTGATATGTATAACACAGAATTGGAAAGTAGAGAAACATGTATGGAAAAACCTGACCATAGGAAAGAAGGCAGATTCAGAAAGAAGCTGTTTGGAGTGCAAAGGAGGCCAGTCTTCCCTTACCTATTGCCTATTTAAAGCTCACTTTTTCTTCAGCTTTCTCTTGCCTTGCAGATAGAAAACTAATACTGTTACTTCTGATTTCTAGTATACAACTTTATTAACACAATGTTACGGAAGTTTATTGTGTACTATGTAATAAATCTCTTTAAGAATTTTGTTGCTGCACAATTGCCACATTCACTTCAAACAAAACTTGATTCAGTGAGAAGTTGAATCGTTTAGTAATGTATAGTGATGTTTTATAGTGCTATTATTTTTCAGTTGCTAACAGTAAGATAAGGTCCCTAAGAATTTTGAGAGGATTCTCTTATGTGTCTATTGATCACCTAAATTATATTTAAAATACAGTATTTGCTGGCGTATAAGACTACTCCCCCCCCCCTGAAAAACATGCCTCCAAGTGAGGGGGGGGTCGTCCTATATGCCGGGTGCACTTCAGTACTGTAATGTAATGTAACAAATTCTATATTTTGAGTGGAAATGTTGGGGGGTTGTCTTATATGATGGCAAATACAGTAAATCAGAAGATTCTTCCTTAGATCAAACAACAGGGAAATTCTGAGGGAAGTAAAAAGGTCTTAACTAATGGACAGGAAAATGCAGATAAAGAACACAGAACAAATGAATGTGAAACCAAAGCCATATTTTAATGGGTGCAATGAAACCGGAATACATTGAAACAACCATTTTCTCATAAGTCCTATTTTGCAATCAGTCACACTTCCATCATATGTATGTTTTGTGTATAATAAAACAGTGTTTGTAACAGTAAACTCATGAGGTGAGAAGTGGATATGCATATTTACAAGTTCAAAGCAGCCAAGGAAAGTATATTATTTTAAGAATTCACACCCAACAATTCATCTCCGTCCTGTAAGTACCTTTGGACAACAATCTTGTGCACTGGTGGAGTTGAGGTTTCTCCACTGATATTACACACCGATATTGCTTTACTGAAAATGCACAATCTAAGCTGAAGAACCATTTGCCTTCAGTAGTAGTAGACACCTTATCAATGAATCTTCAGCTTCAAGACTGAGCAACTCATATATAGTCATAGAAAATGACTTTTAGAAGCTGTTTTCCTTTTCCTCAACCAGAACAGTCTGTGGTCCATATATGGCTTCTACCAACATCATCTGCAGCAACTCTGCTAACAACTCTCTCCTCTGAAATATAAATGTTTTTATTTCTCTCAATCTCTTTCATGCAGTCTCATTTCTCTGGTCAGTTGGCATCTTACACTCTTCCTCTTAAGATAGCTGGAGCTTTTATTGCTTCAAGCAAAGTAGGAGGAGTCAAGTGGAACAGTGTTCCCTCAGCTAAAGTGCTGAACCATAAAAGCTGGAAGCAGAACAATGACTAGAAAGGGATGAAATAATGTATAACTGGCAGGAGTATAAAGATTTATAACTCTCCCTTTGATTGCAAATCACTGATGAAGCAGAGATCAGAATTTACAATACAATCATTGTTTGAAATGCCAAGTCCTAAGAATGCATACCTTTTGAAAACCAGAGGTGAAATACACAAAATGCTATAGCATCTAAATAATAATTCTTGAAGTATGGAAGTCACAGTAGAGACTTGAACAATGGAACATCATCAGTGTCTCGGCAATGCTGAGGAAAATATATTGCTTTCTGGTTCCCTCATGGACATGTAAACAGTACATTTCATATCACAAATTATCAGTTCGGTGACAATATATCCTAGAGTTCCAGGGGAAGTCTGGGGAAGATTTGACTCCTCTTTGAAGTTATATATGATCAAGTGTGTTCTGTTCTTGAGTACCTTGCACAAAGTTACATTTGGGCATGGTAAATTAGATCCTGCTAGTAACAGAATGTCAACAGGTATGCTAGATTAATATACTTGCTCCTTATGATAATGATTTGTAAAAAATAGATTGGTATGGAAATAATTTATAATTTGTGGTGCTTTAAGCATATAACTTTTTATTGAATTAATGTTGAATCAGGCTGCCAGGTGTCTGCCTAGATGTCAGGCAATATCACCTTGGTTCCCTACTTAGTCAGTGCTACCACTGGCCCTATTCATTCTAGTTAGCTGTGCTGACAGGCACCATTACTATTGTTATTTTTATTTTGATGCATTACCCGCCACTTCCAAACAGGTTGTGATGGGTTACAACTGTCTATAAAATCCCAGTAAACCCCTCCCCCCCATTAAAACCCCCAGGCATGACACAAACTCAACCAATCACAATAATAAAAAAATACATGGTGGAAAAACTCTAGCCAAATTGAAAGAGAAAGTGTTCTGCAGTTGATTGGGTAAGTTCAAACCAGGGAGGGGAGTGGTAGTCATGAAGCCACGTTTATTTTTCTTTTCCTGAACAAGCAAGGGGGGGCACAGAGAATGAGGCAAATCTTTGGTGAGAGAAGTGTGGGCTTCTGGTGCGCAGTCACTTTAAAACAGAGCAAAAATAAGTCATGGGATGGAAGTATTGCAACCCGGAACCAGGAAGTATTTGAACTGATGCCCTGGCCAATCAGGGAAGACAGCTTTGCTACATCAGCATTGGAGGAAGTTAATCCAACAAAACCCAGAAGATCTACACTTATACACTATACTAATCAATCATGGATGTTGCAGAGGGAAAATTTAAAGCACCCAAAATCAAAATGGAAATTGAATATAGTGCAGAGGGGAGGGGTTTATTTGGGCTAGGAGAGGATAAAAAGCAAAGTCCAGACTCAACCCTTGTTGGGTCCTTGGATAGGTAGGCCTGAAACTGTATCAGCACTTGCTAGGAAGTTAAGCTATAATTAGAAGGGCAGAAGGAAGCTGTTAGGATGGCAATTAATCATCCAATGTTTAAACTAGCTAACATGCATTAAGCTTCATCTTTGCAGCTGTTTGTTACAATAATGAGTGGTTTATCTGTTATCTAGCATGTCTTCTACTGAGGGCTGGTTGAGAAAAACCCTGTAAACTAAAAATTTAATTGTTTTTGCTTATACTCTGCTTTGTCATATTATTTGCTGTAGCAATAATTTCTGATGGCTTTCTGACCATCCCTTTTCATGTGTATTAATGTATTATGCATCTGATTCAGTTTGCAGGTTACAATTTGCCTTTGAATTGTACAATAGAGCCTTTCAACAAACTACTTCATTTATACCAGTAACCTTTGGGAGTCTGTATCTGCCTACTGGCATCATATACAACTGGGTTCATAAGAACCCATATAAACAGAGGCCTCCTTATTAAAGGGCACCCAATTAAATGTGCTGAAATATATTTCTTTTCTTATTAGTTTGCTGTTATTTCTGCTTAAGAATCCAAGGTCATGGATGCTGTAAGTTGTTATTTGCAAGGAAAGTTTGATTCCATTTAAAATGCTTAACTGTTCTATTTTCTAGATCCATGAATATATAGGAAATAGTATTCTTTATAGTATTTACTATGCCTAAGTAATCATTTCATTGTGGAACCTTTTTTGTTTCTAATGTGCCCCTCAGGGGGAGAAAAACCAGAACTGGCAAATTCATGTTTCTGCTACAAAACTCAGCACTGGAAAACTGAAAGAGAAAAAAACAAACAAACAAGCCATGTAGTCTTAAGTAGAAAATATCAAAAGAGTGTTTTTGCATGGGATTTCTTAGTTCAGCTTTGTGAACAAGAAATGCTATAAAATATACCAATTATTCCCTCTTTTTTATTAGCTTTCTGTGTGGTTATTTGTCTCCTGAAGGACTTACTCATTAGCCTTGTGAATTTGCAAGAAAAATGTGCAATAATCTTCAACTTGCAGGTGAAATAATTTTAAACTTGTTTAAAACAAGAAAGCACAGTGTTCATTTCCTGTGTAAAAATAACTTCCTGATGATTAGCTTAATAACCTTTCCATTTTCCTAAAATACATAGGGGCAGGTGTCACTGTGATACATTGAAGACAATAGCTTTAGATTCTGGCTTCATTACACAGTCTTTGTTCTATTTCCTTGATTTGTTCATATTAGATCAAGCAGCTTCAATTTACTCATCTATTTCTGGTGTTACTTCTTTGATTTCAATGATAAGTTTAAATATGATGGTATACATAATGACCTTTACCAACATAGTTACATCCGACAATTTCTGTGTCAGATAAATTGTTTAAGGATCGATATATGAGTTCTTCCAATATGATACTAGCATTTATATAATTGTAGCAGGTATTGATCTTAGCATCCAGGTATCCTCTCACAAATTTCTGGTATTGGGCACCTTGGATATTTCTGGAATATCTACTGAAAATTTGCTTAGTGTGTTGCTTCCATTTAAGACTTCTTAAACTCCATGTATCAGTTCTCCATATGTCAAGGAGACTACTCTGGAGTACATAATCTGAGAACTGTAAGGTAAGGAACTATATACATGGTGACCATGCTGGGAGAAAAAACCCTGACATTTTCCTACCATTCAGTACTATGGCAATAGACACTTTCCCTTTAATATTCCTTACTAAATAAAATGTGTTGTAGATTAAAGACTTTCATTGAATTCCTTTCACCATTTTTATCTTGACTTGCAATGCCATTTTAATGGGAACTCTATACTTTGGAATAAATTGTCCTGCTATCTCACATTGCAATGTGTTCTCTATAGACTTCAACTGGGGAAAAAATCCTTCACCATTGTGATAGCTTTTTAGAAGGATATTGTGAAGGAATCCAAGCTTTTTCAGGGGAATTTAGAGATTGTGAGGGAGAACTTTGAAAAGCACAAGAGTAATGTATGCCATTGTTCAAAGGTTAATAAATAAATAGCATTTTTCCCATTGTACCAACAAAACAATTTGAATAAAGTCTGTTTCACTAAATTTCTATAAATAAATCTTCATTCTATTTCTGTTTAATTTTTTAGTTAATATGTTGAAAACATCTTTTACACACTGATTGAAATTAGATGCATAATATTTCTGTTTTGCCAAAGAACAAGGAGAACTTCATACAATCATGGAGCTAGAAGGGCCATACAGGCCATCTAGTCCAAACCTTTGTTCTATGAAGGATCAGCCCAGAGCATCCATGACAAGTATCTGTCCAGCTGCTGCTTAAAGATCACCAGCAGTCAAATCCTAAAATGTAAGAAATGTTTTGATGTTTCTAAAAAAAGCTTTTACCTGACCATATAGTCTTTTGGGATGATCATATGCCCACTCAATCATCTGTGACACTTCCTGTGCATATGGTTTACTATTTGTAACACACGCATACACACAGCTCTGATACATGTGGTAGAGGTATGATAACAGGTGGCTTTGTGTATATAATAGTATATCTAATAGGTTTGCATGCTAGCTTTCTTTTGGATAGACATTTAAAGCTATGTAATTCTGAAAGCATAATTTGTTTTTCTAACAGCACTGTAAAATTTGTGTCAATTAATAGAATGTGTCATTCTTGCAAACATGCAGTATAAGTACTGCCAAAGAAGTCAGTGTTCTAATCTCTGAACATACCATCTGCCTGCTAGTAGGAGAAATAGTTAGCACATTTTGATGGCACAACAGAAATTGAGTCCAATACCACCTTTAAAACCAACAAAGATGTATTCAAGGCGTGAGCTTTTGTGTGCAGGCACACTTTCTAAGACAAAATGGAACAAGAATTATTATATACTAGTAAATAAGCCCGCTGCACTCTGAATGCAGCGGGCGCTAGCGGGGCTCGGGAGTCGGCAGGGGCGGGGCGGCAGTGGCGGTGCAGCATGGCATGGCTCATCCGGGCCCCCACCACAGTGTGACCTACCTGGGCCCATGTTGTGGCTGTAGGCGAGGCTGCGGCAGCGCGGCAATGAAGCGAGGCTGCAGGAGCGCAGCGAGGCGGCAACCTTCCCTGCTGGATCTCAGGGCTCCTTTGCCGGGGCTCCTGCTTGGGGCTCCTGCTGGTTCTCGGGACTCCTTTGCCGGCGGCCTGACGCGGCGGGAGGAGCAAAGCCGCGGGCGGTGTTAACATAATAATTAATAATTAATTAAAAGACGCTTACTTCTAGGGAGGAAAACTATGGCAAATCTAGACATCACCCTAAAAAGCAGAGACATCACCCTGCAAACATAAGTGTGTCTAGTCAAGGCTATGGTCTTCCCAGTTGCAATGTATGGCTGTGAAAGTTGGACCCTAAGGAAGGCTGAGCGTCAAAGAATTGAGGCTTTTGAACTCTGGTGCTGGAGAAGACTCTTGCGAGTCCCTTGGACTGCAAGGCAAACAAACCGGTCAGTCCTAGAGGAGATGAGCCCTGACTGCTCCTTAGAAGGCCAGATCCTGAAGATGAAACTCACATACTTTGGCCACCTCATGAGAAGAAAGGACTCCCTGGAGAAGAGCCTAATGCTGGGAGTGATTGAGGGCAAAAGAAGAAGGGGATGACAGAGAATTAGGTGGCTGGATGGAGTGACTGAAGCAGTAGGTACAAATTTAAATGGACTCTGGGGAATGGTAGAGGACAGGAAGGCCTGGAGGATTATTGTCCATGGGGTCGTGATGGGTTGGACATGACTTCATACCTAACAACAACATACATACATACATACATACATACATACATACATACACATGCTATTATGTATGGGTACTATGACACAGGTTACTAATTTGCAATATATATATAAAATCTCCTTATCCATGTTTCCTCTATATATTTGTGAAACAGCCTGAAGGATAGGACATGTCCGGCTGTCCAAGTTGGAATAAGGCCAATCAGGGTGCAGCCCTGCCCTTACAGCTCCCGCCTTCCCTCCCTGGACACTAGCAACATTCCTCTCAGACATGCCAGAAACAGAGAGAGATACACAAAGCCCTGCCAGATCAAGAATGAGCCCTTGTTCCCTCCTTTCACTCCTACTGTGATGGAGGCAGAGACACACAGAGAGTTTCCCCAAGCTGCTGACAGAGACACAGAGACTTAAGGACATCTCTGCATCCATTTGTAACATCCATTACAAAATTCCAGAGCCAAAAAATATATACAGGAATCTCTAGTTTGGATTGTTACAGTCATTTTCCAGAATGATAACACAAATTTGGTATTCTTAGATATTTAGACACTCCATTTCTGACCAATCTGTTGTCAGGTATTAATAGCTAGCTACATTATATGTTTGAGTTTTTCTTTGTTTTTAATGATTTCCTGGACAATGGCATTTACCATCACCTTTAGATGCAAGGCACAGAGAGGTATATCCCCCCCCCACACACACACATACCCTGTCTCTCCTTTGTGGGGATGAAGCTCCATTGTGCTTAATAAGTACTATAGTTGAGAAATAGGAAGCTGGGGGCATCTTGTTCAGAACCCATAGAATTTGACTCCATGGTTCAATGTACCTGAAAGCTGGGGGTTCTTTAATAGGCAGGCAGCACTCATTCCATTCATTTAGCATCATATGGTTGAAAAAATAGCTACTCAACCCCACCCCCATAAGAAATAATGGCAAACCAACAGGAAAGGACTGAGGAGAAAACCACTTTCATTTGTGTAAAGAGCAAGCAGACAACAAGGATGCCCAGTTCAGTGAAAAGGTACGACATTTGTGTCCATCACTGTAAGAGTAAGAAAATGGAGACTTTTAAAATGGCCAACCAGAAGTTGCCTGCTAAATTGCTGCTTGACAGCTGTTTTAGGAATGAGTAGAGAGAAATGCAGTAGAGCAGAGAATCATCTATTTGGGAGAGGTGTCTGAGACATTGAATTCCTTTGTTCAAACCTTGAAATATTGGGGACCTTTAATTTAGAGGGTTTCCTCTTCATGTTTTATACTATTACATTTATAAATAGCTGCCCTAGACCTTCAGGTACATTTCTCACTGAAAACAGCAGGACCAAATTACAGAACCTGAAAAATCACAAGAATTTGAAACTTGAATCAGTAATGTCCTACCACCAAAGTAAGCAATCACACTAAACCCTCATCCCGTCCATGCGGCTGGAGCTCGCTATTGTTGTTAATGGTGAAACTAAAGGTGGTGCCTGAACTCTGTGTGATATGCTTCTTTAAAAAAAAAATCTGCACATGTTCTGAAATCAATAATGGGTATTTGTGTGTACGTGTTTTCTAAAGCTGAATTTCTGTAAACCAGGAGTTATTTCTGCAGTTCCGTAAAAATAGTGTTAAGCTAGCTGAATGGCGTAGCACTAAATATTATTGTGCTTCCCTGACACTCCTCACTTTTTTGCTGTCTCATTCTAGTCTGCTACCTTTTTGTGTTTCTCACCCTCCACAACTGCTGCTAGAAATGGTGGAAGAGAGGAACGTGCCTTATACGTGACTCTCTTCTGCCTGTCAATCTAGCCAGGCAGCCAATCCCCTTTCTCTATGTTTGAAAGGTCCCACTTATTTTTAATTAATACTTTCCTGTTTCAATGCCTATGCATCTATTCATAGATGCATAGTACTTTTTGAAAGCTACCCCTTATGGTATCACAAGTCTTGATACTTCTAAAAATTAATCTCGTTACTGATTTTGCAGGGGGGGGGCTTTAAAGAAGAATGCTTCGTGTCACAACTTGGGGGAAATTATTTCTGGTATCACCTGCATGGTTGTCCACCTATTTGTTGCTACAGGCAGTTCACCATAAACAAAAAATCCCATCCCTGGAAGACAGAAGAGGGAGGTGGATGCAAGGGTGGGACACTGAAGGTGGAGGTAGTGCTTCGCCTCCATACTTTTCTTTTGATGCTGGCCTGCTGGTTGTCTACTGGGGGATAGTGCTTTTTAGGTTGGTGAATCCACTTTTTGGGATTCACCAACTCATGGAAGCTATAGTGAGCAGTTTGCTGGCCGGACATGGGAGATTGGCTGTCTTGTGGAGCGCCCAAAATATAGGGTCTTCAAAAGATATGACACTAAAATTAAGACATGCAGAAAATCCCTCCCTGGGTTTCCAGAACTATTATTGATAGTTGTAGTTGGCCCCATATTGTGGCTTTCACCATATAAAATTATTAAATAAATACCTTACAAACTGTATAAAATATTACTTGTGTACACAGGAAAAATACATGCATAATATTTCCAACTGAAAAACTAAAACTGCTGACAAAAATACGAAATGCTTTAAAAATAATCAAAATGCTTACTATTATGCCTAGCATTTGTTTCACACACAGTTGCTATTGAAAGAGATGGAGTGGCAAATTAAAAATTGGTAGAAGGTCATGTCTTGAGTACATTTTATGGGCCAGCTTCTGCACCTGGGGTCTTAATTTTACCATTGAAAAAATTATCACTAGGACCAGGGCTTATAGAATGGGAAGATACTATAATATTTCCATTTCTATAGACTTCTAAAAGTCTCTGGAGTGTGTTCTTAATAAAATCATCTCCTTTTCCAAATTCTTTTCTGGATCAGGCGCTTAAACACAAAGAATTTAAGCAATTCGAAAAGAAATGTTCCTTTTTTTACCAGATGGCTATTTATTCAAACAGCTGTCAGGATAGAATATCACCCAGCATAGCAATGTGCAAGGTTAATATCAATGCTGCCATTTTCCTGAGTCAGAGACAGAATTTAAGAATCCCTTTGATGGATTTGCGTCATTGGCTTTCAGTGCATGTGCTATAGAAATACCATCATCTATCACTATTGAGTTAGTGTGCATCAACAGACTGTTACAGCTGTATGTAACAGCTGTAATTGTCACCCTAAAATATCTATGAAACAGTTTCTTGAACAAAAACTCTTAGAAAGCAACACAACACACACTTTGATTCCAAGGAAATAACAACGAGGCAAGATGTAGTCAGTAGCTATAATGCAAAGTCCAATGGAATAATCAGACTTCAGCCTTCATTTAATTTATACCCTAACTACAGATGCTTATGAGGAAGAAATTGAAAGCTTTTCAACAAGTACCCTGGAAGAAGTTGATCACGCGCTTAAACAAGATGTGCAGATAATTATAGGTGATAGGGACACAAAAGTCCGGCAAAGTATAGCATAAGAAATTTACATTTTGTTATATGCATATGCCCATATTTTGGGTTCAGAAGTGGACCCAATTTGGAAATACCCTATAAATGATGTGATAAGCCAAAATCTCCTTTGAAGTAGGCACTTTTCTTTATCTGTACCAACTGCCCTCTCAGGCTTTCTAGTTGCCAGTGTCCCTTCTCTCCATTTTTTCCATGGGATGTGTGTATGTGTGTGTGTGTGTGGGGGGGGGATCCATAGTACAAATGGCTAGGAACATATCCTACCAAACCTAAGAGATGCTCTTCTAGTCTCAGAAAAGCTAGGCTATAAAATGCAACTGTTCGAAAAATGAGGTGCTTTTTCAATTTGAACAGTGCTGTGAGTTACAACACATCCTGGATTTCTGTAGTTTTCATCTCTTTTAGTTAAGGTAAAGGTAAAGGTATCCCCTGTGCAAGCATGGGGTCATGTCTGACCCTTGGGGTGATGCCCTCTAGCGTTTTCATGGCAGACTCAATACGGGGTGGTTTGCCAGTGCCTTCCCCAGTCACTACCGTTTACCCCCCAACAAGCTGGGTCCCCATTTTACTGACCTCGGAAGGATGGAAGGCTGAGTCAACCTTGAGCCGGCTGCTGGGATCGAACTCCCAGCCTCATGGGCAGAGCTTTCAGGCTGCATGTCTGCTGCCTTACCACTCTGCACCACAAGAGGCTCTTCTCTTTTAGTTAGTTACCATATAATTTGGTGAACAAAGAGTGCTGGTATTTTAATAAAACTTTATGGAAGATGCTGAAGTTTCAGAAATTTGTGGGAGTTGAAATAATTTATCAGTTTGCATGAGGTATCTGGTACTAGTCACCAGTACTTCTTTCATTACCATGAATGATCTACCAATCACCATGACAATTACATCACACAGATATCTGCTGTATTAAGGAGGACTTGATACGATTGAATGAAAAGGCATTGCAAATTTAACTCAATGTTTCACTTCCACACATTAGTTTATCATAAATCGAATCAGCTCATATTGAGTTGGATGTAACTCGAGGGAAATTTTAATCAAATATATCCCATTGTATATTAGTTGTAACTAATCTAGTTTGGAAAATTAACAACATTCAGTTGGCTGTTAATCCCCTCTGTTCTGATGCTGTGCTGACAATGTTTTCAGTTTTGTGAAAGTGGTGGGAGCAGAGAGAGGGAAGACATGAATGAGTCAATAAATGCTATATTTGTCAGAGAAAGGCATAATAACCAATCAGCAGACTCTGTTATTGATATTGATAAGTGGCATGGCAGGAAGCAGCGAGTGAGAGGCCAAGCTGCTGAGCTTGCCCACCTTTAAATGCCAGTGAGAGATTTCATGCCTGCCCCTAGACCATGCTGCCAACAACCTGCCGTGATGCTTCATTCCCACAAGACCATGGCTATGCAGGAACAAAGCATCTTCTTCCAGCCAGGTCCCCTGCCTTCACAATGGTGGCCGCATACCTACAGCATAGGCTGTACTTGTCACCGAAAAGGATTGCAGTTCATGGTTTCTGTGAAAACAACCAACCCAGCACCCTAAACAAAAGCATGTAATCATAGCATGGGCTTATCTGGTTTTAGTTACATTAGCTTAGTGTCATATTTAATTATGCTAAAATATTTAAGTTGGTGGGTTATGCTAGGGCAGTCAGAATAGTAGTTCTTTCATTGAGGGCTGCTTTGGTTCAGTAGATACATCCTGGCTCCAAACACCGCCAGTGGCTTTCTCTGGTCTTTAAAAGAAATTCACCAGCGTATAACATGCCTTGCCCACCTACACCAATGGGCCACAAAGCCACTTCCAGGTTTCGTAAGATGTTGTTCAGCACCAAGGGCTACTCCTTGCCCGTACCCCCCAAGCCAGTGATGGGTTGGTTTGGGTTTACAGATTATAATGCCATGAAGTCTACCCTCCAAAGCAGCCCTTTTCTCCAGAGGAATTCAGCAGTTGTTGGGAGAGCAGTTGTAATTTTGGAAAATCTTTCAGCCCAGCCTGGAGTATGGCAACCTTATTAACTTAGCTTAATTTAGTGTCAAAATGAAATAGGATTTTTTGGCGTTTGCTTTCATATTCTTCTGTAACTAGGAATCAAAAACATGCAAGGACTTGTACTGCTTAATTTGGTTCCTAATGCAGACAGCAAGAGGATTTACAAACAAGGGACTTGAGAGGAAAGAACAATTACCAGTAACAAACTAGGAAAAGACATCTATCTTGTATGGCACAACTTTTAAAGGTTTCTTTCAGTCTCAATACTTTAGGAAGGGATCTTCATTATAGCCCAAAGTACAGCAGCCCTATGTTTCTTTTACAAATTAACACAAAGGCTAAATCAAGTAAAACAGCTCATTCAGGAGGAAGCTAATACATCCGCAAACTGAATTTCTGTGTGAAAATAGCACCTTTGCTAGGTTCTTGTCTTTAGCATGGTACTCACATATCTGAAGTACTGTTTCTTCTGAAGTATACCTCTTCAACAACTGCACTCCCTGTAGTTAGCGCTTGCTTGCCACCCCTTCCCCATGATAAAGTCTATCTTCCTCTATTTGTGAACAAGTCTTTAGGGTTGTGCACCCCTGCCCATGCCTCAGGAGGTCACGAAGTCATCATCTCTGATTTTTTTTAAAAAAGTGAAATGCAGTTCATTATCAAATAATTAAATAACAATTATCTTATTAGATGTTTGAGATGGCCCTTTTGAATTTTTATTATTTATTTATTTATATTATTTATTTGAATTTGTATTATTTATTTGAATGTATTATTTATTTATTTGTATTATTTATTTGAATTTGCATTATTTATTTATTTATTTGTTTGTTTGAATTTGCATTGTTTATTTATTTATTTATTTGTTTGATTGTTTATTTATTTATTTGTATAGTGCCACTCCTGAGGGTTCGTCTCATGGCAATTCACAAAGTCCGATAAACTACAGTAAAATCCCCATTAAACCCCAACAACTTAAACAATGACTGTTACACTTTATATTGTTGATATATTGTTGTCCACCCATAACCTCACATTTGGTTGAGGTTAACTGAACTGAATCAATGACATCTAATGGGTCTCCAGAACTCCTCCCACACAGACATGCCCATTAAACAAACCAATGGCAATCCTAGATTGACCAACCTATGGGGTTTCAGTTAACTTGTTAATGTTTCAATTAGTAAAGATATAATTATCATAAGATGTTATTGTTTTCACTGTTACTACTGTTGTCATTATCAGATGCTATTACTGAATCAGGTTGTACCTGTATGGTGATCTCCACATTGTCTGTAAACCACCCTGAATCACAAGAGCAGGGTAGTAAACAAACAAACAAACAAACAAACAAACAAACAAACAATATACATTTTGAATGTGAAATATCTTATTTTAACAAGTATTTTTAGTCATTTGTAGTGAGAAAATATATCACAGAAGGTTTCTGGCTTTGTTTAGCTTTGTAAATTCTTCCTCAAATTTTCTAGAGTCTCAGATGGAACAACTGAAAAAAAGTTCTTGTGAAAAAATGGACCCCCTAACTTTTCTGTTCCCCAGGGTCTTCACATCTCTAGTATAGTCTTTAATATTCTGAACATGTTCAAAACATGTCACTTGAGATGAGTTTGAAGGGTCTGGTGAGTGCCTTCTACCAGTATCTGAATCGACTGGTTTGGAAGGCTGAATGACAATGTAGGTGGTCTTCATAAGAGTGTGGTGGGTTTTTTGGCTTTGCTTTGAGAGCCAGAAAAATACAGGCTTATTTTTATAAAGAAGGAAAGCAGTCCTAGAGACAGATCTTTCATGTTCACTTTAAATAACTCTCATTGATTCCAGTGGGGTTTACTTCCTAGTAAATATAGAATTGTAGCCTTTATATGCCTATTATCAGTGTCTGTGGAAGATTGCAAATAATGCCTGCTTTCATACCACTACAAATCCCACTTGGAAAGATTTGCTGATTTGCTTTATTGTGCAGTGAAATAGTGAAACACACAGCAAGAAGGAAACTGGCCAATAAGAGCTACTATTCAGGCATTGGATTGAGAAAAAGATGAATGTGATGGAAAAGAAACAGAAACTTCACTATTGTTTAGTTCTGAACTTGGCCCAACCCTAGCTGCTTAAAGAGACAGTGCCAAAATTATAGGCAGATATGGGTGGAATTGAGTCAATGAAATAAATTTAAGAATAAACTTCTGTGTCATGATCTATATTCCATTGATGTCATGTGCTGCAATAAAAAAATATTAGGAATTCTAATCATTTAGTGCTGGAGAGCAGTGACAATCAGAGTCAGGCAAGGAATATAGGAATGACATTAACTAACAAGGGGTAAAGGAAGACTAAAGATGAAGAGTTCAAGAAATGTCCTTGACTGGTCACTGTCATGAAACCACAGAGAGCCATCCACCATGTCAATGCAGAAATGGAGATACAAGGGAAAGATAAATGTGAGGACCCAGAAAGCTCATTGGGTCTGATCACAGCTGAATGCTGGAGGTTCAGTTATTAAGGATACAAGATGACCATTCCGAACAGTCGTAAAGTATGCCTCAAGGTCAACATGTTCCCTTCCAAGAAGATTTTTATGGCTGGTTAAGGGAAACATTAAAACAAGCAGTTACATTGCATTGAAGTATGCAGTGCATATCGGTGGGCATATGGAGCCTTGGCATAAAGAAAAAAAAAATCAGTGTTTGTCCAGTATTGTGTCCTTGAAATCTGTAAAGATAAGTATTCAGGTACAAATAACTACAGTACATATTTCAAAGGTGACCAGTAGCTAGGATAAGAGATGCTGTTGTGATGAATATTTTAAAGAAGGTTTCCTTAGTACAATGGGAATATCAGGCTTTTCTATTTCCCGGCTGCATCTTCATTCCACTCTGGCTGTCATGCCTGCTTCAGGTATCCTATGTTATGTTTATTCCCGTTGCTGCTCTGTCGATTGATCAAATCGAAAAATAAATGAAGTATTAAGGAAGCAGGAACAGCTGAGCCACCAGCTTCACCACAGAGCCCCGGGACCATCTTTGGCTTTTGATGAGACTGCCACAGCTTGTGACTGCCTCTCATAACTGTTTCATAGTTACCACACACAATTCGAAGCAGAACGACGGGATTCAGGGAGAGCTAGATAATGACCTTGGCAAGCGGCTAGGAACAGGACTGAGAAATTATTTACAGCGCTTGCCTTGAAGGAGTAATTTGGCAACAGCACTACAAAGCAGGCTTGCGAGGGCAGCACTGAAATTAGTAATAGACGTTTAAATATTAAAAGCCTTTAAAAATAACGACAGGTAGAAGGCAAGGAGAGCAACCTCTGGGACCCGTTTTCCACTTCAGTGGTGGCTGGCTGGCAATCTCAAATTCCAGGTTTAATAACAAAAGACATCTTATGAAATCACACTGGGGGAAGTCTGCTGCTTCATGCAGGTGTCAGATTGGCACAGGTTCCAGCACCTAGTGTAGCTGCACATGTTATTCCAGAAAGCCAGCCAATATTTCAAGACAAATGACATGCAAGCATTATCTCTCGGAAATCTGCTGAGCTTTGGAAAAAAATGAATATATCCCAGGTGAGGGTAGTCTAAAAATAGGAAAGAAAACCAACTTTCCCCTCACTTCTAAATCAGTAGTCAGGATAAGAATATACATTACGGAAACCAAAGAACATAGAAATATATATTGCCTCTGACGTGCCAGAGGTCAGAGATTTATTACTACTACTACTACTACCACTACTACTACTACTACTACTACTACTACTACTACTACTACTACTACTACCACTACCACTACCACTACCACTACTACTACTACTACTGATATGGAAAATATACTGGCACGCTTCCTCAAAAGGAAATATAGATGGATCATCATCCCGCCTTAGGGAGCACGCCATTAGATGGACTACAGTAGCGGAAGTGGTGCCAGAGCAGTGATGCACTCTCATTGCTCTGGTGTCACCACCACTGCCAGTCTCCTGAAGCCACTCCTGCCCTCCACAGAGCAGGAGCAGCCTCAGAAAACTGGTGGGGCTGGTGACAGTAGGCACACCTCAGTGCTCGGTTTAATTTTGCTGGCACTGCCTCTACTGGCCTTCCGAGGCTGATTCCACCCTCTGGAGAATGGGGGAAGCCTTGGGAGACTGATGGGGGTGGGGCCAGCCCAGCAAGTCACAGATCTGGAGCTCACTGGGCTGGCCTGGCTCTGCTAGGGTTCTGAGGCCACTCCCACCCTCCGGACAGCAGGAGTGGTTTCAGAAGACTGGTATGGGTGGCAGTAGCAGGTGTGTAGTAGTAGTAGTAGTAGTAGTAGTAGTAGTAGTAGTAGTAGTAGTAGTATTTCAATTTTTATACTACTCTTGAACAAGTCACCTCAGGGCAGTGTACAATATTTGGTACATCAATTTTAGCTCATTGATTTGCAGTGCAATTTTAAGAAAAATTACAACCATTTAACTGTTGATTTGGGAACTGCACTTATGCTAACACTGTTTATTGATCTAATCTCTAGGGCCAGTGTCTAATATATACAGCAGAGCGGTATAAATAAAAGGCTAAGAGCTAAGTGGGAGGAGAGTGGGCTGGCGCTGTCCGTGATAAAAACTCGGAGGAGCAAATTTGACACCCTGGCACTACAGGGCCAACTGGCCAAAGGGGAGCCGCACAAAACGCGGCTCCCCATTGGTTACTTGGCCTATCCTAGAAACAGCACATCGCTGACTCGCCAGTCCTCCCAGGCAGCTGTCTTCGCTGCTGCGGCCTCTGATCGGTGAGTCCTCTTCGCAGGGGAAAGAGCAGGGATGCTGTGTCAAAGATGGGGCATCCCTGCTCTTTTCCCAATGCCCAGCAACGGTCTTCAGCCTGGGATGGGGATGGTCACTGGGGAGGAGGCTAGTCCCATGCTGCTGCGCCCTGGGAAAGCAGCAGGGCCACCACATCAAAGAAGCGGTGCCCCTACTGCTTTCATTCTCTTTCCCTCCGCCCTGCGACAGCCCTTGCCCAGGAAGGGACCTGCCTGCTACCCCCACCACCATGAACAGTGCCCCCCCCAACAACGATACCTTGCCTGCCCGCCACCGCGCATGTGCCACTTTCCGCTACCAATGCCCAACCCTGCCCGGCCGACTTGACGTGCCTCCCGACCTCTTTCGCAGCCAGCCACCCCACAAGGGTAGCTATTTGGAAAAAAAATGGTCACATCACTGTTCATTCCCATGTGGGGTACTACAGGGCATGATTCTCTCCCAATGCTATTGAACATCAAAATAGACCCTTTTGCACAGCTGGTCCAGAGATATGGGATGGGATGTCATCAGTATGCTGATGACACCTACATCTATCTGTTGATGGCTAGCCAACAAAGTACACCTTTGGATTCACTGGCTGAATGCCTGAAGGCCATGACCAGATGACTCTGATAGAGCTACCTGAAGTTAAACCCCATGAAGACTAGTGGCTGGAAAAGAAAAGGCAGGTGCTTCCCCTGTGTTGATGTACAACTAACACTCTCATGCTCCATCAGGAATTTAAGGGTGACCCTTTCAGTGGAGGGACAGGCCACAAATGTATCTTGCCAGACATTTTATTATCTGTGCCAGATGAAAATACTAGTTCCATACCGGACTCTGGAAGTGATCCATGCAATAGTCACCTACAGACTGGATTAGTGTAACTCTCCTTATGCAGGGCTGCCTTTGGCCCTGCTCCAGAAATTACAACTGGTTCAGAATACATTGGCCCACAGATGGCTCATATCCAATCTGCCCACCAGTAGTTGCTCTGGTGGCCAGTGTAGTTATGGATTAGTTTAAAGGTGCTGATTTTGACTTTGGTCTGGACCGTAAAGACCTGAAAGACTTCCTCTCTGGAGAGCATTACATACAGAGAATATCAACCTGTTGGTGATTCCTGGTCCAAAAGACCAGAGTCAGGACCTTTTCAATCTTGGCCCTGACAGAGCTGTCAAAGTTCTTCAGGGTGCTCTTCCACCAGGCCTGTGGTTGAGGCCATGACATCCTAAATTCCAAGTGTGTCTCCATCACTTCTTCTCTGTGTTTTCCTCATCTTCATTTATTCTTCTTATGGGGGCATATTTTACTGTGTAACAATCATACTGCTGGGCACGATTGGTGCAGATAGGATAAAGGGGAGATATTATTGAATTTTATCATTTTTAATATGTTTACTGTATTTTTAACTTTATGGGCTTTTTAATCTTGTAACTCACTCCAAGTCTGCTTGCAAGGTAAAAGCAAAATTATAAATAAATTATTAATGAATTAAAAAGAACAAAAAACAACAACAATCATTTGCACTATCACCTTCAAGAATCTATACTCAAATGTAATGCACAACAACCAGAATGCTCAAAGAAACATTTAGGGCAAATGAGAGACAGCATGGTATAGTGGTTAAGAGCAGTGGCCTATAATCTCGAGAACCAGTTTGATTCCTCCTTGTGCAACCAGCTGGGTCACCGTGGGCTAGTCACAGTTTTCAGAGCCCTCTCAGCCCCACCTACCTCACATGGTGACTGTTGTGAGGAGCGGAAGGGTAAATGATTGCAAGCTGCTTTGAGACTCCTTCGGGGAGTGAAAAGTAGCATATAATAACCAACTCCTCTTCATCATCCACTCAGTTTTGTTAACTGATGAATGCAATCTTTCAGGAAGTAGGCTCTCCACATACACAGAGACTTTCAGGGCAAGTTTCTCTCTGGTGCAACAATGATTCTTGAAGAGCGCCCTGGATCTTTGATCCTTGTGGCTTTCCGGGGACAAAAGCTGGCTGTTTTGGATAAGAAACTTCCCACACCGGTAGTTATGTGTTGTATCTGTGATCCTCCTCTGCTTTGACTTCAAATTGTGCAGAGCCCCCTCAAACAATTCCACAACAGCTTTGAGTTTAGTATTCCACCCTTGCCTATTTTATGTACCTGACTCCCAAAGACAAACATGGTTTCATGGCCTGAATTATCTAAATCCATTTGCAAATACTTCACTAATTGTTAAACTGCTTCTTGGAACTGTTGCTAGATTTGGCAAGTTCTGAGCATGCAACAGAATGAGAGTGTTAATGTCTAATGTATGCAACAAATAGCATAAACATAAAAAATGTCAGTTTTAGAAGACATTGACATACCCATAGTGACCCAAGGAATATGTCATGCAAGCAATCCAATCAACTGTGTGCATGGCTAGACATCATGCTAAAATGCCACCAGCAGTCCAGAAGCAAAGATGCTTGGTATCTTGCTTGTTCTGAATTCATCTGATCATCTGATCAAGCGGAATGCTAGTCTCTAGGGGAAATGATCATTGTGATCAAGGTATGTTCAGATTTCAAGCACATTCTTTGTAAAAATGAAAGCATCACTAGCTGAAATACATAGCTAAGGGCCAAACTACATATAATGTGCAACATGTGTCAGGTCAGAGGTGCCCAACCCAACTCACAGTCACACATATCAACTAGGAAGTCCATCTTAAGAACATATTCGAGCTCAATAGGAGATCAGCATGAGCTTCAGGATATAATCTTTAGAGAGTCAAAGCTCCCTTAGACCATTTACTTCACTGTCCCAGCTCCCGTGCAGGAGCACAAATTTGGGGCAGATGGGGTGCACCAGGCCAAATCTGGGTGCAGGAAGATGTAGGTGCAGGAAGATGTAGGGCAACCTGCCATGACTAAAACTCCAGCCTGCAGCCCAGCATGAAACCACCAGTGCATAAACAGTCTTGCCCCTTCTTGCAACATTCCAAAACCAAATTGAATGTTTTTAAGGCGAGTTTTCTAGTCCATACATGTGACTACATGTCTTGTTTGGCTGTAACAAGTAGAATTCTCTGCCACAGGATGTGAGGATGCCAAGTTTCTTCTTTCAAACAATTAGGATGATTCCTGGAGGAATAACAATACCATCCTCAATAGAGTTACAGCATTGTAAATCCATACGTTGTAACTCTGATGGCCTTTGGTGTACCACTACTGAACAGAAGGACTTGATGGGATTTGGTTTGACCATGCAAGTCAATCTTTTTAAAAAATCACAACATTGACCTGGGAACTGAGAAGCTTCCCGGAGAGTATGCCTTTTGATTACACCTGTCTCTGTTCAAGGTAGACATTACATCTCATTTCTCTTTAAAGACTTCATGAAAATGGCAATGCTTCATGGCAAAAGAGATCTCAGTTTGATGAACGGCAATGTGGCAGCTGGAAAGATAGGTTGGATTATGACTTCAGCTGTCTACTCCAGCTACACTGGAGTCTGTTAAAGTACATATCTACAGTAAGTGACTTTATAGCTGAAACTGCAAAAATGGCTTCTTGACCTAAAAGTTCACAAGCTCAATGCCTGGTCTTGCAGCCTGTCGGAAGGTATTATCTAAAATGGAAGCTTCTCCAGGATTGGCACTGTCAGCCAAAATTCTAAGCTAAATCTATGAATATTTTGACAGCCCTTGGAGATGCTTCATATGTTAAAGTTTTTCTTATCAGGATTAAATTTGTTTGTAACAAAGCTTTATAGTGCAACATTTGAAATCTGATGTAATTACCTCAAGTCTATCAACTGGCAGCGAATGCATGCCATAATCAGTCTTTCTGCAAAAGCCTCATGTCCAATCAGGTAAACATGTCAACATTCTGCACAAGACAATCAATATGGGAAATCTGAAAGTGGGCAAGTATTCTAGCCTATAAATACGTGCGTAAATGAAAAGAGGGAAAGTTGATGTGATTTGCATAATTAGAGAAAGCCTACTCCCTGAAATACAGTTGATAATTTATTTTTCATGTTTTTATTCCATGTGGAATTCCTTATTCATCATGTTTTTGTTTCATGACCATTTCTGCATTTGGAGACATATGTTATTTTAGCCTCGCTTTGGCTTTTGGTTGGGTGCTGTGAGTTGTCACACTTTTTTCCACATTTGGGCTTTCCTCTCCGCATTTCCCAGGCTGAAGTTCACCATGTTTTCCACACTGAGAGTAGGAAGGAGGCAGTCTCCCATGATAGTTTGCTCCCTTCCCCTTTTCCAAAAAGGTTTTTTTTGTTTGCAAAATGGTACCTGCTTACACCTTTCATTTCACTCTGCCCCTTAATCCCACGATTCTATGCCCTCAATCACCTCCCCCCCAGGTATACTAAATGTTAATTTCTTAGCAAGACTGCTTTTAAATATATTTAGACATAACAAATATGGTGGGACCAGGCTATGGCTGCTCCTGGGGGCATGACAGCATCCTCCTGAGTGGCCAGCCTGTGCAGGGAAAAGAGCTACCAAACAGCTGACCAGCTTCCCTTTACACCCAGAGCCTTCCTAGGCAGTGGAGGCTCAATCTCAGCTGCCTAGAAAGGGTCTGTGTTGGGATGGGAGAGTTGCCCTCCCCAACCCTTTACGAACCAACAGCCAGGGGACAACCAACCAATTCAAACTTGCAGAGCATAGAGCTCTGTGGGGGGGGGGGTTGATACTGAGACAGCAGTCCCTCAGATAAGCACCCACACTGTGATCCAAAGCCTTAAACCAGATCCAGAAGGTAAACGGTAAGCAATGCAGCTGCCTCAGCACAGGCTGGATGTGGGTCCTCCAAGATGACCTTGTAAGGACCCTAGCAGTTGCATTTTGAACCAACTGCAATTTCCAGGTCAGAGATAAGGGTAGTCCTGTGTAGCACAAATTGCAGAAATCAAATCTGGAAGTGACCGTTGTATGATTCACTGTAGCTAAGTGTTCTGGAAACAGATAAGGTACTAGTAGCCTTACCAGGCATAGATGGTAAAATGCCAATTGGGAATTTCAGATGACTTTGCCTGACCCATCCAGACATTGATTCCAAACAATTGGCAAATATTTCGGGGAGAAGGTCTGGCTGGCAATCCATCAGGAGATACAGCTGGGTGTCATCTGCATACTGGTGACACCCAGTCCAGAGACTTCCAGATCAGCTGTGTCAGAGGGTGCATGTTAGAGGGTGCATTATACAAATGCCCTTCTGCACAATTCCTTTTTTTACTCAGTTTGCAGAATGACAGACTATTAGAATCATAGAATCATAGAATCATAGAATCATAGAATCATAGAATCATAGAATCATAGAATCATAGAGTTGGAAGGGGCCATACAGGCCATCTAGTCCAACCCCCTGCTCAACGCAGGATTAGCCCTAAGCATCCTAAAGCATCCAAGAAAAGTGTGTATCCAACCTTTGCTTGAAGACTTCCAGCGAGGGGGAGCTCACCACCTCCTTAGGCAGCCTATTCCACTCCTGAACTACTCTGACTGTGAAAAACTTTTTCCTGATATCTAGCCTATATCATTGTACTTGATGTTTAAACCCATTACTGCGTGTCCTCTCCTCTGCAGCCAGCAGAAACAGCATCCTGCCCTCCTCCAAGTGACAACCTTTCAAATACTTAAAGAGGGCTATCATGTCCCCTCTCAACCTCCTTTTCTCCAGGCTGAACATTCCCAAGTCCCTCAACCTATCTTCATAGGGCTTGGTCCCTTGGCCCCAGATCATCTTGGTCGCTCTCCTCTGTACTCTTTAAATTTTATCGACATCCTTCTTGAAGTGAGGCCTCCAGAACTGCACACAGTACTCCAGGTGTGGTCTGACCAGTGCCGTATACAATGGGACTATGACATCTTGTGATTTTGATGTGATGCCCCTGTTGATACAGCCCAAAATGGCATTTGCCTTTTTTACCGCTGCATCACACTGCCTGCTCATGTTTAGTTTACAATCCACAAGTACCCCAAGGTCTTGTTTACACACCGTGCTACCTAGAAGCGTATCCCCCATCCAGTAGGCATGCTTTTCATTTTTCTGACCCAGATGCAGAACTTTACACTTATCTTTATTAAATTGCATCTTGTTCTCATTGGCCCATTTTTCCATTGTGTTCAGATCCCGTTGAACTCTGTCTCTATCTTCCGGAGTATTTGCCAGTCCTCCCAATTTGGTGTCATCTGCAAACTTGATGAATAGTCCCTCCATCCCCTCATCTAGATCATTAATAAATATGTTAAAAAGTACCGGGCCGAGCACCAAGCCCTGAGGTACCCCGCTACTCACCTCTCTCCAGTCTGATGAAACACCATTGACAACAACTCTTTGAGTGCGGTTCTCTAACCAATTCCCTATCCACCTAACTATCTGAAAATCCAGATTGCAGTCCTTCAACTTATCCATTAGAACATCATGGGGAACCTTGTCAAAAGCTTTACTAAAATCCAAGTAAATGACATCAACCAAATTTCCCCGATCCAGCAAACCTGTTACTTGGTCAAAAGGTTGGTCTGGCAGGACCTGTTGGAGACAAATCCATGCTGACTTCCTTGGATCACCAAATTGTCCTCCAGATGTTTGCAGATCGCTCCCTTTAATATCTGCTCCATTATCTTCCCCACAACAGAGGTCAGACTCACTGGTCTATAGTTTCCTGGGTCATCCTTCCTCCCTTTTTTGAAGATTGGAATAACGTTTGCTCTTTTCCAGTCCTCCGGGACATCTCCAGTCCTTAAAGAGGTTCCGAAGATGATGGACAAGGGCTGTGCAAGTTCTCTGGAAAGTTCTTTGAGTACTCTCGGGTGCATTTCATCCGGACCAGGGGATTGAAGTATTTGGTTGTGTTATTTCTCAAGAAACTGAATGTGCCATAATTGCAGGTGTGATTCAGGGTTCCTTGCAGAGGGGGCAATGCGTAAGTGGAGAGTATCGTCCCCTACGGCACCCCACAGGGAAGCGCATAGGGGTGTAATGTGGAAATGGACAGAAAATTCATCCCTTTAAAATGTAAATATGAATAACATTTTTAGTGTGAAAACAGTCTACGTTTTTTTTTCAAGAAACTTCAAGATGGTGCACATAGTTCTCACTGTTTATGACTGGGTAGTTTGCCCCACCTCTTCCCAGGTTGAGATGGGAGAAGATTTTCCCTGCCGGACCCAGTCCACCCCAGATTAGTGCCTTCACATAATGCAACCAGGGTGGAAACATTCTGCTGATTTTTTTTGGGGGGGGGCTGTTTTTTCCTATTAAGGAACCACGTTCCTAAAGGTAAAAAGGTAAAGGTATCCCCTGTGCAAGCACCGAGTCATGTCTGACCCTTGGGGTGACGCCCTCTAGCGTTTTCATGGCAGACTCAATACGGGGTGGTTTGCCAGTGCCTTCCCCAACCACGTTCCTAGATAAACAAATAAAATGCTCCTGGCAGCTCAGCAGCACTCCATGGCACTGCAGAGTCACCTAGGGCATTTTGTGTTATCTTTGAGACACCATTGTCATACAAGGGTGGAGGGGGAGTCAGGCCTAGAAGGCCCGACTCTTCCCTGCCACATGGGCCTGACCTGCATAGGACCCAATGGTACCCGGTGCAAAAAAGGGAATGCAGAAATATCTATGTTCCCTTGCCATGGGGCAGTGCCAATGTCATGTGGAAACAGGTATTAGCCCCACAACCAGATGAGTGCCAGCCAGGGCTTAATTCCCCATGTGGAAATGGTCCCAGTGAGATTCATGGCTGAGATGGGATCAAATGTTATTTTCTTTTATTATTTTCAAACAGCAATGTGTGCCTATTTGATCCTTAAAAAATAAAATGCCACTAATATACTGGTAATAAAATGTCATAGAAGAAGCATTGTGCCATGGAACTGTGATGAAGTTGATGATACCATTTCCAGCATTCCAACAAATTCCCATACATTGCTTAAGCAATCTTGACTGCAGCTCTTTCAGACCAAAATCACCAGGTCTATGACATAGGTACTGGGAAAGGTCAGAAGGGCTTGAGGTTAAAATAATAGTGGCTTCCCTGTGGCCGCAACTGAGGTGAGAATCAAAGCAAGAGTTTCCCACATCATTCTGCTAGCCACTGTGCTGCTTTGCTTCAGCTGGAATATCCAACCTTTGGGCAATGTGCTGAGAATGCTAAACAAGATCACAAATCAAGTGCAAGTTACTTTTCTTGCATGAGATGCTTATCATTTTATATATATATAAAAACTCCATCCTGAGATACCAAATGAGGGGCGGTATAGAAGCCGAACAAATAAATAAATAAACTGACCCAGATACACATAATAGAGTTTTGTCCCCAGACAAGCTCAAAGTAAACTATCTAGAACACCTACTTTTCAAGAACAAGCAGATAAGGGAACAAATATCCCTCCAGATTTAGCCAGATTTAGCCCAGCCTCTTTTTGTGCTGTTTACAAGTAGAATTTTGAAATACGCCTATATTGCCAAGAAGCAAGGGTTCTTTTATATGGAAAAATGAACATAACTTGTGAAGGGAAATATCTTTATTTAAGTAGACTACTAAGAAGTATCACACCTACAGAAGAGTCAATGAAAGAGGACAGCATGTTCAAGTCCCTTCTAATGTCAGGAATCCCAAAGAATGACAGACGATGGGGCATCTCCCCCTGCTCAAACAGCACAGTTTTGGTTTTGCCATACCTGTCTGTGCCTGAGGTTCAAACCTCTGACCAATCCTCTAGTATTTTATAAACTTAACTACGAAAAGTCCTCATATTGGCTTTGGAAAGAGCGAAACATTTCAGACTCTCCCAGGCTACCTCAAATGGCAAGTGGCCATTATGGATAAGGATGCTGCCCTCTCTTTTATTCCCTTGTGAGGAGAAACATGATTTAGCACCAAAAAACACACACAAAACAAACAAAACAAAAAACAGTTTATATCAAGGACACCCAGAGGGAGAGCTAAGGCAAAAAGTTCAGTCCTATCTGGCAAAAACTGTGTGTGTGGATATATATATATATATATAGTGATTATTATTGTTGGAGACATTGTACCATGGCATGGTTCTGCACAACCTTGGAACTTCTTTGATAACTGGTCAGTGAACAGGGACTTGGATTTACAACTTTAAAAAGCTAAATTCAAGGTTCGCTATTCCCATGGACTCTTTGAAAACAAATTCCATTAAAATCAGTGATATTTCCTGTTCAAGCAAATCTGTTTAGGCCTGGGGCATTCGTTTGCCTTCTGCAGTTATGCAGCCATCTCTGGGCCTATGAATGTAGAACAAATGTTGACCTGGAGGAGTTTTTCTAGTGCTATTTCATAGATTTATAGCTGATGAAGTGTAAATTTTGTTCAGCAGGAGAAATATTTCAACTATAGAAGTCAGAACACACACAAAAAATAAAACAACAAAGGACAGAAGAAGTACTGAAAGTTTATAATTAATTGTTTCATCTTTTATTGGAGTACTGGCATTATTGTACAAGTGAGAACCATCCTGATCACACAACCTTGGTTGTGCTAAAAGCATCTTAAAATGTATTTGTATCTTCCTGAAGGTGATGGCTGAAATCAGATGGGAGGTGATTCATACATCAATATGTCTCCCAGGCTGCATCATGGAAGCTTCAATTTCTGACTACAGGTGGTCTTTCAAGCTGTGCACAGGTTTAATAGGGGGAAGACCACCGGAGGCAACACATCCATTTGCAGGCCTAATACTTGATTGTCTTCTTGCACCAGGGAAACAAGTGCTCAGCCTCCAACTACAGATGGAGAGAATTGTTTAACTTTGAAATACACTCAAGGAATCCAGGAGAAACAAAGCCACAAACTGAAACTGCTCAGGTGTGAAATATCTCGGACTCCGCAGAAATACTGGGCTGTTGCACTGCAGCAGGTTCTCAATAAAAGAAACAAAGCCTGAACAGAAAGATAAAAAGGGAGCTTTAGTATTACCCATTGGAGGGAAATAAAAGAGTACAGAGAATGGGCTCAGAAGCATACCATTCAAAAATAGAACTGCTTGAATAAACACAAGTGTTTGCATTGTTCATGCAATTCATATGCTAGAGCTGAAATTTGTTGCTACTGTTATCACAGTGAATAATGCTACCAAGCAAAGTGAAAACGACTCTGTGGGCTGATTCGTGCAGAGGAAAATGAGTGTGAATGGCTCATACACATCATTTCCTCTCTGACGATCCTGTGAATTGCATCCCTTTGAGTCCAGAGGTTGCATTACAAATAGGTATACTTAAGATTTAAAGCTATTTCCGGCTCGCCTAGCAATCTTAGAGAAAACAGGTATTTTTACAACCAGAAATGAGGGGAAAAAACCTGTGAAGCAGCAGCATGTGTTGAAAGCTTTTCACCAACAAGGAGTCCTTGTGTGAGTATCTATGCTGTGGAGGCAGCACTTAATGCACCCTATGCCAACAAGCGAGATTTTCACATAAAGCCCGTGCTTTTGCTTGAAAAGAAGTATCACTGATTGAAATGGCATTTATTCCCAGGGAGCCCATAGCAAAAGTGGACCTTAAATCTTGCTTCCTCGAGTCCAAATCCATCTGGCTTTCCGCTGAATACAATTGTTGGAATTTAGTCTCAACCGATCATTTGATCTTCCAATTCATCATAGCACTGAGCTGCCTGGAACTACCCAGGAACTACCATGACTGCATACAACAAACTCTAGTGGCCAGCTGCCGTGCAAGCCTTTGAAGCACCTCCAACAAGAATGGGAGAGACAGAAACTGAGGCGGAACTTTCAAGCATGAGATGGCCAGAAGACGAGGATTGATTTTATCTTGCTGTGACAGATAGAACAACGTGCACATAAGCACATTTCTAGAAACTGGATCTGGCCTGCAATTGGATGTGTGTATGGATACACAGTGAGAAATGTGGAGGAATGCTTATTCCTTCTAAGAATCCCACCACAGGACATTAGAAAACAACAAAAAACCTTAATATTCCTTTATTCTAACTTCAGGCCACCTGAACTAATTTGGGATTGCTCACTTATGCAACCATGAAAGCCAAATGATAAATTTTGTTTCAACCTGTGAATGCTGTTGTCTGCCATCATGATGGATTTACACAGCATCCACCTGTGGCTTATCCTGCAGTTTTAACTCCTGGTCACTAGGGGATACTATAGTCACACAGTTTTTATAAGTGGGAATCTGTCTCCTTTTGTACTGTTAGAGTTCCTAGTTTTCCCAGTGTTTTGATTTGATGAACTACAACAAAACAGAAGAATGGTTGAAGTGTCATTGAGGTTTGGGATGAGACTATGAGGGAAGGGTAGTATGCCTAAGAACTATCCACAATGGCACAGTGCATGTTTTGCTGAAAATGGCAAGAATTTGGTTTTTCTTATACAAAAAGAAATGTTGCATTGTCATTATTTGTTGGTCTTCTAAAATTTGAACTTTAGTAGCATGTGGTTGTTGTTCTTACCTGCATGAATATAACCCAATATAATAATAAATGATAATTGTATACAACTCTTTAAAATTGTTTGGAATCTATATAAACACCTAGTGCGGGAAGGAGGAGGCTTATCTTATTAAGTAAGTAAAATTCATGTTTAATTTGATGCAGGGATTGTGTATAGTATTAGAAGTAATTCACCTTGAGTTTCCAAAACAGAGCCAACTATAAATCCCAAAATAAATAAGTAAAATCAACATTAAAATATTCTGTAATCAAGTTATAATTCATTCTAGTAATTATCAGGTAAAGAATATGTATGTAAAGAAAACTACTACAGTGAACTAGTCCTTGGACTCTTCATTATCTGGTACTTTGATTCTCCCAGATTATTTTATTTTATGGTTTAGTCTATAAAAAATCCTTAAAAATAACTTAAGCAGCCTCTCAAGAACTATGGCTAAGCTGTCATGAACTGGTATACTTCTTGCAAAATCTTTACCCTTTCCAACAACAACAACAAAACCTCTCATAACTCTTTCTAAAAATGTGTCATTCATTCCAAACAGGAATGAAAACATTTATGCATTCTGAAGAAGGGCAATGTTTCTTGCCATTCTTCTGAAATAGCTTCATGAAGTTTCTATGGGGTCAGATTGGATCAGCTGTGCAGTGTGATGGGCAGCACCTATACAATGAGGTTCAGAGTACTGTAACAAAAGCTATGGGTAGTGAGGGGTTGAAAATCCTCTCTAGAGTCTATGAGCCAGTGCCATAGGCTCCATGATTGGCTAGCCACAGCTGAGTGGGAGTGAATATTACTGGGCTGTGGGCTGGAGGGAACACAGTCAGTCGGAGCCTAATCAAAGAGAGGGCTGGTTCAAAACATATAAGCTCAAAAACTCCTTTAAGGGGAAACCCTAGTGAGAATATTGGGTTTTCAATTGATAGCATGGCTGGGACTTACTGAGGCTGCATGTTGATGAGGCGAGGGGGCGGCTAGGAGGTAAGTGCAACAGCCATCCTGGGGCGGGCCTAGCAGTGCATATTTAAGGCATCATGTGCCAGGGCTCAGCCTCTTGCCTTTAGCTTACTGACAGCTTCCCTCCCTCCCACTGTGTACCCTGTCTGCATACCCCTGGAGGTTGTGAAGCCTCCTAAGAGGTGGCACGATTCATGGGCTGAGAAGGCTTGGGGAACCCATTTGCCAAGAGACTGGGGGCAGATCTGTGCGAGATCCATCTTGGCATAGTGGTTAAAATTGTGGACTTCTAATTTGGTGAGCCGGGTTTGATTCTCCGCTGCCCCACATGCAGCCAGCTGGGTGACCTTGGGCTCGCCACAGCACTGATAAAGCTATTCTGACCAAGCAGGAATATCAGGGCTCTATCAGCCTCACCTACCTCACAGGGCGTCTGTTGTGGGGAGAGGAAATGGAAGGCAAATGTAAGCCGCTTTCAGACTCCTTCTGGTAAAGTGGAATATAAGAACCAACTTTTCTTGTTCTTCATAATGCAATAGAAAGAGTGAGGTGGAAAAATGTGTGTTGTACTCATTCTCCTGAATGAGGACATGGGTTATTTACAGTATGGGTTAAACTAGGTTCTGTTTCTGACTGATATATATCATCAAATGATGAA
The DNA here is from genome assembly GCF_049243985.1 of Paroedura picta. NCBI lineage: Eukaryota > Metazoa > Chordata > Lepidosauria > Squamata > Gekkonidae > Paroedura > Paroedura picta. The sequence continues at coordinate 82,157,506 of NC_135374.1, read as the reverse complement.
CCTGACTTTTAAAGTGTGGATTGAATAGGTTGCTAGCATTATTATCATTATTATATTTTTATAGCCTGTCCTTCCCAATTGGCTCAGGTTAGCTTCATCATGACTCTAAACTTGGCCAACATCACTAAAAACAATTAAACAATCAAACAATCAAATAATTAAATCCAGATGGCCTCCATAAACTGACCAATTACTTATTAATCAGAAGGGGGTATGTGTGTCAAACAGCATGCTACAAAATGCTTGCATGGAAGTGGTAGATCTAGTTTATGTAGTTATTCTACCACCTTTTGCACATGTGGGACTGTCCAGACCTGATAGGAGCTTTATGCTCCATGTCAACCACAGGCAAGGTTGCTTTGCTCGACTCTAGGAGTGGAGAAAGGCTGAATATAGAATCACTGAAATGAATTCCAGAATGCCATCAGACTGAATTCAGAAACTCTTGATACTACATTTATGTGATTTGTTATAGTGTTGTGCTTCCAGTTAAAATACTGGAACTGACAGAATCTACTGTCTTATTTATGTCTTGCTTTTATAGCATGAAAATTATTCTACTTGTTGCTTATAAGCTTTTTGATGCACTGGTGTTTTCCTTCACTATCACCATGCATTCCAGCCCCCCATCACCACTTTCACTGTACACGTCCACTGGGCTTTCTTTTTATCATTCTGCATGGATTTTCCTTCCTTCAATGCTCAGTTCCCTTTTTGTATATTGTTTTCCCAGCTTTTGTGAAAAATGGTTTTGTGGTGCTTTGTCCCCTTATTTCCCTCCCAAGATGAAGGTGATTCAAACGCATAATGATTCCTTTGGACATCCCTCTGCCCGTTTCTCACCTCTCAGAAGCCAGTCATCCACTGCCAACACTGTATGGCATGATTGGCCCCTCCTTATTGGTCTGTTTCATGACAGGCATGTTTTTTGTTTTGTTTTTTGAAAATGTAAGGTGAGATTCTTCAAACTGTACTTACTGTCCAATAGTGATCTTAGCAGAAGATTCTCTCCCTTTAATCAATGTACTAACTCCAGTATTGCTTCCTTTCCCATCTGGTCAATTCTGCTTATGCTCATAGAAGCCTTCCTGTCCCCAGCTGGGGCAGCTTTGCTCAGCAGCTAGGGCATCCAAAGCTGCCTCAGCTAGGGGTGGGGGTGCCTTTTTGAGCATAAGCAGCCCAAGCCCAGCCATGTCACCTCAGAGGCAAAGCCCTCCACAAGAACTGCTTGGGACTGACTCCCAAGGAGCTATACATGAGTTCATTCTGCTTATGATCATAGAAGTCCCCCACGGCCCCAACCAAGGTGACAGCATCCAAAGCTGCCTTGGTTGAAGGCAGAGAATCCTTTTTGAGCATAAACAGATGGAGCCCAGGGACCTCATGCGAGCTGGATTATTTCCCTTTCGCATACACAAGCACTGGAGCTGGACTAAGCAGCTGCCCTGGTTCCCTGCCTCTGGCTGGGCCAGGAGGAAAACAGCTATCAAGATGCTCTAGAGTCTCCCAAGGCTATCCAACTGTAGGTAACTCTTAAAGAGCCCCTCCGCACTGCTGCCAAGATGCTTGCTGAGGGAAGACCCTTGATTCATCCTTTCCCTCCTGTAAATCACCCCTTCTGCAATAATAATAATAATAGTAAGAATTATTTTCATACCCTGTTTTTCACTACTGCCTTTCACCACAACATATATCCTGTGAGGTAGGTTGGGCTGAGGGAGCTCTGACAGGATTGTTCTATGAGAACAGAACTATCAGGACTATAACAAGCTCAAGGTCACCCAGCTGGCTGCATGTGCAAGAGCAGGGAAACAAACCAGGCTCGCCAGATTAGAAGCTGTCACTCTTAACTGTTACACCAAGCTGCATTCTCAACAGAGGCACTAATCTCTTTAAACTTTAAATACTACACACACACAGTATATAAAGCTTTCTCTGACAACATAGCCTTGTAAAATGCCCCCCTTCAATTTCACTACTTGTGTTGCCTAGCCCTTTTTTCCACCATAAGGAAACAATTAAGGTTGGATGGGACATCCACTTTGGGTTCCCGTAGAACTGGATCACATGGTCCAATCTTCTCAAAACTTGGGGGGGGGGTTCTTTTGAGGAGAGGCTCCAGCAGCTATGCTGCAAATATATCTCTACCCTCCCCCCCCCCAGGCAACTGAATAGATAGACAGGCAAAATTCCCCCTTTAACTTTAATAACCCCATAGGTCATAATCACCTGAATCCAAATTCCTATATTGAAAATGGGATTCAGGTGGGTATCCCTGAATTGATTGGGTCAGTATCTAAAATGTACCAGTGGTGTTTTTGTAGTAGTTGTTGTTATTTGTGTGTGTGTGTGTGTGTGCACTTCTGTATTTGGGAATTACTTTTTGGTGAGAATGCTGGGTAGAGTCATGCAGCACAATTTTAGCTGAGGAATCTATTTATACATAGATGAAGGTTCCAGCTATAAGCAAGCATATTTGGAAGTATTAGACACAGTGGAACTTACTTCTGCACAGAAGAGGAAGCTACAAAGAAATGATAAAACCATTGAACTTAACACATGAAATCTATGCCTTTGGGACAACCCTTGACTGTACACAGTAAAAGTATAAGATCTGCAGTGTGTTGTATTTGCATTTTCCTTAGTCAACATGGTGCTATTTCTAAATAAGACTATACACATTTTCTTAAGGTTTTTGAAGTTTTACAAAGAATGTTCTTCTTGCTATGGTTAACAGAAGCTTCCACACCTCCCTTCCTTGATTAGTGTATCTGTTATTTCATCTTCTACTTACAGCTTTATTCTTCCTCTCCTGGAAGTGTCAGTCATAAACTTGTGTCACTTCTGCCTTCTTATTTAAAAGTAAACCTGGTTTAATCTTTATCCTCATGGTATGCTACTTTTGACTCACCAGGCTCACTCAGAAGCTTTTGAAGCTTCTGAAACACATATTTCCTGATGTGCTTATTTGGGTATATCATACCTGTTGCTCTCATCTAATGAAAATAAAGGCATCCATTTCACTAAATGAGATCCTTTTGGAGCAGATATGGAAATATGTTTTTTTTGGCATTGACATTTCTTTCAGCAGTTTGTTGAGGGCTGGCCTCAGACCAGTGGAGAATCTTCAGAGGAGGAACTAAGCTGTGAGAGCCTGGCACAGGCTAACTTCTTCCTCAACAGGAAGAGACATAAAGGCAAGCTGCTCAGGACTCCAAGCTGGAAGAGGCTGCAGGGGCACCTCAGTCTGGCAGCCCACCCGGTCCTCCCAGCCTGAGACTAACTGAAGATCATGATCACATGGCAGCTCACCCAAACACCTGCAGAATAATGTAGGCAGTATCTTCCAAGTCAACTGGAGATTAAAATGTACAGTGCACACTTATTGGCCTGATGCTGGTTGCTGGAAGTGGATGAGTCATCTCAGGATGAGGACTAGCATGGGGGGCTATTTAAGGACTGCTAGGGTAACAAACAGATGCAGAAGCAATGCACAGTTGGCTTGCTGCATTGCACCTTGCCTGTCTTCTGTAATTACTGGAATTCTTGACCCTGGACTAAACCTCTTGGACTTCAATTACTGGACTTCCCTTGAATGACTGTTTGAACTCCACACTTCTGACTTGGTTCCATTCCTGATGATGCTCTCCTACAAATAGCCAGACTATTGCAGTCAAAACCTGACACCCAGGACTGCAGCCTGAACCAGCACACAGTGGTACAACAAGATAAATGAATCATGAATCAGTTCCATTTGATGAAATGTTGGTACTTACTATTCCGTTAATAACTATGAATATCCTTATGTTCAAACTACTGGAATAAGTCAGCCTACATTGTAACTAATAAGAGGTGCATCATCAGATCACATTGATACAGACCACACATTTTAAGATTTTGGACTTTCCTCAGACTTGTCCATAACATATGCAATTGATGGGACTTATTCTTACACTTTTTGGGTAGACTGCATTGGGAAATGATTTTGCAATTTCTCCCTGTTTTGTTACCTGCATTAGTAAACAATGTCCCCAAAGTACAGTCACTTACCACCTACAATTTTCGTTTGGTATAATATAGCCATAAAAATATATTGATTTTGCTACCGAGATTTTTTAAAATCCCTGGCCATAAACTAGATTTTGAGTTTTCCCAGAATATATTACTCCAAGGATTTTGTAGAGATACAAATCCTCCTTACAACCTGATAACCCTGCCCCATCACAGATATTTTGGGGATATAAAAAGGTTCCAGATGAAAACAGCATTTATAGTCCTTATATTCAGTGAAAAATTATAATCTTGCTATCCCCAAATTTCCCATACCAAATGATACTGTTGCATGCACTTCCTCCTAAGGGAAAACAAGAGTTTGGGAGGGGTAGGCCCTTCAGCTGATCTGCTGTACTTTGACCCTTTAAACTTTAAAGTACCATTGTTTTCAGTGAGATACCTTCATGTTCCATCTCCAGAATTCTTCCCCCATTGAAAATAATAGTTCTTCATTGTTGAAATAGATACTGTGCCATAGACCAGCTGGGAGGCATTCTAAATAGGGGATGGTAAACCTGGCCTGTTGAATGTAAAAGCATTATTTTTAACAGCTGAGGTGCCAGCAGCCAGATTGCATATTCCCCACTTCCTTGCAAGCCACAAGTATGAAAGGGGGAGAGAGGGAGGGAGAGAGCTCCCTGAAAGGGTGGGGACCTACAGATGCACTTGCTGCTGCTGTGACTACTGAAAATAATGCACCTTTAAGACTTAAAGTGCTGTCCTTTTGTTCAATGGCTGGTAGACCTGGCCTACAGATTTAGAAGCAAGGGCTTCCTCCTCCCACTGGAAATTATGGGTATTAAACCAGGGATCTGCATCTATTATTTAGAGAACCACCCAAATGGCATGCAGCACATCAGTAAAACTTTAAAAGAAGTTCAAAGGTTTGCATGTTCTTATTGGAATTAATAGTCTTTTAAGGTTTTTGTTGGGACAATTGGTACTCTTTTCCTTGGAAACCCTCAAAGACCCATTATGCACAGCGGCAGCTACTCTGCACTGCCACCATGCCATTGTAGTGGGGCAAAAAGCCCCGCCACCTTCTGTGTATGCACAGGGGCAGAGCTGTCCTGGCGCAACGGCCCCACGTAGGCAACATGGGGCCGGAAGCACAGAGAGCGCAGGTAAGCGGCAGCAGCGGCTGGGGGGGGGATTGGCGGTAGGGGGCCCCCACTGCAGAATGGTGGGGAGCAGCATACTGCTCTCCCACCATAGCGGGGGCGGGGAGTCAGTCCTGTTGGCTCTGCAGAGCCATGGAGCCGGCAGAGGATGTCGTAGGTTGGGGGAGGAGGGCGGCTTGGCCCTTGCCTGTGCCCTTGGGAGTCCTGGGACTCCAGAAGAACCCACATTTAATTAACACAGGTCTTAACACAGGTCTGTGGAGGGGGCATCTCATTTTCCCCTGCATCCTCTCCCCCTGCCACTTCTTCTTTTCCTCTTCCTTGCAACACTAAGCCTTCAGCTACATTTGTTACTGCCATTATACCCACTTTTCTCCAAAATGGTGACCCAGAACACCTTTCATCACTCTCTTTTTCTCCATTTTATCATCAAAACTACCTTGTGAGGTAACTTAGGCTGACAATATGTAACTGGTCCAAGGTCAACCAGTGAACTTCTGTGGCAGAGTAGTGATTCATATCTGGGTTTCCCAGATCCTAGTCTGAAACTTTAACCACTACACCACACTTATTTTTGAGGATTTCTGCTATTGAATAGTAGTGATCAGTCAGGCCTGGGTGCATCATGCAAGGTGAAAATTTATCAGGTGGTTACTGCTAGTCTTGGCTCTAATGACTCCTCCATCAAAGGTCAAAACAGGCTTGGAAAGGGCCCTGCCTCCTTGTTTTTTGCTGACAGAAACCAAGTCTTGTAGGTCAGCAATATTATGTGATTGTTTAGCATTCAGCACTACAGGTTTCTTTAGTTTAAAATGATTTTTTATTTCACATTTTTCTGGCAACCTGGGCCATAAGCATCCACAGATTCGGTCATGTTGAAAATCTGATGCTGCATTGTTGGTGCACAGATCATATTATTTAAAATGCATGAACAAAGAATCATGGATGCAATATGCATGAAGAAAAAGATAGGACTAATGTGCTGAAAGAGCAGGAGAAGTCTGAAATCATTCCTGATGTGATATAACCAAGCAACAATGGATTCACAGAAACTTACAGGTAGCCAGAAAGCCTCATCAGAATGATTCCTTCATCAGAAATCAAAAGGTCACCAACCTAGAAGAGGAAATAATTACAGCTGTTGACACTGTATACAGGAAAGAATCATAAGCAGTCAAGAGTGCATTAAACTTATTTTACAGTTAGCTAATAATTTGGGGAACATATGGCCAATAAAGTTAAAGATTTTGTTTAAAAGGGATTTTGTTGCAATGCCTATACTACCCATCAACATTCATATGCACTTCAGGTCAAGCTACTCTGTAGCACCTGGAAGGATTCAGGTGATAATCATATACACAGATAAATGTATGTTGTAATCATTGATGACAATGGCATATGTTGCATATGAATATCAGGAAGCAACATTTTAGAATGCAGATATTATTTGCTTATTTTCCAGTGGCACTACAGATGGAAGACCTGTAATTCTGAAGTTAAGCTGTGGGGATCATGTGTACCTCCAAGAAATCGATCAGAGACTGCAACAATTAAAAAAACAACACAGATGCTGCTGTGATTAGGGTGGCCACCTGTTCTGTCTTTATGAGCTCATGCTTTACAGTGGGCATTTGAGATGCAAGAAATTAGTTTTCTTATACTTTGAAACTCTAGTTGCATTTGGGTTGTTACTACCAACATAAATATTGCATGGCCTTAATTCCACAAATGAACTAGGGACAATCTCTCTTTACTTTACCCTTGAAGGGTTTCTCTAGACCAAATGTCAGCAGGCTTAGAGCACTAAATACCTGTTTGTAAGCAGGTAAGTTTAAATCTAGTACCAGAGCCCCTTCATGATGTACTACTGCTTGTGTTTATTCTCCTCCCCCCCCCCCCAAAAAAAAACAAGTCAAGAGATTTGTGAAGTCAATGAATGAATTAGTGTAGCATGGTAGACAAAATGTTCCATGGAGAGGGAGAAAAGAATTTGTGTTTACTCATGAAGCCTACTGAGTAACCTTGAGAACATAAACTGGCCTTTTCAGCCAGTCAAACTAGAAAGAATATTTGTGAGGAATACAAACATTATCATAAATGCTAATCCAAGATACGCATGTTTACTCTACCTGAAATATACAGTCTATGCATGTAGAAACCTAGCTAAACAGTCAATGTGATGGATTACAGCGACTGGTCTCCCTTTTGGAAGGCTACATTCCAATAATCCAGACTTTTTGATTATTACTCAAGAATTAGCTGGGAGGAAAACTTTGAACCAGCATCCTAACTTCTAGTTGGCTCAGGGAAGGAACTCCCAGACTATAGGGGAGTCCATAAATAAAGCCTGGGAAGCAATTCATGTCAAGGAACAGGTTCATAGCTTGGAGGTTTTCCTGGATCTGAGCCCAATGTTAGATAGACAGGTTGTAACAGTGGCCAGGGATGCCTTTTATCAGTGTTGGTTTATGGACTATTGGTCTACCAGGATCAGTATGGTCACCAGTTTTCAAGCAGCAATCTTTTGCATAACCTACTGCTTGGTACATTTAAACTAGAGATGTTGGGCATTGAACCTGGGACCTTCTGCATGCCAAGCAGATGATCTTCCACTGAACCACAGTCTCTCCCTACCAGTGTGTTTGAATAGCAGGTGGGGCTGTTTGTCTGGCATAGCCCATCTCTCCTAGCTTTGTTTGTTTGTATTTAATTGAATTAATTTATAATCTCCACTGTATTTTTAATTGTTTAAATGGTTTTTAATGCTTTTCCACACTCTGGAAGGAAAGGCAACATAACAATGTTTTCAATAAATAAATATGAAGGACCCCCCTTTGTCAGACTGTGGCAAGATAGACTGTCTTGGATCCATTCTCAAGCAGAGAAACATAGAGGTACTCTTCCAAGTAAAGATTCTCTAGCAATTGACCTTTTGACTCAGTGTTCTGCCTTATTTTTACTTGCTCATAGATTGTTCAGAAGTTTAATCGCTTTCTAGAATCTATGTATCCTTCTACTTATTTACCTAATAGTAAGTAGATTGAGAAAATGGCTGGGGGTCTCTTCTTCCTTCCTAGAAATAAGAGATTGATTCAAAAAAAGAAGTTCCTTGCTCAATAGGGGGTTGGAAAGCAAAAGTCTTAAATCCCACAGTGTTGTGGTTCTCAATCAACCTTGGTGTGCAAGTCTGAGCCATGAGTGACAAGAAAAAAGCAGGAGTAGCCAAGAGCCAAGGAAAATGTGTGACTATTTCAACACATTAGTACATATATAAGTTTTATACATGTATATAAACTTTGATATATTTCAATGAATGTATATAGGCGATTGCAGGCCTTGCATGACAATGCATCTGAGAAGAGCTACTGCTTTTCAGACCAGTTAGCTTCATGGTGGTGTTCTGAGAATGAAATGGGATGATGCCTTTATATGTTGCCCTTCCAGAAAGAAAGGAATGCAAGTATGATAAATTCATCTTAGAATCATAGATTCGTAGAGTTGGAAGGGACCTCTAGGGTCATCTAGTTCAACCCCCTGCACAATGTAGGAACTCACAATTACCTGCCTACCCACAGTGACCCCAATTTCATACCCAAGTGATTTCCCCCCACATCAAAAATCTCCAGAATTCAGCCTAGCCTGGAGGGAATTCACCTACAATACCACAGTGGTGATCAGCAATTCCCTGGGTATGCAAGGAAGGGCAACAAGAGACAGCCACTGGAACATCCCTTCCTACCCACCCACTCACAAGTTCATAAAATCAGCCTTTCTGCCAGATGACTATCTAGCCTCTTCTTAAAAACTTCCAAAGAAGGAGAACCCATCACCTCCTGAGGAAGCCTGTTCCACTGAGGAACTACTCTGTCAGAGCTTCCTCCAGATGTTTAGCCAAAAATTATTTTGAATTAATTTTTACCCATTGGTTCTGGTCTGACCCACTGGGGCAACAATAAACAACTCTGTTCCATCTTCTATATGACAGCCCGTCAAATGTTTACAAATGGTTATATTACCTCTTAGTCCTCTTTTCTCCAGGCTCAACACACCATGTTCCTTCAACCTCTCCTCATAAAACTTGGTCTCCAAACCCCTCACCAACCAGCCGTGCCAGTTACTGAGATGAGCCGTACCAGCTCGATGGCCATATGGGGTTTTGAAATCTGATCTTTTCATTAATAGTTCAATACTAACCCATATGCCATGTGGAGTTCAAATGGGTTCAAGTATGCATTGGAATTTTGCAACTGGTATTATTGAGAAAGAGCCTCTTGTGGCGCAGAGTGGTAAGGCAGCAGGCATGCAGTCTGAAAGTTTTGCCCATGAGGCTGGGAGTTCGATCCCAGCAGCCGGCTCAAGGTTGACTCAGCCTTCCATCCTTCCGAGGTCGGTAAAATGAGTACCCAGCTTGCTGGGGGGTAAACGGTAATGACTGGGGAAGGCACTGGCAAACCACCCCGTATTGAGTCTGCCATGAAAACGCTGGAGGGCGTCACCCCAAGGGTCAGACATGACCCGGTGCTTGCACAGGGGATACCTTTACCTCTTTATCTTTTATTATTGAGAGGAAAATCACTTCCAGAAGTCAGTTCATATTTCCTTTGAATTTGCAAACACTCACTTGATAAATATTGTAAGGGGATTACATTTTTCAGTTAATATCACATGATACAAAAACATTGTGCTTTGTGGAAGTTTTGGTTCTTTGCTTTGATAATAATCAAGTGGGGTCAGATACTAATAAACAATAATGGAGTTACTCAGGCGAATTATCTCTGATTTAGATCCAAACAAATTATGTGACTCAAATAGTATGGAAAGATATAATCTCAATTAGCTGAATGCAATAAATGGCTGGAACCAACTGAAAGCACTAATGTCTTACAGAAGAGCTCTTGATTAAAAGTTATCCAATACACCTTTGAAGGGCAACTAATCTTATTCATGACCAAATGGTAACTGCGGTAAAAGTTTGATGGCATATATTTCTTGTTGAATGAATAAACATACAGAGAAGGCATAAAGTATTTTTGCTTCCTTTAGGGAAAATGTTTTGCTAAAGTTAACAAAACCAATTAATTATGAAGATGTATAAAAGCTGGTTCTAGCAGAAGATAGTGATTGGCATGAAATGGCCATTCAAATAATTGTATGTACTATTCTCTGTCTCTCCATCCTCCTTCTAAAGATAGCTTGATTCATTTATGGAAGAACCAGGATGGTCCCATTAAAGTTAAACATTTTAAGTGTACAAGTTTGGTAGGAAAGAACTAAACTTAAAGAAAAGTTTTTGACTGGAGTTATATGATATCCCTAGATTACTTCCATCACTTAAAGATTTGGGATTTACTGAAGATCCTAGATAAGTCTGTTCATATTTGGTAAATATAGCACTATGTATAACTGTTGCTACAGCCACAGCGATATCAAAATATAGGCATATATGTTAATAAGCAGCTCTTTAATCTAGTACAGGGGTCCCCAACCCCCGGTCCGCAGCCCGGTACCGGGCCGCAAAGGCCATCGTACCAGGCCGCCAGCGGCCGCGCCTACCTCCCCCCCTGCAGCGAGAGGGGGGAAAGAGGCCGGCACGGCAGCCGGCGCGGCAGCCGGCGCGGCAGCCGGTGCACCAGCGACACTAACGTGCACGCGCGGAACTGCGGTGCATGTGCATTTGCGCCCCTGGTGGCCAAAACGCACATGCACAGCAACTCTGCGCATGCATGTTAGCGCCACCTGGTGGCCAAAACGCGCATGCGTGGCAGTTCTGCGCATGCACGTTTTTGAGCAACTGCGGCAGCCGGGCCGCTGGCTCTCCCCCACCCCTGGAGGCGGTCCCCGACCAGATGAAGGTTGGGGACCGCTGATCTAGTATATTAGGCCTTAGGCACAAATGTAATGAGGGTTGGGTTGTCTTCTTTTTACTGTCCCTCCTTGGGTCTTTGTTTTTAAATGGCGTTACTATAATTTCAAGACAATAAAATATGAACAAAAAGAATCCTACAGCATCTGATATCTATCTCTCTATATCAGATAATAATGGTAGTCAATTGATAGATTATTGAAATAATAACTTTTATAATTTTATAATATTATATATGAAAAAACCTATGGATGAATATTACCCTGGAAGTTATTATTTCAGTAATCTATCAATTAACTGCCATGATTATTTTAATAACTTGTCTAACTTACTCTTCTCCAAAGGATTCCATCACCAGGGAAGTGCATTTTATCGTAAAATTTTGTTACAACACTGTGAGGAATGTGAAGCTGAGACAGTATGACAGAAGTGAGGATTTTAACCCAGGTCTCTGAGATCTTAATCTGACCCACTAATTGCTACATCATCCTGCTTTTATTTATTTAAACAATACGTAAGATCCATTTTCCTAACAGATTTTCTGCCAGAGTACAGTTTTCATTTCTCTTGAAATATATCAACTTAGACATGAGAGCAATTGACCCCATTCTTCTATGCCAATCATTCAGTGAAGACCAATCAGCAAATTTCCAATAGGAGGTAAAGCCCATTTTAGCAGCAGTCATCAGACTCCTGACTAATTCCCAATAATCAACATTTTTCATGGCTTTCAATCACCCAAGCCAAGCCACCTCCAGCCAAAGAAAAGACATATAGCCACTTATATCTTTAATTACCTCTAAAATACCTTAGTCCTTGAACAAAGCCAAAGAATATTTAAAAAGTGTTAATTTAAGTAGTGTCTTACAGCCTTTATGTCTTTACCAGTAGTGTGATGTACAGATATTTAGCAGCTGAAGTCCTCTCCCTCCCCTCTTGCATGCACAGGACATGTCCACCTGCTAGATGTCTAATGCCGGGGTGCTGTCAACTGCAGGATCTAGGCCAACCAAACAGTTGGCTGGCAACTACATATGCTGTCATTTTCACAGCAAACATTTTGGAAAAGAAAACATGGCATTTCTTTTGCCAGCTGCAAACCATCAGGCCTCTTATCTCCTTGTCTCATTTCTGCTTGACTCACACAACTGCTCAACAGCTTTGTGGTTGTTCTTTAAGGGTGATGGTGATTGGGGAGTTTCATTTCCTTATGGAATGAATGGGAAGGCGACTGTAAGCCGCTTTGAGCCTCCTTCGGGTAGGGAAAAGCGGCATATAAGAACCAACTCTTCTTCTCCTTCTTCTTCTTCTTCTTCTTCTTCTTCTTCTTCTTATGCCTTGCAGCAACATTCATATCTGTACAACGGACAAGACTAGTTTTTCCCCAGAGTCTCAGATGGTTGGGTCAGGTCATTAAATGGTGTCTGCAGGGAGATGAGGGTTTAACTCCTACAGGGATCTGGGAAGAAAGTGTAAATGCATTCAATGATCTTGGTAAATATGGATTCTCCCTCCCTCACTGCTGCTCTGCCTCAGGGGAGCACCTGACCTGTGAAGCATTGTCCTTTAAATCCTGTTCAATAGTTAATGGGCCATTATTTTCAATGGGCAGCAGACTTGGCCTCTGGAGCCCATTGAAACAGTGAACCTTTAAACTTTAAAGGATGTTTAAAGCATTAATGCACCATGGTGTGCTCCCTCCTCCTACACTACCCCACTGTTTCTGGGGTGGGCAGGCTCAGAAATAATTTTAATTTTATTTTGGCTTTCCATGGAACAATAATTTTCATTCCATTTTGGGAATGTTCTGATATCTGGACACAACATTCTAATATGATAACAGGAGGGCTCTCAATATTTAATCTGCCTTTCCTACCTTTCTGATATAGAATTAAAATGTTTCATTTTCAGACCTCAATACATGGAAAGTAATTCACTGATCAGGCCTGAATTACTCATGAGCCGGTGTACTACCCAATGAAACATCACCCTGAGTCACTTATGGCTTTCATGTTGCAGTGCACATCTTGCATGTACATACATACATCTGCAAGGAGGAGCCAACATGCATTCACTTCACAGGGGAGGCCTGGCACCAGTACCTGGGTAGATGTGGAGTTTATATCACATACTGATCATGTTTGAATGTAATGTGAGAATTGTTCAATGTACATACAAAGAAAAAAAATCCATCATACATTGTTCACAGATTGTATGGAAACTCACTGTATCTAATAAATAGGGCTTCTGTGGTGTTCTAATTATTTACTTTTCCTAACCACAAAGCAAAATCCAAGAGAATGAAATACTACTATAGCCACTGATGGGTGGATATACTCATGATCAAGGCATTGTTGGAATTATCCCTTTTCATTTGGCCACTATATACAGTCATATTTCATTTTTCTACATATGTTGGGAATCTCTTAAATCTTGAGCTGTGTCTTAAGACTTGATTACACTGATGGCAGTGAAGGAGTGGAAGGAGCTTCTCCAGTGGAGTTACACCATCAGCAGAACATAGGCTATAGCAACATATTCATGCATGGCTTCTTGGTGAGATTTTCAGTTTACTATTAGATATAGCATGCATAGCATATAGCCCATGTGCTGTCATCAGTGTAACAGAACAAGGCTTCCTGAATCACTGCTATTTGATTTCCTTGCAAAAAAAAAAAAAAAGGCAATGACCTAGTTCTTCATGTCTGCTTGTGCACCTGCAATTAAATATTTGGGCTTTTGCCTAGATTAACTTTTCAATTCACTGCATCCCATGATTGTGTTTGTTTTAGGTTCCTACTCAGTTTTAACATTCCATGCATCCCATTTCCTTCTCTCTCTCAGTCTGCCATTCTTCAGACTTCTCATTTTTGACCTTCCCAATTCAGAGCTTTCTTATATTGATTAACTGGCCCCACAGAAAGAGTTGATTTCTTGAAACTCACATTTCTTCCCGCCCTCTGTTGTAAAGCCCCTTTGAGTGACTTTCAAATAAAGTTAGACTGAACTTGACATCTTGTTTGAGTGGGTTTGAGAGATCCCCCCTTTTTTTCTTTTCTTTTTTTTGTAAAATAATGGATCTCTTGACAACCAGCTTTTGAAATGTTTGCTTTTTTTTCTTTTCCTGGAGAAGTAAAGTAAGTCACAGGCATGACACTCAGGCATGTAATTCAAACACTGCTGATATAGCAACACTACTCCCCACTAACAACTCAAAGGAGTCTCTTCTGATGTACTCTAAGTTGCCATCATAATTTGTTTGACCAGGCACGATTCTCTACAGAGCCTTCGAAAATAAACTAAAACTTGAAAAGAGGGGAAGAGAGAGAGAAAGAGCAACTCATTTTCAGTTTAGGCCATAAAACAAGTTCCAGTAATATAGTTGGTTTTCCTCTCTAATGAATGCTTATTTCCAGGTCTCTTGTGTTTCAATTATTAATAATTTATTGCTGTTGCAAAGAGTACAGCATTAAACAGAAGGGGTAAAAAAACCCTTTGTAGCACCATAACTTACCAGTATATGAATACATATATAGCCTTAGCAATATCTAGATATAGCACAAGCATTTGCAGAGGGAAGCAAGAATCACTTGTTATTTTCATTGTGTTCCGGTGTTGCAGTTAACCTTGAACCTCATGGGTTTACAAATGCAAAGAGAAAAGTGATCTTTTCCATTGCAAACTATAAGAAAAGGTTGAAGGTCTGGAATAATGAGACATAACACTGTTGAGCACCATTATGCTAAAGTTAACCACTTGAAACCTGAAATCTAAATTATACTTACTTGGAAGCATGTCCCATTAAAATGAATGGAATATACATATTTATTTACTTCTAAATAAACTTGGATGGTGCTAAAGAGTCTCACAGTTTTCATGGAATTTAAAAGTGCTTAAATGTGTATGGGATATGCCTTTTACAAAATAACAACTCTTTCTCACTTCTATTGGAACCACAATTACTCCCATGTTGCCACATCAAAAGGCAGTTCATATATAACAGCCACAACAGTGAGGGTACTTCATGCTAACCCTTATTACTGTAACACCCATATGGGTGTAGGTATTTAGCAACAATTTTAGCAGGAGAAATTATCAATGTTTTGCATGGTCTAGCAATAAGCATTATCATATGCAATTACAATTAAGAACATAGGAGTGGGGCTAGTTTAAAAAAAGAAATCTAGGCATAGCTGTACCAGAGGTACTGTACCAGACTTGTGAGCTATGACTGGAGAATGTGGACTAATAATCAGGTACAGGCATGGACCACAAAAATGTGGTTTGATTTGATGTGTGGTTCCTGGGCAAACCACAAACTGAAGCCCAAACCCAGTCATCTCACCTACAAACCCAACTAGGTTTTGTGCGGTTCCTGCTTGATACAACTGAGCCATGGAGACAGCCTTTCCCCTTGGCTCAGTAGTTTCAGGCTCTAAACAGGCTGCCCGCACAAGAAAGCCACGTTAAACAGCAGAACCCCACAAAGCAGGCTGCTCCTACAGTTTAGCTGTTTCCCTGCTTTTTGTGAGTTATGAACTGCCACAAACTGCACCAAAATATGTAAAAAAAAAAAGTGGCAGTTCTTAAGTTCATGAACATTGATTCACAAACCACAAACCAGCCAAAATATGTGATGGACTTTTGTAGCTCAGTGAGATCATGCCCGTCCCTTCTGATAATTCTCCTTGAACCTAAGAAGATTATTGGAGAAGGTAAAAATAATCTAGAAAAGATTTAGAACTGTGGTTTTCAACCTATGAGATATGTACCACCAGTGGAACACAGAAGTTGTCTAATTTTCATAACAGTTGCTAAGAATTCCCTTTCCCTCAGTCTGCTTGTCCTTCAGAAAGTGTGATATGTGATCTCTTGTTGACCCTACCTGCCATACATTATGTATCTTTGATATTTTTTGCATGCTAATAATAGCCTTGGAAAAATGTGATATGCCATCTCTTGCTCTCCTTACCTGACAAGGATTATTAATCTGTGATAGTCTTGGACACTCAACATGTTGCTCCTTATCTCCAATTCTCCTTGACCACCAGCAAGTATTTTGACATGCCACTTGCTATTGACCCTACCTGCCAGGGATTATCCACTAAGGCCATTATGAAAAATTTACTCCCAACAATACTATTGTAATTTTTACAACCTTAAAACTCCTCATAAATGGTACATAAAGATTTCCTATAAATGTATAAAATGTCCTTCTTGGGAAAAAAAAAAACAGGCCTTTTTGCTTTTACCGAAATGAAATCCAGATTCTTTGAATGATAGGTGGGATATATGACATCAATGGATTAGAGCATATCTTCAGAGACCTCATATTTTGTGATTATAGGAAGATCAACAAGACTGTGAGCCACTGTTCGCTAACAGCTTATTATGGAGGCTGATATCAACCTTAAATTGTTTGCCTGGCATGACCACTTCACCTCTGTCATCCACAAAGCACTCTTCTTAGTTTAATGGTTAGCAATTATTCTAAGGTAGACCTCAAATTCTTGCTCAGCCATGGCCGGGCTGAACACAGCCTTGCCTAGAGAAAGCAATGTTTGTTGGGAATAAATAATGGTATAATACATAACTAATCTGCAATCTGCAAAATAAAGGCTAAGGTGCCCTGAACTAAAGCTCTAAATACTGTGCAATATGAATAAATTCCAGAAGTGTTAGTCTATTGCATACACACACACACACAAACACACAGGGCATGCATATTTATAATATAATTTACATGCCACCCTTCCCTGAAGGCTCAAGCAGCTTACAACAATTCAAAACTAAAAATAGGTTTAAAACATTTTACATTAATAACAGGTACATTTTAGAACCCAGGAGCATATGATTTCCTTTACTGTTTCCATTATGAATGGGGGGGGGGGGGAGGGACGAAAAGTACAACATTTGCTGATAGTATTGGTGGCCTATGAATGGTGCTTTCAGTATCATTTGCATTGTTTGTAGAGAGGGCAGCTATTGATGGACTCAACCATAGGCCTGGTGGAACAGTTCTGTCTTACAGGCCCTGTGGAAAGGCTTTAGATCCCCCAGAGCCCTGATGTCACTTGGGAGCTCATTCTACCAGGGTGGCACCAGGACTCAAAAGGCCCTGGCTCTGTTAGAGGTCAGTATAACTTCTCTGGGGTTGGGCATCTTGAGCAGATTTTGTGTGCTCTATCGTAAGCTTCTCTGGGGGACACAAGGGTGGAAGTGTTCCCACAGGTATGAAGGCCTAAGACCATTTAGAGCCTTAAAGGTAAGAACCAGCACACTGAACCTAATGTGGTCTTCAATTTGGAGCCAGTGCAGTTTAGAGACTAGTTCATAGATTAAAATATGCTTTATTAGACGGCAGAATATAAATGTACTTGATGTGGCGGGGTTCAGTCCACAAAAGCTTTAGGTCTTCTATCTAAACAGGAAGACAACCAGGATCAAATTTTGAGAGTAGTGCCTGGGAAGAGTGGAGTATCATCTATCATTTTGCTGGGCTGGAGCTTTCTAAATACTGGATTACAATTCATATATTTTCATGCTTTTTAAATGTATTTGCTTTGTAAATCATTTCAGGCTAGTTCCCAGAGAGGCATAAATATGTTCTAAATAAATATACCAAGGCTTTGAGGCTAAGAGTAGGTGTTTGCCCAGAGCAGGAAGGCAAACAGCAGACTTACTGCATGCAGATCTAAATTTACTCTGTCCAGATCTTTTAATTTTAAACTCTCCCCCACCACACAGTATGAAGCAGGTAAAAAATGGACTGACTCTAGCCCTCCAATCTTTGCTTGGCTCGGAAATGACTGGCTAATCCCATCTTGTACTTAAACGGGAGGAGAATCCGGGCAGCTGGTCCAACAAAAAGGCAGCAAAAAGATGAGAGAGTGCTGGCTTTAAATAATCAGCCCCATATGCCACTCCCTCCCCTCCAATTAGCTGAGTAGCATCAGTAGTAAGAGTATAGAGGGCATCAAAAACAGCTCCTAATGAATATAGGAAGATATTGTGCTAGAATAAAAATATGCTAAGTTACCCCAAGGCTAGTGTTTGCTTTGTGCAATGGGGGAAATGGTATATTTATTTTAACAGGTGAAGCGAAGGCAGTTATTTTCAGACTCTGCTTTCCTCCAGCTTTATTGAAATCAATAGGCCAATTCTGGAGAGGTTTGATGCATTTAGAAGAACTAAAAGCCCTGTAAGTCTCCTTTCTCAAGCTATGCTTTTGAAGCCAGGATTACATTTGAGAAGAACAGCCTAATGTTGTATTTTTCCTCTTAATATATTGTAAGGGAGGAAGGATAAAGAGAGATTTCGTGATGTGAAGGTGGATGCTTTAAATCACTTGGGCCCCCCCCCCCTTTTTTTCCTACTAGTAAGGTAAGCAGTTAGGTTGATAAATAATCTAAAGCAACAGTATCCACAGTCTCATAGGGATAGCCCTGTTGAATACATAGGGATGTATTTCTTAGTAAATATGCAAAGGACTGAGCTACATAATAAGATTCAGCTACATGCTATGAGCATGGTGTGAACATTTGTGAAACTAGAGGAAAGGGTGAGTATAAAAAGAAATCCTGTACTATGAAAGACAATAATCCTTTCCAGAACTAAAAGGCAAACCAGGAATTTGCAGCCCCCAGTTGTCAATGCATTCCTTCTGAAAAAATTTTGTAACTGAATTGTGAAACTAGGGCCTCATAGGCCAACTATTTACTCCATCCTCAGCACTGTTTAGCATACAATATTTGTGTTGTGAAACCCTTGAAGACATTTAAAGGCTATCTGACAAAGGCAGAAATGGCTGTACTTAACTATCAATATACATTGCTATAAGTTCTAGCATGTTGTTGTTGTTAGGTGTGAAGTCATGTCTGACCCATCACGACTCCATAGACAATGATCCTCCAGGCTTTTCTGTCCTCCACCATTCCCTGGAGTCCATTTAAGTTTATACCAACTGTGACTCCGTCCAGCCACTTCATTCTCTGTCATCCCCTTCTTCTTTTGCCCTCAATTGCTCCCAGCATTAGGCTCTTCTCCAGGGAATCCTTCCTTCTCATGAGGTGGCCAAAGTATTTGAGTTTCATCTTCAGGATCTGGCCTTCTAAGGAGCAGGCAGGGCTGATCTCTTCTAGGACTGACAGGTTTGTTCGCCTTGCAGTCCAAGGGATTCGCAAGAGTCTTCTCCAGCACCAGAGTTCAAAAGTCTCAATTCTTTGCCGCTCAGCCTTCCTTATGGTCCAACTTTCACATATATACGTTGCAACTGGGAAGACCATAGCGTTGACTAGATGCACTCTATTTGACAGGGTGATGTCTCTGCTTTTCAGGATACTGTCTAGATTTGCCATAGCTTTCCTCCCCAGGAGCAAGCGTCTTTTAATTTCTTTGCTGCAGTCCCCATCTGCAGTGATCTTGGAGCCCAGGAAAATAAAATCTGTCACTACCTCCATTTCTTCCCCATCTATTTGCCAGGAATTGAGAGGGCCAGATGCCATGATCTTCATTTTCTTGATGTTGAATTTCAAGCCAACTTTTGCACTCTCTTCCTTCACCCGCATCAACTGGCTCTTTAGTTCCTCTTTGCTTTCTACCATTAAAATGGTATCATCTGCATATCTGAGGTTCTTTTTTTTATTGTAATGATTTTTTTTATTTTCATAAAGATAGAAATATAGGATGCAACACGAGTTATTGATACAAAAAGCAGTAAATAAAATATAATCATCATTTGAAAATATATGACCCCACATTGACTCCACAGTGATATAAACTTTTGCCCAAAACTCTAAGAGCCATGAGTCTAAGAGCCATCCACATTTCCACTACATTAAAAAAAAGGCCTGTTTAGATATACAAAAGAAAAGTTATTATTAATCAATTTACTTGAGAGATCGTAGACCTCACGTTAACTGCTTGATACAATCTAAGAGCTATCCTGGCAGATATTTCTAGGTTTAAGTTAGATGCTTAACATTAAACATTTCTTATAGAACAGTATGAGTTTTGGCCCTGTATCAATACCCTGATGAAGGGAGAGGAAAGTAGGGCTTTGCCTTAAAGATGTACAAAGAAAAAAAATTACAAAAGGATTTCATAATTTCTCCTTATCCTTAATACAGATACATCTACAAACCATTTATACTTGACCCATTCTAAGAGCCATCCTGACAGGTATAAGTTGAGAGCTTTGCATTTTCTACAGATCAATATGAGCTTTGGCCCTATAACAATACACCAATAAAAAAAATAAGGGGGGAAAGCCCCATTTTATATTTCCAACACTAACGATTATATTACCTATATGCCTACTAAGGAAAATAAATAAGAGAGAAAAAAGGCACTGCTTCCCCTTTTTCATAAAAATAGCAATGTAGGATACAGTATATGTTGTTAATACAGAGAATAAGAAGATTTCCAGGTTTAGATTATATGCTTAACATTAAACATAGAACAATATAAGCTTTCAGTCTTCTATAGCTTCTCCTTATCCTTAATTCTTATACATCTACAAAACAATTTATACTTGACCCATTCTAAGAGCCATCCTGACAGGTATATTTTCAGATTTAAGTTGAAAGCTTAACATTAAACATTTTCTACAGGTCAGTGTAGGCTTTGGTCCTAGAACAATACACTAATAGAAGAAAGAAAAAATAAGGGGGGAGAACCCCATTTTATATTTCCAACACTAATGATTATATTACCTATATGCCTACAAAGGAAAAGAAACAAGAAACAAGAGAGAAAAAGACACTGCTTCCCCTTTTTCATAAAAATAGAAATATAGAATACAGTATAACATTAAACATAAAACAATATGAGCTTTCAGTCTTCTTAAGGGGGTCTCATCTCGAGGCTTGCTACATCTTGTCGTTCCCGTAGACTTATATTCTGTCCCATTGGCCTTTGGCATAGAAAGTGCAGTTGTACTCTTTCCCGCAGAATATGCATCGATAAATCTTGAGGCCGTTGCACCACCTGGACTCCAGTATCAATACAATTTTTTCCCCAAAGAGCTCCTTTAAATCGGTTACTTTCACTGCAGATCCATATTTCTTTTGATTGATTTTTGTACACTGTTGCTTTGAGATGGCTGTATGTCTTTTTAAAAAGGGTGTCCTTATCTGGGCTGCAGAACTCCGGCATCCCATTTTCCGTCTCCAGAATTTCAGATTTCTCTTCTACTGTTGGTTTTCCACCTTGTTTAGAGCTGTCATCAGCCACTGTTATTGATCCATCATTCCTGTTAAAGACTTCTTCCTTGGCATCTTGGATCTCCTTGAAGATATGAATTTCAGATTTCTCTTCTGCTGTTGGTTTTCCACCTTGTTTAGAGCTGTCATCAGCCACTGTTATTGATCCATCATTCCTGTTAAAGACTTCTTCCTTGGCATCTTGGATCTCCTTGAAGATATGAATTTCAGATTTCTCTTCTGCTGTTGGTTTTCCACCTTGTTTAGAGCTGTCATCAGCCACTGTTATTGATCCATCATTCCTGTTAAAGACTTCTTCCTTGGCATCTTGGATCTCCTTGAAGATATGAATTTCAGATTTCTCTTCTGCTGTTGGTTTTCCACCTTGTTTAGAGCTGTCATCAGCCACTGTTATTGATCCATAATTCCTGTTAAAGACTTCTTCCTTGGCATCTTGGATCTCCTTGAAGATATGAATTTCAGATTTCTCTTCTGCTGTTGGTTTTCCACCTTGTTTAAAGCTGTCATCAGCCACTGTTATTGATCCATCATTCCTATTGGAGACTTCTTCCTTGGCATCTTGGATCTCCTTGAAGATATGAATTTCAGATTTCTCTTCTGCTGTTGGTTTTCCACCTTGTTTAGAGCTGTCATCAGCCACTGTTATTGATCCATCATTCCTGTTAAAGACTTCTTCCTTGGCATCTTGGATCTCCTTGAAGATATGAATTTCAGATTTCTCTTCTGCTGTTGGTTTTCCACCTTGTTTAAAGCTGTCATCAGCCACTGTTATTGATCCATCATTCCTATTGGAGACTTCTTCCTTGCCATCTTGGATCTCCTTGGAGATATTTTTGACCAATCCATCTATAAATACTTTGTAATCTTGGGTTTGTATCTCTATTAGATGAGCCAATCTTTTTAACATAGACATGTTTTTGACTTTAAAAAAACCCGGCCTCAAACAATTTTACAAGTGGCCAGTAGAGGTCCTCTGTTTTATCCTCTGGCATGTGACGTATTGAAGTCAGTTAAGGCAGGTATTCTCGTGCTGGCACAGAGTTCTCGTGAGATCTTCCCATTCACAGCTCTTATCTCTTATCTCCGAAAACCAAAACAATTACAATAAGAGCTTTTGCCAATTAATTTGAGTTGATTTGAGTCCTTCTTCTGCTTAGTTAGGAGAATTAGCCTGCCTCATAACGAGGTGGCTTCGGGCAGAGCAGAGTAAGAGGAGGGGGGAAACAAAGGGCTTTGATGCAGGAAGAGAGACGGAGAAAAAAAAATGAGAGATACTTGCAGTAAATGATGTTTTGGAACTCAGCCGATGTCCTCCCCTCAGTTCAAAACGTTCATTTGTGGTAAATCATCGTGTAGGGTTGAAGCAGATACTTTAAGATTAAAGAAAGAAAAGAAAGTCCGAGATAGAAAATGACAGTCGTCCTCTGGACCTGGAACGCTGACAGCCTATAATCCAGGGAGATATACTCCCTAAAGGATTGGAGACGGCCCCAAGAACTTCCTGGGTAGAAAGGTGAGGTGGGGTTTGCGTACCCCTCCTCTTTTCTGCCAATTGCTTGCGCAATTGACCCCTGTCAGGCTTCAGAGATAGCAGAGCAGATGCCCTGCCACCCTCTCAGGACGACATCTTTAGCCACACCCCTGCATATCTGACGTTCTTGATATTTCTCCCTGCAATCTTGATCCCAAGCATAGTTCCAACATAGTGTCTTTTGAACTTTATCCCTTCAGGCAACCCTTTCCACATCTTTCACACACAAGTCTACATATGAATGTCTGCCATGGGAACTCAATGCATTGCAGGAGATCCAGGGCATCTTCTGGATCAATCTGTGGAGGTCTGCAATGGAAAGAAAAGGCGAAATCATCATTCTGGGAAGCTTCGGCCCTCACTGATGTGTTCAGGGTAATCTTCTACAGATCCTCAAGGATCTCTGGGCCACATTTGGAAACCACTGTTCTGGCAATAACATATGCAAGGCAAAATAGTGAACACAATAAATGTAACTGTATCCATCTTCATTTTGCATAACACTTTCCACAGTATTCTGTAAATCAGGTGATTCACTCTAAAGAAACAATCTATCTCCTATATAGAGGGAGAAATAAGATGCTTTTATCCCGTTTTGATAATTCATGAAGGGGGTAAAAATATTCTATGAAATGTTTACAAACTGTTTCAATCTTTTGTGGAAAAGGCAATCCGATCCTTTCTATAGCTTTAGCACCTTCTGAGAGAGCACCTGCCTGGTACACTGCACTGCCGATTGCTCTTCAATATGGAAATAAATGACCAAAGGCACCTCTTCTCTTTGTAAAGAAATGCCGGATGAAATTGCTTTCAGAATGCGTGACTCTGAACAACAACAGAAAGCCTGAACAATATCCTCAGCCAGTGAAAATCAGAGAAGCTAAGGTTATCATCTCAAAGTCTCTTGTCATCTGTCTAATAGGAAATATTGAAATGCAGGCTAGCATAAGGCAGTTGATAGCCAGGGACATGGGAGAACTAAATTGAATTCCCTGGCATGAAAATTTGAAGTGGCATTGGTCAAGTGACTTACTAAAAACCCTGCACTAGCAGAAATTAACAGTGTGGCTTCTTGAAGCTGGTGAGGGGTGTTGGGAATGTGTATGTACCTGGCCCCAGTATGTTTCCAATAGGACTAATTTGATCCTGAACTACAAAAAAGCCAAGTTCCTCTCCACATGACTATTTAGTAGCAATGGCACAAGTGCACCATTTATCATGTGGAAATATCACCATAAAAGTTACACTAAATTGTTATTTCCTATGCTTTTAATTGCATCAGTATGTTCTAAAATGAAGGAATACATTCATGAAATTTAACCCCTTCCTTGACTTTCTAGCTGAGTTTATGAGAGAGGGAGTCTTTGTTCCTGAGCGGGAGCTGTAGGAAGTCTCTGAGGATAGAGAAAGGAGGCATTTTACTGAGAAGAAGAAAAAAACAGATAAAGGAAAAGGGTGAAGACAGCTATGGAAGTGTGTTCTGTGAAGGGAAAGGTTTAGTCTGATGAGAAACCTTAAGTAGAACTGTAGCCTCTGGAGTTTTCTGGAGCACCAAGAGCCCTCAAAGCAGCAGCAGCAGCATACAAAGCCAGCCATGTGCAGCTAAAAGATTCAGCAGGCCTGAGAGAGAGAGAGAGAGAAGCATTTAAAAATCATCACCTATTGAGCACTGTGGAGGGGAGCTAAACCTTCTCCATGACTATCATAAGTACTTGAAGCAATGAATCTCTGGCCATCCTCTGATGCAAGAAGTCATTTGGACTGAGAGCAGGGAAATATTGTTTAAGAGAGGAAAAATTTAGCTACCCTCACCTAACTATTATTTTACTATAAGAAACTATCATGTCCCAGCTAACTCTTTGACTGTCAAGGACAGTGCAAAGCACTTATTTGCTGGTGAAGAATGTAATTGGATCTGGCTTTTGGAAATCTAATCACATCTCAGTTTTGAAATAAAATTGCACAAAACAGAAATAGATGGGTTTTCTCATAGAGCTGGAATTATCAACATTTTCTTTTCTTAAAAAAAAAAAACAATAACACTTATGTTATTTCTACCATTATTTGGGGACGTTTCTTTCCCTTGGAATTTGGATTTCCAGTTGGCTAAAGATAAAAAATGCAGCTCTCAATGTTAAATACAAACACAAAAACCTTGTTGAGTCAGTTGTTAGAGAAGTTAGATGTTCTGGTCTTTTCTGCCACAACTGTTTTTAAGGTCAAAGTACAACATTTACCTAGGACTGGGGAATCTAGAGTTCAGATCACAATTCTTCCTTGATGCTCTTTGTTCCTCACTCGCTCCTCACTTGCTTCATAAAGGTTTTATTAGGGTATTTTAGCCAATCCCATGTTTGTTGTTTTAAGGTTCTTGAAAGAAGGGCAAGATTTTTAAAAAATGAGATGGATAGAGCTTGTAATAGACTTTGCCTCCAGATTTGCCCAAAATTATTGGTCTCTCCTCAAGTGACACATTTCAACATTTTATCTATATAGACCTAGGTGTAAACTGCACGGAGCTTTTATTCCAACCCAGATTGATTCAGTCCCTGCCCTCTACACAGAATGCAATTTCCGTTTGGATTTTGGGTGATTTAAATTTTCCTTCTGCAGCAAGAAGGATTGATCCGGAATGACCCTACCTTTATTGTGCAATATCTTGGAGTGTTTTTAATGTTCAATATATTTTAAAATCTGGATTGGGAAACCAAGCTCCGTGATAGAGAACCTCTGATAGGCCACACCTGGCCATGTGACACGCTTGCCTTAATTTCTCTCTTCTGTCGGTCCTGGATTTTTCTTCTCTCCTCTGCCTTTTTCGATCTTCTCCCCCATCCCCTCCAGGAAAAGAAAGAGGCACCCTGCCTGGCTCCTCTCCCCCCACCCTTCAAGAAAAGAAAGAAAGAGGCTTGACTCCCCCCCCCCCTGAACTACCCTAACCACGTGCAGAAGACTTTCCTGTTTCAATGGGGAGGGGGGGGGGGAAGAGTAAGATCCGAGTTCAAAGCGATCTGAATTCAACAGGATTGAAAATGGAATAAAGAAAGTAAGTGCAGGCTCTTAGGCGTCACCCCAAGGGTCAGACATGACTCAGTGCTTGCACAGAGGATACCTTTACCATTAATCTTATTGGCATTGCCAGAGAAAAATGAAGTGGACCCTAAAGGTTGATTCACACTTCTACGGAAACTTATTGACAAAGTTTGGGCCTGTAATTAATTGTCTATACCTTTTGTTTGTTTGTTTTTAATACTGGCCTTGAATCTTTCAGTGTGTATTATCATATTGTATTAAATAATGCTTGAAGTCAGAACATGTTTTTTGAAACATGTGTGAATTAGTATTATGCAAATCAATCTTTGAAAAAGAATTTTTTTATGAATAAAGTTTCAACTCTCCATTTAAGTATGATGCTGACTAGATGAGTCCCTTTGGAGAATTGCTTTCTGTCATAATGATCTCCTTCCTAAAACTGTAACGAGGATACAGTGGGAAAGAAAAACCACTCTACCTGCAGTTCCTTTAATGAAGTGTAATATTTTTAAAATGTACGGAAAATCCTTTCAACATTTATTTGGGATTTGATAAAAATATGTGACATGCATATATAAATATAATGTGACACATTTTAAAAATTAAGAGGGAGTTGAAATTTATAGGAATGTGTTACAGGTCCTTCTAGAAGACTCACATAATGGCCAGTGACAATATATATCCATCACTCACAACCATTGTTGTTAAATATTGTTTTCCACATGCTTGTATGGGTGTTCACAAGGAAAAACCTGTCAGTATGCTGTTGCACAAAAAATATTTGTAACAAGAAACCCTTAGTTATGCCAGTACAATAAATGCAATTCATTGGATGTGAATCTGTGTAGAGTTTTAGGAAGTAGCTACACTATGAATCTGGGTAGAGTTTCAGAGAGTACCTTCACTATGTAACATACATTAAAGCAAATGCTTTCCGATGGTTCTCTATTTAAAAAAAAAAGTAAGCTTGATCCAGGTGTTGATTTATGAAGTCACAGTTCCAGAAACGCACACACGTGTCCAAGACACGTGTCTGTAAGCATGGGGGAATTGCTTTGCAAAAGGTTGGTAATGCAGCATTAAGGATCATTTGCCAATATTTACAAGATAGTTGAACGCTTTAGAACTCAAGGCAGACAACAAGTAAAAAGGTAAAGGTATCCCCTGTGCAAGCACCGAGTCATGTCTGACCCTTGGGGTGATGCCCTCTAGCGTTTTCATGGCAAACTCAATACAGGGTGGTTTGCCAGTGCCTTCCCCAGTCATTACCGTTTACCCCCCAGCAAGCTGGGTACTCCCAGCCTCATGGGCAAAGCTTTCAGACGGCTGCCTTACCACTCTACGCCACAACAGGTAGTTATAGTAAAATAATGAACAATCTTTATTAGAGTGGCATTACTCCCTACTAGCTTGTAGGGAGTTCTGAATGGATCTGAATGGACATTTTGGCTTAGCAATGCTAGAGTTTATATAGGTTTCTGGGAGAGAAGGTCAAGCTGAGCTCATGATGGGGGTGTGATAGGGGCAAGGTGAGTGCATGCTGGAATTTTCCATGAGTAGGAAGTTAGGAAATGGCTTAGCCAGGCCCAGAGATATGTGTTAATGAGTCTAGACAAAGGGAACCATCATGTTTGAATGGGTCTAGCTATGGAGGTGGGGGAAGTGATTACCCCTGGCAGATTGGATTAAGATGTCAGAGATGAGAGATAAAAATTGCCTAGATGCCTCTAGGCATACATGGCTCTGCAATACAATGGAGGGGGGAAGGCAAGACATGGCTCAGGCTGCAGCTGTCATGTTGAATCTGTGGCTAAGAGCAATCAAGGACAAAAGATGGAATCTGGTTCTACTGGATCTTGGCAGACTTTAACAGTATCTGGCTTTGGCATAAACCTAGACTATTGGGGGTTGCCACTGGTTGTTGGGGACAGTATGCCAGTCTATAGAGCAGGATCCTGCCATACATAACAGTCAAGCCATCTACATGGATTAAATACTTCATGCTACATAAATATGGCACACCAACTAACGTGGTATGCGTTATGATGGGGCCTAACTTAACAACAAAAAGAAACTTTGTAAGTTACTATACTAGGTATGGAAATAAACTGGATTTTGGACTTTGTGTAATTCTCAAGCAGCAGTCTTTTAAACCACATGCTGTTTATTTTTAAGTGAAGGAAATGTAAAAGCAGCATGTGAAGCGCTACACTGGGCTGAAGAATGCAGAACAGAAAAAATGGCCTATACATAGCACAGTGTAAGCAAATTGCCTTTGTATGTGTCTAAATATACCCTTTGGATTGTGCTCATATTGAACACCTAAAGCTCTTGACATTATTTTACAAACAGAATGCTATTACAACTGCCTCCTCAACTGAGGTGGGTGGAGCGGGACGGTTTGTGGGTGTCTTACAAAGTGAAAGGGGCATCAGAGAACTGGAGCATCATCACTATCTCTATCATCACTAAACATAATAAAGCTCAAATTGACAGTTCATTCCCTACCTGATTGGCATTCCCTGGGGGTGTGCTACTAATAGGGAGAGAGCACTCTGCCAACGAGGGCCAATAAGTTCAAATTACACTCTTCCAATGAGGGCTAATCAGCTCAAATTGATCTCTGAAAAGTGGTGGGGATGCTTGTCTCCAGCTGGGACCTGGAGATTCCACTTCTGGGGTTTCTCAAAGCCTGATGAATATTTCAGTCCTTTCTCAATGGTAAAAAAGTTGAAAAAAGCTGACATAGAGGTAGTAATTGAGAAACCCTCTGTTCTTTGCCAAACAATGTTGTCATATTTGATTGTAACATACAGCTGTTTTTGATTGATATTGAACTGACCTGAAGAACTTACAGACTGAATGGTTTTCAGTTCTTTAAGCAAATTTTGCTGTCAATTAAATATTTTCATTGAAGGAAGAGACTATTCCAAGTTTATGACTTATTGGTTGTTTATTGTCATTAGCAATTACTGCCTCACAACATTTTTTTTTGTTTCCCAACTGGACCCTGGCATCCCTGCACATCCATGAGACCCAAAGCCATCCCTCCCAAGGATCCCTTTTATCCAGGAGGACTGATCTCTGTTGCCCTGGCCTCTTTTAGCTCAGAGGACATGGGGGTGAGTGAGCTGCCTCCTGGGGCAACTCCTGCATGCCTTCTAGAGGGGAGAGCTGAAGGGGACCTGATCTCTATAGTCTGCACTTGAAATCCAATTTCAGGAGATTTCCAGGCCATACATGGAGGTTGGTGACCCCTAGGTCAGGAATGTTCCTTGAGGTTTGGCAATGGATCCTCAGATGCCAAGGGTAGGCAAGAGCTTTTGCCATATACTTAGCCCCCATGAAAGTCACAGTGCAGGTATGCATCCTAGTGCCCATTGTTTTCCTGGGTGCAATGGGCTTTGCCTCTAGTGTATTTATATAATACAGGTGGTGGACAAGAAAAAGTTTTTTTTAAGTAGCTGCATTCAGCTCCTTTTTTAACTCATTGCCAAAATACTACCTTCCCAACATTCAGATTAAGAGCAAGCTCATTGCTCATTTGGTATACAAGTGGGAGTGGGGGGGGGGTTGCCTCAATTGCACAATTGGATGCAAGCTAGGGAGGCCTTTTTTCCCTACTCAACTCAGTGCAGGAAAAATTGGTTAATTGGCATCTATAAAGCTTAAGTGAGTACCTTGATGCATCAATTATTGGAGTTAAAGACACAATTTCCTAGGCTTGACAACTGGGACAGTGGTGTCTTGATGGAAGTGGGACTGGAACTGCTCAAAGAGTATTATCCTTGACTCATAGATCTTGCTTCAAGATACAAGAGGAATGACATAGCTCCCTTGAGCATCAGTAAAGGTGTAATGTATAATTTGACTGCCCAGGGCTCAGAATCAGGGTTCTTTCACCAATAATATAGGGATGTTTAGTCAGAGGCTCAACTTTTCAGCATTCCACAGATTGCCCAAACTGTGATGAATTATTTTGTGTGTTTTTCCCTCAGGTGTTTCAGAATCTTACTGTGAATTAAATAAAGTTTTCAGTTTATTATCCCAGTACTGGATAGTTTCTGCACTGGCAATTTGCCTTGCCTTACTGCTCATCTGGTGGTAGGGAAAATTCCTGGTTCTTGACATTAATACCAGGCCAGTGCCATCCCAGGCATGACAGGCCCTCCATTACCATCTGGCAAGAGAACCTGGAGGGCAACAGGGCCTATCTTCTGGCAGGCCCTTGCAGCAGAGGAAGAGTCAGGCCATCCTGGCTCAGCTCCTCCCCTGACTACAGTGTCCTGGAAGGGACAAACAATGCCTCAGGTGGCTCTGCAGCACTGTGGTAATGTACGTCATATTGCAGTGGGCCTCAATACCACATTCTTAAATATTAAAAATAAACCAGGCCCACCCTACCCCACATCATGGTGGAGCCTCACTGTCTGGCTCCCATGCAGAAGCACAAATCCAGAGCAAAGGAGGTATACCGGGCCTAATACACCTCCATGGGAGAGTAGAAGGAGGTGGGGCAACCTGCCTTGGCTCAATTAGCAGTCTACAGCCAGGAGAAATGGTGTCCATGCGGTAAATATCCTGATATCAATTTACCTTATTTTATGTCTGTCTGCAAGTATTCAGTACCACAGATGAACCAAGGCTAAATTATAAACACATTTAACTAAAGTCTGTGAAATATGGTAGAACTCTGAAAAAAGTATGCATAGGATCAGGTTGTATATGTGGTGAAGTAAAGCATAACTGCTGATAAGCATTTTTTCTCTAGTGATTTTTATGATCTATTTACACTAGGGGGAACAGAATATTTTGGTTGGTGCATTAGGAGCTAGATATAAATCTTTGTTTGAATTTGTTGTTATTATACTGGAGAGTTTCCGTCTTTTTGCTGCTGGCATTTCTGTGCAGAAAAACCTCTTAAAACTCCTGTCTTCTCAGGTTTTAAAAATGATTTTTGTGCAAACCAAGAGCTGCCGAAGAATCAATAAAAATCTTCAGCTTGCAGTCACATCTGGCATACCTAGATCTCTGATTTGTAGTTTGGCCTTTTATGATATGTATGTCAGTTTTCTGTATCCTCATACTTTGCCACTTATAAGTAGATTTAAAAATTATAAGCATTACTTTAAAACAACCAGGACTCTTTATTATTATTATTTTATCATATGCCAGGTGTAGTGCTGCCAGGAGACTTTCTGGCATCCAGGCAAGAGACATTTGGAGGTGGTTTGCCATTGCCTGCTTCTGTATCATGACCCTTAGTGTTCACCTAAAAATGAACTTTATAAAATAATCAAGGACTGTGTTTCTTTCTTTAGGAATTTGAAGGCTTTTTTGAATTAATTTCATGCTGATGAAAAACAACAGACATGAGGTGAAGTAATGACATCTTGAGAAATTTCTGAAAGTGCTCAGAGACAATGAAAAAAAAATCCTGCAAGGGTTGGACGTTACAAAATGACTCAGGGATCACCACTGTAGCATGTAATAGAAGACTACAAAGAGAAATCAAAGGAAGATAAAAGACAACATGCTATTTTTGAAAAGGAAACAATAGGATGATAGTTATCTAAAAAGTCAATTTCGGAAAAAGAAATTCCATAACAATACTATAACAAAAGATCAAGTGATTCTTGGGGATCAGTGAGCCATGCAAAGCGAGACTGCAGTAAGGAGGCATTTCCGGTGACATTATCTCTCTTCACTCTTTCATCACGTAAATATGGTTAAGATCCAGTCCTATGTTTCTAGTACAGAAATATAAGAAAAAATAAATGGCAGTTATAGGAAAAGTTAATATCCTTTGCTGCATACATTTGAATAAAACAAATTACATTTTTTTTCTATTTAAAAACATCTGAACATCTTTATCTTATAAATCTTGCACAGCATGTTCTGTACTTAACAGCTCCAACTTCCCTTTTTAGGGTTTTTTTTTTCTTCATGAACAAATTTATTGACTTCCACACTTTTATGTGTCTTAGAAATTCTCCTTTTCCAGACATAACAAAGGATCAATGAACATAACAGACAACATTGCTACCGAAAACATTGTCTCTTACTGCATCAGCACATTTACTCGGAAATAAGGCCCACAGTGTTCATTGGAGGTTAACCCCAAATAAGCGTCCATTTGCCTTCATTACACTCAAAAACAATAAGTGAGGCTCATCTTAAAAGTCTTTCAAATGTGTAACTGCATGCTTGTGGAAAATCATCATTCATATAAGGGTTTATAAAGGGATTTAAACATTACATGATATTAGTCTTAGATTTGACAAAAAACAAATGATATTTATGCATACACATAATGACGTGTGTAACCTCAAGGTACTCATTGAAACATGAATGGGTTTGTTGCATTTTATTTTAACGTCACAGAAAAGGTTAGGTTGACATTGGTTGACTTGCCCAATGCTTCCCAAGCTACCTGCAAGGCAGAGATGTTGATCTGGGCCCACGTCCAACATTTCAGCCATTAGAAGACAGTGACTCTGATTTATATCTAAAACCCTTTCGCTCTGGAAAGAGAGAAAGAAATCACATGCACCCTGCATGAAACAGCTTCCTAGCACAATGCTGCCAGTGTCCCTTCTGACATTCTTGCATTTGCTACTACTTCTAGCGGCAGAACTTGGCATAGAATTAAGCAAATTTCTGAATATAATGACTGGAAATAAGAGAGAGAAAGCGTACATCTGGCAGGCAAATTGTGTATGGGCAGTGAGTTGAAGGACAGTAGGAAAAGAAACTGACCATTAGAAACAAGTTTAAATCAGAAATGTTATATGAAAATTTAACATATGCTAAATGAATCAGCTGAGCAAGTGGAATAGAGTGAGCATCTGCATGTGTGTGAGAGAAACAGAGAAATAGTCTAGTTTAGAAGTTCTTACAATCAATGGAAAGATTCCCATTTGATGTAACTGTAATTTATTTGACACAGATTCTTTGGACAATTCTGCATTATTTTTCACTAGAGTAGTTGCTAGCCCATGCCCAACAGCTTAACAGTGAAATGAGACAATTCACAGACAAGGTAGCAATTCTTTCTACACTTGGGGACATTCTCAAGGATAGAGCATAATATCTGTTTACAAATGTAAGAGAAAAAGAGTCTCCCAACAAAAACGAAGCTTGTTTTCTTGCTAGGAATACTGACAGTTGAACATCATTTTGGAAGAAGGGGGAAAGGACCTCCTTGAATGTTATGGGGATTATACAATGTGAGGCATACTTTTTCTGATCCTAATCCTCCCTTCCCTGGGGGATTCCTACCCTTCTGAGAATAAAGACAAGGACAACATATTGCTTCCTCTACTCCTAGTCAATGCCCTGCTCTGGACTTTTTCAGCTGTAAGGGGAACAGAGAACAGCCTAGGGTGTTTCAGCCACTTTGGATGTTCTTTTGAACATAACAGTAATAATAATAGCAAGACAGCATCTTGGAGGAGTGGTTAAGAGTGTGGACTTCTAATCTGGCTAGCTGAGTTTGATTCCACGCTCCGCCACATGCAATCAGATGGGTGACATTTGGCTCCTTAATCCCACCATTCTGCACCCTTGATCACTTCCTCCCTTTCCTTGACCTGAATGGGAATCTGTTTAACTACACAGTCAACTTTGCCACTTTCCCCCAGTTCTCCTGTTTGTGTCAAACTGCTCTGAGTCCAGGCTGAATTTGGAAACTGTCAGTATTTGACTCTTTCACTAGGGCTGAATTCTTTTCATTATCCAGCCCAGAAGTCTTTTTCTGGTTAGCTGAAGCTAACCAATCAGATCTCTTAGAACAGCCAGTCACTCAAGGCTCTCTGGTTTTGTGATAAATTAACCCTTCACTGTCTTATATCTCTTTATGCAGCACCTCTAAGCTTTTAAAAAGTGCAGGTTATCACAATTGTGATATTGTTAAACAAAAATTTGTTTAACAAATAAATGTATTCAATGAAAACCAATGTCACTGAAGTACTGGTGAATCATTTCTTTCCATTTCTTTGATGATGAGACAGGTGGTGGATACAACAGAACATAGCAAAACATTTGATATTAGTTGTCCATTTTGGGGGGGTCTTAGTTATGATAAATAAATCTGTATCTTCTTTATCTCTTTGGGTCTCTCATGCTGCACTTTCTGTGAAGCACTTAGTTATGAATGAAATGTAATATCTTCCTGTTCCCAAATCCTATGATATATCATCAGATTATCCTCTGAGAAGTAATTTATTTTTCAGCATGCAGCTATTTGGGAATCTTTGATTTTAAAAAGAGAGGAAGTGATTTGCCATTTGAAGACAAACTATATAGAGGAATGAAATAATTATGAGGTAAAGCAAAATGTCAAATATCTAAGGGAGTTTATGATTAAAAAAGCTTATGAAGGGAATCACCAAATTTCAGTCATTTTTATAATCCCTTGAATTGTCAAGCCATCA
This sequence comes from Paroedura picta, assembly GCF_049243985.1. NCBI lineage: Eukaryota > Metazoa > Chordata > Lepidosauria > Squamata > Gekkonidae > Paroedura > Paroedura picta. The sequence continues at coordinate 82,123,247 of NC_135374.1, read as the reverse complement.
AATAAGCAAGCATCATGAAACCACTTAGCTCCTCAGCAATGCAAGTTAAACCATGTGGAAATGTGAAAGATTTATAACAACAAGATAACTTGGCCAGATTCCTTTGAGTGTCATTTAATAAAGAGCCTGGAGAGCAGGAGGAAAAAATTGTCATGCAGTCTTCTTGCTAGTCTACAGGATATGTCATTTAAGCTTCAGAAATCACCAAACAACCAAGGTTTATATGAGAACAAAGAGCAAAATATATCTATCTTTTCAAGTGTAGACATCACAGGGCCTTTGTGGAGTCATGTGACCTCCTTCAAGAAGAGGATATAGCTTAGATTTAGATTGCAGGTAATAAGAAGAGGGAAGGGCCTCTGCCTAAGATGCTGAGAAGCAGCTGTACATTCAGATAGTATTACTACTAAGCTACATCTGGTTATATAAGGAAAACAGCATATTTCTGCAAGGACACAGAAAACCAGATATATATATATTAGTATAACAGTATATCACTAGAAAGCTCTTCAGACTCTGGTTTTTAAAAACGTAACAGGGAATTCCACTGAGCATAAGCCTGTTGCCACTATGCTGCATTAGCAGTGACAGCAGCAAAAATAAACTACATAAACTTATCCCTGGGTGAAAAACACCATAACTGGACAAGTATTGCCACAAAGCATAGTGGAGCTGACATATCTCAACAGTCTTTTTCCTTAACTGCATGGTGCATGTCAGTTGCAGCCTTCAGTGCCATCTCAGTTAATTACTTGATTAATTTATGGTCAACCTTTCTTACTGTGAGCCAGGCTGGAAGACAGAATGTAAGCCAGGTCATTCAACAGGATTAAGAGAGATATACTAAACAATGTAATACGACTATGATTTAAGAAACCTGATATTTGGTGTAGTGATTAAGAATGTAATCTGGAGATTGTAATCTGGAGAACCACATGAAGACTGCTGGGTGACCTTGAGACAATCACAGTTCTCTCAGAACTCTCTCAGCCCCACCGACCTGACAAGGTTCCTGTTAGGGGGAAAAGAAGGGTAATTGTAAGCTGCTTTGAGACTCCTTTAGGGTAGAGAAAAGTGGGGTACAAACATGTACCAATCTTCTTCTGAAAGAAGCCATAAACATGAAAAGATATACTAAATAATGCAAGAAATGTTATTAACAAAGCTAAAAGTATGAAGACCTTCCTAACATCCTTGGGCAGGCCATTCTGTAGGGTGGGAGCTACTATGGAGAATGCATGTATATCGACAGTTGTTGATCTTGTCCATTTGCAGGGTAGCATCTGTTCAAATAAGCAACCTTGTCATGATAGGGCATGGAAGGAGAGGCAGCCTTGCAGCTATGAAAGCCTGAGGTCATTAAGGGTTTTGTATGCAATGGCTAGTACCTTGAATGCAGTGACTACAGTTATTATCTAGTTCCTGATAATAACTGAGCTGCAGCATTCTTCACTAACTACGGTTTCCAACTTGGTTTTGAGTGCAGGCCTATATAGAGGAGCAAACATTACACTAATTTTTTTTAAAGGAGAATTACAGGCCGGTTAACTCAACATCTATCCTGGGCTAATGAGTGGTAGCTGCAATCAAAGATAAAATTATTAGCTGCATATCTCTATCTCGGAATATACTGGAGCAGATTTTAAAGGGGTTATTCTGTGAACATATAAAAAGCACTTGGTAATATGAGAAAGTCAACAGGCCCTTATTTATTTCTTTGATTAAATGATGAGCCTATTGGCTTATGGAGATGCCATCAACATTGTTTGCCTGGATTTCAGTAAAGCTTTTGGCCAGAGTCCACCATGATGGGTAAACAGGCGGACTATAAACTAGATCCTAGGGTTTTCAAGTGGATAGGAAACTGGCTGGAGAACTGCACCCATAAAGTAGCTATCAAAGATGTTTCATTTGAATGGAGGGAGGTCTTCAATGCTTGGATGTGGTTACTTTTCAATATTTTTGTGAATAATCTGTTTTACTTGATGTTACTGCATCGTATTATACTTATTCTTATGTTATCTCATGTTCGAGTTCAAAGTTATCTGAATTCAACAGGATTGACAATGGAATAAACAAAGTAAGTGCAGACTGTGCCCTGTTGAATTCAGATCACTTTGGACTTGAGTCTTCCTCTCCCCCCCTCCCCATTGAAACAGGAAAGTGTTCTGCACATGGTTAGGGAGGCTCATGGTTAGGGAGGCAAATGGAGACTCTTTCTTTGTTTTCTTGAAGGGGGGAGGAAAAAATCTTTTCTTTTCTTGAAGGGGGGGGTAAGAGGATCGAAGAAGGCAGAAAAAAAAATCCAAGACCAACAGAAGTTGAGAGAAATTAGGGGCTTCTCCTTTAAGGCAGGCTTGTCACATGACCACCTGTGGCCAATCATGGGTTCCCTACCACGGAGGAGAGCCCAGATTCAAAACAATGCAATTTTAAAATATATTGAGCATTAAAAGCACTCCAAGATATCGCACAATAAAGGTAGGGTCACTCCGGATCAATCCTTCCTGCTGCAGAAGGAAAATTTTAATCGCCCCAAATCAAAACGGAAATCGCATTCTGTGTAGAGGGCAGGGACTGAATTGACCTGGGGTTGGAATAAAAGCTCCGTGCAGTTTACACCACAGTCTCTCTTTGCAGAGGAAACAAGAACAGGAAAAGAAGCCTACCTAGCCAAACCTAGGCAATGAAAAATGTGATCTTACCTAAAATAACTAATCTCCAACCCCACTGTATACACTGCTCCCTTCAAGCCAGGATATATTTTACCTAGTCTAGAGAATCCCTATCTGCGGTTTTGAATAAGATAAAATCAACCCAGGGTTATTTTTAAAGGTAAATTAGTAAATGTGATGTATGGAAAAGAACATGTGTAGGTCAAATGCAAGAAAAGAGTTTTTAAAACCCATACAATACATCAGGGTTGCATCCCTTTTAGTTTCTTTTGTAAGCATTTTTATCCTACGAGATAAGCAGAGCAGTGCATCTTTTTGAAAGCAACCAAACATCATTCCTCAAGTGGGGGATGTTCTTGGCACTTGATAGATTTTATCCTTGAAGTGATGGAGGAGAATGCAAATTTCTATGGACAAGCTATTGTTCACTGTATGCAAATCCATGCTTCTCACCCCCACCTCCCCCACCCCCGTCCCCTGCAAGGAATCATCTGCCTTGTATTCCAAATAGCAAAGTTTCATTCATATTATATATGCAGATACTATGACTATAATTCAAATATTATCACTTTTCTTATAAAGTGAAATATATTTCTCTTTTTTATGAAGAGAAATTATGCCTTCATTTTGGACATTATCCGGGACTTCAGAGTAATTTTGTTTTTGTTCTGCATCTATTTTCTTGTGTATTTTGTGTCTTCTTTTAACCACTGTACAAGCAGGTGGCACAACAATAGCCATATAAGGGATCTTTCAGACGTCACTTGATTTATTGCTAAGGGATTATTCAATATTTGGAATTGCATTTCTGATTTCATGTCAATACAATTAGCATAAGAATTTAAGCTAGTTTTACATTTTGAACTTAGGTTATATGAAAACTCTGTACTGTTTTGATCCTGAGAGGTTTTGTCACAGAATACTATATAGCTTGATGTTTTAACAAAGCTATAAGAAACAAGACTGATAATTTAAATAAAGCTAGGATCCACTTACTTCAACTGTTTCCATACATATAGAATGCTACAACATAGAACCAGCAATACGAACTTGTGGAAATTGTCTTGTTTTCCCCCTCACCCATAGCCCACAGGCTCCCAAGGCAACTCCCCTTTTCCTGATTCTTTTTTTCTTTCTAACCTGCCAAACAATCTACCTGGATCTGTTCCCTGCTTTCAGTATCCTTCCCCTACCTGGGAAAACTGTGACCAAGTTACATAGTGCCAGCCATGGAGTCCAGCTGCTCAGTAGCAAACCTGAAAAGACATGCAGGGAGCATCTCATTTTCTCATACTCTTGTTAAAAAAATGCAGCCAAGGAGTATTACCAAAAACATTAAAAGATATTGTGAACAAAATGAAATAGAGACAACACAGTAAGGGCAATGAACATATGGCCAGTCCTGGTTCTAAGGCACACAGGTGACATTATCACTTGGAAACAAGCAGAATTAGAAGCAATAGATTGCAAAACTGGCAAGGTAATGACAATACATCACTCATTACAACCTGAAATTATGGTGATGGTCTTTATTAAAAAAATTAGTAAAGAGCTCTCCTAAAACTTAATCAAGCAGTTGAAGAAAAAAAAAAAACAAGCTCTGAACAACTACACCAAAACAAGTACAGAGAAGTGTACAAGGTAGACTAAATTAAAGTTACAAAAGCCAGTGGAGATTACAAAAATATTGAAATCAAAACTCACTTTTGACAACTGGAAGGGAAATCACTTGCATGGGCAATATTTGAAAAACAGAACAAAATTAATAATGAAAACACCAAAATGAGCACTTGAAGAATGAAGCAAGTTCATGCTAGCTACACATGAGCAGGCTCAAGATATGTGTCAGATGCCCCTTCTTTGGGGGGTGTCATGTGCCCTCTGCTGTCTCAGAGCCATCCTGCAGGACTCCTCTCAGACCTCAGATGCAAGAGGGGAAGGAGTTGTTGCCACCCAAGTTTCTCCTCCTCTCTTCCAGCTCCTTTTAGTTCCCTCTCTCTCACGCTGCTCTGCAGAAGGTATCTTCCCCAGTCTAGGTTCTGATGCCCAGACCAAATGAATTGTATGAATGCCAAGATTCTGAAGACCAGTGATAACAGTAAATCATAACTTTGCAAGACAAAGGATAAAACAGTCGATCACATAGTCAGTTCCCCTGTAAAAATGCTCAAACTGATTATAAAGAATGTCACCATAGAGTTGCAGCTATGTTGCACTGGAATCTTTGCAAGAAGTATGGCTTACCATCAGCCAGAAATGATTGGGAGCATAAACCAGACAAAATTACCATTATGAAATAAAGATTCTTCGGGACTTTCAACTGCAAACAGATAAACATCTGAAACATAACAGCCCTGATATAATTGTAGAAAAAAATAACTAATGTTTGGTATGTTGACACTGTTTGGTTTGTTGACACTTGGAGAAGCAGAATAGAAAAGAATGAACAGATGAAGAGACCAAGACCTACAAATAGAGTTACAGTGCCACTGGGAGATGAAGGTTGCTATTGTGCCAGTTCTCATTGGAGCCCTTGGAGCAGTTCCTAGAAGTCTCAAGAGAGATTTGGACAATCTGGGCATTGAGTAAAAAGCACCAGCTCAGCTTCAGAAGATAGTGTTGCTTGGAAAAGCAAGAATTCTGTGAAGATACTTCTGCGGTTCTAAGAGAGTCAGCATGATAAAGTGGTTAAGAACAATGGCTTCTAACCTGATTAGCCGGGTTTGATTCCCCGCTCCTCCACATGCAGCCAGCTGGATGGATAGTGCTGTTCTGATTGAGCAGTCCTGTCATAGCTCTCTCAGCCTTACCTGCTTCACAGGGGGTCTGTTTTGAGGAGAGGAAGGAAAGGCAATTGTAATCCATTGAGATTCCTTTGGGCAATGAAAAGTGGGGTATGAAAACGAGCTCTTCTTCAATTCCCAAGAACTTGGCTAGATCGTGAATTGCAAGACACCATCTACCAGTCAAATATTTGACTGCGTCAATCGATCATCATTATCTGGTCTCCTTTAAAGACTGCTTTACGTCTGTTGCAAGGATGACACTGAAAGCACCACTGGCATTAGAGGCACTATTAGAGAAACAAACCCATTCAACAGAATTTATAGGATGGCCTGAGATAAAACAATAAAAAATTCTTATAAGCTTAGGCCTCAAGGATGCAATGCTATTCAATTGCCAATGAAATTTCTCCTTGAGGTTCTTTTGTTCCCTAGTACAAATAAATATTTTAATTGCTATTTTCTACTGCTAGGAGGAGAAGGGGGCTAAACTGATGGATTCATCTGCAATGTTATTCAATTTAAATTGAATCATTTTAGGACCAGTTTTGCTAACATTTCAGCTTGAAGCTGTGTTGTATTCTAGTAAAGCAAATGAGACAATCATGTAAAGTGACACAAAAATAACCACTTAAGACAAAAGCAATTATGATTAGGAGCATGGACAAATGACATTTTGCTCACACCCCTCCACTGCCAGAATCAGCACAATGGTGCTTTATACCCTCCAGCCATTGCAGGCTATTTAGTTCTACAAACCAACACCATTGCCTGCAGCACCAGAAACGAATCAGTCAACAACATAATTCATAGGAATATTTTAGTACTTTTGCATGTTTCAAATGCCCCATTGTGGAAAGGCCTGCTTTATGAAACGGTCTTCCCACCCACAATTCTCTTCCTGGTTGGGGACTTCTCTGCCTCTAATTTGTCTTTGTAAAATCGAATTCATGCGTGCATACACTTTTTCTCACTCCATGCAATTACTTCACCTGCTCCAAGATCCAGCATTTATAATCACTTTGTGTCTTTCCAGTGCCATCCAGTGAAATCAGGGATCTTAGAATGTTTTAACTTTGTTTTGGATTGCACTGTTTCTCTTCTCCTGACCCAATGATATTGGAAAGAGAGGGATGAGGGAGCTGTTGCGTGTTTGAACAAGTGTTGCAACTGATGCTTTGTATTTTAAGATATTGCTTATACACCTATGTTTATCAGAGGTGCCATAATTAATTGATTTGATTTCTGAATTAGGCATAATTGTATTTCAGGCAGACACAAATAGCTGCCCCTTCTTTTGTCCAGCTGCATCTGTAAGGGGAGAATTTTGTGTACTGTAACCTTGCATGCCAGATCAGTCCCCACCAGTTTCTAGACCAAACATTTCCTCTGGGTTGTTTCACAATCACAACAAAAACACAAAATAGTTGATCAGAATAGGTATGCCACTCCTTTCCTCCCTAGACGGAGATTGCCAGGCTCCCTCAGTCTCTGGGTGACCTGAATCCCATAAAATTTGGTACCTATGCCCCACCACATAGCTATTTAAAGTATTTGCACTTTTCTATATTTTTTCTTCCCTATTGGGAGAGACTGCATCCAAGTGATACAATAATTCTGAACAGTCTTTCTGCAGATTTTACAGTTTTATATATTTGAAATTTTTTGACCATCTCGAAGCCAAATTAGCTTTCAAAGTATCTTACAATTTCTATGATTAAAATAACGAAAGATGTCACTTCAAATAATAACAGGATAAAGACCAGCAATAAAATGATAAGTAGCATAAAATACATAAAAAGTCACTTAGCGATGAAGGACAATATCTTTAACCCACTCCTAGTGGAGCGGATTCAATAATTTGTTAAGGGCCCCGAGGGTGTGCCCTGTCCGTGATGAGGAAGGGTGCCGATAGGCCCCTTCCCCCGGACTGACAATCAGTCAAATTGTCAGTCCGGCGACAAGGGACCAATTGCGAGCCGCACACAGTGTGGCTTGCAATTGGTCCCTTGCCGCAGGACTGCCTAATTGGGAGGCGCAAAGCGCCTCCCGCTCCGTCCCCCTTCAGTCTTGCCTGCGAGCGGCCGCCCGCCGCCATTTCCTCCGCCGCAGCCTGCGCGGCCCATTGCTCCCTCTCTCGATGTCCATGAAGGGCCAGCCGCCGCAGCCCTGGCACCGCCTCCTCCTCAAGCACAACTCGCCCCAGCACACATGCCCGGGAGCGGCCCGCACTGCCAGCCGCAGCTGCCGCGGCCGCCCGCACTGCCGTCCACCGCAACGAGGACACCTGCGGCAACAACGACACATGCCCCACCTGCCCTCCGACCCGCCGTCAACGTTTCTGCAGCCGCACTGCCTCGCCCACACGGCCCACACGGCCTGCCCGGCCCCAGGAATGCCACTCTTTGCTCTGCCATGCCCACTGCCATGCCCACCGCTGCTGACACTTGCCTCACCGCCCATTTCACCTCCTCCAACAGGTACGCCATGCCGTAGGACTCCCGGCCCCAGCCCGAGCCGCCCCTGCCCTCACCAGCCCGCTAGCACCCGCTGCATTCAAACTGCAGTGGGCTTATTTACTAAGTAATATATGCAAAAGGCTAATCAGCTGCAGGCAAGGAGGAGAAGAGGAAGAGTTGGTTCTTATAGGCCGCTTTTTCTTTACCACTTACAGTCTACTTCTTTTTCCTCTTCTCACAACAAACACCCTGTTAGGTAGGTGGGCTGAGAGGGTCCTGGTATACCTGCTCAGTCAGAATAGCTTTATCAGTGCTATGTGAGCCCAAGATCATCCAGCTGCCTGTATGTGGGGGAGCGGGGAATCGCTAGTAGTCAGATAAGTCCACGCTCCTAAGCATTACACCAAGAGAAAAGAATTTAACAAAATGCTTAACAGAAAGTTATTTCTTTACTTGCTTTACAGTCTCATTGCTTGATGAATACTTGGGCAGGAAGGGAATTTACATTGAGTCCATTCAGTGTTGTTTCCCAATCTCACCCAGTTCTCCTCCTTGCTACAGAATTTGTAGCATTTTTGGAGGCTGATTTTCTCCTCCCTTTTTCATCAGCTAAAAAGCTGGTTGACTCCAGTCCATTCTTCTGAACTATTTAGGGGAATATGGTAGATGTTTTATACAAATACTAGTAATCAAGCCCGCTGCAGCTAAATGCAGCGGGCGCTAGGCAGTTACTGTGGGTGGGTCATGGGATTTGTATTCGATGGACATCTGTAGGGCCAGAGCTTGAGTCTACCTGAGTAACCCTCCACCTCCCCCCAGTCGAGGCCGCCATGGCAACCCCTTGCCATCGTCTGCCTGGAAACCAGGGCCCGCCCCTCACCTGGAGTCTCTCCTTCAGGAATTGCTGGACGGGGTCGAAGCCCTGCGGCTGCGCGGCCACCTGGAGGCCGGATGGGGCCTGTAGTTGAGCGGCGGCGACCACCGCGGAGGCGTGGGCGGTTTGCTGCTGGCTGGGAGGCACCCCGGGGGCAGCGGGAGGCGCGGCCTGGGCCAGCTGTTGCTGCTGCTGGTGCTGAGGCGCCGCCACCGCCATGCTGCTTTGGAAGAGGAGTATGCCGGTTGGGACGCTCCAGTCGTGCGGAGCGGAAGTGGCCTGGTAGCGGCGAACTCCATTTCCCAGGAGGGCCAGCGCCGCGGCCGGAAGTGCCCCGTAGCGCCGGCGACGGTCCCAGGATCGCGATGGCGCCCACCATCCAGACGCAGGCGCAGCGGGAGGATCCGGGCCACAGGTGAGACGCCAGGCCGCCAGGCAGGGAGCCCCTGGCAGCCGCGCTTCGCGCGACTGCCAGGGGCTCCCTCAGGGGGCGGCATGATGCGGCGAGAGGTGCTTCGCACCTCTCGCCACGTCAGGCCAGGAGCAACTGCGAGCCGCACTGCGCGCGGCTCGCAGTTGCTGGGGCTGGGAATCGGAGGGACCAATCGGCAGGCGCTTTGCGCCTGCCGATTGGTCCCTCCGATTGTCTGTCGTGAGGAAGGGTCCAATCCGGACCCTTCCTCATCACGGACAGAGCCCACCTCAAGGCCCCTTAACCATTTATTTAGTCCGTGGCGCCTGTGGCGCCACGGGCGGTTTAAAGATTGGTGTGTATTAAGCCATCTATGTACTTTGCAAGTGCAATTTTCCTGCTATCTCTTCTTGCTGCACCCACAGAATATTTCCTTCCAATTTTGTTCCTAGAGATCAGTTGACCCTTAGGCATGGCATAGGGAACAAAACAGAAGTCAGCACTAGGAGGGGAGAATTGTTGAAAATCACCACTCCTCATTCCAAATACTTATGTGCTATGAGGCCTTTGGAAACATAGTTGGTTGAACATAGTTGGACACGTGCCATTTTAAATACATCACACTCAATCTACCTAATGCTCGTTGTCTCCAAAATGTTTTCTTTCCTGTTCTTTTCCTGCTTCACATACAAATGCATAAGTGGATTTCCCCCCCACAAACGCCACATAGCATTGCATATCTTACAAATGACACCGGAACATCTGCCACATTTTATATTCATAATAAGGAAAAGACAAGAACATTAGATTTTTTTCTTTAAGTTTGGCCTTTGTCTTTATTGTCATATTAGGATGCTACACTCAATGTTTTGTAGGTTTAATTTCCTACACAATTTTAACCTGTTAAAATGCCATATAGAATTATATGAAAAGAAATCCATCTAGTGTTGTTATACTGCACCAATATCCTGTATATCACCAGGGAAACTGCTGTATTGAATATTGATCTGAACTTGTAAATACATAATAGAAAATGTAGCTAAAATGATTACTTCCTATAGGGCCTTGGCAGAAAAATTATCTGGTTTGCTAGTTTCACAATATAACCTGGTGGAATTTTTCCCTCTTACCTTTTGCACTGAATGTATATATGTCTGGTATTTATACATGTATTCAAGTGCAAAATCTGCTTGTTTTCTGTTGTCTGCAATGCAAACAGGTGATTCAGGTCAACAAGAAACTCCCTTAACTGAGCTGAACACAGGCTTACATATCAAACTATTCAATAACCATGTGTTTTTTTGTGCTTATTAAATCCTTTGGATTTGGATGTTCCTGTATATATGAGTTTCTCTCTTGAGGAGAAAAATTTAAGAGGACAATTTATTCTATTTGCTTAGGAGATAAAAATTAAAAATGAACAAACATCATTTCCCCATTAATTTGGTTGCTCCAGCTAACTTCCTGCCTCTTCCTTTCTACTCCCTTGACCTTTTCTCCTTTGTCCACCTCTGTTCTAATAGCATTTAGAAGAAGGAACATCAGTGGTGTAAGTGTAACCTAATCAATTTAAACAACAATGTCAAAAATATTTTTTTTATTGAAGAAGGGAGAAAGTTCACATCTATGACAGGTCAACTCTTTATTATTACGGTACTAGACCAGTAGTCAAATTACAAAATACATCTATGACAGTGTTTTCCCACCTTGTGACACCGACATTTATGGAAAAAGCTATAACCCTTGTCTGGATCATCTTTCCTCCATTTTTTTTTGAAGATTGAAATACATTAATTTCCTCCAATATTATTGTACACCTCTTGTCTTCCAAGAGGTCTTGAAGATGATGAACAAAAACTCTGAAAGCTCTCCAGAGAGCTCATTGAGAACTCTTGGGTACATAGTCTGGCTCAGGGGTCTTTGTACTCATCCAATGCAACTATGTGCCTCTCAACAACCTCTCTGTCATATCAACCAGAAGGCCAGATGCAATGCCTTGCCTGCTACTATTTCCAGATGAGTCCATTCTGTGCTATTTCATCCTCCAGCTAATTTATTACTGCTTAGATAATATAATGAGTTGGGTAGATGTTGTTCTTTTACTGTTCATTACTTTACACTGGGACTGCAATGTCTATCTCAGTCTATGTTTGCCCTGGAGCCTTTGAGTCTCCTGCCTGGGATGCAATTATCCTATTGGATGTGATTTCTTCTTGTAGCACGAGAACTGTTATTTGCATGACCTTAAAAATATACAAATGTGATTGAATTGTGTAGGCTTCTTTCTATAGTCTGAAACATTATGGCAGAAATAACAGGTTTTTCTCAAATAGGTGAAGGGACAAGTCTTCCTTGGATATTTAGATAGTCCTGGTTTGGAGGAGATTGGTTAGGCCCTAACAGTTAGGCCCTAACAGCTGGGCAGTTTTAACTGTAAATTGCTGTAAAGTGATTTAGCTTGGCCAGCTCGTAACCTCTGAAGGAGGAAAAGAGGTAACTAAACTAAGCACTAAAGGCTGACCAAACCAAGGTCCTGTGGAAACATCTTTATTAGTGCTGTAATAATTAGTTTAAATATAAGGTAAAGGTAAAGGTATCCCTTGTGCAAGCACCGAGTCATGTCTGACCCTTGGGGTGACTGACGCCCTCTAGCGTTTTCATGGCAGACTCAATACAGGGTGGCCTTGCCAGTGCCTTCCCCAGTCATTACCGTTTTACCCCCCAGCAAGCAAGCTGGGTATTCATTTTACCGACCTCGGAAGGATGGAAGGCTGAGTCAACCTTGAGCCGGCTGCTGGGATCGAACTCCCAACCTCATGGACAGACAGCTTCAGATAGCATTTCTGCTGCTTACCACTCTGCGCCACAAGAGGTTCAGTTTAACTATAGTTAACCACAAATTTGATGTCTGAATCTTTTAAAGGTCTGTAAGTAAATTAGGTGATATTTTCAAAGTACATTTTTGAAAAGTATACAAGGTATGCAGAGAACAATTCATAAGAACTGTAAATGGAGAAAGCAGTCTACCTAGTTAGGTTGAATCATTTAAATGTTGCTGTTTTGATTTCAAATTTGTGTCCAATGTAGTTAGCAGAAGTCCTATGTAATTAGCAGAAGGACACTGTTGACAGATCAACGCATATATATCATACTGGAGGATGAGCAGGTGAATGAGCACCTGAAGGTATGGCTGACATTATTAGATTCTATAAATAATGTTGGGTAGGGACAGATGAAGCATCTGATCTTACTGCAGTGTATGCAACTAAGTTGACTTACCCTTTATAATTAATAATGATGATGATAATGAAGAAAGTGTGGCCACTGGCAGACTCTGTAAGGAGGGTATAATAGTAAAAAAAAAAAGCATGAAATCTTGCATTGAGAATTATTAGCTAGATACCACTGTGTGCCTTTACTACTTGCATGTGAGTTCTGCTAATCTGGTGAACAATTCTCAAATAAATGCTACTGACTATGAAGATGACCACCCTCAGGCAATACAATGGGCCATTCCACACCTCTAAAAATATAGTGTTAAGCAATCACAATTGCTTAACACTATAAAATTGCGCCCCCACCATTTCTCACCTTCTCGCTTGTTCGCTTTCTTCTTCCACTTTCTGAAGGTTCCAGGCACTCCGCATAGCTGATTAAAATGGCTGTGGAGAGGGACTTGCAATACCTGTGAGTCTCCCTGTCAATCATGGCAACCAGCTAATCAGCTTTCTCCTAGCTTTAAAGGGATAATTATCTTTAAAAAAAGAAGTAAATCTTTTCCATTGCTATGCCTATGCATATAAACATAGATGCATAGTGTGTAGTTTAATGCCAGCCCATTTTGGAAGTTTGACACTTGGACCGTTTATGCACTGGGAACTTCACTGCCCCAGCTCCCATGCAGGAACACAAATTGGGGGCAGATGAGGTTTTCTGGGCCAAATGCTCCCCCATGTGGGTACAAGAAGAGGTAGGGCAACCTGCCGCAACTAAAACTCCAGTGCGTAAACGGTCTTGAAGATGAACAGAAGTAATTCCCCTCCCATTTGGGGGGGGGGGGGTTGAGAGGCATCCTTTGTGTGCCAACTGGTGGGTTGGTGGGTTTGTTGTGCCTCTATGGAGCAAAACATATTCATTGCTCTAGGCCACTTTCTACCAAAAAACAAAACAAAAACAGCTCCATTCCAAGGAGGAGGAAAAGAGGGCAGATGCAGGAGATGGAGATCACACTTTGATTATGCACAGCCATTTCGCTAATGGTTGCTGGTTGCTCTCCTCCCGTTCACGCAATATAGTCTGGGGAATCTATGCGATTCCCTAACTACCACTTTAAAATAGAAGATGTAGCTGCAGGTTTGCTGCTGGAATGCTGTATATCCAATTTTGTTGATTATATTGGTTCACTTTGGGTAATATGCCTTGACAAAATTGGATACTGTTCCCAAAAGTAACTTTTGGAATCCTTTTGCTTATCTGGAGCTTTTGAGATCCTGACCATTTCCGCTTTTGAGATCCTGATCATTTCCGTAAAACACGTGCTTCCTCCTGTTTACAAATGCGCAATAGTAAACTGTGTGTTTGCATGCTTCCTGACAGGAGACCCCTCCTGCATTATACTGCCATCTTATTGTGGATTTTGGCCTGTCAACAAGGCAGCGAAGAAGCCGGAAGTGTGGACCACCCAAAGGTTACCCCCAGCTCCTTGGGTTGTCAAAGCTTGTCACCAGTCCCTTCACAGCAGTGGTTTTGGGGACACAAACCTCCATCCCCCTGAGTCCCAAAATTAATTTTAAAAAAAATTGCCTTCTTGTAAGGGTCACAAAGAATGTAGGTTTACCTTCTCATAAGTGTACTACATCAAAACCCTCATAAAGACATTTACCTTTTCAAGAAGGTCTTGTAAGGACATTTGGAATTTTTCTACAAAAATGATGCAACTTTTGTGGAGCAGAAAGGGCAATCGTTCTATGTTGAGAAACTCTCTTCTGGTTTCAGTAGGAGTCAGATAGAGAAATTAGCTGTAAATATCCTCTTTCTGTAAAAAAAAGAAATAAAAGGGTGATCTCACAAAACTTTCTGAACAGTTGAATCAGGCAATCACAGTTTCCTAAATCACATTGATTTCAGTGAGGTTTGATCATGACTGACTTTGGCTTGATTGTGCTTTAGGTATTTTCCCATCTATAGCTGAATAAAGAAGAAGCATTAATGGAAAGAACATTTGATTAAGATTCTCAGAGGGCAATAAGTGATTTCTCAGACAATGTTTTCTTGTGACAGATGGGTCATGTCTCCACTATATTTTGTTGCATAAGATTTATCTAGCACAAGCCTTTTCTTCTACCTGAAGCTATTGAAACAAAGCATATATTTTGGGGCTTTATTAAGTTTTCATTGATAAAAGCTCTTTTGTATTTAGGAAAATTGCCTTGTAGTATAAAAGGCAACAAGCTGCAATGTTGCAAGGAACTCAGAATGTATAGCCTTGCTACTTATTTATAAAGTTTAAAGCACAAGGTTTGAAATAATTTCTACTACTTTGTATTTTCCCCACAAACAAAAATGAAGACTAATACAACCTCTTTAGGGACCACTGCACTGACGTGCCCTTGTGCTCAGAGCCAGCAACTCCTTCTTGGTTGGTGATGATGTATCCTTCTGCTCTGTTCATCATAAATGAGCATCTTTTCTTGATCAATTTCAGAGTCAAGCCTTAGTCAATTTCATTTTAGGTTCATCTCTCTCTTAAATTCATATACTATGGGCCAAATTAGACCTTACAGCGATGACTTCTGATGCCATTTTAGAGACAGATTTTGCCATTTATCTTCATATTTTTATGATGCCCTTCCCTGCGGGCTCAGGGTAGCTCACAACCTATCAATAAAATGAAAGAAAAATAAGAGCACAATCCTAGGAATCCTTTCCTGGAGGTAAGTACCGCTAAATAGACCTGAGTGTGACCTGAGTAAGATTTTGGAAAGACTTGCTTAGGATTGCTTTCATACACCATTTACATCCTGGGAACTTCACTGCTCCAGCTCCCGTGAAGGAGCACAGACTTGGGGTGGATGAGGCACACCGGGCCAAATGCTCCCCCGTGTGGGTGAAGGAAGAGGTGGGGCAATGACTAAAACTCCAGCCTGAAGCCCAGCATGAAACCTCCAGTGCATAAACAGTCTTAGCTGTCTATTCCTTGTCCTGCTGTTTTCCTATCAGCAGGAATTTATAATGCAAAGGGACATTCAGAACTGGTATCCACCAATTGCAGTCAGCAGGGATGCAGTCTATTCTAGCATTTAAACATTTCACATTCGCCTCAAAGTGTAAATAAAGCCTAAACCGGTCAGTTTATTGAAGAAACTGACCAAGGGTTTTTAAACTATTTGCTTTGGCAAGCATTTATGCACCACTGAAATCAGCTTATTTTCAATATTCTCATTTCTTCCTTTTTTTATCACCTACATATACAAGTTTACATTTTATTTTATTCAAACCAATTTCAATTTATTCTGGAAACAGAATTTGCTTGTCTAACTGATTAATCAGGATCAAATTAGGTCAGTCTGTGTTGACACAGTATGGAACTGTAATTGGTTTCTTTAATTGGTAACTGTAAACCAGAATGTAATCAGCTCAGAGGAAGTATAGTCTGTACCATTAACCAGGCAAGTTTCATATCTCTTGGGGGAAAACTTTGCTAATTGTAAACTGCACAAGTGATTAAAATTCTGTACCAGCTACTGGCTGACCAAGGAGCACATTCTGTAGACTCAGCTATATAGAAGAGAGTTCCATCTCCTCTATTCTAACACCAGCTCCTCAGCATGAAAACAAATATTGCATTTAGGAAATAAATCTGTAGCCCCTTCTCAGCTAGAAAAAGTACATGGAATATTCAAATGAATTTGTCCTATTCATGGTGCAAACATCAAGATGAGCATTGGAGCTTTTCACCCTAGCAACCTAACAATATGACAGAAGGCAAACTCTGAATGCATGCCGCACAAGGTCTTCACTTCCTTTGTCAATTTTTAAATTCAGTATGTACAACAGATGGGCTTTGACTTTTGCTTGAAAAAGGCAGCTGAGGACTTTGGTAACATGCTGAAAATGACCTTAGGCTTCCCAAGAGCACTAACCATTGGCAATAGCTGAAGGATGAGAGCTGAACGTCCTTTGACCATTAGTTCCCATCTGTGGCTTCCAACTCTACAGGACATGGAGCAACAAAACCAGTACCATCTCAGAACTCATCAACAACTTCAAGAGTGTACTAATGGTTCTTAAGTTCTATATGTTTAACAGAGCAATGAGAGTTCAATAGATGAATAAAAAGATTAAGTATTGTGACAAGAGACTAACCGGAGCGTACCTTCTTCAGTGCGCTTTTGGGGTTTAGCATGGCTTTTTGTTCCATTGGCTTGATGTGACATTTTTTTCTTACTCAGATCGTGTTATATTTCATGCAAGCATATGGTTTTATCAGCTTTATATTTTGGCAACCTCTTTTTGCTGCTGGGAGAAAGCATTACAGTATCATTTAAAATAAATTAATGTGTGTACATGTTTGTGTGTGTGCGTATATGTGTGTGAGAGTAACAATTGAATATTTAAACCTGACACAGATTTCTTTTTGCATAAAACTAAAAACAAATAAGCAAACAAATGAGAGCCCTGAGTTCCAACTCTCCTGTCCCTCATCCTGCACAGAATGACTTCTGACAGATCTGACAGATCAAGTGTAGAGATGGCCTCTGTTCAGAACTTAAGATGAATATGTATGGAGGAGGAAGCCAGTTGCCATGGAAAACCCCCATGTGGTTATAACTTTGTGTTTTGAATGTTTTGGCCACAGACTTTTCAGCATGGGCCACATCCTGCATTGTTCGCAACTGAACAGATGTTAGTACCACTAACATAAATCTTGAATATTAAATTAACTATCACCTTCATAGTCTATGGGAAGACTATACATATCAAACCACAGTTTCATTATTTTAAAGAATGTAATTGATTTTTTTTCAAGGACATCAGAACTTTTATTATTCGGTGTAAAAAAGTATCTGGACGTAAATTTGAGTGTGAGTATCTTAGAGTTCAGAGCCTCTTGTGGCGCAGAGTGGTAAGGCAGCCGCCTGAAAGCTTTGCTCATGAGGTTGGGAGTTCGATCCCAGCAGCCGGCTCAAGGTTGACTCAGCCTTCCATCCTTCCGAGGTCGGTAAAATGAGTACCCAGCTTGCTGCTGGGGGGTAAACGGTCATGACTGGGGAAGGCACTGGCAAACCACCCCGTATTGAGTCTGCCATGAAAACGCTAGAGGGCGTCACCCCAAGGGTCAGACATGACTCGGTGCTTGCACAGGGGATACCTTTACCTTTTTTATCTTAGAGTTCATTTATATAGAAAATGAATAAAGCCTTATGCTAATTTCTTTTTTCATTTACCCCAGAAGTGCACAATATTCATTTTATAGGTATTATCAAGAAATCCTTCCCCCCCCCCAACATCCACATTCCTTTATCAAGACTCATAAGGTTTCATTCCTAAAGACACTTTCCAGGGAGTAAGACCCACTGAATAGATTTGAATGGGATTCTGAATAGACTACCTTCAGATTAGCATTTTAAGAGGAATATTCTTAAGTCTTCTTTCTCCCTGTAATTCAACTATTTGTTTATTTCCCTCTTTGTATAGGAATCTGGAGTCAGTTTCTAATCAATTCTATTTTGATGACATAAATTTGAGAGGAGGGGCAGGTCCTTCTATAAATGTGCAGAATTCCATCCTGCAGATGCTCAGAAGTGGTCATCTTCCCAAACCTTCCTTTCTGTGCTGTGGTGTATAACATTAAAGAACTAAAACGACAAAGAAATACATAGAGACAAAGATAAATCAAAGAAAAATGAAAGAGAAATTCCTCTTTTGAAAGAGAAAAAAAGATTAAGGAAGAAGAAGAAAATTTGGTTCTTATATGTTGCTTTCCTCTACTCGAAGGAGTCTAAAAGCGGCTTAAACTTGCCTTTCCTCTCCCCGCAACAGATATCTTGTGAGGTAGATGAGGCTGAGAGAGCCCTGATTATTACTGCTTGGTCAGCACAACTTTATCAGTGCTATGGCAAGCCCACGGTCACCCAGCTGGCTGCATGTGGGGGAGTGCAGAATCAAACCCAGCTCATCAGATTAAAAGTCTGCAATCCTAATCACTATACCAAGATGGCTGAACGGCTGCCCATAGCAACACTAAAGGTAAAGGTATCCCCTGTGCAAGCACCGGGTCATGTCTGACCCTTGGGGTGACACCCTCTAGCGTTTTCATGGCAGACTCAATACGGGGTGGTTTGCCAGTGCCTTCCCCAGTCATTACCGTTTACCCCCCAGCAAGCTGGGTACTCATTTTACCGACCTCGGAAGGATGGAAGGCTGAGTCAACCTTGAGCCAGCTGCTGGGATCGAACTCCCAACCTCATTGACAGACAGCTTCAGACAGCATGCTGCTGCCTTACTACTCTGCGCCACAAGAGGCTCATATAGCAACACTACTCATTATTATTTTCTGAATATTGATTTTTTTCTATTTGTAGCCACTGTTTCTGTTTCCAGCAGTTAGTAACATTAATCATCAAGGAAACGAAACTTTCTTGTGAAGCCCCAACCCATATAAACTCATTGATCATAGATTGTTATCTAGCTGTGTTGGATTTCTGTTACCTGTAAAGGAAAATGGAATATAGTATCCAAACATCTGTAGTTGCTGTGGAGTATGATTATCAGTTTTGGAAATGATGGAAAACTCCCATGAAGGTCAATCAGTACATCAGGTTTTTGCACAATGGAATGATGACTCATGCGCAGTTTCATGCGAGTGAACTTCAACAAAGATGTATTCAGGGAAATTCAGCTCACAGCAACAGTAGAATAAACCTTTAATTAGTATCAAAGGCTCAGCAATAAATTCACATACTGTCTAATTCAACAGAAAATTCTTTTCTAAGATAGTTTCCCAAAAATAATTAATGAAAATTAAGAACATTTTCCTAAATCTTAGGGATGGAAAAGAAAATGCCATAAACTAGAAGAGTTATGTGTGATTTAAAATGATCCAACTATCCAATGATTTTGGTAATAAATGCTCTTTAAATAATTTCCCCAATTCTAGGTGTTGGCATTTACATTTAAGGCTCTAATCAGCTTGGAAGCCTGTTCTGATCACTCATGTTTATAGATTATGTTTAAATATCTTTTGTCAGTTCATAGCAAAATTTCTTAAGTACTACAGATTGTATGTTATACATGAATGAGACTTTCTAAGACCCAGACACCAGCCTACTAAGGATAAAATAAGTATCTAAGTATATGAAGTTATATTAAAAACTAGGTATCCTTTCTATTACAAAAACAAGAAAGCATTAGAAATAAGGAGGGTCATACTTCTTATTGTTAAAGCTCTCTTCCACTGGAAGAGTCCCATTGAATTAGACTGAATAATGTCATGGTAAATGGTTTGCAGATTGCCATGAGCTTGTCAAAAACCATCCATGCTAACACTTCTCTTCAGAAAGGAAATATGAGCTTTCCACTTTCATAGAAAGACACTTGACAATTATTCAAGAGCAATAGAACAAGTACTACAAACTGTCAAAGAAATTAAGTTGTAGAGTACACATGCTATAATGAAACAAACAAATATAACAAAGAATATTACTGATTTCTTTTTTTAAACTTTCTCAGTAATAGCCATCTCAATCAATAGCGCTATTACCTAATAACTGAAACAATCTAAATTAAGCCTCTAACCCTCTTTTGCTGAAGTGAGTGAAAGACTGAAGGCTTCATTGGCTAGATGCTAGCAGGCTCAAATTTTGTTGTTCAAAATAATGAATTACTGATTTTGTTTCTGGATCCCAGAATGACAGCACAGTCTATTAGATCTGTGTTTAAACAAGGTCACAACTTCATCACTAGCCTGAAGCATGATTAACAACTGCTCATCTGAGAAAAAAGAGGTTTCCTCCTTTACACTGTTGGAGCAATCAGTCCTAAGAGTACAGGAATGTAGCTGCACTTTTTTTCTACTGGGGGATGCAGTTCACTGCATCAAGAATCACATTGACTTCACCATTTATAATGAAAAGGTGAGACTATAATATATTCCTCCCAGACAAAAACCCATGTTAAATGTTCCAAGCACCAGACAGTCTGCTTCTTACAGAGGAACTCCTACGGAGCAAGTCCTGACCTGCTTCTACTCCTACTCTTCATTAGCAGCCTTAGGGTGGTCATTTAACTTAAACTGATGTTTAATTAGTCTTTCTATGGATTTGAGTTCTGCAAAGAGCTGTGTAAACAGGCATCCATAATAGCAATTGATGCTTTACATCCTTGCCTGTTGTATACCTATAGAAATAATTCGTACTAGAGATATGCAATTTGACCCCAAGTGGCTGCTTCGGTGTTGGATCAGGCCCACCTCAGTGAAAGATAGCTTCAGGGTGGTTCTAATTACCCCCCACTACCACCACCACCAAAGAGGCAGAACCAAAGCGGCTTCCTTGGAGCCAAAACAGCCGTCTCAGAGTGACCGTTTAAAATTTAAATGGAATTTCTGTATTCCTGCCTTTCCTGAGGCCTGGGATGGGGTGGGGGCTAAGTTACAGCCATCAAACTTTCAGGGTAGCTCTGGGAGGGTATTCCCTGACTCCCCTCCAATTTTCAAGAAGATTGTACCAGGGGATCCAAACCTAGGGGCTCCAAAAGTGGATGCCCTCATCTCTCCATTATGTTCAATGGAGACTCTGTTCCACCAAAGCAGAATCCCTGGTCTGGACTGGAGGAAATTCACCTTCCAACCCTAAAGTGGTGAGTGGCATTGCTCTGGGCATGCATGAAAAAGCTACAAGAGCCAAGTACTGAGACAACCCTTCCTATCCACCCACTCACAATATGCCTAAGTTCACAGAATCAACAAGAGAAAAAAAGAATCTGTCCAATGGTATTTGACCAGGAGCTTACAGCCTTGGCTCTCCATACCATGTGAGTGGTTTTTTTGACCTAATTATACTTCAAAAAAGATGGAATACATTGAGATCAAATACATTGAATTTATTAATATTTCTATGTGGAGGACTCATTACTGCCACTGATGAAAGATACTGAATTGAAAAGAGAAAAATCATCTAGACACCGTTTTGGCTGAGTCCAGGCAGAAATTATAATAAAGAGATAACAGAAACTCTTATATTTCTAATATTATTTGATTAAGCCATTTGAGAGATTCTTGTTTTTCTTTTGTTGTGTCATTGGGATCATCCACTTTCTTCTTGATGTTTATCCACAAATTCTTTTGAATTAATTTCAACCTGTTGGTTCTGGTCTGATCCTCTGTGGCAACAGAAAACAACTCTACTCTATCCTCTATATGAAAGTGAACACACTCCAATCTGTCTACATCCTTCTTCAATTGTGTTGCCCCAAACTGAACACAGTATCCAAGTGAGGACTAACTACAGCAGACTAAAGCAGAACCATCACCTTGTGTGATCTGAATGTTATAATTCCATTTGCCTTTTTAGCCACCGAGTTACACTGCTGAGTCAGTGTTTGATCTACTAAGGCCCCTAAATCCTTTTCACACATACTATTGCCAAGACATCTCTCCCCATCCTATAATTATACATTTGATTTTTCCTACCTAAGTGTGGAATTCTACATTTATCACTATTGAAATTCATTTTAGCCCAGTTTTTCATCCTGTCAAAATCATCCTGTTTCTTGATTCTGTTTTCTCCTGTGTTTGCTACCCCTCCCAGGTTAGGACCCACTTTAAAAGCTACCTGAAATTTGGGGATGTGGATATCATCTGGATGGAAAACCATGCAAGAACAGATCCAAGAACAAGGGAAGGGACTGTTCTTCAATTGACACTGATGAGAAATAATGAAATGAAATCATAAAACAAAATGATAATGAGGAAAAAACTATATGAAAAATACCTTATAATGAAACAATTCCTTTTAGAAGTTTCAAAAGAAACAAGATAAATTCCCATGAACAAGCCTATTAAGAAGAAGAAGAAGAAGAAGAAGAAGAAGAAGAAGAAGAAGAAGAAGAGTTGGTTCTTATATGCCACTTTTCCCTACCCAAAGGAGGCTCAAAGCGGCTTATAGTCGCCTTCCCTTTCCTCACCCCACAACAGACACCTTGTGGGGTGGGTGAGGCTGAGAGAGCTCTGATATCACTGCCCGGTCAAAACACTTTTATCAGTGCCGTGGCGAGCCCAAGGTCACCCAGCTGGTTGCATGTGGGATAGTGCAGAATCGAACCTGGCATGCCAGATTAGAAGTCCGCACTCCTAACCGCTACACCAAACTGGCTCTTTGGTGTAGGGAGTAGGGAGTAAACTCTACTTAAATCAATGAAAGTTATTTTGAGTAAAATCATTTAAGATTGTAATGCATGTGATTTACTACTGGTTTGAGAATTATTTTCCAGTTAGTTGATTAAAGGGATCTATATAATTTCCAAAGCATTTATGGTGGCCTAACTGTTCTGGCTAGTTTGTGGTAGTCTCTCCTTCTGTGACAGTGCTTATCCATATTACAATACATACCGTTATATAAACCTAACTGTGAAACAAAGTCTATATTTCATTTTTGCAGAGGATTTGTTTTATTTGTCCATTTCTTCCCCCTTCATTCTTTGCAGGTTACAAATGCAGAAATGTGAGTCATTATGGTATGCTCAAGTCTAAAACTAAACATTCACCCTCTTTTTATCCTCCTCCTATGACACTAAACTGTTTGATATGAACAATGAATCAAGAAGAAAGGACTGTGAAATATTAATTGTCCCTCTGAGTATTCACCATGTAGTCAAGAGTACATGAACAGGGTTCCAAGTACAGACAATTGTTTTGTGCCTTTTTGCAATAGCTGCATTATCTCTTCTCCCACTTGCTGATGTTTCCTGGGTCATTTCATGCAAACATTTTAATTCCGGGACAGCAATAAAGCCCATTATCCAGGAATACAACAGGTGCTAGGACCTCAAGGGGGGAAAGGAAGGAAAGAGGGAAGGAACTGCTGACGGGTCCAAAAGCTGCTCACATGCTTCCCTCCCCCTCAACCTCCAATTGTTTACATAAACAGTAGTGACACACTCTTCTTCCATTTTTCTAGCCTTGATAAAGGCTTTCTCAGCTATAACAAACTTGTGTGAGAGAGCTTATCAAAAACTAAATCCCTGAGAGGAACAGGCCATTTTCTCTGCCCGATAAGAACCAAATACTTGAACCAGGACAGACCAGGATGTAGAATTATAGCCAATCCCTAATAACTGTATATTCAGTCAGAAGGTTGCAATCATTTTCTTTACCACTAGGCCATCAAAAAAGAAAGGGGAAATAAAGGCAGACAGAAAAAAGAAAGACAAAAATGACAGGAAGAACAAAACAGACAAAAAGGAAAGGAAGAGAGACAGAGACAGAGAAGGGAGACTCTCCCCTACCCCCCCCCCCCCGTCCCTTGTCAGGGTCACCCCCCTGGAACTGGGAAAGTGTGCAAAGGCTACTCCGAGGGCCGCTGTGCACTGGCACAGCCTTCAGAGCCCCAAAAATGCCATGCACCATCCCAACTGGGATTGTGCCAGCCTTCACAGGCCACTCTGGGGGCTACCATGCACTGGGGCAGCCCTTGGAGTGGCCTGTGCATGTCGGCACTGCCCTGATGGGGAAGTGTTCGGCATTTGTGAACCCTCCCTGTCCCTCCCAGATGGGAGATGTGAAGGTCCAGCCCAGGCCACCACCCTGGCTCTCCCTTCCTCCTAGCCCTGCTCTCTAGCCAGCTTACCTTCTGTACGTAAGCCAGCAGAGTAGCCAGAAGTACTTCCAGCTGGAAGTAGTAGAAGGGGGAGGTGGTCAGGAGTGCATCCCCTACCTGATTGGTCCTCTAGGGTGAGTTATGCCCTGGAGGTCCAAGGAGGAGGTGGGGGCAGTTGGGGACAACACACAGCCTACCTGATTGATCTGCTGGGCAAGTGATGCCCCCCTAATCAGGTAGGCCGTGTGTTGTCTGGGCATATACTTATTTTTCTTTTTTATTGTATTTTATTTATGTTAGGGCCTTTTGTTAATCGATGCTGTTAACAGCAGACGTAACTGCCCACAGTGATAAGAAATTCGGAAACAGATAAATCAAAGGGATCACTGCATAGAACAGTCGATACACTATCTTTCCAAAGAAGTTTGCACTTGGAGTTCCAGCTGGCTGATAATGACAGCATATTCCCCATGGAGCAAGTGGTTCTTCTGGACCGATTTCTGCTAGAGCTTATGGTTGTCTCTTTTGTTTGTTTTTGAAGGTATTTTTTCTTTGCTTTGCTTCAAAATAATTTATGTTTTTACTGACTTATAAAGCACTTAGCAAGAAAGTGCAGCTGGGCTGTTTTGGCTCTGTCTAATAAAATGTTTTCCATTCATGCACTTTTAGCTTATATGAGACTTCAAGAAATAGAATGATTTCCAAGACTGTTAGAAGTTACCATGCTTTGATTTACTGATAGTCTATTCTTCTGTTCATATTTAGGCATATTTATTCAGACAAATATCTATCGTTCTGTCCGATATTCATCCCATTGTTCTGCTGTTTCCATTGATCATAGTCTTTCAAAGATCCATCATGAATTTTCCTGAATTGTATGCTTTCCATTTTTACAAGTACTCCCATTAGGTATATACACATCTAAAGGCATGTCCAGAGCATACCCCACCAACAAAAATCCTGGGCAGAAAAAATGAAAAGAAATATATCTTACAGTTGTGCCCCATTTTTCCAAGAAAATAATGATGTCTACAAAAAATTGGGATTTGACATTCAAAACAATCACTTATTATAATCATCTTAATAAATATGTGACTAACATAGGATTGCCAGACAAGCATTAGCAACCAGTGGGAAAGTCAATAGGGGTATGAAAAATGTCATCATCAGCATGATGACCCAGTTACATCACTTCCTAATTCATGATAGAAATGACATTACTCACTTTATTTTGCCAAGTTCAGACACAGTTGTCTTTTTATCAATATCCTATATGAGGTGAATGTGCAAGAGTGTGGGCTTCCTCCTGTTCCACCTAGTACGCCTGTTCTGCCACAAAGCCATCAGATGTCTCTATGTGGCCTTAATGTTTGAATATAACATCATAACATGGTATATGATAAAAGATAAAAAATATGAATAGTTTCTGAAATATGGAACATGGAATATTGGTTTTGCATGCATATATCCTCCACACATAGATGTTCAGGAGGCTTGACCAAGCAAGCAAAAATGTAATTTCATTTATATACAACACCTGAGCTAGTTTATCCTCTGAAAGATGCTTCTGTTATACTCTCATAAAGAAATGTGATACAAGATACAAACTCTTCATTGTCTATGAAGGCTAGCCTTGTCCCTGAACACACAATTCCATATGAGTAGTAACTCAACCTGGAATAGAAGATTTGATGTGCCTTTCTGTATCTCTCGGAATTATGGAATAGTTGGGCACACATTGTCAGTTTAACCCATTTAATTTATAACACTTATAATGCTTAAATGCTCTCTTCCTATCTAAAGGAGATAATGTTATTAAAAATTATACAAATAATGCATGTAGAATAATCATATTTTGCCTTTAATAGGTAATAGGGAATGGATTGACATTACTGAATAAACTCTGGGGACTACCTTGACAATACATGGATACATCAGTAATTATTATGTTATTATTAACAATAACAGTAATAACACATTATAAATAACATAAATAACACATCATAAATAACATGAAAAATAATGACACCAGTGTTTTTTTTCCAAAAGAGGCATATTTAGATCAATGAACATTTATGATGATAATGAGTGAGGCTCAGAGTGGATAACATTGGTCAATAAACAGTCATTAAAATAGTGCCCCAAAACAGTTAAAACATTTTGCAGCTTTCTAATGCATATGTCAATTAACTTGAATACTGAGGCTGCTGTTGAATAGGAGTAAGCAGATGGTCCCGGGGAGCCTTACAACTTGTATGGTATCAAGTCACCAGTGACTGCTGTCAGTCCCAGTTCCACTGAGTCCTCCCTCAAAATTAGCTTAGGAAAGGACCTTGCTACCTTTCTCTGCCTTTTACTGTCAGAAACTAAAGCTTGAAGGCTGACAATACTGGCATGGTTGTCTAGCAACTACCACAACTGCCACTAAAAAGCAGTTCTTTCTTAACACTGTGGGTGTTGCATCTATTATTTTAGGGGTGTTAACTCTCTCTGTTTTGGAAGGTTGTTTTTTTTAACCCCTGAAAACCTGGGCCTTTATCATGCTTGTAGAAAGATCTGTCTTGTCTGTTCATAGTCTTGTCTCCATCTCCATATTTACATATTTTCAGATTTGCCCATGTTAAGAGATAGATAGATAGATAGATAGATAGATAGATAGATAGATAGATAGATAGATAGATAGATAGATTGATAGATTGATAGATTGATAGATTGATAGATTGATAGATTGATAGATTGATTGATAGATTGATAGATTGATTGATAGATTGATAGATAACCAAGGAAAGGCTGCATTATGCCTATATACCTGTGCCTGCCTAAGGATACCCTCATAGTCATTATCCCCTTCCTTATCAAAAAGGCATCTGCTGGATCAGAGTGATGTAATACACCCAGTTAGCAGTGGGTTCCCACAGGTAGCTCCTGCAGTTCCTGTCCTCTTAAGATGGAATTGGTGTCTTGTCCTGTTAAATCTCATTGCCTAACTGTGAACAGCATTGCAACAAAATGGATAGAACTTGTTATAATTATGTAAATATCTTTATATAAATGAGCCAAAAACTCTTTGAAAGAGAATGTAGCCATGTCTGAGAAGGTTAAAAAGATAAAATGAAAGCTGACAGAGAATGGGTATGTTTATCAGCATGAATGACAAACTTGGGTAGAAAAGTTTAGCATGTTTTCCCTCACAAGCAATGATAGTGATGAGAGAAAAATATCTGAACAAGTTAACAGTTCCTTTCCATATTATAATATTACTAGACTTTTTATTGTTATCAAAACCAAATTCTGATGGCAAGTTCTTGACACAAATAAACCACTGCCTTTTGTTGGGGGTACTTGTTCCATATCCATACCTTGAGTGAACCTCTGATCCTTATGCAAAGATAAAATTTACAATAACAGAATACATTTCTGGGGGACACAAAGGTTAACATCTCTAATCTTCAAAAGTTACACATCATGTTCTACCTCTGAGTTTAATTTAGCAACTGCTCTACCTGAAAATGAGATCAAGATAGGGGGAATTCATATTTATTTCTGTGCAGGCACAGGCAGGGAAATGTGCTTTATGATATTAGATTCTGGATGTACTGTATATACATATTTATTATTTTTTTAAAAAACATAGCAATAGATTTCTAGCAGATAATATATCTTATAATCTGCAGTGGGTCTTCACGAAGACTAATTGTATTCTGATATAAATGCATAATATTTAAAAATAAAATATAGTACCTAAAGTGAATGGTTACTGGTGCTGATGAGTTGCATTATTATTTGTATCCTCTTGCTCAGATTGAAATGTCTGTCCATTGTGACTTGTATCCTTCCAGTTGCTAATTATTTCTCCATATCTTAGTACTCTTTAATCAGTTGCCAGGAAATGAGTGTGAGCAAATTAGGAGAGACTGGCCGTGTTGGGGGGTCAGGTGCCATGTTTTAGTGGCTCTTCTCCTCCCTGACCAGTTGATTCCAGAAAGTGGTTCAACAGAATTGCTGTTGGGTTACAGAAAATGAGCTGATTTTTGCACCGTGCTTTTGATTACCCAAAGGAGTCTCAATGTCTTTCAATTTCCTATCCTTCCTTTCCCCTTGACAAACACCCTATGAGATATTTGAAGCTGAGAGAGCTCTGGGATAATTGTGACTGGCACAAGGTCATCCAGTTGGCTGCATGTGGAGGAGGAGTGGGGAATCAAACCCAGTTCTCCAGACTAGGAGCTACTGCTCTTCAGCACCAAGCTGGTATATCCCCCTCCCCTAATGCTGTTTTAACATTTACATGGAATCAGTGGAAGAGGTCTTTTAGGAATCAATGGGTGGATGACACTCACCTCTCTTGTTCTTTACAACTGTGAAAGGTTTTCAAAAATTCTGGACAAATGCTTGAAAGCTTTAATAGTGTAGATGACAGTGAATAAACTGAAGCTTGATCCAGACTAGAC
Source organism: Paroedura picta (assembly GCF_049243985.1). Taxonomy (NCBI): domain Eukaryota; kingdom Metazoa; phylum Chordata; class Lepidosauria; order Squamata; family Gekkonidae; genus Paroedura; species Paroedura picta. The sequence goes on along the minus strand of NC_135374.1, from coordinate 82,094,777 downwards.
TAATGTACTGTTGGTAAAGAACAAAGCCACGGGAGGGGGGGGGTGGAAAGTCCTAAAGAAACTGGTTTATAGCATAAGGGAGCTGCTGAATCATAGTCTATTGTTGGAGGCTCAGGTCTTTCTGCCCTCAGGTGTTATACTGACTATAATCATTCACTGAAAGGCATCATTTGATCATGCTGTTCCATACTCAGATCATACCACAGTTAGAGTGCTTTGACACAATTTGTGAGGGGCTACACTTCAAAACTGCCTGAAAAGGTCAGTTTGCTTTTTAAAAATGTTGACTAGGCTGTTGTTTGGCCTGGATATATAGACTGGTTGGAAAATTCCTGGATATTTAGGGATGGAGCCCTGGGAAGCCAGGGTCTGGGGAAACAAAGTACCTCAGCAGATTAATGCCGTGGAGTCCCTCCTCCAAAGCAGCCATTTTCTTCAGGGGAACTGATCTTTGTATTCTGGGGATGAATTTTATTTCTGGAAGAAGACCGCACCTGGCGTTTGACAGCCCTAGGCTGTGATGAAATATCTGCACTGGCTGCCTTTTTGTTTTCAGGCATAGTTTATTTCAAAAGGCTTGCTCTTAACTTTAAGAGTCCAAACAGCGTGGAATCAGGGTCCCTGCAGGTCCTTCTTCTCAAATACTGTCCAACTATCCAGTTAAAATCCAAGTTTAATCTTCTGTCTCCCTCTCTTTTAGTTGAAGAATCATGCCAACCGTTGATTATAACTTCTTGCCTGAGTCCCATTTTAATTGCTTCTTTTAAAACAACTATGCTGCTGAATAAAATTTATGCTGATGTCATTTTGTGCTGATTAATGCTTCTAGTGGGGTTATTATTAATCATTGCTGCTTTTAGTATTTTCAGTCTTACATTGAAATTATTTTTATTGCTTGTTTCAAGCAGATTTCTGGTGAGGCAGCCATATTATGAAATGAATAAACGGAAGCAGCACCACCACTCCAGCCAGCTGCTGACTTCATAGAGAGAGACACCAAAGCAGCATTTGAAGGATAATCAAGCAGTCTATTACGCATGGCAGGAAACTTCGCAAAAAGTCTGCAAAAAAGATCTCTTCTTTTTTTATTCTGCATGTGGCACTAGTTATGCCACACAAAAACCACCATTGTATTTTTGATTCTGCATGGCACTTCCCCTTCATAGCGGTGACTGCATCTTTTCCACGAAGTATTTAAAACTAGCGTTATAATGACTTTCCTATTACAATAGTGCTGAAGACACCTGTTTTTGCATGCAAAAATGTTAGTGTAATTTTGTTAGCATAAATGTTAGTATTCTTGAATCCAAAACAAACTTGTAACAATACATAACACGATGGGTGGGTCGAGAGCTGCTCAACTTGGCCATTGTGGGAGAAAGAGGCCAGTCTGGATGCATGTGGCACCTTTCTAGGGCACCTTGCCCTAGCTGCGCATCTGCACCCAGAGTGCACATGTCAAGATGCACCCTCCTTGCTGTCAACACCTCTGCTGCATCAACCGGCAGGCCTCCAGTGAATCTCGGCCGCAATTTTGTTTAGTTCCCTCCAGGCAGGGCAGTGCATATTGTGTTCTCCACCTTGGTTACAGACTGAAATGGGTACATTCCAAATTTCCCTCTGTACTTACTTGTTATGCAGTGCCTTGGTACTTATTTTGCAACCTACTGCCATAGATGTCCCTTTTGGAGAAGCTAGTTTGGCCAGGATCAAGGAAGCTACCAAAGCTTGCCAGTTATCTGTGCTTCCCAACTTTGTTTCATCTCAAAAGGGAGAATCCATTAATAGGATTAGTCTTTTAAAAGAAAAAAATCAAGAGAGCTCAAAGGAATATATCTTTTTTTGTGGTTTCATATAGAGCGTGTTAAGGAAAAGACATGTATAAAAAAGTGTAATGTATTCTTTCAGGAAACCATTTTCAGGGTCTTTCCCCTCTTGGTTCGTTCCTTCACCTTTTAAAAGCTAAACATTCATTAAACTTTCCACAAATCTTCTCAGAGCAAAATGTAACAATGTTTTGAGTTCAACTCGGAAAGCCTGGCATCAAAAATTAAACTTTAGCAGGCAAGAATATTTTCTTCTCATAGAAGCAGTCTGACCTCCAGACTTCACAGTTTTTTTCTTTCAGGAAAGCTGAACAAGGTGTTACATTCTCATTTCAAACTTTTAAGGCCCGGAAACAAAAGTAGCCAAGACATTATAGTTGTCATAAGGTATTATGTCATGACTGTCCTAGATGCTACCATAAGATTGCCAGAAAGTGTTATATCTGGAGGTGAAATTCTTAAGGCTAACATCCTTTACTAGGGCTATACACAGAGGAAAATGTTGTTTAATTTCAGATCTGGGATGGGGCAAGCTTTTACTGTGATTGTTGGTTTCCAGGTAGGACATTACCGGTTCAGGTTTCAAAGCTACACGTATCCCCCTTTCAAATCTGTGTTCTTTTGCAGAGTGGGGTCCGGATTTTTAGGAACCATTTAGAACAGGGGTAGTCAACCTGTGGTCCTCCAGATGTTCTTGGACTACAATTCCTATGAGTCCCTGCCAGAAAACACTGGCAGGGGCTCATGAGAATTGTAGTCCATGGACTTCTGGAGGATCACAGATTGACTACCCCTGATTTAGAGGGTCTGAGGCAACTGTTTTGAAAGATAACAGTACCATATGTTTTATTTTGAAGAATATCAGCACACCATAGTCTTCCCTTGATATTAAGATCCCTAACTTTCAAGCACAGGGGACCGAGAAGGCCCATTGCATGGGACCCTGAACAAGTGCCCCTCAGGGCTCTGCTCCCATAGAGGAGAGACAGAGGGAGAACAAGCTGGCCAGAACTTCATCTTTGCCTTTATTTCTGGTGAAGGACTAGGGGATGTGCTAGAGAGGCTGTTTTTGCTTAAATGACACAAACATTTCAGAAAAGCTGCTGCTGCCTGTCTGTTAAAGACTCACCAAGTTTCAAGCACATTGTACCAAGGCATCCAGTTTTATGGACCTTAAAGAAAAAGATAAAGAAAAAAAGTTAGATTTTACCCTCAGACCCTTGCAAAGTAGGCATAGCCCTCTCCCTTAATTCCTACCTATGGACCTATCATATCTGTGTATGAGAGATTCCATGTGAGGAATCAGTCATCTAACTACTATGAGACACAGGTCTTCACACTGACATCCACTGCAGGGGTACCTTAATTAATACTTAGTACTTTGACTACTTAAGGACTTGTTAGAGGAGGAATGTTTGTTTACATGTTGTCTCTGGGTTCACTGCTTTTAAAATAGTTTCGAGAGTGTTGTTTAAAAGTCAGAGACACTGATTTTGCCGACCATGGGCAACAGAGGTGGAAAACAGGGACTTTTGCTTACACACACACACTTTTTCCTGATGCTAATAATGAACACCCATTGGGAATTGATTTGCATAAATTTGGAGCATACATGGAGTAGTCTGAGCACTCACAGCTTGGCACAGACTGCTCCAAGGAAACTTTCTCTGGGGCTTGTCTCCAAAGGTGATTGGCTAGGATCCCCTGCAAGGATCTGATAGGAAAAGAAAAAAAAAATATTGCCTGTGAGATTTTGGATAATCAAAGAAGGTGCTTGACAGTAATCATCCATTCAAAAAGCGACACTGATTTTTCTGGGTGTGGAAAGTTTCTAATAATGTGTACGAATCCTGGATTTGTCTTACAGCTCCAGAAAATCATGGTATATTTTGGGTTAGGGAATTCCATAATGTATGCCCCTATCCCTTAAACTTAAATGAGCTCACCAGCTGCTGGAGGAGCCAATGTGACACAGCCCACATGACACAGCCCGCCCCTTAAATAAGGCACCCTGGGCATACACGCACTTCTGGCTGGTTCACACACACACCAAAGGTCCCCAACCCACTGCAAGGTGTGATGAGGCATCCCTTGCTAGGCAGATGCTTTGCCAATGGTGGCGTGAGGAGGGTTAAATCCCCCAGCTGCTATTACTGTATATAATTGCATGTAAGTTGAGTTTTCCAGCACAGTTTTTAGAACTTAAAAGATCTCCTTGGCTTATACACAAGTAATTGATTAACAGCCTGCCCCCAGCCAGTCAAACGCAGCATTGAATTTGCAACCTGAGCTCTTTGCAAATGAACTAGGTAACCATTGCCTTCTGCAAAGATCTTAAAAACTAAGCTCTTTGCAAGTGAGCTAATTGCTCCCAGCTAACCATTGCCTTCTGCAGATATCTTGAAAGCTGAGCCTACTCTGGCAGCTTGTAGGACATCAATGATTTGACTGAGGGATTATGATATTTTTTTCCCCTTCTTTTCCTAATCAGTTTTTCTAAACTATTCTTTTGATTTCTGTGGGTGGGGTGGGTTTTGTGGGTTTTGTGGGTGCTTTGGGATTTACTGTTTCTTCAGTGTTTCCTCTTTTATCTGAGAAGCAGCATTGTTTGCTGGGGTTTTATTATTTTATTATTGGGGTTGTGTTTCTTTTAAAAATTGATTTTTACAGTTCTTTCTTTCAGTTTTCAGTTTTACAGTTCTTTATTTCAGTGTTTTGTTCTGGGGGGCACTATAGCCCCCAGTTTGGTAGCTGTTGTACTTATTGTAGTAGGTTGCCAACTTTGGGTACTATTGTTCTACTCTCATTTTCCTGGCCTGGAGGGCACTGTTGGGTTCTCCTGCCAGAGCTGTTCTCACAGAACAGTTCTGTCAGTGCTCTCTCAGGGTGTCTGGCATCAAGAGAGGAAGGAAAGGCAATTGTAAGCCACTTTGAGACTCCTTTGGTTAGTGAAAAGCGGGGTACAAAAACCAGCAGCTATTTATCCTCTTGACTTTTCTGTATTTGTTGGGGGGGGGGCTGGATGGGAAAGCCTGCTATGATTGAGCATGGATTAAGCACTTAGGCCACTCTGTAAATTTACCAGTAGCCTTCTGAATTTCCCACCCTTGGCTTATATGCGAGTCATTAAGTTTGCCCAGATTTTGTGGCAAAATTAACCGCCTCAGCTTATATGCGGGTCGGCTTATATCCGAGTATATACAGCGATTTGAAACCAGCCAGTGAGATTCAAACAAATCATATTCCTTGGTAAGGGGGTTCCAGATGTCCAGGTAAGGGTCTCTTCCCCATAAAAAGACCATCCCAGATCAGTGAAATGTGTGTCATTACCTAAACATCCCTGCATCTGTATTGTGGGCTTTTTAAACCTACTTAGCCAGAATCCCACTCTTTGGACCCCAAAGTGGTTGTTCTTGGATCACCCACCCCAAGATCAGGATTTCAGGTTGTATGTTCCTTCCCTAGAACTTCCTAGTTCCCCCCCCCCTTTCCTTTTATAAGTGCATTCTCTTGCTGGTGTGTTTATGCTTTGTGTGTGTATGATAGCTCAGGGAATTCATTCTCAGGTGCTCAGTGTATGTTCTTTATATTTTTCTTCTGTACCCAATTAAATAATCTGTGTTTACAATCACTCATTCTTTGGTGAACATTTTTTGATTGGAGGGATGTGGGCAGTTTAATTGTGGAGAGAAAATAACTCTATCACACCATAAGACAGCTATGACATGTTCCAAATAAAAGGTGGTGTAATCTTTACAAAAACCTTTGGTTTACTCCCTCCGTTATTTAGCTGGTTATGCTGCTTAGACCTACTCAGCTGGCTCAACAAATGAATCTCTGGTTTTTCCAGGGAGAGTTTTTTTTTTTTTTTTTTTGCACAGAATAGCACTTTTACACATACAGAAGATTGTATTTCAGTGGGGTTTACCATGTTATGGTACTGCAGTAAAAACAAACTTTGAAACCACAACATGTGAATACTTTAAAGGAAGATTAATTGTAAAACTGACATAATGACTGTCTTTGGATAAGGAGCTTGTTCTGCTGGAATCTATCCGCTAGCAAAACTGGCTCATGTGGCAGCTTGATAACCATCTTCAAGTTCTTAGATCATTAAAATTCTGTGAGCTCTTCTATCTCAATCAGTGGTAATGACCACAACCAACACTTTTCAGGATCTCCACAAAAAACTCCAACAGGTCATTTAGTAAAATGTTATGTGATATAGGACTTTGATGGGCTGATTGAATGTTTAATGATGATATTTGCCTGATGCTAATATTCAGGTTTTTTTTTAAAGAAAAGGCCATGAAAAGACCATGCCGATTACAGGAATTGGCCAACAGAGGGCAATTGTTAAATGTTAAAATACTTTCTTGTGGAAGTAATAACTTATAGACCTGGATCTGAGGAAATTGATGAATCTGATGCCCTTCAGCATCCTCTTGATTGGTGAATAATTGTGGGTGTATGCCTGCTGGTTTTTTATTTATATACTCAAGTTGCAATCCTATATACTTGGAAGTAAGTCCTATTGGAATCAGTACAGCTTTCTTTCTACTAAACATATATAGGTAGGTTGTGCACTCCGGTGCGCTTCAGCCTCTTTGGCCATCACTGAAGCCCAAATAGGCCAGTGTTGCAGTGCGGAGGGGAGCGGCAGCACCGATGGTGATGTACCAGCTGGTGCACACCTGCAGGTGCAGAGCACCCACTGGTTGGTGCACCACTGGCACTTCTTCCCTCCCCTCTGCGCTGCGGTGCTGGCCGCTTTTGGGCTTTGGTGATCGCTGAAGCACACCGGAGAGCACAACCCTATATATAGGGCCTTACTGAACACGATTTATATTGTTCACACATAAATATTTTAAATAGTGTTGCCACTGAAAATAGCTCAAATGGGAATCTGGCATAGGACTGTGAAGGGGGCAGATAAATCCCAATATGGAATGGTTTCTATTAGGTGGCAGGAAAGCATTCCTATCTTCTATAATAGAATTCTGAGAAAAGCAAAGGCTTCCAATAAGGCTAGCAACATCTCTGAGAAAGTTTTGCATGTTCTAGCTCGGCATACAAATCCATTGTGAGCCTCATTGATTCTCTCTCATTTTAAAACTGTTGGGTTATTTATCGCTATAGAATAATATAGCCTGAATATTACTACTATACTTTTGCCAACATCAAAACAATTTTTTAATAGACTGTATCTTAATATTAAAGTCTATATAATTCACATTAATTCCTCTCTCTGGCCTTTAAATAATAATTAATACGGCACTATAATCTATATCAGAATTTCTTATTGCATCATTTGTGTTTTATGTATGACTCATATCATCTAAAATTATTTTCTATTGGATTACAGGCAATTAGCTTTTATTACTGCCGCAATCAAGTATGCAAATGCAGGAAAATGTCAATTTACCAGATTAATCACATAAACCACACTTTGAATTTGGGGAAAATATTTCCAATGTATACTGAAATCACATACCGCTACAAATGTATACTACAATAATTGCACACAGATAATTTCAAAATGAGGTTACATTACAGAAGAATATGTTAAACTAAAATAATATTTTTTGCTAATTGCAGGATGCTGAACAAACAAGGAAAATGTATTAATCATTGTAAATAATTGTATTTTGAAATAACAAAAGTAATTCAATGAAATTCATTCTGATACAGAAGCTACTCAAACCATTTCCAGCAGTGTTGCACTTTCTACTTTTTGGTGTATGATCACTCCTTCCACCTCCCAATTTTTTTCAACAAATTTGCTTCTAAAGGATCTAGCTATTAAGAAGATCACATGTGAAGAGTGAAAGGTAAATCTAATTATCTCTAATCCCTTCTACAAATCTTTTTTATATTTGGCTGGCATTACAACTTTGTTCATAGAAGCCAGGCCCCCAACTCAGGCTCCAGCCAGACACGTCCCACTCCCTAGGCTGTTTCATAAATATATAGAGGAACAACAATGGATTTGGATAAGGGATTAGAGGGAATACTTATTAAATTTGCAGACAATACTAAACTAGGAGAGGTAGCAAATCCAACAGAAGACAGAATCAGAATACAGGATGATCTTGATAGGCTCAAGAAGTGGGTTAAACTGAATAAAATGAAGTTCAATAGGGACAAATGTAAAGTTCTGCATTTAGGTAGGAAAAATCAAATATACCAATATAAGATGGGGGAGACTTGCCTTGGTAGTAGCATATGTGAAAAGGATCTAGGAGTCTTAGTAGACCATACATTAAACATGAGTCAGCAGTGTGACTCAGTGGTTTAAAAGGCAAATGGAATTTTGGGCTGTATCAAATGGAGTATCATGTCCAGATCACGGGAGGTGATAGTACTGCTGTACTCTGTGCTGGTTCGGCCTCACTTCCATTACTGTGTTCAGTTTTGGGCACCCCAGTTGAAGAGGGATGTAGACAAACTGGAACATGTACAGAGAAGTGCAACAAAGATGGTGAGCGATTTGGAGACCAAGACGTATGAAGAAGGGTTGTTTACCCTAGAGAGGAGACAACTGAGAGGGGATTTGATAACCATCAAGTATTTAAAAGGGTGTCATATAGAGGATGGAACAGAGTTATTCTCTCTTGCCCCAGGGGGAAGGACCAAAACCAATGGGATGAAATTAATTCAAAAGAAATTCCGTCTAAACATCAGGAAGAAGTTCCTGACAGTTAGAGTGGTTTCTCAGTGGAACAAGCTTCCTCAGGAGGTGGTGGGTTCTCCATCTTCTCCATCTTTCCCTTCTTAGGGGGTGTGGAATTGGGTTAGCTATTGAATTTTGTCGCCATTCTTGTCGTAACTTTTGTATTAATTGTATTATGTTTTATTGTGCTTTTATTGTTTTAGGGGATTGGTTTTTATGTGACCTGCCTCGAGCCTCCGGGAGGAGGCAGGATATAAATTTAATAATAATAATAATAATGATGATGATGATGATGATGATGATGATGATGATGATGATGATGATGATGAATATTCTATGATTTGAGGCCTGCTGTGGTTGGTGTGGCAGGTCCAGGACAGATTTAAGGTTTTTGCCACCTTGTATGGGTCCTTTTCAGCCTCATGGCTTTGACTGCTGATTGTTGACTGTATTGTGATGTTATCATCATGGTTACATTGTATGTATCTGTTACACGTGTTTGTTTTTTGTCACAACTGTATTGGTAGTATCAGCATGGAGTCAGATCCATTTCAGGGAATAGATGACCTGTGTGCTCATTTTTTCCAAAGTTGAGGATCTCCTTAAGGGATTTGGGGGTGAGTATTTAAGGGACATGCCCAGCTTGAAAGCTGTCAAAGCACCCTCACTGTTAAGTGGCAGGGGAGACCACACAGTGGCTACTGTCCTCATGGGTTCTGCCATCCTGCAATCTCCTGGTTAATACAGTGTGTGGGCTGAGTGTGGGGAGAGAGTTTCATCAGCATACAGGTGATCCATTTGTCCCATGACGTGTTAGGGCTCTTGCAGATGCTATAACCAATAAGGTTCAAGTCATTTTTCATTCCAGAAGGTTGTATTATCTTCTTCCAATGTGCAGAGTTTAGGTAAAACCTTGCCATCTCCTCCCTCCCTCCCTCCCTCTTGACACTGGATCCATAAAATATTGTCCAATCCTTTTTTCCCCATTCCTTATACAGAGTCAAAATAATTTGAATACCAAATATTCCATCAAAACTTCTATTCAACCATATTTAAGTATGTACTTAACAAGCCACATAAAAAACAGTTTACTTCTTCTAGTTGTTCACACTTCTTAAATCTCCATGAAGAATATATAATAGCAGCATTTGCACTATATATTTTACCCAAATGCACAGCCTGTACCAAGTGCTATACAATGTTTTGTTCTTCAATCTTTTGTTATCCATAAAAGCAGCTGAAAGTCCTTGTCTGATACAGTTTTGCACTCCCAGTGGTAATTTATGCATGAATAAACTGCTTTTCATTGTTGTTTCTAAAAAAATCCTATGCATCATTAAAGGGTGTCTGAGATGTATGCCAATTTTAAAAGTGTTGCTGAGAGATGCTCCTTATTTTGAGGGAAAATATGCATTAGAAGAACCAGACATAAATGGAAAATAGCCATTTCATTTTCTTCTTTGTACTAGGGATCTGTTTTCTGAAGAAGTAAACAAGGAAGGGAGCTTGATGGAAGCCATACACATTTGGGTGGCGTTTTTGTTTTGTACCAGCAACTTCCATTTTCAGAAGTTATAAAAAGCATTTCCGTGATCCCCTCCCCCTTTCTATTCATCTGCTTATGGCATGAGAGCCTTGAATGCTAGTAACAAAATCTGAAAGCTGCCTTTGCAATATCATGTGATCAAGAAAAAAATGAAACAAAACAATGTTTTTTAACAGTGATTTCTTTTAATTTTATCAATTTAATTAATTCTCCTGGAACAGTAGTACCTGCCACAATAAAGAACCAGATACAGTTTGACTTGGAGATGCTGATTATTTAATATTTTTGAAGACTTGGTGAATAAATCAACAGTGATTTCTTAAAATGCTGCTACAGGCATCCCATTAGAAATAACCTGTACGAAAAAGGGGGGGGTGTTAAATATTGATCTATGTCAGCCATAAATAAACCTTGTTTTATAACTTGATTTTGGGTGAAGGAACAATGTTACATATATCAAATATTTGCCTTATGTTCTGTGTATTCTGTAGCATATACAGGCACCTAAGTACAGGGGGAAAATTGTACTTACCTGAAACTGATTTGATAGACAACACACTGATCAATATAATTCCCAAAACTCCACCCCCAACTGACAGTAGGCAGGGTTCCCCTATACCTAGGAAAAGGTGAACTTCTTCCCCATTCCCAAGGAAAAGCACGCAAACTAATCCTGCACCCAAGTGCACATTACATCATTGACTTGCATGGAGGCAGCTCTCTGCTTAATAATACGTGGACAACATTTGTTGACATAAAAGCTCTTTAATAACCAAACATGGGCTATGTTGGCTTGGCAGGGCCACTCTATAGCCATCTAGCTACTATTTCCCACTACAGCAGTTCCTCTGGATCCTACACTGGTTCTCAGCCTGGAACATAGGTCCCCCATGCCGCTGTAGCCCCTAACCAGGGAAGTGACAACCTGGGATGCCAGAGGAGGTGCAAACTAACTTTGGTTCCATCCCAGGTCACCTGGCCCTATGAGCCCCCTAGCCTCCCCAGCCAGGTTGGCCCTGCTCGCATGTCACCACCTCTTTGAAGAGGCCCCTTATGTTGGGGAGTCGGCCACACCAGACAGACTCCCCTCCAAACAGACTCTGTCCCCTACCAGCCTGCAAGCTGTGACAAATGAACATAATTAACTGACACTAATCCAAACACAAATTGTTGTGCCCTTTAACAACTGCCAATCTGTCCCCAGCCATTACTAAGAGTTGGGAAGGTAGGTAGCATCTTTGCCCATCACCCAGCAAAAGAGGCCGGATCAAGCACATGGCCACTTATAAGCAGCCAGCATGCTCTGCTCCCTCCTCCTGAGCATCTGGGTGCTCTCTGCATTCTGCGCATGAACCCTTTCTGGCTGCCACATCTTTTGTTGCGAGCTTTCCAGCATTGTCAATGGCGGCCCTGGGAGATTCCAGGCTGCTCTTTCTTTCAAGGCCGACTGAAGGCCAGCCTCACAGATAAGTTCCCATCTCTCTCAGTCCCATTCTCCAAAGAGAAAATTGGCAATTAGACTACACAAATGAGCAAGCAATCCAAAGCAATACAAAGTTACAGTCTTTCCCAGGCCACTAGCAGATGATAATATACAAATTGGCAATATCAAATGATCATGGCAGGAGGGTGCAACCAGGCAGATCCTGAGATCCAGCAAGGCAGTATGCAACAGAGTCATTGGCAAATAAATAGATGAGCAAAGAAATAAAAACAACAAGATTTCCCTATTTAAAAAGCATCTTTGCCTTCAGTATCAACCTGTCATTAAGCTGTAAATAATTACTGTTTCAACACAAGATTTCCTCAACAATGCCTATAAATAAATGTAATATATATGGTTCTATGAAAATATACTTTTCCATTGAAGAAGTGATCAATGATGACAGGGTAATAATATAATGGGGAATAACCTGACTTGTGACTCTCAGAGAGATACCATTAAGTAGCAGAACAGAGGGCTTTTCTGCACATTGGGCATTATAGCATGAAGCCTGCTGTATGGCAAAGCTCTAGAATTAATTGCAACTCACTGGCACTCCACACCTCTTGAGCTGTCTCACATATTTCTGACTGCTTTTTGTGTGTTTTGCACTCCTCACTCACTTCTGGAAAAGTGAGAAGAAAGAGCAACCCGCTTTAGGCTTATTGTGCTTTGACCTGCCTACCACTGTCAATCACTTTGTGCAACCAATCCCTTTCTGACACTTACAGCAATTACCATTTTTAAAAATATATTTCCTTATTTGTTTAAATGCCTATTCACATATTCATAGGGACACAGACAATCTTGAGGGGGGGGAGGAGATTTCCCAGGCATAGGCTGCCTAAGGAGGTGGTGAACTCCCCCTCACTGGCAGACCTCAAGCAAAGGTTGGATGCACACTTTTCTTGGATGCTTTAGGATGCTTAGGGCTGATCCTGCGTTGAGCAGGGGGTTGGACTAGATGGCCTGTATGGCCCTTTCCAACTCTATGATTCAGTGATTCTAGGCACACAATGAGAATCTTGTATTGGTGAGGCTATGTTTTGAAATGTTAAACCTGATTATAAATGCTTCTATGTATCTGTAGGTTCACCAAGGTGCATATCTTCCTATTCTTTGTTCCAGGCAGTTCGCCTTAATAATAAAGAAATTCCCATCCCTGGGAAGAAGGGAGAGGGAGGTGGGTGTGAGGGCGGGACATTGGAGGTAGATTGGAGCACTTCTTCGCTTTCATATTTATCTTTTGCTGGTGGCCTCCTGGTTGTCTGCCAGGAGATAGCACTTTTTAGGTTGGTGAATCCACTTTTTGGGATTCACCAACTTTCGCTTGGGTGGATGTTGCAAGCAGTTTGCTGGCCAGACGTGGAAGGTTGGCAACATCATGTGGAGCAGCCAGAATATAGCGTCTTCACGTGACGCTACATTTATGAAAAGCCCAAAGTTTGAGCCTAGTGGCACCCTTAAGACTAACATGGCTATCTACTTGAATATACCTTTAAGTAGTCTGCTTCTTCCTAAGTGTGGTCTGTCGTCACCTGGCCCTGAGAACGTACAAAGTTGCCAGTGGACATGGTCTTGTATGGCAGATTCCCATATAAAACAACATAGCATCCGTGCAAATATTGATTGGAATTTGAATGTTCACCTTAGTAAATTGACATGTTCTGGTATCCACTGGAAGTGTACTGATTTGGTTTTTGCTGGATTAATTTTTTAAATAATTCAAAATACCATATGTCCTTTGCAAATTGAATTCTGAGCTGTTCACATCACACCAACAGTGTTAGCTGCTCAGTTAAAACCTGATGCCAGATTGTCATAGTTTAATGTTTAAATTCTACTAGAAATTAATCAATTGGCAACAATTACATGTGCTGCTGTTTGCCAGGCCTATATTAGATAAGGTGATGCACCTCCCCCCCCCCCCGCATTATTGGCAAACACTGCTTGCTGTGAATCCTAACATTTCAGAGTGATGAGGTGACTCCTAAATGAAATTCCAAGTCAGTTCACAAAAAGCATTGGTATTGCCTTACCATCTGCCTTCTATGAGTTCTGAAAATTCAGATTTGTGACCTTGGCTGAGTAAGGTCGGCACATATGTTGACCACGCCAACTATCAGCACCTGGTTGTTTGTCTGTGATATCATAAAGAAGAGATGCTCATAAATTGTGGTGCAAAATGAAAACATTATAGTAAGTTTTTACTGGTGGATGTCAAATTGGAATACGGAACTGTAGCTTGTTATATAAAACGAGAAGGAAAGACAGCAGTCCTCTAATGGATCAACAGGAATGGGGAAAGGTGTAAACAGAAACTGTCACAAGGAAAACAAAGGTATGCAGAGAGATATTATCTTGACATTTGTCATTCAGGAACCAAATAAATAGCCAATTGTTAGCAAAGTTGTCACTTTAATTCTCAAACCATTTTCACATGAAATATGGGGGGTGGGGGAGGCCATGAATGTGTCAGTCCTGATTTTTTTTTAATGAGTTTTGAAATGTGAAATAAAAAAATATAATAGAAATATAGGAAGGGTAAAAAAAGGGGGGTTATACATGTTGGATTATTGGGTTAGCAGAGTGTTCAAGTTATACAACGCAGCAAAGTCTATCTGTTTTGGGTGTGCTGACAAGAAACAATGCAACAAATGGAGCCTTTTTATCTTTGCAAACTAATATGAGCCCTTTATTCTAAGGAACTCCATTCTAAACAGGATACAACAGGGAGATGATTCTAATCTAGCCTAACTAGCTAGAATGGATAAACATGCAAGAGGCATGCCTTGCCCTCATGGTGCCAAGATGGAGATGAGAGGCACAGTGTGGAGAAAAGGTGTCATGCCAGAAGGAAGGAGTAACAACTGGCACATCAAAGGGATAGCATCAAAGCAGTAAGATGTTTAGGGTCTTAGTCATTCCATTTCTCTGGTTCTATACAGTCCCCTTATGCAGTCCCCCTGAGGCTAAAAGTCCTTCACTTCCAACAATTCATATAATTATTCAAAATTTACTTTATGCTATACAATATATTAGACAAACACGCAAAAAAGGTTCTCTCTTCATCCTCATCCTCATCATATAATGATCCTTATTTAAATTATTGTAAACAATCTATTTTTATCACTATATTTACCACTATATTATTTTTAACAGTTTCATCATTATTAGATATATCATGTTATACACCTCATCAAATACTATTAATAGTTTTAAAAATAGAAGGCCAAAAAGGTAAATGGAAACTGGAAAATTTTCCAACCCAGCCATGGAGTGGAGATGGCTCTGTTTGCCGTCACAATCTTCATGGATGGCTGAATTGAGGTAGGTTAGCACTGTTGTTATTGCTAGACTAGTTTCAAAGCCCCTTTATAAAAAGGGGTTTTGAAAGGGGGGTTGCCTTGTGCGGCGGTCTGACGCTGCGCGAGGCGCTTCACGCCTCCCGCAGCGTCAGACCGGCAAGGAGGGAATCCCCAGCAGCCGCGCTTCGCGCGACTGCTGGGGGTTCCCTCGGGCGGCGGTCTGACGCTGCGCGAGGCGCTTGGCGCCTCCCGCAGTGTCAGACCGGCAAAGAGGGAATCCCCAGCAGCCGCGCTTCGCGCGACTGCTGGGGGTTCCCTCGGGCGGCGGTCTGACGCTGCGCGAGGCGCTTGGCGCCTCCCGCAGTGTCAGACCGGCAAAGAGGGAATCCCCAGCAGCCGCGCTTCGCGCGACTGCTGGGGGTTCCCTCGGGCGGCGGTCTGACGCTGCGCGAGGCGCTTCGCGCCTCCCGCAGCGTCAGACCGGGAGCAACTGCAAGCCGCGCTGCGCGCGGCTCGCAGTTGCTCAGCCTGGGAATCGGAGGGACCAATCGGCAGGCGCTTCGCGCCTGCCGATTGGTCCCTCCGATTGTCTGTTGTGAGGAAGGGTCCAACCCGGACCCTTCCTCATCACGGACAAAGCCCACCTCTAGGGGGCTTAACGAATTATACAGTCCGTGGCGCCCGTGGCGCCACGGGCTGTTTAAAGATGAAACAGCAATGTTTGTCACTGTCAGTCATTGGCTAGGCAGAGGGCTAATAGTCTATGTGGTTCTGCCATCAAATAGCTGCAGTCTTTTCTCTGAGGACAGAAGGTGATGTTAGGAGAGATCATCCCAGCAGCATGTCCTTGTAATTTGGGATTTATTTGTTTATTTGTTTATTTGTTTATTTGTTTATTTGTTTATTTGTTTATTTGTTTATTTGTTTATTTGTTTATTTGTTTATTTGTTTATTTGTTTATTTGTTTATTTGTTTATTTGTTTATTTGTTTATTTGTTTATTTGTTTATATCCCGCCACTCCCACAAGGGCTTGTGGTGGCTAACAAGATAAAACCCCAATACATAAAAACCCCAATAAAATAAATAACAATTCCTCTGAGAGTTATTTACTCTCTAATGCTGTTTAATATTTATTTATTTTATTTATTTATCATACTTCTATACCGCCCTCCCTGGAGGCTCAGGGCGGTTTTCATTATAACAGAGAACCATACATAAAACAGTCTGTAGAACATGTACATCGATAACCAACAATTGCAACCAAACACAACACAGTATAACAGTAAACATATATATATCTATATGCACCTACTCAACCAGCTGATCTGGAGTTTCAGGCTGGATTGTCATCAATATGTTGATGACACCTAGATATATTGTTTGATTGGCAAACATCTATTTGAACCCCTGGGTTCTTTGGTACAATATCTGGATACCATGGTGGAGTGGTTCAAGCACAACCAGCTAAAGTTAAATTCAGCCAATACAGAGGTACTCTGACTGGGTCAGCATGTGCCAGGTGGGACAATGCAGCTCTCAGCCCTTGATGGAGTCCAATTAATAACTTTGGTGTCAGTCAAGAGTCTGCGGGTGATCCTGTAAGTTACAGGCAGCAGGAAAAGAAGAAGACGAACCATGAGTTGGATTTCCTCAATTAAGTATGCCACTACCTTCAGTTTGCAAGCCTAAGCAAGGCTGTTAATAACAGGACATTTTGGAGAGCATTAATTTATAGGGTCATCATAAATTGGAAGTGACTTGATAGCACTTAACACACATACAATCCCACAGATTTAAGAGTTTTCTCCAACCTTTAGTTCTGTCCCAAGTTCTCATTTTGCAGCTCAGTGAATCATATTGTCTATGGCTTGGTTGAGAAATAGATACATTGACGATTATCACACTCGCACATGAATGCTGGATTGCATGTTTCTATTTCCAAGGAACACACTTTTTCTTTTCCTGAAAGGGGATATGGAGAAATAAGCTTGGAACAAGGATTCTGAATAGATAACAATAAGCATGAAAACAAGCAAGTCATTTCAGATAGGCCCAAATTCTAAAAGCTCATTAAAAACAAAAAGTTATCATGCTAAATTTTGCAAAAGTCTCAAAAATCTTTCAAAGTTCTGTACTAAATTGATTTCCTTTTATTATGGGCTACACCTGCTTCCACTTCAAGGCTCCATGTAGCTAAAGCAGTTGCTGCAACATTTCTTCAAGTGGTTCATCTGTCTTTGAGAATAGTCTTCAGTACAATAGTTTATCTATTGAGAACGATTTGATTAGAGGTTCTCAGTGGTAGGCTTTGTCCTTGGAATAAGAAAGTCAAGTAGGATGCTGAGGATAAAGAAGCACATTGCTTTCAAATCTTGAGAAAATCCCAAAGCAAAGAAAGTTGGAAATATACAGGTATGATGAGAGGTGCCCCCCCAAGCCAGGATTGACTGTATGGCTGGGGGTATGGCCAGTGGTTTCAAGGAGGGGACTCCACTGGATCCTGAGTAGTACCAGACAAACCCTTAGTTGCATTATGGGCTTGTCTAGTTTTGCATAGTTTTCTATGCAGAGAAGGTTGAACAATGTTGGATAAGTTTGGAACTGGCTTAGTGTTATGCAGAAATGCTGGTAGACATCACAGTAATATATGAATGCCTTAATATGAAAATCAAGTATGGAATCATGGATTCCTCAGTGTAGACTCAGAAGAAAAAACGAAATCACGAGGCACAATGATGTAGTAGTCTTCTCTATATTTATAAGTGAAAAAGGTTATAACATAAAGTCTAAATGGTCAAACACAGTCAACCAAAATATGATCCTAGATTAAGTAACCTGCTTTCTGTTTTATCTTCATCAGTGGTTGCTCTTCCAATATGCTGTTGTAATAGTAATCGTAATATCACATTTCCCAGACCACATTTTAAGGCTCTAAGAAACCAAAGGAACAATATACAATGTCCCAGTGTCACCTGGAAGCGACATAGAGACATCAGAGACATGGGGGGGGGGGAAGGTCACACTCTCATTTGGGGGTAAAACTCTATTGTATGAAGGTAATTCTAATAGAAAGATTTTACTCATAAACCAAATCATCACCCCCAAAGTCTATAACATGCTGTTTCACTTCCAGGTGATGCATTTATTTCCTGATTCTTTCCTCTCCCCCTCCCCTTCCAATCCTCTGCTGACTGGTCTGATCAACCTGGCAATCCTAGGCAAAACTCACACACAAAAAAGAAGCTGGTTGGAAAACAACAAAGTTCCCTAATATAACTGCTTTACTTGGTTCCTATTTCTATCTCAATACCTGAACACAGTAGGCCAGACTCCACTGTGGGCTAAATGATGAACTATCTCCACAAGCAGCCTCATTACCATTACCAACCTACTTCTCTGTACTTGAAAGGAGAAAAAAATTCCAGTCAGAGAAAATAGCCCTTTAATATGTTAAGGATTGTATACAATTTTGTAAAGACATTATTTTCTGTATGATCTAGGTCCATCCTGTCATTGATATTGTACTGCCTGGGATAACTATCCTCATTCTAGGGAAGTGCAACTCCCAAACTAGTTTCAAGTGGGTAGCCATGTTGGTCTGAAGCAGCACAACAAAACAAAATCAGAGTCCAGTGGCCCCTTTAAGACCAACAAAGATTTATTCAAGGAATGAGCTTTCGAGTGCAAGCACTCTTCCTCAGTGTCTGAGGAAAAGTGCTTGCACTCAGAAACTTATGCCTTGAATAAATCTTTGTTCCCCAGCTAGTGTGAAGGAATTCACAGGTAACTATATCTTTAAGATACTGAATGGCTATTGAGGCCAAGGCGAAAACATACTATATAGTGCAACAGTGTAGTCTTGGTGTGACTTCATCAGCAGCACTGAACTGCATGTTCTTATCAGTATTCATCACAAATGCCAAAGGCATTCCGAAGTTTAATGCTTGCATGCAGCTTGACTCAGATGCCCCCTGCCTCTTTCCCTACCTCCCTGGATGTATGGGTATTCCATCTCTTCTCACTGATTGTTCTGGATGATTGACAGGTTACCCTCTAGCAACCTGCGTCATCATCAGCCAGGATGATAGCTTCATACACTCATTGATAATCTTTTTTCAAGAAATCTAGAGCCCCTTAGCCACAGAGCTATCCTGCTGTTTCTTGGATGTGCATTCAAGTTTTCATAGTGACCATTCCAACAGCAGCTTTCATATTAATCTGATATCTGTCAGTTTGTAGAACATTTCTCAATTTAATTGGGTACATAAAATCATTTTTTTAATATTGGCAATGGGAAATTTGATCAAATTTCATAATACCTAATCATTTTCATGGCATATAAATTATAGCACCATTATAAATACACACAGAGGGAGAATGGAAAAGCATGCCATGGAATATTATATTCATAAATAATAGAAGTATCTGCTTTTAAAATGTAATAGTGTACTTTCCAAGCACACATTTACTTTGTGTGTGTATTCAACTTGTCTCTTCCTCTCCCTTATCTGTTGTCAGAAATGTTCTTGAAAATAAGCTAATCACTGCTAAGTCCTAATTATCCTTTATACAAAACACCCCCATTAACAAAGAGTGCCCTAAGGATACCCACCTCCAGGTGTTACCTGGGAATCATCCAAAATTACAGTTCATCAGGCCATGATTTCCCAGGAGAAAATGGATGCTTTGGAGAGTGGAATCTAGGGCACTGTACCCCACTGAGGTCCCTAACTTCCCCAGGCTCCATCCCCAAATCTCCAAGGAGTTTTTCAATCTGGAACTGGAAAGCCTACCCCCCCCCCCATCCCTCCCTGGTGGCCAGGAGGAAGCTCGCAACCCTATAAACCTCACTAGAGTAAGAAATAAAAAAAACTATTTCATCCACATACAAAAGAGTGGAAATTTCTTTGTGAAGTTGGAATAAACCTCTAGTTCTGATAACCTTTTTTATGATTTCATTGATAATGATGTCAAAAGCTTATACCTTGAATAAAATTCTGTTTCTCTTAAAGGGGTGACTGGACTCGAACTTTGTTCTGGTGTTTCATGGCTGCCCTCCTGAATCTTTGTCATTTTACGAGGGAAATGAACCAGAACATGTGGTAATATGACACCAATTCATGTTGATGCAACACCAGGTAACACTGCCAGTGTAGAAATAGTGAACATTCTAAGCCTACCCAGCTTGCATCAACCTTACCATCTTCATAATAATATAACATTCAAAATAACATTTATCCCTTGAACAAAATGCTGTTGGTCTTTCGGGTGCCATTGGTCTCAAACTTAATTTATTACACAGTTAATATTCCTATTGGGGATGTGTCATTTAAATTTTGTCCCCCAGATTTTGAAGTTCTGGATTATTAGCCTTATTTCTTATTTGAGTACAGGAGGCCAGAATCTGCCCTTTTCCCAAAATATGTTCCTGCTTGCCTCATGCCATTTGTTCCTTTATACAGTAAACTTAATTTCACTAAGGCATACATCATAAAATAAATAGGTTCTAGGCAATCACAAGGCTACTATTTGTTCCTATGGAAGTATGCCGGCCGTGTCCACTTCCCTGCCTCAGAGGCAAGATTTTCATCTCCTTTTTCTGACTGAGCAGCTCTAGTGGTCTGTTTTCTTCTTTGCTGAAGCACTTTGCCTGTCCCTCTCTGTGTCAATAAGATATTTTACTGTGGCTCAGCCCCGGAACCTGCGGGAAGGGGATCACTCTTTAACTTAACCATTGAAAATGGCACTTGGGACATTTTGAAGTTCAAAATTAACAACCCCCCCCCCCCCACTTTATTCAACATTGAGGCTGAAATCAGGGGTTGAAATTTCTGAGGTAAAACCAGTACATGCACACACTTTAGTTCTTGTATTTCAGGCTAATGAGAGTTTCTTAGGCTATTCACAGTTACTTAAATCTTTAAGTTGAGAGTCTTTTGTTCCAGTGTTTTCCCCAAATACTAAACTCCCCCCCCCCAAAAAAAAAACTTTTTTTGAGTATTCTCAGACCCTTTTAGTTTCCAGTACACAAACCACTTCTCTTGAAACACCTAACCATACAAGATCAATGATCTCTGCAGTCTTCCAAGCAAATTCCCTTTTTGACTGGGTAGCAAATTTTCTATTCCCTTTCTTTGTTCAGCTGATGCTAACCTATCAGGTTGCTCAGAGCAACCTGTCACTCAAGTCTTTCAGTTTCTGTGAATTAATCCTTCACAGTTCTTTACCAAGCACTCCTAAGCTTTTAAAAGTACAGTCCGTAACAGGAAGGATATACTGAACTTGCACATAGTATTTTACTCCTTGCTTTTCTTCTTCACTAAATCTTTACTTAGATGACAGCTATGCTTCCTTCCTTGAACCCTGACAACATGGATTTTTACTAGTCCAGAACTACCATTTCTGTTTACATGCCTCAAGTTCAGTCCTAGGAACACTTCCTTTATTTCATCGCTTTTCTTTCTCTTTTGACCCCTTGAACTATTTTGTTAGACATTTTGGACTCTTTTACATTTGGAACTCAGCCTGGCATTTGCATCTTTAAACCGCTGAGGGAGCGGTATACATATTTGATTAAGGGCTAAGTGGGCGGAGAGTGGGCATGGCCAGTCCGGGTGAGGGCCCAATTGGGACGTGCTTTGTGCATCCCAATTGGGCCCTCACCTGGACTGGCCACGCCCACTCCCACCCCCACCCACTCAGCCGGCCAGGGGCTCACTGCCACCATTGGCGGCAGTTTGCCCCAGACGCTCCCCAAGACACATGTAAATGCCCTGGGGTGGGGGGAAGGGTGGGGGGGGTCTTTCAAAGCCAGTTCTTACGAACAGGCTTTGAAACCTAGTGGATACATAATTCTAATCAGTTCTGATTTGCATTTTTGCTTTTCCTGCTTGACATCTCTTAAGCAGAATATATTACAAAGTCTGTGTTTGTAGTATTTGACTCTTAACATGGACATTCTAATATTATTGGATTACAACAAAAATCATTATTAATAGATTTAGAACAACACTATTTGATGACATTATTTGATACTATTTGATTGTTTGAATTTGCTAATTCTTCAGCCTGGCTGCTTGTGTTATTCCCCTGAATGTTTCTGATTTTCTTATAGATTGTACATATTATTTCCAAGATTGCAGTGGAACTTCACTACTTCATCAGCATGTCCCTTTATAGCCATTTCTGTGTCTCATTGGCAGGACTGGGGGCATTTCTTTGAATCAGGGTTTCCAAGTTCCACCTGAAAACCAGCAAGGGGTAGGGGTACGGATCATCAGCAGGAAACCTAGAACTAAGCCTCCATTGCTTGTGATATGGAGCCATTACTTCCAATACATATATAAGTGATATCATCACATTGCCAGTGATCTGGCATTTCAGCAGAAACTATGGTATAAGTCATTTTCACCCTAGAGTTTCTGCCAAAATACCAAATCTTCCTGGTATCACTGATGACATGATGATATCACTTCTTTTACACACTGGAATTGACTTTTCTATGTTGCCAGTGATGCAGGCCAAGGACTAGTTTTCCTGCCTGTAAATCCTTGTAAGAATGGGAAATCTCCTGCCTCTGGTGCGGGTCTGGCACCCCTTCCTTGAATGTGCAAAACCAATGATGGCAATTTCTTTAGAGCCGAGTGAACTGCAGCAACGGAATAAAGGCTTGTTCCTCATAATCAAGCTATTCTCTATGTGTGTGGGGGTGGGGGTGGGGGTGGGGGGAAAGTACCAATATTCACACTGACACATGGATAGATGCTTGCACTCGAAAGCTCATGCCTTGAATAAATCTTTGTTGGCCTTAAATGTGCTACTGGACTCTGATTTTATTGTGACACTGACACATGGTTAGGGTTACATGTGTCTGTCTGACCTCACATGGTAACACTATAAATCCAGTGTGTAAAATAGGAGGATCAAAGTATTGCTTCATCTGTTTTATTTTTATTCACCACTGCAGATTATATGCCTCCCCTATATTAACATGCTTATGGAAAAAGCTAAGCTAACACTCATTGACTGTATGGAATTTAAGATCAGATATTATACTGCTGCCACAATTGCTGTTAAGAAACTTCAAAACGGATTGCCGCACAGTGATACAGTTAACTTGGGATTTGAATGAATTAGAATCTGTTATATAAACAATAGCGGGAATATAGTGGAGTTAGGAAAGCTGCTTAGTTGTTTTTATTTAAGCTTTTATTCTTTCTTCTGCTGTAACCTGCATAAGATTTCGGGAGGACGCCATACAGGTTCTTAATAAAGCGTGATCTGCTTTGCATCAAGAAAATGGTTGCATTATGTGTCTTCTGTCTTTCATTCATATGTTTATACATTTGCATGTTGGAGCTTCCTGTATTTGACAGTACTAGGGTTGCCATCATCCCAGTAGTGGCTGGAGATTATCTACTATTCCGACTCCTATTGTGGCTGGATTACAACAGATCTCCAGAGAGATCAGTTCACCTAGAGAGAATGGTCACTTTGGAAAGTGGACGATGGCATTATACCCTACCAAAGTCCCTCTCCTTCCCCAGGTTCCACCCTCAAAATTTCCAGGTTTTTCCCAACCTGAAGCTGGCAACCCAGGACAATGCATTTTCCATGAACAAGGAAAACCACCATAACTTGCCTGAGAGATTAAATAATTTACCCTGTGGAATGAACAGCACCCAGGCAATTTGCACTATGCTTCTATTATACCATCTGAAGTTGGCCTATATAGTATATCCTTAAGAAAGCATGTGCTAAGATTTATTTTCCTTCATTTCTAGGAATGACTGTGTGCCATGTCTATTTTTACCACCATCCAATTTCACATTCACATCCCAGAGTAAGTTTCCTATGAAACACACGGAGTCATTTATCTTCATTCTGCAGGTGAAATCTAATGTGACTCCTTTGTCTGTGTTCTCTAATGCTGTTTGACCAAGCTGGCTGCAAGTTAAGTAGTGGATCAAATGAGGAAGCCTGGAGGTTTCATTAAAAAAAAAACAACACCTTTATACTCTACTGAGAATGGAAGGAAAGAAAAGAGACAAAAAGGGGCAGTTAATTTTGGCCTAAATATGTGGAAAATGAGGATGTAAGATTCATTGTGGTCCAGAGGACTGTGCTGCATAGAACAGAATGATACCAACTTTTCCCTAATAAGTGTGTTTAAGACTGCAGCTTGCAATCGAGTACCTGTTTACAAAGAATAAACGCATTGCTCAAATCAGAGTTCAGTCATCTGTTTATTTTAAAAGTGTATACTCTGCTTTTTGCCCTTATGAAGGCCACCAAGGCGGTTAAGAGATTAAAAATATACATAATTAAAACACATCCTTAAAATCATTTAAAACCAACAGAATTCTATCATTTAGATTAAAATTCACATACATTAAATAAAAGACATACCTTAAAAGTTAAAAACAAAACAGGAAGGAGGAATCACTGAGAGAATGCCAAACAAAACAAATTAGGTTTCACCTGCTGACAGAAGATGGTTACCAAAAGGGATGGATGAGTCCCCCTGAGGAGTGAGGGGAAGAGCTTTGGTGACACAGTTGAGAAGCCCCTCTCCTGGGTTCACATTTACCTACTCCCAAAAGATAGAAGACCTAAAGCAGGTCCACAGAAGATAACCACATTGGGCAGTTAGGTTCATATGGTGACCCTTAAGGTATGTTGGCCCCAAGCTATGTATGGCTTTAAAGCACCTGGAATTGTGGCCAGAAAGAGACTGGGAAACAGTGTAGATGAGGTAAGACTGTACAGATATGTCTTGTACAACTCACTGCAGTCAACATCCTGGACCCCTTAGCAGCTTTCAATATCACCAATCATGGTATCACTAAGGATCACTTTTTGGAGCCAAGGCTAACAGGGAATGTTTTGCAGAGGTTCAAGCCCTATCTTGGGGATGGATTTCAGAAGGCTGAGCTGGGGAAACTGAAAGCTCTCATATTGTCCCCTATACCCTTTTCATCTTTATTATTGTGACTACAGATGGGCATGAACAAGAACATTCTGGTTTGACTTGGAGGTTGGGGTTCAGAATGTTTCTAAACTGAAACCACAGACTGAACCAAAAGCCCTGAAATCAACTGGCTGGTTCACACCACTGAAATGGCTGGCAGCCATTTAAATCATCAATTTTGCTCCTCCCTCTTTGAACTTGTGGGAAGCAAAACAGACTGCTGAAATGGCTGCCAGCTTTTTACTGATCAGTTTTGCTCCCCCCCCCTGCCACTTCGTTTCCCTCCTACCTGCAAGGGTGGTGTGATATGATTTCAGTGGCATGGACCTTTCAGCCATTTTAACCTAACAGTGGACAGTGAACACCTTGCTCAACTCCTAAGTTTAAATGACCCAACCCCCTAAATCAGACAAAAGTTCTGGGAAATGTTTGGGGTGTTTCCCCTGAAGTTCTGTTCTGCATACATGAACCAAGCCAAATGTATGACAAATATTTTCTCTTGTGAACCTGTTCATGCCCATCCCCAATTGTAAGTTGCTCATTTGACTAAACACCCCGGAATGAAGAAATGAGACACAAATGTATCAGCTATAGGGAGAGGGATTTGAAAACATTATTTTAATTCCATATTGTAATTTAGAAAGGGCAGGATTATCATTTTAATTAAATGTTGGGAGTGTATTTATTGCATGAGAAGATCACACCAGGAAAAATTTCCATTTTCAATAATGTACCTTGTTTTCATTGATGCTACACTTTGTTTTCATTCCCTACACAGAGTTCAGTTGAATCTTGCCCAATGTACCACTTTCTTTGGCAAAAATGGTACCTAAAGACCTAATTTTGAACATACAGCTGATAAACAGCTGGCTTGAAGGAATTCCCTTCATAAATTAATCCTTCAGGGTGTTCACCAAGGCCCATTCCACACAAGAATCAATGTGGACAATTGTTTACACTAAGCATTTCCAGAATTTAAAATAGTGGAATTCGGCGTTATGCATACCTGCCTTTGTAGCTGAATTCAGTAGCGTTGCAATCATTTCCCACAGGTTTCCGGACTTGCCAAAAATCGCTAGAAAGGAAGCGATTTTTTCTCGCTGGGTGAATGAAGGCTCGCCGGTTCGTTGCTCTCCGCTCGCTTCGAGAAAAAAAATGGCGATCGCTTCGCTGGAAAATCAGAGGAGAGAGCCAGGGGGAGGGACTTTGCTGAAACCGCAACAATGGGAACACACAGGTCTTTTTCAGAACTGTTGCAGATTGCTTGCAAGAGTGTAGCGCTTTTCGGAGGGTGAATCCACTTTTTGGGCTTTCCCTTTGAGCGCTACAACGAAGCGCTTTTTGCTGATCATTTTCAGGAGTGTGGCAGATTGTGTGCGACGTCGTGCATAACTGCAAATTAGTAGCGATTACTCCTGCTACATTAAACCTGTGCGGAATGGACCCAGGTTTTCCCGTCTGATATTAACCTATACTGTTACCCTAGAGGTAGCCCATAATGGAAGGGTGCTTCACACAGAGATACCTTCATGCACAGAAGCCCATGACTGGACTCTGAGCAGGTTGGCACACACAGAAACCAGCCTGGCAGAGACTGACTATGGAGTCAGTAGGGCCCCTTAAGAAACCTAGGAAGCCAGGCTAGGTCTCCATCTTTTTTTTTTTTTAATAATTTTATTATTTATTATTATATGAAGCATTTACAGAAAAGTAAAAGAGAAAAAAAGCGACCAGCTGATATGGTTTGCCATCCTCTTTTAACATACATATTCAGTTCCCATCACATATTAATCCTAATCTAGAAGTTTTTACCATCTTTCTTAGCGAAATGATTGTTAAGACATATGAGAGTATAAGAATACTCTGTTATAAGAATATATTCTATTATTATCTTAAGTGATATAAGATCGGTCCCCTTCATATATTGGCCCTGACCTAAGAGTTACTGCTGCTGTCTTGTTAATACATATGAAGTATAGTTTGCCATCCTCTTTTAGCATACATATTGGCATACATATTCAGTTCCCATCACATATTGATCCTGATCTAGAAGTTATTACCATCTTTCTTAGCAGAGTAATTGTTGATACATATGAGAGTATAATCTATTATAAGAATATATTCTATTATTGTCTTAGATAATATAAAGTCAGTTCCCTTCATATATTGGTCCTGACCTAAAAGTTACTGCTGCTGTCTTTCCCACAGGAAACCAGGAGAATGCTCCACTGTTCATCACATCCTTCAGGTGGTCGCAGAAAATGAAATTGTATTTTTTTCCATAGTAACGCCTGATGATTCCTACATAGAGTATTTCTGGTTGTCCTTCTGTCAGGGCCAAAGAAGTCTCTTGCTTGATTCTTGCTTGCAGTCGCCTTTAAGTAGGCTCTGTATACTTTATCAATCCGGATCTCTTCCTCTGGTCACACAGAGATATCTCCTGATAGCTTCCTGCGTGCTGTCGCCTTTGAATAGACTCTATTTATTTTGTTGATCCAAATCACTTCCTGCTCTAAATAGACTTCCAGGTTTTCGGTGCTTTCCTTCCTTAAATCTGTTTTCCCAAGTTCTTCCAAGGTGCTTTTGATTTTTACGTCTCTAGCTCTCTCCCCCTCCTGTTGATTAACTTCCAGACATTGAATTCTCGTTTGAAGTATTGTTGGCTGAGTTGTGTTTTCATCAGCTGTTTTTTCCAAACCATCGGTTCTGTCTAAAAGCTCTTTCTTAGTCTTTCGGATTTCCTTTTCCACCTTATTGACTGCTTTCAGTATCTTTGAGTTCCCTTCGCATAACAGATGGAAAAGCTGTGCCTTAGTTAATTTTTCCATAGTTCTAGGCAGTCACAAACTATAAACAGAAAGTCTCGTGAGGTCTCGTGGGAGCACGAGCGATCCAAAATTATCAGTTTGTCGATCTCTGTATCAAGTCAGCGTCCCCCACTGAACTCTCTCCAACAAAACTTTAAAGTCTCTCTTTTCTTTAAGCTCTCTCTTTGTTTGATTAGTGAGTATAATTAGCTGGGAACCTCCTACTTGACGAAAGAATTCACTTGTAAATTGGTTGAGGGGGGGGGGGAGAGCTTGTGGGGAAAGAAAAGGAAAAGCCAGAAAACTCACAGTCTTTACTGTTGTAGACTTCGGCTCCTGTCAGTCTGGTAAAAGATGATCTGGGAAGAATGTAGGGTCAGCTGGTCGTTTCAGGCTTAGAAAGTTATTTATGACAAGGGCGCCATCATGACCTTGAGCACATGCCGCGGTGATCCGGAGAACTCAGTCTCCACGGATCTGCCATTCTCGGTTCCTGGGGCGACCGGCGAGCAAGATTTGCGTATCTGCTCAGGTCTGCCAGGTGCGGTTGCTCCTGACCCTCAGCATGGCTTAAGAGCCGGACAGAAGCCTAGCTAGTATGGCGCCATCTTCAGTCGTTCTCCGCTAGGTCTCCATCTTGTTTGGGCTTCACTAGATTTCTTACATTTCCTCCTTGCCCAACTGACTGAGCTAAATGTGCACGTTATCTAAATCATGCCCCCCCCCAGCCAAAGACCATTAGACTATCTACAGGAAAGGAATATCCCTTCCAGGTACTAACTACAACTTCTTTTGTCTCTCTTGCCCAGTGTAATTTCTGCCTAGCAGCACCTCTTATCCCCAAATGTCTTCCCCCAGTCCTTCCTGATAAAACAAAGACAGGGCCATTAGCGACACATTACACCTAGCCAAGGTATTGTTCCACTTGATGAGATTACTCCACACCTCCCACTCTAGTGACCTCACAGTTCAAACTCACCTATCAGGTACTCATAATATCAGAGACCAATCAAAAACCACGGACCTCCTAGTGGGCAGTCTCTGGGGCTGGCCCGGGAATTTCAAACACTATATGAAGCCTTGCGCACACCCTGTGTGTGTGTGTGTGTGTGTGTGTGTGTGTGTGTGCTGTTCCCTCCGCACCCGGCATCCTGTCCACCCCTGATGTAATCAACCCTGTGTCTGGGCTGCTTGGATCCAAGAAAGGTGCAGTATCTTGAACTTGTCACCCTGTAGAACTTAGTGTATTTACGTTTTTGCTTCTGTGTGTGTTTTGAATGTAACCCTGATATTTTCCCCAAATAAATCCCTTGAGTGTAAGCTTTTGTCTTCTTCATTTAAAAAGGGTTTCTTCCAGGGAAAGGACCCCGTAAAAATCGGTAGTAAAAGATCCTGTGTTACCCAGCCTCTTGCTATATTCATGATTCCCCAGCAATTTGGGTAACAATACCTAGTTAGCGCCTTGTCTAGTACAGGGACCAGGTCGATTTATCATACAAATCCCTCATGACTGACAGTGTAAAGCAAGTTAATATAGATGGCCTAATTCATTCAAATCCCAAGTAGGGTTGCCAGCTCAAAGTTGAAAAATACCTAGAGATTTGGAGTGAGGAGCCTGAGGAGGGTGAGGTTTGGGTAGGGGAAGGACTTCAGTAGGGTATAGTGCCATAGAATCTACCTATCAAAGCAGCCATTTTCTACAGGGAACTTGTTTGACATTTGGGGATCAGTAGTAATAGCAGAAGATCTCCAAATACCATCTGGAGACTGGCAACCATACCTATCAGGCCAATTTGATAGCATACTTCAGACAATTCCTGCTGCCACCTGAGGTGTCCAGCTAATTATAGAGTATCCATTCAAGGACAGTTTGAAGGGTAGCATGAACCAAAAGCCTAGCTACTAGTATTGTACAAAAATGGACCTGTGTAGTCAATACAATGTGAACTCTATGACTTATATTTTGTATCAAAAAATCAGGCCAAGTCTCTTGCATTGCTTTCTTTAATCTTCTAGTGCATGCCAACATTACACAGTAGAAAGGGCAACCTCAAGAGCAAAGTAGACAAGCCTGTTTTGAATACGCCTTCCTCAATACAGTTTCATAAGACATTCTGGAGTCAAACACATTTTTTAAACATCTCCCTTGTCTTCTGGGACTTCTCTTGGCAACAACCCTGAGCATCCAAAGGTAAGTCCTCTTCTGAATTCAAAATTTGAGGGGACAATGTTTGTAATCTGTGTATGTCCTGACCTTTTTGATAAGACATAAGTAATGGAGTTCACGTTGTATTACCTATGCGGGTCCTTTTTAGTACTTTATTTACCATGTATTCCATCTATGCCTAGATGCTAGTATTGCCAGCTCCAGGATGGAATATTTCTGGAGATTTGGGATGTAGCCTATGGATGGTAGAATTTGGAAGTGACCTCAGTGTGGTATAACGGCACAGAGTTCACCTTCCAAAGAAGCCATTTTATCCAGGGAACTAATCTGTTTTGTATGGAGACTGGTTATAATTTTGTAAGATCCGCAGGGCCCACCTTTATGTTGGCAGTCCTATAGTGGCTCCAGAGGCACATCTGTATCGGCCCTCCAGCCTCCCCCTCCTTGGACAAAAAACGGTGCCTAATGGCCTTATGCCCCAGTGAGCTTCATATATCCCCCATTTCTTCCAAATGGGGTGCAGGTAAAGTGCTCCCAGATTCCATTTAGGCATGGAAATACATATTGTTGTTTTGAACTGAAAATCCCCATTAAGGATTCATTTTTTTCCTTTCTACAAATAAGGGGAAAATAGTGGGTTTTGTTTGCTTGTTGTTCCCTGTAAAATGTGCACATTTTAAGCATGATTTGCTACAGATATTGTATGTCGATTCTACTACAGGTGACCTACATAGTACTGTATTTCAGTGGTCCCCAACCCGCGGGCCCCAGCCCGGTGCTGGGCCGCGAAGGCCGCGGCTCCTTCTTCCCTCCCCCCCGAAGCGAGAAGCTCGCAAGGTCGCAAGCAAATTTGCCGCCAATGCGGCCGATTAGCTCGCGGCCCGGCAAGCTTCTCGCTTCGGGAGGGGAGGGAAGAGAAGCTTGCCGAGTCGCAAGCTAATCGGCCGCTTTAGCGGCCAATTTACTCGCGGCCCGGAGGGCGCAAATGCACGTGCGCAGCAGTCCGCGCAGGCGCATTTGCTCTGGGGCTGCCGCGCGTGCGCGGGCCCCCGGGCCGCCCTCTCCCCGGACTCCGGAGCAGCGGTCCGCAGCGAGCGTAAGCTTGCGGACCGCTGCTGTATTGTATGTTACATACAACAGTCTACATTATGCATATGGGTATAAATGAATCTATATAATCAAGAAAAAAACCCAGCAAACAAATAATTATTAAACGTATAAATGAATACTTATTCACTACATTTATATTCAACCTTTCCTTGTGATGGTAAACCAAAGCAGCTTACATTGTTCTCCTCTGCTCTATTTTATTCTCACCAACATCCCTATGAGGTAGGATCAGCTCAGACTGTGACTGACTCAGCAACCCGGGTCTTCCAGATCTCTCACTATATTATCTATTTACATAAAGAAATGAAAAAAGAAATGTTTACTCATTCTTAAAGTAATTTCTAATGGATTTCATTGCTCATCTTTCTGTTTCTGTTTTATGCATTATGATGTTTAGTGTTGTGTTTGTTTTTTCCAGTGTGTAAATTAAAATAACTTTGTAATTTTATTCATTAGTCATTTTTCTTCCATTTTCTCAGGTGGAATTTATATCAGCATTTCTTCCTTTACATTTGCTTGCTTGCTTATTTACTTATTTACGTACTTACTTAGTTAGTTCAATTTATTTCCCGCCACTCCCAGCAAGCCATCACTCCTAGCAAGCCAGCTCGTGGAGGATTCCCATTAAAATAACCTTAATACACATAAAATACAACATGGTAGTATAACTCATCTACTCTCCCCCACCAACACAACTACCAACAAGGGTGGTGAGAGGGTGCCGTAACTGATCGCCACCAAAAAGTTCAAGGTGGTCATAATCGACTTCTTTAGAATCTTATTTCTTATTTTCTCACAAAGTGCTATGGATAAGCAAAGTGGGTTTTAGTCTCATTTTGCTAATAAGCAATTGAACATCAAAAATGCTGAAATAGAGAAATTAAGATACTGATGTTTTCTGTATTGTATTGTCAGATCCAAGAGCCTTCTATTTCACAGGAAGATTTACAGCATTTTTATTCCAGGTTTTAGCCATTCTTCAGCCTTTCTTTACAAGCTGGACCTGACCATGAAATAATAAAGGTTCTGATAAGACTCACTCTGATTGCTTCAATAAAGAAATCATCTGTTTGCTCTGATTACCTGTGAGCATCTTCCTTGTCCATTAAGAGTGCTACAGTGGCCAGAAAATGTCCATGACTGGCAAGAATTTGTACACAATATACATAACCCACATGCCTTTTAGCATCCCGTGTTTTTAGAAGCATTTTTCAGTTCTCTCATTTCTTCACATTTTTAGCTGTGTAATTAATATTTTAAGCCATTTCAGTAGTAATAATGCTAACATTCATTATGGGCTCTTTAAATGGCCTGTAATAACTTTTAAAACTAATTAATACCTTTTTCCTAATGTCTTTTTATATCCTCATTTCCCTTCTTTATATGTTCACCTCTGTGTTTTAATACTGTCTATTCATCCCAATATTGTACCTGGAACAATTATTGCATTTTAGAGTACATTAAAAGAAAAGCATGTTCTCCAGCTATTATCCTGAATAGGCTAGGTAATTATGGACAACAGAAAAGGTATTTTACAGGCAAATAAAAATGTAGACAAATAATGAGCATATTTGCAGGGGAGTCCTTCAGCAACTATTACGCTGATAAGGTAATTTCCCCCCCCCCAATCTGTGAATAGTCTAAGAAGCTTCAGTATATTGATATTTTTTACCCAAGATATTGACAATTTTCTTCAAGACCCTGAAGCTATCCTTCTGTAATCTGCACCAGTTGTTGTGCAGATGGAACAGGAGTCAAAATAAGCCCCACAGCAGGATCCAGTTTCATCTGTACAACAACCTCAGAGAGTTGTGGAGAAGAGACATCCATCACTTGGCTGCATCTTTCCTCCAGCAGCAAGGCCAGCCACAGCAGTATTTTAAGTGAGAAGGGACTTTTCTGTGGCCTCCCTGTCAGCCAACCATGATGCAGAAGGGAAAGCTTTCCACCCTCAAAAGAAATGTCCATGGGTGCCCAAAGACTCCCCTGCATTTCTCTAGGAAACACATCCCTCACCTCAGTCAGTGGCTGTTAGCGGTGGAATCCTGAGCAAGAGCAGTAATTGGCCCTGATGGGAGAAGATTCCACCAACAGGAGGCTTTGGAACCTTAAGCATGTTGTCAGAAGTATACAACACATCCTAAGTAAGGCATTAGATATACAGCAAGGCACTCCAAACAGGCATCTGAGGAATTTAGATTGAATTGCTTCCATTTTTGATAATCATTATATAGGGAAACTTGTGTGCCATACAGAACCTGTGATATTGCCTTTCCTTGGAATACTTTCAGGGCATAAGGAATATGTGAATCCCCTTTTGTGAAAAAAAATTGCTGCAGGCATTCTTTGAGCCTGTTCAATTAGTTGTGTTAAGTGTGATGTCCAGGAGACAGTTGCTTGAAATACGACTCCTAAAAACATTGTAAATTAATAGTAACAAGGTGCAAAAATATATGTGGCACTTCATAAACACTTTGTTGGAATAAAACAAATCAAAAGCAGCATGGGGGGAGGGACAACTCAGAATTTGGAATATGTGACACCTGAATGTTAGGGGCATGTCACATTCAGAGGAAAGAAGATTAATACATGATAGGTTTTAAAATATTTAAGGAAGACAAAGATTAGATGCTCTCCCTTGACAGTAAACTGCTCTCCCTTGACAGTAAATAAAAAAGAGCTCAGGAGTCAAAACAACAGATTTAAATTAAGCATTAAGCATACTTCAGTAGAAGTAGAGTTATTAGGATTGGGTAGGAAGATTTTTCAGAAGAATCATTGAATTGCCTGAGGTTTAATACATAATAGAATTGTCACTAAGGTATTGCTTATGAATTATGAATTATTGCATTCATTTATTGATTATTGTAATCAGAAGTGTTTGTCTGTAAAGTATGATAAATCTAAAATAATGATCTTTTCCAAAAAGCCTTGCTTTAGACAAAGGACTTGGATAGTCAGGGGGTGGGGGATAGAGCCAGTGGTTCATTTTAAATATCTGGGCATTATGTTTAGCCATAATCTCACTTGGAAGGCCTATGTTCACTCAGGCAATGAACTATGTCATTGTTAGTACCAATATAAATGCTCTTTGAAGGTTTTTCTATTTAAAGGGAGGTTAGCATGTATGTTCAGCCATTGAAGCTTTTAATGCTAGAATAATCTTTCAGGACTTTTTTGGGGCAGGTATTTAGATAAGTGAAGTTTCTGTCTAGATTATACACTTCTTCAGTAG
This sequence comes from Paroedura picta, assembly GCF_049243985.1. Classification (NCBI taxonomy): domain Eukaryota; kingdom Metazoa; phylum Chordata; class Lepidosauria; order Squamata; family Gekkonidae; genus Paroedura; species Paroedura picta. Next base: position 82,060,651 of record NC_135374.1, on the reverse strand, counting down.
AAGTGCCTATCTGTGTTGCAGGAACTACACTTCAGAGTTTGGACTGCTGGATACTTAGTGAGATGTGATTAAATTCCAGACATGAACTGTGCAGAGTTATTCCAGATAAGTCCACTACCACTGCTTGCCTCTTTCTAGGGGTCCTAGATACTCTCAGGTGGCCACAGGGGAAGATATTGCAGGTTCTATACACCAGCTGTGTTCTGGCAGCCAAAACTGAGTCTTAGGTCCTCCTGTGTGACTGACATAGCTGGTTGAAGCCTCTTGCTTCAGCAGAAGAGCTACATGGACATGATGTCCCAGTCAAATTTATTTCCCTGAATAAGAGGGAAATCAAGAGATAAACCATGTGTAGCTCCAATTTCTGGGGTTTTTTCCTGCCTGGTCAGTGAGAAAAGGAGATCTTTTTTTGCCATCTTCAGATAGAGTAGTAGGGGTGATATGGTATCAGCGGTTTTTCTGGATTTAGAAATAAAAGCTATGGACTTGGCTATAGAAGCTATAGAAATAAAAGTTATGGAAGAAATAAAATCTGCAGACTTTATGCAAAAGGCAAAGAAACATCTACAACAATTGGAAGAAAAAATGGAGGAGAATCAAGAACAAGATTCACAACATTTAAAATATCAGCTGCAAGAAACAAAGGAATTATGTGTCATGGAATTAAATGATGCAAACTTGGAGAATGTTTGAATGGATGAAAAGGAGGGTAGAATTGGATAGGAATATCCAAATATACTGTTTTAAGTAGAAAATAACTGGCATTTGTAACCAAGTTTATATATTTTCTCTGTCATTTGAACAAATGTAAAATGATAGCTTATAGGGTATGAAGAAGTGGAAAAATATGAAAGTATAGAAAAACATAGTTTGGAATGTTTTAGGTATTCACATGGTTTAATTGATATCAGTTTGGTTTACAACTGTCATAGGTAAGATCAAATATTTTTATTGTATTTAAAAATAATAAAATAACATTACACACAAAAATCCACCCCATTTCCTCCGTGCCATGACCCAAATCCAAATATGGGGAAGGCTGAAGCTGCTATTTACCAATGAAAATTGTTTGAATCCCCCTCCAAAAAAAAAAAGGGGGGGGAAGAAACTGAGTTTGGAGTTGGGGGATGATTAATATTGATGTGGTTCATTTGGGATCTAGCCTGTCCCTTCCTCATCAGATCACTTCATTGCAGCAGCTCTTACATGGTTACCTTCATGAGGCCCTCTTGTGACTGCTGAATTCTGTGGAAGCCTTTCTCAGTGTCTGTCTCTTTTGTGACCTGTGAAACCTATAACTTATCTGTACAAATTGCACATGCACTCCTCAGCAACGGAGAGGTTTTTTGTTGCTAGTGCCCATCATTAAAATTTAGCTGTAAGGAATATAATTCAAAATCTCATTTATGTATGGCACAGCTACAGCTAAACTTTGTTGAATATTCATGATAGAATGACTTAATGAGCATGCTAACAAGTTAAGAGTAACTGAAGTGTGACCATTTTTAATCTCATACTAATAATAATAATAAAAAAACCCTAAGTGGCAATTTTAAAATCCTGCTCTGCTCCTTAATAGCATTTTAATTTAAATGACAATTTCCAATAATGTCCTGTCAGGACCTTTAGACAGGAATTATCACACATGCATATAATCATAGCTAGTTTATCAATGACAGTCAAGTCAATTACATACTAAGGCTTTGGCACCAGTATGCACAAGTGACATTTCAGAGGACTAGCATTACAACTGATGAAAACATTCTTATTTATTAATTGTAATACATTTATGTACTTCTTTTTGTGGTTTAGCTCTATACCTGTGTGGTTCAGTGTATAGCGTATTGGGGATAAATTAATTCTGTACCAGCCTTGAGTTTGGATCATTTGCATATTTCATATACAGTATTTGCTGGCGTATAAGACTACTTTTTCCCCCTGAAAAACATGCCTCCAAGTGGGGGGGGGTCGTCCTATACGCCGGGTGCACTTCAGTTGGGATAGACATAGCTGCCCATAGTGGCCCATAGTACAGTAATGTAATGTAACAAACTCTATATTTTGAGTGGAAATGTTGGGGGGTCGTCTTAGAGAGCCAGTTTGGTGTAGTGGTTAGGAGTGCGGACTTCTAATCTGGCATGCCGGGTTCAATTCTGCACTCCCCCACATGCAGCCAGCTGGGTGACCTTGGGCTTGCCACGGCACTGATAAAACTGTTCTGACCAAGCAGGAATATCAGGGCTCTCTCAGCCTCACCCACCCCACAGGGTGTCTGTTGTGGGGAGAGGAATGGGAAGGCGACTGTAAGCCACTTTGAGCCTCCTTTGGGTAGGGAAAAGCGGCATATAAGAACCAACTCTTCTTCTTCTTCTTCTTCTTCTTCTTCTTCTTCTTCTTCTTCTTCTTCTTCTTCTTCTTCTTCTTCTTCTTCTTCTTCTTATACGCCCAGTCGTCTTATACGCCGGCAAATACGATAACTTCTACATCTATAGACTTGGCATCACACATTGATTTTCAGTATGCAGAGACAAGAAATATCACAGGGATCAGTAGCCATGTCTTTAACATAGTATCCCATGTAGCTGTTGCATGTATGCGAATGGAGAAAATTTGTGGGCAGGCAACCATCATGTTGGTGTTACAGCTGAAAGTAAATTGATGCAAACTATGAGCTTCTTCTAGAGAGTGTTCCTCACCACAGATTTGACACATCGGAAGGGGATAATCAAGAGTAATTCCAAACCTTTTCTGCACAGGAACAAGATACAATGACCTTGTTGGTGCTAAACTGGCCTGGTTCTAGTCAGTGCATAGATAGAAAAAAGCCTTGAGAAATATGCATACCAAAGTTCCAAGAACTTTGGACCAAAGTTCCAAGAACTTTGGACTCTAGCTTGTGCTAGAGCTCTTGCAGAAGTGGAAATGAAAGAGAAAGCCCACAGTAGATGCTTGCATTAATCTGGTTTACTGTATCCTTTGGTGTCCCAGGGTCCTGTGTATTAACTGCATTCTTAGAGATGAAGCTGTGCATTTCCATTTGCATAACATCTTTTGCAACCAATGTGTCGGCAGTATAATATACAAAAATGGCAGTTTTAGGTGTTACACAGATCTTGTGCAAGTGGAACTGTGCTAACTCCACTTATGTTTCCACTTGTGGATCACTGCATTCAAGCTAATAAATAAGTATTTATGACTGAATGAAACCGGTGCAAGTTCATGTTTAAAGGCATACTGAAGTAAATACAAAAATGGCTTCAAAACAGTAAGAGTGAATAGTTCACCTACAAAATATGGCCAATTCCCAGTGCATTGTTGAGTACTGGTTCCAAAAAAATGAGCTAGGTAGATCCTTTCTTAATCCTTGCACACAACACTGTTTCCTATGCTGTATATTCATAATAGCCCCTGAACAGTTTGTCTTTTTTAGAACTTTGTCCATTACATATGTTGAGTTCTTTAAAGATGATTTAACAGCCTAGAGCAGGGGTAGTCAAACTGCGGCCCTCCAGATGTCCAAGGACTACAATTCCTATGAGAATTGTAGTCCACGGACATCTGGAGGGCCGCAGTTTGGCTACCCCTGGCCTAGAAAAATATTTAAGATGACTGCAAGGTCCATGAATTGCTTCTGAGTGCAATATTTAAAAATCCTATGAATAGTTATAATGCATGATATGAAAAAAATTTAAAATCAAAGAGGTTAGCACATTTAGATTATAATGTAAATACCCAATTAATTTATCTAAAATGTGAATACAGGCAGAGCAGATGCCTCCTTATCTGTAAAGTATCTTTTCTCTGACCCATTATGCACGGGGGGTTTAGCGCACATTCGAGGTGGAATGGCGGCGACTAAAATCACCGATAACGCACGGAGCTGGCTGCAACCGGCTGCAGCTTCGGTGCATGCCGCCGAAAAAACCGTGTCAGTGAAACGCGGAAGAAAGCGCAGCTTCCGGGTGACTGGGGCGCAACCAGAAGCGGCGCCCGGATCGCCGTGTGCATAATCGGTTACTCTGGGTTTTGCCGCCGTCACACCCCGCCCCGTGCATAACCGGTGTGCGTCGCGTCTTCCCCCTCCGCGTTTTCCATGTGACCCGAAATCGCCGTTTCGGCGGCCGTGCATAATGGGCCTCTGATGTACCAACAGGCTGATTTAAAGCAGAGAATGGAGAAAAACAAGGATTTAACCAAAGGAACTCCAGAACTAGCAGAAATACAGATTGACAGACACTAACTGAAGACACCATTTGATGCTCACTTACTTGAGAATATGTGCTAATAAATTTGGTTGGATTGACTGTTTAGTAAGAATGTTTTAACACCTGCTGATTCAGCTTACATTATGTTTACTAGGCAAAGCAGGGAGTCAAATATTTAAGCTGTTTGTGAGCAGCTTGAGCCTACCTGACAGATAGCCCATGTAGTCAAAGTGGTAGTCAGATTGTACAGTTCAGAGCAATCAGCCGTATTCCACACAGGAACATTCTCACAGAGCCCAATGGGAATGCTAGTTTCCCCTCTGCTAGAGGTCTGCTGTTGCTTTATACTGCTTTACAGTCAATTCTTTAAATAGCTGACAAATCAGTCAGCCAATAATTATAAATTGTTCTTTTAAAGATGTCCTACCATTTGGTGTCCATTTAAGTTGTGTCACCAATGCTATATTGTTACAAACATATTTTCATAATATTTTAAGGAATTTGTTGTCTCTCCCACATTAGTATCATTTAACCTCCCGATCTATTCATTCAAGACCCTTGAGGAGAATTTACTGCACAGAAAAAAAGCAGCCATGTGGCAAGAAAAAGAACTCCATCAGAACAGTTAATGTGCAGTTGCAAAGTGGTTTGGTAGCTGCTTGAGTTGGACTGGGAAGTTGAGGGGGGATCATGTTTAAGTGCATGTACACTACAATCTTTCTCTCTCACACACATACACACACGCACACACAAAAAGAAACACTATGATTATAAGAATGGGTCTACTTCTGCTCACACTATCATATCATTATCCTCGTTAGAATTGGTCCATAGAGTGTGGGTTAAGTTATGGAGAGACAGGGGGATTTCTCATCCAAATTATTTATCAATATGTTGAATAACACAGGGCCCAGGACAGATCCCTGAAACACTCCACTCATCATTCCTCTCCAAGAAGTTGATGAACCGTTTACAAGCACCCTTTGGGTGTGATCTGTCAATGAGTTCTCAATCCACCTAACAGTAATAGGATTCATACCGCATTTTACCAACTTGCCAATAAGAATACCATGTGGAACCTTATCAGAAGCCTTAATGAATAATAATATACTTTTTAATACTTTAATAATAATATAATTTTAATAATATACTTTTTGGAAATCTATTTTAGCTTTGTTGATGAGAGCAGATTGTAAGACTGGCTTGTTAGACATGAATTACTGCTACACTCAGTATCAATACGGATGGGTTTGTTTGTTTTAAAACTTAGTTTCCTGAAGCTCGCTTAGATGAAGGCATCTGATGAATTTGAAATGAAGCTTCTTCATTAGTAGCCCAATTCTTTATGATTAGCTCATATGCCCAATGGTAAGGCAGTTTTTATGTATCCCACGATAGGATGGATAACAAAAAATCCTGTCTTCCAAAATTTATTCAAGGTGTTTGTTTTTTTGTTCAACGTTTCTTGAGGGAAAAAAGGAACAAGTTATATTCTGTTCTCTAAAGTATTTATGAGTCTTTGGCAAAGAACCCAGCTTGCTCATTCTTATGCAATTCTAGAATGCTGGTGGTTGTTAATGGGAAATCTTCTAGTGTCTATTGTCACCAGGGAAATCAAGGTCCATGTCAGGTGCATTGCAACCTGCATGTTTGATCAGAAGTAGTGATTGGATGTGGCTGAGTTTGTGGAGCAGGGAGCTTTTCAAACTAAATCATTAGGATGTTTGTAAGATGCTCATCTGGCAGTGCAGGATTTGGTAGGGATGAGAGATGTCATATACAACTGTAATCCCCCCCCCCCAAAAGAAACTAAAGGCTATAAACTAAGCTTTATTTCTAAATCATTATCAAAAGCAATCCACAGGAAGTCTTATTGCACAATTCATATCGTGTGACTCATTGTGACTACTAGGGGGTGTGCATTTGGAATGCCTGAACAAAAAATAACTAAAATTGTTGTTTTCCACAACAGTTGCACAACTCTGCAAGTGCAATTTTGCACATTACAAAAAAATACTCCCCCCCCTCCAATCCATATGGTTGTTCATACGTGAATGTTTACTATAAGCAGGAGCAGGTGCCTTGCTTATCTTTGATTCTCTGAATTTCCCTGTCAGTGGACACCAGTGGCAGTGGCCAAGCAGAGCTGCCAATTTAGGCCACTCCTTCTGTCATGCCTTTTTCTCTGTAAGGAGAATGCTGGGGGAACCTTATTCAGGGGTCTGTAGAATTGAAAACCTTGAAACAATTATCTTGAAATTGGGGAGATTTAAATGGATAGTCAGCACTAGGTCCCTTACATGTTTGGGGTCATTTGATTAAGAAAGAACTAGTCTGTTCCCTGGGCAATTCCTCTATTGACAATAATAGTAGAATTGCTCTTCTTCCATCCTTTGCTCCATGTTCCCCACCATAGACTATAGCAAGGAAGGAGGGGGGGGGGAGGCAAACAGTTGTCAGTGGAAAGTAATTTTAAAAAAATGTCAGTCAGTGACAGTAAGTATAGTAAAATGAGATGAATGCAGAAGGATATATATAAATAAATGCTATTCCCCCAAATGCTATTCCCCCAAGAGGCACCTGGCTTGGAAGTCTGTAAAGCTCCTCCCTTTGTCCATTCTACTTCAAAACATAGCATGTCTTTAGACAGAGGCAGAGCGATGTACTGTGCAAATTAAGCAGCTACCACAGACCCTCAATTTGTTTCCCTTTTGAAAACAATGGTCTCATACTCTGGAACATGAAAAAACAAATGTTTTTGAATCCTATCTGTCCTATCTGAATCAGCAATCATGGTAACTCCCATCCCTCTACTCACGATCCTGGATATAAAATTATAATTTTTTCAGAGTACACTCCTAATTAGTACCACAAATTAGTCATCTTCAAACATTTCAAGACCGTGTTAGAAGACTGCGGAATACAATACCTTTTACCTTAACCTTTTCAGGGTTTTTTTTTTTTTTGTGTGCACTAGTGTGCAAAAGGGTCCTCTGGGTAACCATACTAGTAGTGAGTATGGGCACCTTTCACGGAGTTCTCCCAAGCCCTGAAATCCATCCTGCTCTGCCAGTTGAAGAGAGTGGACCTTCAGGAATGGCCTAGTATCAAGCTTGGTTTCCATCAAGCCAGCACAACACTTGAAGTGAAAGCAGAGGCAACTGGGAAAATGCTGACCACACCCCAGTTTCAAATTGTTATTAGCACCTGTGAGCTGATCACTCAGTCTGTTTGGTTCATGTCATATAGCTTGTATGAATGCTTGTAAACAAGTTTGCAATGGGTTTTCCAAAACTGTGCTTGCCAATTCAAACAAATGGCAGAAACAAAGCAAAGACAAGCTGGCTGCTGATGGCTGAAGTTTATTCAGTTTGACAATATGCCAGAACAAGATCCGGTATAACCTTGTTTTCGAAAAATCACAAGCGTTCTTCGATGACTATCATGTGTGTAATAAACAAAAGTCAGTATCGATTAGTATCTTTCTTGCCTCTTATAATATCACATTGCTTAAAAGGTCTTCTGTTGTCAGTTACGTGCTGGAGGGAATCGTGGACACAGCCTACTCAATATCCTTATGATAGCCATTGAAGAAGACTTGGGATTTTTAAAAAATGAGGTTATACCGGATCTTGTTCCAGCATATCGTCAAATTGAAAAAAACTTCAACTATCAGCTGCCAGCTTGTCTTTGCTTCGTTTCTGCCAGGATCTTCAGCTGGCTGGTTCTCTAGAATCTGAATTCAAACTAATGGCAGCCATTAGTGTCACTGAAGGCTATTTAGATAAACATCAAAGGGTAGAATTTAGTTCAAACATAGCATTTATTAATGACTGATATATATTATTTGCAAGTAACTTGCTAGTACACAATTGCCAGCTGCATGGAGAAGTTCTGGGCAAGGAACACGGTAGGTAGTGGAACATCAAAGTGAGTGAGAATACACAGATGTGAAAATCCAACATGTGTTGTACTGTGTGGTGAGTAAGAAATGCAGTGGAAAAAAAATATGCCAAACACCTATATGGACATAAAGATGAACTATTGAACCAATGAGTGAAAAATAGAGTCTCAGTTCACAATTAGGCCCATTATGCACGGCCGCCAAAACGGCGATTTCGGGTCACATGGAAAACGCGGAGGGGGAAGACGTGACGCACACCGGTTATGCACGGGGTGGGGCGTGACAGCGGCAAAACCCAGAGTAACCGATTATGCATGCGGCGATCCGGGTGTCACTTCTGGTTGCGCCCTGGTCACCCGGAAGCTGCGCTTTCTTCCGCGTTTCGCAAACGCGGCTTTTTCGGCGGCATGCATCGAAGCTGCGGCCGGTTGCAGCCGACACTGTGCGTTATTGGTGATTTTAGTCGCCGCCATTCCACCCCGATTGTGCGCTAAAACCCCCGTGCATAATGGGTCTTGGTGAAGAAGGTTTGAATAGGACTTATAGATGTTGGAATATCCCAAGCTCTGCAGAGTCTTGTGTGAGTAAATCCTTTTTTAAATATGTAATATCACATTTAATTCAATTAAACCAGTAGAGTTTTGAGAGAGCTCTTCGTCAAGCCTTGAAGTAATGTTTCCAAGCAAGTACATAGCAATGAAACAGATGGATCAGTGATCTTCTTCAGGCTCTTCTTGTAACTCTACTGTGCACATTTTAAAAGACAACTATTTCCAATAGTGAAACCTTTTATATAGTAGATAGAACTTTTAATACCCTGCTCCTATTGTGAAAATAAAAAGCAAAAATGATAAAAGTTAAAACATCATTAACCTTTTCTGCTTGTACTCATCTTTGGCTATTGCTGATGTTTTAAATTGACATAGGAGTTGCTAAGTGCTGTAAGGTTAGACCAAACAAATTTACTCAGTGTGACTCTTTTTCTCCCTGAGTAAATTACAAAGGAAGCTGAGAAAATGTGTCTACAAGAGAGATTTTGAATAAAAATGGATTTTTTTCTAGTTATTACATGGTCTGACACCCACACTTTCTCTGATGTTCTGTGATGATCCTGGGGCATAAATTGAAGGAGAAGGGGTGGGAGAGCAAGAAGAAAATCTCAGTGTACTACAACCCACCTTGGTGAAAACACTTTAAAGTACCTGTGGTTTGGTTAAGAGACTCTTGAAAGTTGCAGGATCCCTTGCACACCTACTGATGCATTTTACAGAGAAAATCAATTCACTACATTTCCTTTGTGTTTATAAACCATTGTCACCACAAGCTAGACAATTTTCAGAGCAGTTGGAAAGTACTGCATTGGAAATATCAATATGAATGGTATCTTAATGTTATCCAGCTCTTTTCACCATCTAATACAAATATCTATTACTTCCTTTTAGGCCACAGAAAAGAGAGGAGTAGTCAAGCCAAGGCCTTCTGCCATCTTATACACTAGAATGTTGTGACATAAGCTTACATGGACAAGACTCTACTTTATCAGACGCATGACAGTGAATGATTGGTTCATGAACTTGCTGAAGTAAGCTTGTGGCTATATAAATTCTTACAGCAATAGATATATAAGCCCTTAAGGTGCCTCAGAACTTGTCACAAAAGAGGGGGGATTTCCTCCTTAGGTAATAATGAATTCCTAGAGCATTCCTTAGAACAGGCATAATTGAAACAGGTATAATTACATTGAAGACTGACCAAGATCCTACCTTCCTTTAAGTACAATAATGAACTGAAATTTCTTGAGGGCAATGAAACCACAATATTCCATCTCAGTTTTTCCATTAAAATGCTGCTTCTTTTTCAAGTAAATGTTTTGCCTTGATTAAAGCTAGGGATGAACAAAAGCCATTTATGTAAAAATTGTATTATGCATGTTTTTCCAGGAAGCAGCTAAGCACTGCATTTTAGGGTAATAATAGCAATGGAGTTTGTTTGCTTTGTATAGTATTTTCTTTTTGAATGTGAAACTAAGAGTAGTTCAAAAAAGGAAAGTTGTATTAGTTCCCAAATGGATTCCATCACTTTCCATTCATAATTATTTCCTTGTTTATACCCAGAATAATCATTATAATTTCCTTTCAGTTGGCTGTACAGTTATGGATATTTGTAAAAAAATCAATGGTGTTCTCAGAAAAATATTGCCTTCCTAGGCTTAAGATCAGAAATGCATAAGAAGAAGAAGAATTGTTTGTATGGGTGCACTCGAAATGACAAGGAGGACTATGAATGGGGTAATCTACTGACTGACCGATGCCCTATAGGATATGTCAATATGAAGGAAAATTGTTGGCATCTATCATCTTCCCACAAGCCATATGAAAGGATGAATTCTGTTGCTGAAGTGCTTAAGCCTGTCATGCACAGCCACGCTACAAGACAACCTGCATCTAAGTTTGACATTACTGTGACTTTGAAATGTAGAAGGCAAAAAGGAACAGATGCATCTATTAAATTATAATGATACTGCACTCTGGTATGCGGAATGGGGTAGTAAGACCTGAGCTCATCAGATCCTGGAAGCTAACCAAGGTCAGTACTTGGATGGAAGACTTTGCAGAGGAAATGGCAAATCAACCTCAGCTTAATCACTTGGCTTGTAAACACGGTGGAATTGCCATAAATTGATCGTGGCTTGAAGACCCTTTACACACACAGTACTGTATTACGGTGCAATTGTGCAAACTAGCCACCAGCGACAGTCAGTTTCCACTGAAGTGTATCCACTATGTCATTTCCCGAACTCTCTGCAGAAATACAAGAAGCAAATGACTTTACAATACTTAGGATTACAGTGTATCTGCTCAGACTTCCCAGTATTTAGGGAGTAAAAGTAAGTTCAGTAATATGTTATTGAACTGTTCCATTAGTTATTTTGCTTTAACTTTTTACAAATAAAGGTATTTATTTATTTGTTTATGTACTTATATGCCACCTCTTCAGAGTGGCTTTCTATGAAAATAATGTAACAGCAAAAAATAATGTAACAACAAAATCCATTAAAACAGGCCATTGGACACAAAACATTTTTCAAAAAATAATCCTATCCATAAAACAGAACTCAAACCAGGAGCAGACCTTTTAAAAAGTTAGAGACAGCCTTCTCTAATCTGCCTGCCAATCTGTATCACCTTGGTTACAAATTTTATATTAATAATGTGTTTCCTGTGTGTAACTCTTCCATATGATAAATAATGTAGACTAGTAATTGTACCACTGAAGACTTTAATTTTCCATAAAATATATACAAAGTTACTGAATTAGGGAGTTATTCTGTGTCCTCTTCCTAGTCTTCATTGAGACAAAGATTTACAGATTGCATCATGGAACAAAATTTTTCTGGCTTTTAAAGAGCATCACATCTGTTTGCATGAAGAAAATGAAAGCTATCTATAGAAATTCCAGGGTAATAAAAGATTAAGTGGAGGAAATCTGCTCTTGGTATTATCACAGTTACAGTAGAAGGGAAGATTCTAGTCCAATAGCACTGTAAATACCAGATAGGTTTTCAAAGTATAAACATTTGAGAATCAAAGATCTGACAAAGGGAGTTTTAATTGCCTAGCAGGAGGGCAGATTTCTTCCCTGCTAAAGGAAGATACAACACCATGAAGCTTTGGAATAAAACAGCTTTTTATTAAAACTCTCATTGGAGCATTGGAAGAATTCAGCTAATATGGTCAGTGGACCGTAATGAACCAAGGTCCCAGATGGTGCCCTGGGGGTCCCACCTGGGCATCAGCCTGGAGCATGATTCCCCTTGCCATCTGAAACTAACCCCCTGGGAGGATGTCTTAAAGGGGATCCAATGGATCTCTGTCTGTCTCCCCAATCCTCCTGGCAATGTGAGCTTGCCAACGCAGCTGGGTTGTTGCCTTGCACATAAGTACCATCTCTTATGGAGACCCCAATAATAAGGGATATGGATATGGCAATCAGTTCCTACAATAAGGATTGCAAAAGAAAATAAAAAAGACAGTAGGGGCATTTAGAAAACAACTCTTTATTGCCCTTCTCCTTGAAAGCATGTTTTTTTTGCCTTCAAAATATTTGTTGGTGGAATTCTGATATATTATAATTGTATGCTGTTGCTCAAAATGACTTTGTTCATATCATGTACTGTGATTGCTTTTAAATCTTTGTTTTTTATTATCATCACCATCACCAGTAAAACTTATAAAAACCAAAATGACTGCTCACCCACTACCTTATTGGCCCTTGAGAGCCAGTTTGGTGTAGTAGTTAGAAGTGCGGACTTCTAATCTGGCATGCCGGGTTCGATTCTGCACTCCTCCATGTGCAGCCAGCTGGGTGACATTGGGCCTGCCACAGTGCTGATAAAGCTGTTCTGACAGAGCAGTGATATCAGGGCTCTCTCAGCTTCACAGGGTGTCTGTTGTGGGGAGAGGAAAGGGAAGGTGACTGTAAGCTGTGGGAGGCACAGAAACAGCTCCATGCTTGCCCTCTGGTACCCAAGGTGCCAAAGAAATGCCTCTGTCCTGGGAATGTGTACTCATGAGTAAGTGATGACACTGATCCCAGAATGGCTCACCTAGGCCAGTGGTCCCCAACCTTTTTATCACCGGGGACCACTCAACGCCGGGGACCACTCACTGGGGACCACTCAGCGCCTTTTACTGAGGCCCGGTGGGGGGGGGGTGTAGTTTACTCCTCTACTCTCAACCACTGTCCTAATGCTCTCTGGTCGCTATGGTAATGTTTAAACATCCCTTCAAAATAAGATACAGACACGCCACAACAATGAACATAAGGAACATTTTATTTTCATAGAAATTTTAACTCATGACAATGACAAATCAATGAAGTAAAGGGCTGCGGGGGGAGAGAAGGTGTCCTTCGGGGCCCACCTCCAATTAGTCGAAGGACCACATGTGGTCCGTGGCCCACAGGTTGGGGATCGCTAACCTAGGCAATTTAGTCCCAGTCAGGAGGCAGGCCTCAGCCAGGAGGGGCTTAAAAAGAGGTCAGCTCTCCACCTTCAACTTTCTGTTGGTTTCAGAAGTTTGCTGGGTAGAAGAGGAGCCAGCCTCAGAGCATGCCCTGCTGCCAAGTTGCGCTGGCATCCTTCAACTTGGAGGACATGGGGGAGCTGAAGTAGCTTCTGTATGCCTTCTGGAGGTGGGGGACTGCAGGAGACCCAGAAACAGCCCCCTGCTGACCCTCTGGGTCCCAAGGTGCCCAGAAAAAGCCTCTGCCCTAGGAATGTTTACTCATGAGTTACTCATGTGAGGTTTGCAATTTGTAGTCTGAGAAGGGAGGAATGCTTTGGGGGTAGCCAACACAGGCAATTGCAGCAGGGAAAATAATGCTAATGTGGGTGGGACTGGGAAGATGTAGACTTTCCCTTTCCATATGGATATCTGGCTAAAACTCAAGCCAGCCCCTGGACAGCCTTGAAATGCAGACAATGTCATGTCGACCATTTACGCACTGGGAAATTCACTGCCCCAGCTCCTATGCATGAGCAAAAATTGGGGGAGGATTAGGTGCACTAGGCCAAATACTCCCCCGTCTGGGTGCAGGAAGAGGTGGGGCAATCTGCCACAACTAAAACTCCAGCCTGCAGCCTGGCATGAACCCCCAGTGTGCAAATGGTTGTCTAGGGGGCTATAAACCCACCAGCAACCAGAGGCTGCCCAGAGGCAGATTCCTCATGTGGAAACAGTTAAAGTATTTCCTAAGCCTGTTTAGCATTGGCAAGGCCCAGATGATGGAGTAGGTCAGGTAACCTGAAAGACTCATGGCTACATAAAGCCAGTGGTAGCTAAATGTTTGACAAAAAGGGAGAAACTCCAAGCACAAAATGCCAAATGGGATAATATTGAATGATAGGAACTCTTCCATTCAGATCATCCCCCTGACGCACACAGATCTACATATGTTACTTTCTGCTTCACTGTCCCAGACCCTCCCATCTCCCAAGAAATCAAAACCAGTTAGCAAGGCTCCAGTTAAATGTCATTTTGGGAGGCTTTTAGCCTTTCACCTCCTCTCAAATGTTGGGAATGATTCTGCCTATATTTGGAGCATTTCCAGTATTCCAAAATGGGAAATTATTTGGATGAAGTGCATTTAGTAATATTATAGTAAATCCCTTATGAGTACCCATTTTGACTAATAGCACTATTCTCTAATTATGATGCTACCTTTAGTGAATGTTTTCTGGTATCTCCACAAAGAAACCTTACAAACCATTCCTAACACTTCCAGAAAGCCTCAAGCTGAAGTCCATCTATTGTACCTAACTGAACCAAGAGGCACAGGCTGTTGTGAGGGAAATAAATCCACATTTGATCTCAATGCAATAGTTATCCTTGTCAAACTGCATTGTTTGGCCTCTCTTTTTTATTGTCCTCATTAAGACCCAAATCAGCACTGTAATATATCAACATTACTACAATAAAGGCATGACATATACAAGTTCTCTGGAAAATTGCTGACACTATCATCTGTATTGCTGAAGCCCTTGGGTGGATTCACTGCAATGTTGTTAACTTCCATAACCATGATTTATAAAGTTGATTCCCTCCCTGCTTTTCTGGGAAATATACAGATCCTTTCTATACCCATCAGTGTTTCCACTATATGAACCATTCATATCAGAATTTCATTGTTCGGTGTAGTCTACGCATTTTTACTTTTTAGCTATGCACGTTTCGTGTGTGATATTCATTTGTATCTGTTTATCTAACAGTATTTCAAACCTTAAAACAGTCTACTGTTTATCTAAAGAACCTCATCCTTTTCATAATAAGATTTATACAGAGAGGCTCCATAAAAATACACATAATCATTTTATTGGTACACTTGATGAGTATCCGATAGATTATTATGTCCTAAGCTCAGAAAAAGTGTTCCGGCAATACAATGCTATATGCTACCAACACACACATGCACACATGCATAGCATAGACACACACAGACAGAGAGATGACTTTGCTCAAGACAATAGATGTAAGGATGCATTAATCTGGAAATTTAAAGGGGCTGCCCAAGGGTGCTGGAAGTGGGGCTGGCAAGGAGGTTTCTTTCCATGGGATCACATGTAATGGGCTTCCTTGTACAGCTCCTTTAAACAGGTCTGCACAGGAAAATCTGAAGCAGGGCCAGTGGGGAGGCATTTCTCTGCATGCTCAGCTGTATTGGGCTCCCCTAAGGTAGCTTTAAATGTGTTCATCTAAAGAGAGGCCCAAATAACTGACCTGTGGGGAGACCGCTCCCCACCTACTCACCTCTTTTGGGGCTATTTTTTGGGGGGGGGGCAGTTCTTTTCAAATGTAAAGGGATTGCAGAAAATGGTTCAAAACAAACTGCTCCCTGTTACTCATGTGTTTTTCGGCCTTTCTGCAAACTCCATTTAAAGGGACTGTGATCCCTTTCAATGGGACCTGCAGGCCATGAATCAGTTCAGTTCACAAGCAGATCTCCTGGTTCGGTTTGTGATTCACCAAGCCGCATTTCCCTGGGTCCCTGCCCATCCCTAATGGTTACTCTTCATGACACATATCTACTCAGCAGAATGATGCTGTTTCAGACTTTCTGTGTGGGCTTCCTAGAGAAAGCTGGCTGGTCTTCTGTAAACAGTAATCTGAACAAGCAGGCCTTTGGCCTGACCCAGCATGGCTCTTAACTGTTGCAAACTATATCAAGAATTTCAATATTTTAAAATTCTTTCCCTTCTTAAAGCTCTGAGTGCTTTGCAAAATTATTCTTAAGCCTGACCTGCCAACAATGGACACTGAGAAATATCAGTGGACAATCCAGTCAAGTACATGGCAGGGGAATGGACAGCCAACTGAACAACAAGTTGGGGGGGGGATACATTTCCCGTATTTGCCGAGGGTTGTGGTTTGCTCTTCCTGCTGTTTTCAAACAGAGACTCAAGCATTTGGCTGGTCTCATTTGCTGGGAATCTAAAAGCCCATCAGAGTAGAGTTGGGAGAGGTCTATTTATAGCCTCCAGTACTATTGAGTCAGTGGTTTGCTCACTAGAATTTAACAGAAAATCTTTCTCTGTGATGCTGGACAGAAGATTTCATAGTGATTCTAGCCATTGCCCAGCTGGATTTTCCATCCAGATGATCATGTCTTCATGAATTCTGGCCTCACTTCTTTTCTTTTCTTTTTTTTGCTTTTATTTTGTTCTGTTATTCCTTTGGATCTTACAAAGACATAAGAAGATGTGATTGTCTGTATGCCTATATGCATGGGCGTAATACCGGCAGCTAATACATCCTTTATATTGTACTCTTCTTTGCAAAAGGCTGAGGTCTACATGAGAGACAGAACTTAGGGCCTCCAAAAGAAAACATCTTTAATGCACAAGTATAACAACAGATAATGTAAGAGCACAGCTGAAGGCTGTAATATGAGTCCTCTGAAGAAAACATTTAGCAGGTTACGAATGAATGTAGAACTGTTTCTAGGGTAACAGAAGAAGAGGTGGTTGCAAACTGGAAACTGACTGCAGACAGTTTTATGTCTGTATCAGAAAGTGCCAGCTAGCAAGTATAAATAATATAGGCTCATAAATAGACCTCAGTTCAAACCTGTAATGAGCCACAGATATTAACGTTCTTGTTAACCTAACTAAAGTACTTAGAAAAGGTTTCTTTCAGACTTTAATTTCTAATTGCAGTAATTTTCTTTTGTAACGGATCCTATTCAAGTAAAATGTATCTTTGGAGCTAGTTCCAAAATTAATTCTGACTTGACATATTTCTCAGGGCAGGGAGAAGGACACGAGGAAGTATATCCATTGACAGGTTTAATCAATATCTAATTACCAGCAGCATATTACAGCAATTCAGCACAGATGAGAACCTCCAGCATTGTTTCTAAGGAAATTCCAAGGGTAAATTCAATAACATCATGAAGATTACTTTTGTCTGTCATTTGCATGCTGCCTTTTAAAAAGATCTTCCTTTCAGAAAGGGAAAAGCTATGGCCAGGACTGCAAAGCCTATCTTCTTGTGACCCGAAGAACTTTTACTCATATATAGCCTGTGGATATATTTTGTACCACATTTGTCTCTAAAAGCTCTTTAAAATGTGTAATGTCTGTAAAGTATCTTCCTTCTGCCACCCCACATCAAGAACTTTTAGTGGTGGGCCAGTACCCCTGAGTTGACCTTTAAAAATCCACTTTTTCTGGCAAACATCCATGTTGAATCCTTGAAAATGTTCATATGTTTGAGGGTGTGCTTTCAAAATGTGTTAATGAGCACACAGACCACAAGCCTCAGCCAGTCAACACTGAGACAGGAAGTGAGACCCCAAGACTCAGCCTATCAACACTGAAACAGGAAGTAAGAGCACAAGCCTCAGCCAATCAACACTGAGACAGGAAGTGAGATCACAAGCCTCAAACAATCAACACTGAGACAGAAAGTGAAACAACAAATCTCAGCCAATAAATATTCTATATTGGTGTACTAGATTTAAAGCCCATTGTATAATAAAATACAATGGGCCCTAGCATCCCTTTTTCTGAGGCCAGCCCCCACGCAGCTCTCCCGCCTTGCAGCCCCACACCCTACCGCCCCGGCCCCCTTCCCCTCCAAGTCATCAGCCTTGGCGTGGGAAAGGAGCTAGTTCCAAGCATCTGCAGTAGTTTTTAGGACTAAGATTGCCCCCCCACCCACCCTCAGAGAAGGTGCAGAAAGCCTTCTCTGGGCCCTGGGAGCCGGCTCGCCATGGCGAGGTGGCTCCCGCAGACCAGAGAAGGTCGGCTGGTGCCCCCCCACCCTCCCCGAAGGCTCAAAAAGCCTTCTCTGGGCCCTGGGAACTGGCTCACAGCAGTGAGGCGGCTCCCGCGGCCCAGAGAAGACCGGCAGGTGCCCCCCCACCCTCCCTGAAGGCAGTTCAGTCCCCTCTGGGCCTTCTCCCAGCTGCAGGAGTGGGCTCGTGGCATCAAGGGGCGCCGAGGCTGCTCCAGCAGCCGGGAGAAGGCGGCGACTCACCTCCCCAGGCTGGATGGGGTCTGGGGCTTCTCCCGGCTGCTCCTGCGGCCTGGGCGCATGGCGGAGGCAGCGAGTTCGCTCCTGCAGCCAGTAGAAGGCAGCACGCAGGGCCAGGAGAAGGCAGGGAGGGCCATCCCCATCCTGGAGTGTGGCTGGGGCTTGTGGTGGCCAGGAGAAGGCGGGTCCCCCCCCAGCCACCCACCCATCAGGAAGGGCCGCGCAACAGTCAGGAGGGCTGGAAAGGAGCAGGGATACCACGTCTTCGATGTGGTGTCCCTGCTCCTTTTGGGTGGAGGAGCTCCCAAGGTGGAGGACTCACCACAATGGCTGCCAGTTCAGTCTGTGCGGTGAGTCCCCAGCTGGGCCCAGCAGCCAAAGGAAAGCTGCGCTTTGTGCGGCTCTCCATTGCCTGCTGGGCCCTGGATGGACACTCGGAGGGCCCAATCAGGAGCCGCAAAGTGGCTCCTGATTGTGCCCTCCGAGTTTTAATCCTGGACAGGGCCCGCCGTAACTCCTCCCAGACAGCCCTTACCCTTTTATTTAATCTCTGCAGGAGCGGTTTAAAGATATATGGTTTTTTCCTGCCTAAATGCAGAACTTTACATGTGTCCCTATTTAACTTCATTTTATTCATTTTGGCCCAGTTCTTGAGCCTATCAAGATCATCCTGCATTCTGTTTGTGTTTGCTACCCCTCCCAGGTTAGTATCATCTACAGATTTAATAAATTCCTACTCTAATCCCTCATACAAATCATTTATAAATCTGTTGAACAACACAGGTCCCAGGGCAGATCTCTGTCTCAGTGTTGATTGGCTGCCCGTGCATGGCAGTTCACAACAAAAGGATAAAACACCATAAAATCATCCCTTGGAGGGTTGCAATATTACCTATTATAAAACAAAGCCTCAAATTCTCAGAATGTTAAAAAAGAGACATTAGAGAAAATCTATTCTCGTCTGGTATGAGGGGGTGAGAGCAAAGGTGCTTAACTAAACATCTATTTTATACCAATGAAAACATGGCAGAAGTCTCATAACCAAGTCATCCAAGTTTGATATTCTGGACCAATAAAGTTTTATATTCTGGGCTTCTCATATTCATTGAAGTCAACAGGCTTGGTATAACTTGCACCACCAATGTTATTATTTATGGTCTTCATATTAATATTTGCAGTGCACATTTCTCATACATACATATTTTTTCAAACTAGAATTATTTTCTTAACTTCAGCTAAATTGGGCAGTTACACCTTATGGATACCCTGATGAACTTGATACATCATTTTAAAATGGGAAACCTTTATAATGAGATTATGAGGTTGATTCTGCATTGGCAGTGCCACTCTGGGCCACCGGCAGTGCATTATAGTGAAGCTGTATGCTCCCCTGCTTTCTGTGTCCCCACTGGGGATGTCTAGTAAGAAATCCAGTCTGCCCTGGATTTCTGTGTCCCAACAGATGCGGCATTTTTCATTCATACGGATTCAGCCTAAGATAGGTAGATTCCAAGATCATGAAGGAATGAGACTTTAGTTCTGGTGAGTGACATTTGCAGAGAGAATTGAGAAAATGTCATAGGGCTAACCAGATCATATGCTGAAAGATCTATAATTGGATTTCCATAGGGGCTGTTTTTTTCCCATTCCTTTCCTTTCAATTAACCGCATCTGTAGGAAGCACTGTTTAGGATCAGACTTGAAAGCCAAGAAAAGGAGAAAAGGACTCCACAGACTGACCACCCCCAGAGGCTCTATCCAGCTGCCTCCTGCTCTGCCTAGGTGGCAGCAGTGCAACCCTATTGGGCCCAGGGACTGGTTCTGTCTCCCAGTAGCTGTTGGTCCCTCCAGGCCCTTGGCCTGGGCCTCAGATGCCCACCAGGCTGGGGCTGCTGCTGCTGCCCATGAGGCCCTTGGATTAACCATGCTGGCCCACCTCCTCAGGTACTTCTGGATGGCTGCTAGTGCAGCCAGCCTTCTTGAGGCCATCGGAGTATGCCCAACTTTACTGGCTCCCCTTGAGCCCATTTCCCACTGCTTTTTCAGCCCCATCCTGCCCCACTCCCAAGGAGGAGGGGCCCCCACAGCCTAATTTGCCCTGCTCCTCGTCGTGTGAGTCCCTGATGCATGGCCATGGCATGAAGGCTCCTGGCATGGGGGTTACAAGCACTGCGAGTCCTGCTGCCTCGTAGCATGCTTCTCTGACTCACTGCATCCTTCCCGCTGCTGCCTGACCTTGCCATAGTTTCCTCCATGGTGTCACCTGCTGAAAGAGGCTGGGCAGAGCACATAGTCACTTATAAAGCTGCCATATGCTTTGCCCCCTCCCCCGAGTGTCCTGATTCATGCCACTTTTGGTGCATGCACGTCTTCTTTTGCTAGCTCCCCCGCTTCATCAATGGTGGCTCCAAGTAAGTTTGTGCCACTATTTAGCAGATCATATAAAAATAAAGAAGTAATTGACATTCCTACTGATTGCACAAATCCAGTCAGTAATATTATCAGATACATGGGACAAAATAATCCTCCAGTAATGCCACTAGGAACAATTCTACATTTGCTAGACATGTAGCCAAAGGCTTTGGGTTCCCTCTAAATAGGATTATAGAATGAAATATACAGAGGAACATTCTAAATGTCTCTGTCATTTTAAAACTGTGATTGGAAACATAAAAAGCATTTACCCAGAAGCAGTACCATAAATTTGATGCCCAAATATAGCAGAATTGCCTTTACAGGGGTCTTTTGACGTCTTGTAGCATCTGTGGAAATGAATTCCACAGGCTCAATGTCCTTTGCAGAGGGGAAAGTATCTTTTGAAGTTCAGACTTTCAATTCTGATTTCATTAACCCAATTCATGGAATTGCTATAATCAGATTACTCAAACTATTAGTAGGTGTTTAGTTGGTATCTTTCACATGGGATCTTAGGGGGCCTACATTAATAATGAATGCCTTTTTGCTGTTACTGCTGTCTGGTATCATGTGCTGTTGTTATTGGTCTATTAATTTTACCCATTGCCATTTTTTTTGTTCCCAATTACACCTTCTCCCACATTTTTGAGCATTTATTATTTTTTTATTTTATAATATTTATATCCTACCTTTCGGCTGTCACAAGGGCTTCCGAAATGGCTATAAGTTTAAAACATACATGATAAAATTAATAGTGGTTCTCTATACCACATAGACCTCCACCATCTTGGATATGCTATTTAAGAAGAAGTAACGGGAGGGGGAGGACAGTCAGTTGGCAAGTGGCTACATGGTACACAAGGCAACAAGCTGTCCCCTGATAATCAGAGGCAAGGCCTCAGATGTGCAAAGGAACCTGGGAATCCTGATTCTCCAAGTGGGGGATTCCTACAAAGGTGGCAATCGCTAAACAGAGAGAGAGAGAGAGAGAGAGAGAGAGAGAGAGAGAGAGAGAGAGAGAGAGAGAGAGAAGCCTCTCCGGGTGTTGGGAAAATCCAGGTGGCGGGCAGGGTGGAACAGACCCTGCAAGCAAGAACTCTACTGATATGCTACACTAGTTGACATAGCTCATCTGCCCAGATAAGAGCTGAAGGAAGTAACTTGACAGCTGAATGTAGAAAGTGAAACACAGAGTTCCTGTTTTCTTTTTTAAATGGCTATTACTTTTGAGGAACTGATGCTGTTTTAAAGATTAGAACTGTCTCTTTTGTGCCAGCTTGTTCTCCCATGCAGAAATTGTGTATTTATAAATATACAGATATTACAATAGCACCATAAGTCTCCTGTACTCTCTCTCTGCAAAAACACAACACAACCCCCCTCCCCCTCAAAGTCCCAGTAACAGCGGGAGTTGGATCTCATTATGTAGAGAACTGGAAAGAGTGACAATACCATTGAACTTTCAATAAGTGAAACGTTTTACAAAAGGGGCTGGTCGCCCATGCAGTCTGATCTTTTAGCAGTTACTTGGAAATAAATTAAACTTCAAAATGTATTAGAGAACACAGCTTAAGTCCCTAATAAAAGAATGGCTGGAAACAAATATGGGTAGATTTGCATAAGACCTTGTTCATGTGCATTGCTATAGCTACACTGGTAAACAGGATGCATTTAATATTGCATGAATGATTTCACAAAGGGTTTTAATTAATTATACCAGAGTTTCCATTTCATAGAACAATTTCACAAAGCTCTTCACTTGCTCTTTCATGTTTCTCTTTCTCTTTCTTTTATTTTGTGCTTCCTCTATCCCTCTTTTACATTCAGCATGGATGTTTAGCTATAATTCTGTTCTAGATCACAACAATTTATGGGGAATTGAAAAAGCAATTTTCTTGGGATAGCTAGCTATTCTCCCTAATTTTCACCTGCCAGACTCACTGGTATGAATGTTGACTCAATCAGATAAAAAGCAGCCTTTAAAGATGTTTGATTAGCTGCCTGGTTTACATTTAGCTATCCACTTTGCATGTAAACAGCCTGTATATATACACTTCTCTTCCCATTGCACTGACAAACTACAGTAGACATAGTAAGTTAAATTCTACCCTTCTGTTACAGCAGAAGGAACAGGAAAATGTGGCATATTCTGTATCTATGAACACTTTTCATCTATGAGTTTCAGATGGTTTAGCTCTATTATATTAGCAGAAATAAATCGATACTGGCAATATAAAGCATTCAAATAATCAAAAAATGTTTCTAGAACTTTAGCACTTGATTATTTTACTGGAGGGTTTTCTGTAGAAAGGGTGAGTTGATAGAATGAGATTACCATATTAAAAAGCTGGCTAAAGGCTGATTTGCATCAACAAAACCGTAAGTTTGTGGAACACAGCAAAGAATTCTCTGGGATGAGTGCTAGAAAGCTAAGTGCATTCAGTGGTTGCATGGATGCTCATTGTTGTAATATTTTGGCTTGGTCTCTTTTATATGCTTCTTTCCCAAATCAAAAAATATGTTCATAAAATGTTGTATACTGAGTCACAAAAGGCCCAGGCACAGGATTTTTACTGGGAGGAGGGGTTTACAATATATTCTAGAACTTTCATGAAACTACTTAATCAGATCTTTCTCACATTTCCTTACACTTTAAAACTATTTTCTATCATTTTTCTATCTTGTACCATAGGTTTTAATTGATTCAGTGAGGAGGATTTTGTATTTCTTTTTATTTAATCTTTTCTTTGTGTCACAAATACATTGCCTGTTCTTGCACTGCTGCCTGAGAACCATAGTTTAGGCAATATGTTCTGAACATGCACCATGAGGAAGACTACCAATTGATGAATGTTTCTGACTTCTGTTATGTATGGCAGGACCCTGCCCTACAGTAAGGAATACTGTCCCCAACAACCAGTGGCATTCCTCAATAGTCTAAGCTTGTGCGAAAGCCAGACATTATTAAAAGTCTACCAAGACTCTGCTGGGCCAGACTCCACCTTTTTCTCAGCCACAGATTCTACATGAGAGCTGCAGCCTGAAACATGCATTGCTCTCCACATCCTCCCCCCACCCCCATCGTACTGCTTTTGTACAGTGACTGGCGGAGCTGGGTTTGCCTAGGGGCTCCTAGGCAATCTCTTGTCTCAAACCTATGACTTATTTCTACACCCATCTGCAAGGGGAAATTTCTTCCCCAAAACCAGTAACTGGACCCATTAACATATTGGCTGTTTAAGCTCATCAAGATCCATATCCTGCCCTGGAAAGAGCTATTGCTCTATGGAAAATTTTATCCTGTTCTTACCTGGTTCCCATCACACATACCGTCTCCCAAAAACATATTTAAACAGTGGCTTTCCCAAGCCAAATTGTGTCTTCTGATTGGGATCCATTCAAAACACCCTATGTGCTGCCTGCGTTGCTTGTTCTCTGCCAATTTGCTCTGCAGGACCATTAAATATACTGATTGCAATCCTTTCCCAGCTTTATTTTCCTATCCACTCGGATGTTAGTGTGCTAGATATACTTTTGCCTATTTGTTTTTGCTATTTTCCTTCCAATAAAGATTGTTATTATTTTACTATAACTATATGTTGTCTGCCTTAAGTTCTAAAGGGTGTAATAACCTCATAAACATTGGCAAAATCCTTAATTCTATGTTACCAAATATCTTGCAAGCAATTCCCCACTGCTAAATACACACATGTCCTGGACATGTATGTGCGTTTCCGGTAAGACTTCACATTAGCAAAAGCAAAATATTTTTTTTTAAATACATCTTATGTAAAATGGTTGAGCTACCCATGATGACCAGTGTATGCTGAACAACCAAGGGGAATAATTGTGAGCATGAATTGACATCTACTTAGCCCTTATGTCAAATGCCCCCAAATTGATTCATGCCATGCTCAAAACATTGCTTGCTGAGAAGATTATTGAGGCTGATTCTGCATGGGTGGAAAAGGTCAAACCCATACCCATAAGTCTGCAGGGCCATAGCCCCATGACTTTGCTGCCATCCTGGCCCTGGCCTGAGCCTTGGCAGTTCATGACTCTTGTTGCCCCATGCAAAGGGAATGTGTAAATATCCACATTCCATCTTTCACTGCGGGGACCAATGGGGCCTCCCCAGCCACTGGCCTGTGTGGAAATGGAAGAAAATGCCCCACTTGGTTCTGCGGTTCTTCACAGCGCTGCAGAGATGAATGGGGCAAATATATCCTGCTCCCCTCCCCCATTTAGTGGAACTTTTTCATCTTGGCTGTGTATGTCAGGATGCAGAAATCTGGGGTGGACAGTGTCCGCTGCTGTAATGTGTCCCTTGTGGCGACACAGGAAGCAACTTAACATGCTGCTCCATCACAACACACCAGTGGTAGCACGGAGCTGTGGAACCAGTGAGGAATCAGCCTGAGTGTCACCATAGGTGCCCAGACAATTTTCTCTGACAAATCCCAAATCAAGGCTTGGACCAGTAGAATGGCCAAGGTCATGGAGTATTATGTACATATGTAACTCCAAAGTTATACAAAGAATTCTCCACTGTTCTTCTCACACCACAAGCCAGAGGTAAATTTAGGCCCCACAGATTTTATGAATCAAGTTCCAATTAGCAGTTCTGTGGTTGAGGGGAAAAGGAGTTCTGGACATGACAAAAATAGTCTTGTGATTAGTTAACAAATGCCAAGTACTTGACCATTCTGCTGATCCAACTCTTGATTTTTTTCCATATGGGGTTTCACAGTAATGAAAGGGCCAGAGAGAATTGTCTGGGACCTGTGGTGACTGTCAGCTCTCCTGCCCCTGTGCAGTAGATCTGGTTTATTTCTATCCTAATAATCCCATGATGGATACTTCATATCCAGGACCATTTCCTTCCTGGCCCTGACCTGGGGGAATAAGCTCCTGGAACAGCTGAGGACCCTGCAGGAGCTTCAGGCATTCCGCAGGGCTTGCAGGATAGAGCTCTTCCCCCACATCTATGGTTGAGGCCAGAACTGGAAGATCTGATGGCCCCCCAGTAGATGGACAGATGAGGAGAAAGACGAACTACAGACCAGTAGACTCTCCACCAGCTGACCATCACTGTGTGTGGTGAACCGGCACTCTGAGCCCCCTTCACACTTGGATAACAGCTAGTTGGGAACTGTCATTAATTTGTTTTTTAATGGGTAAGTAGTTGTATGTTTTGTTGGGGTTTTATCTGTAACCCGCTGTGAGAGAGCTTGCTGGGAGCAGCGGGATATAAATTAAAACAATAATAACAATAATAATTCTGAATATTTTCAATACATCTTTCAAGGTCGCTTGAAGGCTGACTTGTTGGAAAATAATCTTCAGACATTCTTTATAAAATACATGAATTACCGTACCTGCCTAAATTGAAATTAGGTTTCTGTGAGGCTTTAAATCATTACTTGATTGCTAGGATTAAAAGGAGAAATTTGTAATTAGA
This sequence comes from Paroedura picta, assembly GCF_049243985.1. NCBI lineage: Eukaryota > Metazoa > Chordata > Lepidosauria > Squamata > Gekkonidae > Paroedura > Paroedura picta. The sequence goes on along the minus strand of NC_135374.1, from coordinate 82,034,632 downwards.
ATTAAAATGCAATTACTAGTGCCGATGATAGGCATAGAACAGGAGCACACACCTGAATGTTTGCATCCTTTCTGTATATAACTATTTCATGAATACCCAACTGGAAATAACAGAACTGATACTTGAGATTGTTAAGAAGCAAGACACATCTCTTAGTACTCCAGGGTAATTTTTCAGTTTGATGTGCAGGAATTTAACCTCACAAACCCTCATTAATGTTAATTGGAGTCAGTGAACTAAATCCCCATGAACTGTGTTGAATATTTACCCTCCTGTCTAATAAACAGAAAATGGCTGCTGTGATACTAGCATGAATGTGTCTTCTTGTTAAAGTATAGACAGATTTTTGAAATGTTTAAATCCTACCTGTAAGCCACACACGGGAGAGAAGCTGAGCTAAAATTGTTATTCAAAAATCCTTAACACTGATCAGCATATAAAATGACATGAGACAAAATCAAATCAGGAACTACATTTATTTATTTATTTATTTATTTTATTTACTTACTTACTTACTTACTTACTTACTTACTTACAAAGTTTATACTCTGTCTTTCTCCCTTCATCAGGCTGCCAAGCTGGCCAAAATATTAAAAATACATGTAATATTAATTAAAATAAACCAATAAAACCTGTTAAAGCCAGATCAGAGGGAGGTAGATACACCAAAAGAGAAGAAGGCAGAAATCTGCTTGGTCGGGCGAACTGCAATAACTCTAAAAGTTAGCTTCAAAAAGTCCTGAGCAATGTTATGATGGGTCCCCTACACACTTCAACCTTTTCCATGTAAGGGATTGGTCTAGGCTAGTGCTTGTATGGTTGTGTGGGTAATCCTTACTTTCAAATAACATTGGCGCTGGCCTGGACCTATCACTGTCCTGATTCAGGCCCTTGTTTGCACCATGACAAAGGAATGAAGATAATTCGGGCATTCCCTACCATGCCACGGGCACCATTAGGGCCTATGTTGGCCCAGGCCTGTCTGGCAGGGCCGAGCTCCTTCCCCTGCCCTGGGGCACAAAATGCCCTAGATAGTTCAACAGCACTGCATAGTGCCACCAATTCCCCTGGGGCATTTTTTTTTCTGTTTAGGAATGCAGTATTGCTACCATGTTCCAAAATGGGGGAGGGACTATCTGCTGCCCCCTTGCACAGGAGCCTTTCCATGCTGGCTGCCTCATAAGGAGGCAGAAATCTGGGGTAGACTGGGTCTGATGTGTAAATTCTTGTCATGTGAAGACCTGGGGAGAAGTAGGGCTGCCACCATGTTGAATGGGTCTTCCTCACACTGATGTAAATTGTCACTCCAAAAAATGAAATTCTGTTCCCTCACTGAATGAGCTGCCCAAGTAGCATGATTTCTTGATTGTAAAAAAAAAAAAAATAAAGCTCACCCTGTCACTGACAGATAAATCGGCTTTTAGCTCAGCCCTGAAAAAACAGGGTGGTATAGGAACCTTTTTACAATGGCAGTAGAAATGGTGTTAATGTCAAACAAAATAAAACATTTCATTTAACATACACAGAAAGGTTAGATTGAAGGAGGAGACAAAACTTTATTGTAAAAATCAGTTATTGTACAGTTTGTAGATCTTCAGTGCATTCTTTAGAGAGGCATAAAAGTTTTTTCTTAGTTTCTGTGTTCTTCACATTGACTGTATTCAAGGGGTAGAATGCCTGGGCTGGCAGTGATAGTGCTGTGGGGATAATCCCTGATTATGCCTGATGCTACTGCCATCCTGGGCACTGCCCAGCCCTGGCCCTCGGATGGCTCGTGGTAAGGGAACGCAGAGTCTTCTGCATTCCCTGAGATACCGTGGGCACCATCAGGGGCTGGGTCAGGCCAGCACTTTGCATAATTGGACCCCGACCTATGTTGTCCCTGTAGGGACACCAAATGCCCCTGTCAGCTCTGCAGAGCTGTGGAGCTGGCTGGGGTGTTCCCCCACCCTTACCTTGGTGAGAGAGTGGCATGCCGCTAACTAAAACATTAATCTCCTGCTGGGGGGGCAAGGTTAGCACTTGTTATTTTACTGTGCAATGGACTTTTTTGCTAGTTCTAAATAATAAATAAAATAAAGAGGATGTATAGTTCTTCTGTGGGATTGGTGAGACTATAGATGTAAGGAGGTTAACATGTGTATCGTGACAAGATACCAATGTTCCTAGTAAGTCTTTGGGATTCCATTGGTCCGAGTGCTGTAATATCTTGCAACTCATCAATTTCCCTTTATATTCTGTTCCTGAAGTTCCTTTGCAATACAACAGTTACTTTGAGGTTACCCATTGTACATCCTGGAAGTTTTAAGATTAACAACATTAATTTCAGCACAAGCCAAATTAGACCCATGTTCCTGTTTTAAGCAATGTTCCCTTCACACTTCAACTGCAATGTGGTTATTTAAATTTGTGTTTACAATTCAAACAATACACCTACAGAATATCACCTTAGGAGAGAACTAATTTTCTGCTTAGTTCCCCTCCCCTTCCCTGAAGAGCCTCAAAGCAAGTCCCATTGAAAATCCCTAAGGACGTCATACCCCTCCTCAGAGATGGGTATGCCAGCATCCTGTACAAGTACAGGAGTTAAGGTTTCTGTCTCCCTTCAACAATAAAACCCTTTCTTTTCACTATTCTGTCCTACTCTATAATTCTTCAGATACATTTCTGTTGGAGCATCTTTGCTCATATCAGCAATATTGATTCTGAGTGGAGCCAAATTGGCCAGTGCTTGCCAATTCAAGGATGTGCCTGTCTATTTGCCAAAATCATTCTCACCAAAATAAATCAGGAGGACAGGAAGAGTAGGGCTGGCATTTAAACAATGAAACAGTACAGGAAGCAGCTGGTCATAAAACATAGCCCTTTTCTACAACCAGACAGTATGTGCATGTTTACTGATTTCCACTTCCAAAAAAATGCCAAATGGAGGCTGCCTCAATTTGGCCCAGAATAAGTAACTGGGGATGCTAATAAGGCCTTCCCTGGCTACATTTAGGATGGTAGTCTATTTCAGAGGGCATTTAGAGGAGGATGAACTATCTCAGCAGGTTTTAAATTTGTGCATGTTTTTAAACATGTACATTTTAAATTTATAAAGACATCTATGGTTTGTAGCCTGCAACTTATAGTTACACTGTTAGCTGCCTTACATTCAAAGAAATAACATAGGATATAAATATTTTAAACAGATGCTTAGGTATAAGTCTGCTCCTGAAAAGATATCTCATTAGCCAAAGAAATATGAGTAGATAAAGTAATGTACGGCACCATTACCCGCTAGGGCTTTATGTTCTTCCTTAGTAAAAGTCAGCCCTTTGTTCATCAATGAACGTCAGTGTCCTGGCATCACTGTTCTCATGCTCTTTCTTCCAGAATCTCTACAAGGGAATATGATCACTGCCCCTTGCTTTAAAGTGCCCTCAGCACCTCTGTGATGCCAGCTTCTATGGCATCAATCCTGTTTGTATGCATAAGCCTGTTTGCAGTCCTGTAGGCATCACTTCCTCATTCCTGTTCTTAATGCTCATAGCTTCTATAAAAGATCCCAAAACTCAAGGTTGAAAATACTTTGTCATATAAAATGCTTCATTTCTTGGGAGTGTACTTGGGAAACCTAGAGTTGGAGTTGTCTTAGCTGCTCCTCACTCTCAAATTGAGAAGTCATCAAATATTATACTCTTAATATTATAACATTTATTTAGCATTCTTTGCTGTTAATCCCACTATTTACAGAGCCAAATTGCATATGCTATAAAAGACCTTTTCTTAAGGTAGAGGGTTACAGCATGTCTTACTTATTTGGAACATTTCTTTGTGGCCTCCTTAGAGTCCTGCTCAAAGGAGCTTCCGGTTATAAAACAGAGTCATTGGAGAAACAGGCTATCATACATAAGCAGCATAAAAACTTCCAGAAAACAGAGCAAACTGTAAGTCTCTTGAGGCTAGGCTGCAAGCAGACTACATACCACACATCAACATATGGAGAGAAAACAGAGCCCAATGGCTGCTCCTTGCTTCAGCAAAGACAAACACTGATCTGTTCATCCTTAAACAAAGGAATCCCAATAGCATATGACCCAAAATTCTTTTCAAACTCTCTAGTGACCACTTGATGCCACTACATGTATTGCTCAGCTGCTTAAACAGCTTAACAATAGCCCTTCAAGTTTGCTTTCACCAAATTATCTGCTGATTGTAATTCCAATAAGTGGAGTATAGATAAAATAAATAAAATTGACACAAAGGCTGTTCTGTACTATTATGAAGATATTAGTACCTAAAAGATATTATCAATGGTTATAGTCCCCACACCCCACCTCAGCAGCTCTGCTATATCTGACAACCTTAGATTACTTCTGCTGAGTTTGGAGCCCCTGAATCAAGCATTGTTTTAGTTTGACAATAGAAATAGAAATGTCCGGTGAATATAAATATCTAGTCAATCAGAAGTGGAATTCAATATTGGTAGTTTCTAGTGTCTTTAGTGCATCTAAACTGCAGCTAGAGATTCCCTTTTGCCTCTTTCCTCCTTGCTTATTTGTTTACTTTCAGTATATGGCAGTAGAAGATTTATGCCTAACTGATGGGCATAAAATTGCTATGTAATAAGGTTATACAGATACACAACCAGCATGCTATTAAGTGTGAAGGTGAAAACAAAGAGATGTTTCTATCTGTGCAAAAGCCAAAGGTATACCCTAGCAAATGGCATATGCAGCAATTAAACTTGCTTGTTTTTAACACAAGACCCAAACAGTACATTATTTCAATCATACCCGTCCATCACTGTCAGATATATTAAAGCTTAGCAGCCCAGTTCACTTTTCCCAATGAACTTCCAATTAGGATGATGGGCAGCTGATTAGTCTGCTCTTTAATTAAGTGAACATTATGAAAGAGTGGTCAGCTATAGCATCTTTGATTTCATCTTTAACATCTAACAAGTCTTTCAATTTCAAGAAAGGCCCCCCCCTTTTTTTTCCCCTAAGAAACAGATCAAAAGCTATTTTCAGGATAAAAAAGATGAAAACCATATTTTTGGTTCAAATCAACAAGTAAAAAGGCATAGAAAACAGTACACATAAATCAATTTCTCAACTTGTCGGCAACATGAAAATACCCTATTAAAGAACTGCAAGAGCTACCTTTCCCAACCATTGTGAATTGGCAGACTCAGATTACAAATGTTTAATGGGAGATACAGATATATCCCTTAAAGTAAGGAAATAAATCCATTAAAGACTAGATCAATCAGACTCCCATCAAAATTTCACAAACAAAAGTCTGGACCAAATGACTGGCAGCTTTCTTGAGAAGCCAGAGTCACTGTCCATTCATTCATTTTTGTTTTGAAACTATTTTCTGTACCATTTATGGAATGGTACACACAGTAGGCCTATTTTTGGAAATTCTTGAATAATTACTTGGAAAATCATGTGTTGCTTTTTCAAGCCATCAATCTGTGTGTAGAGCTCTTTTTCTTAGCATTAATGATATTGTTTACAGACAACTGAATAGGTTTTGCATATAATCATACAGCCATACACATGCTCTTTTGCTGGAATTTAAAAAAATAAATAAAATAAAAAGGAGATTAAAGGAACTGTTATAAAACCTCCAAATGACATACAGATATTTTTTAGGAAAGTTGTGTACAGGCAAGAAATAAGAGCGCTTGTTGGTCCACTGTGGATGTCATGTTCTGCAATTAAGGTGCTATCACCTTGTCTCACTGTCTCTCACTATGGCATCCAATCTTTTCCAGTGCCCTTTGACAGCCCTTGCTGTTTTTCATTGCAGTATTGAAAGGCAAGTTGCTATTTGAACTGTAAAATATAGACTGAAAAGTGACCATGGCCCTACAGTGTGTGGTGGAATCTTCAAAGAAACAATTGGTTCCTGGCATCTTTCTCTCTCACACACACGTTCTCTCTCTCATTATTTGTTCACCACATTCTTTGGAACCACCTGTAATGTCTAGGAACCACTGGTAGCCTCTATAACTCAGTGTAAGAGTGACTGTGATATAACTGACTCTCAGAACAGTGTACAGTAAAATCCCACATACAGTTAGCTGAGTTTAATGCTGCATCCACTTGGATTGTTGAAAAAGCATATTACACTGAGACAGACAGAGAGAGTAGATGGATGGATGGATGGATGGATGGATGGATGGATGGATGGATGGATGGATGGATGGATGGATGGATGAATGGACGGACGGACGGACAGACAACGGATAAATAGAACACACTACCTTCAACTCTGCAAACTTAATGCTGTCAGTTCTCCTATAACATCAACATAAGGCTAAGCAAATTTGCTTCAGACTACTAAATGTCATCATTCATATCTTGATCTTACTGAGATTGATTTTCATCTAATTTATTTGTCTAGGGAGCTCATATTTCATTTAGCAGCCTTTGCTTATAATAAAATCAAGTATACCAAATATTAGGTAGGTATAAATTCTAGATGTCAAATCAAATTGCTGATAATTAAATTAGATACCGAAGGACATGGCCTATTGAACCATTTATTTTTTAGCAAATAGATTGAAAAAGTATATAAATAATTCCATAAGTGTTATCTTTGTAGCATAAACTTGGCATATTACAGGTGTAAAGAAATCAGGAGAGAATTCTGGGGTGAAATGTTTTAATAGCGGTAGCTTAAATATACTGCCAAAATATACTTTCATTCAAAAAAACAGGGGTGAACAAGTATTTTTGAATCTGGTCAAATCTTAAACTTTTCTTTAAAACTTTATAACGTTTTATATATATATATATATATATATATATATATATATATATATAATGTTTTGTGTTGTAATCTGAGATGTTTATATTTCTCTAATGTAGATCCTGGTCTAAATAAATAAATAACTATAAATAAACAAACTACTGGGGTGAACAAAAATATGTCCCTGTTCACTTTAGTATGTCAGCAAAGTGCATTAATTAAATTTGTCATGCCACAGCTCTATTACTGCAGCATTCATCACCTATTTTGAAAATTCATTCTTCCTTCTGCCACTTAAATATTTCAATAGTTTTCATTATCTAAAGATTTCTCATCTTAATTTCTGATGCATCCATAAAAATAGTACTTCTGTCCATGCAGATATTACCTTTTCTTAGATCTGAAATGTGGATGTTAATGTGATATTTTATTTTAAGATTCATAATGTGAGATATATATTTACTTAAAATAATGCATCCAACCTTTCTCCAAATGAAGCAACTTATAGCCTGCTCCACAAACACTGAAGAGTGAATGGAACTTACCTCAGGAACAATTTGCTGCTGTGGGGGAGCCCCGTGCCACTAAGGACCTGGCCGGGTGGACAGGGAATCTATCTCCCAGTGTTCCACTGGTCCACCTGCCTGTGTGGGTCTGCTGAGGAAGGGGGATGGGGCCAGGCTTCCCCTTTATGACCCATTATGCTTGGGGGGAATAACGCACATTTGGGGTGGAATGGCGGCGACTAAAATCACTGATAACGCACGGAGCCGGCTGCAACCGGCCGCAGCTTCGGTGCATGCTGCTGAAAAAGCCGCGTTAGCGAAACGTGGAAGAAAACACAGCTTCCGGGTGACCGGGGCGCAACCAGAAGCGGCGCCAGGATCGCCGCATGCATAATCGGTTACTCTGGGTTTTGCCGCCGTCGTGCCCCATCCCGTGCATAACCGGTGTGCTTCACGTCTTCCCCCTCCGTGTTTTCCATGTGATCCGAAATCGCCATTTTGGCGGCCGTGCATAATGGGTCTCTAAGAGGATGGCTGGAGGTGCATGGTTTTTTCCCTCTTCCACCTCAATAAGGTTACCCATCTGGCCCTCTCTATTATATTGTTGTTTAAAAAATTAGGCTATACATTGATCTTGAGAATTAATTTTGTCACAATCTGTGGGAATTTGAGCAAGGTGTGAACAAGGTTTGAGAGCAGACCATGCCAGTGTGCTGGTCTGCTCTATAGAGGGGGCCTCTCTAAGAGGCCATGGGAAAGTGAAGCTGGGCATCCCCTCACTCATGGAGTTTCAGTGGAGGCATATTTCTGATTGCAAGGGAACACAACATAGGTTCACACCTGAATGGATTCCCAAACATTTCCACCTTCCTGGGAAACAGCAGGCCACTGGGGGCCTGGGGATACCGGCAGGCTTGCCAGATGAACCCTGGCATTCCTGCTGATGTTAAGGGGCTGCCTTGTGGCCAGCTGGCCACAAGAGGGCTGGATCCTTACACTTCATGCTAGGGTTGGGTGCTTCAGTGCCCAAAGCAGCTGGTCTCTCTCGGTGCAATGAGTGCCACACTGCAGGGAGGAGGGGAGGCGCAAGCGTCAGCGTGCTGACGGGCGCACACATGCAGGAGTGGAACTCCATGTCTGCATGTGTGTGCCTGCCGGCACACTGACACCTATACCTCGCCTCCCCCCCCCCCCCCCCCGTGACATTCACCATGCCAGAAGAGACCAGCCGCGTCGGGCACTGAAGCACACAACCCTACTTCATGCTGTGCAATGCTCCGTTATCAATAAAAGTTGTGGCCAACTTAACACCAAAGAATGTGGTTGTCAGTGTTCTGATTATGGCGTATATGGTGTCCCCTTACAAAGCAAGTATGAACACTAAAGAAACCCCCTCCAAAGCCCACTCAAGGATTACCATTAAATGCCCATTGCACACTTCATTTCAAGGCCATGCTTCCAATGACTTTCTGAATGCAGAAATACATATGAATGGTAAAGCAGTTTGAATATGCTGATACTTCTTGTATTTCTTCTCATGCATACCACACAAGAGGGCCTCTAATTTAGATGAAATATTTGCATTACATTTTTTAAAAAAATGATCATAATGGATGCAGAAGGAATTCCCATGATGTCAACACCATATCTCCAAACATTGGTGGACATTTCTACTTCTGCCTCTTGCTAAAGCCCACTGAGCTCCCTGCTGATGGTAGACCTTCAGGAACAGCATATGAGTCAAAGTGATTGAGGTGGTAGGGCAGAATCAGTGAAAACAACGGACCCTCTTCTATTAACAGAACTGCCATTCTCTTGGAGGCATTTCTTAGATAGATGACAATATGTGGTGTATTGCTGAATACATTCATATCATATGACCACAATTGTGAGTTGCAGCTTGTTGTAGCACAATGGATTAGATCCTACAGCTATTCCACTGGTGAAAGCCATCCTTTCCCCATTTGTCCCCCACAAGACACATGAAAAAGCATTGTCTAAGGTGAGGAAACCCTTACAGACACAGGAATTGCAAGTGGTACAGTGAGAAGGCCACCCATCCTTTTCTCCTTGGTCAGTGGAATGTCTAGATAGTTGGTAGTGGAAAGGGCTGTCAAGTTGCAATTGGCTTTTGGCAAACAGATGAACAAAGGTAGATTGCCATTGTCTGCCTCTGAATAGCAACCTTGGAATTCCTTAGTGATTTCCAATCCAAGTAATAACCAGAGCTGACTCCACTTAGGTATGTGACAGGATTGACTAGCCTGAGCAATCCAAATTAGGACATATGATACTTGATTCATTTCCAAACAAGTGGTAAGTGACAAAAAGAATGAGTTGTTCTAGGTAGGAAAGCAGAACTACTGTATGGCCTATTATGCACGGCCGCCGAAACGGCGATTTCGGGTCACATGGAAAACGCGGAGGGGGAAGATGTGATGCACACCGGTTATGCACAGGGCGCAGCGCGGCGGCGGCAAAACCCAGAGTAACCGATTATGCATGCGGCGATCCGGGCGCCGCTTCTGGTTGCGCCCCGGTCACCCGGAAGCTGCGCTTTCTTCCGCATTTCACTGACGCGGCTTTTTCGGCGGCATGCACCGAAGCTGCAGCCGGTTGCAGTTGGCTCCATGAGTTATCGGTGATTTTAGTCACCGCCATTCCACCCCGAATGTGCGTTATTTCCCCCGTGCATAATGGGTCTATGACAGACAGCACTCTGCCACTTCATAGAAGATATCTCATGTATCTTCTGCATATAAAATATAGACTGCCCATATGGATTGTAATATTGATGTATATGAACAAAGCTGTAATATAGAATATATGTCAGTATATACCTAACCTGAAGGGTCCATTGAAAAGATTTTGCTTCAGTTGAAGTACACATGTAAAGATGGATATTTTATTTGCTGAAATATGAGGCTTTTGAACTCTGGTGCTGGAGAAGACTCTTGCGAGTCCCTTGGACTGCAAGGCGAACAAACTGGTCAGTCCTAGAGGAGATCAGCCCTGACTGCTCTTTAGAAGGCCAGATCCTGAAGATGAAACTGAAATACTTTGGCCACCTTATAAGAAGGAAGGACTCCTTGGAGAAGAGCCTAATGCTGGGAGCGATTGAGGACAAAAGAAGAAGGGGATGACAGAGAATGAGGTGGCTGGATGGAGACACTGAAGCAGTTGGTGCAAATATAAATGGACTTTGAGGAATGGTAGAGGACAGGAAGGCCTGGAGGATCATTATCCATGGGGGTTGCAATGGGTCGGACACAACTTCGCACCTAACAACAACAAAATAATATGATTATTACTGAAACGTTAATATTTTGTGGACATGTAACATATTTATATGGTTGCAAATCAAGGGAGGAAGAACAAGTCTATCTGTTTTCAGTGAGCAAACACACATTCAGTACTCCAGTAACAAAACTAGAGCAATAATATAGCAACAAAACAAAACAAAACCCAGACAAGTGAATGTCAATAGTGTAGAGATATCAAATTATGTTTTCAGGTCATCTCGAAGCTCAAACAGAGTTAGATTACCAAAGGTCTTTGAAGAGCTTCAGCAGCTTGAGAAGCTCAGCTGCCAATTATGAAATCCTAAGCAGCATAGCTAACTATGTTTCTTGGAGCATATCTACATGCAAAATAGCATCTTTCAACTAAAAGCAAGTTTTTCCATTTCAAATGTGGCGACACAAGCTCTTATACTCCGGGGACAGAGTAGGGAAACTTTAAATACCAAATATGCATAACATGAATATTGCCCCATATTGGCATCCCAAGTGAATACCAAGCAGTGCTGAACATCAGTTGCCCATATCAGTTGTTGAAATACTGTATCCACTCAGTAGATTCTCAAAGCTGGTTGTCTTTAGCTTCTTACAATTCCCATGGTGTTTATAAGAAGGCATAGTATGCATAGAAAATAGTCAACACTCGAATACAAATGTAATTGCAACAAAACATTTCCTTGATTTTACCCTGAGCTTTTTATCTCTATAGAACTATGGGCTGTATCATTATAAAAGTCACTCTGGAGTTCTTATGATCCAAGTAAGGTGGCTGAATATGTGCTTTAGTGAAGGAACAGTGATTTATACATTATGACAGTATTGCTAATGCAACTATTTCAGAAAGTAGAAACCGATTCCTTAAAAGGTATGTTTACACAAATGAAAAGGTAAAATAGTTGGGCAACTGACAAGTCCATTTCCCTGTAAGCACTGATTATTATGCAATGTACCAACACAGCTTGAGACAAGGACATGAAGCAAATATGTATAGGTTACACTAGGCTATGCTGAACAGCTAATCTGCATCATCAAAAAAAATTGTCTGGATTTTTGGACAGTTTGCATTATGACAGCCCAGTCACAAGTGAGTTTTTGGGCCACTCTGCTCTCGCTCCAGACTTAGCTCTGTGATGCGCACATGTGTTCTGATGGGAAGTACTAAGCCTCATACTTCTACTTTAGCATACCATAGAGAAAATGAAAGTTTTTGGTGCTACTACTCAGCACCGAGAACATACCCTCTACCATTCACCTACCCTACCATACAACAGATTAACAGGTGTTACATTGAGGCCTTAGGATGCTTGCCAATTTGTGTACCTGTGATATCTCCCCTCTTTCCTACAGCAGCTTCACTCAAGCCAATTCCACATGAGTGGAAAAGGCCAAGAGGGCAGTCATATGGAAGCGGGGCAAATCCCCACTTCCACAAGACATTGCCACCAGGCTGCCACCCTCCTAGGTCTGGCACAAATTAGGCCGCAGAAACCCTAGGCTAAGGGACAAAAATGGACATTGTTGGCTTTGTGGTGCTTTGCTGCGCTCTGAGGCAGACCGGGGCGTTTATTTTTATTTTGCAGGAAGCTGGGATTGTGTTCCACACAATCCTACCTTCCTGAAAAATAACTCCCCCCAAAAACCTCTTCCCATATGACAGAACTAATCTGCCACTGCTTTGTGTCTTCCATGGGGCAACAAGAAAGCTGCAGAGCTTTATGCTCCACAGGACCATACCGCCGACGGCCCAGTACTGCCACCACCATGGGGAATTGGCCTCAGCTAAGCAGGGCCTGTGCTGGAGAAGACTCTTGCGAGTCCCTTGGACTGCAAGGCGAACAAACCGGTCAGTCCTAGAGGAGATCAGCCCTGACTGCTCTTTAGAAGGCCAGATCCTGAAGATGAAACTCAAATATTTTGGCCACCTCATGAGAAGGAAGGACTCCCTGGAGAAGAGCCTAATGCTGGGAGCGATCGAGGGCAAAAGAAGAAGGGGACGACAGAGAATGAGGTGGCTGGATGGAGTCACTGAAGCAGTAGGTGCAAACTTAAATGGACTCCGGGGAATGGTAGAGGACAGGAAGGCCTGGAGGATCATTGTCCATGGGGTCGCGATGGGTCGGACACGACTTCGCACATAACAACAACAAAGCAGGGCCTTCATGATCTTGTCTTTCACTTTCATTTTTATTTGGGTTTGGGCTGCTTCTAATCTTGGCAGCTTCTTATTTCTATTGTGTTCTTGCATATAGTCGATACCTCTATGAACGGGCAGGTCCACTACCTTCCTGATTCTGCTGAAGATCATCTTATCCTGTACACACAGTGGTGCAGCAAGGCTGACTTCTACAGAAAGACTAGGATCATGAATTAGCATTGAACATACTTGATTCTTCTGCATAATGATGTGGGTTGCCACTGTTGTTTTTTAACACATTCTTGTTGCAGCACAAAGAAGAAAAAATTACTTGTTGAACAAGTAGTACATGAATTAGTGTAGTGTTACGGAATAGAAAAAAAGCTTCAGCTCCGTCTCCCAGATGTTTACTTTTATACCGTTTGTTTGTTTGTATCCTGCTTGTCTCCCTGTGGGGGCATAAAGAAGCTTACAAAAAGAAAAGAAAAAAAACGAGAAAGACTCAATTAAATAAAGCAAACATCCAAACAGCAGAAGGGAGGGCAATGGCTTCAAAAGCCAAGGCAGGTAACCCTCTATCATTCTCTCTTCTGCCTATTCTTTCTTCCTGCTCTTGACATGAATCTCAATTTAAGAGTCAAAGGACAAGAGTATTGGGCTAGTATTCAGGAAGCCTGGGATTGAATCCCCAGTCGTGGCATGACCGGCAGTCTAACCTCTCTCACAGGGTTGTTGTGAGGTCGAAATAGAAGATCTGTTTTGTATCTCTACAGGATAGATAAATGAAGTTAATAAACAAGATCCATGAGAAGCAAAGGAAACTTTAGGAAGGACTGGTATGTTACCATTGTCCTAAAACACTGGCATCTTGACCATAGCTGTTGGGTTGAAAGGTATCTCTGAATTAAATCATATATTGCAGGCATAATTTTCTAAACACACTAAAAAGCATAGACAGGGGTATGAATGAATAGCATTCTTGTAGTTGAAGCTCTGCGTCTCAATGCAATCATTTGGGGAGGAGTAATGTAGTCCTGTTTCTCCAAAATACGAGTATGTATAACAACAACAAAACACACACACAAGCTATAAGTATACATGGAAATCATACTGTTGGGTCATTAATTTGTTTTCCCAAAACAGTATTAAGCATCCAGGATTCTTTGAGAAACTAAACTTCCCTCCCCAAATTCCATGTTGTTTCAAGTTCAAGTGCTTATCAAGCCAGCAGAAGCAGGCACGTGCATTGCCATGTTGTTAGAAGATTCTATGCACTTTCCCACACATTGGCATCCTTCCAATTGGATCCTGATAATGTCTACCATTCCTAGACAATCTACTTTGCCAACAAGCTTCAGAGAGGCAAATGTTGTCCTCATCTTCAAGAAAGTGAAAAAAGAGGATCCAGGTAATTACCAACCCATCAGCTTGACATCTGTAGCTGGTAAAATTTTGGAACAAATCATCAGTCAATCACAGAGAGCTGTGATTTCTAAGACTAAGCACAGATTTCGCAAGAACAAGTCATGACAGAACTACCATATCTTTTTTGAGAAAGTGACTAACTACCTGGATCAAAGGAATGCTGTGGATACAGTTTATCTGAATTTCAGTAAAGCTTTTGATAAGGTTCTACATGATATTCTTGTTGACAAGTTGGTAAAATGCAGAATGTTTCCTAATTCTGTCAGGTTGTCGTGGTTCGGTCCTTGGTGGCTTGGGAACCGGACCGAACCCCGCCATCAGAGGCGCCCGCGATCACGGAGGTAGGGCATGGTGATCACAGGCAAGCCGGCAGCTGGGCGCCCCACCCGATCGTTGAGGTGGCAATGGCCGCTAAAGAACCTCAATGTCCCCCTCCACCTTTTGACAAGGGCCCGGAGATGGCCCTTTTGTTCCAGGAAAATGGGCCATCGGGAACCCCGGAAAACCTCGCATATGTGCATGAGTCATGATTGTATCAGCATGTTCCCTCCGCAAGTACTGGGTGGGGCAATACAGCCTAAGGAGGTGGGTTTTGTATAAAAGAGAGCTTCCACCTGGAGTTCGGTGGAAGCTCTTACTCCATACCAGCGGACTCCACGTTGCTGAAATAAAGCGTGTTCCTGTTGTATCGTTCACCAGGCCTGGCGTGACGTTTTCTTCAAAGGGGCACCCTGGGTTTTTTCAGTTAGCAAGCGGGTCCCCGACATCGTAAGAGCTTCCCCCGAACTCCAGGGTCGGCATCGCATCCGAGCGCTTATCGGGACGGATCCAGAGATGGCGTTTTCAAGCAACGAGGCGGTCTCGACCCCCACGAACCCCGGGAACATGAGTTTAATGTCCCCGGGAGATTTCCTCCGAAAATCGGGGGGCCAGGAGCAGCTGTCCGGGACCCCGAGACCCTCGGCAGCGGCGGCCAAAGGAAGGCGCCGGGCCATGGGGTTCCCAAGCACGGCGGGGAGCGCGCCGAGGTCTGGGGGGTTGGCCCCAACCTGGGACACCCAGCTGAGGCAGGCGCTTCGCCCGGTAAGACCTGAGGAATCCCTAGAGGACCTGCGGCGGGCCATGGCGGACTTGGCCAGGCGCTTGCAGGCAGCTGAAGCCCGTGAGCAAGCTCGGGCCGGGCCCGGAGGGACTGGTAATACAACGGCGGAGGGGATCGCGTCGAGTGAGGACGCCTCCAGCGACGAGGACGAGCCCGGCACTGGTGAGCGG
The DNA here is from genome assembly GCF_049243985.1 of Paroedura picta. Classification (NCBI taxonomy): domain Eukaryota; kingdom Metazoa; phylum Chordata; class Lepidosauria; order Squamata; family Gekkonidae; genus Paroedura; species Paroedura picta. The sequence goes on along the minus strand of NC_135374.1, from coordinate 82,019,249 downwards.
GCCCCGGACCCCGACCCGGAGCAGTTTTCAGTCCCGAGTAGGCGAGACGGCCAGCGGAGAGGCGAGACAGCAGAGGATCTCGGGGGAGCGGGGGAGCCGACGGGGCGGCGAGAGCCGGACCAACGCAGGAGCGACGTGCAAGGCAGGGAGCGGCACGGCGTCGTTGGGCAAGTTGGTAGCCGGTGGAGCGGAGCAGGACGAGACGGCGGACGCCGAGAATCCCGGATCCGGAGGGGGTCGGACTACTCTCCAAAACGTTCCCCCCCAGAGCTTAAGGCGCGTTTCGACGGGACGCCGGACGACCTCCCGCAGTTCCTCCTCCACGCGCTGACGCATGCCCGGAGGTATGGAGACCGGTATGAGGACTCCGAGGACTTGGTCTGGGGGGTGGCCTCGTGTCTCCAGGGCAAGGCGGGTCAGTGGTACCTGGGGTTGGCCGAGCGCGGCGACCCGGCAACTCGGGACCTGCAGGACTTCGTGGTCGCGCTCCGCCGACGATTCCAGGACCCCCAGGCAGAGGACAAGGCAAAGAGTCGGATCAAGGGACTTCGACAGGGTACTAGGGGGGTTATGGACTATATAGACATTTTCCGGAGGGAAGCAGGCAAGGTGTTCTCCTGGAACGAGGAGACCCAAATCGAGTACTTCCGGGAGGGCCTTAACCCGAAGCTCAGGGAATGGGCCGTGATCAAGGGGACGGAAGAAGATCTGTCTACACTGGAGGGGTGGTGTTTTGTGGTCGCCAAGCTGGAAGCCAGCCTGGGTTGGGCCGCCGCACCCCCCCGGGAGGCCAAAGGCGGGTCAGCCGAGGCGCCGAGACCGGGCCCCGACAACTCTCGCCCCAAACGACCCCCGAACCCCGAGCGGGAAAGGAGACGCCGGGAAGGACTGTGCCTGAAATGCGGGGGGTCAGGGCATTTCGCAGCAGCGTGCCAACGGCAAGGGGGGGAGGACCGCGGGCTCTCCCAGGGGGGAGGTGCGACACGCCCCCAGTAGGCACGCCGGGCGGAGGACCTCCGCAACGAACCGGGAAGCGTCCAGGCGACGGGAAACGGCCAGGACCTGCTGTAGACGGCGCCGGGCAGCAGGTCCCGCGGTGCGAGGGAAAACCCCTACAGCATGAGGCGCGACCTCCGAACGTGGTAATTTTAGAGCTCCGGAACCCGGAGAACGGACTAAGTTGGGTGGGGGAGGCTCTTTTGGACTCTGGATGCGACCACAGCATGGTCCACCCCCAGATAGCCCGGGCTTTGGGGCTACCGAAGCGCATTCGGAAGGTTCCCCTGGTTTTCGTCCAGATGGACGGCAGCCCGATTCAGGGGGGACCTTTCGGGGAGGAGGTGGGTCCTATCGCCATCCACATAGGGGACCACCAAGAGCTGCGGTGGCTGATCCAGGTCCCCGTAGCGGGATATCGGGCGGTGTTGGGCCTGGATTGGTTGAAGGAACACAACCCCGTGGTGGACTGGCGGGCGGGGACCCTGAAGTTCGACTTGACGGTGGGTGCACGGCATCGGGTCCCCCACGAGAATTCCAGCCACAAGGGGACGGCGGCGCGTCCCAGGGGAGCGGCGGCGGCGCAGCAGGAGAAACCAGAGCCCGAGGTCCCGCCAAAGTACCGAGACCTCGCAGCCGTTTTCAGCGAGCGGGAAGCGGACGAGCTACCCCCACACCGCCGCACGGACTGCGCTATCAACATCCCAGAGGGGGCGGTACTGCCCAAAGGGCGCATCTACAAAATGAGTGAGGGTGAGCTCAAGGACCTCCGGGAGTTTTTGGGAAAAAATCTGGCCCGAGGTTTCATCCGGCCCGCTTCCAGTCCCATGGGAGCTCCAGTCTTGTTCGTCCAGAAAAAGGATGGGTCCCGACGGCTGTGCCAGGACTACCGGGGCCTCAACGCCATCGCAGCGGGGAACGCTTACCCCCTCCCGCTGATCCCGGATTTGCTGGCCCGGCTGGGCAAAGGGACTCTGTTCACTAAGCTGGACCTAAGGGAGGCGTACTACCGGGTACGCATCCGGGAGGGGGATGAGTGGAAAACAGCGTTTAACTGTCAATTGGAACAATTCGAATTTAAAGTGATGCCGTTCGGTTTAAGCGGGGCGCCTGGGGTTTTCATGAGTCTAATTAATGAGGTGTTGCAGGACCTTCTGTTTCAGGGGGTGGTTGTTTATTTGGATGACGTCCTGATCTACAGCCAAGATCCCCAAGAGCACGTGACCCTGGTGAGGGAGGTGTTAAAGCGCCTGCTGGCAAACCACCTATACGTGAAGCTGGCTAAGTGCGAATTCCACCGTCCCTCCCTGGACTATTTGGGCTACCGCATCTCAGCCCAGGGCATAGCTATGGACCCCGAGAAGGTGCAGGCGGTGCTGGCCTGGGAAAGGCCCCGCACCCGGAAACAGCTACAAAGCTTCCTGGGGTTTGCTAACTTTTTTAGAGGCTTCATCCCCAGATACTCCTCCGTAGTGGCTCCCCTCACGGACTTGCTAGGTACCAAGGGGAGAGGTCCTCGCGCCACGCGGCCCAGCGCAGCGCTCGGCTGGAATGAGAAATCGGAGGCAGCGTTCCTGGCCCTCAAGCAAGCTTTCGCGTCTGAGCCCACGCTACTGCACGTCGACCCAACCCAGCCGATGGTGGTACAAGTCGACGCCAGCGACGCAGCAGCCGGGGCGGTTCTCCTGCAGCGAGACAAGGCGGGACAGCTGAGGCCGGCGGCCTACCTCTCACGAAAATTCGCCGAAACAGAGCGGAACTGGTCTACCTGGGAGAAGGAGGCGTTTGCGATTAAGTTCGCCCTCACCGAATGGCGGCATTGGCTGGAGGAAACAGAGGAGCCGTTCGAGGTCTGGACAGATCACAAGAATCTGGAGGCGCTCCGGCAACCGCGATCCCTGAACGCCAAGCAGATGAGGTGGGCGGAGTTCTTTTCGCGGTACAATTTCAAGCTTGGTCACATCCCCGGCAAAGAGAATTTCCTCGCGGACGCCCTCTCCCGTCTGCCGCATCATGGGGAGGGGTACGCTCCCTGCACCAGGTCCGTGTTTGGTGAGGAGCAGCTGGGACGGGGGGTCGTCACTAGGCGTCGGGCCAGGGGGGAATGGGAGCCCGACCCGGCGACCGCCCCGCTCCGAGACCGCCTAGTGGCAGCCTACGGGACAGACGAGGAGCTGGCTGAGCTCCGGGACTCTCTGATTTTGGACTCCGGTCTCTGGCGGAGGGGGGAGGCTGTCTACGTCCCGGAAGGGCTACGACGGGAAGCCCTCAGCCTCTGCCACGATGCTAAGACCGCCGGGCACTTCGGTTTCGTAAAATCCTGGAAGTTGGCCCGGCGGCGGTTTTGGTGGCCCAGTCTGCGGCGGGACACAAAAGCTTACGTCAGTGGTTGTCCTGTCTGCCTGACCTGCAAGCCGGGGGTTGGCAAGCCGAAAGGTCTGCTGCACCCGCTCGAGGTCCCGACCCGGCCGTGGTCAGTGATCTCCATGGACTTTATAACAGACTTGCCTCCCAGCAAGGGGAAAACGGTGATCTGGGTGGTGGTAGATCTATTTTCCAAACAGGCCCACTTCATTCTTTGCGCCAGTGTCCCCAGTGCTTCACAGTTGGCTCGGATGTTCCTGGATCACGTGTTCCGACTGCACGGGCTGCCGGACAAGGTGATTTCCGATCGGGGCTCACAATTCGTGTCCCGGTTTTGGCAAGCTTTCCTGCGCCTGTTAGACATCGAGCAAGGGCTGAGCTCCGCTTACCACCCCCAGACGGACGGGCAGACCGAGCGGGTTAATCAAGTACTGGAGCAGTACTTGCGGTGTTTCGGTTCCTATCATCAAGACACCTGGGTGCCCCTGCTCCCCCTGGCCGAGTTCGCGTACAACAACGCAGACCACAGCAGCACGGAGATGTCGCCTTTTGCCGTCGTCTACGGGACAGACCTGAGACACTTCCCGGAGCTTGGAGAGGTCCCCGCCCGGGAATCGGCCGACCTTCGCGAGTGGGGGAAGCGTGCCGGGAGCTGCTGGAAGTCGCTGCAGGAGCAGCTCCACAAAGTCAAGGCAGCGCAGAAAGAGGACGCCGACCGGAAGAGACGACCAGCTGAGGAGATCCGACCGGGGGATCGAGTTTACCTTTCCACCCGGAACCTACGGTTGAATTTGCCCAGCAAGAAGCTAGGCCCCCGGTTTTTGGGGCCTTTCGAGGTCTTGGCCCCGATCAACGAAGTTTCGGTCAAGCTCAAGCTCCCCAAGAACCTCCGGCACATCCATCCCGTCTTTCACGTGAGCCTTCTAAAAAAAAACTCCGGACGGTGACGTTTGGCACCCCGTGTTTTCCCCGCCAGCGCCCGAGGTCCTGCCGGGGGGGGAGCACCACGAGGTGGCGGATATCCTGGACTCTAGACTCCACAGGGGGAAGTTGCAGTACCTCGTGGAATGGAAGGACTTCGCTTTGGGGGACCGGGAATGGGTCTGGGCAGCGGACGTCTTTGCGCCCCGACTCACTGAACGTTTCCACAAGCGGTATCCTGGCCGTCCCGGGGGGTTGGAGAATGGACCTTTGGGGGGGCAGAATGTCGTGGTTCGGTCCTTGGTGGCTTGGGAACCGGACCGAACCCCGCCATCAGAGGCGCCCGCGATCACGGAGGTAGGGCATGGTGATCACAGGCAAGCCGGCAGCTGGGCGCCCCACCCGATCGTTGAGGTGGCAATGGCCGCTAAAGAACCTCAATGTCCCCCTCCACCTTTTGACAAGGGCCCGGAGATGGCCCTTTTGTTCCAGGAAAATGGGCCATCGGGAACCCCGGAAAACCTCGCATATGTGCATGAGTCATGATTGTATCAGCATGTTCCCTCCGCAAGTACTGGGTGGGGCAATACAGCCTAAGGAGGTGGGTTTTGTATAAAAGAGAGCTTCCACCTGGAGTTCGGTGGAAGCTCTTACTCCATACCAGCGGACTCCACGTTGCTGAAATAAAGCGTGTTCCTGTTGTATCGTTCACCAGGCCTGGCGTGACGTTTTCTTCAAAGGGGCACCCTGGGTTTTTTCAGTTAGCAAGCGGGTCCCCGACACAGGTGGATCAATAACTGGTTGACAGCATTTGTTAATGGTTCAGCATGCTCTTGGAGAAGAGTGACAAGTGGAGTGCCCCAGGGATCTGTCCTGGGGCCTGTGTTGTTCAACATATTTATAAATGATTTGGATGAGGGATTAGAGGGGGTACTTATTACATTTGCAGATGATACTAAACTGGGAGGGCTAGCAAACACAACAGAAGACAGAATCAAGATACAGGATGATCTTGATAGGTTGAGAATTGGTCTAAACTGAATAAAATGAAATTAAGTAGGGACAAATGTAAAGTTCTGCGTTTAGGTAGGAAAATCCAAATACACCAATATAGGATAGGGGAGACTTGTCTTGGCAGTAGAATGTGTGAAAAGGATCTTAAGTACACCATACATTGAACATGAATCAACAGTGTGACTCGTTGGTTAAAAAGGCAAATAGGATTTTGGTCTGTATCAAATGGAGTATCATATCCAGATCATGGGACGTGATGGTACTGCTGTACTCTGCTCTGATTCAGCCTCACTTTGTGTACTGTGTTCAGTTTGGGGCACCACAGTTGAAGAGGGATGTAGACAAACTGTAGCGTGTCCAGAGGCGGACAACAAAGATGGTGAGGGGTTTGGAGACTAAGACATATGAAGAAAGGTTGGGGGAGCTTGGTCTGTTTAGCCTAGAGAGGAGACGACTGAGAGGGGATCTGATAACCATCTTCAAGTATTTAAAGGGCTGCCACATAGAGGATGGAGCAGGGTTGTTCTCTCATGCCCCAGAGGGACAGACCAGAACTGATGCAATGAAATTTATTCAAAAGAAATTCCGTCTAAATATCTGGAAGAAGTTCTTGACAGTTAGAGCAGTTTCCCAGTGGAGAAGGCATCCTCAGGAGGTGGTGGGTTCTCCATCTTTGGAAATTTTTAAACAGAGGCTGGATAGCCATCTAATGGAGAGGCCCATTCTGTGAAGGTTCAAGGGGGTGGCAGGTTATATTGTATGATTGATAGGGTTGTGAGTGTTCTGCACATTGCATGCGGTTGGACTAGATGACACTTCCAAATCCATGATTCTAGGTGATGCAGCATATTTTTTGTTCTCTGATTCTGCTGATTTGCCCAAGCAATTTCCCCAAAGGAGTCATCCTTCCAATCAGATCCTGACAAGGGTCAGTGGTACCCTTTGAAGACAAGCTACAGAGAGGGCATGTACATACATGTTTACATTTCATTTACTGAACAATGTCATATGCTCTCTTCCATCTGGATTCTGGCAAGGGAAAAGCACAGAGAGTTTTCAGCTAATCTCCTTTGCAAACAAAAGTTAGATGGGGAGCTCTTAAGGTAGCCGTGTTGGCTCAACACTCACCATAACTTCAATAGATCTGCAGCACCTCAACCACACTTCAACAGTTCCACTGGGCTTGTAAGACAGAGTTGTTATTCTAGGTCTACTTTTGAGGCTGGAAGAAACATGTAAAACCATTGGCCTCTCTGTCTGATCCTACTAGGCTGAAACCTATATTGTGATTTTTCTGAATAATCTCCCCTCCCATGCTCATGGGAGAAATCACCACAGGCAATTTTAATATTGAATATTTTAGTATTTTAATACAGTAACTTTGATATTTAATTTGTAATTTTTATGTTTAAATTTAGTTAATTTAATTAGTAATTTTAAGTTTACTATATATGGAGTTTTTAAAGACAAGGGAGAATATAAATTGCAAAATAAATAAATAACTTTGGAAACGAGGAAGCTCAATTAACATGAGGACTTTGTCTGCCTGCAGCTGTGTCTTCCTCCAGGGGACATTGCAGGATCAATAGTGTCTGCAAACAAAGGGAAAAATTAGTAAGAAATACTTCAAAGGCAAGACATGGAGATCCAGGATATTTTTGAGGGTGAGGCAGGAACTTGGAAGCTATTCTTCATTATATCCAACTAGGGTCTGCTTTTCTGCTAAATAAAGAATGGGGTAACACATCCGCACATAGTAATCAGAAAGTTTCTTCCATTTTACTTCACCAGTAGCTGAGAGGGTCTACATATAGAGTGCTCATAGCTATGTATCAGTGCAACCTTACCTTGAGGAACAGTTTTTAAAGTCATTTGATTTGGTTAAGAGGTGGGTTTTCAACAGCACTAGGTTTTTCAGATAGAAATTGAGAGAAAATTCAGACTACTCACACATGGAAAATAGAAGATCATTTTTTGAAATGATGTTATCAGTGAAGTGACCTGACAACATGGCATAATAACCAATAGTGTACCAGTTTGTGAAGGAGACAGAATTTTTTTTGGGGGGGGGATAATGATCTTCAGAAAAATTGCCATTGCATATAGAGGGAGGACCACCATGGAGGACTGGGTGGTCATAGAATCATAGAATCATAGAGTTGGAAGGGGCCATACAGGCCATCTAGTCCAACCCCCTGCTCAATGCAGGATCAGCCCTGATGATTTGAGGACATGCCATAAGGTAACCTAGCTGTCATATGTCTCAGTCATCATCCCTCTAGTAAGCTGTGAGTTTGTAGGGGATGCTGCTCTACATGGCATTTGATGTGCATGTCTTTTGTGCTATGGTTATGTTGCACAACCCTAGCAAACCATAATAAACTATGTAATCTGGGCTGCCAGTGGCCCAACGCCTCCAACCAGTGACTATCCCTTTGCATTTAATTTCAAGGAAGAAGGACACAGGGAGCTCTCTCCCACCTTTCACTGGTAAAAGGTTGAAGAAAGAATAAATTCTGACATCTAGATTCCATTCTAATGTTGTTTATAGAAGTTAGAATGGAATCTTCCACTCAGAGAAAAGCATTCACAACAACCACAAGGAAGAATGTCAGAAGCAGTTTTCAGCACAACTGTAAGGAATGTTTTCCATTGTTATTACTTGCCCACTCTTACAGTAGAAGAAAATGAACATAAGGATTTATTTTACATGCCAAGTCAGACATCCTTCTCCATCATTTTCCTGCCATAGCAGTTTATGCTATGAGAGGTGAGTAGGCACAGAAATGAGCTACTTTAGGTAGGAGGCTGGTAAAATGGAGTCACTGCATGTGCTTGAGATTCAAGGTTTTGGAGAGAAGAGGGAGAACAGCATTCCTTGTGATTTCGGTGGTGTTATGTTCAATGACTGCTGCCCCAGATACACTTAACTTGGTGAGATGTTACAAACAGAAGTGTCTGAAATGCAGGGATACATATAATCAGCAAACACCCCTGCAAAATGAGACCTCCTTTGAATAACTTCATCTAGGCTACAAAGTTCACAGTGGGCTTGGAAGTTCAGAGCTCTTCCAGATACTGAAAGGAGGTGGCAAGTCAATGCCACTGCATTCAAATCAAGTTAAAGTACTTGTTCTCTGGTCAGATTCATTTTTTAAGTCAAAAGGGGCACAATTCTCTTTCCTCCACTCCTCATACCAGTGTGGATTCTAAATGTGAACATTTATGTCTAAAACATTTCAGAGTACACACACAATTTTCTTTGATTAATCATTTCTTGTTTCTTTAGTGTGTGATATTTAACCAGTCAGTGAGATAAGGGTGCAAGTGATGACTTGAAAATTCAAGAGTTACAAGAAGCACACTTAGGTAACTAACCACCTGTACTGAAAAATTACATGATATGATCATTTTTATAGCTTGATGGATGTTTCAGTTCAGGAAATCTGACTTTCTTCCATACCGTTTGCTCAAGTTTTGGGAATAAATATTTTGCTTCCTTCCTGTTTTTCAGGGGCTGAAATATGTGAAAACCTAGGGGATTCTACTATCAGATACTCCATCTAGACTATCTTGATACTTTCCCCAAATATACAGTAGTTACATTTTTTTCTTGGATAAACAACATTTGATGGATAAATCTATTGTTCGTATGTCAGCAACATTTAAGGTTGTAGGGGCCTTTTTTTTTCTTTTGTGCTCCTATTACCATATTTTATAAATGGCATCATAGAGATTAATCTATGAGTATCTGTAAACCGCCCGTGGCTGTAAACCGCCCGTGGCGCCGCGGGCGCCACGGACTAAATAAAACAGTAAGGGGTCCTGGGGCGGGATGAGTCCGGGATGAGGAAGGGTCCAGATTGGACCCTTCCTCATGACAGACAATCGGAGGGACCAATCGGCAGGCGCGAAGCGCCTGCCGATTGGTCCCTCCGATTCCCAACCCCAGGAACTGGGAACAACCCCAGGAACCCCAGGCTCGTAGTTGCTCCCAGCCTGATGAGGCAAGAGGCGCGAAGCGCCTCTCGCCGTGTCAGGCCACCGCCTGAGGGAGCCCCCGGCAGTCGCGCGGAGCGCGGCTGCTGGGGGCTCCCTGCCCGGTGGCCTGACGCAGCGAGAGGCGCTTCGCGCCTCTTGCCGCATCAGGCCGCCGCCTGGGGGAACCCCCGGCAGTCGCGCCGAGCGTGGCTGCCGGGGGCTCCCTGCCCGGCGGCCTGACGCGGCGAGAGGCGCTTCGTGCCTCTCGCCGCGTCAGGCCGCCTGGGGGAACCCCCGGCAGTCGCGCCGAGCGCGGCTTGCCTTCCAAACAAACCTTGCCTTTGGCGATCAGGGCTCTCAGACATTCTTGAGCTCTGGCAGGGGCCGGTTCAGAAATCAAGTGCTTGGTTGATTGCGCACACCGAGAGAAAATCCAGGCAGGGGAGCGTGCGGCTCTGCACGCCTGTTGGACGGAGGCCCTTTGTATATATGGACGAGGCTGGACTGGTTGAGGAGAGATTATATTTATGTACAGGGAAGGCGCAGAGTGTCTCTCTCCTCTGGAAGACTTTCCCACCCAGCTCAATACTATTTGCTCGCCAGGATTCCGGAGGGAGAGCGCGGCGTCGTGTCAGTTTCAAGACCTGGTTGATGGCAACGCTCCTGGCGCGCTCGACTCGGGAGCAAGCCACGCAGAATCCGATCGGACGTGCGAGGGAGCCTGCCGAGGAATCCTGTGTCACCGATTGAAAAAAAGGACCGCCGCTCGGGGGACGCCCCGCCACCCAATGGAGCCCCCGAAGACCAGCAGAGAGCAGCCAGGACCAGCGCAAGGGCGGTAAGTGGACCTGGGGTTTTGACTGGCCTTGGGAGGGAGGACCGCGGCGCCGCTTCTCGGGGGGGGTTCTGAGAGAGGGGGTGGGTGGGTGGCTGGGAGCGTGTCCCTTACCCTTCCCCCTCCTCCCCTTTCAAACCCCGACCAAAGACTGCAGGTAGTCCCCCCCCCCAAACCCACACTCACTGCTAGCGCCCATTGCATTTAGAACTGCAATGGGCTTGATTACTAGTATGAAATATTTGTGGAGTTTCCAGAAGACTAGTGTTCATGCCTTCTTTTGCAAATATATGTAAACAGTGAGAGATTGAAGATTAGATATTTAACAAAAAGGAATTTTCAGTCTTTTCTCTTTTCATAACTATCGACAAGCCAGTATAACTCTACACTGAGAATTAACTTTTGGCTGTATAGTATACAACCTTTCTAAATTACTGAGCAGTAGAGATGGGCAGTTTATTTTATTTCCATGCATTTAGTGGAGATTTTGTTCTCTTCTGGCTTGGATTTCTGAGAGACAACACATTTTCCTAAATATGAGATGGAAACTTTCTCTTATTCTGTCAACAAAGCCATGATTCTGTAGGACTACCATGCTACAAAGCTGCTTGGCATGGTCTTTCAGCTGGACATCAAGGATATCAGAGTGATCTGATAAGATGACTCAGTGAGGAGAGGTGTGCTTGAGCAAAGTAAGTTTAGCAGGTAGGGCATTCATAGAGTAGCTAAAATCCTTGCTGGAGAGTTATAATTACTCAGCTTAATCAGTCACGACCAAGATTGACCAGTAGCTATTCCATATAGAGGACTGAATGGGCGAAGTATTTTAAAACAATGAACAAGGCAACTTGTGTAGCAGTTTCTATAGTTCTTCTATGTAGTATAATGATGTAACCTTTTCATACATCATACTAAACCCAGCAACAAAAACAACATACTTATGTCATTTGTTAATATTGCCCTTATAATTTAGATCAGGGAATAAATGGGGGAAAGAACAATTATACACAAATATGAGCATATACAAATGACCCAAGTTTTTTTTTGTGTGTGTGTCTTTGAAATGTTTACATTATCTCTATAGGTTTAGGCATATTTGGTCAACAGAATCTTCACTGAAATAGCTATTTATCCTCCAAATAGCACTTTCTGTCTCTTTTATTTATCAAGGGGGGAAATGTCTCATATTCTATGAACTGGTCTGTATCAGGGCTCCTTTGTCTTTGTGGCACCGTTTGAAAGGCAAACATTTTACCAAATGAAAACCGGCCTCATCAAGGGCAAAAAGTTCTGACTTCTTTACCTTGAGAAGGATAGGACTAGATATAGCTTCTATTGGAAAGGTCCAATCCATCAAACAAAAAAACTGAGCCAGATATGGAAGAAGTCATCCTTTACCTTGTCACACAGAAGGAGTTGCACAAGATAGTCACACGTCTACATAAATCTTGCCTGCTTGTGCCAAAGGGAGTAGCAATGTAAAGTTAAGTAATCCATCACTGCAAAAAAGGATGTTTCTTGCTACCATATCAATACACTTGCCATCACGTCTTTTAATTATACACAGACAATGACTTAGTTGTTTTCCTAGAAGTAACTACCTCCAAGTAGGAGCATATGTTGGTGAACTGTTGTTAACAGTTTGTTCCTAAAGTTTATCGACTGCCTAAAATTATTAAATAAATATACTGCTGATCTGTTTTCTGAAAGTGACAGCATTAGTCTTTCTGTCTTAACATGGATTTCAGCAAAATTCTTTCCACATGGACGGTATCATAAGCAGGGCTCCAGGCTGACTGTGAAAAATACCAATCAGACTAACAAGGGCTGCAAGGAACTATGGCCAGACTGCTAACAAGTAACATCTCCTTCTATGTCATAGGATGATGTCAGTACAAGAGTCCATCACTGAACAATCTGAATGAAGTCCACCCACCATAAACTGTGAATATACTTGTCCTATTTTGTTTTTGGCTTCAGGGAATGAAAATGGGAGGGCCACTGATACCTTGGGCAGTCAACAATACATTACTTTATGAGTTTTGTTCATTTTTGTTGATTACAAGAGATAAAGGCCTGCAACATATAGGCAAGCAGTTATGCACAATATAGTTGTAAGCGAAGTCCATATGCTATCATTTTTTATTATTATTCTGTAATGCAATGGGCACAAGGTTATGGTTTGGTGCAAGTTTAGTGCCTCACTTGGAAGCTGGTAACCCTAAGAGGAGATCCCTCTGTGCACAGAACTCTTGACCCTAGTCAGGTTCATGCACACTTAAGTAGTGTGGAATTCCAGAACATGAACCTACACCAATCTGGCAACCTTACTTCCTCTCTGCAATGTTTTCTTGAACTGAAATAGGTCAGGGAGTGCTATTTGGCTTGGTTAGGTGGCTGCAGAGTCATTATATACTTTTGAGACCCCCCTTCCAAACCTCAAGGAATATTTTCAGACCAGTGACAGCCAACCTCCAGGTGGGTCCTGGAGATCTCCTGGAATTGCTGCTCATCTCCAGATTACAAAGATCAGCTCACCAGGTAAAAATGGTTGTTTTGGTTAGGTAACTCTGTAGCATTGTTTCCCACTTAGGGTTATGGATGCCAGCCTCCAGGTGAGGTCTGAGGATCCCCTGGAAGTGCAGCTCATCTTCAGGCGGTTAGGCTGAAGGGAAATCTCTCCCCCTCACATGTGCTCCTTCAAAAGGAATACATATGGCCTCAGGCACCCCTTGACTAGCACAGTCTGTTACTTGGGTAGTGATATCTGCCTTTCTGAAGCCTGAGGTTCCAGGAATGCCATTAGCTAGTAGTAGCTGCAGTTAATATGACCTTATACTCTGTCCAAGAGACAAGTATTTGCTTATAAGAAGTGTGTTTGAAATACTAATGATTTGTCCCTTGACAAAGCCAGCAGGCAAAATGCGTTGGGACTTATATGAAGTAAGAATTAAAAAACATCTGTAACTGAAGAGAGACGACTCTATTTAGATTTATTATTGCCATATTGTTGTCCCAGTGCATCTGTACTAATTCAATAAGGACACTGGAAACCGTTTCTCTTGGCATAAACATGGCCACAGCATTTATTGAGAACTGAGCATTGTACTTCTTGTGTGTGTGTGTGGGGGGGGGAAGGATCCAGCCCTCATGTGGCCAGCTGACTGCAAGGCAGCCCCATACCTCAGCAGGCCAATGCCAAGGGTCCCACTGGGCACACCCACCTGGAGCCCTAGGCCCCTATGGCCTATTAAGCTCAAAAGGAAATGGCAGATGATTGGGAACTTGCTGTGCAACAGAATCTATTAGGTTCCCTTGCCACCCAGCAATATGGGAAAGCTGTCAAGGCTTCCTCCATGAGGGGAGACTGTGGAGGCTCATATATAAAGGGTGCCTGACCCACTCCCTCTTGTGAGACCCCTGTCATGGCCTCATATGCCTGCTTTTGCCCTTCGGCATGCTGGGTCTGGGAGTCCAAGGACTTCTTACCAGCTAGGTCCTTCCCAACATGGAGTCCGCCCACCTCAACAAAAAGCACCATTGGGTGAGTCCCGGTCGTGCTTACTGTGAGTGTCAACTCTATTTGCAGTGGAGCTCAATGCTGGGAAATATTAGTAAGAGACTGATAATGATCAGCTATGCCAAGAAATGGTGAAGGCCTGTATTTAGGCAAGCAGTTACACACACACACTATAGATGCAAGCAAAACTTATTGCAAACAAAACAGCTATTGCCAATAGGCAATTTATACAGAGTGATCAGTTTATTCCAAATAGAAAAAGCCCTCAAAGATGTTGATTTGGATATATGTTTTAGCATTAGCTGGAAATTGGAATGTATAAAGATCAAATTGGAAAGTCAAAATTTAGTTCATAGCCTATATGATCAGACTACTGCTAGTCCCAGAATATGGGTAGATGTCTTTCTATGAAAGAAATAAACAATAAGAAACAAATGTAAGACTTTCAAAATTGGTGAGGAACTTCAGAATTATGATGGAAGTTACAGAGTCCAAAATGAAAGGATCTGGAACATTCTGGCCCAGATTATCTCCAGAACACCCACCCCCATGTTATTTGTAATGAAAGCTAATGTTGCCTGTTTGTGACAAACATAACTCATCAGAAAATAAAGCTAGGCATTTTGTGATTAGCCACAATCATCAGATGATCATGGGAGTTGCAGGACCAAAGATGAAAAGAATAAGAACAATTATCTCCAGACATCCATCTGTTATTTGCAATGGAAACAGTGGTTTACAAGTCAGAAACCAGGATGCTGGAGGGAACATATGGATAAAGGGTAGAGAATATAACATTACTCCCCCCAAAGTGATTCACTTGACAATTTATCCAAGCTACATTTCAAAGATCATTCCCTTTCCTTTGATGTAATACTTCCTTAGTCAACAATTGTGCTTGCAACTACCACTGCTCATCCAGGCACCTGCTTGTACTGACTTCTGCTGAGCTCAATGTCTTCCTCCAAGTTGAAGCAAAGCCTCAGCTACAGATGCGTATAAGAAGAGAAAGGTAAGCTGTTTGAATGGTTTGCAAATGAAGCGAAAAGAAGTGCCTAAGGTATTTACATTTTCACACCGCTGCCATTATATACCATTATAGATGTCTTGCTCTCCATCCGGGTATATTATGAAATTAACTGGCCACATTTGGGGGTCTGAAAACAATTTTTTGGGGCCTTCCTTCAAAGTGGCCTGAGAGGAAGTCCACTATATGCACTCCACTGTATCCTGGGGATGATTGAATTATCTTATGAATAAATATTTATTCTTATTAGGTCTGACTAGATAGGCCAGCACTAGTTTTGGCAGGGTGAGTGCTAATTGCTATAGTATAGAGCTGCTAGTAGGAAGAATAATTATTTTTTGTACCCTGCTTTTTACTACTACTCAAAGTGGCTTAAAATTGCCTACTCTTCTTCTTTCCACAAGATGGTGAGAGGACTGGAGACCAAATCCTGTGAGAAAAAGTTGTAAAAGCTGGTTTTGTTTAATTTGGAGAGGTGACAACTGAGAGGTGATATGACAGCCATCTTCAAGTATTTAAAGGGCTGTCACGTAGGATGGAGCAGAGATGTTTTATGTTGTGCCAGAAGGTTGACCCAGAACCAACTGAAATTAAATCAAAAGAAATTTCAGCTAAACATTAGGAAGACATTTCTGAAATTAGAGTGGTTCCTCAATAGAATATATTACTTCAGGAGGTGGAGGGAGGCTCTCATTTGGAGATTTTTAAGCAAAAGCTAGATAGCCATTTGATAATAGTAGTGATTATGTGGATTTAGGCAATTCATAAGAGGGAGGGGAGGAAGGGATGAATCAGAGCTCTGCTCTTGTGGCCCTTTCTTATGTGTTTTAGAGCAGTGGTCCCCAACCTTTATTAGGCTGGGGACCGGCAGGGCATCGGGCCGCGCCCGTGGGGACAGTGCCCGCGCGGGCCACGCCCACGTTCCGGGCCGCGCCCGTGGATCGGGCCGCACCCGCGAGCCGCGCCCGCGGATCTGGCCGCGCGGGCACGGCCTGCACAGGCGGGGCCCCGCCCTGATTCCCTCTCCCCGCCCTCCCGCAGTAAGTAGCTTCCCGGGCCGCAAGCTTGCGGCCTGGGAAGTTTTTTACTGCGGGGGGGGGCGGGGAGAGGGAGCCGTGGCCCGGCGCCATGGCCTTTGCGGCCCGGCGCCGGGCCGTGGCCCGCAGGTTGGGGACCACTGTTTTAGAGTGCCTCCAGTTCTCACTTTGTGGTAAGGGCAGAATGTTCCTCCAAGATAGATTGACCAGGGATTTTGAAAGGTTTTTTTTCCTGTTCTCTGGGTATAGAGTAGAGGTCACTGGGGGAGTGGAGAGGAAGGTAATTGTGAATTAACAGGAGGTTGTACTAGATGATCTTTGAAGTACCTCTTGCTCTATGTTTCTAAATACATAGTCCTATGAATTTATAGACTCCTGTACACAGTCCTACATTTCATGGATCCATGAGAACTGGAAAACAAGGAAGTGTTGTTGCAGTTCCACTGTATGCATAACCAGTCACTGCCTGTGAACATGGAGATTTCATTTAGTTGTTGTAGCTAATCCTCTGTGATGGACCTGACCTTCATATTTTTATCTAATCTTATTTTTAAAACCATTACCATAAACTGTAGCTGTGAATCCCACAAATCAATTGCTTTTGGTGTGCATATGGTTTAATTCCTTTTGCATTGTGTTCTATCAATATGCAAGAGTGCAATCACAGAGTGGAAAACTGCACATAAAAGGAATCACATCTATGAACACTTCAAGATTATATGAAAGACATACAATCATATCTATGAATACATTGAAATTATTATTTGCAGCACTGTATCAATGCTACAATTCTCACGGGTATTACTGAAAAAAAGAAAATACATGGGAATCTGAAAATTGCAGCATATCATTGTCTGTTGGTCATTTGCTAATATACCATCTTTGAACTATACCAGGGAATTTTAATTATACCCCATAAACGTCTTATTCCTGGGCTGCAGTTAGCATAGCTCTCATACATTGGTATGAACTAGATTCTCCTAAGTCTATACTGACTGATGTCACTCATTCTTTTTGCAGTATGTCTATGCATTAATTGAAACACATTCTCTGTACTGGACCAGATGAAGTGATCTCAATGACTGTATCAGCAAAGTCCAGAAATTGCATCCTGATATCTCTAGCTAGACCCATGACATAATTGTAGGAGTAATTTTAGAACTTCTCGTGATCATTGCTTGAATGTATTCATATATGTTAGCTCTTGTTTGAATTCTTTTAATGATGTGTTCAAACAAGAGCTAACATATATGAATACATTCAAGCAATGATCACGAGAAGTTCTAAAATTACTCCTACAATTGTTTGAATTCTTTTAATGATGTGTCCCCCCTTCAAGGATCGCTGCCTTGTTGTGGCAAGGGGGCTTGCGTAGTTCAGTGAAGCTATGAGCTATGCCGTGCAGGGCCACCCAAGACGGACAGGTCATAGCTGAGAGCTCTGACAAAAGGTGATCCACTGGAGAAGGAAATGGCAAACCACTCCAGTATCTTTGCCATGAAAACTCTATGGACAGTTCCAATAGGCATAACGATATGACGCTGGAAGATGAGCCCCTCAGGTCGGAAGGTGTCCAATATGCTACTGGGGATGAGCAGACGGCTAGTACGAGTAGCGCCAGAATGAATGAAGCGGCTGGGCCAAAGCCGAAAGGACGCTCAGTTGTGGAAGTAACTGGTGGCGAAAAGACAGTCCGATGCTGTAAAGATTTTTATTCCATAGGAACCTGGAACGTCAGATCCATGAATCAAGGCAAGCTGGATGTGGTTAAACAAGAAATGAGAAGACTGAACATCGACATTTTAGGAATCAGTGAACTAAAATGGACAGGAATGGGTGAATTTAATTCAGATGACCATCAGGTATACTACTGTGGACAAGAATCTCGCAGAAGAAATGGAGTAGCCTTCATAATCAATAAGAGAGTAGGAAAAGCAGTCTTGGGATACAATCCCCAAAATGACAGAATGATCTCAGTTCGAATCCAAGGCAAACCATTCAACATCACAGTGATCCAGGTCTATGCCCCAACCACTGCTGCTGAAGAGGATGAAGTTGATCAGTTCTATGAAGCCCTACAACACCTTCTAGAAGCAACGCCCAAAAATGATGTGCTTATCATCATGGGGGATTGGAATGCTAAAGTAGGAAGCCAAAAGATAACCGGGATAACAGGCAAGTTTGGCCTTGGAGTACAAAATGAAGCAGGGCACAGGCTGGTAGAATTTTGTCAAGAGAATACAATGGTCATAGCAAACACTCTTTTCCAGCAACCCAAGAGACGACTCTACACATGGACATCACCAGACGGTCAACACAGAAATCAGATTGACTATGTGCTCTGCAGCCAAAGATGGAAAAGTTCTATCCAGTCAATAAAAACAAGACCAGGAGCTGATTGTGGTTCAGATCATGAGCTTCTTGTTGCAAAATTTAGGCTTAAATTGAAGAAAGTAGGGAAAAGCACTAGGCCACTCAGGTATGAACTAAATCATATCCCCGACGAATACACAGTGGAGGTGACAAATAGATTTAAGGAATTAGATCTGATAGACAGAGTGCCTGAAGAACTATGGACGGAGGTTCGCAACATTGTACAAGAGGTAGCAACTAAAACCATCCCAAAGAAAAAGAAATACAAGAAATCAAAATGGCTGTCTGAGGAAGCTTTACAAATAGCTAAGGAGAGAAGGGAAGTGAAAGGCAAGGGAGAAAGAGAAAGATACACCCAATTGAATGCAGAATTCCAGAGAAAAGCTAGAAGAGATAAGAATGCCTTCTTAAATGAACAGTGCAAGCAAATAGAAGAAAACAATAGAATGGGGAGGACCAGAGATCTTTTCAAGAAAATTGGAGATATGAAGAGAACGTTTCATGCAAAGATGGGTATGATAAGGGACCAAAATGGTAGGGACCTCACAGAAGCAGAAGAGATCAAACAAAGGTGGCAAAATTATACAGAAGAACTATACAAGAGTGAGCTTAACATCCCTGATGACCACAATGGGGTAGTTACTGACCTGGAGCCAGACATCCTGGAATGTGAAGTCAAATGGGCCTTAGGAAGTCTGAGCAACAATAAAGCTAGTGGTAGTGACAGCATTCCAGTTGAACTATTCAAAATCTTAAAGGACGATGCAGTAAAAGTGCTACACTCAATATGCCAGCAAATTTGGAAAACTCAACAATGGCCACAGGATTGGAAAAGGTCAGTTTACATTCCAATCCCAAAGAAGGGCAATGCCAAAGAATGTTCAAACTACCGCACCATTGCACTAATTTCTCATGCTAGCAAAGTTATGCTCAAAATCCTACAAGCTAGGCTCCAGCAATATGTGGACCGAGAACTTCCAGAAGTACAGGCAGGATTTCGAAGAGGCAGAGGAACTAGAGATCAAATTGCCAACATACGCTGGATCATGGAGAAAGCTAGGGAGTACCAGAAGAACGTCTACTTCTGCTTCATTGACTATGCTAAAGCCTTTGATTGTGTGGAGCACAACAAATTGTGGCAAGTTCTTAAAGAGATGGGAATACCAGAGCATCTTATTTGTCTCTTGAGAAATTTATATGCAGGTCAAGAAGCAACAGTGAGAACTGAACATGGAATCACTGACTGGTTCAAAATTGAGAAAGGAGTTCGGCAAGGCTGTATACTGTCGCCTTGCCTATTTAACTTGTATGCAGAGCACATCATGAGAAATGCGGGATTAGAGGAGTCACAAATTGGGATCAAGATTGCAGGGAGAAATATCAACAACCTCAGATATGCAGATGATACCACTCTAATGGCAGAAAGTGAAGAGGAACTAAAGAGCCTGTTGATGCGGGTGAAGGAGGAGAGTGCAAAAGTTGGCTTGAAACTCAACATCAAGAAAACAAAGATCATGGCATCCGGCCCTCTCAATTCCTGGCAAATAGAAGGGGAAGAAATGGAGATAGTGACAGATTTTATTTTCCTGGGCTCCAAGATCACTGCAGATGGGGACTGCAGCAAAGAAATTAAAAGACGCTTGCTCCTGGGGAGGAAAGCTATGGCAAATCTAGACAGCATCCTAAAAAGCAGAGACATCACCCTGCCAACAAAAGTGCGTTTAGTCAAGGCTATGGTCTTCCCAGTTGCAATGTATGGCTGCGAAAGTTGGACCATAAGGAAGGCCGAGCGTCAAAGAATTGAGGCTTTTGAACTCTGGTGCTGGAGAAGACTCTTGCGAGTCCCTTGGACTGCAAGGCGAACAAACCGGTCAGTCCTCGAGGAGATCAGCCCTGACTGCTCTTTAGAAGGCCAGATCCTGAAGATGAAACTCAAATATTTTGGCCACCTCATGAGAAGGAAGGACTCCCTGGAGAAGAGCCTAATGCTGGGAGAGATCGAGGGCAAAAGAAGAAGGGGACGACAGAGAATGAGGTGGATGGATGGAGTCATTGAAGCAGTAGGTGCAAACTTAAATGGACTCCGGGGAATGGTAGAGGACAGGAAGGCCTGGAGGATCATTGTCCATGGGGTCGCGATGGGTCGGACACGACTTCGCACATAACAACAACAACAACAATGATGTGTCTTTTTGTGAGCAGTTTGGTTTTTAAATGTGATTTTCTTATATATGTTCTAATTTGTTGGCCACCTTGGTGACCTTTTCAAAGGCATAAAGGTGAAATATACATTTTGTAAATAAACTATTCCGATAACACTGGAAACCCCAAGGGAAATTCAGTGATCCTTCTAATCTGAGTTAAGTGACTCAGGATTTAATTATTCTGTGAAATGAAGTTATAACTCATGTCTACAAGACATTTAATTTCATAGTTTCAAAGACAACTGAAATATACATTACATTGTATAGCTTACATTGCTATGCTAAGCCTTCAGTAGCAGCATAGTATGTTTTTAAGTACCACATCTGTAGACTGATGCTATGCTTTATTACTTCTCTGAATAACTATTGGATCCACATATTTTAAATCTAATGAGCAAATCAAATTTTATTGCAGATTAAATTAAGAACAGATTTGGAATGATTATCAGGAGAGAACATAGTTTATTGGATACAAGTAGAAGGCTACAAAAATTGTTGCCCAATACAGCAGGGAATCAAAAAATAATGCTTCAATGTGTCTGGCAAGACACATTTTGTGACACACACACACACACACACACACACACAAAACGGCTACGGATTGTGGTTTCACAACCTTTTAAGTTGGGGAACATCCCTTTACGATATGTTTAACCTATTTTCACTTTACCTAGAAATATATATTTTTTTAAAAATCATAAATTAAGACTTACAACTGTAGTTCATGGCATAATAAATGATATGGATTGTTTGGGGGAATTTTGGATCACAGTGACTTTAATAAAACATAAAGGGTTGTCAACTAAGGTTGGCACAGAGCATACCCGGCTACACTCAGGCCTCAATTTTTGACTATGGAAGTCTTCTCCCCATCTCCACTCAATCATGAATCAGGACTGTGTGGATTTCAAGTGACAACAAGGATTGCTGAATGCAAGTTCATTTTATTAATAACTATATTGAATATATCGATTGTTACATTATTGTCAATCCAACTGCACACCTATGAAAAGACAGTGGCCCAGATTTCAAAGCTATCCATGTGGACTCCATTTGTATACATTTTCCTTCACGTTTCACAGTATTTTATACATAACAGTTAATAGGAGGAAAAGACAGTGACACTGAAGTCACAACACAATATGCTGCTCTTGATGATGAATGACCAAATAGCTTAAGTCTTTGTTCTAAATTATTGTGTATGCATCACAGTCATTATTACACATTCAAAACTAGCATCATGAAAAATACTAGATCTCCTCATAAAGTGATCAGGATGAAATGACTGTGACCTTGACTGAACAGTTTCAGAACCTAATTAAAAAAAAAAGAGGCCTCAAGGAATTTCCCAAACATGCCAAGTATGCCCTTTTGGTATTGAAGTGTTCCTATGAGAATTCTTCCCTGACTGCCTCAGTAAGTTAAAGAAAATTCATTGCCAATTCTCTATGGAGTGACAGTAATTAAAACACATACTCTTTTGTAGATGGAGAAAGTGGATCAAAACTATGCTTTCAGCTACACAAGTTTAATTCATTATATATGAGACCCAAGAACTAGGCTGTCATGTACTTGAGAATAAGAATTTTCCACATCTGCAATGTTTAGCTCCCTAAAATGGCAGTGTACGTTTTTGTGCCTTCACATAGCCATGTAACAAAAGAAGGATGTGTGAGACATTGGCTTGGTTCAAACATACCACACCAATGTTTAATTAAATTAAGTACATCCAAAATAAATGTCTGAATAAAGATCACTCAACTAAGTAACAGTTAGTTGAGTGATAGGAGTCTATTCTGGAGTCACTCCAGTTTGTCTATATCCTTCTTCAATTGTTGTGCCAAAAACCAAGCACAGTACTCTAAGTGGGGTCTATCCAGAGGAGAGTAAAACAGGACCATCACCTCATGCAATCTAGACACTCTATTTCATTCCCAGCCCCAGGGACGTACGACCGGCTTCAACCATTCAGGGCCTTTTTGGTCCTGGCCCCAACCTGGTAGAATGATCTCCTGGGTGACCTGCGGTCCCTATGTGAGCTTTTGGCATTCTACAAGGCCTGCAAAATGGAGCTCTTCTGCCTGGTCTATGGTTGAGGTCGGGGTAATATGGAAGATCACCCTCCCTTAGTCAGCCAGCAGCTAGTCTTATGATCTGACCCTCTTTCCATCCCTCCATATATAGAGGTAAGGGGGGGGGGATGGAGGAGTTTCTAGTCTTTTTACTGCCATGTTGTTTGGGTTTTATTGTATTTCCTGTCCATTTTACTGGGGTTTTTACTGGGGGGGGGTTATTGGACAGCTGTAACCCACCACGGGCTGGCTTGAGAGTGGCAGGTAATAAATTGAATAAATAAATAAATTTTGATACAGCCCAAAACCCCATTTGCTTTTTTAGCCACTGAGTCACACTGCTGACTCATGTTCAGTGTACAGTCCACTAAGAAACCTATATCAGTCTGTCAACCAGTTACTGATTCACTTAACAGTAGTACGCTCCATACTGCATTTTACCAACTTGTCAACAAGAATATCACATGGAACCTTATCAAAAGCTTTAATGAAATCGAGATAAACTATATCCACAGCATTTCCCTGGTCCAGCAAGGTAGTCATTTTCTCAAAAACAAAAGATGAAGTTAGTCTGATATGACTTGTTCTTGAAAAAAACTGTGCTAACTCTTAGTAGTCACAGCCATCTGTGATTCAGAAATTACATCTGCAAGTTAAGTCTCTGTCATAAAGCTTTCAGTCTAATCCTCTTGAGAATTATCAGGCACTTGCTGCCTATAAAAATGTGAAGCAATCATTAATGGTAAATGAAAGAAAAGTTATACAGGCAGGAATCCTATGAGTGCTTACTGGCAAATGGATCCCACTGAACTCATTGAGAATTACTTCTGACTCCAAAGGCATAGGATGAGGCTGTTAATGTGTCATTGTTTGATCTGGCAGCTCCGAGATGTGTTACACAGCTGTTTACTACCAGTCAACTTGGAGGCTACATGGAAATCATAGCTGCTAAGGAGTGTGCAGCTGCATCATTAACGAATGTATAGATGTCAAACAAAACTGGTGCAACCCTATGTTGTGGGCATGATATAGACTGATTTGTTGGCTTCTCTGAGTTTACTGCGGTTCTATCAACCCTATGAACCCTAAGCCAATTCAACTCTCATTGCTTTGTCCTAAGGACCTGGAAAAAAAATCAGAGACTGCATAGTCATCATTAAGCTAGGATGCTGTGGCTGATGCTTGGGTTAGTTTGTATTGAGGAACATCTTCTAGTCAGTATTTGAAAAGTGATTGCCACTTTTGCATATGAAAGACGCACACTGTTGTGCATTAACCAACATGATTGTTGAAAGAAATGGAAGGAAACCTTCAGAAAATCTATGTTCTGAAGGATCTACCGGGCTCTGCTCAGTAAATATCTGATGACAGAAGCAGGCAGAGCCATATCTTGTTAATTTTGTGCCCAGAATAATATAAAGAATATAAATTGCACCCTCTACAATGAAAATATAGTTATTTCGCTAAAGAGGCAAATGCATAAATAACAATATTAATAACACAACGTTTATTTAGGCATGATATACTTTTTTTGTGCCCTTCAATTTTGTGTGCCTGAGGCAAATGTCTTGCCCTTGTTAACAGCTCTGAAAGCAGGGACTGTGCTAGACTGCAAGTGTGCAGGCATTAGGGCCATAGCCTTGGGGGGGGGGCGAAAAAGGCAATGGCCCTGCCCCATCAAACAGCTTTGAAAGAGGTCACCTCATATGTTGTACCAAGGGCAGAATGATCTGCCTGGCACTGCTGAAGGCAATGGCAGCAGCCAAACAACAGACAGGTGAGCCAAAGGGCTTGTCCAAACAATTGAGCCAGCCACTTGCATGCCTCAGGACCAGCCTGCCCTGGGTGCTGCATGCCAGACAGCAAGCTCTCCCAGATGGAAACACCCGCTCACTGCTCTTCGCCTCCAGCAGCCACTACATAAAGATGTCACAGCCAGTGACAAAGTAGTTTACTGCAAACTCCTGCCATTTTCTTAGCTCATCCTGGGAATGGCATTCTGTCCGGCTGAAGTTCAAATGCACAATTCCAGCAAGGACTGAGGGCCCTTCCCTCCTGTCTTTGGGGAAGGAGTTCTGCACACAGCCTAGGCGGGTTGTGGAATGCAGCCTGATTATTGGTGACAGTGGTTGATTTCAGCTCATTTTCTATTTATATCCTAATTGGTTTGTAATTTTTTTAAAAAACGAAGAGTTGCCCGTCTTAGAGAGAAGCAATCCTGTGCAGTCATACTATAATGCAGGTAAAGAGAGGCTGGGTTGCCAAAGATGCATAGTTTAAGTTCTACTTGGAAGCAAATCCCATTTTATTCAGTGGAGCTTAATCTCAGGAAATGGTTCTTAGATTACAGCCTCAGTAAGACTGACCTAGCCCCAAGGTTAAGCACACCACCTCTCTGTTGATTTTAATCGGCAGGTGACTCCTTCACTGCATGCAAATAGATCCTTATCCTGCTTCTGTGTAACAGCAACTTGAGGTTTAGACATTTATGGGCAATACAGTTTTAAGTTTCTTCCTTTGCCATCTGAAGCATCACCTGCTGATTTCTTCAGATCAAGGTGCTGTTAAAGGCAGAAGAGAAAACTGGACTCTCTTTTTCCCAATCTTTTGGCAACCCTGCTTTGGAACTGTAGGTTAAAAATTGGAAAGCTAAAGAGTCTTTTAGAAAGTTCAAGAAAAGACATTTTGGTTTCCATAAAAATGCTTCCCCGTTGCTTGGGGAGCTTTTTCCGAGAGGGGGGGGGGAGGAAAAAAGCTCCCCAAGCACCGGGGAAGGCGATCCACGGATCGGCTTCCCCGGTGCCTGGGGAGCTTTTTTCCTCCCCCCCCCTCTCGGAAAAAGCTCCCCAAGCACCGGGGAAGGCGATCCACGGCTCTGCGAGCCGCGGATCGCCGTCCCCGGTGCCTGGGGAGCTTTTTTCCTCCCCCCCCCCTCTCGGAAAAAGCTCCCCAGGCACCGGGGAAGGCGATCCACGGCTCTGCGAGCCGCGGATCGGCGTCCCCGGTGCCTGGGGAGCTTTTTTCCTCCCCCCCCCTCTCGGAAAAAGCTCCCCAGGCACCGGGGAAGGCGATCCACGGCTCTGCGAGCCGCGGATCGCCGTCCCCGGTGCCTGGGGAGCTTTTTTCCTCCCCCCCCCTCTCGGAAAAAGCTCCCCAGGCACCGGGGAAGGCGATCCACGGCTCTGCGAGCCGCGGATCGCCGTCCCCGGTGCCTGGGGAGCTTTTTTCCTCCCCCCCCCTCTCGGAAAAAGCTCCCCAGGCACCGGGGAAGGCGATCCACGGCTCTGCGAGCCGCGGATCGCCGTCCCCGGTGCCTGGGGAGCTTTTTTCTTCCCCCCCCCTCCGATCTGAGGAAAACCTCACCAGGCCCCGGGGAAGGTGATCGGGCAGCCTGACGCGTCGGAGGTGCTAGGAACAACTGCGAGCCGCGCTTCGCGCGGCTCGCAGTTGCATGGGGCTGGGAATCGGAGGGACCAATCGGCAGGCGCGAAGCGCCTGCCGATTGGTCCCTCCGATTGTCTGTGCAGAGGAAGGGTCCAATCTGGACCCTTCCTCATCCCGGACACATCCCGCCTCAGAACGTCTTAGAGCTTTATTTAGTCCGTGGCGCCCGTGGCGCCACGGGCGGTGTTAAGATGCTTCATTACTTTAAAAAAAATAAATGTTTTCTTTCTGTTCCCCATAAAAAGCCATTTAAACCCATCTTTTTTCATCCCATGAAAGGCTGTAGAGAGCAAAAAGCAGGGCTTCAATGGCTTGAAACAATTTAAATCAAGTACTCCTTGCTGGTCAACTGTTTGGAAACCCCTGCCTTCTGCTCTACATGGATTTTTCTGGGACCAGAAAGCCATTTAAACCAAAGCCATTTAAACTAAACAGCTATCTTCTGCTCCCAGTATAAAGTTGTGAGGGGTGGAAAGAAGCAGTTTAAACTTTAAATAGCTCACAAATTGATACAAACCAGTTTGGTTGTGAATCATGGTTCAGTTTATAATTCAGCTATGTACCATAAACTGAACCCCCAAAAAGCAATTTGTTGGGGGGCAGAGAAGATGGCAGCATAGCTGGCTGGCCTTTGACTAGCTTTTAGAGCAAAAGGGGACTGATTGTGACAAGGATTGGCAGAACTAGGTCCCTCAATTAAAAAAAAATTATAGGGGAATGTTTTAGGTTATGTTTTAGATGTCACTTGCTGTACATTGTATTTTTTTATGATCCACCACAAGCCAGATTGCTGGGAGTGGTGGTATACAAGTCCTAATAAAAATAATTATGATAATTATGATAATTATAATTATTATTATTATTTCTCCTCTGGTAGCCTCTCCAGAGATGTCAGAGTTCCTTAAATGATTAGCATTAGCCTCTGGATCTCAAGTCTCCTGTGTCTGGGGTCCAAAGACTTCTGACCTTTGTTCTGCTTTGTTTTTTCCTGTTTCTATTTTCCTTTTTTTCTTTTCAACACTTGGATTATTCCTGCTATTAAAGATCCCATCAAGATAGAGGCACTATGTGCAGAAAGACAGTGGATTATCTCAGTGAGCTCTATGGAAGCTGGAAATATTTCTCCCCCTTTTCTTCCTTTTGGACACTCCCTATGTGATTGGAGATACTGCCTGCCAGAAACAGAATAAATTTATTAAATGTTCAATGGGCAGGCAGTATATGGGGAAGATCAATCTCATAAACTAACATTAAAATGCAACTTACAGTTTTATTTATGCTACCCAAGATCCACAGACTGATAATATACTAACTATTGTGAGATTCTAAGTGGAGAAGCAATGGGAACACAAAGTAGATTAGGACCACCATAGATAAGGTCCCTTCCTAGAGAAGAAGGTTTAACTCACTGAGAGCACCTGACCAGATATAGTTGGACATAGAGTTTGGATGGTGAGGAAAGAGTCAGGAAGAAGGATTTTGATTTCTTTATAGACGAACTGGGCTTGAAATTTTGTTGTCGTTCGATCCGCAGAAGCTCTTTCCTCTATGGTTTCCCTTTTCTGGCAACTTAGCTGCCTGGATGAAGACTGGATACTAACTGACCTGGAACTACATTTCTTTTGTCTCATTTTTCTTTTTATCCTTTTTTCTTCCCTCCTTTTTATTTTTCATTTTTAATCTTTTACTTTTTCTATTCGACTCTGTGGATTATAACGAATACAGCACTTCTAAGCTTTAGTTAACAGGTGCTGGCAGCAACTTTCACAAACACTGATTTCTAGGCTAGAGATAAAAAGGCTCTTAGCCAGCAACAACTAGGAGAACAGAATTTCTCAGTCCTTTAATGAATGCTCATCATATGTAAAACACTTATCTGATATTTTTAAACTGTAATATTTGCTGTATAAGTCTTTAGGTTTCTTTTTAATATGTTATAGATGAATTTTAGTGTGATTTATAAACATCAAATGATGTTTCATTAATTTTCATCATAATTTATATCATAATTTATATTTGTGTTATTTATGCTACCTATATTTGTTTAACCTAGATAAAAATATTAAGAGCTATCTATTAATTGTATTTTAATGAATTAGAAGTGTGATGTCGGTTAAACTAAAAGACTTTTAAAAAATCACCAGAAAGGAAAACTTTAATGGAGATATTTTCTTACTGGAAAAAAAGAAGGTTATAGCACATTCCAAAAGGACTACAAAGAAGAGACTCAGTGAAAAAGAGGAAGATGAAGAATATGTAGATAATGTACAAAATTTACATGGATTAGATTCACATAATAAAGAAATGAGAGCACATATTGGAGGCTTGCATAAATAAATTACCACTGTAAGAAAAGAAGCAATAGACACCAAAAAAGACCTTTCAGAGCAAATCAATCATTTGAAGAAATAGGTGGATTCCAACACCAAAAAAATTGATAAAGTTCAACAAGTGGAATTTGAAGTAACAGAGCTAAAGGATTGGAAAACAACTGAAAAAAAAATTGAAGTTTTGGAAATCCAAACAAAGATATGAAATTTAAGAATCAAGGGCATATCTTGGTAAACAAGATTTTGGTAAACAAGACCTAAGCCAAGAGATAACATCCTCATTAGAATAATACCTGTTAGATGATGATATTTTAATTAACAAGGCATACAGAGTTTTTTACCAAGGTAACAGTATGTAAGAAACAACCAAGAGATGTTTTGGTAAGTTTTTATTGTAAGTTGGTGAGAAATTCTGTTTTGGAGAAAAACTGTACTGTCCCACTTAAAATCAATTGCCAAGAAGTAATGATATTTCAAGACTTTCCGAATTATGCTTTTTGTAAAAGAGCTCAATTTCATTTTTTACACCAAATGCATATACAGAAAGAGATTAGATATTTTTGGAAATAACTTTTGCTTTGGAAATCATTCTGCCTACTGGGACCTAGTGCGGGACCTAGCAGACCAACTTTCACAGGAGCCAGATAGACAACCACCACAAGTGGAACTCTACCTCAGTCACCATGACTTGACACAACTGGCTTTGGGTAAAGTAATGGAGAAATTGAAAAGCCTCCTAGTAAATGTCAATGGATTAAATGCACCAGCTAGAAGTACTAAAATGTTTTACCAGCTTTAAAAAATTAAACAGATATTATTTGTTTACAAGAAACCCATATCAAACAAAAGTAAGTGAAAGTATTATATACTAAATAGGGAAAGCTTTTGTTGCTTCAACCATGGTTTTAAAAAGAGGAGTGGTAGTGTAGCTAACTAATGATTACAGAACTGATGTTTTGATACAAGATCCTGAAGGTTGTTTTATCATGCTTAGGAGCTTTGCAGGGCCTATGGGATTGGGAAAATTTTTGCAGGGCCCACAGTTCTTCTGGGAGCTCATTCCACCAGGTAGGGGCCAAGACTAAAAAGGCTTTGGCCCTGGTTAAGGTTAACATACTTCCTTAGTGCAAGGGATCACTCCCAATTCAAATTGGCCAAGGTCAATACCAAAACTTTGAACTTGATCCAGTATTCAACTGAGAGCCAGTGTAATTGCCTAAATATAGGCCTAATATGGACCCTCCAAGGTGTTCTCGTGAGGACCTGCACTACTGCATTCTGGACCAGTTGCAGTTTCCAGGTGAAGGACAAAGGTAGGCCAGCATAGAGTGATTAGAAGTCTAACCT
Source organism: Paroedura picta (assembly GCF_049243985.1). Taxonomy (NCBI): domain Eukaryota; kingdom Metazoa; phylum Chordata; class Lepidosauria; order Squamata; family Gekkonidae; genus Paroedura; species Paroedura picta. Next base: position 81,989,784 of record NC_135374.1, on the reverse strand, counting down.
GGAGGTGATCATCACATAGTTCGCTATGGCTAGTTGTTACACAGCCAGGTAGGGTGCTAGTAGCTTAGACTGGTAGAGATGGTAAAATGCCATCTGAACTACTTTAGTGTCCTGAGCCTCCATAGATAAGAAGGAATCAAGGATCATGCGTAAATTCCTAGCAGTTGATGCAGCCATTAGCTATACACCATCTAGGCAAGGCAAGCTTGCTTCCTTTCCTGGGCCTTTCCTACCCAACCACAGGACTTCTGCCTTAGAGTGCTTGATATTCAGACAGCTCTGCATGATCCAAGCTGTCACTGCAAATGGCAAATGTCTCTGAGGATCAGTCAAGGAGATAGAGCTGGGTGTCATTAGCATATTGATGGCACCAAAGCCCAGTTGAGCAAGAGGACTCATGAAGATGTTAAACAAAGTGGATAACCAGAACCACATCCTGCAGAACATTGAAAGGGAACTGTCAGCAGTGCGGTTGACTATCACTTACTGCAACCCTTTGTCTATGACCATGAAGAAAGAAGATCGGCTTTTATAAGGCTGCCCCCCTCATATATCTGCATCAGCATGGCAGCGAGCAAGAAACTCATGATCTACCATGTCTAATGCCACCATGAGATCTAACATCATGAGCAGCACTGACCCACCCCATCAGAGCTACAAAAACTGTCTCCATCCCTTGGCCAGGTCAGAAGCCAAGCTGTAATGGGTCAAAGTCCAAAGGTTTTTTGTTTTGTTTTTTTTGGGGGGGAGGGGGGTCTTGTTGCCTGAGAACACTGAATTTATTTCATCTTTCCAGAAAATAATCATAACCTGATCAGATTTTCATGTATATTTTCAGCACATAGATTCCAAAATACACAGCCCTCACATCCCTATTTGCCACTATGGGGGTCCTGTTTGGTGGAAAGGTGGAATAGAAATGTATTAAATACAGCAAAACATGTATAAAGCAGGGAAAATGAAAGTATGCCTTCAGTTTCCATACAGCAAGTACAGATCTGTAATACATTGTAAATACAGATCTGATCTGTACAGTCAGCAGGAACTAGGTGACAGAATCCAGAGGGGACAGGTGGAAACAAAGACACATGTATAAGCTCTGCAAAAAAATAGCTTTTCTAGGACACAGAGAGAGCACTTTGCAAATTTCTCACTTGTAAGTTTCCTACAGAATTCTGAATATAAGTAACTTTTTTTTGGGGGGGGGGGTAAATTGCTTGCTTTACGGTTTGAAGAGGCATGGTTCATTCTACTAAATATCTTACTAAGAATGTTACCCTCATTCTATTGCCTACATCAGCCTTTCTCAATCTTTTTACTATTGAGAAATTCCAAAAATTTCTTCAAGCTCTGAGAAACACCAGAAGTGGTGTTATGCAGAATACGGTGGGAAGCCAGTTTTGTGGGGTTTTATATTGAGTGTCCAGTCTTCCCCAACCCCCGGGCTATGGACCGGTACCCGGGCCATGGCGGGGGGGAGGTGCGGGCACCGGCACACCAATGGGCACACCTCCCTCCCCCCTGTGATGCTGCACTCGCTGTGGTGGGAGCGATTGGCCACTTTGCTGGCCAATTGCTCTTGGGCCTCGGTGCTGTGAGCACCATGCTGCAGGGGGGAGGCATGGGCGCCAGTGGGCGCAAACACACAGGTGTGGAGCAGCCGTGCCTGCGCATTTTTGCCCGCCAGCATGCCAATGGCCACGCCTCCCCCCCCCACTGCTCTCGCTGCGCTGGGGCCCGGGAGCGATCAGTTGCTTCACCCTCACCTTGCTGTCTCCCCCAGCCCCAGGACCTCCCTCTCCCCCCCCCCCCCGGTCCCCGGCCTGAAAAAGGTTGGGGACCACTGGTGTAAACCACTGTGAGCTGGTTGACCTGGGAACAAAATCTAATATAACTTTAAAAAAATAAAAATAAGCATAGCTGTTTAAATGCCCTTTCGCTTCCCACCCCCTCTGTACCATAGATTATGATCCAGGCTGGCGTTTTTTTCCAGCACCCTTTTAAAATTGTAGTCAAATGTTGAGTTGACATCTTCAGTGAGTTTTCTACCATGACTCCAACATCTGTCCTGGTCTGTTATTGCCAGTTTGGACCCAATCAGTGGGCTTATCTGCACGCGATAAATATAGTGAAACGCTTACCTAATGTAGAGGTTATATTCTGGCAGCTCCACATAATGTCTCCCTCATCCAGCATCTGGGCAGTAACTGGCTGGCTTTACCCTCCATTTTAAAAAATGAGTTGGGGAATCACATAAAGTGGATTCCCCAATCTATTTAGCACTAGCTAAGGGAGAGCAACCAGCAGAGGGAAGGTATGGAGGCTCAAATGCGCTAGAGTCACCTGTATCTTCCCACCCTCACACCCACCTGCCTCTCCTGGGAAAAATAATTTCTTTTTACAAATGACTAACTTCTTGGAGAAATGAACAGGCAGACACATGTAAAAGCAATGCCAGAAATAAAGGAAAAAATTTTTCTGTGTAGTACCACAAAGCATGCCTTTCAAAAGTTTTCACCCCCCCCCCCCACCAAAAAAAAAATCAGGAATGATTCTTCCTTTCCTCTCAAATCAAAAGACAAGAATAATTAAAGGCCCAATGCAGCTGATTTGGCATTGGTGCCCATTAAAGTCAACATGGCCATTGGCTACAATGGGAATTTCAGCTTTTCCGCCTTTCCCGGGGCTTGGGAGGTAGAGTTTAAGTTACAGCCTCCAAAATTTCAGGGTAGCTCTGGGAGGCTCTTCCCTGACTCCCCTCTAAATTTCCAAATGATCCACATCTAGGTGCTCCCGAAGAGTGTGCCCCATCCCTTCTTTTTATCAAATGGAGAGTCTGTCCCATAGGATTTAATGGAGGAATGGGGGTACCATCTTTACCACCCACCCCACCTTTCCCAAAGGCCAGGCTGCTCCAGGAAGACCACATGGATGGTCTGCCTCTTTCTCACTCATCCCTATCTCCCAAAGGACAGGCCAGGCAGAGAAGGCTGTGGGGGGAGGCTGCCTCCTTCCCATCCAACCCACATTTCCCAAAGGCTGGGCCAGGCATGAAAGGCTGTGGGGAGGTGGGCTGCCTCTTTCTTGACCATCCACATTTCCCAAAGACTGCACTAGGCTGGGTAGAGAAGGCTGTGAAGGGGCTGCGTCCTTCACACCCAAAAGCACATCTCCTAAGGGCCAGGCTGGGTGAGGAAGGTTGCTGGATTCCTCCAACCCTCTGAGGAGATGGAGGGTGGGAGGAAGCAAAGAGTGCTCTGATGGCCAGTGATGGGACATGGGGATGTGTTGTGATCCTAGGTCCTGTTAGGGAGGACTACTAAGAGGAAAACCCTTGCAGGACCTCCCAGCTACACCCAAGCCACAGCAGGATGAGAGCTTAGCACAGTTCCAGAAGCAGAGAGCTCTAGCCAGCAGGAAACGATGGAACTTTAGACATTCCAAAGTTTTTGCAGGAGCTCCTCATTCCTCTGTCCAACCTCCAGCTGCAGCTCCTTGCCTTGTCAGCCCACCTGAACTAATTAAGCAATACCAGAGCTCCAGCCTAAAAGGCACCAAACCCTTGTTAGAAAGACAGTTGCTGCCTGAAGAAGACTGAGAGACTGCTGACAGCCTATATTAACTCGAGGCTGGGATACCTGGGTTGTGGACACAACCTATGAACTTCTCTTTGGACTGCCTGAAAGAACCCTTGACTCACTGGACTATGTTAAGATATTCATTGCATTCTCTTGGCATTTTGTTTTTGAAATACTGATTAGCTCTGACTTCCTGACAGCTTGTCTGTTCTTCCTTCCAGCAGAAACCTAAAACCTGAGACCAACAGAAAAGGCAAAGGAAGCAGCTGGCTTCCCTCCATTGCCTGGGGGAGATGGAGGGTGGAACGAGTTTGAGAATAGAGAAACTTACCAGCAGCAGGAAGAGGACAGATAAGCCCCATGATTGGCCCTCATGGGAAGAGTGCTTTCTCCCTATTAGCAGCAACCCCCTGAATGAAAGGCCAATCAAGTAGTGATTGCATTGTCTGCATGCAAATTGAACTGATTAGGCCTCACTGACAGAGTGCAATTTGCACTTAATGGCCCTCATTGACAGAGTGCAATTTGCACTGTTCGGCCTTAATTGGCAGAGTCATTTGAACTGATTGGCCCATGCTGGCAGAGTGGTATCTCTCTATTGGCAACATACTCCCAGGAATCAGGTAGGGAGTGAGATGGCTATCCACAACTTCAACTTTATTATGTTTAGTTATAATTTCAGCCCTTGGAGGCCTTGCTGCCTCCCTGGGTGTTTTTCTGATTCAAAGGTATTTGAAGAAATGTGTGTGTGTGTTTTTTGGGGGGGTTGCAATATGTTCGTCATAGTCCCGTTTTGATAATTGACTTGCATTTTATTTACCAAAGCCTGTGTTGCCTTTTATTTATAACACTTAGCCTAGCATTCTAGGACTTAAAGGAATCCTTCTTACCTTTTACTGTTTCCATTACTTTGTTCATTAACCATGCTGGCCTTTTTAAATGTCTATTTATACCTTTCCTAATCTGTGGTATACATTTTATCTGAGCTTTCAGGATTGTTGTTTTAAATAGTCTCCAGCTGTCTCAAAAGAATTTGACTCTCCTTTCCTTTCTTGTTTGTTTCTTTTTCACAAGGACCCTCATTTGTGACAAGATTTTCTTTCTATAGTTAAATGTGGTTATATTTGTCTTTTGGGGCCAATCCCTATTTTCATGAGATAAACATAATGTTCATAAATGCTGCTATCAGGTTTACATCCCTCATGAGGACTTGAGCATTCCTTAGGATCAGGTCCAGAGGATATTATGCAAGTACATGTCTTCACTTAAGTCAGCATGCCGACCCTTTTAAATCATCATTTTTTAAAAATGGTCATGTTTATGCATGTGCTCTGATACTGCATTGGCTCTTTCTGCATGTAATTATGCATTTGAAAGAGTTACTATATCAAATCTTTCCTCCTTTGTGCTAGATTAAGGTGACCAGATTGTGAGGGAGCTAAAGTGGGACACCGGGGGTGGGGGGGTGGCAGCAGCAGTGGCAGTGGGGGGGGGTGGCAGCTCCTGTTCAGCGGCGCGATAAATGACCGACTGTCGGACAGAAGCTGCCTCCACCCGGGGTCCAGGTTGGTGACAAAAGGCCACCTCTTGCAATGGCATCCCTCCTTTGTTCTGAGGAACAGCCGCTTCAGGCCAGAAAGGCAATGTGCAAAATAGCAGCTCTTGCCGAGCAAGCAGAGCTGAAGCGCAGGTGCTTCTCTGAGGGGTCACCCGGGAGGGGATGTGGCAGCTGGAGAGTCATGCCTTGCTGCCTTTGCAGGGAAGGGGAGCTGTGTAAAAAGCCCATGTGAGGGGGTGGGGGTCACTCAGCTGTGCGCCCTCCAAGCTGGGCTCAGCTCTTCTGCGGTGGGAAAATTGGCGAGAGAGCGCATGGCTCAGTCACTGGGTTTTTTGTTTTTTGCCAGAATGCACGTGATGTACTCAGGGGCGGGGGAGGTCACATGCACGCAGGACTTTTAAGGAACATGGCGGGACATGGGACATTTGGAGCAAAAGCATGACCATCCCACCAGAATCCAGACACCTGGTCAGGTTATGCTAGATGCTTATTGGCAGGCCATGGTCAGCTGCTGGCAGGGCCTCATGGGAATTAGAGAACATGGGCACAGAGATCTCAACAAGAAATTTCCATGGGGGTACACAGCCTTTTGTAAATATTTCAACATTATAACTTGCTGATGGTTCTGGGCCCCTGGGAAGCACAGCAGGCCTTGACCAGGGCTAGGGCCTTTTTGGTCCTGGACCCTACCTGGTGGAATTAACTCCCAGAAGAACTGTGGGCCCTGTCAGAATTCTCTGGATTCTTCAGGACCTGCAAGATGGAAATTTTCCGCCAGGCGTTTGGCTGAGGCCAAGCACGATGAGTACTGGGAAATACAATCAGGTCCTCCCTTTGGTTTCCAAGCTTAGGTATTAGACCAGCCTGGACTGCCCTTTGGTTTCTTTGCTATTTTCCCCAGTTTCTTTCCATCTCCAGTTTTTCCAAGTCCATATTGGTACAACTGCATTAGTTGCAAGTTGCTCTAGTTGGTTATCTGGGGTGCCTTCATTGATTGTCTGTGGGGAATTGAAATGCCTCTGAGGGAATGAATGAATGAATTTATGTGAGTGTAATGTTGTCATAGCAGAGGAGCACATCAACAGATTCTCACTGGTGGACATTTAATCTCCTGTCAGCTTTCCCCCAGGATTTTTTTAAAAACCTGTACTACTACCTTTTTGATCTTCAGTGCCCACAGCCTGTTTCCTTCTTGGGACAAGAGGAAGCCATCTCTTTTCTGGACGTTCTGCTTGTTGCAAAAGTATGCCAGTGCCTAACGTATTTAAACCAATCCTCCATACATCATCATCATCACCCGCCTGGAGCCTCTAGGGGGAGGCGGGATATAAATTTAATAATAATAATAATAATAATAATAATAATAATAATAATAATAATAATAATAATAATAATAATAATAATGCATTGAGAGTCTAAATTTGTGCTTATTTAACTGGGCCCGTGCCCTGACCTGGCTAGCACAGGCTAGCCTGCTCTCATAAGATCTCAAAAGTCAAGAAGTATCACTCTTGGTTAATATTTGGATTGGAGACACCCCCCCCCCCAAAAAAAATGCCAGGATTGTGATGTGGAGGCAGGCAATGGCAAACCACCTCTCTTGCCTTGAAAACCCTACCAGGGGTCACCATAAGTCCTGTGACTTGACAGCACTTTCTGCCACAGCTGGCCTTGTACATACAAGAGACAAAATGTTTGAGAAAGCTACCTAGGAGGTCCTGGCCTTTCCCATTTAGCAATTTAATTTTTTTCTCCAGCTGCATTTCCCCACATTGTTGATGCCAACCATGACCACTGGCTCCTTCCCAGCACTGTCTACCAGCCTGTCCTGAAATGCATCAAGTCCACAACCTTTGCAACCATCTATCTACAGTGCCTAAGGATTGAATCACCAGCTACTAAGCATCTGGAAAGGCATCCCAGGTGATGTGAGTGCAGAATATGTTTCCTTGCTAGAAACATTATGTACATCAGCAGCACAATACAGAAGACTCTTGAAGCTTGCAACATTGATACCATAACTGGGAAAGCATTAGTGGCCATGTATACACAGCCTCAGGGTTGGTTAGCAAAGTAGCACAATAGCCCCCCCCCCCCAAAAAAAACCCCAAAAAACCCTACTGATCAGATTCTGATTCTATTATTAGATCTTACTGCAAACAAACAACATGTTTACACTAATGACTTAGATGATCGTCTACTTATTTGTAATTATATCATAATCCGGTGCCTTATAAACAACAGACAGTGAACATAAAGGTTCCTGGCAGTGCATTTTGCCAATGGCTACACTATATGAAGCAGTATTTGATCTGATTAGGAAATAAATTAGAGGACAGATTATATTACAAACCAACAGTTTTGTTTTAATTGAATTTAGCATCTGACTCACTCTGAAAATGCCAGGGAATTTGTGTTTATAGTTGAAATCCAATCATAAATCCATTCCACATCTTCACATTGCCATACAGAAACACAACTTTGCACAGTAGCTTTTCCTCCCTTTACTCTGAAAAGAAATTATTACAAGAAGCATCAAGTGGAAGATAGGGTTGGTATAAAGAAGGAGCCTTTCAGTCCTGGGGAGGTGTGGAGAGGATGAATATACCTTTTGAATTATATTGAAATACCTATATATTCCCCTTCAAGGAAGGGGCTTTTGTAGTTCAGTGAAGCTATGAGCTATGCCGTACAGGGCCACCCAAGATGGACAGGTCATAGCTGAGAGCTCTGACAAAAAGTGATCCACTGGAGAAGGAAATGGCAAACCACTCCAGTATCTTTGCCATGAAATTCTATGGACAGGTTCAAAAGACAAAAAAATATGATGCCGGAAGATGAGCCCATCAGGTCAGAAGGTGTCCAATATGCTACTGGGGATAAGCAGATGACTAGTATGAGTAGTACCAGAATGAATGAAGCGACTGGGCCAAAACTGAAAGGACGTTCAGGTGTGGAGGGAACTGGTGGTGAAAAGTCAGTCCGATGCTGCAAAGACTTTTATTCCATAGGAACCTGGAATGTCACATCCATGAATCAAGGCAAGCTGGACGTGGTCAAACAAGAGATGACAAGACTGAACACTGACATTTTAGGAATTAGTGAACTAAAATGGACAGGAATAGGTGAATTTAATTCAGATGACCATCAGTTATACTACTGTGGGAAAGAATCTTACAGAAGAAATGGAGTAGCCATCATAATCTATAAGAGTAGGAAAATCAGTATTGGAATACAATCCCCAAAATGACAGAATGATATCAGTTTGAATCCAAGGCAAACCATTAAACATCACAGTAATCCAGGTCTATGCCCCAACCACTGCTGCTGAAGAGGATGAAGTTTACCAGTTCTATGAAGCCCTACAACACCTTCTAGAAGCAATGCCAAAATAATTATGTGCTTATCATCATGGGGGATTGGAATTCTAAAGTAGGAAGCCAAAAGATTACCAGGATAACAGGCAAGTTTGGCCTTGGAGTACAAAATTAAGCAGGGCACAGGCTGGTAGAATTTTGTCAAGAGGATACAATGGTCATAGCAAACACTCTTTTCCAACAACCCAAGAGATGACTCTACACATGGACAACACCAGACAGTCAACATAGAAATCAGATTGACTATTTGCTCTGCAGCCGAAGATGGAGAAGTTCTATACAGTCAGTAAAAACAAGACCAGGAGCTGATTGTGGTTCAGATCATCAGCTTCTTGTTGCAAGATTTAGGCTTTAATTGAAGAAAGCAGAGAAAAGTATTAGGCCACTCAGGTATGAACTAAATCATATCCCTAACGAATATACAGCAGAGGTGACAAATAGATTTAAAGAATTAGATCTGATAGACAGAGTGCCTGAAGAACTATGGACAGAGGTTCACAACATTGTACAAGAGGTAGCAATTAAAAACATCCCAAAGGAAAAAAAATGCAAGAAACCAAAATGGCTGTCTGAGGAAGCTTTACAAATAATTGAGGAGAGAAGGGAAGTGAAAGGAAAGGGAGAAAGAGAAAGATACACCCAATTGAATGCTGAATTCCAGAGAATAGCTAGAAGAGTTAAGAATGCCTTCTTAAATGAACAGTGCAAACAAATAGAAGAAAACAATAGAATAAGGAGGACCAGAGATCTCTTCAAGAAAATTGGAGATATGAAAAGAATGTTTCATGCAAAGATGGGTATGATAAAGGACCAAAATGGTAGGGATCTAACAGGAGCAGAAGAGATTTTTTAAAAGGTGGCAAAATTATATAGAAGAACTATACGAGAGTAAGCTTAACATCCCTGAAAACCTTGATGGGGTAGTCACCTTGAGCCAGACATGCTGAAATGTGAAGTCAAATGGGCCTTAGGAAGTCTGAGCAACATTCCAGTTGAACTATTCAAAAACTTTAAAGGAGATGCAGTAAAAGTACTAAACTCCATATGCCAGCAAATTTGGAAAACTCAACAGTGGCTACAGGATTGGAAAAGGTCAGTTTACATTCCAATCCCAAAGAAGGGCAATGCCAAAGAATGTTCTAACTACCGCACCATTGCACTCATTTCTCATGCTAGCAAAGTTATGCTCAAAATCCTACAAACTAGGCTTCAGCAATATGTGGACCGAGAACTTCCAGAAGTACAGGCAGGATTTTGAAGAGGCAGAGAAACTAGACATCAAATTGCCAACATACGCTGGATCATGGAGAGAGCTAGGGAGTTCCAGAAGAACATCTACTTCTGCTTCATTGACTATGCTAAAGCCTTTCATTGTGTGGAGCACAACAAATTGTGGCAAGTTCTTAAAGAGATGGGAATACCAGAGCATTTTATTTGTCTCTTGAGAAACCTATATGCAGGTCAAGAACCAGGCATGGAATCAGTAATTGGTTCAAAATTGAGAAAGGAGTTCGGCAATGCTGTATACTGTCACCTTGCCTATTTAACTTGTATGCAGAGCACATCATGAGAAAGGCGGGGTTAGATGAGTCACAAATTGGGATCAAGATTGCAGGGAGAAATATCAACAACCTCTGATATGCAGATGATACCACTCTAGTGGCAGAAAGTGAAGAGGAACTAAAGAGCCTGTTGATGCGGGTGAAGGAGAAGAGTGCAAAAGTTAGCTTGAAACTCAACATCAAAAAAACGAAGATCATGGCATCCGGCCCTCTAAATTCCTGGCAGATAGATGGGGAAGAAATGGAGCTAGTGACAGATTTTATTTTCCTGGGCTCCAAGATTACTTCAGATGGGGACTGCAGCAAAGAAATTAAAAGATGTTTGCCCCTAGGGAGGAAAGCTATGGCAAATCCAGAGAGCATCCTAAAAAGAAGAGACATCACCCTGCCAACTAAGGTGCGTCTAGTCAAGGCTATGGTATTCCCAGTTGCAATGTATGGCTGCGAAAGTTGGACCATAAGGAAGGCTGAGCGTCAAAGAATGGAGGATTTTGAACTCTGGTGCTGGAGAAGACTCTTTCGAGTCCCTTGGACTGCAAGGCAAACAAACCGGTCAGTCTTAGAGGAGACTGCTCATTAGAAGGTCAGATTCTGAAAATGAAACTGAAATACTTTGGCCACCTCATGAGAAGGAAGGACTCCCTGGAGAAGAGCCTAATGCTGGGAGTGATTGGGGGCAAAAGAAGAAGGGGATGACAGAGAATGAGGTGGTTGGATGGAGTCACTGAAGCAGTAGGTGCAAACTTAAATGGACTTCGAGGAATGGTAGAGGACAGGAAGGCCTGGAGGATCATTATCCATGGGGTTACGATGGGTCAGACATGACTTCATACCTAACAACAACAACCTATATATTTGAAATAAATCCTTGAATAAACATTCTAGCATCTTTAAAAATATATTTGGTTCTTCTATTTGCTTCAGTATGATGGTAATGATATTTTGACTTAACTATGACTCCATAGGTAGAGTGGTTCAGGATTCAGTATATGGATAGGGGTTTTCTGGAGGCCCGGCAGATGCTGTTGTTTCAGTTGACCTCAAGCAAATGCTTAGCAGAAGAGCTCCATTTTGCAGGTCCTGCAGAACTGTGGATGTTCAGGAAGGGCCCTGATCTCTTCATGGAGCTCATTCCACCAGGTGGGGGCCAGGAGAAAGTTCAGAACTTAAAAAAAAATGTTGACAACATATTATACAGTGGCTGGGAAATAAATTAGTAACATATTTACCTACTTACTAAGAAGCATCAAACACATGCTTAGAATTGACCTAACCAGACAAACGAAATACTGTTCCCCTATTATTGTAAATAATAATAATCAGCTGAATTACTGGCCAGTTTAGTTCTAATCGTTTGCTGAAATGTTCAGATGCTTCCAAGTTCATTTGTTTCTGAGTTAAAATAATTGCTAGTAACTTGCACTCCCTGCCACCTGTCTGCCTCTGCATATTTTTTTTGAAGGCACATTAAAATAATATCCATTGGAGGGTTTTTAAAAGTTTTTAAATTGAAATCCATTACATTGGTGTGTCTGTGAGCCAGGTGTTTCCCCTTGAACTTAGTTGAGTTTGCAATCTAGTCTTGCAGTCACTTCATGAACACATATAGCTGACAGCACAGGCACAGCAGTGTATAAATTGTCGATAATTTTAATGATATATCTGACTGCTCAGGCCCAAAATGATGATAAACTGCAAGCAATTCTGTGCTTTACAAGCAGGTCAGCATAATGATCCATCTATGAACATGGCAGTTCTTTGTAAATGTCATGATTTAGTTTGCGGACTCAGCCACAGGCTGTAATATATTTGTTACCTGTTACCTTGTCCTCTAGCACAAGTGCAAAATAAATGCAAAACTACTCAGTCTAGTATTATGCTTGAGACGAATGCTGATAGGAAGTGCCAAAGCAGCTCTGATCAACAACTCATCTCACTTTCTTGAAATTCTCTTTCATACAGGCAAATTCTTCTGGTAATCAAGCTTCTCTGCTAATTTTCCACCCAATTCAGCATCCTCAAAAGAGAGAACATTATAGTGCTAATGCTATTTCAAATTCAGAAATAAAGACATCTCATTAAAAAGGCGCCATATAAAATTTTAAACTTTTTTTTTGAAAAAAATTAAAAGGACTTGCAGGAGGCACCTCACTTCCTCCGGCCTCCAAAGTTTCCTCTTTTGCTTTCCTGAAAACCCCATAGCCTCTTACCTTTTTCTGGTTCCTTCTCTCCTTCTAGGATTGCTAACCTGGAGGACTTCGACATCACAATGTATCTCCCAGGCACATAAATATGTTTCCTTTAGGATGACCAGCTCCATCACAAATTCCTAGAGATTTGGGGGGAGCCTTGGTAAGGTGAGATTTGGGGATGGAAGCAACCTCAGCAGGACATTAAGACCATTAAGACATCCAAAACATCTATTTTGACCAAGGTGACTGATCTCTGTAATATGGGGAGCAGTTGTAGTTCTGAGTGAACTCCAGGTCCACAGAAGAAATGGCTGCTTTGAGTGGTGGATTATATGGCATTTTTCCATGCTGAGCTCTCGCCCCTCCTCAAATTCCAGGCTCTACCCTCCAAATTTCCAGAAATTTCCTGGCCTGTAGTTGGTAACTTCTTCTCACCCAACAGCCAGCCTACCTTAATCTGCTTGTCTTGACTTTCCCTTTCCCAGCAACCTTTCCCAAAAGAATAGAAAAGGATCTGGCATGCTGAAATTACTTGCAGCTCTTTCAGCCTGACTGTGGGGCCCACAGACCTCTGTCAGTACGAAAGGACTGCAAACCAGTTCAACATGCTGAATTGCTCCCCCTTCCTCCAAAGGTAGGGAAGTGATCCAGCATGCTGAAATTCCTTGTAGTCATTTTGGGCTGACAGCATGGCATGTGCACCTGCCTGGTCTAAGTTAAAATGACTCCTAGCCAATGCCCAAACCAAAGTGAACAAATGTCTATCAAATGTTCAGAGAAGGCACTTCCCCCAAACCTTGGTTCAAGGGGCATGTATCAAGGCATTTTTGGGGAAAAAATCATTTGTGCACTCAGTATACTTTCTGTCTTTCAGGGTTATAGGTAGGTCAGGCAATCACAGTTCCCTACTTGGCTGGTCTCTTTTACAGTTACTAGAGACCCATGGCCCTTTCACATATCAGATCCCATCTGTCATTCAGCAGAGGCATTACCAGCTAGAGCAGCCTTTTAGTAACCATCCCTCACTCAAACACTACACAGTGCTGTTGGGAATTGGGATTCAACCATTGCTTCATTCACACACTGCCACCATTTATTCATATCATAATATATTTGTATATATACATAGATGGATATCTTAGCTTGAATACAATAGTTTCTTTCCCTGAGAAAACAAATATCCAACTCACAAAGTTAAACACAGAATGAGTTAACTTTTATTTATGGTTTGAATTTAGGATTGGAGAAAATCAAGCAGAGATTACGAAGTTCCTTTGCAGCTGAACTTCTAAACTATCTTTGTATTCAAAGCTTAGGGATTTTTCATTAGAAATTGCTCTTTTTCTTGTCAGCATTAAGCTGCTCTTTTCTATCTGGGTATCTTCTGGGCATGGAATTGAGATCAATGTGGGTGGCATGAGATGTGAGGCAAGGAATACCAATGACCTGTACATATCATCTTGGGCCACGTTTGTGGCTGGATGTGGGAGCAGTGAAGTTATTGGGGGTATTTTTGGATTTTACAACATCATCTTGTTGTTTTAAATTGTTAACAGAAGGAATGATGGGGATTGTTAATTTTATGGTTTTATAGTTTTACTAGGGGCAAAGCCCATTGTATCCAAGAATACAACGGGTGCTAGAGCTTGGTAGTGGGAAGAGGAAAGGGAGGAGTTGTCCAGTCTGTAAGGGCATGGGGTTGAATGTGTGTGTTGTATGGGAGGTTGTAGTGGCGTGGTGGCAAATGAGGGCATGGGTGTGGAGATGTTCATTGTGTGTAGGAGAAGACTGACCTTTGGGAATTGTGGCCTAGTGGTTACAGATGAGCTTTCCAGAGCCATGTCTTCAGATATGTGAAGAGAAAATCAGACTGGAGACTCTTCTTAGGGGAAGATTACATGGCAACCAATTCCCCCCAGTTCTGTGTCATTTCCCTTCTTGTGTGAGTTAGGCCACAGACACCAAAATGCCCCTCTGCCCTAATACACATGGGGTAGTCACAGTACACAGGTGTACACCCTGTTCCTTCTCCATTTTTCCACTGTTGATAAAATGCTATGTGCCCACATGCTTCTTACATGGTTTCTCCTGAGAAGAACGGATTGTTGTACCCTGTTGTTTACTACCCAAAGGAGTCTGAAAGTGGTTTACAAACACCTTCTCCATTTATCTCCTTACAATATTTAACCTGTGAGGTATAGAACTCTAGTCTCTCCTGGTGAGGGCCCAATCAGAAGGCGCTTTGCACCTTCCGATTGGCCACTCTGCTTGTCAGTCCGGAGCTAAGGGGCCAATCCGGGAATTTTGATCCTGGACTCAGCCCACCCCAACACCCCTTACTATTTTATTAAGAGGGACAGATGGGGCTGTTTGGCCATTTGTCGGGAGAGGCGGGATATAAATCCAATAATAAATAAATAATTAAAAGGTAATTGTGAGTTTTCTGCATTCTGCAGGAGGTTGGACTAGATGATCCAGGAGGTCCCTTCCGACTCTATAATTCTATGTTTCCATACAGACTCACTCTGCACTGATCCAACGGCTGTTTTCAACTGTCCCTCTCACCAACATTCCATTAGGTCCCATTGAATGCTCTTAGGGAGAGGCAGAACATAACCTGCCCATCACAGTTATTGTCTGGAAGTATGGTAAATTTTGAAAGGTTGTATCTAAAGACTAACAGCAGAAACAGCTTTTGATGCAAGGTACATTTCATCAGTTCCTGTGGAGGGGTCCTTGACTTGAAGAATCAACATTAGCTAAACAAACCCTTTGAATTCCATGCAACATCATTGTGCAGTTTAGCTTTTTCTTTGCTGTACAGAGGGTTTAATTACACAATCTGATTTCATTTTAGGGCCACAGTTCTGCAATATCAAAGGTTTTTGTTTTTTGTTTTTTGTTTTTACTTTTTACCCCCACCCTACCAAAAGCCTGAGGAGTTTTAATTAGCTTGTATTCTGCTCTAAATCTGTATTAAAGAAAGGGGATCTTTTTTTCTTCCTTTGGGAGAATCAACCCACAGTCATTACTACAAAGCAATGTATAGTGATCTAATTAGAAAGGATCTGATGTCCTGACATAAGCACATGCATAGGACCTCCATTCAGTGTAATCTTTAGACAAGCGGGTATACCTAATATTTGCACACGTGCTTCCTTATATGTTGTCATAATAACACTCCTGCTTGGCATTTGAGGCATCCCAGCTCCAGGTATTAGCGCAAAAGCCTATCCAAATTTTGTATAGGGTTTAAATGCAAAATACAGGATGCTGGCAAGCTCATGCCTAAAATAAAGAAAGAAAAAGAGAGGCTTCCTTTGCATGCTGAAAGCATGGCAGCTGCTGCATAGACTGCAATGGTGGGTGCCATGAATATAGATATGTCCATGAATATGAATACAGATATATCTTTGATGCATATGTCCCTTCAAAACAGATGTGGATACCCCCTTGATGTCTATCTCCTTTACAGTTCAGTTAATCGAAATGGGGTTTTAACAAAAGAATCAAATGTTCTCATTGGCATTTATAAGCTTGAAATGCTGTGCTAAATATTTTGGATTGGGGTAGGGGGAGATGCCCAGCATTCAATGTTATAATATGTGTACTGAAAACAGAGTTTATTCAGTGTCAGCCCATTTCATTTTGCTTGACATAAAGCATTGAATGTAAAATCAGTCATGGTTTGGAACAGAAGCATAATGTTAAAGTATGTGTATTTGTGGGGGGAGGGGGGGAGAACTAGTTTACTATATTGTATTACTGAATGTATACAGATGGGATACAGTTGCAGAAATGGTAGTTCAGTAAGCTGCTTAGATCTGAATGTGATTCCGTATTTCTTACTATACATACAAGATTGTCATAAACCAATAGCATTAGTGCTTGCTGGCTAAGGAAGTTAAATAACCTTAGAGTGAAATTTGATTTACTGCTCAGGATTCTGTGGCGCGAAGCAAGGAAAATTATTAAAGCGGAAAGTGGAAAATAGCTTCAGAGGGAAGGCTACATTGAAGGATGTCTATAAAAACATGTTTTCCATACAATCATTGAGTACAATTATAGCTGGCAACTTTAGAACTAGCATTAGTAGGGCTTCTGATGAGTTAAGGTTTTAAGGACAACAGAAACCTAACAGAACTCTGTGAATAACCAAGGTGAGCGATTAAATGAAATTGATTTCAATGGGTACACCTAATTTTGCTGAACATATTGATAGGCAGCAGTCCCATGCATGTTTACATGTATCAAATGGAACTATTCCAAATAATGTGGATGCATTTAAGTAATGCAAACTTTTTTGCATTCAGCATTTTATATGACATAAGGCACTGAATGCAAAAGCAGTCACAGTTGGAACAGAAGCATTCGTACTATGGTCTAACCTGTCACAAACACAGGTTTTAAAAACCTAATCATCATTATAATTATACAAATATCTCTCAACAACGTGGAAGAGGTGATCAAAGCCCACTTGTTGTGCGAATTTGAAAATTCCTCCCCAAATTCCTGCTTGGCCCCACAAATGTAACTGACAAATCCCATATTATAATTTGGGAAAGACGGATGAGTCAACACACAGACCCAGCAAGCTCTAGGACAGAGATAGTCAACCCGTGGTCCTCCAGATGTTCATGGACTACAATTCCCATGAGCCCCTGCCAGCAAATGCAGGGAATTGTAGTCCTTGGACATCTGGAGGACCACAGGTTACCCCTGCTCTAGGAGACACAGACAGGTTAAAACAACAACAGCAGCAACAAAATTCCAATGATCCTTTTATTTTGGTTGGAATGTGCAATATGGGGTGGGCCATACTGTGCTCCATAGGAGTTTTGTGCTCCATTTAAATAGAAGCTGGCTCAAAACTAAGCCACAGCTCAATGTGCTACAAAAGGGCTTTTCACAGGCAAAGCAAAACCATGCTGAGGGAGGATGGGGCCAGGCAGTAGCTATGTGGTGAAGGAGATTGGGTTGTCTCTGGGCCTCCCTGCTCTCCCAAAATGACAGTGAGGGAAGAACATTGAGGATGCCTGTAGAAGAGGCCAAACTGACAGCCTGTGGCAACTAGTGGCATGGGCATGGGACTTGCACTCTTCCCATTGTTGGCAAGAACACTGTAGATGGCCAAAGAGGTGGAGAGGGAGCTAGTGGTTCACAACAAAGGGTCATCATGTCCTCCCTGGCCACAACACAAGAGGCATGCCCAAAGCAACCAGGAAGCAGAGCAACAAGTGAGCAGTGTGAGGACTCAGAAAAGATGAGGAGCCAGCCCAGGCACCATACTCCCTCATGGCAGCAGAAAGGGATGGTGGCTCCCCTGGCTCAGCTCTAATGCTGGAGGAGAACAGGCCAGTATCAAGGGTCTTGGGACAGCAGGTGCCCTGGAGACTGGGCCAGAGCAAAAAGCAAAAACCAACAGCAATGGGTACCTAAACCGAGTTGGGATGTGGGGTATGAAAAAGTGAGTCCTTCCCCAGGTATTTGGACAGAAGGTGGACAAGTCTGCCACACTGGTGATGTGAATATGTATTAAATAAACTACTCTCCATGGTGACTGGAGAAAAGGGTAAGACTGTGGATGTGGGGCCAGGATGGTCTAGGAAGGTTGAAATGTAGGTGAAAGAGCCAGCTGAGGAGGAGAACCTGCATGCTGAAGGAATGTTTGAGAGACAAGATGTGGTGGAGCTACATGGAGCCCATACCCAAGTGCCTTTCAATACCTTTCTGAGGCTAGCTGACTTCAAGGGACAGACAGGCTGAGCAGAAAGAGGTCACCACTACACTGCTTAAGAGTAGCAATATTAAGATAAATTATTTTAATTCATTCTTACCCAATAACAAACCATTTCTTTTCTTTTCAGGAATTTGGAGTCTGTTTCTAATTCAATTTTGATCAAAGAAGAAATTCAAAAACTGGGGGAGGGAGGAAAGGAGATTCTGCAAAATATCAGAATTTTATTCTGCAGATGCTCAGAGGCCTTTCCCATATTCTTAAGCTTTTAATACAGCACCACCCTGTGGTGCACAACATTTTAAAAAAGATACAGAAGGGCATATAGAGGTATGACAGAAAAATACCAAGTTAATTCAAAGGGAAATTTGAGAAAATTCACTGTTGAAACAGGAAAAAAGAGAATAAGAGATATCAATAATTATATCTAAAACTAATTTTGAAAAACAAAACAAATTAATTCATCATAACAAAGTGACTTACCAGGTGACCGCCATTGAAGCGGCAGTGGGTAGGCACAGGAGGATGGAACTGTTTGGCAGAATGTTGGCAGCATGGAATGCAGGGCATGTGTGCCCTGCAGCACGGAGGAGAGGACTGGCATGTGGGGCTTTTATGAGGTGTCACAGGAGCCAGGGCCTGCCTCTTCTCCTGCAGCAGGCGAGTGGAGAGTGTCTCTCCCACCCACCTTTGTTTTGTGGTTATTTTCTGAATGTGTTGAAAGACTTGTTGTTGCAAATTGGGGGTGTTCATTTGCTGTTATACCTTTTGTTTATGCTTGATAATTTGTCACAACTGTGTGAGGGAAGGGAAGGAACATGGAAGGGGGGATGAAGTACTCCCTCAGATAAGGTGCCTTGTTAAAAAGGCTCAGTTTGGTGTGGGCTGACCTGGACCTATTCTGCACACAATAGATAATGCACTTTCAATGCATTTAGGAAGTAGATTTTCCTGTTCCACACAGGAAAATCCAGCTGCCAAAGCACACTGAAAGTGCATTATCCTATGTGTGCAGAATAGGCCCTGGATGGGAATGACCCAGGACCACACCAGTAGAGCAGATGAAAGGGGGTGGGCGGAAGGAGGTTTATGCCTCCTGAAGCATGCCCTGATTCTCTCTACTGGTACGATGCCCAGCAGCAAGGGGATGTATAGGCCTGGCTGAGGACCAGGTTGGGATCCCCAGAGCTCCACTGAGGTTAGTGAACTGGGGCGGATGACCCAGTGAATTATGGTGTGGGTTCCATATCTGCTTGCCAGCAAACACATGGTTGTGATAATAAAGTTGTGTCCTGTTTGCCAAAAAACGGACTTGAGTATGAGCCTTATTCCGAGCCCACATGCCCACCTGCAAGTCAACACTACTTTAGAAATTCTCTTCACTGTACTCCTATCAGACACAAGGGGATGTGAGAATTGAAGAAAGTGGCTCATTTGTCATGGTCTCATAAGTATGGAACTCCTTTCTAAAATCAATTCACCTGACACCAAATCTACTGGACGTTAGGCACTTGTAAAAAAAAATTGTGCTGCAGTTAACACAGATGTCCCTCTGATATTTATTTTTTAAACTTCTATGTTTAGATGGAATTGAGCATGGTCATATGCTCTGATTCTGTTTCCAAGCACCACATATCCAGATGTATCATTTACACAAAACATAATCTATATACATGTAATTAAATGCATGCAAAGGAGCAAGACTGGCCTACCTCACGGGGTGCCTATTGAAGGCAGAGGAAGTATGCTGCTTTGGGACTCCTCTGGGTAGTGAAAAACAGTGTATTTAAAAAGTGGTAGTGAAAAGCCATGCATCTAAAAAAGCCCATCTCTCTCTCTCTCTCTCTCCAGGAAAACACTTAAAAGGTAAAATTAAAAATAAAAATGACATTGATCGGTCAAAAAACTGATTAAAGTAAATGTACTAAAATTCACTAGGGACAAATGCATAGCTCTGCGTTATAGGAAAAGAAGCAAATGCTGTATAAGTTGGAGATAATATATAAGTTGGGGATGATATCTGGCTTGAAACCTTTGTAATTGATCACAAACTTAAAATGTGTTCCAGTGTTACACCTCCTCTCCTCCTCCTGCTTTGCTCTCCCCCCATACACACACACACATAGACACACACCATTTTGCTGATGTTTTCCCCTCTTGCCTCTGGTGTTCCTTACTCATGAAGTTTGGGTTTCAGCCTGGTTATAAGACTGAAGCAGGCTTGGCTGCCCCGGTGGATGACTTGTACTGGGAGAGAGACAGAATGTGTGTGGTTTTCCTGGACCTCTGCATGGCTTTTAGTATAACCAATCATGGTATCTTTCTGGGCCACCTATCTGGATTGGGATCAGAAGGCACCATTTTGCGGGGGTTCTGCTACTGCCTAGAGCAGGGGTAGTCAAACTGCGGCCCTCCAGATGTCCATGGACTACAATTCCCAGGAGCCCCTGCCAGCAAACGCTGGCAGGGGCTCCTGGGAATTGTAATCCATGGACATCTGGAGGGCCGCAGTTTGACTACCCCTGGCCTAGAGGGCAGGTTTCTGAAGGTGCTACTGAAGGACTGCATTCAGCCCTCTGGCCTATGGAATCCCACAAGGTTCTATTTGGTCGTCTATGCTCTTTCTAATTCTATGGTCCTTTGCAAATCTATTACTCTATGAGTGCTCTATATAGGATAAGACTGGTAAGAACACAAGATGCTGACCAGGAAAATTAATTGAAAAATGTAGTATTGTCAGATGTGCTGGCAGATTAAAAAAAAAAAAAAACCTATGAGGCATTTCACCATTTTCGAAAGGGATAATGTAAACGACTCTCAATGGTTTAGGATATTTGATACTGTTGCAAAGCTGAGCATAGCCACCGAGTATGCTAGACACCTGAGTATACTTGTAGGTATATACATATGTTGAACAAGTCTGCACCATAGTTCAATAAGGTTGATCTCAGTTTTATGGCAGTTTTTATAAAACTGGTCTTTAAAAAAAAAGTTATATGTTCTGCAAAGATGCTATATGAATTTCTATCTGTTCATCCAGGAATTGCTTTACATGCATTGCGTAACCACTGTGGTTTGCTAACAGCTAGCAAAGCAATTCCAACTGTCTGTTTTAAAGCAATTCCGCTTTACAAAGTCATTCACAAGCCATTTACTCAAGATGGGAAGACGTATCCATTTACTCTACATAGCCACTCTGACCTCACACAGACCCAGCGAAAATAGCTGCTTCTTAATGATACTCAATTTTCTTGTAAATCCTATTCAGAAAAGTTCATAAATTACAGGTTGCTGTAAAGTTATGATAAACCTCATTTTCAAATGATAGTCCTACAGAAATTACTTTAAAACATACAGTACATGTAATTGAAGGATCAGATACTACGATCAGACCATTAAGTCCCCTTGTAGTTTTGTCTGAGGCCATCATTGCAGGCTCTGAAGGGGCAAGCTTCATACCAAGGTACAATGGCAATCAGTTGCATTGTTACCTTTTACAGAATCATATGAGAGTTGTTTTTATGGATGCTTCTGAATAAGGATATAAAAGAATTTCTCATATTCAGTGGGCTTGCTTGTAATTTTCTATCAATCATATTTTGTATCCAATCCTCTCACCAAGGAGCTTAGGGTACAGGACATAGCTCTCTCTTCTTCTGTTTAATCCACACAACAATCTTGTGAGGGAGGCTAGGCTGCAAGAGAGCGACTAGCCCAAATTCACCCAGGGAGCTTCATGGCAGAGAGGAATACTGTAATTATTTATACTGTAAGAATTAAGATTCTCTTTCCAAGCCAATTTGTTGAACATTAAACAAGAAATTTTGGCCCTTATAACCAGACATTTCCACACTGCAGAGCAGATAGGTAGGGGCAGCAAGTACAAAAGTAGCTCATTATTCTCCCTTCACCTCTGATCCCACATGAGCAGCAAGACCATTCTGGCCCCAGGAAACTTTCATTTCAAAGGGTGAGAACAGCCCCACCCTGTATTTTATGTAGCAGAAAGAAGCATTGGAATGGCAATAAGCCTGTAAACTTTACACACACACAAACAGTTTTTAAATCTGGTAAAAATTAGACCCCTGTGTATACTTCATTGGGAGTGAATTACATGGAAACCAGCGAGACTTAAGAGACATAATTATGAATGCATTCTTATTAGATCAAGCTCTGTAAGTCTGTTAGCATAGTTATGATTACTGGGAAGTAAAGAGTTAAAAGCAGCCATTTACAACAGCCAATCTTCGAATGAGCTGTATTCATCTCATTGGCTACTGACTCATCCTACCCCTTCATATAGCATTGGGTGGATATATCATTTCCTCGAAAGGCAGGCCTACATGCAGTGAACACTTGTCACAGCCAGTCCTTAGAGACTTAGCCACATGAGGCATTTGCCTTAAATGGCCTTAAAATGACCCAAACCGTATCTGCAGGGGAGTGAGCAAGCATGGGAGCCACTTCAATCAATCACTTTTCATGCAATGAATGCTCATTTGGCAGAGATGCCACTGGGATTCATTCCAGCCCCCCCGTTGGCAGCTTTGAGTGTATACGTGTCAGCCTCTCACAGATCAAGTATATGTAATCCAGATCACAGGATGCAACACAAAGAGCAGACCGATACCTGCAGAGTGAAGAGCTGGCAGATGATTCAAGCAAGCTTATTTCAACCATGCTCATCATCGGCTTTTTGATATTCATAGGGCCATGCACCACACAAGTAATACGGAGACCCACTTGAGGGAAATTGGATAAGATATGGTTGTATATTGAATTATGTGTCTGAAATTGCAGTTTTGTATGCTTCAGAAAGTGCAGCAGACTCTGCAGTCTTCCAAATTTTCTTCTCCTTGGTACTTATTCTTCAGCCATCCCACTGGCTCTCTTTTTCTCTCTTCTCTAGTGCTTCAGAAGGATCTGTCAGCAACGTATCATAGTTAATCAGAGCTACCCTATCCTAGTGCAAAATCTAGACAGAGTTCAAAGATATATCATTGTGTCTCATTTGAAGGTCTTGTCATATATCGCAGGTGAAGGTATAAAATGTCAGAAAGATTTAGATAGACTAGATGCCTTTGAGGAGCTAACATTAAAGTAGCACCTTTGGGCAGGATTCATGAACTTTTTATCAAACTTGTTTCATAATTGAGTTGATAAAAGGAAAGAAAGGCATTTCTGCTGAACTAGTTTAGTGAAAACTGAAGATAGAAGTAAAATGCAGCATTTTCTTTTCTCTCTCAGAGATCATATAGAAGTTATTCTTGTCGCAGCAAGAGCTAATTTTGTTTACTGATTTTTTTGTTGCTGTCAGTATGATGCGTTGGCTTTGTTTAAAGTGAATGATCTGATGTAGAGGAGAATGATAAAAAATAATACTATAGTGTTCAGTTATGATTATGCTAACCTTTCAAATGTTCTATCACATCCATTTAAGGCTGTGCTCCTAAATTCACACCATAGAAAGTAAGTTCTGTTAAGCTCAGTTGGCCTTTATTCAGTCAAGATTAGACATGCATAGCATTTCTAAAACTATAACATTTACAGTCTGTTGAAGGTCCTTTGCTCCCTCTATATGACTGATGTACATATTTGAGCCAGCATAGTTTATTACTTAAAGATGTGAAATCCATACTGGAATTCTCAGCGTGACAGATGTTGCATGCTGGGTCAACTGGTGATAGTCTTTATTTATTTATTTATTTATTTATTTATTTATTTATTTATTTATTTATTTATTTATTTATTTATTTATTTATTTATACCATGATTTATATCCCGCCACTCTGTGAAGGTTTGTGGCAGGTTGCAGAGTCAAATAAAAATCCAAAACTCCATTAAAACCCCTGACATAAAATACAACAATATTCTCTCTCGGTCTAACCTCCTTCTCTGGGTTGTTGTGAGGATAAAATGAGGGAGAGGAGAATGATGTTGTGAGCCAGTCTGGGTTCCACGTGGAGGGAAAAACTGGGATATAAAACAAGAAATACCCAAACTTAGTGAATGGGTATACTGCAAGTACATTAAATGGAATCTGGTGATAAAAGGATATGAGAACCTATATAATACTAAATCCAGATAATAGTGTAGAAATGTAACATTGCTGTCTTTTCTTGGTAACATGCCAGTAATGTAACTTTTGAATTACAGGTCAAAATCCAATAGCCCTACCAGGTCAGATGAAGAAAGCAGCAACAGTTGAATTTTCTGCTTTTGAGAAACTGTGATAGGGCAAGTTACAGCCTCAAAAACTTATACAAATTTAAAACATTAAACATCAATAACTCAGGGAGGATAGGACAAACGAAATTCAATGAATGATGACAAAATGTCTGTTCCAATGCCAGAAATCATTTTAGAGTATCTCAGTTGTTGCTGTGTTTTTGTTTGTTTGTTTTTTGAGACATGTAGTCCATTGCAAACTCATGAAACCGTAAAGGTACAAGAAATCGCCAGCCTACTGACTAGAATGGTAATGTTTCCCCCCAAATATCTTTAACAACTGCACAATCTGTAGAAATACCAGGTGGAACCTTTCTTAGTAATGAGATGCTATAATGGTAGAACCTTTGAGAGGGATAAAAATGAAAGAAAGGAATGGGCTAGTGAGTTCCCCTTTACCAGCAGAATTGATTTATTATGAATAAGCATTTGTTCCATGAAAACTCTGAAATGAAACTGCAGCTTGCTGGTAGGGAGAAATATATAAAGTTGAGGAATGGCAAAGTGAGAAGCAGTTGATGATAGTTAATATAGTGTTTTGTGCAGAGCATCTCTGCATTAGAAGGATGTGATTTATGAAGCATGTTTTATAAGGCAGGTAAATTACACCAATTCATTTAGCAAGCTAATTTAGCTGTGTAATTTTAAACAAATATTGACAATGACATTTAGGCATCAGTCCAGTAAAAAGCCATTATTTTTCCAAGCAGTAATTTTTCCCTCTACTGGAGATTATAACTTGCAATTGTATTCCTATCTGCTTTTGAAGCAGGGAATGGAGGTGGGAATTATCTTGGACAATAATAGCCCAGTCCTTTTGATCGGAATTTATTCCTAAGTAAATATGCAAAGCATTAAAGCCTAAGAAAGAGGGGAACTGATCCAGTAAGCATGACAATTACATTTCCAAAATTGTGGATCTGCAATTTGGAGAAGTGACCTGTGCCTTTAAAAGTTCAGATCCACAATAATTAGGAGTAAGAAAAGTCAGGCTATGTCACATGAGCAGTTCAGTATTCTGCTCCTCATGGTAACCAATCAGATGCCACAAGGAAATCCAGGTGCAAGTTACAAGTATTATTGCTTTTCTCCCATTGCTATCCCTTGAAATGCACTGTCTGAGGATGGAGGTTTCATTTAATCATCATGGCTTATATCTTTTGTTAGGCATATTTTCCATGATAAACTTCAAGTCCAATGGGACCTTTAAGACCAGCGGTAGTCAAACTGTGGCCCTCCAGATGTCCATGGACTACAATTCCCATGAGCCCCTGCAGCCATCTGGAGGGCCCCAGTTTGACTAAGTCCAACAAAGTTTCATTCAAGGTGTGAGCTTTTGTGAGGTGTGCATGCCACTAGGATCAAATTTTGTTCTGCTACTTCAGATGAACAGTTACCCATCTTAATCTTATTTTTCATGAGTTTGTCTAGCCCCCTAAACTAGTACATCTTGTAGAAGTTTTGGTAGAAGGATATACTGCATCTCTTCTGGAAAACTGATAGAGGAAAAAGAAAAATCAAGAGGACAGTGGGGAACAAATTGAAATGCCTGTCTTTTCAACTAGTCCTTCATTTACAACTACATAGAGAAACAGTAAGAATTTGGTAGGTGAATGAAATAATCACTGTGGGGGAGGGGAGTCAAAATCTAAAATTCCTGGTTTCTCTTGGAGCCATTAGATGTGACAGCTAAAAAGTAAGGTACACCTACAAATATCCCCTCTGACTATTATGCATCTAAGTATTTTAAGATTTTTAAAAGATTAAAAAAAAAAAAGATTTCTCCAGAAACCTGCTTGAGGCTTCTAACACAAAGTAAAATCTGCTAAAACATCAAATTAACTCTAACCCCTCTGAACATTACAATCCAATAAAAGAGATACCCCCATATATCGTATTCAATTTTTCAGAGTCCCCGTACATATTATTTTTCTGATGATGATGCCTGACTTTTCCCGTAATCACTTCTCCTCAACTGGCAGCAGTTTCTTTTAAAGTATGGATTAGAGATAGTCTTTTTTGTTTTTGCTTGCAACCTCAGCTGAAACCTCTTCCCTATTATCTACACTGATCAGAAGAGGAGGGAAATATTACTGTAACCAACACTGTAAAGGCAGAAGCAGAAGAAAACAATTAGTTATTATATGAGGTGTAGTAGAACTTGCATGTTTATTTCTCTAGACTATGTGGTAAATTTTCTATGATCTTTTAGTCTTTTTTTTTTACCTTTTAAAATATACTGGGTCAGCCATAAAATTTTTAAGTAGTAAGATGAAAGATTTACAAGAAACATTAAAAAGTGAACATGAGGTCACTTTGCCTTTGTTGTAACATCCCCAAGGTCCTTTGGAGAGTCATTATCCTGACACCTAGGAGGTTACTTGTTAAACCAGATTAGATGAGCTTGTGCTTCCTCCAGATTTACCCCTGGGATGGAATCTGCTATAAAATCCTTTTTAAAAAGCTCCTGCCACCTACTGTGTTAATGAACAGTTGGACTGTTTTATAGGCTATGGGGGAGAGATCTAAGTAGGATGTGAGTTACAGCTCTAGCTTTCAATCTCTAATGGCATAATTTCCCTAAAGAGTGAGTTATCATGTAGTTTCTCAATAACTTGGCTGAGAGGACAAAGTCGTAAATGTGAAGCAGCACAAGGTTAGGGACAATCACCTTTCTCCGCTCTCTCCAGAACATGGAGGTTTGCTTGATTAACAAGCTAAGTTTATTAACATACTCAATACAGACTTGTCATCATGGGAGGAAAAGAAGTCAAATGTCCTGGGTTTGAATACTTCCCATAAATGATATAATAGGTAGAATATATGTAATTTAACATACATATTTTGGGTTCAATTTTAATATAAATAAACCTGGCCTTTTTATTTATCCCATTTGATGCTGTTGGTTCTTCTCATGTTTGTGTCAGCTGCAAATGGTGATCTGTATAATATGGATAACAGTACTCAAGAGGGAAACAAAAAATTTCAATGGAGAGTTTGTTCAAAGTTTATTGGTGTTTATTGGACCTGAAATTTGTGAGTAAAAGAAAAGTTTAGAGCAGTTTTGGTAACGTGGCATGGCTGTTTTCATGGCCACATGGATTCCTTTTACTAACTTCTTTATAAGAACATAAGAATCCTGTTGGATCAGATCAGTGGTTCACCTAGTCCAGCATCCAGTCTCACACAGTGGCTAATCAGTTCCTCTGGATGGCCAACAACAGAGCATAGAGGCTGTCACTTTCTCCTGATGTTGCCTCCTGGCTCTGGGATTCAGAGGCATAGTGCTTCTGAGTATGGATATTCCCTGCATTTACCATGATTAGTAGCCACTGAGAGACCTAGGTCTTATCTGCACTGGGCTTTTTATCCTCCATCAGCTCAAATTTAAATAAGAAATCTGCACCTGATACAATTTCCAGTCTTATGTTATTCAGTTTAATTATTACATCTGCAACATCCCATCTCAAAACCACCTTTCCCTAGGATATCTGAGAGTGGATATTGGAGAAAATTACTCCCAAATCTCACTGTTCTACATGCAGACATTTGCCTTTTGGGATTGTCTTTCCAGTCTTCCTCTTCCTAGCCCGGCTGCACCTCTACAGTTCTCCTTGAGACTGCTACTTTGTACTTTTTCAGCACTCCCACCCCCATGCTCATTCTGGCACAACCCCAACCCCCCAGCACCATTGGACTGGCCAGGAAGCCAGATTAAGATAAAAGGCACCTACAGTCACTGGCATGTGGTCCCCAAATCCAGCAGGCAGTAGACAGGAGATTAACAATTAGAACAATTGAAATGCAGAAGACCGCATCTCTGTGAAAGAGGGTTTGAATTGGAAAAAAGAAATGCTGCAAGTCTTTTGCAAGATCCAGGTTCAGATTGATCAGAAATCGGCATGATTTAGAGTGGTAAAAGCCCGCCATTGCAGATAGTACCCTATCCTCCATGAATCTTTTAAAGCAGTTTATTTCTGTGGTCAGAAAATTCCACATCTCTATGTAGAATATTATTTTCTTTTGTCTGTGCTGAACCTACTGTCCACCAGCTTCATTGGATGCCCTTGAGTTCTAGTATTTTGTGAGATAGTGTTCTCTTTGTCAACTATCTCAATCTCATGAATAATGTTATAAACCTCAGTCATACCCACCTTTGTTGTCACTTTTCTAAACTGAAAAGTCAGAGACTCTTTAGCCTTCCTTTAAAGGGAAGGTGCTCTAACACACTAATCATCTTGGTTGCCCTCCTCTGCACTTTTTCATGCTCTGCACTTTTGTTTTTGTTTTTTTAGATACAGTGAACAGAACTATACACAGGATTCCAAATGAGGCTGCCTCATAACTTTATACAGGGTCATTACAATATTGGCCATTTTATTCTCAATCCCTTCTCTGATAATCCCTAATATGAATGTTGCCTTTGCCACTGCTGCAACACACTGGGTTGATACTTGCATTGGGCTGTTCACTGTGACCTCTCTCCACTTCAGCAAGTAGACCCCATTAGCTTATACTTGAAGTTGGGATTTTTAGTACCAATTTGCAACCCTTTATACTTACCAAAATTGAACTTCATTTGGCACATTGTCGCCCATTCACCCAGTCTGTGGAGGTCCTCTTGGAGGTCTTCACAACCAGCCTTGGTTCTCACCATCCTGAATAATTTTGTGTCATCTGGAAACCTGACTACGACATTCCTCAGCCCTCATTCGAAATCACTGATGAATACATTAAACAGTACTAGCCCCAATACTGATCTTTGCAGGACCCCCACTGCTTACTTACTTCCATTGTGAGAACTGTCCATTGATTCCTGCTCTTTGCCTCCTGTCATTTTACTGGGTGTTAATCCATAAGAGAACTTCTTATTCCATGACTGCTAAAGTTACTCCTTGCCCTGAATGACCCTGCTTCCAGCATTGCATTTGTAGCACATACATTCACTTGGAATTAGGTTTGTAGGTTAATATTTTGCACCTGCAACTGTATTAAAAGTATATGGGAATTTATGCTTTGTCTGAATTACCATTACAAATAGACTGTGAACAGGTTGCAGAGCCATATTGCTAAGTACTACACAAATATACATGGAAGCAGGAATGAGATTGCATTTTGTAAGATTCAGACACAACAGATGGGTAATGGAAGCACATTTTAGCATAAACCAGTTTATTGTATAACTTGTAGGAGTAGCAGGAAAATCAGTACAAACTACACTCTCAACAAGTTGCCTTGTTTGTAGCCACTACAATATGGCAGTACTTTGTAAGCAAACTGCCACACTGTTCTTAGGATGGACAGTTAAATAGCAGATGGGATTCTGCCTGTTGAATTTGGTTTAATCTATCAATAAGTTCTGTTGTGTAACCATAGCCATTCTTCCTTTAAGCTGCTAACTTTAAAATCACAGACATAATAGTTCATTGACATCCTGAGAATTATTATAACTTGTTCCAGCAGCTGAAGCAGATCCTCATGCTCTGCATTTCAAAGTGTTCTTTCAAAAGCATTCTGTCTTACTAACAACATGGTCTAAACATGGCAAACATTCTGTTTTCATTAAGTGCTTGAGAATGATCGCACTGTGAGTTCTGTGATGATCGTTCTTCAAAAGGTCATCTACCTACCTACCTACTTACTGTCTCTCTGTCTCCCTGACTGCTTCACAAATTATATCCTACCTTTTTAAGGGAAAGAGCTGTAGTTCAATGCATGGGTCACTGCTTAGAAAGCAGAAGGCCCTGAGTTCAATTAGTGGCATGTCCAGTCTAAAGGACCAGAATTTAGATAATGTCAAAGACTTCTACTTAAGACCTGGGATAGTTGCTGCCAGTCTGAGCAGACAATACAGATACTAATGAACCAATTCAGTATAAGTCAGATTCATACTTGTTCATCTGTGAATTTCTTTAAAGGTGGCTATTTACTTCCCATTCTGTATGACTGGAATGCCAAACTTTTTTTAAAAAGTCAGAGTGGTTCAGCAGTGGAATCAGCTGCCTAAAGATGTGGTGAGCTCCCCCTCACTGGCAGTCATCAGGCAGTGATTGGACAGATACCTTATTCTGGATGCTTTAGGCTGATCCTGCACTGAGCAGGATAGCCTGTATGACCCCTTCCAAATCTATGATTCTATGAAGGAGCTGCCAAGGGTTTCTATATCAGGTATGTTTGCCAACCTCCCAATGTTTCCTGGAGACCTACAGCAACAACAATAATAAAATATTTATATCTTGCCCTCCCAGTGCTCAGGGCAGGTTACATCCTTAAAAATATATACATTCTAGTTCTCCCAGTTCTACCCTTGACTAAGTCTCAGGAGCAGGTCTTCCATCTCCTCTCCTTGCTCCCTGAACAGTGAGGCCAGCTACTATGGTGAATGTTATTTTTGGCTTCGACCATAAGCCCAGCACAATAACTCTGTCTTGCAGGACCTGTAGAACTGATTTAATTCCTGCAGGGCCCTGATGTCCCCTGGGAGCTCATTCCACCAGGCTGCATCTTGGGGGCTGGGGACCCCAAGAAGGTGTTGCTGTGGCAATCTCAGCACTCTTTGGGGAACTGGCCATTAAGGACTTTAAACCTGATTTGGCCACCAATCTGGAGCTAATGCAGCTGAGCAAGCACCAGTGTTATATGTGCCCCATAATAAGTCCCTTTCATGACTCATGTAGGTGCATTTTGAACTATTTGGAGTTCCTAAACCAGTCTCAATGGCAGCCCTGCATAGAGTGAGTTGTAGAAGTCTAGTCTAGAGGTGACCATCATGTGGATCGCACTGGCTAGGTCTGACTATGAGAGGTACTATGCCCGCTGCCTTGCCTAATGCAGACAGGAAATGCCAGGTGGGTTGTCTTCATGACTTGGGCCTCCATTATAAATTAAGTGTCCATAGTCATACCCAGACTTCTGACACTAGGTTCAATTTATCTCTACACTATAGAGATCAATTCCTCTGGAGAAAATGACTACTTTGGAGGGTAAATTCTATGACATTATATTTATTTATTTACTTCCCTGAAAGCTCATAGGCTAAAAATCATAGATCATAATCACTGAGGTCCCTCCCACCAACCCATCTTCCCTAGGCTCCACTCAAGCATTTCCCAGTCAGAAGTTGGCACCTCTAACAGCAGGCTTTTATTACATGCTGACCTATCCACTCTGCCTGTGTATCCTATAGGGTTTACAACCTCCAGTTGAGCCTGGAGATCTCCCAGAATCATAGAGTTGGAAGGGGCCATACAGGCCATCTAGTCCAACCCCTTGCTCAACGCAGGATCAGCCCTAAGCATCCTAAAGCAATTTCAGCTGTTCCCCAGACCATAGAGATAAATTGTTCCCCAGACCATAGAGATAAGTTGCTTTGGAGGATACAAGCAGCTTCATAAGGAAGGTAATCTGGTATACAGAGTCCTGAAGAAGCCTAAAGTCACATCACATTAGCACTTGGTTCCTACTCTTTCCCATACTCCATCTTCACCAAGCACAATAAGCGAATCTCCAAAATTTTCCCCAAATCAGATTTTGTAGCTCCATCTTGGCAGAAAGCGAAGAGGAATTAAGAGCCTCTTGATGCAGGTGAAGAAGGAGAGTGCAAAAGTTGGCTTGAAGCTAAACATCAAGGAAACTAAGATCATGGCATCCGGCCCTCTTAATTTCTGGCAAATAGGTAGTGACAGATTTTATTTTCCTGGGTTCCAAGATCACTGTAGATGGGAACTGCAGCAAAGAAATTAAAAGACACTTTCCCTGGGGAGGGAAACTATGGCAAATCTAGACAGCATCCTAAAAGCAGAGACATCACCCTGCCAACAAAAGTGCGTCTAGTCAAGGCTATGGTCTTCCCAGTTTCAATGTATGGCTGTGAAAGTTGGACCATAAGGCAGGCCGAGCATCAAAGAATTGAGGCTATTGAACTCTGGTGCTGGAGAAGACTCTTGCGAGTCCCTTGGACCAGTGGTCCCCAACCCCCAGTCCGGGGACTGGTACCAGTCCGTGGATCAGTCAGTACCAGGCCGAGGCTCCTCCTTGTCCTCCTCCCCAGCTGCTGCCTCGGGGGCTACCTTGCCACCCTGCTGCCGGATCACCTTTGGTGCTCTCCAGTGGCCACCATGGCTGGGGTTCCCCCTCAGTGTGGCACTGCGCAGTTGCTGCTGGCAGCGCCCCCCAGTGGGTGGCGGAAAGTCAGGGGTACCGGTGGGAAAGTAAGTGGAGCAGGGGCTCAGGCAGAAGTGACGTCCCTCAGCAAAAGACTACACCCCCCCCCCCGGGCGTCAGTAAAATTGTCAAGCGTTGACCGATCACCAGTGATAAAAAGGTTGGGGACCACTGCCTTGGACTGCAAGGCGAACAAATCGGTCAGTCCTAGAGGAGATCAGCCCTGACTGCCCCTTAGAAGGCCAGATCCTGAAGATGAAGCTAAAATACTTTGGCCACCTCATGAGAAGGAAGGACTCCCTGGAGAAGAGCCTAATGCTAGGAGTGATTGAGGGCAAAAGAAGAAGGGGATGACAGAGAATGAGGTGGCTGGATGGAGTCACTGAAGCAGTCGGTGTGAGCTTAAATGGACTCCAGGGAATGGTAGAAGACAGGAAGGACTGGAGAATCATTGTCCATAGGGTCGTGATGGGTCAGACATGACTTCACAAGTAACAACATAACAACAACTTGGCAACAAACAGGAATTGGGGAGGGGAACAATCCCAGATTGGGATTGTTCTTTTTATGCCTAATTCACAATGCTGGAGGGGGGTCTGTTTTTAACAGGGGTGAGTATGAGCAGCATGTTTTTGTTTTTTTTTTACAACAGGCATTTTAAAAAATGGGGAAATTGCCCATATCAGCCCCTGATAGCTAAGCAGAGACAGGAAACTGGCTCAGATACTCCTTTGTAGCTTAGATGGAGTGCCTGAAGTCTAATGCTGACCCGAATGGAACAGTGAGAATGAGGCTGGGTTTCTTCTCTTCACCACATACTTTGGTATGCAAATGATGATTGAGGAGGAACAACAATACTGCATGGGTAAATTTAAGACAGGCTGTTTTGCTTGCTCGCTAGGAGCCAAGCTGCAGTCCGTGGCTAAACTAACTTGTTCAGCAATGGGTAGAAGGAGACCGTGTATAATTTATGGTTGCATATCAGCTATTAATAAACTCCTGTAACCCCATTCCTTTGTTTCATGGTGCAATATTTCCCTCAGCAACGTCAAATATTAAACAAATAAAAATGCTTTATCACTAACAGCTTTTAAAGTAGTCTTGAAATATCAAATAAGTGCCAAACAAATACAGGCGATAGTCCATAATTTCCCTCAATAAATCAGCCCTAAAGAGTGGTATATGTGCTCCTTTGGGAATCAACAGCACAAAACACACACTAAGTGGAGACAGATTGTCCATTTTACACACAATGTTTTGTAACATGATCACTTGGGCAAAGGACAAAAGCAACATTGGGGGGAAATAACTGTGGCGGGAGGAAAGCAAGCTTAGTGGTTTTCATAAGAAATAAAAAGAGCTGCTAGTGGTGTTTTATGAACTGAGAAAAAATGGAAAGGCTGAAGTGATTCTCATGGGATATCACAATGCATGCAGGAGTTCCCTGGGAGGCATGTAATTGCTAGCAATCAGCAAGAACACCAGTTTTCTTTGGTTCTGTTTCATCCAACCTGATTATCTTTCAGCGAGTGTCCTGCTCACCAGTGAATACAAAGGATCACATTTATTTTGCCAGCATGCAGAAGGACAAAAGACCTTTGCATTTCATCTCACGCCAAGGATATTGCAGTATATTTTCTGCTATTGTGGGCAGTCTGCTGTATAGCTGTTGTTGTTCCCAAACTGCTTCTACAAGGCATTTTCCCCAATGCTACATCACTGCGGTGCATTACCGCGACATCTTATTAAAATATAAACTGTGGCACTACTGGGTGTCAGGAGGATATCTGTGTAGCCCAGCTTTAAGACTGACGTGCAGAGAGCACCGATACATTTTGACTTGGCAGCCTGCCTAGCAAACCATTGTTTTGGCCAGCTTATCCTTATAATAGGAAAGTGAAAATATGGTATGTGAATTCTGCATTTCCACAGTCAAAGCCCTCTAGATCATTCTGGTGCTCAGTGCAAAGTGGACTCAAGGTGAATATTAATCCTGCTTCTGTTAAGTGGAACACTTCCCCACTGAACAGGTGTAACAACTCTCATTTGTACAATTACTAATCCCTGGATGAGCCTCCTTGTTTTTTCCTTCCTTGACTGTAATGAAAATGAGTGTCATTCCTAACCTATTGATAATCCCTCCCCCATATTTTATGAATAAGCTACAGGATATATATTGAAAAGTAATCAATTTGCCATACATTTACTACCACTTAAAGCTAATATATCAATGCACTGCTTCTAAAACTCCTGGAAGGAATCACAGTTATTCAGCATAAATAGGAGTGGATCATTTCAGGAAACATTTCAGGGATGCTCTAAGTGAAAGTAAAGGTATCCCCTGTGCAAGCACCGGGTCATGTCTGACCCTTGGGGTGACGCCCTCTAGCGTTTTCATGGCAGACTCAATACAGAGTGGTTTGCCAGTGTCTTGTTCCCTAAATTGGAGGTCTCCTGAATATATATGGAGGAACTAGCTACTTATTTGGAGACTTATCAATGAACAGGTAACAACAAGCTCTCCATCTGTATATTCCTGGATCCTTCCCTTAGAGACTTGCACGGCAACCAGTTTCTGAAATAAAATGAAAATGATCTTTATTGAAAAATAATTCAAACTAAAACTAGCAAACTTGCACACAAATTAATCC
The DNA here is from genome assembly GCF_049243985.1 of Paroedura picta. Taxonomy (NCBI): domain Eukaryota; kingdom Metazoa; phylum Chordata; class Lepidosauria; order Squamata; family Gekkonidae; genus Paroedura; species Paroedura picta. The sequence continues at coordinate 81,954,738 of NC_135374.1, read as the reverse complement.
AATCATACACACAAGAAAAAAGAGAGAGGTGAGATAGTATGATAGGCGAGTATAAAAGAAAAAGTATAGCTACAGATTTGTATCCAGAAGCTAAGGTTGGGTTTGTTGCCCATAAAACAATATGCTTATTAAGAATGTATATGCATAATAAAGAAAACTAGAACATAGGTAATATTGTTGTCCTTTGTGGACAAAACATTGGGTGAGATCCTGGAGGTTTTCCAAGTCAGAAATAATACCTGTGATTGCCCTGGGTATGCCATTGACTTGCAAATGGGCATTGTTTCCACTGGCGAGAAAAAAGCCAGTGGTAGAGTTTCCCTCCAGGTCCATGATGATGTTTTCTGAGGAATCCAGACAGTTCCTGGAAAACATGGCATCTGCCTGGAGAGTAAATTTCCTGTTTCTGCTTTGGATTTGTAAAACATACATCAGTCTTGGTGAAACTGACAAGCAAATTTATTGCAAAATTTGTCAAGCAAAGTTATTGCAGAACAATATAATGGTGGTGTTTGTGGGAAAACATGTGCAAGGAAGGGTCTGATCACTAACAATATAGATTTCCTGCCAGATATTAGACTGTGGCGCATAAGTCCCCTTCCAATTCTATATTCTACGAATCTGTGATTAAGGACTAAAATAATTAGTTTATTAATTTGGTGGAATATATCCATTCCTTATATCATAATGCAATCTATTCCACTTTATTATTTTTTATATATATGGAGCCATCTTCCATTTGAATTTGGATTTTCCCCTAAGGGAAAATTGTGTGGTCTATTAACTTCCTATTTGGATTCTTTGAGTACTCCTGTTTTTGTTTTAGATGTTTTAGATGTTGCAATGGTCGTGGACCATTTAACAAGGAGTCAAGATCTAGTATGACTTAATAGGTGCATTATACTTGGAAAGAGATTCTCAGATACTTCCACAAAATTACAAGTACAGACTTGATCCTACTATCTTAAGACTTTGTTGCCAAGAGGTTGATCCTTCAAGATAAATTTTCTGATAAAACGGCATTTTTGAGGGGAAACATTTCCATAGCCTGTGGCAAAGAACCTATTCAAAAAAAACTGGATTTGCTTCTTTTACAATGATAAAACATTCTACAATCCATTCTCCCTTTTCAGAGTCTTCATTTTTTGATATGGACTAAGAATGAACATAGATATTTTTCTTTCTTTAACATTTGTTAATTAGCCCCATATGCCAAAATGAAGACACAAGGCAAAATATATACTTTAAGGTACATTAATTACGATTTGAACTACATCAATGATGAGATACCACCTCATTGTATTGGTTCTCTAAGATGATACCTTGTTGAGTTTGCCAGAAAACTCACATTGTTTTCTGGCAAACACTTCTGCTGATGGAAGGGATTTTTGTCAGCAAGACCAAGCTCCCTTGCCTCCCTGCCCTGATAGAGCACTGAAATGATGATCCTCAACATAAAAGGAAAAGGCAGTATTTTGCAGCAGAAGGGGGAATATGCAAAAACTAAATTTAAATTATAAAAATCCTGTATATCCTATACAAAGCCAAGTAAAGAGAGAGAGAACTAAGGCATCAGTCAAAAATATAAATGATTACGAAGAGAAACAATATAACATATGTTTATTCATCCCCAATTTATACTCCAGAACTGAACAATGGTAGAAGGTCATCACTCTTTTCTTAGTGGGTACAACTACTGGTCATAGTATTTTCTGAAGAAACTATTATACCTGCTGATTGGCTTCCTTTTTTAAAAAACTTTTAAAAAACGGATTGGAAAAGGCCGGCAAAACACAGCCCCGTTTTTGTTTTCTGGAATTGGGAAATGAGCTGGGAAAGGGGGGGCGGGGTGAGTGATCGAGCAGCTTTCTCCTGATTATTCAGCCTTGTGTGCACTTTTTAAAGCCTACAATAGCACAAAATGTATTTTTGGGCTTCAGTTACTTGTCCAGCCTTCTCACAACTCAGGCAAGCAAAAACAGTCCCATTGGCATCTTCTGGAGGTGGGAAATGAGCTGGGAAAGAGGGGGTGTGTGTGTAATCTGCCTGCCTTCTGCCGATCCGACAGGGGTCTGAGCAGCTTGTTTTAAAGCCAACCATTAGCACAAAATGTTTTCTTGGACTCCAGGGACAAGGTGAAGCATCTCAGAAATCCACCTAGACAGAAATAAAGTGCAAAAAAATAAATAAAATAAAATACAAATCCCAAAAAGGGGGGAGGGGTGGAATGCTGTATCATTTTGGCATTTCTCCATAGCAACAGGGCAGTGTTGATATTTATTAAAGATGCATCTCTGTTGTGGCATTACCACTTAGCAACATGAAAGTGCCTTTTTTCAATTAATTTCGGGGCTGGTGTGGGGGGAGAAAGTTTCAGTCCATAAGAGAACTGCTGTGCTGTGATTGGTAGCTTCCTATGATTGACAAGCCAAGGAGCAGAGGGAGAAGTTAGTTTTGTTTTCCCTTGCAGCTTCATCAGGTGGCAAAAAGACTCAATGGGGCAGAGGGAAAATATGGGTGGGTTCTCCCCGTGAGGAGGGCTGCAAACATGAGATCTACCATCCCGCATTTGCCAGCAGGAAGCCACTTATGTTTTACCCCTCCATGCAGAGATGGCCAAACAGTTCTGCAGTGCACTGACACCTACAATTTTATTTTGACAATACATCTCACTCGTTCCTAGATAATGTGCTGTGCTCTTTAGGCAAACATAACAGTGCTGCAGGTTTAGAGGCATAGCACAGGAACTGAGCTCTTGCTGATGCATCATTAAAAATTACATAAAATACTGTGTGGAACTCTGAAACTTGCTAGCCTAAGCAAATATAACTCAGAGCCATTGCTCTCCCTATTCTGATCCAATCAATACACAGCACCTTCCACATCTTGCTGAAAATAATAAGTTATCACTGAATGACTGAGAAATGACTTGTGGAATCTCCTGTTTTTTGTGATATTTTACAATGAGATTCCTTAAAGCCTCTCAGTTATTTCAAATACTTTGGCAATCTTCCTGATTTTATTTGATGTGGCTAATAGTAGCCCTGGTTGTAAAACAGGCTGGTCTAGCCATTGTCTGTGTTTATTTCATTTTATTTGGTTAATCCACTTTCCAACACTCAGTGGCAGGTCTATCACACAGTTTTCCCTGATCAAGCCTTTCCAGGAAGTTTTCAGAACATTGTCTGCTTGCTGTCATGAAGTCTCAATTTAAATGCTAATCAGCTTTGTTGCCAGATAGAGATAAAGTTATCCAAGTTTGCTTTATGACATCATTCTGGACTTCCTTAGGCATTTGACAAGCCATTCAGCTGACGGTTTCCCTCTGACTTGTAAAATACTGATTGGTTCATTGGCTGCAGTAGGTAAGGTACCATTTGCCCAATCCCAAAGCTTTTTCCTTCTTTTTTTGTTAGACTTCTTTCTTTGTGCGTGTGATGGTTGCATACAAGACAGATTGGCTGTTCAGAACTGAAGACATTATAGATTACATAGCTGTACTTTTGTGAAATCACTTGAACAAGAGGACTCTGGGAATTCAGGTTAAGCTGAGTACCTCTTGATACTTAGGCCAAGTGACGAAGAAAGGCAGCTTGTCTATCAATTGCTTCAGTTTTCTATTTTTATGTTATAATTGTCTGCTTCTTTTTTTTCTCATATAATACTCTCATTCTGACAGAATTCCATCTAATTGTCAGCACTGCTTTCTTACAAGGATTTCATGAACAAACTAGTGACTTTCAGCTTGGGAGTCCTGAGTAAAGCTGTTAATGATAGAACATTCTGGAGTTCATTAATTCATAAGGTCGCCTTAAGTTGGAAGCCACTTGATGGCACACCACACTTAACTCACAACCTCAACTGGAGTAGACAAGATGTTTCAAGACCTTGTAAACATTTGACCTTAAGGCACTTCCTGCTCACGTCTTGTTTTTGTTTTTGCTTTGTTTTTGTTTTTTGTTTGTTTGTTTGTTTGTTTTGGGGGGGAGATGTATAAAGTATTTGAAGATTCTAATGTTAGCACCTGTGGAGAAATAGTCCTTGCTTGGATTGAGCCACTTGGACAGAGGTTTTTTTACCCATCGGTCCATATATTTTAAGCTTTGTGAAAAGGTCCTGTGTATCAAACAGTGCATGGAAGCCATTTCTGACTCATGGGATCATAATCATCTTACAGAGCTGTGGTGATAATTATGAAGATAATGACTTTGATGAAGAGAAGTGTTTCTATGGATGCAAGGACCAACCCATGGAGCAAAACTTTTTTTCCCTCCCCTGCTGGGGTACCCCAACCCCCTTCTTGAAGTACTGTTCTGGGACAGCAGGGGGTATTGGGAAATGCAGCAGCAAGGGGGAGGCAAGAAAGTTGTGTTGTGCAGGGCAAAGTCCTTGTACCTATAGAAATGCTGCTCTTTATCCCAGATAATGGATGTGAAGCTCTTTGAACATGAAGTGCATTATATAAACATTAAGTGTTCTTATTATTGTTATGCAAAATGATTTCCTTGAGAACCATTTTATTTAAAGTGCTATGAAATAAAATCCCATCAAGATCCAGAGTATTCTTTTGCTTGACCTTGTTTCATAGTTTTACTTTGACCTCATTTCAGTCTGTAGTAGAAAGGATGTAGACGTATTCATTTGTCATGAATCATAATTAGCACTGGAGCGCTATTAGTGCATGCCTTGTGAAATCTGTACATTATGGACCCATAAAAAGAAATGTATAAGCAATCAGCAATCTCTCTTCCTTTGCATTGATCCCCCTTCAGTCTGTTAAAAAGCAAGATATACTATTAAAGATTCATGAAAGCCCAACCTATATTCATTCTCCTGGTGTTGCTGTTCTTATTAAGTGGCCTTATTAAGGTTACTTTAAGTGGGAAATATATGGATTTGGGACTTGGTTTCTTCTATTTTACTCAAGACCATTAAAATGAATGGAGCTCACATTGGAACACTGGTCACCACATTTCCCCAAAGCCAATATGATAATACTTTCCAGTCAACTAACTTCTGTTTTGTTTGAGTTAGCCAACTGGAAAAAAAAGTATCACTATATTTGTTCAGGATGAAAATGACCGAGTGCATAAAGTCTTTGGATTAATTTTTTCCATTTGCTAAACAGACTTTTATTCAGTCCAGAGCCCACTAGGGAAGATGTGGATGCTGTTAATCCTCTAACAAAATTCCACTGTGCAAAAGTGTTTCTGAATACCTATAGACTATAATGTGTTATACTACAATGTGTTATACTACCATAATATTTATCTTGCATTTTATGAAAGGCTGTTTCTGAAAACTAAAAAAGCCCATTCACAAATTGCCATTCTACTAAGAGAAAATTAGTCAGGAGAATGGGAGGAGGACAAGGTGGAACAGGCTTTCTACTGATGGATGATGACTTTTCTCCACTGTAGGAAATTATAGGCAGCCTTGAAAAGTCTAAGACCTGATGCCAGCTCAGGATGGCCCAGACACAATCCTTGTGTGCCTTCTCACTGACATACAGTCAGATGTAGTGTTAAGGGCAGTCTTTCTCAACCAGAGTTTCATGAAACCCTGGGATTTCTTGACAGCCATAGAAGGGTTTCCCAGGTGGGTGGGAGTTAATGCTTTTTAAAATATACATATATATTTAAATGTGTTAAACATTTATTGGGCAATATGACCATATCTAGCCATGTCAACCTGTTTCCCCCTCCGAAAATGACCAATGGTGGGCCATGAGGGGATGGGAAGGGGATGGGCCCTAGGTATGCATATACACAGCTAAGCTTTCCAATGATATCCTGCCCAATTGCACCACTTCTCAGCCTGAAGAACGTTTCAGCAGTTTCTCATGGGTAAAAAAATTAAGAAAGACTGGGTTAGGATGTCAAGCTCATATTAGGGAGAATCATGTTCAAATTCCCACTCTACATGAAGCTCAATTGGTGACCTTGAGCTAGTTATGAGGATAAAATGAAAGGCAAGAAAACAATGTATGCTTCCCTGAGCTCCTAGGAAGAAAAATGAAATAAAGGCACACTAAATTTTTAAAAATTGCAACCAGAGACATCCTCCATTGGCAGGGTGTAAGCAGCAGCCTTGAGCAGAGACTGAAGAGTTGCATTGGGCTGAAGTTTTGGGTAGCCACATCTTCCTCTAACAATCCTTAATGAAGACTCAGCAGAAGCAGAAAGAATCCTTCATTCCCTTCCACCAGCTCCACAAATTTGATAGGGGCCAACATATTATAGTGGGAAAGCTTGGAAATAAAAATATGTATTTTGTGGTACAGGCTGCCCATCCCAGCATGTCACTGAGGACTGAACAACACTACTTTAGCAAGTCAATGTCCTATGCTCTCATACTGGAGAGATTTTAATAAAAAACCTAGATCGAAGGAGCTGACAGGATAGTAACTGTACTAGACTCCTTTGCATTGCCACTAACACCTGCCTGTCACATAGCAACAGTGTTCCCCGTCAGTAAAATATGGATGCATTCAGCTAACACATAATGCCAGCTTGCTCCCACCCACGTACAAAACTGAGGCAACATTCCATTATTCATGTGTCATGGCAAACCAACAGAGAAACCAGGACTGATGAGTAAAACAACATGCACTAATACTTGGAACATTGGCTTCCCAGATAAAGGGTGCATTTGCAAGTCTTCTGAGATGTTTCCATCTCTTCCTGGGCACCTGTGATACTTCTGGGATGCTGGAAGGGGGTCTGATAATGCTTACTCTTCGTCAGAGGATGAGACAGGCTTTGATAGTGTAGACATCACAGGGGAAAATAAGGTTTTCAATCACATTTGAAATGGAGTCAATGGCTAGCCCATTTCTCCCCTCCCCCCCTTTTGGCCTTTTCCTTTAGCTTTCCTCCCATTACTGAGTAACATTCCAGCCTACACGAAAATATATTTGAAGTCATCTCTAGCTTTAGCTTTAGCTGCTATTGATTTCATCATTTTTATCATAGTAATTTAACATTCACATTTTTGTAAAGCGATATAAAACATGCAGTTTACATAGGTGCTTCAAACAAGGTTCTAACCATAGAATGTTTTCTAGCATGGAGATCACACAAGAGGATATAGAAATTAAAATATACATTCTAAAAAGAAGTGGCATGAAATTCAACAGGATTTGTGTAAGATTTGTTTTTGTGTTTTCTGAGATTCTAGTGTAGATATATGAAAGGAACTATAAAAGTGAATGGGACTTACCCCAGGGCACAATTGCTGCAGCGGGGAAGCTCCCATCACAGCAGGACATGCTGGATGACTTTGGACTACATGTCCCATAGTCCTTAGGGGTGGGTATGGCTGGCAGCGGCGGACTGGAGGAGAGAGAGAGTATGCTGGCTCTCTCTGCCTCCTCCTCTCTGCCCTTCATAGAGAAATGGGTAAGAAGCGCCTGCCTCTTGCCTGCTTCTCAGGCAGCGAGACAACCTACCCATCCCTGTTATTTTGATTGTCAAAGGATATTGTCTCCTGGTTATATATTGGTGATTGTTTGTTCAGAACATTATATTACTGTGAAACTTATTATCATCACGACTTGTGGTAAGTGGCATGAGGAGGATCCATTCGAGAGCTGGCCCAGCCTGTGTGCTGGCCTGCTACAGTGAAGGGGGCCTCCATAAGAGGCTGTGAGAATGCAGAGCTGGGCAAACCCACTCATGGAGCTGGGGCCTTGGCAGCAGAATCACAGTTCCGGGTGGCCTTGGGAAGTAGGTTCTGCTGAGAAAGAGTGACTGGCCCAAGGCAAGCCAGCCAGTTTCCATGGCAGAAGGGGAATTCAGACCTGGCTACCCAGATCCTTGTCTGACAACAGTGGGGAATACACTGTATTCAATACAGACCTTTATGGCTCTGAGACAGTTCACAGAACAATAGGTAGGGAACGACAAAGGTAGAGAAGGAAAGTAAATTTTCTGCTGTCACACTAAAAACAAATAACCAAATACGAATTTTAACATCTACAGATCTCTTATCACATAGTTGAAAATTGTCTGGGGGAAATGGGATTTTCAAACAAGGAAGGCAGTTTGAGAAACAATAACAGACTGAGCTGCAAGAACTGAGCAGAACGTGTGGCACTCTTTCAGCAGAAGCATCAGGGTAAGGTTGGAACTGTCTGTACATCATCTGTCACGGCATCTGTGGTTCCATATTTCATGGTTCTGAAGTCATGCAAAAGCAATGTGAAAACTAGGATTTCATGATTAAAATAGTATTTTTTTACTATTTGTTAAATGTAAAAATGTAAGATCTTTTAAACAAAGGTGTGGCAAGAAATTTTATAGATCTAGAAGATTAAGAACACATAATAAATAAGGAGAGAAGCTTTTAATATAGTGGCTTAAAAAAAACTTCTATAATATATGCCTTTTGTAGGAAGGGAATTGAACTACACCTGGCTCTTACTGGCTCTCACATACATTTTGTGATTCATAAAGTATTGTTTTGTCCACTGTACTTGCACAGCGGCAGGACGTTAACTTCTAGAACAGCTTCACCTAGTCAGTTCCCTTAGGACACAAGAATACAAAAAGAGACTGGTATTAGAGGTTTGTCAGATGCATTCTCCTAATCCTTCAGTTAGCCCCAACTTTACCCCCTTGGCTTTGCCCTCTCCACCTTGGCTAGCAACTGGACTTGGGGCTGGAATAACATCCTTGTAAATCACTTTTTCCAATTTGGCCAGCCTTCTTCCTCTCCTTCCTTCCCACCATTCTGTAGGAACTTCTGCTAGACCATCGCCTCCTGAATGTTCTGCTGGGATGGAATTCTTGAGCATGGCTGTCATTGCCAGGTCATTGCTGCAGGCAGTAAGGTTTACTTCACTGATAGCTGGCCTCAGTTGACGTTTTTCTTCCTGAAGTTTCCTGAAGCTTCCTGCATGGGTGGTTGATGACATCACCACCTGGTGACCATAGCCTTGAAGCTTCTGAGAATATCAGCAGGGAGTGTTTTTTGTTCGGAACCTGGGCCTGTACCGCATCTTCCTTCCTGATCAAAATCTTATTTGGGTGAGTGGAAAGGATGGAGGGTTTGTGCAGTGTCAGACCTGGTGGCAGCAACATCTAGCTTGGCTGTAAGGCTACTGGGCATGACGTGGAAATCATGGGAGTGAGAGCCTGAGTTGGGTGCTACTAACCCTGGACACCCATATAACATTGATTAGAGGGGTGCTGGTAGAAAAACCTTTAATTCCCTAGGCATGCTTAGTATCAGAACTAGGGGCCTCTGCAATGAGTCTCTTTTCCCTTACCCCTGTTATCCAAGATACTGAGACCAGCTCTTCCCATTATGTTGAGTTAGGTTCACTTTTATTGTCATTAAGATTTGTAAGAAACCACCAATCAGCTAAGTCTGACAACATCCCCACTTCTACCCATGAACTCTTAATTGGGCTTTTTACTCAATGTAATAGTAGTTGATGATACACTCCCCAGAAATGTATAGATACCAAAATTGCTGTAGTAACAGCATGAGAAGTGGAGGTATCCAGAAGATCTATTAGCATTGGGATGAGGATTCTTTGTTCTTGCTTGATTCATCTTTTTGGCAAGTATTGTTAATTCATAAAACAAATGCAATCACTGTCACCCTACACTTGGAAATTGAGTTGAAAGCCACAGATAGCTACTTTTTATGTTTCTCTCTTCTGGGATTTCATTTATTCTGGAGAGATGAATAACAGTTGAAATTCAGTTTTGTAGGATGTTTGGACTTTTACTTGGCTATTTTAACAAAGAATCTGGTATATCCCTTAGAGTATTTCTCATTAATGTTTTCTTGGCACCAGATATGTGACAAAAAGATCAATATATTTATCGTAGCCAACCAAATCCTGAGGTGAGCTTCTGTGCTGATCATGTGCAAACTTTTGAGAGAGCTCTTAGGGTTACATTATTAATGCCAGCAATATCAAACCTCCTTTTTAAGTCATGAATTTAAAAACACCCGCAGACAGTACAGCAGGGTGCATTAGAGAAGGTGCGCACTATGAAGAAGTAGGCCTCTTCTTATGCTTTATTTGTTCTGATTCCATGGTGGAAAGGACTGAGCATTCGTGAATGATTGTAGAAGGCTGGAACACAAGCTAAGATCTTTGTGCAATTTCCTTTTTTTCTCCTTTTTCATTGTGCGTTGGTAACCTCTTTATGGTTAAATTTGCTGTAACAAAACAGGGTGACTAACTCACATTTGCAGAGCTGTTGAAATGAATGCAGTCAGTCTGGCTACTCAGGCATGAAGTGACAGTGGATTTAATAAAGAGTGCTGATGCCTTTCTCTTGAAAAATCCTGACAACTGTCTATTAGTCTGCAGTGCACAAAGCATTGTGGAGTACACACCAGCCTAGCAATGCAATACTGAAATGTGGAAATATAGTAACAGTTGAATTCCCATTGTTCAAATGTCCATTACCCCAGACAGCTTTATCTGAAATTCACTCAGGTTAGTTATTAGGTTTACAGACCTAATAACTAACTCAGGTTAGTTAATACCTAACTCAGGTTAGTTATTAGGTCAATAACCTTCTGTAAATATTAAGTCTACCACATGAAGCTTCCGAGTTTCTACTCTAGAAGATAATTAATCAATTCTGTATATTGTTATTAAGATTGGATGTGAGCTATATGTCTCATTTGTATCATGCTTTAAGAAGTGAAAGGCTTTAGGAAGTGAAAGAATCTAGGCAACATTTCTTACCCCAAACCAGGGTGGATAAATCATGGTAGTAGGTGACTTTCCTCAGCCCAGATGATGGAGAAAAGCTATGCCCACCAGGTGAATCAGAAATATGTTGGTTGCATCTCTTTTCAGTCCTTGGCAATGCTAAGGAGCAAAAGGGAAGACAGGAGAGAGACAATGAGATGACTGAGGGTCTCAGAAGGCAAGTAAGGAGTTGGGAAAAGGGTTATATCAGGAAGAACTGGTTAGGGATAAAGCATAGAGGAAGGAAGAGCCGACAGTGAGAATAATTTCAGAAGAAAGATTCTCCATTTCCACACTACCTCTCACTTCCTATGAAGTGTAATAGGTAGTTATCAGTATACATCATAACAAGACATAAATTAATTTAAACATGAGTAAAACAAATCCTCAGAGTATGAACAATTAATAAAAATAATAAAAAGATAACCCATCCTGATGTCATATCCATCTACTTATTTATTCAGAGTATTTAAATATCATACAAAAAACCCTACTAAACCATCAAACAGATAAGCCAGAGCTCATATCTATAACATTCAAGTTGCCCCCATAAGCTTTCTTAAGAAACCCCATTTTACAGTCTTGTGAGCAGGAACTGAGGGCAAATGTCTCTTTTGCACCCCTTAGGATGCTGTTCAAGCACAGCAACAGGAAAGAAAAATACCTGGCCTGGTAGTCAATCTTATGCTTAAAATCAAGGGGGCTGCTAGGAGACCTTGTTGCGAGGAGCATAGTTGCCATGCAAGTTCCTAAGGAGAGCTGGTCCTTCAAATATATGCCTCCCATGCTTGGAAAACCTTCCAAGGTAACCCCCAGCACTGTAAATGCTTATCCAGAAATAAATACTTATTCAAAGCAGGACTGTCACCTCAATGGACAATTCCTGATATTCTCCCCACCCCGTGCCACCTATAAAGGTGGGGAACTGATTTGTGGCAGTCCCACTGTTAAATAAGATGTGAGAGCTGACTCTTTTGGAACCACCAATCAGAAGGGTGCTGGAAAAGCTATTTGTCTTTTTTCTTAGTTTTTTTTCCTTGTCTGGTCCACCCCACCCTCAAGCCAAGTCTGAGTAGATGGTTTTGTTTTGAACAGCTAAGCAGGAATGTTTAGGGCTTCCTTCAAACTGGCTGTGAAGGGGCCCTTTTTCATCAGCTGCAGAGTGGACTGGGGAGTGATGGTACTCTCTAAATCAGCTTTGGATTTTGGCTGGTTAACCTATGTCTTGTTTTGGCAAGAATAGTGAAAGTAGCTACAGTATAGGTAGGGATAACTGGCCAGCACCCTGTGCCATCTGAAGATGATGGGCTGTTCTACAAGCTTGAACATCATTGGGTCAATGGGCTGGGAAAGGAATATAGAATCAACTGAGCCTTTAGTTGCAGGAGCAGCACATAGAGAAAGAAGCTTAACATGTATCCACATTGTTTTATGTGCACATGAGGATAAATGAAGTCACCAGTAATGCTGTCTAACTTTGGATCCAGATATTGATAGCCACAGCAGGCTGCTTTGTTAACTCCAACTCACACCAATCAGGAGTGGTTTAAGGATCTGTAGGGCTTTAGAAGAGTGCATATGTGGTGGGAGCAGCCAAACTAGGGGTGGAGGGGTATCACTTCAAGTGTCCTTAAGGAGGGGTAAGGGGGAGAGGCTATGGCCTTGATCCACAGGGGCAAAGGCACTGTGTGTGAGGAAACATGGGGCCTATTGCACATGCTACATGTGCTACATTGTTATGTATGGCAGGACCCCTACCTCTCAGGCTGGCAAACTGTTCTTTCCACAGCCAGTAGTACTGAGCAATAGTCTAGGCTTTTGAGCCACACTGACCAGAATATACATTCAAATGCTTTCATCTACACACAGGATCCTTAAAAGCTTATGGAAACTCCCACAAGCTAGCTTATAGAAAGTAGACTGATTGCTTAAAAATTGAACAATGAACCCTATACCCTCCTAATAACTCTGTTTGTCATGTTAGGCTGTTGTTGGAGGCAGACATAATCTCATGAACCCATTTTAGAGAGACATATTTGTAATTTTTATGTTGTACCTATAAAGCGTATTCTCAGTCTTTCTCCCCAAAGATGGGACTCAAAGTGGCTTAGAACACTGTTCTCCCTTCCTATGGCATGTCGACTGCCATAGACAAGATCGCCCCTAGACATCCTCTCTGCCCTTAGCTCAAATGGGCCCCTTGGTATACTGGGGATCTCTGGGAGAGGAAAAGGGAAGTGAGATGACTAGAGCAAGCATGGCGGAAAACTTGCAACAAAGATACAAGAACATCTTATCGCACGTTTATGAGGGCATATGAGATGGCAGTGAAAGTGGCAAAATGGGACTTTTTTGCCATGGAAATTGCATCTGCTAGCTCTCGCCCAGCCCAGTTGTTTAGGGTAGTTCAATCTCTTATTGCCCTCAAGGAAGGGCACCAAAATAGTAGTAAATTGGATCTTGGCTGTGAGGCATTAGCAAGCTATTTTGCGGATAAGGTCTAGTCACTCTGCCATGACCTTTCCACCCTGGTTGATATAGAAAAGGAACTGGGAGCCTGTTGTCCACCTTTGGAGCTGGTGTTTGATGGTTTCAGATGGCTCTCTTTACCAGAAGTGGACAAGTTTCTGGGGTCAGTGAGGGCTACTAACTGTTCTCTGGATTCCTGTCTGTCTTGGCTACTCAAAGGGGGAGCAGTGGATTTGAGGCCAGCACAGGGATATTATCAATCTCTCCGTGTCTTCCTGGGAGTTCCCTGAGCTGCTGAAGGGGGCAGTACTCCACCCTCTCCTTAAAAAAACCATTGCTAGACCGCAGGACCTGGCCAGCTACCGCCTGGTTTAGCACCTTGCATATCTGGGTAAAGTGGTTGAAAAAGCTGCGGTAGACCAGCTCCTGGCATTCTTGGAGGAAACTTCGGCTCTTGATCCTTACCAGTCGGGCTTCCATCCTGGCCACAGGGTGGAGACAGCATTGGTCACCTTATTGGATGATTTCTGGAGCCAGCTGGATCAGAGTCGGTCAGCCATCATCATTATGCTAAGTCTGTTGGACGCATTTGATGTGGTCAACCATGAGCTGCTGGCCCACTGCCTTACTGGGATGGGGATATGGGGCATAGCCATTAGTTGGCCATGTTCAGATGATCTCCAGAAAAAGCTGGATTTACAGAGGCCCTCTGGCTGGGCTGGCATGTAGAGGTTCAGGTGATACAATTCCCAGCATTTGACAGTGTAGATTTAACATGGGTATCTACCATCAAAAGTTTGGACATGATTTTAAATCCTTAATTAACAATGACGACTCAAATCACAAAGACCTATGCTAGGGGAAGCAGCTTGCACCATACCTCTCCGAGCCAGACCTAGCTAGTGTAGTCCACATGACAGTTGCCTGTAGATTAGACTTCTACAACTTTATGCATGGCTGCCCTTGAAACTGCTCCGGAAACTCCAGCTGGACCAAAATGCAACTGTACAAGTCCTGACAGGGACTCCACATAGAGCACACATAACATCAGTGCTCACTCAGCTGCATTGGCTCCAGACTGGAGAACAAATCAGGTTCAAGGTGCTTTTTCTAACCTTTAAAGCCCTAACTAGTCTGGGACCGGCATACTTGTGGGACTGCCTTTTCCTTAATAACCCCAGAAGCAAAGAGATCCTTAGAACCACACCTGCTCAGGGTCTCCAGCCTGAAAGACGTGAAGTTGGATTTGGCCAGGACCAGGGACTTTTCAGCCCTGCCCCTAGGCTAGTAGAATGAGCTCCTGGAAGAGATCAGGGCCCTGAGGGACCTAAATCAGATCTGCAGGGCCTGCAAAATGGAGCTTTGCCACCGGGTTTATGGTCGAGGTCAAAAATAGCATCCACCATGAAATACATGTCATGGAAATGTATTTTTTTCCTAAAATCTAAAAGAAATTTTCTTGTATAGCATTTTCACAGGGTTTGATTCGGTAGAGTGGAGAATGGTAGGCAAGATGCTAGAAACTGGAGCATTAGGAAACTGGCGTATCAGCATTTGCTGTGCGTTTCCTCTAAAATGATCAGCCCCCCCCCCCCCCAAATGAGTCTAGTTCCTACATTTATTGGGAAAGCAGTTCTAATTGCTGCCAAAAATCTTAAAATGCTGATGTAGCATAATAGCTCCTCAGATAATACATTGATTGAGGAGTCTCTGTGTTGTAGCTTGAGGATCCTAATCTAATTAGCATCGTCACAAAGCCTGGGAGGTATTAATCAGTTACCCTTGCATATTTGTCGAAATCAGCCATTGTGCTCTGTTTTTCAGAACCTTTGCCAGAGGCAGGGGGCATATTTTCTTTTCCATCGAACTGTTTCTCCTTTTCCTCTTGATTCCTCCCTACCCATCCTTTCTATTTATTCCTCTCAATTGGTTATCTAACCAGATTGATAGCAGCATTTGCCTAGCTACCAACATTAAATCTGAAGCAAGAAACTCTCTTAAGTTACACGTGTTTTTATATATGAAGATGGAAGTACAAAGATGAAGAATTCCCCCCCTCTTTGATATGAATATTACTTCTGGATCCATAAGGATGATACTTAATGCTTTTAATGATATGAGAGCCAGCACAGTATAGTGGTTAGAAAGGGACAAACTCTAATCTGGGGACTCATTTGATTCCGCATTCCACCACATGCAGCTAGTCACAGTTCTCTTAGAGCTCTTTCATACCATCCGACTTCATAGGGTGTCTGTTGTAAATGATAATAATAAATAAATAGTTTTATTTATATCATATATCAATCTTGGTTTGCTCAAAGTGGTCACCAACATTTAAAAACAATACAAATACCATATATCCTCAAGCATATGCCAACCCAAATTTTAGCCAAGGCACCTAATTTTACCACAATATATAAAATAACAGGTAAATAGGACCCTCACTTGAGTATAAACTAGGGGGGCTTTTTCAGCATAAAAACCATACAACAGTTTCAAAATCACCTCCTGTTATTGTCCCCTTTGGGGATTAATTCTTCTCTGGGTGTGGGGGTGAAAGGGTTTCTGTTGGTGGATGTTTCTAGTGGGGAGGCCAGCATTTCATGATATTATTGTCTGGCCTTATCCATATGCCTGGTGAAACAGCTAAATTCTGCAGGCCCTCTGGAATTGCTTGAGGTTCTAGGGGGGCCTGATCTTCTCACACAGGGTGTTCCACCAGGCCAGGGCCAACAAAGCCCTGATCATTGTTGAAACCAGTTTTATCTGTCTGTAGCCAGGGACTCTAAGCAGATTTAGACTGCTTGATCTTAAAGTTCCTTGGGGGTGTATAGGAGATGAAGTAGTCCAAAAAATATAGGGGTCCCAGACCATTTACGCTCTTAATCATAAGAGTCAGAACCTCTAAATCTGATTTGGTCTCCAATCTGGAGCCAGTGCAGTTGGAAAGAATTGATGTAATATGTGTTCTCCATGGGGCTCATGCCAGAAGCCAAGCCACTGCATTCTGGACCAATTGGAGTTTCCAGAGCAGACTCAAGTCTAGCACTGCATAAAGCGAGTTACAGAAGTTTAATGTGGAAGTTAATGTTGCATGGATCAGACTGGCATCACTAGGTAAGGTGCAAGCTGCCATACTTGGTGTAGATGGAAAAATACCAACAACTGACATCTGTGACCTAATCCTCGATAAATAGAGAAGTAGCAGTGCTGATATACCTAGGTCCAGTTTTCCCTGGAGATCATCTGTGAGGGTGACCAGAGCCATCTCCTCCCCATGGCTAAATGGGAAGACCGATTGCAATGGGTCACATGATGATGCTTTTTCTAGGTATCTCTGTAGCTCTTCAGCAACTCTCCACTTAACCACCTTGCCCAGGAATGGCAGATGCCAAGATGGGCAACAGTTGGGGTTAGTAGGCTCCTGACCCTTTTTTAAAAAAAATATCCTAAGCACTGCTTCTGTTGTCAGGGACAATTTAATATTATCCTGGAGGGGATCCCAAATCCCCTCACCCCCGGAGGGGATCCTGGAGGGGATCCCAAATCCCCTTCACCATCCATGTGGGACATGAGTCTAGGAGGCATGTGGTTGTCTGGATAGCTGCCATGGTTCTGTCTACATTGGGCTGTGAGAATGGACTGAAACAGTCCAGAATATTACCTTGGATGGCCAGGGTGCCTCCAGTTTGCTAAATGTATCCAAATTGTCATATAGGTCCTGGTAAAGCCACAGGATCTTCTCTGCCATAAAAATTCACAAAAGCCTCACACCTAAATTCCAATTGAGAACTTTTAGACAATCCTTTAGCCAAAGGATGTCAACGATCAAATTGTTTTGAATAGTTATGCTGGGTGTAAACTAGTGGAGGCAATAGAGGATGCAAAAAAGAAAAGAAAAGCCCCCCGCCCTTTCTGGGGCCTTTACTGCCTTCTCATAAGCACATAGAAGCATCTTATAAGATGTTCTTTATATGTCACCACAAGTTTCCTACCATATTTGCTCTAATGTCAGTTCCCATTTCCTTTTACATAGTTCCAATGTGTACCATGGGGCTCATTTGGGACAGGAGCAGAGAAGGCATCAGGGAGTAATCTTGTTAATGGCCTTGGATAGACAGTTATGCCAGTCTTCTATCAGCACTTCTAACAAGTTGCCGGGGGCATTGGATCCTGCAGAGCATTCTAGAAGCCAATTGGATCCATAAGTATCCTCCGGTGAGCATAAATCTGCTCTCCTCTTATACAGGAGTGGGGCGGAATATCAATTCAAGCCTTAAGGGCAAAATAGTCCAACCATGGCACCCTAATTGGTTGTACCGGCCAATATGAATGCCCATTCTGAAGATCAAATTCAGAGGTGCTGGGCTGGTAACAAATTGGGAAAGACTTAGCATTGCCATGGCAGATGCTAGGTTCAAATTCTGTGATGTGCTTGTTTTTGTTGCATGGATATTAAAGTTTTCCAGAACTAATAGCCTGGGCCCACTCCATCATCACTCCCTAGAAATTTGGCAGAGCATCTGTTGGAACATTAGGAGGTTGGTTCACCAAGCAGTCAAACTTCCCATCATTCCCACACTATGCCAACGCTCTCAACTCCTGAGATCATTGGGACAGGGAGTGTCTGAAAAAGAGGTAGGAGAGAGGAACTGTTTTGAGGGAACTTTGGGTAGTGAAAAACAAGGTATACCAAACAGTTCTTTATCTTCTTAAAGAAATTCTTTAGACCTAGGAAGAAAAGGGTTTGAGGAAGCATCTGCCAGAGGTAGGGTTCTTTAGTCAATCATATCAAATTATTCTCCACACCTGGAGTATTGTGTGCAGTTCAGGAGGCCTCACTTCAAGAAGGACATAGATAAAATTGAAAGGGTACAGAGGAGAGCGACGAGGATAATCTGGGGCCAAGCGACCAAGCCCTATGAAGATAGGTTGAGGGACTTGGGAATGTTCAGCCTGGAGAAAAGGAGATTGAGAGGGGACATGATAGCCCTCTTTAAGTATTTGAAAGGTTGTCATTTGGAGGAGGGCAGGATGCTGTTCCCATTGGCTGCAGAGGAAAGGACACGCAGTAATGGGTTTAAACTTCAAGTACAACGATATAGACTAGATATCAGGAAAAAAAATTTCACTGTCAGAGTAGTTCAGCAGTGGAATAGGCTGCCTAAGGAGGTGGTGAGCTCCCCCTCACTGGCAGTCTTCAAGCAAAGATTGGATACACACTTTTCTTGGATGCTTTAGGATGCTTTGGGCTGATCCTGCGTTGAGCAGGTGGTTGGACTAGATGGCCTGTATGGCCCCTTCCAACTCTATTATTCTATGATTCAAGTCACACTTAATAATAAAAGTAAACTCAGCATCACACAACAGGGCTGTGTGGGATCTAGGTCAAATCCTTCCCGGTTGTTTACTCCTGGCCATATGTCCTAGCAGAAGAGGGATAAAATTTACATTTTCCAGTGTAAAGGCACTCACAGTGGTTCAATTTCCTTTCCTGTTCATGAGTGTTGCATCTGTCCGTCTTTGTTGGGAATTAGCCTGTTGCAAAACAGAATTCTGCTTCAGTCCTCTCAACTTTTCCCTCACCCCCCCCCCCCCTTGAACACTATGATTTGTAAAATAAGGGATGACAAGTAAAATGATTGAGAAGAAATGGAGGCAGGTTGTTCCACAGGCACTTTGTAAATAGTTGTTTGCTTGTTTTTAATAAGCAGTATCTAGGATCTATTTAAGTGCTTTCAAGGAACTTAGCCTAGTTAGCAACACTTTCATTCCCTTCTAGGGCTAGGCAGAATTGGGAAAATATTTGGTTTGTGGTTGAACCATAAACTGAATTACAAAATGGACCATAAAATAAAACTGAAGTAGGACTTTGTTCATGAACTGAACTATTTCATGGTTCGTGGCTCTGCAAAATATATTGAGAGTCCAAAAACAGCTGCACCATGGACAGCAGCTTGCTTCCCACTACTCAGCTGTTTCTGACAATCTTTAAAGGGTTAAAGGGACTGCCTGAAACAGCTCAGTGATGGGGAGAGCTCCCTTCTGCTCAGCTGCTTTTGTAGCTTTCATGGGGAACAAAAATTGTACATAGGACTGACTGTACATAGGACTGACCCCTTCAAGACAATGTATGGAGCACAATTCAATGCATTTTGTCTTGGGCAGTTTTTGTTCAATTGTGTGTGCAGACTCTAACTCTTCATTTTACTTTGTAAGTAGGGGGTAGTGCCCCAAACCTGGGTAGATTTACACCCCATGCAATCCCATTAAATGCAGCGGCTCACCTGCTTCTTAAATTATGCAGTAGATCGTGTCGTTTGCAAATGCTTTGCTACCAGTTCTTTTATTTACCCCAGCTCCTCCTTATTAAAATGAAACGAAGTACAGTGAGCTAATGTGTACTTCACTATAGATATCCTCCTGTGTTTTCCAAATAACTCAGCAAAGGGTGTGACTAACAGCTAAACCCCTCACTGTGTGCTACTAAAAAAAGAATGAATGATGATTACGGCACGGGTTGCACTTTGGAGCTGGATGCCGAGGGAAAAGCAAACTTCTTGTGACTCACTGCTGCCTAATTTGTTCAGTGTCTTTCTTGTGATATATATCAGATGTCTCTTTGGAGATAATAAAATGAAATATATCCCAAAGCAACTGGAAAGGCTATTTTATTGTATTTCAGCTCTGCTTCATCCATCCAAACGGCAGAAGGAAACAAAAGAAGGGAAATGAAAATAATAATCAAATAACCTTGTTTCTGATAATTAAAAGTACTAATTAGTGTTTTAATTGCAAGACTTCACCATTACATTTGTTCTCAGCAGTAGAGCTTTGCTTTATTGTGAATTTCTCCACAAGTAACATGTAGGATGAGTTGGGCCTAATTATCACAGAACGGTGCTGCTTTGGAAATACTTCTGCACAGCCTGTTACTATGACAGAGAGCTAAAGAGGAAACACATGGCTTAGGTAGTCACCTAATGTGCTTGTTTTCCATACCTACTTTGTTCCTACTGTCAGAGAAGAGTCCACGTGGTGTAGGAAGTAACCACAACACTCCTTTTACCCATTCGATATCGTGTTTACAGATGTTAACAAATGGAACAATACCGTATGGAAGCAGCTTTCCCATAAAGGTGATGTCAGATTGAGATCTGATTTTAGTTTGTGAGAGGCATTAAAACTGAGGGAGAAGCAGAAACAGGAAAACCTCCATTCAAACTGCAATTAGATCACTCATCTATGGGTTCCCTTCACAAATTAAAAACAAATGTTTAACCTATTTTCCAGTGGTCAGAGTTGTTCTAAACTGCACTGCAGATGTTTAATAGCTTCTTATTCAGCTTTTATTACATTCATATTCAGTGGGGAAGGCACTGGCAAACCATCCCGTATTGAGTCTGCCATGAAAACGGTAGAGAGCGTCATCCCAAGGGTCAGACATGACTCGGTGCTTGTACAGGGGATACCTTTAAAGGTAAAGGTAAAGGTATCCCCTGTGCAAGCACTGAGTCATGTCTGACCCTTGGGGTGATGCCCTCTAGCGTTTTCATGGCAGACTCAATACGGGGTGGTTTGCCAGTGCCTTCCCCAGTCATGACCGTTTACCCCCCAGCAAGCTGGGTACTCATTTTACCGACCTCGGAAGGATGGAAGGCTGAGTCAACCTTGAGCCGGCTGCTGGGATTGAACTCCCAGCCTTATGGGCAAAGCTTTCAGACGGCTGCCTTACCACTCTGCGCCACAAGAGGGATACCTTTACCTTTACATTATTCAGCTTTTCTGAACAGCTTTTCTTCTTCCACACTCCCACCAACTGAGAAATGATGAGCATTATAAGCAAGGCAAATTCAGTTTTCAAAGGTTTTATTTGAGAAAGTGGACTCACCCATGGGGGCAATGTTGTTGGGTTTTTTTTCCAGTCTTTGTAAGCCAACTTCTGCTCTGCCTCCCAGATGTCCAGTCTTCATCACAAATGCTGACTCACCCACAAGATGTAGCTAAATAATGTTCAACTTGCCTGTATACCAGTGGTTCTCATCCTGGGGGTTGGGACTCCTTTGGGATTTGAACGACCCTTTCACAGTGGTCATGGCAGGGCGAGCAGCTTGGCCGGGGGGGGGGGGGCACCGCCACTGTTGCCACTCATCCTGTAGGTGCCCCACTTGTCTGCCAGCTGCTCTAGCAGCACCTCCAGTGCAGTGCATTCTCCCGACAGGCACTCCAGGTGATGGTGCAGCTCAGTACATGAAAGCTGAATAATTAAACGTGCCCCTGGACTCAATTTTTGTTCTTCTAAATCATTGTTCTTCTAAATCTAAATCCGTACTCGACCCTTCTCTCCAAGGGGGTCGTAAAGTGGCCATACAACAGCCTTGCAGGGTAGATCTAGATAGAGCATTCATCTGTCTGGAGCGATGGAAAAGAGTGAGATCGGCATGGTGGGACAAGAGGCAGAACTGAACTGAGAAACCCTGGGGGGAAAACAATTTATACACAATCATGAACAATGTATCTTCATGCCATTGGTCAGTTTCAGTTTAATTTCTGGGAAAGAACACTTGCATAATTTTATGGTTGGGAGTCCCCTCAACAGGAGGAACTATATTAAAGGGTCACAACATTAGGAAGGTTGAGAACCACTGCTGTAGACAACAACAAATGGGGAGAGGTTCTTTCAGATTGGCTAGGCAAGCCAGGGGAAACAAAATTAGTAGCAGTGTTGATTGAATTTGAAACCAACTGAAGTTGCCAAGGAACAGATAACTATCTTAGACTTCCTGTTACTAGTAATCCATAATGCAGTTGTGAAGAGTTTTGCCATATTATAATGATCCAATTCAGCCATAAATATATGATTTCCAACTGATGGAATTTTTAGCAATGATTTCTCAATGACTGGTTATTCTGTGAAAAGACCAATAATTTACCAGAATGTTTTACTGAATAACTATTTCTGCAATGTAATATTTAAAGTGCATTTCTTAAAGGATTAAAAAAATGCTTTCAGGGTGGAAGGGGGAGGAGAGGAAATGGTTTGACCATGACAATCCAAATATACAACAGTGGGCTAGTGGTGGGTGAGAGTGGGTGGGACAAAAAAAGAGAAAGAAATATTACATGCAAGGAAAAAGCAAGCTCAATATCAGCATTCAGGAAAATATTGATAAAAGTGGTCTAAAAAGAACTAGGAAAAACATAACACATCATATTTACAAGAGTGCTGCCACAAATATATAGTAATCCTAGCTGTTGTGAATAAATTATTTGAGTGGTTCTGATTCTGATTCTGCAAGAGATGAGAACATAAATGATAATTTTGTATGAATGTGACTTCCTCACACCTTGTTTCTGGAGCCACAAGTATGTTCAATAATTTACAGCAGAAATACCCAATGTGGTGCCTGGGGGTGTCATGGCAGCCAGAAACACCTATTCTCATGCCCATCAAATGTTTTCAGAAAGTGGTCAGGGATAAATAGCGATTGCGAATTAACTACGGCCGCCGTTGACGAAGCGGGGCACGCTCGTGAGGCATGACCCAGGCTCGTCTGAGGTGCTGTGCCATGGAAAGAGGGGAGGGGCAGTGCGCCTGGCCTTTAAATAGGCTGGGTGCATGTGTGCCTGCTCTTTCCCCATGCTGACCCTGATTGGGACAGCTACCCCCCCCCCCCGCCCTTCCCTGTTATGTTTTTTTCTGGTTTTCGTCGCAGCCGTGGGGGATGCTCAGTAGGGAGCCCGTTGGCAGGGAGGCCCATTTGCGCACAGGAATCCCTGAAGTTGGGGGTATCATTAAAGGGACCGGCTGGTAACCAGGCATGACCTACCCAACTGGGAGGTCAGGGGACTGGGGCCAGGCAGCTGGGGGATACCAATGGAGGTGGACGGCCGTTGGGTTCCTTCAGTAGCTTCCTAGAGAAATTCAATGGCAGAAAGCATTCCATCCTCCCAGCTGGGAGTGAGGAGTGGAGCTGGAGCTGGAGCTGGAGCTGGAGCTGGAGCTGGAGCTGGAGCTGGAGCTGGAGCTGGAGCTGGAGCTGGAGCTGGAGCTGGAGCTGGAGCTGGAGCTGGAGCTGGAGCGCCACAGTTCATATTATGCAGCCAGATGGCTGACGGGGTCAGGCTCCCATACCGGCATCAGGCCAACCCACCGTTGGGGGTTTCTGTTAATAAACGGTTGTGGCCAATTTATTCGCCAAACTGGAGTTGCATCATCATTGGAAGAATCACCACCTGCTAGTCAAATGGAGCTTTAGCTCAACAAGACTTCTGATTGCTCACTGGAGATTTGATTGGCTTTGTCAACGGCTGCTTCTGTAGCCCCAGAATCTTCACTGCATGAACAAAGGAAAGTTGTGGTAGCCGCTTTGTGGCTGACTGCGCCTCCTGCAACAACCATTTGGTAGCTGTGTCTATTATAGTATGTATGAATCTCAGAGGTGCCCACAGGCTCAAAAAGTTTATGACCCTGATGAATAGGTTAATTTTATTGTGATCTTTCTGTAAATCAGATTTGGTATTAATGGCTGTATTTGAATAGTTATTGTTGAATACTTAGGAGTGTTTTGTTGCTCTTGCTATAGCTTGGAAAAAAGAAGAAAGGAAACTGAGTGAAAGAGGTTTCCAGAAACTAAACATATTGCAAAGTACTGTTGAGGTCTTGTGGTCCCATGCTGTACTTGACACAGCCAAAGATTACATTCAAGATGTAATGAATATTACATAGTACAAGATAATTGCTTTACTTTCTTGATACTTGTTGCTGTTGTGGTATAGAAAGGGAGCCTTAATGCCTGAATTCTGGGGCTATGAAACAACAATGAAGCAGCTGCAGAAAAGAACAGATGAGACAGTTTAAGAGGTGTTCAATGCCTTATCCGGAGGCATCAATTTTTGATACTTTAATCAACCAATCTTTCAAGTGAAATGATGTTATATATATTTCAGAATACCTTTCAGACCACTGCATTCAAAGATGCTGTTTCACACGTCTGGCACTTCTGTTGGTAGTCAGAAAAACAACTAAAGCAATTCCTGCAATAATTACACCAGACTGGCTTCCTTATGTAAAACGTATTGTTCATCATGTACAGTACAGTGAACATAGGACACTCAAACAACATATGATTAATTTCTTTAGTTTCCTTTAAGGATTTGAGCAGTGCAGTAGAATAGCCTACACTGAGGGCTCAAGCATGTGAGATGCTGGAATTTCTGCAAGCTGATGCATGGTAGAACAATTATTACCAGGCATATGGTATAGAGGAGAGGCATGTTAACCCTCCCTTCATGTGTTATTCTCAACCTGAAATTGCTCCATAGATCTGCTATGTGCCCCATTGGGATAAATCTGATACAGGTGCCCATGGCTAGTGCCAGTACTGGCCTTAGGGACCAGCCAACCAATGAGCTGTCTGAAGGCCCACTCAATGTTGTTGTTGTTACTGACCCAGCTACCAACCCACAAAGACACTGCAAGTCCGCAAGAGAACATCCATATGTAATAAAACACCTGTGTCCTGTCTAGTATCACTGGCTATACTAAGCCAGCTGCAGCCACTCTGAGATCAGCACCACTCTTTAGCTTCAAGCCCCTTGCTCATTTCACTGGAGCCATTTTAAATACTGCTTCCTGAAAAACCGGCTGCCAGCAGTAACACAATTCAAAAATGAGCTCTGAAGAACTAAGAGGTTCAGATTTTGCAAGTTCCACCTCCCCTTCCCTACATAAGCCAGGAGGAAGGATGGTGCTCCTGGATATTTACCACACAGAGGCCAGTGTGCCAAGCCGTAGCCTGCTGTTTGAACCAGGGCGGGTTGCCCTGGTTCTTCCTGCTCACACATGGCAGCTGCGCCCTTCCCCACTTTGAATCCCTTTTGGGAAGAAAGACAGGGTATAAATCAAAATAAATAATAATCTACAAAACACTCTGAGAGGTAGGATAGAAAAAGCTATAGCGACTCAATCAAGATCAGTAAGCCTAGATTAAGGCTGAGTGATGATTTTTTAAAAAGAAATCTAGCCTTAAAGGTCTGTGTCTAGCATTATTATCAAGTAGTTGTCACTTTTCAATTCCAATAGAGCACAAGCTGTTGGTAAACCAATGCAAAGGTTGCTAATGAATGGGCAGTGTTTTGTTATGACAAAGAATGTGCTTCCATGATGTTTTGTTCACATGTAGAATGTAAAAATTAGATCTCATTGGCCATGCTAGTTCATTAAAAAGTTAAACAGAGGCAATTTTTAAAAACGACCAATTTATCAGGGCTAATAGTCACAGCTACATTCTGAATTTTTAAAAGAAAATAAAATTATTTCAGAATGTAATCTCAGGTTTCCATAATTCCAAGAAGTACAATAATTTTGGGGCATATTTTCCCTTCTGGTCAGATGCAAGAATGAAAACAAATTGAAAACAGTGAGCTGTTACTGTTTGTTAATATTCAATTCCTTCTTCTTCCTAACTCCTCAGCTTTCCCTGCTTTCTGGCTTTCAAAACTGTAAATGTAATTGTGGGCCCAGTGGCAAAAAAAAAAAAAGGGGGGGGGGGAGATGGGGAATGATACAATGGACCACTGATATTCTTGGAAATAAAAGGCCACAGCTTTCCAGGCTGCAGCTGGAGGTTGGTGACCCCTGGGTCAGGAATGGTCCTTGAGTAAGGTGACCAGATTTCAACATTGGTAAAGTGGGACACCATTGACCGGGAAGGTTCTTGATTAAAAAATTGGTCTATATGGAGCAACAAAAAGTTCCATAGAATGCATAGAACACAAAAATAGTAATATATATAATTTCAACCTAAGTACAATTTGCCAGATGCCCCCAGATGTCCCTCCAAAAGTGGGACAATCTGGTCACCTTATACTTTGAGGTTTGTAGGCAGGGCCTCAAGAGTCCAAGGGTGGGAAGCAGCTTTTGCCATGTAGCCAGCCCCCAGGAAGGCCACCATAGAGGTGTACATCCTAGAGCCAGTTGTTTCCCTGGGTGCAATAGGTTTTGCCTCTACCGCTGTAATAAGAGCATAAGCAAGACTTGGACTTTTATGATAAACTAGGAACTAGGAATGAAGGCAAAGAACAAATGTAGTTACAGTAAAAGATTATTTCTCTCCTACCTATCACCTCTTAAGTGTTTGAATATTTGTTGATCAGTTTGGAGTAGATTTCCAAAGGAAAGTATCAATCCATACTACTTTTTAAAAAACAATAAAGCAAATGAAAGGTTGGAGGGAAGCTACAAACAATCTGGGGTCATGAGGCCCAACTAACAGCACAGATTTGTAGGAGTGGAGGGGGAGGGAGTGGAGGGGGAGGTCCTGGCCCCCAAGACTGGCCACAGCCCCACCCCTGTCCCCTGCCATTCTCTCACCACCACTGCAGACTCTACCCCAGCACAAGGCTATGCTGTCAGACTGCCAGAGACCACATAGATGTTCACTGCTTTGCCACCCCAGCCCTAGAGGTGGTAAAGAGATAAGTCCCGAAGGTAACATCCCAATATCTAAATTAGTTTAACTGTCCCCTGAAATAGTTCAGAAAAAAAGATGAAATACCATGACAAGTGTACTTTGCAAGTAGAATTCATTGGAACAATGAAGACTACAAGTTATGTCAGTGAAAAAAGTGAATACAAGGATTTCTAATGCCATTAATAGTTAGCATCTGGATTCATCACACACAAAAATACTGTACTGAACATCTGGTTTGGCCGTAAAGGTGTCCTTATTTTCATTACTTGGGATTGAAATAGATATTTCAGTATCAACTTCTCATGTGAACTCTTCATAATTTTAAAGTGCAGATAGCTGTCTTCTGTTTAATGCACATTATTGCTAATGCATATAAATACCTCTCTTGGTCTTGAAAACCTATGGAATTGCCATTTGTCAGCTATGAGTTGATGGTAAACATATATATAAGTCTGAACATTTAACAGTGCTCATTCAATGGACTTAAAAAGTCAAAACCCCAGAAACAAAATAAAACAGTAGTGGTGCTACAGCTCACTTATTCAATATCCAAAATTGTATTTCCACCCATCCTGTACTCAGGAATGCCTTTTAATGCAATGTTTCATAATCAGTTGTTTTATACAGTATTCATATTCAGGAGTCAAATAAAATAAAGTTATCACAAAAGACTGTACTGTACGTCTGCCAAGGTAGTTCAGTAATATATACAGGCAAAGGGAGAGAACCACACAGCTGACCATCTGAAAAGCTCATGTTCAATGAAATATAAACTGGCACATATGCCTGGTATCTGTTCAGTCTTGTTTCTTAATTCCCACAATGCTTCAATTTCATTTTGAAGGCCAGAATATATTGTAAATCAAGCATTTATGTAGATAGATAGAGGAAAGATAGACAGATAGATAATGCCTTTCAGGATAAAAACTGACAAAAAGTATTTAAATACTTTCATGTATATGCAAGTATGTGTATAATAATTTGTCATAGAATCTTCTTTAAAAACTATTACTGATTATGGAAGAAGACATGAGAGGGGTTAATAAAACAGAAATTTGTAAGGTACTTATGTTCGTAACAGCATGAGAGTGAAGCAGCCTTAAATATCTGAATACTAAATGTAAAATAAGCAGGGAAGCTTTATCTTCATAATGGAGTTCTTATCTCCCTTTGTTACAAAGGAACCAAAATTCTGGGCTGGATGAAGGAAGTAAAATCATCCCCCATACATATGTATGCATTTCTTTTTTTAATCAGATAATTATTATTCAATGACTTTGGGTTGACCTCTTCCCTAGCAAGAGAAAAAAAAAATCATGTGAAGTTACAAAGTTACTGTAAAAATGTATCAATTCCCACTGTAAACATACCAATTGATATATACGATGGATTCTTACATCCAAAATTATTTCTAGGAGTAGTCAGACATTACTGATAGTTATTCTATATCACAGTGCCAAATCTTACTTTTCTGAGCAGTGGAAGATGGACTTAGATACTAGACTGTGATTCACTAGATATGAGCCTGACCTCAGCCTACTGAAACTAATCTTCCCATCAAATAGGATAATTAAGAAACATCTCAGGCTTACAAGTAACATAAGCAAGTTACGTGGATGCAGGCAATCACAAATCACCTCTGGGTTGTCATAAGTTTGCTTTGACTTGACATTACTTTACACACACATGGAAACCCCAAAAGTGGTATTCTGGACTTAGTAGAACTCTTTGTCCTTTCAAGTAGCAATTGGAATTCTCCCTGTAGCTCCTTTGTCCGATAAACCTATAATTACTTAGTCTTTCTTTATCAGTCTTCCGTGCATTGTTCCCACAGAGAATTCTACAATAGCCTTGTGCCTTTGACTCTAGATAACAAAGTGTTCTCTAATATCCAAGTATTTATTTGACATTCTAAGGTTATATTTGCAAGATACCTTTCAACAGCTGAGGACTAATCCTAATGGCTGCTCTATGTGCTTTTAATATATGTCGCATGGACATAGATGCATATTTTGAAATGATGGGACACTAAAGCCACAAAACAACAACACAACTTCATCATATCAAAACAGACTCAAATCTCAGTGTATAAAGTGCATGTAGCCAGTCTGTTCCTACTCCATAAGCCTTTGCAGTGTTTTATTGCATGAATATAGAAAATATACACACAAAACCCACAAAATAGAAGCGGCATACATCTTTGCAGTACATTGTCCAATAGTCTCTGGAAGCCAATCAAAATTGACAATCAAAATTATGTCCAGCCTCTGGGACACTCTTATCAACCACTCAGTAGTGAACCAAACAATCAGAAGAGTGGGGGGCAGAGAATGGATGGTGGAAGCAGACATTTAAACTGCTTGATAGGGATGGATGAGACAGACAGGAAGTCAGATGAGTAAATTGGAGATAGGAATCCAGGACCTATCCCCACATTCCTCAAACAGGGAAGCATATTAGAAGTTTTCTTTGGAGAAGGGAAAATGCTTAATCCATTCTAATAAGTGGAGCTCTCAGTGAGATGCTTTGGCTAAAAAGCTTGTTTGAAATAAATAACTATTGGACTGTTAAATGAAACATGTATTCTCAACAAAAAGGGGCACAGAAATTATCCTGGAATTTTGGCATTCCCACTCCCCTCCTCAGAGAAGAAACTAACATCATGTACTTGAAAGATTCTGTTTGCACATCATTCTCAAGCAATGTCAAATCAACACTTGCACTGTAGTCACTAGAATGACTTTCTGAACTTGAAATGTAGGACCACATGACCCAGATTTGACAGTATGGTTCGTGGCCTCAGATATCTGCAGACGAAGTCATTACCAGTCATCCTTTTTTGGGGGGAGGGACATTTTCATCCTCACTAGTTCTTTATGAGCAATAATGTGTGCCCTTCAACTGCATGAAAGTCACATGACTGCTGCTACAGCAGTCTTTCTCAACTTTTTTACTATTGAGAAACAACTGAAACATTCTTCAGGCTTCGACAAGTCCCAGAAGTGGCAAAATCATGCAGAATGTGGTTGGGAACCACTGCTGTGTACATACCCACCTGGGGCTCCTCCCCTTCCCACCCCCTCTAGGCCCATCACTGGCTGTTTTGGGAGGGGGGAGGATTGACATGACCATATATGCTTACATCACTTGATAAATGAGAAAGATGCATCCTGAAATTGTAAACCAATGCATAGTAGAAAAGAACTCTTGGAATCATGACACTCAGCTTGAAACATCATTAAACGTTATGAGCTGGACAAATTGATATTCCAAGCTGCAAAAAATAGAACTTCAGAAATTAGAGAAAAGTGAAAAAATTTACTAATAAAGCAATAGAAGCCTTTGAGACATTTCATGCATAAAACATCAAAAATTCTACCATTCATTCTTTTTTATTAAAAAAAATGTATGAAAGCTTTTTAAATTATGAAAAGTTCTTCAACAATAAGGGGAGGGGAAACCGCACCAAGATAAATGAATGACCTTAAGGAAGAGAATTGAGGAAACCAGAGGTAGTTTTGCTGTTAGCTTGCTTGCAAGAGTGTCATTGATTGATTGTCCTTCTGTATATCTTTTGGCAAAAATCAATGTTTTCCTTTAAATAAGGCAGCCTTTGGAGAAAAGAAAATACATGTGCTGAATATTTTGCTACTCTGTATGCCTGTCTAATGGGCAGAGCCAGCAATGACAATTCAACATTAGTTCCTGGGTCCAAAGGGTAAAACAGTTTTCAGATGAGATACCTGGACTTCATTTTGAATGGGTTTTCAAAACACAACAGGAGATATGGATGGTTTCTGCAATTCCTGGTTTTGCTTAAAATTTGAGTTCACTGTAATATGACCTCTACAAACTGTTTTTCGAATCCCTTTTCAGTTGAAATATTTTATTTGCTGTTCCTTGCCTTCCTTTGCAACCCTAGCAGTAACACTGATTCCTGACCTTTATCAATTTATTATTTGCTTTTAAAGAATGCTCTAGTGATGGTTGTTGACAAATCTTGAGGGTGACTAAATCCATAGGAAACCATTTGTTTGAAGAAGATGCCCCAGAGGCAGCATGCAAAGTAAAAGCTATGCCAGGAAACCTTTCTTTTGTAAATGGTTTTGCAGGCACAAAAATTTTATTTGGTTTGGATTTCAGTCATTTTACTTGATAGACATATTGTTTGAATCCTTGATTATAGTTGTTATGCTTTTCAGATGGTGTCTCTAGTTCCCTAGACACCAGTGCTCTGCCTAAAATAACAGTAGCACAAACATGCTGTGTTTAGATCAGATTTGGATTCATCACTTTTTGGATGGAGAGTCTCCTTGCACAAGTCTCTAGTCATGCAGCTGGGAGACAAAACTGTCTGTATTCCTTATTAGCTATGCCACTCGGACAAGCTTTTCAAGAGCTGTGGCTGTGACCAAAGGACAGAGCAGGGCACAAACAGAAATGCAAACTGGTATATTTAAACAGTGGTGGAGAAGCTCAGTTTGTTTGTTTGTTTGTTTGTTTATTTATTTATTTATTTATGTCTGTATTTATTTTCTATCCTCTCTCCAAAGATTTGTACATCCTTTCTCATATATTTAGATAGCATGCAAATTAGAGAGGTAACTTTGAAAAAAAAATTGGAAGGTGCCCTTGCGCAGTCATTTTTCTTGAAAACTTGCCCATTAATAATGTTAGCTTCTACACATGGTAGGGCAGATATATTACACAAGTTATTTTCATCTAGACAAAGTAAACAAACCAGGGATCGTTGGGTTGCAATCTACACCATAGCAATGACTGAATAAATTTAAAATTATTTCAGGGCAAGTCACTGGAGCTATTAATTTTATTTTGTACATTAGAAAGCAGCTCACCACTACAGAGTCAATAATTATGATAATTAATATGCTGTACCCAAAGGCTATTGATGCTAGCAATGGTTTTGCTTCTTGCAGATATTGGCTAGTCATAGTATAAAGTGGCAGAGCAATGAGGCGTTATCCCAAATCTTCTCTTGCTGTATATTGCAGATAGCCATTTCCTCCACCTATATCTAGAATATACTAATTATGCAAGGAGCTATCCTTTATCCCTTATGACAACTGTCCCCAATGGTTTCCAAAATGCTTCATTGACCTCATGGATGACAGCTCAAAGCAATCTCCCAATCCAAGCAGATTAGGAGAGAACAAAAATAGTTGATAGAAGTCACGTTGATATGGTTCAAGAGATTGTCACCTGTAAAGCAGTAAACAATGCCCCCAAAGTACAGTCAGGTACCACTCACAGTTTACTTTCGGTAAACACAAAAGGACCAAGAAAGGAAACAATCTAAAAATGTATTTTTCTATTGGGGTAGGTTTTCAAACCTTATATGGGAGGAATAAAGGTAGAAAAAATGTCCAATGATACAAAAATACCTGACATTAATTTTAGATTCTTTAGATTTCCCCCCTTTAAAATGCATGACAATTTGTTATCTATTTTAGCTTCCAAATATAGGCTTTTGTTAGAATTATAGCTCTGTAAAGGAACCCAACAGGTGTGAATTGTTTGATGTATGAATGGGGAGAAGTGAATCTACAAAGGAAATATTCACTTCATGTCAAAGTGTGTTACCAAACTTTGACTTTTTGGTATTGTGAAACACAATGATATCTCCCATCACAAGCTTTGTGTGTGTGTGTACGTGTGTGTGTGGGAGAGGAATGTTTCTACCATAAGAATGTTTCTCCAGATTGAAATTTGACTTGAAATTTGGCTTAAGGTAAGAATACATTCCATGTGCAATACATTTGTTTGTTTACAGAGTTTTTTGAACTGATGAAGCCTGCATGGTACTGCCATCTAGAGATTAACTTTTTGTTGACTGATTGACTGTCTTTTGCATCTAACTTGTTGTCTGCCTTCCTTGTCTGTAACTGTAGAGCTCCCCTCCAAAACAACCAATTTGTCCCTGGGAGCTGATCTCTATAGTACAGGAGACTTCCAGGCCAAAGCTGGTTAGTGACCCCAGGATCTGGAATGTTCCTTGAGGTTTGGCACCCAAGAGACAAAGGGTGGGCAGGAGCTTATGCCATGAAGCCAGCCCCCACGGATCACAGTGCAGGTTTGCATCCTAGCACCCATTATATTTCTGGGTACAATGGGCATTGCCTCTAGTGCCTTAATAAAAGGGAGGAGTGGAACACTCCACCCTATCCCTTCAAACTGGCCCAGGCTCCCAGTGACTGGCAGGCTTGACAAAAAGACTGCCAAGTCCCCCCCCACCTCATTTTCCCTAATGATACAGTAAAGCTTTACCTCAACTGAAGGTAAACAGACTTTTTTCCTGGTTCCCTTCATTGCTTTTAGGCGGCAAAGTGGCCCCAAGTCAGTCAGGAGCCATATTTTGTCATGATCTCCCTTCCTCCACATGTCCCCATGGCCTCAGTGCTTCTATGCCCCCTGTACAGTTACCCCATCTCCCATGCCATTGGTCTCACATTTGCTTTGTTGTGATGGTCTTGGAAAGACTGCAACAATAGCAACATGGTATCCATATGGAAAGGGACATCTTCCAAGTCCCACCCATATCAGCATTATTTTCCCTGCTGCAATCGCCTATGATGGCCACCCCCAAAACATTCCCCTTCTCAGATTGCAAATTTCAAACCTTACATGACTTACTCATGAGTAATTCCCAGGGCAGAGGCTTTTCCTGGGCACCCTTGGCCCCAGAGACCCAACATGGTGGTTGTTTTTGGGGGCTCCTGCACCCCCCCCCCATCTCCAGAAGGCATGCAGAGGCTGCCCCAGCTCTCTCCCATGTCCTCTGTGTTGAAAGAGGCCAGGAGGCCAGGGCAACTTACGGGCAGCATGGCATGCTCTGAGGCTGGCTCATCTTCAACCCAGCAAACTTCTGAAACTGGCAGGAGGTTGGTGGTGGATAGCTGACTCCTTTTTAAGCCTTTCCTGGTTGAAGGTTGACTCCTGATTGCTTCTAAACTATCTGGCTTGGCCATTCCTGGATGTGGGCCAATCAGGTAGTGGGTGACTTGTCTGTTTGTGTTTTATAATGTTTACTGATGCTAGTCTAGATGTCCTGTTCAGTCAGGCTTTGGACATCAAAGGGCAAAGATTTCCCAGAAGAGCAAGAAGAACAAAGAAGTGGCAATCTTTGAGTTGGGGTGCCGCTTCATTTTTGGACTGTAGTGTGTACACAATTTTCTGTTCTAATCATAAATATCCACATGAACAAATGATCAAATATTTTTACTGCCTGAGAAGGTTATATGTTGCCTTTTGTCTCTACGCTGGGGTGGAATCATGACTTAACACTACAATAATACTCTATGTTCCCTCACTCTGTTTTGGGACAATTGAGTATATCTGAGGATTTGATTCTTTATCCACTGAATAATTTTTAACATTACACTTCTGGTCTGATCTTGGATTTTACCAAGTACTGTAGTGCTAATGGTAAACATACATACAAGTTTAATGTGTTGCCAAAAGGAAACTGATCACATAACTGCAAGAGTATGTGTCAGCAGATTGGTTTACGGTTATAGTAGAAGGCTTGTTATTAAAAGAAAATGTAAGCATTGAAGACAGTGCTGTTACCAAGCTATGTGCACATGCATGTTACAGTAGGTTGCTGAGTCACACATTATGGAGAATATAGGTTGGGTTCAAGGTCACCATGCTACATCCTGAGTGTATCAGTCCCCCATGCATTGGGAGTTGACTAGCAGGGCGACAGATGATGCAACACAAAATCCGGCATTAACAAAGCCACAGCTCTTATTGAAACCCAACATCCTTCCAGCCAGAGGGTGGCCCAATGGGCATGAGAAGACTGTGACCCCTCAGCCATCCGGCTGCTCAAGACTTGCTCTGGGGGCGCCCTGGACCTGTCGCATCCCATCCGGGAGGACAGCTCCTTGCCCCCAGAGTCCCCGCGGGGAAGCAGGCCAAGATGGACTATGGATGCCCATCTCATTTGGCCATCTCACCTGCCTGGCTCTGGGCCCCTGACCTGCCCAGCCAGGCAGGCTGCACCCATTAATGAGCCGGTCCCTTATTTGGGACCCCCCACCCTCAGGGCTGAAGTTCACAGACTGGGGCCCTGAACCAACGGTCTCTCTCATGCCCTTTCCCGCCGCTGTGATGAAAAGAACCATAGTAACAACAACCATAACTTGCAACTTAGGGTGGTATTTTGCGGTGGAATGGCAGGCCCTTGCCACGAGGCGCCATATAAGGTGCCTAGCTCCACCCACCCACCCACCGCGCTGCACACCCTGCTGCCCACACTGCCTTATGGGGCACATGGGCCAAAGCCGGCTGCATCTTCCTGCTGCTCGCCTCCCACTGCATCAATTGGCGGCCGCTGGTGAGTTGCGGCCACTCTTTCTTGCAGTCTTGGCACATATGTAGAAGGGGCTTCAGCCTTCTCCCTGCACCATTTTTCTGACCTGCAAAGGACCTGTAAATGCCCTGTTTGGACAATTGGAAAAATCCATGTGTATTCTTGTTGGCTTATCCTACAGACAAAATGATGTCCCTCCCTTTTTCCCCAGGAGCCTTCCAGGTCAGAAAATGTGTATGTGCCTATGTGCGTGTGTGAAACCATGCCAAATTAATTACCTGAATTGGGTATCTTGGGGTTTAGCAAAGGAAAAAATGTGAAGTGCTTGATGGAAACTGAGACAAAAGGCAGTGCAAATGTCCCCCTGTCAAAGCTGCTGAAGGTGCACATGCATAGCACAAGTCAGAAAACTGGTAATTGCACCAATAACCCATCCTCCCTCCCTCCTGAATAGCTGACTGGTATAATTGTTGGTTTTTAAGGCTATGAAAAGTGCCTTGACCTGGATGACCAGGCTAGCCTTGTCAGATTTCGGAAGCTAAGTAGGGTAGGCCCTGGTTAGTACTTGCATGAAAGACCACCAAGGAAGTCCAGGGTTGCTAGACAGAGGCAGGCAATGACAAATCACCTTTGTTTGTCTCTTACCTAGAAAACATGACAGGATTGCCATAAGTTGGGAGCTACTTGACAATATTTTCCATCTCCACCATAAAATGGAACAGTCCTGCCCATGCTAGAAAGGATCAGTTTCTAGAACCTTATACGGCTATTCAGTTATAAAATAAATCCTGTTTGCAAGACATTATGCTATCTAAAATGTTCAAAAATAGGAGAAGTTCGCTACTATTTATTCAGTATAGCAACAATATAAAAGACAGGAAAGAGTGATGTATTCAGCTAAATAGCCACTTTGCGTACAAGTGCATCTTAATATATTGTGTTTTGCAGAGGCATATATGGCTCTGATGGTTTATCTGAGCAGTTAAAATAGTTGCTTCCTGCCATTAAAATGTAGTAAAAATAAATTTGATGTATAAACCATGGTCATCAGGGAAACACATTACACTGTCTTTCTTTTTTCGCAATTCAACAAAACACTTTTAGGCTTGGAACATTGGCCAGTGCTAGTTCAATAGTCTATGATGCCAACAATGAAAGTCTGAAGATGACTGAGCTTTTTTGCATTAATTATAAAGAAATAAAACTTGTTTCCTACACTAGCCAAGGGTAAACCGATTGTTTGATGCTCAATTTTTATCATGTGGTCATACAGATTTTGGTTTTGCTCTTATTTGCTAGTTGTACAAAGTTTGTTTATTTAATATTTTTTTTCAAAAAAATTCAAAATATTACAAGCATCTTGATGGTTTTCTGGATTTTTTAAAAAAAGAAAGTAAGTTGTTGTTATTCACATTACTTGATCAAGAGGACATGATCTAATATGGGGAGTTATAGGGACTGTGACTGGCAACTTTTTAAAATTTCATGTTTCTTCTTTCTCTGAACAGTCAAACTGTGTATATATAATGGTGGATTGCTTGGAAACATATCAGACTAAAGAGCTTCTTTATACCTCCCCTCTGACAATAACTGTAGTCTCCTAAAGCCAGCCTCCAGTATTGGCCATTGGGACTGGTGGCAGGAATAGAGGGATCAGCCAACAATTCAGCTAAGAAAGACTGGGAGGGTGAGCAATCAACTCTCTCAAGGAAGGGGCCAGAATTCCTGACAGAGAGGGGGGAAAGGCGGATTGGTGGGCACCGAGTAGGGGTAGGTCTAGAGGTCTTTTAAAAAGGTGAGTTCCTGGATAGGTCAAGGAGGAAGAATAGACACAGCAGAAGGCTATGTGAGCTGCTGTCCACATGAGGTTAAGGCACCTGTGAAGCAAATCCCTGGAGATCATCATTATTATCCCTTTGGGAGACCCGGAGAGACTCACTGACAATGCCCAGCAACAGACAAAGGGTTGTTATCACATTGGGAGACGGGGGAGTACCGCATCTCCCTATCTTTAGCTTCTAGTTTCCTTTTCCTTCTTTGCAATGTGCAATTCTTGGACAATTTCTTTCTCTTCTTTTTTCCCAGCTCTCATTATTGGGTTCGTTAATGTATTGCCAACAAATCAACAGAGGACTGCTATCCAAATGGGTTTGTTTGCCTAGTGTGCCTGTGCCCAATGAAGGACACAACAGGGAGATTAAAGAAGTAGATAGAACATAATTGCAATAAAGAGTCCAGAATTCTGTTAGGCCGATTCCGCAGGGGCGGAAAATGTTGGGAGGACGCTCATATTGCAGTGGGGCTAATCCCTGCTTCCATTTGACATGACTACCAGGCTGGCTCCCTCCGGAGCCTGGTGCACTCAACCGCAATGCATTGGTGGCAGCCTGGAGCGATGCCACCGGTGCGGAATCATCCTTATAAGGAACAAATGATAACCTTGTATGCCAGGGATAGTCAACCTGTAGTCCATGGACTACAATTACCAGCATTTGCTGTCAGGGGTTCATGGGAATTGTAGTCCATGAACATCTGGAGGACCACAGGTTGACTACCCCTGTTGTATACCACATGATAAAAACCTTTTAGACAGGCATAAATATCTTTCTATTGCTGCA
Source organism: Paroedura picta (assembly GCF_049243985.1). Taxonomy (NCBI): domain Eukaryota; kingdom Metazoa; phylum Chordata; class Lepidosauria; order Squamata; family Gekkonidae; genus Paroedura; species Paroedura picta. The sequence goes on along the minus strand of NC_135374.1, from coordinate 81,917,118 downwards.
TACATATGTTTTCATATCTGTATACACACATTTTATCAAGGAAGTATAAATATACCTTGCCCTTACGTAAAGGATTTATGATTTTCCATAGAGTTAGTAAAAACAAGCTTCTCAAAAATAGTTCCCTTATCTCCCTAAATCAACAGATCTGGTTATTCAGCTATATTTTCAGACATCCTGCTAGACATTTTGCCCTTTACCTACATTCTTTTTTACATCAACAGTAACCTTTTACACAGTAGCTGAAACAAGCTAAAATTAAAGTCAGAATTTAGCCTGCAAGCTCAACTCATGCACTTAGGCTTAGGAGCTTGCCAAGCAGGACTAGGAAATTTCTCCAGCAGTGCTGGAGAATCACAGCCCTGCTATTTGGACTGTGCCTTCTGCTGGCAACAGCAATTCTGGATCAGCCAGTGCGGACAGAATTCTCATTGCTTAGAGCAATATGTGCCAGTATCTAGGTCTCTAATTCACTGTTCTTGTCAGAATCTGGCTTTGCTGACATACTAATTTACTGTACCTTTTTGATAATGGTAACCGTAGCTTGAAAAGTGAGCTTCCACAGCTCTGAAGATAAAATATTCCATGTTTTAACAAAAAGTGGAGGCAGGAAAACAAGTAAACTAACATTGTTCTAAAGCCACTAATTTGATATACAGGGTGTGGGACATTTTTGCCACCTGGAGAAGGTGACCTACAGAGATCAATACTATTATTAGGAATGCTCTTAGTTGTTTCTGAGCAGACATGGCTCTGAATATCTATTGTCCAAAGTTTTTGCTGATTTTTTCTGGTGTGCAGCTGAAGCAGCACTGCTAGCTGGAGATGGAGGATGTAAAAGAATTGACCAACAGAATTGAGGAAGGGAGGATAGTCTGGGAGAAGCCAGTTCAAATCCTTACTCTGCCATGGAAACTCACTATGTGATATCGAGAAGTAAAGTAGAATATAAATATCTACCGTATATACTTGCATATAAGCTGACCCGCATATAAACTGAGGCACCTAATTTCACCACAAAATCTGGGCAAACTTATTGACTCACATATAAGCTGAGGGTAGGAAATGCAGCAGGTTACTGGTAAATTTACAGGGTGGCCTAAGCGCTTAATCCAGGCTCCATCATCACAGGCTCTCCCATCCAGCCTCCTTCCCAACAAATACAGAAAAGTCAAGAGGATGAATAGCTGCTGGTTTTTGTACCCCACTTTTCACTAGCCAAAGGAGTCTCAAAGCAGCTTACAATTGCCTTCCCTTCCTCTCTTGATGCCAGACATCCTGAGAGAGCACGGACTGCTCTGTGAGAACAGCTCTGGCAGGAGAACCAAACAGTGCCCCCCAGGCCAGAAAACCAGAACAGAACAGTACCTGAAGTTGGCAATCTACTACAACAAGTACAACAGCTACCAAACTGGGGGTTACAGTGCCCCCCCCAGAACAAAACACTGAAATAAACAACTGTAAAACTGAAAACTGAAAGAACTGTAAAAATCAAATTTTAAAAGAAACACAACCCCAAGAAGAAAAGGCAAACAATGCTGTGTCATGAACCTCGATTCATGCCTGTTAGTTTCGTTTCCTATGAGCCTGGCAAGGTCGAGGGCTGTAAACCTGTAAATCTGTCCTCAATCTCCAAGCCTCCCCTTCTTTCCCAGCGGGAGACTCTTCCGTTGTTTTATCAATCTTCATTTAGTGGCCTTGCTTAGACAGCCTAGTCGCAACAAAGCTGTAGCAATGTAGATTAGATTCCTAGCCATCTGGCAATCCTGTGAACCCTGGCACCTCTGGTGCCCTTTCACTCTCCCACCAAAATGCCTTAGTGCCCCTCCCTTATGGAGAGGACCCTATATCTGCTTTGTATTGCCTATTGCTCCTTGTTATTATCAAGATCTTTGCTTAGGAAGATCTTGGTTTGCTGTGGACTCTGTTCAGTTCTGTGGACTCTGTTCAATAAAGCTCTCTTTGGATTTCAACTGACTGTTGGATCTCGGATGTGTCTTTATCACGGACTCTGCAGGCTTGGCTCAGCCTGATTCCTGACATGCTGCCCCTCAGATAAAAGAAGAAAGAAACACTAGGAGAAAGAAACAGTAAATCCCAAAGCGCCCTCAAAACCCACCCCACCCCACCCCACCCACAGAAACCAAAAGAATAGTTTGGAAGAAGTCATTAGAAAAAAAAGGGGGAAATAACGTCAAACCACTGATGTCCTACAAGCTGCCAGCTTTCAAGACCTTTGCAGAAGGCAATGGTTGGCTGGGAGCAACTAGCTCACTTGAAAAAAGTTCAGCTACAAAAAGCAATGCTACAAGTGACTGGCTGGGAGCAGGCTGTTTCAATTACCTGCATATAAGCTGAGGAGGGCTTTTTAGTGCTGAAAACTGTGCTGGAAACCTAGGCTTATATGCAAGTATATACGGTAATAAACAATGGCATTAATGAAGGATTTGGGGTTTCGAATAAAAGAGCAATCAAGTCTTTGAGTGGAGATTACAAAGATTGTTACATTTGTAAGGATATAGACTGAGCACTTCTTGGAGGTGTCCCTATCTAGGATGGTAGAGGTGAAGGGGAAACAATATTCTGCTGGTTTGGGAGCATTTACATTTGCCAGAACTATGTCAGCTAGTGAATCATGTCTCCTTGCTCATTTTTCCTTGTGGCTGGATGCTTGCTTGGAAAGCTTGCCATAGCCAATGTCAATTCGTGCCTTTATAAAGTCTGATCCATCCTTTTTGCAAGATGCATCTTCTCCAAACTACTCCAGCCTTCTCACCATTGGTTTATTTAAAAGACGCCACATGTGTGGACTCTGTTTTCCATGGATCATTTCATGAAGTCTGACCCTCTCACTCAACTCATTGCAGGAAGTCAGAAAGCATAGCTTTCTAATCACACTTCCAAAATACCTTCAAAAATATAAGCATCCTGGTTCTTCCCTTTGTTACAGGCATCACCCTTTCAGTCGTAATGGGTCTAGGCTAGTGGTCAAAGATTTGTGGATGCCCCCTTCAAAAAGTGACAGACATATTAACAAATAACTTTTATTGTAAGGTAGGAAACAATGCATTCAGAACTGGGAGCTTTCAACAAAACAGTGTGAATAGAAATTGTATGTTGCAGTCCCAAACGCAGGACAAAAAGAGAGGGAATTCTCTTTAGTATCTGGACCCTGACCCTATGTATTACTGTGCATAGTCCATTGGATCCTGCCCATGATTTTACCATGTCAGTGACTAGTTTAGTATTGTAGTTGGCATATAACAAACCTGTTGATGATTAAAAGGTTGTTTTTTTTAACTTATCCTTTTTAAAAAATGGTACTTCTTGGTTGTTAGCAAGTAGACAGTCAAAAAGCCCGTGTTTTCTTGTCTCTCCTTACAGATAGAATTAAGAATAAAATAACATGTTTAGACTTTTCTGTCCCCAACTTGCAAATTCACCTTCTCAATACATTAGATTCCCAGATGACAGAATGTAAATTAATTACCTTGAAGAAAGATTTGGGGAATTTACACAGAGATTTGAAACCTTTTAGATTAAAAGTACATGAAAGACTAATGAGACTACATGAATCATAGTGCATTAGCCAAAAAAGAAGCCTCTGAGAGGCTTAGTCAGCAAATTCAAGGAGTGCAATGACAAACCAGTCAGCCCATTGGACATGGAAGAAATCATCAGTAGGGTTTTGCTAGGAAGCCAGACACAGTTAAAATGACTTTCTACCCCCACAGGAAATTACCAATTTTGCTAGTCAATGCAAATAACAGTAAATTTCTCTTCTGGGATTTTTGTTGAAGAGGATATTCATTTGTCAAAAAAAGATCTCAGCTATGTCCTTAAACCTCAGCAACATAACAATGCATTTTATTGCTTATGACAATTTGGCTCAGGCAGAGTCGCCTGAAACTCAACCCCTCCAAGATGGAGGTCCTGTGCCTGGGCAGAAAAGGGCAGGACCAGGAAGCGCACCTCCCATGCCTGGTTGGGGTGCAATTAACACCTGCACCAGTTGCCAGGAATTTGGGAGTGACATTTGATGCCTCCCTCTCTATGGAGGCTCAGGTCACCAATGTAGCTCGGACGGCGTTTTTCTATCTTCGCCAAGCCCGGCTACTAGAGCCCTACCTGTCCTCGGAACACCTGGCTACAGTGATCCATGCAACGGTCACTTCCAGATTAGACTTCTGTAACTCACTCTACGTGAGCCTTCCCTTGTTTTTGACTCAGAAGTTACAGCTGGTCCAAAATACGGCTGCCAGGGTCTTCAGTAGAACACCTTTGAGGGCCCACATTCAGCCAGTGCTTTGTCATCTGCACTGGTTACCAGTCTGTTTCTGAATAAGATTCAAGGTATTGGTATTGACCTTTAAGGCTATACACGGCCTGGGTTCCATCTACCTGCAGGACCGCTTGGTTGCTTATGCCCCCCGCAGAGCACTCCGCTCTGTGGGTATGAATTTACTGGTTGTCCTGGGCCCACGGGATGTTCACCTGGCCTCGACCTGGGCCAGGGCCCTTTCAGTCCTGGCCCCAACCTGGTGGAATGAGCTCCCGCGGGATCTACCAGCTTTCCGCAGGGCCTGCAAGACGGAGCTCTTCCGCCAGGCATATGGTTGAGGCCAGGGCAGCTCTCCCACTAATTTATGTTGTAAACCACCCTGAGACCTATTTGGAGAAGGGTGGTCTAAAATTAAATAATAATAATAATAATAATAATAATAATAATAATAATAATAATATTTATTATTATTATTATTTTCCAGATGATAATAAAGGAACCAATCAAGGATACTACTGAATCGCTGAATTTGACTAAATGAATGATGAAAGCCTATGCCAATGACCACTATGCCAATGACCATGAAAGCCTATGCCAATGAACACTAAGACCACTAAGACCACTGAGTGGCATGGTTGTTCCTCTTCATAGAGAACATGGAACACAGGATTCTAAGTGGCCAAGGTTGAACCAGAGGTCTTGCACAGCTCAACACACAAGTGGAGACATGGGTGTGATTATGTAAGCCAGCCCAAACTCCAATGGGCTGCTGAGGCTTTCTTCAACTGCTATCAATTATAGTTCCTCCACTCCCTCAGGACACTCACATGGGCCCTGCTACTGATCAGAATTTGGCAGCACTTGTGCACCACCCAGCTATAGGGCAGAAATGTTTGAGGCTCAGTCTGCTAATTGGAAGCTAGAAGATTGAGAAAACTAGAGCAGGATGTGTGACAGTTAAGCAGCAATGAAGAGTAAGATTGTTAAGGAAAGAAAGAAATCGAGCCTGAGTTCTTCCTAGAAGCTAAAATGACTAAACTGAAGCCATTGTACTTGTGGTCACAGTATGAGAAGCCATGAGTAAAGACAATAATGGTAGGAAAAAATTAAAAACAGCAGAAAAAGAAGATGACCAAACATGAGATGGATTCACTCAATAAAAGCATGGCCCTCAGTTTGCAAGAGCTGTCACTAACGTTTTGCTAAACTGCTTTAAACCCAGGAGCGTTTTGAGTTTCTCTCCTTTATAATACACACAGTATCTGTACACCCAAATAGAAGATGATTTCCCCCTTTTTAGAAAGCCCCCAAAGTTTTGAAAAGCCATCTTCCACACAATAAATATGGTACCCTGAAACTTCACCTATGTCCACATTTAGACTTCTAAATTGGAAAGGGTGTTAATACCCTTTGGGTTATGCTTAGTGCCTCTGGCTCAAATATTAAACACTGTAGTGACATCCAATTTTCTTTTAAACATATTCGCTTCAGAATGGATGGCCGCGACTTACCATGGATATCAGTTGACCAGGCGGAAGTGGGCTGGAACGGAACACAATGTCCCACAGGTGCCCTTGTCTGGTGCATGTGGTGTGGTTGTGGCACACTCTGCACTGACCAGGAGGTGGGTCCTTGGCACCTATTTAAGGCGCCACATGTGTGGGACCCAGCCTCTTCAGCAGCAGCCGCTGGAGCAGGCTTCCTCCCCCCCACACACTGTTTAAAAACTTGGTAATGTTTGGTTAACATTTATGCTGCTCAGTTATGATTATTATGCAAGTTGGTTGCATATATATATTTGTCAAAGCTGCAGGTTTGAGAAGGAGCCTGTTGGCAGGGAGTCTAGTGTGTGAATGGACTCCCTAAGGTGTGGAGCCTCCATAGGATGGCACCAAACAAGTGAGGGTCTACCCAGTAGGGTAGCCATGCAAGAATCACTGGCAAGGTGGCCTGGGGGCTGCCAAGGAGATTTGCACCCTTTGGCCCCATCCCAAAGTAGTGCAATTCAGGGGCAAGGGGACCCATGTTCCCCAATGGGAATTGCGAAGGGCCCCCAGAGTGCCTCTGGATTAGATTGGGATAAATAGTCTGTGGACTGGTAGGTCAGGCTTTCCTTCTCAAGCCATGCCAACCCTCCAAGTATGGAAGCCAGAATAAAAGGAGTGGCCATTTTGAAGCCATATATCGAGTTGAGTCTTTCTTCCAGCAATTGTTGCCCTCCTTCCTGTCAATAGTGGCAAAGAGACCACCTAGAAATTCATCTGTCTAACAGTAATAATGTGCCAGGTAGCAAATACTCTTTCAAAATAAGCCCTGACAAACTTGGCAGGGCTATTGTAAGGAAGAAAATGACATGCATCAGGCCTGTTATTGTTTTCAAGAGCTATTCTTCAAAATCTGAGAAGAGTTAGTTACTGAACACCCGGGTAGCAAACCTGTATCGACTGCTCATGAAATTTTGTGAAATCTCTTTTCTTGCCCCCCTTTCAATTTATATTTAATCAAAAGGAAATTTATTAGAAATTGACTCCAAATTCCTAAGAAGAGGAAAATAAATAGATTGTTGTATTTTCTTTGGAGGGGAGAAATGTAAAGAGGATTTCTCACAACACTAGCTCTAACTCCTGTCTATGTGTCCTCCACTATCAATAATCAATAAATATATATAATAAATAAAGGGGTTTTTTTTAATTATAGAAAGCATTTCACACTTAATTTTGTGGAAGTACACGAGCTTATTTCTCTTTTTCTGTGTGGAATTTTGGGTGTGTTTTTCTTTCTTTTTTGCTTTATAAGATTTTTAAACTTCTAACATGCATTGGTAGTTTTAAAATGTTTTTATTTTGCACTATTGTGCCCTGTATTGCATGTCCGTGTGACAAAAAAGGCAGCCTATAGTTATACAGTTATATCGTTACATTGAGATACTAGAATAGAAGTTGCTACCACAAATAGTATTCCTCCGCTTAAAAAAAAAGAGCTTCACTGATACTGAATATGAAAAAATATCTCAAGAATCAGTTTTACTTCAAAAGTAGTGGGGTGCAATAGGGAGCTCATCTGGAGCTAATTAATGACATCAAAATATAGCTTTTTATGCACTCCATGTTCTATGTATTCCTTCAATTCACTGGATCAACAAATGGTGTTTCTTGTCATCTGTCTCTCTATAGAGAACATCTTTATTTCTACACTTCTTTTTCCTTGCTCAGGGTTGGCATTCTGCTTGCATACCAACCAATCTAATCTGCTGTCTTGAGGAGATTTTTGTCGATAATAATGATGATGAATTTGCCAATCATTCTCTGAAATGGAAAGAAATTCAAACAGATGCTTTTCTTGTAGCCATGCCAATCAACCCTTAGATAAAGCATTCAGAATTTTTAACTCAGCCATTTGATTTCCTAGCCATAGGGCAAGATGAGAACATGGCTTTTGCCACAATTGTAAAGGTTTCATCAAAGGCCAATAAATATATGAAATTCTCACTAATGTATTTCTGAATATTTATGTCCTGCAACCTGCTTCTTTACTGTGTATGCAGAAGCTTGGCTTTTATAATCATAGTTGGAACAGTGTTTGGTTAAAAGGTCTCTGAAATCCCTGGCTATGAAACAGAGAATGAGGTTGGCATTGTTTATAATAACAGCACCCAAAATGCCATTTCATACATCTAGCTCTAAATCCCATCTCTCATTAAATTTCCTTGTGTATCAAGGACATTCACTGATTTAGAACATTTTATAACACTTTTCTATTTGAAAATAAACAAGGCTTACTACGATTTAAAAATATCACCAAACCACAGTCTAATAAAATACTAATGTAAAATAAATAAAAGGATGTTCCTGTTCTGTCTGTGGGAGACAACTCACCGGGTGAAATTATTATTTCATTTCAAATTGGCCATCAGTTTCAGGATGAACATGGGAGTTTCAAGGCAAAAAAATGAAGGGACTTGCAACATCATGGCTCAGATTATTTCAAAGAACTAAAGCTGATGAGCTGCATGCCTCCATCCATCATACATTTGGAGAAGCTCCTAGAAATGATGCTTGAGAAAAGGTATGAGTATAACTTGTTTTTTTAAATAATACTAATTAAAATCCAAATGATTTTTGAACCCAGAGGGTGATAATCTTTTAGATATTTGGGACCAAAGACATCTATTTCTGATTTTTTTTTGATAGGAAAGTACCAGTTCAGGATTCTTTTTTCTTTTTTTTCATTTTCTGAAATTTTGGGACCGTTATTTTCAGTGGGAGAATCAATTAAATGGTCCCTTGCACTTGTTTTAAAAATAATTGCAGAAAATATGCATAGAATATAGTCTTTCTAATATAATGACCTATTAAGTTTCAATCAGAATTAATAAAGACCACAAGGCCAGTTCATACAAAACAAAAGGGATTTCCCATCAGTTCAGCCAATGAGTAAGCAAGTAACTGTGACAAGTTATATATCTAACCTCCCTATTTCTCCTTTAGAACATTTAGCTTAAATGTAAAGCAACAAACTGCCCATACCCTTGTGTTAAATAGCTGCAGATGAAAATCAGACAGGGGAGAGAAACATTTAAAAAATCTATGCAATTTTCTTGCATAGTGAGAAGCTTTCTGTGTGCAGAATTGTTTTTAGAATAGGGAATATTTTTTTATGTATCTGTCCTGTGCAATGTGTATTTCACATCCCATTTCACAGCAGAAGGCATATGTAGATGGAGATGTGAAAGTGCCTACTTCAAGTTATTGAACATTAATGGTCTTAATGCCTCTGTATTGCAATTTATATTGCATTCTGCAGGGGGTTGGACTAGATGACCCTGGAGGTTCCTTCCCACTCTATGAGTCTATGATCCTATGTCTGTTAGATCTAACATGTGATCTCAGAAATATAATTGCCTTTTTCTAGGAGGAAGGGCCATAAATGGAGTGCAATGATTGCAGTGCTGTTGGGTGCCTTGCCCCCTCCCCTTCTTTCTCTGAGGGGCAGAATCCTGAGAGTGAAGAGAGCTGACCCTTGCACTCGCAATCAATATACTCCTCTGAGCAAATGTTTAAATGGCTCCAGATTTTGATGGAATAATTCAGAACAAGGGATGTCAGTTATCAAAGAATGTTAACTAAATACTGTAAGAGTTTCCATGTTTTAAGAGTATTTGTATTTTGAGTTAAAAGTACATTCATTAATTGGGTATGGCTGTGTTCTATATATTATTATTATTTCATTTATTTGATTTATTATGTGCCACTATCAAACAAGCCGGCTCGTGGCAGGTTACAACATAAAAGATTACATCTCCAGTATCTGACATTCCATTTTATGATACTCATGGTCCAGCCTGACAAAGTGACATTCATGTCTGATCTGGCTCAGATAACAAATGAGTTTGACACCACTGGTCTAGATTTTTCTATATTGGTTTTAAACTAATAAGAAGCAGCATGAGGGAGAGAGACCATTTTGCCTATAGGGCCAGGATTTAGATGTAGAGCAGGGGTAGTCCAACTGTGGCCCTCCAGATGTCCATGGACTACAATTCCCATGAGCCCCTGACAGCAAATGCTGGCAGGGGCTCATGGGAGTTGTAGTCCATGGACATCTGGAGGGATGCAGTTTGACTACTCCTGATGTAGAGTATGGGGACAGACCAAGAGGTAGAAATAGCATTTACACATGTCATTTTTGGTTTGATCTCTCTGTTGGATGAGGCCAGCTCTGCTCCCCACAGCATAAAATAAAACATATATTTTTTAAAGGCTTGATACGATAGATGGGCCCAGCTGTGATTGGTGATGCAGAATACAAACTTGTAAAGCCAGGGCACTGGTGTGCATTATTAACACTACAGTTCTATTAATCCCATGAGATAATCCTGTTTGTTCCAATGGTACATGAGGACAACTGTTGTGTGTAATTTCCTTAAAAAGCAACACCCAAATGCTTGTATTGTATGTGTATTTAGTCACCACAATTCCAATTTTGATACTATTTTTACAGTTTAAGTGCAAAATGGGGATTTTATACTGCTGATTAGCAGGTGAGGAAATTTGTTCATTTCTCCAATTCAATGTATGTTAAAACATACACTATTAATTACAGCCCCTGAAGAGTAACTAATGGTTGAAATAAAATCAATATGATTAAGTAAATGACAGTAAACAACAAGGAACAACATAATCAAGAAATGTATGAATCTCTGAAAACTATTAATCATTTCACCAAGTATTTATAGTTCTGTGTCACACTAACAGATCATATGGTTGATCAATAATTAGTGTAGCAGTTATTAATTATGTGTGTATAGGATTTTAAAGATGCTGCATCAAATGCAGAAATGGAAACAGTTGACTAAAAAGTTGTGTTAAATATTGTTGAATAGAAAAATCAAAAGCTAGTCTTCAGCCACCTTTTGACACCGAATTTAGTATGACACAGTTTAAAGAATGGTGAATCTTAACTTTAAATACTGTTGCCCTATGAGACTATTTGCTCTTCCATAGCTGTAGAGCACAGAGACCATTGTGTGGGTGCTTTATAAAGGGTCTGCCATCCTGGCACGGTAAGTTGCTGTTTAGTGCTAACCTACCCGCAGCCTTTGGAGCAAAGTGGAATCAGCTCTCAGGGCTGAACCAGAATATTGGTATCCGCTATGGCACAGATACAGGACCATCCCACCCCCTTTTTCATCTTGCTCCTGGGTTTGTAGCATAAATTGGCCTGCTCTTTGATATTGTTAAGCCATAATTTTGGATGACCGAAATGGACAGGTTCCTCAATAAAGTCATGGTAAACTGGGAAAAAAATCTGAGATATTAGAAGATGATGGGACATTTATGAAACTAGTTATCATTCATTGCATGTCAGGGTTGGTTGAGGAAGGAATGCTCTTGAGGCTGCACTGAAACATCAGGTCTCTGTTTGGTGTCTTGGTTAGGAGGGGATGGAGAACTGGCATCTCTTCACACAACTAATGTGCAGGTAAAGATGAACACTAAGAATACTGGACAAGGCTAAAGTCTCATGGATCGTAACCACTGGGTTACCTACCTTTGCAATCAGCTCTAAACACAGATACATTTAGAGAAATGTATGATTAAGAACAGCCATTTAAATAATTTTGTCACATTTCTTCCTGAGGGGCAGGGATGATAGTGAAACTGTTTTTTTTTCCTCCTGATAATATTGATATGTGTCTCTTTTCTTGTTCCTGGTCATACTATTCCAGAATAGAAGGAAGGTGAAAACAGCACACTGTCAGCCTCAGAACAGAATTATGAGGGAAATGTTAAGCAAACCAGTATTTTACAATCCAATTGGTTATGGAATTTTGTATTTTTAAGTGTATTGTGGCCAAGTAAGCAGATAATGCCAAGGAAAATTCTTCTCAGATATCATCTATTGAAAAACAGTTTGCTGATTTGCCATTAGAACAGGGATAGACACAAACCAAACCACAAAAAATAATCTATCATGAATTTTGCCCTGTTCATGGTTCCACTTCCACCAGTTTGTGCGGGTTTATGAAAGGAGCAGAAAGCAACTCAGCATCCCTTTAAATCCTTGCTATCTACTCCCTGTAAAAGCTGCAAAAAAGTTCAGTGGTGGGGAGGCTGGCTTCCTGCAAACCTTATTTAAAGAGAATGTGTTCCCTTCCAATTGAAATTATGTGGCCACAAACCATAATCAACAAAACCCAGACAGATAACCATAAAAAACAACATTCCGGGGGGGGGGGACAAAAACCAAAACCAAGGGTGGTAGGGCAGAAAGGTGTTCGGCTGCAGCACACGAGAGGCCAAGTGGCGCACGACGTGCCTAATAAAGGCACCTGTGCCCTACCACTTATGCATGCCCCCTTGCACCATGCATCACCACACCTCCCATTTATCTCAGGATTCACGGCCGCCACCCGCATCATCAAAGGCAGCTGCAGTAAGACTCTGCTGCTACTTATCCTACAGAGTGCAACACACATAAGAGCCCTGCTTGATCAGGCGAGTGGTACATCTACTCCCATATCCTGTCACACAAGTGGCCAACTAGTTACTCTGTTGGGTGAACAACAGAACACAGAGGTCAAGGGCTTCCATGGTGTTGCCTCTGGGCACTGCTAGTTTTTCAAAGAAATTATGCTAATTTAAAGAAATTTTTTTGGCTGTCCTCAAAATCCTGCAAATATCGCGTCTTCACATTCTAATACATTTCTAGCTTAACTTCATAACTCTTCAACCAAGTTATGCCAAATTCCTTAATATATATGTTTACACTGATTATGGGTCCTCTAAGAAAAAAAACACATAACAAAAAGTTTACAGTTAATGCACATAAAAGTTTCATATATCTAAATCCAAAGTAGAATGATATCAGCAGTGAAATTTGACCCCTAATATGTAAATAACTGAACTCTAAAAATGATTATTTAAATGCCATCTTGGAGTCAATTGGAAGGTAATTAGTAGTAGGTGCTCTGATTAATTATGATGAGCTAGTGAGTTTGCTCCTAAATCATTTTAATCTTTCTAATCTTACTAATTTCAGTGGATTTAGAAGTGTGTGACTGTACTTAAGATCTCACTTTTTGATGGTTTTCATGCCACCTCCTTGAAATCAAGTTTCCTCAAGTACAGTATATAATTGCTTGTAAATATGAAGGCAATTTTTAATCAGCAATACAGTAACATTTTAGGTACATAAGACATTTAAATCTCAAAGGGATTTAAGGAAATATAAAGTAGGCAAAATGTTGTTCCAGTTCCAGAGCTGAACATGTGCTAGCAATATCTTATTACTTTGAGGGACATTGTGATTCTGAAATCACCAAAGCAGACAAAAGCTTAAATATAATAAATTACATCAAATGTATTGAAATGCATTATGGCATCAGGAATTATGAGCTCCACATCTTTAATAACAGTTATATTAAATTAATTTTGCAGTACTTTAGTATCAAGATCAATTTTTAAATTTGAATAAAATTGACTACGACTCATCACACTATTTTTTTCTGATCCCAATAAATGATCATTAATTTTACTAATAATGTATCAGCTTAACATGGAAATTGAAACAATTAGACATGTGCTGCTGCACTGGACCTTCTATAATGACCTTAAATGCAAATATATTACACATATCCACTAAAAAACAAACCCAGGAAGGTGAGAGAAAAGATATGCCTTCTTTCTTCTTGCAGACCATGAATCTGAAACCTTGAATTTCCAGATTCTATGCAACTGCTAGAGTCTACCAAGTTGTTGGAAGAGACTATATATGTTCTTATAGCATCTGTTTATGTATGTATGTATGTATGTATGTATGTATGTATGTATGTATGTATGTATGTATGTATTTATTTATTTATTTATTTATTTATTTATCATACTTATATACCGCCCTCGCCGGAGGCTCAGGGCGGTTTACATAAGAACAAGGAACAATACATTAACCAGTCTATAAAAACATGTGAATAACCTTATAATAAAAACTAATAGTTGTAACCAGATAACAGTGTAACAGTACAATATAACAATACAACATTGTAACAGTACAAACAGGTCCAGGTCTTATTGGTGGAATTCTGAGGCGGGGCGGGGGGGGAAGGGTCCCTTCAGTCGCTGTCGATTATGTCTGGTCTCAGCCAAATGCCTGGAGGAAGAGCTCCTTTTTGCAGGCCCTGCGGAACTGTTTAAGCTGTTAATGTTAGTATGTTTTATTCTGCCAGTCTATGATGGCAATAAATGATTTATTGTATTGATGAATCATAGTAACATTTGCATCTATAGAGAATCACAGCTGCACCCTTACAGCTAGGCTGCAGGTTGCAGAAGAAGAGGGCAGGACTGTCAAGGAGGGAGTACAGAAAGGCCAGGTGGCATAGGCTTGCATGGAGCATTGCTGTACAGGTTGTTCGGGGTGGGGGGCTACCCAGTCACTGGCCTCTTGGCTCCTCGACCAGCCAGTGGAAGTTATGCATGCAATACATATCATATTCCAGTATATCTACCTCGCCCTAAGAATCATTTCCCAAACACATTTGTATAAAATTTTGGAAATAACCCAATCACATCAATTAGATATAATGGTATCATCATTTGCAGATAAAGTGACAGTCCAAATCAGATTCTCAATATTTTTATATGCAGTGACAAAACCATACCTAGTTATGCAGTGGTTCAGCAATGGCAAAATATATAACTGACAGCACAGCAAATCAAAATTGATGCATGTTGGGTTAGCTAGAAGTGTAAGTGTCCTTTCAGGATATAGAGTTGGGTCAAAAGTTTATCACATCATCACCGCTATAGGAAAAAGTATCTGAGAAACATCCAAAAACTTCAGCCCTCTAATAGTTTCATCAACTGCATGACTGCATGGTCCTATACTAATCTATGTTTTGGTTTATGCAACAAAAATGGGAAACAATATGTCAGGGAAATTATTGTGAGCATTTATTGATTACTGCATAAATAGGTTTCCTTTTTAAAAAGTGTGTCTGGGTGGAAACTTGGAAGAGTAATTAGAGAATATGCACAGTTTCTCAAGCCTGAGTTGAACAAATCCAAGTTCATAATTCAAACAGATACAGTTCAGAAGTAGGCACTCATTGAAGAGGAATCTGTATCTCCTACACTGGGTATCAGAGACTTCATTTTATATCACAGGGGAAATGAAAGTCCTTGTAATTAGTAGCTGAATAGAATAGAATCAAATCAATAGAATCGTTTTAAAAAGTCAGAGATATGTCCGGGTCAACAAAGAAAACAGTTATGGTACTTTTTAATGATAAGAAACTCCAGTCTATATTTTCTGTTCTTATCCTAATAAACAAATTCAGCTTTGCCAGACCAATGTGTTTGCTTCTTGCATCTAAGTGACTTACAATCTTAAGATCCTATGGAGAGGCTTGCCACAATGGCTGAAACCATTGCACCATGCACCATGTACCATGCATAGTGATGCAACATCTTTACACCGCTCCCGGAGCAGTATAAATAAAGCAGTAAGGGGGGTTGGGGTGGGCCCAGTGCGGGATGAGGAAAGGAGCCCATTGGCTCTTGGCCCAGGACTGACAATCAGAGGGGTCAATCAGGAGGCACGAAGCACTGCCGATTGTCAGTTCTGGGCCAAGGGACCAATTGGGAGCCACGCACAGTGCGGATCCAATTGGCCCCCTGAGCCCTGAACTGCCCACCCAGCCCAGGACTGAAAATGGGGGGGGGGCAATCGGAAGGCACAAAATGCCTTTTGATTGCCCCACCCCATTGTCAGCCCTGGCCCAAGGGGCCAATCAGGAGCCGCATGCAGTGCGGCTCCTGATTGGCCCCCTGAGCCCCAGACTGCCCCAAACTGTGGGGGAGAGGGCTTCGAGGCCGGGGAAGGAGCTGGGAAAGTGTGTCATAGATGCGCCCAGCTCTTTCCCCTGCCACAAAGCAGGGAGAGCTTCTTCCCCTGCTTGCTACGAAGCAGGGAGCCTGGGGTCGGAGGGGGATGGGAGAGAGGGCGTTGTGGCTGCTCCCTCACCATGACCACCACTAAGCCACTGCTGGCCCCCAGGATTGGCCCACCCTCAGCGCTGTGTGAGGAGGACAGCCTGTCGGTGAGGACTGCTGCCCGGGCCCTGACAGCACATCGCCCACTGTCCCTAACTCCCCCTGCCCCCACTATGCACCATGGACCTGCTCTGCCCCCCCCCCCATGGGAGTTACCACGCCGAGCTGCCAAGCTCAGCCAAGCCACCGTGCTGCTTTAGGAACCAGCCATCAAGAACGACATGGTAGGGGCTGCCTGCGGAGCCGCTACACAACGAACTCGATTCAAGGATCAGGGGTGATGGGGTGTGTGTGGGGGTCTTGGGAGGGCTGCAAGGAGGCCAGCCCCAGGATGTGCAATGCGAGCGCCCATTGTATTTCAACATACAATGGGATTTAAATCTAATCATTAATATTATCACAATGTGCTGTTGATTATGCATGTCATGCAAGGATAATGATGTCAGTGTAAGGGCCCAAACTGGGTGGTGCCAGATATATTTTGGAAAGAAATATCTGGGATTCTAACGCCTCTCATCTCAGGATGTTAGCCTGATAAGAAAGAAACTTTATTATTAACTAGTAATAAAGCCCGCTGTAAAAAGTATACAGCGGGCACCAGCTGTCCCCAACTGCTGTGGCGGCACTGCCTGGGTGGTTGGGAAGGGCTGCCCCCCCTGAACTTCCCCTCCCCTGGGTTGAATGCTCCTCAGGGCCCAGGGAAGGCCAGGGCCGGCTCTGAGAGCCGGTGATCTGGCTCCCAGGGGCCTGGGGAGTTATAACCTCTTCCCCAATGGAAAAGGCAACCTAGGGCATGGGGAGGGGTTGTTTTTGGTAGGGGTGAGGGAAAGTGCTCCCGAAGGCTGGGGAGGAAGATCGGCATTGTCTTCCCTGGGGCCTGGGGAGTATTTTTCCTCCCCCCCAGCCTGCGAAAATGCTCCCCAGGCCCCAGGGAGGACTATCCGCGGCTCGGAGCAGTTAAAGATGTTTACTCAGCCATGAACCAAACTGTAAAATATGATTCATACCCATGCTTTGTTAAGCCCTCCTTGTGCCTTTCCATTACTGACAGCATATCTTTTATCACCCTGGACCTCCTTTGGGCAAGCAGACTGTACTGTATTTTGGCAGCCTTCTAAAAGCTGCTCGGCAGTGGGATCTGATCTACTCATGAAATTCTGTTATCTCAGATCCCCCAGTATGAGAGTCTCAGGTACAAAATCCTTTTAAACTGGACTGGGAGTCTTACTCCAGGTAATAGCATCTCTTTCAATGTCACAGAAAAGATTTTGGCAATATGCAGATAAAAATTCTTTAATGAATGAATACATTCATTGGTTAATTAATTTAAATCATGTAATCAGTTTATAACTGGATTTATTGTGGTTTACCATGAAAACAAAGAGAACACAATGGAAATATAACAAGTGTCTCACTTTGAACATCCAATGTAAGAAAATATTTAAAACAACTGCTGGAAGTAAAACATGTAGGAGGAAGATAATTTTTGCCCCAAATGCATGAATGAACAAAAGGAAATTACTGACTGTGAACAAGGAGCAATATAAAAGCAAAATGCTATAATTTAATCTTTCCAACATGTAAGGGAGGTTAGAAATGAAAGGATTTTTTATAGTATAGTATTGAAAGAAGACTATGGGGTTTCTTGTCTATCCTTTAAAAAAAATTGTTCAAGTACAGCTATTTTAAAATACATGCTTTGAGAAATATATGTATATTTTCCAAACCATATAAATGCATAAATGCATTTTACAGATAGTGACTAACATTTATAAGGACCATCAGTATAAAAGGGCTATCACAATGTACATTAAAAGCTCAACAGTGACTTCCCTTTTAATGGGTATAAAATGTATAACCTAGAGTGGAATAAAAGTACAATGTAAACAAAGCTGAGAGAGAATGACAATATCACAGCATGCACAGTACGTTCATTCTTTGCAAATGTGAAGAATGAATATTTCTTTGTACCAACTAACTTGATAAAACAGCATTTAAAAAAATAGGTTAATGAGGTCCATTGCAGATATAATACATTTCTGACACTGAAATACAAAATTGGCTTAGATATTTCATCTAAAGCAAAGTGAATTGTGGTCCCTTGTCATTCAGAGAATCCAAAGAATCCTGAAGGAAGCCAAAAATGTTTCAATCAGACTAGCATTATTATCAAGATGATCCCCAAACTGCTGTAGCTATACATGTATAAATTTCCTATTTAAAGCAGCTCTTTGGGGGCTTTGGATAAAAGCCATTCTTACTGAAAGTTGTCTAGATGGAAAACAAAATCTGCATTTATTCCACCACCTCCTTTTCAGGTAAAGTTGGATTACAGCCACGTGGAGGCACAGAAAAGCCACAGTTTACAGAATATCTAATTTTAGGACCTTCCATGTGTCACATAACACAGGGCAAGATTTTGAGTTCTCCTGAATCCTTAAGGCTAGAAAGATGCTGGCTGTGATCCCAAGCCCTGGTGTAGTATCTGCTTTGCTAGGAGCATATTATTTATTTATTTGTTTTGTTTTTTTCAACAATTGCATGGGAGAATGCAAGTGCCAGGGAAAGGCAGTCTGCACTCTGGAGTATTGCCTACTCTTCTGAGCAGTGAATCAGGCTCATTCAGACCAGGGCTGAAATGGGAGGGGGGGAGGTAAGAGCAGTGGGCTCCAGGAGAAATTCAGACCACAGCTAGACTGTTACTGCACAGAGGTGTAATGCAGTGCTGCCACCTGTTTTTTGGCACAGGGCTAGTCACCCCAAATCTTCTGACAAATGCACAGGGGATACTTTGGCTTGCTTCACCCTGTCTTGCCCAGATTTGTGCTGCAGCATGAGGCAGACAATGGATTGGAAGCAAGGACTTCCTGCCACATTTTTTCCTGTTTTGGCATGTCAATCAATGTCACTTAGTGGAAATCCCCAATCACCTTCCAGTGCCATCTTTCTGCATCACCCCCCTTCCTAGTCCGAAGTTTTTTTTTGATGAATTGACACAACTGTGTTATAACATGAAATCAAAACAACACTCATGTTTTTTAAAAAGCTGGGCCATCTTGTTGCACAATTTCTCCCCCCCCCCTTTCTGGACCTGTGGCCAACAGGTATATTAGGCTACAACAAATGTTCTTCTAAAAGGAGTGGTTGAATAAGCACACCGATAAAGGTACTCTGAATCTGAGTAAGCACACAGACTACCCCGATTTTCTGTAAACACATATTTAATTTAGAGTCCTCAAAAAAAAAAAAAAAGAACAAAAGGTGCCAGGCAAAATGGCGGTGGGTGGGGTGGGGGCTGATTTTTTTTCCTAATGGAATTGCCTGGTAATGCAATCGGTCTTTTTTTTTTTTTAAGGCTGATGGGAAAGGTTGTGAAGATTGAGCCTGGAAGTGATGATCATGTGTTGGTGGGGTGGGTGCGAGGGTGGGGAAAACATGACTGGGGATGGCCCGGATTTTCTGCAGACACATGGTCCAGGCCCAAACATGTGCCCTGTTGAACCTTGGAGCAAAAAAGGGAATGTGAGCCAACTGAGGGCCTGAGCCATGCCAGACCTTGGACCGCCCTGGACTGGGTTTGCTTCATCTAGAATCTATTCTGAACAGGCCAACCAAATCCCTTATGCAAATTCTTCTCATTTTTTTTCCCTGGAGGATGAAAATGAGTGGGAGGCACTCACAAAGAAGTGCTTGGCAGCAGAAATATGTGCAAGGCTGCCAGCTTATTGCAGAATTACAGCTTCCCTCACCCAGCTAAGTGCTCTCACCCAGGTTTAGCCCAGAAACAGGTTCAGAAAGACATCCATGGAAGAGGTGCTTGTTGGTGGCTGTAGAGGTGACAGCCTCTTTGCTGTCAACTTTGCCAGCACCCAGCCAGCCAAGGGCAATACAACCTCTGCAAAGTTTGCCGAGGAGCAGCCTGCCAGCCTGCCTGCCTGCCTGCCTGCCTGCCTGCCTACTTATCACCTCCTCCTCCAGCACACCAACATCAGAGGGAGACCTTGTGTGCTTTTTTTAAGGTAACAATGTAGTCTTCATAGACATTACTATGGTAAAAGTATAGCATCTTTTATTCTTGAGTAAAGATATCAATTGTTGCAAGATTGCCTGCCATTATTTGGAACAACACAACTGTAGCATGTGCCAACTCCTCCACCACCCCCACCTTGGGGCCTCTTACCTTCCCACCCTCACACCAGTTGTTTGTGGGCCTCCGGAGTGGGTTAGATTCAGCCTCTGGGCTATATGTGAAAATCTATCACAGTTGCATAAAATTTCACAACAAAAAGAATGATAGGTCTGCTACTTAAAAAAGAGGATATCTCCATATAATTGATATTTTGAAACAAAGGAAGAATTAAAAGATTTCTAGGCTCAGAAAAATGATTGTCTCCAAAGGCCACATGATACAGGGTATGCACACTACCTGCACCAAAGTCTACCAGAGTATGCTATCTTAAGATATCTCCCTTGAAAACTTCAGATGGTAAGGCACTAAGACACACCAACAAAGATGTATGCTTATAGCAAGGAACATTCAAATATGAACAGTAATCCAGATGGAAGAGGCCAACAAACTGAGTAGAACAAACACATAGTGCTTTACAGATTGTTACTGTTATAATGCAAGTTTATAAGAAGAAAGATAAAGTGGATCCATCCGACTACAGGCCTTTTATCTGTGGCCAGGAAGTTTTTGACTCTGTCCCTTTATTACTGACTCGTGGTCTGGTTGGAGACTACTTTATCTTCTATTTCAATTCTGTGAAGCCTGAAAGTAAGAAAATTTCTCATTGGGAGATATTTGGAGATGGTGAGATACTACCATTACTTTATCCAGTTATTCCTTCATATCCCAATACCAGTTAATATTCAATTAATTGTAATAACTCTGAACAACACCATCTTCCCATTTTTATATCCCATTTCAGACCATTCTACTTTAGCATATAGCTCCATTACTGATGATGCCAACATGCAAACATATGGATTAATTTACAACAAATCTTATCCCAGGTGATCAAAACACTATCAATAATAGTATATATTATCTAGTATCTATAATAGTATCTATAAGTATATATTTTTTTGTTATTTGGTTTTCTCCAGAAATAACCAAGGCCTTGATCTTGTTCTATTCTGATTATATTGTTGTGGTTGTTTTTAATTGCTATTAACCCAGTCTACCAACCATAACAATTTCAGTTGCGTTGATTACCTAAGCAAATTTACAATTGCCTGTCTACTTTTCATGAGAACTGTCATTATCTATTTCCAGGGGCTTCTTTTCCCAAATAAGTTTATGTACAATTTTTTTGGAAGATTTTTTAACATTTTCTCAGAAATATCCATTAGTACATTTCTTTTTTTTAAGTACTGTAACCAAGGTAAGGTAATCATTCTAACTGTATTAATCCTATCATAGAGTGATAATTTCATCATTATCCATCAGTTAAGATTATCTTTAGACTTAACCATTGCTTATACTTTAATTCATATAAACATTCCAGCACTGATTAATCATAGGTCCCTAAATATTTGATTATATCACTACAGGTCATTTTAGATCACCAGACTGGTTCACTTAGCTCACATTGTTTCATATGAATTAATAGCACTTCAGGCTTTATGTCATTTAACTATAAGAAACAATTATTTGCTCAAAAGAACAGTTACAGTTATCTGCACCTGTTAAGAGGGTTTTAAATTATTAAAAAAATCTAAATCACAACTGCTATGACATTAATTTACTTCATTTATAGTTTGTTTTTCTGCCACAGACTTTAGGCAGATTGCAAAATTTGAAAATCAGTCATCAGTATGGAAGAAACCATGTATAAACTTCCAACCGATATTAAAATCTACAGTAATATTTCCTTGATTAAAAAGTCCTTCTGAAAAATTGTGCCTTGTGCCACCCGCAGATGACAAGTAGAGTCTGCATATTTAAAATATTTGCTGAAGCTGTTTTAGGCATATGTTTCCTTGTTGTTTATAATGGATTGTTTATCTTCACATACCATAGCCAACCAATACAAAACAAGAGAGACCTCCTTTGCTCAAGCATGAACTTGAGCTCCATCCACAGGGTATTTCCAGACCAATGGATCCCAAGATTGTATTATATGCTCACCTAGTCATAAATTTTAAGCTGTTCTTGGTGTTTCCCTGCAGCTTATGTTGTGGAAAAGCTCTTTAGATAGGGACCATTGGTTTGGGTGCCTCAAGACCAGACCGTTCTGAATTTCAGCCTGGTGGCTCTGGATAATATGTATGTAATGTACACATTTATAAGGAAATGGAACAGCTGTAGAAATCCTGGGAGAAAGTTGTGACGGATGAGAGTGTATGTAAAGTGTTACATTAACCTATTTTTTCTTGCTGCTATTCATTTAATATATGATACCAGAAGAGGTTTCCTGAGCCAAGACTGAATCCACTGCTCCAGATTCTTCTACACACTGATAATATAATATTTTTAGTGACTTTTCTCATCATGACTCCGTGATGTGCTTTGTAATAATAAATAAATATAATAACTTGGAATTTTGATATGATATTATTATGAAAGGAAGATGATATACAGGACAATATTTAGGCTGCGTAGTCTGCCGTTTTCTTCTAACATAAAGCAAAGAGTAATGAAGACGGTTTGAGCAGTGGAGGACTGAGTACCAGGTTAATGTCCCTGCTGATCTATGTGAATTAATGTTTCACACAATCCGAGAGGTCCACTCAGGAATTATTTATAATTTTACTGTCAGGATTCATCTGCTTATCTTTCCCCTCCTTGTGGAAGGGGCAAGTTGTTCTTTCCTCCTTTGAAACAACAATAACAACTCACAGAATCATAGAGTTGGAAGGGCCCATACGGGCTATCTAGTCCAACCCCCTGCTCAACGTAGGATCAGCCCAAAGCATCCTTGTTTTCTCTTAGCTTTCCCTGTCATGCTATTATTTCTTGACTTATCCCTGGCAGTTTTAGTGTACAGTTGGGGACACATTATAGAACATATGATGCTTTTCAGATGTTCCTTAAAACATTGTGCACCCAAGGATTACCTGAGCTGGTTTTACAATCACACCAGTCTTGATCATGGGAGGAAACTGTATATGTTAAGTGCCATCAAGTCACTCTTGATTTATGGCAATCCTATGAATGAATATCCTCCAAAATTAGTTTGGGTCTTATAAACTGAGGACAATGGCTTCCTTTGGATCAAAAACCAAGTCAATGCTTGAATGTATAGAATGTCATCCATGTCTATTAAAGCCCGAGATGGCTTTGTACCACACTGTTCTAAATTGCATGAAGCATGAAATTATTATATTGGTAGAACTGGCCAACAGGGTTTCGTTCTTTTGCCAAGCAGGCATTTGTCATGTAATGACCTACCCACCCACCTATGGAATTATCTGGCCTCTTAGAGGCCAAGCAGGAATTTAGGAGACTTTTATAACAGACTCTTTATGAGATCTTTGTTGCCTACTTAATCTTGCTTTAAGGATGTGGTATAAATAAGTTGGTATGTAGACTATTTAGACAATAACTAGCAATGGTTGGGGTAGCATAGGTTGGTCAATGTAGGTGAGGTGAATTAGTGAGCACTCCCAAACAATCACACAATGGAGCATAATTTCTGCAATAGCCCATCATTTGTTGTATGGAGAGCTGGATTAGGAGGTAATGTTCTTGAGGCTGAGCTGCATCAACCAACCCTTCAGTTATCTTAAAGACACATTGATGTCATGGGATAAGGCTTGACACTACTTGGCACACTTCATTTGCAGGCAAGAATAATTAAAGCCAGCAAAATTGCTGGTCAAGCTCAGAGTCAGGAAGGAGTTGCTGAAATGATTATAGTTACTGAGCTCCTACCCTTAAGTATGTTAATGAAGTTTTGATAGAGATCAGCCATTTAAAGAAACTAGTTGAAACCATGTGATATAGATTAGCAATACAAAGAAATCAGTTAAACACATATGCGGTTGTCCTCTGTCTTCATTTGAAGAGGTGCTGGGGTCAACAGGCAAAGGAAACAATTCTAGCATGAAAGGAATGTGAAGAAAGAAGAGATAACTTCATACCCACTGCACTACTGCTGTTGTTGCTTGTTTCCTTGTGAGGGAAGACAAGGACAATATAATTAGTGCCATCGCTAAAAAATGAAGCAGGGAATGCTCTAATGATAAATAGGGCACAACGTAGTAAACACTTTACATAATGAAAATAACTCAGAGAATTAATTGAGGGGTAGATATGGCAGAATTTGAATGTAAGTGTTTAATAATGCAGCCCATATTTATTTAGCACATTTTAGCTTTCCATTCTCTGGAATTGGATTTAAGAGAGGTAATGGTGATAACAAAAATAATATAGAACTAAAAACCTACTCATGCTTACAAACATATATAGTTAAAAACTGTATGGCAGTGAGCAAGGCCATATGACCAAAACTCAGGAAAGTAACAATTCAGAAAGGCTGTCGTATAAATAGGAGTAGCCATTGAAATTGTCTTATATCTTGCAGTGGCCATCTTAACTGTTCTACAGAAAAGGATAGGTTTGAGAAACAATATAATCACATAGGTTGATACTGAAATAGGTAGTCCTGCAGATATGTGGGTCCCAGGCCATGAACAGCTTTAAGCTGGTCAACCAAAGTTGACCTTGGGAACAAGCTGACAATAAACAGTGCAGAAATCTCAGGTGCAATGTGTCAGGCAGCTGGCCGCAGCTATGAAGCAGGTTGTGATGCCTTATAGCATTGGTAGTGGTGTTTTAACAATGACTTTTAATCACAATATGTTTTATACATGTTAATTTAAAGATTTCTCTCTTTTTGTATTTATTTTCCCCCTGCAGTGATCTGATATTGTAAATGTACATTTAAATTTGGGTCTGATGATTGCAATTTTTTTAAAAATACAGTCCAGATTGTCTTTAAGAGCAGTCTCATATAGTCCTAATGGGCTCAGACTGGAGTAGCTCTGTATAGGATTGTTCTGAACATTCTGAAAGAACTAATATCTATGGCAGCTGTAAGAGCAATTGGGTCACTAGTTCAGTGTGGTTCATGTAAACTAAGAAGTTCATAAACTTCTCTGGCATGCTCACAACAGAGTATATCAGTAGTCAGAAATACAGCCACATATTAAAGTCCTGTTCTTGAGCATCTTTCCCTTTTGCAGAGGAACCTCTTGCATGAATTATGGAACTGATATAAAACTATCATATTAATAATGAAAGGCAAATTGCATGAAGCTGACATTCACCTGCTTTATTTGCACTCTGTGTCAAACATGAAGTCCCTTGCTAGGAGCATAGTGATAGAGTAGGAAACTCTGACTATTTTTCTCAATAACTGGACTTCTTAAAGTATAACTTAGGATCTTTGTTTCAGTTTGCTTCACTTTCATCCCAATAAAAGATAACAATCAGTCATTACTCTCTTCTCATTTTAATAAGTATAAATCAGAAATATGGTCCACCAACTCTAAATTTCTTCCACTCACTAAAAGTCAAATTACATCAGCATCAGATATAATCAAACTACATGGAGGGTGTTTTGCAAAAAATTAGGCTGCTTTCACATGGACAGAAAAGGCCAGGGTGGCATCAGTGTGGATCTGGGGCTAATCCCAGTGTGCACGTGACCTTGCTGCCAGGCCACTGCCATCCTGGGCCTGGCATGGATCAGGCTCCAAAACCCCCATGCTATGTGGTTTCTTCTGCATTCCCTTTTGGCACTGTGTGGGGCAATGGGGTGGGCCCAGTGGTAGGCCCATCTGGACAGGAAGAGCTCAGACCAGCAGGAGGCTCCTTTAATACTGACTCCAATCTGACTTTTCTTTTCTTTTCTTCCCACTCTTGCCCCTCCCCTTCATAGCCTGTCAATCCAATAAACTGACTCTGCCTAGTGTTAACCATTTATGGACCAGGATCTGTGTAGAAACAAATACACCTTGCATTTATTATTATTTTCTCTTCTTTTCCCCTCTCTTTTCCTCATTTTTCTTTTAGCCTTACTTCTAGGTCCCATCACAACAGACATGAAAAGGACAAGAACACAATGGGGAACCATCTCCTCTAACAAGAAACAAATGAATTCCATAACTCAGTCTTCAATCTCCTCTTCATCCATATGCTACAAATACATTCATGCATAAATCATAATTGCTTCTTATAATTAAACATTAATTTAATTGAGTGTTTTAAATAATCAGAGCAGTAGTTTAAAGCTCTATATAGTCTATTTAGCACTTTTAATCTTAACAAAAATTCACTTCATAGATTTGCTGTAAAGACAATGGCCTTTGGCTGGCCATCCTGGCACACTTAGTAGGCTACGCGCTTATCATTAGACATAAAGAGAGATCCTAATCTTTACCCAAACACCTGTTAGATGAATTGGGGGGAGGAGGGTGGGTCCATGATATCAGGCCCATCTCTAAATATTGTTGTCCTTTCTTAATTTCAGCTTTGACAGCACTGATCATCAGCTTGGCAGTGCATGAGACTGGGTGCGCTGCAAGTGTATATTTATTTTTAATTTTATTTATAGAAAATATCCTTTCCCTGCTAATGGGCTTGGGGAGGTTTATAGTAATAGATTTAACATTATTTGGTAAATAAAAAACATCCTAAAAAAAAACCTACTACAACCAAACAGAGACCCATGCCACCTGCCTTAGCCATACTTAGTCTGACCTGCAGGAATTGACTGTATGTCAGGTAACATATGTCCAGCCAAGAAAGGAAGGTGGGCGGGCTAAAACTTTCAGCACATCATGGCAAAAACATGCAAATTGTTCAGTGTCTGATTCTGAAGCATATATATTTGTAATATCATTGTCAGGGATACACCTGCACAGACCCATGTACAACTTTTCCATAGAGTGTTATTAAAGGGAAAGCTTTGGGGGTGATTTTCTTGTTATAATATCTAAGCTATTTCATTCTTAATCCTGCAGTATTTGGCCAAAAAGGTGAAAGTCTGAAGGACAATACAGCGATACACATTTAAGTTTTATGGAAGAAGCTGTCATACAGTTTTTGAATAATCTTTTTTAATTAAAAATTATTTAAAATTTGAACATACATACTAAAATTCATACATTCATATCAGAAGGAGATAAACAATCAACACCCAAAGTCTAGGAAAAATGCCCCTCAAAGCCCCTTCTAAAGCATGCATCAAATCCCTGCTCCATCAAAATGTACATTTAATAAGCATTAAAATTGTTGAGAAACCTTATACACCACATTTTTAAACTTAGAGATAAAATCCTAGTCCATATTCTAATGGTAATTTCCCTGCAGAGTCGAAAACCCAGTCTGCTGCTTGAAGAAAACATTCTGTTTGTGGAAGAGGGGAGAGGTGATTTTTATTGATTTCCTTTTCTCAGTGAATTCCCTTTTTAACTTTGATTATGTTTGTGGTGATCCACTACCCTATGGGGACATAATTTTGATAGCATTGAAGACTGCATCAGGAGAGGAGAGGCATAAAAGACTCTATATGCTGTAAAATATCCAAGCCAAGATTTTTTTTTTAAACATACATGCGGACCACCATATGTGGCAGTTAGGCTGTATTTGGTTCAGTAGTCTTGCTTGGTTATAAAGGAAAATGTTCTACAAATACTTTGTTAAAATACCACAGAAGGCATGAAAATGAATAACCTCAAAAGGATCCCAGAATGTAAATAAGAAATGAGAGAGGTATTGTTATGGGTGATACATGGAAATATAATTAGAGGTAATCACATGTAATGAACAGTGGAAATTAAGATTGAATATGAGGAAACATTTTAAGAGTAAAATCTATTAGAACGTGCAACTACATCCCAAGGGAAATTAAAGAAACTGAAATGAGTCATTTAAGACCTTCCTGGACCAAGCTAACAAGGCAGATAATGATGCCACATGAAATAAAGCATCATTGGTAGCAGGGGATAGGAACAAGGAACAATTCCCAACTTCAATTTCAAAGCTCTCCTACTTCCTCTTAAAAGAGTGAAAAAAATCCACTTAAAAATAATAACAGCATTTGTTTAGTGCTTTACAGAGTTCAAAAATTCTCCTACAGCAACTCTCTGAGGTTGGTCAGGATTGCTCGAGAGGAGAGAGAGAGCAGAGAAAGTAGTCACCAAATTCAAAGCATATGCAGGCGCTGAAGTGGGGAGTTCCACATTCACACCTCTACTTTTCAGCAACAAATATATACAGCAGTTCCTATGTATCCCTCAGACATTTGTCACTTTATGCCCGAGAAATGTGCCCAAATTTATTCTAGTAGAAAATGACTGATATAAAACTGCTACTTTTTCATGTTCACCTTCTCCTTGATATATAAACACAATCCCAAGGGACCTATTTTAAAAAAATCAACATCTAAAGGTTTTGGAAAACAGGAATTGAAGGAAAATTTTCTTTCTTAGACATTTCACTCTGCTTGTCAACAGTCCACTTGATAGAAATTATTTATTTGCTTGGTTTGATAATCTGTTACAAATGTGAGATAGGAGGAAACCTTGGGCATTTGAAAATGCATACTCTGTGTGTCTGTGTGGGAAAACAATGGCTACATCAGTATTAGAGATGGGATTTTTTTGTGGTCAGACAGTTGTCTCTGCTTTCTAGAAAGTTGACATAAGACACCAATTCAGATGTTAAACAAGGTTTTATTAATAGCTGGTCAGCATCATTAATAAAACATTTTCCTTCTTTTAGTGTGGGCTACCATTCTGTGGGCTGCCAACAATTTACCAATTTACCCTACAATTGTGCTAGAAAAAAATATTTGTTTGTTTGTTTATTTAGATTTCTGTGCTGTCCTTCCCTAGGGCTCTACTTGATGTAAGAAGGGCTGTGGCTCAGTGACAGAACTGAGCAGCTTTGTATGCTGTGAAGGTCCCAGGTTCAATCCCTAGCATATGCAGTTAAAAGGATCTGGTTACAGAGGATGTGAAAGACCCCAGCCTAAGATCCTGGAGAACCCCTGCTAGTCTGAGTGGACAATACTGGTGCTGATAGTTTGCTGAATAAATAGCTAATTCCATATTGGTCAGTTTAGGTTTCAGTTGAGCTTGGTCAGTTTAGAGTAGCTAGTTGATTAGTAGGGTAGCAAGGAAGACACGACTCACTTTTATCATTAATATGGCCACAGCTGTTTATTATTATGCCACCCTCCAAAGGGGTTTGGCCCAGTATGGTAAGAAGCCTGTCCCCCCAGCCGTCTGGCTGCTCTTCCTGAAGGTCCAGGATGCCTTGGGACCAGCTCCATCCAAGCTGGGAGAGCAGGTCTCCTGTCCTCGGAATCCCTCATCAGGGAAGTGACCCTATTGGGGCCCACCAGGTGTCCACCTCACTTTGGTACCCATTAGGTCATCTGGCCATGAGTCCCTGACCTCCCAGCCAGGTAGCCCATGCTCATATGTCTGCTGGTCTAATTAAGGAGACCCCCAACCTCCAGGGAGTCCAGTGCACAAAATGGACTCCCTGACAACAGGCTCCTACCATGCCTGAACTGCTGCTGTGACAAACCAAACAAAACTGTGTAAAACTGTGCCTGCCAACCACCAAATCCACAACATGTGTGTGTGTGTGTGTGGGGGGGATGAAGGGTAGCTTTCCAGCTGCTGGGATGCAAAAGAGGGCAAGGCAGGTGCACATGTCCTATGCATGCTGCACTGTGGCATGTATCCACATTCTCCAAGCCCGCCATGGTAAGACGCAGATGCTGTTTGGGGTTAGAAACTATACTAACATAGTACATAGGAAGATCACATTTTCACACAAGGAGCAAGTGGCAAGGCCAAAGGTTTATCCCATTACTGGAGATTTGGGGCTAGGGTTTCCAACTTCCCACCGGTGACATAACACTCATCCCACTCCCAACTTCTGCTAAGCACCATTCAGCTGGATAGCAGGAGGAAAATGTTGCTTGAAATAGGAGCACAGTATTAGCATCACTGACATGATGACATCACTTTTGGTGCAATCCTGGACAGTCATCATCACATTGGCCCATTATGCACGGCTGCCGAAACGGCGATTTCGGGTCACATGGAAAACGCGGAGGGGGAAGACGCGACGCATACCGGTTATACACGGGGCGGGGCGCGACGGCAGCAAAACCCAGAGTAACCGATTATGCACGCGCCGATCCGGGCGCCGCTTCTGGTTGCGCCCCGCTCACCCGGAAGCGGCGCTTTCTTCCGCGTTTCACTGACACGGCTTTTTCGGCGGCATGCACCGAAGCTGCGGCCGGTTGCAGCCGGCTCCGTGCGTTATCCGTGATTTTAGTTGCCGCCATTCCACCCCGAATGTGCGCTAAAAACCCCGTGCATAATGGGTCAGTGAGAGACATTCTCACAACCACTTCAAACTCAGGTATTAAATACTAGTTTGTTGGCTAAGAGTGGTTAAAAGCAGTGGCTTCTAATCTGGAGAGCCAGGTTTGATCTCCCATTCCTCCACATGCTTCCGGCTGGGTGACCTTGGACTAGTCACAGTTCTGTTAGAGCTGTTCTCATAGAGTCGTTATGTCAGAACTGTAAACCGCTTTGAGACTCCTGTTAGTGAAAAGTGGGTTATAAAAAACAACTGTTCTTCTACAAGTTCTTGTTTCACTGCTTGCTTTCAGTTGCAAAATTTAAGTTCCTGTTGGGTTACAATATTTAGGCTGTGGATTGAATTTGGATGGATGAGTTGCAAGCTATGTATGCTTGTTATAAATTCATCATTTTTCTTTGAACCATCAAGGCATATCCATTCATATCAGGCTTAAATCTGACATGTAATCAGTTATTTATTTATTTTTCAAAATGAAATTTCCAAATTAATGTTAATTTATTTCCTACTTTATAGGTTCTGTCTTTTCTAATAAAAAAGTGCTGTCATGGTTATAAGTCTGCTGTACATATTACTACTCTTTGCTGCTCACCAGTGTAATTCCAGGTGAAGGTTGTAGTTTTCTGAAAAGGAATTGAACATTATCTCAAATTTACTCATGAACTAGTTGCAACCGTTGCTTAATACCATGCAGAAAAGAGGACATAGCAATGTAGTTGAGGAATGTTAATGCACTGAAACTATGAAAATAGCTCTAGTGCTTTCTTTGCTGTTTCTGGACTTATTCTTCCCATCTGGAGTACTAGTTAAATGAGAGAGTTTTGGGTGAATAATGGAACTCCCTGCTGACACAATGGTGGCACTTCTGGTTTTGTGCTAGAGTGAAATTGTACATTTGGGTGATCACAAAATCCCCCCTCTCTATTTTCCTCACCATCCTATTGAACAGCAATGGGGAATGGGGATCTAGGTCATGGTCCTACCTTGCACCCCTTTTCTTCTTCAGGACCATGCACATATTACTATGTATCAATGTTTTGTTTTGGTATACAGTTGACAATAGTTCTATCACTTTAGTTGAGTTCTGTCAGACATTCCAGTCCCTAGTTTAGCCTGTGGAGAGAGTTCTCCCCACATGATTAGTCTGCTTGGTGGACTCTGTTGAGCAATCTGGTTTAAACTGGGCTGTCCAGCAGAACCTAAGGGTAGAGATCCCACTGCAGGATTGACTACTTTGAGGGCTCTGATGGACATGATGACTAAGGGGAACCTCTACATTCAGAGGCACTACCTCTCAATCCCAGATCCAGGAGGCAACACCAGAGGAACTAGTTGGTGACTATGTGAAGCATGATGCTGGACTAGATGGACCACTGTTCTGATCCTGTATGGCTCTTCCAAGGTTCTTATGTTTTGTGTCCTTATTAATTTATGTGAAATAATTAATAGTTCATTATTATTATTTGATTTTCTTCCGTGTTTAAGAAATAATTTAAGATATATCCTCAAATGAAAGGCAAAAGAGTTTTACATGAGTACTGCGATGAGTATCCCCATCTGTAACATAAATGAAATGGGACTGGAGTGGTGGGAGAAGTCGGTGCTCATTGTGTACCTGATTGACCATCTGTCCAAGGCCACATCTCAGCCTTGGGATCCTTACAAATGATACACCAGACCAGGCTCTGCTGCTCCAAGCTCTCCACTTCCTGCTGCAGTTGGAAGGGCAAAGGCTGTCAAAGGGCCCTATAGGGCTCTGGCTGGCCTTGGAGCACTCCTCCACATACCCTCATGAGTGTCTCCCTTCCTTACTCCCTTGTCCTCTCTTACTCTCTTCCTGATGTCTGGCCGATATTACAAGTGGCATCCACATCAGAGAACATTCATATAATTTTATCAGCAAAATCCTTTATGAAGGTGACACTGTTAATTGTTCCTGAGACTTTAAGGGCCCAGATTTACGAGTCAGCTGATGATGAAGTACTTTAAATAACTGGGATGGTCGTGAACTAACTGTGCAATACTTGCAGATAAATTTGATAGTATTGCCATCACATTGTATGTTTTCCAACGAGCTCTAAAACAATCAAATGTCCATAGATGTGACATTTGAAGAGGAGGTAGACACAAGGGAGTTAATCTTAGAAAACTGTAATCTAAACAAGTTTTGTGGCAAGAAGATTTTAATGTTTTTAAAATGCAGAAATGTATATGCTACCTTGCCTCCTCTTCAATTGGATTGTAGCTGCCTAGAACTCTACAAGCTGCTCCAGAGCATTAGGGAATCCTTGAAACAATGTGGACTTGAGTTGGAGGGGGCATAACATCAGAAAAGGCAATAAGCAGAAATTGTCTTTCTATTTTGCATGCATAGTGAAATGATATTTCTCCTGTTCCTCCCTCCTGGCTGCAGCATCTTTTGCCAGGATCCCTGATGTTCCCAAGAGTCCTCCTGACCCTCAAAACCAATGTTTTGCCCAACAGAGGATGGTGGAGTGGGAAGGGGAAGACAGAACATATTTTTTCAATGAATTCATCCTATTCATGGTTCAAAGTCATGAAACAGGAATTTCTTAACTGGCAACTGATAAAAAGTAAAATAAATGAACATCCCTGAAATCTAAGCTTTCTCTTCTTATCTGTCTTTAATTTTGCTTGTTAATTATTATCATTATTTCAGAACTCAGTTATTCACTTACAACTGCAGCACTGTTCCTTTTTTATCTGTTTTTAAAATCATTAAACACATTTTAATTACAAGTATCTAAATGAAATCTTGATTCACCTTTAGCAACAAAGTTGTATTTGCTATATTAATTAAATACCAAAGGCTGTTTATGAAGACAGTTTCCATCTTAAACTATTTGTTTATCAGTGCTATATTCTAACAATTAAGACTGCCCTTTGACTATCCTTTTTCCAAAGAAGTAACTTTAACAAAAACCCTACAAACTTTTATATGGTCTAATGGGGCATAAATTTATTCTCCTGTCTTGGGTAAATAGCAGCCTCCACTTCCCTATGATTGTGTTCAAAAAACAGATTCCAATTCCTGTAACAAATTAATGTACTCTTTGAGAGCATTTTCTTAACCTCTTCTGACCCCACATTCATAAGAACTTCTGTCTTTTTACCCTGTTAAAAAGCCTAACAACAGGAAGGTCTCAAAGTTTCATGTTCATTTCTGAGGTTTGCTTGGGTACTATGTTATTTGCTGTGGTCATTTGAATATAATCAGTTTGACTTTGTTATTGGTGTTGGTTAGAATAAATAGGGACAGAATAAAAATTAGTAACTCAACTCTTCAGTCACTGCCATCAGGAGCTATCTATACTTATGCACTCTATGATCTGCTGATACTTCAAATAGCACATAACATGTGTCCAAATGAAATGAATAAATAGCAGTTTCTCTTAACCATTGTTGAGAATTTTTGAAAATCACTTCATGTTAGGTGAGTGTGTTTAGAAGTTGGCACTTGTGGTAAAAGGAAGAACATACTGAGAATTTCAGAATTGGGCCAAGATACCAAGTGGAATAAGGGAAAAAAACATTAATGGAGATATCCAGCATATTTCCTCTACCTTCCTCTGCAGTTATTTCTTTGGGGATTTCTACACTCATTAAAAATAGCAAAATGCTTACTTTTTGTTGTTGTTATATTACAGCCCCTCAATATGATGTCGCCAGCATACAGGATCTGGGCAGTAACCTGCTGGCTACATCCTCCATTTTAAAGTGCTAGTTGGTGAATCCCAAAAAGTGGATTCACAAACCTAAGTAGTGCTACCTAATGGAGAGCAACCAGCAGGCAACAAGTGGACAGAAGTTATGGAGGCTAAAATGCATGAATGGTGCCTATCCTGTTTTGCCCTTGCTCCCGCTTCCCTCTCCTGGGGAAGGGAACATCTTTTTAAAAATATCTGAAATCCTGGAGCAACGAATAGGTGAACAAACATGTAGGCAATGCCAGAAATAATTTTTTTTCCAAACGATGTAGCACAAAGCATGCCTCCCTAAAGCTTCCCCCCCCCAAAAAAAATTGGTGATGAGATTAATTTTTTAAATTAACAAGACTCGTGATTCAAGATCGGACAGCGTTCAAAAAGTGCTATGCATTTATGATCTATGATGCATAGGCATAGCAATGGAGAAGTATGCATTTTAAAAAAAATAGTGGGCATCGCAGGACCTTTAAGGTTTGAAGAAAGGGGATTGGCTGCCTTGTTGACAAACGGAATAGAGTCATGTAGAAACCGTGTTGCTCTCTTCTGTCATTTCAAGCAGGTCATGGGGAGCAGTTTTCCCCAATCTTTTTATCACCGGGGACCAGTCATTGTTTGACAATTTTACTGAAGCCCGGGGGGGGGGTAGTCTTTTGCCAAGGGATGTCACCACCGCTGCCTGAGCCCCTGCTTCAGTTGCTTTCCCACCGGTGCCCCTGACTTCCTGCTGCCCATTGGGGGCGCTGTCAGCAGCAGCTGCGCAGTGCCACGCTGAGGGGAAGCCCCAGCCATGGCAGCTGCTGGAGAGCACCAAAAGTGAGCTGACGGCAGAGTGGCAGGTCAGCCCCCAAGGCAGCAGCTGAGGAGGAGGACAAGGAGGAGCCGCAGCCGGTACCAACTGATCCACAGACCGGTACCAGTCCCCGAACCAGTGGTTGGGGATCACTGATGTGGAGGGTGAGAAGCACAAAAAGGCAGCAGAGAAGAGTGAGACAGGAAAAATGTGAGGAGGGGGCAGGTGGCATGATTTTATTTAGCATTATGCCATTCGGCTGGTTCTTGTTCTTGTGACTTTAACCAATTATTCACAGAAGTCAAAGCGTCAAAATGAATACTATTATAAATTATATCATATGTTGGAAGAACTATCATATAGTAATCCCTTCCAAGGTTGTCTGGTGATTGTACTACAATGGGGACTTTATCAACTGGACTTTATAGTGCTCTTTATAAACAACTCGCTGCATTAGAACAACTTATAGGCTGTTGAAAATGGAGAATATTAAGTATCCCTGAGCTGACATACATTTGTTTCTTCAGTATTCTAGTAAACTCTGATGGTAATTAGAATAAGAAAAATTGGATAACACTGGTCATTTTCTCGTCCATAAATCTCTTATATGCATTTCTTTCCTGAGTTGAAATACCAGAAGAAATTACGGGGAATTTACCAAACTGTTCTGAAATCCTTTCCCATAATCCTAGTGGAAAATGTGCTTACTTTGTGGCTTAAACTTTGATGAATCCAGTCTCTAACAGTTAGACATCCTGTACTAAATTCCTAAGCTTTCTGATACTAGATAATTTGGCTGAGATAATTTCTGAGAGAACTTCAAAGGTCTCATTTTGCACACCACTTTGGGAACAAAAGAGTATTGCATTGAAATGAGTAAAATATTGAAGTAAACCTTGAGACATTCAAAGAAAGACAAAAGGAACATTATGGCAAGTGGAAATGTTTCTTTTAATAACAAAGGCTTGAATAGAAGATAATTTGCTACTTGCGGAGAGAGAACAATTTCACACCATGTATAAAGTCATTTCAAGAAATAGGTGAAATAGTCCCAGGTGGAAATAATAGGTATTTTTCCCTACCTCAGGCATTTTCATTAAACGCACTTTTAGCTTCTCTATGAACACACATATGTGTAGGTCCAAAGGAAATGACACACAGAAATACCGTAAAAGCCTTTTAAAAATCTTACAAAAATGTTACTTCTCTTCAGTGCTATTATCCTAAGTGTCACAAGTTTAGCTAGATAGCTTAGCCACAGACAAAATAGTATCCTTCCATCTCCATCTTCCATAGTTGCCTGGAGAGTATTTTACTGATACAGTAGAATATAAATATTTAAAATAAATAAATACAACTTTTGATTGGACGGTCTGGTTCTTTCTTATACAGAGTTGAAAACACACTGAAGATGATATTGAATCCTGAATTCCTTGTCAGTTTTTGTAGCCTGGAAATTTTGTTTATTTATTTATATATTTATAATCATATATCTATACTGTCACCCCTTGCATTGCTGGCTCATAGCAGTTTACAACATATAAAACATCACATATAACATAAAATAATCTAATAGCATAAAACACTCACCTAAAAATCATTCCAATTCATACTAACAATAAAATGGCAGTCTTTCATAATCCATATCATGTAAAAAATCTTTTCTCTCAACATTTGAACAGCTGATATCAATATGGAACATTAAGGTTCAGCCATACTGGACTTAATACTGACCAACAGGCAAGAGTTGGTGGATGAGGTGAAGGAGGTGGGGACCCTAGGGGGAAGTGACCATGTCTTCATAGAATTCCTTTTGAGATGGGGAGCCAAGGAAGCTTGTAGCCAGACGCGGATGTTGGATTTTTGTAGGGCAAACTTTAATAAACTCAGAGACATGATGAGTGTCATACCATGGACGAGAATGCTGGAAGGGAAGGGAGCATGTGAAGGGTGGGCGCTACTCAAACAGGAGCTATTGCATGCTCAATCAATGACTATCCCAGAAAGACGAAAACACTGCAGTTGTTGTCAATGGTGTTTCATCAGACTGGAGAGAGGTGAGTAGCGGGGTACCTCAGGGCTCGGTGCTCAGCCCGGTACTTTTTAACATATTTATTAATGATCTAGATGAGGGGGTGGAGTGACTACTCATCAAGTTTGCAGATGACACCAAATTGGGAGGACTGGCAAATACTCCGGAAGATAGAGGCAGAGTTCAACGAGATCTGAACACAATGCAAAAATGGGCAAATGAGAACAAGATGCAATTTAATAAAGATAAGTGTAAAGTTCTGAATCTGGGTCAGAAAAATGAAAAGCATGCCTACTGGATGGGGGATACGCTTCTAGGTAGCACTGTGTGTGAACGAGACCTTGGGGTACTTGTGGATTGTAAACTAAACATGAGCAGGCAGTGTGATGCAGCGGTAAAAAAGGCAAATGCCATTTTGGGCTGTATCAACAGAGGCATCACATCAAAATCACAAGATGTCATAGTCCCATTGTATACGGCACTGGTCAGACCACACCTGGAGTACTGTGTGCAGTTCTGGAGGCCTCACTTCAAGAAGGACGTCGATAAAATTGAAAGGATACAGAGGAGAGCGACGAAGATGATCTGGGGCCAAGGGACCAAGCCCTATGAAGATAGGTTGAGGGATTTGGGAATGTTCAGCCTGGAGAAAAGGAGGTTGAGAGGGGACATGATAGCCCTCTTTAAGTATTTGAAAGGTTGTCACTTGGAGGAGGGCAGGATGCTGTTTCTGCTGGCTGCAGAGGAGAGGACACGCAGTAATGGGTTTAAACTTCAAGTACAACGATTTAGGCTAGATATCAGGAAAAAGTTTTTCACAGTCAGAGTAGTTCAGCAGTGGAATAGGCTGCCTAAGGAGGTGGTGAGCTCCCCCTCACTGGAAGTCTTCAAGCAAAGGTTGGATACACACTTTTCTTGGATGCTTTAGGATGCTTAGGGCTAATCCTGCGTTGAGCAGGGGGTTGGACTAGATGGCCTGTATGGCCCCTTCCAACTCTATGATTCTATGATTCTATGATTAACAATTGGTGATGTAATATCCAGGGGTAGATTACTTAATGACTCTGGATAGATCGAATATCCAATCCTGGGTTGGGGGGGGGGCATTCTCATATCCCTGTGTCAATAGCCCAGCCTCCACCCAATGCCTGGTGGAAGAGCTCCATTTTGCAGGCCCTGCAGAACCCTAAAAAGTCCATTAGGGCCTGCAGTCCTTCTGAGAGCACATTCCACCAGGCAGGGGCCAGGACAAAAAAAGCCCTGGCCCTGGTCAAGGCCAGGCACACTTCCCAGGGCCCCAGGACCCTCAACAAATTCATACCCGCAGAGCGAAGTGTCCTGTGGAAGGCATAAGGAAATGTTATATTTATTACCATATTGGACAAAATACCGGGGCCCATTCCGCACCAGGATCAATGTGGCAAATTGATCACGGAAAGAAAAAACGCAATTTAAAACAGTGGAATTCAGCGTAACGCACACCTGCCTTTGTAGTGGAATCCAGTTGCATTTCAATCGTTTCTCACAGGTTTCCAGTCTTGGCAAAAATCGCTAGAAAGGAAGCGATATTTGCTGTGCTTTGTCCCACCCCTGGCCGTCAATCAAATGAGCAGCCAATGGGTGGTTGTTACCATGCTCGAAAAGCCCCTTTGCCTTTAAGAACATGTTTTTTTAAAAAAAGAAAAACACACGTTGCAATGAATATGCCTTGATTCCTTGATTCCTTGCTTCCTCCTAACATAGAGACCCATCTAGCTGGCAGCTGGCGTGTGAGCTGCCGATTCATCATAGCCATGCTCCACCGAGTGAAAAAAAAATCCCCCCCCCCATGCACGGGCGAGATTTTCGGCCGAAAATAAAGGGAACTTGAAAACGGGGCTGTGTTGTGCTTGGTGACTTAAAGCAGCTCTGTGGAGGGACTGCAGCCGGAGAAGCTTTGCTGAGTGAATGAAGGCTCGCCGGTTCATTGCTCTCCGCTCGCTACGAGAAAAAAAAATGGTGATTGCTTCGCCAGAAGATCAGAGGAGAGAGCCAGGGGGAGGGACTTTGCTGAAACTGCAACAATGGTAATGCACAGAACTTTTTCGCTAGTGTTGCAGATTGGTTGCAAGAGCGTAGCACTTTCTAGAGGGTGAATCCACTTTTTGGGATTTCCCTGGAAGCGCTACAACGAAGCGCTTCTAGCGGGACTGTTTCAGGAATGTGGCAGATTGTGTACAACGTTGTGCATAACAGCATTTTAGTAGCGATTACAATTTGCCACACTCCTTCTACATTAAACCTGTGCAGAATGGGCCAGGTATGTCTCCCATACTTAAAGTCAAATAACACACTACAGATGAAATTGGGACTACTTGTGCCTGGTGACATGATTTTAGACAAAAATTTCAGTCTAAAAATGGTGCAAGGATTTGACCTACAGTACAGTAAATTAGAGGTATATCTAGGGGGTGGCAGGCAGGGCATGTATCTTGGCCACCACTAGATGGGGGTCATGAAGGGAAGAACATAGAGACCTGTTCACTACTGGCAGGACTGTTCAGGAGCACCACTGGTGGCCCTGCTATCCCCTGTCAGCACCACAATTCCTGCCCTTGTGGGTGAAGGATGGTGTGATGGTGGCCTGTCTAGATCCTGCAGATCTGAGACAGAGTGGCGTACTCTACCTCAAGAGAATGCCATCCAACAACTGCCTGAGCCAATATGAAACCCTATGGCTTTTATCTGGATTGATGGGGGGACTCAATATGAGATGGCAGCTCTTTCTGCCACCATCTATGGGGGCTGATGGTGCAGAACCAGGCCATGGCTGGACACAACAGACCCAAGGCAGAGTGTGGCACACTGTCCAATCACCACCTAGGCCAGCATAAGTCTCCCCAGTCTTCTCTCTAGGTTGACAGGGGAATCTTGCAGCCTGTGGTATCTTGTCCCTCTGCCTTCCCTGGAGGGTGGCTAGAGGGTTCAGGGCCTCCTCCTCCAATCACCAAGCCCCACCTTCTGCATCATCAAAGCCCTGCCCAGTTGCCCCAGGTGCAAAATGTGCTAGGTATGCAACTGCAGTAATTTGAGTGTATGGCGCAGTGGCACCACATGATCTTGTCTCCCCATACCCTTTAAGAAGAAGAAGAGGAGGGATTTTTTAATATTCTGCTTTCCTCTTCCCTAAGAAGTTTCAAAGTGTCTGGCAATTGCCTACCCTTCCTTTCCCAACAACAGGCACCTACATAAGGTAGGCAGGGCTGAGAGCATTCTGAGAGAACTGGAACTGGCTCAATGATACCCTTTAAAGGTAAAAAGGTAAAGGTATCCCCTGTGCAAGCACCGGGTCATGTCTGACCCTTGAGGTGACGCCCTCTAGCGTTTTCATGGCAGACTCAATACGGGGTGGTTTGCCAGTGCCTTCCCCAGTCATTACTGTTTACCCCCCCCCCCAGCAAGCTGGGTACTCATTTTACCGACCTCGGAAGGATGGAAGGCTGAGTCAACCTTGAGCCAGCTACTGGGATTGAAATCCCAGCCTCATGAGCATACAGCTTCAGACAGCATTTCTGCTGCCTTACCACTCTGCGCCACAAGAGGCTCTTTATGTTGGTTCAAATGTCACTATTTATGTTGGTTCAACTGGGTAGCCGTGTTGGTCTGAAGTAACACAATGAAATCAGTGTCCAGTAGTACCTTTAAGACCAACAAAGATTTATTCAGGGCGTGAGCTTTTGAGTGCAAGCACTCTTCCTCAGACTTTATGTTGACTGCTGCTCCATGCTGGCTCTTCCTTTCAACTGCTGAAATAGGAGCGGGTGGTGTTTTGGCACTTGAAAATGTATGCATGTGGACAAGATTACATGGCGGTGCAGCATTACAGGAATTGACCCCTTGTGACAGTTTTTAAACTGCCAAATTGTCATCTAAAGAGGTGTCTTCTCCTATAGATTGTCCATACCCACCTATAAAATGTAGTTTGGCTCCTATTGAGCTACTCTGTATGGATAACAAGTTGGATCCTTCCGATTACAATCTGATTCAACTTGAATAAAATGTAAGTTTTATTTATTTCTTTATTTATTTTGCAATATGTTTCTCGGGAGATTTATTTACAGCACTCACAATCACACTTCTATGACTGGGCAATTTCTGTTATAGCACAATGATCAAGGAGAAGAAAAAAAAGTAAAGCTGCACTTAGCCGGTAAGTAATGTTATTACCTGACGCAAGATACAAAAAAAGGTAGGGTGAAATCAAAGCTGTTCTAATGATAGCACCACAAGTTACACATGGGGATTCAATAATACCATACACATTTATACAATCCCAGTGTGCTGTTGTGTTCAAGTTATTGTTAACCCTTATGCTCCTTCCCTATTACTAAATGAGAAGAAACTAGCCCAGAGGACCACGATAGGAGAGGGGAGGCCTCCAAGGTCGCAAGAAAGGAGAATTAGACAGGAATGGCTATAAATTTCAGGCTTACTTCCAGGAAAGCACGCAATAAGATTTCAGCTTTCATTTTTCTAATTCAGAATGAGGTTTATAGAAAAATTATTTTGCTCTTAGTTCCTCAAAAATATTTTCAGTAAGTACAATATACTGGATGGAACCTGAGTTTTCTGCTATCTTTTTAAAGTCATTATATGAATGTAGAGATATTAAGCATCTAACAAAATAATTTATTCCATTCATTCCATTTCAAGTATATGGGTTAAAATCCACTGTAAAGGAAACAGGAAGGCAACACTGCAAGTGATTCTCTGCCACTAATATGTGATGTTACCATAGCTACCATCTTGCCCTTGTGGCAGCTGCAATGATTTACCGCATCCAATATTGTCTGTAGCACCGTTTTCAGAGCACCACACACATGTTTTTCAAAGATAGTGTAGCCAAGTGAAAACCCAGTGTACATTGCTTCATTGTATAATGGAGGTGCTGTACTCACTTGCAAAATCAGAAATCAAATGATGTATTCTCTGTAGCCCTCATAAAGGACTTTTTTTGTAGTCTACAGATAATATGCTACTGTTTGACCTTGGAATCAAGGCCAACAATTTTTCTCATTTGAAGGGTTTTCTGGTACAATATTTGAAAGGAATCTTGGCAACTGCTGAAGACATACATTAGAATATTTCTGCATTTTCCAAATTTGATTATTTTAGCTTCATTTATTGTGATTAGG
This sequence comes from Paroedura picta, assembly GCF_049243985.1. Lineage (NCBI taxonomy): Eukaryota > Metazoa > Chordata > Lepidosauria > Squamata > Gekkonidae > Paroedura > Paroedura picta. The sequence goes on along the minus strand of NC_135374.1, from coordinate 81,875,201 downwards.
TTCTCTTTATTGTTTCTAAATCTCATCAGGTGCTTAGGTGGAAGGACTGCCAAGTATGTGGGGGAAACCATTAGACATGTGGAAGACATGTAGACTGGCTGGGCAAGCACTCAGAAATCTACTAATATAGAAGGATAACCTACTGTTCTCCATCAACAATAAGTTACCTAGGCAGAGAAGCACAGATCTAAGAGCTTGATCTCATTCGGTGGCATAAACTTGGCTCTCTGATATCATTAGCTGAATTCATGAGTTACAAACAAGGCATAACCATGGCTTGTAGCTATGCTCATAGGTTCTGCAATGGAACCAATCAAAATCCAGAATGCTATGATGTCAAAATGTCAATCCCTGGATGAAATGGAGCTTCTTTTTCAAATGTCTCTGTGTGGGGGATTGTGTGAGGGTAAACTCCAGTTTCTAGGTTATTGCATTAGTTAATAAGACAACTGGGGCTTTATTGAAGACTGAACAAAATCAAACATTTAATTGCAGTATGAATACGAAAAGAGGAGAGGGGTAGGAGCACAGTATCAGGCCTCTATTTATCTGGATATATCCACTGATTCTCAATGCCAAAAAGATCTGGCGCTCTTGTATGAAACTCTTAATATTGCCTTCAGTTCCATCCCCTTGCCAGTAGTTCTAAATCTAACCTGGATTATTCAGGAATAATGAAGACATATCTTCATTATTTACGTACATTTATGTACATTTTGCATATTGAATTAGCAGTTTACTACCTCAGGAATCCACCTCAGCTATTCCATGATGGTTTTCCATGATCTTTTTGGCCTATGATATTCTGAACTTGCATTATGCTCACAGGGAAGGAAGTTTTGGCTATTGCCTGACCATATATTTTTGGTTCTAAGCCATTCAAAATAGGTACATTCTGGCCATCTGTACTGTAAGACTTCTTTTGAAGTAGTAGATTCCTTTTGGATCAGGTTGCAAGCTGGTGGCTGACACCAGCTATTGTTGAAAGGCATGATGATTTTGAGGTGAACCCAGAAGTGACATCATGTTGCTCTAGGATTCAATGGGAACTCTATGGTTTACCATAAAGTGTCTTCTTTAGAATGATGTGATGTCATATCTGTTGATGCAACATTTTTTCCTCCATCCACCCCCAGCTACTAAGCAGTTGCAGGGGATCATCAGTTTAGGAACTTCCAATGACTTATGGAATAAGAAAACCTCTGAGGCTCTGAGAAAATCTTCCTTTTTAAAAATCATCCTCTAAAACATGCACTACATGTTAAGGTTTCATAGAATCATAGAGTTGGAAGGGACCTCCAGGATCATTTGGTCCAGTCCCCTGAACAGTGCAGGAACTCACAATTACCTGGCCAAAATTCATATCAAATACTTTTGCCATACATCACAATCAAGTATAGAACTGTGGATTCCTCAATGTGGACTCAGAAGAAAAAAGGAAATCATGAGGCACAATGATATAGTAGTCTTCTCTATGTTTATAGGTAAAAAGGTTATAACATAAAGTCTAAATGGTCAAACATATGATCAAACATAAAGAGTCAACCAAAACGGGATCCTAGGTTAAGTGACCCGCTTTCTGTTTTATCTTCGTCAGTGGCTGCTCTTCCAATGTACTGTCACAGTAGTAGTCTTAGTATCACATTGGCAAAATGCTCATAATCGTCTGGGGATTTCATAAAGTGCCCCACTTTGGGGCACTTTATGAAATACATCACAATCAGCCAATAACATGGTATCATTTGGATGAGGACATAATGTACATGAAGCAAAAAACAGTACCTAATCTGTAGGGTTCCTAATTTGAGACTTTCAGCACCAAACGTCCTATATTTTGAGTCAATAGACTTGCAGAACTTAAACTGAATGTATACAACAGCAAAAGAGAAACTTTCTTGTGCCTCAAGATCTGTAGACTATATCATCTTCTAACTTCTTATGATATTCTCATGGGAAAGTGCCAGGCAGCTGAAATTTTATCACCCATTCATAATTCTGTCAGAGTGCATTAATTTTTTAAATAGTGCCTACATAGGCCTTGGAGGTAATTAAAGTTCCTTCTTTTTGTAGCAAAGGACTGGTAGACTCAGTTACTTTTTTGATGTTTTTGGATTCTTTCATGAAGGCAAACAAATGAATCCACTTTAGGCATTTCCTACAGTTTTATTTAAAGGAGCCCTGCAGTGATCTCATATTGTAATTTGTAAAGGACCCAGGAAAACTGCAATCATTAAAGATACCAATTACAAACAAGAGAGTTGGATGTCATTGGGTAACAGTAAAACTTCATCTTTAAATTTATTAAGAGCATCATCATGGAAGTGGATATACAATTGGAGCTAATTAAAGGACTGGGCTTCCAAATTTCCATATAAGGATAAACTGAATTCTGGGAAATGAGTTCAAGGAAAGCATTTCTGATGAATGCATTTTTTTTTCTGCAGTGAAATTCAACACTGTCCTGTTAGATACACATGTCTGTGTTGGGGACACAGAATAGTTGATTGCAGATTATATGATCGATTGTGTTTGTATTTATATCTCATTGATTTCATTGCAATTCAGAGTCAATTCACTATTTTTACTTTTTAAAATTTGAATGCAAAGTATATGCTTTTAGATGGCAAAGTACATATATAACATAATCAAATACATACATGCAGTTGCATTTAAAAGGCTGTGTTCCTCACAAGTGATGACATTCTGAATTTGAGTACATTTTATATTTACATTTTAAGCAGTGTGATTTAGTCCATGAGTCTCTGGGATATGCCATTCAATCCTATGTTTGTTTACTCAGAAGTAAGTGCCACTGATATCTACAGGGCTTAGTTATATGAAGAAATAACAGTGTTAAAGTAAATTTGTTTGTGGTTACATGCTGAAGATATCTGAAAATTTACCTAGATCTCCAATTTAAGGGACTCACTGTTGAAAAACATTCTCAGAACACCATGAACAAGTTCTAGAGATGAGGAGGTATTAGGAGAGAAATGCACAATTGTCATTCATTCCCCTTTACCCTTTTCCGTTCTTTTTGGCTCTTGTAGCTTCTGATTAGGGATGAGTACGAATGAGTCAAAATTTGTCATGAATTTGGTACTTTTCCTGAACAGATGAGCAGGGCAGTCTACCCATTTCAGCAATTAATTTCATTCCCTCCCACTTTCCAAGTGGGGGAAGCAAAACTGCAAGTCATTCCACTGATCATTTTCAGTTCCTCCCACTTCAAAGAGGGAGGGAACAAAATTGATTGGTCTAAATGGCTGCCAGCCACTTAAAACCAACAACTTGGAGGGAGGGGGGGATTCACCTATCAGCTGTTAGGTTTAAATGGTTAGCAGCCATTTCACTGATTGATTTTGCTTCCCCTCCTGTATAGAAGTCAGGGAAAGAAAACTACCAGCCGTATAACCCTTCCTGGGCAATCCCCCCTTTCTCCGAATCCATCCCTATTTCTGATGGTTCACCTGGTCTTTTATTATATCAGATACTTTTTAAAATACATATTGGGGAACACTTTTTTCCTTAGCATTCATTGCATAATTTTAGTGTTAGCATTTCAGAAATCCCAGGAGAAGCAAATGATATGAGGAAAAATCTGTAGATACAGTGGTTGAAAAACAAAGTGAATAGGATCATGGTGGAGAGGTCCCTACAGAGATGTGTTCCATTATTTCTAACTAAATTAGAGATTGATTGGGGCTATGGAAGGGGAATATTTGGTTAGGTTCAGTGTGGCTGAAGATTGTCAGTCTGTCAAATCTGATTTATTAAGAGAAGGTCATGCATCACTAATTTGATTATTTTTCTCTGAGAGAAATGACAATGAAAGCTGACAACAGTGGAACAGTAGACATAATTATCCTGGACTTCAGGAAGCCTCATGATATACAACAACAGACAAAACAAGATAGCATGATACAAGCTGATTGGTGAGATTCTTAACTGGGTAACTGAACTGACATAAGTTGTTGACAGATCAGGGAGAGGAACAGGAGAAAGCACTGAGAGTAGTACACAATGATTGGTATAAAATATTGTTTGGTCACATTTTTCTGTATCTTGTACAAATGAATTAAGGGGCAAGCTAGCAAGTTATACCAAATACATAAATCAAGGATGTGGTACCAAAGACATCTTCAGGAATGAAAGAGAAATTATCAAAAACTCAAAATATAAATAAACTGGAGCAAAAGAAAGATGTTATCTCAGAGCATAATTTATATTTTGGCAAATTAAATCTGCAATTTTTTTTTAAATTACCACTTTCTAGCAAAGAGCTCCTCCCAACATTTCTGTGAAGCAGATTAAACCAACGTCACCCAACAAGTTTTATTGCAGAGTGAATATCAAAAGCTATATCTCTATGCTCTGGCATTCTAACCCACAGCGCCTATACCACAGTAGGAATCAAGCCAGCAGGCTTCTTCCATATCATATGCTAGAATAGTTATTGTCAGGTTTATGTTGCTTACTCAGTTTTATGTAATCCAGTATTTGTTTGCTTATATTGCTCTGTTTCAGTTTCTAAATCGTCCATTATAACTCTTATACAGATAATTGAAAAGGAGTTTTTGTTCAGCTTCCTGTCTAACCCCATCTACAAGACACTGTGCAAATAAGAAGCTAGTCGAAACTTTCTGTGGCCAAGCATTGATGTGGTGGAGAGCCTGCTGAGAGGCGGACACAACTGCCTTAGATTCCTGCTAGTGTGCATGCTGCTGGAATGCAGTGCGCACAGCATAATCAGCAAGGCAGAACCCACAGCGCCTACTTAAGGCACCACATATGTGGGTCCCACCCTCTTAGCCAAGAATGCCATGGAAGCAGCTCCCCTTCCACTCACCCCATGTCAATGTGTATACGGCATTGTTCAGAGTTTTGAGGTGGATGTTTTGTGGTCAATATTTTTCACAGCTCTGGGCTTGCATGGGATGAGCCTGTTGGCAAGGAGTCAGGTGTGTAATTGGACTCCCTGGGGTTCGGGGCCTCCCTAAGAGATGGCACGTATACAAGTGCGGCTTACCCAGCTGGGAGGCCAGGGACTCATTTGTCAGGTGGCCTGGGGACAGTCAAATGTGGTTGGTGCCCATTGGCTCTGCCTCATAGGTCACTTCCCTTAGTGGCGGACTTCAGTAAGTAAGGGGATCTGTTTTCCTGGCTGGGATCATGCGGGTCCGCAGGGCGCCTCTGGACTCCACGGATTGTGGAGCAGTCTGCTGACTGCAAGGTCAGGCTCTCTCTCCCATGCTGTGCCAACCCTCCCATGGGGAGGTAATAAAGCTGTGGCCTTGTTTATACCCAATATTGGTGTGTCGCATCTTATTCCAGCACATAATGCCCTCCTGCAAGTCAATGATTTTACATATAATTCTAGGCCATTGGATAACTAGATTTACACAAATACAATAGAAAAGGCACATCTGTAGTAAGTAGTAAGTACAGTGAAAGCATATTAATTAAAGCTTTAGCAAAACCTGGCTATGAGTATACATTGGGGAAAGTGATGGGGTGATGATAAGGCAGACTTGATTTTAAGTTGTTAGCTTGAGTTGGTCATTTTCTTTACTTTTGGGACTGACAAGTCCTTCCTTCATATCTTGTTACAAGTGTAAAACACGGTTCCTTCTAAATGTCTGACATGCCTTTCCTATTTCATACTTAAAGGTATTATATGGACTTTGGTTGTTCCTTTCAGTCAGGTAGGATTTTGAGTTTCTAATCCCAAGTGTTCTGACACCAAAATCCTTCCATTTCAACTCTCCTTTGTAGAAGAAGAAGAAGAGTTGGTTTTTATATGCCACTTTTCTCTACCCAAAGGAGGCTCAAAGTGGCTTACATTTGCCTTCCCTTTCCTCTCCCCACAACAGACACCCTGTGGGGTGGGTGAGGCTGAGAGAACCCTGATATTACTGCTCGGTCAGAACAGCTTTATCAGTGCTGTAGCAAGCCCAAGATCACCCAGCTGGCTGCATGTGGAGGAGGAGTGGGGAATTAAACCCAGCTCACCAGATTAGAAGTCTGTGTTCCTAACCAATATACACCAAGCTTTATGAATCAAACCTGAGATGTTTTAATTGTCTGTTTTCTTGTACCACCACCACCCATAACAATTATCTTTTTTGTCAACTTTTTTAGTGAATCAGCAAATCAGCAATATTTATTTATTTATTTATTTATTTATTTATTTATTTATTTATTTATTTATTTATTTATTTATTTATTTATTTATTTATTTATTTATTTATTTATTTATTTATTTATATACTGCCGCTCAGGGCGGTTTACATAGAACATATGAACAATACATGAAACTGTATATATACTGTAGCTAACACATATATGGTACAAATAAATACCGGACAAATGCGTATTATGTGATACAATCAAATCTACAAATCTACAAAACCAAAAGCTTCCTCATAACAAAAAGCACACAAATATAAAAAGAAACAAAATAGAAAACATTCCTTAAGGTAGAGAGAGATGGATAAAGTGGAGAGGGAGAGACAAGCAAACAAGCAAGCATAGCTTTATTTGATAATTTACAAGATTATTGTGAAAAAACAGTAAATGGACATCACCTGAGTTCATCATTCATAAAGTTGTCCGAAATGTAGTTGCCTGACTGCCAAGAGATAGTGAAGCAATTGCCAAGAAGATTTAACAGCTATTTTTCTCATTTATATGGTAAGGCAGAAAAAGCTGAAAGGTTTTCTGTTTTGGTTTAAGTTTAATAGTGAAAACTGCTGAGGCATAACAGCACATGCCTGGCGACCTGCTGTCATAAAAGAAAAAGGACTGTTTTGTTTGTTTTTTAGGACCCCCCCCCCGAAATACACACACAAAATATTCTGTCCATGAACATTCTATAACTGAAACTTAAGGCCTGTGTTCTTTGCTTGTTAAATGCAAACTTTTTATCAACACAACGCAGGGCTTTTACTTCACAAAAATACTAATCTGATTCAGTTTATTTTGTTGTTCTTCTGATCCACAAATCATCATGAACTTTTAGACGCTAAATGAACTAGTGTGGTTTGTGACATGGTGAAACACCCCCTTCACCATCTGAGACACCAAAATTGCAGGAGATCTCTGGCTGATGTTCTTCTCCCTGCCCTCCAGATTTGTTAAGGATCTGGATTTAGGGGGTCCAGATCACAGTGCCCCAAAGAAGTGCTTTCTGCACAAATGACAGGCACAGGTTTAGGAGTATATAGAATGGATCCTGAGCAAGCTAGAGACACCAACTTCACATGAGATCTCCAGCTGACTATTGTCCAAGTTTAGTGAAGAGTGGATATACCAGGTTCAAGTTATGCCCCCCAAAGGGAAGTGCCACACCCTCCATTGATTTCAATGGGTGGGAGAAGAATGGGAAGGGGCGAGGCAAGGCCAATAGGAGCTCTGCAGAACAGAATAAAATTCTGGAGAATCTCTGTGGTAGAAACTGAAGGTGGGGGCATTTTTGCAAGCCCAGAAGAACAAGAACAATGTGTGCAGAAGAACCAGTGTCATTATGTCAGTGCAAACCCTAAAGGACTAAGGTCAAATAAGGCACAGGGTTAGAGTTGTATAGAATGGACCCCTTCCACATACCAAACACACAGAGAACCTCACACTGCCACCTGTCTCTTACAATCTCTCCAAGTTGGAGGTGGATTCCATTTCTGGGGTACCAGTTCTGGTCCCTGCCTGCAGGTCTTCCTCATGCATATTCTCCCACCCCTCCTGAGTGTGAACATTGTGTGCCATGACAGTGACAATGGGTACAAAGGATGCTTGTCATGGAGAGAAGAAATCTTCCCTCCCCTATGTATCACATATCTGCTAAAGCCTGTTCATATTCTAATAGCTGTCTTCCATACTTTATGTGGCAAGTCAAATCCTGTGTGACTTTCATTGCTGTTTATCAGACTGTGGATATTGGGTAGAACTGACTGCATCCATGTTTTCAACCATTCATTCCATTTATATCTGCATATCTTATTGCTGGGTGTCAAGACTTTAGTATAAATACACTCAAAGCAGCCATGTCTTTGTGACTGGGCAGCTCTTTGTTTTCAATAATTTTTCTAACTTTACAAAGAAGGGCAGCTTGCCCAGAGGCCTGCATAGTGGAAGAGGAAGGTAGGTGCAAACTCCCAGGCCAAGACTGCCTGTATCCCCTGTCAGTACAAAGTTGCCCCTTCAGTGAATGTTTCCACGGGTTCTGAACAAGATCTGTTAGTCACACATGAAATGCACCCTTGGGTGTCAGGGCAAAGTGCTTCCTCAGCTAAGTGGTACTAAGTAGCATCTTTGTGATTTTCTTGTCACTGAAGTACAACACATTGTACTCTAAGTGTGCATGTCAGAGACCTTGGAGACAGATTTCAATGTCCTTTGCCCTATTGTCTGAGCTATGCTGTATCTTGGCTAAGGTTTAAATAGAGGCTTGGGCACTGTTGGAGAGGGATGTGATTGGCTTTAGACAGCATCCTGTGCCATGCCAGGGCTTGTGAGCAGGGCTGGGGGGCTTTGCCTTGTCAGTTACAGGTCCATCTATAGGCTATAACACTGTTTTTGCTGGCCTAACATCCTGCTGGTTCTTGAGGGCATTCCCAGGCTGGAGAAACTTCGGGAGCTGATTAACTTCTGCTATGGCCCCAGCACACTTCCTTCTGTACAGGTATAGCAGGTACACTGCCATGCCTGTAGGGAGGGCCTCCCTTCTCTCCGTCCAGCTCCTGGATGTGCACACACAATAGTACTTTCAACTTCAAGACATTTGTCTTGTGTTGGAGATAGTGGTGCACAAACATACCCTATTCATTTTTTTTTGGGGGGGGGGCAAATTGTTGCCATTCTATGTCTAAATCTGTCCTCCATTTTCATTGCATCTCATCCATACTGGTTTTTTTGATGCCATTTTCATAATGTCTAAATTATATGTTGCCATTTTTGTGCCATTTGAATGAAATTTTAAAGAAGGTGATGGAACCCCCCCCCCCAGTAATTTCAACAATATTAATTCTGTTGAATTTCATTCATAAGGGCAAGGGAAAGATTACTATAGTTTTGTCCCAAATCAGACATTTAATGTATTTGATTTAAAATGGTATGCTCATGAAATCTGTTTGCATCCTTATTCCCAGTTTGCCTGTGGCAGTTTTAATTGAAAGAACCAGTGAACAATCCTATTTCAGGACATGTCTGCCACACTCCCACTCTAAAACAAAATGAGTAATTAATCTGAATTTATTCTGTGCTCTAAGTATCAAAGAATGAATTGGCTGCAATGATGCAACAACAGTTATTAGCATCAGATCTAAGTTTCAAAGATTAAACAGAAACTCATCTGCTTTAATCAGATAATGATTGTTATTAGAGAATCATGGATGGCGCACTGCTTGTCATTTACCAAGCTTGGTATCTCCCAACAAAAGGTTCAGTGCAAATGTGTGGAATTTAATGTCCTCAGTTAGCAATATGGATACTCTAATGCTTGTTATTCCTGTGGGGAGAAGAACATGCAGCTAAAATAGCACCACTGTGCATGGAGCTCAGTAGATAATCTCATGGGACTCATTCTGAATTACTACACCGAAAAAGATAACATGGACCTAATATGATTAGCCTGTTAAACACACTATATGCTTTAAATATGCTTTAAAGGTGAAGAATTAAAAACAAGAGATGATAAGGAGAATATTAGCCCAAGTCTTCAGTAAGGTAATGCATCTAAACATGTCAATGTATAGTGATTACGGATGTTCAGAAGCTCCCTGAGAATTTACTCTAAGTTTTATCAGTTCTTCCCCCCCTGGTAGCAATATCCATAAAGTCTCCTTTCAAAGAGTACTTATGACCCAACCAGGATAGGAGAGCATATTTATTGGTGTGGCGTACTGCAGGGATTTGATGCAAAAAGTCTTTGGATTGGAACTTTTGCTTGCTGTCATAGAGAGCATTCAATAGGATTAACTTTTCCCCATGTTGCCATTCCCACCGCAATCCTCTTTGACTCATAAAATGAATTGCTGGGGATTGCAAGGACTGTATTATGTATATTCAGGTATTTGCATTCCCAATGGAAATTCACAATGGCTTATAACAAAGAGAAAAAAGTGTCATTTATATTTTTAAAAATCAAGCAAAACACACATACTCGTAGTACAACTTAGTATCCAGAGCTGATTATGGATGAACGGCTAGTTAGGAACCCAAAAATTGAGCTGCAGAAATAATTTTTTTCAAATATCTTGACACAACATTTGCTGTTTAAGACATCTTAATGGCCAGGCAAACAAAATATTGTTAACCTTAATAAGACTTAAGTACAGGTAAGTGAATGAAAATGGAGAACCATAATTTGTGATGGAAGGGCTAGAGCTTCCCAGCTGTACCTCCTGGCACTCAATCAAGGTCTCCACTTGTTTAATGAAACTGGTGTCCACCTCTGCCCTGCATACATTTTAATAATAATAGCATTTTCAGTTTTCTCAATATTATTGAAGGATCTCACCATAGAATTACTCTTGATGCCAAAATGGGAAGATGCTTCTTTAAATATCAAACCTCATTGCCACTATTGTGAGAGAAATTCCAAGAACCAACGTCCAAACAATGTTAGGTTTGTTGCTATAGAAACTCCCTTGACTCATGAATCATAGTTTGACAGAAAATAATACCAAGGTAGGCAACAAATAAAAACCACAGGAACAAATACAGTTATGTGGCAGCACAAATGTAGCTGCTGGTAATGTTGAAAGTAAAGCTAAGAAAAAATGTTCAGTGTGGATCACTCTGGAACAAAATTCCTTAGTACCTAGAGCAATTGTGAATGCCTGTTTCCACTATCATTCTAACAAGGCCTTCAGGTATAGAGAAGGGATAGTGACACTCAGGTTCAGTCCCTGGCATCTCCAGCTACCCAAAAGACCATTGTTTGCTGCCAACCAGAGTATATAATACTGAGCTAAATGAGCCAAAGATTCAATGTTCTTAGACAGTTTCATTTTTTTTAAATGTAATTCCAGTCTTAAGTATAAAGTTTAGATCAGAAGCTGGATATAAAGTGCAACTTGTAGGCCAACCCTCCCCCCCCAAAAAAAAACCCTCAATGGAAACATTATTTATAGATTTGTCTGCAACATTACATTGTATACTAGTAGTAAAGCCTATTGGGTGCTAAAATGCAATGGGTGCTAGCTCATGGTTTGGTGTCTCGCTTGAAAGCTGGCAACCCGAAGAGGAGGTCTCTCTGTGCACAGTAGCCCTGACCCAAGTAAGGTTCATGCATACCTAGGGAATGTGGAATTCCAGAACATGAATGTACACCTATCTGGCAAACCTACTTCTCTGCAATGTTTTATTGACCTGGAATAAGCCAGGGGGCACTACGTGAAGGTATTATACCTTCCATGTGCAGCCTGGAGATCACCTGGAATTATAGGATTGGCATAAGCAAGCAAGGTAACAGCAGAGGGTAGCCATGTTAGTCTCCTTTAGAAAAGCTGGATTTAAATCCAGTTGCACCTTAACAGTCCAAAAATATTTTGAGGGCATAAGCTTTCAAGAATCAAAACTCTCTGACTTATCAAGTGGGCTTTGGTCCTTGAAAGCTTGTACCCCCAAAATCATGTTGGTCTCTAAGGTGCTGCTGGATTTGAATCAGGTAAGGTAATAGTTCAGATACTTTAGATCTGTTTTTTTTTATCAAGGTCAGAGAAAAAAAACCCTTGTTCTCCATTTAAAAACTATTGCTGACTTGAATACATTCATTCCCTTATGTCTGTGATATTTTACATTTTCACAAATCATATCTTGAAACACTATTTCTGTTATATTATTCACAATAAGGCCAAAAACACAAGCATGAGAATGTATTAGTCGTCATCTCCATAACCGTTTACGCACTGGAGGTTTCATGCCGGGTTGCAGGCTGGAGTTTTAGTCATGGCAGGTTGTCCCACTTCTTCCTGCACTCACATGGGGGAGTACTTGGCCTGGTGCATCTCATCCACCCCCGATCTGTGCTCCTGACAGGGGGGCGGGGCAATGAAGTTGCCAGTGCATAAACGGTCCATGTGTGCTGTGATCCTGGAAATCCTTGCCTGGAATCCTGCTTCAGCTTTTAATATATCTACTAACGTTAAACTAGCTGTAGTCATACTTTCATATTATAACCTAATTTTACCTACTTTACAGGGCTGTTTTAATGATTACAAGTATGTTGAATGCTTCTAATTATAAAATTTAACCCTACTGCAGCACAAAATGAAGTGAAACATACATACATAAAATGATTCCCTTTCTACTACCGGGACCTCTCTTTCCACTAAAATCAGGCCCATGCTCCAGCTAAAGGCTTGCTTTATGGGAGATAATCTCCTTAATGGGGTTATAGAATCTGACCCACAGTGTTTGGCTTTTTTTGAATGCACAAGCCCATATTACATTGCAAGTTTTGGCAAGGAAACAAGATGCATGGCTTCTATCGCTTTAGACAATTGGAGTGAAACTGGAAAATTTCAGTTCAGTCAACAGCATTTTCCTTAAGTTGTGACTGAAAACAAAATAATTGGGATATGTCCTGAAGGTATAAAACATGATCATGAGGCATACAAAAAAAGAAAAGGAAAGGGGGAAAAAAGATAAGATAGTTTAATGGGCTGAATATAAAATGTGCTGAATGTAAAACTGCATCTAAAAGTCTGCTTGTTTGTCATGTCATTTACAGATAATGAGAATCTTACCACCCATACAGACCAAATGATCAGTTCAGATGGTAATTAAGTTATGAACTTATTACTTGTTAAAGCTTATTAGCATTGTGTTACTAGACCACTGATCTATGATGACCATTTAATGCAGCTTATTTCTTATGTGATATTTGTAATTATAAGAAAATAAACATAAATAAAGCATTTTAACTGGATGGTAGACAATAATCTTTTCTCGTAATTTGAGGCTCTTGGCATTTATGTGTTAATGTAGATTCATTGCTGATTTATTTTAGACAGCAACAATTGCTTTAGAGATATAATTAAGATGCAGAGATGTCATCCTTAGCATTTTCTAGATAGTTGTTTATCTTTGTTGTATTTTGCCTTTTCATTCACATAAGGTGTTTTAGAAAAAGAATGTGAGAACACGCATAGTAATTTTCAGTTTTCATCTCAAATTTCATCTCTTCTTTTTGTAGAGATTAATTTTCTGGACTCATTTCAGTCTGGCTTCAAGTCAGGATTTAGAACACAGACTGTGCTGGTAGTCTTGATTGATGACGTCTACTAAGACCTAGACAGGAGGAATGTGACCCTGCTAGTTCTTGTGGATCTCTCTGCAGTCTTCAGTACTATCAACCATTGTATCCTACCAAACCACATCTCAGCACTGAGACTGGGGTGCACAATGTTCTGATGGTTTGAGTCCTATCTAGGGAGGATCTCAAATGGGAGTGTTGGGGAATTCCTTCTCTACCCCGTTGCCATTGTCCATTGGGGTTCCACAAGGTTCAACCATATTCCCCATATTATTTAACATCTATATAAAGCCACTGGGAGAAGTTATCAGGAGGCTATGGTGTCACCCATATGAAGATGAGACTCAGCTCTGCCTTTCTTTCCTACATTATTCTGAGAGCGCTACTGACATTCTGAACTGGTGCTTGGAGTCAGTAATGGATTGGGTGAGGATGAACATGTTGAAACTTAATCCTGAAAAAACAAAGATTTTCTGGGTTAGTAGAAATGCAGACTAGGGACTTCAGATTTCCTCTGTCTTTGATGGGTTATGCTATCTTTGAAAAGCCAGCTTCATAGAGCTATTTGACACACCAGTCATTTTAGAAAAAAACAACAGGTGGTTTGGAGTGCTTTTGCCCAGCTGTGGCTTGTCTGTCAACTCCATCCATTCTTGCTTCAGTCAGATCTAGTCACAGTGATCAGTACCTTAGATACATCCAGACTAGGGTATTGCAGTGTACAGTATTTGGGGCTACCTCTGAAGAGTTTTTAGAGGCTGCTACTTAGTGCAGGATGCCCCAGCTAGACTGCTGGTTAGGGCTAGTTAGGTGCATGTGACCTCAATATTATAGAAATTACAGCTACTGATCCACTCCCAAACCCAGTTCAAAGTACTGATTTTTACCCAAGCTCATTGTGGCCTGGGAATGGCATATACAAGAGATGGTCTATTCCCATAATTTCCTGCCCAGAATTAAGTTCACAGAGAGAGACCCTCGTGATTGTTCCATCAATCAAAGAAGCTTATTTGTTGGGTACATGAGAGAGATGCTTTTCAGTAACTGCCCCATAATTATGGAACAACCTACACAAAGAGTTCTGTCTGCTGTTCTCACTTGCATTGTTTTGGGTAGCAGCTGGAGATGATTTTGTTTAAAATTGAGCTTGGTTAAGTTTAGTAGTAGTCCTGAGTAGTGATTTTAAATTATATGTTTTATATACGCTTGCAAGCCACCTTGAACACCATGAAGGGGGGAAAAGGTAGCTAATAAAGTTTCAAATAAATAATAGTTTAAAAGAAATACTGGGGAAAGACAATAAAAATAAAACTCATCTAAATGTCTTGGGCAAGTGAGTAATTAATATGTATGCTTAAACCCAAATTGGGCTTACATTATTTTCACCAGTTACAAGCAGGAAACTGATTTTCCATTGAGCATTTTCCATTGGACATTTCCAGAGTTCACCTGTCATAAGCAACTTTGCTCAGAGCTGACATGAACACAGAACATCAAAAATTCTTAATATCAGTATTGAAATCTGATCTAATAAACTGAGGATTTTGTTCCAGAAGGAAGCAAAATATTAGAAATATATGATAACTTTGTATACTATCTCCAGAATGATCCTGGCAAAGTTCTCCAGAATGATTCTGGCAAAGTTCATTTTTCTATTTCAGAACGCTGATGAAAAAGCTAGCATTTGGAACTGATTAATAGGGAGATCTTGATTTAGGCCCAGGACATGTTTTAATTCCAGGCTCCGTTCTTGAATATGTAAAATATGTTTAAGCAGGAATTAAATCCATTCATTATCTTTGTTGTTATAATAAAAATGATTAGGAATATTAAAAGTGCTAATAAAGGTCAGATAAGAACCGTAATTCTGTTGTCCACACAGAGACTTAAATGCACACCCATGGCACAAAGACTTTCAACCATAGAGCACGAGTTTGTCACTTTCATCCTTCCACTGCATACCCAAATGCCACCTGAAACGCTGAATCTTTGGGACAGGGACAGCCCAGGAACAGCATTTCAGAAGGTTGAAGTAGGAAGGGTGAGTCAAGAAAGTCACACTTCATGGATGAAAGTCCTTATATCATTATAAACCTTGTTTCAAATCTAATCCAAATAGTTCAGGCTAAATTCAGACTCTGATGATCAGGGCATAATCAAATTGGCGCTTGTCCTTTTACCTAGAAGCTTCTTGGCCTTCGGTGTAGCTCTGCCATTTGATCTTTGAGTGCCAAGTGCTTCTCTGCACCTGCTCTATAATGCTGTCTATCCTCTGGGAATCTGAAATGTCAATCTGTACTAATTCACCAAGTGCGAAAGGTAATTGCTGATAAAACTGTAAAGTTTCCCCCTATCTACTATGTAAAGGGACCATCCATGAGAATTCAATTCACACTAGATGGAAAGTAAAGACTGCAGCCAAAAATACGTTTCCCATTTAAACCAAAATGAAAAACAAAAACAAATTAGGGAAGAAAATGATGTTTAGGGAATTAAAAAATAAAAACTTTTACATATCCGTCTTAATAATGTTGATGTTCAGTGAGTCCCCTCCCCCCCCCAATCTTTTGAGTAATAGTGAATATTTGCCTCGGCCTTTATGCTCTGATGAAAGGAATCTTTCCTTCAGGTGAAAGGAATCTTGTCATGACTTTCAGGCCCCAGCGTAATTTATGCTTGAAATTAAGCTCTACCAATAAAGAACAGCCAGGGAATAGAGACATAAAACTATGACAGTGACAGGCTCCTTTATAAATTATTGACCTTTTAAAAAGGAAACTGAACAGATGCTTTGCCTGAGAAAAAAGCTACTTTTGCAAGTTCTATGTTGGTAAATTGATATAAAGCTAAATGAAAAAGAGTCAGTGTTTGAAAGAAGTCATTATGGAAATACAATTATGATCAGTTTCCAAGCAAGACTTTAATGGGAAGATTAGTTAAAAATCTTGATGAGTTTGAACATATCTTTTTTCAAGATCAGAAAAACAAAGGTAAAACAATAGGTAAGTGAAAGATGGAGCAGGTCTGTATCCCTTTTGCAAATCCAATAACATATGGTGCAATATCCAATAACATATGGATGCAGCCTAGGTTTTAGACGTTGCATATATGGAAATCACACATGTAGACACACTGGTATATACCAAAGAAGTGACAAAAGACACCAGAGATACTGATGGATGAACTCTTCTCAGTTTGATTCATTATTAGCTTGGAACCTGCAAGCTTTCTTAGCAAGTATTCATTTAAAAAAAGACCAAGCGAAGAATATCTTATCTATTAATTCCAAAATTATGACTGGTAACGTGTAGCACATGTGTGCCATAAACAAATATAAAATATTTGCAAGAAACAGTTGAAGGAGCAGACCCAAATAGAGATAATGGAACAAAAGTCTATTTGGTTGTATAACCAGTAAGATTTCATCAAGAGAAAGAGATTCAATATTAAGGAACTTCTGCACACAACAGTTCAATTCCCCTGCTCTTCAAGATAGAGAAGAACCTTTTCTAAGTTATTTAATTATGAACTCAACTGAAATCTTCAAAGCCTTTCCACAGCAGGACTACAGAGAAGTGGCATATATATTTCTTAAATAAATATGTAATACATAAATCTATACATAGTGCAGAACAAGTAATAAGAAGGTCAAAGAAAATCTGAATAAATTCAGTACAAGTGAGTTGGAACTGATGGAAGATTTCCATGTATATAAGGGTCCCACTGCGAGTGAAAGTGCTTAAATGATGCCTCACTGCCTGCTTGACCTAACAGGAAGTAATTATATCTCCACTATTTGTTCTGCATGCTTGAGACACAGCATAAGGTATCCTTCTGATACAGTTCCAAAAGCAAATTAAACAAAGTCATGTAAATTATCTGTTGCATGTCCCATTGCTCCATGTGCATATTACTGCCTTGCTATAAATCATGTTATAGTGCCATGTGCTCTTACATACCCTGTGTTATTGTCTTTGCCAGCAAAACTCCATAAAATATTTCCCCTTTCTGCTCACATATCACTGGATCCAAGGGATCATTCATTAATGCAATTTATATTACTTTAAAAAGTACAGGTGTCTATACATTTTTATCATACGATAGAATGTTAAATAGTTTAGAATGCTTAATTCCATTGTCCTTGGTAGAATGAGACTAAAGTTGAGTTGAAGTTGCAGAACCACCTCCAGACGTCTTTATCCAGACAATAGTACTGGGAGGGGATCGCTTAACTCTTTCATCTCACAAGTTTTCTCCCTAAGCTTGGGTTGCCACCCTCCCAGTGGCATCTGGAGATCTTCTGCTAAAATAATTGATCTCCAGATGGCCAAGATTAGTTCCCCTGGAGAAAGTGTCTGCTGCGAAGGGTAGACTCCATGGCATTATACCCTGCTGCATTATCCCTATCCAAGTCTCCATGCATTCCTCTACCCAGAGTTGGCAACTCCACCCCAAGCTGGTATTAACCCCAATTTGAGGGGGAAAGACTGAATTTAGCTGAAAGACAATGAGGTATGTGAAGCCACTCTTAAAACTTCATTGGTGAACAGGGATTGAATGTTTTCTATGTCTACATGGGAGAAAAGCATGGAATAATTGTCCAAATAAATAAAGATCCAGTGTTTCATGTAAAACATGGTTTCAAATACTGCTTTAAGTCTTGTTATAAAAAGATGACCAAAGAATCAAACTAGTAGCATATGCCAATATCTCTGATAGGGATACCTCTAACAGGATTCAGGTAGCTTATTCGTACCAGTCTCTTACAATAATTCATCAACCCTAATTTTCACCACAGAATGGAACATATGGGTGTACAGAGGTATTTTATGCTGAGTCAGGTCTAATATTCCTCTCATCCACTGTTTTCTACTCTGATAGTGGGTCTCTAGGTGCTCAGGCTGAGGTCTCCCCTGCTCCTGTGAGACCCTTCATCTGAAAACATAGATGATTTAATCAGTGATAATCTTGTATATGCAGAAGAGGAAGCATCTCACATATGTGATTCTGTTCACATTATTGCAACCCATTAAAACAGATCAGTGCTATTATCCACCATGTTGCAGACACAAGTTCTTGGTAAACAAAATTCAAGATATGAATTTTTCTTATCCACAAACTTTTTTAAAGTTGTTGTGCTATACCAACTGGCTAATGAAATGAACCCCTGATCTTTGGTCAAGGAGGATATGACTTTTACACAATCCTTAAGATAACCTACTAGAGCTACTCTATTCACTTTGACTCACATAAGCTTCCATGTTACAGTTCTATAATATGGATTGGAATTGTGCCACACCTTTCCAGCAAATTGTGACATACATGTCCAGCAGTGCTTCTGTTGCCATTTCACAGGGGTCATAACCAGCCTCCAGTGCTAGAGCAAGGCAATGGTGATGATGATGATCCAGATGTGGTGCTGCTGAAAGCTGTGAGAATAATCACTCACTTTGATAGTGTTTTGACTCAGAGTTTAATTCCAAATCTACCATATTGTACAAAAAAAATGTGTACTTTTGAGTAAGAGCCAGTCAAGCATTAGAACGCTACTTGATGAAATGTGTTCTCTACACATTATCTTGCACTCTAATTTAATTGAAAGTGATAATGCAAGCACAGTGACCTAGTAAAAATGACAGGTGATTGACCAAAATCATTTTCAGAAGTATAGAAACCTTTGGAATTGACTTTGTTAATAAAGCAACCTTGCCCACCACAAATGACAAAGCTGACACTGAGCCAGAATACTGTGGAACTCTGGCCTTCAATTTATTTAATGTGAGAGTCGCACATCTTTGCTGATAGGATCTGACACCTTTTTCACCTTAGAAAAGTTGCAAGACATTACAAATTACAAAACATCCATAATAAGTAATGGCACAGTCCTATACAATAGCCCATTATGTAATATTTATGATTATGAGGACATAAGAATTTTCATAATGATGAGTGCATTTCTTGATAAAGTGCATAAACTCTAATCTTGCAACTAGACAGACAGACAGACAGACAGACAGACAGACAGACAGACAGACAGACAGACAGACAGACAGACAGACAGACAGACAGACAGACAGACAGATAGATAGATAGATAGATAGATAGATAGATAGATAGATAGATAGATAGATAGATAGATAGATAGATAGATAGAATCTCTTATTGGCCTTCTGTCCCCCCCCCCCAAAAAAAAAAATCCTTGTCCTAAGAGTTGGAATCTACTTGAAAATGACCTGGATATGTAATTACAAACATTTGTAATGGGAAGGGAAAATGCTCAGAAAAATCAGACTCTTGTATGGGCAGAAGGATACGTGCAGGCAAGAGGACAGGGACTATGAAGGGACACTTCTATGAAGTGAGTTTCTGTTTATTTATTGGAAGCATAAAAAGCCTAAGCATGACAGAGCCTTTGAATCATGCTAGAAAGCTTGTAGAATCTTGCACATTAGCCTCTAGTCATATAAAGCTATACTAATTTCTGTTAAAGCTAATAAAATGAATAAAAAATAAAATGTAAGTATCAGTTGGAATGTTTGAATTCAATGTATGTAATTTGCATTGCATACTTTGTTTATAACAAAGTCTACTGACTATTCAGACTACATTCATTTGGAGCTGCAAGCCTGCAGGTTCTTCTCAAAATTCTTGGGAAATATACTAGGAGATATGAGGCTGCCCTGTTATTGGTGGTAGAAGTGCTACAACTCAGGAAAGGCAGAGAGATCAAAGTGGCAGAGGCAGGAAGAGGAAGGTAAGAGATAAAAGAACTAAAGCAAGATAAAATAAGGGAGCGAAACACTTCATCTACCTCAAGTAGGAGACATAAGTTTGAGAAGACAGACTGGTACAGGCAGCTTAGTGGAGAGGAGTCCATGATAAGGACATGTCTGCATGAGTTCTGGTCAGTTCTTCCACATGGGTTATAATGTGCCCTGGTTGTAGGAGCACACTATAACCCTTTGGTACAGGTGACAGGTCAAGACAAGGGTATGAAAAGGAGGTTCTTGATGCCCTGTACAATGAGAGTTTTCTTCAAGAGATTGAAACTAACCAGCTTGTTGGATGATCTCAAGGCCCCACCAATACATGCTATATTGTGAACTGCAAGGTCCCCAGTAGAAAGCCATCACTCCAAGAGTGGTTCACATAGGCCTAGCACAAATGTGTACCTCAAAACAAGTAGTTATAAACCCAAACTCTTTTATTGGGACTACAGTGGGAAATACTGAACCTCACCAAGTTTTAGTGTTATTTTAGTTTCTCCTAGTTAAGGTATTTGCAGGAAGCCCATAATCTGCAAAAGTATTTTTCAAACCTTACTTTTGATTGGAATCGGTGGTGAAAAGTGCCAACAAGAGAATTTACAGTCACCTTGTAAAATTTTCAAGGCAAGAGAAGAACACAAAGGAGTTGTCATTGCCTTCCTCTATGTAGCATTTCTTTGTCTCTCATTCAAGTACTAACTTTGGAGCTTGGTCTTTTTAGCCTGGAGAGAAGACGACTGAGAGGGGGTCTGATAACCATCTTCAAGTATTTAAAAGGCTGCCATATATAGGATGGAGCAGTGTTGTTCTCTTTTGCCCCAGAGGGATGGACCAGAACCAATGGGATGAAATTAATGCAAAAGAAATTCCATCTAAATACCCGGAAGAAGTTCCTGACAGAGTGGTTTCTCAGTGGAACAGGCTTCCTCAGGAGGTGGTGGGTTCTCCGTCATTGGAGGTTTTTTAAAAAGAGGATAGATAGCCATCTGACAAAGAGGCTAATTCTGTGAAGGTTCAAGGAGGTGGCATTGGATGAGCGATAAGGTTGTGAGTGTCTTGCCTAGTGCAAGAGGCTGGAATACATGACTCAAGAGGTCCCATCCATCTCCATTATTCTATGATTCTAACAAGAGCTAAGTTTCTGAGATCAGGCTAGCTTGGGTTATCCCAGTCAGTGATGAATGGATGACATGGTTTTTGTCTTACATATAGAACCCTTTCCTATTGGAAGGTTGTTACTGTGAGTGCACAGTTGACTTCCCCAATAATCAAATTCTGGGTTGAAGAAATTTCTTCATTGAAATGATTAATGAAACAAGTGCATGATATTGTTTTCTGAGACTAAAGCTAGCTTTCAGTCCGCCTAGCTATATGGTTTCCCCAAAGCCCACCCTTCAGTCACCCATTGGTGCCCAAAAGTCAGGTACCATAGCTCAATGCTCCCATGTCACAAACCTGAAAAAGCAAAAGTGATAACACAAGCTGCCCAAGACAAACAAAGGGTGTGGTTCCTGCCCCCCAAGGTCAAGAGATAACCAGTAGACACAGAGGAGGCTCTTTAGAAATTTGCTGTGCACCTCCCCAGGATTGGAAAGTTAAAATAATACATTCACCAGATGTTCTCCACTATTCTTTGGTCGAATCTAGCAAAATAATGACAGCAAATAAATGGTGCAGTAACACACAGCATAAATGCAACAGAGATACAAATAAATGTGACACAGATCATTTAATCATCAAGGCAAGAACACATGACCACAAGATCTTGATAGTTACCTGTTTTTATATTTGTATTTGTGGGTCAAATATTTTCCCCCAAAGTCCCCATTATTTGCAGCTTTGTATATTTTAAATGAGATATGGACATGATTTGTGACCTTTTGTGTAGTGCAAGATTGCTCTGTTGACCTTGATTTTTTAAAAAAAATGAATTTATGCTTCGTGACAGAAATAATGAAATTATATATTGGCTTTCTTTGTTTTTCACTTTGTCGAAAATTAGGTTTGAGTTGATAAGGTTAATGCAATTTGACATTGTTATTCTGTCCTATTTATTGGATATTAAATGTGATTATCACAAGTAAAGTTTGAACCAGATAAATATTATTTACGGACCTTTATGCTAATTATACCTTCTTTATTGTTTTATTAATCTGTATCTGATTCTATTGCTATGACCTCTGGCTAAAGCAATTAAATCTATTCAGCTATCAATGTATTATGTTCTTGGCCTTGCTCTAATAGTTTGTCACAAATTACAATTTATTCTCTATAAATACCCTACATTCTGTTTAAAAAAACTATTAAATCTGTTTTTCCAGTATATTTCTCTTGTGATGAAATCATCGCTTATCCTTTTTACATATGCCTTCCAACCAGTTTCCAGCACTCATACTATAACATGACAAATTAGGATTATGACAACAACCATAAAGAAAGTTTTTCTTTTTGTTTTTCTAAAGATGGCAGCGCTCACATAGAAGTACTGGCTATGGAGATGACAATGTACACATAGAGGTCCTCCTGTCCCCAGTGAAGTAACCAGATGCTCTGAGCTGCCTGGAAAAGTCATCAAATAAGAATGCAATAATAGTAAACATTTAATATTAGTTTGGGCTAGATCTGAAGTTTGAGAGCTGTACCATAGGATTTTCTTGGCAAATTTTTTACAAGGTAGGTTACCAGTGTGTAAACTGCATGGAACTTTTATTCCAATCCCAGGTTGGTTCAGTCCCTGACCTCTATAAAGAATGCAATTTCCATTTTGATTTTGGCTGATTTAAATTTTCCATCTGCAACAATCAGGATTGATCCGGAGTGACCCTACCTTTATTGTGCGATATCTTAGAGTGCTTTTAAACTTCAATATTTTAAGATTTGGACTGAGAAAGGAGGCTGTTTTGAATCTGAGCTCTCCTCCGTGGTAGAGACACCCTGATTGGTCAAAGGTGCCCATGTGACATGTTTGCCTTAAAGGAAAAGCCCCTAATTTCTCTCAACTTCTGTCAGTCTTGGAATTTTTTCTCCCTCCTCTGCCTTCTACAATCCTCTCCCCCCCCTTCAAGAAAAGAAGGGATTTTTTTCTCCCTTCTCTGCCTTTTTCGATATTCTCCCCCCCTTCATGAAAACAAAGAATGAGGCTCCGTTTGCTCCCCCTTCTGAGCCTCCCTAACCACGTGTAGAAGACTTTTCTGTTTCAATGGGGAGGGGGGGAAGAGGAAGATCCGTGTTCAAATCGATTTGAATTCAACAGGATTGACAATGGAATAAAAAAAGTAAGTGCAGACTCTGCCCAGGTCTTTCTTTAACCCTCCCCATTTACCCAGGCTTGGGACCAGCATGCTCAGGCTTATATGGCTGGGCATAAAGCTTGATCTTTCACTGGTAGGCAAAATCATGAAAATCCGATGCTTACTTTGGCCATATAATGTGTTCCAACTCATTGGAGAAATTATGCCAGGATTCGTCAGTGGAAAAAGGAAACCAGGCCGACAAAGAATGCAGTGGTTAGATACGATCAAAATGGACACCGGCCAGAACCACAACTACAAGAAGTGGTGTAAGATCAGAAATCGTGGCAGCAGTTGAGCCATAAAATCATCAAGAGTCAGACTCAACTGAATGGCTGACATCATCATCAAATCTGAAAGCATATAATACAGTTCCTTTAATGAAGTTTTTTAAAGGCCTACGTCTGATTGTGACATCATCATTGTACTTCTGAACACTGTTTCTACCACTCTGAACCCTTTGGAGGAAAAACAGAATATAAATGTCATGTGAACATAAGACTTTCATGGTACGAAGTGCTATCTCGTTCATTTTCCATTCATGCTTAGACTAAACATATGAAGTAGGTAATGACTCTTTGTGTTGATGGAATAAAGCCAAGAAACCAAGCTTTCTAGAGCTCTACATTTTTGGCAGAGACAAATCTTGAATTACAACTCTGAACTTTGCTTAATCCGTTTGTGCAACTACAGTGGACTGTGGTAAATCTGTGCCAAAAGATGAGTTAGATTTGTCTGACCCAAAGTATAAAATCTACTTCTCAGTGACTATTCTACAGAATGTAATCTATTATTTTCAAGTTGAATTAAACCGCCACATTTAAAATATATTATTTCATACAGAGAACATTTTCCTTTTATATGTAGTGTTCCAACATGTTGGAAGCAAGGGCTTCATTTTTTATAAATGGGGGCATTGTTCAAGCCTGCCAGGAAGTTATGCACTATATTAGAAAGTTATTGTCCTTAATGTAAAGTCTCCTCAGCCCTAAAATTTGATTACCAGAAAATCTGCTGGGAAAACAACACAGCCCATTCCCTTCCAACCTATCCCACAATAACATTAATGGGTTCAGGTACTCACTAATTTGGTATACCTATAAGGAGCAACCTACTCTATTTAAGTCAGCATTATGGTCTAACCTGTCCTACAGGCTAATTATCCCAAGGAAGCATGAAACAGAAAGAAAAGTCCATTATAAAGCACCCCCAAATACCTCCTTAGGCTGATCCTGCATTGAGCATGGAGTTAGACTAGCTGGCTTGTATGGTCCCTTCCAACCCTATGATTCTATTCTATTCTAGTCCTGTAATTAGTTAAATACATGGTTACCCTAGGGGTTAGGAGGGGGAAAACAGCATGCAACAAATGCCCAACAGGGGATGGTGTAGAGCCACTTTTATGCATTTCCTTTTGCTTTGTGCCTCCTTTGATTTAGAAGGGGCTGGACTGCAGCATTTCTGGTCCCAATGACTAAGAATGAATGTATGGTAACCGTGAAAACTTTTGGGGTGTACTGAATCACAGTTCAACTTAAAAGCTACTAGAGAGCAACTGCTCAGGCTTTGGACAAATCACCATCTCTTAGCCTAATTTCCATTATGGGATGGTTGAAAGGGCAAAATAAAGGATAAAATGGTGGTGCTTTGTATGTTGGCGACAATCCTTGGAATGAATGAGATTACTGAGTGGTGGGCTAAGGTGCTCTCCACATGCTTTGGAATTTTTGTTTTAATTACTGATTTGCATGTTTTCCAGGCTAGGCTTTAAAGTAGAGAACAAAACCCAAGGCTGAGATGAAATGAAAACCTGACATGACTCAAGAAAGCAATGAGTCCTTAACACATTCTCCAGTAGCCATATTTTCTTATGTGGCTTTTTCACAGACCACAAAGAGATGCAGTCAAAATATCCACTAGATGGCATTGTTATTTAAGATTGTAATATAATTATAGGACATCTCAGGTTTTCTAGCTCAAAACCATCTCTGGGGTAGACAGACCAGGCAATAGCAGATTGCTTAGAGTGTGCTTAGCAGAGTTCTTTGTCATTGAGTGTATTTGTTCCTTCCCAGCTCTTCTTTTGTGCATATTCTGTGTACTATATAAATAATATTGTGAGATACATTAACCTCAGTTTTTTTTTACAACATCAGCTAATGAAAGCAGTACTATTTGTGTGTGTGTGTGTCTGGTGGGGAGAAGTTAAGCAACTGTTGCATGTACATTATTTCTGTCTTGCTTCTGTTTTTACAGGACATTTCATAAATCATTTGCATTATGAGTCATTTATATTTTATACTTTTATATTTCCTTGTCTGGGCTTAGTCTGGGCTTTTTTCTGTATCTAACATTTTTTTTTCAAAACTATCTAAATTATGAGAGGACCTGATTAAATAATTTATTGTAAACATTAATTTCAAATAGAGCTCCTTTATTTCTATTCTCAGTTTATATGCAGAAAAATTCAGACTCCCCCCTCCCCACTAGTTCATTATTCATATTACATCTTAAAAAAAAAAAACTAGTTTATGGGTCTAGTATCATACATGCAAATGTGATTTCCCTCCTCCCAGTACATCCCAAAATGCTCATTTCGGGGGGAGGGGTAATAGCAGCATGAGGGTGATTGGAAGGCAGCCACAGGGCTACCATTCGGTGCACATATATATCTTTTCTGTGGTTGGCCGCAGCCAGCACCATCCTGGCTGTGATGCATCTATGTTGGCAGGGTGTTTATATATGACAGACACTGCAAGTCGGCATCCCTTGATCATTGCACAGAGGAAAGAAAGGGCAAACACTCCTTAAGATTTGGACAGTACAGCAACCATGCTTGAGACACCCCAGTGACACCTACCTATCAAAGCTGAAAAAGTTTTGAGCAGAACAAGTAGCATAAGGGGAAACAAAAACCCAACGTGGAAAACATGGACATACATAAATCATACCACTCTGTGCACCACTAATGTCAGCAAGTTTAGACTTAATGCATTTTGATCATACTGGAACTAGGGGCTGCAGCACTTGAGTGGATACATTTTAGAGGCCTCTGCAGAGGTGGGTTTGTGTCCGTGTCTGTGGGCAAGTCCCCTCCTACCAGGGGAATGAAGACACCAGAACAAAGCAGAGGTCCTGTGGCTGGGTAGGAAGGGTCCAAAAGGGAAATTGTATCTTCCCTGCTTTGACATAGCTGCACAGACTGTGTCTGTGCTCCTTGATGCCTCCATTTACATGGAGGCCCAAGTCACAACGGTAGCTCATAAAGTGTTTTTCCCTCTACATCCAATGCATATACCAGTCCTACCTGGCTCCAGAACACTGAGCCACAGTGATTCATGTGACAGTCACCTTCAGGCTAAACTACTGTAACTCACTGTATGCAGGCCTTCCCTTAACCTTGAACTGGAAATTATAGCTATTCCAGAATGTGGTTGTCCATGTCCTTAACAGGACCCCGTGGACAGTCCACATTCAACCAGTTCTCCAGCAGCTGTACCGAGGGCCAGTGAAGTTCCAGATCAGGTTTAAGGTGCTGGTTTTGACCCTTAAGGCCTTATGCCTATCTATGGGTCTTTCCTTACTACAGCTGGGAGAAATTGTATATTATGTTAAAGATGTTAGCTGCCCTGAGACCACTATTAGAGAGGGGTGACTTAAAAATCCCATAATAAATAAATAAATACAAATAAAAACTTTGAAATAATGTATGAGATTTTAATAAATGTCTTGTAGGGCAATCCTAAGCAGAATTAAATCCTTTTCAGTCGATTGACTAGTTTAAGGGAAAAAAAGAAACAAGTATTCCTGAAAATATACCCAATTGTAGAAGAAGAAAAGCTGCTTTTTAATACCCCATTTTTCATTACCTGAAGGAGTCCCAAAGAAGTTTACAATAGCCTACAAACAAGTTTCCCTTGCTCTCTCCAAAAGCAAACATCTTGTGAAGTAATTGAGGCTGAGAGAGTCCTAAGACAAGATAGGTGGATAGGAGGGAGGGAGTTTCTGTCAATACAAAGCAGGGAAAGAGGCAGGGCCCGTTTCAGAGCTGTTTGGGCTTTTGAGGGTATATTCATTAGGGCCAGGCCAACTCCCGGGTCAACCTTGAACCAATCACACACTCTCAGCCTAAAGTATCTCACAGGATTGTTATGAGGATAAAATGGAGGGGAAGAGAATGATGTAGGCTGTTTTGAGTCCCAAGGAAAAGGAGAAGCACAATACATACAGCTGTAAATGTCAAGGAATGAAATGCAGGTGTTATGCTGCCTAATTGGCATCAATGCCATCCACCAGGGAGACCCCTTCCTCCTAGGGGTCTCTCAGTATTTTCCCATGCTCTGCTGCTTATTCTTACCCCTCCTTCAGACCTTGGGGCTTTCTTCTTGTTGTTATGTTGAGAAGGCCTGTGTAGTATCTGAAAAGGAGTCAAACAGCCTTGAGGAGGCTTCAGCAAGGAGATGTCAAATCCTGAGTTGCTCTCACTTTAGCGGATGAAAAGTCTTTTCCAAGGGGAACATCTTTGGGTGTGAAAAATGCCTGAGTGAAGGGGGAGGCAGAACCTATATGTATAGCCTGGTTTAAGCAGTGATTGCCTGTTGTGATCATTTGTCTGTTCTTGCTCTCCTAGAGTAGAATAAAACTTCCTTATGGACTTTCTATTAAAGACTGCCTAAGGTCATTTTCTATGTCTCATTGGAAGAGCATCTTGGGGCTGTGACAACAGGTTGTAGGGTTGCCAGTTTACAGATTTGGAGGGAGACCTTCAAAGACTTGAAGGAGATATGTAATTTTCCTCTACTTCTTTGGTTTTATCTTTACTTTTTCTGAAAGCCCCCATAGCCTTTTCCTGGTATTGGGCATAACGACTATCCTAAGGACTTTATAGTCATCTATTTTGTAATTTAATAGATCCTTTTAGAAGTTTGTATAGTTAAATCTAATGTGAGTTTTTTTTCTTTTCCCCTTCTCTCTTTCAGTGTTCTACATTATGTTTAATCAGCTCATCATTATGCAAGGCTCTCCCCCTATCGAAGTGTTTAGAAGTCCTGACTGAGTGTGTTTCATTAGAATTACTCTTCCATTGCTTGAATTCAATTTTCTGTCTTCTAGTTAAAGCACTTTTTAATAAAGAGTCTCACTCTATTACTACAAGCTCTTCACTGGCAACTTTTTTTGGCCTTCAAGTTGCAACTGATTTATGATGACCCCATAGGGTTTTGAGGAAAAAAAACATTCAGAAGTGGTTTTCCATTGCTTGGCTTTGCATGGCAATCCTAGTATTTTTTGATACCCAAATACTGACCAAGGCTGATCTTATTTTCATAAGCCTAATTTCATTGAAAGAATTCTGGAGTATGGAAATGGACAATGAAGTTGACAGCATATTTTAGACCATTTCCACATGAGAAATCTGCCCCTGGACAGCATTTGAATGTTGACGGCTTTTACAGCCCCCTCCACATGATGTTGCCTGCATTCCGAGGCTGTCAAGGAGCCAGGTTGAGTTTTGGGCATTTTTAACTTGTAATGAGAGAAATCACCAAAACTCGATTTACCAGTTTTGGGCTCCAGTATTCCACATGCAGCCTCCGAAAAGACAGGCAAGCGAAACATAGTCCTGGTTTTTTTTTGGGGGGGGGGGGGAGGTTGGAGCTGGTGAATAAAAGGTGAAAGTGGGGAGTAGGTGATCAAGCAGCTTTCTCCTGATCATCCAGGCATATATGCCCCTTGTTTTAAAGCCTTCCGTTTAAAGGTAAAGGTAAAGGTATCCCCTGTGCAAGCACCGAGTCATATCTGACCCTTGGGGTGACGCCCTCTAGCGTTTTCATGGCAGACTCAATACGGGGTGGTTTGCCAGTGCCTTCCCCAGTCATTACCGTTTACCCCCCAGCAAGCTGGGTACTCATTTTACCGACCTCGGAAGGATGGAAGGCTGAGTCAACCTTGAGCCGGCTGCTGGGATCGAACTCCCAACCTCATGGGCAGACAGCTCCAGACAGCATATCGCTGCCTTACCACTCTGCGCCACAAGAGGCTTCCGTTTACACATTTATTATTTTTTTTGGCTGCAGGGACCATTTTCAGCACCTTAGAAATCCATCCAGACATAAATGAAGTCCAAAAGAACTACTGTTCTGTGATTGGTGGTTTGCTGTGATTGACAAGCCAAAGAGCATTGAAATCTGCAGCATTCTGTATATGTGTAGTAGATTGAACAAAGTCAGAAATTTTAAATTGAAAAATGTAACTAATTTATGCATTGGGATCACTCAAAAATATGATTAGGTAATGAATACCAAAATCTGTGGAGAAATTGAGATAAGAGAAATGTTGGGAACATTTTTGAAAAATAGGATGGGAATGTAAAACTCACGGGTGATTGGCTTGTTTATGTGACCAAACTAACCTTGACTACCTAAACTACATAAACCAGCTTGGTGTAGGGATTAAGATCAGTGGCCTCTAATCTGAAGAACCGAGTTTGATTCCCTGGTCCTCCATGTGCAGCCCACTGGGTTACCTTAGGCTAGTCACAATTCTCTTACAAATGTTCTTGCATAGTAGTTCTGCCAGAGCTCTCAGTCGCACCTATGCCACAGGGTGTCTGTTGTTGGAAGCTTCTACTTATTTATTTATTTAGATTTATATCAGGGCGGTTTACATTAAAACTAGTCAACGATACATGAAACAGTCTTCGTTAAAACATACAGTAATTAATAACAGTGGTTGTAACCATATAACAGAATAATGTAACAGTATAACAATATAATAAAATAATATAACGATGGAACGGTGCAATACCACAACAAGGTCCAGAGCGCTCTGGTGGAGTTAAGTTGGGACAAGGATTCTTAGTCTGCACAATGGCTTCTTCACACCTATGGTCCATTGTGCTTTTTCTTGTACAAATGTAGATATTACGTTCTCTGCCTAATAATATAGCCAATTAGCCATAGGCTGAAGTTTTCTACAAAACGTCCTTGGGTGAGGTAAGATTACATGTAAGAATATATTGCCAAAAGTAAGTTTTGCATGATCCTTTATAATAAGTTTTGGGCAATAATTTTTATATTATTTTCCTGTCTGGGGCCCAAGAGAGCTAAAATTAATTAAGACAGATCTATCTTATAGCAAAATAATTTCTATATTCATCATGCCGGAAAAAAAGGACAGACAATTAAAAATATACAAATAAACAGAGAAAATGCTTATATTTCTGATTTTCCTCCAGAATACATTTGTTGATTCATACCAGAGCATTGTACCATTACTGCATATTAAACATCAACATTTTACTATTTAGCCTGAAATTAGATACCATTCAATTAGCAAAATCCCATATTTTAAAAAGTGATATTTCTGGGCTTTAACATCTGAATACTGGTACTCATAATTCCTTGCAAATAAATGTGTTCTCTGTCTTAGCTCATTTAGAGTAGATAAGGAACAAAGGCATGAATATTTTTTAAAATATATTGACCAAAAATAATGATGACTGCTTGTGTTTTCCTGGGAGAATAGTGCATTTGACTTAATGGCAACATTAGCCCAAAACAGCTTACACAAGGTTAGCATATGTACAAAAATAGCAGACACAGCAGGCTCACGGGTCAAGCTTTACTATCTCAGTGGAAGTTTACTTCATTTTACAGCAAAACAGGAACAGGCAGAAATAAGTATGGGGACCTAGTTATTCAAATTGATTATTCAAACGGTCATCGTACATATATGCTATGTGTACCTATAGCATATATGTAAATATTCATGCATGTAACATATAAATATAGATATTTACACCCATGCACTCTGATAGCCCAATCTCATCATATTCAAAAGCTAAGTAGGTTAGTATTTGGATGGGAGACTACAGAAAAATACCAGGGCTGCTAAGCAGTGGCAGACCCTGACAAGTCACCTCTGAACCACCTCTGCTTACATGCATTAATATTTACATGCATACACATGCTTTAATATCTGATAAATCAAAGCACATTGGAGCCTGGTTTTCATAGAACGGCACCTTTTGTAGATCACAGGTTAGGATGAAAACAGTGTCAAGAGCAGCATTCTCAGTAATTGTAGATCATGGTGGCTAATCAGCCATGTGAAAGATGCCAAGTTGTTCCCTGTTATTGTCCTCAACCCTACCCCAAGGATTGGTAGTCAGATAATTACTGCCTCTCAATATGAAAGCCCTTGTAGTCATTGTGAAAAATTATCAGTCTATCCTTGATTTGTCTAATTTATGTAGGACAACCTACATTGAGGTTTGGTGAGCTGACACTAGTGAGATGGCTATTTAGTCACTTCCAGCATGGTGTAAAATTCCCTTCCACAGTAAATGAGAGGTTTGCCAGCTTCTACATAGGGCCTTGAGACTTCCCAGACTTAACAGCTGGTCTCCAGTCTGAGGAATTCTTTTCTCCTGGAGAAAATGGCTACTTTGGAAGATGCATTCTATGATATTATTCCCTGCTGAGGTCTCTCCCCTTCTCAAACTCTGTCTTCCTCAGGATCTACCTCCAGATATTCAGGAAGTTCCCCAGCCATAGTTGGCAACCCTAGGAGTTGACAGCCTTAAAGGCTTTCTGTGACTGAAGAAGTATTATATTGGATCCAAAGAAAGACTTTATAAATAGACTTTTTTCATTTAGAAAGGCTTCAAAAGAGATTGAAATAGGGGCTGTAATTTTGTAAATTATACCCTCTGCTCATGTGACAATTTATTTTAAACAGTCATAGAGCTAAACAAAGACAAAAAGAACAGCTATCATAGTTTAAGCAAGGGAGACAAATGGTGAATATAAGAGGGAAAATGAACAAACAAATAACCTGTTGTCAGGCAAAAATTATATGGTAAATTGTATGGGTATATCGTTTATGGACTGATAAACCTGAATAAAATGAAATGAACTAATGCAGTTGATCTCATATACCTTTGTAACTTAGCTTACCCATAGTTCTACTCAATGAAAGGATGGAACATTGTAGGGGAAGTTTTAAACTTATTTCAGCTAATGTCTATCACTGTAAGAGCAGGTGTTTCAGTTATTCTGGGTGCAAACCATTTAGGGCGTTCACATAAAGTTGAGCATGGGAACAAAATGGGAACCAAGGAAGTGTAAGTAGCAGAGGCATTAGAAGTTCATTTTGATATGTTCCTGTGAGGATCCTTGCTGCTGCAGTTTCTAACAGCTGATTTCAAGTCATACAAGCGCATTTGAAATTATCTTCTTACTATGCAATCCAATGTTCATCGTACATGCTAAATATAGGAATCTGAATATGATTTAGTCAACATTCCAACTATAAGCAAAAAATCTGTCACTGATCCAGTATTCCCACATACAATCTAATGAATGCATCATTCACAGTGAAAAGAAACATTTTATATATTCTCTTCCAGGCTGTATTAAACATATTTAAATAACCATGCCAATAGTATGGATTAGAGCTGGGATTTTTTGTTCTATTTTAGACACAAATCATATTAGGAAAGTGCCAACATGTCCTGGTGAAGCATTTAATTTTGAAAAATAGTTTTTTTTTTGTTTGTGTAGAAAATGGCTTCTCTTGTTCTGTCATGTACTCCTTCCCTCCAGAATTTTTGTCATCTACAGCAGTGGTCCCCAACCTTTTTATCACTGGGGACCAGTCAATGCTTGACAATTTTACTGAGGCCCGGGACGGGGGGATAGTCCCGCTGGTGTCCCTGACTTCCCACTGCCTACTGGGGGGCGCAGGAAAGGTGAGCCGGTGGCAGAGTGGCGGGGCAGCCCCCGAGGCAGCAGCTGGGGAGGAGAATGAGGAGGAGCCGTAGCCCGGTACCAACTGATCTACAAACCGGTACCAGTCACTGAACTGGGGGTTGGGGACAACTGATCTACAGCTTCTTCATTAGCATCATGATATTTTCACAAAAGAGTTCTCCAAGGATGTACAGCATTTATGCAGAGGTATTTTGTTCCTCCTTTTGTACAGATGGCTACCTGGGTAAATGTGCATGAATTGGCAGTCATTGTTAGGCACTTGGCATCAACAGCACTCCTCTTGCTGTTGCTATCTCTGAGGTAATCACTGATAGCAATAATTCCAGTGGAGTAGCTATGTTAGCCTATTGAAGCAAAAGCAAGCAGGAGTTTTTAAGGTGCTATGCAGCTCCAGTTTATTTTGGCTGGCAATGACTTCCATCAGTAATATCATACAAAATTATGCTGCTAGCCAAAGTCTGTACAGGAAAGATTTGATGTTACTTGATGATGCATAGCATAGATGTGTCGCTGACGTTACATGAAATATTTATTTCCATTTAATAAATTTCCATTTAATACAGACCATGCAACCTGAGGCTGAGTGGAACCAGCAACATCTACAAGGCTCCTGCTTCCTCCCTCCCAGAAACCCATTCATGCTTTCTGCCCCTGGACATGTTTGCACAGTTATTAATGTTAATTATTATTGTTGTGGTTATCTATATATTATGGAAAATCTAAGGTCCTTGTATTGTTTTTATGTTCTATGTAAACCACCCCGAGCCTCAGGGGAGGGTGGTATAACAAACAAACAAATAAACAAACAAACGAATGAATAAATATGGATGGGGCAATGAAATATAAAATTTAATAGATAAAAATAAGATTTCAGAATGTACACATAAAAAATGAAGACAAATATTTACAGATAATTACAATTATAGGTAAAGGTAAAGGTATCCCCTGTGCAAGCACCGAGTCATGTCTGACCCTTGGGGTAATGCCCTCTAGCGTTTTCATGGCAGACTCAATACGGGGTGGTTTGCCAGTGCCTTCCCCAGTCATGACCGTTTACCCCCCAGCAAGCTGGGTACTCATTTTACCGACCTCAGAAGGATGGAAGGCTGAGTCAACCTTGAGCCGGCTGCTGGGATTGAACTCCCAGCCTTATGGGCAAAGCTTTCAGACAGCTGCCTTACCACTCTGCGCCACAAGAGACTCTTCAATTACAATTATAGCAATCATCTAAATCATCTTGAATTAAAAATTGATATATAAAATAATGTTTATGAGAGAAAGGTGCTAAGATTGCAGACACAAATCATCTGAATTGTCCCATTAATTGAATAGATAAAAGACTAGCAACATGATAGATGCATTTAAACAAATAAAAATGGATTGATTGTTTCTTGTACTGACCAAATAATTGATCAGTTTTCAGACTTCTGCAGAACCCTTTACAACAGTCACTCAAATGTTTGAAAATCTATTTTAAGATAAAATAAATTTCCCCACATTATCCATAACTGAAAAGACTTTATGAATTCACCAATAAAACGTCAAACAACAATTGAAGATTTTTTTAAAAAATAAAGACCCTGGATTAGATGTCTAATGCCAGAATTTTGCTATAACCTTACTTTAATAGTATAAACAATTAAATGGATTTTAAGTAGGGAAATACCCTCCATCATGAGTTGAATCCAAAGTTATTGTTGAAGATTTTTTTATACCTTGATGTTTTGAATTTAAGGAGTTTATACATTGATGTTCTGAATTTAAGGAGTTTCAAAAGAGTTTAAAATCTCTTTTCCTTCCTCTCCCTGTGAGGTAGATGGGGATGAGAGACCTTTGAGAGAACTGTGATTTGTCCAAGGTCACCTAACAGGCTTTATGTGGAAGAGTTGGGAATTAAACCCAGTTCTGCACACCACCCTTAACCACTATATCACACTGGCTCCAAAACTTGATACCAATTCAAGATATGAATCTTATTCAAGATATGGATCTTTAGTTAATTACACCTTTAAAATTTGACTATGATTTTCACAAAAAGACTGAATTGAGGATGAGGAGAACAGCTCAGAGTCCATATCCTCCAGATCCAGACCATGGAGTTACTGAGTATTCTGGTAGCAATTACCACACAGTAGACACATGCTGGGGAACCAGGTTAGAATCCTTCAGCAGTAAAAAAGGAGGTAGCACCAGCAGTGCCACCACCAGCACTCGCCACCGTATTGTGGCCATGCCATGCCACCCACTCAGGGGAAGAGGTTAGCCCACTCCTTGTCTGCACAGATGTGTGGAGCTCTTGGAGCCCTCATGATGTTGCCACCCCCCTGGACAAGCCCTTTGCAGTTGCCAAGAAAAAGCTCTCAGAATGGACACACATCCCTGCTCTGAGCCTCACTGGGGCTGTTTGGCTTCCCATGGCACGAGTGGTGGAAAGGCAGTCCTCCAGCAACTGATCCTGTGCCTTTCCAGCCCACTCGGGTTGCCCTTCTCTGGCTACCCCCCAAAAAAAAAACCTAACTGGTTTTGCATTCCATTGGATTGTTCTGAAGACAGACTCAGCCACACAGCAATGTTAGTTCGAAGCAGTGGAACCAAGCTGGAGGCCAGGGGCACCCTGAAGGCCAACAAAGCTTCTTCTGAGTGTTAGCTTTCATGTGCATAGGCAACATACTTTAATTCTGGTTATATCACATGAAAGCTTGTACCCAGAACTAAAATTTGTTGCATGCACGTATAGGATGATGCCCCTGGACTCAAGGCTTATTCTATTGGACTGCTTCGTACTTCATTGAGGGCAGGGAAGATAGCAACAAAAAGGTGGCTCACAGGTCAGTCAAAGGAATGTGTTCACACCTGAAGCTGCCTTTGTCTGCCACCAGGGTCAGTCCTGTCTACCCACACTAGCAGGGGCTCTGTGGGGTCTTTCCCATCATCCATTGCCTGGTACTTTTAACCAGAGGTGTCAGTGATTGAACCTGAACCTTCAGCATGCCAAACAGAAGCTCTACCAACAAGCCACAGCCCCTCTCAAAAAAGTGACTCAGGAAGAATGCGGCTGTTCAGACAATACACTGATGACGGCTCTCCAGCTTCTGGGGCAGGGGGAGCTGCCCCTTTATCTGCTGTTAGTTCTTAAATATCATTTACTGCCATGTTTGTAAATAGAAAGTGCTGGGAACTGAAGGTGGAACCTCCCACATGCCAAACAGATGTTCTGCCACTGAGCCATCAGTTGCTTTCTCCTGTGCATTTCAGCCAGCCCAAAGGTGGTCAAGCAAAAGCTAGCAATGGCACCCGCCTCCTCACAGTTGATGCTGCCTTTCTTTCCTAGTGGCTCAGGTTACATCCATACGGTCAGTTTGGGTTTCACCAGACAATTACTGAGGCAGCTGCTGTTATAATCTGAAATGACATCAGGGTCATGGCTTCTGTTCCCCATACCTCCACACTTTGTCTTCCCTCACAATCCACTTAGCCTGCCCCACCTGCAAGACTACATCTCCTGCTACCATCTATTCCCTCACTAAGTGCTCACAATAATTTGCCTGAATTTTTATGAGCCACCCAGACAATCAGTGTTCAGCAAAATCCCTCTCCTGGCCAGTGATGTGATGCTCCAATCCCCTCCTCCTCAGATTTCCTCTATGACTGCTGCATAAGGTGTTTCCATATACATCTTATGTGACAATATAATTCTTGCAATTTGTTCTTTGGAAGTGTGATTTGAGCAAAACCTTCATCAAGATCGGGGAAGTCCCTTCAATTGCTCTCCAGCCTCACCCCTGACCTGTTAATAAGTCTGTCAAGAGACAATGGAATAGTTGAGCCTCCCTCCCAACAGAACAGTACTGTATGGTGTAATAGAGGAAATTCTGTTTCACTATGTCTGAAGAAGTGTGCTTTTTTCAGCTAATTCAGACCAACATGGCTACACACATGAATCAGATGGTTTTTGGATTTTGAATCTGAAATAGCAGATGAGCGGGCACATTTAAAATTGTCTGTGGATTAGACAGAAGGAAAGGAAATAATTATGAAAATTTTGTGAACAATTACTACATTGTTGAGATCATTATAACAAAAGGCTGTCACCTAGAGATCACCATTAGCTTTTGCAGTTCATGCCTTATATTATAGTGCTATCAATTTACTTCCTTATTCAGATGGGGTTATGACTCTTATATATCATTAATAGTCGACAATGAGATGATAGCATATGAAGTAATTGCTCAAGAGAGGAATGGTCTCATTAGACCCTTTGAATATATTCAGCTTAGAAGCTTTTTGTACAATACGATAATACTTCTGAATTTCAGAAATTGTTCTGGGTTCGATCAAATACTAATGAATGGTGGTAAATATCTTATGTCTAAGATAAGGTTTATACTAGCTTACTTTTAAATGGGAGTAAAGGTAGTAATGCTTTTTGTGAAAAGTGGCATAATATTCTTGGTCATATGGTCTCAGAACACGTTTGAAGTTACATCCTTTCATAGAGTCTCCCTTTTTTCATTTATACCCAATTATAAGGGAAAACATATTTCAACATATTCAGGGAAAACAGATTCAACTCTGCTATATGACCCCAAACTTCCCAAAATGTATGGACATTACATTACACATTATTTCTATGTCTAGAATTCTATATGTTAGATGCTAGAACACAGAAGTATCTTATGTTATCCAGACATGAACTAGAGAAATTAAGAAAACATATTTTTAATTACACTAACTTATCTACAGAAGGTAAATGTATAAATAAGCAGGATTCAGCATGATTGCCTGGTAGCCAGAAAAATAGATTTAGGCAATTAGTTTGATGATATCTTTATTTTAAATCATTGCACATTTTATTTATGTGTAGGGTTTTTTTGTTTGTTTCTTTGTTTCTTTGTCACTCCATCTGTAAAGTTGCCCAGAGATTGTTAATCAGACATATGACACTGATTTGGCCATTGAAGTCTTGTGAACCAAGACTTCAGTTCAGAGAATCCAAATATGCAATAGCCTGATTACAATCTGGGAACTGGCATCCCTATGCCAGTGCCTTTAAACTCACCCAGAAAGATTCCCTATAAAGAATAATAGAACTGAACAATGTATTAACCAGAAGAGGGGGAACAATCTGAATACCATAGTGGTATACAGGAAACTAGAATACCAATACTTTCCAGCTCCAATTAACCTAGATCTGAAAAATACCAATTCTCAGTGTTGTTCTGCCCATACCTAGCACCCATTAATACATTAAACATACTTGATTAATTGTCAATTGATATAATTGTTTTTGTATAAAAGATAATGGAAATATAAACACCATGGTAGTATACTGTGATTTTATTATTAATACAATACAATATGTTTGAACTGACTCCTGTTGCACGGACCTAGGGCACAAAACCACTGTCACTGCCTACCATCCTCATGCCTGACTGTATTGAAAGATATATTCAACCAGTTCAGGGAATGAGCATGACAATGCAGATAAGGAAAAAAATCCAGGACTATTTCCATACTCTTCTCCAACCTCATTAGAGGCCTACTTCTTTGCACATATGTGTGAA
The DNA here is from genome assembly GCF_049243985.1 of Paroedura picta. Lineage (NCBI taxonomy): Eukaryota > Metazoa > Chordata > Lepidosauria > Squamata > Gekkonidae > Paroedura > Paroedura picta. Next base: position 81,836,552 of record NC_135374.1, on the reverse strand, counting down.
ACAGGCAGGTGGGTGCTCTGTTGATTCTACACCATTTGTATACTACACAATATTTGCTGCAGTTTGGTGTGTGAAGTAGCAGTCTAGTGTGGTACAGAGTCAGAGTACTCAGTTGGGTGAATTATAATGAATTAATTTATAGAAAAAATTATGAGAATCAGATGGTCACAGATTAATCTGCACCAAACTGATACTGGAAGGAATGAGGGCCGGGTGTGGAAGATGGGCAGGGGAGGTGGAGGTGGCTGGGAGCGGGAGCCTGAACTGCAGTCGGCTGACCACAAGCACACAGCCCCCCAGCAGTGCCCTGGGACTCATTTGGTTCCCTTGCTGAGAGCAGGGTCCCCTTGCCGCTGGGATCCCACCCAAGGGAAGTGTCCAGCAATGCCCCGGGGGCCATCCAGTTCCCCAGCTGGGAACATGGGTTCCCCTTGATGCTGATTTCCCACCATAGGGAAGTGTCCGCCTGGGGTGCCAAGAGGAAGCACACACTTCCCTTGGCCCTACCCCAGGCCACCCGGCACTATAAACCCTAGAGTGCTGAGGAGAGGCATCCACCTGCCTTGGACCCACTCTAAACTACTTGGCACTGCAAGCCCCATGTCTCCCATGCTGGTTCAGACCTACTCACAAACCTGCCACCTCATAAGGAGGCCTCTAACCTGGGGAGTCTGATGTGCAAACTCCCTTCAAACAGGCTCCATCCCATGCCCAAACCACAGGCTTTAAAATTGCAGGCTCATGCCTCCTTCCCAACATTGTGAGCATGCTGTGTCATCACTGTGCCCACCCTGCACACCACCAGGGCTCATCCTCTGACATGTCATCCACCACTCCTCTGCAGCATCAACGGTGGCAGCGGGTAAGTCTTCACTGCTTTTTATTGGAAATTTGTCATGGTTTAGGTGTACTAACCCAGGTATATTTTTAGTTTAATTCTGTTTTAAATGTTTGATTTATAAATATTTATTTACTGTTAAGCATTTTATTAGATTAGTGGGCTTCAAAGCCCACTCGTAAGAAGCGCCTTCTGATTGGTCCCTCACCCGGACAGGCTCTGCCCCCTTCTCCTCCCACTTAGCCCTTACTCAATTATGAAGACCGCTGCTCCTAGCGGTTCCAGATAATTTTGAAAGTTGTGCAGGTTTTATAGCTGGCTTTGAGCTATGTTACGAATAAATCTGAAAAATTATAGGCTTTATTAGGGCATTTTAAAATGTTGAAAGGGTTAGTCCTTCACATTTTAAGGTAAGTCACCAAGCATTCTGAGGCATTTGAGGAAGGTGGGGAGCTAACAAACCCAGCTACTCTTGGCTGACCAGACCAGAGAGGAAAATCCATCCATGATAACTCTGTCTGAATGTGTGATGGTTACTATTTCTCCACTCAGATTTCTGGGTAGCCAAACAAGAATTAAAATTGCCCCTTTGTCATTCTGAACTAGAAACCATGATGAGATTTTGCAAAAAATACAACCCCATAGAGTAGCCTTTTAGTAGCCCAGCCTATGCTAAATGAGGGTTTGAGTTTAGTAAGTGTACATTTCAAGCAAAGTTGAATACATTCTAGTGAAAACTATCTGTTGTTGCCTGGTTCTAGGGAGAAAACCACTCACCAGTCCCTGGTGTCAGTTCAAGGATTTCTTGAAGCAGAGAAAGACCTTTCACTAGAAAGTCACTGATCTAGATATAGTAATTACCTGACTTGGTGCAAGGCAGTTCCATATAGAAGTGCTACATCCTCAAGCTAGTGCTACATCCTTCAAGATCTTTCCCAATCGTGCAACAGGAAAACCATTTTGATTGAACATGAAAACTTAGGCATACAAAGGATATACTCTGCTACTGAGATTCAATCCAAACAAAAGATAATTACAAGATTTTGAGACAGCAATGCGGTTCTACATCCCCTTTCCTTATTCACAGTTGATAATTCTTTGGAATGACACCTACCAAAGGTTTCAAGTTATTAATTTTGTGAACAGTTGGGAGTTTAAATTTATTGTTACCAAAATGCTAAAGTGGTATAATCTCTACTTAAAATGCTTGTTGCAGCATTGTTATTGTTATTGTTATTGTTATTGTTATTGTTATTGTTATTGTTATTGTTATTGTTATTGTTATTGTTATTGTTATTGTTATTGTTATTGTTATTGTTATTGTTATTGTTATTGTTATTGTTATTGTTATTGTTATTGTTTTACTATGGGACGGCCTCACATGTTTGTCTAAAGCACTGTCACTTTTATGAACTTGTATGTTATCATTTTTCACTTTAATTTCTCCTTATCAGGGCTTTAGTGTCACTTTCCATCTTCTGTTACTATGTATTCCTTTTATACCTCACCTGCTATTAAGGTTTTTAGAATGTATTGCATTTACTGATTTTCCAATTACCCCAGTCTTTGTTATTCCATATGCACTGTCCTTGTAACAGCTGCAGCCTAGAGATTATGGAAGGCCGAACACAATCAACATATTAAATCAGAGCTTTCTCTCGCACATTTTCTTTTCTATCTTGCTTGCCATTCCTTAAAGGTTTTTCTGTTAAATTTTCCACTAAAGAAGAGTATGATACTGAACTTGAAATCAACACACAAAAACAATAAAGTGATGCCATTTTTAGAGCCTAGAGTTTTGAGGGCAATTTGATGACCTTGAATCCAGTTAGCCAACTCAGAAACTAGTACTATAAGGTCATCAAATGTATGAGAATCCATGCCATAATTGCTAGGTAGTCCCTGAAACAATCACACATGTATTGATTACCCGTGTATACATTTTTTAATTCATTTTGAAATCTGTCACCAGCCATAGAGTGCAGGTGGAGACTAAATATTCCTAATGGTCAACATCAACATTCATTAACATTTATTTGACAAGATCTTGCAGTGTGCTTTATGTATCTGCATAAATTTAATTAGTGCAAATTTTTTGGGAAAGACAAAATCATTATTCTTAAATTCTGATACCAAAAAGGTTACTCTCTAGCAGAAGTTTCTAAATTTCTTCTGAATTGCTTGGCTCTATATTCAAAGTGGAACCAAACTATAAGGACTTTTCCATTCATTCTTCTTCCCAAAGTATTTACAGTTTGCCGATCATGTGCAGGCTAATTACATTTTTCATATCCCTAAGCTTTTTTCCCCCTCATAGTTGTTAGTGTGCATAATAAAAACCACTGCAATATTGACATTATAAGATTTGTCATTTTATAGATTCTTTTGGGGGGGTGTTTTTCATCTACAGGAAAGCAAGAGTCAAAATATCATTATAAAAATGATATTGATGCAATCACAGAGAGACTGTTTTGCAGTTTTATGAATGTACATCAAGACAGAAAGATATAACTGATCTGATGAAATTAAAGGACTTGACACCTCACTGATAAGCAAGTCCTGTAATTCATTTTTAAAAATTCTCCCATTTAAGCAGGAATAACTGCACCACATCATGAAGGGAAAATTGAGAAAAAAATAAAGGGATGGAATTGGGTGAATTCATTCTTATTTTTTACATCAGGTCTATTATTTTCTCTCTAATAGCAAGTTGATTATTGCTGTACTTTCACTTCAGAATTTCAAGGCCTTCAATTCATTCCATATATACAGCAGCATTTATCTATCTTCTTGCCTATCATTCTGTCCAGAAAATTTGTATACCACCTCTCTGACAACAATAAAACTAAACAATAAAAAAAGCATACACAGAAAAAAACTTAGAGGTAGCATTAGGACTGATTATTATTATTACTACTATTATTAGTCTCTTGTGGCTCAGGGTGGTAAGGCAGCCAACATGCTGTCTGAAGCTCTGACAATGAGGCTGGGAGTTCGATTCCAGCAGCTGGGTCAAGGTGACTCTGCCTTCCATCCTTCCAAGGTCAGTAAAATGAGTACCCAGCTTGCTTCGGGGTAAACGGTAATGACTGGGGAAGGGAATGCCAAACCACCCCATATTGAATCTGCCAAGAAAATGCTAGAGGGCATCACACCAAGGTCAGACATGACTCGGTGCTTGCACAGGGGATACCTTTACATTATTATTATTATTATTATTATTATTATTATTATTATTATTATTATTATTATAGCTTATATCCTGCTGCTTTCCAAAGACTCGTGGGGGCTTACAACATAAAACTTCCTATAAAATCCCCATATGTAGCCCATTTTACCCAGGGGCCCTAAGGCAACCCTGCAAGCACAAAGATGGGTGGCCAAAAAGTTCCCTACCCTTCGAGCAGACCTCCTTAGACCTGGTGGTGTAGGAGTAATACAACAAAGCCTGAGGAGGGGGCATAGTTTTCCTACCACTGGCACTGGCCTCAACCAAAGACCTAGTGGAAGAGCTCCATTTTACAGGCCCTGTGGAACTGTGACAGCTCTTTCAGAGCCCTCAGCTCTCCTGGGAGCTCATTCCAATGGGTCAGAACCAGGACTAGTCCTAAAGCTCCCTCAAAGACTAACCACTACCCATCCTGAACCATGTCATCATTAGGAACTGCCATGAGATATAGCAATTTTTACAATTATTTTGAAAGTAAAAATTATGTAAAACAAATTATGGGAATTAATTTTAGTGTTAGGGGTAGCTTAGGTATGTTTTGGGATGGGGTGGGGATAATCTTACAGGGAGCATTATGGCTTGGGAAGAGTTAGAGTCATGGTTAGGCAAGGCCATGAAGTGTTTAAATTTATTTTCTATACTATCTTAAATGCTAAAAAATTGAAAAAAAAATTAGGGTCAATTTTAGGGTTAGGATTAGAGTTGCCTAAAATATTGTTTGGGAAGATGGTTGAGGCTGGAACAAGTTATTGAAGTAATATAGTCTTTCCACCAAACTAGAAACTGAAGAATATTATATATTGTCTGTAAAATGAAGGTGGACTAGGAGGCGGATTGACTAACTAATAAGCAGGAACAACAGAGCACTACAAAGCTTTATTAGTATTTTAACCAATTTTACGTAAAAATTATAGATTCCTATGGGGGTTAATGTTAGCGTTTGGTATATTATGGGATGGGGAGTAGTTAGTCTCAGAAGGAGATTTAAGACTAGGGAAGTGTTAGAGTCATTGTAAGGAAAGGCCATGTTTAATTTTTTATCATTTTAAATGTAAAAAAAACTATGAAAAGAATTAAGGAATTCATATTGGAGTTAATTTTAAGGAAACTGCTGTTTCCTAATCTTGCAGGTGTTCCTCATCACCATTCCATCCACTAAAATCTCACAAAAGGAGTGGCCCGTTTACTGGTTTCTTTACTTCTGAATGTTTTTACCCAGAAGCAATATCAGGGTCATCACCAAAACCTCAAAGAAATTCTGTTCTCTTTGTATTTAATTTTGATTCAGGACATATGCACTCTGTATTATTTTATTTCATCCAGCAGTTAGCACTATGGCATACCAGCAATGGTGTGACCCATATGTCATTTAGGGAGGAGAGCTATCATTATACGTCTGGTGCATGAAGGTGACCCAGAAACTTATGAAAAATATCTCTGAAGAGTCGCATGTACCTATTGCTGTGATAGGAGTATTGATTTATTCAGTCAGCTTGTGGAAGAACATCACAGAGTGGGGAAGAAGATGATTACTATGCTGCTCTGTGATCTGCCTGAGAGAAATGGGTGAATACACAGTTGTGAAACTGTTGCTTAAAAGTAGAAGGATGGTTTCATCTTTTTTGATATTGATGTGTTAACTAAAGTTCACTTTTTAAACTAACAATTTGTTCTATATTGGCCCTGTAAGGTTTATGGCAGCATTATCACATAACTATTAGAAGAACTGCATTTTCTCCCTCTAATATTAAATTTTGCCTAAGTGGGCATTTTCATACATGACTCTTGCAACTGTATTATTGTTACATGAGTAGGGATTATCCATTCTTCATTTTATCCTTCATTTTATTATAAACCAGGCTTTTATTCTAACAGTTATGACTTTCATCTTCTTTCTCTCTGCCTTCCTAGTAATCAAATTTAATATAAAAGAGGAAAATGGGGCACCATTATTAAAAAAAAAATCCTGAGTTACTATGGTAGCCAAAACTAATCTTAGTTTACCCCCTAAAGAAACAATAAAGGATGGGTTGCACAGAATTCTTATGAACTGCAGGGGAAGCAATCAGAGGAATCAATCTGCATGAGAAATGGAGAGTTACTTACAGAGACAAAAGTATCTCTGCAAAAAAGTCATCAATCTATCTACTTAAAAATACTGTACCTGCTTGCTATTGTGATTCTATGATAGAACTTGAAGATTACAATTCACACACACACACATGCGCAGCGAGGAAACCAACACCTAGACAACACTGAACCCTCCTTTCATAAAACCAATAATGTACCATCCTCGAAATAACTGCCTAGCAGAACATACGTTCTCCTTTATAAGACCTTAATAGAGGTGGTTTATAAATTAATAATGCAACATAATTAAATTGAAAAGTTTAGTACTTATAAATTGTTATCCATGTAACTTTACCATGTGTGCATGCCTATTTTACCTGCCCTGAGTTCCACATAATATATTTCTAGTAAGTGCCACTCAGCGCTTAACACCCACTCAGGGAGGCTGTCCCACCCATGAATGCCTCCTCCTGCAACCGGCTTACCTGTCTGTCCAGCAGCCAGCCAATCGCCTTCCATCTCCCACCCCTGACCCCTGAAAATGACTTTCCCGCCGTCCAGCGACTGCCCTCCAACGCCAACGGGACTCGCCGCTACACCACCACCCCTCCCCGCACACTGCTGCCCGCCTGCCTCGCCCAATGAACCCAACCCCCCCGTCCCCACCTGCCCTGGCGCATACCCTTCCTGCACCCACCACGAGCATCTGTCCGCGGCCGACCCTGCCTGCCCCCTTCCCACCCCCACCTCCACCCCACCACTTACCGAATGCCGCTTCCCCAGTCCCTGCCTGTCCCCGGCCTTCGTGCCCACCACCGCGGCCAGGCCCCACCCAATGCCTGCCTACCGCCATTGGCCCGAAGACATGCCTGCCGCCATTGGCCTGAGGTGCTCCGCCGCCACCACTGTGTCTGCCCCGCCACTGCCCGTGAGAAGCCTGGGCCGAGGCCGCCTGCACCACGGCCGCCCCTCTGCTGCCCTCACCATGGCTGGAACGCCGCCGCCAGTGCTGCCGCTTCAACGCCGCCGCCACCACCGCAGCTGGCCTGCCACACCTGCGGCGCACCACGTGCCCGCCCGCCTCAGGACTGCCCGCCAAACTGTGTCCCCGCGGCTCCCTGGTACTGAGGAGCCACCAGCAGCGAAGACAGGTAGGCCGCTTCCCCGAGATCCAGCCCCGGCCCCGCTGAAGCCTTCCGTGATCCAGAGGGGGGAGGAGGAGAAAGGCTTCTGCGGCCCCACGGGCGCAGAAGCCTTTGGGAGTCGGGGGGGAGGCCGCGCCCATCTATCGCTCATTTTATTTAAAATTAAAATGGGCTTTAGATCTAGTTTCTTCATAAACAGTTACATAATTTGATTTTACACTGAATTTGAAATGTTCACTGCTGGAGTTTGCTTTGTAGGTTTGCTACATTCATGGTTATAAGCAGTTGGGTGAGTAATGTTTACATCTTGGTACACTGACCCAGTGATTAGCCTTTATTGATAAGAATAACACTGCCCCAAGATGCCACAGTGAGAGGCAGTATATAAATTGAATGAATGAATGAATGAATGAATGAATGAATGAATATCAGCCTGATCTGGTTATTTGTCATCTGTTCTATGCATATGTTATTCTCAATGTCACTTAAAATCATCTAGTCCAGCCCCCTGCTCAATGTAGGATAAGCCTGCAGTATCCAGGATAAGGTGCAATTTATCTAGCTGCTGCTTGCAGGCTTGCTGCATACAGACAAATTGGCTAACGAACAAGGATAGGTCAGCCAATACAATGGGGGCATTTCCTTTGTGCAATACGATTATAGTACACTTGCACAGGATGCATGAAGATTCAGATGAGAAGCAATATTGGTCAACAAATCTCTAAGCCATTATGCACAATACTTTCATGAACATCTTTCAATGGAGGGCACACGAATGAAAATGATTTTATTATATACTTCATGAATATTAATCTAAAGAGTAACTTCTGTAGCAAATACATTGTGCAGCTTTCTTTGCCATTGCCATTTTAATAACAGGCATGAATTTTACTAATTAATTTAATTGGCACAGTATACTAAACCTTAGAACAAAGAGATTCTTCATCCATTTATCCTTTAAATTAATTTCTCAAGAAAATACTTATATTTCATAAAAGTTCATCAGCATATTTCATGCTAAATTGAAATGACAATGCCATGCTTAAAGCAGTACAAGAAGCTGAATAATTATAATTTACAGATTAAAGTGTCATGCTATAGGCATGAAAATTTGATTTTTTTTTATATACACTGCTGGTACTTTTTAAATTCATATTAGGCTCCACTACATTCAAGAATTACATTTTGACATCCATGCCTTAAAATAATACAGAAGAAAGAGTTTCCTCACTCATTCCCATTTGACTTTCTAGTTTCTTTCTAGACTTTCTGTACAGCAGTGACTGTATACAAGAATAAAAATAACAACTCTGTTATTTCATACAGTTTTAATTATCATTACTATCATTAGGAGAGATTTGATCGTGTGTTTCACATTCCTCTGGAAACAGGAAGAACGAAAGTGTTTAAGAGCACAATATACTGAGTAGAGTGACACCCTTCCTAGTGACACCAGTTCCTAGCCTCGGACTGTACTCTGTATATAAATTTTATATTTGCCCTTCCAAATGAGGTTTCACTGGAAATACTATATTTTCAAAATCAGTAAGAACTGGCCCAGGCTGACTGCAAAATTCAGATTTATACCTTGCTACAACTTGGTAGTATTCCAACCAGGTAAGATTAATATAAGGTGACCGAATTTTCCCACTTTTGGAGGGACATCTGGGGGCACCTGGCAAATTGTACTTATATTGTAAGTAAAAATATATATTACAATACTATTTTTGCGTTCTATGCATTCTATGAAACTTTTTGTTGCTCCATTTAGACCAAATTTTTAATCAAGACCCCCCCCCCCGGTCAATGGTGTCCCACTTTACCAATGTTAAAATCTGGTCACCTTAGATTAATAGCTTCTTTATTAAGAATAACCCTGTGTATCTTTGTACATGAAACAACCCATTCTGTTTTTTTTTCAAAATATTCCTCTATAGGAGATTTCAGCAACAAAGTACTCAGTGTAAGTCTTTGTTTATATTTTTCCCAAACAGTGATTGGGTTCTTGGCCCAGAAATTCAAATTTCATTTTGGTTTTCTCAGTAGGTCATAAAAGATCATTTAATCCTTTTTCTAAACCTGATTTTTCAAAAATCCAATCCCTTGATTGAGGCTCCATAATCTAGTCTGCTATCCAAACTATGCTGTTGCAGCTTCAAGTTAGGGACAGTCTGTCTGTCTCTTGGTTTGTCACCCTGAAAGATTTTAAAAGCCACTTTTGGCCTCTTATTGTTCCAAATAAATTTGTTAACCACCGTTTGCCACTTAGCCATAGTCTTATGTATTTTAATTGGGATAGCATGAAACAGAAACAAAATCAGAGTCCAGTAGCACCTTTAAGACCAACAAAGATTTATTCAAGGCATGAGCTATCAAGTGCAAGCACTTTTTCTCAGACTCAAGTGTTGGTCTTAAAAATGCTATTGGACTCTGTTGTGCTACTTTTTTTTTGTTGTGCTACTTCAGACTTCAGACTAACATGGCTACCCATTTGAATGAAAGAAAGGTTTGTCTTAGACAGAACACTCACTTTCATGATGGCAATATGAGTTGACCAAGATTTTTAATTTAGCCCATCTTGCTAAATCAGATTGTATTTTTTTTCCATAGCGGGATATAATTATTTTCCTATTGTCACAGCACTTTATCCAAGACAATTCCCAAATATTTACTTTTTTCAGCATTTACTTCATAGCCACTTTTTTGTTTCATCTCCTGAGTTAAATCTTCAGAAGCTTCATAAAGCCAAATCTTAGAACAGTTAATTTTATATCCTGCATGGTTTTGGATCAAGCGGAACCTTTGATGCCTTCATAGTTTTTACGTGACTTGAATGTAAAATAGCATTAAGATTAGCTACATTATTCAAGTGGTATCTTTTTCACATTTAATGGTCTTTATTCATGTTTATCATGAACATAATGCAATATGTTTCTGCTTTTATAAAATATAAGCTAAAAGCAAGTGTGTTTTCCCTGTAGATTGAAATATTTTTCAATAAAAACTATACCTAGGAATTGGTATTTATTGTAATCATGTCTTTGAAAAAAAGTTTTGTCAGAACAATACTACAAATTGATATAATTCCGTGGAAAGAACTGTAGCTAATTTCTCCATGTGATTACTTTCATATCAGGTAAGCCAGCAGGGAGATAATTATCTATGAAAAGATAAGTAGACTTTTATATTTGCTGAAGTAAGTTTTAGTCTTTTTTGTCTCTAATTGCCTCAAATGTTCAGGTGTGGAGTTCAAGAGAAGGGTGGGAGTAGTGGGAAAAAATCTTATACAGTAGAGACGTTTTGAAGCAAAATGGTAGCTGAACTTGTAAGACTACACTGCTGAACTTTACTATGAAGAACAAAAAACTAGATACTTTTCTTAATGCTAAACATGTATCCATATGTTCTTCACTGTATAACTTTCTACAGTCTTGTTGTTTGATTATACAGATTTATAGGGATGGAAAGTAGAACTCAAAATAAAAGTTCTTGCGTTATATGTGTTGGATAAAAAATATTCCATATCAATTGCCTTGAGCCTCAGGGGAAGACAGTATACAAATGTGATAGATAGATAGATAGATAGATAGATAGATAGATAGATAGATAGATAGATAGATAGACAGACAGACAGACAGACAGACAGACAGACAGACAGACAGACAGACAGACAGACAGACAGACAGACAGACAGACAGATGTATTACCATTGGAATTCTATTAAAAGGCTGCCATATAGAGGATACTTCTATGTTTCTATGATTCTGTGAGCACATCCCCATTGTATGCCTGACCATAACAAGCAGACTCCATTACACAGTTGCCCAGAGTACTAGGGATGGAAACAGCAGCAGCAGAGCTCGTCGCAGCAGCAAGAGGCGGCAGCAGCATAGCTGCTGGGTGCAGTGGCTTCGCCGGTGGCGCGGACGTCTCCGCCGGAGCCACTAATGGCCCCGCCGGCTTCGCCGCCACCGCAGAAGCCTCTGCCGGCTATGTCCCCACTGGCGACGGTAGCTTTGCCACCGCCAAGGATGTCTCCACCATTGCCCTGACAGCCCCGCCAGCTTCGGCTCCGCCGCTGAAGGTTCCGCCGCCGCTGGTGAAGGCTGCTGGGGTGGCCGGCGGCAAATGGCTGCACGGGGCGGCGTCGAGGCGTCCTCTTCGTGGTTGTGGGCGCAGCCGCCAACCTACCGTGGCGAAGGCGAAGCAGGTAATGGCGGTGGCCGGGCGCATGGGTTCGAGCTCATAGGGGGGCGGATCGAGAGGCACTTCACGCCTCCCGATTGGGAGTGGCTCGCAATTGCGTGGCTCGCAATTGGTCCCTTGCTGCCGGACTGACAATCGGAGGGCCCAATCGGCAGGCACAAAGCGATTGGGCCCTCCGATTGTCAGTTGGGGGGAAGGGGCCTATTGGCACCCTTCTTCATCCTGGACAAGGCCCTCTGACAGAGCCCTTATTGCTTTATTTTATCCGCTCCACAAGGAGCGGTTAAAGATGGTTACAACTATTAGTATTATTATTGTAAGGTATTCACTTGTTTATAGACTGTTTTATGTATTGTTCTTTGTTCCTATGTAAACCGCCCTGAGCCTTTGGGGAAGGCGGTATATAAATATAATAAATAAATACATATAAATATATTAATTAATTAATTAAAGGAATAAACTGTGACAAGTTTATGAATTATAGGATGTTTATTGTTATTAGCAAACCCTGCCATCCAGCATTTCTCTTTGTTTCCCACGTGGAACCTGGCATCCCTGTACCTCGAAGGGATCTAACGCCAGGGCTTTTGTCCAGGGGGGTCTGATCTCTGTTGCCTGGAAATGACCTGCAAATCCCCATTTCCCAACCTCTCTTATCCTGCAACCTCTCTGCCACAAAGTTCGTCCCTCTCAAATAAGCCCTTGCTTGGGTTCTTGGAGATGAGTTGTCAATGTAAAGTCCCCCCCCCACCACCAAAATAGCCATTTTTCTCTGGGCAGCTGATCTCTATAGTCCAATTTCAGGAGATTTCCAGGCCACAGCTAGAGGGTGGTAACCCCTGGGTCAGGAATATTTGGAGGTGGAGCCTCAAGAGTCCAAGGTTTGGCAGGAGTCTTTGCCATGTAGCCAAGCCCCAGGATGGCCATAGTGCAGTTGTATACCCCACTGTATTCCTGGGTACAACAGGCTTCACAATAAAACCCAATTTAAAACCCATTATAAATCCTCTTACAAATAAAATCACAATCTAAAACAAATTGGTGACAGTTCAACCCTCCCATTCCCCCCTGGTCACATAGATAAATAGTACCTCGAGAGGGAGGTTAAAAAGGGAACCACAAGGTCTTATTCATTCAAGGGTGGGGGAGCCCAGATATTAACAGCCCCGGCTTCAACCAAGGACCTGGTGGAAGAGCTCCATCTGGCAGGCCTTGCAAAACTTTGAGAGCTCTGTCAGGGCTCTCAGTTCTCCTGGGAGCTCATTTCACCAGGACTGAAAAAGTTCTGGCCCAGTTGAGGGCATGCGAACTTTCCTTGGGTCAGGAACCTCCAGTAAATTAGCTCCTGCAAAGCAATGTACTCTGCGGGGGGCATAAACAAGCAAGTGGTCCCTCAGGTAAGTGGGGCTCTGTGGATGGCCTTAAAGGTTAATACCCAAACCTTGAACCTGGCAACCATTGCAGTTGCCTAAGCACAGGCTGGATAAGGGCCCTCCAAGATGTACCTGTGAGCAGCGGTCCCAACCTTTTTGAGGTTGCGGCCCATTGCCAAGGGGTGGTGGGAGAGGGCGACCAGTGCCCCCGTGCATGCGCGACAGCCCTGCGCAAACATACATGCACGGACCTGCCGGTTGGGGCGCAAACGCACATGCACGACAGTTCTGTGCATGCACACATGCGCCCCCGCCAGGCACAAACGTGCATGCGCAGCAGGTCTGTGCATGCACATTTGTGCTGCTGGCGTGTCAGCATCCGCGCTTCCCTCTCCCCCCTCCCCTGGCCTGGTGAGCTTCTCGCTGCGGGGGGCAGGGAGAGGGAGCCATGGCCTGCTACTGAGGCTCTTGCAGTCTGGCACAGGGCTGTGGACCAGGGGTTGATGACCTCCGCCTGTGAAGACCCTAGCAGCTGCATTTTGCACCAGCTGCAATTTTTGGGATAAGGACCAGGGATGGCCTGTGTAGAGCAAGTTGTATAATTCTAGGACAATAACTGCCGATCAAAAGCATATAAAATTTTAACCTATATATGTGCTAAATGGTACTAACAAATGTGAGATTTGGTTCAGAGAACTGGGAATAGTCTTGGCACTGCAATTCACTGAGAAAACAATCACCCCTGAAATTCTTGAACTCCGTAAGTTTCCCACTGTTTTAATTGTGTGAACAAAAGACAGGGAAAATTGTGTTTACTTTACTCATAGTAAATTGTGGATGCCTTTCACCATTTGAACATCCATTAGATAATTTAATCATGTAGCTATGAAATCATTTTACTGGCACAGAAAACATTGTAGTAAGTTGATTGAAAACAGTGGTGGTTACTTTTAAGCTATGCATTTTCCTGTTGGTTTTTTACATGCTAACTCTCACACGTGCCTATCAATCAAGAAAGGACTGTCTCGACAGAATACTTTAGTGTTCCGCAGATTAGAATGCTATTAGCTGCTGAGGCTGATTTTTCTCAGTCAGATATTTGACTGGAGAAATGGCATTCTAGCCATGTTCTTGGGAATTGCAGAAGTCTCGTCACAGGATTCTTGCTGTTCCAAGCAACAGTGTCTTCTGGAGATAAGCTGGTCATGTGCTCAATGCCCAAAATATCCAGGTGTTTCTTGAGACTTCTAGGAGCTGCAATGGCAACAAGCATGATGGTTACTTTCCTTTCCCCTAAGCACTCTAAAAGAGCCTCTTGTGGCGCAGAGTGGTAAGGCAGCGATATGCTGTCTGAAGCTTTCTGCCCATAAGGTTGGGAGTTCAATCCCAGCAGCCGGCTCAAGGTTGACTCAGCCTTCCATCCTTCTGAGGTCGGTAAAATGAGTACCCAGCTTGCTGGGGGGTAAACGGTAATGACTGGGGAAGGCACTGGCAAACCACCCCGTATTGAGTCTGCCATGAAAACGCTAGAGGGCGTCACCCCAAGGGTCAGACATGACTCGGTGCTTGCACAGGGGATACCTTTACCTTTTAAGCACTCTAAATCTATTCATAGGTTTTGGTAGAATATCACTCCTTGCTAGCATAGAAGCCCTTCTTTGGTTTTTAATTTCCAAATGAAAATGCGGCTGGGGACTTACCGACAAGCCGCTATTGACGAAATGGCTAGGCAGGAGGGAAGAGGAAGCATGTTGTCCTCGAGTGGCAGGAAAGTGAGGGAGAGCAGGGGAAGCACATATAGGTTGGGGTGGCAGATGTGTGTGTGTGGTGCCTATGCAAGGCATGGGCTATGTCACACCACCCTCTTTCCCTTCCAGCCCAAGCAGCAAGTGGTTTGCTCCCATCCTGTTAAGAATGTGGTTAATGTTTTGCTAAAGTTGCCTGTTGAATGTTATAGTTTTGTTTGTTTGTTAATTGTCACAGCTTTCTGGATGATAGCTTTCGCATGGATTGAGAGCCTGCTAGGGGAAGTTCAATCAGGGGCATCAAACTCAGCATGCTGGGGTCCCCATTAATGGGGTGGCTTGGAGCAAGCTAGGCCAACCCAGACGGGGAGGCTGGGAACTTGCTGAGCCAGGGGGCCTGGTTGTCAGAGGAGGTTTGCACCTCTCTCTGTCACTCCAGGGCAGAGTCTGCACTTACTTTTTTTATTCCATTGTCAATCCTGTTGAATTCAGATCGCTTTGAACTCGAGTCTTCCTCTTCCCCCCCCCTCCCCATTGAAACAGGAAAGTGTTCTGCACCTGGTTAGGGAGGCTCAGAAGAGGGGGGGTGGCAAATGGAGACTCTTTGTTTTCTTGAAAGGAGGGGAGAGGATCCAAGAAGTCAGAAGAGGGAGGAAAAAATCTTTTCTTTTCTTGAGGGGGGGGGGGACGAAGAAGGCACACAAAAAAATCCAAGGCCGACAGAAGTTGAGAGAACTTAGAGGCTTCTCCTTTGAGGCAGGCTTGTCACATGACCACCTGTAGCCAATCACGGGTCCTCTACCACGGAGGAGAGCCCAGATTCAAAACAATGCAATTTTCTGAATATATTCAGGATTTTCAGCACTCCAAGATAAAGCACAACAACGGTAGGGTGACTCCGGATAAATCCTTCTTGCTGCAGAAGGAAAATTAAAATCGCCCCAAATACGGAAATCGCATTCTGTGTAGAGGGCAGGGACTGAATCGATCTGGGGTTGGAATAAAAGCCCCGTGCAGTTTACACCCAGGTTTTAACACCTCCTGATTGGGTAACCCGGGTGATTGGGTAACTGGTAAGTGCAGACTCTGCCCCAGCGGCAAGGGGGAGCTGTGTTCCCAGGAGTAGAGGCAGGTGGCTCCCTGGTGCCACTGAGGCCAACTAGTAAGGTTAAGACCATTGGTGCAGGCTCTCCAAATTCTGTGCCAATTTCGGTCCAACATTGTTGTGTTATAAATAACATTGTAGCCATGTTGACGCCATTCAAGTGTCGGAGGCCTTCTTTCCGCCAGTAAAGCCTGCCTGCAAGTCAATATTCTCTAAGGGCTTGAATTAATCTAGAACTAGGGGGCAATAACTGTCCATAGCCATAGTCAAGGCAATGGTCTTCCCAGTTGCAATGTATGGCTGTGAAAGTTGGACCATAAGGAAGGCCGAGCATCAGAGAATTGAGGCTTTTGAACTCTGGTGCTGGAGAAGACTCTTGTGAGTCCCTTGGACTGCAAGGCGAACAAACCGGTCAGTCCTAGAGGAGATCAATCCTGACTGCTCCTTAGAAGGCCAGATCCTGAAGATGAAACTCAAATACTTTGGCCACCTCATGAGAAGGAGGGACTCCCTAGAGAAGAGCCTAATGCTGGGAGCGATCGAGGGCAAAAGAAGAAGGGGACGACAGAGAATGAGGTGGCTGGATGGAGTCACTGAAGCAGTAGGTGCAAACTTAAATGGACTCTGGGGACAGGAAGGACAGGAAGGCCTGGAGGATCATTGTCCATGGGGTCGCGACGGGTCGGACACGACTTCGCATCTAACAACAACAACTCATGAGGTCTAACTGACACTGTGTGTCCTCTAGTTTTTGTTTGGCAATAGATCTTTCCTGTGTTATGCTGAAATTAAGTAGGGGTGAAAGGGAAGAGCCAAGGCAATTTTTTCCTCCATGACAAGCAATCTTTGAGTCTGTTTTGGAAAACTGGTATCCTAGGCCTGCGTTTTTGTTGTTGTTGTTAGGTGTGAAGTCGTGTCCGACCCATCGCGACCCCAAGGATAATGATCCTCCAGGCCTTCCTGTTAAAATTCTATCTTCTAATCTTCCATTCTCAGGCAAGATACTAGAGTGGAATGTTGCCTCTCAGCTCCAAGTGGCATCAAAATTTTGAAACTCTTACCAGGAAGTTTTGCTTATGTCCTTCTGTTGTAATTTCCTGCCACAGAGTGAAGACTTCTTTGTTTCACTTGGCATTCTCCCCCTCTCACTTGGTTCCTCCCCCTCTCATGTTTATAACCTTTGTTTTTATTGTTTTATTTGTTTTAAGCTTTGTCTTTAACTTGTTTTAATGATGTATTTGTGTGTTTTAATGTTTTAAGTGTAATATTTTAATTTGTTAGCCATTTGTTGACCATATTTTTCTATTTGGATATAAATAAATCAAATAAATGACAGGTTCACTAGGTTACAATTTTTATAAGACTAAGTTATCATATTATGGTAACTGCTTCCAAATAATGGTATCGAAGAACAGTATATTAATGTGCAAGTATAACATCGAGGAAAACGTTCTTGAAAAATTTGAATGAAGCATTGTTCTATAGCTTTCTGTGGGTGGAATTTATAGCTTTACAGGGAATTTTTAAAGCCAATCCCATTGATGTGGCTTCTACATAATGAAGTTTCAGATGCCTGAGAGGACAGGAAATAGATGCAGATAATATAACAGGTGCTTGGAGACAGGCAAAGAAATATTAATCTGCATAATTATGTTGCTCCAAACGTAACCAAGTGAATAAATGTAGCATTCCTTGATTATTAAAATGCAGCACTTTCAGACATCTGTTTGGCAAGGCTCTTGAGAATTGGCTAGTAGATATCTGCAGGTTGTGAAGCATTCACTGTTGCCTAAATTGTCACCAACACATCATTAAAGGGTCTATTGGTCTGCATACCAGCCAAGAAGCCTACAATACTGTTCAGAAAATGATACATAGTGAAAAATTATGAAAGATACAATAATATGGTGTGTAGATGTAATCCCTGTGATGCTTTGCAGGTGGGTGGAGAGAAGGACTGGGAACTGATTTATGCACGGGATGCCTTTTTAACTGACATGATGTGACATTTTGTAGAATCCTAAGTATTTGTTTCACTAATTAACCACTACATTTTATGTGGAAACCATCACACATCTCACAATATGCTTCTAAAACTCCTCACATGTTCAAGAGACAGTTGCCACATGATATACAGGCATGTTGCTTGATAAACTGAAATCCAAAGTTCTCTTGAGCTCATAGAAGTAGATGTCTTAGTCTATTCTTAGACTTCTTCCAGTGTTTTTCAATCTGTTGTCCACACACTTTTTGCTCTGGTTTCCTAAAAATTTAACCAATGTATTATTCTAAAAACGAAATATACTCAATATTATAACAGTGACATAACATTTAGAGGAGCTTGACTAATATTGGTTTCAGGCTTCACTCAAGAGGATAGAAACATCCCTCCCCTTAAGAATTAGAAAAATGCACTCAACTACTGCGTTTTTGGTAACGTGAAATACACCAATGCCCCCAATTCATGTTGGGTGACCAAGGAGACCCATACTACTTGTGCAGTGTACACATGGCCATTGATTAGAAAAGCCATGTAAAGCAGAATGTAACATGAAAGCAAAGAACCATTTATCTTCACGAATAACTGTTTTGTTTCATACATATATTTGCACAGTGGCATTTGTATGGCTGCATGCTATAGTATTGCACTGTTTATTGGGAGCTCTCTGATTGCATCTCCTTGAGCCCAAACGGTTAAAGGAAATAGACTTTAATGGGTGAAATTTTCCTTTCCTCAAGCATTTCTTCTCCTGGTGCAGTATAAATCGGTGCCATTTTGAAGCAATTTTATAGCAATCAAAATGGTATCATGAAAGGGAACGAATGTGATACAGGCCGTTGCTGTACTGGCAATAACAAGGCAGCTCTTAGTTCTGTAGATGCTGTCAGATAGCAGACCAGACTTGAGGACTCAAGTGTTACATTTAGGATCTTTATCTGCTGTGCTGAGAAGATAAAGCCTGGTGTTTTACCATAAAGTGCTATTGAGGGAAATTTGGACGTAAGAGCCTGTGGGTTTTTTTTTTTTTTTAAGTTACCGAGAAGAAAATACAATCAGATAAACTGGGAGCTCCCTGTAAGTGGAAAATGAAACAAAATCCTCAGGATTGACATCAGGTGTATTCACAGTCAGCTAAGCACATGTAGGGAGTAATGAATTATTTGTGTGCATTGTGTGTCAGGACCACTTTTCACGTGGAGTCCCCTTGCACAGGTAATGATTTGCTACCTATTTGCATAAACACTTTTTCTTAAATGTTTGGATCCAGGTTTACAGCCTTTAAAAAAATACCTAACTGCTACAACTAATATTTCAGTCAAGTTGAATATTTTAAATTTCAGATTAATGACACTAATTATACTTGCGTATTTGCACCTGTATTTAGGCAGTAGGATTACAGTCAAATATATTGTAGTCCATACTGAAATAGAATTTAGCCAGTGAAAGTATCAATATGTATTTTGATTTTGATTTTGTCAGTCATATTCTAATATCATGCAGGGGGGGACCCGACTCAGCATTACTTTATGGCACAGACTGCTAGGGAATCAAGAGATCTATGGAAGCATAATATAAACAGCACCTGCCATGCTGGGACAAGGCGGTAAACCCTGTATCTTATAATACTTTGAACATAGTGGGATCCCCATGCAAACTGAAAGTATAATGCTTGAGCTTCTATGATGCTGCATAGTTTCTAGACATCCCCTTCCCTAGTTAAGGTGAGGATTCATAAGTACAGGATTCAGCAGCCTTCCAGTGCACAAAGTTGCCTATATGGAACCCCCTAACTGCTTGATCATATACGTTATATTTTATATGGCTGTTACAACTCTTGCCCATCCTTATAAACAAAAGAAGCAGCAGCAGTTTTGCAGCACCTCAAAGATTAACATATATGTATAATAATGTAAATGGCTTACTGGAGTAGAATTCAATAGCTGGTTTAAGCTGACACAATTATGGCCTTTGTAAATAGTCACTGTGCTTATCTTGTGCTTTGAGTTTTGCAAAGAGATGCTACAAACTCTTGAATTCCATGGCCTTTTAATCCAACTATTCAGTTTCCCCTAAATATATCCACCCTAAAGACTGAGAATTCACATCATGAATCTGATGATCAAGGCTCTTGTCATGAAGTTAGAAACCATGACATATGTTTGGACTTGAAGGTGGCACAAAGCTCCCTTTTGGTTTTATTACAACAGGTTCACATGGCTGCTTTGGAATTTGTCTCTGGAATTAATTACTTCATTTGTGCCAAGATCTCACCAGGAGTTAGCTCAGGAATTTGTTTTCAACATTACAGGGAAAAGTAGCACTGAGCATGCTTTCTCCTCACCATGGAATGCCTATTGTCTGCTGTCTGCCCATATGTGCAGTGATTTAGGTTAAGATCTCCTCCCCAGTCTCAGCATGCAAATCCATTGCCTTTTCTACTGCCTATCCAGTCCCTACAGCCTCGGCTGACTTTTCCCCATTAAAAAAAGCTGTTTCTGGTCTCTGATTTTGTCGAGATTTTCAGAGATTTTTCAGACTGGGTCCACTTCTCCCCCCCCCCCCCCTTCACCAAATTTTGTCACTTAAAACAAACAAGTAAACATATATTTATTTGCCAGTAGAAAAATATAGTTTTACTTTTAAAATATAGATATTAATGTTTTATCAGTAAATTAAACTCTGTGTAAAAGTCTGGGGAATACGAAGATCAATTAGGCATAAGGAATTTGCCCTTGGACAGCCTGTGGTGGCTGGTGGGTTTTAGAACTTCCTCCACATGACATCATCTGCATCCCAAGGCTGTCCAGGGGCTGGCTTGAGTTTGGACCAGATTTGCCTTGAGGGAAATCACCAAAACTGGATTTCCCACTTGTTATCTCACTTCACATCAAAGAGCAACTAGGGGCAAGCCTAGGTGGAGGGAGAAATGCATGACTGTCCCTGCAGTATTTTGCCCATCAGGGGCGCCGCTCACAGCCACTCCCACCTGCTGCCCAAGCACCGGCCGCACCGCCACCCTTGGGACATTGCCCGCCCGCCCAGCCAACCACAAGAGCCCGGCACCGGGAGCTCAGGGAACGGCCTCGCCGAGGTAGACCGTGACGCGGGGGGGCGCAGGATGGGGACGGAATTCACCACCGAAGTCACAGGGCCACGTCGCCCTCATGGACATCCCTGCTAGCACCCGCTGTATTTGGAGTGCAGCGGGCTTAGTTAAAGGTAAAGGTAAAGGTATCCCCTGTGCAAGCACCGAGTCATGTCTGACCCTTGGGGTGACGCCCTCTAGCGTTTTCATGGCAGACTCAATACGGGGTGGTTTGCCAGTGCCTTCCCCAGTCATGACCGTTTTACCCCCCAGCAGCAAGCTGGGTACTCATTTTACCGACCTCGGAAGGATGGAAGGCTGAGTCAACCTTGAGCCGGCTGCTGGGATTGAACTCCCAGCCTTATGGGCAAAGCTTTCAGACGGCTGCCTTACCACTCTGCGCCACAAGAGGCTCTGCGAGCTTAGTTACTAGTATATATATATTATATATATGTATTATATATAATGGTACAGTCTACATTGCTTCAGGACTGTAAAGCTATTTTGCATAAGTTAAAATAAAATTTTCCTAAAGTGTCCACAATCTTTTTGAGATTGGGCAGGCAAAATTCAGTCCAATTTGTGTTTTCTGGCAGAGGTGAATGAACGGGGAAAGGGAGGGTACGTGATGGAGCAGCCTCTCCCAATCAGCTAGACATCCGTGCTTTTTGTTTTTAAGCCTACTGGTTATGCACAATTACTGTTCAGGGTCCAGTTACCATGTCCACGTACCCAACTCTACCCAAACATAGTTTCAGAAACACCACAAATCCCGGGGGGGGGGTGCTTTATTGTTGTAGTGTTTCTCTGTAGCAACACAGAAGTGTTGATTTTTTAAAGTAAAAATGCATTTATGTTGTGGCACTACTGCATATCAACATGCAAGAGAGAGACAGCTTGATGTAATGGTTAGGAGTGTGGACTTCTAATATGTCGAGCAAGGTTTGATTCTGCACTTCCCCACATGCAGCCAGCTGGGTGACGTTGGGCTCGCCACAGCACTCATAAAGCGGTTCTGACCGGGCAGTGATATCAGGGCTCTCTCAGCCTCACCTCCCTCACAGGGGGTTTGTTGTAGGGAGAGGAAATGGAAGGTGACTGTAAGCCGCTTTGAGGCTCCTTCGGTAGAGAAAAGCAGCATATAAGAACCAACTCTTCTTCTTCTACCAACTATCACAAGTTTAGGCTTGGATCTGGGCAATCTGGGTTCAGATCTCTGCTTAGCTCTCAGCTCTTGGGCAAGTCATTCTCTGCCAGGGCTGAACTACAAGTTCTGAGATTTGATTTTTTTTAAAAAAATATTTAAACACTGCTATAGAGGAGGCAGGATTTGGATCCTGACCTCTGCCTGAGAAAGGGATTTTCACCCTGCCCTTTGTTTGTATTATTTCCTGGAGGAGAAAAGGACAAGCACCTGTATTGGTTTTGGCTCCTAATTCTACTTGAGCTAACAGCAGTTTAGGCATCAGCTATCTTCTACAAAAATGGTGCAGAAGAAAAGAGCTAACTCCACTTAGCTTTGCTCACAAATTTGCCTATACATCTTGGAATCAGCTCTCACATATAATTCAGCATTAATTCTCCATTCTGCACTTATAAAGCCAAAATAACAAATCTCCCAGGGTTGTCATTAATATAAATATGATGAATTACTTTAAAAAATTGCTTTGGAATGTTTTTGCAATGAACGATAAAAATAAGAAAATGAAAAGTGATTATACGCCAACATTGTGTAAACACTGATATTTAATATAATTATTTCAGCTATACTGGATTTTCTTAATGCACATATAAGCTGATAATTTAAACTGACATAGAGAGGTTTTCCAAAACTGTAACACTGGAAAAAACGCTTAGACTGTATCAGTGCCATTCAAGCCAGTGAAATACATTGAGTCAAAAATGCATTGAGAATGTCGCTTAGTTTTTCACTTCACTCCAGAATCCCCCCATCTCAGTAAGAAAGCCAAGGAGGGCTTAAGTGCTGGCTTCGCTAAGATGAACACAATAAGATACATCACTAGAGATATACAAGAGGTTGCTGGGAGTCATCCAGCCCTCCAGATAACGAACTTCTGTCCATCAAATCCAATTACCTTATTAATGCAGAATTTCCATGGTTCCTGATAACAGGACATTTTGAATTTTGTCTCACTAATTTCTTTTCCTATTCAGGACTTCTGGATGTTCACACTGTGAATCTAGACATGAGTCACATTTGGAAATCTCCATTGAATTTGGAGCAGATACACACTATAACAACTAATAAGGGGCTTCCCACAATAACAAGCAGTGTGTGTGTGTTGGGGGGGGGGCTTCCCAAGTAGTACTGGATATACAGCTTTCAAAACTGATTATGCACTTTCTCAATGAAACACCTCTATTTCTCATAGACAAGAACTGCCTTATGGGGTTCCATGATAGCTTGTCTATAGACAATTTAGAAGGCTATCAGGGACAAACCAAATTGCTTTCTCTCTATTTTATTTCTAATCCAAGTAGAAAAACAATTCATTTAAATATGATTTCAGCAAGCCATTCTTATGCATATTGCCTGCATGGAATATGCAGGAGATTCATTTGTTCAGCTGGATTTTTTTCCCCTTCCTTTTTCCCACTACAAATGTTTTTTTTTAATTCTTGTCTGCATATTTCTGGGAGCTGCTAGTTTCACCCACAGAAGGGAATTCATTTTAATTAAACCTGCTTGGCATCCACTTCGTTATACATTTCTGAACATTTATTTTGCTGCATTGATATGAAGAAATCTTGGGGCGGGGGGAGAATCACGATGTATAATTTTCTTTAAAAATTATATTTTACTTAATTAGCAATTTTCTTTCTTATCAAAGAGCAAAGAGGTAACAGGAGGATAGTTATGCCTGTTGCAAACAACACATTGAATCCTACCAGCTTACTTTGGGTTTTGCCATCAAGTCACAGCTGACCTATGGTGGCCCCATGGGGTTTTCAAAGGTGGCTCACTGTTGCCTACCTCTGTATAATGACTCTGGACTTCCTTAGTGCTCTCCCATCCAAATAGTAACCAGGGCCAACCAGCTTAGCTTCTGAGATCTGACAAGACCAGGTTAGGGACTATCCATGTTAGGAACAAGTTTTTCTACTGGTGAAAACAGGAGGCCTGTACTGGGAACCCATGACTGGGACTTACCTTGCCACTACCTTTGTGGGCTCTAGGGCTGGAAGAGCACTGGGCAGCCATACAATCTTCATCCTTCAGTCTGAATGGTCCAGAGCGGGGACTCTGGTGTTGAAAGAGTGGCCAGATGTGTAGGATTCACATCTGGCAAGGGTGGGGCTGCAAGTAGTCATGGAGCTTTACCTGACTGCTCTTGCTCTATAAAGCAGTGGCACCTTTAGGACCTCATCCCAGATATTTTGTGGCTTTCCTTTATATCCTCATTGTACTTCAGTTGTTTACTGTGTTTATCATCACAGCTTTTGGTGGTTTGAGCACTCGGACCTATCCTTTGGACCGACCCTTAGGCAATTCCTACAATTCCACATTCTGGGGACTCCCTTAAGTGGGTCTTGGGGTAGAGCTAATTCAACAGCAAGACCATCTCAGGGGCCATCTGTAGAGCTTGGCTAGGGAATCACACAGCAGCCACATGACTGTCAAGCATTGCAAGAACTCACAACAAGCTTCTTTAATAAAGAAAGCGTTTATTGAGAAGTTACTTCATACACCTAAGCTAAGAAAGTCAAATCTGCCTGAGTTCACATTTGCCTCCTCTTATCAATAGTGTTCTCCCGCCCAAAACTTGAAAGTTCCCAGGGGAGGGGGAGATGAGGCGCCAGGTGCCATAAACCATAGTGTTACTTCTCGCACGTCCTTGGTCGCCTCCGGACAAGATAAGATGTTATGGTTACAAAAGGCAGACCCAGCCGGCAGGTTCAAAAGACAAATAATTCACAGCTCCCTGAGATAGCAGGATGCAGCAGAATAGTTTCGATTTCAGGCATGCAAGCATAATATATGGGCCTTGGTTACAAGGGGCCCCAGGAACAGAAAGGCAAAAAGGCAAAGCAAACAAACATGGAGAATCTCATGTCAACTCATGGCAGGAACAAGCAGTGATCCTGACAATGACTCCCAGGGCTTTCCCATCCTTGATTTCACTTCTAGTAGGCAGGCTAGGGTGTGGAGTTCATTGGGCGGCGGGTTGCCCCATGCTGCACCACTGCGCTTGTAGTATGTTCAATAAAGTCGTGGCCTATTTTTCCAAATTATCTGTTTTGTGTTGTATTGTCCTGTTGAAGACTTAGTATTAGTTCCTCAGAGATTTGATTTGCTAGCATATTTTGTACTGTACAAGCTTACTATATTAATAAATTTGCTATATTTCCCCTCAATTTCTTATTTCTTTTTTGGGGAGGAAAGACCATGACTATGATACCTAAAACCATAATTTCATCTTCCCCCAGTTTTATAGTTGGGTATCTAACATCCTAAGCTTTTTGTTATCCATTATTATAGCAAATTAAAGGGCAGCCAAGTGTTTCCAAAGTTACATGATTAGATAGCAGACATCAGACAGTTAGGCAAGCCATCTGAAGTCATGCAGAGTGGTACAACCAGCAGGAACAACTAGACTTTTTTTTTTAATTCAGCTTTCAAGTTTCCCACCTTGATTAGATTAGGCATGTATACCGAATAAAAATTCAGAACTTTTTGGATTTGGCCTGAACTAATTTGAGTAAAATCTGAATCATTTGAATAATCTTTCACTGATTCCAATTCAGCTGAATCCAATTTACCCGAATCAGTTTGATGCCATTGTAACCTATGGCATCATTAACATCAATGGGAAATTTTGCCTTTTAATCCATTCTATGGTCTGGGGGGTAGGCATTGAGCTAGAAACACTAAATGTGCAGCATAGCTTCAGGAGCATCTCCTCAAAAGAGCCCCCAAATTTAAAAAGATATTGGACTAGGGAGTTAAATTCTACGGGCACCCAAAGATGGTGCCCATCCAACCTCCAATGTTTCCTATGGTGGGTAAAAAAGTTTCTGCTCTTGTCTTTTAAAAAATGCTCTTTTTTGCACCATCCTCTTCCAACACTTACTAATTATTTACTTACAGCCTAGAGATCAAGCAGATCCTTTCCTATGTTTTCTGAGGGCAAGGGCAACACTCTCAGAACAAACACAGGAGCATGTGGAAAGGTGGTGTGGACCATTCCTTATCATTCTCAGGAGAACTTATGATGGTGATGCAATTTTAGGCTGTTTGATTTTATAGAGTATCAATACAGTTTTAGGTTGTAGCTTATTGGCCAGATTCTACCTCTCAACTAAAATTCTCTTTTAAGAAGAGGAGGGATGATTGGCCTTTAAACAGATGACAGTCTCATCAGGATTATCTTTTCTGTAAAAAATTATTCTTCCCAGACTTTTTACACAGATTTTCTCACTATGTTTTATGAGAATTGCATCAATCATAATCATAAGAATATCATAAGTAATCTTCAATTGTTGGGCAGGAGACATTGTCTTGAATGCAGGAAGATTTGGATTCTTTCCTTGTTATCTTTTTTTAAAAAAGGTCTTCAGTAGCAGATAATAGGAAAAACCCTTCTCTGGCTATGTTTCTGGAGAACTGTTCACAGTCAGGATACAGATTGCTAAACTAGAACCATGAATGGTCTGACTTGGCAGTTCGGGATGTAAGACCAGTTTGATGTAAGACCAGCTAGAGTTTGCATACTTTTAATATTACACAAATAGTTCCTATTTTAATTCAATTCTTCAATGACAATAATTGCTGTTGCATGAGATCATGTTGCTTTACTTCCTGATGAAATGCCATTTTTTTGAACCAGGGTAAATTTCAAACTCTCATCTAGTCCAAGGACTGAAACCAGCATTAGGATCAAAATATGACAGACTGGAGCTGTTCCATAAAACACTAAACCTACAGAGTTTCCATGTCCCATAATGGAGCACATAGAGAGCAACATTAATATTCTATTGAGCATCTTTAATGTTATTATTTTCCCCTTCTTATTAAAGTCTCCAATTGCTAGCATGTAAATTTGGACTGAATTAGAAGTGTCACCCAGGTATCTAAATGAGTTCTCATGCTTATCAAAAAGCCTGCTTTATTCAGATTCTGCCATTGTACCTGCCAAGAGAAAATGGCATCAAATGCAAATTCCGTCTCCAGGCAGAGTATTGTGTGAAACTGCAATAAAATGAGAAGGCTTGTGTTGCTGAAATTTTAAAGTCAAAACACCATGTAAAACCAACAGGCTGAGAAGAAAAGTTCACTGACTTGTTCAGGGGAGGATATTTGAAACCTGTAAACTTCCTGTGTCTATCTGTCTGAAGAAAAGCAAGGCCAAATGCCAAAGATAAAATTATTTGGACAACCACGAACACTGAATTTAGTAGTAGATCAGATTCTGTGTTGCTGAAATTAGATGTGTGTATGTGTGTGTTAAATGTTGCCAATTTGCTTCTGATTTACAACAACCTATGACTGAATGACCTTCAGTATGTCCTTTCATGTAGAAAAAATTCAGGCATTACTTGATTGAGAACCCACTTAATTGTCTTTCTGGAAGTCCGTGAGATCCATACAACTCTCCTCCAATACCACATTTCAAACTAATCAATGTTTTTCCTGTCAGCCTTCTTCATAGTCCAACTGTCACATCCGTGCATAGTAATGAGGAATATATAATATGAAGTATCTTGATCTGGGTTGCCAGTGATACATCCTTACACTTAAGAATCTTTTTTAGGATCATTAAATATCTTTCAGTGGAACTGCTGTGGAGCAAAACTTTGACACACAGTCTAAGAACAACCAAATCTAGAGTTAAAGATTCATAAAATTAAAATGAATACACTTTTATGATTCTCCCATGTGATAAGATATAATGGCTTAAGGCTTAAAGCTAAAGAGCATTTTTAAGGGAAAGGAAAGGAGTTCCAGGTTTTAACTGAACTCTCTATGTTTGCTACTCTATTCTCCCTCCTCAGGGCAGCTTCCAAACCTAAAGAGATTATAGTCAGTGCAGGTGCCCAGACCTGGATAGCCCAGGCAAGCCTGATCTTGTCAGATCTTAGGAGCTCAGAAAGTGTGACCCTGGCTAGTATTTGGAGAGGAGACCTCCAAGGATTTGGATGCAGTTCCTCCAAGGAACACTAGGGGTCATGATGCAAAGGCAAGCAATAGCAAACCACCCCTGAACACCCAGTGTCTGGCTGTCAGACAACCCCTGGAGCTCCTGGCTACACAGCACATACCATGCAATAAATAAACAAAGAAAAACAAACCAATAATAGTCAATGCAAGTCCCACAAACACAGGAATCAACATTCCAGGGCTCACAACAACAAAAAATTGCTGAAACCTGTCATAACTGGTTAGAAACCCAACAGTACTACCAACCATGGGTGATTCCATGTTTGGAGGGGACCTTTGTCAGATAGTGCCCAGGGATCACCTGAGACCAGATCTAACCCCCTTCTTGCCTACCCATCTGCTTTGGACTTTGTGTCCTTCCTTTACCCAGTTAGTAAAGTGGTTAATAGAACCAGCTTTGATTCCCCCCCCCCTCTTCCACATGCAGAGAGTTGGGTGACTTTGGGTCACAGTTCTCTCAGTGATCTCTCAGCCTCACCAACCTCATAGGGTGTCTGTTGTAGGGTGAGGAAGGATAGGCAACTGTAAGCCTGGTGGCAGTAGGTGGGGAAAAGAGTGGATGTCACTGCCAGATCCCCCAGAAATGCTGATGCTTTGTACAACACCCACATGCCCTCATCCAGTAGCTCTAGGTGGCTTATGCAGTGGGGAGCACAAGTTATGCAGTGGGGAGCACAGGCAGTGGGAGGGTGTGAGTGTGGGCATCGGATAAGATCAGGCTTTCTCAACCAGAGTTTTATGAAATCCTGGGGTTTCTTGATGTGGTTGTTGTTGATTGGACCACCCATAGTGCAGTTTCCCAAATATTTAGAGGAACTATTATAAAGATAATAGGAATACCATGTGTTGAGAGAGAATAACAAAAGACCAAGAACCTGAAATAAGATCATATACTTGTGAAAACACTGGGTTATAAATTAGAAAGGCTGGAAGAGAACTCATTGAGGATGGAGTCATGAAAGGTGATGTTGCAGTGTATCAAAGACAGCAAAGGAGTCAAGGAGAATAAAGCCAAATGAGAAATGTTTAGACTTAACATTTGGAGCTCATGAATGAATTTGGTGTGGGCTGTTTCAGTAGAATGAATAAGATAGAAGCCAACTCGCAGAAAGCCAAGAGACTAGCTAGAAGACACAGCACTGGAGGAAAACTTTGGATTGTCCATGTTTCTTGCTTCTCCACCGGCTCATCAGGAAGCAAAATGTCATGACGAGATAGCAGGATAATGTGGGAGGGGTCTTCCATCAGGAAGCATGCAAACATGTTGCTTCCTATTGCACATTTGCAAGCAGGAGGCAGCCCGTGTGTTACACTTCCATGCGGAATTGGTCAGTGTCAGTTTTTAACAGTTAACCAGAGATGGCTGGTGCTATTATGTTCTTATAAAATGTCATTTTGTATTGTCAGTTATGAGAACTATTAAGACAATTTATTTTACTATTCAAAATGGAAGAGGGGCACTTCTCAGTTTCATAATGTGCTCCAGCTGGCAGGGGGGAAGGGTGTACTATTATTTCCCTAAGTGTGTGATAAGCAACATGTTTCCGATTGCAATGGAAAAGAATATTTAGTCCTCTACCCAGTTTCTTTTTTTAATGTGTAGGTCAGATGGAAAGAAATAACAGAGCTGTCTTCGCAAGGTACAAACAATTTATAACACATTCATAGTACTCAGTATTCCACCTACAATGCCAATCAGCTTATGGTGACCAAATTGTGCCACCTGCTCAGTCTTTCTAAACAGTTTTCTTTGCAATGGTTCTCTACTCAACAAGTCTGCATTTATTAATGATACCAGAATACAGAAAAGGCTGGATTAATGGGCATAAGGAGAACTCATGCAATGCCCATGTTCCTGTTTTCATGCTGCTTTTCATACCTATCACAAACAACAGTAGCAACAAACACATACGCACAAATAGAAAGTGGGACAAGTTAAATACAGGCAGTTTTCTTCAGATATTTTCAGAATGCAAGCAGCCTTTTTATTTGAAAAAGTGCTTCTGTTATTGAAAGGAGAGGTTAGCTTTAAAAAAAATTAAATAATAAATATTTATTTTTCTAGCCCCCCCCTTTTCAAAGCAGCTTAGGGTGGGCAAAACATCATTAAAACAATTTAATAGAGCAAACCTATGCAGAATGATTTCAGTCTATGTCTGTGGATTTCTTTGGGCTTAGTCTGGAGTAACTGCATGGGATTGTGATGCTACAGTGCACAATTCCATTTTGCACCCTTCCTGTTTTCAGGGAGATGGCTATTGCTTGACTTCAGAATATTTTGTACCCTTGTGTAAAAGGTTCAGTGGCTTATTTAGAGCTGGGAAATATTTTGTTACTAGTAATCAAGCCCGCTGCAGCTAAATGCAGCGGGCGCTAGGCACTTACTGTGGGTGGCTGTTTCTTCGGTGTCTGTGTTTCTGCGTCGGCGGTCTGCTGGCCGGTGGCTGGCTTGGTCGCGTTCTCTCGGCGGCGGCAGCCTCGCCGCGTCAGGCTGCCAGGCAGGGAGCCCCCGGCAGCCGCGCTTTGCGCGACTGCCGGAGGCTCCCTCGGGCGGAGGCCTGATGCGGCGAGAGGTGCTTCGTGCCTCTCACCGCTTCAGGCCGGGAGCAACTGCGAGCCGCACTGTGCGCGGCTCACAGTTGCTGGGGCTGGGAATCGGAGGGACCAATCGGCAGGCGCGAAGCGCCTGCCGATTGGTCCCTCCGATTGTCTGTCGTGAGGGAGGGTCCAATCCGGACCCTTCCTCATCATGGACAAATCCCACCTCAAGGCCCCTTAACCATTTATTTAGTCCGTGGCGCCCGCGGCGCCACGGGCGGTTTAAAGATCTGTCAAGATGCTACTAGACCATTATAATTTGGCTGCAACATGCACAGTTATATAGAAGAAGAGTTGGTTCTTATATGCCGCTTTCCCCTACCCGAAGGAGGCTCAAAGCGGCTTATAGTCACCTTCCCATTCCTCTCCCCACAACAGACACCCAGTGAGGTGGGTGCGGCTGAGAGAACCCTGATATTCTTGCTCGGTCAGAACAGTTTTATCAGTTCCGTGGGGAGCCCAAGGTCACCCAGCTGGTTGCATGTGGGGGAGTGCAGAATTAAACCTGGCATGCCAGATTAGAAGTCCGCACTCCTAACCACTACACCAAACTGGCTCTGGAATTATATCTCTGGAATTAACACTGTACACATACAGGTTGGTATATTTTTTAGTTCAAGATCACTTTCATCTTCCATTCTCTTGTTACAAGGCTCATGTGCACATTGATAAAACACTGCTGAAGAACAGTCCTTCCATTGTATATACATTCATATAATTTTTTTTGTTCTAATTTGCACAAAACTGTCATGGTTGCTGATAGTGCTCTAGCAATTCTACATTGTACATTCTTACTCACTGAAGAAAGTTTAGGATTTTTTAAAAAGGAAATTGGAATCTCTTCTGAGGTCTTTGAGAATATCTCTATTCACATGTTACATAGTGAAAATATGTACATCCAGTCTGTACATGCATTCATCTGTTTGTATGAAAGAGTTAATGGACATTCACTGTATGAAAGAAACCGTGGGGTTCTGTATCACATGTTCAGCTGTACATAAGTTACTGTAAACATTTATTTTTGGATATTTACTAAGTTTGTATACTGCTCCTCTCTCCACAAATAGATTTGGGAAACTTCACAGCCTAAAAACAAATAGTAAATCCATCATAAAACTATGAACAATGCTAGTTTTATCCCCCCATGTACTCCCCCATCCATCTCATTCTACTATCAGATTGGTCAGTCATTGATGATCCCCTTGGAGCAGGGAAGAGAACATGGTATGGAAATAGACAGGGAAAGAGGGAGGGAAATGGAAAAAGGGGGCCAATTGGATTTTAGAATGTCCTGGTCTCAACCATAGCCCTGTTGGAAGAGTGCCATTTTGCAGGCCATGCGGACCTTTGATATTTATGTCAGGGTCCATATCTCAACTGGCAACTCATTCCACCAGGCTGGGGTCAGAGCTGAAAGTGCCCTCACTCTGATCAAGACCAGGTGATCCTCTCTAGGGCCAGGGATCACCTGCATGTTGGTACTTGCTGAATGTAATGCTCTTTGAGGAACATAATGGGGGAGGCGGTCCCTCAGATACTAAGAAAAAAAACACAATCATATGTACATTGTACATGGATTGAGCATGTGTTCACTGTTTCTTGTGAGCAGAGCTAGTTATAAAACAGGAAGAAATCCAACTGGTATACCATTTCTCAAAATGGGAAGATGATAATGGCAAATTATGTAACTGGTGAATTTATGCTATTTTCTTTTTACAATTTATGACATTTATATCTCACCTTTCTTCCCAAAGTGGCTTACATAATTCTCCCCTTCTCCATTTTGTCCTCGCAACAAATCAGTTGCATAGTTTAAGCTAAGAGTTTGTGACTTGCCCAAGATCCTGGTGAACCAGTGAGCTTATGGAAGATCTCTTCCTGAGATCCTGGGGAGCCACTGCCAGCAGACAATACTTACCATGATGGAACAGTGCTCTGATTCAGTAGAAGAGAGCCCCATTAATTCATGATAAAGAAAAGGTCACCCAACAAACCTCCATGGAACAGTAGAGATTCAGAATGGAACTCCCAGATGCTGACCTGACACTCTAACCCAGAGATTCCCAACCAGAGATCTGTGGATCCCCAGGGGTCAGTGGGAGTTCCAGAGGGGTCCTTGGCCTTACCCCTCCTGCCTGAATGGTCATGGCCACAATAGGGAACTGTCTACCTCCATCCAGAGGGCTAGATGAGTTGGCTATGAGTGTAAAACACAAAGGGGAGGAGTTGATTGTGGCATGGGATGGAAGGTCTGGGCTGTCTACTCTTGCCCTTCTTTTTGGCCTACATGTAGTGGCGCCACCATAGTAGCAGTAAAGGGGGGAGCAAAAGGAAGGCAAAAGGTGCAGGTGGTAATGTCACTTCTGGTGGCATTTCACTTCCTGGGGGCATGGCAAAGAGGCAAGGCCAGCTGACATCAATTCCAGGGAGTCTTTGAAGCCTAAAATTTTATTTCAGGGGATCCTCCATGGTCAAAAGATTGACAAAGTCTGCTCTAACCACTACATCACTCTGGATACTTCTGGACATACGCTATTACATTCAATATCTCTATCAGAGAAAACAAAACCTATAAACATTCCTTTAAAAAAAAAACCTTACCTTGAAGCACTGTCCCTAATTCCAAATATGTGTTTAGGAAATTTGTCATCATTCTTTATTAAGGGACAGAATTCTAATCTAAGTTTAACCCTAAACTATATCAATACAGTATTTTCAGTTTAAATATGAGTATAGATGTCAACAAGAAACAGTAAGAAACACAGATCCAGTATATCCACTGGCATTTCTGAGGAATTTGACAAGTGTGACAACAAGGTAAGAAAGAACATTCAGTAGGTGGCACTGTTCCCCTTGGGAGCCAGAAACACAGCTCTACAAATTGTTAAGATTTATTTAGCTAGTAGCTGCCCTGAATCAAAGCTTGGCAGCCATGCAGTGACTGCATAAAAAATATAAGGAACTGCACAATTAGCTCCAAACACTTTCCACAGACTGACATCTATTGTTCTATGCCTAAGACTTCAGAGTTCAAAAGAGCTTTTCATTATATCTCTTATGAGTCAGAAGTACAGTAGAAATACTAATATTTTTCTCCATTTACTGTAATTAGATCTAAGTATCTTAAATACATATATTCATTCATATTCTACCTGAGCCCCAACATGAACTCTTGATTATCTTTAGCTTATGCCTGTGAATGCTCTGGCTTCAAAGGCTGATTTAGTTTATGAGATCAAAGGTTTAGCCAAAATGCTTCGATACGTTAGTCTCTTTAGTCACAATGATTCTGCTCTGTTCAGTAAGATAATAGAAGGGGATTGTTTTATAACTGTGAGAGGACAATATCCAGAAATGACTCGTCCATTTCACTTCAGTTTAGAGCATCAAAGAGTATGGAATGTTGTTGTTCAATACCAGTAAAGAAGGTTTTTTGAGGAGTATCTTTCCTGTGTAGAGCCCATTGTGGTGCAGACAGTCTGGCCAAAACTTAAGTCCTAAATCAAACAAGGATGGCCATTTTAAAACTCTGATGGGTCCTGGGCTGAATCTGCACTCTGTTTATTCCTGTTGAATTCAGATCGATTTGAACTCGGGTCTTCCTCATTACTTTCCCCCCGACTTGAAACAGAAAGTGCTCTGCATTTGATTCAGGGAGCTGAGAGGAGGGGAGGGGGGAGTAATTTCTCCTCTTTTGTCTGCTGATGGAGAAGAAGTACGAGGCTCTTTCTCCATCGAGTGTGGGGGAGGGGGGAGGGAGCCAAGCAGCCAGCCAGCAGCCTCCCAGAGAACAAGGCAAATCTCTGCTGGAGC
The DNA here is from genome assembly GCF_049243985.1 of Paroedura picta. Classification (NCBI taxonomy): domain Eukaryota; kingdom Metazoa; phylum Chordata; class Lepidosauria; order Squamata; family Gekkonidae; genus Paroedura; species Paroedura picta. Next base: position 81,802,163 of record NC_135374.1, on the reverse strand, counting down.
ACAGAGGGAAACACAGAAAAAAAATAAATCTTGGGAGGAAAGTTTTGCAACCAGAAGCATTTGAACTGACACCCTGACCAATCAGGGTTTTTATACAATGTTGGAGACTCAGCAGCAAGTTAGTTTGGGGAAAAGCAGAGAGCTGCACCTTTAGTCATGTGATTTTTCAAATATCGAGGGCTAAAACCACTCCAGGATATCGCGAGGAAAAGGTAGGGTCACTCCAGTTCAATCCTGCTTATTGCAGATGAAATAATTAAATCACCCAAAATCAAAATGCATTCCATGTAGATGGCAGGGATTGAATCGATCTGAGATTGCAATAAAAGCTCCATGCAGACTACACCCTGGGCAAACCAACAGGCACATGAAGGTTTAACATAATTGTGATGCCCAAGAGGGCTAAAAACTCATTGTTTCAGTATTTAGCTTTCTCTGCCATTGGTATTTATGGCTTTTACTTTCATAGTGTTCCAGCAAATAGGATCATTATTCCCTTCCATTTGATAAAATGATAAGACTGCCAGAGTCTTGCTGTTCTCTGGACAGCTCTCCTTGATGCTTGTATGTAAATACATGCACACTGAGGCACTGGGTGGAGGAAACGCAGCTAAACCTCTTGGGTCTCTGCCTATTCCATGGGCACAGTTTGCAAAGGTCCACAATCCTGTTTCGTAAGGAATTGCTATCTGGAGAGCCAGCTTGCTGTAGTGGTTCAGAGCTCTACTGGGTTTGATTTCTCACTTCTCCACATGCAGCCTGCTGGGTGACCTAGGATTAGTCAAAGTTCCCTTAGAGCTCTCTCAGCCTCATCTACCTCACAGGGTGTCTGGTGTGGAGAAAGAAAGGTTAGGAGATTATAAGCCGCTTTGAGACTTCTTTGGGTATGTAAAAGTGGGGTATAAAACACCATCTGTTTTTTGACTCACACACTTTCCCACTGCCTTCTGTCACAGCTGCCCATTCTGCCTGCATGTCTTTTCCTGGTGTAAAATGTTCTGAAACTCCTTCAGGTACTACAGAGCAGGGTACAAAAAACAGCTGTCTGCTCTGACTACCACCCAGCCTTCTCATTTACAACAACACCTATATGGTTTAAGATCTGGATATTCGTAGACAGTAGAATATTACCAGCATTTAGTCACACCACTAGAATCACCCCAATCACAATGGGGTTAGAAGTGGTCTTTTTCTTCTCTTTTTTTGTTTTAGTTGTCTCAAAGATACTTTGTTCTTTTATAACATAGTTAAAACCCAATTCAGGCAAATGACTGATCAAAACAGCCCTGCATGTTGGTTCTGTTTATATGACACCAATTATATGTATGTACATATTTGAAGGGATTTTCTTCATAAGTGGGTGGTATAACATTGGTTTGGATTGGGAAAATAATACATATTTGGCATAGTGGGTGGGCTATACATTCAAAGAATTGTTTTTAAAAATCTGGAATGTGCACCAATCCGGTATTCATCTTGAAACTTCCAGAAAATGAAATCGTGGGGGGGGGGGTTTCCATGGTGGCAACTTTTTTGAAGTAGAATTTGATATAAAGGGATTCTGAAGCTACAGTAAAATTGTGTTTTATGTTTGCAACCGCTTATGTTTACAATGCCTTCTATTTTTAGCAATGGCATGAACTCAATTGCAGAAAATGGATTTTTTTTATTGCTTTCAAGACTTTGTGCATACTTTAGCCAAGGTTCCCATTACAAGGCAATTACGACAAGTGAATATGGGGGCGTTTAAAAATCTCTCTGTGAGCAAATGGGAAAAGATTTGGTGTACGTGTGGCTTAAGCATCAATAAATTGCTCTGGAGTTACACTGTGATGTGATCGCTTCCTCCTGAGAATCGAAGCACTAAATTAATATGGCTAAAAATAACTCTCCAATATCAGGGTCTAATTTTCTACACTGTTGTGACTACTTACCTTTGGAGGACTGTTAATATGCATGTACACAGAAAGACAAAGTGAAGGGGGGTTTATTTTATTCCCTGCAGCTCATAGAAGTGTCACTTTGCTTTTCATACCCACATCCATTTTTAATGCAGACATTTACAATACTAGTTAATAATTTTTTGCAATATCTGCTGTTGTGACTCTGGGGTGGTCTCTTTGCCACAGATCCACACTCTTCAAGATTGCTTACCCCGGACTATCCCTCCTCTCATCTCATCTTCTTTCAGGTTCCAAACATGATGTGTTGCTTGTCAAGATTCTGGCCCATTACCTTCTTGGGATATTGTCCCCACTCAGTCATTTGCTGGTTCCCCATGATGTTCTGATGGATAAGTTGAAGGACTGCAATCTGGATTTTCAGATAGTCAGGTGGATAGGGCATTGGTTAGAGAACCGCACTCAAAGAGTTGTTGTCAATGGTGGTTCATCAGACTGGAGAGAGGTGAGTAGCGGGGTACCTCAGGGCTCAGGGCTCAGCCCGGTACTTTTTAACGTATTTATTGATGATCTAGGTGAGGGGGTGGAGGGACTACTCATCAAGTTTGCAGATGACACCAAATTGGGAGGACTGGCAAATAATCCGGAAGATAAAGACAGAGTTCAACAAGATCTGAACACAATGGAAAAATGGGCAAATGAGAACATGATGCAATTTAATAAAGATAAGTGTAAAGTTCTGCATCTGGGTCAGAAAAATGAAAAGCATGCCTACTGGATGGGGGATACGCTTCTAGGTAACACTGTGTGTGAACGAGACCTTGGAGTACTTGTGGATTGTAAACAAAACATGAGCAGGCAGTGTGATGCAGCAGTAAAAAAGGTGAATGCCATTTTGGGCTGTATCAACAGGGGCATCACATCAAAATCACAAGATGCTATAGTCCCATTGTATACGGCACTGGTCAGACCACACCTGGAGTACTGCGTGCAGTTCTGGAGGCCTCACTTCAAGAAGGACATAGATAAAATTGAAAGGGTACAGAGGAGAGTGATGAAGATGATCTGGGGCCAAGGGACCAAGCCCTATGAAGATAGGTTGAGGGACTTGGGAATGTTCAGCCTGGAGAAAAGGAGATTGAGAGGGGACATGATAGCCCTCTTTAAGTATTTGAAAGGTTGTCACTGGGAGGAGGGCAGGATGCTGTTTCTGTCGGCTGCAGAGGAGAGGACATGCAGTAATGGGTTTAAACTTCAAGTACATCGATATAGGCTAGATATCAGGAAAAATATTTCACAGTCAGAGTAGTTCAGCAGTGGAATAGGCTGCCTAAGGAGGTGGTGAGCTCCCCCTCACTAGCAGTCTTCAAGCAAAGGCTGGATACACACATTTCTTGGATACTTTAGGATGGTTAGGGCTGATCCTGCGTTGAGCAGGGGGTTGGACTAGATGGCCTGTATGGCTCTTTCCAACTCTATGATTCTATGATTCTATGATTCTATGAAATTCAATCCAGGCTTCTTCTGTGGAGATTCTCAGAGCTACTCATATCCTGCTTCTAGGCTGTCTGCCTCAATGGTTCCTTACCTACTGTACATGGGGCTCCTGGCTTTCAGGACCTTCCTGCAGGGAGTCTTAAACATCTTCTTTCCAGCACAGTTGTGATGGTAGATGGCTTGGTCCTGTATCAGAGACAAGTACTTCATTAAGAAGCACTAGTTGCAAATGATGTGAATTTTGCTGTAAATACATTTGCCTGATAAACGTACTGTGTTCATAAGTGGTGATCAGATCTGAGTTGAGCACCAGCCTGTTTGATTTTGCCAGTTTGCACTGGGTGTTCCCAAAACTGTGTATGTGCAAAAAACACTGCTAATTCAAACTTATACAGTCCATTAGAGTCAATAGATACTACTTAGAACAGCAAAGGCAAGGGTTTTATTGAGACACGGCATTTATCAATACCCGATATATATGACGGGTGAGTGATTTAATTGTCTTTTAAAATAATTGCCTGCTGAGCAGATCAGTATGCAGCAAGGATTGGTGGAAAAAACAGGAAAAATACAGTGGGATTGTGTGAAAATGCACATGCACGGGAAAGGCAGTTGTGCCGTACTGGGTGGATTACAGTGTATAGAATACAATGGAACAGCCTGCCCTATGTCCACAAACAAATGAATTGAATGATTGTCAAAAAACCAAGATTTGTTGCAACCAGCCAAACTAGCATCTCAAACCCAATGTATGCTTCAGGAAACCATGTGGTATGATCCTGAATTGTCGCAAGTACCCTCTTAAGTAATCCTACTAGGTACAATGTTATAGATAAAGTACTATTAGGAATATGAAAAAAATGGATACAATTCATTGGAAAAAGAAACTATGTATGTATGTATGTATATATGTATGTATGCATGTATGCATGTATTAATATCAAAGACAAAGTTACAAAATCCATAGCTGAGATCATGATGACCCCCTTTTTAATGTTTAATCGTTATTTTCTGTCTATTTATAAGAACGTTCACATACAGGCTGAGCCTAGTCACGTTTATTCAATAGTAGAAGAAGGAGAGTTGGTTCTTATATGCTACTTTTCTCTACCCAAAGGAGTCTCAAAGTGGCTTACAATCACCTTCCCTTTCCGCTCCCCACAACAGGCACCCTGTGAGGTAGGTGGGGCTGAGAGAGCCCTGATATTACTAAAGAAGAAGGGTTGGTTCTTATATGCCACTTTCTCTACCAGAAGGAGTCTCAAAGTGGCTTACAATTGCCTTCCCTTTCCTCTCCCCACAACAGACACCCTGTGAGGAAGGTGAGGCTTAGAGAGCCCTGATATTACTGCTCAATAACTTGAGCTTTCATCCTCCAAAACTTGCTGGAAGTCACATTTCTGTTCTTCTGTATGCAGATGATGCAGTAATTCTCTCAAGAACATCTATTGGACTTAAAAGAGCACTGAATGCATTGTCGTTATATTGTGAAGGGGAACAATTAGAGCTTAATTATCAGAAAACCAAAATCATGACATTTGCCAAAAGGCCAAAAAAATATACCTGGCACATTGACAGAACTAAAATAGAACAGGTTTCCTGTTTCAAATATTTGGGAGTCGTTTTGCAATCAACTGGCTGCAGGTTAGCCCATGGGGCTTATGTCGCTGGAAAGGCACAAAAAAGTGCAAATGCCATCCTCAGATTCCTTAGGCTGAAAGGAGGTCATTATATCCCCGCAGCTCTAAAATTGTTTGAAGCTAAGTCAATGGCACAACTGCTATATGGTGCGCAGCTAGGTCCTTATTCCAACTTTGCATTATTGGAATCTGTACAATCCAAATTCCTAAGAGCAGCCATCCAAGTCCCGAGATGTGTCTCCAGTGCCACCTTGCGACTTGAGACTGGCCTTATGAAGGTGGAGGCAAGAGTATGGTTAAACATTCTCAATTACTGGCTTAAAATCTCTTTTTTCCCCTGTAGATTAGCTTCTTTGATAATGAAGGATGGCTTCCAGTCTTCGGTGAGGGGGAAAATCGCAGTTTTGGGATTTTCTCCAGAATTTCTGGTTCGGATGGCCTATGACCAAGCTAAAGAGGTTATCAAACAGCGAGTAGTGGATATAGAACACCAACATGATCTAGCGAATACCTCTGCCTTCATTGTTAGTGAAGGCTACAGGTATGTCACAGCTCCCTTGGCTTATTTAAAGAATCTTGAGGTGCCTAGCCACCGGAGGGCCTTCACTTTAGCTCGTTGCAATGCCCTTCCCTCAGCTGTACTTGAAGGGAGATACAAGAAAACTCCCTATGGTGAAAGGAAGTGCCCCTGTGGCTCTGGTCAGATAGAAACATTGGAACATATCCTTTTGTATTGTCAGTTTTATGATGACATACGTTCCATATTTATCACACCATGGCTACATAGAGTCCCAGGGTGCTCAGGACAATTTTATATCTCCCTGTTGCTCACAGACACAAATTGTTCCATCACATATAGTGTAGCCAGGTTTTGTGCTGCAGCCATGAAAAGGCGGTGGAAGTTGACTAAAACTTAACAGACCCTGAGAGCATTTAGAACAATTTCCTATATTTCCATTTAATTCTAATTTATATTTTAGCAGACTCATAGTCTAAGTGTTTAACATAATGCTATTTTAGGAGTAAAACTGTGTTTTAGCCATATTATTTATGTAACTGTGAAATTATTTTGATTTTGCTGGTCTCTGACCGTAATAAAGAATACTACTACTACTACTGCTGCTTGGTCAGAACAGATTTATCAGTAGTAGTAATGCTACTGAGTTCAATGAGGTTCAACATTATTATTATTATTATTATTATTATTATTATTATTATTATTATTATTATTATTATTATTATTATTATTATTAATATCCTGCCTCCCCCCCCCAAAGGCTCGAGGCGGCTCACATAAAATCCCATCCCCTAGAATCCATAACAATGACAGTAAAATTACAATAATTAGCAACCAATTGGTCAACAATAAAACAACAAATGATGGCATCGCCCTAATCATCGAGTCTCCGCATCCTCATCTACAGGGAGGTGGAGGAAGCTGGTACTCACTACCGCCGGTTCAATATGTTAATTATTCCTAAATATGTGTGCCCAGGACTATAGCTGTGTAGCCCGCTGGTATGAGTGGTTCTCAGCTTTCCTAAGTTGCTGCTTTTTGCTGCTCCAGGCAGATGAACATGCTATCTTGATCTACCCTACAAGGCAGTTTTGTGGATGAAATGGAAGAGGAGTGATGTCGGCCACTTTGGGACCCCCTTGGAGAGAAGGATGGGGGAGAAGCCAAGAAAACCCATGATTTGGTGGAGGAAACACAGGTGGGCCCAAGAGCAGAGCTTCTCATCGCATCTCGGCTGGGCTGGGGCACATGACCAGCAGGGGCAACAATGGTGGCGCCCCCTGGCCAAGCTGTTTGCCCTGCCACAACCCTTGGGTTGTTTGGCCCCGAAAGGGGTCCTGACCCCCAGATTGAGAACCACTGCATTAGAAGCATTATTTTTACATGGTTGGAAGATGGCTGTGTTCTTTGCTGCAGTCCCCATCTGCAGTGATCTTGGAGCCCAGGAAAATAAAATCTGTTACTACCTCCATTTCTTCCCCATCTATTTGCCAGGAATTGAGAGGGCCAGATGCCATGATCTTCATTTTCTTGATATTGAGTTTCAAGCCAACATTTGCACTCTCCTCCTTCATCCACATCAAAAGGCTCTTTAGTTCCTCTTCTTATGACTAGTTCATTCATTATTTTGATGCCTAACATGTGTGTATGTGATTGTGTGTAATTTATTTATGAGGCTTTATTTGGAAAGCTATTATTTTTCTTTGGAAAGCTCTTGATATCCAGTAGTGCATTTTGGATGCAGTAAGTATCAGGCCACATAAATGGCGTGTAACAGGTAATCTAAATCCTAATCTTTAAACCAAACTCTAGTGTAGCATTTAGTTACAGATGTCCCAATTCAAAGACTTATTCAGGCAGCAACAAGCTGTCCACATACTGCTGCATATATGTGTGCACACATAAATTGAAACACACATAAAAACAAACATACTCCTACAGATTGGTAGTGGAAGTAATTCTGGAGCCTCTTTGGGAAAGATAGAAAGCCTGCGTCTAAGGTTTCCATTTTCCTCCAAATGTAAAATTTTGCTCTCTTGATAGCAGGATTGGAGGAGGGGGACTGAATTCAGTTCTCTACATCACAAAACAGTTGCTTAAATGGTTTCTGACCTTTTGTTGGGAACTACATGAAATTCTGATTTATTTGTCGTCCTTCCTCAAAGGCTCAGGGAAGCTTACAATAGTTACATTTTACAACAAATTAAAATTCCAATACTTATTGTAATCTTTTTTGTTTAATGCCCATTCTGCGGTTTTCAAGAGGCATTTTGATCTTGAAGGGGTTAATAAAGGGGTGAGAGTACCACTTCTTTATTTCTCAAATATTGTTCTTAAAAGTCTGTAATTCATTCCATTGTTTTTGTGGTTCTCTTGTTTGTGTAATGCTCCTTCCTGTTCTGTGTGTTATGAAGGCGTTTTGGCCTAGTAAGGGTTAATAAAGGCATGGAATTTTTGCCTTTTCATTTCTAAAATATTTTCTCCAAATGCCTGTAATGCATACCAGTGTTTTTTGTAGTATTCTTGTTTGTTTAATGCCTGTTCCGGCCCATTCCGGGCCATTCTGGCTTTTACCCTGGCCCTTTCGTTAGGCACATTGAATGCATACTTGGTTATCTCAAATTATGTCCAGGCATTCTTCATTTTTGTAGAAAGGCCTGGTTTTTGATGGTATACTTTTAGACCTCAACTGCAGGCCTGGCAGAACAGCTCTGTTTTATCAGCCCAGATCTGTTTAAGCCCTACACGGCCCTGATATCACTCAGAAGAACATTCTACCAGGCCAGCACCAGGGCTGAAAAGACCTTGGCTCAGGTTGAGGCCATTTTTATTTCTCTGGTGCCAGGGACCTTGAACAAGTTCTGAGTGCTCTATTCTAATTGTCTTTGAGTGGCTTAATAGAGAAGGTGGCCCCACAGTTATCAGGATCACAGGTGGTTTAGTGCTTTAAAGGTTAAAGCCAGAACCTACTTTCTGATTCAGTCTTCAATTTGGAACCAATGCAACTGGTAGCTGAGTGCGGGATTAAGATATCTGAAATCATGAATCCAATGTTTAAAAGATCAAGATTGTTTAATACATATATTACTAACTTAGGTTGAAGAGTTTCCAAGATATGTTACAGAAAATACAAGTGTTGCTTGTGTAGAAAATTTCCCATATAGAAGTGAAAAGTGTGACCGCAAATAACCATGGCTGCCAGTTGATGCTGCAGAGGGTGGGCCAGTGGCCTTGGCAGTGCAGCAGCAGGGGCGGACCCTCAGGAGCCTCTTTAAGGTGCTACATGGAATGGCCCTGTCTGTCCAACTCTGATAGCTGCCAGAATAGCTTCCCACCCGGCCACCCAAGGCTCAATGGTTCAATAGTTTGTTATATATATATATACATATATATATATACATATATATATTTGTCACAACAGTTAAAAGGGGTCGTGAGAAACAGACTGTTATTTCAGGGCTTCACTTTGAGTACTGAAGCCCTGAGGATGGGGGATCTCAATAAGTTACCAGCTTGAGGATGAGTGGGCTGGGTAGGCCTGGGGCTCTGAGCCAGGCTGCTGGGTGGCCAAATGAGGGTTAGGACTCTGGGGGCAAGAACCTACCCTCCTGGCTGGGATGGAAGTGGGTAACAGGGTCCATCCAGAGCCAGGTCCTAAACAGCTGGTCAGCTAAATGTCAGGCTCAATTTCTCATGCCAGGCCAACCCTCCGTCTGGAGGCTTGTTAGGCAACAGTAAAATCTGTGGCCTTGTTACTGCAAACCTGAGTCGCATCTTGCTTACCCACATGCCTTCCTGCCAGTCAATTTAATATACCATATATTAAGAAATGGTTACAAGAGTTTAGCTACTGAAAGAGAGCAGTTCTGCCCATATCTTTAAAATAATAAGTTGTCTTTCATTTAATTGCAACATTTGATTACTAATACTTGAATAAATACAGCTCCCTGTTTATCATCAGTAAAAATGTACTGAAAGTAAAATAATTGTTATTTTTGACGTTATTTTGGGATTCTGATATTGACATCATGGAAACAGATTATTATGCAGTTTCTTATCTCCCCAAACCCCCTGTTCCTGAAACGAGATTTAAATAAAATATTTCCAAGGATACAGAGGTTCTTTGATTATTTCTGCCAAAGGCCTATTATGCACTGGTGTTTTCCATTGCTTTCATTGTGCATCTCCGTCAGATTTTCTTTGTTGGTCTGCATTGATTTTCCTTCCTTCAGTGCTCAGTTTGCTTTCTAGACACTGTTTCCTGGGTTTTCTGAGAGTGCTTTTGTGCCATTTTTCCTTGTTTTCCTTCAAAGTGGAAATTCAAAACCATACAGATTTCCTTGGATAGCCCCACCCCATCTTTTGCTATTCCATTGAAGTTCATTTCTCTGCCCACATAGATGTAATTGCACCCACTCTACACTTTCCACCATTCCCCTCCCACATCAAGGTATAAGTTCCATTTTCCTTTGTTTTAATATTTTAAATATTTTAACAAGTGGCATGGGTCTAGTGATATGAGACTATTGCTGGTCTTGGATCACTGGATGTAAAAAAAAAATAAAACAATGGGGGAGAGGAGTTTAAAAGAAGCTGCATGAGTTTTGGTTCCCTTCTGGTATTGACTTGAAGGGGGGGAGGGGTTGAAGAAGAGCAGCATCCCTAGTGCACAAAGAGAGAAAGAAAGTAAGGATTACAGTGCTGCATATAAACAAAATAAAGGGTGGGGAATTATTAGTGTAGAATGGAATTAAAATGAGATACAAAGACAGAGAGAGATTCTGGGATAGGAAGCTTAAAACTCTGAAAACTTTTTTTCCCTTTAATGTTTTAGTGAACCAACTTTTTGGGGAGAGAACCATTTGTGCAGTCTCTCAAAGCTTAATATTAAAACGGTTAGGCTTATGGACCTTCTGCAAACTACCAAACTTAGGGATCCATCCATTTGGAGGACATTGTGCACAGGACAGGCTTTTAAAACTTGTCAATACTGTGTGCAGGATCAAATTCGAGAATTACAAAAAAACAAAAAAACAAAACCCATACACACATTTCCAAGGAAGGGAAGGAAATCAGCATTATTATGTAGCTGTGCTAGGGCATTGGGATAAAAACCCCCATTTTTTTCAGTTTGTGATGCAAATCTAAAGCTCTCAAAGCTTCTGCCACAGGGCAGGAGTGATTCCCAGGGACTGACATAATATTAAGGTATGCGATTATTCACCTGTGTGTTGTGTTTCTGTAACAGGCCCTGGAGATGAGTAATACATCACAAGGCCAACTAATAAACAGTTATTTCTGGCTATCCGGCCTGTTTATCCCATACCAAATGGGGAAGTTTACCTTATACACATCCCATTATTACCAAGTAATAATGACCCTCCCTCCCCCAGGAAAGTGCACAAAAGTCAAGAAAGCAAGAGTGGGAAAGTTAAGTGTTTCCTTTCCTCTTGTTTCCCTTTAAAATTTAATCAGCTGTTGCTTGTCTGAATCAACAAATCATGATGAATCACAATTCAATTATTTGGGAAAGTTTGATTTGAGCATTTAAACGAATGGGGGGATGGCAACTCAAACTGGATTAGGCCAATTTGTGCCTGAATCAAGGTTCATTTGAAGACTCTTCTGGGTGAATCAAACAAATACACATACTTAGTTCATAGCACAAACGTCAGCCATACCACAAGGCTTCCTTCACAACTCGACAAATAAGTATGATAATTAACTTAATAGTGGCCCACACATCAGCAGTGATCCCCTTCCTGTTTATTCAGCCTCTACTGTCCCCTCAACACCCAGCTGAGGAAATTTTAAAATGCACGATGCTGCCAGGTAACTTAGATGGATTGTTTCTCTTTGAGACAGGGTGTTTCACTAGCCAGAACTGAAGAAGATACCAGATAACAGAGCAGAGAGGGTTAAGAAGTCTAGTGGATCAGAAACAATTATCTGTCCCATTTGCCTTATAAGTTCGCCATTTTTAATTATGGAGTTGGAAAGATAGTACCACACCAGACAAATCTGAAATGGTTCCTCAGACATATAACAGGATATACTAGTCCATATTTATAATCAGGTGATTGCTGTAGTTCAGCATGTTTTTACCCATCTTTGTTCATCATCTCTACCCATTCCTGGTCTGATTTAGTCATAATGATCCATGATTTAGTTACATCTAAACTGGCCTATGCAGTGAACTCTACTTGGGGTTGCTGTTGAAGAGCTTTCAGAGATTGGATCTCGTGCAGAATCCTATGGCTACACTGCTGTTCAGGACCAGTTCCAGGATCATATCCCCCACCACCACCCGTTTCCCAAACCTATAGCAACTGAACTGTCTTCCAATCCACTCCCAAGCTCAATTCAAAATGTTGTTTTTGACCGTTAAAACCCTCCATGTATTTTATCTAATTTAGTATTATTTATGTTGTAAGACACCTTTAGTCCCTATAAAACAGAAAGAAAGCTAAATGTTTTGAATTTTAAAAATATTTATTTATTTATTTATTTATTTATTTATTTATTTATTTATTTTATTATTTTGGCACAAGGAGATAGCTGCCTTTAGAATCCTGAAGGCTGCAGTGACTTCTCAGCTTCTGGAATAGGATAGCTGATTTGGCTTCTTTTTGAGTTAGGGTTCACAAAACTGCTTTGTCACATGCTTGGGAATTTTGGAGGCAGTGCCTGGATCCAATGGATGAATGTTGTGATGTCACTTCCAGGGGATGCTTTAGACAGCCTTCCCTAGTTTCTGTGAGATATTAGAGTCATTATTTTTAGCATTATTCTCCCTGCTGCAATTGCCTGTGATGGCTAACCCAAAGCATTCCTCCCTTCTCAGATTGCAAATTGCAGACTTCACATGAGTAAACATTCCCTGGGCAGAGCTTTTTCCTGGCTGTTCTGGGTCCCAGAGGGCTGGCAGGGAGGTATTTATGGGCCTCCCATAGCCCCCCTCCAGATGGCACAGAGAAGCTGCATCAGGAGGTAGCTCACCCCCCCCCCCTCCCAAATCTGCTCCATGTTGAAAGAGGCCAGTAGGGCAGGGAAACTTACTGGCAGCAGGACAGCTCCCCTTCCACCCAGCAAATTTCTGACACTGGCAGGAAGTTGGAGGTGGAGAGCAGTCCCCTTATTAGGGTTTCCTGGCTGAGCCCTATGACTTACTCATAAGTAAACTTTCCTAAGGCAGAGGCTTTTCCTGGCTGCCATGTGTCAGCAGGGGGCTTTTTCTGGGCCTTGCACAGCCCTCCCTCTCCTGGCTATCTGCAGAGAATTTTAACTGATTGGTCCTCATTGACAGAAGTGCTCTCTCCCTATTGACAGCATATCCCAAGAGAGAGCCAATCAAGTAAGGAATGAGTTGGTTGCATGCACATTCAACTTTATAATGTTTAGTGATAGTGATGGGGAAATAGAAATATGTAGAGGCCATTTCCCCCGCTGTTAATCAGTTCCTCTGAGGCAGAAAACTGGAGTTGGAATAGAGCAATTGCCCACTTAGTAAATGGGAGGTGTAGGTTACAAAGACCAAGAAGTAGTACAAACACCAGGACACAGTTTGGACCTAAGGAGATTTGCCAAATGTAAAAAAAAAAAAAAAGCAGAGCTCCAAGACTGACTAACAAGGACTCTCCTTAGCAATCAGATTTCCCCACATTTTTTTTAGGATATTGACATCAGGGCCAGTCTTAGTCTTGGGCCAAGCATTCCAGGATGGGCCTCCAGAATCACTACTACCCCTCATACATATCCCCTTCCATCTCTCCCTGACAGGGCCAAGCTAGAGGCATCTCTCCACCTAAGCAAGTTCAGTGGGAGCCATCACCAGAAGCCTCAGATGGAGTGGGCCCAAGTGGTTGCTGCTGGGTTGGCTGCCTGAGCCCCAGATAGAACAGGCATATTAGGCTGTCACTGTGAGCAGACAGTCTGAGCTCAGGAAAGGATAGGTGCAAGTGCTGCCAGTGGGAGCCTGCTCTTTTCTCCCCCACTCCCCATGACTGTGGGGACATGGGTGTCAGGGTCCCTGAAATATGGGACCTAATCTGCTTCCCTTTGGGTAAGGCCAGGGGTAGTCATACTGCAGCCCTCCAGATGTCCCTGGACTACAATTCCCATGAGCCCCTGCCAGCATTCGCTACCCCTGGCTAAGGCCATCCCTGACTGGAATAGGATGATTCAGTTCAGGATTTTAATTAATACACTGTTGCTCTTTGTTCATCCAATACTGTGTCCTTGTGTCTTTATTCCAGAGGTGTTTGGGCAGATCCTTCCTCCACTAACGTGGCCAGTGTTTCTTGTGAAGACACCAAAGCTACACCATCCACAGGCTGCTTTGAAGGGTCTTGAGGAGCTCATGGAACTTGCCCAGCTGAGAATTCCAAATGTAGTCTGGCTAATATAAGGTTGTGAAATCAATATGCCAAGTGATGGGCTTTTGAGGCAGGAAAGGATTAGAAGAGAAAGCTAGAGGAAGCCCAGAGGGAGATGTTCCAAGCATATGAATAGATACCACTGAGCCAGCAAGCTTCACTGGGAGAGCATTTGACATTTGCAGGGCTGTAATGTTCAGAAAGCCTGCAGCAATTTGGCAGCCCAGCTTGTATCGAGGGGCATCACTGTAGGAAAGCAAAGCAGAGAAGCTGAAGGGAGCTAGGAGTTCAAGTATGGACATAAAAATGAACATGTATGGCACATCAACCTGAATGTTTAACAAAGATGTAAAACTGTGGAAAGGGAGAGTGAGCAGGTGGTAATGTGGGAATTTATTCTAAAAGGTAATCGGTGAGGGGGAATTTCTTGCACAAGAAACATTGATACCAGCAGAAAGTTCCTTGCTGCTGGTGCTTTAAGCCTGGTGGGGTTTTCCTCATTAAAAACAGAATGCAGGAAGAGGCTGCAGGGAGCATTGTGCTTCCTATGCAGAAAAGACACCTGTGCATCTCAAGGAGATGCCAGGTAATTTCTCTTGCAAAATTATCCTTGTGCACACCAAATGCTTTCTTCTTTATTTTAAAACAAAACAAAACAGGAATCACAATTTGTAACAGCAACAAGTCTTGTCAAGTACTGATCCTCCCCAATACTGATTTCCCCCTAGAAGCACAACATATGTAAACCAAAATAAAATGGTCAGTGTCAATGGGGCCTCCTACTGGCTCATTTTATCTGACTTTTTTCTGTCCCATTCCCACTTTCTATGCCTTCTGCCTCACAAAAACAGATCCTTATTTATAGTGCTATAAAGAGAGTAAAGCTGCTAAATTGAATGAGCTTTGGAGTAGATGGCCCAAAGAGCTGGCATAGTATTGTCCTCCCCCTTGTAGGATTCCCTCCCCTCCTCCCACGCACACATCTTCTCATTTTCTCTGCACGATGCATCTTTTTGTTCTAGAAGATGATAAAGGTCACAGTTTCTGAGCACTAGCAGTAAGGGACCATCTCCAGTGTTTAGTACAAGTGAAATGTATACTGTAATCCTGTGGCAAGTGTTGTCCTGCTATGCAGTCCCACAGAGTGGCTCATTGAGAAGCAGGTGAATCTGAATGAAAAGGACTCTCTTTTCAGTGTATGTTCTGCAAGACAGATCTGCCTACAGTGGAACATGCTGATGGTTATGCAGCTCATCATTTTGTAAGAGAAATGTGTCATTTGGAACATTAACTGAATTAAGTTTGTGTAGCCTGATGCATTGACAGCTTAGTTAGAAATGCCACACTCCTTTTTTTAAGGAAGCAACTCACTCCACTGAATAGGAGGTCTGCTCAGTTATCATTGAGTGACATTTATCCAGCCATTTCCTCTCCATCTCTCTCTTATGAGGCAGAAGGGAGCCACACTTACTAGGTTGATCTATATGGCAGGTCTGTTTTCCATTTTATTTACTATATATTCTGCTTCTGTTTTCAAAGTACATTTGAACATGCCAGCAGTGTGTTCCAACCATTTTCTGCGATGAAATCAGATGTATGGATAGATGCCTCTGCACAGTGTACCCTTTGGCGGAGATTTGGGCATGCCCTTGAACTTTGAGTAAATCATTGTCCAAACGCGTGCATCAGTTATTGGAAAATAAGATAAATAGAATGAATTGCATGTAAAATTGCAGAGTTTTTAAGAATATACAGAAGATCCTTGGAGGAGGTCTGCTGTATTATTTCATTCAGTATTTGACTTTGGGATGAGAACTTGCATGAGACCTATTGCAATTTTGCCCCATCTCTGTGAGATAAGTGAATACATGAATCCAACAATTGGTCTATCAACATCAGTATTATCAACTCTGATTGGCAGTTGCATTCTGTGATCTCTGGTAGAAACCTTCATGTCACTTGCTACCTAATCCTTGACTTGCAGATGTGAGAGATGACATTGTGCCAGAAAGAAGAAGCCAGCATGGTTATAATGGTTAGTCCTGGACAAGGATTTGGAGACCCAGGTTCAAATCCCTACTCTCATGAAAGTTTGCTCAACCAATTTCCCAAGTTTGTTGTGAGGATAAAATAGAGGAGGGAAGAATGCTGGAAGCCATTTTAGATCCCATTTGGAAGGAAAATGGTGTATAAATGAAGCAAATAAATCAATGTGCTAGAGCAAGGTTAGAGAAAGTTTCTGAGACATACTGGGCCTCTGAGTGAGTTACTGTTTCTTGTTTCCTAAGAACTGGATTGCAGGTGTTGCATAATATGGTTAAATTTCCTAAACTAATTTCCATAATTTTCACTGATCATGTTTTGCTGACCCATTCCAGTGACTGTGGTTGTGTACTACAGACCTTTCCCTTAGCACAGCATATATGCTTAGTTATAAAGAAGGTCATGATTGCCCATGAACAGTTTTGCCCAAGAGAACGTAGAGAATCATATGCTATAATCCTCCCTCCCCATTTCATTGTATTATTTCATCAGCTGCATATAGTTGTTAAAAGGAAAAATGTGAAGAGGAGATATATGTTAGATTTTCCATGCCACTTTTGAAATAAGGACATAAAGGCTTAACTTAGAAGGGGGGAAATATCTATTGATACATTGCTGTTATATATAGATTAAATATCTATATGGAATGTGTATCTTGTCACAATATTATAATAATTCTTGTAGAGTTAAAATCAGGGTCATTACTTTATTTTACTTTTACTTTTTTAATTTACAATCCACCTAACAATTTAATCATTCTCAAGGCAGAGAACACTTAAAAGAAAACACATTACTCAGTAATAAAGTATCTACACAGTACAAGAGCAACAGTAACTCTCCCTTACACATGCCTCAATTAAAATCAGATTAGTCACATCTAAATCATGTCTAAATATGCAGTTATTTACTGTCAAGATCCCTAAATGATGGATCTCAGCAGGCAACTCGTTCCATAATGCAGCAGAAGTATTTTCTGTTGCCCCAGAGGGTCAGACCAGAACCAATGGGTTTAAATTAATTTAAAATAATTTTTGGCTAAATATCCGGAAGAAGTTCCTGACAGTTAGAGTGATTCCTCAGTGGAACAGGCTTCCCCGTGAGATGGAAGCACAGGCTAGATAGTCATCTGACAGAAATGCTGATTTTATTAACTTAGGCAGGGTGGACAGGAATGGATGTGCCAGAGTTTATCTCTTGTGGCCCTTCCTTGCATTCCCAAGGAATTACTAATTGCCACTGTGGGATAGAGAGTGAATTTCCTCCAAGCCAAGCTGGATTCTGGAGATTTTGAGTGGATGGATCACTTGGGCATGAAATTGTGGTCACTGTGAGTTGACAGGTAGTTGTGAGTTCCTGCATTGTACAGGTGGTTAATCTAGATCCATGTTCCCCAACCCCCAGGCTGCGGTCCGGTACCGGGCCATGAAGCCCTTGGTACTGGGCTGCGGCAGGGGGAGGCGCTGGCAAACCAGTGGGCATGCCTCCCTCCCCCCCCCATGGTGCAGGGGGGAAGGCGTGGGTGCAAACGCACAGGTGCAAAAGCTCAGCTGGTAAGTGCCACAGTGAGGGGGGAGGTATGGGTGCAAATGCACAGGCACGACAGCTCCACGCCTGCATGTTTACGCCCACTGGCGAGCATTGCTCACCCTGCAGTGTGGCACTCGCCAGCAGGTGCAAACAAGCAGGTGTGGAGCTGCCACACCTGCATGTTTGCACCTGCTCCTCCGCCCCCTTTGCGTTTGCACCCGCACCTCATGCCAGTGCCCTTGCCTCCCTCTTCCCCCCCCCCACTGACTTAATTTTCAAAATTTGCATTCTGTCTAACTGGGCATCACTTTGTAATATCCAGTCTCTAAGGTGAGAGTTATTAGCTGAAGGATTTAGGAGGTCATCGGAGATAGAGTAACGTGCAACAAGGCTATTAATAATGCTATGCCATGCTGGATCCTTAGATAACATTATATTAAAGGATTGATGACTAAATTTGTTTAATTTGGCTAACCTAACTTTCCCCCACAATTTTAGACTTGCAAAATGTACTCGGGCTCTAAGAGAAGGCAGACCTGTTTCTGCCCTCATCAAAACAGCCAGAGTTCTCCTAGGTAGGGCTAGCATTCACCTTAAGAATGTATTTTGAACAGATTCTAGCCTAGGTATGATGTTTTCCTTCCATCCCCAGACCTCTACTCCATACAATAGATGGGGGATAACCTTGCACTTGTATAATTTGAGGGCTGGATCAATGAGGAAGCCTCCTGTTGTATAAAAAAAACTTCAGAATAGTGCCCAATAGGTATGTTGCTGAGGCTCTAATGGTGTCCAGATGAAGCTTCCAATTCAGGCTCTCACTAAATGTGATACCCAGATAGTTAAATGAATTGCACTGGCTAACAGATTTTCTAGATATGCTCCAAGAGAATTTTTTGGCCCTTTTTTAAAAGACCATTACTATTGTCTTATCATAGTTTATTTTAAGACCTTCTTCTTTACAATAAACACCAAGTTGTTGTAATAGTCTTTGCATCCCAATTTATGTGAGGGAAATTAGGGCCATGTCATCCACATAAAGTAAAATAGATATTTTTTGACCTCCTAGTATAGGAGAAACAAATTGTGGGCCAGAGAGTCTTTCTACAATGTTGTTTATGTATAAATTAAACAACAGGGGAGCTAATACACATCCCTGCTTGACGCCCTTGCATGTTGGAATTCAGTTTGTTAGGGAACCTGAAATTCCCACTCTAATTTAATCTTAACTGTCAAAGTGCAACTCCCGCAGCAGAAATAGGAGCCATCTATCAATGTTCAAGTCTGCTATTTTTTGCCATAAGGGGCTGCCTAACTATAGAATCAAATGCTGTGGCCAAATCAACGAATGCAACATACAACACTTATTTAGGGAATGGGGGATGTTTGTTTGGAAGAGGTTGGCTGCACATCTACCATAGCTCAGGGAATTAACATCTTTAAAGGGTAGCAAGCCGAATTTGAAATTGGTTAAGATGAGTTGGTTCACATACTTTGATGCTTATGTGGGGAAGTTTAATGGGTAAGTTTAGTAATCTGTCTGGCTGGAACAAAGAGCCACTGAACCTGACTGAAGGCTCCTCCAATTGGAGGAAGGCTTTAAACATTGATGAATTACAGAAAAAATGCTAAAAGCCTTTGGTTTTGTTTGGAAACTGTACATCACAATTGTGCATGATCAAATGTGCCTTGAACATCTCTGTATTTATTGCTTAAAAATGCATAAACCATCTATAAATTTCTCTTTATCATCTCCAAGTTATATTCTACCTGCCTTTCTGGATGGTAGTAAAGTAATGGAAGGAACATATGTTTATATGTATATGGAACTTCATAAATCCATTTTCAAAGCACAAAAGTCTTGAAAACATCAACAACCTTTTTTTGGTCAGCAATTACAAAATGGCATGTGAGACGTCACACCCAGTTCCATCACTCATATCAAGTGATTGGTATGTCATGTAACTGAATGAAACAAGAAGACAGAACAAATTACAGAAAAAGAAATGATGAAGAACTCTGATCTGCCTTAGACAATCACCTCAGGCAGTAGCAAAAATAGGTTTTGAAATAAGCCACTGGCAACAAATCCTGCAGAGTACATTGTTTGCAGAAAGGATTTTGCAGATAATAAATCTATACCGAACAGCAAGCACTCCCAGTGGGTGTTTTATGTATTTACCTAGTGAGGCAACATGCTCACTGACTAAATAGAGGAAGAACTGTGACCAAGAAAGGTGACTGTCTTAAAACAAAACAAAAGCAAAAAATGTCCCTGAGATCCAGTACAGTGTTGTTATTACAATGAAATTCAGATATGGAAGACCTTAGTGGGTCTACTGTAACACTGATCCTCAGGCCAAAGATACTACCAAGGTCCAAAAGCCACTGAAGCACTTGTGAAGCTCTATACAAGTAGGAAGGTTAATGTATTATTTCAATGGAATGGAAAATGAATACACAAGTTACTCATTGAAGTCAAAAATAGACACAACCCAATATTAAATACAAACATATTCCAAACAGAGTCATACAAATATTTTAAGATATTCCTATGACTGTTAAGTAAGAGTTTAACTTTTACTTGAAGTCCCACAATTATTTTTTTCACCTTTTCCTCCCAATTCTTTTTACCATTTTTCTTTGTAGTTAAACATGAGAACCTGTTAACATCTCAATAATATTGTTCAGGAGTGCATTAGGAAGTGACGTGAGGATACTTCTACAGTGGCTGATCTTCTTTTTCCAAGGTCAGGAACAGAGGTAGCCATTAGGGCAGAACAGTCACACTGCTGCTCACTTCCATGTGGGGAGTCCCAGGGTGCGATTATCTCCTCAATGTTCTTCAACATCTATATGTGCCCTCCTGCACATCTGGTCTTAGGGTTTGGACTGGGATATCAATAGTATGCTGATGACATCCAGCTCTACCTACTGATGGATGGCCAGTCAGATACCACCCCCCCCCCAGGTGCATTGGCCTGGTTGTCTGCAGGCCATGACTGGATGACTCTGACAGAGCTGCCTGTAGCTCAATCCCTCAAAGACGGGGGTTCACAGGTCCAGTTGTGGTACCATGTCTCCTCTGCCTAAGCAGTGTACAACTGATATATTCATGCCTTGTCATGAATTTGGACGTGTTCTTTGATACCTCCCTGTCAATGGAGGCTGCTAGCACCCTATGTGGCCCTGGAAGACATTACCACAGTGATACATGCAATGGTTGCCTCCATGCTGGATTACTGTAACTCACTCCATGAAGGGCTACCTTGATCTTGACCCAGTAATTATGAGGACCTTAGGAAGGGCACAGTCAACCTGCCAGTTCTGGATCAGGTTCAAAGTGCTGTCAACCTTGCAGTTCTGGATCATGTTCAAAGTGCTGATATTCACCTAGATTCCTATTCAGTCCAGTACCTGGGTAACTAAGGGACCACCTCTCCCAGTATGTCCCCCAGAGAGCACTTTGTTAATCTGGTGTAATTTTTTTGGCAATCCCTGTACCAAAAGACATCTCCCTGGCCTTGACCATAGCCAGAGCTTTTTCAGCCCTGAATCTGGCCTGGTCTAATGAGATACCAGCTGATACTAGTGGCCTGATGGAGCTATCCCAGTTCTGCATAGTGATCTTCCTCCAGGCCTACAGTTAAAACCAGAGCAATCTAGTAAAATAGGTATCTCTTTACTTCTCTTAGGCTCCTCCCTCTCTTTTTCTGTGCCACTGACCAGATGTAAGTCCCATAGTCTACAGGCAGGAATTGACAAATGATGGCTTGGTTAGGTGGGTGCTGGTTAGACAGTGATTGGATAGTTACATTTTTAATTTTTAAAATTTTAATTCAAATTAAAATGAATTGTATGCATTTTAATTATGTTGTACACAGCCCCCATTATGGGAGTGAAGCAGTATAAAAATCCAATAAATAAATTGACCTGGAGCAGACCAAGTTGAGTGGCTCCTGTAGCATTACAAGATGGTGATTCAGGGACACATAGCTCAGTGGAGCAACAATGGTGACAGAGAGCATCTAGAAAATGAGGTTCAGAGTGCTGTAACAACATCCATGTCCCCAGAGAATCCTAGAAATATGGGTGCCTAAAATTATGCTTCTGTGAGGTTCCCACTAATCCATCGGAGGATCCCCTCCAATATTGAGATCTCTAACATCGAGATCATTGTTAGATCTATTGTATTGGTGCCACCCTCTTCTGAATATTATACTCCCCACCAGGCTGAACTTGGGGGGAACTCAGGTAACTAATATCAGAATTGTGACCACCACCGCTTATATGTTATATGTAACTTTTGTTGATGTTAATTGGGGTTTTTATGGGGATTTTATTGTGTTTTACCTATTTATGTTGTAAACCGCCCTGAGACCTATTTGGAGAAGGGCAGTCTAAAAATTAAATCATCATCATCATCATCATCATCATCATCATCATCATCTATGGGTAATGAGGGGTTAAAACCCATCTCTAGAGTGCATTAGCCAGAGCAAGGCACTCTGAGCTCTGTGACTGGCCAACCACAGCTGAGTGGGAATTGTCATTAGGGATGTGCACTTTGGTGCAGCTTGGCCACCTTGGCCATCACTGAGGTGGCCAGCACCATGGCATGGAGAGGAAGGGCAGCGGTGGTGTGCTAGCCAGCAGCCATGTGTGCAGCCACCAGCTGATGCACTGCCACCGCCACCCCTCCTCTCCAGGCTGTGGGGCTGGCTGCCTCGGGCTTTGGTGATCGCCGAGGCAGCCAAACCAAAGCACACATCCCTAACTGTCATACAGGCTGTGGTCTGGAAGGAATTTCAGTTCAGTCTGAGACTGGTCTAACAGAGGTTTGGTTAGCTGAAAAGCTTTTCTGAATAGAAACTAGTGAAAGTACTGAGCTTTTGTTGGAACTTTTGGACTTGACTTGGTCCTGAGTCCCTCCAGATAAATCTTAGAGCTGCAGAGTAATGGAGCATTTATTAGTTACTATTGGGGATGAGGCACAGCACTTGGGGGTTTAAAAGAGAAAAATCTTTACTGGAAATATTATTTACAAATATATATCATTCATCTGCTTCAGTGACATGAAGCAGTGCCAACCTAACAGGACAAAGTTTATCAGATAAACTCTGAAGTAGAAACTGAGGGGAACGAGGCATTTCTGCAGGGGTAGCAGAACCAGAGCACTTTATTCTAGTATTCTAGCCCAGGAGCAGAGCCTTATGCCACCCTAATAATGCCCAGCAGCAGAACTCAAAACTAACATGCTAGTGCCCAGCAGAAGAACACAATGCCCCTTTGTGGCAAATGCCAGCTCAAGAGAGCTGCAGCACAAAATCACAAACCTGAGCACTGGTCAAAATAACAAACCTGAGCACCTATAGCACTGGTCCTACTGGCCAGACTCAGGGCTCAGAGGCACTCCATCTCTCTGCTCATGTTAAGCAGAGGGCTTTAGTTACTTGATGCCTTGGTTGAGAACCCACATTTTGTACCCTCCTGATTATGAACTTTTGCTCCCCTGGTGGGTTTCAGGTGTTAGGTTAGCTCAAGACTCTGAGCCACACTGCCTTTCTCCTCATGCTGAATGATGCAGCTTAGCTACTGGGTGCCTTAACTGAGGACCCACACTTTATGCCTTTCTGTTTGTGAACATTAAAACAAAATCAAAGTCCAGTGGCACCTTTAAAACCAACAAGTGAGGTTTGTGTTATGTGGATTCAATACTCTGAGCCACTCTGTCTTCTCTACTCATGGCAAATTGAGGTGATTAGGTACTGGGTGCCCTGCTGAACAACCTATATTTTATATGCTCCTGATAGTAAAGTCCTCTCCTCTGCCAGCGTTTGTATGTTAGGTACTTTGAGCCATCTCATCTCTTTGCTCATGCTGAATGGTGGGGTTTAGCAACTGGATGCTTTGGCTGAGGACCAACAATTTATACCATCCTGATTGTGAGCTCCTCCCTCCTGCTAGAGTTTGGGTATTATGTGGACTCAGGATTCTGAGCCACTACATCTCTGTACTCAAACCCAGTTCCTTAGCTGAGCACTCTTGTTTTATACTGTCTTGATAGTTAACTCATCTCTCCTACTGCAATTTGTATGTTAGGTGGACTTAGGTGGACGGGGCTCTGAGCCACCCTGTCTCTTTGCTCATACCAAGTGCCTCAGCTGATGAGCAATATTGTATGCAGTCCTAATAATAAATTCCTTCCCCCTGTTGTGGTTTGGGTGCTAGGTAGACTCAGGACTCCCTGTCTCAAAGCTTGCTTTCCTTATTTCACATTTTTCTGCAAATCCAGTGCCCTTGTCAGGTTTTTAGAAAAAGCTGTTTTACTTTTTCAC
This sequence comes from Paroedura picta, assembly GCF_049243985.1. NCBI lineage: Eukaryota > Metazoa > Chordata > Lepidosauria > Squamata > Gekkonidae > Paroedura > Paroedura picta. The sequence goes on along the minus strand of NC_135374.1, from coordinate 81,778,325 downwards.
AGCACCAGTTACTTAAGTATCCAAAGATATTCCAACTTTGCTATTAGAATATAAGATTTGCTGTTTCTGGATCCATAGAGTTTCAGTCTTGAAATATTTCCTTTCACGATAGGCCATGTTTTGTATTAGTGAATTAACTTTTAAAAATAATCCTTAGAGCCATGAAAAAAGTGGTTAAAATTATTCCCTTTTCTTGTAGGCATCACATTGATTTTTGAAAACAAAACAAACTAATTGCATATTAAATCATTTCTTACAAAGACATCTTGCATTTCAAAGAAGATTCACTTTTGTCTTGCAAATGCTTAGTGGCATTTTTAATGTGTGTGTGTTTTAATACAGCAGGATCCTTTGTGTCTAGACAATTCAGGGGACATGACATTTGTGATTACCAAATTACAGTGAGTAAACTAGAACAGGGGCTGGCATAAATGATGCAGAGTAGACAAGATATAAGCAGCAGATGAGAAATCTTGATAAGAAGAGTCTAAATCAGTGATTTTTACTGTAACTATAAAATGCTATTACCTGCTCTGCCCAAGAAATAGTAATGGCACTGTCTAATTTAGTTCCTCAGTTATTTTATTCCATCTCCACTATTATAATGTTTTGCTTTCTACTTTGTTCCTCTTTCACGTTGCTCCTGTTCCTTCTCAACATTATCGCCACAATAGAACTCAACATTCTATGGCTGCTATTGGGGGAAAATCCATATATTTTTTGAAAGAATCAAAGCCTTCCTGATTTTTGACATATTGGTATTGTCCCTTTGCCATCTGTCACATTCTCCTCTAGCCCTGCTGGGTCAATGAAACATTTTCCCAGTCTCATACCTTTCCCTTCCTCTTTGTACCTAACACTACTTTGCTCACCATACCATTGGGAGGGGAGGGGGTGCTATAGGCAAAGCTTCTAGGATTCTAAGGATTTTTAAAGGAGTTTTTATATGAAATCCATTTTTGATTAGCCCCAATGGGTTCATCCATGTCCCCAGAGAATCCTAGAAACATAGGTGCCTAAAATTATGCTTCTGTCAGGTTCTCAATATCTAAGAGACAATCCCTGTCCTGCTGCCAAATCCAAATGCCAGTTGGGGAAAAACATATTTCAAGGTTAGGATATGTACTTAGACAGTAAACACAATCTCTCTCTCTCTCATACACACACACACATGCTCACACACACTCACACACAAGCACACACACGTGTGTGTGTGTGCGTGCAAATGTATGTATGTATAAAAATTCTGCATTGTTTCGCCTTTATTAGTTTTGCGTGAATCCACTTTATTTTTACTCAGCGATTCTAGATTGGATTCCTCACATTAGATTCTCAAGCTCACACTTATGACAATGAAAAAGGACATGATCTCTACTCCTATGCATAAATATGCAAACATACATTCATGGAAATCAGAGTCCAGTAGCACTTTTGAGACCAACAAAGATTTATTCAAGGCGTGAGCTTTCAAGTGCAAGCCCTCAGACATTTACATTTCGAGTGCTTGCACTCAAAGGCTCACACTTTGAATAAATCTTTGTTGGTCTTAAAGGTTGGTCTTCAAGATTTTATTGTGCTACTTCAGACCAACACGGCTACCCATTTGAATCTATACATTCATAGGTTACTTGATAGGCTGACCTGGAACTATCTGTTTGTTTGTTTGTTTAGCCTCTTTCAGGCTTCTAAGAGAGGCATGTCTGTGAAGAATGTACAGCTGGGGCAGAGAAGATCAGGGATCAATTTGTTTGTTTATATGACACTCCCCTCAACAGTGGATAATAAGGATGTACATTTGGATATAGCTGAGCTGAACATATATACAAGAAAATACCGTATCAGTTTTTGTTTGCTTGTTTGTTTGTTTAGTATATGTAGTCAGGTATTCAGATGGTATCTGGAATTTTCCAGGATATTAGTAAATGGGTCCCATTTTTCTCCAGTAAACATTTTGGATTAACCAGAAGTATTGGAGGTCAGAATTTGAAGGTTCCCAGGACTATAGAAATCAATGGAGGATGGCTGGGAGAACTTTGTTCAAGGGCTCTGCTTTTTTTGGTCCAATTAATTTGACATGTGGCATTTTTAAAATGGGTAGGTGCCAGCAGCAACGTGGCAAGTTTTGTGCCAGTAGCTTTAGAAACAGCCTTTCCAAACTCCTGGAAAGATTCTTCATGGGTAATAATAAAGGCAAAACATTTGAACTCTCTCAAAACAAACAAGCAAAAAATGATTTGTATATCCAACTGGTATTTGGAACTTGGGAAACTTGTCTACTGATATTTTTCTACTCTGATATTTGGATCCCAAAAATGCAAAAAAAAAAAAAATTTAGCTTCACACTCATAATGGAGGCCCAAATTAAGAGACAAACAGAAAATACAACAGAAGCAAATAATGTGGAGAATAAAACTTATCTGCTTCTGCTAGTAGATGTCCCAGCTCTTGGCTATGACTTGCAGGCTCAGATCCCAAAGTCAAGAATGCTTTGTATGTTGCTCCTTCTGTTGCTTCTTCTGTTGCCACCAACCCTGAGACAGCTGGGAAGAGTGGGTTATAAAACAGCTATCATCATCATTGTCATTACTATTCACAGCTCTGTACATGTGCAGTCTTCAAATATATGAAGCAGAGGAGAAACCAACTCATCCATGTCTTACACGGCAGTCTGCTACCACAGTGCTCTGACTTCCTTCCCTTTGCTTGACATGTACTACTTTACATTAGGACTGGGGGGGGGAGGTTGTACCCCACTTTTTATTACCTGAAGGAGTCTCAAAGAAGCTTACAATTGCTTACTGTTCTTCTCACAACAACAGAAACCCTGTGAGGTAGGTTTTAGTCCGAAAGAGCTCTGAGAACAGTGACTGGCCCAAGATCACTCAGCTGGCTGCATGTGGAGGAGTGGAGAATCAAACCTGGTTCTCCAGATTAGAGGCTACCAGTCCTAACCACTACACCAACCACTACACACTGCACATTGTGTGCAGTGTCTTACTTACATTAAAACTGGAACTATACATGACGAGGTCTTGCACTGTCATTACACTATCGCAACCATTCAGTATAAGACAACGATGTGTGAATTGTACCTAAGTAATTTTTCTTCTCATTGTTTTCCATATTTCTTCACTTTTTCAAGTTTCTTCACTCCCATTTGCTTCACATTCTTCCCCTTTCTTCAGCACATTCAATTTACAGCATAATACTGTGGGTCTGAGTATTTGCATTTCTAACCACTTCTTGACTCTCTTTGTTCTTCTGGAACTTACAAAAAGTCTGAAATGTATTATGCTTGAGACCCAGGATGATGTAGTAGCTATGAGTGTTGCACGAGGGTGTGGAAGACTGAGGTTTGAATCCCCACTCATGTCATGAAAGTTCATGGGGTGACCTTAAGCCAGGCACCATCCCTCAGCCTACTCTACTTTGCTGGGTAGTTGTTAAGGTAAAATGGAAGTTATAAGCCACTTTCAGTCTCTATTGGTGAGAAATAGACAGATAAACTTCTAAGCTTCATATCTCTCTTTCTATCCTATTTCCATGGAAGCTCTATCCACATGTTTGACAATATGGGTTGATGCAGGAAGGCATTTTGAGCTGGAATAAGACATGACACACTGATGTTGGGTATAAACAATGTCACAGCTTTATTTACCTCCCCATGGGAAGGTTGGTGCAGCATGAGAGAGGGAGCCTGACCTAGCAGTTACCAGACTGCACTACAACCCATGGAGTCCAGAGGTGCTCTGGGGATCTGCATCATTCCCAACCAGGAGAATAGATCCCCTTGCTTACTGAAATCTGCCACTAAAAGAAACAACCTATATTGGGGAGCCAAAGGGAGCCAACCTCAGTTGGTTGTCCCTAGGCCACCTGACAAATGAGCCCATGTCCTCCCAGCTGGGTCAGCTGTGCTTGTTTACATACTGCCTCTCAGGGAGGACCTGAACCCCACAGAATCTCATCCTTCTTTATGGAGACCTGCTGAGAAAACACTCAACGACATATTTTTGGGCAGGAAAGGGAATTTGCATTTAAATATAATTTGCAATTTTTCATTAACATTTATCCAAATTTTTAAATAATTTACAATTTTATCACATACGTATAAAGAAGCTTGTCACCTCCTGACATTTCCATTTACCATCAGTTTGTTTTGATATTTTACTTACTGGCTTAGGTGTTAAATACCATCTAAAACATTTTGTACCAGTTTTCTCTCAATATCCGGCATTTAGTTAGCTTTAAGGTTTTACACCATAGGTGTTCCCAGTCTTCCATCATAATTGGTTCACGCAAATTCTGTAACCATTCTTGAACCACTTTTGCCCTACTTTCTCTCAAGAGTTTTGCCCAAGCAGTAGCCTCCAAATATGACTCAAATTTCATTTCCTATTAGATTTAGAGGCAACTTTGTTTGTTTAAGTTCTTGCCCTTTGGAAATTGTATTCTTATTATAACTCTTCTTGCTTTCCTTGACATTCTTTGGCTGTTTTGCCTAAGCAAGAGCTCCAAAAATAACCTCAACATTTAGCTTGAGGCTAAATTTCATGGCTACTCAAATGGAGCAGTTACATGTAGCAACCTTAAGAAGATATTAGCTCAGATAGAAATCTACTATGACGGAGAGCCAGAGCAAAACATAAGTCAGGAGTTGGCTCATCACTGTGAAATCATTAACTACTACTAACTGTGCACCATGTTTGATTTGTTTAAGACCACATTCATCACAGAGTTATAACCCTGAAATTAAGGGTGGCAAGAATGTGATAGGAGACTTTTGTGTGTTTATTTTTTTAATTAATAATGTAACAAAAGATAAAAAAGAAATGCCTCAAGGCATTTGATCTTGCACATTACTTGAACAGCATATACAGTGTTATATCTGAAGTAATTATCTTGCAATTTATGTACCGTAAGGAAACTATATCCAATGCAATGCTAGGAATAACACTGAAAAAGCAATTACAATCTTTCATTTGTCTTAACTTTCCTCTTACATCCTATATAATATAATCACAAATGTGGTTTACTTTGTTAGACTTCATTGTAAGTCATATCAGATTGCTACACTGTGATTCTAATTAAGTTACTGTAGTGGATTATCACAATTTTCAAACTTTATTTGCTTAAATCAATGTCAGCATAAAGCCTAAAGATACCTCTTCAAGTTTCTGTAACAAGGAGAAAATTTTCATTTGTTTGAAAAGCAATTCCATAATATTTATTTTAATCAGTATATTCATTATTATATAATAGTGTTGTACATAATAAGAATGGGAAAATATGAAACAGTGTAATTTGAAAACCACAAATAATTTAGGTGCAGTTGTTCTCACTAACAGCTGGATTCTCTACTGTCCTGACCATGGACCTTGTTGCCATTTTGGATTCCAGTAGACATTTTTCAGTCAGAGATATCAAGGAAAGGTGTGATTTATGACAAAGCTATCAGGTATTTTCAAGAATAATTTGCCAGTAAGCCATGTATATTGTGAGCCAGTATGCTAATCAGCTGGAATGGGGTTATGAATGGCATGTCAGAGTAGGACTGGGAAGATCAAGATTCAAATCCCCACTTAGCCATGCAGCTTAATGCATGACTTTGGGCCATAAAGATTACTGTGTGACCTTGGACCAGACAATCTCTGTGTCAGCCTTACTCTTCTCACAAAGCTGTTTGGAGAATAAAATATAAGAGCTGAAAATCATGTAATCCTCCGAGTCTCTTGAAGGAAGGGTGAGCATAAATCTTATAACAATCAGGAATATGGTAGTTCCTGAGGGATAATCAATGTTATCTTAAATCATTAAAAAATGGGAAATGTTCCCTCTCCCCCAAATAAGATTTATCCATAGGTTAGGTTCAAGAGAAAAGCTTGTTCACTTGTGTCATTGTTGGAATTTAGCTACCCCCAGCTTTGGTGCAGATGCTTGCAGGGATACCAGGAAATGTTCTATTGCACCTTAATTTGTTCACCAAATGCTTTAGGTATCAAGGATAAGGAGGGGAGTTTAGATTAAAAACACAGGTCCAAGGCAATGACAAGGATCCTTAGATGCCGCCCAATAGCCCGTGATCCCTTGAATAACCATGCTGCTTCAGTCGTGATTTTCAAGACTCATGGGAAATTAAAGGATTTCAGCAGCAAGACTGGGACAGCTATCTGATTTGCCTAACAGTGGCTGCCATTTGAGCAGCAATGCAAACCTGATGAAATGGTTGTGGCAGCATAGGATTGGGTGGCTTGCCAACAATGTGTTATTTAGTGGAAAAACTGGTTGAAATTCTAACTTTCCAGTAATGACCGTCAGAGGCTAGAAACCTGCTGATATTGCTATAAGTTAGGTTTAGTAATCAAATCTGAGAGCTTAGATATAGCAATCTCTCTGATGGTGTAATAATAACAGATGTAGTAATAGGAAAATAATATGTCCTGCTTGGCATCATAGGGGGAAAAGAAAGGTCAGATGCTCAATGCCTGGAAAAAGTGATTTGATATATGGAACTGCACACTGTAATGTCTCATCACCAACACAATAATGCATCACTGTCATATTGTAGAATAATGGGGTTATAAAAATATGAAACAGGTAAAGCTATATATAGGATGCCAACCAGTAGAAAACCAATATTTCTATTGAGCCCTAAAAGTGAAATGGACTTTTTTTACTCAGGGATTCTATGTTTAAAGTATCCAATCAAAGACCCCTCCCCCCCCCCAAAAAAAAAGACATAGGCAAAAACTAACAGTCCACCCACCACCACAGGATTAAATGATATAAAAATAGCAGGAAAGTGCGTTCTTTCTAAATTTTTCAAAAAATAAAACACCAGTACTTGGTAAGATAAAAACATCTTCATATGTTGCAACTATACAAATCCTATTCGCAAACTCAGCTGGGACACCATCTATAAGAACAAGGACAAGGAGGCACCTGTGGTTCTGATTTCCGTGTTATTGTTGCAGGTTCAGTGGCACATGAAGGCAGAATTTCAGAAGAGTCCAGGTGGCAGTCCACAGTTGTTTCTTATAGTCAGAATCATTGCTATAATTAAGTGGAAGCTGGATAAGGACATAGTGCTACTTTAGCACCAGTCTGGAGTCAAACAGGAGCACAACTATACCTGAAAGGTGTGCTCCCCCCTCACTTTCTGCCTTTTTGCAGATGACTGCTCGGAATTAAAGAAGTTATGTTGGACCTCTCTCCCTTAAATAACCATGCTGCTTCAGTCACGATTTTTCAAGGCTCGAGAAATTAAGGACTTTTAGTAACAAGACCTGGACAGCTATCTGATTTGCCTAACAGAGGCCAATTCTGTATGAGTGGAAAAGGTTGGGGCAGCATCAGTATGGACCCAGGGGCAAAATCCTGTGTCCACACAACATTGCTGCCTGGCCGCTGCCCTCCCAGGAAATTTTGGAGGTACAATTTGGGAAGAACTTCAATTTCTCCTAATATGTATGATATTCCATACAGGCTGCTCTCCAAAGCTGCCATTTTATCTAGGGAAACTGATTTCTTTCATTTGGCAATCAACTACAATTCTGGGAGAATTCCAGGCCCAGCTGAAAGGTTGGTAACCCTTGTGCTCAATCATGGAACTGTCCACTGCAGCAGGGACAGCTTTTGGGAGGGTGGGGGTTAGAGCTTCACTATAGCATCTACGTCTGCTGCATGTAGATACCCTTCGTACATAAGGGATACAGCAGTTGAAGGGAGAACAGATAGAACATAGAAGTTACACTATCTGTGATCACATAAGAACATTTTGAAGCATACCCGTCACATGCAATGGCCTCTGCGGCTGAATTTTGCTTTTAAAAAGACTTGAAAAACAAACGATATAGCATGTAGCTTAGCACTGAACTTTGATGAGTGGTTAGTGAGTATGTGGTGGGAAGAACTGGCAGCCACATCAGTGATTTCTTAAATTGGCCATCTGTGAGCTTGGTCATGCAGGCGTTTATGAGGCCCTAACTGAATATCGTGACTATCTCCTGACTATTACCAAGGGGGAGGCAATCAAGACAGCAAGGCATGATCATAGGTGTTTCTGGATGCTAAGGAGTGTTCTGATTTTATTGTTCTTATTTAGTGCAAAACATGCATGCTGTCATCTTTAATCAGGCATTATTTTCAACTAAAGGCATAATTTGGTCCATGAAATGAATTCTTCTTTAAGAGTATGAATGTAATGGAATCACTGCTGAGTACAATGGTGTTTTTTTTCCATTTGATTATTAGAAATGATACAGCTTCTCTTTCATTCTCCTTCCCAACTTGCTGTTCACAGCCTAATAAGAAGTTATCTTGAGTCAGTCTCATTTATATTTACTCATAGAAATGATTCTACATCAGACATTTTCTCAAAGGGGCCAAGCAACTGGACCTACCAATTCAACAGCCATTTGAACTCATACATCGGGTTGACCTCAGATTCTTGTCCTGGAAGGTGGCCTTTCTGGTGGCTATTACCTCAGTTAGGTGGGTATCAGAACTGGCCTCTTTATCCTCCAGGAAAGAACTCTGCATCTTATGAAAGGATGTGGACATCCTTTAAACTGACCTGAGTGTTATTCCTAATGTCTCTTCATGTTTTCACCTGGGACAACCAGTGTCCCTCCCAGCATTTTTTACCAAACCTAAACAAAGAGGGAGAGGGACTGCCACACACTGGATGTGTGCAGAGCCCTCTGAGTATATTTGCACATTATTTATTTATTGTAATGGCAGGGTTCTGATGTTCAGAAACCCTATTCATCTCATACAGCATGGCTAACATCGGGAAGAAATTCACCTCTTCTACTGGGTCAAACAGTGCATCATTAAAGCCTACAACCTACAAGACAAGATTCCACCTGGAAAAATGATGGTGCACTCCACTTGTGCCTCAGTAGCATCCATGGCATTTTCCACGAGGGCACCAGTAGCGGAGAGCTGCAGGGCAACTATTTGGTCATCCTTCTTGAAGTTCACTAGGTACTATTACATAGACCAGCTGAACTCATTGAATGCCGCATTCGGATATCGTGTATTGCAACAAGTAGCATAGAACTGAACTCGATGGATTGTTTCTCACCCCAAGTACAGCTGTCAGGATCAGTCCCCTGCTCTCTGCCATGTTTGATTCCATCAAACCTGAGAGACTCCATCTTTGTGTGCTGTGCTCTTGCTGGCTTTCCCATGTAACCAAAATGCTTATTGCTCTGTAGTATCTTTTTGATCCCCTCCCTTCTTTGATCCCTCCGCTTTCACACTGCATGTTCTCCCTGCTGTGATACATTGTTGCCGGTGTCTCTGTAAACATCTTCTCTGTAGCCTGGATCACCAGACTGACCAAGGCCATGCTAACTTTAACACTTTGGCAGGAAGCCTGGGAGGGCACCTGGGTGAGGGATGACCCCCTCCCCTTGGGAACGGGCCGGGTTTCGGCAGGAGAATTGTATTGATAACTGCTTGCATCCCCCATATCGAACAGTCGACTTCAGATGTTAAAGTGCTGAGATCTACTTCCAATTAAAGCTTTCTTTCTATAGAAGCCTGATTGTGAGTTTTGTCTGCCCTTCACAACAGCTTGGGTACAGCTAACCAGTCTGGATGACTTGGGCCACACTGTAGGAGAACAAAGCATTGGACTTACCTGAAGGTTTCTTCTCTCCAGTGGGGCAAAGTCATCCACATCCTGCCCAGGGGATGCACACCAGACATCAGATTACAGAAATGTACTAACAAACAACTAAAATAATGCTAGACCTGCTAGGCATAAAAGCCAACAGGGAGTCTGTTGGCTTACCAACAGGTAAGTACTCAACACTTACACTACTACGAACAACCTGACACAAAGCTAGAATGCAGCAGAGCTTGGAAGAACTGGAAGGTCAGGCTCTGTTCAGCTGCTAGGTGGCTGAAAATCTGGATCACAATTGCCCTACCTGAGCAAGCAGAGTGTGATGTAACCAGGCTGGATGACTTTGCCCCACTGGAGAGAAGAAACCTTCAGGTGAGTTCAATGATTTGTTTTATCTCAGTCAAAAAGCAGCTATCGCTTTTAAAGCCTGCAGGAACTGTGGTACAGCTCCTGCCTCTCCTCCACACTTTACCACTGTGCTGAAAGGCCCCAGTGGGTTCTAGTTTACATAACTTTGGAGTTGCATGTGGAACAGTTATTCAGATAACTCCCCACTAAGATCATTCATAATAAGGAAAAAGTTGCAAGGGTAAGACAGGAGCCCACTCCTCCACTCATGCTACTGAGTTAAATAATTTCCTGCAGGCTTTAAATGTGACACTCCCTGCAGCTGCTGTGTGACTGAAGTAAAACATGTTGGAATGGTGGAATCCTGACTGACCAATCAAGTGTCTGGAGATGGACCATTCTTGGAACACATCAATACCTGTACATCCAAGCAAACTGGCATAGTGGAATAGTAATAATACAGATAGTATGGTGTGCAGGCGCGCCCAGGGTAGAGTCTTAGGAACCTCCACTAAAAGGGGAGGGCATAGCAGTTTATTTCTTCAGCTGTTAACATGATTTAAACCCAGCATTGGTGACTATCTCTTCCTTTTTATAGTGGAAAAACCAAATATTTTGTAGTTCTAAAAGGTAACTAAATAATTGTTTTCCATACTCAGCTTAATCTCTATTAGTTATGGTATTACTAAAAGGCTATTGTTTGCATTTCTTGAGCCTTCAACATATTGTTCATGTGATTTCAAACCTCATTTCTTGACAACTATTATCATAATTTCCAAATAATGCTATTGCCATCTGTCTTTTCCCCCTCAGCATTAATCTGGTTTTAGATTTAGCACCTGTCCCTTGCTGGTTGAGTTTTGAGTAGTTATAAACCTGCATGACGGAATGCCAGGCGGTCTTATTTTGACACTATAATAGAAAGAGCCCTAACTTAAACAGTGAAATGAATCCTTCATTGGCTTGTGAGGTATTAGTGCTTATGAATTCTCTTAGTAACCAGTTCAGAAAACAAATGTCTATACCTGTTATGGATTCCATTTATATACATCAGTTATTTGCCAAAATAAGTCAATACTGAGTTCTTTTTCACCTTGCAACATGCAAATGAGATTCAATTTATTCTTTTCTGGAGGAAAGCTCAATATGCCTCAGGCAACGGTAAATATTTAAAAAGATTTAAACAGCACATATATAGACTACAGGAAAGAAAACAAGCAAGATTGCCTTTCTAATATGTGCGCACTATTAAAATTAAGCTTACAGTGCTTCTCTGTTAAGACAGGAGCTGGTTTCATTCTAATTTATTTGCACTATTTCTAAGCCAACTTTTGTCAACAGTGTTTACCAGGAGGTTTCCAGAAACACTACAAATACAAGCAGTTAAAGCAGCATAGAATAATGGAAAACCATAACAAAAATGCAGTAAAACTTTCTAGTTCTCAAATGCCTAACAGAAAAACCTTCAAAAGAAACCAAGCAAGAGCATGTATGGACTTCTTAGAATGTAAGGACATTCCATAATTTCCATATAGGGAAAGTTTGTGACCATTTAGGTAAGCATGGGATCATCGGGGGGGGGGGAGGGTAGCATAAATCTGGACCAGGACCGTTGTGGCTTATTAAAGTCTCTGGAAAGAATCACAAATGTACATATGGAACTGGATCAAACCATCTCTTTTGTTCAGCCTCACCCACTTGTTTTCCTTACTACAGACTCAGTTACACATAACTCTTGTACATACATATTGAATGAACTCCAATATAGTCTTTTAATATGTTCATATAGGACCGCTCTTCCATTTTTTGCCAGTAGAGAAGCTATTAGAGCCAATTTTTATGTCTCTTAAGAGCTCTCATCAACCAAGGTGAAACAGCCGTACTTTGCAATTTTGTAATTTGTATTTTTGGTGACTATTCACTACATGAACTTTTAAATTTAAATTTTATAACAGCCAGTTTGTAGAATCAATTAATTGTTTAAAAACATAGAAGAATAACCACATGAAAACGTTCAGTACATTGATTTTCTTTTCTTTCATTTCCCCCAAATCTTTACAAGATAGTAGACCTTGATTTGGTGGTGGACAGAATGAGGGCAATATTCTGCAGCTAAATCCAGCTATAAATGCATTATTAATGTCAGGTTGCCATGTTGACCTTCAAAGTGGCTGCCATTCTACTCAGGAGTGTTCCACTTAAATTTCATGAATGTTAAACGATCAATATGAAGAAAATGAAGACAAGATTTCTTTTTTAAAGTGAAATGCCATTCTGAAAAACTAGGCAGTAGGTCATTTGTATGACTTAATGGTCATACTCTATAATACTCTATAATACTACTGTATGTAGAATTAGACATGCTACCATAATCCACTCTACAGAGAACTCAGCAGTTATGGTAAATCTATTGTGTATTGTTTGTTTGCTGTTTAATTTCTATACCACCTGCCCAACGGACCAGCTGAGGGCAGCGTACAACATCATTCACATACAATTCACATCAAATCATTGAAACAGTTCATTAGTTCAGTTGAAACAATCACAATTGATTTCTAGGAGCAATTTGTTTAGGTACTAAATCTTTATACAGATGTTTTGTGACGTGCCATGAGATGCTTGGGAGTGGCGGGCATGAAATCTAATAAATAAATTAAATAAATAAATATTAGTACCAACTAGCAGCATCAAGAGCCCCAGTTAATGACAGTTCTTCCAGAACTGGAGTTTATTCAGGGGGCATCTTTCTGATAGAGAAGATTCAATTGATATTACTGTTTCACTGGCCCAAACCAAAAACCTGGTGGAACAGCTCCATCTTGCAAACCCCAGAGAACCGTACCAGTTCCATCAGGGTCTGGATGTATTCCAGGAGCTTGTTCCACCAGGTGTGGGGGCAGGATGGAAAATGTCCTTGACCTGTTTGAAGCCTCTTTGGAGTCAGGGACCATCAATTGAAGAAGAGGAAGAAGAAGAGTTGATTCTTATATGCTGCTTTTCCCTACCTGAAGGAAGCTCAAAGCGGCTTACAGTCGCCTTCCCATTCCTCTCCCCACAACAGACACCCTGTGAGGAAGGGGAGGCTGAGAGAGCCCTGAGATTACTGAAGAAGAAGAAGAGCTGGTTCTTATATGGTCTCTACCCAAAGGAGGCTCAAAGCGGCTTACAGTCGCCTTCCCATTCCTCTCCCCACAACAGACACCCTGTGGGGTGGGTGAGGCTGAGAGAGCGCTGATATCACTGCTCGGTCAGAACAGTTTTATCAGTGCCATGGCAAGCCCAAGGTCACCCAGCTGGTTGCATGTGGGGGAGCACAGAATCGAACCCAGCATGCCAGATTAGAAGTCCGCACTCCTAACCACTACACCAAACTGGCTCTCTTGGTGTTTGCAGAGCATAGTCCCAGACCATGAGTTAACTTACAGGTAAGAACCAATACCTTAAAAACTGATTCAGCTGCTGGAACACAGGTAGAATATGTGCCCTCTATGGTGTTCCAGTGAGGACCCTAGCAGCTGCATTTTGGACTAACTGTAGTTTCTGAAGCAACAAAAAGGGTATACCTGCATAGAATGAGTTACAAAAGTCTAGCCTAGAGATGACAGTTGCATGGATGACTAGGTGTTCTGGGGTCAAGTAGGGTGCTAGCAGTTTGGTGTGGAGAAAGTAGAAGAACACCAGTCATGCTATGCAAGTGACCTGTAACTCCACAAATTGTTGTTGTTATGTGCAAAGTCGTGTCCGACCCATCGCGACCCCATGGACAATGATCCTCCAGGCCTTCCTGTCCTCTACCATTCCCCAGAGTCCATTTAAGTTTGCACCCACTGCTTCAGTGACTCCATCCATCCACCTCATTCTCTGTCGTCCCCTTCTTCTTTTGCCCTCGATCGCTCCCAGCATTAGGCTCTTCTCCAGGGAGTCCTTCCTTCTCATGAGGTGGCCAAAGTATTTGAGTTTCATCTTCAGGATCTGGCCTTCTAAAGAGCAGTCAGGGTTGATCTCCTCTAGGACTGACTGGTTTGTTCGCCTTGCAGTCCAAGGGACTCGCAAGAGTCTTCTCCAGCACCAGAGTTCAAAAGCCTCAATTCTTTGACGCTCGGCCTTCCTTATGGTCCAACTTTCGCAGCCATACATTGCAACTGGGAATACCATAGCCTTGACTAAACACACTTGACTAAACTCCACAAATAGGGAAGTATCAAATATCACACCTAGGTTTCTGGCTGAGCTTGCAACTGAAACTTACACTCACTCCAGCCTAGGCAAGCATACCTCCTCACTTGGTTTCTTTCTACCCAGCCATAGGACCTCCATATTTGAAGGGTTGAGTTTCAGGTGATTTTTCTTGAGCCACTCCATCACTGCTTTCAAACATCTGGCAAAGTTATCTGGAGGTGTGTCTGGACAGCCATCTATCAGGTGGTAGAGCTGGATGTCATTCACATATTGGTGACATCCAAGTCCAAAGCTCCAGATCTTTGCAGGAGGGAGCATGAAGATGTTAAACAAAATCAGGAAGATAAACATATCTTGTGGTACCTCACACTGGAGTTGATGTTGGTGCAATTGCATCTCTCCAACATCTATCCTCTGTCTGGAACCACAGAGAAAGGAGATAAGTCATTGAAGGGTTGTCCTAATTATGCTGGCCTCAGGAAGGTGGTGAACTAAAATCTCTTGGTCAGCTAAGTCAAATGCTGCTGTGAAATCAAGTGACATGAGCAGTGCTGCCCCACCCTGATCCAGCTGTCTCTGGAGGTCAACCATTAGTGCTACCAGTGCTGTTTCTATCCTATGGTCAGGCTGGAAGTCAGACTAGCATGGGTCCAAGACTGAAGCTTCATCTAAGTATGCTTGAAGTTGGTCCACAGTGGCTCTTTCAACCATCTTCTCCAGAAATGCCAAATGTAAGACAGGATAGCAGCTGGCACGTTCCCACAGATCCGACTATGGTTTCTTCAGTAATGGGTGACCACTGCCTCCTTCAGTCTCTCTGGAAATTCCCCTGTTGATAATCTCCTGGAGGGGACCTCCTATTATTTGTTTTAAGTAGCCGTGAAGGGCAACCTATCCTGTCATTGTGAGTCACCTAAAGCCATCAAATATTCCCTTGCCAAGGGGGCACTAGTTCATTTACTGTCTTAATAGTTGGGGTAAGGTCAAGCAGTGTGTTCAGATTCTGTCTGCAAAATAGCTTCCAAATGCTTCACAGCTGATATCCAATTGACTATAGTTTCAGTGCCTTTCTTTGAGGGCTGTGAAAGACTGAACTACCCTAAATAATTGTGCTGGGTGTGAGTTCATGGTCATGATGTAAGCTGCATTAAACTCATATTTAATTACTTTCACTGCCATCTCATAGACTTTCATAAACATCCTATATGATGTTCTTGAAATTTCATCTCAAGTTTTCATCCAAACTTGTTCTAGTAGTCTCAGCTTCCATTTCTTGCCCTGCAACTCCTCTGTGTACCAAGAAGCCCATCTGAGGTGAGGTCTGAGAGGACATCTGGGAGCAATGTCATCAACAGAAGTCAGCATTCGGCTATGACAATCACTGACAAACTTTTCAAATGAGCCACTAGGGGACATTGGATTCCACAGAGCATTTATAAATCCTTCTGGAACCATTAGCCTCTACTGGCAGGATAAAATATGCCCTTGACTCACACAGAGGGTAGGATTCTGAGACAGGCCCTCAGGGCATAGCTGTCTGACCAAGGAATGACATTTGCCACTATCAAGTCCACTTCCAGCCTCACACCAAAGACCAGATCCAGGGTGAGAGCTGCCTGATGGGTGGGACCAGAAACAAAATTCAAGAGCCCCAGTGCCACTATGGATGACACTCGGTCCAGATGCCTTCATGTGTGTATTTATGTCTGCTCCTCTCCTAATATCTGTGTGATTTAGTTTGGTCCCATTGGGTGGAGCCCTTGTTTTCAGTTTCCCATTTATCCAGTAGCTGACATTGTTGGTAGTAGAACTTGTCTTTTTGTAAATAAGTGGCTGATGTTTTGAGCCAGCTTGTCTCTGCTGAACGAACCTGAGGACAGGCACCTGCATGAGTACTCTGACCAGGGAACAGCAGTGAATTTGGAGTTTTGCTGGTAGTAAAGCTGTGACCATCAAATTATTAGGTTTGGCATGATTATAAATTACCTTTGGTCCCCACCCAGCCCAGTCCACTGGCAATATCTTATTCAGTAGACACTCTTGCCAGCTTCTGCTAATGCTATTGAAACCTGGACATGTTCCAAGTCCTGGGAATGAACAACTATGTTCCTATGGAAGCTCCAGAGACATCATTAATTTGAGACTAAGCTCTGCTTGCCACAGAGCCCATTTGACAGTACAACAGCTCTTCCACAAATAGTGGCTCCCGGCAGAAGCCTTTTGGGTTGCTACGTATTATGTGATGGGGATTTAAATTGAAAAGATCATTTCTTTGTGCCTTTTTATCTCCCAAACAATTTTAGGACTGTATGTGGAGCTCCTTGTGAATAGGGATACTTGCATTCAGAAAACCGCAGTGAACCCACAGCATAGAATGGGATAAAATGCAGTGTTGCAAATCAAGGTACTACAGGAGGGCTTTGTTTGCTATACCATGAAGACCCAGCATGCCGGTTGGTATTGGCAGTGCTTTGGGTCAAGACCACTTTGAGTGTGGCTGAGTTAATATTTGCAGGAAGTTTAAATTCCAGTTGATGGATATATTTAAGACATTTTCAAAAAGCTATTTATTATACTAGCATTTTGTTGTTTTTAATTTCCTCACCATCTATCACATTTTTGTCTCACCCTCTCACTGACTAGTTAATGACTAGTTAATGACTACGTAGCTTTGTCATCTTACATGTTATCCTTACATCATCCGTGTGAGGCAAACTGATAGAATGGCTGGCTCAGGATCACTCAGGACCAGTTCTTTGTGGCTTGCTGTAGCCTGAAACCAAGTTGTTTCAGTTCTAATCTGACATTCAAATCATACTAGAACCTGCTCAAGCCGATCTGCACAGGTGAAAGAGCTATACTTTTAAAAAAACTAAATGATTTAGGGTACACCTTTGGGGTGTACTTAGAACAGCAGCAGTCATTTTTAATCAGATTTTTGGAGTCCACTGAGCAGATATTTACCGAAAGTAAATGAAGAAAAATCAAGGATTTACGGAATGCAAATCCATGTGCAAAGGGGAACATACATCTTATGACTAGATTTTTATTTGCATTCTCACACATCTTGAATTTCCCAGGAGAAGTGATAGATTGTGCAGCTTGATGAACTATCTAAAATAAGCAGCCTCAGTGGTGTATTTCCTTTGCTGAAATATAATTACAAAAGGAAGCAATTTTAAATATTATTTTCATCCAAATCTGACTGCATTATAAATAAATGACAAGGAAATGCATGATGTTATCAGTCCTGAGCCGCATAATGTATACAGCCCAATATAGAAACCAACTTTACATTCAGCACAACAATCATCCCCATGAAATCCCCAGCTTTGAAAACTGTTACGTTTCAAAAGGGTCACTATGTAAGATTCCTGTGTGAACCATTTTTGAAATCAGGGCTGGGCATTTTCATCCAAGTCAAATCTGTACCAAAAGGTTTTATTTCTTTTTCAGAAGGAGAAGATGAACAGGATCTATTTGTGCAGTGCAGAATTTCTGGTAACAGAGCTGTCTGAGAAACCATGGGGACTGCCTGTGGGCTTCCTGGTACCTGCTTCCTTTTCCCCAGAAAACTGGAATAGAGTGTGCTTCCGAAAGGTCTAGGAGGTATCCAGGAGTGGTTTAAGGATTTGTGAGACCCGTAGCACCAGGGCCAGTTTACGTATTTGCTAGGTCCTACCAGATCACACTTGCAGTGGGAGCAACCAGACTGGAGGCAGAGGGGTCCCCACAGTGGAAAGGGGTGCCCCTCCGTCTCAAGTCTGGCTGCTCCCCCTGCAATTGAACTGAAAGAGGGGGAAGGAGAAAGGCTACAGCCCTGATCCATAGTGGGAAGTGCAGGGCCCATAGCACATGCTACATGTGCGACATAGATAAACCGGCTCTGGAAATATCATCTTTAAGTCCACTGGGAGCAGTGATAGTGAAACCAGATCTCTTTCTATGAGGGTGATCTTCTAACAATGTTGCCTCCTGGTGTACAGATGGGGGGAGGGGGAGCATCCCAGCATCACACTGGTTCACAGTGCTACTTGAACTGGTTCGCAAGAAGTAACTTGGTTATTGTGGGAGTGCAGTGCTCTTTTATTACAACAACATGAGACTAAAGTGTATAGTCTCTCAAATTAACTGTAAGAGGCTTTTTGCATATTTGTTTACTTGGATGCTACCCTACCATAGAGGCTCAGAGGAGTAACATTATATTAGTTATTAAGCCCCCACCCAAGCACTTGTTCCAGAAGATATGTAAACACATTTCTAGAAATGCCTTTCAAAACTGAGAAGTATCTAGAAGTAATAGTAGTAGAAGAAGAGTTGGGTTTTGTACCCCACTTTTCACTGCCTGAATGAGTCCCAAAGTGGCTTATAACTGCCTTCCCTTCCTTTCCTCACTCTATGGCACCCTATGAGGTAGGTAGGGCTGAGAGAGTTCTGACAGACTGCTCTGTGAGAACAGCTCTATCAGGACTGTGACTAGATCAAGGACACCTAGCTGGCTGCATATGGAAGAGTGGGGAATCAAATCCAGCTTGCCAGATTAGAAGCCGCCACTCTTAGCCACTACACTAAGTTGACTCTTGGGTTGTCAACTGTAAGTTGGGAAATTCCTGGAGATACGTGGGCAGTGCTTTGGGAGGATGGGATTTGTATACGAGAGGGAGGACAGTGGGGTTGTGATGCCAAAGGCTGTCCTTCTTCTCTGAGAAACCTGGGCCCCACCTGGATGTTGACAAAGTTAGGAACAGCTACTGTCTTCAAGGGAGGACAGTACTGTTTATCCTTTTCGTACTATCTAAATTGGATATAAAGGGGCGTGTGAGCATGTTATTTCTTCCCTGTTGAACTGTTACTACAATGAGTAGTCCATCATTTTTAAACATCCCTGTGTTCAGTAGAATCCGAGATATATGTTGTCTTGAGAGGTTTAAAACCATTGAAGCACTTCTGACATTTTTATAAGTACCTGCATTTGGAAGCAATCACAGTTTTGGACTGGACTGGAATGATTTAAAATTGTTGGAGCACTTTATAGTTTTCGGTATTGCTGTAGTGTTCCGTATGGTGAATGGGAAACACAGACACATAGGGATATATATTTCAGATTTAGTAAACTCTGCATGACACCTTAAATATTGGTTCTGGATGCCTCTTTGCTAAGGCAACATTTTCACATAATGTTTTGAACTCAGTGAGAGAAGCTTCTCATTCAAAACTGCCGATAAGTAGCATAGATAACTTAGCAGGCTGAACCCATGCATCAGAAGTAAATCCTATTGACTTCACTTGGTTTTACCTCTAGGGAAGGGCGTAAATTCATCTTCTTCACATGGCTGAATTTGTCCCCTTTGGAGAGGCAACATTAAAAAAAAGAATAACCCCGATGTTTAACTTTGAAAAACTGGATCAAAATCCTGCTTTGTGTATAAATTAAATGTTTGGCTTTCTAAGGGATATCTTAGACCCATGTGTCAGCCAGTACACACATACACACACACACACACACACACACACACACACAGAGAGAGAGAGAGAGAGAGAGAGAGAGAGAGAGAGAGAGAGAGAGAGTCATGACACATGGGATATATTTATTTAGCACCTTTTACCCTGTTCTCCTTTCAAGAACCTGAGAGCAGCATATATTATTATCTCCTTGTCTATTCCAGCCTCACAACAATGCTGTGCATAGGTGAGACTGGGAAAATATATTTAGAATAGAAGGACATAAGAAGAACCCTGCTGGATCAGATCAGTTGTCCATCTGGTCTAGCGTCCTATATCACAAAGTTCTTCTGAAGGTCCAGCAAGAGAGCATAGAGGCCCAAGCCTTCCCCTGGCTGGCACTGGCATTGAGAGGTTTACTGTCTCTGTGCATGGAGATTCCCTTTAGTCATCATGGCTAATAGCCCATGATAGATCCATACTCCATGACTCTTTTAAAACGGTGGCATCTCTACATCTTCTAGAAGCCAATTCCAATTTTGAATCACCTTTTGTCTGTTGTCAGTCTACTGTCCATCGGAGTCGTTGGTTGCCTTTGAGTTCTACTATTTTTGAAAGCAGAGAAAAAGTTCCTCTCCACTCACCCCCATCCATCCATAATTTTATGAACCTCTATCATGTCTCCTTTTAGCCTTATCTAACTGAAAATGTCCAGACTCTCCAGCCTTTCCTCATAACTGGTCCAAAGTCTCTCCGAAACCTTCATTGCTGGGTAGGGATTTAAACCTGAGTCTTCCAAATTATAGTCAATTAGTCTACCTTTATATTATGTTTCCTTTGGAAAGGTACTATTATATTTAGGCATTGTCTTTTATAACATTCTAAGACAGAACACTGGGTTGGATTTTCGTTAGAAAATGTAGAATAGAAATTATTATGGGCTATAGGGATAAACAACACACTTTATATGAAGTGTAGGATACCCAGAAGATGACATTGAACTTCCCCGAACTTTCCCACAGCAGTAAACATGTCATTTGCCATGATTTGGGGGGCAGTAAAGTCCTTTTAGAAAAAGATCAGGTGGGGAGAGTGAAATCAATTTCACATTATCAGCATTCAATGTCAAGTAACAATGTTTCTATAAATACATTGTTTGCTTGTGGCAAGGTAGTTTGGTTTTGATTACACTGTTCATTTATTCACAGTCACTCCTCTATGATCTAAAAGCAGCATCTTAACAGAGGATATTATGCACATTTTCAAAAGTTAATGAGTGAAGAGCCAAAAAACAAAGAGTCTAGTTTAAACATTGCTTAAAAAGTCACAGTTTTGTAGTTAATAATATACTTCGTACACTGTCATCAGATTTCATCTCATAGACCGTTTATGCAATGGAGGTTTCATGCCGGGATGCAGGCTGGAGTTTTAGTTTGCTCCCAATTTGTGCTCCTGCACGGGAGCTGGGGCAGTGAAGATCCCAGTGCATAAATGGTCATATACAGTACTCTGTACAGACAAGGAAAAAAGATTCCCCCTCTGCCCGCATGCCTTAATATGTAAATTGAGACATATTGGGGTGGGAGAGAAATGAAAGGAAGGGGTGGTTGACAACCTCAACTGATCAGTAGACTCAGAGGGGAGAAGGTGGTCATTCAAATGGTCCAGGAGCACTTAGGTTTTAAAGGTCACAACCAGTATTTGGGATTATTTTGGAACCATAATAATATGGTCACTAACACAAAACCTTTATTGGCAAACCACAACGAAATCCTAGGAATGGCAACTTATCACAAGAACAGATTTTAGGTTTAATGCTAAATTTGCAACATATGAGCAGATATTCTGGATGGCCTAATTCACATGTACCACATTTATGAAATGCTGCTGCTAGAAGTGAATGGTTGTATGTTTTGATCTTTTCTGTAGCTTTTGAAAGTGGTATAAGTGTACAAATAACCCATTACTTCATTTCTAAGATTTTCCAGTAATTTGATGGAGCTACTGAAAAGAATGGCATGCAAGAGGGGATCCTTTGTGCCTCTGTAGCACAAGTACCAAGGAGTAGAATAGTAGTGTCCCAGCACCTCTTTCTGAAATGGAAGAATTAACAGGAAGAAAACCACCAACAACTGACACCACCTCAACCAGCCATCTGTGCATAGAAGCTTGCTTGTAAATGTGAGTGGTCTTGTTATTTTATATATAAGGTTAGAATATTGGCATGGGTGCTTTGTTGTCCCAACCCCTTGAAATGTCTTTCTGAACGTATTTCAAGTCCAGTGACACCGTTAAGACCAACAATTTTTTATTTAAATTATGAGCTTGTATCTGATATCTTGTATCTAAGGAAGTGTGCATACACACGAAAGCTCATACCTTGAATAAACAATTCAACAATGGTGCTACTGGACTCTAAATGGCTTCAGACCAACACAGCTACCCACTCGAATCTATCTTTCTGAACGTGTAAGCTCTTGCTTAGTATGCTGTAGGCCTAGCTAGTCCATTACACAAATGGTAAATACTGAGAGAAACAAATACCGTTCCACCAACGTTTATACACAATAAGACTGTGTAAACAGTATGCATTAAGGACTACACAGGCTGTTTTAAACTCCCCGAGCTTTCTTGGTTCTCAGCCTGTAGGGAAATGTTGTTGATATGCAATCCACCAGAACATCTGGCAACTCACTTGAATTCTTATTATCCCCTTGGATGCCTGGAGTAAAATATATCATTTAATTAAAAAACAATTAAAAATAAAATAGATGAGAAATCTACTGAGGTGTAAAAGAGCATAATCAATCACTAAAGGGAATCACAGTTTTACGGCAAAACAAAACTCTGTTTTAAGGCTGAGTTTCTATTGAAATATCAGTGGCAGTCTAGAGAAATTCAATCTGTCACTGAAGCAAGCCAGGAAAAGTCCTGTTTTTGAATTGCAGTTGACAGGACCAGCAGAAATGTTTTGACAGTACCAGACTATGGTTTGAAAAGGGGATTAGGAATACTAGAGACTGTCAAGAACTCTGGGTCCTCAACCACTTACCATTTAGAATTATATCCCACTCTCCATGGCAGCCTCCTGAGGGTGGTATAAAAATCTAAGAAAAAATACAATAAATAAACAAAACAACAAACTGTGGGCCTTTTCGCACAGGGATCTTTGTTGCAAATTGTTTGCGGAATGAAAAATCGCCATTTAAAATAGTGGAATTCGTCGTTATGCATACCTGCCTTTGTAGTGGAATCAGTTGCGTTTTTTAGCGTTTCCCACAGGCTTCCGGTCTCGGCAGAAATCGCTAGAAAGGAAGCGCTATTGCCAAGCTCGTCCCGCCCCTGGCCGTCAAGCAGCCAATGGGCAGCCGTTAGCATGCTCCCAAACAGCCCCTTTCCCTTTAAGAAAGGTTTTTTTAAAAAAAAAACGACCCATAGCAACGAATCTAGGTAGATTCGTTGCTACGGAGAGACCCATCCAGCTGCCTAATGTGAGCTGTCGTTTGATTGTATGATCGTTTGCACGCTGCCTCGAGTGATAAAAAAAAAATCCCCCCCCCCCTCTCACGGGCACGATTTTCGGCTGAATTTATTTGTAAAAAATAAAGGGACTTTATTTCAGCAAACGGGCTTTTCAGTGGTTTGTGCTTAGTGACTAAAGATGAAGGACTGAAGCCAGGGAAGCCTCTAAACAGAAAGAGGCTCGCTGGTGCGTTTATCCCCGCTCGCTCGGAGAAAAAAAATGGCGATCGCTTCGCCGGAAGTTTGGAGGAGAGAGCCAGGGGGAGGGACTTTGAAGAACCAGCAACAATGGTAACGCACAGGTCTTTAGCGCTACTGTTGCAGATTGGTTGCAGGAGTGTATCGCTATCCGGAGGGTGAATCCACTTTTCTGGATTCCCCTGAAAGCGCCACAACGAAGCGCTTTTTGCTGATTGGTTTCAGGATTGTTGCAGATTGTCTACGACGTCGTGGGTTATGGCAAATTAGTAGCGTTTCCAAATAGCAACCATTCTGCTACTTTGAAGCCGTGCGAAATGGCCCCCAATCCACACAAAAGTCCTGTGAGTGAGATTCAAATGTGAGAGCGTGATTGGGCCAAGGTCACTCTGTGAGGATAAGGCATAATGAGGATTTGAGCCCAGGTCTCTCTGCTAGGGCTGTGCACAAACCATTTCATGAGCCAGAACTTGTCATAGGCCCATTATGCACGGCCTCCAAAACGGCGATTTCGGGTCACATGGAAAATGCGAAGGGGGAAGATGCGAAGCACACCGGTTATGCACGGGACCGGGCGTGATGGTGGCAAAACCCAGAGTAACCGATTATGCACGCGGTGATCCCGGCGCCGCTTCTGGTTGCGCCCCAGTCACCCGGAAACTGCGCTTTCTTCCGTGTTTCGCTAATGCGGCTTTTTTGGCAGCATGCACCGAAGCTGCGGCCGGTTGCAGCCGGCACCGTGCGTTATCGGTGGTTTTAGTCGCCGCCATTCCATCCCGAATGTGCGTTATTCCCCCCGTGCATAATGGGTCATACACTTGCCATGGCTCATGCCTCCTGAACCAAGGTTCAGGAAAGGCTCCTCCCCTGAACATTTCCTAGACTTCTGTCCAATTCATTTAAACCTAACAACTGAGCATCAGCTGTTAAGTTTAAATTGCCGTGAGCCCTTTAAATTGTCCATTTTGCTTCCTCTCTTCAAGCAAAGGGAAGAAAAACAATTTAAAAGGAGCAAAATTGAGCAGTGAAATGCCTGGTTGCTGTTTAAACATAACAGCTGACAGATCTACGAAGTTGTTAGGCTTAAATGGCTGGCAGTTATTTCAGCGGTCTGTTTCAGAAATATCTCAGAAATATCATTAAGGTTCCACCTGAGTTTGGTCTCATATTTTTCATTAAGTGTATGTATGTTCAGCATTGTAATAAGATTACTTCTCTTGATAATGACAGATATAACTCTATGTTTTGTTTTGTTTTTTGCATGATGGCTGATTAGAGATCTTGAACAGTTTGTCTCTGTACTGTGATGAAGAGAAGAAAATAGATCTGTGAGCTGCTGATAATGAAACCTGTTAGGCCAAATCAGAGTTCCCTCAACCTGACTTGCAGTCATCCTTATATCCAGAGAACTAATGTTCCTAAAGCATGCTGGGGTCTAATTTGCCTTGGAGCACAGCACGGTGGGAAGGAACTTCAGTCTTCCTTCCCACACCATTTACCTGACTGGAAATGGTCATGGGAGGCTGTTTATGAACAACCCAACAGTGAGACAAATTGGAACCTTCCTGGCTGCTTCAACTTGGGAAAATCAAAACACACAATGGGGATAGAGCCAGGGATGGGGCATTGTCAATCCCCAGAGAGAATTTATTTTAAAAGAAACAGGATAAAATATAGTTTTAGAGGCACCATTAACTTAGCTTTATATAGAATGATGTCAATCATGTTATAATATCAAATACGTAGTGTTAAGAAAGTTTAAACATCATGCATTCAATCAAGTTATGGACAAATGTTTATTATTATTTATTTTTCATCTTCAGATATAATACAGTAAAAGGATTGAATCAAAAGATGGAATATAGGAATTTATCATATACCTTTAAGAGTATATATGCGAGTATTAATTGAATGCACCTGCAGGGTGGCTTTAGAAGTTGGAGTTTTGCTCTAGCAAGGTACATGTAATTTGAAGCATTCTTTGTAGAACTTTATTGTGAGTTTAGCAGTACCAGTTGTAAGTACTGTGTTTTCATATCATCTCATGTTATGATACAATTCACGGTTTTGGTTATGTCTATAAATGTACCTTATTTTCAGAAAGCATATGGCATGAGAAAGAAGAAGAAGAAGAAGAAGAAGAAGAAGAAGAAGAAGAAGAAGAAGAAGAAGAAGAATTGGTTCTTACATGCTGCTTTTGTCTACCTGAAGCGGCTTACAGTCGCATTCTCTTTCCTCTCCCCACAACAGACACCCTGTGAGTGGGTGAGGCTGAGAGAGCCCTGATATTCCTGCTCAGTCAGAACAGCTTTATCAGTGCTGTGGCGAGCCCACGGTCACCCAGCTGGCTGCATGTATGGGAGCACAGATTCAAACCCAGCTCACCAGATTAGAAATCTGCACTCCTAACCACTACACCAAACTGGATACGAGTTAAGTGAAACAGGATCTGACCTGTCTGCTTTGCCTTATCTTGCATTTTGGATTCTAGACAAGAATTTTACTGAGCCTGGCCTTCATATACTACACCAGAGGATATAGAAATTGGTGTATGCCAGTTTTCTTCCATTCTCCTAGGACGCAATTTAAATTTCTCAGGAAGTTCACAGAAAGATTTGAATTGATGAGGATTTTTTCCACTTTTCTCAGGACTATATGACTGCACTTTAATATATATGGGAGTATGTATTTCTTCTAAGAATTTATACTATTATTTATCATTGGATATATTAAATTGATGGAATCATTGTACATCTATTTAAATGTGTACTTTGCTATACTTAAAAAAAATGCCTGTGAAGGAATAATATGCAACATGCAAATGTGTTTAGAATTTCTCATCACCTAAATGGTGTGGAGTGAGATCTAATTGGGGCTGCTTCGTATCCTGTTTTGTCAGCTTGGGAAAATGACATAGGAGGGAACACCGAAGACCCTCTTCCCCAGAGCCCCACTCGCATGCTGAACTTTGTCCTGTCATGATGAGAATATAGACTCTGAGTCCCTGATAGGATGTATGACTGATGTTAAGTTGGGACATATAACAAAGAGGATGTACATATAAAAAAGGACAGCATAATTCATATATTTAGATAGACAATAGTGACAGTGGTTTAACTTGTGATAACAGTATGTATAACGTCAAGTTCACTTACTAACTATGCAACAGTCACTCCATGGGTAGACCAGTGCAGGATTCAGTATAAAGATATGAGTTACCTGAGAGCCCAGTATAGATACCGTTGTTTTATCCAGCCTCAACCAAATGCCTGGCAGAGGAGTTCCCTTTTGCAGGCCCTGCAGAACTGGGAAAGTTCAGCCAGGGCCGAGTGGGCTGGATGTGGGACCTCCAGGGTGTTTCCGTGAGCATCCTAGTTGCAGTTTCCAGATCAAGGTTAAGGGTAGGCCTGCATACAGTGAGTAGCAGAAGTCTAATCTAAAGGTGATCGTCGCATAGATCACTGTGGCTAGGTGGTCTAGGGCCAGGTCAGGTGCTAGTAGTTTGGCTCGGCATAGATGGTAGAAAGCCAGCTGAGCTACTCTTGTGACCTGCACCTCCATAAAAAGGGAGGCATTGAAGATCACATCCAGGTTCCTGGTATGGTGAGCCGTTGCTAGCCGCACCGCGTCCAGGATGGGCAGACTCGCTTCCTCTCTTGGACCCTTCCTGCCCAGCCACAGGATCTCTGTCTTTGAATTGTTTCAACACCTGAAAGACAAGTGGCCCAGCATCCCTACCAACTACTTTGAAAATGGTTGCTTTGTCCTTCTCAAACACATTGTGTGCATCCTCTAGGAACTGCCATATACTATTGCATCATAATCTGAGCACATGAATCCTAGTATGGTGATGCTTAAAACTTAAAAAAAATAACACCAGTTAAGCATATTAACTGCAATGTTGAGCTAATAGAAAAGGGCTGGCCTACATATTACATATGTTGTGTTCATATGTGTTTTCTGCATGACCCAGAATTCTTCCGCAAGCTCCTCATGGATTGAACATGCATAAAAACTCCACATGGTGAAGAACTATAACAAACCACCCTACTAATTACAATGGGAGAGAGGAAGGGCCACCACGGAGCTCATTTATGATTCAGGCTTAAATGCAGTATGTTATGTTTCGTTAAATTGTAGTTGCACATTAATAATACTTTAGCCTTAAAATTAGACTATCACAGTCAAATACATTTGTCTTCCTTTCAGAAGGAAATAAACATATCATGAACTGTTTACTTTTCATCCTATAGATTAAGAAAATTATACAGGTATCCTGACAAATTGGTAATAAATGAAAATATATAATCAGGTCTTAATGAGCACATTGCAGTGCAGTATGAAAGAGCACACACCATGTTTAAATTTATAGTTAAAAGCTTTAGCAACATCTGGCTCTGCTTTCCCTTCTTTAACTTACTTGGCTGTATGGCTGAGAGTTGCCTTCAGATTGTTCAAGGTCATTTCAGGGAGCATAATTGTAGAAATTAATTTCATCTCTGCATTAATCTAGTTTTATAATTTTAACACCTGTCATATTTTTAAGACTAAACTTCAAATACGTGTTTGTTTCTCGGAGATAATGAGGAATATTTGGTTTCTCTCATGCAATTTAATAAGTTCTGTAATGATGTTTTAGGTGAGAACTTGAATTCTGAAAGCAAAACAGAACAGAGTATTTCACATATCATAAATAGTTAGAGATCATGAAACATCTAGCTCGATCCAAATAATTATTCAAAGCACTGTCTACTATTGTGTCATTCTCCTACCCCCTCAAACTGTAATGACTTTTTCTGAGAATTGATTTATATAGCTGTTTGGGAATTTTACCCATTAAAATAATATCCAGGGCAGTTTCCAGAATAAAAACAATAAAATAATCAGACAGAGTTGGCAATAGACAGACAATCGAATGGAATCATAGCCTTCATTTAAATGATTCAAAAAAGTGGACAAATTTCAGCTGATGGTCAAAATAGGTGAATTTGAATAGGAAAGTGCCTTTTTATTTTAATTGTATCATGATGCGATTATGTGATTATCCAGCCTTTGGAATGGGTGCCAGAGCCAACTAAAGGTATTATGAGTATCCTGGTGCACAATCTACATATCCGTATGATCTGATTTATATTAGATTAACCAAATAAATATTGCTATTTTGAAATAACATCAGGAATATGCATGATTCACAGTGTATTTGGGACAACACAGTGCAATTATTGCTGTTTTTCCACTCATATTCCCAGCTATGGACTTTCCAACCAGATTCCAAGACATGATCCTTTGTTTTCAATGTATTTTTATACAGAAACCTGGGAACACTGAACTAGATACAATCATATAAATATAGAAAGAAATAACTCAAGGCCAGTGCAATAATACAGTGACCTTACAATACAATACAGGCTACAAAGAGCGGAGATTGCTCTCTGCCCATTGATCTTGCCTTTGTCACCAGAAACGATCCTGGATTGCCATAACACATGGCAAATATGCTCCATATAATAGTTGAATTGTGATTTGTTGTAGGAGTTCAATGATGCTTACCAAGGTTTGAACAATGCACTCCATTTCAACTACAAGAGTCTGCTAAATTGGATTAAACAACACCGTGTAGATGAGAACCACAGAAGATGAGGCCAACATGCCAGCTACAGGGAATGGGGCTATGGTGTGCTTATTCTTTTTCTTTCTACAGCCCACCATACCTATGGCTGGCATATTTCTAAACCATCCCATTGACAATGCACAGACACACCCAAAAAGTTTACAAGGCTGCAGCTAAGAGCAAGATGCCAAACAATTTAATTTTAAGATAACTGTTAAGAGATTTTACTTTTATAATGGCCTTTCAAATGTTTGCCTATGTTGGCTTGATCCTAACTCACTTGCCTGCATATACTGTAAATCTGTTCTTTGGCCTGTTGATCAGTAAGCATCCTGATCCCTCTCTCCCATGAAATATGTAAAAAGGGAAGGCTATTTTTTCTCCCTAGTAGGAACGTAGGATGGACTGTAAAAGGAACCCAAACATGAGTTATATTTAAGGACAGAATTGGTAAACTTTCTTTTGGAATTCTAGATTCTGACCTTTTGTATATTTTACCCTATAATAGAAGAATTTTGAATCTGGTTCCGTATGCCTCATTGATATTTTCATGCTACCATCAGAATGATCATCTTATTAAAACTGCATGCCCTGGTAGCCTAAAGCCTTGACTGAATCTTTTTATTTTCCAGATAGCACTCATGAAGTGTGTGTATGTCTGTGTGTGTGTGTGTGTATGTGTGTGTGTGTGTGAGAGAGAGATTAGGATTCTGAAAACTCAGACAATAACATTGTATACTAAAGTCATTTCAATCAACAACTCATTTCTTATTCATAGACATAGAACACCTATGCCAGCAAAAAAAAAAAGAAAGAAAAGCTCACTGAGGTATCATAATTGATATCCACTGTCAAGAGAATGTGTCTCAAGTTTTGACCATTTCAGCATGAGGAATGTGCCCCTGCACAGCCTCTCATTGCTCGCAGGATTTAGTGTTGCTTCCACATGTCATTGGCAGCAATCTGCAGCTGTGCATGAGTTGGTGCAGGCTTCCATCCAGTTTACTCCACAATGAGGGAAATAGCAACACCTGATTTCCCTTTCTTGTCGCACTGCAAATTGGGGTACAAAAAGGGGCAAGCCCGTTTGAAGGGAGAAACAGTCTTGGTAGTGTTTTGCCCACCCTTTCATCCACCCTCCCCTCTCCATTTCCGGATGAATGTTGTTGTTGTTGTGTTTTTTTTAATGGCACAGTTCACATTGCTATGGGACCAGAAAGCAACATGCCCTCAGTACAAATAAAATGTTCTCTTCATTGTGCATGGTAATATTGGGATCAGGAAGCTAAAACACATTCCTGTTTGTGTTTTCTGTTAGTGGGGGAAGGAAGGGGGAAGAAGGGTTTGTGTGATGAAGCAGCCCTCTCCCTATTCGCTTGTGTTGATTGACAACCCAAGGAACAGGGGGTGAAATGCAGGTTGTCCACACTTTAGTCTCCTTCACTGCCTTGTCAGGAAAGGAAAAGCCGCAATGAGGCAGCGGGATAATGGGGAAGGGGTCTCCCATCAAGAAGCATGCGAATGCGCAGTTTCCAATTACACATTTGCAAGCAGGAGGCAGCGCATATTTTATACCTTCATGCAGAAATGCTCTTATTGTGAAATTTGAAATTAAACAAAACAGTCCACAATAAGGGTGAATGGGACATACCCCGGGCGCATTTGCCGTCGCGGGGAAGCCCTTACCGAAGAAAGAGAAGCAGGGCAGGGACTGCAAGTCCCAATGTGCCCTGGGGCGGCATCCAGAGGACAGCTGGGGAAGGAGGGGGCCGTTTCGGCTCTTCCCAGCCTCCTCTGCCCATGCCTTAATTGGAAGCAGCTGAGAGGCTTCTGCCTCTTTCCCGCTTCTCTGCCACCGTGATTGCCCTCCCTCCCTAATTTTGTTGAGGGTCAATTTTGAGCAATAGGAAGGTTTTCTGGTATGTGTCAGTGGGTTAATGTTAAATAAATATATAAAAGAAAATAATAAATATATATATATACATATGTTTTTGGAATATTGTTAAATCTTTATTGTCACAACTGGCGGGTTTTGGGCATGGGGGAGGAACCATTGGCAAGCAATCCCAGCCTGCGTGCTGGCATGCTTTTGTGGGGGTCCTCCGTAAGAGTCTGTGGGTAAGTGGTGCCGGGAGGCCATCACTCATGGAGGATGAGCTGGGACGGCAGATCCGCATTTCCGGGTGGCCCGGAACCCGGCAGAGGTTCACGCCTCAATGGGTTCCCAAAAGGTGGTCACTTCCCCATTCTATCCATCAGGACATTGGGGGCACGGGGAGCCCAGTGGGGTGCCGGAGGGCCTCGTGCATACCTGATGAAGTAGCCTGTGGCTGCCTTGTGACCAGGGGACCACAAGAGGGCTGGTTCCGTTTCCCCCATGCTGGTCAACACTCTATCATTATAATAAAAGTTGTGGCCTGTTTAATGCCATTATGTGGTTGCTGGTGTTTCTTTGGCATAAAAGTATTCCCCTGCATGGCAATGTAAACACAGAAGTCCTCAGTATTCAACAGCACTTTTCTCCCTTTCAAATATGATCAGCAAATGAAATACTCTAAGCTTGAATTGCTACCAAACTCTTGTTTTACATTTTAAAAACAAAGTTGTAATCAGACTTCACTGTGATTACCCTTTTTATTATGACAACATGTCTAATGTTCATGGTGCCCCTAATGTCTGATATGATCATTCAGTAATTTCTCTGTGATACCTTCCTGGATTTGTCTTTTTGTTGGAGTGAAATCCTATGTTGGTTATTTTGGTGACTTTCTGCTTCTTCCTACTTCTTCCTTTCCCAAATTACCTGTGATTGAATAATAGATTCCACAGAGGCAGTCCTGCCTCTTGGTTCTAGAGCTGAAATGTTTAAAAAGATTCTCAGCCACAAAACCCATCAATACCTTTTCTACACCAACCTAGGAAAGGAAAAGTAACTATCTTGAATGCAAACCAACTATATTGTTTGTTATTCTCTTGATAAGGCTTTAATTTTCAGTTCCTTTAAAATAAATGTCTTGTTAAAGAACTTGTGTTTGCCTTTGGGTATTCATGGCAATATCTAAAGTAATACTCTCTTGGCTGAGGCTGCCTGACTATTTATTCAGGCAATGAAAAGATTGCTCAATGAAGAAGACTGGGAATCTACATATCCAGCAGGGATTTCAAAGGGATAGAAAGAAAACATTTGCAAATAGTGACAGTCAAAATAATTTAAATTGTTCTAGCCACTCTGGGTCCAGTTTAGGGGGGAGGGGAGGCTGAATAGGAGATGTAATATAGGTCTATAAAACTATGAATGGTGTAGAAAGTAGTTAGGAAGAAAAATAATCCATTTATCATAATATTAGAAGTTGAAACCACAGAAGGAAAGAAAAAAGGGAGTATTTCTTTACACAGCACATAATTTATGTTTTGCAACAAGATGAGTTCCCTTTCAAAGGGAATAAGAACTGTTCATGGAGGATAAACATATCAACAGCCATTTTTCTGAAGAGCTAATAAAATATCTGTTGAGAAGCCATGTCTATTTAATGTCACACAACCAATGAGGTAATGCTATCCCCTTGATGCCTTGTTTGTGGTCCTGTGTGTGGTTTGTGGATAGAACCATAAATAGTTAAATAGGCACAAATCATACACATCAGTCATAAACATATGCAGCATTTTAATAAAATCATACAGTTTAGTGTCTATCTTACATAGTCCTCGCTGAATGGCTGTTAATCTTTTTGGTAGGCATTCAGAAAATTCAGTGCTGATTGAACACCTGATCATCTCACATCGGATCATTGCAACTGGACATGGTAAAATGAACTGTCAGACATACTACACCCCAAATTTACAGCATTCCTTATTAACACAATTATCTGAATTAATGTGAGAGGTTGCTATGTCATTGAAATAAAGGTAAGTTTTTTTTTCAATACAACAAGCTAGATTACTAATAGCAGAGAATTCTTAAGGGACAGCAAAAAAAAAACACATAACCAATGTACAGTGATAAGTATCAATTACAATCATTTCATAAAGCCAAGTAGAAATTTTGCCTTGCAGGGGAATACCACCCACAGCACAAATGACACGGACTCTCAACCAGTTTATTAACGTAAGCATTGGCATGGGGAATAAATCCTGCCATCTTGTGACCCCATAGTCACAAGGCAGCCCACCATTTTCACCAGCAGGAATGTACCAGAACCTCTGGCTCCATGCCCCAAATTTCTGTGCCCCCAATGTCCTGCTGGGTATCTGGGAGGTGGCCCTAGAAGGGACCCGTTGAGGCATGAACCCCTGTCAGGACCCCCTTGCCACACGGAAGTGCGGTCTTGTCATCCACACTCCACTCCATGAGTGGAGAACAGATCGACACCACATCCACACAGCCTCTTATGGAGGCCCCCTCAAAAGCAGGGCAGCACGCAGGCCTGCCCCACTCACAAAGGGATCTTCCCCATGCCATTTTCCTGCAAGGTGTGACTAGAAATGTTTCATCAATGGTATCTTGTACAATGCACAAAGAGACAACCAAATAACATCATAACATCTGTATTACTCATATGGTTTTCCATTCTTACAGTGAAACAGTTAGAACATAAATAACTCAACCCAAAATCTCCTGCAACAAGCTACGACAGTACAGCTAATCCCCCAATCATTCCCTTGCACTAGGGAGGGTGGGAGGGTTTTCTCGGTCGACACCAAGAGGAAAAGAGGCACGAGCCTCCACTCTACCCCCTCAATAAAGGACGGGGATGGAGAGGAAGCCAATTACCTCTCTGCAATGAGCGGCACGTGCACCGCTCACAAGACATGTCTAGCCATCCAGGACATGCTGGTCCTGAGCAGCCTGACGTCCTCGTGCTGCGGGCTTCCACCAGGTGTGGGGGCAGGATGGAAAATGTCCTTGACCTGTTTGAAGCCTCTTTGGAGACAGGGACCATCAATTGAAGAAGAAGAAGAGTTGGTTCTTATATGCCTCTTTTCCCTACCCGAAGGAGGCTCAAAGCAGCTTACAGTCGCCTTCCCATTCCTCTCCCCACAACAGACACCATGTGGGGTGGGTGAGGCTGAGAGAGCGCTGATATCACTGCCCGGTCAGAACAGTTTTATCAGTGCCGAGCCGAGCCCAAGGTCACCCAGCTGACTGCATGTGGGGGAGTACAGAATCGAACCCGGCATGCCAGATTAGAAGTCCGCAATCCTAACCACTACACCAAACTGGAAAAAATGACTGCCACAGGAGGTTAGTCAAGTACCCCCCAGAGAGAGAGATGCAAACACACAATCACACAGAAAAGACCACCAAGGGGAGAAGGGAGGATAAAATACACATACACATAGGACTGTGGAACTTGCAAGAATTCTGAGCTCTGAAAGTTTTCATTGATCTGAAGGATAGAAAGCAATATGTATTACAATGCATTATAAGTATACTCATCATATAATTCATGTTATTATTTATGAATGAACATCTACAGGACATGTTGTGACTGTTCTCACTGGTACTAAGTACCGGTTTGGGGGGGGGACTTCCCCAAATCCTTGAGAGGGGGGTTGGTGGAAATTGATAGAATGCTAACAGCACTTTTTATTTCCTTAAAAATGAAAAGTGTGTTTGTGTGTGTTTGTATAGACACAAACAAACATATATTTCATTTACCACATTTGTTATTTTATTGTACTCCTTTTCTTTACAATAGAACATTACAGCTCATAACAATAAAATAAATAACTTTA
Organism: Paroedura picta; assembly: GCF_049243985.1. Lineage (NCBI taxonomy): Eukaryota > Metazoa > Chordata > Lepidosauria > Squamata > Gekkonidae > Paroedura > Paroedura picta. The sequence goes on along the minus strand of NC_135374.1, from coordinate 81,743,652 downwards.
AGTACACTTCACATTATATTTGTACTTGTTGCACTTTAAGGAATTGCATCTTGCTGTAAAGAAGGAAAAAACAAAACAACACATGGCAAAGCTGCACCATTCCATTCGTTTTTTTTTCTCGGTTATCTGTTTCTCTTTGCTCTAATATATTCCATATCATCGAAAGTACATTTTAATGGATCATGTCGGCATAAGCAAACAATTGCATTCACTTTGTTCTAGCAACACTAGACCTGACAAGAATGATCCTTCACAATGTACTCAATAGAAAATAGCCTAAGCAGAAGAGACGCAGCTGGCTATTATGCTGAGTTGCTGAATACTTCAAATAAATGAATATCCCCATACAAATCGGTATTCCTTATTCCTTGAAAAAGAATTACACAAATTAATGCTTTTTTGCAAATGTTTGGGGTTGTATAGGAGATGTGTTTGTTTATTCTCATGTTGAAGTCAACAGCTTGATGAGGAAGGAGCAGCTGTCATGGGAAAGAAAGAAATGAAGCCCTCACCAGTAGCTGAGATTAAATGGACCCCAATCTTTATTTTTTAATTGATTTAAACTTTCCTTTTTGAGCCCAAAGGTCCCACAAAGCATGCCACAGATCAGGAAACATGCAATTAAATAGGGGCTTCTTCCATCTCTTGATCTGAGAATTACCATTGCTCTAGCAGGGCCATATTCCCAATTCTTATCAGGCCATTGTAGCAGTTCCTATCACTGTGAACCCATAAACTCTGGGTTTCCTTTGGTCTAGGATGTCAGGTCTGTTTGCCATCTTGGGAAGGAGAAGGAGGAGACTATTACAACAGAAAGGAACTATACTAAAGGAATGTGGTGTAACAAACGTGCTATGAAAACTAGGTATGTGCATTTTGGATTGTTCCAGTCGAAATGGGCCTGAAATAGGCTTGTTTTGGGCACAATATGGCACCAAAATAAGAATCACCATTCTTTTCTATGGCTAAAACATGGCTGCCCAAAATGCCTGAAATGCAATTCAGATGTCTCTGAAATAGCACCATTAAAGTAAATGGGAATTTCCCTATTTCCACCTTCTCTGCGGCCCGGGGGGGGGGTGAGTTAGAGGCTCCAAACTTTCAGTGTAACTTCAGGACCCTCTTATCTAAAGGCCCCAAGGTTCAAGAAGATTGGACCAGGGCATCCTAGGGACACCCTAAGAGGCTGTCTGCAATCTGGCTCCATGGTATCCAATACAGCAAGACTAAAACAGATAGTCCACTTTCCTATCATTGATTTTTTATTTCTATAGCTACCAAGTGAAATAGGTACAAAGCAGAACTTCACAAAGGAATGAATGAATTCCTGAAAAGGGATGTGGGAGAATCACCTTCTAAAACCCAAAACGTGGACACATAGTCACAGAATTTCCTCAATGCTGATGCAAGCTTATACCTGACAACACCTTTAGGTAGGCTTATAGACCTATAGATTTCCAAAAGCTACTGGAGCTTACAGAAGAGTCAAGAAGGCTCTTTCTTGATAGGTAGGTTGCACAGCAACACTGTCTACCTATCCCATCTCTTGGCCCTTTAACACAACAGAGAACACTGTAGTCATATATTCCTTAGCAGCTTATCCACTCCTTTCAGGCAGATGGTAGTTTCCTTTTATTAGCAATAATAACTGGATATGTTTAAGCAATACTTAAAACTAGTAATTGATTCCACTCCTGAACCTTCTTCCAGTACAATAAGCATGAAATCACTGGACCCTCTTCAGCAAAACAGGTAGTGAGGAAGAACATAGGTCCCAGGTGGTTGTGGGGTAATAGCTGTAGAACTGGGGATAAAGACAAGGCTTTCTGCTGAGAAAGAACTTGAGATGAATCATGAACTGGAAACGGTACGTGTATAGCATTAACATGAACAAAAAATGTGCTTACCTGTGAAAGGGAATTATGTACTGCTGAAGGGATGGAGTGGTTCCAGAAAACAGTGGAGTGTAGTGAGAAGCTTGGAATCTAAGGAGAGGACAAGCTCCAGAGTGACATGTCTCCTTCCTTCCTTCCTTCCTTCCTTCCTTCCTTCCTTCCTTCCTTCCTTCCTTCCTTCCTTCCTTCCTGTAATTATTGTTTACAGTACACTACTTAATAGCTTAATACAAAGACATAGTATGGGGAAGGTGGGGGAAGAAGGGTGTTTGCAACAATTTATAAAAATAGACATCTTTAAATAGGACAGGGTCCTATTAAATAAAAGAGTAAGGCCACCTGGGGAGGAGTTAGGGCGGGCCCTGTCCAGGATAAAAACTCAGAGGGCCCAATCAGGAGCCGCAAAGCGGCTCCTGATTGGGCCCTCCAAGTGTCCATCCAGGGTCAAGCAGCCAATGGGGAGGCGCGCAAAGCGCCTTCCTATTGGCCCCTCACCAGGACAGACCAAAATTCCATTCACCCAGCCCAGTCTGGCTGCCAGTCTGCTCCTGACCACCAAAGGGAGAGGAGGTCAGTAGGACTGCCAAGGGGGATGAGAACAGAGGCTGTGCCAGCCCTTTTCACCCCAAGGCTGTCCTAACTGCCATGTCCAACTGCAAATTGCCTCAGAACCCTGACAGAGCTGGCAGGAGGCTGCAGAGTGCTCCCCTTCCCCCCTCCCCTCAGGCCTGCTGGGAAGGAGCCTCTGACAGCCCCTGACTGAGGGGAGGAGGCCTTTCCAAGAGCAACGCAGGGGATACTGAGGGCCTTCCTTTTGAGGGGGGGGGACTTTCCCCTTCTGCCAAACAGTTGGCTGACAGGGAGGCTACAGAAAAGCCCCTTCTCACTTAAAATACTGCTCTGGCCGGGGGTTAGAAACAGCCAAGCCATGTGTCTTTCTTCTTTGCAACTCTCTGCAGATTTGAGGCCACTGCACAGCGTTATTCTGCAGAGGAAGCTGGCTCTTTTGTCTCCTGTTTCATCTGCACAACAACCCTGTGCAGTAGGCCTCAAGTCTTTCAATTCAACAACAACCTGTGTGGGAAGCCTTAAATGTTTCTTCTCTACCACAACCCTGTCCAAAGTAGCCCTTTCTGCCTGGGGAGCTGACCTTTATACTCTGCAGGTGAGCTGTAATTCCAGGAGCTCTCCAGGCCACACCTGTAGGTTGGCTACCCCTGGTTTGGAAATATTCCTGGAGGTTTGGAGGTGGGACTTCAAAATCATACAATGCCTCAGAGTCCAGCCTTCAAATGCGCCATTTTTGCCTGCAGTTGGTAGGAAATGGTGCAGGAGTGTCCCTCCTGGCCTATGGGTTATGGCCAGCCCTTATCAGCAACTGTTTGTATTCTGGGGTGCAGACAGGCAGACCAGCATCAGTCCTGTGATTCTGGAAAGTGCAGGAAGATCTAAATAAATATTTACAGCCTGAAACTAAATAGAGAACAAGTAAATGTCTGGAGACACATCGTAACTGAAATAGTAACTGGCAAATAACCTTGGCCTGGCAAAAAACTATTAAAAACCTTACTAAGGTCAAGACTGCTGTGCACAGACAGTCTTCCTCTTAGGGTTGCCAGCTTCCCTGTGAGGCTCACTACCCCACCTCCCTCATGGGGAGTCTGCTATGGGGAGAGAAGGGGAAGATGATTGGAAAATGCTTTGAGACACCTGAGGCCTGCTGGGTCACTGCAGCCCATTCCCAGTTCTCTCAAATCTCTCACAACCCTACATACCTCACAGGTTGACTATTATGGAGAGACAAATGGAAAAGGTGTTTGTAAACCGCTTTGAGACTCCTTTGGGTAGTAAGCAATAGGGTACAAAAATCCGTTCTTCTAAGGAGCAACCATGAAAGAAGCATGTGGGCACATAACATTTTACCAACAGTGAAAATATGGGAGACAGAAGGAACAGGGTGGACACCTGTGTAATGTGACTACCCTATGTGTATTAGGGCAGAGGGGCATTTCGGTGAATGTGGCCTAATTCACACAAGAAGGGAAATGACGCAGAACTGGGGGGAATTGGTTGCCATGTAATCTTCCCCTAAGAAGAGTCTCCAGTCTGATTTTCCCTTCACATATCTGAGGACATGGCTCTGGAAAGGTCATCTGTAACCACTATGCCACAATTCCCAAAGGTCAGTCCTCTCCCACAATCAATGAACATTCCACACCACAGGTTCTTGACACCCATATCTCCACACCCATGGCCTCATTTGCCACCATGCCACCACAACCTCCCACACAACACACATGACAACCCCATGCCCTTACAGACTGGACAACTCCTCCCCTTCGTTTTCCCACTGCCAAGCTCTAGTGCCCGTTGTATTCTTGTATTAACTAAATGAAATACCTAAGTAAATCTAAATGAACTAGAATTATGGAAATACATCTAATATTCTGACATCACTTTCCACACTTCTTCATGTCCTAATGTAACCACTGAAAAGTCTCTTAAAGCCATATACAGAAGTTGTTTTTTGAGCTGCTGACAAAAAGGAGGCAAATGATGGGTAAGTTACTTCATCTGTTTTATGTGGACTCCAGTCAACTACCACTATAAATAAGCAAACAAACACACCTATTAACAAATACAGTCAACATTTTCTTTATATAGTTTGATGTTCTTGTTTGGTAAAGATATATAACATTATTCAAAGTGAGAAAAAAGGTATGGCGTTAGCTGACTCACAAGCTCATTATATGTCCTATTATGCAGGCAGCGATTATCTGTAGATGTGCACAGCTGTGCTCCTGATGTAGCTTGCTTTTCAAAATAATGAGCTTCATAAAGCACTGGGGAAAAAAAACTTTCCTTCTAAACAAAGGGCATTCACATTTCTGATTTCAATCCCTCCCCCCCCCAAAAAAATCCAGAGACTGAAAACCATTTAAGATACCAATATTATCTTACTGACACAACTTACAATCAGCTGACTTGAGTTGCCAAAATTAGAACCTATGCTATATTGGCTATGGGGATGCTGCTCATAATAACAGCACTATGCCCACACAAATCCTTGCAGGTCCCTTATCTGTATACATCTGTTATAAAAAAAAAGTCACTCTTTTACCTTTAGCTTTCCTCTCAGACATGATGCCTGCCAGGCAAGCCTAGTGTAGGATAAGGTTTGCTATTGTTACAGCACTGCAGTGCAAGCTGCTTAATGCCAGCCCTGTAGAATCATCCCTTCCCTTCCCAGCCTCTCCAAAAAGGCAAATATTATGGCTAGATCATTTTTAAAAAATTTAAAAAGCTTAGGGTAATTATTATTATCTCAAATAAAAGTTGTAGTTGTGGAAACTAATGATAAGGGAAATTAAATATCATGCTTCATGGAATAAAATGATTACCTCTGGATGTGAGGGAAAACTTTTCCTTCGCAATAACATGTGTGGCGTGTCTGTGAGGGTTTGCCAGCCCTCAGTGGGAAGCATCAGCATAGAGAAAGCACTGCTGAACCCATTAATCATTATTGTTACAGGAATGTGACTTGCTTGTGACTACTGCATCATATAGTCATTATAAGTCACCTATGAACACTGCAGCACATATTTAAAATGCTAAGAAAACAATATTTGCTATTTAAAAATAATAAAATACTTGTTACTAAGATTCTGATTTTTTTTTAAATAATAATCACAGTGTAACCAAATTTACGTTCCACAAAATTGAGCAGTATATATATTTTTCACATTCTTATCCAGGAAGGGAAAGATAAGATGCAGGAGATTTTTATGGCACTTATTTATTCTGTACTGGAACAGAAACTTATCTAATGAGCAGGTAAAAGAGGATTCCTGGGCTGTATCTGAACAAAAGACTATTAAGGGAGGCATTGATTTATGCTGGACAGCAGCAAGATATAAAATTGTGAGTTTATATCAGTTGTAGGACTATGCATTATTTCCTCTAGAGCTGGATATATATGATTGGTGTGATACTCTTTTCAGAATGACTTCCATCTTATCATTAACAGCCTTGCTCTGACCTTGCAAACTGAGGGCTGCAGAAAAGTTAGATCTAAACGTATATGTGGGGATCCTACACAAGATCAAGGGATCAGACTCAACAATCAGCACTGATGATGCGTGAGAAAGCAAAGGATTGCCGATTGCATCTTACCATGTAATGGTGCTTACATTTTCTTGAAGGCCTACAGGAAAACCTTGGTGGTAGTTATAAGGTAGCACAGGGTCACTGATTTCAGATTTTTCACTGTTTTGTTTCTTTGTTTGTTACACTTCCTTACCACCCTCCCTTGCATCTCAGGGCAGTTGACAATGAAATTTATGGCTCACAGTCCACTGTGATGCTGGAGCAGTACAGATAACACAATAACATTTGAATAACATTTGAACACAACAGTATATTTTAAACACAACCCTTTAACAGTCATAAACTGTGCTACTCTACTGTTATCCACTTTGTCTTTTATTTGTTTAGTGGATATACAGGTCTGGAGTTGCCTTATGTTTAGACTCCCAAGTGCTCCATTCCACTTACCACGTTCCTTTTACACTGTGATTGTCTTGTGCAGTATCCAAATGGAATGTGAATGGGCTGAAACGTGCTATCCCTTTTCAGGCTTAAGGAATATCTTAAACACTGGTCATGTAAACCAGCATATTCATAGGTTCAAATTTAAGAGTCCTGGAACCCAGTATGGAAATAATAACAAGAAAGCTACTTTGTATAAACTAGTTCCAGGGCATAAAAGGCATTGCTATTCTCTTTGTTCCTCTTTAACCAATTCCTTAACCAATTCCTCGTTGAAATCCAACAATCCCTTTCTTTTCTGTTTTTTTTAAAGAAATTTGGTGGTCTATTTTAAATTATTTTCCTTTTTAACCAAAGGTGAAATCCAAAGAAAGGAGGAAAAGGAAATGAGATTCTACAAAATATCAGAATGTCATGTATCAGATGCTCAGGAGTAGGCAATGTCTTCCTAAACCTACCTACCATCTTGCTACAAACACCCTATGGTGTATAAAATTAATAATGTCCAAATGGTGCCTAGTGGTGTAATTGAAGATTACAATGAAAAATAAAGAGAAATTCTTTTTTGAAAGAGAAAAGGGAAATTTTTAATAGTGAATTTCAGAAAAAGTTGCTTCAAAAAGTCATTTGCTATGAAAGAAGTAATAATCTACTCAGTAGCACATCATGGTGGAAAGTGGAGTTGGCCCAGAGCTATGGGCCAAGCCCATTGCATTCAGGAATATGAGTGCTAGAGTGGGGGTGAGGGGTAGAAAAACTATATGGATGGCTTCTCCCTCACCCCAGGACCAGGAAAGGCTGCAGGCTGGGAAGGGAACTCACCTGCAGGAGCAGCTCTCAGGCAGCAGGGATCTGCAGCCTCTGAGTTAAATTACTCAAGAACATCACAATAGAATAGAATAGAATAGAATAGAATAGAATAGAATAGAATAGAATAGATCTATCTGTTTCACTGTTGCCCAATTCACACAGCTATTGAACAGTTTTGTGGCTGCCTAGTAGTTGTGGTTTCACGTCATTTCCTTGGTTTTCATTTCTGTGGCTTGTGGTTCTTTTTGCATTTACATTGCTGGAGACAACTTCTCCTCTGTGGGGATTGAGTCAGTCAAGTAAATTACACGGGAGGGTAACTTGAAGAACTTGGCCTCCTGTAAAATTGTCCAAATTTGTGCATGAATGAAATGACACAGATTTAAACGGAACCACATTGTGAGGCCATTACAAAAATCCAATGTTTATTTACAATTGCTGGGTAGTTGAATGATTTGCTCACTATTCATTTGTATGATTGGCTGTCAAGCAGCATATAGTGACAACAGACCTATGGAGGAGTGGGGAAACTATAAGACTCATCTGTCAATGTGAGAATTTGAATGTGTGGAATGCCACTTATTGCACTGTGCTGTCAAAATAGGCAAAAAACAAGCCATCAAAGAAGATTTGTTTACAAACAGTTGAAAAGTGAACAAAAAATTTCTTCCTGTTTGTGTCCAATGGACTTTTAAGCATTCTAGATGTAATTCTACTGTAGTTTTTGACTATTTTGTCTATTTTATTTTAGCTTTTGGTACACAACTAAATCCTTTTTGGGTGATGGAGATGGTAGATTAAGCAAATAAATATACAACTTTTATCAATCAAATTTGATGTATCACTTCAGTGTATTGAACAGAACCCGGACAGTCCACTAATACAGGCAGATAGATAGCCTACCTGCCTGACTAATAGGAAGATTATTCTGTATAGCTCACAGAAGTGGATGTGTGCTGTGATTTCTATCACTACTTCTCTAGCCAGTGGTTAGGAGTGTGGACTTCTAATCTGGCATGCCGGGTTCGATTCTGCACTCCCCCACATGCACCCAGCTGGGTGACTTTGGGCACGGCACTGATAAAACTATTCTGACCGAGCAGTGATGCTCTCTCACCCTCACCCACCTCACAGGGTGTCTGTTGTGGGGAGAGGAAAGGGAAGGCGACTGTACGCTGCTTTGAGCCGGGTAGAGAAAAGCAGCATATAAGAACCAACTCTTTTTCTTCTTCTAGCTACACAATGGTGGTGAATTCTATAAAGAATTCAAGCACTTTGTCCAATATATTCAGATACAGCTGTAGTGGCATATATCAAATGGAAAAAAGTACTTTGGCCCATAATGAGGAAATCATCAAATAGCTTTTGTTGCAGGCCCAAACTCATCCCATTTTGGGGTGTCCTCAGGTTCAGGTTCAGGTCCACTCTTATCGTAACATGACTTAGTTTACCTTAACTTAACATGACTCATGGTGACCTACAGTATTAAAATCTTCCAATGGCAAAATAACATGAAACAAATAGCAACAGGATGCAGTTTTGCTAAAACATATATAATATTATCAGTGCCCCAAAGTCATCTGGCAAGTAAGACTGTACTATAAATCTATGGGTCAAAATTCCTGCCAGAAAAAAAGGATCTTCAGCGTTTTCCTGACAACAGAACATGCCTAATGAAGTTCTTTGAGAAAAGAGTTTCATTATACAAACACCAAATGTAGCTATTAGGACTGAGACAAAGCCAGAATCTGGAAGAGGGCCTCATGGGAAGATGTTAGTGCATATATAGGAGAAAGCAGACGACAATGAAAGGTAAGAAGAATGGGAATTTGACTGCAAGGAACAAGTTTAAGCCTTGATACCTTGGCAGTGAGAGACATATTAAGATTGACTCTACCACCACATTTTTAATATGCTTCAACTGTAAGTTAAATTCAAATAAGACATACCGAAACTACTCAAGAAAATGTTACTCTGACTGCATAAATTAGTGCTTCTCCTGTGAGTTGCATAATAAGAACGGCAGGATGATAAACAGGCAAGAATTCCTTTTAGGAGAAATCTTGTGTACTTCAGCATATTTGCCATGCATAGCAGATGTGCCTCCCTAACCCTGAGTGGCATAATCCTCCTAAGAAATTTCAAGCTCTGCCACTTTCCTTTATGTGAGCTACAAGAGAATGGGCATTGGGCTTGCAGGGGAAGGGAAATAACAACACAGAGACCAATAGTTGGGATTAATCAGGTTAGAACTGCATAGTAGGAATGTGGAAAATCTGGGACATAACTAAGGCTCTGTCTACACCCCACTGCTGTTTTTGCATCCTCATATTGCTCCAATGGAGTCCTTACTGTCTCCCTTATGAGACTTACATCTTGCAAATTATGTAGCATTGAGTTTGACAACACAGCCAATAGTGGTTCCATGGAGCTGTTTGGGGATGCAAAATCAGTTGGAGAGGTATTGTAGCCACTTGTATGTCACTGCAAACAAAAAAGAGACAGTGAGCATCTGAGAGGCACAAAACTCCCATTGTACATGTAATACACAGTTCTTGTGTTGTCCCACAACAAACACAAGGACTTTGTAATGTGTAGATGGAGCTTCAGATGCATGTTGAGTGAGCATTTATAACATCTTCTGAGATGCCTGAGGAAATTGGCTCAGGAATTTTCTTCGGGATCAGATCATGCAACACGTTGCTGATGTTTTCCCAACTCCAGGCTGGTCCTTTTACCATAGCAAAGTATTATCCTCAGTATTCCCACACCAGGCATTTTGGCTACACAGAATCCCAGCCCAACATGATTCATCAGCCTTTGCTAAGGCTTTTGCCTTCCACATCGCTTCATCTAACCTGGTCTAATCACACAGATGAAAAAGAACCCATCCCAAATTCCTGAAAGCCTCTCCAATAAAAATCCCAGATACTTCACCACAGATATTTCCATGCACACACAAGGATTACAAACAACTGTGGAAGCTGTTCCTGTCTTGCCTAGCTTCCCTGTATTTCTTGAGAGCTGAACTGAATGATATGGGTCCACTGCAGACTGATTCATAGGTGAATTCCCAGGCCACTCACAACAGTCTGAGGCACACATCGCAAGCTGTAGATCTCAGTTGCTGGAATAGGCCTGTCTTCCAGTCCCACAGCAGCTGTTGTTGTTGCAATTACAATGCAAAACAAATGGGAATGAAAGACTTGCAGTGGCAGGCCAATGTGGAAATGAAAACTGTGTAAACAAAAACCAGGGATGCCAACCTCCAGGTAGGTTCTGGATGTTTCCTGGAATTACAACTGATCTTTGGGCTATGGAAATCAATTCCCCTGAAGAAAAACTGCTGCTTTGGAAGGCATACTATATGGCAATATACCCCACTGAGATCCCTCCCCTCTTCAGACTCTGTCATCCTCTGGGTTTGTCCCAAAATCTCCAGGAATTTCCTAATATGGAGTTGGCTGCCCTAACAAGAATTTTTGAAAGTGAACAAAGGTCCAGAAGATCTCAAACCTGCCATGCATATGATCTTGTAAAGCCACATAAAAGGACATTTCTCCTGGCTCTACAAGATCGCCTTCTTTCCTTCTAATCTGAAATCTGTTATACCCCAAACTAACATTCCCTGACTCCAAAATAAGATGCTAAACTCAATGGCATGTTCACACTATCCAAATGGGATATCTTCAAACTGACTTGCTTACCCATGTTGTTTCAAAGATCACCAGCAAAGATGGCTTGAATAACCAGGTGGAAGGTCCGTATTCGGGGTGGAATGGCGGTGGCTAAAATCACCAATTATGCATGCTGCAGGCGGCAACCAGCCGCGGAGTCAACGTATGCCACTGAAAAAGCTATGTTAGCGAGATGCGGAAGGCCTATTATGCATGGCTGCCGAAATGGTGATTTCGGGTCACATGGAAAACGCGGAGGGGGAAGATGCAAAGCAAACCACTCACACACAGGACGGGACGCAATGGTGGCAAAACCCAGAGTAACTGATTATGCACGCGGCGACCCCCTCTGCACCCTGAGGGAAAGATCTGTTTCAACTGGGATTTGAAACTATCACTTCACACCACAATTCCTGCCAGTATAAATTTAATCCCCACTCAACAATGGGATGGACCTGTAACTTCACATCTATTCTCTTAGGTTGCATCAATGAAATCAGAATTGAATTTTTGCCCTGTACTATATCAGGTCATTAGACAATGTGCTATTAGACATTAGACAATGGATGCATGACCCAAAGTTCTGTTTTGAACCACCATAATACATGCAAAGTCTAGTTCCCAATAAAGACCTGAAATACGCTGAACATCAGGGCCTCCTTTATAATGTCATCAAATGAAGTAGTTACCCAGGGCTATATTAAGACATGCTAAGCCCCTAAGAAGTCAAATGCATCAAATCACATGCATAAAAAACAAAAACAAATGCAACATTATAGAATGGGGAAGCTGTGTCTTGGCAGTAGTATGTGCAAAAAGGATCTAGGGGTCTTAGAACATGAGACAGCAGTGTGACTTGGTGGCTAAAAAGGCAAATGGAATTATGGGCTGTATCAAAAGAAATATAATGTTACCACTTTACCCTGCTCTGATTAGACCTCAATTATAGTACTGTGTTCAGTTTTGGGCACCACAATTGAAATAGGATGTAGACAAACTGGAGCATGTCCAGAGGAAGACAACAAAGATTGTGAGGGGTTTGGAGACCAAGATGTATGAGGAAAGATTGGGAAGCTTGGTCTGTTTAGCCTGGAGAGGAGACAACTGAGAGGGGATCTGATAACCATCTTCAAGTATTTAAAAGTCTGCCATGTATAGGATGGAGCAGAGTTGTTCTCTTTTGCCCCGGAGGGATAGACCAGAACCAATGGGATGAAATTAATTCAAAAGAATTCTTGGCTAAACATTTGGAAAAAATTCCTGACAGAGTGGTTCCTCAGTGGAACAGGCTTCCTTGGGAGGTGGTGGGTTCTCTTTCTTTGGAAGTTTTTAAGCAGAGGCTAGATAGCCATCTGACAGACATGCTGATTCTGTGAATTTAGGCAGCTAGTAACTGGGTGGACAAAAGGGACTGTGTCAGTGCTTGGTCGTTTCTTGTATGCCCAGGGAACTGCCAATTGCCACTTTTGTATCAGAAGGTGAATTTTTCCCAGTCAGACTGGCCAAGGATTCTGGATTTTGGGGGGGGGGGGTCACAATTGGGGTCACTGTGGTGGGCAGTTAATTGTGAATTTCCTGTGCTGTGCAGGAAGTTGAACTAGATGACTTTGAAGGTCCCTTCCACCTCTATGATCCTGTCATTCTATGTCCACTTTAAGAGGTTCTGAGGTCTTCCCTCAAATGGTAATGTATTCACTTTGGATAACATAATTGGGGGAGCTCCAAGCTCCTGTATCACCTACCTGTATCACCTACCCCTCCCTGGCCTCCAGTTGCCAGTTAGCATCTCTCTTGCTGCTGCCTGTCCAGTCATTGCTAGCTTCATTCCACCTTGCCCCTATCCAAACTAATAATGTAGTGATATGGCAGAACAATCTTTGTTTCTCTTGGGCTGTTTGAGAAAGTTGCTGCTGGATTGTGCAAAATGCCCTTTTCTCCAGAGGCTGCAGAACCAAAGTGTGCCTGTACTCTCAGTGCACATGTCAGAAGGTAAGAGATAAGTATTTGCATGCTACATGCCCTACTCTCTGAGCTAAGAGCACTCTGGCTGAGGTTTATACAGTGCTTAGCAGAGCTTTTTCTGGACATTTACTTGGCATTTAAGGTTGTGCTGCAGCAGGGTACATACAATGGAAGGACTTTGTTTTTGTACTCACACCAGTGTTTTTTCAGGTATAATATTACACCTGTGTCAGTGCAGTTTGTTGGCAAGGAAGGCTTAAAATACCAGTTAAAACCCACTAATTTCCACATCTCTCACCTCACTTTTTTTTTTTTTGTCCCTGTATGGATTTATATCTGCAACTTCCACCTCTGGGTTATCTCACTGAGTTTATAAACTAGCTTTAAGATGGAACTGTAAACTCAAGGATTATTATTTCCCCCACCAATTTATTTTGAAAGGAGATGTAATAGATGTTTAGAATTTCAGAGAGCTTTTAATATACATTCCTGATATTACGTATATTTTTTTAAAAAACTAGTAGAACAATTCAGATGGCTGCAACTTCATTGATGTGATCGTAGGACTCTAATTTTCCATTTCTCTCATGCAAAGGAAGCACAATTAATATTTTATTTACTATTCATTTTCCCTCTCATTGATGTCAGACCAGCGATAAGAAAAACAAACAGGAACCAATAGAAATGGATAGCAGCAGAAGACTGTTGATCTAACATCAGAAAGCAAACTAATCATACAATTGTCGTCAAGGAGGAATTACAGCTCAAAAGACCTTCTTTGTTGCCACCCTTATCACTCAGATATTTGCTTCCCTTAAGCAATGAATGTAGCAAAGAAAAGACTTGACTTTCAGAAGTACCCCGGAAGGTCAGGCTGGTCTCATTTTTAATATTTATCATTGCATATCCTGTATTATTTATAGTGCTAATCAGAATAGCAGTGGGAGTATTCATAAATTCCTCCCAAATTCTATGCCCTATAAAGGTCTTAGGGGTCTGTATATGATTCCCTTTCTACCAGTGATAAATCGCCAGAATGGGAATTAATTATTTCTATCACTAATACAGAAGCCTCGATTTCTATCATGAAAAAAGAGGAGCTCACCTTGAATTTGCATGGGTGTTTATTATGGTTATTCATCAGCTGTGCTGTTTTATTAGAGTTTGAGCTCATTTGTATCAGAGAAACCCCACTGGAGGTACGTGCTTAACTACGGAGTATGTGTCATAGCCCAAATGCAAATGTGGACACCCACATGTTTTTACCTAATATTTTCAGTCAATGCTTGTTAATCTAAACCACTCATGCGTAAACATGGCTCACAATATGTACTCTTGGGATGCAAAACATCTGTGTATCTCAGTGCTGTGTTACTAGTGTTCAGCTATTCATGCTGGTACATGCAAACTATAGAACTTTAAAAATATATATTTTAAAAATATTTTAGTACCTTCCATTCCATTAAAGTTTTGGAGCAGATTCAGATGTTAAAATGGTATCTATAATTATAATCAGAGAAATCTGTCTATATGCTGAAACAAGAACAAGATGGTATCAACCAGTCATGGTACAGGTGGCAAACATGAAAGTCAGTGCATGCTACTGAAAAAGATATGGTCACATGAGACCATCCTAAATAAGAAAAAAATGCATCCTTCCTTCAAGTAAAATAAAGTGACAATATCTATATGGGTCAGAATAGACTGTAAATAAAGATAGAAAACAAAGAAGAGATGAAACATGTATTATACATTTATTAAGAAAGAGCAATGGAACTTAGGAAGGTATGACTTTTTAGTCCCATGTAGGTTAAGCGTCAAGTTAACCAAAAATATAATTACTACTGTTAACCACCACGAGCCTGTAAGGAGTGGCGGGAAATACATATAATAATAATAATAATAATAATAATAATAATAATAATAATAATAATAATAATAATAATAATAATAATAAAACAATAATAAAACAATAACAACAATAACAACAATAACAACAATAATAATAATTTTAAAACAAACATTTTTAATAGTCATGCATCCATTTTATGTTTATATCCCACCTTTCTGTCCAATTAGATCCATCAATGCCCCTAAAAATGAAAAACGCATATTAAAATACATCATAAAACCAATTCAAAATAGAGCTAATTTACATATACGAAACAAAATACAGCAAAATTACACATATGGATGAATCACTGAGGGAATGTAAAAAAAAAGAAAAGTCTTGACCCACAAACAGAAGTCAGCAAGAGAAGACAACAGATTAATATTCTTAGTGAAGGAGTTCCATAATTCTTGATACTATGACTGAAACTCTTTGAGTTGCCATCCATCTTGCCTCAGACACTGAGATGTCCAAAGCAGTGCCTCACAGGCTGGCCACAGCATTCAGGTAAGATTGAATGGGAGACAGTTGTCTAAGGATATGCTGGGCTCAAGCCTCACAGGGCTTTCAAAATCAAAATATGCCCCAAATATGCCCCACTCTGACCCATTATGCACGGGGGGAATAGCGCGCATTCGGGGTGGAATGGTGGCGACTAAAATCACCGATAATGCACGGTGCCGGCTGCAACTGGCTGCAGATTCGATGCACGCCGCCGAAAAAGCGGCGTTAGCGAAACGCGGAAGAAAGCGCAGCTTCCCTGGTGACCAGGGCCCAATCAGAAGTGGTGCTGAAGGCGTCGCGTGCATAACCGGGGAGTTCCGGGTTGAGCGCCAGAGCCACAATCGAAGTGGCTGCTGGAATGCCGCAGCAGGCAGGAGGGCACTAAAAGGAACAGGGACAGAAAGGCGGCTGGGGAGCCCAAAGGGAAGGGGGATCAGGGGAGCACCGGAGGCAGCGGGCCGGGGCGCAGAGCATCAGCGGGGAACAGAGGGCAGCATGTCCTTATCTAGGGACGGCATAGATGCCACCGCACCGATCACCCATCAATCCCCAAACCCTCCCCCAACCACAAACGACAGCACAGGTGAGGGGGTGTATGCAAACAGACAAACTTTATAAAACAGTATAAAACAGTGCAAAACAGTAATACAAACAAGTGTGAACAGCAAGACAAACTCAAAACGCGAGGGGTAACCAGTATTAAAGGGGACAAACTAGGGGGCAGAGGAAACAGGGCAGCAAACAAGGGGAGGGGCAAACTAAGAGCAAACTAAGGGGACGGGAATGTGCGGACAACAGAACCCCCCCAAAGTCCAAATTCAGGACGGCGTTATCCATGGCGGCAGTTCACGTTGGCACTGAGGAGGGTCTGGCAGCAGTGGAGTCGCTTGCTCCCTCCCCCTCTGCTTGATCAGCGCTTGCTCCCTCCCCCTTCGTGCCTGTCGGACCTCCCTTCATGGCGTCCGCCTCCAACGCGGTGCACGCTTGCCGACACAGCGGCGTGCTCGCCTCACTTCCCCTTGGCTCTGCATTAACGCCTCGCCACTCGTCGCTCTGGATTTTGCCACCGTTACACCCCGTCCTGTGCATATACGGTTTGCTTCGCGTCTTCCCCCTCCACGTTTTCCATGTGACCTGAAATCGCCGTTTCAGCGGCCGTGCATAATGGGCCTCTGGGAGCTAATGCAGATGAAGGCAGATTTAAGTAATATTGTCCCTACAAAAGTGAGATCCATAAATGTAAAATAACATTGTTATCTTCATGTAGCAGTATTTTTGTCTTAACCTGGGGATTGCTTTATGCTTGTAAAAAAAAAAAAACAAGTTTTGTGAACAGCATGGGTGGCTTTTTGATCACTTTTCAAGGGCTGCTTCTATGATATAAAGGGATGATAAGACCCAGTTGCAGGGGAGAAACAGTGAACAAGCAACTGAGAAGACGAAGAAGCAGAAGCAGAAGCAGAAGCAGAAGCAGAAGCAGAAGAAGAAGAAGAAGAAGAAGAAGAAGAAGAAGAAGAAGAAGAAGAAGAAGAATTGGTTCTTATATGCCGCTTTTCTGTACCCGAAGGAGTCTCAAAGTGGCTTACAATCGCCTTCCCTTTCCTCTCCCCACAACAGACACCCTGTGAGATGGGTGAGGCTGAGAGAGCCCTGATATTCCTGCTCGGTCACAGCAGTTTTCTCAGTGCTGTGACAAGCCCAAGGTCACCCAGCTGGTTATATGTGGAGGCGCACAGATTCAAACCTGGCTTGCCAGATTAGAAGTCCTCACTCCTAACAACTACACCAAACTGGCTCTTGCTGTGTACGTTTCAATTCTCATTACTTTCCTCTTGGACATGTTTGCCACTTTCATTTGCAGGGGGCAAAGCAATGTGCAGTCTGCTACTCTTCTCTTGCCAATCTTTCCTTCCCCTACCACTTTGCCCCAGAGAAGTGGTGGCTGATTTCTAAACTGAAATTTACCATTGAAAACATATGCCTGGGCCTCACTTTATCTAAGTACACCATTGGATCTTGGGGGAAAAGAACTGGTCTTTTAGATACATGGAGGGAATTGTGAGTAAATTCTCTGGTGAGATAGCATCTAGTTTCTTGTAGCTCCACACTGGTTTCTTTAGCTTTTGCTTTGAGTTTTCCCATGCCTTGCTTAAAATGACCATTAGCCAGAGATATAGAACGGTATCAGCATTGTCCACCTCAAGCTGACACAAATCAAAACTTATTTCTATATATTTAAGTGAGCTGAAAAGCAATGCAAACCTGTTCCTGAAAGACCCATGCAAGTCCACTATGTACCTCCCATACCATTTAATCTGATGTAGATGCACTGTACATTACCAATATACTCAGAGCATTTCTCTTCCAGGACTCTAAAGAGTACTGACCCTACTAGATGGTGTTTATTCAGCTTGCAACCTTTTTCAGATTTAATAGGCAATCCTTCATCCAAGAGCAAACAGCCCTTAACAGGCCTCCAATAGATCTTTGAAGTGTTTGTTGTCAGCGCTGCTGCATTCCATTTCATTTATGACCTTTTTTGGGGTGAAAAACTGCCTTCCTTCTTGCTTCTAAATGCTCTGGCAATAGAAAACGGAGAGGCCAGTCACTTGTTTATAAGCTTACTGTAAATTCTATTTACCAATAAGGAATGAGAATGCTGACATTTTTTTCTCCCCATGACTTAAGCATCCATACTTGGAGACAAGGAGATATAGGCAATTTAAAAATCCTGATTATCATAAGAATATGATATACATATGAATAGTGTCATTTTTAAATGTATTCACAGAATGGGTGAGAAAAGAAAAACTGAGAAAATTTAGCTTGTGCAATAGTGCAAAATAGTGCAAAATAGTGCCTTTGTGTCCAATATCATCTTAAAGATCAGCCAAGACAAGCCTCTTCCCAGTGTGCTTGTATCTGAATTCTAATGGAGTATCTTCAAAGCTCCCTAAAGTCCTTCATTTGTGAAAGTGTGGTCTTGCAACTGCAGCTTCTAAAACTAGCCAAAATCACTGGAAAAGAAACCTAGCAAACAGGATCTAAATATATTGACAGTCACTTTCAACTTGCTCTTGTAAATAGTGGGGTTCCTTTCCCAAGCTACACAGAGCCCCCCAAATAAGGTAACCTTTAAAGGGCGATTATATGCTCTCCCCAATTCCATACACCTTTATACCTTCAATATTTGAAAACCCGGCATTTCTTTTCAAGTTTTTTTTAAGGCAGTGGTGCTTTAGTTTTTCTGTGCCAAGGCATAAGAATATTTATTTTGCAGACTGAAGGAACAGTCCTTGGTTTTTGGAAACCAAAACCTATTTTATATTGTTGCCTCCTAGGCACTGCATGCCTTCACAGCAGCAGATGACAGCTGTCCCTTTGACATTCTTCTTCTAGCTGTCTCCTCACCCTGTGCTTCAGGTAAGAAAAAAACCTATTGTTTTCTTACCATCCAACCTATGCAGCACCTTGCTGTTTAGCGCCAAGGAAAGCAAGGAGGCATCTGTTCCAACCCAATTCCCTTTCTTGCAGCTCAAATGAAAGCATATTCTCTGTTCAAATGGCTTTTCCACTTCCCTTTATATGTGTTCTTCTGGGTCTCAGTCCACAATAAGAACTGCTTAATGAATTATGTTGAATTGCCATATGTTTCTGTCTGCTAAGAGAGATACATTTGAACTATTGCTTGCAAAACAAAAAACACACATCTGAAAATATAATCTTGTAGTTTTTGTAAAGAACACAGTAAAGAGAGGTAACTCAATGAAATAACTCTTGAGAGAATAATATCCACAATGAAGCTAAATAAGCACTTTTTCAAAACCTTTCTTTAGATTTTATTACATAAAAGCAATTTTACTTAAGAGTTCCTTTAAGACTTCATCTTTCTTGGAGTTTGCCTAGCTTACAATAAAGTGGAAAGAAAGTTCATGGCTAATAGTACCATAATTCATAAAATATAATGAAGCCAAAGCAGATAATGCTTTAAAAACCCTCCTAAAAACATAATTAGAGAAATAAAAAAGGCTTCTTTTAATATTGTGGTGCCATCTCACTGTCAAATGATAACCATTATTTTGTGACCCAGTCAATGCTGAAAGTTCATGACATCAAGCACTTCCATCAGGAGATCTCAGCCATACATAGCCCTTGTGGGCACAGGGCTTTTTCTGTGTTTCAGAGCTTATGCATTTTTTCACATTCTGTGCATTAAATTATATAGGTAGCAATGTCTATGCCATTGTTATTTGTGTGTTTCTTCAGCTCAATGAAATCTATGACAAATGGTATCCAAATGTGAAGGTGTTGTGGAACAATGCATGAAGTGACACATACACAGATGTTACAGATGCATCATATGGTGCTCCAAAATTATTCAAGAAGTTGTAACTTTTATCCTGAAATAAAGTCTCAACCTCTATTCAGTATCAAAAGAACTCATCTATTTGGTCCATTATCCTACATTCAATAGTGGATAGACAGACAATTCTTTATATTTGAGTCTTCTTTCCAGTTCTGTTGCATGTTTGCTTTGTATGAATGGGTCTCAGCTTATCCTTCAGTTCAAATACAGCAATGCCACACCTATTCCGGTTGCCCCTGCCACTTGTTGCCTTCACCCTTACTGTGGTCACCGGACATTCCTGGGGGTGGAAGTCTTAGCTATGTCAGTCTTATTTAACTCAGCACTGAAAGCCAGCCCCTCCTTAAGAACATTAATCCACTAGAGAAGAAGCAGTACCTATGACTCCATCTGAGTCCCTGATTGGTCCATGTATCCATAAGAATCCATTGATCTGTCTCATGTACACAACGGAGAAAGGTGCAATGACCTAGCATGCTGTCTCTTTAATTTTTGCTTCCACTTTCTTGTTCAGAATCAGGTCTTTACAGTACATTAGACCCAGAGTTCTTTTTACACATATCCATTTCACTGTCCACATTTAGCTATCCCTTATTAAATGTGAGGGAGGTATCCATTTTCTGCTAGTAAGAAGGGAAAGCCAGGTGAGGAGACATATAGGTGAATTTCATAATTAAACGTTGTTGCACCAGCAACTTCTGTCTTATCCTTTGCCTTTCAGTTATTTCTCTCATTCTAAGAAGGGTGAGAGAAGAAAACGTCTCCAGTAACTAATATATACTTCCATGCTCAAAATTCCCTCAATCTAGTTTGTAATCCTATGTACCCTGGTTTGAGAGTGAATCTTATTGAAAACAGAAGGACTTGATTCTGATAAAACATGCACAGGATGACACCATTGGTGGTAAATAAGGACACTCTTCCTATGCTCTGTATCATTTTGTTACCAGAAATTCCAGGGCAGAAGAGGAAAACTCTATTGCAGTTACTTTAGGTTGGCGCCTGCATAGGGATAAGTTCTATGTTAAGAAACTGTTAGGCAGTGGTAGCTATCCTTTAGTATCATTGCAAGGAAGGACCTTAGGAAGAAACCAGAATTAGTTGGCTTCATCTACTATAGGCTTTGACTGCCTCTCCTCCACCCAACCAGCATGAATGGATACAAGTTCTTACTATTTAGTTCTCTTCACAGTCTGTTGGAATTTATCCTACTGAATAAATTATTTCTCTTTGTACTTGGCTATGTTTCAGCTCTTTCCAGATCATTTATAAATGTTACATAGCAATAGTCCCTCACAACACAGATGCCTGGAGGATCCCATCACTTACTTTCTCACAAGGTACAAACTTTTATTTATATTCTCCACCTCCTTAGTTCTTTGTGTGATCCCCAATGTGTAAGAGTGCCTGTCCTCTTACAATAACTGTAATGGAGCACTTGCGCAGTTGGGTTCGATACTGGTCACAGGTTACCTCAGATGCCCATTATGCACGGCCGCCGAAACGGCAATTTCGGGTCACATGGAAAACGCGGAGGGGGAAGAAGCGAAGCAAACCGCTTATGCACAGGATGGGACGCAATGGCGGCAAAACCCAGAGTAACCGATTATGCACGCGGCGACCCTGGCGCCGCTTCTGGTTGCGCCCCGGTCACCCGGAAGCTGTGCTTTCTTCCGCATTTCGCTAAAGCGGCTTTTCTGGTGGCATGCACCGAATCTGTGGCCGGTTGCAGCTGGCTCCGTGCGATATCAGTGATTTTAGTCACCGCCATTCCACCCCGAATGTGCGCTACCCCCCCCCCCCCCCCGTGCATAATGGACCAGAGTGAAACAAAAAAAAACCCTGTCTTGCATTTTACTAGAAATCTGCCTCCAGTAATGACATAAGAGAATGAAAAGGGGCTGGGAGCAGATGATTCTTGCAGCTCTTACAAATATGCAGTCAATGTTCCTATATTTGCCGAGCGTAACAGATAGTTGCCAAGGAAACACGTGCTATATATAGAGAATCAAACTAATTTCACTGACAAATGGACAAAATTATAGTAAATGACAAGATGGAAATCTGGTAATCGGGAGGGCGGAGAGGTAAGGTCAGCGGAGTCATAAGAGCTAGTAAATTTTTTTTAGGGATGTTAACCCTTCATCCAACAAACTGTTAATTTATCATTTTTCATCAAGTGTCACTTTCCTAGCAGAAAGATTTGACGTGTGCTATAATCAACCAATTCAATGGAAAGCATGGGCAATTTGTTTTCGGTTTAATTAGTCCTTGAAGCAAACAAGCTGCCGTTACTCAGCAGTCAGTTTGGTGCTAATTAAATGCCCCAGTTAAATGCAACCATCTTTTCTCTTGTTTGTTTGTTTGTTTCCTGGGGGGGGGGGTGTAATGCCAAATTAAAGGTGCCGAAAACAGAAAAAATAACTTAACTCACCTATGAAAGGGAAGGGGAAGCCTGCAACCAGGAATTTGAAGATAAAACACATCAATATGTCAAATTCAGCATACCTTCACAGCTGCCTCAGAATTACCAGTTCACAATACTGCTGTGGCAGCTGGGGATATAAGAAGAATTTATATTAAAAGTACAGCCTTCACAGGGTCTGGAGTTTCTGGACCTTAAAACTAGAAAGTATTCTCCCTTGGCTACTTAAGTTTGACTCAGGCCCACATTCCCCTGCCCTTTAAAGCTCCCTTGCCTATCTATTTATTTTCTGCCAGTATTGCTGTTCTTTTTTTAGTAGAATTTCTCACCAGATCTACTTTCTCTGTGACTCTTACTTTCTTAGCTACATCCATATAATCCATTGTGTCCCTGAGGCCTCCCTTTATCCATTTTCACTGACCATCCTATATCTTGCATTGCTTTCTATTAATTCCTGGCTCCCTCTGCATTTGAAGCCCTCTTGATTTTGTTCTGGGTAATTTTCCAAGTTCTGTCATTAAATTCTCCATACTTCTGTTTCCTTTACCTTGGTGATTTCTTCTTTTTCACTTAACCTAATAGTTCTTAATCTTCAATCCACTATATCTCCAGTATACCATATAAATTACAATATTTATATAGTGTATTTCAAATTTATATACAATAAATAAGTACAGCATGGACTATCTGGTTGCCATTTTTGGTGGAAGGGAAGGGCTATCCTGGCAGCCTTGTGCTGCTGTTGGACTCTGGAAGATGGAGCTGGGTACATCAGGGCTATTGGGATACATCAGTGGAGTGAGTCCCTTAAGGGTGGGGCTGGGTTTCTTCCTAGGTTATTTAAAATCTGCATTGCAGCAGTCTGGCCCTTGGTTCTGCCTTCATTGGTTCATACATTCTCCCTCCCCTTTTTTTTGACATTTTGAGTATCACAGATTATTTTGTGATGTCATGTTATTTTACAGCTCTTGCCATAGCTGGGGTGATTTGGGGCATTTAGATGGATCCATTGTAGGGTGTGCCTGTATGCCCACCTCCCCAAACATGATAGTATCACTTTGCCCAAAAGGGTCTGTTGTTTAAAGAAATGTGGAGGGAAACATGGTCCTACCCTACAAGTTAGCCCTCATAGGAGCCTATTAGCCCATTTTTAACATAACCAATCAATTGTGCAGCTTAAAGCTACAGTACATGTAATTATATATTATGTGTCCTTTAAACCTATCTATTATTTAGTTTAACTACAAAAATAATATATAATATCATGGTCTTAGCCTGTCTTGAGATATCGCAAGATACTGTAATTATTGATGTGTATATTAAGCCACTGTTAAAAGATTGCATTCCTTAAAGTTACAGTATTTTCCAGACTTGTGTTTAAACAGGGCCAGATTTACATGAAAAGAGGCCCTAGGATATTCCACTTATGTGGCTATTTCATCTCCCATTTTTAAGTTTGTAAATTACATGAGAGATAATAAAATACATCATTACTGTGATATATATCAATATGTTAAATGAAACATGTTGTGATTGGTAAAAAATATTAAAAATGTGGAATATAGGCCCCTCTTGATCTTGAGGCCCTAGGCTGAAGCCTAGTTAGCCTACAGGAAAACCCGGCCCTGTGTTTAAACCATATGTTTTAGAACTAATAAACAAATTGAGCAAATTAAACAATATATAAGAAACATGAGTAATCCAATCAGTTGTTCAATCCATTTGGCAACATCTTATCCAGTTGATTAATCAGTCGCACTTCCCTTATTAATAGTATTTTAGTAATATCCATTTTTCATGTTTAAATTAATTTAGTGCATCCAGTCTGATAAAATGTAGCTCCTCTGATTTATGATTATTTCCCAAAAATTCATTATCACTGGGGCATCTTTAACTTGCTTTCATATCCTGGACATGTGTTCAATGTCTAAATGCAACAGAGTGGCATCCATAGCATGAACACATACTAACATACAGCCATGGAATAAAAAAAAAAAAAGGTAAACTGAACTGCAAAAGAAAACATACAATAACTCCTAAACACTACAGAATGTACCACAGTTCCTGCTAGGATACAAGTGGACTAAACTACTCTTTCAGCAGTATTTACATTAACTAGACTCTTAGCAGGCTGTCAGTTCTAAAAAACAAACAAACAAAAACAAAAACCCTGACATATAGCATCATTCCCAGTGATCAGATAAAGGTGTTTAATGCCCTTTGTAATCCCTTGAATTTCTCTACATATATGGAATATCATACTCCATTTAAATATACATTAACACATTGAAGAAGAGTTGGTTTTTATACCCCACTTTTCACTCAAAGGAGTCTCAAGGCAGCCTTGACTTCCTCTCCCCTAAACAGACATCTTTCCTGAAGCATAATTGTTGAAATATGTTTGTATCATGTATCATGTTAAACGCAGCTCTGAAAATAATCCCCAACCACTCTGATCTGAGACATAGCAGCAGCTAACCATGGACTGATTTTGTGCTATCTGCAGTGACCATTCTATAGTGTGCATTCTGAAATTAATCTCTGTCATCTGACAGCACAGGTGTCAATTGGTGTCCAGGCTGAAAATTTAAAAAATAATAGTTCCTTTGAGCTGCTTGGCATAAGTCACCCAATTGTTTCATTTAGATCACTGGATACTATGGAACAACTTCCAGGAGCTGCTGAATAAAAGCTAATGAGTAAGCAAGTTGGCCTCCCTCTCTGAGGAATTCTGGACACTGCCCATCATCATTGCACATTGAAGTAAGAAAGAAAAGGTAGAAAATCATTGCTCAGCTGCTCCTAGTGCCCATTTCAGTGGAATAAGAGATTACCTAGATCTCCCATTGCTACTGTATCTTGAAGAAGTGTGAATGCACACGAAAGCTTATAACCAGAGTTAAACTTTGCTGATCTTAAAGGTGCCATGAAGCTTTGTTCTGCTGCTTCAGACCCACAGGGCAATACACCCCGATCAATCTTTTGTGTTCCTCTCCCTGTTTCTTGGAGCACTGAACAGGGACACTATGGCATGAGGCAAACAGGGATTATTTGCATTGCAAGCCACCCCATCCTAGACAAAAGGCAGTCTTTCTTTTCATCTTCTCACGGGGGTTGTGAAATCGCTTTTTGATCTTTGTCTTCTAATGAATAAAAAATGGTGCCAAACGAGAAAGGAATTTATGCCTAGGACGTGTTCCTCCACCCCGGCTTCCTTCTCTGGGGGTTCTTACCAGCTCCGTTTGTTAACTGTGCAAGACACAAGATTCATTCCCTGGGGAGTATATCAGCAGGGTTTGTCCTTAAAGTGAAGAGATAGATTAAATTAGCGGAGTGCTTGTCTTCAGATTTCTGCATTAGTTATGTTAGAAGCTTTCAGATGAAAGAGGTCTAATTCATACATTACTAGCTATAGAATGATTGTTTCCATGCTGTTTTGAGAAGGAAGCATACCACATGGAGGGGCCACTTCTCAGATGCAGAGCATCTGCTTTGCATGCAGGAGGTCCCAGATTTAATTCCCAGAAACTCTAGTTAAAAAGACAGGGTGACAGGTAATATGAAAGCCTTAAAACTAGAAAACCTCAACAAAATAGTGTTACTCCCTCCACTTAACCTGCCACACTTTCCAGACCAGCAATGGAATAACCATGACACTAGCCTCGGCACATGATTGCTTCTTTCAAATGTAACAAGCAATGATTTGGAAGAAGCCAAAATACTGTATGAAAGACTTCTAAATATTTCCATGCTATGAGGTAAAAAATTTTCTCCAAAACAAAATGTTGTTCCCTCATACTGAGCTGCCCTTGAAGCATGGTTTCTTTCTTATAAAATGAAGCTCACTTTCCCATCTTGCTGCTTACATATCTTTTGGGTTTAGTCAGCGCTGGAACAAACACAATATTTTATTTTATAAAGAGGTAAAGGGTAGTTGGTATCAGTAGACTGAGCTTTTAATAAGTTATTTTGCAGTTTTAAAGTTCTTTGTTACAGGCTTTGAGATTTTTTAAAAAGCTTTTCTTAGTTGTAATCACTATGTTTATTCAAAACATGTATTTGTGAGTTTCCCAGAACTCCCCTGGTTTCTAGAAGGCAGGTACCTTATGCTAGTACTTCCCCTCTCCTGTAATAGAAGTACCAGTTTCCTGTTGACTTTTGAGGATTCTGAAGACAGTGTACATGTTTAAGAAAATCCTCAACCTGATTTCTGCTTTTCTATTAAGTAGGGTTCCTCCTTCTCCACTCTGTTTTTGGCCTGAATTGGGGGTATTACTTCACTGCCCAAATTGTGTCTGCCAAAATATGTGTCCCAATTATCCAGACATTGTATAGATCAGTTTATGCCTCTAGTAAAGATTATTTTCTTTAAAATTTCTCCTCGGGGCAGATGTTCAGCTAAGCACAGACAGGTCTTCTCTAGATGCAGATTCTGAGCTAGACTTAGACTCTCTACTTAGTGAAGGTTTCTAACCCTTTACTCACTTTGTTACATCAGTACTTGGAATCATACTATTTTAGTGCAGTCTATAACACACAGAGACTCCCACATTACTTCTTGTCATGTATACCCAGAGAAATTTGTTTAGAAGCAAACACTTGATAGAACATTGTTGCTCCATTCTTCTACCCATCACTCATAGCCGTCATCCCAGTTCTCATGATTATTCCAATTGGAATCAGATGAACTGAGAAAACTTGGTCATTTAACATAAATTAATATACCATAACCTGTCTTTTAATCAGATGTCTTGGGTTTGCAACTATTATCTACTGTATTTGCCGGCATATAAGACGACTGGGCGTATAAGACGACCCCCCAACATTTCCAGTCAAAATATAGAGTTTGTTAAATTACATTACAGTACTATGGGCCACTATTGGCAGCTATGTCTATCCTAACTGAAGTGCACCCGGCGTATAGGACGACCCCCCCACTTGGAGGCATGTTTTTCAGGGGGGAAAAATAGTCTTATATGCCAGCAAATACTGTAAATGTACTTCCTTGTACCCATCTGATACTGAGGATATTTTATAGAAATTGCACCATTCTGGAAAGTCCCAATTGTAAAAGTCTGTGGGAAAGGGGAGGTGGCTGACAAAATACTGGAAGTTAACATTGGGGCTTCAGCTGTAAATGCAGAAAAATTGTCCTCATCCTCCTCTTTTCGTTCTCCTGTGCATGGATGTGGTCCTTTCATCTGGGCAATACTGGTTACTGTGTTACTTTCCCCAGCTAGAGAAAGATAAATTTATACATGCATAAAACATCGTCAATCCAAACAGATCAGCAGCTATTACAATCACACGGTAAGAAAAAAGAAACAGAAAATTATAGGATTTAAACAAACAAAAACAAAAACAAACAAACAGGATTTCTTTCCCAGTGCTTTGTATGCACAATTGCCCTCCCATCAGCCACAAATGTGTTATGAGCAGGTGGACAATATGTCCAAAAGTATGTATTGATTGTAACTGGAGATCAGGACACCACCTGGACTGGCTGGTGTTCAAGCATTCCTAATATGAGTCACCATTTTTATTGCTTTTTTAGAAGGACCTGCTGCTAGGGTGCAGGCACAGAGAACAAAGGCACCATGCCCTGTAGTCATGCAAGGAGAAATAGCAGGATTACAAAATGAGATTATTCAGTGATGGAGAAGGTTCTTTTTTAAAACTGGTAGGCTCAGAGACCATTATCCAACTCTAGTATCACCTCCAGTGTCACCTTTGCAGCTTAATAAATCCCTGCCACCACCTGGAGATAAAGGTCTCAGGTTCTTATCCAATGCTGGACCCAAATCATTCTTCTTTAGCCCCTGTGCTGACATTAGCAACTGAATACAGGACAAAGCGACTGACATTTGTTATGACAGTTTATAATAACAAGCCTAATCAGAATCAAGTGGAGAAGAAAAGGGCCCTTCTTAAAAACCCATAGCTCCATCAGCAGAATAAAGAACAGGTCTCCCACAGTGTCTGACAGAGTGGTCCAATTTGCCCACCTTATTATCTTCCTGTTCCATAGACAGTATCACATGCTGTTTTTTCTAAATCTGAAGTGCAAGAAGCTGCTAAAAGAATCACTAAAAAGGAGCTCTATTGAGCAGGTTAGTACAGATGCATTTAAAAGCATATTAAAAAAAAAAATTCTTGTTCCTCTTTCCCCCCGAAGAGTGGCATTGTATAGATTTTTGGTTCCAATAAGAATCATCTTTCAATTTTCTGAGAGTCACTTCTTAACTTCACTTTTAGATAGAGAGTCAGATATTCCAGGAGACTTCTGTTAGTTGAATAACTGGTGTCTAAGTATATATAATGCTTAGCTTTCTTGTCATTCCTTAAACAGAAGGTTTGTCTGCTGCACTGTTCTCACAACACAATGTCGACAACATTTCTTTTGATTTATGGTTAAAGAGCCTGAAACAAATGTGAAATCTTGTTGCACACATTTTTAAAGACCTACCTAGCCTAATTTATGTTCATACACATCAGTGAAAGAAAGTAAACAAAGGTTACACACCAAGGAGCATGTAAAATGAACCATAAAGGACTTGATCTTTCTTGATTGAACCCACATGGTGTAGTGGTTAAGAGTAGCAGTCTCTAATCTGGATTTGATTCCCCATTCCTCCATGTGCAGCCAGCTGGGTGATATTGGGCCAGTCACAGTTCACTCAGAGCTCTCTCAGCCCCTCCTACCTCAGTGTTTCTGTTGTGTGGAGAAGAAAGGTAGGTGATTGTAAGCCCTTTGAGACTCCTTCGGGTAGTGAAAAGTGGGATAAACCAGCCCTTCTCCATTTCAGTAGTCTAATAGGCTATTATCAGCAATGTGGTCAGATGCCTCTGGAAACTTACCGGTCAGGGAGAAGTATATGTTCACTTCCCACTGAATATGCTGAATGTCAAAGACAAACACTGCAATAGCCTGCATTGACACAATACTTTGAAGGGGGGGGGGAATCACACTACAAAATTGTGCTTACACCAGTTAAATATTTAATTCTCTTTTCATTATTTAAAATGGTAGTGTAATTGTAGATATTGTACAATGATGCTGTTTATTCATCTCTTTCCCCTTGCATTTATAAATATTTGCCATGTAAAGAATGCAATAAGACGTAGTGACAGACTGCAAAATATTTAATCTTTAGAGGCAAAACTATATGATGCTGAGTTTTTCATGTCATGTATCCTTTTCCAATGATCAGAAAATACCTTACATCAAAAGGAAAAGATGTTCTTAAGATCAAGAAATGAAATAATTAAGTTATTAACAAATAGGAGTTTAATTCTGAGATTAAACATTTTCATTAAACTGTTCAACGTACTTAAGTACTTAATACTATCCTGACTGCAGGTAGATTTTCCTTGATGATTCTGGATTCTGGCTGTAACAATAAACTGAGAATGCATTTCACTTATTAATTAGGACTATGGCATCAACAAGGGCAACTAAGAAAAAAATGAAACATTTCTTATCTGTCTCTCTTCATGTTTGCCTGAAAAATGTAATGTCCTGGGAAATAATGCATGGAACAACAGCTTCTGTGCACATGGATGGATTCACAGTGCACTCTGCTTACAGAAGGTTCCGCAAACCTCTTATCCACAAATCTGAACAGTTAAATGCTCAAGAAAGCTGATAAAGCAATGTGCATCCACTTCAGAGTTGACAACAGAAACAGAAACAGCAACCCAAAGAGAATGAATTGTTGGTACCAGTTTTAAGTCCAAGACAATTGAGGTCTGGTTCCTGCAATTTCTTATGCTTCTCAATGAAAATAGCAGCTGCCTTGACAGTAAACATTAAAAATCCTCTCTGTGATTGGAAGGAGAGGATTTTTCGACATGGCAACATTCTGTATATAGCAACCCTCTTGGGATAGAGCAGCTAACACAGAGGCTCTTTTCAATGCTGTTCACAAATGTATTGCAATGTACGGAATAAGGTTGCTGTGAAAACCACATCCTGTAAAATTTCCTGTACCCATGTTCTGTGTCCACTCATTCTTTTTCCTTAATAAATGTGAACCTATTGTGAAAGTTCCTCTCAGTTCTCGATGTGGCTTATCATGGAGTGGCAAGATGTTATCTGAACTATTGTGCTTAGAAGAACAGTTCTGGACAGTGCAGTACAGAAATCTCACGATAGTTCAGCAGATGCCCTTTTCTCTGACTTACGTCGTTCTGACTTTCATACAACAAATTTTAAAGTGGTTGCCCTTAAATTCATTCACATGCACACGCACATGCACACGCACACCCACATGCCAGCCACCTTCCAGGGCTCCCTTTCCAGACAGCCCCACTGCAAGAGGACCATCAGCTCCCAAGGCCAAGAGGGCAGCTGGCTTCCTTGCACCAAGTGACAGCCAACCCAGCACCTTCCACCTTCCACCTTTGCCTGTTCTTCTTCAAATCCTCTCTTTTTCCTACTAAAGTGAAGGGGCAGAAAGGAAAAGGGTGTTATATTTCTGCAAATGGAAACAGTGGATCAGGCTTCTGCCTTAACACCAATCTGGGGGATTTTTAACCTCATCTTTTGTCCATCGAGTGCAGAGCTCCTGGGCTTTCCAATAGTTCAGTGAGTTAGAGAGAGATGGATCCATCACACCTAACTGGTGCTGGCTTTTTGGTGTTTTGGGTTTTCTTTTTTAAGGACTGGCAAACCACCCCGTATTGATTCTGCCATGAAAACGCTAGAGGGTGTCACCCCAAGGGTCAGACATGACCCGGTGCTTGCACAGGGGATACCGTTACCTTTACCTTTAATGCCACATATCTATTAAATGAGTGCATTTTTCTATTCCTCCTGCCCAACAGGGACCTTAGATGGCATATGGGATTCTCTCTTATGCATTTTATCTTCCCATCAACTCTGTATGATATCTTAGGTTGGGAGAGGGAATGTGGATCAAGCATGAAGCAGAGCTAATGAGTGGGAGCTAATAATCTCCCTTTGAATATTTTTAATGAAGGATTTCTTGATTGCAAATAAGACAAATAGAAAACAAGAAATAGCATTGTATACTTTAAAAGACAACAATAGATGCATAGATTGAAAGAGAACTTACCTTGAATTTGAACACACTTGTGTCACCAATCCTGGTGGAGACTTCATGGGCAATTATCTTTCATATGATATGTAGCTCTAATTTAGCACTAATGGATGCAATAAAACATGTTTTCATGCATACACACAATATGTTTGATTTGCTACCTAATGTCTGATTAAAATTATAATATGAATTAAATGATGATTTTAGTAAAGCTTTTGATAAGGTTCCCCATGATGTTCTGATGGATAAATTGAAGGACTGCAATCTGGATTTTCAGATAGGTGGATAGGGAATGGGTTAGAGAACCGCATTCAAAGAGTTGTTGTCAATAGTGCTTCATCAGACTGGAGGGAAGTGAGTAGCGGGGTACCTTAGGGCTCGATGCTCGGTCCGGTACTTAATTAACATATTTATTAATGATCTAGATGAGGGATGGAAGGACTACTCATCAAGTTTGCAGATGACACCAAATTGGGAGGACTGGCAAATACTCCAGAAGATAGAGACAGAGTTCAACGAGATCTGAACACAATGGAAAAATAGGCAAATGAGAACAAGATGCAATTTAATAAAGATAAGTGTAAAGTTCTGCATCTGGGTCAGAAAAATGAAAAGCATGCCTACTGGATAGGGGATATGCTTCTAGGTAACACTGTGTGTGAACGAGACCTTGGGGTACTTGTGGATTGTAAACTAAACATGAGCAGGCAGTGTGATGCAGGAGGTCTCACTTCAAGAAGGACATAGATAAAATTAAAAGGGTACAGAGGAGAGCGACGAGGATGATCTGAGGCCAAGGTTGAGGGACTTGGGAATGTTCAGCCTGGAGAAAAGGAGGTTGAAAGGGGACATGATAGCCCTCTTTAAGTATTTGAAAGGTTGTCATTTGGAGGAGAGCAGGATGCTGTTCCCATTGCCTGCAGAGGAAAGGACACGCAGTAATGGGTTTAAACTACAAGTACAACGATATAGGCTAGATATCAGGGGAAATAATTTCACAGTCAGAGTCGTTCAGCAGTGGAATAAGCTGCCTAAGGAGGTGGTGAGCTCCCCCTCACTGACAGTCTTCAAGCAAAGGTTGAATACACACTTTTCTTGGATGCTTTAGGATGCTTAGGGCTGATCCTGTGTTGAGCAGGGGGTTGGACTAGATGGCCTGTATGGCCCCTTCCAACTCTATGATTCTATGATTCCATGATTCTATGATTCTATGACACTTTTTACTGGAATTCTGAGAAAATAAGAATGAAAACTCTATGTTCTGTACCAGTTTTTTAAATATAAATCGCCACCTAATTCATAACAACAATGTATACATGAGAGGATCGTTATCATGCCTGACTATAAACTGAATGCAATTGAAATAGCTAATTTGGGAAATATGTATATTGGGTTTTCCCTGCTGTTTTTATGATCATATTGTGATCATATTACTTAGCACTGACTTTTGTTTTTAAACAAATTGGAATAGCACTGAGAATACGCTGGTCTACAAAGACCCCCCCCCAAAAAGAACCATTCATAGACATGTTTGCATTTTTATCCAGATTATCCTAATCTATAAACCAGATCACTTTTATTTATTTACTCTTTTATTTATTTTGGGATTGCTACACTACACCTCCCAGCAGGCCATCTCAGGACAGTTTCCAACATTTTAAAACCAATACACAGTAAAATACAGTTTATCACAAAATATTAAATCATTAAGAGTAACTTTCAACTCTATCGAACCAGTTGGTCATGCAAGTTGCCCCTGCCACTATACTTGGGCTTTGAGGGGAGGGGAGTTTTATAGAGGGGAGCCCAGTCAATGTTTTTCTCCAGTATCATCATGGTGTTCACTGGCTCCCACTAAATGCCTGGCAGAAGAGCTCCATCTTGCAGGCCCTGTAAAACTGGCTTGGTACCCTTAAGGGCCTCTGCTTTTACAGGAGCTCATTCTACCAGGTGGGGGCCAGGACTCAAAAGGCCCTGGAACTGGTTGAGGCCAGACATACTGTCTTCTGATCAGGGATCACATAGGTAGGTTCTACAAACATGGAAGTCCTGTTTGTGTGAACTGTTGCTTTGACATTGGGACTGCCTATGCAATCATTATAATTTCTATTAAACTTCTAAAAGGGTCTGGTTGATTTTTGCAGTGTACCTTGGGTGTATCCAGCCATGTGGGAGTGTGCAGATACAACAATGGAAATTCATATATATATTAAACCAAGAGTATGCCATTAACTATTTCATCTTTCCATCTGTCCCATGCAAGTTCTTAGGATAGGAGTCCCCACCATGATATCCAGAAGTATAATGCCACTTGCTGACACCTTTCCTGGTGCCCACCAAGTATTTTTGCCCAGCAAAGCTTCTGATTGGCCTTTGGAGATTTGATTGGCTGTATAGATTTTTTTTGACAATAGTCACTACCACAGCACAAAAATCTTCAAATATTTGATTGAAAGTAAGTTTGGGCAGCTTTTTGTGGCTGCCTCTGCCTCCTTAAGCAGCCATTTAGCAGTTGCATCCACCACACCATGTTAGAATTCCAAATGTGCCTGCAGGCTCAAAAAGGTTGGGTAAGGATGGGCGCACCGACGCAAAGACTAAAGTCTGTGAGGAATTTTGACAGATCCATGCTTTGTGAACTGAAATTTGTGACAAGTCAACTGAAATGAACATTCAAGCAGTTTGCGGAGGTTCAAGTGGACCCTCCATTCAAACAAAATGTTTACCAAACTTCAGAGCAATGGGGGTAGGGGGTTAAATTATTTCGTTTTGTAAATACTGTTGTCCATTTCAAACTAGTCATGTCAGTTTCAACAGCCCCCTCCCCCAAGCATACATTTGTGTCTCCTTCCCATTTTCTTGGACAGAGTTTGTAAAATCCCAACCTCTTTGCTTAGATTTGAAACTCTGTGCTTTGAAATTAGTCCTTTTAAACATGCAATGCCAGTGGTACTGGGCTTGGCTGGCCACTAGTGCACAGCACTAGTATATTGCACCGGTACTGCTGGACTTTTTGTACATTGTACTGGTTCTGCTTGGCTTGCAAAATGTCCCCCAGGGAGGGGGGGTTGAGAGCCAGAGATACACTTCACCCAGTAAGACAGGGAACAAGGTTAAGTTGAGCTGGGATCAGGATCCAGAGAAATAGTCAAATCCAAACCATGGTGAGAAGCTGGAGAAGTAACCAAATCAGAAACCAAATTAAAGGTCTAGAGCCGGAAGCATAGTCAGGAACCAAAGCCAAGTGTTTGGAGCCAGGAGCATAGTCAGGAGTCAGGCCAAAGTCAGGAACCGGGAGTCAACCAGGCAGACCTTCGCCATAGTGAACCAGAACAAGGAGATGATTGAGAAGACAGGCAGGGAATAAACATTTTGCACCCACAAAGGACCTTGCCTCAAGTCCCTTCTGAAATACATCCAAGCAGGGTGGACTAGCCCTCAGCTAGAGGGCTTGCAACTGGTCCTAGTCCTCATTGGAAAAAGTAGGTACAGCTGAGCCCTATGTACCCTGGCAGTGAGCTGACAGGTGTGCTGATCTCCTGATAACTGTCAGGGTAGATCACATCCTCTAATGCTGCTGTTTGGGGATTGCTAGGGTCTTTGCCTGGGACCCGCAGTGCCATTCCTCTGGTTAGTCTTCAGGGCTAGCATACGTGAGCACATCAGGTTGGGTACCAGTCTGGTTGGGACTAGATTGTTCATCCCCTGGGGCATTGGGCTGGTCCTGATCCTCAACATGATCTTCACTAGCCAGATCTCCAGGTGGTGCCTGGAGAGTGCTGGGCCCAGGCAGTGGATCAGGATAAGCTGCAACTTCTGAAGTGCCCTCTGGATGAGCAGCAGAGGGCATGGCAGTGACTGCACTGATACCGTTGGGCATGATGTACATTGCACTGGTTCTGCTGGGCTTGCAAAATACAACCCTACTTAGATTATTATTGAGCTGGCATTGGCCTCATTGGCAATGGTTTTGCTGGTCCTTCAGGATATGCAACCTTCATTATTAAGTATGGCAGGAACCCTGCCTCACAGCCTGGCACACTGTACTCCATAACGGTTCTATGTTTATTCTTTTTTTTTCTTTTATAAAGATATATCTGAGTTGTGCTATAAGACATTCCATTTTTAAAGCTAACATCCACATTTCAGTTCCTTAAGCTAATTTCCACATTTTGACTGATTTGTATGTACACAAATCTACATATCTGACTATAATAGCATACAGTGAAGGACTTCTGGAGGATGTTTGTATCTTTCAGCAGGGAACTTGAGTGAAAGTAAGAGAGTACAAATGCAGTGTGTTAATAAGGTAACAGAAGGGTTTGGCTCCTGAGTGGGAAGTTAAGTGCTACTTACTTACTTATTTAAATTCCTCTCATGCCAAAAGCTAAATCAAGAATTATACTTTTAGGAAGGAAGTCTGAAGTTTCTATTCTGTTTGAATACACTCAATATACATTCAGAGTTTTCTGTTGGTCAGTTATAATTTTTGTTCACATTAGTTGCACTTGTTTCCTTCATAATCTCACAATGAAACTCTAAGACATATTTAAAAGGATGAAACCTTAATCAGGGCCAAACTAGATACATGCTTTTTAAGAGTGGGGATGGAGTTATTTCTCATTTTTGCTACTCCATATGGAGTATGCATTGCATCATTAAATAAATGCATGCATGGGGGGGGGACACAAGGAAATAACTTGTTTTGACTTGTAATGGCTGGAGTAGGAGGCAGCCTCCTGGAGGCATGCAATGGCTGAAAGTAGGAGCCAGAAGTCCTTCCTCCCCCTATGACAGCATTCCAAGACCAAATGGTTTCTTCTATAGTTTTTTTTTCCTTTCATGCCCTGCTAGCACCTGCTATGTGACTGCAAGGAACCCAAGTTGAGTCTGAAGAACCCTGATCCAATTCCTTTAAAAGCAAACTTTTAGTTTGGCTCTTCATGTTGATAAAATTCTGAATTCAATAATTAGCTCTTAAATTTCTTTTCCTTGATTTATTAGCCAAATTGCACAATGCTTAAACTCATTTGGATGGTTTTATGTTTTGAATAGTAAGAGGTTTATAATTATATCTTTGAAAGAAGAAACGTTGACTTAGCTTTTGAATCTTGAGCATAAATTCTAAATATAACATCTAGATTAAATCTGAGAGTATGAGATCTCTGGTCGAGCTGTAGCAACTAGGCTTGTGCACTAAGGGTCTGATCCGGACTGTTTCAGTTTTGGCTGAAGCCGCTTTGGCCTGCCTTGGCCATTGGTCAACTTTCCATGTCCTTCTAACTATGCTGGCATCAGGGTTCAGCTTAGGTCTCTGCTTGGAGTCATCCAACCTTACATATACCTGCCATTAAACCAAATATTGCACCTCAAACAGTGCAGTACAAAACCCCTCAAATACTGTTAAACTATAAATGTCTGTGTATGAAGCACCCAAATGAGCACCACTACCATTATTGGGAATAGCTCTAGAAAGGTAAGATCCCTAAATACTCCAACTTCAGGCCAGCATTGGGCACACCAATGACCCTTGAAATAAATACCAAAGCCATGGGCATCTGCTGTATCTGCTTTGACCATGAAAATCTTGCTCAGCAAACTAGCACTTCCTCCAAAATGATATCACATTAAATTCTTGCCAGAAATACAACCAAATATGTCCATCCACTTAAGACATTAAGACATTAATGTAGACCATTACTAGTCCTTACTTCTATTAAGAACTGATTACCTTGTTTAAAATGACTGAGATAAATTCATAATAGGAAAAAATAGTATGATTTACAGTGATTGTAAGTAATATTTTGTCATAGAGGACGTCAAACAATTTGTAACTTAAAAATCCAATGCAATAGGGCCCCATTTCTTGGCCTTTAATGAGCATGTTGTAGTGATTATCATATAAGCTATCAGAATTTTTTGCCAGATGGAATGTTATATCCGGTGTTTACACTGGTTTCACCCAGCTGTCATTGCAGAGTAGCCAGCCATTGTATAATCTGAAAGAAAATTTCAAAGGCAGGATTATCATCAACTAGGGAAATGTTACTGACTTTGGTAAGACACTATACGCTTGGAGAGAGATTAATTTTTTAAAACAAAAACCTTGTAAACACAATAAACCTTTTGAAATCTACAGTTAGAATGATGGTTTCCTATGATGATAGAAAATTTTAATCATGCCCATTAGGGATGTACAATTGGATATAATTGAGCTTGTGTGTGCATGTGTGTATGAAAAATAGTTTTTGGATATAATTAGATCTTCCAAATATATCTGGTATTCTGGGGGAAATGAAAAACAGGCCCTGAAAAATCCCTATACTATTCAGGACTATCAGGGAATATTGGCAGTCTGCATTGGAGGCTACCAAGACTGTTTATTCCTCCTCCCCTCTGTGAGTTTGTGTGTCTCTCAGGGCTTAGTTTCAACTTGCCAAGTTGCTTTACAAGTCTGTTTAAAGGGTTTTAAAAATCCTTTTTATGTTTGTGTGTTTGTGGGATTTGGTTTATGTCAGGTTTGCTTAGTGGTGGATTCTCACATTATATTTATTTGTTTATTTATTAGATTTTTATACCGCCCTTCCATATGGATCGGGGTGGTTTACATTGAGATTCTTAAATTTTACACAGGTTCAGATTCTTGGGTAGTTATATTAGTTAAGGTTAGATATCATTTACAATAGCCTTCCTATTGGTAAGATTCTCAGGGCTGTTTTTTATGTTTTTCTCCTTAGGAGACAATGGAGGATGGCTTGGGATCCTTATTCAAGGGCCCGTAGGTTTATTTTATAAAGTCCCTATGCATTTCACCATGTAGGCTTCCTCAGGGGAAATCTATAAAAGCACAATTTTATATTTAATGCATATAATAGAAGGAATCCACAGTTATTTTTT
The DNA here is from genome assembly GCF_049243985.1 of Paroedura picta. Lineage (NCBI taxonomy): Eukaryota > Metazoa > Chordata > Lepidosauria > Squamata > Gekkonidae > Paroedura > Paroedura picta. Next base: position 81,705,615 of record NC_135374.1, on the reverse strand, counting down.
TTTAATTATTCAAAATGATTTTTAAAAGACAGGATCAAGACTGGGTTACATATCTGTCGGTATACCATGTAAGATAAACAAACTATACAGTGGATATGAAGCACCCATTAAAAAAAATAGAATATATATGAAGTAAAAAACCGACCAGAACATGCACCTAATGCTGGAACTTTGCACAACTAATGCGCAATGACACAGTGTTTTGGCTACATGCAGCAATTAGCTGAGCAAGGTCAGAAATCCCAGATCAGAGTTTAACCCATAAGGGGGCCAAAGTCTGTAACCCTAAGATCCATTCTGTTTCTTTTCCTAGTAAAACTTTATCATTATGATTGTTCAATTTTTATAAAGCTCCAACATTTAAATCAGTGGGGACATGTTGTTTTTCTATAAAATATTTTACCAAAGGTGCCCCAACTGTTAAATGCGTTTTCAATTTTCTAGAGATCTTCCCTACATATATCCTATTACAAGAACATTTTATGGCATATATAACTATTTCTGAATTGCATCTAGTAAAACTGTTCAGAATATATTCTTTTCTCTTTTTTTGTCAAAGGGATTGAAGACCCTTTGCATATTTTGAGTTAGGTTACAACACTTGCAGGGTCCACACATTAAAATAGCCTTTAGACAGACTTGCTCCTGGAATGATTCTTTGTAGGTTCATAATAACAAAGGTATTACTATGTACCAATTTGTCTTTTAAATTAGATGTTCTTTTAAAAACATTTGGATTATTGCCTATGCAGTGGCAGCACCACTGGTTTGTTCATGATGAAAAAGTGAGGGACCACAACATAGAATTTAATGTTTCAGTTACATGGCTTTTTATCATGATCATGTTATTGATTCATACACAAACATATTATCTAGAAATTCAAGCATCCTACCATGAGGGTAAAGCATGACCAACATTATTGGTCTGGAATGTTTAGCTCCCTTCTTACTTTATGATAATAACGCTGTAATCCTGTGGATCATGTGCAGAAAGCAGGGTGCCAAACAGTAGTTGGAGGGGGATCCTCATATTTCTCTGAGTGTCTGAAATGTCAGATACTCTACCTACTTCTTGTTCTCATGCTTTCATCTGGCATGCTGCCTATGAATTCAGGACTTCAGCAACAGCTATTAGCCATTCTAGGAACCCATAATCAGTCATTTTAACTCTTGGTTTGATTGCAAGTACTCTTCTGCAATGAAATAATACTTATCATTCTACTCCCCCCCCCCATTAAGTGTGGGGCTTAAGGAAGTGATTTTGGATTCCTAGAAAGGTTTCTACCTTCCCTCAGTTAACAGGATGTGTCAGTCAAATCTTAGAAATTGGCTCTTGTTGAAATTACTGCTGTGATCCCACCATTTGGATTCTTAGTTGACTTCTAACACTTTTTTGTGTCTTCCATTGCTTACTACCAGGAATGATTCCTGATAAAAAAAAAGAGGAGCTGACTTCTTTAAATTCCATGGCTGGCTTATGGTTAAGAACCATCTTAGACCCCAGGTATTGATTGTGTCTTCTGGCTTTGAGAAGTCACAGGGTCCAGTCTTGACAAATATCCTAGGAACACGGCCTTCTTTATTGTTCTGTTTATTGACAAAGGTTATTTATTCTAGCCAGGGAGAGCTTTAAAACACAGGAAGACGAGAGAAGGAGAGACATGTTTGTTGATTAGAACTCATGGCATTTGTCTTTGCGCACCAAGGGTGAAAGACACTGGAGGAAAAATGACCTTTTCTTATGTCAAGAAATCTCTTCATTTTTTTAAAACCCTCTCCTATTATAGAGGAGGATATGATTGCATCAAGACAATGTCAACCAACATTTTAAAGGAAAACCATTACACTAAGCAAAAACCTTGTATTTCCAGATTAAAAAAATAAAATTGTCAAGCTTTGAACTTTAATAGGCCATTTTGTAATAGAGAGAGGACAAGAAGCTTAACGATATGTGCATCAAAAGACTGGATTAAGACTCTTTAGAAGTGAAAGTTCATCTCTGCAATTAAATCAACTCCAGTACAAACATCAACCTTGTGGAAAGGTCACACGTCACCAGTGAGAGGCTGCCATCTAAAGCTCCTGAAATAAATAGTAAATGAACTGTTGTGCAGCTAGGGAATTTATCCTTTTCTGGATATCCATTCACACAACTAAGACCTATGGCAGCCCATTTCTAGAAAAGGAAAGGCTGGAAAATGAACTAAATCACATCAGACAAAGGGGCAAGGTTCTTTATAAACATCCCCTTCTTCACTCCAGTTTCTGAGTACTTAGTTACATATTTTAAATGTCCAGGCACCATCAAGGAGGCAGACTTGGAATTTAGGAAAAGTGAGGGAAAGGGTTGTACACTAGGCAAAAGTCATTAAGTGCATTAAGGAACAGTTGTAAAATATGTCATACTCATACTTAATGAATCCCAACAGGTAACTGTGTTGGCCTGTTACAGGATAATAAAACAGAAAGACAGTAGTTGCACCTTAAACACTAACAAAATGTATTCTGTCAAAGACTTCTGGGAGTCAGCTCTCACTTGCTTAGGTGCATGGACATAACTGTCCTACAGATGCTTTTTATCTCCGGTGTACAGGGGGAGGGGAAAGAGGTAGCGTAGTGAACAATCTATTTCAATCCTGTTGTAATTCATTTGGGTATAAGCCCCTGTGAATGGGACTGGAACAGATGTGGTCATCACACATGATGAATAGAAACAGAGACCAGGGGTTCCTTACATAAACTGTTTCAATATAATATAACATGATAATTATGGGTACAACATAAACATCAATTAACATCTCTTAAAGGTAGTCAGTGATAAAACTCAATTTCTGGAAGGGTTATTGGAGGGTGAAAATAATTTGTACACACACATAGTTTCTGAATGTTGTCATTTTTTAATGTCAGATTTGCATCCACTTATTCTTGTCCATCAGGACTGAACTTTGTCCAATGCAGATATCAGAAGGACATTGCTAATGAAGAGTATTAGGTTTTAGGTGCCATAAGATTTTGTTTGTTTGTTTGTTTCTGCACTTAATCAAGGAGGGGGAGATGTCTAAGAAAAAATGGGATTTTTGTTACAGTTAGCATCTGTTATGTAAAGTCATGGAAATACAATGCAGAATTAGAACTTAAACAAGATACTGGTTGAAATGAGAACAAATTCCAGCCCATTACAAAGATGTTAACTGGCATAGTTCAAGAAGATGTAGAATATAAAAATATGTAATAGAAAATCAAATAGGATACTTAGAACATGTAATACAAATTGGTGGTTAAAGGTAAAGGTAAAGGTATCCCCTGTGCAAGCACCAGGTCATGTCTGACCCTTGGGGTGACGCCCTCTAGCGTTTTCATGGCAGATTCAATACAGGGTGGTTTGCCAGTGCCTTCCCCAGTCATTACTGTTTACCCCCCAGCAAGCTGGGTACTCATTTTACCGACCTCGGTAGGATGGAAGGCTGAGTCAACCTTGAGCCGGCTGCTGGGATCGAACTCCCAGCCTCATGGGCAGAGCTTTCAGACTGCATGACTGCTGCCTTACCACTCTGCGCCACAAGAGACTCTAGAAATTGGTGGTAGATCAAAATAATTGGTAAAAGAATAAGTTCAGATCCTTGTAGTGGTGTTTAGGAAGAAGAAACAAACTTTATGCTATCATAAGGTACATGGAGAATAGTAAGTCTCAATTCAAGATGTCAAACATTAGTCTTCTGACAAAAAAATATTTGTCTGTTTTCTTGGTGATGGTGGCAACAGACTTGAAAGGGTATGATTACAACAGTGCAGCAGGTAATTGTGCTTACATAGTTGTCTTTTTGTTGTAATTGGACATTTTCAAGCTGTTCAGTGTGTGTTGTTCAGATCTGATGATCACTACCTCTAAGCAGAACATGAATAGAATTTAATTAAGCCAGTATTAGCATTTCCATGTTACAGATAAGGAGTTAAACCTAAAATGGCAGTTTATTTCCTGAAACCACCCAGTATGTTCATAGCTCAGTTTGGACTGCAAAACTGGTCGCAAGATGAACAGGACCAGGCAGGTACAGAAAATACTATGATACTGTTAAAAAACATAATTTTCAAGGAGTAAGCATGATTGTTATGAGTGAAACGTCATAAAGCTAAAAATGTAAAGAAGAAAGAAACTGTACTTCCAATGCACAGGATGTAGTGAGCGTTGTAACTCAGATGTTGCTCCACAGATGTGTACTTGGTTTGAGTGGCTGCATATATCAACTTCCGTTGTGCTGTGTAAAAATGTACCAACAGAAATAAAACACAGCGGCCTTGTAGCACAGCACATTCTGAACAAGGTTGTTTGCTTGCTTTTTAAGTGCTAAAAATGGGCTTGCAGTAGCTACACAAGTTTTCTTAGTACACTTGATAGAGACTGGGGGAATTAATAGCACAACATGGTAATTTGTGACCAGGTAACTGATCACTTTTCCCTCTCAGTATATGTGTTGGACTGAACAGTACAACAGCATCACCTACCAGTACGTGACAGCATGGCATTTCCCACTGGCTTTGCAAATAAAGGCTGAAATTCTAGAACTATTGAACTGTGTGGCAACATTCCCAGCACTTTGGTGAAGAAAGGGTTGGATTTCACCCAAATTTTGCAAACCTTGCACCACTGCAAAAAACATTTTGAGAATTTCTCGGTAAAAACTGTATTTCATTTGTGTGGCTGCATTTCCTGTGCTTGTTGAAAGGAACTTGTTTACAGATATGAGTTTTGGCTTTTATTTGAGCATTATTCTCTTTACAGGCTAATAGATAAATGTAGATTTCATGGTATAATGTGATTTCATGATCATGGTATAAAGTGACATCCTGATCCTGGATGACTGCTATGTGATATGCAAAAGGAGAGTTGGCATGCTCACCTTGCATAGCAGAGGACTAACAGGAAACAAGCCTTTCAGTTTCTATCTAAATATACAAACAATTCTGCTTAGGAGAAGAACAAAATAAAAACAGTCATCAATATCTGTATCTGTATAAATATCTATTATTAAAATGGGTCTCATTTGTTTACTGAAGGAAATATCAAAATTACTAAGGGAATTCTTCAGAAAGCTGAAATTTGGCTGAAACAGCCTTTCTCAACTTTTTTACCACTGAGAACCCCCTGAAACAATCTTCAGGTTTTGAGAAACCCAGTAAGTGGCACAATAGTGCAGGATATGGTTGGGAAGCATAGCTGTCTACAGGCCCACCTGGGGTCCCTCCCACCACCCCCCTTCAGGCCCATCATTGGCCCACCCATTGACGCTGGGTCAACATGACCATATATGGTCATATCACCCATGTTTTTACAAATGTATACACACACGCACACATAATTCACTCCTACCCACTTGGAAAACCCAGGGCTGCCGAAAAAACCCTGGGATTCACAAAACCCTGGCTGAAAAAGCCGGGTCTAACCTGTAGCTATAAACCAGTGCCACTAGAAAATGGAACATATGGACCTTTTCTCCTTGAAGTGTTTTAAATTGTTGACATTTTGACAGGGTATTCTCCTAGGAATACCCAGCAGCTATTCTAGTACAGAATAACTTAAGGGGTGTTAAGGTGGAATGATGCGGATGAATCAGATAGTTGTTGGTTTCCACACAAATTACTTGAAAACAACATATCCACACTTCTCTGACTGAGTACCTCGATAATTATATGGTCAGTGGCAGTTTGCCATTTCTCCCCACCACCACAACCACCACAATTTTGATTAACAGGAAAGCAGTCTCAAGCATTGCCCATTTGAATTTAGAAGAACCATTTTTGTACCTTGTTTTTTATTACCCGAAGGAGCATCAAAGTAGCTTACACTCTCCTATTCTTCCTCTCCCCACAATATATACCCTGTGAGGTAGGTAAGGCGGAGGAAGATCCAAAAAAACTGCTCTATGAGAACAGGTCTAAGAGAAGACTAGCCCAAGGTCACCCAGCCAGCTGCATGTGGAAGAGTGTGTATGTTCCTAACACTTCTCCGATAGATGGGGGAGTGTTGCATTGACAGCCACAACCAATGTCTGTGTATAGACGAAATGTATATGGGATATTTCCCTCCAACTGTTTGAATAAATACTTCTTTTATTTGAAGGTCAATGGAAGTGCATGCACATTGTCTATGATGATGCCCGTTAAGATGGTCTTGAGTGAAAATAGGAAGGAGAAAATAGACTGCTGACAAATGGAGAAGTATTTGCAGTTGGAGACTTTCCAATGGAGTGGGGAAAGAAGCAAAGAAAAAATGTACTCGAGATTTACCGATGATTTCTTTGTATGTAGAGGACAAAGTATTCACTTCATTGAACCAAGCATATTAAAACTGACAGAGGAGTGCTAAACGCCATTGAAGTGGAAAGTGTAGGCCTTGCAAGAGGGAAGCCTCAATGTTCTCAATGGAACGTCTGTGCTTGTAACAAAGTGCTGATTCAATTGAGGGAAAGGAAAATGAAGATGTAAAAATCACCGCTTCAAAGGTGCTTTTATGGGTGGAAAAATAGCATGTGTCCCCAAAAGATACTTTTTGGCCATATTGACATCTATAACAGCCACCCCCTATAGTTATTTCACACTCTATAGGTCCTGCCCTATGACATCTGATTGCCTGTTTCCATCATATGCCATTAATAGCATGATAGAGGTGGCGGCATGGGGATGGGGGGAACTTGCTTTGGTTTTTGTCTGCCATCTGCTTTGTTTACTTATTTATGGGGTTGAATACTATGTTTTAATTGGGGGGGAGGTTGTTTTTATTGTATTTATTCTGTAAAGGTTGTTGCCTTGTGAGCTGCCCCAAGTTGACTTGTTGAGAAGGGCGGGGTATAAGTTTAAATAATAATAACAATGATGACGACGATGACAATGTGGTTAAATGTCCCCTCCTGCCTTTGGCTATGTACCCACTTTAACAGAGATTGACTTTCTAAGAGGTGGAGGTCTAGACTCATTCCTCATATACACACTACTAACTCTTCATGTTTGCTGGAGAACAACTCATGGATTTTGCATCATATCCAAAATGGGAATTTTGTGCTTCACAGATGCATTCTGGTTCTTTTCTGTTCCTGATGACAGCAGGTAGGGAAAAGTGGCTTTGGCTCCTTTTGACTATTTGACTGCCCTCAGACAGTTTCCTGGAGTTACTAGGGGGTCAATTACCCAATGAATACGTAATCATGTAAGCAACTTGATTTTTACCGTGACACCAATTGTGGTTCCAAGGGTTAATATGAAAATGTGGAAACAGTAATGGGGTTTACTAATGCTGCATGCTAGAGTCACAAACAGTAAAGAATCAGGGTGTATCTCGGAGGTACAAAACTACTATCACACATGTGATGCAAAGTGCTTGTGACGTTCCCCTTTGAAAAGCAATGCAGATAGGAAACGAGCTTTGTTAGCAGTAACTGTAGTTCGAAGTCTCAGAAGTGCGTACATAGTCCAAGACAGAAGGGTTGTCAAGTTTCAGAAAGAGGGGATTAGAGCAGAATAATTCATGTCAGGCATCAGTTCAAGGCACTTCTCATGGGTACATTTTACCAAGATATCTGGGCAATAATATGGTTATCAAATTAATACAAACTATACAGATAGCCTGAATGTTCACTGTTTGGGATCACCAAAACCAGAAAACATGTATAGGCTATTACTCCAATCCACACTAGTTTACTTATTCCCATTTAAGCTTGGCTCTCACTGCAAAGGATTTTGCTATTTGCCTTTCTTATAGAAAGGCAGAAAATCTGAGAAGTCCATGTAATATCCACACATTTGGTATCATTACAATTTATGGTATTTGCAAGTAAAATATCAAGGCAGCCTTTTTAATCCAACAGGACTGTCATAAGAACTTTAAATCTGGAAGCACAAACTAGGTGACTATTGTCTTATAGGAAAAAATCAACATGTGCCATTGAGTGCCTACAGGTGCCAACTCATGAGACCAATCCACAGGGTATGAATTGAACAGGGGTGATTTGCCAATGTGTTCTTCCATGTAGGAACCTCAGGTATTGTGGGTGGTCTTCCATCCAAGTGCTGACTGTAGCTGATCCTGCTTAGCTCACAAGCCCTGATGAACTCAGGCCAAACAAAAAAGGAGTTTGTGTGTATGTGTCTACAAGAGTTCTCTTAACATCCAGTGTTTTCCTTTTCTTTTTAAATAATGCATTTGGTATTGAACGTATCCAAGAGCCTTTATGCATCGCTCAGGTTCATGCACCCACTGTGGCAGGGCTGCACAGACATCTTACTTAAACTGTGGTTAAGTAAAAAAGTGCAAGCACCCACCTTGTTGCCAGGGTAACATCCATACCTTGTTTTTCCTTTCTTACATGGTGCATTGCAATGAAAAACTAGCTTTGTTGTCCGTGAATACAGGTGAATGGGCAAGCCTGTCAGTGCCCCTCCCCACAGTAAACAAATTAACTGTACTTAATTTGTATTTCTGTAATGGTAACTTGAAGGTAATCAGACTTGCAGCATGATCCTAAGCAGAGTTATACTGTTCTAAGTTCAATTAGGACAATGGGCCTAAAGGGATGTTACTCTGCTTAGGATGGCACTATAATTTTTACCCGTAATGGTCCATATGTGAAAAACTTCAATTTCTAAACAAGCAAACTCTTTGAATTAAAGTTTCTTTATTATCTCAATTGAAGTCATCTCTGCCCATGAGGCTGGAAGTTCAATCCCAGCAGCCGGCTCAAGGCTGACTCAGCCTTCCATCCTTCTGAGGTCGGTAAAATGAGTACCCAGCTTGCTGGGGGGTAAACGGTAAGGACTGGGGAAGGCAGTAAATGGTAATGACTGGGGAACCACCCCGCATAGAGTCTGCCATGAAATTGCTGGAGGGCATCACCCCAAGGGTCAGACATGATTCGGTGCTTGCACAGAGGATACCTTTACCTTTAAGGGAGTGGAGGTGAGGAATATTTGGAGAGGCACCTGGGTTACATCGGGGCATACAGGTGAGGCTAGAGAGACACACTAAATCAAAGCAGAGATATAATCATGGCAGAAATACATGGGCGTTTCTGACATCATGCAAGCATGGAAGGAGGAGAAGTGAACAGCATGCTGGCTTTGGCACATATTCAGTTAATCACAAATATGTAGAATCCCAAATGCAGCTTGAAATGGTACCCTCTGCAATTAGGAGGATTTTACCACAGTATCTTTGACATTGTTCCTGCTGCCTGTTTTCATCTTTTATTGGGGTTTCATGCATGGAATAGATTGAATGTTCTGCAATCGTGCAGTTATTAAATGGAAAGATCCAGGCACTATAAGTGACAGCCATGTCTGTATTTTGTTTGGTATTGTTTTCCTGTTCAAGGCATTTAGATTTATTTTCCTGCTTCTTGTGCATATATAAAGTGCCGTCAAGTTGCAGTCAACTGATGGAGACCCCAGCAAGGGCCTTTCAAGGCAAGGGAAAAACAGGTAATTTGTCATTGCCTTCCTTGATGATCTTCCTTCCAAACAACAATCCTGCTTAGCTTCTGATAGCTGATCAGATCAGACCATAACATGCTGCCTTTCCTCTCCCTGCCTCTTGTAGCCCCCCCCCCATATGAGATGTACATCTCATATTTCCTATTCTTAGTTAATCAAGGCCAACACAAATGTCTCACAGTGTTAATCATCAATTGTTCCTTTTCTAAGACATAACGAGGATGTGCACAGAGTCATCTATGGTATGCTACAATGGTCCAGAGATTCTGCATGAACCAGGACACAGATGAATTTGTGGCACTTAATAAGAAGTGTATGTGAGTGCTTGGCAAAAGCCCTGAGTTATCTGGCTTTTGCTGGCTTGCTGAGCATAAAAGTGGATTTTAGCTTCAGCCGGTCAAGTCCTTTTTCAGCAGTTGATGGTCCATAGGATCAGGCAGTTAGAAATGCTCTGAAGCCCTTGGGTTAGAAAATAGCATGTGTGCCTTTTTCATGGCTCAGTTAGTTACCTTTCTCTTTGCACTGAAGTAGATCATTGTGTATAAATGGCCTAGATAAACTTGGGGAATCAGGCTCTTGATTGCACAAATGACTTGTTTGTGTTTGTTTGATAATCTGAATTGTCTCTGCCTGCAGAAGATTGTTTTCAGCTAATTCTATGCAGCTGTTAGGAAATTACAGGCTTTGCTATCCAAGGCCACTCTGGGAGAGGAAAACTAGCTGTGTTTAATCACTGATCTTACTATGTAATGATCTGAATGAAAATAGGAAACCATGTTTGACCCTTCATAGCTATGCTACACAATGAGGTGTGCCAGCCAATCCAATTGCTGGACAATAGCCAACAATGAGGTGTTATCCATTAAAATTCAGCTTTCACATAAAGAAATGTTTTGAGAGCTATGGGTTTCTCTTAGAATCTCTGGACACTTTTTCAATAAATATAGAGGGGGCATTCTAAAAATCAAATGGACAGCCAGCCAGATAAATAGACAGATAGATTATATTATGGGGTGATTTTTAGAATTTTCCCCCACTAGATGTATAGATAAAATATGGGGGGGGGACCACCCCATGAATATAGGGAGCAATAACAGAAAATATAAGAGTTTGACTCAATATATTGGACCATGTAGCAACTAAATTTCATAGAAAAAGAAACTTGTTACATGGAGGGGAAGTTCTTTTTTGGAAATACACTTTTTATGATATGACCATTGATTCCTCTTATTTTCTTCTTTCTCTTTCACAAGAGCCTTCTCTTTCATTCATTTTGATTTCTCCTTGAAGAGAAATCAGTGCATCTTTGCAGTTGTTTTTTATGTTTCATACCACAGGGTGAAGCTGGCAGGGAGTTGGAATCAGAAAGCTGATTACTTATTAGCCTTTCCTGGCCGAGACCTCCCTTCTGATTGGGGATAAACTATCCTGGGTGAGAGCCATGACTTACTTCTAAGTAAACATTCCCAGGATAGAGGCTATTTCCTGGATGAAATCTGACCTGATTGGTCCTCATTGGCAGAGTGCAATTTAAACTGATTGACTGTCACTCACAAGTAAACATTCCTAGGGTAGAGGCTTTCCCTGGCTGTCTGCACGCAATTTGTCTTGATTGGCCTTCATTGGCAGTGCTTTCTCCCTACTGGTGGCATATCACAAGAGAGGGCTAGGTAGGGAGTAAGTTGTTTGCACACAAGTTCAACATTCTAAGGTTTAGTGATTATACACAGATTTCACAGGACCTGCAGCAGGGATCTCCTTTGCCAGGCATTTGGTTGAGGTCGACCAAAACTAAAAAACAGCTACTGGGCCCCAATCCTCCCTCCCTGAACCCATGTGACTGATCGTACCAACCATGGGCTTTTTAGATTGTTATATGCTGAAGGTTTTCTCTGTTCATTGTTGTTATTATTGTTACTATTCATTTATTATGATCAGTGAGTTCAATGTATTGTTCTGCTATGTTCTATATGAACTACCTGGAGCCTTACAGGAGGGTGGTATACAAATGCAATAAAGAGAGAGAGGGGGGGAGAGAACTTTAAGGCTATACGTGGCCTGGGTCCTATCTACCTGCAGGACCGCTTGTCTGTTTATGCCCCATGCAGAGCACTACACTTTGCAGGTATGAATCGATTGGCTATCCCAGGCCCCTGGGACATTCACCTGGCCTTGACATTTCAGCCCTGGCCTTAACCTGGTGGAATGAGCTCCCAGAAGAACTAAGGGCCCTGTCAGAGTTGTGAGCTTTCCACAGGGCCTGCTAGATGGAGATCTTCCACCAGGCTTATGGTTGAGGCCAGGGTGCCATCCCTGGTGTTACCATCTGAGATCTCCGAGACCAACAGAGATCAGCTAAGATCCTCATTCCCAGTTTCTTGACCTACTTGCTGAACGGAGGTGGAAGGTTGATGTTTTAATGTTGATGTTATATTGTAATATTTTAAGGGTATTGTTGTGGATTTTATTGTGTTTTATCGACTTTTGTAAACCGCCACAAGATATTCATGAGCGGCGGTATATAAATATAATTATAAATAAAATAAAAAATAGACAGACAGACAGACAGACAGACAGATAGACAGATAGATAAAGCAATAGAAAAATCTGTTCACCCCTCTGTATGTGGGTTGGCTTAGCCTCACGGGGTTGAGTCACTATTATTTTTATTAGTTAGATTGGTAGACTGAATGAGTTCCCTTGCTATGACCAGTTGCTCCTGCCCTTATATCTTCTTACTAATAAATGGGTGTCCTTTCAAGTTGTTATGAACCTATGAACAGAAACCAGAGTGAGCAAAAGCTTTTAACACCATCCAGACCAGCTTTGCACTACAACCCCCTTCTTTGGGTCTGCTTCCTTTTCCGCCATGTGGGAGCTGTCCTGCTCTTTCAGCTTTTCTGGTAGTCCAGAAGGGAGGGAAAGGTGCTGGTGCATCATGGATCAATCTACTTTTGAATGGTTCTGCCTCCCTCTTTCCCTGACAAGCCGGCAATAATCCCTAACCACTTTTATAGCTGTGCTTCCTGCACCTCTGCCCTCTAGCTTTTCACCCACCCTCTTCTCTCATTCTCTCCCTAATGGTCATTGCCTCCACATCCCTTGTCACAGTCCCATTGGATGAATTGCTATTCACTTACCTGGTGGGAGCAGGAGATATTCTGTCCCGTTGGATTGCAAGATAGCAACCCATGGTGTCTCTGTCACATAATAGGGAAACAAGTCCTTGTTTGTTTTTTAAGAGAAAAAAGAGAAAAGGACTGCACAGCTTCTTTATCTTCATAGCCCTAGCAGTTAAGTTATTTGAACCATCTGGCTTAGTTTTTTCAGGGAGATGCTTTTATACGTATGGAGCTTTATTGAAGGCGAACCCAGTAGCTTTCTTATGGTTGCCCCTTTCAGCTGACAATGGGAAATGGCCTCAGTGGCTACTGGAGCATAGCCAAACTCCCTGTAGAATACATTGGATTTTCAGCTGAACATTTCATTCAAAGGAAAATAATAGATTACGAGCTCTAAAACACTCTTTCCCTCTTAGTCAGCAGTGGAGCTTCCCAGGCATGTTAACCCTGAGATGGATCAATAATCTTTAAAAGCTTCAGATCTTCATCCAACATTTATTGTTTTCCTTCATTTATTGGGCAGCACATTTCCTTGCCTTTCATTGTGATTCATCTTTTCTGAAACATAGTTATAAAATATAATGGGTTATTATGCTAAAATAAGTTACTGGTTAAGAATTTTCCTGTTGTTGAGAAAAGTGGAATATAAATGTTATAAATAAATACGTAACACATGAAGCTGACTATTTGTATCTATGGTCATGTTTGCATACCAAGTCAACAGGGACTAAAATATAAAGCATGCAAATCTCATTCCCCCTAGAAATCTGTTAATATAGAAACCTGTTATTCTGAAAAATATAATTCTGATAAGTTTTATGCTAGTTAAACTTGAAAACAATTTTGCACAATTGAGTAATTTTAATTTCACTGACCTTTATGGATATTATTCATATATATAACGTCTGTCTAATTATATAATTAAAATCCATTTCATATGTTTCAGGAATAGGCTCTGTTCTTTTGTTACATCCAGGAAAATACACAAACAAAATATTCCTAATGGTCTCCCAAGCATAGTTAGACCCTGCCAAATCTATCAAAGTGAATGGGATGAGAAGACTGTAAATCTTTGCTGGATGTCACTGTCAGTTTTGCATCCATACTGCATAATATAATATGTATGCAAAAGTAAGAGATGAGATATATATATAACTGCACTGTAGCCGCTTGCATTATAGAGCCAGGTCACTGTAGTTAATGGCTGCTTTGCCCAGTCAGAGACATAAATCATCTTGATTACAGATAAGGGAGACCCATATTTCCATGGCTATGGTCAGATCATTAAAGTACCGTATATGTCACTTTTAAAGCATGGAATTGCCTGCAACTTATGCCTTCCTTATGTCTTCACAGCAGGATGCATCTTTCACATGCATCATTTTAAATCACTGTTCAGGAGATACCATTGTTTCAGCACCCAGAGCCAGTTACAGGTTTTTGTAGGCCTTGGGTAAGAGAGTATAGTCCCCCTTCCTACTTTGAATCAAAGCTGGAAAGGAAGATAGGGTATACATGAAGTAAATAAATAAATATCTCAAAAGAATCCTGAGAGGGAGCATTGAAAAGGATTGTGGATCAGTTGGGCTCTGTCAACTCTGAAGAAACAGAAGATTCTCTGAAAATGAGTGGGCAGGTGAAGGAGGTCCCAGATTGCAGCCAGTTACAGACAAATAGCTACAGGAAGCTACTTCTGCCCTGCTAGACAATGATCCACAGTCTTATAGCAGCAACCTAGCTGTTCATACCTTTGGTATGAAGTGTCATCATCATGCCATAATGCCATGGCAATACTCTGGAATTTGGCAAAAACTCTATGGTAAAAATGGATTCTACCATAGAGTGTTTTGCTCAAATACCAGATAATTGCCCAGACATTGGTGTGTGATAACATCACTTCCTGTGCACACTGTTACCACATTACTGGCTACATCATCTGGGCCATCATCTTTCTCCAAGTAAGTATCTCAGATGGCAAACTGATTGGTGGTTGGGCCTGGCAGAAGGGGCCCCCACTTCTAGTGGAAAGGACTGGCAAGTAATACGAATCCTTTCAACTTACCTCATAATCTTTAACCGCTCCTGCGGAGCCTATTAAATAAAAGAGTAATGCCACCTGGGGAGGCGGGCCCTGTCCAGGATAAAAACTCAGAGGGCCCAATCAGGAGCCGCAAAACGGCTCCTGATTGGGCCCTCCGAGTGTCCATCCAGGGCCAAGCAGCCAATGGGGAGGTGCGCAAAGCACCTTCCTATTGGCCCCTCACCAGGACAGACCAAAATTCCATTCACCCAGCCCAGTCTGGCTGCCAGTCTGCTCTTGAACACCGCAGGGAGAGGAGGTCAGCAGGGCTGCCAAGGGGGATGAGAACAGAGGCTGCACCAGCCCTTTTCACCCCAAGGCTGTCCTAACTGTCATGTCCAACTGCAAATTGCCTCAGAACCCTGACAGAGCTGGCAGGAGACTGCAGAGTGCTCCCTCCCCCCCCCCCTTCAGGCCTGCCGCGAAGGAACTTCTGCCTTTCCAAGAGCAACGCAGGGAAGCCTGTGGGCCTTCCTTTTGAGGGGGGGGAGCTTCCCCTTCTGAGAGGGAGGCCACAGAAAAGCCCCTTCTCACTTAAAATACTGCTCTGCCCGGAGGTTAGACACAGCCAAGCCATGTGTCTTTCTTCTTTGCAAATCTCTGCAGATTTGAGGCCACTGCACAGTGTTATTCTGCAGAGGAAACTGGCTCTTTTGTCTCCTGTTTCATCTGCACAACAACCCTGTGCAGTAGGCCTCAAGTCTTTCAATTCAACAACAACCTGTGTGGGAAGCCTTAAATGTTTCTTCTCTACCACAACCGTCTCCAAAGTAGCCCTTTCTGCCTGGGGAGCTGATCTTTATACTCTGCAGGTGAGCTGTAATTCCAGGAGCTCTCCAGGCCCCACCTGGAGGTTGGCTAACCCTGGGTTGGAAATATTCCTGGAGGTTTGGAGGTGGGACTTCAAAATCGTACAATGCCTCAGAGTCCAGCCTTCAAAGGAGCCATTTTTGCCTGCAGTTGGTAGGGAGTGGTGCAGGAGTGTCCCTCCTGGCCTATGGGTTATGGCCACCCCTTACCAGCAACTGTTTGTATTCTGGGGCGCAGACAGGCAGGCAGACCAGCATCAGTATTTACAGCCTGAAACTGTAAATAGAGAACAAGTAAATGTCTGGAGACTCATAGTAACCGAAATGACTTATTGGCCTGGCAAATAACCTTGGCCTGGCAAATAAAAAAAACAGTATAAAAAACCTTACTAAGGTCAAGACTGCTGTGCACAGAGAGTCTTCCTCTTAGGGTTGCCAGCTTCCCTGTGAGGCTCGCTACCCCAACTCCCTCATGTGGAGTCTGCTATGGGGAGAGAAAGGGAAGACAATTGAAAAATGCTTTGAGACACCTGAGGCCTGCTGGGTCATGAAAGAAGCATGTGGGCACATAACATTTTACCAACAGTGAAAACATGGGGGACAGAAGGAACAGGGTGGACACCTGTGTACTGTGACTACCCCATGTGTATTACGGCAGAGGGGCATTTCGGTGAATGTGGCCTAATTCACACAAGAAGGGAAATGACGCGGAACTGGGAGGAATTGGTTGCCATGTAATCTTCCCCTAAGAAGAGTCTCCAGTCTGATTTTCCCTTCACATATCTGAGGACATGGCTCTGGAAAGCTCATCTGCCACCATGCCACCACAACGTCCCACACAACACACACATTCAACCCCATGCCCTTACAGACTGGACAACTCCTCCCCTTCCTCTTCCCACTGCCAAGCTCTAGCGCCCGTTGTATTCTGGGATACAACGGGCTTTGCCCCTAGTGATGGGAATAATGTCCCATTTTGCTTTATAATTCAGATGCTCACCAATTCCCACTATAATGAGCAACCTACCCAATATCTATTGAATTAGCTATTACCCAACCAGTCCACAGACTAGGTCTAATTATCCCTTTCCATTCAATGACAATAAGAAGCAGGTGAAAAAAGCAAGCCCTTAGCAAGTTAATCATAGAGAACCCAAGAAATTCCTGCTAATCCTTGAAGTAACAGGATGCTCCCCTGTAACCATTAACAACATGACTACATGGTATGGGTGGGAAGACAGCAGTGTAATCATGTGACAAAACTGTGCATTTGTAGAAAGCAAATAGATTTGAATTCTCCCAGGTGTGTCTAAATGGCTTACCGAATTACTGGTTTTTTGTTTATGACTAGTAAGTAAAACAGAAGCCAAACTGGCAGGTGGTTGAGTATACCTATGTCCGAAAAGCTTCCTTTTCTTTCCTTTCCTCTCCTTTCATCCATGTATACTATTTTCCACTTGGGCCAAGGCAGTTTATAGAACTACTACAACAATAAAAAACAAATTAAAAAACAAATTAAACTTACCCTGCTTTGGGAGTAAAATATTAAATCATTAAAAAGAATAATACCACATACTGGATAAGGAAAAAAATGAATAACAGAATGAACCTAGCCCTCACTGAGTGAGTCACAATACAGCATGATTGCACCCATCAGTAGATACCATTGTCTAATGCCAAGGCTGTTAAATCACTGGTAGTTGACTCCTTGCCCTTTTCATAGATGGCAGTCAGGAAAAGCTGTGAGGTTCTGGGTTCTAGGTCATCATCTCTTACCCTGCCATGATATTAAGACAGTTCACTGCTAACTGGCATGACATATCCTCATGGATCCATTGTAATATGATTGTCTTTCTTGCCAGGAGCTGAAGAAAGACACAAGCACACAGCAGATTTTTTTATTTATATGCCAGTATGTCTGTATGAGGGTGTGTTGGTGATCCAAGGTGGATACCAGCCCACACCTGGCACTTGGAAACACATTCTGAAGAATACAGAGAGCCTGTAGGCCACTTTATGGCCAATTCTGAATGCAGCCAAAAAAAAGCTGTGACAAAGCTGGCACTAGATAAGTTGTACAGATTGTCGGCCTGCTTGAGAAAATGTTCTTATAGAGCACTAAAGACAATTTTGTCTGCAACAGAAAATGTAAACCAATAGCCATTGGAACATTCATAAAGTGACAAAACTATACTTTGAACTGTCTTCTGTTAGATGAACTTGATGACAACATGCAAACATGGCTTGGTATGAATCTTCTAGGGGAATTGAAAAATAGTATCAAAATCTTGTGTTTCATTGGTGGGCGGACCATGAATATGTTAATCACACTGACAGATAAATAATCCATGGAGGCAGAAGAATTTATCCTGGGAGCCTTAGCTTACCATAAGTATTATATGTCTCAATTGGGAGGGCAGAGAAATGTACACAAGTATTTAAAGCTTTGGTTGTTCACTTTATGCAACTACGGGAAACGATGCTGATTTTACTGAGGGGTTTAATATCAGTTTATTAATAGTAGCTTATGGCTTGTTTTATCATTGTAGATTTTGCTTCATTGTAATGGGTAGTTTCTGCTTCACTTGCTGAGGCACAGTAGAACTCATATATGTCACAGCAAATACATGACCAAGCCACGACTATCAGCTTAGAAGTATAAGTTAGGCCCATTATGCACGGCCGCCGAAACGGCGATTTCGGGTCACATGGAAAACGCGGAGGGGGAAGACGCGAAGCACACCGGTTATGCACGGGATGGGGCGCGATGACGGCAAAACCCAGAGTAACCAATTATGCATGCGGTGATCCTGGCGCCGCTTCTGGTTGCGCCCCGGTCACCCAGAAGCTGCGCTTTCTTCCGCGTTTCGCTAACGCGGCTTTTTCGGCGGCATGCACTGAAGCTGCGGCCGGTTGCAGCTGGCACCGTGCGTTATAGGTGATTTTAGTTGCCGCCATTCCACCCTGAATGTGCATTATTCCCCCCGTGCATAATGGGTCATGTAGGTGCATAGTAATGCTGTCATTGCATTGATAACATAATTTGGAGGGAGGAGGGAATGAAGGGGGAGTCAACTGATACCTAGGAAGGCTGAAAGAACAATATTGTTGAAAATTCAAGTCCTGTCCTATGATAACATTAGGGGAAAAATAACTTTCACCCCCATCTTTAAAGAATAAATAGGAACTTGTTTCATGAACATAGCAGAACAGGGATGCTTTCTGATCACCCAACGATTCTTTCTTTCTAAAATGTCCTTGTTACTTTGATGCTTCTATAAAAAGCCAAAGTTACTTTCCAGATCACCCAAGACATTTGTTCATAATGAGGCAGAAAGCCTGCCTCAACGAATGCAAGAAAAACACTTCTGAGGAGAAAGCAGTAATTCCACTTGGCAACAAGTGCTTGGCAGCATGTCTAGGGCATTAATCTCATATCATGTCAAGGAATGAAAGATAATACATTCACTTCACTTAGCTTAATTACAATTTATACTCAGTTAACAGAAGAACATCTTTTCACTCTGAGGATACATATAAATGATTCTTGATTTCTCATTTCCTGAACAAAAGGAAACAATATGACTGTACTAGCCATTTTTCAGGTACCAAAAAAGGGGGAGAAACAAACAAGAGCAATATTGCCAAAAATTCTGGTAAAGGCAATGGATACTATAGAGTTTTTTGTTTGTAACTTCAAGTCTCCGCTGACTTGTGGCAATCCTACAGGGTTTTCAAAGCAAGAGATGTTCAGAGGTAGTTTGCCATTGCCTGCCTCTGCATAGCAGTCCTAGACTTTCTTCATGGTCTCCCATCCATTTCTGACCAGGCCTCACCTTCCTTAGCTTCTGAAATCTGATGAGATTGGGATAGTCTGTGCTATCCAGGTCACGGCAAATGTTTTAGTAGAAATGGCTTATTAAAACATGTATAAGATTGCTTGATGACTCATTATAACATGCATGTAGTAGACTTTTCTCTTAAATACAGGAAAATCCAACTGCAAAAGCATGTTGAAATTGTGTTATCCAACATGCATGGAATGGGCCCTGGATGACTACATATATGTAGCTAAGAAATATTTGGGTCAGCAATCCTAAATTGAAGACACAAACCAACCAAACTCATCTTCAGCTATTCTTATACAAATGGTTGATCTGCATCATCACAATCTGACTTTTTAGGACATAATACAACTAAGGAATTCTCATGGTTAAGAGGCTTTCACCTTGGCTCTAAACATCTCCAGCTGTCTTCATCAGCCTTGTTTATCCTGTCCTTCACTTGAACTGTAATGAGAAGTGCCTAGACTTATCACCCTCCCAACATATGTCACAAGGAAAATTAAAGATTTGGTTGGTGCTGATCAGCCCAACAATGAATGATGAACTGTTATAGGAATCAGCCTGTATCCCTTAAAGCTTCAGTGTGCTATCTATTTTAACCTACCTATGCCGAGAAACCTCTGTTTCTTCCATCCCCTGGAAGAGCCTAAGCAGTCCAAATACTGGGTCTGTTTATACAGTCTTAAATGGACAATGTGAAGTGGGGGGGGGGGAAATTGGTCATGATCCAAGCCAATTGTAGGCCAAAAATGCCTGCTTGGCACTGAAGTCACCAAACTAATTCTATGTTACCCCATAGAAAGGGAGCAGGCTAGCAACATGCCACAAATTCCAGCATGAAGAAGGCCAAACACTATTTAAGGTATGCCAGGAAGCCTTTCTAGAGCTCCTTCAGCCAGTCTTCATAATGCATTGATAGGAGGGGGTGAAACACCACCACCTGTGGCTCTAAAAGTCATTTTGCTTACTCAGCAAAGAATACCCCTGTCATAAAATGGCAACCTTTCCTACATTTCAAGGAGAATGTCTGAAGTACTTTTTGATATAGCAATGGGAACCGAAATTCAAAGGAAGGGTGTGGGAAGGATCAAACATCTCACTGGGATCTTGAACATATTTTAAACCAATCCCTTGATCTTGGTTTATGAGATAAAATGAGGTCCCCTGTATATGTATATCAGAGATCATGGTTGTGACAAAAACCTTAAGAGTTTTAACTGTAAGCAACACTGGTTTATTTTTCTGCAACCTATCTAATAAAATCAAATGCCATGAAGAAATTGAATTGCTTATAGGTTCTCATCCTGCATCATTAACTGGCTTCTCTGAATGCTCCAGCAGGGAACATGAGCTTATTTTATTTTATTTTACCTCCGTTCTAGTTTACATTTCCTAATGTATACCTCAACCTGTAACTGTACATTATTAACTCTTCTGGTTATATTTAATTATAGCAGGATGACATTTCACATGCTGCTGCCCTCATTCCACATAAACCTCTCTACTGGGAACCAGGAAAAGTGAAGCAAAGTCAAAGACGGAACGACTGAGCAGTTAAATGAAAGGTCCGTGATGAAGCGTACCGTAAAGCCACATGGCTCTTTCTGCAATAACTTGAGTTTTTTCCCCCTAAGTTTTATGGTGGCATTTACAGATCTGAAAAGGACAGAAATTCACAGTACAGTGGAAGTACTCCTTGGCTCATGAACAAGTTGTAAAAAATGCACAGCTTTAATGGGGTGGAATAATAATAATTTGCACTCTGCTGATGTTTGTTGGCCTAAAGTTGCTCCTCCTGTTTGGACAAGCACTGGGAAATTCTATTTACAGACTGGATTTCGTTAGGAAATTCAGCTGCTCTGGCAGAAAATGCTTTGATGACTTAGTACCCCAAGGGGTAAGCATCTTCCCAAAGTTGGTAATATACCACTGAGCAGGATTCCATGCAGTACCAGTTGCCAGAAGTAGATTAGTTCTGCCTTTCTTTCATGCCCCCCTCAGATTTCCTCCAACAGCTGTCTGTGAACCTAAATTAGAGAGTCTGCAAATAATGGAAAATCCCCTGCCTGAAGGGAGGGGACAGCTTTATCCTTAAGTACAAAGTTCCATATTGTGTGACTTTTAATTTCTGTGGGTTCTCAGTGCTAAACATTGCAGCATCCAAATGACAAAGCAGGTAGGAAAAATCCACTTCCATTAGTGCCTTCCACTGGGCAGGATTCTACACATCACTATGGAATCAGAAGCTAGAATCCTCTAGAAAATCCCATTAGGGAGAGGGGAGAGTTTAAACAGCCATATAGGGAGAAATCCTTTTGTGGGAGGAAAGCAGAAAATGTTAGGGAAATGTGACAGCATTTTAGGCTTTAGCATGAAAGATGGAAATTTGAGACTTTCCGCATAGATTTATACTTGAAAGATCCATAACATATTTCACTTTCTGCATTAGCTACACCCCCTTTGTAATCTCCCCCCCACACTTAAGTAAGATTCCTAGTTCACAATATAACTGAAGAATTGAGTATGAGAGTATGATTCACAAAATGGTCCTATGGAAATAACAATAAAACAAGTGTGGTCTGTTAGAAATGAATGGATGTATATCAGCTGATTTTCAAACTGATTATTGCTTTGTACAATTAACTACATACTTAAACCTTGCATTTTGTCCTGTAATTTAAAGTCGTTATAAGGCAGAAGGAATGTATTTCCCACTTTAATGTCATCCCTTGTTCAGTTGTCATAAATAGACATTGACTTACTTTTCTTTTGTAACCAGTAATTTTTACTTAAAAGCCAATACTTCTGACAGTTTAAATTCTGGCTTCATGATATTTCTGCACTGCAATAATAGATCTTATTTAATCTATGGATTACATAGGATTTCTAAAACAGGTTTAAATCCCGATTGGAGTAATTTGAGGAAGCTAACCTTACGAGTCTCTGGGGTGACCTTGGATCTAGGGTTCCCAGCTCTGGGTTGAGAAATACTTGGAGTCTTTGGCGTTATTGCTGGAAGTGGGTGGAATTTGAGATGGGGAGGGACTTCAATGAAATATGATGCTATGGAGTCTACCCTCTGAAGCAGCCAGATCCCCAAGTCCCACTAGGAACTCCTTGAAAAAACAGCAGAATACAGTTTAATAAATCTTATCCTCATGTTCCATGATACTCATGGTTAAGAAGTATGTGTGTGGTCATGTGTTTTATGGAATAAGAGAATGATCACACACATACTTCTTTAGGGTTATGTGCTTCAGCCACCGAAGCAGCCATTCCAGCCTAAAGCAGCCAGTGCCACGGCGCAGGGGGGGAGGGGCAATGCCGGTGCTGGTGCGCCATTTGGCGCACAAATGCAGGCACAGAGCTCTGCATCTGGTTGCTTCAGGCTAGAATGACTGCTTTGGCGGCCAAAGCACACAACCCTACGTTCTTATGGGCAGAATGCAGATTAGTGAGACCACATGCCCTGAAGTGCATACAGAAATTGCCAGGAAGTAGGTGCTAGAAAATGCCTTTCTCACCTGAGACTCTGGGAATCAACTGATTCTGAGAATAGATGTCAAAGACCTAGATCTGCCAGTGGTAATAATCAGCTTTATATAACGAAAATGCTCACGTAGGACAGTTTTCTTCAAGCAGTTGCAAACCTTTTTTCTCTTTAAAATCCCAAGCATTATTATGAAAGACCTTGATGTGACCTTGGACTACATTCCTTAACATTTTTGGAGAAGCTTTGTATAAAGAGACAATTAACATAATGAATCAAATTTACTGTTTTCTTCTCAGAGGAACACTCAAAATCACCTCTGGGGAAGTGGAGTGTTTAAAAGCAGCTTTGTTTACAATTTCTTTGTGGATTCTTGTTTTGTGACTGAGGCAATGTGACATAAAATAGCCATTTGAGTAATTACTAATATTTATGCACAAAAGTATGAGAACAAAGCAGTAATGTAATCAAACAAACATCATTTCAGAATCACATTTTCGTAGAATTGAATGTTTACGGGAACAAAATGGAATTATAATCTCACAAAAGCCAATCGCTGCTAGAAGGATGATACAATTCTTCAGCACATGTGCTTCTATAATGGTGCCTCAGATATAATTATTTCACAAGCCATAATACAAGCAATAATAAGCAGCAGAGACATTACAGAACTGTAACCTGTGGGTTTGTCTGCTGTGGTGGCAACTAAAAGAAACCCATTTAAGCTCTAAATATTGTATAAAACATGCCATCTTTTCAAGGCTTCTAGAATGAAGTAGTTATCAGAGTGTAAGATTTGGACTTGGACGGGTACTCCTCAGTCATATAGGTTTGCCAGTCCCAGCTGGGCCTGGAAATCCCTGGTTCAGCACCTTTCCCTCCACTTTAAGGGTTTTACAAACTGGGAGACACTATCCACCTCCAAACAGGCAAGAAACCTGAAAAACGTGTGATGTAGTATCACCCTGACATTGTTCAATAAGGAAAAGGAGGGTGGAATGCACAAAACCCAGCTAGGCAAAAGGCACTCTGAGAGGCAGGGCTACATTTCTCACCATTATCCAAGACACGGAGAATACCCCCTATGGGAAAGCAATGTAATGATGACATCAGGGGGATCTGAGGGGAAGAGCCTTAGTATGTCAGGTGGACTGCTGAAATAATTTGGGGGGAAGAGAAGCAATTAAAGTGAAAGAGTAAGCAGGTTTTTCCAAAAAAAAAAAAAAAAGGGGCTGGCATTTTGGAACGCTTGCTCCCTAATGTGCTGACATGATATCAGCATGCTTTGGCACTCCTCCCCGATTCCAGAAAGTGCCCCCCCCAACCCTTGCTGGTAGCTGCAGTCATAAGACTTTGGACAAGTTCTCCAATCTCAGCCTATTCTGTCCCACAGCCTGAGGCAGCCTTGCAAGTTTATTATGAAGCTAAAAGATCACCCAATATGCACCATTTTAATTGCAATTATTTATGTATTTATTTTTATAATACATTAAAATAATACATTAATAGTTCTCTTTTCTTAAAACAGGGGGCAACTCCCATAGGCTTGAAGAAATTCCAGCCTAAAGAGCCTTCCTTCAAATTAATTGTCCTGATTTTTGCACAAGAGTTTCTTCCTTCCCAGGAATACTAAAAAATGGAGTGTGTTTGCGAGGGAATTTAAAAAACAAAAACAAAATAGAGGCATAATGAAGGAGAAGATTCTTTCCCCACCTAACCACACTGTGAGTCCCAGTCTCTATTGATTCTAGCATTTTTTCTGGCTATTTGGACCATTGGGTACTCTGGATGATGCCACTCAGACTTCCATGGCTCACTGAGACCCAGCTCCTTGTGATTGTTTAACAGCAGCACAGCCAGTTCATGAAGTGGTTAGTTTCAAAACAAATTCTGGGAAATCCATGTTTGAATCACTACTCTGCTGTGAAAGCTCAATGTGGCTTTGGACCAGTCAAATGTCCTCAGCGTAACCTACCCCACAGGGTTACTGTGAGGATAAAACAGAGGAGAGGAGAATTATTTAAGCTGCTCTGGGTCCCCACTATGGGAGAAGATGCACAGAGACACTAAACTCAGAGGGGATCTCCAACTGACTCTCTCTACCTGCCTTTCAAGTTTAGTGAGGACTGGAAATGAAATAAATAAATATCAGTACAGCCAATGATGGGATGATACATGGTAAATTGATTGGTGGATAAAAAGGAGAGGAAAAATCAGTGAAAGACAGGAAAAGGAAATATTATGGGGAGGAGGATGCAGGAGAAAGTAAAGTGCTCCCCATGTAGCTGAACCTAAAGGTGGTGCCTGTACCTTTAAAAATGACAGACTGGTTACTATTGTGGAGGTTGCTGGACAACAGTATTGCAAGTCTTCAAGCCCCATCTGGTTTCCAAAAGTTCTAGTTGCAGGGCTTTTTAAGCTTTTGAAAGAGCCTCAGGGTCAGGCGTAGCAGCAACTACAAGGTGATTTGCTACCACAAAACTTGCATGACTAAGGCCAATTCGGCATGTTGGCGGCTGGGCTGCTGCTGGTGCATAGCTGTGGAGGTGCATGCTCCACAGCCTTCTGTGTCCTCACGGGGGGCACATTTCAGTGCAAGATATGCTCTGGAACTGAAATATGTCCTCATGAGTGACACATTTCAGTGGGGCACCTGGTTCCCTGCTCAAATGTGGACCCTGGGGGATGCAGCTGCAGCAGAAAGGTTCTGCCACATGGGAGCGGGGGCAGCTGGGTTTTTTATTTTTCAGGAAGGAGGGATAGCTTGGGAACAACAGTTTCCCCATGGCACTACAAAGCACTGTGAAGCAGACTGGGGTATTTTTGCCCCCTCCTGCCCTCTGTAGGGTGGGGAGGAGCCAAGCCTGGAAGGATTATCCTGTGTTCCCTTAGCTCAAGGCAAATGGGGGCTTGATCCACAGCAGGGGGTCAGAATGACAGCAATGTCATGTGGTCCATACACCACCCCAGCCTTTTCTGTCCGTGCAGTATCAGCCTTACTCAGGCACAGCTGTTTGCTACTATTCAACTGTAGCCATTCCATGAAAGCCAGCTCTGAGTTACTGAGATACAATTGCTCAATAATACTCATGTTTTCAGCCTTTGAAAATTTAGGTACATACTTATGCATTTTTAGCTGTACACCTAACAATGAAATATGTAAAGGGGTCCATACATATTGTAAGACATCATTGTATATGGAATATACTTTTCATGTGTAGGCTAAATCCCCTTTTTTATTTATTCAGTTTCAGTTTTAAAAAGTAATATGCAGTTGAGATTTCATTTTTTTAAAAGACTTGTGAGGCAATATCATGCATTTCATGCTTTCATGAAATTGAAAGATATTACTGGTTCTGGTGAGCAAAAAAGGCTATCCTTCCTTGAACAATTTAACATCTCTTTTTAAAAAGCAGAGGTTGAAAGAGGTTATTTTGAAGGTTACATTAACATGCTAGTGACAATACTTAGAGTCTGTGATGCAAATTAAGCTGGTGTCTAGAGGGAGTATAAAATCAAAAGTGTTTTCTCCTTCTTCAAGCTGTTGCTTGAAGGAATTTTAATGCAAAAGCAAGCATAAAGACCATAGTCTTGCTAAGCCTGATCATGTCATATCCTTGATGACTGTGTTGGTCTATAATTAGAAATGGGAATAAACCAGGAAAATGTGGCTGGGTTTGTAAACCATGAATTGTTGCAAACCTTTTGGAGCTAAATGAAATGGTAAGGCTCATTATGTGGTAGAATCCCCCTCCTCTTCCCATATTACAGACAGTGAACTCAGAGGGGACCTCAAACTGACTCTCCTCTACTTGCCTTCCAGGTTCACTGAAAACTGGACTTGGAGGCTTGAATTACATCCCCCCCCCCAAAAAAAAGAAAGTACCCCACAGGAACAATATCAGGCACAGGTTCAAAAGCTAGAGGGGTCAAACTGTCAGAGAACTTCTCCTTCATCCTCCTCTACCATCCCTCCAAGTTCTGTGCAGACTGGCCTTATGGGGTCCAAGTCACACCCCTCAAAGTAAGTATCCCCAGAAAACTTCTTATAATGGACTCCTTGCAAGCTGCTCATGGAACCTCAATCACACAGGGGGAAGATTACATTTCTGGAGATTGCATCTTCTCTGAAAAAGGGGAGTACAAGTTGATGTGTATCTGTGACCCCCCCCCCCCCCCGATGAAAGGCAGCATTGCTCTCCTGGATGCAGAGTTCTTACAAGGCACCCAGTAGCTTAGCCCCACGACGTAGCATGAGCAAAGAGAGCCCTGAGTACCTAACACCCAAATGCCAGTAGGGGAGAGGTGTTCACAATCAGAAAAAAATGGATGTGCTCTGCTTTTAACAAGTTCCCTGCTTCCTTATCTAACTGCCAATAGAAGAAAGGTTGCAGAGCTGAGCTGATGCATAGTATTCTGATTCTGTAGAGGAGAATGGGAAACTCTGTTATTGGCAGTTAACAGTGTCTGTTATGCTTTAGAGATTCTTACTGGTGTTTCCAATGCTGGTGAATGCCAGCCCCATGTTACTCTGAAGTTTTGGAAACAATTTAACTGAACAAAGACAGTCTGTCTTGAAATGTATCCATTCATAAAACTAGGAATCTAAGAGACTGAGCAGCGGCAGAATGTATTACATTTATTAAAATGCAAATATTTATTTTAATTCATGTGCAGATATAAAACCGTAAAACATCAGCATTAGTCACGTACTATTGCACACATCCAAAGCAAACTGACACATGGATGGATGAATGACAAAAAAAAAAAAATGTGTTTCAACCCCTCTTTGGGTCTTCTTCAGTGATTTAATATTTAAATACATGTGGTGTAATAATAGGGACTATAAGGTGGAAAAAAAATGCTTGGGTGACAACATGGTATTCTAGGGTAATCTAGTTTGTTTACATTGTAACTTGTTGCTTTGGTAGCACATGCCAGCAAAACCATGCACTATTCTGCCAGTCTCATATCCTTTGGAGAAAAAAAGCATTTACTGTTCAATTTGTTCTTAGGAAGGAGCTCCTGAAGTGATAGAAGGGCAGCTGTGTCTTCATGATGGAGCGGGAGGGAGGAATGTCTCTCTCTCTCTCTGGGTATAAGCTGCCTTATTCTGAATCAGGCCACTAATACATTGAGGTCAGAAATGTCTGCTCAGACTGGCAGCAGCTCTCTAGGGTCTCAGGTGGACATCTTTCATGTCATCTACGGCTTGATCCTTTTTAGATTGGAGATGCTAGGGATTGAACCTGGGACTCCTGAATTATACCAGATGCTCTACCATTGAGCCACAGCTCTCCCTATAAACCAATAAACATTAAATGCAAACTATATCTTGTGCCACTTTCTGTTTCCCTTGCTGGCTCATCAAGAGGCATAAGCTGCAATAAGTAAGTAAAGACTGACACCATAGTCTCCACTGTTGCATAGATGCAAACCATCACTGCTTATTCTCTTTGCTTAAAGACCGAACAATATGCAATGTAATTTCTTCCAAGCACAATACATAGACCTGAGGAATAATTATATCTGCAGCAACTGAAAGTTGAGGTATACATATCTGCAGTAAATACAAATAATGAACAAACTCTATAATAAATGTAGTAAAGTAAGCTCTGGTATCAATGCTGAACCATGGTTTAAGAGGAAAATATGATTTTCCTTTTTAACAATTAGCAGGGTTTTTTCCCCCTTTACATCAGTGGTTCTCAACCTGGGGGTTGGGACCCCTTTGGGGGTTGAGCGACCATTTCACAGGGGCCGTGGCAGGGCAAGCAGCTTGACTGGGGGGGGCACTGTCACTGTTGCCGCTCCTCCTGCAGGTGCCTGCGCTTCACTGTCAGCCGCTCCTGCTGTCTCCAACGTAGCACAGTCTCGGCAGGTCAAGAGGCAGAACTGAACTGAGAAACCTCAGGGGGGAAAAACAATTTATATACAATCATGAACAATGGATCTTCACACCATTGGTCAATTTCGGTTTAATTTCTGTGAAAGAACACTTGCATAACTTTATGGTTGGGGGTCACCACAGCATGAGGAACTGCAACATAAAGGGCTGCAACATTAGGAAGGTTGATAACCACTATTTTACATCGTTTTGGAACAGAGAGGGAGAAAGGAAGAGGTCACATTTAGGTACATGCAAGTTATTTTTAAACTGAATGCTTATGCATTGTTGAACATGCTTCTGATGTTTACATTTCCTAGATATCTGGAATCATATGTGGTGAAAGAATAATATATTTCAATCTGCTTACAGTGGGATGAGTATATTCTCCTATCACTAACATTTTAAAGCCTAGCATACTCTGTGGTACACTTTAGTAACTAAAACAGTAGAATCATAGAATCATAAAATAATAAAGTTGGAAGGGACCTCATGGGTCATCTAGTCCAATGCCCTGCACTATGCAGGACATTCACAACCCTATCGCTCATCCACTATAACCTGCCACCCCCTTGAGCTTTGACAGAATCAGCCTCTCCATTAGATGGCTATCCAGCCTCTGTTTAAAAATTTCCAAAGAGGCCCACCACCTCCCGAGGAAGCCTGTTCCACTGAGGAACCACTCTACTGTCAGGAATTTCTTTTGCATTAATTTAATTGAATGAATTTAATTTAATTACCTCCTGCTGGCTCTAAGCACTGAGGCATCTGAGAGCAAAGAGGCTAGAGTCCAGGGATGGAGGGCAGGAGCTGCAGGGGCAGGGCCAATCAGGACAAAGCTGGCTGCACCCTGATTGGCCCTATTCCAACTTGGACAGCTAGACACGTCCCACCCCCTAGGCTGCTGAATAAATATATAGAGAAACAACAATGGATAAGGATGTCTTGAATATTAAGAAAATACAGGCAAAACATTACTTCAAGATTCTTAGTTGATTCAGCAATCTTCCGTGAGCCTGCTGACTGATATTTTAGAGTATATTGTTTGCTCTGGACCTGTTGTGCCATTTGCACGGTTGCATTGTTACACTGTTATATTATTATTATTCTTATATTGTTCACTATACTGTTTTCTGTTACAACCACTGTTATTATTATTATTATTGTATGAGTATTAATGCTGTTCCATGTATTGTTTATATGTTTAATGTAAACCGCCCTGAGCCTCCGGGGAGGGTGGTATAGAAATATAATAAATGAATGAATGAATGAATGAATGAATGAATAAATAAATAGATAAATAAATAATAGTGCATAATTTGCTTCCTTTGCTTACATTTGATGTATAATGCAAAAAGTGAAGCTAAATCAATATGATTCAACAACCCCCTTTTCATCATTATAAAATGCTCTTGGAACAAAACAAAATCTCAACCAACTTCTGGAGGACCAGGGTGAGGCACATCTCCTGCCTGCTGGGCATATTATGCTACAGTATGTGGGTATGGCTGAATAACCCTACTCAGTGTGCCTGTCAGCTTCCTACATTATCCAAGGATTCATATAATTGTACAAGTTTAGCACCATGATGTACAATGTACCTGTTATGGGCCATTCAACATGAATTACAGAGATATTCACAAATATATATAGAACTATGGCATATATTGACCACATTTGCATTTTTTGAAATGTTTTCTTGCTGACCTGATAGTACAGATGTATAATTTTATTAAAGGGAATGTCGAGTCTCATCAGATCTTGGAAGCTAAACAGTGTCAATACTTAGATGAGAGATATAATATATGCTCTTGTATGCCATGTTTTATGCAAGTAACACAAAGTCATTTGTCTAAATTCAAAAGCAATATTTCTTTCATTTGAATGGAAAGAATGTTTTTAAATATAGTCAGAAGAGATGACTGCATTATCATTCCGTGAGTGGAGAAACCATAAAAGGAATCTGAACATTCCCACTCAACCATAGTTGTCATGAAATTTGGTCGCATCCATATTTAGTAGCCATTTTCTAAAATGAAGAGTTTCAATCTCACATATCCCAAAAGACTGTTTTTTCTCTAGATTCACCACAAAAGGTATATCCAGTAGTGTGGGAGAAGCTTCTATAATCTCCATGAAGTCACATATGGTAAATCCTGGAGAACTGAGATTGGACAATGGACAGTCCTGAAAATTTCCTCTTATGAATAATGTTAGATGAGCATCACTAATTTGAAAGAATATGAGATCAGTTTCAGAAAGCCTGTTTTGCAGACAAGGAAAATGGTGAAAGATTACTGATCCTCGAATCAGAAATGTTATGATTCAATTTGATGTTTTCATTTTTTTAATTTAGCCTTGTTCATCCTGTTGTTATTATAGGATTGTGCATTTTTCCCAAACATATCATACATTGCCTTTCAGTAGAGTTTCTGCATAAGACTTCAGTTTTTTCTTTCTCTTGAGCGCTAAAAGAACTTTACTATTGACTTCAAAGAGATTGATTTATTAATGCCTTCATTTGCTATATACTTTTGATGTAACTAAAAAATCTCTTGCCTTGAATACTTTGCATACATAATATTAGTAGCACTGAGCATTATCTCTAGTGTTGCACTAAATTATGCTTTGCAATGTATGCTTTCAATTTAATTAATGACTTTATAACTTCACTTCTGATTTAACTTGAAATAACAGGACAAAGTTTTGCACTGATAATGTTCCATGCCATCAACATTTCATAGTCAAGATTTTGAATGTTGAAATCTATAATTTCCAAACAGCGAAGCATCAAATTGAATATCTATACAGCTTCTTGGAATTGCAGAATTCAGTGGAACTTATCCTGTGAATAGCATCATCATCAGAAACCCTGCATGCATCTTTATACATATTAAGTTTCTATGAAACTGTTCCTGCGATTGAACCTTCTTACATGCACTGGAACCTTCATGTCTGAAACAGATCAGTTAGGAGTGACAGCATTGGGGATAGTGTCATGTCCATAGCAAAGCCTAGCTCTGTTACTCTACTTGGGATCTCCAGGATACACTGATGCAATGACAATAAGGCAAGAGACAAGGCCTACAAACCAGTCCAAAGTCAGGGAGCAAAATGTTCTGGCCAGGGATCATAGGAATCAAAGGTCCAGGGATTAGAACCAGTGTAGGGTACAAGGGCTGGGTGAACATAAGCAAAGGTTAGCAAGGACAGAATACAAAGACAGTAAGTCAGGCAAAAGCAGGCCTGCTCAAATGGATATATGGGTATGCAAGGTTACTTCCACACTGAGTCTTGCTCAGTGTGTTCCTTTTACCTGTCTCTTTAACTGGTTTAGCCCTAAAGCTCAGGTGTGGCTTTTTAATGCTGAGTCCATCATTCTCCTGGTGCAAGTCCTTTGCTTTCCTATTAGTTTGTCATTCCTGCTCCTGCACAAACTCTGCTCCAGGAATTAACACTGATTTTTGCTGGCCAATCAGAAGGGCATTCCTTTGTCCCTCTAGAGTAGGGGTATGGACTACAATTCCCATGAGCCCCTGCTAGCATTTGCCACTGCCAGCATTTGCAGGCAAATTCATGGGAATTGTAGTCCATGGACATCTGGAGGGCTGCAGTTTGACTACTCTCTTGTTCTTCTACACTCTGCTGGTTCAGGAGAAATGGGTGGCAACTGGGTTTGGCCTCTGTGTCATTTATTTGTTTTCCTGCCAGAATGAGCAGCCTGGCTGTGGCTGGAAAGCATTCTTGCTTTCTGATGCTTCTCTTGCTGGGTCTGCTTTTCAACCCAGCTGCTCAAGCAGGTATTCCACTGCTGCAGGGCCTGACTCTTCCATTTCCCCCCTCTGAGAGGACAAGGCAGCTGGCTGGCCCATGGCAGTCAATTATCAGTATTTATTTTTTAAATCATGTGCCCTCCCCCATAGAAATCATAAATGCTAATGTTTTACAATACTTGAAATAAAGGCTGTGATCTTTGTGTGAGGGTCCACCTCAGGGTCCACTACAGCTAAGGAGGACTCAAACAAGTTAACAGAAGTTTTTTGTTTCCTTTTTTAAAAATCCAGGGTCAGATCCCATTAAACCTACTTCATAAAGCAGACAGCTGGATCAGTAGGGCTGAGGCATGACATAGCCGGGAAAGAGGCTATTCAGACTGATCAATGGCCATTAGCATCACTAAGGACTACTTAGACAAACATCAAAGAGTGGGATTTAATTGAAACACAGCATTTATTGATGGCTGATTTATATGATTTGTGAGTGATCTTGTCTGCTTAAATAATTGCCTGATGACTGGAGGGAGGGCGAGGTAGAACTCAATCGGACGCCATGAGAATCCACGTGCATGAAAAGTCAATTGCATCATATTGTATGATTAGGAAGCAACCTGACAAATGCCCACAAACAGATCAATGAAGCATTGAACCAATTGCCCGCAAATCAGTGAACAAGGTTGCCAGCCAAACCAATCAGTGTTTAAACATCCCTATCAATCACGAAGAATGAGGACCTAAGACAGAGACAGAAATTGTCCCAGCTCTGTTTGGAGTAGCCATTTGCTGTATAGTGCTATTTCTCACCACAGGCTGTTCTTGGGTGGCTTGCTTGTGCTGTGATGAAACAAGGAGTAAGGTGTCAGGCTGTGATTCCCTCGGTTCCAATGTGAGGAAATGAAGTCTGTTCTTGTATATTTTATAATTCTAGGCAAAATCTTAGAATGGCATTCAGGTACTTTTTTAACAGGGAGGCAACTGAATAAAATCTGGACTGGATTTGTCTCTTCGCCACTTGCAGATACTTAGCCAGGGCATGGCCAAAGGCAATTTGGGTAGAGGGGAAGTAGGATCTTGGTAGAATTTGGTTCTTCTCTGCTTACGGGTGTTTAGGCTAACTGAGGTGAACCTTATATCTTTGACTATGGCTCCCAGCCTCACAACATAGTCTTTTATAATGCTGAACATAGTATTAATATTATTATAGGTAAAAGGTAAAGGTATCCCCTGTGAAAGCACCGAGTCATGTCTGACCCTTGGGGTGACGCCCTCTAGCGTTTTCATGGCAGACTCAGTACGGGGTGGTTTGCCAGTGCCTTCCCCAGTCATTACCGTTTACCCCCCAGCAAGCTGGGTACTCATTTTACTGACCTCGGAAGGATGGAAGGCTGAGTCAACCTTGAGCCGGCTGCTGGGATCGAACTCCCAGCCTCATGGGCAAAGCTTTCAGACGGCTGCCTTACCACTCTGCGCCACAAGAGGCTCCTATCTTGTTATATTATTATATTAATATTATTATATTATTATATTAATTGTTAAATCTCAATAAGCATTATAATTAGTTGCCTTCAAAATTCTCTTACATTTTTTGAGCAGCTTCTCATGTTCTAGCAGGGGGCTGCTATTGGAAAAGATTATCAGATTATTGCTGCAACTACTGCTTAGCATTTATATACTACTTTGCAAGTCATCAAAGGGCTTCACGCACATTATCTCCATTAGCCTGCCAATAACTGTATAAGAAGGTATTAATATTTTCTGGGAAAAAACCCAAATGCAAACAGTGAAAAAAGACGTGTTTGTCAGAGGTCAACTAGTGAGTCTGTAACCAAACAAAGATTCATAGTGGGGATTACCTGACTCATATCTGGTACTCCCATCTAGGGTGGATGCTTCGCCATCCGAAGCAGCCGTTCACACCCGAAGCAGCTAGCGCCTCAGCACGGGGGGAGGAGAGGCAGCGCGGGCAGCAGCGTGCCAGTGGGTGCACACATGCAGGCACAGAGCTCTGCACCTACGTGTGTGCTCTAGCCAGTGTGCTGCTGCCTGTGCCTTCTCTCCTCCCCCCACACCACAGCGCTAGCTGCTTCAGGTGCGATCAGCCACTTTGGCTGCCAAAACACCCAACCCTACTTCCATCTTCAATGCAGTATTCATTCATTCATTCATTCATTCATTCATTCATTCATTCATTCATTCATTCCACCCTGCTCCTAAGGCTTAGGGCAGCTCACAAAATATCATTACAATAAAAGCATTAAAATATTTAAGTTCTTAAAAGCAGAAACTCCCCACTTTCCCTCTGGTGGAGAGAGGGGGAGTAAAGCACCATGATTTTAGCTATGTGGCATATGGATGCGGTTGTCTGTTATGGGAAGCCAGCTGGATTTTATTTTTATTTCTCTGGTGTAATTCTGTAATAAACTAACTACTACTACAGTCACGCAGGACCCTGAATTCACTTAGGAGAGCATTGCACCAGGCTTGCACCAGGCTAGAGAAATCCCTGGCTCTGCTTGAGGCTAGTTTGACTTCTCTGGTGCTGGTTATCTTAATAGGATTATTGTGCTTGAGTGGAAATTCTTCTGGGGGACATAGAGAACAAGGACTTTCCACAGGCATGAAGGTCCTGAAAGGTCTGAACTGTTTAAGGCCTTAAAGGCAAGCACCAGCACCTTGAACCTGATTCAGTCCTCAATCTGGAACCAGTGCAGCTGGGAGAGCACAGCTTGAATGTGCTCTCTCCACCTGGTTGGAAGCTGCACTCTGGACCAGTTGAAGCTTCCAGATCAAATACAAGGGTAACCCTATATACAGCAAGTTGTAGTAGTCTAATCTGGACGTGATCATTACATGGATCACAGTGATCAGATTAGGCACCAACAGGCACAGGCCTGGCAGAGATGGTAAAAAGCCTGGTAGGCAGCAGTCATGACCTGGGCCTTTATTGATAGCAAGAAGTCCCAGATCATACCCAGGCTCCTGATGGTGGCCATGGTTGTTAGCAGGACCCTGTCAAGAGCTGGGGCATGCCAACCTATCCAGAAGATCTTTTGTGTACATGTGAAACGTATATATGAACAATGGCAATGCAATTAAATTGGGAGGGGGTTATGATGTAAATCATCTGCATACTCACTCAGGTGCAAATTCCTCCATATCTTTATCCAACTTCAAATAGGGTTCATATGGCTTTTCTTTTCCTTACTCTGTCCTTCCTTTAATACTCTCTTTCTTCGGTAACAAAACCTTATCTTTGCAAAGGGACAAGGAATAACTGACAGTGGGAAGGGCTCATTAAACACAGGATAGGCCCTTTGTGAGACCTATTTTTCTTGCAATTACAAATCCCATCTCCCCCAGCCATCATTGAATTGGGAAGCAGAGAAAACAACAAATCTCATAATCCTTGGAAGGAAGTGGCTGGGGAAGCTCTTATTTGTAATTACATGAAAGATAGGCCTCACAAGAGGCCTGTCATATGTGTTTAACAAACCCTCTCTTTCACCAATTACTCCCTCACTCTTTTGCAATGATCAGGTTTCATTGGTCCTGGAACAACAGAAAAAGGGTAACATCTATTCCCCCCCCCCCTGCTTTTGAGCTTGCTCCTTTTAGAATACTTCTGCTAAATCATTGCAGATTTACTTGGGATTCTGTCACTGTCTGAATGTTTTTCCCCCCAGGAGAAGCACATCAGGAGATTTGAAATAAGGTGCCACAAATATGCAAATTGTAGTCCTGAAAATCAAGGTTCAGGTGCCTGGCATGACAGTACAGCCAAAGAATCACACCAAGGGTGGAAATCATTCAATTTTTTGTACCAGAAACAGACAGGGGCTTCTCTTGGGAATAGTTTCAAAAGTGTTTTTACATAGTGTTTTTACACAGGTTTACACAGTTTATATATTGGATTAAACAAAGAACCCTAAATTTATTGGATATAATAATTAACTATATCTCCTACAGGTAATAAACTAAAGATAATAACACTTGATTCATAGACTCTCTGGGTGTCGTTGTCTTCTTGTTGTCAAGACATTGTTAAGAGCAGCACATAAGTTGAGTGGGGTATGGAAAACTTAACATAAATTTCTCCCCCTTGTGGGTGTGCAAAGAAGTATTAAAATGACATTACAATAAGAACACTAGTGAACATTTGGTCAGATCTCAGACCAAGAAGCTCTAACCAGCTCTAGAACTGGTTTGGGGGCTTGGATGCCCCTCTGCCCAGCAAGGAAGGCATAACTCCAAAAACTATCAACCGGAGCAAGGCAAGCACCTTAGGCAGTAGTCACCTCATTCTGCCAGCCATTGTTAAACTTAGATGAGGCTTTCTAATGTTATATCTATTTGGATTCTTTGGTTGCATATTAAATCCAGGTAAGACTGAAGATGCAGAGCAGCAGAAATCTATATTTTGGGGTATTTGTGGGCAAAAAAATATATAGTCTCTTAACAAAATGTTGCTGCACCCTGGCCTACAGATTTCCTGGTTTGGTCTGTGGTACATAGTACCTTTTATCATCTTTGGTTCATATGCCAAATATGGCTGCTTCTCAAGAATGATGATCTGGTCCTGATGATCTATGCTCCATTTATATTCAGGTTACATTTTTGTTATGCATTCTGTGGGGCTGCCTTGGAAACTGGTTTGGAAACTTCAATTGGGTCAAAATGCAGCAATCAAACTAGTATCAGGGCTTGGCTATAGCCTTCCATGATGAGGCAGGTTGCAACTGGAGTCAGAAACGTCTCAGGAGTGGCACCTCATCCTCTTGACATTCACCTGGCATCTATGTTACTTCTAGATGCCAGGCCCAAACATATTTGTTTACCTAGGCTATTCATTAAGGATTAGGTTTTTAAAACTAATTTTTATACTGTGTTTCTCTCTGAAAATAAATTCATTTCCAGCTGTACAATGATTTTGTTTAGTTCACTATGCTTTGTTTTTAATTTTGGGATCTAATGTATAATTTTTGATTATATATGTGTATATATATATATATGTGTGTGTGTGTGTGTGTGTATGTATATGTGTGTATATATATATGTGTGTGTGTGTGTGTGTGTGTGTATGTGTATATATTTTTTTTTGGCAGGCTCCCCAGGCAGTGTAAAAATCCCAAATGTAGCTTACAGAATCGTACCCATAAATGTCAATTTAGAGTGTTGGATCCTTGGACTGTTCCACTAATGATCTTATGCCAGAATCTTATGCTAGAAGCCTTCTGTTTGGAACATACCTCTTTCACTAGACCAAGACTGAATCCATATTCACATGTTTCAGAGAAATGCTATATGTATGTAAGAAAGAAAGGAAGAACCAATGTGTGTTTTCTTTAGAAATGAAACTGGAGACCAGTACATGGATAAATGTGTACTTTCAATCACTTGTTCTGCTGTACAAGTATGGAATGTATTATGAGAATGACTGAGTGTACATTCATAAAAAGATCAAATGTATTCACTGTAGCTTGTAAACAGGCCTTCAATGAACTGATGAGAGCTTCTTGTATAACAGGAAATAGCTATTGTTAGCAGAATGAAACCTTGGGAACTAATCCAAAATTTATTGAATTTAAATTCTAATTCAATGGCATCAGTCCACTAAATCTATGGAAAACTACTGATAGTTACCGGATAGATTAGATGATGATGATGATGATGATGATGATGATGATGAAGACAGACAGACAGATTACAAACAGGAAGTAAATAATTATATAAAATGAATAAATAAGTTGATACAACTTGGTCCCATAATTTATAGGATGATAAAATATGCAATACAACAGGATATTTTTAAATAATAACAATTATTATTTTCTGGTTTCCTGCACAGTTATTTCTATATTTCACAACCATTTCAAGAATGCTTTGTATATAGGAGTCAATGTGAGCTTAGGAAGTAGGCATATCGATAATAGTATTCAGTGTTTTTTAATGAGGTTTTCTTTAACAGAAACACATTTCATATTTCTTTACATTAAAAAGAAAATTGTCTTTTTCATTAACCAAAACTAATTTTGTCTTCTCGTTTGTCAGTTGGGGGAAACAAAAATCAATTCAAGGATTGGAATTGAAAAATTGTACTAAACAGAATACAGAATGTGTATGTAATGATAAATATGATTGGAAATGAAGCATTCACTCATAGGGATGTTTGCCATTGTCTGATATTGTATAATAGAAAATGCATTAAGAAAAAAAAACAGTTTTGGTTATTTAGTAAAGGAAAATATAATAAATGAAAATATAGTAATTGATAGTATAATTCCTAGTATAGTGCAGATCAGGGTATTGCTGATTAATACTGTTCTCAAAAGTCATGCGAAAATCCAAACTCAATGATGACCTGTAAATGTAATGAAGTGAAATGGACATTTAGATCCCAAAAGAAACCATGACTGAGATTAATGTAGATAAGAGTAGCTCCAACAATGAAACCAATGGAAAAACTCTACATGCATGAAATACATTAATACAATGAAGAAAGGGCTATGGCTATCAGCCTAGGGAAACAAAACAGAAATCTTTAAAGACCAACAACCCATATTTCATCTTGAGTTTATACAAGTCAGAGCCCTCCAGATGTATGAAGAAGAAACCATTTTTGGAAATCATAAAGGGAAAATTATAGAAACGATTGGAAGAGGAGTTCAGGCAGATAAAGGGTTGGTTTGAATCCTATCATATCTCTTTCTAGTGTGATGCTCTGTGCATAGGACTAGAGGCATCAGCTTGGTGCCTCAAGTTGGCACTCTGATTAATACTGCAATTTATAAAGTTCTTTCTTATTTTTTTCCTTACACAGTTCCTAATTTTTTAATCTCTTATTTATTGAAATCCCACTGATTTTACCTATAGATATGAATGCTCTACTCCAGCATTGGGGGAAAGTGTCTTTATTATTAAAATACACAATAAAAATATCTGCAATATTACAGGTGTACCGAATTATGCTGTTTCAAAATTTTAAAAGCTATAGGGACAGGAATATGTAGCAAAAAAATCAATTTCATCCAGTAAATCCAAAAGTACGCTATACCCCACCTTCACTCATGTGATAAAAGTTTACTTCAGGTTCCATCTCTGCTGTGTTTGAGGCAAGACTTTCTGAGCCTTTGGTAATTCCTCCTCCTCAAAGAAAGCCTCCAAATCCCATGACTCTATAACTTTATAAAAGAGATAAAACTTGTCCTGTTTATGCAAAGCTTCGACCATCTGTCATGATCGGTCTTTACTGTAATATATTGATAACTAGCAGTATAGCCCGCTATAAAAAAAAATACAGCAGGCCCTAGGGGATGGTTTGCTCCCCCCCCCCCCCGATGTAGAAAAATGCTCCCCAGGCCCCGGGGAAGGCGATCTGTGGCTCGCGGAGCCGCGGATTGCCTTCCCCGGGGCCTGGGGAGCGTTTTTCTTCTGCTGTCGATGGAGGAAAACGCTCCCCAGGCCCCGGGGAAAATGAGCCATGGCTTCGCGAGCCTCGGCTCGCCTTCCCTGGGGCCTGGGGAGTGTTTTGGCTCCCAGGCTGAATTGGAAAAATGTTCTCCAGGCCCCGGGGAGGGCGCTGGGTGGCTCAGCGAGCCGGCCAGCAGGCTCCCCGGGGTCTGGGGAGCCGTTGTCGGGGTGGGGGCCATTGAGCCTACCTTCGCTCTTGGCGGCCAGCAGAGTAATGGCCGCCGTGGAGCGAAGAAAAGCTCTGGTGGGGGATGGGGCGGGTTGGGAGGCGCTTCGCACCTCCCAATTGGTTGTTGTCTGGCCAAGCAGCCAGTTTGGGGCTGGACTGACAAGAGAAGGGGGCAATTGGGAGGCGCTTTGCGCCTCCCGATTGGGCCCTCCGCTTGTCAGTCCAGGGGAAGGGGCCTATCGGCACCCTTCCTCATCCTGGTCAGGGCCCGCCCTCGGGGCCCTTACTGTTTTATTTCTTCCGCTCCGCGAGGAGCGGTTAAAGATATGTATGATGGGCCCCCTCTACACTTCCCCACTCTGAGGGAATAGATTTTCTCAAATAAAAAGGTGTTTTTCCTCACTGATGGAGCACTGCAGTCCAAGTAGCATGGTTTCTTCATTATAATAAAATAATAAAGCTCACCCCTCACAGACAGTAGATTTGACTTTAGCTCAGCCCTGGATCTTTATAGTAAGGTATAAGAATTCTCTTCAGTAAACCCTTTTTCAAAATATCACTGAGATGATGTTAAAATCCAACAAAACAGGAAGTTTTATCCTTAACACGCCCACGGTGCCGCGGGCGCCGCAGACTAAATAAAGCGCTAAGCGCTCTGTGGGAGGAGTTAGGGCGGGATTAGTCAGTGATGAGGAAGGGGCCTGATTGGCCCCTTCCTCCGGACAGACCATCTTCCTCCGGACAGACCAGCGCAGCTCACAGTTGCTTCCTTGCGGCCTGACGCATCGGGAGGCGAAGCGCCTCTCGCCACGTCAGGCCAACAGCCAAGGGAACCCCCGGCAGCCACGCTCCGCCCGACTGCCAGGGGCTCCCTAACATAGCGCCCGCTGTATTAGTTGCAGTGGGCTTGATTACTAGTTTAACACAAAGGGAAAAAGGGATACAAGTCCACATTTCAAAGCCTCCTTCATTATTGCATAAATGAATGTTCAAAGCAGAAGCCAGTACATCAGTATATTCCTCAGTGGAGTTCCATAAACAATGAGTAAACCTTATAGATATCCAAGATCATTATGAAAACATCCTTTTGAGCTACCCGCTATATTACATACCTTGAAAAATTAAATCAATTGATTCTATACATTGAATATACCATTCAAATAATGCCTTATAACAATATACAAAAGAATTAATCATCCTTTATAACTGTCACATAGAAATTCTATACAATAAAATTGGTCAATTACTCAGTACAGTAAAATATAGGACATGTATGGGCAGGAGAGAGGAAGGTTCATAGATTGGTTTTTACTGCCAGTTTGTATTGTATTGTGTATTTGATTGTATGTATTGTTATAGGATTTTAAAGATTTTTCTGTAAACCACCACAAGCCGGCTGGGTCCGAGTGTGGTGGTATATAAATGCAAAAATAAATAAATAAATAAATAAATAAATAAATAAATAAATAAATAAATAAATAAATAAATACACATACACATACACATACACATACACATCTCATACTATTACATTGGTCACATAACCTTTTTGGAGACCCCTAGTAAAGATGTTGCCACCTATATGGGATCCCAACAAATATGTCTTAACCGCTCAAATGAAAATGTATTGCTTAGCATGACAGGTGCACCACTGCTGCTCGTAATTAACAAGTGCTTAAAGAGCCATGTCAGTATTGTACAAGAATACATGAAAAAAATGAATTAAAGAAAGCAGGATAAATTCCAGGAAGAATTCAGACCATTTGGTGACATTGTGTCTAGAAAGAAAATGAAATAATATTCATAGAATCATAGAATAATAGAGTTGAAAGGGACCTCCTGTGTCATCTAGTCCAACCCCCTGCACTATGCCGGACACTCACAACCTTATTGCTC
Organism: Paroedura picta; assembly: GCF_049243985.1. Classification (NCBI taxonomy): domain Eukaryota; kingdom Metazoa; phylum Chordata; class Lepidosauria; order Squamata; family Gekkonidae; genus Paroedura; species Paroedura picta. The sequence continues at coordinate 81,663,594 of NC_135374.1, read as the reverse complement.
ATCCACTGTAGCCTGCCACCCCCTTGAACCTTCACAGAATCAGCTTCTCCATCAGATGGCTATCCAGCCTCTGTTTAAAAATTTCCAAAGATGGAGAACCCCCTACCTCCCGAGGAAGCCTGTTCCACAGAGATACTGCCCTAATTGTCAGGAACTTTTTCCCTCTGGGGCAAGGGAGAACAACTTTGCTCCATCCGCTATATGGCAGCCCTTTAAATACTTGGACATGGTTATCAGATCCTCTCCCAGTTGTCTCCTCTCAGGCTAAACAGACCAAGCTCCCCCAACCTTTCCTCATATGTCTTTGTATTTCTCTTTGTTGAAGTTTGTGATTCTCATCAGTTCACTGGTACGGTCCCACCATGACCATCGAAGAGAAGGCCAATAAGAGAGTGTTGCCAAATGGAACTGCCCGATGCCATCCAGCACCATCCAATGTTGTCCAGTGTGCACACAAATTCCAGTTCTTCCATTTTCTACAAAAGATTGTTACCTTGAAGTCTGATCTCACCGTTTCTATTAACATCATAGTGCAAATGACTGAAAGCATCAGTAATAGCACTGTCACTTCCCAAAATAGCTTCTGTGGTTCCTTCTTGTGCCACCCACTTAGAGTTTAACAAATATTTAGGCACTGTTGTTTTGTGCTGCAGAAATGATTTTAGAATTGCCCATCTCTTTGTGAAGAATGAAAAGAAGATATAAATGTCATTAATCATACCAAAACAGTTAACTGCATCAAGGCAGCATTCAACTGCTGAATAGCCCACCAAATTTAAAGAGTGACCAGCGCATGGAATAAATTACTGAAGGGTTGCTTAGAGCAGTGCGTTATGGCAGCACGTGTAAGAAAGGCCTTTGACAATGTCAAAAATATTATTCACCTTGGCTGGAGGCCCCCTAGATTTTGAGGCCCTAGGCTTCAGCCTACCTAGGGGGAAGGAGAATAAAGTACTATGTTGGTGGAGTCCTCGGGTGTATGTTCAGTTTTTCTAACTGTATCCAGGATTTCTTCATTTCTATAGGGAGTTGCGGTATATATTGGCCACTTGAAAGTGTATTGCGGAGAAACATATGGGAATGGTGGTATTCTACCAAGCAGAGATCAGTGGACATTATTATTTTTGGGACCTTTGACACAGCATGGACTTCTGGGAGCAATCTGTACATTCTGTATTACCCATGGCAATGCAATCTGTATTACCCATGGCACATTAAGACCAACAAAGTTTTATTCAAGGTGTGACCTTTCATATGCACACACACTTCTTCAGATACAATACATGGTATATAGTTCTACTAATATATAATGTTTGTACTGGAACTATTATATAGCTTTATTGTTTTTCACACTGATCTGTTATTTAAATTATAAGCTGTACTTTTGTTTGGCTGACTTTTTAATAGCTATTCTGTATTTACGTGATGCACATTTCAAAACTGAACTTTATTAATTAAACAATGGAAAACAAATGTACAAGAAGAATTATGTTGATGAACGTCATAGTGACTTTTTACTATTCAGGGGGAGTCCCTGGGATACGTTACATGGCCACTCATGAAGCTGCTGTCAGTTGAGATATGGATATATGGAAGGGCACTTTCTGTTGTTCTCTGATTAGATGTAAGCAGTGCAAAATAGCACAGGCATTTCAGACTTCTGACAAACGAAAATGTAGCCATATCAAGAAAAAAATTGGGGGGAAATAGGTTTCCGAAAGAGCAGAAAAAATAATATCAAAAATGGGACAGCAAGGGATTGCTAACAAAGCTATGTGGAAATGAGGGGAAAAGAGAAATGAAATGTTAAAACTGTCTGGAAGATGCCTATTTCAAATGGTTAAACAAACAAGTGGAAGAACCTATTTTTTTAACTGCATATACAGGTATATTTAAGCATAACAATGCAGCTATACTGAAAGTTCTGTAATGACTTAAGCAGTGAACTGTTCTGAATCCATACTTTCAGTTATACTGTTAGAGTTTTATATGTGAGAAAAGATATTTAATTTGGCTAAGAGGCGTCCTATTCAGAAAATACAATAAACAGGATCTCAAATGGGATTTCTATGCAACTCGTATTTTTACTGCTATAATTATTTATCTCATCTGAGTAAACAAACCAGCAGGAGATCAGGATTGAAGATTTTATGTACAGGCTAATTTCTTATTTCCACTTGACTAGAGTAATGCAACAATAGATGAAATTTGTAGCAATGGAAATGTGAAAGAAAAATTGTAGCTCCACCAAAGCCAATTGTGGTTATTTGAGAATTCATGCATTGACTGAATTTAGCAGAATGGTTACCGACCAATATTCATGATGTTCATTTTAAGATCTGTAAGACAGGAAATACCATTAGACTCTTACAAGAACATCAGCTAAAGCTAATTATGTATTGTTTGTGTAAAGTGTTGCCAAGTTGAAGCCAACTTATGGTGGTGACCCCCAAGAGTTTTCCAGGAAAGTGATTAAGCAGAGGTTGTTTGCCACTACCTTCCTCTGCAATCTTCCTTAGTGGTCTCCCACCCAAATATCAGCCCTTTTTAGTTTCCAAGATCTGATGATATTGGGCTATAGTATTCCATTCTGGATCCAACTATATATTACACCATCCTACATTTTAAATTCCCATCAAGTTCCTGACGGTGCTTGGGGACCTGTTAGCTTCTAGACTGATTCTCTTCAAGGACAATAAGGATCAAAGCTAGATGATATTAACAACAAGCCAGTTGTCAAGTGGCACCAGATCTCAATAGGGTTGGAAAATGCCTGCAGATTTGGGGTGAAACCATGTAAGGATTGGATTTGGGAGGAGAGGGACCTCAGCAGAATATAATGCCAAAGAGTTCCCACTACAAGCATCCATTTTCTCTAGGAGAACATCTCCATTATCTAGAGATCAGTTGTAATTGGGGAATATCTCCAGATAGGAATTCAAGCCTCCAAGTGGGACCTGTAGATCCCCAGGATTTATAGCTCACCTCCAGTCTACAAAGATCAGTTCCCCTGGAGAAAATGGATGCTTTTGAGCATGGACTATGTGGTATTTTGCATCACTGAGGTCCTTGGTCTCCCCTGGCTCCATCACCAAATTTCCAGGAGTTTCCCAACATGGATCTGGCAAATGATCTGAACCACACTGTTCAGAAGAGTGGTGTTTATTGCCTTCTGGACTTCCCTGCCCAATGTGGACAAATATGTTATTAATTATTCAGTATGGGATAACCTATATACTCACGTATAAGCACAGTTTTTCAGCACTTTTTTAACACTGAAAAAGCCCTCCTCGGCTTATACACGGGTATATATGGTAATTGAAATAAAAGCCTGCTCCAGCCAGCCAATCGTGGCATTGCCTTTTGCAAATGTGTACTGCAAGCTGAGCTTGTTCTGGTAGCTTGTAGGACATCAATGGTTTGATTGAGGGACTCTGATCTTTTTTTTTCCCTTTGGTTTCTGTGGGTGGGGTGGGGTAGGTATGGAGGTGCTTTGGGGTTTACTATTTCGTTCTCCGAGTGTTTCTTCTTTTGTCTGAGGGGCAGCATTGTTTGCCTTTTCTTCTTGGGGTTATGTTTCTTTAAAATGATGAATTTTACAGTTCTTTCTTTCAGTGTTCAGTTATAAAGTTCTTTATTTCAGTGTTTTGTTCTGGGCGGGGGGCACTGAAGTTGTAGTTAGAGTTGTCCATTCTCCCAGTTTGGTAGCTGTTGTTCTTCTTGTAGTAGGTCGCCAAGTTTGGGTACTGTTGTTCTGCTCTGGTTTGCTGGCCTGGGAGGCACTGTTGGGTTTTCCTGCCAGAGCTGTTCTCACAGAGCAGTTCTGTCAGAGCTCTCTCAGGGTGTCTGACATCAAGAGAGGAAGGGAAGGCAATTGTTAGCCACTTTGAGACTCCTTTGGTTAATGAAATGCGGGTTACAAACAACAGCAGCTATTCATCCTCTTGACTTTTCTGTATTTGTTGGGGGGGGAGGCTGGATGGGAGAGCCTGTGATGATGGGATATTTATCACCCTAGACTTATATGCGAGTCAATAAGTTTGCCCAGATTTTGTAGTAAAATTAGGTGACTCGGCTTACATGCGGGAATATAGGGTATATTATTTAAATCAACTAAGACACAGGATAATGAAAACAGAAGATAGAAATGGCTATTATTGGGTAATGGAGCTCACTCTTGTAGATTTACTTTATTATATTTTTATCTGATATTAGTTGCATAGTGAGTTCAAAATCATGTTTGGTAGTTCAGAGCCTGTTACAATAATCAAGATCTCTCCTGCCACAGAAAACTGGAGGGTTTTCTCATGTTGAAATTTAATACTGATTATTTTCTACCATAATCTACCGCACAATTTTGATGAGGTGAATAAAATTTCTCCCAACCCTGGCAACATTCTAGGAAAGCTGAATTCTTCTTATGCTTTATCATGTATAAAATGGTGGGAAGGTAGAACAGGCAGTAGTTCAGTGGAAAGATTGTTCTCCTTATATTTATTAGGTGTTTCTAGAAAATAATAAAATAAGGGGAAAGTTGGAGACTATATTCCATTAGACAAGGAAATGATAAGCTATGTAATATCTGATAGCAGGAGTGGGGGAAATGGGAAAGTTAAGTGTCACTACAAAAATTTCCAGTTGTTGATAAGCAAGGGGTTGAGAAAAATACAGACAGGGTAGTCCAAGTACTAGGATATGTAGGAGAGAAGAAATGAGCACTATGAGTTAATCCTTGACAGCTTGAGAAGATCCTAATAAGATAACCACCTGTAAATTAAATAAGGAATAGTTTAACAAACTTCTTAGTATAAAGCACAGCAAATTCCAGGCACTGGCACCTATGCTTCTATATTTTGCTGTGAGATATAACTTTTTTGATTTACTGTTCTGGGGTCCTTCGCAGTTCCAGCATAAATTAAATCAGGGATAATAATCTTTCCTTAAAGAGATGTGCCTAGATTTAGTGCACAAGAGTACTCTGCTCTTATAAGTGTATAATCAGCAATTTCTTTATCTGTTTTGTTTTGTTTTAAAAATCTACTTGCTTCCAATTTAAAGTTTACTTCAGGAAATCAGGCTAAATGTTATTTTTTGCCAGACAAGCACAATAATTTTCAGCTTAAACATATTCTACTACAACTGAAAGTCAATGAAGTAATGGTGCATTAAAATATTGTTCGTACTCCCGGGGGACTAAGCGGCATGGTAGCTAATTGTAGGCTGTTTATTTTTCCCTGGACACAAGAACCAGTGGGAGTTGGATGTTACTGTCTAACATTATTATGTCTCAAACTGTAGGAAACTGCCAATTTAATAACAGAAGGTGAGACACTCTTAGTATGTTATTCTGATTACTTTTATTATTGTGTTAATTATTGTATGTATTTACAAACCATGAGTTAATCCTTTTAAGGCATTCAGTAAAATGTTTGATAAACTTAACATGTTTATTTATATTGATTTCGAATATTTATCTGAGGCTAGACAGACCTTATTTCCAGCATGCCTTTTCTTCTGTTGTACTTGCCTGCAGTCTTACTCAATGACGAGAAAGGCACCTGTTGTTTGCTGCTGTTCTAGTTTTACAGATTTCTTTTTTAAGCAGTTCTCAACACAGAAAAACAGAATTAATGTAAATTGTGTATCATATGTCAAAAACCACACTGGGAAAAAAAGGATCTACTACATTGGTAATATTTACCATGAAGGACAGTTGGTTGGGAAGTCTCACATCAGACACTCTAGGGTTCATATGTTCAGGACCTCTGCATATTATGATTATGATTATGATTATGATTATGATTATGATTATGATTATGATTATGATTATGATTATGATTATGATTATGATTATGATTATGATTATGATTATGATTATGATTATGATTATTTGATTTATTGCCCGCCACTCCCTTGCGGCTCGTGGTGGGTTACAACATTCTAAAACCCCATAAAATCCATTAAAATCCAGTTAAAACAACTACAGTCCAGCAATTATTAGTTAGCAAGCTAACCCGGCAAGATTGGCTAATCCACTACCCTTTTCCCCTACTAGCAGGTGGAGAGGGGGTATTGGTGGTACCCATCTCTAATCCCAATCCCAAGTCCCGAGTCCCGGGGGGGCATAGATGTTAGCCTTGGCCTCAACCGTAAACATGGCGGAAGAGCTCCGTATTGCAGGCCCTGTGGAACGATGGAAGATCCCGCAGGGCCCGCAGCTCACCCGGGAGCTCATTCCACGAGGCAGGGGCCAGGACTGAAAAGGCCCTGGCCCTGGTCGAGGCCAGGCGTGCTTCCCTAGGGCCGGGAACGACCAACAAATTTTCTCCCGCAGAGCATAAGGCTCTTCGGGGGGCATAGGGCGATAGGCGGTCCCTCAGGTATGTGGGTCCCAACTCGCGTATAGCCTTAAAGGTTAGAACCAGAACCTTGAACTGGATCCGGGCAGCAATTGGCAACCAGTGCAGCTGCCTCAGCACTGGCTGGATGTAGGCCCTCCACGGTGTACCAGTTAGGACCCTAGCAGCTGCGTTTTGCACTAGCTGAAGTTTCCGGATCAAGGACAAGGGAAGGCCCGCGTAGAGCTATGCTTTAGGATGCTTAGGGCTGATCCTGCGTTGAGCAGGGGGTTGGACTAGATGGCCTGTATGGCCCCTTCCAACTCTATGATTCTATGATTCTATGATTCAATTGGTCTCTCTGGAAGTGATGGATACCCAGGTAAATAAAACACGAGTTTTTGATATGGAAACATCTTATGGAACACATACAGCAAAGCTGTGCAAAGGAAGTTGCTATGGAAGTGAGAGGGCACCCTACCTGCCCAGGAAAGAGGCTGACCCACTCCTGGTTTTGCTGCTAAGGAAGGAGAGGCTCGCAAATGTTTATTAAATTCATTGTTTTTAAACATGACGTTTAAAAGCAACTATCTTCCAAATGATATGGGAAGCTAGGAAGCAGCAGAAAAAAGACAAATTTCATGATAGATATTTTCCCCCTTTGTTGCCCTCAAAAGAAGGTGCATTTCCCTATTTCTTGTGAGGGCTGGCCCAACAAATCGTACATATGCTGATGCACAGTTTGGACCCATTGCCAAGCTGAAAAATCCTGAAAGATTTGGGGTGAAACCTGGGGAGAACAAAGTTTTGAAAAGGGGATGGGACTTACCCAGGATGTAATGACATACAGAACACCCTACAAAGAGACAGTTTTCTCAAGTGGAACTGATCACTGCAGCCTGGAAGTCAATTGTAATTCCAGGAAAACTCCAGTCCCCACCTGGAAGATGGCAATCATACAATTCTAATGAGAGTTACACCTTTTGAATTTCATTGCAACTAATGATCTTAGAAGGATGTAACAGAGATTCAATTTTCACTTGTGGTCATCTAAATGCTTCACCATGGACCCCTAAAGTAAATCCAGACTAAAAGTTCGGTTTCACCAGTGACTGCCTCCTTAATCATTTCATTTAAACAGACAGGAATTCTTTTAAAAAATAACGACTTTTTCAATCCAACCTGGAATGAAAATAAAACTCCATAACAAGCTCCCAGTCTTACATGTAACATTCTGTTTTCCATAAATACAGTGTTATTGTCAGTGTCTTCATGTCCAAATTATCTCACAGCTGCAGGGAGAACCACTGGGCATGTATCATAAAAAGCTCACTTAACTTTACTTTTTGTCTTCAGAATCAGTAATATTTGTTATAATTACTTGTCATTTCCTTAATAAGCCTCGATGTTTATCTAGTTGATGAATGAATAAGTGTAATATTTGAAGCATTGTTCTGCTGTCTCTGCAGAGCTAATTTGCCAAATATCACAAAACATATCACTAAAGCACTGGGAATCTGGTGGCGAAATGTCATTGTTTTGTCAGTCTCTTCAAAATGAATAGTGTGACCTTCAGAACCATCCATTTTGGGCATGCTTTTTTAATTAAAAGTGTGAATATAGCTCATAAAGTTTAATCTCTTCCCCAGATAAGTGATTAAATGTCTCAAAACAACAAAAGCACGTATATGAAATGGAACTGACTCCCCCCCCCTAATTGCCCTCAGTATTGGCCTGTATATTATTAGAAGGAGAAGAGTTGGTTTTTATATGCTGCTTTTCTCTACCTAAAGGAGTCTCAAAGTGGCTTACAATTGCCTTCTCTTTCCTCTCCCCACAACAGACACCATGTGAGGTGGGTGAGGTTGAGTGAGCCCTGATATCACTGCTCAGACAGAACAGCTTTATTAGTGCCATGGCAAGCCCAAGGTCACCCAACTGGTTGCATGTGGGGGAGCAGGAAATCAAACCCAGCTCGACAGATTAGAAGTCCGCACTCCTAACCCCTATACCAAGCTGGCTCTAGGAATGAAACTGTATGGCTAATTGTACTTGGATACATACATAGCACATAAATTTTATACTTAGAATATTTGTTGGTGTCCATTTCGAGGCTCTAATTTTAATAATTATGAAATGTAGGTGCTTAATAGCAACCTTAATAGCCCTGACTAGCCTGATTTTGTCCAAGCTTGGAAGCTAAGCATCATCACCCATGGTTAGGATTTGGATGGGAGATCACTAAGGAAGACTCAGGTTGCATCATCTCTTGCCCTAAAAACCCTGTGGTCCTGGGATCACCATGAGTTGATTCTGACCTGACAGCACACAATTATTATTAGTATTATTTGGTGATCCTTTAAAAGGGCACTACTTCATCAATTCATTTCCCAGTAAAGAATTATAATTAAAAGACCAACCACCTATTGTTTTAATGGTTCCTTGGGACAGAGGTGATAAACAATAAACTATAACTTAGCAGCATGTCAAACTAATGTTACAAATAAATTGCAGCCATGACTCACCATACGACCACCATTGAAGTGGCGGCGGGTAGGCTGGGAGGAAGGTGCTCTACAGCGAATCATGAGGGGCAGGAGAAGGGTGCATGTGCACTGACACAAGGGAGAAGAGCTGGGGGCACAGCGGATGAGCAATGAGCTTTTCACCCACTCACTCTGATTGGTTTGCTGTACGTTCAAAGCACTCCATGCTATTGGAAGTTGATGTTCGTTCTTGTGTTTAGTTGGCTCATTCTTTGCCTAATTGTCACAACTGTGTGGGGAGGGGGAAGGGGAAGGAGAAGGGGAAGGAGACTATTGTAAAGGGGGAAATATGGAGGGGGGGTAGATATACTCCCCAGATAAGGAGTCTTGTTAAAATGCTGCAGGCTGGGTGGGCCAACCCAGACAGGAAGGCCCCATTACTGGACCAGTTGAGCCAGATGAAAGGGGGTGGGCTGAAGGAGATATACACCTCCTGAAGCATTCCCTGGATTCTCTCTACTGGGAGGATGCCCAGCGGCAAGGGTACCCATAGGTCTGGCTGGGGACCAGGACAGGATTCCCAGGAGATGGTACAATAGGGGGTACAATCGTTTGGTCAGAAAAAGATTAATAGATACTTTCTATGATGTGAAGAAGTCCAGAGAGAGAGAGAGAGAGAGGGATAGAGAGATGTCCTCCGTGCATGCTGGGTGCATGGTTGAGTTTCAGGAATAACACACACACACACAGCTATGGTCAAGTTTCAGTGTTTTAATTTTTTTAAATTGTGGTGTGAACATAAAACTGAATAAATTAAGGTAGAAGAAAAGTTCTCTTGAATTTTGAACTATTTCTCTATTCCAATATTGGGGATCTTTTGTTACACATTGACTTTTCTTTCCATTTTGTTTTCAGTTGTCTTCACCTCAGCTTCACTCAGTCAGACATACTCTACCCCCCTCTCCTTAACTACCAACTCCCACCTGCTGTTTCCCAACCATCTCTCACTAGCATTCTGCCAGATGTCATGGTTGCTCTTAGTGAGAGGAGGAACCTAACCTGTTCATCACACAGTAGCCAAAAGAAAAAAAAACAGAGGTTCACCTAATGGAAGCAGAGTGGTTGCACTCGAAAGCTCACGCCTTGAATAAATCTTTGTTGGTCTTAAAGGTGCTGCTGGACTCATTATATTGGAAGCAATAAAAGACACTGGAGGGGAAAAGACAAAGGGCAGATAATCTGTTCTATCTTGCCTTCTCTTCTGGCACAACATGCATGAATTTTTACTGATCTGAATAGTCCAACCTCTTTTTCTGTTATTAAACACCAAGACATACAAGTGTAGTGGGCTAAGATATATTGGGAGGAGGGAACACATGTAGCTCCAAAATATTACTTTTGTTAATCAATCATTTGAATTTTGTGGGATGGAAGTTGGGATTGTTGTTGTTAGGTGCAAAGTCATGTCTGACCCATCGCGACCCCATGGACAATGATCCTCCAGGCCTTCCTGTCCTCTACCATTCCCCGGAGTCCATTTAAGTTTGCACCTACTGCTTCAGGGACTCCATCCAGCCACCTCATTCTCTGTCGTCCCCTTCTTCTTTTGACCTCGATCGCTCCCAGCATTAGGCTCTTCTCCACGATCCTTGAAGGGGGTGAAGTTGGGATAGGATTGCTAAATCCAGGTTGAGAAATACTTGGAATTTTGTAGGTGGAGCTTGAGGATGGCAGGGTTTTGTGAGGGCAGAGACTTCAGTGGTGTATAATGTCAGAGACTTCATTGGTATATAATGTCACCCTATAAAGCTGCTATTTTCTCCAGGCAAACTGATCTCTGTAGTCTGGAGAGCAGTTTACTCCAGGGAGATCTCCAGATCCCACCTGGGCATTGTGGCAACCCTAGATTGAAATATACAAATTACAGTTTTAATGTGTGAAGTAATCTTAAATATACGATTAAAAATAAACTATTCAACTCTCTTGGTAATTAATGAGCCAGGCAGCAGAAAGGGACAGGAGGAAGAGTTTTGCAACTGAAAGTCACTAATAGTTAAAGATGTATGGTGCACTTAAAGATGTAACATCATTGTCCCCATATAATAGGACGCAATGAGAAATTGTTTTCATTATAGTGTATTTGTTCCACAGAAGCAGAGATGAGTGTGTTGGATTACATTGTACTTCATTCACAGGTTGATTTAGACATTAGTTTAGTCAACTAATGACTAAACTAATTTAGTCATTAATTTATAGCTCGTTCTTAAACATTACCCTAAAATATTTGATGTGATGGTTATTTAATTAATTATTTTTAGGATATGCATGTATTTCCCTACCTGCTAAAGGAAAGCAATTGTCAATTTTTCCAGACTCTTTTCAAGCATTTTAAATCACTATTGACTACCATTTAGTACATTTATTGGGAATGTTACACATTTCTTCTCTTATTCACGACCTTCTTTAAACTTGTATAGCTGCAATTATGTCCAATTCATCACTTTCAGAGGTACAAGTTTGCCCTTAGTGCCTTTTACGAGTGTTAGGATATTGTGAAAGCTGTTTCAACTTTCTGATATAAAGAACTAGGTCATGCTGACCCAAATTCTGAACATTCTTTGAACTCTGTTTGGGACAAGTTGATGGGGAATGTAAAGGCAAAGTTTGCTATGTATTTTATTTATAAATTGTTAGATAATGGGTACAGATATATGTACCCCCAGAATTATTTCAGCCACACTGCACATGACTGAAAAGGAAGAGTGTGCTGGGAAAATATGCTATTTTTCAAGATTCATTCTACATTGAACCTAGTACGGAACCCAAGATTCATTCTACATTGAACCTAGTACGGAACCCAAATAGGGACTATGGTTTGCAAATATTTTCACCTTCTATGTAACATAATCCCATTTTATGCAATTTTCTTTACAAAAAGGTACATAAATATTTACAATGGAACATGGAGGTTTGTGTGTGTGTGTGTGTGTGTGTGCTAAGTAAACACAACTAATACTTTCTACTCTGTTTTAGATGTACGTACACATATTCATTTGAGGCAAAATGACCTCTAAAGACTTCAGAACCAATGTAAACTCCTGGAATTCTCATTTAATAACAGACAACTCTGGAACTGCCTTGCAGGGGTTGCAGTAGTCACACCTTAATAAGGATGCAATGCAACTTTTTGGGCATGAAAATGGCCACAGCCATTTATTAATTGACAGTTGCCTAGCCTGGAAGCGGATATGCCCTCTTGTGGTCAGCCAACCACAAGGCAGCCCCATTTATCTTGTAGGTCTCCCTCAAGGGATCATGATGGCTCACATGCCTGCTTTTCCCTGACAACTGACCTGCTAACCTGTGGGAGGTGGCAACTAGATGCAAACCTAGTAGGGGTTTCACCTTCCACCCAGAATGGTGAACCCTCCATGCGGGTTCTGCATCCACACAGCCCCTTAAGGCCCCCCCCCATCTACTAGGGATGCCAGCGCACAAGCTTGGCGACCCCTGGAAAATTCTGCTTCTAGATAATCAACTAACAGCTGTGACAGTAAAATTCTCCAAAACAATTCTTTAACAAAACAAACAAACCAATGCAATCATCATAACTTTCCCAACATAATAATTTGAGGGAGGAAGGGAGGGTGCATTTTTGCCTTGGTGCTGCAGGGGGGGGGGGGAGAAGAGGTTGAGCCCACTGTCACAGCTCTTTATAAAGGAGCATGGCCTCAACCCCCTCCCCTAGCTGCTGTCACTCCTGTGCTGGCTGCTAGGGATATTGGAATATGTAGCTTTTGGGGGAGGGTGGTATATAAATGTTAATGTAAATGTAGTCCCAGCTCCATCCTGCAGTGTCCTTCTCTGGTGCTCCCAACCCTGTGGCAGCAAATGCCCCCTCACAAAATCTCAGGTGCGCCTAAAAGAAGTTCCAGATGTTCATACTGCTCCAAAGGAAAATACAAAATCCCAGTAATATCACTTGTTAAGATCAGCCAGAATGACACAAGGCAACACAAAGCAGTGTGTGATCCTTCAGCAAGCTGGGCATTGAGGGAGTGGGGAAAGAATGAGACCAATACATTATTTCAGGCTATAATCTTGGCATCATTTGTCTGCTTTTGTTTGGAGAGTCATATTAATCTAAGATGAACTTAGTATCAGGAATCTTTGTTTTTTTAATATAAAAACTAGTGGTTAATCCAAAATCAAATGGAACTCATGCATCTATTAAAAGGCTGAAAGCAGTAGCAAAAATGTAGTTTTTACATAACCGATAAAGAAGACTAGGGAACCAGGTAAAGAGTCAGGAGAAGTCATATTTGGAGGTGTTATCTAGACTGTAATCATTTCCCATGTTATTTTGCTTCAGATGAAATCCTCATTTTCAGCTAGATTTAGGTGCTTACAAAGTAGATAAAAATTACAGGTAGCTGCATGTCTTCTGTTTGTAGGTCAATGTGTTTTGAAATGTTTTGTAATATATCATACCAGCGGTACCCCACCTTGTTGAACATGTGGAGACTTTTAACATTTTGAGAAGATAAAATGTCTGCAATGATAGTTGGAACCAATCACAAAATGGCTGTCATGAGGACTGAGGCCGATCACAAAACATTCAGTTTTAGGAATTTCCAATTAAAGTTTGCTGCTTTCATGGATGCAGGTATTTACAAATGAGTATGCCTTTTGCTCCAATGAAATTTAGAAAATCCTGAATTATCTCCTTGAGTTTAGGAAAAATGTAAGAATTAGGAACACAATGGCAAATACCAGGGCCCCACACTAGGAATCTCTGTCCCCAAGAAGGTGGGAGCTGGACTGGATGGCCCTTTGTGGTCTCTTTCAGCTATCTGATTCTGATTCTGTACTATGCATTTGGAGACTAGAGAGGGACCCATTAATTTCTGCTATAATCAGTTGCGATCATTAACTTGATCTTGATTATATGTGTCAGACAGGAAAGACTGTGAGAAAATAAGGTGGTTTTTGTCAAATTGAGTTCAGTTAAAGGAATAGGCCTGTAGCCTTATTCACAGGTTACCACAAATGCATATACATTCTGCATGCAGAAGTGTACATCTACTTGTAAGAAAAAGTCAACAAGAATTCACTTTACAAATTAAGCTGTGGATCAGTACCTGAATAAATGCATGGTTTCAATCACACATTCAACTGTATGTACATTGATTGTAACATGAGATTTAATCTACATATATTTTAAAAATCCATGTACAGTATATACACTGTACATGGATTGTACATGCATTCACTGTAACTGGTGAAGAAGGCTAGTGAGAAACTGATACGGGAAAATACTATATTCTTTCCAAAAGAATATTAGCAAAGGGCCTGGAGATGTTTTAAGAAATTTCAAGAGCACTTTTTGTGCTGGATCTTCCATCTTTCAGATACCGAGCTATTGGCTTTGTTGCAAAATGAATGGCTGCCAAGTAATCTGATGCCCTTGAATTTGTTCTCAGAGAAGACAGGAAATATTTAAACCTGGAAAGATCACAACAGTTCAAACAGTGATGAAGCATGAAAGGGCAAATACATTACATTTTATTACTCCGTTCTGAAAGGCATATGTGCGGGTATATTTCATAAGCTGCACAGTGCCAATGAGTCTGTATATTAAAGCCCACTGAAAGTGCTCAGCACTGTATAATCACCCTGATGTTAAGTGTGTTGCAAGATCGACAGATGTTTCAAGGAGGGGGGGACATTCTTCCCATATAATGGTTTCAAAACATAGAGCTCTTTTCTCAGAGTCATAAGATAGCCGATTGATTCCAGTAATATTACTCATGTCAGTAAGAATCACTTATATGAGTAAAGGTCCACAGCAGCGATTTATCTCATCGCAATGATCCCCAAGCTGAGCATGTACCAAATTCCACCACAGCTTCTCAGTCTGCAAGTGAGTTTCTATGACCCAGCCTGAATCCTCAGCAGTTAAGAAAATCTGTTTTGTACACCACTCTCTTTCACAGTCAGAAACGGTTTGCATGTCATTTCTTATTGTGAAATGTCAATATGTGGCAAGATATCCCCACAATTGCCCCTTGAATCTACTTGTTATTTTGTTATATTTACTTGATAATTATTATTTTTAAAATATACCCTATTTAGGAACTCATTCTGGATGCCACAAGCACTTAAGAGACAACAACTGGTATGTGCACAAAAAAGAGAACACAGATTGCAGCAGCTTGAAAACAGCACGAGAGATACAAACAGTATACTTATTATATAGCATGAATACCTTCTTGAAGTCAAACAAGTGTGTGTCATAAGAGGAAGGCATTTCATAGATCAAGTTTCAACAGCTACAACACCTAGCCACCTACTTCACATCTAAAGATGAGAGAACCTGGAGACAGGACTGCACCAAAGCTCAAGATAATAGATCTAGGAGCAGGTGATCCTTTAGCTAGGCTTTATAACACCAACATAAATTGTTTGTTTAAAACATGCTATCATAATAAAATGAAGACAAAATAGGAATTGTCTTCTACCAAAATATGCATGATATTGGCTATGTGTAACTGAGGTCCCCACTGCGTGACTGAGATTATAGTGACGGAAAAAGATGCAATAAGGCCGTACACCGGGAAAGGAGTTGCTTGATTTTTGTCTGACTCCTATGGCTTAGGACAGCCTGAGGAGGTATCTGGGCAATCTGTACACAGTTATTTCTTGTTGCTGTGGTCCTAACACAGGATGTTCATCTCTTACAAATAGGCAAAAATACAGTAATTTCATAGGCCCTGCCATGTCATGTATAGTTTCAGCACCCATTTCTGTTCAGAGTGAAAGAGAAATAGCCTAATGTAATTTAGATTTGAAACTAATTTTTTTTGCTTAAGATTTGAAGAACAGATTGTTGACCATTGTCTGCAGTCATTTCCCTGTTGCTTCTAGTTATGAGTTTCACAAGATTTTATAATACTCTAAAAACTTGCAAGACAACAGAGATAACAGTGGAATAAAAGAAAGGCAAGTGTGTGTGTTGTTTAATAATATATCTATCAAGAGATCTTTGGTTCTGTAGCAATAGATATTGTCTGTCTTCTCTACATGAGATAACTGGTTAAATTAGTCAAGATTTGTTGTTATTAAGAGATACTCATTGAGCAAATTTTATTTTTGTTGTGTGCATGCATTTTATAAAAAAATAAAGCCATTTGAAATCTTTGTAAAATGCCTTGAATAGGCATTTCCCTGAATCTGGAGAATTTCTTAAATGCCAATCATAATCCCAATGATGTTTGCTCCTCAAACTTTGCTGGTCTAGATACACCCCAACTACCAAATATTGCCTTCCTGTTAATGCTGGTGATTTTTTCCCTTCTAGTATAAGAAGTCTCTCACTGACACAAAAGGCTTTTCCACTTATGCAAAGATCTGTCTTTCTCATATGTTTTTCTCAGCCCCATCTTCCAAGAAGCTCAGGATCCAATAGATTATTCTCCCTTCATTCTCTTAGTTGTCAAGAAAACCCTGATAAGTAGATTAGGTGTGACCACTCCAGTCAGCAATGTTTCAAGCCTAACTCTGCTCTCCCACCCACTACCCACTGGCTCTTGGTAAATGAAATGGTAGGAGATAGGCCAGTGTGTTTGGACCAACCCAAGAACTTCACAAGGATTCGAACTTTGGTCTGAGGATCATAGTACAATACTATTACTACTAAACCACACATGCTCAACAAAGGAAAAGACTGGATCTTGTAGAATGATTTCATAGAATCTAATTCTTCAAATTATTTTTATAGGGTTAGCCTTTTTTTTGGGGGGGGAGATGTTTGCTTCTATTTGCAAATTAGGATTATGCATGGGAAATGTACATGGCATCTGCAACAATATGCCAATATATGTACAAAACTGAGAAACAGCCTTCTATTAAAACGTTTTGCTTTTGACATGACATCACATTACTGGCAGAAAACAGTGAAGGCTTGAAATGACTACTGATGAAGCAGGAAGTGCCAAAGCAGTATTACAGTTGAACATCAAAAAGAAGAAAAATAATTACTGGGAAATAACACAATTTTAAGGATGGTAATGAAGAAATTTAAATTGTTCAAGATTTTCTATTCCTGGACTCCATGGTCAACCAAAATGGCTGTACTTTGGTCATATTATGAGAAGACAAGTGACTGGAAGAAACAACAATGCCCAGAAAGGTTGAACAGCAAGAAAAAGCCCACAAGACTTATCTAAGGGGGCCATTGCTGCTGCGGGGGAGGAACACCGACAGGGACCTGGCTGGTTGGAGAGATTGCCCAGCCCTGGCATTCTCTGAGCAGTATGTGCGTTGGCATGGCAACAGGGGGTGTGGCTGAACTGGGCGTCAGTTAAACGGATGGCCTGATATTCTTTGGCCTCTTTCCCCCCTTCAGGGCGCCCAAAGACGCATCGCTTGGTGGAAGGAGCCTTTTTCCTGGCCCAACCGCCTCGCGATGTCAGGGAAGCCCAGCAATTTTATTTCATTTTACTTTTTGAGGGAAAACGGATGCTAGATATGCTGCAGGGCATTGTTTGTTTATTTGTTTTTTTTAGACTAACAAACAACTAAGCCTCTCACAGGCCGTTTTGGCAGGAGCGTTCGCCCCTTCAGAAAAGGAAGGAGAGGGAGAGAGGAACAAGTGACCATGGCGCCGAAAAAGGATGCCAGTGGAGGGAAGCCCCAACTGCCCATGAACTGTGCTGTGCTGGTGGCAGCTGCTGGTTCCAGGGCCTTTGGAGCATGGGATGGGACAGGCACATTTCATGATGCAGCGGCAGCAGGTTCCTCTGAAATTCATGGGATGCTGGGGGCATTAAGATGCGTGGCAGTGGGATCATCCACCTTGATAGAGGAAGGGGGGGTCTAGGTGGGAGAGGTGAGGCTTCTGCCCCCCATCCCCTTCTAACAATTATGCAGGGGGTGTTTTTACTCTGCAACATGCGGGCCCATCTTTTGTGGGTGTGGTAGATCCTGGCTGCAGTTGTACAATTGGGGCAGGACTGGGGCAGGTTGCTGCGGGCCCATCTTGGTGGCAGGGATCATCTGGACCACCAGCCATGGGGAAGGGAACATCCATGGTTTTCCTCTAAGAGGATTTGCACAACCAAGCCCGTCAGAGATGGTTTAGGTTCTCGTGCGTCTAACCACTGTGGAATTGGCAGTTTCTCATCTTGCTCACCTGTGGCTCCATGGGGTTCAGGATACCAACAACCCCCTTTGTGGCCAGGGGGCCATCAGGATTTGTCTGCTGGGCCTGTGGGCCAACACTTGGCTGACTATCAAGCTTGAGGTTATGCTGTAGGACTGCAGACATGGATGGGCCAGGAGGCAATGCCTGGGTGAAGCTGGCAGCAACCCGGCCCTACGATGACTGGGTGGTATGGACAGGGCTGGCCAGCTCCACATCAAGGTATGCAGACTATACACATGGGCATTGACCCTATAGCAATTGCTATAGCAGCACATCAGGGACAGGCCAGTGTAGGTGCGGTTAGTATTCCTAGCTCCTCCAGGAATGTTCAACAGGGAGGAACAGAGCAACAAGAGACAACTGGGCATAAGAGTATAATGTATGGAGGAAAGTACTCCGGGGCCTGGCAGGCTGCCGGTACCTCGGGTGAGTCCTTTTCTCTGAAGGCCAACAGGATGGGACCTATTGGCATTAGGATTCTTTGGTTTTGTGTATCTGATCTGGATGATGAATCAGCTGCATTCTTTGCATATTTATTATAAAGATAAGGCGGGGATGGGTTAGTCCACGAAATCCCCTTTGGGTTATGCATCTGGGGAAAACCCACCTGGTACTCACCTTACTAGGAAATCAAGAGGGCCCATGATGGGTATTATGTTGACATATTTAACAGGTTGTGACTAGACAGAGATGTCCCAAAAATAGGGTTCAAAGGGGATTTAAAAACAAAAACAAAAACAACTTTACAAGGGATATAACAATCACTCCTTCACTAACTGGTTAAGGGGGTAAACAGATTTTCTACGCTTTGTGGCTGATGCTCTCCCAGAAGGGAGTTAGCACTTGGAGAATCATTTAACAAATGTTTTGGAGGCCAAAGCACTTTTTGGGGATGCAGAGGCCATGGTGCATAATGATTAGGCTCGCAAGTGATCTTCAAACAACATCCAGACAAGGTGGGACTTAAAGGACCATGACACCGAGAATATGAAAGTGAGCCCATATGTCAGGAGGACAGAACAAGACAGATGTAAGCCCATGTATAGGAATGATGGGTGGGGCACCTGTTGGGAATTCAATATAAGCATGTGCCAATACTTTGAGCACTGCTGAGAGGCTTAAGGTGGAGCCCACTTGAAGAAGAGACGTGACAAGCCAGTGGTTACAAAAATGCCTTTTTGTGGGGATCAGCCCTCTTCAAAAAAAAAAAAAAAAAGGGGGGGGGGGAAGGTTGGGATCCAACAGTGGAGCTACAACCAACTACAGTTTTTGCAAGGGCACGTAGCTGACAGAGACCTCATTGGGTCATCTAGTCCAACCCCATGCTGTACGCCATGGGCACTGTTCGCATAAGCAGAGTTGGCAGGGACCTCCAGGGTCATTTAGTCTAACCCCCTGCTTCTGTAGCAGTCTCGGGTTGTATGAGCAGTCAGTCAGTAACCTTTTATTTGCATAAAGGTTTGTATGAGCAAAGAGCTGCAGGTACCTTTCAAGGTCATCTAGTCCAACCCCATGCTTCTGACAGCAGTCTTGGTTTGTATGAGCGAGGAGTTGGCAAGTACCTCTCAGGGTTGTCTAGTCCAGCCCCCTGCTTCAGGCAACGGTCTTGGTTCGCAGGAGCACAGAGTTGGCGGGGAACTCTGGGGGTCATCCAGTCCAACCCCTTGCCTCATGCTGAGGCAGGCTGCTATGCACCAGCTCGGAAGGTCTCCAGGGAAATCTGAGGGGACTTACAGCCATGGGGAACAATGGCATCTTCGACAGCAGATGGTGAGCACTGTCCACTGGCCTGGCTGCTGGTCCCTGGCTCAGGTGGGTAGGAAGGCACCCACCCCATGGGTGGGGAATGGAGCACCCAATGGCCCTCAGCTGGCCACTGGTGTCTGGTGGCCACTGGCCAGGGCTACACCGTTGTCTTCGCCAGGCAATACATGCCCATCAGACAGGCAGTGGGTGCCAGCATTGGGGGAACGGGGGTGCCATGTACTCTGGGTCTTGGGGCATCATTGGATGCCACTGGTGGGCCTCAGCCAGTGGCATTGTGATGCATGATGGGCCCTACAAGGGCCAGTTTACAGGGGGCACCAACCCAAAGGCTACTCCAGGGGAGAATATCATTGCAAAAGGGGAGGTGGCTCCCTGGTGGCCGGGTCAACCTGCAGCAGTGGCCGGACATCACCTGTTGGCTTCAGGCAAGACACGCCTTCTGCAAATGGTGTCAGAGTCATCACCTGGTCTTGTTTTGCAGGGCGGCCAATCCAAGGTTATTTGAAGTTAATGGGCCAGCCTGGCTTGGAGGGGTGTGTGTCTCATTACAGGTCCAGTATGGAAGTGCTGTTGGTGTGGATGGGCGAGCAATGCCAAGAGCTTCCCAGGGCTTGAGCTGGAATGTGCTTGGCACAGGAAGTGGCTGCTTAGGACCACACAAGGTATGCAAGGTGCTGCACCCTAGAAGCCGGTGGAGATCTTTGGCCAAGGAAATGAAGTTAAGGCACCCACATAGTAAGGTACAATGCTCTAAGGGAGCATTCATCTGGTTATATAGTCTCAGTTATGATAGACTGCAGGTGTGTCAACAACTGGTAGATCACTCTGATGCAGGTGCCTCTTCATCCCATTCAGGAATTCCCTAGCTTCATATTTATGCCAGCATTATTTGGCTCCCCATCATGTGATGCCAATGCTGTTTCCAGCTGGAGGGAGCAGGGGCAGACTACATATTAAGTTCTGCAGATCAATCCCTCATACCTCTTCACTTCTATGCATCCGATCTGTTTGGATGGCCTCATTGATCATCTGAGCTTTGCGTTGCAGCCCAGGTCTGCAGATATATGAAATACTGTCTGACCAGGCCAGCCTTGTGGGAGGAGGTGGCTGCAAACCTGTCACCTGTCCTCACCAACTCCCCACATAGCGTGGGGGCCTGGGGTTGCTCAGATTCCAGTTCTAGGAGTGATGGGGCCTCTTTTGACTAGAGAGACCAATTTTGTCCTTCAGGGAGGTTGCTTAAATTATGTCTGGGGCTGGGACAAACAAGTGGTTTAGGGAGAAGTGTCACATGGCCAGCATGAGTTCAGGGAGCTGTCTTGGGACTGCATAGACTCCAACCTGGGAAAGTGGCATGGGCCCCATCTGCCTGTGCATTGTAGACTAAGCATATTGCAGGTTCAGGGTGGATGTTTCATGGCTGGGCTACTAGCAGATCCAGTCAGGTCTCAATATGCTGGCATATGGGGTTACCCCGGTATGACATCCGTGGATCAGAAGGTGTATGTACATTAGTGGTGGTTCACAATGTCACCAAGGACTGCAACCTGTAGGACTTAGGGAACCAAAGATGGGCTGGGCTTCAGTGCTCAAGAGGAACATGTCCAGGGCTTTGGCAAGGTATGCAGTAGATGCAGAGCAGGGCATTGGCCAAGGGAGGTCTGCCCAGGTTGGGTGGCACAGTACTAAGGGCTTTGCCAGGGCATGCAGTACAATGTTTTCCCACAGATCACAACCTGTAGGGCCTAGAGCCCAATAGGGTTCTGGTACTTGGTGCTCAGGGGAAACATCTCTAGGGCTCCTGCAGGGTATGCAGTATGCAGAGCGGGGTATTGGCTGAGAGCGGCTGGCCCAGGGTGAGCATGGGACCGTGGCCAGTGTCAATCAGTGTGCGAGGGTGCTCATGTAACTCTTTTCCAGTAACAACCTTTTGGTTTCCTTCAGAGCGGCAGTCAACGGGGGTGCCTGATGCTGGTTACAGAGAATGGCACCATGCGGCAGATGGAATGGCATGCTATAAGTCCTGGAAGTGATCCACTTGAGGGTCTGAAGGCATCACCTGGCTCGGACATTGTTTGGATGCAGCTGCCTTCCTGGACATTGCTGCGATGGCAGACTTCCTGTTCAAGCATGACAGTGGGAGTCCGTATTCCTCAAAGCATTGGCTGACCATCATGGGACGTTGGCTTAGCTATAGTTGTGAACGTTGAGCTGAGCACCAGGAAACATTGTTGCAGTAATTGCCATATGACACTTTGCCAGCATTGGCAGGGGCAATGGTGTTGGGCCCTGGAAACTTCAAGGGGCAGTTATGGTCTGGGCTGAGTGGCTAGGATGCCATGTTGCTAAAAGCTATGTCTCACAAGAAGCCCCACTGGGCACAGTGGACAATCACCAAGGAATGGTCCCTGGTGGCGAATGACCCTTTCACCTGTCGCCCAGAGTTCTGTGATCTCAGGTGGAGCTAAAGCCTGGGTATCTAGCTGTATGGGGATGTGTATTACTCATTGGGGGCCCCATGGTATGGCATTTGCAGTTCTGGGCCCTTTATAAGAGTGATGGGGTGCACTTGGGGTGCACTTGTTGGAGTGGGGCATGGACATCTGGCTCCATGGGATCCAACATGTTATTTTGAATTGGCTGCAAAATTGAGCGGTGGCGGGAGCTCGAAGAGGTATATACCTATTCGGGCTCAGTGGCGGAAGTGAAGCATGGGAAGGATCAATTTTGGGGAGGCCAAGCTTGCGCGCTGTCCTCCCCTAGATTTGGGGGGCCCTTTAAAGGGCTGTGTGGATGCAGAGCCTGATTGAAGGCTAGCATTTCCGGGGGGCAGGAGAACCCAACAGAGGCTGGTGCCCAGAGGGGTCACTCCATGGTGCCTCCCCCCCTGTTTCAGCCTGCCATTATGTCCGGGTTTTGGGGCTGGATAGCCAAGGCAACCCGTTGAGGGGCAGGCTGTGGTGGGCTTCCTTGTGGTAGGGTAACCACAAGATGGCATGATTCTCTTCCCATGCTTGCCACGCTCAATGTTGAATAAAGGCTGTGGCCAAATATTTTATGCCAAAATTATGGTTGTCAGTGTCCTCATTAGGTGGTCAATATCCCCCTGCAAGGCAAAAAGCCCACAAGACTTATCTAAGGGGGCCATTGCTGCTGCGGGGGAGGAACACCGACAGGGACCTGGCTGGTTGGAGAGATTGCCCAGCCCTGGCATTCTCTGAGCAGTATGTGCGTTGGCATGGCAACAGGGGGTGTGGCTGAACTGGGCGTCAGTTAAACGGATGGCCTGATATTCTTTGGCCTCTTTCCCCCCTTCAGGGCACCCAAAGACGCAAAACCCACCCTCCCTCCCTGTTTATGAATTGTTTGACTTTTTGTTAGAAGTTGGGTTATATTATTGATTAATTGTCACAGCCTGCGGAAGTGAAGCATGGGAAGGATCAATTTTGGGGAGGCCAAGCTTGCGCGCTGTCCTCCCCTAGATTTGGGGGGCCCTTTAAAGGGCTGTGTGGATGCAGAGCCTGATTGAAGGCTAGCATTTCCGGGGGGCAGGAGAACCCAACAGAGGCTGGTGCCCAGAGGGGTCACTCCATGGTGCCTCCCCCCCTGTTTCAGCCTGCCATTATGTCCGGGTTTTGGGGCTGGATAGCCAAGGCAACCCGTTGAGGGGCAGGCTGTGGTGGGCTTCCTTGTGGTAGGGTAACCACAAGATGGCATGATTCTCTTCCCATGCTTGCCACGCTCAATGTTGAATAAAGGCTGTGGCCAAATATTTTATGCCAAAATTATGGTTGTCAGTGTCCTCATTAGGTGGTCAATATCCCCCTGCAAGGCAAAAGATGAATATTCAACTTGAGGTGGATTCAATCAAGGAAGCCATGGCTGTGAAGTTTGCAAGACCTGCACAAGATTATATAATAATTGGATATTTTAGAAGTCATTAATACATAGAATGGCTGTGTCAAAGGAAATTTAATGGCACTTAACATACATATGCCAAGTCATATAAGAAAGCTGATCAGTGTCTTGAAAGTGCCAGGCATTTCCAGAACTGTAGTTCACATTTATAAGCAAATTGGGGGTGCTTAGATTTACTTTATGATTCAAAATCCTTATTGTGAGCTAACATAATGGATATTTATAATGTGTAAATACCCAATCTGTTAGCTGACAATAGGGATTTTGAATTTTGAATAGATTCTTCCAGTAAAATCTGAGCACACTTAAGTTCTCTCTTGAGAAAAGAGTGCTATTTTACAACCTCCACATTAGGAAGTTGCACAATGTTCTCTCTTTTTTAAAGAAAACATCATTTTGTTGTGTCCTCTTGGGAGCAACAAACTAGTGACACAGAAAGGAAACAGACACATAAATTCCTCTATAGTCCCTTGATTCTATCTCCCCTGTTTTCACTATCTTTTAGCACAAATTTAAAAGCACCTTAGTGGCTCCTCTCTACTCACCCTTGTCCTTTCAAGATGTGATATATACACAGTAATCTGAGAGAGTCTGTTGGTTAATAACCACAAAGATGCTCACTAGGGCACAAGGCACAGATACAAGGCCAGGTTCACTAACAGAATCTACTATTGCATTCAAAGAAAAATCATTTAAACATTCCAAGAAAACCCATTTAAACCTCAGGGTCCCTGGCTTCAAAGAGGTAAAACTGGCCTCATACCGGGACATTTTCAGCCCTGACCAGATGCTCTCCCTAGCTAAATCAGAGCCCTCTGGGACATTAAACAGTTACAGAGGGTCTATCAAAGAAAGCTGTTTTGCCAAGCCTATGGATGAAGTCAGGAATAACATCATGAAAAACTGGCCTCTCTGCTCAAGAATTCACCAAACCAGCCATAGATAGCATCACCTAACCCCTCAGAAAAAAATTGAATCTATAGAATAAACATTTTAATATAATTGTAATTAATTTAAAACCTAAATTAATCATTAAATTGTCATATACTACGAACATGCTGGATCGGACCCAAGGCCCATCTAGTCCAGCATTTTCTTCACACAATGGACAATGTTTAGGAAGCCTGCACAGAGAAACACTGAAACACCATCATATTAGGTCAATCCATTTGCACAACTAGCTCAGTAACATTTCTGTTTCTTACTGGCAACAGGTCTACAAAGTCTTTGGCAGAGTAAGACCTTTCCCAGCATGTATTATATGAAATCCTGTACCCAGTAATGCGGAGATTGAACTTCGGACCTTGTATATGCGGAGCAAAGCATATGTTACATTAGTGACTCCTGGCTGCACAGAAAGAGTAAAGACACCGTGCTCTTTTAAAATATATATATAAGCACTGTGTGTACTTTGAAATGTCTTTTAAAACAATTAGGTTTACTAGGAGAATAACACCTACTACTTTTCTAGAAGACTAAACTACAGAGGATGCTGAGATTCTGTAACCATGGCTTAGATCCTGAGCAGCAGTTCCATGGGCACAAAGATTTCTACCCATGGATATCACACCCCTATAACTGCTTGATCCCCCCGCCCCTTTTGGTGTCCACAAGGAACAGTTTTTCAGGGACTATTTTAGGATGTTACAAGAGGAGGGAGGTGGGCCAATTACGTTCTGCAGGCAGAATGTCTTGTAACTCTAGAAATGTTGCTCCAGATCCAAGTTTAGATGTGTAATTTGGTTTTAAAAAACAACCACTGGATGCCTAATCAGGATTAGGACCCTGAAGATAGTTGTGGGGGTTATTTGGCATCTGAAATACAAATTATTTTGTGAAGACACAGCCATAGATACTATGACAGCTAGCAACTAAATTGGCAGCCCACACAAAGCTTTTCATCATATGCACACTTACAGGAAAACAGCAGTGCATAGTTTTACCAGTACCACAGCTACTGATAGGCCCCAAGAACTTTCACTATCCTTTTAATGATCTCCTATACAATCTCATAAACTGCAACATACTGTCTCATAGGAGCAGGCTAGTGATGTTGTATCTTCTTGCCTGGGCAAAAAACAGTGAAATAGAGTGGCCACACATCAGCTTGGTAGGTCTGACCAACACACGTGCTTATACTGACAAAGTGTCAATAAAAAATCAACCCAGTAAAAGAAGGGAGGGGAGTCTTAGCTGAATAAAGTTATACTAGGAAAGAGCTGCCTTCCTGCTCTTGGAACCTCCATTATCTAGCAGAGAATATAATGATAATAATTAATATCTTGCAGTTGCACTCCTGTAGTGCTTTTCTTCCAAGTAATCCAAATTCCTCTTCAGTTCTTAATGGCTTTTCATTACAGCACTGTATGAATAGATGGGAAGGGAAAGGAGTTTATTACCCTGCTCACCCCGAGAAATTGGATCCACGGATGGAGAAAAAAAATTCTATCAGTTTGGAAGAACAAATTAAAAATAGCTTCAAGTTAGTCAGTCCATTGCAGAATCTTACATCATTTAGACTTCTTCCTCTGAGCATATTTAAGAGGCCACAAGGAATCACCAGTTTGTTTATAATAAGAACAAGCCAGCTTGGTGTAGACTGCTGGCTTCTAATCTGATGAGCCAGGTTTGATTCCCTGCTCCTCCTCCACATGCAACAAGCTGGGTGACTGCAAGCTACTTTGAGTCTCCTTTGGGTACAAAAAAGCAGCATATAAAAATCAACTCTTCTTCTTGAGATTGCAGACTCTAGCTTGGTTCACTCATAACATAGAGCCATAGTTTAATTTTAAACATTTCTGTGCTGCCTTTCAAGCAAACAAGGTCCCTAAAGTGGCAAAAAATCAAAATATTAAAGGAAGTCAAGATTAAATGGCATTAAAAATAAAATGTGTAAAATATATATAACTAGACCAAAACATTTAGTGAGAAAATAAGGAAGGAGAGCTAATAACAGTTATTGAGGGTATACCAAGCATAACATGGGGGGAGAATTCATCCACTGGCAGAAGACAACAATGGAGGGAGAAATGCAAATCTTACTGGGCACCACAACTCAGAATGCTCCTTTTCAGGTTGCCACCTGTCTGCCCTCAGTTGGAAGGAGCACCCAAAGCAGTGCCTCCAAAGATGGTCAGACTAGATGGGTAGGTTCATATGGGAGAATGCAGTCCTTAAATTATATTGGCTTCAAGATATACAGAGACCACTGGCAAACCACCCCGTATTGAGTCTGCCATGAAAACGCTAGAGGGCATCACCCAAAGGGTGCTTGCACTCAGTGCTTGCATAGGGGATACCTTTACCTTTAAAGCTCCATGCCAGCACCTTGAATTGTGACCAGAAGCAAATTGGGAACCTGTCTAGATGAAACAAGACTGGAGTGATAAAGTCTCTATGAACTTCTCTAATCAACATTCTGACCACAGCCTTCAATTCCAAGTATAGCTTCTTGACAGTCTCCAAGGACACCTCCACACAGAGTGTATTGCAGCAATATAATCTAGATGTTACTAGGGCATACACCATTGTAGCAACATCTTACCCTGAAATGGCCATATCTGGCTGATCTTTTTTTGTGTGCTCCAAATTCAAAAAAACATTTAAAGGCACACAATTTGGGTCCCTGGAGGATGCCAAAACTGCTGTTTTGACATGGTGCAAATCGAAGAGCACAGAATTCTTCAGGGAAGGTTTAGAGAGAGGGAAACACTACCGCCAGAAATGTACAGACCAAATGAAGGATATGTTGAGAAACAATAGCTTCACATTTTTATATTTTTGTTTAATAAAGGTTTGTATGATTTTGAAGCAAAACATTTTGACTTACCCTCATAATATTGAATGTGTGGCTGTTTTCTTGGTATAAGAACAGATGGTTGTAAATTATAATCTAATTTGACAAAAATATAATGTTAGATGAATAGGAAGCTTTATTGTAGTCTCCTTTAAACAGCATAAACCTGCAAAACAATACAGATAACTTAGATTAACAATAATAAAGTGATAACAACAAGCAACATGAAACAATAGAAAACTATGGAAAACAGTAAATTAACTCATACTGATAGCCCAGTGGGTTGGGTGGAATTGTAGGAGGGAGGTTCAGGGTGAAGGCACATCAGAAGTGGTGGTTCAGGTTGACCTCAACCAAATGCCTGGTAGAGGAGCTCCCTTTTGCAGGCCCCAGGGAATTGTTCAAGTTCCGTCAGGGCCCTGATCGCCTCTGGGAGCTCGTTCCACCACGTGGGGACCAAGATGGAGAAAGCTCTGGCCCTGGTTGAGGTCATGCGGGCTTCCCTGGGGCCAGGGATCACAAGAAAGTTGGAAATGCTGGAGCATAAGGCTCCTTGGGGGTGTGATCAGAGAAGCAATCCCTCAGGTACACTGGGCCCAGACCGCATATGTCCTTAAAGGTGATAACCAGAACCTTAAGACTGATCCTGAATTAGTGCAGACAAAATTCATAAAGTGAATCTTCATTCATTCCAAAACTGGATGTAAGTTGTAAGATTTCAGATCAGAGGTTAATAACAATTGAGTCCAATAGCACCTTTAAGACCAAAAAATATTTATTCCAGGCATGAGCTTTTGTGTGGTACTTCAGACCAAAATGGGACTTGAATAGATCACTTGAATAGATCAGAGGTTAGTTAGGGTTAATCTGGAGGTTGTTTTTATCAAGATGAGAACAGAAATTTGGTTAGACTTTCCCAACATGGCTTTAAAAAACTTGCTTGATAAACTGGACACACAAAGGGAGGGAGAAGAAGTTGATCCCTCATACTTCTATTAAAAGTATCACAATTAGGTTAAGGGTCGAAAGCAATTCTCCAATATGTTCTAGATTGTGAAACAGACACTGGGATAACTTTTTTTATTGGCCTTTTTTTTAAAACATTGTCAAAAACATCAATTTTGCTAAAGTGAACCTTGACAGAATTTGGTGTTTGACATATTAACAAATTAAGAATGAACAGTGCAAGCACCCTAGAAGATATTGGCATGTTTGGACCACCCTGCAAATAAATAGAACTTTTTTTGAAGTTATTTTGATTAATTTGTGGTAGGTGTTCTATTTTGGGACAGAAAAAAATAATGCTTTTTTATTAATTGAATGTCAGTCTGTGACAAGAAATGAATTATTCTGGTTATCAAAATGCATTAATATTCATGTTATATAAAGTAGCAGAAACAGCTGGGTTGAAGTTTAGTGTATTCTCACCCACAGTGCAGAAATTACTGTATCTTGATTTACTCAAATTAGTAATTAAGAAAGCGTATAATTGCCCCAAATTACCAGACTTGCAATTTGCACACTTTCTTGGAAATGAGGATTGACAGTTCTAGACCATAAGTTAAGTACTTGGAAGTCAGAGAAACTGCCTTCAAGTATTTCATTAAGAAAAAAATGAATATTAACATTATGGAAATAAAGCAAGTTAAAACTTTTTGATATGTGTAATAGGATTGTGCTACAATATTTCAGTACTTTAAATTAAACCAAACATATCATGTTTCACTTTGGATTTTTGGAATAATTCCTTCAAAGACAGAGGGCCTGATCCAGTGAAGTTACAGTTTTAAGTCCAATGGTTTTCAATGTGAGATTTTTTTTCAATGCACCAATTTAAACCAATACTATTAATTGGTGCTCATGTTTGGCTAAAGTCAAGGCTACTAGTACAAAATCAGGTAGAATAGATTTTATTACTGTTTGATTTCCAAAAATTCCCTATGACTTTACCAATAACTCAATCTTAAAAAGAGTTGTTGGCATGTGCAAAAAAAAGAAGAAGAAGAAGATTGTTTTTTATATGGCCTGAATTGATATGGGCCAAATCCAAAGTACCCTTCCCTTTCTCGGATTCAGCTGAATCAATTTGGCCAAATCTGAAGTGATTCAGAACCCTTGAAGTCAATAGTACCATTAAAATCAATGAAAAAATTCCCTTTGTGTATTCCATGGTCAGGCAGGCAGGGTTTGAGGTAGAGGCACCAAATTTGCAACATACCTGTGAAAACCTCTTATCAAAAGAACTGTCAAGTTTGAGAAAGATTGGTCTAGGAGGTTTAAGATTGGGTTCCCCACTCCCCTAAGGGTACTGGGCTAGTATTAGACCGGCCTCGAAACATGAGGTGATCTATTCCTGGCGATATCAAGCTTGATCATTACATCTGCCCGCTCATGGACCAGCCAGTAGTCTCACTGTGTGCAATGAATTTTTAACTAAATTAATTGATACTGTCATCAGTTGTATAGCTGAGCTTTTAAAATTATATTATAATGGGGGACTGTTTAAATCGTTATTGAATTGTATATGTATTTGTATTGGATGTGTATTTATAAGATTGTAAACCACAGTGAGCCAGTTCACTGCGGCGGTTTTATACATTCAAACATAAATAAATAAAATAAATAAAATTCTACAGGTACCCAAAGAGGATGCTCCCATATAAACCCCATTGTTTCCAGTGGCAAAGGGGAAAAGATTCTGTGTTCTTGTCTCCTCACTGGAAATAATGGAAGTTAGCTAAGGAAACCCTCTTTGAGTGTTCATAGAATTGGACTTCTTGGTATAATCTTTTGGAATCTTGGGGGTTCTTTTGAGGAGAGGCTCCTACAGCTACACTGCAAGATTTGTGCCTCTACTTCAACCTGCTGCCATGGAATAGACAGAAAATAGACCACAGAATAGCCAGAAAAGAAAAAAAAATGTTCCCTTTAAAATTTAAACTGCCTGATCTCCACATGGCCAAATCATGCCCAAATCACATTTCAGTGATATTGTCAAAGCTTATTCAGACAGTTTAACTTCAGAGGAAGGTAGATTTAGACTGGATTGGTCCAAAAAGTGACCAAAGCAACATTGATTTGGGTACTTCCTGGGCTATCTGAACTGAATTGCACAGGCCTAGAATTTTGCCTTTGCACCATTAAGCACTTTGACTGGACTATGTTTATTTGTAATGAAGTT
The DNA here is from genome assembly GCF_049243985.1 of Paroedura picta. Lineage (NCBI taxonomy): Eukaryota > Metazoa > Chordata > Lepidosauria > Squamata > Gekkonidae > Paroedura > Paroedura picta. The sequence goes on along the minus strand of NC_135374.1, from coordinate 81,632,903 downwards.
TAGCACTTGTTAGTAGTAGCACCTACAAAGTAGGTTGTAAATAATGAGACCTTAGGCTATTGAAGACCTAGAGCTGTCAGCTATTTTAATAGCTAAACCAAAAATGACCAGCAAATGTGATAGGACTTCACTATCTTCAACTATAGATTCAAATGGGTAGCTGTGTTGGTCTGAAGTAGCACAACAAAATTAGAGTCCAATAGCACCTTTAAGACCAACAAAGATTTATTCAAGGCATGAGCTTTCAAGCGCATGCACTCTTCCTCAGACTAATGAACAACTATCATAACAGTGGGAATTTAAGGCATATTATCATAATTAGCTTTTGCCTTACATTTACACTGTTATGATGGTTGTTCATTAGTCTGAGGAAGAGTGCATACACTCGAAATCGCATGCTTTGAATAAATGTTGGTCTTAAAGGTGCTATTGGAGTCTAATTTTGTTATCTTCAACTATGACATTGAAGATCAGCAAAGAATATCCTTTGATTATACGTGGAACCCTTTTGCTTAGCCCCTTTCAGCAAAAAGGAGGGCAGGGCCTATAAGATGGAGCTCTTCTGCCAAGCTTATGAGTAATGCCAGCAAAAACCCAACAATACAATCTGCTAAGGTCCCCCTTATATGGCTCCCCCATCCTTCCAAATGTGGCTGTATTCAACTGGTTAAATTCGTTTGTGATTTGAACAATGTTTTAAATTATTTTAACACTTACTTATTGATTAATTGGTTCTATTGTTACAGAACTTTGTTTCTGTATATTTTAAGGTGGTACACCACCCCAAGATGAATGGCTTGAGAGAGGCAGTATATAAATTAAGAATTAAAAGAAAAATAAAATATACCAAATGAAATATCAACCAATAATACCAAAGGCAGTATGAGTCTTTAAATAATTGGTTTCTTTAGTATTTTGACTATATTCATAATTCCAGAAAGGGTCCAGATGCTCCTCTCATAGGTGAAAAGTGTCACAGTACAGTCATTGTTCATATAGCGAGCACATATAGTTCTCTCTTCATAGGTATTTTCTCAAGATAAGGACTTTTGCCTCTCCTAGACCTTTTACAGGGTGGCTGGGCTGCCCTGGTGTAGCACACGCGCGCTTTACACTGGTGCCAGGAGTGCCGGATCGCTGCTGGCTGAGGTAAGCTGAAGGGGTAGGGGGAGGGGCCAGGGGGAGTGGGGGGGCATGCCTCCTCCACACGCACTGGTGGAGGCAAGGGGTTACCCCTGCCAGCTCTGTGGCTCCACGAAGCCCGCAGGGCTGTGCGGTGTCCTTACAGGGGCTGGGTCGGGGCTGGGTCAGGGCTGGGTCAGGGCTGGGTCGGGGCTGAGTGGGCCGAAAGACCCAGTGCTGGCAATTATGCACAGTGCCGTTCTGCCTCATCCCCTGCCAGTCCCCGGCATACCCAGGAAGCTGCAGAAGTTCCCGCGTTTGCTTAGCGCGGGCCTTCCATAGCCCTGGGCTATGGTGATTTTCCTGAAGCGGTGCTGTCACCAGCGTGGGCATTATGGCCCATGCATAATGGGCCCTAGAGTCTCCCATGTCTTCTCTTATTTCAAGGAAAATCTTACCAAAAATCAAGCATGTTTCAATAGTTATAACTGCAGGTGGAATTCTTCACACCCTCTGGTAAAAGAAAAGGAAAAAAACTATCAATCTGTATTAAATGAATTTGCTATGTCTTCCATGTCATAAATATTTCGAAAAAAGCTAAATAAAATGAATGCTTAATGCCTAATGTGAAGTAGCCAGATCATTTTTACCTGCCTCATTACTAAGCTGGACAAAAAATAATGTATCTTGCCTTGTGAAGAGGCCTGTAATGAATATCACATTTCCAGTGACAACATGCCGAGGAATTAAACTGTCCTCCATTTTGATGCAGAACATACTGGGGTTTAGATGGGGAAAGGAGGACAGCAGTGTCTTGTGGGTGATGTTGGCCTTCTCCCTGTTACGGTAGGCTAGACACAGATGCAGGCTGACATCTTCCTGGAGAAGGTGCTCACATAAGGCAGAACCAATTCCACTTTTGGCTCCAGTGACCATTGTGACCCTCTGCATGGCATCACTGGTAAGCAGAAAATGAATTGAAACCCTGTTTAGATTCAGTCTGGTCAGGTAACATTTGGACTTAAAGAATCAATGTCTGTAAACTGCTTGGATTAGTTGCCTAGCTTTTATTATTGTATTCTTTCTGTTCACTGTATATTATATTTTTCTATGCATTGTTTTAATAAATCCTGTAAAAAATTTGTGGTGTTCTTAGGTTTCAATCTGAATCCAGTACTTTGATCCTGTTGGGCAAATGCTCATAATAATTGGGGAGGTTTCAACCACCTTGCAGGGCTGACTTCTTGATTTTAGATCTGAGGTATGAGGGGGTCAGAGATTGGTCTCTGGCTGCTTAAGGTGACTGATGGTAACATGTGACTATCTGTTGCTGAGAGGGCTCACACTCCAGCATTTTGTGGTTTTATTCTTGATCAACCTGTCACCCCTTAAGGAACAAGAACTTTTGACAAGACCCCTCTGTTTATTTCATCTCTTGCTACTGTACTCAGACTTAAACCTAAACATACAGAACTGCGACTGAATCTAGAGACAGCCTAAGTCCCTCCAGATTGTCTCCAACTCTCCATCTCTGCCTCCTCACCTCCATCAATGTTGTCATTCTATCCACAAATCCAACTAGACTACCCTTCCCATTGATTGACCATGATCTAAGGGAGATAATGTAAATTTCAAATTTCATACAATATTTTAGTATTCCATGCAGCATTTCAGTACGGCAACCAGGACTATCTTAAAACTACAGGCAGCTTTGATGTTCACCCACACTTCCTATACTTCTTTTTTTCTGAATTTCATGCCAAGTGGGCAGTTTCATGCCAGTGATCAGATTTTGCATATTTTCCTTACAATATTCGCCCACACACACATATAAAGGTATTCTCTAGTATTCCTTCTTGGGGATACATGACTATATTGCATGAGGCACAATGAGTAGTGACAGAAGAAAAGGTAATTTACCCTTCCTTTATCTCTATTTCAGGTAAATATTCCCAGTGATAGCCTCAGAAAATGAATAATCTGGCTATCTTGGTATGTGATCATGGCAAAGTTGATACTTCTTATCTTTGCCTTCTGGTTTTACCCATTCTTTTCATCCTTGTTTCTTTGATCCTTTCATGATTTTTAATTGAGTAGTTTATATACTGGGATGAATCCTATTCAGCCTGAGGAAAAATTATATGTGAATTGACAGATGCTAACTGGAAGTGGGCAGAAATGTTGACTGGGTCAATGATTTGGTGTGTAATCTGTTGGCAAAATTATTCAATTTAAGGCTACATGTTGAAGCTTTAGAATGCCATTTGGTATTAAGTGATCTGACAAGTCATGTATAGAGCTCTACTCAAGATCCAGTGCCAATCACTGGAAGAAAATGTGGCAGTCAGTCCTGTCACTTGAAGATCAGTCCATGGAAAGGGAAGAAGGAGGGGGTTGTTAGTATCTGATTTACACAGCCACTCAAGTGTGCCACTGTGCACAGTTTAACAAGACTGAACAAGATCAAGGCAATTTGTTACTAATGTTGATGTAAGAGCTCAACCTATACAAGTAATTTACTATAAACATGCACAATCCCTACATATATTCCATGTGCACAGTATCTTACATCAGCAACACCTTTCAAATTTTAATACCAATCAAAATATCTTATCTTCAATGTGGACAGATCTGTGAATAATTAAATTCAGAGACTGAAGTCATGACCGAAAAAAATTTACAAGCCTGAAAAACACTCCAGAAAAATCTGAAATTTTGGAATAATGCACTGGGGGGTCTGCCAAATTACAGAAGTTGCACCTGTAGCTTTAAGAAGTAAATGAACTCTCTTTTTTACCACTCATTGTGAATTCATTGTGACCATGGTGGGTAGTAACCACCAAGCAAGTCTTTCCCACCCAACTTGCATTTCTCATCCAGACCCAGCTGTTTGCTACTGTTCAACAGTTCAACAGCAACCGGCCCACAAAAACCAGTATGGTATACTGGTTCGAGTTTCACACTAGGATCTGGGAGATGCAGTTTTGAATCCCCACTCTGCCATAGAAGCTTGCTGGTTGACCTATGTCTAGCTTCATATTCTCAGTTTAACTTACCCCATAGGGTTGTTGAGAGAACAACATGGAATACGAAAGTATGCTTTAAACTGCTGTAGAGACAGGTGGAATATGAATAGAGTAAATAATAAATAAATAGAGTGAATAATAAATCACTAAAGATAGTGGGATAGATTAAAAATAAATTGATGGGTGAGTATGAAGGAGAAAAGGGAAAAGTAAAAGTTGGGGATATGGAGGTTGCCAGGAGGAGTGAAAGTGGAAACACTGTGAGGGTAAGGGATTGCAGGTCCTCCTTTCCCCCCTGCAACTGAGCCCAGTATACGGATGAGCAGCATGGAAGTGGACCATAATTTTACAAGGAAGAATCTGCCTGGGGGAACAAAAAGCTGAAGACAGGGAATTGCAGGTGAAGGTAAGTAGGCTGGTGAGTGTGAAAGAGAAAGGTAGCAAGAAAGGGGAAGAAGGTAAAGAGGTTTTCAGGGAAGGGAAAGAAGATATAGTTGGAGGAACTGAGATGCTGTCCCCCAAGATCCGTCTAATGACTAAGTGCTACCAATCAAGGTTAAAAGACTGTGTACTAAGACTAAGACTAAAAGACTGTGTATTAAGAACATCAATATTTATTAAATATAAGCAAAGATCAGGTTCTATGTTAAAAATGCTGATTGAATGAATGGAATATATTGGGGGGGGGGGGCGGAAGAGATACCTAGAGCTAAACGTTATGGACCCATACAACCTCCTCAGCAACTTCTCTCCTGAGAATGTTAGACTTATGATTCCACGGTCTTGGATATTTACTACATTGATTTTTTTAAATGGTTTTCCTGAAATGATTGATTGATTTTTGTATTTGTTTCCTGCCGTTCTCAGCATGCTGGCTCATCGGAGGTTACATATAAAAAAAACCCCATAGTGACAATAAAATATAAAACCAATCCCCAATTACAATAGGAGGGCACTATTCCTTTGGGCCTTTAGGAGACTTTGTAAGGTTATGCTGTTTGGCAGGGCTTTGAGGGCCCTGAGAGGTAAAAGAGACCACAGAGGTAATGGAACTTCTTGTTATTTTCCTTTTCTGGAGTAAGCATGTTGTTCAAGTTCCAGCCCAAGAGCTGCAGCCCCTCAGCCCTTCAGGGCAAGCCGCACAGTGACTCTGTACCTTCATCATCTGAATAGAACTTTCCACCACACTGCACCTGTTGTTGTTAAGACTCCAGACACTACACCATGTCTTGCATTTCATGCAAGTTTCCTATTATTTTTGAGGCCTTTATTTATAAATGTCAACAACAAATGTCTGCAGCTTTTGCATGTCTGCTTTGATTTCGATGTTTTAACTAGGGCTTTGAAAACTCTGACAGCATATGATGTCTCAGATTCAGTAGTTTATCCAAGTACCCAGCATCACAATACAAGAGGCATTGCCCAGGTCATTAAAGGGGGAGGTTCCTCATAAGTTTAAAGGAAGTCCACTCAGCTGGTTGATGGCAGCAAAATTACTGTACCCCATCCATAAAGTGGTAGAGGAGATTATCTTGAATGCAGCTTTTCAGCTAACCCATCCCATTCCGCACACCCCTGCTTCTATAAAAATGGATTTAGATTCCTTCTGAGAAGGAGAAAAACTCTGAACACATGGTTGCCTTTTGCGGAATCAGTCTGTCATTCCATTAGCTAGACTAGACTGGCAGCTCTCCATGGTCTCAGGTGGAACTTCCCTGTTGAAAAATAGAGACAATTTATTAGTAGAGTTCAAAACTCTTCAAAAACCACAAAAGAATACCTTATCTGTTGGGCACTCATAAAACATCTCAGTGTGTCAACAAGTTCAGATCATAAATTTTGATCATACTGACCTTCATCAGAGGTCAATATTTAGATACAAACAGTTGCATATAATGATTTTTTTTTCATATTTACAATGGGAGGGGAACCCTGTTTAATCTGATATCGGTGTTTCGGTCCTGCAAAGTATTCATATTGGTAGATTTTCTATTGCTTCCCTGGGTAATAGGATAATCCTGCTATGTGCTTCTCTGCGAAAAGGTCCAAACTGGCCTTCTGCCTGCCAAGCAGATACTCCACCACTGAATCATGACTCTGCCCCAAAAATGTTAGCTGCTTTAAAATGCTTACAAAGATTTTTTGCACTGGAGTGTAACGAGCTAGAATTGTTTTGTAAGGAGGTCCAAACATTTTATAGAAATTGAGCAGAATCATACGAGAAGTATAATCTGTTATGTCAAATCTGGAACCTGACACTTACTGCCATGCACATTAAAGTTCTACAGAGGAAAATTAATGTGGTGCAACTGCAAAATAACAGTACTAAACCTCTAAGTAGGCCTTAGCATTAAAAATTAAAAATGTCAGGTAATTTAAAACTGCGTTAATTCCACCAACATCTATAAATACTAGGTATTCCTTGATGTGATAAATGGGCTAGTGGTTTGACAACGCTTTTTCTTTCAGGATATAATACAAAATTTGGTAATGCTTGCCTGTCGATTTTTGTTTTACCATATTCATCTCAAGTGCAATTTCCTATAGGTACTCTGTCATCACTGGGAGAACAGAAGAGCGATAGTGTAAGTACAGGCTATAGCACACTGGAAGCTAATACAGCTATTATGGAGACAGGTCAATTTGCGCTCCCAGCTAAGCTTTTATACGACAACACAAAGATGAAAGGGCAGTATGTAATTTCAGTTTTTTTCTTCAGTTCCTTTCAAATCTGTAATGCAAGAAGGAATGTGAATATTATCCTGTTTCCCTTGCCTAGTTTAGATTGATTGTTATTTGATTATCATCCATAATTACAAGACAAATAAATAGGAACGTGGTCACCTTCAACTGTTGCTACTGGATATTTACTGGCATTGTGAATCTCTTTCCTTGGGTCTCCATACAGAAACAGAAACAAAAACATAATTAACTTTAATAAATAGACACTCTACTTGACGGTAGGAGTATGTTCAGTGAATGCAGGCAAGCATGTATCAAATGAACCAATCAATCAACTTTTTATCCCAACCTCCCTTAAAGGAGTTCAAACCCTAACACTGGCTGATCCTAAAAACAGTACTATATAGTACAGATAACAGACGAAGGCCATGTTATAGCAGAAGGCCCAACTATTACCATGTTCACCCTGGATCTTGTTAAGCAGATGTGTTCTGTGTCTTTTGGTTTGAAACTTAGATTTAAATATGTATGGGGAAACAATTTGGATCATGATGCCTTAGGACAGGGGGCTTAAGCCATCACCCTGCACCAGGAATGGTTCAAGATTTTGCAGAGCTCATAGTACCAGATCCAGTTTAAGGATTTGCAGGGCCCTAGCAGAGTACAATTGTTGTGAGAGCAGCCAGACTGGGGGCAGCGGGATCCCCCACAGTGGAAAGGAGTGTCACTCTAAGGGAAAGAGTGGAGGAGGAGAGAGGCTACAGCCCTGATCTGTGGGAGGAAGGCACTGTGTGGGGCCTCTGGAAGCGTGGGGCCTGTAGCATGTGCTACATGTGCAACATGGATAAACCAGTTCTCCCCCACACTTCCAAAACAGAAATTACTCCAGTGAGTTGCTATTTGAAAAAACGTATAGCAGTACTGTCTCCTTTAAGCTGTGAGAGTGAGCAGCCGCTCATTAACACAGGGAGCCCAGCTCAGCAGCAACCTGCAGCCTTGTAGTGCAAGCTTTGCCTTAGAATGTTACCAGCTGTGTAATAGCTTCCTCGTCTTCCACTGCTTGCAAGTGGCTGTGTTTATTTTCTAAAATGATTGGTAAGAACTCTGCTTCAAGGGGAGGTTTCTGGACAACCAATGACTAGGACTGGCTGGATCTCCTGCCAGTCCCCTGCTGCTTGCCCAGATACTTTAAAAGGCACTTTTGGATGAAACCGCAGCTGTATGACGACACTGGGCTTGGCGTTTTGGAGTGGGACTCACCCTCCCTTATGTACAGTTGCAAAAGGAGCTTTTTGGCTTGAAAGAGACTTCTCCCTTTGTCCTTTTCCATGAAGCAGCTCTCTGTAACTGCCTCTTTTCCTTCCCTGGCTTTAAAATATTCTATGTATGCCATTCATAACTTCCCCAACGTTACCCAGAAAGCTTGCACAGCAGAGTGGGTTTCAAAGCCAGCTTTCCTAGAGTAGGAGTGGGGGGTGGTCCAAAAAACAAGGTGGGAAAGCAAGTCAATAGAATCTGGTCACCTCCCTAGACTATAAAAGGCTTGGAATGGCTCCAGGGTGCTGTTTTCTGCTCTGCTCTCTGAGCTTAGCATGAATAAAAGGGTTGCTTGTTGCTTACTTGGAGTGCTGTTACTGAATGGCTCCAAAGTCTTAAACTTGCTGAGAATGCTCCAAGGGTCGAGTGACAGCAAATAAAATGTGTATCAAAAGAAATATATTTATAGAATACATGATAATTGAATTAATAACATTGGACCTGAATATCAGGCTACATTAAAAGTCATCAAGCTGTACATAAGCTGTTACAATTTACTATACAAAGCTTTTGATTAATATCAAAGTACCAATACAAGAACATATGTGTGTTGGCCTCAAAGGCTTTTCTCAGAGGTCAATAGTAGATAAGAAATTTTTTAGCATAATTAGATTAGGAACTTCCTGGAATTTTTCAAATACTCTCCTTCAGTGTCCTGATTGGCTCATTGGAGACTTTCTGTACCTCTGAGCATGTTTCCTGCCTACTTGACTCCAGAGCAGGATGACTTGAATGAATAGAACCATTAGTTAGGAGTCTCTCTCTGTTTTTTATCCAAAGTTGTTTCTCTTCACAATAAAACTATGCCATTCTCAATAATAAATAAAGTTGTGGCCAAGTTCTGTCAAAATATGTCAGAGTCCTTACTTCCAAGGCAAACAATATTCCCCTGCATAATCAAAAGCATTTTATTCTTTTAAGTAACCTGGTGCTTTGCTCCTCTTTGAAAATTTAAATTTTGCCACTACTTTATCAGTTTGTCTTCGTGGTCGTTAGATCACCTCTGTAGAGAGTCTGTCCAGCCCTGGCTTCAATCATTCTTAAAGGTTGCGATTGTGTCCACCACCACCACCTCTTCTGTAAAGAATGCTTTGTTCAGAAATAAGCTATCTTTAGTAGGATTCCCTTAAAGAAACATTTTTGTAAAATGTATCAAAAAAAAAATTGGAGGGGGGAGGGAGAGTTGTCAGAGGACTAGAGCTTGTGCTAATGTGTTCACTAAACTGCTGTATGTTATATTGTGGTTACTTTAATGATCCTGAAAACCCTATTAAATCCCTCAATACTCCTTTGAACCTTTGTCATGTTATATATTCAGCACTGAATTAAGACAGACTTTTCAACAATGGATGTATCAACTACTTTTCAGTCAAGGTTCACTGAAAATAATTTAGACTGCAGTTCTGGTCTCTTGTCTCCTTTTTCTTTTTTTTGAAAAAGCTCTCCTGGTATGTACACGGTCTGACCATTTGATGTTGATCTTTCACTATAATATGGTGCTTAATTCTCCATGCCTTGTGTACACTGATGTATACAAATAGATTCTAGGGCCCTATTTCCTCTATGGAAATAATTTTTGAGCTTTATATATTTAGAATTTCTCACTACAAATGGAGTTTGATACAACTTTAGGAGATTGTTGCATAGCAAAATTCTTAAGACAGCTTTGAATCTGGCATTTTTCTGTTCATTGACTATCTGGTTTATTGGTATGTATCGGGAAGAGGAAAAGCACTTCAACATGCAATTTAAATATATGGAGGAAGTCTTGTCACTGAATTCTACCCTGATTGTGAAGTCACAGGAAGGGGAGTGGTTTGATTTGGCCTATGATCTTGTGATATCACAACAATGGTTGCATTGATGTCTTGATCTTTGACCTGAAATGACATTACAGGAAGTTATGTCAACTGTGGCATCATATTGCCCTTGCCTGGGCACTGCTACCAATTCTTGCACTGCCTGTTTCCCATTTTAAGATGAGAACCTGGGAACGTTGAAAAAACTGCTACATTATATAATAAAAACATATTTCATTTGAATTTTATTTATGGAGCTCAAATATATAAAATATAAAAAACAAAAAGAACAGCAAGGAGTTATGTCCTAACTTCTAAAGACCTAACACATTTTGACCTATACAGGTCTTCCTTGGAGGTTAGTATTAAGTACACACAATTGTTTTTTTTTTAAAAACACAGAGATATATATAAAATATGTTTTTATATCATTTTGAAATCACCAGGGTAGTAAGCCAACTTCTATATTCAAGTGGAGGTCCCTGGCATATCCACTGGATGTCAAATGTTCATATACAGATAAGGGGCTGTCTTCAATAACCTTCCCTGGTTTTGAATAACACCTGCTGTGTATTCTTGTGTGTCCTGCTCAGGATGTGAACTGCTCCACATCGGGGGTGGGGGAATGAGAAGAAATGTTGTTTATCAGTCTTGTCTCAAAAATAAAGTAGACAAGGGTAGTCAACCTGTGATCCTCCAGATGTTCATTGACTACAACTCCCATGAGCCCCTGCCAGCAAACACTGGCCGGGGCTCATGGGAATAGTAGTCCATGAACATCTGGAGGACCACAGGTTGACTACCCCTGGACTAAAGGTCGGATTCAGTATAAGGGAGCTTCATGTGTTTGTATGTGCACAATGCCTTACTAAGGGCCATTTCATGTAGCAAGAGACAGTTTTTCATTTCACTACTGGAGATCTCATTACAGAAATAATACTGTACAGCCATTACAATGAAATTGAAACCTTGTGTGTGTTTGTAGATACAGATCCTAATTTTCAAAGGATTATTAAACAATTCTGGATTGTGATCACAGTGAGGCGGCAAAAAACTCATACAATGCTTTAAAAGACAGCAAGTGAGCACAAAATGTTAAATTAGGCCTGAAGAGAAAGAATGGCTTGAGTATTCCATGTCAGGTGATGGAAATACAGAGCAAAATGTAAATAGCCATTGCTAGTAAGATTGATAAAACTTGCCAGTGGGCTCTAGGACTAACTGAAGTAGTTCCTACAATTAGGAATCCTCAAGGATTTGTGGGAGACATCTCATTTCCCCTTCCCCCACCACATCTCTTTTCTCTTTCCCTTCTAGCTTCTCCCCTTTCTGCTTCCTTCTCTCCTTTTGGAGTTACCAACCTCCAGGCAGGGCCTGGAGCTCTCCTAGAATCACAACAGATCTTTCAAATATAGAGATGAGTTCTCAGTTAGGGTTGGGAATTTCCTGGAGGTTTTGAAATGGAGCATTGGGAGGGTGAGGTTTAGGAAGGGAAGCAACTTCAGCAGGGTATATTGTCATAGATGCTGCCTCCAAAACAATCATTTATCTAAGGGAACTGATTCCTATCATCTGGACAGTTTCCACCTGGAAGTTGGCAATCCTAGGTCCCCTGAGTAGTGTTGGAAGACTTCAGATTACATCTTTTCCATGGAATGATTTATCCAGTTTTCTCAAGTACTGGCCTTAGAATGGACAGAAACCACAGCTCCATCCTTTCCTTGTGGCTTCCTGTGTTCTCTCAGTGCATGGGAAAGAACATGAAGATCTCACTTCTCACTGTGGCAATGTAAGAAATCTGTTGAGATGGTACAGCAAGGAAATAGGAAATAGACATGTGGCTATTATTTTTATCAGAACCACACACTGTATCCATTCCATGGAATCATAGAATCATGGAGTTGGAAGGGACCTCCAGAGTCATCTAGTCCCACCACCTGCATAATAATACAATAAACTCACAACTACCTGCCCACCCACAGTGGCCCCAATTTATGTCCAGATGTTGCCCCTCCCCCCCAAAAAAAATAGAATCCCTGGACATTTTTGCCTGGAGCTTTATTTTACCACCATAAATACATAACACCATTCTACATTACAACAGCTTGGGAAATATTTACATAAATAGTGTACCTGATTTGTGAATCGTCAGTTGAAATCGTTTATATTTTAGTATATCAGTTACTGCCTTCCTTGATGTTGAATAACGTTTTGTACTGAAGAGTTTCCTCTAAAATATTAACATAATGGTTTTAAATTAATAAGGGGGAAAATCAAAAGAATGGTGAACCAGAACATGTCTGGCAATCACAGTCCCAGTGAATGTGCATGTATTATAGTGCAGCTATCTCAGGTACTAAGAAGGGACTCTTGTGGCGCAAAGTGATAAGGCAGCAGACATGCAGTCTGAAAGCTCTGCTCATGAGGCTGGGAGTTCAATCCCAGCAGCCGGCTCAAGGTTGACTCAGCCTTCCATCCTTCCGAGGTCGGTAAAATGAGTACCCAGCTTGCTGGGGGGTAAACGGCAATGACTGGGGAAGGCACTGGCAAACCACTCCATGAGTCTGCCATGAAAACGCTAGAGGGTGTCACCCCAAGGGTCAGACATGACCCAGTGCTTGCACAGGGGATACCTTTACCTTTATCTCAGGTACTAGTAAATGAAAGGGAACACAAGCATAATTAAGTCAATCATTTCAAAACATATTCATAATAATATATATTGCATTATACCCACACATTCAAATTATAATGCATAACTTTTTAACTGTATTTGGTTTTTTTAAGAAATGTTTTAGGAATATTACTGTGATGGTTGGTCTTAAAAAAACCCCTCCTAAAATATGGCCTATATGAATACAGATGAATTGACCTTGACTAGGAACAGTCCTTTTTGTTTAAGCAATCTCAGTAGCAATTGCCAGTAGTTTCAATTCAATGAACCACATTACAATAAAATCATGTTTACATTTCATAATCCAACAGTAATGTATTTAAGCCCAGGTGGTATTCCACTACAAGACAAAATACATAGAACACTTCCAGAGAGCAAGTGAAAACAATCCCATAGATAAGAATAAGGTATCTCCTGTGCAAGCACCGAGTCATGTCCAACCCTTGGGGTGACACGTTTTCTTGGCAGACTCAGTATAGGGTGGTTTGCCATTCCCTTCCCTAGTCATTACTATTTTACCCCCAGCAAACTGGGTACTGATTTTACCAACCTCGGAAGGATGGAAGGCTGAGTCAACCTTGAGCCGGCTGCTGGGATCAGATTCCCAGCCTCATGGCCATAGCTTCAGACAGCATGCCAGCTGCCTTACCACCCTGCACCACAAGCGGCTCTTAGATATGAATACACAGTATCAAAAATATATACATACCATTGCATGGGAAGATCAAACCCTCTCCCTTCATAAGATATACAATAGCCCAATTACTTCTCTGATACATGCTTTTTTGTGATCTTTCACTTGTTCTAAGAAAAAACATTATGCAACTTCCATTCTGGAATTTAACCATGGAACAGCAGCTGCCTGGTCCTAGGTTTGATCTATAGTTTTTAGGACAACTAGATTCCCATTTTGTTCAGATGATGATAAGTTGTCATTCCTTGGCTCTGATTATCATCAACCAGTTTTAAAGATTTTCACAGAACAGAATCCAAAATACCTACAGAACTCACCGGAAAGCCTGAGAATGGTCCTTTTTCTCTCTGCTGTATCTGCAGGGACCACAAATTAGCAGGATGTGTTTCCAAAATTATAATTTTAAATCAATAAAAGAAAGTCAGGAAGGCCATGTCTATCATTTTCATTAAATACCAGGAGTATCGTTATCATATCAAAAAGTCATTTTGCAATATCAAAACAATACCAGTAGATCCCAAATGGCAAGCATGCCCTTTCCAAAATTACAATGTGAAATTAGTTTTTGGTCTTGTGCTCCCTTTCCCCCAAATCAGCAAAAGAGCCTAGGACGGAGCCAGCAAATTGCAGCTGCTCTAGACATTAAATGACTACTGTTTGTGTGGGCAGAATATGATGTGTTTAAAGAGTTTGTTTAAAAAAAAAAGTTTAAAGGAAGCAAATCTACAACTCAGTTGGGGAATGTTTCTTCTCTCTTCCCCCTCACTCAGTTTTTCTTCTGCCTCTTGGACATGATTCCTAAATCTGATATTTATCTGGAGTGAAACATCAGAATTGGAAATATTCAGTGGTGCCTTTTGTGCTACGAATATTGCTCATTCAATCCTTTATTTAATATATTGGGCATTGTATCAGGTTGGCAATATCACCTAACATGGAGATCAAGATTTTTTTTTTCCTGTCATGAATGTACACAAAAAAATTCCTATGATTTAATCATCCTAATGTTTCCCAGTGTCCCCAGCCACAGACATCAGGACAACAAATATTGAGATATGTAGGAAGGTGTTTTTTGTGATTACTTCCAGGGTTTTGGCATCTTTCAAATATGATTTAGAGTACATGAACAAGATTTTCTAAATACATTATATTGGATAAAACCAGCACTATACCCTATTTCATGCCTGGGGCAAGTGACTGGGCAGAGCATGGTGATGTGGGGGACAGGGGAGGGGCCTCTACAGAGAAAAACCCACCCATGAACCACACCCCTGGTGCCCAATGTCTTGCCAGTCCCACTGAGGGCAGCAACAGGAGAGCCAGCTGTCTCAGGCCACAAGTACCTCAGCTCATTCTCATCATCAGAAAGATGCAATGGGGGTCTGGTGGCTGTTGGGAGGATGGCTCAAACCAGTGCCTGCACCAGAGTGATCACATTTTGGGAACCAAACAAAATAACCCAGAAATAAATCCCCAAATAGTGATGATGGTACTTAAAAACAGGTCCGGGATTAATATGCAAATATTTGAAGGACACATCCCTCATTGAGTTTTCTTTCCCAGTCCCATCAATCACTACATACCTGTCCCTCCCCATTCCAACAGATAAGCCTGTGTTATTCTCAAAGTACATTTAGCCTTTCCTAACCGGCCTTAGTTAGGAGGCAGGCAGAATTAATGTGGCTTAAGTGCTACTATCTAATTAAACGCTCCAGAACATTTGCGGATGAGGGAAGCTAACCATATAACACACTGTGAGCTGACCAGTGCATTTGCCTGGGGATGGAATTCAATTATGAACAGCATCCTGTGCTCCTGTATACACAATAGCATAGGGGAATAATGTTAATGAATAACTTTTCACAGCAAAAACTGATGTGCAGGAATGGAAAGCAAGGTATGCTATAGTACCACACAAGTGTTGAGCTGGGTTGATTTAGCCCAGATGCTGGAGAAACCATTGGAAAGCCTCTTTAAGAGTCCTTATTAAGAAAGTTAACAAACGGCAGCTGTACAAAGTTGTTGCTGTTGTTGTAGTAGTTTTTTTTTTAATTTAACCAACATCTTCTTTCCTGGAATCTTCAGCTATGGTGTATCAGAGCAATAAAATTTCACAATGATTTCTACTATAAAGTCCAACAAAAGGGATGGACAGGCTCCCCTTTCTATGCAAGATAAACAATACTAAGGAAGAATAAGATTACTAACCATTGCAGTGGTGATGGCATGTTTACCATTCTTAAAGTAGCACTTATGTATGTGCTGCTTAGGCAAAACCTGTCAATAAATCAGCAATATGGCTTATTATAGACCAAGAGATGTATATGAACATCAGGGTATTTATTATGCTGCAAACATTAACACCAATTGTAGTTAATTGTTTATTGACCAATAAACTATATCCTCTCCTGAAACTGGGGAAGTAATTGTGGAACAATAAATTGCAAAATATGTTAAAATCTAAACTCTGAAGGCAGTAAAAGAGGGTCATCGGAGCATTACTTTTAGAAACAAGATCATGCTGGCTATATGTGAATGGGGAAAAAAAAGATTAAAAACATCTGTCACTTTCTACAAGTCCCATGATGCCCAAGAGTGATCATGATTTTGCATGCAAACACTATTGTTATTCTCCGTTTTGCACTATCAGGGTCACAGTCTGCTACCTCAGTGTGATAGCACAAATATTCAAACAAAGGGATAGACATGAACTGGGAAAATGCAGTTCAGTTCATGGTTTATGGCATGCACGATTCATGAACCACATACTATCATGAACTTTTTGATGCTAGATGAATTAGTTTGGCTCATAAGGTTTGAGATATGGTAAAACACTCCCTGGTGTGCTAAAGACACCAAACATGTAGGGGATCACCAGCTGATTGTCTTCTACCTGTCCTCCAAGTTTGGCAAGGGTGGATTTACAAGGTTCAAATCACATCCCCCTTTCAAAGGTGCTTCCAGGAAAGTGATTTCTGGAAAATTACAGGTGCCCATTCAGGAGGTTCGGGAATGTATGGAGTGGATCCTGTGCAAGCTAGAGACACCAAATCTCTACCTGACCTCCAGGTTTGAAGAGCACTGGATTTATGAGGTCTGAGTTATGACCCCACAAAGAAGATGCCCCCATCATTCATTGTTTCCAATGGGAGGGAAGCAAGGACAATAGAAGTGCCACAGAAGAGAATCTGTTGCAGTAGTACTGAAAGTTGGAGGTATTTTTTTCCAGTTACTGTGTTAAAACTACTTCTCCTGCTTACAATACCAAGCAACATATATCTAATAATTTAACAATTAAAAAGTATATAATGCAATTTTTAAAATTATGCGCAAATAACAGTATAACACAATCCAACCTCATGTAATTGACAGCATGCGGTTTCATTGTATGCCTTCTTGAAGTTGACAACTTATTTTAAAGAAGGCTTCTAGTAAGGATATCTGATTAAATTTGTCTCTAAGGGCAATAGAGACAAATTTCATCAGATATCCTTACTAGAAGCCTTCTTTTAAAATAAGTTGTCAACTTCAAGAAATACAAAGATACCATTCATGAACTGCCACAATACACTATGAACAGCACCAAAGTTTAAGAAAAGTTTATGCCCATCCCCTTCCATGAACATTGCTTTGCAACCCCAAACCAGTCAAAATTTGACAAACTTTACTTTGTGAGATGACTATCCAAGAAAATATCATTATGTCAAAGCTAGGTGTCAAAGTATCCCAAGAAAAATCAAATTCCCACATACATCATGAAGTCGTATAAGGTTTTAATGCAATTGTACAGCAACTTTCTTTAACAGCTACCATCCATCCAAAAATCTGCTACTAGTTCATTTAGAGCTGCCTTTCTGTTTTTCACGCACCATTAAACATGATACATGTACATCTGTCCTTCTGTGTTTTATGCATACTGACAGTGGAAGAAGGGATGAAGCAAGTGGAATATGTGGATTTGGTTATAGGGCAAGATTTAAAACCTTTGGGAAATGAAACAAGTGATTTCTAGAAATAAAGAAAGGGGGACATCTAAAATTTAACTAGTCTTGATTTTAGAATGTTATTTCCAACTTAAATATTTAAGAAATAAATTAAGAGATAAATATTGAGTAATGCTTCATATTTTGCTTCTTTGACTGGTGTGCCAATAATTCTCATCCTGTTGAAAAATGACCTTGAATTGAAGGATTTGTCTAATTATGTAAAACACATTAAGAAGAAAAGCTATTTTGGCAGGAGTGGATGATAAAAAAAAAGAAATTATTTGGATAGTGAAAAGCTTTACCAAAGAAAAGAAAAATCATTTGATCTATTAATAACGAAGAAGCCTTTTCTGATCTTTCTTGTTTTTCTTTTATCCATCCTCTTGAGAGAGAATATCGAGTTATGAAGTATGTCAGGAGGTTGCCCATAAAACATGCTGAGTGCTTAGAACCAATGCAACCAACTAGTAAAACCATTGAAAATTAATCTTTAGCATCTGCAATATGTTGGAAAAGGGCAATGTCTGATGTACAAAGAAGAGAAAATGTTCCTCTGGGGGGCACCGAGAAGACAACAAGGATAATGAGGTCAGCATCTTCTCTCCCAGAAAGTGTTATTCCTTGTCTGTCTCCAGATTACTCCTGTTTGGGCAATCTCCCCCTTTTCTTGGAAGTGCCACACTCAATCTTACCCTCTTTCTCTGAGCTAGTGATGTAGTTGGGAACCTTTCTTTTTTCTCCTATTTCCTATCAAGTATATTAATTCCTAGAGCTTTATCTACTCTTTCGTCGGGCTGTGCACCATTGTTGTATTAATTACTCTGCCAACAGAGGTTGACTTGCAGTGGGGTATGTAAGCTGCAATGAGATGTGACACAGCTGTTCTGGATTTTAAATGCCCACAGCTTTTATTTCAACACATAACAAGGTTGGCACCAATTAGAAGAGAGCCTGACCTGCCAACCAGCTGACTGGTTCCCTAAACCCCAAACTCTGAGAGGTGCCCTGGAGCTCCTTCTTATTCCCAGCCAGGAACTAGGATCTCCCTGCCTCCCAGAATCCTATTGTAACTGGGAAGAGACCTTTGTGGAGGAGCCAAAGCATTCCAACCTCAGTTGGCTACCTCCAGGTCCCCTGGCCAATGGGTCTGTTTAAGCCTACCCAGCCAGGTCAGCCTCCCAATTGCTATGCCACCTCTTAGGAGGCCCTGACAAACCCTCAGGGGCTCCTGTATGCAGACAGGGCCCCTGCCGACAGGATCTTTCTCATGGCAAACTCCTGCAGCTGTGACAAGAAAATTCAATGTGCAATTCAACACAACCATAAAAAGCAGGGTGGGAAGGAGGGAAGGTGTCCCCCAAAGAGCCAGGAGAAAAGAGGTGGAGGCCAAGCATGTGGCACCTTAAATAGGTGAGTTCAGGCCCCACCTTCTGCTGAGCCATTCTAGCGTTCCGCCACTAGGCCCACGCATACGCCTATCGGCACGCCATCACACCTGCCTTGTAGCTGCCCCCATGCTACATCAACACATGGCCTTGGTAAATCTCAGCCATGCTATTATAGTAGCTCAGATTATGCATATCTCTGATTGGAAATAGAAAGATTGCTCTTGGCAACTATTTTCTTTCTATAAACAAAAAGGCTTCTCAGAAATATAGTAATTTACACTTTGGCCCATTATGCATGACCGCCGAAACAGCGATTTCGGGTCACATGGAAAACGCAGAGAGGGAAGAAGCGAAGCAAACCATTTATGTACGGGACGGGATGCAATGGCGGCAAAACCCAGAGTAACCAATTATGTACGCACTTCTGGTTGCACCCCGGTCACCCGGAAGTTGCACTTTCTTCCGCATTTCGCTGTGACTTTTTCGGTGGCGTGCACCGAAGCTGTGGCCGGTTGCAGCCGGCTCCGTGCATTATCGGTGATTTTAGTCGCCGCCATTCCACCCCGAATGTGTGCTATCTCCCCCGTGCATAATGGGCCTTTGAGGGAGTTTTAACACACACACATGCTGCGGGTAGGAAAATATTTCAATATACAAGCAGGAATGTTAGAAATGGTGGCACAGCTCTCGCATACATTTCCATGGGTACAAGAGAAAGCATTTTTTTTCAATTTCTCCTCATAGCAGTACAAAACATACCATAAAATTCTATTCCTGGGAGAAGTCCCAGGAATACCTTCGGAGGAGACTTAATAGTCTTTTTCTCTGAGAGAGGCAAATAATAATTTATTTATTTACTTTTATTTATAGTCAGCCTTTCTCAGTTTCTCTGAGCCAGTCCACTGGGAGAGTGGTATAGAAATTAAACAAACAAGGCGCAAAGTAGGTTACAGAACAAAAGCAATGGACCCATAGCATTACAATGAACAATGCTACAGTATAGAATTAAAAGACAATAAACTAAGGTCTCAGATGTGACATGAATGTAACAAGGAAATTTATCCAT
Organism: Paroedura picta; assembly: GCF_049243985.1. NCBI lineage: Eukaryota > Metazoa > Chordata > Lepidosauria > Squamata > Gekkonidae > Paroedura > Paroedura picta. The sequence continues at coordinate 81,613,149 of NC_135374.1, read as the reverse complement.
GCAGGTTTACACATGCCAGCATCAAGATTACATCTGATTTCAAGTTCTTATGGGAACTGCATTCGGACACATGGGATTTATGACACAGGTACACAATGCACTGTTTTGGTTATGATAATGTGTAAATTTCAATAACATGGATTAAACACAATGTTGACCATTAGAAATCCTGTACTAGTATGTTTCTTCTTTACCAACTATTTTTAAATGCAGCATCAATACCAGTTCAAGCTAAGGAGCTGGCCTGCCTATTAATGTTCTTGATGCTCCTAAAATCCATTTTCTCTACCAAGCTCCCAATTCTTATTGGGGGAAAATGAAGAAAATCTAATCAGCTTAATTGGATCATTATAATGCATGGCAATACTCAGAGCAGTTCTAGAACAACCATTTGGCGAAATAATGTTGAATGTCTAACATTATTCAAAAGGCAAGAATATATTATTGTGTCTGATGCCACAGGTGGCACACTTGTAAAGGTCATTCAATGCAATATTGCTCAGATTAAGGATAATTAATACTAAATTACCCTCTATTCAAAGCTGTTAATTCAATGGTTGGCATTTTTAACACATTTTTTTCAGTATGCTTTATCCCCCCCCCCCCCCATTCTGCAGGGATTGGGTAAGAGACATGGATTTTCTAGCAAGTATTCTTGGTTAGAAAGTAGGATCTGAAGGAGATGAAGCATTTAATGAAAAAAAATCTCTACTCCCTAAAGCAGACTGATGTTCTCACATAGCTAAGCAGATCTGGCTCTTGACAGCTCTGAGGGTAAAACAAATGTATTGACAGTAAAAACAATGCTTCCCAGATAGGCAGTGACCTCATGCAAAGTACCTTGGTTTGTCTGCAGTAATTTCATCACATACAGAATCCGATTAGCAGTGTAATGATATCTGAACAAGGATGAATACAGCTATTTTTTCAAGCAGCAATGATGGAGTCCCCTCTTCAATGGGACCTTACAATGAGTAGTCCTTCCACAGTGCTACAAATGGAAGGGTAGTTTGCCTGCCTGCATGTTAGCTTGGCAGTCTCATTTTAGCTTAGAACAACTGAATTTCAGCACACACAGGAAGATGGGGGGGAATGCACTTCCACAAGCATTTCTGATTTGATAGGATCCAACCCAGTATTTTTTAAAATTCACTGACAATTTCAGAGAGATAGTTCCAAAATTCTCCGTAGATATATTTTAGTGGATTTTGGAATTACCTGGCCTTATTTCCACAAGTGCATTGCCTGGTGCTTGAAATGAAGACATGAGGCAGTAGCATATGGATTCAGCAATGTTTATTAATAACATCTGTAATAAAAATTAAAACATTAAAAGTTTAATGCAGATTGGCTTGCATGAAAAGCAGTAACTATTATTGGCCCTGACCTAGACAATCTAAAGGACTCCACAAAAGCTTCATAGGAGCAGGGAATAGCAAATCAACCTTTTCTTGCCTTGAAAACCCTATCGGGTTCTCTGACTTGACATCAGCTTCCATCACCAACCCATTCAACAATGATTTGGTCTAAATCTCTGTGCATCAATGTTTAACTGTGAGACCGCCACACCCATGTAAATTCATCTAAAATTGTATAATTAAAAGAAACATATATTTTGCTCTTTCCTTTTGACTTCCGTCTACCACATACTTCTCTTTCCACAGTTGGGATATCTGAAATGGATTAGTATACAACAGGGGTAGTCAAACTGTGGCCCTCCAGATGTCCATGGACTACAATTCCTATGAGCCCTTTGCCAGCGAATGCTGGTAGCGGGCTCATGGGAATTGTAGTCCATGGACATCTGGAGGGCCACAGTTTGACTACCCCTGGTATACAACTTTCCCAATGTTAAGTAATACTGGAAGTAGTTTGAGTCTCTGTATAACATGCTCTATTGCTCTGTATAAATGCTCCACAGAAGATTTGGTTCATTAGGCCAAAACCTAAATATCACCAAAAATATTTATTTTGCTTAGATAAAGATCTTATTTTGTAAATTCTGAAGAGTACAGCTCAGCAGCAATTATCTTAATAAAACATTGCCTCCCATGCATCTAAAAACAATGTCCACACACACAACCATATAAACCAGAATTTCTTATGTCTGTGTGCTGGATTATATTAATTTTGTGTATGTGTCTGTTTGGGTGTTTAACCTCCCCCCCCCCAATTATTTTATGCCTCTATTTTCAATGGTAAGGTAAAGGTAAAGGTATCCTCTGTGCAAGCACCGAGTCATGTCTGACCCTTGGGGTGACGCCCTCTAGCGTTTTCTTGGCAGACTCAATACGGGGTGGTTTGCCAGTGCCTTCCCCAGTCATTACCGTTTACCCCCCAGCATGCTGGGTACTCATTTTACCGACCTCGGAAGGATGGAAGGCTGAGTCAACCTTGAGCCGGCTGCTGGGATTGAACTCCCAGCCTCATGGGCAAAGCTGTCAGACGGCTGCCTTACCACTCTGCGCCACAAGAGGCTCTTTTTAAAGATATGGTAGCAAGGGAATTAACAGTATGAAATTAAACAGCAAAAATATGTTCAGCATATGAGAGAAGGTATTCAGTATTTGTTTTCAATTAGCTCCCTAAAGTGATCTTCTATCTCTGATCATTACATTTTTTGTCCAAGATTTAGGAACAAATTTCAATTAATCTCATTAGTAAATGAGCAAATTATATATCTTTTTGGCTAACCACTGACATTATAACAAGCATTTATCATTTCCTTTCACTATTTATTTACATTCTAATTTGGGTTGGAGGTACATGAATTAAACGGATTGAATTTTCAAGTGGCACCCCCTCCACAGTCAATTTTCATTATTTCTTCTCCCCGTATTGAGTCACATCAAAGGTAGTAGACAGCGAAGGAAAACCCTGATCTGAATCAAAAGAAGCCAATTAACAAATCTCATTTGGTGTTAATTGCAACTGCAGTCTTCATCTTCATTTAATCAACACCTCAGTCAAGTAATCTAAAAAGTCTCAGGGAGAGACATTGATTTCATTCACAGCTAGAATTGTATTGACAAGCTTTATCCTATAAGCATCTTCTATTTGCAAAAGGCTAAAATGATTCCATTCCATGTAAAGTTATCATATAATATTTGACGTGCTGTAGCTATTGGTAAAACAAGGTCTGGATTCACACAATTTACCAGGATGCTGCATATCAGCTTTTGCAATGGAGAGGATGTGACACCATCTAGATGTTCAATGTAAATATTTGATCAGGTGACATCTCAGAGCACATGACTTTTTCTATGTTTAAAAACATGAGTCAGGAATGATACAAGGAATAAGTATGAAATATTTCTTTTCTTTGCAAAGCTCTGGAAACAGTTGTAGCCTATAAGGTGAATTCTAATGGGAAGAGTGTGTTAACATACAAATAAAAAACTCAAAAAAAAAACTTTCAGTCATAAACACCTACCATGAGCCTTTAGAACTCTGAGATTATTTAATTCAAGTTTTTCTGAACCCATTTGCATCTCTTCCATTTTTATTAGTTAATTTGTTTCCTCTTCCACTCCCCAAAACAGAGGCTTTAAAAAAATATATAGCATGTACAAAATAAGAAGTATCTAAGAAGCCTATAAAAGTACAAAATCCTATTGAGAGATAATTTCCTTTGTCTATACATATCACAGTTTTTAATGGTGGATCTCATTGTTGCTGTATCTTGACTACTGAAAACAGAAATCTATGGAACTTTGCAAACTCATATTTGTCCAGAGACAGCACCATTTCCATTTCAGAGCCATAATACTAGGAGTTAACTGTGGGAAAACATAGTATTAGTATCTAATATACTTAATCTAATATACTTCATCTGCAGGTCATCTGGAACTGGTCATTGGTTACAGGAATTTAGATGTGAAACCTATTAAAAACAAAGGAAGTCAGGAAAAGTAACTTAGTAAGTGAGTAGAATGTACATATGCACACTGCTATACTCCCACCAATGGCTGTAAATGAAAACTTTGTATGGCATGAAAGCACATGGCACTGTACATGCATGGGACTACCCTGTCAACTCACTGTCAGTATGTAGCCCACAATGGATTCACGGGACTTCATATTTGCAGGGATATTGGTGGATTATGATTAATGTGTTTATGCTAGTTCTTACATTAAACTTAAACACCTTGAGAAATGCCAGATGAGAAATATATATTTATAAAAGAAGGAGGTACTGGAGATCATATTTCAAATTTACACTGGCTACCGGAGCATACAAGAAGATTTCATATGAACATCCATTTATGTTTCATAGATTACAGCATGGGTGTTTTTTATTATTATTATTTTGTGGTTCATGAAAGCTATGCTTTTAAAGAAACAGGTGCACCACAACATTGTTTTTATATGCAACCTGTAAGGGCAAGAGGCTACTGTGAGCACAGAAAGTGAAGAAAGTGAAGAAACAGAACGGTTTCCAATTGGCAAAGGTGTCAGACAAGTATGCATTTCATCACTCTATTTCTTCTGTATGCAGAACATATCATCAGGAAAGCTGTATTAGATTTAGTTGAAGGTAGAGTAAAAATTGGTAAAAAGAGCATTAACAGTCTGAGATATGCAGATGGCACCAATTACTGACAGAAAATGAAGTCCCTGACTTTGCTCCAAGTGCCTCGACTGAGGATGAGCCAAGTACCGTCCCCAGACATGGGCATTTGACCACAAATAATAGAGTGTGACCATAACTCAGTGGTAGAGCACTTGCATGAAGAAGGTCACAGGTTTAATCTTCAGCATCTCCAGTTTAAAGAATGAGGTAGTAGGTGACATGAAAGTCCCTTTCTGAAAATCTGAACAGCTGCTGCTTGTCTGCCAATACTGACTTTGACAGATTGATAGTCTGATTCAGTATAAGGCAGTTTCAGGTGTTCATGTGTCCAGATTTTCCAGTATAATCTGCCTGTCTATTGTCTTAATTCATGAGGCAGAATGTATCTAGAGGCTATAGGCTGTGAAGACGTCTTCCTCATCCTGTTCCACCTTTCTTTGTCCTTCAGTTTTAAAAGATGGCAGTCACCCATTTTGTATTAGATAATATAATTTAGGTTTCACTGTGTGGATATCTTGCAATATAATATCATATTGTATTGTATTCTACATACACAAATAACTGTTTCCTTTCCTATCATTCTGTAAACTGGATTTGTGTTATTTTATTTTCATTCTGTGTAATCACCTGAATCATCCTGCCATCCACATTTTTTTCTGGCACTCTGTAAATTGTGCTTCTTAGATGTTATTTTAATTTCATATCAGTCACATGCTGCCTTCCTCCAGTTATTTCCCCCACTTCATTAGAATTTGAGATAGTGTTTTCAAGTGGTATAAAATGCAAAGCAAGCTGTTAGACAAAAGAAATGAGGATCAGATAGATTTTTTTATGCCAAGCAAATAAATTGTAGGAAAATCTGGAGTCGCAACCAAACAAAATCCTTCTTGATTTGTCTAAACAGGATTATTTTTCCATTGCATTGGGGTGCAGGTATAAAAATATGTTAATCTATAGCTCTACTGTACAATCTTTGCCAAGATTTCATAGCTAAATAACAAAGTGCACTGTACTAAATCGGCAAAAGGAACATTGTTTCCAGCATGCCTTTGGTACTGCAATACATGTGGCAACACTAACTGCAGGGACAATTAGCCCGCTAGGTTCCCCAATTCATTCTGGTGCCATGGAAGAGCTTATATTACAACAGAAGAATGTGCCATTTGAGTCACAACTGGCTCATGACAACCTATGGGTTGTTCATTGAAACAGACAAACAGAAGTGGTTTGCCAGTGACTTTGCCTGCAAAGAAAGCCCAGTTCCTCAGTGTCTCCTTTCTAGGTACTAACCGTGGCCAACCCTGCTTAGATCCTGGGCTCCAACCAAAATAACAAAATACATAGTGTGCATGTTTTCAAATTCCATAAAACCCTATGAGGCTGGATGTTAAAGGGGTGGGATGTGGGAAACAAACAAACAAAGAAAAACAGGTCATGTATACCTTTTTAATGTCAGTTTTAGTCCAAAGTTTCTACTTTATTAAAAAATACACATAGACACATGCATTTGATATAAAAATGATTATGTATTTGCTAAAGGAATTTGGTCCATATATATGTAAGGAAGGAAAAGTGATTGTCAGAAGAAATATGATTTTGCTCTACAGAGCATCACATGAGGAGGCTAATAGTGAAGGAAAATGAGAAATAGGAGGAGATAATAATCTTCATGAAGAAATACATCTGTCAGAGAGAAATAAGAGGGCAGGTCATGGACAGTTCCCAGTGGCTGCCTGCCATATGCATGCAGTTAAATAGGTTTTTCCTTTGATGGGATACTTTGAACAAGATGAATGATGCCAAAAGCTGGTTAAAATAGATTCCTACTGCAACTAAACTCTGATTTATAAGCTGTAATTTGTTGGGTACTCCTATTTATAAAGCTCATCTAAGCCGTATACTTGTGCAAGCACTGGCATGTACAAGAAATAAAATCACACTGTGCCACAGAAATAATTTTTGTGTACTAATCGTGAATTTCCTCTGAACCTACAGTATTTCACATACAAAAAAAGAGGACACTATTGAATAGGTGGAGGAGTGGAAGGTGGCAGGTGACTAATGTTGCATTTACTTCTAACCAGAGTTACATCTTTCCAAATCCATTGAAGCAATAGGCTTGAAAGGATAAATCTTGTTTAGGATTACATTGAATAATTATTATTATTATTGTTTTTTATAACCCACCCTTCCAGTGCTCAAGGCAGGTTACAACCTTAAAAACACATACAAAGTTAAAACATTAAAACATTCTGGCTCTGCCAGTCCTGCCCTTGACTAAATCCCAGATGGGGGAGGATTGACAGGAGCAGGTTTTCCATCTCCTTCATTCCTGAGTGGTGAGGCCAGATACTATGGTGGATGTTATGTTTTGGCCTCAACCATAAGCCAGAGTCTAAACTCTAGACAACGGAGGTGGTACTTGTCCGGACCAATAAAAGTATAAGGCAATGGAGGTGATGACCTGCTAGCCTTAGCACCACTTTGCATAGGACAGAAGGAAACTGGATGATTGGACAGGAAGGATACCACTTCCTTGCTGCCTACCTTCCCCTCTTTGGGCTGCGAGGCTGGGTTAGGGCATGGATAGATAAATGGCCTCCTCCTCTCTTCCCTCCTCATGTAAGATGGCTGGAATAGGACAGTTCAGGGAAGGAGCACCATTTTCCAGAACTGTTTTCCTCTCCCAGTCCATTCCTGGAATCATCCTAACTGATATTTTTGTGGCCAGAATTTCCAGCATTTCTGCCAATAATCACACTGTCTTATTGGACTGGGGATGGTTCTCTGTTTTTATGGAGTCAAGTTGCTTGCCTGTGCTATTCCCTTATCTGATGGAGATGGAGATGATAACATGCTAGGCTAGACAGGCATGGGAAATGACTTATTTGTATCTGCTGTAAGGGAAGGCAGATGGCTGGGGGGGGACGGGAAATGGAGCAGTTTGCCATCTGCAATAATATGCAGGCATCATCAGCCATTCCACACTGGCAGCCTGAAGCACTTGTATGAATTTGCAGGCAGCATGTCTACAAATATGGTAGGAAAGATAAAAGTGGACAACCAAGCCCCCAACCATAGTCTGTTTACCTGCCCTGAAAATATGCCAAGGCAAAGTTTATTTGACTGGTTGATTTATTTAGCATACTAAATAGTAGAATTGTAGGCCAAAGTTTCACTCACCAGACAATAAACACACATGGCAAGGAAGGATCAAGTCAGCATTATATGAAAGAAAACTAAACTGAGGATCTGAAAACTGTAAATGGAGGTGCACATTTTACTTGAACAGGTTGACCTGGCTTTTCCCATTCCCAGAAGGAAATAAGAGCTGTGTGGAAGGGCATGATGTCTGTGTGGAAACACAGTTATGCACATTGAGACTGAAATGGAGACCAAGATCTCAGAAATTTAACCCTTATCAATAATCTCTCAAGCAGAGCAAGAACTAAAGACTTGATACGGTTTTTGAGGATGAACACTTGTATTTAACTATTTAACATATTTAACTGCATGCATATGGCAGGCAGCCACTGAGAACTGTCCATGACCTGCCCTCTTATTTCTCTCTGACAGATGTATTTCTTCATGACGATTATTATCTCCTCCTATTTCTCATTTTCCTTCACTATTAGCCTCTTCATGTGATGCTCTGTGAACCTTTGGCACCATGTCTGTCACAGGGGGGAAGGAGACGCAATGTGGCTTGCCCCCACCTCCTTCCTATCTACCTGTCTGCCAATATAAGCAAGCAACTTGTTTGCTACTCTTTGCTACCCTGCAACTATGAACAGAAGCAAGATTTATGATTAACCCTGCCCTGTCAGTGAAATACATGGAGTCTTCCCTGGCCTGATCTCTAAAACGAATGAACCAGTAGCTCATGTCATATTCCTTTCAAGAATTCAACTCTGTAAAGCAATTAAACTGATGTACTTACAAGTTCTTTTTCTTAAATCTTACCCGTATCAGATATTGATATTCTCACTGTTATTCTTCACACTTCATATCAATAAACAGCAATGCCTATTAGATGCAAATTGGAGAATGAGCACACAATCAGCCCGATATATTGAAAATATGTTGCCAGAATAGTAATCAGATACAATGGAACTTAGCTCGCCTTGACTCTGTCATGCCAGTTCTGTATGAGGAAGGACTTTTTGTATACAAAAATATTAGTCCTTAAAATTTATTTAACAATTCTTGATGCCAACTTTCTATAAAATTTAGGTTCCACAAGCTGGTGACCATTCACAATACTTAAAACAATGGATAAAAGTTAATATAAAAAACATAAACAGACAGACAGACAGACAGATGTCGTTTACTTGGATTTTAGTAAAGCTTTTGATAAGGTTCCCCATGATATTCTGATGGATAAATTGAAGGACTGCAATCTGGATTTTCAGATAGTTAGGTGGATAGGGAATTGGTTAGAGAACCACACTCAAAGAGTTGTTGTCAATGGTGTTTCATCAGACTGGAGGGAAGTGAGTAGTGGGGTACCTCAGGTCTCGGTGCTTGGTCCGGTACTTTTTAACATATTTATTAATGATCTAGATGAAGGAGTGGAGGGACTACTCATCAAGTTTGCAGATGACACCAAATTGGGAGGACTGGCAAATACTCCAGAAGATAGAGACAAAGTCAGTCTGGGGGATACGCTTCTCGGTAACACTGTGTGTGAACAAGACCTTGGGGTACTTGTGGATTGTAAACTAAACATGAGCAGGCAGGGTGATGCAGTGGTAAAAAAGGCAAATGCCATTTTGGGCTGTATGAACAGGGGCATCACATCAAAATCACAAGATTCATGTCCCATTGTATACGGCATGGTCAGACCACACCTGGAGTACTGTGTGCAGTTCTGGAGGCCTCACTTCAAGAAGTATGTAGATAAAATTGAAAGGGTACAGAGGAGAGTGACAAGGATGATCTGGGGCCAAGGGACCAAGCCCTATGAAGATAGGTTGAGGGACTTGGGAATGTTCAGCCTGGAGAAAAGGAGGTTGAGAGGGGACATGATAGCCCTCTTTAAGTATTTGAAATGTTGTCACTTGGAGGAGGGCAGGATGCTGTTTCTGTCGGCTGCAGAGGAAAGGACACGCAGTAATGGGTTTAAACTAGAAGTTTAAGGCTAGATATCAGGAAAAAAAATTTCACTGAGTAGTTCAGCAGTGGAATAGGCTGCCTAAGGAGGTGGTGAGCTCACCCTCACTGGCAGTCTTTAAGCAAAGGTTGGATACACACTTTTCTCGGATGCTTTAGGATGGTTAGGGCTGATCCTGCGTTGAGCAGGGGGTTAGACTAGACGGCCTGAATGGCCCCTTCCATGATTCGATAGATAGATAGATAGATAGATAGATAGATAGATAGATAGATAGATAGATAGATAGATAGATAGATAGATAGATAGATAGATAGATAGATAGATAGATAGATAGATAGATATGGAGCAGGTCTAATAGGAGTTAAGGGACTGCCAGCAAAACAAAAAATGTCTTCACCTACTGGTAGAAGACAACAATAGAGGGAGATAGACAAATCTCCCTGTCAAGGACATTGATTACCAAGTTTGGGGATGAAGAACAAGGAGGCCTTCTTTTAGGCCAGCATTCATCTAGCCTCATGTGACTGGGGCACTCAAAACAGAGCCTCCAACAATGACTTATTTATATGTCATTAGGAGGTCCTTCAGACATAATGGTACCACATCCTATAAGGTTTTAAAGATCAATACCAGAATCTTGAATTGGATACCTAGCTCTTTTGGAACTAGATAATGAATGGCTAAATATGTGTTTAGTCTTTTTTTCTTAAAAGATATTCACTTAGGAAACCTTTTCTTTTAGGCCATTTTATTGCTGATGTTTCCAATTCATTTTTTTCCTTTTCAATACTTTATACAATTTACTCAAAAAACTGGCATCAATTTAAATCTCTCATATTCCTTGAATATAGTTGGGAAATGGTCAGTTGTAGTTTTGTCCTGAGAAGGAGAAATGCAGAACCCAGACTGAGACTTCACAAAACTTAGCAATCTCCCTAAACTTGCTTTACACAACACACAGCATAAGAAAAATGTAAGATCTTCTTTAAAAAGCCTTCTTAAATTTTTCTGGAAATGTGCCACATTGTTCAAATATCTTTTTCCTAATTAAATGTTTTATGTGCTTTACCATAGAACAATGAGAACCATCAAGGACCTAAACATTAATTTGCAATCTAGGCACCATTAATATTCATTAGGTTCTATGGTGAAGTGAATGGGGAGATTATATTTATGCAGACCTCTATCCCTTGTGTGGTTTCTTTCTCTAACAAGAGTATCATAAGGGTCATTGCCAGAGGTCACAACCTGGTTTTATGTACAACTTAAAATTGGAAGTCAATGCTTATTAAGGATACACTTTAAAAGTTGTAAAACTGTCTAGCTCGTATGCCATTTTTAAATGCTAAGTTTGTTTCTGGCACCAGTTTGTATTTCTAATGGTATTGGACCCAAAGTACCCTGAGGATGACTTCTGTTCTAACATGTCTGGGTAAGTTCATTGGGTGGGGCAATCCATTCTTTCAGAGTTTGGTTGATAGGAACTAAAATAGGAACTTTACTCCATTAGAAACCTTTAGGAAAAGCTGGTGATACATCTAAAGAACCTTCAAATCAAGAGATTTTAATGGATTATTTTTATCGAACTTGGTTTTATTGATTTTTTATTTTCATTTTTTAAAATGTTTTTTCATCAATTATCGTCAGTGCTCATGCAATGGAAAAGTGGCATGTCACTTTTCAAAATTACAAGCAAAGTAGCAAAAACACTTTCAGGTTCATTCTTCAATGTTAGAATTGAGGCAAATGGTATAAGGGCACCAATCAGAAATTCATTTCCTGTGGATCCTGTCAGAAGCACATTTCTCATTGAAATTTCCTACACAAAACCCAGTGAAACCTGAGGAAATTCTCATCTATTTCATCCCTAGCCATCTTCATGTAGTGATTAAGAGTGGTGGCCTTTAACCTGGAGAGCAAGGCTTGATTTCCTGCTCCTCCACATGCAGTCATCTGGGTGACCCTGGCTGAAATTCCCTCCAGTTCTAATTTTGCTACCATCACTTCTCTGTAGGTGTGGTCAGTATTGGTTTACTTCTCTTTGCTTCTTTCTATATTCATATAAGGAAATGTTCACTTGTCTTTCCCATGGTGCAGCTCTATGTCATGACACATGAACAAGAATAATTCAGTTTTTGAAAACAGAAAAGATCACACACGCAAAAATATACAGAGAAAGCAGAAATCACAATTACTATAGCTTCCCTCTTTGTGGACATCTTCCATCCTTCCTCTATTTTAAGGTTACAGGATGGAGGAATTGATGATAACAAGATTACCTATACCTATCTCTAGAGCCCTGAGAAATGATGTCTATACCTTCTACATATTGAACTGAGATATTTTTAACTGAGATAGATTGTATTCTGAATATTTATTTTGCTTAGATCTTGTTTAGTATCCTTCCAATAACACATCCCTGATGCTTTCATCATTCCATGAAGCTCAGGAGTTATTACTTTTAAGTTTTCTGAGTATTCATATTTATCTTGGTGCTTACAAAAACTGAGGGCCATTCCGCACAATGACCAATGTTGCTAAATGTTTGCAGTATGCAGAAACGCTATATTTAATAGTGGAATTTCATCATTCTGCACACCTTCAATTCTAGTGGAATATTGAAGTCCCAGTAGCAGTCTATACATTCCCCACAGGTTTCTAGTCTGACCGGAATCATAACAAAGGAGGCGATATTTTTCCGCACTTCTTCCTGCCCCTGGTCATCAATCAAACAGAACAGCCAATGAACTGTTGTGTTTGTGCTCCCGAAAAGCCCCTTTCCCTTTAAAAACTGTTTTTTGGGGGTTTTAAAAACACAAAAACACCAGTAGAAATGAGTATTTGTTCATTCAATGTCTCAAGACCTTTTTCGCTGGCGTAGGAGATGACGCTTAATCGTTTACACACTCTTCAAGTAAACCCCCTCCCATGGGTGCAATTTCTGACCGAAATTACAGGCAGTGTCGAACAGAGGGCTGTATTGTGCTTGAGAACTTTAAAGATAATTGCAGAAGGGAGCTTTGTGTTAGTGTTAAGCACTTCTGAATTGTTTGTGGAGCGACTTCAGCTGGAGAAGCCTCACTTATTCATTGCTTTCGCTGGTTTAATGCGGGAAATGGTTTAATGGGGGAAATGGCTATTTTGCTGGTTTAATGGGGGAAATGGCTATCGCGTCTTCAGAAGCTCGGCGGCGAGAGCTAGGGAGGGACATTCTTTCTACCACTATTTTGAGAGCGCACATGTCTTTTCTGCTGATGTGTTGCAGCTTGTGCTCAGAAGTGTAGCAGTTTTTTCAGGGGGAATCCACTTTTCTGGATTTCTCCCAAAGTGCTGTAAAATTCCAATTGTTGTTGGAGTTTGGCGGGAGTTTTGCAGTTTGTTTATGATGTCATGCGGAATGTTAAATTAATAGCGTTTACAAAAGGTAAGTCTTTGGCTACATTTAAGTTGTGTGAAATGGACATGAGTCTGATTCTAGTTGAGTCAAGAAGTTTCACCGCAACGATGTAGTATTGGCTAGCATGGGAACTTGATATACCACTTGAATAAGAAATATCATTCATCTCCATATCAATTTCTGATTATATGCATATTATGTGCAGTAGCACATGGAGCTTAGAGACACCTACATCTATGGTAGATTATGCTCTTGATAATTGATTTGACCTGATAAATTAACATCTTCCCCTGCAAAACTGCCACTGTACTGGCAGTCAAAAGAGCGTAAATGTAAGTGCCATATTATTCTTAACTGTATACATATATTAACATATATTTGCTATGTGGTTTTGAAAAATTAATAACATATATTACACATTCTCAGTTTAAAACGTCAAGTGGCCAACTGACATTTAGTTTGTAGTTCTGCAGGTATTGTGAAGAAAATCTGCAAGTTTTAGTCATAATAAGCCCTACTTGACCGCAGCAATAACAGCAAAACGGCAGAAAGAGCAGCCGGACTCAACCAGGCAGCTTTTGCCATTACGGGGGATTCACAGTGTGAGGTGGACTCCTGCTCATGAGCCAGAGCTCCAGCTGTGGTTTCCCCCAGTATTAGCAGGCAGGGCATGCACTGGAGCACGATTAAGGGAACCAGGAGCTCTCATTAATTTCATTAATTAAGTTCATTAATGTATATTTTTACATTAGTTAAACATTTATATATGGTAATTTTGACATGCCCCATGGCCAAAGATGGGCCTGAAGGAGGTGGGACAAGAAGGGGCCCTGGGTGGGCATGTACACATCTACGCTTTCCAACAACATTCTGCATGACTGCATCACTTCTGGAGTTTCTTAAAGGCTGAAGAATGTCTCAGGGGTTTCTCAACAGTAAAAAAGTTGAGAAAGGCTGCTTTAGACCAACCACCTTCCCTTGATGCTAGCCTATCTCACAGAGTGGTTGAGAGGACAACTGGGGTAGGGGTAGAGGGAGGTACATCACCTTGCACTGTTTGGGCAGGATAAATGTGTACTAAATGTACAAATAAATAAATAGAGCTGTTTTGAGAAACCAGATATAGCAGAGGGACAGTAGTTTACTGTGCCTGCATATGTAAACAATGAAAGATGGGCTCAGGAAGAAAACAGTTGTTTGTTAAAGGGAAAACATTAAACCTGTGCATCATAATAGGGAAGAAAGTAAAGGTCAAATTGCATTTGCTATGACACACTCTCACAAGCTAGAACATTACCCATGGGAAATGTTCTGCTCAGCTTCATAGCAACAAGAGTTGGTGCCTGGAAGACACAACTCCTTTTGGCACATAAGACAATCTAGAGAGAAATAACTGTGGGAGAGATGTTAAATAATAAATAAGAGTTAAAGTGTTAAATAATTAACAAGTGCTAAATAATAATAAAGACAAATAAACTAAAATCACAATGAAGGATGAAAATAATTATCCTGCTAGTCACGGCCTTTGTGCATTCTTCACACTGGAGAGAAAGAAAGAGAGCACACTTATACTGCTTTAATCTTTTATTAGAGAGGAAGGTCAGAGTCCAGAGCTGGTGAATGAATATCACAATAAGGCTATCAGAAGAGGAAATGCATAATAGGAGCCGAGAGAAAAATAGCACAAGACATGAGCTTCCACAGCAGTTATAGCTTTCTTCAATTTTTAAACAGGCAGAACAAAAAGCATAAGATGCTGAGCAATGAACCTACAGCACTCACAACAACTCTTGCTATTAAAATAATCATAAGGCAGGTTCAAAATGAATAAAACAGCAATTTGTGCAGTCATTTCTAGCACACATTGTACCAGGAAATAAGGCTGCAATCCTGTGCTTAATTGCTGATATATAAATCCTACTAAGCAATGGGATTTAAACTGGAACCTCATAACCTGTTTGTTATCTGATTTTAGTCCCCATCCTATAATATATAGAACACACTCCCTGTGTCCTGATGTCATCACATTGTGCATTTCCACAATCCTATTCCTAATCACTGGATTGCACAAGGAAGCACAAGACATTATGATATCATTTCATAAGTAGAGGAATCCTTTAGATATAGGAGGGAATAGCATGAGCTCGAAGTTTTGTAGCAGTTCAAAGTTTTGTATCATGTGCAGTTTGCCCCTAACCCAGGCATGACTAAAGGCCATTTTAATTTCTGATAAAGTAAGTCAAGAACCATCTTGTCCTATAAGAATTCCTCATTCCTACCTTTGAGTAGAATTCTGAGTAGACTTCCTTCCATGTTTAGTTTACAATCCACAAGTACCCCAAGGTCTCGTTCACACACAGTGTTACCTAGAAGCGTATCCCCCATCCAGTAGGCATGCTTTTCATTTTTCTGACCCAGATGCAGAACTTTACACTTATCTTTATTAAATTGTATCTTGTTCTCATTTGCCCATTTTTCCATTGTGTTCAGATCTCGTTGAACTCTGTCTCTATCTTCTGGCGTATTTGCCAGTCCTCCCAATTTGGTGTCATTGCAAACTTGATGAGTAGTCCCTCCACTTCCTCATCTAGATCATTAATAAATATGTTTAAAAGTACCGGGCCGAGCACCGAGCCCTGAGGTACCCCGCTATTCACCTCCCTCCAGCCTGATGAAACAGCATTGACAACAACTCTTTGAGTGCGGTTCTCTAACCAATTCCCTATCCACCTAACTATCTGAAAATCCAGATTGCAGTCCTTCAATTTATCCATCAGAACATCATGGGAAACCTTATCAAAAGCTTTACTAAAATCCAAGTAAATGACATCAACTGAATTTCCACAATTCAGCAAACCTGTTACTTGGTCAAAAAAGGAAACCAGGTTGGTCTGACAGGACCTGTTGGAGACAAATCCATGCTGACTTCCTTGAATCACCAAATTGTCCTCCAGATGTTTGCAGATCACTCCCTTTAATATCTGCTCCATGATCTCCCCCATAAGAGGTCAGACTCACTGGTCTGTAGTTAAAAGAAAAGCAAATTCATACTGGGCTTTTAGCAAGACATCTGGTTGATCACTATGAAAAATGGTAGGTTGGAGTAGTTGGGCCTTTGTTTCTGAATGTATACAGCAGATCTCTTCTTGCAGTCTTCTATCCCTAGCTTGGGAGGTTGCTGAAAATTATTTCATGTGGCAGCAACTGTTTATGCAGTAATATCACAGAGTCCATGTAGATGGCCCCAGGTTCCTGGAGTAAATCCAAGGCAGCTCTGAGTAGTATCAAGGCCAGATTTTTTTTTACTATCCATAAGCCCTCAATTTAACTGCCGGAATTGGTTTCTGGCATACTGTGATGAAAGGTACTCATGGAAACAAGTCAATCCAACAGCTTCAGATGTGGTTGTCTAGAGCAACCAAATTAATAATTTAAAATGTTACCCAATCATTTATAGTACCACTTAAGATCACATAACTCGACTGCTTATCAAGAAACATTTTTTTCTAGAGCAATCCATTATATATGTAGAGAACTTAGGAGCAATTGTATCTGGCAAACAAAAATACTGTAAGAGCTGTGATCACTTATGAGTAGTGATTCAGATTGGCTTCTCTCACCTTCACTGTTTGCCTCACAACATGAGTACTATGCTGAGCAGCTTTGCAGTAGTGCAGTATCTCGGTTTATGATATTATTTTCTTCTGCTTTTTGACTACTTTTGTACCTGCACAGTAGGCAAAATCAGTTTCCCTTTAGGGTCACAGTTGGGTCAGGTGAGTCTGTGGTGGTGGTGGTGGTGGTGGTGGTAAGATATGACTCATATGTGACTGTGTGACAATGTCCATTTGTGCATATTATAGATCCAGGAGACTGGCAGCTATCAGTGTTGGTATGCATCCAACAAACTCAGGCAAGTTCCAAATAGTAAGATATCCTTTAAAAAGAAAAAACCAAAAAAGTTAATGTTTATTTTTATCTGAATGATTTGTTACCAAGAGCCAGCTTGATGTAGTGGTTAGGAACGACAGCTTCTAATCTAGCGAGCCGGATTTGATTCCCTACTCCTCCATATGCAGCCAGCTAGGTGACCTTGGGCTCATCACAGCATAGATAGATCTGTAGTGGTTGAGCAGTATTGTCAGGGACATTATGACGGGTTACATCAATGAAAGTTCAGTTCTGACATTTTGGTAAAGAGTTCCTAGATTTGACTCCTAGGAAGAAAAGAGGTGCAGGGAAGAAGTTGCACCCTGGTTGTCCACACTCACTGTACTGAACATTCAGATTCTTCCCATGTGTTTTGATCACCATATGATCAATCAATCAAAGTGGTGGATGCAGCCGTGAAATCAAACGGTGAATAACACTGGGCCGGACCAAATACGGAAGAGTAAGGATATCAGCCTTAATGCAAAGTGCCGGCTAATCAACACCATTGTCTTCCCCATAACAACCTATGGATGTGAAAGCTGGACCCTGAAGTAGGAAGACAGAAGGAGAATAGATGCTTTCAAATTATGGTGTTGGAGATGAATGCTGCGAATACCATGGACAGCCAAAGTTACCAACAAGATAGTTTGAGAGAGGCGCAAATCAACTATGTTATTATAAGGGAAGATATTACAGATAAAGCTCACTTACTTTGGACATATCATGTGATCAAACTCACTAGAAAAATCTTTAATGCTCGGCATGGTAAGCAGCAAAAGAAAACGTGGTCGCCAAAGGATCCGCTGGTTCGACACGATCAAAGCCGATACAGGGATGACCATGAACCAACTAAAAGAAGCAGTCAGAGATAGGGACGCATGGCAAAGACTTTCCTATAGAATCATCGAAGGCTGGACACAACTGAATGGATAACATCGTCAATACAGATGGATAACATCGTCAATACATCGTCAATACACAAGCCCCCAAAACAAGCAGAATAACTTTCATAAGGAAATATTACAGCTATACTTTTGTTTGTTCATAAAAGTCCTTATGAACAGCAGAGAGAGAGACAGAGAGAGAGAGAAGCTATATTAAATTAAATAAGAAATCCCTTAAAAATATATGCTCATTCTAACATGTCTTAAATATTTTTTTTTCTTTGCCACATAGCAAGCCTTTAGATTTTGATCTTATACAAAAGAGAATTTCACACAATAATTTGACCACAGAAAAAGACCACTGGGGGTCAAATCGAGTTTGGTCTATTTTGTCATGTGCAGTTCGATATGTGTTGTTTTTACGTTGTTGTTAAACATTGCATCAGTGTACTTTGTTTAATAATTATGTAAGATAGCCATAGGAGCAAACTAGCTGTACTTTTGCTGGTAAGAGCCCTGGAGGGAGTTAACTGTTCAATAGGACTCTCCAATTTATTTTAGTTTAGAAGCAACACATTGTATGTTTTTCCCATTCTGAACAATACTATAAAAAAGAATTATTGATGGGGTTTTCTTTTTAGGTGAGCAAAGTATCCTCCCAGGGGGAAGCCAATAAGACAGTATACTTCACAGTTCAAATGTTGATGTCAGTTCCTATATTTGTTACTTTGATGGGTTGAAGCCTGATTTGTTACTCTGATCAGTTGTCTTCAGAGCCATTTCTAGCAAATACTTGAAATGGTGATCTTCCCCCCAAATGACGCTGGAGAATGGGCTATTGTCAGGTGAAGAATTCCTCCAGGTGGATTGCGGCTTTTGTGTTTGTTTGAGAGCTGCAGGTGTCTGACACTGAACAAGCACAGCTCTGGCAGGACTAGTCACTTAGGAAAAAAAATGTCACAAAGTATTAGTAGCTGGGAAAAAAACTTCAAAAACAAAGATGTCTTTGGAGTTTGCGTATCGCATTTGATTCTCAGTATCTCTTTCTGTCAGCCTATAAATTGTGGATGCTACTGGAGCAATCTTTGCTTCTGTCCTTTCCCCTATTGGCCACACCAAGCTTCTTTCAAAAATGTAGATTTTGAATGTTTATTAAAGGGGCAATTCAAAGTACAAGCAATGAGGTTAAAGAACCTGAAATCTCCTTTGATCAGACATGGGGACTATGATTTAAAACCCATTCTGGATGAAGTATTCTCTGACTCAGGGTTATCATATTCTAGAAAAAAAGAGGACATATTTCTCAACTGTACTTCAAACAAAGGATCACTATGACTAATCTCGTTTTAAATACGCCTACTATTTAAGGTATGATAATTGCTACTAATTAGTAAAATTCCTAACCTTCCAACCACAAAAGAGGACATTTTAATCAGTTTTTTTTAAGATCAAAAAAAGAACAGACGCTTAAAAAAGAGGACATGTCCCTCTAAGAAGATTACAGCTGGTAAGCCTAGTCTAAGTAGTTTTGTCATTTAGTGTCTCAGATACTCTAAGGCAGGGGTGGCCAAAGTGTGGGTCTCCAGATGTTTGTTTATTTATTTATTTTATTTATTTATTTCTTCAATTTATTGACCGCCACTCCCAAAGGCTCATGGTGGTTTACATAGTCTCACTAAAAAACCCATTAAAATCCATTAAAACCCCATTAAAAGGACTATAACAGCAACAATCAACAGCAAGTAAAGATGGCAGAACCCTCAATGTTCAATGCTAATGAACTACAATTCCCATGAGCCCCTGCCAACATGTGATACTTGTAATTTCACAGGTTTATAGTATTTTCAGTGTTTCACAGGTTTTTCTTACTGAAGTTATACATTATTTTACACTGAGAGGTTTCTTTCACTATGTTTATCCCAAAACACATTAGTTTTACTTTGATACTGGTGAGCTCTGCTGAACCCACCTCATGTTCTTAGAAAGTAGGCACTCTGATAATATACCTCAACTTTCTCCCTTTCTGGATGAACAACAACTTCTCTATCTTGCTCACACATAGGAAATACTTCCCTGATTTCCCCTTACAGATAGGCTGGATCCCTCCTTCTCTTCCTTAGAAGGAGTCACTGTTCACTCTGGCCTAATTTGGGAGCAAACACCTGTCTACCCAAATTTTCTTGGCCAAATGACTGCCCTAGTTGACCAGATACTGTGTGGATTAGCCCTGTCAATTGAAAGCCCAGTAGTCTCACTAAAGTTTCCCCTCAGAGGAGTTTTTCAGCTAAGGATTTTTCAGACTTCTCTCAGACCAGTCTCAGACTGAACTCAGGCTGAACTAACTACTTCCGGCTCACAGCCAGCATGTTAAATCCCACCCAGCTATGGCTGGACAATCACAGAGCTCAAAGGAGCCTGTAACCTTTGCACTTTCTGCCTGGTGAGGCTTTTAAACCCCTCACTACCCATAGCTGTTGTTGCAGCTCTCAGAACCTCCTTTGCTTCACAGAGTCATAGGAATCTCTTCCTAAAAACTGAAAAAATAGGAAAACATATTTGTGGTTAGACAAGTGGAGCTCCATTATTACATTTCTCTGGCCTGGTGGTCCTGAGCTTTGTAATTCTAAGTCTAAAGACTTTGGAGTTGCCTCTACAGAGCAAGGAACAGAAGCATGTGAGTGTTTTAGCTGAAGTAGTCATGTTTCTTTCACTGTACATGTGCCTGACTAAATGGCTGCAAGAAGGAACTCAAAACCTTTGCAGAAGTCCTGAACTGTGTTCACTTCAGACCTTTTCCTGGTTATGCTCTACACCTCTTTTGAACAGAAGGTTCTATGTTTACTTTGCTCACTCCCTTGCTTTCTGTATGTGAGCAATGGTGGGCTGACATCAGAAAAACGTAGCCACATCAGCAAGCACTGATTGGCTGCTTTCATCCATCAGTCACAGAAATATCATTGATTCATTAAGTCATTCATGTTTGGTTGGTTGTGGCACGGTTACTAGAGACCCCAGTGAAATTGTTACACTCACAGCTATACTCATGCAATTGTTATACTCTTTGATCCTTGGAGTGGGGTCTTTTAACCGCATGTTTCATTGCTGCTGTGTGCATAGTGCTGTCACTGAGGTTGTAGCATTGGGCTGACCCTATACAGATGGACCACTACCTAGTGCTATGAATTGAGGCAGAATGCTGGGTGAAATTCCTGTCATTTACATTTGACGATTTCAGGTACCAGGTCTGGGGAAGAGATTGCCCTAGAGAGCCAATACAATTAAGATTAGACTGGTTTAGGTGGACACTTTATGACTCAGTATAAAACTGCTTCATATGGCATACAATTTAGATTACCTGCTGTGACAATTATTGTATTGAACATTTTAAATCTCATAGGTTTTTAAAGTGCTGAGAGGGCTCCCGAACAGTCACAGAATAAAATTGCCCTTGCCAGCCATCATGAATCTAGTTACTTTGTTAAATGGGGTTGGGTCCCTGCATTTTGTGGGTTGAATTTAAAATAAATTTAGATAAAATATATTATCAGAGTTTAATAGTCTGCCTTTCATTCAGGAAATTTAGGGCAGTATATATTTTATCTTCACAACATTTTGAGAAAATACCTAGTCTAAAAAAAAAAATGATGCCAGTTCTTAGTCCTGCCCACCACTCTAATACTCTGGTTCTAGAGATCAGACCTGGGTCAATGTTTTTATTTCTGGTTTTCTCTGCTTTAATATTTGCTATAATAATGATGGTAATAATGTTTCTGAACATATACAGAACAGCTTTCTTTTTCTATTGAATAATCCTTGTAGGCCTTCGCACAGCTTGTATTAGGAAGGTAAGGCTTCCAAATGACAGGCATGGCTACTATCAATTTTTTATAAGGTTACACATGATGTTCTTTTTGATAAGTTGGTAAAATGTGGTATGGATCCTATTACTGTTCGGTGGATTGAGAACTGGTTGACAGATCGCACCCAAAGGGTGCTTTGTTAATGGTCTGTCATCCTCCCAGAGAGCAGTGAGAAGCTAAGTGCCTCAGGGATCTGTCCTGGGCCCTGTGTTGTTCAATATATTTATAAATGATTTGGATAAAGGAATAGATTAGGGTGCTAATTAAATTTGCAGATGATACTAACCTGGGATACAGACTAGAAAACTGAGCTAAAATGAATTTCAATAGTGATTATTTCAATAGTGATAAATGTAAAGTTTGGCATTTAAGTAAGAAAAATCAAATGCATCATTATAGGATGGGGAAGACTTATTCTGGCAGAAGTATGTGCAAAAAGGATCCAGGAGTCTTAGTAGACCATACACTGAACATCAGTAGTGTGTCACACAGCAGTCAGTAGTGTGACGATAGCTAAAAAGGAAAATGGTATTTTGAGTTGCAACAAAGGAGGATAGTATCCACATCATGTGAGGTCTTGGTACTGCTTTACTCTGCTTTGTTTAGACCTCACTTAGATTACTATATTCAGTTTGGGGCATGATAATTGAAGAACAGACAAACTGGAACATGTTCAGAAGAGGAAAACAAAGATGGTGAGGGGTTTGGAGACCACGTAGTGTGAGGAAAAGTTGAGGGACTTTGGTCTGTTTATCCTGGAGATAAGGTAATTAATAGGTGATATGATAGCCATCTTCAAGTACTTGTAAGGATGTTATACAAAAAATGGAGCAGAGGTGTTTTCTGTTGTCCCAGATGGCACATAACCAATGGGTTAAAATTAATTCAAAAGAATTTTCAGCTAAATATCCAGAAGAAATTCCTGACAGAACAGTTCTTCAGTGGAACAGGCTTCCTTGGGAGGTGATAGATTCTCCTTCTTTGCAAGTTTTTAAGCAGAGGCTAGATCGCCATCTGACGGAAATGCTAATTCTGTGAATTTAGCAGATTGCAAGTAGGTGTGCAGAAGGGATTGTCTCAGTGCTTGGCTCTAGTGACCCTTTCTTACATGCCTATGGAAATGCCAATCATCAGTTTGGGGTGGGGAAGTGAATTTCTTCCAGACCAGACGGGCAAGGGATTCCTGGGGTTTTTTTTAGAGTTGGGGAGGTAGTTGTGAATTTTCTGCATTCTGCATGCGGTTGGACTAGATGACCCTGGAGTTTCCTTCCAACTCTATGATTCTATGAAATATTTGAACTCAGCTATTAAGTAGCTAGGACTTAATTCTTTCAGGAAAAAAAAGGAATGTAGTTTTAGTCTCAATTGTTGTACATTCACCTAACATCTAATTTCATAATAGCATTTCACAATAATTTAGAAATTAGTATTCTTTAAAACTAAATGGGAAGGATGATGATTGTAGGATGCTTAGAGATTCTTTTTGGTTACCTTGTTCCAACGGGTTTTTTATACTGTTGTTTTAGAAATGGGGAGTGGGTAGATTTGATTGTTTTAAAGTCCCTGGAGAGAACTTGAAGATAATTAGGGATGCACAGTTTTTTAAAATCAGCTTCTTTCAGTTCAGGTCTAATGGATTTGAATTCTTTTCAAATATGACTGGTATTTCTGAAAAATTCCAGATTCCAAAACTGGTATGGTAATCAGATCTGGGATTTTTTGTTTGTTTGTTTAAATGGTGGTGCAAGAGACAATGGCCCCAGGATCTGCTTGCCATAGGGTGGCCTCTCCCCACCAAAAGCTGCCATGCCTGGAATGGCTTTTTCTGTAGCACATTTTAAACTTCAGCAGCACAACCGTAAGGACAATATCTCAGGAAAAGGAAAAGTCATCCTAAACAAAGGCACTCCCTGCAGGGCGAAGTGGAGCTGTTGATCTCCTCAGTCAAAATCCTACCTAAGTGTAGCCTCAGTTAATTATAGCCTGTTGACATGAGAAACCTAAAACACCTTGCATTTTGTCATCATGTGGTGGCAGAGAAATGACAAGTGTTGACAAGTATCTACTTGTTGTTTCCAGAATTTGCATTGAATATGACAAGTGTACTTTAAGCTATTATGTCTTGATGCCATTTAATCAATCATCACCCCCTCCCCCGGAGATAATTCTAGTTCAGTTAAAACATACTTGGAGCTGTGGCTTATCTGCCATCAACAGAGGTCTGAGGTTTCAGACTGAACACTAACACAGTGGTGGTGCCCACAGCAATCATATACTGGCTTAATGCTGTTAATGCCATGATGAGGATTTGAGGCTCATGCTGTCATTAAAGCTGTAAATACCCTCCTTGCTGGAGGCATTTATGTCTGGAACATGAATATCGTGCATTAAAGATGATGAACAACAGAATACAGGTATTTTTTCCCCTGACGTACTATATAATTAGCAGTCATTGAACCCCTGTCACAGTGGCCTTATACATTCAGTTGAGTTAACAGCTGACACTAGATATGTGACAGCAAAGATATAAAAGCTTTAATTCATCCTATCATGGCTACTTATCCCTGCATAATTGCTTCATGTTATAAAAGGCAACAAGCCATGATGTTTAATCACATGAGAACTGATTGTATCTGTCTCACCTGTTCAGATGGACATAAGCTGACCATAACATTTGAACAAACTCAAGCAAAGTAAATGTATGTCTAGAATAGTAAAGCAATAATCAATTGTTTTAAATTATGCAATCTACCAAAATATATGTACAATATAATAACTTTAAAAAATATCCTTGTGTCTTGATTTTTCAGTCAGTAATTTCTGCACCCTAGAAACCTTTTCAGATTGTTTAGCAGAAACTTCCAGAACTGCTGCTAATTTTAATATGTGACATCTTTCTCTGCAAGTCTTCATGTTTACTTGGAAGCCAGTTGTATATAATCAGAGGCAATTCAAGTGACCGCATGGTAGACATGAAATTCTATATATGTTCCCAAGCTTGGTCTAAGGTAAGTGAACTTAGGACAGAAGACTTGTCCCTTTCACACCATGGCTTTTATCACAGATTTTTAAAAATCTCTTGCTACCTCATAAATGTATGATGTAATGTATGAATAAGAATTCCAAACAGCATTTAAATCTGTGGCCGGAAATTGCTGCTTTCAGACCCCAGACCAGTTTCCTACACTGTGCACCATTCCCCCCCCCCCCCTTGATAGAAAGTCAAGGGTTTTTCTTTCCCTCCACAATACTCCTCTCACCACTTATCCTATTTGGGTTGCCATTTGAAGAAATGATTACTTCCTTCTCAGAAGATAGATTACAAGACAGATTCACCACCTCTATGTGACATACCTTATGACTGGAAGAAGAGCTGTTGTTGATTAGCCCATTTGTCATTGTGTGGAAATGGCCAAAGGGACAACAAAGCAAGAGAAAGAGAGGTGGCACCGTTAAAAGTGCAACATACCTTTTAATCGACAGTCTACTCCATTCAGCAGCACAACTGCAAAAACAACAAAAAACCCAACTGAACAAAATAGGTTTTGGAGGGAAATGGATGACAATGATTTACCATTCCCATGTATTAAATTTCTGAAGCAAAAATAGGTTAACGAGCCCATATAAAGAAGCCTTGAATCTAATTAAAAGATCAGAAATAAACATTCAGGTGTTTTCATATTTATTTGACCTCAATAAGCATGTTCAGTTAGTCACAAATATATAATTATTTTAACCTTTAAAGCATCCTTTCATTCACACCTATATGTAAAATGGTGACTTTTGTTGACTTGCCCTGGTGGACTGTTGTATTACTACTGATAAACAGTAGCTTATCAGAGGGCATTATGATTTATATATTGGTACTTCAGCTATGTCTAAGTCTGAAATTGCTCAGTGGCTAGCCACAGTCAAAAGTCTGTCTTATACCATAAGCAGTTGTGAATTTGTCGGCATTCCCTTATTGTAAAGTATAGTAAACTTAACTAAAATTTTAAAAGTTATGTGAGGTAAAAGTATTTTATTCAGTCCCCTGAAAACATAAGCCTTGCTTATGTTTAAATAAACCTGTCCATGGCACCTACCTGGGCATGTGGCCACCATTGTTCAAGGTGCGTCAGGTGCCGTCTGAACAAAGGCAGTATGCTAGCTCCTGCTTCCGTCCCTGCAGCAGGCTAAAAAGGATGGCCTCCTTTACTACATGACACTTCTGTCGCTTCTGCTGCCAGTACATTTTTGCTGATGTTTCCTCTCACTTTGGACTGGCTCAGCAAGTTTCTTCCTGGCTGGCCTCTTCCTGTTTGCCAGCCTGACCCTGTCCAGAAGTGCAGTTTGGGAGGAGGGCCTTGTGAGTGATACTGACTGTCTGAAAGTTTTGTTGGCATGGATGCTTTGGAACCCACATTGGTTTCAAGTTTTGGGGTAGCAGTGAAGGGGACAGCAAGGGAGCGGGGAGTGGGAGTACGTTGGTTGTAGGAGTCCCTCCTCTCCTTTTGGTGGTGCTGGGCTTTTTCAGCAGAGGAAACCCCAGGGAGGGCACGTGCTGAGGGCACACACAAGCCTATCTTTGCTGCTGCATCACGGAGCCAGGTTAATATGGGTGAGCCACAAGAAGGAGACGCTGGGTGGCCTGCACCTGCATGTCTAGATGAGTCCAATAGAGGCTCCTTTTTATGCCATGTGATGGATTTGTTATGCCATGTGATGGATAATTCAGTACATCCACAAATTGGCAAATTTACCTTAGCAAATGTTATAGAGAAGTGATGGACTATAATAGTAATCATGGGCTTGCACTTAATAAAGTTATTGAAGATTCTGCATTGGTTGCCTATCTATTTTATATCAATACTAGGGGCAAAGCCCATTGTATTCAAAAATATAATGGACACTAGAGCGTGGGGGTAGGAAAAGTAAGTGAAGAGGTATCCAGTCTGGAAGGACATGTGGCTGCAAGAGTGTGTTCTTTGGGTTGTGGTGATGTGGCCAGGAATGAAGCTTGTGTGAATGGAGAGATGTGTGGCAAGGATGTGTACTCCTGAAGAAGACTGACCCATGGGAAGCGTGGTGTGTCTGTTGTGTGCATCAATCAGAGAAGGATCTCATGGTAGACAACATTCTTTGTCACAATGTGATCAGATCGTGGGAGAAGCATTCCCTGCTCTGGTCCAGGGGTAACATGGACCCTGAAGTCTGTGAAACGTCTGACTTGTGATATGGTGACATATATTTGGATTGAATTGGGGCGAGGGGCTGCGGGGTTAGGTAGGGGGAGGGTGACATGGGATGGATGGAGGCAAGGGAGACATGGAAGAGTGTATATTGGGAGCATGCAATGGTGGTGGGTTGGTAGCAGCAGCATGAAAGCAGGCTAACTGGGAGTTTTAGCATGGATGAGCGGGAAAGCGGCTGGGTGGGAGGCGGAGTCATATGGGCACAGAGGAATGGGGGGTATTGTTGGGGTGTGGGCAGACAAGAAGGGGAGTTTCCCGGGTAAGCGGGGGGGGAGTGAACGGCTAGTCTGAATCTTGCAATGTGACTCTGAGGCATTGTACCATTTTGAAGTCCCACCACCAAACCTCTGTGAGGTGAATGAACCGTGAGGAGATGGTCAGGGGCAGAACACGCAAGCTAACTGGGTGTCTGTTGGTCAGATGGCCAATCAGGCTGAAGGAGGACACAGCCAGGAGTCATACAGGTGTCCTAATTGGCCAATAAATAGTGAGGCCCAACTTCTCCTATGACCCGTTAACACCTTTTAATGCTAATGGTTACAGATAAGGCCCTCCTCAAAACCTCTAGGAATATTTCCAGTCCAGAAATAGTCAATCTCCAGGTGGGGACTGGAATGTTCCTGCAATTGCCGAAAGCAGCTGGGAATGTATATATATGTCAATAGTTCATTTCAACTTTAATAAAACAACTGCAGAGGGACAAGCGTTTCTTTTCCCATCTAAAATCAGAGTTTTTACAAGTTGTGAGCTTCTCCCAGCTTTTGTGAAACTAAAACTGGAAAAATCCAGGCTTTCATCAGATACATTGTTACTACTAGTTGATTACCTATGGTCAAATTGCTTGGAAATTTCTCCTTTCTTCCTTTGTGCTTTATCCACATGGAACTAAGTCTCATTGTGTCTCTTTCAGTATGCAGCATTTGCAGCTTCCCACTGAGAATCTTGTCTGGATAAATCATGTCAAGATTGCAGCCAGAAAGATAATTTATCTCCAATGCATAGGGTTCAGATACATCCTCCACATGCAAAATGTTTTAAAGTTATGAGCAGAACAATCCTTTGTCAGCTTCAGCTTATCATATTTCTAATTTCAGTTATATGACAGAAGTTAAATTTGAAGTACAAATTAGGAAAGTTCAGCATCACTACGACTGAATCCGCACAGGTGGAAAAAGCCAGGCTGGCGCCTGAATGGCAGCAGGACTAATCTCCACAGCCACATGACATCAGCACTGGCCCATCCCCATCCTAGGCCTGGTGGACTTTAAGCCCTTTGTTGCCCTGCAGCAAGGGAACGTGGATGTTTCTGCTTTTCCTGGTCTGCCACAGGGGCAAATGAGGCCTATCCAGCCGCAAGCCTGTATTGATGGGTAAGAGCTAGGGCTTCCAGGCCCTGTTCCTTCCCCTCCTACAGTGTCCTGGAGGGGACAGGAAATGCGCCACTTGGCTCTGTGGTACTTTATGGCACCACAGAGCCAAACGGGGCACTTTTTTTGTTTGTTTTGCAGAATGGTGGTATTGCGTTAAAATGCAATCCCTCCTTCATGTGAACAACCCCACTCCCCCATGCAGTGGAACCTTTCCACCCTGGCTGCATTGTGGGGATGCAGAAAGCCAGGGCAGATGGTGTGTGCTGTGAAATAGGTCCCCCGTGGGGGGCATGATGGCCTGCCACAATGTACCAGCAATAGCCTGGAGTGGCACCACTGGTGTGGAATCAGGACACCTGTGACTGATCAGATCTCCCTCCCTCTCTGTCTCTCTCTCTCTCTCTGAAACTTGCTCAGTCAGTAAAAGAGTATATTATATCATTGACTGCCATATGTATCTATGGTTCTGTGAAGGATTTGGTGGATCCCAAGTTCTAAAAACCTGCTTTAAATATTTCAGACATATACATATATGTATGCATACACACGTGCAAATTCCTAATCAGTAAAGAGATTTCAGCCACTAGCAGTTCTACTGTCCAGAAAGTGACTACTGGACAATGATATCTGGCTGTTAGATTTCTTCCTTCCATTCCCTATCTCTCATTATTTTTTAAACAATTGAAATATGTGTGCAAATGCTGATGGAAAGGTAACGTATTTCTGATATATGACAGCATAATAAAGCAAGATTATGTTTCATATTTTGTAACTCAAAATAAGTTCATTTCTCAAACAGTATCAGGAGAAACACAAGCAACATTTTACAGCATGTAAGCAATATTTTACAAGATGCACTCTGATTTTTTGCTTAGTCAAAAATATGGTTTCCAAGGAAACCAGCAGGGAAAGTGCAATGTGTATTGAGTAGCTCAGGTAAGCAAGAACAGTGGCTCTCATTTGTAGATTTTACTGGGTTGTTTCTAATACAAATGCTGATAACTAAAATTTTAGAATGCAGTTCAGGACACATACTAATGCCATAACGTATGACAAAAAATCTCCCAACAAGGATTCTCGCCCCTTCTGTGGAACATCTACATCAGTCAATCAGTCAGTCAGTAACCTTTTATTGGCATAAAGGAACATCTACATAAGGGATGAGAATTCGTATCCCCTACTCAGTCCCACCTCTCAGAGACCCAAACTCCCTTTCCCTCATTACCTTTCTGGCTCCTAGGTGCCACACTGCTACCTCCACCACTCTTCCAAGGCTGCTTCTGTTCTCTGGAGGGTTGGAGTGGCCTTGGAAGACTGGTAGCACCAGATCAGCAAGACCCAGGGCTGCCTGCTTGCTGATGCTGCCTCCACCTGTTTTCCATGACTGCTCCTGCTTGCCAGAGGCTGGGAGTGGCTTTGGGAGACTGGCGGCCATGGTGCCAGAGCAGCGAGATCCAGCACTGAGGCCTGCTTGCTGCTCTGGCACTGTGGCTGTTGACAAGTGTCTTCCAAGGCCACTCCTGCTCCTCAGGTGGTGGGAGCGACCTTAGAAGACTGACAGCAGTGGTGGCAGACCAGAGCAACTTGTAGGCCTCCTGGCGCACTGACTAAGGTGGGACAACAAACATCACGTCCGTTATCATTTCCGTTATAGAGTCCACACTAGTAGATGTTCCACATCAACAAATATCAGGGCTTTCTTCTTCTTTTTAAAAATCTATTTGAGAAGAATATCAGGGTTTTCTCTTCATTGAAACTCCAACATTCAAAGCAATGGGAATTGAAATTTTCCTCTAGTCATAGCTATAGTGTTCATAGTGGAATAAACCTAAGTATTCAGACAACCTTGAACACGGAGCTTTATTTGACTGTATGGCGAAAGAAGCCAATTTTGGAAGCCAATGGGTCAAATCCAAATTCTGTCATCTGCCAAGTTGGATGCAACAAGTCTCATCTGCTAAGATTTTTTTTACAATGTAGTACTTTCTCAAGTGGAGCCTTTCATCAGAGGTAGCTTTTTCTCTGCTGAATAAAGACTTACCAGAAGGAACTGAATTCAGTCCAGTGGGTTGGAGAATCATTGTTTACTCACTTGAACAGTCAGTAAAAGCAAATATATTAGCCCATTACCTACAGTGTTTAAATTGTACCTATTACTCTTGTAAAATATAAGGTAAAGGTAAAGGTATCCCCTGTGCAAGCACCGAGTCATGTCTGACCCTTGGGGTGACGCCCTCTAGCGTTTTCATGGCAGACTCAATACGGGGTGGTTTGCCAGTGCCTTCCCCGGTCATTACCGTTTTACCCCCCAGCAGCAAGCTGGGTACTCATTTTACCGACCTCGGAAGGATGGAAGGCTGAGTTAACCTTGAGCCGGCTGGTGGGATTGAACTCCCAGCCTCATGGGCAAAGCTTTCAGACGGCTGCCTTACCACTCTGCGCCACAAGAGGCTCTTTGTGTAAAATATATTTAGATGTAAATATGACATTTTACCTGGGCATTGAAGGTATGTTTAACATAGTATCACTATGATTTATCTATTATTTGTGCTTAACTAAAATAATTCAAGCAAGGAAAATAAATTCTAAAAGAGTAAACTATAATGAATTGAAAAGTTATAACATAAATCTCATCAATAATCACCCTTTCTCACAAATCGAGAATTACATTCTATTTTACCAGTATGTATTCCCATCTTCACTCTTCCTAATCCAAATTTCTTTTCAACAAAGACTCTTAAATAATCACATAGTAAATTAAGAATCTAATTAACATATATATATATGTGTATATACACACACAGAGAAAGATAAAATCAGTACATTTTGGATTAAAGGATACTTGCATAATTAATAGTTAAGAAAAACTTATGGAAGAAGGCACTGTATCATTTGGTTTCAAATTTAAAACTAGATCATATCAGGAAATTAAAAACTTCATTTTGGACTAAATTATGATATTAAAAAATATCTGTGAAGTAACATGCCTCTAGCTAAAATTAATTTGCTCACGGATGCTTCTACTCATAATTCTTCACACTGAATTTCAATGCCCTATATTTCTCCCATGTTTTCTAATTTTTGGATACCTTGTGAATTTTTGAAATGTGTTTAAATTTAATTTGGTTTCAACATTTGTCATATCTGGCAACATTTTGCTGTGTATGATGGTTAACATGAAATGGTATTTAGTATTTTATTCAACTATTATTTTAATTAAAGATTCACTGATAAGCTTAGAAAAGATTCCAAATTCCCCAGAAATTAATTTGAAAATCACCTGGGAACCTGGGGGGGGGGGCATCCAATGTCATGTGATTAAACTGTAAATCTGGATCAAGTCCATAGACAAGAAGTGGTTTTTTGCATCCACTTTTCTTAGCTGTCAACCACCCACAAAGGAGAGAAATAAAGGGCAGGGCTTGCAGTGGAGGCAGGGAGTCAGTGGCAGCATATAGTTTGCACAGACATTATCCCAGTTTAACCCACCTCCAGTTAAAAGATAGCAGGTATTGAGAAAGCTCTTTTCTCTGAGATTCTAGAGATTTTGCCAGTCAGAACAGACAATAGAAAACTAGATGAACCCATGGTCTGACTTCATCAGATACGTATAAATATTTCTCTAGACCTAAGTCTTATAGAGTATTCTCAGTTTCAATATATAGAGGTTCTCTAATGACCATACACAGACAACAAGATGTTCTAAACTGGTAGATGAAACCAGATTATAATTCATTATACTTTATTGTACAGCCTATTCCATACAGTTTCTGTAATTTGTATATAGTAATTTGTATATGTCCTGTGCATCCTTCTTATATTGTTTGCATCCTGATGTGATACGAGTCAACTTCATATGATCATCATCTAGACCCGTGGTCCCCAACCCCCAGTCTGGTGACCGGTACCGGTCTGTGGATCAGTCAGTACCAGGCCACAGCTTCTCCTCATCCTCCTCCCCGGCTGCTGCCTTGGGGGCTGCCCGGAGAATGCTCAGTGGGGTCCAGGGCCTAAAGCAGAGTGCCCTGCCAGAATATGGGGGGGCAGTGGCAAGCTGCTTGCGCCCAGGGGAGAGTGGTGTAGCCACTCAGAGTTGCCCAGCCAGGCGAGAGGCAGCCTCGGAGTGCTCCAGTGCTCTCTTTGGGTCCTGAGGCAGAAGTGCATGGTCGCAGCCATGCTCTGGCATCGGGGTTTGTGCCCTCATGCTACAATACAAAGTTGCAGGTCTTCTAAAGATGGTGACAGAGGAGAGGGGGGAGGAGGACTTCTATATGCCCCTTTTACTGCCTCTGACTATCCGTGTAGTTCTTGGGGGGGTGCCTTTCAGAGATTGTTGCAACCCAAACAAATCCAGCTCTCTCAGCCTCACCTCCTTCACAGGGTGTCTGTTGTGGGGAGAGGAAAGGGAAGGCGAATGTAAGCCGCTCTGAGACACCTTTGGGTAGAGAAAAGCAGCATATAAGAACCAACTCTTTTTCTTTTAAATGATGCAGCAATTCAACCTAATATTGCTTTCAAAAGGGGCCAATCAAAGCTACCAGCACAGGAACTCCCTCAACACTGATAAACACTAGGATGGAATTTTGCCTCTATTTGATAGGAAAGTATGTCTCCTTTTCAAGTACTTTATGCTTATGCCAATTTTAACAATCATTTGACCAATTAAATGCTGTGTCAGAAGCATGTTGAGATATTTGGTTACAAATCAGTATTGCCATGCATGATCAAGCAGAACTCCCAGAGAGACCAGCAGTATCTTTTTGCTCAAATAAAAAAAAAATTGATGTGTCTTTTGGTAATTAAAAGTGATCCAGTAATTATATTTTCATTGCTTATAGTTGTGTGATATCCTCTCATATAAAATGTCTCCCAAGCAAAAAGAGAGGGAGAGAAATTGCACTGGCAACATTATGTAACTTTCTTTTTTGCCTTAAAAAAGTTACTGGCAACAGGGTTGTCAATGCCCCATTCAAAACTTGAACACCAACAAAGAACATTGAAGTGAAAAAATAAGGTCAGAATGAGAGGTTTAACAAACAGTTTAAATAAAAATTACAATGGCAGCCCAACTTTAGGGGGAAAAGAAAAGCAGTGTGACATCTTGGTGGCTCTAAGGACTGATAGCTCACTCCAGAAGATGCCCACTCCTCCACTAGCTACCTTTCTCTGTCTCCACAGCCTGTTTTCCCCAGGAATTTCTTCTGTAGACATTCTCCACATCATCCAAAAGGGTGGGGGTTGGGGAGTACACCTCAACTTGGTGTCAGTGGCTAAGAGTGAGCTTGGTGTGGTAGTTAAGAGTGAGTCTCCATTCCTATATACGCATCCAGCTGGGTGACGGTGGGCCAGTCATAGTTCTCTGAGAGCAATCACAGCCTCACCTACCTCACAGGGTGTCTGTTGTGGTAGGTGATTGTAAACTGCTTTGAGAAGTGGGTACAAACAGCAGCTCTTTTTCCTGCTTCTCCCTCGTGGAGTTCTCCTTCTCCTGCCCTGTTGACAGGCAACCACTCATCCAGCCGCTCTGTAGAAAGCACCTCTCTCTAGAGGGCAGTGTTTTTGGATTAGGTCCAGTATCCAGGTGAAAGCATATAACATATTTTTAAATAATAAATGGACATTTTTACAAGGCTTACAATTATACTGTTGAATGCCGTCAAAATAGTGAATCTGTCTTCACTTACATCCACAGAATATAACTAAACTACAATAGCGTGAAAATGATTCCCCTGTGGTACTGCAGTGGTCCTGTGTAGGGATGCCTGAACTCTGGCAGGTTCAGATAATCTCATAATCACCACTCACAAATATGTCACCTATCTAGCAATGATCATCAGTTCAAATAACCACTGAACCTTTTGTAAGAATGTGCATGGTCACCAGCCTCAGATGGGGCCTGGAAATCGGCTAGAAATACAGCTGATTTCAAGATACAGAGATCAACTTTCCTGGATAAAGTGGTTGCTTTAGACGTTTGTTCTATGGTTTTAGAGGTCCCTGCTGAGGTCCTTCCCCTCCCCAAACCCCACTGTCCTCAGGCTTCCAACGCAGTTGCTGGTGACCTAATACATGTTGCCTCTTACAGTCCAACGCTGCTGCAGCACAGGCATTTTTTTTCCTTTGCAGCCTAATCTGAATCTATCATGAATGCCTTTCAAGATTAATTAAGTTTAGAGCAGATCCTACCTCTGCTCCCCCCTTTTCTAAATATGATTTAACTTTAGCTGGCATGTTTTTTTTTAACATTTGGAGTTTTTCAAATGTCCAGGTTCAGGCCCTGAAACTTGATATAGTGATTGAGCCACTGAGGAAGTCAGTAGTCAAAACGTGTTTGCTGTTTTGGTGTTCTCTCATATTCTATGGCCATGTGTAAATGTGTCACTTGCTGATAGCTCTGTATGAATGTATTCATCTGTCATATGGGTAAAGGGATGTGTATATATATAGTAGGATTATTTATATGGTTTATATGGTATCCTGACCATTTAAGGTAAAGGTATCCCTTGTGCAAGCACCGAGTCATATCTAACCCTTGGGGTGACGCCCTCTAGCGTTTTCATGGCAGACTCAATACCGGGTGGTTTGCCAGTGCCTTCCCCAGTCATGACCGTTTACCTCCCAGCAAGCTGGGTATTCATTTTACCGACCTCGGAAGGATGGAAGGCTGAGTCAACCTTGAGCCAGCTGCTGGGATCGAACTCCCAGCCTCATGGGCAGCGGTTCAGACTGCATGTCTGCTGCCTTACCACTCTGTTCCACAAGAGACTCTTTCTCCTGACCATTATTTTACTTTAATTTATGAATTATTAAAACATGCTTGGATTTTGTAGTTTTGGTTGTTATTTGTGTATATTGTGAAGTTTGTTTTGTTTAACCCTTTTGGCTATTTGAGTAGCAACAAAAAAGGGATTCATAACCAGGCTGGGGAGGAACAGAAAGAGATACTGAGCCTGCAGCCGAGGCTTAAGCATTGAGGAGAGGGAGAAAGGTAAAGTCAGCTACTCTAACTCCTGTCCCCCTGCCCCCTTTTTCTGAGGTCTGCATAACTCCTTGGTGGTAAAGGATGATGGTGGAGGTTGAACAGCACTTTTATGTTTCAGGCTCTGGTCAAGATCAGACACATTTTTGGATCCACTGACCACCAACAGGTTGGAAATGATAGAGTGAAGCGCTCTTCGGGGTTATAATCAGAGAGGCAGTCCCTAAAATATGCTACAGCAACAAAGTAATTCTAAGATCACCTTACAAATCATATACTTTAGCTAAGTTATAAATAACTACATTTAAAAATCTTATTCAAACTTTAATTCAACAAGGTTTGATAACTAATTATTGTTTACTTGAGAACTATAAATTGATTATTTTGGTCCACAGTAATCCTTTACTTATGGTGAACATTTCCAAACTCAAAGCAGAGGTCATTCAGATGAGAGATTATTCTGCTTCACTTGCAGGAGGGCATTATGTGCTGGAATAAGACGCGACACCCCAATGTTGAGAGTAAACAAGGCCACAGCTTTATTACCTCCCCATGGGGGGTTAACACAACATGGAAGAGGGAGGCTGACCTAGCAGTCATCTGACTGCACCAAGACCCCACAGAGTCCAGAGCTGCCCTGGGGACCCACACTGTTCCCAGCCAGGAGAGCAGATCCCTTGCCTACTGAAGTCCGCACTAAGGGAAATGACCTATACGGGGGAGCCAACGGGTGCCAACCTCATTTGACTGCCTCCAGGCAAATGAACCCCTGGCCTCCCAGCTGGGTAAGCTGTGCTCATATATGCATCACCTCTTAGTAAGGCCCCGTACCCAGGGAGTCCAATCGCACACAGGGACTCCCTGTCAACAGGCACCATCCCATGCAAACCTGCAGCTGTGACAATATTTACCACAAAACATCTACTTCAACACTCTGAATAATGCCATATGCACATCGACATAGGGTGGGTGAGAGGGGAGATGCTCCCATGGCATCCTTGGAGAAGAGGCCTGGACCCTTGCACATGGCCCCTTATATAGGCACTGTGGGTCCCGTCCTGCCCATAATGCTGTGCACACTGCATTATGGCAGTGCACACAATAGCGGGCCTTTTGGGCAGTCTTGTCAGCCTTCTAGCAGGCCCATTGCTGCTTCAATGTTTGGCTGTGGTAAGTCTTAGCTGGGTTCTTATAGGAAGTTACAAGAAGGTATTGATCTATGTCACAAATAAGTGGATATGAAATGAGATACCCAATATGACAGTCACAAATACTTCTATTTAATTACTCAGACACATTGACAGATTATATGTAAACATATGTATTAGGTGCCTGTGGCCCATGTAAGCTATGCTCCTCAGCTTGGCCAGACCTGGAGCAGAGGACAAAGATGGAACAGTAGCTAGAAGCTCCAGCTCCACACTCATGGATCCATATGGATCTCAATCAATAGAAGGTTAGGAGAACAGGTTAGGATGAATTGTTCATTAAGATCATCAGGAATTTCCTATCCTAGCTTTGCTAAATAATATCACCCTACTTACATTGCCTCTGATACCCTTTTCAGGACACCCTTTATATTGTGCTCAGTTATGCACAGTGCAGATTTGGAGTGTTCTAACACTTAGGACATACAGAGAACAAGAAGTACAACATATAATATGAGATGCTATCTTCAGTGTAGGCTATGTTTTCTATGAAACCTTTGATGAGCAGTAATTCATCTCTATGCCATTCCCCAATGTTGGACTACTTTAAATGGAAAGTATAGGATTCTTATACACTTATTACACAAATTAATCAAAAGTGTACATACAAAGTCCAAAGGAAGTTGGGGGAAAAATCCTTTGCCTATTACACATTAAATTTTCATGCCAGTTTTGTAAGACGTTGCTTCTGTGCAAAATACATGCATTCCCCCTGCCACTTCACATTTCATTCATAAATATTAATATATTTGTGGCAAGATAGTCTCTGAGCAGCCTACTATCTTTCTAAAATAGAACACAAGCCACTCCATTTTAGTTTCTATTAACACACACTCACCAGTTTCTATTTATACTAGGTCAAGTCTGTTGAAATTCATTGGTATTGAGTTGGTGGGAAATCTATTTCACCATTTTAAAATGCTGTTTTAAATGCTTGGAAATGATCCTAAAAATACAGGGTTTTTTTCCTTCTTGGTTTGCCCTTGATTGGGCCACTACCTGAAAAGTTTTCTGAATTTTAAAATCAGTCTCTTCTCCAGTCTGGGCACTGCCTGAAATCCTAGGGCCTCAATGGCCATGGGTGAACCGTAGACTTTTGCATAGTTTCTTTCCAGCAACCTGATTGGTCCTTTTTTTTAATTTGAAATCTTAGAAATAAATTCTGAGGGCATTTCCTCACACTTTAAATATATTGTAACATTTACCATAAGTAGTCGTTATATTTCGGCCCCTCCACATGATGTCGCCAATATCCAGAATCCAAACAGCAACCGGCTGGCTATATCCACCATTTTAAAATGCTAGTTGGTGAATGCCAGAATGTGGATTCACCAACATATACAGTGCTACCTACCAGAGAGCAACCAGCAGGCCACCATCTATGGAGGTGAAGAAGCACTATCTCTGCCTCCAATGTCCCCTCTTCGCACCCTCCTCCCTTTTCCTTTTTTAAGTGAACTGACTGGAGCAACGAACAGGCATTCAATTGGTGCAGGCAAAGGGGGGGAGGAAATCCCCAAAAGTTGTAGCAGAAAGCATGCCTCTCCAAGCTCCTTCACCCCTGTAATCAGGATCAAGATTTATTTTTAAAAGAAGCAAGACTCATGATTCTGTAAGGGGTGGCAATAAAGAAGCACTATGCATCTATGATTAGATGCATAGGAGTTTCAATAGAGAAGTATTGAGTTGTTGTTGTTTTTTTAAGCAGACATTGCAGGCCCTTTAAAGCATGGGGAAAGGGGATTGGCTGCCTGACTTGATTGACAGGTGGAAGAGAGTCGCATATAAATCATGTTACTCTCTTCCTCCATTTCCAGCAGCACTTGTGGAGGTGAAGAACTGCAAAATGGCAGCAGTAAAGAGCGATACAGCAAAAAAGGTGAGGAGGGGCCAGGAGGTGCAATTTTATTTAGCATTACACCACCCAGCTGCCGTAACACTATTTTTAAAGAAGTACATAAATGCTCTAAGTGTCAGGAATCAAAGGGAAGATTATCAGACTTTCCTTCTAAAATTTCAACAGTAGCAGACAAGGCAGGACAACCAGCCTCAGTTCAAATTCCACTTTGCAGCCTGGCGCAAAGCCTCCAGTGTGGAAACAGTCTTTATTTGTTTGTTTGTTTATTTATTTATTATTTGATTTATATCCTGCATCTCTTGACTAAGTCATCTCAAGGCGGCTTACAACAATAAAACAACATACCCCATAACATTTCATAATCCTTGAACCACTTATGTCTAGAGACCAGACATGGTGATTTTAACTCACAGTCCTTCTGTAATTTTGCTGCTGACACACATCTTTTCTCATGGCTTGGTCACTTTTCTCCACAACATGGAGCTGATGACAGCACTTTGAAGTCACTAGGGAAATTCAGGGACTTTCCAGTTGTTGGTCTTCTCCACTAGTCTCTTCAGCTCATCATCTCATTCACTCTTCCCCCTACTTAGGCAGACACTTTACTCATAGTTTTTTTTTTTTTAAGAGCTATGGATTGCACAGGGAGAGAGAAAGAGAGCTATGTGAATTTGTCTTCAAACTGCAAGCTTCACAGTTTTTATTTCATGATTTTTTCTCTTTTGCACACAGCAAATGTTGCTGCCTAATACATGATACACCCCAACTTCTAGATTGTGTCCATTTTTTCCTCACAGTACAAACCCAGAACAAAAATTTTGATATAATTAGAATTTGTATTTGGTTCTGGATGTGAGCTGTTCAATTACTGTAAATATGAACATATCAATGCTACTACTTAAATGTTTTTTGTATTCATTTACTTCAGCTAGATCCCACCTTTCTCCCCAAGTGGAACCAAGAGCAGCTTACATGATTGGCCTGACCTCCGTTTTATCCTCACAACAACTCTGTAAAGTAGAGTATATATGACTGGTCCAAGAACACCCAGTTGGTTTCCACGGCAGAGAGGAGAGCTGATCACTACACCACATGCACTTTATGCATATGTGCAAATGTGCATTGCCCCCTGCTAAAATTTATTCTTACTTAATGGCTAAATTTTGGCTCCATGAAATAATGTTCCACTGGTCGTCAAGTGGAAAAAAAATCTGATTCCCCAGAATAAGCATATTTGAAATAAATGTGCTGTGACATAATTTCTCTCCAGTTTTTCCACTTCAGTACACTCACTGCATTTCCATGGACAAACAGACCCAGTAACACTGACTGGAAGAGGTAAGAAACCTACAGCCTCCCCTAGAGCAAGATGGTTAAGGTTCATTGTAAGACAGGCAGATCTACAAATTTCCAGTGGGTTCATTTGTAGATGCTGACACTTAGCAGCATAGTTGTCAGTTTGCTCAAAGCGACAAAAAAGAATGCATTCAGTTGGAACTGCCATTAGATGAAATAGAATGTACCTGTTTCACCCCTCAAAGGTTCCCAGCCCCTCTTCAGTATATGTCATTTGTTTCAAATACCAGCAGAAAATTTTCATTAGATGTTTGGGACTGAATGATCCAGAGAAGGTGCCCTTTCACATTTCAAGGAATTTAGAAAGTGATTTTAGTAGAAAAGTTGAGATTCAAATTTCAGTTTTTAATTAAAAGAGAAATCTAGACTTTTAAAAATTGTAATGCATTTGTCACTTTCTTTATAAAAGAAAAGCTCTCATCATCATAACAAAATAAATTTTATCAGTATAGCTCAAGATCAAGTTTTCTCTGAAGCTAAGCTATCTATGCTGTTGGTATGCAGACTTAGGCTTATATAATTTTTAGATCATGAATAGTGTGTTTAAAGCAGTGTATTATCCAAAGGACCAGAATGTTAGGGACCTAACAGAAGCAGAAGAGATTTTTAAAAGGTGGCAAAATTATACAGAAGAGCGAGCTTAGCATCACTGATAACCAAGATGGGGTAGTCACTAACCTGGAGCCAAACATCCTGGAATGTGTAGTCAAATGGGCCTTAGGAAGTCTGAGCAACTAGAAAGCTAGTGGGGGTGACAGCATTCCAGTTGAACTATTCAAAATCTTAAAAGAGGATGCAGTAAAAGTGCTATACTCAATATGCCAGCAAATTTGGAAAACTCAACAGCGGCCACGGGATTGGAAAAGATCAGTTTACATTCCAATCCCAAAGAAGGGAAATGCCAAAGAATGTTCAAACTACCACACCATTGCACTCATTTCTCATGCTAGCAAAGTTATGCTCAAAATCCTACAAGCTAGGTTCCAGCAATATGTGGACCGAGAGCTTCCAGAAGTACGGGCAGGATCTCGAAGAGGCAGAGGAACTAGAGATCAAATTGCCAACATACGCTGGATCATGGAGAAAGCTAGGGAGTACCAGAAGAACGTCTACTTCTGCTTCAGTGACTATGCTAAAGCCTTTGATTGTGTGGAGCACAACAAATTGTGGCAAGTTCTTAAAGAGATGGGAATACCAGAGCACCTTATCTATCTCTTGAGAAACCTATAAGAGAACCAATTAGGTGTCCGGGTCCATCGGAATCTACAGGTGCCTGGCCACAGGCCCCTAGCCTCCCAGCCGGGTAGGCTGAGCATCTTTTCATGACCGGCCTCGTTAAGGAGACCCCCTTCAGATGTGAGTTCCGTACGCAGACGGGACTCCCTACCAAACAGGTTCCTTACCGGCCGAAACTCGGCTACAACAAAATATAATAGCATTAACATGAAACACCATAAAACAGGGTGGGAGGGAGGGTTGCTGTCTAGATGGCTGCAGCAACGGAGAGGCCGAGAAGCCTCGTGCGTGGCCTTAAATAGGCCCGTGCTCGGCTCCCCTGTCACGTTACCTGGGCTATGAAGCCCACCAGGAGCACGCGTCCTCCGGGTGCCGCCGCAGCGCCAAATTGCAGCCGAGGTAAGTCTCAGCTTTCTATTGACTAGCAGGCAGCGACCAGTAAGGAAGACGCTACTCCTGCTGGTATTTAAATAGCCGCAGCCTTTATTGAACCTCCCCTCAACAAAGGGTTGGCACCCATGACCAGGTAGGGAACCTGACCACATCCAGCCGTCCGGCTGCTAAATTGTTTCCACCATGGCACTCGGGGTCCCCGCCTCACTCCCAGCCGGGAGGGCAGGTCACACTGCGTCACAGGATGTTCACGCAGGGAGGCAGCTATAAGAGAACCAATTAGCCATCCGCCTCCATCGGAATCTACAGCTGCCTGGCCATAGGCCCCTAGCCTCCCAGCCGGGTAGGCTGTGCCTCTTTTCGTGACCGGCCTCATTAAAGAGACCCCCTTCAGACGGGAGTCCCGTAAGCAGACGGGACTCCCTACCAAATAGGTTCCATACCGGCCGAAATTCGCCACTGAACGGGGGGACCATTGCCCCGTTCCCGCCAACCCTCAGGAAGCAAATTATCACATAACCCCGCCCTGACATCAAACAACCACAAATCACACCCCCATTCTGATAGATGTACTCCATCCTTCCGAAACAGGCGCGGCAATCTAAAGGAGATATCAGGGTCAATGATAACTTCCCCACCCAAACCAAATATAACTTTCCGGCCACTTTGTTAACTTTCTGTTTGGCCCAATTAACTCTTTCAGGCCTGACAGCTGAAAAGACGCTTGCTCCTGGGGAGGAAAGCTATGGCAAATCTAGACAGCATCCTAAAAAGCAGAGACATCACCCTGCCAATGAAGGGGCGTCTAGTCAAGGCTATGGTCTTCCCGGTTGCAATGTATGGCTGTGAAAGTTGGACCATAAGGAAGGCCGAGCGTCAAAGAATTGAGGCTTTTGAACTTTGGTGCTG
Organism: Paroedura picta; assembly: GCF_049243985.1. Taxonomy (NCBI): domain Eukaryota; kingdom Metazoa; phylum Chordata; class Lepidosauria; order Squamata; family Gekkonidae; genus Paroedura; species Paroedura picta. The sequence continues at coordinate 81,570,846 of NC_135374.1, read as the reverse complement.
GAGAAGACTCTTGCGAGTCCCTTGGACTGCAAGGCGAACAAACCGGTCAGTCCTAGAGGAGATCAGCCTACACTGCTCCTTAGAAGGCCAGATCCTGAAGATGAACTGAAATACTTTGGCCACCTCATGAGAAGGAAGGACTCCCTGGAGAAGAGCCTAATGCTGGGAGCAATAGAGGGCAAAAAAAAGAAGGGGACAACAGAGAATGTGGTGGCTGGAGCAGTAGGTGCAAACTTAAATGGACTCCGGGGAATGGTAGAGGACAGGAAGGCCTGGAGGATCATTGTCCATGGGGTCACGATGGGTTGGACACGACTTCTCACCTAACAACAACAATTATCTAAAGTCTTTTATGGTCAGCAATATTGGCTGTGATAAATTAGATTCAGTGGATTGTTGAGAAAGAGGCCTCATGCCTAGAACCATGCGTGCCTATGACACTCACCATGCAATCAGCAGCCATAATCAAGGGAGACATTGGATCTCTATCATAATCTTCCAATGAACCTGCAATATTAACTACATCAGGGTTCTCAGCATCAGCCCACAGAAAGCACAGCTCCTATAAAATAACATTATAAGTGCACTGAGTTACAGGGTTGGTGAACAAAGTGACCAGGGACAGATTCAAACGCACAATGGTGGATGTTTGTTTGTTTGTTCATTCGTTAATAATTCCATTTATAGCCCGCCACTCCCACACAGTGGCTCCTGCCAGGTAACAACAATATTGCACAATAAAATCCCTCTAAAACAATAAAACCCAATAAAACCCACCCTTGGTGGTAATAAATAAAACCCTCCTCCAACTCTACAGGCTTCATTGGGGTGTCTTGTTCCATTCCTTAACAAAACCCTTTTTTTGTAAATGTGTGCTCAGATATATTACACAGAGGTTGAAGGGTGACTTTGAATTTGTCTCCTGAGGACTTGGTGTGATAACACGTGTAAGCAATTCTTCAAACTTGCCCTGCTGTTCTGCAAATAACATATGATTGCCTTGGCCCAGTCCTGAGAGTGCAACATGGAAAATACCAAGGTCAGTATAATCTCAGTTGATATAAATATTTAGGAATACGTCATTATAATAATCTACATAATCCTTATTCATGTCACCAATCAATTTTTGAACAGAGTTGTCAGCCCCAGGTTAGGAAATACCTGATGTTTTGGAGGGCAAGGTTGGGGAAAGGGAGAGGTCTCCACTGAATATAATGCCATAGAATCTACCCTGCAAAACAGCCATTTTCTCAAAGGAGATGGCTCTCTGTTGTCTCAAGATCACTTGTAACTCTGGGAGATCCCCACTTGAAGACTGGCATCCTAGTCCTGGAAGCAACTACTTGGTGACTTGATTTTCCCTGCTTTGCATGGCTCAACTAGGCCTAGCTGTGTGCTGCTGTTTAATATCAGTCACCCTGTTCTTGCCAGTGCGGTGTGATGGTTAGAGCTGTAGAGTAGGAGACCCAGGTTTGATTTCCCACCTTACTGTTGAAACTCACTGGGTGATTTTGTGTCCGTCACATAGTGTCAGCCTATCCTGCCTCACATGGTTGTTGTTGTGAGGATAAAAATAAGGTTATGAAAAGTGTGCAGGATTCTTTGGTCTCCTCTGAGGGAAAATGGGAAGCAAATGAAGTAAATAAATAATAAATATAGCTGAAGATGAGAAATAGATAAAAGGCAGGATAACAGCTGAGAAGGTGAGAGTGAGGCAGGGAAAAGGGAAAGGATAGGTTTAATTTCAACTTGGGTATATCCAGACACACACCCCTACTCACAGTCACCCACTCAAGCACAGCATACTCAAACTCTCCCACCTAGCTGTCCAATAGCACCAGTGAAGATAATGAGCTCTTCCCCTTTTTTCTTATAGATATGCAGCAATGCTTCCAGGGGGAAAGCAGGGAGTCCTTTATATGTTTGCCTCTTGATTCTTCCTATAGGCTAGGCAATAAGCACCCAAACCAATCAAGTTCTATACCTCATTTGAAACCATGAAAGGCACTGCTTGCCGCAATGACAATTAATGCATTATTACACTCGTTGTTGTGATGGGTGTTTCCTGTACTTCTTTGGGCAAACATAAGACTTTACTGGCCTAATCCAATGTGTATTTACTTGGAAGGAAATGCCAGGTTCTAAAAGTATCTCATAATTAAATGTACACAGGACTGCAGTCTAATATTCATATACAACCTAGAAGAATTATACCTATGGATTAAATCAGCAAGACGGCAGCAATACTATGGAGGCTGAACACAACTTAAGTACAATAGAAGAAACTTGCTGGATCAGGGCAAGGACCCATGTCTGTTCACACAGTGGCCAGCCAGCTACTTCTAGGAAGCCTACAAAGAGAATGTGCTCATTAGGAACTACAGCTCAAAGGGGAATTGGTGAATCCTCAAATGAAATATTATTTCCCCATCTGTAATGATGCATAATGACATAACCAGTTAGAAACACGCCCACTTACTCAGGATTAATATTTGTAGAACTCAAACAGAGAGTGAAAACAATTAAGTGAATACAATTAAGCAAGTGAAGTAAATAAGGTGAGCAACTCATTTATACCACTCATTTTTATAAACCTTGAACATTTTACTGTAACATGATGCAGTATAAGAACAATGAATAATTTTCCAATCACACATTCACAGATCATCCAAAGTCATCCCCAGAGGAAACATTTTGGGATGCAGCAGGAGGTGTGGTGAGAAAGTCACATTCTGTTGTCTGAAATGGCATCAGTTAACAGAGAATTACCACAGAATGGAAATCACAATGCTGTATAAATTGTATGGATGGCATACACTATATAAACCAATCTATAAAACCAAACAAACAAAAGTAGGGGGGGGTGGATCAAATCAGCTAACAAAAACAGAAAAAAATTGAGAATAAAAGAAATAGGTAATATTCATTCATTCCTAAATAGTTTGGAGACACAAGCAAATGACTAGAATACTAGAATTAGCTTCAAAGCCCGTTCCTAAGAACAGGCCCTGAAAGGGTCCCCTCCCCTGGCCCCTGGGCAGGCAGCTTAAGGTGGCTTTGGGCCGCAGCTCGCAGCCAAATCAAGTGGGGTGCGCGGGGGCTGGGCAGCTCATTAGCAGGGCCGAGACAGAGCTCCTTAGCAGGCAGTCAGCAGCCGGGAGGCCCTCGTGAGCAGGCCCAGCCTAGAAGGCCAGGAGGTCCTCGTTAGCATGCCCTCCACCACGACCCTTTGCCCAGGGCCCTCTCACCTGCTGCTGCTTCCAGACACTGAAGCATCTGAGAGCAAAGAGGCAGGGACAGAGGGTGGGAGCCGCAGGGCCAGAGCCAATAAGGGCAAAGCTGGTTGAACCCTGATTGGCCGTATTCCAACTTGGACAGCCGGACACATCCCACCCCCTAGGCTGTTTCAGAAATATATAGAGGAACAACAATGGATAAGGATTACCACCTAAATTTAGGAATTTATATTTAAACTGGCTGCGCTTCTTTTGGAAGCTGAATGCATTCTTTGATTTTTTTTTCTTTTTAAAATTTACTTTGGCTTCCCATTTACCTGTCCAGGATGTGGAATTAGCATACCTCTACCTCCAAGGCAGTGAGAAGCAGGAGAAAATAATGGCCAATATAGAATGATATTTGGGGAAGTTTTCCGAGCCTCTATGGCAAAGACCACATTTGACCCATAAGTGATATCATATTCTCCCCAGACCCCTCTTTAACCATTCTGCTTAGCATTTGCCAAGGCAGTATTGGACTTATACATTTACCACAGAACATACAATGCAATATTTATTTTATTTTAATTTATTTATAATTTAATTCATACACTGCCTCTCCTAAGCAAGTCAACTCAAGGAGGCTTACAACAATAAAAGCAATATACCAACATAAAAGCATAAAACAATAAAAGACTACAGTTATATACGACAACATAATTATGTAAATCCCCAGATGGCAGTAAAAATCAGCAGTTATCCTCTGTTCTGGTAAGCTGTTACAACTTCTAGTAACTCTACCTGATCTAAGAACTCCAGTTAGGCTCAGATCTACTGCACCAGATGTGCGGCACTCAGTGTTGGATGGGACTCCAGTTCATAACTCCAGGTACTCCCCCAGCCTCAACCAAACACCTGGTGGATGATCTCCATCTTACAGGCCCTGTGGAACCTTGATATCTCCTTCAGGGCCCTTAGCTCGTCTGGGAGCTCATTCCACCAGGTTGAGGCCAGGGCTGAAAAGGCCCTGAACCTGGTTAAGGACAGCCGACTGTCCTGGGGGCTCGGGACCACTAGCAGATTCATACCTGCAGAGCAAAGAGCCCTGTGAGGGGCATAGGCAGATAAGCAGTCCCTCAGGTAAGCAGGACCTAAGCCACATATAGTCTTAAAGGTCAAAACCAAACCCTTGAATTTGATCCAGAAGCAAACTGGGAACCAGTGCAGTTGTTTTAGCACAGGCTGAATATGGGCCAGCCAAGATACCCTAGTGAGGACCCTCACCGCCTCATTCTGAACCAATTGCAATTTCCAGGTCAGGGACAAGTTGCAGAAATCTAATCTGGATGTGGATGCAAAGGAACATGAGTAAGAATTCTGCTCACAGAAATGATCTTTCAACCCTCCTCTTCTCTTCTATACCCTCTACATCACCTTAAAGCTGTAGAGATGCCAATGGGAACATAATGAGATAGTACTCAATGGGAACTGCAGTGAGAAATCCATGGAAATATACACTCCCTCTTTTAAGTGTGGAAATAAATAAATAAATACTAAATAAATAAAAAATAAATGCTTGCAGAACTATTTCAAATGCAAATGCAAAATCTGTTATCAGTATTTAAGGAATCTCCCTTTTCTTCTGGCTTGAACTACGAAACACAATTCTATTAAGAAAGGAGTTCTAAATGCTGCCTCCTGAAATACATAGTTAGGAACCTGTTGTGAGCTCTGCTTCTTTACACTTGCCTTTCACACTCCCAGAAAAGAACATGTCGTTCTGACTCACAGGCACTCTAATCAAATGCATGACTTGTCATCATTAGGTGCTTGGGACTCCTATTGGTTTCAATGGGCATTCATAATACAGCATGAGAAGAACCCCCTATATCGATAGGCACAAAAAGCAAGAAACCAATTGGGCCAGAAGTGTGATTCCAAATGGGTAAAGGTTGAAAAAAGGTGAACTCCACAGATGTGAGTAACACCAGGAGGTAAGTTGTCAGAACAAACTGTCCTTACTCAACAGCCTCTAAGGACACCTCCATGGGAAAGAAATAAATCAAGGCTTAACTGATGATTAAAAAGTATCTGCATTGTACTCAGGCAATGGTTATCAGCCACTCTGGGAATAGAGTTATAAAAACAAGTGCTTATAATTGCTATATTTATAACTGTCAATAAAGTGATGAATACATGCAATTCTGAAATGCTTTTTTTTTACCACAACTTGCATTTTGCTTTTTACTCATTGGTGAGTAATGGCTTCATATTTAGAAGAATATGTTGACATGCAGTCTTTAAAACAAACAAAAAAGTAATGAAATGCTAATATTCCATTGTTTCAAAAGCACCTGGTGGGGCATTGTTATACAATAATAAACGTAGAGCACCCCTGCTTTCTGATTCTGGAGTATTGCAATCACCATGGTACAGGTGAACTTTGAGGTTTAATGGCATTTTGGTTTCTAATTAAGCTAAGCTTGTGTGGTATAGCCTGTAGCTTCAGAAACCTCACTAAAAATAGGCCATTTCCACATGGAAGGATAAAACATGAATGGCTTCCTGCTGGCAACTGTGGGATGGTAAATCTCGCGTTTGCATCCCTCCTCATGGGAAGACCTCTCCTGCATTTTCCTTCTGCCCCATCAAGACTTTTACCTCCTGATGAGGCTGCAAGGGAAAACAAGCCGAACTTCTCCCTCCACTTCTTGCCTTGTCAATCACAGCAAGCCTTGTGGACTGAAACTTTCTTCCCCCGCAGCCCCAAAAGTATTTTTTCCAAATAAAGGTACTTCTGTGTTGCTATGCGGCATTGCCATAACACAGATGCATCTTTAATAAAATCAACACTGCCCTGTTGCTATGGAGTAATGCCAGAACGATACAGAATTCCACCCCACCCCACTTTTCAGGATTTTTTTTTTGCACTTTATTTCTGTCTGGGTGGATTTCTGAGATGCTGCACTTTGTCTCTGGACCCCAAGAAGACATTTTGTGCTAATGGTTGGCTTTAAAACAAGCTGCTCAGACCCCTGTATGATCGGTAGAAGGCAGTCAGATCACCCGACCCTCCTCTTTCCCAGCTCATTTCCCATCTCCAAAAGATGCAAACAGGACTGTTTTTGCTTGTCTGAGTTGTGAGAAGACTGGACAGGTAACTGATGCCCAAAAATACATTTTGTGCTAATGGTAGGCTTAAAAACACACATGGCTGAATGATGCTAAAGCCCTAAATGCTCAGAGGCAGTATTCTTTAAAGACTCTATTCTCCCATATTATCCAGCCTTCCAGTTAAAATCTGTTTCCAGTCCTACTCTCCATGCCCCACCAGGCATTTTTTTCAATCTCCATTCTGTTTTATATTCTCAGGCAGAGGGAGAAGCAGAAATAGCAAGATAAAAAGCACACTCACAGTTTCCGCAATGGAAACTTCCTGGTCCTGGCTCCTGTATGAGAGCACAAATCTGGGGCAGATGAGGTGCACTGGGCCAAATGCTCCCCCATACAGGAGCAGGGAAAGGTCAGGCAACCTGCTCCGGCTCAAACTCAGCCCGCAGCCTGGCACAGAGCCTTCAAACAGATGGAGCAGTGTTTCATTCACCGGTGTACATTCCTGTCTATTTAATGGTGAGGTCAGAAGGAAGCCTTTCATAAATGTCTCTATCTTTCCTCTTTATGCAGATCAGAACCTTTCCCAGGACTCTTCAAGCATTAATTAAAAACTGAGTCTCTTCAATAGCTAAGCTTTATGAAACAACTGTAAAATTATTTTTTTTAAAAAAAATGGCTATCCCAGAAGGTAAACAATTTGCTTATCACATCTCTTTTGTTTTCAGGACAAGAACATCTGGCAGGGAGTGAATTAGAAAAATGTTTTAATATGCTTCAGTGAAACTTATTTTGGAATACTTTGCTTGATTTTCACATTCAAAATGTGAAGATGATCAGAGATCATGAGTTTTAATTGCTTGCCCTATCCATATGCTTATTGTGCAGTTATTTTAAGGTACATTTATAGGGTTGTTTCAATTAGTGGGAAACAGTCTCTGCACTAAACAGAAGTGGTGCAGGCCCCAACCTAAGAATATAATTATGCTTATGTATCATGCCGTAGGCAATATCTTTATTGCAAAGTAATTTATATGTTCAAACTAATGCAAACTGCTTTGAAGATTACTGTTGGTGACATGAAAGAAAATGTCATGTATTTTAGTGGAGAAAATATGTCAATATTGAATTGTTAAAGGCTTTCATCACCTGAATCAACTGGTTGTTGTGGGTTTCCTAGGCTGACTCCAGGGAGGAAAACTGCTACACCACAGCCACACAGCCCAGAAAACCTACAACAACTAGTATGTCAATGCTGTTATTGTAACGTTACCCAATATTGTGATGGATTCAATCAAAAATAATACCAAGACAACACATCCATGCAGTTAACAAATATGTCTGTGTATACTGTATATATAAATCATATACTCTACTGCATACAAGATGACTATCATATTATGATGATCTACCAAGCCTCTGATTGGCCGTCACTGGGGGACGTCCCCCAATAAGGTGAGGCAGTCCTCAACTGAGGGCCAATTAGAGGCTTTTCTCCAACAACCCCCTTGCTCCTCTTCCTCCTTCCCTGATATTTCCAGGCACTTGGTGTGAGGAGGAAGAGGAGTCAGGAGCTAAGCCTGGGAGCTGGGGATGACCATCAAGCCACACTTCGCCATGCTCCACGATGGCTGCACCATGCTCCACTGCCTCCTGGCTACCAGGAGAGCAATCCAGGAACACTCTGCTGCAGCTGCAATGCACTCCCCACTCTCCTGACTGTCGGGAGAGTGGAGAAGGCCATACAGCTGTGCTCCATGGTGGTTGTGCCATGCTCCACTGCCTCCTGGCTACAGGGAGAGCTCATGGGGGCTGTCTGGCCCTGCTCACTGCTGACCATCCCTACTGTGAAGGGCTAAGGGTGGAAGGGCAGCAGGGCTCCTGCAGTGGCAGCAGCCCAGCAGGCAAGCTCACCCATCTAGCTATGCAGGGGCCCTCCCATCCTTCGATGGCCCATTTTAAAAACAGCCTTGTTATTAGTTAAATCATAGGATATAATATCGCTTGTCAGACTAATGGTGCTATTTCTATTTTCAGCATAACACGGATAATACATATAAATCTGCCTTTTTTTTTTTTCTCCTGCACTTAAATTTTTCAATTAGACCACTGCATCCTAGAAATTGTGTGGGCTAAGTCCATGATTTTAAATGGAAAATGAAACAAAACTGGACGTGAAGTAGAAATATGAAACTACATTTTAATTGTTATTTTAGTGTTCACCTAGATTCCAAATGTCCACATTCTTTTGAGTCTTCTCTTCAGTGGTGTGGAAGCTCCTTCTGTCTGCCTCTTCCAAAGAAGGAAGACCCTGATACAGACAGCAGGACTTTGCTTAGGAACATTGTCTCCCTGCCTGTTCAAGAGCTACACAAAACATGCATATTCCACTACTCAACTCACCCTTGCAATATGAAGCAATCAACCCACTCACCCTTTATTTCAACAATCTGAGATTAGTTGTTTGTTTCTGGCCCCAGCCAGAATTTTTTTGAGGTCTTTAATCTCATTAGGTATCGAAAGTTCCCTTTTTACCTGCTTTGCACAGTTTTGGGGTGGCTATTTTATAAATAGGCCTAGTTTAAGGACTAGTTTAAGGACCCACCGTGGCATAGGGTGGAATAATATGGGAGTTTCCTTAAAGTAAAATTTTCATCTTACTCTGGGGAAAGTTTCCTGAACCATCTTTTCATGATTGAAGAGTCAGGGGGTAGAAGACAAACTCCCTTAAGGCAAGTACTTCACTGTTAGAAACCTTGTTCCGTCCAGCATGGTGGGACAACGATAGAAAATCAGCTTCTTATAGCATATTATTTGGAAATACAGACAGAGAAAGCTAGTTGAATGAGAAATATCCTTCAAGGCATAAATCCAGGATGTGATTGTGTGTAAAACTGTCATGTGCCTAACCCACATTAAGAGCTGAGACTGATATAATTTAATTTAATTTTCAAATTTATATGTCATCCTTCCTCAAGGGTTCAGATGACTCCAGTTATCGTATGCATGTATTGTATGTAATTCCAGATTATACTTAGATATTGTATCTATGTGTTGTATGCATATTGCACCCCATTATTGTATTGTATGTCATATAATTATTATGGGGATGGGTAGACGATTTATATTTAAACCACAAAATATCTAACATTACATAACAAGAAACAATTCTGGGGCACAACATGAACTATGATCTTCTTTATACAAATACCACCAATAGCTGGTTGATTAGATGCTAACAAATGAGGTAGGCCCTCCTTTGGTGACATGTTAATGTAAGAGCCATTGGTTGTCCAAGAGCAAAGTATTCTGAACTTTCCAGAAAGATTTTGTGCTAAAGATTCTATCATGCGAAAGAAGGTACACTTCTTAAGTTAAATGAGGTTAAATGAGATCTTAACAGACCTTGAAACATATCCATTCAGCATTACAATTGTACAAATAAAAAAATCATATTGCTTTAACATATAATGACAAATTTTTCTCTGTCTTTTGATTTAGGAAGCCAGCCAGAAAATATGTCAGATTAAGCTTCTTTTCCCTTAAACTGAAAGCACAGTGACATATTTTGCATAATGATTTAAGATATTAATAAAGGGAACTGAGATGCATGGAATGTTTCTACAGCTAAACATTTTATGAATGAATGAAATAATCATTTCATATAACCTAACTCATTCATTTATTTTTTGTCTATCAGAGTGGGGCTTTGACATTTTTTCCACGGTGAACTTTGCTCAAAATGTACATATAGTCATAGGACAAAAATTGATGTAGTGCAACATTTTGGTGTTTGGCGGAACGAGGGAACAATTCATTAATTGTAGGTAGCAACAGCACCATAGAACAACCATGTGTGGCAGACAGATCATTCAGTTGTGAATAAGGAGCTAAGTGATAGTTATAAGAATGTGAGTGTAAGCAATGTATTCCATAAGTATTCCCACAGGAAATTATTGGACAACCAATAACCATGCCAGATAGCACTTATTCTGACTATCTTTGATGCCTTTATTAATGTAGAATGCAGTGTTTAGTATATACAGTATCTGAGACCAGGAACCTTATTTCTTCACTTAAGCATTAAGCAAGGCATTTGGAGTTTTTAAAACTTTTTTCCTGGTTCATGGGTGTCACTATTAGCTAAATTGTGTATCTGTTTAACTCAACAGGTACCTTTCCTATTGGAGGCAAACAGAGTATTGTTCCACTGTTTTTTTTTAAACAAACAAACAAACAAACAAACAGGATCCAAGCAGTTAATGCCCAATTAGTATGCTGGATATGGGCTCTAAATTATATCTTTTGAGTATGCTATAGGACTAAGATTCCAATCAAGGTACAAGTGTACCAGTATAGATCACTGTTTGACCCTTTATTATCTTGCTTCACAATAGATCATGCCCAAACACACATAATAACAAACATGGCTTTTGTTAATTTAGCAACTGAATTATATTCTATCAATACTGTTTTGGCTTTCTGCAATGTATGTTAACTGTTTTAACATATGTCAGGTTCAGTAAACCATCTGAAACTTTGGGTATCAGTTGGCATCTCTGTTTCCTCGCATAAAAATACTCATTAGTGTTTGAATGAAATTGGCCAGTACTAGCAATAGCAACTCTATTACATCCCAGGAGGCAATTAGAGTGATGCAGATCAAAGTGGAGGATGCAAACATGCCAAAACAGACTTGCCCAACCCTACAGCAACAGTTAATGACATTCAATTCCTATAGGCTAGCAGGACCATTTGTTTTCATAACCATTGCAAGTATCTGCCAATATACTAACAAAAATAATAAAAAGAGAATAAGTTACCCATATTATATCTTGCATGTTCTTCTTTACTTGGATTTTAGAGATTTTATAAATTATGTACTAAGAAATTCACCCCATGCAGAGGCTCGACACCTAGTGAGAAGTGATTAAGACCTTAATATAATGTATAAGAGGCACTTAAGTTCTGCAAAGACCTCATACACAGAGGGGGAAAAATTTCACCCATAATGAGCTCAGTAATAAGAGGTTTATCCTGCTAATTAATGATCTGAAGATTAGCAGACTGACTGCTGGCCACTGATCATCCAGCTGTGAAGAGTATAGAGGTAGAACAGTTCAATCCTGATAAACTCACTAGGCAAAATCTATCAGGCTCTGCCTGTGCACAAGATGCATTCATTTCATTTAAGCGAACGAGCAGTGGGTAGGTATTAGTGCCAAGAACTCTTTACAAGCAGAGCTTTAGGGCCATTTAATACCATGTGTACATGCAGCATGGAATAGATGCCAATTTCAATTTTCTATGATTTTTACCTTTATGATACAAACATATGAAAACATACATTTGTATGTGCCTTACAATTGTAATGAAGGAGACATGCAAAATATTGTACATAAATTCATAAAAATGGAACTTATGAAATGGTCCTTAGACCATATGTTTTAAATATAAATGGAAGCATACTTAGGATCAAGACATAAGGCATATACTTGGCAACCAGTAATTCTATACATAAACAGTACCTCATTGGCTTCCAAATAATTCTTAACAGCTTACTATCTATACAAGCGAAAATACGTTTTCCTGATTTTACTTATTGCATATATAATAAATTTGCAGGGACATTGTTCTCCAGACCTAATATATTATCTTATGCTATATTATGATGGTCATCAAATGCATGACATAGCATCCTTCATGATCAATGTCATCATAATTTTTGGCCGGATGGATGGGTAAGAGAAAGACAAAAAAATATTACAATAGGATGCTTTAAATTACTTGCTTCTTACCTTGAAATATAGCTCTAGGTCAGATAGTGGCTTACCGTTGATTTGCATTTGCTTATCATTCCCTTGAGTAAGCTCAGAGTTTCAAGCAAAGTAGCCATTTGTTCTGGGCCCATTATGCATGTATCAGTTTTCACCACAGTCAATTTGCCAACCCTTTTAAATTGTCCTTTAAAAAAAACATTTTAAAAACATTACCATTTATGCATGTGCTGAGATACTGCATTGGTTCCCCCTACCCCAGTGATTATGCACCTTAAAAAGTTCCGATGGCAATTCTGGGAGGGGGAACTTCCTCTGTTGTGCTGCAATGTCACCTGACCACCATTCTGGCACATGCTGCCAGCAGGGCTTCGTGGGAATTGTAGTTCATGGACATGGAAACCTAACAAGAAATTTCCATGGGAACACACAGACTTTTACCTTTCAGACAACTGCTGAGCCAATGCAAGGCAGCACAGGGAAAACCCCTCCACTTTTCTAGCCTGATAAACCCCACCCACCCTGCCATCATCACTGAGCAGAGGTACACTGCTGTTGCAAGTAATTACTTGTGTTATAGAGTTCCACAGAGAAGCTAGTTTTATCTCAGGAGTGTTTAAGGAGGAAATTCCATTGCTAGGCAGTGCCATTCACATTCCAACTAGTTTTGTCCTCAGTTAGCATTTCAATTGTAGTTTTCCTGGAGCTGTAGCCAGTATCTTTAAGTCAGAGATCCTGAGTCTATGTACATCAAGCTACAAAGGACTGATTTCTGGGGGAAATCGCTATAAACTCCAGCCAGCAGCCAAAGAGCATCCCAGAGTTAATGCAAAGCCCTACTTTCCTAAGAAAGACACACAAAATACACAGGCTGTCCTCAGGCTATTACGAGCAATGGAGACTGAATCAAATTGCATGTTCACATGATCGCTGACACTGAGGAGGCCAAAATCAGCAGCAGGCATTTCAAGCTCGAATTGTTGGATGATGGGCTGAAAGCAGAAAAGGGGAGGAGACTAAAAGCATGCTATCATTTCTGTATCACAAAAAGACTGTCCTCAGTGCCATCACAAGAAAGGTTGCCGTAAGAATAGTTTCAGAAGCCTTGCTGAAAAACCATTGCTGGAACTGTGGGTAGCATTTGCAATACAAAAATGAAAATAATACGATGGGTTTTGTGCTGTGAAAATGGTGCCATGTTAAGAATTAAATAATAAGACATCATTTTTAGCTGTCCTTGTGGGAGTTTTCCTTGCGGTTTGGAGGTGGCACCTCAAAATGGTACAATGCCTCAGAATCCATCCTTCAAAGCAGCAATTTTTGCCTGCACAGCTAATCTTTATAGTCTAGAGCTGAGCAGCGATAGTAGAGACAAGGGTAGAGGCATCCCTCACCAGCAACAGTTGTATTTTGGGGCTCAAACAGACAGACTGACCAACTGGATAGTAGACGCTATCAACTATGCTAGCTAACAGACTATGCTAGCTAAGCCCCATTAAAGTATAGTTTGGAAGTGGAGCTTGAAAGGGTACCATGCCTCAGAGCCTACCTCCAAAGCAGCCATTTCTGCCTGGGGAGCTAATCTTTATAGTCTGCAGATGAGCAGTAATTCCTGGAGGCTGCCTACCCCTGAGTTGGAAATATTCCTTGGGGTTTGAAAGTGGGGCCTCAAAAGGATATATACTCAAAAGGGTATAATGCCTCTGGAGCCACACAACCAGCCACATAGTGCCCCCATCCTATTTCACGTCAAGAAAACATTGCAGAGAGGAGGTAGGGTTGCCAGATAGGTATAGGTTCATGTTTTGGAATTCCACACTTCCTTGGTATGCTTGAATCTGACTTGGCTCAGGAGTGTTGTGCACAGAGATAACCCACAAAAAACCATGAGCTAGCACCTGTTGCATTACAGTACACAATGGGCTTTACTACTAGTTATATAATAATATCAAATATCCACTGCAATATTTGTTGGGAGCAGTAAGATCTATACTTTTAATATAATATATATTAGCAGAAGAAAATAAAGTACTCACAGCCACCTTTCCTCTTGACCCAAGGACAATAGGGAAAGCATAGGTGGTTGTCAAGGGGTTCTGTGGCAAAAACCAGGACCGAGCAATGGAAGCAATGACAGCCTAACCTCCCCGATGCCACACTACATGCAATGACTTTATACATAGGTTTCCCCTCCCCCTTTGTTATGACTGTAAGAATCCCACCAAGACAGTGTGAAGTCAGAAATAAAACATTTTCTTCTACTTTATAATGAAAAAGTAGAGAAACCTCATGATTAAGTGAAGAAGTCAGCCATTCTACTGTCACTGCTGTTTCAGTTCATCACCTCTGAATTATAGCACACCCCCTGCTACGTCTTCTTTGTGATGCATTACTTTCATGCCTAAATATTGCCTAATTAGCTACCCACTGGCCACTTTAATTGGCTAGGCTTGAAATGACTAGCAGGAAATACAACTGGACTGTCATTCATCTCCCAGATGTATAATAAATAGATTATCCTTGTCCATTGATCCTCTTAATATTTAGGAAACTGGTCAGGGGGTGGAACGTGTCCGGTTCCTGGTGAGTGTCCGAGCACAAATCCCACCCAATCAGAGTGTGGTCGCACCCTGATTGGGCTGACGGCTACAGCAGCTGCCCTCCATTACCAGGCACTCGTTGCTCTGCTCAGATAAGCACCTAGCTGCTGAAGCCAGTGCATCTGCTGATCCACCCGTGCAGCAGCAGCAGCAGCAGAGCACGGTGGGGGGCTGCCATGGTGAGGAGGACCCACCTGCACTCATGCCGATGAAGAGGCTGAGCTGGGCACTGAGGGCACAGAAGACAAGGCTGCAGCGGCGAGTGACCTGCCCAGCGTGGCCATGAGGCAATGGCAACGTCCACTGAGTGTCGCTGCCACCAGGAACACATCAGGCCCACCATGGCCTAACAGTTAGGTTGGCAGCTGCCTGTGGCCCCCACGGCACCTGCCAGCCCCCATGCCGACACGCCTCCACCCTGCCACCTTCAGGGCTGGGAGATGGACAAGCGGGGCAGATGCCTCTCCACGCCTTCAGCAGCCTGCCTCCCACCCACCCTTTCTGCCGCTAGCGCCCGCTGCATATAATAGGACCAGGACCAGGACCAGAGGCTCAGGAAGTACAGGCAGGACCAGGACCAGAGGCTCAGGAAGTACAGGCAGACACAGACACAGAGACACAACTGTACACAAGGACTGCAGTCCCCCTGTCCCCTGTCATCAGGTCGGTCACAAGAGTTCCAAAGCCAGATGATTAACCTTCCTCATCTCCTGAGCCCCATGAACAATGAAGGAGAAGGCTGCATGCCAGCTGTAGGAGCAGGAAAAAAGCTGGCGGTTCAGGGTTGAGCTAGCCTCAGCTCCAACTCAGAATACTTACAGGAACCAGGCTGAGACACCACCCAGCTGCACAGCATTAGCACTGGGATGCAAGGCCTCTGGCTTAAAAAGACACCGGAGTCAGAGCTGCAGAGTAGCAGCAATGTTGTTTAGATTCCAGTGGCACTGATCATGTTCAGTATTCCTGTCTTAAACTTGGCTTGCAATTTGGGATTTGACTACTGCCTGGCTCTTCAAATTTGGTTTCTTTTGTTCCTTTAGGACTCCAAGCATTGACTCGGACTGTGTTTAGACCTTGGCTCGTGTTCATGGATGTGTCTATGATTCCCAAAAAGGTTGGGGATCCCTTTTTAAACTTGTTCCCCCTTTCTAAGAATGTCATGATTCATATAATGAACACAGAAACAGGTGTTTTACAATGGAGCTCATTTCCTTAAACATTTTATTCTCTGTAAGTATATACATAATTGCATGAATTTCATTCAAAATAAGGAAATTTACAGTACACTGTTCTAAACTCATGACTTCAATGGTCTTAAGGGTGTAACTTAGTTCAGGATTGTTCTGATACTAGATTCAGTCACTAACACTACTGCTTCTATATCTTTATATCTTTATTTCACTGTGCATTTATTGGGGGGGAGTGAACGTTCCATCTTATAAAGACATTTCTAAGGCATTAAATATGAGCGAAATGCCATCAGATTTACAATATTATTTTACAATGCAGAACAAATGTTGTTGCACATGTTCCCCCCCCCCTTCTTTTAAAAAAAATTATTGAAGGACAAACTAGCTGAGCTCACAGTTAATATGAAGCCAGCCTATTTTAATTGTGGTTAGTCTGGGATGCCAGGATTTGGCTCACTGGTTATCTCTCAATCCTAGCTTCCCTTGACAAAACCATGTTTCAGATCAGGCTTTTATTCCATCTTGCGAGTGCAGCACCTGGCAAAAGTAAAGCTTTGCAGTGTCAACTGCTTACTTTCTAGTGGCTGCCAGTATTGTAGAGCTACAGATGCCACATTTGTCAGTCAAGCTACATGGTTTCTGAGATTAACACTTTGCTCACACAGGACTGGAATACTTTATGATAAAACTGCATCCCATGCATGTGCATGCACACACGTACGCAATCTCCCCCAAGCATCCAGGGGCTCAACAGAGCTAAATTCACCTCATCACTGACAATCATATTCCACTGATTCTGTGTCTGGAGGTTGGATGACATGCTTCCAAGACTTTGCTGGCATTGGCAAGAGTGATGGACAGGAGATATGCACAGGGATGAGCACAAACTGGCTCTCAAAGCAAAGGATATCACACATTTTGGCCGGTTCACAGAAGGGCTTCCAGCACAAACATTCCATGCTGTTGTAGCGGTTTGTGAATGAATACATTTCCAGACGAACTGTTAACAAAACTCCAAGGCAACAGGGGGAGTGTAATTCACCAGCCTTAGAAGCACCAATAGGAGCCTTCCAAAGCTTAAGAGGCACTGCTGGCTGCCAATGACAGGGTTCCCATTCTGCTCAATAGGATCAGGATGCTCAGCTCAGCTCCACAACAGCTTCTCTGTTGGCAGTTGGCAGTTACACAGAGAGGCAGGAAACATGCTCAGATAAGAATCCCTTTATTGGCATACAATAAAGGCAGAAAATATTAAACACTGAAGCAATTACTGGTTCCATAAAGGAATGGTTATGACTTGAATTAGCGGACAAAACTTGAGCTACTGTTACAATAAATTTTGGATCCTTGTTGCTTCATATCACATTTATCCCGTGTTTCTCATCCACACAAAAGAATTTCATTTTGTTCAGGTAATCTGCTGAAGGACAACAAAGCTGTAGAAATGGAGGACAGCCTTTGAGCATATGAAATAACATATCTAGAATATTATACCCATGCAAACAAACTGTCTCAGAAGTGGGAACCCGCAGTATTCTCCTCTGAGTTATGTTTGAAGGGAAGATGTTTAAACATGTTAAGCTTTTTTAAAGGGATAGACATCCAAGATTTATTTATTTATTTATTCAATTATATTCATACTTCTATACCACCTCCTCACAACAGGTCGTATCAGGACAGTTTACACATAAAACCAGTAAAAATACAGCATAAATACTGCATAAAACCGCATAAAAACCTCAGCAAGCTCCTTCAGGGCCCGTAGCTCTTCCGGGAGCTCATTCCACTAGGTTGGGGCCAGGGTCGAGGCAAGGTGTGCCTCCTGGGGACCAGGGACAACCAACCAATTTGAACCCACAGAGTGAAGAGCCCTGTAAGGGGCATTAGCAGATATTCAAGTCAGATTTTATTTCATATAGCCATAGGCCATTACAATACAAGCGGGAAATATAAAAGGATTTTAAAAATTTCAAATCAGTAATAAAAAAGTAAATACTCAGTCTTTGAGTTGGTTATTATCTACTGAAGAGTTTAACAGAGATCTGGGATGGAATAACGTGACAAAATGTTGTTTAAAAATCTGGAGCAAGAGGGATCTTTGGCCATCAAAAGCTTAAAAGATTGTTCACTAAGTGAATTTGAACTTGATGTTCCAAGCTTCCATTTCTTCCATACTTTTACAATGACCAAATGTATGTGAGCCCTAATGGAGGGCAGAACAGTTTCTGCTCTCATAAGAGCTGCTGATGTCCCCTTTGGAAGGACTAAGATACACCTGAGAAAAAGAATTTGAATAGTTTCTAGGCTGGTGATAATATCTTCCTTCCAACCCCAGATTTCAGCAGTGTACAAGAGGTGAGGGATAACCTTTCTAGTAAATAGTGTCAAGGCTGGGTCACATTAGCAGATAAGCGGTCCCTCAGATAAGTGGGTCCCAGGCCGTGTATAGCTTTAAAGGTCAAAACCAAAACCTTGAACTTAATCCAGAAACAGACAGGTAACCAATGCAGCAGCCACAGCACTGACTGGATATGGGTCCTCCAAAATATCTTAGTGAAGACCCACATAGCTGCATTTTGCACCAGTTGCAATTTTCGGGTCAAAGACAAGGGTAGGCCCGCATAGAGATACACAGGCATAAGTTTATATAATAGCAGATGGTCCCAATTATTGTGTGTCAATTTAGACACGGCCACTTCTTGAGCCATAAAGGATGAGCTGTCCAAACCAATGGTCTGTAATTCCTGTAAAGTTTTGTTAAACAAGTTAGAAGAACAGAGATCATCCAGAAGGGCAGGGAACATGTTAAAAGCAGACTAGTGGAGCACATTCCCTCCAGATCATGAACCTCTCTCCTGCTGGGGGTGTAGCTCATAGCTACACAGGAGAGGTCAGGTCAGACGACATCCTTGTGTGACTAGTATGCTAGCGAATAAATGTCAGTGAGCGCACGGGAGATGGTGTGGTATTCCCTCACCATCACCTATGACGAATCCTTTGCCACTTCATGCCTGACATCCCTGCCTCTCTTGACTTCTCAGTTTTCCCTAATAAACAGGGTCTTCTCCCTAACTGGGCTCTTTGAGGAAGAGGTGCTGGACTGTGGCTCCTTTCCCTCCCCAGGCTCTCCCACCTACTGTTCCCTCTGGTCCTCTCTGTTGGCCTGTAGCCTCTATTTCTTTGCACAGCTCACAATTCGATGGAAAGAGCATTGCACCCGAGGCTCACAGATACAGGCCAGCTTGTACTCTCCTTTCTTGCAGAGAAGGCAGAAACTGGTGATACCCACTTGCAACTTCTCTACCAAGGACTTGACCCATTAGAAAACAGCTGGCTTCAGTGTGGAGGACAGTGCTCAGTCCCAGTGTTGAATCAGGCTGATGAGCTCCCCCAGGCTGGCCGTATGGGTGCACAGCTTGATGGTGGAAGGGCTTAAGGACATGCACCATTTGGGAGATGGTCATCCAGTCATCAGTTGATTCTGAGCTCCACTTCCCCATGTGAGATATTAATGAAGGAGATTACATCCTGGGCTTTGCTCTTCTGCTTCACCAAATGCACAATAATGGCAAAGGTAGAGTTTCTTATCCCTCTCTCCATCCCTCTAAAAGAGTTTTGAGTTTGTGGGATACATGGGGGGGGGGTGATAGCATCCTGCATCCCTGAGACATCTCTGTGGGTTTCAGTTTCCATTGTTTTGTGTCACAATATTTGTATTGCATTGTTTTCTAATTTTGTATTCCATTTCTCTGCATAGTGGGTGCTTTGATATGGATCGGGATGCCAGTGCCAAGGTGGTACAGAGGGATCCCCTAGTTTTACAGCTCATCTCCAGCTGACAGTGATCAATTCCCTTAGATAAAATGGCTGCTTTGGAAAGTGGGATCCATAGCATTATACTCCACTGAGGTACCTCCCCATCCCAAACCTTGCTATCTTCTGGCTCCTTCCCCCAAATCTTCAGGTATTTCCCAACCCAGAGCTGGCAACCCTGGGCATGGAGGCTAAAATGGATCCTGCCCTCTTTTCCTGGTAAGGTGTTGGCTTCTTATCTACTAATAGCAGTTTCATGCTCATCTTTGAAAACCAGTTTACTAATGTAACAGAATTAATTTTTGTTATATATTCCCACGGTCATGTAAGGAGTTCTTAGTCTGAGGAAGAGTGCTTGCACTTGAAAGCTCATGCCCTGAATAAATCTTTGTTGGTCTTAAAGGTGCTACTGGACTCTAATTCTAGTATAATTGTTTGTTTGCTTGTGTAGTGTTTGAACCTGATCCATTACCTGTTGTTTCTAAGTATGAACAAGATAGATGGCTTTGGAAAAAAAACTAGTCTGTGAGAGGAGAGGAGCTGTGAAGATCATTATTTAGGTAATCAACCATTTTGTTATACACATATTAAACAATTTAACAATACTCTATGGAACAAAAGTATATTTTAAATGCAAGCTATATGACTGAAAGGAAAAGTATATTTCTTTGTTGAAATTATCATACCCATTGGTGGCTCTAATATTTCAAAAAAGCCACTCTGGGCGGAGTGCTGTCCGGGACACCTCCGGGTATCCGGCCTGTGATTCCGCCTGCATGGGCCAATCTGGGCACGCCTCCAGAAGCCGGCCGCAAGGCGCTCAGCCAGCCTCATGGCCAGACACTGCCTGGCCAACAAGGAGGGCATTCTCGTGGCACCGTGCCTTTGTTGCCGATTGGCCCGCCCACCAGCAGCCATGGCAGGCCAACCAGCAGCATGGCCATTGCCCCACCCAACAGCGCTGCTACCGCCTTTGCCGCTGCATGCTAGACCAACCAGCTGTGGGGCCAGTGCCCCAGCCGGCAGCACAATGTCCCACTCTACCACCATGTATCCTCCACCTGCCCACCGACCCATCTGCTATGGTAGGTCAGGCGCCCGCTAGCACCCATTGCATTCCTGGATGCAACAGGCTTGCAGGCTAGTTATATGAATAAAATAGGAAAGTGCAGATACATTTATTCTGCTTAGTGAATAGAAGAATGCACAGGTTGTAGATTCCTATTTATTGAAGTTGTTTGATCTCATACCCAAGAGAAACTTGTGCCCAGTTCTAACATTCACGGTCTACAGCTAAATGTTTTCCCCTCCACTTGTGAGATGATTAAGTGCATCCAGTTTTCCATCACCGTGCTGATCTGGTCCCTATTAAAAAGGACAGCTGCAATGTTGGATGTACATTGTAGCCTATAAATGTGTTGGCCAGATGTTGTACATTAGTTGTTATGAAATGGGATGAGATAATAAGATTGAGAAGACCGTCATCATTTTAAACGCTGTAATCCCTGTGAAAATATTACTATTTTCAATAAGTCTACATATTATGTTCTTTTAATATATTTCTTCAAGCACATACATCTCCTAACACAGGGGTAGTCAAACTATGGCCCTCCAGATGTCCATGGACTACAAATCCCAGGAGCCCTGCCAGCGAATTTGTAGTCCATGGACATCCGGAGGGCCGCAGTTTGACTATCCCTGTGAGATCTGCACAGAACCCCAAGTGAAGTGTTCTGATCAACCCTGTTTTTTTTCTCTCCCTATATTTGGAGATATGCAGAACTGGTAAGCAATATATAACTGTGATTTCAGTATAGGCCAGAGAGAATGAAGAATATGCTTTCTGCAGTCATGTCTGTTTCTGCCACAATATTTCCAGCCATTTCATGTTGTCCAATCATTTTTACAAACTTACTGCAAATGTCATTGTGGGCTGCTCTTGAAAAACAGGCTATTTAACAGTGTGATCTTCTATCAAAGCCTTAAACAGTTGATTTAGGATAGGGTGGGGGCGACACAAGCCTCTTCCGCCCCTGAGCTTCAAAGAGTGTTTTGATGAAGACGAGGCTTCTTTCTCATTTGCAGCTGTCCTCACTCATGAAAAGAGCTGGCAAGCAAGGCAGGCTCCTTGCCAGGACTGAATAAGGAGGAGGCGGAGGTGATGGGCCAGGTTTTGATGCAGGTGTCCTTTAGTGCTTGCTGTTTGATTATATCTTAAACTCTGTCTGGGAAAATGAGGCTGCCTTGTTCTTTTCTGGGAGCTTGTACTATTTTTGAAACCAAGTTAGGGAGGGGAAAAGAAAAGAAAAATCTCTCATGCCCATATACACCACTAATTAGGAAACAAGAGCTTCAAGCAGCCAAAGATACTGGCCAAGAAATAAAATCTACTGCAATGTCATCCTGTCATCATTTATAACTCAAGCTGTGCACTCTGCATTAGCAGCTCTACATTTTGTTTACCACTGTGCTTTACATGGTGTCAAAGAAGCAGTATGTTCTGTGTTTTAAAGGCAAGAGCAAAGTGTCTTGTGGAGTCTTAACAACTAACAAATGTATCATGGCAAGCCCGTTTCATTACATGATGTATTTCATTCCATCAGATCCTGCCTTCCATTTCTGCTGACAGAAAGGGAGGGGAGGAGACAATATTTGGTGATTCCTCCCTCCAGCTGCAGACACTGGACCCTACCATCATACTGCTCTTGGGATCTACATACCCAAGGGACACCATTTCAGAGGGCATACTGGGCTGCTTTGGGGAGAGGGTGGTGAAAAAGTCATGCTCCCATGACTGGAATCCTTCCACCATCTGTAATTTTTAATAGACTCAAAGTCTCCTTCTGCCCAAGAGTACAGACAAAAGGAGGATGGCAGGGGCACTTATTACACTTATTACAAAGAGACACCAGCAGGTTCTGTTTCTCATGACAAAGTATGCTACATTACACTGCAGAGGCAGTAAAAGGATAAGCAATCCTATCTTAAGCCATGTAGTAGAATGAAATGATAGATATCTGAAATTGTCAAATGGGTTTTATTAGGTTGGGGGTAATTTTATAATACTCCATGTTACAACTCCAAGCAAACAAACAAAAACCCTTGAACACAGCAGGATTAAAGTTTATATTCTAGCCCTTTATATCTGCAAAATATTTCTTCACGTGGAATGATTTTTCCCCAAAAAATGTAATTCTACCACTGTAATATCAAGTGGTCTCATTGTTAGTCTTCCCCTCATTTTGCTGCATTTTTTGCCCAGTCCTTAATGTAGCACTAGAATGAACAGAATTGTCAAAGATCTATCGTTTCATTGTGTTTTCTACAATATCTACCTTTTAAAGAATATATGAACAAATAGTAGTTCAATAAAACAGTTACACATCTGTGAACCTATTGACTGGCAGGAGGGTATGTGGGCAAGCAAGACGTGACTTGGATTGGCAGTAATAAGGCCACAGCTTTATTTTATGCAATCCTTCAGCTGGAGGGTTGGCCTGGCATGAGGTGAAGAGCCCACTCTCAGCTGTCTGGCTGCTTATGCCATGGCTGTGGGGGTGCCCTGGTACCTGCCTCCATCCCAGCTGGAATGGTGGGTTGCTTGCCCTCAGAGACCTACACCTCAGCGGTGTAGTGGTGGTTTGGTGGATGGCTGATGGGCTCCCACCTCATGCAGCTACCCAGTCACCTGGCTCAAAGCCCACCCAGCCGGTTAGGCCACACTCCTGTTTGAGCCAGGAGACTCCCCTCAGGGCTTCAGTATGCAGGAGACTCCCCTCAGGGCTTCAGGCTCTTACCTTGTGCCCCCTTTTAAACCACCATTAAACAACCCAAACTGTAAGTCAAGTCAGCTTATCAAGTCAACATAGGGTAGGTGGGAAGCTGTCTAAATGGTGACTGGTGACAGAAGAGGCTGAAACCTGCACATGGCACCTTATATAGGTGCCCTGGGCCTGCCCTTCCACTGCTACCATGCATGCCTCCATATGTACCTGCTGCAGCCTCTGTTGTGCTACTGTGTCCCACTCTATCTCAAACTCTGTCCTGTCAATCAGCAGCCACAATCACAGCATAATCACAACTGCCCTTCAGACATCAAATGTGTTAGATGTAACTCTAATAAGTACTAAAATGTAAATGGAGAAAGAGTAACGTAAGGGGTAAATGAGGGTTAGAACCAGTATGGTGTCATGGTTAGAAGCAGCGACTTCTAATCTGGTGAGCCAGGCTTGATTCCCCTCTACATTCAGCCAGCTTGGTGACCTTGGGCTTGCCACAGCACTGATAAAGCTGTTCTGGCTGAGCAGTAATATCAGGGCTTTTTCAGCCTCACCTACCTCACAGGGTATCTGTTGTGGGGAGAGGAAAGGGAAGGTGACTGCAAGCCACTTTGCGACACCTGGCCGAGAAAAGCAGCATATAAAAATCAACTCTTGTTGTTTAAAAAAAGTTCTGGTCCTTTACTTTTCTGTGCAGTGTTCGACTTATCCTGAATTCCAATCTGATTAGGAGAAATTCTTAGGGCCTTTCCACATGCCATAAATACAGTGAAATGCTGACCTTCTGCAGACGTGATATTTTTGGCATTTTGCATTATGTCGCCAACATCCAGCATTCAAGCAGCAAACTGGTAGCTACATCCTCCATTTTAAAGTGCTAGCTGGGGAATCGTATAAAGGGCATTTCCGAAAGCTAAAAAGCTCAAGCTACAGGAGAACAACCAGCAGGCCTGGAAATGTGGACTCCCAAGGGGGGAGTCCAGAATGCAGGTTTGGCCTCTCCCCACATAGATCTGCCCCATGCTCAATACCTGCAAGCTGATAAACAAATCCAATAAAAAAGCCAAAACCAAAAGAATGAAAGTGAGGGTGGGTAGAGTGGGTAGCCTCGTGCATGCAAGAGAGGGGGCAAGAGGCCATAAGCCACTATACCATCCCCTTTAAACGCAGCTGGCCCAGCCCCCACATCCCAATGAATCCCAATCACCATTCTGAATAGGCCTGCTTAGAATTGTTCCTTCTGTTATTCATTATTTCTTTAGGGTCATCTGTGTAGAAGGACGTCACATAATAAAATTAAAAAAGAAGAAAGGGAAAGGAAATGCAGTCAGTTATCTAGATCTGACAGCAGAAATTGTGGAGGACAACTTACCAATAGTTTATGCTCCTAGCCTTTTAGATCAATTCATGGAAGCATCTAAAATGAATCTCTAAAAAACATTTTAGGCTGCAATGGAAACCTTAAGATAAGCCCATTAGTGCCAAAAGATCTATTGTTGAATACCTTCAGTACCTTCACATCTCTGCAACAAACATTACCTTCAGCTGTAAGCATTTCAAAGACAAATAGTTAAGTTCTGAGTCAGAGACAGAAATGCCATATCCCACATATGCCTGAATAAAATGTCAAGTGTCAAGGATGATTTTATTTATAACCACAGCCCACCTTCAAAAGAAGTTTATGATGGGGGTGGAGGGAAGAGAAACAAGAATCCACTGTGTATTCTTAGAATTGTTTTTAAAAGATTCAAGCATCCAGTAAAAACAATATATCATTATACTAATCATCATAAAAATAACTTATTTAATATGGTGTGTTAATTGGGCATTGTCTGGCCCTAACCCAGACAGTTCATTTGTCACTTAGGGATATTGTAAAACATTTCCCCTATAAGATATAAATCAAACTCCAGTTGTGTTTATTTTCAAAGCTGAGGATTTAAAAATAAATGAGTAAACGTCAAGGTCAGACCCATGTAGAGAGCACCACAGTAGTCTTGACTCATTGCTACTGTGGAATGGATCCTGGTGGCCAGATAACTGAGTCTGGGTCTGGGCTTATCAGAGCTGGAAGAAAGCATTTATTGCAGCATTGACTTCTTTCTTCAGGAATAACGCTGGGTCTAGTGAAACTTCAAGGCTTTAAATGTGTCAGCAAGGGTCACCGGAAAGTGGGAAACACAATTTCCTTCAAGACCACAGTCCTCCCAATGAACTTTACCTCTGTCTGGTCAGATTTCGGTTTCAATTTGTTCACTCTTATCCATTTAACTACTCAAGATTTCTTCTGCATCCGCAAGATATTTAGATAGAATGACATAAAGCATGATGTTGTCAGCCTATTAGTAGCAATGCCAAAACTACAACTATCAAATAGTTTATTAATTATATTAATTAATGATGCAAAATATTGGATAATTCAATATTATATACTTCTTGTCTATAAGAACATCAGAAGAGCCATGCTGGTTCAAACCAAAGGACCATCTAGTCTAGCATTCTGTTCATACAGTGACTAACTCATGAACAGGAAGACTGCAATAGCATCGATCTACCTGTGCCTTCCAGAAACTGATTTAAAGAGGCATACTATCTCTGGTACCATTAAGATTAGTAGTCATTGATAGTCCAGTCCTCCATGAGTCTGCCTGCTCCCCTTTTAATGTCTTCCAAGTTGATGGTCATGACAACATGGCAAGGATTCCCACAAATTAGCTATACAGTGTGTAAAGAAATGCTTGCTTTTCTCTATCCTAAATCACCCATCACCCAGCTTCAGTGGATAATCTTGGGTTTTAGTATTTTGGAAGATGGAGTAAACTTTCTCCCTATCCATTCTCTCCACTTCGTTTATTAGAACTCAATCATATTTTCCATTACTCATCTTTTTTTTCTAAGCTTAACATTCCTAAGAGTTTGAATCAATTCTCATAGGGGAGCAGATCATTTTGGTTGCTCTTTTCTGAACATTTTCAAGTTCTTCTATATCCTTTTTCAGGTGTTGTGATCAGAAATATACACAGTGCTCCAATTGTGTATACTGTGATTTTATCATCAGTTTGTATAAGGGCATTATGATAGTTTTATTCTCTATTTCCTGTTCTGTTATGACCAGCATGAAATTTGCTTTTTTATCAGAAGCCACACCCCTTGTTGACATTTCCATTGACCTGTCCACTCCCTCCCCAATGTCTCTTTATTGGTCTGTTGTTGCAAGCTCATAACTAGCTACAGTGATCCATACAGTGATCAAATTTTCTTGCCTATTGATTAGTTTTGTGAGTAAAGCTTTTTGTGTGATTTATTAAACAGCTCAAGATTAGTTATTAATTTGCATAAGACTGTTAAGAAGTATCTCTGGTTTTATGACTCCCAAGGCAAAGAAATAAGACCAAATGTGCCCTCTGATCATATTGAATAGAGTGAATCTAGACCAAGTTTGTTGCTTGAACATACAATCCATTTTGTTATCTTTTTAACAAGTATTATTGCTATCTTAGACAATGAACATAATTCAGTGTCAAAGGAAGTTACCTGAAGGTCTACTTTGGCCTTAATGTTATGATAGTTAGGAAGGATCTATAAAAGAGTGACCAATGTGAGCAAATATCCACATGATCACAGCTTTTTTTCAATAGAAATGTACTTTGCAGAAATATAATAAATTCTTGCAAAGTCTTATGTAATGAGTTTTTATTGGATTTGAAGAGGGAAAAGGTATGATTATATATATATATATATATATATATATATATATATATATATATATATATATATATATATATATATATATATATATATATATTCATCAATTGCTAAGAAATGATAAATATAAAAAATAATAAAATGTGCAATGTGATAATGTCACCACGTTTGACTTATCTTGCATGAAAAGGTCAGAGCCGGAGCATTTTACAAGATTCAAATGAAGTCCCATTGCATATTAGGTATATAATTCATTGGTGACTTGGTCATGCTAAAAGGTTACTTCTTCATAGACAGGGTGAAAAAAAAAGGCTTTGCTTCTTTGACAAAAAGGTCATTTTACTATAAAGGATGTTCTTCTAGTGAGGTTGTCTGTACCTTCAGTATTCTGCTGGGTAAGAATTTAAATAATATTTTCCCAGACATAATAACAGAAAGTCAAATCCCAACAAAGCAGGCATTTGGGTTTAGCCAATGAGACTGTACTACGTGCATGTACTGCATGCATGTTCCCCTCAGTAATGTGGTATTAGAGAAGCACCTTCTTACAGATCACTGTGTAAGTCACTAATAGTTGCACTATTATTTGTACCAACACCCTTCTTACTGATTTCTTTTTTTTTTTTTTTGGTCTCTGACTGACCATGGCAACCATTTACCACAGAAAAATATTTCTAATGTAGAATTCTAAAGAGGCCTGCATTTGGGATTCACAGTCCTAATAGATTCAGGATGATATTCTTTCC
Organism: Paroedura picta; assembly: GCF_049243985.1. Taxonomy (NCBI): domain Eukaryota; kingdom Metazoa; phylum Chordata; class Lepidosauria; order Squamata; family Gekkonidae; genus Paroedura; species Paroedura picta. Next base: position 81,542,910 of record NC_135374.1, on the reverse strand, counting down.
TAGTAGTAATGCTAATGCTATTTCAGCAAATATAATGAAAACTATTTGGATTCAGGTTTATATTATTACTATCCCAGTCTATAGAACCACATCAGTGTCTCTGAGCAATTTAAAACCCACTTTAAAATATGTTTTTTTTAATCAACAGGAGTAAACCTGGACAATTATACTCCTATCCAATTTTAAAGTAAACATTAAAAAAATGAGTATTATATATTTTTAAAATATAACATAAACCCATTGGCATCTTGTTAGTTATTCTGGTGCAACTGGACTTGGATTATATTTTGCAATCATATTACCTTTCAATAAAATGTTAAGAAGATCACCTCAAAATATAAATGAGTTAAATTAGCTCGATAATTTAATATATCAAACCTGTCATATCTGTCCTTCAACTGAATCCCTCGTAAAGTCATCTTTGCAGATTGACTGGATGATACAGAGACCTATAAAACAAAAGACTACTCAAGTTAAGTCCTGTGCTGCAAGAATTTTACTGCTCCTGTGTGTGAAAGAATATAATCATCTATTTGCATGAACAGTAAGTGGCCATCAGATATGTGATAAGTTCCCATTAGATACATATAAACATTCTGGACAAATACAAATGACAATGTGTGTATCATTATAGGACTGAGAGATGTGATACAATCCCATGTAACTTTAAATTGAGTCCTGAGTTTAAATTCAGTAGTCAATAAATGTTATGTAAAAAAAAGACCAAAATCAACAGGGATGAATTTTTCTGGGTTTTTTTTTAAAGGGTAATAATAGAATGCCACACAAGTAAATCTAAATGGACAATAGTAGCTCAACTGATTACAGAAATGTCAATTATTTTGCATACTATCATTATGCACTATCCAGATACTTCTCTAAAACATTTTAGAAATGTCACTGTTTGACTCCTCCTACCAAATGAGAAATTTATTTATTATATATATTAAACTGTCAAATTATTTCCAACTATTCTAATAATACCCAACATATACATTTGACAAGGCTTCCTGATGGAAACACAGTTAAATGTGTGAATAGGAGCCCTTTTTGATAGATTTATAGATAGATTTTTTTGTATTTTCAAAAAGGTCGCTGGCAGACCAAATCTGCAGACTGGCAGTCATATTGTCGCAGCGTTGCAAATATAAGTATATCTCATAAATGCAATCCAGCTTGCCAAGTTTGGATGACAAAATACACAATCACATTAATGAGCATCAACCTGTCTGCATGGTTTGGGATTTGGGAGAAGTAAATCATTACAAATGCTGATAACAGCTTATAAAAAAACCCTTTATGGTAGCACTAACCCATAACTGCCATTAAACATAGCGAGCACCAGAGAAGAATTTATGAATACCAAAGTGGAACACAGCCTCATACCACCAATAATGATGCAAAGGTTAATGTGGTTTCAAAGGTTAAACCAGACATTAAAAACAGGAATGTAGAGGTATTTTACAACATTCAAATCCTTGAAGGTATAACAGGAAAGACTGTGTGAAAGGGTTAGAGGCAAGGTTGCTTCATTAAATCAGGATGAAGACTGAAACATAGGGGAACAGTTATCTTTGGTCTCCTTAATGGAGGAGGAATAAGCATCAGTAAAGTCACCCCAAAAGATTTGCACTGTCTTTATTTAAATCACAAAATGTTGCTGACTTTCAGGTGAATTTTTATTTTTGTTTCATTTCCTTGAAGAAGGCATATCCTTTTAACAGCTTTTATAATATTAAATTACAATTTATCTCAGCTTTAAAGGGTGGTGGAAACAATTTTCTGATCATTCATTTCAAGCTAACACAAGATGTTCGAGAATCATGGCAAGTTTGCTGCCAAAGTTCACTCATGCTAAGAAAAGTTGTGTTACTGCTGACCGATCCCAAACAGAGGTTCCAGAAGATATTATTCCAGTTCAGCACAAGGACCTTGGTGACTATACAAGGGTAATGCTCGCTCAAGTAATGTCTTAACTAGGGATAGGCATAAACTGCAGCATGAACCAAATTTTGCCATGAAAATGCCCCAGTTCATGCCTCCCAAATTGAGGTTAAGGGATGGCTCCTCCCCCAAATGTTTTCTGCACTTTTCTCTGGTTCAGTTTGGGGGTTCAGCTAGCAGCCATTAGGGGCTGATAGCAGACTAGTGTGCCTACCCTTGTGTCAGTCTAAAATGGCTGCAAGCTACTTCTGTGATCAATTTCAGATGGGTGTGCCTGTCAGCTGTTAGTTTTAAACTAGCTTCAAAGCCCGTTCCTAAGAATGGGCTTTGAAAGGGTCCCCTCCCCTGGACCCCAGCCAGGCAGCTTAAGGTGGCCTTGGGCGGCAGCTCACAGCCAGATCAGTTGGGGCAGGCGGGGGCTGGGCAGCTCATTAGCAGGGCCGACAGAGCTCCTTAGCAGTCCTTAACGAGCAGTCAGCAGCCCGGGAGGCCCTCGTCAACAGGTCCATCCTAGCAGGCCAAGAGGTCCTCATCAGGAGGCCCTCCACCACAATCCTTTGCCCAGGGCCTCCCCCCTTACCTGCTGCTGCTCCAGGCACTGAGGCGTCTGAGAGCAAAGAGGCTACAGTTGAGGGACGGAGGGCGGGAGCTGCAGGGGCAGGGCCAATCAGGGCAATGCTGGCTGCACCCTGATTGGCCCTATTCCAACTTGGACAGCCAGGCACGTCCCACCCCTTAGGCTGTTTCATAAATATATAGAGGAACAACAATGGATAAGGATGGCTTGCATCCCCTTGAACCTTCTGTTTTGCTTCCCCCTGCTTCTAAGTTGGAGGCAGAAAAATCAGTCACTGAAACGACTTGCAAAAATGTCAGTCTGACAGCAGGACATTCCTGTCTGCTGTCAGTCTGAAATGGCTGGCAGCTATTTTAGCAGTACTTTTTGCTTCTTTCCATTGAGAGGGGGGGCAACATAGACCAGCCTTAACTGAACTGGTTCATTTTGAGGCTTTGGTCTAGGTTTGTTTTGGGTGATCAGTTTGTGAAAATCCCAAACCACAAACGGAAGCAGAATTTTCCAGTTTGTGCCCATCCCCAGTCTTAACATGCCTAATGTATGTTATGGCAGCTTTGGCAAATGAATATGTAGTTAAACTGACACGAGGATCAAAAACAAACATATTTGAGTTGTTCAAATACAGATGAGTCTAACCTTCAATTCTGGTGATCATATCTTGTGAACAGTCCATGACCTAAACTCGCTGGTTATTGGCTAACAAGTACTGAAATGAAGCAAAAGTTCATATAAGCAATGATTATTTTCATTTGTCAGAATTCATTTTGTAAACTTGGTGGGGCAAGACCCTGTGTTATTCTTGGTGGTGGAAAGTGGAAAACAATCCTTTCGCTTCATTGGTAGTTACACTGGTAAGCTAGGAACTACCACAGCTGCATTCATGTTGGCTTTGAGTTCCAGGGTGAGGTCATATGCCTCACTGCTTGACTTGCAGCTCTAGGGATGCTTTGTGAATGGCCATGATGATTGGCCTTGGTACATGGGTAGATGCAGATGATCTTATGCTGGGGCTTGCTAGGGCTACCTCCTTGAGTGGCAGCTATGCTTTGGCTCATGGGGAGTATTCTTTGACAATTTCTTCCTCCCCCATGGACCACACAGAAGTCTTCACCAGTAGGCAGCTGCCACTTTATGTGTGGCCTTGTGCGCATGATGCCCAGTCCCCTATCAGATGATCCTATCAGATGATGCCTGGAGGCATCTGTGGCCAGATGGCTTTTTCCACCTTATCAGTTTTGGTTTTTCTGGATGTCTCCATGCACATGACTTCAGACCTGGGCTATCACTCTCACTTCCACAGGTGTGGGGTTAGTTCAGCTTTTGTTCCCTGTCTCCTTCCATGGTGCTTTCAGGCCAAGGGGTAACTTGCAATACCCAGCCACTTCATTTTTAACTTGATTCCCAGGCTCACAGCGCTAATAGCAAGATCAGGCTGGGGAAGTGGTTTCCTCCCCCCCCCCACACACAGGCAGGGTTGGAACATCTGTTCAGCTCTGCACCTCTAACTCTTCAGTCTGCCCATGAGGGTTTCCTCTGCATCTCCCCCCAGCCCATGGGCCTTGTAGTGAGTATACACCAATTTGGAGTCTAGTAGCTACTGCCCTTGATGAAGTTTATATCTCCAGTACCTGGCATTATGTTTTGTGGCTCAGCCCAACAAACTTACATTTACATTAGATCATAACAAATGAGTTAGACACTTCTACCATGGGGTTTTCAAGAGATGAACAATGCTATTTTCTACCTCTGCATTGCACTCCTAGATTTCCCTGGAAGTCTCCCATGCAAGTGCTAAGATAAGACTGGGCTAGCCCTGGTCATCCAAGTAAGGACATGTTTCTCTTAGGATATGTTAAAATGCCACGTACATTGGTGATCTTATATAAATGTCGTAAATTATCCATTCCAGATTGGTGTAGGATTACATCATGCAGAAGCTGCTAAATATGAAGGGGCCCCTCATGAAAGCCCATATAAAGGGATAAATGGTTGAACAGAATATAAATAAGATTACAGAGAAGATTGTTTTCTTTGAAGAACAGATGGGCAGAAAATTAGCAGCATAAATTAAAGTGAAAAACGATCTTAATATTCATTTTTATATGGCCCATTGTTGGCTCTTTAAAAATATCATTTATATGGTGGTTCTGATGTTGCATATAAAAATGTTAATTCTTCACAAAAACTGTAAAGGAGTCATGCTGCCTGCAGCAATCTATAATCACCCACAGTTCAGCTAACATACATGAGCCAGTACATAATTAAGCTCAACTGGAAAGTTTTTGAAGCCTAATACTGTTCCATAGATTTTTCTGTTGCAAATCTAGACTGAAAGAAATACAGGCTTGATAGAAGTGGAACATGAGACTGATCTTTGTGTGTGATATTCATGTTATAACTCACAGAAGCGGCCTTCAAAAGATCACGTCTCACTGACATCTGTGTAACACCATAACCAGAGGTATCTCATTGGCTTCTTCAAATTTTGGGTGTAAAACTAACTCTTGCAAAAAAAAATTTTAAAGCATCAAGAAATGTCTGAGATTGAATGGAGCCCAGGTTTGATAAAGAAAGGAGGCACAACATGCTAGTTTTCAAGACCAGAGTAGAACATTAATTTTAGCTTCTTTTTCTCTTTCATTATTGTTGGAAAATGTGTTCATTTTTTGGTGTGCTATTCCTGGAAACAATATAGTGTAAGTTGTGATAGGGTTATACCTCCCTTAAGGTAGGTATCATGACCACCACAAAAGTACCTATGACAAATTAGCCTTCTAAAGAGGTTTCATCTGTGACTGCAGTTCCTCTTAAATTTAGCTAGCTTGAAAGAATGTCCTGAATCCCTGCTGCCCATAGGATAAGCCTGGAACCCATTTAAACATGTCTATAAAATCAAGGAATAAATTACAAGAATGGGACAAGGACGAGGCAGAGTTCTATCAATATTTCAATCTGCTTTACTCTCCTTTAAGCAATTTTAGGGTGGAAGCTAGGATTAATTCAAGAACTGGATTAGCAAATTACTCTTGCTCTGCAGATATGAAGCGCCAAGCATTTTATTCTTCCCTATCCATCCTTAATTCCATGTGAATTTCTTTGTACACATGCTTTCAGAATATAAATAGGCAAGGGTATACCAAGGGGGTCAATCAGTCAAGGAAGATTTTTGAAGAGGACTCTCAAAGTTAGCATTGTCCTGCTGCCTCCAGCCAAATGTCCTAGGGGCACAGGGAAGTCTGAGCGTAGCAAAAAGCTCTGCACTGTGTCTCACTCTTATGTACAATGTTGTACCTAGCCTATTGGGTGCCCAGGACAGATAATGTTTCCAACACACTCCCCCTCTGATTGTTTTTGCCATCAAGTTGTAGATGATTTACGGCAACCCAGAAGGGTTTTCAAGGCAACAGTCGTTCAAAAGTGGTTTGCCATTGCCTGCCTCCATGTCAGTCCTGTTTAGCTTCTGAGACCCAATGAGATGAGACTGTCTTGAGGTTATCCAGGTCAGGGCTAGGCTGAGAGAATGCGACTGGCCCAAGGTGACCCAGCAAACCTCCATGGCACAAGTGGGGATGTCAACCTGGATTTCCCAGATCCTAGTTTAACACTTTAACTACACCACACAGGAATAGTGGGATTGGATTTTTTTTTAATTGCATGGTTATATATACAAAGTTAAATACAAGAATTTTTTCACTGCCTGTGTTTCTTTTCTGGCCATTGAACACAAAGTTTGGCCCAGCAGCACCTTTAGGACCAAGCTTTGTTCTGCTGCTTCAGACTAACATGGCTACCCACCTAAATCTATTTTCTGGTCATTATTATCATTCACTTTATTTCATGATCACGGCATTTAATGAAATACATTAGTTGGTTGTACTGGTTGTAACTTGCTTAAGCACTTTTTTATATATGATTCTTTCTTCTTAGAGGTATGAATTAATCCATCTTGTTTCACTGACACAGTTTCAATATGATAGGAGTGAAAACAAAAACGTTGGGAACACTATGAGATAGAAGAATGATTAGTTGAGCTATTCAGCAAGAGTTTGACAGTTGTAAATTACAAGGAAAGGTAGATTGGAAGATTATAGTGATAGTGGTGGATTGATGTATATTCACTACAGTAATGTGCTTGAGTTCAAACATATACAAATGTAATAACTGAACAGAAAGGGTTTTTTTTAAGTTAAACATTTATCAGTTTGTATGACCATATATGGCAATATTGACTCACCTCACCAATGGCCAATGATGGGTCAGGAGAGGCTCTAGGTAGGCATGTAAACAGTTCTGCTTCCCAACCATATTCTGCACAATTACACTACTTCTGGAGTTTCTCAAAGCCTGAAGAATGTTTCAGGGGTTTCTCAGTGGTAAAAATGTTGAGAAAGTCTGATCTAAGCCCAAGTACTACAATCTTGAGTAAAAGTGGACCTACATTTAAACAAAGAACACAGAATTTCAGAAGAGCCTCTCCATTTGGTTGACCCACAAGTCTAAATGTAACATATAGTTACACCCTTAAAAAGAAATTTCAAAGTCTGAATTTGTGATCTACTGCATGCATGCAGATTATTTACCACTGAATCACGTGTTTCTCCTAAACCACCACTGAAATAATTGACTATAATGTGGCATTATTGTCCAGTTTTTGAAAAGCAAAGTCCAACAGAAGTTCAAGCACAAGTTGAGGACAAATTAAAAATAAAACATAAAGACATAGGGGGAAATACAACAATTCTTGCCCATTGTAGTCCCTAGTAGGAAGCATGCTGGAGGAGATACGCTAATAATCCGGGGGGAAATAGAAATAAAAATATGTTCATGTTGTCAGTTGCTATACTAACTAAAGATTCTGGCTTTAAATTCTGGTAAGAAAATGTCTTTGTAACACAATGGATTATATATGGAACATTTGAAGGCTGCTAGAAATGTTTTATCTAGAAAAAAACAGCCTTTACAGTATTGTGTAACATGGACCTACACCTTTTCCTTCACTATATTTAACCTGTATAAAGTTGGCCCATAATGGAAATTGCAAAACATTTATATCTGTTTTTAAGCACTGTTGGACTGTGGGTTGAAAAACTGCAGGCATTGTTCTGTCACGCCAATGGATATCTCTTAACTGAAAACTATCTTCTAGATTCTCCACTATTGGAATTCCTCTCTGTAATTCAGCTGAATGAAATTATCAGCCTCTGGATTTGACTAGTCCTCCAGAAGAGAACACTAATCAGGCACTGCTATTGGGAAAGCCCTGTTCACAAAATGATGTCTCTATATATGCTATTCTATAGGATCTAGGTACTCAGCACAAAAGGGCACACTGAACTAACAAGCTTGTCTCTCTTCTTTTCATCCAATATGGCTTCAGGAGTTAAAGAATATATTTGTTCTAAGCTTCAACCCACTTTTGTAAAGCTACTTGAGGAAGGATACATTTGGCAGATTACATGAAACAAATGGAATGCCCATCTTGGATGATTAATACAAACATGATTATTTAGACATCAATCCTGTTTATTTCAATGGTACATGCTTCTAGGAAGCCTGTGCAGCCACTGAGTGTCTTATTAAGGTTGGCAAGGCTGTCATCCACATACTTAGGAATCGGAAAGATCTTAACTGGAAGGTTGGGAAGGCAGTTGTTTCCCATTTGCAACAGTAAGCTTTCTGGTTTCAGCATGAACATTCCTTTTTCAGTTTTGCTCCCCCTTTTTTTGAACTGAACACTGAGTATTTTAATGGGATTTGGGGCTGTATCAAACAGTGTATCATGTCCAGATCAAGGGAAGTGATGGTACCACTTTACTCTGTTCTGGTTTAGCCTCACTTGGAGTACTGTGTTCAGTTTTGGACACCTCAGTTATAGACAAACTGGAGCGTGTCCAGAGAAGGGCAACAAAGATGGTGAGGGGTTTGGAGACTACGACGTATGAAGAAAGGTTGGGGGAGCTTGGAGAAGAGATGCTTAACCTGGAGAAGAGATGACTGAGAGGGGATTTGATAACCATCTCCAAATATTTAAAAGGCTGCCATATCGAGGATGGAGCAGAGTTGTTCTCTCTTGCCCTAGAGGGATGGACCAGAACCAAAGGTCCGTCTAAACATCAGGAAGAAGTTCCTGACAGTTAGAGTGATTTCTCAGTGGAACAGGCTTCCTCAGGAGGTGGTGGATTTTTCATCTTTGGAAGTTTTTAAACAGAGGCTGGATAGCCATCTGGATAGCCATCTGATACTGTTGGCTCAAGGGGGTGGTGGGTTACAGTGGATGAGTGATAGGGTTGTGAGTGTCCTCCATATTGCAGGGGGTTGGATTAGATGACCATGAGGTCTCTTTCAACTCTATTATTCTATGATTCTACATCATTCTGTTCCTTCATGCCAGGTTTTCTCATCAAAAGTACACACTTGTCAGTATTATATATTCTGTAATACATTACCATTAAGCATAGTATTTGCCACCAATGTGTACCGTTCATATAAATAATGCATAAAATGCACAAAAGAAACAAATGAATCATCACTGCCAGCCATGAAAATGGGTAGACTGAAACCATTCACAATGACAACTTAGAGAAACAAAAAAGGCATCCATTTGTTGGGCCAAGATGTGAATGACAAGGCATTTGTCATTAGAGGAAATGAAAAGAGGGGAGATTTGTTCATTTATCTGCTGTATTTTGAACTATGCTCTTTCCAAGAAGCTTTGTGGGGTATATGTGGCCTTCTTCACCTCAGTTTTATTCTCACAACAACTTCTGAAGGAGATTAGGCCGAGATAAAGTGGTTGGCCTAAAGTATGAGGACCCACATTTTCAACCCTTAAACCCCAAAGGGACAGCACTGATCACTGACATTCATAAACAAAAGTCTCTTTAACATATACTTGCTTAGTGTGAGCAGGAACAGAGGTTTGGAAACAACCTGTAGTTAGAAAACATTTAAAGACATTCCCTTTTATTTTATGATGCTAAGGAACTGGTGGTTGTGGACGTAGATCACATGACATTAGCTTATTCTAGAACAGTGCATAAAGACTATGCTACATACCGTCTTAGTTCCTGTTTATACTGATGTTGTTTTAAGCCATTCCTCATTCTGATAGCTATCACTGGTGGATGCAGAAATGTTACTTAATCTACTTCTTGAATATTTCAATGGCCAATTGCCATTCTTGTATCTTTGGCTGTACACAGAAACTGAGACCCCCTAATAGGAACTTCAAGGATTCAAACTGAAAGACAGAGGTTAAAGAGCCTTTGGATTGTGTCTCAGCTAGAAGAGGGCAGCTGAGATACTTAACAGTGTGGGGAAAGGCTATCCTTGGGATTAAAAATTATACCAGGGAGAGAATGCCTTTGGGAGCTATATTTGGCCCTAAGACCTCCAGCTGCCTGTTTCTCATAAAGTTAGGTAGCCCTAATATTGTTTGTTGTAAAGTGCAATAAAAATGGTCTCTCTTGGTGTCTCATCTTGTTAGCAAGTGCAGCATTTTGCTCTCTGTGCATCTGTTGTAGCAAAGTAGCTGCTGGCTGGTTGCCTTCGGTGCTCTAACATCACATTACATAATGCACTTTATTTAGCTGACAGTTGGCTGAGCTGATAAAAATATCTGCACTGATTTGGAAACATTTGCCTAACAGAAATCATCAAGATTTGTATTGACACTTCTGTGCAGCAAGCAGAGTATTAAAGCTGTCTTTTATAGCACCAGAGTAAAGACTCCTCAACTTGCTGATTGAAATATCATCACTCCTGAATCCATGCTTCTGAATTCATACTAACCATTCTACACTATCATCACTGTCACGTTTTCTCTTTCCCACAGCAATTTGTAAATGCCTTTTGCACTTGAACCATCATTACTTATTAGAGGTAATAAGGGTGAAAAGATATATTGTAAGTGACCTACGACCACAATCTTGGTAAATCTTGAAAGTTAAGCTATGGCCAGCCCTGATTAGCACTTAGAAAGAAAACCACCAAGGAAGCCCAGTTTAGCTATGTGGAGGCAGGCAATACCAAACCACTTCTGAAGAATGATGGGCACAAACCTGAAAAATCTTGTTTGGTTTGGATTGGAATTTGGGGTAGCTCCCAAAGTGAATCCGGATCCAAGCCCAAAGGCCGCCATATGAACCCAGCTGGTCTGACAAGAGGAAGGGTTCTTTCAGAAAGGGTAAAATACCTAGCAGCCATTTCAGCATACTATATATACTTGAGTATAAGCTGACCCAAATATAAGCTAAGGCACCTAATTTTACCACAAAAAACTGGGAAAATTTATTGACGAATGTAAGCTGAGGGTAGGAAATTCAGCAGCTATAAATAAAAATAGATACCAATAAAATTACATTAATCGCAGCATCAGTAGGTTAAATGTTTTTGAATATTTCCAAGAAAAACAGTAAACCAACTCTGTAAGAGCAAAAGTGGGTCAACAAGAACAATATGGTATCCACAGTAACTTTAAAAGTACAAAAACCTTAGCTCAATCAGCAACCAACACAAGAGTTAAAATCCTTCAAAACTGGATTCCTCCTCCTCATCTGTATGTCCAAACAGAGCTTCAGCTGTAGCTGGTGTGAGGTTATCAGCATAGACATTGTCATCATCACTGTGTTTGCAGATATCACCATAATTGCTGCTGTTCTCATACAAAGCACTGTCTTCACTGCCATCCATAGCATCAGAAAGCAAGTGGGGAGTGTCACATGGACACCCTCCTCATCCTCCTCCTCCTCAGCAGGATTATTGTGTAAATCTACCCTACTGTCCTCCACTGGAGGAGCTCATGGCGGCCTAAGCACTTAATTCATACTCTATCATCACAGGCTCTCCCATCCAGCTTCCCCCCCACCCCGCACAAATACAGAAAAGCCAAGAGGATGAATAGCTGTTGGTTTTTGTACCCCACTTTTCACTAACCAAAGGAGTCTCAAAGCAGCTTACAATTGCCTTCCCTTTCTCTCTTCATGCCAGACACCCTGAGAGAGCTGAGAGAGCTCTGACAGAACTGCTCTGTGAGAACAGCTCTGGTAGGAGAACCAAACAGTGCCCCCCAGGCAAACCAGAGCAGAACAATAGTACCCAAAGTTGGCAACCTACTACAAGTATAACAGCTACCAAACTGGGAGAATGGACAACTCTAACTACAACAACAGTGCCCCTCCAGAACAACACACTGAAAGAAAGAACTGTAAAATTGAACACTGAAAGAAAGAACTGTAAAAATCAACTTTTAAAATGAGCACAACCCCAAGAAGAAAAGCCAAACTATGCTGCACCTCAGATAAAAGAAAAAAGAAACAATAGGAGAAAGAAACAATGAATCCCAAAACACCCCCAAAACCCACCCCACCCCACTCACAGAAACCAAAATAATAGTTTGGAAAAAGTGATTAAGAAGAAGAATAAGAAAAGCGAAGGCAAGAGGGAAAAAAGGTCAGAGTCCCTCAGTTAAATCGTTGATGTCTTCTCCAGCAGTGATCCTCCAATAGCCAGCCTGCCAGCAGCACACTCACTGGGAGTCAGACTGTAAGAGTCTACTCTACCAGACAGAGCAGCACAGGCCAGGAGGCCAGCAACAGAAGACAGGTAAGAAGACCATTAGCCTTATATACTTTCCTGGTCAAAGACAGAAGATTTTCAAAAAGGAAAACCTATGCTTGGCCAGGAAATGTCCCTCCACCCCAAAAAAATACCATGCTTTCCTGTAGGCTAACTTCCCCAGCCTCCCAGCCCCCCATCTTCCTTGCAGCAAGCTGGCTGAGCAAGCTCAGCATTGCAATATATTTACAAATGCAAAATTCATTGCAATGATTGGCTGGCCTCCCACACAGAGTCCAGCCAGCCATTGGTCAATCCCTCACTCACCTCCACCCTTTGTTCCAGGGCCTGGGAAGGCCAAACAAAGAGGGGAAAGTTGAAACATGAAAGGAGCCAGGCCAGCCAAGGTAAGTGGCAGCCATGCCTCGAGGATTTTTTTGTCCCAACCAAGCCGAGCTGCTCATCCCTAGAGGGAACCTCACTCAAGTATAAGCCGAGGGGGTAAATTTTTTTTTTATGTATGTATTTATTTATTTAGATTTTTATACCGTAGGCTATCCCTACGGCTCTGAGTGGTTTACATAAAACATTTTGAAACATTTACATAGAACACTCTCAAAATGAATATAACAATAACATACCAACTAGAACAGTATTTTAACAATAACTTTGACACTTCCTCAGTAGGTTCGGACCCTCACCAAATGCCTGGTGGAAGAGCTCCCTTTTGCAGGCCATGCGGAATTGTGGAAGTTCTGACAGGGCCCTGATCTCTTCGGGGTGCTCATTCCACCAGGTGGGGGCCAGGACTGAAAAGGCCCTGGCCCTTGTTGAGGTCCAACGTGCCTCTTTAGGGCCAGGGATCCGCAGCCTGTTGGAAGTGGCAAAGCGTAGTGCTCTTCTGGGGGTATAGGCAGGGAGGCGGTCTCTCAGATACACTGGGCCCAGACCACGTATGGCTTTAAAGGTGATTACCAAAACCTTAAGCTTAATCCGGAATTCAACTGGGAGCCAACCGAGTTCTTGGAGTACTGGCTGGATATGAGATATCGATGATGTCTTAGTGAGAATCCTGGCCGCAGCGTTCTGCACTAGGTGTAGTTTCCGGATCAAGGATAAGGGTAGGCCTGCATAGAGCAAGTTGCAGAAGTCCAGTCTAGAGGTGACCATCACATGGATCACTGTGGCTAGGTGCTCTGGTTCCAGGTAGGGTGCTAGTAGTTTGGCTTGGCGGTGGTGGTAAAATGCCAGCCGTGATATCTTTGTGACATGGGCTTCCATTGTAAGGGAAGCATCCAGGATCATGCCCAGGTTCCTGGCGGAGTGAGGTGCTAGGAGCTGCACATTGTCCAGGGAGGGCAGGTGCGCTTCCTTCCATGATCCCTTCCTACCCAACCACAGGACCTCCGTCTTTGCAGGGTTGAGCTTTAGACGACTCTGCTTGATCCATTTTGTCACTGCTTCCAGGCATCTGGCTAAAGATTCTAGGGGGGAGTCAGGGCAGTCATCCATCAGGAGGAAGAGCTGGGTGTCATCTGTGTATTGGTAGCAACCCAGCCCAAACCTCCGCACCTGCTGAGCAAGAGGGTGCATAAAGATATTAAATAGGATAGGAGAGAGGACTGCTCCTTGTGGGACTCCACATGTGAGCTGGTGACGGCTAGATACTCTCTCTCCTATTGCTACCCTCTGTCCGCGACCCTGGAGGAAGGAGATCAGCCATTTGAGGGCTGTCCCCAGTATCCCAGCGTCGGCAATGCAGTGAGCTAGGAGCTCATGATCGACTGTTCCAAACACTGCCGACAGGTCTAATAGTATCAGCAGCTCTGACCCACCTTGGTCCAGTTGGTGGCGGAGGCTATCTGTCAGGCCGACTAGCGCTGTCTCCACGCCATGGCCAGGCCAGAAGCCCGACTAAAATGGGTCAAGGGTTGAAGTTTCTTCCAGGATTGCTGATATTTGGCCCACAGTGCTGAAAAACTTGGCTTATACTTGACTATATATGGTAAACGTGCTTGGTCAGCCTCAGTTGTGCTGGAATGGCTTGGGATGGTAACTGACCCAGTCCTGGGAAAAAGCAGACAGCAGCTGTGGTGTCACAAGTTAAAGGAGGATAGAGTTGCTATCAGTCTGGGAGACAGGCAGGCAGCATTACAGAGAGGTGTTTTAGCAGTCTGAAATCAGGGCAGCAGAGTTCAGAGCAATCATTATCAGACTAAAGACAAGGCAGGAATGTTCAAAGCAGGGTCAATAGCAGTCCAAGGTCAAGGCAGGTAGAGCTCAAACAGAGTCAAAACAATTATCAGGGAAGTTTGGCAGGAATCCAGGTCTTCATGAATGAGAACATGATGGTAATCACACACCCAGGCCAAACCCACAGTGCCACAGACTTACATAGGTGTGCCTTAGCAATGCCTTTTAGCAGCCAATAATGTCCTTCAAATCAATCTATTTTTTTCTTTTTCACAGTTTAAAATAATTTAAATGAATAATAATATTAATATTTGATTTTTATAGCCTGCCCTTCTCGGTAGGCTCAGGGTAGGTAGTATTTTTTTTGGGGGGGGTGGTGGTTATGACCTTTGACCACTTGGCTTGAAACTCAACATATGGAAAACAAAGATCATGGCATCCGGCCCTCTCAATTCCTGGCAAATAGATGGGGAAGAAATGGAGATAGTGACAGATTTTATTTTCCTGGGCTCCAAGATCACTGCAGACAGGGACTGCAGCAAAGAAATTAAAAGACGCTTGCTCCTGGGGAGGAAAGCTATGGCAAATCTAGACAGCATCCTAAAAAGCAGAGACATCACCCTGCCAACAAAAGTGCGTTTAGTCAAGGCTATGGTATTCCCAGTTGCAATGTATGGCTGCGAAAGTTAGACCATAAGGAAGGCCGAGAGTCAAAGAATTGAGGCTTTTGAACTCTGGTGCTGGAGAAGACTCTTGCAATTCCCTTGGACTGGAAGGCAAACAAACCGGTCAGTCCTAGAGGAGATCAGCCCTGACTGCTCCTTAGAAGGCCAGATCCTAAAGATGAAACTCAAATACTTTGGCCACCTCATGAGAAGGAAGGACTCCCTGGAGAAGAGCCTAATGCTGGGAGCGATCGAGGGCAAAAGAAGAAGGGGGCACCAGAGAATGAGGTGGCTGGATGGAGTCACTGAAGCAGTAGGTACAAACTTAAATGGACTCCGGGGAATGGTAGAGTACAGAAGGCCTGGAGGATCATTGTCCATGGGGTCGCGATGGGTTGGACATGACTTAAATGGACTCCAGGGAATGGTAGAGGACAGAAGGCCTGGAGGATCATTGTCCATGGGGTCGCGATGGGTTGGACACGACTTCGCACCTAACAACTACAACAAGTGTTCTTCTCAGTGTATGTCAATTTGAATAAAGAGCTAAAACATAAACAAAGCAAACAATTGTATTTCATTCAAAACACTGAATGTATGGTAATATTTTCAAAACATTGAAATGTAATCCCCAAGTACCAGCATTTTGGAAACATTTTGTGGAAGAGGGATGTGAGAAGACTGAACTTCACTGACAAAAATCCTGTTGACATAAAACCATTAAAAGAGCTCTGCTGGATCAGACCAATGGTCTATCTAGTCCAGCATCCTCTCACAAACAGTGGCCAACCAATTCCTCTGGAGGGCCAACAACAGTGAATAGAAGCTGATACCTTCTCCTGATGTTGCCTTCTATCAATCAATACATTGGTGGGTCCCAAGTGTATTCCAGGTAAGTGTGCATTAGAACACAGTCATGTATAGTTGTCTAATACTATTTCATATCTTTGCCCTTGGTAGTGTACATTTTAAACCGAAAGAGCTTTATATTAATTGTATTGTTAATGAAGTCATATCTATGTTTGTCGATACATATAAAAATACACACTGTATTTTTTAAACTCATCAAATTCTTTCAAAACTGTCTTTTGGCTGATCTGTGATGCTGTCCTAGGATGCCCTTGGGAGAAAAAAAAGCATAAAGGGATTTCCTATGTAAGATATTAATACGCACTCAGACTGAAGTTTCTGCGGGGGGGGGGAAACATTCACATATACAGACGTGGAAAAATCATTTCTGAATGAAAGATGGAAAAAATGTATCTATCTGGATCTTTAAAATAACATAAATAGCTTAGGAAAGGATGAAAAGCTTAACCTTTATTGTGACACGATAAGGATCAGAAGGGGAAATCAGGTTGAACAGTGTTCACAACATTGGTGTCTTGCCCCTTTCTTTGCTTTGTTTCATTGAAAAATGTTTTCTGTCTTGGGGATACTCTTTTTGTTTGTGCATAAAGTCAAGGTATCAAATTTAAAAGCAAAAGAACAACAAAAGCACTGTTTGTTCAGATAACAGTGACTTTTTCCCAGGCTTTAGTAGCAAACATTATTGCCAGGGACTGAATTTTATCTGATGTACATACACTGAAAGAAATGAAACTTTTCTCAGCTAAGCTTTGCAGAGAGGACCGCTCAGAGGAGGTGGAAGACAGAAAAGGAAGCTGCTGTATGCTATTTCCCTTTTTTTAACACTCATTTTTGCCTCCAAGACAGATCCCAATATGATTAACAAACAGGAGCCACAGGCATCTGGATTTGATATTATCGGGGGATGAAAAGAAAGCAGAAAAGCTGCCGCCGGACTGAAATAAGGCCTTTTTGAATGGTTATTTTCCACCTGCTATAATCTTTCAAGATCTCTTGCAGACACTTTTAGTCCTGATACATGATGTGCCAGATTGTTTCCTCCATGCAGTTTTCCCACTAAAATATTTTTTTACATGTGACATTAGCCCCGCTGCTATGCTGCCACCAGCCTGGCCTTTCCTCCCTGTGCATAATCGGTGTATGGGACACATTGACTGTTTATACACTGGAGGTTTCATGCCGGACTGCAAGCTGGAGTTATATTCGTGGTAGGTTGCCCCACCTCTTCCTGCATCCACACGGGGGAGCATTTGGACTGGTGCACCTCAGCTGCCCTCGATTTGTGCTCCTGCATGGGAGCTGGGGCAGTGAAGTTCTCTGTGTGTAAACGGTCATTATGAAGAAAGTCTTTCCATTGGCTTCACTGCACCATCTTCACTTTTGTCTCCCCCAAAGCAGGTTAGTCATGTCAAATCAAAGTCTTTGTTATGATCATAGTCATAATCTTAACAACATTCCATTCACCTCAATGAGTAAGAGAAAACTTAAAATTACACACATGATAATTCAATGGGAGATCCATCTTAAATAAGATAGTTGGTTTAAAATGTATTAGTAAAATTCTACAATGTATTAGACTTAAGTCATCATTCTCTGATGGATTTTGCAAGGAGCTACATAGAACTTTACAATAAATGCCAATACCATTGGGTTTCTGTCTATGAGTAAAATCCTAACAGACTCTGAGTCTGGTCATCCAGGGTGCCTAAGGAAAAGTAAGCTTAGAATGAACCTCTTGATATAAGAGGCAATGAAGTAATACATGTTCTTTAGTTCTGATTTCCCCTAATTTACAGAGACATAGACTGTCTGCCTTGGGAACTTTTTTGTATTACCCCTTCAAAAACTGTTGAAAGAAATGCATGACATCTAGCAAGACAGAAAGCCTTCCCATGACAAAAAGTCTCCAGTTAAAAGAGGTAAGCAGTGGGAGGAAATACAAAGAGGGCTTTCACACATAGTATTGTATACACAGACATTCATGCTATAAGGGCATGTCGTTGGCAGGCTGGTTTATCCATGTTGCACATATAGCATGTGCTACAGGCCCCATGTTTCCAGGGGCCCCATTTAGTGCCCCCCATGGATCAGGGCTATAGCCTCTCTCTCCCGATCTTTTCTCTCTTTAAGAACACTTGGAATGTCACACCTTTCCACTGCATGTGTGTGTGTGTAGGGGAGCTCTACCCCTCATCTGCCTGCACCCTGACACTAGCAATGCAATGACAATTCTTACCTTACCAGCAGCGGGAGTGAGTGGGGGGCATTGGCAGGTGTCTCACTAAAGCAGGAGAACTAGCAATGCTAGTTAAACAGATGTATATTGAATATATGAAAAGGACTCAGAATTGTAGTCTCACATAAGAGAATTGCTCTACACATGTAGGAATTCTAAAAGGCAAGTTTCTATTGCAAGGAGAAAACCACACACATAAAACTGTAAACATAGGTTAGAAATTAATTTTTCAGTAAATGCACATAGGTTGGGCAGTATTTGAAAGCAAAATCCTGCTTCTCTCATTGTGTGCTTATAATGCATGAAAATCACTTTGAATGCATGAAAACCACACCACACAGTGCACTTAAAATAAATTACTGGAAAGCTGGGGGGGGGGGTGAATTGGGAGAATCCAGCTCAGCTGTACATTGGGAAAAAATAGTTTGAGTGAATGGATGATTTATTTATTCTTGTTGCAAAATCCTATGCACATTAATTGATTAATGTTAAGTTTTATACTAACACAGAAGTAAATCCCCATATGATCAGCGTGTTTACTCCAAAGAAAAGTGTACAAGATTTCACTTGTAAAATAACAGGATCATCTCACATCTGGACAAAAAACATAAAACATCAATCTCATTGAAGCTAAATCTAAGCAGTACACAGGCCTTAAATTGACCTGGTAAATAAAAGTGAACATTATTCTTTTAAGGCTATAGTTAAAGCCCTTGAGAATCAAACCAAGCACAGGGAACCAGAAGGGTCAGTTGTTGCCAGATAACCTGGGGAATATTTCTGAACTATTTCCAGTCATCTCCCATGACCTATATTTCTCAGCTCATACAACTGAGTCATTTTTGAATTTCCTTCAGGGAAATACTTGCCCTTATCAGCTTCAAAGACAAATCTTGACTGCACGACACAGTAAATACCCTTGATATAATGACTCCCTAGTTGAATTTTATGCCTTGAAATTCCTGGAGTTAAAAAGAGAGTTTTTCAAACTATATTGAACCAAACAAATGATACCTCTTTTCCTCTTAATAGGCATTTCACATGACACAGTCATTAATTAGATGCCTTAATGCTACACAGTTTGGCTGTAACTGGGCCCATTTGAAAGCTTGTGTGTGGGAAAGCCATTATTTAAACTTGAGGAGCTCTTGGTGATATCATTTCACATTGATTGATTCATATAGTTATGCAAACAGAAAGATTAAGAATAATAAACAAATAAACATCCATCACCCAGAGCCTGAAAGCAAGAAAGCAAGGTTTGCAGAGTTTGTAAACTATGGAGAATCTCAGTTGTAAAATGCACCTTAGGGAATGCAGGACCAGCAGAGATGCTCTTCTGCAGATGTGTTGCAATAGCATGGCTATCCAAATGGTGGCCCTTCTGGCTGGTGGATGAGACAATTAATGATGCTGGCCAAGAAAGCCTGTTCTGCTGTTTTACTATGCCTTGTTACATTCACTTACAGGGCTGCTTGCCGCAGAGATTTATGGCTGAGAAATCCTAACAATACTTTGCAAAACCAAGAAGCGAATTTTTGCAGGACATTGTCCCCAGATTACTTTTGATTAGACCTACATTTTATACATGGCATTGGTATCAATGAGATTACACAATAGTGAGCCAAAATAGTTTTGTTTTCCAGGAGGATATTTTCTGTGCCTCAAGAAGATACAGACAACCATATTCTATTTTGGTGTAAAGTGGCCACAGCGTTATTGTTAACAGAATGTTGCCCAGTATGGGGAAAGAATTCAATCCTCTTGCATCCAGATGAATTCAAGGCAGACCATTGCATCAGCAGGCTGCAGCCCAGCATTCACTGGCAAGCCTGCCTGGATTCCTGGGCCCCATAGCCTGCTGAGCCCATGAGAGGTGCCAGGTGGTTGGGAACTCATTGGATATCACCCTCTGTTGGGTTCCCCTGCCACCTAGAAATGTGGTTCTGCCATCCAAGCCCCTCCCCATGAGTGGGGACTAACCAGCTCCACCTCTGCTCAGACTCTTATGGAGCCCCCATCAAATGGAGATGCTAGTGCTCAAGCTTGACCTCCCCCCAAATGGTTTATCCCATGCTACAAACCCGCAAAACTGTGACAGTATAGGGTAAACTAAGAAAGGCGGGGTTAGATGAATCACAAATTGGGATCGAGATTGCAGGGAGAAATGTCAACAACCTCAGTTATGCAGATGATACCATTCTAATGGCAGAAAGCAAAGAGGAACTAAAGAGCCTCGATGCAAGTGAGGGAGAAGAATGCAAAAGTTGGCTTGAAACTCAACATCAAGAAAACTAAGGTCATGGCATCCGGCCCTCGCAATTCCTGGCAAATAGATGGGGAAGAAATGGAGGTAGTGATAGATTTTATTTTCCTGGGCTCCAAGATCACTGCAGATGGGGACTGCAGCAAAGAAATTAAAAGATGTTTACTCTTGGGGAGGAAAGCTATGGCTAATCTAGACAGCATCCTAAAAAGCAGAGACATCACTCTGCCAATGAAAGTGTGTCTAGTCAAGGCTATTGTCTTCCCAGTTGCAATGTATGGCTGTGAAAGTTGGAAGGCCGAGCGTCAAAGAATTGAGGCTTTTGAACTCTGGTGCTGGAGAAGACTCTTGTGAGTCCCTTGGACTGCAAGGCGAACAAACCAGTCAGTCCTAGAGGAGATCAGCCCTGACTGCTCTTTAGAAGGCCAGATCCTGAAGATGAAACTCAAATACTTTGGCCACCTCATGAGAAGGAAGGACTCCCTGGAGAAGAGCCTAATGCTGGGAGGGATTGAGGGCAAAAGAAGAAGGGGACGACAGACAATGAAGTGGCTGGATGGAGTCACTGAAGCAGTTGGTGAGAACTTAAATGGACTCCGGGGAATGGTAGAGGACAGGAAGGCCTGGAGGATCATTGTCCATGGGCTTGCGATGGGTCTGACATGACTTCGCAACTAACAACAACAACAACAACAAAAGTAACTTTAACGGATATGTATGCTCATGCACTTACAAAAACAACTGAAAAACCAGGGAGAGCAGGGAGAAAAGCCTCGTCGGGTGTAAGAAAGGGGAAGGAAGCTGTATGCGGAGCCATTTTAAGGGTACCCAGCTTGGCTTTCCTTTCTTGCCCTCCCCCATGGGGATGCCCACGCTTCGTCCCACTTCCCAGGGGCTTGCTTGGGCTGGGAGTCCAGCCTCCAACTTAAGCTTGGTCCACTTAGACATAGAGTCCCCCATGGCTACAAATGCACCCATGGGTAATTCCTGGTCATTCTTGATCAAACATGACAGTATAATGCTGCTTGGTTAGTCAAACTTGAATAGGTTTTCAGATGAAGAAAAATGGATAGCTGGAAATGGCTTTCTGACCATTTCCAGGACACCGTCAAGTAACACCAATTAGAGTCAAACTAAACGCTTGATAGAAACATTAGATTTGCTGGGCCCTAGTTCCAGTGCATATTTTACAAGTAGTGGTAAAAGTATGGTTTGAAAAGGGGGGGGGGAATGGTGATGGACTGGAAAACAGGCAGTCATTCTTTGCCACACACACCCTGCAGGAAAACTGACTGCATCTTGAGTGTCTGGAGAAAATTTAGTGATAGACACATCTGAAAATATTCAATAGCTGCTCATTGCAGCAACTCTTCGAAATAACAGATATTTACTATATATATATTATTCTTCTCTGTGTTTTCCCAATGTAATTTCATTTCGTATTTAGGGTTTCTTAGGATGCCTTCAAGAAAATAGGACTGGAAAGGATACACATATTCTCTAGCCTGATATTCCTTTCCCCAAAATAGAATCCTAGAAATATTGACTAAACCAAATCCATGTCACATATCAGTTTCTTTACAGGCCAAACAAGCTCATCAAGATTATAATGTAGCGAGCAGAGATAAAGAGTGCCAGAGATGCCTATTGTATTGGCAAACACTCATTCAGAATCTCAGATGATGCCTTCACATGTCTGAAATCCATCCAACACAGAACTACAGCCAAGCCAATTTCAGGCCTTGTTATATTCACTAACAATCCAATAAATATGCAACACAATAGCTACACAAGCTACAGAAAGATATGACTTCCACCTTTAGATGCATATCTGGTATTGTCAACCATGAAAAATACTTTGAATTTCTTCAAAATGGCTGAAGAACAGAATAATGCTCGGATGAATACTAGGAGCCATTCTGCACATTGAAAAAATACAGTTACAACAGCGCAAAGGTTTTGACAATATAAAAAAGAAAATTGCGCCTCTGGCCATTCCTCACCTCCTGGCTCTCTTGCTCCCCTCTGCTGCCTTCTCACACTTTTTGGCACTCTGCACTACTTCAAATGGCGGTAGAGAGGAAACCACATTCTAAACCAATGTCCGTGTGTAATATGTCTACCATCTTGCTTCTGAATCAGTGTTTTTTTAACCCATAAATAATTATAAATTCCATATTTAGCATTCATTGTTTCTAATTTAACAGTCCTTCCTTGAGGGTTAGTGATCCCACCTATCCAAACCAATGCTGCTGCTTGCCTGTATAATTTAATATTTGGAACTGCTAGGCCTCCACATTTTTTATCATCTTGGAACACCTTGAATCTTCTCCTTGACCTTTTCCCATTCCATATAAATTTAGTTAATACTCTTTGGTATGATATTATAGTCACTTCCTCAATATGAATTGGTATCATTTAAAATAAAAAGTTCAATGTTGATAATATACTCATTTTAACTGTTAATATTCATGCTAGCCAAAGTTTTTCTCATCATCGTATGTCTTCAATTGTTTTTCTACAAGTAATTTTCTTTATAAAGTTTGTTTCTTTGGTCTTACATTTACTCTCAAATACTTAATAGGGTTTCTGGTTATCACACAACTTGTTAACTTTTCTGATTGTTCTTCCTCTTCCTTAATCATATTTAGTGACATTATCTTGTTTTTATTTACTTTGTTACCAGAATGCAATCCAACACTGTAAATTTGGTTAATTGTGCATTTCATAGAATTATAAGGTTTGGTTACTGAAATCACACGATCAGTTTATCTTTTCATTTTCTGTTTTCTTCACTGTTATTTATCCCAGTAATATTTTTGTCTTTTCTTATTCTAGTGGCCAATATTTTCAATGCTAATATAAAGAGTATGGATGAGATTCAGTGTGCTTGCTAGATTCCTTTTCAGTTTTATAATAGCATCTTAACACCGCCCGCAGCGCCGCGGACTAAATAATTCAGTAAGGCTTTTAGGGGCGGGGATGTGTCCGGGATGAGGAAGGGTCCGGATTGGACCCTTCCCCTGGACAGACAATCGGAGGGACCAATCGGCAAGCGCGAAGCGCCTCTGATTTCCAGCCCCAAGCAACTGCGAGGCGCACGCAGCGCGCCTCACAGTTGCTCCTTTGCTGCTGGCCTGACACGTTGGGAGGCGCAAAGCGCCTCCCGGTGCATCAGGCCGCCAACTGCCACTGCCACAACCACATCACCCCCCCCGGCTCAGCCAGCCACAAGCCGCCGCCAGCCAGAAGCCGCCACCACCGCCAGCTGTGGCCTGCCCCACGGACCAGAAGCCACCCAGCTCCTGCAACGAGGTAGGCACCGCCCTCATGGCGCACCCTGCTAGTGCCTGCTGCATTTTCACTGCAGTGGGCTTATTTACTAGTTTAATATATAACTGATATTGTCTTTCATATGCCTTCTGGGGGCAAATCCCACCTGATCCTCATTCTTAACATCTAAGGATACATCTTGTCAACCTTTTGGACATTATTGTTGATTTTTTAAAATCCATTATAATAACAAAATTGGCCTATATGCTTAGGGCAATATTGTGACATAACCACCTTTGTGTATCAAAAGAATGTGTGCTTCTTGTTAGATTGATGGTAAATCTTGTGTCTCTTGAATTTCATTTATTACTTTATGTAAAGACACAGTTAATATTCCTTAGGATTTGTAATAAACTGTCATCAAACCATCTGTGCCAGGAATTTATGATGATACCACAGGGGGTTCATCAATCTGTTGTGTTTACTCTGTGTTGGCCATGTTTCACCAAAACCCCACCCCCTCAGTACACTGTAATTCATCTTCAATCTAATGCTTTTGAAAATGAACTTCTCAGGAAGCTCCAGGCTTCTAGAAGGTTAATTTTTTTGCAAGGAAAACTCAACTGCAGGACAGCTTTCTTTCACCCCTTCTCCCTTCCTGTCTTTCAAGATGTGTTCTTTCCTTCTTCACTCACCTGTTATGACAACCAAGAATGGAAGACTGGGGAAGGAAAGTGTTCCTGGAGCCCCTTGTCTGAATCAATAGTTTCCCAAGGAGAAATTCAAAGTGGTGGAGAGGAGTGAAGCACAGCAGCTACAGGTTCATCCCAAAACAGATGAGACCTTCCTCTTAGCACCAAGTGGTTGATTTGCTACCTCCTCCCCAAAAAGTCTGCAGAGGGGTGTGGTCTCTCAGAACTAGGTCTGCAGGGAGGGTAGCCAGGTCTCCCCCACCACTAGTGGGACAAAAATGTTCAGACCAGCTGAGGGGATGATTAAAATGGCTCTCTGGCATGGGCTGGACAGAGCCAGACAATCAAGCCAATTTTAATCTGTTCAGCCTGCCTCCATCTACTGCCACAGACTCACCTTACTCAACATGAAATTCAGTGCTGAGCACCTAGAGTAGGACCAAGCAGCAGTATTTTGTGTGGCACCAACCTAGCTGGAAAACTGGCAGGCTGGCCCCTGGTTTGCTCTGTGTGTATGTGTATGCATGTGTGTGTATATCTCCATCTAAATGAAGCTTGTAATTCATCTTTGGTCCTTACATCTGTTAAACACCTTCATTATGCAGTATGGTAATTTGCTGCTTACCCTCTCCCTATATGTATGGACTGCTGCTTCAGACCAACATGGCTATACACTTCTCCATCACTCAAATACTTTTTAAATCACCTTTTTTGTGTGTGGGCAACATTGCACAGGACATTAAGGTTTATTCTTACAGCCTTGAATGTAAACAGAGTTGGTGGCTCACCATGCATGTCAACCATGCATGTTCAATCCCCATCTGGATAACTTTAAACACAATTTTAGCTATATTTTCTCTAGTATTCTTCCACTTACATTTGAAAAAGTCATTTCAAGCCACAGACAAAAAAAAAACATGTAGATCTATGTATAAATGGAACACACACAAATGTCTTTACCTCTAGAAGTATTCCCTGGTCAATGTGGATGCCATGGGACTGAATGGCCAGCCTCCAATATAGGGAGGAGGGTGGGAGAATGGCAGAGACAAAATATCCAACAGAAAGATTCTGCTTTATAAAATTTTGGCTTGGGGGTCAAATTTTTAAAAAAAATAACGAGGGAACCCCACTCTTAAATAAACTGAAGAAACAGTAGTCTGAATGTGTACTGATTGGTTGGCTAATAATGCAGAAGGAAAGCAGAGTCAAAACAACAACAACAACCAAACCCCAGACAGGAATTGACTGAAACTGCAGCAAATCAATGATACAGAAAAGGTCCCTGTCTGTGTCTCAGAACACAGACAATGAATGAAAGAGTGGAACTTGAGTAATGGCAGCTATATGAATAAGACAAGATAAGATAGGGCAAGGAGAAATCCAAGCATTCTCACCTTAAAAGGTGACCACCTAAACCTTGAATTTGGCCTTGAAACAAATTGGAAGGCAGTCTATATGGGTCAAAAGTAGAGTGATGTGAGCTCTACAACCCACTCCAGTAAACGCCCTATGTAAAACATTCTGTACCAGTTGAAGTTTCCAAACATTTCAATGGCAGGCCTACACAGAGCATATTGCAGTAATCCAGTACAAATGTAGCCAGGGCATGGACTATATTGGCAAGATGTTTTCTGGCCATGAAAGGCTATAGCTGGTTAAAATCAGAAAAAAGGAACTTCTGGCCTCAGCTGCTGTCTGCTTATTCAGCAGTAGACCTGGTTTAAGGGAACCTCAAAACTATATATCTGTCTGTCCCTTAAAGGGGAGTGCAACCCTTTCCACAATGGATGACACATTATATCCTGGGTCAGACCTTCTGCCCACCAGTAATAATTATTCAATGTCAGTTTATTAGCCCACATCTGCTCCAAAACTGCCTCCAAACACTGGTTCAGGGTAAAGTATCTTCTGATACATCCTGGGTAGGGGAGAATTTACCTAGCCTCCTTCAGATCTCCTTTTCGTCCTGGTCTGTACCCAATGCACACAATATTCTGATAGCTTCAACAACAGGTATCTCTATTATTTCCAGTTGGGAAATAACACTTGCATGTAGATAACACTGAGAGACAGCAACCAGCCCCAAGAACAAATCCTAAATGAGATGTCTCCCAAGGAAGCTTGAAAAGGAAACTACAAACTAGAAATTGATACTTGAAAACTCACATCGAGTTGGTGAGTTTTGTTTTGATAACAGTAAGGTTGTTAGATATGTAAAAAAGAAAAGAATGTCACCCCCATAAATCTGTAATAATCTGCAATAATTTGAAAGTAAGTACCTGGTGGAAAGTAAGTACCTGGTGGAATGAGCTCCCGGGTGAGCTGCGGGCCCTGCGGGATTTACCAGCTTTCCGCAGGGCCTGCAAGATGTAGCTCTTCTGCCAGGTTTTTGGTTGAGGCCAGGGTCAGCGAATGAGTGCCAGCATTCCCCCCCCCCCCCGGACCTAGCAAGTTAGATTTTCTCCCCACCCTTCCTGCCGCTCTGATAGCAATATTTTTTAAAAGAAAACTCACTTAAAAGTACATATGCATTTTATAAAGACAATGATATGGGCAGTAAAGAATCCACCTCCCGCATTTTTCATTGTCCTCCTATTTGGGGAACTGTGAAGGAAATGATAAGGAGGAATCACAGATTCCCATACTCTTTTGACAGAGATTCCCTCCCTCTTCCATTCTAGCATTACTATTGTTCCACTTATGAGAGCATACACTCAATGCTTGCATGCAAGAAGAGGTAATGAAAACTTTATAAGAATAGCTTCTTAGTGCCTGAAGTATGTGAATTAATATTGCACAATCTTTCACACTCATAAAGACAGATCTACTCACAGTTCTCCTCTCATTCTTACAAATGAGATTACTTCCCTATGTTGGTTTTTTTTGAAACTATGTTCCATGAACTATAGTTGAACTCAAGTGAAGTGCAGTTTTCTGGGCATAGAGAGAGCAGACATGATAAAAATGTACCCCTAGTGCCTCACTTTTCCTTTAGAATGCCACATTTTATCTCCAAATCAAATAATGATGTGCTCTGTCCTTTTCTTTGCCCCTCTTCTGATTTACGCTACTATAGCATGAAGATTCTCCAAGCTGAACTTGTTATATAATATGGTCTCCAGTTGTGGCTGTGAACTTTAATACATACTATAATGGAACATTTATTATATTAAAAAGCTGCTGCTATAGATTTAGAGCTGATAAGGTCAATTATCATATAATCAACAAGCATTCAGACAGGAAAATCCAGGAAGTGCATGATTACAATAGTAGTTTCCAAAAACATGCATATCCAGCTTTTATTAATTTTTGTATAATATAACATAGAATAGAAAAGAAGAAAAAAAGTAGAGTACAGAAATACTGAACCTCTATATAACTGCGGTTAACTAATACCTTAGTGGTCAGCTAATATATTTATTTACTATCTATAAAGTCTATGTAGTAGTTCTTTGAATTCTTCTGCTGGTCTGACATTGATTAGGCTGGTTAGCTTTGCCATTTTAGGTAGTTCTCCATGTTTATCTAACCAGTCTGTTATTTTTGTTATCTCCTGATGTTTCCAGTTCTTTGCTATGACTATTCTTGATGGGATGGTTGCATGAATCTCTGGTCTTTCAAGGAATGTTATCTGACATTACACTTAATAACATATAAGAATATATCGGAAATGTAATATTCAACATTGCTTCTAAAATACTATGAATTTTTATCCAAAATTTTGTAATTTTTACAGCACCACCACATATGATAAAAAGAGCCAACCTTATCCTTACATCTCCAACATTTATAATCACATTCTTTAGACATTTTGCTAATTGGTTTAGGTGTTATATAACATCTGTAAAACATTCTGTATCAATTTTCCCTCAATAATTGACATTTCGTTTGTTTTACAGTTTTGCCCCACAAAAATTTGCATTCATCTAATGAGATGTTTCATTTTAAGTTCTGCATCCATTTAACCATACCTGTTTATTCTCAGTCTCTTATTTTTACAAAAGCTTATATATTTGCCATTGTAAGTGAGGTTTAGCTTGAAATAAATTTTTTTCAAAGTCAGAGCAGGTGCAGTATCTACCTGTTCTTGGAATTCAGCCTTAATTTTCATTGTCAGCTGAAGATATTCAAACCACCAAATATCTATCCCCTCTTTATTAAGTGTAGCATTACTTGTTAGTTTTCCCATAGCAGTCAACAGGTCTTTATCTTTTAAAGAACCCATGGTCTTTCAATAATATTATTCACGCTGGTTCCAAACATTTACCATGCATATACAAGTATATTATGTATATTTACAGAGAAACTTTGCCTAGCTTCATGCTGGGTGCTGCTAGTCCAAATGGTCTATGCCTTCCCACTTCCTGCATTATCTTTACTGATACAGAATGTCTAATCTGCATTTCTCCTAAGGACTTTAGTCTGTACTTTCACAGAAGCAGCAGAACAGTGTAATCCTTGTGCTATTGGCACAAGAGAACAGTTCATCCCCTTGTCCCAAGGCTATGAGTTGGTAGTAAGGCAATAGCCACCATAACTGCTGCTAGAAGCATATAAAAGGGGATCTATATCATATTCTTAAATTAGTTAAATATTTGTTCTCTTTCCTCATGGAACTTTGGCAGCTATCGTTTTATAAGGGAGCTCAGTACCATTGTGGTGGAAAGCGCTGTCAGGTCACAACTGACTATTCGAGTCTCTAGAAGGTTTCAGGCAACAGATGGCCTACTCTAGACACCAACCCTACACTTTCTTGGTGGTTTCCCAGCCATATACCAGCCAGGGCTTATCCTGATTAGCTTAAAAGATCTGATGAGATCAGACCAGCCTGGACTATCCAAGTCAGTACTGTTACCATATTTCTAATCCTTGGAAAAAGCCAGAATAATTAAACTAACATAAATATATATGTTCTTGTATAAAACCTTAGTTCACCATCACAACTGACCTCTGTGGAGTGGTGAGACATCAGTGATGCCTTCTACTGCACCTAGGGACATTCACTGCAGTCGCATGCTATAAGCCCTGGAGCAAAATAATACTGGGAAATAGTATTAACCAATAGTATTAACCAAGTAACCAAAACAAAACTATATGATTCTCTACCACTTGCCTAGGATAGTATGGTTTTGCCTAATGCTAATATTATGCTATTTTATTTGTAAATTGTAATGCACACACACACACAATCAACTCAAATGTTAATAAACAGAGCCAGAATATATTCTATTTCTTCATGAGCTTAGTGGTTTTCAGAAATCCAGTTGGTGATATTAGTGACCTAATATATAGAAAACATTTATTCATTTCAAGTTGTATCTTAACTCTAACCAGATTAATATGTTATGTGACTTGCTCTGAAAGAAATGTTAGCATTAAAGAACGAGGACGATCCATAGTTTTTGTTGTACATAGGATCAATTATTAATGCAAAAAGCTTCCATTTATGGATTGGTGCTTGTTTTCTTTGATCAATCTAGCCAATAAGGTAAGATCCAATTGCCAAGGCTCAGCAAATATGAATGAAAGTTGCTGGCAAGAGCAGTTTTTTAAAAACTGACCAGGACAGTCCCTTAAGCACCAATGACTTTAGGCTGTATTGATGTGAAAGGAGTATATTGACTTTTTTAAAAAGTCATTCTATAATGTGAATGTGAAAACTACAGTGATGGAAATGTATTGGTACAAATGGGTTTTCTTCTGTATTCTGTTCCTCAGCCTAAAAAGCACAGGGGAAACTCCAAGTTAATTTTTCACAACTAAGTCACATTTCAATATGTAGTAGTAGTAGTATTCTTTATTACGGTCATAGACCAGCAAAATCAAAACAATTTCACAGTTACATAAATAATATGGCTAAAACACAGTTTTACTCCTAAAATAGCATTATGTTAAACACTTAGACTATGAGTCTGCTAAAATATAAATTAGAATTAAATGGAAATATAGGAAATTGTTCTAAATGCTCTCAGGGTCTGTTAAGTTTTAGTCAACTTCCACCGCCTTTTCATGGCTGCAGCACAAAACCTGGCGACACTATATGTGATGGAACAATTTGTGTCTGTGAGCAGCAGGGAGATATAAAATTGTCCTGAGCACCCTGGGACTCTATGTAGCCATGGTGTGATAAATATGGAACGTATGTCATCATAAAACTGACAATACAAAAGGATATGTTCCAATGTTTCTATCTGACCAGAGCCACAGGGGCACTTCCTTTCACCATAGGGAGTTTTCTTGTATCTCCCTTCAAGTACAGCTGAGGGAAGGGCATTGCAACGAGCTAAAGTGAAGGCCCTCCGGTGGCTAGGCACCTCAAGATTCTTTAAATAAGCCAAGGGAGCTGTGACATACCTGTAGCCTTCACTAACAATGAAGGCAGAGGTATTCGCTAGATCATGTTGGCGTTCTATATCCACTACTCGCTGTTTGATAACCTCTTTAGCTTGGTCATAGGCCATCCGAACCAGAAATTCTGGAGAAAATCCCAAAACTGCGATTTTCCCCCTCACCGAAGACTGGAAGCCATCCTTCATTATCAAAGAAGCTAATCCACAGGGGAAAAAAGAGATTTTAAGCCAGTAATTGAGAATGTTTAACCATACTCTTGCCTCCACCTTCATAAGGCCAGTCGCAAGTCGCAAGGCGGCACTGGAGACACATCTCGGGGCTTGGATGGCTGCTCTTAGGAATTTGGATTGTACAGATTCCAATAATGCAAAGTTGGAATAAGGACCTAGCTGTGCACCATATAGCAGTTGTGCCATTGACTTAGCTTCAAACAATTTTAGAGCTGCGGGGATATAATGACCTCCTTTCAGCCTAAGGAATCTGAGGATGGCATTTGCACTTTTTTGTGCCTTTCCAGCTACATAAGCACCATGGGTTAACCTGTGGCCAGTTGATTGCAAAACGACTCCCAAATATTTGAAACAGGAAACCTGTTCTATTTTAGTTCTGTCAATGTGCCAGGTATATTTTTTTGGCCTTTTGGCAAATGTCATGATTTTGGTTTTCTGATAATTAAGCTCTAATTGTTCCCCTTCACAATATAACGACAATGCATTCAGTGCTCTTTTAAGTCCAATAGGTGTTCTTGAGAGAATTACTGCATCATCTGCATACAGAAGAACAGAAATGTGACTTCCAGCAAGTTTTGGAGGATGAAAGCTCAAGTTATTGAGATGGCTCACAATATCATTGATATAAAAATTAAATAGAAATGGGGCCAGTATACATCCTTGCTTAACACCTTTTTGAGTTTTAACAGGAGTGGAGAGATGACCCTGAGGGTTGCACCTCACTTTCAGTGAGGTCCCTTCATGTAATGTACGTATTAAATAAAGCAGCCGACGGTCTACTGAAGAATTCTCCAATTTCTCCCACAATTTGACACGGGAAATGGAGTCAAAAGCTGCTTTGAAATCTATAAAAGCGGCATAGAGGGAAGTTGTGTAGCGAGAAGAGTATTTCTCAATAAGGTGATGTAGAACCAGACACTGGTCGATAGTGGATCGACCCTCTCTAAAGCCAGCTTGTTCTTCAGCAAGGACATTTTCCTGTTCCATCCATTCCTGAAATTTGGATTGAAGGTGCCTTGCGTAAAGCTTACTGATTATGTTGAGGAGGCTAATTGGTCTATAATTAGCAGGATCACTTCTCCTCCCTTTTTTGTAAATTGGGATGACAATTGCAAGTCCCCAGTCTTTGGGTATACAGCCATGGGGATCAATGCAGGTGAAGAGTGAAGCTAAGATAGGGGCCCAGAATTCCAAATTATTTTTGATCATCTCTGCAGGGATTAGGTCTTCCCCTGGAGCTTTTCCCAATCTTAGTTGAGCTATTAAACTCTTTATCTCACCCTCAGATACTGGTGTCCATGTTGGTAAGTTTTCTATTGATTGGTTAGAATGTTCTCCTTCAGCATTGGAATCCATATATAGTTCCTGAAAATATGACTCCCATGTTTCTGAGGAAATTTGACAATTCGTTGTATCTGTAACTGTACTTTGAGAGTCTGATGTAAGCCACCAGAATGATACTGAGTCGTTTGTTTTAACAGCCTGAATGAGTCGAGACCAGTTATTTTTAATGGCATCCTTTTTTTTACGTGCCAGTAGTTGTTTATAGAATCTCTTCTGGTGAAAAACTTCCAGAGCAGCTGCTAAGGTGGTGTTAGATATAAAAGTCTGGTAGCTGGAAATAAGAGCTTTCTTGGCTTTAACACAGTCCTTGTCAAACCACGCCCTCGAGGGGTGGCGTTGTTGTCTTAGAGGGATGTTTTTTTTACAGGATAAATGTTGGTATAGTCCCTGAGTCAAAGTGCTGTAGCTCTCCAAAAGAGCAGCTGGAGATTTAGCTGTTAATAAAGCAGATCGAAGACATTTGAACTGGTCTGTGTTCAAGAGCTCGGTTATTGATAGATTTAATTGTGAGGTCCATTTTACTCGACAGTAATTTTTACTAGCTGTCAATAAGGAAGATTGATGACAGATCTTAGTATGTGTTGTTTGAATGAAAACATTTAGATGAACCAAGATTGGGAAATGATCACTGTTAAACTTGGGTATTACTTGTATAGTCTTGGTATAGGGAAGCAGGTTCCTAGATACAATAATATAGTCAATAGCACTCATTCTGATCCCAGAAAGGTAAGTGAATTCTGCTGGATAATCCCCTTCCAGAGCACCATTTAGAATGTGGAGATCCAACCTATAGGCTAGTTGGGCTAAACAAAAGCCTGAAAAATTTGAAGTCTGATCTTTAGATTGTCGCATATACAGAGGTCTGGTAATTTCATATGTGGGAGGCCAGCAATTATTTGATGTATAAAGAGTATAATCATCAGGTCCCAGTCTGGCATTAAAGTCCCCCCCCCCCAGGATTATATAAGCATCAGGATTTGACAAAGAGAGATCGGCAATGTATGTTTCTAGATCATTCCACAGAGCTTTGCCCAGAGATTTCTGTTTTGTAGAAGTCATATAAACATTTATAACCAGGAAGCTGTAGAGATTGAATTTAACTTTAACTGCCATAGCATATGTCTTGAAGGAGGGAAAGGGCCTTATTTCAGCACAGAGCTTAGTGGAAATTAAAATCCCCAAACCACCTTTTGCTCTTCCATACTTGTTCCTTGGTTCTGCACCAGTTGAGAAGGAGAGAAATCCATTAAGCAGTAGGTCATCCGCAGTCCAAGTTTCCTGGATCAGTATGATATCATAATGAGCAAGAAAGCTGATGAAGTCTGGGTCCTTAATAGATGAACTCCATCCAGCAATGTTCCAGGTTAAAAGGGTGACTCTTCGGAGGTCAATTGATTGTCAATTGGTCAGTTTACAGAGTGGGGGCTGGGTAGATATTTCTTGCAAGGGCAGCATATTTTCTGTGTCTTGAGTATGTGGAAGTTGTTGTTGCTGGGATTCCTGTGAATCTTCCTGTGCAGAAGGAGCTGGAGAAATCAGAGCAGTGTGAGCAGCAAAATGTGGGTCACTAGCAAGCAGAGAGCGTGGCTCTTGCGGTGGTGAGAATTCCATTGACTTGTTTATTGAAGTCGAAGATAGGAATATCTGATTATCATGGCAATGAGGCTCAGACTCAGTATAGGTTCCTGTGATTTAGCAATATTTGTCAAAAGGATATTTTGTTTATTTGGGAGATTCTTTTGAGTAGATGTTAACTGGGGATGTATAGGTTCCTTGGCTGATGTTAGAGAGCACTCAAAATCGCTTTCAGAACCACTTCCTCTGTCAATGATAGATGATTCAGAGGGCTGTAGTTGTGGGACTCTGCCTGCTAGCATTAAATGAGATTCAGATGGACTCAAATGAGATTGAACTTCCATGCCTTCTTCCAAATCATGAGTATTTTTCAGAATTCTAAATTTGATATCTTTGAGCTTTCCCTTTAATTTAGTAAGTTCTAGGCTTTTTTCATCTGAATTTACCTTCAGTGCACTTTTGGAATTTTCATTCCTAGAGAGATTAGAAAGATCAGTGCATTTTGAAGGTTGGATTTTGCTGCCCTTATCTGTCGCAATTTGGACATTTACCACATTTACCACTTTTCCGGTGATGAGATCACGAACAGTCTGCTCCTTAAATACTCTAGTAACATTAATTCAATGTGTCTGCCAGAGGCTTTTGCTCATGCGTATGATTCTACTAGGGAGAGTTGACTGAGCAAAGGAAAGGAATATACGCTTGCTTTTCCTAAAGTTTGGGAGATAGTGGAAGTCTTCCAAGTCAATTTTTCCTCTTTGGCAATTTAAAATTTGAGACAAAGAAGTCACTATAGCCCTGCGATTGTTCCACCTGTAAACATTCTGGGAATTTCAATATGTAAAAACAAAGGGGCTTTCCGCACTCCTCCAAAATTGCACAATGGTTACTAATTGAAAACGCTACAGTTTTGCCGTTATGCACAACGTCGTTGACAATCTGCAACACTCCTGAAACCGATCTGCAAAAAGTGCTTCGTTGTAGCGCTTTCAGGGAAATCCCATAAAGTGGATTCACCCTCCGGAAAGCGCTACACTCCTGCAACCAATCTGCAACACTAGCGGGAAAGTTCTGTGTGTTACCATTGTTGTGGTTTCTACAAAGTCCCTCCCCCTGGCTCTCTGCTTCCGGCGAAGCGATCGCCATTTTTTTTTTTGCTACATGGATCCCAGTGCGGAAAGCCCCAAAGTAAAAATGGTACACACACACAAGATTGCTGCATTAATATACAGTGGCTACTTTCTTGAATTTTTTTCAAAAGTCACTTCCAATGCCTGAGAGCAGCAAAAGGAGGTATAGTTAGGGAAGGAAGGAGGTCCTGGTTCAAATGAAAGAGATGCTTTTTTACTGTTATGGAAGGACCTGCCATAAACTTCAAAGGCGGAGGTCCTGTGGCTGGGCAGGAAAGGTCCAAGTGCGGAAACGCGTCTACCCAATCTGGATAGAGTGCAGCTAAAAGTGGCCCACTCTGCCAGGAACCTGGGAGTGATACTTGATGCCTCCCTCTCAATGGAAGCTCAGATCATGACAGTAGCACGGCTGGCATTTTACCACCTTCACCAAGCCAAACTACTAGCACCCTACTTGGCCCCGGAACACCTGGCCACAGTGATCCACGTGACAGTCACTTCTAGGCTGGACTTCTGTAACTCGCTCTACGCTGGCCTGCCCTTATCCTTGATCTGGAAAGTGCAACTGGTTTAGAACACGGCTGCCAGGGTCCTCACAGCAACACCTTGGAGGTCCCACATCTGGCCCATCCTCCAGCAGCTGTGCTGGCTCCCGGTTGAATTCCGGATCAGGCTTAAGTGTTGGTTATCACCTTTAAGGCCAATACGTGGTGTGGGCCCAGTATACCTGAGGGACCGCCTCTCCACCTACACTCCTCATAGAGCCTTGCGCTCTACTACATCCAACCTCCTGGTGGCCCCTGGCCCCAAGGAAGCCCATTTGACCTCAACCAGGGCCAGAACTTTCTCCCTTCTGGCCCCCACCTGGTGGAACGAGCTCCCAGAGGAGATCAGGGCCCTGATAGAACCTAAACAGTTCCACAGGGCCTGCAAATGGGAGCTCCCCCACCAGGCATTTGGTTGAGGTCGACCCAAACCACCACTTCCAGTTGTCCCCCAAGCTCCCCCCCCCTAAGACCAACACTAGGTTTAACCCACTGGATCCCAGTAAGAGTTGAGCTGGGGCTCTCGCAATTTCTATTTTATAATGTTATTGTTTATGATCTTGTTAAATTATTATTGTTATATTGTTATTACTGTTACCTGTTACCATATGTTAATTGTATCTTTTCCTGTTTTCTATAAACCGCCCTGAGCCCTCGGGGAGGGCAGTATATAAATATAATTAATTAATTAATTATATTAATTAATTAATCTCCTGGATTGTTTGTCTCTGAATATTGTTTTCCACTATAATATCTTTTTTTCTGGATGCAACTGGAATTCCAGATACTTTTAAATTGATTACCCCACACCCATTTTTAAAATTATTTCTAAAACTTTGGTGGGACGGACAAATGTACGCACTTCAGGTGACTTGACACCATTACATTTCCAAAAGCAGTCATCTAGGGCATTTTGTGTCCCTTTTGGGAAATCGTAGTTGCCCCAGAGTGGGGGAGGACCCTGGCCTGGAACGGCCTGCTCTGGCATAGGCCCTGTTGGCACCTGGGGCAGAAAAGGGAAATATCAGCATTCCCTTGCCACAGGACACAGACTGTTTTATGTATGGTTCTCTGTTATAATGTAAACCGCCCTGAGCCTCCGGGGAGGGCGGTATAAAAGTATGATAAATAAATAATAAATAAATAAGGCCTGAATTGGGACAGCCTTGGGACAGGCCTGGGACAGTGCCGAAGTCATGTGGAAGCGGGGATTACGCCCGCAACCAGATGAGCACCAGCCTTGGCCTAATTCTCCATGCAGAAAAGGTGCAAGAGAATTTTTTCTCCATTGTTGAGTCAATGTCACAGAAGGTGCTTTTTATGGAATCCAAATGCACATGGATCCGTGCCAGTAAACTAAAGAACACAGTGCTTTCAGTATCACTTCCCTCTCAACATTGAAGGTGCAGAGGCGTATTCTCACTGAAAAATCTCTGTCAATATTTATGTAAAATTAAAGGGAGATTAAAATGTTTTGCTGCACTGGAGCTATACTGTTCAATGATTATTCTAAAAAAGGATGAAAAACATCTAACATTCTCAACACAAATTCTATAAAACTCCTTTTAGACTATTAAGTTATGCAAATATGAATCATGTTCTGCACAGCTAGTTTCCAAATATATCACTGGAATGGCAATTTAGTTATCAGCATTAGTATCCAAAATGGGACAAAAAGTGACACCTTCCTATCTATAACTCAGCCTTAGCACCATCTGAAGTAGCTTCCTGTTTTGCAGGGGAACTACAGATTCAAGCAACACAGCACAATGGCCCACTCATTTAAAGCAGAGAGCACTTCTAATTTCAGAAGTGATGATCATGTGCAATGGAGTGCCATTATCTTATCTGAATCTGAAGAGTTTAAGACAAGGCGTGAAGTCTGAATTATTCATAGCTTTCATGGGCTGCTGCAAACAGCAAGAAATTGATTATGCAAATGAGTTTGGGCTGCTTAGCACTTCTCTAATTACGATTCTTCTAATCATGTTCTCAGGAAGAAAAGAGGTGCACACATGCAGCCAAGGAATGTAGATGGGTTAATACATTACATCTGTTGGACTCATACTACTACAATTCTTGAGGCAAAAACGAAGTCATTCGTAAAACTGTAGCACCCTAAAGGTAACCTTCAGAAAGTCATTACAAAAAGGTGCAAATTATGCTTAGAGCCATCTGCAGATAACATTGCCTGTATTGGAATCAATGTACATAGAGGTGGAGCAGGTAAAAGCACACTGTCCCGGTCTAATAATCTATGCACCTGCATGTGAGCACATTATCTATGTGTAGACTCCAGTTCTATAAATTTGAATGTTGCTTTTTTTCAAGCATTCTTTATCACAAGGGTAAAATATATGAAAGTATACTTTGTAGGCACATAGATGGTATGCTGTTTAAGTACTAATCGTGTATATGTATTCCCACTTCACTCATTCTTGGTTCTCTGCATTTATTGGTTCCAGCATGCATAATGCTATCTGCAAGTGGCTACTTATTAGCTGCAATCAGCTGTTAAATGGCCACAGAGGACCAAATAAAAGCAGTTTCTTACTGTTCCCAACAGATGATGGACATTAGTCACTTAACCCATCCTATAAAACACAGACTAGTAATGGTCATTGGGTAGAAGTTTATATCATCTCTTTCTAGACAACATTCAAAACAGCTTACAAACCTTGTTCTAAATAAATAAATGACAGAATAATAATATAATAATCATTCCATATATATAGCCATGGTGAAAATGGCTCACTTTTTCCCCCTAGCATTCCCCCCACAGTGTCAGCCAGCATTTCCTGCTGCAGCAGCAGCCAATTGGAATCATGGATTTCTGAAAGTGAGGATTGCTCTGTCTTCTTAAGGGCATGCCTTCAAAATCCTGGCAACAATATCTCCACCAGTGACCTGTTCTGGGCAGAAGTAGGGGTTAGGTGTCCCACATGGTTACCTGTGCCCAGTGTTGGAGTGGCTGGCGGTGGGAGGTGAGTGTCTGCCTGCTGAGGGAAGTGAAGAGGATGGGAGAACAGACTGCCAGACCAAGGAGAGCTACAACCATCATATTAGCTGGCTGGAAGCTTCCAAATTCTGCCCCTTCCTATCAGCACTGCCATAGCTGCGAAGGCTGTGCCCGACACAGTTCTTCCCCCCTGCCCCACAAGCACAGTTGTAATTCCAGGAGATTTCCGGGCTCCACCTGGAAGTTAGCAACCCAAGGTTGGGAATATTCTGCAAGGCTAAATAGGTTTAGCATTGCAATGCTAAATAGGTTTTCTCTGAAATAAATCATGTTGTTAGGCAATATTAATTTTTATAGCACGTATTAATCAAATTCAAATTATAGTAAGGAAAAGAGCTTTCAAACAAGTTTTAAGTTGCTACATAAATATTTCCTTGGTGTACACAATAAATAGAATTTTGAAGGAATGCAGGCAGAGCTCACAACTCTAAAGGGGAAAAAACAAACTGAGACACCTGGTCCCTGTACACAGAGAGACACATGCAAAACCACCAATACATCATGTTTTTAATCATGTGCATCCGAATAGCCTTCTCCAGCTATTTGGATTGTTATGTACTGAGATAGAAAGAATGGCATACAGTTTTAAAGGAACTGAATGCTTTGATTTTGGTGCAGTTCTGCAAAATGATCAACAACAGTTTCAAGGTCAAGGATTTGGGCCATTTTTTTACAGCTGCCAATGTGGGAAGGGTACTTAACTGTTCATGACCCATACTGTTCCTCAAGTCGTTCTTAATTCATAACAGAAATGAAAATGTGCTTTCACATCCAGCACTTGATGGAAGCATTGTGAGAGCAATGGCACGGTCTGAAAGACAGTTTTAGTTCTTCAAAGAGGGGTAAGCATTTGGTTTATTGTGTCATTTTTATTTGTCTTTCTCATTCATACCTTTGTAGAACGTTTGGGATAAGAGTGAGTTATGCTTCAAAACCATATTTGTAATTACTATAATTTCTCGCAAATTGTTTTGAGTCCATTAAAAACATTGCAGCTATCTATACATTTTCTCTTTAGTTCACTTATAGTATGATTGGTAACTGGAAGAAACACCTGAATTTTAAAATCATGGGCATTTGGTGGTTAGATGCCTTCTGCTGTGTTTAATTCAGTCATATAGCTTTGGGATTGGGTGGGGGGGATATAGCATATTCTCTAAATTTTCATTTTGATTGAATTTTCTTCTGCAAACCTCTCCACTTGTGCCATAATTTTGCTGAAATTTTCCAATTTGATCCACGAGATCTTTTATCAGTTAAAGATACACCTAAAGCACAAACTTGGGCTATTTAATAATCTGATTTTTGCAAGTTGATACTACTTAAAGAAGCACTTTATTTATTTATTTATTTGTTTATTTATTTTTTTATAATTGGATTTATATACCGCCATTCGCCAAAAGGTCTCACAGCGGTTCACAATAAAATATAAAATCAAAGTAAAATCACATAAAATCCCATAAATACCCCATTATTACAATAAAAAGATGGCATTCTATTCTATAACTTTCCCCACTTTCTTAGCTTGTTCAGAGAGAGGTCGGACATTAATTCTGTAAGAGAGAGAGGAGAGAAAGACTGGCCGATGGATTAGGGATCTTGGATGGAACCCGGGCTCTGCCCTGGCCTCAACCATATGCCTGGTGGAAGAGCTCTGTCTTACAGGCCATGTGGAAAGATGGTAGTTCTGACATGGCCCTTAGCTCCTCCGGGAGCTCATTCCACCAGATTGGGGCCAGGACCGAAAAAGCCCTGGCCCTGGTCGAGGCCAGGCGAATGTCCCAGGGACCCGGGACAGTCAGTAGATTCATACCCGCAGAGCGGAGAGCCCTGTGGGGGGGGGGCATAAGCAACCAAACAGTCCTATAGGTAAGTAGGACCCAAGCCGCATATGGCCTTCACTAAAAGAGATGAGCAAAACACAAAGCTGAAATCTGTGTGATTTAGAATTCTACAGACCTCTACACTTCTTTGATAATTTGATTAATTACTGATTATATTCAGTAGCAGTCAAATTACAGGAAATGTAGATTTATGATGCAATCTGAAAAACCCAATGATTGTCTGACAATTCAACATTTCTGTGCTCTGTTTGTCTTCGTAATTTGATGAAATGTGGATGCGCATAAGAACAAGGCGCAAATGCATACATCTGTTGGAGTGTTTTTAACAATTTCAGTAGTGTTACAAATATCAACAATAACTGAGTTCAGCCTGTGGTTGAAGCAGTGACCATAGTTGGCTTAGGGAACCTCTTTTTTTTTGGGGGGGGGGGGAAACCCTGCACTCCATTTATTTTAAACTGGATTCTGAGATTGTGCTTTCCAATTAAGTGCAAGAGTTCAAGAACATTTCCCCTGTTATTATTTGCCTCATTTCCCCAAAGTCCACAATGAGCAATATTTTCTGTAGCAGTGAACAAAAGAATTTCTGCAAGAGTGGCTACATAATGCCAACTTTCTTTTATAAGTTTTTCATGAGCATCACTTAATTGTACTAAAACAGAATGTCCTTTGAGATTCGGTGTTTATTTGTAATTCCCCCATGCCACCATGGAGTCTTTATGGAATGTACTTCTCTTATGAAACTTCAGTCCTGAATCATTAACAGTTGACTTTTTCCAGTTTTTGTACTCTATGATGAAGTGCATTTTCACAGGACAGGCATTTCTTACAGTGAAACTGTGACAAGCCAAGCCAAATGCAGAATTTTCTATTGCACTATATTCCCATAGGAGTAGCGTTTGTACCATGCTTAATTATAATGTCTCCATGAGTGACCATATTTGGTTGCTGGGAAACTTTTTAGCACAGGCTGCATTAGATTTCCTTCTTTTGGAATAAGCTATCCTACCTCCTTTTTACAAATGCCTGGGATCTGGGCTAGTTATGGCTACAGCAACATACCTTTCTACCATCACAAATTCAAATCATAGATGGAGATTTTTCAAGTGCAGGATTTGATGTCCTCTTTCTTATGTTATGTTATGCTGGAATCTGACTGGCCAATGACCATATCAATAAAAATGTATGTGTAAAATGTGATTTCGTTCTTTAGACTGTGTTGTTGTTGTTGTTATGTGCGAAGTCGTGTCCGACCCAACGCGACCC
This sequence comes from Paroedura picta, assembly GCF_049243985.1. NCBI lineage: Eukaryota > Metazoa > Chordata > Lepidosauria > Squamata > Gekkonidae > Paroedura > Paroedura picta. The sequence continues at coordinate 81,501,332 of NC_135374.1, read as the reverse complement.
CATGGACAATGATCCTCCAGGCTTTCCTGTCCTCTACCATTCCCCGGAGTCCATTTAAGTTTGCACCTACTGCTTCAGTGACTCCATCCATCCACCTCATTCTCTGTCGTCCCCTTCTTCTTTTGCCCTCGATCTCTCCCAGCATTAGGCTCTTCTCCAGGGAGTCCTTCCTTCTCATGAGGTGGCCAAAATATTTGAGTTTCATCTTCAGGATCTGGCCTTCTAAAGAGCAGTCAGGGCTGATCTCCTCTAGGACTGACTGGTTTGTTCGCCTTGCAGTCCAAGGGACTCGCAAGAGTCTTCTCCAGCACCAGAGTTCAAAAGCCTCAATTCTTTGACGCTCGGCCTTCCTTATGGTCCAACTTTCGCAGCCATACATTGCAACTGGGAAGACCATAGCCTTGACTAAACGCACTTTTGTTGGCAGGGTGATGTCTCTGCTTTTTAGGAGGCTGTCTAGATTTGCCATAGCTTTCCTCCCCAGGAGCAAGCGTCTTTTAATTTCTTTGCTGCAGTCCCCATCTGCAGTGATCTTGGAGCCCAGGAAAATAAAATCTGTCACTATCTCTATTTCTTCCCCTTCTATTTGCCAGGAATTGAGAGGGCCGGATGCCATGATCTTTGTTTTCTTGATGTTGAGTTTCAAGCCAACTTTGGCACTCTCCTCCTTCACCCGCATCAACAGGCTCTTTAGTTCCTCTTCACTTTCTGCCATTAGAGTGGTATCATCTGCATATCTGAGGTTGTTGATATTTCTCCCTGCAATCTTGATCCCAATTTGTGACTCCTCTAATCCCGCATTTCTCATGATGTGCTCTGCATACAAGTTAAATAGGCAAGGTGACAGTATACAGCCTTGCCGAACTCCTTTCTCAATTTTGAACCAGTCAGTGATTCCATGTTCAGTTCTCACTGTTGCTTCTTGACCTGCATATAAATTTCTCAAGAGACAAATAAGATGCTCTGGTATTCCCATCTCTTTAAGAACTTGCCACAATTTGTTGTGCTCCACACAATCAAAGGCTTTAGCATAGTCAATGAAGCAGAAGTAGACGTTCTTCTGGTACTCCCTAGCTTTCTCCATGATCCAGCGTATGTTGGCAATTTGATCTCTAGTTCCTCTGCCTCTTCGAAATCCTGCCTGTACTTCTGGAAGTTCTCGGTCCACATATTGCTGGATCCTAGCTTGTAAGATTTTGAGCATAACTTTGCTAGCATGAGAAATTAGTGCAATGGTGCGGTAGTTTGAACATTCTTTGGCATTGCCCTTCTTTGGGATTGGAATGTAAACTGACCTTTTCCAATCCTGTGGCCATTGTTGAGTTTTCCAAATTTGCTGGCATATTGTGTGTAGCACTTTTACTGCATCGTCCTTTAAGATTTTGAATAGTTCAACTGGAATGCTGTCACTACCACTAGCTTTATTGTTGCTCAGACTTCCTAAGGCCCATTTGACTTCACATTCCAGGATGTCTGGCTCCAGGTCAGTAACTACCCCATTGTGGTCATCAGGGATGTTAAGCTCGCTCTTGTATAGTTCTTCTGTATAATTTTGCCACCTTTGTTTGATCTCTTCTGCTTCTGTGAGGTCCCTACCATTTTGGTCCCTTATCATACCCATCTTTGCATGAAATGTTCTCTTCATATCTCCAATTTTCTTGAAAAGATCTCTGGTCCTCCCCATTCTATTGTTTTCTTCTATTTGTTTGCACTGTTCATTTAAGAAGGCATTCTTATCTCTTCTAGCTTTTCTCTGGAATTCTGCATTCAATTGGGTGTATCTTTCTCTTTCTCCCTTGCCTTTCACTTCCCTTCTCTCCTTAGCTATTTGTAAAGCTTCCTCAGACAGCCATTTTGATTTCTTGCATTTCTTTTTCTTTGGGATGGTTTTAATTGCTACCTCTTGTACAATGTTGCGAACCTCCGTCCATAGTTCTTCAGGCACTCTGTCTATCAGATCTAATTCCTTAAATCTATTTGTCACCTCCACTGTGTATTCGTCAGGGATATGATTTAGTTCATACCTGAGTGGCCTAGTGCTTTTCCCTACTTTCTTCAATTTAAGCCTAAATTTTGCAACAAGAAGCTCATGATCTGAACCACAATCAGCTCCTGGTCTTGTTTTTATTGACTGGATAGAACTTTTCCATCTTTGGCTGCAGAGCACATAGTCAATCTGATTTCTGTGTTGACCGGTCCATAGAGTTTTCATGGCAAAGACACTGGAGTGGTTTGCCATTGCCTTCTCCAGTAGACTGTGTAATGTCTATCAAATCAGGTAAATTCTTGACAAAGGAAGGCACTAAATCAACCACTGAACCAACATCAGGGAGCTCTAGAATACTTTATTCTTCTGAATTATTTAATTTACAAAATTCATATTCACATGTGGATGCTTTTATATATGTGAAACCAGCCCTTCCTTCAGGTAGTGATGTGTCCTGCAATGGAAGGTAACTAGGCTGGAAAGTTGTATTTGTATTTGTATTTGTATTTGTATTTGTATTTGTATTTGTATTTGTATTTGTATTTATATTTATATTTATATTTATATTTATATTTATATTTATATTTATATTTATATTTATATTTATATTTATATTTATATTTATATTTATATTTATATTTATATTTATATTTATATTTATATTTATATTTATATTTATATTTATATCCCGCCTCCCCCCGAAGGCTCGAGGCGGGGTATAACCCCGTCCCCTAAAACCATAAAATGACAATAAAAACCGATAATTTACAGTAATGGCAACAGCGATGGCGTAATCTATTCATTTGCTCTCCACATCCTCAACTACGGAGGGGGGTGACGCTCTCTACCACCAGTTTGTGACGCTCTCTACCGCCAGGTCCTTGTTTGGGGTGGTGCTTCCCCCCCCCAGCACCATCCCTGCACAGGGGCAGGGGAATTACAAATTGGTGTAATTTTCAGATTCTGACACAATACGAAGGCTAACATGAACAGAATATTCATAAGAACACAGGGAAAAAAACACAAGTGCTATCTAGTGCCTTATAGAAGATCTGCTACAATAGTTATAAAAGCATCTTTTTCTAGGCAATGCTATCAATATTTTACTGGGATAAGGCCAGTAGGGTCCTATAGACTGTGAACATGAATTTTGCTTACATAATTTAACAGAAAAAGATGCCTATTTTATGGAAGCTTCAAGCTATCCCAAGTAGTTTAACAATGAAGAAATTATACCAGGAGCTCCTCATTAAATTCTGCAAAACTTCCCAGGTAGAGATTCCCCAGAAGAAATGTTATCTTCCACACAAAGCAGTGTTATATCAAATGTTGTCAAACCACAGATTTAAAAATCAGATTTGTACAAAGAATATCGCAGGAAAAAATCAGATATCACAGGAAAAAATCAGATTTGTACAAAGAATATCACAGGAAAAAATGCATGCAATATAAGGTAAAGGTAAAGGTTTAACAGTTGATGGGCAGGCCTGTCAGACAGGTAGATTTAAATAGCTGGCAGCTGTTTTAGCAGTCCTTTTTGCTCTCCCCCTAATTCTAAGTGGGGAGAAGTGAAGCAGATTAGCCTTTCATATTTTATTTGTTTGTTTATTTCTTACATTTGTATACTGCTCTCTCCTGAGGCTCAAGGCAGTTCACATGGAACGCAAGGAACTATATATCAAAACCAGTTTTTCATATTGAATAGAATAATGGCAATAGTAATCATTAATAACAATAACAATCCAACAGAACAATAATCAAACAGGTCTATAGTTGTCCAAGTCAGATGCATGAATTCCTGGGAAGGAGGTTCAAGGGCCCAGTGGGTGTTGTTGGCTGCAGTTAACCTCAGTCAAATGCCTGGCAGAGGAGCTCCCTTGTTCAGGCCCTGTGGAACTGTTTTAGTTCCATTAGGGCCCTGATTGCCTCCAGAAGCTCATTCCACCAGGCGAGGGCCAGGATGTAGAAGTCTCTGGCCCTGGTTGAGGTCAAGCAGGCTTCCTTGGGGCCAGGGATTACTAGCCAGTCGGAGGTGGTGGAGTGCAACGCTCTTTGACAGATGTAGGAAGAAAGGTGGTCTCTCAGGTGCACTAGGCCCTGATCGTGTATGGCCTTAAGGGTGATAACCAGATCCTTTAGCCTGATCTGGAATTCATAGAAAATGACTTTATTAGCAATGTATATGATTCTGTCGCAATACACACATGTAAAAACATCTAGATGAAGTGTTATGCGTTACACTATCAGTGTAAAGGCACTGACCAGTTCAAAATGAGTCAAAATGAGCAATGCAATTTCATGATTGTAAGACATATATCAATGTAATACCTTGATTTAGGATATGGAGGAGACCCCATCCTCTGTCTACAAGAAACAGAATAAACTTTATTGAAACTCTTTTCAGTTACCATTGGTCAGATTGTTTCTATTAACTAAAATCTTTCCAATGTATCTCAATATTTTATATATTTCAATTGTAGGCAATATATTGTATTGTAGGCAAAATATTGTATTGTAGGCAACATATTGTACTCAATATTTGATATATTGCAGTTGTTGTCACCTAGAAAATACTAACAATTCCTCATTTGGGGCATCAAGTGTTAACGGCCATTTGAATATACTTACTGTATAAACTGGTCCATATCAGAAGTCAGCATGGGATGTTCCATTTTGGGCTTGTGATTAAGAAGAACGTAATGAGTGCATTATCATTTCTTGTCCTCCCCACAGAAAAGAAAAATCTGAAATGCTCGGAGTATACAAATCTGACTCTTCTGCAATCATGACTGTTAAATATACCGGCAGCATGTACAGCAGCAGCCTGTGCTGATTAACAACACTGGCAATGGGAATAATTTTGTTAGCCAAATCCTCCAGTGATGCAAAGGTAACTCTAGCAGCCTCAGGCCCACATGAACCATACTTACATTGCCCTCATTTCTGGGAAAGATCTGTTGACGTGGGAGACTTCAGAGGCTTATGGTTTGACTTTTGCAGTTCAGGAAAGAGTTCCACTAAAATGCCCCCCCCCGGCTGCAGCAGTAGTCCTCAAGATTCGTAATTCCAATTGTTCTAAATTATAGAAGGTTCAGTTTTCATGTAATGTGAAATTCAAGATGTTTCAGATGTCTTGTCTGTACATACAAAGTTGTTAGCCTGCATATTTGGTTTCTTTTGAGGAAATCAATAACTAGTGAGGGAAAAGTGAATCATGTTGTTTTACTCATTTACAATGTGTGAAATGTAAAACTATGAGATGGAAATTAGTCTGAAAGTGTGGAGTCATGGTTGTTTAACATGGGAAATCAGAGATCAACATGACCAGGATATTGAAAGAGAAATGCCATATGTTATGCTATGAAACTAAGAAGCCACATTTATTGTATATGGTAGACTTCCAAAAATGTTATGAATCCAACAGTTCCTGAGAGTTGCTGAAGTCGTAAAAAGATGAGAAGGATATCAAATCCAATTCTATACTCCAAAGTAAGAGTATCCGTAAGGCAGGTCCCTCCACTGCAAGATTAGCAAGAAGAATCATACAATTCATGCACCATTTGCCAGAAACTCACAATAGTAAATACAGAGGTGCAGCATTACAAGAGCTAGGGGTTTCCTGATGACTCATGAAAGTGAGTCAAACTATACTTTCCCAAGATCAATCTATAGTACCATCAGTAAAAAGGATTGGTAGATGATGATTGGAAAGTCCTCAGGAGTGCTGCTGCAAATCAGAGTAGATTATACCAACTCTGAGATACAAAGACCAATGGTCTAATATTATAAGTAGCTGCTATGACCCGAGGAGTGTGGTCTAGGCATTCCCTCAGAACCAACAAACAGGAGTCCCAGGCATTGGGATAAAACTGAAGTTATTCTTTATTGAAGAAAGGCAAGAAACATTCAATAGGAGATCAATAGGCAGGCAATCATTGTCAGACTGTATCACCCAGAGAGACCAGGGTCGTTATCCCTACTATACTGACACACCCCAATCACCATATTTTGGGTGAAAATATTCTTTCCCACATTTTGTTTGTTTGATAAGCAACAGTGTGAAAACAGGAGATAGTATGTCTGGGCAACACAGAGATGCTGAGGAACCAGTAGGATTGTTATGAACAAGCAGGATTGTTATGCATACCAAGCCAGGACATTCGATAACACATTTGCACTATAAACAGCCCTCCGAAGTATAGAGAGCTGGAAAATGCCATATTCAGCAAGGAGCCACCCCAAGGAGTACAACTCAAGCTCGGGAGAAGCCAGCCAAATTGACATGAACCATGATAGCAGCTTCATGTTTTCATGCATAGTACTGGGGCCTGTAAATTCATTCTCTCCCAAAAGACACAGAGAGAGGTTCACATTGATAGATATATATTTTATACATTAGATTCCATACTGTGCCAATGGCAAATCCTCATCAATAACAAAGAGATTGTGTTTCTATCTGATCTACAAAATCCATTTGTGCAGCTCAGACAGAAACAGCAGACAAATAGGATTATGTCACTGTAAAATAATGATAGCAAAATGAAGCTCTTATTGGATGGGATGAGGGAGAGATGGGAACAGATGTATGCATGAAGATGAAATGATAAAGAATTGGTGGACAGCACAGAAATATATACTAAGTTCAGTCCTGCTGCTTTAAGCAATTGAGTACTGGGTTGAGAGATGATATGGTCTTGTAAAAAGAATATCTGATCAGAACTGAGAATAACCAGATTTAAATGAAGAAGAAGCCATAATGCTTTCTGACAGGCCTTGGACCACTAACTGTCTTTTAGCCAAACTTCCTTCACGGGGTTGTTGTCCTGGTAAAATGGAGGTTGGGAGAACTATGTAGGCAAAACTGTGCTCCTTGTCAGAAGAATGGAGTAACGATGTGATGGAGAGTCATGGATAGTTTGTGCCAAATTTGTCCCACCACCAGATGTGACTCTTGGGTCACTGTGACATGCCTTGTATGAATGTGATGCACCTTTTGCCAGTGGACCATGCCCATATCAGCTAAGCACGAATAGAGGGATGAAACCCAGTAGAAAAATGTTTTGGTTGAAATGATAAAATATGCAGCATTTGTCTAAACTGTATAACAAACTGCTCTTAATAAAAGTAATTGAATTAATTTGTGTATGCATCACAAGAACTAAAACAATAAGAGCAACAGGAAACATTAACAACAATCTTAGGGCAACAAGAAATGGCACCTGCCTAGCAGAAATTCCTAATTTTATACCTTGAAGTTGTCAAGATGATTATTCAGTAATAAATAAAAAGTACTTGGTGCATTCTCAAAATCACTCCCCCCCCCTTCATTGTTTCTTAGCATGTTCCACATGTCATATGTTGAGGTTCAGCCTTCTAAGGTGGGGCCAACATTTGTTTCTGCAGCAGAAGGTTGATCTAGCCTTTTTCTTTGACAATTTTAAGCCTGAAACTTCATTAGAAAAATGAGTCCTGTTGAAAAGGGAGGCAAGCCAAGCAATTCTTTCATTGGAAGGAAGGAGTTGCTGTGGAAGTGTTATGGCAATATTTTGAAAAAAAATGGTGGTATTGCATAAAAGGGATTTGCTTTCATGCACGGCATCAGTAAAGGTCATAAAAGTAATTACTGAAAAAGCTACAGACATAAGGGAGAAACACCCCATTTTTGCATTTTGCCAACTGTTACTTCATTTTCCAGTTTCTTCTTCTGTAATCATAAGTATTTAAAAGGCCAGTTCTTTGGACCCTAACAAATAATGTTAATATTGCCCTTTTAGTATAAAGGTCAATCACAGGATGGGTTGCATGTGATGCCGCATCATTCCATGTTCTCCCTAAACTGGATGTTGGAATAGACTCAGAAAGGGAAAAAAATGTTTACTTCCAGGAAATTGCTTTTAGAATTGTAATCTTATTCTAGAATCTCTCAACTTTTTTACTGCTGAAAAGCCCCTGAAACATTCTTCAGTCTTCGAGAAACCCCAGAAGTGGCACAACTGTGCAGAAATATGGTTGGGTAGCATAGTTGCGTAGACACCCTCCTGGGGACCCTCCCCTTCCCGTAGCCTCCATCATTGGCCATTTTGGGTCATATCACCCAATAAATATACTTGCCATGAGCATGTAGAGAACAAGGACCCAGTTCAGTTGGTGCACCCAAACAAAGCTGATGTGACACTTCACATAATGTTGCTAGTCTGTTCCAAGCTGACAGGGGAAGGTAGAGGAACAGGGGCAATTGTCACTGGAGCACTAAAACAGCTGTATCACCGAACAAAGGGAGAGTTGCTATCATGGTCCTCCTGCAAAGATAGCTGAACTGCTTCTGGCTGTGTGAAGAGCTGGAACTACTGCCTCCCTGTCACTTGCACAAAGCTGGCATCTGGGCAGGAAAGTGGGATCCTTTGCTCCTCCTCTGCACCATTGAGGTGACAGTGCTGAAGGCAGGTGGTGTAGGAGGGGCTCAAGAGTTACTACTACCCTCCCATTGCTTTGGGAGCTGACACATTTTTCATGCTGCTGCAGCTGAATGGGCTGACTAGTGAGCAACCAGACCAAAGTGGGGGGTGGTATTCTTCTCATGAATCTCATTGGTCTTTGGGTTGAATATTTGTGACAGAATGGAAGAGAGAGCGGGGAAGAAACAAAAGCAGAAGGAGTAGGATGCCTCCTCGCTTGTGTATTCATGCAGATCTTATGCTTGTCCTTTCTTAGTACCCATGTAAGCTACATGTGTAAATTATAAGACCTTAATTTGCAGGATAGGTCTACCAATGGCTGCTAGCTATATTGAGTAAAGAGAACTTCCACATCCAGAAGCAGTAAACCTCTAAATATCAGTACCAGAAGGCAACATTAGGGAAAGGTCTTGGTCTCTACATTCTGTTGCTGGATCTCAAGAGGAACTGGTTGACCACAGTATAAGAAAGGATGTTGGACTAGATGGACCAATGGCCTTATTCAACAAGACCTTTCTTATGTTCGCAAGTATGAATCATTATATATATATATATATAATATATTTTTATTATTTAAATTTATAGACTGCAGACAAAATGTCATGTACAGTTCACTTTTTGTAGAATCTCCATTCCTGTGCAAAAGTGCTTTCCATAGAGGTTAGTTTGGAGGGGATGAGGCCTACTGCCAGGATTATGACCTGTATTTTCCATACATGAAGAATATAGAAGAACTTCATATGACTTTTAATGACTCTCTGTGTGCCTGTATTGAAAAGTTTTATGTTTGATAGGAACTTTGCACAATTGCCTTATATTATGGCTAATTTTCCATGTGTATCAGTTTCCTGTGTATCTCCCTGACTTGGCGGTTTGGTAAGGCAGGTTCATTCTCTCTTCTTCCCTCATAAGGTGACTTGTTCATATTTTATTTAGGAATAAATCAACAATCTCATAATTTCTTCACATTTTAACCCTTTCCTTGTTTCCCTTTTCTCTGCTCCCCAACTTGAAGAAATCTGCATCACCTTGAAGTCCAAGGAACACAGGAAAACCAGTTTCAGTCCTTACCATGTAACTTTTGATGGCTCATTAGTAAATTAAAAACTAAAGTAGTGGACCCAATACAGATTAGAAGCTTCAGGTTATGGCCCAGAATTGCTATAATCAATTAAGTACTAATATGGTACTAATTGTTCAGTGTTTTGTAGGTGCTGTATTTCAGTTCTGAAACTGCAACTGCCATCCAGCAATGGCTACTTTATGTGTGATTGCATGTCCATGTAGGGGAAGGCTATAAGCCATCTGAATTGTTGCATGTTCTGCAACCAAGGAGAAAAACAAGAAAATCCTAGCGAATACTGATCACTAAAGATCATGAAACCACAGATGCTCCAATGTTGACTAAGGAGGAAAAGTATTATAATGTACAGCAAAACTGCCTACCTTTGCCTAGGATCAATTTGCTAGTCACCTTCCATTTTTCAGCTGCATAATAACAATGGCTGCATATAGCTCCTTTCTTCAACCCTAGTGATTTGACCAGAGGGAAAAAATCGATTGTATATATCTTAAAAAAAAAAACTTTTTGTTCCCATTCTTCTTCTAAAATAAATGACCCACAGTTTAACTGCAGATATTGATCTTTTACCACAAAGAACACACTTTATATGTTATGTTCTAATGCTGGGATTAATCCTGGCATTGTCTCAGGATATTCAAGTTTATTTTTGAGTGCTTAATTATGTACATGGTTTCCATATGTGTTGTCTCAGTTGTTTTGTCACATAGAAATTCTGGAGACAAATGAACACATGAAGCTGTCTTTATACTAAATCAGTTCATTGGTTCATCTAACCTGGTTTTCTGTTCATCCCTGTCAGTACCAGCTCTTAGTACCCTGAGAAATAGATCTTTCTCTACTTATTCCTAATACCTGATATAGTTTAACTTGAGAGACTCCTGACTGGCTTCAGCATCTCCAAAGTGAAAAGCAACTCCACTAGTTCTCCACTAGTTTATTGAGTGCTATCCAACCTTTGGGCCTGTCTTCCAGGATTAGATCTTTATTTTAAAAAAAACACCTTCGAGCTGTTATGTTGTAGGATTTCCAAAACAAGAGATTATCACTAGTGGCTTAACATTGCAGTCTTTTGCTGACTGGGAAGATGGAGATCTTGGCAGAGTTGTGCTTCTCACTTTTAGTTGGGTTCAACCAATGCTTGTTAACTCAGTTAAGAACCCAGAGTTTATACTGGATCCACAATTATTGCTGGAGAAGCAAGTTAATGCACTAGCAATAAATGCATTATTCCAACTCAATCTACCCTGGAAGATGTCCCCATATTTTGGCTGATCTGACCACCTAGAACCGCACCATGGCAACATCAAGACTAAACTACTGCAATTCACTGTACTATCTCAGATATTGCAGTTAGTGCAGAATGTCACAGCTCAGTAATTATCAGGAGTACGGTGAAGCATAAACATTCTGTAGTAACTTCAAGATATTGCCCAGTGGATGGCTCACCATGTTGAATGTATTGACTTACACCAGGGTTCCCCAATCTTTTCAAACTTGTGGACATCTTCAGAATTCTGACAGTGTGATAGGTGCAGCAAAAAATAATGGCTGCTACAAAATGGCTTCCACAGGGAGCAGAGCCAGTCACAAAATGGTCACTACACCTTACCTTCAAATACATTGAAGGTCCTTGTATTGTGGTGTCAACTGCTGCCAAAGCAACACCTTTATAAACCTGTAAAAGCAAACAAATCTCCAATGGATAATCAGACGACCCACCCACTTTCTAAAAACACTTGGTGGGTGACAGGAAAGATAATGGCAGACAGAACGGTCCCCACAATCAACAATCTGATGACCTACAGTTCACACCATGTAACATCTGAAGAAGTTCAAAGCAGGAAAATATACTTTGATAATATTAGCACTGTTGATCACTAGTGGTATAGAACTACCAGCGGGAGAACAACAGTGTCAATCCTTGTAGCATGAGAGAGAGAATAAAAATGAAGATCTATTCAAAATGCTAACATTCAGTATTTCAGAACCCAGTATGCCCAGCTTTATATCAGGGTTTGGTAAAGTTTATGTTATAATAAAGGCCAATGAGGCAATTAAATAAAACTTGTAAATTACTGCCTCCTGGGAAATTAACATTTGGAGGCAATGCTGGGATTCCTGCTGGAACTGATGCACCTAGAGCATTAAACAACGTGTTCCCTGTAGCTTCAGCAGTGGACGAGATTCAATTCGTATGTGTTTATGATTTTATTTAGGCACTGATCAACACAGCTGTGTTGGTGCTTAATCTTGGCTTGTACCCTAGCGTCCTTGATTGCATGTTACATGATCCTATGTATTTATAAAGTGTATGCAAGGCAACAATGAAGCCCACCGAATTCAACAAGAATATGATATATACAAACACAATGAGGAATTGTAGAAGGCAGAAATAATTTGAAAATCCTACCACACTCCACAAAACCTTCCACATATGATTTTTTTTTCAAGCTGATTATTCCGTCCCTCTTTTTCCTTTAACAGGTGTTCGTCTTATTTGGTAAAATGTGGCAAAAATCCAAATAAATAAATAAATAAATAATCCAGTAAAATATTTATTGACCACTTTCTCTCTATATAGTAAACCCACAAGAGTTTCTAAAAGGGAGTATTTTATCATTATGACACATTTTGATCTTCTTCAGGCCACTTTTAGCTCCCCCCCCCTTTTTTTAATGTACAAAGACATTTTATAAATATACTTGGGAAATGTATAAATATAGATTTTTTTTGCTGCGTAATATTTTAAAGAACTAAACTGTAATTAGTCAGATGCATCTTCATTTCTGGCGTGAAGAATACATGACACCAATTGTTTGGCTTATAACTGGCCACAGCATTTATTATCACACATCTCATGCCAGAGATTGGTACAGCATGGGCATGAGCCTGGCCTAAGCAGTCTGCAGACTGCAACCCAGAGTACGTCATAAAATTCTGATTTGGATTCCCTAACTGGGAGATGACCCACATGGGGGGCCAAAGGGCGCGAACCTCCTTGGCTACCCCCAGAGCCATCTGGTTCACGAATGAGCTACCCGCTGGGTAGGCCCTAGCTCGTTACTAACTGCCCCTTTAAGGAGTCCCCATACCTGTTGGGCAGGCCGATCATACACCGGCTCCCCTAAACAGGCTCATTTCCATGTGCATACCCACTGTGACGAAACAAACACAAAGATTAACTATATAACAGTAACAACAGAGAGGGAGCGTGAGTCGCTTGCCTGCTGGGCTGCAAAGAGGTGGAGAGCAGGCAGAAGGCATCCCAGACGAACACCCAAGCCCCGCCCCCCACACAGCCTGTACTGCTGTATGCAGCACATGCCCACGCCAGGAGCTCAGTAACCAGCGTCACTCTGTCCTGCCTGTCCTTCCCCCGCCAATGGGCAGCTTGGGTAAGTCCCACCACCTTTTAAGGGTAATTGGAATCTATATATGTTAATGATTTAACATAGAAACTATGCAAACAGAGGCAGGGTCCATGTACCTTCAATAGATATTGAGAGGAAATGCTTGCGTGAGAAGCAGGTGGCACCCATCCTTTGGGGTGATAAAAGCATCCCTCACTGAAGCACCTAACTTTACACCACTTTTAAAGATACAAGAGCCTAGCCTTGCCTCTGTGTCATCAGAGGTGGGTGGTGACTGTTTTGGGCAGAGCTGTTATAAAATTAAAACCAATCTTCTATTTTACGGGGAAGGGCCTAAAAGAAGGGGGGAGGAAATCTGTAATTTGTTATACAGATTAGATTAAACATCTGATAAGGTTCTACCCAGGAGGTACAAAATGGATGTGGCTGTGCTTATGAATTGCCAATGAATGCAGAGGAGCTCTCTCTCTCTTTTTTCAAACTAAGATTTTGATATTTTACTTTGATTTCTGAGTGTATGAGATGAAAAGACACTGCCTTAAGGCATATTAGCCACACACAAAGCTTAAAAGTACATAAATACACGAGTCACCTCTTTCTTTTAATGCAGCTCCTAACAGCCCAGCAAACAATTGGTATTAAAAGATTTCCAATACTTTTGTGCTTTAATCTGCAAATATCTTCAGATGGAATTTCCAAAGGTTAAAGACTGTATGAGTTTCTCTGTAATAGCAAATTAACTACTTATGCAATTAAGCAATTTGCTCCAAGTTTGCACTTTCTGTCTCTCTCTCTCTCTTTGAAGTTCGAACATGACTAAATTACTCAAATCCAAGAAAGAAATTAAGAGATGTGAAATGTTAATTAGATGCAAGAACACAGTGAAAAAGAAAGCAGCATCAAAATTGGGGATTAAACAAGAGAAAATAAATATTGCCTCTGAGAACACATTAAAATACATAATTTGAAGTTGGTGATGTTATGTAAAAAAAAAACCTGCTTTATATGACATTTTATGAGGATGTGTTTTTGTGGCATCTAACCACACTGCCTATGATCTAGTACCCCCATTAGTCAAACTATGGTGGGCTGGTTACAAAAGAAGGACATACATGAAACCAGAATTGCTTTTTGCAGTTCAGATTTCAAGTGTCTCCCTTGTGTGCACCTAAGGAGCCCGAGACAATCAATGCCCAGCAACTGCTTACAGAATCAGCAGAGTTGCATGAAGTTTACACATATTATCGTTTTCATTTGAACAGTTATAAATGTGTTTTTGGGGTTTCCTTACTGTCACAATTACAAGGTTCCTGCATACAGCTCTCAAGTGGAAGTCACCATCATAAACAGCATGAAGCATATGTACTGAATGAGCCTGACCGTGACTCCCATGAATGTCCAAGGAGCTCATGTGAGAGTCACTAGAAGGGTGAATCAAACCTTTGACTTTGGGATTCAGTAATGCCTTTACAACAGTCGCAGTGGTATGCATTTTGCCTATTCAGGCACAGGATTACTGCCAACATAAAAGGGACATATTTGTCAACATTTGGAAATCTGTAAAAGAAATGTTGTCTACAAATGGTGCTGAAGAATAGCACTACAAACTAGAAGTGTTGATTTTTATACCCCACTTTTTAGTGCCTAGAGGAGTCTTGTTGTTGTTGTTGGTAGGTGAGAAGTCATGTCCGACCCATCACGACCCCATGGACAATGATCCTCCAGGCCTTCCTGTCCTCTACCATTCCCCGGAGTCCATTTAAGTTTGCACCGACTGCTTCAGTGACTCCATCCAGCCACCTCATTCTCTGTCATCCCCTTCTTCTTTTGCTCTCAATTGCTCCCAGCATTAGGCTCTTTTTCAGGGAGTCCTTCCTTCTCATGAGGTGGCCAAAGTATTTTTGTTTCATCTTCGAGATCTGGCCTTCTAAGGAGCAGTCATGGCTGATCTCCTCTACAACTGATCGGTTTGTTCGCCTTGCAGTCCAAGGGACTCACAAGAGTCTTCTCCAGCACCAGAGTTCAAAAGCCTCAATTCTTTGACGCTCAGCCTTCCTTATGGTCCAACATTCACAGCCATACATTGCGACTGGGAATACCATAGCCTTGACTAGATGCACTTTTGTTGGCAGGGTGATGTCTCTGCTTTTTAGGATGCTGTCTAGATTTGCCATAGCTTTCCTCCCCAGGAGCAAGTGTCTTTTAATTTCTTTGCTGCAGTCCCCATCTGCAGTGATCTTGGAGCCCAGGAAAATAAAACTACCTCCATTTCTTCCCCATCTATTTCCCAGGAATTGAGAGGGCTGGATGCCATGATCTTAAGAGGTGTCTTAAAGCTGCTTAAAATCTCCTTTCCTTCCTCTCCCCACAACAAATACCCTGTGAGTTAGGTGAGGCTGAGAGCAGTCTGAGGGAAATGTGATTGACCCAAGATCACCCAACTGGTTGCATGTAAAGAAGTGGAGCATCAAACCCAGTTCTCCAGATCATAGGCCACAACTCTTAACCACTATACCAACCACTACACGATTATGGTAGAACTATATAAATCTAAATAAATGCATATGTTTCTTTTCCCAAATAATATTCCTAAACATGTTCTAAGAACAAACTTCTTAATTGTAATAATAATTAAGAGCTTTTGTGCATTTCTTATTTTCATTACTTGTGTACCCGTATTGCAACATTTTTAACCTCTTTTCCACAACTGTTTTGCTCTTTCCAGTGAGGGCTTCAATATTTCATTGCTGTACCTCTGGTTAATAAACTGAAATGTTGAAGTGACCACTAGACGGAGCAAATGTGCAGAAAGGGGTACATAAGCAAAAAAATAACATGTGGATAAGCTCTGTCTGTGGAGTCCTAAGTGTAGTTACACTCTTCTAAGATCATTAATTTCCATAAACTTGGAAAGGTGTAACTTTGTTCTGGATTACACTGCTGGTCTACAAAGTCAGAACTAAACAAAGTCAGAACTAAACATGCAGAAATGAATTAAGAATCACATTTAGAAAAGCACATGTTAATATCCTAAGCCCGTGATATCAAGAAGAGTTCTGTTTTGGTATAAATAGAACAATTCTCCCAAGATCCATGAGCTGCCTTCTAAAGTGGAACTGCAGTTGCAAAGGAACTCAATAATTTTGCAAAAAAAATTAGAGCAAAATACTAGAGCACATGTATAGCCATCTATTGATGCTGCAGTAATACCTCAAAGGACCGCAACAAATATTTAATAAGAGAATTGCCATTCAGCACCTGTAAGACCGTTTATGCACTGGAGGTTTCATGCCAGGCTGCAGGTTGGAGTTTTAGTCATAGCAGGTTGCCCCACCTCTTCCTGCAGCCACATGGGGGAATACTTGGCTTGGAGCACCTCATCCGCCTCCAATTTGTGCTCCTGTATGGGAGCTGGGGCATTGAAGTTCCCAGTGCATAAACGGTCTAAGAGAAACATTCTTTAGATTCTAAGAAGCATGATCAGAATTTTAATAGAATAATAGAGGCATAGATTTGGAAGGGGTCATACAGGCCATCTAGTCCAACCCCCTGCGCCATGTAGGATCAGCCTAAAGCTGATAAGTATCTGTCCAGGCCGCCACCTCCTTAGGCAACTGGTTCTATTGCTGAACTATTCTGAAAGTGAACAATTTATTCCTGATATTTAGCCGGTACTGTTCTACACATAGTTTAAATCCATTACTGTGGGTCCTATCCTCTGCTGCAAACAGAGACTTTTCTCTGCCCTCTTCTGACAACCTTTCAAATACTTAAAGACAGCAATCATGTCCCGTCTCAACCTCCTCTTCTCTAAGCAGAACATTTCCAAGTCCCCCAATTTTTCCTCATAGGGTTTGGTCCATAAGCCCTGGATCATCCTCATCACTTTCCTCTGAACCCTCTCAATTTTGTCCACATCCTTTTTGAAGTGAGGCCTCCCGAACTGCACACAGCACTCCAGGCATGGTCAAACCAATGTATTGTACAGCAGAACTATGACATCTTGTGATTTTGATGTGATGCCTATGTTGATACAGTCCAGGATTGCATTTGCCTTCTTTACCACTGCATCACACTGTCTGATCATATTTAGCTTACAATCCACAAGTACCCCAAGATCACACTCACACAAATAGATACCTAGAAGTGCATCTCCCATCCAATATACATGCTTCTCATTTTTGTGACCCAGATGTAAAACTCTGCACTTCTCCTTATTGAATAGCGTCATGTTCTCATTTGCCCACTTTCCCAGCATGTTCAGGTCTCTCTTAACTCTATCTCCCCGGGGTGTTTGCTACTCCTGCCAATTTGGTGTCATCTGTAAATTTAATGGAACAAAATTTTCCTCACTCCCCTTCCAGTTATAGTTGCCTGAAATTCAAGATTAGCTCCAGAACAGTTTGGATGGGATGCCTCTTACAGAAGAGAAATATACAGAAGTCACTGAATTTCTCTGCTTCAGGATAAGAGCCATTTTCTTATGGAAGTTGCCTTTTAGAGCCAAATAAACTTAACTGATTGCCCACTACAGCAGGCAACCTCCCACCCTTGATGCTCTGACCACCACCATGACTTAGTGGAGTTGTGGGAACAAAATGGGGTGGGGAACACCACAGAACAAGGTGTCTCCCTTTAGGGATGAACAAGCAGCAGTAGCATCCTGGCATTGGTGTTCTAAAGTGTTGTTATGGCAACCCCATAGGGTTTTCAAGAGATATTCAGAAGTGGGTTGTCATTGCCTGCCTCCATGTCATGATATTTGTATTCCATGGTGCTCTCCCATCCAAATATTAATCAGAGCTGACCTTGCATAGCTTCTGAGATATAAGAAGACTGGCTAGCCTGGGCTATGCATCTTGGTAGTACATGACATCATTACTTCCATTCTCTACCCCCCCCCCAATATTCTCAGCTGGCACCTTAAGGTCTAACCCATACAGTTCTTGCAAGGAGTAATGAAATAGGTTGACCAATGATATAAGCTTTCCTGCATTATTGTAAATTAGATTAGACAAGCCTACTTTTTATGTTTTAACCACATTATATGTGTATCTCAAACTGTGCCAAAATAAACAAACTTCCAGGGAATAATACTGCTTAATGCCAAATAAAATTCATAAGATGTTTTACATCTGGAAGTACAGGTAAAGAGAGAAATGAGATTTCACTGAGCCTTTCCAATGGTAAGTAATTCTGAAAATCTGTTCCCTCTTTCTCTTTCTCTCCTGTTCTCCAGCACACTTTAATTCTAATTCTGCACGGCCAGTTACAGATGGTTATGAAATCTTGTCATGCTGTATATCTCTCTTTAGCTGGAGATGCATAAGTATGAGATGAATCTTCTGATATTTCACTTTTCAAATCAGTGCTTCTTTTTTTAGCATGCTGCCACTGGCATAATCAATCTCCCGCTTAGGGTTCAATTTAGATGTATTGTGCCTGTCTGCAGACCTGTAATATTATTGCACTCTTTTAGTGCATAGTGGTTTCCAATGTAGCCTCTAACAATTCTGCTTGGACCTTTTAACAGTTCTTGAACTGTGAGAGTTCTCTTGCTAGGTCAGAGTCTCTGGTTGCCAAAAACAAAATTAACATAATAATGAGATATAAAATTCTAATGATATGAGCTGGTGGGGCTAGGAAAATGATCTCAAAAGTTTTTTTCATTCATATTTTGTCACTGTTACAAACGCTGTAGGGAGACTTAGGCATACAGCTTTCTCTCTCCACAACTGTCCTCTGCAATTTGAACACAATAATACTGGCCTACTTTACAGGGTTCTTGTAAGGATTAGAACAAGCTAATGCATGTTAAATACTTCTTGTGCATTAACACTGGTGGGTATACATGCTATGGGTTATTAATGTGGTATCAGTAGGTATGCTAGCTTTAAAAAGGTGAAAATCAGGGCTTTTCAGCATACAATAAATATAGTGAAATTCTTACCTAATGTAGGCCTTATATTCCGGCTGCTCTGCATGACATTGCCCACATCCAGTGTCTGGCTAGCCAACAATTCACCACTACCTCCATTTTAAAGTGCAAGTTTGGGAATCGCATAAAGTGGATTCGCCAATCCAAAAAGCGCTAGCACCTGGAGAGCAACTAGCAGGCAACCAGGAGAAGGAAGGTAAGGAGGCTCAAATGTGCTAGAGTCTTCTGTATCATCACAGAGTCACACCCACCTCCTGGGGATAGGAATTTCTTTTTAAAAATGGTGACATGCCTGGAGCAATAGGCAGACACACGTATAGGCGATGCCAGAAATAAAATTAAATGTTTTTCTGTGTGGTGACACAAAGCATGCCTCTTGAAAGTTTTCTTCCCCTCTAAAAAATCAGGAATGATTCCACCCCCCCCCCTCCAATCAAAGGACTCATGAATCACTAAGGGCCCGATCCTGCCAATATGGCTTTGGCACCCATTAAAGTCAATGTGGCCCTTGGCTATAACGGACATTTTGGCTTTCCCAGGGCCTGGGGTATGGAGGTTTAAGTTACAGTCTGCAGGGTACCTCTTGGAGGCTCTTCCCTGACTGTCCTCCAAATTACAGAATTATTGGTCCAAGGGATCCACGTCTAGGGGCTCCTGAAGAGGGTGCCCCCATCCCTCCAATTATATCCAATGGAGAGTCCATCACATAGGATATATGGAGGGATGGAGGCATCCTTTTGGGAGCCCCTAGACGTGGATTGCTTGGCCCAAGCATTCTGAAATTTGGAGGGGAATCATAGAAGCCTCCCGGAGGTACCCTAAACGTTTTGAGGCTGTACCTCAAACCCCACCCCATCCCAGGCCCTGGGAAATGCGGAAAAGCCAGAATTACCATTGTATACAATGGGAGAAGGGGATTGCTTGCCTGAAGTGATTGGCAGGTGGAAGTGTGATGCGTATAATGCACATTGCTCTCTTCCATCGTTTCCAGCAGCAGATGCAGAGGGTGTGATGTGCGAAAAGGCGGTAGAGAAAGGCGAGACAGCAAAAAGGTGAGGGGGGGCTGAGAATTGTGATAAAATTTAGCGCTTTGCCATTCAGCTGGCGTAACACTATTTTTACTAATGCGTGGAAATGCCCTCAGTTTTAAACAGTTAGTCATGTTGGTCTAAAGCAGCAGAACAAATTTTGAGTCCAGTAGCACTTTTAAGACCAACAAAGTTTTATTCAAGGTATGAGCTTTCTGGTGCACACACACTTCTTCAGTTGCAATGTTGACATTGTATACAAGGTGCTACTGGACACAAAATTTGTTCTGAAACTAAGTTTTTTTTTTTTTTATGATTTACACATCTTGCCGGTGCAGACATGATTTCCTTCTTGGGCCTAAGGATTTATTTGAAAAGAGACATTCACAGCAAACCAAATTGTTGATCCTTATCCCTCAGCCCCATTAACCTCAAATGAGGCACAAGATGCCATTGGCACACAGCAAATCTGGTTAGTCAATCAGAAGAGGGCAGCAGGCTGCTTTATTCAGCTACACCCTCCCACCTTTTTGCTGCAGCTGAAACACCCACCCCCAATGGCAGTACAGGACTAACTGGTCTCTATAGTTATGGCCAAGCAGGAATTTGGGAAGGGGGAAGGGTTACCAGACTGAATAAATGCCATTTTTTCACCTGCACTTTACTGGCTCTGTGGACTGTGTTTTCCTCCATTAAATAGGCCTGGTTGTAAAACTGGTGAGGGCCTAACCCATAGGCAGGAATAGGACAAGTTGCTTAGGACAGGTTGGGTTGAGTGATGTCTTTTACCAGCAACAGAGCTGCTATTGCACCCTACAACACTTGTTCCTTGGGCTTGTAAAGAAGGCACAGGCAGCAAATTAAGCCATCTCACATAGCCCATATAATAGCATGTGTGCAACTAAATGGTGCTATTCTACTTCTACCCCACACACCCCACACACACCTTAGTAAATCATCCAACAAAAACATAAGAAAAATCAACATAAAATATTATGAAGCAATGGTTAGCTAATTCCTTAGGAGAAAGATCAATGCTTTCAAACGTCCCCTGAATATACTGCTCTTGTCTGAACTGTCCAAGTCTGTACCCATTTTTGGGTGGTATGTCTAGGGATGCCAGCATGGGAAGGGGGTCCTCCAGAATTATAGCTAATCCTCAGACTACAGAGTTCAATCCCCCCATAGAAGAACGATAATTTGAAGGGAAGACCCCATGGCACTATACCATACTGAGGTCCCTTTTCTCCGCAGGCTCTGTACCCCCAAATCTCCAAGAGTTTTCTAACCCAAATCTGGAAGCCCTATCCTCCATTCCCCACCAGCAGTCCACATTTTAAAATTTATATCTGGATACATGTTATTATTATGAAAGCATGGATGTAATATTTCTTAAATACCCATAAAACATGGCTAAAATGCTTTTCCAAATATGCAGAATGGGTGCACCCCCCCAAAGGAAGTTCACAGAAATATGCATTGGATCATGGAAAGGATGTGGAACATTTGATGCAGCAAAATCATGAATCAATTCAGAAAGGAATACATGGCATTCATCTAACCCTCATTTTTCACTGCTCAGGCTGATTTTGTAATGCTTCAGTTATTTGCTGTTTTTCCCCTCAAGCTAGAAAATCTTTACATTCCATATGGCAGGGCAGCTCTAAAGCAGGTTCAGAAGGTTTCCTCTGTCAGTAAAGTAGCCTCTTAATTATCTTGAATTGATCTCATTCATCAGTGAATACCCCGAAGCTCAAAATGTGAACGTTCCTGCTAAATTGGTCGTCAGGTTTAAAAAGAAGTACCAAACCCCACACATTTAAAAAATATTGCTTTGCTAGATTCTGCATTTGTGCAAATTCAGTAAAACTGTGGAGTGCAAATGATGACCAGTCATGGAATGTCTGGTTTAATCTGGTTGAAAGAACAAATTCACATTTCATTAGATGCCAAGTATTTTTCATTCTTTTACTATACTTTGTGATGAAATGGGAGTATTGGAGAGTTTCCCCCCAGAACTTCTGCCAGTTTTTTCAGAACACTGTAAGCATACTTTAAAATTCTACCCCCAGTTTTGCTGGATGAGGAATCTCCAGTTTGGCTTCCAATATGTTTTAGATGAAATCTGATTGCACCACTAGGTTTAGCAATCTATGGTTTTGGAAGCTTAAAATTGTTCTTGACATTTTGAAATTTTGTCAGTAGCAGATTTGTTGGGGTTGTCAGTGATAGTTTGGATCCCATTTGTATTCACAGAAGCAGGTTTTCATTACCTTTCCCAGCCCCCAACCAAGATCTTTACCATTCTTCCCTGCGATCTACAAAGAGCATCCATGCCTAGATTCCTGCCTATCTATAGTCCTATGGGAATTATGCAAAACCCAAATTAGTCAAAAGTGCTTAGAACTTTTCCACCTCTAATATGTATGTTTGATGTTCTTGAGATGTTTTGCAACCACCATTACTTGTTTTTTGGTCCTGGCAGCATTACATTCTCATGATGACAATCATAGAGAGAAAGCCAAGAAGAATTACACCATTCTAAGGGCATAATTGGACATGATAGTGTACTCATGGCTGTCTTAAGGACACCACTGTCTTTTAAGAATGCCACAAATGTTCAGTCCTAACTGGGCCTGCAACATGGTGCTCTCATCCTCTCTCCATGCTCCCTCCCCCCCCCCCACAAGTGTTGAAAAAGCTGCAGAGGTGTACAGCAATTTTGACACTTGATAAGGTGCAGTGAAGGGAAACAAGAGGTTTTCAGCCCACTGTACTGCAGATCTGATTAGCATCAGTCTCTTGTGACATTTTGAAATGATTTTATAATGACAGTGACATCCCATGAGGATGCCATCATGTCTACATGGGCCCTAAGCTCATTCATTTCAAGAGTGTAACTATGCTTATGATCACACAGATATTCTCTGCAGCTGGATGCCACAAAGTGGCAAAGGAGTAATTTATCCTGCTCTTATTCCCGTGTAGTTTAGATGTCACCATGGAGTCCAATCTTATTGGCTTGATTAGGATTCCTTTTGTTTCTTTTAGTGTCTCCACCATATCTGATCAGTTTGTTCCTCTATGTGACTTACAAACATAGACTCATATGCAGGTTTTCCCGTTCCTCTCAATTTGCTTTCTATTAAATGCTTAATAGTATTTTTGATTTTCTCCAAATCACGAAAATGCCCTGTACCTTCTGTTTTCAGTCTGTAAACAGAAGTGCTTGTAAAATCATTGCCCTCCATCTGCTTGGTATTAGAAAAGAATAACTGTGTGTGATCCTGCCTAGCCTGATTGATTGATGTGATTATGTGAAAAAAAATGATTTAATTCAATTGATTGACAGAAAATCAGTTTACAAGCTCTGAACAATCCATGCCTAGGAGGGCTATATGTCATCAATAGCAGAACAAAGCCTTTCATATAAAAGGTCCTGGGCTCAATCCCTGACATCTCCTATGCTAAAGTATCTCAGAATTGAAAAAGACCTTTGCCAGACAACTTGAAGGTAACTTCAAAGGGATTTCTCCTGCTACTTTACAGCTAATTTGTAGCATTAGAAAGGCACAGTCTTGATTAGCTCTGAATTAAACTAAGCCCTAATTAGAGGAAATAGCATTGGGCAAATGACAGGGATGCTGCCTTAGGGACAAGGAATGTTGAGAAGAACACATATTTTTATGCTCATACACAATACGGTGACATTTTGTCTGGGAGGAAACTATGCTGTATAGTGGGGGGATGGCCTTCCATCCTTTGGAGGACAAACCGAGAGAGGTTTACATGTAGCCTATGTGTAGAGAGAACGGAATGGCTCCAACAAATTTGCAAAACATCATTTTATGCCTTGCATTTCTGTAGAGGAATCACTTCCCCCTATATAGCAGCAGAAATAAAAACACAATCCCTAATGGAGGAGCACAAAGGGAAGTGTTTTGAACAAGTGCTGCTGGAAATGCTGCATGTGCCATTCCATTATAACAGGTGCTGTCTTGGAGCTAAGCCACTGTCCCAAGGCATAGCTAACCCCAAAGCCTGTGAACTCACTGAATAACACTGTCTGTTTTGTGTTTGAGGTGATATATACAGATAGGTCATATGTCTTAAATGGATTTACTTTATTTCTGAGGCAATAGTGGATGTTTCTCATCTTAGACTCCAGTGGAGCCTTTAATATTTTAAAGGTTGATCACATGGCTCTTTCTTTCCCACTGCATCCTTCCTACTACCAGGCAGTACTAGTCACTGTATATTATTCATAGGCAGCTTCAGACAGTGATATTGCACACCAGCTGTGAAATTTCAACTTCACAGAAGTCAGTAGCAAAACTCCCACTGGCTTCTGGATTTAATTCTGAGGGATTTTACTAGGGGGGAAATAGTGGGGAAATGTGATCCCCGTCCCCAAAGTGACAAGCAGAAAGGACATATGGGCTGTGCTATTGTCTCTCACCAAGGGTCGGCATTTATGGTATTTCAAAGTCCACCTACATCCTTGTTTCGGCTCTTTGAACTGAAAATTCCGCTTCCGTGACAGACTCAGGGACAGTTTAGACTTCATTCTATATAATCCTTAGAGAGGACATGATAATCTGAATTTAACAGCTCTTTTGTGGATGCAGCTTTGAGGATGTGAAACAAAGAAACATGGCAGCACCTTTGCCTAATTACAAAGATGAGACAGAGCAAGGAGTCGAACTTTTGAGGCCCTGAGAGAATCAATGTGGGTTAGAACCTGAGTGCCATTTTTTGCCTTTGAAAAAGTACTCTGTACTACTGTACTGAAGCTCTAACATTTAAGTTAGCACACTTCCTGTAGCTGATAAAGGACTACAGCTACGTATACTTCACTAGGGTCTGCTGTCTTTTGAGGGAAGGGGTAGGATTTTTGGTACTGATAAACTACAACTCCTTAACAGAAGCAGCACAAATTCTTAGGCCCTTCTCAAGGCCATGCTAAAGAACAGTTTTTGTTCCAGTTGCCTATAAGGAAGATTATTTATTTAGTTATTTGATTTCTTGACTGCCACTTCTGGACCAAGCTGGCTCATGGTGGTTTACAGTAAAACCCCCAATAAAAATAATAGATAAAACAAAAAACAATTCCTTGGCAGCATAAAACTCCCACTACAACCCCCCTCTCAGCTTACCAATCTTGTCGCTGTCCCATAACAGCCCCCAACACTGAACCCTCTGTTATGGGTTGGTTTGGGAAGTTTCCACAGAACATCAACTTGAAAGCCGAGCGTTTCAAACCACTACCACCTTTACTGCCATCTTGATCACTGCCAGATGATACAGATGATACACTAAGATACAGATGGAAGCTGCTGTCTTCAGGCCAGGAAAGGGTTTCTTTTAATCATTAACAAAAGACAAAGAGACTTTCAACAGTAAAAGTAAGACAGCATGAGAGTGGACAAAGCCCTGCTCTGAGCCAATACCAGGAAGATACCATCCTAAGCAGAATTACTCCTTTCTGTGGCCACTGTTTCCAATGGAACCTAGAAGAGTTTAACTTTCTTACTCTCAGACAGATGAAATCTCAAGGTGTTTTACAATTACTTTCCCTTCTGCTCCTCACAACAGTCACCTGACAGAGAGGGTGAGAGAGTTCTGAAGAAACTGTGACAGGCCCAATGTCACACAGCAGGCTTCCTGAGGAGAATGTGGAATCAAACCTAGGCTGAATCTGCACTTACTTTGTTTATTCCATTGTGGATCCTGCTGAATCCAGATCAATTTTAATTTGGGTCTTCCTCTCCCCTCCCCCTTCCCATTGAAACAGAAAAGTGTTCTGCTCGTGCTTAGGGAGGCTCAGAAGGGGAGGGGGGAGCTAAGCACAGCAGGAGCTTCTTTCTTTATTTCCTTTTCTTTTTTTAAAGGAGGGGGGAAGAGGATTGGAGACAGCAGCGGAGGGGGGAAAAACACGAGGCAAATCTCTACCGACAAAAGTTAAGGCTTCTGCAGCTTCTGCTGAGAGAAAATTAGGGCTTCCCCTTTAAGAAAAGCTTACAGTCTTGGCCAATCAGGGCTTCTCTACCATGGAGTCAGCCCTGGCCAATCAGGGCTTCTCTACCATGGACCTCTTCAGCAAATTCGAAGCAGGCAAATTTGAGTTCCTCATGCCTTCTCAATCTGATTCTTCAAATATTGAGTGTTAAAAACACTCTAAGAAATTGCAGGATAAAGGTAGGATCACTCCAGATCAATCATGCTTGTTGCAGAGGGAAAATTTAAATCGGACAAAAGCAAAATAGAAATCACATTCAGTGGAGATGGCAGAGACTGAATCGACCTGGGATTGGAATAAAAGCTCCATGCAGACTCCACCCTGGTTTGCCAAATTAGTGTCTACAATTCTTAACCATGCACCACTCTTAACCATACTCAACCAGCATGGCAGGCTAGTGTGGAACTGTTCCCCAAGATTTACTATTCTCTGTTTGCAAAGAGATCATTTACATGGCGATCATTCAAAAGTGATATTCCCACCAATAGCCAGAAATGAGTTTATCACTTCCTCAGCCTTGGCTTTCTGCCACTTTGTTTTTGCTGCACATGTCTTCAGCTGTATCAAGTTCTTCTTTTACTCCATCCTGCGAGTTCCCCATCTCCCCAACTGAATTTAACCTGACTTTTCATTTCAATAACTGGATGTAACCTTCTTTCTTTGCTTGTTTGCTCCAGTACAAAGGTTTTCTTACTGTTCTGTCTTCCTTTATCATTGTCATCCCTATTTTACTTCATACAAATGAAAATATCATAATTTGACTTTGGGGGTCTCCTGGATAACATCTCCCTTCTGCTTAGATCTTACAGCTGAACTAGCCCAAAACATCATTAGAGATGGGCATGAACCAAATCACAAAGGAAAATACATCACAACTTTTGCCTTGCTTGTGGATCATTAAGTCAAGTTCATGGCAGGATGCCTGGCAAAAGCTTACCATGGACTTCAACATTGTTTGTGGACGTTTGTGCTGGTTAGTGAACAGATACATTTCAAGACAGACTGTCTCCATTTAATCAAAATGTTTACAAAACTTCAAAGCAACAACTTGGTGAGCGTGTAATGAAGGATCCTGTGGAGGTCTCTTGTGACTTCATTCTATACACTCCTGAATCTTGGTGATTTTGACAGGTGCAAGTTCAGGAATGTACATAACAGATCTGTGCAAGCTAGAAACACCAAATTCACATCAGACCTCCCTGGATACTCCTATACATGTCCAAGTTTGGTGAGAATTGGATGTACAAGGTGCAAGTTACAACTCCCCCTCCCCCCTGAAATGCCCTTATAAAAGTGCATCCTGGGGAAATGACAGATGTTAATTTCCCCAGAAATCATTTTCTTGGGGTTACCATGTTTGAGGGGTCATAAATCAGACCCCATACACCCAAATCTCACCAAGAAGAGAAGACACATCCAGAGGTCCTGTATGAGTTTGGTGTTTCTAGCATTCTGGGGGATTCTTTTTACTGGACTGCAAACTGACCTTCAGCTCAATAGTTATAGAAATTCTGTTTGCTCACCCAAATGAAGAATTCACATAAAAGGAAGACAAGACAAATTTAGCTAGGCAAACTGTGTTGCATTTTTTAAAACCTTACCAACATTCTTGTACTTGCTTTTTGTCTTTGATAATATGCTTTCAATGCTATCATATGACTTGACATGTTAACAATACTACTTAAATTATATATTCATCGTATTTTCTTCTGCAGATTTGTTTATCCATAGATCTTGCAACTGAATTGTAATTTAGATTTTATTCAGTTGTCACACATGCTGGTGCAATCCCTTAAATCTTAAAACAGGTATGGAAGCTGGTTTTTAGGATGGCTTTAATCAAAACTGCTCAGGTAGATGACAAGACGATGGAATGTAGAACTTACTTCCTAATTTCATTCCTTTGATCTTGCTTCATTTCTAACCACAGTAACAAGCTCTACACAATTCATAATGTAAAAACGAGTGATGGCACTTCCTTATGCTCCTTGATCCACCTCTTGACAGCTTTTATTCATATTTTCGATGACTCTTTCATGTGGGCTAAATTAAAGTTTTTCACAATATGTTTTTAAAATTGATTCATGATTTAAATGTATGAATCAACTGTTTTGTAAAGTCTAATAAATTTGTATTTCAGTTATTTCCAAGTAGATACTATGTCCAGACATCTTACAATCTAAAGATAACCTAAACATGTTTACTTAGAAATAAGGTTTACTTCTTAGTAAATGTGTTCAGGATTGCAGCTTCAGAACCCTATGTGGAATGCTGGCACATAGGAAAAATCCTGAGTTTAGCAAGCTCATCTTCCCATGAGTTTGTGGTTTGACAATTGCAAATCAATTAGAAAAGATTGACACTTCTGAGATTTCTGGGAATGAATGTATCACTACTATAAATTTGAGTCCAGTGGCAGGTTTAGGACAAATGAAGTTCTATTTGAGGAATAAGCTTTTGTGTGCATGCACACTTTAGATCAGTGGTTCTCAACCTGGGGGTCAGGACCCCTTTGGGGGTTGAACAACCCTTTCACAGGGGTTGCAGCAGGGCAAGCAGCTTGGCATGGGGGAGGGGAATCCACACAACCGCCTTGTGGGTAGATCAAGATAGAGTGTTTGTCTGTCTGGAGCAGTGGAAAAAAGCGAGATCGGCGTGGCGGGACAAGAGGCAGAGCTGAACTCAAGAAACTCCGGGGGAAAAAAAACAATGTATATACAATCATGAACAATGGATCTTCACGCCACTGGTCAGGTTCGGTTTAATGTCTGTGAACGAACACTTGCATAATTTTATGGTTGGGGGTCCCCACAACATGAGGAACTGTATTAAAGGGTTGCAGCATTAGGAAGGTTGAGAACCACTGCTTTAGATAGAATGATTCTGATTTAGACCAGTATGGCTAACCACCTGAATCTACCACTATTAAAACACTCAGTGCAAGTCAAGAACTCTGACAAAAGAATGTCAATGTTCTTAAGGTTGTATATGTTTACTTAGTGGCAGCTCGTTGTTATGGGATGCTTTCTTGATAGCCCTGGATTTGAATGAGACCTTAGAGAAGGTGAGTTCTGGATGAGTAGAGGTGGGCCAATGTATAGAAAAACAGTGGATAGGGATTTTGGAAGGGAAAAAGTTAAAAGTAGAACAAGATAAACAGAGAGAGAGAAAGTACACTGTGAATTGACTATAAGGTGAAGGGCCCATCAATATGGGTGGGTGGATGAAAGCAATCTTTATTATATGCAGATGAACTTTCATCGATAGAACACAGTGGCAATAGAAATTGCCTAGCAGGATGGCAATTATGGGCTGACAAGGAAGATGTGTACACATAGCATCTAGATTTGGCAATGAATTGGCCACAGCTGTATTTTACCAGCTGGAGCAGCAGTGCAGCCCAGGGAGATCCTGAGCCACCTCAAAATAAGCTGACCATGAAGAAACCGGATCCCAGCGACAAGACCATGGTTGCTACACCCTTGGCACACCAAAGCTGCTGAGATCAGTGTGATGGAAGGCAACCCATATAGGCCTATTATGCACAGCCGCTGAAACAGCAGCATGGAGAACGCGGAGAACACTTGGAGAACAGCAGCATGGAGAACACTTTCTTCCGCATCTCATTAACGCAGCTTTTTCGGTGGCATATGTTGACTCTGCGCCTGGTTGCCACCTGCAGCATGCATAACTGGTGATTTTAGCCGCCACCATTCCACCCCGAACGCGGACCTTCCACTCCATGCATAATGGGCCATATTGGGGATCCAACTGGTGTGAGCCTCTGTTTGGTTCCCCCAGCAGCTTCATGGCTCAGCATCTTATGAAGCCCTCCCCCAGTTGTTGAGTCCAGTTCGCACGCAGAGTGCTTCAAAAGAATCTGCCAGGTGTGACAACATACTGCAACAACACAAGGCACAGAATATGGCACATTTTGAAATGAAACACTCACTAAGAAGACCAATAAGTGAGCGCAGCATATAAGGTTACATGTTTAAACATATGCACATTCCTAACATATATCACTAAATTTTCCTTATTAACTATGCTGATACATTAACAGTTAATCTAACTGGTAATACCTTAAATACAGGGCAGGTGGGTATTTATTCCAAACTCTCACTGGCCAGACGAGGAGGCAAGAGATCAGTTAACTGGCGAGCTGCCTTTGTAGAAGGAACATTTACAATGCTGCACAGGATGTGTGTGATCACCCCATGCAATACGTGCACCAGCTCACAGCCCCCTGGACTCCCTCCCTGCCAGCCCTGACAGTCTGCTTCAGCACATAGTAGCCAAGCGGTTAAAGCACGGCTGCAATTACCCTGAATTTACCTTTATCCAAACCACCAATAGTAAAAGAGCTCTACGCTCTACTGCCTCCAATCAGCTAAGGATCCCTGGCCCTAAAGAAGTCCGTCTGGTCTCGACCAGGGCCAGAGCATTCTCTGTTCTGGCCCCTACCAGGTGGAACGAGCTCCCAGAGGAGATCAGGGCCCTGACGGAGCTTAAACAGTTCCGCAGGGCCTGCAAAAATGAGCTCCTCCACCAGGCATTTGGCCGAGACCAGACATAATCTACAGCGACCAAGGGCCCCTGCTCCCCCCCCACCCCCCCTCAGAATTCAATCAATAAGCCACCCCCCTCAGAATCCCATCAACAAGCCCTGGACCTGTTTGTATTACGATTGTTTACTGTTATACTGTGTTGTGTTTGGTTGTAATTGTTGGTTATCGATGTACATGTTCTACAGACTGTTTTATGTATGGTTCTCTGTTATAATGTAAACCGCCCTGAGCCTCCGGGGAGGGCGGTATAGAAGTATGATAAATAAACAAACAAATAAACAAACAAACAAACCAGCCCTATCCATTTCAGGAAGAAGAAGAAGAGTTGGTTCTTATATCATAGAATCACAGAATCATACAGTTGGAAGGGACCACACAGGCCAACTAGTCCAACCCCCTGCTCAACGCAGGATCAGCCCAAAGCATCCTAAAGCATCCAAGAAAAGTGTGTATCCAACCTTTGCTTGAAGACTGCCAGTAAGGAGGAGCTCACCACCTCCTTAGGCAGCCTATTCCACTGCTGAACTGCTCTGACTGTGAACGTTTTTTTCCCCGATATCTAACCTATATTTTTGTACTTGAAGTTTAAACCCATTACTGCACGTCCTTTCCTCTGCAGTCAACGGAAACAGCATCCTGTCCTCCTCCAAGTGACAACCTTTCAAGTACTTAAAGAGGGCTATCATGTCCCCTCTTAACTTCCTTTTCTCCAGGCTGAACATTCCCAAGTCCCTCAACCTATCTTCATGGGGCTTGGTCCCTTGGCCCCAGATCATCCTCGTCCCTCTCCTCTGTACCCTTTCAATTTTATCTATGTCCTTCTTGAAGTGAGGCCTCCAGAACTGCACACAGTACTCCAGGTGTGGTCTGACCAGTGTCGTATACAATGGGACTATGACATTTTGTGATATTGATGTGATGCCCCTGTTGGTACAGCCCAAAATGGCATTTGCCTTTTTTACCACTGCATCACCCCGCCTGCTCATGTTTAATTTACAATCCACAAGTACCCCAAGGTCTCTTCACACACACACTGTGTTACCTAGATGCGTATCCCCCATCCAGTAGGCATGCTTTTCATTTTTCTGACCCAGATGCAGAACTTTATACTTATCTTTATTAAATTGCATCTTGTTCTCTGTTGCCCATTTTTCTATTGTGTTTAGATTTCGTTGAACTCTGTCTCTATCTTCTGGAGTATCTGGAGTCCTCCCAATATGCTGCTTTTCTTTACCCGGAGTCTCAAAATGGCTTACAATTGCCTTCCCTTTCCTCTCCCCACAACAGACACCCTGGGAGGTAGGTGAAGTTGAGAGAGCCCTGATATCACTGCTCGGTCAGAACAGCTTTATCAGTGCCATGGCGAGCCCAAGGTCACCCAGCTGGTTGCATGTGGGGGAGTGCAGAATCAAACCCAGCTCACCAGATTAGAAGTCTGCACTACTAACCACTAATTAATCGTATATATGATTATAAATAAATAAAACTCTGTATGTGTCTGTGTGTCAGTGGTTCTACCACTCTGCTTTTCACTGCTGGTTTTGTATAGTACTTTGAATCCTGTATACTTTCCTGTTGGAATATGCAAGATCTATAATATGCATGATTGAAAAGCATGTGAAGATATTATATAGGGGAAATTGGAGGAGTTGTGTAGTTAGCATATTTGGACAGGAACTTTCTGGTATTTTTCAAATAATCTCCTCCTATGTCCTGATTGAATCAATTCTTCCTGTTTCTTTGAGCACATTTCCTCTCTTTCTGTCTTCAGCTGAAGAACATTTAATCAGTTAGTTAGGACTCTTTTCCTCCTCTCTTTATACAATTGTTTCTGTTCTGAATAAATTGATGTATTCTTTAAGCATCCAGTGCTGTACACCTTTGCATATTTAAACTTTGCTTACAGGTCCCCAGCCAAGGAACCCTGTAGGTAAGGCCCTCCATTCGGTATAAACAAAGAGAAGGGGGGGGGAGCTCAGAATTCTGAATCCACCTAACATGCAGACTTCATCAGGAGAGAGAGACTGAGAAAATATAGGTCATCAGCCTAGGCACCCAGTAGCATAACCTAGCGCCCTCTTTCCTCTTCTTCCCCTCAGACATTGGGATTACATTAGAGTTGGGGATAATTTTTGCCAACGTATCTTAAAGGTTTTTATATATGTAACTTGTTATGTTTTATGTCTGTTTTTAATGGAGTTTTATCAGTGTTGTTGGACTATTGTGATCAGCCACGAGCCTTTGGGGAGTGGCGGGCTATAAATAAAATAAAATAATAAAATAGCCCCATCTCTCAGTATGAGCAGAGAGCTGGGGTGACTCACAGTCCTGACTCAACCTTAGACCCAAACCCAGCAGGAGAGAGATATCCACAATCAGGAATAAATGATGAATGTACTCTATTTTTACAAATTCCTGGCCTCTCTAACTGCCAACAGCCAACAGAAGAATGGCTGTGGGGTTGAGCTGAGAGCATTCTGTTCCCACACAGCAGAATGGGAACTCTGTCTATTCTTGGTTACCCCCAACTGACGTGTGTGGGGAGCTGCTGTCAGGAATCACTCTGTTAGTTGCAGCCATTTTTTCCTTGGTTCCCCCAACCTGCAGATTGACAGGAGTGGCTCCCTGTCATCAGTCAGTCCCTCTGCTGTACCTTTTGTCCCATTGTCCCTAGCCTAGGCTGCACCAAAACCTGAAGAATCTGTAAGCAGTAAAGTCATGGCTTGATTTTCTGCCAGTCCAGCATATCTCTGTCATCCTCTTCTCACTTCCTTTTAGGCTCATCCCCATTCCAGGCACAATGTCAATGTTGTAGCTATGGCAGGAATCAGTTTCTCGCACCAGTACTCTTTCTGGACAAAGGAATGTCAATTTTAGCTGTCACTGATGATCAGCATCACCAGTGCTAGTAATTTCTTCCTCTTTCCCAAACTGGGTCCACCAGATATCAGAGGCAATTCAGCAAGAAGCAACCAAGATCAAGCACTAAAGAGTAACAGGATCATCATAAAATAAGGAACGAAGCTTCAGAACTCTGGGCACCGGGGACTGGGCAGGGGCAGGTGGAGGTTAAATGCACTAAGGATCACAGCTGACAGCAAGTCCTGAACAGAGCTAATAAGGTTTGGCAGTTGGCAGAATAAAAGGAGGAAAGTCAGGTAGATCAATGGCTGTCACTGCTGCCCTTGGGGAAAAGTGATAAAGGGGAAACATTCAGGAAAGAGCTACACATGAAGGGCACCAAGCCTACATAGATGAATACCCACTGAATAGCAGACTTCCGTCACTCAAAACCTATCAAGCTGAGAGACTAGGCAGAAGCATAAAGAGTTGTGGCAGAGGTTGAAAAATATACTCTGTGTCTGCAAGATATTAAACTGACTATTCAGAGGCCAGCACTGGAGCAGACAAGGGTCCTGCAACAGCCTCTGTTCCAGTGACCCTGACCCTGTTTTTGACCCTGTGGTTGTTGTAAGAACACAGAGAGTCCTGCCACATGACAAAAAAAGAAGAAAGAAGTAGAAGGTTGACAAATAGGGTATGTAGCCAGAATCACAGAACCCTGCAGCAGCAAGATTCAAGATTTTAAAAGTATAGGAATGATGCCATCTAAATTGGCGCCTACTGAACAGTCCCATTGTCCCCATCTCACCCATTCTATTCAAAATCAATTTCTGATATTTTACTAAGATCTAACAAGGGACAAGAATTGCATCTCACACTCTTTAGATTACAGTCTATCATGAACAAAGGGGTGATACATTGCCCAAAGCAAGTGATTCTCAGTCACTACAGCAAGTGGGTCTAGAAACATGCAAAAACATTGAAGCCCAAAGAGATGATAGATCAAATAGGCTGATATTAAGCATGATGTACTGATACTGAGGTGCTTCAGTAAACAATGTCTCAGTAAATGGGCTGTCTTTTCATATTCATATTATATCAGTGAACATGAAATTCATTGTAGAACTGAAACACAGATAATTAGACTGGAATTGTCGACACAATTGACAAAATGGCTTCAAAAACATCAAAACAGGCATGCCACTTTGATATGGAAAATTTAATCCTTGAGAAATATTTTTTTTCACTTCCATCCCCAAAATTGAGGTCAACATCGTCTACTGTGGCTCTCCAGAGTCTCAGGTGGAAGTCTTTCACAGCACCTGCCACCTGATCCTTTTCACTGTAGACTGAATCTGGGACTTTGGCAACTGAAATAGAAGCTCTCCCACTGAACTACACACCCCTAATGATTTAAACAATGAGCATGAACATTTCCCGAGTTTATTTTCCGGGGAACAATTTCATGTTACCCACCATCATTATTAGCAGTCATTCATGCCCAAGAAGAAATGGACAGAAGAGTTGTGTACACGAAGTTTGTAGTGAGACAACTCTTCCAAATCTGATTGGGTCACAAATCAGACATCAGAAACCATAAGATTGTGCAATTCACATATAACCAGAGTATACAAAGATATCCCATTGTGAAAGTTTTATATACTTGGTAAAAAAAAAAAACAAATGCAAGTACTGTGCCAGGTAGTATATATGGCATTTGTCCTTTTTGTACATGAACCTTGAGGTACTCTTTGTGCAGCTGTTGGACTCTTGTTAGAATATCATTAGCAGGTAGGAGGCATTTATTATGATTATTTTTGCTGATGGGAGGGGCCACTCATACTGCAAACTTCAGACTACTTTTATTACTTCATGGAGATGGATGCTAAACTCTCTGTCCAATTTAATGATACTCCCCCCCACCCTTGTTAACAGCAAATAAGTAGATGTCAAGGAGAATTGGTATGGAAATTCTGGATTTCTGCTTCTCACAGATATAACAGGAAATGGTCCTGTAAGCATTGTGTTGGACAGGGCAAGACAGAAATATGGATTCCTGGTGTCTAATATCTGTGGTCAATGCTATGATAATAGAGCCAGGGGAATGCAAACCATTGTTCTAGGGGAAAAGAATTCTCAGGCTTTTATTGCAGCTTGCTCTCTTGTGCTGGTACATACTGCAGACCATTCTAGTGAGGCAAAGAAATTTTTTGTAATGTATGTATGTTAAGTGCTGTCCAGCCATTCTCGACTTAACGTCATATTTCATTACATTAATTCCTTACAGTCATCATTCATTCATTTTCTGGAGCAACAAAATGCTTGGAAGCAGCCTCACAGCATAGACAAAACTGACCCTAAAATCTCTGTCTTTAATATGTTGGAATGCTGCATGTTGGTGTAGATGCTGTCAAATTGGTTTTGCTGCAGTTATCACAACTAGCTGATACATTAGAGAGATTTTCTCAAGGTACAAGTCTTGATTCTTATACCTATAAGGCCAAAAAGCCTACTTAGCTACCAATTAGAGCACTCAAGACAAGGAACAGTTAATAAAAGATAAGAATTTTTTAAAGTATGTGTGTAAAACCTTTGGATGGAACCTTTAGATTGTGATATTTGATGGAGGATTAAATTAACAGCATCTAAGATGTTGCTCTTGGTGTAAAAAACCTGATAGGTGTATTTTTTACAAATTAAAAATAAATATCTTTTCTTGTGTTAGCTAGTTCTTTTTATCCTGTGCTGAGTGATAAAATTATCCCTTTTCTTTGTCGGGATAGTTAAAAAAAATCTTCAATACAGTGGGGTTGTTCAACTCCTTAACCATTTTGGAGGGATGTGGATTAGCCTTCTCCCTTCCATGGAGGAGAGTGAAGAAACATTATCCACATAGACTGAGTCCCCTTGTTGTTGTTGTTATGTGCGAAGTCATGTCCGACCCATCGCGACCCCATGGACAATGATCCTCCAAGCCTTCCTGTCCTCTACCATTCCCTGGAGTGAGTCCCCTATAGAACTATATTTGTATTGCTATTGCAGAAATGGTGCCAATCTTATCTGATAGTATTCCAGTAAAATCACTGGCACGTTCTCTTCTCCCTGATTTTATACAAAGTAATAATAGAAATAACCAAAAAATCAAAATATTGTGTGATCTCTTCATCAGAATAAGCAAACTGAAATATAAAAGGCAGTGGTCGAAAAAGAATGGTACAGCCAAATGGGAGAGGCCAAATCTGAGGATGTGGTTAAAGGCAAAAGGGGGAAGGGCCCCCAGTTATACTGTATTGCCCAGGGCCCTTGCAAATTTGGAACCAGCTCTGGGATTGATGATTTGCTCAGAATTTAACACAAGCAGTATTTGAGGGCATTTGCATCTGCACTGTTGGTGGCAATTATAATTTATTTAGCAGAATAATGCCTCTTGATGTTTGATTAGAGCAGAGGTGTCAAACTTATTTGTTTTGCGGCCTGATCTAACCCAATTGTCACTTAGGCTGGGTCATGCCGACTTTATAATGGCAAACCCAAATCAGGAATTTTTTTTTACTTAAAGTACAAACATGCTGTAAACATTAGCACTCTTACAGTGTTTGCCTATAATAGCGTTTCTCGACTTTTTTTTTACCATTGAGAAACCTCTGAAACTGTCTTCAGGCTTGAAGAAACCTCAGAAGTGGCACAATCATGCAGAATATGGTTGGAAAGCATAACTGTGTACATCTGGAGCCCCTCCCCTTCCCACTCCCTCTAGGTGCATTACTGGCCATTTTGGAAAGGGGGGGCAGGTTGATCATATAGGACCATGTTGTTGTTGTTGCTAGGTGCGAAGTCGTGTCCGACCCATCGCGACCTCATGGACAATGATCCTCCAGGCCTTCCTGTCCTCTACCATTCCCCGGAGTCCATTTAAGCTCACACCGACTGCTTCAGTGACTCCATCCAGCCACCTCATTCTCTATCGTCCCCTTCTTCTATTGCCCTCAATCTCTGCCAGCATTAGGCTCTTCTCCAGGGAGTCCTTCCTTCTCATGAGGTGGCCAAAGTATTTGAGTTTCATCTTCAGGATCTGGTCTTCTAAAGAGCAGTCCAGGCTGATCTCCTCTAGGACTAACCGGTTTGTTCACCTTGTAGTCCAAGGGACTTGCAAGAGTCTTCGAAAGCCTAAATTCTTTGACACTCAGCCTTCCTTATGGTCCAACATTCAAAGCCATACATTGCAACTGGGAAGACCATAGCCTTGACTAGACAACTTTTGTTGGCAGGGTGATGTCTCTGCTTTTTAAGATGCTGTCTAGATTTGCCATAGCTTTCCTCCCAGGAGCAAGCGTCTTTTAATTTCATTGCTGCAGTCCCCATCTGCAGTGATCTTGGAGCCCAGGAAAATAAAATCTGTCACTACCTCCATTTCTTCCACATCTATTTGCCAGGAATTGAGAGGGCTGGATGCCATGACCTTAGTTTTCTTGATGTTGAGTTTCAAGCCAGCTTTTACACTCTCCTCCTTCACCTGCATCAAGAGGCTTTTTAGTTTCTCTTTGCTTTCTGCCATTAGAGTGGTATCATCTGCATATATGAGGTTGTTGATATTTCTCCCTGCAATCGTAATCCCAATTTGTGACTCATCTAACCTCGCCTTTCTCCACATATGAGTTAAATACGCAAGGTGACAGTATACAGCAATGCCGAATGCCTTTCTCAATTTTGAACCAAACAGTGATTCCATGCCCAGTTCTCACTGTTGCTTCTTGACCTGCATATAGGTTTCTCAAGAGACAGATAAGATGCTCTGGTATTCCCATCTTTTTAAGAACTTGCCACAATTTGTTGTGCTCCACACAATCAAAGGCTTTAGCATAGTCAATGAAGCAGAAGTAGATGTTTTTCTGGAACTCCCTAGCTTTCTCCATGAATATATGTCCATATCACCTGATAAATATTTAACAGAAATATCCCCATGCATTCAGGAAACCCTTCCAGTATCCTTAAGCATTCCAGCACCATCAAGAAATCCCAGGGTTTCACAAAACTTGTAATGAGAAAGCCTGCCCACCACCCATTATGCATTAACACTGGGATAATGTATAGGAACTTAATGAACAGCCTCTGTCTTCTGGCAATAAAGGTAATCTTTTCTGGCACACAGGCCAGAAAAGAGCCATAGAAGGGGCAGTTTTGGCCCATAGGTTGCATGTTTGATACCCCTAGATTAGAATCTATTTAGAATCTCCTTGTGGCCTGTTTAAACTAGTGGCATTCATCCAATGGCTCATGAAGAGCTGCATTCACAACTGCCATCAACCATAAGAGCCACATTTGCATCTATTTCTACACCTCAAGGAGTTGTGCAGCTTACCCGTTCCTCTAGCGGCAGTCGCTTCAAGGTATGCCTAACCTGCTTTTCTGAAATATAAGTGAATGTTGCTCACAAGAGTCACAGGTGACATATCAAACAACCACACATGGCACTGAGTGAGTGTCACTGGTACAAACGCTTAAGGGATGGTTCTCTCTCCTCCTCATTCAAAAAGGTACAATTTGTGACTTGTGACAGGCAAGGATAAATACCTGTGTGTTGAAAGTTTCCCACTTTCATTTTTTGTTGGTCACAGCAATGTACACAAAAACATTGCATGTTAATCTGTGCATAAGAGCATCTATCACACACAAAAAAAAAACCTTTTTATCTTTTCCAAGTTAGTTCCGATAAACATATGTTTCTGGTACCATGTGAATTTTCTCTGAATGCATCAATCAGATACCTGATTTTTGAAGTCTATTATAGAAATTACAATAATATTAAAACAGAGGGGAACAATACATATTCCTTACCTTACAGACCAACATAGGCAAGCCTAAGAATGCCTTATGCTGTAAACTCTGGGTCATATAAGATGTTCAAATTGTATGTAACCTTCATGTGCAACATTATGCTACAAATTCCCTACAAATGGGGTTTCAACTACACAGGAAAGTAATCCCCCAAAGATTTGCAAAACCCCCCCATGTATCTTTCCTTTATTAAAGATCATGCGTTTCATGCTCGCAATAAAGAGACAACAGGACATGTAACATGCTTATTATATTCTATTATTGAGTTAATTATAACTGTCATATTTCATGAGTTTTGTTTCCACTACTTGATGGCTGAACATTTTTTTTAATGTCTGAGAGTGACAGTCTTGATACGAACTATTTCAGGATAACAGGAATACGCCCCTCA
Organism: Paroedura picta; assembly: GCF_049243985.1. Taxonomy (NCBI): domain Eukaryota; kingdom Metazoa; phylum Chordata; class Lepidosauria; order Squamata; family Gekkonidae; genus Paroedura; species Paroedura picta. Next base: position 81,461,812 of record NC_135374.1, on the reverse strand, counting down.
GTTTGGTATCCTCCCTATTTATGCAAGTGATATGTTAGCAGCATATTATTAAAAGATGCAAATCAGCAAGGGAACTTTGAATCATTACGCCTCTCTGCACATTGCTCAGTCATCACTTCATAGATATTAGTGTCAAGCATGGTTTTATAATCACTGTGACTGCAGTGACCTGCGTGCTTGCTCCCATGACAACACAATTAGGTGCTGACAACAACGGAGTGTAAGAACAATTGGAATTGGCTTGCTATAACAATCTGGTTTCCTTATTTGAATTTATGTTTTTATTTCTTTAGAAAGTTCAGGGAAACTTAGATGTGGTTCTCAGAAATCATCTATACCCATTTAATTCCATAGGCTATTGTCTTGGGAGGAGAATGAAAAGAGCACGGTTATGTATTTATGTACATACAAAGGAGGACATATTTGCATTTCATTAATGTATTCCACAAGTAGGTCATCTCCAGTATTGTTGCTGTCCGGGAAATCAACATTACACTACCCAACACTCACAAGGAGGGGCCTCACAAGTGAGGAGGGAAAATCGCACCCCATCCTCTTATTCAGCCTAACCTCCTGCCTAATCTTGCTCTGCTCACTTCCATTGGTCTAGGCTTTGATAATAAACATTGTTCTGGATCTTTGCGCTGATCCTGCGTTGAGCAGGGGGTTGGACTAGATGGCCTCTATGGTCCCTTCCAACTTTGTGATTCTCTGATTCTGTTCTTGTTTCCCCTAATACTGTCTTCTGCTCATGGCCCCCTGATGATCTCACATGAGTGGAAAAGGACTAGTGCTGGAAGAATGTGGGCCACAGTGGACTGCCACATTCAGAATACATTACAGGCTCTGAAAATAGAAGAAAGTTGGGTTTCCTTTTCATTCCCAAATGTTTTGAATTTGTGGGTTTTCTACCAAGTGGATTTATTACCCTGTTTCTAGCTGGTTTCCCTCACCACCACCATAGCTAATTCTAACCTTTTCCTTTTTTCCCCCACTCCAGGTTATTTTTGTGGGTTTCAGTCCCTTAATTATTTTTTGTTCATTTTTACATGATTTTTCAGCAACCTTAAAATTACTCTATGCAGGTGCAAATGGTATCAGTACTACCAATGTCTTGTTCTGGTATTTTACTTTTACACCAGTAGGGCTATTTACAAGTCTTGCAGATGAAGATGTGCTGCTCAAGTATGCTACCTGCGCTGCAATGCAAACCCTAACATTCCAGCCAGCTTGCTCCAAAGTCTAATTAAGTTATACCCATCTATTAAAGACCTAGACTCCTCATTCAGTTCTTGTTTGTGCCATGTCTTATAAAGCTAAGCATGTGCCCTTTTCCTCCCTTGCTTCCTATAAATACACTGCCTGATCCCTTGCAAGTTTACCTGCCCATCCACCACGAATTTTGCTAGCTGCTTCTTAGCCTTCTGATCTTTGGTTATATATTTTGGAAACTTGAACTTTGTCTATCCTGGCACCAAGCTACTTGACTCTGCCCCCATTAAGAGGCCAGCTGGAACTTACCACAAGTGAACCTGACACTGATTATGTAGATCAGTGGTTCTCAACCTTCCTAATGCTGCAACCCTTTAATGCAATTCCTCATGTTGTGGTGACCCCCCAACCATAAAAATATGCAAGTGTTCGTTCACAGAAATTAAACCAAAACTAACCAATGGTATGACGATCCATTGTTCATGATTGTATATATATATTTTATTTCCTGGGGTTTCTTAGTTCAGTTCTGCCTCTTGTCCCACTGAACTGTGCCGCCACCTGGAGCACCTGGCGGGAGACTGTGCTGAGCTGAAGACACAGCTTGAACAGCTGGCAGCCAGGCGTCGGTGCCAGCAGGAGGAGCAGCAACAGTGGCAGTAGCCCACCCCCCCGGCCAAGCTGCTCGCCCTGCCGCGAACTCTGCAAAAGGGTAGTTCAACCCCCAAACCGGGTCCTGATCCCCAGGTTGAGAACCACTGATGTAGATTTTGTGGAGGGGCCTTGAATATATAAATTCATAGCTTGTGATTGGTACTCTGTGGAGTATATTTTATTTGAATAAAAGCTAAAACACTTTTATTGCAAAATACAACTGACACTAGGGCCACAGTCCCCCACCCTGGTCAGGCCAGGGGGCAGGACAGAGATAAGACTTTTCAGGCAGGGGGAATGCTGGAGGGAACTCCTTTCCTCCCCAAGCCCCTGGGCAGCCCCACCAACCTCCTTTCTGTTTTCAATGTGGTTGCAGGGAGCACCGGCAGGGATGACGTACCTCCCCCTCCTCCCTGAAGAGGCTTGGAGAGGCCAAGGTGGATGTTTGTCTGCAGGCCTTGGTGGATGTTTTCAGGGCAGTGGGGGGAAGCACTGGTAAGCACTCCTCCCCGCACTGCCCTGAAAAGGCTCCTTGAGGCCTCTGTAGAACCCAGCAGGTGTTTTGGGGGGGGGTGTGGCAGAGAGCGGTGGCAGGGACTCCATCCAATCCCCTGCCACTCCAAAAAGGCTCGCAGAGGCCTCAGCAGCATTTTTGGGGCGGCATCAGGAAGTACTGGCAGGGTCTCTGGTTCTTTCCCATTCCTGGCAAGGAGCAGCTCCACCGACCTCCTTTGCCAGCGGTGGTCAGGGGCAGACTGGCAGCGAGTACGTCAAATTACTCGTCACTGGGTTTGTTGTGTGTGTGTGTAGGGGGGTTCTCATCCTGATTGACCTGTGGACCAGAAGCAGAGGCCAGACTGGCTCCGCCCAGGAGGATTCTGCTCAAATATTTTAACAGCAAAGTTTTAAAGATTTTTGTCAGCTCATGACTCAGAGAACAGTAGGGGAACAAGAAATAATCAAATATTGTAAGAAATATGAATAAATTGTATCTGGTTTTTCACAGCATAGATGTAGGAACAAAGACAAGTCCATGACCTACTTATTCTTCATACCAAACATTTCCTGAATGAGGAATTTAAAAAAAAGGAATATTGCAACCAAACTTTTTTTTAAAGTATTTCCGATGCTTTAGCTCTACAGAAAGTATTGCTAATAGATTAGGGCTTGTGTTAGGGCTTGTGCTATGAAGACCTCTCTTGCATTAATAGCCTGCAGTTAGATATTGTCTTTTCCATTGGAAACCTGCATTAACTTTTTGCTGACAAAAGAAACAAATTTCTAGATTTATTTACTTTGTTTCCTCGATGGAAAGGCATCCATGCTGCTAATCTCGTCATTATGATGGTTGTTCATTAGTCCGAGGAAGATTGCACGCTCTCGAAAGTTCACGCCTTGAATAAAAGTTTGTTGATATTAAAGGTGCTATTGGACTCTATGTTGTTGTGGTACTTCAGACCAACACAGCTACCCACTTGAATCTATTATCTCCATTACCAGTTCAAAGTGCCTTACATTACTCTTCTCTCCTTCATTTTATCCTTACAATAGTCTTGTGAAGTAGGTTGGGCTGAAAGTATGTGACTGGCTCATGGGAATTCAACCCTTAGTCTCCCAACTCCTTGTCCAACATTTTAATTCAGGGGTAACCATGCTGTGGCTTTCCATATGTCCATGGACTACAATTACCATGAGCCCCTCATGGTAATTGTAGTCCATGAACATCTGAAGAGCCACAGTTTGGCCAACCCTGCTCTAATAAGTCATATCCACTTGCTCCCTACACCAGAGGTGGTATGTTGACCTACAAGTCCTATCTACAAGACCTACAGATTTGCTTGGTATGGTAACACATTCAGGGATATCTCAAGTGTTTTGTTTTGTTAGCGCACTAAGCAATCTACAATCTTTGTTCCAACCCAGACCAGCATTGCATTTTTGGCAGTAATCAACCAAATATTTTTGAAAAACCAACAAATGTTGCACAAAGGGCACAGATGCTTCCACTATGAACCCCCTACAAGTGGTGTTCCAAAGCACTCTGCCCTTGCAGATGGAAGTTGACATTCCAGCCTTTGACCATTCCGTCTTTCTCCTTTGCTCACCTTAACCCCCCAAAGACTCTTTAAAACACTCACTCTAACAATCCTCTAGACACGTTTTACTTGATTGTTTATCAATTAACATGTAAAACATGCAAACAAATGTACAACATGGAAAATCTCCAGGATCATGTCCCGATTTCAAAATATAGATCAAAGTATTACGTCAAATTAAGCAATGCAGAATTTGTTTGCTGGCTGGCTGGCTTGTTTGTGAGCTCCTTCACACATGGCAGTTTGCCTAAAGATATATTATTCTACACAGGAAAGCAGACAAATATCATGCTTTGCTTACTGACATAGGACCATTGATTACATTCATCACACATAAAGGCCTATATTCTTTTCTTGATGAAACAAGAATATCGCTGCAGATAAATCATACACAATGACAGGTTTCAACCTCACTACAGTGCAAGGGGCTTAGAATGGTGCCACCTGTGAAAGTACCTCCAGTTTCCATCTCAAATTAGAAGATCATATTGTTCTTTTATGACTGGGTAGGAAGCACTATCCGTGAGAGGGGAGATGGTGCTCAACAGCTGTTTTTTCAAAGCTGCTTCATTTTTCCACATGGGAGGAAAGGCCGGGCTGGCGCTCATCTGGAGCAGGGCTAATCGCCACTTCTACATGATGTAAGTGCCGGCCCAGCCCAGTCCTGGCCCAAATAAGTCTCTTCATTGCCCTGCAACAAGGTAACGTGGATATTTCTGCATTCTCTTTATTGCTGTGAGCACCAGCAGGGCCTTTCCCAGGCCTGGCCCATGTGAAAGGAGAAGAGTTGGGCCTATTCCAGGCCCAGCTCCTCCTCGTCCTACAGCATCCTAGCATTTTTAAAATTTTCATGAAGGTGGGATTGCATTGTGAAAATAACCCCCACTATATTTGTGAAAATAACACCCACTACCACCACTGCGAAGCACAATGGAACCTCTCCGTCCTGGCTGCCTCATGTGGAAGCAGTAATCCAGGGCAGACTGGATCCAGCGGGGAAAATCTTCCCCCTTGAGAACCCAGGAAGTGGTGGTGCAAATTGTCCCACCGCAAACAACCCGGTGGCAGTCCAGCGCAGCCAGCACCATACAAAAAAGATAATTGAGCATTATACCATTTTTAACCACCTTTGGAGTGCTTGAAGTGTAGAGTTTCACCTGTGCTTGCATTATGATGATAATAGGAACAATTTAATCCATATATTACTGACTGAGTAGGAAAATTAATAGGTCTTCAATACAGCAAACAATTTTTTCCATGAGGTTTGTCACCTATGAGGGAGAAGGAACTATAACAACTTTGTGTTTTCACAAGCTGCCTTTGAAAGGCTCTGTGTTACCTCTTTTTCCTTTGACAGCTGGGCCAGAGTTGGAGTTTGAGGAGATGTGAAAATATGGCAGATGACAGAGAAGGGCTTGGGGCAATACAATTTCTCACACCAAGTAGAGGGCAGTGAGGCATTGAAGGGGATGTGTCAAGAAGTCAGGCTGCTGAAGATGGAATCTATTCATGCACACACCTTTTCCTTTTCTCTGCCGTTTATTCTTCAGCTTGCTGAACAGCTCCCACTCATTCTCCAGCCCCTTTTTTCCTTCTTCTAGCTATTGCCCTAAGCTGAATGGCTTCCTTCATCTCAGTATCATTGCAAAGAGAGGGTATGTGAGAAGTTGGCATAGAGAAAGAAGCAAGAAAGTGACGTGAAGGGCAGGAGATGCCATTCAGGACCCACTCAATGGTGTAGTTAGAGTTTGCTTGATGGGGTTGCACTGGGCCCCATATGTCCCCTGTGTGCAGTGGGGACCATGCACCAACTGACCCAGTGACACTTGCTTTGGAAGGTGGAGGATGGTTCCGTGGTGCACACACCAGCCCCGATCCCCCCAATGCCACGGACCTGTGGATGGGAACGGTGGCTGCTTGCAGGGTTGTGATGCACAAGCCTCTGTTACCTTCCCTCTGGAATGAGTATCAATGTCGGCCACTCCTTGACAGATGCCAGTCCACCGTCCCACATTTCCAATGGCAGGGATGAATCAAGGGACTCACGGTCCGTGGTGGCCATCCCTTCTTTGGTCACCTTTAGTGGTGGTGGTGGGATGTTAGGATCCAGGGGGATGGGGCCAATTTGAGGGTAGGCACCCCTCTGCAGAGGCCCCATTCTCCAACCCCCAAATCATTAAGCCCCACTCACTCACTTGCCACAGGCACCAAATAGGGATCTTCTTTCAGACTCACTAAATATATTTCTGCAGGAAATAAAGGTAAAGGTAAAGGTATCCCTTGTGCAAGCACTGAGTCATGTCTGACCCATGGGGTGACGCCCTCTAGCGTTTTCATGGCCGACTCAATACGGGGTGGTTTGCCAGTGCCTTCCCCAGTCATTACCGTTTACCCCCCAGCAAGCTGGGTACTCATTTTACCGACCTCGGAAGGATGGAAGGCTGAGTCAACCTTGAGCCGGCTGCTGGGATTGAACTCCCAACCTCATGGGCAAAGCTTTCAGACGGCTGCCTTACCACTCTGCGCCACAAGAGGCTCTAGTTATTTCTGCAGGAAATAACTTTCCCTAAATGTATTTCTGCAGAAAAACAATTTTGTAAGTATATCTTTAGAGACTATCTACCCCATTTGAAACCACTGTTTAGGATACATTTATGGAAAAACCATGCATTACTCTGTAGAGATATGTGTGTTTGTGTATGTGGGCGGGGAGTAATGCTGCAAAGTAATCACATTGGCTGCAAAGTTGGTTTGCCAGCCGCAGCTTCTCAGAGATGTTGTGGGTGGAGACCAGTGAGGGAATAGTCCTCTGTGGGGTATAATGCCATTCATTCCACCCTCCAAAGCCGCCATTTTCTCAAGGGGAACTGATCTCTGTCACCTGGAGGTGAGTTTTAATGCCTAGAAAGCTTGCAACTCTACTACAAAGGGAAGTAAAGCAGGCCAAATGATACAGCTACCCTCAGCCTAAGCTGTTGCCCAATTTTCAATAAACACATGCTGGGACTATTCAACATTTGTAATAAAATAATAAAACACTGAAATGTATTTGTAGGAATGTGCTGTATGAGGCATACATCATATCACACAATTTTAGTTGCCATGGTTTTCTTTTAAATATATTTAAAGGTTAAATAAATCACTACTATCATGTTCCCTCTCAGTAGGAACCCAATTAACTTATCAAACTGAATGTTGATGTTTGGGATCAGCTTAGATTAGCAGGCAGGCAATGCAAGAAGTATGGGGACAGGGTCAGATAAGCTCATCTAGTATGTTAGGTATTCTGGGCTCAGAATGGATAGCATTTTCAACTGAGTTCGGAAATGAATTGGCAGCCAGTGACAAAGGTGAAAGTCCTGCCCATACCCTGGAACTATGAATCCTCTTTAAACCTGGTGGGAGTGTTCAGTGACTCAATAACAGCCAATCAAAGTCCCTGGACCTTGAGAGCTGATGGAAGGTCAGAGCTGGAGACAAAAGCAAGTGAGACAATTATGTCTCATCTGATAGGAATCCTGCTGCTAAATTATAGACACACGTACAATCCTACCTGGTACAGACAACAGTCGTACATGCTTACTGAATACACAAGGAGGAAGAGCAGGAACAAGTGCACTGGTCCCTTCCACTGCCTTGGTAGTGGACATCTGCAGGGTGCAACAGTGTAGAGGAAGTGGTACTGCTCACTGCTTTTTGAATGTCTTTGAACAGCCACTTCCTCCATGCAATTGCCTCTGCAGATGACCAGTTGAATGCACAAAGTTGGGGGGAAAGGCTAATGTGCCTACTCTCCATCCCCTTTTATTCAATGAATGTGTGGGGCTGTCATCTGTATGGGTTCTCCATGTACAGTATAAACATGATTTTTCTTTATATATTTGTGATGCCAAACTCCAGATAGCACCTGGAGATCCCTCAGAATTACAGCTCTACAGATTTCAGTTCTCTTGGAGAAAATGGATGCTTTGGAGGCTCAGCTCAATGGCAATGCTCCAATGAAGCCTCTCTCCTCACGGGGCTTCACTCCCAAATCTCCAGATATTTATTTTAGCTTGTGGGTCTGGATCCTTCATGGCATCTCACCCATCTTCTGGAAAATTAGGCAACAGAGAGATGGCACCCATCAGGTCATCTCCATCCCCCAACCTCTCACTCCTCTACTCCTGACTCACTCTATTCTCTTCCTCCTGAAGCCCTTCCCCATAAGTGTTGAACCCTGCTCTTGCTTCCCTCCATCCACCCAATCCAGGTGAACCAAGCAAGTTTAGATGAGGCTGCCAAGCCTTTCTAGGGTCCCTACTTTCAGGCAAAGACTGGCCTCCAGGACACCATGTATGGAGTGCCACAGAGCATGACTTGCTGTAAGTTGGTGGAGGTATGCTCTCACCATGCCAATTCCCCCACCTGTGCCTCATATATACATATACCTAGGGACTGTTCCCCAGTTTCATTTCCAAACTGACTATGGATTGGTTTGCAACATGTCAGTTGAATGTACATTCATTGTAACATGAAAAGGGCTCTAGTATTTAATTAACCATTAATCTTCCAAGACCGAGGGAAGTGTAAGAGATAAGTTGTGATTTCATTGGAAAGCACCCTGGGTCCAGTCATTGGCAATTTTTTGTGTGTGAAAGTGTGGGATATTTGTTCATCATCCTCACAATACATGATTTTTGCAACCTATGCTTATGTCATGTGCTAGCGGAAGCTAAGAGATAGCTCTGTAAATATTTTTAAGCTGCATTGCTCTTTCTAAGCATTTAACCCTTTATAGTAGAATAAAGTTAATCATCTACTGTGTGGTTATAGGATGTACAAGGTATTTTCCTCAATAATAACCTATGCAGGAGAAGCAAGAACATATAACACCAAAATTAATTTGACCGCTCAGTTTGGTTTAAGTTTAACCAGAAATAGGCTGGCCAATAAAAACACAGACTGCTGATAAAATCCATATCCTACTACCCATGATCTTTACATCCATGTCACACACATATTTTTCATGATGGCAAGGCAAATTCCCAAGACCTGGTATGTCAGCAGCCTTGACAATGAAATCACTGTTTTTGACTGTCATTTAGGACAGTCCCACATACAATGCCCACAGTCCCACATAGAATTCACAGGAGTTTTCTAAGATGAATGTTATTAATGCATTCATAATTTTTGTTACATTTCACTTCTCAAAGAAGGATGAACTTGGTGAATCAGCAAAAATCGATGAAGCGGCATCTGTTGTGACTGAAACAAACTTACAATTCTGAACTTCATTTTTTATTCTGGAAAAGACTGAATTTCAGTTTCACCATTTGCAACTGCTACTGGCCAATGGCATCAGACCAACTGAACTTCAAGGTATTGGCCCTAGTCTACCCATTATCAGTTCCACTCTTTCAAGGCATCCATTGACAGAAACAACTGAGGAAAAGGAGAAATTGAAGTGTTATCATCATAAATATGATAGTTCTGATGACGTCTTACAGTGATTTTAAAATCGAAAGAAAGAAATTAATCTGGGAGTAAAACGTGTTTTGTCATACAGCTTGAACTTATTGACATAATTTAACAGGACATTTCAGTGCTAGGTACCTTGTGAACATTACTTAAGAAGATCCATAATGCAAAATGCATTTTTGTACTTAACCATAGGATCCTTAATTAATAGTAAAAACGGGAGATCATTTTTATTGCATATGTAGGTGTCCTTTAGAAAGTTTAGATGTTTTTAGCACTGCTTGAGAAAGTGCATGCTGATTCCATAGGAAAGACCCATGGGGACAACCCTTAACCATATGGATCATTTTTAGAGATCTTGTCCATGTGAGAGCTTCTTACAGGTATGCAAATCCCATACATTGCATATTAAAAGGGTACCTTAATTTAGTTGGTTATGCATTAGTAACTGCATATTGAAAAAAATATATCCCAGATTGACTAGTTCAAAATAAAAGGATGAACTCTTCTCCATATGACAGTGTTGCATTCCATGGTAAACTGCCTTTTATCCAGGGCTGGTTTCCTTTCTCTATGTAGTGTTTTTGCAGTTCCTGTTAATCTACTAGAATATAAATCCCAGCAATGTTAATTCTTCCATTTTTTGGTCATTAGTCAAATTCAGTTAATCAATCAGCAAACATCTGTTGAAATACTGACAAAGAAGACTACTTTCATTACATTACAACATACATTTCAGCCTCTGGCTTTTACATTTTAATTGATTTGGAATTGTTTTCGAAAACTGTAGTCCAAACTGAGTTGCAGATGTCCTGGAAATTTTCATTTGTGGAGAGATGTACTTTTGGAGACAAGCATGGTGGTCTGAGGAATATTCAGTGTTTAGAAACAAAGAATGTTGTTTACGTGGAGCTATAGCAATGTAGGCTATGTGACGATATATAGAAAGTGCCTTTAGAATTAGAAGATGGTCGGATGAACGTGCCTATGGTTGTCTGTGTGTATGGGAGAAGCATGGTGTCAATCTGCCTTTAAGAATCTAGACATATATGTCTTGAGCATATGCTCATAACACATGTATGTATGTATAGTCCATTCTGTGTAATTGGGAATTATAAATTTATATAGTCTGAGCTAAGCTTTTGATGTAAGTCAGTAGCAAGTCAATTGGCCTGCAGCTGGTCTTTGCTTAAAGTCATCACTGGGTTTCTGAATCTATCTTGCAGCAATTATTTTACACACTGTAGAACAATAAATGATGACATCTAGCCTCACAGTGATCTCAGATTCCCAAACCTTATTTGCCAGGGATGAGTCACAGCTCCCTTCCAAGAATTTGTTATCAAATATCTTAGACAAATAAACTCTTGATTTTTAAAAATGCTTACCCATTTGAGCTCTTGGAAGGGGTGCTATATTCAATTATAACCCAGAATAACTGTGGAAACAAGCAGTAGTCACAGTTCTTTTCCTGGGCCACAAATTAGGATCACAATCTGTGGAAACAGGTTGGTTTCCAGAGTTTTAATATGACTAAAGAAAGCTTATTAATTTCAGTTCTGCTCTGAAATCTATTTTTTAAAACCCAGAAAAAAGTCTATTTGGTAAGTTTGGATAATGTTAAAAATTATATGTGTTACTGAATTGACATAGCCTTTAAAGGCCTTCTGAGGGTTCTACTGTAACCTTGATGAAGGTGATAGTTCATGAATCAAGACTACTTTCTTCTTGATGTTTGGTATTAACTGTGTGATAAATTCTTTATAGCATATATAATTAATCCAATTTCTATTAATATACTTCTTCCCTTGTAATGGATTTTATTACTTTGATCCTTTGGAATACGATTGACCATATACTGAAAGACATATTTAAATATGACCCAATGATCTTTACTTATCCATTGATTCAAGATACAAGGACAGGGTTCTCCAGGTTTATGATTTTACCTTGACCAGAATTTGCATACTTTAAATCTATCATTCAAAGGGAGTTGCAGATTCTGATCCCCTCCGCTCACCATGATGGATAACAAAGGGTAAAAATAAATGTGACATTACAGTTCTACAATGATATTGGGCTCTGAAAAGCAGTTGCACTGGATCCAGAGAATCAGAGCGTGTACAGAGGAGAGCAACAAAGATGGTGAGGGGTTTGTAGACCAAGATTTATGGGGAAAGGTTGGGGAGTTTGGTCTGTTTAGAATGGAGAGGGGACAATTGAGAGGGGATCGGATAACCAAGTATTTAAAAGGCAGCTTTTTAAATTGAGCAGAATCATTCTCTCTTCCTCTGATGGATGGACCAGAACTAATGAGATGAAATTAATTCAATAGAAATTCCATCTAAACATCCGGAAGAAGTTCCTGACAGAGCGGTTTATCATTGGAACAGGCTTCCTCGGGAGGTGGTGGATTCTCCATCTTTGGACATTTTTAAAAAGAGGCTAGGTAGCCATCTGATGGAGAGGCTAATTATGTGAAGGTTCAAGGGAGTGGCAGGTTAGAGTGGATGAGTGATAGGATTGTGAGTGTGTCCTGCATTGTGCAGGGGGTTGGACTAAATGACCCATGAGGTCCCTTCTGACTTTCTTATTTTATGATTCATAACCCTAGCCATATTGAACTTTTAAAGTTAATTTTTGGGCAGACATCTGGGGTTCTAATTTAGTCATGTGCAGTGTGGCCCTAAAAATATTGTTCAAGATGTTTTTTTTTAACTATCTCTTAGGAATATTTATTTACTGTAGTAGATAAAAATGTATACAATATATTTCCTTGTCTGTTCCGACTGGTTATACCAACAGCAATAAGCTTTTAAATTTTTTCATTTTTTAAAACTTTCTCTAATCCAGGGATTCTCAACCAGGGGTGGACCCCCAGGAATCTGTGGGAGCTTTGAAGTGATGTGGTATTGCGGGAGGTGTCTGGGCTGTCTTCTCAGCTCCTACTTTCTGGCCTACATGAGGCACAGCTACCATAATAGTAGTAAAGGCAGGGGAGGGAACAAAAGGAAGGCTAAGGGTATGGGTGGCGATGTCACTTCTAGGAGTGGGTCAGGGGTGTGTGAACAGCTCATATCACTTTCAGGGCTCCTCCAAGTCTGAAAAATTATTTCCGGGGCTCCTCCATGCTCAAAAGGTTGAAAAAGGCTGCTCTGTGCAGACATAAAGAAACAGGGTAAACTTAGCATATGAAAAAGCCTTGTAAATCACACCACTTGAGAATATAGCTTAATTGTCTGGCTCTTCCGGATACCAAGTGGAGCAAGGTCTATCACAACGCATTATATTTTAACCAGAAATTACAAAATCTACCCTTGACCCAAATGTGCAGTGTTTAGGTTTCGCTTTCTGCTCTCCCCAAACTCAGAAATGAGAGCATTTCAAGGATTATAATAATAATGTTGCCTTTATGTTGTTTCCAATAGTAGTACATTGGAAATTGACCATATATAAGCATAAGAGTGTGTTGGTGGTCTGTGCTCCTTTTCTATTGTTCGAAATTCAGCATTACATACAGTATTTGCTGGCGTATAAGACTACTTTTCCCCCCTGAAAAACATGCCTCCAAGTGGGGGGGGGGGCGTCCTATACGCCGGGTGCACTTCAGTTGGGATAGACATAGCTGCCCATAGTGGCCCATAGTACTGTAATGTAATGTAGCAAACTCTATATTTTGAGTGGAAATGTTGGGGGGTCGTCTTATACGCCCAATCGTCTTATACGCTGGCAAATACGGTAGATATATTACAGACACTCATAGGACTGTAGTACACACTCGTGTACACTGCATATGAAAACATCAAAGTAAAATTTGAAGATAACTGAAGGTGTGAAGCTAAGATCGACATAAGCCACTTCACAAATTTGTAAGTGCCTCATACAAGGAAATCTAAACCAATTAATTTGGAGATTGTTAAAGTTAGTATTATATGGATGGAAACAAATAGATTCTTTCCCATTAACTTTTGAGTCCAGCCTTATGGACTCATTTGAGTCCAGATGTGTACATTCAGCTAAACCAAGCCAACCTCCCACCACCCTGAAAAACACCTTACAGGATTTTTTGTTTTGTTTTGAGGAAAGGCTATTATTTAAGCCAATTACAGATTCTTCATCTATCTGTAATTGATCATCTGATCATTTATCAGTATAGCTGACCTGAATAAAAGCCAATTTTTTCTAGCTTTTATTTGTGGATATTCAGTTATGCTGATCAGCTAGTGTGGTGAGAGAGCTCAACTCCTGCCACCTCAGATGATCCTCTCCGGTATCCACATAGACTTTTCTGCAGCATGCAGATGCTGGGGACAGATTCTGCTGTATGGTGGTTTAAAGTAGTGGTCCCCAACCACCGGGCTACGGCTACCTCTCCCCCCCCCCCGCAGTAAAAAACTTCCCAGGCCGCAAGCTTGTGGCCCGGGAAGCTTCTTACTGTGGGAGGGGGGGAGAGGGAAGCAGGGCTATGCACACGCATGCACGTATGCGCCATGTACGGCCAAAATCGCTCATGCGCAAGTTCGGCCACGCATGGTGCATGCGCGCATGCGCGGCCGGGCAATTGCCCTCCCTGCTGCCGCCTGTCCCCAGCCTCAAAAAGGTTGGGAACCACTGGTTTAAAGCATTCCACAGTAGAAAGTCACCCAAGTTGGCTCTGAGTGCAGCATGGCGGTCTCTCCTCGCTGCACATGGACCCTGGAGTCAGATTCTCAGCTAACCCTCTCCCCACCACACAAAGATCATGGAGATAGCTTCTCTTGCATGGCAGTCTAAACTGCCACATAGCAGAGCCCTCCCAGCTTGGCCTGCATGCAGTGGAGATACCTGTCCCAGCTGTATGCAGATCCTGCAGGGAAGTAGTTTAAACTGTCCTACAGCTGAATTCTTCAAAACCAGATCTGTGTGTGGCAGGGAAAGGATCCCTGCCACATGCTGGGGGGAAAATAATTGCAGCTTTTAAAAACTGTTTTTTCCCCAGCCCTCTCATATCTATTGGACCTGGAAAAAAATACTGTTTCTAAAGGATCCTGTATTTGAATATGATATTGGTATTCAGGTCTGGGATTTTCAGAAATATCAAATATTTTTCAGGTCCAACAGACCCGAAATGGAAAGAACAATATCAACAACACTTTTTGCACACCCCTATAATATAGTGGTATATAATTTAGTAAGATTACATTTTAAATTTATGTTTCTACATGAAAAGCAAGATTTTCTATAAAAGGTTTTTTTTTTTAGAAATGTGCAATGAAACACTAAAGTTTCATGAAACCCTGTAATGCTGGGTTTCAAACAGTAGAAAAGGAACAGATCACAATTCATTTTAACTCTCCCACATAGGATTATGGGGCCTAGAAATCACTTGGAATTGCAGCTGATCACTAGACTACTGGGATCAGTTCCCCTGGAGAAAATGGCTGCTCTGGAGGGCAGACTCTTTGACATTATATTCCAGCAAGTGTACCCCTCTGTTCAAATGTCACCTTCCCCAAGTTCCACCTTCAGATCTCCTGGAATTTCCCAACCCAGAGCTGGCAACCTATCCTTTGTTTGCAGTGACTGGAACTACCTACCACAGATGTCCCCAACCTTTTTGAGCCTGTGACACCTTTGGAATTGGGGCAAAGGAACAACCTTAAAATGGCTGTCACAGGAAGCAAAGCCACACCTACAGAGGAAACCAAGTGCAGGGGAGAAGAAGAAGAACAGGCTGGGAAAGAGAGGCGAGAGAGAGTAATATAAAAACTATGCTTGCAGTTGCCAATGATATGGTGTTACTTTAATCTGCATAACCAATCAGATCTTCCGAGGCAAACCAGAAGCCCTACTGGGCAAAAGGCACACCTTGTCAGTTATGTCCTCTTTTAAAAACTCTTGGTGGTGCCTATAGATACCACACTGGAAACCCCTGGGCTGGTTTTAGAAATAAGGAGAGACCGGACCTCATGCTAATCTAACATAACATGGGAATCTACTGTAGCATTTGCACCTAATATAGTGTGGCTTTGAATGGTTAATCCTGAAAACCAGTAAAATACAAAAAATGACTTTTGATTCTGTCTTAAAACTTAATTTGGTGGGGACATGTTTGATTTCAAGCATTTAATTTCCATTTCCATTTTCACATAATTTTAAGAAACCATAACTTTGAAAGAGCAATAGAATTCATAGGGAATAAAAATGTTACTTGTATTTCAGCAGTTTTGAGTATCAATATTCTATTAGCATAACAAGAGGTTTATAGGCCAGTCACAACAATATTCACCCAAAATCAAATTACCAATTTAACCTTTTCAATATTTGACAAGAATTTATAAGGCCTTGATGGTTTAATGCAGAGTTCAATTTTTTTTTTGCTTTTACAAAAGAAGATAAACACATAATTATTTGCACAAAGCATTAGAAAATACTGTGATATTTTATTATTAAAAATGCTGCTGAAAAGTTTATACATATGTGTCCAGCCATATATATTTTCTATCCTTACTTAAGGCAAAACCAAAAAAAAGAGAGAGAAAATGCAGAAACAAAACCAAAATAAACCCTGCGTGCCTCTTAAGGTCAAGAAGAAAAGCCTGGGAAATTTCTTTTTCTTTTCTTTTCTCTTTTTAAAAGTATGATTTGTTGTTATTATTATAGAATCCTATGAAGAGCCTAAAAATTTCCATGTATAAATCATACATCTGTCCAGATGTATTAAATTATTAAATTGACGTCATTGTCATTTTTTTTAAAAGCTAAAATCATTCACTTACAGAAACGGCTTTACCCAAATGTCACAAGCCTGACACAGTACTGTACATATTGCTAGCAGAAGACAACTGGAAGTACTAAACAAATACCTTAGTTCACACAACGAACATACCCAACTGAATAAGATGCCATCATTTCTCTCTCTCTCTCTGTATGCTTTTAATCCCCATGTTATGACAGAACTGCTGTGTCTTAGTGGAGGCAAAATACTGATTGTGACGATGGCATGGAACAGATCTGGCTTTAATTGACGTTACCATAAAGATCAGGGAAGGTGAACCTTTCCCCATTTATTAATGAGTGTCAAGTGGAGCTACTTGCTCACTCAAAATCTCACCCAGAAGCCGAATGAAAGGATATTAATTTCACTTTCTGACAATTAAGACTACTGTGTGAGTCATGTTAGCAGTTTAACCATGTCATCAACTTTCTTGGCCGCTATTCCCAGGATCTGTTTTTGGTTTTTTCCTGCCAGAAACAGTATGGAAATGTACACTTTGCACAGCCAGTGAGGTGTCCCGTTGGAAAGTCATGAGTTATCTATGATAAAGTCAGAAGGCATCTTGTGACAGATATGAAGACCTGGGAATGATAATACAGCAGTGCAGTACTGTTTAGAGTTAAAGGAAATGAAAATAGAGTGTACAAGTTGGGGGAGAGATGATTGTGTGCAGAGCAACTCTGGTCAAATATCTTTGGTTACCATATTCAACTTAATTTTCTAAGGACAAAGTATAAATGGTTCTTCACTTATTCATAACTTGATTCTAGCTTTCCTATAGAAGATTTTAAAAACAACTGCACAGAAGTATCAGATCTCTTGCTGGGACAGCTGCATTTTTCCCCCTTACCAAACTCCTCTGATAAAGGGAGTGGAATGAGGAGTAGTAAAACATTTATCATTGAACAATAAATGGATCCAATTTTTTCAATGCAACTCACCTACAGTACAGTCGATATGGTTTCTTTCTGGCTTTCCACAGCATCCATCCTTTTCTGTGATGCAAAAAGGTTAACCAGCAAATTTTACTTAAAAGTTACTGAAGGGTCAGAAGCTTTTAAGAGATTGATCCATCCAGATTTTTCTGTTTACTTTATTAATAAAAACCAAACAAGGATTTTTGCTCCCCATTCTCCAACTTCTATGTTTTTCCTTTCAGCATAGCTAAGCAATTGCTTTCCTCACACCATCTTTTCTTCTACAGCAGCTAGTGAAGGACGAATGATTTTTTCCCCCTCAGAATAAAAAGCCTAACCAAAAAAAGCAGGCCTTCAATTGGGAAGCGACATGTTTTTGACATACTCAAGATACCAAGAACTACAAAATTGGCCTCTTTGCTCAATTTATCAAGCTTTTTGTAATTCTTCCAGTCTGTCTCTGTGTCGCAGTATCATGAAAGCAAACACAATAATAGGGAAGGAAAAAAAGGGGGGATTTAGAAAACAAACCCACCTGTTTCTTATCTATGAAAGCCTCAAACATGCACCTGTGTAACCTGTAAAAGAAATTCTGTCAGGCCATATGGTCATCTGTAATCTGTAACCATGTCCTCCTCAAAATGAACCATTAAGAAAAAAGCCTCATGTCTTGGTTTACCACTAGTAATTAAGAATAAAATCCTCCTTTTGGTTTGGGAGGAAACAGAGGTGGTATGATTAATGTTTATACACATAGATCACAACTGAAAGCACGATCTTCCTAAAAGCTCTTTTCAAACTGAAAACATCGATAAAAGCTTCTTTTTTTTAAACTCACAACTATGTACACAATTTTTTTTTTACAAAGTTTCTTAAATATAGTTCAGGCTGGCAAATCATCTCTTTGCTCAGAACTATACGTATTTACTGCATAGTCAGTCCTATTTTTTTAATAATAAAATCTTATTTCCCCCATTCTGGATTACAGCTTCGTATAATGGGTAAAAGCCCATGGTGATGTCTTTTTGTATAACAAGGGCCATTCACGGTATGGCACATATAGAACATTTTTTTAAAATTTTATTTATTAAAAAACTGTACAGTCACTGGCTCTGTGTTCCAGAAGTGTCTGCTTCTGTTCGTTACACTCAATACATATCCTTCCTAAGTGACTCTCTTCAGGCCTCAACTCTTAACTTTCAATTGAAGTGGTTGAGATATTAAAGCAGTATCCTAATAGCAATGTACATATTTCACATTTCACAGGGTTTGAAGCTGATCTTTTTTATAATATCAGAATTCCTATGGAAAGGATCAGTAAGAAAATTATGTCTGCCCTTCTCTTTCACCTTTCTTTTTTTTCCTTTTTGACAAGTTGTGTGATGGAGAATATGATTTTTATTTTTTTTCCTTTTTCATATTTTTAATCTTCCAAGTGGTTTGGGTTGGGGCAAATGACAGAGCTATACCCTAGTGGTGGAATGTCCGTGGGGCAAATTAGTACTATTTTGTCCTCCGCTGAAAGTGTTGAAAGTATGCAAAGGCTGCATTCCTGTTAATGTATTTGGGATCATGGTTATGGTGTTGGGTGTCATGAGAGGAATGTCATCTGGTGATCTTCTAAGCGTGAGAGTGTAATCAGGCGGGCAGGTGAGTCTCAGGGTGTCATGTGCCTGTAGCGACTCACACTCATGGTCATGCTCCAGCTGTTTCATCTGCAGTGACATAATCTCTTCATTCTGTATATGGGTGATATCGTTGGTTGTGTTCCGTTGAGGACTAGGACGCCTGTGTGTCTCGTGGCGCCGCTTGTCTTTCTTGTAATACAATGCTGCAAATGCCAAAATATTGAGGAACAGCAAGGATGCCCCTACTGCAATTGTGACACTCAGCTCCGTGGAATAATCTCTCTTGTTTTCTATCAGAACACTTGTATCCTCCGAGGATGTTTTTTGCGTATCCTTTGAATGTTTGGGATTGTTGCTTGGTGTCATTAATGGACGCTTTGTGGCAAACTTGCCAGGAGACCGCCTGGTGACGTAAGGAAACGAGGTCATATCTGGAGGTGGCACTTTAGTTGTTGTGGAGACGTATTGAAATATTTCATTCAGGTTGTGCAAATGTGGTACGAGTTCCAGCCAGAAAGCAACTTTTGTGGCTCGGTAATGATCCCGGACTCTGGGTTTCAAGCCGATGTGTAAATAAAGCTGATCTTTTGGATTATACTTAGACCAAGCCACTTCTTCAAAACGATTGGGTTTTGTATGGATAAACTTCGTATCCTGAGGAACTGGCTGGTTTGGATCCCTAAAAATATATAAAAATAACAAATGTTACAAGCAGCTAAAAACTTGTACCAGAATAAGATGTTGTTCAAACACAATACAGGTGCTAATATTTGGTGTTAAACTGGTGATCTCAGTTTATAGTTTTTGATTTAAGAAGTCCACTTTTCCCAAATGAACTGTTTTATTGTTCTTCAATACAAAAGATCTTTTTGGCTCAATGACTGCCTAATGTGGATTCATTTAGTGGGCTTATGACATTTATGAGTTGCAGGTGAGTTTATGAGATTTCCACAAGGGGTGGATTCCTCAAGGCAATCGTAAACAAGTTTGCATCATTCTAAACTCATTGACTTCTGTGGATTTAGAAGGGTACAATTCTGCCCAGGTCTGCACTGTTACTGCCTTTTAGGGTCATAACCTCTTTCATTCTTTATCAGGCACAAAATTAGTTATGCAAAATAAATTATAAACTATTTGCACAATTAATTTCAAAATAAAATAACTTATATAGGTCACCTAATTGTCACATAATTTTATTTATTTATTTACTTACTTTATTTATACTCTACTTTTCTCCCAAGCAGAACCCCATGGTAGCTTACAACATTATCCTGTCCTCCATTTTAACCTCACAACAACTCTGTGAGGCGGTTTAGGCTACAGACTGCCCAAAGTCACCCAAGCATGTTTCTATGGCCGACTAACCATATCTTAGTCTAACCTTTTCACCACTATATTATTATTATTATTATTATTATTATTATTATTATTATTATTATTATTATTATTATTATTAGATTTATAGCCCGCCACTCCCTTGCGGCTCGTGGCGGGTAACAATATCGCAATTCCCCATTAAAACCCCATAAAACAATAATAACATTGCCAATATTGCCGGCATGGCAAGAATGGCAGCTCAACTCCCCCCCTCCCTCCCACTACTAGCGGGTGGAGAGGAGGTCCTGATGATGTTTTGCTTCGGGTCCAGAACCCGAGTCCCCGGGGGAGGCATAGATCTATTATCAGCCCCGGCCTCAACCATAAACCTGGCGGAAGAGCTCCATCTTGCAGGCCCTGCGGAATGTTGAAAGATCCCGCAGGGCCCGCAGCTCTCCCGGGAGCTCATTCCACCAGGTCGGGGCCAGGACCGAAAAGGCCCTGGCCCTGGTCGAGGCCAGGCGTGCTTCCCTAGGGCCGGGAACGACCAACAGGTTTTCACCCGCAGAGCGAAAGGCCCTGCGAGGGGCATAGGGCGATAGGCGGTCCCTCAGGTATGTGGGTCCCAACTCGCGTAAAGCCTTGAAGGTTAGAACTAGAACCTTGAACCGGATCCGGGCAGCAATTGGCAACCAGTGCAGCTGCCTCAGCACTGGCTGGATGTGGGCCCTCCAAGATGTGCCAGTAAGGACCCTAGCAGCTGCGTTTTGCACTAGCTGAAGTTTCCGGATCAAGGACAAGGGAAGGCCCGCATAGAGCGAGTTACAGAAATCTATTCTGGAGGTGACCATTGCATGGATCACTGTGGCTAAGTGTTCGGGGGACAGATAGGGCGCTAATAGTCGGGCCTGGCGAAGGTGGAAAAACGCCTGGCCCGCTACTTTTTTGACCTGCGCCTCCAAAGTCAGGGAGGCATCAATGGCCACACCCAAGTTCCTGGCCTGGGACGTGATGGTGAGTTGCGTCCCTGCCAGGGTGGGTAAGCGCGCTTCCTGGTCCTGCCCCCTACGTCCCAGCCACAGGACCTCCGTCTTGGAGGGGTTGAGTTTCAGGCGACTCTGCTCTATCACACACCCTCTCTCTCCCTTTGTATCCATTTATTCCTTTAGGCTGAAACTGAAATACGGCAGTTGTTCCCACAAAGGGATTACAAGTAGTCCAGTGTACAATGCAGAAAAATTAATGCTGCATTTGCAACTCTTACTCTCAGTTTTACCACGAAATGATAGGAAAGCTGCAGCAAAGGTTGAGAAACCTTTGTACTCTGCTGCACACACACTGTATCTGGGGAAACTGGCAATGTTATACTTGAGCTTCTGCTGCTTCACCCTAAAAGACATCCAGGACTGATAAGTCTGATTATCAAGTGAAGGAAAAACACTGCTTATTAATGGAAGCAAGTTCTATTGCTGAATGTCAAAGTCCTTCAGTGGAAACCTGCTTCCACTTACAAATCCATCTCATTAGATCAGGGTGACATATGATTATCTAGTGTGCTCTGAACAGACACTTCAGCTGAACTCTCATACTCATTTTGTAACAGGTATGGGGAGGGGGCAAGATGGAACACTGAATCTTTCCCTATGCTTCAAGGGAAAGCATCTTCCCCTAGAAGAATGACAAACATGTCTGTAAATATCTTTGTTACTCTGCAGAAACTGTGCTCTGGCTTCCACTATAAGTTTCATGCTTTTTCATTGGTTTCTCTTTGGTATAGTAGTGCCTTCTGAATATTATATTGCCCAAGTGACAAATACATTACACTAAATTGTACAGAGAGTTCTCACTTTCATTCCCACATGTATTAAGTGCATTTCTTTTAGAAACTGGGGCTCTAGTGTGCTTTTTTTGCTCAGTTCTGAGAATTGTTTGAACCAGCATAACTATTTTCAAAATTTCCTAAGCACAACTAAAGGCTCTCAATGTTCTATCACTGTTCAGAAAGACTACTACTTATTACTAGAGGAAAATGATTATTTAACTTTAGTAATATCCTTCTAATTGCCTGATGGAATTTGCCCTTCACTTTAAAAAATGGTTCAATATTCTGGCATGCAGTACATTATTAAAACCTCTGAGTTCCCAGTGCAAAAAGAAAACAAAAAAGATATAAGTTCCTAACATTTTTTAAAAAAATTATTTGCTTTATGTAGAGTTTGTACATGAGTAAAATGAAATAATTTCATTGCATTCTGGCTGAACTGAAGAAGTAGGATCTACTTTAAAAAACACAATATTTGGAAGGAATTATGTACCTTGCATACTCATGCTTTTGAATTTTGCTTGCAAACAGTTTCACATTATACACTTCTTTAGAAACAAGGAAGGATTTTTTAATTATTATTTTTAATTGGGAATTTATATATTCTTTAGATGCACAGGAATAATACTACCCTTGCTACAGTAATAGGTGGATACAAGCAAACCAGTTTTATTTTGAGAATATTAAAGAGGAGTGGAAAAAATGAAAAGACAAGGTGAAAAGAAATAAAGAACCAGTAGTGGGATTTTGGGGAACAATTCTTGCCTTTTTTCCATACCTCATGGTCTAGTTTCAGTTACAAACTAGAATAAAAATTCCAATTAAAATGAGACTCCTTTTGCTGTATCTGATGGCATCTAGTGATTTTGCCACACTGACCTGTCCTCAAAAAATCTACTTCTGGCAGTAGACCCAGTATGCAGTGGGTGGCTTGTGAAGAGCAGTGGTCTGTGCCAATTAGAAGAGTCAATCAATCTTTCCAACTGATGCACTAACCGAGTAGTAATGGGACAATAAGCTTCACTGTGACCGCCGTTCAGAAGTGTGCAAGTGTAAAAGATACAGCATTAGTATTCAAGAATGCTTGAGAGAAACTTGTCATAATTCAGTCTCATAGCAGAACATTTCCACTCTGCTTTAGACTGCAGTCTGGAGAAAGCTAATTAGATCCAAAAATAGCCAGAGACTGTGAGGAGAAAGGGGTCCTTTCAATATTACTAACAATGTAGCTACGCATTTGAAAACTGTGATGGGAACTGTGATGCTTCTGAAATCATATCTAGTATATGTTCTTCCCAGAACAAAAAGCTCTGATCCAAGTTATCTCTGAAATGGGGCAGGGGACCATGCTGGATGTACATTTGGATACGTATAAACATTGTGGCCATACTATGGGAAACTACAAAAATATAAATTAGGACTCCAGCTGGCACCTGGAGATCTCCCATTTATGTCCTCTGGTCTCCAGATGACAGAGAGCAGTTCTGCTGAAGAAAATGACTGCTTTGGAGAGTAAACACTCCTGCTTTGTATCAAGCCTCCTCTCCCCAAACCTCACCCTCTCCAGGCTCCACCCTACAAATCTCCAGGTATTTTCCAACCCAGAATAAATTCCTGGAGATTTGCGGGGGGGGGGGGGCAGTGTGGAGAATAAGGACTGTAGGGTTTGGGAAGGGGATGGAACTCAGTGGGAAATAATGCCACAGTGTCTACGCTCCAAAGCAACTGTTACCTCTGGGAAACATGATACTCTGGTGATCACTTGTAATTCCAGGAAATCTCCAAGCCTTACCTGGAAGCTGGCAATAATATCTATTACATTTACTTTAACATTGGTGTGTCCTTTATATGACCGATCCCTCACTTATTACACGGAGTCAGAAGTGGGTAACTAAATAGATATTTAAAGCAGGGATTGGAACAGTTAGATATTGTGGACAAGAAGAACTGTACCCAAAGACTGAGGCTAGGCACCTGTACCCAGACTATGATCAGCAGTAGAAGCAGGAATAAGTGTGCACAACAGTAAGCTGTTAGATGAGAAAAGCAGAAGGTGATCAGCTTGATATGTTGTCTTGTGGCCAGAAGGCTTAAATTGTAGCCTTCCAAAGAGCTGTTCTGTACCATCCTGTCTGGTTGCAAGTGGGGTAAGATTGTAGCAGAGCAGTGGGTTGGATACTGTTCCACTTCTGCTAATATATGGGTCTATTCTGCTAATGGTGAGTCTAGCACAGGTGGAAAAGATGAATTTCAGTGAATGAAATCTACCTGTACCAGAGAAAGGCAGATTAGGATCAAAGGATCCAAACCTTGACACAGATGAAGTTCTTCTCCGAAAAATAAAGGCTAATCTGCAGATTTATGTGTGTGCTTTTGCACCTGACAATTACATATAGAGCTGTTTGCTATGATTCCTGAGCAATAAATAAAAAATACTATGATTAAGAGATTATATTTCCCATCTCCCCTCCTACAGAACAGGTGGAATTCCAAGGTCACTAGGTTGTAATTTTTGCTGTTTCTTATCAAATCAGAAAAAAACCCAAATTAATCAGTCTCATTACTACTGAGTAATCATATTAGCAGTTGGGCACATAGAAACATGATTAATAACCTTTCCTGAGCATTTGTGCTGTCTATAGGATATGTGGTATAAATCCAGACCCAGGAGAACTCAATTTTCTGTACATCAGGCTGAAATTTGCTCTTGTGCAGGCAATCTGTGAAAGTTACTTGAAATTAGGAGTAATACTGACAGAATTATGAGGGAGTTTTTATAATCCTTAGATGAATGCTGAAGTTCAATTTAAGACTCTACTACAGGAAGGGTAATGATGAGGATAATGATAAAGAGATCTTGACATCCTCGGAACTGTTTTCATCACATATGAAACACCTGCATTTTTCATTTACAAGCCATGATATTTCTCTGTAACAGACATTTCCATTATGATGTCAGACACAACAACCTTGAATTGTCAAACGTTTTTACAGCCAGAGTCAACTAGTCAATATGGCCATTTTTGGGTAGTTTTGATCCCTGATGTTTCACCAGTGTGGCTGATATCTTCAGAGGTGGCAAGATGGAAATATCTCTGTGCCAGAGTGTGGAGTGGGTGAAAAATTACTGGGCATTTTATTTACTTCTCAGGGTGGGGTGTGTGTAGCATATCACATTTTTTTCTTATCTTGAAGTCTGCTGGGGCTGGACTGGAACTAGGAAACTCGTTTCCTGTATTTGCTTGAAGTTCATCAACAAGTCAATTAGAAAGTGTTTATCTTGTGACTGGGGGAAGTTCATTAGAAAGTCCATCCATCAAGTCCATTAGAATGCCCAGATATAGGGGGAAACATTCCTAATTGACTTGCTAATAAACTCCAACCAAGACCAGGAAAGGAGCTTCCTAGTTACAGTCCAGCCCCTGAAAGACTCCAAGAAAGGAATGTGATCTGTTGCAATCCTATCCACACTGAGAAGTAAATAAAATGTCCGGTAATTGTTCACACAATCCATAATCTGGCATGACGAGATTCCATCTTGTTGTGTCCTACCTCTGAAGATGCCAGCCACAGTTAGTGGTGAAACATCAGGGACTAAAATTACCAGATCATCCTGGAAAACCCACAACAGCCAACAACTTGTTCCATGGCCCAGTTACAAGTCTGTACAATGCAGACCCCACCTACACTTAATTAGGACACTGTTTCACATTAACAAATCACATTCACTGAGCTTGTGGAGGGGGGAGCCAGATTACATACACTGACTCTACCTTGGCTGCTGACAGTTCAATGGAAGGCATTAATGGAGCCCACATGCATGCAATTCTGTGCATGTCGGCTTCTGCACTATTGGGAAAGTTGCAAAAGGCCAGATCACTTGTAGAATACACATAAATCTTTGGCCATACCTTCTGTTTAATGTTCAGAAACTGAGGCGGGGTCAGCATACATAATCGTGGTCTCTCCTCCAAAGATTCAGTGAACATGACGTTGTAAGCAGATACAATATTGTGTCATACACAATATACTTATTCTGCCAACTTCAAATCCAAAAAATCTCAGATTATTGGTAGCTAATTATACTCTAACATTGCTATTGTAATACAGAGTTCACGGACCAAGCCAGTGAACAGAACACTGCATGGGCAGAAGGGCATTTTGGCCTCCCCCTGCTTGTCTTGCATTGAATTGTTTGCCCTGTTATGGAAGACAATATGGAACTATTTAGCTCCTTCCAGACGATGTTTGTTTGGGTAATAGCACAGGGAGGAAGGGTGAAGTTCCCTCTATGCTATGGTGACCAGATTTTAACATTGGTAAAGTGGGACACCATTGACTGGGAAGGTTCTTGGTTAAAAATTTGGTCTACGTGGAGCAACAAAAAGTTTCATAGAACGCATAGAATGCAAAAATAGTATTGTAATATATATTTTTAAAATTTCAACATAAGTACAATTTGCCAGGTACCCCCAGATATCCCTCCAAAAGTGGGACAATCTGGTCACCTTACTCTATGCAGGGACCATGCAGACTGGGACAACAGGGCAGCATATACAACTCCAACCCGGAGTACTCCATCTTGTCTTCTGGAAATAAACCCCAATTGTCAATCCCAGGACCTGTTAAGAAAGTATCTGAGAGAAAATCCCATTCAACTTCACATTCACTCTTTCCATCCCTTATTTTCTCTGGCTCAGCCACTTTGCCAGTCGCTTGAATTTCTATTTTAAGGTGGATTTTGAGGGATCCTCTCCTGGGCCAAATATGTCCAGTCTATCCAGCTGTAGAATAGGAGTGATTTGTTTTTTAAAGTATCTGTAAATGTTACATAGGAATAGGTTTAAATTTACAAGGCAGTGTTAAAAATTATTTTTTGAGGAATGCTTGGCTCCCCAGTTTTTCCTACCTTTTGTTCTATCCCTATCTGCAATATATTTTTTCTTTAAACAATTAATTGCTTTAAGTGGATACAGGATATACTGTATTTGCCGGTATATAAGACGACTGGGCGTATAAGACGACCCCCCCAATATTTCCACTCAACATATAGAGTTTGTTACATTACAGTACTATGGGCCATTATGGGCAGCTATGTCTATCCCAACTGAAGTGCACCCAGCGTATAGGACGACCCCCCCCCCACTTGGAGTAGTCTTGTACGTCAGCAAATACTGATTTCAATGCCTCTTACAGTTCCAAACCCCTTTCCGAGGAGTAAGGCCCATTGAGTAAGGCTCTGAGGAAGCCTGTTTACTATAGCTCTCTCACCTTTCTGGGAACTGCCTGTAGCCCTGAACTGGTCAGGACACTACCAATATCCATATCCCCCCCCCCCCCAGTATTGCTGTATACTGTTCTCTGCACTGCAGTAGAACTGCAGCTCTGAAAGCACAGTTCTGCCATTAAATGTTCATTGGAAAGATTTATAGGCCCTTAGTGTGCCATGAGAACATTTATTTTAATTCAATACCAAGATGAGAAAAGGGGAAAAAAAATCAAATTGCAAAAACAAAACCCGAACAGTAACAAACACCAGGTGCTATTTAGAAGGGAAGTACTGCACTGTTCCTTAAGAAAATGTTACCAAAAAAGTGTTTCTCAGCTTTATTAAAATGCTTCCAATCTTTGTTTTGAACACTGCCATCCTGAGGAAAGTTACATCCTTTATGTCTGTTTAAAACGATGGGCTTAGAAGGGTGTATCTCTGCCTAGGATAGTACTGTCATTGTTTTGTTCTTAGTTGTATTTGCATACACATACATTATAATTTCTGACTCATTCTGAAATTGAACATTTTTATTGCAGTAACAAACCCTGGTTAGGGAAGGGATTTTCTTGTTTTGCTTCCATCTGCTCTCTGTTAAACTAGGCAGTTTTATGGAACAGGAGTCATGGATTTGTTTCATCTACAGTAAATGTATACAGCACGTTTTATAGGTTTAACCTGAGACCCATTATTTCCAAGAACATTCATGTCTTAATAACTGCAGTGTTTTTTTTCTAATGTATGCACAGTTTTATAGCATCATTCACACTAGATATTGAAAAAATAGATTGGAAAGGGGGAAAACCTCTACATACAAGGGGATATTCTAGGTAACAAAATGATGACTTTATAACAACAAAGAAATTTTAACTATTGGCCTTGGCATACAATTTAGGCATGCTGGCGAATATGCAACAGAGCAGGCTGTGCCTACTGTATAAACTTGGATTGGTTTATTGGATTCTTGGGAATTGTACTTTTGTGATGGTACTGAACATGCTCTGTGAGAGCCCACTAGGCTTTTTCACAAAACAGATGTAATTCCAAGAATTTGATTGTAAGAATAAGTATCAAGCCAGTTTGCCTCCTCTTCCAACCGGCCTGCCTGTCTTGTCCAGTGGCCAGCCAATTGCCTTCTGTCCCCCACCCCCTGACTACCCCTCCTACTTCCACTTCCCTCTGAGGCTTGGAGGCATGAGAGCTGCCCCTGCTGGTGAGTTCCATAACAGCCACCTGAAGCCTTTCCAGGTCCTGGGGGGAGGGGGAAGCCATCCTGCGGAGAGGGGGAAGCTGTATTCCTGAATGCAGTGAGCTTGGCCGTTAGTGTGTCAATAATCAGCAAGTTCGTCTGTACTCCAAGTGGGCTAGGCTTATGAAAATCTCTGTACAGTGCAAGATCGGTCAGATTTCTCCCTCTCTGAAAGCAGAAAGACAAAAGCCATCTTCTTTTTTGTAGTTATTAAAAACCAAATTGATATGGCACAAGGAACAGAATGGTTAGACTGGGGGGATTTTGCAGGACAGGAGAAGGCCTGAAAAATGGCATCTCTGTGGTTTTACAAGAAAGCAGGTGCCATTCCTAAAAGCCTTTAATCTATCTTGCATAATGGTACTCTACAAATCCTGCTTGACCATAATCTGGCTCCGAGTGAACTATAGGTGTTCAAATGCCAGGACTGTTGATGCTGATAGTATTTTAAGCTGTTGATTAATTTTTTCTTTAAATTGAGTTTTAATCCACTGTTTTAAGTGTATTTAACTGTATCTATGGAATTATGTGCATCAACCTGAGCTGGGAGGGCAGTATAAAAAACATCAAATAAATAAATTAAATTAAAACATTGAGCAAAACTTTTGGTGAAGCAAGTATAGCTTCAAACTGGCATTTCACATTTTTTCCAAATGCAAGACTTCATACCATAGAACAGTTTCATTTACAGAAAGCAGTTATTTGGCAAAACCTACCCTGTTTTAGCGAAGTTTGTCCAATATGTCATAACAACTGCACTGAGCATGACGTCATTCTTTGAGAAGTTGCAGTTAAACAATTCAGTGGGACCAATCATAGGGATACCAAACACATACGGTACTTCGTCTCCATGTGCTGAATCAGCCCAGCTAGGCTTCATTTCACTCTGGCAATGGTGATAGAATGCATAAAAATATGTTGGGGAGCCATATTGTGCATGAAGATCAGCTGTGGCAACAGCTGGCGCAACCCACTGATGGTCAGTAAACAGTGCTACCAGTGTCTTCCTGCGAGTTTCGGGATTCTCCTTATCTGCCCAGTCTGTGTACATAAACTTAATGGTCTCTCGTAGTGTGTCTTTACCTTCTGGATAGCCATACAGATTGTCCACAAAATTGGAGACTGAAAAATCAAAATCATTTGGAGAGACTCCATCATCATTATCCACAATGCCATCCACAAATTTTAAGCCTTCCCCTTGGTTGACACCTAGCATGATGTCATAGTTGAGAAATTCTCCCTGCTCCATCAGAATCTGAGGGTCATCCGGAATTACATCCCCATCAATCACAGGCCCAAAGGCAATGTGGTATGTAGCTGGAGTGATGGTCTGTTGAATGAGTTCTTTGTAGTTCTTGTTCCGAAAGCATTCAACTAGGTCTGTAGTATCCAACATGTTGCAGCCCACTTTTTCTGCCAAAATGGCAGTGTATTTGGCAGGTTGATAGTTCACAGCCCAGCTGGATAGCGCAGTTCCACTCTGGATGATTGCCTTTTGGAATAGACCTGTCGTTGCAAGTTTGAAAGTTAAGACACACACAATATAGCAAAATGATGCTTGTGCATTACAAGAAGTCTACTCTCGCAAAAAGAAAATAGAATTCCAGATGGGGGGGGGGCAGCGGCATTATCTTGCTCTTAATTTTAGTTAGCAACTGTAAATTTAATTGGCTTCCTTCTCTCTCTTTTTTTATGTTTATCTATTTAAATTCTTTCTGATTTGAAATGATTATATACACAAAGCACAAAAACCATCATTTGTTTCAGTCATTTCCAGATTTTCAAATAGCCATAACCAGATCCCTGCACAAAACCCATATGTAGATGCATAAGGTCTGAAATTTACATATACTTGTAGAGGTCTGTGAGCTCTGCAAACACAGAGGATGAGGTAAGGATGATTTGAAAAGGTAATATCACCACTGGTCTGGAAACCAGTGATGAAAAAAAAAATGAAACAAAAGCTGTCACAAACGATCTCTGACATATGTGTAAGTGTCCTTGTTCAACTGAATTGTGATCAAGGGCTTTATAAGAATGTCAGCCACATGCAATCATCTTCTCTTGATGTGAACAACTTGCACAAATAATCCCCTTGCCACCAAAAATGTCAGGGGAAAATTATACTTTTTCCTCCTGTCTTACCGAAGCCATGCATCATGTAATTTAGGAAAAAAGTATGCGAGACTAAAATCAATTTAATAGGCTCGTCTTTCATCCTGCAAGACCATGTCCCATTTCTTACATAGGTGTGTTTTCAACTTATCACTGAGGGATTAGATCAGTTAGAATGTATCTGCATTTTTCTGAAGAAGCTTGGTGTACGGGGTCACAGTTTCAGTGGCATGGTGGTTTCCCCCCCATGCTCCAGTGATGCACAGCAACTAGTCTAGAGCAGCTCTTCATCACTAGAGCACAGGATAGTGAGTAGAAAATGTTTTTGAATCTATCCCAGATGGAGTTACTTTTCAGGTGTGTGGGAGGGAAACAGATCCCAATAAAAAGAACTGAGCTAGCATGCATTTGCATGGATGTGCACACTCTGTTTTGCAGGATATGAAAACTTTATGTGGAGCACAAAAATGTTTCAATTGTGTCCACAAAACTCAATTGCATTTTAAGGATGATAACTTATTTAAGTCGGACTGAGCATGGACGGAGCCACTGTGGAAGAAAAACAAATATTTCTGCTTTCTAAAGAATGTTTGTCCTACTGATTTTATGTTAAGTGAAAATGATACTGTCAACTGTGTTCATTAAATATTGGAACTGAAGCACACTGATATTGTATTCACTGTACTTGCTATTTACTTTTAAACAATTTCCAATTCCAAATGCATAGGTAAGAAGATTGATACCTTCTGAATAGTGAGACAGTGTCAGCAGACTAACACAGGATGCCCCTGCCCCTGATCCAAAAATAGTAACTCTTTTTGGGTCTCCTCCAAATGATCCAATATTTTCTTCAATCCATCGTAAAGCTTGGATTTGGTCAAGCAATCCATAATTGCCTTTTGCAGCTTGGTCTCCAGTGCTTAGAAAACCTACAAGGCAAAAAAAGAGAGAGATAATTTTAGCTCACCAGTCACAGAATTAGCTATAGGGCATCCACATACAACACATATATCCTTCTATCCTTCTTCCAGTTTTGAAAGGTCATGGTCCGAGTTGAATATGTTCAAAGCAATATTTAAAAACAGAGTCATTTCCCCACAAAAGCAGAAGGCTCGTAATCCTTTCCAGATAATTCTACATTAATAAAACAATACAGAATTGTGTTTTTTTTCTTTCAAGGTTTTTTTTAATGCTAACTCTTACTAGATATCAGCAAATAATTTCAATATGCCTCAGAGTTTGAATGATAATGGAATTTCTGCACTGTCAACTCACTACATAGAAGGAAAACTAGTACACCAGTTATACAGAGAGGGGAGCATTGTCATTTTCACAGATCCCTCCTATTTCTTTTCAAAAAATTCTGACCAGCAGTGAAACGTGACAATTTAGGCACACAGATATACCCTTAAAAGGAAAGGTGTAAAGCAGTCAAATAGTTTCAGTTTATTTCAATACTAAATCAGCTTTGAACCTTGCCATATACAATACTAACATCAGCAAATAAGTTTGCATGTCAAGTGGACCTAATTGGAGGCCTAAAAGAGGATGCCACACAAATCCTTGGGCAATACGTAGGCCACAGCTTTATTGCAACAACAACAACAGCAACACAAAAACACATGGCAAGAAGCATCAGTGCAACATAGGCAGATCCCACCGTCTCATGGCAAGCCGACCTCAAGAAACTCCCTGTCCAGTGGCTCAAGTTGGAGTAATCAAGCTACTAATTCTTTGCTTAAAGCCCAGCTCCTGTCCATCTGCTGGCACCTTTGGGGGTAGCAGGTCAAAGGGAAACACCATGGGCATTGGCCTCTGCTTGCTCCCCCCTGTCACCTGGAAATGCGAGCCACTAGATAGCCTTGCTCTGTTCTAAGGAAGCTTGCTAACATTGGTGAGATTTATTTGTTTATTTATTTATTTTATTATATTTATATACCAACCTCCCTGGAGGCTCAGGGCGGTTTACATACAATATAAGAACAATACATGAAACAGTCTATAATGTATGAATAGCCGTATAATATTAATAACTAATAGTTGTAACAATATAACAGTATAACAATATAACAGTATAACAATGCAACAGTGCAACAGTGCAAACAGGTCCAGAGCACTCTGGTGGAGTTCTGAGAGGGAGGGGGGAGCAGGGGCCCTTCAGTCGCTGTTGGTTATGCCTGGTCTCAACCAAATGCCTGGCGGAAGAGCTCCTATTGTGAGTGAATGTCATTAGAGAAGGAGCAAGGCAATAGCACATGCTCTAGAGCAGGGGTAGTCAAACTGCGGCCCTCCAGATGTCCATGGACTACAATTCCCAGAAGTCCATGGACATCTGGAGGGCCGCAGTTTGACTACCCCTGCTCTAGAGTCTCAGTCTTTCCCATTTGGCAGGGACACACCCATTTTAATTAAGGAATATGAAGGTCACTGGCTTCCAAAAAAGCTGAGGTTGTATTGTAGTTGGACATCATTCAGGAGCAGTCTGCTGGGAAATGAAAAAATCTGCACTCCCTTTTTTAAAGCAGGAGCCAACAGGGTCTTCCAGCAGCAGACCCATGGGGACATCCTACTGTGGCCCAAAAGAGAAAAAAATATGACCCAGTTACCTTTGCAGTGCTTTGCCATGCCACAGAGTGTATCAGGGCTTTAAAATATTAAAATAATTTTGCAGGTGGGATTTTCCCACCTTTCTACAACTTTTTTTTTAAATATACCCCACCCCCACCCCACAAGTTGAAACCTGTCTGCCACCACTTCATTTTCCAAGGGAAATCATTTCAGTAGTGGACAGGTGCCCTACTGAAATGTGTCCTCCATAGGGTCAGAAAAACTGGAGCATAAAAGTCCACAGCACTGCACTGGTGGCTGCCCAGCTCATAGAGGAGCATTGAGCTAGGGTTGGCGGTAGGGTTTCTTCTAGAAGGCTGATAATTATGGCACGGCTTTCAGGGTCTAGGTGTTGCAATGAGATTTTCAGGCTGGATTTGTTGCAGTTATGGGGATCTGTATCTCTGTGGGCTTGGCCTGAACTGATGTTAAATAAACAAGCATTTTGAGCTTGAGAATGGTAATTTTCTTTGTTTGTAAGAGGGATTCTCTCTCTATTTCCCACCTAAAGGGATTTGTCCAGAGGGCCAGCTATGATTAATAAGTTTTTCCAGAGAGCTCTTTAGGTAATTTAAGATGGAATCCATATTTGTATTTTCCCCAGTCAGGAAGGCTCTTGATAGGTTAGAGATCTTTGGATCCAGCCTGGATTATTCTGTCTTCCAGCAGCTGTTGGCAATTTAGTTCTTGCTCTGCCAGCAGCATGAGATAAGGTCAGTAGCTTATCTCTGAGCCTCTCAGGAACTGCAGCCTCAAGGTCAGTGGAGACAGATATTTTGCATCTTTTAACTGTAATTTATAGGTGGACACATTCATCAGCAAAAACTCTATTAACAAAGATTTCAAATGTGGCAAGGAATCTTAGCATATTAAGTAACATTGTCAGAAGTGTGAGGCAGCTGAAGGTCAGGAGAATTCAGAGTCCGTTTTAGTAAGCGTTTCTACTTCTTCAAGATCAATAGTTCAGCAGTCAAACATATGTTCATAAACAGGCATTATACCTTTTTAGGAGGGAGGGTTGTGTAGCCCACTCTCCTTTAATGAATAGGATTTCTTCTGCAGCCTTATGTGGCCTCCATATTTACATTGGGGGGGGGGTTATCCTGACCCTGGATTTTTGTTGTTGTGTTTGGAGGCAGGCATCCCTACATGGCCTCACACCCCACGGATCATGAGGGGATGGGGAGCTGTGCATCCTTCCTCACTTGTACTGGGACACAATCTGTTCACTCAGCACAGGTGTGTGTATCTTTGCATGTTGGAGTAGCTCCCCACCCCACACCTTTTCCTTAAGACTAGGGTGCATGTGGTCAGTAGGTCCCATTGCCTCATATGGAGAGAGGCAAAATGCACATCACAACAGCTGCTACCTGGGAATAGTGCTACCTGGGCCCCAACACACAACCTTCCAACATTTCACAGAAGAAAATATGGACATGTTTTCATCACTCCCACTTCTCGTATCAAGGATCACTTTTCAAGTCGTGTCCCCCTCAGTTATTACATGCTGCTATCTACTGCATGTTATACCTCCACAGTTTGTAATAACCAGTTGTTACATTGACTGTAGACCAGGGAATAGATATAGATAAGCCACTGCCTTTCTGTGGCATTTTGCATTGTAGGTGTAAAACTTATTAGAGCTGTTTGGCTGATTATATTGTATATTACAAATATCTTGTATTTAATAAATGGTGGCCAATCTTATATCCAAAAGGGCTTGTATCAGTTTTCGGTATTCCATGTCCATCTACAATTAGAGGTGTGCTAATGATTTGCTGTGTTTTGCTGAGAGCAGCTTGTCTAAAACCTTAAATTAATTCATGCTGACTGGAAAGATTTGGATTCTACATAGTTCACTATGCCCACATTCTGTTTGATACCTCTGTCGTCAAGCTTGATTTTAACTGAACAGTCTTATCTCAGCAAACTATTTAGGTGAGATGTACTTGTAAAAAATCAGGCTAACAGATCAAAAACTTCTGAATACATCCGATACCCATTTATATGCACAAAATCATGTTCAGTTGAAAAGGTATGAGACATTAGCATTTGTCAATGACTGGCAGAGCAAGTGCAGACCAAAATGACAACTAATACAACTGATTCAACCCCAATAAGACCTTAACAGATCATGATGTGTTAGCATTAAAAAAACATGGAATTCAGGCCTAAATATTAAAACTATGTACACCACAATTGTTTCAAAGAATATCTTACTTTAGTCTTTAGGGGGGGGGGGGAAGGATTAGCACAAGTTTGGGAGTTGGATCTCTGAAATCCATCCCAATAATAGTGGAGTCTTTCTGCAAAAAGAGAAGCCACCATCCAGTAAAAGGAGTTACAGTCATGTAAAACAGGCCATACTGTTATAATGCATTTTAATAATCCAAACCTGTTAAAAAATCTCTTGGCAATATTTAGTGTTTCTACAATAAAATATGAGCCTCTTGTGGCACAGAGTGGTAAGGCAGTGACATGCTATCTGAAGCTCTGACTATGAGGCTGAGAGTTCGATCGGGGGGAGGGAGATACAGGGAGGAAAGCTACTTAAGTGGAAAGGTCGGTGTTGAGGAGGAGGTGGGGTTCATGGTAGTGCAGGAACTACCACAAACCTGGTATTGAGGAAGGAGCAAAGAATCTAGTCCCTCTCCATTCTGAGACATCTACCACCAAGATAAGTGCTGTTCCGACCCGTAGCCCTTGGGATCCAACACCGTGGCAGACAAAAAGTGAACAGTAGACCCCGTGGACCCAGACAACATGAGTATTAAATATCACAGACATCACATATTCAATGAAAGAAAGGATTAAGGTTCACAACGCTTTAAAAGTAAAAGTTTTTTTTTCTCCTAAGAAAGAGTTATTTATTTGTCTTTATTTTTTGATCTTAACTTATAGTCCATCTTTCTTCCCAACTGGGACACTAAATGCTATACATTGTTCTCTTCATTTTATCCTCAGAAAAATCCTCTGAGGTACATTTGGCTGAGAGAATTGTTTGGTTCAAGGTCACTCAGCAAGCTTTCAAGGTAAAACAGAAAACCAAACCCAGTTCTTCAGATCCTAGTCTGCTGTTGTCATCCATTCAGTCTAGTCCGACTCTTGACAATCCCATGGCTCAGCTGTTGCCACAATCCCAATCACGCACCGCCTCCTTCAGCCGTGCAATGTCCTGGCCGGTGTCCATTATGAGTGTGTCTAGCCCTCATGTTCTTTGCCAGCCTGGTTTCCTTTTTTCACTGACCAATTCTAGCATAATTGCTTTCTCCACTGAGTTGGATCACATGATATGGTCAAAGTAAGTAGCCAGAATGTCTTGATTTTTGCCTACCAGTGATATATCCGACTTGATGTGCTGTAATATTTCTTTGTTTGTGATTTTTGCTGTCCATTGAAGCAACAGAAGCCTTCTCCAACAGCAGAGTTCAAATCAATTGATTCTTATTTTGTTTGATTTTTTCATCATTCAACTTTCACAGCCATAAGTGGCTATTGGAAATATGAAAGATCGAACTAATCTACATTTGGTAGTCAGGCTTATGTCCTTGGCTTTCTATGTTCCGTTCAAGTTTCTCATTGCTGAGCAACCCAGAGCAATTCACTGTTTTATTTCCATACTGCAATCATTTTGTGAGACAAGAAAAAATGAATTCTTGAACGCATTTGATCTCTTCACCATCGTTATTGTGAAATGTCCATTTTTTCCCAGTGGTCATTATTGTTGTCATTTTAGCGTTTAAGAAAAGGCCAAATTTCTTTCTTACTTCATTGTCCATTGTAAACAGCTGTTCTAGGCCTTCCTTAATTTCTGACAAGAAGGTAGTATTATCAGCAAATCGAAGATTATTAATATTCCTTCCTCCAATATTAATTCCAGTGTTTGATTCTTTGAGTCAAATCTCTCTCATAATAATCTCAGCATACACGTTAAACAGGATGGGGAAAGAATACAACCTTGGCACACTCCTTTCTCTATTTTAAACCAGTCAGTGTCACCAGATAGTGTATGTGCAATGGCATTTTGGTTTGCATAGACCAACTGCATCAATTTGATCAAACACACTGGTACCCCCAAATTTTGCAGGGCTTCCCACAATTTGTTGTGATCCGCACAATCAAAATCTTCCTTGTAGTCAATAAAGCAAATGTAGACATCCTTCTTATATTCCCATGACTTTTCCAAGATCCAGAACAGGTTTGTTATGTGATTACGAGTACCACACCCCCGTCAAAAGCCAGCTTGAATATCTGGTAATTCTCTTTCAATGGTTGTTGCTATGTGTTGTTGTATGATTTAGAACAAGATCTTATTAGCACGAGAACTTAAGATTATTGTATGGTCATTGGAACAGTTTTTTTGTGTCACCCTTTTTTGGTAGTAGGATGAACACAGATTATTTCTACTCCTCTGGCCAGGAGGAGTGGTTTCCCAGATTTTCTGGTACAAAGTTGTAATGGTTTGATTGGTATACATTTTAGCTGTTCCACAGGTATGATGTCAATGCCTGGGGCCTTGTTGTTTGGCATTTGACTCAAGGCTCGTTCAACTTCCTCCTCAAGAATGACCAGTTTAAGTTCCATTTCTTTTCATTTTGAAGTATGGGGAAAGACAACTGATGAATGACACCAATGACAGGTCTGAGCCTCTGGCAGAGTTTCTAAAAGATTGGCAATGCTTGCTCCTGGCTACCAGTGGTCATAGAGAACAGAGGGCCACCAGGAAGTTTCCCTTTATATTAAACAGCCAGGCCACCCCAATGTCAGCTCAGCTCTGTTCCTGTGATCAGAAATGCTGGGGAAATGAAGAGTTTATACGACACAGTGCATCATACATAGATTGTGCAAAAGCACAGGCCTGGGAAATAGGCCAGTATACTTAATCCTGTTCTCCCTCTGCACAGTATAGTGCACACACACGTACCATTGTACAGGACTCTTAGAGTCTGGCATTATGAAATAAGTGTGACCAAAGAGTAACTTTGATATAATGTGACTAGATCAGTGATTCTCAACCTTCATAATTCGTGACCCTTTAATACAGTTCCTTATGTTGTAGTGACCCCTAACCATAAAATTATGCAGCTGTTCTTTCACATAAATTAAACTAAAACTGACCAATGGCATGAAGACCCATTGTTCATGATTGTATATAAATTGTTTTGTTTTTTTTCCCTGGGGTTTCTCAGTTCAGTTCTGCCTCTTGTCCCACCGAGCTGCGCTGCCACCTGGAATGCCTGGCGGGAGACTGTGCTGCACTGGAGGCACTGCTGGAGTGGCTGGCGGCCAAGTGTGGTTCCTGCAGGAGGAGCGGCAACAGTGGTAGCACCCCGGTGAAGCTGCTCGCCCTGCCATGACCCCTATGAAATGGTCATTCGACCCCCAAAGGGGTCCCGACCCCCAGGTTGAGAACCAATGGACTAGATAAAAGAGATACTGTTTCTAGCCATTTGGACTACAGTTGCCTCTTGGTCAAATCTCAGGGGCTTTACGCACCGGGATCTTTGTAGCAAATTGGTCACTGAATGAAAAATCGCCATTTAAAATAGTGGAATTCGTCGTTATGCATACCTGCCTTTGTAGTGGAATCCAGTTGCGTTTTGTAGCGTTTCCCACAGGCTTCCGGTCTCGGCAGAAATCGCTAGAAAGGAAGCGCTATTGCCAAGATCGTCCCACCCCTGGCCGTCAAGCAGCCAATGGGCAGCCGTTAGCATGCTCCCAAACAGCCCCTTTCCCTTTAAGAAAGGTTTTTAAAAAAAAAAACAGACCCATTGTAACGAATCTGTGTAGATTCGTTGCAACGGAGAGACCCATCCAGCTGCCTAATGTGTTTGAGCTGTCGTTTGATCGTTTGATCGTTGCCACGCTGCCTCCGAGTGAAAAAAAAAATCCCCCCCCCTCTCACGGGCCCGATTTTTGGCTGAATGAATGTGTAAAAATTAATGGGAAAATACATCAGCAAACGGGCTTTTCTGTGGTTTGTGCTTAGTGACTAAAGGGGAAGGACTGAAGCCAGGGAAGCCTCTAATCAGAAAGAGGCTCGCTGGTGCGTTTATCCCCGCTCGCTCGGGAAAAAAAAATGGCGATCGCTTCGCCGGAAGATCAGAGAGGAGAGCCAGGGGGAGGGACTTTGTAGAAACCGCAACAATGTTAACGCACAGGTCTTTTTCGCTAGTGTTGCAGATTGGTTGCAGGAGTGTATCGCTTTCTGGAGGGTGAATCCACTTTTGGGGATTTCCCTGAAAGCGCTACAAGGAAGCGCTTTTTGCAGATTGGTTTCAGGTGTGTGGCAGATTGTCGACGATGTTGTGCAAAACAGCAAATCAGTAGCGTTTTCAATTGGCAACCATTGTGCTATTTTGAAGGCGTGCAAAAAGCCCCTCATTCTTTTCAAACCATTTTTGTATTTTTGAACTCTGCATTTAATCAAAGAATATAGAGCTTGCAGCTCTCTTCTATAGTATTGTCCAGGTTTCATTTTCCAGCCTGGATTACCATATATCAGAATTTTCTGATGAATCTCTACTTATTGCACAGGTACAGCAGTCCTTCTAGGGAAAAAAAGCAGGCAACACAGCATTTTTGGGTTTTTCCCTTAGTCTCTATAGCACAAAAAATCTCTGCTTTGTTTTTAATAGATAAATACTTTTCTGTCTGTGCTATGAATCTCTTTCAAGTAAAAGTTTAAAAAAGAAGTAAGAAACAGTTTAAGCACTAGTTCCCCCTCCCCCTGTTCTGAAAGCTTGGAAATTTCACACATTTATTAAAAGAAAAGAACAATGCTCTCACTAGGAGACAAGACCCAACGAACCTTTTAAACAGCAGAACAATTAACATTCAAAGTTGTAACATTTCTTTTTTTCAAGACAAGAATTCTGAATGCTGCTGTGGTTTTCAATCATATCAAATATGCTAAAAGGCAACGGAGACCACCATCAATGACTATCTGGTTTTAACAAATGAAGATTTTTTTTCTTTAACAGTTCTTTGCTGATTCTCATTAACTGCAAGAACAAGTTTTTGTGATTTGAAAATTAATCATTAAGGCAAAAAAATTCCTCATCTGAGACCGAACGAATGAACAACCATTTCTCCTCTTGATGAGGATATGTAACCTTTCATGCTTTGAATACCAGATCATAATGTTTGCCAAAAGCCATTTTAGAGTCAAGGAAAAGATCATCTGTTAGAACTAAAACATACAAAACTAGAACAGTTCTGACTTGCATTAATAAATGTGAAAAATATGAAAAGTACAGTGAAGGAATGCTAAGGACAATTCAGTATGGAAGAATTGGTGGTTGTTTATTTATCTACAAGCTTTGAAGCAAGGAATTCATTCTCAGTTCCACAGGGAGGGGAAAATTGTTGTTCATTAAGACACTTAACCTTTTTGGTGGCCACTGACTCCTTGCAAAGCACCCCCATCATACTAATTAATAGTTTTGGAGTAATCTCTAGGATATGTGTATATGTTGGACTAAGTCTTCTTTCTGGTTCATCACAGCTGACCTTGTACCCAAAATCAGGAACCAAACTGCATGCCCAATGGGGACAAGGCAACAGCAAATGCTTGGACACTCACCAGTTCATATCACAGTCTAATTAGCTCTGATTTTTCAACCAACAATTTTTTATTAATCAGCCATTCACAAAGTGTTTGACCCTGCTGAGCATGTTAATTTTGGCTGTTTGACTAATTTTCAACTGTTGTACAGTACAACTGGCTGTGTTATATATATCCTCACACAGTCCAATAGAAATCCTATGTTTATTTAGTCAATTGAAAACATTGGTAGGGTCGCCAGGTCGGTAAATAATCAGCAAATAATCACATAATTATATAAACCAGGGAAGTCTATGGCATTGTACTTCATTTAAGTCCCTGTTGTTCCCAGACTCTTGTCCCAAAATTCCAGGAGTTTCCCAGCCACAAACTAGCAACTCTACCCCCTTCTGCTCTGACCAGTTGCCAGGGGATACCTTGCAACTCGAGCTTTGGCTGATTAGCAAACTGTCATGGGTTATTCAAGAGTTGAGAAATGCAAAAGCCTTCTCAGATAAGGAGGTAGTGGTTGAGACAATTTTACAACTAACAATGGGTGCTCTACCAGAGGAAATGGTGCCTTTGGTTTCAGAAGGAGACCTTTAGTTCAAAGCTAGTATATGCTGTCACAAAATTGGTGTTGGGAACAGCAGAAGAAAGGGTGTAGCAGGCAGCATCACCTCCATCACCACCTGAGCTCTTGGAACATGGAGAGCCCAAGTGAAGAGGAATGTGCAGGTAAGGCATCAGAGTGCCTGGCTAGCAGGTTAGCAATGTTAAATTATACCTAATGCCAATGAGTCTTTGCAGGATCTGAACTAAGGAAATTGCAGTCAGGTAGGAAGTCTCTCAGCCCCACCTACCTCAAAGGGTGTCTGTTTTGGGAACAGGAAAGGGAAGCTGATTGTAAGCTGCTTTGAGACTCCTGCTAAAGCAAATTGGCATATAAAACCCAACTCTTCTTCTACTCCTTTGGTGTGCTATCACATTTGCACCTATGGTAGAATAACTCAGAAATAGGCACTAGGATGCACACCTGCACTGTGACCTTCCTGGGGGCTGACTACATGGCAGTACCTCCTACCCATCCCTGGATTCATGAGACCTGGACTCCAAACGTCAAATAACATTCCTGATCCAAGTGTCACCAACCAAACCTCCTGGAATTGGAGGTCATCTGCAGACAACATTCCCAGGCTCCTGGAGGTTCCATGTGGAAAGGAAAAGTCTACATCTTCCCAGTCCCATCCACATCAGCATTATTTTCCCTGCTGCAATTACCTGTGATGGTTACCCCCAAAGCATTCCTCCTTTTCAGATTACAAACTGTAAAGCTCACATGACTTACTCATGAATAAACATTTCCAGGGCAGAGGCTTTTCCTGGCTGCCCTGTGTCCCAGATGCCCGGCAGGGGGGCTTTTCTGGGTCTCTCACAGCCCCCTCTCCAGAAGGCATGCAGAGGCTGTGCCAAGAGGTGGCTTGCTCCCCCCTCCATGTCCTCTTAGCTGAAAGAGGCTAGGAGACCACAGCAACTTACTGAAAGCGAGGCATGCTTTGAGGCTGCCTTCCATTCCACCCAGCAAACTTCTAAAACTGACAGGAAGTTAGAGATGGATAGTTGTTAGCTCTTCCTATATGAAAGCTCCCTTCTAGTAGGGGCTAAACTAACAGGTCCATTTGGGAAATATTTCTGGGGGGGGGGGTAAGTATGTAGGGAGTTAGTTGTCTGCATGCAATTTGAGCTGATTGACCCACATTGGCAGAGTGTGATTTAAACAGATTTGCCCTCATTGGCAGAGTGTAATTTGAACTGATTGGCCCTCATTGGCAGAGTGCTTTATCCCTATTAATGGCACACCCCCTGGGAAGGCCAATGCAATTGGAACTGATTGTCCCACATTGACAGAGTGCTCTCTCTATATTGGCAACACACTCCCAGGGAGGGCTAATCAGGTAGAGAGTGACCTGTCAACTTGAGCTTTATTATGTTTATTGATGAGTTTCAATGACTTATGGCATCTTTATATTTCTTTAGATATAATATGTTTTCAATATGTTTGAAAACATCAGTTTTTTTGTGGGTACCTTGTTTCTTTGTTTGGCTATATTACACACATGCCATACAATAAATAAATAATACTTTCCTGATCACTATAGTCCCCTTATGAGGCCTTGCTTTGAGTACGTCCCTGAGTTCTTAGATGAGTGGCAACCTCAAAGAGGACCTTCTTGCTCATGGTCTTTTATTATGTGTTCTTATTTTGTATGCTTTAAATATATTAGCTGCCTTTGTTACCCTAAATGAAGGCAGAGAGGCAGGGTATAAACTGTTGTATAATTATGATTCTGACTGGCAGCTGGTAGAAGAGATGCCAGCCTCCATGTGGGACCTGGGGATCTCCCAGAATAACAGCTCATCTATAGACTGCAAAGATCAATTCTCCTGGAGAAAATGCATGGTTTGGAGGTTGGACCCTATAATACTGTACCCACTTAGGTCCCTGTCCTCTTTTAGTTCCATACTCCATCATCTAGAAGTTCCCCTACCTGGATCTGGCAACCATATCCCCTCATCCCTTGCCAGCAGCCAGGGGGGACCAGGCAACACTATCTGGTAGTTATATATAATTCAGAAGTTTAAATTTGATCTTGATGTACATTAATGTCTTTATCTTAACTGTGTATGTTTATATTTTGGAAGCCACTTTGGACATTATGAAAAAGCAGGATATAAGTATTTTAAATGAATAGGTAGTAGCTGGGTCAAAAATGGGCAAAGGCCTACATTTGGTATCCTTGAAAAAAAACAGGCTGCTGGAAAAATTTGGTGCCTCAAGCAAGGCAGCTAGGGTGTGCTCAGGGGTTTGCGTTATTCAGACAGACCGATGGTATAAATGTTTGATATATGCCTGTGTTCTAATCTACATAAGTCTCCTTGAGACATACTGTTTCTCTAATTTGTCTAATCTCTTCCAAAGTCAGACTTCAACCATCATTCCATGTCTCTCTTCTTAACATTTAATCTATTCTCTGAAATCTGACTGGATGCTTTCAAATGTGCTTGAACCTTCTCAAGGAACTGGCTTGACAGCCTCCTGCTCATCAGCAATGTATTTTCATCATTATTAATTCTTGACTTATTCCTTGTGGGCCTGTTCATCTGCTTGAGCTCTCTGATGCTATCTTCTCCCTGAGTTTTGGCACAACTTGAGCGCACCAGTCCCCAATTATTGTACATTTTGCTTTAAATTGCTCATGTTCATCTGAACAATGAATAGCTAAAAAAGACAATCCTTTCCAGGGTATGGAGCTTGTCCAAATGTGGCAATCCTTCTACCTGAATATCCAGTGAATATTCAACTCAGCTTCTTGAATATAACACATTTAAAATTAGAGGAAGAAGCTTTTAATAAGGAAGTCAAATAAAACAATAGTCCACGGACTAATTTAAGCTATTATGATTCAGGAGAGAGGGTGGAATTTCTTCCCTTGACCCCACAAGTAAACATGGCACATACCTAAACTTTTATTGGACTTCAAATATCATTGCATCCCAGAATTTGAATATTTAAAAGTACAGCTTTGGGGGGGGGGGGGAGCAGCAGCACCAAT
Organism: Paroedura picta; assembly: GCF_049243985.1. NCBI lineage: Eukaryota > Metazoa > Chordata > Lepidosauria > Squamata > Gekkonidae > Paroedura > Paroedura picta. Next base: position 81,417,549 of record NC_135374.1, on the reverse strand, counting down.
TCAACATATGTTACAACTAGGCATTAAAGTAGGCCATTGCCTCCAGAAATGACCATAGTAATCCTCTTACTAAGAAAAAAATAAAGCACACAAACACTTAATATATATTAGAAGACAGAGGAAGGGTCACACTCCTTAAACAGCTGTTCAGTAATCCTGGCATATTCTCAGTCATGTTTGTATTAGTACAAATGCAGGTATATTAGGTTTTGTTTTCAATAACAGTCCAAAAAGGCATTAAAATTTGTATGCATTTTTTTAAAATCTACAAGCTCATAACAAATATTTAATCTCTGTACCAGAATAAAGGGTTTTCAATCATTCTGCTTATGAATATGGATCATTTGAACCTGAGGTTCATGGCAGCTAACACTCTTTTCATTTTATATTAACATAAAATTGAACTAAAATGGTTGAACACTTAGATAAAACACTCCCCCACATGCAAATGTCTCTGAAGCCTAGGAGGGCTGGTATTTGATATGTTTCTGCAGGATGCTGTTACACAACTGTGGAGCTGCAACAGAAAAATGCCCTTTAATTGAGACCCAGACATAAAACAGAGCAGAACAGACTATTGAACACACTGAACAGACACTATTGTTCAGTGTGCCTGTAGGATACAGTCTTAGACGCACAGAAGCAAAACACTTTAAAAGTAATAATCAGCAACCTGATTCCACAGGAAAAAATCAGTACCTAGGCTGATTCTGCATGGCAGAAAAGGCTGGGACAGAGTCATGATGTTGCTGCCAGGCTGCCTTCCTCCCAAACCTGGCATGGATCAGGCCCCAGAAGCCGCACGCTAAGGGAACACAGATGTTTCCATATTCCCTTTTGGCACAGAGGGGGCCAATGTGACCATGCAGGTCCAGCTCCTCCCCACCCTTACAGAGACCAGCAGGGGGAACAAATGCCCTGGTCAGCTTTGCGGTGCTTTATGATGCTGCAGGGCAGAGCAGAGCTTTAAAAATTTATTTTGCAGGAAGGTGCAAGAGCAGATCCGGCACAGAACCGCTTTGATTAGATGCATGGGCGTTTCAATGGAGAAGTTTTACTTTAAAAAATGAACTGCCATTGTGGGCACTTTAAAACATGGAGAAAGGTGATTGGCTGCCTAGCTTGATTGATAGGTGGAGGAGAGTCGAGCGTAATGCATCTTGCTCTCTTCCATCATTTCAAGCAGGGATGCGGAGTGCTAAGAAGTCGGAGAAGGTGGCAGACAAAAGTGAGAGAGCCAGAAGGTGAGGAATGGCCGGAGGCACATTATTACTTAGTGTTACGCCATTTTCCTGGCATAATGCTAGTTTTTTCAATGTGTAGAACTGCTCTAACTGTTCATCCAAACCCATTTTTGTTGGGTTAACAAAGTGTGGTATAGCCACACTATTTCCAGCCCTCTGCCCTTTTTCACTGTGCAATCTTCTGCGGGCTTAAAAAAAATGTCCTAAGGTTTGAGTATTGTAGTGCTAAACCAATATAATAGTGTTATAGCGGTACCAATGAGATGCTGCTTTAGCACTGAAGTGTTATTTTGATTTATAGTTATAGCCTCCAAGGTCAGTCCCAAGTAGGAAACAGAGCCAGTTTGGAGTAGTGGTTAGGAGTGTGGACTTCTAATCTGGCATGCCAGGTTCGATTCAGCGCTCCCCCACATGCAACCAGCTGGGTAACCTTGGGCTCACCATGGCACTGATAAAACTGTTCTGACCAGGCAGTGATATCAGGGCTCTCTCAGCCTTACCTACTTCACAGGGTGTCTGTTGTGGGGAGAGGAATGTGAAGGTGACTGTAAGCCGCTTTGAGTAGGAAAAGCGGCATATAAGAACCAACTCTTCTTCTTCTTCTTCTTCTTCTTCTTCTTCTTCTTCTTCTTCTTCTTCTTCTTCTTCTAATAGTACAAGATTGAGATTATAGCAACATGAATCAGTATAGTCATAGACAGGCTGAATCTAGAATGGAAGGCTTTTTTTAACCAGACACAATTGAATAAAATCTTCTAAGCCACAATTTCCACCTGGGGGTCCATAAGAACCTCAAGACCTACAACATGATCTGGTAAAAATACATTTAAGCCATCTAAAACAGGAAGGCCAATCATGTCAACATCCATAATCATGACCAACTTGCCTTTTTTCAATTTCAGCTTGCTTTCCGCTTTTCATTTGGCCTTTGAAATATTACTAAAACATAGAAGTTAACATCAAACTATTGATGACATCCAGCTCCATTCCCCTAGTGATGCTGCCATTCAGTGTCCTGATGTAAATGCCGAATAATCAAGAAACTTGACAAAAATATTTCCTTCCATATCTTTTTGCTTTTTTACATGTGGTAAAAGGTTTCATCTATATTTTGATATTTGTAACATTTTCCTTTGTAGTTTTCTCAATATATTTTGGGGTGATATACCAATGGAAAAAACATTTTATACCAATTCTCTCTTAACACTTGGCTGGCAGTGAACTTAATTTATTTTCCCCCATAATGTTCCCATTGGTGCATGGGTATTTGCTCTCTAAGGTTTTGCATCCATTTAATCATACATTTTTCACTTTCACTTCTTCTAGCTAAAGAGGTATATATCCATCACAGTAAATTATATATATATAGTAATCAGCTGTTGAAACTCAGTTATTTCTCCTACAGCTCCACCTTCCATGATGACAATATTTAATCTTAAAACTGATTGGTAATATAATAATCATTGAATGTTGATTCCTTCATCTCTAACATCTTGCCTGGACTTGAGTTTCCCCTGAGTATATACCATATTGCCCTGTTTTTTTAAAAAAACAAACACATTTCCCATATTACCTATGGAATCTATTGTAATTATGTAACCTACTAGCTTCAAAACCTGTTCCTAAGAACGGGCCTTGAAAGGGTCCCCTCCCCTGGCCAGGCAGCTTAAGGTGGCTTTGGGCAGCAGCTCGCAGCCAGATCAGGTGGGGGCTGGGCAGCTTGTTAGCAGAGCCGGGACAGAGCTCCTTAGCAGTCAGCTAGTCAGCTCCTTAGGAGTCCTTAACGAGCAATCAGCAGGCCGGGAGGCCCTCGTCAGCAGGCCCAGCCTAGCAGGCCAAGAGGCCCTCGTTAGCAAGCTGTCCACCATGATCCTTTGCCCAGGGCCCTCTCACCTTCTGCTGGCTCCAGGCACTGAGGCGTCTGAGAGCAAAGAGGCTAGAGTCCAGGGATGGAGGGCAGGAGCTGCAGGGGCAGGGCCAATCAGGGCAAAGCTGGCTGCACCCTGATTGGCCCTATTCTATCTTGGACAGCTGGACACGTCCCACCCCCTAGGCTGCTTCATAAATATATAGAAGAAAAATAATGGATAAGGATGGTATGTAATCTATGGTTAGACTATTACCAAAAGTTTTGATATTTGAATATAAGATGACAGTGGTTAGAATAATCTATGCAGCAAAATGAAAACCAGATATCTGTCCAAGATTAGAAGAATGGGAAAATAAACTTGCCAATTATGCAGTAGTGGCAAATTAACAATTTATTTGAGAAATAGATCATTCTCAGTGTTTGAAATGAGATGAAATATATATTATGTAAGCAGGAGACAAACTTATAATGAGAAACAGTTTAAAATTTAGAATGAAAAACAGTTTAAAATTGCATAAAAATGTATTGCAATGCATATAAATGTATTACAGTGCAGAAGCAGAATGAGAACAAGTTTTTTGAATATAAATGTATAAAGCAGTGGATTTTATTATATATCTGAGATATATATTTTGTATTCATGTATAGTGGGAAAGGACTTATAGCAACTCTAGAATCTCTCTACTCAGGGTCTCATAAACAAGGATTCTATAGACCCATTGCTGACACTCTCAGATCCACCCAGAATATTTTGGAAACCAATTGGATCCATTAGTCTCCAAGGCAGTCTATGCTCTTCTAATTGGCCCACTATGAGAGGGGAATGCAAGCCATGCCTTAATTCACCACAATACATGTCTTTAATCACACAAAAGTCATTTTCCCATTGAATTTCTAATAGCACCAATATTTTATGGCTCAGCCTGCAGCATTTCCCTTACAGAAAACTGATACCCAGCTTAATAACACACTCCAAAGAGCTAAGACTTCCTGGTGTGAAATCAATCAGAAGCAAACACTGGGAAGAAATAAGCAGGCTAGTGTTCTGTAGTCTGGTTTGCCTTTTTTCTGACTACTATAGTTCTGTCTGCTTTGTATTGGTTCTTTTTTAGCTTACCACCTGCTGCCTAGACCTGCCTCAATCTGTAGGAATCAGTTGAGCATCTTCTTCCTTGCAAGACAAAAATCTTGCAAAGAATTAGTATATTTGCAGAGGTAGAAGGAGAAATAGCAAGGAAATAATGAATAAAGGAACGACAACAAAAATAATACATGAGAAATCATAGTGAGTCCCACAATAAAAATGTCAATCCAGCTTCCTTCTAATATAACTTTATTTACAGACATACATTGAAGAAAATCAAATGTTGGTTCAGCCATGAGTCTTGTTGCCCATCGCTTTAATTATTCTTCAGGCTATATGCATATGTTGATCTATGCATTTGTTTTCTAATATATTAAAATAAACTTTTTTGAGGTGCAGAATCATCCTAGAGTGGTGGATGTGGTGGTGATAACAGGTTTCTGAAACTATTATTGTTATTAATCATGTATTGGGAATCGGCAATAATTCTGCATATTGATTTGCACCTATGTATTCTATACATTTTGTTATTCATTAAAAGGGGGAGATACTTCTGACCTACTTCTGACCTTTAACTTCATTAGGGCAGAGGGAATAGCCAGTGCCAAACTGTTCCCTTGAAATGTTGTTCTGATAAGGTTTAACCACCACTAAAAGCGTCATGTAGATAATTTGGAATGTAAACTTGAGAGCTGAGTGTTGATCCAGGGAGTTCTTGCCATGTCAGAAATTCCAGGGCTGCCCTGGAGAATTTGGGTGTGGTCCTGGAGATGGAATGAGTGGTGGAGATCCAAAACATTGGTCCAAGTCATACAACTGGCCCCTAAGGTGAAGTTATATAACTTTATGCACCTCTGTTGTTCAACACTCAGGAGCTTTGGACACATAGTCACCTGTGTCTGATCTCTGCTTTCACACAGCTAAATATACACCATAAAGTTTTTCCAGTCTGGCATGTTCTTAGGTAATGTCATACTAGGTAAACAGGCCCTGCGGGGCTTCAGGACTATTAAGGTACTTTTTTGTACCATCCCATATACTTAGTAGGGAATGGCAGAACCAAGTGGGACTCAGGCATCCCCTGGGATCGAAGCACATCTCCAGGTGACAGAGATTGGTTCTCCAGAAAATGAGTGCTTTGGAGAGTGGAGTCCATAGCTTTATACTACACTGAGGTCCCCCCCCCCCCATTCCCACCTATTCCCAGTTCTACTCCCGAAGTTTCCAGGTATTTCCCATCCCAGAGCTGACAACTCTAATGCTCAGGCAGTTTGGATGCAAAGTTGCAGATCTGACTTTTCCTCATTGAGTTTGATCCTGAATAGGTAACGGATGTTTACATGGCACACCCTAAAGGTAGATCCAAATTGATCTAAGAATATCATCTTTGTTTGAAGATAAATAATTGCACTTTGCATTTGCATCTTCTATTGGAATTCGTGGCATGCCAGAAAGGGAGATTCGTTCAGAATTAACAAACAGAAAATATAGACACAGATTGTTTTGGTTGTTTCCCTATGGATTTGTTTCAAATTTCTCCAGATAAAGCTGCCATATAATGCACATCAAATATCATATTAACAATGAAGGACTGGGTGGATTGCTTGTGTTTCCCCCACAGAAAGTCATAAAAAGTATGGAGAGTGAGACAAAATAGGAGAAGGTACAGCATGACAGGTAGGAGTAATTGGTTTGCTGCAGGCCAGATTATCCAGTGTCTCAGTCTGTGCTTCAAAGAAAGGATGCTTATCATAATTCCTTTTCTTGCAATTTGCATTGAGTTGCTAGTTTCATTCTTCTACACTAGCAAATTTTGCTCAAAGTATGAGAGTAGAAAAGCAGGCAAATAAGAAATAGCAGGTGTTGTTTTTTTATTTGCCTATAGAGCCAGCCCCACACTGTGACAAACTGACAAAATATGTTACCTTTCAGTGATGAAAGGGAACTTGAGGGGTCTCCTTATTCTCTTTATGCTTATTAAAATAACAGATAAAACAAAATCTGTTCTCCTTTATATCACATGCCCTTGTTATGTACAGTATTCTGAACCACACTGTAAATTTATACAAGAGCATTACAATATTATGCCTTTCCTAATCATCAGTGGCATGGATTTTGCCTTTATCCACTGCTGCACACTGGGTTGAGACTACAATCACTACAATCTAATTCAATTTCAGTCTCTACCAGTTCAGACACCTCAGCAAAAATTGTAAATAAGGATTATTTGTTTCAATATTAACATTGTCAATTCACCCTGGCCACCAGTGGAGGATTGGGGTAGGTTTGACAAATCTAGATTGGGGACCTCCTGGAGACTTGGGGATGGAGCCTGGGGAGGACAGGGACCTCAGTAGAGTGCAATGCCATAGCATCCACATTTCTCCAGAGTAACTGATTTCTGTAATTTGGAGATGTGCTATAATTCCAGGGGATCCCCAGGCTCCACCTGGAGTCTGGCATTCCTCACTCTTCACTTACCAACATTGAACAGAGGTCTTTTGGCTATGTCAACATACTGATGGTAGCATGCTGCAACTCCTGGTTCTTGATGGGTATAGGCACCCCACCCTACCTCCCACATACGTTGCGGGGCCACGTGTGCTCCAGCAGTTCCCACTTGCCTGTGTCATCAGTGGCCGCCCCCCACTGCATCAACAGCAGCCGCAGTGAGTCTTGACTGCTAATTCCTCTTATTTATTTTCTCTTTCACAGCTGTTACTTCCCTCATGATCATCCCTGTTAGTCAACATGCATTTTTTCCTCCAGTTAGCTTAATCAGACCTCTTCCATCCTGACAAACTGCCTTAGTAGTGATAGGGCTTCAGCGAAAACAAGATAATGCTAGTTAATCTAGAAACAAGACTGCCCTCCAATTCTTAATCACTGCATACATAAACAGAATCGAGAAGAACTTTAAAAAAAGATCAAATGCTTCTACTGTTTCTTAAACATCTTGCTCATAACAAGATAATTAAAGAGGCTAGATAGAAGGGTAACTATCCGCTGAAGTGATCTTATATGTGCAATCTAAATAGGGTCAAACATACAGCATCCCAAACATCCCATGAAGAATAAAATGAGAATATACTCAGGGGCGTAATTTCGCTTGCATCCTCCAAAATGAAAATACTCATTCCCCACTCCCTAACCCCCCCCCTACAGTTTCAGACCAGAATCCAAAAGTCTTCCAACTAGAATCTTTGGTGGGTGTAGCATGATTTTCTTGTTGAATATTCTCCCTAACTTATGGGAGCATGCACATCGAAAAAATAACCTGTGTCCCATCACTACTGTCAGCAGAGCTTTTAAGCCTTTCTCCAGCTTAAGTGGCTCTTTTCCCCATGGAATTTAGAGGAAGGTTCCGTATTTTCCAGTTAGGATATGATACAGGCTACTGTGACTAAGAAATGGGGGAACTAGTGTATCAAGGTATTGATAGAATTTGGTTGCTGTGTGAATTATGGTGAAGGTGGGAAGTGGAAACACTACTTAAGATAAGCGGTTATGTTTCTGAATATTTCATTATAATTTTTTTCTGGCTCTTCTCTCCTCTGAGCTAGAGATGTGTGTGTGTGTGTTTCTTTTTTGGGGGGGAGGGGGAGGGGGTTGCTTTTGTTCATTTGTTTTGCAACTGAAGCCCATCTGGAAGCCATGACTTAGTTCCCCCAGAGTTCTAATCCAAGTGAAAGGGCATCTGCTGATGAGGAGACTTTCTGTATCCCAGGAACAAGATTTTAGAAGCATTTCAGGCTGCAGTGTGGGGAAATTGAGAAAGTTGTATTCTATGATCAGGTACCCTACAAGTGGAAAAACTGTAGGGCAACTAAGCAAATATCTTGGAAAGGCCTGATACTTATTAGTGCCATTTAGGACTTTATTACTCAGTAAAGACCCAGAGGTTGCTTGCTACTATTTCATGTATTCCAAGGTGCCATAAGAAATCTGTGAAATCTAATGAGAGGGTACTGTTGTACTGCATAAAGCGTTCACATCTGCCCATTTATAAACAACAACAACAACATCTCTTAGAGAAAGACTTGAAGTTCAGAATGTGTTGAAATCATTTTTATAGATGTTGGTTGGTACTACACTGATTTCCCCTTCCTTTTTTGTCATTATGGAGGCTGAATCCCTCCAGGTGGGACCTGGGGACCCCTTGGAATTGCAGCTCTTCTCCTGACTACAGAGATCAGTTCCCTTAGAGTAAAAAGCTCTTTTCGAGGGTAATTCTTGCCCTCCCTAGGCTCCATCCCCAAATCTCCAGGAGTTTCCTAACAATTTGGCAGCCCTACATCCCTATCCTCTGTCAGTGTCCAGAGGAGACCTGGCAACCTTAAGCCTGCCCCATAAGCTAAGGTGCATTAATGTCTTCTGCAGAGTTGTAGTAGATTTAGAACAGGCATTGGAAACTCCTTACTGCTAAGTAATGAAAATTTAAAATGTTCCTGGAAAGACACACTTGTGTGACAAAGTAGATTTCTCAAGTGTACTATTGCAATCCAGCAGTAAATAATGTAATCAGGAATAAGTCACAAAAGAAGGTTCAAGAAGTTAACTGGTCGGCCACAGGCAGCAATTGCTGAAAATAAAGCAAAGATGGATATTTTAAGTTTCATTACAAGCTTCAGGGAGGAAAAGGATATTTTAAATGAAAGGATTATGGAAGATTAAGCATATTACCAAATGGCAGATTTCTTTTTGAAAAGCACCTTAATTGGCCAAGAAAAGCAATGCTATTATATTAATAACTGGCAACAAAAATGGTGCTTACATGAAAAATAAAGCCAGTAATACAGGAACTTCTGCCAGGTCTATTTTTATTGCACTAAAGATATCAAAAATGTACTTCTATTAATAGCTTTTGCTTTTTTTATAACTTCAAAATATTTATTTTAACTTTAAAGGCTATTTTAATTTGTAGTTATACTATAGAAAGAAGCTTCAGATTGTGATCTTTAAAAGCATCTCCTTCTACAAAGCTATAAGAAGACCCATTGCTTCCTCTCTAATATTCAAGTCTGATGTTAAACCCAGATCTGATAAATTCTGATAAGTGAGAACAAAGAAAAATCAGGAGGATATTAATCTTCAAGAACCATTGATCCATATATGAACTCATATTCCCATTGCATTCATCAACATCTTCTCACAAGTCTTCCTTTTAGGGTTACAATTCACCGTTGGCTGCAGAGGAAAGGACACGCAGTAATGGGTTTAAACTACAAGTACAACGATATAGGCTAGATATCAGGAAAACATTTTCACAGTCAGAGTAGTTCAGCAGTAGAATAGGCTGCCTAAGGAGGTGGTGAGCTCCCCCTCACTGGCAGTCTTCAAGCAAAGGCTGGATACACAGTTTCTTGGATGCTTTAGGATGCTTAGGGCTGATCCTGCGTTGAGCAAGGGGTTGGACTAGATGGCCTGTATGGCCCTTTCCAACTCTATGATTCTACCCTTCCTTTTGCAGTCATAGAATCATAGAGTTGGAAGGGGCCATACAGGCCATCTAGTCCAACCCCCTGCTCAACGCAGGATTAGCCCTAAGCATCCTAAAGCATCCAAGAAAAGTGTGTATCCAACCTTTGCTTGAAGACTTCCAGTGAGGGGGAGCTCACCACCTCCTTAGGCAGCCTATTCCACTGCTGAACTACTCTGTGAAAAACTTTTTCCTGATATCTAGCCTATATCGTTGTACTTGAAGTTTAAACCCATTACTGCGTGTCCTCTCCTCTGCAGCCAGCAGAAACAGCATCCTGCCCTCCTCCAAGTGACAACCTTTCAAATACTTAAAGAGGGCTATCATGTCCCCTCTCAACCTCCTTTTCTCCAGGCTAAACATTGCCAAGGCCCTCAACCTATCTTCATAGGGCTTGGTCCCTTGGCCCCAGATCATCTTCGTCGCTCTCCTCTGTACCCTGTCAATTTTATCTACGTCCTTCTTGAAGTGAGGCCTCCAGAACTGCACACAGTACTCCAGGTGTGGTCTGACCAGTGCTGTATACAATGGGACTATGACATCTTGTGATTTTGATGTGATGCCCCTGTTGATACAGCCCAAAATGGCATTTGCCTTTTTTACTGCTGCATCACACTGCCTGCTCATGTTTAGTTTACAATCCACAAGTACCCCAAGCTCTCGTTCATACACAGTGCTACCTAGAAGCGTATCCCCCATCCAGTAGGCATGCTTTTCATTTTTCTGACCCAGATGCAGAACTTTACACTTATCTTTATTAAATTGCATCTTGTTCTCATTTGCCCATTTTTCCATTGTGTTCAGATCTCGTTGAACTCTGTCTCTATCTTCCGGAGTATTTGCCAGTCCTCCCAATTTGGTGTCATCTGCAAACTTGATGAGTAGTCCCTCCACCCCCTCATCTAGATCATTAATAAATATGTTAAAAAGTACCGGGCCGAGCACCGAGCCCTGAGGTACCCCGCTACTCACCTCTCTCCAGTCTGATGAAACACCATTGACAACAACTCTTTGAGTGCGGTTCTCTAACCAATTCCCTATCCACCTAACTATCTGAAAATCCAGATTGCAGTCCTTCAACTTATCCATCAGAACATCATGGGGAACCTTGTCAAAAGCTTTACTAAAATCCAAGTAAATGACATCAACCGAATTTCCCCGATCCAGCAAACCTGTTACTTGGTCAAAAAAGGAAACTAGGTTGGTCTGGCAGGACCTGTTGGAGACAAATCCATGCTGACTTCCTTGGATCACCAAATTGTCCTCCAGATGTTTGCAGATCGCTCCCTTTAATATCTGCTCCATTATCTTCCCCACAACAGAGGTCAGACTCACTGGTCTGTAGTTTCCTGGGTCATCCTTCCTCCCTTTTTTGAAGATCGGAATAACGTTTGCTCTTTTCCAGTCCTCCGGGACATCTCCAGTCCTTAAAGAGGTTCCGAAGATAATGGACAAGGGCTGTGCAAGTTCTCTGGAAAGTTCTTTGAGTACTCTCGGGTGCATTTCATCCGGACCAGGGGATTTGAACTCATCCAGTGCAGCTAAATGCCTCTCGACAACCTCTCTATCCATGTTAACCTGCCACCCAGACACTATCCTTTGGCTACGGCCATTTCTAGATGTGCCTAAACACTTTGATCTGTGGGAAAAAACAGATGTAAAATAGGCACTAAGCCTTTCTGCTTTCTCTGCATCTTTTGTTAGAGTTTGTCCATCCGCACCCAACAGTGGGCCTATTGCCTCCTTTACTTTACGTTTGCTCCTCACATAACTGAAAAATCTTTTCTTGTTACAATGGGCTTCCCTGGCCAATCTTATCTCACTCTCAGCTTTGGCCTTTCTTATGATTGATCTACAGTGCCTAGTAACCTGTAGGTACTCTTCTTTAGAGCTCTGTCCTTGCCTCCATTTCCTGAACATTTTTCTTTTCTTTCTTATTTCCTCTTGAAGTTCTCTGTTCATCCAAATAGGCTTCTTAGAGCTCCTGCAGTGTTTTCGTCTTTCTGGGATAGTCATTGATTGAGCATGCAAGAGCTCTTGTTTGAGTAGCGCCCACCCTTCACATGCTCCCTTCCCTTCCAGCATTCTCGTCTCTACAATTCTGTCCCTTCCCATCACTTGTCCTTCCCTGTGCCATATATCTCACCTCTCTGCAGTATAAATACGTGTGTGAGAGCAAGACAGACATTCCATGCGGACTTTATTCTTTAAAGAGAATGTTAGGAATTCAGTTTTATGAAGGACACAACAAAGAATAAATAACTTTAATATTTTATTGCCAAACAAGGACTGTATTCCCATTCTTCCCTGAACACTTTTTTGTAAAACATTACCACCCCCAGCTCCTCTTCTTCAAGACAGCAGGGATCCTTTGTAAACTCCAGTCCTCTGTGTTTCTTGTAAGGACACAACTCTAAATTACAACCATCACCACAGAGCACCCAACTGGGACTTATATTTCCTGCAGATTTTATTTCCAATTGTACTCAGCATGACTCACTACTGGGACCGATGGGAACTGAAGTTTCTGTGGCCTCCTGAACTGAACTAGAGGGCACAACTGCTATTAAATGAAATGTAAAGGGACATCCAACTGTAGATCTCCTGTGTCTCATTTAGGTTGGCTCTCCTTTCTGGTTTGGGGGGGGGAGTCCCTATAACAGCACAGCAGTGCCATGAGACACTTGACCAAATCTAATTTAGTCTCCAAAAACTCCCACTACTTCAAAAAATAAATCTAGAGAGGGAAGGGTTAGAAATCCCTGATGATGGAAAGGACTAAGATGAACAATTCTGCCCTGGTTGACTTACACAAGGAACTTTTAATTGCTTTTCGTTTATATAGGATGTGTCTGTTGATAGCTATTTTTGGTCATTTACCTAAATCTTCTTTTTTTGATTACTCTTGTTTCAATGTAGTAAAATCATTTTAAAGAAGGAATTCCAAAGAATATTTTTAAAACAAACAATGAAATACTAGAGCTCATAAAGCTTAATCTATCACTGGTGGGCAAAACCACAAAACTCTGGCTCACTTACTTTGGCCATGTCATGTGATCCAACTCAACAGAGAAAGCAACTATGCTAGAATTGGTCAATGTTAAAAGGAAACCAGGCTAACAAAGAACGCAGCAGTTAGACACAGAAAGAACATTACACAACTAAAAGAAATGGTGCAAGATCGAAAATCACAGCTACAGTTGAGCCATAGGATCACCAAGAGTCAGACTTGCCTGAATGGCTAACATCATTTATTTTATTTACACTCTAGTTTCCCCCACCAGGTTTAAATGGATTCCGGAGAATGGTAGAGGACAGGAAGGCCTGGAGAATCATTGTCCATGGGGTTGCTATGGGTCGGACACGACTTCGCACCTAACAACATCAACAAAATTTCCCCCACAAAGCAGCATGCATCATTCTATTTCATTTTATCTTTGCAACAAACTGTATTTACAGAGATTCCTAAAGCAGATCTCTCTCTGTGTGTCTCTCTCCCTCTTACTGCATGTCTCGGTGTGCCTCACAGCAGGAGGCATAGCAGGTAATCATGGGTGGTTTGTAGGAGGGAAGGAGGGCTGGTGTGCAGATTGAGGCAGTTCTATCTGCCTGTCTTTCTCTCCCTCTGTTGCAGCCAAGGCGGCTCTCTCTGTGTCTCTGTCAGCAGCTTGGGGCAGCTCTCTCTGAGTCTCTCTCTGCCTCCCTTGCAGCAGGAGCAATAGGAGGGAATGAGGGCTCGTGTGCAGTCTGGCAGGGCTTTGTGTGGGTCTCTCTCTGTCTTTAGCGCGTCTGAGAGTAACGTGGCTAGTGTCCAGGGGGGGGGGGAAGGCAGGAGCTGTAGGGTCAGGGCCAACCAGGGTGCAGCCAGTGCACCATGATTGGCCCTACTCCAACTTGGACAGTCAGACACATTCCATCCTCCAGGTTGTTTCACAAATATATAGAAGAACCATGGATATATATGGTTCTTCTAGCCACTGTTTATATATATATAATCACTATTGCATGGAACAGCTTAACACTTTTTTGGAGCTTAACACTTTGTTCACTCATGAATGATATATTTCTGATAACATGAGAGGAGTGGGTTTCAACGGATTTTCCTTCATATTGGAAATCCCTGTACTACCCTGTGCTCTCCCCGAGGGTTACATTTCAGAAGCAAAACAATCTAAAGTGGGAAGGCGAAAAGTCCTGCTCCTTGACTGTTCTGTTTGTGGAATTTAGGATTCAATTCATACAGTTTTGTGTATCTATATTGGCACTACTGTTTTTAAAAGCACAAAATGCATAGACCCAATGGCACTTTAGAGACTAACAAAATATATGCCAGCATAAGGTTTTGTGAGTTAGAGCTCACGTCATCAGAACTTCACTTTCACTCATGAAAGTTTACGCTGAAATACACTTTGTTAGTCTCGAAAGCACCATTAGATTCCTGTTTTATTTTGCTGCCACAGATTAACACAACCACCCATGTAGAATTATGGTACATGAGTGAATACTAGAGTTTCTTGAGACATGCTGTTTTTCATAAATTGTTCATCATGTGTGAATTTTAAATATAAATTATAATTTGAAATAATTTAAATTATCTTTCATGCCTTAGAATTAAACTATTATTCCAGCACCATAAGAGTCATTAGGAAGAAAAGACAAAATATGATAGAGCAGCAGTTAGAATATACTGATGAAGTCATCTGTAAAATAAGCACCTTGTTTTATCAGAGTGTTGACTGTAATCCATGATCCATGATTTGGCCTGTCTCTTGGAATTACAACTTGGCCACATCCATCCGCGACCTGCAAATCAAGTTCCTTAGAATGTCAGCTCCACAGACTGACTTGCTTAATGTGAAAGGTAAAATTCTAAACATTTGCCTCTTCTATGGAAAGGGCTGGTTGTCATCACTCGCTAGCCTGACAATGACTGATCGCTATTCTGACAATGACTTTGATGAAAAGCCCAGCAGCCAGAAATAGACCTTAAAAGAGAGCCTGTTACCAGTGACTTTTCTTGCTGCATACTCCAGGGACTTCTTGTGAAGATGATTAATAGAAATTGCATGCAAGTCCCTCTGAGAAGTTACTACGTAAATGGCTCCCAATTAAAGTAAATGGTTTATGCAATCCCTGTTCTTTAACCCTTTAATTCTGGGTGTTCTCTTTAACAATAGTATGTTAAGGTGAACATAGTATATAACAGTTTGGACTGGGGATCCAGTTCTGCAGGCACCCAAAATGGCTGCCCCATCCAACCTCCAATGTTTCCAGTGGTGAGGAAAAAAGATTATCTGTTCTTGTTTTGCCATTGGGGGTTCTTTCTTTCTTTCTTTCTTTCTTTCTTTCTTTCTTTCTTTCTTTCTTTCTTTCTTTCTTTCTTTCTTTCTTTCTTTCTTTCTTTCTATTCTATTCTATTCTATTCTATTCTATTTATAGATTTGTATACCCCAACAGGTCTTGCGGCTGTTCACAATAAAAACATTAAAAATACAATAAAACCCCCATATTTCCCATTTTACAGAAATACAAGCAATGATGGAATTCTAAAAACCTTCTAACCCCACCTTTTTCAGCCAGAGGCCATACTGTCAATTCCGTGAGAGAGGGAGCTGGACTGATGGACCTTGGGGATCCATGATTGGAGCCCGGGCCCTTTAGGTGTTCATAGGATTGAACCCTCTGGCTGAAATCTATAGTGTAGTTTGTGAATGATTCCCCCCTCCCGTGCCCATGAGAGAAAGCATCATGGCCAATTTTAACACTGAATATTTGAATGTAATATGACTTACTGAAAGTTTCATAAGTAATTGAACTGAAGGACCAGGGATTTTAAAAACTATTTAAGAGCTTTATTTCTATATTGTTATTTTTTATTCACAGAATTTTTTATTCACAGAAATGACTTTCTGCCCCCACCAGCGTCACCAAAGCAGCTAACAGCTCAAAAACATACAAATTTTCATGAAACACAGCCTTAAAAATGATATGTATAACGTATTTATAGTAAGAACATCTAAATGAGGAAGATCTTTATCTGATTATCCCAGTACACAAAGTATGCAAGTTAGTAGGGGTACTAATCACTAGGTATTAATTGCCTTAATTATGGTTTTGCCTGAGAGTTTTAAGAACTCTCATCAAGTAATCATTGCGCATCTTCGGAAACTATTTTCAGTATAGTGTGATTAAGTGAACACAGTTCTCAGTACATTGTGATGACTGCATTTAAATTAATCCCATCCAAAATGCACATAAGGGTTTTTATAAATAGCGGCTTTCTTTATCAACCACAGTACATTTTTCTGATGATGAAATGCCAGATATCAAAAGCCAAATCACAAATATATATTCAGATAAACATGAAATTGAACCAAGTCCATGTTAGCATTGTATAAACCATACATATCAGAACTATGGCCTATACTACACTAGGTATGATGTCTTGTAGCTTGTGCAACTTTGTACTGTGTTCTAAATTAGATCTAGAAACACTACTTGTGGGAGAATGGGAATGCTGATGACCCCAGAGCCATCCTGTATCCCTTTCCCATTTCCAGTTCTCAGGTGTGGCTAGAAGGGATGTGAAGCTCAAAGACGGAGGGGGGGGATTTTAATAGAGTCAGATATCAGGAAGCCTAAAAATATTGATATCTCTTGTTTACCAAGTTCCAAATGCCAATTTCTTTGGGATTTCAATTTTTTCTGGCTCCATTGTTCCCTATGGAGACTCTTTTCAGAGGGCTGGAAGGGCTGTTTTTAAAACTACCGGCAACCAAAAGTACAGTGGAATTGCCGGTCTCTAGCCTTTGAATAACCCCAACGTTTCAAGTGGGGCCACTGAACGGAATAGCCCCAGCCACCCCTCTACTGATTCCTACAGGAGGAAAAAGTTAAAAATGTAAAACTGGAAAATCCACATCAATGTACAACCCAAGAATCACTGGCGCCAAACTGAGTAAGAATGCTGCTTTAAGCCCAGCAAATGTAAAATCAGAGAATTGAGCCAATATACAACCTGAGGATTTTCATCAATGTCAAACGCAAGAATCCACCACAAAAACAGACTTGACACAAAGCAACTTGCATAAATTACACAACTTTGCATAGTCAACAGAAACATTTAAAAGGGTATAATCTAAGAAAAAAATCAACCTGGCAAGTTGCTATCAACCCCAGGGAGACACAAGAAAATCCAGGATATCATCTGAAGACCTGAATGTATCAAATATACAAATGTATTTTTGACATATATTTGGCTCTTATATTTCAGAATGTTAATCCCTAATGGTGATGTCTGCCAAGTTCCAGTGAGCATGAGAGAGTTCCTTGCCCCAGTTCACGTTTCCTGCCATTGCTCTGAAAAAGTAAAAACTAGTTGCCAGCCAAACCGCATGACATCATGTCCCCAGTATTCCCAGAAGTGATGTCTATTCTGTCTAGGAATGTCAGAAACACTATGAGTTCATGGCATTTCCTAGAGAAGGCTGAGTAAATTCTTGTCTCCCCCCCCCCCCAAAAGTGATGTCATGCCATATTAATAGCAGCCCTCCCATCCATCCTTCTATTTCCCACTATGGGGTTTGGCAGGGGGTAGAATAGGCTAACATGCAACATTTCTTCCCCTCTTTTCTCTGGTAACTGGAACCTCTTTCTATGAGAAACTCTTTCATTACTACCCTTAGTATCCTGCTCTCTTTAAAAACTGCATGTCATCCTCCCCCTTCCCTAACTTGTCCATGTTATCTGTGAGGTATCTTGAACTTCATTATAAACTGTGACATTCTGTCACCTTGGCAGCCCAGCAACCACCAAACCAATTCTGATGTGATTAGCAGTATCTCTTGTTCTAGAATGAAAGACAGAATGACAAAATGGTTCCCTTCATCTAGTGTGTTGGGTTGGGGAGTCTGTTCCATTCAGCTGGGGAGACTCCCCCACAAAAACGCCTCTTCCCCGTTGCATCCTACAGTGCAATCCTAAATGAGGTTATATCATTATATTACAAGAAAAGTAGACAGATTGCTTTGTCATATTTGAGTCTACTCTTCAGCCTTAATCTACACATTCTTCAGCCTTAAGAACTCTCGTCTTCAGCCCTATTAAAGAACCGTTTATGAAAACCAAACAAAAAACAAAAGCAGTTAAAGCAAAACATGTACACTGAATGATCAGGAGCATGTGCCCCAAACAACTTCTGAATGTATCTGGATTCCATGGGCTTCTACAAGTCAATGTATCACGGTAATCACAAGCAGGCTGGGAACTTAATTCTCAGTATAATGGCAAACTTATCTTAAAACAGGCATCTTCAGGCATCCAAAGACAACAATTACATGAATCATGCTATAATTATTACCTCACAATACCTGAGTCAAATAATAAAAATGTGCTCTGTCTATAGCTATAGAAAAAGAAGAAGTATTCATCTTTTGTATTCCATGTAAGATTTTAGTAAACTCGAGCAAAACAAGTCTGTTGAGGCAATTCTTTATAGCTGAAAAAAATGCCTCTCTCAGCAGAGATCAAACTGCATCACAATAATAAAGCAGGTATTTTCTTGAGATTGTTCTTCTACCTCTGGGCTTCTCAAATAAGCTCAAGATTAAAAGTGGGGGGATAACAGAAAATGAGCCTTCAGGCTTAGATTTCCACAGCATTATATTCACAGGTTCCTTTTTTTGTAGTTTCGCAATTACGTGCATTAAAATGCAACATAGATTCAAGGCCTTTACATATACAGCAGTTATTGATTTTAAAAAAAAATCTATATTTTAGAGGGAGACTACATTTTGTACTGAGACTGAAAAGTGCAATGACTCTGGCTGACACTAGAGATATGTTCCAAAGACATTATTAGATTCCAGAGATCTATGATATTTCTCAAAGGCCACACACAAAAAAAGTTCAAAGCTTCCTCTAAGCAAGACACGAATGTTTCATCAGTATAAGGCTCACTGGGTGATTTTGAGCCTGCCCCAACTCTAATCTAGTTTAAAGGGTTGCCATGAAGGTATAATAAAGTTGTCTTGAAATCCATATGATGTCCCAAGGAAGAGTAGAGTATAAATTAATATCTTCCTTACCATACCTCCTCCGTGCCATATCATATAAATTAATATGCTCCATACCTGCAAAGTTACCTACAATTGAATTAACATCTAAAATGAGTGCTACTTCTGAAAGTCAAGGGAGAACATACATTTCTTCCTAAATAAGAGTGTATTTGGTATAAACATATTGCACTTTATTTTTTGTTGAAACACTATTAAAAATGCAGACGTAATATGACTATAAAATGACTGTTCCACTAATTTGCACACACACACACGCACTATCTTAGATATTTTTGATTTTGAACAGTGAGTTAAAACTATCAGCCCCCCCCCCCCATATTGTGTACAGAGAGGCATTTCCTCCAAACATGCCTGGGTAGCATCATAGAAAGGACTCACAACAACACTGGTTTGTCCTTTCCATAACAATTACTCTTTGTGCCAATATGCATATTGAGTCTATCTGGGTTCCCAACAGGATGCAGGATTTTATGAACTTCTCTTCATTCCCTTTCCATTTCATGGCTGGTTACCAAATATTTTTGTAATTGGGTCATTGAGTCTATTCAGTGATTTCTTTTTTAAACTTTTGGGATCTAAATAATGCTCTGTTTCCAGTCTAACTGTATTTATTTCCACAATTCCATTTTGATCAACAATGTTAATGCGCCAACAAGCTAAGCATTCCCTGAAGAATAAAATCGATACCGCCCACTAATAAGAGGATGAATGGACCAAGGTAGATTTCATTAAGTAGTATGAGTTTGACAAACAAATCACAATTAATAGGGCAATACAACATGAACTCACAGGACTGCAACTAATTCAGATAGTATATAGTATTCATTTTGTTGGCATTTCCTACTCAATACAGGGAACCTGATCCAGTCCTTCCAAATGAAGTTATGGAAGAGCAGCACATCATGATGTGCTGGATATCAGTAAAAGTCCACAGGTGAGAAACCTAAAACAGAACGATTTTGTAATCTTTACAAGCAGCCTTTAACTAAATCAGCCTAAACTGTGATTTTTAAATGGATTTGACTTTCTGGATTTGGTCAATTTTTAGGCTCCCTTGACTCTCTATGGAAAAAAGGCAGCCACGAAATGTTTTAAACAAATGAATAAATATGCCTTTGAGGAAAATGGAACAGAATTACATATAGCAGCAGTTGAGGTGCAATCCTTGTCCCAGCCAACAACAAGCAGCAGCAAAGTGGTGCAGGATCTGGGAGTATTTCTTTCTTTTTCGAAGCCACCATTATGCAGCTAAGCAGATACCTGTTATGCTGCAAAGACTGCAGTTCCACTGTCAAGAAACGCTACTCAACTACGCCATAGAAAAGCTTCCACCAGTCTCCCCTCCAATGGCCCCTTTTGCTACAAATTAATGCCTTATGGAGTCTAAACTGCATTTCACACATGGTTGGGCTTTGTGTTCTCATTGCGCTGATAGCGATCATTTGCAACTCAATTGTCTTATCCACTCCAGGAAAATCCCATTGTAAATGATTACTTTTGTGCAACCATCATGCAGTATTCAACACTGCAGCCTCAGAAAGAGCCATTTTAAAATAAGTGTTCTTGGGCAAGTTTTATATATTGGCCTGTGTTTGTTCAATTGAATGCACATGTCTAATGTAAATAAGCAGTCTCCTGAATAGTATTATTGGCTAAACACCAGGTCTAATAGGTTCTTATTCTATCAACTAAAAGATCTCACTAAAATTAATAGTGCTTATATGTCAAAGAAAAAACTGAGCCCAATCTTTTGTATATATACCAAGAAACTCCTGCCATTCCAAATCAAAACGGCAATCTTAATAATAATATATGTTCCTAGTTCAGATCTAAAGTGAATTTAAAGCTAAAAGCTATCTGCAGATCCTGAATGACACAGACTTGCTAATAAGAGATAATCAAATACAAAATTGGCAAATAATAATGTTTTTTTCTGTTATCATTTACTGCAACTAAGATTAAGGTACTTATAACATTAAGGACATTTCTCCCACCCCTACCCTGTTTACTGGCTTTTTAGCTGGTGTGTTTTTTAAGGGGGAAAAAAAGTTGAATGAAATTGAGTATAACAAGAAATAATCAGCAGAATAACTGAGAGACAGCATGGTGTAGTGGTTAAAAGGTACCAGACTCTAATCTGGAGAATCGGGTTTGATTCCCTACTCTTCTTTGTGCAGCCAGCTGGTGACCTTGGGTTAATCACAGTTTTCTTAGAGCTATTCTTGCAGAGCAGTTCTATTAGAGCTCTCTCAGCCCCATCTACCTCACAAGGTGTCTGCTGTGGGGAGAGAAAGGGAAAGGTGTTTGTAAGCCACTTTGGGAATCCTTTGGGTAGTGAAAAGTGGGCTATAAAACAGTTCTTCTGTCTCTTTGAATTTGCTGACTCCCTTTACCATCCGTTCTCTATACCTTATTACAGAGCAGCTCTGTTTCTTGTTGTTAAAGAGCTCAGTGGTTGGTATGTGTGAGTTCTGCCTTTTTTTTTGCCAGCACCATTTTTGGGCTTCATAAGTATGAGGTAAAGAGTCAATATTTTGCATTTCTTTTAGAGGGAGATCAGAAAACAATGTAGGTGACATTGCGGGTAATGTTCTGGATTGGGTGCAAAATTCTACGGTGGAAGCTAATTCTACCATAGAAGTTTTTTCCACAAACCAGAAGTTTTTTCCACAATGTCCCTTAAATGCCTATGTGACATAGACATGATGTGTTTGTTTGTTTATTTATTTATTCTAGCTTCTTTTCTCCCTGCTCCCAGTAAGCTGAGCCCCATCCCTTGCTGGCTGTTCTGAGGGACCTAACAATCCTAGGAGCCACTGAGGCAACCTTTGATCCTGTCAGCTGTAGAGGGGTTAATCAGCACATACCTTGAAACATCTGCATGATGGAGGGCTAGTCTGTAATAGGCCATTACATGCCTTATGACTGGGTGTGATGTGAATGAGACCTCTTGGTGCTAAGTGGTGCCATTTGAACCAGCCAGTAGCCTTATGACATTTCAGGAGATGAGGATGAACCTGGGCACTTCTCTGCACAAAGGGATAAGCAAGGCTAGTAGTAGATGCTGGCTGAATTTGTACTGGGTGTGGATCTGTCCGGAAGGCAGTCCAAGTGGATGCGTAGTGTGGCAAACCCTCAAAGTCATCAGCTTATGGAAATAACCAGTGACAGATCAGCCATTTTCATAAGTTGAATAAGTTATAAATAAATTAGTTCAATCCACATGTTGTCTCATGTCTTCATTGGAGGGGGGGTGATGGGGCAAAAGAGCTTTATAAACATTTTAAGTAATACATTTTAATAAATACTGGTTTTTAAAATAAAAATGATTTCCAGGGGCACTTCTATAACCATGAAAATCAGAAATCTTGGAACAATATTGTCAAGATTCACATTATTCAGTATTATTTACTGATCAACTCACAGGAATATGGAATTAAAGGTTTAAAGTGGAGACAGAGAGGAGGTGAGAGACAAAATGAGAGATTCCTTCATAACTTGAAGTTGATACCATGCTGGCAATGAATTCTAGATAAGGCAAGTGGCGTATACGAACAATTTTCCAAATTTATATCTCACCTTTCTGCTCTCTTCAGGGTCACCAAGCTGGCTAACAAATTAAAAACATACACAATAAAAATGCATCTTAAAAACAAAAAACATATCTTTAAAACAATTTAAACCAAGTAAAATTCACATACAAAACCCATTAAAGCAACAATTAAAACATATGGCAAGACAGAGGGATTGTCACTTCAAACAAAAAAAGGTCTTTATCCTATTTTTAAAGATGGCACAGGAAGAGACATAGATTGTTTCTACACTAGTAATATCATTAGATTTGCAGTTCTAAGGGCTGACTTTTCTAAAGGGCTTTCCATTTCCACGTTAAAATATGCCTTTCCAGATGCAGAATTGCCCTCTAAATTACCACATGTTTAGGAAATTCTTGGTTACAGCAATTACATCTTTGAAGCCAGAATCTAATTTGGCCCAATGAATAAATGCTTGCATATGTTTTTTTTCCCCACAGCTGCCATTTTGAGTCATTTTGACTCCTCCCTCCTTCCTCCCTCCATTCTGAAACATATGACTTAAGCCCCCATTCAGCTTGGAAGCCTGCTCTGGAAGTCGGGAAAAGACATGAAATAACAAATACATGAAGTACAATCTATGACTTTATAACAGGAAGCTGGAATTTCTGAAGGACCCAGCCAACCCCTCTGTAATACAAAGGCTAATTATCTGCTGCTGCTGGGAGCATTCGTTCCAGTCATCCCCCTCACTAAATTGCTATTCCTCAGTTTGCCATTCTTCCTCCAGTGCTTTGGCATTCCTGTTCTGCTTCTCGTGTGTCATAGACCAGGGCAGAAGGAGTCAGGGAGGGTGGGCTGGATCCCCTCCCTGGTTCTGCTTCAAGACAGCCCTTGGGGACTGGGGAAAGGGCCCTTGCCCTTGTATCCATGCCTGGAGTGAAGCAGGGAGAGCTGAAGCAGCATGCGACACAGGGGGTCGAAGTAGCTGTGGAGGAAAGACCCTGAAGATTAGAGTTCTTGAGGTGGCTGTCTTGCATGCTGTGAGCTACAGTTTCACATTGCTGTCATCAGAGAAGGACACCTTTTGGACTTTAGAGCATGAGCCTCTCATCGTTTCTTTTCTTTTCCACTGCAAAAAGGCACCTCAGTGGCCAGTAGTCTATCTTTCCTCTCCCCGTCTCTATTCGGTGAGCCTTGCCTGCCTATCATCTGCAAACTTCTCCGGTGCTTCAGTCACCGCAAAAGCAGTGAGAAGACTTGCATCCCTGGCCCCATCTGCGCCCTGAAGTTAGTATGCCCCAGTACTGGCCTTGTAAAACAGAGCTCTTCTGTCAGGTCTATGGATGAGGCCAGTGCAGGGAGAACGTCTGATGGGCCCCCTGAAAGAAAGGCACACCACCACATTTTTGTTCTATCAGTGGTGGCCAGCAGATGTTACCCTGTTGCCCCAGTGGGGTGGGTGGCTTGTTTTTTGCCACCGTACTTATGATTGCATTCATGCAATTTGTAATTTTATTCGGGTTTGAATGGGAATCTTATTGTATTACGGGGATTTTATTCTGTAACCCGGCTTGAGCCAGGTTGCCAAGAGTAGCGGGGAACAAATTCAATAAATAAATAAACAAACAAACAAATAAACATGACATTAATTAAAAACATACAATACAATAAGATTTAAACTAAAATTAAATTGTGCAAGGGTCAGCATCAACCAGACAACAACTATAAATTCTCTTAGAAATAGATTGCAGCCCAGTGGAGGTTTTGATGGGGGGGGGGCAGTAGATGTTGTCTAATTCACTAGCTTCAACCAAAAGCCTGGTGGAGGTGCTCCATCTTGGCAGGCTTGTACATTCAGCTGCAGCAGTGTTGTAATATGATAACTTACTTAAAAAAATTATAGCCAGTATATTTGGACGGGGAAGCAGGGGAGGCGATCGAGGGCACAGAACACTGGCATTAAGAGGTGCAACAAAAAAAAATGGAAAAGGGGAAGGGAGCAAAGATCATGGGAAGCTTCCTCCTTTCAACTCTCACTGCAGAAAACATATGGTCAATTTCAGCCTGGGAAACAAGGGGAGGAAAGCCAAAATGTGGGAAGCAAAGTATCTACTCAAAGCATCCATTGGAAATCCAAAGCAAGGCTAAAACAAGGTATGTCTGAAATGCAGAAATGTTCAACCAGTTCCACCATTTCAGTGCCATGACTGTGAAGGCCATCTGATAGGTTGGCACCTACCTAATCTCAGAAGGTAGGTGCAACTGAAACTAGTCTTTAAAAGATGGTCATCAGGTAGGCCCGTCCTTCACATAAACTGGTCCTGAACTTTATAGTGCTTTAAAGATCAATATTAGTACCTTGTATTGTTTATGAATTGGGAGCCAGTATAGATGAGTCAAGACATGAGAGATACGGTCCCTATGTCCTAATTCAGTTAGTAACCTGGCTGCATCATTCTGTACCCACTGAGGTTTCCAAACCCTTTTCAAGGGCAGCTTTATGCACATTGCAGTGATCTAATTAGAGGTAATCAGAGCATGTACCACAGTGGCTTGATATTTTCTGCTCAGGAAAAAACACAGCTACCTAACCAGTCAAAACTGGTATAAGCTACCTGGGTTACAACTGCCATATGCCTATTCAGCAGCAGACCTGGATCCAAGAGTACTCCCAAATGTATGGGCCTGGTCTTTCAATGGTAACATCTTAAAGCCAGGAGCACTTTTGTCTTGTCACCCAGCAGCTTCATTTAGATGTTAAAAAGCATATGGGACAAGCTAGAGCCCTGTGAGACTCCACAAGCTACAGACCAGACTTCACAAGCTGTAGACTCCACAAGCTATAGAAATGCTGAGCAGCAATTCCCCTAGCAACACCTTCTGAAATGTACCCTCCAAGAAGGACCGAATGGTGCTTCCCAATCCCAATCCGAAAGGCAGCTCACTAGAATACTATGATAAATATTTTTTTTAAAAAAAAGAGAAATCTGAGTCATTCAGGAAAACCTATAGGGTTACACTCCTTCTGGCAGGATGTCATCCACCAGGGTGATCATGGCTTTTTCATTCCTATAACCAGGCTTAAAATCAGACTCAAGAGACAAACAATTAGTTTCTTTTGTAGTTTCTTGTCATGTAGTAGATTCCCTTACTAACCATTTGATAATAAAATACTTAAAGCTGAGAATAAGTATAATTTAATGGGTTAAATGGACTCCGGGGAATGGTAGAGCAGTGGTCCCCAACCTGCGGGCCGCGGCCCGGTGCCGGGCCGCGAAGGCCATGGCACCGGGCCGCGGCTCCCTCTCCCCGCCCCGCCCCCGCAGTAAAAAACTTCCCAGGCCGCAAGCTTGCGGCCCGGGAAGCTACTTACCGCGGGAGGGCGGGGAGAGGGAATCAGGGCCGGGCCGCGCCTGTGCGGGCCACGCCCGCTCGGCCCGATCCGCGGGCGCGGCCCGTGGGCGCGGCCTGATCCGTGGGCGCGGCCCGGGCGCGGCCCGATCCGCGGGCGCGGCGTGGGCGCGGCCCGCGGGCGCGGCCCGATCCGCGGGCGTGGCCCGCACGGGCGCGGTCCGCGGGGGCGCGGCCCGTTGCCCTGCCGGTCCCCAGCCTCGGAAAGGTTGGGGACCACTGTGGTAGAGGACAGGAAGGCCTGGAGGATCATTGTCCATGGGGTCGCGATGGGTCGGACACAACTTCGCACATAACAACAACAATGGGTTAAATGGGAGTTCAGGTTACCATCTTAAAGCCATCTTACCATGATGTTACCTACTTTGGGTCATTTAAGAAATCAAATAGAAACTTTTATTCCTTGACTATGTTTGGAGTCTACAGGCTTAGAGCAATTATGCTTGGCTCCTACAAACATCTCAACAAAGAAAAGAGAAGGCAGCTATATACACATATCTCCATAATCAAGTTACAGCCCTGCTTCTCATAAAAGAAGCTGACATTAATGCAGTCCACAACTTAAAATTGCAGCACTGGTTGTGGGAAAGTAGAATTTCACTGCCAATTTCATGTTACTCTGTCACTTACTAAAGTCCAAGTGGAGATAGAATTGTAACCAAAAATGACAGTTTTTATAGCCCAAGACTTTTTATTCCCCTTGAGCAGGGTCCACACTCTCTATACCTAAGCCAATATTGGTCAAGAACATTAATAATTCTACTAATCAGATATCTGACAAAAAGTGCAATCCATGTTGATCCATTAGGGGAAAAAATCAAATCATATTAGTAGGATAATACTTCTGGGAATGCTAACATCTACTAAAGGGACAAAGAGAAGGATGGGGGAAAGAAAAGGACAAAAAATGATCAGGAAATGAAAGAGACAGTAATAAAAGAAGACAGTAGAGTAGGATTAGGGTAGCAAAGAAAAACTTGGAATGAAGAAATAGAAACAACCAGGAAAGAAGGCAAGTGAAGAAATTGGAGGAAGAATGATAGAGAAAGCATGTATGGAAGAAGACAAGGGAAAGAAGGGAAGATTTGAGACATATGGTAAATAAAACATTGGTTAGTCAGTTAGTGCATTCTTATCCATTTGTACAAAAAAGTCAGGATAGTATGTATAAATCATCCTGAGGACAATGTGGAAGGTTGGTTAGACTGAGGAAGAGTAATAGAGTTGTTTGAAGAAAACACCTTTCCTTAACTCCTTATCTCCTCCATTTTCCATCTCTGCATTCTTCTACTGCACCCTTGGTATTCTTCAGTCTGAATAGTCTGTAGAAGGAAATAGCTAATACTAATTTTCATTTAACGTTAAGAGTTCTCAGAAGAAAATTTAGAGTAGAATCATGTAATTCAACTAAAAGAATATTTGAAAACAGATTTGTTGTATGAGTCGTTAATGCCAGGGTCCCACACATAGTGCCCTCAAGTGCAATGGTGCATGTAGGCACTTTTTTCTGGTACCTATCAAGTGTTTTTTAAGGGCCTCTTGTGGCGCAGAGTGGTAAGGCAGCCGTCTGAAAGCTTTGCCCATAAGGCTGGGAGTTCAATCCCAGCAGCCGGCTCAAGGTTGACTCAGCCTTCCATCTTTCCGAGGTCGGTAAAATGAGTACCCAGCTTGCTGGGGGGTAAACGGTCATGACTGGGGAAGGCACTGGCAAACCACCCCGTATTGAGTCTGCCATGAAAACGCTAGAGGGCGTCACCCCAAGGGTCAGACATGACTCGGTGCTTGCACAGGGGATACCTTTACCTTTACCTTTATCAAGTGTTTTTGAAAGTGGATGGGGGCAGGGTGGGTTAGAATTCCCACAGCTTCTCACTGACTGTGATTTTTTCTTTTTGAAAAAATGTTACTTCTGCAGCAGCTGCAGCCATAACCACTGCAAAAGGATCTCCTATGGAGGACTGAAAGGAAGCTGCCACATGCCTTGGATGTCAACCTCCTTCCTATTCCTTGAGCCCTGGGGGATGAGAGAGAAAAGCCTGTCACTGCAGAAGCCAGTGAGATTGCTTTGGTCCTCAGTACTTCTGCACCTGACCTTGGAGCAAACCAGTTAGCTGTCTGAACAGTGTAAGCAGAGAAAAAACCTTCCTTTCCTGCTCAAGCCTGTGGTTTTCTCAAGTACTATTGCTGCAGCCCAGAATGCTACAGCCCCTGGCTAAAGGGAAACCCTTCTCTTCCAGTACTGTAACCTTTCTCTTGCCCTGGGTGTTACTACAGCATGCAAAAGCAAGCTGGCTGAGCTGAACTGATTCTCTCCCCACTCCAAGCAGTACTAGAACATGCCAGCAGCCACATGTAAAGGATAGAAAGCCCAGTTCCAAACCAACCTGACGGGCCTGAAGTGAGGGAGAGAAATGGAAAGTAAAGATGGGCAGTGGAAAACTGAACAGTCTGGAGAAAACCTTCCTTTTGTCCTACCTTCTCTTCTTCATTCATTGGGATAACCATTCTCTTACCCTCCTCACACCAACTTCTTACTTTGTGTTGGTTTTGCTCTCTATTTTTCACTTTCTTTCCCTGTGTAATTTTTTAAAATTTCCCTCTTTACTGCATATACATTATTAGGGGGCCAATCCCATTGCGTTCAGGAATACAACGGGCACTAGATTGGGGGCGTGGAGTGGAAGAACTTTGTGGATGGTCTCTCCCTCCCTCCCAGGACCTAGAGAGGCTGAAGGCCCCTAGGCAGAGAACTCACTGGCGTGGGAACTCTCATACAACAGGGATCTGCAAACTCTGAGGGAAGTGGAAGGAAAAGAGAGTTGTCAGAGGTGGGGGATGAAAGTTGATTGGCTGGATTCTTGACAGACAGGCAAGCTGCTTGGAGGAGGAGAAACTCAGGGGTGGGACTTAAGCCATGGGTGGCACTTAAGCCATGAGACATGCTCCTCCTCCAAAGCCTTACCAGAAATATATTATGTGGAAGAGGTGTGACATTCCTCAACATGTGTGTGTTTTAATTCAGTTTTTCACACCATGTTGGCTTCCTCTGTATGTTTGTTATACTCTCCCTGTCCTCTTGGGTGTCCCATTTTATCTCTCATTATATGCCAGTTTCAACTATTGATGAGGACGTTTTATTGTATTTTTTAATGTTGTGCTGTTTGGATAAAGTTTTTTAATATATATATATTTATTGAAAATTTTAACACAAAAAGAACAGATGAAAAGAAAATGAAAGATAATAAAAAATAACCATAACACTTTTGAGTTTCTCAGTGACAAAAACATCAGATTACAAATTAATCGAAATATATGCACTTAAAATACAAGTACTAAAATTATTGCAAATTTATAACAAAAAGTCCTCTTTTCATTTCTAAATCTTTCTCTCTTGTCATCTAAACCAGGGGTAGTCAACCTGTGGTCCTCCAGATGTTCATGGGCTACAATTCCCATAAGCCCCTGCCAGTGTTTGCTGGCAGGGGCTCATGGGAATTGTAGTCCATGAACATCTGGAGGACCACAGGTTGACTACCCCTGATCTAAACCAATCAAAGAAGAAAGGTCCAACCTTAATCCTCAAAAACACCAATCATCTAATCTTTTTT
Organism: Paroedura picta; assembly: GCF_049243985.1. Lineage (NCBI taxonomy): Eukaryota > Metazoa > Chordata > Lepidosauria > Squamata > Gekkonidae > Paroedura > Paroedura picta. The sequence goes on along the minus strand of NC_135374.1, from coordinate 81,388,240 downwards.
TCCCTTTCATGCAACGTCAATAAAGGATTTCCAGTTAGCAATGAATGAGGTTATTGCCTTTTCTCAAACCAAAGTTTACACATCTATGCAAGTTTCAACAACTTCTTCAGCTAATCTATTGTGTTTAGTCTTTAAACTTTCAAACTCTTAGCATATAATAGTCTTGTTGCTGATATCATCATACCTAATAAAAAGTATCAGATACTACCTGATAATGTGCTGGCCCTCTGATTGGCCCTCAGGACAAGAAAGGTCATCTGCTCAACCTCTGCAGTTCCTGCGCTACTCTTCCTAGCCTCTGGGGTAGAGTGGGGAGGCCATTCCACCAGACCCCAGACTGCTTTAAAATGGTCCTTTCTACTAATCTTTAACTCGCTCTGCGGTTAAAATAAAAGGATAAGGGCTCCCTGGGAGGAGCCCGTCCATGATGGGGAAGGCAGACGATTTGCCTCCTGCCCCCCAACTGAAGCGCCAGCCGATTGGCCCCTCCGCTGCTCAGCCTGCCTCCCGAGCCACCCACCTCCCGACGTCGCCTGCCTTCCCCTGCCACCAGCCATTCCCAGCCCACCAGCCGCCGAGCCACCACGCCAGCCGCCCGCCCCACAGTTCCTCCGCTGCTGCTTGCACGCCTCGCCTCCTACCCCACATGACACTCTCCCACCCCACCCCACCCAGCCTGCCCTCCGACAACGCTCCGCCACACGTCTGCGCCCCCCCTCTTCCAAATACAGCCCATCACTGCTGCTCTCCGCTACCCCGCTCCGCCTTCCCCGCCCCCTACTCTTCCCCCCATCCTCCCCTCGCCAGCTTCCCTCTGGCCGACTGCAGTGCTTTCCGCCTTCTTCCCGCCGACCAAGCCCGCCGATCCGCCGCAGCCCCGCCCCGCGCCCCTTCTCCCCTCCAGATACTTCGCTGCCTTTCCAAGCTGTCTCCTGCACTGCCCGCCACCACCCCGCTGCCATGACGAAACCCACCAAGCAACTGCGCGCCTCGCCCCATACCACCCTCCACCCCTCCCCGCCCCACTGTTCCGGCTACCATCCGCAACATCACCCGGCCAACGCGACGGACTGACCACGCGCTCCCCACACACCGCGGTACGTCCTATCACTTCCAGCCACGTCGCGAGCCCGCCTGTCCCCTATCCCCATTGACAATCCTTCTCAACCCCCCAACAAATTCTCCCGCTTGCCTCCCCACCACCACCCACCCAGCCACCCATCGCTACTGAACCCTCCCCTCCCCACCTTTCGCCCTCGCCCCCCAACCTTCCCTTCCTCCCTCCCACCGTTCACTCGCCCCTCGCTGCCTGCCTACCTCCTTCCTCCCTGCCTTACTCTGCTTCTCTCACTCTTCCTTCCTCTCTTTCTCGCCTCATCCCTTTCTCCCTTTCTATCTTTCTCCATTCCTCTCTTTCTCCCTTCCTACTCCCCCTCCCCCACCCACATTCCTAGTGCCCGCTGTATTTAACCACAGCGGGCTTAATGTCTAGACATATATAAAAACAAAATTCCATGGCTGTCACTGAGCTCAATGTGGCTGTTTTCCCTCAATATCATCACTGATACCTAGAGAAGGTCAGTGCTTTGTCTGTATATATGAAGACAACACTTTTGGTTTGGGAAAATTTAACTCCCCCCAATGTATTTTAAAATGCTGAAAGCTTTTTTTCTCTCTTGCAAACCCTAAGTTTGCAGAAGCTTCTGTTGCCTTTCACTGTGGTCCTGATCTACAGATTTAGATATCTGCAGAAGGGGCCATACTTCATTGTTAGACATTAAGATATATGCCTTGGGGAAACAACATATGCCTTTCTATCACCCTTTCTCTGAGTCTTAGCTTTAGGTTTCATAAATGTATGCAAAAATATGGAGGGGAGTGGAATGGATTTTCTCTTGGTTTAAATATAAGCTTATAGTAGGCCTTAAGAAATGGCTAGAATAGAAGTTCCAAAGGAAGAGGAGTTTAGCAAAAGCCATAATGGAAAACAAAAAACAAAAAACCACACACATGGCTTGCTCCGGATACCCTACATCTTTCTTGTGTAGAAAACCAGGCCTGTAAGTCGACTAATTTCAGGTGCTAAAGTAGCTTTTTGTCTGTTGTTGCTATTACAGACACAACTACTTTTCCAAAAGTGTTTGCATACATTTTTCTACATGAGTTTCAAGTGCTTTATATTTGTGAGTAGACATTTTACTTTCAATGCAGATCTTCTACTACAACATTTTAATTATGCTTCTGTTTCCTTTAGTCCTTTTGCTTTCCATTTCAAAGTAATTCATTTTGTACAAATAGCACTCCCGTCTTCTTAGACACTGTTATATTTAATCATGTATTAAGTAGATCATTTGGTTTTGTTGATAAAATTCCAGGGGGAAAATCATAGCAATAAAAATGGTTCAGTCATAAGTGAAAGTAAAGAACAAAATCATTTATAGGAACTTGGATTAAAGGGAAACTTTTCTGCTGGAAATGTGTATATTTGGGAGAGGTTGTAATATTATGCAGTAATTATATATCATAAGGGGATGCTAGCATGAAATCCTAAAATAGATCCTTTTTCCTCCTAATACAATGGCAAAAGATATCACTGTGTCCCTTAAAGTCATGTTTTGCCTTTTATGTCCCTATTCAATTTTCTAAATCATATTTTTTAATCAAATGTATTTCTTGTCATTTAAGCAGGGTAGATTTTTCTTTAGTGGGAACTGGGCTTATTGGAGCCATTTGTAACTCAGTGACTGAATTACCCCATAAAAAAGAAAACTGAATTAAATTGGGGCAAAACATGATTAAGATATATAAAATGGAATTTAATGACTGTAATTAAAATTAACCTAATCATGAGTGGAAGCTTCCTTCAGTTTCAAGTAAAGAGATGATACAATTTTTAGCTACCTGTCTCTTTCTGTTTCAGTGAACTACATTTTAATGGAGAGATCTAAATATATCTCCAACATGCTGTCATGACCATATCCCTTGTTTTTCTATGGAGTGTAATTTGGCAACATAAATAGTTTTTGTAGCTCAGAGTTCTCATCTACTTTAATTGGTAATCCACAGCATTTATTCTTGGAAGGAGACGGACACAGTTTTCAATGCCTTGCTTACAGTACGGTAGCATATCATTCATGGGAACCCTTTCGTGAATTTCAGTGTTGCAAAATGCATCAGCTACATTGTTAACTGGCACTGACGACCATAAACACTTCAGTGTTAAAATATCTCTATTGGTTATTGGTTTACATTTAGACAATACAAAATGTGGTGACAGCATTATAGCTTTAGAGGATCACATTCTCCTTGATGGTTAATATGAGGCCTTTCTCTCTTCTGTGGAAAGACAAGTAGTTTACAGAGAAAAGGCATTACTCTGACAGTAACTTGGCTTTGGAATTTTGTCACATATATGTGGTACCATTTCTGTTAACATTTAAGAACTAGACAATCCTAAGAACACTTTCCTGGTATTATAAAATGGAACTTACTTTTAAATAAATCCATTTAGGATTGTTCATAAAGTCTATCAAGCTCTCCCATGTTTAAATGCATATGTAAGCAACTTCTGTTTTCTTCTATTGATGCTTTTAATTGCTGTAATATAAAAATTGATCAACATGATAGGATTAATTTATAATGAGCAGTTACATCTATCTTTGTTATGACTGACCACAAGCTGTTGATCCAACACCTCACCAGGAGCAGAATTTAGGGAACAGCCCTTCGGTAGCACATCCTCTATATCTGGAGCTGGACACGGAGGGTTGCAATGAAGCAAGAGCAGTCATGTTCGTACCATCTCGCTTATGGTGTGCCATGAGGGCAATCGTCTCCGCCACATTATTTAACATCTTCATGTACCCTCTGCCCCAACTTGTCCAGAGTTTTGGCCTGGGTTGTCATCAATATGCAGATGACACTCAGGTATCCCCCCACCGATAGTTTTGCCAGTTGTTTGGAAGCAGTGATGATTTAGCTCAAGAAAAACTGGCTGAAAATCAATCTTTTCAATATGGGGGTCCTGTGGTTTGGTTGAACAGCGACAAATCTGGAAGGTACTTACCCGTCCTGCAATTAAAGACCTTATACTGTGTTAATAAATTGGGAGTGATCCTGGAGGCCACCTTGTTGATGGAGGGGAGGTCACTAAGGTAGCCCAAATGGTGTTTTGCCTTCTTCACCAAGCAAGGGGAGGGGTTATCACATCCCTATCAACTATCTTGTGAGGTCCCACAAGGGGCAGTACTCTCCCCCACATTATTCAACAACTTTATGCGTCCTCTGGCCCAGCTGGTGTGGAGTTACACAGATGACACCTAGCTCTATCTCTACATGGATGGCCACCGAGACACCCCCCCCCCAAAAAAAAAAAACATTTGCTTTACTGGGATATAAATAAATAAATAAATAAATAAATAAATAAATAAATAAAACAAATGGCTACTAGTACACTATCTGAAAAACACCTTTCCACAGTGATCGATATAATTGTCATCTCCAAACTAGAGTTCTGTAATTGGCTCTGTGTGGGCCTTTCCTTGTCCTTGACCCAGAAACATCAGCTAGTGCAAAATGCAGATGCTAGTGTTCTCACTGGAAAATCTTGGAGAATCCACATCCAGCCAGTGCTGAGGCAGCTGCATTGGTTCCCAGTTGTTTACCAGATCAGATTCAATGTATTGGTATTAACCATCAAGGCAGTGAAAGGCAGGGTATAAAGACCAACTTTTATTTTACTGGGAAGGTGCTACTGGGAAAGAGCGTCTACGTCCATCCAAATGTCCCCATGGCCTCATGGTGCTTCAGTGCCCTGGCTACACTTTCCCCATTTTCCATGCCATTGGTCCCAAGTTTGTTTTGTAGTGATGGTCTCAGAAAGACTGCAGCAAGACCAAGGTGGTATCTATATGGAAAGGGAAAGTCTACATCTTCTCAGGCCCATCCACATCAGCATTATTTCCCCTGCTGCAATTACCTCTGATGGCTATCCCCAAAGCATTCCTCCCTTTTCAGATTGCAAATTACAAACCTCGCATGACTTACTCATGAATACATATTCCCAGGGCAGAAACTGTTTCTGGCTGTCCTGGGTCCCAGAGGGCTGGCAGAGGGGTATTTATGGGCCTCCCACAGCCCCCTCTCTAGATGGCACAGAGAGGCTGCATCAGGAGGGGGCTTGCCCCCCCCCCATGTACTCCAAGTTGAAAGAGGCCAGGGCAACTTACTAGCAGCAGGGCAGCTCCTCTTCCACCCAGCAAACTTCTGACACTGGCAGAGTACAAGTTGAACTGACTGGTTCTCATAGGCTCTCTCCCTATTGGTGGCATACCCCAAGAGAGGGCAAGTCAGGTAGGGAGTGAGTTGGCTGCGCACAAGTTCAGCTTTATAATGTTTAGTGATTTTAGTCCACCTTTCTTCCAACACCAAAGTAGAACTCAAGATATCCTTGGTAAGTCATTGTTACAGCATCACATGTAATAGATATAGTCCAATGTATAAGTTCACTGGTATGGCAAGCTTCCTTAAGAAAAAAAAAACTCTACAGTATGAAAGCATGAGGATCTTCCCTTGCTGGCGTTATCCCCTTTCCTGCTGCCATTATGCCATGCCCCTTTGGAGATTCACAGTTCACAGAGCAGGCCTGGAGCACCAGCCCCTTTAAATACCTGCCTTCTTTCCAGTCTCTATGGATCCTATTGTAGGGTCATATGCTGGTGTTGCTTCTTCTTGCCTTTCTTGTGGTTTCTGCAGCATTTATGTGGGCAGACTCATCACTAGCCATTGTAAAGGTCACTGAATCACCCATTAGCCTCTGTGGAAGCCTACTCTTCTCTAGCACTGTGAAGGTGCTAGATGATAACCATATCTCCCAATGTCTCTGACATGGCTGACTCCAGGAAGGCTGCTGGTACTTGCTCCTCTATGGCCCATTATGCACGGAGTGGAAGGTCCGCATTCAGGGTGGAATGGTGGCTAAAATCACCAATTATGCATTCTACAGGCGGCAACCGGGCGCAGAGTCAACGTATGCCACTGAAAAAGCCGCGTTATCGAGATGCGGAAGAAAGTGGAGCTTCCCGGGACCAGGGCGCAACCAGAAGCAGATCCGGAGTAGCTGTGTACATAATCGGATACTCTGGGTTTTGCCACCGTTGCATTCCATCCCGTGCCTAAGCGGTTTGCTTTGCTTATTCCTCCTCCACGTGCTCCATGCCGCCGTTTCAGCGGCCATGCATAAGAGGCCTACAAGGTACCCAACACAGACTAGAGCCTCAGTCTTGGGTCCTTGTCCATGGCTGAGAGGTCTCCCATGTAAACAGTACAAAGGGGCCTCATCCAGTGTTAGACCTACAGCATTAACCTTCTTCATAGAATCACAGAGTCGGAAGGGTCCATACAGGCCATCTAGTCCAACCCCCTGCTCAATGCAGGATCAGCCCAAAGCATCTTAAAGCAAGTTAAGGGGAAACCATTAGAAGTAAAGCTATAATGTATAACTAATAATTAGCTGAAATTTTGAATGCTATATAAGAGACGATAATGCATTTAATTGTGACAGTCTTGAAGTTCTTCTGAGTTTTATTTTGAGACCTTTCAAAAAAGTATTTTTATGAATGGCTTTAAACTATACACTGCTCTTCAGTTATTCTATGTCTGAAAATCTCATTCTTTGAGACTTGATGAGTACAAGATGGTGAAGCATATAGACACCACATTCCGAAGAATGGACTTTAACCATATTTTCATAGTCAAGCCATCCTAATTTCTTTTGGCAAATGAACCACAAATTGAGTCCAATAGATGAGGGAATGGTATTTCTGCTTTGGTGAAAGTGAAAATTTAAGAAAAAGACTGAGTAGCATCTTGAAATACATGTTTCTGTTTGCCCAACCTATTTGTAAACACTTTGATTTATGGGAAGGAAGGGCTAGGTTTTGCACAACATCTTGTACAAGTGAAATTGTGCTAAATCCATGGATGTTTCTTCTTTTCTGCATCCTAGATCACAGTCAATGTATTTATACAACTCATGTGTCATTAACAGGACATATCAAATTCCACAATGCCTGGAGGTGATACTGATTATTAACAGCATAGCAGTCTGCCCAACCTGGAGGTGACAACTCTACCCAAATAGTTAAATTTTAAAAGGTGGGGACATGTAATAAGTATTTTTTTCACTATAAGTAGATGAAATGAGATGAGGTTATAATGGTTATAAGTGTTTTATATCCTTCAGCTGGGTTTGAATCACATAGGCACAAAGTTTTGCTATCTATAATGAAACTTGAGGTTTTTTGTCCATGAGTAACTCACCGGTATTGTTTAGAAACTGTGATTATAAAACTAAACTGTTTAAAATATGTATGCTCAGATTACTACTCTCACCAGTGATTAGGAAATCTAAAAGCAGCAAATAGGTATCTAAAGAACCATTAGCGATGAAGAAGGATCGCTGCCAGTAGATATGAAAAGCATTTTGTTGAAAATGTTTGGGTTTTTAAAATTTATGCCCTGCCTCTCAGTCTATTTATCAAATTAAGGTTTCCCCATTGTTTCATATCCATGCTGAACACAAAAATTTAAGTAGTGAATTTATGCCTGTAGTAGCATTGTTAAAGGTATCTACTAGTGATGCTTTATCACTGGCTACCAAGTCAGTTTTACTAGATAAGTCCTCTCAGTTAGCTGGATAATGACTGCATCCTTCTATTGACTTGCAGGCGGGCGGTCTGAAAGGAGACACACATTCTCAGTAACTTTTTTTTGGGCAAAAACAGGCTACAGCTTTTATTAAACCAACAAATTCCACAAAACATTGTGTTGGCCAGCAAGGGGAGAGGGTGCCTGGACCTTAGGTCTTAATAATCCTAAATACTCCCACAGCTCCCTGGAAAACCTACCCAGTATCCCCCTGGATCTGCAGGGCTCCTTGCTGTGGGGGTTTTGACCCACAGAGTGTGCACCTATGATGCCTCAGTAGGCATTGACCTCCCTTGGCCCAGCCCAGGTCATCCACTCAGCAAACTACCCAGCCAGGTAACCACAATTTTGCCCCTCAATCCTGATGCGGCATATCATTCAGGGAGTCCCTTTCCCCCTCCGGACTCCCTGACCCTTCTACAGGCTCCATCCCCTTGCTATCCCCGCAAGCTGTGACAAATATGTGAATACCAAACCCATAACTGCCAACATGGCATATCACCTAGAACCCAGGGAGAGAGGGCTGTTGCTCACTCTGCCGCTGGGAGAGAAAGGCGGGGTTCAAGCCACAAGTCCGCGCCTCCCATGTGACATGGGTCCCCGGGCCACACATGCTCTCCTGAGGCTCTCCTGGGAGCGTCCACCTTCCCTCCCTCTGTACCGCCATGTCAGTGGCGACTTACATGAGTCTTCTGCAGCTTTTCATATCAAAGAACTTTCATGATCCAAAGCAATGTCCAAAAGTCATTTAGATTGGCCACAATGTCACTGAAACTATTTGGGGCAAGCTGTCATTTTGCAATCTCTTGAAATGTTGACGTATTGCTGGGTTCTAAAATGTAAACTTGAAAAAAGGTTATAAATGACCTCACCAGTTTTCTTTGGTAGAAGCAGATTTTAATTTATTTCTATTTTATGAAGCAGTTTTGCTAAAGAGGTGTGGGGGGGGGGGGAGTCCTGATTGCCGACTCACATGCAGTTCAACACCTCAACAAGAGAGACTGTACTAAAGAACTTCCCAAAAGCTTACATAGCATTTAAAATATTGTCAGATGGTTGGTGAGAAAAGTCTCAAATGACAGAATGAGGACATTTTGTTATGGAAAGAACAGATTAGATACAAGTGATATAGGATAAATCCAGCACAATTTATTTGTCTCATTTACATTTCCCTGTGCTACTGTCTAAACCACATAAGTGAGCTACTGCATTATAAAGGATAACACCTAGGAAGAAAGGTTTCAGAAAATCCTCTATTTATGTGTGCAGTAGAAACAAAACAAAAAATGCCTCCATGTTTAGCAGTTTTGCTACTGAACTGTTTGTTAGCTTTGTGTGTGAGCTATTTGAAATTCAAATTAGCTGGGAATTTATTTGACAAATGTAAAAATTAGGAACAGTCTTTGAAAAGCATTTTTAAATTGGAATGACTAATTTTTTTTAAAAAAAGCTTTTATAGTTTTCTGAGTTTAAAAGGATAGAACAGGGAGCCCTGATGTAGTGCCCTCAGGTGCCATGGTGCCAGTCAATATTTTTCTTGGTGCCTACCATTTTAAGAAGCTGGCAGCACCAGAAGGGGCCTTGACCAAGCAAGGCTTCTGATTGCCTATTAGAGATCTGACTGGCTTCACGGATTTTTTTTTTTTTGAGAATGTTGCATTTGTAGCAGATGCCAGCAGCAGTTTTATGGATGGCTCTGCCTTCTGTCCCAGTCCCTTTACAGCTGTAGCTGCCTTGCTGTGTCAGAATTCTAAATGTGCCCTCTGGTTCAAAAATGTTGGGGACCCCTGTTATCAAAGAGTAACATTCTCATATCTATTCCTTCACACGGATATTTTCTCTTCACGGCTGGGCATTTATTCTATGGTTCTTATCCAGAAGTGGTACAAAAGTCAAAGAATAAGAATTCAGCAGATGTCAAAGCTATTATTATGGGTTTAATAACATGGAAGGTGAGAAGTAATATTTGTACACAAAACATACAAAAATAACAAATTTCTGGATGCAGCATGGCGGGGGCAGAGGAGTCAACCTAAAACCTTTTTCTATCTGGTGTCTGACCTGCAACCCTGTAGTTTTGTGCTAGGTTAGAGTTTGGAAGGTGGTGATAATCCCCTTCTTGTCCTCAATTCCTCAGGCCAAATTCAAATTGTAGGATTTTTCCTTTTTCCATTCCAATGGCCAAGTGTTCTCTATTATCACATGAGGGTCAGAGATTGTGGGAAATTTCATGGACCATGACAGATCTCCATGGAGCTCAGGTAAGCAATTCATCGCCTTGCTCATCAGTGGTGTCCTGTCAAACCACTCAAGGAAGAGAACATCCTTCATAACAAATACTTTCTATTTTTTTCCTTTTATCACCTGATGTTGCCAGTATACCCATGAAAGCCATATACCAATAGCTTGGCTGGTTAGCAATTTCACTGATGTTCAGATTCAACATTTGGTTTCTCTGCAACAAGGTCATGGATGAGTGATGGCTAACTTGTAACCATATAATTCTTGGAATGCAAGAACCTGACCATTGGTTTAGAGACTGAGATGTAACAGTACAGATAACTTTATCTGTCTTTAGTTAGTTAATTTGGGACACTGATTTACTGATAATGCTCAGCTATCTAATCTGTTAAAAATAAGGAGTGGTATTTGATCTTACAAAATAATTCATACTGAGTGTTGCTGATAATTGCTAAGCTTTATACAAAGGTTTAATAAGGCAATTCTACAAAGCAATTAGCTGTTTACTGATTTGAAAGGAGGACACCTCAGGATCAGTACAGTCAAATCCAGTTATCTTTTATTTAGTCAAAGCAGGATCAACACATATGCTGAAACACTCATTGCCACCTATAATTAGTCAATCCACTTTCAGATAAGAAAGCTAGTTGGGGATGGAAAAATAGGGGCCATTCCGCACAACTTAAATATAGCAGAAGTCTTACCTTTGGTAAATGCTACAAATTCAACATTCCACATGATGTCGCACACAATCTGCAACACTCCTGCAACACTCCCGCAAAGAGCGCTTCGTTGTAGCGCTTTTCGGGGAATCGGGAAAAGAGGATTCCCCCTGAAAAAGCCGCTACACTTCTGCGCACAAGCTGCAACAAACCAGCAAAAGACATGTGCGTTCTCAATGTAATGGTAGAAAGAAAGTCCCACCCCCGCTTTTGCCCCGAACTTCCAGAGAAGTGATCACCATTTTTTTTCCCTTAGACCTGCGAAAGCAATGAATGAGTGAGGCTACTTTGGCTAAAGTCCCTCCACAGAAGTGATTTAAGGTAAAACAAAGCTCCCTAAATTCCCAAGCACAACATAGCCCCCTGTTCGGCACTGCCCATAATTTCGGCCATAAATCGCGCCCGTGGTGGGGGGATTTTTTTTCCTACTTGAGGAGCGTATAAACGATTAATCGCCAGCTCCTATGGCAGCAAAAAGGTCTTTCCGATGCAACGATTGAATGCGTATTCGTTGTAATGGGTGTGTTTGGTTTAAAAAAAGCTAGTTCTTAAAGGGAAAGGGGCTTTTCAGGAGCATGAACACAACAGCCCATTGGCTGTTCCATTTGACTGATGGCCAGGGGCGGGAAGAAGGGCAGAAAAAAATCATTTCTATCATTTCTAAGGGCAGAAAAAAATCATTGCAATTCCAGTGAGACTGGAAACCTGTGGGAAATGAATGAAACGCTACTGGGACTTCTATATTCTACTAAAAATAAAGGTATGCGGGATGACAAAATTCCACTATTTAATATAGTGTTTCTGCAATTTGTGAACATTTGGCAACATTGGTCCTTGTGTGGAATGGCCCTAGTAATTGAGCTCTAAGGATGTGCATCTTTTCCTGGCATACCACAAATGCTTTACACTGTGTGTGTGTGTGTGTGTGTGTGTGTGTGTAGAATTTAAAAGGTATAGAGAATCTGAGGGGCCCTCATATTTCCAACTTTTTCCTGCAAGGAATCCTATTCAAAAGTACCTCTATATTCACATCCCATTTAGAGCAATGTAAATGGTGTCTACATGTCAAGGACAGTCTTGAAAGTGAAAGAGAAAAGTGCAGGAAGGGAATTTGTTCTGACACAAGAAGTACCAAAGCACAAAGTATGAAGAACAACAATAGATGAGGTCATGCAGATTCGACCTGATAAGAAAATATCAGTCTAAATGCTCAGGATATATCTGTTACTAATTGTTTTATGCCTTACAAATAGTAGTACATCAGTGTCCAGTTCAAAATTAATTGATTCTGTGATCTAAGAATGCTAATGAATTTCACAGACTTACTGTTTCAATTCAAAAATGCCCATTTTGATCCCTTGTGAAAATTAAAATTTTTCTTTTACTTTTTCTTTTACTTTTTCACATATTCTTCAGTTTTCTGGTACTGATTTTTCATAAAATGTAAACATTATTTTTCTGTCAATTGCATATAAGTGGCATATCATATCCATTTACTAATAGTGAAGTCTATCAAATCCAATGATACTTCAAAATGGTGACTGGAGTTATGATTCTGGATTCTATAATTCTGGAAAACATACCAGGCTTGCAGAAATACCTAAAATCTAAAACAACAACAACAACTTGGGAGGTTTAAAAAAAACAAAACAGGGGTCATTGCTAAGCAACCACAGCATTCTAAGGCTTGGTTTCTATGAGTAAAAGGCAAGGGGAGGGGGCAGGGCCCTTTGCAAAACTGTTTTGCAGTGTGGTGTAGCAATTAGAGCTTCAGAGTAGGTTCTGGGAGACCCAGGTTTAAATCCTCATCTTGCTGTGGAAGTTCACTGGATGATTTGGGGTCAGTCACATACTTTCAGCTTAACATCCTTAATAGGCTTGTTATAAGGAAAACAAAGGAGGAGGAGAATAATGTAAACTGTTTTTTTTTCTTTGAGAGTTTCTGCTATGTAAGTGGGCCTTGGACCAGTAGCCTGCACCACACAATTGGGTTATAGTTTTCAAGGGTAGAGGCTGATGGATAATTGGAGGTTGGCTGTTGTGTGGAAAGGGAGAAAGAAGCTAGAAAAGGGGTTTCACTAAAGAAGAAATAGAGGGGCAGGGGAACATGAGATGCCTCTCACAAGTCCTTGCAGGCTTCCACTTATATACTCTGATAGCTAAATTGTCCACATATGGAGATACATTAAATTTTGGATCTGGAGCTGTGAACAGTCAAAACTGATCTATCTAAAGAAGAAGAAGAAGAAGAAGAAGAAGAAGAAGAAGAAGAAGAAGAAGAGTTGGTTCTTATATGCCACTTTTCTCTACCTGAAGGAGGCTCAAAGTGGCTTACAGTCGCCTTCCCTTTCCTCTCCCCACAACAGACACCCTGTAAGGGAGGTGAGGATGAGAGAGCCTTGATATCACTGCTCGGTCAGAACAGCTTTATCAGGGCTGTGACAAGCCTAAGGCTACATTTGGGGGAATGCAGAATCAAACTCAGCTCGCCAGATTAGAAGTCTGCACTCCTAACCACTACACCAAACTGGCACCCAAACAAGTTACCAGGCTTGCAGAAAAAAAATAAGTTAACTTTTTTTAAAAAAACCAAAAGATAAAAGCAATGCCTGAAGCTTTAACAAACTAAATCCCTCAGTGCCTATCACTAGGCAAATTCAGCATACTGAGGCTTGATTTCCGTGAGTAAAAGGCAGGTTGAAGGGGCAGGGTCCTTCCCAGGATTCTTTTGCCATTGAGAGAAACACATGGGGACCAGGCCTAACAGCAGTTACTGAGTAACTCTATACTACCTGACTTTCATGACTTACCTAGGCCTGGCTGCTTGTTGTTCTTCAGCATTAGCTACCCTGAAAGCCAATGTGATGTAGCAGTAAGCTCTTCAGAACAGGGTTTGGAGGACCATGGTTTGAATCCTCACATTGCTGTGGAAGATCGCTGGGTGATTTGGGGCCAATCACATCCTTTCATACTAACCTACCTCACAGAGTTGTTCTGAGAAAAAATAAATAAATAAATAAAACGAGGAGGAGAGGAGAATAATGTAAGCTCTTTTAGTCCTCACTGTAGATAAGGGTTTGGTAAAAATGAAATAAATAAATAAATAATTCAAACCAGTGTGGAAGGCAGATAAAATGTAGGTTCATGAAGGGCTGAGAATGTGACAATGGGTGAAGAAAAGAGGAGATAATATGGGGGTTGGTCAGGAGAAAGAGGAAAAAATGTGGTATGGAAATACAGTGGAAAATGTAGTAGTCCCTCACAAGATCTTGAAGGCTTCCTACTGTGCAAGGCAGCATGGCCAGTGGCTCACCACATATAACTCGCCCACGGAAGAGGCCATGTAGGATTTCTGGAACAAGAAAGAGGAAATATTGGGGGAGAGGGAATGGGATGCCTCCATCTGTCCTTGTTGTTCCTTCTTATACAGTATAAATGCCATAAGAACTGTGGAAAACAAAGTTATCAAGAATGTGCACAATGAAAAATCGGAAACTGGAAAAGGCTCATTGTGATAACATACAAAACTAAACTAAGGGGATATATGATATAAATTTAAAATTCTCAGAAAATTTGCTTACTTTCCCTTTTAAGTTGCATTCATCTTTTGAATGTTACTGCATGTGCAAATTCTGGTTGCAAAGCATTGTGAAATGTTTATACTTATTTTTGTATGTTTGTGTTTCATTTGGTTTGTCATATTTGCATTTTAATCTTAGATCTCTGAAAAGTTTATTTTGAACATTTTCTTCCTTCTATGAAACATTATACAGGACTATCAAGTAGCATCCACTTGTTTGTGTGTTCAGCTTTTTTGGAGCCTCTATAGATGTGTACAGATATTCAAACCAATAAAAAAATTATATGTAGAGAAAAGATTACACCTGTTAGTCTTCCCCAGCATCAACATTCATCCAAATGTATGTAGCAGCCCCATATGCTTATATAAGTCTGTTCTTCCACATGATTAGGATTGCTGCACAGAACAAGGCTCTGGCTTCAAGATGCATATGCATATGCTATAATGCTAGAGAAAAGGAATCTCAATACAACTGTGCATACAGCCTCACCAATGTTGCTTTATTTATTTACTAGCCAGAAAGCCTGTTGCAGAGGGGAATGCAATGGGTGCTAGAGGGGGGCGGGAACTAGCATGGTACCTTGAGTGGCTGGGTGCTTCTGGAGGGTGGGTGCCTCGAGGCATGGACTCAGTTCCCGCGGCAGTGGCTGGCTTGGTGGCACAGGAGTTCAGGCGCTCAGAGTGGCTATGGCCGGCCAGGGCTCTGCAGGTCCGCTCGGCTCAGCGCCTCGGCTGTGTCTGGGCATGAGGCTTGCAGAATGCTGTGCGGCCACCTTTTGGAGGCAGGCCTTCTAGGCTCTGGCTCAATCAGCTGGGCACACCCTAATTGGCCTGTGGAGTGTGTCCAGCTGGAAACACAGGCCGGACACAGGAAAGAGAATCCAGACACCGGCCAGACACGTTCCACTCAGGAGAGCTCTTCAGAAATATTAGAGTCACTAAGTGTTAAGGATTTGCTCTTTTGAAACTTCATATCAAAAGATTTTTTAGAAACCTTGAGACAACTGGTCCACCCTGACCATCTTCCGGTTTTATACAGTAGGTAACCCTCAAAGACCAACAAGCAAGACACAGAGGTCTGATGTTGCCTTCTAGCAGGAATATTCAGATGTTCACTGCCTCTGAATATGGAGGTTCCCTTTGCTTGCCATGGCTATCTTCCATAAGCTCGTCTACCCCCCCCCCCCTCAGTTTCTTGCCATCACTGCCTCCACTGGCATTGAGTTCTACAATCCTACAATAAAAAATATTGTGATGCAAGGATGCATACAACTGTTCAAGCAGTGTTTTTAACCAGTGCTTATATATACACGGGCAATAAGGAAGAGGGAGAAAAGATACAATTGAACTGAAAACTTGTTTGTACTAGATATGTAAAGCATTCTATGCAAAATTCAGGGTTTTTCTTTTTAAAAATGGGGAATTTTTGAAACCTCTGAAACAATGAGATTTGGAACTCCAGCACCTTGGAGGAAATTCAGATGAAGAGAATTTTGGAAGCATCCCTAGATTCAGGAAAGGGAATTTTTATATGCTATTCCAATTGCATTAAGAAAGCTGTACCAAAATGCTCTTCGCTGCCCGAAGCCAGCAGAAACTAAAACTTACAATAGCAAAAAAAAAAATTTAATCTAACAACAAAACCCACATGTGCGGAATTAAAATGAAGACTAGAGTGAATTGGATCTATTCACTCTTTGCATTTTCAAATCAATGTGAAATAGGGTGCAATCAAATAAATTGTTTGTATCTCTGTCTCCAATTATTATGTATTACAGTGTGTGGTTGTTCCGTAACAAAAAAGATCAGCTCCTTTATTGAGTGTAGTAATTTGTCAATCATAACTGCAACTTATTTTTAACTCACGTTAACAGGTCTTTCTAGTGTCACCTCAATGTCAGGATAGATTTACTCACAAATGATCAGCTCTTCAAAATGGTTACACTTAGTTACCCAAAGAGCATTTGAAAAAAAAAAAAAAGGAAGCAGCAGCAGCTCAGGACCAAACTAGACCTGCAATACAGTGCTTAGTCAAGCATTGCTAAATTGAAACAAGTATTCTTGAATGCATTGCTTTACTGTTAAATATATCTACCAACAATTAAAAACGTAAATTGTTAAGTCCTTTTTTCCAGAAATAAACTATGCAGCATTTTGTTGACCAAATAAATGTAAAAGCAAACTTCCAGGCCAAATCCAGCAAGATTCTATCATCGAGAGAATGCCGCAGGTTCTTTCCTTTCACCTGCCCTTTAGATATTTTCTCTACCAGTGAAATTCAATTTTCTTCCCTGTACTCTAACCACACTCCCTGCTGTCACCAGCAATTTCACTGATATTTTTCACATTCAAAATACACAACCTTCTTCTAGAAATTTAGGGTACCTTGTGCCTCAAGCCATGGCAAAGGCAACATTCAGCACTATCATCTTCAGGCATTGGAGTTTGCATGCCCTACATACAACAGCACAAATAAAATAAGGAAGCTTTAACCTAGCAATGTATTCAGACACCTTCACTTCCCACAGCAACTTCTACAAAGGGATTGTATTGTATTCACTTCATAATGGGCACACAAAATTTGTGTGAATGTCTTATTGTGCTTGTCCAACTTAGGTTCAAATTCTATATCAAGAATTTAGTGACACTGATTTTTGAAGACTGTTGAATTTGGGCTAAGTCAGGATATGAACTTGTGTAAAAATATTTAGAAGATCACAGATCTCCAAAATAATGGCTAACCAATCCAGCTGTTGATCCATTAGCTGGAATTGCACAGTTAATTACTCACTTCCAGGAATCTGCTTTAATTTGACTCTTTATGTAAGCCAGAAATACTATGTAGAAATGTGTATTTTGAGACCCCACCATCACCCATGAAGATACTGAATTCAGTGAACAGGCGGTATCTGTACCGCATGCCAGATACAATCAAGACTTAGACCAAATCCATGAATTAGCATGCAATATGTAGGCAGTGATTCACTTCTTGGGTTGTTACTACATTCAGTAATGATCCGAATCCATAGCATAACCTTGAATGCTATCTACCAAAATTTTGCTAACTTATTCTTAGTCATCCCCCCCCCCATTTGATATGTTATGTATTCTGGAAACAGGTTAAGAATTAGTTTTGCTTTATGCTCCATCTCATTAAAACATTAATCTTTATCACCACTTATACCATTGAACCTGTGGCAAGATTCGTCCCCAGCCCAGAAGAGTGTATTTTTCAACACTGGTATTCTATCTGATTACTTTTGCAAAGAAAGAAAAATGTAGATATATAAAAGGGACAGCAGAGGGGAAGAATCCCTCCCAAGTCAATGGAACTATATTGATTCCTGAATAGTGTTCGGGCTCTTCTGATCATGGTGTATGCAGATAGATAGATAGATAGATAGATGATAGATAGATAGATAGATAGATAGATAGATAGATAGATAGATAGATAGATAGATAGATAGATAGATCTTTTCCACCGAACAATAGTTCTCCAGACTTGTCAAATGGGAAGATGGCACCTTCCCCTCCTAAGTTGCTCCCCTTGAGTAGTTTTCAATAGATGCAGCACATCACCCTCACATATCTAAGAATTGATGTTTTAGATTTCTAACTACACTTGTTTCACAAATATTGATTTTGTTAATAGTGTTTGCCAAATATTTATCTTTTTGCGGGAAGAAAGAACCTATTTGAAGATTATATGACAGGAAAGCTCTAATGGGAATCAATTGTGGGAATCAATGACAGTTGTTTTTGAGACAGAATGAGCTGATGGAAGGTTCTGACATAGAAATAAAAGAAGATGAGTGAACCTGTTTTCATTCTGTTTTTCAAATAATCATATCTTATTGGTTACTGACAGTGTAACTCTGAACAGGTTTATTCAGTTTAGGATTGCCTTACAAATCTTGCTTTCATTCTCCTATTATAATGGCTTCCAAAACAGTAAAATAACGCAAGACAGAAGAAAGCAATATTCTGTGACTGTCTCAGAACGTTGTAGTTCATATGCATATCTTATCCATTTGGTGCCTCATAATAATTATGAAACAGCCATGGGGGACGAACGGTCTGGCCTCTCCATGGCAAATCAAAAGGTAGCCAGCTGCACCCTGATTGGCCCTGCTCCTACACCAAGCCCTCGCCCCTTGCCTCACAGATGTGCCTGGCTGTTAGAGCCAGGCACATCTGTGACTCCACCACTCCACGTCCAGGGCCCCAGGTGAGAAGCCACAGGGGGGAGGGAGGGAGAGGGGGCACTTCCCAAAGGCCTGGAAAGCACACCCGGGGCCTTTGGCCCCAGGTGTGCTTGCCAGGCCCCCAGCAAGCACTCCCTCTCCCCCATCCCCCCCTCATCCTCAGCGCTTCCTGGCGGCCTGGAAAGCAGCCAGGACGCTGACAGGGAGGACCCTTTCAAAGCCCGTTCTTATGAACGGGCTTTGAAGCTAGTAGAAGAAATAAAGTGGATCTGTTTTGAGGAGGCAGGGAGGAATCTGCGTTACTTGATAGTGGGGGAATTTCCATTCTGTTCTTTTCATGGACTGACTATTACCTGATGGAGTTTAGACTCACAGACACTCAGAAACTTTGCAAGGGTGGGGGAGGTTAGGATAGACTATCCCAGGAGGCTGATGGATCTTAATGGTTTTCTGACATCTCTTGGAAATGTTTCGATCAGCCAGGCTGGTGCTCCAATTACATCCCTGGTCATTATCCTGCCTACTCTGTGGTAATGATAGTACAAAGCGATCTCACTTATCTGCCCCCATTGCATCAGTGCAATGCCATCCAGTGTATCTTTCCCAGAAAAGGAGCTCCCAGGCTCCAAACAAATGTTGAACAGAAAACATATAGGCTCATCATGATGCTTTTGTGATATGTTTTATGCATGAAATCACTTGCATCCATCATTCCTTGGATTTCACATTAGGTACAATTGGTGTGGGATGTCATTGGAGTGGAATCTGGACCTTGCTGTATGGATAACGTCCACCTTGTGAGGCCTAATAAAGGGTACAGGCTGCTCAGAACTGTACAGCCCACTACATCTAGACTAGACAACAGCACTTTATTAGACCTAGGTTTGAGACAGAAACACCCATATTCAGATTGACTTTGCCAAGAGAGTGGGGGGAGGGGAAGTGTTTGATACCATCAACCATGGTATCCTTCTGGATAGGCTGGTTGAGGCAGGATTGGAGCATACTGTGGTTCACTAGTTTTGTTATTATTTAACTGGCCTTTCTAGAAGGTGGCATTAGACAACTGTTGCTTAGGCTCATAACATTCATGCTATGGGATTCTAAATGGTTACCTCTTGTCCCCTCTGCTTTTTAAATCTACATGGATCTTCTGGGAGAGATCATGGGGGATTTCAAGTAAGATGCTACTAATATGTGGATCACACCCAGTTCTCCTCCTTAACAGCTGGCTCAGGTGGGTCTGTGGAAGTTCTGAGCAGGTACCTACAGACAATAATGGGATGGATGAGATCAAATAAACTGAAGCTCAACCTAGATAAGACTGAGGTGTTTGTT
The DNA here is from genome assembly GCF_049243985.1 of Paroedura picta. Classification (NCBI taxonomy): domain Eukaryota; kingdom Metazoa; phylum Chordata; class Lepidosauria; order Squamata; family Gekkonidae; genus Paroedura; species Paroedura picta. The sequence continues at coordinate 81,368,447 of NC_135374.1, read as the reverse complement.
GGTCAATGACAAAACTGCTTGAAGACTAAGGAGTCAGGCTGTCCTGGAGGGGTTTCACTTAGGGATAGGTATGGACCAGAAAATTGTTGTTCAGTTTGGGCTTCAAGGTGTTCCTGAGCTGAACCCTTCAGTCCCAGATGACCTAACGGTTGTGGGCCAGTCAATCTCACTTTGTCCTGCTTAAAAGCAGGGGAAATCAAAATGACATGCTGAAATGGCTTGCAGCACAGCAGAGATATACATGCATTCCACTTTCAGCCCAAAATGGCTGCAAACTATTTCATTGATTGCCTTTTCTTCCTCCCACTTGGAAGCAGGGAGGAGCAAAATGGCCTCCAGCAGCTATTTTAGGTGGATAGCAAGGCATGCACATCTCTCAGCTGTCACCCCAAAATGCACACCTCTCAGCTGTCATCCCGTTTCAGTAATTAATTTTGTTCTTTCCTACTTCTAAACCATGAGGGAGCAAGATCAACTGCTGAAATGGCTTGTAGCCATTTTGGACTGACAGCAGGGCACTCACATCCAAATGGCTGCCAGACAAACCCCCAAATTAAACATGGGTCTGTGAAATGTTTGGGTGAGGTGCTTTCCTGAACCATGGTTCAGGAGACAAACAGGCTTTTTTTGTGTGGGGGAAGATTTGGTTTGTGATCTGGTTTGTGCCCATCCCTATTTACACTCCCCCTAAAGGAACAGGTCTGTAGCTTGGGGGTGCTGCTAAACTGTGACCTACAGCTGGAGGCCAATGTCTCCTAGTGCAATGTCATGTATTTTCATTACCTTTGACTGACATGTCAGCTGCAACTGTTTTGGCCATGGTGATCCATTATCTGATTACAATACTAAGTCACATTACTATAACACATGTTATATGGGGCTGCCTTTGAAAGCAGTTCACAGCAGCCAGGCTATTGTCAGTGGCAAGACAAAGGTACTTTATTATCCCAGTGCTGAAAGATCTCCATTGGCTGACTATCCATTTCCAGGCACAGTTCAGGTTCTTACCTTTACATTCCCCAAATGGCTTGGAGCCAAGCTAGTTGAAGACATACCCCCTCCCCATATGGCCCAGCCTGAGATCTTCCTTACAAGGCTTGTGCTCTGCCTCATGAGGTGAAGTGGGTGGCAAGTGGATACAGGACTTTTTTAGTAGTGACACCTAACTTATGGAATGCCTCCCCTTTGAGGCTGGCCTTGCTTTCTTTCAAACACCAGGCCAAAACATTTCTGTTCACTCAGGCTTTCATTTAAGGGTTTGATCTTTTAATACTGTTTTAGTATGGAAATTGGTATTCTAAGTTGTCTGTGGCCTATTTGTTATGGTTATATATTTTATGTTGAGTTTTTAATGTTGGATTTTAATCATTATCTTTATGTATTTATTTAATTTTGTATGCCACCCAAGGCAAATTCTTGGAAAAGTGCCATTCCCCCCTGCCAAATAAACAGATCTTGTATATAATGAAGTTAGAGTTCCCAACAATCAAGTCTCAATTATTGCAATAACACATTACTAGTATCTTATAGTTTAATTGTTCATAAAATAAATTAATGCAAGTATCATAGTTTTCTAAAGACTGGTATTTCATGAGGCTACATCACACTCAGTCTATAATCTGCCAAGGGAATTTTAATTGAGGATTTTCATAAAAAAGAATATGACACAAAGTTACAACTTTGTGACTGCAATTAAATTCTCATCTAGATACTTCTTTTTGAGATAAAGCACAACATGTTTTGTTTCGACAGACCATGATCTATTACCCATTAATTTTGGAATGTTCTTCAATAACACGGAAAGTACAAAAGGCAACAAACATTCAATATATATCTTTGTATGTGTTATACAGGAGCAAAAATCTACAAAATATGGCTAGAAATTCATTTCAAAGTATTATGATTGTTCTATAAATTAATATTTTGAAGATTATGGAAATTTCCGGAACAAAGTAATTGTATGTTCTCTACACTGCAAAATTAATTTGTCATTTCGCACATATAAAGAACATCTGCATGATTTACTTTCCAAATTGCACTTAGATGCCTTTCTAATTTGCACCTGTGGCTACTGATCCAGCAGTTGATGTGCATGCGGAAATAGACTTCTACATGCAGAATTTTTAGCTACATTAAAACAACTTTCTTTATTTCAGTATCTGAGTGGCATCTATCTTGACTGATAAATAAGTAGATTAATGGGAGGGATTAGAAACAGAACATAACACACTGTTCAATATATTTTTTCCTGCATTTTCCTGTAGAGGAAGCTGACCTTGCAATTTCATTTTAAGAGGAAAAACTCACTAGAGAAAACTGCAACTTGCCTGCCAGAAGGCTGATTAGATCTTAAATTTGGCAATTATACCCATGAGCATAGTAACTTCCTGCTGAGACTGCCTATTTAAATTACATTGTTTTATCAATGGTACATGCTACTAATCAATGGAATTAATCAAGGGTTCTCTCAGCAGAGTAATTCTCCTTATGGCTTAATGGCTGTTTGTATTAGAACTGAACTAGGGTTTCTCATTTTACCAAAGTGCATAATCAAGGGCAGAGAGAAAACAATGCAAGTATAGTAGAGATAAACTTATACCTGCATCAGTTAAGAGCTGTGAAGGCATACCTAAGGAAGGAAGGAAGCCACTGAAAATTCAAGTAGAAAAAGCGGCTTCTCTGTGTGTGTGTGTGTGTGTCATTTCTTTATACTGCAAGAATTTTCTCAATACATAAAACTGAAAAAATTGGGATGCTATCAGAAAGGGAAAAAAATGAAATTTCTTTTTCATAGTTTACTGACATTTACCTATGCCAGGAAATACTTGGGTTGTTTGAATTAATTAGTCCCAAAGTACATATTTTTTGATGTAGAAACATCTTATGGCATGCCTTAGGTAAAATGCAATGGAAATCATTGCAGATGTGATGTTGCATGCAACCTCCCAGCTGCAGCTGCCCTGTAGAGCCAGTTTGGTGAAGTGGTTAGGAGTGCGGACTTTTAATCTGGTGAGCCAGGTTCGATTCTGCACTCCCCCACATGCAGCCAGCTGGGTGACCTTGGGCTTGCTACGGCACTGATAAAACTGTTCTGACTGAGCAGTGATATCAGGGCTCTCTCAGGCTCACCCACCTCACAGGGTGTCTGTTGTGGGGAGAGGAAAGGGAAGGTAACTGTAGAGAAAAACCAACTATTCTTCTTCTTCTTTTGGCTCACCTGGCAATTTTGCAGACTGCTGCTGGCATCAGAGGACCAGCCTTTGGCCCATGGCAGAGGTGGGGGGATGGAGACACCTGTCCCTCCTCACCTGCAGACTCTGGGCACCCATCATCTTCCTGGGCAGCCAGCAAAGGGTGCAGCCCAGGTGGTCAGCTTTACCCACTCCTCCCAAAATAGCTAGGGCAGGCATCCCCCTATGAGCTGAGCAAAGACTGGCAGCCATGTGGCCTTTCTGCCCATTGAGCTTCCTGCTCAGCCTGGGTATCCAGGGCTTTGGAGCTGGCAATTGTTTTACCCCCAACTCCTCTTGGAGTATTGCTCTGTTGGAGGAGCACATGCTAGCTCCCCAGCTGTCCTGTTTCACAGGAGCTCCCTGAAGGGCTTGCAGGCCAAGGCTCTTCCTTCTCTGGCAGTCTTCAAGCAAAGTTTGGATACACACATTTCTTGGATGCTTTAGGATGCTTAGGGCTGATCCTGCGTAGAGCAGGGGGTTGGACTAGATGGCCTGTATGGCCTCTTCCAACTCTATGATTCTATTATTTTCACCCTCCCCCCGCAAATGGCAGAGGCTAACCTGGAATGTAAGTGAGGATGAGAGAGCTCTGAGACTTGTGACTGGTCCAAGGTCACCCAACTGGCTGCATTTGGAGGAGTAGGGAATAAAGCCCGGTTTGAAAGGGCAGTCCACTAAGCCCTCATGAATCATTCCACTTGTGGAATCCCAAAATAGTGGCAACCAGTGTGGTCTAGTGATTCCAATGTTGGACTGGGGTCTGAGAGTTCTAGCTGCCACATACGATTTTTCTACATAAATCTCATGTGGCAATCTGATTTTCACAATAAAAAAAAAATTGATTCCTACTCTGCCTTTCTCCTCAGTGGGAACCCAAACCAGGTTACATTATTCTCCTCTCCTTTATTTGATCCTTAGAATAACTTTGTGAGGTTGGTTAAGCTGAGAATCTGTGCTTGGTCCAAGGCCACTTGGAGAGCCACCATAGCACAATAGGAATTGCACCTGGATTCTCCAGATACTAGTCCCATGCTTTTAACCACTATACCACACAATGTAATATAAACCTTTTACACTGCAAGGCACTGCCAGGAGGATAGCAGAACATAACATTACATATTATTTTGCCAAACTTTTCCCCATATTGCAGACCTATGTTTCCCCTGATCTCCCTGATCTCCTTTCCCCCCTGAAAACATCCAAGGATGTGTTTGTGATGGGAACCATAGGTTTGCAACATTTGTGGAAGTAAAAGAAAAATTCCAGGATCCGGCCAAAAACAACACACACACACACACACAAATTCCTAAGGTTTCCTTGCAAGGAATAAAATGGTATTGAGTAATGAAGCATATGTTTACAGTTTGTAGATTTACCCCTAGACTTACCGGTTTTCCTAGTTGGCCAGAGTCAACCAAGACAGACAGATAGACAGACAGAACAAATATAGCAGGGGGAGGGATTTGAGGTATATATTTTGAAATTCCCAAACAAACCCCAAAAACTGCTTTGAGTCATTACTATAATCCTCCAGAATAGTAACACAAATCTGAGATTCTCAGGCATTATGAACGCCCTTTCCTGGAAAAAAAGATGCCTTATTTTTTTCATGTGCATGTGCTTACCATTATTAGTAGCAAATGTGTCATATTTCATTGCCTTTCCTAATTTCCCAAGTTTTAGTATTTCTGCCTTCGAACTGGAACAAGAAGTAAATGCTCAACTACCTTTGGAGACAAGCGCCAGAGAAGGGTTTTCCATGGAGAAGTCTGTGTGAAGTTGTGAGCTTTTGAGCAACTGCATGTGCAGCTCCAAATGGTAGTAAGTGGCAGAAATGCTGTCTGAAGCTGTTTACCCATGAGGCTGGGAGAGCCAGTTTGGTGTAGTGGTTAGGAGTGCGGACTTCTAATCTGGCGAGCCGGGTTCGATTCTGCGCTCCCCCACATGCATCCAGCTGGGTGACCTTGGGCTCGCCACGGCACTGATAAAATTGTTCTGACCGAGCAGTGATATCAGGGCTCTCTCAGCCTCACTCACCCCACAGGGTGTCTGTTGTGGGGAGAGGAATGTGAAGGCGACTGTAAGCCGCTTTGAGCCTCCTTCGGGTAGGGAAAAGCGGCATATAAGAACCAACTCTTCTTCTTCTTTAATCCCAGCAGCTGCTCAAGGTTGACTCAGCCTTCCATCCTTCTGAGGTCGGTAAAATGAGTACACAGCTTGCTGGGGAGTAAACGGTAATGACTGGGGAAGGCACTGGCAAACCACCCCGTATTGAGTCTGCCATGAAAACGCTGGAGGGTGTCACCTCAAGGGCCAGACATGACTCGGTGCTTGCACAGGGGATACCTTTACCTTTACCTTTAACTTCCCCCTGGGGGTTCGTTAGGATCAAGATAAAGGTTGGATCAAAATAAAGCAAAAACCTTCCTGCTATTCCTCATCAGCAAAATAATGGCTTTTAAATCTATGTTCTTGGAGCTGACAGGGAACCAGGAGGTAACTCATGAACAAATATATTATGCAGCTTAGAACCAGCATCCTGCCTCTTCTTCCTCTGTCAGGAACTCATACAATAGTAGTAATACAACGTACAAATTAAAGTACCTCTACAACAGATGCCTAATGTGAAGACATGTGTCTCATGGTAATTTGAGTAATAATTTATTCATCACATGCAATCACATATATGTACAATTTATATTTATTTGTTTTGGAAAATAAACATCTGCAAAGGTAAAGAAACAACTGACCACATCAAGTAAGGATGGTAAATCCATAGTTTTCAGGGGAAAGGTTGTTGTTATTATTATTATTAATAGTTATCACAATTAGATGTACCTTTCCGGGATTCTTGTTGTTCCAAGCAACACTGTCTTTTAGGGGTGTAGAAAAATAAAAATAACCCCAAACATACAGGTATTGGGGGGGTATTCACATATATTGAACCCAAAAACCCATAGTATCTCCTGATATTACTAAAACCCAATATTCAGATTCAGTAACAGAGAGTTGCATGCAATAGCACCAGTGGGTCTCAACTATGAAAAGTCCTCCTCATCCATTCTGCTTTCTGAATGGTCTGAAGCCTGACACCAGTGAACTGAGCTTGTGTTAGTTGGTATTGTTTTACTGTAAATTATTTATTATTTTAATGTATTTTAAAGTATTTACAAATTATGTTACCTGCCCTGAGCCTGGAAAGAGTGGGGTAGAAAAATAAAGATGATGAAGAAGAAGAAGAAGAAGAAGAAGAAGAAGAAGAAGAAGAAGAAGAAGAAGAAGAAGAAGAAGAAGAAGAAGAAGAAGAAGAAGAAGAAGAAGAGCTCTGTGCTTGGGACAGTTGCCCTGCCTGTACATAGCTATGACCATGCATAGAAATGCCACTGGAAAGAAAACTCACAAGCTAAAATGAAACCTAAAATATTCCTGTGTGGTGGAAAATATCTGAATCTACAGACTTTGTACTTAGCAACATGTCTTTTAAAATAATATTGTTTGTATTTTGCAATACCATTTCTCTGATAGCCAGAAAATGGCACCATGTTATCCTTCCTAGTTTTAAGTCAGACCATATAACTCTTTATAATGGTTGCTGCTATTCAGTTGTATTTTATAAATGTGTGCCTAGAGTAAAACAGGATTAGATTTCATAAGGCTGAAGTTTTTAAAGCTTGCTTGGTAATGTGGTTATTACAGGGCTAATTTTATGGGCTGGAGGAAAACATTGCCCTCAGATTCCCTCTCTGCCTTGTGGTTATTTAAGGTTTCAGCCAAGTGTTATGTGAGCAAACAGTCTAATTTGTCAATACAAGTTTTATTTCTATATAAAGACATTTATGCATAAGTGATAGAATTTTTAAATAGTATACCGGGAGGGAAGCTTGTGTGTGCTGAGGATGGCAAACTATTTGATGAGGTAAAATAAATAATCAGCTGTTATTGAGGGGGTTTGCTTTTTTTAACTGAAAGCAAATATGGTTCAGATATAATTTCATTATGAAGCACCAACCAGATGCTGGTGACATTGTATTTGTTGTTAGTTGCGAAGTCGTGTCCGACCCATTGCGACCCCATGGACAATGATCCTCCAGGCCTTCCTGTTCTCTACCATTCTCTGGAGTCCATTTAAGCTCACACTGACTGCTTCAGTGCTTCCATCCAGCCACCTCATCCTCTGTCGTCCCCTTCTTCTTTTGCGCTCAATTGCTCCCAACATTAGGCTCTTCTCCAGGGAGTCCTTCCTTCTCATGAGGTGGCCAAAGTATTTTTGTTTCATCTTCAGGATCTGGCCTTCTAAAGAGTAGTCAGGGCTGATCTCCTCTAGGACTGACCGGTTTGTTCGCCTTGCAGTCCAAGGGACTTGCAAGAGTCTTCTCCAGCACCAGAGTTCAAAAGCCTCAATTCTTTGATGCTCAGCCTTCCTTATGGTCCAACTTTCACAGCCATACATTGCAACTGGGAAGACCATAGCCTTGACTAAACGCACTTTTGTTGGCAGGGTGATGTCTCTGCTCTTAAGGATGCTGTCTAGATTTGCCATAGCTTTCCTCCTCAGGAGCAAGCGTCTTAATTTTTTTGCTGCAGTCCCCATCTGCAGTGATCTTGGAGCTCAGGAAAATAAAATCTGTCACTGCCTCCATTTCTTCCCCATCTATTTGCCAGGAATATATTTATTTACTCACTCATGGCATTTATGGTCCTCATTTCTCATTGAGGCACAATGTGAATTTCCCCCAAATCAGCAATAATTCTAAATATCCCTTCAATCCCATATCTGAAATTAGAATAATTTTTTTCTCAGAGCACACACCCCTTTGAAGCATCATAATCCTCTTGCTAATATAAACTGGGACATATATTTTTAGATTTTTATTGGACTGCAGTCTGTTTTTCATACAGCAGAAATTAATACTTTTGAAGGACCAAAACTCCAGCTCTTTTGTAATAGTTCTCTAATAGGCTTCTGTGATGTAAATCTCTTCCTCACTTTATGTTCTTGATTTCCTTATAATGCAAGCTGAGAAGAAAACCTTTGTATACAATGTTAGTTCTAAAACAAACAAAAAATAAATTGTAACAGATTCTGACAACCTATATATGATGTACCTCAGTGTTTATTTAAAGGTACAGAGAGGTTAATGCTGTACCAATAACTTGGCAGAAAGGCTTTTACACCGAAAGGATGATGCTTCTTTTGTCACACAAGAGAACAGAATGGCCTCTGCTTTCATAGACCATCCTTCATGTAGTGGCTTTCCACTCTTGTTCACAAGGACCTGAGAATGAGTCTCAGAATTAGCAGAGCAGTACCGTCAATTAGCAATACTGTGTTCAGGCATATTTATACAGGAATTGTCAAGGGGTGGCATGGTTACATCTTTGACTTAATCTTTTGTACAGTCTTTGAGAGAAGATATGGCTTGGAGGCTGGAGGTTCAACCTGTACCATGGTCTGACCACTATCTACTCAAGGTAGGGGAAGGGAGATAAAATGACCTAACCATGGAGACTCATGGTTCCCTATTGTATGCCAGAATACTTGGAGGGAGGGGCACACTTATACTGAGTTGAGACTGAAGTGGAAGCTTGGAATGTTAATCTAGAAACCAATAGTAAATTGTCTCTTGTCAACCTCTCCTATACTTGGAGTAGAACCTGGCCCTTTAGTTTATTATGGAGCTGGGTGACCTAAAGAGGACCAGCAAGTGTCTACAGCAGCCTTTCCCAACTTTTTTGCTGTTGCGAAACCCCTGAAACATTCTTCAGGCTTCAAGAAAGACCAGAAGTGACGCGATCATAGCTGTGTACATGCCCACATGGGGCCCCTCCCCTTTCTACCCACTTCAGGCCCATAATTGGCCATTTTGAGAGGTAGGATATATATGGTCATATCACCTGATAAATGTCTAATACATTTTAGAAAACCCTTCCAAGGCTGCCAAGAAACCTCAGGGTTTCACGAAGCCCTGGTTGAGAAAGCCTAGAGCAACTCTGGTAGAAATCTTGAGCTGAATCTGACAGTGTCTGCTATACAGCTTACTGGAAGACCCATGAAGCAGTCATGATAGCAGTAAAGACACATTATTCTTTGACATTGTTATATCAGCTAGTTTGTGAGCACCAACTGTTTAAAATATTCTAGCATCTGCTGACTCCTAAATCTGAGTCTCTATTGTTTCAAGAACAGGAAATTTGTTTTGATGATTTTGAAAAGTATAGTCCTTTTTGCTGACAAAATTTCTCAGATATATTCTGAATTGGATGCTTGTTCTACCATAGTTCAGACAGAAGACACATCTAATGCATTTTGTCCTAGTTGCCATGATAGATATTGACAGAATCTTGGGGTCTATGAAACCTACTATTCTGGTGTGTCTCTGGATCCCTGCCCATCCTGGATGAGGAAATCCTATCAGGATCACATTAACAAGCCCTTGGTTCTATCATAAATGAATCACTGACTCAGGCTATCTTCTCTTGGCAACTCAAAGAAGAGTTTATCCATCCAGTACTTTAACAAAAAATCATTACAGAAAAATGATGTTGGGAGTTAGCATGCTGTCTCTTATTTGCCCTTTCTGAGCAAGGTGATTGAGAGAACAGTCACAGTCATACTCCAGGTCTTCTTGGATAGTTCACCTGTTCTGAATCCTTTTCAGTCTGGTTTCAGGCCAAGTTATGGGATGCAGACAGTGCCGGAAGCTTTAGTTGATGATCTCCATCTGAAAGTAGACAAAGTCCATGCCCCTTTGTTGCTTCTGCTTGATTTATCTGCAGCCCTCAAGACAATGGATTATGTCATTTTATTGAGATTGTTTTTGGCAAAACAGCAGACATGCTTTGAATAAGATCTAATTGTTCATTATAAACTGGTCTCAAAAAGTTACCATCAGATATTAGTTGGTATCAGTAACTAGGGATGTCAGTCCCCAGGTGGGACCTGGGTATTCCCTGGCATTATAGGTCATCTCCAGGTGACAGAGATTAGTTCCCTTGGAGAAAATGGCTGCTTGGGAGGGCGGACCTCATAGCATTTATATTCCACAGAGGTCCCTCCCAGCCCCAAATCCCACCATAAAGTCACTGGGGCCCTACTAAAACATGACAGTTCAGGAAGATGCTTTATAAAGGGAAAGGAACTGTGCACTATATCACTGTATATAGGACATGTTATCAGTTTGCTGTGTGTATTATCCTGTTGTTTCATTATTTTCTATCAATGTAATGCCATTTATCTTCATTATATCCAGGCTGGATCATGCCCAATATCCTAGGGCTCATTCACATTGCAATGCTTGTTTCAGGTCCCCTCATCCTGTTCGTATCAGCATGCATTATGCTTATTAGAAGTCTCTTTACAGAGTGTGTTATTGACCTACACTGTGTAATATGCTTTCAGTCGCATTGAGAAAGGAAGACTATAAATAATAGCAAATAAAAATAAATATTGATCATTATTTGAGTGGCTTATAAAATATAGGTTCAAAATACTACAAATCACTGAATTTATTTCTTGCAATGACTAGTTTGACATTGACATTGGTTCAGGTCAGACATAGCATGAAAACCGGTGCCTGTTGAGGCAGATTAGGATTTTTGAATGTCTGAAATTTAATACAACCATGTTTCCATGTTATATCTGAAACAAACCATTGCATCTGTAGCAAGCATGAGATTCCCTTTTTCATGAACAGTATGAAAGATACTGACAGTATGAAAGAAAGATACTGCTAGGGTCTCCCTTTTGCTCTAGTTTTGGGTTTGGAAATTCTTGAAGATTGGTGGGGGGGGAGACTGAGGGAAGGATTTGGGGAGTGGAGGGATCTCACTGGGGTACAATGCCATATAATCCACCTCTCAAAGCATCAATCTCCTCTAAGGGAACTGTAATCTGGAGTTCCTGGTTGCTTAAATTGATGCTGTGTAAGTATTATAGAGTGTTGGCCCTCAGAACCCATTTTTAACCACAGGCAGCAGTTATGGGATCCAGTGAGCTTCTAGCACATGGCAGGAAGTAACACAACATCATAGTCATAACACAGCATTCTAAGCAGGATCAGCTACAACATATCTCACCTGTCTCTGGGCCCTCATTAAATAAACAGTACTTCTTCACCATTTCCACCCACTTGTGACCTAGAAGTCCCAGGAATTGGAGGAAAGTTCTCCAGTTCTTCCCACCCCAACTTTCTGGCATTATGCCAGAGTTCTTTCCCCACCACCTGTTTGCAGAGCTGCTACTTACTTCAGAGATCACCCCAATCGCAGGCTTGCTAAGTTGCTTCTTTCCTCAGAAGCCCTCTCTGCAGCCTGCCTGCTTCCCCATCCTCCAGACCAGTTTCACTCCTAACCAAGCAAGGACAAGTCAGGGTTGTCTTAATGGAGCACTACCTGGCAAGGGCAGCAGAAGGGGTATACTGGCTGTTTCTCAACACTGTGGAGGAGAAAGGGAATCCACATTACTGCCCCAGACCTCCACCTTCCAGATGGTGAGCTTGGTCAGATCCCACTGGCCTGCACTGTAAAGAGACAAAGGAGGCACAACATATCGCAGTTGCTGTCTGTAGCAGTTCTGTTGGGGCTCTTAGGCCAGCAGATGTTTAATGCCGCCATGGAACCAGCTTTCCCCAGTACCATGTTCTCTCATTGCCATACAGGAAATCAAATGAAGGCTGAGCTGCAGAATGTTGCTATGGGATTTCCTGAAACTAGGAGAAGCAATTGCTTCCTCTCATTCGCCTGAAATCAGCAGGAATGTAACCAAGTGCAACTTTCAGAATGGGATTGGATTCTGTTGCTGATTGGAGTGTGTGTGTGTGTGTGTGTGTGTGTTTTGGGGGGGGGTGGCTAGGATTATTTGTTTTAGCTCAACATATTCCAGACTGGGAAAGGGGAAAGTGCTTACCCATCATTAAGTGTATCTCCTTAATTACACCGGAATATAGGCAATGCAGTTTGCTGGTTTGAGATTTTATGCCGCAATTCAGTGAAGTGAAAATTCCTACCATCCCTCCAGCAGTTTCTGATTAAAATGAAAACTTTAATAAGAAACTGACAGCTGCCACTTAGGCTTTAAAAAACTGTATCTGGAAATATGCTTACATGAAGTTTGCTATGAGCTACTTGTCACTTCCAGCAAGCAGTCTACTTTACATGCCTCGTGGCATGCACCATATTTTTACATTCCTCCATGAGTTTCATATCATGCTAAAACTGCAAAAATTGTTGTGCTTTAATCAGGTTATAGCTTCGCCAGTAGGAAGTGAACATAATTATACAAAAGAGGAAAAAAAGGTTACCAACAAATTGTTGTGCTTTAATCGGGTTATAGCTTCGCCAGTAGGAAGTTAACATAATTATACAAAAGAGGAAAAAAGGTTAGCAACAAAAACAATACAGTCAATAAGTTCTAAGTGCTTGCCACAAGATTTCCCACATAGCTGCCTTCCAGTCTTCACAGGCTTAGATAACTGTGAAGAAAATTGACAAGTGGATAATTTATAAAGTCTCCCTTTTCTGCAAGATTACATTTCTGAGAGATGCCGAAGAGCCAGCCAGAATGTTCTTGGAAGCATGTATAATCAGTCACTCCTATTTCACTCTCAGTCACAAGTGTGGATTAAATCCTATCCTTATGGAAAAGACAAGCATTACTGCAGATTTAACTACATTTGCCAACTAAAAAGATGAAAGAGGCAGTTTAACAGGAGGTGGATCAGACCAGTGGTCCGTTTAGTCCAGCATGCCGTTTCATACAATGACCAAACTATTGCTTTGGAAGACCAACTAACAGGACATAGAGGCCAAGACCACCATGATGTTTCCTTTTGTTACTGATAGTCAAGAGGTTTACTGACTCTAGTAGCAAAAGCTCCCTTTAGTCATCATAGCTTCAGCTACTCAGTCTTTTATCTCCTTTTAAAACTATATACACGGAAAATACACTGAAAATGAAAATAAATTCCACAGTTTAATAACCTGCTAGGTGAAAAAGTACTTTTTTCGGCTTGGACACAGACAAATGCTCATCCTTTGTTGTCTGCTCTGCTGTTGTCCCTGTTCTGCTACTGTCTTTAGTGCTCTTCTTAGGGAAACTTCATTTCTTTCTCTTTTCATCCACTTTTTTAAAAAAAAACACCATGATGGCAGCATGTGCTTGCTACAATTTCTCTCCATTCTAATCTTGATGGTTAACTAGAAAGCTAACTCTGTGATGGAGTTTAGTAGAATTTAGGTTAATATGGAGTTAGTAGAAGTTAAGTTTGTATTGCAAGTAGAATGAGGATGATACTTAGGACTAAAGTTCACATTAGACTTGTTGATTTAATAAGGGAAATAAAGGAATTTATTTTCTTTGTTAAAGCAACAAGTCTAAATCCTGCTAACAACAACAGACTAATCAGAAGAGCAAATTCTATGAGATACAGAAGGACATGAAGGAGCTCAGTTTGATCCACAACTAGGATTGCCAGGTTTCCCTTGGCCAACAGAAGAGGATGGAGGGTAGGCTTGCTAGATCCAAGTTGGGAAACTCCTGGATATTTGGGGATGAAGCCTGCAGAGGGCAGGAACCTCAGTGAAGTAGAATGCCATCAAGTCCACCCTCCAAAATATTTATTTTCTCCACAACTGTAATATGGAGATGAGCTGTAATTTCTGAGGATTCCCAGGTCCCACCTGCAGGCTAGCATCCCTATCCACAGTTCATCATAACCCTAGCACAAGAACTGTCAAGCACATTGTGCCACAGAATGAGAGCTGATGAGATGAGGGGAATAAAAATAAAAACCCACCTCTGCGGACAAAAAAGGAAATTACCTTCTGGATAAGCAGGCTAAGTGAAAATGGGCAATCCAGCACAATAGGGCTTTTAATTACAGTATTTGCTGGCGTATAAGACTACTTTTCCCCCCTGAAAAACATGCCTCCAAGTGGGGGGGTCGTCTTATACGCCGGGTGCACTTCAGTTGGGATAGACATAGTTGCCCATAGTGGCCCATAGTACTGTATTTTGAGTGGAAATGTTGGAGGGTCGTCTTATACACCCAGTCGTCTTATACGCCGGCAAATACGGGTATGTGAAAATTTTGTTATCATCTGATAGTGTTTTGTTCAATTATGACAAACAAAAGTCACTCATTCTTACATGTGATGCTTCCCTATATGGAATTGGGGCTGCTTGAAATCACTGACATGCAGATTCTTGTGAGGCTTCCATTGCATTCTACTCTAGAACAATGATTCCAAGTGGAATTTTGCATAAATTGATAAAGAAGCTCTTGCAATCATAGCAAGTGTGAAAACATTCTATGATTATGTCTATGGTGAACCATCATATGGTGAACCTTTGCTAGGACTGTTTGCTCCTGACAGTTACTGTAGATATTGTCTCTGCATATGCTTCAGAGGGCAATTTTTTAATGCTTATGATTACATACTTTTGCACAGGCTGGGTAAAGGTATTGCCCACGTTGACACTTTGAGCCATCTTCCCATTCTATCAATTGAGATGAATCCTTTTTTGGAAGTTTTGTTGTTAGAGTCCTTAGCTGAACCACCCCTTCATGCCACTTATATTGAAATTATGACATCTAAGGAGCTAGTTCTTGCTTGTGTTCTCAACTGAATGAGAAGCAGATGGCCAGTAGGGAAGTTCAAGGAGAAATCTGCAGAGTTTGTGATGAAATAACATGAACTATCAGTGCATAAAGGCTGCCTCCTTTAGGAAACAGAGTTGTCATTTCTACCACCTTATTTTGTTCTAGAGGCACTACACATTGGGCACCCTGGTGTTGTGCAGATGATCTTATGCACAGTTGGTTGCTCACAATAGATAGTGTAGCAGAAGAGTGAGTAAAGAAGTGTGATGAGTGAAGGAGTCAACAAAAACTCTGTGGTCATGACTTCATAATGTTTTTGCTAGTACAGTTCAGGGCCAGAGTGGCTGTTTCATATTCCAAATGGTTGTAAGTTATTCCTGTTTCATCAATGACATCCCATATTGTTATTAAAGCATTACATTGATTCTTTTAAACACAGATTGTCAGATGCTGCTGCCTCGACTAATGGTGCCCAGTTTATGTCAGAGGAAATTTTGTGCATTCCTCACTAAAGGCTTAATCCATCACATTACTTCAGTTCCTTTTCATCCAACCCCCTGGCAAGTTTTCTTTGACACAATACGTCACACCATGTACTAACACAGGGAGGAGTCCTGTTGAACTGTTTATGAACAGGCAGCTGACAACTCTTTCAGATCCTATGCACTGCAATATGAGGACTGAGGTGGAGTGCAACCTGAGAACAGGGGTGGAGTATAAAGGCACATCTGCACATTTGCCCCAGATGATCCTATGTCAGGAATTATGGTTCCAGTTCAGCATGGATCCCAACTACTGTGATGCGAGCTACAGGGGGGGGGGCATTATCCCAATGAACAAAGAGACCAGATTGTCCTGTGCTGCAATGACATGGTGATCAAATGAGAGGATGCATGTCTGGGTAATGTGTTTTCTCTGCGAGAGTTAGTGATATAGATGCTATGATGACCCAGCAGTGGGGATGCTTAAGTCAACTTCTGCTCAGGAACCTGTACAAGGACCCTGAACTTCAAAATGAGCTAGAAGATACTGAAACAGCAGAGGTTACAACAATCTCAGTTATTATATTGTCCTCTTTGGCTTCTCATACATGATGGAGTTGGAGATCAGCCCTTTATTTAGTCTGGTTATGTTTCACACCTTGTTTCCAGTTTGGACTGCAGAAGTATGAAGGACTTTTTTGTGTGTGGAACTCTAAAAAAGGTATTGGTTTTATCACCTTGAGGTGGTCTCCTTTCAGATAATTTAACATAATATAATAATAATAATTTTAAATTTATATCCTGCCCCTCCAGTGCTCAGGGCTGGTTACAGCCTTTTAAAATGTACAAAGTCAAAACATTAAAACATTCTAGTTTTGTCAGTCCTGCTAAATCCCAGATGGGGGAGGTTTGACAGGAGCAGGTCTTCCATCTCTTCTCCTCTGGCCGGTAAGGCCAGCTACTATGCTACATGTTATTTTTGGCCTTGACCTAAGCTCAGTGGAATAGTTCTGTCTTGCAGGCCCTGCAGAACTGATTTAAGTTGTGCAGGGCCCTAATTTCCCCTGGAAGCTCAATCCACCAGGCTAGGGCCAAAAAGGCCGTGGCCCTGAGTGAGGACAACATCACCACTTTTGGGCC
The DNA here is from genome assembly GCF_049243985.1 of Paroedura picta. NCBI lineage: Eukaryota > Metazoa > Chordata > Lepidosauria > Squamata > Gekkonidae > Paroedura > Paroedura picta. Next base: position 81,351,992 of record NC_135374.1, on the reverse strand, counting down.
AGTGATAATCCTTCATCATGTGGGGTTGGATCAAGAGTAACATTTCCACAGATGCAAGGATTTCCACATGCTTTTCCTTCCCTTTCCCAAAGCTGCTTAAAATGTCCCTCACCAGAATCCTGTTCCTGCTGCAGGAGGGAGGAAGTGGAAAAAATCTTAGTCCACGGTTGAAAATCCTTGCCTTGTGAAAATGTCTAGTCTGTATCTAAGCCAAGGTGCAATGTGTGACTTTCTTAGGGTGATTCCACATGGCAGTGGTCACACTGGGCCACCACTGGTGTGGTGCTGAAGGGCTTTGTGTTCTGCAACTTGTGTACCATGGGGTGCACCTTTCAGCACCAGATTTGCTCTAGTGCTGAGATGTGTTCTTGCGGGGGGGGGACATTTCAGCAAGGCACCTGGTCCCCTGCCGAAATGTGTCCCTCTGGGAAATGCAGCAGTGGCAGACAGGTTCCTCCATGTGGGGGGCTCATGGGGGTTATTTTTCAGGAAGGTGGGATTGTATTCCACACAATCCCACCTTCCTGCTAAAATTTTTAAAGTCCTGTTCCACCACGCAGCATGGCGAAGTGCTGTGACACCAACCAGAGCACTTTTTGCCCTTAGGTTATCCATACATTCTGTTATGACTGCCATCAATATCAAGCCTCAAGTTCCTTTATATTTCAAGAGTTGATAATCTGTTCTTATGGCTATTATTAATGAAACTAAGATCCATACATATTTCTTATTTCTAATTTTGGCCTCTAATTTCTATGTGCTAGCTAGACTGTAGGACTCATTTCCTGTAAATGGCTGTGATTTTTTAAAAAAATGTTCTGTTAAAAAATAAGCCTTTCTTGGCTCAAAGATAGGCATGGAGTTGGGTGCCAAATATTCATTCATGTACAAAATCACAGTACTGTGGCAAATCCTCCAATGAAAAAGAAAACTAAGTCACTAATGTGAGAAAACTAGAAGGACATTCCTATTTGATGACTGGCAAAGACAGCAAAAGAAAAATGGTAAGAAATAGAATCAGGAAAATGATTCAATATCATAAAAAAGGCAGAAATTTGGCAGTTTATTACCAAAGTAGAAGCAGGCAGTTTTGGGGTCACGTTGCAACTCTTAGCAACGTTGCCTTTAACATTTAACGAGAGGGATTAAATATTGATATAATTCAGTTTAGTGCCAGTAAGGAAATAATGACCAGTTTCAATGACGTAATCAATGCTATTCCATTGTAAGGCAAAGGTAAAATCCAAACTTCTTTGCTAAACAGAATCACTTTAAGATGTACATACTGGGCTGTATCCAAACAGCTTTTCTACTGGTGAAAGGGGGAACATCACCTTTGATCATTCAAAAGGCTGTGGTATGGATGGAAGAATCTGCATAGGTGAAAGGTATGTGCAATGGAGTCGGAGTAAAGAGAAATATCAAGTGACATTCAGTGAAAACGTGTGCAGGGTACAACCTCACATGTTTCAGTGCAATTTCTGTCACACATGAATTTTGGTTCATTTGTGTGGAATTTGTTTCAGCTTTATCTGAGGAAAAGCTGACACTGAAAAGTATTTTTGTAAGACTTATATCCACCATGGCTGGCCCAGGCTGGCCCTATCGCATGAGATATTGCAAGCTAATCAGCCTGGTTGAGAGGCCAGCAAGGAAGCCCAGAGTTGCTACACACAGACAGATAATGGCAAACCACCTCTGTTCATCCCTTGCCTTGAAAACCCTAGGAGATGTTGCTGAGTGGGCTGGGACTTGATAACATTTTCCACCACCACCTTTTTACATTCAATGTTATTTGACTCACTGAACCCAGAAGAAAACTTGTGGCAGCCTACACCAAATCATTTCTGCAGAAGCGATTACAAACAAGATAGGGGAAATTATTTGAAGAATCACAAAACAGCAATGATGACAATAACATCTAAAGCAAAAAACGTTACTATAAAAACACCACTCATTTTATAAGATGCAATTATTAAACACACCCATCAAATAAGAATCATAGCCTCTGAAGGACCATTATACTTCCAGTCGACAATACCACACCTACTGTTGCAGAATTTCGTGACGGAAACCAAAACAGAATAGTCTTTGGCCAGATTAATTTGAAATAAATCAGAAATGACATTGCAGAACAGTTGCATTTATTGATTCTAGAAAGGGTAAAAATCACTTACCTAGAACTCCTAGCCTGTAGTTAATGGTGATCACAATGACATTTCCATAACTTGCAAGTATGCTGCCATCAACCATGTTCCCTGTTCCTTCCATGTATGATCCCCCATGGATATAGACCATCACTGGTTTCTTGTTGTTCTGATCATGTATATCTGAAAAGAGCACAAGTAAGGAAAACAGAAGAGAGTAATAACAGTATTAAAGAAAATATGTATACTTTCTTTCTGAAAGTAATTTTTTCCCCATTTGCAGAATTTCTTTTCTACCAGCCATAGGTCCTATCAGTGTCTTTTAGCAGAGCACAGAAAATGGCAGAATAACTACTGCTGTCTGTGGAGTAAACAATACCTGATGACTATTGCTAGTTTCAATGTTCACATCGAAGCTGTGATCCTGTTTGGAATATGCAGAATAATACTGGGACTCAAGAAAGCGTAGGAATCTGGCATGTTAGCTGGACCGTCTTAAGAAGCTTTATGGAAAAAATCACTAAAATGACAATCTCAGAATATTTACAATATACTGGCTTATTTTTAAAGAAAGTAAACTGTTTTGTGGAGATAATAATAACAAAACAATATCAACCAAAGCCTTTCTGTTCATCGCCAATCTGTGGAAGATACTATTTTGGTTTTCAAATATATGCAGCACACTAATTGTCACCAACATTTTACCTACATTTAAAGTGCAAACGGAACTGGTAAGAGGAAGATTCCTCAATCTAAACAACCAAAAAATATCAAGTGAGGCTAAGATGATATCACTACATTTGTGCTGTGTTTAAACTAATTAATGTAATAAACTTTTACTTTGACAGTTTTAGGGTTGTTTTATCAGCAAATAAAGGCCAATTAAAACTTCCTGCCACTGTTAGTTGGTTCAAACAAGAAGAACCAGCAAACCAGCATTATAAATGCCTGAGAACATTGAAATGTTTCTCTCTGCTCTGTAGATCATCCACATGGGAAACAACAGCAACCATGGGTAATAAGTAGTCTTTGAAAAAGTCAATGTACTTCAGAAAGACTATAGAAAAGATTGGTCTGGCCTAACAGCCTACAACATATTGCTACACTATATTAGATATGATGAACCCCTAATGATTCAGTAGATAAAGCCATTTGTTTCAGCATTCAGAACAGTGTCTCCAGGTTTCCTAGTGCCCATCTGTTTTGAATCAGGGAACAAGAAAGAGAAAAACGACCTTCAGTATTCATTATTTGGCACCTTCTAGTAAATATGACTGCTATCTGGGATTCATAATCTTTTTTATCATCCGGAAATTCAGATATTTATGTCAATAATAAGGGGATTTTTTCTCCCCCCCTTCCCCGAAGTTACCTTATTTTGAAACTGATATATTACTATTTTATACTTCCTCAAAAATGCTGGGTTTGAATTCTCTGGGTTTCTCAGGAAAAACAACTTATGGATCAAATGTAAAGGCAACAACCAAATTTATTTATATGTTCGAGAGCATGTGTTTGCTTGTAAATTACAATGAGAACAAAAATAGTTATTTTTGGCTGGCTTAGATCTAAATTTAGCTGAGTTAACAATGAATATGAAATCAAGCAATGTCACTTGATCAGATATTTAGGTATCATATTCAAGGCTTCTCTTTCTTGGTGGGCCCAACTTAATGCCACCCTTTTAAAAGCCCACCACACTGCAGAAATCTTGTTTTTCTTCTAAAAGTGGTTTATATATTTATTATGGGTACTTATTATTCTATATATTTTTCTGTTACTTACTGTTTAATTACTGGTGTCTTATTTCAGTTTCTTTAAAAATTTTATAATGATATTAAGACTTACAGCTACAACATCCAATAAATAAAAAAACAAATGAATAAATCATGAAAAAGATTTTGTCACTTAAAACAGGAAGAGTCTTAAAAATTATATGTTTGGATGTCTGGTCAGATAGCAAAACAATGGCATAGTAATTGGAAAAAACACCCTGTTTATTAAAGTAATTATCATATTTATGCTCCAGCTATTCATTAAGAATATATCACCATGCTGATATCTAACTGAAGGTCATATCCTCAGGCCTGTCCTACCTCAACTACCAACCAGAAAGGAGGTCTATAGAACATGGCAGCAGATCATTTTGGAAGATCATTGGGGGGAACCTTAATGTTAATATTAATCCAGCAAAATAAACTTCTTGTCAGATTCCTTGTGTTAAGGTCTGCTTTTAATGCAGAGTAAGGATCTATTTTCAACATCTGGAAAGAAATATTACAGCAGTGGAGAAATTCATAGAAATGCAAGCAATTGCAATAACACGGAAGTAGCAATTTTCAATGCTGTTATCTAGGAAGCTGTATCCAGGATCAGTAAGATCAGAAAAGACATAATAATTCTGAACTGTGGAAAAACAACATGATTAACTTGTGATCTATTAAATACATTCCAAAACTAAAAAAGCAAAACAAAGGTAGATATTACAAGGATACCTGATATAGCATTGTATCAGAATAAATCTAAAAGAAGGCCAGACACCAATGTGTGATAAACCCATGTTGAAGGTCAAAGTTAACATTCGGTGATAAATTATCACAGTCTATAACAATAACAAATTTGTTAAAATATGCTTGAAGCCAGAAAAGAGTTGAAGCAGAAGTAAGGCTGCTAATAGGAAAAAAAATAATAACCTGTCCCTTTAATAGAGGCTTAATATGTGGAAATCAGCTGCCAAAGCTATTCATACAATTGATGTAAATAACATCACCTGGTAAATAATATCCAAAAAGTTTCTATTAAAAGGATGGGAATTTTGCTCTTGATGACAGTTGGCAACTCTAGTGGACTGCCACAACAACTGCTGTCTTCTTGCCATTTATGTTATCTAGAGATGGGTGATTCGGCTTGGATTTGAGAACTTTGGGGATTTATCAGAGCCGAATCCCATCAATTTAAATCACACATCTCCTCTATTTAAAACAGCTGAATCAGAGAAACCCAAATCGATCCAGGCTTGATTTGGCTGATTCATGATACAGCTGTCTGAGAAAGACCCAACCAAATCTGTTTAATTTTTGTGTCAGACATCAAATGGGCATCTTAGTGCAATATCACCAAGGTACTTGCCTGTAGGTGTTAATTTCCATATTGGAAAAGTTCTGATTCTGTTACACTTGATAATAAACATCTAATATGGAACAGGAACAAGTGGGTTCAATGTACACTTACCTGGAGCAACATGACTGTTACCACCTCTGTGACGGCTCGAAAGACACTTCCCAGATTTTTAAAAAAACTTCCACCCACATGACACCCAAGTGAAGGACATCCCAAAGAACTGTGTTATATAAACATTATATAAACATGTGTGTCCACACATCAGTAGATATTGTGCTACAGCAGTCATTCATATATAGCCGTCTTGTCCACACAGGAAATCAAAATTGTCATTAGCAATGATAACACATTAACTAATGGTGTGTGTCCACAGGCAAAAAAGCCAAACAATTAGGTGGTCATTTATATACTTTCCTGAATGCAAAATGGGAGCAATTGCAAAGTAGTGGCATCTTATCTCCAGTGTAACTAAAGGGAGAGTATTGTATAGAATAAAAACAAACTTAGGTTGCTTCTAGTCTTCTTGAAATATCTCATACTGAAGGCAGAAAAAAAGAAACAGGAAATGAGGCAATTGCATCCACTATACAGTACACATTGGGGGAAGAGAAAGGGGAATAATGTGAAGGTGAATTTACAGAATGTATTAAAAGGGATAAAGGAAGAGAGAGACATGCAAGGTTTCAAGTTCCACTTTCTCTTCCGAGGCAAAAGTTGGGAAGATAGGTACAGGGAAACATTTGATTGTAAATAATATTTATGTTACTCACTTCACACATATCTACAGATAACCTGTACACATCTCAAAAGGAAATTGCAGTCATCTAAATGCTAATTTGTGTCTTTAAAATGGGGAAAAAAGGAAAGTTGATTCCAGATAAGAAGAAAATAAAGCAGCACACTGAAATGTGTGTGATTAAATAAAGGGGAAAAGTTCATATTCATGCATATCAGGGTTGAGCTGGAACAAAACCAAAAAATACCTTCATCTTCCCCACGATCATTACTGGTTATATCATCTGCGCTTTTCTTTGTGTTGGCTCCTGGAGTCAGAGTGAGCAGGAGAATAAAGGGAAAAAAGAGAATTCAAAAACAGCAGGTTCTCAAAAATTTAAAGAAAAAAATAGCCAAAAATTGGAAAAAAGGAAAAAATTCAACACAAAAAGTCAAGATCTGAATTGGAAAAAATAAAAGGATGCAAACTGCACACTAACATAAAACTCTAAAATAAACCAGAAAACACCAGCAGGGGGGAAAAAATCACATGTTGTTACAACACAATTAAGTTGATTAAAAGTTATTGCTTACTTTACATTCAATATGTATAAGAAAAATACAACAGTTTAAACACATAATTCTTTATAACTCAGAATCCTTATTGTACTATCATAGCATAATATCAATCAAACAGGTTCTTAGGAGTAGAACCAAGATCCATAGTGTATGGGGGAGGGGGGATCTGTTGGTTAAGCAATGTCATGTTTGAAAAAGATCTGCAGTTTAGAGCCAAAGATCTGCACAACTACTTCCCTGTATCCATGGGAAACCTGTGATTCTCAAACAACAGATCTCTCTCTTTTTACAATGAGAGAAATTTTATAAGTCATTTGTGACTTGGCATCTTCCCCAACCCTACAAAGATTAAAAGTCAAAAATTCTTCTTTGGCACCTTTGACCCAAACTTGAGCTAAAACAACTCTTTGGATCATGAGCAATATTCACAATTCAATTAGAATGATTATCATCAGTCACATAATTATTGTAAGAACAAAGATCAGTGGCCCCTTTAAGACCATAAAGCTTACACCTTGAATAAAACTTTGTTACTCTAAGAGGTGCCACTGGACTCAAACATTGTTCTGCTTCTTCAGACCAATATGACTACCCACTTGAATCCATAATCAATGTAAATATGCATAAAACATTTCAACATATAAAAGCCAGTGTGGGGAGGGGGTGCAGATGTGCATATGGATTTATAATCCATATCATAATCATACAAAATATATTACTTACCATGTCAGTACAGACATAGTTAAGAAAGAAATCACACATAAATATTACAGCAAACCACAACCATCACACAGGCAGGGAGGAACTTTTTAAAAGAACTCTTTACAGTAGAAGCATAAATGAAGTAGAGGCTTTTGTTCTGTGGGGGACCTAGACCTTTTATGCACTGGTGTTTCCCTTTTTGTTTACTGTGCATTCCCTTTAGATGTATTTTTCTCTTCTATATGCCAACTCACATTCACTTTGCAGGTGGGTCAGGCTTTCATTTTGCTTCCCTTCGGAGCTCGGTTCATTTTCTATCCACTATATGTCCAGTTTTTGTAAAAGTTTTATTTCCTTTCTTGGATCCCAAGGCAAAGGAAATCCCACAGCAAAATGATTCTATAGGATTTCTCCCCATTGCTCCCACCCAGGAGGCCAGTTTCAGACAATTTTGAAATTGTAAGAAGGGATTCTTAAAGCTGCTTTCATTTCTGGGTAGCCATCTTAGTAGAAGCTACACACATGCTGTAATGCTATGGAATGCCAATAAAGAGAATGAATGAATGAATGAATAGTAGAAACCTTTCCTGCTTTCATCTTGTCTAAGCTCCAGTACTTCTTAAGCATTTATAACATATATATATATAAGCCACCCCTTAAGTCTTGTGAAAATTGGGGTTCAGTGTTAGTGTCAGAACTATAGTCAAGACTTTCGCTTAGACCATCTCCAGCTTCTCCACCTTCTTCTATTCCAATTTAGTTTACAATTACAGTTTTACATTTGGAAACATAGCAGATCCATTTGAGCTTTTCAAAAGCAAAAAATTAAAACTGGATTGGCATGGTCAATTCTGCAAGAAAAAAAAATTAACACCCTCAGGTAGGTTTAGAACTCATACATTTCTGATCTTCAGGCTGAAGTCTTACTAACTGAACTATGCAGCCTACACTAGAATCTAGAGCAGATAAACAGCATATAATGGTTTGCCTGATGGGTTTTTTAAAAAAGGCAATGCTTCTCTAGAATCATTACAAAAAAATAGAATTTGACTGTACCAAGGTTCCTTAATTTTTTTAATTTTTTTTTTAAATTTAAAAACGAATTTGACAAGATGGGAGGGGAAGGGGAGAAAGGGTAGACAGTAGCCCTTGGGAGCATTTCTCATCCCACCCCATGTTTCACATGTTAGGAGGAAGAATAGATGACTGGTTGAAGGTTATCCACACAAAAGACTTGTCTGTATTATTATGAAAATAATGCTGAATTCCAATTCTTGCTAGACTTATGTGGGGGGGGGGGCTTATAAAAAATTAAATCCGGAGCTTAGACAAAATAAAGGTGGGAAAACCTTCTACTAAGATAGCAACCCAAAAGTGAAAGCAGCTTTAAGAATCTTTCCTTCCAATTTCAAAAGGTACCCCCTGCTTGAAACTGGCAAATGAACAGAGACCAACCAGCTGCATGCATGCATATGTGCATGTGCGCATGTGTGCGCGCACACACACACATCCCTTTTTCACATTAGTATGCAGAGAATCAGAGAAAAAATGTGCAGAGTGGAGGAATAGGATTCAAACAGGATGCAAATTAAAGAAATACTGGCTTCAATTTACTGATACTCAGAATCAAGTTGTGCATTCAGAAAGGGCCCTATATTCAAACCTTTATGCAGTGATGAAAGTCACTAATGAACTAGATCAAGTCAATTAATATAAATGATATTAGCTGACTTCTGTGAGTGTGGCCTATAGAAAGCAGGAAGTAAGCAACCAGTTAAAAGCATGAATACCATTTAACCTCATTTCAGTTTCCTGTTTTGCTCCACGTTTTCTCTATCATGCCTTATTTTGTTCCAGTTCCTATAGCTCTCTTGAATATTGCCTAGTAATATCAGGGCTCTCTCAGCCTCACCTACTTCACAGGCTGTCTGTTGTGGGGAGAGGAAAGGGAAGTTGTTTGTAAGCCAATTTGAGATTCCTTCTGGTAGAGAAAAGCAGTATATAAGAACCAACTCTTCTTCTTATGATTTCTCGTATGGCAGCATTCAAATAGCATGTGAGTCCTGATTCTCACGAGTTCTAAAACTCCTTAATCGCTCAGCCTCTGGCTTTGTCAATGGTACCAATACTACATCAACTCTGTAGACAACAGATTTATTCTCTGATCTCCCCACATAGCGACTCCTGTAAGACCCAGACACTGTCTTTGAAAGCCTGACAACAACAAAATATAGTTAGAAACCACTTTCAGGTTTCTTTTCTAACACTAGCAAATCTTTCTATTCAAGCTGTATTCTCTGAGTCCTGCTGATACATTTAGTGATGTAACAAATGCAAGTGGCCCTGAGACCTTTAGTTCTGCCCTCTGCTCCGACATTTCTAGACCACAAAAAGCAACACAGAAGAAAAATGAGACAGGTGAAAGGTGATCCTTTTTAACTTTTGCAGAAACTTCCAAAAGGTACTTTTTCACTTTGTCCATGTGTGACATTTCTCGTGCTACTGGTGTAGCTTATAAAGACATATCTGGCCTTTGTATTGTAACACTAAAAAGAATACAATGAAAAAATGTAAGAAACATCAACACAGGAGCTGTGTTCTCCAAGGATTCGTAGAAGCAAGGACAGTATAGATTATCCTATTCACTTTTATGTGTTTTTTTTATTTGAGGGAAAATGATATGAGTGTCCCATTTTCAGATTCTGCCAGTAATCAGAGTTCACTGATTTAAATGTGACCAGTGTCAATTTTCTAGGACATATGAATGTATCCTAACTCTTTGCATGCATCATTAAGATCCAAGCATTTCATAAAAGAAGGAGGAAATAGATTTTTTTTCCTAGTATGGTATATAGCAGGCTTTATCAACCAGGAGGATCATTGTCCTGGAGGATCATTGTCCATGGGGTCGCGATGGGTCGGACACGACTTCGCACATAACAACAACAATCAACCAGGATTATGTGAAACCCTGGGGTTTCTTGATGGCTCTAGTAGGATTTCCCAAATAGGTGTGAGTTAATTAATTTTTAAACATATTGTTTAAATTTGTTAAACGTTTATTTGTGATATAATCATTGTCATATCAACCTATGACACTTCCCAAGATAGCCAATGACAGGTGTAGAGGGTTTGGAAAAGGAAGAGGCCTCAGGTGGGCATGTATATAGCTATGCTTCCTACCCATATTATGCACAATTGTGCCACTTCTGGGATTTATTGAAGCCTGAAAAATAGTTTGGAGGTTCTCAACAATAAAAAAGTTGAGAAAGGCTGGTATATAGTAAGATAGAGTGACTGCATAAATAATCATCATCTTTAAACCTCCCCCCCCCCCCGCTCCAGAGGAGCGGGAGGAATAAAGGAGTAAGGGCAAGTGGGGAGGAGTTAGGGCGGGCCCTGTCCGTGATAAAAACTCGGAGGGCCCAATCAGGAGCCGCGCAAAGCGCGGCTACTGATTGGGCCCTCCGAGAGTCACTCGAGGGCCTAGCAGCCAATGGGGAGCCGCGCAAAGCGCGGCTCTCCATTGGCTGGTTGGCCCAGTCTCCCCTGGCCTGGCCGGAGAGTCACCGCTCAGAGGAAGAAGCCTTCCCCAGCCGTAAGTCCTCCGGCCGGCTTCCCCTCGCCCACGGAGCCTTCTGCCGGGCCCTGGGGCAGGCTCGCCTGCCCTTGGCCCCACCAGAAGGCCACAAAGCCCACTCCCGCTGTCCCGAGCCTTCTGCCGGGCCCTGGGGCAGCTGAGACTGCTCCTCAGCCTGGCAGTAGGCCTCAAAGCCTGCTGCCGCCTTCCGGAGCCTTCTGCTGGGCCCTGGGGCAGCTGAGCCTGCCCCTGGCCCCAGCAGAAGGTCCCAAGGCCACCTACCTTCCTCTGTTCCTCCCTTCCTCCCAGCATTCCCTTTGTCCTTCCCTTCCTCCCTCTCTTCCATCTGTCTCTTTCCGGCTACCTGTTTCTCTCCCTCTTTTTCTGTCTCTATCTTCCTCCCTTTCTTTCTGTCTTTCTGTCTCTCTTTCTCCTTTTCCTCCTTCCTTTGCCCCATCCCTTCACCCACCCATCATGCTAGGGCCCGCTGTATTTTGGCCACAGCGAGCTTAATATCTAGTCTTATTATGGTTCAACAAATTATATGATGAATATGGAGATGAATGATCTTGTGATCTTTCACACTATATATTCCATTATCTATGCATACTTTTGAATTTGTTTTTTTCCTCTCTCAGATTTTAGGATCTGTTGAGGGTATTTTAAGGGTAACTCCTAAACTTCATGAAGGAATTTCACCCTCCTACATTTTATCTCTAGCAGCCTTTTAATTAAGCCTTTTCTTATTTGAAATATGTGATCTCCTTCGAAATTGTATGTGATCCCCTTCAAATTTGATAATCCTGTATTCCCAGTTTCCGTCTGCCTGAACAAAGTATTTTATACCACATCTGGGTAATTGTTTAGGATTAAAATCCAGGCCTATCTCATCACTTATATATGCAGCTTGCCTTCAGGGTAGCTGATATCTCTCATGTTATTACGTTCTTATTCTTTGCTTTATTTCTTTTTTAATTCCAAGACTATCATCATTTTTTAAAAATCAGGGACGGATAGAACTCTCCCAGTAAGAGTGCATTGTGTAAAATTTCTATTTATATTTATTATCTGTATATGAATATAGAACTTCTGTTATATTGGAATTTGTTCCTTTCTGTAATTATCAACTCCCCAACCCAATCTATACTATATTTTTTATAAATGTTAGAAAAATATCTATAATGTGGGAGAAGCTATAGACTTTCTTTAATTTTCAAATATACTATGATCATGCCATTTTTAGCTTTGTATTAAATTTGGGATAAACTCCAAATGCTAGTTCCTATATTTCTATTAATTCATCTTGTCTTTTATCTATATTTCCTTTTTTCCTTCAGCCATCTTTGTGTTCTGATGTCTTCTTAGTTCTTTGAACAAGTTTTTTTCCCAGAGGTTTTTTGAAGGTTTTTTTAGCCTTTTATTTTTATTACTTCAGTTTTCCCCTCTTTTAATGTATTCGTTTACATCACTCATAGTTTGACCTCTCATGTCAAGATTCCATGTGTTCCAGTGATGTGCAATTGGCAAGCCTAGCAGTAGCTGTTTCAGCACTTTGTGTTGCAGTTTTGTCTACGAAAATTATTTTTGGAGTGTGTGCATGGAACAATTCACTCAGAGTCTTTGCCAGCAATCGGAGCTGCGACTCACTGAAGGCTCCTGGTTGCCACCTGTGGAGGAGTGAGCTGGTAGCTAAAAAGATGTGTTGCCCAGATGCACTGTTAGGGCAAGACTCTGTAAATAGGCTTGCTGAGGCGCGTGGCACTTCCATCAGATGGGATGAGTGGGATCACCGACACCCTTAAGAGGGGCTAAACACATGTGTTTGGCCTCTTTTCTCTCTGGTGTTGCAGCGGGAAGCTTCCCACCCTCCCTCCCTATTCAGCACACAGTTGTATTCACTGTACAAGTTTAAGAATTGTGGTTTTGTCACAGTGGGTGGCTTGGTTTGGGAGGATCTTTGTGGGGAGACAGGTTTGAAAATCAGTCTCTCCTGTCTCTGGGGTCTGCCTAAGAGTTGGTGCATATGCGAGCTGGGTCCCAACCTGGCTGGGAAGGCAGGCTTGCATTGCCAGGTGGTTCAGGGAGCCAGACAGAGGCTTACACCCATTGGATGCCCATTCAGATGGCAAGTTTCATGCTCTAAGCTGATGCCTTGGCTGGTTCTCCAGGGTGCCATCTGGGACCTTGGGTTATCCATGGTCTGCTGACCGTTTTTCTGTTGGATTCCTCCTCATGCCATGCCAATGCTCCTCTAGGAGTTGTAATAAAGCTGTGGCTTTATATATTCAAAATACCTTGTTTTGTGTCTTTTCTGTGTGGGCTATATCCTGGTAGGCAATCTACTTCATCTCTCTCACACATATACACTAAGTACACATAAAAATAGTTGATGTGCATACAGCCACCAGACAGCCAGCATGGTACAGGATATTGTTACACTGGAATGTGGACATATCAAATTCAACACTCAATGATAAAGTTTGCTGCATGACACTGGGTCCAGATACTTTTGCTTAGACTGCACTACCTCATACAGTTGTTGTAAGGAAAATAGGAGTGAGAAGAATTCCTCCTTTTAAAACATAGATAAAGTGAGGCCAAAACCCAGTTTCAAAAATGCTACCAAAACAAAAAGGATTATATTACAACAACAGACAATAGAATCATCCAGGGTCATTTAGACCAACCCCTGCAGGAACTCACAACTACCTGCCCACCCATAGTGACCCCAGTTTCATGCTCAAGTGATCCCTCCACTAAAAATCTCCTGAACCCAGACTGGTCTACCATCCCACAGTGGTGATTAGCAATTTCCTGGGTATTCAAGGAAGGGCCACAAGAGACAAAGACGGGCACATCCCTTCCTGCCCACCCACACACAATCTGCCTAAATTCATAAATGTTAAAGACCCACTTAAAGACTGTACAATTCGTATAGAATAACTGTGTAATAGGCTGAAGATTGTGTCTTTCCATCCTATTACAGGTTGGATTACACTATGACAGGCTCTCCTTGAAGATTGCTTCACAATATGATAGCCCAGTTTTGGTCAGGGCTAGCTGATGGGAACACATCTTGGATATTTTAAAACATCAGCAATGGCTGCCAGTTTGTTCCCAAGTTCAATTGAAGGGACTGGTTATAATCTTAAAAGTTCTTCATGGCCTTGGATGAATATATCTCATTCGCTTTAATGATAGGTTTGTTTAAGGTTTATTTAAGGTTCCATAGGGCTCATAGTACCTGAGCCAGTTTAAGGATTTGCAGGGGTTTAGTAGAGCACAACTGGCACTGTTACTTGTGCTTTACAAGCAACAGCAAGGCAACCTTTCCAGGGATGGTTGGAATTTTGGAAGCAACTGACAACTTCACTTTGCTGAAAACATTTACTATTATTATCCTGAACTTAAATTACCTTAGCATAAAAAAAGTAATTGTTTATGTTTATTTTTTTATGATGTATGGTTTAAAAAAAAACAAGATGGCGACGAGGACGGACACCGGAGCTTTTGTTCTGCCCGTCCCTGGCTTTTTTTAGCTAGGGAGAGGGAATTATTCCCTCCCCCTTCGTTTTTATTCTGCAACTTAGGGAGCCTATTACTATCTAGGCACCCAGTGGACATTACTAACTCGGACTGCGAGAAATAGGCAAGGAGAAGGGGAGATCAGCTGACTGTATTCCAGGCCTTCCAGGCCTTCCAGGACACAGAGACCACGGGCTTGCGTCTTTATTCCCCGGCCGACTAACATCATTGCTGGGAGACTCTGGCGTGGACCGTGGGAGAGTGCTATCAACCCGTCTGGAAGAGTTATTGGGCCGGTTCCTGGAGGCAAATTACACCACCAAGGTATTACAGTGCCCTCCTCCCCCCTATTTCTTCTTGCCGGTTCCCTCCCGGGGAAAGTTTTATGACGCCCGGACAGAATGAGGAATGTAAACTCACCTCCTTCGATCTTGAAGAGAGTCTATGGAGCTCTGAGAGAGACGGTCTCCCTGCAAGGGGCTCATGAGAGCTTCGGAAATAACTTTGCCCAGTGCCTGAAGTGGGAGTTACTCCAACCCGGCAGCGCCGGGCAGAGGCACAGCGTTCAGAGCACTGGGTCAGCAGGGAGAAAAGACAAAGAACATCGGACTGCTCAACTTGATCCTGGGACGGAAGGAATTTTTGGCGGCGATTTGGAGGGGAAAAGGAGTGAGCCGCGACAGCTGAGACAAAGGGGGACCTTGAATTTACCATCCTCCCCCTTTAAGATCCTTCGGCTGGCTGGAACTGAGTCTCTTCTGCCTGAACTGGTAGATTGCCAGAGTTCAGCTTGCTGCGTCATAGACCGAGAGGAACTGAGGAAGAACTTGTTCCTTGGCGCCCTCTTGTGGCGACAAAGATTCTTCTGGGATAAAGAAGAACTAGTACAGCCAAAAAATCTGATAGCTGTTGTTGGAGCTGTGGGAGATGCTGGGAGAAAATTATTAGGGCGGCTGGAGTGGCCTTAAGTGGAGTTGTGGGGGAGAGGGGAAGCTAGAGAGCCCCGAAAGGCGGGATCTGGCAGATCCTCTCCTCTGTGAGGTTAGACCAGCTGTTAGGTGTTAGGTTGGGTTAGGCGGGCTAGGGGGGATTTTTGTAGGGGGCTGTGTAGGGAGGGTGAGGTTAGGGTGGGTTAGGGAGGGAATTGGTAGCAGCTAGGTTAAATTAGATTAGTTAGATTGGTTAGGGCCAGTGAGAGGGAGGAGCTACAGCCGCTCTACCCAAAGTATTGCAGTAATTAGATAAGGTTGGGGCCAATATACAGGGCACTACTGGACGTGGCTAGACATGGCATGGTCTGCCAGACAGGAACGACAGAGTGGGCATGGAAGGGGAGAGGGGGTTATAACCCAACCTGGGAGAATTATTCCAGCACTTCTGGGCCAAGGGAGGTATGGCGGTGGGAGGAGGTTCAATAATAGGGGGAGAGCGGCACACGCAGGTCCAGAAAGGCCCCGACCGTGGAAACACGGTAGGTGGCCTGGTCGATGTGCTCGCTGTCCTTCAAACCTCCGTCCCATCCCCAAATCTGTAGGAGAGAGGGCTAGGGCGGAGCCGGTGCTGATGCTATGCAACGCCAGGTCGATCAAGAACAAATCCTCAACCCTGCGGGACTATTTCGCAGGGCATGGGGTAGACCTGGCGTGCATCACCGAGAGCTGGGTGCGCGAAGGTGAAACAGTCACCCTTAAAGATCTTGCGCCACCCGGCTTCTCGGTCCTCCATCAGCCCCGGCTCCATGGTAGGGGGGGTGGGGTGGCGATCCTAGTCCGGGACAGCTATGCCTTCAGGGCTCTCCCAGCACCATCGATCCCAGGAGTTGAATGTGTCGGCCTGACGTGGGAATCAGTCAAGAACGTGGCCATCTGGGCGGTGTACCGTTCACCCACTGCCCCGCCCGATGCCCTGCTGGGCCTGCTGGAGGCGGCGGCCGCCTGGACATTGCAGTTCCCCAAATTATTAATTTTGGGGGACTTTAATGTCCATGCGGATTCGTCGGCTCCAGGACTTGGCCTGGACCTGGTGTCGGCCATGGCGACACTGGGGTTCTCGCAATTTGTTGCTGGTCCCACTCATCAGGCTGGCCACACCCTGGATCTGATCTTTGGTGCTGGTGTTGAGATCGATCTGGTGGCTAACAACATCGTTCCGTGGTCTGACCACCATACCCTGAAGGCTCGCCTACGGATGCCACCCCTCCCCTGTTTGGGTGACGGACGCATTTTAGTCCGCCCACGGAGACTTATGGAATCCGAAGGATTCCTGAATGCTCTGCGGGACCCGATGCCCTCCGGTGTCTCGTTGGAGGCCTTGGTGGAGGACTGGCAGTCCCGCCTGTTGGCCGCCATTGACGAGATAGCTCCTGAGCGCCCTCTCCGCCCTCGCCTCAAGCAGGCCCCGTGGTTTACCGCGGAGCTTCGGGAGAGGAAGAGGGAGGTGAGACGGCTAGAGCGAGTGTGGCGGAAGACCCGCGACGAAGCTACAAGAACATCTCATCGCACGCTTATGAGGGCGTATGAGATGGCGGTGAAAGCGGCAAAGTGTGACTACTTTGCTGCGGAAATCGCGTCCGCTAGCTCTCGCCCAGCCCAATTATTTAGGATAGTTCGGACCCTTACTGCCCTCGAAGGAGGGCATCAAAATAGTAGTCAATTGGAACTAGGCTGCGAGGCTTTTGCGAGCTATTTTGCGGATAAGATCTTGTCGCTCCGTCGTGACCTTACTGCCACAGTTGATACAGTTCGTGAACTAGAAGCTCCGTGGCCGTTACGGGGGATCAGGTTTGATGGCTTCAGGCGGCTCTCTTTATCCGAAGTGGACAAATTGCTAGGGTCGGTGAGGGCGACCACTTGCCCCCTTGATCCCTGTCCGTCGTGGTTGCTTAAGATCAGCGACCCACGGATAGGTGTTCCCCTGAGGGAGATTATAAACCTCTCCCTTACATCGGGAGAATTCCCTCAGCGGCTCAAGGAGGCAGTGGTTCGCCCTCTTCTGAAAAAACCATCGCTGAATCCGCGGGACCCCGCCAGCTACCGCCCGGTATCGCATCTTGCATTCCTGGGCAAGGTGGTTGAGAGGGCCGCCGCGGACCAGCTCCTAGCATTTTTGGAGGAAACTTCGGCCCTTGATCCATACCAGTCTGGCTTCCGTCCTGGCCATGGGGTGGAGACTGTGCTGGTCGCCCTGACAGATGATCTCCGGCGCCAGCTGGACCGGGGCGGGTCGGCCATTCTCGTGCTATTAGACCGGTCAGCCGCATTTGATGTGGTTGACCACGAGCTCTTGGTTCACCGCCTCGCTGATACTGGGATTGGAAGGGTGGCTCTTAAATGGCTATCCTCCTTTCTAGAGAACAGATCACAGAGGGTCGCTGTGGGGGAGGAGTTATCCGACTCCTTTGCACTCCCATGTGGGGTGCCACAGGGAGCGGTGCTCTCCCCCACGTTATTTAACATCTATATGCGTCCCCTGGCTCAGCTGGTACGGAGTTATGGGCTTGGGTGTCACCAGTACGCTGATGATACCCAGCTCTATCTCTTGATGGATGGCCGGCCAGATCTCCCCCCAGAAAAATTCGCCAGTTGTTTGGAAGCAGTGGCTGGATGGATCAGGAAGAGCCGCCTGAGACTCAACCCCTCTAAGACGGAGGTCCTTTGGCTAGGCCGAAGGGAGCAGGAACAGGAAGCGCGTCTTCCCTGCCTGGACGGGGTACAATTGTCATCTGTGCCCCAAGCCAGGAATTTGGGAGTGATTCTGGATGCCTCACTTTCCATGGAGGCCCAGGTCACTAAGGTAGCCCGGACGGCGTTTCTCCATCTACGCCAAGCTCGGCTACTAGCGCCCTACCTGCCCCCGGAACACCTGGCCACTGTGATCCATGCAACGGTTACTTCTAGATTAGACTTCTGTAACTCGCTCTACGCGGGCCTACCCTTGTCTCTAACCCGGAAGTTACAGCTGGTACAGAATGCAGCTGCACGGGTCCTCACTAAATCATCTTGGAGGTCCCATGTTCAGCCTCTGCTGAAGCAGCTGCACTGGTTGCCAGTTTGTTTCCGGATCAGGTTCAAGGTTTTGGTACTAACCTTTAAGACTATACGCGGCTTGGGTCCTGCATACTTGAGGGACCGCCTATCTCCTTATGCCCCCCGCAGGGCACTTCGCTCTGCGGGTAAGAATCTGCTGATGATCCCAGGACCCCGGGAGGCACGCCTGGCCTCGACAAGGGCCAGGGCCTTTTCGGTCCTGGCCCCTACCTGGTGGAATGAGCTCCCTGAAGAGCTGCGGGCCCTGGCGGAGCTCTCTGAGTTCCGCAGAGCCTGCAAAACGGAGCTCTTCTGCCAGGCGTTTGTCTAAGGCCGGGTGATGGCCCGGGGCTAAGATCGGACCCCTCTCCCCGGAGGGGGGAGGCCAGTACTAAACTGACCTGGTTCCCCAGAGTGTTCCATTCTATGCCCAATTATCCTCCGTTCCCTTCTGCTCATCCAGTGGGCCTGTACGGGAATAGTTTTAATCGCCATCATTGTGACTTAGTCATTGTTTTAATGGGGTTTTAATGGGGAATTTTAATGGTTAATATATTGTATTTGTATTAAAATGTTGTGAACCGCCGCGAGCCGGTTTCCGAGAGCGGCGGTCATACAAATCAAATAAATAATAATAATAATAATAAAAATGTTGTCAACCTCCTGAGTGAACAGGGATGAGGCGGTATACAAATACAATATTTATTTTATTTTAGCATTAAATTTGCTCAAGGAGAAAGTTGTTGATGGCTTTACTGTGCTTTGCACATTTTAAGTTTACATTACTAACCTGCCTTGACCCACAAGTTATGGTATCAAGATTTAATAAACATAGAACTAGCTCTCATATTATAGGGGACTACTCACAAGTAAAAAATAGACCTAATATGGCTATTCTCCTGAAATGTAATGTTGCAATTCAGTTGTAATTGTAACTGATCAGAGTTAACTGATTGCATTGATCATTAACTTCTGTACAGGCGCTAGCTACAAAGAAAATTGTAGAGGTTTTCAATTAGAAGACTCCAGTAGTACATAATAGGTCAACCTCAGGTCTATAGTCAGATTTTTGTTGTTGTTGGGGGGGCAATTTTTTTCCTTAAGGGAGCAGTATAGCATGGTGAAGTTAGACATCTCCACCACCACCATGAAAGGACTGGGTCACCCTCCTGGACTTTGTCAAGCAGAGAACAGCCACACTGCTCTCAGTTCCCAGGCATACCCTCCCAAGCACAGCCTGCGAACCATGATGTTCTTAAGCTGGGAGGGAGTCCTTTTCATGGAGATGCCCAATCTCAGATCAGACCCCTCACCCCACTTTGGGGTCTGCTAAATGAATTCACACATCACACATCTTGTCAAAATAAATTTAAATTTGAAATTTAAAAATGAGAGGGAAATTCCATCTAAACATCCAGAAGAAGTTCCTGATAGTTCAAATGTTTTTTCAGTAGAACAGGCTTCAGGAGATGGTGGATTCCCTATCTTTAGAAATTTTTAAACAGAGGCTGGATAGCCATCAGAAAAAGAGGCTGATTCTGTGACATTTCAAGGAAGTAGCAGGTTACAGTCGATGAGTGAGAAGGTTGTGAGTACTGTTGGACGCTTCCGCATATGAAGCGGCCACTCGCGCCCGAAGCAGCCAGCACTGCAGCATGGGGTGGGAGGGGGGGCATGGGCGTTGACGCACCGGTTGGCTGCATGCTGACTGGTGTGTTGACGGCTGAGCTTCCCCTTCCACCCTGCGCCACTAACTGCTTCGGGCACAAGCAGCCACTTCGGACGCTGAAGTGCCCAACCCTAGTTGTGAGTGTCCTGCATAATGCAAGGGGTTGGACTAGATGACCCAGGAGGTCCCTTCCAACTCTACTATTCTATGATTCTTTGATTCTCTATTGTGTTCTATGTGTTCTAATGTGTTCTATGCTAGTATGTATAGTTTGTACTATAAGATCTTAATATGTAATTTTGGTATCAATTAACATATCATATTAATATTTATGTTTCACTTCAGTTCTATTTCAGTTTTCTGACTGGTCCCAGATTGCCACAATCCCCAACCCCATTGCATTGATTATTCATTGCATTGTCTTTCTCTGCAATCCACCATGACCCCCAGTGAGAAAAGTAGACTACAAATAATGCAAAGAAATAAGCAGATGATAATAACTGTTCTTCCTCCCAATGGTTTTCCTATTAAATGCTGACTATCTTGGTTGTCTCCAGAGACTCAAAAGAGCAGAAGAAAGACCCAGAGAACTCTTACAAAGGTGGGAAGGAGGTAATGAATGCCTGCACAGGAGACCACTTGATGAATACATTATATGTCAGTGAAACTCTGTTCTCATCACTGTGGCTTCTGTGTAGTGCCACAGAACAAGATAACCATATGGAGTTTAAAAACAGAAATACACTAGTTTAAATCCCAGAGATCTAAAAGGAACATCTGAAGGCCACTTTTTTATCCCCTCAAAAATGAAATCATTACCTTATGTACTCCCAGAGCATGTTGAACCACTCCTTTACAAAGCAGAGAAGCAACCTCATCCCAGTGGATCTGTGGTAATATGGGTGTCATGGAAGTAAAGCCCATAAAACTTAATAAAATTACCAGACTCCACAACAGAGAGAACTCAGCAATTGGAAATTATCGACCTCCAAACAAATAATTAACTGCTAGCCTGTCACAGGAAGATGAGGCAGTACATTGAAGTGAAAAAGACAAAATTATTCTTTAGGCATCAAGGAAACTGAGCAGCTTATTTGTCTTTAGGCTTAGAATAGGGGAGATCCATAGGACACTTTGACTTGCAGGCGGGCATGTGGGCTAGGATTAAGTCTCAAACTCAAATGTTTTTGGCAATCAGGCCACAATTTTATTAACATCCCATGTGTTGACTGGCAAGGCAAGATGGAGACTAACCTGAATATTTTTGGGTCCTCCAATCCAAATTATCTGACTCAGCAGCACCCTGAGGATCCTGTCCTGGTCCCCAGCCAGACCTATAGGTCTCCTTGCTGTTGGTCAACCTCCCAGTAGAGGGAATCCAGGGAATGCTTCGGGAGGTATAAACCTGTTTTAGTCCACCCCCTATCATCTGGTTTTACTGGTGCATTCCTAGGGTCTTATTCAAGGGGTTGGCCCACCCAATCTGCAGCCTTTTAATAAGGCACCTTATCTGGGAAGAAATTCTATCTCAACATCTGGAAGAAGTTCCTGACAGAGCAGTTTCTCAGTAGAACAGGATTCCTCGGGAGATGGAGCGTTCTCCAGATTTGGAAATTTTTATACAGAGGCTGGATAGCCATCTGACAGAAAGGCTGATTTTGTGAAGGCTTAAGGGGGTGGCAGGTTGATGAGTGATGGGGTTGTGGGTTTCCTTCATGGTGCGGGAGTTGGACTAGATGACCCATGAGGTCCCTTCCAGCTCTATGATTCTATGATTCTATTATTCTAACCATGGTAACAGTATAGATACTTCATTTAACAACAACTGACTTTCCAAAATTTCTAACAGTTAAACAAGGTGGGTGGGAGGGAAGTTCCTCACTCAGCTGCTGTGGAAGAAGAGGGCATCCCCATCTCACGCAGCACCTTATAAAAGCGCCACGTGCTCCATGCCTCTTCTCCCTACTGCAGGAGCATGGGCCCTGCTTCCAATGCCCCTGACTCTCTACCGAAGAGCTCCTCCTTCCTCTGCCTGCCCGCTGCTTCTTCAATGCTGAACCCTGGGTGAGTCACAGCTACGCTTTAGCAGAAGAGTAGGAGAAATAGAAGTACTGTCTATTTGGACAACGGTAAGAATTCTGAACAAGAATAGCTTCTTCTCTCATTTAAAAAGAAGAACTGAATGATAACTCTCAAGACCTTGGCATTAAATCTACTCTTTTCATTTTTTCCCCAAGGCATTATCCTGCTGAGAATTAAAATCATTGCCCTTGAAGGACTAATCTAGTGTTATTGGCAATTTATCACTTTGGTTCTAATATCTTGAGGCTCCTCTTCCTTCTCCAGACTTCCTTCTCTCATGAGCTCACTCAGTCTGTTGCTCCTCCCTAGCTGGGTGGGGCACTTTCCTTTTTACAGGATTCTAGGGCCCTGCCCTTACCTGGCCAGTTTCCAAACTCCTTCCAGCTACTCCAGTGGGAGACTAGAAATGGAAATGGAAGTCTTTCCTAGCTCTTTCACAAGCTGTCTGTCTCCCTGCTCTGCTTTCTCCCCTTGTTGCTAATGGCTGCCTTGTAGCCTCTCCTATTCTAGCCTTCCCCAAGTCCAAACTTGGCACTGCCTTATGAAGATACCCCTCCATGCCACTGCCTGGCTCTCACTGTTTTTAGCTGTGTCAGAACAATGTGCCGGGACCCTAGCCTTCTTCCTTGTATGGGTGAGTCTGGGCCCTGGCTGTCCCCAGCTCAGGTGAAGTTGAGTGGGGCTCAGCTCCCAACAAGAGTGCTGCAAACCTAAATCATACTTTTTCACCCAACCACAACAATAGAATGGCTTGTAAAATGAGCCATGTTGGGCAAAGCTCACCTGCTGTTTGCTAGTTTAAAGCCTCTCCTGTAAAGCTTTAGTGCATTTCTTTTTACCTTCCTCAAGAGGTTAAGTAATTGTGTCTTACTTTTCCATAAAAAATTATAATATCATATTATGATCTGGTAATTAACTCACTGGAAAAGTGATGAGGAGGACTACAATTCCCTACCAAGGGGATCTAACTTACAGCCCACAGAGTCAACTGGGGTCAAGTGAAAGACAGAAGCTACTTGTTTTGTAACATCAGAACCATAATAGAATTGGCTAAAGGATGAGTGAACAGGGACAAACGATCCTCCTCTCTAACTTTATAACACAGTTTCCAGGTTTCTGGTAATAGCTTTCCCAGAAGTTAGTTTCGTCCTGACATGGTAAGTGATCTGCAACAATTGTGGAAGCACAGGGAAAGCACAAGACCTGATGAATAAAACTGCGGGATGATAAATATGGGATCAGACATTTGGGATCTGGAACATTGGTTCTTAGTGTACAAAGACTTGACTACATGAAGCTCTTAATTTAAACGTACAGGGAAAGGATGCAAATGACACCAACTGGTGCAGTTTCTGTGGAAGATTCTAAAAGTCGAATTGACTAACATGTCTACTATACCCATCCAGGAAACCAAATTTGCTCAAGGTCCCCAAGCCCAAGAGAGATTAAATTGGCCTTAACCAGAGCCAGGGCTTTTTCAGCCCTAGCTCTGGCCTGGTGGAAGGTTTTTCTGATCTAGGGCCTTAAGAGAAATTAAACAATCCCACAGGGCCTGAAAAACAAAACTGTTCCATCAGGCCTGTGGTTGCAGTCCAGGACCATCATTGATGATGTCTGGCCTCCCTCCTGAAAACACGTAACAACTTTGATTAGTACAAAAAGCTTTGCCAATATTGACATTGAGAATGTGCTTTAGGTTCCCCCTCCCCCATCAGAGACAAGGTGATGACTTGATATGGTTTTCAAATTAAACTACATGGACTGATTTTAAAATGTTTTTGATGTATATTATGTGTCTGACCCTGGTCCCTCCAGTGGCCATCCTGACCTCCCAACCTACTCTTGGGAGAGCTCAGCAGCCCCTGGACCCCTCCCCCCCTAAAGCACCCACTGATTCACTCATGCAGCAGCCAGCTGCAGCTGGTGAAGATGAGCCCAGTTGCTCAAACAGCACACTAGCTCCAACCCTAGGGCAGGGTTCACCTGACAGCCAATTTAGGTGCCCTGAGTCTCAGTGTGGGCCCAGGATGAGCCGAGCACCAGGCTCAGAGAGACTGAACATCAACCACACCCACTTGAGTGGAGCTGGCAAGGGTCAGGGGTGGAAGATCCCACCCCTGTTTGAGAGGTGACCGGGGAGTAAGGGCAGGGGAGGCCAATGAGAGAAGGGAAGAGAAAACTAGGAAGGGGGAAGCAGGGAAGATGGATCTGGGATTGACAGGAAGGATAAAAGGAAGCACTGGGAGAGAGGAGGAGGAGATAGGCATGAACAGAGAAATAGAAAAATTGGTGCAAGAGATAGGATGTCGGAGAAGGGAGGAAGAAGAAAAAGTAAGGAGGAGTGGAGATCAGCTGGAGGAGAGGAAGGAGAATGGCAGCAGCCAGAGCAGTAACAAGAACTAGCTTGGCAGTAGCAGGAGCACTCACAGAGTCCTCAGAGACAAGTGATTTGGAAGAGAAGGACTTTGAAGAGTAAACATCCTCCCCTTCCCACATATGTAGACAGCTGAGTGTTGGCCACACCCCAAACCTCAGGAGTGATAACCCAGCCAGTGGAAATCCAACAGGGTGGGCTGCTGGGCATTACAGTATGTATTTGAAATTATGTATTTTATTGTATGTTGTGAGCCACCCTGAACCTTCAGGGAATGATGGCATACAAGTCTGAATATAAACAAACAAACAAATCATTTCCAAATCACAACTAGAGTGAGAAAAACATGTCTCAATTGTGGCAATGTGATGGCCAACTTTTGGAGACCCCATAGGGGTTTCAAGGCAAAGAACTTAAGAAATAAAAGCAGAAGAGAACTCAAGTTAGATCAGGCCTATGGCCCATCCAATCTAATACTCTGTAGTGGCCAAAAGCCAGTTGCCTTCAGAGGTCATGTTAGATCAAGCCAATGGCCAATCTAGTCCAACACTCTATTCGTGGACAAAAATCAGGTGCATCAGAATGTCTACCAGTGTGGCCAGAACTCCAGAAGACCGCTCCCTGTTGCCCTCCAAGCACCATGAATACAAAGCATCACTGCCCCAGACACGTAGACTGATATTTTGCTGCAATGATCACTCCTTCCTAACCAATATTTTGTGTTTTGTATGTATCACAACTCTTTTGCGTGTATTTCAACTCTGCAAGTTGACCCATATAGATGCTATCATTTTTTATTGTTCTTGAAAAAGTTGCATAACACGTTAGCAGAGAACAAGCTTTTAAATGTTTTATCAATTGTTATGTCATTTAGCTCTAAAAGACAAACATATTGAGAGATTTATAGAGCCATTATGCATGGCAGCAGCCACATGTACTCACACGGGCTGCCCTGGCATAGCACACGCACATGCGCAAAATGGCAGAGCTGTAAAAGCCTGGTATGCTGTCTGAAGGCAACAGCGGGGAGGAAGCGGGGGGAATGGGGGTCCCACCACACAATGGCAGAGAGCAGCATGCGCTCTCTCAACAAGGTGGGGGGGGGGCTCCCTGGCCAGCTTGGCAGAACTGTGGCATGTGGTGTCCCTACAGGGTATGTGGTGTCCCTACAGGGACACTGTGGGTCGGGGGAAGGGCCATGTTGAAAGGCCCAGCTCTGCTGATTATACACAGGGTTGATCGTACCCAGCCCCCACTCACACCTGCGGCATCTCAGGAAACGTGGAAAATTCTGTGAAATTCTTCTCGAATGACTTCTGTCAGCTCAATCAAGCTGAGACAAAGGCCCATGTGCTAATTCATTGTCCTAAATATTCCTTGGAGCAAGAATTATACCTTACCCCACTACTGGGAAGGAGACCTTTTCATTCTGATATGAGGCTGATAGTATCAGCCTGATACACTTTCTTTTCTGAGGATAGACTCAGATCTCCACTATTGTAGCTCTTTTTATCTGCAATTTTTTTTAATAATTAAGAAGAAGGAGAAGAGTTGGTTCTTATATGCCGCTTTTCTCTTCCCGAAGGAGTCTCAAAGCGGCTTGCAGTTGCCTTCCCTTTCCTCTCCCCACAACAGACACCCTGTGAGGTGGGTGAGGCTGAGAGAGCCCTGATATTCCTGCTTGGTCAGAACAGTTTTATCAGTGCTGTGGCGAGTGATATCAGGGCTCTTTCAGCCTCACCCACCTCACAGGGTATTTGTTGAGGGGAGAGGAAAGGGAAGGCAACTGTACGCCACTTTGAATCTACTTCGGATAGAGAAAACTCTTCTTCTTCTACCTCCAAGCTGTAATTGAACTGCAGTAAGCCCCAGCCTTCACAGTTCACCTGATGTCCGGAGAAGCTAGATAATGAGGAGACCCCTAGTTGTACAAACAGCCCCTAGCCCAGAGGGCTTCATACACAGACAAGGAATAGATGATATCTCTTGCTTTAGAGATTGCACAAGATTTGTTTTTTAGCCTCTATTAATGAATGTTAATGAAATGTCATTATATTTAACAATAGAAATCAATAGGTGTAATACATGAAGTACATCCCCACATGTCCTGCAAATATAAACACACACAAATGCACAGGATTATGCCTTGTGGTAAAAGCTTGTATCCCTTGAGAAACTTTATTTTTATAAAAAGTAACAATTCTGCTGAAAACAAAATAAACAGCATTGAAGAGCAGTTATTTTTATATACCGCTTTTCTCTACCAGAAGGCATCTCAAAGTGGCTTACAATCGCCCTCCTTTTCCTCTCCCCACAACAGACACCCTGTGAGGGAAATGAGGTTGAGAGAGCCCTGATATTACTGCTCGGTCAAAACAGCTTTATCAGTTCTGTGTTGAGCCCAAAGTCACCCAGCTGGCTGCATGGTGGGGAGTGGGGAATCAAATCTGGCTCACCAGATTAGACGCTGCCATTCTTACCACTATACCAAGACAGTGCCATGTTAGCTATGTTTCTAGTAAAGTTTTCTTCAAGTAACTTTCCTCCTAGAAACTTTCAGAAATTCCTGAAACTTAGCTAGAATAACTACGTACCCCAGTAATTAAGATGGACTCTGATACAATGTTACCCATGTAAAAACGTTTTTGGCATAAAGGAATGCAATAATTAATTTTGATTTTAGGGTCTCATGCAAGAGACGGGCAGACTACCTTAAAATGGTGAGATAATACGGCTTCTCATAGTTGAGATTTTGTAAGAAGTACACCTGGTGTAGATAATTACCCTCATAGTACAGAAGGTGAATGTTATATTAGTTTTGTCCTTATATTTGCTAACCACTAGAATCAATGTAAAGTTTAGTGGCATATAAACTCTAGCTACCAACTCTGAAAACTTACAGAAGTACACTGACATAATACATTTCAATGCTGCAAATATTGTGTGTGTGAAAACACAACTGTAATAAAAGGACCATTTTTTCATGCTATATGGAAATATTAAATGTTGCTGTTTTAAAATCTCCAAAGTATCACGGTGTTTACATCATGCTGCGTTGGGTTACATCATGTTATGACCAGTGATGTAACCCATCGCAATGCAATGCACACATCGCAGGTTGTCAGTGAGTTAAAGGAATAGCACAGCTAGGTTGTCAACTTGTCCACTTGTTCACTGCAATAATATTGGCTTTATCACAATTACATCCTCACCAGGTCAAATTACAGGTTTTTCCATTGCTGCTTGAACTAATAAATGCACCAAAATACCATTTCCCCAGATATTCTGTATGGTCACTATAAATGCTATGCAAGCCTGCAACCCCAGTCTGGTCATGATGCATATTCAAATCAAGAAAAATTACGAGAGTTTTAAATATGAAACATTATTTTATTTTATAGTATTTTCACCTCTGTCAGCTCAGAGTGGTCATATAGTCTTCACCCATTTTATCCCCACAGTAACTAATCATTTGAAGAATGTTAAGCTGGGAGTGACTGATGTAAAATCACTCAGCAAACTTCATGCCTGAGAAAGTATCTTGGATATTCTAGAGCCACACTTGTTCTAAAGGTGAGATTGTACTCATTTGGACTCATATCCCTTGTTTGCCCCAAAATTTCTAGGCTTAACTTGAACAAGTCACTGCACTGTACGTGGAGAAGGCATTTACACTGTAGCCTATGTTTCTAGAACAAATGGAAGAGTCCAAGTAACCAAATAATAATCAAATGAATTTATATAGAAATTAAATGTAATTAAATAATATATAATAAGAGCACTCATGTGGATAAAACACAGTCAGCAATATCTGAACTTACACAAGAAAGAGGTCACAGTAAGATGAAAAATCAGGTTGGAACTCTCTTTCTCTCTCGCTCCAATCCAATTTATTTTTATTCATTCTATGTTCTGAAATCTTTGTTCTTTAAAAAGCAGATCTACTAAATTCTAGACCCATCTGTAATTAGCCAGTAATCACTAGGCTATTTTGTTAAATAATCCAATGGGATGCTTACCTGGGAGTGTTCCTTCTACAACTGTAAACCTATAGCCTGTGCCAAGGCATTAGAAATCAACTAAAAGTATTGAATTTTCTCTGTTCTAAAAATGGTTATGACAAAATAACAAAAGACAGAAGAAGCAAGTCAAGTAAAGCAATCTGAGAGATTTGTTCTGGTCAAATTTACCTCCTTTGAAGCCACTGCATCTTGCAATCAGGTAACTACTTCTTAAAAATAAGCATTTGATGAGCTATTCATGTACAGCTACTTATTACCTCTATTGACTGATTATTAACATGTCTTCATAAAATGTAAATTGAGACAAAGAATCCCATCTTCATTCATATCCCAATGGGGTTGAAAGAGAATATAAAAAGAGGCCTGTAAAAAGTTGACAGGTCACAGCAAAATAAGGGCATGGGACCTGTAGACAGGTAGCAATCATGCAGTTGTTAAATGGCTTTTCCACATCAGGACTGACACAGAATCCTCTATGACATACAGAGGCATCCTGAAAAATCTAAGGTTGCCAGATCCTCCCCAACCACTAGTGGGGGGTGGGGGTGGGGTTGCCAGTTCTAGGTTGGAAAACTACTGGAGATTTGGGGGGGGGGGCTAGGGAGAAGAGGGACATCAGTAGGGTAAAATGCCATAGAGTCCACCTTTCAAAGTGACCATTTTTCCCTCATGGGAACTGATCTCTGTAGTCTGGAGATGAGCTGTAATTCCAGAGGATCCCGAGGTCCCACCTGGAGGCTAGCATCCCTACTGTAATCCTATCTATCTGGATAATTTCGGAAGTTAGCCATATTGACTTGTAAAAGGACAGCTGGATTCAAGCCCACAAGCACCTTAGAGAACAAGATGATTTGGGCATACAAGAGTCAAAGCTCCTTTCATCAGATATGTGGACAATCTCTTCTTATGTTCAAAGCATGAAAAGAAGGAAGTCCATAGAAAGTATAAAAGTTCTCCTTAAAAATTATAAGGGCATCTGGAGGAATTAATAATTGCAAATGACTATACACCACTGCATTTTTTCTATATTTAACAGCGTAAAATATTTTTATGGAAACACAAAATAATTTACGTTCCCTAGGGAATTCATCCTTGATGCAAAGTTTTTTGTCTGATTTCCTAAGTATATTTAGACCACTGAAACCAATGGCAGCTTTGGTGAAACAGATAGAAATAAGATTCTGGAGTTATACTAGAATAACGAGAATTAATCTGCTTCATAAATGCAATCAGAATGAAAAAAATATATTGATAATTTAACATGCTAAAATCAAACTAATTACATTTTGCATTGTAACTTTCCATCCTGACTCTGTTCTTTGCAAAATCCCTCCCACTTTCTGGCTGGGATATAAAAGCTCAGGAATCTCCTTTCCTATTGGAATCCTATTGGAATCTGATGAATCTCCTTTCCTATTGAATCTCCTTTCCTATTGGAATCCTATTGGAATCTGATGAATCTCCTTTCCTATTGGAATCTGACTCACAAACGTTTATACCTCCAAAACCTGATTGGTTTCTAAGGTGCTACTGGGCTCAAATCTAGAGCTCCTGCTCTAGACTTAACTCCTGAAAACACTCTGAAATAGAATTTTAAGTGACTAATCTTGGATTTTTCTGTGCCTTTGACATTCATAAGCAGCCTTGAGTCCTGTGTTCCAGGAGTTCCCTGCCCCAAATCCCACACACTCTTGGATCCACCTCCAAAGTCTCCAGGTATTTCCCAACCCAGAGCTGGCAACCCTATCCCCAGCCCAATCCAAATTAGAACTTTTTCTAATGATTCTGCTGTGGAATATCTAATTATTTGTCTATTTTTCCAATAAATTACACAACAGAAATACTCTGAAAGCATTACCCTGCATGACCATTTCTAACTAATTTCAACTCTGTTCCTCAGTGGCAAACACAGTTGCTCTTCCAATTTAGTTATGAGTCATGCATTGCACAAGAAAAACCCAAGCTAGCATACATAATGTTTCAACTCCATGACTGAAATGTCCACAACAGATGTGAAGTAATATACCATGTCTTCACACATAACAAAGCCGCTGTAATTAGACTTGTTTGTGTTCACACTTAATAAGCTGATCTCCATGGAAAGAACAAACTTGAGGATGTACATGGCATAAGCAAAATCTTGGTAGCAGCACAATAAAATACATTGGCAGGGAAGAACAAGGGGAAATAATTGTGAATATAATAATAAAACATGTAACATAAGAAGAGTCCTGCTGTACTGAAGCAAATTTTCATCTAGTTCAGCATCTTGTTTCACACAGATAATTTGTAGGGCCAGCAGTAAGGTCGAATAATGCCTTCCCTGATGTTGCCTCCTGATGCTGGTGTTCAGATGGTTTACTACTTCTGAATATGGCAGTTTCTTTCAGTCTCCATGGCTAATAGCCACTGAAGGGCCTAGCTTCCATGAATCTATCTGATTTCCCTTTAAAGCAGCAGTTCTCAAGCAGCGGTACTCAACTTGGGGGTCCCGACCTCTAGGAGGGTTGAACCACCCTTTCAGGGGAGTCGTCGAGGACGCTGCTGCTGTTGTGGCAGCGGTGGCGGCCTCGGCAACCCAAAGGGGAAGGGGTTGAGAACTGCTGGTGGCAGTGGCAGCGGGGGTCGCAGCAGCAGGAGGGTTGAGAACCGCTGCTTTAAAATCATCTATGTCTGTGGCCTCACTACCACCTTTGCCAGTGAATTTCACATTTTAATAACTTGTTTAATAAACAGGTATTACCTTTTGTTCATCTTGACTCTACTACCCATCACTGGATGCCAACTAGTATTGTGAGAGAGGGAGAAAAATAAGGTGCCCACATCTTCACTGTTCCAATGGAAGAGAAAAAAAAAACAGCAAAAGAAGGTGGGGAAACACATTGTACAGATAAGAGATCATCTGTTGTGATTGTGAATTGTATAAATGCAATGGAAAAAGGTAGTGAAATAGGGGCTTGATTGTACAGACAACTATTTGTAGAGGTGGGGGTTTGCTGAGGTGGATGTTGTTTCATAAAGTAGGTGATATGCTGTAAGGTAAGTTTATGAAGTAGGTATTTTTTTATTTTATTTATTTATATTTATAATCCATCAATCCAACATAGTAGGAGGCTGGAAGGCTGGAGAGGAGGAGATTATGAAGTAGATGTTGGCTCATGAGGTAGGTGTTTGCTTATGAAGATGTTGTCAAGAGTGGAGCCTGCATGGAGCTATTATTCCAATCCTAGGTTGATTCAGTCCCTGCCATCTCCACTGAATGCGATTTCCATTTTGATTTTGTTTGATTTAAATTTTCCCTCTGCAACAAGCATGATTGATCCAAAGCAACCCTACTTTTATCCTGCAATATCCTAGAGTGGTTTTAACCCACAATATTTGAAGAATCGGATTGAGAAAGCATAAGAAAGCATGTGGAGCAATGGCTGCTTCAAATTTGTTGCTGACTCCGTGGTAGAGAAGCCCTGATTGGCCAAGGCTGCCCAAGTGAAAAGCTTGCCTTAAACGGGAAGCCCCTAATTTCTCTCAGCAGAAGCTCCTAGAAGCCCTAACTTCTGTTGGTAGAGATTTGCCTTATGGGGTTTTTCCCCCTCCTCTGGTGTCTCCAATCCTCCCCCCCCCCCCCATTTTAAGAAAAGAAAGAAAGAGGCTCTGGCTGTGCTTGGCTCCCCCCTCCCCTTCTGAACTCCCCTAACCACATGCAGAATACTTTTCTGTTTCAATGTGGAGGGCAGGGGAAAGAGGAAGACCTGAGTTCAAATCGATCTGGATTCAGCAGGATACACAATGGAATAAACAAAGTAAGTGCAGATTCAGCCTAGGCTGGCTGTGAGGCACAGGTGGTCATCCTCCCACTCAAACATTAGGGGCACAATTGGTCTCTCAAAGAGGAGGAGGAATGCCAGGGGGAAGTGGAGAGGAGACATGGGGAGACAACACTGGGAGGTCTGGATTTTACTCTGGCAGATCTACAGCAGGGTGTCCCTGCTATAGATGGAGGCTGACCATCAAGATGGCCCTCTCATCCACCCTGACATCCACCTACACCTACGCCCACTCATCCATCTACACAGGAGTGGTGGAGGTTGGAAAGATCTTCCAGTTAGGTGAACACTTGCTTGCTCTGCATACTGATGGGAGGGCATGAGAGAAGATTCGTGGCCACACAAGATCTGCTGGTCTAGATTAGTGATTCCCAAAGTGGGCACTACCGCCCCCTGGTGGGTGCTGCAGTGATCCAGGGGGGCGGCAATGGGCCACAGGTGCATTTGGGGGCGATGAATAACTATTAAAATTTTAAAAGAATTAATTTCCAGGGGGCACTGAGTAATATTTTTTCTGGAAAGGGGGCGGTAGGCCAGATAAGTTTGGGAACCACTGGTCTAGATTAGCAATCCCCAACCTGTGGGCTGCGGACCACATGTGGTCCTTCAACTAATTGGAGGTGGGCCCCGAATGACACCTTCTTCCCCCCCCTGGCACTTTACTTCATCCCCCCCAGCCCTTTACAACACACTTCATTGTTGTGGTGTGTCTGTATCTTATTTTGAATGGATGTTTAAACATTACCATAGCGATCAGAGAGCGTTAGGGCAGTGGTTGATGGTAGAGGAATAAACTACCCCCCCCCCCCCCCGCCACCGGGCCTCAGTAAAAGGCGTTGAGTGTTCCCCGGTGATAAAAAGGTTGGGGACCACTGGTCTAGATGATAGCCTTGCATGACCAGTATTCAAGGGGATTAGTCAAGGCAAGCTCAGGAGACTCAGTGAAGTATTTCCTCACCATCACTTCTGTTGAATCCTCTGCCATGGAATGACTGGTCTATCCACTGCTACTGCTGACCTCACCAACAACAAACGGTAGTAAGGTTTCTGCCTGGTTGGGCTTCTGAAGGCAGAGGTGCTGGTCTGAGGCTCCTCCTCTCCTCCCCCCCTCCTACCCCCAACTTCTTCCAGTGTTCCCAATATCCATGTCTGCTAACCTGAAGACTCCACACTTTTCTGCAGAGCTCCTAGTCCATGAGCTCTGTGTTAGGAAAGCAATACAGGCTTTGATACGTGGGTTGTAGGTACAGGCCACCTTATACTCCCATTTGTTTCTCAGAGGATGCAACCTGGTAGAGACACCCACCTACAACCTCTCAACCAAGGCCTACAACCATCTTCTCAGGGCTCTACAACCATCCCCTCAGGCCTCAGCTGCAGTGCAGAGGCCAGTGGCCTGTCCAGCCCTCAAATTTCTTGTTTCAGGCTTGCTGTATGCGCACAAAGCATATTAGGGGTATCCTGGAAGGACGTAAGGATATGTAGCATTTTGAAGAAGGTTAGCCATCATTGGAGCTGATTCTCCACTACTTTACTCCATGCAGGATGGCCACAGAGATAAAATTCTGCACCACATTCTTCTGGTCCATCATATTCTCCCTCATGCCATATATGGAGTTCTATTGGAGGACATGAAAGTTGGTGTTTGGGCTCATCCCCAGTTCTTGGTGGCTCATGATAGTTTATGAAGAACAGAAAGGAGTTTACCCCTGCTAACAAGTGTGAACAGGAGAAACAAGTGTGTGAACAGGAGACCCCTGCCACTTAATTTAAGCTCTACTTTCAGTTTGCCATTTAAATCACGGCTGCTTTCTTCTCTCTGCAGCTTTCCACTGGGAATACAAAACAAGGGTTTAAATAGCCCAGCTTTCTACCCACCAAGCCACAAGGAACAGAAAGCAGTGTTTAAATGACTTCCAGCCATTTAAACCCTGCTTTTTTTAGCTCCCTGAAGATTTTCATGGAAAGCAGAAAGCAGGGCCACCCCCTCACTGGAATCTAGCAATCTTCCTGTATAACTCTTTTTATTCCTTGGTCATCCAAAGGCCCATATTTGACCAGTTTCCTGTTCCTGATATATTTAAAAACACAGATTTATTTTTGTCTTGTTGTTTTAGCCATTCACCCTTCAAAATTTCTTTTTGCTTGAGTAATTATTGATTCACATTTTCTTTTGTCAGATGCAGTACTCTCATCTGTTCACTTTATTGAGGCAGACATTCTATTTTGTTTTTGTTTTTTTTAAGCTATTTTGCCTTTTATGGCTTCTTTGACTTGTGTCATTAACCACACAGGCATCCAGACTTGACAGTAAATTTTATCTGGGTCTTAATTACTGAGTTTTTAAATATCGTCCAAGCATCCTCAATGGATTTGACTTTCCTGACTTTCCATTATTACTTCCTTATAACTAGTCTCTTTTTTCTAAAGTTCCCTCTTTTAAAATTAGCATTATGCTTTTGGATTTAGGGGTAATCCTCCATTGATACATATAATAGAATTATCATCACTGTTTCCATGTGATGCAATAAAGTCAATAATTTATACCAAGTATTCAGAATATGACTCTAAGATCACTACTTCTCTGGTTGGCTTTGTGACCAACATTTCTATTGCATAGTAGTCTCATTTTTACAGCATGATTTCAGCACGTTTACTCAGCCAATGTGAGGGTAGTAGAAATCACCCAACATCACAATATTGTATGCTTTACTTACCTTCTTTTCCTTCTTCATCTTAAGATCACCTCCAGTGGTTTGATCTAGTGGGCAATACTACAACTCCACTTTTAATTAACCTTTACAGGCCTACTATCTCCACCTGTAATGACTCTGTTGAGCAGTTCATTCCCCCAATGCAGCTTTTCTCAGCTTTTTTTACCACTGAGAAATCACTGAAAAATTCTTCAGGCTTCAATAAATCCCAGAAGTGGTATGATTGTACATAATATTGTTGGGAAGCATGGCTGTGTACACATCCACTTGGGTACACATCCACTTGTGTATACATCCACTCGGGGCTCCCCCCTTTCCCATCCCCTCCAGGCCAATTGGGGGAAAGAATGAAATGACAGTCATATCTCACCCAATAAAATTTAAAAAAATAATTCAACCCATCCAGGAAACCCTTCCAGGGTCATCAAGAAAGCTTAAAGTTTCATGAAACCCTGGTTGAGAAAGCCTGCCCTAAAGCTTTCTAGCTTATTTGACACTGTAGCCTCTATGATATACAATGCAACACATCCCCCCAACACATCCCTCCTTGTCCTGTACATAGAGCTTATGCTTAGGGATGACCACATCCCATTGATTTTCCCCATTCAACCATGCTTCTGAAACATCAACTCTAATTAAATGGTAATTTAGTACTAAGCACTCAATCTCCCCCCTCTTGGCTCAGAGTCTCCTAGCACTGACAACAATAACATTTTTTCTCTCTCCAACAACCTATCCATCAGCCCTTTTTTTCTTCCTTTGCTGTCTCACTTCCAAGTTCAATCTGACTTGGATATCCCAAAAGCCCAATCTCAGAAGCTAGGCAGGGTCAACCCTGGCTAGTATTTGGGTGGGAGTCCTCCAAGGAATACTAGGGTCATGAAACAGAGCCAGGCAATGGCAAACCACCTCCAAATGTCCTTTGCCTGGATGCTGTAGGATCTCCTGGCTATACTATACACATGCCATATGATTTCCTCACTCTATGTGGGCATGTTCCTGACCCAGAAACTGGCCTAGAATGCAGCAGCACAGGTCCTCCCTAGAATACTGTGAAAGGCCTATAACCAGCCTGTACTCCGGCAACTACACTGGCTTGCAGTAGAATTCCAGATCAAATTGAAGATCTTGGTACTGCCCTTTAATAGCTTAATATACCTGTGGGACTGCCTAGCTGACTATACTCCCCAAAGAGCACTTCGCTCCACCAACACAAACCAACTAGTGATCCCTGGTCCTAGAGATGTACATCTGGCCACAATCAGGGCCATGGCCTTTTCAGTTCTGGCCCCCTTTCTCCCGGAACAGTTATTATGAAGGGCGTGCAGGAGTCTTCTCAGTTCCGAAGGATCTGCAACCCAGAGCTCTTCTACCAAGTTTTTGATTGGGGCAATGAATGACAACAACATCATTGGAATGGGCCCTCCTCCATAGAAACTCAACCCTCTAAACAGACAAAAGTGAATATAAAAAAGTAAGATTAATGGTGGCTGGCTGCTGTAACAGATAATATTTTAATTGTTTTTAACTGTAAATTATTTAGGGTTTTAAAGTTTATTTGTATAATGTTAACTGTTATAAACCGCCCTGAGCTTGCTATGCTGGTAGGGATGATTATAGAAATCCAAATATAAACAGAATAAATAAAATAATAAATTATACCAAGTTCTGTTATGCTAATACACATAATACACTGAACATTATCTTCCGTTTGGACTGAATTATCTTTACTGAGAAGCTCATCAGCTTGTATCAGCTCTCTCCCCCCCTCCCCCCGGCCATTATTTTAAAAACTGCTCTGCCATGTTAAATGCCAGCAGCCTAGTTCCCCTTTGTAATCAAAGGGCACTCTAGTGAAGGAAAATAAACCTGTTGGTGGTGCTACCCTAGCTCTTAGCTGTTATGTGATAAAACTAGCCATGACAGAAGTATCCTTGATATTTGTTTGCTTGTTTATTATTTATATTCTGCCACTCCCTGATAGTGGCTTGTGGTGGGCCAAGTCGTCTTTTTTAAAAGAAGAAGAAGAAGAAGAGTTGGTTCTTATATGCCGCTTTTCCCTACCCGAAGGAGGCTCAAAGCGGCTTACAGTCGCCTTCCCATTCCTCTCCCCACAACAGACACCCTGTGAGGTGGGTGAGGCTGAGAGAGCCCTGATATCACTGCCCGGTCAAAACAGTTTTATCAGTGCCGTGGCAAGCCCAAGGTCACCCAGCTGGTTGCATGTGGGGGAGCGCAGAATCGAACCCGGCATGCCAGATTAGAAGTCCGCACTCCTAACCACTACACCAAACTGGCTCTCATAAAACCCATAAAAATATTTTAAAACCCTCATTAAAACCTGATTAACCCCTCTCCTGCAGCAGCAACCAAACTCTTCAGCTCACAAACTCGTTTAAACACCTCAGGAGCACTGTCAGGCAGTCTAATTTTTCAGATTACTCAGGGTAACTCAGGGAGGGGCCCAGATCTTGCTCGCCCTGGCCTCAACCAAAGACCTGGTGGAAAAGCTCTGTTTTACAGGCCCTGCTGAACTGGAATAGTTCCATCAGGGTCCACAATTCACTTCAGAGTCTTCATTCCACCAGGTCAGGGCCAGGACCGAAAAGGCCCTGACCCAGGTCGAAGACAGGGGTACCTCTCTAGGGTCAGGGACCTCCAACAAGTTTGTACCCACCTAGCATAAAGTCTGGTGAGGGGCATAAAGAGACAGGCAATCCCAATTGTACTTGGGGCCCAGACTGCAGATGGCCTTAAAAGTTAATACCAAAACCTTGAACCTGATCCGAGCTGCAACTGGCAACCAAGGCAACTGCTTCAGCACTGCCCCTCAAAGATGTTTCAGTGAGGACCCAAGCAGCTGCATTTTGTACCAGCTCCAATTTCCGGGTCAAGAACAAGGGCAGGCCTGCATACAGTGAGTTACAGAAGTCCAATTTCTTTATCAAAGCACATTCACAGTTGTAAAATTCACATTTTCAAAAATTCCTTATTCAGATCAAGCAATCATGTTGCTAGTACGAGTTTTCCACCCCCAACAAAGCAGTGACTTAATAAGCAAATTTGTTTTACCACTAGATCAATTTGTACAAAATGGCTGAGACTTGGCATTAGTTTAAGTCTGGATCTTTGATATGGGAACAGTGCCCAATTAAATTAGAAGCTTGTGCTTTTGACTGAGGAACAAAGCATAATTTGCTGTGTGTCTTTTGAAGAGACAATGTGCAGTTAAGTCCGGACTCTGTGTTTGAACAGGAATGATGCGCAATTGAGTCAAGATTTGTTGTTGTTTTAGTAGAGATTGAACAATTAAGCAAACTGCACATATGATGTAGAATTATGTGAAATAATTTAGGAACTAAGAAAACCACATATTTCATTTACAAAGTAAATTAAAAGTACATGGTTACAAAGGT
This sequence comes from Paroedura picta, assembly GCF_049243985.1. Taxonomy (NCBI): domain Eukaryota; kingdom Metazoa; phylum Chordata; class Lepidosauria; order Squamata; family Gekkonidae; genus Paroedura; species Paroedura picta. The sequence goes on along the minus strand of NC_135374.1, from coordinate 81,313,499 downwards.
TAAAAATATTTACCAAAATAAATTAGAAATTTGTACACAGATTTATGGTGAAATGCTCTTTTTTCTTGCACGAAAATGGAATGGTGTTCTATGTGACACTGGAAGAACTTTCCCCTAGAGAAGGAGCTAGTTCTTATGGAAGAGATAGCAGTTAAGTAGGAGGAAATCTCCATAAACTGGAGGAAGGATTCAAAGGTTATTTAGTCAAGTGATCGCATACAGACCAAGGACTACACAATTTTCACCTGCTGGTTTATTTTTCATTTTATTTAATGGTAAGCTCTCTTGAGCAGGACCCTGATAAGATAGTATAGAAATGTCCTAAAATATTCTTATAAGCTGATTGGTTTTCTAGACCGCACGTCCTTGCAAGTGGATTCACAACATGCATTCCGTATACCAGTGGTCCCCAACCTGCGGGCCACGGCCCGGTGCCGGGCCGCGAAGGCCATGGTGCCGGGCCGCAAAGGCCATGGCGCCGGGCCGCGGTTCCCTCTCCCCACCCCCCCGCAGTAAAAAACTTCCCAGGCCACAAGCTTGCGGCCCGGGAAGCTTCTTACTGTGGGAGGGGGGGAGAGGGAATCAGGGCCGAGCCCGCGCCTCGCGCATGCATGGCAGGGCCGCGCATGCGCGCATGCGCCATGTGCGGCCGAAATCATGCATGCGTGAAAGTGCCGCACATGCACGATTTCGGCCGTGCATGGCGCATGTGCGCATACGCGGCCCAGCTGCGCATGTGCGATGTGCGGGTGCAGCCGCGCATGCGTGATGCGGGGAAGTTGCCCTGCCGGTCCCCAGCCTAAAAAAGGTTGGGGACCACTGCTGTATACAATACATTATAAAATCACAGTTAAAACCATATTAAAATTTTGAAAGCTCAATTTTAGTCCATTTGTTAGCCAGTCAGCTTCTTCCCATAATGTTAATTGCGGGAATGACCCCAAAGTGAATGGAGGGAGGCCCCTAGATTTTATTGGCTGTGCTATCTGATTACTTGTTCTGTGCTCAATCAACACCTAGTGGAAGAGTGCTTCTTATGTAGTTCTGTCAGGACATGGGTCTCAGTTGGAAGGCCATTCCACCAGGTTGGGGTCACAGCCAAGAATTAAAAGGAAAGTCTTCTGCATGTGGTTAGGGTAGTTCAGAAGGGGGGCGGGGAGACAAGCCTCTTTCTTTCTTTTCTTGAAGGTGAGGGAGAGGAGCCAGGCAGGGAGCCTCTTTCTTTTCTTGGAGGGGTGGGGGAGAAGATCGAAAAAGGCAGAGGAGGGAGGAAAAATCCAGGACCGACAGAAGTTGAGAGATATTAGGGGCTTCTCCTTTAAGGCAAGTTTGTCACATGACCAGGTATGGCCTATCAGAGATTCTCTACCACGGAGCTTGGTTTCTCAATCCGGATATTGAGCATTAAAAGCACTCTAAGATATCGCACAATAAAGGTAGGGTCACTCCGGATAAATCCTTCTTGCTGCAGAAGGAAAATTTAAATAGCCCAAATTCCAAACGGAAATTGCATTCTGTGTAGAGGGCAGGGACTGAATCGATTTGGGGTTGGAATAAAAGCTCCGTGCAATTTACACCCAGGCTGCAGGGATTCTGCACTTGTGTTTGTGATGACAAACCCAGTTTACTATTATGAATGTGGTTGTGCTCTTCCATTCAAATCAAGATTCTAAAAGCAGTGCTGCCCAGTCTTCAGTTCTAGCCAAGACGTTGCATTGACAGGATGAATTCACTTTGGGTTCACTACTGGAAATACTGCTATGCTGTCAACACAATGCCCCCTCTCCCATGTCCCTATCCCACCCCCACCCCCATCCCTCACTGGATACTCTCTGGCAACCCTATCTAAAGGGAAGAGAGCAAACCATATTACATGACATGGAAGTGATGACAAACTAAGTTTTGCTATGAATGTGGAATTTTTTTACTCTCTAATGTGGATACTGAAGGGGGGAGGAAGAGACACACAAGCCAAGGATCTTTCAGGCTTGATCACTCAACAGTAAATGAAGGTCTGTCATTATATGTCAGTCATGTCTGCATGTATTTCAGCATTTTTTAAAAGGGGGGATATAAACTATTTAAATATGAGAACAGCATCTTGGTTTTGAATAATAAGAGTAAAAATGGGTTTTACCCAATAGTGAAATTTTATAAAATACTAAATTCAATCTCTGCACTGTTCTATATTTAGTACATGTGTTGAAGCAAGCACACTAAATTCATCCTCTATCAGATGTTCTTCAGTGTAATTTCATTTCATGATCGTGCAATAAAAAATCATTTGCATAGCCATGGTTGCTGATCTAAACCAGTCATTAAAGCTAACAAAAAAAAATTACGAAGTATGCACAGGAAAAAAACAGACATGGGTGCATCCCATTACAATTTTGATTGACTGAGTACATTATTTTCACTAAGGATGAGGATATTTCTGTCCATGTCAAAATTCTGAAACTGGATTTCTTTCACAGTATGTGGTAGAACTAGCTTTATATTTAAAGGAGAGAAGCACAAGTAGGATCAGAAGGGAAATATTATTTAGTTGTCATTAATTCCTTGGTCTACACATATGCCTTACATAGTCAACCTGTGGTCCTCCAGATGTCGATGGACTACAATTCCCATGAGCCTCTGCCAGCAATGCTGGCAGGGGCTCATGGGAATTGTAGTCCATCGACATCTGGAGGACCACAGGTTGACTATCCCTGCCTTACATCAAAGTGCAACTTTGGTTCTTTTCCAACTGCTAACTTCTTCCTACAGCCATCTCACCAGGTACAAACACTGGCCTTCTGCTTTGCTTCCTCTTTCCTAGATACTCACATTTGTTTGCATGCCTCCCTCTTCCATCTTTCTCCAGTCTATTGTTTAACACTAATCTCTATTTGTAGAGAGGAAAAACCCTACCAAAGAAACTGAAGGCTCAGTGTCATAAACAGGGACAGGTTCAGATAAACCCTTTTCTAATATTTTCCCTTCCTATCTTGTTCCCCCATCCCTAAAAACAAACCAAAAAAACAAAACAGAAAACTTGAGATGTGAATGCTAGGCTGGGGGAGTTATGTGTTTTCAGTATTATAAAGTCTAACAATATCTAAATATTGTGGTACCAATTGTGACTATTTGAGAGTGTTTCTGTTCAAATATTACACTTCCTTTTGCATATGCAGAATTTGTTTTCTACCTTCAACTTTCGCCTTTGCTTTTCAGATGTAAATATTGTTTTAAAATAATCTTCCACAGTTTAAATTTACTTTCATCTACTCTTTCTCTTCCAGCCGACATCAACAATAAACAGTGTACCCGGAATTCCAATATGTAAAAATGCTGCAAATGTCTCTAGAATGAATAATTCCTTCCAATTCAAGTACAATGTCACTGCTTCCCTCCCCCTTCATTAGAATAAATTTGTTGGGATTGCATGTAAAAGCACAGAAGGAAAGTAGCTGTATAGTAGCTGTACAAAGGAATCGTTTCAGAGGGTGAGTTGCTAATCCTGCCGGCCAGTCAACATATGATGTTAAAAATGTTTAGCCTTGCGTAACTTCTTTCGGTATTCATTTCCTCAAGGGGAAGGAAGACTTGGTAATATTTCATTCAGCTTTCTTAGGAATCATGTGAGCCCTAAAAGAAAGCCAAATGAATAAAACTGTGCAAGAAATTAATACCAAACTGTAGTTAAAAGAAAAATTGCTAAAAATAATGTGTGGTTATGGTTTAAAATGGTCAATTGATGGTCATCTGTCTGTGATTTCCCTGGAATGACAATCTGTGTGTATTTTTTTACGTTTATTGTTTTATTACCTAATTTATAATATAAGATAGTTTTCAGTTCTGCTGTTAACTGCCCCTAGATGGCAGGTCCAAGACAGGAAAGAGATAAATTAAATTATAAATTAAAATACAATAAATAAATAATTCTGAACATGATCATTAAAAAAACGCACAATTATATCATACCTATTGTTGTTGTTATTGTTGTCATTAGTACATTTCTAACCCCCCTTTCTTCCATAGGGCTTGAGGCAATTTAACATTAGGGCAATGTTTCTACAGACACAGAAGAGCCCCCATGTTTATAGACAAATATGATAGGCAATGATGGTCTCTAATTCTCATCATCACTGCCATTTGTTCTCTTCCCCCTCCTAATACGTCCCTCATACTTTTCTGTCTAAGACCCCTAATCAGCTTACCGGTATAACATTCGTGATATAATAATGTCTCCCAGGACCAGGCCCTCCCCCCAATCGTCTGGTCACTGAGTAGGGAGGAACTTCCAGTGGAAAGTTTGTGTTGCACAGATTCTATTCCATGTGGTTACTCCTCCTCTTATCCATTCATCCAATTTGAAGAGACTTGAAGAAACTGAATTTAGATTCATGTCCTCCTTCCCAACTAATGGATATCAAGTTTGATGCCCCATTCAGCTTCTAGCTGATGGGGGCATTAGTGAAGGCAGAAAGCAAAAAGAGAGGAAGTGGGGGGTCAGTGGAAATATGGTTTTACTTCACCCACAACTCCCCAGAAATCTGCCATTGGCTGACATGTTCCAAGTATTGTTGTCATCCTCTGGATTACTGGTATTGTCCCACTTTGCATTCTTTGGCCCGTGAAGACAGCTAAGGAGAAGGAACTTTTGCAACCATCCTTGGGGACTCTAAAATGCTCCACATTTCATTGGGGATGCCTACTTCTAAATATCCTATTTTTCTGTTGAAGAATCACCTATCGAATGTTGACAAACAGTTTAACTTCTGGGCAAAAATCTGACAAAGAACCTAGACAGTGTGAGGTTTTTAAATGTTTACAACAGTTTTGCATCAATATGCAACAAAGACACAAGACACTACAAGTTAAAATATAGGTTAAACTAAGTTTTATTAATGACAGATCTATATCAACATAATACTATACTGACATCAGCATCAATATGGCTGCCTGCATTTTGGAGAAACCCACCCAGGCTTCATACTTGGTCAGTATTATAACTGATTTCATCAGTTTCAGAGCCAAATGAAATCTTTTTTTCCCCCCACTGTTTTCAGGAGTACCCTGAAAACACACAACAGCTGTAGGGAACAGATTCATTTTAAAAGGGGCAGCCCACAGGCTCAAAATGGCACCACTGGAGGAAGAACAGCATGGGGAAATAGTTACTTCACCGGTCTTGGAACCCCATGTGTAATATCTTGCAAGTGGAACAGCAAAGCTGGTGAAAGAACTCCCTTTCCAGGGTGGCTATTGCACATTACCATTTTCATACATTTCATACCTCTTCAGGGGCTCTCCACAGCGACTTTAGGAATTGCTTCTGAACCCAAACAGGCTCATAACAGTGCCAAGGGGGGAAGAAAGGCTGTTGCCTCCCCCATAATCAATTTTCTCATGCAATAACCACCCTGGAAAGAGGTAATGGGGGGACATATTTATGATTTAGGGCCATGTTTTATGTTTTTCTTCTGAACTAAATGTGGAAGGTGATAAGTTTCCTGGTTGACATTACTTAAGTCAAAAACTAGAAAAGTTGGCTTGCCAGACTACTCATTTTTTGTTCTGTCTAGTGAAGCTAAATTTAGACCATCCATTTACATTATTATTCCTTTAAAGCATTATACATGAATTGTTAATAAAATAGAACTTAGTGTTGAAAGAACAAATATTCATACCCCTGTATTGTACAAAGCAAAAAGACTGTAGAAAATGACAAGCCCTGAAAATGGTTTTTTTGCGTTAATGTTCCCCATCTCAAATTAGTCAAAGAAAGGAAGTCTTAAAAGGTTTCTAAATTCTTGTATGGCACAGCAGCTGCTATGGTAACTGCTCATCTGATTTAAAATGCTTTAAGTGCATTTAGAGCTCATTAAAATATGTCACATTGACAGCTCTTTTGACTGAAGTTTTTTGTTTAATCTATTATATGTGGTATGGCAATATAAGTTCCCATTCACACCTACAAGGCTCTGCCCTAACTAGCAGCATCGTCTTGTTTTATTATCTTGTTAATATCAGACACGGCTGGCTCTCCTGTTGGAAGCATTAAAACCACTGGTGCACCCAGGCTAAAATGTAAAGAAACCAAGAAATAAGTATTTGAAGACAGATGGAAAACTTTTTTTGTCGAAGATTGAAAATAATATTGAGTTTGAAATGATAAACATCTTAGGCCAACTTTTAACAGTATATGAACCAATAGACTGACGTGTTTCAGCCCTTATAAAGCCTTCTTTAAAGGTCTGGTTTTAACACCTAATAGTTCGTTACACATATGAAGCATGTACAGCAGTCAATAAAAGCTCCAAAGTAAGAACCAAAGTCACATAATGAATGAACATGTCTATCAGTCATTACTGAATGAAGTCATGTCTATCAGTGCTCTTGCACCAAAAGGCACATACATTGGAGGTCTGTAAAACTGAACCTGTTTTGACCTTAGCGGGACTTTAGATTAGAACAGTGGTTCTCAATCTTCCTAATGCTACGACCCTTTAATTCAGTTCCTCACGTTGTGGTGACCCCCAACCATAAAAATATGCAAGTGTTCTTTCACAGAAATTAAACCGAAACTGACCAATGGCGTGAAGATCCATTGTTCATGATTGCATATACATTGTTTTTTTCCTAGGGTTCTATCCCACTATGCCTATCTAGCTCTTTTCCGCTGCTCCAGACAGATGAATGTTCAATCTCGATCTGCCCTGCAAGGCTGTAGTGTGGATGGTGACCCCACAGCCAAGCTGCTTGCTCTGCTGAGACACCTGTGAAAGGGTTGTTCGACCCCCAAAGGGGTCCCGACCCCCAAGTTGAGAACCACTGTATTAGAAGGACTATGTTCTGTGTAAATGTGGTGGCTTTATCTTAATAAACAGTTGCTACAAACCCTCACATAAATTCCTTGAAATTTTACAACCCAAAAATAACCACATAGAATTGGATACCAAATAAGGATGGGTACAAACGAGCTCACAAACTGAAGGGACCATGAAAATCTAATTCTCAGCAAAGTTGGAGGGCAGGTAGAGGATAGTTAGCTAGAGATCCTTATCAATTTGGTGTCTCCAGCTTTCACAGGATCTGCTCTATACATGCATCTGTCTAAATTACTGCTTCACAGTGGTCATTTCCTCAGAAACAACTTTCCTGGGGACACCTTCTTTGGACCCTGTAAATCCAATCCCCATCAGGGGATTGAAGGGCAGGTATAAGGAAACCTTCTGGAGATCCCAGGTGAGTTTGGTTTCAGGGGGATGTTCTACTGTACCACAAACCTTATGAACTGAACTAGTTCATTTAGTTCTTAAGTTAGTGAAAGTTCATTGTGAGCCTCTTTATTGGGCTTATGATGCCTGCCTGCCTGTCAATCATAATAAAAACAGCCTCCTCATCCATGATTCAAAATTATGAGGTTTTTCTTTTGGCACACATCCCTACTAGAGATCACAAAATTGATTGCACAGTAAAACAATCCATGCATTATTAATGTATGTAGTAGGTTCACATTATTCCTCATTACTCAGATGATACACTAATTTGGAAAAAAGGTTTAGTGAGAATTGATGTCCTGAAAAGTCATAAATATGGAAATGGTGATAAAGAATCAAGCAAGGAAAAAAAAACAAGTGATGGTAGTATATACTGAACTTTATTTTCATGAATTATAAGGGAGCTTTTACTGCTTTTAGAAAACTTCTATATTGGTTATTTTTTTTAAAAAAATGATACCAGATTATCTTAAGTATGACAATATTATGGGTTTTGTCATTTAAATACATATGGAAAACATCAAAGTTTTATGAATATTCAGTAAAGCTTTAATGTGTTTACAATGAAAATGTGATGGCTGAAGTTTAATCTGCAATATTGTCAAAAGTATTTTATCTGAATCTTTCCCAGATGGTGATAATCAAGAGATATGAAATCTGAATTTATTGCTTCCTTTTCCTGGTGACTATATAAACATAGATATAAATGTAAACTTCCACCTTCAGGTTAACTGGATCACAAATTTGAACTGATACAAAGCTCTAATATGCTACAGTTCCTATTTATAGAAGAGATTTTTATAGTAATAATAGCTTTTTCATTATTGTTTCTTTAGTATTGTTTGTTTTCATAATTCTATTTAACTATTATTTATTTCCCTGAATCAGGAGGTTGTAGGGCCTTTTCCCAGAGGGCAGCCAGCCTTTAAGCATTTTCCCTTCCATCTCTAGCTTTTGGTGTCAACTGATGGCGAGCCACACAAGAGGAGGGATTATGGCCTTCCTCTAAGCATAACAGGCAGGACTGATGGCCATCATTTTAGTCCATCTTTGCCCCACATGACATATTTCCTGCCAAAAAGTCACATGTGGTGGGAAGGGGAGAAGTCTTGGGAGCTGGTTTCGTTTTTAAAGCTCCCTAGCTCCTCGCCCTGACAGGCCTGCAGAAATGCAGACTCATCTGAAACTGCACAGAAAATGTTATAGAGCAAATCAGCCATTTATTTTGAATAACTCTAGCAGAAGAAAGATAAAGACTTACAAAGCAAGGAAACTGGAGTGTAAGGCATCTGGGCTGGTAGGTAGGCAGAAGCCGAACAAAAGAAAAGAAAACCATGGTGTTTCTTCTTGGCTGATTCTGCACTTACTTTTTTTATGCCATTGTGGATCCTGCTGAATTCATATCGATTTGAACTCAGGTCTTCCTCTATCCCCCCCCCCATTGAAACATGTGATTAGGGAAGCTCTGCATGTGATTAGGGAAGCTCAGAAGGGGGCGGGGAGCCAAGCACAGTAGGAGCCTCTTTCTTTTCTTGAAGGGGACGGGAAGGACTGGAGACAGCAGAGGAAGAGGGATAAATCCAAGAGGGAAATCTCTGCTGAGAGAAGTTAGGGCTTCTGGAGCTTCTGCCAAGAGATGTTAGGGCTTCCCCTTTAAGGCCCATTATGCACGGCCGCCAAATGGCGATTTCGGGTCACATGGAAAACGCAGAGGGGGAAGAAGCGAAGCAAACCGCTTATGCACGGGACGGGATGCAACAGCAACCGATAATGCATGCGGCGCCGCTTCTGGTTGTGCCCTGGTCACCCGGAAGCTGTGCTTTCTTCCGCGTTTTGCTAACGCGGCTTTTTCGGCGGCATGCACCAAATCTGCGGCCAGTTGCAGCCAGCACCGTGCGTTATCAGTGATTTTGGTCACCGCCATTCCACCCCGAATGTGCGCTATTCCACCTGTGCATAATGGGCCTAAGGGAAGCCTTGCAACCTGGGAACAAGAAAGCCTTTGAACTGGCATCCTGGCCAGCCAGGGCTTTCTACAATGTTGGAGGCTCAACAGCAAGTTAGTTCAGGAAAGGCAAAGAGCTGCACCTTTACTCATGTGGATGTTTCAAATATCGAGGGTTATATCCACTCCAGATTATCGTGGGGGAAAGGTAGGGTCACTCTGGATCAATCATGCTTGTTGCCAGTGAAATATTTAAATGGCCCAAAATCAAAATGGAAATTGCATTCAGTGTAGATAGCTGGGACTGAATCGACCTGGGATTGGAATAAAAGCTCCATGCAGATTCAGCCCTGTTGCTGTTATAGGCTGTTTAAATAGGTAATTTGTTTTATTTTCTTAATAATGAAAGAAATGTAAAAGGCTAAGCTAGAATAATTCAGGACCCTGAATGAAGAATTATTCGGATCTATACAAATAAATATAGCAAATATGTGTTAAAATCAAAAACTTTCAAGGATACTTTCCTAATCTGGAAGCACAAATATCTCTTGAATCAGAGCATTTTTCTCATGCAGCCTTGAAAAATTTAGGATGCATAGTAGCTATTCATAGCAGAATTCTAGAGGCCTTTAATGTGTGTATCTCTGTGCCTTTCCATCTCTAGCTGTACTTTATGACCATTGAGAGCAAACAGTATAATTTTGTTGCCAAGCAAATTGCACAAGGTAATTGTGTAAATATTCCTGATTTAAACATCATGGTGAATACTTCTAATTTTTATACTGAAGTATGATTACTAAATCAGTTCCCATTGAGATCCAAAGGATATCACAATGAATCTACAAGACTTAACTAAACGACATACAATGTGTTACATAAAAGGAAAAAGCACATTTGGATAAAGGAATTACGAAGAGCCGTTGGCAGCAATTGAAAGAAAATTGAAAGGTAGTAGCATTTCTAAGAATACTGCTTGTCATTAGCTTGACAGTTTATTATAGAGGCCTAAACATGTTCTAAACAGACCATTACCTGCACTAAACAATGTGCAAATTAAATAAAGCAAGGTTGTCATTGCAGTTTATTGACCACTTAAAATTGGCAGACTTTATAAAACATGAGCATCAATGACCTAATACTTCCCTGGGATTCACTAAATTGGCATTGAACCTGATTTCTTAAGTAATGAAAAGTTGTTTTTTAATCAGCCTTTTCTGTTATTAAATATCTTAAAGGGTTTGTAAAATTTTTGTTAGCTGTATTCATTTGGGTAAAAGCCTTAGTAACGTATTTAAAAATGCTGTGCTAATATTACAATAGGAGATGGAAAATATTCAGAAATGTAAACATATTAATCTTTCCAACACAAAAGTTACAATTCTAAAGGGAAAAAATCCCACACTGAGGGACCTTTAGCCAGTCATTCAACCAATAGAGAGTCATTTTGTGGGAATTAATGGATGAGCTGTTATTTTGGGTCCCCATTAGAATCCAAGTGGATGAATACATGAAAAAAAACAGATTCAAGATGGTTTACCAACTAGATTTCAAAAGGGTCCTTGAATTCTTCACACTATAGCTGATAATATCATCATGCCTTACAGATGTCAATGAGTTCAGCTGAATTTCTTATTGTATCTGGTTAACCGGTTACATTCGTGTTTTCCAGGAAAGTCACCATTTGCCCTCGGTGACTTCTGCATGGGTGGAGGCACCTGGCCTAGGATAACTGTATGTATCTCTGAGAAAGTGGTATCCTGCTAGAGTAAGCCACAAACAGATAGATGCTTCTGGCCCATGAGAGCTGCATATAACATATGGACCACTGTAGCCAGCAGAACCACATATGACCTTGTTTCTCTCACTACGGTCCATTTATGGGGGTGGGCCATGGTGAGAAATGGTGTAGGCCCAGGGAGGGCCAGAGAGTGAGGCCTTTTTTCAGGGGTGTTTTTTTTTCCTCTCTCCCACTCTGTCAACTGCTTTTCTCTCCCAGTCTAAGTGAATGGATAACTCCTTTAACTGGATCTTTTACATATCTATCATTCTTTGTAAAATATATAGCCCCTCCTTCAATTTTGATAAATTATTGACCTCATGGAAGTACACTCCCCTGCATCTGACACAGTGAGATCTGATACATAAAAGTTTATACTGGACTACATAAAAGATTATGCAACTAAACGTCTGATTTATGTTGCTACAACGTAATATGGGGACCTATCTAGGGTTAATAAAAACCAATCTAGACATGATGGCTGCCAACAGTTGGCCCCAACCCATTTTACAGATACATGTAACATCAGCAAAAGAACATTCCCAAGCATTCTGGGTCCTGAATCTATTTGGGAGTGTGATGCCAGCACAGAGAGGAGCTTTCCTGACCTGAAATGACCACAAGGGGGACCTATTTGACCCGTGTCAGGGATCCACACGCACCAGTACAGTGCTTGAAGCCTCACAGCAGGGTAGCAATTTTTTGGCTTGGAGAAAAGTCAAAGACTGAAGCTCCTCACCCTGCTCCCCCCCCCATGCCACACTCCTGAGCTGGAGCACTAGGGATCAATAGTTCCCTGACATGACTGGTGGAAGATGTAATGTCTGGTTTAACCCTAAGTGTTCTTTGGAATAAATATGTTCTGAGGAAATCTCACGATTCTATTTACTTATTAAAATTTACCTGTTAAATTTCAACAGTAATAAGGATTCCAAATGCATATTTCATATAACTATTTCAGGAGATAGAAATATCAAGAATATGAAGGTATCAGTACTGCTTCCTGCACAGGAGTAAAACAATAGAAGGAAAGCATGCTGATAATTGAAAGAAGCATCCAAGGAAAATGTCAGCACAAAAAAGCAGCAGCAACAACAGCCTCTCCATTGCTAACCTACAAATTAAGGAGAAGCAGAAAACTGTAGCATCCTCAGTAGAAAATGACCACATGGCACATTTTAAATTGATTCCTGCATAAAATAGAGCTGATTTGTTTGCAGTACTGCAGTGCTTTCTGAAATAGCACAGTGCACTGAAATTCTTCTTGCAAAAGAAAAAAACATAGTAATAGAATAAAATAACATTATGTATTTTGAAAATAACACTATATATTTTGTATATTAAAAAATACAAGTGATAAATTTTGTTACAGTGATGTAGGGACACAGGTGAGATTTCTTGTCAATGTCAGCAAAGAACATATGCATGTCACATGAATGTGATTTTATACACTTTCTCCTTAATTATAACATGATTTAAAATGCAAACTGATTTTTATATATTTACTTCTACAAATGGACCTTGAGCTTGTTTGGAGGTTCTAGCAGGGGAGCGCAGCTATCGTATACCCTTGACCAAAGAACGGTATACTCTTTCTATCTGGGATGGTCATCCTCTTCCACCGAGCACACAGCTTCGGAAGGGATGCACATGGAGCGGTGAGGGAGATAGGAGACACCTGCCTAGCCAGCCAGATCAGCCGAAACAACTCTGGTGATCAATGGGGTGACAGATGTCGCAGCCAGATCGCCCTCACATATTTACTTAGAACACTTACTTTTACATTTATTTTGGGAGAGAGGGAACAGGACCTTTTTGCTGTCCTTACTAGGGTTGCCACAACCCCCCTGGCCACCAGCAAGGGATGGGGGCATAGGGTTCCCAGATCCAGATTGGGAAATTTCTGGAGATATGGGGATGGACCCTAGAGAGGGCAGAGTCCTCAGTATGGTGCAATGCAAAATAATTACCATCAGAGCATTTTTCTCCTCCAAGTAATTGATGTCTGTAGTCTGGAGATGAGCTGTAATTCTGGAAAGTCCTCTGGAGGCTGGCATCCCCTACTCTTTACAGAACCCTGAACTCCAATGTCTACAAGAAATCCCAAATTCCTTCTCCAGCTCTTTTAGCGAATTACATCAAAATCATTGGTCTGTGAATAGAACTGTGCATATTCCACTGAAACTGAAAGTGGACCTCTCAGCTCCAGAAAAGAACATCTAAAGATCACTAGGAGGGAAAACAGGGGGCATAATGAAACTAAATGTGCTGAGGACAGCTGATGAAGACAGACCACCTGCAGTGACCTTTATGAGGGTGTACAGCTGAGTAAGGCCATCCTGCCACATCCATTTATGTGCCACAGACCTTGGACAATAAACACTAGCTAAATTGGACAGTGTTGCGTTTCTTGAACAGCAGTGTCTATTGAGGCACAGAGCCAGAAAATGGCTTGTGCAATAAAGGCATCACTACGTCTTTATTAGTATACCTTTTTGCACAATTTTCAAGATCACAGAATTTGATCATAATGATTGTATCACTCCATGCTTATTATTCTGTTTCGAAGTATTACCAAAGAATAAAACTAAACATCACTGTGGAAGATTTTTTTTTGTAGTCCCCATAATCCAAAGTGCTTGGAATTGCTAATTATAGTATAACTAAGGCACAAAGGTAAATGTCTCATTGAAAAACACAGCCATGGGCAAAATTGTATATTTCTAGACAGTCTTGCAGTGAGGTAGTGAAAGAATGGTCTCATATTTTCTCGATGTTTCAAGCAGTATTAATGTCAAGAGGAACTGATTGTCAGAATATTTTGACATGCACTCTACTCATATAATTCTCACCCGGTTGCCACTCACCTGCTTTTATTTAGGGCAAGATAAGCACACCCAAACTGTTGTTGCCTACATAAGGATTATTTAAAACTTTGTTTCTCCTTTGAAAATCAAACTTTCAAGTGAAATGATATGGTCACCTCTATTTCAAAAACAGATAACTTCATTTTGGGGGGTACCAGAAAAGGGAGGGAAGCCCAGACTCTGCAGTAATGCTCTATTATTTGGGCAAAAACTTTAGGATAAAATGGCTTCTGCCAGAGTTTTTCTCAAATAAAAGTGTGTGATTTAATTTAACACTTTTATTTCACCTTTCCCTAGTGGTTCAGTGCAGATCACAACAAATGAAGACCCCTGACTTATCGGAGCCACAGCTTGACAGGTGGTGGAACAGGCACAAAGAAGAGGTGCAGAGTAATGATGTGCTGGACCCATGCATCTTGAGTGGCCTGACACATGCATGTCAGGTGTGGGGGCAGGGAGGCGGGCCTTTAAAAAGCACCACAGGCATGGGCCCTGCCTCTTTCACCCAGACTGTTGCGATGGACAGTTTCTCTCCTACCCACCCTATGTTCATGGTTCTTCTGGTTACTAGCTTTGTTGCTAGTTAGTTTTTCTTTTTGTCACAGCTTGCAGGATGGCATAGGGGAAACCTGCATTTTGGGGTGGGTCCAGTCTGTGTCCCAAACTCCCCAGATCAGGGGACTCCGAAAGGAGTAGCTGGGTGTGAGCAGGGCCGACCCCTGGGGGCTCACACAGCCGGGTGGCCTGAGTTGGACCAATGAAGGTATGCACCCTCAACAGTACCTCGGGTAGGACACTTCCCTTGTGATGGACCCTAGCGGCAAAGGAACCCATGCTTCCGGCAGGGAGATGGGCAGGATTCCATTGCGGACCACTAGGGTCTGGGATGGGGTGTGGTCAGTTGACCACTGCACCAGGACTCCTTTCTATGCCAAGTCAACAGTCCTGGTTCTTTTGAATAAAAGCTGTGGACTAGTTAAGCCAACAAATCTGGTGTGAGCATCTTCCATGGGGCCAATAATAGCTCTTCTTCCACCCAGCAAACTTCTGAAACTGGCAGAAAGTTGGAGGTTGAGAGCTGACTACTTATTAGCCCTTTCTGAGTGAGGGCTCTCTCCTGATTGGGGCTAAACTACCAGGGTGGGCCATTCCTGGCTGAAGGCTATCTCCTAATTAGGGAATATTTCCAGGGGAGGGGGAATCAGGTAGAGAGTGAGTCATCTGTATGCAATATTAGCTGATTGGCCTTCATTGGCAGAGTGCAATTTGAGCTGATTGACCCTCGTTGGCAGAGTGCAATTTGAATTGATTGTAAGGCCCTTTTTGGCAGACTGCAATTTGAGTTGATTGGCCTTCTTTGGCAGAGTTCTCTATTGGTGGCACACCCCTAGGGTGGGCCAATCCGGTAGTGAGTGACCTGTCCTTTTGGAAAATATATGGTTTACTGACTGATGGTGACTAGGTCAGATGTTGGCACAAAGAGTGCAAATTGTCATGCCCAATGAAGAAGGAAAAATGCCTGGTGGGCAACATTTATAATCTGGGAATCCATAGATAAGGAGGCATCCGGAATGAAATTCAGGATCTTGACAATGGTCAAAAATGTCAATTGGACCATGTCAAGAGCCAGGACTTGCATAACCTCACCTGTGTCATGCTGGCCGAGCCAGAGGACCTCTATCTTAACTGGATTTAATTTCAGCAAACTCCACTTGAGCCAGCCCACCAAGGCCTCTAGACATCTGGAAAGGGAATCTGGGGGTGTAGATAGATGGTTGTCCATCAACAGAAATAGCTAGGTATCATTAGCACCCTGATGACAAACTCATATTGAAGTTCCAGATCAGCTGGCCCAGGGGACACATCAAGATGTTAAATAACACTGGGGAGAGAGCAGCTCCCTGCGGAACCCCGCATACCAGATTTCGCCAATGGGAGGTTCTCTCCCCTGGTATGACCCTCTGTCCTCAACCTCCGAGAAAAAAATTGCAACATTTGAGGGCTGCAATTTGAATACCCACATAGGCTAGGAGCTAGGCTAGTAGCCTATGGTTGACAGTGTCAAATGCCATTTTCAAGTCTAGCAAGAACAGCAGCACTTGCATCCAGCTTTCTCAGAAAATCATCTGTAAGGTCAACCAGAGTTGTTTCTACCCAGGTTGGAAGCCATACTGGAATGGACCAAGAGCTGACGTTTCATCAAGGAAACTCTGTAGCCGTTCCTTACCCAGAAATGACAAATGAGAAACCAGGGGGCAGACTAAAGTGGTCCAAAGTAGAACCTTGGGACAGCCAAGGGGCCTCTAATTCCCAAATTGTATCAAAATCAGCAAAGTCCTGGTGAATCAATAAGATTTTCTCCACAAATGCTTGCAAAAGCCTCACAGCTAATGTCCAATTGTGTAATTTCTGATGATCTTTTAGTTAACAAATATCAAATTGTTTTGAATAATTGTTCTGGGTGTAAGAAAACAGAGGCAAAAGAGGCTGCAAAATAAGCCCCTTTGTTGTCTTTGCTGCTGTCTCATAAGCATTTGTAAGTGTCTCATAATATGTTCCTGTTCCTTTTCATGCAGTTATAGCATATGCCATAGGACTGGCTTAGGTCAGGACTAGAGAGGGAGTCAGGGAATGATCTTGTCAATAGCCTCAGAAAGATGACTATGTTAGTCCTCCACAAGCACATCTAACAAGTCACTGGGGGGGGGGGGGGTAGGGATTGGAGAGCATTCCAGAAACCAATAGGACTCTTTGGGCAAACATAAATCTGTCTTATAAATCTGTCTCATCTGATACAAGAAGGGAGCAGGGTATCGATCCAAGCCTTAAGGGCAAAATGGTCTGACCATGGGACTCTGGCAGACTGTACCACACCAAAGTGGGTGGGACTAGTAACAGATTGATGTGTGGGGCCAAATTGAGAGAGTCCTAGTGTGGCCATGGCAAATACTAGGTCCAAATTTTGCATGGATCCAGTCTTCTCTGCTCAGATGTTGAAATCCCCCAAGACTATCAGCCACCAGCTTCTAACAGTGTGTTAGTTAGTACACCAGACAGATGACCAGACTCTCCAGCGTGTCCCACACCAGACCCACAGAGTTAGTTCCTAGGATCACAGGGATTGCCAGAAAGTAAAAGGTTCTCAGACCAGTGTTACAACTCCCCCCTCCCCTTTGTCTAGGATTGCTGGAGGATCAAGAACACAGGTGGAGCTTGCTCTTTCAGGGTGACAGTTTCTCCCTCTCACACCTAGGTTTCAGTCATACATGCCAGGTCCATTTTGTGCTCTAAGAGGAAGCTTTGTGTATCAGTGGTCTTATTAATGGTGAACCTCATGTCACACAACTTCAAAAGAGACTATTATTCATAGCCCCACCATCTTGCAATGGGATGAAGGTTAGAAGGGATATCTCCCACCCCCTTGTTTAAATCACCTTCTCCCACTATCATGCTTCCCTCATGCCATAATTATGGGGATTCCTAGCTCCGGGCTGTCCTCCGCACCATTTATTCATCCTACAGTCTCTCTCCCTCTCCCTCCCCAACAGTCTCAGTAAAACACTTCACAATCCAATGCCCATCCCTCTACCCCAACAATAAATGCAATAGTAGCAATAGTAAATAAATCTCTTAATTTAAATTAAAGGATTAAAAGTCTGTCACCACCACTCCCAATTTCCCCACTATAAGGGGGTACTCATGGTGTCAGTTCCTAAATAGACAGCTCTATGAAACCTCAATTCCACTTGGGGCAGATAAACAAACATCACAGTATGCATTCAGACGATCAAATGGCAGACAGCATGTGTGGTGGATTAATGCAGACAATTGGAGACCTTGGGAGGCCAAGGCCTGATAAACAGCTGAAGTGATTAAGGCCAAGACAGCTGCAGAGGCCAGCTGGAGACTGTGAAGGTGAACGGTGGGCAACTGGTATGATGTATGGATGTAGCCAGCTAAACACAGAGCTGACCAAGATGACCAAGTGGAAAACTGAGGCAGCTGTGGAGGCCAGTCAGGATTTGTGGAGGATGAAAGGTAGAAAGCAGGCACGGCAAATAGGCACAACCATCCAGGGACTGTAGAAGACTGAGGCCCAACCCACAGCTGGAGTCCAGGTCTGATTAGTCAGCCACAGAGGTCATTGGAGGTTGCAGGAACTAAATGGAAGGTGATGCATCCTACTGGAAACCATGGAAGACTGAGGCTCAGTCTGCAGCTGGAAGCCAGAGGTTACAGACCAAGCTGACAGCAGCAAAAGTCAGAATGGCCATGAATGAAGGAGCTGGAATTGACAAGTGGCCTGAAAACCCAGTGCGTGAGGCACAAGAGCCATCTAAAGCAGGCCTCGCACAACAGCAGGTATGGGCTTGACCGAAGCAGCACACAGCAACGGCAGCTACAGTGACTGCCAACGAGAAGCCTGACATGCTGCAGGAGGTACCAAAAACAGAGGCTGGAGCACTAATAAAATGCATCAGCAGCAACTGCAGAGCCACCAGAGACCACAAATGACAAAATTGTATGGTCTGAATGCAGCTCCTCTCCTTACTAGCAACAGCAAGTTGGTAGTTAATAAACTGATGGGTTGGCGTCTTGATGGATCAACATCTTTCTCATGTCTTCTCTTTCCTTCTCTAGCAGGTAAGTCAAATTAGGAACTGCTGTG
Source organism: Paroedura picta (assembly GCF_049243985.1). NCBI lineage: Eukaryota > Metazoa > Chordata > Lepidosauria > Squamata > Gekkonidae > Paroedura > Paroedura picta. The sequence continues at coordinate 81,294,976 of NC_135374.1, read as the reverse complement.
ACTAATCCTGGAGGTGTTCCAAAAACTTGAAATTAAATTGGTAGTGTTTTGTGATGGTTTTCTGTGAAGCAGACAGTACAGTACATCTCAGAAATGGCATTGCCACATTGCCAGCAACATATCCTGGGCCTCCCTTCTGCTCCTGATAAGTCAGTTGACAACCATCTAATCTGAAACATGACATTTAAAAATAATAAAACACGGTCTAGCCTCAGTGAGAACATGGAATTTAATTGTGCTATTGTTTGGATCTGAGCCATAGTCCTTAATCATGCCACAAATACTTTGGAGACGGGAAGTTTTGCTATTGTTGTTGACAAGCTCATCAAGGCCATAGTCTAAGGTGACCAGATTTTAACATTGGAAAAGCGGGACACCATTGACCAGGGGGGTTCTTGATTAAAATTTTGGTCTATATGGAGCAACAAAAAGTTTCATAGAACGCAAAAATAGTATTGCAATATATATTTTTTTAAATTTCTACATAAGTACAATTTGCCAGGTACCCCCAGATGTCCCTCCAAAAGTGGGATAATCTGGTCACCTTACCATAGTCATGATTCACAACCTAAGATTATATCCCAACTATGATTTTTTAAAAAATAAACCACATCAAATTTGAAAAATTATTGCTGTCTTGTCTTATGGTTTTATTAATGAATCAATAACCACACAATGTTCCCACAGAAGCATGGAGGGGGTGGTTTTTATATTGGCTTAGTTGCTAATTGTATAAAACAAATGAAACGAAGGAGAAGCATTATTTATAGTGCATTTGCCAGTGACATACCACTTAGCCTAGAAACGGTAATAATGCAATATCATTTTACTTGCTGATCATTTCAATCAATCATTGGTTCGTTTAGGTGGTGGTTGGAAGCTCATCTTGTAGAAACTTTATTAATGAGGACTGGGAGATGAACAAACTCTGAAATTTTCAATACATTCATATTAATTATTGACTTAGCACATTAAAATAATGTACTTTGTACAACTGGAAAAGAGAAACATGTATGGAGAACAGAGCTGAGGTCAGAATTATTTGTGATTATAAGAACCTTTATATGATTATATAACCTTTGAATTTGATGGCACAATGGATTAAATCTGGTGTAGAGGATCATGTTCTGATCTATAGTTTGGCACCCAAGTAATGGGAGATGTCTATATTTATATGTTCCGTCTTATTTCTTAAATTCATTTCATCACTGCCTTTCCTGTCATATCTCCAAACAACTTTTAAAAAGAGTTTAACATTTTTTAACATGCTGTCAGTTTCACACTGATTCAAAATTAAGCTACTGGCTTTTAATGCATAGACCATTCACTCATCTGCAAGGATAAAGCTCTAGATCAAGGTAGAGGAGACTTTGCCTCTGGTTGCTACCTGCCTCACCTCAGAAGGTCAGGACACAGAAAGCAGAGCTTTTGGGGAGGATCTCAGATAATGGGCTGGATAGTATAGGAGGTGGTGGTTATTTTCTATATGGAGAGATTCAGGTGCATTTATTATTTAAGTTATTTACCCCATAGCTATAACACACTTGAGGTAGCATACATAGATAAGAACAATCAATGCGTATATCAAAACAGATAAAAATGCAGAGCCTTTTCCCGAAACTTGTACCAGAGGCATTTATTTTTAAAATGATCATGTGTGAGTAGATAAAGCAAAATCAGTTATCCATATATAAGTGTTCCTGGAAAAATAAGTACTACTCCTCACTGTCATGCCTGGGGAAATTATGTGGATTTAACTTCAGCTTAGATATGTCAGAATACAATGGTTTCCACAAGTTTCAAGTAGTCAAAAATATGAAATATCACAGCTTCCCATTCCACTATTTTTCTTTACTGAACAAAACTCCTGCGCATAGGAAAATTGTAACATCAAAAAGGGTCACATGGCAAGTTAAAGACTAACAAATTATTTATATTTATATACCACCCTCCCCGGAGGTTCAGGGCGGTTTACAGGAAACAGGAAAAAGATACAGACAACATAATTAGTAAGGGTTTCCTGATCATCAGAGGTCTGGCACATAATACTCCATGTGCCAATTAATTCATTGGTTAGTCTCCAAACTTCATGTTATGGATGCAACAGACTCACAGAGAAATAATTATAACATCTGTATTTAAGACTTATTTTTCATCTGCTAAAAAGTGTTGTTTCATTTTGTTGCCTTATACAGTTGCCCCTCCCCTCTAAGTGCATCAATATTCTCAACATGGCATGACCAAAAACAGTGGATAAATAAATCCATAGACCGGGGTAATGAACAGATAAGACAAATAACAGCAACAAAAAAACAGGTTTCAGAAAATCAGAAATCGGGGGGGGGGGGAGATAAGAGCATGCCCCCCCCCAATCTTGTGGTTTCAGAAACCTGAAACAGGTTTCAGAAAATCAGAAATCGGGGGGGGGGGGAGATAAGAGCATGCCCCCCCCCCAATCTTGTGGTTTTCGTATGCTGGAGTTTATGTGGGGTTTTTATTGGGGATATTACTTGACTATTGTCATCCACAACGAGCCATTCTGGGATTGGTGAGCTAAAAGTCAAATGAATTAATAAATACATGAATAAATAAATAAGAAGCTGCACCTGTACCTTAAAGAAACAAATGTGTTCTACAGTGTCCATTGGGAGGGTTACTAGGCAACCACAACAATACTGTCAGCCCTTAAGCCTTGATTTGTAACAATAAAAGGCTGGGGAAGGAGGCAGGACCCTTTTCAGAACATGCCTTTTGAGGGAGGACTCTCAAGGACCAAGAGCAATCACTAGACAATTTGATAGTATGCAGCCTGCCTGAATCACCATTGACCGGCTGCTTACAACAGCAGCCATTCCATAAAAGCCAGTGTAATGTAACTAGCTGTTACTGTGATCTCTTAATGCAGAGTGTCTGCCTGCTTTACTGTTCTAGGCTTTGCTGCCTCTGAAAGTGGGTAACTCAGCTGTGTCTTTACATTATGTGGACCTGGCTCATATTGTCAATCCAAATACAGAGATTTAGTCAGAGGACACTCTTCTGGCATCTGTGTATGAATCACTGGTCTGAGCTTCTTTATCAAGAGGCACATGCAGAATATTGATCCATATGGAAAATGGGAGCCCTTCCAAAAATGTGGGGGGGGGGCTCCTTCAATAGCTAAATAAGTTATACACTGAGTAAACTTTTTGAGTTATAAGGTGTGCTTGCAATTCTGATTCATGGGGGAAAGTGTGCCACTGCAGGCATTGAGAGCCTAGCAAACAGCCTGGCCAAGGCATTTCCATTCCCCACCCAAATTTCCTCTGAATATTTCACCTGGTGGAAGGGGCTGATGAATGGCAGCACTCATTCATACTAATAGCAGTGTAAAAATGCACCCCCCCCAGGCAGAATTAGGAATATAATTTATCAGGGATAATGATAACCAAGGTCTTTATACAACACTTTAGATAGTTCAAAATGTGTGCTTATGGCAATCCTGTAAGGCAGTGGTCATCAACCCCTGGTCGTCAACCCCCGGTCAACCCTTCGCCACCAGGCCGTGGCGGGGGAGAGGGAGGCGCCACCCTCCCCCTTCCGGCAGCGCTCACCAGGCCTTCGTTCAAGGTCCGGTGAGTGCCGTGCTGCATGGAGGGAGGTGCGGCCATCAGCATGCCAGTGGGTACAGACGCGCCTGCGCGGAGCTCCACGCAGGCACGTTTTGCATCCGCCAGCAGCGCATATGTGTATGCGCGACCGCTTCGCACATGTGCATTTGCGCAGAACTGTCATGCATGCATGTTTGCGTCCTCAGTGGGCACAAATGTGCATGTGCGAAAGCTCCACATATGCATGGAGTTGCCGCGTTTGCACAGCACCGCCGGGCTGCCCTCTCCCTTCCACCCCTGCTAGCGGTCCCCAGCCTTCTCCCTTCCACCCCTGCTAGCGGTCCTAAGGTATATAAGATCCATCTCTTCTTTGTCTTCGTCTTCTTCTTGCTGACAGTAGGCTATCTTGCCAAATTTCACCTAACAAGCTCATAACAAAGGCCAGCTTTAAAACAGAGACTTCTCTTGTTAAAAATTATTTGCCAGCACTGGAGGGATAACATGCTCACCTCCTTTAAGGCAATGTAATGAGGACCTTATCAATGTTTGGAACATATGGCATGTAGGCAATAGTTGCATACGGACACATTTTTAGAGTTTTAGAACCTTTTCTTGCAGCAGCCTCTAATTTGGAGGACCAGGTTTGATTTCCCCCCTCCTCCACATACTGCCAGATTTGTTACCTTAGGCCACTCACAGTTCTTTCAGAGCTCTCTCAGCCTTACCTACCTCACAGGTTGCCTATTGTGGGGAGAGGAAGAGTAGACAATTGTAAGCTGCTTTTAGAGTCCTTGACCGTTTACGCACTGGGAACTTCACTTCCCCAGCTCCCATGCAGAAGCACAAATTGGGGGCAGTTGAGGTTCACCAGTCCAAATGCTCCCCAGAGTGGGTGCAGGAAGAGATGGGGTAACCTGCCACAAGTAAAATTCCAGCCTGCAACCCTGCATGAAACCTCCAGTACATAAATGGTCCTTCTGTTAGCAAAAATCAGTACACAAGAAAACCAGTTGTTTTCCTTCTCCTCCTCTTTTCCAGTTGTTAAAAAGGCAGGAATAACAGTTTCGTGTAATAACCTTCCTCACTGCAGCTCCAGTTCTACAACCAGCAAGACCCCAGGATGCCTGAAGCAGTCTTTTCAGAGGTCAAATGGAGTCCCTCCTCTTGTTTGGCATCAGATTGACACTATCAAATTCATTGTTTCTGAACATAATAGCCCTCTTTTTTTCAGAAGCCTGGCCAAATAAAATAGCCCATTTAGATTGGCTCAGATTGTGAAACTCATTGTTGCAAAAATAATTCTATTCATTTTATGAAGTCTGTTTCGCAGAACCATTTATGAAATTATTACCATTTCCAGTCATTTCAGAAAAAGTGAAGAGTAAGCATATTTGAAATGTAATGCTGATGCTTCAAATTTTTAGAAGTTCAGACAAATATACCCTATTTACTTAGTTCACACATTATACATCTCAACTCTTAGCTAAAATTACGAGCCTCCAGGTGAGACCTGGCTTTCTTCCAGTCAGACCTACAACTAATCTCTAAATTATGAAGATCAATTCCTCTGGAGGAAATGGCAGCCTTGGAGAATAAACGTTATGGAAACACATCTTTGCTGAGCTCCATCCTTCCCCCAATTCCTCCCTCCCTAGACTCTGCCCCAGAGCTCCAGGAATGACAACCATTCTCTCAGCCTAGTGGCTTACTAGACAATTTCTAATCAATTAAAATATAGTTGATTATACACTATTAAGAGTCAAGGAAGAAGCAAACTTGAAACAATTGTTTTAAAGACAGAATGGTGGAGTTGAAAAAACTAAAATCATTCTAGGGTAAGCAATATTTATAGAGGATTAGAGATCTCCATACTCACTGCTCTCCCCTTGCAACTCGTTGTCCCAGTCAAGATTCCAAACCCTGTTTGTTTGTGATGGATGCATGGGTCAGTGTTTCCATGTTCCGAGTGCTGCCAGGTCCCCACCCCCGCCCCTGCCCCTGCCCCCGCCCCCCCACGCTTATTGTATGTTCTCACTCTGAGTAGTGGGAAGGGAGGACCAAACTAGTAAAACCTAGACACAGCCTCTGCATACTTTCTGGAGAGGAGTAGGGGCCCCAGAAACAGCCCCTACCAGTCATCTGGGACACAGGACAACCAGGAAAAGCCTCTGCCCTGGGAATGTTTACTCATGAGTGAGAGCCAATCAGTTCAAATCACACTCTGCCAATGAGGAAAAGCTTCAACCCTGGGTATGTTTGCCCATGAGTGAGTGATAGGCCACAGCAAGGAGAACCTAATAAGATGTCTGTTCTCTGCTTCCAACTTCCTGCCAGTGTCAGAGTTTGCTGGGTGAAAGAGGAGCTGCCCTGTTGCCAGTAACTTGGCATGGTCTCCTGGCCACTTTAACCTTGGAGGACATGAAGAGAGGAGTCAGCCAACTCTTGATGCAGCCAATATGTGCCATCTGGAGGGGAGCTGTGGGAGGCCCAGATATGCCCTCCTGCCAGCTGTCTGGGATCCAGGGCAACCAGAAAAAGCCTCTGCCCTGGGGATGTTTACTCGGGAGTAAGCATTGGAGAACTGTGAGGGTGGAGCACCTTCTCTACTATGCCAGTTTCGCCACCAGAAACATCTGCAAGAAGCCTGTTTACTCCCTTTCTCTGGTTCCAGAGGCAAAAACGGCACTCCCACTTGTTGTATTGTGGAATCCAATGGAGCACTTTGAGTCATTTCGTGTGACAGCAAGTTGGGCTGGGCAGACATGTCCCAAATCCTGCCTCATGTAACATCTGGTTTAGCTCTCAGAAGGGGAACCAAACAGCAGCCAGCTATTTCCTTTTCTTTTTGAAAACAAGAACCTTACAGGTGTCATCGTCACATCACTCATTTGTATTGGGATACTGCTGTTTGCTTGGTCTCTTACAGAAATTGCCAAGCAATTGGTATTTGAATAGGGGTAGCAAATGTGAATAGAGCTCACAGAGTCAATCACTTTCAGACCTTTCCTTCAAACCTAATTTCATGCTCTGTATCCATAACAACATTGCTTATTTCTGCCAACCAGGAGTCATATGACAAAGTATATTTAATTTGATTCCATGGAGTCAAATACAAAGCAATTTACCTTTGGCATGGTGACACAATAGTTTAAAGATTTTGATTCATAGGTTTTTTCGTACTAATTGCATTTTTTTGGATTTGCTGAATCATAGAGAAGGCTACAGTAACTATAACACCCACAATTCACAATGATAAAGGAATGGACATAATTTGCAAACCTTTAGGAAAAACAAAACACAATGGGTAGGGTCCTGTTGTTCTTTGGACTTCAACTGTAGGTCTAAGTATCAATGCCAATATTTCACAGAATGTCAAAGTCTGAGTCACTTCTCCCTTTGAGCCAATTAAGTCACATCTGTCATACAGACAGCCAGAATATGCATGGAATTCAAAGAGCAATTTTCATTTCTGATAATGCAGATAAGGAAAGATATGTGTCTGTAGTGTTAATGAAGGTCACTCTGCAAGCAAATAAGACTAATATGGGACTAAACTGACTGAATGTTATGTAGTAAATATAAATCTTGTTCCAATGCCTCATTTGTACATGTACTCATATGTACACATGTACATGTACTCTCATATTCAGATTTTCTTCCTCTGGCACATAGTATGAGGCTACTATTATCCTTAAGAGTGGGTATTATGTATTGCAGTTAGTTACCTGATATGCATGCAGCCATCTGTAGGCCCTATTTTAAAATGTTTTCCCCCCTTTCTGGTTCAGAACATGAGGGTGGGATGGATTCCCAGCTTTTCGACTGCTGTGATAAGGTTGTAAAATATGCTTGTTATTTCACTAGGTGCCACCATGTTGTAGAACTAATGAAACAAGGCAAGAACTAGCTCACATTATGGTTGCCAACCTCCCAGTGGGGCCTAAAGCAGCGGTCCCCAACCTTCATCTGGTCAGGGACCGCCTCCAGGGGTGGGGGAGAGCCAGCAGCCCGGCTGCCGCAGTTGCTCAAAAACTGCCGCACACGCACGTTTTGGCCACCAGGCGGCGCTAACACGCATGCGCAGAGTTGCCACGCATGCGCATTTTGGCCACCAGAGGGCGCAAACGCGCATGTGCGGCAGTTCCTCACGTGCGCGTTAGCATCGCTAGTGCGCCGGCTGCCGTGCCAGCCTCTTCTCCCCCTCTTGCTGCAGGGGGGGAGGCAGGTGCGGCTGCTGGCGGCCCGGTACGATGGCCTTTGCGGCCCGGTACCGGGCCGTGGACCGGGGGTTGGGGACCCCTGGCCTAAAGATCTCCCTGAACTGTAACTGATCTCCAGCTGAAAGAGATCAGTTTCCCTGGAGAAAATGGCTGCTTTGGAGTGTTGAATCTGTTGTATTATGCTCCACTGATGTTTCTCCCTCCACAAACCTCACACTCTTCTGAGTTCTAATCATAATTCTCCAGGAATTTCCCAACCTTGAGTTGGCAATCCTAGCTTTTTGGGCATGAAAAATATCTACCTGGTCAATCCTTTTATATGGTAGAGTGCAAGAAATCTCTCAAGGCCTATAGGAATATACGTAGGTAGTCAATCACTGAAGGGTGCATTAATCATGTGAATGGCCCACCCCGGTAGAAAATTTCTCCATACTGTCCAAACTCTCATGTTTCTTACTACTATTTCATCCCAACATAATCACTGAAAGCCAGAAAAGATAACGAAGCAAGAACCTGAGACAACGGGAACTTAAGGGCAAAAAATAGTTACAGGACTCCATGCCATATTTACAGAGTTGATCTGGAAGTATCTCCTGAAAATGGCCAATCACTTCAAATTGGGGAGGGGTAGTCTTTTGCCGAGATACGTCACCGCCTCTGCCTGAGCCCCTGCTCTACTTGCTTTCTCACCGGTTCCCCTGACTTCCCACCGCCCACTGGATGAGGAGGAGCTGTGGCCCAGTGCCGACTGATCTACGGACTGATATCGGTCTCTGGACCAGGGGTTGGGGACAGCTGTCGTACAGGATATGTCGTACTGGGGATCCCAGAGCCAATCTATGAACTCTGTCTCATTGAAATTGACAGATCAAACATATTCTTTTTCTGTGTGTGGTCTTCAGAGCTATTGAAACATATCAGATTTAAACAAGAGTTAATAGCAATTGTCTAAGCCTCTGCCACATGCTAAATACCGTTCTTATGTTACTTCCCCGAATGGTATTTAACAGAAAGCAATCACAGTTGTTTGTAATGTTGGGATAAGAACTGTTTAATTCACCTCAGTACATTTTCCCTCCATGCAAAACACCCTTCAGGCTGCATTTCTCTACATAGGACAAAGATATGAAGACTGGTATGTTCTACCCCATGGAAAGAAAGCACATGGCACTGATATTGAGTAGCAAAATGGCTTGAAGGAACCTTTCTATAGCCAGTGCTGCATTCTGGATTAAAATCTCTTGCTGCTGCATTTTGAAGGAAGGAAGATTGCATAAAATATTTTATTTTGTCCTTAGATGTCAGAAATTAATAAACTGATGTAGTATCAAAGTTTCTACAGTATCAACTTTTTCAAATTCAGTAAGATAGCTGAATTCTTTTCCTGCCCTGAGATATGAAAAGTTGTTCAACATACCTGAATTCCTCTTTTAAAGCTAGTGAGGGAGTAGAATTTAAATATTGCCATGAGGTAAGGATTATGAAATGTGGGCTTTTTAAAACTGCTTTCATATTTTAGGGTGAATCTACAGAAAATAGCTTTAAGTACCCCTATAGTAGAAAAAATAAGAAATATGGACAGGAAATAGGTAGAAATTGATGTTTAGGTCTTCTCATTATAGCATAGTACAAATGTAACAGTATGTTATTTTTTTAATAATGTTGTCTAATAGTTCTGAATGAGTTCTTTGAATGTATTCCTCTCTAAACCTTACTGTCTACAGATTGCCTCCTCATGGTGGGCATTTTGAATACTAAACTGGAAACATTTGGAGGAATCTTCCATACAATCTTATTTCCTAATATTGTACTGTCTGTTTCCCCCTGCTTTGTCCTGATCATTTCCAAAGCTATTCAAATATGAACTTGGAGGGGCAGGGGGGGGGGACTGTAGTCAAAGCACATTTATCCAAAGTGTATGTATGTCCACATTTCCCTGCCTCAGCCCCTCTCTCATGTCCATTTCCCTGCCCTCTGCCACTGGAGGGCTTTTTCAGGATAACATTATAATGAACCATTGCCACAATATAGTAGGGTTTTTTTTTTTAATCCAGCGTTCATTTTAAACTCTGGTGTTTAAGGGAAGCTGAAAGGCCTAATGAGTTACCATTAATATGGGAATTCATAACTAGTGCATTGTGGTAATAAATGGTTAAATAGTAAGAGTGCAAAAGCAATGGCCAATTATTTTGAGCTTGAAAAAAGATCTTCAGTGTCCAGTGTGGGGTAATGCAAGGAAAATAGCATATGGCAGAGGAAAGTGTGCAAAGAACTGCCACGTGCACATTTTGTTGTCAATGCAAATACCTGTGCATTTCCGGTGGTGATGAAGGGGAAATTAAGAATCTTCACTGTGTGGCTGCAATCAAGGACTATTAAATTCTTTCTCTCATGTCCTGGGACCAAATGACAAAGCATTTTTTTGTGGGAGGGCAAGTGTATAGAAACATTAAATCCAGAGTCAGTTGAGGTGAAAATGCTAAAGCAGATTATATCGGGGGGGGGGGGGGGGCTCTATCATGCTGTGACCTAAAAAGGATACCGTACTATAAACAGAAAGTCGGGCAAGTCTCCAAAGTATAAAGGCTGTAACTGCAAAGGAAGTATAGCCCCTTTGAGAAAACCAGATCCCAGTATCAAAAATAGTCAGCTAAGTCCAGTGCACAGATGAGAGGACAACAGAATTGTTTAATGCAAACTGAAATATCTTCAACTTCACTCATGGTATTTTACAAGATATAAACTATGAAGATTTTCTTTTCTAGTTTATGTCTATAGAAATCCTGAGAGCAGAATGCCTTATTTCAAAAGGCAAAGCTTGTTGTTTTCACATTAGGAAAAAATGATAACTGTCTATTACAACAAATAAATTGACAACAAAAATAGGTAAACATCAGTGGAAGAAAGGGATGGTCACGTTGATACTGTCTGGCAATAATAGTCATGTTGCTCACCCAAAGCTGAATATTTAGCCATTAAATGCAAACAGTAACTTCCTCTTGTGGGAGCCTTTTCTTCCTGTCTCTTTTGCCTGCAGGCTTTGCTGCTTTGTTGTTTAACTACGACAGCTATCAAAGGTCTTGAATATGAGTAAGTAAGGCATCTTGAATGGCCTATTGTGGTGCAGAGTGGTAAGGCAGCAGACATGCAGACTGAAAGCTCTGCCCGTAAGGCTGGGAGTTCAATCCCAGCAGCCGGCTCAAGGTTGACTCAGCCTTCCATCCTTCCGAGGTCGGTAAAATGAGTACCCAGCGTGCCGGTGGCCGCGCCTGCCTCTTCCCCCCCACCCCCGTAGCAGCAAGAAGCTAGCTGGGCCACAAGCGAAGCGGCCAATTTGGCGGCCACTTCTTTCGCAGCCTGGTGAGCTTCTCGCTGCGTGGGGGGGGAGAGGCAGGCGTGGTAGACGGCGGCCCACTACCGAGGCCTTAACAGCCCGATACCAGGCCGCAGACCGGGGGTTGACGATCCCTGCTTTAAGGCATCTTGAATCCCCCTTTTTCTTGGGTATCACACCTCAAGGAAACATTATTTCTGAAAACATCAACCCAATTGAATGTTACAATCAGAGCTCACAAATATATTGTTGTGCAGCTATTGTGGGATACTGTTTGAAAGAGGGCAGACTTAATGGGATGCTAGAAGCCCAGCTATTTTCTGTTGCCTCAAAATTAATTTAATTGGAGTCAGGAACAAGATGAAGGATCATTGTAGGACTTTAAACTAATGGTCGGTGCCAAAAGTGTGTGGCCAGAAATCAGAAAAGAATCAGCCTACAGCCCAAGTAAGCTGATATGATTCACACGCTACCAAAACAATTCCCTATATTAAATGCACTACCCAGCTATTACTTTGTATGCATTACCTGAATGATCTCCTTTCCTAACAATTTCCAATCTCCAGATGGGCCCTGGAGATCACAACTGAAATCCAGATGATAGAGCTCATTTCCCCTGGAGAAAATGACAGTTTTGGAGTGTGGACTTTATGGCATTAAAACTTAATGTGGTTCCTCCCACCTCAGATCCATCAATCCAGACTCCACTCCCAAAATCCCCAGATATTTTCTAACTAAACCCAACCCACAATGCCTGTTCCAAGAACTGCTTCAATGAATCCTGACTTTTCCCCAAATGGAGAAGAGAATAAATTGCACAAATGGAGAAGAGACTTCCTAATGTTACTCACTAATAGTGAGAATGTAACCCAGCTGACAATCCAAATGCTCAGAAGGCAATTTGCCAGCAACCTTTCTTCAGTACATACAGTGTACCCCAGCTAAACAAAAACAGGAGCCATAATTGATCTTAGAGGTAAAGGTAAAGGTATCCCCTGTGCAAGCACCAGGTCATGTCTGACCCTTGGGGTGATGCCCTCTAGCGTTTTCATGGCAGACTCAATACATGGTGGTTTGCCAGTGCCTTCCCCAGTCATTACCGTTTACCCCCCAGCAAGCTGGGTACTCATTTTACCGACCTCGGAAGGATGGAAGGTTGAGTCAACCTTGAGCCGGCTGCTGGGATTGAACTCCCAGCCTCATGGGCAGACAGCTTCAGACAGCATTTCTGCTGCCTTACCACCCTGCGCCACAAGAGGCTCTTAATTGATCTTAGAAGAGAATTCTAAAAAGAAACCTTAAACTGAATAGCTTAGAGAAACTTTCAGGCCACTTAAAGATTCTCTGATTGTTTCAAAGGACTCTCTTTTGATTGCTTGGATAAGTAATCAGCTGGATCATGTGATTCATGAGAATTCCTGTACAATAATACTTTACCTTGGGGCAGTCAATTGTGTGGTCATGGAACCCATATAAAAAAAAAACAGCTGTATGTCTCAGACTGTGAGGAACTGCTAATTATCCTGTGCCCCCCCGCAGGGTGCTTTACTCTGCAAGTACTAGCAGACTGGTGATCCCCAGCCCCTGTGAAGTCTGCCTGGTCTTGACCAGGGCAAGGGCCTTTTCAGTCCTGGCCCCTGCCTAGTGGAATGGGTTCCCAGATGAGCTGAGGGCCCCTGTCAGAGCTATCAGTTCTGGAGGGCCTACAAGATGGAGCTTTTCTACCAGGCATTTGGTCAGGGTTAAGGCCAGGTGATTTTGGGGTCCCCCACCCTCTCTCTTTGTTTTTTTTTAACAACCATTCCATCTTAGTTCCTGCAGCCCCTTATCTGATATTCTGCCGAGAAATACCTGCCTTGTCAGCTGCACTGCTGACTGGTTCTTAGTGGTATTTAACTGTTTTATTGGGGTTATATGGGGGCGTATATTGGGATTCTTATGCTCATTGTTATTGTATGTTATTTTCTGTAAGCCACCATGAGCTAGTCCCATGAGATCAGCGGCTAGGAAATCTCAATATAAATATAAATAATATAAATATAGACAACTACAATGAAGAAAGGACAAAACTGCCATTTTCTCCCATCAGTGCAGCTCCACTAATGGAAAAGTCAGAACTACAGTCACTCATCCTCAAAGCTATTAGTCCAAGCTCACGTAACCCTGCCTGGAATCAACTTTCCCAAGTCTGAATGGAAATGCTGGAAGCAGCCGAAAAACAGCAGCCAATGGGGTCCACTGACTGACTGGGATGACTTCTGTTTGTGCTGGTCTTCTTTAACAGTCCTGTAAGCAAGCTTTAGAACAAATATTCTTCCTGAGGCATCTGAATTCAAGGGAGGGGGGACCTAACAGCTGTTGTTAAATGCTTTTGTTACATGCCCAGACTGCTGTTACCTGGATTAGTCTGGAAAGCTTTAGAATGAAGCTGTAGCAGATCTTGCTAATTATATTACAAATTGACGGAGCTCAACGCTCACAAGAATGAACTGCCATCCACTCACAGCAAGTAAAAGATATTAAGAAGTTCTTTCAGCATTTCAGGTTTGTGTTTTTTAATCTCCTCACCCCCTCTTCCCGGATCATATTATGTTCACAAATTGCTTGCGAGCATTTGTTTTCATAACAGTCAGGATCACTGTACTGTACTGTCTGAATAAGAAGGCATTTGTTCTAAACCTGAGGTATACTGAAATAAAAACTGCAGCATTAAGGAAACAAATAAATGAGGCATGCTGGAGATAGAATGGTTCCAATCCAAAGCTCCACAAGAGCTCCAGTGCACATGTGGGGATCCCCCCCACACACACACCTTATCCAAGGAATCTGTGCATGTACTATGGGAATGTACACATGAAGCTCTCACATATATAGTGAAATAAAGGGATAAAGTTTTACACATATGGATTTTCTTATTTGTTAAGGAGCTTCAGAACGTTCACTTAACACACATTGCATCTTAATACACTGATTTTGTTTTAAAGAAAAAATAAACCACCTTGAGCAGGACTCTGAAGAAGTGGCATTGAAATATTCTAAACAAACAGGAAGAGAAGTAAATTGGACACAGGACGAGATGTATTTTTGTATTTTGGAGAAATTCTAAGAAATTACTTTTTCTTCAACATTAAGTCAAGTGAGGGAAGTGCTTCATTGATCTCTCCCCCCCCCACACACACACACACACACACACTTGCCCTGTGGCACTGTTGCTGCTCTGGGCATGCTGCAAGGTACCTAGGCAATTCACTTTAAACCAAGGCTTTCTTGTGCCTTGCCTTGGCATATTTATTAATGTTTAACATGCAGGAGGCCCCAGGAGTCATGAAAGAATGGGCCATCAGCTGTTACACAATAAATGTGAGAGAGAATTTCATTGTCAGGTCTTGTTAAGTATAAATTGAGAAACCAATTCAATGCAAGACAAAAATTGTGCATTCAAAAAGCAGAAGAGTCTACAATACTTTGGATGCTCCACCACAGAAGTTCATCTCTTTGTTATTTGAAGTAGCCCACTTATAGTATCAATCTTGCTTAGACTTAGATTATGTGACTGAGTGCAAATTGCACAATTATCCACTGTAAGCAAATTGAAACCATCTACTTTGTGTTGATTACCAATATTGTTACATGGTGCAATTCCTCACTGTTCTGCAGAGGAGAACCAACCCATTATTTATCCAATAAAACATTATAATCAGGTAAGAAACCAGAATCTTGTGGGGAGTATATTATAGAAACAGGCTATTTAAAATTATAGACCCTGAAAAAGGATGCTAGTAGAACAAATATTTCCAGTAAAAGAGTTCATTCTATAATTCTTATAGAATAATATTTGTCATGGAAACAAATAATGTTATAGTGCAATATAGATCACTCCTTGCAGAATTGTTAGGCTGAAGGATGATGTCCAGCATTACTAATATGGTGACTATTTCAAATATCATGAAGTTTTTTTGTTGTTGTTGTTGCAGATGTAGGCCTTAACTATTGTTTAACTTCCCAAAGTAATTTAAAGCTCAGCTATTTCCACAAAATTAATAACATTCCAAAACTCTTCTACTAAATCAAATAGGCTAGAAATATTTGCCTTTCAGTGGCTATACAGTAAAACAATATGAAATATAATATATCAAAAGTGAGATTATTCCTTCTACTGACAGATCCAAGGCCTTTTCTTGTAAGATTTTCTTTCACAAATAATCCTTGTTCTTTAATATAAACAAGGCAACTCACTGAAAGCAGAATTGTATTCTGATGAATGTAACACCATTTCTACAACATCTGCATCTAACAAGACCAAAGGAAAAATCTTACATAAAATTATCTACAGTAGTACCTTTTCTTACTTATTGAAGATTGTGGCTAAATAATGTACTTACCATCCTCAGTCGGCACATAGATATTCAGATACAGGCAGTCTTCATTTTGATCTTGAACATACGTCACTACAGTATCCAGGTTAGCAGTAAACCAAACAGGCAGCATATCATTGAGCAGAGACCTCTCATCCAGGTACTGTGGGCAAACAGGAGCAAATTGTGTGGCATTCCGCACACCGGTCCAGGATGAGGGAGGTTCTGGGGGCTGGAATCTTCTCTCTCCAGTTGGAGGAGAAGCATAAGGGACTCCCAAATATTGCTCCACAGGGCCAAGGATTTCATTGGGCAAGGGTGTTCTTACACCACGTATTTTGCCATAATTCGTGGTTACAACTGGGTATTGTGCTTGTCCATCAATAAGTGTAAACCGTATCGCTAGAGCAGTTATCCAGAGGAGGAAATTAGAATTCAACATGACACAAACTGGAGTGAAGATCAAAGGCAGCCATAAGAGTCCCATTGGCCTTGACATGATTTACATCAACATTAGCAGGCTTCTGTCTTCTACACCCAGACAGAAAATCAACGTAGTCAGGACAGAACCAAGCAAATCGATTAAGAGGCAAAAAGTAATATTGCTCAGGCAGCAAAAATGCCAAAGATGAGTGGGAAATAAGTCTCAGTAGAGTAACCATAGAAAGATCCCAGTGATATAAAAAGTCGGAGAGTTCTGTTGCCTAAAGCCCATCCCTTGGCTCTCTTCCTGGTTTAATACAGATGTCACTATCCAAGAACTAAAGTTGGCAAGATCGTTGGTATTTACTCTGCTACATCGGCATGATGATGTTCTCCAGTTAATTCCAGCATGATGGATCAACCTGTGCACAGAAGGAAAAAAAATCAAATTACCATTTTTGCTACTGACAGTATTTAAAACTATGTTTTCTTTACAGGCTTTTTCAAATGCTTCCAAATTTCATCCCATTTTGTGAGATCAGCATTGTACTACAAGAGAGGTTTTTCTTGCTAACCAGATAAGCAGTGGTGGGGATCTGGGACTACAGTGCTATAGTGGGAACACCTGGCCCCACAGTGCTAATGTAGAATGTTTTGTGAATGCAGCCTTGCCCAATTAACTTTAACGCTCAGTTGCTCTGAAAATTAAACTCAAGATCTCTGATCTCCACAGACCCATTATGGTGGTTCAAGAAAGACTTAATCTGGAGAGGTTTATGAAAATCAAATCATGTAAACTAGCCTTGAAGTCCTATGCTTACAATATTCCTGGATTTTCACCTATTAATGCTACTGATTTCCTGTGCCCTTATATATTTTCTGTATCCATCCATTTTGTCCTGCCTGGGTAACAATGGGCAGCACGGACTCACCCGTGCGGCTCTTTGGCGGGCGGGGGGCCGGGAAAGGAGCGAAGGCTCCGGCGGCCACGGCGCGAGCCTCTGGAGGCGCGCTGCGTCGGCGGCGCGCGCGGCAAGGGGCGGGGCGGGAGCGTCAGTTTAGGACGACGCCTGTCTCCTTCCCGCCTCTTTGCCAACAATAGCAAAGCAGTTTCCCTAATAAGGCTACTCAGATATTTTTATTCAAATAGCTCAAATATTAAGGGGATGTTTTTCAGTAGTATAATGTTCATTTCTTTATCCCTCTTTAGACTAGACTGCATGGAAAACTAAAAAAAAGATCAGTTTCAGTTTAAAAATGTAGTCCTGCAAAAATAAATAGATGCCATAACAATATTGGTTCATATCCAGTGGTATATTCCATTATGAAATAAAGAATACAGTAGATATGCAATTTAATTAGAATTGCAGAGGCTTAAAATCCTGTTATTTTCCCTTATAGTAAAAGAAAACCATATAAAAAGAGGATAAGACAGAATTTTATTATTCATGGCCAGTCCTCAGTAAGAAAACATGCTGTCTCAGTGCTTTTCTGTAATAACAGAGCTAAACCTGTTAAAATGATTTGCTTGACAGCCCTTATCATCCAGCCAAACACATAAAATTTAGAAATGTCATACAGTGCTTAATTACATTTCTGCACATCAATGAGCTTTCAAAATTTTAAGACAATTCAGCATTTTTGTTCCAGAAGAAAGAGGAATTAGAAAATGAAAGTAATATTTAGGATTTTTCCCCCTATTGGCCAAAAGTTTCAACTGGTATTACTCAAATGAATGTTTTCTACTACTAAGATCATACATGGAACTTATAGGAAACCCCATAACTGAAACTCCAAATTTGACTACAAATAGACTGAAATTCTAGAATGCATCCCCTTACATCACTGCCATATCAGTTTTCAGTGCATCTGCTGCAGCCAAAGTGTTCAGATATGCTGTTGCAATTCAGAATGGGAACAGAGGCAGGGTGTAGAAGTCCAGTAGCAATTGCAAGCATGGCAAGTAGTTATGATGGCAATAGCTAAGAGGAACTATCAGAGGAAAGAATCCTTTTGCACCCCAATGCTGTAATCTCTGAAGTGCAGACACTATGAAGCGTTCAGCCCCCTGCATGCTAGTATATGACTTATAACCATTGCCACCCATTTATTTCTTCACAAGAATGAAAGCAGTAGAATACTTCTGCCATATCGTTTCTTCTGTGCTCTCTTATCTAGTACAATGACAAAAGTGGAAGGGTCCTTCTGAACTGACAACAGTGGAAGGGTCCACATTATAGAAGAACATGAATATGCCAATAGAGTGAAATGCAATCTATGGGCTATTTTCAACATTACAAGACAGAACAGGTTCCAGCTGCGTCTACACTACAAATCCAAGTCCAAGTTAAACAATAATTCGAGAACTGAGTTCTCCCATGGCACTTCATTGCTGACGTTTAGATGTTTCCTTTAGAAGGATAGGAGTGGGCATGTAAGGCTGCGTGGAACACCTGGCTCTTGCATAGCATCCATATCTGACAGAGGGAAGGGATTCGAGGGCATGCTTCCTCTGTCACATGAAATGAATCCTTCTGGAAAACACAGGACACAGCACAGTGCTTATAGCTGGGGCTCTAACCATGAAATGAACTAAGAATAATACAATAGTACAAACATGATAAATTTATTTCAATCTTAACCAATTATCTGTTCCTTCGGTATATTATGTTAAACATACTACAGGTTAAAACACTGCCATCACCTAATAAACTTAAAATTAAGTGTAACATTTTCAAAAAGGACAAAATGTTTAATGTTTCTTAGGTCTATCAGCTCCAACCCCTGGCACCATGCCCCACCTTTACTGTTGACCAACTAGCTGGCAGATGAAAAATGGTGCAAAAATGGGGAGGGGGGTATCAGGAGCAACATAGTGCTATGATTCCCCATACATCAGTCAGGGATGCTCTGATATTTGGCAAAACTCGGAGTTTTCCTCATACTAGAGTGAGGAAGGGGACCTGGCAACACAACATTTTCCCTTGATCATATTTTACCCTAAATAGTGTAGTATAGTCTTGAAGAGATGGAACTTGTTACTACCCGAAGAAGCTACAGCTTACATTCATAGTCATTGTTCAGGAAATGATCATAAACATTTTGTCTTTCACTATGACCTTTAAATAATCCCCGTGGTTAACCATTTTTCCCTGTCAGTACTAACTTACATGCCTCTGGCAAATATGTGTTATTTTTCCAAGCATTATTCTGTATCCTGTTTTCCCTGAAGCAGAATCATCTTCCACTTCATAGGTCTATTATTTCATTTTTACCACATGTAACATCAGCTTTTGCTAAAGCATTTCTAATAGTTCTGTGCAAGTGTACAGCATTAGAGATAATGCTAATTTAGTGCCAGTATAGACAGTTGCATGTTGGCTGCATCCAGATATCTCAGACAGACTAGAAAGAGCCAGGACGTCCTAGGTCTTGGATTGTTCTTCCCCTTTCCTTGTGTGCCACACTGAGATAGAATACTTCCTGGTTTTGAGTTGCTAACAGTTTGTAATGATGTCCAAACTGTATACTCTAATACAGCTTAGTTCTTGGATACACACCAATATTTAAAAAGAATATAATAACAGCCCTGCTGGATTTGCTGAGGATGGAGCTTGAGGTCCACAACAGAATCCACACAGGCATGAAATTGACCAATGCGCAATTAGATCCCATCTACCAGATCCAATCAGTTCAAACAAAAACTGAGTTATAGTGTGCACTGGTAGGAAGATCCGTTGTCTGTGTTGTGAAAGCCAGCTTGGTGTAGTGGTTAGGAGTGCAGACTTTCTAATCTGGCGAGCCGGGTTTGATTCCGTACTCCTCCACATATGGGTGACCCACCAACTGGGTGACCTTGGGCTCACTACAGCACTGATAAAGCTGTTATGATTGAGCAGTAATATCAGGGCTCTCTCAGCCTCACCTACCTCACAGGGTCTCTGTTGTGGGAAGAGGAAAGGGAAGGCCACTGGAAGCCACTTTGAGACTCCTTCAGATAGAGCAGTGGTTCTCAACCTTCCTAATTCTGTGACCCTTTAATAAAGTTCCTCATAGTGTGGTGACCACCAAGCATAAAACTATGCAAGGATTATTTCACAGACATTAAACTGAAACTGACCAATGGTGTGAAAATCCATTGTTCATGACTGCATATAATTTGTTTTTTTTTCTGGGGTTTATCAGTTCTGTTCTGCCTCTTGTCCCACCATGCTGATCTCACTCTTTTCCACTGCACCAGAAAGACTAATATTCTATCTTGATCTATCCTGCAAGGCTGTTGTGTGGATGCCTCCCCCCTGGCCAAGCTGCTCACCCTTCTGCAACCCCTGTGAAAGGGTCATTCGACCCTCAAAGGGATGAGAACCACTGGGGTAGAGAAAAGTGGCATATAAGAACTAACTCTTCTTCTTCTTCTTCTATATATGTTGGGTTATTTTGGTGGGTTTTGGTTCAGTCTTCACTTCTCTTGTACCATGCTAACGTCCTATTAAAGAGCTGAATGAACTTTCAATATCCTGGCTTCCTTTGAACCCATGAATATCACACTTCATTTCCCTTTGTTCTCTCTTAGTATATGTGAAGAAGAAGCAAGATGGAGTTAAAGTTCACTTGGTCTGTTATTTTTTTTTCTTCCATGTAACCCTTTCCCCTTAATATTTTGGTATTCTCAGAAGTTAAACATGCATGTTTGTGCTGTATTATTTCCATTGTGTAACATTACTGTGCCTAATTTTTCCAACACCCATCTATAGTCCAGCATTCTGTTTCAGAAGATGCATGGCACAGAGGACAAAGGCTTCCCTGTTGTTGACCCCAGCATAATTATTACTGCTTCTGAACATAGAGATTCATTTTAGTTATTAATTGCCTATCTCTGAATTTGTCTAATCCCTTTTTAAAGTAAACTAAGCTTGTGGCCCTCATACATTCTGTGGCATTGAATCCCATAATTAATTGTACTTTCAGTGAATAAATAATTCCATTTATTCATATGGAACGCAATGCCAATCAACATAATTGCATACCAACAAGATCTAATATTATGGTAGAGGAAGAAAATTATTTTTCTATCCTTTCTCCTCAGTTTTTGCTGTCCCAGTGGGATATAATAAAACAAGGAGTTCATGGCACTAACTGTGAGGAGATCAAGAACCCAGAAGACTCCCTCCTCTCCCCATTACTGGACTTTCAAGCACTCAGGACACAGGCTACCTGCTGGAACCATGCCAAGAGAAATCCAAAGGGCTTCTGAACTGAATCTGGACATGGAGCTCCCAGAATAACTAATCAGAAAAAACCACTCTTTGACAGGAATCTCACGAGCAACCACATAGCCACTGGCATAGAGGAGACAAAGAGCCCAGAGAGTGGCTCAGACTTTGGGGTGAAAAGTCCAGTTGACTGCCTGGAACCACTTCTCCACCAATGATTCTTGTGACAATCAAGACCCATCAAGAACTTTTCAAAATGTTGGACTAAACCCACCTGTGCCTGTAGGATCCTCCCCCTGATTACAGCTGTATGCAATTTCCTCCATAAGTAGCCTTTGTTCTGCCTGGGCAGTCATGGCATCAACAGCTCCATAGAACTTGCTGCTGCCTACCTTGACTCTGGCCTGCCTGTTGGAAACGCTGCACTGGATCCCCAATAGGGGTGGGCATGAAGCAGCTCATGTCTCAGTCAGTCAACCCTACTACCAAATCATCTCAAGAAGTCAAATGCAAACTAGATTTAAAAGCAAGTTGAAATAAGATGAATTTTATTATTCAGTTGGGCTAGTGTGAATTTCTCCCTGCATCTTCTGTTTCTAATTAAGCATAATGGTGTCTGGAGTATATTTGCTGTTTTTACAACATGGTACTATAATCATTTCAAATGTCCTAGTTCAGGCAACTGGGAAACAGACAACGAACATTTCAAACATAGAGTTGGAAGGGACCTCCTGGGTCATGTAGTCCAACCCCCTGCACTGTGCAGGACACACACAATCCTATTGCTCATCCACTGTAACCTGCCACCCACTTGAACCTTCACAGAATCAGCCTCTTCATCAGATGGTTAACCAGCCTCTGTTTAAAAATTTCCAAAGAGGAAGTCTGTTCCACTGAGAAACCGCTCTGTCAGGAACTTCTTCTGGATGTTTAGACGGAATTTCTTTTGAATTAATTTTACCCCATTGGTTCTGGTCCGTCCCTCCGGGGCAAGAGAGAACAACTCTGCTCCATCTTCTATATGGCAGCCTTTTAAATACTTGAAGTTGGTTATCAGATCCCCTCTCAGTCATCTCTCCAGGTTAAACAGATCAAGCTCCTTCAGCCTTTCTTTATATGACTTGATCTCCAAACCCTTCACCATCTTTGTTGCCCTCCCCTGGACACACTCCAGCTTGTCTACACCCCTCTTCAACTGTGGTGCCCAAAACTGAACACAGTACTCCATGTGAGTTCAAACTAGAGCAGAGTAAAGTGATACTATCAGTGACTCTATTGGATGAAAAGGTACAGGGATTAGAAAAACACTTGAACATGCTGCAATATAAAAAGGAGGGTGAAGAGTTTATGGACAGAAGAGGTAATCTGTAGATTCTGGCATGTGATAATGGTGACCAAGACTCACTGAGGGTTGCCATGGCAGTGGGGCCTATGGTGGGCCTAGATGGAATCAGGGGATGGATGTCTGTCCCCAGCATGCCAGGCATGCCTGGAGCATGGTAAGGCTGGTAGGAGGGTGCAAATGGGTACGTGTAGAGGACGGGCTGGGACAGGTACCTTTAGAAGGGGCTGATGCAGTGCATCCCGGCCTCTTTCCCCTTTTTGCATGTTCGAGGCTACCCACCCTACCCACCCTCTGGTGTTGTGGATTGTTTTTAATGTTATTTACTTGCTGTATATTGTCACAGCTTGCAGGTACTGGGCAGATCCATTGGGGGAGAGGCCGAGATTGCATGCCGGACTCCCCAGTTAGACGGGGTCTCCCTAAGAGACCATGTGGATGCAGAGTTGCCGGAGCATACTCATGGAAGGGCAGCCAGTTAACATTTCCAGGTGACAGTTAACACTCAACAGGATTCTACTGCATGTCAACTTCCCTTATTGTGGACAGCCTGCTGGAAGACGGCTGTGTGGCGATCAGCTGATTGCAATGGCAGGATCCACCCATGCTGTGCTATGCTCAGTTACGTTAATAAAGCTGTGGCGAAATTTAATGCTGAAAGAATGCTGTTGCCACAGTCCTATTTTGGGTGCAGGAAAATGCCCTGCTTGCCAGGCAAATCTGACCTTACAGCCATCAACACAATAAGCAACATGGAAGCCTTTTTTGTGTGATATGGTCACCTATATCAAGTAATCGTGAGCAAAGCCAAAAGTAGTGTGACTTCATACACACACTAATGGAAAACCATGAAATTGCAGCAGCAAAGAAAAGCATTTCATACAGTGCTGTAAATACATGTTACCCAATCCTCCAAAAGAAGCAATTGGGCACAATCAGAGATATCCAGGTCAATCTCAGCTGTAGAGATACATGATGACAAAAGCAAGGAGTTTAGTTGACTACTCGCTTAAATAACTGCCTGTTTTTTGGGATGTTGATCAGCTCAGCTATGCGGACAGCACTGATTACTATGCAGATTTCAGATCTGCTCATTTTGAGAGTAATGTTCGTATCACCATTTTTTCAAAAACACAAGCCCACACAATAAATGTGTAGACTTCAAACGTAACAAAAAACTCTTATTTGTTATTCTTTTATTATTGTAAACCGCCGTGAGCTCACCCGAGAACGGCGATATATAAACTGAAATATAAATAATAAATAATAAATAATAAATAATAAATAATAAATAATAAATAATAAATAATAAATAATAAATAATAAATAATAAATAATAAATAATAAATAATAAATAATAAATAATAAATAATAAATAATAAATACAGCTAGTTTGGTGTAGTGGTTAGGAGTGCGGACTTCTAATCTGGCATGCCAGGTTCAATTCTGCGCTCCCCCACATGCAACCAAGCTGGTTGACCTTGGGCTCCCCACGGCACTGATAAAATTGTTCTGACAAGGCAGTGATATCAGCGCTCTATCAGCCTCACCCACCCCACAGGGTGTCTGTTGTGGGGAGAGGAAAGGGAAGGCGACTGTAAGCCGCTTTGAGCCTCCTTCGGGTAGGGAAAAGCGTCATAGAAGAACCAACTAAATATAAATATTATGGCTGTAAAAGGCCATATCTGAAGTCAAGCCAATACTCTCCCTAAACTAATTGCACAAAAGATCCCTAACCCAGTAAGACCAAGGTAGTATCCCTATGGATCACCCACATCAGCATTATTTTCCCTGCTGCAATTGCCTGTGGTGGTTACCCCCAAAGCATTCCTCCCCTCTCAAATTGCAGACCTCACATGACTTACTTATGAGTAAACATTCCCAGGGCAGAGGCTTTTCCTGGCTGCTTTGGGTCACAGAGGGACAGGGCATTTCTGGGCCTCTCACAGCCCCACCTTCCAGAAGGCATGCTGAGGTTACCCCAGAATGCAGCTTGGTCCCCCACCCATGTCCCCTGAGTTGAAAGTGTCCAAGAGGCATCCCATCATCCAAATATGTCAGCCCATCAGTAGTTTGCTAAGTACATTGTTCAATAAAGATTGGTTGTCCACATAGTGTATTAAAAATGAAGGGGTTGTTGAGCACCTGGCATTTTGTTTATAGTTCAGCTTTTATACTTTCTCTCGTGGACTAGCTGTCTTGGGCCAGTGCATGTCATAGGATATGGCTGATGGGCTATATTCATCCTGTGGCTCACAAGTTCTAGAGGCCTTCAGTGAAGTCAATTTGAGTAAATAGGCATGGATGAATTAAAAATGACCTAGCACCGTTTATCCATATTATTTAGTGCTTTTATCCCTAGCATTTTACCAGAGGCTATTATGCATTTACCAATTTTCACTGAAGTCAGTTCTCTGCTCCTGTTAAATCACTCCTTTGTAAAACATTCCTGCTCATGCATGTGCACTGATCCTGCGTTTTTCTTCCTACCATAGTAGACAGAAGTAAATTAGGCATTTGAGAGAGCTATGTTCAAGTGGAAGGGGAACTTCTTCCATCATACTGGGACCTCATTGGTAGACTATGGTCAGCAGCAATGACACTTGACTGACACATGCTACTAGCAGAGCCTCCTGGGAATTGTAGTTCATGGGCTTTCTATTCAGACATTCTTGTAAGACTGCACAGAGTAGTAGACGAAAAACATGGTTACATTTATGCATGTAAAAAAGGCATCCTTGGAACCATCTTAAAGCAAAAGTTGTAGCAAAGCAAGTTTACAATACTGTGGGAAAATGATATGGAAAAGGCATGTTTGCTGCGATGAGAAGTGAGTAACATGCAGAATCAAAGATACAATGGTGGGGCTTGCATGGGGGAAATGGTCTAACATGCAGAAACCATAAAAACAACATGGTTTTTTTTGCAGAGAATTTGTGAGGTTTCCCCCCAGTGTATAATACCCCCAGACCCATTAGGGGTTCTTTATAATCTATGACTTTATTTTCTTGGCTTGCCTTGTAACAAGATACTGGAAAGTGTAATATTTATTTACTTCATTGCTCAGTGTCACTAAACTCAATAGCCTGCAGCAGTTGGCTAAAACCAGGTAGTAGGCAAAAAAATAACACATGGATCACCAAAATCAATATGACAAAATGATTGTCATAGGTACATAAATGGTACAGCATGTTGAAAGCTGCCTTATCTGTGTTAACACATTATTCCCTCACCTTTCCTCAAGATCAATGAACTTTATGAATACGCACACCAAAAAGTATGATAACAATGTACAGGGTGACCAATATGTCCCTGCCACTTTAGGTGCATTCAAGGCCAAATCTTTAGCCCAGCTAATATGTGGAATCCTTTTAAGGATTGGCGCATTCAAACAGGCTATTGAAAGGATTCAGTCTTTTTTCTTGCACCATATTCTGGATCTAACTCACTGTGTTGGATACATAGCTGCATGCCTTTAAACCAGACAAAGCCTTGTGGAAACCAGAGGGCGGATTTAGACCATAAGTCCAGGTTGCATCTCTTTTTTTAACTCATCATCCAATCTACATAGCTGCTTTGCTTGCAGATTCATATGTAAGCAAATGGTTGAAATCAATCAATAGAAAAACTACCTCCCTTGACTCCTTTCTAACGCTGGAGAGGGAGCAACCTTTTAGACTGTTGTGTCAGTGCCTGTTTGACATGGAAAGGCAAATCTTGTGATCTCTCCTGTGTCCCATGGTGTCACACCATTTAACAGTACTGCAGCTGCCTATCTATCTGTCTATCACCTCATAATTGCAGAGCCTATATCCTTGCCCAATTTAATATCCTTCCCTGAGCTATCTGGAAGATAGTCAGGAACGCCTTTTAAGGAAAGATATTGCCCTTGCAGGGTTGGGGTTCCCAAACGATTAGCTCATGTATTATTTTACCGCAATCATTATTTGGAGCCAAGGAATGTAATTATTAGACCTCTTTTGTATAATGTTCAGGATCTTCTAGAAGACCAGCTACTAATGTACCCCTCAGCTCTTTTAATGGGATAGCTTGTCCAAATATATTGATCTGCTTTATTGCTTCATAACTGGTTATTTAGAGTGATGTAGGGTCCCCAGGCTTGATCCTTAGGCCAAGAGCCTTCAATTCATGCCAAAGGCTCATGTCTCCGCCCAGGAGGAACCTTACAGCTCAGAGGCCCATAGCCCCCACCTCCCAGCAGCAACAAAGAAGTATGGGGCTTGCAAACAGATCTTGCTCAATGAGCAACACTCATCTTCAAACTCTATGTTCTCACAAAACAACTTCAGTTATTGATTCCCAGTAATTTAGCAGTTTAGGAAAAGCAAAGACAGCACTCACTTTCCCAGCAACACTATCCTTATTTCTGCCTCCCAGCTCAATTGCTCAGTTCTCAATCTGAAAATCTGCACTCATATCTACGAACCAAAACTATATCCAAAATATACACTGACACTGCACGGACATGATGCTAGATCAGTCTTTCTCAACCTTTTAACTAAATTTTAGACTTTGAGGCATACTGAAACTGCTATCAGTTGGCCATGCCTTCTGCCATGCTCCCCAGAAGTGACATGTCACCCTGAAGTTGCATCACCCAGGTGGAACCATTGCTTCATTAGCAAGTTTTCTGCCACAGATCAGGCCCAGCAGAATAGGACACCTGGGATCACCAGTCCATGTGAGGTCCCTCTTCCCACTACCCAAGGCTTGGAGCTCACCAGGATAGGCCCTAGGCCACAGCAGGCACTAAGCCACAGAAGACCCTCTCCCCTCTCCCTGCCACCCAAGACCTGGAGTTCATGGAAGGCCTCTCTGCCACCCCTTATTTAAACAAAAAACCCCTCAAAAGATACAATCAATCCATCAACCCCACCCTCAAGGAAGGACTCACCTTGCTCAACTCCAGCTGCTACCCGACAACACAGGTCAACAAAGTAGTAGGTGCCTCAGCCAGCAAAGGTTTGCATGGCTGGGCCCCCTTCCCTTCCCTCCCCCTCCAGGTCCACCATTAGCCGCTTTAGGAGGGAGCAGTTTGACCTGCTTGTATAAAGGAGGAGTTTAAAAAAAACCCTTAAAATTATAATAATACATTTAAGAACTCACCATGCCAATGTGCACCTTGGGTGTGCCAACGGCATACCAGTGTGCCCTGGATTTTAAAAAAACCCTTAAAATAATAAGAATTTTAAAATCCTAATACACCACAATGCACCTCAGGTGCACCAACAGCATGCCAGTATGTGCTAGATCAAGGTAACAGAGTGCAAATCAAACATATCTGATTAATTAAGAGTATGCTCTGTCTAAATCAGTCAGAAAGAAAGGTCTTCAAGCCTCATTCAGGCTGAATGCAGATGAGCAACAGAAAAGCAATATAGCCAGGGAGATAAAGGTAATAAAGACTGATTGTTCCAATTGGTTTTCCTTGAATTACCATCCTATAAACACCAAGAGATTGCTTTTTTATGACACAATCAAAACAAATTGGGGACAGAGAAAGTAACTATAAGCAGACATTCCCAGTGTATTAATCAACCAGTAAAGGTACATTTGGCAAGTAATATGTCTAAGGCCTTGGACTCAATCTCATTCTCTTTCCTTGCATGATTGTGTCTAGCTTTTTCCACGATCACTAAATAGCAAAAGCCTTTCAGCTTCTCAGTTGTCTCTCTATCTGTACACACCCACTTATAAAGGAGGGGGAATTAATTCAGATGATGACTGGTATTACCAAATGGAAAGTGCAGCAAGATTAGCATAAGTTTGATTCTCGGTGGAGAAAGCTGAATGAAATGGATGAATGGGTACCTTCACGCCAGGATATTAAGGATTTTATTGGTTAAAAAGAACAGTTCTTTAAATTTAAATACCACTGATTTGCAGCACAATCTTCTTCTTATACCTTATAGAGCATCTACAAGTATTTTGGCCATTAAAACTACACAGACTAGTATAAATGTGTTCCAGTCACCGAAATATCATTATTTCCAATATTCCCCAAAACTAACTATCAGTATGGTATTCAGATTCAATTTGTAGGTGGAGGGAGAATTTTTAAGAGTACAGGCACCAATATTGCCATACAGCTGCTGGCATCTGTCCTTTAAATAACCCCCAGATTTCAAGTAGACTGGACCAAGGAACCAATGGACCAATTCTGTGAAGGTACCCCCAGACACCCTCCATTACTTCCTATGAAGGAGGGACTCCAAAGTGCTTCCAGAGTAGAAGCCATCCTTGCGAGCAGTAATTACTGGTTAAATGCCTCCCAACAGAACCTTTGAAAACCCTCAATAATCTCAGTAGAACCACAAGTCAACAGGCCAAGCTAAACAAAAACCAAACCAAACCAGAGGATCTCTCCAGTGGAAATTCAAAGTGTGTGTGGGGGGGGGGCATTTTTGCAAGCTCCCGAGAACCAATTGTCATGTGCAGAAACCTGACAGAATCCAGGGCCATAGTGGCAATGCAAACCCAACAGAATTTAAGTCAAACCAGAGAATCTCTGCAGTGAAAATTGAAGGTGGGAAGCATGCTTGCAAGTCCAATCAAACTAAAGGCAATGTACAGATATCCAGTGTCACTGTTGTAGTGCAAGCCCAACAAGACTAATTTAAAATTTGGGATTACAAAGTTGGTAGAAACCCCTGGGAGACACAGAAACAATGGGAAAACAGGAGGTGAGGTCTTGATATTTATGGTTAATTCCAAATTTTTCCAGGATTTTCCAGGACCATTTTTTTCAGTATCCCAGAAAATTTCTGCATATATTTAGGATGCCAAATTTATCCATCCCCCCCCCAAAAAAAATTGTTTTATGGGTATGTTTTCAGCTTGGTTTTACCGAAATGCACATCAATGTTTGTAGGTTCAAATTTCTGCTTAGACAAAGAAAGAGAAAAATGGCCCCAAATTACATACTGTGCTCCATGGCTAACTTGATGGCATGGATATGAAAATAAAATAGAAGAATAATGCATTCTTCTGAAAATTGCTTTGAGGGAGGATTTAAAAAGAAACAATAACAGCTGCTTGTGCCACTGGTGCTTAAAAGACAGCCAAACTTGAAGATTCTGTTATCTAGTAAGATAATGAGATGCTGAGTCATAAAGCATTTAAGGACTGGGCTTGTGGAAGAAAACAGATGAACAAAAATTCTATAAGCTATTTAAGTAAAACATTTTGAAATGTGAAAAAACACCATCCTTAAATGTGTTGATTCCACGGGGAACTTTGATATATAAATGTCAAATTATATTACATTTTTAAACATATGTAAGGAGTTTGCCTGCTGGCAACAACATTGTGAAATGTTTTCTACTGAAAAAGGAAAATATCTCTACCTTTCTGATTGACTAAACAGCTGTATAGCTTTCTTTTAGGGCACCAATTAGCATAATTGAGGTGGATTGCTTACATTTGGCATGGAATTAGACTGATGAAGTTACGTCTCATCCATTAAAATCCTTTTATTGTGCTGCTTTCTTCTAGCAGCATTCAAATTGTGGAGATCAAAGAACAATTTGTTAAACATGATGTAACAAATCAATGTTTATGAACTTTCTAAGTAAACTAAGTAATTTTAAATTTTCTAATCTTTATTCTTTAAACATTACCACTCTAACAGATGATAAATGAGTTGTTGAAACCATTTAACTTGAAATACGGAGGTCTTTAATTCTTAATTATTTGGAACTATTGGGTTATTAGTATAAAAGCAACTTTCTACAATTTTCCTTTATATGCTTCCAACAGATGTTTAGCGATATCAGCTTTGACTATCGGGGAGGGATATGGACTATCTATTTGAAGGTTGAATGAAGGATGAACAACAAAATTTAAGTTTTAAATCTCCCAACTAGGATTTCCAGCTCTGGGTTAGGAAGTACTTGGAGATTTTGGGGTGAACCACGGAGAGAGCAGTTTGGGGATGGGAGGGCCTCAGCACTGTGTAATACTATAATGTCTATCTTCTGAAGCTGCCATTTTCTCCGGGGGAACTAAACTCTGTAGGTTGGCGATCAAATGTAATTCTAAGAGTTCTCTTTCCACAATCCAGTTTCCTGTGATCAGCAATATCATAGCTGTCTATATCAGCCAGTAATCGGGGTAAATGCACAGGACACATCTACCCCAATGCAGCACTTTACATACAAAGCTGTTGAAGCTGGTCTTTGGCTCTTGAAAAATGGGGGTCTGTTGCATTTTCCTATACTTAATATCACCTAGAACAACCTTTACCACATTAATCATAATGTTCAACAGTTTGTGTGATTCTATTTTTTTTTAAGTTGCTGCTGCCAAGCCATAATTGCTCACCTCTGAGATTGACATACCATAAAATATCTGAATATAAGAGAGCACTAAAACATTATTAGAAAACCTGGGATACAATGACTCAGAAAGAGATTCTCATCTCTTTCCCAGATGATCATTCTCCTCAAGCTATCTCAGTTTTCTCTTCTTCCTTCCACACAGTTTCACTGTTTCCCCTGGCTCTTTCTCTTCCTTTCTCATTCCTTCTGACACTTCCTCTCCCCTCCTTCTTTTCCATTAACAGCTTTTCATCTCCCACCCTGTGCTTTCTTGAGTCCCTCCAGTCCATTGTCCTCCCTCATTTGTTTTATTTTTATTTCCTTCCTCCTTCCAGCCCGTCTTCCTACTTGCCTTCCCTTGTGTTGCCTCAGGATCTACTCCTTTTTTTCTCTTCCAGTTTAGAAATGAAGTAACAAAGGCCATTTGGGATTACCAGAATTGTCTAGATAGTCAACACAATGGCTGTTGTGATCTTGCGAGGAAGTCTTCTGCATTTTAAAATCTCTTTTTTAAACTCACCCGTACTTATTTTTACAGTTTAAGATTTTTCTGCAAATGAAATTTCCCCAAGTTTGTAGAAAGACCTTGCTCTTCTGTACATGGTTCTAGTCTACGGTTTTAGCTTAACTTCAGCCAAGTTTGGAATTAGCTCTAATGACACAACACTATAATATTTGGATCAATGCTCTGTACTGAAAATGGATTGATCACTTAAACAACAGATACCATTGTCAGAAATATGTACCAGTATATTTCATATGTTCAACGTGCTTAACATACAGTATCATGTTAGTTCTTCTAATTTCTGAATGGCCCAGGCTAGCCCAATCACATCAGATTTCTGAAGCTTAGGGTTGTCCCTTGTTAATATGTGGATGGGAGATCTCAGAGGAAGTCCAAGGTGGCAACATACAGGCACGCAATGGCAGTCCCCTCTGTATATCTCTGTAATGGGATGTCTAGGGTTGCCAAGTCATAGCTCACTATCTAGTGGTTTTGCAGCAAAGAGAAGAAGTAAACCAGGAACCTCTCTCCTTAAAAGACATACTCCTACTTGCAAAACATACTCATGAATCATGATAAAGAATGGTTTGCAAATCCCTAATTAGTTATAAAATCTAAATAAAGATGCTTCAATTAACCAAGGTCTGCTGGTTGGCATATATTGCAGATTTCAAATGAGGGATTTTAGCTGAAAAGGAGACAAGAAGAAAACAAACTGGATGGCTTAAACACAAAACAAAGTTGTGTTTTTTTAATTTCTGATAGAAGAACCAGAACTTGTTGAACATAGAAAAAGTCATGATGTCTGAAAGCAACATTAGCCACTGCCTTACATCAGCAGTATATATTTTGTAAATGTAGCAAATTTAATCTTTGCATTAAAAGAATGACCTCTTGCTATTATCATATACATTTTTATGTGGGTAGATTTAATTATTCTGATGTGGGAATCTATTTGATATATATTATTTTCTGCCTTAAAGAATTATGGTCAATTATAATCTAAGCAGGAGTACTCCATTGTAATTTGCCCTGAGGAAAATACTCTTTCCCATTGTTTTTCATGTTCAAGATTAAATCCTGGTTCCACTGACCCACTGTAAATTTTCAGCACACAACTGAGTTCCTATCATTTTTCCCCTTCAGTTGATACTCACAGCCTTTGAGCCACCACATCTATTAATGGAAACCTTGTCACAAGCAATAACAACAGTGAAGTCTCAAAGAGATCACTTCCATCCATCTCGCCAATGCAGAGGTGTATAAACACCACATCGTTATTTACCACCACAAGACACAAAAAGCTAATTCCTAAACAGGTCCAAAAATCTTATTTCTTTTGAACCCAGTATAAACTGCTAACATAGGTCTCCAATCATGCACAAGCCATTATTCCATCTCATGGGTACCTACAATATCATGAGAGAAATTGCATATACAATGTTTCTAAAAAAATACAATATATGCATTCATACCTGTTTTGTTGTTTTTAGCATACCTTTCAGCATGAAAAAGAGTTCTACAAAGCTTGAAGAGTAGCTTTGTAAAAGGCTTGTTGGTCCCAAGGTATTGCCTTATTTTTAGCAGTCATCAAGAGTCATGAGGACACAGGGCAAGGCACAAGCACTGACAATGGTGTGCCATCATGTCTCTCTAGGAACAGGCAGAAATTATATGGTAAAATCATAGAGTTTCCACTGATTCCTAGAGACTGTGTCACTGCCAGGTTTTCCTTAAAATGGCATCACACATTCATTGTTGACTAATTTATTTTTCTTTCTCCTGGAAACCACTGCTAGCAGAAAATCTCCCACCTCCAGTGACCTGTTGGCAACATGACTGCAAAATAAGCCAATTCACTTTAAAGCTTTATTTCTCTGATCTGTTACATTGAATAATCATGATTTAGAGATTCATACAAAATAGATAGTTAGCTTAGCAGAGAGCCAGCTTGATGTTGAGAGCCAGCTTGGTATAGTAATTAGGAGTGCAAACTTCTAACTTGGCAGGCTGGGTTTGGTTCTGTGCTTCCCCACATGAAGCCAGCTGGGTGACCTTGAGCTCGCCACAGCACTGATAAAGCTGTTCTGACTGAGCAGTAATATCAGGACTCTCTCAGCCTCACCTACCTCACAGGGTGTCTGTTGTGGGGAGAGGAAAGGGAAGGCAAATGTGAGCCACTTTGAGACTGGGTAGAGAAAAGTGGCATATAAGGACCAACTCTTCTTCTTAATTGTTCTTGTCTCATAGTGTGTGTGTGTGTGTGTATGTATATATAAAATTATAATAGAATAAAATAAGCTGATATTATAGACTAAAATACAGTAAAATCAGCTGATTATACATCTTAATTCTAGCTCGATAAACAGCCATTAAAAATTCAGCTACACACAATGTGGTCTCTGCAGAAAGATCATTAAGCAGAAACTGGAGTGTAGCTTCATCATTTACTAGACCTCTGGGACAAAGTAGAGGATCCAGAAGTTTTCTGCGAAGTTCACAATCTAAAATAATATGAGAGGTTGAATCGGGGCAGTTCGCAGAACACGGCCACAATCTTTCCCTCCTTGGGACATGCCGGTATCTTCCCGCAAGGACGCTTGAGGGAAGACAACTCATTCTTGCCAGCATGAAAACTCTACGGAGGGCTGGACTAGTAAGATTATAAAAATAATTAACAATTTCCCCCCAATTTAATCGAATCCCCAGAGCAGCAGGAGAACATACACAGGGTTGTACTGGAAACATTTTGGACTGATCGGCCACCACTAATCTTTGTTTCAAAAATTTAAAAATTTCAAACTTATTAAACATAAGGAAAAAAATCTGTTGAAAATCCTAGTTCTACAATTTTAGCTTCAATACTGAGAAACCATGAGCTGCATTGTGGGTCCATCTTTAAGTAAAAGAGTAAGCTGTGTGACTCCACTATGAAAAGTATTTCAAGCCAAAATTTAAAAATTATCAGCCAAGCCTTGGTTTCTAAAAAATGTTGGCCAAGCTTAGCACACAGCACACAATAGGGTACACACATGGGAGCACCAAGAATTTGGTGAAAGAAGGTTCCTTGAATCCCTTCTATTTTCCTATTGAAAGCCTTTGCCCAAATTGGAATACCATAAAACAACTGGGATAAAGTTTTAGCATTAAAAATTCTTATGGCTGCTGGGACAAATTGGTTGCCTTCCAAAACATAAAAACATTTAATTTGAGCTGAGGAACACTTAGCTAAATTCAAAGACTGGTCCCAGTGGGTAGACCATTTAAGATTATAATTGAATGTAATGCCTTTTTACTTGATCAATCGTCTTGCTACCCAACATCCATTTCCTTAGAGTCCAACTCTTAGAAAAAAACTAGAATTTTAGATTTTGAGAAATTGATCAGTAAAGAGTTGCGCTGACGATATGAGTAAAAACACTTAAGAAATCTTATAAGACCAACTCTTGAGTACGAGAGGATGGCTGTGTCATCTGCATATAATAACAGGGGTATTGCACGGGAGCCAGCCTTTGGAGGGTGCCCATTGATTGATCAAAATTCTGGACCAAGTCAGACAAATACAAATTTAAAAGATGTGGGGCAAGGACACAGCCTTATTTCACTCCTTTCGTAACAGGCAGTTAAGTGGCCCTGAGGAGAATATGTCTCATAGTAAAATATATGTAATTTTTGAAGTTAGCTTGCTGAAACTTCTTTTGAGCTGCTGCCTCAGTTACTGGCAATTTGGGGGGAAGGAACCTATAGGATTGAGATCCTACATTTAAAAAACAAAACAAGGTTTTCAGATAAACACTTATATGTTATTCCTAATGAGGAATAAGTGGCTGTTCCAGGTCATTTCAGGTTTGGAATATGACATGACAAACTGTAAATCACACCATTTAAAAAATAAATGCATAAAACACAGAACTTTGTCCTGCAGTCTCATTAGAAATGTTTTTTTTAAAGAAAAACCTTAAAACTGCACTCATTTCCTATCATCACATTTGGTTTGGTACTCACTGTTCAAAATTTTGCTTGATCTGTTTTATTCAAACTCATCTCATAAGATCCAAACACCCATAAGGGGACATGTCATACATTCAGGGAAGTAGGTTTACCTACATGGCCAGAACCATTACCTACAATTTTTCCCCTCCTTATAATAGCCAGCCAAGTTTCCTATATCTACAGGTCCCATTAAAGAATTCTGTTTCTTCCACTAACTTACATATACAATACACATTTTGGTCCCCAGCTCTTTCTTTCTTTCTTTCTTTCTTTCTTTCTTTCTTTCTTTCTTTCTTTCTTTCTTTCTTTCTTTCTTTCTTTCTTTCTTTCTTTCTTTCTTTCTTTCTTTCTTTCTTTCTTTCTTTCTTTCTTTCTTTCTTTCTTTCTTTCTTTCTTTCTTTCTTATCTTGCAGTTGTTTGTTTGTTTACTTGAATGAAGCATCAAAACTTATCTATGTATTTCCCATTTTTGGGAAGTCAAAACCCATGAACACAATAATAAAACAATTATTAAAATCAATAAAATATTGGGGGGGGGTGTAGTGAAATAGTAGCTTAAAGTCTTGTTCTTGAAACTTTGGTTCGGGCTTCGGCCCTGCAAAATCTTTAGTGGGCCTTCTGAGAAAGTCTTTGCTCTCATAGTGTAGGAATGTAGTGCCAATTAGTCGCACCTGTGCCCTTGAGAAGCTTCACACTATTCACACTTACTGATAAGACAATTGGCTTCAGTTGTTTCCAATTAACTTGTTGTGAGAAATGGGCCTTGAGTGAGATGGGTCGACATTACATCATCTGATTTAGGATTGGCTCATCTAACTTGACATTAGTAATCCTATTGGTTAATTAATAAATTGCTAATTTGGATATGATTGGATTTTGTGCCCAAGACCCCACGTGGGAATCAGCCATAAAGGTTTTGTATTGTAACATCCTAGTGTGCAGTGCAGTTCTGATTTTGGGAAAACCTTGTCTGTGCCTTGTGAACCTGCAACTTTGAAATTCTGTCTTGTCATTCTGACATTCTTGTGAGTATCATGTGTTAGCCAGATATACTGTATAACGTTTTTGTTTTCTCACTGCCAGTATATAATTATATGTATATATATAATTATATGTGTGCACCTTAATAAATATCAACTTACTTTTTAGAACTGTGTCATTTGATTCTGAGACAAGCTAAGACGAAGCCTAGCCCACCTAACTTGTGCCATACTACCAACTAAGCCTTTTGACTGTGGGACTTGTCCCTAGACAGGGTCAAGTTCCCAGGTAATTCCCTAATAGGCTCCAAGACTGCCTCTGGGTCTTGGGTGCCTAGGGACCCGTTCAGAGGTGGTGGCAGACTACCAGCCAAGGAGGATAGACTATCTGCCTTCTTGGGTTTTGTAACTGTTTTGTCTTCTTGTGTGCCACCCTGTTCTCTAAAGTCTGCGGACTTGGCTTTGGGGAACTGGGGTGTGACCACAGGGGGGAACCAATTTCTAGACAATTTGATGTTTTAAATGCAAACAGTAATATAAAGCCTGAGGCTAGGGAATTAAATAAGAGGTTGGCATAGAGCTTTAGGTCCTTCACAATATTTTACCTTTTGACTATAAATTTGGTCCTAAGAAAATATTCTTCTTTAAAATATAATAACAAACATGTGAACATCAACAACCCCACCTTTGTTTTCATTTGAAATTAATTTTCTTGGACCACCAAAAAGAAGAGAGGTCTGTTGTGCTATGAGGTAGAAATTGCACACCTAATGACGGTAACTTCAGTATATTCAGTAAAGTAACCCCGAGATAGACCTTAATGCAAAAAGAATTGGGTTAAAACATTAAAAGGATGTTACTATAAAAACACTTACCAACTGTGATATGGTTTTAGTAGGCTTCAGATTCTATCTGTGAGAGGTGGCATGATATTGTTTTAGATGCAGCATATTTTTCTCCTGTTGGAAAGAGGTACAGATTGCCCTTCAGTAACACAAATGACAGCACCATCTCAAACTGTATGTCACAAGTATTCTTTTTTAAAAATATAGATTGTAAAACTTTTTAATAAAGGGCAAGCAAACACAGAGGTCAACTTTTAGAAATCCAATATGTAGGTACTCATTTTCCTTTCATTCTTAAATCTCCAAAGAAAACGAAGGGATGACAAATGTCAGTCAACAAAATGGCTCAGTAGGGCTCCAATAGCAGTAGTAAAACTCCTAGATTCAAGCCCCCCAAAATTTCAAGGTGTAAACTTTCAAGATCCAGTGCGCCTGTCATCAGGTACAAGTAGCAAAATTGCAGCATTCAGAAGATTACCTGGCAGGCTGGCATGTTCCAGGCCATACATGGGACACAGACACCAGTTCTTTTGGCATAAATTCTGGCCACAGCTTTATTGTTATGCACATGAGTGTTGGCACCAAACCAAGCGGTGGATCCAGCCCTGATGTGGGTAGCAGACAAAATGAAGCCCCCACAGCAGCAGGCCTCCATTGAAGACCAAGTGACCACCAGGTCAAGCTAACCATCAGGCGTGCTGGGCCCACAGGAGGGTGGTATTGGTGTAGGCCCTATGGGCGTCGGCCTCAATTAGAGCACCTACCATCACCCACACAACATGGTAGCTTCCTCCGTGAACAGAGAGGTGCTGCAGCTCAGCTGGCACCCAGCCTCTTATAGAGGCCCCCAGTACTAGCAGAGGCCGGCACGTAGAAGAGGGCTTCAAATGCAAAGGATCCACCCACTTAACATAACATGCTAGCTGTGACAAAAGTAGTAAATAACTCAAGCTAACAATGACTTGAAACCCCCCAAAAGTACAAAATAAAATAGAGTGGGAGGGTAGGGAGTTGACTTAGGTGTGATCCAAGGTTAAATAGCCGCCAGGATTGCCCACCCAGCCTCTCTCACCTTTCGTAGCCAGGTGAGCTCATGCAGCCACCGCAGGAGACTGCAAGGGCCCCAGCTGAGTCAGCTGTACTACCTCTTTTGTGGCTGGATCCAGCCATGACAGTCATCTGCAACTCTCCACTCCCTCCCTGCCAAGCCAGTGGCTGCATTTATCACCCACCAAAAATCTGGAATTTCTTGTGTTGGAGCAGGGATCACTGCTGGTAGATATTGTGATGACCACTAGCATATGTCATATGGGTTGGGAGATATTTGGGGAGGAATGTAACCTCAGCAGTGTACAGCCCACTCTTAAATATAGCCATATTCTATAAGGGAACTAATGTCTTCTGTCTGGAGATTGTAATAGCAGGGCTTGTAATACCAGAAGATCTCCAGGCCTCACCTGGATGTTGACAACCTTAACTAAACAATCCTAGGAAATATAGTGGATTTCAGTTCTTGAACACTAGAAATAATGAAAGATCTTTGCATCAGTTTTGCTTCTGGATCTTGCCCAAGTTTATCTCTGAAAAACGTTCCATCTTCTCATTCAACCAATTTTGTTTCCACTTTACAGTTGATATGTATAGGCAATATCTGAATATACATCTTTTAAAGTTGAAACTCCAAGTATAATTAAAGTCACATGCAACATTTGTTTAGAAACAACATAAGCCAGTGATTATCTTTCAAAAAACAGAACACCCACAAGGCAGCCCTTACGTCTAATATGTTATGCTTTAACCATATGCCAGCCTTAAAAACATAACTACCTCAAGGATGAAAAGCCATCCACTGATCTGATTGCTTATATCACTCCTTCCACCTCCTCCATCTTCCATGCTGTTGCTCTTAGCGGTCTCCCCACCTCCACCCCAAACCATAGGACCATCTTCAAACTCTTCAAATCAACTGCATCATATCCATAGACACCTGAGCAGATAACATACAAATGCAGACAGATATTTCTGATTTTCTTTGGGTTTACACTGGCGGAACATTGTAAAGAGAATTCCTACTGTGATATGTTCCAAGGCCTTCAAATAACATGGAGGAAACAATTTACAAAGGCTATTCAGGAGGTAAGCAAGCTCTAAGACCACTTAGGGTGTCCATATTATCTTTACCTTTGTAATGTGCAATCCTTTTAAAACTGAACAAATCAATTTCAAAGATGACCCAGAGCCATCTGGGTAAGAAATGAGCAACTAGCAAAGGAATTAGAATACCTTGGGGCAAATATTAAAACAGCACCATTATCCAATGCAGGATTCAGGATGCTAACAATGGCAAACACTGCAATCTTAAAACAGATACATATCTAATCACATCCTAATTTCTGCTTTATTTCATTTTGGGAATCCATCTGACTGTCTCTGAGCACAGAAAAGTAGAGGCAATGTTAGAAGGAGCAAATGTCAGAGAAGATCAGAAATGATGTTGATTATAAAAAGGCTAATTAACAAACTTCTATGAAGTTCAAGTTCTATCTATGGATTTTGTGAAGTATAATGCCAAATGAATATCAGCCAGCCTGGAGGCTCTCTGGTGGCTTGAACTACCAGTCATCCTGGAAATACATGGGCATCATTTACAAATTGTGCCCAGAAGTGAAGCAGGCAGTTTAAAATATGCAAGGCTGCTCTAAAGAATAACATAGTTTTAAGGAGTGAAACAACTTTGTAAGTGAGAAAGGACAGAAAAAGTCCTAACTGCCTAACTGTTGTTCTTCTAGAGGCAGTCAGGGAGGCTGTGTGTTCAAAAAAGCAGGAAGTCTCCAGTGGAGCCAATCAGCACACAGGACACAGGAGGAGATTCCTTGAAAATCCCAGGAGGTTCCTAGTCTAAATATGTTAATTACACATCTCCTCTGATGACCCCTGTAGGATATTCTTCATATCCTCTTGAATGATACACACTGCAGATCTTGCAAATTCTAGTTCTGAGGAGGTATCTTTAAAACGCCCGTGGCGCCACGGGCGCCACAAACTAAATAAATGATTAAGGGCTTCTAAGGTGGGATTTGTCCTTGATGAGGAAGGGTCCGGACCCTTCCTCAGGACAGACAATCGCTTTGCGCCTGCCGATTGGTCCCTCCGATTCCCAGCCCCAGCAACTGCGAGCCGTGCTGCGAGCAGCTCACAGTTGCTCCCTGCCTGACGCCCGAGGGAGCCCCTGGCAGTCGCGCAGAGCGCGGCTGCCGGGG
Source organism: Paroedura picta (assembly GCF_049243985.1). Lineage (NCBI taxonomy): Eukaryota > Metazoa > Chordata > Lepidosauria > Squamata > Gekkonidae > Paroedura > Paroedura picta. The sequence goes on along the minus strand of NC_135374.1, from coordinate 81,254,580 downwards.
GCTCCCTGCCTCACAGCCTGACGCAGCATCAGGCCGCCGCCGAAAGACCGCTGCCCAGGGCAGCCCCCGCCCCATCAGGACGCCGCCGAAAGCCCGCCGCCCGGGGGAGGACCCGCTGCCCGACGGAGCCCCCACCTACAGTAAGTCCCTAGCGCCCGCTGTATTAATCATTCAGCAGGCTTGATTACTAGTGATGGCATAAAATCTACCTTTTAAAGCTGCCATTTTCCCCAGAGAAACATTTTACTGTTTCCTGGAGATCAGCTGGAACTCCAAGACAACTCCAGATTCCATGAGGAAACTAGCAAGCATTCTGAAAAGAAATAGATTTCATCTCCAACACTGGATCAATAGCAGTGTGATACCCAGTTTCTTAAAAATGTTAACCCTTAATGGACCATTCTAAAATACTTGTCTTTACTATCCTATGTGTTTTAAGGTCCCCTAAAATATTTCCAAGCTGTTTAACCCAAGAAACTTACAGAGAGCAGCAGGCTGAAAAGCAACCTTACTGGAGCCAAGTATACCTGGCTGTAAACTGCACGGAGCTTTTATTCCAGTCCCAGTTCGCATCAGACCCTGCCGTCTACACAGAATATGATTTCCGTTTTGATTTTGTCTGATTTAAATATTCCCTCTGCAACAAGCAGGATTGATCCGGAGTCACCCTACCTTTACTATGCGATATCTTAGAGTGCTTTTAACCCTCAATATTTTAAGAATCGGAATGAGAAGCAATGACAAAATCTAGCAGCTGTGCATTTGAAGCAGACTCCATGGTACAGAAGTCCTGATTGGCCAGGCTGACTCTGTGTTAGAGAAGCTCTGATTTGCCAACACTGCCAAGCTTTTCTTAAAGAGGAAGCCCTAATTTTCTCCCCCCCATTCTGAGCCGTCAGTTCTTCTCCTTGATCAAACATCACCCCCTTTATCTGCCTCTCCTCCCCTGTCTATTTAAAGGGGGGGGGGGAAACTGTCAAGAAATGAACGACCAAAAAGCTTTCAGAATGTGCTGAAATGTAGAACTGAGCAAACACATTTTGAGTCTTTCCCTTCCCCCCATTCTTCTGTTCTTTCTTCTAAGGGTTTGTATTTGCATATTGCCTTAGTAACTAGTGACTCATTATATTCTCTCAGTAGAAGCCGATCCTCCCCCCCCCTTGTTCAAGAAAAGATAGAAAGACTGTGCTTGGCTCCCCTCCTCTTCTGAGCCTCCCTAAGCCTCCCTAAGCATGTGCAAAACACTTTTTTGTTTCAGTGGGGAGCAGGGGGAGAGGAAGACTGAGTTCAAATTGATCTTGATTCAGCAGGATCCACACTGGAAAAAAAAACAAAGTACATGCAGCATTAGCCCTGGAAAGCAACCTTACTAGAGCCAAGGAGCTTTCTCTGCGTGCTGACAGGCCCCCACTGGAAATGGGGATCCTCCACACCCTATGCCCTGACATTGATCAGCTAGCCAATGGAGAATTTACCAGCAGCAGGGAAAGGCCTAGACTGGTCTCGAAGCAACATCACCTGCAATTCAGCAACATCATTTTGGCATGTACCAGAGATGATGTTATCAAGCTGCCAGCAATGTGGGATGTCTAGTACCTGGACAAAAACACTATGGTAAAAACATGTTCTACCATTGAGTTTTTGTAAAAACATCAGAGTGCCCCTGTGTTGCCATGACATTATTTCTAGTGTGTCCTGGATGTCACTGCATCACTGACAATGATGCTGGCAAAGGCCTCCCACACCACTGCCGGTAACTCCCAAACTTCCTGCCAATTGTCAAAACGGCCCTGGAAATTGTAACCTGTATCTACTTAGTCTCTCCATATATATTCCATTCATAATGCAAAAAATGGATTAATAATATATCACAATAAACTGTTACAAGCATAATTTATCTGAAGAAACCTAGTCATTACTGATAACAGGAGAAACTATGATAAATTTGTTTTGCCATAAATGATTGGGAATGTTTCCTTCTTTTTATTAAGTTAATGTTGTTTAATTTTTCTGCAGCCGTCAGCCCTCTTGGACTTTGGTCTTCTCAATTTAAATGCTCTCAGATTTTTATTTAGCTGTGAGCAACAAACACGTTGACCTCTACTGACTATTTTCAGTACTTATTTACATTTAATCTTCATGAATCTCAATTGCTATATCTTAACAGTTTCTCAAACCTAGTCAACTTTTAAAGAGAGGTAGTAAAATATACAAAATATAAACAAGACAGACAATTTTTGAACCGGACACAAAATACAAAATAGATTTTTCACCTGACTTAGCATTGTATGAGACTGTGCCATGAGATTTCGTGTCAATTTTGCATTAAAAGAAACCTCTAAATATGTTGAGATGCTTAAGAAAAAAGGTCTACTCCGGAATAAGTTCTACTTTATTCAGTGAAGCTTAATCCCAAGAATCCGTGCTTAGTTTACAAAGTTAAGAAACACAATTCTATCCTGCACCACATCTTCCCTTTCCCCACCATCAACACTTCTTCTGTTGGCCCCTATCCCACACAGAGGCTCACGTGCACACAGTTGGATCAATAGCTGTATAGAGCAGCCTAGATTATCTCCTTAAAATAGTTTCACTGTCAGTAGTATGTGATTTATGTTACATGGTGACCACAGTTTAGGGTTAACAACCTCCAGTTGAGGCTTGGCAATCTCCCAAAATTACAACTGATCTTCAGATGACAGAAAATAGTTATCTTGAAAATGTCTGTTTTGAAAGTTAGACCACTAAGATTCCTAATTCCAGCATTTCCAGCATAATAAACCACTGAGATCCCTATTTCTAGCATTTGCTAGAGAGGACAGACACAACTTCTGGGTTTTGGCCAAAAGTGACATTCCACCATTACCCAATGGCAATTTTTTAAAGATGAATTTTCTTCCACTGGCTGCAGCAGCATTAAATGAGACTGCAGGGGGGGGGGTACTCCAACCCTGATGAGGGCTTAGTAGCCTGAAGATTTGGCCAGGGCTGTTCTTAGCACACACAAACCTTAACTACAACAAAATTACAGTTCCATAAATATTGTTGAACTCCAAAGAACACTACATATATCAAATTGGTAATTTAAAGAAACAGTATCTGTTTTCTCTCACATATTTAAATGGCCTGATTGGCATATAAAGAATGTTATAAAGTAATGCTGGGTCATTAGTATCACACTGAGAACCACATTGTAAATGAATAATGTTTAAAGAGTTTTCAATTACTTAAAATTATTTCTACTCTGTTTTAAAGCATTTGGTAAAATGCTTGCAGAGAATAAACTGCAAATTTTAATCCAATAAAACTACCAGCAGAATACCAGAAATGAACATCAAGAGTTTCCCAAAAACCAAATCATTGTTAGATAACAAAGGTTTATATTGACTGATCACCATGGAGATAATAAAAATGTCTTGGAACCCAAATAGAACAGATGCATTGCAGGAGATCCATTGTTCACCCCTCATTTTAATTTTATTTTTAAGTGGAAGAAGCAGATAAATTCAGAACAGTTATGGGGAAAAGAATCTAAATCACCAGGCTCCCGAGCTGCTATAAGCCCTGCTAGGGGTGGGTGGGAACAATTACTGACTTTTTCCAGCCTATGAGAGAAAATAAAACTTGGAGATCACCTAGATCTACGGTACCCAACCCCCGGTCTGGTGACCAGGAACGGTCTATGGATCAGTCGGTACTGGGCCGCGACTCCTCCTCGTCCTCCTCCCCGGGGGCTGCCCTGCCACTCTGCTGCCAGCTCACCTCTGGTGTTGTCAAGTGTTGACTGGTCCCCAGTGATAAAAAGGTTGGGAACCTTTTTGGCCCTAGCCCCAGCCCCAGCCTAGTGGAATGAATTCCTAGGAGAGATCATGGTTCTGTGGGACCTAAATCAATTCTGCAGTGCCTGCAAGATGGACCTATTCTGTCAGGCTTATGATCAAAGCCAAAAATAACATCTACCATGGTAGCTGGCTGCATCTTTCGGTGAGGAAAGGAAAGGGATGAAAGTTCTGCTCCTGCCAAACCTCTTCCAGCTGTGAGAGAGAGAGAGAGAGAGAGAGAGAGAGTGTTCCTGGGGTTGCCAGGTCTACTGGTCTGGGTGTGGGATCCCTGCCTTTAAATCAACTTGCTCCCCAAACTCCCCCTCCAAGCTCCCCCCAACCTGGAAGAATGTTGCTTTTAATTTGATGTGCTGATGTCACCCGGAAGTGGCATCAACATGCTGAGATCACTGGGAGGTAACACTGGTTTTTAGGCAGAACTCTATGGTTTAAAATAGCGATCCCCAACCTGTGGGCCGCGGACCACATGTGGTCCTTCGACTAATTGGAGGTGGGCCCCAAAGAACACCTTCTCCCCCCCCCCCCAGCCCTTTACAACACACTTCATTGTTGTGGCATGTCTGTATCTTATTTTGAAGGGATGTTTAAACATTACCATAGTGATCAGAGAGCTCTAGGGCAGTGGTTGAGAGTAGAGGAGTAAACTACCCCCCCCACCAGGCCTCAATAAAAGGCGTTGAGTGGTCCTCAGTGAGTGGTCCCCGGCGTTGAGTGGTCCCTGGTGATAAAAAGGTTGGGGACCACTGGTTTAAAGCAAATTCTATCATAGAATTTTGACCACATTGCTTCCCAATGTCTCCATCATGTCACACTATCACAAACATCTTTCCTATAATGAGTACAGTTATAACACAGAATGCATCTAAACCCAATCAAAAATGTTTCAGCTGTGAGGCCTTTCTCAGTTGTTTACAAATTGCTATGTACCATACAGTGTTTTTATTGAAATTACATCCTATCTGAACATCCTAAAATGGAAGAGGGAAAAGAAAAAAAATTAATTTAAATCCTTTTATATTTTAAAAGCAAAATATAATTCTTATAAGATTATTAAATAAACGTATCTTTCCTATCATTTCTCCCATAGATATTATGGGCATGTTTTTCAGTTGCACATCCTTATTCAACATGTTTTAAAAGTGGCTTGAGTATTCTACCACTTGCATATTTACACATAGTACAAAGTGCTCATATTACTAAACAAGGAGTAAACCTGGTAATTAATTCCATATTACAAATCTTATCATTTTAATCTAATTCTACCATTAACAGAATTCTAACTAAATTAAATAAAATTTTAGCTACAAAACAGTTGTTATACAAATTTAATATTATTTCACTTCAAGATTATAAATTGTGTATTTTTGCAAGAAATTAAATACCCTTATTCATGAATATACCCATAATTACCAAATTAAACTTAATTAATTATTGTAAATTGTATAAGGTGAAAAATCTTAAACATTAGTTGATGCTGAAAAGGTATATGATCATGTGGAATGGCAGTTTTTGTTTAGAATTATAGTTGGTGATCTCTTGACTGCATGCCTTCATGCCGGTTGTCTTGAATCCAAAATTCTCATTAACATTTGCAGCCCTTTGTCCTTTGAGGAACAACTCAAGAATGCTTCATCTTAACATTACTTTTATTTTGTAATATTTATAGTACCTTTAGTCTTTTTGTTCTATCAGTAATAAAGCTGCTGACAGGAAAATATGTTAAACATTTAAAAATTCAGTTTATGCAGATGTTGTTAATGATGAAATATGCAGTTGTGCTCTAATGTAAAAGAATCAATGGAGGTAACTTTTAAGACTATTGGAATGCTTTGCACATCTTAAGCATAGCAAATCAATGCTGCAAAATCTAGTTAGCATTGTATTATGGTATCAGATGTCATAGGCCCGCATAGTGTTTGAAGATTTATTTGTTATAAGTCAGCACTAAGAAGTTAATTTTATATTATTAATTATTGAGATCAGTTATAGTCTAGAAACATGAAATGTGCAAACTACTCTGAGTTAGAAAGAACATCTTTTTAGATTATTGTGATCCCGTCTCTTTTTTGTACTGTATAATGTCATAGATTCCAATCTTTTTGATGCCCTTAAACATGATACAGCTATGATACATTTATTATTATAACAGCACAGCATCCTGCAGAGCTTCTCTTGTCTAACTCCATTTATCACTGTAAGGAACCCAGAGTCAGATCTGACATACTTCAAAAGATCTACATAAAAGGCAACCTAATGCTCCATCAAATTTTTATACTATACATCTGAAGGATTTGATTCAATAAGACCACAGTTTGGTAAATGTTACAGCAAAACTATTTTAAAATACCTCTATGTTTTCAGTCTTGCCATTCCTATACAAGAATCTTGTCACTACTTATCATGGTATTCTTAAGCAATGCTACTCAGAATCTATTCAATGGTCATTAGGAAACCATTCTCAGGATTACACTGTTGCTGGGTTGGATCTAAGCAGCTTTTCCACTAATAAATAATGAAAGTATCCCCAGGCTGTGCTGGGATGAATGGGAGCTGCATAGATAGATTAAGAAGTCTATGGGACATGATATGCAGTAATAAGGAGGCTTAAATAAGATTGAGTGAAGAAGTTGGCTAGCCATTTCTTAAAGTTCTGTTTTCGCTGATCTTAGTAGCAGAAATTTAAAATAATAATAGCAACAAGAACTTTATTTTTATAGCCCATCCTTCCTGTTGGTTCATAGCATGTAATAACAATTTATGTACAAGTAATAAAGTTATATTGATAACTATTATTTTAATTAAAATGTTAATTAAATTATATTAATAAACCACCTCCTTAAAAACATTATAAAGGAGAACTCCAACTACTGAAATGTTTATATTTTAGTTTATAGAATCAGAATCATAGAGTTGGAAGGGACCTCCAGGGTCATCTAGTTCAACACCCTGCAGAATGCAGAAAATTCAAAACTACCTGGCCACCACAGTGACCCCAATTCTACATCCAGATGCTGCCCTTTTGCTCAACCACTTACAATCTTCATAAATTCACTGAATCAGAATTTCTGTCAGATGGCTATCTAGCCTCTGCTTAAAAACTTCTAAAGAAGGAGAACCCACCACCTCCCAAGGAAGCCTGTTCCACTGAGAAACGATTTCAACTGTCCGGAACTTCGTCCAGACATTTAGCCGAAAATTATTTTGAATTAATTTCAACCCATTGGTTCTGGTCCTACAGAAACAGAAAAGAATTCCACTCTGTCCTTTATGTGACAGCCCTTCAAGTACTTGAAGATGGCTATCATATCACCTCTTAGTCATCTTGATTAAAAAAAAAAGGCCAAAGATAATGGTGCAAAATCAAGTAAAGATACATTATAGTTAAATTCCCAAAAAGTTCACTAAGTGTTTTACCAACATGCTTCATTAGGGAATCTGTAAAGTTTTATTTTCTTGTTATTGACATGGAGGTCAGATTTAATATTTTTGTCATGTACACCATGCCAAACATGAAATTCCATTAAACTTCTATGGTTATCTTTTCATTATAAAAATACATCATCTAACAACCATCACCATCTAATGATACAACTACAGAAAGAGTTATTAACAAACTAAATGAATTGTGTCTTTAGAATTGCATCAGCTTCTGTAAAAAAAATGAGAAAGATAACATCATCTGGAAGCAAGTATACAGTAAAATCCTTCCAGTGACAATTTAATAATCTTTTACTCTTTTAGGAGGAGGAGGAGGAGAAGAAGAGTTGGTTCTTATATACCACTTTTCTCTACCCGAAGGAGGCTCAATGCGACTTATAATCGCCTTCCATTTCCTCTCCCTCAGTGTTATTATATATTACAGATTCCCTAGATAATGCCTGTTGGTGAAAGGTGTATAGGGATTTTTTGAAATTTAACTGAGTAATAAAATATTATTTACTGATCTGCACCATCACCCTTAGCCTTATTTTTATCTACCATGATGGGTATAGCTCTTTATGCTCTTGTATATTTCAGTTTAATCATCAGAATGGTATGTTGTCCAACCTTTATCAAATTCTTCTTTACAATGATGAAGATCAAGGCAATAGCTTCAAAGGGATATGCAACAAAATATTGAACAGGGATATTTCTGACCATGCATGGAAAAGCTGATGGGGAAAGATCCAGTTTGTAAACTTGAAATACATTTTTATAAACTCTTTGAGTATTTGACTTCTAACTGCATTAAGAATACCTGCAACCTTTATTATTCTTGCTAGAGGTACATTTTTTTAAAAAATAATAATTCTTTTATATGTGGCAACACCTCTCCCCCCAATAATGGTGGGGAAATTACTGAAATAGCAGCAGGTCAGAAGCTCATGTAGGTTCTATAGAACACGGATGGCAAGAGGCAATTTGAGAGTGAACACTGTCCTACCAATTAAAAATAGCTCTTCGCCTTTCTTCCTGTGCTACCATTAACACTTCCTTATCTGTCCCTTCAAGACTTCTGCTTTGAAAGCAGCTCCTCTTTTTTCTTTCATATGACAGAGATGGAGGCAGGCATAAGCACCATACTGTGGATGAAAAGGGAGAATGTAATTGACTCTTTCTCCTTGAATCAAACTATTTGCTTTGGTTAATGATCAGTTACAAGGTTCAGTTCAAGGCACTGCTTATCAAATACAAAGTCCTTTATGCTGTTGGAGTCCCACATATATGCTGGACCACCTCTGCAATACTGCGCCATGACCTATTCTGCACCCGTGACACCAAGCCAGGTTGACGCCGAGCGTTTGCAACAGGGAGGTTTGTTCCGCCACTTCTTGTGTCCTGACTGGTGCACCCCATATTTCTGCCTCAGGATGAGGCATCTGGGGCAGAAAGTTTCCACCGGGGGGGGGGGAGAGCAGTTGCGGGGTTTTTTCTGTTTAGGAACAGAGTAGCAATAGCACATTCCTAAACAACAACAAAATGTCCCAGGTGGCTTGTAGGTGCTACACAATGCTGCAGAGCCACCTAGGGCATGGGACACTGCAGTCAACCCAGGGCAGGAGGAGGAGCTGGGCCTGCATGACCTGACTCTTACCTGCCAGATTAGCCTGGCCTGACATAAGCTCTGATGGTGCCATTGCATGGAAGGGAACACAGGAAGAATTCACATTCCCTTGCCACAGGGCAACTGAAGGCCTGAGTCAAGCCAACCTCAGGCCAGCCCCAGGATGGTGCCAACATCATCTGGAAGTGGGGATTAGCCCCACAACCAGATGAGTGCCAGCCTGGGCCTAATCCCCTGGGCAGAAAAGGTACCGAGCAAAGCTTTCTGAAAGTGTCACCCTGTATAGGCACCCAAGCTATCTTTGCTTTGATGAGGTCAGGGAGGCTCCCATACTTTTATCACTCCATGGTATGTGTAAAACAGAAATGTTCAGGTGACTATTTTAATGAAGAAATAGTGCTCTATCAATACAACTTCTCATATTTACATACTTTTAAAACATCTTCTAACAACAACTAACAGTTCCACTTGATAATGGTACACATTCGTGGCTCACTCCTTTTCTTATAGATTCAAATACCAGACTGGGCCTTGACAATTGATAATGGGTTAGACATCTTCTAGTCTACACAGGGCTCTATATGATTATTACCTCTTTGTATTCTTTGGACTGTTCCTGAAGGCTATTTTGTTCTGGCATGCTTTCCTGAGAGGCAAGCTTTATTGTCCCTTCTCCACTCACACAGAGCACCCAGCCTTTTCTTTAACCTCTTTCTCAGGTTATGAGTTATATATAGGTCAGGATGTTACTTTTTGTCTCTTTTAAAATATACAGAGAATCATGACCATTTCATACCTCAAGTTCTCTCTCATAATTCTAGAGACATCCAAAGCCCCCTTTTATAATAAAACCTGATTCACACAGAGCTATTGGTGTTGGGGCTCAGCCACTTCCAATCCCTTGAGACACAGCCCACAGGATTAATCAAAACAAGAAAACTCTTTTATTTACGGTATGAACACAACACTGATGAAAGTATAGCATAAGTAACAATGTTTCCCTTCCACTGGACTTTTGGAATGAGATTCTATTCCAGCAACTTAGTTCTTTTTGTTACCATTTCACTATTTTCAACCTGATCTAAGCAGCTCTTCTCCACAAACTTTTTTGTATATCATATATCATCCTTTTCTCTCCTTAGTTCCTAAGCTACCAACATCTCTGCAACTAACTCTTAACTGTTATTCTTAACTGCTATCTTCCAACCACCTCTCAACATTGTCAGCTCTCATTAGTTCCTCATAGAGAGAGGCAGAACTTAGCCTGTCCATTACACCAGATTGGTTCTATTTTTCTGTGCCACAACATTTTGTATGATCTTTTTCAAGTCCAACAACTGTTCCCCGATATTTCTGGCCATCTCCATGACATCTCCCAGTGAAAATCATCTTAGAGACTACTTTCTTTTGAAATGAGGAGGCAGGGCATTGTGAGAGCCCAAGATTCGTACAAATAAGTCAGAACCCTGAAAGAAATAACAGTTTTTGAAAAGCTGTGAGCAGCAGCACATATAAACCTTCACTGTTACACATTTAATGCTGTGGAAAAAATACATTTACTCAATCATCAACCATTTGTTGGCAGAGTAATTGACACAGCACTAGTGCAGCACCTGATTAAAGAGTAGACAAAGATTTATTTACAGATGGATAGGAAAGAAAAGAGACAGAGATAGGTTCTTAACTATATCTCTAGCTAGGAGAGAGAGGGGGTCACCCAAAGTGGATGACCCCATCTGAGTTCCATTATTTCCTACGATTAAAAAAAACAACAGATTATCTGATTGGACCCCTGGTCCAATCTTTCTGCAACTTAAGAGTTCTTTTGAGGAGAGGCTTCTGCAGATAAACTACTCAATCCCCATCCCAGAAAAGATGGAAAGGGGAAAATCCCCATAGACTTGAATAGCGCTATTGATTTCAATGTTGCCGAATCAATTTGGTTATATCTGAATTGATTCAGCTGAATAAAACTACACTATAGGTGATTTGGATGAACTGATTCCCACCAATTCGAAAACAATCCGATTCTTCCTCTCCTTGCGCTTGTTAGTAACAATTAAATGTCAAAAAAAATATTTCAATGCTGAAATAATATGTGAAATGCGTGAATAACAATATGTAGCTATTCCTTGAACCACTTTAGCTAAATGTGAATGTTTTCCTTAATTCACATTAAAAGCTGTGGGTGTCATGAACGTTAGACCAGGGGACATGCTGGCTTGCTTAGCTGACAGGTATGGAAGGAACGTATCAGTGATTGAATCATAAAAGCTGTGATGATTGCATCAACCCATTTGCAGTTTTAGCTTAGTCAACAGATTCCATTAGGCGTTTGAATCTAATCAAGTGTTTGTGTACCATTTGGCATACAAAACAACTTGCTAACAGATGGAGAAATTTGATCTCTCACCCCTCAGGCATGCCTGTCAACAGGGTAGCAGAACATATACATTATGGCAATTTCTAATAGACCCCATCCTGACAACAGCAATGTGTTTCCCAACCATTTCACATTATGCATAACACTTAACGCAGCAAGCTTAGCATTACCGTGTAGAACACACTGCTGTGCATTTGCCACTTCTAAATAATCATAAAAATATGCAAATAATACACATGTCCACATATAGATGTTCCTTGCAAAACATACAGAGAGAGAGAGAGAGAGAGAGAGAGAGAGAGAATACTTGGAACTAGTAGGCTTTGCCAATAAATCACATACTTGAATGTATATGTGCTTAGTATGTTTTTGCTGTTCAGAGGCACAACCTTGTTGGGTTTAAACAGGATGGATAAGATCCTTCAAACAGATTGTGACACTGTCTCATCCAATGTGCCATCTAACCTGACAGAAAGACCACATGGAGATGTTTGATTTGACCTACTGTTCTTCCTCAATACCAGTTGATTGAAATGTACATGTCCCTGCTAATGACTGTGACTGGAGAAACAAACAGCATATTTTCTAATGAGCTTGAGACATTTTTAGTAGGTAGATCAACCCCCAAAAGGCAATCTATCAGCTACATTTTAATAAAATAATGACTCAGTCACATTTAAATAAATTTAGCTTTTTAATCATCCAGGAAGGAAGCATGAGACAATTAAAAATTTAACATTCCAAAGTGACTATTCATTATTAGAAAAAGATGAAGTATTTTTATTACTGTGTTGTTAAAGGCTTTCATGGCTAGAATTAAAATTTTGTTTTAGTTTTGGGGGGATTTGTGACTATGCTCTGGAAGTCTTTATTATTTGGTATCTGCGGCTGGCATCTTCAGAGGTATGTCTCAGGTTGCAACTGACAAAGTAGACATACCTCTGAAAACACCAGCCATAGATGCAAGTGAAATGTTGGGAATAAAGATTTCTAGACCATAGCTATAAATTCTTCCCATGGAAAAAGGCAAAAGATTTATGCAATCTGAAGAGAAACCAGAGTATATATAAGACTTTATTGTTTCAGGCCATAGGCCATTACGATATTAGATATATCATAAACTAGATTATAAATTCCTCCCAAAAAACTAAAACAAATATTTTTATTACCTACTATACTGAATCACCAACTAACATTAAAAATAAGGAATAGCCTTACCTCAGAGCTCCATTGATTAGAACTTGCCCCACCAATCTATCAACTAAAGCTTTATTTGATTAGTAATGAATTGCTCTGGACCCTAAGTGCAGAGCTGGTATATAATCATGCTTTGGTATAATCAGATTGCCCATATTAGAATAAAAATCAGCCATACCTTATTGATTTTATTTATCATTCATGCAAAAAAATTGTGAATACTATATTCTTGGCCCACTTGTTTCCTCTGAAGTAAGTGATTTCAGTGATGCTTAGTCCCATGTGAATGTGCTTTGGGTTGAAGCTTTAGTATTCGTGAACTCATATTAAATTCTAGTGCTAGAAAAAATTCCAATACCACTCTGATTAATAGCTATCTGCTTTCTCAACTTGCATGAAACCCCAGACCTAAATGCTGTGCTGCAACAGGAGGAAAAGATATTAAAATGATGACAGCCAGTAATAGCTGACTGATACTTTTCTGACAGGGGAGATTAGATCTGTATCAGCCTCAGAAATGGAATGTAGAGAATTCCTAAGCAATTTTTCTCTTACACTGATGGGAACAAGAACACATTAGCTCTGGAATAAATATACAATATATTAGGCATATTTTCAGTAATATTTGAAATAAAATCCCAACAAATTCCAATCCATGAAACACATTTTGTAATAATTATTTATGAACCTTGCAAAAGTACATTTTCAAGTTTCTGGAACTGCCATTTCCCCCTGAGTATTCATTAAATACATAGAGGATTGCTTTAGAAAGCTATGATGAATCATCCAATCTTAAATTAATATATTTCAATACTGCATAGGACTCAGACAAAATTAAAACCTAGTACAAATGTTCCAATGTCCCAGTTCTTCTGCCCCCAAGAGCAAGGCAAATGCAGCTGATAAATTTCTGCCGTAAGCAGAAATTAATGGATGGGATAACAGATAATAATCCTCTCAGTTGACTAAAAATATTGTAATGGTGACACTCCAATTGCTCACAAACTAACCAAGAAAATAAACGGATTTAAAATTATTTTAATTTCAAATGTACAAAACAGATGCCTTAAGATTAGCATTTCAGAACTACATTGTGTTGGTTCTAAGAACTCCATTCTGCCACACTGGATCAGTGATTATCTCCTGCTAAATCTTTTTCCCCCCCAGTGGATAATCCAATTGAGCAGGGAAACATCTTTAGATCAAAACCACTGTCAAAAATGTACTATATCTACAATCTTCTTTCCAGCCATTATTGTAACAGTGATAAAATGACAGTTCTTCTGATGAGTATATAGGGGGGGGAAAGACTTTATATTTGCAAAGAAGCTACTAAAGGGTTACAGTGCTGCCACTATACATTTTTATTTGGGGGGGGACATATATTGCATTGTTTGTGCTGAATGCATGTCAACAGAATTTTTTTGGGAGAGGGGAGAAACATTTGGTTTATAAGAAAGGTTTCCCATCAGCTATCAGTATTAAGGTTGGGCAGTTTCATCCTACATACTGGTTTTACACCAAATATTGAGCTTCTAAAAAAAATTCTTAAAGTACAGTTTCTTTCCTACTTTTTCTTTTGGAATCTAGACAGATGAGACTCTTGTGCATGGTATATTCCATGTTATTTGGATCAGAAATCCCAATAGGAATTTTTATTTGCATATTTTTCATCCTGTTCCTTTTTATTTCTCATCTCTTAATAGAGAATGTCAAAGTTTACATTGTTGTGATGAATTTGGTCTTCCATAATAAAAGTAAATACTTGCAAAGCCTACTCAGCATCTATTTATCAGTCTTATTTAGTGTTTCAATTTTGCCTGACATCTTGTATTTATATTATTTGAGATTATTTCAGAACTCAAAGTGAAGGTATTCATTCCATTAATGGAAGGGAAGATACAAATATTTCTCCTAAAGTTGGGAAAAAACTTCTTCAACACAAAACAATTTTGAAATCACTTTCTCTGGACAAAACTTTTTTCCCTTGGCTACAAGAATATTTCAGTTTTTATTAGTTAATCTACTATATTTGCCATAATCTAGCCTGATCTCATCAGATCTCAAGAAATTAAGCATGGCTAGTACTTAGATGGGAAGACACCAAGGAAGTCCTGAATTGCTACGGCAAACCACCTTTAGGTGTCTCTTGCCTGGAAAACACCATAAATGAACTTTATGGGGGACCTGGGGATCCCCTGGAATTACACCTTGACTCAGACTAAGGTGATCAATTTCTATGAAGAAAAGGGATGATTTCAGAGTGCACTTTGTAGCATTGTAGCCCATTTAAGTTTCTGTCCTCCCCAGGCTCCATCCCCAAATCTCCAGGATTTTCCCAACTTGGATCTGTTAACCCTATGGCCCTCCCATCACCTGCCAGTGGTTAGGACCTCCCAAACAGTACTTTCAATTACCAATCTATGCTATGTGCTTCAAGGGTCCCCCCCCCCAGGTATGTTGTAAAAGAGGGGGTCATATTGCTGTTGCCATCAAGTTACAGTCCATTGTTATGGGGGGGAGGGTAAACGTTGTTCTTAAATTCAGGCTTTATTCCCTTTCAAGTCAGTATGGTATTGTCAACAAAAGTTTATAACAGTCTTGATTTTACAAAATTGTGTCTTGTGTGGTATAACAAAAGCATACATGCTCTCCAGAATCAAGTATTCAACCAGACAGTTACCCAAAATCTAAATAAGTATGACCTAACTATCCGAGCCCTAAGATAAATTCAGATCAAAATAATACAACAGGAAAATCACATAACAGACTGTATCTTAGTCTTAAGAATCAAATATGCTACTTGTGCTTAATGCAGATAATTCTTGCAAAGTATTTGTTGTACACCTGTTAATGTGACCTTTGATACAACAGCAGAGCTGCCTAACTGCATCATACTACTACTACTACTACTACTACTACTACTACTAATAATAATAATAATAATAATACTTTCATTTCTGATAAATAATAAATGAAACATCACACAAAATACATTTTGGAGACAACACCACTTCATTTTACTTATTTTCTTTGTGTCTTCCTCCAAATAAAAATACAAGCTCATCAAGAGATTAACACACAATCATTAACACGAACAACTGTGTTATACAGCAGTATCTGTTACTGTCTTGACATTTTATCAATACCACCCACAGTACTCCTTACCACAATTCTATTATTTTAATCTAGCATAAAACAAGATTCAGTGCATTAAGCAATTGCTGATCCTCAGAACGGCAGCCTTTCCAATAGCCTACCTGTTTTGTGCATGTCTACATGTCCAACATTTCTAATTTGTCAACGGACCTACTGAAGGGAGGCTGCATTATCTAATTTACAACCTCCAGTGCCACAGTGTGTCTGTCCAGCTGTGTATAATTTACATGGAGTGCTATTGCTTCAGAACTCCAGAGGAAATTGTAAGCCTCACCTTTTCCAAGGAAGGTAAACAACAATTGTTATAATGTCAATCCAGCTATACCATATCATGTGAATTTCTCCAGCCCATATAACAATGCATTACTGGCTCAAAGCCAGCTGTTCTCCAGAAAGACTGTGTTTTCTTGAAGAGTCAGAGCTGGACAGGAATGGGAAACTTTGGGTCAGGGAAATTGCCTGTATAATTCAGAGGCAGATGGATGGTATTACAAAGACACCCTCAATGTTTCAGTCACAATTTGACCTAGCAAGTCAAAATCTCCTTGCAGTTCATTCAAGTCAAGCCAAACTATGGTTTGCTCTTATACCTGTAACAAGCAGGGAGGAAAAGGTCTAATTTTTAATAATAAAAATTGTGCCAGTTCCCTGCCTTGCTAGCTGCTTTCTCTCAAGTTGGTTCTGTCATATCTGTCTTGTCTTCATATACAAACTAAGCTCACTTTCTTATTACCACAGCTATTACTGAACAGGTGTCAATAGCATGCCAGATGTTGCATTTCTTAATTATGAATTATCATGCAAATAAAGACTTTGTTTAAAAATTAGGTATTCTACATTAAACAACTGAAACTTTAGCCTTGGGCTATTTTTTCCTATTATGAGAATCCTGGTAAAATTTATTTTTTTTACATTTACTATTTTCATACTTTTACTGAGGCATTCAAAAGTAAATTGGGGAGAGGGAGAGAAAGAGAAATAGAGTACATTCCTATCTTTCCTATGCAAAATTCTGCTGCTACAACTTGAGATGCCAAGGGATAATTCATATTTAGAGAGAGAGAGAGAGAGAGAGAGAGAGAGAGAGAGAGAGAGAGAGAGAGAGAGAGAGAGAGAGAGAGAGAGAGAGAGAGAGAGAGAGAGAGAGAGAGAGAGAGAGAGAGAGGAGGAAGCTTAGCAGGAATATCTGTTCCACTCAATATTTTTGGTAAGGCCTTGGAGGAGGAGCATGTCTCATGGCCACTCTGTACTTAACACCCACTCTGGGCAGCTGTCCTGCCCCTGAGTGCATTGTCCTCCAACTGGCTTGCCTGTCTGTCCAGCAGCCAGCCAATCGCCTTCTGTCCCCCACCCCTGACCACCCTCTCCTCCTTCCACTTCCCTTTGAGGCTTGGAGGCTGCAGATCATTGCCATGTGAGAGCTGCCTCTGCCATTGAGTTTTCTAATAGCTGCCTGAAGCCTTCTAGTGATACTATAGAGTCTGTTCTGTGAAGCTACCATTTCCCCCCAGCCTGGAGATAAGTTATGATCCCTAGAGGTTGGCATCCTTAAGGTTGCTAGCTCTGGGTTGGAAAATACCTGGAGACTTTGGAGGAAGAGACAGGAGTAGGGTGGGATTTGGGGAAGAGAGGGACTTCAATGCTGGAGAATTCCATCCTCCAAAGCATCCATTTGATCCATGGGAACTGATCTTTTTAGTCTGGAGATAACTTCTAATTCTGGGAAATCTCCAGTCCCCACTGGAAACTGTTATCTCTAATCCCTAGAAGTAAGGGAATCCTTAAAATATCAGCATATTTTCCCATTCCATTTGTCATATAAAAATATAATACTGAGCATCATTTTAAAAATGTGTACCAGTCAAAACTTACCCCTCTACTTTGCTCTCTCCTCTCATTCTTCAGAAAACTGTCCCTTTTACCAATTCAAATATATTGTCTTTGAGGGCAGAAAATATGCATTCAGATCACTTTTAACACACTAAGAAGGGAGCCACGTTCCTGTATATTGTTGGACAGGAGAATCCAGAAGTCAGCAATTTAAAATGTACAATATGTAATGTCTTCCTGTCTGTCTTCATCCGAAATTTCTCAAAGTCCATTTGTTTAGGTTAATTTATTTAGGCTTTATATCCACCTTTCTCCCATTGATTCATAACACAAGGGAGGTAACTAAAATAATTATAACATGCTAAAACTATACATTTTATTTTTAGGAGGTATTAAAACATTAAAAGAAACAAATACAGACTAATAAATGATACAAAACTACCCTATTTACCACCCAGATGCCCAAATGTTTTCCAGAAAAGCTCCATTTTACAGTCTAGCTGGAAGCTCAGAGGGAGAAAGCCCTCTGATCTCTGTCAGAAGGCTATTCCCTATATATGGGGTAGCCCCCTCCCCCGGGCCATTACAGAAAGCACCCCAGAAAAAGCACAGAGAGTAGATCATACTGGAAGGAACAAACACAGAGAAAGTGGCAGTCCTCCAAGGTTATTTCAAAGGCCATTTTATTTCTATATCGTAGACCAGAGCACCACTAAATAAATGATAGAGTTAGCAAACCATGACAACACTCAGTGACCACAGAGTGAATTAACATAGTGAGCAAAGGAGTATGAGTTGAAAATGAATCATAATCCTTTGCCCAGAAAAATCAACCACAGTGAAATGCCAACTTCCTGCAAGCTATATCAAAAAGCCTCTCCCTGATCATGATATATCAAGCATATATCAAGCCAAGCATATTTCAGTGCAACACGCATAGATAAAATATTTATGGCACAGTTTACCAACTTTGTTCTCTGTACCCATACATGTCTCCTCTTGCGATCTCTAGTGGTATTAGTCCATGAAACGTATGCTACTGTAAAGTGGTTTGTCATTTAAGATCGAAAAGGAAACTGTTTCCGCAGAAGGGCTAAAACATGAGTTGCCTCCTGCTTGCAAACATAGGATAGTAAATCTCGCATTTTCAGCCCTCCTCATGGAGAGATCCCTTCTGTTTTTTCCCACTGCCCTGTCACAGCTTTTTGCCCCCCACTAAGGCTGCAAAGGAAAGCAAAACCAACTTCTTCCCCCACTCTTTGGCTTGTCAATCACAGCAAGCCACCAATCACAGCACAGTGGTTATCTCATGTACTGAAACTTTCTCCCCTCCCCCAGCCTCCCATTTTTTTTAAATCACTTCTGTGTTACTATGTGGCAATGCTACAACACAGATGCATTTTTAATTTTAAAAAGTAACACTTCCATGTTGCTATGGAGAAACGCCAGGACAATACAGCGTTCTCCCCCCCCTTGGGGGATTCATGGGGTTGGGACTGTATGTCTGGGTGGATTTGTGAGACATTGGAAATGGTAACTGGAGCTTAAAGAGTGCTTGTGTGTGAACAGTAGGCTTTAAAACAAGCAGCATGCATGCCTGGATGATCAAGAGAAGGCTGCATGATCACCTGCCCACCCCCTTTCCCGTCATTCCCCAGCTCCAAAAAAACACAAATGGAACTGTGTTTTGCCTGGCTGATTTTTGAGAGGCTAAACATGGGAAACTGGAGCCAAGAGTCATCTTGTGCAAACGGTAGGCTTTAAAACAAGGAGCATGCATGCTTGGATGATTGGGAGAAGGCTGCTTGATCACCCATCCCCCCCCCCCTTCCCAGCTCATTCCCCACCTCAGGAAAATAGAAACAGGACTGTGTTTTGAATGCCTGATCCCAAAAAGAATGGACACTTTGCAGAAGATTTTATTTTACCTTTGACAAAGTAGCTTTGCAGTCATGCTGCAAAGTGGACAGTGCCATTTAAAAAAAAATACTTGGAGCAGGAAATGGAGAGGGGAGTTTTATACCTTTCATCCTATTCCATTACTCTATTTTCTACTTACTATTTCAATTACACTCCAGATTGGCCCTCTTATACTATTACCAAAAATCCAACAAAATAGTTCCATTCCAACCATGAATAGTTTTCTTCCAATCTTCTTTTTCTTTTTTTAAACAAAAACCATTTTAATAAGGAATGAGAGTGCATTTTTCTCTTCCCTCAGCCTAGTCATTTAAGGAGTCCACTGTGATACTTTTCATAATGTGTTTCTAATAAGAGTTCCATTAATCTTCAAAGCTGAAAAGTTTCAGGAACTCCATCAGGTAGAACAGTGTTCCCAAAATAACATGGGATAGTAGCAGCTAGGAAGTCCGGTCATATTCATTGAATGAATTCATAATCATTTGAATATACTGTAGGGTTCCCAGGTTCCCCCCCCACCCCCCACCCCGGCCACCAGCAGGAGTCAGGTATGTAGGTTTGCCAGTTCCAGATTGGGAAACCCTAGGACGTTTGGGTGTGGAACCTGAAAAGTCGAGTGACCTCAGTGGGATACAATGTCATAAATACACCCTCCAAAGCAGCCATTATTTCCAGGGAAACTGTAATTAGATTACCTGTAATTCCAGAAAATCTCCAGCCCTCCTGGAGGTTGGCATCCCTAGTACACTACAAATTGAGCATAAAACAGAATGTATTACAAAGAAAGTGCACAGATGAGCTCAGTTATGAAAACATCTTTTGCCTTGTGTGACATTTAAGTGAAAATGCAATGAGTGCCAATTTCATCTTCCGGTATAATTAATTATAGGGACCAAAGTAAGGTGTGCTAGAGAAAGCATCATTAAGCAGGCCTAGTCAGAAATCTATTCAATGGGGATAATTTGCAGAGTTCTTTGGTTTATACTGCAAGGAGGTTTTTACCCCCAACTCAATTCAATCTCTGCTATAGACTCTGTATTTAAAAACAAGATCTCTAATTGGAAGTAGTCTGTTATTTTAATGATAATCAGCTATTGGCCATGTCACACAAGGCATCCTCTTTCAAAACATTGTGGTGAGAAGGAGATTGACATTGTTGTGCCTCAGGCTGCATATTTTGAAAGATTCCAGGGCTTGAACTAGAATGTTTCCGCCATGGCAAGTCATGCCATCCCATAGTTGCAGGCATGGACCAATGTAAGGCCCTAAAGAGCAATTGATGATTGGCATGATGTGCTTTGCCTGGATGATAAATGCCTTCACCTGTTTCTCAAGTTCTTCTGACTCATTGCCTAAAACATCATGCCCACTTTTCAGCCCTGATGTTCCTTCATTATTTATAACAGTTTCTCTGCACTTTTTCCTTTTGACCTTCAATTGCCAACTCCAACCTGCTCCTACAATATTTAATCCCATGCTTTCAATAACCAAGGACATCAACTTGACAAACCTTTGACTTTAGCTGTTGTACTCAAAATATATTTTTGATTACTCATGTACCTTCTATCTATTATAATTATCAGTCTCAGTTGTAGAAACATAAGAAAAGGATCCATGTAACACCCTGTTTCCAACTGCGACAAGTAGGTGCTTCCTGAATGACTTCCTGAATGACTAACGGCAGGAGATGAAGGCAAAACCCCTCTCCCATGTATCCTCTGGTGTTCAGATATTATAGTAGCCATACAATACAACAGCAGCTATTTATAAATGTCCCCCTCATGAATTCTTGAAATCTTTTAAAAAGTTTCAATTATGTGCTCTGTTAAATACTATTTCTAGTAATCTACGCTGAGCCTATTGCCAATGAATTCCCTTGGATGACTCTGTGCTAGTATTATAAGAAAAGAAGAAAAGTCTCCCACTAGTCACTTTCTCTGTACTTTTGGTAATTTTATACCCCCTGCCATGTTCCTCTGCAGTTTTTTTTCTTCTTCTAAAATGAAATCCCTTCTGGGGAAGGTGCTCCAAATCCTTGATATTTTGGGTTACTTTACATTCTTGTTCAGGATCTACGATCAACTTAGAATGTGTTTTTTTGATTGCTAAGTTAATGTTTTTGGTGAACTGCTACTGATGACCCTGAGATCTTATTCCTGGATTGCTGCAGTCAAATCAGGACTGGTCAGCATATACATGAAATAAGGATTTTTCTTCTCCAGTGTGCATATGTTTGTTACATAAAATTTCACTTGCTATTTGGTTACACAATCAGAAGGGATTTTTCTGGAGTTCTACACAGCCAACTTTCACTATGGATTTCGCCCTGTCAAAAAACTTTGTTTCTTCAGAATGCCCAATTTCCCACACATGGCCCCTAGGTTGCTATGGCTGCTGAAAAAGGGAAGGCAAAGGCCCATCCTCTCTATGTGACATAGTTCTGATATGAATTAGACCCCATCTAAACTTAACAAAGGACCCAGGACCTGCTGCAGCTAACCTGAACTTCCATCTAAAATAATGTTAATATGTTTATATTCATAATGTTGGATCCAACCAGTTTTTCTATTGGTGAAATAGGAAAGAGATCATCCACTTCCATTACCATAAAGGTATGCTGGAAACCATGGTATCTGTGAGCAAAAATAACATATATAGTAAGGACTGAAGCAAGAAGGGAAAACAGGTGAAATTGTGTAAAAAACTGCCTAGAACCAACCCTCTGAGAAATCCATTTTGAAAATTTTGAAAATTTCCCATTTAACCTGTATCTGCCTAATAGGGATGTGCATTCAGAGACTTCTACTCTAAATATACTCTTCCAAGCTTCAAGTTCCAAGTCTTAGAACTGATGTTATTTTTCATTAATGAATGGAAGTACAAATCAAGAGCAGAAGACAGCACATTTAGGGAGGAAGTAGCCTTTCCATCCATATGTCACAGGAAGAATTACATTTTGGCCTTGCTCATGATTCTTCCATGGAATGTACCAGAATTAGTTTATTTTTAATGAACTATTTGCATCATGTCATGGAATATATAGTGTGAAGGTATATATGGACAAGTCCAAGTTCAAATCCCTGCTCAGCCGTGAAACTAGGCATGTGGCTCTGGATATGTCCTATTTCTTACTCTAACGTGACTCCCTAGGTTGTGAGAAAAATGCAATACATAAGACCAAAAACCTGTAAGCAGTAGTACTTTGTACACCGGAGACTGCCACTGCTGCTACTTCAAAACATAAATGGCATTTTATTTTGCAAATGCAGCCCTTCTGCACACCATTTTCTTCAGCTGATGTATTTTTCTTCTTTGTTTTTTTCCTCACCTTCAAGTACTGTGGGCCTTCGCTATCTATTATTTCCAGGAATCCTGCCAATGAAATCTCATTTCTATCAGACAACAAGCATCCCCCCCTTACAATTCTGATCAGAGGACTACTAAAGCAAATACAATGAGGCCCATTAAAAGGTGAGAGAGCTGAATACATAACCCTGTCAGATGCGAGGATCAAAATGGCTCATAATATAAAAGCTCTACAAACAGAGCATGAGTTCACCTGAGCTGCACTGCAATGGAGGAAAGCTGCAGGTTGAATGGGAAACTCCCGTGACTGATCTGAATCCTTCAGTGTCCTCTTTTGTGTTTATGTTCTGCATTTGTAATGTTCCTTTTGTTTTTTCTTCCCTAGGTTTTCAGGTAAGTGTACTTTTACTAAAGTGCACGCATTAGCAATGAACTTTGGTCACGTGAAAGATTCCTCTTGCTCCTTCATGTCCTTGTGACAGGCCATCAAAAGGCAGAATGGCAGGAACATGCATGGAGCTGAATGAAAGATGCTCTCATCCACGTGGATGGGTTTCACACAGTGGGCGGTTCAGACCATCAGACAATGGTCCTTCTCTTTTCAAGGCCAAGTAGCAGCAGTACTGGGAGCCTGTCAAAAACAGCAGTACAGATTACCGTGCTACCATGTCAGAAAAGGCTGCTGGTGATGTATATACAGACAGAGAGAAAGGGCGGGAGATGGAGACTTAAATGATAACTTCATTTGAAGGATGCATTCAAGTAGCTTTTCCTTCTGAGTCATAGTGAAGATGATGCTGATAAACTTCGGCATATTTTAAGACAGTCATATTTGACAAACCCTTTCACTGTTAATTTGGTGACAAGCAGATTTTTAAAATAACAATATCCACGAGGTTTAAATAAGCATTTGTGAAGCAAAGTAAGTTAAGCCATTGTCAGTTAAGATGCCAATAAAAAATTTCAACAAAAAATCACACACTTCAAAAGATGCTTTCATTATTCCCTATTTTATAATTGGACTTAAAAAATTGCAGACTTCTAGTTTATTGTTATTATTAGCAAAGAGTTACCTGTACCATTCATGTGCCTGAAATTGTCACATTCTGACTTTTTCAGAACATGGATTTAAAGTCAGTAATACATGCAATTTGCTAGTTATGTGTTTTGAAGTATTAAAGAAATGCTTCAAATTTACTATAGGAAGAAATATGACAGGAAGAAGAAGTTCTCATATAGTTATGCTAGAAATAGAAATACATTCATATGTCTTCCCAATTGTTAAGATGAAAGAAAATGGCATTTTACTGCATCTGAATAGTGTTGTTATTTTGGTTGGTGTTACATCATTTATATTTAGGTTGATTATTGGTAATTCAGTAATATGCATTGACTTTATACAGTAAGGGTATTTCATAGTTCTAATATGTAACACTATATTTGAATAAGAGAACTAGGACTACTACATAACTGCTATTGAAATTTTTGTATAGAGTCAAAGAAAGAGTCAGTTGCATGATGCAATCGATTATATTCTTTGATAAATCAGAATCCTTCTGTTATATTAATATTAAGGAAACAATGCAATCCTATTTTTTTAGTAAGCATTAAACACTTATATTTGTCTTCAATTTGAAATACACAGAAAACAATTTTTTGGTCTTTCCATATTGCAGTGGTCCCACATTTTCTAAAAGATGAAGCAATATGAGAGATTTCCATATGACATTGCTGCCAATCACTTTGCCCTTTTGCCCTTTCCACACCAGACCATCTCAATAAAACCTCAAGCAAAAATATTCATTTTTGAGTCGTTTTCTTAGTGATAATTCCAAACATATCCTTTCTTCTAGTCCTTTCATTTTAAATATATATCATATATATATACTAAAAAACAACAACAACCCAGGAAACTGCCTTAGATAAAAAGAACAGACCCCCCCCCCCCTTCCATAAAGCCAGAACCCAAAAGCAGAATCAGTTTGTGCCTCTGGTTATTAAACTAGCAGATCTACTGTACTTTAAGCCAGAACACTTGATTTTCTCATATAGTTGAAACACAAAGCTTCGGGTTTTTTTCATTCTGTTAACACATCCATTGACATCACTGCTACATTTTGTCTCCAAAATAGCCAAATCCTGTGCTTATTGAAATTTTCAGCCATATATATATATACAAACTTTGAAATCTCATAAGCCCTTCTTTTCCTCAAGACCCAGTAAATGGATAGGAGAGAAGGCCTGGATGAGGAGCCCTCCAATCTGCAAAACAATCCTGCTCTTGTAATTTGCAAAACAGGCACACAATGGGGTCTTTTAAGATACGGAGAGAAGTACATGGAAATAAACCCATTCAAGCAATTGACCAAACCTTCCCCCCCTCCCAAAATAAATAAAATACATATCATTAAGAAGTGTCCACACTACCACCTTGTGGAATCTTCTCGCAAAAACAGCACCTGCTAGAATTGATCCCCGCCCCCCCTCCCAAAAAAAGTTATTTCCACCCCTGTGTGAAAATTAGCACCGCACCGGGGCAAAGAAGGCTTGTCTGGCTATTCACTGGGGGGCGTCTACCTAGGCCAGCAGCAGACGCCACCCCCCTCCCCTCTCTCTCTCTCTGAAAGGACTGCACCACCCTGTCGAGCGAAGACGGTAATTAACAACTTAATGAAGGTAACCTCTTCCCAATGGACGCCGCCGGCGTTCAAAATCTCCTTCCAGCAAAATGCAAAGCAGGAAACCGCAACGGGCACCTCCCCCCTCCGCCCCCCCCCCCGGTAACCAGAATACCAGTTTGCAAACACTGAAGCGAAGAAGAAGAGAGACTCCAGTGCCTTTCAAGTGCGGCTGCCTGCTTAGAAGATACAAACAGCCGGAGGCGGCCAGTCACCTCGAGGATTTCCCGTTCGGAGCCTGGGTTAACTTGCAAAACGCCCATCAAACGGGGCCACTAACTGTTGCTGGCGGTCGCATTTCACTTTACCCTTGGGCTGTAACTGCAGCGGCGGCGGCGGCAGTTGTTAACACCTGACCAATGGCTCGGGAGGATGAAACGGGGGGACTGGAAAGCGAACTTCGCCTGGAGGGGGGCGGGAGGATCGGTTGCCGACGGAGGCTGAAGGAAGCCTAAAGAACGTGCAGAAATGCGTCCAAACTAACGAGGGGTCCACGGAGCTGGGAAGCGATTCACCTGCCTGCCTGCCTGCCTGCCTGGCTGGACCTGGGCTGTGAGACTGACGCCTGTCTGCAGCAGGGACTTCCCGGGGTCTGCAATGGGGAGACCGGGAGCGTCCGCACCCGCTGGGGTCTTCCTTTCCTGCAGTCTCGGGGATCAGCGAGGTCCACGGGCTGAGCGGGGCGGGGGAGGGGGGAGGCAGGGGGACGCTTTCGCCCAAAGGTAGGGGGAGGAAGTTAGCAGCCGATCTCCACGACCCCCTTCATGGGTGGCTGCAGAAGGGACAGATCGTCATTCACGGCGCCCTGCAGAGTGGAAGGGGGGGGGGGTTAATAAGGAAACGAAGGCAGCTGCAGTGCAGAGAAGGAGGGGGCAGAAATAAAAGAGCGCAGGCGGTCCCAGGATGCTGGGCATTGAGGCAAGGCGGGGGGGAGGGAAGGATACTCGAGAAACAGGTCTGGGTTTCTTAACTTCCCATTGAAAAGTCAAGAGTTGCCCGCCGTCTCAGGCAGCGGAGGGAGGCGGCAGCTTTCCTGTCCAGGGAGAGAGATTTCTTGAAGAAACCACTTCACCCCCTTCCCCGTACGCATACCCAGAGGATCCCGCAATCCTGCCTCCCCTCCCCCGCCGTCCTGCCTCCTCCTTTGCAGGGAAGGCTATTGGTTCCCCCTCCCCCTCTTTATTCCCCTCCCCACCACCACACCACGCACCGAGGGAACAAACAGTCAAGGAGGAGGGGGCGGGTGAAGAGCACCCACCCGAATGCCAGCCTGAACATCAATCACGTGCATTATCCCATGCATCAAACGGGGGGGGGGGGGGTCAGCTTCCACCAACCGAGAAAGGAAAAGGACTCGTCTCAACAAGCCTGCAGACGAGGTCCACCTCTGGACCTCCCAAACCACCCCTTGCTAAGTGGGGGAGGCAAGGGGGGGGGACGACGGGAAGACCACAGCACGACGCGCCCGTGTTTGCGAAGCTCCTAGGACCCCCCCCCCTCGTCCTTCCTCCCACCAGCAGCAGCAAAGTGCGCGAAGGTGCTTCCGTGCCCAATCCCCCGATCTCCTTGCCCTGGCTTTCAACTGGACTGCAGCGATTTTCCTCCTCTCCGCCACGCTCTCGGGTGGATTTGTCTGTGAAGCCAGAGCTACTTTGTAAACATCTCACACCGAGCCCCGGAGCCTTCCGAAAGAGCCGACTGCAGCAAAGCCCCCCCCCCGCTCCCCCCTCAGTTCAGAAGAGTGGTCCGGGAATGAGGCGCGCTGGGGGGGGGGGGCGGGGGGCAGATGCATAAATGACATGGAGACCATCTGTGGTGGTGGGAGGGAGAAAGAGAAAGAGGCACATCGCTCTCCCTCCCGCCCCCCCCCCTTTGTAAAAGGGTGGCAAAGCAAAAAAAAAAGAAAGAAGGAGAAGGGGGGGGGGAAGCGCAGAGATGACTGCAGCAAACCCGCTTCTCTCTCGAGTACCAGCGGCAAAGGAAGGGGAGAAAAACGGACGTCTGTCTGTACCTACCTTTGCCGAGGGAGGATAAATGCCGCTGCTCGGCGGTCCTTTTCCAGCCGGTTTCTCCCGGGCGACTCGTAGCAGAATATCACAGAGCCCGGTTTACCGGAGTCCAGCCCCCCGCCTTTTCCTTTTTCTTTCGGTGAAATCCAACACGATTTTTCCCGTCCAAAGGAATGCAAGAGCCCTCCAGAGAAGGAGGGACAGCGAACAAACAAGGAGCAAAAACCCGGCAGCGACGCTAGGTCGGAAAGAACGCGGCGCTTTCGCGTGGAAATGACCTACATTCGAGAGGGAAATTCATGACAATCAGCGCAAGAAGGAGCGTTGGATCTGTGAGTAAGAGCTCTGATTGCCTATGCGGGGAGACAGCGACAGGGAGAGGAGACTGATCGGCAAGGAAAAAAGCGAGATTGAAGAGGGAGAGGGGTCCAGGCTGTACCAGGCTCTCTCCTTCTGCTATTGGACCAAACTGAATGAAATTTACAAAGCCAGCAGCCAATAGATCTCTGCAGTCGGCCCCATCACTACAGAAACCATATCTACATCTACAACCTAATGCAAAGAGCATCTAATCCTGGTGCAAACCTGCTGTAACAGAATTATCAAGGGTGTCTGAATGGATGAACAGGTGGGCATTTAGCACATGTAGATTTTTTCTTTTTTCTTTTTTTTTAGTCCCTTCCTTCTTTCTATTCTAGCATCATCCTCAACACACTGTGTTAACTCCTTAATACCAGGTCTCCTAAAATGGTGTTTCCAGTACCAGCAAAGCATATTTGCATGAGACTAACAACCTTCCCCAAATAACAACAAAATTATTGGACCCAGTGGCATGATTACAGAATATACTGCTGGCATGCCCACAGGCATAGGCTTCAGAATAGATCCCTTGAATGTGAAGGATTACAAAATTATCACAGACATGCACAAACACACACCACTGGACTCCGTTTACCAACAAACGCCATCTAACCCCCTTAAAACTGGCAGCCACCAAGGGCAACAAGTATCAATCATAGCTAATTAGTTACTCTGGTTTGTAATGCTGGAAGCCCTGAAACCATTATCAGCTCTTGAAATTTCCTTCAGGCATATATTCACCAACAGGAATGTCCACAGAGTGGCAAGAGAATGACTGTGCACCATGTGAGTTTGCAATGGCATGTGAACTGCGTGTGGTATTTGTGCCTAGCATGATTGCTAACCATGACATCACAGCAACCCACATGGGAACTTTTTATGCTCTCTCTTGTTGATGTGGAAGCAATGTAGGAGCAGCCATGCTACTAAGTACACACTACTAAGTACACACTACTCTGGTTTCTCTTCAGATTGCATAAATCTTCGCCTTTTACTAAAGATTCCCACTGCAGTATGCAACGTGATGATGATACATTTTTTTTATTTTTTAGCCCACCCTTCCAAATGCTCAGGGCGGGTACCATCAATAAAATCAACCAGCCCTTCTAAAATACCCTGACAGGGGAGTCCTCTAGAAGGGAGTTGGATCTTCTAATTTCTCCTCCTCCTCCTAGTGGTGAGGCCAACTGTTTGGTGAGTGTTATTGTAGGCTATGACCATAAGCCTGGTGGAACAGTTCCATCTTACATGTATTTTCAGAACATAACTAACTACCTAGCCTTTTCTGTATGACTATGGTCTTCATTCCAACCCAAGCCCAGATCCAAACTTAAAATGTTTATACATGAGGAAGTAGCCTTCATTCTTCTACTTCTCACTTCATATCTAGGGAGCTATTAGCTTATCTATGTCCATCTTAGAGGCTCCCACTAACGCAACCAAGTGTTATGTATGATGAAACCCCTCATCGATGGACTGTCATGCAGTGCCCAACAACCTGTGGCCTTCTCTAGCAGTCGAGGCTTATGCCAAAGCCAGACTCCCAAGTTCTCTAGTCAGCCATGACTCAGGCCTGGCCACACTCCATTTTCAGCTTGACCAACCAGCAGCAACCCTTGTGTTCTGCATTAATTCCTCCCCTGCTTCATTGTATTGCTAATCCAGTGGCCAGCACAGTCTGATGCACCTTAGGCCTCTTGCTCTACCTCTTTGTCTTCATATCTGTTGCTCAACATAAGCCACTCTGCCAGGAGGGAATTTCCCTCCACGGAACTAGCTAATCTCTTGAGAACCCTGGAACTGTCCCATTGTACTACGATGGTTTCCTTTCTTTGGAGCCATCAAATCCCACCCACACCCACCTCCTAAACCATTGTCTCATCCCCGAGACAGCCCATCCTGTGTACATCCAATCTCTAGCACACACCACCCTCCAACTGGGTATAAAAGCCCTGTTATGGCAAGTCACTTTGCCAACTCTGGAACCTTGGATCCAGAGAGCATGACATACTGCTGAACTCTGCCATCTCTGTCTCCGCCTCTTCAGGAACTGGTAACTATTCTTCCATTGACCGTCTACCCCGAACTCTTTTCCTTTCAATCCTTTATTTCCCCATCTGTTGGACTGATAATGTGCTTGTTATATGTTTGTCTACGTCTATTTATTTTACTTTCTATTGAATAAAGACTGATCCTTATATATCTGTTGTCTGCCTCAAGTTCATTGGATACAATGACCTGGTATATATAGGCTTTTTGATCTTTTAAAGTTACCTGACCTCTTGTAAGCCATTTCCCCAAACTTGGCATGTATCTCCTGACACGACCAATTCAGGTAACACAAGGGACCTTGGACTAAGTGGTGAGGCACAACCACACACTGGATCGAGGCACTGGAGGAAAGGACATGTTTGGGATTATCACTAAGGAAAGAGAGAAAGAAAGCTAATTTGTTCAAAGACCTGGTAATATTTCTAAAGGAGAAGGAGAAGAGAATCACTGTTTCATAAGGGGCAGCCATATTCTGCTTGGCTTTGACAGGCAATGTAAAAAAAAAAAGAAGGTCCTGTTAGACAAAGAGTTGAGCAGGAACTGGAATGGATGTGTTTCCATATATATATATATATATATATATATATAAATGGATCCTCTGTTTGTGATCTTAAGTAATGTTTGTAGTTAAAGGCGCAAACTAATTATTGGGAGTCTTTGATCAATGCACTGCCAAACACAGGGCAAGCTGAGTCTTCTCGCTGGGATAATTGTTCTCCTCCTGTAAGTGTGATTTAATTAGCTGCAACCTTACTTTTCTTCTTCTGACATTCTGCCTTCTTGGCCAAAGATCTATTTGTTTGTTAGATTTGGAAAATAAATAGAGGGAAGCTAGCCAAGCACTAAAGTGGGTGTGGGACCATGAACCAATTGAAAGCAGCTTTGTAACACTGTGATCCCCATACCTGGATCTCTCTGCTATATCTCTTTGTACTTGCTGAGGACATGAGTCTGATCTGTAGCCTGTGTTCCTTTGTTTATCCAGATACACCCATCTTATTACACTGGGTTGGGTTTCTATTTCACTACAATGCTCCCAAGAACATCTGTGTTGAGTAAGCCCAGCATGAAACCCAAAATCACGCTCATGAGAACCTAAACTGTTCTCTCAGGTCAGTTCAGTTAAGCAGCAGTAGGAAGTTGTTGGGTTTTGGTACAGTTTATATAATCTGACCTGAAGAGGGCATAAGAGTCCCAAGCACTTTCATGATAGTTCAGGTTGTGTGACCTCATAAAACCTTACTTGCAAGGATGCCAAAACTATATGAGTAATGTGTAAAAGCACCTGCCCAGAGCAGAACCAAGGTGTGGTTTATCAGGGTAGGAGGGCCTAAATCAGCATGTGAGGCTTGTGCATCATTCGGTGCACCTTACCTTCCTTCCATAATTCTATCCCTACCAGTGTTAATTCCAATACACCACTTCTCATATTGTCATAATATAAATTTACACACATGGTTCTCATTAACAAAACCCGAGGACTGAGCTGGTATTCAACTGAGTTTTGTTTTAAATGTACATATCAATTTTTATTTTGATATTTCAGCAGTCAAGGGAAATATTTGTGGCAATCAAAGGCCTCATAAACAGAGCCAACAATAGATCAAAAGTAATTATACGTATAAATTCAGAGCATGTATTCTCCTGGTACCAAGTGTGTTGAATATTAGGTGCCATGTAAAGATATAATTTACTTAAGCATCACTCATGACTAGCTTTGCAATTTTAGTCCTGGTTACACACTGCTATACTTTCTGATCTCCCCCCCCCTTAAAATTGTGCAGCTAGTGATTTTGTTCATATCTCACATTCTGTATTTATTGATTTATTGATTTATGCATTTTTAAAACACCGTTCTCAGCAAACTAGCTTGCGGTGGTTCACAATAAAACATAAAACATCTAATAAATCTAATAAATACAACATAATCCTAAAAACATCATAAAATACAATCCCCCATAATCCTCAAAATATCACAATCAATAATCAGCATGGCAGTAACAATATAAAATATAACATTACCCAACACTTCAAAGCCCCTGTCACTAGTATGGGTCCCAATCAAAATTGGTGTTAGAACAACCAGGGAATAGATGACCAACATCTGGAACAAGTCTAATACTGGGCCCAGGAAAACCAGGGGAGGGGGGGGC
Source organism: Paroedura picta (assembly GCF_049243985.1). NCBI lineage: Eukaryota > Metazoa > Chordata > Lepidosauria > Squamata > Gekkonidae > Paroedura > Paroedura picta. The sequence goes on along the minus strand of NC_135374.1, from coordinate 81,222,647 downwards.
TGGGCTCAAACCCCAGGATCACAACCTGGCCTCAACCAAACAGCTGGTAGAAGAGCTCCATTTATTCTTAAGGGATTAAAAAAACACACACACACACACATCCTTAGCTTGATTTATGTCATGGATCGTGCTGTTAAATTTACTGTATTTTTTTCCTATTTTATTTGATGATATATATTAATTGTCTCTTGATTTATTGTTTTTATTTGTCAACATACTTCCAAGAATCTCAATTGTATTGGTTCCACACTACTGGTTATGTCTGGAATTGCCAGGATATGTCCTTACAGTCCTTAATGAGAAAACGGTCAATGTTCTCAGCAACCTGTTGCATCCCGTTGCGTTCTATGTTGATTTCTTGACTTCATCCTGACTTGGTATGTGACAATTTTTTCAAAAGCTGACTTGCACGTGTAGCATCAGGCTTTTCAGAGTGGATATTCAAAGGCTATTGAGTTTTCCGAGAATAACTGTTACTTATTTTTTCTTCTTCTTTCCTTCTGTCTTTGTAATGAATTGCTTCCCACTTCCTTGCAGTCAGTCAGTGGCAAATTACGGATTGCGAATTCTTTTTTGCATTTTAAATCTTTCAAGGCCTGAGACCAACATATATGAGGAACTGCCTCTCCTTGCATCAACTCCTTGTATCAACTCCAAGAAATTCCTACTAAACATACCATCATAGAGGACAGTAACAAGAGCTGTAGCCTGGACATGAGCTTTTCATTGACTTGTCAATTGACATTTTTTTTTAAAAAGTAGATAATCAACCTTCTCACTCAAATTCCAGAGGCAATACAAGGGGGAACTTTTGGAATGACTATTTGGTAGATGGGAGATAGGAGTAAATATATAAATATGAATGACTGAAATATATTTACTTTATTTATGCCTTCTTGCCTTTCTCCATAATATTAGGAGCAAAGCAGCTTACATAATTGCCACCTCCATTTTATTATTTCATTAACTAAAAACAACTATCAGCTCATATTGGATGCAAGAGGGTGCTTAAGTACAGTTTTCCACTTTGTAACCAACCAAACTCATTGCTCATTTTCAGATGTTATTTTAATAATTTATTTTATTTTTACTAAGCTATTGACATCAAATATATATATATTTTAATGTGATCAATTATTCTGGCTGGATTCAAAGGGAGACATTTAAATATACAACTTTAATAATTCATAATTTATTATTCAGGAATTCAAGAGGAACAGGAAATAATTATTAGAAGCAAGAAATTAACAGATGGAAGTGGAGCCTTTGCTGAATGAGATTTATTTCTAAATAGACAAAGAGTAGGCTGCTGTCCATAGGTACAGGTTTGCACCACCAGTTTCTTAGCTACTGAGATTCATGGATAGTTGAGAAGATTACTAAACTTGCAGATAAGGGACATCAAAAAGGTTTTCAAGAAAGTGTCTCACCAAATTCTCTTGGGTAAGTTTACCACTCTTGGAATAACAGGATGTGTCTTCTCAGTTAAAAGAGCTAATTAAATGAAAAGAAGTAGGCAGCAAGAATAAATTGAAAGTTCTCACAATGGAGCAGAGAGTAAGAATGAATGGCCAATTGAGCAGTAGAATTCAACAAGGATTATTATGGGGAAAGATGCTACTTAATTTGTTCATAAATAATCTGGAATTGAGGGATGAACAGTGCAGTGGCCAAGTTTGCAGAGGATACCAAATTATTGGTGGATAACAGTAGAGTGTGAAGAGATTCAAGAGTCTTTCTCTAGATTGGGTGAGTGGATGACAACATGGGAAATGCACACTTGAACAGGACAAAAAAATCCTGAGTTTATGCTGTTGTGGTCTGAATTGGTAGAGATGGAGAGGGAAGAGTATCTCGGGACTATAATAGATAGCCTGAGAATGCTGACTCATTGTGCAGCAATGGTGATAAAGAGGAACACTATGTGGGAGATTGCTAGGAAAGTGATTGAAAATTTAGCAGCCAATTTTGTAATTTCCCTGTAGAGATCCTTGGTGTGGCCCTATTTGATATGTGTGTACTGTTCTGGTCTCTTCAGAAAGATTTTGCAAAGGTGTAAAAAGTTCAGACCAAATCAACCAGGATGATTAAAGGGCTGGAACACCTTTCCTATCAGGAAAAGCTAAGAAGTCTTTACAGTTCAGGAACAAAAATGGCTATGGGGGTGTACAGTAGCAGTTTAATTTTAAATTATTTAATTTTTCTATAATCATTGATCAGCAATAACATAATCAACAGTCAGCAATACATAAAATGAAATATGCACATACAGTTTAAAAACTTGCTATAAACTAAATTCCATATTACATGCATAGTTAATAACAAGATTTATTCTGGTGGTTCCTTATTAAGCAAACCAAGGTACAAAATTTGACTACCTTAAAGACTACCTTAAAGTTTCTTTACAGTGATCTGAAAGGGGGACGGGACTCCCCAAACTTGTTATATGTATTTAGAAAATTGCTTTGAATAAAGGTGAGGTATAAGAATCCCCTTATAAAATGAACAATACAATAGCACATATTTAAATATCTCTCTACCAGAATTATAGATGGGGAGGCAAAATTTGATAGCAATAACTCTTTTCCCTCTCAATATATTCAAGCACAGACAAAAAAGAAGTGTTCCTTTATTAAGTAAGCAAGCAAGGTACCCTAATTCAATAAGTAAGTCAGTAAGGTACCTTAGGGCCAGGGTGACTGAATGTCTGTCTCCTCCCATACTATCCAGATTATCATCAGATCTGACTATTAATTCCTGGTCTTTGTCCTGAAAGTCAGAGTGGAGGAACCATGAATTTCTTGCTGTGGCATCACACCTCTGGAACACCCATTTACTTGATGCTCTTTTTAAAAATAAAAATTTTAATTTAAAACACTTTTATGCCACCTCGTGTCTGTTCTCCTGAGCAGACCTCTAAAGATAGCCAGAATAGTCAGGTAGGTTCACATATAAGTAGGAAGTCCTTCAGGTATGCTGAGTCCAAACCATATAGTCCTTTAAAAAGTCCATACATCCAGCAGCCAAAAGATCAGTACTGGGCACCAGCTTACAGTTTCCATTGCAGTTTTGATTTTGCTGGAACCACAAGATACAGCTGAATATTAGTGTACATTGGTGGCAACTCAGCTCAGATCTTAAGATGATCACTCCCCGCAGCTCCACATAAATACTGAACAGCATGGAGGAGAAGATGGAAACTTGGGAGGCCTGATGGGCAAGACAAGAAGGGCCCAGCACCACACTCTAAAACCTTCCTTTTTATTATTATGTTTTTCATGTATAGAAACATAGCTATGGTAGAAGTATGGAATTTCATCCCCAGGGAGATTTATCTATCTCCCTTAGTTATTGTTGTCTGCCCACAGGTTGTTCTTTTTCTGAAATTCAATAACATACTAGCCACCTCCTATGCTATTACTATCTTTCCTTCAATATAAATTATGTAATAATTATGAAACCACTGAACCAAGTCTGGAATGCTTAAGACATGTTATGTTACTAACATTAATAGTACACTGATGTCTCAGAGATTCACGAACACCAAATTTATTGAAATTTTAGAGTGGAGTTTTCCAACTCCAACTATAAATTACATGTATATGTGTGTTCCTTAGAAACCATAGAACATCCTGGTTTGTTCCTGTCAAATATAGTTTATTGCACATATTGTTTCTGTAGACTGAAATAATAGTAAGAGATTCTGTCAAGGCTGATCCTGCTTGCTATGAGAGAACCATTCCCCTGTCTTGAACCTGAGGCCCTGCAGTAACATTAATAATATAGCCAAGCTTAACCTGGGTTTGGATCAGTGGACTGAACATGCCATAAAGAAAAACAAGCTTTATTAGAAATAACTTCTTTAAAAAATTACATCATTCCAGGTAGGAGGGGATTAAGCAAGCAAAAACAACAAAGCTAACTTTTTGAATACACTTACTGACTAGACTTTCTGCAGCTCAGAACTTCTTAAAGCTTTAGCAAATTCAGTCTAAAAAAAGCAGCAAAATTCAAAGTAGATGCAGCATATAACAAACACAGGTAAAAGAACAGGGAAGGTAAATAGGATATGGAATAGGAGAATAGGAATAAGATCCAGCAAGATAGATGACTATTTATAGAAAATGGGGACCATGGCTTTCCTGACCTTCTTCAACCAATCATCATGCTGTCTCCCAAGAGTCTTCTGGAAGATGAGAAATACATAGTCTAATTCACTTGAAACTTAGGGGAGTGTTTTTAGTGGAAGGATAGCACTAACTACTGCAATTTTGGTGCTACTTGCTTGAAAAAATATCCTCTCCAGGCTCCTGGAAAGATTTCCCATAAAAATAATGGACCTGAATAATTTTGAAATTCTAGGAAAAACCCAAATATTAAACTGGTATTATAGATCTGAATAATCCAGCATGCTGACAATTATATCCTTTCTAAAATGCAATCCTCCACAAAGGTCATATTTTGCAGGGTACTATTTGTATTCACATGTTTTTCCTGCTCCTGTTCCTGCTAAATTCTGATCAACTTGAACCTGGATCCTGCAACAGATCTGCAATGTTCCTTTTTTTCTGACTCAAAACAGCTTTTATCCAGATGCTGTCATCTGCACTTGAATCATTCAAATTGTCAGTCTACTTTCTCCTTCCTGTTTGATTGAGGGGGGGCATCTACTTGCCAGTGCCTGTGGGCACATTTTAGCTAGAGTGTGTGTGTGTGGGGGGGAGAAGCAGGGGTTGTGTGAGGCTCTAGCCAGTTGGAGAGGGGTTTATTTCCAGCCCTTTGTACCTCTACTCTACAGCCAGAGCCTCATGGGAAAGGGGAAGTGCCAGAGCATAAGGTTTCTTGTTGATTTTTTCTTTTGCTGTCTGGCTCTGCTGCCACAGCAAGCAGAGGAAGGGTAAGTGGAGGTGGCAGCCTCAGGGAGAACAATGAAGGCTTAGCTGGGCTAGGAGGAGGAGAGAAAGAAAATCCTAAAGGCAAACATCTGCATGAAAATGGGCTGTTGGAGCACTTTTCTCCAATTAAACTGATCATATTCACTCTCAGATATCCTGGGGAAAGATGGCATAACTAGAGTGGGGATAGAAAGTTGCAGTTGGAATAATTAACCTGATTGACAACAGACTGGAAATCAAATCAGGTGAAAATTGCTCTTTTAAACTTGAGCTGATAGAGGATGCAAAGCCCAGTGCAGATAAGACCCTGGTTTGCATCCCTTAAAACAAACTATAGAAACACCAGTTCAAGAACCACTGTGTTTCTGAAAAGCTTCAATCAGAGACAGAATGTTTATTAATAATTTTATACAGAGGAAGGAATCTAGTGATAGAATACAAACTATTTATCTTCCTAAGTGCTCATAGTCAGGATGCAGCTTGATTATGCATCTGTGCCTTTTGGAACTAGGATGCATACTGATATGTGGTATTCCATTAGTATTTTATAAAGTCTTTCTTGGAAAAATAGTCTATTGACAATAAATATGTTATACTGTTTAAACTACCAAATGAATTAAAAAAAACCCGAAGATGTCATACCTTGCTATTGTCAATATGAATGCTATGCACCAAGGTTGTAGCAAGGGGTGGTTTTAAAGAACAATGAGATAACATTTTAAAAATCTATATATTTGGCCACTTTTAGCTATTGGGATTCTCCAAAGTTGGTAATATCCTCCAAATACATAGCTTTGAGCCTTCCCTTCCACCAGTATGCTCTCATAAAATATGTGGTGTAATCATTGCTCCTTTTCAGCTATTTTCCAGTTGTTGGTTCCAGTGATTCTCTAGTTTGTGGCTTGATAGAACAGCCTTCTTAGTCTAGCCATCTCCAATTCACTTTTGTGCAGTCTCCTCCCCCCAGACTCAGCAATCTTCCACAGCATGTTGTAGATAGTCATGGGTATATGGTGCATCACAAAAAACCTGCCCCAAAAGCCATTGTTTTTATTTCTGCACACGGTTGAATTTTTGCTGTGTCGTATTTCTGATTCTGCATGGCATCCCGTCCTCATACTGTTGACTGTTTTCTCAGTGTAGTTTTTAAAACTAGATTTGCAACAACTTTTCTTTTGTGACGATACTGAGGATGTTCTTTTATCATGCATAAACATTAGTGTGTTGGTCTCCTCTCCCTGTGACAGCCCCTTTTCTGCCTGTGGTCCCTCATTCACCAATGGGAGCTTGAGATGCCTACTGCTGATTTTTCTGCCTCTGTCAGAGATGACATGAACATGCCCTGGCAACCGAATGAACTATTGCCATGTAAATTAGGATTACTCCTCTGTGGCATGCATGTCACTTCGTGCTACAGCCTTCCGCAGATGCTCCCGAGACTATAATACTCTATCTCTGATTAGTGACCGTGGTGGTGGTGGGTTCTTTTGAAAGTTTATCAGGCTGGTGAAGTAGAGGGGTCTGAAATGCCAGTTACATCTTGCAGGAGAATGAGGAAGCAGAGCTGCTTCAGGCTATGGGTAGAGGGTCTCATTTTGGACTCACCAGTGATTAAAAAAAAACTTTCATGAGGAATGGTATGGTATGGTAGGGGCTTTAAGTTTGCATGATCTGCTATGTTTTGCATGATCTGCTGCAGCACAGTAGAGGCAGTCAGAATGGTTTCAAATGCATGGCCACTGCAAACAATAACAGCAACAACCTCAGTATTAGAGCATATGCATAAACCAGAATGTTTAAAAAATGTTTTTAAAAATGACTATTTAAAATGGTCAGTGAACTGATTGCAGAGAAAACCGGTACATGCATAATAGCTCCTGCTGCCACAAGCACAATTACCACTGCTTAAGCCAGAGTGGTAGATGCTGAAATGAGGAAGGGAAATGGTTTCAGGCCTGTTGTTTCCTCTGATGAGAGTGGAGGATGCAGCCCTCATAACTGCTCAAGAATTCCTAATCAGAAGGATGAGTCCAATGTTGACTGGTATTGCCTAAGCTCAAGGATAAGGCCCATTTATTCAATAGGTGTTTAGAATTTCCGCCTGAATATGTACCGTATAACCCTATTTACTGTGTTTTGCACCCATCTGAAAAAGCAGTACATATATATTTTTTTAATTTCAGACTATTCTGAAACAGCTCTGGCCTTGACACAGATAACAATACTTCAGTCAACTAAATGAAGCTCTTGTTTACTTTAAACCCCACAAAAAGCACCAGTTGCCAGTTCTCTGAAGACAGCATAAAAATTGCTACTTATGACATAAACCAGAAATGAAAGAGACTCTCCTGCACCTGCTGCTTTCCCAGATAAATTGCTCCAGCACTGCTGGAAAGCAGAAGCTCAGTGTTCCACATAGGATTGTTTATTGATAAATCCCATTTAAATTGGCACATTCAGACAAATATATCTTCACCTAGGATTGCTAACTTTTCTGACCACAATAATGACTTGAATCCACAGTTGCACTTCCCAGGTTAGCAAAATATCTTGGTTTTAAAAAGACACATTGAAAAAAGAGGTATGTAAGTTGATAAATTATTGTAAGCGGGAACTGTTTGGTCTGCATCATCCAAAATTATACACAAACAATAGAGCTGATTCTACCTCTACTGAGCTGATGCAACACTCCCCCCCCCCAATCCCAGTTCACTTGAGCACAAGTAGACGATCATGCTCTCATAGCCTTGGAGATTGCCGAGTTCATCTTTCCTAGTGCCAAAATTGGGAAGTAAACTAATAACACTGCTTTGAGAATAAGCCACCATCATCTTTCTCAAAAGTTTCTGTCTTGGAGAGGATATTTATTGTCAGTTTTATGGAGGAGAAGGAATCCAGTGATAAAATGTAAACCATTCATCTTCTTGGTCACTAAAAGGTACCTGTTTTGTATCTGTGCCTTGTGGTACTAGGATACATATGAATACGTTGTACTTCCATTATAACTGTCCAAAGTCCTTCTTGGGAAAAATATTATACTGACAGTAAATCCATTATGATGCTTAAACCCCCACATAAACATTTTTTTTCAGTGCTCAATCTATTGGGACATTCCTATAATCCATGCATGTGCTGAGATATAAGGCTTAATAATGTGTGACTCTGGTTCTGACTGCTCCTGACATTTTGTTTGGCCCAGTGAAACATCTACAGAGTCCTCAGTTCTGTGGCTGTGGAACTGGAGAAGGGATAAAGATGAACGTTGCATCCTTTCTGCTTTAAACTGGAAGGGGAAACGAACCTTGTTCTCAGCCTGAAGTGAGCAGTATAGTAGTGAAATATTATAGGACTTTTTTTAAAGTTATCTTCTGCTTCTCCAGTGCCACATCCCCAATCTGTTGGTCACTTATTAGGGTCAATCCCCACATCTATAGTTTCAGTGCTGGAACTCTGGCACCATGTAAACTTTTAATTCTAGAAAAAAGACAGTCAAGGGGGATCACAACAGAGATTTGTAAAATTATCCATAAGGTAGACTGCATGAGTAGAAAGAAGTTTCCAGCTCTTTCCCAAAATACTAGAACTTGGAGGCACCCAATAAAGTAGATGGACAATAGATTCAGGATAGACAACATTAGGGGAAGCCTTTAAGCCTCACTGTTTGCCCACCAGAATAAATAGTTGGCCACTGTGTGAGACAAGTTGCTGGGATTTGTGTATTTTGGTCTACAGTCTACCATACACTAACTCTTTACATTATTCTCTGCAAAGCAGTGTCGCCTAGTTTGGGATTTTAAAACTCTGATATATAGGGGAGGGCTGAAGAGAACAGCAGTTTTTTAAAAGTACTCTGTGGGGGAGTAAGCTGAACAGAGCTCTCTATAGATGGGGATTAAGTTTTTGCATTTGCCTCTACTCAATATAAACAAAACTGTAAATGGGTGCTCAGTTTCTAATCGACTTCTGTGTTCTGCGCTACCTGAATATCAAAATGCTCAGTCTCCCACACAGTGATGCAGCAGTCCTACTTTAGCAGGTTCAAAACAGGAACTCTAGATGGGCCAGATATTGTCCAATAGTTTGAAAAGTATATTTCCAGATTCATGAGAAGAGGAAAAAAACTACAGTTCTTAGGACACAGTGCAAGAACAGACATATATGCATAAACTAATCCAGTTCTGGACAATTTGGTAACTCTGAACATTAAATGTTGTGTCCATTAAGGAAACAAAGATATAATTAATAACTCTCACTTGTTTACTTTATTTTATTTTAACCAAGTGCAAAGGTAGCAGATATAGTTGCTGAGGGGAGGAAAAGCAACTATGGCAAAACAGGGAGGAAAAGCAGCTATGGCAAATGCAGCTATCACAATACAGTGTGCAGGATGATTAAACACATACAGGCTGTTAAAATGCAAGCAGTTTGTTGAGTGTTCAGCTCTTGGCATCACCACTTTACAAGCAGGCCATGAGGAGGGTCATGGCTCTGAAGGAGAGTACTTCCTTGGCATGCAGAAAGTCCCAGGTTCAATCTCCAGAACCAGCAACTAAAAGGATCAGCTGGTAGGTAATGTAAAAGACCTCAGACTAAGACCTTGGAGAGCTGCTGCTGGTCAGAGTAGACAGTACTTACCCTGATGGTCTGATTTGGTTATAAATCAGCTTAATGGGTTCATGAACCAAACTGGCAGATACAAGATTATGCTTGCTGAGAATAACACTTTCTAGATTATTTTGAAGTTAGAAGCTTTTAACTGTTCCATTTTGGATATTTTCTGCTACATTAGAAAATAAAGCCTTATGTTAGCCATTGAAAATACTAGTTTCACCAACAATTTACACTGTGGAAGAAGTTGCAAAAAGCCAGCGTGGTGTAAGTCCCAGTCTTTCCTCATAGGGAAGATGCTTCAAAGTCCTAATCATCTTGGTTGCTCTCCTTTGTCCTTTTTCCAGTTCTGCAATGTGCTTTGTGGCCACAAATGCATACAAGATTTCAAAGTGAGGCCACCATAGAGCTATATAGCTGCATTATAATATTGACCATTTTGTGTTCCATCTTAATAATGCTTAATACAAAGTTTGTCCTTTTCATTGCTGCAGCACACTGGGTTGACACTTTCATTGAGCTATCAAATATGACCCCAAGATCTGTTTCCTTCTCAGTCTCAGCAATTAGCTGATACTTGAAGCTACGTTGTTGTTGTTGTTGTTGTTTTGTCTCAATGTGCATTTACCACATTGTCACCCACATACCCAGTTTGTGGAGGTACTCATGGAGCTTGGTTTTCACCATCCTGAATAACTGTGTGTCATCTGCAAACTTGGCCACTACAGTACTCCTCCCTAGTTCCAGATCATTTCTGAATATATCAAATAGAACCAGTCCCAATACCAGTCCTTGTGGGACTCCACTGCTGTGGTCAGAGTATTGGACTCGGGTCTGGGAGACACAGATTCAGAACCTCACTCAACCATAGAAACCTTTGGGGTGATCTAGTGTACCTTACAAACCTAATCTACTTCACAAGTTGGTGTGAGAATAAAATGGAAAAGGATAAATGTTCTTAAGTCCATTGGGGAGAAAAGTTGGGTGTCAATGAAGTAAAATTAATACATTCCATGATTACTAAGTTGAAATTAAAGAACTTTATTCAAGATTTGTCACAGGTGCTTATTCTTACATTGATATGATAGAAACATTAATGGTGTACCACTAATACATTATTGTGTTTCACATTAGGCTCTGTTTCAAAGAAACTTCTAGCTTGTGCTCTTGTAGCTTTTCTTCCTATTTGGGCCACATATTCATTTAATAATATTTGTTTATTCTTTCCGTCCAACCTTTTAAAGGAGCATTAAGGACCAAGTACAAGCAGGTCTACTTGGAAGTAAGTTTAATTTTATTCTATGGGATTTCCTCTCAGGAAATGATATATTAATTGAAGCTATAATAATTCATTTTAATTCTTGTTAATAGCTGTAAATGCATTGTGCAACTTGGGTTTCATTTCTAGGACATGATCCAGGCAATATACAGCTCAGAATAGTCCCACCAATTTCAATGCATATGTGGATCAAAATGTGGATTTAATTCCCTAATGGAAGTCTCACAAGAGATTCCTTATGACTGTACCATTAGTTTGTGAGCATCCCCTCCCCTGTTCAAATTGTATCCCCAAACAGTTTATTGGAATAGAAAACCATACAAATGACAAAACTCACAATCAGGAATGTCTAGCTGCTTGTTGCCCTTCTACTTAATGGTTCTATCAACTGCCATTTATGGCTAGTTGGCAGAAGTATTTTGCTTGTAATTTTACTGTGCTTAATCTAAGCCTGCTTGGTTAAATTTCCCATTTCTGTCTTCACAGTGGCCTGGGGGTGTGGGTGGGGATTTCAGTTAGAGGCTCCAAATTTTCAGTGTAACTCAAAGATCCTCTTTTCTAAAGACTCCCCAAGTTTAAAAAAAATTGGAACAGGGGATCCCATTCTAGGGGCACCCAAAGTGGTTGCCCCCATCTAGCCTTCATTGTATTCGGTGGAGTGAGACTAGACTAGAGAGTCTGAATTTCCATCATAGAATACAATGGATCTGGATAGGGGTCCCTACTTTGGGTGCCACTGGAATTGGACCCCATGGTTCAATCTTCTTGAAACCTTGGGAGTCTTTAGAAAAGAGGGTCTTTAAGCTACCCTGAAAGTTTGGAGTCTCTAACTCAACCCCCCTGCCCCAGGCCTCGTAGAATATGGAAATGGGAAAATTCCCATTGACTTTAATGGTGCCATTGACTTGAATGACCAAATTGGCTGAATCATGTTTTGAATGATTCAGGCAACTGTGATTTGGCCATAAAAATCTATAGCTTTTGCTGCTTCGGATCGTATTTGGCCAATCTGCACCTGAAGCAGCCTTGATTCGGACATTTTTCAGGTTAAGTGGTCCAAAGTGCACATGCCTAGTTCACAATGTTGACAAATACATGGACTCAGAAGGAATCAATGTGGGGAAAAATAATAAACATGCTATCATTTAGGTAAGACAGTTATAGAAGTGAATTAGTGTAGTAAACAAACTTAGGTGATTCCAATACAGTTGTCTGTAGATATTATCAAGTAATTTCCCCGCATAGTCTATTGGCATAAGAAAAAAAAAGGTGAGGAGTGATGCTGTTGTATCATTCCGCTGTTCTGTTGTGATAATGTCACAATAAATATATGTATTGTCTTATTCAATGAACTACCCATTAATAGCACTCACCCATCCAAACCTGCAAGTTCTGAGCAATACATTCAAAGCTGAATGTGACAGAAAGGTATAGTTGACAAGTTTTCTGTTTGACTGTATATGCCACTGCCCCTTTAAAACTGAACTATGAGGTATCCTGTGGGCAAATGGAGGCGGCAGCTGGCAGGTTTCAAGGCTGAAGTAATTTTGATTCTGACAGCATTTTATTTCATGTGTAATGTCTCCTTAAGAAATAACAGTCAACATTTTCTAAACATTTACCTTTCCTCCTGATTGGAGTCTTACATGTACAGAAAGCAAGCACTCTTACATGTCTTACATGGAGTCTTACATGTACAGAAAGCAAGAGTTCCTTCCGCCCACTATAGCAATTGACTGAAACCAATAGCATTCTGTGTCCTCTGATTTGCAGGGTTGAAAACTGCTACAAAGATGTCATAATCATAACAGGAACTATGCAGCCCACCATGGGACAGGTGGTGGTGATGGGAGTAGGGAGGGGGGAGGGAGAGAGAGAGAGACTGCCCAAAAAGCAGTTAGACAACAGCTGCCTGTTCTACCTGCATACTTTATGGCAGCTTTAAAACAAATGTGGCAGCACTGTTATTTAGCAAGAGACACATTGCTTTTTAGTCAATAGCTGAGTTCTTTCCTCTCTGAGGAGAAAAGAGCAGCCAGACCTGAAATAGACAAATTGGGAATGGGCAAGCTTTTTATAATCTGTACAGTCTGAGTTTTCAACTGGATCTTGAAAATAGTTTTGTTTTTGTTTTTTGGTAAACAAACAGTTCCTTGATGAGGCACAAAAGTATGTTGTTTTCAGTGTGTCGCTCTCACAATGCTGCAGATGTGGCCATCTCTTCCACAAACATTCTCTTGTGAAATTAGATCTCAGTGCTAGGTCCCATCTCATATTTTACTGTTTGTTTTTGTAGTGCTAAATCATCCATTCTAGTTGTCTGATTTCTAGTGACATTGAAGTTATGGCATGTGGCTGCACAGCTTTAACAGGCAGCCGAGGTGATAAATATTACCTTGCGGAAATTCACAGTACTGCTCTCATATGATGACCAGCTTGTTAATGTATAGCAAGAAGTAGTGATGCAGCGCTGGGCAGTCAAGTTGAAAATGTCAGCTTTCTAGGCAATACGGACACTGCTGTTCACAGGTCACACCTCAGCAAACCCACAGAGCCCTCCTTGCCATTAAAAATAAATAAATAAAGGCAGTACTAAACATATAGCCTCATTAGCTAAAGGTCAATTATTATTACAGAGATACAAGGAGAGGTAAGCAAGTCCATTCCTGGGAGAATTTTTTGCTCAAACTCTGGTTGTGCATCCTGGGTACTTATTGTAATTCAATTTTAATGTGTTCACCTCATTTTAAAGCCATTTTTATTAATGTAGTTCATTATGCTCCACTTGCAGTACGTTAAAAGAAAGTTGAAAATGGAACCTAAGGAATGTCAAAGTCCTGCTATTAGCAGCTCTTCCTTCAGATATATTATGCATAAACACTTGTGAAATTACATTTCATATAACAATGCCACCTATAACAGATTTAATGGAAAATGGTCCGATTAAAATTGAAACTCTGGTAGAATATGTCCAAAAATATGTAGTTTATACAAAATGAATGATAATCTTGCTATTCTTTTTGTCAGCCTTCCCCATGTAAGAACTGCTTTTAACAACCCAAGACAAATTCCACTGAAACTGAATCTAACCAAAAAAAGCTCAGAACTGACATTAGGGCCTGCCATAGTCAGTTTGCTACTTCATAGGAATGAAATAGTATACTCAAAACACATACACACAGCACTGAAAACTACATTCCACTCAGCTACCTCTTACCTCAGTGATCACGTGAAGGGAAATTTTCAAGGAGTTATCAGTATTCCAGAAACATGAAAAATACGAGTTTTTCTTTTTCCTTTCCCAGTAGGGGCAATCTTCTTCCATAGAAAGAGAGCACATGTATGTGCTCCTGTTCAGAAGTTACAGTGAATGCTTGTACAATTGGTGTATGATATACACTTCTTTTTCCTTCATGTATGTGTTGAATAATTCTTATTTATGCTCAGCGCATGTACAACTGAATGTGTGACCCAAACCACACATTTATCCTTCGTTTCATTTATAACTTGAACTTGTATTGGCTCTTTTTTACATACAGATGCATGAACACACATGCAGGATGTACATGCAACCTGTGCATGTGAACAGCTCTACTGCTCTCTAGGGTAAAGCAGGTGAGGGGATTGAAGGGCAAATAAAAAGTACAGGACTTTGCTAATATCCCACCCAAATATTCTGAGCTATTTCCTTATTATCTCAAAGAGTTTACAGGAGCATTGTCTAGCTTGAGAAACATTAGCAGCCTCATCACACCTTGAAGATTAGGAATGGTCAGAAATTGCAGTATGTAGCTGGAATCTATGTTGTGGCCATTTCTTATTTGCTCCTGTGATGCTGATCTGGCTGTGACATCTGTCACCCCATTGATCATCACAGTTGATCTGTCTGATCTGACTGGTTTGGTGGATGACTCCTACCTCCTTCACTGCTCCATGTGTATCCTTCTGGAAGCTCAAAGCTTGGTGGAAGAGGATGACTATCCAAGATAGGAGTATACTATGATAGCTGTACTCCTCTGCTAGAACCTTCAAACAAACTCAAGGTTATGGGAAGATGACCACACTCAGGCAAAAATTGGGAGAGCTCATCTTTAAAAGAGGGGGAAAGGGGCTTTTTGCCCCTTTCCTATGGTTCCAGGAAAGACACAAAGACGAAATAGGTAACCCCTCTACCTCCCTTTACAGTATCAAAACTGTGTGGTAAGGAACCTGGACACTTCTTCTCCTGCTTTACAGTTTTCTCTTGCAGCACCAAGTGAACAAGTGCTTTTTAAGGTGAGCACCCTTGATGGATGGATGCCTGCAATTTTGGTCATACACCCTGGACTACCATCATGTAGCTTGGCCTTGAGTTTTTGAGCTTTGGGAATCTAAGGATTGCAGTTTCAGAATCTAGAAAAGAATGAGACAGTTATTTAAACACCCAAATCTCAGAAACTCAGTTGTATAAGATTCTAGCCTATAGGATTGGGGAATGGACAGTTTAGGGGCAACCAGAAACACATTTCGTTCATTTAAGCAAGACTCAAAAATATTCTTGCTACAACAGCTTTTGAGTTGTAAAGCTGCTGAAAAACACTGGGCTCCAGACAATCCCTCTGCCCCCTATTACAGTATTCACAAATTATTTGCCTCGTACCATGAGCCACTAGGGTCACCAAGACACCCAGAATTTGTCATCTGGTAAGGGGCAGTTTGGGAAGCAAAAACTGGGAAGGCATTTAAGAGTGTCTGTCTTGCATGCTTCTGGTCAAGTTTAAGGGAGTAAGACAAATAACTACAAGGTGTCCAATGACAGCAGAAAACAGGAGGGATGGTCACATCTCACAGTCTCTAAGGAGCTCAGACAGCCTATTTCTCATCTGGCAAGTGTAAAATGAAGGAGAATGATGTAAGCTACAGTGAGTCTCCTTTAGGGAGAAGTGGCATAAATTAAGAAAATAAATAATAAATATTGTAAAAGGTGGAAGTAAGATAAATGGTAGGTAGGGTAAGGACAGGAGGATATGGAGAAAGTTGAGAATATGGGCTATTCCAGGAAAGGAGACTAGTGTCTTCCTGATTTATTGCCTTTCTACACGCCCCACATTGGGCTTGAATTCCTGTTAAATTGTTGGAAAACAACATTCATAAATTGTACATTTGTCGTGTGTGGCATTGACATGGTGGCTGCCTACTTCTCCAGTTCTACTTTAGCTATTCAGTGACTAATCTAAAGCATCAAATAGGGCATATTTATAGAGATAAATTTGTCATTACTGCTACTAGAATCCCACTAATAGCATGTGTGTTTTCAGCTGTCACTGCCAAAATATCCTCCATCGAGAAATTAGGAAATGCTGAATGGCTTTTTATGACGTCCTCTGCTAAATGTTTCTGGAACTTAGGCTTGACAAATAAACATCTTTCATTGGCTATTCTTAGTCCTGAAGCAAATACGAATGACCTTTTTCAATGAGGATATGTTATATTTTGCAATCTGTGTAATAGCTTTGGCATTCCAAACAAAAGCTCTGTGCATTTTATTAAAACTCAGAAAGAGGACAAATCTGTTGCAGCTCATTCTGCAGTTCCTGATCTCTCTCTCTCTTTCTCACCCTCCCCATAAATATTACTGAATGATCTTATAAGGCCCACTGCACCATTTTTCTAAACATACATTTAACTGAATTAGAAGTAAAACCTCTCACTGTGTTTACTCTTTATAACCAGTACACTGATTGTGTCCAACAATGACTTGACTGCTGAAGGAGTTTCTCATGAGCAAACAATAGTTAGCTTACTTAGAATGCTTTCCTGTGCTATAGAATATACAAGTACATTGTTAACACTTTAAATGTGCAAAAATTAAAATCAAACAGAAAGTATGTTTGGTCTGTGTCATTCTGAACCAGCCTCCAAAGCAAGATGTTGACTTTTCAATTTGCAAAGAGGATTATTACATCCGTAAATGGTTTCTGGTGCCTAATCCTGGGTTCTTATCCTAGAGCCACCAGCAACAACAAGCTGGACAGTATGAAGTGCTCATAGGTACATCAACATAAGCTCAGTAAAACCTCCTTATGAAGTGAAGTAACTTCTCCAAAAGGTCATACATCTCAAATAAATACTGTCTTGGCATATAAATCACTTACATTTTCTCTGAAAAGTCAAGATATAAACTTCATTGGAAAAAAATGTTTCATTTATTGAAGTCAGGTTTTTACCCAGACAGTGCTGGTGTGTAGTGATCACATTGATTCTCTTCTCTGTCTTAATATCTACATCCCCTTGAAACTTCTTAAATAAGAATGTTGATTTACATGGCACTTTGGACTGCCCCAGTAGCCAGGCCATCCTGCAAGCCATGTCTCATATAGCAGCTATCAACGATGCAGGAATAAGGCTATCAGAACTGTTCTCAGCACATCAATAACATTTTGTATTGCACCAAGTTCAGCTCTTCTCATGGAACCTATGCTGATTTACCTTTTCAGGGTACCAATTCAGTTGATTATGTTTTAGTTTTGGTCTTTGGAACAAGGCAATGCAACTTCTGTTGGTCAATAACTTCCTGGCTGATCAGTGCATACACTTCAAATACTTTCTTGGAAGGCTGATTTAGAAATTACAAAATCAACAGTGCTCCGGATGATGGGGACCACTCTAAAATTCTCTCACACTAAAGTGAACTTTTTGATAGATCCTGCCATAAAACTCTGCTAAAGCAAGTAATCACCCAAACTTCTCAATAATGTGGAGGTATGGGGATTGAAAAAGGCCATGATTATTAACCCGGAGAGAATCCAAAACTTTTTCCTGAAAAAGATCTTAGCACAACCCCCTAAATATTTCAGCTGCTCTGCTAAGACCTGAATTGGGTCTTCCATCTATTTGGGCACATGTGCATATAACCCTTATATTAATTACTGGCACAAATTGAGAATTTCTCCAGTTAGTCATATCTCTAGCCTTTGTTTCACTTTATTCAAAAGAGATTACACCTGGGTCTCCAATTATAACAAAACTTTTCCACCTATATAAACTGCCAGATGTTGTTTTTGGTGCCCCCCAGGCCGATTTTAATTGCCAGACCTGGGTATATGTGCATGACTTCACTTTTGATAGGCAAGTTATTTCAGGTACTAAATTCTCTCCCTGGCAGTAATTGATCAAAAAAAGATTGCTCCAAGGCATGTTACCTATCTGAGATTACCTTTAACAAACTTTGGACAGACTTTACAGATGTTAGTTTGCAAACAGTGCAAACTGCCATGGTTGAAGATTGTGATTGCACAAAAACCAGTTGATCAGCATCTATTAATTTATGGAACCAGAAGATTTGTTACTATTCATTGGTTGAGTCTACTTTATATCTCTCCTGGACAAAAGTGCCGAGACACAATTCTGGCTCATTTAGGCCCAAGCACCATGATGGAGAAAGTTTTATTTCTCTTCACAGATGAGGAGCCAGTAATCTTTTACAAGGTTGCCCTTTTTTCCTTTAGCTGCCAAGAAATTCCCATCCAAATTAGTGCCTAAAGACTAGTACAGCAAAATGTTCTACTTTTCTAAAGCCAGCTGGATGAATATCCAAAGGACTACTTTTATTAAACATATTTTAATGGTTACTAAAGCTTAACTTTTAATAGTATATGGTAGCAATCCAGTTTTATTGCTTCATTTGCTCCTTGTTACTTTTGTCCTTGCTTGCAATGGCCTTTGGCTCAATCCAGAAAAACCAAACTGAAAAAATAATTAAAAATATAAGGGAAATTTTTGATTGAGAAACTGCAGGATGGAATACAGAATTTCCCTTCCACCACCTCTTGCATTTCCTATATAATTTTTTCCTTATTGTTCATATCACCAGGGAAAGTGGCTGGAGAGAAGAAAGGCTTTCAGTGGTAGGCAAGGATATATTTAAACAACACTTCCCACTTGTTGGGTCTCCAATGGAAAACATTCCTTCCCTCTACTGAAGGTGCTTGGTGGTGCCCCCAGTTACCAGACTCAGTTCTACTAGCAACCATTTGTAGCTATGAAGTTATCATCACCATCATCTCACCTTAACATAAAACAGCTTAAGGACTCTTAAGACAAGGTATCAATTTCCTTAAATCAAGAAAGAAATGAATCACACAAACCAAAAATGTCCAGAGCAGGCAGATAGACAACTTCCAGTAGCATGGTCACAGGTCCAGGGTCAGAGTGCCAAGGAGACTTGTAGGAGTCAGGCAAGGTGGGTGTCAACTTTGATAGCACAAGTTGCTTCTACATGGCTCATTTGTTCAGCTGCTCTTAAATAGCCATCTCTGCTGGCTTCAGTCTTCACCCTGCAAAGACTCATTCCCTTGCAGCAGTCAATGCCTGGCTAGCAAATACATATAGAGTTGGGTGCTTCGGCATCCGAAGCGGCCATTCACGTGCAAAGCAGCCAGCGCCGCACTGCAGGGGGAAGGAGAGCCATAGTCATTGGTGCATGTGTTCACCTGCTTGCATGCTGATGTCCACACCTCACCTCCCCCCCCCCCCGCATGGCACAGCTCTGGCTGCTTCGGGTGCGAATGGCCACTTCAGATGCCAAAACACCCAACCCTAAACACATATTGCATTTTTTAGCCTCTAACTCACCCCAAAAATACCTTCTACAATGACCCACAGCCGTCTCAGGGGAGCTGTCAGTCTGGTGAGTCTTGGGCAGGGCTGATAGCCTGCTTTTCCAACTCTTTTTGTAGGGGCCCTGCTTGTGTCATCGTCCTACAGTTCAATTTCTTCTCTGAGGTGTCCCCACTGGTGGCTCGTGACAATACTGTTGTGCCTACATCTTGCTGATCCACACACATTTACTTAGAAATATATCCCACTGACATAAAGGTAAAGGTAAAGGTATCCCCTGTGCAAGCACCGAGTCATATCTGACCCTTGGGGTGACGCCCTCCAGCGTTTTCATGGCAGACTCAATACGGGGTGGTTTGCCAGTGCCTTCCCCAGTCATGACCGTGTACCCCCCAGCAAGCAAGCTGGGTACTCATTTTACCGACCTCGGAAGAATGGAAGGCTGAGTCAACCTTGAGCTGGCTGCTGGGATCGAACTCCCAGCCTCATGGGCAAAGCTTTCAGACGGCTGCCTTACCACTCTGCGCCACAAGAGGCTCATCCCACTGACATAAATGACATTTAATATCAAGGAATCATTTTTGGATTTGGATCGGAGATTCTAATAATCTTATATATTTAGTGATAAATTATAAAATACACTACTTACAAATATATGCAAAATTTTAGACAAATTAGCTAAGAAGAGATGGTGTAACCGAAAACCACTGGTGCCTAATATATTCAGTCAGCATGTGCTACTGTGTGTAGGTACAACACCCGGAAACCTAAGGTCCATCTAAAACAATTATTATCCTACATTCCATCTACTGTATTGTAGGCTCACCAAAACCAAGATTTCATGGCACTATAACAGCATTATAGCACCAATGATTTTCTTTCTTTTTTTCCTTTTAAGGACAATGTGGGCAATTATTGCTGCACCACTCATAGATAACAAACAATAGAAAGGATACATAAGACTGTCTTTACCACAGAATTTACAGAGCAGTACAACCACTTACAAGGAATTAGCTTCTGGAAAAATTGGGAGAAACTGGGGAAAGATCAAGAAATCGGTGAATTATTACCAAAGTACTCAAACTATACCAAAATTCACTGCTGTGGGTTCATTGACAAATCAATTGACAAGGGACCCAAAAGGTATTCCTCCACTTTCACCCATATCTTCCCGCCACTGCTGGCTCAAAAACTGAAGCCTGTAACCTAGCTGTCCAAGGATAAAGATTACTGTCTTTGAAAGTGCACTCCAGTAAAAACAACCTGGCAGCACTGGTAAACTTCCTCAGAGGAAACCGGCAGCTGCTAATGCTTGTCTATGTTTACTTATTTATGTTTTGATTTTGATTTTGCCCCATCATCAAAAGACTCAGGGCAGATGACAATGTCAATAAAATACACACATTCTTAAAATATACAAGAATAAAAATAATAAAAATACAGCTGAAACATTTTACACTGCTAATGCTGGCTTAAATATGGAAAAGGGGGGTACATTTAACATAGCCCTCACTGAGGAGTATAGGCTAGTGGCCACAGGTGGACTAACCAGTGACTAGATGTTACTGTAGGCCTCAACCATAGGCTTAGAAGAAGTCTGAGAATCTGGAGCAGAGGGGGAATTCCAAGATGTATGCTTCCACCCTCATACCTAAGCTTACAGGCTTCGCTACATTGACACTATGGTATTTCTGCCAGAAGATAAGGGCTTCTCTTCTGGAAAAGTGCACCAACAGAAATAAATTTAATTAGTTCTTTTTTTGTTATAAGATAATAGATGTAGAGGATTGTCACTGGTCTTCCTGCCTTTCTTGAAATTTTGTTGAATTTTATTTATATATGTATATGTGTTTGTGTGTATGTGTATATATGTGTATACACACACACACACAGAAAGAGAGGGGTGGTACCGGTTTTCATAAGCAAAATAAGTGTGATTGTTAAAGCCACAACTTAAATAAAATACTTATAAATCACAGTTTATTTTTGTGTTTATGTTGGGTAAGAAAGATATATTTGAAATACCAAAATTAATGATGTCATTTAAATCTAGCAGATACTTGAATTACTTGCATCAGATAAGTATCTCCGACATAAATGCAGTTTGAAACAGTTTTATGGCACATTCTTAATTAAATTAAAAAGGCAGTAGAAATAGTCTATCACAGAATGCATGAGGCAGCACCAAGACAGTTGAAAAAGGACAGTTTATTGACCTCAACACATTTCTCATCATACAAAAATGTTTAGCATATCTTAAAACATTTGTTGACATGTTTAGATTACTGTTTCTCTTTATTTTTGGCATTCAAATGAGTTTTGGAAAAATTGTTTTAGTAATGAAATTAACCACAGTGGATCTCAATAGTAAACCAGTAAAGGGCACTGGATTCAATTTATTATGCTAAAAAATGCATCTGCTTAACCTTTTTATCACACTAAAGCTGTGACTTAATCACAAATAGATAGAAAGGACTTTCAAAACAATGATAGCATTACTAACTTACTAACAAATTTGTGATTAAGAAGATGAGAGCAACATAGGGAAGAGAAAGAGTTGTGTGCTTCTGCCACACATTTCTATCTCAAGGGATTCATAGTATGCAAACACTGCAATCTTCATTTATTCCTATGCCCCAACAGCAGTCATATGTTAGATAGTACAAATGGATTTGCAGGTTTTGCAGGTGGAACATCTCAATTTCTGTTCTCCAAATATCTAATCTTTGTCTTCCCTGAAACGTTTCATAGACCAGTTATACATGACAGCAGCCGTGTTGGGCAGCTGCTGAAGCATTGCATCAGAGCAGCATGCTCCACCGTTTACGGAGGATGTAAGAGGGATGCTGGAAAGTAGTGCAAGCTGGCATGACATGACATTTTCTGCATCCCCATGGGGGACACATTTTGGTGACTGACTCCACAGTGAAATGTGTCCCCAGAGAATGTCGCCACTGCGAGGTGGTTCTGCTGCAGGGGGGCAGGCAGGGTGTGTATGTCCAGTGTATATGAAGGCAGGATAGTGGGAGACTGTGATCCAACCTTCCTGCACAGTAGTGCACTCTGGTTGACCCCGTAGCACCATGCAATGCTGCGGAGCTGGGTGCGGCTGATCTGGTCCACTCCTGGCCATCGTAGCACAGGGAGGAGCTGGGCCTGGAACACCTGGCTCTTCCTGTGTGCACAGGCCTGTCCTGACCTAGCATACATTGGTGGCCACGGCAACAAAGGGAATGTGGAAGAACACACTTTATCTGATTCCCCAGCTAGCGCTTTAAATTGGAGCCTGTTGCTAGTGGTTTGCTGCTTGGACGCTGGATATTGGCGACGTCATGCAAAACACCAAAAATATGGCATCTTCATGAGGTAAATGTTTTCATATATTTATCAGGTGTGGAATGGCCCTGAGAATTAGCTATTGGTTCGGGACAATGATGAGTTTGGTACCACTCCTCCACCCACTCAAACATTGCTGTTGTGGCAGGACATGGAACAGAGTTGGTCTTCTCGGCATCTGGGATGGCTAGGGAATCACTTTGGAGGGGCAATCACTATCTGTCCAGTTTTGATGTCTCTATGTGGGGAGGTATTTTCTACACTTTTTCCCTGCACTTCTTCACTTTCACCACCTTAGTAGAAGAAGTGGGTAGGGAACAGTGACTCATAGAATCATAGAATTGGAAGGGACCTCCAGGGTCATCTAGTCCAACCCCCTCACAACTAACCCACAGTGACCCCAATTTCATGCCCAAGTGATCCCCCCAGCAAAAATCTCCAGAATCTAACCATGTCTAAAAGGAAATTCACCTACCATCCCACAGTGGCAATCAGCAATTCCCTGGGTATGCAAGGAAGGGCCACAAGAGTCAAACACTAACACATCCCTTCCTGCCCACCCACTCACAATCTGCCTAAATTAATAAAATCAGAATTTCTGTCAGATGACGATCTAGCCTCTGCTTTAAAACTTCCAAAGAAGGAGAACCCACCATCTCCCAAGGAAGCCTGTTCCACTGAGGAACCGGTCTAACTGCCAAGAGCCCTTTAGCACCCACCCCTCTTGCTCTGTCATGCAAGAGCCTTTTGTAGCACAAAGGCCCACCCAGCAGAGGGTGGATCTAGCAGTCAGCCACAGGCAAAACTGCCACCAAATGCATATCAACTAATGTGATTAACATTAGTCCCCCACCACCCAGGCAAGGAACAGACAAAAACAGAACAACACTCAAACAGTCCTCACTCTCCTGAAACCTATATACCCTTACACACTGCCCTCACATACTGTAAGAAAGAAAGCAACAGTCATCAGTAGTTCCCAAGCTGGCTCTTTTTTCTTCTCTCTGCCCAGATGCTTGTGCTTATCCTTCTCCCCTGTCTTCCTCCTCCTTTGCACAAGGGCAGATGACTCTCCTTCATTTTTACTGTTAGGATTTTTTCTGCAAATCTGTGTGTCTAGGTTCCTGATCCTGATTCATGTGGATGCCTAGATGTGGCATTGTTGGGAATTAGATATATTGAAGCAGGAGTTTATACACTGGGAAAAATAATTATGGTGCAAAAGAACCTGACATTCTTGACAACTTGCCAGGGTTCTTACTCAAACACCATGGAGAACCCACATTCAGCCTGTAATGAGGCTGCTGCATTAGTTGCCAATTGAATTCTGGATCAAGTACAAGGTTTTGGTTCTGATCTTAAAGCCATCTATGGACTGGGCCCAGCATTTCTAAGGACCATCTTACTCCCTATACAGGGTGTAGGGAGTAAGATGGTCCCTTAGAAGCCTCTCACAGGGTGCTTCACTATGTGACTTCCAACAAGTTGGTGATTCCCAAACAACATGAGATTTGCCTGGCTTCCACAAGGGTCAGTGCCTTTTCAGCCTTGGCCCCTGCCTGGTGGAATGAGGTTCCAGAAGAGCTATGGTCCCTGAACTGTCTAATGCAGTTCTGCAGGAGTTTTGGTAGAGGCCAGGCAGAGAGAAGGCACATCATCCTCCTTGGTTCCCCTGAACCCCACATCTGGGTAGCATTTCTTTTCTTGGCAGCTGGGGTGGGGGTATTAGGTGGGTTAATTGTTTTATTGTATTATATTCTGTTATTTGATTTTTGTATTTGAGCTTTTTGATGTTAACCACTGCAAGCCCACTGGCTGGGAGCAGTGGCCTACAAATCAAAATAAATAAAACTCAATTAAGCTACACTGTATAAATCAATGGTTTGTTCCAGAATTTATTAAACCTGCAAAAAGGGGGGAGGGTTCCAGGCGTAACTCTAAAAAATATACCCCTTTCCTCTTCAAGCCCATTAATTAAGCCAGCTAATCGGTCATATGGTTTTTGAAGATAATCTAATCTGAGGAAGACCATAACTAACTGCATGTATGATCCAACAAAGTCTTTTTACCTCTGTAGACATTCTCCTCATTTTATATTAACTCTTTTCTTTTCCCATGGTATCACGATTATCATGGTTCAAGCATCCACCCCCACCCCCAAATGTAAGTGGGCTATTGATTTTTGAAGTTAAAAGATTGATTTTCCACTTCTTTATCACAAAGCCCAAGGCTTTTAATAAATGAATTGTAGCCTTTATGTGAACTAATGGAGCTTCCTCTGATGGAGTTGCTATTAAGATATCATCTAAATATATTAGCAGTCTTATTCCTGAAGCCCTTAGAATTGACCCTACAGGTCTTAATAACATGGTAAATGATCCCAGTGCCACTGAGAGATTCAACCGTCCCTCTCTGATGTTACCAGATTGTGCCCTTGTGTAATTTGTGCCTTTAACCACATCAGTGACATTTTGGGGCTCATTCAGCACCTTTCACTTTTACAGGGGACTTGGAAGTACAGATTGACATATTGATTTAACATTTTTATTCATCCAAAATACAAAATAGCACATGGCAAGGACACCTTGGCTATTACTTTAATTAGGTTATCCTCTCAGTTGGGTAAATGGTTTCAGGCCACCTTTCTTCCTGGCAGTTACCTGGAGGAATTCAAGCACTCTCTTTCACTGTCTATTCTGTAGGCTGCTGAAGTTCAGGGGATTTTTTGAATTAAAAAATTAATTTAAAAAAATTATTTCAAATGTTGCCACTAGAATATCAGAATAGAATAGACTACTGCTGCTATGGCATGAGATGATGCTTTGTCTGCACTATAAAAAGCTTAATTTCTGTAAAATGTTACCTAACAACAAAGGATGATTAAAGAGAGATGGGCATCATAATTATGAGCCAAAGGCAGGGGATTTTTGGTGAAACCTTTTAGCATATAAAATGCACACATATTCTCTAGCAATTTATATGAGATAATTCACTCAACAACATCCAATAATTCCTTATCTGATTTGGTTTGTTAGCGATATCATCCCATAGCCAAAACTGATTGGCTATGCAACTTGCCATCCTGTTAGCTTTGTGCTAACCAACTAGAAGGTATCATCCATGTGGCTGTTCCTGGAAAAAATAGTATTGATCTTATAGCAAATCAGGAAAACTACTATGACAAAACTGATAGAAAAAATTGACCATCCACAAAATGAATGTTTTTCCCCACAGAATAGTTGATTCAGAAATCTAAATGGAAAAATATCAGCACCGCAAGTTTGCAGCACCACAAGTTTTAATCTGGTGAGCTGGGTTTGATTCCCCACTCCTCTACATGCAGCCAGCTGGGTCACCTTGGGCTAGTTACAGTCCTTTTAGTGCTGTTCTCACAGAGCAGTCCTGTCAAGGCTGTCTCAGCCCTATGTACCTAACAGGGTCTCTGTTGTGGGGAGAAGAAGGGAAGGTGATTGTAAGCAGTTTTGAGACTTCCTCGAGTAGAGAAAAGTGAAGTATGTAAACTAACTCTTCTTCTTCTATATGTTTTTAGTTTTCAATGTGATCATAATGGATTATTGAGTCAGTCACTTTCTCTGTCTTAGCCTATACTACCTCATTACTTTGATATCATGAGAATAAAATGAGGAGGGGGGATAAACAGGGTATAAAGAAATAAATAGATATTTTCATTTCCCCTTACAAAAACCTTGTCAAGTTAGTCAGCACAATTATCCCCATATTGCAGAAAATGAGGCTAGACTTAAAGAAGAATAGCTTATCTAGATATAACTTAAGAATTTAGGACTGAGTTGAAATTTCATTTTGAAGACTTCTAGGTTCATTCTTCATATATTTGCTTTTCTCACATTTTGAATTTAAGAATGCAACCAAGATTTTATTAAGATGCTTGACAGGAGTGAAATCAAGACTACCACCCTCCATAATCAATAAATCTACTGATTCTATAATATTGAATTAAGAAAGCTTTTGCCTGAACTTGAAGTTCTCCAGAGACTGTTATTACCTTTTAGAACAGGGGTAGTCAAACTGCAGCCCTCCAGATGTCCGTGGACTACAATCCCCAGGAGCCAGCAGGGGCTCCTGGGAATTGTAGTCCACGGACATCTGGAGGGCCGCAGTTTGACTACCCCTGTTTTAGAACTCCAGTGTCTTTGTATGGAAAAACGAATGTGCCGAGTCATCTTTCCTGGCACTGAGATGGCAGAAATCTTTACCTGCTGACTTTTTGCCCTAGATGGGGTTATAAAAGTGCACAGAAGCCTGCTGTGGGAAGATGTGATTATTATCAGAACCAGGCAAAAGATTTCTCAGGTCCTGGTACAGACATGTAGAATGGGCTCCCATTTCCAATCATAAAACATGCCTATGATCTCATGAGCTTAAATCTTGTATTTTATTTTAGAAATGCCAGGCTGAAGCTTGACCCAGGGCCAGGATCCTTGGACTCCCAGGTCCAAGTACTAAGTGCTATCCCCCACCTTCTCAGGTTTGAAATCTGAAACTGAGGACAGAAGAAATAATTTTCAATAAACGTCACTACAAGGAAATGCCCAATGGTGAAATATTGCTCTGAGATAACTAAGGCAGAGGTATAAGATGCTCCTACATACCTTGAAACAAAATCCACTGAGCAACTGGATTGTTACAATTATTGGATTTCTTGCCGTCTCTGCTCACTGCCCTTCATTTTTAATGCAGTCAAAAATATTCATTGCTGCCAGCATCTGTGAATGTAAAAGAGGCTCCCCCTGTCGAAGAACGGATAGTCTAGACAGAGCAAATCCATGTCAGCTTGAAAGTAGCTTAACTGAAGCCTGTGCTTAAAAGTAATTCTTCCAGGTTTCAGGGAACAGCAGACAATGACTTCAATCCATGGTGATTGCACCTGTGCTATAAACAAGAATCCAGTATTTAAAGTAAGGTGAAACACAGAAGATTCCAACGACAAACAGTGAAAACTAAATGAATGCTGTTGCACTAAGCAAGGACAAACTGCTCGACTATTTTGAGTTTCAGCTCCCTGACTCTACCCATGATGATTTTATAGGCGATTGC
Organism: Paroedura picta; assembly: GCF_049243985.1. Taxonomy (NCBI): domain Eukaryota; kingdom Metazoa; phylum Chordata; class Lepidosauria; order Squamata; family Gekkonidae; genus Paroedura; species Paroedura picta. Next base: position 81,194,855 of record NC_135374.1, on the reverse strand, counting down.
TATAGAAATACTTTTGAGCCCAATAGAATTCTATTAGCAAATTTGAAGTATATTTTATTTCTTCCATACAATGCTGCTTTTCTTCCTGAAATGCTGAGGAAGAAGGTTGGGGAAGCTAGATGCGCACAAATGAGTTGGCTGCATTTGGTGTTATGGAATACAGTCAAGTTCCTGGGCCCACCTTTGTGTGTGCACACAAAAGCTTGTACACCTTGAATAAAATGTTGTTTGGCTTAAAGGTGCCACTGGACTCAGCCTTTTTTTCTGCAGCTTCAGATCAGCCAGCTACTCACCTGAAACTATCTTCTGGGGGTTATGTGTTTTTTTCCCCTCTTCCAGATAACTTTTCTACTTCTTCTAGGGGGTTATACTTGTCATGCCTCTGCTTTCCTGACAAACAGTTTAGGGGCAAAAGATAATCCCTGAGGTCTTGTTCAAAATCCCTTCCCCTGTCTGTTTAGCTGCTGGGAAATCTCAGAGTAAGGTTGTTTGGTTTCTGAATCCTGAGGCAAGTTTTAAAGACAGCTGTAGACAAAAAGCATCATTTTAAGAGACTGAAATGCCACCATGCAATATCTCCTATATACCTCGCAGTGTTTCAGAAACAACACACAAGACAGTGGCATTCTCTGGGCATCTCCCCATCCCTGCCAATCAATTATGTGAGCCTGGGGGTGAGCAGATGCACATGGCAATGAATTAACACCAGGTGTTGTTTATGTTTAGTCATCATAAAGAAGAAAGGAAGAAGAATCACAGTGGGGGAAGACTCCTATCTAGGTAGCTGGGAGCCAAAACTGGAAGAATTCTGAAATAATCCCTACCATGAAATAGTGCCCTACCCTGAAACCCACAATCCAAGTGATACTTTGAATTCTTTTTCTAAAAAAAACATTCCAACTACATTGCCTCTTGTGCTACCGAAGAATCAGACCCATTATTATTGTGCTTCTATAAAAGGCCTTGTGGGTGTGACAATCGGTCTTCTAAAATAATCTGTACACAGCCCGTGGCGCCACGGGCGCCACGGACTGTATAAAGGAGTAAGGGGTAGTGGGGAGGAGTTAGGGCGGGACCGGTCCGGGATAAAAACTCGGAGGGGCCAATCAGGAGCCGCGAAGCGGCTCCTGATTGGCCCCTCCAAGTGCCCATCCCGCCCGAAGCAGGCAATGGGGAGCCGCGCAAAGCGCGGCTCCCCATTCCCTGCTTCACACGCACAGCGACAGGTGAGCGCTTCGGGGGCCGTTCGCCGCTGGGGGAAGGTGGGGGTGGTGGGAGCCGGCCTTCGCTCGACCTTCGGAGCGCCCTCGCGGCAGCGAGGGCGCTCCGGAGGCCGAGGGAACGCCGTTCGCCGCTGGGGGAGGGTGGGGGTGGTGGGAGCCGGCCTTCGCTCGGCCTCCGGAGCGCCCTCGCGGCAGCGAGGGCGCTCCGGAGGCCGAGGGAACGCCGTTCGCCGCTGGGGGAGGGTGGGGGTCGTGGGAGCCGGCCTTCGCTCGGCCTCCGGAGCGCCCTCGCGGGAGCGAGGGCGCTCCGGAGGCCGAGGGAACGCCGTTCGCCGCTGGGGGAGGGTGGGGGTGGTGGGAGCCGGCCTTCGCTCGGCCTCCGGAGCGCCCTCGCGGCAGCGAGGGCGCTCCGGAGGCCGAGGGAACGCCGTTCGCCGCTGGGGGAGGGTGGGGGTGGTGGGAGCCGGCCTTCGCTCGGCCTCCGGAGCGCCCTCGCGGGAGCGAGGGCGCTCCGGAGGCCGAGGGAACGCCGTTCGCCGCTGGGGGAGGGTGGGGGTGGTGGGAGCCGGCCTTCGCTCGGCCTCCGGAGCGCCCTCGCGGGAGCGAGGGCGCTCCGGAGGCCGAGGGAACGCCGTTCGCCGCTGGGGGAGGGTGGGGGTGGTGGGAGCCGGCCTTCGCTCGGCCTCCGGAGCGCCCTCGCGGGAGCGAGGGCGCTCCGGAGGCCGAGGGAACGCCGTTCGCCGCTGGGGGAGGGTGGGGGTGGTGGGAGCCGGCCTTCGCTCGGCCTCCGGAGCGCCCTCGCGGGAGCGAGGGCGCTCCGGAGGCCGAGGGAACGCCGTTCGCCGCTGGGGGAGGGTGGGGGTGGTGGGAGCCGGCCTTCGCTCGGCCTCCGGAGCGCCCTCGCGGGAGCGAGGGCGCTCCGGAGGCCGAGGGAACGCCGTTCGCCGCTGGGGGAGGGTGGGGGTGGTGGGAGCCGGCCTTCGCTCGGCCTCCGGAGCGCCCTCGCGGCAGCGAGGGCGCTCCGGAGGCCGAGGGAACGCCGTTCGCCGCTGGGGGAGGGTGGGGGTCGTGGGAGCCGGCCTTCGCTCGGCCTCCGGAGCGCCCTCGCGGGAGCGAGGGCGCTCCGGAGGCCGAGGGAACGCCGTTCGCCGCTGGGGGAGGGAGGGGGTGGTGGGAGCCGGCCTTCGCTCGGCCTCCGGAGCGCCCTCGCGGGAGCGAGGGCGCTCCAGAGGCCGAGGGAATGCCGTTCGCCGCTGGGGGAGGGTGGGGGTGGTGGGAGCCAGCCTTCTGTCGGCCCCGGCAGCGGCCTTGCCCGGCGAGCCCGCTCCCAGGGCCGACAGGACGCCGTGGGAGCCTTTGGGAAGGGTGGGGGTGGTGGGAGCCAGCCTTCTGTCGGCCCCGGCAGCGGCCTCGCCCGGCGAGCCCGCTCCCGGGGCCGACAGGACGCCGTGGGAGCCTTTGGGAAGGGTGGGGGGGCGGGAGCCTCCTTTCCCAGCCCCCCTTTTCCCTCCGGCTTCTGCCGGGGCTGAGCTCTCTCCGGCTTCTGCCAGGGCTGAGCTCTCCCTCGCACCCTCGAGGGAGATCTCCGCCCCGACAGAAGCCTCCTTTCCCAGCCCCCCTTTTCCCTCCGGCTTCTGCCAGGGCTGAGCTCTCCCTCGCACCCGCGAGGGAGATCTCCGCCCCGACAGAAGCCTCCTTACCCCACCCCCCTTTTCCCTCCGGCTTCTGCCAGGGACGGGCTCTCCCCCCCCAGCCCATCTAGCGCCCATTTTATTTCAATTTAAAATGGGCTTGAAATCTAGTAAATAAATAAATGTGCAGAGATAGAAATGGCCCAAGTGGCAGGTAAGCTGTCACATTTATCTAGTAAGCAATATGCCAATTTTCTCATAAGCTACAAATCCCATGTTCGGTGTGATTGATGGCTTTTTTCAGTTTCTCAAATCAATAATGGAACATAGCCTTAAATTATTGTATAGAAAAAGCCTCACTGTGCTTGTATACATAATTGTGCACATAAAGGAACTGTATATGTGGAAGTGAAATAAGTGACTATTTCATCAGAGGACAATGTTTTCACCTAGAGGCTTTGAGCTATGAACTGATCTTAATATTTATTAATTAATTTATTTTATTTATTTATTTATATACCGCCCTCCCTGGGGGCTCAGGGCGGTTTACATAATAACATAAGAACAATACATAGAACAGTCTATAAAACATTTGAATAACCGTGAAATAATAACTGATAATTGTAAACATATAACATTATAATAGTATAACCAAGAAACAATACAACATTGCAACATACAAACAGGTCCAGAGTATATAAGTGGTATTCTGAGGGGGGGGCGGGGAGCAGGGGCCCTTTGGTTGCTGTAGATTATATCTGGTCTCAACCATATGCCTGGTGGAAGAGCTCCTCCTTGCAGGCCCTGCGGAACTGTTTAAGCTCCGTCAGGGCCCTGATCTCCTCCGGGAGCTCGTTCCACCAGGTGGGGGCCAGAACAGAGAATGCTCTGGCCCTGGTCGAGACCAGGCGGACTTCTTTAGGGCCAGGGACCTTTAGCTGGTTGGTAGCAGTGGAGTGCAGGGCTCTTTTGGGGGCGTAAGCAGGGAGGGGATCCCTCAGATACACTGGGCCCTGACCGCGTATAGCCTTGAATGTAATTATCAGAACCTTTAGTCTGATCCGGAGTTCAACTGGCAACCATTGCAGTTGATGGAGAATGGGCCGGATGTGAGACCTCCACAGTGTTGCAGTGAGGATCCTGGCCGCTGCATTTTGAACCAGCTGTAGTTTCTGGGTCAAGACTAAGGACAGGCCTGTGTAGAGCGAGTTACAAAAGTCCAGTCTAGAGGTGACCATCGCATGGATCACTGTGGCTAGGTGTTCTGGGGCCAGGTAGGGTGCTAGTAGCTTGGCTTGGCGGTAGAATGCCAGCCGCGCTACCTTTGTGATCTGGGCTTCCACTGTGAGGGAAGTGTCCAGAATCACACCTAGGTTCCTGGCGGAGTGAGCCATAGATAGCTGCACACCATCCAGGGCAGGCAGGCGCACTTCCTCACATGAGCCATTCCTACCTATCCATAGGACCTCCATCTTTTAAGGATTGAGCTTCAGGCGACTCTGCTTCAGCCATCTTGTCACTGCTTCCAGGCAGCTGGCTAATGCTTCTGGGGGAGAGTCAGGGCGGCCATCCATCAGGAGGAAGAGCTAGGTGTCATCTGCATATTGATGGCAACCCAGCTCAGACTTCCATACTGGTTGTGCAAGAGGGCGCATGAAGATGTTGAATAGGATAGGAGATAGGACCGCTCCCTGTGGGACTCCACAAGTAAGTTGCCGGCGGTCTGATGTTCTTTCTCCTATTGCTACCCTCTGTCCACGATCCCGGAGGAAGGAGATCAGCCATTGAAGGGCTGTCCCTCGTATTCCGGCATCGATGAGGCAGCGAGCTAGTAGCTCATGATCGACTGTGTCAAACGCTGCTGAGAGGTCTAGTAATATCAGCAGTGCTGACCCACCTTGGTCCAACTGGCGATGGAGGTCGTCCATCAGAGCAACTAGCACTGTCTCTACCCCATGGCCAGGCCAGAAACCTGACTGGGATGGATCTAGGACCGAAGCTACTTCCAGATATTCCATCAGTTGGTTTGCGACTGCCCTTTCTATTATCTTCCCCAGAAATGCTAAATGCAAGACGGGTCGATAATGGAAGTAACTAACAGAACATGAAAACAAAATCCCTTTTATGCAACCCCCAATAAACACAATCACTCCACTTTGAAATGGGACAACTGGATCCCGACACTGACTGACTCATGTGGCAGACAATGTACCCTGGCCCAACCCCCAGTCCACCTGATAGCCTGGGGTGGTGAACTATGGGATAGCAGGAAGGATGTTGTATTCTACCCGCAAGGGTCTACCTTGTCACCTGAGGGTAACTCAATGGTAGCCCCTGAGTTGGGCATGTCCTTACCTTGAGAACCCATGAAAGTCTTCATCCCAAAAACCCACATGCTGGGAAAATGGGCATGCAGGATGGTTTTCCCAAAATAGATCTGGATCCATGCTGATATTGCCTTCAGGTTGTGACCTACCATTACTATCATTGGAACTAAAATATGCTTAATTTTGGTTGGATCTTGTCCTAAATAGTTGTGATGAATATTTCTAACCAGTGGGACTGAGGATAAAGGGCATATTTGTTTTTGTTTTTTTGAGGCTATTTTCAAATTAAAAATTTAAAGGTATTTATTTCAAAGCTCTATATACAATATGCACAAATACAATATTACCCAGGCTTCTGATAGTCCAGTGGGGAATAAAGACCTGGCAGGGGGCAGGGAGGCAGTGTTTTTCCTGCCTACTGTTCAGTGGTTTCAAGCTACCATCCCAGTACCCAAACCCACAAATGATTTTGTATGGGTCATCTTCACAAACAGAAGTCCACAACATTGCAGATGAACACAATGTCACACCCCCATAAAAAGATTTTCAGCCTAATAAAACTTGTTATGATCTTTGGACAGATTATTTAATCAAAGCCACTGAAGAATACATTCCTTTCAGACGCCCGAAACATTCCATCTGTACAACTATCACCAAGCAAAGGTTCACTTGAAGACTGAAATTGCACATTTTAAGAATCCTGGCATCAGTTGTTTTAGCTGAAGTTCAAGAGTATGGTTTACAAGCAGCAAGAAAGCTGTAAGTCTGATACTTATGCCATGGTTCCTACCATTTTACTGCCATTCAACTCGCACCAGCTTGTATTTAATGCCAGTTAGGTTTAGCAATACCCAAATTCCACTTGAGCATTTTGCTGGCTAATAGCAGGTGCATTTTCAAAGCACTCAAAAGGGCTTTAGTTGTTACACAGTGAAAACATATTTCCAGATGTTTACTGTTATGATTTCTGAGCACATAAAGTCTTATGTAATAGCATAGCACTGGCCTTCATAGCCTAATGGAACAAGTGTGGAAGTAGTTGGGGAAAGAAAAGCACTTTGCTTGTTTATTAATGACAGGGTTCTTCTTCTTAATATTCTGTCCATGTTCCAGTTCACAGGAAGGATGAATGATGTAGGCTGTTCCTTGGAGGTTTTGCCTTGATAATTCTTTCTTCCTCTGTTCAAATCAACGAGAGATACACTAAAAGCTTCTTTTAGATTTGATAGTCATGTTGCAAGATATGGGTGTCTCATATATTATCCTCCCATTTCTATTTTCTGACCAACATTTGTCTTGTTATGGAAATTTATTTTTTGAATCCAGATTTTATGACTTCACTTGCTGAGCAATGTGCTGTTCAAGATACCTGTAGAAGATAGTATTTGCACATCTAAGCTAAATTTCTCACATTTCTGCACTTTTCTTTCTATGTTTCATTCATCCATCTCAGATTTTCTCATCCTCTGCTCACAATTATGTTCATATTTACACTTCTAAATGCCCATTATTCATATGCGCCTGAGAGCAACTTTGTACATTTTTACATGTTATAACCTCAAATTGTGTATCTGCTTAAATTCAGATTACTAAGAAACACATCTTTTGATAAATGATACAAATTACAAGTCTATTTGAGTAACCAGCTAAGGATATAATGTTCCAAAGATGGGCATTATTAAAATACTAGGGACAAAGCCCGTTGTATCCAAGAATACAATGGGCGCTAGAGCTTGGCAGTGGGAAGAGGAAAGGGAGGAGTTGTCAAGATTTTAAGAGCATGGGGTTGAACATGTGTGTTGTACGCATGGGGTAGTCACAGTACATAGTACACAGGTGTCCACCCTGTTCCTTCTGTCTCCATTTTTTCACTGTTGATAAAATGTGCCCATATGCTTCTTTCATGGTTGCACCTTAGAAGAAGAACTGGATTTTTGTACCTTCCTCTCCCCATAGTAGACTCCCCATGAGGGAGGTGGGGTAGTGAGCCTCACAGGGAAGCAGGCAACCATAAGAGGAAGTCTCTCTGTGCACAGCAGTCTTGACCTTAGTAAAGTTTTTTATACTGTTTTTTTTTTATTTGCCAGGTCAAGGTTGAAAAAGTCACTTCAGTTCCCATGTGTCTCCAGCCATTTGCTTGTTCACTATTTATGGTTTCAGGCTGTAAATATTTTTCCAGATCTTCCTGCACTTTCCAGACTCACAGGACTGATGCTGGTCTGTCTGTCTGTACCCCAGAATGCAAACAGTTACTGGTAAGGGCTGGCCGTAGCCCATAGCCCAGGAGGGACACACTTGCAATACTCCCAACTGCAGGCAAAAATGGCTCCTTTGAAGGGTGGATTCTGAGACATTGTATGATTTTGAAGTCCCACCTCCAAACCTCCAGGAATATTTCTAACCCAGGGTAGCCAACCTTCAGGTGGGGTCTGGAGAGCTCCTGGAATTACAGCTCATCTGCAGCGCATAAAGATCAGTTCCCCAGGCAGACAGGGCTACTTTGGACAGGGTTGTGGTAGAGAAGAAACATTTAAGGCCTCCCACACAGGTTGTTGTTAAATTGAAAAAGTTGAGGCCTAGTGCACAGGGTTGTTGTGCAGATGAAACAGGAAACAAAAGAACCAGTTTCGTCTGCAGAATAATGCTGTGCAGTGGCCTGAAATCTGCAGAGAGCTGCAAAGAAGAAAGACACATGGCTTAGCTGTGTCTAACCCCTGGCCAGAGCAGTATTTTGAGAAGGGCCTTTTCTGTGGCCTCCCTGCCAGCCAACTGTTTGACAGAAGAGGAAAGCTCCCCCTCCTCAAAAGGAAGGCCCACACCCATGCCCTCAGGCTCCCCTGCATTGCTCTTGGAAATACCTCCCTCCCCTCAGTCAGGGGCTGTTAAAAGCTCCTTCCCAGCAGGCCTGAAGGGAGGGGGGGAGAAGGAGAACACTCACCAGCCTCCTGCCAGCTCTGTCAGGGTTCTGAGGCAAAGTTACAGTTGGACATGACAGTTAGAACAGCCTTGGGGCAAAAAGGGCTGGCGCAGCCTATCCAAGCCTCTGCTCTCATCCCCCCTTGGCAGCCCTACTGACCTCCTCTTCCTGCACTCATCAGGGGCAGACTGCAAACAATGTCTCCAGATTGCCCCTGGCTGGGCTGGGTGGGCGGGCCCTGTCAGAACTTTGGCTTTGCGCCTCCCAACTGGCTGGAACTCTGGTCGCTCCTTCCGATTGGACCCTCATCTGGACTGGCCCCATCCACTCTCCACCCACTTGGGCCTTAGCCTTTTATGCTTATACAGCAACAGCTGTATAAAGATAACAGTTCAAGAACACTGCAGATAACTGAAATGGATGGTCTTCCATTGAAATGCATTTTCCTGATGTAAATATTTTCAAAAAATTGTGCAAGTACTCCATATGTCACCATTTTCATTTGGTATGCAAAATGGGCTCATAATGTGCACCAACTGTAATATGCAAAGTAGAGCTTATAATCACTTTGAGATTTTTCTTCCATGTTTTCACTAACTTGTGTTCCTTTTGCTTGTACCTTTATATAACCTGATTTTTCTGCATTTAATAACTAACAACTGATTATGGGGAACAAACTTCATTGAAAAAGTGCTGTGTTTGAGAAGAAGAGTTGTTTTTGTACCTGAAGGAGTCTCAATGCAACTTACAGTTGCCTTCCCTTCCTCTACCCACAACAGTCATCTTGGAGACATGACTGCTACAGGGTACAAAAATCCAGTTCTTCTTCTTTTAAGGAGTAACTATGAAAGAAGCATGTGGGCACATAACATTTTATCAACAGTGAAAAAATGGAGACAGAAGGAATAGGGTGGACACCTGTGTACTGTGACCACCCCATGTGTATTAGGGTAGGGGGACATTTCGGTGTCTGTGGCCTAATTCACACAAGAAGGGAAATGATGCAGAACTGGGAGGAATTGGTTGCTATGTAATCTTCCCCTAAGAAGAGTCTCCAGTCTGATTTTCTCTTCACATATCTGAAGACATGGCTCTGATAAGCTCATCTGTAACCACTATTCCCAAAGGTCAGTCCTCTCCGACTCTCAACGAACATTCCACACCACAGGTTCTTGACACCCATATCTCCACACCCATACCCTCATTAGCCACCATGTCACCACAACCTCCAACACAACACACACATTCAACCCCATGCCCTTACAGACTGAACAACTCCTCCATTTCCTCTTCCCACTGCCAAGTTCTAGCGCCCGTTGTATTCCTGGATACAACAAGCTTTGCCCCTAGTATAGATATAAATCAGCTTAACTCCTACCCAATATAGGATTGCATTCCTGTTGATACTGAAATACTGGCTTTTAAAGGTGCTTCACTACATGTGGCAAGTGATGTGGAGTAAAATCTTTAGCAAAACTGCACCCTTCTTGGTCCACTGAAATAATAGCCTTAAGAATACTCTAGGTCCAGGATTCTATACTAGCATCAGCTTCTTTGTGGTTCATGCCATAGTCTTAAAAGTGTTGTGTGTAACTAGATGCACAGGATAGTGTCTGTGAAGTTTTGTAGGTCCTGCATGTATGCCCCAGAGGTTTCTGTGTGGTTGCAAAGCATATAGGTGACTATAGATTCATCACTGGTCAAAGACTGATTTCCAGGTGGTGTTTCTTTGTCTGTTATTTAATTCAACATATTCAGGCTTCCACTTTGGAAAGTTGACTTTGTAAGTTTTTTCACCCTGTGAATGAATGTGTACTGCTTTAATGTCATGTATACATTATACAGTGTTCATTCCCCAATGTACAAAAATTGATGCTTCACTTGACCTACCAAATGTGATTTCATCTTGTACCAGAATAATTCAGAATACATTGGATTTTTGTAACCAAGTACTGAAGTTTCTGAAAACAAAGGGGTTGCTTAATATCATACTATGAATTCTTACTCCACAGATATAACTACCCAGGATATTGAAAAATAGTAATCATCATTCCAAAATGTAGTCAGCTTGTTCCCCTAGGCTTGAAATTGATATCCTGTCATTATTATTACAATTAGTAGATGCCAAATTGGATATGTGTTCTAAGCATGGCTTTTATTTCCCTTTCATATTGGCAAACAAATGAGGTTTCAAACAAATGAAATATTGTGCTAATAATTACATCATTAATCATGAAAATGTACATTGTTTCCCAAACCCTGGGAATGTATTCGTTGAGTTTGGTCTTATGAATGTATCAAAATATTCACCTCCTCCCCCCCCCCCGAAGTGCTTAAAGTGGGCACATATATACTTGCTGGAAACTTTTATCTTGCCCCTCCCCCAAAGGGTCAAAATAAGGAAAATGTGCTCAAGCCTCTGTAAGGTAAAATTGAATACTAATATTTATTACAATTAAAAACCCAGGGCTTAAAATATAGGCTCATTAAAATATAAGTGTAAATTCATACTAAAGCCACCACTGATCAGATGTGTTTTGGCATCCCTTCCTTTATCAATGGTCAGGCATAAATAAAACAGAATACATAAAATACAGGAACATATGAATATACCATTGGCTTCTTTACATGCAATAACATAAAATGTTAACTATTCAGGACTCTAAGGACCTTAATAGATGTTATGGATCAGAAGGCTAGATAAAATTCTTAAGGGCCTCTTATGTTTCTAAAGCAGGCCCTGGTCCAGATGAGCACTTCCAGTGTCCAGTGAGTGTCCTATAGGAGCCAGGCTTTCTCCAAAGTATGCTGAGTAGAAAGGAGATATAAAATTTCTGGGCTGAATTATTGAGGTATTGACCTCCGTTCTGCTCTGAGAAAGAAAGAGTCCTTATCCAATGAAAGGAATATTCCTCTACTAGATAATTCCTCATGGTGTAGAAAGGAAAGGTTGACTCCAACCATCAAATTGTTGCCATTTCTTGAGTACTTAATTTCCCCCAGATTTTCTAAGGAATATTAGCTCTTCCGAGAGCTCTTCCAAGAGCTCATTCCATCAGGTCGGGGCCAGGACCGAAAAGGCCCTGGCCCTGGTTGAGGCCAGGCGGGCTTCCTTGGGGCCAAGGATAACCAATAGATTAGCCCCCGCAGAGCATAAAGCCCTGTGGGGATATAGGACAAAAGGCGGTCCCTCAAATACGCTGGGCCCAGACCATAAATGGCATTGAAGGTAAAAACCAAAATCTTGAACCTGATCCAGAATATAACCGGTAACCAGTGCAGCTGCCTCAGAACTGGCTGGATATGGGCCCTCCACTGTGTAGTTGTGAGGACCGTAGCAGCCACATTTTGGACTAGTTGCAGTTTCCGGATCAAGCCCAGAGGAAGGCCAGTGTAGAGTGAGTTACAGAAATCTAATCTGGAGGTGACTGTCGCATGGATCACTGTGGCCAGGTGTTCAGGGGACAGATAGGTCACTAGTAGCCGAGCCTGGCAAAGATGGAAAAATGCCTCGCCAGCTACCTGTTTAACCTGTGCCTCGAGTGTTAGTGAGGCATCAATAGTCACCCCCAAATTTAAATGAAGTGATAAATGAAATTCAGTGTAAGTCAGTACAGTAATGCATACTGGAACAAAATTTCTTACCTTTTAATAAAACCTGATAGGATCTGAACTGATTGTGATGGAAAGAAATAGAAAACTCAAGATTGTAGTTGGTTGCTTGATGAAAATATCAACTCATTGACCATTTCCACACAGAGGTGTACAATGTGCACCCCCTCCTGCTTGCAAATGCATAATAGGAAACCATATGTTTGCATACTTCCTGACACCTCCCACGTTATCCCACCACCTTGTCATGGCGTGGACAACCCGCACTTTCCCTCCACTCTTCATATTGTAAATCAACACTAACTATCAATCTTTTCACAGTGGTTGTTTTGGGGAATCATACTTCTGTACTCTCCCAAGTCCCAAAATTAATTTTTTCTCCTTTTTCTATAATCTTAGAACACAACTAAACACAATATAGCTTATAGGAAGCAGATTTAGATCGTACAATAGGAAGGGCTTCTTCACTCAACAAGTAATTTAATTGTGGATACTGCCAATGGATATAGTGATGGTAGATAACTTTAAAAGAGCATTAAACGGATAGATGAAGGGTAAATTATTCAATGACTACTAGCCAAATAATTAAAAAGGGAGTTTCTGGTCAAATCCTAATGCAAGGAAGAAACATCAGACAATGTTCTTGGCCTCTGTGCACTGTTTGTTGGTGTTCCAAGGCAACTTGTTGGCCACTGTGTGAAACAGGAGGCTGGAATACAGAAAAATTTGTCTGATCCAGTAAGACAGTAAACAAATATAGTCATGATCACCAGTCACAGATCTTTGTCTTTTCTCTGCCATCCAGATCAGCAATAGGTACTGGACCTATGTGGGGTAGAAAACTGCTTCAGTGTTAACATACAAATCATAATGTCTTCGCAGAAGGTCTGTTATTTCCACAATAATTATTTGATGGGTCTATAATGTGCTGTACGCTGGTAGATATCTTTCTTTGGAAGATCTAAAATGAGTAGGGGGTTATGCTTACTATCTGACATCAAATTAACACAGAAGGGATACAATTTGAGATAGTCAATAAGAATGATATTCCAAGTTCTGTAGCCATTTGTCATAGGGAGTACTGGAAAAATGACACAGCAGAAACACAAGTTACTTCATATACAACATTTCATCATGGAAAACACTATTGAGTCAGTCAATTTTCAGGCTTCTTTTTTTTCCCCCAGAACAAAAAAGAGTTATGTTACCTGTATGCTATAATATCAATAATTTTATATATGAAACCAATTCGTTTATTCTTAATATCTAAACTTCCAGGACAAAAGAAATGGCTACGATAGAGGAGCAACTGTGCTGAACATTTATTCCTGTGAGTAACGCACTTAACTCTAGTAAAACAGTGACTGATTATATGTACATATGGAAAAGGAGCTTTACAATGAACACAATGTAAAAGTTATGCTTATGGCATAAAGATATTTGCATTGTATATGAGCTACCATAGTTAGTATTTTGCATTTGTCAAAGTTGAAACTTCCACAAGGAAATTACCTCCATCCTTACAAAGATCATTTTTCATGAAATTTAATTGCTATTCACTTCAATGCTGTACTTCGTATTTAATCTTGACAGAGTTATTTTATTTTGTGAGCTCTCAGAGAAGGGAGAGAAACAAATTATTCCTTACCTTCTATGATGCATCATAGCAGAAGGCTTCTTCACACATGGTCTGCTCAGAAACATATTCCTGACGGCTCAAGGCAGCTAACAAAATAGGAAACATAATTATTTGTAAAGGCAAATAATCGACCCATACTACTCACCTACTTACTTCCCAAGTCCTTGATCCTTTGGTGTAACAGGAGTTCTACCAACGGAAGAGTATTTCTGTGGGTGGAGGGAGAGAAAGGTTTGTACCAAATCAACAATTTGCCCTGACCTGGATGACCCAGGCTATGGCAATCTCACCAGAAGCTGAATGGGGCTGGCCTTGATTTGAATCCCAACAAGGGAGTTCAGGGTCATGATGCGAGGCAGGCAATGGTAAACCACTGGTTAAGTTTTTTTGCCTTGAAAACCCTACAGGGTCACCCAAAGTCAGCTGCGACTTGGTGGCACGTTCCACTACCACCATATTTTCCTTGGGTTTCCACTGACCCTCAAGTACACAATTTGATGAATACATGAACTTGCAGGTTAGGAGGAAAATCCAAACCTTATTTGTTTAATCTAGTACCTTTTTCTCCTGCTTTTCTTCTGAAAAGATTAAGAAGGCATACATTGCTCTCATTTTTCAGTTTTATCTTCACGAGTGTTGTGTATTCAGCAAAGCAGACCTGCAGAGTTGGAACTGTGATTCAAACAGTGAGGTCATGTAAGACTATTGGTTAACATGCAGGATCCGTCCTTCCACTGCATCCTTTGAATGGTCCAATTAGTTTAAACCAGGGATCTTGCAAGGAGCCAATTAAAGGCTCTTGGAGGAACCCTGGACTGTATATAAGATCAAGTGGTGGGCTATGTTTTCCAATTCAGTTGATGTGATCTCATAAAGAGTTGATGTTTCGCTCCGTGAGCAACTCCACGCCTTACTGAACCCACCATTCAATAACAGCCCTGCAAAGTAAGTTAGACTAAGAGACAATGACTCTTCCCTGATAGCACAGTGAACTTCATGACAGAGTAAGGATTTGAACCTGATAATATACTAAAACTAACCATGGCACTTCATAAAAATAAGGTGGACTCGATGCCCAGAAATGAGAAGACTGGATGTGTAGAATTAAAGATCTCCCAGTTTTGTTTTAATAGGCTAGAATGTCTATTCATCTGTCTTTCTTTTTTAATTAGTCTAATTGTGCAATTCCAAACAGATGCAGAAGCCACATACCAAGAGACTTTGCAGGCTCCAAATCATAATTAAAAATAAAACAAACCCTGAAGGTTCATGGATTGGCATGGGAATTGTAGGAAATAATAATTTCATTTCACATGACAAGAGGCTCTTGTCTTTCTGTGGTACTGTCTTTGGAATATTCACCAAATTTTCAGCTATAATGTGGTTCCTGAGAAGTATGGCTGCCCAAGAACAAGTATTTTAAAGCTGTATTTGCCACAAACTATAATTTAATTTAAGATAAGACTTCCCAAATTTCCTTTGAGAGATTCCTCCAAAGGGTAGATGATATCACAGTGAAGGAATGAAACCTTCTGAGAGGCAAAAGTACTTGGTGAATTGATGGAGCCATTAAGTGAAGCTTTGTAGCAGACCTGACCATGTCGCTTTAATGAGAATTACTGCTTTCTAAGTGCGCAATATGACACTGTCCCTGTGTTTACCATGGGGAGTTACTTCCAAGTGCCATGGAAAGCCATTTAAGAGCACTAGTTGGGCCCACTGTGGCATGGGGGGGGGGCTGTTTTATCTCCCTTTTTACCAACTTCACCACCAACTCATAGGCTTTTAACTGCATTCTATAAGATGTTCTTGCAACTTTATCATGAGTTTTCCTCCAGAGTCACTCTAGTCATTTAATTTCCTGCTTCTTCTTACAGAGCTACTTGGTGTACCAAGGGGCTCTGTTGAGATGACGGCAGAGAGGACGTTGGGGGGCTATCACATTGATGCCAGCCAGCATTCTGTCATGCCAGTTGCTGGTCAGACCATTTAGAGAAGTGCTGGGAGGCATTGGGTCCCACAGAGCATTCAGGAATCCAATCAGATCTATAAGACTCCACGGGCGAGCTAAAATCTGCTCAGTGACAATGGAGGAGAGGGTGATAGCCTTAGCTGGGCCTTCAGTGCATAGTGGTCTGACCATGGCTTGGCCTCAGCCAAAACCAGATCCACATTCAACCCCATGCAAAAAATGAGGTCCAGGGTGCGGCCTGCCTGATGGGTAAGTCCAACAACAAATTTCAAGATCCCTAGTGTCACCATGCCTGACACCAGGTCCAGCCCATTTCTAGAGGGTGGCAGTTTGGCATGGATGTTAAAGTTCCAAGAATTAAGAGTCTGGGGAACTGTAGTGCTCAGGCTGCTACCTCCTTTAGCAGGACTGGCAGGGTATTTGGAGGTGCATTGGTTGTATGATACACTCTTGGTTGAGTCCCACCTGAGGCCGACACATTCAATTCCTGGAATTTTTGGAGTAGGGAGAGCCCTGAAGGAGAAATCCTCTCAGATCTGAAGATGGAAAAACAGATTAGGGGCAGAAACCTCTCCTCTCCCTTTGCCATGGTGTTCCCAGCAGCAATAGGGATCCTGCACCACTCCCCCAGCTCTTGAAAATAGAGATTAACCTGGCAACTGTGTCCAATTATGCCCTAAGTCATTGAAGCCAATGGGCTTAGAATGATATAACGCTGTTCAGGACTGCATTGTAAGGGATTGTGTCAGAAAACTGTGGATCTCAGGCTGTGAAGGAAACAGAGAAGTTGTTTTTAGGTGTGCATAGTGCATTCATGGTCTGGCTTTTCCATCAAAAAGTTCACCAGCTGAAGTTTCCAGGATACCTTCAAAGAATATCCCAGCATCATACTTTCCAGCTATTCATCTCAGAGCATACACACACAGAGAAGAGCATAGCAAGAGTTAAAAAATCCAGAGGCCCTCTCTAAATATTCATACCATCACATATTTATTCATTCATTCATTTAACTGAAATATCACCGCTCACTATGATGTCTCAGTCAGCTTTCAGGAAACCTAGTTCTAGCCTAGCCTCCTCTTTCATAGGCTGCCCCTCTATATGTAGAATTTTATTTGTGTGGGGTCGGTCTTACTTATTTCCCCCTTATTCAAGGAGTGTCTAAGACCCCTGTTAAATACATATTTGGTAAGCTGTCATATGAGAATAGTTGCCAGTCATAACACAGTAGGAACTCACACGGTAAAAGGACTGGCATGGGATGCTGGCAAAGCAGTGACTCAAGTAAATGTACCTCTAAAGGGAATTGGAGACTTAGAGGGTGGACTTCGTTTTAGTGCTTACAATAAGTGGAAAGTTGATTTCATTGTTTCAGTTTTAATTAGTTGTATGCTGCTTTTATTATGGTATTTTATGACTCTGTTTTATAATGTTAATGAATCAGATTTATTTTGTGTACTGCATTGAGTCATTAGACAGTATAAAAACCCATCAATCTGTAAAGGAACACAACACAATATCCCAGAAGAACTGATAACCACTTGCACAGCCACATTACACCAAACCATTATAAGTGCAATAAATGATCTACCTGAGGAAAGCATCAATTTTTTCGCAGTACAAAAAAAAAATCAAACTGAATATTCAGATAATACAAGATGATACAAGGAAACAAAGGATCCCATGCATAAGCAACATGGAAGTGCTTCAGTTCAAGGGAGAGGAGTGGCACATTTTCTTTTCCAACAGGCACACCTTTCTGTGTGAGCACTAAGCACTCTATTCCAATCACAGCTACCTCTGGTCAAATGTTCGCCATACTGTTCACCTAGTAGGATCATGGCCCGGTCACTGGAAGCTGCACAAACAAAACCAAAAGCTGATGAGTATGAATTGTCTCATTTATAGGACCATCTTAATCATTATCGATATCACTAAACATAATAATGTGCAAGTTGACAGCTCACTCCCTACCTGATTGCCCACACCTGTGCGGGTGTGCCACAAATAGGGAGCGAGCATTCTGCCAATGAGGGCCAAGCAGTTCAAATTGCATGCAGACAAATTATTCCCTACCTGATTGGCCCTTCTTGGGAGTGTGCCACTAATAGGGAATGAGCACTCTGTGAATGAGAGCAAAACAGTTCAAATTGCATTCTGCCAATGAGGGCCAATCAGCTCAAATTGCATGCAGACAACTCACTCCCTACATGGTTGCTCCCCCCCCCCAAATATTCCTACAATAGAAGATGGTCCTCAGTGTCCCTGCTTCTTAGACATATGTAGGAAGCATCAAACAATTTGGATCCTGGAATTTGATAGCCTGGGCTTGCCAGAACTCATTTAGCCAAGAAGCAGACATTTTGACATTAGAGCATTGCAGTGTTTTCATTATGGGTTGTGAAAACATCTAGCTCCAGGAGAGACGTGGGTTTCCCAGATTCCCTGGACCTGCATACATCATTCCCTATCCATTTAAAAGTCATCACTTGTCCTGCTCTCAATCCATGGAAAGTAGTCTCTATGAAAATTGTTCGGCATTTTTAATTAATATGCTTTCAGTATTTTCATAAATTTGACTTCCATCTTTGTCACAGGTGCTATGTGTTCTTGACTGATCTCTTGCCTCCTGTAGAAATCCCCATTCTCCATTTTCCTTTATTCTTATGGTTACATTCTTTGTGCTACCATTTTGGTAATTTGTTCTTCTGATGTTCAACAAAGGCCAATTTTTCTTTGGAAAATCACCAAGCAACAAAACACAAGAATGTTTCTAATGGTTCCCATGGATATTAACAAATGGGAAACACATAATACAACAAAACAATTGTAGTAGCTGTGGTGCATATCTTTACTTCATTCTAAGAACAGAGAACGTCTATAGTAACTGAATTCAAAAGGATTCAGTAAATCATTTAAAGGTGATTGAATCTTTGCTAAATACCATAAATAAGTTTGTAGTGGATGTTAACTAGTAGTTTCTTAATAAGCTAATTGTGGTAAAATAAATGCCAGTATAAATTATATGTAAATATTAATTGTACATTAATAGAATAATTAATACCATAAACCCAGTCCTGAGCAAATAATAGAAAAGCAAATATTAGTGAAGGCAGGTGTGCCTATCTATTGACTGAATGTTTATATCTCAACTTGTTCATCTGCCTCTTGAATGCTACCACAGCCACCTTGTCTTATAAATGGGGGCTATTTGAAAAGTGCCATACACCCAGCCTCCTCAAGAACTTTGAGTGTTTTCACATATACTAATTAATGCACTTTCAAACTGCTTTCAATGCACTTTGCAACTGTTTTACTGTGTAAAATGGGATAATTCATTTGCAAATAGTCATTGAAATGGATTGAAACTGCATTATTTAGCATGTGTGAAAATGTTCTTTGCTAACCTTCCCTAGATTAGAACCTGAAATAGTGGTGAGTGTAGATCAGACAAGACATATATTAACATTAAATCTGTTGGTCTACAAGCCAGTTCTTTCCACAGTGACAAAAGAAGATACTGTGAGTTCTATTGTATGTGTTTTCCTCACATGACTATTTTACCAAATGCATTTTTTCCTACAAAAAATGGCAAACTTTTTACCACTTGATAGGATGAAGATAGCCAAGCTACCCCAGGGTAAAAATTTATCCTGGGTACTTTGTTTAGGTGCATATATGGGTTTGTCTATTTAGATTCCCATTTCTCTAGTGGCATCCATATAGATGAATACTGATGACCATGCACATAATGGTAAATTATTCCAGTCTTCCTGGAACTATCTGGTAACATCTAGCTATATGATTTGCCACCCTCAATCGTGTGTCCCATCAGTGTGCAACCAGTGAGAAATCAGGGGTTTGCCTGTATGGAGGGGAAAATATGTGATAGTCTAGGCAGCATTGTCCCACCCTCACACCCACCTCCCACTAACCTGTTCCTGACTGCAGAATTTTAAAAAACGGTGCCATACATGCAGCAAGTCATATGTATATCCACACACACATGAAATGGCAAAAAAGAAAAATTTAAAATTACACTGACACGCAAAGTGAACATTGATTTATTCCATAGTAAATAAAATAAATTCACTGAAATGCAATTGTTTATGGGCACATGCTTATGTTGGAAAAGGGTGGCAGCAGCCACCTATACATATTGATTAGTTTATTATTTTTTTAGGTAACAAGAAAGTGTCGGGAGGGGGCTTTTACATGGGAGATCTCTCGCCCATTGCCAGGTGACTGTGTCAATTGGGGTATTTCTTCCATGCTTAGAATATGCTATATATATATATGTGTGTGTGTGTGTGTGTGTGTGTTTACTTGTTTACTTGTTTACTTGTTTACTTGTTTACTTGTTTACTTGTTTACTTGTTTACTTTAATGGCTCCACTACATGAAAGGGCATCCTGCGGCTTCCTAGATCTCCATCAAAAGAACAACAGCCTCCAGGCTGTTCAGGAAGTTGAGCTTAAGAAACTTAAATTTGGTGCGGAACTTCTCCCATGTTCTGTGGAATCCCCTGTCCTTGCCACCACCACATATGCCCATCTGGTGTGCATGTGGGTGCTGACTATGAGACGTGGGAGGCTCCTGGGGTACAGGGCCACATCCAGAAGAGCCTCGATTTCAGCCACCTACCAGAAGGCTCCTTTGCATGCAAAGCAAACTTTTTTTTGTTTTACATAAGACAGATGGTTGGAATCTCATCTCCCCTGACACTGCCTAAACAGGAATGTGGCAATGGCATCTATGACCCTCTGTCCCTCCCTATAAATCCTCTTTTTTGTCTGGTCAGTTATTTGTCCCTCTTCATCTACAACCATAGTGTCTCTCTCCTCATTGTGCACAGGAATGTCATGCCCCTTCTCTTCACAAATGTTGTAGAGAATAACACATGCTTTGCCCACAAATGCTACATTGTCTAGGTGAACATGGAGAAGAAGATGAAGAACAGTTGGTTCTTATGTGCCACTTTTTCTCTACCCAAAGGGGTCTCAAAGGAAGTTACATTTGCCTTCCCTTTCCTCTCCCCACAACAGACACCCTGTGAGGATGAGAGAGCCCTGATATTACTTCAGAACAGCTTTATCAGTGCTGTGGTGAGTCCAAGGTCACCCAGCTGGTTGCATGTGGGGGAGCGCAGAATCAAACTGCTACACCAAGCTAGCTCTCAGCTAGTCTAGCAAGAAGGTACCTCCAGTGTCCCTTGAGTCTCCCAAAGGCATGCTCTACCACATTCCTTGCCCATGAATGCCTCAAGTTGTAGTAACTCTGCTGGTCAGTGCAAGGCCACTTGTAGGGTATCATGAGTCACTTCCTCAGGTGATATGCTCCATCAGCCAAGATCAGGGCTGGCACCTGAACCTCCTCTATCATGACCATAGGGTTTCCAGGGACAAAGACTCCAGCATCCATGGCATTGTGCAGCTGGGACTCCTGAAAGATGAAGTTGGCCTATCTCCTGCCACTTCAGCCCACCTTGGCATCTATGAACTATCCAGTGTGGTTCACAGTCCCCTGCAGGAGCATGAAGCAAAAGTTCTTTCTGTTGCCATATTCCCCTATGCTCCTGTTCAGGGCTTGTATTGGAATGTGGCAACTATCCACAGCTCCAATGCAGTGGGGGAATCCCAGCCTGCCAAACCCATCCATGTTCTGCAGGAGACACACAAACAAAACAAACCCTTGAGACAAAAGCAACCTCGTGCCCCTAACCACACCAGTCTTTCTCACATATGTCCATGGGGGCATAGCAGTGTGTACAGATTGCTGCATGTCTTTTTTGGCAAAAAAAATGAAATTAATAAGCGTGGCAGTACCCCAGCCTATCTACCTTGCTAATCTCTTCTACCAGGCATACCACCTTGCTGTAGAGCTCAACCTCCATTGGGAAGCAGACCTCCACCATGATCTCCCAAACAGTGGACATGCCCAGGCCGAACTGCTGGGAGACAAGTCTGAATGTGTTGCTGTTCACAAGGTACCGCTTCTGCACTGTGATGGGCAGGCACATATGGTTGCCTGGCAGTGTAGCCTCCCTCTGAGTGCAGAGATAATCCCCTGAAGGTCATCCTGAAGTTAAGGATCAATTTGTCATCACTCCAATTTTCCAGGACAAAGTTCTCCTACAAATCAGTGGTTCTCCTGTCTACCCAAACCTTTTTTTGGGAAGTGCACCTCTGTGAGAGTGAGGCTCTCCTGGACCTTAAAGGTAAAGATAAAGGTATCCCCTGTTCAAGCACCGAGTCATGCCTGACCCTTGGGGTGACGCCCTCTCACGTTTTCTTGGCAGACTCTATACGGGGTGGTTTGCCAGTGCCTTCCCCAGTCATTACCGTTTTACCCCCCAGCAAGCTGGGTACTCATTTTACTGACCTCGGAAGGATGGAAGGCTGAGTCAACCCTGAGCCAGCTGCTGGGATCGAGCTCCCAACCTCATGGTCAGAGCTTCAGACAGCATGTCTGCTGCCTTACCACCCTGTGCTACAAGAGGCTCTTCTCCTGGACCTTAGGGAGATCCTAATGTACTGGCCATGCCAGGCACACCTGGAGAGAAGTCTGCATGGGGTCCACTTGTGCCTCAGCAGCAGCATCCTCTCATGGAAATGAGCTGTGTCCTCCCTGCTCTGAGCGAGGATGGCAGAGATGAGTTGGGTGATTGATGCCAAGTGTGCCAGCATGGCCATCAAGAGATTCTCCATTGTGAATATACTCCCAAAATAGCCACTGGATGTAAAATGGTGGAAAATGGTGGAAAACAATGGAAAATGGTGGAAAGGTGTGCTGCTAGGTGGGCTTATACAGGTAATAAGGGGATGTGTTCTGGGCAGGGATATGCACTTGAAAGAACAGCAAGCAGCAAACTGAGAAGGGAAAGTTCATCTTTATTGTGGAATATGGCAATGCTTCAATATTGTTGCTACATGTAATTTTTGATTTTGTTAAAAAAATTATTTTGGTGCTCAGGGAACCTTACAGACCCACAAACCTCCACTGAGAGGGGATTGGTTGCAACCAGTGATTGACAGGCCTAGGAGTGGTAAGTAAAGTTTGTTTTGCTCCCTCTTCTGACTTCTCCCCTGCCTTGTAAGGAGGGGGAAAAGCGCGATGCAGCAGCTGAGAAGTGTGGGACGCGTTTCCCGTATGGTGGGCCACAAACGTTAGGTTTTTAATCCTGTATATTCAAGACGGAGGCCACGCATGTTTTAGCACTCCATGTGGAATTGATTTCAGATATGGAGTTTCTTTCTTTCTTTCTTTCTTTCTTTCTTTCTTTCTTTCTTTCTTTCTTTCTTTCTTTCTTTCTTTCTTTCTTTCTTTCTTTCTTTCTTTCTTTCTTTCTTTCTTTCACAGAAGTCTTCATTCAGTGATTGCTGGTCATTTCCACGCAAATAATATATTGTGAATTAGAAATATGATAGCATTCTTCCATCATTTTCACCATAAACTTCATGATACAGAGTCATTTGGTATGCCAAAGAACATGATTTAATTTTTGCTTCTGAGGGTAAAAATCATTAAGTGAAGATTTAGAAAACAAAGCCTCATTAAGTGTGCTCATCTAAACGATAACAGAGATCACTGGAAAATGAATTTTTAAAAGAGTGTTGAGATTTAGTTGCAAACTTTATATATTATTTTTAAAGAAATGCAACTCATTGTTCTTGTTCCTTAGAAGAAAAAAAAAACCTTCTTTGGACAAATTGGGCCTGTTCCTGTTCCTGATCTTAGGATAGAGTGTTATCAGGAACATGCAGCGGCATCATTTTGTTTTATCTTACTGAATAGGCTGGAAAGACACCCCCCCCCAAAAAAAGGTGAGCTGTACATTTGTGATGATTTTTTAATGCAAACACTATAGCAATGTAAGCTATCTGAGGGACTCCGAATCCTGAGGAGGCAGTCGTCTTAGCTTTTCTGGAGAAAAAGTAACCAGAGAGTAGAGAAATGTTGGTCTTCCCCATCTCCTAGTAAGAGTGCAGAAGATAGCTGAGCAGAGGACAACTCTATGCATCTACATTTAATGTATAAATGATGTATTCTGACCTTTGATTTTTAAGGATATTGGTCCCTATGTATAAGATCAGAATGAATGTGCATATAGACATTCACACAAACTATGTGTGTAAAATAAGAATGTATTCTGGGTAAAACTGTATTGCCTATTATAAATGGAAACATAACAAACATATTCAAAAATAGAAAATGGCAAAATCATGTCATCAGAAAAAAAGTGAAGCCATATAAGATCAGGCCAATAGCCTATCTAGTCTAGCACTCTGTGTCCTACAGCGGCCATCAGCAGTGGGGCCAGTAGTCCAGAAGCTCTTCCAAGCACCATCATCGTATCAGACATAGAATTCCATCTATATCCATGGACCTCTGCTCCATATGTTTATCCAATCCCCTCTTGAATTCCATGTGTTAATAACTCTTTGGGTAAAGAAGTACTTTCTTTATTATACTATTTTTTTATTTGTATCCCACCTTTTCCTGGTCAGCTAATGGCGAATAACAACAGGCCTTAAAATAGTCATACAAAAATTAAACATTTAAAAAACTGCCACATCTTGATATTTCAAACCCTTCTGATGGTTTAATCAGAGTTTTAAGGGATTTTATTGGTAGATAGATAGATTAGGCTGTTGGTGTTATTTCCTGACCTCAGCCATAGGCCTGGTGGAACAGTTCTCTCTTGTATGTCTAATACAGTGATTTTTAAATTCTATTATTAACATTAGCTTACCATACAAGATGAGCCTCTTGTGGCGTAGAGTGGTAAGGCAGCCATCTGAAAGCTTTGCCCATGAGGCTGGGAGTTCAATCCCAGTAGCCAGCTCAAGGTTGACTCAGCCTTCCATCCTTCCGAGGTCGGTAAAATGAGTACCCAGCTTGCTGGGGGGTAAACGGTCATGACTGGGGAAGGCACTGGCAAACCACCCCATATTGAGTCTGCCATGAAAACGCTAGAGGGCGTCACCCCAAGGGTCAGGCATGACTCGGTGCTTGCACAGGGGACCTTTACCTTTACCATACAAGAGCCTCTTGTGGAGCAGAGTGGTAAGGCAGCAGACATGGAGTCTGAAAGCTCTGCTCATGAGGTTGGGAGTTCGATCCCAGCAACCGGCTCAAGGTTGACTCAGCCTTCCATCCTTCCGAGGTCGGTAAAATGAGTACCCAGCTTGCTGGGGGGTAAACGGTAATGACTAGGCCGAAGTGGCCGAATCGCACAAGCCTAGTAATGACTAGGGAAGGCACTGGCAAACCACCCCGTATTGAGTCTGCCATGAAAACGCTGGAGGGCATCACCCCAAGGTCAGACATGACTCGGTGCTTGCACAGGGGATGCCTTTACCTTTACCTTTACCTTTACCTTTACCTTTACCTTTACCTTTACCTTTACCTTTACCTTTACCTTTACCTTTACCTTTACCTTTACCTTTACCTTTACCTTTACCTTTACCTTTACCTTTACCTTTACCTTTACCTTTACCTTTACCTTTACCTTACATTAGTGTGCCATCCAAATCTCAAATCATGTCCTTCTAGATCCAGTAACTTTCTGTTCTTTAATATAACCTAGCATTTCATCCAACCTAAACAACAGTCTATGAATTATTGAAATTCTAACCATCACGTACGTTTGTATTTTTTCCCATCTCAACATATAATTTTTCACTTCATTCCGAATCTTTACATAAGTGTTCTGAAATAACATGCAATTCATGTTTGACAATGTAATACCCAGATATTTAACCTTCTTTTCAACCTTAAAACCCAACTTATTCATCAATTCCATCTAATCTTGCAAATTCATATTTTTAACATCTATGTTTTTTCTTGGTTAATTTTAAATCCTGCTAGTATACCAAACTCTTTCAGTTTGCCCATTAATATTACAACTTCTTTTAAGGGATCCTCCAGAATTCACATCAAGTCATCTGTAAGTCATTTCAGTTTGTAAGTTACTTTTTCACCCTGTCTTATATCTCAGAATTCCCAGTACCAGTATAAGCAAGAGCGATAATAACAGACAACCCTGTCTTGTACCTGTATGAACCTTATATAGTTTGGTTAAATCTCCACTTACAATTATTTGTGCAGACTGTAAAGTATAAATTGATTTCCCCCTTTAAAAAAATCTCTCTAAAGTTCATATTTTCTAGAATCCTAAAAATAAGTCAAGTTCTGATTGTCAAAAGTGATGCCTACTTTTCATTATACTTTTCTAAATATTCAAAAATATTCAACATAATTCTAACATTGTCCTTTAACTGCCTGTTTGGTAAAAACTCACACTGAGCTTCATGAATAAAGCCTTGCAAGTTCCTTTTCAATCTTTCTGCTAAAAGGATGGTGAACAACTTGTAGTCATTATTTAACAATGAAATTAATCTACAGTTCTTTACCTGTACTGGGTCTATTGCTTCTTTAGGTATTAATGTTACATTCAAAGACTCTGGGATTTTTCCTCCTTGTAAAACAAAGTCCATTCCGCACGAGTTAAAAGTAGCAGAAGTCTTACAAATGGTAAACGCTACAAATTTGATGTTCTGCATGATGGCTTTTATAGTTTGCTGGTACTTATCACTGATGTTATTGATAAGATTTTTTTATTATATTGATAGTGTGATATTTTAGTGACAGATTTTATTTTCCTGGGCTCTAAGATCACTGCAGATGGAAACTGCAGCAAAGAAATTAAAAGATGCTTGCTCCTGGGGAGCAAACCTATGGGAAATCTAGACAGCATCCTAAACAGCAGAGAATCACCCTTCCAACGAAAGTGTGTCTAGTCAAGGCTATGATCTTCCCAGTTGCAATGTATGGCTGTGAAAGTTGGACCATAAGGAAGGCCGAGCGTCAAAGAATTGAGGCTTTTGAACTCTGGTGCTGGAGAAGACTCTTGCAAGTCCTTTGGACTGCAAGGCGAACAAACTGGTCAGTCCTAGAGGAGATCAAGCCTGTCTGCTCCTTAGAAAGCCAGATCCTGAAGATGAAACTCAAATACTTTGGCCACCTCATGAGAAGGAAGGACTCTCTGGAGAAGAGCCTAATGCTGGGAGCGATCAAGGGCAAAAGAAGAAGGGGACGACAGAAAATGAGGTGGCTGGATGGAGTCACTGACGCAGTAGGTGCAAACTTAAATGGAATCCGGGGAATGGTAGAGGACAGGAAGGCCTGTAGTATCATTGTCCAATGGACATAACCTAGCTCGATTATTAAAATAAACATTATGTTTATTCAGGATGATATAAGCAACTATTTTCTTATGTATAAAGAAGATTTTAAAAAATTGGCCTGGATCTTCCTGAGAATGAGGAGTGATTATTAGTGATTCCCCTACCCATAGCAATCCAAAATGCCCCTTTGAAAGGCAGCTCTCAGGAGATGGAGGACCACTAGAAATAGTTTGCAGGGGAACTCTTGTGAGAAGGAAGAAATAACAAAAAGTTTCAATTTGGGCCTGCAGAAATTCTAGGAAAGATCCAAGTCACTGTTTACTTATCTGCAAGAAAAGAGTATAATTCACCTTTGACTCTGGTATTATATGTCCAGCACTGTAAGACTGATAATTCCAGATGGCTAGGCATGTTAATTCACAGCCGCAAAGTAAATCAGGCATCTAGTGGCACCCTAAATACCAACACTAACTCACAAAAGCTTTTGCTGAAATAAATTTTGATAGAGCAGTTTGGATAAGCATTTTAGTGTGGAATAATATTACAGATTAGTTTTTGGTTTACAGCATTGGCAAATGCAAATGATAACAGTTGACTACAAAATTAGAATAAGTGTTGGTTCTAAACACCACTGAATTTTTGTTTATTTTCGCAACTTGGAAATAATTTGTTATTTACTAAACAGATGGAAAATCTGTTTTGTTCCCCATATCCCTGACAAATTTTATTTTTATTTTTTTAAAATAAGAAAACTGACAGCTGGGTCATAGAGGCTTCCCTATACATACAAGAGCAGGAAGAAGTAATTGTACTGTAAATGTATGTCCTGTTACTTACAGCCATTGAGTTTCAATGTGTTATTGAACAATCCTATTTTTAGTGGGTAACAGATGAATGGATTTTGTCTCCATCCCCCCCAAATGGAAGCATATTGATGATGATGATTGTCTCATTAGATTGTAAATGAAACCAATAAAATCTGGCTTAGTTTGAATGTTATAACCTGAAAATCACCAGTCAGAGAAGTAAGAGCCATTATCTTGACCTCTTAGTAGCATTTAATTTGCACTAGCCAAACTCCATGATAGCAGTTTAAGGAAAAAAGAAGCAGACTACAAATTAAATGATAGAACACTTCAAACAGTTAAATCCTAATCGATAGAGGCATAAATTCAACCCCAATAGTTAGCCAAATCCTGCTGACATCAGTAACTGCTAGTAGCTGATATATTCATATTTCATTTTAATTTTGGTGCCTCTTTTATTTTGGAGTCCCATTCCTAGTTTGCTTAGATCAATGTCACTTGGTATCACCCATCAAACAGATCATGGGCATTCATCTGTGCAAGCTAGATGGTTGCCTACTCATATTGCTTCAGAGAAACAGCCAAAAGGATGCTGGACTGTTGACTAGCCATGACAATGAATGCATCATTCCAAAGCCAAGCACTAGGCATCATCAAACAGACAGTTGTTTGGACTTTGAAAAACAAAGCCTAAATTCCATTTCCAAAACAGTTGTTGACTCGTTCCCATCTACCCTCTTAGGTCCTTAATCTTGACATTGATTTGGTGAATCTCAGGTGAACAGTTCGTACAGTGTTGCCAGAGTGTGCTGTTAACAGTTTACCTAATGTCACCACTTCTGGAAGATGTGCAAGTTATTCAAGTTACCTGTAGATCTAGCAGATAAACATGTACTTGGGGCATGCTGTGTAAATAATAGCACCCTCAAGTAGTTCAAAGGTCCTGCTCCAACTCTCTTCAGCTTCTTCCAGGCTGCATAGGATTGTGACAGTACAGCTACAAGTAACCGTCATTGCACCATGTTAGGGTGTAAGAGGCTTTCCTTTCTGTTTTGTCCAGATTCTACTGATCTACATTGCAGTCGAGGCTTCTATAAATGTTGCAGAGCAATAACATTGTTTTCCATGAAACATTCAAATGAAAGTAGGCTACCTCTGGGCAATGGCGAAAGACCATGGAGAGCACAGGCATCTTTGTTAGTGCAAGGAGGCATATCACTTCATCTGTTGCTGCAGGTCAAATACTTATGACCTATTCTTCCTTGCAGAATAAGAGACAGGAGTGGAAATATACATCCCTGCATTGGGTGGGTGAATATAATTTTAATATCTACTTTGCCTTGCCAACAGGAGAATATGAAGTACTGCCAGGGGAGAACAGAGAACTAGGACAATACCTGCAGAAAATATAATGTAGAGGTGCCACACTTTCTCAGGTATAGTAACAAACAGTCACTGAAGCTCCATTTAACTGCTAAGAACAATGTTATTATTTTTATTAATAATAAGGTATTTATAAGGTATCCAACTCTTTGATTCTATGATTCTGTGATTCTATGATTCTATGAAGATGCCAGTATTCAACCAGGCTGTCTATGCATAATACAAAACCATAGTTACAACAACTAACTGTGATTAATAAACCAAACCATAGTTTAACATCTTGTTTAGATAGATTTTAGCTAACCCTAGTTAATGAAATGCCCTCTTCCTATCGTCATTCGATGGACCTCTTGGAATAAGGAATAGCTTTAGACTGTGAATCTTACAAGTGTTTTGTGGGGAAGATATGAATACCAGGAGATCTTTGTAAATTTTGAATTAGCTAGAAACTGTACTTTCATTTTGTTTCTAAGTTCTTCACTTTCTTTTTCCAGCTTTTCTCACTTGTCTGCATGAATAGAATAAACTTTATTCGATTAGGAAACTAGATCTTAGTCTTGAGACTTCCTGGGCTTCTTACCCCAAGGCCAGCTGCTCAGCTTATGCTGCTTTAATGTACAGAAAAATGGTGATGGCAGAAGCAGTTGCTTTACTGAAGATAAAGAACTTTCCCAGGTTACTTTCTCTCCTTATACTGACAACCCTTGCCTACAGGGCAAATTGCATGTTCCATTTTTCAACAAGGTGGAGTCAGGTCTCCCTCTCAAGCCTGTCTTCCCGCCTTAAGCTGCTTTTCCATGGGGAAACAGCAGTGGAGGGAGTTATTTCCCCATTTTTGCTACTCCATGTAGACTATTTTGTGTACACGATGAAGGAAAAATGGGGAAATGGCTCCCCTCCCAGGACTGTTTTGGTGCAGGGAAATGGTTTGTGGAATAGCAGGAGCCCCCCTCTATCATGGCAACATTCTGAGCCTGCAGCTGCAGAAAACCCAAATTAAAAATCTGAAGACATAGTTTTGACCTGTCAGTTTCTCAAGAAGCCAAGCCTAGATGGTGGCGGTTCAACCAAAAACAGAACCCAGAAATCATGGTTGGGAATCATGCATCTCTACAGGAGATCCTGTGCTCTTTTATGCACTTGAACAGTTAAACTGCTTCCAATGTCCTGATCACTACTGTCCACCATCCATATGTACAAATGGCAGGACTCATTTAACTTTCTGAAATCCAGATGGCAGAAGATTGCTAAACTGCATTTTCCCCAAGATTAAGTAATCTTGTGTAACTGTTGTTTTTCTTCCACTATCGATCATGGTTCAACCATTGCCAATGATACAGCATTTCCATCTATCTGTAAAATTATGCTTTATAAATCACCGTGCTTTCTCAGAAACTAAACTGGCATGTGCACAATGAGAAAAAAAAATCTCACAGATCCTCTAGGGCATTCTGAGATATGTTAAACATATGTAATAACTCTGTTCAAAGTTAATCTGACAGATTTTACAGATTCATTGGGTTGGCACAGAAGCTTGTGCAAAGGATGAGTACGTGTACATCCTAGCTCTATTATGTATCTAGCCTGGGATGGAATATCTCCATTTGGAAGGCCATATGTGTTAGAGACAGTCTGAGAAGAAGAGGGAAACAGGTGGCATAATTTGGGAAATAATTTATACAGACCTGCTCGTGGAATGCCCTCTCCTGAATTTTATATGCATGATAGTGAAGGAGTAGTAGAAGTATATACAATGCCAAGAGTGAGAACAGGGAGAATGACTAATTGACTATTGTACAAGTAGTCCTGCAATAGAAAATGTATATATGCCCATTATTTTCAGTTAGATAACCTTTTTTGGACCATTTGTACAAATTACTACTCCAAGAATAATTCACAGGTCCAACAATGTCTATTTCTACCTTCCTGCAAGATGATAATATTTTCTTAGAATAATTTTTTCATTTAAAAAGTTGCATTAGAAGTATGTAAAAAAGAAACCCTCAGGTTTTTTTCACAATTGCAGTAATATTATTTATGCAGCTTCCATTAAGGAGTCAGGCTAATAACTCTGTGAAGAACGAGAATAGGTAATTAGACTAGAATTCTAATTACATAGGAAAGCAGTGGTACCTGTACCTACTTCAGAACTCAACAAACACATTGCCTTGGTGGTTGTGGGAGGATCTGTAGTTTGCTGCGGGCTGCAGTGACCCCATTTCTAGCACAACTATTTTATTAAATGCCATCTCACACAAGCACTAAATAAAAATGTACTGATGCTTTCATAACAGCTTGGGGATAAGGAAATCTATTTTCACCAAGGAATAAGGTTCATGTTTTGCATTTGCAGATAATTTGAATTCCCCTGAAGCATCATGATAATATCAAAAGGCATGGGTTTAATTATTTTCATCTGAGCTCTTCATGTAGGCTCGCTGTGATTTTTATACAAACAAAGATACTGTATTTGACAATAAGATGTGAAGAAGTTCATGGTGGCGACACTCCATAGATTACTCCCAAGAATATCCAGACTAAATTTCCCACTCACTCAAGAAACCTTATTTTTATTTATTTTATGTCCAAACTTTCTCCACAATAGGGAGCTGATGTGGCTTACATTTCCATCCTTTTCTCCATTTTATCCTTGCAACAACTGTGTGGGGTTGGTTAGGCTGAGAATGCCAGTAAAACAGAATGTTCCTGTCTGCCTTTCCTACTGCAGCCCACTGATATCTCCAAAATACTGCTCCTGTGGGGAAAGGGATCCTCAGAAGCATAAAAAGGTAAAGGTATCCCCTGTGCAGGCACTGAGTCATGTCTGACCCTTGGGGTGACGCCCTCTAGCATTTTCATGGCAGACTCAATACGGGGTGGTTTGCCAGTGCCTTCCCCAGTCATTACCGTTTACCCCCCAGCAAGCTGGGTACTCATTTTACCAACCTCGGAAGGATGGAAGGCTGAGTCAACCTTGAGCCGGCTGCTGGGATTGAACTCCCAACCTCATGGGCAAAGCTTTCAGACAGCTGCCTTAACACTCTGCGCCACAAGAGGCTCTTCCTCAGAAGCATAAGGAGAAGCAAAGTGGGAATCCGCAGCTGGAAGGCAGAAGTGGTGGAAATCATTCTACATCTTCCATTTGCAGAAGTCTGGATTTGATCTATACAGTGCATTAGTTCAGCTCTGTTGAATGTGGAAGGCACAGGAGAGCTCTAGCCCTATGTTGCCTTTGGCCTATCAACAATACATCAGGATTAGTGCATGTCACTGAGTCCATACGAGGGGGGGGGGGAAGGCAAAAAAAAAAAGAGAGAGAGAGAGAGATTTAGAATCTTTTACTTAGGTGCAGCATTCCATGGCACACTGAAGTTTGCATCTTGTGTTACGTTATCTCACTCATCATTACACACTGTTGGTTCTACTATGCTCCTGTGCTGGGCTATTTTCATTACATATGAAAAAAACACTCAGGTTGAAAAACTGGAAAATGAGACCTTAGGGAACATGTTATTTCCTTTGTGCTTTAAAGATCAATGGGGTCAGTTATTTAAGAACAGTACTCATAGGCCTCATTCCTTCTCTAGATGCACATTTCCCAGGTGAAAATGGTACACACTAAGTAATGTCCCAGTTCTCCTACTAAAGATGATGTAGATGAAGGCTCTGACTCATTTGCTACATGTTGTATTTGTGCAGCCTACAAAAAAAAGTCTTACTAACTTAGAAGTCATCCTGGTATTTGTTCAGTTAAAAAAATTGTCAAAACGGTTCGAAATAACCTCCACTATCTTTTCTGTATGCATTAGTGTTTATGCATGTGCACTTGCATGCACACTAAAGAGGAGTGACATCCTCTCTTAATCAGCTAATATCTAGAGATTTCAGGAAGGGGGAGAGGAATCATATATATGAGCATAACATGCCACAACAGACAAGATGCTATCTGAGAACAGATGAACAGTTCTAAATAAATCTTTTTGATATGGTTACTTACAAGCCCAACTTTTCTTGGCATGTTACTTATCAGGGGCAGCCCAAAGGGTTCTCATTTTTGGCACTCATTTAGTCCAACAAACATTGCACATAGGGTGCACCAACATCCACTATGAACCCCAAGCATGTAGCATTCTGAAATACAAGGAAGTTACATTCTAGCCTTTGACTCCCTTTTCCTTCCCCATTCCTCCCCACTAAACTTCTAGGTAATGTTTTTCTTTATCAACTGTCTGGGGATGGGGGGAAACCAGTTTTATTTTATTTATGTATTCATTTATTTATTATATTTATATACCGCCCTCCCTGGGGGCTCAGGGCGGTTTACATAAGAACAAACAACAATACATAAAACAATCTATAAACATGTGAATAACTTTACAATAATAACTAATGGTTGTAACCGTATAACAATGTAACAGTATAAATAATATAGACAATACAACAGTGCAACAATACAGGTCCAGATCATGTTGGTGGAATTCTGAGGAGGGAGGCAGGGGGGGAGCAGGGGCCTTTCAGTCGCTGTTGATTACGTCTGGTCTCAACCAAATGCCTGGAGGAAGAGCTCCTTTTTGCAGGCCCTGCGGAACTGTTTAAGCTCCGTCAGGGCCCTGATCTCCCCCGGAAGCTCAACATTCCCAAAATGTGAAGGAAACAGGAAGGATATTTGGCACTGCACTTGAATCACAAGATTTCTGTGTGGAATGCTGATAATTTGGCAGAGCATTAAGATGGCCATCGCATCATTTCCCCCCAGTGTGGAAAGGGTCAGGGTCTCTGATGGCTATTTCTTACCACATTGTCTCCTGCTCTCTCCTGACAGATTTGTGGTAAGAACACTCAGAAAGGATATATTCCACTATTGTTTTTTTCTTGCGGAGCACATTAATACTGCCAGGCATTCCATGTATGCTGACAAAAAACCCAAGAAATGTACTGATCGTGAGATTAGAGAGGGAGCTGTGAAAGACAGATATACCAATGTAATCCATCCTAAGCAAGTTTTTGAGAGAGAGAAAAGAAGGGGGGGGGGATGCCCTGCAAAGATAGCAAAGGCTCTACTGGAATAATTGGAAGAAATTAGGTGAGTTCCTCCTATTGTTGCAGGGCCCATTTTCAAACTGCCTTTGTATTCTATTTTAACTAATATTTTTTCTGTCATTACAAATAGACCCATTTTACTGATTTGCTGTTACTAAGGGCCATTCCGCACCCAGAAAATGAAGTGAAAGGGTTACCTCTTGCAGATGCTTTTTTAAAATGACATTTTACATTCCGCACCCAAAAAATGAAGTGAACGGTTACCTCATTTGCATCCCAGCAAAAGAGGGATGGCAAGGTGCATGGCATGCTACTGCACCTGCGCCTGCCTCCCAGCCTCCAATCCCAGGGCACCATGCTGCCCTTACATCCATATGCACCCTGGGTTCTGCTCTTCCCGCTCTCTGCACATTTCTCCCTCCTGCCCCACCCGCTGCATCAGTGGTGGCCCTGGCTTAAACCGGGCCACAAGTGGAAATTTACTGTGATTATATAGGATTATTTGTGATAGATGAGAATGTAGAGCCTTCCTGAGTAACCAGCACCTCTTGTTC
Organism: Paroedura picta; assembly: GCF_049243985.1. Classification (NCBI taxonomy): domain Eukaryota; kingdom Metazoa; phylum Chordata; class Lepidosauria; order Squamata; family Gekkonidae; genus Paroedura; species Paroedura picta. Next base: position 81,160,562 of record NC_135374.1, on the reverse strand, counting down.
TCTGAGCTCATCCCACAATAGTAAGAATGAACTCTGGAATTTACAGATGTGCATGGGGATCATATAAGAATATAGTTATGGATGTTTCTGAAGAAACCCATATTAATTAATATTTCTAAGAAGAAGGAGACCACCTGATTCAGAAGGTTTACTTGCCTCCTTGTGGTATAGTAAGGATTATTTATGATTTGGCTAGCATATTGTACATCTAAAGTCTTCTAGAGCTTCACTGTTACTCTTGCGTATTCGACATAATGTTGACCTGGGGGAAGAACAAGTTTAGCCCATTTCCTTCAGATCAGTGTAGAACAGCAGGAGTGAATGGAAAAAGTTAAAATGAAAGCAGCCTAGACAACGAATAATATGCAAACTTCTATAGGAGGTAGTGCCATACTGCCAACAACACTGAAAAAGTAGGTGGCAGAAGTTATCCAAAATGGATGAAATTAAGATGAAATTTCTCTCTGAATTCAAAATAAAAATGAGTTTCTGACTAAAAGAATCACAAAGTTCATTCATCAGATATTAATGAATTCTGATCCATTATCATAATTTCTTTAATTATCTGAACATAGTAGGTATTTCTGGTAGGAAGACAGAGGGTATGACTATCTCTGGGCATAAGCTATCTAGGAAGCAAACAAAGAAATGCATTGAGGAACAGAACTGATCTGAATTTCAGAGAATGTATAGAGTCCAATCAACTGGAAAACTTTATTAGGCTTAAATATTAATATGGACAAAATATTATCAGTTGCCTGACCAAAACTATGACTGCAACCTTGAGACTGAGAAAGACTGCATGAATAATCCCAAATGTGGCAAATGAAGTTCGGTGCAAATGCAATGGGATAATATTTGGTGCAAAACATTCTTACGTTTAAAAATATGCTGCTAGGGTATGAACTTGGATGATTGACCAGGAAAGAGATGTTGCATTTTTGGTGGACAGATTGAGTTAATTCAATGTACTTCAACAGTTTAAAAAAATTAGATATATTAAATAATTTTATAATAAGATGATTGAAGCAGATTATTCTGGACAAATGTATGAGTTAAACAATTAATTCAAAATCCAATTACAATAAATGTATTTATTATGATTAATTCACCCAATGAAATGGAAATTGCAGATATATCTTCATAGGGTGTTTCAAGGAACACTATCTTCTGGAGCTGAGCTGGTGCTATTTTCTCAATGTCTAAAATGTTTAAGTATTTCTTGAGACTTCTAAGCATTGTTCTAAGTGATGCAATGACAACTGGTATGATGGTAACCTTCTTGTCCCAGAGACATTCTAACTCTATTCATAGGTCTTGGTATTTTGTGATCTTCTCTGGGGATGGGCATGAATGAATCCATGAAGCAAAATGGGTCTACCATCATGAGCTTCCATGAACTTTTAATGCAGTTCATGGTTGGTTCATGGATGTTCATGGGCAAAGCAAAAAGCTGCAAAAAAGAGTGAGAGAAGAAGAAGCTAAGTGATAGGGCAGCCTGTTCCCTGCTGCCCAGCTGTTTTGGCCTGTCATGTGCAATCACTTTAAACTTTAAAGGAACTGCACAAGACGACTCATAATAGCTGAGCAGTGGGGAGTAAGCTATTCATGGTTGCTCAGTTATTTTCTAGGCTTTCTATAGTCCCCCATTAAAAGGGAACTGCAATCCATTTCAGCTGGGTATGTGAAGCCACAAATTCGTTTGGTTCATTCTGATTTGTGTTGCAGTTTATGGTTCAGCCACAAACTATGAACCAACATTTCTCCTATTCACACCCATCTCTAATCTTTTCCAACTCTTATTTTTCTATCCCACTGTCTCCTTGCAATGTCAATGATCCAAACCCTATTTGTCATTTCCCCCCCACAATTGTGATAGCAAAAGCATTACATTCTACATGATTAACTGTTTGCAATTGGAAGTCCTAAGAATCTTTGTTTTATCATTATCCAAACTCTTGTCTGGTTTGTACTCCCATGAATTTCTGAATGATGCTAAGATCTATTTCTTGCAAAGATTCCAGTGTAACAGAACTGCCACTCTGATGTGACATTCTTTATAGTTGGTTTGAGCAATTTTACTGAAGACAATGACCATGTGATCAACTTTTTCACTCTTTTTCTTGCAAATAAAATGAAATGAATGAAGAACATTTGCTGTCATAACTGGTCTTCATTTCTTTCTTCAGGTGCCCATTTTGAAGTCACTTCCAGATGTTTTCATTATCAACATTTCTCTCTATGTCTTTCAAATATTGCCCATGCAAGTGTTTTTGTTTCCAGTTTTCATTGTGAGTTTTGATTGCCATCATTTTTAAATCTTTGGTTTCTGTAACATTAAATAAATGTAGGTGCTACTTAAACTAAAGGCTTCTCTTTATTTTCTTGATGTAGTCATTCAGTGCTTATTTTTCTTCTTCAACTGCTTGCTTAGCTTTCAGGAGATTTCTTCCACCTAACTTTTTTGGTAAGTAAAGATGATCAACATTATTTTTTGAGTGATGCATCCCTTACTTCTAATTCTGCTTATTTTCAATTGATAATGCCAGCTGTGTGTCTTAGAACTGGGACTATCTTTGTGTTAAATGCATTTACCACATTCACAATATCTTTTTAACTCTGTGGCAGTACTCCCTAGTTGTATTTTTTTTTGTGTTCTGTTAGCTTCCAAAATTCCAAGTTCTTTTTGTTATTATTAGGCAACCCTCATCCTTGTGATTTTAAAGTCTTTTTAATTCATACTTTCTAGATCAGAGGAGGAAAATGCTACGAACAGAGAAGAAAGTCCTTCATATGTTTATTTTTTAAAATTGACAAATATTTCAAAGGGCAAAAGGGAAAGTACATTCTTTAGAAAGAAAAAAACAAACAGGAACAGCAACAACCTTTTCACCACTTTGCTACTTAAGCTTACAAGTTTAACCTATCAGCAAATGAAATGTGTTTCAGAAAGAAAGAAATATATGGGGGGGGGGAGTGCATGATTCTATGGAAAACTACAGAACAGGGAGAACAGAACAGAAAAACTACCACCTCTCAACAAAATCCACAGCAGGCTCCCCCAAGAAATAAATAACCCTCACAATCCCTTGTGTACTATAGAAACCACTGTGAGGTTCTCCGGAGAATTCAATAGTTTGGTAGAGTGCCATCACTTCCCAAATTAACAAAAGGAGATGCTAGATGGGTTACATGCCAGATGACATAGAGTCAGTGCTGAAGAAAATCAAAGCACAACTACAGAAAAGCTTCTTGGAAGCAAATAGCAAAAGAGCCAATGTTGAAAGGTATACAATCCCAAAAGCCAAGACAGCTAAAGGCAAAGTCTGAAGGAAGGAAAGAATGAATGTTTTCAAGGTTAGACCCCCTGGAGAGCAATCATTAATTACTGGAGATATTTAGTGACTCAAAATACCTCCTAGCAAACACATTTCTTTTTTGTTTCATAACTGCATCCATACATTTAAACCCTCTTATGACTAAGAAACAAGATTTAGGCATGAAAATAGAGTGAGAACATCTCCACCCCATCACCTTGAACCAAACCAAATATGAACATTACTGGACCCACTATAATTTAATAAATAAATGGAGAAAGATAATCTACAACCGAAAGTGAGATGTTCTACTTTCAATTTTTATTTGGGTGGTTTGATGCCAGGTAGATTATAGGGCGTAAGAGGCCAAAATGAAGCTTTCGGCTATAACACACGTCCTAGGATTATAATTAGATTCAAACTGATTATTTTCAGCTACTGGTCCAAAATACTGAATTCAGTGGGACTAATTCCCAAATAGCAAACTTGGTATAGAACCTTGCACTCAATCTATTTCATCCTGTTCCAATATATTGAGAGAAGCCTTGCCAGCAGCATTTTGAGTTTGGGACTAAACCAACCCCAAATGTGGAAATTACCATTAATCCACTTAGCATTTAGCCAATTTAGAACCGAGAGAGCCCTTCTGAGAATCTGGAGGAGATCAGCAGATTGGCTAAAAAAGGTCCTGTTGCTGTTGTTGCAAACTGCTATTGTGAATGAGTTAGATTGCTAGGGGGGTGTAAATTGAAATTCTTGGAGAGGGAGGACATTGAGAGGAAATAGTAAACTACAGCAGGAGAGTGAAAGTGAGTTAGTAATGGGAAGAAGTAGGTTGATTGATGGATAGGAGGGAGGTAATAGAAAAAAGTGAGGCTGTCAGAGGGAGATGAAAGAGGTTAGATATTGAAAGTATATGCTGAACTGTAGGGTAGTGAATGTGAAGAAATAAGAAGGCTAGGGATATTATATTAGATATCATTTTGGAAGTGTTGAGAGCGGTAATAATTAATGGAGGCAGGTAGATGGGAGAAGGTAAGTGGGAACAAGGGGGGAGCAGAATAGGATCAGGGATCACCACAATCCGAGGGTTCAGAAGATATAGCAGCAGGAGAATGGTGGACAAGATAAAGAGTGGGAGATATGGATATGCTCGCACGCTTTCTAACCTTCATCCTAGCCCCAGACATGCAGGGAAGGCAGTTAAGGATACTTCCCTGACACTGATGGTGTGCAATGCCAGGCTGATTAACAACAAATCTGCTAGTCTGCAAGGTTATTTTGCAGAGCACATGGTTGATCTGACTTGTGGAAACCTGGGCAGCATCTGCACTTACTTTCTTTATTCCATTGTCAATCCTGTTGAATTCAGATCGCTTTGAACTCAGGTCTTCCTCTCTTCCCCCCTCCCCATTGAAACAGGAAAGTCTTCTGCACGTGGTTAGGGTAGTTCAGAAGGGGGGGGGAGCCAAGCCTCTTTCTTTCTTTTCTTGAAGAAGGGGAGGGGAGAGGAGCCAGGCAGGGAGCCTCTTTCTTTTCTTGGAGGGGAGGGGGAGAAGATCGAAAAAGGCAGAGGAGGGAGAAAAAATCCAGGACCAACAGAAGTTGAGAGAAATTAGGGGCTTCTCCTTTAAGGCAAGCATGTCACATGACCAGGTATAGCCTATCAGAGGTTCTCTACCATGGAGCTTTCTTTCCCAATCCAGATATTGAGGATTAAAAGCACTCTAAGATATCGCACAATAAAGGTAGGGTCACTCTGGATCAATCCTTCTTGCTGCAGAAGGAAAATTTAAATCGCCCCAAATCCAAATGGAAATCGCATTCTGTGTAGAGGGCAGGGACTGAATCAATCTGGGGTTGGAATAAAAGCTCCGTGCAGTTTACACCCTGGACTGGGGAAGGGGGGTAATCTGTCAGTTTGAAAGTGGTGGACCTCAGGATGGGGTGGGGTGGGGAGTGGATTCCTGAATGCTCTGCAGGAGCTGAAACCTCCTAATGACTCAATGGATGACTTGGCTTATGACTGGAATAGTTAGTTGTCAACTGCCCCAACATCCTCTTTATCACTGCCTCAAACTAGCCCCCTGAATAATATTTATAAATGTAAATTAATAAATGTACTGGAGAGCTGTGCAAGAAAAAACAGGAGCTAAGATGACAAGTCTGGAGGAAGACATGTAACAAGGCGACGAGAACGTCTCAGGAAGGTTATGAGAGCCTACGAGATGGCAGTGAAGACAGTGGAGAGAGTACTTCGCCATCTCCATTGCATCTGCAAGCTCACACTTGGCACAATTGTTTAGGGTAATTCAGTTGCTCACTGCCCTTGAAGACGGGCATTCAAAGGTTAGGGAATTGGGTATAAGCTGTGAAGCATTTGCTGGACATTAGGCAGATAAAATTTCATCATCCCACCGCAATCTACCTCTAAAGTTTAATACAGATGGCCAAAACAGCAATCTTGGGGGGTTTACTCTTGACATCTTCAGGTTACTGTCCCACAACAAAATGGATAGACTACTAATCAAGGTGATACGAACCACATACCCCCTGGGCCCCTGCCCCCCTTGGCTCCTAAAAACATTCAAGAAGCAGATAGGAGCTTATCAAACTCTCCCTATCATTGTGGATTTTCCCAGAGGGACTAAATGGGGCTATGGTCATACCCCTACTGATTAAAACATTGCTGGGCTTGTGGGACCCCACCAATTTCTGCCCCATCTTGCACCTAGCATTATTTGGGAAGGTGGTTGAGCAGGCCACAAGGACCAGCTCCTGGCATTCCCAGATGATGTTTTGATCCTGGACCCATTTCAATCTGGCTTCTGATGTGGCCATGGGTGGAGATGGCATTGGTCATTGTGATAGATGACCTGCAGAGGCAACTGGACCAAGGCAGATCAATGCTGCTCATGATGCTAGCATTCTAGGTTGTAAACGAAAAGCTTTTAGCTCACTGATTCTTCAACACTGGACTAGCAGTACAGTGGCTAGTCTCTTTTCCCCACGGTTGAGGACAGAGGGTTGTGGTTGCTGGATGCTCCAGTGTGGATTGCCAAATGGGACAGTCCTTTCCCCAACATTATTCAACATTTTCAGCTGGTCTGAGGGTTTTGGCTTGGGTGTCACAAATATGCTGAGACCCAGTTCTATCTCCTGCTGAGTGGCTGGCTGAGCTCCCCCAATCCAGAAAAACTTGCCAGATGTCTGAATGCTATGAATGAATGGATAAAGCAGAGTTGCCTGAAGCTAAACCCTTCAATGACAGAGATCCTGTGGCTGGAGAGGAAGGAACCAGTGAAGGAAGTGTGCCTGCCCAGCCTGAGTGGCATGCAATTTACTGCTGCACAGACAGACAGAAATCTGGGAGTGATATCTGATGCCACACTTCCCATGGAGGCTTAAGTCACTAGAGTAGTTCAGCAGGCATGCTTCCTGTGTCAGGCTAAGCTACTACCACCTCCCTGTCCCTGGATCACTTAACCCCAGTTATCTATTCATCAGTCATCTCCAGACTAGGCTACTGTTACTTACTCTATGCACAGCTTCCCTTGTCCCTATGGAAGTTACAACTGGTCCAAAATGCAGCTGCCAGAGTCCTCACCAGAACACTGTGGAGGGTTCATATATGCCCTGTGCTTAGGCAGCTGTATTGGCTTCCAGTGGAATACTGGACTAGGTTCAAGCTGCTGATTTTGTCCTTTAAGGCCATTTGTGATCCAGGCCTAGCATACCTTTATGAATATACCCTGCTGGTGGTCCCTGGCCCAAGAAAAGTCTGCCTGGCCTTGACCAGGACTAAAGGTTTCTCAGTCCTGGCCCACACATGGTGGATTGAGCTTCCAGAAGATATGCAGGCCCTATCAGAGCTCATTGAGTTCTGTACAGCCTGCAAGACATAGTTCTTCCACCAGACATTCAGTTGAGGCCAGGCCACAAGGAACATCTAAAAGCTTCCTTCTCTCATGACATCTGGAATTGGTTGCACCAGGCCTGGGAGGATGCTGACTGTCATTCTGTGACAGTTTTTTTTAGCAAGTTTATTATTTAAATGTATTACTAGTTTTTAAGGTCTTGCACACTACCCTGAGAAGGATATGCCAAGAGGGGTGGTTTTATAAATCCAATACATTAAATCAACCAAATAAAATAAAGGTTCTAAGGACCATTGTTTTAATGAGCGAGTGAGTATGCTACAGAATGGAACACATATTGAAGTATGCACTCTTTTTCCTTGCAATATGGCCATGTTACAGCTTTGCAGTCTACTGCCACTTTATTGCTAGTTTTACACATTAGCAAGCTAAAGAGAATCCAGCAGAAATTAAATCAGCATGTGTTACTCTGACAGATTATTCTGATTGAAATTTTATTAAAATGTTAATTACGTTAACACAACGAAACACAAATACATTGCAGTATTGTGTGCCTTATGTGCCATTGGGTATTTGAAAATAAATAGCTTTAAGTAGGTTATTATTTAAAGTCAGAACTCACAAATCAACATCACTTATGCAGACAAATACACTTCAGGTGAAAGAGGATGGTCAGAAGGGATACGGAAGAGACATTGAACTGAATATTTGAAATATGACATCCAGAAAAGCATCTGTCTGTCTGTCTGTCTGTCTGCCTGTCTGTCTGTCTGTCTGTCTGTCTGTCTGTCTGTCTATCTATCTATCTATCTATCTATCTATCTATCTATCTATCTATCTATCTATTTTAGGATTTAGATCTTTGAGAACTCAGGGCAGGTTACATCTTGTTAAATGCATACACTCTTTACAAAATTTTAAAATAACGTTTGCATTATAATCTTATAAATAAAAATAATAAGTTGCAATTAAATATTAAATATTAAAATTGACTATAGCACTTTTCTATGGGGATGGGGGGAATCCTTCAGAAACGGGAGTGCAGAGTCTTAGCCTGGCAGGATCAGGCTGAGAGGCCAATAGAATTAGGTATTATTTCTGGGGACTCGGCAGGGAGTGGGGCGGGCAGGGGAGGCTTCCCTGCAGGCCTCAGAGCAGGCCCACTGCGTCCCCGATACGGTGGGCCTGCTCCGAGGCTCGCAGGGAAGCCTCCTCCACCTGCCCCCCTCCCCACTGAGTCCCCAGCTTCCTTGTGGGCCTTGGAGCAGGCCCACCACATCCTTTTAAGATGTTAATTGTTTTATATATTAAAGATAATTTATTATATCTTTGTATAGTTTTATTGATATATTTTACATGCTGTTAGCTGACTTGAGACCTGGTTGGGAGAGAGGTAGTGAGATATACATTTGAACAATAAATAATAAATATAAATAAATAAAATAAGTAAACAAAATAAAATAAAAACTTATATAAATCAATGGAGACTACTCAAGAGAGTAGTTGCATCTGTCTAATTTCAACAGCAATTTAATAGATTTAGGTTTGTTTATCTCTTGATTTCCTTTTTTCCATCACATTGTTTTAATATGCCTAAATGCCTTTGGGCCCCCCCAAAAATTTAGAGATGGTGCCAAGCTCAGTTGAACAAAGTGTCTTCTATACCAGGGAGCAGGCGGAGGAACTGTTGAAACAACCCTGTTCTTTGTGTGTCCCACCTCGAAATGCAGTGGGTCCCAAAGAAGGGCCTGGAGTGAAAAATGTGGTAATATTTTGCTTACAGGCCCATTTTCATGTGTTCTGTAAAAAGGTGATGAGTCACTCCGTGCAAATATTCTTATGGGTGTATGTGAAGTGCCATCAAGTCACTTCTGACTTATAGCAACCCTATGAATGAATGATCTTCAAAATATCCTGTCATTAACAGTCTGGTTCAGAGCTTACAAACTGAGGGCTGTGGCTTTCTTTATTGAGTCATCCATCTTATGTTGGGTCTTCCACTTTTCCTACTACATTCAACTTTTCTTAGCATTAGTGTAGTAGATCTTTAATATGGTCATAGAGCAGTACAGGAAGCATTAATATATTTTTCAGTTACCCCAGTGATTCTTATATCAATCTGCCATTCAATGGCCGTCTTCCCATATTTTCCCCTAGAATTTACCTATTAAAAAAACATCACTCTAGAAGCCAATCCAGGAAATTCCTTAAAGCACTCATACGGGGAAATAAGTTTCATAATTATGTGGAACTTCCTTCTGAATAAACAGGAATTGCAGCAGTAATTTTCTCAAATGCTCTGTTCTCTTCAGTATTGTTTCTAGTCATTCAGAGATGACTATTTGGAATGTAGCACCGATAAATGTGTTTGCCTCTTGTTTCCATACCTGCCTGTGTTTTCCAGGTTAAATCTTTGTTTGTTACTTTTTAGGTCTCTTTATATTAATAGCATTATTTGTCTTTACTTGTGATTTGCAGTACCCTAATTCATTATGGTCTACAAATGCTGTGGAATTGCTGCTTACACTTCCTTCCAGTTCATTAATAACAATGTTAAATGAAACTGAGTCTGACACTGATCTCTGCAGTACTATGGTGCATTTCTTTTAATGGTGAAAGCTTGAAGCAGGAGATGAGATTGGTACACTGGGAATTACTCTAGCTTTTAAGAGCAAAAGGTGTTGTAAGTTACAGCTAGTACAGAATAGTGGCAGACCACAGTACAGGCTTTTAACAGCTTACTGGTTAGGTCAAATGCCTGCTCTGTAAATCAGTGCCTGAATTTTCATATATCAAAAGACTGTTACCATATTTACTCAAAAGGAAGATGGCCCAGGGTGTGTCCCCCCTGCCTCAAGATAGCTTGTACATAAAATATGACCCTGAATTGAAGAAACACATACCAAATAAAAATCAGGCTTACAAACAGCTTTCCCTTTCTCTCCCCACAGCAGACACCCTGTGAGGTGGGTGGGGCTGAGAGAGCTCTCAGGGAATTAGTCTGCAAGAACAGCCCTAAGAGAACTGACTGGCCCAAGGTCATTGAGCTGGCTGCACATGGAGGAGTGGGAAATCAAACCTGATCTAGATTAGAGTCTACCACTCTTAACAGCTACACCATACTAGCTCTGTGATCAGAATGACACTTAACTATTACACTATGTTGTAGTGATCAGAAAGACAGCTTATTCTGAAAACCAATGAGATTACCATTATCAGTGAATAACAATCCAAGTCATATTTAAGAATTTCTTTTTTCATATGAGATGATTGGGAATGTTTTAACAGCTGCCAGTTCCACTCCTACCCTGTTCACCAGTGGAGATCTGACAGCCAATTAATTGATGGACTGTTCTGCTACATGTAGCCAGTTTCCATTTGTTTGCAGGAACCGGCTACTTGCAGCTATCAGAAGCTGAATCCCAGCTAGTGAGAGACCATCTGGAAGTCAGCTTCTCATCTGTCCTTGGGAAACTGCCCTTTGACAAGAAAAACTTCTAAAAGGAAAGGGGATCTGGAGGCCAATTTCAGTTCATCACATAAATGCACTGGGTGTTGAGCTCTTCTGCTTTTCCATTCTGGAAACTTTGCTGCGTTAGAGTTGAGGGTTGGAGATCTGGAATAACAACTGATCTCCAGAGTTCAAAAATCACTTGTTTATTTCTTTTAAACCTTTATTCCACTTCTCCTGGATAAAATGGAAGGTGGATTGCATAATTTTGCCAAAACTCCCTCCCCTTTCTAAATCCCACTCTTTCAGGTTACACCCTCAAATATCCTGATATTTCGAAACCCGGAGTTGGCAACCCTACTTTGTAAGGAGGACATAAAAAAACATTGTTCTGTTTCCAATACCAAGTTGGGAGAAGAGAGAAGGTTTTCCTCTCCTTGGGGGGATCAGAAACCAATTGCTTCTGATCTAAAACATTATTGTGCAGCAGTTTTCTCAAGGGAGAGGTAGATCAAAAGTCCAGTTGATCCTTCATCAGTTGTGTTGGTTTCTGATTCCTCACAAAGCTTTCCTGAGTTCCAGCACTAGGCTAGGATGCAAGGCAGTGCTAGGAGGATTCTCATCTGATGACTCAATCCTTCATTCCATGATGAATCATCATCTGGCCAAGACGGAAGCCAGTGTAGTACAGTGGTTAAGAGCGGCAGCCTCCAATCTGGAGAACCGGGTACGATTTCCCATACTTCTACACAGCTGGATGACTTTTGATCAGGCACAGCTCTCTCAGCCCCAGCTACCTCATAGGAGGTTGTTTGTGAGGAGAGAAAAGGAAGGTGATTGTAAGCCACTCTGAGACTCCTTCAGGTAGTGAAGAAGCAGGGTATAAAAATCAACTCCTCTTCTTCTCCATTCAACTGTGAGTCATCTTCTTACCAAGATGTAGCTGCAAGCATGTTCAGCAGCTGTCTGAGTTGCTCAGTGAAAGCTGAACATATGTTTGAACAGCTTATGGTTGCATTACGAGTACTGAACAGGTTAGGTTTGATTGCTGAACAGGTTTTCTATGAAATTCAAATCGTCCCCTGAGGAAATTACGTGTGAAATCTGACTGATATAACTATATTTATTGGACTGGTCCCATGTGATTTTTCCAGAGAACTGGCATGGTCTGTTCTACTGCTGCAGCATCCTGACATTTCATTGCTATGTCTTTCTTCTGCATGTCCAGTGTGGACCTCAGACACTGCTGAAGCTCCAGAAATACTATTTTACACTTGCTGTTTTTATTTATGTAGAACATACATTTGCCTCCTCCACAGACACTTGCTTGAAGTAGCTCACAAAGTAAAAATATACAATAATAAAATCAGAAAACCACAAGCATTAAAAATATCAATAGTGATAACAGAAAGAAAGGAACACTAATGAATGTATACTAAAAATACTATTTGCATTAAAAAAATCAGCACTCAAGTTAGAAGCATACCCTAAAAGCAATAGCTACAGAACATGGAAACCCTAGGTGAAAGTAAAGAAATCTTTTGGTTTTGCATCTAAAGGAGTAGGGTAGGTGCTGTAAGGGGAATTCCAGAAATGGTGTTCCACAAGTGAAAAAATTGGGAATAGAGAGCAGGGTTTAAGAAACAATAATTTCTTTACTGTTTTCTTATGGTATTTGTTTGTTTCCCCTTCTTAAAATATTGCCTAAAGACGAGATATGGAGAATTAAACTTTGATCATTACAATGTTTTGTTGATAGGGATGACAGTCTTCAGGTGGGACCCAGAGTTCCCCTGGAATGACAGTTTATCTCCAACTACAAAGATCAATTTATCTGAAAAAATGGATGCTTTGGAGGGTGAGTCTGTGGATTGTACACTAACATGGTCTCATCCTCCCCATGTTCCATCCTCAAATCTCCAGTTTTCCAACCTGTATCTGGCATTCCTATGTCCCCATCCCCAGCTGATGACCGTGTGTGTGCACGCACTGTCAACCCTATTTGTTGGCTCTCATAAAGTTATGTTGTTGTTTTTTGCATTTTTTCTAATGGACTAACATAATTATTTTATCGTACAGCTAGAGAGGTGGTAAGCTCCTCCTCACTGGTAGTCTTCAAGCAGCAGGAATGGTTTATGCTTATCATGCATCCTGCAGGGGGTTGGACTAAATGGCCCGTATGGCCCTTTTCAACTCTATGATTCTATGATACTATCAAGATTGACTCCAGCAATAGGGAGCTAAAGATCTGTCTCCAACTATATCTTGAATGACAAATATTTCCCTTTCTGTTCCTTGATCCTTATCTTTTATTTGTTCCCTCAGTGTAAAGACAGCATTTAACTTTGTTTTTTAAAGGCTCTGCACAAAGATCCAAGTCCAGTGTCAATTATCTGCCACCCAGCAAGGGCAAATTAACACTTCCGATTACTTTTTCACTTGCCATTTCCACTTCCAGGGATGTAACGCAGGAGGGGGGGGGATGGATTGTAGTGGTCTTGTAAGTGAAATAAAATATACCAAGAAGTTGGCAGGGGGAGAGCTCGAGTAGCTTTTAAATGACAGAAGACAAAAAGTAATCAGAATGTCTATATAACTCCCCTGTACAGAAGTTGCCATAACATACTTAAGAACAGCTGTACATGAAAATTTCAAGCCTTTGCAGTCTCTTCTTAAAAACGAAGCTTGTAACAGCAACTGCTTCAAAAAAGTAAGTACCTTATCATGACTTTATAAAAATCCTCCCCCCAAAAAGGTGGGGGGAGGCATGGGACTATGCCTGCTGTAGCCTTGAGGAAATACTTTTTCTTTCCTGCTTTTGCTTCCTCCACAGACTTGGCCCTTTCCCTGGGCGCCCAATTGGTTTCCTAGACTAGGGTGGCAGACAAATGGCCAGGGGATCTAGTTCGTTGAACAGTCACTTATTCTATTTGTTTTCACTAAGCTGTACTGCTGAGTTTCAACTGTTGAGAATAAAAGAGTGTGGGAGAATGTATGAAAATGGTGTGCTCTCAGAAAGTGGATCTAGGTGAGCTTAATTTTGATTCACCAGTCTTAAGGGCTTGGTGGGCCACTGCCTCTCTTCATGTTCTCTTCTTCCAGGCGAACACGAAACAGATGGGTAACACAGATTTTCAAACACCAAGGAGATGCATGTGTGCTGCATACAGCTTGAAGCCTGCTAAAGAGGCTGGCATCACTAAGCCACTTGCCAGACTCATCATGGTTCAAAGACTGAAGTCCTGATAAAGAAGGAAGATTAGGGAGTAGTCAAATGTGTAGATTGTCTGCCTTTTAAAAAAAATGCAGAGATGTAAACAGCCACCTTTAAAAAGTTATGTTTGGTTGTGGCTTGAAGCAATTGGTTGTGGCTTGAAGCAATAAAAACATGTTTCCTCCTGAGAAACACAAATGCCAATCATGACATGAAAAGGTAATGTTCTTTCTGATTCATTAACTCCATCATGCAAAAGCTTAAATGGCTGGTAAATAAAGCTGATGAAACAGCTCTCCGTAAACATCCATCATCCTTACAGATCGGTACAGCTCTTCCACAAACAGATTACACAAAAATCAAAATAGACAATATCATTGTGAAGTAGAGATGTTCACAATTATATAATCAGTAAACCAAACATTTTAATTTTTTTTCTACCAGCAATGGGAATCTGCAGTCACTTCTGGCTCATAACAAATTAAGTATTTGGAGTTGGTGAAAAAACATGACAGGGACCATTTATACACGGTGGTGGCTGTGCTGGGCCACCTCTGGTTCCTAGTGGCAGGGCAGCATGCCCCATCACTTCCTGAGTATGCATGGGGGACAGAATCCCCATGCGCAGATGGTCTGCCCAGAGTTCTGCATGCGCAAGCATAACTCCAAGGCAGGAAAGGTCCTCATGATGGTTTCATTGCATAATCGGTCAATGTCTATTTTAATAGCCCTGAATAGACAGAAAAGCCCTGACCCATATGGCCAAGGCTAGCATGATCTCATCAGATCTCAGAAGCTAAACAGGGTTGGCCCTGTTATTATGTGGACAGGAGAGGACCAAGGAAGCATAAGGTTGCTATGCAGAGGCAGGCAATGGCAAGTCTCTAAAACCCCATGGGATTGCTATAAATTGGTTGCAACTTAATGGCACTTTCCGCTACCACCAAAAGTAACAAAGGATAATTGTTTGATATCATTCTGAACTTCAGTCAACCTAAAACCAAACTAACTCAGGATGCGATTCTCTCATCAGTATTAACATCATTATACATCCTCTAGCATAGTTGATCTGGGGGTTGGGGCTGGGATGTCATCAATATATGGATGACTACCAGCTCTGTCTGCTGATGGGTGTCCTACCAAATGTCCTCCCCCAGACATGTTGGCCAGGTGTTTGGAGATGGTAGTGGAATGGCTCCAACAGAGCTGCCTGAAATTAAACCCCCGAAAGATGGGGGTCCTATGGTTGCAAATGAAAGGACCAGAAGAGGAAGCATGCCTCCCCCACCTTGACAAGGTGCAATTACCAACTTCACACTCCCTCAGGAACCTGGGGATGATCTTTGATGCCTCCCTTTCAATGGAGGCTCAGATTGCAAAGGAAGCTTTCTAGGCATTCTTCAAATCTTCAGCAGGCAAAGCTACTAGCACCCTACCTGAATCTGGAGAACCTAAACACAGTAATCTATGCAATAGTCACCTTTAGGCTGGATTACTATGACTCACTCGACATGGGTCTACCCACAGCCTTGACCTGGAAACTGCAACTGCTGCAAAATGCAACTATATGGGCCCTTACTGGGACACCTTGGAGGACCCATATTCAACCTGTCCACCAAAAGCTGCACTGGCTACCTGTGAGGTAGGTGAGGCTGAGAGAGCTCTGAGAGAATTGAGACTGGCCCAAAGTCACCCAGCTGGCTGCATGTGGAGGAGGGCTCTTCTACTACTTGTCTTTGCTTCAATATTAAAATGATGTTATCTGACACTGACTAGTTTTTAGCTCAGAATTGTAGAGGCACAAATTTCAGAGATGTAGGAACTTAGCACGGAATACACAAAACAAATCTAGCAGTTCTGCTCTATCTTGAGAAAATCTTGCTGTTGCCTTATGTGCTTGGTCAATGAGAGGCCACACATTATAGTTTTCAAGACATAGCCACCTTCTTGTATAAGATTCCCTAAATAAAAGAGAGTGAGAGTGAGTGAGTGAATGAGGGAAGCAGGGAGGGAGGGCGAAAGGGAGAACACAATTGAAACTAGAACTGATTTCTTACAACAGGAGAAGAGAATGAGTGTGTTTGGGAGAGGGCGAAATTGCAGTACAAGCTTAGCCCACCTATCTGCATTCATTGGAAAGTGTGCATAGTTGTGCACAGTGCATGCTGAGAAGGCTCTCTCCCCATAATTGGAAACTGTTCTTTTTCAATGTCCTGGAATGTATATAAATAAGCCTAAGCTGAAGCTGTAAACAAAATCTA
This sequence comes from Paroedura picta, assembly GCF_049243985.1. Lineage (NCBI taxonomy): Eukaryota > Metazoa > Chordata > Lepidosauria > Squamata > Gekkonidae > Paroedura > Paroedura picta. The sequence goes on along the minus strand of NC_135374.1, from coordinate 81,144,441 downwards.
AATGTAAAAGAAGAAACAGAGTTGATCCTTTCCATTTGGAACAGTGTTCTGTGCGCAACATCGTCGTTGTTTCTGCTGCAATCCAATCTAACAGCATGCACTAGAGGAAAGGAAAACAATTACTAACACTAATTTTCTGTTTTCATTTTTTAAAATTCCCTTCTATGTAGAGGGTAGGCTTTCTGTGACTATAGGGGGTTGATGAATTGTAAAAAAGGTGCTGCATTTATTTTGTATGCTGGATATGTTAAATGTTTAAAAAAACCCATGTGCTCCTTAAATAAGAACTTAAATCAAATTTACAAAATAAAAATGACTCTAATGGATGACCCCCTCCCCAACAGTGAACAGATTTGTGCTCTGATGCCATAGCTACCTGTGGAAATTAAAGTTGTGCCCAGCTAAAAATATACTAATGCATTACTAATAATTTTTTATAAGACAGTGTGGATGCAAATAAAAGAATATCAGTTCACCAGAAGTACAATGAACCTTCTATGATGACAGATTAGATTTGTTATATTTTTGCAGGACCTTTATTCAGTATGAAAAGAGACACTCCTCTCTTTAATAAATGATCCAGGAATCAATTAAGAATCTAAAAGACTCACAAACAATTTAACAAAGTTTTAGATCATTTAATTGCTTATGCTGCTTCTTTGTAATCACTTTGTAGCACAGTTTCTCTTCTTTCAAGTGTCAGAGCTTTCTACAAATTCCCCAGGGAAATCTAAAGCTGAATTAATGTTTCAATTACATATCCAAACATCTGTGTCAGTAATATTTAAATTATGTAGCAATAAAAAAAACTCTGAGGATTCTCTATTTGTGACTGTTTCCCTTGCAAAAGCTAGCTCCAAATATTTTAGCCTCGATTTGGGTACCGCTTCATCAACAGGATCTGTTTTGAAAATATTACATACATTTAAAAACATGTACTAATAAGGTAAAATGAGCAGGATATTAATGTTATTGCATACTGAACACATTGGGTTGGATCCAGCTGAAATTTCCCATGAAAGAATGGAACTTCCCTGTCTCCTCTACGCACACAGCAAACTCTGAAATTCTACTCCTTGGAGATAGTTGATCCTGATGAATGACAGGTGAAGGGCCTGCAATGGGAAGGGGAAATCAGGAGAAATTGCCAGCTTACTCTGGTTCCAACTCCCTATTACTACCAATCTGTCCCTTTATTGCTCAGAATTCTCATCTCTTGTGGGGCTATGGAGGCTTTGAACTGGGACTCCCAATTTCAGTCTCATCCATCAGAACATTTTTCATATTACTTCTACTCAAAAATAGTATTAACTTCTGAAGCCAACAGCTAAAGTCCTCTCCTATCACTTCAGGCTATCAATACTAGTTCAGTTCCTAACTATCTATTCATGTGACAAGCAACCATTCTGGAAGAGAATTTGTTTTTGCCTATGATATGGTGAGCAGCATCCCACCCCAGACTCTGGGATCCTGCTACTGCTTGATGTAAACTATGTAGCTATATAAATTATGCCCCCAATCCTCCCCCACGCTCTCAAAATTCCTACAAACAACAGGAAGTATTTCTCTCCTTAGTTGTTCAGTTAAAGGGGAAAGAAACCCTGGAATGGAAGCTAACACTTGGGAAAATCGAACTTCCTGTGGAGTACTTTACATTTGTTTCACTCTGTCATTTCTGTCTCTCTTTTCTTTCTTTTCGTTTACACAGTGTTCACTCACTGTGCTAGTATACATTTTAATTGTTGCCATCACTAAAATTGCTTATCTGCATATGTTCAGAATTCCATGTGTCACCAAGTTCTCACTCTTGTTTTCTCCCTTGAATTGATTTGGTGGCCAGACCACCACTTGTACTCAGCTCACCTTCTTTATTAATAAGGGCATGATTCGGAATCATAAAATCTGTGTCACAATGACATCCTTAAATTGAAGTAGAGATTAGGATAACAGCAACAGAATATTCTTGGACTAATACAGTAATTAAAATATCACTAGTACTTCTGTACAACATGTTATAATGCCATCTCCTTCAATGAATTGCTGCTGATATCATATAATTAGAATCTTCCTTCTGTATTAACTTCAGGGTCCCTGCACCCAATATGCATTTCAAAGTTCAAGGAAGGACTTTCTTTTTGCAGTTGGATAAGTTTCAGTCAAAATTCATGCAATGCATATGTACCAGTTATGTAACCCCAAAATAATATTCTTCTTAAAATCTCTCCTCCCATTCTCTGTAATACAGATGAGAAGTAGGGGCCTTTGGTATTTACCAAGGGATGCCTTTCCCAGTGATCAAGCTGCTGCTATTGAAGGGGATCTGGGATGCCCTGTGGCTGGTGCAGAGGTGTCTGGTGGTCCTGCCACAGCCATTGTGGCTCTTGGGGGCCCTATGGCCACTGAGACAGAAGCCCCATGAGCTGCTGCAGCTTCCAGTTCCCATAGTGTGGAGAAAGGAGGGGGGATTGTCTGAGAAAGGGAATAGGGGGGAGACTGAGAAGGAGTCGGTGGAAGAAATAGAAGGGGAGATTGAAGAGGGGTGGGGAAGAAAGGGATCATTGAGAATGGATGGAGATAAGAGAGGAGGAGAATGAAGGGAAAGCGGTGTAAGGAAAGAATGAGAGGAAAATGGTGAGACAGAAAGAGGCAAGACATTGAAAGAGAAAGGGGGAGAGGAAAGGAAGCAAAGTTGGAAATGTAGTGAACTCCTTTCTCTTTCTCTACTCTGAGGTTCTATCCTGGGACACTTGGCCAAGTAAAACAATCCTGGACTCAGACCTGACCTCAGAAAAACTTCACTAGAAGTGCCTGTGGCTTTAACAAATGGAAACCCCCAGTGGCTGTTGCTAGGTAACCACAGCTCTCTAGGCATGTCCAATTTGTTTCAGATAGCCCTAAAAGTACTTTTTGGATTAATCTGGTCCAACTTGACTTTCCCCTTAACTTAACGTGCCCAAATCAGCCGTGGGTGAATTGCTGAACAGCAGTTTGGTCATGATTCATTCATGTGGAGACTGGGCAGTTTATTGTTTAAAGGAACATTTTTTTTCCTTTTCCATCTATTCTGTGGTGGGAGGGGGGATGTTTGAGGAAGAGGCACCAAGTCTGCAGCATAGCTGCAGAAGACTCTCCTCAAAAGAACTTCCATGTTTCAAAAAGAATGGATCAGGGGGTCCAATTTACAGATACCCAAAGTGGGAGCCCCCACCTGAACTCCATTGTTACTAATGGCGAGACAAGAACAGAGAATCTTTTTTTTGTTGGAAACAATGGAGATCAGATGGGGCACCCTCTTTAAGTGCACACAGAGTTGGACTCCGTGGTCTAATTTTTTTTGAAACTTTGGAGCTCTTTTGAGGAGAGGTACCTGCAACTACAGTACAAATTTAGTGCCTCTATCTCAACCCTCTGTTCCCCCATACCATGGAATATATGAAAAAGGAAAATTTCCCATTGATTTAAATGGCACTGTTGACTTTAACAGCACTGCATCATTTCAGCTTCAGCCAAATCAGTTTGCCAGCTCTAAGCCTTGGGTGCTTCAGATCTGGCTTGAGCTGATTTGGGCCAAATCACAGACAGACCAATTTTTAGTACATGCCTAGATATATTTTTTGTCAGTACAAGGCAGAAGGAGTAGGCAGAGCCCTTTCCAGGGCTGTTTTGGCCTTTAACAGAGGACTTACTGGGGCTAGGTCTAGCACAAGCTACCTTGTGACTTGATGCTACCCTATTAACATGGTGCAGCAGTTAGAACTTTACAGTAGGATTTAGGAGACCCAGATTCAAATCACCAGTCTGCCATGGAAGCTCACCAGGTGATGCTGGGCCTATCACATATTTTCAGCCTGAACTACCTTACAGGCCTGTTGTGAAGATTAAAAAGAGGAGAGAAGAATTATGTAAGCTGCTTTGGTTTTGATTGTGGAGAAAGATGGGATATTAATGACATAAATAATAAATACAGCTGAAGATGGAAAGCAGATAACAGGTGGGTTGGTGGGCAGGAGGAAAGGAAAAAAGGATGCAAGGTGAGGAAATGGAGGCTGTCAGGTGGAGAGAAAAGGGAAACCATGTGGAGAAGGTGAGATGGGAAAATATAGCATATCTTGGAAGTCTACAGGTTCCCTACGTGCAACAGGGCCAGTCAGGACAACTGACACTACAGAACTTGGCCATCATTTCCCTGTGTAGAGAGTACTTTGATCTCATTAAGACCACTACAATGCCACAAAGTAATGAGTACATTTTTTAGTTCCTTAGAACTCTTACTCTGGTTGGGTGCATGGTACAAAAAAAAGGGTGACAAAAAGCAAAAAAAAAAAGTTAAAAATCAAAAGTTGTTAGTTTGTAGAAGTCATTAAAACAGAGTGTAAAGGGTGACACAGATTTACAGCGCAAGCAATGTAATCCTAAACAGAGTCATATTCTTCTGAAGTCACTGAATGAGTTTAGATTGGCATAACTCCATGAAGGATTGCACTGTCAAGTTGACTAAATGAGTGGGAAAGAATAGATTTCTAGGTGCCCCAAAGGCTACTAAGACAAAGAACCCCCAAGACTCATCTGAAGGGGGCCATTGCCGCTGTGGGGGAGAAACGCCGACAGGGACCTGGCTGGTTGGAGAGAACTCCCAGCACTGGCATTCTCTGGGCAGGGTGTGTGTTGGCATGGCAACAGGGGGCGTGGCTGAGCTAGGCGTCAGTTAAACGGATGGCCTGACATTACTCGGCCTCTTTTCCCCATCAGGGTGCCCAAAGACGCGAAACCCACCCTCCCTCCCTGTTTATGAATTGTTGGACTATTTGTTAGATGTTGGATTGTATTGTTGTTTAATTGTCACAGCCGGTGGAAGTGTAGCATGGGAAGGATCAATTTTGGGGCGGCCAAGCTTGCACGCTGGCCTCCCCTAGATTTGGGGGGCTCCTTAAGGGGCTGTGTGGATGCAGAGCCTGGTTGAAGGCTTGCATTTCCGGGAGGCAGGAGAACCCAACAGAGGCTGACACCTGGAGGGGTCACTCCATGTTGCCTCCCCCGCTTTTTCAGCCTGCCATTATGTCCAGGATTCTGGGCTGGATAGCCAATGCAACCTGTTGAGGGGCAGGCTGTGATGGGCTGCCCTGTGGTCAGCTGACCACAAGAGGGCAAATTTCTCTTCCCATGCTTGTCATACTCAATGTTGAATAAAGGCTGTGGCCAAATATTTTACGCCAAATTATGGTTGTCAGTGTCCTCATTAGGTGGTCAATATCCCCCTGCAAGGCAAAGAACAATGCCTATTCAAAATATGAAAGCAGTAATTCAGATGTGTCTACAGCACTAATGGAGAACATAGAAATATTTTGGCAGGAAGAGACAATAAATAAAATAAATGATAATGGCAACCGTGGATCAACAAGACTGGAGACTCATTTGGGTCATAGAAGAAGAGTTGGTTTTTATATCTGTATTTTCTCTACACCCTAAGGAGTCTCAAAGTGGCTTATAATTGCTTTTCCTTCCTCTCCCCACAACAGGGACCTTGTGAAGTTGGTGGGGCTGAGAGACCTTTGAGAGAATTATGACTGGGCAAAGGTCACCCAGCAAGCTTCATGTGGAGAAGTGGGGAATCAAATCCAGGTTATGGCCTATCACTCTTAACCACTGGCTCTCAGCAGTCAATAGAAGCTAAATTGCACAGATTTATCTAAAAGAGGTCATGAAATAAAAGTAGGGATTGACAATATTCAAAGTACAGACACTTCTTTTCAGCAATGACTAGTATGTGCATAAGCTCACAATTTTTGCATGTTGCCACTGAAAAGTGATGCAGTAATTACAACTGTCTTTTATAGTCAGTACTCATCAATACAGTCAAGGGACAGCTACTACTCTCTCAAGATCACCTGCAAACCAAAATACATATATTCTGCTTTGGAACTGAATAATATCACTGGAGAACGCATGAAAAAATAATCAACTCACCAGACTTAAAAATGGTACCTATACCATTCCAGTAGAAATTTGCATTTAGCCCAATGTGTATATTGTCATATCATACCTGTTCTGAAATACTATTCAGTATCAGTTTTGGGAGAAGAACTGAAACACACATGCAAATATTCCTCCCCCCCCCTCCCCAATCCTGTCTGGTTCTGAGAATCAGTTATCTTCAAACATCTTCACATGGTTTCTATTTTTGAGAGTGATGATAAACATTGACAATTCACAACATCACTCTGTTTGTACTCTCAGCAAAGAAATTAAGTAAAAATGGATTAAATGTTTTTTTAGGTTGATTGCTCATTGTGGATTGTTGATTTTATGTGATGCCATTCAATATAATATAATCCTTGTGGAAAAAAATAAAATTACAATTAAGTATGCTACAAAGCTCTCACATATATTTCAAATGAGCCAGCTACTCTTTAGAGCCCACTCAAGATTATCCAAGGGTAAGAACAAAATTTGAGTCCACTAGCACCTTTAAGACGAAAAATGTTTTTATTCAAGGTATGAGCATTTGTGTGCATGCACACTTCTTCTGATATAATGTCATGGAATGGAAGTAAGCAGTTCATACTTATAGGCAAAGTCTTAGAGCAAATCAATATACAGCATAATGAAAATGGTTAACAGATTCCAGAGATAAATAGGAAAAAACAGCAGTTTGGATTTGTTTGCATTCACTTGAAATTGAATTACATCCGAAACCTTTTGTATACAAAAATAGTTACCATTCCAAACTACTTTGCATTATACTAGTCATAGTTACATTGCAATCTCCTTGTTTAAATCCATTATTCAAATTAAGAGATAAATAAAATAAAGAAGACATTTGGCCTTTCTGAAGGATTGTTAAGAATAGAGGTTAGCATATATATTGAGATAAGAAACCAATATCTTTCTTAGGTTACAAGACATTGGTGTCTTATCTCACTACAAATGATGGGTGGGTGACCTTGGGCTAGTCACAGTCTTGGTAGAGCTGTTCTCACAGATCAGTCTCTTTCAGAGCTCTCTTAACCTCACTTACCCTACAGGGTGTCTGATGTGGGGAGAGGAAGAGAAGGCAATTGTGAGACTCCTTTAGGTAGTGAAAAGGGAGGTATAAAAAAACAACTCTTCTTCTACAGATGTATATATGGAGAGGCAGGGTGTTAGTGTTTTAAATAAATAATAACAGGAAAGAAAAAAAATGAGGGGGGGGGCTTTATTTGTACTTTCCTGGTTGGTGTTTTATGCCCACAATATGGCAAACCAGCAGATTGTATCCCCCACTTTCAGTGACATAACTTAATCTGTAGAGGATATACAAATGCCTATTATGTATTTTCATGATGAATTTCTACAGTCTGTTATCAAACTAGGATATACAGTGCTATACAACACATCCTTATCCAAGTATTTAAATTTCCTGAATGTCTCATACCCAACCATACGTCAGTTTAATCTTATGTAAACAGCTTTCCTCCATATTTGAACTTCTGATTAGCCAACTAATGTTAGTTGTCCCTTCGGCCACTTGGATAAATGAGATTTTATTTTATTTCACAGAATGCTTCCCTAAAGCATAGCCTTTTAACTTCTGCATGCAAAAGAACTGCTTCATGGAAGATAAAATTAATAGCAATAATTGAGCCTAATGCTTATAGGTCCCTGGCTATTTTAATTTCATATTCATTAGTACTTAATTCCCAGGTCTTGGGAAAAAAGAGCATGTACCAGGATGCTAAGCCTGGATCCTAGTCTTAAACTATGTAGTCACTTTTCTTCATAGATGTCCAACCAAATCAAAGTCCTGAGTTTTCTTTTCTCAAATTAATATGAAAAACTAGTTAAGCCTGTTTAAAAGCAGGCAGGTTGGAGGCATCAGCTCCACCCCCTCTTGAGATGGGAAGGTTGGAGCTGGTGGCAGACATCCCCACATCCTGCTCACTATCGAATCATGGGGCAGGGAGGTAGGAGGAAGATGTCCCCCACCCCAGAAGGTCTTGCATCAGTGTTGGGAATCTCAGGATCTCAGAAAACCTTTATTGGCATACACAATCACGATTCAAGGAAACAAAATAAGCTAGACAAGACTATGTTCCTGCACTAGCAAACAGAAGTTATTTGGAACATGCTTCTAAGGGCTACCCTTGGCAAGTTTAATGGGATCCTTTGCTGAAATTTGATGATGAGGGATTTAGAATTGACTTTGAAATTTGAATCCATCAAATATGACTGGATAGAAGTTTGTTGGATAGAAGATGAGACATTCCAAAACAATAACAGGTACTGCAGGGTCAATTAGAGGGAAGGCCCTCCCCCTCAGAAGGCCAGCACATTGTGTGAAGCAGCAGCTGGGAGGCGGAGGGGGAGGCAGTCAGGTACAGCATGTCCCCTACCTGATTGGTTCTATAGGGGGGCAGTGCCCTCCCTGAGGGCCAATCAGGGAGGTGGAGGCAGTTAGAGGCAGGCCATCTCTGCTGGATTGGTAATCCAGAGTGAGGGACTCCTCAATCAGGTAGGTGATGAGTCCCAACTCCCCCCAACATCCCTCTCCAGCTTATTTATGGTACAGATTGTGGCATATTTTCATAGAATCATAGAATCATAGAGTTGGAAGGGGCCATACAGGCCATCTAGTCCAACCCCCTGCTCAACACAGGATTAGCCCTAAGCATCCTAAAGCATCCAAGAAAAGTGTGTATCCAACCTTTGCTTGAAGACTGCCAGTGAGGGGGAGCTCACCACCTCCTTAGGCAGCCTATGCCACTGCTGAACTACTATTCCACTGCTGAATTTTACTTTACATCACAGTGCTACTTCATAAACAGCACAATCCTGGCAAAAGTAACTAACTAGGTTCTACATTAGCATATCTTTTAGATGCCCCAGCAGATTCCTCTGGTGGTGCTGTGAACTAGCTGGGCACCAGCATGGCAACTGCCACCAATCACATCTCTCCCTAACAGCAGACAAAACCTTCTCCCACACCCAGTCACCCCCCAGGACTATATAAATCCCAGCCAGGATGCCCCATAGATCAGTATGTATGGCAGGGAATTATCTCAGAGTTGCCCATCACATACTTCAAACACACATTGTTGCACATCAGTGGCAGGAGAGTCATAGAAAGGGCAGTTAGCACTAACACTCATGGAGGAGAGCAAAGTCTACACTGTGTGACTACTGTGTCTGATTTTAAAGCCCTAACAGATATTCCAACTCAAAGGAGTGACCATGCACTGTCAAGTGATCAGGGGTGGGAACCAATCCACCCCACCCCACCCCACCCCACCTCTGCACTTGCCTCCCCTGTTCCCCTAGAATGAAACCAAGTGTCACTCCCATACAAGGCTAGGAATATATGTGCATGGAGGTGATTCAGTAGTATTTTCATCACTGGCTCTCCATGTATGTGGGGTAACAGTCAAGGGGGAATTGGCAGGATCAGCAAACTGTTGGTTGGCTTTGCCATTCTGTACCATAATTGGTTGGGAGCTGCTGAGATTCCTATAGACTTCAACATACTTCTTATGCCATCTGTGCCTGTCAGAGGGGCCTGAATGGTTATTTCCATTTGGGAAAGCCCATAAGGAACAGACCAGCCATGCTGCTTTTGGGTGAGTAGCTAGCCACTGCTACTTCACTGGCTCACAGGATTGTGCTGTTAATATGATTTCAAAGGGAATGGGGAGGGGGGGATTTTGGTTTCCGATATCTGTTATTTTAATCTGCCTGTTATTTTACCCACATAAAAGTGCAATCCTAAACAGAATTATACCCTAAATCCATTGAAATCTATGGGTTTAGGTTGAATATTGGACTAAATAGGTTTCCTTCTCTAACTGACTTTCATTTGAAACCTTCTCAAGGGGCCACAAGCAGAACCTATTTTGAACGACTGCCACAAATGCAGAGTCAGATTAATAGCCATGTGTCATGGTGGTAAGAATGCAGAGACATTGAAAAATGTGACCCAAACCCTAATCTGATGCTCATTTTGACTTCCTAAAGCTATTTGACCTGCCATATCATAATGTTTAGTCTGCAAAGCCAACACTGATGCATTGACTGTATAATGTAATGTTTCATTAAGTTATCATTAAATTCATAAGTATATCCGGGGGAAGAAAAGAGCACATTGGAGTGGATATGCCCTTACCTGCTTTTGAAAGGAAATAATAGATAAGTCTTAGATTCTTTCTGCCAGGTACTTAAAAATTGAGCATGCAGTTATCAATATAGAAAATACGTGGGTGGGTAAAGCCATTTAATCTCACAGTGAATAAAATGTCAGAATTATTAGTAAAAGTCACATGTTTAATGCTGATTTCAAAACCCTAACAGGTATCCCAACTCAAAGGAGTGACTATGTACTGTCAAGTGAGCAGGGGTGGGAATCAATCCACCCCACCATTGCGGAACAGGGGAGACAGTTATTCAAAAATATCTCTTAAAATCTGCAGTCTAATATTTTGTGAGCATCCCTAGATTTCTGTTTATTTATTAGAAATTCTACCTCTTCTCATAGTTTAGACTTCAGTAATACAATATATATATATAACACAGTGTGAAATGGCGGTCGGAAAAATGGTGGTTGATTTTGGTTGTAAACATTCACATTTATTTATTTCGTTGATATCCTGACTTTCTCCCCAGTGGGAGCACAAAGTGGTTAACATCATATCGTCTTCTCTTCTATTTTATCCCCACAACAATCATAGGTTAGGACGAGAATGCGTGACTAGCTCAAGGTCACTCAGTGAGCTTCCAAGAAACATTAGGAATATAACCTGGGTCATAGTCTGACACTCTACTATACGACATTGTATTTCATCAAAACTACTAGTGGGGCTTTATCCTGCTTTATGAAAATAGTAATCAATTATGGTACGTATTAGCTTGTAAAGGTCATCTCTTAGTTTCTGTTGATTTCGGTAAAAGACAGTAGATAAACAATAACAGGGCATGAAGCTAAATATAGTTTAAATTTACCTGCATTCTCTGAAGTTAGATTCTACTTCTTAAGAATGATACATTAAAATATCTGTTAACTTTTCCCTGGTATCATTTATTTGTGCTTCATAGCTAGCAGAAACGGTTTGTGATAGAGCCATACTAGAAACTCTTAATCACGACTTGTAATTACCTCTGGTATTCTGCTGTAATGCATTCCAGAAATTAAATGGAAATACTGCATGCAACATTGTTCACATGGGAGAATGTAAATTAAAATATGTTGATATGCGCCAGTTGTTTACAACAGTTTGCTGCAATGGATGCAAATGTTGTACCAAAATAACTGGGATAAAAAGAAAACCTAATCCAGTTATACCTATATGCTATAGGAACACATGGAATTCCTCTCCTGAAATGCCATCCCCATTCATTTCAGTGGAAGGGCAACTCATTGCACACAAAGGGATGTGTGCATGAAATTGCAAATCACATGTTACATTATGTATGGCCTTATCGATTCAATGGAATGAGTATCTGTCAGCTAAAATAGAAGCCATTTGCTCCTAAACTCTCAACAGTTGATAATATGCAAGATGTTCAGCAAATCTGAGAGAATAACTATTTTGGAGAATCTTGTTTATGTTATCAGGGAGCAGGTTCATTCACTAGCTCACAGCAAAATTAACTTTAGAAGGCAGACATTTTATCAGCCCTGCTGGACAAGCTGTACTTTCCAAGTTTTCATTCTCAGTTATTAATACAAAAACAGTGTCTTGATTCACCTGCAGTCCCTTGTGCAGCCTCTGAGTAGTCTATAATATCACGATTGTTCAAGCTTATTTTTATATTTTTATTTTCTATTTGTATACCACCGCATTTCCTAGGAACCCATGGCGGTTCACATAATAAAACATTAAAATATAATAAAAGCCCCATAAAATTCTAATTTACAATAAAAAACAAGCAAGTGGTCAAACATACTTCGATAGCCTATCCCATCCTGCTTTGTTCAGACAGAGGCCGAGTCCTCTTCCACTAGGAGTGAGTGGGTGCAGATCTGATAAACTCTAATAGACCTTGGGAAGGGGTCCTTGATGGAATCACTGGGGGTCTGCCCTGGCCTCAATCATATGCCTCGTGGAAGAGCTCCATCTTGCAGGCCCTGCGGAAAGCTAACAATTCCGGCATCGCCCTCAGCTCTTGCGGGAGCACAGGTGTGTTGTGAGCAGTGTAATAGGAATTTTAAAAAATTAGTCTATAGACAGAAAATTATTGCAGAAATCATTAATTTCTGTTGTGCTGTTGATTGTGCTGTTGATCTCACGAGAGAAGATGAAACTGTGAACATGGTTTCAAACATTATAGAATAACTTTTCATCAGATGAACACTGGCAAGGACATTATTGTAAAAAACCCTTAATTGTCATAAGATCTTTGATCAAAATTACCTATCATGAAAGGATCAAGAAGAGCCAATCAGACTAGCTAGAATCATGCATTTTAAAAAGCCAAATGTATATCAGGGGGGGGATAATAATATAGGTGAGATTAGCAGGTGCACTGCACTACCAGGAGTAGAACTTTTTATTTTTAACATAGAATCATAGAGTTGGAAGGGGCCATACAGGCCATCTAGTCTAACCCCCTGCTCAATGCAGGATCTGCCTATGAAAACTATCTGTCCAGCCATTGCAAGTGAAAGGGAACTCATCACCTCCCTAGGCAGCCGATTCCACTTCTGAACTAATCTGTGGATTTTTCTCTCCTAATATCTAGCTGATGCCATTCTTCACATAGTTTAAAGCCATTACTCTGGGTCCTAACCTTTGCTGCCAACAAGAACTTCCCCCTGTCCTCTTCTAAGTGGCAACCTTTTAAATACTGAAAGACAGCAATCAGGTTCCATCTCAACATCCTCTTCTCCAGGCTGAACATTCCCTAGTCCTTGTAGGGCTTGGTCTCCTGGCCCTGGATCATCTACATTGATCTCCTCTGCACTCTGTCAAATTTATTTACATATTTTTTGAAGTGAGGCCTCCAGAACTGCACACAGTACTGCAGGTGCAGTCTAACCAATGCAGCATACAGCGGACATGAACAATGTTAATGTTATTGAAAGCAGCTGAGAGGATGGGGATATTGCAGTTGTACTCTCCCTCTCCCTATTCAATTCATCCCACTGGGCTGACCAAGGTTGCTTCAGTCACATGTCCTGGACTGCTACCAGACTGGAAAGGTTTCAGATAGCATCCATGAAATCCAGGACTTATCCAGCTACCATCCATTCAGTCAGCTAGCTGATATGCTTAAGACTGGTCAAAATTATTCTTGAGTCCAGGATTGTTTGTTTGTTTTAAGTCCAGGTTAGTTAGCTAGTTTATTTAAATAGTAGAGGTTCCATAGACTATTTCAAAGCTGGGACAACCATGTTCTTCCTCAAGGAGGCATTAATTGCCTTTCAGTCCCAGTTGGCCACAGCAGATTTAAGCAGCCAGGAAGGGAGAAGTTATACATATAGGTGGCAAGCCTCAAACATTCAAATATCGTATTTACACCTTCAGACTGAATAACCTGAAGTGTATCCCAAACAATTAACTGGAAGTTGGAACTCAGACCCCCATATGACCTTTTTATTGATCATTCAGAGTACAGGTTGGTACAAATGCAAGAGATTTATCTGCACATCTTGAGCAAAGTGCTCACAGTTGGTCACCAAGTAGCCTACCTCTTCCTGCAGGCTGTCTTACAATAGGTTTCTAGCCACTTGGAACAGATCCACTGGCCTACACTGAGCAGATGCAATGGCAGAAGGAAAGTGTAGTTTCTTTACTGCCATCACTTCTATGGAGTAAATTTTAAACTGTTTTTACCTGTATCTTCAGATTTGTCCTGAGTTTTCCCCCAGTATTGTTGCATCCCTTTCCCTTGTATTTTCATTATTCACAGCACCATAGTAAGCCAATGATTTACATGGTCTTTAGCACCTGGAAGAGGTCACCTAGGAGGAATTATGTCAGTCACCTAGTTTATTTCCTCATTCCAGAGATAACCTGGAATCTTGACAAAGACAATGACCATATCAACAGGATATTTCTTATGAGCTATCAGAAAGCCTTTAAATCCCTGTATGACCAGCATATCTTAAGGATGACCTACTGCCATTTGAACCTACCTGACCACTGCAATCATCTTCTGAGGCCCATCTTTGAGTGCCCCTGCCTTCTGAGAATAGTCAGATGGCAACATGAGGACCTCCTCAGACATGACACAAGAACTGGTGTTCTCCCTTCGAACTATATTCATCTATCTCTTTCTATCACTGTCTTCCAGCAGCAAGTGAATACTTTTTTGTTTTAACTGATGTTCTGCCAGTGACCTCTCCTTCCTGCCTACATTTTTAATTTCTGGTTCTATATTTTTATGTGTGTGCTTTACCCTTTATATCACAACACCGCCTTTGGTGCCATGGGCGCCACAGACTAAATAATTCAGTAAGGAGTTCTGGGGTGGGATGTGTCCGGGATGAGGAAGGGTCCAGATTGGACCCTTCCTCCGGACAGACAATCGGAGAGACCAATCGGCAGGCGCGAAGCGCCTCCGACACGTCAGGCCGCCCTCAAGGGAGCCCCCAGCAGTCGCCCTGCCCGGCGGCCTGACGCGGCAAGAGGCACAAAGCCGGGGGCTCCCTGACCGGCGGCCTGACGCCCGAGGGAGCTACTGCCGAAAGACCGACGCCTGGGGGAGGCCCCGCTGCCCGAGGGAGCCCCCGCTGACAGCCCGCCGCCATGGAGCACCCGCAATACAGTAAGTACCTAGCGCCCGCTGTATTAGTCATACAGCGGGCTTGATTACTAGTAATATAATAATAATAATATGTGTGTATGATTCTTGGTTTTAAAGGTTTCTATTTGGTAAGAAATATACAGTATAAATCCTGTAAATAAATAAAAAATAAAAAAACAAATAAGAATACTAGTTAAAGTATAAGATTTTACTGTCAGAACAGGGAAATGTTCATTTCTTTTTTTTAAAAAAGGCTGCAAATATTATTGTCATGTTTATTATGACAATTCTCCAGCCATCTGACCAAATCTGCCCACTAGGGTGTGTACTGGAAACAATTATCATTTCCATATCTTAATTTTTTTTAAATAAAAGGTACACTGGTTTTAAGAAATCACTGAAATGTTGTCATATTGCAAGATCCTGTCAGTCTCCATTTCCATTTTAATTAAGATAAGATTAGGAGCCTGTTCATTATTTTCCAGGTGTGCGAAAATGTCAGATTTTCCTGAGTGGATCTTTTTTTTCACCAAATGATATCAAAATAGCCAGGAACCTTATCTACCTTCTCTTCTAAAGACTCTACAAGTTTCAAAAGAATTGGATAAAGGGATCTGATTTTACAGCCCCTTGAATAAAGTGCCCCCAACAATCGTCTCCACTTACTATAAAAGGTCACGAAAAAAGCTGCTGGTTTCCCGGAATGGAATTTTTCAACCAGCTTCCAGAGCCTTGTGATGTCATCTTGTGGTACTTGTATTGTGTATCATGGCTGTGATCGAGCATAACTGAGGCCTTTTCAGAAATTGAGTTGGAGGAGGAAAATGACAGTGACAAAGGGGAGGCACTTGAAGGAAGAAGGGTGCTGGAAAGAGGGAGGGCAGAAGCTGGAAGAGCCTTCACCTTTCCTTCAAGGTCATCTATTGTGTATTATTATATTTCACAGTTCTGAAATCACATGAAAAAGTAATATTGCAGGCAATGCCTTATTTACTTGTTTCCTTTCTTTCTGGTCTGTTTTGGGACTAGGAATGGAAAATTGTTCTGCACTCTGTGGACAGTTCTCTCTGCTATAGCTCCGAGTAATAGCTGATCAATGAAACATATTTTCTTAATAAATTTACCCTGCTTGTTAAGTTTTGAATAATTTCAACACTGATTCTTTAAAATAGTTTCTTAAGTGAGCACACAATGTTAGTATGTGTTCCAGAGTATGGTAGCTGCCACACTGAAAGAGCTTTTCTCATTTATGACTCCAGGGTGAAATTCACTTTCTGTTTACAGAAAGGCCTAACCAATTAGGCTTTGTAAGTGAAGTGTGTGGGTGGGAATGGGTTGAAGAGATTAACACATCCCTTTCTTCCATTCCTTCTCTATAAACATATTTGTCCAGATCAGTTATATTTATAATATTTAGCAGCACTAAAAGGTAAAGGTAAAGGTATCCCCTGTGCAAGCACCGAGTCATGTCTGACCCTTGGGGTGACGCCCTCTAGCGTTTTCATGGCAGACTCAATACGGGGTGGTTTGCCAGTGCCTTCCCCAGTCATGACCGTTTACCCCCCAGCAGCAAGCTGGGTACTCATTTTACCGACCTCGGAAGGATGGAAGGCTGAGTCAACCTTGAGCCGGCTGCTGGGATCGAACTCCCAACCTCATGAGCAAAGCTTTCAGGCAGCTGCCTTATCACTCTGCGCCACAAGAGGCTCATTTAGCAGCACTACCATATATTTTTTTGGTAAAAGCCCAATAGAAGCCCCACCTGATCCCATGCCTTTTTATGTCTGGTGTAGGAAACCAAGATAATAGCTCCCTGTACATGCTGTGATTCAATGATCTTTCAGGTCTAAATGGACTATTCTATGATTGAACCATGATATGCTCAGTTTTGGTATAGTGGTTAAGAGCAGCAGCCTCTAATGTGGTGAGTCGGGTTTGATTCCCTGCTTCTCCACATGCAGCCAGTCCTGATAGTGCTGTTCTGACAAAGCTCTCTCATCCTCTCTCATCCTCACTTACATCACAGGGTTTCTGCTATGGGGGGAGGGGGGCAGGCAATTATAAACTGCTTTGAAACTCCTGGTAGAGAAAAGCAGCATATATAAGAAACAATTCTTCCTCTTCCACTTCCTCTTCTTCACAGAGTGTCTGTTGTGGGGAGAGAAAGAGAAGTCGCCTTGAGACTCCTTCAGGTAGTGAAAAGTGGGGTATAAAAACCAACTCTTCTTCTACAGATGTATATATGGAGAGGCAGGGTATTATTGCTTTAAAAGATAATAAGAGGAAGGATAAACAGAGAAAGGGGGTATATAAAAACCAACTCTTCTTTTCTTCCTACTATAGACCTGATTCTTGGGCTACTTTTAATGAGCCCCAAATTTCCAAGGGTGTCCTGTCAGAAGGGTAAGGGAGCTAGAGTCAGAATGAAGTACACTGTGGCTGAGAAGACACACTGCATGCCCGGAGTTCTCTGGCTAGTACTTTGGATTTGTATGGACCTCACATGCTCATTTTCTGTAAAGGCAGTAATTGCAAGCAGAGAAAAACCTCTCACCTATCAATAGGGGGAGTGTTTGCCATTTAATGAAAAAAAATCACTGTTGAGATCATGAAGTGCTTGAAAGAATACCAATTAATTGAAATTTATTCGAATTTCATATCCCATGTTTGATTGTGGAATCTTGAAGATTAATCTGTGGAGTTCTAATTGTATAAAAACTGTTTTTTTCATGTGCCTGCTTAGAGGGCCATTCCTTGTTGGTTTTGTAGATGCTGTGTCCAGAGTACAAACGAGTGGGTGTTATTAATAACTTAGCGGTTCCCCATACACACTAAACATTGCACCTTCAGTCTTCTTTTGATGCACTTTGGTGGTCACTTGCAAAGCAATTTTGTCATATTGCACAATAATATTTAGTTGCAAAGTACAATGAAAATGCATTTTTCAGTGTGTGTTAAAGTGTCCCATTATCATTACGCATAAACAATGTGGCCATAGAAGACTGCATCATTAGGTAACATGGTTAAATTAGATTAAAACGCCAGTGTTCTAGACTCTTTACAACATAGGAAGCTACGTACAGAATCAAACATCCCTTGCTTCATGTATAAAGTCCCTTTAAATCAGTGACTTATTCTCATGTAACCAAATACTGGGTTACAGCCATAATTTTAACAGAATTGCAGGGCATGAAACATGAATAAAGATTACTGTGTGACTAATTATATATTGCTATTTATCTATTTCAAGTATCTCTGGTGAAATCTTGTTCAGCTGACTATAATGACAAATGTCTCAGAAGCCAAATTAACAGTCTTCATTTGGCAAATGGCTTGTTCATACTTGAAATTCATGTCAAAAAGAAAGAGTACCCAGAAGCATCTAAAAGAAGGAGCAGAAGGTTGCACCAAATAGAGGGAGGGAAGGAAGAGGAAATGTACTGCTTCAGGAGTAGAATTATAATTATTAAGGATAAAGATAGCTAGTTCTAGTAATGAGTATTCTGGGACAAATTGTACCTTGGAAGATTATTATCTGGCTAGTGACTCAAGCCAAAGACACTTGTGGAGTGGGGGAGAAAATGCTGCTCATTTGGGTATGAAGTTGCCAAATCTGGGTTGGGAAATACCTGGAGATGTTGGATATGGAGCAAGGAGTGGGCAGGATTTGGGGGCAGGGAGGGACCTTAGTATTATATAATGCTACAAAGTCTACTTTCCAAAGCAGTTCCAGGGGGAATTGATCTCTTTAGTCTGGAGATGACCTGTAATTTTAGTGGTCTTAAAGGTGCCACTAAACTCAGACTTTGTTCCACTACAGGATATTTAGAGAAAAGCAATATAACAATCATCAGAAGATAAGGAGGTGTCAGAGCCCCCTTGCCCTACAAGGAGGCTTTGGGGTGACTGTCAAGATAATCTTCACTGTCCAGGAAAATGAGCCACCACCAGCCCTTTTAAACTCACCCTTGGCTGAGAAACCAAGGGACTTCAGCCCTACCAGGTGTTAATCAGACAATTTGTACTGCAAAGTACATTTGCAAATTGAGCTGTATTACTTTGGTAGCTATAGCCAAAATATGCCAAGGTACTGGGTTGAGATTAACACCTCAAATAACACCACAAATTTATTAAAAGAATGGTGCAGAAGTATTTATATATGGAAGCAGTGCAAGATAAGGAAGAAAATAATAAAATTCAATAGATAGCCCATAGTACTTAGGCTTTAGTACTCTAATCCAGATGTCATCTTCCCAGACTGAAGATACGAAGTCCAGATAGAACTCTAAAGTTCCCAATTCCAGAGCAAGTATTCTGGTTGGACAACCCTAGCAATCCTGGATTTCCTTGGTGGTCTCCTATCCAAATACTAACCAGGGCTGACCTTGCTTGGCATCTGATTTCAGAAATACTATTGAAGGAAACCCAAAAGCAGTGTTGTTGAGAAATGTACCAGATCTGAACTCACTTAGCTCCAGCATGATGGCTGCATAAAGTTACCAAAGATAGGAAAACGAAGAAGACACTGAGACTCGACAACTAAATGATTGTCTTGATGTCCTGAGATAGGGGTGGATTGGGGCTGCCTCCCATGCTTGCACTGCAAAATCCTTACCTGAGGATGTCCTTCTCAGTGCATCAGAGTATGCAGAAGTATAAACAGCCAAGAGATACATCGCCAAAACGGCCAGGACTGGTAAGGCAGGACCAGACTGGCAGGGGCAGGGATGATGGTACCAGGGCAAGCCCCAGCAGGGGACAATCCAGTCAGAAAGTTGAGCTTTCTGAAGGCCAGCTGGGGCTCACTGTAAGATGGGAAGGACCCAAAGACCCAATAGCCCTCTAACTATCCTGCTTGGTTTCAAGGAAAAGGCAGGGGTCAGAGGAGGGTGGGGCAAGGACTAGGCATAGCCAAAGGGAAGAGATAAAGAAAATCACTGACCTCTTAGGTCTGGTATTGGCCATGACACTAGCTAGACAGAGCCAGGCTTGGGTGCCACTGGGTGAGGGGGAGGGGCAGTAGACTCCCAATGATGGCTAGAGCAGAGAAGCAGGCTCAGATCAAGACTATGAGAAGAGAGGAACAAAGTTTAGCCACCCCAGTTCTGAGGCCTTGGGAGAATACAAGACGTGTGGCAAGACAGCAGAGAGTTACCTAGGTAAGACTAGGCAGGATTACATTCAGAACATGTTTGCACTGCATTATAACTCATGCCTTTCAGGCAAAGAAAACAAAACTCAAGGGGGAAAGATTACATTCTTTATTCAAGTATCACAAAAATGTAAATCACATTGCTTGTGTTTTCAGAATTTAACAGAGTCCATCTTGAGATGCAGGCTTATTTGAGATGAAGACTCTATGGAACCTAATTCTTTCTCTATTTATAACCTACGCAGGACAAATGAAGGAAAAATCTATCCTCTAATGTTATGTTTCAGCCATTTATTGATTCAGCCGCTTGAATCACTTTAACCAGTTCAGCAAAATGACCTTGATTCTGGATACCTGGTAACTATTCTTTGCTGCGTAGAGCTGTAGCCCATTTCTACGAGTTGAGTCTTTAACAGGAAAAATATTTGAAGTTTTAATTTTTTTTAATATAGCACTTTAAATATGCTATTACAGATAGCAGTCTGCTACATTTCAAACCAGTATGAACTACTAGCTACTATTTTAAGGAAAGTTGAATAGATGTACGTGCAAGAAGTTGTAAGAGCTACCGCTTTGTGATAGAATACCCACACTGCATGCAGACATCCCAAATTTACTTTCTGGGATCTCCTGATTTCATTAGAGAAGAGATGCTGGGGAGCCACTCCCCATTGGTTTCTATATGAGCATAGATATATGTGGCTTCCATTTTGCTGATGCAGCTGACAATAGAGATGGCAGTTTCCTGTATACTTTGCTGCATTTAATGTTTGTTTGTCCTAAATTTGATTGTCATATAATCTAGGCGATTATATGAAGAAATTGGAATATGATTGCATATAAGAGAAGCAACTGGTTAAAATGATGTTGAGCAAGAAATACCCATTGGCTGTTTTTGGAATAGCCAACATTTTGTTGGACATTTTAAGAATAAATCTCTCATTGATGGAGACTGTTGGTGACAAATAAAATACTATTACTATATGCTCTTGTCTGTGAACTTTGCTTTTTTATGCCAAGAAAGATTTTCTAAATCTGAATCTGGACCAGATGGCTGTCTCTCTGCAATTTCTATGTGCTAGTCACTCAACCACAGTTAGCCCCTCTCTCCCAGGGGACTGAATATCAATATACCAAATAACAATAGCCTGAATAATAATATACCTGTTAGAACAATATATCACAGATTTTCTGAACTCTCCATTTTCTTTTTTAGAAAAAAAAGGAAATCTTTAGACTTTCTATTGTGGAGATATGGATTTCCTCTTATATATCTGCAATGGAAAGATCTAGGCTTACTTTAAAAAAAAAAAGCCGGGAAATCTTTTGAGCCTGTAGGGACCTCTGGAATTCTTTACAGTGGTTGGTGAATGCAACTACAAAATGGCTGCCACAAAAAAAAAAAGCAGAGCAAACAAAAAATGGCAGGGAGAGTAAAGGTAAAGGTAAAGGTATCCCCTGTGCAAGCACCGGGTCATGTCTGACCCTTGGGATGACGCCCTCTAGCGTTTTCATGGCAGACTCAATACGGGGTGGTTTGCCAGTGCCTTCCCCAGTCATTACCGTTTACCCCCCAGCAGCAAGCTGGGTACTCATTTTACCGACCTCGGAAGGATGGAAGGCTGAGTCAACCTTGAGCCGGCTGCTGGGATTGAACTCCCAGCCTCATGGGCAAAGCTTTCAGACGGCTGCCTTACCACTCTGCGCCACAAGAGGCTCTGGGCAGGGAGAGTAGTCATGCATAATTCTAATATTAACAGATTTGGTAAAGTTCATTTATAAAGCAACATTCAAATTTCCCAGGACCCTCTTGGCCAGGGACACATATCACATGTAGTAGAAAAGCATGATGTTATGAAATCTGATAATGAGATCCACCTCAGTCCAACATATTTTAAAAAATCTTCAGTGTGGCTATTTGGGGCTGGGTCCTATGACTGCCTTCTGTTATGCTAGGAACCTTAGAGGTTGAACAGAAAAAATATTAAATGCACTCATGTAATATGATATTGGGGACTATAAGGTGGTAAAATATAAAGGCAGAGGCTCCCACACATATAAAGTGTGTCCAAAGTTATCTCGCTTAGATCCCTCTATTAAAAGGTTTATTCTCCAAAATTCCACCCTTATTGTAGCCCCCTCTCAGCTGGAATGCATTCTCATGTGTCTGTAGACACTTAATTTATTGTACAATAGTGTGAGTCTAATGTTATTTTTAAATTTTAAAAAATTTGTATTTTAATATTTAATTTCCCCCCTGCTGCTCAACATCTCTTTGCAGAAGGGAAGGGTAGATTCCAAACATGTATGTGTGTAGTACATATGTATGTATGTATTTAATCAATTGGCACCCCTTCTTTCTTCCTGATAGGGGCTTAAAGCAGCTTCTGCTTTTCTCCTCTCCTCCATTTTATCCTCACAAGAACCCTGTGAGATAGGATAGGCTGAGAGTATGGGAGTGGGCCAAGGTCACCCACTGAGCTCCTGTAGCCTGGGAGGGGGATTCAGATATGGGGCTCCCGTATACTAGTTCAATACTCTTAACCACCACCATGACTTTCTCGTATGTTGGTTTATATGTATACCTGTTGGGGTTATTCAATGAGTTGTTGTGGAAATAAGACTGAATATTATTGAGTTTTGATTGATTTTACTAAACTACTGCAATCAACTCTGGTCTTGCTACTAAAAAACAAACAAACAAACCCTGTCTCATGACATGTCAAGGGTATTTTAAGCTATTGTAGGAACATGTGTCAGCATTCAGCAGCACCAGCATTATACTATAATGTAATGTGAACCCTATGGATATTACAGTAATTAATAATGACAATGCACAGAAAGCTCGGAGGCTTCACCTCTAAGGGTCAGGTCAAGATAGTCGTTTAACCCTTTGCCCTCCAGTGTGTGAGAGGAAGGAGACAGTCTTGGCAGACTTCCTGTTTTGGTTTTCCATATGGCTTCTCAGGAAGACACAGTATGCCTTTTAAAAGAATCTTCCTTTCATTAATATGATTTTTACAGAAAAAAAACCAAAATAACATTGGCTATATTTTGAATTATGCACAGCAATTATACTAATGGGATCAAAGGAAGACATTTTAAAAATAAAGTAAGATGTTTGCCAACAAGTCCAGCTTCAATGTCATTGTTTTATGTGTTGCTGAACATTTCCCAAAGCTAATTCCTGATTCCATATATAAATTATGTAAAAATTAATATCATCTGCCCACAGAAAGTATGCTGGAGGAGTATATAATTGCCAACATGGTGGGAAACCCTTGGAGCTCTGAAGGTTGAGAAATTCCTCCTATTTTAGGAGGGGACAGACCTCAGCAAGTTATAATGCCATAGAGTCTACTCTATGCAGCCACTTTCTCCAGGAGAACAGATCTCTGCAGTCTGAATTCTGAGAGATCTTCAGGCCTCACCAGGAGGTTGGGAGTCCTAGCAGGACTACTACTAGGGACTCCAGGGAAGAAAATTTGCTGAGGCTTTTCCTTGATGATTCAAAGACCATGGGATAGGATATGCAGCTCACCCCAAGAATTTATACTTCGAGAATTTCTACTCTTGCTAAACCTGTGTGGTCAAATGCTTGTTAAATCATTATTTTAAGTATCGTCTTAAACGCTCATTGCTTACACAAGAGAGTCTTGATCAGTACCATGGACAATATTTTAAAAACCTTTGCTATTGTGCTTTTGGTGTCTTTAGAGAAAGCAATTATCTAAAATTGCATTGAATACATAAATAAATAATATTTATCTTTGACATTATTAAAGCCAGACGTTTTAAAAATAAAAATTATAATTCTGACAAAAACACATTTGAAAAATTAAGCAACCTCATACATTAATTCTTGTTGGGAAATCAAATGCTAAACAGAAGTGTGAGTGGAATAGCCTTGGTATCTGTATAGAAAATTAACATTAGGAGGAGTCATTTCTGGATATATGAGAAGTATGTAGATAAAATTAAGCTTTTCCGCACCTACCATTTTTAATTCTGTCCCACTGACATTTCATATGCCACAACAGTGCTATCCTTAACAATTGACTTCAGCGGTCTTAGAAAGATATAATTCATGTTCTTATATGTGCCTTTTCTGTTTAGGACAAATAACTAGGGCTTTAATTTTTGAATGTAATGTGCTGTTTGACCTTCTATTTCATTCATTGGGGGGATAATATGCGAGGGTTGGAACTGTGACATTTCTCCAAACCAGAGTCTGTAAAAAGCTGACTTAAAAAACAACAACCAAAACCTGGATATGTACATGAGATGTTAATCACAAAGAAAGGCACTTGACAAGTGTGTATGCCATGCATAAGGACTGAAGATGAAAATGGAAAAATAATTCATTAGAAAATTCAGATGTGTACTGAAGAAGTCAACTTGGAAGACAACAGAGTACAAGAAGGGGCAAGATTGGAGGACTGTAATGTTACATTCAAGGCAGTTGGTTTCTTTGAAATGTATACAGCAAACTTACTTAAGACACCACATTTTCCAAAACTAGTTGGTTTTATTTGATTTTCCTTCTGATTTACACAGATAAGTTTTATCCTCTAATTTAAATGTGCCATATCATCATTAAGAAGCAAGCCAAAGAGAAGTGGACCTCAGGAGCAAAAGATTTCAAATTAAATTTGTTTAGGAATACATTTCTATGTTTGAACAATTTCACAACAAGAATAAATCACCATACCTGTCTCTCCAGCCCCTGTTCACATGCCACAGATTTGTCTTTCCTCATTATATAACCATTCTAAAATGTTTGAATATTTCTTATATTTTCCAATGTGGAGCTAGCAAAAAATGAGCTACCATGTTCAAAGTAGACATGATGGCAGGAGACCCAGTCTGCCCCATCTATGTATCTAGCAGGATTACATTCAAAGGATTACATTTTAGAATGCATGGTTATACAAACAATTCCTATGCCTTTCCATACCTTTGAATGGCTGAATGTACTTTGCTAAGGAGACATGAAAAAAGACTGATATTGGGGGTTTTCGTTTCTGTCTGGAGTCCCAGTTTTGTTTATAATGACATCTTATGAGAGCTAAGACCAGAATTGCTTGGTTGCTATGGTTGCCATGTTTTTGTTTTTGTTTTAAATGTTCTCTCCCAAAGATTTATCTACTTCAGTTAGGCCTCATTTATTTTTTTAAGGGGACTGAGCAAACTATACCCAGATGCTTGGAATTCCAGAATGGAGTATCTCCCTTTACTAATAATGTCCAGCTTTATTTTGTTCTCTCTTTAGCCCGTGATCTGGTCACATTTCTATAACTAAGCCATTGTTTCATTTTTCCAGAGGCTATGAAAATGCTTCTGTGATATGGCCCTTAGAATGGTCATTGTACTGCTATATGCTGCTCTGCATGGGACATTAAACCAATCATCTGTCCCATTTAAGATAATTCAAGATACAACATCATTCTGAGAACAGTGGTGCTATTAACAGCATGATGACATAATTGGGTCTTGGTTCAATATCTCCCCAAGAATAGGGAGATTGTTGCCCATTCAAGCATATTGCGGTTACATTTTAAAAAATATGCCTAATATACCGTCACCCATTTAAGAACTATTCTTGACAGGAAAAAATGTAAAGTTGTCTCTTCTCTCCTATATTTATAGAACTGGCATTCTACAAAGATCACTATTTATATCTTTAACCTTGCTTCCAGTAGCATAAGTATGCAAAGTTGGCTGCTAGGAGCATTATTATTTTTCCTGTGTTTCTTCAGTATTTAAAAAGGCAGCTTCTGAAGTGAATCAGTGGAATTATAAATTGAGACTCGGGGGGGGGGGGTTCACTTTAGATTACACTACAGAAAATTTCTCCAGCCTAACAGCTACATGCCATTTCCCAGAAAGTAGATTTCTTGAGTGTCCCCCTATATATTCTGCAAAATAGACAAGAGGCTTTGATATCATGGTAAACCTCCTCTAACAGAAGACATTTCTTCAGTGGAACAGAATTGTTGGAATATGCAAGATCTACTCTGCCTATAAGAGCCTCTTGTGGCGCAGAGTGGTAAGGCAGCATACATGCAGTCTGAAAGCTCTGCCCATGAGGCTGGGAGTTCAATCCAAGCAGCCGGCTCAAGGTTGACTCAGCCTTCCATCCTTCTGAGGTCAGTAAAATGAGTACCCAGCTTGCTGGGGGGTAAACGGTAATGACTGGGGAAGGCACTGGCAAACCACCCCGTATTGAGTCTGCCATGAAAATGCTAGAGGTCATCACCCCAAGGGTCAGACATGATTCGGTGCTTGCACAGGGGATACCTTTATCTTTACCTTTTTACTCTGCCTATATACAAAAAAAGGGACTGAAAATACCTGCAGGGACAGTAATAGGAACAGCAGGCAAGAATAGCAAGGTCATCCTCCTATTTCAAATAGTTTTCCTTCTTGCTTCTGATTGGTCCATTCATGTTTCTCCCTGTTTTTCTAAGAACAGTTAGTTAGTTCTCTTCCTCTCTCCAGGTAGAGAAAACAGACAGGCTTCAATCTCTCCTCTTTCCTATACAGTTTGTTCTCATATTCAATAAACCTATTTTGTTCTTAATTACCATGTGCTCAGCTTCTATACATATTTAGACTCTGTCAACAAGGATTTCTATGCTTCTTCCTTCCTGTACCCTTCCCAACATATTACTCTGAAGAATAGCTTGAGGACAAATTGAGGATCTGCAGTGTGTGTGTGTGCGTGTGCGTGTGTAGGGGGGGATCAGTGAAATTGCCCATTTTCATTAGTGGAAATTGACCACAGGAGCCAAGCCAGTGTGTGTTTTTATTGAAAATGTATTGTGTGTCACCACAGGTATTCTGTAAGTGGCATCTAATAACTTAAATAAGGTCAACAAATCAGTTATTTTGGATACTTTTCAAACTAGCATGATAGACTACTCTCTTCTTTAATGGAATATAGGAAAGTCTATATGAGAAAGAAATCTTTGACAGCATGCCTAATTCAAATTTTATTTATGACAATGAACATTTAGATTAGTTAGTAGGGAGGTCACCAACAGATCTGTATACAACAAACTTTTAAAATACATCTGACAAACAGGACCATTAACTACATATTATCAGAAAGAGCTCCCAGTCTAAAGCCACTGAAATGGTATGATTTGGCAGAAAAAGGAGATACGATGTACAGCAATATCCATTAAAATGATGATATTTTGTGGGAAGGTGGGCTAACTGTTGGGCAGGATGATATTCCTGTGAGGTACAATCCTACCAAGATACTTCCTCAGCTTGCTCCCTCTGTCATTTCTCATTGCTTTTAGATATCAAGATAACTGCAAGATAGATAGCCTTCCAACTTCTCCTGAACGCTGGAAATAATTTTGTTCCTAGTATGTGTGGTCTAGATCAGATCATAATTAGTAAAGGTCCAACTAAGTCCACATGTTGGGACAATGCAAGCAGGGATCCATGCATTGACCACTCAAATGTAACCAACCACCTGTTTGCCAGACTTTTTATATAAGAAAAAAAGGAGAGCCATTCTAAATACAGCCCAACCAATTATAAGGATAGGAGACATGCATGGAAAGCTTATGGGCTTTTGAGGATAAATATTTAGTTCTCATCTGGGAACAATGTTCCATAAAGACACTCATCAGCATCTTCTAAACCTGCAGCCATGTTACAGCCCCTGTGAATGAGATTTTTTGTTGTTGCAAATGATACAAATAAAGAACAGAACCTAAAACAGCCCCTAGAAAAATGGAAAATGGCAGACTGAGATATTAAAGTGCTATTTACTAAAGACTATTTAAATATTGGATATGCAGCAGAAATATTGGATATTTTGGCTTAAAAATATGAACCTATAAAATGGATGGATCTGTAGAGTACAATACAAAAGATATGAAATTTACATATCATGGCATGGCCTTTTGGTGTGAGTGGCTACTGCACAGCTGTAAAGTTGCTTGGTATGGTGTTTGAGTTAAGTGTTGAACTGAAACATCGAGAAGTTACAGCAAGAGGATCAACAACCTACATGAAAACAAAGAGTTGAATCAAGGTAAGTTTGGCCTGCAATCACATTTCCTCTGAAATTATCCGCATCTCTGTGTTGAATACTGAACTGAAAAGGGAAAGAAAATGGGAAATGGGGCAGTTTTACAAAATTAGGTGAAGATCTAACAGGTTTAAAAGTCTGTTTTTTATAGGAAATGACATAACTAAATAAATTGTAAATATAAAGTGCAGAACAGATAGCTTTCAGTGGTTGAAGCAACATAACTGAACCTTTGATTTCCAGGTAAGTCATATTATAAATATGGGGAGGGGGACTTTCTTCAATCAACTGTTAAAAATGTCTATCATTCCTTCCCCATAGAGAACAGGATGCTCTTTTCAGGAAATCAGTCCAAACCATTGGCCTTTTATTTCACCCTTTGTGCTTGTGTCACATCTCAGGATAAAATGATACTATCCTATTTGAAGGTTCCAATTTCTCCATTAATCGGATGTCCCTAGTCTAGTAACACTCACAAGAACTAAGACACATCTGTAATAGGCACTATTTTTATTGGACAGGGTCAGCAGTAGAGTGCTAGCCAAAAAATAGAAATGTTTTGTTCCTGTGGGAATCCTGTATCTGTGACAGCAGGGTAACAGGTGCATAAAAGACAGGTGCAGCTTTCTCATCTTTGAATGTTTGTGCTGTTACACAGCTGTCTGTCAGTTTTCTGCTGCGTAAAAAGGGGGAAGGGGGATTGTGAAGGATAACAGGGGGAAAGTAGATGAGCTTGAGAACTCATTGGCTGACTGAAATAGTGCATGTATCTACCTAGAAAAATGATGGAGAAATGTTGAATGTTCCTTCTAGGAGTTCCAATACATAGACAGATGTAGAAGTCTATTTGTGGAGTCATTCTGCACAATTCATTTTTGTTCTGCCATGCAGTTTCTTCACAAGTAAGTTTTGTACATTATTATAGTAAGACATTCATATTAAATTTATCAGAATGTTAGATGTTCATTAGATCACTGTGACAATAAGGAGTTAGAAACTTTTTAGAAGTCAGAACTTTTTATGGAAGAGTTTCCTTTTAGATAAGATTATTATTCATCCATTGGATCCACATTAACAGAAATCTATTCTTTTGCAACTGCAAATGAGTAACTTATAATTATGAAATATAATGAGGAGAAAAGAATAGCTGTGCTATAATAGCAGCCCAATCACTTCTTATTTCTGAGTGAATCCTATTTTTATTGCAACATATTTTATTGCCTTTATTAGAGAAGCCAAATGTAGAAAGCACAAAAATAATGTGTGGGGGCTTCTTGGCTCACAAATCTTTATAACTCCCAAAATGTTTTTTTTTAATTTTTTTTTAACTAGGCTTTGATGAGATGGAGTTCATATGCCTATTAAATATTCTGGATTTTTGTTA
This sequence comes from Paroedura picta, assembly GCF_049243985.1. NCBI lineage: Eukaryota > Metazoa > Chordata > Lepidosauria > Squamata > Gekkonidae > Paroedura > Paroedura picta. The sequence continues at coordinate 81,115,140 of NC_135374.1, read as the reverse complement.
CCATTCTGAAAAGTCATGGTATCAATCCGAAATAGCAATGTTCATGCATATACAGAATGTACATCCTTACCAGACTCTCCAGGATTTTCTTAGTGAAATGGTGCTGTGATCATTTTGGTTGTCCTATTTTACACTTTTTATAGTTCTGCAAGATCCATTTTGAGATTGGACAACCAGAATTTTACGAGATGGCATTGCAATATTGGTCCTTTTATTTTCAATCCATCTTTTAGAAATCCACAATACAGAGTTTGCCTAAACAAAGTATTGGGAAATTCCACCTCTTCTGGAACACCTCCAGTGAAGGTGAAACCAGTGAAAATCATGAAACAGACCAGTGAGTACCATGGCACCCAAAGGCATGATTACATGACAGTCTTTAAGATGGAAATAGCAGCACAATGTTACTATTTAGTTCATTCTTTTGCAGTTACTCATTGTTAGATTATACCCATGTTCCTAGAAAGTGATAGTTACACAAGGAAGTATTAAGAATTTCTATTTTATCCAATGGCACTCCAAGCAGCTCTTGGTGTCATACACAGTGTACCTTCCTTAGGTCATCTCAGCCTAACCTACCTCAGAAACTTTTTATGAGGATGACATAGGAGCGAACACAATGCATGCAGCCTAGAGCTTCTTTAACATTTGTTCTGTAGACAAGTCCAACTGCACTGAAATATAAGAGGAAGTGAGGTCATCATCTATCATATTTTGTTTTATCTTTTTAAATTTTTGTCATGATCTTTGATACTGCCTGTAAACATGATACAGATCACTGTCACTCTGCACACCACAGTTTAGAGAATCACTGGGGTTTTTTTTTTACTTAATCATACTATTCTGCTATCAGTCACACTTGCAAACTGTAGTCTGCAACCAGTCGAAGAATTGCTGCTTTACACTTAATAATTCTATTCTGCTTTCAATCTTGCCTGCTCCGTTTGGTTTTAAAAAACAAAATTGGCTAATTTTCCACTTGAAAAATCCCTCTATTACTGATTCCAATATGCAATCATTTCAAATTGGAGAGAGCAGAAAAACCAGTCACAAGTAATAGGAATCTGATTATTCATGGTAAGACTTGCAACAGTTTGCTCAACTTCTTGATGTGCAGGTATTGCCTCCTGTGGTTTTTATTTAGTCAATATTCAATTTCAAGGCAGCATGAGTGCAGACTAACCATAATAATGGTTAATAGTTAACAATGGTTAGTTTTTGCTGGCAACAATACAGTCATAGTTGGCTTTCAGATACTAATATCCACAAGAAAACTTCAGTCACAAGAATTAAGATAAGGAATTGCAGTCAGATAATTTTGAATGCCTCAGACTTTTTGTCATGCCAACAAAATACCCTGTAAAATGAACAAAATCAGTATTTCTTCACGTTAGGTCACATGCAAAAGTATCTATTTTTAGGGTTAGGGTTAGCTAAGGTATGGTTTGCGTTGGGGAGTGGTTAGGTTTAGAGCATATATTGGAGTAAGGAAGAGTGAGACTTATAGTTAGGAAATATTATAGGATGTATAAATGCATGTAAAAATTTGTGTTGTTTTCTGTATTTATCTTCCACACATTAGGGTTAAAGTTGGGATGATGTTAGCTAGGGTAAAGTTTGGATTGGGGAATGTTAATTTTATCATGTGTATTTTGGGTAAGAAAAAGTGAGAACTCAGAAGTTGAGCTGCACAATAAAATAATATAAAAACAGTAATTATTTATTGTGGTACACAATTTAAAAACAGAATAAAAACTACATAAAAACTATACAGAACTAATCGCACATAAGACCAAACGCGTTTCGACCCTACTGGGTCTTCTTCAGTGGTCAGAATTATAACAATACACTCTATATACAAAATCTAAACTCATTATAAAGTGTAGCTGAGTGGGATCTGTAGATTATGGCTCCAACCAATATGTATATGATATAATATGTATCATATAATTAGCTTTTTTTCTAATGTACATGAGATATACTCTCAGCACAGAATTATATGATAGCGAAGAGTGGTGAGCCTAGGCATATGCCATAGGAGGTGGTCTCCAAAAAGTCAAAAATGTACATATTGATTGGAGCCATAAAGTTGTAAAGTTTGGGTTGTGTTTCTTTTTTGGTTTTGGTTTTACATAAGAAAGAGTGAGACTCATGGCTAGGAAAGTCTATGGGATGTACAAAGATTTCCTCACACTATACATATAAAATATGTATTTTTTTAATTTATTTTACACACTCCAGAGTTAAATTTAGGGTTAGATAAGACATTGCTCAGGTTGGCAGGAGGTTAAGTTTAGAATATGTATTGGGGGAAGGAAGTGTGAGAGTCATAGTTAGGAAGGCCTATGGGATGTACAAATATTTCTTCATATTTGGCTACAGGTAAAAATACATGTTTCTCTATATTTATTCAAAACACTTAAGGGTTAAAGATAGGGTTATGGTTCAAGTTGGGGCATAGTTAGGTTTATAATTTGTATTAGGGGTAAGGAAGAGTCTGAGTCATGTTTAGGGAAGGTTAAAGGATGTACACATTATTTTACAAGTAAAAATACTATATTTTCTGGATTTATCTTATACACTTAAATGTTAAAGTTAGGGTTAGGATTAGTGTAGCTGTGGTTTGGGTTGGGGTATGAGTAGATTAAATAAATAAATAAATAAATAAATAAATAAATAAATAAATAAATAAATAAATAAATAAATAAATAAATAAATAAATAAATAAATAAATAAATAAATAAATAAATAAATAGAGGAAGACTCCGAGTCATGGTTAGGGAAGTCTGTGGGATGTATTAATATTTCTTCACTTTAGGTTACATGCAAAAATAGGTATTTTTTACACGCTTAAGGGTTAATGTTAGGGATAGAGTTAGCATAGCTATGGATTGGGTTGGACAGTGGTTAGATTTAAACTGTTTATTAGGCATATAGAAGAGTCTAATTCATCTTAGGATATATCAGCCTTTTACGACCTTTTGACCACTGAGTGGCCCCTTAAGTGAGGACCCCCTGATGTGATGTCAGCTGGCCATGCCTCCCTGTCACACCCCCAAAAGTGACATAACATTCCACATCTTTTCTCTTCTTTCCATTCTCTTCCCCTGTACTACTACTATGGTGGCACTGCCTCGTGTAGGATGGAAAGAAGGGCAGGAGTTGAGAAGACAGCCCGGACCTTCTGCCCATACCATGCCACAACCAACTCTCACCCTTTGATTTTTACATAGTCTATCCACCAAGCCCACTGGGTAGAGTCATCCAGTTCATTAGTTTGTAGCCAAGTTGATTAAGGCAGAAGGGAAAGGCTGCGGACCCCCTCAGAGTTCCCACAGACCCCCAGTTGGGAATTCCTGGGATATGCTAAGGGAAGTACAAATATTTCTTCACATTATTATACATGTAAAAATATGCATTTTTTCTAGATTATAGATGACATTGATTTTACATAGAAATATCATTTACACTACATATAAAACCATCTAATATGCATATATGCTGCAAACATAATTACAAAATTAAAAGAGAAAAGGGGAAAGCAGAAATATCCTTATCCATTGTTCCTCTATATATTTGTGAAACAGCCTGAAGGGTGGAATGTGTCCGGCTATCCAAGTTGGAATAGGGCCAATCAGGGTGGAATAGGGCCAGCAGGGTCCTGCTCCTGCAGCTCCCACCTGGCCTCTTTGCTCTCAGGCATGCCACAGTGCCTGGAGCCAGCAGCAGGTCAGGGGAGAGGGCCCTGGGCAAAGGTGAAAGGCCTGCTAAGGAATGCCTCTTGGCCTGCTAGGCTGGGCCTGCTAATGAGGGCCTCCCGGCCTGCTGCCTGCCTGCTCGGGTGCTCTGTCCTGGCTGGCCAGCCCTCACCCACCCAAGCTGATCCACCTGCAAGCTGCAGCCCAAAGCCACCTTAAGCTGCCTGGGCAGGGGCTGGGAAAGGGCCCTTTCAAGGCCTGTTCTTAGGAATGGGGTTCGAAGCTGGTAAATTAATAAAAAATGAAGCAAAATGGAGGTCATTTTCTGATCCCTTCACAGAATCAATTCCTCTCTGTGCATGTATTCCATGCACATTGGATAATGCATTTTCAATGTGCTTTTGCTGCTGGAAGCATTTTGCTTTAGAGTCATTGAAAGTGCATTATCCAACGTGTGTGGAATAGACCAGAACACAACTTATTGCTCCTCTACAAAGAAATATGCAAGAGAATTGCACATACTTGTGAAAGCATCTCATTTTCTACTCCCCCACTGTTTTATCCTTCCTTTTTCAGAAATCAACCATACTCTTTCCTTCCCTTCTTCTTTCTCTTTCCCATCCAACACCAAACCTACATTTACTTGCCCCCTGTTTCCACCTGGGAAAATTATGGTGGGACACCATCAAGAAATTTCAAGAGGCACCCCACTTGTATCTTCCTCCTCATACTTTTTGTCTTCCTAGTAGCTGCTCTTACCCTTCCAAGCTTTCTTCCCTTGTTTCCACCCATCCATCCACATACATTTTATTTGTCCCTCCCATCTTTCACTCTATTTCCTTCATATATATGATGACTTTCTTCAAATTGTAGAACTAAAGCAGTTTATATCATTCTCTGTTCTTGAATTTTATCCTTATAACAACTCTTTGAAGTAAGAAAATCAATATAACTGCCCCATGGTCATCCAGTGAGCTTCCATTGTAGATTGATGATTATCTTCAGATCTACTGCACCACACTGGATTTTTGGGGGATGCAGCTAAGCTTGGGTTAGTCATGCAAGTTGCATGGTATCATGTAGCCCAATGATTGTTGGCCAAGTTGACCTTTATAGGCCAAACAGCCTTGGAAAGGAACCTACCTCTGTCCCCATGTCTTTTCCTGACCTAAACCAAGGTTTGAAGATTAGCAGTACTGCTGTGTTTCCCTAACATTGATCCTCTTTCCAATCCTATTTAATATCTTCATGTGCCCTCTTGCCCAGCTGGTACGGAGGTTCATGCCGTGACACCCAACATGCCGGTGACACCCAGCTTCTCCTCCCGATGGACAGCCACCCTGATTCAACCCCAGAAGCCTTAACCAGATGTCTGGAAGCAGTGATGAGGTGGATCAAGCAGAGTTATTTGAAGCTAAGCTCTTCAAATATGGAAGTCCTGTGGCTGTGTGGAAGCATGACTGTCCACCCTGGTTTGGGTACAACAATTTGTGATTCACTCTGCCAGAAACCTGGGCATTATCCTCGACACCTCCCTGTCCATGGAGGCACAGGTCACAGCAGTAGTATAGCTGGCATTCTACCACCAGCACCAAGCCAAACTACTAGCACCCTACTTGGCCCCAGAATGCCTAATCACAGTGATCCATGTGATGGTCACCTCTATACTGGATTTCTGCAACTCACTGTACACAGGCCTACCATTAGCCTTGATCCAGAAACTACAACTGGTTCAGAGTGTAGCAACCAGGGTCCTCATGGGAACACCATGGAGATCCCACATCAGGCTCGCTGTCCAACAACTGCACTAGCTACCAGTTGGACAGGGATTGGTGTCTGAGAAAGGAAAGGAGGGATTGCATGGCAGACATATTAGAACTGGAGAGAACAGCTCATAGTTTTATGGATTATAGCAGATAGCAGATGAAGCATTGGCATGACACAAGTCATGGATCCAGACACTAGGAGACCTGCCTGTCATCCAATGGAACTCATCCTCAACACACATGCTGAGGGTAATCTGAAGCAGCAAGCAAGTGTGGTCTCTCATGGACACAAGCCTCTGAGTGGAACCTTTGTAACCTGGGAATAGAGCTGGGCAACTATCCTCAGCTCAGACATGCCACTGCAGGGCTCAGCCATCAAAACCCCTTAAGGGACAACCAGGCAATGGATCTGGCCAAATTCTTGAAACCACCACAAGAGGCAGATGGTAACCTCCCAATCTTCCTCCAAAGGTCCTATGAGAAGAAAAGAAAGATTATTGAAAACCAGAAAACTACAAATGTGCATCATCATCTCTGCAAAAAAAGCAGACTATCTGAAGGAAGTATTTATAATTTTAATTTCATTTTAATTGTTTAAAAGTTTTATTTTTTTTAAGATTCAAGGCTTTGTAGACCCTGATTGGGTAAAAAGGAGGCATAATGATTAATAAAATATGCATGAATGCAACACAGTGGTAGCCAGAGCTACAGTGTAGCAAGAGTGCTCAATGATAGCTGGGAAAATCTGGGTTCAGATCTTCACCATATCCATTGGCACTGCAATTCTAACAAGAATTAACCCATTTAAGTTCATTGGTTTAGAAACTGTAATGGATGGGAAAGAATGGTGAGATTATATGCTGGAAAGGTACAAACTGTTCGGCTTTTCTTTTAAAAATAAGAATTTACTACTTAAGGAGGTAATACTAATCTGAAATCAGTGTCAATGAATATCTTAAATCCAGATTGTTCACAATATTGGTGGACTTTAAAAATGTTTATTATGAAGCCATAATAAGCAGCAATATTTCATAGTCTCCAGTTATATAAAGAAACAATAAAAAAGTTTCTTTAGGCAGCTTTTGTTTATTAAATTGTAAATTATCTTACACTTAAGAAAAACTGTCCTTTCATTCGAGCTCTTCAATAAGGAACCTTTGCTAATGTTTGAATTATGTAAATTTATTTAAATTTAATCAAGTAAGCAATTAACTGGCTTCATTTTATTCAACCAAAGAACCCTTAATTGGTTGACAGCTCTAATTAAATTCATTTTCAGCATGTAATCTGGCAAGCATTTTTGTACAGTTCATTTATTGGGAACCTTGTAACAAATTTATGAGATAAATTATTTTGCATTATCTACTTTTAACCAATTCTCCTCTGCAAAAAAATAAGTGCAGGAGAAATTAGTTTTCTTACAATGTGATGCTTATGCCCAACTCCCTGGCTCCCCAACTCACTTGAGGCTTACAGTGCCACTTGTAAGTGGTATTCAGCCTCACAGTGCGGTCTTGGAAATTAAGATTCTCTTCTACCCCTGTATTTTTCTGTTTTATTTAGAGTCCGCTGTTTTGGCAACCTTCAGAATTCAATGTTATTGAGGTTCAGATGAAGAAGAAGAAGAAGAAGAAGAAGAAGAAGAAGAAGAAGAAAAAGAAGAAGAAGTAGTCCTTATATACCACATTAAAAGTCCGCACTCCTAACCACTACACCGATAGGGTGCTCCCATTTATCATTTCCAATGTTGTATATGTTATCCAAGTTCTAAGAACCTGAATGATACAGAAATATTTAAATTATATCTGATATTTAAAGATGTAAAGTACTTAAAATCTTTTTTTAACCCTTTAAGGCAGAATCCTAAAGCCATTTAGGATATGTAGGTAGGACTGAGAGACTTCTACGAACTGTGACTAGCCCAAGGTCACCCAGCTGGATACATGAGGAGGACTGGGGAATTGTCAGATTCACAGACTCCAATTCACAGACTCCAATCCAAAAGGTCTTCAGAGAAAGGTGTGCTTTATTCGCATGAATAGGAGATAATCCCTGTCCTCTTTGGTGAGGATAGAGGACTCACTCAAACTCAAACAAGAGTTTTATACTTTTAGTTTACTTAACATCCAATGGCAGTCCCTGGGTGGGCTCACATTCTATTCCCCTATATGCTCAAATCATACTACTTCATTAACCACACGTGCATTAAAATGAGTCCACTAAGGGATGGTGATAAATGCTAAGAAGTGTAACTCTACTTCTGCACAACCATCAGTATATGTATCCTTTACCTTTATCCCAGTAAGCAGACTTTACAACAGTGGTTTTAGGTGATAAGCAAGATGCCAGAATTCTTGGATTTTATCTTGACTGCTGCTTCTTCCCCCCATCTTGTTATCAGGCAGAACATCTTGCATTACATTGCTAAACAAGAATTTCAGCCCTCTCCCATCAGAATCCAACCCAGTTCTCTAGATTAGATGCTGCCACTCTTAACCACACTGGTATCAGCCATTTATTTTCCCCAAAACAACTCAAACAACCAATAACTTCATAATATAAAAATACTTAAATTATGTATATATGTGCTGCTTTTGAGCTGATGCAGTTGGTAGCATTATTACTGGAACATATTTAGAACATTCTTGAAATAGTACAATTCTCAAGTAGCATTATAATGTAGCAGTGGTCCCCAACCCCCGGTCCGGAGACTGGTACCGGTATGTGGATCAGTCAGTACCGGGCCGTGGCTACTCCTCGTCCTCCTCCCTGGCCGCTGCCACCGGCTCACCTTTGGTGTTCTCTGGCGGCCACCATGGTTGGGGCTCCCCCTCGGTGTGGCACTGCACAGCTGCTGCTGACAGCACCCCCAGTGGGTGGCAGAAACTCAGGGGCACCAGTGGGAAAGCCAGTGGAGCAGGAGTTCAGGAGTGGCGGCTCCCAGCCCCTCTTTCACCTTCCATGGCCAAGGCGCAGGGGTGAGTGCACAGAGGCCTTGGGGCTTGTGCTCCTCAGTGTTGCTACTGCAATTGCGTTGCAGCCACTGGCAGCCCTTCGCCACCATTGCCTCACTGCCTCACATGCTCCCCCGCTGCATTGGAGGCTTCGCCACCGCCTCACCACCGCCTCACCTGTGCCACCTGCACCATCTGCACCATCTGCCCAGCCTGCGCCACCTCTCTGTCTCCACAGGCACCTCGCAGCCTGTGCTGCCTCTCCATCTCGGCAGCTTCCTTGGCACCACCAGCAGGCCAGTGGAGCAGTAGGCCGGGCAGTATAGCTAGACATCAAAGCTAATAGCTTCGTGTTTTAATTTGTTGTGTTCTTTGTTGCCATAGCGACCAGAGTCAGAGAGCATTAGGGCAGTGGTCAAGAGGAGAGGAGTAGACTACACACACACACCCCGGCCCTCAGTAAAATTGTCAAGCATTGACCGGTCCCCGTTGATAAAAAGGTTGGGGACCACTGATGTACAGGATTCTATAATCCAGTTTAGATCTGGATTATAGAAGCAGAGCAAGCAGCCAAAGACAGTGTTGCTTTTGTAAATAAATATCAATATTTTTGTTTTCTATTTGGTGCATTGAGTGGGTGGGCAGGGGGAGGATGAAGGCGGAAGCCATGATAAAGAAGTGTGTGAATGTGTCTGTACATCATAACCTGAGCCCAAACAGTCCTGAGAATTAACAACTGAGTCAACTAAATGACTGGAACAAGGCTAGAATAGAGACCAAAGCTCTTCAGTTTTCAAAACTGAAAAAAACACTTCAGTTAATCGACAAGATGTATTTGGCTGATGGAGGGAGCAGAGGGGGAACTGTCAGTGCTGTGAGAACATAGCAGCATGAAACATCCTCCAATATCATTTATACCAATTTGAAGTCTTACACGAAATGAATATTTTTAAAAAGCATTTAAGGATGCTCCTTGCAATCTGCAATCAAATGGTAATCTAAAGAGAGAAGTGATGACTTGCTCCCACTTCTATTGGATTTTGTGTGTTTGAGGAGCCAAGTTTTGGCTGACACAGGATAAATATGCAACACAGCCAATTAATTAAATGAAATGATTGGGTGATCTCCTGAAACTCATGCAGGAGATCAGGATAAACCTAAACTCTTTTAGAGAGGTAATTCCCATCCTCTGTCAAAAATTTGTAGTTAAAAATGACACTGCACTTTCCCTGAAGAAACAGTTTCTAATGCAGATTGATTTGGATTTTAAATCTTCTTATGTTTTCTGTTTATAAATTAAGCAGTTAAAAATCACTATTGATCTTGAGTGAAGACAACAGAAATGGAGCTTAATTGTCCCAGTATTGTTGCTTTAGCTGAAGTTAGAGCATTTTGGCTGACTGCCTTTCACCTTCTCCCAATATATTTTGTGATAATAACAACTAATTAATTAATCTATTAGTTGTTATTATTAACTACATTTATTATTATTAACTACATTTATACACTATCGTTTCTTTACTGAGGACACAAAGTGGCTTTAGTATGATGGCAGTGTAACTTCTAGCAATGTTTAAGAACACAAGAGAAACTTGGCATCATTATTAATCACTTTTGACTTGCAGGAGGGCATGTTGGCACTTGTTTAGTTAGCTTAAACATGGTCACAGCTTTATTAGCTTAGCAGAGTGTTGGCCTGACATGGGAGAGGGAGCCTGCAAATGTGATCAATTGACCACAAGAACCCTGACCACAGTGGCACCCTAGGAGCCACCCAATTCCACCCCTGGGAACATAGGGCCCCTTGATGATGGGTCCAATCCAAGGGTGCCAATGAGAAGTACAAACCTCCTTTGGACCCATGCCAGGCCACCTGGCCCTACGAGCCCATTTGTCTTTCCCCACTGGGTCAGCCCTTGACTTGCAGGAGGGCATTATATGCTGGAATAAGACGCGACACCAATTTTGGGATAACCAAGGTCACAGCTTTATTAACTCCTCCTGGGAGGGTTGGCACAGCATGGTAGGGGGAGCCTGACCTAGCAGTCAGCATACTGCACCAACAACCAACGCTGTCCAGAGGCGCCCTGGGGACCCGCACCATTCCCAGGTGGAAGAGCAGTTCCCCTTGCCTACTGAAGTCTGCCACTAAGGAAAGTGACCTAAGCATGGGAGACACCAGGCACCAAACTCATTTGACTGCCCCCAGGCCACCTGGCCTGGCTTCTCAGCTGGATAAGCTGCGCTTGTATACGCGCCACCCCATAGGGTGGCCCCAAACCCCAGGGAGTCCAATCGCACACCAAACTCCCTGCCAACAGGCTCCATCCCATGCAAACCTGCAGCTGTGTCAATTGTTGAACAAAACATCCACTTCAAAACCCGGGACATCGCTGTATACAACTACATAGGGTAGGTGGGTGTTCCCACTCTTCCACTGCATCCATGGGCAGGCTGCCAGTGAGTCTTCACTGCATTTACTGTACTTTTAAAATCAACTATAGCACACCGTGCATCATGTCAATAGATGCTAAGCTTTATCTCCTCCCTTCAATTTTGCTGTACTGACAACTAAATGTTGGTTGATGCTGCTTAGCATTCGTTTCCGACCCAGCCTTTTCCAGCAGGAATGGCCTTTCATTGTATGTAGTCACAAGGGTGTTTGTCAATTCCACTTATCTATTTGCACAACCCACCATATTCCTGTCATCCCTAATTATGGCCTATCCAGTCAAGACCAGACCCACTCAGATTTCACTCCTCCAAGAAACAAGATTAAGCAAATAAAAATTCCTGCTTGGACCCCATATTCCTGCTTGTATCCATAACACCTAGCTAGACCCATGGCAAGCAAGAGCAGTGGCAGCGTGCGCACATATGCACGCCCTGCCACTGCCATCCCTGCTGTAGGGACTGCTGGGAACTGCTGCCTTAGACTTGAATAGAGACTGCTGTGCATATGCAATAAATTGTAGAAATGTGTTGTTGTTATACAAAATAGAATATTGGTGTTTCTATCAATTTATTTCATTATTCTTACATCATTCATTGTGATGACTCAGTTGTGTCTCTTAATTGCAGCATATACAAAATATTTATTTTTCCAAACGCAACCACAAAATTGAGCCAGAACACATTCATTTCATTTGTAATGTTCAGAATATGAAGAACCCGGCAATTTAAATTTCTCATAATGCACTTTTGAATTCTTCTATGAACATTTACATACAGAGTTGACACGGTACTGAATGCTATATAGCAACAACAGGCTTCCCTTTTGGGTGGAGATTGAAGTCCAGATTTTTTTAAAATTCTTTGCAGAGAATATACAAATGTATTCCCTTAAGGAAGGTATTTAAATCAGATAGCCACTTAGTGGCAATTTTAGTCCACCTTGCCTATGCAAAACAATGAGTACCGTGTTCCAGAAGTATACTGGGTGAGTGCTAAAAGGCAACATGGAAGTGAATACAACACCATTGTGATTGCCAGAGGCATAAAACCACCTGAGAGGATCTAGTAAGTTGAGCTATTAACTTTTTGTACCCACTCCCGTCTCTATCACTGAGTGCAAAGAGTGAACAGTAAATTTTCACAATAAAAACCTGGCCGAGACATATCCCAGCCGAACGTTGACATGGTGGAGGGCTTGCTAGGAGGGAGAGGCAACCACCCAGAGGCCCTCTAGTGTGCATGCTGCTGGAATGCAGCACGCACAGTGTCAAGGGCAGGGCGAGACCCATGGTAACTATTTAAGTCACCACATGTGTGGGTCTTGCCCTCTTCACCTGGAATGCTGCGGGAGCTGCTCCCCTCACACCTACCCTATGTTGATGTATACAGAATTGTGCAGGTGGATGCCCCCCCCTCCAATAATTGTCACATTGGTAGGTTTGCATGGGATGGAGCCTGCTGGTAGGGAGTCCGGTGTGCGATTGGACTCCCTGGGATTTTGACATGTATATGAGTGCAGCTTACCCAGCTGAGGGCTTGTTTGCCAGGCTGAGGGCTCATTTGCCAGGTGGCCTGGGGGCAGTCCAATCAGGTTGGCACCTGGTGGTTCCCCCGCATAGATCGCTTTCCTTAGTGGCAGACTTCAGTAGTCAAGGGGATCTGTTCTCCCGGCTGGGAAGGGAGCAAGTCCCCAGGGCTCTTCTGGACTCCGTGGGTTATTGGTGCAGTTTGCTGACTGCAAGGTCAGTCTCCCTCTCCCATGCTGTGCCAACCCTCTCGTGGGGAGGTTATAAAGCTGCGGCCTTGGTGTAGCATCTTATTCCAGCATATAATGCCCTCCTGCAAGTCAACCCATAGGGTTCAAAATATTAAGGACAAAGTTGGGCCATTATAACTATTCCAAATATATACACAATAACATTTATTCTTTAATGCATATAATCAAATGGCAATACATCTAGATGTGCAGTAGTAATTGAAACATTCACCTCTCATGCACCAATTTTCAGAATCCTTATCAGTAGAAATTGACTCAGCAGATACTTGCTTGACAGTGACATGGTCTGACTGGAAGGTTTTGACAGTGTTACTACCAAAGAGTATAGCCAGGGGGGGGGGCATGTTTGCCGGAGTTGGTTCATCATCTGTGGTTGTATCAGATAAAAGAGCTACAGATTTGCTTTCAAGCCCCACCAGACAGGCACAGCTGTAAACAAAGTATAGACTAAGAGGAATAAAAGAAAAGACCCTGATGCACTCACCTGGGAAGGGATGACAAAGGCAAATACCTAGTTTTTTCCTGTTACCCCTTAGCTATTGAATGCGGTTGTTGGCTTGTTATGCTTTGAAGTTTATTTTATTTGTTAATTGTGAGTTGTTACATATGCTGCTTAGGGTGCCTGGAACTTCTGGCTTATGAAGCTGCATTAGAAGCAAAAATCACAAAAGGCAGGCTATAAATCAGGGGACCACAGCTTTACTGAGCTTGTGGGCAGTATCAGAATGTAAAGTGGGAACCACCCCAAAATGTCTATAATGGGAGATGTTTTTTTTAATGTACTCCATTTATATACTGCCCTCCCAGTATGTACAACATCAATAAAAAATACCCAATTTAAATGATACATTAAACCATTTAAAACCATCTTTCAAACCATCCTTAACTAACAGCAGTATCAGTTTCAATTACTGGTAATATTTCTAATGCCATCCCTTTGTTGCCAGATTGATGTAAACATGAGACTGTTTTTTAAAGGGGGATCTGTTAGAAGTTATTAGATCACTGGCCCCAAACAAAAGGCTGGTGGAAGAGCTCCATTGCGCAAGCCCTGTGGAGCTGTACCAGTTCTATCAGGGCTTAGATCTCCTCCCGGAACTAACTCCACCAAGTAGGGACCAGGTCTGAAAACATCCTGGTCTTGGTTTAGGACAACATACTTCCTTGGGGCCAGGGACTAACAACCAGTTGGTGTTTTCAGAGTGAAGGTAGCTATATGGAGGAGAGGGGAACATAGGCAGAGAGGCAGTCCCTCAGGTATGCCAGACCTAGACTGTGCATGGCCTTACAATTGAGTACCAATAACTTTAACTTGATCCAAAATTCAACTGGAAGCCAGTGCAGCTGCCAAAGCACAGGTCGAACATGGGCTGCACAAGATGTTCCTGTGAGGACCTGGGCAGGTGCATTCTGAAATATATGCAATTTACAGGTCGAGGATAAGGGTAGGCCTGGGTACAGCAAGTTACAGCAGTCCAGTCTACATTGACAGAGTTGTACAATCTCTGAACAGTTCAAACAGATGGATGGAAAAATGAATTATGAACCATTTCAAGTTGGTGTCATTTCTATTCTCTTCCTCTCCTCAAAACTCACCATCCTCAGTACCTGTAACCAGCTGTGCTCTAGGATGTGTGGTTCATTTCAAACAGAGATCCTGAGGTGAATGCTAATCACCCTCCCAAAAATATCCTGAAACACTAAACTGTCTTTCTTAATTAGTTCTTGAGATCTGAGTACTTTTACACAGCAACTCATCCATCCATCCATGCAGCTGTGCCAGGTGCTTCTTGTACCTACTTGGCTTAGCCAAGAGAACAGGTATTAGATTCTGTTATCCCTGATCATCCAATTAGTTTGCTAGATTACTGTGTACCACTTACATTTTTGTCTCTTTGGCTATGCTTTTCTCTCACTGCATGTAATAGGGGTCCCACCCTATGGAAAGGGCACTGAATAGTAGCACTGGGTTAATATACAATTTTCTAAAAAAAGTTACGGCTGTGGAAGTCAGAGCAACCTATACTTGGTCTTGCTGTGTTGTTTTATTGCCAATAACAGTAACAAAAGGAGAAACAGAGAAACAAACCTCACTACTCAGCATTTTCTAAGGAAAAGACTAATTAGGGAAGAGCAATGCGTCTTCAAATTGGTTTATTGCTTTAAAAAACCTGCTGGCAGGTATGCATTGAAAATAATTGCCAGCTGCTGATGAGAATGTTTGCATTAGTGGTGGAAGAAACTGACCTAGATGGTTCAGTACGGACCACCAAAGTTATTTTGGAAATGCCAGCATGTAAGGATGAACTGTTGGTGCACATCTGGGGATAAGGAAGTTATCAACTGGACATTCAAAGAAAGCATTTTATTAAAATACTGTTGCACTACGGTTGTATTGTACTTGAGAGTAAAGTATTCAAAGTTCAGGAGGGTTTCCTAGTGTCTGATATCAGGCTATAGACAAGACTAGGTACTTTTCTAGAAATCTTTATTAAATAGGTGTTCCTTTTGTTAATTAATCTTTTTGTACTCTGGTGCACTTTATAATTGCAGACTTTCATTAGAAGCTGAGTAGCTTCTGTGCATCAGTAAAAATGGTTTCTACTGAGAAATATGCAAAGGAAATGAGTTTTTGGGTGCATTCCTATCTCAGGACTTCTCCCATCACTCAACCCGCCAGACTGTTGTGGCTATCCTGATCACTTTCTGATTTACCGCCAAGTACATCTCCCCTCCTACATTTACGCAATGGAGAGATGGACAGACTGGACCAAGGTCTAATTGTTTATGCTGAAAACGAAGCTTCAGACACATTTCAAATCCCACTATGAACTGAGTTTGAGAAAAGGGGCACATAACTGCAGTTTGTTCTGAATTTGTTCTTCAATTTAACCTCTAACTTATCTGAAAGCCCCAATATTTCGTGTGGCTGTGGATGTGATAAATATGTAAAAGAAATTGTCAAAGAAGGAAATGGATGATAGGTATCTATTTAATCTGATCCTTTAGAAAGTTAGATAAACTTACAGGGAAACTGGTCCTGTCAGGAAGGAGCTGACAGAATCATTGGATTCTTGCCTTGAAAAAAATAAAGGAAATTCCTTACCACCATAATGAATTCATGGCTAGAAAGTGTAAAGAGACAGTACCAAACACAGTTAATTTATGTTTTGAAAACTGAAGGAGCATTATAATATACAAACCAACCTTGCAAGAACTACATTTTTCTGGATTACAGATACTTAATTCTTCTAATTCTTCTAGACCTTTGGTGAGCATTTCACATGTGAAAATGCTAAATTGCTATTAAACATATTACACTCCTTTGTTTCTTTATTGTTCCAAATTCCTTTTTGCCAGATCCCCCCCATTTTTGCTATGATCTAAATGTATCTAAAACCATAAACCTCCAGATGGCAGAAACAAAATCTCCACCATCCATAAAGGGGTTCAATCAGTTCTTCAAAATAATTTTGGATGAAAACCTTGCCATTATCTGTAGAATGAGTGGAGTGGAGTGGATAGATGGAGGGAGGAAAGGAACATACAACTATACAAACGAAGGTATTTTCACATAGCAGAGTAGAAATTAATTAATTAATTGTATTTGTTTTTTGTTTTTTGTTTATTCTGTGATTTATTTCCCGCCACTCCCCAAAGGCTTGTGGTGGGTTACAAGTGTCAGATAAAATATTTTAAAACCTCATTAAACTCCTGACATAAAAACCATAAAATACAACAATACAACATTAAGTAGGATCCTGTGACCCATTCTATTAGAGGAGGACCTTGCTCCAGTAGAATAAATTTTCCTCTGATATAAAAAGCAGGACATCTTGCATCAGAGGAACAATCTAGTAGAGGAACAAATAGGCATATCCTCACACAAATTGACCACTGGGATGCTGTGAGTAAAAAAGTATATATATTGTTATAAGCCCAAATACCTACCTAAGTAAAGTTACCTGCACCATTTGTTAATTTGTTTCTTGAATTCCCTGATGATAGGAGGGTGAATAGTTCTGCCATTGTGACTTTATTCACAATGCAAAGGCACAGGAGGATTACCTGACTTAGAGGAGACTGCATTTTCAGCTGAAGAATCATCACTCTGGGCTTGCCTCCTGAGTTAGGAAGGGAGTTTAGAGCAGTGACTCACACAGAAAGAAGGTAAGAATGTGAGCTCCTCTAAGTAAGTTTTCTGTTTAACAGTAAAATGTGTGCTTCGCAGATATTTGTAGCACTCATCACAACTTGTTTTTATTTTTTGTCATAACACTCAGCCAAGAAGCTAAATTTCATTCTGTTTGGGGGACAATTCTTCATAAACATAATGATAATTATCTGAAGATGTGCACATAAAGTAAATTTTTGCCATTATTTTTCCCAAAAAAAGAAAATAGTTTTCTTATTTAATTCACCAGGATGGAAACATAAGTGTGTCTATTTCATTTATTTTAAACTAGGGGCAAAACCTGTTGTATTGAGGAATAGAATGGGCACTAGAGCTTGGGGGTGGGAAGAGTAAGGGGAGGGATTATTCAGTCTATAATGGCATGGGGTAGAATGTGCATTTTGTGTGGGGGGTTGTGGTGGTGTTCGTGGCAAATGAGGATGTGGGAGTAGAGAGATGGGTGTAAAGAAGGTGTGGTTTGGAATGGTTGTTGAGTGTAGAAGAGGACTGACATTTGGGAATTGTGGCATAATGGATATAGATGATTACAGATGAGCTTTAAAGAGCCATGTCTTCAGATACATGAAGGGAAACTAAGACTAGAGACACTTCTTAGGGGGAGAATACATGGCAGCCCATTCCTCCCTGTTCTGCTTTCACCCTCATTTCCCTTCTTGTGTGAATTAGGCCACAGATACCAAAAAATCCCCCTGCCCTAATCCACATGAAGTAGTCACAGCACACAGGTGTCCACCCTGCTCCTTCTATCTTCATTTTTTTACTGTTGATAAAATATTATGTGCCCACATGCTTCTTTCACTGTTGCCCTTTAGAAGAAGAATAGCTGGATTTTTGTACCATGATTTTTACTACCCAAAAGAGTCTCAAAGCGGTTTACTTTCCTCTCTCCACAATTGACACCCAGTGAGGGATGTGGGGCTGAGAGAGCTCTGAAGGAAGTAGGAATGGCTCACAGTCACCCAGCAGACCTCAGGTGTCTCAAAACAGTTAACAATTGCCTTCCCTTCTTCTCATGAAAACAGAAACCCTGTGAGGGAGGTGGGGCTGAGAGAGCTCTGAGAGAAATCAGTTTAAATTTGCCTTCCCTTCCTCTCCATATAACAGACACCCTGTGAGGGAGGCAGTGCTGAGAGAGCTCTAAGAGAACTGAAAATGGACTAGTCACCCAGCAGGCCTCAGGTGTCTCAAAGCAGTTTACATTCACCTTCCTTTCCTCTCCCTATAACAGACATTTTGTGAGGGAGGTGGGGCTGAGAGAGTTCTGAGAGAAAGCAGTTTACACTCACCTTCCCTTACTCTCCACATAACAGACACCTTGTGAGCGAGGTAGGGCTGAGAGAGCTCTGCGAGAACTGGGAATTGCCCATAGTCACCCAGCAGCTCTCAGGTGCCTCAAGGAAGTTTACAATTGCCTCCCCTTCCTCTCCCCATAACAGACACCCTGTAAGGGAGATGTGGCTGAGAAAGCAGGGAATATGGCCCTCCGACATGGTTATGGACTGCAGAACTGAGGCGGGAGAGTCTTGAGAGAAGAGAATAGATTAGACCAACCCAATCCGAAGGGCCCCCATGCAACCCTGGCAGTTTACTCACTGTGGGACAGGTATTCGAGTGGCCAGGTATTTCCATGAAGAGATGGTTAGCGGTGGGAGCTGTAATTTGATTGGGCAGCCACTGGGAAGACAGCCAATCAGGAGCATACAGGTTCCTACAGGTGATCTGATTGGTCAGTAAATGGTCATGCCAAACTTCTGCCAGGACCCCTTAGCAGTTGCAGATTTAGGTAACTTTGTCCGTGTACAAGGTGAAAAATTAGTTGTTAGAGATAGGAATGCCCCCAAACATGTCCCAGTATCCAGATTTTCAGTAGGAGTCACAGTACTTTGCAGTGAAAGCTAATCCTCAAATGCTTTAAGTTTATTGAACACCTGGTCTTAATGTTGTTGAGTCTTGATTTCATTTCCAAGACCGCTAGTTATAGTCATAGCATTAGAAGAGAGTTTGTGGCTTTCTCGAAAGGAACAGTCCCTTGGCTCCATTCTTTTCTTTTTCACTTGATACTTGTATCTATGTGCTGTTATATAGAGAATATATTCCTATTAGCATGTTTCTTGAAACTGATATCCAAAGGGGGAACAGGTCATCTTGTAGTACTTACAAACACATCATCTAGTTAGTTTACAACAGCAGGAACTGACTGGTAGTTATGCTAATTAGCCTACATAAAATATTGCTGAAGGTTGACAATTATAATTGCAAACAGTGAAGAAACAGATTGGTTTCCTATAAGGGGCACTCTATTATACAATTACTGATCCTGTGAAATATCTGAAAGACTACCATCGCATAAACATTAGGAATTCTTCTCCTTACATGTTAATGCATTGCAGCAAGCTTCAGACAAGTTTATAATAGATTCCTTCCATTACAGTTAACACTTGCATGTTAAAATCTAGACAAGTTAGGTTGCACCAGGAATTGGTAGCAGGGAAATAAATCATTGCACACCCACCCCCCAACACATACTGAAAACATCTGTTTTAAATTTTGGGCAGGCATAGAGCATTAAGATCTTCATACCATACCATCCTTTTTCATTCCTTCCCTACTTCCATCCCTCTTGGAAGAAGAAGAGCAAGGGCCAAATTTCATTGTCATTGCCACTGGTCAAAATGGCAGAGGACCATGTCTTAGGGTTGCTGGACAAGCACTGGTAACAATCAGGAGTGTTAAGTATATAGGGACATTCAAACTGAATACATGGTAATGCTGCAATGTCACTTATTGTTTGAGCTTGGTAGGGCTCTATCAATACAGTGCTCTAGGATTCTACCAAAACTCTGTGGTAAAACTCCATGGCATTGCTGTGACATTAATTTCCCCATCATTTTTATTCCAGGCCAGGAGTTGGGGGTAAGAGGTCTCCAACTACAGCAAGAGACTTAGGCTTGCTGCCATGTCTACATGCTACAACTTCTTTGTGATAGCTCCATAAGATTGGCAGTAGGCTTCATGAGTATCCGTGGACCTCTGCAGTTGCCCAACAATGCTAGTACAAAATTACTTTCTTGAGCTTTGGGGGAAATAATTGGCTTCCTGCTCACCTGTCATAACTTTCAGTGGTCTGATATTCTACTGTACACTGCCATACAGCTTGCTGAGGCTTGAGGCCAAGGGAGCAGGAGGAATCTGTCTGTACTTGAAACTGAGCAATATAGTAGAGGAGGGCATTTATAACCCCCTTCCCTATATGGCACATGAGAGATGAGGAATGGATTCCTCACAGTATACATTCTGCAGCCCAGTTTGCACTGCTGTTAAGAGTTCCTATAAGTCTATTATTTGCCTTCTAGTTTTGTTTTGTTTTTTTGTTGTTGAAGCCTTTACTCAATTGCTCTCAATGTTCCACCCCACTTAAGCAAAATGTGGTCCTGGTAGCAAGTGACCTGGCTTTCACTGACAGATTCTGTCCTCATGTATCTTTGTATGGCTGGCTAATGGTAATTTTTTAAAAAAATCCCATTCTGTTCATAATTCTTTATCTTGCTCCTTTATAAAAAGCACAATAGAACACTTTAGGGTCGGATTAACTTTTTGAAACTGAAAACCGCCAAAAAGATTTTAATGAGCAGCATTCATTTGCAGATTAAAATATTATCCTAGGAAAAACTACAAAATTATGAACACCTGTTTGAACGCAGAAGCATCTGCCACTTTATTATTATTATTATTATTGTTGTTGTTGTTGTTGTTGTTGTGTTACATAGTAAAAACCCCACATAAAATACAACAATGATAATACCCCATTCAAATTACATACCCTGGCGGCTAAAAAAACTATCCTCCTGACCTCGCACAACTCACTCGCTCTCAGTGCCACCGTAGGGGAATCCACAGATGACTGCAATCTGCCACAAGGCAATGTTATAGTCTGGTGGTTATCTCTCCCTGGAGGGGTCCATCTGATCTTCCATGCTCTGATCTCAGCCATAGACCTAGTGGAAGCTCCTTTTTACAGGCCCTGCGGAATGTAGTCAGCTCCTGCACGGACCTCAGCTCTTCCTGGAGCTCATTCCATCAGGTTGGAGCCAGGACCAAAAAGGCCCTGGCCCTGGTTGAGGCCAGGCGATCTTCCCAGGGGCCAGGAACCACCTAGTTGGTAGCCACAGAGCATAAATCCCTGCAGGGGGCATGAGGTCTCAGGCAATCCCTCAGATATGTGGGTACCAGACCACGAAGGGCCTTAAAGGTCAGAACCAAACCTGATCCAGGCTGCAATTGGTTACTCAATTTCTGATGTGATGGTGGATTAAGACATCATCAGCACAAAGTCTATCAAAATAATTGCACTGAAGAAAATATTTGATTATACCTTGTCAGCAGCATATCTTTCTTACATAGAAATAACGTTAAACAAATTTTCCTCTGTAATGTACAAGATGGATGACAAACATGGAATGATATAGTGCTTAGAGATAACATTTACATCAAGAGGCATAAATAACAACCTGATGCATTGCAAATGAGCCAATAGCAGCTAACAAATACAGAAACAGTCATGTACAGCAGGCAGAATATTGCCTCCAGTTATTGAGAAGATTCTCTGAATGACTGACAGCAAACAGCTCTATCAGCCTTTCTCTTCTACCAGATTAATAAAACCCTATGATACTGGGGGCAGGGAGGGGGGGAGAGATGGATAGACAGATGGATAGGTAGGTAGGTCGCTAGATGGATGAATAGATCAAAAGCCTATTAGATGTGAAAAACAACAGTAAAGATAGAAGTAAATATCTGCATGCACATCATATATTTTGGAAGCTGATTTGAGGACATCTATCTATCCACAAATGCAAGCAAAGGACCTCTGATGACTTGCAGGTGGCATCTACCTCCCCTCCACTATTTTCTTCTTACCTGAAAGCAACTATACTCCTCTCTTTTTCTTGCTTTCATCTTTCCTTATCACCCACCAGCCAACCATGTTGTCATCTAGAAGGCTAGGTCTAGTTCCAAAGTTGAGAACACATAAGAACTTGCTGAGGGCATCTCATTTTGATCTATATCCTCTTTGTCATTCTATTTCCTCCTTCCCTCCTCTCTGCCATTTTATGTTATGGCAGCTCCTTCCATATTTGTCCACAATGAGGCAAATTTTTCCTCAATTGCCTTCAGCCTGAGTAATGTGGTTTCTTTACTGAGAGTTATAAACCAGGCTGTCTCACCCTGACACTGTATGATAATTCAGCTTTTAATTCAACCCTGGAATATCAAGGGCAGGGGTAGGAGCCCCCTTTACCAAAACCCCTTGAAAATCATATTTTATTTACCACACTGGGAAATGTCAGGTGGAATAAGGAGTTGAAAACTTTGAGGTTTTAAAATACATTTATTTGAGAGTTATAGAAGCTTTGTTCTTCATAGTAAGAGGTTTTTTGTATTTGTGTTTTCTAAAACACTACAATATTCTTCTTTGAGTTTCCTTAAACTCCACTGGCTTTCTGAAGGCAGGTGCCCTCTTTCAATACCCATTCTCCCTTACTTTGAAACACCATTTTCCTTCTAACTCCTGAGGTGATTGAAGGAGTATCTTTTTACACCAGACGAGGGAAATCTCCAGAGCTAATTTCTTTGTTCAACTGGGCAGAGATTTTTCTTCTCTCCCTAGAAGATATATTTTTCTTTGGCCTAACTGGGAGTCTCAGTCCACTACTCCAAATCACTCTGCCAAATATCCTTCTCAGTTCTCCTGTCTTTGTAGAACTGCTTTCAACTTAGGCCAAAGTCAGACTTTTTAGTCAAATGTGTTTTTTGACTAGAATCGCCTCAAAATAGATATCCAAGTACAAAATAATCTTCTTTCAAGCAGGTCTCTTTCAGAATCCCAGTTACCTCCACATACTGCTCTGGTAGGACTTCTGTCTCAGCTGTTGCTGACCAATTAGAGTGTTTAGAGCAGTCTGTCTCTCAAGCTCTCTGTTTGAGAGTTTAACTCTTCACCTTCTGGTACTCTGATACCTTGGAGGCTTGCTTTTAAAGGACTGAGAGCTTCTACAGTAGAATGAGGATTCAAAACTGGGTCTCAAGGTCTTAGTCTGAAATTCTAATTTCCACACTACACTGGCTTTCATGGGGGGTGGAGTGCTGTTGAACACTAGGAAGCAGTCAGGCCTGTATGAGTCATAAAAGTTTGATAGTGTGAAGTACCCTAGGGGCTGCTGCCTGGCCTACCCCTGATGAACCCTTCCTCAGAAATCAAAAAGCCCTGGAAAGATCCCTGCTCCCATCATTATTTTTCCTAACAGAGAACAAGGCTAGAAAGTTGGCAATGTTTGTGTGGTCACCTTAAAAAAGCCGCCGAAAGGGCATTTATTTCTTAAATGTACAGGCCCTGCATCTATTGTTTTCATTTTTAACATTATTTTCAGATTTTTTTGCAAACTGGGATATTTTTAGGTTTGCTTAAAAAAGCTTGTCTTGTTTGTTATAAGAGGAAGTTCATAATACATAGGAGACAATCAGTCCTTTTAATCCTGCAAACTTTTCTTTTAATAAGCATATTTAAAATTCAGAACCCTAGATTCAAGATTTAATTACAGAAATTTGCTCAACAATTAGAGAGGAATTTCACAAAAGATGTCCTATGTTATATGTTCCCATCAAACATGATATTTAATAGAAGTTTTTGCTCTGTACCTTGCATTAAAATGATGCTGTATAAAGTAAAATTAAGAAGTGAAAACTTGTCTTTAAATTTAAGAGAATAACCTTTATTACAGCTTCTGCTCCTTAACTCAAATTAGGTCTTTGAACAATTAAGGAATTAATTACAGCTTATGTTTTTTTTTATCAGTCTTACTGTCACCATATATAATACAACTTTCAGAAGATCACTTCTTGGTTGAAGATTACAAATTTATGTTGAAAATGAGAAGACCTTTATTGTTATACTTACTAGCAATTAGACATTGTTGGTTTTCTGTCTCCCATATGTAAAGGGACATATTGTCAATTGTGTGGCTATAGTTTTTGGTTGGTTGATCTTCTTTTGCTTTTTCAAATGTTATGCTGCTCTTCTTGGACCTCAGGAGAATGGGGTTCTCTGGGCCATCCAAGTCATTGCTTCCCTGAATCAAGTGTAATTAAGCAACAGGTAGCAAGGGGAACCATGCAGTGGTCAGTGCCCAGATGGTCCTCAGTGTCTTCTCACTCCTCAGTTCTCCCCCAGGCCCAACAGATGTCATAGTTACCCAGCTTGATGAGAATGACCTGTCAGATCAACAAGAGCTAGTATTGTTTCATTCTATTACATTGGAAATACAGATACTTGTGTCCAGAGTCCTGAACGACTTTACTGTGATCAGAACTTCTAGTGCAGCTGGGCCCATTCTGCACACGTAGGATAATGCACTTTCCATGTGCTTTGGCAGCTGGATTTTCCTGTGCAGAACAGGAAAATCTACTAAAGTGCATTGAAAGTGTCTTATCTATTGTGTGCAGAATAGGCTCTGGAGTGGTGGAGTTAACCTAGCCAGGAGAAAGGTTTCCAAGGCAACTGGGAGACTCAATGAGTCTTGGAAATTGTGTTATCAAGCACCTAAACATTTCCTTTTAATAGACAGCCCTCTTCAGGGCTGATGAAAACTTGGATTATGGACACGTGACTACACAGTATTCAGGATGGCTTCCTGTTGTTGGCTGAGGGCATAGGACCTTTGGTTGGAGCAGGGATGGCCTCTTCCCTGCTCTTGTGGTGGTTTGGGCAGTGGGAGGGTGAACCTGCATACCCACCTCCTTCATATGGGGACTCTTTTATGGGTCTTGGGTAGAGCTAAATGTGGCATGTGGCATGTGTCCAGTTCTGGGCCTCTGCAGCAAACCCAGCCTCCAGGAAGTCAAGGCCAGGGCTACTAGCTGTAAAGTTCAGAGCAAGTCCTGCTCTGAAGTTCAAGATGCTATTTGTCTGCATAATTGTAGATTTAATTCCAGAGTCTTCATAATTCTTCTTTCACTCTCATAATGATAAATCTTCAATTGCTTGCTTCTCAGCAAGTCGCATATATTGATCAAATGAATAATTAGCATGATAACCTCTTTGCTGGGGTCTGAATTATCTCTTCTTCTGTAGTCACTCTAACAGGAAGAAGCATTTTAAGTACTTATGAGAATAATCAGGCTAAAACTGATGAAATTGACCTTGGATAAATTATGAAAGATGATGCTTTGAATAGAAGATCTATGTGTGGTACTTTATTTTTATTATACAACTGTAGAGATACAAAAGAAATTCAGCTCCACATGACAGCTTTGGTATAAAGCTGATGCTTTATTCTTATACTGCAGAAAAAGTTACACTGCCAACAGCATATTCACATTTCCTAAACTGTTTCCATGTTCCTTTAAGAGACTGGCAATATTTTCATAGAGAAACAGAAGCACCCTGCAGGAATCTTAGCATATCAGGCCTTTGTGAAACACCTTGCAATTATTGAACAATCATTTCCTAAGTTTCTTGAACATATCAGTTTTTGATATTTTTACTAAACGATTATTTTTGTCCCCCTTTGGATCTTTTCTGAAAAATTATCAGCTTTAATTAGGACACCTGAAAAAAAGAGAAGATTAAGGCTAGGAAAGTTTAATGACTTCTCCATGCTTGGAACAAAGTTGCTGTTGTTTCCTCCACCCCATTAAGAAAATGCAGAAGAAATATTGCATAGGATACAATGCAAAGTTGCACAAGCAGAAACACCCACACACACACACACACACAAAGAACACAGTAATTGCTTGTGTTACAATATTTACTCAAATGCAAAACTAGGCTTTTTCAAGGTATGCCATAAAAATTTTGCATGAAATTAGAATTATGTCTAATAAACATTCTAAAATCTTTGTAGGGTCAAGCTAAATGTTCCATCACAGCTAATATAGAGCCCAATGGTGAGTAGCCCAACCCTACCCTGGTCAGAGGGAGTGTTTGCTTGCAAATATCCTTTTAAATAAAGTTGCCTGCACCTCACCATGAAACTACAAGACAACCAATGTGCTAGGTATATTTATGGATACAAGAACACACGTTGAAGAATTTTCCAGTATACATGTTTGAATACCCAAATTTGCCTCTGGAGTCTAAGACTGAGGTGCTAGCCCGCCAAAACAATGGTCTTGATTTGATTACTGTTGTGAGGCAAAGAAACATAAGCCAGGTGATGGTTCAGGCCATTCATTGAGATAAAAACTTCCTGGTCAGGAAGAACCCTAATGGGTTTCCCAGGTAAAGACAAAAGGTTGCCTTTTTACCTGAATATAAGGTAGAACATAAATAGAGTTTGCATAAAAACCTGCAGTTTAAATCCCTAGGGAGATATGCTAGATGTAAATCAGTGTAATATTGAATTGACCACTAGAGTGAGCAATGACGTGAGAAATGGGAAAAGAAACAGCAATTTATAAGTGAGGAAAATAAAAATGCAGAAAAACTCTGAAAGTTAAATTTGTTCCTTATTGTCTTGTTTTCTAAAAACCATTAGTGAATTGTACTAGTATGTAAAGTGCTTTGTACTTCCACTGTTCTCTTATCAACATGAGAATGGTACATATGTATACCATTGGTTTTAACTTGTTAGTGGGCTTGGAGGCAGAGAATAATTTCGACCCCAAAATATTTTCCTACATAACTAGAGAATATCTACCAGCACACCTGTACATAGAACGTCTACTTCAATAATCTGGCAAACGATACTATACTTCCTTACTTTCAAATCAAAGTGCAGGGTCCATAGGACCTTGACCTTGCCACAACTGGCAGAGCCATGTAGCTATTTCCTAGTATAGAATAACACATTTGTTTCCAGCATTTAATTTCTGAGAAGAACACTATAAACCATTATTGAAATAATTTGTACCTTGTTGTAGTTAATTAATACTTTATGTTGAATTTTTGAAGTTTTCATAATTAATATTATAATGAATTCAAAACCTACCTTTTCAAATGTGGATAGCAATTGAAAGCTACACTGCATTGACAACTAACCTACAATAATGTTAATAGCATCATGTAAAGTTACATTTTAATCAACCTCACACATCTCTTTGGCTGTCAGTGATGCTGCACTGGGAAAAAAGATAAACCATCTCCAGAATTGGAAATAAGCTTCTTTTTTACCTTGTTCATTTTCAGGCCCACTAATGATCACTAAAGCCTAAGCAACTAATGGTGTGAAACAATCTGAGTGCTAAACAGAGGTCAGTAAGACAAGATTCTCACTGCAGACCTGCACTGATAATTCCTGGTCTTTGTTCATTGCAGAAGTGATCCTTCTGAGATTTTTCAGACTAGTTGTTGAAAAAATTGGGAAATCTTCCCCATGCTATATATTAAAAAACAACAACAACAACAGATATGAGGATCTAGTGTTCATTTTTGATCTAAAGGAAAAAGGGACTTCAAAGAAAATATTTGACTAGCTATCGCACGGGTTGTATATCAGGATTACTTAGGATAGATCGTAAAACCAGTAGATGCTCTCTGGAGACACAGCTGTGGCAAATCTGCTGTTGACAGGCTTTTGTCATGGGAAGCCTCATCCAAACAAACGTGGCAAATTTTGCATCATACAGGTTGTCACAAGTGGCTGCATGACCAGTCCACAAACTCACAAGCACCATGTTGCAAATTTAACAGATATATAGAGACTAGGGGCCAAGCCCATTGCATTCAAGAATACAACAGGCACTATATTTGGGGGCAGGGGCATAGAAGAACTCTGCGGACAGCCTTCCCCCCCCCCCCAGGACCTGGAAAGGCTGCAGACAGGGAACTCACTAGCAGGGGCAGTTCTCATGTAGCAGGGATCTGCAGCCTCCAAACCTCAGAGGGAAGTGGAAGGAGGAGGGAGTGGTCAGGGGTGGGGGACGGAAGGTGATTGGCTGACTGCTGGACAGACAGGCAAGCCAGTTGGAGGAGGAAGCACTCAGGGGTGGGAAACTCTGAGTGGTTGTTACAGACTTGCACGTAAGCCCATGAGACAAACTCCTCCTCCAAACCCTTACCAGAAATATTATATGTGGAACAGATATAGAGATATAGATATAATTCTCAACATAGCTCCATCCCTAGATACGTAAATCTTTGGCCAAGGAGACAAGACAGATTTTTCTACAATTCTGAGAAAAGCCCCATGTTTGCAGAAGAATATGAAATTTAAAACAACAACAAATAATGTGATGAGGATTAACCCACCAATAATAGAAGCAGAAACTGTAACTATAAGAAATAAATGTCCTCAGTGGGCATTGCAAAGCACTCACAACAGTTTTGCTAATCCTCAAACTTTTGTTTCTGTGTATAAAATCGAAGGGGAGAACAGGGCCCTTTCCAGAGCTGATTTGTCTTTCCAGGGAGACTTCAGTGGGGTCAGGCCTAGCCCCAATAATTGGGTGACTAGCATGACTCCTCCAAGAAAAGCTCCTTGCTATAGTTCAGTAGCTGCCACCCAATGAAAGACAGTGTGGAGTTTCAGATGATCTGAGACACTTAGGTTCAAATCTCCACTCTGCCTTTCAGTTTGAAAATCTGATTGGCACGGTGGTCAGGATCACTGATCAGCTGAATCTGATTCACCAACTTTCTTTTTACTTAGACTCACCCCAACATGGCTTTCATGAGCTCCAGGTCTCTGAGGAGGCAGAAAATATGGTCACACTTCCAGCAATATGTAGCCCACATGGCCAGCTGGGGGTGGGCTCTGGCAGGGGCAGCCAAACATCTTCCATGTGCCAGGTGGTCAGATTGGAGACCTTACCTGCCCACACTTTCTCTATTTAGAATGATGCCACCTTAGCCCCTGTTCAGTTCTTCATGTTTCTCCCACTTACTCCTATTAGTCAGCTGTTACTGGTTTATGGTTTGTGAATTTCATTACTGACACAGCCTTTGGTGTTTTAGGCATGGAATGGATACTTTGGTTTAGGTAGGTAGTGCCTTTGTGTCCACAACCCATGGTTAGGGGCTCCCTGAAAGTTTTAGGGAAGAGCCAATTCAGTGGCATGCCCAGTTTGGGGGCTGTCTGAAGGGATCTCAAGACAAGGTGGCCAGGGGACCATGCAGTAGCCAGTGCCCACACAGCTCCCTGGGCTTTCCCACTCTTTGGTAATACCCCAGCAAGTGGGATGGGTATGTGAAGTTTATCAGATAATAAGTGGGTCTCCCAATTCTGAAGATGAGGAATGGTCGGAGGTAATACAGTAGTGTAATGCTATTTTTTTTAATGTGCGGAAATACCCTAAGTTTTACTTAAGGTGTGAGCTTTTGTGTCCAAGCACACTTCATCAGAAAATGAAATGGGTGTTACATGATTACATGTATAAGTAGAGAGTGGGTCATGGATTAGTACACAACATAATGAAGATGTTTACCAGATACAGGGATCTTACAGAAATAATAAGCTAAGTTTATTAATTTGGGTCCAACTGGGTGGGACATATTAAAGGAATAAAATGTCTTCACTGAAGGGTGGTATATAAATCAAACCAATAAGTACAGTATTTGATGGCGTAGAAAACTACTTTCCCCCCCTGAAAAACATGTCTCCTAGTGGGGGGGTCGTCCTATACGCCGGGTGCACTTCAGTTGGGATAGACATAGCTGCCCATAGTGGTCCATAGTACTGTAATGTAATGTAACAAACTCTATATTTTGAGTGGAAATGTTGAGGGGTCGTCTTATACGCCAGTCGTCTTATACGGCGGCAAATACGGTAAACTTAAAGATATATGAACAGATGCATTCCAAATTGTGGAACCTGAGAATAATTTAAAAAGTGACAGGCTCAAAGCATCTTACAATCAAAAGAGAAACAACCATCACACAGTAACTAAAAATACATCAAGACCAAAAAACATTTGAAATGGAGGCCAAGATCCTTATATTGAGCTCTGTATAGACCTAATAGTTTCACTAATCAGCAGCTATCAAAACGTTTGGTATAATCAATCAATCTTCACTGTCCAACAAAAACTACAGATTGACAGAATCAGATTAATTTCTTTCTGTATGCATTCTAGCAACCTTGTGCTTTATGCTACTACAAGTGGGGGGAAAAAACAAAGAACTTCCTATCCTATCATCTCAATAGGTGGTAAGGTCCATATGTGGGGGAAAAATGCATTTGAGTACACTGGGTCTAGACTGTCTTGGGCTTTCTAGGATACACAAATCACTTTGAAAGCCCATAAGCATCCTGGTAGCTAAATAAATACGTAAGAATCAGCGGTAGCAGAAGAACCAAGTCACAGAGACATATGCAGAAACTGCAGATGTATAACAAATCAGGTGGAATGTGAAATTCAAAAATGGCTATTAACAGAAGCTACAAGATGAAATATGTATTTATATATAGGAAAGACTGTTCAATTCTTCCTTAGAACAGCCACTCTGATTCATGGGAATTAGAAGGAAAACATGATAAGACTACCTGAGAAATCAGCAAAGGTGCCTTTGCTGCTGCGGGGAAAGAAGCTCGGAAAGGACACTGCTAGGAGAGTCTTTGTCTCTCCATCCCAAGTTCCCCAGCTGCCAGCGACAGAGCGACGGCAGCAAAGGGAGGGGGTGGGCTGAGCTCCCCTTTAAAAGGAACAGCCTGGGAGGGAACGGCCTCTTTTCCCCCCGCAGCGTCTGAAGCAGAACCCGCCCTTCCACCCTGTATGTTATGGTTGTATTGAAGGTTTATGCTAATTGTTTTTGGTTCATATTGTCACAGCTGGCGGTTGGTAGCCTGAAGTGGAAATTTGGAAGGAGGTCAAGGCCCCCATCCAGGGCTGTGTGGATGTGGAGCCTGTGGGTGGGCTCGCATTTCCGGGTGGCAAGCGAAACCCAGCAGAGGCAAAACGCCCAGCGGGATCGCTCACTGCTGCCACCCTCCAAAAAACAGCAGGTCAGATGGTCCAGGAAAAGCTGGCACATTGGCCAGCTTTACCTGTAGAGGGGACCTGCCAGTAATTTGGGGCTGCCTTGTGGTCAGATGACCACAGGAAAGTCATTTCCACTTCCAGAATATGCCACTCTCATTCAATAAATTCAGTTGTGGCCATTTACATGCCAAGGAACGAAACAAGTCTCAGTGTCCTTATTGAGGGGCGACTATTACCCTGCAAGGCAATAGCCTAGTACCAACCAATAGATACAAAATACTTACTAAGTCTTACAGAACTCTTCTGCATGCTAAATTATTTATTTTTTATTCATATTTATAGACCGCCATTCCCGGCACAGCCAGCTTGTGGCCATTTACATAAAAAGCATAAAAACAGCTCCAGAACAATCCATCAATGGCAACAAAAATCCACATTCTACTTTCTCATGCGAACTCTCGACCTTCTGAGCAGCAGTCAACATTGCCCTGATAGGTAGCCACAGGTGATATTTGGCCTTTGCAGCTGCATTTTGTACCAGTTGCTATTTCTGGGTCCAGGACAAGGGAAGGCCTATGCAGAGTGAGTTACAGAAGTCTAGTCTGGAAGTGATACATTAACCTCTCCCCCATGCAATTGTTGGCATAGCAGAATAGGACACCGTTCCAGAAACCTTTAAAACATCATTTCAGAATTGTATACATGAGATTTGATATATGTATGAGATGGTATCCTGATAAATAGAGGACATATTGCAAATTCATACTGGATGCCCCAAAAGATGCAGTCTCTGCATGGCATAACTAACTCCCCCACTTGGGTTTTAAATGTGGAACACATTGTAGAAAGATCTATCAGAATATCTGGGGAGCCAGTAAAGTTCACCGCATACCTATGCTATTTAAAGGGTTGTGAATTCTATTCTGCTTTCTGCCAGCAATAAGCAGAATGCCGGTGCCTTCCCAGAGAGCTTCTGGCAAAACATGTGGTTTGAACTTAACTGGTGTACAGCCACCTTTAGGAGGAGAACTATTTATTAGAGTAGAATGGAGAAAGCAGCAATCATTCTGGCACTTTATTAGTCAATCTGCTTTGGTAATTTGAAATAGATTGGCCATGAAGCTGAGGTCAATTGCCTGAGTTGAGGCATGCAATCTCATTTTGAGTTTGGAATTTGAACTTCACTATGAACCTTGAGGCAACTAGTCCCATTGCCCCAAAGACTCTTATGTCACCAGATTCAAAAAGCAAAAGCCTAAAATCCCCAATTTTGAAATGCTAATTAACTGGTTCCGCTGTTGGAGTTCAACTCTATTTTAATGGGTTGGGAGGGAGGAAAAGAAAAAGCAAGTGATGGAAGAACATTGAAACAAAGACACAAAGAGAGCTGGTTCCTATCATATGCTCCATATATAGTGAGGTGTAAAGTGAGGTGAGAGTCCCTTAGCCATAGGGAACCTGGAGCAGCTGCCCTAGGCCAGCGGGGCACACTGGCATCTCCTGACAGGCCAACTGCCACTGCCCTAATTGTTGTGGGCTACACTGCCTTTAAGGCTGAGTTTAGCAAATTCAGTTGAATGTGGGGTGGGGAGAGGTGGTACATATGCACCTGATGAAGGTGAAGCCACAAGGGATGGAAGCAAGAGCGGCTTCTCTGCCCTGACTGCATAGCTAGCCAGCCCCTCTCTCCCTTCCTCCTAGGTAAGCCTGCAACTGCATGACAGCATGCTTCTCCTTCTCATTCCAACAACTGCAGCAGCTGCATCTCCAATAAGTCCCTGGGCAGGACCCAACTGCTCAATTTTCTCTCTCCTCTTCCCTCTAGCGCTGCCCTTCCCACTTGTGTAGCTGAGATCTCTTCCTCCTTATATGTTGCTTTGGAGTATCAGGCCCCTGCCTGGT
The DNA here is from genome assembly GCF_049243985.1 of Paroedura picta. NCBI lineage: Eukaryota > Metazoa > Chordata > Lepidosauria > Squamata > Gekkonidae > Paroedura > Paroedura picta. Next base: position 81,082,480 of record NC_135374.1, on the reverse strand, counting down.
GACCTGTAGGTCCTGGCAGGCTACTTCTTCCTTCCTTCAGGAGGCAGGGCAGGTGGACAGGGCCCCTTCATGCACTTTTGCTCAGAGGTCCAAATATGCTTGCCATCCCTGGCATAAAATCCATGCATGTTCCATCACAATGCCTAGCAGAATAAGTCTATACGAGCCACACATGTAGACGAGTTCTCATAGCATTTTCATTATTTTTGGAAGGGGAATTTATAATGATTTGTGCACATGTGTATGTGTTGCGGGTTGTAGGTACACAATGTGTTTTATTTGGTGTCTGTGTTGGTGGGGGGCTGACCCCACTGTCTGTTACAATCAGGATTTTTGATAGGTAATTGGGTGAAATGGCCCTTAGGTTTTAATAAGAATGTGTATCAGTATATAAACACTGTGCAAAGTCTCAATCATTTTATTCATTAGAGTAATGAAAACAAATGAGAACAACACAAAATGAATGAGTGCCATTCATTTAATTCATTTTCCTGGTTCCCTGTAGCCTGGTTTCGAGAAGGGTTTAGGAATGAGTCCAAATTTCTCCTCCCAGCTATTTGTCCTGGGGGGAAAAATCAAAACAGGATTGCTTTTCCTTTATATGAATCAAACCTTTATTTTCACATTATTTTGCATCCTTGCATCAAGTTTTATATTACAAAAAGTCTCTATCTTTCAATAGTATTCTTCAATCACGCACATACTATATGTTGTGTATTTAAAAAACTGTATGAAATGTGCAACAGAATCCAAATGCATCTACAAAATCAACAGTGAAATGCAGAGTACAGAAACTGTTAACAAAAGCTAAATGAATTTAAAAGCAAACAAAAAAAAGAGAAAGATTTGTTCATCCCTCGTAGGGGTGTGCATTCATTAAGAAACTAATGAAAAAATGAATCCCCAAAGCCCATTTGTCACAATTGTTAGGGCAACAGAACCAAATAGGAATCATAGTGGATATAATAAAACAACAAAGCTTTTCAAAATGAATGTGATGTAATTTCAAAAGCTGACAGATTCTGAATATCCAAATCCTGATATCCTTTCTCCCTTGTGAAAAACAAACACAAGTCTTTCTTTTTGCTGCTATTCCTGTTTCTTCCAGCTGACACCTTTCGTCTTAAACACAACACATTTTTCCTCCTTGTCTGTGCAACCCCTGCCTCTAATTGCCATCTAAATGGCTTATGGCATATAAATGGTGCAAAAGTGTCACAAAAGTGAAGCATTAGCCAGCTGCCTGGAAGCAGTGACGAGATGGCTGAAGCAGAGTTGTCTGAAGCTGTGGCTGAGTAGGAAGGGCCCATGCGAGGAAGCGCGTCTGCCTGCCCTGGATGGTGTGCAGCTCTCTACGGCTTGCTCCACCAGGAATCTAGGCGTGATTCTGGATGCTTCCCTTACAATGGAAGCCCAGATCACAAAGGTAGCATGGCTGGCATTCTACCATCTCCACCAAGCCAAACTACTAGCGCCCTACCTGGCCCAAGAACACCTAGCCACAGTGATCCATGCAATGGTCACCTCTAGACTGGACTTTTGTAACTCGCTTTACGCAGGCCTGCCCTTAGCCTTGACCTGGAAACTACAGGTGGTTCAAAATGCAGCAGCCAGGATCCTCACAGCAACACCGTGGAGGTCTCACATCCGGATTATTCTCCACCAGCTGCAATGGTTGCCAGTTGAATTCTGGATCAGACTAAAGGTTCTGGTAATTACCTTCAAGGCCATACGCGGTTAGGGCCCAGTGTACCTAAGGGATTGCCTCCCTGCCTATGCCTCCAAAAGAGCTCTGCGGTCCACTGCCACCAACCAGCTAAGGATCCCTGGTCCTAAAGAAGTTTGCCTGGACTCAACCAGGGCCAGAGCATTCTCTGTTCTGGCCCCCACCTGGTGGAACGAGCTCCCGGAGGAGATCAGGGCCCTAACGGAGCTTAAACAGTTCCGCAGGGCCTGCAAAAAGGAGCTCTTCCGCCAGGCATTTGGTTGAGACCAGACGTAATCAACAGCGACTGAAAGGCCCTGCTCCCCCTGCCCTCCCTGCCCCCCCCTCAGAATTCCACCAACATGCTCTGGACCTGTTTGTATTGTTGCACTGTTGTATGTCTATATTGTTTATACTGTTACATTGTTATATGGTTACAACTATTAGTTATTATTGTAAAGTTATTCACATGTTTATAGACTGTTTTATGTATTGTTGTTTGTTCTTATGTAAACCGCCCTGAGCCCCCAGGGACGGCAGTATAATAAATAAATAAATAAATAAATAAATAAATAAATAAATAAATAAATAAATAAATAAATAAATAAATAAATAAATAAATAAATAAATAAATAAATAAATAAATAAATAAAAATTGCATTAAATGGGGAAAAAATAATCAGCACTAGGAACAAACCCAAATCAATGACAACATTTTTCATCAAAAGTAACAAAAAAACAACAAAAAAGGCTCATCCTACATTTAAAACAAATAAGCAAAACAAAAACCCAAACATAACTCTATAGTCTGAAAGTAAAACTGAATCTATAAGTTCGTAAGTTTGGAACTTGGTCTGTGGTTTCTGTGAGAAGTAATAACACAGATAACCAGATTCATTTGATTGATTCATCTGAAAGAAAGAACCTGCATTCTGTTGAACAGAATATTGATTGTATCTGCGCAAAATCAAGAGCTTGCCTTATCTCTGAATGAAATGTCATTTCTTTGTCTAAAATTGTTGTGGGCCCAGAAGCATAGAGGGGAGTGCTGGCAAGAACTGATACAACTATAACACAGTGATTTGGAGAAATAAAAGGCCACCACTTAATTGAATACAATCCAGGGGCATTGGCAAAGCATGGAAATGGATCCTGAATTGGACAACTCATCTGCTGCCTGATTAAACTCCACACCCTAGCCCATCTTCTGGGGTGCAACCAAGAAATCATCATCATCATCATCATCATCATCATCATCATCATCATCATCATCATCATCATCATCATCATCATCATCATCATTATTATTATTATTATTATTATTATTATTTAATTTTTAGACCGCCCTTCTCCCAATAGGTCTCAGGGCGGTTTACAACATAAATAGTTAAAACACAATAAAATCCCCATAAAAACCCCAATTAACATCAGCAAAAGTTACATATAACATATAGCGGCGGTGGTCACAATTCTGATCTTAGTTCAGCCTGGTGGAGAGAATACTATTCAGAAGAGGGTGGCACCAATACAATAGATCTAACAATGATCTTGGTGTTAGAGATCTCAGTATTGGAGGGGATCCTCTGATGGATTAGTAGGAGAGCTGCCCTGGCCTCAACCATATGCCTGGCGGAAGAGCTCCATCTTACAGGCCCTGCGGAAAGCTGGTAGATCCCGCAGGGCCCTTAGCTCTTCTGGGAGCTCATTCCACCAGGTTGGGGCCAGGACTGAAAAGGCCCTGGCCCGGGTCGAAGCCAGGCGAACATCCCGTGGGCCTGGGACAACCAGTAAATTCATACCCGCAGAGCGGAGTGCCCTGCGGGGGGCATAAGCAACCAAGCGGTCCCGCAGGTAGATGGGACCCAGGCCGCGTATAGCCTTAAAGGTCAATACCAATACCTTGAATCTGATTCGGAAACAGACTGGTAACCAGTGCAGATGACGAAGCACCGGCTGAATGTGGGCCCTCAAAGGTGTGAGGACCCTGGCAGCCGCATTTTGGACCAGCTGTAACTTCCGAGTCAAAGACAAGGGAAGGCCCGCGTAGAGCGAGTTACAGAAGTCTAATCTGGAAGTGACCATTGCATGGATCACTGTGGCCAGGTGTTCCAAAGACAGGTAGGGCGCTAGTAGCCGGGCTTGGCAAAGATGGAAAAATGCCGTCCGAGCTACATTGGTGACCTGAGCCTCCATAGATAGGGAGGCATCAAATGTCACTCCCAAATTCCTGGCAACTGGTGCAGGTGTTAATTGCACCCCGTTCAGGCAAGGGAGGCGCGCTTCCTGGTCCTGCCCTTTTCTGCCCAGCCACAGGACCTCCGTCTTGGAGGGGTTGAGTTTCAGGTGACTCTGCCTGAGCCATCCAGCTACCGCTTCCAAACAGCTGGCAAATGTATCCGGGGTGGAGTCCGGCCGGCCGTCCATTAGGAAGTAGAGCTGGGTGTCATCCGCATATTGGTGGCAACCCAGCCCATAGCCCCGGACCAGCTTGGCTAGAGGGCGCATATAGATGTTAAAAAGTGTGGGAGAGAGTATCACCCCCTGCAGAACCCCACAAGGGAGCTCACAAGGGCTTGACATACTCTCCCCCATCGCAACCCTCTGCGTCTGGTTCTGGAGGAAGGAGACCAGCCATTGAAGCGCAGTCCCCCTTATTCCAGCTCCGGCGAGGCGGTGTACCAATAACTCGTGGTTGACCACATCAAATGCGGCCGACAGGTCTAGAAGCACGAGAATGGCGGAGCCGCCCCAATCCAGCTGGTGCCAGATATCATCCATGAGGGCGACCAGCATGGTCTCCACCCCGTGGCCAGGGTGGAAGCCAGACTGGTATGGGTTGAGGGCCAAAGTTTCATCCAAGAAACCTAGGAGTTGGTCCGCCGCGGCGAAATGGCAGACCTGGAAGCTGCTTGAACACTAGCCACTGCCACCTGGTGGTGAGAGCCCCACTGACAGGCCCCAAAGTTGAGCATACCACTGAATTAGCTCCACCCGCAGAGCCTTTCGGGGTGTCCCCAGAAAGCAGGATGTTGGCATGCCTGTGCCACCTTCCCAATCATAAGGATCTATCCCAATGCTCAAACTGCCCAAAGCTGTGAAAATAAAATTAAACAAGAAAGAATAAGATCCATAACAATTGAAGAACAGGGAAGATGGGTGGGGAAAAAAACAGAAAAATCTGGAATGAGGTCCCAGCAGCAGTGAGGAGAGGGGTGAGCAGGCCACAGCCTTCAGACAGCCCTTTTGGGCCAGGCATGCAGGAGGGTTGAACTCCCACCACCACTGCAGGACCTCATAGCAGCTCTGTTCCCTGTAATCTTCCAGACACAGACTAGAAGGCCACTAGGAGCTCTCCCCATCCCTAGAACCAACAAAGGTGATGATGGGGTAAGCCACAACCATAGTTTGCTCCTCTAATTTCATTGTGCATTTTCTGAACGTAACCTTTAATAATCTTCTTTCAAAGACTAAAAAAAAATAGTCAAAACTACTGTATGGTGTGAGATCTTTAATTAGTCAGGGACGTCAGAGCAGAAGTAAGCCTGAAGTTTTTCAGGACTGTCCAAAATCTGAATCCAAAACTCACTTTTCAAAAAAACATTTTTAATTTTCTGAACAGTCTCTATCCTATGTCATATCATATAATCACATGACAGTTTTGCCATTTTCTTTACTTATTTAACATACTTAGGCAGGAGGAGAGTTGGGCAAGATATGACTGATTAGCAGAAGATACATAATGTTTCATCAAGCTTGCTCTTCTTTCTTTACACTACATAACAGAAGCCATGACAGAAGCCATGTCATCTCTTCAGGTGCATCTGAAATTTCTATCAAAGGTAATTTTACAAAATAGAAGAGCTTTAGATACATTGACAATGGAATAATATGGGCCTTGTGTTTTCATTGTAGAGACTTGTCACCTTTATGTAAATATCTCCAGTAATATACAGTGTCAAAACACTGTATTCACAAGCTTTTGCTATAACCACTGTAACTCCATTTCTGTGCTAGCATTTGTTTAGGCTGGTAGTGGAGGGGGATATGAGTTCACGGAGGGTTCATGAAATGGGGGTACAATACTGGAATCTGCCACCTCTGCCATTCCATTGGGAGTGGGCAGGCTGTAAATCTGTTGGGTATTTGGGTACAGGTTATCTTTTGGCCTTGGAGACCAGGCCGAGCTACAGTGTGATGGGAGAGGGCATCAACTGGAATGTTTGCACCTGAAATTGTGATTGGGGGAGAAAGGGAGGACTGTAAATTTAGAGGGGCTAGCTCAGAGGTAATCTTAGTCTTAGTAAGAAATTGGAGCTGTCCTGCTTTGCTTTTTTCTAAATAAAGAGATTTTCTTCAACAAAGTCTGCTTATTGGGAATATCAGCTGGAACCTCACACACAGGTGTAAAAAAGCTTAAAGAAGTAATTTAAATTGTTCATGATGTTTCTCAGGATTATATTTTTTGGAATACCCTAACTAGCTGATTGTCAAATCTGGGATGGCTCAATTCTCTGTCTTTATTTTTATGGTTTTTTAAATAACTGTAGGAATAATAGTTTTGTTTGTTATAGCTGCTAATGTCCGTTATATTTCTTGAAGTATGCTTTCAACCTAAGCAAATTTCTCCTTGTAATATTATGCTGTTGGAGCTATGTTCTTCAAAGATTCCTTGGACTTTTGCCTAGGTTAAAAGATAGAGACTACTGCCTCTGTTTATCTTGGAGTCTCTAAGGGGTGAAATGTTAGCCCAGTAGTTCCTGACTGGCATCTAAGAACCCTCTGCTTCTAGCTCCCCCCCCCTCTTCCTGCTTCTTGTTAAAGCAGCTGCAATGGAAAAGTTTCAAGGTCTGGATGCTAAGGGGGAAGGGGTGAAAAGCTGACCCTGTGTCTCTCAGGGAAACAAAATCTAAGGAAAGCAGACAAAGAAAGACTGAGTGTCTGCTAAGAAAGACAATAAAATCTGTGTTAGTCAGGCATGTGGGATACTCTACATTTTGCTATAGCTTATGCATCATTTATTTACAACAGTAAAATAAAATTCTATTATTTTCCACTCCTGGTGCTGGAGATCGGTTCATCAAATTCCAAGCAATTGATCCTGGAATCAATCCTTCTATGAACACCAGAAGACCAGGTTCCAGCAAAATTCCAAAGCTCTTAACATCGACTTTCAGTGAAAACCAGATACTATCAATAGTAGAAATAATCATTCCTGCCAGTTCATCTCACTTATCTGGATTCATCATCAGTTTGTTTTTCCTCAGCTATTTGATCACTTCACTCATATATTATTTTAACCCTATAAAGAATCATTCTTCCCTCATTTTTAAAAATTAGTGATTGGTTTGTTGGAGGTATTTATCTGTCAATTCTCCATCAGAATTGGTGTTCTGGGTTACTTAAAATAAAACAAACAGAAACCATTATACAGCAGACATAAAGTCCTAAAAGTGTACAAAGCAGTAAAAATAAATTATAAATGAAATTAATAATTAGGAAAGACCATATGCCTCAATGCAAAAAAGAATCATAACAATCAAGAGATGTAAGAAGTGTAACAGTGATAAAAGAACGTACCACAACTAGCAGAAAATGCATGCACACACCAAGAACCAATCAATATAAACCCTGAGGGGACAAAGGAGCATGCTTTAATCTGACACCACCAGTTTAAAAGAGCCTGTTCCATATGAACAGTTGTATGGTACCTGCAGCTTGGGCACTATAACCAGAAAGACCTTGTCTCTTGTCATTATGCACCACACTTAATCTAGTGGACATAGGCAAAGCAAAATTTCTAAGGATGACTTTAGTTGACAAAAGGCTAATTCAGAAACTGGCAGCCCATTGTTAATTTGGGTGGTGAATTGGTGTCTTCTCATATTACATTCCAGATTATGTTATTGAATTTAGACAAGTTAAGCACAAATGAAAGTTAAAGATGCCTCCAGTTAGTGTCTCCTGAAAACCAATTCTTCTTCAAGTAGCTTATGATTCTACCTTATCATTAACGTCATCTTGTCTTGTGCCATGATCTAAAACAGACTAATGAGCCACACAGGAGGAACAAAGAAAGAAAAATGCTGGTTCATAACAAAACCTCTAGAAAAAAATATAGATCTGTTTTTCTCTCTCTTTGTGATTTGTAACAACAGTTGACAAAGCAATATCAAAGCCAAGAGGGATTTGGGGCGGGGGAGAAGAATGCACTGACACCATCTCTACGGTACAGCCTCATTAATTCTTACACCTGGGGATATCAGACATCCAGATAAATGGATGACCCAGGAACGTCCACGTTACCAGTTTCATTACAGGCACAAAACATGATCTAATCACCTTCTGATCTACAGTATAGCTCCCGAAATATGGGGAACTTAACATTGTGAAAGCATAATTCAAAGTCCCCTGCTTTGAAAAGGGCCAAATTGACTTCCTAAGAATATGTTTGGTAATCATGGCTGTCACCTGCTTAGACAGTGTCTTATTGTGCCTGTGCTCGTGCTGGCTTTATCCCAGGCAAATCAGGAAAACATCTGTTTTCAATTTGCCTTGTGAAGAGAGACTTTTTGTTGACGACAAGATGGTTGTTCTTTACAACAGTGTGCTCATCTCTAAATATTTATCTACTCCTTGGTTCAGTCTATCAGCTGCTTAAACTTCCACCACACAGAGAGTGGTTAAAAAAAAGAGCGAAGGGACAACAAAGATTTTATCTTTATTATACAAACAAAGTGCTGCTTAGAATTCAGCAGCATTAAAACAACAGGAGACAATTAGAGGCAATGAAATTCTTGGTATAACATCACACACATGTGAACTTGGCCACTATTTAGTGTTGCTGTCAACCTAATGGAGGTAGAGGATTCCCCACCCCAAACTCCTCTTTCCCGTTACTGCTCAGATATTTCCCCTGATGCTAAAATATGATTGCCATACTGGCAGTTAGCCAAAGTAAATCTTTTTAAAAGAATGATAAAGGTGATGACAGCATAGATACAGCTTCTCTGTAAAATGTTGGGTATAGTGATGAATACGTTGCAACAGCTGAGCCAAGTAGATCTGTGTTTCAGATTTTTAATAAATAATGTGTGTTGTGTTGGTTTGCACAATTGCTCAACATTTGTCTGGTTTTGTTGGTCTATATTGCTTTCCTTTTGTTTGGGGAAGTTGGTTGGGTTTTTTTTTTTTTTTTTTTTTTTTGTATCTTGGCTGGATTATTAGGCCATGAGCAATGTGAAATGTTCATACATCTCTTTTTTCCCTTTTAACATGCAAACCCACCATGACCATTCCTATCATTTTGCATGTCTTAACTTTTTATAAAACTTAAAACTCTGTCAGTGCTGTATGAAATTACATTATAAAATATGGCAACAACAGCAGTATACCTAGCTCTGTGTGCCTACAGCCATCTGCCACAGCTGATCGTATAATAGCTTTTTGAGTCATTCTGGTTTGCAGAAAGGCGCCCTGCAAGGATTCACTGGTGATCTGCAATATGGTCTCAGTCTTAAAATTCAGTTGCAGCTTCTCTCAGTATGAGAACTAGAATCACAATAAGCAGTCGTTGCCTTACGTGCTGCCTTTTGCACCTGTTTAGACCCCTGGCAGTGCATCGTCCATCTGAGGGAGCAAACAAGCATGCTAAAGCTAGAGGAAGTTGCTCCTTTTTGCAATAACTTGCAATAAAACTGCAAAATCATGATTTATACCTCAAAATACTGGTTTTTATTAGCAGTTACCAGAAAAATGCCTGGTAGCACAGATACCCCTAAACTTTCACTCATTCTTGAAAAAGCCCTAGCCTGGGTTGAGGCCAGGTGAACATCCTGAGGGCCCGGGACAACCAGTAGATTCATACCTGCAATAGCCCTGTGGGGGGCATAAAGAGATAAGCAGTGTCACATATAGATAGGACCCAGGCTGTGTATAGCCTTAAAGGTTAAAACCAATACCTTAAACTTGATCTGGAAACAGACTGGTAACCACTGCAGATGGTGCAGCACCTCCATAATGTTCCAGTGAGGACCCTTGCAGCCGCATTTTGTACCAGCTGTAATTTCCAGATCAAAGCCAAGGGCAGGTCCATGTAGAGCGAGTTACAGAAGTCTAATCTGGAAGTGACCATTGCATGGATCACTGTAGCCAAGTGTTCTGGGGGCAGGTAGGGTGCTAGTAGCCATGCGTGACCTATATGGAAAGGGAGGCATCAAAGGTCATAGCCAAATTCCTGACAACCAGAGTTAGTGTTAATTGTACCCTATCCAGGCATGGGAAGCACGCTTCCTGATCCTGCCCCTTTCTACCCTGTCACAAGACCTGTCTTGGAGGGCTTGAGTTTCAGGCAACTCTGCCTGAGCCACCCAGCCACTGCTTCCAGACAACTGGGGAATGTATCTGGGGGGGGCAGGGGGGAGTCTGGCCGGCCATCCATTAAGAAGTAGAGCTGGGTGTCATCTGCATATTGATGGACAAACTGGGCTAGAGGGCTCATATCAATATTAAATAGCATGGGAGAGAGTATCGCCCCTGAGGCATTTCACATGGGAGCCCAGTGGGGGCTGATAACTCCTCCCCCACAACAACCCTCTGTGCCTGGTTCCAATGAAAGGAGACCAACCATTGTAGTGTAGTCCCCCTAATCCCAGCCCTGGTGAGATGGTGGGCCAGGCAAATGTGGCTGACAGGTCTAAAAGCACGAGAATGGCCAATCCGCCCAGGTTCAGCTGGCGCCGGGTATCATCAGTCAAGGTGACCAGTGCAGTCTCCATCCTGTGGCCAGGACAGAAGCCAGACTGGTAAGGGCTGAAGTTTCCTCCAAGAATGCTAGGAGCTGGTCTGCCATGTCCCGCTTCACTGCCTTACCCAGAAACGCAAGATGTGAAACCATGCAGGAGCTGACAGAGTCCCCCAGCAAGGCCCTTTGCTCTCTGGGTATGAATTTGCTGATGATCCTGGGCCTAGGATATTCGCCTGGCCTCGACCAACCTGGTGGGATGAGCTCCTGGAAGAGCTAAGGGCCCTGACAGAACTGTCAAGTTTCTGCTAGGCTTGTAAGATGGAGCTCTTCCACCAGGCATTTGGTCGAGGCCAGGGGAATGCCCGGAGTAACTATCTGGGGGGCCACCCAACAATGTGTGCAATACATCTGGTGCAATAAATCAGAGCCTTGAGGAGTTAGTTAAGTAGGTGCTTGGAAGATTTATCACCATTTGTGGATTTCTTGGTCTTGATAATCCTATTGTAGGGAATTGTATATTCATGTTTTATGGGTTTTTATGAGGTTTGTTTTTATTGTTGTAAGCCGCGGTGAGATGACTCAGTAAGGAGAGGAAATGAAATTATAGATTAAAAAATATATATATCAGACTACTTTGGGTGAGGGTCTTGCTAGTGAGGGAGAGTTGACCCCCCCCAACAGCTGGTCTTTAAGCTGAGAGAATTTAGAAAGACTTTTCATATATCTAGCTGATGAGAAAAGGAAAGGATTGTTAATAATTAACACACCCCCTAAAGAGGGGAAATAATAATTAGGAATGTACCTGCTTTTAGTTTACTGTCCAATAAATTCTTATCAGAAGAGTTCTGGTGCAATAGAGGATGTAGATTTATGCAGTTAGAACTGTACAATAAATGAAAGGTCTCCTGGGTTCTATAAACAATGACCTGATAGGTGAACGGAAGTAATTAATACTATTGCCTTCATTTAGCTTTAGAGGCCATGCTATAATTATTTAACATTAACCAGAATGAAAGCTGAAGGTGACAACAGTGAGATGAAGATTGTAAAGATGTTATGAAGTTTAATGAACAATGGTAAATGCAACATCCAGGAAATTCAGGCACAAAAAATTTAGAGATGGTATATTCTGAGAATACACTTGCTGTTTTCACATGACTGAAGCCCATAAGAACACAAGCACAGTTACATGAGACCAGCACCCCTTTCCCCCAGAGTATTGAATGGATGACCAAGATGGCCTACCACTGGATCACAGAAGATTACTTTCATCCTACTGTTATATCCAGCAATTGGATTGAAAAGATATATTTGTTATTAAACATTAATGCTACAGTTATCTGTCACTGATGGATCTATCTTCCATGGATTTACCTTTTTAAACATCATTTGCCACATTCTGGGACATCTGACTGCCACAATTATGGATTGGAATAAAGAATTACTTTTGTTTGTATTGAATTTACTGCCAATCAAAATCAATTTCAATGGATACCCCTGAGTTCTAGAAAAAATTGGTTCTTATATGCTGCTTTTCTATACCAGAAGGAGTCTCAAAGTAGCTTGCCTTCCCTTTCCTCTCCCCACAACAGACACCCTGTGAGGTAGGTGAGGCTGCTAGGTCAGAATAGCTCTGTAAGTGCTATGGCAAACCCAAGGTCAACCAGCTAGCTGCATGTGGAAGAGGAGTGGGGAATCAAACCTGGCTTACCAGATTAGAAGTCACCAGATCTGTTCTGGCACTGAAATGTACCCCGCAGGGGACACAGCCATGGCAGGAAGGTTCCGCCATGCGGGGAGGGGGGGGGGTTACATTTTGCAGGAAGGTTGGATTCTATGAGAATACAATCCCTGCAAAAAAACAAAAACAAAAAACAGGGCATTTTTTGCCTCCTAGAAGGCCAGGTTGTTTCTGACCAGATGGGCCTGCTGTGGGAAAGGCTCCATTGGCTCCTTCAGTCCCAAAAGGGAACTCATACGAATGTGGGACTCTGAGGCCTGATTTGTGCCAAGCCTGGGATGGCAGCGGGCTGGCAGCAATGTCATGTGGACACATGGATTAGCACTGGGTTCATACTGACGCCGCTCTGGACTTTTCTGACCATGCAGAATCGCTCCTGGTCTGGTATAAATTCCTCACGAGCAGATCCACAACTTTACTCTGTACAACAGTTTGGCACACTACTTGTACTGAGCAAAAATCTTAACCAGGATGCAATACCTCATCTATAAATTACAAAAGCTATCCAAAGTCAGAACTTTGATTACCCCCTACCAGTACTGCTAATACTAGGGATTCATTCTGATTTCACAATGAGACATATATTGAGAATATGAACCTTTGGCAATCTCACTTTTTCTCCCTTCTTTCCTTGGTATTTTGATTCTGCTGTCAAGGAAAAGATGTACATTCTATCGTCTTCATTTGCTGAAACTTCGAACGTTAGGCATCCTCATTTCTCAAGCACAGCAGAAACTTTCATCCAGTACAAATCCACCCTTCCACTTACTCAAGTGCTGAAACAAAACACACCATGCATAGAAATAAGCCACTCCTTAGAGCAGCAAGAAGAATGATAGCTCTACACCATAAATCTTAGGATTCCTTTTTTTACATTTTGCAATAGTTCTTCCTAACACAGAGATTTTATATTTCTTTCAGCTAAGTTATTCAAGCACTTTCCCCAGCAATAATGGTTCATTAACTTCATTTACATTACATGATAAATTTTATCACTGCCTTAAAGTTTTCCATCATAACTCTTCAGCACGGGTAATCTACACAGTTTCTGATACTCACAACACTCTTAACATGGGAACTTGTTTATAGAATGTGAGCTTCTAAAATTAACTCTGTGTGGACTTATTGTGCTATGGAAGTGAATGAAGCATTATCAGTTTTGCATAGAGTGTCATGTTGTCACATTAAGCATTGATTATATTAAACATATGCAGTAGAGTTTTTAAAGGTTGGCTGTGCTTCTCAAACACTGTTGACTCTTATACACTGGCCCAATATATTCACTAGTGTGGTGGTGAACAATGCTTACAGGAGAACTTGGGCTTTATAACCAATGTACAACTGGAGGCATTCAGGGCCAGAGATCATAATGGAAGCCAAGTCTAAATGGACCTATGCAGCCTTCAGTGTTTAACTCACCAGTGTAACAGATACTAAATGATACCATGATAAATGATACAACAAAAAAAGATAAATTTGAATCCCCTCCTACACCATTATCAAATCTCTTCTTTTTAAAAGGGCACCTGTCTTTTTAATTTAAAGGGCTATCAAGATGTGAAAGTTAGTTGGTTGTACCTGGTAAAATGATGCATGGGGTGGAAGGATTAAATCCCCCTTTCCTTCTTCATATGACCCTCATCTGAATTAGACTCCATGCAATTGGTTAAAATGAACTGGGAAGATTCAAATTGATCTTTATATGTTAGTCTATGTTGAGCTGAGGGTTCATCTTCATACAATAACCTTTGAGCAAAGTGTTAGGAGAACAATATATACAAGCAGTTACAGCAAGCTACCTCAAAATTAGCCTACACTTGTCATTACCCTTTTAGTATCTGCCAGCTTTGTGATGGTTCTCAAATCCGGCCCAAAACTTCAAAACTGGAGCGTATGTACTTATTAAGAGTGAATATCATGACCTGGACAGCTAAGGCTAACTCGTTATCATAAGAACTTAGAAACTAAGCAAGGTCGGTCCTGGGTAGCACTTGAATGGGAGACCACCATGGGAATCCAGGGTTGCTATGTAGAGGAAAGTAATGGTAAACCACCTCTGGGCATTTCTTGCCTAGAAAACCCTACTGGGTCACCATAAGTCATATGTTAATTGATAAAGGAAAAAAAGATCAAATATAAATACTGCTGCAAAATAAGTCAGTGACTACTATAGTCTACTATAAGGAAGTGAATTTTTATATTTAACATCCTTTGGCATGATATACTATATCTGCAATCTGATGCACACTTACTTGACAGTCAGTCTGAATGATTAAAGTGGGACTTACTTTTGACTGAAGAAATGTATCAAGTAATTATTGTGATTTTATTCATTTGTAGCTACACAAAGCTGAAATTCTCTGCTCTCCCTTTCCATGAAGCTTTGATTGCAACACTGTAGAGCAAAACCCCCCAGAAAACTATATTTCCAACCATTTTCAACTTGTCCTTGCAAGATTTATGTATAAACTCTTGGGGGAGCATTTGGTTTTCTGCAATATTGTTCATCTTTAAAATTCCTATCTTTATTCTTTGGGGTATGTTTGATCTCTGAGCTATCAAGTTTATCAGCAGGGAAAAAAAACCCTGCTGAACAGTTTGTAAAATTGGGCAGAAGAAATTGAAAAAAATAATTCAAGCTTGTTTGGGAGGGCACATGTAAAAATGGCAATTGCAATTTTGACAGAGCCTTAATAGTGATATCTATTTTAAATGCATACATTTTTATGAAAAAATCACTTTTTCCCCTCAGAGAGAGCTGAGAGAAGTGGGTTGCATGACATCTCCAGAAATGGTGACAGCTGCGCATATCAGCATGATGCTACCATATTGTAAAATGAGGATTCAGATGCAGGTTTTGATATATTGCTCCTAAATGCTGCAGTCCCAAGGCTACCATCTCTTTCACTACTTATGGGCAAGTGCAAGAATAAATTACCGATGCTGCTTTTGGGAAACTATAGTAACTTCAACGTTGACATCCTATTTATCCCCTGTTGAGAAAAAGGTATTTCCCTACATTTGGTGTATTGAAATGATGAATTATAACCGTTAAGCAAAAATGTAATGCGTATGTTCCAACTACCTAGCAGACAAATTACCATTATGCTATGTGAGTAATGCTTTATAAACCCATTTGTCACGGAGGATAGGTGTCATATACAATCTGATTCACTGTGTTTAATGTATTAAGTAAAACTTAGTGTGCTATATATTTTTTTCCAGTGGATAGGGGCTCAATGAAAAATAGTTTCTCCCTTATCAAAACTACTTGACATCTCAGGGGCGGGGGTTGCTCGAAGAAACAAAAGGCTATACTTAATTGGCATTAGGGGCACAAAGAGCTTCTACCTTTATGATACAGCTCTCACTAAAAGCACAATATTATTTTTGCCAATTTGCCAGGATTGTAGTCTTTTCCATTATTCTTTAGGCCATTTTGCGCCTTTTTGTAGTGTGACAATGATCCAGTAAGAACCCTAGTACGACAATGCTCCGGGAAAGAATTCTATTTAGTACCAACTTATGGTAAGAATCAATGGATCATGAATGGGATAAGGAGGATCTCATCTCTTTCTCCTTTCCTAGGTGATCTGTGGTACACCTACAAAAACTGATTCAGATGTCTAGGGGACTCAACAGAATAGCATGGTGTGGTGAGGGTGTGACTTGAAAGAAAATCAGCAGAAATCACTACATCTTTCACCAGTTCTTCTGAACAGAAAATAAGAATTTGTGCAAGAACGAGGGTACAGTCTGTCCTGATTTCCTGTTCTTGCACCAGTACTCCCAGCCCTGTGCATTTATCTGTTTTTCATTTTAACTTATGTTCTTTTTGTTATTAATTGTTTTTGAAGGACTTTCATTATGATGAAATTTCAGGGCATGATGTTTACAATTTTGTAATTATTTTTGGGCACAGTGTTCAGGTTCAAGAATTTTCTATGGGGGGTAGACTTGGTCAGTGGAGGCTGGGGGTCTGAGCTACCCCTCATGACTCTTTACACTTTAAAAGGAAAAGAAGGACTGAACTAGCTCAGGATATACTGGCTGGCAGCAGCTTTGTAGGAACTTAATTTAACAGTGACGCCTCAAGGGAGTCTAGGGACCCATTCATCATTTTACAGCTGTTGGGGAAATCTCCAGCACTCCCATTGCTGAAGGCAAGGAGTGTAATTAGGAGCAGTGGCCTGCAACATGATTCTAGAGCCATCAGTGGAATTGATGATAGACAGGTATCATGTTGCCTAGATCATTTCCTCACCAATCTGAGACTGCAACCAAATTTTAGGAACAGGCAATGTATAAACCTTATCTCCACCATCTTTTAATCTCTTCCCTGCTATCTTCAGCATCTTCCTGCTTTACGTGAGCCCAGTTTCCCTTGCGCTCTGTTCCTACTGCTTCCTCTACTTAAGGTCTTGCTTGGAGAAGTCTCAAATCTGTATTCTCCTTCCTTACCTAGAATATCCACAGCACACTTTCTCCTCCTCTCCCTCATTAGATACCATGCATACATTATATAATGGGAAATTCAGTTGCTGCAATAGTTGGGGGGGATAATTAGCTTAAGATGAAATGGCTTTTACTAAGAATTGTGGGAATTGCCTGAATGGTCATTAAATATATGGTTTATAGAGCTGGTTTAGAGAACTGGTTTAGAGAGCTGGTTTTGGTACCCCGCTTTTTAGTACCCCAAGGTGTTTCAAATCAGCTTACAATTGCCTGCCCTTCCTCTCAATAGAACACCCTGACATCTATCACATAGGAGGCATTATGCTGTGCTGCTCCCTTGGTTTATGGCCCAGGGATAGTTACCCGAATTCATCCCATGACTGCATGGGAAGACCATGTCCCACTCTCCCTCCTACTTGTCCCCAGGAGTAGTATATACATGGGAGAGCCAAGGGACAGGAAGTCAAAACTTCCCACCATGTGTTTTATGCATCAATCATTGTCATGCGGTGAAAACTATCAATCATCTTACAGTGGCATTTTGTTGCATTTGAACATCTTCCCCTTCCAGGTCTGAAATCACTCTGGTATTGTTTTTTTTTTCTTCAAAAGGCTGGAATAATGTTACAATGTGATTCCAGTGTAACAAAGCTGTCCCCTCCCCCTGTACAATCCAGACTAGAAGAAACAGACCCTCCCCCAAGTGGACAGCAAAGGAGCAACAGGCACAGACAACCAATAGCACCATGTGAAGTGGGCACAAAATGTGCCACTGGTGTCCCCACAGAGATTGCACGGATTGCATAGGCATATAATTGATCTCCCCTGCAACAGAATATATATATATATATTCTATTGCTTGCTCAGCAGCTTAGTTCTTATTTTCACAATGCAGGTTGACTCAATTACTCTAAACCTCAAAATGTTACAAATTAATCTACATTTCAAAATCTTCTTGTAATTATTATAGTGTCATTAAAGGTAAAGGTAAAGGTATCCCCTGTGCAAGCACCGAGTCATGTCTGACCCTTGGAGTGACGCCCTCTAGCGTTTTCTTGGCAGACTCAATACAGGGTGGTTTGCCAGTGCCTTCCCCAGTCATTACCGTTTTACCCCCCAGCAACAAGCTGGGTACTCATTTTACCAACCTCGGAAGGATGGAAGGCTGAGTCAACCTTGAGCCGACTGCTGGGACTGAACTCCCAGCCTCATGGTCAGAGCTTCAGACAGCATGCCGCTGCCTTACAACCCTGCACCACAAGAGGCTCATTACTTGCCTTCAAATCAGATAGTAATAAATTGTCCAAACTGCCAAAAATCCTTTTGCCTTTTTCTCTGCTGTCAGAACCACAAAAACCCACTGGAAATAGTCAGGCTGAGTGTTAATTACAATTAATCAGCTAATTACAAAATTAAAAACATGCAATAGAGTGAAAGCTTTGAGCTTACTTGAGTAATGTGGCTGATAGAAAGGAAATCCTCCTTTATTGCCAAAAGAAAACCATTGTTGCATTCAGGGTGGAGTCTGCACAGAGCTTTTATTCCAGTCCCAGGTCGATTCAGTCCCTGCCATCTCCACTGAATGCGATTTCCATTTTGATTTTGTCCGATTTAAATTTTCCCTCTGCAACAAGCATGATTGATCCGGAGTGACCCTACCTTTATCCTGCAATATCCTAGAGTGGATAATTCTTTAGAAAAAGATTCTTTAGAAAAAGATTAGCTACTTCCTCAAGATTCAACAGTCTGACTGTTCATTATATCTTTAAACCGCCCGTGGCGCCGCGGGCGCCACGGACTAAATAAAAGGGTAAGGGGTTCTAGGGCGGGATGTGTCCGTGATGAGGAAGGGTCCGGATTGGAACCTTCCTCCTGACAGACAATCGGAGGGATCAATCGGCAGGCGTGCAGCGCCTGCCGATTGGTCCCTCCGATTCCCAGCCCCAGCAACTGTGAGCCGCGCGCAGCGCGGCTAGCAGTTGCTGGGGCTGGCCTGGAGCGTCGGAGGCGCGAAGCGCCTCCAACACTCCAGGCCAGCTGCAAGGGAGCCCCCGCCAGCCTGCGCCGCCACCCGCCGCCACAAGACGCCCCCCCCGCCTCGCTGCAGCCGCCGCCCGCCCCGCCTGCACGGAGCCGGGACAGCCAGCCTGAGTACCGTGGGGCAGCGGCGACGCCCACCTGACACCACAAGCTGCCGAAGCCGCGCGAGAGGAGCCATGCCGGCTGCGCAACGCTCAGCTCACCCCGTCCCACCGAGCTGCAAGTGGCAGCCTCAACATCGCGCTGGAGCGGCGCCTCCGCCCACCCTGTCCACCCGACGTCCGAACCTGCCCCAGCCGCGCCGGGGGAGCTGCGCTGAGCGCCTCAACACTCCACCAACCAGCTCTCTCCTGCCCTCCAGCTCGGCTGCCTGTGGTTCCTGTGGCTGGCGGGGGCTCCCTGCCTGGTGCCCTGAGGCGGCAAGAGACGCGACGCTGCTTCCCGGGGGGGGGGGGGGAGAGTCCCGGGGATAGCTTCCCCATGCTCCCACAGCACAACCGCCCCCTCCCTAGGTGTGCTCCGTGCTGAGGGAGGGCCCTTTTCACGCCCGTTTATTTCCCCTGCTCCACAGGCTCCAGCCTGAGGTGCGCAGCGACAGAACGCATGTGGCCCCATGCCTGACGAGGATGGGCTGTCAGACCCAGGAGACGGGGGGGGGGATACTCTCTTGGAAAGCCATGCCCAGCCCCTGCTGTCTGACTTCCCAGACAGGCAGGGCTGCTAGAATCCCCCCCCCCTCGAGGCAGAGATCCGTGCCCAGAGATCCACAGCATGACTCACCCTGCTTCAGAGGCACAAGGCTGAGCTGCACGCAGAAAGCGAGAGAGCAGGACATATTTACACCAACTGCAGAACTCGCGGGGCTTTAAGACCCAGGGGACACTTACTGGTGGGGGCAGGAGAAAGAGAGGGCTGCCGGGAGACAGGGATTTTCACCCAGCTACACAGGCACAGCTCAGTTCAACAGAGAGAGAAAGACACAAACCTCACACAGGACAAGACAGGTACACAGACAGACCACCAGGCATGGGAGGAGAAATTTGCTTTCACTTTGCTCAAAGACAAGCAGCCTATGGAGAGGGCAAGTCATGCAGGGAAGGCAGGCTTGGAGATGGCGAGCCACGCCTTCTCCTGCCACTAGGAACTGCCTGCAGGGACTACCCTCCCTCCAACAAATGCCAACCCTCACCCCTGCTCGAAGAAAACATGCCACCTCCTCTCCAACTCTCCCTGCCCCTGCTTGGGTCACTGGGGGTGGGGGGCATCTCTCTCTCTCTCTCTCTCTCTCTCTCTCTCTCTCTCTCTCTCTCTCTCTCTCCATTTCTCTCTTTCCATGTCATTCTCTCCCTGCCTTTCTCACCCTCTCTTTCTCCCCATATTTCACTTTCTCTCCTGTCTTTCTCCTTTTTCCTCCCATTCTTGCTTCCTTTTTATCTTAACTACTTTCCTTTCTCTCACTCATTTCTCTGACCTCCCCCAATGCTAGCGCCCGTTGTATTTTGGACTACAACGGGCTATTAATCTAGTATATATATAATCCAATAGGAAAATGGAAGGGTGGAAAGAGAGGAAAGATAAGAAAAAATAGACAGAACAAAGTCTATTATGGGCTTCCCTTTCTAACTTAAACCGTTTAATCTCAACAGACCTTGATATTAACAAAACTTTATTGGTATCCAACCAACTTGGGAATCCACCTGAGATTTATTTATCAGTTCAGATTCCTCTTAAAGAGGGGATGTGTTTGTGGATAATTCTTTCCCTGATGTTTTAGATGTCTTCGACATAATTTGGAGTCAAAAAGCCCAGCTCTGCTCAGGGAGCCAACTTCCCCCTGGAAGACAATTTCAAAGGTCCCCCACTCCTCTTTAGTTACCAATGATGAAAATGGCTGCCAATTGCAGGAGTGGTTAAAGGATTTGTGGGGCCCATAGCACCAGAGCCAGTTTAAGGATTTCTAGGGCCCTAGCAGAGTACAATTATGGTGGGAGCAGCCTGACTGGGAGTGGTGGAGGGGTCCCTCACAGTAGAAAGGAGTGTCACTGCAAGTGTCCTTAAAGAGAGGGAAAAAAGGGGGGGCATGGTCCTTATCCATGGAGGGAAGGCACTGTGCAAGGTCCCTGGAAGTACAGGGCCCATAGCATGTGCTAAATGTGCATGTGCTAAATGTGCTGGCTGATTGTCAAACTGGATATAGCAATTTAATTATTATGAAGCATGCTAAATGTGTCCTCAGGTACTTTGTCAGTGACTGAATTTCTTCTTTTGCATACACAGTGATGCTATAGTATCATAATATTGCAAAAAAAAAAAAAAAGAAAACCAATGAAAAGAAAACACACCAGGAATAAGAGGGAGGAGAATTAAGAAAACAATAACAACTCATGGCACCAAAACCTACCCAGAAAGGAACTTCATGGACAGGTAACTGCAAAGAGAAGACCACATGAAATTTTGCTGCCTGCCTGTTTTGTCCCTATGTTATAATGTTGCTCTATTATAACAGGTGGAGGAAGGCAATTGCATCATAATACAATCAACCATGCTTTAAAAAAATATTGGATTGCTCAGGGAACAACCACAGGGGGGACAGGAGGGCAGAAGGCAGGGTGAACACATGACACTGATGGCACAAAACGGCAGTACTGTGACATAAGATCCAAAGCAGGGCAAAATTGCTGTAAAGGAGGATTTGGAGACCATGGGGTAGGGAAGTGCAAAATTTGAATCCAATCCTGGGGAGGCAAAAATGTGTGCAGAAAGCTTTGCATTGTTTGATTCTTTAAGAACATCGATGCAGGTGTATGTATGCTGTTGTGCTGAAATAAGCCTAGACAGAAGCTTGCTTTTTTGAGGTACAAAGGGCTGTCAGGTGAATATTGGATACCTTGTATTTGTGAGCATAGGAAATTTTAGAGTTTGTTTCTTTAGATATTGTTAGTGGAAGTTCACAAGATTCAAGTACCAAGCAATATCTTTAAACCGCCCGTGGCGCCACGGGCGCCACGGACTATATAAAGCGTTAAGGGCTGCCGAGGTGGGATTTGTCCGTGATGAGGAAGGGTCCGGATTGGACCCTTCCTCAAGACAGACAATCGGAGGGACCAAACGGCAGGCGCGAAGCGCCTGCCGATTGGTCCCTCCGATTCCCAGCCCCAGCAACTGCGAGCCGCGCATAGCGCGGCTCGCAGTTGCTCCCGGACTGACGCGGCGAGAGGCGCAAAGCGCCTCTCTCCGCATCAGGCCACCGCCCGAGGGAACCCCCGGCAGGACCCCCGAGGGAACCCCCTGAAGATTCTTCAGATAACTGTCTTTCTACGTCGCCGTTCCGGAGAGGCACCAAACGTCATCGGGTACGGCTGAAGATCCTCTCAGTCAGGACCTTTACAAACGGCCTCACTCCGCCTCCAGAGCGAGAATGGTGGTGGGGGGGGAGGGAGGGAGGCGGGGAGAAGAGCAGGATTCGATCCATGCTCTTGACTCACGGGAAGTCCCGAGCTCCTATTGCTCGCGGAGTAGCCCCACGCCGAGAGCGCCTGTCGCCCCGGGAGACAGAGGCGGCAGAAGCCGGAAGCGAGCATTAAGTGTTCATTCGGGCGGCTGGCGGAAGCGCCCGAGGGCTGCGTGCGCGGAGCGGAGCGGCAGGGCAACCATGGGCTGCTTCTTCTCCAAGAGGAGGAAAGAGGCCAAAGAGCCGCCGCTCGGCGCTGAGAGCGGGGACCGGAATGCCGCCGGCGACCCGGGAGCTGAGAAGCACCCGCAGTACAGTTGGGACCAGCGAGCCACGGTGAACCGCCATTCCTCTCTCACCTCTCGAGCAGCCGCCCCTCTGGCCAGGGCAGGGCAACCCTCGAGGGGACTCGCCCCCTTCCCTTCCCACCCCTGGAGCCCTGCCCTCCGCCAAGACCCGCCGCTCCTTCCCTTCGCCTCCCGCCTGGCTTCTTCCTCGCGCCTCTGCATGGGAGCCGCCCGTGCCTGTCGTGGACGGCAGTCGGAGCGGACCTCGAGGGCCGGGCTCCTGCGCGCTTCTGGCGGCCCTAGGAGGCTCCGCGGCCATCCACGCGTCCTCCGGAAAGCGCCTGGGGTTACTGCTGCCGAGGGCTCCCTGCCTGGCACAGACCCCGCGCCCGGCCCCACAGCGCCACCCGACGCGCCCGCGCCGCCACCCCCGCCCGCCTCCGGCACCGCCGCCGCCATCCCAGCCCGTGCCCACTGCCACAGCCTCCCTCACGGCGCGGCCAGGTGGACGCCCAGCCCACGGACCTCCCTCAGCCCCCTGCACACATGCCGCCGCCCGAGGGAGCCTCCGGCAGTCGCGCACAGCGCGGCTGCCGAGGACTCCCTGCCCACCAAATGACCGCCGCCCGGGGGAGACACCCCATCCCTACTCCTTTCCCACCTGGGGTCCCTTCCCGATGGCCATTCCCCACCGCCGCTTCCCCGCACCCACACACACACAAACACACACACACACACACAGTCTCACCACCCAAACCCCCATAGCCGCCCCCTTGCCCAGCCGCCACTTACCAGCAAACACAGACACACACACACACATACAGCCACCCACCGACCGCGCTCTGTCACCCCTTCCCCCACCAAACACATCCAAGCACACACTCCTCTCTACCCCCTCTTCCCTCCCCCCTCCCCCTCCCGATTTGCCCCCCCATTCCCCCAACCTACACCCCCCTGTCCCCTCCCCTTTCACCTACCTCTCTGCCTTCCTTCCTTTCTTCCTTCTTACTTCCTGATTTCTTCTACTTCTCCATCACCTTCCTGTCTCTCTGTCTTTCCGTCTTACTTGCTTCCTGTCTCTCTCCTTTACTTCCTTTCTCCCTTCTACCCATCCCTTCAACCACCCCTTGCCCTTTTTTCTCCCTCCCCTTCCTCCTTTCCTCTTCTTCCTTCCTTCCTTCCTTCCTTCCCCACAATCTGTTCTCCCACCCTCTGCTAGGGCCCGTTGTATTTCTTCGACAGCGGGCTTATTTTCTAGTATAATATAATGACATTACACTTACACAAAATAGAAGCTGCCGTTTTCGTAGCATCAGGGCAGACCTTCTTTCTTCACAACAGCAGCCTTTGGAGCAAGTTAAGTTTTATTGTAGCTACTTAAAAAAAATGTTCTTCAAGTCTTTCCAGGAACAGTTCGTGCCTCTGTAATTGAAATGTCTTGCCAATGTGTCGCTTAAAGAGCATTAATAATAATAGCGAACAGGCTTGAGGCAGACTGTTTTCTGCATGATTATATTATATATTTAAAGTCAGCATGATCTCAACTGGTATTTGTCTCTGTCCTGAAAGTGAATGATAAGCAATGTCAGTCTCATGCATTTTATATGCAAAAATACATTCAATTAGGACTGCATTTGGAGAAGTGTTCCACATCCCTGACTTGTTAAGTACAGCAAAATCCAGTTATTATTCAGTGTTGTTACTCATTTTATTATCTTGCTCAGTGTGAAAAATCCTTTACAATCCCATCTTTACTGTTCTCATCACACCACAGCCTACCTCCACATTTTCAGTGGCAGGGGCTTCCCTATTCTCTTTTACCATCAGGGAGGTTTGTGTCGAGAAGATTTCCTCTTCGTAGAAGATATCAAGAAGCCTCCTACCATGAAGGACTTTGAACCATGCCCTATATGTCTTTTTCAAGGCGAGTTTTAAAAACAGTGTGAAATATTATAGTCATCTGAAGTTAAAACATTTGAATTTTCTTCTGGAAGGTTGAAAATAAGCCATATAACATATATTTTAGACTCAGATGTGTCAGACCGCAAGCATCCTTTGCATAATCACTAACTTTAAACCAAGAATAAGTGATTATGGTTTGTATGTGTTTGTTTGGCAGCTTGCCCTATACATTTTTACTTGGTCGATTGCTCAAAACGTTTATCAGACATGTGAAATAATGATCCCCATACCCAATGAAACAATCAATGAATGTGTCAAATCATGATCCAGTGTTCTATTGCAGGTAGAGCACTGAAATTCAAATCTGCACTCAGCCATGAAGCCTACTGGATAACTTGATGCCTCAGATACTGTGCATCTTGATCCAAGTTAACTTATAAGGCTGCTCATAGAATAAAATGAAATGTGTGTGAACCAAACTACAAAATGGCTCTCAAAGTTAGTGGCAGCCGTCCTTCTTTGTATGGAATATTCCTTCTGTGAATGGGAGGATGCATGGTTTTATGTTACACTGAGTTCTTCTAGGAGTATTTTCTTTTTTGCACCAAGTTATTTTTCAGGACAATTTTCAAACTCATTTTGAAAATGATTTCATTAACTAAATAAGACAGAGAGAGAGAGAGAGAGAGAGAGATTTAAATGGGTAGCCATGTTGGTCTGAAGTAACACAATAACATCAGAGTCTAGTAGCAACTTTAAGACAAACAAAGATTTATTCAAGGCGTGAGCTTTCGAGTATCTGAGGAAGAGTGCTTGCACTTGAAAGCCCACACCTTAAATAAATCTTTGTTGGTCTTAAAGGTGCTACTGGACTCTGATTTGAGAGAGAGAGAGAGAGAGAGAGAGAGAGAGAGAGAGAGAGAGAGAGAGAGAGAGAGAGAGAGAGAGATGTTGGCAATTGTCATTAATACCTCTGGACACCAGAATCTCTGAGTTATAAACCAGCTCACACTATTGGTGTCACAATTCCACCTAAAAGCTGTTTTGTAGTTGTTTTGCCTCATGAGAAAAAGCAGTTCACCCACAGCTGCCAGTTGATGGGTGGAAGGCTGGCTGCAAAAGAAAGGCATGGCTGGCAGAGGCTTGCAGCATGAAAATGCAGGGGCTGAGCCTAGGGCACCTTTTATAAGGTGCACCTGGCGAGGCTTTGCCATTCTGCCTTCCCATCTGCCCTCCCTACGATTTGGTTTCATATGGTTGTTCCTGGTTCAACATTTGCATTTCGTCACAGCTGCGGTAATGGGCACGAGTAAGACACTTGGTTCAGGGCCCCAGTCTACATACTGTGGCCATGAGGAAGGGGGATCTCAATAAGAGACCATATCACCAATGGGCCCAGCCTACCAGGTTGGGAAGGCCAGGGGCTCGGAGCCAAGCGGGCTGGTTAGCTGAATGAGATGGGCGTCCGTCGGTCAGCACATGACCACTTCCCAGGGATGGACTCTAGGGGCAAGGGACCTGCCCTCCCAGCTGGGAGCTGGCAGATTCCAGGGCACCCCTAGAGCCAAACACAGAGCAGCGGAACGGCTGTGAGGGGGTGGGTCTTTACTTGTGTCAGGGTGCCAACCTTCAGCTGGAGGTGCAGTTTGGTTTCAAATAAAAGCTGTGGCCTTGTTAACGCCAAACAATTGAGTCGCATCTTGTATGGCCCACATGCCATCTTGCCAATCAAATGTCAAGGGCAGATAACAGAATGTACCATAGTAGTAGCAAGCCAACAGTCAAAGTTATGGAGGATTTTCCCTAAGCACTGTGAAACCTTACTTTGTTCAGGGTGGTGGAAGAGTTTTCCCCACGTTCTACCAACAAAAAATTTGAAAATGTTCAGGAGGACTCCCCTCACCAAAAAAAGTTCCCCAAATAAACCTATAATGAAATATTTCTTCTTTTTGAATGAATGATTGCTTTTCTATACAAGATTTTAGCGACTCAAATTCTAGTATGAATTTCTTATGTTTGACAACTTACAACATTAGAAAATTATAATGTTGTAGACTTACATAATACTTCCAAGGATTTCATTACTATTTAATGTAATTAATTTACCCACAGTTAATATGCTGTGTTGTTTTTAATGGTGTTGCATTCCCCGAAGATGACGGGGCTTTTTTACCACACATGAACAAACCAAGCAACTCTAAAACAAGTAGAGTTTTGTCTTCTTTCACAAGCATCCCTGTTCATCAGCTGCTAATAATTGATGTTTGAATAGGAGTGTTGGGAAGACTTCCTCCTTATTCATGGATAGTGATTGCTTTGGTCATTGGTCCATTTCTTATGGGCTTTGCTCTGATATGTAAGGACGGGATTCACCAGTAATCACTCTTGTTAAAGTGCTCTCTTCCATGGCCATTTCCTGCAATGGGATTCCTACTGCATGGAAGCCTTCACCGTTGGCTTTGTGGTTTCAGCTGAGGCCTAAGGTGCTATTAGTAGCCTGTTATAGTTTCTGAGTGAGGACTTGAAGACATGTGCTTCTCCTATAGCACAGCAGCATTTCCAGCCTCCAGTGTTACCTTGTGCTGTAGCCCTGGTAATTTGCCCTAGTGGCCCTTACCCCCCACAGATAATAATGCACTATTGGTCAGTGTTTTAAATGTTATAAAAATTAACTTAAAATTAAACCATGCTATGAGCCCTCTTATGACTCTAAGCGGCTATTTCCGTGCAGATAAAACACATTTTTGATATAAAACCTAAGGTTTTTTTAAAAATTAAACTATTATTTTTCCCAACATGTCAAATGGAAAAAGTAAGTCAGATATCCTAAGGTATCATTGGCAATCATTGATTATTGAACTCGTTCAAAATTTCTTTTTAGTTGAATATTCATGTAGTACTCTAGTCCAGACCCCAGACCCATGTTCAAAGATCCTCAAGATACAGTAGACATTTATAATTAGGTTTTGCTCATTCTTTTTCTTTGTACCAAATTACATGAGTTAATAGTAGGATCTTGCATTTTTAATCTTTCAGTATATAAATTATGTGTAATAATTAAATATTTTGCATTTGAAATTGTCATTTTGGAGAGAAAGCACCACTCTGTTTTGTTAACATCTTCAGGAGCTTGCTGCTTTGGACTAAAGATACAACAATAAACTATCCTTTTCAATTGCCTTTTTAGTCTCTTTTGTCTCACTTGGAAACAGACTCATCACACAATAATACTGGGGTTATATAGGGGGTCAGCTTATTCACCTTTGTCAGATAGTAAGTATAGGTAATCAATTTACTGTTAAGGAAGATAATTACTAGATTGGATATCCAGCTGAAACAAGTGTTTGAATTATCCACAGACAATTCTTTTCTACAGCTCATTCATCACCTGTCCAAGTGTACATATAATTTCTGTGATAAATTACAAAAGTGTGGGCTGTGACCTTGTTGTATTTCAAGACAGTACCAGTTAGTACTGAAACAGCAAGACCAAGAGAAACTAAGCTGTACAGATGCTATACATCTGGAAGGATCAGTAGAGACATAATTCGCTAGATAAAGTAAACTTTTAGAAGAAGAAAAAAGATGGGGTTTTGTACCGTTCTTTTACAACCCAGAAGAGTCTCAAACTACCTTTGAGCTAGGTGAGACTGGAGAACACTGAGAGAACAATAAATGGCCCAAGGTTACCCAAGTAGCTGCATGCAGAGTAGTGGGGAATTGAACCCGGTTCTCCACTATTCTTAACCAGTACACCATGTTGACTTTTCAAACACACAATTATGTTAAGTATGATTTTGCAATTTGATTTAATTTTAAATTTTAAAATTTGGAATGCATTAATAAAGGGTAAAGGTATCCCCTGTGCAAGCACCGAGTCATGTCTGACCCTTGGGGTGACGCCCTCTAGCGTTTTCATGGCAGACTCAATACGGGGTGGTTTGCCAGTGCCTTCCCCAGTCATTACCGTTTACCCCCCAGCAGCAAGCTGGGTACTCATTTTACCGACCTCGGAAGGATGGAAGGCTGAGTCAACCTTGAGCCGGCTGCTGGGATTGAACTCCCAGCCTTATGGGCAAAGCTTTCAGACGGCTGCCTTACCACTCTGCGCCACAAGAGGCTCTGGAATGCATTAATACTTGTGTTTTTTTTTTGAAATACTGTATCAGTGGGGGGGGGGGGACCTATCAATACATTCACCCACAGGTTTTCTTGTACTGGTATAGCTTATTGTTGTGGGCAGTGCTTATTTAAAAGTGCTACTACTCATATATAAGATTGAGCCAATTTCTACCAACTTGCCTCTCAAGACTTGCCTCCCTCTTCCCATTGGTGCAAGTACTCAATACCAGTAAGTGACATCTCAAAAGAAGTCCTGGTTTTAGAATTTGTCAGTTATTGGGAGGTAGAAATATTTTTGCACTCTTGTATTGCCTTTTGTTTTGTATTTGTGCCCTCATCTAATTATATTTAAAAAGTATGTCACAAACAGTCTAAATCTGGCTTTGTCGTAATTTCTCAAATTCAGACATGCGATCAGGAGATACTTCTCTGTTTGTAACTGTGAAACAATCCTTTCTTGTAGATTCCCAAATCTAGTTTGCACCACTTATTTTTTGCTTTGCCACTCCTGTTTGATGTGTGCATTGCTGTCTTTGTTTCAGATTGTCTTAATTACTTTGTTTGTAATGTTATAGTTCACCCAAGGTGCCATGAAAGTTATGCATTAAACTGATTTGGAGGGGAGAAAGAAGTGGGGAACAAGGACAGAGAGAATGACAAAAACATTCCAGACTGCCTGAGTGCTTTACAGCTATTCAACAGTTTTGCATCTGTGTAGTAAGTAGGGGCTTATGTGTCTTCCCCACACTTACACCTGGCTGGCCAAGACAGTTAAATAATGCAAGACAAGTACTTTGCCTCCCCCAAATTTGAAAAAAAAATGCATATGCACGAAATAAAATTGATAACATGGGACTTAAATAAACACCAATTATAAGATTTTAAAAATACAGGCAATGATTTTAAGCACTCTATAGAAGTCACTGCTCCTTAGAAGGCCAGATCCTGAAGATGAAACTCAAATACTTTGGCCACCTCATGAGAAGGAAGGACTCCCTGGAGAAGGGCCTAATGCTGGGAGTGATCGAGGGGAAAAGAAGAAGGGGACGACAGAGAATGAGGTGACTGGATGGAGTCACTGAGGCAGTTGGTGCAAATTTAAATGGACTCCGTGGAATGGTGGTGGACAGGAAGGCCTGGAGGATCATTGTCTATGGGGTTGCAATGGGTCGGACACAAATTCACACCTAACAACAACAATAGCAGTCACTTGATTACCTGTTATGTATTCTTGCAGCTCAGTCAGTCCCAAGCTCAGTTGCATGGCCATGAAATACTGAGGACAGTTTACTTGCTGTTTCTGCACAGTGCCCCAGCCAGTTGTGGGTGTCATATTGGAGATAACTAAGACTGCTTCTGTGTGTGTGTGTATACATTAGTGTATATGTATATGTATATGTATATGTATATGTATATGTATATGTATATGTATATGTATATGTATATGTATATGTATACATTAGTTGTAAGTTAGTGCTAACTTAGAATTTAACTGCAACCTATGGCTTCTTTAAAGAAAACTCATTTAATCCATTGATTTTTTATCTCTCAGTAGACTTCCTGCTAACCAAAGTTGATCGAAGAGCATTATTACTGATCAGACAGGCCTGCAGGAAGTCCAGAAGTGTGATTGTGGAGATTTTAATTACTTACATATTGATTGGGATAACAACTATGCAAATACTAAGGAAACTATCCTGATTGCAAAGATAATGTATGGACAGTTTTTTTCTTTAAAATATCCAACCAATCCTGAATCAAATGTATTATGTATTACATTGCTATTTTCTGCATGCAACTTTTATGCCATAAAGATACTGAATATAAAAAGGCATACTAGGCACTATGTTTCCCCCCAGCCTTATTGTGAATCAGATAGCATTTATTTACAGTTTGAAGAAAAGCTGAAGTCAGTGAAACACAAAGTGTACATTTTGGGGTCATACAAATATATGAAGGAATTGTGGGCATAAAAAGAAAATGGAGTAAGATGTAATTAAACAAGACCAATAAGGAAAGACAGAAAGGGCCAGAGTGCATTTATAAAGCAACAGCTCACACAAAAGATCTTACTGCACAATGATGACACAAGGAAGACTGTATTTATGGCATCAGCCTTCATCCTTTTCAAACTAAAGGCACCTTTAACTACAAGAATTAGCATAGCGTAACAGCAAAGAGAATGAGCTATGATTTGAACAGTCCCAGCCTGGGACCAATATATCTTAACTTATTACAAATGAATCTACCCTTTCACCTTGGTCATTCTCAGAGGCTGTACATCAGTTGCCCCTGCCATCTGAGGCAACCTGGGAAAGGGCCTTCTCCATTGTGGCACCAAAACTTTGGAATTTCCTTCCCAGGAAGATTTGTCTGTATACTTCATGTGTTCCTCCCAAAAGGTGAAAAGCCTGTGCAGCTGGGATATGTGTCTTTTTACATTCTAGTCCACCGGGTCCACCCTCTTTGGTCTGTTCTTGGTCTATCATCAGATCAGAATCCTGACACGCTTTTCCTACATGTCAAAGGCTCCTTGCTCTTTAGGTTTCAGTTTGTCAGTATTAGACAAGCTTGCACTGCAGCTTTGGGGCCTTCACCCCTAGATTTTGGAATACATTCTTTTTGAATTGGTACTGCCATGGTGGTTTTGGAACTGGTCTTTCCTGTATAGAGAATTTGTGCCATTGGCCAATGGCATTCTTCTGCATTCAAGTCTTACATAAGCCCTTTAGATCAACAAGTTTGAGCCCATGTAGGTTGCCACAAATCAGTGTGTATCTTGGGCAGCATCATCATCTTCTGGGCAAGGATGTACACCTTGGCTGAATGGAAGGAGCTCTTAGATCTTGACAGGCAGCTACAGATCATCTGTCTGGAGCTTCGAGGAATGTGTTGGCCTTCCGTCTTCTCCACTGTTTCATGTCAAATGTCACATCCTCATCTCCAGACACCTTGGTCATTCAGCTAGGGCAAAATGAACTTCCCACACAGAAGGCAGTGGTATTATTATAATCCATTGCAGTGTACTTAGAAACTCTCAATTCCTGGCTTCCTAACACTTGTTTGCTCTCATCTGAAATCCTTGAGCAGCAGAAGTGGTGCATGGCTATATCACCTGATAAGGTTGTACTGTATCTAAACAAGACTGTCATGATAAGATGTTAATGATAAGACATCATTAATTCATAGGGTCACCATATGTTTGAAGTGACTTAACAGAATTTAACACACACACAGTGTTACTAAATGCCCTAGAGGCTCGCATAACACTGACAAAGCTGTGCTGAACTAGCAGTAATATTAGGGCTCTCTCAGCCTTACCTGTCTCACAGGGTATCTGTTGTGGAAAGAGGAAAGAGAAGGCGATAGTAAGTCACTTAGACTCCTTCTGGTAGAGAAAAGCGGTGCTTTTGTTACCACTTCAAGGCCACACAGAAGAATGGGGAACTGTGCTTGATTGTATAACATCATGGGAGAGAGGAAATGAAGAACAGAAGGTAGCATCTTCTGGAAGGTTCCTGAGATCTTTGATTGGATGAAATAGACCACCTGACTCTAGAGAGCAAAGAGCTATAATTAAGAACTATAGATTAGTAAGAGTTATGCTGACTAGACTATCTTATACTATGTATTGCTATGCTATGCTATACTTACATTAAACTATGTTGTACTTTAGTATGACTGGCAGCATTGCATAGCATGCTTTCATGCTGTAAGTGACATGCCATCTGTAACACAGGTATGAAGTCTATTAGTTAGGAAAAGTTATCTTTCTTATTTTCTTGTTATTAATCTGGTGAGGCCAATACTGGATAGCTGATATATTTTAAAAACAAAATAAACGACATCCACTTTTTAAAGGGTTGGTTTATTGTATACAAATCCCACATTGAGAGCTCAGAGATAAATTTGGCTGGGAAGTTGTTCAGGGGTTTCAAGGAGTCGGGAACAATAACTCAGTGGGGGAGCCAGACATCGATCTCTGACAACAATTTCTGGAACTGCTGTGGGATACACCAGACTCTTAATAAGTCTTTATGTAATAGAAATTATGTTGCTAAAAGACACACCTGCAATTTTAATGGAATATTGAAGTCCCAGTAGCGGTCTATTTATTCTTCACAGGTTTCTGGTCTCACTGGAATCGCAACAAAGGAGGCTTTTTTTTTTTTTGCACTTCTGCCTGGCCCTGGCTGTCAATCAAACAGAACAGCCAATGAACGTGCTCCCAAAAAGCCCCTTTCCCTTTAAAAACTGTTTTTTAAAACCCCCAAAACACCAGTAGCAATGAATATTTGTTCATTCATTATCTCAGAAAGACCTTTTTTGCTGGCGTTGGAGCTTGCGCTTAATCGTTTATGCACTCTTTGTGCGTGATGGGTGCAAGTTCTGGGTGAAATTACGTTCAGTGTTGAACTGGGGGCTGTATTGTGCTTGGAAAGTTTAAAGACAATTGCAGAAGCGAGCTTTGTTTTACTGTTAATCACTTCTGAATTGCTTGTGAAGGGACCTTAGCCGAAGAAGCCTCACACTCGCTTGTTCGTGGCTTTCGGTGGTTTATGGAAACAAAAATGGCGATCCTGTCTCTGGGGCAGGAGCTAGGAAGAGACATTCTTTCTACCACTATTTTGAAAACGCATATGTCTTTTGCTGATGGGTTGCGTATTGTGCTCAGAAGTCAAGCGCTTCTTTTTGGTGGAATCCACTTTTTATGATTCCCCCCAAAATGCTATAAAATTTTGAATGTTGCTGGAGTTTGGCGGGGGGGGGGTTGTGGTTTGTTGGTGATGTCATGTGGAACACTAAAATTATAGCGTTTACAAACTGTACGACTTCAGTTACAGTTAAGTTGTGCGGAATGGCCCTCAGTCTCCTCTTCTAAGTAATACTCCTGTAAAGCTCTCGGATTCAATTTGGATCTTATACTGTAATCCTTTTCAGAGTTTCTCTAGTCTAAACCCATTACAATCAATGGGTTTAGATTGGAATAACTGCACAGGGGTGAATTGTATGTGTACAATGTTCCATGTTGTTTGAATGTATTTTAGTTCAAAACATACTTTTAGTCTATAGACTATTCCATATAGTAGAAATAAATTGTCTTAAATTTTGAAAGCCCCAGGTTCAGGCACATGAATTTCACAAACTTGAACTACTTAGTGTTTGTACATCATGTTTCTGCTTCATGTTTGCACATCAAATTGTCTTTTGCTAAGGTCATCTAAGATGTTTTGCTAAGGCCATGCTTAAGGGAAGGTATTGTTTCTTTACGGTGTGAGCAAAATTGCTCAAGCTCAACTGTCCTCCCTGGAATAGAATATTGGCTTCTTCTTTATTTCCCTTTTTTCTTTTTACCTTGCCTGAAAGAACAATATTTTCAAAATGCAGCACTTCTCTCTTTGTAAGAAAGAGCTTCCCTTTGCAAAAATGTGTATGACCTTCTATTGGCATCAACATAATTGAAGCACAATTGGATTGTATTCTGTATGTTTTCAAAGGTCAGATAATGCTTATTTAAAACTTTTTCACTTTGATAATGTAAAAAAAAAAATCCAGATAATGATGATTTCTTTTTGTAACTAGAACTCGCTGTACAAGCAGCTGCTCTCCCCTGACTCAGAAGAACACATTTATGAGACAGGTACCAAGTAGGTATAGAATTTTTTTATATAGAAAAGGCTTCCCCTATGCATCTAAGAAACAACACAATATATCATAATGACCTCATCACATTAACTTTATTAGAATGTTTTGATTGTTCATAGTACTGAGGATCTGGGCAGAAAATTACCTCTTTCCCAAAACTGGGAATTCAAATCAGAGTCATAATCAGTGACAAAGAAATACAAAATAATTGTGGACTTTGGAGACGAGAGAATTCCCTGTGGCACACAGATCCTGAGGCCAGCTTCTCTGGCACAGCAGTTTAAACTGTGCTGTAGGATAAATAAAGGCTGCCCCAGGATCAGGCTGGCTTTTTTAAAACCAGTATTTTTTTTCTCTAGGTGATTAGGCTCAGGAAAACTCTATATTTCTGAAAAAATCACAGTATTCTGGTCTGGGATATTTTGGAAATACCAAAATTTTTAAAGATTCAATAGACCTGAACTGAAAAATACCAAATTAAGAAAATTGCATACCCCTAATAACTATATTATCAACATAACTATATTATCAACATTAATAGGTGTTAGTTTCTTTTTCATACCCATCTGTTTTCATGCATCCTGATAAAAGTTGTTCCCCCCTGCAATGAATTACCTTTCTCAAAATCTATTCATTCATGGCCCTGGGAGAGAATTGATTCTACCCACACTGTAGGAACCAAACCAACTGAAAGACTGAAGGAAATTAAACTCTACCACCACGGCAACAAAGCAGCCACATAGCTGTTTGGCATGGTGCATTTATCTGTCTGTCTGTCTGTCTGTTCATTCATTCCTTTGTTCATTCATTCATTTGTTTATATCCCGCCTTCCTCCTTGGACTGAAGGTGGGTTACAAAGAATAAAAGTCCCCATAAAAATCTCATCCTAAAATAGCATTTCCCACAAAAACTAAGATGGCAAGATCCCTCCTACTTCCCATAGTCCTCTAACAAGGGGTGCGCTAAATGTAATAGTGAAGCCTGAGGGGGGCCCATTGATCTTATGGTGGCCTCAACTATATACCTGGTGGTAGAGCTCCATTTCACAGGCCATGGGGAACTTTGCTAGCTCCATCAGGACCCTCAGCTCTCTTGGGAGCTCATTCCACTAGGTCGGGGCCAGGACCGGGCATATCTCTCTGGGGCCAGGGATCACCAAAGGTTTAATACCTGCAGGGTGAGGCGCCCTGCGGGGGGCATAAACAGACAAGCAGTCCCTCAGATAGGCTGGACTCAAGCTGCAAATGGCCTTAAAGGTCAAAACCAAAACCTTGAACTTGATCCAGGCCAGAACTTCAGCTGGCTTAGTACTAGTTGGATATGAGTACTCCAAGATGAACCAGTGAGGACCCTTGCAACTGCCTTCTGCACTACCTGAAGTTTCCGGGTCAAGGACAAGAGTAGGCCAGCATAGAGTATGTTATAGAAGTCCAGCCTAGAGGTGACTATCACACGGATCATTGTGGCCAGGCAGTCTGCGGGCAGGTAGTGTGCTAGTAGTCTCACTTGGTGAAAGTGGTAAAATGCCATCCATTCTACCCCTGTGACCTGTGCCTCCATCATAAGGGAGACATCTAGGGTCACTCCCAAATTCCTTGCCATGGCGAGATGTTAAGTTGTGCCCCCGCGGGAAGATTTACTTCCTGTCCTTCCCCTTTCCTGCTCAGCCCAGGACCTCTGTTTTGGAGGGGTTGAGATTCAGGCCACTCTAGCAAATGTATCTGAGGGAAGCCTGGGTGGCCATCCATGAGGAGATAGAGCTGGGTGTCATCTGCATATTGATGACAGCCCAGCCCATAACGCCACACCAGCTGCCCTAGAGGGCACATAAAGATGTTAAATAACATGGGGATAGTACCGCCCCCTGTGGTACTCTACGACAGTGGTCCCCAACCTTTCTGAGGCTGGTGACCGGCAGGGCATCGGGCCGCGCCCGCGGGCCGCGCCTGCACGGGCCACACCCGCGCATCCGGTCTTGCCCGCGGGCCACGCCCACGCATCGGGCCGCGCCCACGGGCCGCGCATGCGCGATGTGCGACCCGGCCCTGATTCCCTCTCCCCGCCCTCCCGCAGTAAGAAGCTTCCCGGGCCGCAAGCTTGCGGCTTGGGAAGTTTTTTACTCTGGGGGGGGCAGGGAGAGGGAGCCGTGGCCCGGCGCCATGGCCTTCGCAGCCCGTCACCGGGCCGCGGCCCGCAGGTTGGGGACCACTGCTCTATGAGGGAGTCTATTAGCGCACCATAACATTTCCCCCACTGCCACTCTTTGTGTCTGATCTTGGAAAAAGGAGCAGAACCATCAAAGGGCTGTTCCCCAAATCCCAGCCCCGGTGAGGCAGTGAGCCAATTACTCATGGTCAAAAACATCAAATGCAGCCAATGGATCGAGCA
This sequence comes from Paroedura picta, assembly GCF_049243985.1. NCBI lineage: Eukaryota > Metazoa > Chordata > Lepidosauria > Squamata > Gekkonidae > Paroedura > Paroedura picta. The sequence continues at coordinate 81,045,999 of NC_135374.1, read as the reverse complement.
ACACGAATACCACCAACCTGCCACGATCCAGCTGGCACTGCCAAGGTAACCAATACTGTTTCCACCCTCATTTTGAGTAACCAAGATGGACAGGGAATCAAAGGAGCAAGTGGTCATCCTTACTGACCCCAGCAACATGAATCAGACAGAAGTGAAGCAAAGTGGTTGCTGTGTGTGCAGTGGTGTGGCCCTGTGGAGTGGGAACTGCAATTCAAACTGCGGGGATATTTAAGGTCATTGGTCAGCATGCAGGATCCATCCTGTCACTGGATCATTTGAATGGTCCAGTTAGTTTAAACCTGGGAACTCGCACAGACCCAATTGAAGGCTTTGGTGGGAACCCTAGACTATATAAACTATATAGTCTAGATTATATACCCTAGACTATATAAATTCGGGTGTTGTGCTATTGAGTTCATTTCTCGGTTTGTGTTTCACACCACAAATGACTCTGTGCCTTATTGAACTCACTATTCAATAGATCTCATGCATTATCATGTCAAAAATGGTACATTTGCTTCAAAAACAATTCATTGGAAAGTTCTCAGTCTTGTTCAGGTTTCAACTTTCTCCCAACCACCTCTAGAAGTTACATTTCAGAGTTTTGCCTGTAGAGTGCACACATGTAATTGGTACACAGTCTAATCTGTCATATCACACACTGCAGCTGCTAAGGTATACTTGGAACAGCTGATAATCTATTTTAGGATAACTGTTTTTTTCCTAGTATATCTTCAACATAAGTAAACACCAGTCTGGCTTTCAAAACTGTAGAAGCCTAGGTTTTGTTACTTAAATTAATCCAACACATAGAAGGCATAAAACAGTTGTCAACAACATGCAATGAAGGAAGGTCATAAGCTCAGACAATGTCCCTTGATATGAAATATGTCCATATTTTCATACATAAATTGTTGAAAATTGTGCTTTAGTGGGAAAGAAAAATGAAAGCAATTCTTTTTAGTGCATTCCAAGGGCATTAGCTGTGTTAGTCTATTGTAGCAAAACCAAACAAAAACCTAGTGGCATCTTAAGGACTAACAACATTTATTCAAGTCTGAGCCTTCACAAGACAGAGTTCATTCCTTCAGCTACAATGACACTCCTTTACCTAATCTCTACAGAAAATTACAGAAAGATCAAGAGGGAGCCACTGAGCAGAGAGAATTCTACTATATAAAAGCAGGTGAGATTCTCTAAGTGAGGACTTGAAGTGGTTTAATAGATGATGGGGGCAGTCACAGGTTCTGGTCTTTCTCACAGGGAGTGAAAATAAACAGAAGTGTAGCAAAGTAGGGTACATGACAAAAGAATTAAGGAAGAGGAAGTATGAAGCATGAGCCAATAGACTGACATTAATTTTTCAAATTTATGGTAAAAAATCAAATTAAGAATGTTGTATTCTTAAAAAGAGAGTTCCCTCAAGTTATTAGAAATCGCCACAAGTGAGAACACCCAACTCTTAATTATAGCACATGTAAGGGTTTCTAACACTACTGCAGACTCCAGATTCTTTCCAGTGGGTGGGTAGAAGGAAAGGGAAATGGTGATTCTTGGGGAATCCATGGTAAATTTGGAATTGTCTAGTTAGTGTTAACAGATCCTTGTATGGGGTTACTCTGTACGTTCCACGCTGAACATCAGTATATGAGTAGGTTCCTCTTCAAAATGCATATGAAGCACTTGTTATAGAGATCCATTCTAGGAGCACACTTTTCTGTGACACATTTCTAGATAAAAAAATAGGGGAAATGACTGGGGTATGCATCTTTCAACTCATAGTCTCAGAGTAGCTTTTACCTCCATGAGATTTCAAACAATGCCAACACCTCTACTGAGTGGGCGATACCATAAAACACCAAAAGATCAATGCTTCTGCATCTACGGAGCCTTAGTTCTGGAGGATTTCCCACATTACGTTCTCACTTGCCCATTGTATACAGAACCTAGGACCAAATTTCTTGCTAGCTTATTATTGCGGCAAAGAAAATAAGGGCTAAAGTGGTCCTGCAGAGAGCAAATACTAGAATAGCTATAGGAATAATCAACATACATATTTCAGTTTTTCAGCCTCCCTATCAGGTCATAATGAGCCTCTTGTGGCGCAGAGTGGTAAGGCAGCCGTCTGAAAGCTCTGCCCATGAGGTTGGGAGTTCCATCCCAGCAGCCGGCTCAAGGTTGACTCAGCCTTCCATCCTTCCGAGGTCGGTAAAATGAGTACCCAGCTTGCTGGGGGGTAAACGGTAATGACTGGGGAAGGCACTGGCAAACCACCCCGTATTGAGTCTGCCATGAAAACGCTGGAGGGCGTCACCCCAAGGGTCAGACATGACTCGGTGCTTGCACAGGGGATACCTTTACCTTTATCAGGTCATAAATGCTTTAACAATGTGGAACAAAATTTGAGTCCAATGGCGCTTTTAAGACCAAGAAAGTTAACCATGCACATATTGTTCAACATACCTTGTGATAAATGTGTAGCTATCATGCAGTATGCTATAGTCCATGCTTCACAGGCTGCAGTCCATTGGCTTTCAACTGTTCATTGACCTGGAACCTGGTACTGCTTATCAAATTTCTTATTGACCAAGTCAGGTGAAGACTTTGTTTCAGCTCTTCCCTTCTGAAGCTCTTGCAAACTGCAATCTTCTCCTTCTCTGTGGTTCTAGTTCTAAAATATTAGAAAGAAGGAGTAGTGGGGGGCACACTTTAATGTAAAATGTGACAGATTTAGTATTAAAAGAAAGACACAGAGGGAACAAGAACAAAGGAGGAGACAAAGAATGAAAAATTGCTGCTAGTTAAATGATCCTACACTACAGTGTTTCCACAGTGATTTAAATGTGATTCCTTTTCATCAAATCTTTAGAGATTGCCTGCCTAGGTATGGGTGCCCATAATTCAACATTAAGTTTTCAGTTCTGAGGATTTATTTAATTGAGGCTACAATTTATGGCTAATTTAATTGAGGCTATGATTTATTCTCTATAAAGTACTTTAAATGAAACGGTGTTTTACATGGAAGTAAAAACAAAGAAAATGTTATAATAATAAGTAGAAAGAAAATGTTAAGTATGAAGAAAATATATGCTGTATAGAAGCAGTGTGATGAAACCATGCATAGAAAATATGCAAAGGAGACCAATTTATTAAACGCTTTGTTATAGTCAGAAAATCATGGATAGTTAACATGAAAGGCACAATTACGTTTAGTATTAATTTGAATTTCTAGCTAGCCCCACTCTAGGCCAGGTTACCTTAATTAAAATCCATTGATTCATTTCTGCAACTACTTCTGGATAAGCCCAAGTGTTATAACCTTATTCATCAGCAATAATCACTTGGTTTTGAATAATATAATTTACTGCTGTTTCACCTGAAATTGACAGTAGGGAGAATTATGTATAAGTTTGGCCACAAAAAGTTGAGTGGAATGCTTTTACCAAAGGCAACCTCCTCTGTTTTCCCTAGTTAATACACAGAAACATGGATGACTGACTACTTTTCTTCTCATTGAAGTGACAAGCAAAATGTAGTAGTTATTTCTCATGGAATTGACATTGCAATAATTAAAGAAGTAATGCAGTTTACTAGTAAGGCTATGGGTTATTATACCTCCTTGCGAGTGTTCTGCATTGCAAATACCAACCAGTTGGCAGTCCCTGGCCCCAAGGAGGAGTGTCTGGTAGATTGAGCTCCTGGAATAGATCTGTGTCCTGTCAGAACTGGCACAGTTCCACAGAGTCTGTGAGATGGAATTCCACCAGACTTTTGATTGGGGCCAGTTTTATGACTAACATGTACACTCTCCCCACTGTAAGAAGCCCTACTGTAAGATGCCCCTAAACCATAGTCTGGTACAGAGAGAACGGAGGTCATTTTATAACCTGGGCTGATGATGCTGAATTTCAATCCAGATTGCTGTTCAATTTGTTTTCATTGAATTTTAAATTTTTTAGTTCTAAATTGATTGTTTTAATTATGTTTATATGCCAAGTTCTGTGTGGAATATTCCAAAGCCTCCAATTGGCCCTCAGTGGGGAAATACACCCAATAGGGAATGGATGTTCCACCACTCAGGGTCAATTGCTGGTCTTCCTTCCACTCCTCCTCCTCCTCCTCCCCCTCCTCCCTGCAAGTTCTGGTCACTTACCAGGCTGGGAGAAGAGCCAGCCCCACTCCACAGCAAAATGCCCAAGTTAAACCAGGACACCAAGTCAGGGCCCAGCCCCAGTGGCCTGGCTCACCTGGCTGGACCGTTCTGGTCCACACACATGTGTTGACACATGTGTTCCCAGACAGATGTGGTGGCACTGCATCCAGAGGGCTGCCCCTGGCATCCCTGCTCCTTGAATACACGTTCCAGTCCTAGCCTGGTCATGCTCAGTGGCACTGTGGGAGGAAGGCCAGCCCTGGTGGCACTGCTCAGCAATTGGACCTCTTCCATTACTGGTGCACCTGAACACTGGGCACCAGGAGAGAGGGATGGCCATGCTTGCTGGTACTGGAGGTGGAGAGCAGGACCAGGCAGGATCGCAGCACCAGGCCTGCTCTGATCCTGCCACCACCTTCTGCATGATGGGGAGCAGGGGGCACAGCCATGCTCACAGGCCCCACTGCTGGAGGGCCAGCCCTACTGGCCCTGGTGGCTGACTCGGCTGCTCACGTCCTGACACTACCTCCCACTCACTGGAGACCTGGGTGGCAGGGAGCCTGACCATGTGGGCTAGGCCCATTGCATTTCTGAATGCTTCACTGCTAGAAATAACATAAGAGACCTGAGGGATTGGAGCAATGGTCCATCTTATCCAGCACCCTGTAGCAAGTTTCTTGGAGGAAAATTCTGTTTCCCCAACACTGACCCACATTCTTCTTCTCTTCTTAGCCATTTCTCACTTTCTCTCCCCACTGTCCACTTGCATTCCATTCCCTCACTGCTGCTGTTGCTTTCCCCAAAGCTGGCTGTCATGCTAGGTTTGCCACTAGACTTTAAGTCTCTGAAGTTTTGGTTCCTAGGCAAGCCTCCCCATGGCAACTGTGAGCTCATAACATTTCAAATGCCCTCATCAGTGATCACACTTGGCAGCTTAACCCCACTTTTTAAAATGTTAGAATTTTTACACAAACCCTGAGAGAAAGCCCTGTGCATGGCCTCCCGACACTGGTGTTTGATGGGCACTCTGGAATCATTGTTCAGAATTTGAAAGCAAAGTGATTGACTGCTTGATTTTTAAATGTTTTTTCTCCACCTTTCTTTTGCAAAGTGGGAGCGAAAGCACAATGCAATAGAGCTTGTACTAAGCAAATATGGAAGAACAATGACAGATACTTCAAATCTCTCACAGAACATCACAATTGAGTGGTTACACTCCTACCCACAAGTGACTCAGTACTGGTCTCCTTCAGCCCTGCCTTAAGCTCATTCTCCTCTAGCAACAAGCAGTTACTTCTGAAGGCCACAATGCTTATAGTACCCCAGGCACAGACCACAGCTGGTCCCCCTCGGTCCTGGATGGAATTCCCTTGTCTCTGGCACCGATACTCTCACACTAAAAAAGACATATAGTCATGCAGTGGTTAATGTGCATATTGGGGCAGCCCAGTACACATCAGGTCCCAGTGCTCATATTGAGTTCCATGCACTTTTTCTGGCACTAATGAATCTTTCCTCAAAGGCAGAAAGATCCTAACCCCTTCCTCTGCATCTGCATCTTAATGGCAGGAACAAAGGCTTCTTCATAGCCTCTGCTGTACCTGGGTAAGTCATGCAAATAGCATGGTAGTCAGTACCCACTACTTGCTGCTAGACATTGCTCCAGTGAATCTGCAGGGCAAGAGGAAGGGGAGCACAATGGACCTGGAAAAGGCCTTCCTTTTAACAAAATCAGGATAACCTGGAAGCCGAAAATGATTTTTCTCTCTGATGTTTCAGTGAAATACTGGTTATATAGTTGAGAAAAATGGCATTCATAAAGAAAAATAACATAATCTAGGTACCTACTTCGACTTCTCAGGCTTACTTTCAAATGCAGCTAATTAGAACACCTGCTTGTCAAAACAGAGATGATTGTGATTAATTTTAACCAGCCATTAAGCCTCACAGTTCTAGGTCAAAGTTTTCTGCCTTACAAAGGAAAATTTGGGATAAAACAAATCTCCAGTGGATCAATGAGTACATTCTACTGAATTATAGCATAGTTAATTTTCTGTGTTTACTTTTTTTTTTTTTTTTTGAGGTCAGCTCTGGGATCAGGAGCCTGGCATGCTAACGGGACCAATCTATCAAGGAGTGTACAGCAATCTTCTCCTTGGTCATAAAATGCCTGTTCTGTTCCCCTGAGGTCCTAGAAAGTGATTCCTCAGTAGGAGCATCTCTTGAACTCTCTCAAGCCCATAAAATATGCAAAAGATATGAAGGGGAACTTGAGACATGAAAGCTGAGGAGTTAGGACAGCTGAGGTAACTTTGTTTTCATTTGCAAGTGTTCTTAGAAACAAACTGAGAGGTTCTGAACATACTCAGATGGCTTTATCACCTCCAAGACTGCTCATATCCATATGTTTGATTTCCTCTTAGCTGTGGAACAAGTCATGAGGAATGAAACATGTTAGATCCCCCATGTTCACAAAAGCAATAGAAGCTGGAGGCAGAGGAAGAAGGGAAAACAGCAGCCTGGAATCCTGGGAGGGAGAAGGCATACCAGCTGAGGCAAACTTTAGAAAGAAATTTACCTTAGTTCAGAATATGTAGTTTATTTCTGAATAAGAAAGCATATTTTCTAATTTCTTCAGATTCCTAAATTTGGGTTCAAATCATGACCTTTCTAATCAGCTACATTAGCTTTCCAAAAGCATCATACTTCGAAAATCATTTGACATCTGTAAGGCTGCATGCCACAAATGTATTGTAGCACCTTGTCATTAAGAACTAAAGATTTTAAATTATATTTCATTTTAATTATACGTTCCTGAATTTCTACATAAGGCAATTAGGTTCTCTAATATTTGCAGAGTTCTCGCAAAACTTTAAGTCTTGATGATGTTTTTAAAATATTTAGACAACTTGGGCACAAGTAAGATACATCTTTGGTGGAAAAAATATTAAAATGATACACTTACGGAATTTGCTGAATTTTCTTTCATCAACTGCTTTTTTAAAAAAGAAAGAGTAAAATATTATTTCCCTTGAGAGATACATGATATATTTTCAGTTTATGGGTCTTTGGTATGCTTCAACAGGGTAATTGTGAACTGAAAATTTCCTTACTTAGAGCCACAAATGTTCTTTTCTTTCGCTTTGCTTTATAGACATAAATATATCTGACTCGTCTGCAGCTTGCAACCAGAAGTCAATTGCACCCAGCATCGCACAGCATGTATCGCTTGATTCAGTAATGATCCAATCGGCTTATTTGATGCTTGACCAAATTCATGCACATTGTTCAAATTAAATATTTCTAGATAGCCAAGATAAGCAAGCTGGAGATGGATCATAATGTCTCCAGAAAGAAACTAGGTGTCAAAGTGATATAGCAATGTTTCAGCTAAAATAAATGAGAGCTATTTAGAGAGTTTATAATTTATAATACTCTTTCTTATATCCATTCCTGGCAGTTTAAAAGATACTTTTGGTCATATGAAGACATTCTCTCTGTTGAAATACACAACATCTGTAGTGTGCATGATTCAAAAGGATATGAAGAATGACCTTCAGGGGTCATCAGAGGAGAAGTGTTATTACCATTTTTAGAATAAGAAATTTCTGATATTTTTCAATCATCTCCTCCAGTGTCCTGATTGGATCAACTGGATACTTCCTCCTTGCTAGCCTCCAGACAGAAGAGACTGAATGAATGCAGAACATCAGTTAGACAGTAAGTTAGGACTCTCCTCTCTGCTCTTTCATTACAAAGTTTCCATTCCTCTTCTGAATAAAACTATTATCTTTCCATGGGGGAAGTCATCAAAACTGGATATGTCACACCTCTGCTTGCTTAGGTAGGGCTATGCAAGTTCTGTGTGGATACTCCCTGGAGTGACTACAGGCTGATCCTTTGATTTGGATTGCCCTACTGCTTACAGCCCTACTCTTAGCCAATTTGGGCATTCAGTACAAGCAAATTTGACTAGTATAGGAGTTAGAAGATAAGAAAAACCCTGCATCGGATTCTCTGATCATTTGAGAATTATTTTTAAAAAATCAAAGACTAGAAACCTCCACTGCAAAGCCAGTTATGGATTTGGTGCAGGGGCCAGTAATCTCCATGATTACAGGAGCAAAATAAGATCAACACACTGGTGGGAAGAAAAGCAAAGAAGGCAAAGAAACAGCCCTCCACCAGCTAAAGCATCAGGAGGCCAGAGGACATGCATGGGGTGCAGCCTGAAGCTTTGGGATGGAGAAAGAACTAACCTAAAGCTGATGATACTTAGCTTCCTTTGTCACTAAAAAGGATTGGTGGCCTAGAGCATATATGATCTAGCCATATGGATGAGCACAAGATACATAATTGTTCAGTGCCTGGATGGGAGACCTGCAAATTCCATGAACATTGCTTACATTCCATTATGGATGGAAAAAAAGATGGATGTAAATATAACAAAGAAATAAAATTAATACTTGTGAGTATATTATTTTCATTGATGTCTTTTCCATTACAACATTTTTCAGTTGGTGATATTCAGAATTATTTGAAAACGTGATATAAGGTGGACCATAAATGAGTTCACACAGACCACAGTCCAAAGTACCAGAATGTGCTAAAAGCAGCTAATGGAAACCCTAAAATGCAGGTCAGCAGCACCCAGAATTAGTGTGTATAATAGGTGTTAATGGCATGAAAATCTTTATAACTATAGCCACATTCATGCTGACATAGGCAATGTTAAGAAATATTCTAAATGTACAGGCATATCCAAATGGCCCAAAGCTATGCCAGTTCAATATTAACTCCTTGTGTAATTCCTACAGTAGATTGATTTGCTCTGTGCATTGTTCTATCCTTATCACCTCAAAGCAAAAGAAACTTTCTGCTGGTGTTGAAGCTTGCTTTGTTAGCCAGAATATTTAAAGATGAGTTTCTTAACCGTATTTTTAAATATTTTCAATAAGTGTTGGACAGGGGACAAATTTATCTGGACCTGTTAGCTCACCACTGCACTGTCATGTGGGAGACAGCCCTACAATGACAGATCTTATTTCTCCATGGTCAGGGGCAGGGGATGCTATCAGAGAGAAACAACAATGTAATTGTGAACTCTAGTGTGGGCATCCACAAGGATCAGTCCTTTTCCTGATTCTTTTAAATATCTTTATGCACCCTCTAGGCCAGTTTGTCCAGAGGTATGGGCTAGGGTGTTACCAGTATGCTGATGACACCCAGTTCTATCTGTTAATGACTGGCCAGCCAAATACACCACCTGAGTCATTATCCCTGTCCTGGCATTTGGTAGAGGCCAAGGCAGCGGTCTACCATCTAATAGTCCCACCCCTGTCTAAACTCCATCCAGGATTTTGCCTGAGCCATTCTCCTTGCATTCAAGTCTAGTCAATTATTCTAGATCAGGGGTAGTCAAACTGCGGCCCTCCAGATGTCCATGGACTACAATTCCCAGAAGCCCCTGCCAGCATTCGCTGGCAGGGGCTTCTGGGAATTGTAGTTCATGGACATCTGGAGGGCCGCAGTTTGACTACCCCTTTTCTAGATGTTGAAAGGCTTAACATCTGTCCTGAGAGATTTTTAACCGATGGAGTGATTGAAGTAATGTTTTATCAGCTTAATTTTAAGGCTTTAAATGTTTTATTGTATGAGATTATCCTTCTTGTTGTAAGCCGCCCTGGGACCTTTTTGGAGAGGGGCAGCCTACAAATCTAATAAATAAATAAATGTATTTGTGCAAATGTGTGTGTGTGTGCGTTTTTTATCACATTTCTGTCTTTACTTTTTATCACACTTCTATCATTACTTTCTCTCAGGGAATTTAGGTCAGTGTGCAGCTATTCCATTTAACTTCACAGTATGGCCAAAATGTACACTAGGCTGATATCAGACCTTATACCAAGGCAGTTCCCAAAGTAAAACACACACAAACAGAAAAAGAAGCTAGGTCTTTTTCTAAAAAAGAATAAAGTACTAATCAACAATCCATAATGAAAGAGACCTCAGGCTAGAAGCAGAATATAAAACCAGCTAACATTATACAGAACATCTGATTTAAAGCCTGTTTTTGCAAGATAGTTCAAAGAAAGAAAGAGAAATGTCAGGCAAGGCAGGACACAGTAAGTGGGCTGGACAGTGCATAAGGAGGGATCCCTGTGAAACCCTTGCTCCATGCCATTTAGAACCTTAAATGTAAAAACAATCTGCATCTTCAAATTGTGCCCAGAAAATTGAAAATGTCTTGTGCATTACTGGGCTGAATCAAAAAGGTAATGACAGCTATTATTCATATCTAGCCATTATTCTGGCTACCTTTCTGAATTTAGGAAGATCAGAATGTGTGTGGGAAGGGATAAGGAGTCATTATTTAGTGGATATATAGCTGACATAGATGTTTTCCTGTCATCAGAAATGTGCATAGATCTTGCCGCTAAAGAGAATTTCAGAGCTTTCTTTTCAAGACTTTGTTTACACAAATCACATTTTTCACTCACTGTCTTGGGAATGGCTTTGTACATATATAATGACTCCTGAATGATTGCTGTTCCATTCTCTCTGGTGGCAGGATCAAACTTTTTTATTATACACAGTGGCATATAATGGATAGCTGTACAGTCTGAGGTACGGCATAGAGGTAAATACAATGTGTTTACCCTCCTGATTGCCATGGCATCAATCTATTTAATATCAACATGGCTCAGTTGGGGATACTTAAATCTGTAGACTGGAACCATGAACTGACAGGATAGATCTTTCTACAAATTTGAAAAAGCCAAAGGTTTGAAGAAAAATCTGAAATCTTTTTTTTAAATCCTTACCTATACCTTTAAGAAATGAACACCCTATCGGTGTTCTGCTATTGAGCAAGCAACCGCAACCATTTGCCAGGATTTAGGCATTGGTTTCTGAAAGTAAAATGTGAAGGAGGAGACAGAACCTTTGCCAGGGATATTTTAGCCTTTATAGCCTTACTGGTCTAGGCCTGGCAGCAATCAGTGGGTACCTTAATACTACATGAATTACATAACTCATTAAGCCAAGCTTTCAATAGTGTAGTGTAGTGGTTAGATTTTCAGATTAGAATGTAGGAGACCCAGGTTTGAAGAAAGATTGCTGAGTTACTTTGGGCCAGTCATGCATTCTTAGCCTAACCTACTTCACAGAGCTGTGATGATAAAATGGAGGAGAGGATGATAAGCTTTGAGACTCTGTTGCTGAGAATATCAGAGTATAAATGAATAAATATAGCTGATGAGGAGGAACAGATAGAGATAAGTTGTTTAGTGGGTAGGAAGGAGAAAAGGATGTAGGGGAAGTCGAGGCTGGGATATTTGGGTTGTCAGGAGGGAGGAATAGAGGAGAAAGTGAGGTTTCCTATCCAATTCTCTGAGACTTCTCCACTTAATTAGGCCTATTCTCTCCATCACCATTCAGTTTGGGTCAAACCAGCCAATACTATGCAGCCTCACCTAGCACCTGGCACTACACAACTTGGTCAGAGTAGTCTCAGGGAAAGGGTGTGATTGCTTGCAGGAATTGAGGAGACTCATGTCTAAAGGTCATAGAGAAGATATACTGGGAACCCCAGATTTAGCCAGACCTAGGCATGAATGAATACCAGAGTTAGATTGGGCTAATTTAAATAAACAAGCAACAGTTCTAAAAAAAGGACTAAAATGAAGGGAATCTAAAAATGGTAAAGAGGCCTAATAAAAATGTTGGAGTGGAGGAATAGGGATGCAATTCCTCAAGTGGGACCTGGGAATCCCTTGAAATTACAGGTTTTCTCCACACTAAAGAGAAATGTTCCATTTGAGAGAATGGCTACTTTGGAGGATGAAGGAGGTCCTTCATTGCCCCAAATCCTGCCCACTCCTGGTTTCATCTTCAAAGCCTCCAGGTATTTGCCATCCCAGAGCTATAAACCCTAGGGAGAAAGAATGATACAATCACATCAGTGAATGTGCAAAACATTCTAGAAGGAAGGAGTAGGAGAGAAGGACGAAGGGGAAAGAAAAAGGTGAGGAAGAAGAAAAAAGAGTAGGATTCAAAGTCAATGATTTCTGCCAGCCATCGCAAGCCCATTTTTGTAATTAATATTTTGTAATTAACTATCCAATTAACTATCACTTTTTCTACCATTTTTATATTGTGTCCCTGGTTAAGTAAGAGTTTATATTACGGCAAGGATAGAAGACTCATTCACACGAAGGGGCACATATATTGCCCCTGTTGTAAAATATTTCAGGGGAGGTTTTTTGAAGCATTTAAAAAGAATTAAAGAACCTTGGTTTTCTGGAAACTATGTGGATAGAATGTAGATCTACCCAGAGTTCCAAGGATAGACTATAAATCCCATAATAAAATAAATAAAAATAAGAATGGCTTCACTAGCTCTCGTGTAGTATAGATAGTAGCTTTTTCCGATGTCTACGTTTTTTTTCTCATTCAGCTCCTCCTTTTTGCTCATACTTTCTTACTAAATCATTCCATATTTTAAAAGAAGCAAATCTTCTTAGGAAAGGCTACCATTCACATTTCAGATTTAGTTAGTATGAAATAAAACTTTACTGATTGAAGTTGATGTGCTTACTAATTCAAACTGAGGATGTGGGCTTTTTATGAAGAAGCAGTCTCTCACAGAACAAATAAAATATCTCCAGTGAAGGGTGATGATTATTTCTCTTTCACTCCTGAGAAAGACTTCAGTAAGTCATGAGCACCACAAAAGCTACATAATAATCACCCTTCACAGAGAAGATATCCTGTAGATATAAAATGCACAGTTGTCATGTCTCCAAGTCATCAGGCACAATGTGTAGCTGACAAACAAAGAGAAAGTGTAAGATTTCCTTTCCATGCAACCACATCCTATCACCACTTTTATTCTTGTCACTGGAAAAGGGCAAATCTATTTTCAGCAATTCTTGAAAATAGGGACCTAACATGTTCTGGGAACACTTTCTATGTGCACAAATTTCTAAAGAGCTACAGCTTCCCCGATTCTTCCACTCTGCACTACAAATAGTCATCAAGTTATACAAGGTAAATTGATGTCTTTTTCTGCTACCAGAATGACTGCTAATGTTCAGACAAAGAGTGCCAACCTCCAGATGGAGACTGGAGATCTTCTGGAATTATTATTCTCCTAGCAGCAAAGATATGGCAGCTTTGGAAGCTGGACTCTATGGCATTATGCCTTGGTGGGGACTGTCCAGTCCCTAAACTCCACCCTCCCCAGTCTCCACTCACACAGCTTCAGAAATTTTCCAACCCAGAGTTGGCAACCCTGTCTCAGACATTGAAAGCAATGATGGAGCAATCAAAAATCCTTGATATTCCAAAAGTTTTGTCAAATTTAACAAACATTAGTGTGACAGAATATAGATTAAATTGAAGGAAATGAAGCTGGAGTGGACTACTCATATACATATTGTTGCTATAGCATAGTTAGAAACTATATAATTTATATAGTTCATATGAATACAGCTGAAACTGTAGTTTATTGATTTATTCTGTATGGTCCACTGAAATAGAACTTGTCTATAAAAACTTCACAGTCTTTTCTAAGATATTATTATAACTTAGACACCAAACTGAGTAACTAGGGTGTAAACTGCACGGAGCTTTTATTCCAACCCCAGGTCGATTCAGTCCCTGCCATCTACACAGAATGCGATTTCCGTTTTGATTTGGGGGTGATTTAAATTTTCCTTCTGCAGCAAGAAGGATTGATCCAGAGTGACCCTACCTTTATTGTGCAATATCTTAGAGTGCTTTTAATGCTCAATATATTTTAAAATCGCGTTGTTTTGAATCTGGGCTCTCCTCCATGGTGGAGAACCCATGATGGGCTACAGGTGGTCATGTGACAAACTTGCCTTAAAGGAGAAGCCCCTAATTTCTCTCAACTTCTGTCAGTCTTGGATTTTTTTTGTGCCTTCTTCGTTCCCCCACCCCTTCAAGAAAAGAAAGGATTCCCCCCCCCTCCTCTGACTTCTTGGATCCTCTCCCCCCTTCAAGAAAACAAAGAAAGGGTCTCTATTTGCCCCCCCCTCTTCTGAGCCTCCCTAACCACGTGCAGAAGACTTTCCTGTTTCGATGGGGGGGGGAAGGAAGACTCGAGTTCAAAGCGATCTGAATTCAACAGGATTGACAATGGAATAACAAAAGTAAGTGCAGACTCCGCCTAGCTCTCCATACAGAGGAATGGTTTGACCTGCACTGTTTAATCAATGTCATTCTAGCATTCAACCAAATTGTATTTATTATGTCCTACCTCTCATCAGTCATCTATCATATGTTCTGAAGATGTGCAATTCAGATTCAGAAATATTTGGAGTTATCAAGCTATATTAGGAATAATTATTCATATTTTCAGCTCCAAATTATAAAGTTCCAGGTAACTGGAATAATTCCTAATATTCCCATTGGCTTCTATAACATGCAGGCTAGGCTGTTCGCAAGTGCAACCTTTTCCTCAGACAGATGGCAATATCCCCTGACTGGTGTTGCCATGGTTTTGCCAAAGGGAAAACCTGGCAGACGACATGGTGGAGGTGTATATGCAGTTGCCATGGAAGCAACTGGCTCACTGGAATGAAAAGGGGCCGGTTTGGTGCAGTCTGGCCATGATGGGAGATGAAATGATGACCCACCAATCAGTCTCACAACAAACAGATGTTCTGGACATTGTCAGTCCATACTAATCATGACTGAAACCTGGATCTATGATAAAACTGGTTTTCCTTAAGGTCCATCTATCATTGCTGTGCTTCCCTGAGGTGCCCTTTGAGTAAGAGAGTCCACAGTCCATGTTATATATGCTTCTGTCGCCTCTCCTGCTGTCCTTACTGTAAATATGGTTCATTCTTGATTGTCTCACAATAATTCTGTGAAGTATGTGTGGCTGAGAGAAAGAAACAAGTTCAAGATGAGCTAGTGAATTTCATTGTTGAGCAGGGATACCAGTCCTCTCACTTTACAGTAGTACTAATACTTTAACCACTGCACCAATCTAGTTCACAGAAAGTTATGGTATTCAAATGGCATGCACAAATCTCCCATCCAGGCATTGACATAAATCCAGACCTGCTAGCTTTAGCAAAATGGTTTTACCAGATGCCTTTCAACAATATCTAAATAATGTTAAAATTGCCCATAGACAATTGTGATATTGGAGGTATGATGCTTGTAATCAGAATTCCCAAAGAATTTTTATTTAATCCTTCTCCATGGCCTTGTCTGGTTTGTGATGGTAAGCTAGGCTTCTTGCAAATATTCCACTGCAACATAGCTGCATCTCTATCATGACATTCTTTATATTCAATTTGAGCAATTTTACTGCAGGTCTTGACTATGTGATCGGCGGCTTCATCTTTTGTTTTGAAACGACAATATTTGCTGTTATCAGTGAATCTTCTGAAAATGCATGAGTCACTCCTCACTTCTTCAGATGCAGTTAGAATTGAGTCCATTAGTCCTGTATATTGGAAAGTAGAGTGATTTCAGATGCTGAATAATATTAGCAGGCAAATAACAATAGCAGTTAAATTACAATCCACCCACCTGGACTTAATTGAGACCTAGGATTCCTGTCTCATTATTAATTTTGTTAGTCTAGGGTGCTACTGAATTTTTGCTCTTTTACAGACAATTATAGCTATTCATCTTGATCCTTGGCTTTCGTACTATTCATTTTGAGTGTCTGTTCTTGTGAGTCTTTCCATTTTGGAGTTATGTTTTGCTGTTTTTACTATCAGCTTTGTTCTCTATATCTTTCAGTTGTTGCCCATGAAATTCTTCTCCTTCCAGTTGTCCAAGAAAGTTTTAATGTCAATCTTTTTGTAATCTTTGGTTTCTATAGCCTTAAATAAGTCTACTTTGTACACTGCAAATAGAAACTTCACTTTTGCTTTTCTAGATGCAGTCATTCAATGCCCATTTTTCATCTTCAACTGCTTGCTTATCTTTCAGGAGACCTCTTCCTCCTAATTTTCTTTGTAAGTAAAGATGATCAACCTCACTTCTAGGAGATCATGAGTAACACATCATCATTCTCTTGCAAGTTGTGTGATCTGTTGCTTCTAATTATGCTTGTTTCCAATCAATAATGTCAACTATATCTTAGAATTGGGTCTTTTCATATGTGAATTGCCTTCACATATCTTGCTTCCATTTAATTAATTTTGTTCATAATATCTTTAAAACTCTTTGTTAATAGTCCTTGGTTGTATTTTTCTTAACAAGGTAATGTTTGATATGGTTGGCTTCCAACATTTCAAGAAATTTGCAGTTTTCTTTAAAGCTCAGTGTTTTGATGTTGTTGTTTTACATCTTGATTTCTTCTTATTCAATTACCTTGCCTCTATTTCATTTCAATGCTGCACACTTCCAGCTATTTTCCCACCCAGAACTGGAAATCTCAGTTAGAAGGCTGTAATTCTGCACTGTTTGCACATGTTTCACCTTGGCCTTTACTTTTGTGTTCCTGCATTTCCAAGGAGAGTGATTATCAACTTACTCTACCCTCTTCAGTGACTGCTGCAGGGTTGGCACAGAGGGGGAGTTGCCACACAGATTCAGAAGGAATGTGCTGATTTTAAAAGTAAATATTTTGTCTTGAGATGGTTTGGTTTTCCATACATCATAACAACAAAACCCAACTGTTTGGAAAAAGGGATTTCAACATACTCAGAATCCTGTGGGGGAAAGGCATTTCAAAACCCCGCAGTTTATTAATAACAATGAAATAGGAATCAGTTCCACAAGCTGCCTCCTTCTGTTCCTACACCCGCTGTTTTCCTCCTCAGTCCCTTGTCAAAGGTGGGCATATTGTTCATGCTCTGAAATGAGATGGCAACACTCGGTAGTCAACGGCTTTCCATTTGGCTGAACGGCTTCATTTTCCAGCACTTTCTTTATCCCAGGGCCCAGATAGCCTGCTGCCATTCATGAGAAACATGAAGTATTTATTTAAGCCTTCAGGAGATGGCTTTCTTCTAACTGTAGGGATGCAATTTACAGCTGTAAAGCTACTTCTTGTGCCCGTAGTATAACAACACAAGTATCTTGGAACCTGAACAGCAGCCAGTTTAACAGGAGGCCCTTGTTTTGAGAAGGATAAGGGGGATAGTAAAGGAAATGTGCCGTCTTGCCAAAGTCCTGATTCTACCGCCACAATTCTTTTACCTCTGCGTCCATTGCTAAGAGTCACCTGGTGCTGCTTAGTGGGACAGAT
This sequence comes from Paroedura picta, assembly GCF_049243985.1. Lineage (NCBI taxonomy): Eukaryota > Metazoa > Chordata > Lepidosauria > Squamata > Gekkonidae > Paroedura > Paroedura picta. The sequence continues at coordinate 81,028,600 of NC_135374.1, read as the reverse complement.
TTGGCCCTAGAGGCTCAACTGATGATCCATAATCTAGAGCAGACTAAAGAAACAAAAGTAGGTTCTCTTTGCAGTGTATTCTCCTTCAAGCATGCCAGGGAAAGCAATGTCACCTGCTGGGCTTAGATAGAGTTCTAAAACAACAGAGCATAACAATTTAATTATAGATATAAATACATTTTTAAAAGTAGAATATGCATTTCTTTCCTTTATAAATTGTAGGTGTGTGATTATACACATATACACTGTCTACCTATCTATCAATTTATCCATACCAGATTGATAGATCGATGTGATATAAAGTATCGAAAGCCATCACAACATAAAGATGGGAAGCTACTAACTCCCAACTACTTTACCCAGCCAGCTTTGTTTTAGATTCCCTTCTCTTGTCCTTTGTCAACCTTACCTGTATCTCTTATGACCTTTATACTGTTACCTTAGTTACCTGAGCAGCATCCCCCTTTTATTCCTGTTCATTCTCATGCCCATGTTAAACTTAGCAATCCTTGCCATTTCCTTTTTGTGAGAGACGTTGATTGTTTGGAAGGCAAATATGTTGAAAATGAGAAAGGAAACTGGAATAAAGGATGGTGATGTCACCAAGTCACTAATGCTGACCTAAAGGAAAACTCTCCTTTGTACACTTCCCAGGAGGAAAGTAGGACTTGGGTATTTCTCTACAATGAAATATTGTGACCTGCCTATGACCCTTCAACCCATCTCTGTTCTGTGATAGTGTCTCTGTCACAGTTACCAGCACTGTAGTTTGGGAAGTAAAGATGAACAGGCTGAGGGAGAGACTAGCAAAGGAGTAGAACTGTTTCTATATTGTAAAACAATACACACATAGCTTTATTTTGTGCCAATGAAAATTGAGGACTACCCTTAAACAAGACACTACTTTTGTTTTGTTCATTCAGATTCACCCATGACACTATGTCCTACTAAGGTATATTACTTTCCTCATTACCAAAATCAATGTTAGCATATAGATTGGCTTAGAATAGCCTTTGTCGATAGCTAAACTACAAGGAAGTAAATCAATTTAAAAATACCTCTCTTTTAATGTTTTCGTTATGTAGGCCATTAGAGTCAGGCATATCAATTCCAGGCTGTAGTACACACAAGTGTTTTCAGGTGATGCCCAAAATCTTTAAAAAATATATTTCCAATGAATTAAGCTGATTTTTAAAAATCTTATAGTTGTAATATTACCAAGCAATAGAAGATGGATTTGAGGTCAGTTTAGACTGATTGAAGCTAATGGAAAGTCATGGTGTTACATAGATTTATTTGAGGAAACCTTATTGATTTCAGTGCAATTTAACAGAATGAAGAGGCTTAACCTCCTATTTTTCTAATATCATCCAAAATACATGTTGTCTATAAATTCAGAATGGAAGATACTGGCTGTTATTCCCCTGCGTTGTCATGAAAAAGGATGCGAAAGGCTGATAACTTACAAGCCGACACTTCTCAAGATCTCCTTCTCCATGATTCTCTGAACTTCCAGGGGCTTGAAAAGGATGACTCCCTTCATTCACATCCAGGTCATTCCCACTATTAACATCACAGCAAGAAGTGGACTGATAAGTGATAAATATGGAGCTTTTAACGTTTTAATATGGTTTTAATTGTGATTTTATAACGAATTATGTTAAACATGAATGTTGTGAACTGACAAGAGCCTGCTTGAAGGGAGGGGTAATCTAGAAAACTAATAAATAAATACACACATGCATACATCCCAGAAAAGAAGGTCACAATTCTGCTTCTCCATGATGAAAATGCCCTGCATATAAGGTTCCCTAAACCAGTATAATGTTTTAAAAATTACAATAAAATCTTTCCAAAGACCTTTCCATCGGTCTATGTGTCCCAACTTCCCATCAGCAGATACTCCATCTGCAGAAGATAGAGCAATATATAACAAGTTCCTTTCTATGTTCTGGCTTCCCTCTATTTTTAGTTGATATGTCTTTGTTTGCTGCCTAGATGGTTTCTTAAAAACATACTAAAGGATTAAAATCAGTAAAAGAATGGACCAATAAACTGCAACGGAAACCTTTAATATCCCAGTAGTTAGCTTCTTTTTCTCCTACATGTTCAGCAAAATAATGTCACCTAACCAATTGCCCAAAGATCAAAGTCTTATCGGTTGATTGTACAAATGACCAAGTAGTTCAAAAGAGTGGAGCTGTGGATTCTCCAGTTTCTACACAAAGCCATCATAAATGGCACCATTAATTTTCCATTTTAATTGTTTTAGTGCTAGCTATTCCATATTTTGACCTCCATGTCCTCTCTGTTTTAGAAGTGGGATCTTATCTTCCTCGTACCACATCTGCCTGTTCATTCAATGTCAACAATCCTCTCCTTTGTTTTGCAAGCTGTCCTTGGCCTCAATCAGACAGAAACAGCTTTTAAGCAAACTAGCCATCTGGCCATTTAGCTCTTCTTCAAACTTCTCATTAAGCAGATGCACGCGAAGCTATTGGCAAATTATTGACAAATGAAAAAGAAAGAGGTCATCTTATAGGAGTACTGAACACCCTTGCAAGGCAGTTCAAGAGTGATGCCATATGCCTGGAAAGAAGACATGAGGTAGTTTGAGGACACAGATAATCTTACAACCCTGACATACATTTCCAGAAGAGTTATTGCACCATTTCTCACCCCAGAACTAAAAGCCTCTGAAACACACACAGAAAAAGACAGAGAGAAATGAGTGTGGGATTTTTTTCATTTATCCTACACTACTCCCCATTGTATTTCACTTTTATCTTTTAAAAAACCCTCTTAAATTAATCAGCACCAATTACATGGTTTTGGACCAATTAATCACATGATCACAAGGCAACCTTCTGTAGAAGCGGTGATAAATTTATAGAGCACTATCAAGAGGAAGTGAGAGGATCCTAAATCCACAATCCTTCACATACTGAAATCAAATAAACATGATCACTCTTAAGATACATCTCATTTAAATTGGCGAACTGTACAATGCAGTCCCAAGTGGAGTTGTACACTTCTAAGCCTTTACTCAAAAGTTGTGACTCTTTTGAGGACAGAAATAAATATTAATAAACTTACAACCCTAAATATATGAATTTATATCCCATAAGACTTATTTTCTTACAAGAACACAAGTATGTGATTGACATGTTAAGCATGCCTAATTTTTCCCTATGGGTTATATTTAAAGGTCAGAGTTGAGCAAGTTGAGCATTTTTTTTTCTAATTAGCGTATTTTACTTTGTGCTCAGTGAACTATAAAGAAGGTTGTGGTTCATGTGTATAGTTCAACAAAAGTTAGATCCAGGCATTGCACACCAGTTAAATAACAATATTGTATTTTCTAGTGTATTCAAATTAGACTAACCAACACAAAAAGAAATAGATATGGAATTGGGTAAAGTATTTCCAGCATTATGTCTTGACAAATACCTCCCCTTTTGGAAATTATAAAAATTAGAGAAAGGAATTTGCCTGATTATTCAGGATGGCAAAAACCAAAGGGGATTGGAAAGAGTTCTAGGAGGATCTCTCAAACTTGGATGAAAGAGCAATTGATGATCAATATAGGTAAGTTGATGCACACAGAAACAAAAAAAAAGTCATGACTTAGGGTTGCAATGGACAGCAAATGTAATGGAAACGTTATATAAACTGGCCCCGCTGGGAGTGCTGTAGAATAAATGTGCTTTGAGAATTGTGCTTTGTCAACAAAGTCTGAGTGCAGGATTTGGTCCCAAGCTATATTTTAAAAAATAAATAAAAACTTAAATAAATCAAAAATGCTTTCCCTAGCACAGTAAGTCCTATATTATTTTTTCATATTTGTAAAACTGAGAGAAAAGCATTTTTTAAATTTATCAAAATTAAAAAACAAAAACCCTCCCTGGTAAACTCCTGACAACATAGTTTTAATCTAGGGTAACCCAATTTTTAAAAGCAAAAAAGAGAATACATTTTGACTACTTCAAGAAAGTGATCACTCTGACAAATCTCATATTAAATACTCCTACTTTAGCTCTGATAATTGCTGCTAACTATGTATGTTTGTAACCTTTCAACCCAAAAAGAGAATGTTTTCATCAGTTTTTTTTTTAAGCCCAAAAAAGGATGGATGTCAAAAAAGAGTCTGTCCAGTAATCCTACTTTAATCAAAATTCTCTACTGGCAAATAACAATATCCTTATAGGGACATTAAAATGGATGTCCTAAAGTCCAGGTGAAACATCTCCAAGTCCAATGCCTGCTGTCAATGAAAGTGTTACTGTGTTGATGATTTCACACTCAGTTTTATACAAAGTGATTTATTCAGATTGTATGCAAAGGATTTTACACACAGTTTACCTTGGGTTTGTGCCTGTTCGAAACATTTCATTACTAGTTTCTCTAAAGTGAAGAGATATTTACCTACAACTCCTGAGAGAGTTGAAAAGTTCAAACAGGTATCAAGGGTTTCTTCCAATGGAATAACAGCATAAATTGTTTTATTCAACTATCTCTAGAAGTGCTGGACCAAAGCAGCTAAGGTTTTGCAGGTTCCCAAATATAGCAGCACATCAAATGATTACACAGAGTGAAGAAATCATGCACATGCTAATAGGACTACGATAAGGCCTAATCAGTGTTTAGCTTTGGCAAATGACCATCATACCCAGTGAGAATCACAAACCATCAAGGGATGCTTCACAACTCAAAACTATAATGCCATTGTGTTAAGAAGTGATGCTGATGTAGAAGATGTTCATATAGGCACAGGTCAAACACAGAAATAGCTTGAGTCACTGACAGCATTGCTGTAGCTAAGGCTCCTGCATAAGATCTGGCTGGCTGGATATCTGAAATCTGTTTGTTTATCTGGGCCCATGACAGCTGGAAACAAATTGCAAGCAATAGCAATTATTGTTGCTGTTTGGCTATGATAGATAACTGGTATCAGATTCTATTCAATATTAATAGAAAGAATGATACATAATCAATATTTTAACAAGTCTAAATGAAATATCATGATTTTGAAGGTATATAGCTCTGTTCTTATGCATAAGAAGTAAAATTGCATACAAAAAAACATTAATGAATGATAAAGATATTGAATATGTTCCAAAGAGACTTTTCCAGGGGTAGGCTTGCTCTCCAGCTGTGTGTCAAGCTGAATCAAAGGCTACTAGGGAAGTTTCATTGGCAGGTTGTCCACCACAGTAAAACAATGGTCCCAGAAAGTGAGGACTTGGGAGCCTTTAGCTGAATTATGGATTTATAAATCAGATTTGCTTGATATGGGTAAGAGGGCAGATCTACAAGACATTGCAAAAAGAGAACAATTTCCTTCTCTCTCCTTGTAAGATGCTGGTATCTCTAAGGAATATGTGAAAAATGCTTTTATCTAATCTAAATGGAATATAATTTTTCAAGTGGGAACCCATGATACTCATGGGGGGAATCCCATTCTCCCCTTCACTTTCTCACCAGGCCAATTGCAGCCCCTGGGTTCCCCTGCAGTCACCAGACCTACTGCTACCCCCCCCCCTCCAAACACACACATACACTCTTGGCAGCTAGTCCAGAGCTGCTCTGGGCAGGCTCACCAAGGCTGTTGTCTCCCACTCCCTGGTCTCAATGGCTCATCCAGAGTAGCTCTGGGCAGGATTGCAGAGGCTTTCTCAGCCCCCTCCCCAACTCTCAGTGGCTTGCCTGGAGCTGCTCTGGGTGACCCTGCAAGGCTTCCTTCCTCCCCTCCTTATGTCACTGGTTGGGAGCTTCTCAAGCGTGGAACTGCAAAACTTATGCAGGGGGGTGGGAAATCCCTCCATCCACTTTTATACCAAGCCCAGCACAATTCAGGTACTTTGTCAGGCTGCTCAGTGCAGCTTTCCTGTCCACTAGCAAACACTGGAGGTAAAGCTACACTAATTTAGGAGGAATTACTCCTCATACCACTATATTACGCCCCCCCCACATTACCATATTATCCTAGAAGAACTTACAAAATACTGATTACTATCATAACCAATCATTTCAACTGACATTTTAAGAGGCATTTAAAAATAATTTTATATTTTATATACATTATATAATTATTAATTAATTGTGTGTTTTAATATGTTGTTACATGCCAAGATCCAGAAACCATGTCCAGAATGAGATGATATAGTCAGGGGGCTCCACAGTGAATTTCATATTCATAGTACCCCAGGAAACAGCTAAACAGTTAACAAACTCAAGCAAACCCAAGGGTTCATGAATACAGGGGGTCCATGCAAGTTCAGTGTTCGTGACATCCCCTCAACCTGAAATCACCCACATATCCAACGAACTTCCATTTTCCAGGTCTGTGCCAGCCTCTATTCAGCTTCACTTATCAGACAGTCTGTACATAATGTGTGAAATGACCCAAATCATTGTGTATTTTGTCAGCAGATCACAGATCTCAAGATCCAATCTTTTATTTACATTTTATGAAGACTTATACGAAGCCCATGACATCCCATAAAATTAACTATTCAAAAATATCAACAGGAACTTTGAAAGATAATTTAAAACTTAGTTTGACAATCCTTTTGAATTTTCATAATAGCAAAATTACTGTGAGTCAGCACCTACTCTCCTTCAAAAGCTCAATTGATGTACATTATAAGAATAAAGGCATGCCAAGTGTTATCCTAATAAGTTACACAACTGAGGCTGCAGTCCTACATGCTTACACACAGGAGCAAATCTTGCTGTATGCAGTGAGACTTTCTTCAGAGTAAAAATAGTTAAATTAGGTTGCAACTCATTTACTTATTTTAGGCAGTATATTTTAAAATACTCAGGTAATCACATCAAAGAACCTCCGCAGTACCTATATGTAAATATATTTGCACAAAGACTGATAAAATATATCAGACATACTATCCATTATAAGGAAAAGCATGATAAATACATCTGTCATTCTACAAATAAAATCTGTATCGTGGTTTAGATTATTTAAAAATTATCATTGTAGATCAGCTTATCTAGCTAGGATCTCAAATAACAATTTAAGAGCAACCCTTGCGGCTCTATGCTTCAAAACAATGCCAGTATGTCATTCAGTTAGGCTGGTATAACAGGATGCTGAAGGACCAATGACTTTGTCTTTGTGCACAACCTTGAGTCAAGTTTATGGATGGAGCTCTTTCTGGTTCAAAATTTGACTCCCCTACATACAAGTCAATATTCTTACTGTCAAATTCTGATTCTAACATTCATTCATTCATTTTTATTCTATTACATTTATATACCACCCTCCCCTGAGGCTCAGGGTGGTTTACATGAAACATGGCATAACTGGAAACAATCTCTCACAGAATGTTTCTGTTTGCTATGGCAGCAAAAAAACAAACAAAAAAAGCTAATATTTAGTCAAGTGTGGCGATTCAATGTTCTTAGACATTCTATATGTAAGGTAAAAGATCTTAAATCTGATATTTTATTGTACTTTAGTATTTTGTATATTGTATATACATTCAACTATAGTGTGTACTGCCTTGAGCTCTATTGAAATGTATTTTACTCTTGTATGTTTTGGGTTTGTAAAGACTTATGGTCATATACAATAATGTTTTAAACAATGTTTTAAATTATGGCCTTCATAAGTAATAAGAATATTTCTAAATAGGTACACCTTGATAGGACAAAGAATAATCTTTCTGATTTCTGATTCAGAAATAATACTTTCTGATTTTTCTTTATACACACAAACTTGTTTTAATCATTATAACAACACTATTAAGTAGGTCAGTGTTATCCTATTATTGTACATGGGGATATTAAAGAGTAGTTTATTTAAAGACACCTAATAAATTTATGACTGAAGTGCTATTTTAAATTGTTAACTTACTATCTTTTACAGTTCAGTCCTGTGACATATTTGCCAGGCTTGGATGCAGTCAGACATAATCCCAAACAGAACATAATCTGGTCTTTAATAATATATCACTACAAATTGAAATTCCAAGAAGAAGCTAGAATTGATTCTAACCTACAGTTTTTGTACATCAGGTTTGATAAACAGAAGTTGGAATGTATGAGATGAAGTCAGCATATCATTATAATTCCAGATCTGAGATTGGGGGAGTTTTACTGGGATTGTTGATTTTGGGGTAGAATCATAGTTGGGTAGGTTGTTACCACCATTAAGCTTCAGATCCATGTGATTGTTTGGGTTCCAGAGATTCAGAGCCATTATTTTCAGTAGGGAATATATTCAAGGGTCTTGGGCAGCTGAAAAAAAACCTCCAGGAATGTCCATACACAACAAGAAATTCAAAGACAGGTAGTTCACAATTCCTAATAAATGTTCTGTGGACCTTATGGTACTTCTGATTGCAAACCCTGAGATGAATACATTGGACTAGACTTCTGTGATAACAGAGGTAGCAGTTGGGTTTCTTGAAAATAAGAGGGAAAAACACTAAATCAAACCATGTTGGGTCTCCATGTGGAAAACCACTATGGCAAGACTGATTGCTTTCCCTTGAAACTGAAATTCAACTTGATTCAGTCTTTTAAAAAAAACTCAGACTGGACAAGCCCAGAGAAAATTCAGTGGAAGATACCAATTGCCCCAAAATGAAGACATCTCCAACATTAGGATGCTTTAGGATGCTTTGGGCTGATCCTGCGTTGAGCAGGTGGTTGGACTAGATGGCCTGTATGGCCCCTTCCAACTCTATGGTTCTATTCTATGAACATAACAACATGTAAGCAATGTCCCCTGCCTCTACCAGCTTGAATGTCTAGGAATTTATCCTGAATTATTTCCAGACAAATTGTGATGAGCATGAAACCCAAGAGGACTGTGCCTCAGTGAACCTGCCCACCCCACGACAGAGTTCATATTTTAAAAACTCTGCCCCTAGGACATTATTCTCTCATTTTGGATTTTTGGAGATATTTCCTCTCTGGAGCTTGTCTCCAAAGAATTTTGGCTATGAATGCTCTGTGTTCATCCCTCACAAGAAAGAATTGCCATTGCTTGGGAAAGTAGAATCAAAGAAAAATAAGAATTCTGCTGAACTGGGAAAAATAAGAACACAAACATGACAAACAACATGAACAACACAAACATGACAAACAACATGAATCAGGTAGGTGTTTTTTTTTTTGTTTTTTTTTTGCAGTTCCTAAGAATCTGGACTTGTGTTACCATTCTGGAACGTTATGGTAGCAACCTAAAACAGTAGTTTTCATGAATATATACAGCTTGGGACTGTGACAGAATCATTATGCTCTTAAGCGTCAGGTCTGCTGCTCTGCGACAATGCCTGCATTCCTGGGCTGCCAAACACCTATGAGTGCCCCCTGAGGTCACTTTGTAATACTGCCTATTCTAATGGGTTTCATTGGCAAGTCCGTGTGTCTCATACTATCATCAGTTGTCTTGGGAGAGGGTACTGCTGACTGCTGCTTCTCTGTCTGCTCTGCACTTCTGTCAAATACCTCATCCATTGCATGAGTGAGGAATCTGATTTTCTATCAAATGGGGAATATTTTCCTCTAGTTTGCTGGGAAGATCTTTGGGTGAATTGTGCCTCAAATTGCCTATAAAATGGGAATAGCATCTTTGATAATTTGGTAAAGAAGATTCAGGCATGATAAAAACAATCCCGCAAAATGTCAGCTAAACTAGGGGGACAACAGATAAGCTATAGCCAGAAATGTGCTTTGTTAAAAGCAATAGAAATATATAAAGAACATGCAAAATGTAAAGAATTAAACATGGAGGATGTAAAGATTTAAGCAAACCAAATATATACAAGCATTAAACAAGAGCCAGCTTGGTGTAGTGGTTAAGAGTGCGGACTTCGAATGGGTTTGATTCCGCACTCCCCCACATGCAATCAGCTGGGTGACCTTTGGCTCGCTATAGCATTTATAGAGCTGTTCTGACCAATAAGTAATATCAGGGCTCTCTCAACCTCACCCACCTCACAGGGTGTCTGTTGTGGGGAGAGGAAAGGGAAGGTGACTGTAAGCTACTTTGAGACTCCTTCAGTTAGAGAAAAGTGGCATATAAAAACCAACTCTACTTCTTCTTTTGTACACACTTCCATATTCTCCACTGGGGTGGCCTGAAATATTACTTTTAATGTGAATAAAGAGAGAACACAAATATACCTACATAAAACTGATGTAGAGAAATTTCACAAAGCCAAAGGGAGAAAAGAAACAGCGAAGAAGCTGCTTTTGCTCAAAATATGTTTACACTGTTCCAAAAGAATTAATTAATGCAGCAGGAGCATCAACAATACGGGCAAATAAAAGCAAACAGAAAGGAGTTCCAGCAACATGCAATTTAATGCTCTGCAATTAAAGTGCAAGTTCATGCCGGTTAATGTAAATGAATAACACAGAACCTTGGGAAACCCTTTGACTAAGTGTGTAAAAATTCATTAGCTTCACAGCTCAAAGAGAAAATTGCAACAAAAAACCAGCAGGCCAGAAGACCTCTACTGGCCTTTAAATGAAAATTATACCAAAGCAACAATACTAGCTTAACCAACTGATTCAGAGCATTGTGAAGAATCTGACATTTGCTGCAGACATGTATTGTTCCTGAGTGGGAGTCAAATTATGAACTATTTTTGTTTGCCAAAAGAAGGCATAGAACCATCTGTAACTCAACTATACACCTTTTATCTCCTTTCACTATACTTTGGTATTTTTAAGAACTGCAATTTTGAAAGAATTTCAATAAATGCACCTTGTCTGGCTTTTTAACAAAGATTACACATTAATTGTTTTGTAAACAAGGTCCTCACAGTGGGGTACAGAACAATAAATATTAATAACTGTATAAATATTCAATAGCATAAAGCTGGAAGCTATTATTTTCAACAATCACCTACAACTGATAAATGAAGTTTTCATGTCTTCCCACAAAATGAGTTGACTGAACTGATCTGAAAGACTTTGGATGGAAGGAATTTATACCAGCTTTTCATTGTGTTTTTCCTTCCCCCACCTGAGAAGTAGAATCATCAGAGATAATAAAACTTCAGTATAAACATGGCTATCAGCCAACCTTACCTTGATCAAACTCCCTTCTTACACAAATAAACCCTCTTGCTAGCTCAGCTCAATGCCATTCTTTGACCGATTATGCATGGCCAGTTTGGTATAGTGGTTAGGAGTGTGGACTTCTAATCTGACGAGCCGGGTTCGATTCTGCATTCCCCCATATGCGGCCAGTTGGGTGACCTTGGGCTCGCCACAGCACTGAGAAAACTGCTCTTGTCGAGCAGGAATATCAGGATGCTCTCATCTGGGTGACCTTTGGCTCGCTATAGCACTGATAGAGCTGTTCTGACCAATAAGTAGTTTCAGGGCTCTCTCAGCCTCACCCATTTCACGGGATGTTTGTTGTAAGGAAAGGAAAGGGAAGGCAAATGTAAGCCACTTTGAGACTCCTTTGGGTAGAAAAAAGCAGCATATAAGAACCAACTCTTCTTCTTCTTAATGGCAGCAGCATGCCCCAACACTTCCCATGTACTAGCAGGGGAAGAAATCTGTTAGCATGCACAGTCCACCCTGGAGTTGTGTGTGTGCATGCACAACTCCGAGGCAGACAGGTTCCACCATGCCACACTGTCGCAGCAAGGGGGGGCAGGGGAGCACAGGGGGTTTCACTGCATGAAGATGGGATAGTATCACAATGCTATCCCATTGTCATGGGGGTGAAAAATACTGTTAGGCCCTGTGGTGCCATGAAGTGCTATGGAGCCAAATAGAGAATTTTGTGTCCCTGCGGGGACACTTGTAGGCAGCACAGGAGCCAGGCCTGGAAGGCTCGGCTCTTCCCTCTATCCACAGGCCTGGCCCAGCATTGCCACTGATGGCACCCTTGTCAACACAGGGTACTGGAGACCCGAAAGTGGGGCAAGGCTGGGATGGTGCCAGAGTAGCATCAGTGTCATGTATCAGTAGAAATTTGCCCCACTGTTGTGTGACTGCTGACTGAGCTTTTTCCTCCTATGCATAATCGGTCATAGATATTCAATTCAAATTCCATGCTGAACAACTTTGCACCTATGCAACAACTATTTGTGGAATGAGGCCAAGCCTCATTTAAGACCAAGCTCCCTTTAAAGTTTGCATCTGATGGAGGGAGCTTTGACTCTAAGATGCTGCTGGATTTGAATTTAGGATTATGGTTAGAGTTGTCAGGTTCCTCTGGGCAGCTGATGGGGGATGGGAGCAGAGCTTACTGGGAGCAGATACTTTCATTACACGTTTCAGAGATGCACCCATGTGACGTCCAATGTAATCCAGAATTAGCTTCTACCATAGAGTTTTTGCCCAAAATTCAGAATGTTGGCCTGATGTCCCCAATATGCCTACATCACTTACCCATCATGTTAAAGACACATAGGCATGTTGCTGAAATGTTGGGTATTGTTCCATTTCTTCCCCCACCAACCAGCTGATCTGCAGCAGAAAGATGGGACCTGGCAGTGGGGGTCCCGCATACCCGCCAGGGGCTTTAGCATTCCTAATTGTGGTTGAGGCAGTAAAATGATTTACTTTTCAAACACAAATCACAGGTTGTCCTGTTTTCCCATACAGATTATCAGATCTGATTGTTTTCCATTTGCCAGGGAGTTCTTGTCCCATCAGACAGGGTCCCAGTATGAATACATGTGATACACTGGCAGTATACTGACGGCACAGCTCCTACTCTAATAACTCGGTGTGAGTAGGGTCTGTAAATAAAGGGGTTGGGCTAGTCTGCTGATGTCTCTAAGTGAAAAAGAAAAGACCTGAAGTATGAAATGTTCATGTCTCTATTTTTTTTTAATGAGATGAGAAAGGTGGTGGATGTGACATCCTCTTCTGATGAGCAGAGGATAGGACTGCAGTAATGGGTTCAAATTATGTGTAGAATGGTACTGGCTAGATATCAAAGAAAGAAATTCACAGTCAGAGTAGTTTAACAGTGGAAATGGCTGCCTAAGGAGGTGGTGAGCACCCCTCACTCTCTCAGTCTTTAAGCAGCAGCTAGATAGATACTTATCATGGATGATTAAGCTGATCCTGCATGAGCAGGCGGTTGGCCTATATGGGCTCAGGCTACTTACTGTGCCAGGCCAACCTTTTAGGAGGGTGGCATAATAAAATGTCTGCAGCCATATTTACACCAAAAGCGAGTCGCGTCTTCCTTGGCAGAGATGCCACCCTGCTAATGAATGCATTTTAAATTGTGGCTGTGTAAGAGAACTGGGATATTTGTGAGGTTGTTATGAATAGCAGTAGGCATCAATTCAGGCCCATTCAAAGCTTGTAGGCAACAACAAAAGTAAAACGCGCACAGACTAGAACATGTTATATAGTAGGCACTTCCTCAGTCCTAAAGCACAAACCTACAATAAGAAATGGAGTGTTTTTTTTTGTAAGCAAGTCTACCTCTTCTCATTATTCTACACTCATGGCCATCTTTAATGCTTCAGGCAGGAGGAGGGATTCCCCCTCTCTTACGCTCTGCTTCCTTTGATCATTGAGTACCTACCATGCCAGCTGCCGCTATTCCCATGTGTGGAAGATAACAGAAGAGGCTGTGGTTTAGCACACGCAAAAAATCCTGTTATGAACTCCCCAACAATACAGAGCCGTGCAAAGCAAAATATATTCCTTGTGGATCCCTGCAGTGATCAAGCTTAGGCCCAGAAGTCTGATATTTTGATTAGCACATAGCTTTCTGACTGTTGCTGTATGAAGAGAAATGGTAGCGTAAAATCAACCAAAATAAACTATAAAATGAATCAGATGACACACTGTGAAAGAAAAGACAAGATGGGAAATGCGTTTGTTAAATCTTTACTGTTCAAAATCTGCCTGGGGGTAATATTCTTGAAGGTTAGAGGTTTGTATGGCTTTTTGGATACTACTAAGCTTCTGCTCTTGTGGCGTCAACTGCCCTGTATGTCCCAAATGCCAATTCCATGCATCTCAAATATAAAACAAGTGAATGCACAGAAAAGATAGCACTTGGTGCCAAAGAATTAAAGAAGCAGAATATTTTTAAAAAGAGGGGGAGTTCAACAATAATAGGAATAAGATTTAATCTGCCAGGATAAGAAACAACATTCCTTATAGAATTTCTTTGTCTCACCACTGAAAGTATCCAGTCTTTTGTTCCTTTTCCCACTTGCCAAAAAAAAAAAAAAAGTCTGTGCATGGCCTCTAGTTTTCAATAAAGAAATAATGGTGGCAGGAGAAGCTGGCTGATTTCTGTCCCTAGTCATGTTTTTGTAATTACCTCCCCACGCCGTGTCTTCCTTTCTTTTATGAATTTATTTTTTTTAATTGTTTAAAAGTCAAAGTTGTGTAAAAGTTCTAAAACCTTATACAGACACCATATTGTAGAAATTCCCAATAGAAAGATATTTTCTGAAACTTCGAAATGTCTTTCCCCCTCCCTTTTTTATATGATCAACTTTACATGCATTGTGTTGGGACAGCTCTGCATGCCTCAAAGTCATTAGTACAACAGGATTAAATGAAGGGATATTGTATTTTTTTTTCTGCTGAAGTTTATAGAGTTGCAATTATATATTGAAGTTATTTTGCAAGATTCATTTTTCCCCTTAGCACAATTCCTTTTTCTAGCAGTATTACATTTGTAGTATTGAGATGAAAAATCTATACAATAAAGTTTATTTTTTAATTCTGCCTGTTCAAATTGAGTTTGTTCCAATCCTACTTTTTGATAGTAATTACAGGGGTAGTTTATAGGCAGCAAATACATAAAAACCCTTCCATAACATTCCAAATAGTAATTTTGCAGTGTACTGTCTGGTGGAAATAGATACTGGATTAGATTTCAAATGCATCAGAATGTGAAGGTATATGGTCTGTTCCCAAACAGAAAAGATGGACTATTTCTGTACAGAGGGGTAAACGCAAGTGGCTTCCTGCTTGCAAACATGGGGTAGTAAATCTCCTGCTTGCAGCCCTCCTCATACAGAAACACCTCCTGCATTTTCCCTCTGCCCCATCTCAGCTTTTTGTCTTCTGACGAGGCTGTAAGAGAAAGCAAAATGAACTTCTCCCTATACTCCTTAGCTTGTCAATCACAGCAAGCCACCAATCACAACACAGCAGTTCTCACCTTGACTAAAACTTTCTCCCCCCCCCCCAGCCCCATAATTAATTATTTTAAAAAGGCACTTTCATGTTGCTATGTGGTAATGCCACTACACAGATGCATTTTAAATTAAAAGATCAACACTGCCACATTGCTATGGGGAAATGCCAGGATGATACAGCTCTCCCCCCCCCCCTTTAAAAACAAATTCCTGTTTTTGGGACTTCATTTCTATCTGGGTGGATTTCTGAGATGTTGAACATGGTTCCTGGAGCCCAAAAAGACATATTGTGCTACTGGTTGGCTTTAAAACAGAGTGCTCAGATCTCTATATGATTGGAAGAAGGCAGCCCAATCACCTGCCTCCCCTCCTTTCCCAGCTCATTTCTCACCTCCAGAAAATGCAAACAGGGCTGTTTCTGCCTGCCCGAGTTGTGAGAAGGCTAGACAGGTAACTGAAGCCTAAAAAATATTTTGTATAACGGTTGGCTTTCAAACAAATGCTCAGACCCCTCTATGATCAGGAAAAGGCAGCCCAATCACCCTCCCATCCCCTTTTCCAAGTTCATTCCCCACTTCCAGAAAACAGAAAAGGGATTCTGTTTTGCCCGTCTGATCCCAAAAAGACTATGGACACTTTAAAGAAGGTTTTATTTCACATTTGACAATGTAGGTTTGTGGCAGCATTGGAAAATGGACCGCACCTTTAAAAAAAATTACTCAGAGCAGGAAATGGAGGGGAGAGGTCAGGTTGAGGGCAGGACAAAGCTGCCAAGAGTATTTCACATTTCCCCCTCCATACAGTATTATCCCTGGTTGCTCACTGATGAGACATGCGATTTAGGGTGGTAAATCCAGTTTTTGTGATTCCCAAAATTGCCTTCACTCCAAATATACCTTTACATGCATCCTAGTTTCTTTATCATACCACAGAAAGCATATCAAGCTGTTTGATTGACATCTAAATGTATCTTGGGCCCTTTAAATGCCTTGGTTTTCCAAAATATTTTCTGAATCCCAGTACCATACCAGTACTGGGATTCAGAAATACTGGGAAATACCAATATTTTCTGAGACTTTTATACCCAAACTAAAAACTACCAGGCGAGTGGGTTGCACATGCTGAGAAAGAACAATAGACCTATTTTTATCCTATTGAGAATTTGGAGAATAATTTTGGTGTGAAAAAATTACCCCTTTTTTCAATTTTAGCACTTTATCCTCTTTTGTATTGCTTGAACTATACCTTCTTGATGGCATGTAGGAAAGATTCTGTAGCAAATTTTAAATGTACAGAAATGTATTCCTGTCCTGAGTGTATGTATGATTTTTGCATTATTGGATATATCAGCTTTGTTTCAGCTTTATTTCTAAACTGTTATAATTTTTCTTTCCTGTAGGTCTACAGGACTATGTTTCCACATTGTCACTATGATTCACCACTAGGGTTGCTAATCTCAGAAATCTCCCAGAATAACAGCTGCCCTCCAAATGCCAGAGGAAAGTTCTCATAGAGAAAATGGCTGTTCTGGATTGTGAATTCTGGCACTAGACCCCAGTGAGGTCCCCTCTCACTTCAAACAATGGCATGTCCCCCATCAAGTCTGCCCAACCCAGGGTAGGCTACCCTATTTATCACAAAAGTTGAATTTCTACCTGTCATTTTATTCTGTTTTTAAGAAAAATAAAACCCTGCAGATAATGGCAATGACAAGGTTCTCAACCAAACCCTACACTAAATTCCTTGGAAGTAGGGAGATTTGTTCAAGGAGATTTAATTTCAAAATGCATAGAATTTCAGCAGCAGCAGCAGTAATAAAAATTAAATGAAAATGATTACATGGTGACATTACTATGTAACACTTTATTAATTGGTTATTAAATCACAATTAATTTTCATCAATCCCTTGCCTCAATCCAGCTCATGTTACTTCTGACACAGGTTAGTTACTTAGACATTGTTTAAATGAGACTTACCTAGTGTACACCTAATAAGAAGTCTATGCTTGTCTAAACTTACTTACAGGTATGAATGCATAGGACTGTGTTATTGTTCAAAATGAATTTAAAATTGGTTATGAGCCACTGTACACATTTTTTGGAAGAAAGCTAAGCAGTAACCTAAATAAATGTCTTTTTCTTGTGTGAGAACCAGTGGCCCTGTTTTTAACTTTCCATTTCAAAGGTTGCTTATTACATATTTATTTCTCATTTTATATGGTAGTATAGATCAGCACCAAGGCTGAACTCCAAAGATACTTTCTAAACAGTACGGTCCATTGAACTCGACAGGATTTAATTCTGAATGAACATATTTGGACTGGATAGTGAATTGTCCACTTGAAATTTTAAAAATTACAGTTTTAGCCTGATGTTCCATGCCCTTCATGTTCCTATGATTGTATGCAAAATGAATATAAATACAATAATTTTATATGGTCTTTTAGGTTATAATATAATTATAAGGTTGCATTCAATACTAAATGAATTCCACACCCCGAATGTTGCTGACATGGTACTAAGTAAGTAATGAAACTTGTATTGTTTACTGGAAGAAAGTCTTTAATTTTTAACTGCAAAACTAACATTTCCAGCACTCCTATTAGCAGGACATATTAATGACAATGTGAAGCTTGAAACTGTTACGTGTGCTTTCCCATTTTAGCATTAATTTGCTAGAGGTCGTGAAACACTTGTTCTTGGTAGCCATTTGTTTAATGAGACATTTTCATATTAGTGAATGAAGTAGATTGCAGGCAGGATTTTGTTTTCCTTTTATTTCCTTCATTAGGGAGACTATTATGGCTGTATATGAGGCCAGATGGAAACCATAACATCTTTTTTATATGCTACCTTCCCTTTAATGAAGCCACAGGACAATATCAAATCCGCAGGCATAGCAGAGTTTTAATATAATCGTTGATTGCACCACTCTCATTTTGTGATAATCTGCAATATGCAAATTCACAACACTCTTCAATGTGAGTATACCTAAGAACACTAGAAACATTTTCTGGAAATTTTAAATTTGCATGAAGCCCTTTTAGTAAAGAAACAGTCTCTTGTATTGAATGCTGTTCACTTAATTTCCAGTTGGACTTGAAAAAACTTTAAACAACATTGCCATTTATTTGAAATAAGTAGCAACAAGGGGCTCTTCTCCTTCTTTGTTTAATGATATTCAGCTATATTGCTTTGGCATTAAAGTCTAATTCATATTGATTTCCATCTTCAAAAATAATGTTCAGATATGGTTATTATCACCATTAGTGTGTGATTCCCTATATAGGGTGTGAAATGGTCTGCTATTGCCTGATCTTGTCAGATCTCAGAAGAAAAGCAGGGTTGGTACATGGATGGAGGACACCAAGGAAGACTCTGCAAAGGACAGCAATGGGAAATCACTCCTGCTTCTCAGGGGTGTTGAAAGCCCCTTGCTGGAGTTACCTTAAATTGTTTGGCACTTGACAGCCTGTAGTCATTTACGCCACTCTGTTGGGTCATATCAAAGTTTGAATATACTAAGTCATGTCCTACAATGTTAAAAATTAAACCATAAAACCAGTTTATTAAAATTACTGCAATATGCCCCTCAGTTCACCAAAGGGTTACTATATCTCATATATTGGCAACTTTCATTTGTAACAATATCAAAATAACTTATGTGTGTAAATCAAAATTAGTAGTGCACAGGACAAGATTCACAAGGATCACAAATAAATACATAAAATTGTACCAATGCCCTGAAAAAAAATGTTTTACTTTTTCTGGTAAAAATGAAAGTTAGGTGAAAGTGCAATATTTACTTTCATATCAAGCTAAAAATTATTTTAGTATTTTAAGAGCATTAAATATTTTGTTTCTATCTTATCTTAGTTAGCATATAAAACTGAACCTTTGAACATGTTTATCTAACAGTATTAATGCCTCAGTTTCCCCATGTGAATATGCCAAGTATTACCTAGAGATAAGGAAATTGCTGCACCCGAGGCTGCCTTAGGAAAAGTAACTTAGAGTTCTTGCCCTCTGAGAGGTAGAATTAAAAATATTAAAACAACAAAAGTATGCTATTATTTAGAAACTTTTACCAAGTTTCATATAATCACAAATGGGCCAGCAACATATATACACACATATGTTTGATGGCTGGACAGACATCTGATGGAGAGGCTGATTCTGTGAAGGTTCAGGGGGGTGGCAGGTTAAAGTGGATGAGAAATAGGGTTGTGTCCTGCATTGCAATGGGGTTGCACTGTCTTGGCAGTGGGGTAGGAGTGGGTTAACTTTTTCTGTCATGTTGGGAGTCTTGAGTCTTTTAATGGGGGTTTTAATGGAGGTTTTAAGACTATTGTTACCCACCACAAGCCTGTTAGAGAGTGGCAGAAAATAAATTGAATTGATATGATATGAGATATGAGATGATATGAGATCATATGAGATGATATGATATAAGCTGTTTTGAGTCCCCATTGGGGACTCAAATAGCATATCAAATAAATTTTAAAAATCCCCTACATCACAGTCATTTATTCATTGTTATGCCAACCTCAAAGGTTTAGTTTCTCAACAACTTTGTGTTCTTCTGGGTGAGTACACAAGCAGATTTTAAAGTGGAATTTTAAAAGATTTTGACACAAATACTGCTATCATGGAATAGGGTGTGCAACTGAAGGGTACACTGTGTTGAAGCTGTAAACAACAATAGATTTTTCTATATACCCATGGAGTGGAAACCAAATTTACATGTATCTTGAATTAGGACCATGACAACCAATGAACCTAATCTTCATTCTGAGAAGCCTGACTCTCTTGCAAGAAACAAAGAACCATTCAACTACTACCCCACTTTTTGTCAATCTTAACTTGCTTTATTCCTGTGAGCCACTCATGCAGCTTTGATCCAATGCCTACATTCATGACTTCACCTTCATTCATGTCCTTTGTCTTTTAGAAGTTTTATAATGTATGCCATCACTTCAGAACTGGCTCACTGCATGTCATTCAGTAGGTCCTGTACCTTTAAAACAAACTATGCTTCTCATGGTATTCTGTGCATATGCCCAACTGAAGGCCTATTTTCTGACCGACTGTGCATAATCACCCATAAGGGGGATCTTGTTTGATTGTCACAGGGTGAAACAGAAAAAAGTATCTTCCCAAAATGACTTGGATTTGGAACAGAGAAGACAGCTGGTGGACAAACAGGTCAATTTTTCTCATTAAGGTGCAGAGAAGATCAGCTGCTGCATCCTGCCTGCCCTTGCCACCTCTTGCAGGGATGGCAAAACAGTCTTATCAGGTAAGGTCATTCTGCATGGCAGTATGCAATTTCTGCCTCGCCTCTTCATTAAGCCACAGGGGTAACTAGAAAGAATCCAGCAGCTCTTCATCACTGCTGTAGCAGACAGTATCAAAAAAAGGCTGTCAAGGGCTCATTTGAAATTCCAGGCAAGTCAGAAAACAATCAGTGTGTGCTGGTGCTCCCTTTCACCCTCTCTCTCTTCCTCTCTCCCTCTGATTTTCCTTATTTTTCCTCCCTGATCACTGTTAGTATGAAATATTTAGTCTATTTTTTTCCAGCTACAGATCTACAGATAGCCTTTTTCTGGGAGAAAAAGATCGTCAAGGAAGATAATTTTATTTTAGAAATGTCTTCCCTATTTAAGGAAACATTCTATTTGGTTCTTTGACTAAATGTAATCATAACACAAGGCTGTTTCTTTTTCTGCTCTGTGCCCACACACACCTACACCTTCCGGGACAAGTAAAAAGGAAGGCAGATATTGGGTTAAGGGAGGAGATTCACTTTCCCCCAGTTTTCTCTCTATAATGGTTTTATTGATTCCCAGGCTATTTATTAAATTATATTAAATGTTTCATCTCATTTTGTTATCTTAAGATAGTGCTCAAATTGGTGAATCATTAAGATAAGAAGAATATACTAACATAAAATATAATAAATCAGACCCAGGTAACAAAATTAAGTTCACAATTTGTAGGAGGTTGTATCCAGCTCAAAAGTCTTTGGGCTGGATCCAACCTCTGACAAATTGAATATATTCACAAAAGCAGTTTTTCCTATTAACTTCTCCTTCTATGGCAGTATCCTGGTCCCTCCATATTTCCTGCAGAACGGTGGAAATCAACTACCCTCAGTCTGGCATAAAACTGCTGCCCATGTGTATGGTCCACTGATGTCAGTATGTTGACCTGACATCTACAGGGATTTCTTTTCCATGTTGAGTTAGAGAGATAAAATGACCTGGCTATTTAGACAAGGCATAGAGTAATATTGATCTGTCAATTTTTTTAAAAAATAGAGTTCCTGTTTTGATAACTTGTAATAACTTTGACAACTTCTATACTTAGGTGATAACCTCTTACTCTCTACTCCCTTCCCCATTGTGGGGAAATGTTTCCCCTCTAAAGAAGAAGAGTTGATTTTTATGTCCCATTTTCACTGCCTGAAGGAGTCTCCAAGATGCCGTGTGAGGTAGGTAGGGCTGAGGGAGCTCTGACACGATTGCTCAGTCAGAACAGCACTTTCACCAGATTAGATGCCACCACTATTAACCACTACACCAGGGGTAGTCAACCTGTGGTCCTCCAGATGCTCATTGAACACCAATTCCCATGAGCCCCTGCCAGCAAATGCCACTCTGGCTCCTTGTTCCACTCTTGTCACATTCATTTTGATTTACAAAGAGGAGAAGCATGGATGGAATCCAACTTTGTATAGAATTCAGAACTTATTCAGTTAGAAGATGTTGCATTTCTTATTTTAACAGAAGTATCTTATTTGTGTTTTCCCTAAAACAATTGGATTGTTTTTCTTGGATTGTTATCTTTGGAGTTCACTACCTTAGTTTTTAGAAAGTAGACATTCTCAGTCTATGAGTCTGTGAAACTTTCCACCTTCCATTCTTAGGTGACTGAAGCTCGACTTTACGTACACATATTCCAGCAATTTTGTTTTTGATTTCTCCTTAAAGCTAGGCAGAGGTCCTTCTGTTCCATAGAAGGATTCCCCTTCCAATTTGGCTTAATTTGGGAGCAAGCACCTGACTGCCAAAATTCTCTCTGCCCTAGTTGATCAGCCCAGTACTCTTGCAGGAGTTTCTCCTCAGATGAGTGTTTCAGCTGAGGCTCTGTCAGACCTTCTTCCTGAGCAACCTCAGGCTCAGCTGTGGCTGAACTACTTGCCTCCAGCCCACTGCCAGTAATACTTACTCCCACTCAGCTTAGCCAGCCAATAACAGGGCTTAGAGCCTGCTTGTAGGCCTCCCCTTAGATCCTTTTTCTCCAAGTGCAGTCAATCACAACTTTCCATTAAGACTTGTAGGAAAGTCTCATTTTCTGAAAACAAACCCCACCTATCACCAGATGGATTTCAGTTTCCCTGTCTTATTTATCAATTGTGCATCACCAGAATTGCTTTCTGAGAACTGTCACTATTACTGAAGTAGCGAGATCTGAAGAGATTGTATCATTGCAGAAGACAGAATTGTCTCATTTATACAAGACTTTACCAATGTGTAGCCCCATTTCTTCAATTCAACCTGTAATTTCTGCCCCAGAAATGAATGCAGTCATCTGAACTCAGATTTACCACCAAACTCAACCAGTTCTCATAAAATAATGTTATTATACAACCTGTTTAATTAGTATAAGAAACACACACAAAATATCAATGTACGGTTAATTGCATAGATTTTTGCTGACCACTCTAAGCGTTGCCTGAGGCCAAAACAACACATCATTAATGACAGCCCAAATCATTTGCTTTCTTAATAATGCAGCAAGTTCTACACCATTTTGCCACTCTGGACGTTTTTGGAAATTGTTGTGAATGTAGAAATGAAAAGAAGCCATCAGAAAACAGACAACACTACTGAATTAGTATCAGTAGTCTATGATATCCTATTCTTCCCAATGTACTTTTTAAAAAATCATTTACTCAAAACAAAAACATTTCCTGTCCTCTGAAACGAAAGATAGGATGAACTAACAATGATTGGCTTAATGCTACCAGAGAGCTGATATCTGAGTTGAAGTTTGAATGCGAAGATCCCACTTATATTCTTAGCTACTTCATGAAATACATGCTACAAGATCTATGCCTGTATGGTCATAATACATGGAGTATTGTTCCTATGGCTTTTGGATATTGGGGAATCATTCAGGGTGAGCACTGGTGGATGATGCATTGCAACATGCAGACTCCAAGTCAGGGGTAGTCAAACTGCGGCCCTCCAGATGTCCATGGACCACAATTCCCAGAAGCCCCTGCCAGCGAATGCTGGCAGGGGCTTCTGGGAATTGTAGTCCATGGACATCTGGAGGGCCGCAGTTTGACTACCCCTGCTCCAAGTCATCAGACAAGAGTGAGGTGTGGGTTTCAAGAGTTGGTAGGAAGCTGCCAGCCTTGCAGTGCACTCTAGCATAGATCCAGATATTGCAGCTGACATAGTTCCAGTAGGGCTAGAAACTCGGAGTTATTGCTAGGTTCCAGGATCTATGTACAGCACAGTACATTGCCTTATCCTCTAGTCCATGTGGGTGAGATGAAGTGCCTGGAAGCAGTATTAGTGACTGATTTTGTTCCCTCCTGTTTAGAAGCAGGGGGAAATGAAGAAGACCACTGAAATGGCTCACAGACATTTTAGGCTAACGCTGGACAAGCACACCCACTTCCTGCCCTTCAAAGCAAGGGGGAGCAAAATGGTTGGTGCACCCATCCACTGTTAGCCTGAAATGCCTGACAGCCATATCAACATTCCAGTTTTCTCACCCTCTGCTTCTAGTGGAGTTCAATGGCTTCCAGGTAAACCCATCAAGCCATTAGGTATCAATGGCCAGCACCCACTTCAGCAGTTCATTTCATCTTCCGCACTCCCCAGTTTACTTCTAAGCTGGAGGGAACAAACTTGATCGCTGAAATGGTTCACAGCCATTTTAGCCCACTGTGGGATGGGTGCACCCATCCACTGCTAGCCTGAAATGCCTGGTAACTATTTCAGAGATCCATTTTACTTCCTCCCAATGGGAGGGAGTGAAACTAATCACTGAGATAGCTTCCAACCATTTTAATTGATTGGGGGGGGGAGTGAAATGGTTCACAGCTGCTAGGTTTAAATGACCTGAACCCACAAATCAAACCAAACCAGATGAAAGTTCAGGAAATATTCAGGGGCACAAACCCAGCCAATTTTGTTGCAAAATTTGGTTCATGCACTAGTTCATGCCCATCCCAACTTGGGATCAGCAGTGCTTGGAGGATTTTGTTTCAGCCCAGCAAGTGGCTATTGGACACCTCAAACTGTTGGTGGCATTAGCTGAAGACATGGAATGCAGCAGGCAATCAATGGAAGTCCACTTTGACACCTGTTGGCAGCAATCTGTGGACTCTGCCAGCCTCCCACAGCCCCTCCCCCAACTCTACTGGTATGGCAAAGGGCAAACCCTATGGCTGGCCTTGGTTGTGTTGGTAGGAGTCATATTTCTTTTGTTCACCTGGAGTGATTTGTCTGGAAATCCTCATTGCTTAATATGGACCGTACTTCTGGGCGGACCTGCTTGGGATGCCTCTTGGTATGCTGAGCTCCATGCCCCTCATTCTGCAGCTTCCATTCTGTGTTGAAACTGGGCACTCTGATTCTGGGCAGAGTGTTGCCATCCCCATCCTCCATATGATCACTGGCTCATCTGCTAACTCCCTTTCTGGTCACGAACATTCAAAAGGCAGCATTTTGGATCATAGGGAGAAAGGCTGCACTTTCTCTTCATATTGGACCATGCTGATGTGCCAGCAATTACCTGGAAGAAAGGAGAGGTGCCAGCACACTGGTACCTACTCTCCTTCCCCTTGCATTGGTTGAGCCCATGGGAAAGGTCATGTGCTCAGGGCTAGAAAGTAACAGGCGGTGTCGGTAGAAAAGGATCCCAGAGCTTCCAGAGTTGTGTGTAAAGCACATTAGTTTGGATCCACTAGTGCATGAGCACAAACAGAACTGTATACTTCTGCTGGCATAAACAATAGAGAAGCGCTTGAGCAAAACACAGCATTTCAACATAATTTTTCAATAAAATACCTATGTGCATATGGAAAGCACAATAGATTGTTTACAGGATTTTATTTAATTTGCTTTAAAAATTGTCGCAGAAGAACTACCCTGAACTATGCCAGAAAAGAAAGGGATACAATTGCTTTCACTTAATGAGATAGTGAGAAGTAATTTTAGCATTTCTGCTTATGCAAAGACGGTTGCACAGCTGGAAATCTTTCATGGGATCCAACCCGCTGAGCTCCTTGGATGATATGAAAATGATAGTGAAGATATTCTTGTATATTTTCATGGCTATTTTTTTAAATCATTGATATTCCTCTCCTTTACCAGTAGATCTTCAGCCAGTACAAATCACCAAAGTATCTTCAAGGCTAATGGTCATTGCTGAATTATACTTGCTGGAGGATCATAGCTTTCAGGGATTGTCTCCCAAGGAATCCCCCCCCCCCTTTCATATCCCAGTGCTCTGGGGCAGCTTCTGTTTTACACTCTTCAGCACACAGCCTGCTGTTGGCAGGATGGAGATGATACCAGCATAAAACATTTTTCTTTCTTTCTAGTATCACCCCTCCATGACCCAACTCTTCAGAGGCCTTTCTAGCAATGGAGAACCCCCCCCCCCTTTAATGACATACTGAACCCACCCCAGAGGTTTGCCACAGTAGAAAGATCTTTGTTTCCTTTGAATCGAAGCTGCAAAAACCTGACCTATACTTAATGAGTGAGCACCGAGAGAGTTCTGAATTTTTAAAGGCAACCCAGAGGGCTTCCCTTACTCTTTCTGCTGCACTCAGTACAGACTATTTGGTGACTGGCTGGATGCAAATCTCATTTTAAGACAAATGGTTCTTTTTCCCCTTCTCTGATTTTCTTAAGCAACTTTCTCAAAGGAAAAATAACAAGCACCTTCCTTCTCCTACAAGGAACTCAGTGCCAGCTGATGGGGATAGGAATTAGGCCACTGCATAAAGATTCCCTTTTGGGCTGTGATGTTGCTTTTCCAGACAGAACAGGTTAGAGTGGAAAATTGGCACCTGCAGCCATGTCCTGTCGTTCTGGTGCCTGTTTTTCACATGACTATTTCTGGGGGTTTCCACAAGCACAATGAATTACCACACAACAATTTCCTTTGATTCTCCCACTCACGATCCAGCATTATTTGACAATAAATCAAAAGACTTACCAGGTTCCAAAGGCCTTCTGGGTGACTAGGGCCCATAGAACTCTGTTACCCTAGTCCCTTTCTCTTGGTAAAGGTAAAGGTATCCCCTGTGCAAGCACTGGGTCATATCTGACCCTTGGGGTGATGCCCTCGAGTGTTTTCATGGCAGACACAATATAGGGTGGTTTGCCATTCCCTTCCCCAGTCATTACCGTTTACCCCCCAGCAAGCTGAGTACTCATTTTACCGACCTCGGAAGGATGGAAGGCTGTCACCCTTGAGCTGGCTGCTGGAACTGAACTCCCAGCCTCATGGGCAGAGCTTTCAGACTGCATGTCTGCTACCTTACTACTCTGCGCCACAGGAGGCTCTATTTTGTTTCAACCCAAGAGGCTCTATTTTGTTTCTTTTTTGTTTCTCTTGGTAGCCATGCCCTTTCTCCAAATACTTGTCCTTCCAATGGCATGAGAGTTTTCTCTTGAACATCTAAGGATGTTTGAATACCTGCTGCTTTCTGGCAGTGGTCTGGGAGGGGCTATTGAGACATGTACTTGAGGCTGGAGCAACAACAGAGAATTGGGATGTGGAAGGGGAGGATGCTTCTCTCTATTCTCTGAATCACTACTGACAGAGTCCTCCTCTCTAGAGAGGATTAGTGACTGCTGGTCTCTCTGGGCAGTGCTAACAAATCTTTTGAATCTGTGGGGAGAGCAAAAGATCAGGGAAAGGAGGCTCCAAGACCTCTGATGATACCTTGTTAAGGTTGGGCTCCAGTGGGCTAGCAGGATGGGTTTGGTGCCCATGGACAAGGGTCCAGTGGCAAAAAGGGTTGGGGTACCTTTCCCCCATACACACCATGAGCATCCTTCAAACCCTCTTTTACCCTCTTGGAACTCAGGAAGGATGGAAGCATATAAATGGGGGAGACTTTTTGGGAGGGTCTGTAATTGGGACCACAAAACCTAATCCCACCCCAACATGGAGATATGTGGAAGATATGTGGATCCTAACATCCAATATGGAAGCAGCCCTAGAGGTAGAAGTTTTGCTTAGGAACATATTTAAAATAGTCCCCATGCATAATGGCAGTGTATGAACATATGTAAACATTTTGATTCATAAGCACTTGCTTGGGCAAAATAAAATCCCTCTAAACAGTCCTTATTATGCAAGACAGTTTGCATCACTAATCACTTTGAATAGAAAAACATGATTACCATTCATCTGATGGGGCTGGGGTGTCCACCAAGCTGTTGTCCTGGAGAAATCTCTTGTCATACCTGTCTGTCTGTCCTTTATAAGACTGGGGGGTGGTTGTGATCACAGAAAGGATGCTTGCTTTGCTTCCACTGTTTGATTGAAAGATGTCTGCCCAGTGCCAATTCTGCACAGCAGTGGCTGCACCAGGCTGTTGCTGCAAACCTGAATGCTCCACAACATTATGTGTCCCCACGGGGGACACAATTCAGTGCCAGATCTTCTCTGACACTGAAATCTGCCCCCCCCCCCAGGAAACACAGGAGTGGCAGAATGGTTCTGCCATGCATGGGGTGTTATTTTACAGGAAGGTGGGAGTGCATGGAATGCAACCCCACCTTCTTGCAAAATAAAAATTATCTGGTCTACCCTGCAGTGCAGCAAAACACTGTGAAGCCAACTGGGGCATTTTTTGCCCCCCCCCCCTGTGCCATCATAGGGCAGGCCTACTGCATGACACGCCCTGGTGGCCCCCGCGATGGCTAAGGGAATGTGGGTTCTTCTGTGTTTCCTTAGCCCGGGACAACTGAGGGCATGATCTACAGCAGGCCTGGTAAGGGCCTGCCCAGCGACTGCATCGTGTGTAAGCGGAGATTAACCCCACTTCCATATGACTGTCTTCTTGGCCTTTTCTGCCCATGCGTTATTGACCCAGGTGAAGTTTCCCTGCACTGGCTTGCTCCTGAATCAGTCCATAGACTCCTGTACCCTCAGCTGTCTTTTCCAGAGGGAGCACTGCAGAGGGGGGGGGTGTCCTGGAATTGGGATCTTAAAAACATAATCTATCCTCAATTTGGTGTGACCGAGGATGTGTGAGTGTTATTGTTAGGTTCCCTGCAGGGGTCCACTTTTGAACCTGTGCCTGTCATCTCCCTAAAAAATACTCTCCTGCCTTGATCTAATTCTGTCATGTTTTCAATGTCATCATGACACTGGTTCTGCTGAACTTGCAAAAATGCTTTCCACCTTCAGTGTCTACTGCAGAGATTCTTGAGAACTTTGATTCTATACATTCCTGAACCTCCTGAACCTTCACTGGTCATTACCCTAAAAAAACATTCCTGAGGGCAGCTCCTTTGGGGGCCATAACTCATACCCTATGAATCCAATCATTACTTGACTTGGAGGGCAGGTAAAGGAGAGTCAGCTGGAGACTGCCTGCATGTTTGTTGTCTTTGGCCAATCAAGAAAGCTAGGCACCAAAGGAGAAATAATGATTCTAAGTGGCTAATCTTTCTTGGTGGGAAATTGCTATCTGAATCCAGATATGGAAATTAATAACATTCTATGGAACTGAGTATAATGATTGGCGGGGTGCGGGGGGAATACACTCCTAGCAGTGTAATTCTAAGAATACTTACCTGAGAATAAGCCATACTTGGTAGATATCAGTAGAATTCTGAGTAGACTTGGTTAGGATTTTGCTGTAAGGCACCTTCTCACATGCTGGATAATGCACTTTCAATCCAATGTACTTTGTGACTGGACTTCACTGTGTAAATCCTCCTATAATTACTCAAATGCATTGAAAGTGGATTGTAAGTGCATTATTCAGCGTGTGAAAAGAAGCTTAACCACACATATACATACCTCATTTGCTAAGTTATAGCTCATTAATTGATGTTTTGTAGCTCAACATATGAACTTATTCTTCTAATAGTATTTGTGATGGCTCACCCTGAATCTCAGGGAAGATAGATGTTAGAATATGAATTAATGTATTCTCCTCTTTACCAGGTCCATTCCAAACAGGACACAATCCATTCGAAAGTTCAGACTCATTTTGGAACTGTCTCAATCCAGCACCAGCTTTCAGCAGTGTGCTGCTACCAGTCCTCCTTGCCGCCTGCTGTCCCCTTTCTTAGTCCTATCCTTCTGAGGACAACACCTGGTGGCAGCAGCAGGCTCATCATTAAGAACAGCAGTCGTTATTTTCAGAAGCATAGAAACTCCCATGATACTCTACCGTCACATCTCTTCTGTTGTGGATCCTCTCCTCTATACATATTTGCACTACAGAGAGACAGGGCCATTCTGAATCAAGCTCAAGGGAGATTGCTTTTATATTTGTAATTCAATATAACACAGCACAGTACAGTTATAAAAGTCGTACAATACAACTTTTGGGGGGTATTCTTCAGAAGTCTCCCATTCAAATATAAGCCAGGGCCGACCATGTTTAGCTTCTGAGATCTGATAAGACTGGGCTAGCCTGGGTTATCCAGTGTGCACATGTGTGAATGTGTGTGTATAAAAAGAGATGTGAAATGACATGAAAGATCTGGCTGTGATTTTTCAAATCAAATTATTTTCAACATGCAGTGCTTCCTTCACATAGAAAATTTGATTCTCTGTATTTATGGAGTGATGAATATTCACATGTGTGAATTCATCTTCTATCTTCCTGATCAAAAATGTATGGAGTATAACCCCACATTACCCTCTATCCTTCCTCTTGTTTTGACAAATGTTCCTTCCGCAGAGGGACAAAGGGGGAATTCTCAAGTCTTTCTGTGATACAGTTTGGGACTAAGCTCTGTGTGTGTGTGTGTGTGTGTGTGTGTGTGTGTGTGTGTGTGTGTGTGTGTGTGAGAGAGAGAGAGAGAGAGAGAGAGAGAGAGAGAGAGAGAGAGAGAGAGAGAAGAACCATCTTTTGCTAAAAGGAGACCTTTTTAGCTATTTTTGCTTGGAGACAGTATCTCAGGCTGTGATATACCTTTAAACGACAATTCATTCAACTGGGAGGGGGGAAATGGAGCACTACAATTGACAGAGCCATACTAGCTCGATTGGCGGCTTATAAAAGTGTCTTATATTTTGCTCTAAATGAGAAAAGACCTTGAAAGGCACATATGAGTAATAAATCCCTCCAGCAGTGCCTTAGAAGAATAAAGGGGGGGGGGAATACTTGAGCTCCTTTGAATGATGCTTCTTCCAATAAAGCTCTGTCTTTAAAAGGCTGCTCTGGAGCAGAGAGACTAAGCTTTTGGCACATTATAATGAGATGAGATGGCAATAAGGATGTGAACGGCATAGCTTCGGAGTATAGAGTGGATGAGATACAGCCATATCCAACTGCTTAATAGAGGGTTACTCTCCCTTCCCCCCACCAAGCTTTACGTCTCTAACAGGAGCTTCCTCAATAACGATTCACTAGAAATGAAGTGAAAGAGAAAACTGCCTGACAAGTGAACCGTCTCTGTGTCCCTGTCTCTAAGAATAGCATAATCCCATCTTTTCATAATACACTGACATTGCCCAGAACTTCAATGCCACGATTAAGAGGGAAGGGGGTGGGGAGGCTCTGCCTTCTCTATTTGCTTTTTTAAGGTCCGGCAACCCAATTGAAGCTCCTCTGGTAGCTGCTAAAAGCAAACCACCGCTTCTTACCACCACCTGGTGCTCCTTCGATGTAAAGGGCAGGGGAAAACAGCAATGTGAAACCTGCGTAGATCTCCTCTTCCCCCCACTCCCCTCAGCTCAAATAAGAGGGCAGGATTAGGCTAGCCAGAAGGAGCATGATGTGATTTAGTTCTGTTTGATGATTCTGCCCTGGTAAATGTCAGAAGCCGGGAACAGAGTATTAATAATCATTTGCGTTCAGTGTAGTAAATGCAGCTCTCCAAAGAGAGCATATGAATGTGCAAAAGGAGACTTGATGGTAATGCCGTTGAAATAATAATATGTTCTCTGTTTAAAGAAAAAGGTGCAAGAGAAACTGACTCCAAAGAGATTTGACAATTTGCAGGGGGTTATTTAAAAAAAAAAAAAAAAGCAACCACTGGTATCTATTCAACAAGGCAGATAGAGGCAGTTTGCATGAGCAGCGATTCCATGTTAATCACTTTGTATTTACTGCAGCCCGAGAAAGGCGCATTTGTTATGCAGACAGTGTTCATTGTCGTAGCTTGATCATTAATGCAGTGCTGCCAGCCACAAAATGAATTAGTGCTCTGAATACTAAAACCATCTCCTGAACGAGAGTGTGCCACAATAACACTTGTGATATTCAAGTATACTGTTGCGTTGGGCAGAGGTGACGCTTGTGACCTCTGCTAACTATCATTTTATTTTGTGAAGATCGCTTCTAAGAGTAGGGAAAACTCCCCGGAAGGGTTGACAATTGGAAGACAAAACAATCAAGACCATTTAATGTTCCCATGGGAAGTTTGTATTCTTCCCAGAACCCAAGAGAGAAAGTGAGAGAGAGAGGCATTGTTTCCCATGCCTGACCACATCCATTTTTTAATCAACAATTTATCATCTCCCCTTGTGGCTGGATGCTTTGAATTTCTGCAATTCCAAGCATTCTGTAGCTCTGCAGCAGCGCTGTGGAAAGGGCATGAATACAAAACACTGAGGAATCAAAGCCCTGCTGTGTCCATGAAGAGATGTCAGAGACATGTGCAAAGGGAGGGTAACAAAGAGAATGCCACCTGTCACTCGGAGCAGTTTCCTACTGCTTTGGATGTCACTGTGTCATAAGAGTATTAGTGCTCCTTTCCAAATGCTTGGCTG
This sequence comes from Paroedura picta, assembly GCF_049243985.1. Lineage (NCBI taxonomy): Eukaryota > Metazoa > Chordata > Lepidosauria > Squamata > Gekkonidae > Paroedura > Paroedura picta. Next base: position 80,996,475 of record NC_135374.1, on the reverse strand, counting down.
CCACTGTGAGCTGGAGCTTTTTTGCCACACAGATCAGTGAACTTTCACTGAACTAAAAAATTAAAACAAAATAACCGATTAGGCCAAGTCCTGAATTCTTTCGCTGTTTACACATCAGCCTTCAACTTTCATTCAAATAGTGGAGGTTCAGAATTTTATTTGCCTCAAGGAACATGCTCACAACAAGGATGCCTGTTGTTATGTGAACATGGGATGATCCCGAGAAACCATGCATCACTAAAAATGCCAAATGAAGGCTTATTCTCTCACTAAGGGTACATCTGCACAGAGTCTTCTATCCGTCTTGTCATGCCATGCCACCACTGAAGTGAAAGTTCAGGGAAATGCCAAAAGAAGGAACAATACTGTGTGAGAGAACCACTACATTCCAACTTGGTTTTGTGCATAGAGATCATTATTCTCTTCTTCCTTCCAATAATTGGAAGTTTGCAGATAACCATATCTCATTTCATTGCAATGCCCATAGGAACACTAGTGTGGAAAATAGCTACAGCATCTATTCTATGTTGTCACTTCTTCTATATGTTAACCTCAGCCTTCTCCTTCTAGTCTTCCAGCTATGAGTGACAATGAGGTAAATACCAAAGGCATTTAAAGGGCTCACAGTAAAGGGCTTCTGCAGTCAGAAAGTTCACTCCAAAGGCATTTAAAGGGACTGAGAGCCCTTTCCCTTCCCTCTCATTTGCTCACTGCCTCTTTTTAAATATGTGCCTCACTCATACAGGTTCTATCCTCCAGCCAGTGTCTTCTCACTCTGAACAGCCACAGCCAACTTGTCTTCCAGCCAGGCTGTTTGAAATTTCCTGATGCTGTTCAGGCCTTGAGGTCCTACTGTGAAAGCCACAAATTGTAAACCATCTTGATTTTCTGTAAGGTAAAAAGTCAAAAAATAAATAGCTCTTTGCTAAGGATGGTTTTTATACCTCGCTTTTCACTAATCAAAGGAATCTCAAAGCAGCTTACAATTGCCTTCCCTTCCTCTGAGAGAAGCTGAGAGATTTCAGACAGAACTGCTCTGTGAGACCAGATCCAACAGGACCACAACTTGCCCAGGATCACCCAGCCGGCTGCATATGGAGGAGTGGAGAATCAAACCCGGCTCTACAGATTAGAAGTCTCCGCTCTTAACCATTCTCTGTGCAGGACATGACTATTTATTGTACGGTTCTTACGTGAAGGTGTGATTTCTTTGGGGGCAAATGCCCCTCTGTAAAACAGATTTGTGTATTATTCAGGACATTCCACATCTCTCTGTCATAATAGTTATACCCAAGCAACATGGAACCTGACAAAAGGGAAACAGGTTCTATGTTGCTGCAGCAACCTATGAATTTTAATTTGAAAAGGTTATAGAAGTTATTGTATTTCACAAAAGACCTGGATAGCCCAGGCTAGCTTGATCTAAATAGCTCTCAGAAGCCAAGCAGGGTTGGCACTGGTTAGTATTTAGATAGTTAATCAAGGACTACAAGAAAAGACAAAACTGAATTAAGAACCAAAAGGTTCTTCTCTTACGTTATCTAATATAAAACATAAATATTACCAAATATATATTTAAAAGTACATGAATGTATTGCAAATTAGATAAAAATGAATGCAGGCCTGAATAGCAGCCCCAAATCAGAATAAAATAATACAGTGATTTCAAACATAAGTCATTCATGACCCTGACCAAATGACTTCTTCAGTGATCATACAAAGAGCAGCCCTGAATCACCCAGGGCCACCACAAAGCCAGGGAGCCAGTGAGAAGATATGGCATCAGGTCAAGGCGCACACACACCAAAAGGCAACATACATAGGGGCACTAGGGGAAATGGGGCGAAGCCTGCTGGTAGCTTATAAATGGCCACATGCTCAGCCTGGCCTCTTTCACTGGGTGACGATCAGAGACACTACCCATCCTCCCACCCCTTGTTTTATGGCTGATGACAGCTTGGCATTTTGTTCATATTCTCAGCAGTTCGGTTTGGTTTGGATTGAATTATTTGTTAATTTGTCACAGTTTGTAGGTTGGCAGGAGACCTAGCCTGTTTGGAAGGGAGTCCATTTTGCATGGCTGACTCCCAAAATAAGGGACATCTTTGAAGAGGCGGCAATCTGCTAGCAGGGCCAACCTGGCTGGGAAGGCTAGGGGGCTCACAGTGCCAGGCGGCCTGGGATGGAACCTCTGGCATCCCAGGTGGACACTTCCCTGGTTAGGGGCTATAGCGGCATGGGAGACCTGCGTTCCTGGCTGGGAACTGGTACAGGATCCAGGGCAGCCGCTGTAGTAGGAAATAGTAGCCATGTGGCTATGGAGTGGCTCTTAACCCCGTGCCAAGCCAATATACCTCATGTTTGGTTATTAAAGAGCTGTGGCCTCTTATGCCAACAACTGTTGTCCACATCTTATTAAGCAGAGCTGGCGGATCCCCTATCAGTATCAACTGTTTGGCATACTGGCCACATTTAAAGGGAGTGGTCAGTACACTGATCAGCTGATGCCGACAGAGGCCCTGACCACTACCTATCTAGTTGGAGGGATTTAAAACAAGCAGGTAGGATGCCTGTTATCAGCTGTTAGGCACACACTCTACCCCCACTTTCTCAAAATGCATTTAAATGGACAAATCATGAACAAATTGTGATTGTGATTTGGCCATCCTTATTCAGAATTGGATGATCAGCTGGGATGACCCCCCAAAAGTACCTGAATCAGCATTGATTTGGGTACTTTTCAGCTTATCCAAACAAAACCACCTATGCCTACTTGAAACCATGACAACATTACAAACAGATTTTGAGAACTATTCATCAACTCTCCCATCATGTTGCAACTGAGATCTCCCTAAGACCCCACAAAAGCACTGGTCTCTGTGCCCTGATGTTGGCCCTTCAGAGGAACTAGTTGGCTATGATAAAGAATGCTGGACTAGATGGACCACTAGTCTGATCCAGCAGAACTTTTTCTTAAAGGATGTATTGAAAGGCAGCAGAATTCTGGACTCCATCTCTGCACCAAAGGAAATGGACATAAGTGCTCCTGTTCAAGGCTGCCAACCTCCAAGTGAGGCTGGGAGATTCTCCTCCTGCCCCCCCCCTCCAAAAAAATTACAGCTGACTGACAGACTACAGAGCTCAGTTTCTCTGGATAGAAGGGCTCCTTTGGAGGATGGAATCTGTGGCATTATATCTTGAGTTCCCCCCCTTCCCACATCTGGTCTTCTCCAGGCACCATCCACAAAATCTCCAGGAGATATCCAATTAGAAGCTGGCTACCTTAACTGAATTTAATGGAACCTATAAATAAATATACTCAGCAATAGGCATTTTATTAAGCCTGCTCATTCTAGCTTTCTTTTTTAAAACTGCTCTGGTATTTCAAAGAAGAAGTTGTTTTTTTATACCTACATTTCACTGCCCAAAGGAGTCTCAAAGCAGCTGACCTCATGGGTGTCTGTTGTGGGGAGAGGAAGGAAATAAATAAATATTTAGCTCTTAGTCTCCCAGCTGATAAGGGTGTTTTTTATACCCCACTTTTCACTACCTAAAGAAATCTCAAAGCAGCTTACAACTGCCTTTCTTTCCTTTCCCCACAACAGTCATCCTGTGAGGTAGGTGAGACTGAGAGAGCTTCTTGCAGGACTGCTCAGTCAGAACAGCACTACCAGGGCTCTAAGGCAGGGGTAGTCAACCTGTGGTCTTCCAGATGTTCATGGACTACCATTCCCATGATCCCCTGCCAGCAATTGCTGGCAGGGGCTCATGGGAATTGTAATCCATGAACATCTGGAGGACCACAGGTTGACTACCCCTGCTCCAAGGAACCCAAGGTCACCCAGCTGGCTGCTTGTGGGGAAGTGGGGAATTGAACCTGCGTTGCCAGATTAGAAGTCACTGCTCTTAACCACTACACCATGCTGGGTCCCTTTTAAAAGTGTTTTAGAAGTATACTTGCATGTTTTGGGTTCTACCTGCATGCATACAAAGGATATTAATGCCTTCAATGTTTATTTCCTATTGCTGCTAGACCCATACACTACCTAGTAATTATAGAAGCTGTGCATGTTACATGCTGTGATGTGTTCACAGAATTGACTGAGAGATCTTAATTCCATCAAGCAATTATATAACGAACAGTGTCAAATGTAACTCCTCCTCCTCCTCATCTTAACTATGTGCTTAATCAGTCAATGAAAGCAAGCTGATTTCTTTCTATTGATCAGAAACTACTTTGCAACCCACAGAAGCCTGATGCTGATAAATGATTTTGTGAAAATGAAGTTTATGTGATAATTGCTGTTGTTTGCTGGTTGACATCCGGATTGTTCTAGTGTTAATATATAGTTGCAGTATATTTTTAAAAGAATATATCTTGAATAACTACCACAATATTAGGTGGAGGCAAACACCTACATTACCTGCATTATTACCTTGTGTTCTCAGAAGAATAAATGTTTGATGGACTACAGTTCTTGCTTTCAATTCCTTGCCTGGGGTATCTAGTGATTTCTTTAGCCATGATCTTTGAGAATCTTTTTCTGATTTTAGGAACAGGCTTTTGAATGTGAAGCAACACTTTGTGTTTGGATTGTAACTACTCAAAACCCAAACCAAAAAGATAAATAATGTAATAAACTGAGTTTGTTTAGGGAAAAATAAATAATATTTCATCATTATTCTGGGATATCACTGTCTGTCTTTCAGTTCATCAAAGACAGAGGAATGGGGAAAAATAATTGACTAGGACATATACCAGTTAACAGAGTTATACATAGATTTTACCATAGTTTTTTCTTTCTAAATGATCTTTATAGCAATTACATTCCAGTCAAATGAACTTGGAAGGTAGGTGGTTTTGTTTAAGCACCAGCTAAGCTACACTTTGCTTTGTATACTATTATTTCTTGCAGTGTTTTGTTTGAGCATGCAGACATCTAGGAATATAGTTCTACAGGCCTGGGCTTATTCTACACACATTGGACAATGGACTTTCAATGTGCTTTTGCAGCTGGATATTCCTGTGCAGAACAGAGCTGATTCTGCACTTACTTTGTTTTTTTTTCTGTTGTGTATCCTGCTGAATTCAGATCGATTTGAACTCGGATCTTCCTCTATCCCCCCACCCCATTGAAACAGAAAGTGTTCTGTACATGATTGGGGAAGCTCAAAACGGGGAGGTGAGGCAAGCGCAGCAGGAGTTTCTTTCTTTTCTTGAATGAGGGGGGAGGGAGGATTGGAGACAGCAGAGGAGAGGGAATAAATACAAGAGGCAAATCTCTGCTGAGAAAAGTTAGGGCTTCTGAAGCACAGTCACTTTAAGACAAGCCTTGCAACCGGTAACCAGGAAATCCTTGAACTGATGTCTTGGCCAAGCAGGGAGGAGTCCTTGCTCCCAGGCATGGAGCAGTAAGTTAATTTGCAAAAAGGAGCCTTCTACACATTTACTCATGGCGGTCTTTCAAATATCAAGGCTTATATCCACTCCAGGATATTGCGGGGGAAAGGTAGGGTCACCATGAATCAATCAAGGATGTTGCAGAGGGAAAATTTAAAGCATCCAAAATCAAATTCAGTGTAGACTGCAGGGATTGATTTGAATTGGGAGTGCGTAAAAAGCCCCGTGCAGACTACACCCTGGATAAGCTACTTCTGCATAGAAATACATTATCCAATATGTGCAGAATGGGCCAAAGAGGAGGCACACAGCGCAAGCTAAACTTGCTTCCTCTCTGTAGTAGTATTTGCAGAAGACAACTGTAATCTTAAGGAGTTAGTTGACATACAACATTTTTGTCTCCTCCCCCATTTTCCCCCCTTCTTTTTCAGGCCAGGACTGAACAGTTCCTTTGTCCTCTATCTCTTCATCATTGTTCTGTTGTGCTGTTTTGTCCTAAACTGGATTCCTCCCTGCAGGGGAGTAGAAAAGAGAGTAGCTTCCTTATCCTCACTGTGGTCTTGCCACTTCTGATTAGGTAGCTGAAGAGAGTCTGAGACGATTCATTCTTGCCAAGGCCGGCATGACAACTCTCTGTAGTTAGTTATGAAAGCTTAGTGAATAGCTCAGAGGTTCCACGATCAGCCCAGGGGGGCATTGTGAGGCAGTGCTGTGAAGTTTGACCAGGGTTGGGCCCATCTTTCAAGGTTCCAGGCAGCAGAAAGGAAGGGATGTAAGCATGTTATCCTCTTACAGTAGCTCCTAACTACATTTTAGCTCATCAAAGGGAATAAATCAGACTGCCAGATTTTTTTTAAAAAAATAGCATCAGCAGATGGGGCAGAGAAGGCAGTGTGTTCCTTCCAGGGCATTTTACTCCTTGCATAGATAAATATGATCAGCAAATTTCTCTTCTACCCAGGAAGCCAGATTACAGTGGTAGAAAAGGATATTTATAATAACATACGCATCCGTCAAGATAACAGAATACAAAACAGAGCATCCCACTTTCCTCTTAAAAAACAAAAAGTTTGCCCTTGCCCCGCTCTTGTATTAATCCGCTTCTATTCCAGTCACAATTGCTTTAGCTCTTAACAGGACTTTCCTCTTTTCTTCCACTTAAACTTGATTTTCCCCTATTAGGTGAAGGATGCTCAGACAGCATCACATTAATTTCACTGGACACTGAGCTTTATCTAATTCAGCAAGCCAGCCTTTGTTAATTAGGCCTCACAGGACGAGTGATTGCAAAGAATGCCTCTAACTGTCACTGATCAATACTCACAATACAAGCAGTTCCAGCAGTCAATTACTTCTGTTTCAGAGGAGGAATAAGAAAAGCAGCCGTTCTTGTTAGCCATCTCTGCTTTTTAAAAATTACCCCACTATGCACGCACCTCAAGTGATACTCTGTTGCAGGGGTAGTCAAACTGCGGCCCTCCAGATGTCCATGGACTACAATTCCCATGAGCCCCTGCCAGTGAACATCTGGAGGGCTGCAGTTTGACTACCCCTGCTCTATCGAATCCAGTTGCTTTCATACAGGCGTTTTCTGTGCTGGGTGTTTCTGCTGCCAATTTGCTTGCAAAAGAGTCTCATTGCCGTCCAGAACACAATGTTACTCTTCAGCACCTCGCACTTCCCAATGTCGGGTGTGATTGATGGAGGAGTCAACAGTCTGACAAAGCTGCAAAGATTTGTTCCTTGATCTTGGTGACCTGAACTCTGTTTGATTAGGCCACAGCAGAACACATACATGGAAGTGAATTTAAAGTAATATTCTCCAGAGAGGGGAAGAAGGTGGGGATGAGGGACACAACATTCAAAAGCTTTTGTTGGGGGATTTTTCATGATAAACAAGGAATCCAAGGTTGATCCCTCCTTCACTGCCGGCATAGTGCATTTTGGGAACAAAGTTCTACCACCTTAATCTCAGGAAATTTAGCTAAGCTTTCATGCCTGAAATTTTTATATGGCACAAAAACATAAACAAAAGCTAGCCATCACGGGCTAAATATAGCACCACTGTGACATATGGTAAACAACTTCCATTTGAGTGATCTCTAATGCATACTCTCCAGGAAACAGAGCTATCCAGCATTTTGTCTTACCAAAAAAACAAACAAAAAAACAGGTCAGGAGGCAAAAGGCAAAAGTTGTGATGCTCCAACATTCCATCATAAGGAGAGCAGCCTCCCCTTCCATCTCTCTCCATCGTCTGCCCTGATTTGCATAACTGCAGTCAGCTTCTGTACAAATGAACAAGGAAGAATATTCATCCAGTGCTTTAAGTAGTCAAATTGGTTTGGGCGTTTGAGGCCTGACATTCACAGTCTTAATTGGAGTTAGAAATTCAGCACCTGAAGCAGCACATACAGAAATCTGAAACTTTTAAAAGATGCCCAAATTGAAGAGAGTGTTGGCACTGGAAACATGGATGTAATCTCCCCCTCCCCCCTTCAGTGTCCTCTGAATGCTTATGGGGTACAAACATGAGAAATAAATCATATAAATGTTGCAGTGCACAGAAAAGCTTGATATATACCTATGAATCAGTCTTTTTCCATACCCTAGAAACCTGACACGTATGAATGCAGAGCTGCTGCCATCCTGTCTTCATATGTGACACAATAAGAGGCAGTTGACTGCAGCTTCCATTTGTTTAAATAAAGCACATACAGAAAAGGTCCAGTGGATTGCGACCATTGACAGGAAATGCTGACCCTAGTCAAAATTGTATTCATTTATTTATTTATTATTAAACGTATACCCCGCCCCTCTCAACAAGTCGGTTTGGGGAGGCTTACACAAAAAAGAAAATGGCCTTTACAATAATAAATACAATAAAAACACTAAAATCAACATTCCCCCCAATTAAAACATGACAATCAAACCCCACGAAGGACAAAGCAGGGCAGATGGCAGACAAAAAAACAAAAACAACTCCCCAATTCCTGTCCCGCCACCCATACCATGTCATTAATGGCATATGATGGAAGAACAAGCAGTCAGATGTCATAGGGCAGGACCCACAGATTGATTAATGATAAATAAAATGGCTACAATTGCACAGGAGCTGAGTTCTTCAACAGTATTCCAGGTTACCCAGTTCCAGGAAAATAATCAATACCACGGTTGCTGCTCAAGTGAACAGAAAGAGCCATATCCATAACAGAAACACTATGCAGAAAAGGTCCAGTGGATCGTGACCATACTCAAGAATTGCTGAGCCTTGTCCAGTTGGCTAGGGGCTCCTTTTACCTACTTTGACTAGGTAGCCAGTGTGATGGATGGCTTCTTATTCTGCCCTCCAGGAATCCCAGGTAATCCCTGCCTAAAGGGGGAGTAGACAAATACCAAGTGGCATCAGCCAATGAGAGGTTGTGGAACCTTAGGAAAGGCAGGGAACAGTTAAGTGGAGGGAAAAATCTGTCATTGCCTATGATAAGTCTTAGAGAAGTGATAAAGAAATGAAAACATTACCAGAGATTAATAAGGTAGTTTGGCTTTGTCAGGTGAAGTGAAAAAACTCACCGACATCTACACTATAGGTACATGGGGCTCAGGGCCAATGAACAAGCTGCAATAGAGCAGGTATCTTGTATTATTATGGGGAAATAGTGGGTTAGTGACCTGTAGGGGGCTGAGGGAAATATCCCAAGATACAAGCCAGCACTATTTCCAGATGCTGAGATACCTAGTGAAATCATTCTCTCTTGGGCAGAATCAGTTTGTCCTTTCAGGTAAGCAGTGGGTGTAACTGTTCTAAAGCAGAGCTCTGCTGTCCCTTGCTATAAATAACCAAAACTTGCAACATTCCTTGCCTTGTCTACCAAACCGCTAAGCACTGGGCCTTTTAAACAAGAGCCAACCAACCTCTTGTTTATTGTTAAAAGAATGTGGTGATACAAATCGCTCTAGGGCTGATTCTGCATGGTGGCGGCCACACCAAGCTGCTGCCAGTGTGTAGCTGCAGAGTTGCATGTTCCACAGCTTTCTGTATCCCCACAGGGAACACACTTCAGTGCCAGACACATTTCAGTGGAGCACCCAGTCTGGGACACCCAGGGGAGGTTCTGACATGCAGGGGGACAGTAGGGGAGGGGGGGGGGTTGTTGTTTTTTTTTGCAGGAAGTTAGGACCATGTGGGAATGTAATCCCACCTTCCTGCAAAATATATATATTTTTAACTCCAGCCCGCCCTTTGGTGCTACAAGGTTCTGAAAAGCAGGCTGGGGCATTTTTTGCCTCCTTATGGCCTCCATAGGGTCAGGAGTAGCCAGGCCTGGAAGGCTTGGCTCTTCCCATCCACATAGGCCTGCTGTGGGACAAGCCCTGTTGGCCCCCAAAGTGGGGAAAGTGAACATAGATTCTCCTGCATTCCCTTAGCCCAGGGCATATGAGAGAGTGATCTGCAGCAGACCCTGGAAGGACTGGAATGGTGGTGACATCATGTGGACACGGGGATTAGCCCTGGCCTTTTCCACCCATGTGGAATAAACCTAGAAGAAAAGGAGGGAAAAAACAAAAGAAATTACCTCATATTCCTATTCTTCCTTCCCAGCCTTCCTCTGTATTATTGGCAGGTAACTCTGCACAGTTTTATATGGACACTAGTAATAAAGCCCGCTGTATGGTGAATACAGCGGGCGCTAGAAACTGACCTTGTTGGGTGGCGGGGCTCAGGCAGTGGCGGCTCTCTTGGGCGGCGGCTGTCTGAGGTGGTGGCCTGACACGGCGAGAGGCGCTTCGCGCCTCTCGCCGCATCAGGCTGACAGGCAGGGAGCCCCCGGCAGCCGCGCTCTGTGCGACTGCCGGGGGTTCCCTCAGGCGGCGGCCTGACACGGCGAGAGGCGCTTTGCACCTCTCACCGCATCAGGCCGCCGGGCAGGGAGCCCCCAGCAGCCGCACTCCGTGCGACTGCCGGGGGCTCCCTCAGGTGTACAGATTGGCGGTGTACAGATTGCCTTACTGATCCTGCAATTTGCATCATAACTAAAATCAACTTTGTCACTGTGGAGGGGTGGGGCAAAGATTCTAGCTGTCATTATCAGCTGCAGACATTCATGGGCAGAAAGAATCTGGTCACTGTTCTGCATAATCTGGAAACATGTGGATTAGATCACTACAAAGCACTCAATGTGGGGCCGCTTTAAAGACTTCCAATAAATGCGGCTGGAGAATTTAACCACCATGCTGCTATTGTAGAGGTGACGGGGCGTGTGGGAAGGCATGCTCCCGCTGTGTGGAAAGGGAAGGGCTGGGGGTAGCGTGCACAGGGAGGGGGCGACGGATGTGAGCACGTGGCACTTATTTAAGGTGCGGGCTGTGTCATGTTGCCCTCTTTCCCCCCCCGATGGCCCAGCAGCGAGCAGACGGCTCCCACCCACCCTCCCTGGAGACAATGTAATGTCGGTTGGCCGTTTGGCCTGTGATTGTTGTATTATTCATTGATTTTGACATCACAGTTTTGAAGGGGCGGTATTGGCATGGACAGAGAGTCTGCCAGTGATGGTTTGATCAGGGGATTGAACTAATCGGGCTGTGGCTCCAAAATTCGGGTGGCTTGGAGCCAGTGAGGCCTTCAATCAAATGTCTGAAGCACCACAAGCTAAGTTTAGCTATTGTATGACCTTATACTCTATCAAGAGATTCCTTAATAAATTGAAGTTGGTCCTTAAATATAAAAACTGTCCCTTGAAAAAGCTGTAAGGCGAAACGCGTCAGGACTTGTGTGAAATAAGAATAAAAGAATTACTGAAGAGAGACCACTCTATATAAATCCAATTTGGATATTTTATTGCCATATTGGTTTCCCAGTGCGTTTGTATTTTCCTAGGTCTGCTGTATATGGCTTGCGACCAACATCCCTGAAAGATTACCTACTCCCATATGAACCTCTCTGACCACTCTTTGGATGAAACTATTAATAACCAAAACTGAATATAGTATTCCAAGCAATGTGAAACACTAAGCTTATCTTTTTAAAATAACTTGTGATAGTAATGAAGCTTTGACAAGCAGAATAAGATGCTTCACCATCTGAAATGAAGTGGTTTCTCATTTTTAAACAAACGCAGATGCACAGAACCATTGTCATGCTAATTACAAGACTGTCATTTTCAAGCTTAACACAAAATTCTAATAAATCTTTGTATAGCATTTTAATGCATGTCTTAGATTAAAAGCAAGTAATTGATTCCAAAGGGATATAGTGCAATGTGTCTGTAAAGTGTTTCTTGAATTTGAATGCATTAAAAAAGTTTTAGAAGTTATAGAAGGCAAAACTAGAAGAAACTGTGGCTCATAAAGTTGATTTCCATGACATCTACTGAGCAAAAGTCTATAATTAGTACTGTGTAAAATCACTCTGGTGCCGCTACAAGACATACATGCTTGGAAACAAGTTTCTACATGCCCTCTCCACTGTTTGCTGAAAAATGACAAAGGCTCAGCAGATATGCAGTTCCACAAACTCAGTCTAACTGCTAAATCTGCCAGGCAAAGCCCTCCTTAACAGATTGGCACTGCTGGTAATTTGAAATGGTAAGACTGTCCTGGAATTAGCCTTCCATCCCTTACGCTTCTCCATGAATCTCAATAAGAACTGTAACTGATTTCTTGAAACCATACTCATCATCCAGAGCTCAACTCCAAGAAGGAGACATGGCTCAGAGCATCTCTTTTACAAGGAGCAAGTCCCATGTCCAATCCCCAGCATCCCTAATGAGGCCCTGGATTGTCACTGGCAGTCAGTGTAGACAGGACATTTCTACATATGTTTAAACATCGTGTTTCTATTCATTGTTTTGCTAAGTCAATCAGTCTGTTTCTTTTACGTCTAAGAAGAAAAAAAATTGTAAGCACATATCTTGGGTTTATTGTTTCTGCAAAGCAATTGTATTCTATTATTGGTTAAAAACCCAGCTGAAACAGTTTGTCATCTGAGAAAAAGATTGTCAGCTAGACAATCATTGCTAAAGAATTAAAAGATCCAAATGCGCAATACACTCCATAGAAATGAGCACAGCTTGCAAGCAAAGAGTGTACCATTTCCATTGTTTTGTTGGTGTATCAGACTCCACTCAGAGGTCACAGCAGACTCTCATTGCATCTGTTTCTGTTTACATGTGGTTTAAATTGTTGTATGTCCAATTTGGGAACAAAAGAGATGCAGATTAACAGCACTTCTTCCAGTAATCTGCTATACACATATGCTCTCTCTGTCTTCATTGCTCTCTGTTTTTTTCCCTCTTCTTATCATATATGTATGACTAAATGCTACCTGTATTATATCACTGGGGTTATCTGTGCATGTAAATGAGTGCAGAATCCTGCATAACATGTAAGAGTTTAACCCATGTTGTACCTTCCCCACCCATGTACTACATCATTGACTTCCATTGGTAAGGCCATAGGAGTGCAGAATATAAAGACATCAGCACATTATATAGGGCAGAGTCAGAGCTTAACTTAGGGATGGATCTGCAGCATTAATCATCTGTAATGTGTCATTCTACCTTGAGTCCAAGCCAAAAGAATGTGTAGGAGAGAACTACACTAATGGAGATGTTCACATTAACACCCACATGTTGTTTATATTAGTAACGAATCTGTGACAGTTTTCTTATCTGCAGCACTAGATTTTTCCTAGCATTTCCCCAGCATTATTAACCTTTCATTCATCATAGGTAAACTCTCTTACAATGTTTTGTATGCACAATACAATAGAGCCAATATGAAATATTACACCGATGAAGCAATTTAGTGATCACAGTTTAGTGACTACATTAGCACTTCAAGTACTACCTATCTGGCAGAAAGCATACATTTGAAATAACAGTACAATGTTTTAACAATAAAAACTCCCAAGACCAAGGTAAAAAATAAGCAGCACATGATCAGGAGCTTGCCCTGAGTAAGCCCATGACATAAGAGAGTTACCATGGTTTCCAAGATAAATATTAGTTCTGATCACACGCACACCCCATACTACCCAGATCCCACTCAGCATATGAAAAAGAAATATGACTGGCAAAATTTGATGAGCCCACAAAGATACTGGACCCCTACAATATTGTTCATGCAATATCTGCCACAGGTGACATTCTGTATGCTCCATTAAATGAGAGCTTTGCTGGAGCCAGTCTCCCCACATAGTATTTAATGGAGAATTTCCCCTTGGCTTGTGCCCATGAGTTTAAACAACTTAGGTATTAGAAATGTACTAATTTTTTCTTCTGTTGCAGCCATGTTGTATGCTACATGGCTTTAAAATAAAGGTTCTGAAAGAGAGACCTTTGTTCTCAAATACTGTTGAAGTAAAGACAAAAATTGGCACAGTTCTGTAGACTCCCACTGTGGAGCATCCTCTACATTACTTTGAATTTTCTTTAAACTCAGCAGTTCAAGATGCACACAGTGAGCAAATTCTAAATAAGGCTGGCAGAAGTAAGAAAGGTCTTGAAAACATTATCAGCCAGCTGACCTCATTTACAGTTTCTTTTCATCCCTGTGTCCTTGCTTTCCAGCATCAAAACAGTGTATTGTGATGAGCCCTTACACAACACCTTTTCAAAGAAGCTATCAAAGAGCTCCACAAATATATAAATATGCTCTGTGATATTGCTGCAACAAATGTTTTTTCCACTATTTTAAACCAGCTAAAGATGAAGTTCAAGGGATCTAAATAGTCATGGGTATGCTGACAAATCCTGATGTTCTATGGCTATCTTTGGTATCCTATTTTATTTCAACCTGTTTAAAACTAAGTTTAGGAAGAAAGTTTATGACACATCAACTGTGGAAAGCAAAGTACACCTGTTTCTTGAAAGGGGAATAATAAGGATCTTGCCTGATCTTGGAAGCTAAGCAAGGCTAGCCTTTGCAAGTATACGTATACTGCCAAAGAATACCAGGGCTCCGAGACAGAACCATGCAATGGCAATAAATAACTTCTGAATATCTCTTGCCTTGAAAAACCTACAGGGTTGCCATGAGTCAGCTGGGATTTGATGACAAAAAAGGTGTTAATTAAGTGTACTTCTCTGAACAGGCCTAACCCCAACCACAAACAGAAATTCCAACCTAGCAGGTAGCAGAACCTCATTAAGTATGCTGCCCTACCGGTTTGTGATCTCACCTTCATTCAGAAACTAAGTGCCAGACTTCAGTAATTTTTTTTAGGGGGGGGGCGTTCAGAGTGAAGTGTTGCAACTAATCTGCTGGTATCAGGAAAGTTCTGGAATCACCTCTAAAACCCAAGCCATCAGGGTGACATTTTCTCCCCAAAAGATATTTCTTTGTTGCTGTCCTTCAATTTATTCATGTCCTTATCTGTTGTGTCATGTAATCTATGTGTTTAGGGTCCAAACCAGACTGAATGATCTATGAATAACTCTCCAGCATATTTTTTTTAAACAGCAGCCATCAGAAGATCAGACAGTGATCAGACAGTGGTATGGAAAGTGGCAGGTTACCTCTCATAGCTTTTATTTTTCAAAGAAACTAATTCAAATATGCTAAAGATCCTAGACAGCACTTCATTTAGTATGACACTCAGTTGTGACAAACTTGACTATTAGAAGGAATCTGTGTCCTTTTCATCGAACCAATACCACAAGAAAATCAGGGATGCAAACCCCACCCGCCATCTGTTATAGTTTTCCATTGCATTTCTTTTGCCTGATGCGTCATAGGATGTCTTCACATCAACAAAAAGGGCAGAGAGGTCAAGGCTGATGTTGTCTCTTAGACCAAGTAAGAAATGTACTGCCTTGAAAGTGGAGATTTCCTTTAGCCATTGATGTATCTATCTTTCAGGAACTCATTCCCTTCCTAAGCCACCTATGCCACTGAACATCAGTAGATCTAAGGGCAATGATTTCCATGATGGATCAATTACTCATTGAATGAAAAAGTGCTTCTTTTTGTCAGCCTTGGATATCATATCAATCAACTTCACTCTTTAGTAGTAGTAATCCACTTTAGTACCGGCACAGGGGAGAAAGTTTTCTATTTCTCCATTCCATGTATAATTATATAAATTTTTGCCATGTTACTCTTTAGCCTTTCCTCAAAGCAAAGGTACTAGAACCTTTTAACTAACTTGATTTCCCAGTCCATCAATCTCAGCATATGTCTATTCTAAAATCACAATTTTTGCTTCTGTGTACATCACTGTGTACATCACTGTATTCTCTGCTACAGTATACTTGTTTTGAATTTAACTTCATTTACCAAAACTTTGGGGGTTGTGTTTATGTTTCCAGTTCTTTTCCACTGCTGCTGCTTTTAATGAGTTACCCATAATTTCACCAAGTACAACTCCTCAAATTATTTAACAAACATAATACAGGAAACAGGGATGAAGAAGTAACAGGAAGAACATCCTTGCCAACTGCATCAGAATATCTTCAGACATTCCCTTTCTCCTTCCTGGCTCATATATATTTTATAAATCTTGGGCAAGGCCAGAGGCTTTTTAGCAGGGACGGGGGGGAAGGAGCAAGAAGAAGACCATCCTTGCCAACAAATCATAATTTCATCGTTTCCTGTCCCGGATACTTTATAAAAACTGGGCATGACCGGAAGTGCACGGCAAAGCTCAGAGCCAGTAACAACTTGCCAGTCTGCCTTCAATCAAGCCAGCCAAGTATTCCAGAACCAGACTGAGATGCAGGCTGAGGAAAAGGACCCACAGCGTTTTCCTTTTGTTTGCTGTGTATTGCTTTATTTATGTCTTTGTCTTCGTAAAAAGCTGTGGGTCCTTTTCCAAAAAAGCAGCATATGCATAAATAAAAATAAAACAAATACCAATTCCACTTGACAACTTTTGACTTGACTTAGGACAGCCTTTCTCAGCTTTTTATACTTCAGAAACCCCTGAAATATTCTTCAGGCTTTGAGAAACTGCAGAAGTGGCATGCTAATGCATAGTGTTGTACACGCCTGCCTGGAACTACCCTTCCCACTCCCTCCAGGCCTATCATTGGCCATGGGGAGGTCAACATATATGGTCACATCACAATAAATGCTTTACATATTTAAAATATATATGGAAAATTAATTAACTCCCACCTATTCAAGAAACCCTTCCAGGGCCATCAAGAAGCCCCAGGGTTTAATGAAGCCCTGCTTAACAAAGCCTGGCATAGGAAAATATTCATTTAAGCACAAAAAAAAATCTACTTGATCTGGGAAGGAAGGGAGGACATGGTCAGTTCAGTTCAGTTCAGTTCAGTTCAGTTCAGTTCGTTTTATTACGGTCATAGACCAGCACAATATGATGAAAAAATATCCATTAAAACCAGGAATTAAAACATCTTAAAATATAGCAGTACAAAATAGAATAATAATAAGCTACATAAACACAGCTGTCCAGTTCACTTGAAACAGACCATTCTATTACGAATTTTGATCGCTGCTGTGCAGAACTTGGCAACTCTATAGGTCAGTGACTAATAAACCAAATAGATAAAATAAAGGTACAGAATTGGAGCTGGTTTCATTCCCATCCTGCATTCCAATCATATTTTATTTGTTTTCAATGTGTTTGTCTATTTAAAACATTTTAGTACCAAAATATATATAAAGAAGAAAAGACTAGCTATTATAAAGTAGCAAAATTCTGTATAAACTTAGCAAACAAGAATGAAATATTTGCAGAGTCAGCGAAGGTGGCTATCAGTTCTTTGTCAAATGCTAGATGAACTTCAAACTTCACAGTGGGTTTGCCTCCTCTATGGCTCATTAATGGTGGGTCCTGATGGATGGATCTATGCTAACTGCTTTGCTTTTGCTTTCCATTTCTGCTCTTTTCTGAAGCTGAATCCATTCTGTGAGAATAATCTTTGTAGCATTCTGTTCATCATCATCTGTTGTATTAGACGTGAATTCTGGGCGTTCTAGATCCAATCTCACACTCATTTTGTAACCTGCTGCAAACATTGCCAAACTGTTCTATTATAGGTAACAATCCATTTGAATAGGTCTGTACATTTTTGGCCACCATTTCAAAGGAGATTTGCTATGCGTCAAAGGAATTTACCTGGGGCATTTGTCAGAACTCCCCATCAAAATTGCCAAAGGAGAACATCCGGGTTGAGCTGGGATTAACTGACCCGCCAGCAGTTTATCTATAGTTCTAATTGTTTTTATTAGATATAATAAACTGTACATTTTAATTAGAATATTTTTTTACTATTTGGTATGGTTTGATTACGATGCTCTCCACCCTGAGCTGTCAAAACTCAGGAGGATGATATATAAATTGAATAAATTATTATACTAATAAAGAAAACAAACTGGAGTCTTTGAGCTCCTTAAAGACCAACAAGATTTTTACCCCATGTTCCCTGCATAAGTAGAAGAGAGAATTATTTCCTTCCCCTTTCCGTTAGTCTTAGAAGTGTAGGTTATTCTGGTCCCCTCATTTCTCAAGCCACCTATCCTAGTCAAAGACTTTCCCCAGCTAGAAAGATTTATCCTGCTTCTATGTTATAGTGCCATTCAGCACCGCATTAGCAGACTTCTCTA
Organism: Paroedura picta; assembly: GCF_049243985.1. NCBI lineage: Eukaryota > Metazoa > Chordata > Lepidosauria > Squamata > Gekkonidae > Paroedura > Paroedura picta. The sequence continues at coordinate 80,978,498 of NC_135374.1, read as the reverse complement.
AAGCTCCTTATAGGAGTTATTTTAAAGGTGAGCTGCTTTTTTAGTAGGGTCAAGCTGAGTCACCATTTCCTCTGTAATATAATGCCATAATGCATGGATCTGAATAAATTTCCTATCTAGCCACTGCCGTTGTTGCCTTTCTATTTATATCATCGTGTTCTGAAGCAGCCATTTTAATAGCTGCCTCACTGGAGTATGTTAGAAAAATTATACACCCCCTCACCAGACAGCTGAATAGACCTCGGATCCCAGTACCAATTTTCAAAATTATTTCATTTGACTGCTACCAATCAAAAGCTTCTGATTTCAGAGGTCAGATTTCAGAGTTCCACTCAGGAACTGAAAGTTCCCCAAATTAGCTGATACACTGCCTAAGTGTTCTGTCTGTTGAGCTAAATGGAATGCATCTTGCCACCCCCTCCAACACTAGCACTCTTCAACTTACATTTGTTTTAAGAAGGATTCTTATATGCCAAAGGAGGCTCAAAGCAGCTTACAGTCAGCTTCCCTTTCCTCTCCCCACAACCGACACCCTGTGAAGTGGGTGAGGCTGAGAGAGCCCTGATATCACTGCTCGGTCAGAACAGTTTTTGCCATGGCGAGCCCAAGGTCACCCAGCTGGCTGCATGTGGGGGGTGCATAATCGATCCTGGCATGCCAGATTAGAAGTCCGCACTCCTAACCACCACACCAAAACATTGTGGAAGGAATCAGCAATGAATTTTTAGAGTCACCTTTGCTTACACAACTCATGTAAGAATCCTTTCTCCAGAGAAAAGTGCCTAATATCTTCACAAGATTTATGACACAGAAATACTTGGTAAGGTCTGATTGAAAAGCTTTGTGTTGAGTTAATTTGTTTTCAGTAGCATTTGATCATTGGTGGCCATTATACTTAATAACCAGATATATAAACAGCAGATATAAAGAAATGGCATGGCTAATGAGCAATATATTGACTTCGCATTTCAGTTATGATGAACATTCAACATACTCAGATTTGAACTGTAATGCATTGGTTCTGCAGCAGAATTTTGCCCCGGCAAGTTTGATATGTATAAAATAATGTGAAAAGAGGACTCCGTTCAAACGTTATTCTATTTTGTAATCAGGTTACTGATTGAATTGTTGTCTCATATGTGTAATCTGCCTTGAGTCCCAGTGAGAAAAACAAACTGTAAACAACTTTAGCATGTAGGAGAACAAGTGGGTTTGCTTTGAGGAATTCTGTAGTGAGGTTCTATATAAAGGATTTAAATAAATATGACCTAAATGTTAGTATTAATCTCATGGCACGCAGGATTGCCACTGACTATTCCCCTTCAGTGCACAGTGTTATTAAACTACTTGTGCTGATGCAGCCCCACTAGTATGACACAACCAATGGGAGACTTCATCATGGCTTTCTGGTGGTTATCTGAAATACAGGACAGTAGCAACAATAATCATGATTAAGCCTCACCTAAAATGGACAAATTGCAGCCACAGGGTCTGGAGCAGTCTGAAGGAAGCTTTCCCTACCTTTAACTGAACTGCAATCAAGGTTGGGAGCCTCAGGCAACCACACTGGCTGGCCCCATGTCATCTTGGGGCTGGCTCTGTTTGGTGGGCTCTACATATGGATTACATAATGCCTACTTAGCTCAATTTAAGCCATCCTGCCTTGTGGGTCTGATATCACTTAGTGGATTGTCACCCTCTTTTTTGGTTACATATATGTATGTTTTGTCACAGATTAGCAATTTTGCACATCTGGACAGATCCTTTTGAGTAGATGGGTCTTTGCATACTCTCCTCCCCCTTTGGGGGATTCCCTTATGGGGTCTTGAGGTTTGAGCCACCACATGGTATGCCCAGCACAAGGGCTGTGTGTGGGCTCACCTCTGGTGACAAATGATCCCACTCAGTGACTGCCACCTTTATGATGCCACATATATTTGTTACTCCCTGGTTTCCCCAGCAGGTGGGTCACTTGATTTTTCACTTCATCCCCATGGTCCTTGGTCTATAACCAATACAAAGTAGTGGCCTGTTTTATTCTAAAGTTGGTATCATGTAATTTGTTATTCTCCACAAGATCTCTCCTTAGCAAACCCTGGGCCCTCAAATACATATTACAAGAATGCTGTGATTTGACTACTGAAGTGATTTGAAAAAATAACCAAAGGAATTAAAATAGGCAAAGGATAAAGCCCTGTTTGATACTAGTAAACATGAATCAATAAAAATAATGAAGCAATATCCTGTCTAGTACATGTACATTTAGCTCTAGTTCTAGTACATCTACGTTTAACTAACTGCAATCAGTATTTGTTACTATTATGCACATTTTAAAGTGGTTGTGAACTTCCTGCATTCTGCAGGGGGTTGGACTAGATCAGCCTAGAGGTACCTTCCAACTCTATGATTCTATGAACATGCACCCATGCCATAAATCTGAAAGACGGACAGAACAGATATTAAGAAACTTCACTTGATACACTTCCTTGTAAAGTGTCGGTTGGACTAATTGCTCTGGTTGCTACCAAGAGAAGAGAAATGGTTTCCCACATGTGCTATGGCATGCTGCCCCCCTAGCAAATTGCAAAAAAAAAAAAAGCATGCAAACAAATTTTAAAGCCATGCTAGGCTACCCACACATCATCATGAAAACACTAAAATAGAGTGGTTGAGAACTGTTGGTATTGAAAACCAGGATGTTTCAAGTAACCTGATTATTACCTTCTTCAGATCAAGGTACTTGTGGGATGTCAGATAGTTACCATGCACCTTGAAACCAGTTCCTAAACAGGGGCCTGAAGGACAAGATACGGCTTTCAGTTGAACTGTTTTTAGAAGCAGATATATGATGCCAAGTGATGTTTATGCTTTTTATCAGCCATGGTAATTTTCTGTACAAACCAACCACACACTTAAATTCAGCTCAGAAGACACATGGAACTATGGTTTAATCTCATATGGTTAGTGGACCATTGGAAGGTAGGATACTTTGTTAGCTAGATTATGTCAATCCAATTATTTTTAACTAGGGATGTGCATTAAAAATAAATATTGCTTTGATTCCATATCATGATTCAAGAAAGGGAAGCTTTAAGAACTCTCCGAAATGTTGTCGTACAGCGACAACTCATCAGGTTCCATTTTAATTTTCATCAAGAGTGGCTTGGATATTTGTCCATTGTTTATTAAGTACAGAAAATGGCAGAATTTCCAGTGGACTTTTTCACCAAATATACCAAGGAACCTACTCCACCCTCTCTTCTAAAGACTCTGCAGTGTCAGGCTGAATAGAACAAAGGTGTGTGATTCAACAGTCCCTTGCATAAGGTACTCCTGCATAATGGGAAAAGGCATGAAAAACCTTGCTAGTTTTCTTTATGAATTGCATTATTTGTTATAGCCTGAATAGAATTCACATTGTATGGCTGCTATCTTCTTTTATACACAGAACCCCCACACTTTTTTATTTGTCTACTGTACACTATTTGTGTGCTCCTTTCTTTAATGCTGCTTTTCTAAGCCAGAGGTTTTTTGTTCTTGTTTGTTTGTTTGTTTTAAATAAACTTGGTAACTCCAAGTACAAGTAGTCCTTCCAGAACTTCCTGGCTATAGAGAAGCCTGACCAGAGTGTCTTCTCACCATCTCTTCCTAGCAGATTTCCTGATAACGCAATCAGCATCTGGTAGGGTTGCCAATTCTGGGTTGGGAAATTCTCCGGAATTTAAGAGAGCAGCCTGGGAAAAGAGGAGTTTGGGAAGGAAGGCTGCTCAGCAATTATATGATGTTGTGAAGCAACCATTTTCTCCAGGGGAACTGATTTGTATAGTCAAGAGATCAGTTACAATTTGGGGAGAACTGGAGGCCTCTCTTGAAGGCTGTCAGTCCTAGCCACTGGTCTGTCAGGCAGCTGCTAATTATTTATTCATATTCTGCCTAGCAACAGATTTTTCTTTCTTTCTATTTCCTTAAATGTCCAAGATCAGTGGTGTGTTGAAAATGATGGCTAAGAACCTCTGGAACATAAATATAAACATTCTGGACATTTTAAAGCCATGTGGGGAAAGTGGGGTTGGGGGGAAGTTATGCTAAAAAAAAGCAAAATTTTAGGAGAAATAAAGCAGTGGTCCCCAACCCCCAGTTCGGGGACCGGTACCGGTAAGTTGATCAGTCGGTACTGGGCTGCAGCTCCTCCTCGTCCTCCTCCCCGGCTGCTGCCTCAGGAGCTGCCCTGCCACTTTGCTGCCAGCTCACCTTTGGTGCTCTCCAGTGGCCACCATGGCTGGGGCTTCCCCCTCTGCGTGGCACTGTGCAGCTGCTGCTGGCAGTGCCCCCCAGTGGACGATGGGGCTCAGGCAGCAGCGGCGGCGACATCCCTTGGCAAAAGACTACCCCCCCCCCCGGGCCTCAGTAAAATTGTCAAGCATTGACTGGTCCCCGGTGATAAAAATGTTGGGGACCACTGAAATAAAGTATATGTGAATGAACTGTTCTCATAAGAACAAGGAAGAACCTGAATGAAACAATTAGAGGCAAAAAAGGGAAGTATTTAAAATAGGACGAGGTTCCTCAGCTTGCTAGTCTAGGTTTCTGTCCTCTTTACGGTTCTTGCAGGATTTTGCAGTCACTTCTTTGTATATATGCACATTAGGTCTTGTATATTCCAATCTTTAACCATAATATTTCAATTGCCAGCACCTCTTTTGAGCAGGGATTACTCTGTGTATAAAGATGGTCTATGTGATGCCATGCTTGTTTGATTTTTTAAAAAATACTGCCTTGACTTCTTTTTAGCAGTCTTCCCGTAATTTAACGAAATGTTTCTATTCCATAAAATATTTCTTTGGGATCACAAACCCCCTTTCTTTAAACATTAAAAAGTCAGGGTAAAGAGAATTACTTACACAAAATAATTTGTTTTGCTTGCATCCTTTTTGTTAAAGCATAATATTGTGAATGGTGGATATGCTTAAAGCAAAGAAAAATGTATCCAATGACAAAATTCTTAACTTAAAGTGCACTGAATGTGAAATGTAAAAAATAAAATCAAAATGTCCCCCCAAAATAAAATGCAAAACCATTCCTGAATTTATTGCTCAGCAGCACATAGTGCTATAGCAGCACTATAGCTTTAGCCATGCATTACAATATGAAGTAGGGCTGGAATCTAGCAGGTGGATGAGTGATAGTTGGGGGGGGGGGGGGGAGAAGAATTTTTTTTTTTTTCTGTGGAGGTCTGAATTGAGAAAGAGGAGTTTAGTCAATTGCTTTCCAGGCTCACTTCAGCTCCACTTTAGAAATGCTAATGAATTCACATAAAGACAATGGAAAGGTCAAGCTCCTCCTCTTCTCCAAGCAGGGAACAGAGGTTTGGAAAACTTTAGAACAGAAAGCCTCCGGGTGTAATCTCCAAGGCCATTTCTGCACATTAGTAAAAATAGCGTTATGCCAGCATAATGGCAAAATGCTAAATTTTATCACGCTTCCCAGGCCCTCCTGACATTTTTGCTGCATGGTCTTTCTCTGCCACCTTTTTAAATATCTCACCCACCACATCTGCTGGTGGAAAAGGCAGAAGAGAGCAACGCACCTTATACATGTTGCTTTTCTGCCTGTCAATCAATTCAGGCAACCAATCCCCTTCCTTCATATTTTTATGCAATTTAAAGGTCCCACTATGCCTGCTAATTATTATTTTTAATTCATATATGTGTAGTGCTTTGATAAATTAAAAAATTTAAATTATTCTTAAGTTTGGTGAGGGAGGAAACTTTTGAGAGGGACACACTGTGTTACAACATTGAAAAAAATATTCTTTTATTTCTGGCATTACCTACATGCATGTCCACCTATTCGTTGCTCCCCGGCAAGAAGGGAGAGGGAGGCGGGTGTGCGGGCAGGATGAAGAGGACAACATTAGCGTGTTTGAGGATCCATACCTTCCTTCTGCTGGTTGCCTGCTGTTGTACACCAGTGGATCAAGCTTTTTAGGTTGGTGAATCTACTTAATACAATTCCCAAACTCATGCTTTAACAGGGAGGATGTAGTGAGCTATCAGCTGGCCAGATGCTGGATGTGGGCAATGGCATCTGGAACAGATGGAATATAACGCTTACATTAGGTAAATATTTCACTATATTTATTGTCTATGGAAATCCCCCTAGGAATTCCTGGAGATGTTCAGGAAGTACCTTTTTGGCCCAGTCTATCTGGGTCAGGGGCAAGAAAAACAAATATGATAAAAACTCCTTGTCGAAAGGAGGAGGGCTCTTTGATGTGGAGCCCACCAGAGGACACAAAACTTATATTTACCATGTATTCACCTGTGAAGTTGAAGGAAACACCATCTTCCTTCCTTCTACTTCCTAGAAAGTATGGACAAAACATTGTGCCCTGGTCACCCGGAAGCTGCGCTTTCTTCCGCGTTTCACTAACGCGGCTTTTTCGGCAGCATGCACCGAAGCTGCAGCCGGTTGCAGCCGGCTCCATGCGTTATCGGTGATTTTAGTTGCCGCCATTCCACCCCGAATGTGCGTTATTCCCCCCATGCATAATGGGTCATAGAGAAAAGGGAGAGGATGCTTGCTACTGGCAATCTGAGGGCTGGGGTCAGTGGCAGGCAGAACAAATCCATCATGATGTCTGACATGCAAAAAGGTAATCCATTTGCTTCGAGGAAAGCCCCAGAAATTAAGAGTGGTAGTGTCATGTGAACACCTTCATCCTCTTCAGAAGGATCAGCACATGCACCAACCCTCATTGCCCCAGTAGAAGAGCTCTGGGTGGCCTAAGCACTGAACCCATGCTTCCATCATCACAGGTTCTCTCATCCAGCCTCTTTCCCCAACAAAAAAGAACAGTTAAGAGAAAGACTAGCTGGTTTCTATATCCCACTTTTCACTACCCAAGGAAGTCAAAGTGGCTTAGAATTGCCTTCTCTTCCTCTCCCCATACTGGACACTCTGAGAAATTGATGAGTCTTAAGAGAGCTCTGACAGAACTTCTCTGTGAGAACAGATCTTGCAGGAATTGGACAAAGTCACCCAACTGACCACACATCAAACACCAGTGAGGAATCAAACACAGCTCTCAAAATCACAGAAAACAACAGCTACCATGAAGATAGATCCTCATTCTACTACTCATACCCAGGTGGGGGGGGGCATCAATTTTTCTTGCCAACCCCAGCCTCAACCATAGACCTGGTGGAAGAGTTCCATTTTTCAGGTGCTGCAGAATGCTGAAAGCTCCCGCAGGGCCCACAGCTCACCTGGGAGCTCATTCCACTAGGTCGGGGTCAGGACCAAACAGGCCCAGGCCCTGGCCCTGGCCAAGGCTAGGCGCACTTCCCTGCGGCCGGGATCCATTGTTCTCAACTGGTGAATGAACTCAAATTCAGAAATCCCACATTGTAATCACCCTTGAAGCTTCTTTGTCTGAGGACTGGCACTCTAGGTCAGCAGTTGAATGATCGCCAAATGTTTTTGGGTGCTGTGGTTTTTAGTCAAATGTATTCTTTTACCCAGGGAGTCTGGTCTTGTCATCACAGTTATCAGGTTCTCCTGGATGGGTGTCTAAACCTTCTGGATCAATGATTATGGACTATTCTCCTGTATATTTATCAGAAGTGAGTGGGCATGCATGACTTGCCGTATCTTTATCAAATCAGCCAAGGAGGCAGTTAGGAGGAGTTTCATGTGGGTAGCCTGAGTTGGTAGCCTGAGTAAAAAAAAATGTTTTTTAAAGCAAGATTCAAGTCCAGCAGTACCTTAGAGACCAACTAGGAGAATATATTTGACAACACAGAGGATAGAATTTAGCAAAAGCTGAAGGGCAAAGATGGAAGAGATTGCTACAAGCAGAGTTATGAATCAAGAGAAGAGCCTTGTTATCCTTCCTCACAAGAAGTTAGGCACAGGGTTGGTGATCCATGCCTTTACCTCTACTATGTAGCAATGTTTTCCTATTTGAACTTAGGCATTGGGTGGTTAACACTGTTCAGAAAAGTGTGTAGTAACATCAGTATCAGTGGTACTTTTTAGCAGGGGTAGTCAACCTGTGGTCCTCCATATGATCATGGACTACAATTCCCATGAGCCCCTGCCAGCGTTTTCTGGCAGAGGCTCATGGGAATTGTAGTCCATGATCATATGGAGGACCACAGGTTGACTAGCCCTGCTTTATAGAGCAAAATGCTCCACCCTTTCCCCCCATGAGAAAACGACAAATGCAAAGATTTGTCCTAAGAATTTCAGTTTACACAGGATATTTTCTTTGCATAATATGCGTGAACTAAAACTCTTAGCAAGCAGCTGTTTAGAGAGAACTTTAAAATTCCCTAACAAAGACATCTGTTTAAACACGTTCTTAATTCATTGTATTAATAAGTTCTTCTTTAGTACCTGCTGGAAGTTAATCACTCTTTACTTAATCTTTTAACAAAACAAAGAACTTAAAATAAATTCTGCCCATTGGGACACAACAGAAGAAAGAATAGTTGGAATAGGGATTCCAGGTGACAACTGCTTCCCATTGGGACTACTGGAGTAATGGACAGGGTGATCAATGATAATGGATTCTACAATGACTAGTAACAACTAATTCTGGCTTTGTTCATATCCTCCTCCATTTGATGATATTAGAAAACATGTAAGCACAGATCCCTGTATGCAGAAGACAACTTAATGCAGTCTATTCAATTGCTCATTTATTTGCTACAAAAGGAGGTAGTAGTAGTTTATTATTGCAGTCATAGACCATCAAATATCAAATACAGTACAAGAAAGAAATCCTGCCATATGTTCCCATTTTCTTAAACCCATGCCTCCACATCCTAATCATAAGACTAATGGCTGTAACAAAGGATATGAGCAGGTCAGAACTCTTCACATGCCTAGCTCATGAAATCATTCTTCCTGTTGTAAAGCAACAAGAAACAGGGAGGGCTTTGGCTACAAGTAGAAGTCAAAGACATTCCTCTTACCAAAGGTAACATTGGGAGTTTCGGAAAAGAGAGTTTCACGAGCCCCAACATGTTTGCCTTCTGGAGTTAACTCTTTTTCAAAAGGTTTGGGTAATGATATGAATCAAACCATGAGCAGAATGTCTTTAATTTACCACTAGTGGTGCCATTCTATGCATGCTTCATCAGATATAAATCCTTCTGTCTTCAATGGGATTTATTCACAAATAAATGTGCTATTTATTTGCACAAGTAGAGTGAAAAAGGTCCAATTCTCTTTGAGCACACAAGTTTAGGGGGAGGGGGTGTTCAGATTTCTGTTCACAGCTGAACTAAGGGCAGTTATGCCCTAAGTCCTTTAACTTCAATTAACTTAGAATGGTCTATATCTGCTTAGAATGTAAGAATGCTGAAGGGATTGCTTTCTATCACCATTCTCAACACAGCAATGCAGGTGAAAACAGTATCTTTTATCCTCTATACTAACAGATAAATTGCTGTTGTAGCAAAATGTTGAGACACATACTTCTGAATCGCTCCTTCTGGCTTTTCCTGCTTAGCAGCATAATATGACTTTATTTTCTTGGATTCATAGTTGAAATGTCCCACTAGAAATGGCCATGTGTAAAACAACCCCACCATGGATTCTTTCTGATGTATAGACCTAATTCTGAACAGAGGGGGACTTTGAGCTTTTATAGACACTGCATTAGTTCACTGGGACTTTGATGGCAATACAATTTTCCATCTGAGAGAGTCCTTGATTTGTCAATTCTTCCTTTCTCCTTCCTTGGAAAGATAGAAAGATTGAGAGCCTTAGTTAATAGAGCAGCTAGATCTGAGTCCAGTAACACCTTATAGACCCACAAGATTTGGAAGGTATAAGCTTGGCAGTCAAAGCTCCCTAGTCAGATCTAACAAAGGGAGTTTTGATTCACAAAAGATTACATTCAAATACTTATGCTGGTCTCTAAGATACTACTGGATTCAAATACTTCTACTGCAAACAAAGACATCACCCCTCTGAAACTTAGTCAATAGAGGTTTCTGAATCCATCAACTAATCAGGGACTCAGAGTGAGCCGTAAGGATTGTTCTCTGTCCAATGAATGAATGTACTTATGTGGATTGCCCTGACAAAAAAGGGAGAGGGAAAAGGCCTCTGGTCTCTGTCAAGAGAGTACTGCTGCCATTAGTGAGAGAAACAAAGGCCATTTCTGCATGAGGAAAATGTTCCTGGACAGCCTTTGCATGTTGGCTGAATATAGAGCCCCTCCACATGATGTTGCCAACATCCCAAGACTGTCCAGTAGCCGGGTTGCTATTTGACCATTTTTAACTTGCAATTTCAGGAATCGAAAAAATTGGACTTACCACCCGAAATCATGCATTCCATTGTTGAACAACCAGTGAGCAACCATGGATAAGGTCATATGGAGAGGGAAATGCAACGTAGTCTGGCCTGCTTTGTCTGGCTGGCCATTCCCTCTCCATTTCCTGCTCCAAGTAGTTTTTTTTAAAAAAATAACATGGTCATACTACAAACCTACATTTTCCAAGGTGAAATAAAATCTTCTTTAAAGTATCCATGGTATTCTTGGGATCAGGCAGGCAAAACACAGTTCCATTTCTGTTTTTTGGAGGTGAGGACTGAGCGACTAAAATCACCGATAACGCACGGAGCCGGCCGCAGCTTCGGTGCATGCCGCTGAAAAAGCCGCGTTAGCGAAATGCGGAAGAAAGTGCAGCCTCCGATGACCGGGGCGCAACCAGAAGCGGCGCCGGGATCGCTGCGTGCATAATCGGTTACTCTGGGTTTTGCCGCCGTCGTGCCCCGTCCCGTGCATAACCGGTGTGCTTTGCGTCTTCCCCCTCCACGTTTTCCATGTGACCTGAAATCGCCGTTTCGGCGGCCGTGCATAATGGGCCTAAGTGAAGTACTACCTCATCTGCCTTACAAAACCAGCCTCCACTGGGTTTGAATATACTAAAGGCTGACTGACCAAGGATTTTTACCTGTTAGTGTTCCTCTGCATCCCACTAGTAATTAAACTTGGCAAATCATTGTCTGGTCATTCAAAATGTACATGTTGAACAAAATTTTCGTTAGATAAAGAGTTAAATTATTCTAGCTCTCTCTGTAAAGATATGATAGGGAGTGAGCGATGATAAGGGTGATGATGATGACAATAACAGACAGACAGATGACCAAATCAATCTGAGAAAATCATGAGTAAACATAGTTCAGCTGAAAAGTAACCTATCCAATGGTCAAATTTATGCTTATTGCATAGTTTCACATTTTTCAAAGCAGTTTGACTTCAATAATACTGTTACAAGTAATATGCCCACCAACATAAAGCAAAAGAAAAAAATGGATATGCTTATTGAAGCTACATGGTCTTTAAATGAAAGTACATTCAAGCTGCTGTTAAGGGACTCATCTGAGATATGAACACTTCAGGGTTTTTTTTACAATTTTCTCTATAGAAAATGACACATGCTACTAGGTTGTAGGAAATCTCTGCTGATTTAGCACAGGCATGAGAAAGTGAATTTTCTGTTGAATGGATTAATTAAGATAAAAAGGTAAAAAGGTAAAGTATCCCCTGTGCAAGCACCGAGTCATGTCTGACCCTTGGGGTGACACCCTCCAGCGTTTTCATGGCAGACTCAATAAGGGGTGGTTTGCCAGTGCCTTCCCCAGTCATTACCGTTTACCCCCCAGCAAGCTGGGTACTCATTTTACCGACCTCGGAAGGATGAAAGGCTGAGTCAACCTGCTGGGATTGAACTCCCAGCCTCATGGGCAGAGCTTTCAGACTGCATGTCTGCTGCCTTACCACTCTGCGCTGCAAGAGGCTCTTCTTAATTAAGATACAGGATATGTATTCCAAATTGTATACACCACAGGGTAAAACTGTGAAAAGCATGCAAATAAATGGATTCATGCATCTCAAAGACCGATTACACATGGCAGCAGCTGTGCCAGGCCACTGCTGATTTCTTGTGGCAGGGCAGCATGGCCCACCACTTCCTCTGTATTTATAGGGGAACAAATCCCCTGGCGCACACAGTCAGCCCTGAAGTTGTGCGTACATACACACAACTCTGAGGCAGAAAGGATCCACCATACTTTACCATGGTGGTGGCAATGGATTCGGGAGAGAGGGGCACAAAGGTGAGATAATGCCACAATTCTATCCCATCATCATAGGGGTGACAAAAATTTCCATTCAGCTCTGCGGTGCTGAAAAACAACATGGAGCCAAATGGGGCATTTTGTGTCCCTACTGGGACACCATAGGTGGGGGAAGGAGTCAGGCCTGGAAGGCCCAGATCTTCGCTATATGCACGGGCCCAACCCAGCATAGCCACTGATAGCACCTGTGTTTAAAAAGGGAATGCTGAAAAATCAGCATTCCCTTAACACAGAGCATTGGAAGTCCTAAAATGGGCCAGGGATGGGAAGGGGCCAGGGCAGCGATGACATCATGCATAAGCTGGCAGCCTCCCCCCGCTCCCAGTGCATAATCGATCTAAGAGAAATTAGCTTCAAAGCCAGTGTGGTATAGTAGTTTAAGAGTGGAAGACTGTAATCTGGAGAACTGGGTTTGATTTCCCTCTCCTCCACAAGCTGCCAGCTGGATGACCTTGGGTCAGTCACAGTCCTCTTAGAGCTGTTCTCACAAACAATTGTCTCAGAGCTCTCTCAGTCCCACCTACCTCACAGGGAGTATGTTGTGGGGACAGGAAAAGAAAGGTGTTTACAAGTCACTTTGGGATTCCTTTGAGTAGTGAAAAGTAGGGCATAAAAACCCAGCGCTTCTTACTATTCTCAAAAGATGTTACATTTGTCTATTTATTAATGTTTGAGATTCAAAAACCTTTGGTCTGTCTTCTCATAAGAAGTGTGAAATCAGAATCCAGGAGCACCTTTAAGACCAACAAAGATTTATTCAAGGTGTGAGCTTTCGAGTGCAAGCAATCTTCGTCTGAGAGTGCTTGCACTCGAAATCTGAAGCATTGAATAAATCTTTGTTGGTCTTAAAGGTGCTACTGGACTCTGAAAGGTGCTACTGGACTCAGACCAACATGGCTACTCATTTGAATCTATCCTTTAAGAAGAGTGAAATTATTCTAAAATGGATATATACCTTATATACCATCTGTAATGATATTAAGTCTTAGAAGCTTTTAGCCAGTGTTTCAGCATTTAATAGGTGCAAAGGACCTCATTCACCCACCACTTTAATCTTGTTATCCTATTCAACAATCCCAAGACTGTAATGATGATCCTTTCATTGTTCACTCCCTGATGATCAAACGTTCGTGTTCTTAGGATTGCCACATTACCCTATTGCTGACAGACCTTGTTTTCCTGCTGCCCTGACCCACTCCTTCATAGTTCTAGCTGGCCTTTCTGGATTTTTTGCATTTATAGCCTCTAAGAGAAAATAATTTGAATGAAAAGCACATCATTAACTTCCAGTAGATTCATAAATCATTTCAAAACACAGTAACAATATGAAGTATAAAAGGTACTGTTTACCAATCCATTCCTTGGCTCTGTCTATAAGATTTAGATCAAATGAAAAAAATTAAATGAACTTTAGATTTTTAAAAAAGGAGTCAAATTGAGTAGTATTACACAGATGACAAGAATTCTCATTAGTCCAATATTTCTGGTTCCTGGGGAGACATTTATAACTGTGATGTTGACTCTTTTTAAGATTTTAAAATCAAATTAATAGTTTAGTTTGTGTTTAGTGCCAAGACCAGCAATTAACATGTAAAATGTTCTAATGCTGAAACCCAGTTTCAGGGTGGGGGCTCAAAATGAGTAACTTGAGTAAAATAGGATTAAGCATTCCATGGAAACTCCAATGAAAGCACTGAAAATAATAGGACAGAACAGTAGCCCAAATCTTTACTTCAGCTGACTAAGAGAACTTTAATTTCCACTATCAAAGTCTAATTACTACAAGCTAAGGTATTTATTTATTTATTAAGTTCATATATAACCCATTCCTGACAGCTCTGGTATATCTGGTGTGTATGTGTATGTGTTTGTAAGTAATTAACTGTCAAAGATCCAAGACTAGGGAGAAAAACAGAAAGGAACTTCCTACAAGAAAATTTATTTCGACCCATTAACTGGACAGAATCAGAGCCATGTACTAATGGAAAGATGTAGATGGTGCTTTGGTCCATCTTAGAAGAAAGCCTGAGCATATACTGGCATCATGAGCATGTCTCCAGTTAAGATGATCATTTATGCATGGCAGCAGCCATGCTGGGCCACTGCCAATTCGTTGTGGCAGAGCAGCATGCTCCACCATTTCTTGTGTCCCCACGGCGGATGCATTTCAGTGGCGGAGCTGGTCTGCCACATTCTGGGTCCCCATGGGGGACACATTTTGGTGATGGAGAAGCTCTGCCGCCATAATGCGCCCCCCCCCCCCCCAGAAATACAGCCATGGTGGAAAGGTTCTGCCACACAAGGAACAGCGAGATTTTGTTTTGCAATCCCACCTTCCTGCAAACTGGGGCAAAAAACCTTCAACCCACAGTGCATTTTCAGTCCCTTCCAAGCCACTGTAGCATGGGGAGGAGCCAGGACGTCCTTGGTGCCTGGGCCTATCCTGGCCTGGCCACTGATGGCAGCCATGACAAAAAATTCAGCATTCCCTTGCTGTGGGCCATCTGAGCTGGGGCCCTAAAGTGAGCTGGGGCCTGGAGGGGGCTGGGCTGGCACCAGCATCATGCATAAGTGAAGATTAGCCCTATTTTCATGCAAGCACTGGCCCAGCAATTCCTGCCCATATATAATCAGTCATACATAATCAGACTCTTGTAAAATTCCACTCCATCTTTTTGTGGTATTCAGCAGGAAGAATTGCAAAACAACTTGGAATACTTCGTGCTTGATTTGCATAAATAGGTTAGGTTTTCCAGATCTGGGGAATTAGAATGTTGCAACCATAGAATCGTAGAATCATAGAGTTGGAAGGGGCCATACAGGCCATCTAGTCCAACCGCCTGCTCAATGCAGGATCAGCCCTAAGCATCCTAAAGCATCCAAGAAAAGTGTGTATCCAACCTTTGCTTGAAGACTGCCAGTGAGGGGGAGTTCACCATCTCCTTAGGCAGCCTATTCCACTGCTGAACTACTCTGACTGTGGATTTTTTTTTCCTGATATCTAGCCTATATCGTTGTACTTGTAGTTTAAACCCATTACTATGTGTCCTTTCCTCTGCAGCCAACGGAAACAGCATCCTGCCCTCCTCCAAATGACAACCTTTCAAATACTTAAAGAGGGCTATCATGTACCCTCTCAACCTACTTTTCTCCAGGCTGAACATTCCCAAGTCCATCAACCTATCTTCATAGGGCTTGGTCCCTTGGCCCCAGATCATCCTCGTCGCTCTCCTCCGTACCCTTTCAATTTTATCTACGTCCTTCTTGAAGTGAGGCCTCCAGAACTGCACACAGTACTCCACGTGTGGTCTTACCAGTGCCATATACAATGGGACTATGACATCTTGTGATTTTGATGTGATGCCCCTATTGATACTGCCCAAAATGGCATTCAGCTTTTTTACCGCTGCATCACACTGCCTGCTCATGCTTAGTTTACAATCCACAAGTACCCCAAGGTCTCGTTCACACACAGTGTTACCTAGAAGCGTATCCCCCATCCAGTAGGCATGCTTTTCATTTTTCTGACCCAGACAATGTCCTCTTCCGTCTGTGGCATCAGAGTACAAGTGGATGTGGCAGATGCTATTCAATGTTGTGGTTTTAAAAGTTCTCCACAAGTTCAATCTACTTGCCTAATATATCTGTGCCAACCCAGTTACTTCCTAGCTGTCTTGTCTCAGCTCTATCCAGTTTTCCCTCTGGAAATATTCAAGTAAAAAAGTGATCTACAACTCTGAGAAATTAGGTTTTCTGCTTGTACAAGAACAAATTCCTACATGATTTGTGAAGCTTTTGTTTGTTACAAAATGTGTCTTGACAGAGTAGTTAATTTCTACATGGAAGAGACACAATAAATAACCATTTCAGAAAATCCTAGTTTCATTTTTCTCACCC
Source organism: Paroedura picta (assembly GCF_049243985.1). Classification (NCBI taxonomy): domain Eukaryota; kingdom Metazoa; phylum Chordata; class Lepidosauria; order Squamata; family Gekkonidae; genus Paroedura; species Paroedura picta. The sequence goes on along the minus strand of NC_135374.1, from coordinate 80,962,439 downwards.
TTTCTATTTTGTGTAATAATTTTCTGCAAGTATCAAAAGGGAGAAAAATTGCTCAGGTTAACTCTCTGCTGAATAAAGTGGTTGCAAAGGTAAATAGCTGGTGCAAGAGATCACTTATTTTACAGTGATCCTTCCTTCTCCTGGGAGAAGAGGTTTGGTGGAGATGATCAAGTATTATGAAAAATTTATATTTTAATCATAAGTCTTTCCAGCTCTTTGATTATTTGTGCATCCTTTATTCAAGAAACAAAGAAAATTGCATCTGTCTTTCATTGTGACATGAACAATGAAAATCTATTTGTGGTAGTCCTACAGTTTAAAAGTGAGCAATTATCTAGAGCATAAAAGTGCCTGAGAAATGGTTTAAATGTGTCAGAACTGTGACTCAGCTTTATGGAAGAAAGCATCTCATTTTCAAATGTAGGTCCTTTGCGCTAATATGTGAGATGAGTATTACAAGTCAGCCTATTTACACACTGAATTACAAGGACTAAAGATTTAATATCTTTCCTTTAGACCAGTGGTCCCAACCTTTTTATCATCGGGGACTGGTCAACGCTTGACAATTTTACTGAGGCCCGGGGGGGGGAGTAGCCTTTTGCCGAGGGATGTTGCCACCTGAGCCCCCGCTCCACTTGCTTTCCTGCCAGTGCCCCTGACTTCCTGCTGCCTGCTGGGGGGCACTGCCAGCAGCAGCTGCACAGTGCCATGCCGAGGGGGAGCCCCAGCTATGGCGGCCGGCAGAGAGCACCAAAGGTGAGCCAGCAGCAGAGTGGCAGGGCAGCTCCCAAGTCAGCAGCTGGGGAGGAGGACGAGCCGCGGCCCGGTACTAACTGACCCACGAACCGGGACCGGTCTCCAGACCAGGGGTTGGGGACCACTGCTTTAGACTAGTTTAAAAATAGAAAATTGTTATTTTTGTATACACATAGCCTCATTAGTGGAACAGTGATTTCCCAAGAACTCACAGAAGCCAGGCAGCAGAGCCACGCCCTCTCTGCACTGCTGCTGGCATGCCAGCTGAGTGACCATGCTTGCTGAGTTGAACGCTGTCCTGTCTTCCTGCCCTTCCCATCTGCCACATCAACTGTGGCCCCGTTCAGCCGCGGATGCTCTTTTTATTCAGCAATACAGCAATTACCTGTTGTTAGTTCATTTATAGTAATTATCATTTCCAATATTATTCAATGGCCAAACATTCCTACCATATACGCAGAAAATCATCTTTCCATTTGACATTGTTCCATCAACATTCATTTTGCACACATTCCCAAACGAAGCCAGGAGACATCAATCATATAAGTTTTACTAGTTTTTATAAATGATCCACCTTAATTGTTGAATATTGCCATGACTTTTCATTGTGAGTTACAAATAACTGGCAACCATGTCTACCCACATTCTGGGCATATCTGTTCTGTCTCTAAACCTGGCCAACATTGACAATTGCTCCCTACATTTATTTATAATTCTGTTTGTTTATGTTATGTTATTTATAGTCTGACTTTCTAACAGGGTCTTAAGGCAGACTATGCATAGTGAGTCAGTACAATCAACAAAATGGGACCTTCAATAACCAATACATGTGAAGTTTAGAAATATAATAGAAAGAACTGTAGCATAGGTATTCACATGACACATTAAGCAGTTACATAATAGAAACCTGCTCATAAAAAGCTATACATAGCAGTATAGACCACATTTTCTAATCATTTATTCAGGTGTGAACCATTTTGTACAGTGTATGAATAATTGAATTATTATTTATAATTCAGTTTTGTATACTTTGCAGAAAGCCAGAAGAGTGGAACCTTTCCTGATTTCTTCACGTAGGCCCTTCTGTAAGTTGGGACCCACAACAGAGAACGTACAGGTCAAGGCAGTTGCTCATTTTGAATAATAAAGCTATGTGCAAAAGACAGCACTGTGAAAATTATGAAGACGAAAAAGCATCACAACTTTATATCAAAGTAATATATAACGTAATGTCCACTAACAAACACTGAAAACACATTGCAAAGAAATCTGTCAAGCACCAAAGAAGAAAGCAAATGGCTCCCTGCTTCTGAGGCCAGTTGGTTCTGCTAGATTAGACTTTTCAGTATTAGATACCCATACACAGAAGAACAAACAATGATTACTTAAGACATTGTTTAATTTTTAAGGTGAATTTATACGCTATGCAAATGCGTGATGAGCTTATGCCATGAAAGAGTGGATCCCTTAGGCATTCTACCAAATAGATTTTATTTCCTTGGAAAGTATTATAAAATATACCGTGCATAACCCAGCTGAAGTGAAACTTCTTCAGTTAATTGTTATTTTACTGGCTTGTGCTCTGTGAGAATCGTGAGTAGAATAAAAAATGGAAAATGGTACATTTCCACCTCCATCTCTTCTTGCAATCAACTGTTTCCCTCCAATTTTTTTTCCTGGCCGTCAGTGGGCCCTCATGAACAACATGAAGGAAAACATTATTATCTGTAATAGGAGCAAATCCATGGAAAACACCCTTCCTCTTCTGATGACAAAATAACTGCCCTATAGTTATTTTTTTTAATTGTCTTTGTTTAAAAAATAGACCTTGTTTATTGAAATAATAAGGAATGAAAAGTCAATCACAAAAGTCAATCATATGAATTTAGGGGAAATTAAAATCATAAGAGAGCATTACTTGTTAAGGGTTAAGAACATTGTGTTAACTTGAAGGAATTTTTAAATAAAAGTGTATATTGCTGATATCTTACACTAGAGATGTACACATGGAAATGTAGTATTTGGGGGGGGGGATTTGGATTGTAGTAATGGTTTCCATTCTGGTATTCTAGTTTGAGTCCCTAGTAGTATTACAGGATTTCCTGCAGGGTGTTTTGGGGGGCTGGGGATGTTCTTTCTTAGGGATGGACACAGACTGGCTCCCAAGAAAGTCCACCTCAAATTTTGCCTGGTTCGTGGTTTATGATGCAATGTTCATGGAAGGGTGCCAAACACAAACATTTCACAAAGTTTAATGCTGTTCATCAATGGATTGATTTCCAGATATTTCTTGCTGGTTGCCAGTAGCAGAGTTCCCATTCTGCTCTATGAGATCAGAAAGCTATACATAAACTCAGCTCCACACCCTCTTGTCTGTTGGTTGTTTGCAGTTACACAGAGAGAAAGAGAGCTTGTTAAAAGCAGAATAAGAGCACATTCAGTTATTTCCTCCTCTTCTGCTGGGAGGGGGGTGGGTTGAGTGGCAGACTCAGAACTCTGAATCATCCTATCTCTTTGCTCATGCTGAGCAAAGAGGCGGAGCTACTGGGTGCCTTGGTTGAATGTGGACCCACATTTTATACCCTGGTATTGTGAATTTCTCTCCCTTGATGGACTTTGAGTGTTAGGTAAACTCAGGTGTCTAAGCCACCCCATCTCTCCGCTAACACTAAATAATGGGGCTTAACTACTGGGTGCCTTGACTGAGTGAGGACCCACATTTTATACTTTCCTAATAGTAAACTTCTCTCCCTGCCAGGGTTTGGGTGTTAGGTGGACTCAGGCCTCATGGCCACACAGAAGAGATCAGGATAGATGATAGCCTGGTATGATCTAGGGGACTAGTATATCCTATTACCTATTCCAAATCCTGGCATCCCTGCCAGTACAGATCTGCCAGTTCACTACTGACAACCAGTAGTGGGGCTTTTTGAAGAAGAGGTGCTAGACTGTGGCTTCTTGTCCTCCTCCCCAGACTTTCCCACCCCATGCTACCTCTGGCCACATCTGCTGATTTGTAGTCTCCATACCTCTTTGTAGAGCTCATGGTTCCACTGCAAGAGCTCTGCATTCAGCTGAGCAATGCTGCCTTTTATTTGGTAATCACAGTCTATGCTTGTATTGCAGAGTGGATACAAACCGATAATGATGCCCACCTTTGACATCTTTGCCAAGGCTCTGACCCGTGGGAGAACAATTGGCTCCAGCCCTCAAATCAGGGGGATGACTTGCCCCAGAATAGTCAGATGGGAGGATAGCATGTTGATGATTTCCTGGAGGGGCTTCAGGACATGCACCATTTCAGAGAAGATTGAACATAATTGAAGTTGATACTGATCTCCTCTTCCCCATGCAAGATGGTCATGAAGGAGATGACATTTGGCCTGGTTCCCTTCTGCTCCACCAAACCACAATCATGATATAGGTGAGTTCCTCATTCCCTTCCCCTGATTTTCATGCAGCAGATGGGCAGACTTAAAGCTGTTAAAGAAGTCAGCAGCCAGGCTCTGGCAGGTCTGCAGCAAGTGGGGTAGCATCCCCCAGCACCATGGCAACCTTCACCACCAAAGTGTCTGCACCACATACAGACAATGGCCTTGAGGCACATACATTTCATTTCTGCCTGTATTTGGGGAATGTGCCTCTTCTTTCTTCTACTGGCTGCCATTCTTTCCTCTGGTAGCAACATAGCTGGGTGTGTTGGAAGTTGTGCCCTGTGCAATGTTTCTTGCCTCAGCCTGCAGCAGGGGAAGATTCCTGACCATGAAGTCAGTGAGATATATAGGAACACTGACCAGTTACCTTTCTGATCTCTCTGCTGTTGTCTGTCCCTTTAAGGCTAGACTGAGTCTCTTAGGAACAACTTTGGGTTTCCTGCTTCTTCAGAAATTCTCTCTCTACCTTGCCTGCCTGTGGCATGGTAGGTATATAGCCGCCTCCTGCATCTCTCCCCATCCAACTACCTATATTGGAATTGGAACTATCTTTTTATCTTTCCTATATAGAATGGAGTTCTTCAATAATATAATTGTTACATTATCTTAATAGTACAAAGTCTGTGCTTTCTTTGTTGATTTTTGGCCTACATGCTGTGTACACTAGCTTAATTAAGCACTCTTTTCTGGACATTTCAAACACATACCACAGGTCCCACCACTCAATATCCATCAGGGTGAACCCTTTGCAGATGCCTGCAGAGGACAGAGAAGGACAACTGTTGGGGTGAGAACAAACCTCCTGACATGGGTGTGCACACTTGGCACTCTGCCATATGGGGTCACTGGGGAGGGTGCAGGAATGTTTGCAAACTGTGGCTCCAGGATTAGAGGGGTGAATTTGAGGCACAAGCAGCAACAGGAAGTTAGGCTATGGAAGGGAGGCTGCTTCCCTCCCTATTTTCTGAATTGCTTCTGTTAGAGTCCTCCTCTCCAGAGAGTATTAGCAACTGCTGGCATCTCTGGGCAGTGCTAACAACTCTTTGGCATTTCTGAAGCACTTTCCCTAAGGGCTGTGATCAAAAGAATCACTGTGATTCTACCACTCAGTCACATTCCTACTTCCCACATGATTCTACCAGGAGCTTTTCATGATCAATTAGGCAGACACTTTGCCCAGTGGTTAGCATATATTCAGAATCATCGTACAAGGTGGTATGATGCATGATAATATAAATGCAGACACATTGCATGATGCAGGCATCATTAGAGACATCAGTGCAATGCCTTTCCCCCTGTTGAAACTGCACTTCCCAAGATTTAGCTTGAAAATGCTACCTGTACAAGGTTCTGCAACCAAATTTAAAGCACTTTGATTTCTTTAAATGCCTGGAAGTATAGGCAAGCCAACTGATCACAATAGAAAGGGGGGGCACTTGTGCATATTTCTTAGGCTCTACTGGGTGGATTTACTTACAGGAGAATGGGGATGAGTCATGTGGCTTTGTTCTGGACCAACAGATTTTACTTTTGTGAACAACAGTTCCCAAATTGGTAGTGTGTGGACAGGCACAAATTATCTGTAATCCAATTCAGAAATAGTTATAATTCTCAATTAAAAGTGAGATTTTTGATAATTTGAGAATGCCACTTACCATTTTCCACTAAATGGTGAATAAAGAGAAATATTATTCATCAACCACCATTTTCAGTGATATTATAGCTGTTCACACAGAGCAAAGGTTTGTGTGAATTCTCTCATAATTATCATGTGAGTTTATGAATACAACTGAGCTTGAAAAAAACTGAAAAAAAATTAGACCTATTCTTTCTCTCTAACGTTTGCAAAAAGAGTTGTGCGGAAGATTAAAAAAATTATAATTGACAGAATTAACAAATTAGCCCACTTTATAAATAGGGCCACAAGCACAAGGATACTTTACTGCATATGAATACATGGTTTATAAAAAGCAGTTTATTGTGTGTTTCAAGGTTTTTCACTATAACCCTCCTCTGAACAAATTATGTATTTTTACAAAGATATTCTGTTAGTACTTTTAAAGGGAAGATGAGAGATAAAAGTCAAAGCATATGAATGAAAGCTGCACTTCAAATCACCAACACTGCAATTGTAGCATGTTGTGCTTTACCAATCCAGACACAACCTTAGCAGATCTCTCACAATTTTATATACACACACACACATATAGATATATACATTCACTAGAGGCAAAGCCTGTTGCACTCAACAATACAACAGGTGCTAGCACATATACCTGCACTGTGACCTTCCTGGGTTCTGGCCCTCCTCCACCCATTCTCTGCTTGATCTTGAGATCCAGTGTGATGAAATGGTTCAAGAGTAGCAAACTCTTTAGAGCAGGGGGAGTCAACCTGTGGTCCTCCAGAAGTTCATGGACTACAATTCCCATAAGTTCCTGCCTGCAAACGCTCATGGGAATTATAGTCCATGAACATCTGGAGGACCACAGGTTGACTACCCCTGCTTTAGAGTGTAGACTGGGTTTGATTCCTGACTCTTCCTCCATCTGCAGCCAGCTGAGTTGGCAACTTCCAGGTGGGAGTCTGGAAACCTTTAGGAAGATGAAAGAAAAACAGGATGAAAGAGAGAAAGAGACAAAGAAAAAGAGAAAGAAAGAGGGGGGGAGGGAAGGAAGGCATCAGTTCTGCTTTGGAGAAAATAGCTGCTTTGGAGGGGCACTAGTCCTTTTACCCTCAACCCATACAACAGTGTCTACACAGGTCACCACTGTCCCCACCTTCCCATCCAACCCCACATTTCCCACAGGCTAGGCTGTGGGGGGGGGGCTGCCTCCTTTCCACTCACCCCAACTTCTCCCAAAGGCTGGACCAGGCAGGGAAGGCTGTGGGGGGGGCTGCCTCCTACCTGCCCCCATCCTCCCATCTCCCAAATGCCAAGCTAGGTGAGGAAGGCTGCAGGGGGCTGCCTCTTTCCCACCTACCCCATCTCCCAAAGGCTGTTTGGAGAAGTCCATGGGAGATGGGCTACCTCATTACCACCCACCCCCATCTCCCAAAGGGCAGGCAGGGAAAGCTTTGGGGTAGTTAGCTACCTCCTTCCCACCCATCTCCTAAAGGGCAAGCCGGGCAGGGATCAATCCTCCTAGAGAAAATGGCTACCTGGAAGAGGGAAACTCTTTGGCTTTTGATCCCATGGAGGCACAAGGATGCCAGACTCCAGGTGGAAGCAGTAATTGCTAATAGACCTGTTAGAAACTGTTCTCACAGAAGGTGGGTGAGCTTCTCTCGGAGCTCTCAGCCTCACCCATCACACAGGTTGTCAGTTGTGGGGAGAGGAAGGGAAGACTATTATAACCCACTCTGAGACTCCTTTAGGCAGGGAAAAGCAGGTAAACTAACAAGTCTTCTACTGGGAATGTGCTACTGGAAAATTGTATGTCTGTGTCCCCAAGGCCTCATGATGTTTCTGTGCCCCATCTACAGTTTCCCCATCTTCCATGCCTTGGTCTCAAATTTGCTTTGTTCTGATGGTCTTAGAAAGACTGCCGCAAGATCAAAGAGGTATTCATATGGAAAAGGAAAGTATACATCTTCCCAGTCCCAACCACATCAGCATTATTTTCCCTGCTGCATTTGCCTGTGGTGGCCACCCCCAAAACATTCATCCTTTCTCAGATTGCACATTACAAACCTCATATGACTTACTCATGAGTGAACATTTCCAGGTCAGAAGCTTTTCCTGGCTGCTCTGTGTCTAAAGAAGAGGGCCAGTAGGGGGCAGTTTCTGGGCCTTCCACAGCCCCCCTTCAGAAGGCATGCAGAGCCTGTATCAGGTGGTGGCTTGCTTCCCCACTCCCCATGTCCTCCAAATTGAAAGAGGCCAGGGAAACTTACTGGCACCAGGGCATGCTTTGAAGCTGGCTCCTCTTCCACCCATCAAACCTCTGGAACCGGCAGGAAGTTGGAGGTGGAGAGCTGATCAGTTACATTTTTCCTGGCTAAGAGCTTCTTCCTGATTGGGGCTAAACTATGGAGGGCTATGGCTGACTCATGAGTAAACATTCTCAGTGTACAGGCTTTTCCTGGCTGTCCTTGGTCCTAGAGGGTCAGCAGTAGAGCATTTCTGGGCCTCCCGCAAGTTCCTCTCCAGGGCCTATGCTGCACATAATAGATAATGCACTTTCAATGCACTTTAGAAGTAGATTATCCTGTTCTGTACAGGAAAATACAGCTGCCAAAGCATATTGAAAGCGCATTATCCAATGTGTGTGGAATGAGCCTAGGAGACTTGCAGAGGCTACCCCAAAATGTAGCTTGCTCCCCCCCCCCCCCCCCCAGTTGAAAGAGGCTGGGGCAATTTACTGGCTGTAGCGCATGCTTTGAGGCTTGGTCCTCTTGCACCCAGCAAACTTGTGAAACTAACAGAAAATTGCAGGTGGAGAACTGACTACTTATGAGCCTTTTCTGGCTGACAACTCTCTCATGATTGGGCTAAACTACCAGGGTGGGCCATTCCTGGCTGAAGGCTATCTCCTAAAGGGGGAATATTTCCAGGGGGGCCAATCAGGTAGAGAGTGAGTCATCTGCATGCAATTGGAGCTGATTGGCCCTCATTGGCAGAGTGCAACTTGAGCTGATTGGCCCTTGTTGGCAGAGTGCTCTGTCTCTATTGATGGCACATCCCTAGGGAGTGCCAATCAGGTAGCGAGTAACTGTCATTTTGAAAAAATATATGGTTTACTGATATTTGTGTCTGTGTGATCATTATTACCTGCTGATCAACTGTTTGACAAGGAAGAAAGAGTGGGGACTGAATTAATCCTGTTGTCTCATGAAAGTTTGAGCAACAGAATGTTAGCCTTGTTGAAAGACTTCTGAACACACACCTGCAGCTATTGAATGAGGAAAGGAGCTGTGTGTGCTTGTTGGTGGATTCCATATTTAAACCAAATGGGTTGATATCATTGGCTTAGATTAGATCTCCTTCCATTGGTGCAGTGCAATCCTCTAGTGCGTGCTTCCAGATAGCTAGCTAGATGGAGAGATAGAGATGGGCAGTCAGATAGATGAGAGTGATCAAAAAGTGAAAATATATAATAAAATATATGAAATAGATAATATTTCTCCTCAGTACCCCTTCTTTACATTAAAGATATTAGTGTCAATGGTTATAAAATCCTATAAACCTTACTTCTTTTCTGATAAATTTATATTCAACATTTTACATTTCAAATTTTGTAACTAATCTATTTTTCAACTTAACACAACACGATGTTCATAAAGTAGCTATAAAGGCAGAAACCTAACAAAGACCTAACAAATTACTGCAATGTGCAATTACTTCTGTAAACATTTACTTTCACCCATTGTTCCATTACAGAATACATAGTTTTCTAAATGTATTGCTACAAGATCACTGAAACCTTTATTAAACAAAATATCAAAATGTGAAACTATTGTTTCTCAGCATATCCTCCATCTAGGTCTATACACTTCTGAAGGTGGTTTCCATATCTCTAAACATTCCCCAAAGAATTCTGCACTCTTCTTCGTGTTCCTTTTAAATGTTCCTTAAGCTTTGGGAACAAAAAGAAGAAAGGGCAAGATCAGGGGCGTAGGGTAGATGGGGTATGAGTTCTCAACAAAATTCTCATAGCGCAGCCCTTGCTACCCTCAAAGAATGAGCAGGACTATTGTAATGGGGGGGGGGATTCCTTGGTGCAACTTTCCTGCCTTTTTTTCACCAATGCAGTTTTCAGTGGGTTTTTTTTTTAATGCACCCTAATGTGATTTAAACAAATATATTACTGAGACTATGGAGTCAGGTATGGGGAAGAAAAGAGGAAATACCGTATATACTCGCATATAAGCTGACCCGCATATCAGCCGAGGCACCTAATTTTACCACAAAATCTGGGCAAACTTATTGACTCGCATATAAGCCGATTGTGGGAAATGCTCCATCATCACAGGCTCTCCCATCCAGCATTGCCATTCCTTTTGCCATTGAAGACAAAAGGAAAAAAAAGATCAGAGTCCCTCAGTCAAACCGTTGATGTCCTACAAGCTGCCAGAGCAAGCACAGCTTGCAGTACACATTTGCAAAAGGCAATGCAACAATTGGCTGGCTGGAGCAGGCTTTTATTTCAATTACTGTATATACCTGCATATAAGCCGAGGAGGGCTTTTTCAGTGTGAAAAAGGTGCTGAAAACCTAGGTTGTATGGGAAGAAGGGTAAAGGAGAAAAATGAGATATTCTCATGGGTCTCCTTACTCGTTCATTTATAATTCCAAACATTTTCCACATTCTAAATAATTGATAATTGTATCATTGTCCCCCCCCCCATTTGGAATGTTATTCATAGCAATTACTAACAGTAGAAGGACAATGAAGTGCTTTTCAGACACGTATAAGAGATATATAGCTATCTTAGACTGAGACCATTGGCCCATCAGCTCAAAATCATCTGCTATTACTGACAACTGTCATTCAGGGCATTTCCACAAGGAACAATCTTTCCTAGTACCCATTTCCTGTGATCCTATAACTAGAAGTACTAGGGACTAAAAATGGAACATTCTACAGTCAAAGCAAGCATTTTACTATTGATCTATAGGAGGCACTTTAGTGGCAAGTTTTAATTCAGCCTGTGAGTGATGTTTGGAATGAATATACAGAATCCGTGTCATAGAGGTTTTCCAATGGGAAACCCAGTAATACAGACAAACATATATGCATGCATTTCAATGAACATGAGTGAGACATAGATTTTTCCCACCACATGTGAACATTTACATTATCTTCCCTTGGGATGTCTATAGAGGACTTCAATCTTTTAAACCCTCCGGCATTTATGACTGAGTTTGCACAATTAGAAATCTTAAGAAAGTGAAATTCAGCATTTAAGTCTCTAGTCATATAAGAATTCTTTTTCTAAAACTGTTTCAGTTATCGTCTCGAACAAGTGGTACAGCCTCCAGTGCTAACCTGAATCAATATCATCTTTTAGAAAAGAAGCTTTTTGTTTTTGTTTCCAAAAGACTTCTGTGTATAGAGTAGCTACCCTCTATTAGTGTAGTTTTTTGTTCCCTAGGGTTTCTCTGCTCTAAATAAAGCCCTGGTTCTTTTCTTTACAAGAATGTTCTTTTTTCAAAAAGTACTTATATAGACTCTTGCCTCATCTCTGTGCTTTAGGATCAGATACCCATTCTCCTAAAGCTATTCTAACTGTCTGGGAACCAGATTACTATGAGTGGAATCCCATTTTAAAATCTTTGCCACTTTTACCACTTCCCCACCCCAGATGTCAGAGAGTTGCTCCTGAAGGTTGCCACATCTTTGTGAATGGTGTGGGATATGGCCTGGAAATGTTGTAGAATGGGAGGTCAGATCTGAGTCTGTTCCCCTGATAAAGGCAGTTCTGACCTTCCGGCCTACATTGCATTGTTTTACATTTTCATTGCAGAAATCCATGAGGTATTGAAGTTTCAAGACAAAGATAATTCCCTATTCAAAATAACTATGAACTTGAATCCTAAAATGACTTTCTTCTCACAGAATACGGGGAGGGTAGTTTTCCTTGATTTCCCTCTTATTTAAGTCTATTACTTTGATCCCATGATTTTTCTATGGACCCAGTAACATACAGGGACAAAAATTCTGGGAATTCATAGTGGAAACATTATTTTTTATATTGCTTAGCTTGCTTATGCTGCATGTCTTAGGACAGGGGTAGTCAAACTGCGGCCCTCCGGATGTCCATGGACTACAATTCCCATGGGAATTGTAGTCCATGGACATCTGGAGGGCCGCAGTTTGACTACCCCTGTCTTAGGGTGTATGAAAATTGTAAATGACTACCTTGCATGCACATGCACCAAATATTTAAAACAAACAAAAAAAACTAGCATTTTCATATTAGGAAGAAAACAAAAATAACTGAGGTAGTGCTGTTCAAATTAATTCATAGAAGCATAAACTTCATTCTGCATTTGAAATACAGGCACAGATGCTCCTGCAAAACATATCTAGTCAGCTACTATTTAGGACTTCACATTCAGTGCATCAACTTTGTCTGACCTGACAGTAACCTGTCATCAGTACCTAACTTGTTATCCGCAGAAGATTTTCAGGTATATAGCACAAGTGAGCCTCACATATTAAAATACAGTTAGCCTTGATCATTCTGTTCTCAGATAACCTCTTGGATGCCCTTCTCCATCAAGTTTGCTTAGGTTTGTAGTCATTAGATCTGACATTCATTCCATAAATTGCATACTTCAGACAAATGCACGACCAGATGAGCCAAGGGTTCTTGGTGTCCTTACGGAAAGAGAAAGCGAATGATGCTCATTAACTATCACATAGGAACATATTTGTCCTTCAGATTATTCCCCCCCCCCCCACACACACACACAGTTTTCCTTTTTAAGGGGGATAGTCTGCCTTTCAAAAATGATTTCCTTAAAACTTTGTTCCACCTTTGTCCCACTTGGGATTCACAATAGAGGGTGTGGCATTAGTAGCTTAAAATGTTTTAAAGGTTACATAGTTGAAGAGTGAGCAGAGTAATAAAAGCAACAATAAGGTCACACTAAGATTCTCTAAGTCATAAAGTTTTATCATACTTTTGTTGTGTGTTCAGTTCATATATGAGATGCCCCTGTCATACTAAAGCCCAGCCAGTTATTTCATTCATTCTTCTTGGAACACCAGAGACTCAACTAGTGTGGCCCAGTTTTATCAGATATATGCTATCAAATTAGCTTTTTACTTAAAACAGTAAAGGGGGGGGGGGTTGTACTGGCATATAGCAAAGTGCAGGGGTTGGACTAGATGACCCAGGAGATCCCTTCCAACTTTATGATTCTATGATTCTAGTTTTTCATGTTTCAGTAACAGTCCCCCTGACCAAAAATTAATATCTTGAAACAGTATTCTTACAGTGAAATAAACTATTTACCTTCTGCCCTTTTGCTGATTATCTTGCTTCTCCTCCCCACTCTTGTTGTCCCAGTCCTGTGTGTGTTTTGTGGAACAGACAGGGAGTGCTAATAAACTGGATTTTCCTTTTCCATGTTTCTAGTGCAATCTACAAACAATCTGCAGGGCACACAAACATCCTGTGTGAATACAAACTGGTACACAGATATCCATGGAACCACAATTACATGCACTCCCCTTCTCTCGTAATGTGCAAAACCATCCTCAGTGTATCTTCCTGCACCAGACAGCCATATTTCAATTCTATCCATTCAATTCATCCAAAATATTTTATATTTTAATGCATTCCTTAATCCTATCTTTACCTTGGCCATCTGTACTACATTGGTTTTCTCGTGTAGCCCAGAACTGACTTTTTCTCCTAGAGAAAAAAAAGCCGTGTTTCTCTTCTCATAAACTACACATTTTAGCACCACCAGACAAAATGGCACAAAACAGGCTGCTCAGAACTGCGAAGTTCCCGTCACTGAGTCTGTTAAATGTGATAATATAACAAATAAACACTGAGACATTCCATCAAGAACAAGAACAGATAAAAATATCATCCCTTTCTCTTCAAGAACAATGACATAGTTGGAGGCAAAATCTAAAGTACTTATCAGCTAGACGGATAACAAGTGTCTTCTGCTCTGCCACTCTAATCGGTCTTTCCTTTTTCTTCACTGATGCATGAGGTAAAAGTTTCCATTTCCTCAGTTTCATTAGCCAAAAGAAATTACTGTACTGATTCTGCATCACTGAAAACTTTTGCAACTCCATTAAGGCTAACCTTGAGCATTGCTAGGTGAAGAATCCTTTCAGTGTTGCTCAAAGAATTTAACTTTTTTCTTGCAGTCAAGAATTTCTAATTATTGCTGTTCACTCTGCATTATTTTCAATAGTATATGTGTTCAGATGCACATCCAAAGGCATATCCCATGTATGTGTAGCCATCCCTAAAATAATCTATGGGACTAGTTGCTTGGTGAACTTAGAAGTGGAAATAAATTTCCCTTCTCTATGACGATTGCCCTCTTCTAAAGAGTTTTACATCCATTTCTCAAACTGCTGAAATGAGCAGGGGTATTTTTTTTTTAGTAGGAAAATCATTCACAGAACAGAGGAATCTTCTTGGTTCACTACTGGATCCAAGTCTGTCCCTCTAACTTTGAGGATGCATAAAATTTTCTATATTTGTTACTGCAATGAGTACATTTTAATCTTTTTATTTTAATGCTCTGCCTTATTTAAAGGAGAAAGTAATCTAGGCCTTTTTTGCATGCACAGCATAATTTCAGCTATCATGGAATGGAAAGCTAGGATCCTTTCAATTCACATCCAGTTTGCATCCGATACCTGCACATTGTACAGATCTTCTTTCTCCTGTCTTTCTTTCTTTCTTTCTTTCTTTCTTTCTTTCTTTCTTTCTTTCTTTCTTTCTTTCTTTCTTTCTTTCTTTCTTCCTTTCTTCCTTCCTTCCTTCCTTTTGTGCTGCTGGTTGGGCTCTGCTCATTGGTCAGTTTCAGGCAGGGGGTGTCTTTTTTAATTGTAAGGGGGAGTAGTCTTAAAGCTTCTTTCACTTCTGGGTTGCTATTTTAGTAGATGGTTTTCCCATCTTCATCTTGTCTAAACTGCAGTTGAAAATTGGCATTTATTTTGTTTTATAAGCACTCTCCCTTAAGTCTTGGGAGAAATGGGGTTCAGTGTTTGTGTCTGAACTATAGACAAGCCTCCCTTGTCTATAGCCACTCCCCCTTTCTTCCTGCCATGTGCATCACACAGTGGGGAGGGTGTGTGTGTGTTGAGAAACACTCCCAAGGGTACTGTCTGCCCTTTCCTCTCCCCTTCCCCTTGCCAATTTCTTTACTAAAAATTAAGGGAATTCCATTTAGTCTGATTCCTATTTTTTAAATAAAAAATATTCTAGCCAGGCATTGCATTGGTGTTGTTTTTAAATTTTAAAAAAGAACATTGGAGAAACTATCTACTGATGATCTGGTCTAGCATCCACCAGGCTGTTTAGCTCAATCTTAAGAAAGTAGGATCAGAATTTTGTGAGTTCTAATCTAGTGAAGAATGTTGATATTTTTCTAACAGAATTATCAGTTTTAGCTTCTTTTGTTGCTTTTCGAAAGCTCATGTTTTAAAAAATGGCCACACCATGTTTTCAAAGCAGCAGCAGCAAAAAAAAAAAAAGTAAATTTGGCATGGCCAGTTCCATGAGAAAAAAAGTTTAATTTTGCATAAAGAAATTTGCAGGACAGCAACATTGGTAATGTTTCTCTCTCACACACACACACACACACACAGGCTGCGTGATGCACATGTATGGAGGAAGAAGGGGGCAGTGACTATACCCAAGAGAGGCTCATCTATAGTTCTGATACTAACACTGAATCCCAATTCTCAGAAGGGGGGCGGGTTATAAAACAAAATAAATGCTTATTCATGGCTGCTGTTTACACAAGACGAAGATAGGAAAACCTTCCACTAAAATGGAAAACCAGAAGTGAAAGAAGCTTTAAGAATACTGTTTCCTTGTACTTTCAAAGGCACTCTGCCTGAAACTGACCAATGAGCAAAGACTGTGGCACAATGTTGGTGGTAGAAGAACAGCCTCCTGGGGAGGGGGATCTGATGGAGTTGTTTCCGCTTGCACCAAGAAAGGGGAAAAGATGGGGCAACAGAACTTTTAAAAGAAATGGAGATGCAGCAATAGGAAATGAACTAACCCCTGAAGGAAGCTAAATCCATGCAAAAGCCCAAGGAAAGCCCACCTGCAAAGTGAACATGAGTTGTCATACAGAAGAGAAGAATACACCCAACGGGAATGCAGGGAAAAAGCAAATGCAGTGCATTAGCAGCTCTAGTAAACAAATTGACAGAAAGGAAACTGCAGGAAACTTACTAATTCTTGTTCAGTATTTATTATTCTCCCACCTCCCTTAAATGGAGAATTGTAAAGATTTCAGTCACTGGATTAAAAGACTATCTAGTGCCATCAGAGTTCCTATGTAGCTTTTTCTAAAGTATTACTTGGTGACCATTTTGTACTGTTGCTCCCATATATTTCCACTTCTACTGCAATAATCACACACTTCAAGGTTCACTAAATTGGTCCACCTTTTCCAGTTTTTCTACACATACAAACTTTCAGATTTCACTAAGTTGTATCAAAGTTTAAATATAGCAATTCCCTTGCCATGATGTACTATGTTAATGTAATTAACTGCATAACCAAATTAGTTCCTTTGGGATTTTTTTGTATATTCCTTGCATTTGTAGATGAGATGCTGTACACATGACCAGATTGCTAACTTGAATCTAATTTTTCATACTCCAACTACTGCCATACATCCACAATGACCCTTTCTTATCCAAATATATGCCACTCGGTTACTTTGTATACAGATATTATAGTTCATCTAGGGAAGGTAGTTGTTCCCAAAACAGTGGAACTAATCCAGGCACAGTGAGTTGTCTATGAATGGTTTGCAGCACCAGCATTCCTACACATTGCAATAATTTGCAGGCCTTACACCAGGGGCAATGGTGAGGCGGAAGAACAATGACATAGAACAGGTTGGCTGAGGAAAAAGGCTACTGCATTCTTGAATAAAACTTCAGGAGCTTTGGTGCAGCATGGGGAAGCATCCTAAATCAAGATACCCAAACAACCATCAACATTACTCTGTACCCCTAGCCCTCATATTGTGGGGAAACCATAGAGTGGCAAGCCACAAGATCCTACATGGGAATGGACCACTGCATGGTTCCCTGGCCATCTGGTGGTAAGAGCCAGCTAATAGCCTCTGAGCTGGGCATGTTGCCGAATGCCTCCAACCCTGGGATTCCTTTAAGGATTCCCCAACATGAGAAGTAGTAGCAGTTTATACTAGTAGTACATGTAGCATGTGCTAAGGTCCCCACAGTTCCAGGGGCTCTGCACAAAGTCTTCCCCCCATGGATGAGTACAGCCAGGTGCTATAGTCATGAGTCATTACCCCCTTGCAACCATGACCCCCACCTGAACTACACATAGCATGGTCATCTTGGCCCCCAACTACCCACTGGCACCCCCATTAACTTCCTGTCTGTGCCAGACAGTCTGTCAGCCAGATCACAACCACCTCCAGTCTTGACACAAAGCATGTGTATGCGTGCCCTCTTGAGTGGATCAGTTGTAGACAAGGCCAGCAAGAAAAGAGCTGAGAATCATGATGGAGAAAGGCACCCAAGGCTGCAGGGAGAGCAATCAGGCAAGGCAGGGAACACACATCCTTGGTCAGCCATGGAGGGACGGGCATTTGTCAAGGCTGGTATGACCAACCATGCCATGTCCTAAGGAGGCAATCCAAAAACTTGCCTGATCTAAGGATGTCAGCCTCTAGGTGAGACATGGGAAGTCATCTCCCGACTACATAGAGATTTAGGCATACTGAACAGATTTTTAAAAAATACAGCTTTCTGTATTTTTAACAGAAAGGAAACAGTAGAATGAGGTGGATGGGCATGATACACACAAAATTATAAATGGCACAAAGAATGGGAGGAAAGAAATGAGGGGCCTTTCCCTAGCACAGTCTGCTTAGGAAGTGCAAAAGATATCATTAAGTTAACATGAAATGCATAAAACAGGCAAGTTGAACTGGCTAACTGGCCTGTGCTGGAGAAAGCAGGTCCTGAACAGGATAATTCAGGCAGGAAGAAAAAAGGAAACTGGTAACATGCCTATCCTGCACAGAAACCCATCTTTTACAATGACTACAACTGTTTGAAAGTCCCAAATACAGCAGCTTAAAAATATATATTAAAAACATCACATTTGTTTGCACAATATGATGCTCATGTATCATTTCCCACTGCATGCTATCTTTGGGTACAAGTATGATGGTTATCTCTCTACACCCTTCCCCATTATGAAGTAAATTTTCCCTCCAAAATGAAACTCCCACTCTGTCACTTTTCAAGTTCTTTTTTGTTGTTCAGTCCTGGGAGCATCTGTGAAGGAGTACAGATGTCTTTTCACTGAGGCAGCAGCTGGGGAGGAGAACGAGGAGGAACCTTGTCCCCAGTCCCAGGCCACCAACTCAGCCTCAGGTAAGTTCTATGGCCAATCACAGAATCACAGAATCATAGAGTTGGAAAGGGTCATACAGGCCATCTAGTCCAACCCCCTGCTCAATGCAGAATCAGCCCAAAGCATCCTAAAGCAGTGCTCCCCAACCCCCGGTCCGGGGACTGGTCCCGGTCCGTGGATCAGTCGGTACCGGGCCGCAGCTCCTCCTCGGCCTCCTCCCTGGCTGCTGCCTGGGGGGCTGCCCTGCCACTCGGCCACTGGCTCAACTTTAGTGCTCTCCGGTGGCCGCCATAGCTGGGGCACCCCATTGGTGTGGCACTGCGCAGCTGCTGCTGGCAGCACCCTCCAGTGGGCGATGGGAAGTCAGGGGCGCCGGCGGGAAAGCAAGTGGAGCAGGGGCTCAGGCGGCGACATCCCTCAGCAAAAGACTACCCCCCCCCCCTGGCCTCAGTGAAATTGTCAAGTGTTGACTGGTCCCCCGTGATAAAAAGGTTGGAGACCACTGTCCTAAAGCATCCAAGAAAAGTGTGTATCCAACCTTTGCTTGAAGACTGCCAGTGAGCGGGAGCTCAGCACCTCCTTAGGCAGCCTATTCCACTGCTGAACTACTCTGACTGTGAAAAATTTTTTCCTGATATCTAGCCTATATGATTGTAGTTTAAACCCATTACTGCGTGTCCTTTCCTCTGCAGCCAACGGAAACAGCACCCTGCCCTCCTCCAAGTAACAACTTTTCAAATACTTAAAGAGGGCTATCATGTCCCCTCTTAACTTCCTTTTCTCCAGGCTGAACATTCCCAAGTCCCTCAACCTATCTTCATAGGGCTTGGTCCCTTGGCCCCAGATCATCTTCGTCCCTCTCCTCTGTACCCTTTCAATTTTATCTACGTCCTTCTTGAAGTGAGGCCTCCAGAACTGCACACAGTATTCCAGGTGTGGTCTGACCAGTGCCGTATACAATGGGACTATGACATCTTGTGATTTTGATGTGATGCCCCTGTTGATACAGCCCAAAATGGCATTTGCCTTTTTTACCGCTGCATCACACTGCCTGCTCATGTTTAGCTTTTATTATGCACCTCCCTTATTTGGTGGCATCCTGAATGCTGATCAATCCTTTATTAAGATAGTTTAACAACTGCCTTATTTTATCCTGTGTTGCCTCAATAGTTTATAGTGTTTCATTGTGAATCTATATGGATCATGGAACTGCTTTCATTGTCAGTGCATCCCCATAAGTCTACCAATACTGGCATGGGAAATAACACTGTGATCAGAGCTCCATATGTGACTGAAGAAACATCATACCAAATCATAGTAAAGTGTTTTCCAGAAGCTAACACATATTTTTTGCAGTGCATAAATGGGACTTTATTCTAAGGCTATAATTAATTAATTTGCCTTTCAAATTAATCTATTTTTTCTCTTAATTGCCTTTGGAATAATTCAGGCATTACTAGAATGGCAACAGTTTTCAGCAGATTAGTCACACCACACAGATAGTGTGATGTCTGATGCAGCTGATTCATACAAATATGAAATATTCAGGATCGCCTACCCACTTTTAATGGGGAAATTGTGTCCTGGTGGCTACAATCTGCATATCTGTATGGCACACCCATAGCATAGCACAAGGATAGGGATATTATCTGTACAGTTAAAGAGAAGGGACATGAATGCCTACCACGCTGTTTTCTGAACTGGACTTTATCTAAAATAGAAACTATAGTACATCAGTCCTGAATTAAGTTCTTGGGAGGAAGTAGTACAGATTTGTTCAATTCTACCAATTAGGAATTATTTATTACTGCAATGAGTATTGGCTTGGATTTGAACTGTCTTCCACTCACAAAATGAATCTTCTGGCTTTTATTCATGAGGTTTCAATGAGCAGAAGACCATTCTCAATTACAGGTCGGGAATTTTTTGGATTCCATCCTATGGCTTGGTTCCAACCAGTAATATCTTATAAAGTCTCATTACTACAGATCAGTTTCCATTTTTGCTAATGCATCAAATATATAACTGAAATTAAGCTGGAGATACGTGTTTATAGTGAGGTAAAAGTGGCTGTATGGGGGGGGGGGAGTTGACCTTTAAGTTGACCTTTAATAGTCAACCAAGCAGATCTTTAAATTTCATGAAGGTCACATGATCTATGACTTGAGTGAACATAGCTCCTCCTGAAAAAGAAACTCAACAGTATAGATAACAATGTCTATCTTGGTTAGGAAATTGGCATAAAAAGGAAGTGAGTAAAAGTTAATTGATTAACTTTTACAATTAATCAATTGATGTGTCAATTACAGATTTAACATTTCTCCTTCGAAAAACTGGTAGTGTTAACAGTAAGTAAAATCCCTGGTACCCTTATAGGTCATACTGGATAAAAACTGCTCAACAAGGAATCTTTTCCTTTAACTTTGCATCCAGTACTAGCAGACATGATCTTTATGAAAGGTAGAAGCTACAATGACGTCCCTTCTGATAAGCTACAAGAAACTGATTGTGAGAGTATTCACTTAAAATCAAAGACCTACCAACATCTTTGCCATTTAAATCTAAATCTGAATCTTTATTCTCCAGTTTTGTACACAGTGGGAACATCTTCTTTTACTGATAAATGGGTCTTGAGTTTTGAAGACCAGTCAGAATTTACAGAGTTGTTTTTAATTCCTAGGTAGTAATGTGTTTTTTTTCTTGTCCTTGGATATCTTTCTCTTGTCTTCACACAAGATACTGAGGAGATTTGGAAATTTCATGGACAATTTCCCTGGCAAGAGCACAAGTTTAAAAAGTAGTTTGACATTTTCAGTCCGGAGCCCACATTCAATATTACCAATTTAGGGGAATGGCCTAGCATATGTTGACTGTGAGCACCTGGGCATAAATCTAGACTGGGCAGGTATGGTCTCCAATGGAATTAAAGTGAACTGATCTTGAAAACAAATGGGAAAAATGAACAGATTTTTTTTCTACCCACACTGCTCCTGGAAGCTGGTGGCCTGAAGTGCACCAAACAAATGATACTGCAAAAGCAGAAGTGAGAGTTGACCAAATCGATGCGTTATCATTCAGTCAATTGTAGGTGCTGATGATTTCCTATTTTACCCTCTGCAAGGGATGTGCACTAGCAAAATCAACATTTTAATTCTATACTAGGAAATGTGGAAGGGAATGGTTATCACAATAGTTAAACATTAGGAGTATTGTTACCATTTTGGGAAATGGTTCTTGAAAAATTGTAACAATTCTTCTGATATTTAATTAAAACTATACTCCTGCCCTTCTAGAGGGAAAGATGAAGAGAAAGGAATGGTCCCACTCCCAGCTGGTCAGGACCATATTTTACCTTTAAATTAAAGAGCCATTACTTTCAATGGGGATAAATCTGGCCAGACTGTTGAAAATGGTCCTTTTGAAGGGTAGATGAACAGCTGATTAGTGCTCCCTAGCATCTCCTCCTTCCCTGACAGAATTCCTAAATCTGATATTATTGGGAATGGTAATATCAGAATTGGGAATTGTGTGGGAGAAATGCAAGTGAAATTAGATATTGCTGAACAATAATAGAAATACTGGGCATCCTACCAGGTCAGCAGTATAAAATTGGACACCATGGTTCTCTACATGAACAGGCTTCCAAGGCCAGAACACAAACTATCCAAATAAATTGTTGTGCTAACTTCAGGCAGTGACTCTGGAGCCCCTAAAATTCAGTGCACTTGCCATTTGCTGCCATCCTAGGACTATGTAAGAGGTACTAGGAAGCAATAGGGGAGAATCATTCACATACTACATGAAAATGTTACTCTTCACAAAACTATGACTGAAATATTATTATTCTTTATAAAACTATAATACAGCTTTGTGCTATATATACAACCCACAACTGATCAATTCAAAGAAATAATTCAAAATTAACTATTATTTAAGAAAGTAAAAAAAGAAGAGAAAAATGACCATACTTATTTTTATGAACTGACTGAACTCATTGAATGATTTATTATAATATTATTTAAAGGATAAGTACTTCTGGTGTCCAAAGTGCTTCATATACATTATCATGTTGTACCAGTATGATTGCCCTGTAATGCTTATCCAAATAATGGGCTGATTTTTTAAAATGAAAATACCTAGTCATCTAGTTAGAGAAGAGATTTGACACAGCATCTTATGGATCACTGCACATTCATTTAATCAGTGTGCCCAGTTTTGATACTGACGTTATTTGAAAATGCACAGTATTGGTTGTGCATGCATTGAGAACCATTTGGAGAAATTCAGAACTCAGATCACATTTAGAGCATGGACTAGGTAAGGTTTGTGAGCCAAAATGTATCACGTTTGGCCTGGTTCGCCACCTCCTGCAAACATTTCCTGGATTTTTGTCTGGTTCATTCGGGGGGGGGGTATTTAAACATAGCAGCTGAGCAGAGTGGTCTGCTGAAATGGATTGTTGTTGTTGTTATGTGCGAAGTCGTGTCCGACCCATCGCGACCCCATGGACAATGATCCTCCAGGCCTTCCTGTCCTCTACCATTCCCCGGAGTCCATTTAAGTTTGCACCTACTGCTTCAGTGACTCCATCCAGCCACCTCATTCTCTGTCGTCCCCTTCTTCTTTTGCCCTCGATCGCTCCCAGCATTAGGCTCTTCTCCAGGGAGTCCTTCCTTCTCATGAGGTGGCCAAAGTATTTGAGTTTCATCTTCAGGATCTGGCCTTCTAAAGAGCAGTCAGGGTTGATCTCCTCTAGGACTGACCGGTTTGTTCGCCTTGCAGTCCAAGGGACTCACAAGAGTCTTCTCCAGCACCAGAGTTCAAAAGCCTCAATTCTTTGACGCTCGGCCTTCCTTATAGTCCAACTTTCGCAGCCATACATTGCAACTGGGAAGACCATAGCCTTGACTAAATGCACTTTTGTTGGCAGGGTGATGTCTCTGCTTTTTAGGATGCTGTCTAGATTTGTCATAGCTTTCCTCCCCAGGAGCAAGCGTCTTTTAATTTCTTTGCTGCAGTACCCATCTGCAGTGATCTTGGAGCCCAGGAAAATAAAATCTGTCACTATCTCCATTTCTTCCCCATCTATTTGCCAGGAATTGAGAGGGCCGGATGCCATGATCTTTGTTTTCTTGATGTTGAGTTTCAAGCCAACTTTTGCACTCTCCTCCTTCACCCGCATCAACAGGCTCTTTAGTTCCTCTTCACTTTCTGCCATTAGAGTGGTATCATCTGCATATCTGAGGTTGTTGATATTTCTCCCTGCAATCTTGATCCCAATTTGTGACTCCTCTAAACCCGCATTTCTCATTATGTGCTCTGCATACAAGTTAAATAGGCAAGGCGACAGTATACAGCCTTGCCGAACTCCTTTCTCAATTTTGAACCAGTCAGTGATTCCATGTTCAGTTCTCACTGTTGCTTCTTGACCTGCATATAAATTTCTCAAGAGACAAATAAGATGCTCTGGTATTCCCATCTCTTTAAGAACTTGCCACAATTTATTCTGCTCCACACAATCAAATTTAGCATAGTCAATGAAGCAGAAGTAGATGTTCTTCTGGTACTCCCTAGCTTTCTCCATGATCCAGCGTATGTTGGCAATTTGATCTCTAGTTCCTCTGCCTCTTCGAAATCCTGTCTGTACTTCTGGAAGTTCTCAGTCCACATATTGCTGGAGCCTAGCTTGTAGGATTTTGAGTATAACTTTGCTAGCATGAGAAATTAGTGCAATGGTGCGGTAGTTTGAACATTCTTTGGCATTGCCCTTCTTTGGGATTGGAATGTAAACTGACCTTTTCCAATCCTGTGGCCATTGTTGAGTTTTCCAAACTCAAATTCCAAGCTGAAATGGATAGCAGCCATTTAAACCATCCATTTTGCTTCTGACAACTTCAAAGTGGCAAGGGTGTGAAATAGATTATTTAAATGGCTGGCTTCATTCTGCGCTTCGCAGACATTTAAATCTAACAGCTTACAGGCCAACCCACAAGCTGTTAGGTTTAAATGGCTGCTGGCCATTTCAGTGGTCCATTTCACTTCCCACCACTTCTAAGCAGGGAGAAACAAAATGGATCATCCCAAACCAGCCTTGTTTCAAGGAATTTGTCTCAGTTTGGTTAGGGGATTCCCTTCACAAAGAAACCAAACCAGAATTTTTTGGTTTGTTCTCATCCCTAGCATGCTACTAAACTATAATAGATACTAGTATACTAGGTATATACTAGTATAATAGATAGAATCATAGAATCATAGAATCATAGAATCATAGAATCATAGAATCATGGAATCATGGAATCATAGAATCATAGAGTTGGAAGGGGCCATAGAATTAATTTTGAATGTTTTCATAGATGATGCTGTGGACAAAGGGTAGAGGAAACAAGATATGCTGTAACATTTATGGTGATGGAATGGTACATGAGGCATGCAGAGTATGGGGAAAGTGCAGTCTTCCAGATAGAGAGTGTCATTTAAATCCTAATGGGAAAATATGTTAGCACTTTGATGTTTTAACTTCTCTTGGCTAAAGGGTTAATGTTCTGCTGGGATTGAGCCCCAGAACCTGGCACCCCAGCTAAGTAAGGCCATCAGATTCTACATGCAGAGGCATCTGAAAGAGGACAATCTTTCCTGTTTGGGAGTCATTGTTGCCATATTTTTGGTTAGGGTTGAAGAAAATGTTCTCATTCATGCATGCATTGCAAAAAGGGATGATATGGGGGAATAATACTGGAGGATGTTTGCAGGTTCTAAGTAACTATAGAGTAAATTTTCTTTTCTTCATTTTGATTAGCTGTACCTAGAATATGCCTGGTAGCTACCATGACTTTTTGCATTGTAGTAATAAAGTAATAGATGAAGTCTCTACATTTCATTACACACCTGCTTGCCACTTGGCAATGAAATACACCCCTGTAATGTCAATCTTGGGTGACACTTGGAGAAAGGGGGGCAGAGAGAGCCAACTGAGATGGTAGCACACTATCAAAAAAGGGGAAATTAGGGAATTTCTGCCCAGCTTCTAAGCGGAAACTGGCAGTGGAAGTCTGGGGAGAAAGTACCCACACATGATTACTTGCTGATATGAAATATTACAGGACCAGATTTGAAAAAGGGGATTCTGAGTTTATAAATAGAGATACCAATTGTTTATAGTCTACAGTTCCATTTCCCATTGTAATAGTGAAAGGGGTTTGGAGACTAAGACATACGAAGAAAGGTTGGGGGAGCTTGGTCTGTTTAGCTTGGAGAGGAGACGACTGAGAAGGAATCTGATAACCATCTTCAAGTATTTAAAAGGCCGCCATATATAGGATGGAGCAGAGTTGTTCTCTCTTGCCCCAGAGGGATGGACCAGAACCAATGGGATGAAATTAATTCAAAAAACTCCATCTAAACATCAGGAAGAAGTTCCTGACAGTCAGAGCAGTTTCTCAGTGGAACAGGCTTCCTCGGGAGGTAGGGGGTTTGCCATCTTTGGAACGTTTTAAACAGAGGCTAGATAGCTATCTGATGGAGAGGCTGATTCTGTGAAGGTTCAAGGGGGTGGCAGGTTATAGTGGATGAGAGATAGGGTTGTGAGTGTCTGGCATAGTGCAGGGGGTTGGACTAGATGATCCATGAGGTCCCTTCCAACTCTATTATTCTGTGATTCTATGATTCTAAAGTCAGTGGATTAGATTTTTTTTTGTGCTAATTTTGTTGTATATGAATTAATTCATCATTAAGAATCCTATTTAATTAAAAGTGAAGGTAAAGGTATCCCCTGTGCAAGGACCGAGTCATGTCTGACCCTTGGGGTGACGCCCTCTAGCGTTTTCTTGGCAGACTCAATACAGGGTGGTTTGCCAGTGCCTTCCCCAGTCATTACCGTTTACCCCCCCAGCAAGCCGGGTACTCGTTTTACCGACCTTGGAAGGATGTCAACCTTCAGCCAGCTGCTGGGATCAAACTCCCAGCGTCATGGTCAGAGCTTCAGACAGCAAGTTGGCTGCCTTACCACCCTGTGCCACAAGAGACTCTTAATTAAAGGTACACGATGTTTATAAGTAATAGAACCAGTAGCTGACTTAGATTAGCTTAGAGAGCATGCATTGAGCACCAGGTGGAGCTGAGTGCTCTATTATTTGCCTGTTCCAACAGTGCTGCTAAATGTCAAATTTATTTGACACTGCTTTGTTGGGAATGGTTGGTAACTGAAGAAACAATGGTAATTAACCGAGATCAGTATTTCTGTTCCAGCTACCATTTGTGGAAATTCAACAGCTGAAGCCAAAACTTTGTCAACATGTATCAGCATCTAACAAAAGATTCAGTAAAAAGTATAATTTCACTGAAGAGGCATCAATTTGATTTTGAGATTTTTAAAAAATCCTAAAATTGATACTTGGATGTCTCCCTTTCTCTACAAGGGGGTGATTCTGCATCATTTAAAGCTATTATACCTGTCCTGATGATTAGGCAACAGACTTTAAGGCTTTTGCTGAGATGAGAATGGGGAAAATCATGTACTAGATTGTTCAATATATTCCATTTCCTAAAGGATTGTAGTACATTGTATAAGTCAGATCTGACAAGGGCAGCCTTTGTATTAATCCACATGAAGTGCCAAATGGGATAACATTCAAAAAGTTTTCAGTGTGCAATACAGGCCATTTTCACATTCACATAGGTAGTCCGAGGCTGCACTGTATGCAATAATGAACCAGATTAGAAATACCTGCTGCTCTCCTACAAATAGGAATCTGCCTCATGCCAGCAGCAACCTTCCACTTGGTGGAACTTTAAGTATGATCAGATGAATGAATTTATTACTATTAAAGCAAATGCTAGTTATGCCAGGAGAATCAGCAGGTGTAACTGAAATAAACATTTGGAGTCAAATTATCATTCTTAGCTTGCCCAGTCATTTTCTTTTAATAGAGCAATTCCACAGCCTGAAACAATGCGCACTGAACACATAGAGAATGAAGCACATCATGAGAAACAAAAAGATGTTTGTTTTGCTGTTACTCTGTGTGTGTGCGCGTGCGTGTAGTTATTCTCCTGAACGTCTTTCCAGAGTTCAAATTTGGGAGATTTCCACACAGGATTTGAGGAATTCAGGATGGGGTTCATTCATTCCCTTCTCCAGAACCCAGTGAATCAGGCCCTTTCTGTGATATGTTCAGAACTTTATACTGAATGTATGTGATGTTACTGCACCTTATCATGCTGGTCAGTTGATTGATAGCTACTTTTGGCACATGTTCACTGCCAGGGATTGGCACAAACTGCAAATCATGAACCAATGCACACTGGGAGATTGGTTTGCAAACCTAACTGGTTCATAACAGATCATGACCCCTGATTTCTGCTCCCCAACACTTTGGGTAGGGAATAGATAGCAGGGGTTGAAATGGCTCCATTTAACTCTTTTCTTTCTTCTCCCATCTGCTTTTAATGGGGAAGCCCCAGCTTTCCATTTCCCACTGCTCAGCTGTTTTTCAACACAAGTTTGGAGTCATTTAAACCCCTGTTTTCTGCTCTTCATGAACTGCCATGAATTGTCTTAAAATTCATTGAAGTTCATGGTGGCTTTTCAGTTCATAAACTTTGGTTTGCAAGCCACAAACCAGTCAAAATTCATCACAAACTTCTGTTCATGAGCTGGTTTCATGCCCATCTCTAATCAAAATCATGGTGCAAGGCATTGGGATACTTGTAGCTTTACTTAAACAATGCCTTATCTGTATACAAATATTAGCACCCAAAGACAATGAAATAACAAACATACACAAATCATTTGAGATCCAATATAGAAAATCTGATAAACACTTAGTCCTTCCCCTTCACCAAACTCTGGAATGGACTAAGGTGTACATATGGACAAGCCAAGCTACCATCATAAGAAGTGGTTTAAGATCCCAACGCTTTATTCACAGGTGGCCTTGGGGCCAGTCAGTCTGTTTCAGTCTAACCATGACATAAGGTTTGTTGTAAATGCAAAGGTAGGAGGAGAAAGCCCCATATGATATTCATAGGAAAGGCAAAATAAAAATGTGATAGACATTATTATTCTATGCATTATTGTCCCATCTCCTTTTGCATAAGAATCGGCATGTGCGTCTTTTTCTTTGGCAGAATTCCTCAGTGGTGTCCTAATTGCAGCATCATTTAATGGAACCAGAGTTGCAGATACCTACTAAGGGAACAGGAATGAGACATATGCCTTCCTTATCAGAATGAGTGATCATCTCAATTACGAATAAAGGGCTGAAGAAATTAGTGACTATCTGAAAGTCTAATGAGCAGAGATCAAGAGAACTGCCATTCCCCCCCCCCCCAATGTGGCTTACTTCTGATGGTCATATCAATCTTTCTCTAAGCTGCTTTCAAGACCAAAAAGTGAATAATTATAAAGATAGTGTTGCCCTACTTCACCCTGTAGAATCTTGGGTAAATCCTACAACAAATATCAGCATTTATATATTGTGGCATGCTGGAACTTTGTAACTTAGTTGGTTCTTTCTGGCAGCTGGCCCATCTGAATTATTATTAAATCAATATTTATCTCATAACTCCCAACACATGAGAAAACAGGTATATTAAAAATCATAATCTAAAACCACACAAACCAAAAAGACAACCCCAAGTTAATTATTTAAAAATTACCCAGAATCAGAACACTAAACACAGAAACCAATCAGCACCTCTGTAGTCCTGAATTTATATTTTTAATGGGAAATTTTAAATGGCCATACAACATTCTCTCTGCTCTAAGAGAATAGTCTTTCACTTTAGAACAATTATCAAATAGGTCCTTTATTTAGGTGTCTACTGAAATTTGATCTAATTCTGATAATGTAAAATTAAGCATAAAATATTTATTGAAAATCTGCATCATCAAATGCTAAACCTTGCATGGCTTCTAATTTGCTTCTTTGAATTCCAGTAAGTAAAAAAGAACTCTGACAATAGCAGACATTGAACAATTAGAAATTATCTGAGTCCAAAGCAGGACTTCCAAGGTGCACTTTGGGGTGTCTGTGGCCATCTTAGAGCACTTTAGGTGCTTTGAGATGCTTCGTGGATGGCCATTAAAGGAAAGGCAGGGAATACCTCTTTCTCCCTCCCACATAGGAGGACAACAACAATGCACCTGCCTGGCCCCCCTGCTCCCTCACCCCCCACATCAGCCAGATCTCTGAGGTGTCCGAGGCAGCTTTCTCTGAAGACAAGGTGGCTTCCTCCAAAGCCGGGGCAGTCCAGATCTCAAGGTAATGCACAGCCCTACTTGGGAATATGGAAAATGGGGCTTTGCAACAGCTTGTCAATTCTCCCAAAAAAGGTCTGGTCAGTTTCAACATCACTTTTCCTCCCTTTGCCTTTATTCCTTTCCCCAAGAATTCAAAGAACTAATGCTAAAATGCATCACAGCACCTGAACCATGATGATTTATCTGAAAGGCACTTGCTGGATGCTAGTCCACAGCTGTGGTACAGCAAGAGTGCGAATTATTTTAAACCCTTTGGATACCTCCCTCCACACATCATGAGTAACATTTCACCCCAAATTCTGCAGTATAAATACAATGCAGGAAAATGAATAGTGTGTATTGTGAGCACAGAATATGAAGTCAAGGTTAAAGGATTCCTAAATGTGCATGCATTGATAGACCAATGATCTGACTCAGTATAAAGCAACTTCATGGTCCTTCTATGGTGTGTAGCCTTTTAAATGCCATATTTTCCAACCAAGTTCTATAACTAAAAAATGTCGCATAGGGTACATGACTCGTGTCACTTGTTAAAAAAAAAAGATGTGGAAGTGGGAAACATTTAGCACCCCTGTCTCCAGCCTATTTATTCTCCCCTGCAAATACCAATCCCACTACATTATCATGTAATTTTAGCAAATATGGGTTTGAAAACTTGTGTCTGCTGCAGTAATATGTAGTTCTGCCTTGGATATACTGTCCATGTTGATGCTCCTAAAAATGTATCTCTCATTGAGTAAGAGTAACATGACAAGTGTCTCCACCAACCTACTTTGTATTTCATGTTCATGCTGTCATGTTTTGTGAAATGCATTGGGTTGCTATAATTTTCCCTAACACAAAATCAATGCCTGGGACATACAGATCTGTAAATTGTTGCTGTCATAGTACCATTGAATGCAAGGAGCGCTGCATATTTCTTCCACTTGTTCTGTATTTTAAAAAGATGTAGACCTGTATAAGATATACACTGCCTGGAAAATTGCCTGGATTTCCTCTCATCTACATATGATCATCCATTGGGCCAGTAACCATGAAACAATGGGAACTAGAATTTATTAATCTGTAGAGGTCACACCATTCATTACTCATAGCAATGCATTTGCTGTATATAAACATTTCTGAGCCAGGGAGTCACTGTAAACACAATTTGACATTGTGATCCAATGTATATGCTGCAAACAAAAAGTTTCAGCGTTGCCTTTTTTTAAAAAAAATATTTTGTCATATTAAAAAAAGAAGAATTGTTTTTTGTATGCTGTTTTTCTCTGCCCAAAGGAGTCTCAAACGGCTTACATTAACCTTCCTTTTCCTCTCCTCACAACAGACATCCTGTGAAGTAGGTGAGGCTGAAAGAGCCCTGATATTACTGTTCCATCAGAACAGCTTTATCAGTGCTGTAGCAAGCCCAAGGTCATTCAGCGGGCTTCATGTGGAGGAGGATCAGGGAATCAAACCCGGCTCACCAGATTAGAAGTCAGCACTCCTAACCCCTACACCAAGCTGGCTCTGAAGGAACTTGAAGGGGAGGGGATTGCTTGGCCTTACTCTGTGGCTGAGTTCACTCCTGACAATTCTGGAATTAAGGTATTGATGTGCCAGTTTTGTCCCTACCAGCTTAGTTTCTCTGGATTTAATATATTTTAAAATATGCTATTTTATTAAACAGGGTTGCACTTATCTGTTATTCACTGATACATCTTCTGTGCAGGCATTTACTGGTACTATGCAAGCACAGGACACCCACAAATAAAAGTTATTAGTTCTAATAGAACAGAGGGGACATTTCTTTCACTCAGAGTGATGATGATTTTTCCCACTTCAACCATCACATCTGCCTCTTCCCCCAGCTCATGGGGGAGCAAGATGTCCCCAAATAGAAGACACACCAATGGACAACAATTACAGATAAGTGCAACCCTGCTTCCATTTTCTGTCTTCTGTGCAGTCCCTCTTTTAAAAACTACTCCCCAAAGACAGCAGACTGATACTGTTACTAGAACAATGATTGAAGTATGGCTGTACCAGCCTCTCCAGCATTCCTTGCCTGCAAGACCAGAACATAGTACCTAATGAAGGTATCACCAGGGGATGAGGTCACTGATTTGCAGATGTCCATAATTTATCTGCTTATTCAGGGTTTTGTTTTGGATTTTTAATTCAGTCTATTAAGAGAGAGAGGGAAGCTTGGCCTTTGTCTATACTCAGACAGCGATCATCAATTAAAACTAGAAGAGGTGTCTCTGTCCCATAGCCTGGAGTGAAATCATAGAATCATAGAGTTGGAAAGCACCTCCCGGGTTATCAACCCCCTGCCCAGTACAGGAAACTCACAACTAACTGTGCACCCACAGTGACCCCCAATTCCATACCCAGATGATTCCCCCCCCCTAAAAAAAACAGAATCTCTGGCCAGTCTGGCCTGGAGGAAATTTGCCACCTGATCCTGAACTGGTGATTGGCATTTCCCCGGGCATGCAATAAAGGCCACAAGAGCCAAGCACTGACACAACCCTTCTTGCTCGCTGACTCACAACCTACCTAAGTTCACAGAATCAGAATTTCTATCTGATAGCTATCTAGCCTATGCTTTAAAATTTCCAAAGAATGAGAACTCACCACCTCCTGAAGAAGCCTGTTCCACTGAGGAACTGCTCTGTCAGGAACTTCTTCCAGGTGTTTTGCTGAAAATTCTTTGAATTAATTTCAACCCATTAGTTCTGGTCTGGCCCTCTGGGGCAATAGTAAAACAACTCTACTCCATCTTCTATATGACAGCCCTTCAAGTACTTAATGATTATCATATCACTTCTTAGTCATCTTCTCTCCAGCCTAAACAAACTAAGCTCCCTCAACCTCTCCTCATATAATCTAGCCTACAAACGACTCACCATCTTCACTGCCTTCCTCTGGACATGCTCTAGTTTGTCCACATCCATCTTCAATTGAGGCACCCAAAATGAAACACAGTACTCTAAGTGAGGTCTAACCAGAGGTTAGACACGCAATCTGGACACTATGCCTTTTTTGATACAACCAGACTGAAAAAGGGTCTAGTTAGAACAGATAAGCTATCCAAAAAGACTTGGAGTTGGTTAACTACTGCTCTCTCAATCACTGCCCACAGAAAGGATAGATTAGAAACCATAAAAGAATTGTCCATATCATTTTTTTTCCTGTGTGGCTATTTTTTGAAAAAAAAAAATAGCTGAATAATTGACTCTTTGAGTGGATGACAGTAGGTTCCCAGAATTAATGATTGATTTATAATAGATATTATTTGTTGGTTGATGTGGTCCTTCATGATTTTATCAACTAGGATGGGCAAGAATCGAGAGTACAAGCAGTACATATCTCTTTTAGGATTTTGTCTACATCCATCTCAGAAACTGGGTCAAAAGTAGTCCAGGTAGTGTATTAGGCATTTCTTCTAGTAAACTTATATTGTAACTGACAATCAGATTAGAATGTTTAAAAAACTTTCTTGGATTCTGTGAATTTAGGCAGATTGTAAGTGGCTGAGCAGAAGACATTGTGTCCATGCTTGGCTCTTGTGGCAGTTCCAGAGAAATGTTTTGGAGAAATGCTGATCACCACATTGGGGTGGCAAATTTCCTCCAGGGCAAACTAGCCAAGAATTCTGTTTTTTTTTGGGGGGGGGCAGATGGTTAATTTCCCATCCACTGTGGGTGGGCAGAGGGATAGACTAGATGACCCTGGAGGTATCTTCCAACTCTATGATTCTTTTGTTGTTAGGTGCGAAGTCGTGTCCAACCCATTGCAACCCCATGAACAATGATCCTCCAGGCCTTCCTGTCCTCTACCATTCCCCGGAGTCCATTTAAGTTTGCACCTACTGCTTCAGTGACTCCATCCAACCACCACATTCTCTGTCGTTCCCTTGTATTGTCAATATTTTATGAACAAAAATACATGGTATCCTGCAATGGAATGCAGTTGAAGAACTCTGTGCTCTGGTGGAACAGTGGAATTAATACCACGGGGGCAAGGCATATCAACATTCTTATAACACAATTTTTTGTGGATACATTGAGCAGATTAAGCTTTACTTTTTCAAGGGCCAAAACAAAGAAGACATTGTCTATCCTGAATGGTTCAGATATTTTTGTGAAAAACAATAACGCTCTCCTCAGGTGAAATGTAATGCACATTCAGCTTCAGATGTGGGAAACAGAAAGAAAATCGGGAGCACAACCTCATGTGTCAAGTAAAATTTAAAAACCACTTTGGTAAGAACTGGGGTGCAACACAACCTTCTCATTACACACCTTAAGGAAAGGAGGATCGATTCTCAGTACAGCTAACTTGTTGACCCTTCACACAGAGGTGAAGGAGAAAAAACACTTTCATGCTCAACAGAACCAAATGGTGAGAAGCCAGTGGTTCAAATGTCTTCAGCATTAGTTGTAAGAGTACTAAAGGTAGTAACCATTGAGGGGCTATCTTGGGGTGAGGTGGGAACATATTAGGAATCTACATTCAATTCTATATGAAAAAACACATAGAAGAACATTCCACTAAATGATGATAAGTTGATATGGCCTCTAAGTGGACATCTACCAAGGAGGATACTAATCTCCCCACACCCCAACTTAAGGAAAGCAAACAGCATGAGACAAGATACAGGCCCCTGAATCTGGCCCAGAAAGAAAAAAAATCCCACTTCCTGGAATAACAGTAATGTGCGGATGGCTTCCTCAACTGTGTTAAGACCTCCTGAACCCCAACAAAGAAGCCTAAACTAATTGATGTATCCTCCATGCCATCACATGCAGTCAGTGTATTTCAAGTATAACAGTGGTCCCTGGATAGAAGGTACCTCAGTCACCCTGATTAGTGGGAAAGGTGGAATAAATAAAAAATGACTTCTCTGTCACCATATTGGAACCAAGATCTTGGTGATATCCCTTGTAAATGGAGAAATCTAAGACCACAATTCACATATTTAATCTATGAAAGTAAATAACTTACATTAAAGATAGCACACAGACCTTGGTGATATGCTAAAACTTGTTTAACCTTCAAAGGTCAAGGATTGGCCTAGTGCCTATATCCTTTTAAACTACCAGAAAGAGTGGTAGCATTGTGCCTGCCTTCACACCCACCTTCCTCTCCCTGTTTCCAGATTGAATTTCTTTTTTAAAAATTGCAAGGTTCCTGAGCGATGTGCCCTCAATTCAAATCAAATGTTCTCTTCAGTGTGTACAGTCATATTGGGATTGGGCAGTGACCCAATCTAAAACACATTCGTTAACTTAGTGTCAGTGCTCTGTGTTTTAAATCTTCATTGTGAACCCACAACCATCAGGGTCGAATTACCATGGCCAGCCTATCACAAATCTACACAAACATAAAGACAGACCATTATACAAATAATCCCTAAAAGAGATATAAATAAGTGTTTTATTGTTGTGGCTTGATCCCATAGCAATGCAAAAGTGTAAGGTTTTTAAAAGAAAATTTTTCTATTTTGGCATGTCCCTGTTGCAATGCATAGTGTACTGATTTATTTTAAAGAATTTTAGGACTTAGGGGTGATGGATGTTTGAGTCCCCAAAACTAACACGGTGAAGTGATTGGTGGCTTGTGTTGATTAACAACCTGAGAAGCTTGGGGTAAACTTCGGGTTGTCCAAGCTTACTGCTTCTTCGCCACCTTGTCAAGAGGCAAAAAGCCCTGACAACACGGTGGAATAATACAGCAAGGGTCTCCTATCAGGAAGCGTGCAAACACACAGTTTACTATCACCCATTTGCAAGCAGGAGGCAGCATGCATTTTACGCATCCATGGAGAATCAGTCTCATAAACTAAGTGTATATTATGACTGGAGACATAATAGCATTGGTACTGTTCTTATCGAGAAGCCTTAAACTGCACTGACGGGGCCAAGTTAGCCCTGTGCTGATTGAAGCAACACAATACCTTCAGGAAAGTGGATCCCAGACTAGCAATATTTAAAGTACAATTTCTTTCTTCATTCATTTACTTAATTTCTAGTCCACCTTTCTTGCTAAAACTGAAGACAGCTTACAAAGTTAAACGTTAACAATGCAATAATTTAGTATGACACATGCAACAATGCAGTAAAATTGGATTGTAAAGTTAGAAAACAGTGTAATAAAACCAATAAAATATATACAAATAAATGTTATGCTAAAATTGCTTACAATTATTCCACAGATGTTAAAATTACAACTCAATTTCTGTTATAAAAATGCCACCTGAACAATTCTGTTTTTTACAGCTCTATTCCCTTTATGTTTTTATTAAATCTCCTGAACAGTTTCTTTTTACATATTATGTAAAACAAAAACAAAAACTGTGGAATCCTTCCTGACCTCATTAGGCAGACCATTCTACAGACCATTCTACAGATACTGTTAATCTTAACCCTTATCAAAGAGGCACCTTCAGAAGGCTTTGCTCAGCTAAGTGAAGATGTTGCAGGGAATTTTAAAAAGAGAGAGAAATATAGAGCTGGACGGAGTGCAATTAGAGATCTCACCCTCAGTGAGGAATTTACGGGTGACTTTTGATGCCTTCCTAACAATGGAGGCACACGTCATTATGGTAACCCAGCTGGCATTTTACCATCTGTGCCAAGCGAGGTTACTAGCACCCTATGTGGCCACTGACCATCTAACCACACTGATCCATGCAATAGTCACCTCCAGGCTAGACTTCTGTGACTCACTATATGTGGGCCTACCCTTGTCCTTGACCCGGAGGTTGCAGCTGGTACAAAGTGTATCTGCGAGAGTTCTGATGGGAACATCTTGGAGGACCCATATGCAGCCAGTCCTGCGGCAGCCGCACTGGTTGTCAGTTGTGTACCAGGTCAACTTCAAGACATTGGTTTTAATGTTTTTGACCATCCACAGTCTGGGCCCAGCATACCTGAGGGACCATCTAATTCCCTATGCCTCTTCACTCTGCTGGTATGAACAGCAGATGGAGAGTGAACTGAGCCTAATGGCTACTCATTGCTTCAGCAAAGGACACAATGATCTGCTCTTCCTGAAGAGAGAGGAAGAGAGAGGAAGTGGGTGGGAGCCCACCTTAAACAAAGGAATCCCCAGCCATGTGCTTGGAATTTTTGCACTGCAACCTCAGAGTGACTATTAGGTATCACTAGTGAGCCCATAGGTACAGCTCAGCTACTTAAATAGCTTAACAGCAGCCCTTCAAGGCAGACATCACCAAATTACTTGCTGATTGCAATTCTGACAATGAATACCAATAGGGTAGTAGATTGTTTATTTATTTTATTTAGATTAGCAGCCTTTTATGGGTGTCCTCTTAACTTTGTATTAATTTATATACTTGGATTGTCATTTTTGCTATTATGTCTTATTTGTTACATTTGTACTTTATTGGTCTATGACGATGAATAAAGTGATTGATTTTGCGAATTCTTGGAGAACAGTTGAAGTGCTAAAAGACTGGAGTTAGGCAAAAGTGGTCCCCATTTTCAAGGATTTAAATAGCATGGAAGATAAAAACTGAGGCTTGTAGGACCCCGTAGGACATGTATCACACGGATGACAATTGGTCTCCAATAGTCATCTGAGTCTATTCCATAAGAACCAATTCAAATATTACTTTGATACTTATTCCTTATTCCCAGAGCCTCAAGGGAATCATGTGGCCCACTGTATCAAAATCTGTTGACAACTCCAATAATAATAACAAAGAAGCACATCTCTTCTCTTCGTTCAAGAAAAAAACATCAACTAGTGCCACCAGCACCATCTTTGTTCCATCGTACAATCTGAAACTTCAGTGAAATGGGTGTAGAACACATGTGAAAGGAGTATACAGAAGTTGCTCTGTCCCCACTCTCTCTCTCTTACCTTGCCCCAAAAGATAACAGGCCATATCATTATTCTCCAGCAATATTTTTTGAGTAATAACCACCAAGCTTAATGGTGTGTAAAGGCACTTTTCTTCAGCACGGAAAAGAGAAATAGCAAGTAGGTGACTGATTATCCAATTAACTACACTAAAACCTCATTCCAAGATACAGGAAAATAAAATGGCAGAGCCCTAAGATTGTAGAATGTGCAGAGTGTAATGATGGATTCCATCTTTGAATGTTTCTTCACATTAAAAAAAACCCCACACAAATAGAAAACTAGCATGGCAGGAAGAAATGTTTCTGCTCCCTCTTTGGCCAATTCAGCATGAGAAATCCCCCCCCCCCAGCAGACACACAACATGACCCTGCTTTATTTGGGAGTTTACCCATGACCCTGTGCTCTTTCCAAGCAGAACTCATGAGGCTCCAGAGGCTGTTTCCTTTTTTTAAAAATTAACATTAAGGGAGCATTTTTAAATGTGATGCATTATTCTAAAGTGCCACATGCCATTCTGGTCAATGTCAGTCAGTTAGTTTATTTGCATGTAGCCACAAGTGTTTTTTGTCAGTGCTAGTGTTTTTCTAAAACTGTTCAAATTCTGCTGTTTCAGACCAACACGCCTGCCCACTTGACTCTGAAATGGTTCATCATGCCTATGACTGGCATTCCTGCCACTGACAGAGAATCTTGATACCTTCTCCCTTCTAGGCTTTACCTCCAGATCCAACAAAACTGCTGGTGCAAGTGGGACAGTGCAAATGTGAATGGTTCTCAGGTTGAAACCATAATTGCCTGCACTGAGAAGACTAGAATACCAGGGGGAACTAGTCCAGCCTATCATCATCCTCGATAAAATAGCTTTCTACACAAAGAATTGAAATACTGAATTGCACACCTGCAATTTGAAGTGGTACAGTTCCAGAAGGACTCCACCAAGGGGTTTTGAAGAATGTGTAATTTGGCTTGTGACTCTCTGGAAGAGATGGTAAAAAACACCACACAGCCGCTGGAGGAAAGGAATAATCCTGGGTTCCCTTTCTGAAAATCCCCATGCATATCCCAAGACAATGCAATGCAGCAACTTTGAAAACTAACAGCATCTGGGAGGCAAACTCCCACAGCTGTTGTCAGTACATTGAGTTCTCAGAAGGCCAGAACAAACAGCTGAAGGAAATTATTGTTGGCAGCTGGTATCAAAACATCTGGAGTGCCTTCCCAGTCTAAGTAACTATCCTAGTAGTTCACAGATGGAGAATTGCCAAACCCTTTCAGGGGTATAACAATTAAGTACGTGGGGATGTTCTCCCA
This sequence comes from Paroedura picta, assembly GCF_049243985.1. Classification (NCBI taxonomy): domain Eukaryota; kingdom Metazoa; phylum Chordata; class Lepidosauria; order Squamata; family Gekkonidae; genus Paroedura; species Paroedura picta. The sequence goes on along the minus strand of NC_135374.1, from coordinate 80,923,733 downwards.
AGAATTATTGAAAAAGGGGGAGGTTTTCAAACTTTCTAAAGAGTTGCACTATCATCTTGAAGGAGTTGCTATGATATTTCTCCAATAATGCTTTTTGATGCACAAAATGATCTAGTATTTATGGAATGTTTGCTTATGATATGTTTTGGGGAGAGCTTTCCTTAGTTGTCATTGATGAACATTCACTGCTGGGATTTGTGTCATACTGCAACAGCTTTGTTGGGAACCAATAGGTTGTAAATAAGGTGTAGGAAATATCCAGTTTTCACTTAGCCCTGTATTGAGTATGCCATGAAAACGCTGGAGGGCATCACCCCACGGGTCAGACATAACTCGGTGCTTGCACAGGGGATACCTTTACCTTTACCTTAGAGAAAAGAAGTCCAAGAAAGCTGCAAGGATATACTCTCTTCTTGCTATAAGAATAGCAATGTTTGGGTATTCTCCTTCTCTTTAGCTTATATATTTATTAGTGACCAGTTATCATAAAAACTGAACCATCAAAAACTAGCAATGCAGATCCTCCTGCACAAACAGTCTACTTACATGTGTCACAGACACATGCTCATTCCCATCTGTATTGCAATAATCGGCTAAATACTGGTTGAATAGTATTTGGACAGGAATGGTGAATACACATTTGCATTTGGACCCAGACATTAATATTTCTCTTTTAGGTTTCTACAGCAAAATACAAAGCAGCCCTGGCTTTTTGCTTTGCACACATTCATTGCTTTTTTCTAATGTTCCATTGTTGTATATTATTTTATATTATATTTATATTATAAATATATATTTTATATTTATATTATATTATTTTATATATTGTATATAAAGAAGAATTTGTTGAAATATGCTTGGTCTTTAATCTTAGACATGTATGAGAAAGTCATTACTGTATTATGCACGGATATTTATAAAGGGATATTTTGCACTCATTCTTGATAATATACACCTTTCTCAATTTGTATTGTTGTTAGTTATTTAATTGTTAAGATTATTTTTGTCTATTTATTATTTTTCAGTTTGTATGTATTTTTAGTTGCCACACCATTCCTCTGCAAAGAAATTCCTTGTTGGTGGTAGTTTAATTATAAAGTCTTAATTTTTCATCTTCTTCAGCTTGTATATGATCTCTGGATCATTTTTCTATCTGATTTATGTCAGTTAAGAACGGGCCTTGAAAGGGCCCCCTCCCCTGGCCCCTGGCCTGACAGCTTAAGGTGGCCTTGGGTGGCAGCTCGCAGCCAGATCAAGTGGGGTGGGTGGGGGCTGGGCAGCTCGTTATAGAGCTCCTTAGCAGTCAGCTAGTCAGCTCCTTAGCAGTCCTTCGAGCAGTCAGCAGGCTGGGAGGCCCTCATCAGCAGGCCCAGCCTAGCAGGCCAAGAGGCCCTTGTTAGGAGGCCCTCCACCACAACCCTTTGCCCAGGGCCCTCTCCCCTTACCTGCTGCTGGCTCTAGGCACTGAGGCATCTGAGAGCAAAGAGGCTAGAGTTGAGGGACGGAGGGCGGGAGCTACAGGGGCAGGGCCAATCAGAGCAAAGTTGGCTGCACCCTGATTGGCCCTATTCCAATTTGGACAGCCGGACACATCCCACCCCCTAGACTGTTTCATAAATATATAGAGGAACAACAATGGATAAGGATATGTTTTTCATATATTTAATTTCAATATTTTTGGAGACACTTGTTCGTTAGAGTTGCCACCAGGTCAATTTTGTTTTTTTTTAAAAATGGAAAACTACTTTCATAATATTGAAGAAAATCATAGTTAGGTGGAACTTAATGGGGATTTGCTAGCAGAATGTTACTTTCTAACCATACTATGTGCTACACTCAATATGCCAGCAAATTTGGAAAACTTAACAATGGCCACGGGATTGGAAAAGGTCAGTTTACATTCCAATCCCAAAGAAGGGCAATGCCAAAGAATGTTCAAACTACCGCACCATTGCACTCATTTCTCATGCTAGCAAAATTATGCTCAAAATTTTACAAGCTAGGCTCCAGCAATATGTGGACCAAGAACTTCCAGAAGTACAGGCAGGATTTCGAAGAGGCAGAGGAACTAGAGATCAAATTGCCAACATACGCTGGATCATGGAGAAAGCTAGGGAGTTCCAGAAGAACATCTACTTCTGCTTCATTGACTATGCTAAAGCCTTGGATGTGTGGAGCACAACAAATTGTGGCAAGTTCTTAAAGAGATGGGACTACCAGAGCATCTTATCTCTCTCTTGAGAAACCTACATGCAGGTCAAGAAGCAACAGTGAGAACTGAAAATGGAATCACTGATTGGTTCAAAATTGAGAAAGGAGTTCGGCAAGGCTGTATACTGTCGCCTTGCCTATTTAACTTGTATGCAGAGCACATCATGAGAAAGGCGGGATTAGAGGAGTCACAAATTGGGATCAAGATTGCAGGGAGAAATATCAACAACCTCAGATATGCAGATGATACCACTTTAATGGCAGAAAGTGAAGAGGAACTAAAGAGCCTGTTGATGCAGGTCAAGGAGGAGAGTGCAAAAGTTGAAAGGCTTGAAAAGCAACATCAAGAAAACTAAGATCCTCTCAGTTCCTGGCAAATAGATGGGGAAGAAATGGAGATAGTGACAGATTTTATTTTCCTGGGCTCCAAGATCACTGCAGATGGGGACTGCAGCAAAGAAATTAAAAGGTGCTTGCTCCTGGGGAGGAAAGCTATGGCAAATCTAGACAGCATCCTAAAAAGCAGAGACATCACTCTGCCAACAAAAGGGTGTTTAGTCAAGGCTATGGTATTCCCAGTTGCAATGTATGGCTGCGAAAGTTGGACTATAAGGAAGGCTGAGCGTCAAAGAATTGAGGCTTTTGAACTCTGGTGCTGGAGAAGACTCTTGCGTCCCTTGGACTGCAAGGCGAACAAACCGGTCAGTCCTAGAGGAGATCAGCCCTGACTGCTCCTTAGAAGGCCAGATCCTGAAGATGAAACTCAAATACTTTGGCCACCTCATGTAAAGGAAGGACTCCCTGGAGAAGAGCCTAATGCTGGGAGCGATTGAGGGCAAAAGAAGAAGGGGATGACAGAGAATGAGGTGGCTGGATGGAGTCACTGAAGCAGTAGGTGCAAGCTTAAATGGACTCCGGGAAATGGTAGAGGACAGGAAGGCCTGGAGGATCATTGTCCATGGGGTCGCGATGGGTCGGACACGACTTCGCACCTAACAACAACAAAGCATACTATGTGAAAGTATGTGAAAGTAAATCTCTTGATGCTGACCAGAATCAGGGAGGTCAACCAAATGCAGACTACTGATGAGTAAAGCAGTGAATACATTGTGCCTACTATGTCCTCAAGAGTCTTGAAAAGCATTGTTATACTGTATAACTAAAAAGTGATGGAAATTCAGCAATTACTGTCAACTGTATTTGTTCAGTTCTATGACATCAGTTTAGTGGAAAGCCCTAAATCAAACAGAAGGGGTAAATCCCATACCAACAAAGTTCATTCTGCATAACACCAAAAAGGTATTAACATCTCTAAGAAGTCAAAATTCAACCAAAAGTAGAAATTCAAGTGTTACTTCCTGGGTGCTAAAAGAAATATCTGAATAAGTATTGAGCTCTAAAGCATTATGGAAAAGATTTGTGATTGGATATTCCAATGATTTCTGGAACATTAAAAAAAATCAAATAGTCTGGAGGCAAGGCAGATTTCTTTTCCTTTCCCCCTGTTTCTTCAACAGAGGTTGTTCCCAGGGTATTGTTAGCCTCAGCAGGAAAAAAGAGATGTAAAATATTAGATGATTTTGAAACAAATATTTGGGCTTGAGAAATCACAGGAGCAAGTCTCCATCCTTCATGCTCCAAAGTCAGAATTAAGTTCACGTCTCTGTTGTCAGTTTCCAGAACCTGCAATAGCAATACCTGAGGACTCTGAAAGTACTACAGCATTGAAAACTCATTTACATTTACATTTCCTATGACTGAAAAGGAACTGAGAAATATTCTGTCCTAAAATCATTGTCTTTTAAAATTGCATGGGTCTTGGAAGACTGGGGGGCTTTTCGCACCGGGATCTTTGTAGCAAATTGGTTGCTGAATGAAAAATCGCCATTTAAAATAGTGGAATTCGTCGTTATGCATACCTGCCTTTGTAGTGGAATCCAGTTGCGTTTTGTAGCGTTTCCCACAGGCTTCTGGTCTCGGCAAAAATCGCTAGAAAGGAAGCGCTCTTGCCAAGCTCGTCCCGCCCCTGGCCGTCAAGCAGCCAATGGGCAGCCGTTAGCATGCTCCCAAACAGCCCCTTTCCCTTTTAGAAAGTTTTTTTTTAAAAAAACCAGACCCATTGCAACGAATCTGTGTTGATTCGTTGCAACGGAGAGACCCATCCAGCTGCCTTGTTTGTTTGAACTGTCATTTATTCGTTGCCACGCTCCCTCCGAGTGAAAAAAAAATCCCCCCCCCTCACGGGCCCGATTTTCGGCTGAAAATCCAATGGGCAGCCGTTAGCATGCTTCCAAACAGCCCCTTTCCCTTTAAGAAAGTTTAAAAAAAAAAAAAACAGACCCATTGCAACGAATCTGTGTTGATTCGTTGCAATGGAGAGACCCATCCAGCTGCCTGGTGTGTTTGAGCTGTCATTTATTCGTTGCCACGCTCCCTCCGAGTGAAAAAAAAAAATCCCCCCCCCCTCTCACGGGCCCGATTTTCGGCTGAATGAATGTGTAAAAAATAAAGGGAAAATACATCAGCAAACGGGCTTCTCTTGTTTGTGCTTAGTGACTGAAGGGGAGGGAGTGAAGCTGGGGAAGCCTCTAAACAGAGGCTCACTGGTGCGTTTATCCCTGCTCGCTCAGAGAAAAAAAAATGGCGATCGCTTCGCCGGAAGATCAGAGGAGAGAGCCAGGGGAAGGGACTTTGTAGAAACCGCAACAATGTTAACGCACAGGTCTTTTTCGCTCGTGTTGCAGATTGGTTGCAGGACTGTATCGCTTTCCGGAGGGTGAATCCACTTTTGGGGATTTCCCTGAAAGCGCTACAAGGAAGTGCTTTTTGCAGATCATTTTCAGGTGTGTGGCAGATTGTCAACGACGTTGTGCATAACGGCAAATCAGTAGCGTTTTCAATTGGCAACCATTGTGCGATTTTGAAGGCATGCGAAAAGCCCCTAGGTGTATCCTGAAGGACTGTGAATATATTCTGTATGAGTTTCCAGCTCTCTTCTGCAGGACAACAATAAGCCACAGAGACCCTTTATGCATGGTAATGGTCATGGCAGGCCACCATTGGTTTCCTGCGGCAGGGCAATATGTCCCACTGCTTCTTGTGTACCAACAAGGAAGATTGTCCCTGCTGGACATGGTCTGCCCCAGATTTCAGCATGTAAACATGCCAGCTGGGTGTAAAGGTTCTGCTGCATTTCTCCACAGCAACAGGGGCGGGGGAGAGGGGCAGAGGATGGTTGCTTCCACAAGGGTGGGATTGCATGAAAATGCAAACTCTCCTTTGTGGAATGTTAAAAAAAAACATCCTGTTAAGCTCCATGGCCCCTCAAAGCCAAATGGGGCATTTTCTGTTCCTACTGGGCTACTGTAGTGGGGAGGCTAAACTGGCATCCCTGTATGCACAGGTCTGGCCCAGCATGGCCAACAATATCAGCTGCATCAAAACTGGGAATGCTAAAAAATCAGCATTCCCTTGCCACTGGGCATCAGAGGCCCTAAAGCGGGCCAGATCTGGGAGGGGGTGGCCAGCGTCAACATCATGTCCAAGCAGTAATTTGCCTCACTGGCATTTGAGCACCAGCCTGGCCTTTTCCCTCCATGCATAATGGTCAGAGAAAAATCTGGGTTATTTCAGAGGTGCAAAATGACATTCATATGATGCCAACAGTCCCCCCTCCCTCTTCATAATGGGAAATCTGGGTGGAGGCAGAACCAAAGCCAGAAACCTGGTCTCACCACTTGCATGTTTATAAGAACTTAAATTGTAATTGAAATAATTGCATTTCATTTATGACAAATATGATTCTGTAATGAAAAGCTAGAAAGCTGTGATTTCTGAGACTGGACAAAAGTACAGAAATTTAAAGAATAATCCTATGCAGATCTCATCAGAAATAAGTCCCTTTTATTCAGTGGGACTAATTTAGGAAAGTGTTTTTAGGATTGCAGCACAAACAGAAGAATTAAAGCTTATAATTCTTAATACTGCAAAAGCCTATATTCAAGTTCCTACACCACATACTGGGCGAGTAGCAATTGAACATTAGAGTGCTCTGTCATGCTCCCAAGGAAGCAGGCTGATAGGATTTTTAGAGCTTGTCACTGAATAATCCTATCTAGTATGACCCAGTAGGATACCCATAGTGAATAATCAGGGATGGATTTTCCTTTCCTTCCTTGCCATGGAGATCTGTTTGTATAATTCTATCCCATCTTCTTCTATGAGGAGGAATGTATACTCCTTCAATTTAGCCAGAGATCTTATTCTGTCATGGTTACAACAATTACACATGCCAATAACCATTACAGCCGATAAATTGTTGCATATTATATGTAAAATCCAGGCAGAAGAAATCTCATTTAAAGCATTTTAAATATTGTTTAAAAAGCCCACAGGAGCAATTCAAGGGAAATGTGCCACAGGAAAAGCAAGATGTACTAACAGGGATATCAAAATGGGTAGAAGTCTATCCTTATATTTTATCATTGCCCCTGTCATGAAAAAATTGCACTGGGAAATCCAGTATAGATATCCAGCATTGAAAAGCAAATGTGAAATGTGAAATAATGCATATTTATTGGTAACTGGAAAAGACCAAACAGGAGTCTTCAGGTGTGAATCAAGTATAAATATGCATTTTAAATTCATCTAGAAGATGATGGGAAGTCCTAGGAGTCAAACCTAACAAAAGAGTAAGCCCCATATTTCTGCCTAACACTGCCAGTTCATGGCTACTCATTCTGAGAATGTCAAAAGCAAAATAAAATGTTTGCTACCTAATCTTCCTCTCTCTGTACCTCTGTCTGCTACTGACAGTAATCCTCCATGTCTAATAGCATGAGCCGCCTCCAAACAAAGGAGAATCTAAAACTCCTACTAAAGCCAAAGGTGAAAGGATGACCATTCTGAAACTAAATCCAGATGAAGAAAGTAGAAAAATATTGCATTCTAAAGGGACTGATTGTATTAGCAACAAGAGGCTTCTGTTTCCACAAAGACCGTTTATGTACTGGAGGTTTCATACTGGGCTGTAGGCTGGAGTTTTAGTCATGGCAGGTTGCCCTACCTTTTCCTTCACCCACATGGGGGAGCATTTGGCCCAGTGCGCCTCATCTGCCCCTGATTTGTGTTCCTGCATGGGAACTGGGGCAGTGAAGTTCCCAGTGCATAAACAGTAAAAGATGGGCTACATCCATGCTCAGAAGTGTATTTAGAAAAATAAATGCTTCTACTGAGACATTATTTGCATTGATAAACATTATGTCAAATTTAGCTTTTATTTTTGTGAACTTCTGTTTAAAATATTAACTAAGATCAGCCTTTCTCAACCTTTTAACCATTGAGAAACCCCCCTGAAACATTCTTCTGGCTTTGAGAAATCCCCAAAGTGGTGCAATCATGCAGAATATGATTGGGAAACATAACTGTGTACCCAGAGCCCTTCCCACCCCCTTCAGGCCAATGCTTCAGGCCATTTTGGAAGGAGAGGGGGTTGACATGACCATATATGGTCATATCCCAATAAATGTTTAACAAATTTAATATATATACTAGGGGCAAAGCCAGGAGTCAGGAGACAAAAGAGCCAGTTTCCTCTGCAGAATAACACTGTGCAGTGGCCCCAAATCTGCAGAGAGTTGCAAAGAAGAAAGACACATGGCTTGGCTGTGTCTAACCTCCGGGCAGAGCAGTATTTTAAGTGAGAAGGGGCTTTTCTGCGGCCTCCCTGTCAGGCAACTGTTTGGCAGAAGGGGAAAGTCCCCCACCCCTCAAAAGGAAGGCCCTCAGGCTCCCCTGTGTTGCTCTTGGAAAGGTCTTCTTCCCTCAGTCAGGGCCTGTCCAGAGGTTCCTTCGCAGCAGGCCTGAAGGGGTGGAGGGGGAGAACTCTGCAGCCTCCTGCCAGCTCTGTCGGGGTTCTGAGGCAATTTTCAGTTGGACTTGACAGTTAGGATAGCCTTGGGGTGAAAAGGGCTGGTGCAGCCTCTGTTCTCATCCCCCTTGGCAGCCCTACTGACCTCCTCTCCCTGCGGTGGTCAAGAGTAGACTGGCAGCCAGACTGGGCTGGGTGAATGGAATTTTGGTCTGTCCTGGTGAGGGGCCAATAAGAAGGCACTTTGCATGCCTCCCCATTGGCTGCTTGGCCCTGGATGGACACTCGGAGGGCTTCGCGGCTCCTGATTGGGCCCTCTGAGTTTTTATCCTGGACAGAGTCTGCCCTAACTCCTCCCCAGGTGGCCTTACCCTTTTATTTAATAGGAGTGGTCAAATATTATTAAAATTAATTAACTTCCACTCATTCAGGAAACCCTTCCAGGGCTGTCAAGAAGCCCCAGGGTTTCATGAAACTCTAGTTGAAAAAGCCTCTTAGATAATATTAACATATAATTTTAAAAAATAACTGAATATTTTAGTATATTCTGTCATGTTTCCACTACATATTGATAACCATAAATCCAGCCAACTAGAAATGTTTGAACATCTCTCACTCATATTACACTCATCTGTTACAAGCAGAAAGTTGATCATTCACTGTTTCTCACATATGTTGGAGAGCATAGTGCTGGCTGTCAACATCCACCCAATTTTCTTGTTGCAGTCATTATTTTTTTTAAAAAGAAACTTGGTTCTATTACACCATTGCACTCTTTCTACCATTAGCAGATATTCCTGGTATCATATTTTAATAATATTAATTAGCTCAAATTAAATACGCATGCACAGAGGCATACTTTTCCAATGTCAGTAAATAGAGGGAGAAGTATTATTTGGTCACCAACTATAAAATGCCTTTCTGAAGCAACTGAAATGGCCATGTTCTAATGCCTGGTCCATGTAGATTTCCAGGGCACCTGAATGCTCACAGAGACAAATACCGCCTTAGAAATTTGCCTCAAGCTCCGTGTCTAAAAGATACTGGTGTGAGCATGCACTACATTATCCTCCATAATAGATGCCTAACATCTTAAAATTACTCTGCATGCTCCAGATATCAGATCCTGGTTCCTTTCTGCACTATTTTTATGCACAGAGAATATGGATGTATGGATAACAAAAGCACGTATTTTGTAATGTATCCATGTGTGTACTTTCCATTGCAAGACCAAGCTGTTGATATCTGCAGTTATTCCATCTGTGTAACAACTCATTCTTTTTATGACATGAATTCTCTTGTTAGTAAAAGGAATTCTCTTGTTAGGAGAAGCCCCCTCCCTTTTTTAAGACAGATCAGTAAAAGATTATGAATGATACCTACATAGTTTTAAGATTGGTGCATTGCAGCTTCACCTTTCACTTTACTAACATATATCCCACCCAAATATGTTTTAATACAGATGCATTATATGTCTTTTTTCTCTGCAGGATTTTTTCTTCAAAGCTGCAGTCTTGAGTTCATTGTTACTGATCCTCCCAATATACTGAATTTCCTACTCTCTGAACAGTAGAGAATCATTCCTAGAGGAATAGTGGAGAATATACTCTTTGGATAAGTGGCTGCATATATTGCTATCTGAAAATAATAACAGCCATGAATGAATAAACTCTGTAATACTGTCTAACCATAATCCTTGGAATATCATTGTTCCAAACCAAGCTCAGCTTCTGACTTCAACTGTAAAGTTCTTTCACAACTATGGTGCTGGGTGTGACAAACAACACTTAAAAATAATACTCTAAGTGCTGAAACAACAGCAACAGTCTGTGAAGGGTTAAAAATCTTCACTGGGCAGGTGAGAGCCAGAGCAATAGGCTGCTCAGAACCCTGCGACTGGTCAGCCATAACTGGGATGAGAGTTATTATACTGGCTGTGGGCTGGAGGAAACACAATTCTGAGAACTGGTCTCAGAACAATATGACTCTATCAGATCCTTAGCTGATAGATTCCTCCAAGGAGAAACTCTAGTGTGAGAGAGCAGAATTTTCTATTGACAGCTAATCCACACAGTGTCTGAACAACTAGGGCAATTACTTGGCATGGAGAATTTGCGTAGTCAGGTGGTTACTCCCAAATTATGTCAAAGTGATAAGAGAATCCTTCTAAAGAAGACGAGGATTCCTGCATAGTTTGTAAAGGGAAATCAGGAGTGTATTTCATAAGATGTGTGAAAAGAGCTTCAGTTACCTCAGAAGGCAGTGAAAGCCTGGTTCACCTTAAAAGGTAAAAAGTGGTGGTACAAGCTAAACATGCTCACTTTCTAGAAACTGGAGGGGGGCATTAAGAGGAGCTCCAGAAGACAAAGAAAAGGGGAAAAAATAGTTTTGGGATAAACATAGTAATGAAAACTCTCAGGGAAAAATATACTATAACCTCTAACAAAATGGCTGTGAACAACTAATTTATATAGAAAAACTTTTACTCCTTCTAACATTCCTTTCCCTCTTTGAAAATGATTTTTTAATTTGTTTGACAAAGTTTCAAGTAAAGATACACTTTCCTAGAAGTTCCCAGGGCCAAATTAAGCCAAAAGGATAATTAAAATGAACAAATAAATAATTGGCTTACATGGTATACAACTTCTCTTCAAGGAACTTTCCAAAAATATAGCTGTTCCAGAATAAATCTGCTAAGTTGATTTATGCCTATTGTATGACCAATCACTACCTGTTCTTTGTTGTTGTTATGTGCGAAGTCGTGTCCGACCTGTTCTTGAAGGACTGCAATTACCATTTACCAGATATCATGTGTTGTTGTTAGGTGCAAAGTCGTGTCCGACCCATCGCAACCCCATGGACAATGATCCTCTAGGCCTTCCTGTTCTCTACCATTCCCCGGAGTCCATTTAAATTTGCACCTACTGCTACAGTGACTCCATCCAGCCACCTCATTCTCTGTCGTCCCCTTCTTCTTTTGCCCTCAATCGCTCCTAGCATTAGGCTCTTCTCCAGGAAGTCCTTCCTTCTCATGGGGTGGCCAAAGTATTTGAGTTTCAACTTCAGGATCTGGCCTTCTAAGGAGAAGTCAGGGCTGATCTCCTCTAGGACTGACCGGTTTGTTCACCTGGCAGTCCAAGGGACTCGCAAGAGTCTTCTCCAGCAAGATATCATGTAGACTCAGTTAAAAATGCTAGTTTGAAAAATTTAGAGATGGTGGTGACCTTGGAATAGTCTTAGATAAGGTGACCTCACCTTCTACAGTGACTGCACAGACTAAGGCAATTTGATTCTTAGTGGTGGCACTATTGTGTGCAATTTCCCAACCTTACCAAGGAAGGCAATCCCTTCTGGCCGATTACCCTCTGTCCTTCAGGAAATCTATACTTTCTTCTGTTCAGGAGGGCTTTGGGATGCTGTGCTTGAATTAGCTGATTTATCTGCAGGTTAGAACTATATATGGTTTTACAGTGTTTTATATGTTTGATGCTTAACTATTCATATTTTATGGTCTTTGTAAACTGCTATGAGAATCTATGGGGTTAGTCAGCATGGCTTTAAAATCCGATCTGGGTAATAAATAATGTGCAATTAGCCCCAATAATAGATGCCAAAAACGAAGTAGATACCAAGGGCCTAGGAAAAGATGCATTCAAGGTGCAATTAAAATTATACCAATCAAATCTTTAAAAAGTGTTGCAGAGATCTAAAACCAATGAACACACACCAGAGTGATCACTACAACTTTGGTCAGATTTTACCATTTGAGATTGCAGGTGTGATGTTCCATAACTGAATGCTTACCCACAAATATTATAATTTCCTTGAATATTCAAAGCTAGAATGTCAAGGAAGACACAACTGGAAAACTCTTTTTCCTAATTTTATATAGAGGAGCACAAAACATAGATTTCTCCTCTCTGTGCTTTGAAATTATATCGTTCAGGGAGTGCTGCAGGCCACCATCCAAAAATGTAATTATTTGTTACTTGCTATGAATGGATCTTGTCCTTACATTTCAGTAGCCAACCAGAAGTGCAACTGATGCACTGTGTACACATTATTGACAATATATGTGTTTCAAAGACCATTTCTGCACTAGCAATTCTGTTCTGGGATGTTCCCGGTATGTTGTGATGGGGCAGCATGCCCCACCACTTCACATGTCTCCATGGGGGACCTATTTCTCCAGTGCATACTATCTGCCCCAGATTTCTGCATCCCCACACAATCCCACCTTTGTGCAAATTTTTAAAAAGTCCCATTCAACTCCGTGGCACTGCAGAGCCGAGTGGGGCATTTTCTATCCCCTTCTGGATGTGGTAGGAGGGGGAGGCTGAATAGGCCCCATTGGCCCCTGCAACAGACCAGGGAATGCAGAAATACCCATGTTCTTTTGCCACAGGCCAACAGAGGCCCTAAAGCATGCCAGGCTTTGGATGGGACTAGGCCAATATTGTGTGGCAGCAGGGATTAGCCCTGCTGCTATACAGGCGGTGGCCTGGCTTTTTCCAAACATACGGAATTGGTGAAAGAGAAGCAAATAAGATACAAGAAGCCCAGTGCTAAGCTTCTCATTAACTGCCTATTACAAAAAGAAAAAGAGCCTTAATGCTTCCAAGCAGCAGTTACCTTTTTGGATTCAAGCTGGGAAGCAAGTTCTCCTAAATTCCATCATCTATCACAATCCGTGTCTATCAGATGATAGATTGCTCTCAGCAAAAGGGCTCCCACTCTTGATTAAATGTGTGATGTGCATGTTTCAACAGCATGTAATTGTTCAGGAAGGAGCTTAGGTACCAGCTCAGGGTTTCTCTTATCTCAACTCGGCACTCTCATTCTGCTAAAAAAAAATTAAAATAAACAGTTTCTAAATGTAGTTTCAGAGTCCCCACTTCCATCTTTAGGAAATCTGACGGCATTCTCTCAAGTGTATTACAGTATATTACTCAATGGAGGCAACTGTCACAGAATTACAATTACACAGAGGATGCATTCTAGTAACAGGCGACAAGCTATCTGTCAAAAGTCAAAGGTTACATGATTTATTCCACCATGAGGCATGCCCTCATTAAAAGCCACTTTGCTTTCCAGGTGCCTTTCTCCATCACTGTGAAACTCAGCAGCGTGGAGGTGAAAGCAAGTTAAAAAGGAAACCTTTATGCAAATGCCACATTTTACTTGCAAATTCCTAAGGACAATTATCTATCATGTGCCAGAAAAAGGCAATTACTTATGCATAAAAAGAAAATAATGAATAAGAAGCATATCCACCAATCATGAGAAATGCTTAGAATTACTTCTTTATAAATGCATTCCATGCTACTTCTGTTCTTTGTTTGATTGACATTATATGATTTCATTGAACACATTTCATCTCTTCTTCCTGCATGCCATGAATAGCTTATACATTAAACACAGGGTATGAAAATCAAGTTTAATCCCTTGCTTTTTTAAGTGGGTTGGACTTTGCTGCTAATTACTTGGCAGTGTACTAGTGCATGCTCTGTGCCTTATGGGGTTTATATAGATAATCAAGGTATTTGTGGCAGGAAAGTGCTATTTATGTACTGCCTAATATAATATTTTATTATCAACTAAGGAATGTTTATGGAAGTTCACTAAACTGTAGGGAAAAGTTCTTCCATTGGCATGAGGCAATTCAGAAGTCTTATTGACTTATGGAGTCAGGAATGCTATTTTGAGGGCATTGAACATGTTCTTATAAACACAACAGCACTAGTTTTCTACTATAAATACCTTGAGTTTATTTTAGCCATAATTCATCTCTTAGACCCAATGATTTCAATGAACTCAAGATATTTTGTGTTTGCCTGAAGCCAGTTGATGTGCCATTGGATAGGCGTTGAGACAATGTCAGTATCAAAATATGTGACATTTGGGAAGGCTACCCTATAACATTTTTCACAAAATAACTATATCGTGCTACCAATAAACTGCCTACTACAGATACATTGCTGGGGAAATAAGATTGTCCTCTATTTTCCCCTTCACCCAGTGATGACCTTCAAAGATAAAGCCACATGGGGGAGCTATAATGAGGAGAGATGTCAGCATAACAGAAGTAGCATACCCAGCATATCTCCATCAGTTTAAATTGCCTGCAGTGCTAAAGCTGTAATCATCATTAAGAACTTAAGAAAAGCCCTGCTGGATCAGACCAATTGTCTGTTTGGTGCAGCATCCTGTCTCACACCATGGCCACAGAAGAACTACAGGAGAACATGAAAACAATATAGCAAAGCAAAAGAAGCAGTTTATAAATGATTTGTTGTTTCTTTTGCTTAGTCACACTGTGGCCAACCAGTTCCAGGTCAAAAAAACTGAGGTTTTCCCATTATGTTGTCTCCTGGATCTGGGGTTCAGGTATTAAGTGTATCTGTATGTAGAGATTCCCCTCAGTCTCCCTCAGTCATCATGGCTAGTAACCGTTGATAGACATCCTCTATGAATCTAATCCCCCTTTAAAGCTATTTATTAATGTAGCCGTCACTACATCTTCTGACAGTGAATTCCATGTTTTAATCACTCTCTGTGTAAAGTAGCAGTTCCTTTTATCTGTCCTGAACCTGCTGCCCATCAGCTTTACTGGATGCCCTCATTTCTGGTATTTTAGGAGAGGGGAAAAAAATTTCTCTTCATCAACTTTTTCAAACCCATGCATATCATGTCCTCCTTTAGTGTTGTCTTGGTTATATTCCTCCGTACTTTTCTAGCTCTTGCAATACCCTTTTTGAGATACTGGGACCAAAACCGTGCACAGTATTCCAAATGAGGCCACACCAGAGATCTGTACATTCTTTCTAGTTCCTTGATGGGTGCAAAACTAAACATAAACCACACATGTACTTACTTGCTCAATATTTCATGTCCCTGGTGCATTGCAGCTATAAAGTAAACCTCTGAATATCAATGGTGGGAGACAGCAGCCAGGGATGGTCTCAACTTCTACATTCTCTTTGTTGGCCCTCCAGGACAATGAGTTGGCTTCTGTGTGAAACGGCATGCTGGACTAGTTGGATCAATGGTCTGTCCTAGCAGACTGTTCTTATATTCATTGCGGAATGCCAGGGCGTAACCTGGAAACAATGGTCTTATTTTACTTTAGTATTGCATGATTTCCACAGAAGTAAAGCTACATATTATCTGACTTAATTATCAGTACCCTCTGCTCCCATTTTCATGTGTTTACAAGAAAATCCTTTTGTTTTGTTATATATAAAATAATCTCTGTGTGTATTGTGTGCAAGTATGGACATTTAATCTTGGTATTTACTGTTCCCTTCAGATGCTTAAGCTAGTACCCATTGATAGACCATGAATCTGTCCATCTTTCCCTCCCTGTTAAGCTGTCTATTGCCATCACTATCTCCACTGGCAGTGAATTCCTCTTTAAAATTCAGATGTAGATTTTGAATAAGACCCTGATAGCATAATCCTGAAGGTACCCAATTTGAGTTTATTTTCGTGGCATTTCCCTCAGATGTTTGGATATGGGGATCCACTGTTTTGTATGTATAGGGAGGTAGGGGACCTTTGTGATGGTTCTAAATGAGGTATTTTTAATCCAAATGACACCACATTGGCAAAGATCCCAGTTCTCTCTCTCTAAATGACATTTTCAGTTCAAAGACAATTCATCAAAAGGATCCCTGAACAAGTTGACCAGCCATTCTGGACTCTCTGTTTTGACATGAGTTCTTTTTGGGTCTCCAGATTTTACATTTAGATTTCACATGGCATTATTCCTCAAAGGAAACTGGAAATCAGGCTGATTGAGGAAAATTTTCAAGAGTACATCAAATCAGACCATTTTGTCCAGTCC
Organism: Paroedura picta; assembly: GCF_049243985.1. NCBI lineage: Eukaryota > Metazoa > Chordata > Lepidosauria > Squamata > Gekkonidae > Paroedura > Paroedura picta. The sequence goes on along the minus strand of NC_135374.1, from coordinate 80,907,807 downwards.
CTTTCACACCTGGTTTTAACAGAGAGAGGAAGGAAGGACTTGGTCCCTCACAAATCTGGTACAAATTGCTCTACTTCAGGCCCTTAGAAAAAATCCTCATAGGAAAAAATGAGAAACAGGGAACACCTTGTCCAGTGTTCCATAAATCTGGACCTTTTCAAACATGGGTGACTGTTAGGAGAAAGGGAGGACTTGGTGTTCTGCAAATGTACTGAAATTCGTTCTAAAATCCCCTATTCCAAACACTCCACCTGCTTTTTATTTCTGTAAATATACTGAACAATCTAAAAAAGCATTGTTGGGAATGTTTTTGTTTTGGAAATTTTGGCAAACATGCTGCTAATCAGGATTTTGGGGCCTGATAAACAGAGTGTTAAGGCCATTGCACTCAAAGATGTTCAATGGCCCTATTTGGGACATGGTAGCGATTATAGGTACAGAGCTAATAACAGTACATCATCCTTTTCATCCCAGGGGTCTTGTTGAGCCCCACACAGCTTCAAAAAGCAGATGCCATCCTGTACTACTTAATAGCATTCTATGACAAAAAAGGCAAGCAGAGGTAGAGCAAGAATGGCAGTGAAGTAGCTGTGACAGTACAAGCCACTTAACAGGACAGAGCTTTTAGCTATACTTCAAGAACTGCAGTTTGCCACTTAACGATACCAGATAAGATGATTTTTTTTAACAAGCACAGGCTGCACTGAAGTGTGGAACTATCAGTCTTACAAACCAACGAGATTAACTCTTGCCTAAGTGGTTATAGTGGAACATTGGCTATTTAATATTCTAATGGCAACTCTCTAATTATGTACATTGAAGAGACTTTAACTAGGTCATTTTGTGTCATGCACGGTGCTTGGGCTTACAGACTCATTCTTTCCACTTCCCCACCTCATGCAGATTCTGGATTTTAAAGTGTTTTTAATTAGGATGCATTTTGCATTTTCTATTTTCTGGCCTGCTAAATTCATTTTAGGCATTGTGTTTCATTCCCTTTTTTATGTGGGTCATCTGCAGTCCGAGGAATTCATGTCTATGACACAAAGAAATCCAAGGTCAGTTACTGACACTGTTTTGCACATTTTTTTTCCTCAGTCTTATGAAAAGGAATAAATACGCCCCTTTCATATTATCATTAACAGTACAATCCCAAACAGAGTTATCCATTGTTATTGTTGTTCTGATGTTCTGAGGTTAAATGTATACCGTAATATCCCTATGTTTTATGTAAACCGCCCCGAGCCACAGGAGAGGATGGTATAGGAATATAAGTAATAATATAAAAATAAATAAACTTTAGTGTGCACATACACTTCAACAGATACCTTTACAAATAGTTAACTAAACAACACTCTATAATCACTGACTAATTTTCTCACTATTTATTTATTTAAACTAGAATATGAGAAGAATGTAATGTTGATAATAGGATTAGATGCATCATTTGGAGCTCTGTAAATGATGCACTGAACATGGTCAATCGGCTCATGAACTACTGAACTGCTTAAGAAAGAAAAAAAAAATTGCCGCTTGGAACAACAAAACAGACTGTAAGCCAAACTGTTGGTCCTTCAAGCACCCCTTGCTCAATGTCAGATGTGGCTATACTTGGGTTCACATCCCCACTCTGCAATGCAACTCCCTGGATGACATTGAGCCAATCACTCTCTCCCAGCTTAATTTACCTCAATAAAATCAAATAAATCTTTACTTTTGAAGGCAGCCCATCCTGGATAGTGCAGGGTGGGTAAGAACTTCAAAGAGTTGCTGAGAGGACAAAATGGAGTTGGGAAAATCCTGATTTCCTCAGAGGAAAAATGTAATAATAATAATAATTTTAAAAAATCAGTGGATTAATCAACTAAAGATTTGACCTGAGGTAACCTGGGTGTTCTCTTTGTTGTTGGAATTGGGAATGTAAAAATAAAATCTTAAAAGATGGCCTTTTCTGAAATAGTAAGAGTACATATATCATAATAAAATATACATATATATAATATATATTATATTCATAAATAATATATAATAAGAGTTACATGTATGCTCAGTACATATATTGGCAGTTCAGTTTTCTGTTTCCTGCTTATAGAGCCTGGGTGAACATTGTCTCTACTAGTCTGAGACACACATCACATTTACTTCTCAAGGGGGACAGAACAACAGAGCCCCCTACCCTAACAGCCAGGAGTGAACTTCTGAAGCTCACAGACCGAAGTCTTATCCGAAGTCTCATCACAAGTATCTTGGCTTACATGCATATAAAATTATCACTCCTTGTTTGTTTCCACATTTTGTTACTACCAGAACATATTCATAACATTTGAAGCTTTACTATTGTTTATGATGATGCAGACTTATGATTTTTGTACTCAGCTTGAAGGGAAAAAATGAGGGAAAGGGTGTTTGAGAGAATTACACAAAGCTGTTTTTAATTAATTTTGAGGAGTAAGGAGAAGGCCATTACTTTACTTTGTTTATTGTGTAGGTGCTTTTCAGTGAAAAAGGTGACAAAAATTAATAGAACATTATTCTTCCAGGAAACCTTTTAAAATTTTTGTTATATTTATAAAGCTCAAATTAAATCTTTTTGTTTGGTTTGGGGGTTTTTTGGTCAGAAGTACACTATTGCAAAATTCTCCCTTCCTGAGAGAAGGCAACTGGGCAAACACAATGTGACATGGAACCACAGAATAACAACACAGCAGAACTGAGAATCGGATTGTTGTGACCCTGATCTCACCCAATAAAAGCATTTAAGGGATAATTTTATGATCCCTTGTGCTTAATTAATTAAAATATAGTAAATGTAAAAAGCTGCTAAGATATAGTGTTAGCCTGAAAATGTTGACATTCTTTGTCCATGGGTTCCCATTTAAGCCTATGGGCTGTATCCTAAGAGCCTGTCACTCAGCCTTGGCCAGGTCCAGCCCTTGTTTCATATGGCTTCTGTCCATAGGTCTCTGGATACTCAACACAGCTTTTTGCCTGGTTAAAATGGATCTTTAATCACCAGTGGAATGCCTGGTTGGATCCTAATCTGGAGATTTTAAGGAACCATGTTTTTAGTCAGGTATTAAAATAACATTTTTTGACCTGGTTTTATTGTGATTCTATGTTTTAATTTAATTTAAAGATAAATGGCCACCTCATGAGAAGGAGGGACTCCTTGGAGAAGGGCCTAGTGCTGGCAGCGACTGAGGGCAAAAGAAGAAGGGGATGACAGAAAATGAGGTGGCTGGATGGAGTCACTGAAGCTGTTGGTGTGAGCTTAAATGGACTCCGGGAAATGGTAGAGGACAGGAAGGCCTGGAGGATCATGTAACACATTGGTATTCCTGTTGAATATTGCCCTGGAGACAAGACAAGCTTTAATCATCAACAAGGCTCTCATTTCTCCTTCAATAAAATATTATGTTTTTAAAAAATCAAATGCAGAATTAACAAATTAATAAACAACGGTTCCCAAAGTTTTTTGGGTTGCTGCCCCTTTGGCTACCAGGCCATATCTCTAGTACTCCCTCATGCTCCCATATGAATCCACATGTCTTTCCTGGTGTTAGGTCTACTGCAAATTCAAAACACACAATACTGCCTACGCTTCTTTTTGGGTTGTTGTACAGAGGTCATAGTTTAGTCTGGAAAAACATATCTTTGTAAAAGACATTTCCTGCCTCCCAAAGATGGAGATTTTGGAGGAAGGGCTGCCAATCCTCAGTTAAGAAATTCCTGGAGATCTGGGGTAGAGCCTGGGAAGGAAAGAGTCTGAGATGGGGAGAGAGCTCAGTAGCAATATGATCCCATCCAACTCACCTTCTGAAGCTGTTATTTTCCTCAGGAAGCTAAGCACTGTTGGCCCTGGTGAGTGCTGGGATGGAAGTCCAGGATCACCATTACCCAGAATCCACCATTAAACATATCTTGACAGCAGGAAGAGTAGGAATGTTGTCCCCCTTACTGTCCCCCAATTCCTCACTGCCCCTTTTGTGACCCAAAATTCCTCTCCCACCCCCAGATCCTTCCACTGTTCCCACAAAGGACATATAATCCACTTTGGAAACCCTTAATTTTAATTTTTGACATTATTTATTTATCATACAACATGTGAGGTGTAGCCATAATATCTGTCTGGCAGCCAGGCAAGGGAAGTTTGTAAATGGTTTGCACTTTCCTAGCTCTCTGTCATTGACTCCTAGTGTTCCTTGAATAACTACCAAACAAATCCTCAATCTCCCATCCAAATACTAGCCAGGGTCAGACCTGCTTAACCTCTGAGATCTGACAGGATGAGGCTTGAGTTTAGTAACACTGTTTTTAAAAAGCGAGAACAATATTTTTAAAGAAGCCATTACAACCTGGAGATCCAACTCAAAATAAGTGTATTACAAATACAACTTGTTAAGTGCTCCCCCTCCCTCTATTTTTTCTTTTGCTCTGTAAAATGTCTTTTTGCTGCTATTCTAATGGAGCACTTGAGTTGTGGAAAAGAGTAAGGAATCCAAAGAAGTAGCTTGTGATGACCTTTCCAGCCCTTAATGCTGCAGCAAATGAGAATGATGAACCAAATCCTAGATCTAATGAAAAATGTGTTTTACTATTCTCTCATCATAAAAAGCACCATTTTTGAAGTGAAGCATATAGAACCTAAGCTAAAATTAGTTTTCCCCCTGAGACAGAGAACTCTGGTTCTTAGAAAAATGGGAGGAAAGGATCACTTTTGTCAATCACTTTTTGAATAGGGGTCATTGTGTTAAAACACCGTCTTGGTTTTCTAATGGCTGAGAAGTCAGCATTGTGAACCTTGCACTAGACAAGTGGAAAATTACATAATTTACTTCATGGCCCCCACCCTTCCTTTGAAGCAGGTTAAATTTAATGATAACATTGCTGGTTTACTTGTTTGTGGGATAAAGCAATAAATATTTCAAAAATAGAAGTAGGGTCAATAGGTCTAAAAAGAAGCATAAGCCATGATTCAGTGCTATAAGCATGATGTGTGGTCATGAACTTGTTAATGGACAGTTCTATTTTGAACCCTAGTGACTTGTTTGCATGGAAGCAAGGGCAAAGTTTGTCTGCTTTTTCATAAACTGGAATTGAAAAATGAAAAATGCCACATTAGCGTGTCTTGATTACTGTAAAATCCCACAGAATTTTCAGCAGTAAGGATGTGCTGTACAGAATCAAGCCAAAGAAATGTCTCTGGTATTATCACAGTTCTTGTGGCTTTTATCCAAATGCCTTCAATAATTTCACATGTGGAAGAAATTGCATATTCATTTCAAGATGTACCTTAGATGTTTTGCATGAGGCAGCAACTCCACATTTGTTAAAAAATAATCTAGACTACATACTCCCTTTGGAGTTTCACAAGACTTATTAAAAGCTCTTTTAGATTGAGGGCTGTTGCAGCAGGAAGCAGGCTAGTGAGCTCAGGGAGATGGAAGGGGAAAAAAGCTTTGAGCTGAAACTCATAGGAGATTAAATGAGTATGCTCAAGCCTCTTTCCTGCTCATTGCCACCATTCTCCCAGCTTCAAGTTAATATAGGCTGTCAGCAGCCTCTCACTCCTTACTCTGTGATGACTCACAGTCTTCTGCAGTCAGCAACTGTCTTGCTAACATGGTTTGGTGCCTTTTAGACTAAAACATTCTTCCAGCACATAGCTGGCATAGCTTAATTGGCTCAGATGATCTAGATGGAGAGAACAGCAGCTGCAGAACAGGCAGAGGAATGAGGAGCTCCTGTAACAACTTTGGAATCTAAGCCCTAGTTTGTCTGCAGCTTCATTCCCTCATGCTGGTCAGAACTCTCTGCCTGTTAAAAATCTGGCTGTGCTCAACTCTCATCCAGCTGAGGCTCAGGTAAAACTGGGGGCTTCTAGCAAAACCTTTCCTCTGCTCACAACACCTCCTCATGTCCCTGCAGCTGACCATTGGAGCACTCCTTGCTTTTCCCCATTCTCCCTCTCCTCAGATGTGGAGGAAGGGGTAGGAAGGAGGCAACTTCCCTTGTGGCCTTCCCTGCCCAGCCCAGTCTTTAGAAAATGTGGGAGGGGCAGGAATATGAGAGCCTAACCCCCCCCTGCACCCTTCCCAGCCTGGCCTTTGGAAGATAGGGGGGGCAGAATGGTTGTAGCCCATACCTCCATGGCCTACCCAGCCTAGCTTTGAAAGATGTGGGGCTTAACAGGAAGATGAAGACAGTGGTTACCTGAGTTGACAGTGTTGCATTGGGGTGGGTGTAGGAGAACCAGCACCCTTCCAAAGCAGCTGTTTTGGATACATGAAAGCCAAGTATGGGCTGCCAGGTTGGCCATGTCACCAAAGGGCTGGTGATGGACCAAAACAGCGGCATCCACAACTTCTGGCCCTAGTAACAGCCTTTTTTTCTTGGTAACCCCAAGATGCAGGGTAGGGAAGTTGCTGATATCAGTCATACAGACAACATCACCTGCAGTTCCCCACCATGTTGCACTAAGATCTGAGAAACCTGTAATTAACAAAGGCATGGCCTGATTCTCTCCAGCCCAAAGTGTCTATGTTGTCCTTTCCACTCCACCCACCATGGTCTGTTATTCACTTCAGGAACTAATTATAGTGGCATTTCTACACATAGGAACACTTGTCCAACCTTTGCTTTCTCATCCCATACTAAGATTCATTTTAATCATTCACATTGCACTAGGAATAATGTGCCCCATATATCTGATTTCTGTGAATCTCTCTGTATAGTTCTTTCTTTGGATGGTTTTAAACATTCTTTTTTTTTCCTCCTCATAGTTTGAATTGTTTTCTTTTCTGTTTTTCCTGCAAATGATGACCTGTTTTCTGTTTCTATTTTTTCAGGATGGACAACTTTGTCATTTCTCTTTTTACCCATTCCTCAGTTCATATGGTAGCCTTCCTACCACATCAGATTTAAGATCTGCACACCCTTAAAGGTACAGAAAAAAGGAAAGCATTATGATTATATCTCTTACATCCTCTTCTTTCAACTTCCAGAAATGTTCCTGAAAGGTTTGCTATCAATGTACTATAAGACAGAAAAACTTATCCCCCTCATAATTTATAAGGTAAATTCTTAAGAAAACCAGCAATGTACTGGAATGTTACCTTGGCATACAATAAGACATTATCCAGTTTTACATCACAAGTAATAGATACGCAATTGTGTTTTAAAATGAAGGAAAATGAGGGACAATCCTTACCCAGTTTTACCTATCAGACAAACAGAGGCCATCCAATTTGTGTTACACTCTACCAGATGTCTGACAATTTCACAGTGTTGCCATCTGATGCTAGTATCAAAACCAGGGAGATTTATGAGGAACTTCATTCAACTCAGCTGGGAGCTTGTCTGGTGGAGCTCAGGCTCAGGGCACAAGAGTAAAGCTGCACAGTCTTATTGCAACATATGTTGTACTTCTAATGAGTGAGGATTGATGCTATGTACTCATTGGTTTTGCATAAACAGGAGAATGCTGTATTTATTTGTTTTATTATTTATTTGTTGAGGGACCAGTTACAAATGAAAACCCAGTATTAAAAAACAACCCACCTAGAAGATAACAACCAAATATTTGAGCAACTTAAAATGAATTTAACAATTTTTAGATAAACGTTTTAAAAGATCAGTTTCTTAACTTAAATCCTGTACAAACAAAAAGAAAGCAATGTAAGTAGCAGGTGAGCTTCAAGAGGAAAGGCATTCCATACGCAAGGTGCCACTACTGAAAAATCCCTGTGTCTGATTGCTATCCAATAGATGGGCATGACCCAACCCATGGGTCTCCACAAATCCACGAAACTGGATAGTCCATGGGTCATGAACCTGGCTCATATGGCCTTGCCCCCTATGACCATGCATGACCACATACGGGTCTTACCCCTCTGTGTGTGGTTGTGGGCTTTTGGGGGAGGCGATATTCCTCCTTTGGCACATGCATGTTGAGCAAAAATCTCTCTTCCAGCAAAGACAGAGATTGGGAAGGTTGTATTTTGGTTTCCGTGATGACTCCATCCTGTTTAGCTTGATTGACATCCCTCATAAGCCAAGAGTAGTGTTCCCTTTTGTTTAAATGAGAATGCCATGCCCGTGAGAGCTCATTGTATTATTTTGCTTGGTGGGACAGGGTGAAAGGAAAACACGCATAGCTATTTAAAGGGATATAATATTGTGGGATAGGTGGGGGGTTTAGAGAGAAGGATCACCTTCAGCATTACCTGTGGATCTTCAACTGCTCATTTCTGGCTAGCATTCAACCCCACCCCACCCCCCAAGAGGCTGGTTGTCTGTCAATCAGAGCCTCACTGAGTGCTAGCAGACAACTTTTAGTTTTGGTCATTAAAGGGGGGGGTTGTCTTTGAAGGGGGGGGGATTTCCTGGAAACATTTTCTCCTAATTTTATTTTTGGAAGTGGGTTAAAAGATCACAAATAGATCCTGATTTCTAGTTACTTTTGTACAAAGGGCTTTTGGGAGGGTGTTGGTAAAAACTGGGTCTAGAATATTTCAAACAGATTCTCATGAATTCATATGATTTTTACGTTAAAATGAAAGAACACCACACTCTGTAACCATGTCTTAGACTATAGGCAGTACCACAAAAGTCATATATCCACACCATTATGGTGCCACAGTAGAGCAAAAATGTGGTTAAAATACATAAATATTCATGGATCCTCATGATTTTTACATTGGGCCATCCCAAGATCAATTCTTCTATCACTAGCTACAGTAGACACCACAAAAATCACAGATCCATGCATTCATGGTGGTGTTAAGGGGCAAAAACATGGTTCCAAAGTCACTTATCTATTGTATCAATACCCACAGCATACACCACAAAAAATCAAGGATCCAAACATTCAGGACCATGCCACAGGGCAAAAACATGGTTCCAAAAGTAAGATCTTCATGGATCTGCAGGGTCTTTACATCCATTCACCCCAAAATCATGATAAGATCACTTCTTCTATTGACAAAGGAAAAGGTAAAGGTATCCCCTGTGCAAACACCGGGTCATGTCTGACCCTTGGGGTGACGCCCTCTAGCGTTTTCATGGCAGACTCAGTATGGGGTGGTTTGCCAGTGCCTTCCCCAGTCATTACCGTTTACCCCCCTGCAAGCTGGGTACTCATTTTACCGACCTCGGAAGGATTGAAGGCTGAGTCAACCTTGAGCCGGCTGCTGGGATTGAACTCCCAGCCTCGTGGGCAGAGCTTCAGACTGCATGTCTGCTGCCTTACCACTCTGCGCCACAAGAGGCTCTATCTTCTGTTGATAGCCACAGTATACACCACAAAAATCACAGAGCCATGGCTTCATGGTAATGCCACGGGGCAAAAACATGGATCCAAAGGTCAGATCCTCACAGATCCTCAAGCTTTTTGCATCCAGTCACCTCAAACTCAATGTAAGAATCTATTCTATCCTTCCTGGCCACACCATGGATCCCCTGGCCACACCAGATCCATGCCTTCCTGGCCACACCATGGAGCAAAGATATGGTTCCAAAGCATGGATCCCCATGGATACATGGACTTTTAATTACTCCCAAATCATTACCCAATTGCATATCATGGCTATGGGTATGGGCACTTTTAGCACCAAAGAAATCTCCAAATGCACATCTCTGTGGCTCTGCCATGTGGCTAAGAGGCATCCCTTTGTTGTTTCTGACTCATAAGAGGACCCCTACTGTATTTACCCCCCAAATATATATATATATATATATATATATATTTATAGATCTCATGCCAACACACACATATCCACTAGGTCTGATTTCAGAGGTAGCAAGTCACTGCATTTTCTCCCATTGGCCAAACTCCTTCTGTTTTCCCTCCAACAAGATGGGTGGTAGGACACAAATGTGGGATCCAGCTTGAATGAGGGGTAGTGTGCACATAAGGAGTACATGTTGTGAAGTGGGGAGGCTGAACCTTTCTATTATGACGCAGGGGCCAATCCCAGTTGAGGCTAGCCTGCCGCCAGAAGAAGAGGCAACTTCCGCTGTTGAGTATCCCCCCCCTCTAAATGCAAAGGCATGGCAAAGAGGGCATGTGAGGTAGATCTTAACTGAGAGAATAAACAATACATAAGAAAGTCATCCTTCAGGTACCTGTCTTTAAGCTATTTAAAGGTATGAACTTTTAATTATGCCCCTACTTACAAAGAAACTGTATTTCTATGTACTGTTGATGAACCTTCAACACTAATTTACTAGAAGGTCTAACTGCAAGCCTTCCTTGACACAAAGTGAGGATGGACAAAAATCATTCTTGGGTAATTATCACAAATAAAACAAGGCAGAACAGTCATCTGTGTATACAGAATCTTAAAATTCACACCTGGCCTTCAGTCATGAGCATCTTTTTCCCAGCAACTCCAATACATTTGCCAAAATGTTTTACATGAAGACTGCCTGCTCAGCTTAGCAACCAACCAATATAAGATACTATCTAAAAATAATTCAAAAATCTAATTCTTATGTACTTATTGTCTCCTTAAATATCAGGAAGCATTTGAGATACAGTAAAATTGCTTCCATTATCCATACTTGGGATTAGATTCTTGCACATTTTTTCCTCCTTTCTTCCAAGCTGATGAATGTGAAGAAGAATCTAGTTTGACAGTACTCAAATTTCTGGCAAATTATCCACAAGAGTTTTAATTACAATACAACATTCAAAGCAATCACTGCCCTCTATGCTTGGGAACGAGTCAGCAATGTTCATATCTGCTTACCTCAGATTGCTATAAGAAAATTCATAGGAGGTTTCCCTGATAATGCATTCATGGTAGCATGGGGCCAAATGTCTCTGGGTAACTTGTCACAAAGACCCTATTGTTTCCTGCAGACATTAAAATGTGACTGTTAATCTGGGTGGCCTCGTAGGATGGAAAATAAACGGCTTAATCAATGACTGTATAATGGATAGCAGTTAAGGAAATCCTCCCTCTAGTTGGCAGCACAGAAGTCTTTGCAACTTTCCTCTTATGTCTTATGCATATCCTATATACTTTGAAAACATCCTCAGACCCAGAGCCATCAAATCACTCACTTTCCCTGTGCTTTTTGTGGCACTGAGGTCTGTTCTCAAGCTGATAAAAAAGAAAATTAAATGCATTTGCCGCACTTTTTTTCTTACAGTCATAACAGCTGCCTGAAAAGAGTCAAGATGAATAACAGAGTTGAATTTGAATCAGGTGTAGTCACAGAGAGAACTAATTATGGAAGATTTTTGAGCATTTTATGGGGATAACAAGAGAAAGTATGATCCTAAAGGGAAAAAATGTGGAGGTAGGGGCAAAGAAACAGTTTAATTTTCTAGCAATAACATTCAGTGTATAAAAGGTGTTTGATATTCATTAAAAGAGGAGGCGGCTCATAATCAGTAACAGGAGAGTGATTAAACTTGCATAAAAGTGCAAGATTAAATTTGGCCTGAATGGGGGGAAACTCTTTAACCAGAGTTATGCCAAGTTGCTAGACAGTTAATGAGATGAATATGCCTTGAATACCACCAATTTTCTTCTGCCACCATAAGACAACCAACTACCTCTTGACAGAGCTTGTAATGCATTGAATAGCTATGAATTTACTTGGAGCTTGCTGCTCTAATTAGAGATTAGTCCAAATGGAGGAGCTGATGTTTGCACATTTTTGCACTCCTCTGAAAAATGCCCCATATTTCAGCAGTTTTGCAGAAGGTGTGAAAGGGAAATATTGGTGGAGGAATGGAATATGTCCCTGTTACTGTGGCAATGAAGATATAAAATAGCACAGCAAAACTGGAAATAGTGGGAAAGTTAGTAACCAATTGTTGGCATGTTTGCTATTTTGAGCGAGTACAAATGTTTAGCTTCATGTACTTTGATTTATGTCATAATGTAATCAAGTATGATTGGCTTCACAAATATATATATATACACACAATATATACAGTTTTGAACCTGTGCTTGATGTTTCCCCCAAAAGCACTTTCCTGACTTAACTTTAGGCATTTGTAGTGCCACAATGGCACTGGTTCTGCTGACCTTGCAAAAATGCTCCCCCACTTCAGTTTCCACTGCAGAGATCCTTTGGTTTGACCTTAGTATAATAGAAACAATGGAGTATGGGGGCACCTTCTTTGTGTGGCCCCATTAAGCCAATCCTCACAAAATTGGAGGGTAGGTAGAATAGTCAGCTGGAAATTCCCTGCAACTTTGGTGTCTCTAGCAGGCATCATGAATGCTATGTTTCATAGCCATTCATCTAGCATCAAAATGTTCATGATGGTCCCAAGTTCTCAAACTATGTATGCCACAAATTGAACTGCATCCCTACAAATAAATGCCAGATAATTTGTCACAAACAAGTAACTATTTCTGTTACTCAGACAGGTCTTTAAAACTGGAGAAGAGTGATTTTGTGGCAGTATCTGCTTAAATACACAAACATTCTTCTTGGTTTCACAGACACTTATGCTAGTCAAGACAGGAACATTCAAATAAGTTCCAGTTTCCAGCCTTATTGACAAGCCTCAATCAAGACTGGGATTGCAATTTTTCTTCCAAAACCACAGCACAGTTTATGTCAAAATGGTTGCTAAGAATAATGTGTGGTGCATAACCAAAATAAAACCTCCTACCAGGACAGGAAAATGTCTACAGCCAATAAAATGGCAACTAGGTTTGAATTTCATTAGAGAATCAATGAACTCGATGATGATTCCCCTCCCTCCAAAATTCCACTGCCAGCTATAATACCAGTTCTTTGTAGTATGCAATTAAGGTAAAATGAGTTTAACAGAAACAGCTCTTCTATGGAGATAGTTTTAGAGGGCAGCTGTATTGTTCTGCAGGAAAACACCTAGATTTGAATCCAGTAGCACCTTGGAGACCAACAACATCTTCAGCTTTAGGAAGTCATCTGTGAAACATACACCTCAAAAATGCTTCCAGACCCAAATCCAAGAATAGTTTTGGCAGGGATATCAATTTGGAGATCTAGTAATTCATTTCTTAATTCAGAATAATGAATTTTGCATTTATTTTGACTAGGAGGGTTATTTAATTACCTATTTGCATGCCTTCCAGTTCTTCGATGCTGTGGTAAGAGCTCTAGACTTTAGGAAAGGCTCATCCTTTACCTTCATTGCCATGGATAAGCATTGTATCCAGGAGGCTACAGGTTCAATCCTGGTATTACCAGTTAGAAGTATCCAAGGTTTCAAATGTATAAAGGCTGCATGCATTTTGGTGAAGTGTAACCTGCTCACTGTTCTAATGCTAAAAATCCTATGCAGTCTATACCTCAGAGTCAGCCAGTTGCATTTGTCCTGCCCCATGATGGATGCTCCAAGGACAGATAATATAAGAACTTCCATCAAAGAAACTGGGTAACAATTGCCAGTCAGAGTACTAGATAATATTGACCTTGATCAACCAGTGGTATGATTCAGTATTAGGTAGCTCCATGTGTTTATGGTCACCTAAATGTAGGTGAACATCAGCCTGAAATCTGTAGTCTTAAAACAGTCTGCTTCAACCGTTCCCACTTGTGCAATGCATGACTATACCAGTTACTCATTTCAAATAGTGCTTGACAATTTAAAATGTTGGACATCCCTGATCAAGAGTTATTTTATTTTTGCCAGCAAAATTGTGTGGATTCCAGTAAGCAGAATAACCATGCTATAACAGGGAAAGATTAATATGAAGCCAATAAACGTTAACATTATAATGTAGAGATTCCAAAGGATAGCAGCTGTATACCCTTAATATAGTAAGGAAAGTGACCTTTACAGAATAACTGTACTCTTTGGCAGCATTTCTAGAAGGACATTTGCACCATTAAATGTTTTAGCTATATAACACATAGAAATGTTTAGTGTTTTATTACCAGTTTAATATCAATCATGTCACTCTCAAGACTAAAATTACTAATTGTTTCATTTAAATCTTTTGTAATTAGCCAGCAAAGTAGAGCCTTAATAATGGTAGTTTAACTTCAAATGATATCTTCAGTAGTTAGGGAGAAAAACAACCCAACCAGGTTTCTCTCTCTCTTAAAAAAAATGAGAGAGAGAGAGCACACAGCAGACTGATATTCAAATTGCAGAAGTGAATCACACCATTCAATTGATTTTGTAACTGTTTCAACTTACGGTTCGATATTAGGGAAACATGTGAGCATATGCTTTATGTAGCCTGTAAGATCCATGGATCAGCACCTCAGGTAGCCAGTACAGTTGCAGTGAAAATGTTGCAAGGTAAATAGTATATACTGAGGTGGCCAAACAGTGGCTCTCCAGATGTCCAGACATCTGGAGAGCCACAGTTTGGCCATCCCTGGTATATAGAAACCTTCTTAGGTCCTGGTCAATTTTGTTTGAGAGGTGGCAAAAACTAAACAAGGTGACTTTACCACCTCATTCTAAGTTGGAGCTTGTAGTGTGGAAGCTTGCACAAACGAATGTTAAACACTTCCGGGTGATGTTCAGCATGTTGCCTGCACAAATATCTGTGAGCCAAGGACAAGGGGAGAAGCAGAGCACCATAGGTCTGAGCATTTATCAAGAAGAAGCATACACTACATTTGAAAGCAAATTGTATGGCTTTTCAAATAAACAGTGTCATACAAAACTGCAAGGGCTGTTATCATTCTATTATATGTCTGTTTTGGAAAGTTTCAAATAATTCATGGGAAAGATTTTAAAGAAGCCTTGCTGAAGCCAAAGCATTGTTTTAAAATATTAAGTTATAACTTATTGTATATTCATATGGTACTAGGAGTAAAAATGCAACTTCTTTGCATACATTCATCCACAAAACATACAAGCTACTGCTTTCAGAAGAACACATATAAAGACTACTAAGATGAGATATGTGAAGCAAGTTGGATGGAGAACTCTAGGCCTGACTCACCATTACATTGGAGGACTGACTTTAGAAAATGCTGTTTTAAAATCTTTGGGTTATTTTACAAGCCAGAGGTTCTCTCCATTTACAGAAACTACCTTGGGAAGATTTTTTTATCTGTATGGTGGAACAAAGTTCAAAATTAAGTAGATGATTTATCCATGCATCATATGTTATTTATAACTTCAGGGTATGCATTATGGATTATGGTTATTTATAGAGATACAAGTGTACATTTTATGGTGGAAATGAAATAGAAAAACTTCCCATGATTTATTTTTTTTAATAAAATAGCAAGTCCACCTCCCCCCCCCCAAAAAAAAATTAAGATTCAAGGCAAAACATAAAATTGTGGGGAAGAAAAAATAGGAATGAAAAATTTGAAATTATATTTACTGCAGTGTGATTTAAATGCATAACTTTTGGCTTCAGGAATCTGGTCTTAAAGGATCACTCAAAGAATAAGGTGATATGAAATATTAACCAGACAAGAGTTTATATTATGACCAAGGTGTTACCCCTGCCAGGCAAGTATGAGATTTACTTATGCAAGGCTAATGTCACCCATCTGGATGGCAAACATTTACTGTATTGGGATAGTATTGAACAAGAAGGATCTTGTTAAGATTCATATGATTGCATCAATTTTAATTCAGATTTTAGTTGTTAATTTGGTAAGGATGAATGCTGTTGCCGCTTGTAACTGCATTTGATTATCTGTAACCGTTTCGTCTTGCACACTGGTTCTGCACTGTGACTGCATTTTATTCTTGCTTCAATTTTTGCTATGCCGGTGTCTGTTTATATTATGAAGGGTTTTTGTTTTCACCAAGAGCCAGTTGGAGTAGTGGTTAGGAGTGCAGACTTCTAATCTGGTGAGCTGGGTTTGCTTCCCTGCTCCTCCACATGCTGAGTGACTTTGGGCTAACCACAACAGTGGTAAAGCTGTTCTGACTGAGCAGGGTTCTCTCAGCCTCACTACCTCACAAGGTGTCTGTTGTGGGGAAAGGAAAGGGCAGGTGACTGTAAGCCACTTAGACCGTTTACGCACTGGAGGTTTCATGCCGGGCTGCAGGCTGGAGTTTTAGTAGTGGCAGGTTACCCCACCTCTTCCTGCATCCACACGGGGGAGCATTTGGCCCGGTGTGCTTCATCGGCCCCCAATTTGTGCTCCAGCACAGGAACTGGGGCAGTGAAGTTCCCAATGCATAAATGGTCTTAGAGACTCTTTCTGGTAGAGAAAAGTCACATATAAGAACCAACCCTTCTTCTTCAAATTTGTTGATTATTTACTTCAAAACCTCAACTATTAAATATTCCAGCCTGCATCATACCATTCTGTCCTTATGTCTGGGATCTAAGGAAACTTGTATCCTACTCCAGATTCATAAAAATGGCTTCACAACTTTTTCATAATGTTATGGTTTTGCTACTTCCACTCAGCATTGATAATAGAGGTTACTCTAGAAGAACAGAAAACATAACCAACGTGGAAAAAAGTTTGGAATTTCTGTTTTGTAGCATAAGCATTCCTTGCAGAACTAAGTGTCTTTCAGAGCAAAGATGCCTCCTTGACCTATAAAAAAACCTGTCCTATCTTTTCTGTTGTCAAAATATAGAGCGAGTTAATGGGCCACTCTGATAAGGAAGAAGAATAGTGGATCCTTTTTTCACATTTATTCCTGTTCCTTTTACTCTCTCCTGGCCTTTTGCAAGCAATAAAATACATAACAAGTCTTTTTCTGCAAGTGCAGAAGTTTTAGAGGTTTTATTTGAACCAACATCCAGACTTCAATAAGAAAGGTGCAACTAGGTTCTCCTGAGAGGTCAGACTCTTGTTGAACTACATGCATGTTGTAAAGGCTCAGTACAGGGCCAAGAGGGATACTATTTTCTCTCCTAACAGTTAGCTAGTTTTTAAATTTTACTTGAGAGTACAGAATTGTCTAGGCTGACCATAGATAGACAAGACTGAAAAAATATCTTCCATAGTAACATTCTTAAGGACAAATATTAGTGCCCAACATACTTCAACATTTTGCTATCTACATTCAAAGAGAATCAAGCAGACCTGGTTTGACTGAAAGGTTTCCATGTCCAATGAACACTAGAATCAATTTTAATTGAGCAACTGTGTGTCTAGCTTATCTAACAAATGTTGATGGTAAACCTCATGAACTAGTTCAATCGAGTCCATGCAAGTTGAGCAAATATGTTTAAAATCTGGTTCCATCATTACAGTCCTAACCTTGACATATTTACTGAGAAGAAAACTCAATTTATTTTGATTTCTTTTTAATACTGGTGAGCCAGTGTTTATTAAGATTTATGTAAAGAAGTTTAACAGAAAACAATGGCATAGGTTAGCATGGGTTACAATATGCCTTGATGTTCCACTAATACATTTACTAACTACATATCTAAATAGCTGGTATAGTAATTCCAGAGTCCCTAAATCATCTGTGGGCTGATTGTTCATTAGGCTTGTAAGTTTCAACAGAATTTATTTTGATATTTTCAGCTAAGACTTCAAGAATCTGGCCAGTCTTTTTGTGCAATGTGCAGCTGTATCACATGCAAACGTGCCCAGATTAAAGAAAAGCCCTAAAAGAAGTGTTAATATTGAATGGATTTATTTTTAGGATTATAGCTAGACTTTCACAATTAAGTTCAGTCAAAGTCAATCGTATAGCCTGCATCTGAAAAAACATAGAACCATAGAATCATAGAATAATAGAGTTGGAAAGGACGTCCTGGGTCATCTAGTCCAACCCCCTGCACTATGCAGGACAATCAGATCCCAATCGCTCATCTACTGTAACCTGCCACCACTTTGCCTTCACAGAATCAGCCTCTCCATCAGATGGCTATCTAGCCTCTGTTTAAAAATTTCCAAATATGGAGAACCCACCAACTCCCGAGGAAGCCTGTTCCACTGAGAAACCGCTCTAACTGTCAGGAACGTCTTCTGGATGTTTAGGTGGAATTTCTTTTGAATTAATTTCATCCCATTTGTTCTGGTCTGTCCCTCTGGGGCAAGAGAGAAAAATTCTGCTCCATCTTCTATACCCTTTTAAATACTTGAAGATGGTTATCAGATCCCCTCTCAGTCATCTCCTAAACAGACCAAGCTCCCCCAATCTTTCTTCATACGTCTTGGTCTCCAAACCTCTCACCCTCTTTGTTGCCCTCCTCTAGACACGTTCTAGTTTGTCAACATCCCTCTTCAATTGGGGTGACCAAAACTGAACAGAGTACTCCAAGTGAGGCCGAACCAGAGCAGAGTAAAGCGGTACCATAACCTCCCATGATCTGGACACGATACTACGTTTGATACAGCCCAAAATCCCATTCG
Source organism: Paroedura picta (assembly GCF_049243985.1). Taxonomy (NCBI): domain Eukaryota; kingdom Metazoa; phylum Chordata; class Lepidosauria; order Squamata; family Gekkonidae; genus Paroedura; species Paroedura picta. The sequence continues at coordinate 80,889,540 of NC_135374.1, read as the reverse complement.
CCTTTTTAGCCACTGAGTCACACTGCTGACTCATGTTCAATGTATGGTCTACTAAGACTCCTAGATCCTTTTTACACATACTATTGCCAAGACAAGTCTCCCACATCTTATGGTTTTTCCTACCTAAATGCAGAACTTTACATTTGTCCCACTTCTCGAGCCCAACAAGATCATCCTGTATTCTGTTGCTGTCTTCAGTTGTGTTTGCTACCCCTCCCAGTTTAGTATCATCTGCAAATGTAATAAGTATCCCCTCTAATCCCTCATCCAAATCATTTATAAATATGTTGAACAGCACAGGTCCCAGGACAGATCCTTGTGGTGCTCCACTTGTCACTCTTTTCCAAGAAGATACTGAACCATTAATAAGTACCCTCTGGGTACGATTTGTCAACCAGTTATTGATCCACCTGACAGAATTAGGATCCATACCGCATTTTACCAGCTTGTCAACAAGAATATCATGTGGAACCATATCAAAAGCTTTACTGAAATCCAGATAAACTATGTCCATGGCATTCCCCTGATCCAGCAAGGTAGTCACTTTCTACCTTGGTCTGACATGTTCCAGCTGTTCTACATAGGGCTACCCTTGTTCCAGTTTCAGCTGTTCAAGGACTGAGTGTTTGACTATTTGTACCAAAATTTTGCCAGCTACAAATGTCAAGCTGACGGGTCGATAATTACTCGGATCCTCATTTTTCCCTTTCTTGAAGATGGGGACAACATTTGCCCGCCTCCAATTGTCTGGCACATGTGGAATTAATTGCTCTCACTTTTGAAGAAAACTAGGTACTAATATTTGAATGACCACTTTTTGGCTTATGCCCCCACAGGACCCTTCAACCTGTGGGTGCAAATCTGTTGGAGGTTCCTGGCCATAGGGAGCTGAGCCTGGCCTCAACCAAGGCCAGGGCCAGGGCCAGGGCCAGGGCCAGGGCCAGGGCCAGGGCCAGGGCCAGGGCCAGGGCCAGGGCCAGGGCCAGGGCCAGGGCCAGGGCCAGGGCCAGGGCCATTTCAATCCTGGCCCCAACCTGGTGGAATGAGCTCCCTGAAGAACTGAGGCCCCTGCAAGACCTTTCTCAGTTCTGCAAGGCCTGCAAGATGGAGCTCTTCTAGCAGATATTTGGTTGAGGCCAGAGCAATTAAACCTGGGCCCTCCTCACCATAGCTTTAATATCACACTATCTTCTGTTTATCCCCCTGAGGCACAGGGTATGGTGGGGGCCTGGTGAGTTTGGTGGTTGGTGGGGCTTGGGGCTTGGGGCTTGGATGGCAGCCATTTTTATTAATTTTAAGGGGTTGGGGGGGGTTAATATTTTTATTGTAGGGACTTTTATTGTAACCTGCCAAGAATCAGCTCATCCGGGAGTGGCGGGTAATAAATAATAAAATTAAAAATAAAATAACAATTATATTTCATCTATATTTGAACATATGCAATTATGATCTGATATCCAAACCTACTTCTGGGTAGCACAGCAAGCCATTTGGGCAGTTCTCATGAATGACTGGAATAATTAGATAAATAGAAGAAGAGTTGTTTCTTATATGCCACTTTTCTCTACCAGAAGGAGTCTCAAAGCAGCTTACAATCGCCTTCCCTTTCCTCTCCCCACCACAGGCACGCTGTGAGATAATTAGATTAACAATTACATGGTGGTAGAGTTTTGGAAGTCTCTTCTGTCAACAGAGACTTTCTACAGCATCTAAGCCTGTTTTCTACAAATGTTTAAAAAGTGCACACTGTACAGGACAAATCTATAAAATCAACAATAAAAAACCCTGGAACTGGAATATTTCACAAAAATAAGCAAATCTTTAAAAAAATGAAACATTTGCTTAGAATCATAGAATCATAGAATCATAGAGTTGGAAGGGGCCATACAGGCCATCTAGTCCAACCCCCCGCTCAACGCAGGATTAGCCCTAAGCATCCTAAAGCATCCAAGAGAAGTGTGTATCCAAACTTTGCTTGAAGATTTCCAGTGAGGGGGCGCTCACCACCTCCTTAGGCAGCCTATTCCACTGCTGAACTACTCTGACTGTGAAAAACTTTTTCCTGATATCTAGCCTATATCGTTGTACTTGAAGTTTAAACCCATTACTGCGTGTCCTTTCCTCTGCAGCCAGCAGAAACAGCATCCTGCCCTCCTCCAAGTGACAACCTTTCAAATACTTAAAGAGGGCTATCATGTCCCCTCTCAGCCTCCTTTTCTCCAGGCTGAACATTCCCAAGTCCCTCAACCTATCTTCATAGGGCTTGGTCCCTTGGCCCCAGATCATCTTCGTCGCTCTCCTCTGTACCCTTTCAATTTTATCGATGTCCTTCTTGAAGTGAGGCCTCCAGAACTGCACACAGTACTCCAGGTGTGGTCTGACCAGTGCCGTATACAATGGGACTATGACATCTTGTGATTTTGATGTGATGCCCCTGTTGATACAGCCCAAAATGGCATTTGCCTTTTTTACCGCTGCATCACACTGCCTGCTCATGTTTAGTTTACAATTCATAAGTACCCCAAGGTCTCGTTCACACACAGTGCTACCTAGAAGCGTATCCCCCATCCAGTAGGCATGCTTTTCATTTTTCTGACCCAGATGCAGAACTTTACACTTATCTTTATTAAATTGCATCTTGTTCTCATTTGCCCATTTTTCCATTGTGTTCAGATCTCGTTGAACTCTGTCTCTATCTTCCGGAGTATTTGCCAGTCCTCCCAATTTGGTGTCATCTGCAAACTTGATGAGTAGTCCCTCCACCCCCTCATCTAGATCATTAATAAATATGTTAAAAAGTACCGGGCCGAGCACCGAACCCTGAGGTACCCCGCTACTCACCTCTCTCCAGTCTGATGAAACACCATTGACAACAACTCTTTGAGTGCGGTTCTCTAACCAATTCCCTATCCACCTAACGATCTGAAAATCCAGATTGCAGTCCTTCAACTTATCCATCAGAACATCATGGGGAACCTTGTCAAAAGCTTTACTAAAATCCAAGTAAATGACATCAACCAAATTTCCCCGATCCAGCAAACCTGTTACTTGGTCAAAAAAGGAAACTAGGTTGGTCTGGCAGGACCTGTTGGAGACAAATCCATGCTGACTTCCGTGGATCACCAAATTGTCCTCCAGATGTTTGCAGATCGCTCCCTTTAATATCTGCTCCATTATCTTCCCCACAACAGAGGTCAGACTCACTGGTCTGTAGTTTCCCGGGTCATCCTTCCTCCCTTTTTTGAAGATCGGAATAACGTTTGCTCTTTTCCAGTCCTCCGGGACATCTCCAGTCCTTAAAGAGGTTCCGAAGATGATGGACAAGGGCTGTGCAAGTTCTCTGGAAAGTTCTTTGAGTACTCTCGGGTGCATTTCATCTGGACCAGGGGATTTGAACTCATCCAGTGCAGCTAAATGCCTCTCGACAACCTCTCTATCCATGTTAACCTGCCACCCAGACACTGTCCTTTGGCTACAGCCATCTCTAGACGTGCCTAAACACTTTGACCTGTGGGAAAAAACAGATGTAAAATAGGCACTAAGCCTTTCTGCTTTCTCTGCATCTTTCGTTAGAGTTTGTCCATCCGCACCCAACAGCGGGCCTATTGCCTCCTTTACTTTACGTTTGCTCCTCACGTAACTGAAAAATCTTTTCTTGTTACAGTGGGCTTCCCTGGCCAATCTTAGCTCACTCTCAGCTTTGGCCTTTCTGATGATTGATCTACAGTGCCTAGTAACCTGTAGGTACTCTTCTTTAGAGCTCTGTCCTTCCCTCCATTTCCTGAACATTTTCCTTTTCTTTCTTAGTTCCTCTTGAAGTTCTCTGTTCATCCAAATAGGCTTCTTAGAGCTCCTGCAGTGTTTTCGTATTTCTGGATTAAAAAATCAGAATGTTTAACAAATCAGAATGTTAGCAATTATAAGGGATTCAGGTCCTCCTGCCGTAGCTACTTGTCTGCAACTGACAGGGTAAGTCAGCAAATAAATTTTTCACTTCATTATTACTATGCTTACTGTAAAACTGCAGTTCAAGCCATAAAGCTACATTTGCATTGACTACATTACCTTCTTTTGTCCTGCCATGATGGTTTCAGGGATTCTTTTAATTTCCTATGGAAGCATTTTGCACCTAGTTTCATATGCAAAGATTATTTTCTTCTTAATCTGGGAGGGAGAAAAAAAACAACACAGAGATTTTGAAACAGCGGTCTCTTCCCTAGGAGATGACAGAACCTTAAGGACACAGAGCATGCTAAAGACTTGCATTTAGTATAGGGAACTGCAAAACGACTCAGTGTATTACAGTGAACTCTTTAATGCCAATGATTGTCCCCTGAACATGTACATTTGATAAAATGACTCAGAAACCCAAGCTGATGAATGAGCTTCTACTGTACCAAATTGATCAAAATTTAGATCTCTCCCAGTTTCCATAACTTAACTCAGATACTTCCCGATTTTCCAGCCACCATCTGGCATGTAGTTTGGTGTATATTTGTGTGTGCTCAAAATTAAACTGTGCAGCTGAATTGGGGGTGGGGGAGAAAGGTTACTATCATGGTATGTTTGGTGTGCCTGGTACCTAGAACTGTTAATGCAACCATTGATTTTGAGAAAAATGATTTATTTTGGTTTTAAAGCAAAGGCATCAAATGAGACAAAATACCAACACCAATTTGTTATTGTCTTTTGAGGCAGGAGCTAAAAGGGACAAACAGACTGCTTCATAACATTTTCAAAGCAGTTCATAAACACACGAAACATCACGATACAACGACAGCATCAATAAAATCCTTACTCTAACAGCAGTTACATTTCCCATGGTTATAACAGTCCTTTAGAGAGCATTTTAGTTATTGATTTAATTAATGTATTGATTTAAAACATTTACATGCCTCCTCCTTTCTTTAGACTCAAGGTAGGTCACAAAATTGTAAGGTTCCTTAGAATTGCCGGTAAAGGATAATAATAATAAGAGTAATAAAAAGGAAATATTAATTATTAGTAAATACTTGGGAAAATATTTCTCTGACACTGTACTATAATGTTTGGGATTTTTAAACTGGGGTTTTAGCATTTTATTGTTCTGTTTACATATACACATATTTCTTGTTAAAGTTTAAGCTGACGCGAGCTGGCCTTGGTCAAGAGCAGCACAAACAAACATCTTCTAGAACCAAAATATCAGAACAGTAGACATCAAGTAACCCGGCTGCAAGGAAGGAAGTTTCAGAGATGAGGCTGTCAGCAGAGGGGGGGGGGGGAAACGTGACTCACCAGGGACACCCACTGATGCGACAAAGAGTGGGCTGATGGGCCCTGGCAGTTTCAGGCATGCCAGTGTGCATCAGCATTGGGGGTGGAGAGGTGAGGCTTAGGTGTCTATAAAATCCAGCACATGCTAACAGCCCACCTCTCCATCCAAGCGGCCATCAGGGGCAGCTTTCCCTCCCTCTCTGTATTATAAATGTTGTGTAGTGTTTACTGGGTTGCGTTGCAAGTTCTCTTAAAGTTTGTTTTCTGTCACAGGTGCAGTTTAGGGCATGGGGTTAGAGCCAATTGGCGGGGAGTCTGGTTGCATACCGGACTATCTGGCGGATTGAGGAACCTCAATAAGAGGTTGGCAAATGGTGAGTTTGGCTGACTCGGCAGGGAGGCCAAGGGCTCACTGGCCAGGTGGCTGAAGGGAAGCCAAATGAGGTGGGCACCCTATTGGCCCCCCTCTAAAAGGCCACTTCCCCAGGGGAAGGATTCCCAGGAGGCAAGGAATCCACTGTCCCAGCTGGGAATGCTGCGGGTCCTAGGGTGCCTCAAGGGATTGTTTTTGAGCAGCCGGACAGCTGAAGGTCAAGCTCCACTCCCCCCCCACTGCCCCTCGCTCCCATGCCAGGCCAGTGGAAGGTTGTTCCTATACACAAAGCTGTGACCTATATAAGGTAAAGGTAAAGGTATCCCCTGTGCAAGCACTGGGTCATGTCTGACCCTTGGGGTGACGCCCTCTAGCGTTTTCATGGCAGACTCAATATGAAGTGGTTTGCCAGTGCCATCCCCAGTCATTACCGTTTACCCACCAACAAGCTGGGTACTCATTTCACCGACCTCGCAAGGATGGAAGGCTGAGTCAACCCTGAGCCGGCTGCCAGGATCGAACTCCCAGCCTCATGGGCAGAGGTTCAGACTGCATGCCTGCTGCCTTACCACTTTGTGTCACAAGAGGCTCTAGTGACCTATAAACGCCAAATAATTTGAGGATTTGCATCTTCTTTCAGCCTGAATGCTATCCTGCAAGTCAAACCCAATATCTTATGAGTTGGCCATGTTGGTTCTGAAGAAGCAGAGAAACTCCGACTATATACAAACTAGCCAATTCGATGATGGAATAAGAACTGTCTGCCATGCTTTCCTCTGACACTCAAAAACTTACTCATGTTATGATGACACAACTTTGTGTTTTTCCTCTAGCCCCTCTCACATCATTGGCTACTGGTGGGAGGAAGAACAACATCATTCAGTGTTGTGACATTTGAACATAGATAATTCATATAACTTTCATTTTCAATATAGTAGAAAGAGGAAGAATATGAAGTCACCATTTTTTGGTAATGTTGCTATGTTAAGTACAAATGAAATGTGAAAATCAAGTATATTCTACTCACAGTGCCTGTTTTCTCTTGAGGCAAGCACCCCATATGCTTGTATTGATGACTCATTAGCAATCTAAAATGAACAGTATTTTGAGTATATTTACATCTGTGCAGTTGGCAGCATTCATCATCAGCCAGCCAATAGCCACTGTTGGCACATGCTCAGAACATATTAGGGTTGCAGAGAATTTTCTACTTTATAATACAATTCAGGGTGTTGCAGAAAACACAGTCCACAATTCACATCAACCTAGGAGAAAGTCATGTGAGAAGAAACTGGGAAATATCATTTACAGAAAAGAGAAGATATTTTCTGTCTAAAGTCAGTTTGAGGTTAGATCCCTTCCCCTTTGAAAAATAAGAGTTGTCACTTGGGAAAATGGAACTGGCAGGAAAAGGAGAAAACACTTCTCTCTGTGTACACATGGTCATTTTGTGGCCATCTTGTTCTAGTTGCCAGGCAAACATTTTTGAATTTTCAGGCAGAATGCTTGTTAAAATGTAAGCTGTTTCAGGTCAAGTGTGGTGATATCTGGCCATTACTGATTTTCTGTGCTAGCAACATGAATTACATCATCCTGTCTAGGTCTCAAATAACAGCTCACAAAATAATGGCTTAGTTTTAATCTTTGACAGCATTGACCAAAAACAAAACAAAGCTAACAACTCAGAAACGGACACTTCCGCATGCACCTGACTCTCACTCACCTGTCTCCTTCCACTGATGATTTGCATTACTTGGAAGAAATACCAAAAAAGGATTTATCTGGATGGCAACAGAAGAATTCATGATCTAGAAATAGGAAAAGCCTCGAAAGCATAAGAGTAGCATAAGAGACATGCATTATTCTGTGTGTTATATTGGCACTCAGGCCCAATAAAATCAGGAGGATTTTTTAAAAGACAATTTGTTCCACTTTTGACTTGAAGGGAAAATGCCTTCCCACACTTTGGTTTTTGCATTGCTAGTAAAAACTCCCTCTTTGGGGGGGGGGGTTCCCTTTGTAGCTTTTCTTCTCTCTCTTGCATTTTCAGTTTTTTATTGACAGTTAAAGTATATTATGTTTGTTTTCACATGAGTAGGTCATGGGGGGGAAGTTCTTTAGTGGAACACATGCCTCCTATCTGCCCCCAAAGCGGCTAATCCCCCCCCCCAAATCTCCAGGAACCTCCAGAGAAAGGCACTGGCAAACCTTAAAGTGAAGGCAGTTTTTGCCAGTGAGATGGAGAAGGAAAAACACAGCTCTGAGGCTCATTGAAAACATTAAAAACACCAAAGGTTAGACAGAGTACAGAATCAGGCTTCAATCACACTATCCCACCAAGGGTAGGCATTCAACTCAGTCCCTGAGGCTGTTTTCTTGTTTGAAAGAATCAAAGTGTGCATATAGAGTGGCCAGGGAATGGAGTAGGGGGTGGCCCACCGCCCATTGATGTGTGTCAAGACATGGGAGGAGTCAAATAGCACATCGGAAGCTCTGCATGACTAATAGAGCGCCTGAGGCAGGCAGGAGAGAAATAAATCGGTGAAAAGCCTCTTTCAGAAACGACGCTTAAAAGACACTTAAAGCACCCAAGACACGGTTGACCATGCAGAGCAAAATCAGTTTTGCAGAGTAAATTCACTCTCCTGTGCAGAGATCAGAAAAACCACGATGTTTTTAGTGAGTTTTCATCAACTTTTCCGTCATGCAAAGGGGGCCAAGGTATTTTAGTAATAATGCAATTGTTAGACGCTCCCGAGAAAATATTTAATTATGTGTTCAGATTGCTGTTTCCTTGCTATCACCTTGACAAGGAATGAGAAAATGGTAACAAGGAAGAAGGAAGGAGACACCTTTTAGAAATGCAGATGAATCGGATCCATTAGTAGACTAGGAATACGAATCTATTAAAATACGCGCTTCAGTGGAACTTGAACAGCTAAATAAAATAATGGTGCTATTTTCAAAAACAAGCCTTTACATAAGGAATTACAGAACAGAGCAGCATGACTACATTTTGAGCTTGCAAGTACTGTGGTAATTTTAGACTCTCTCCAGAAGTAGAAATATTACAGCTCTTGGTTATAAATTCATGTCAGTGAAAATTTCAGCACTTTTTCAAGTATGTTTGCTGCCATGTCTTGAATATGCTTCTCCATTCCCCTACTGATCTACTAAAAATTACATGGATATTATACAATAAAGAAAAAATTGTATGGTTTATAAATTTGGAGTTCATACTAATTTGGGGGGGGGAATGGGGACTGCAGCAGGCCGATAGACTGAAATACATGGTTATACAATAGGAATACAATACACAGGAAGATTAAAACAACTATTTAACTTTAGCCAAGAAGAGATGAAGGAGAAGTTGAAATCTGAAAGACATGTATTGGCCCACTGAAACTCATATGATTTTTATTTATTCTTTAAGCTATCTAATAGATTTTTCAGTTGCCACTCACTTGAAGGGTCACATAGAGACTTACAACATTAAAACCAATAATGTAAAAAAAACCCATAAAAATAAATAACAAATATAAAATATTAACATTAAATTATTAAAATATCAATATACCTTGCTATCGCTATGCCACTATCAAAACAGCTCAAACAGATTTGCATGCCCTGTGAAAATGTCGCATATCTGGCATGGGTGTCATCCGAGGGTGAATTGCATAGGATAGGGGCCACAACTGAGAAGGCCCTTCTACTGAAGACAGTTAATCAAGCGATTCTGGGAACAGACATCTGCAAGAGACTACTAGACAATAACCAAAGGGAGCACAGGGGTGGAGATGATAAAAGGAGAGGCAATCCCATAGGTATGAGGGTCCTAGACCAGTAAGGGCTTTAAAGGTTAACAACAACACTTTGAATTGGATCCCACAACTAATTGGTACCCAGTCCAGCTGCTGTAGAACTGGACTAATATGACCTAGCCATGATGTTCCAGACAGCAACCTGGCAGCTGCATTCTGGACCACCTGCAGTTTTAGAAGTATTTTCAAGGGTAGCCATATGTAGAACAAACTGCAATAGTCCAATCTGAAAGTGACTGTTGTATGGATCCATGGGACAAGGTTTGACTCAGGCAAACAAGAAGCCAGCTGGTAGGCCTAGGTAAAGGTATCCCCTGTGCAAGCACTGGGTCATGTCTGGCCCTCTAGTGTTTTCATGGCAGACTCAATACGGGGTGGTTTGCCAGTGCCTTCCCCAGTCATTACCGTTTACCCTTCCCCCCAGCAAGCTGGGTACTCATTTTACTGACCTCGGAAGGATGGAAACATGAGTCAACCTTGAGCCGGCTGCTGGGATTGAACTCCCAGCCTCATGAGCAGAGCTTTCAGACTGCATGTCTGCTGCCTTACCACTCTGCGCCACAAGAGGCTCTTGTGGTAGGCCTAGCATAGGTGAAAAAACACTGACTGCGCTTTCTTGGAATCTACAGTTGTCACCTGGACACCATCAAGTCTCAGGGATGACCCTCCTGCTAAGACTTCTGTGTTTCCCAGCCATATGTCTTGGATGGATTCAATTTCATCCAGGTCCTGCTTAACATTGGACTACTGTGTCCATCAAGGGCTGTCTACTTGCCTATACTTCCTGAAGAGTAACACACACTGTCTGCCCCAACAATCTGGTGATCCCTGGCCCCAAAGAAATCCATAGTAAAATCAATGTCAGGCTTTGCTTTAGATTTTTCTATTTGTTTTTGAGTTCAAGTAAGTTCCTGGATCATATTTTAAAGGCCTTTATCACTAGGGGAACTGATGCATCAGTGGACTTCTTGTAACTGGCTACTGTTTGTGATGTATCGTTTACTCCGCAAGACCATGTTGGCTGTCAGAGCAGAACAATGAGGAAATAAAAGTAGTTATATTCTCTTTTTCATTTTTCTTTTTCCTAATTGTTAGATGCTAATTGGAAGATATCAAAGTGGCTATTTTTTAATTTGTGTAGTTTCCCTTTATAACAATTTCCCCTTTTTGTGCCAGGAGATGATAGTTCTTTCCTTTCTTTCAGCCATTTCAAAGAAATGCTAATTAACAAGTAGCAGTGACAATACAACATATGTACACATTAACATTTCTAGCATTTTCCTACTTTCTCCCCCTCATTATTACAAAAAGGAGACCTTAATTGAATGTTTACATAGTACTCTGGACAAGTTAAGTACTTAAGAAGTGCTAAGTACTATTTTCCTTTACTTACCGTTTTTTTGTAACCATTGAGTTCAACAGTAGCCTATTTTTTGATTGTATATAGCTAATTCGAGGCCTACTATTTTGACTGCAAGAAGGTGTCAAACTATTTGACTATTTCCCCATTTTAATAAAATTCCCTGCAACTGAAGAAAAACCCTTCAATCATTGATTAACAGCCTGCCCCCAACCAGCCAATCACAGCAGTGCATCTGCAACCTGAGCTCTTTGCAAGTGAGCTAGTGGCCTCCAGTTAACCTTTGCGTTGAGCTAGTGGTCTCTAGTTAACCTTTGCCTTCTGCAAAGATCTTAAAAACTAAGCTCTTTGCAAGTGAGCTAATTGGTCCCTGCTAACCAATTTGCCTTCTGCAAATATCTTGAAAGCTTACTCTGGCAGCTCGTTGGCTAAGGAATTCTGATATTTCCCCCCCTTCTATTCCAAATCAATTCTTATAAACTATTCTTTTGGCTTTTGTGGGTGTAGTGGGTTTTGGGGGTGCTTTGGGATTTGCTGGGTTTTTTTCAGTGTTTCTTCTTTTACCTGAGGGACAGCATTGTTTGCCTTTTCTTCTTGGGGTTGTGTTTCTTTTAAAAGTTGATTTTTACAGTTCTTTCAGTTTTCAGTTTTCCAGTTCTTTATTTCAGTGTTTTGTTCTGGGGGGGGGGGCACCGTAATGCCCAGTTTGGTAGCTGTTGTTGTAGTAGGTTGCCAACTTTGGGTACTGTTATTCTGCTCTGGCATCAAGAGAGGAAGGGAAGGCAATTGTAAGCTGCTTGGAGACTCCTTTGGTTAGTGAAAAGCGGGGTACAAAAACCAGCAGCTATTTATCCTATTGACTTTTCTGTATTTGTTGGGTGGGAGTCTGGATGGGAGAGCCTGTGATGATTGAGCATGGATTAAGTGCTTAGGCCACCCTGTAAATTTACCAGTAGCCTGCTGCATTTCCCACCTTCGGTTTATATGCGAGTCAATAAATTTGCCCAGATTTTGTGGTAAAATTAAGTGCCTCGGCTGATATGTGAGTATATACGGTACTTTATTCATATTTGCCAGAAAACCTGAAGATTGCTTAGCATTTTCCCACCTATGTTGATCAATATTAATTTAAAATAATGGTGATGGTGATAAATCATGTTTTCAAGTCCTTTTTCTAGGTATTTGACATGCATTGCATGCAATAGATCAGTAACCCTTACTATACTTGTGAAATGTGGACTAATATTATTTAGTTAACTTGGCACAGTACTGAGAGATTGAGTGGTAAATCAAGAGGTCCCTTGTGATAATCTAATAGCTGTTATGAAATCTATGTCTACTATGCTGATAAGGAGCCCTGAGTTAGTGATAAGTGGCAGCTGAAAGGAGGAAAAATACTTGAAGCATTTCCCTCCATCTTTTCCGTTTTCCCTTCTCCTTTTTCTATTCCCCAAACATTGTAGGATATCTTAGAAGAAAATTCAGAGTAGTGTTGGATAATATACTTGATAACCCAATTGGAGATATTCTGGCTTTTTGAGCTCTCTCTGGGTGTTCAGATTTCAGCAGGTTTTTTGTGAAAAATCAAAAGCAAAACATCCTAGCTTTTGAAGTCCATTTCCAAAATTCATTTACAGACTGTTGAAAATCAGAGAAAAGCAATTTAAAGCAGGTGGGCAAGGAGGAACACAAAGAAAAACAAACTACATAGAATGTTAAGTGGCAATAACACTACTGCTTAGTCAGATGATGAAGTATGAATTGTAAAGCCTGTTGTTCCAACAATGCTGAAGGGTAATTGTCCCTTCGCCTTGATAAAAAACAAAATATGTTACAACAGTGATTCATGGCCGTAGATTCATTTAAGAAGAATGTTACCAAGTTTGTGACAATTCTGTTTCCATTTGCAAGGGCAAAATTCTTTTATGGTTTCTCCACATATGAGATAAAGTGAGATTTTCCCTTTTTCTCCCCCAATCAAATTGTCACTATATTTGCTTCCTGGTTTGTAATAAATTGCATATAAATTGCAAATATTACAAATGATGCAAAAATACCACATAGACCCATTATGCACGGGGGTTTTAGCGCACATTCGGGGTGGAATGGCGGCGACTAAAATCACCGATAACGCACGGAGCCGGCTGCAACCGGCCGCAGCTTCGGTGCATGCCGCCGAAAAAGCCGCGTCAGTGAAACGCGGAAGAAAGCGCAGCTTCCGGGTGACCGGGGCGCAACCAGAAGCGGCGCCCGGATCGGCGCGTGCATAATCGGTTACTCTGGGTTTTGCCGCCGTCGCGCCCCGCCCCTCCGCGTCGCGTCTTCCCCCTCCGCGTTTTCCATGTGACCCGAAATCGCCGTTTCGGCGGCCGTGCATAATGGGCCATAAAAAAGATCAAAGTAGGAAGTTTGCCAAAGAAAGAGAAGGAATTAAAATGATCAACCTGATCATGTATGAAAATTTAAAAAAAATACATCTATGCATTTACAGCAAATTAGGAGGATGGGTTCCATAGCAGCTAACAGCAACTAATGTTAAGCTAGCTGATGTATAAAAGACTTATTCTAAACTGGTTTGACTTACCTTTGTCTTCCCTCATTATAGATATACTCCAATGAGTTATTGAAAAAGTTCTTTCCCACTGTTTTTTCCTTGAAAGTTGCAAAGCAACTTCCTCTTCTCTTCATTCAATGACAAACGTCAGCTGTTAGCCCAGGCAGAAGAATCATTAGTGATGAAAAAGCTCATTTGTCATAGATATAATACATTCTGTATGTTTCATACATCTCATAAATCATCAATTAGTCTAAAGAATCAGAAGTCCTCCCTAGAGGATACAAAATTCTCAAGATGTTCTCACATGATTGGTTTAAAACTTTAAATCAGAATGCAACAAGTGTACATAAGCACACACTCAAATATGCATCTTCCAGGGATTTTGTTTTCCATTGCTACTGAAAAATTAATATTTCTTGATAAAAGCATCAAGTGCATTCTGGTCCCAGCCATTGCCCAGACAGTAACCTTGCTTCTCTACTATTGTCTGGAAAAGTGCCAGTTGAATAGGCATTGCACATGTGAGGGGAAAGGCACTTAGCTTTGGCTAGATGTCCTGGGTAAATTTTTTTATTTTTTAAAAATCTTTTACTTGAATGTCACCCCCAGGGTCATTTAACTGGAAGGAAATATCTAAATCTTCAAAATAAGTTAATAAATTGCCCAGGTCTTCATTGAGTGCTAATATGACATTTAGATAGTAGGAAAATAATTATGGCTTTTCCCCATGTTAGGGTCTTTTTCTTTTCCTATGGAGGCTGCTAAAAATACTTCAGTAACACTACATGAGGGCATAATGTTTGCAAGTTGCTTACTATATTGATCATCTTGAAATGCTGGGTGTATAGGGCCACTGATGTTGAGAGTGGTTTATAAACATTATTGCACTAAGTGAATCTGATGTTGTGTAGAAACATTTCCAGCAACCTCCCTCTTCTAGGCATATTGTGAGAATCAGCCCATTTGAAAGCATGAACTATATTAGTTTAAAAACTAAGGATAACCTTAGGATTGCCAAAGTCCAGTGTTGGGATTAGAACTGATTTTCAGGAGACAAGGAACAGTTCACCTGGATAAAATGGCTACTTTTGAAGGTGCACTCTGTGGCATTAAACCATGTTGAATCATAGAATCATGGAAGGGATCTCCTGGGTCATCTAGTCCAACCCCCTGCACTATGCAGGACACGGCCGCCAATTGGCCCCTTGGCCCTGGACTGAAAAGCCTCCTGATTGGGCCCTCCACTTGTCAGTCCGGGGCCAAGGGGCCAATTGTTGCCCCCCCATCCCAGACAATGACCACCCCTACAGCCCTTACTGTTTTATTTTTACCGCTCTTGGAGCGCTGTAAAGATACACATATAAAATTGTGTTTATTTAAGACACGCAGCCCATAGAGTTAAACAAAACAAGAAGTCAACTTTTATTTATAGCAATAATATAAGGGTGAGGAAAGTAAGGTATAAGTAACAACATTTTGTTCCATTGAACATTTGAACTGAAGTCCTGTTACAGACACTGGGATCCTTTAATTACAGCCATCTCTAAGCAGGTCTTCTGCACAGTTCCACTAAGTCAGACACCTTCCTTTCCTCCCTCAACTTCCTGCTATTAACCGCCAACTGCTGTTTTCCAACTCTCTCCACAACATTCCATCCACTCTCATTGGTCGCTGTTATGCACAAGCAGAACCTAATCTGTCCATCACATCAGGCAATTTGATTTATCCCAACGAAATTATTAGGACATCCCAACTTATTTGTGGAAAATACTACTGTGGGTCTAGTTCTTTGACAAAGTATTACCATGAGAAGGTAGTTGCATGAGTAAAAGCACATTAAATACTGGATGGCTTTGATCAATGGTCTGATAAACTAATACTTGTTCAAAGTTCAGCTTCTCTCTGGATCAGCATTGTACCTCAGTATGTGATGAGATTAGGTGCGATCCTACTCTCACTGCTAGCTTTCAGACTTGTTATATAACAATGGACAGCAAGCTGTTTGCTTGCTCTGTCAAGAGTAACAGAAAGCAGCTAGTGTCAAAACTGCACTAAAGAGGGAAACATATTCTACCAACAGACAGGTAATTGCCATGTCTGGTCCAGTATGTTATTTGACAAGCAAGAAAAAGTTCTTTGGGCTTTACAGGCAATAGCACACAGCTGTAAACTCATAGAAGCTAGGAGGTTGTTAACAATTCTCTATTATACCAATGTAACAGTGATATCAGTCACAGCCATTTTTTAAAGCATCTTACAAAATGTCCAAATAGTCAGAAAGTTTTGCTTGCATCTCTTTACCAGTAGAGAAAACAAGCTGCAGTCTGCTAGAAATCAAGTGGGGAAATTATTTTAAAATTCTACCATGTAAAACTCCTCTTCTATCATTCTCTAAGATCTCAGGCTGAATTTTACACCAGTGAAACTTTATATAAAAACATAATAGGACTTAAGAGAAGCCACGTCAGATCAGTGGCCCATCCAGTCCAATATCATAGTGGCCAAACCCTAGGTCCCATCAGGAGGTCCACCAGTGGGGACTTCCTTAGGTCTTAATTTCTCTAAATACTCCATCTTAGACTGCAACATGTTACTTTTTGTTGTTGTTGTTAGTTTTGATTAATTTACAAAGTCATATGTTCCTTCAAACTCCTATAGAGACCCTGCTGGGTGGCCTGGTTTTGTGGCTTGTGTCATTTGTACAGGGCCAGTCAGTTTACTATTAAATATAATGAACATGTAATAGATCCAAACTCTAGACATAGCTTATGCAATTCATTCCCTCCCCCCCCCACCACCATGTCCTCTCACTTTGTCTTATTAACAAAAAACACCTTGAGATTTTCCTCACAGGGTTTTTGCTAGGTTTTTTTACTGCTACATTTTTTTTAATTCCTTATACACATTGTTATTTGTTGGTCAGTGTTCTTACAGTTTTTCCTTAAGTTTCTCCAGAATTTTTCAGTTCATGTTAAAAAAACATGTTGAAAGTAAAGTAAAGGTAAAGGTATCCCCTGTGCAAGCACTGAGTCATGTCTGACCCTTGGGGTGACGCCCTCTAGCGTTTTCATGGCAGACTCAATACGGGGTGGTTTGCCAGTGCCTTCCCCAGTCATTACTGTTTACCCCCAGCAGCAAGCTGGGTACTTATTTTACCAACCTCGGAAGGATGGAAGGCTGAGTCAACCTTGAGCCGGCTGCTGGGATTGAACTCCCAGCCTCATTGGCAAAGCTTTCAGACGGCTGCCTTACCATTCTGCACCACAAGAGGCTCTTAATGTTGAAAGTACAACTGGTTATTTTCAACAATAAAACACAATTAATCACAGAGTTAAGTACATCCTAATAATTAAGATATGTCAAGTACCCCTACATTTGCTCTGTGATCTATAAAATGAACTGAAATCACTATGAAATCCAGAAGGACTTCATGCTTTTCCCCTTCTGGACATAGTGAATGGGCACATTTTGGGGTCCTGTATGTGCACATATAGGTATATCCAGGACTTTCATGGTATGTGAACCATTACTTGGAAGAGATCAGGAATATTTTTTTAACCAGGTAAGCCATGTTTGGTTTCAGGATATATATTATCTCCAGGTTTCTCTGGAAGATCTGTATACCTCTGCCCCCTTCCTTCTTCTGAAGCATTTGATCTTAGAAAGCCTGATTTAAACAGGTAAAATAAAATATATGATAAATTGAAGCCTTCACCATTTATATTTATGTTTAGACGATAGTATTTTAATACACCATCAAAGTGACATCCTTATGTAATGGTTCATTAAAATGTGGTGTTAACATGGTAGGACTAAAGGTTCATACAAGAGAAATTTCAGGCATTTGGATACAGCTTCCACATCGAATTCTCCATGGGAAACTGGTGCACTCAAGGCTGAACACAAAGACAAATGAAATTATCTTTTGGGTTAATTATGTTATTATACTGGGAGGCTTCAAGTACCCTTACTCTGCCTGGGTCAGAGTGTGTACAAGTCACACTGCAGAAATGAGATTCCTAGACATCACAAATGACTATGTATTAGGACAGTTGGTCACAGAGCTAACCACAAGGGTTGTGATCTTGGAGTTGATTTTAAGCAGGTCTCAAGACCTGGTGAGAGCTGTAAAAGTTATTACACCAACTGGGAACAGTGACAACAATACTATTAAGTTCAGCATTCAGTGCAATTGAAAGTTAGCCCTGAAATTAAAAAAAAAAAAAAAAAAACGACCCGTAACCCTTGATTTCAAGAGGGAACTTTACAAAAATGGGGAATAATAAAAAGGAATCCAAAGGAGAAAGGAAGCCAAAGGGGAAAGGAATAATAAAAAGGAAGCCAAAGACAGTCAAATTCCTAGAGGATGTTTGGAAGCTATTTAAAATCACACTAATTGAAGTAAAAAGAAAAGAGGCTTCTTTTAAAAAGTGAAAGGTCTGTCCCAATCTATTAAATAAGAAGGACCACAGCCCTGGCAAAAGAAATGTAAATTAATAATTATGCATGCAAAAGAAAGTTTTGAGAAGCAGGTTGCTAAAAGCATCAAGACAAACAAGAAATATTTTAACATATATATGGATCAGAAAACCAGCGAGAGAAGCAGTGGGGCCATTGGAAGGCAAACGAATAAAGAGATTGTTAAAAGAAGATTGGGAGATAGCTCAATGTTTTTTTTCTTCTGTGTTCACTGTGGAAAGTGAGAGGCATGTACCCATGCCACAGCTCCTGTTTTTGAGAAGGAAGTCTGAAAGACTGAGCCAAATGGAGGTGATCAGAGATAAAGTTCTAGACCTACTAGGGAAAATAAACCCAATATATGTTCAGTTTCTGATGGCATATACCCAAGAGTTCTTAAGAAAGTCAATTGTAAGTTATTCTGCTAACCTGTATATGTTACCTATCACTGAATTCAGCGACTCTACCAGAAGACTAGAGAAGAAAATGTGATACCAATTTTTAAAAAGGGATCCAGAGGGGAACCACGACTGAATCTGCATTCACATTATTTTTTCCACTATCAATCCTGGCAAATTCTGATTGATCTGAAGCTGGAACTTCTAACAGATTTGCAACCTTCCTTCTTCCTGACTCGAAACAGGCCTAAGACAGTGGGTTCTGCACATGAATTGTCCTAATTGTCCATCTCCTCTCTCCTTCCCACTTGATTTGGGAAGCTAGAGGGTATGTGTGGGAGAAGCAGGGGTTGTTTGAAGCTCCAGCCAGCATTGAAGGATCACAATGCTGGAGAGGGATTTATTTCCAGCCTTTTGTCTCCAAACTCTATAGCCAGAGTAAGCAAGGGGAGGGGCAAGTGGAGCATGAGGCTGCTTGTTTATTTTTCTTTTCCTGCAGCCTGAGCAAGTGGGGGTGGTGCTGGAGTGGAGGTGGCAGCCTGAGGGAAAACGAGATGGGGAAGAAAATCCAAAAGGCAAATTCTGCTTTTGGAGTGCAGTCACTTAAAAACAGATCCCAAAAATAGGGGCAAAAATAAAACTCGTAAGGGAATGGAAATTGGGAACCAGTTTTCCTGCAGTCTTTGGATTGATGCCCTCACCAATCAGGTAGGTCAGTGTTGGAGGTGTGGAATAGGGGATGGAAGTTAATCCAGAAAAACTCTGACATCTACACTTGCAGTACTGGAGCTTTCAGAGTGCTTTTCGCAGATGTAGAAATTAATATCCACTCCTGGATATCCTAGAGAAAAGGTAGTGTCACCGTGGATTCAATCGTGGATGCTGCAGAAGGAAAATTTAAAGTGCTCAGTATCAAAATGAAAATTGAATAAGGTTCAGATTGGGGATTTTTATTCAGGCTGACAGAGGATAAAATCCCAGTGCAGTTTCAGCCTAGGAAATTGGAGGTGCAGGTCATGAAAGTAGTGCGGCAGGCTTTATACCACCTATACCAAACCAAGCTATTAGCACCCTACTTGGCCCAGAACATCTAGCTACAGTGATCCATGCGACGGTCACCTCTAGACTGGATTTCTGCAACTTGCTCTATGCAGGCCTACCCTAATCCTTGATCTGGAAACTACAATTGGTTCAGAATGCCGTGGCCAAGATCCTCACAAATATACCATGGAAATCCCATATCCGGACAGTACTCCAACAACTCAACTGTTTCCCAATTAAATTCCAGGTTTGGCTTAAGGTTCTGGTAATTACCTTCAAGGCCATATGCGGTCTGAGCCCAGTGTACCTAAGAGACTCTCTCTGCCTATGCCCCCAAAAGAGCACTATGTTCTGCCACCACCAACTAACTAGTAATCCCTGGCCCCAAAGAAGTATGTCAGACCTCAACAAGGGCCAGAGTCTTCTCTGAATTGGCCCCCACCAGGTGGAATGAGCTCCCTGAAGAGATCAGGGCCCTTACTGAACTCTCAGAATTCTGCAGGGGTGGCAAAAGGGAGCTCCTCCACCAGGTATTCGACTGAGGTTAATCTAACATATAAACATTCAGCGCTCCCCCTCAAATCATACCCTCCATAATCTGAACATTTCTGACTTCCTAGGGGTTGTATTAAAGTTGTTCTGCTGAAATTGTTCAACGAGTTCATTATGATAACCTGTTAAACTTCAGTCCTCCTCAAGCTTGCCAGTTAACACAGTTGATGATGCACTTCTGACAACATGGCAGGAAGGCATGGCCAACTGACCTCACTTCTGTGGCTCCACAAAGCCTGAAAAGTCATTCCAGGGGCTCTTCTATGGTCAAAAGGTTGAAAAAGGCTGCTATATACAAATTAAAGTGTGCCTGATACCAGGGCTCCTTGAAGCTTGAGAAATTATTTCAGAAGCTCCTTTATAGTCAAAACTTTGGAAAAGGCTGCAATTTTAGCAGAATTCCAAGAGCCAAAGGTAGTGGTTAGGAGTGCAGAACCTGGCAAGCCAGGTTCGATTGTGCACTCCCCCACATGCAGCCAGCTGGGTGACCCTGGGCTCACCATGGTGCTGATAAAGCTGTTCCGATTGAGCAGTGATATCATGATTCTCTCAGCCTCACCTACCTCACAGGGTATCTGTTGTGGGGAGAGGAAAGGGAAGGCGATTGTAAGCTCCTTTGAGACTCCTTCGGGTAGAGAAAAACGGCATATAAGAATCAACTCTTCTTCTAAACAGATTAAAGCACTGTTTGATACAACTGTTCTGACAGGTTTGATCATATTCAATAAGCTCTAAGTATGAATACAAGGAAGGTATATAAACATATAATGGGCTGTATCCTTAACATCTTTACAATTCTTTATGTTGGTGGACATATATGTGTGATGTAGTTTGTTCTATGTCGTTACCTGTTGATTTTTTCTAACTAGCAGAAGCAGAATTACCAAAAACAAAATATATGCAATGGTCTACAATTTACAATATTTATTCAGAACAAAGTATGTGGATGAGGTTGAGTATTAAATACAAACCACTCTGATTTCCATAAACAATACAGCAGATGTAATCACTATACATATAGTGGATGTGGTTGAAACCTACAATGTACACAGAGCCTCTACAGAATATGGTAAAGAAATCAGTTTTAAATTATATAATGGCAATTGGGGGGAGGGGGGACACATGAGAAGGAAAACTGACATTTTAGCAGAATTCCAAGAGCAAAAATTTGTATCAACTAGAAGAAACATTTTCTGTAACAAAATTATGAAAGTAAAAAGGGAACTTAAATGAAACTGGAAAATAGAAAAAAACAAGAACACGAAAATACTTAGGTAAGCTGGTAATGGTTACCAGAATATGCAGACTAATTATATGACTATTCCTAATCAATTTCTTTCAAAGTGCTTAAAACTACAAAGTGCCAGATAAAGGTAAAAAATTAACAAGACCCTGCCTGAAAGCTTCAGTCGCTTTAATGATCCCAGGCATAACATCTTCCATTCTAGTTACAAATGGAAATTTCATATGACATGCTTCGTATACACTGAGGAACAGAAAACTGCAAAAATGTGGAATGTCAAACAAGTCAATATAATAGAGATTATTTTGAGCCTTTATAGGCATATAAAAGAGTTTTTAATCCAAAAAATGTCTCTATTTTACTTCTGGTGGTACCTCATTGCACTGAATCAGAGGTGACTCCTAAAATGGTTTTGAAATATGCGGTGATGTAGTATGGAATAATGCTTCAAAAATGAGGCTATAGTATATGCTATGCATGCAGTCCCATCTTTCCATCTAGCACCAGTAGATCTGCATAAACAAGCTATTTCTTACCATTAATTATAAGCACAGAACATATAGCATTTGTGTGTTGTCTGTGTCTCCATTCCACACCAAAAAAAGCTTCATTAAAACAACAATAAAACCCTGCTCAAGGAAATGGTGGTAGACCAAAGAGTTCTGGCTTAAAATGATTCATAGACTGAAGTACTAATGTTGCTTCTTTTGTGAGATCTTTGTTCAGGTGTTCATCTGGAATCATGACCACTTGCATCCCGGCTGCCAGACCTGCTTTGACCCCAACTGGAGCATCTTCAAATACAAGACACTAAGAATTGAAAAGAAAAAAAAATCAAAGGGCTGGGTAAGGTGAATTCAGACTTATGCTCTAGAAACAGAAGTTCAGTACACTGTTTTCCATAGATGCCACTGTGAAATAACTTACTCTACTTATTTCACAGAATTTTATTGCAGTGCTATGATTAGAACTATGTGTTAAAGTTGTCATTAAAAGCTAAGCACATTACCACTAAAATATTTTTGATCTTGTATTGATATATTGTTCAGTTCTCAGCTTGAGATAAATGTTCAAAACAAACATTTTATTTAAGCCATTTTTATTGTTTATTAAGCAATAAATATGCATGGGGCCTGTATTGTGAAAATTAAATGTACTCATTTTGGTTATAAAATATCACTTTCTTGTATTCTCTCTTTTGTATTTCCTCCAATTATGTGATAAGCTATGGGGATTTTATACCTACATATAAGAGCAGAAATGTTTCATCTACATTTTTCTTCAAAAGTGCTAGGAGAAGGTAAAGGGGATAAGTGCCAATTTTGCATTTTACAATGGAAATACCCAGCAGATGGTTTGATAGGCTTTCACCCTATGACTTTGCTCAACAAAGTGAGAAGTCTTGCTCCAGCCTAAGAAGACTTTCTCCAAAGTAAGTGAATTTTCTGCCAAATAATGGCTGCTTGCACTAGAGGAGTTTGACTAGCCTGGAGGACCACTTTAAACATTTCAGAGTGCATTACATCCACCAGAAATTCTCACAGAATAAAACATTTCCACCCACAGAGAGTGACTTTCTCACCTCCATTTTCCTGTTAAAACACAACATGTCTCATGACACTTTGGTTGAATTTGGGGCTACAACAGAAGGGGGAGGTGAGGAAGTAGTGTTCCATAAGCAGATTTGGAAAAGCTCTTGTAGATCCAAGTGCACAACTTTTGAAACATTACCAGTTTAGGTATCAGTCTAAAACTTTATTCATGATATATAAGATCCTGATTTCATCAGTTAGAATTTTAGTACATATTTGTTTCAAACAGATGTCTTTAGAAAAATAAAAAGATAATAAAATTTGTTTGTCCAACAATCTTCTGGAAGTTTTGCTGAAAGTGGTATCACAGGGATATCTGACTGAAGTATTTGGAAGTTACAACAGATTCAAGTATTTGAAGGCTTCTGTCCTCTTATATTTTTTGGAGTTTTTACTATCCCCACCGCTCATTTAAAAGTCACTATGATACCACTGCTTTTACAGTCTCTTCTGTACCTGCCTTTACAAAAAAGAGGGGCACGCAAAAGAAATATAGAAGTGAGGGTATAAAGGCTGCACCCCCATATTTGCCAAAAAGAAAAACCTTAGTGAAATTCTTTCAATCTAGTGTCTTATTTTGGTCTTCCGGTGATGCATGGAGTCTCCCTTGGGCATCTGATGGCTCTCTTGGATATCAGTGCCAGCTTGGTGTAGTGGTTAGGAGTGCCTATTTCTAATTTGGCAAGCCAGGATTAATTCCCCGCTTCTCCATATGCAGCCAGTTGGATGACCTTGGGCTCACAACAATACTGACAAAGCTGTTCTGACCAAAAGTAATATTGGGCCTCTCTCAGCCTTACCTACCTCACAGGGTGTCTGTTGTGTGGAGAGAAAAGGGAAGTCAATTGTTAGCCACTTTGAGACTTGTTCTGGTAGAGAAAAGCGGCATATAGGAACCAACCCTCCTTCTTTATAAGTAGTAATGCACACAGCATAAGCTAGGAGCAAAAATGCATAATTAACCTTTGTAAACACTGAACATTCCAAAACTAGTGGGCTTCAGGTTCAAATTCTCATTTTGAAATGAAGTCCACTGGGTGCTCTCATGCCAGTTATCATGTCTCAGCTAAACCTACTTCACAAAGATGTTTTGAGGATAAAAAAAAATCCTATATATCTGCCCTGTGTTCCTTCTAGGAATGAAAAGATGAAAATGTGATGCATTAGATACCTAGATAAGTAGGCACAAACAGCATTAATCTGAGTGATTTCCTAAATGTTACTAGTTCACAGAAACAAGTGACTTATTCAATATTAAATCTGCAGGGAGATGTATTCTTTAGCCTTTAATCAATCTTTATTTAAAATGAAAACATGTTTAAATACTTTGTAACATTCACTTTGCAGATGGAAAATCAGATCAACAGCACTGTGTTCAAACATTGTTCATTCAACAGTTTAATAATATGTTTTTTTTCTGCTTCAATGCATTACTAAGTAGGTGTTCTGTACTTGATGGATAAATGTAGTTTTTGATTTCCACAGCTTAATGTGACACAGTCAGGGGTATCTCAAGGATGGAGAAAATAGATACAGTGAAGTATTTGTATCCTGGATTATGATTAAACTAGCTCTTTTTACTGACCTTAAATTGACTCCTCCATGAATAAGACTGTAAATTGTTATACTTGTGACTAGGCATATGCATTCAGCTAATACAAAATGAAAAAATATGCCCAAAATATTGGTATTTGGGGGGTATTAATTCATCTGTGTAGCCCCCCCCCCCTATTTTTTTAGCTATACAAAATGGCTGGCCATCAAAATCCTGAAAACATTCAGGATTTTGGAGGACAACCAAATAGCCACAGTTAGCGTGCGTTTAAAGTGTTCTCAATCCTTCTAAATGCCTTCAGAGTTCATTTACACAACGATGGCTTTCAAAAGGTATTAAATTTTAAAGGAACCACATACTCTTTAAAGTTTAAATGCCTCCTTCTAAGAGGCACCTTCTATGAAGATTCACAGAATTGAACCCCTTGGTCCAAACCTGGAGGTTTTTTTGAGGAGAGACACCAGCAGCTATGCTGCAAATTTGGTGCCTCTACCAAAAACATCCCCCCTCCAAACCCAGATACCCCCATTCTTTATTATAGGCAATGGGGACTGAAAAGTATCTTCTCAAGATCATGTAATTTCAGTAAAAATAATAGGTCCTATTTTGCCTTATAATATTTTGAAGGGTGATTGAAAATAGTTTTCAGGGTTTTTTTTTACATTTTTTACTTAAAACAATTTTATTTAAAAAATTACTTAAAGTGTTTAATGTTTCAATTTATAGCTCTAAGTAATAATTTATAGTTATAGGTGAATAATTTACTTATATTGCTTTAGTATTTTTAAAATTATATACATATACATACACATACACACACACACACACATATATATATATCTTTTTTTATAATTTTATTATTTATTATTATATGAAGCATTTACAGAAAAATTAAGAAAAAAGCGACCAGCTGATATGGTTTGCCATCCTCTTTTAACATACATATTCAGTTCCCAACACATATTATTCCTAATCTAGAAGTTTTTACCATTTTTCTTAGCAAAGTGATTGTTAATACATATGAGAATATGATCTATTATAAGAATATATTCTGTTATTATCTTAAATGATATAAGGTTAGTCCCCTTCATAGATTGGCCCTGACCTAAGAGTTACTGCTGCCGTCTTGTTAATACCTATGAAGTATAGTTTGTCGTCCTCTTTTAGCATACATATTGGCATACATACTGAGTTCCCATCACATATTGATCCTGATCTAGAAGTTATTACCATCTTTCTTAGCAGAGTAGTTGTTAATACATGTGAGAGTATAATCTATTATAAGGATATATTCTATTATTGCCTTAGATGATATAAAGTCAGTTCCCTTCATATATTAGTCCTGTCCTAAAAGTTACTGCTGCTGTCTTCCCCACAGGTAACCAGGAGAATACTCCACTGTTGTACTCATCCTTCAGGTGGTCGCATAAAATGAAATTGTGTTTTTTTCCATAGTAGAGTGTTTCTGATTGTCCTTCTGTCAGGGCCAAAGAAGTCTCTTACTTGATTCTTGCTTGCAGTCGCCTTTGAGTAGGCTCTGTATACTTTATCTATCTGGATCTCTTCCTCTGGTCGCTCAGAAATATCTCCTGATAGCTTCCTGGGTGCTGTTGCTTTTGAATAGACTCTTTTTATTTTGCTGATCCAAATCACTTCCTGCTCTAAATAGACTTCCAGGTTTTTGGTGCTTTCCTTCCTTAAATCTGTTTTCCCAAGTTCTTCAAAGGTACTTTGAGTTTTTACATCTCTAGCTCTCTTCCCCTCCTGTTGATTAACTTCCAAACATTGAAGTTTCGTTTGATTTATTGTTGGCTGAGCTGCGTCATCAGCTGGTCTCTCCAGACCATGGGCTCCGTCCAAAAGCTCCCCCTTAATCCCACGGATTTCCTTTTCCAGCTTATTGACTGCTTTCAGTATCTTGGAGTTTCCTTCGCATAACAAATGGAAAAGCTGTGCTTTAGTTAATTCTTCCATAGTTCTAGGCAGTTACAAACTATAAACAGAAAGTCTTGTGAGGTCTCGCGGGAGCACGAGCGATCCCAAATTATCAGTTTGTCGATCTCTGTATCAAGTCAGTTTCCCCCACTGAACTTTCACCAACAAATCTTCAAAGCTCTCTCTTTGTTTGGTTAGTGGGTATAATTAGCTGGGAGTCTCTCACTCGACGAAAGAGGGAATTCACTTGTAAATTGGTTGAGGAGGGGGGGGAAGAGCTTGTGGGAAAAGAAAAGGAAAAGCCAGAAAGCTTTCAATCCTTACTGTTGTAAACTTCAGCTCCTGTCAGTCTGGTGAGAGATGGTCTGGGAAGAATGTAGGGTCAGCTGGTCGTTTCAAGCTTAGAGAGTTGTTTGCGACAAGGGCGCCATTGTGAACTTGAGCACACGCCGCTGTTGATCTGGAGAGTTCGGTTCCCCTACCTCCCCACGGATCTGTAGGACCCTCAGGATGCCGTTCCCGGTTCCTGGGGCGACCGGCGAGCAGATTTGCGTATCTGCTCAGGTCTGCCAGGTACAGATGCTCCTGACCCTCGGCATGGCTTAAGAGCTGGATAGAAGTCCAGCAATTACGGCGCCATCTTCAGTCGACCTATATATATATATATCTTGATGGGCATACAGCAGATTAGCAAAATTATATTTAATATAGTTGTGGGGTCTGGCTTGGAAGAAAAGTTAAGTTTTAATCTCTGATTTCACCTTCAGCACTTATTGAATCTTAATTTCTTGTCTGTTAAGAAATGGGGCCATGGGCCACCATTGTTGGGCTGTGCTTATAGCGTCAGTTAGCCTGAAACTAGCCCTGGAACTTCCATATAATTTCTTGATCTTTCCAAACACATAGGGCTCCTGTAGTTTTCACATATAAACTTGAGCAAAGGAAAACCTACTTTGCTCTGACTTGAATAGGAAATGGGCATAGCTTTGTCAGCATGAAATGGGCCGCATAGCTTTGTGCTATCTTTGAAATGGCAGGGCTGAAGTACATTTCTCCTCTTTCAGCTTTTTTCTTTAACAGCTTAGGGGCAGGTAAGCTGTGAGCTGCCTCTTGGCTGTTGGAGCTTATTCTACCAGGTGGGGGCCAGGATGAAGAAAGCTCTGGCTCTGGTTATGGCCAAGTGAGTTTCCTTGGGGCCAGGGATTCCCAGGCAGTTGGCTCTTTGAGGGTTATAGGTAGGGAAGCGTTCCCTCAGGTACACTGGGCCTTGACCTCATATGGCATTAAAGGTAATTACCAAAACCTTAAGTATGATCCAGAATTCAACTGGAAGCCAGTGCAGTTGTTGGAGAATAGGCCAGATGTGGGACCTCCAAGGTATAGCTGTGAGGACCCTGGCCACTGCATTCTGGATCAGCTGTAGTTTCCAGATCAAAGTTAAGGCTGGCCTGCATAGAGTGAGTTACATAAGTCCAGTCTAGAGGTGACCGTCGTGTGGATCACTGTGGCTAGGTGTTCCAGGTCCAAGTAGGGTGCTAATTGTTTGGCTTGGCAGTGATAGAATGCCAGGTGCGCTACTTTTGTGACCTGAGCCCCACTGAGAGGAAGCCATTGAGAATCATACCCAGGTTCCTGGCAGACTGATCCATTGCTAGCTGTACTCTGTCCGGGTTAGGGAGGTGTGCTTCCTCACTTGGACCCTTCTTACCTAACCACAGGACCTCTGAGGGGGTAGAGCTTCAGACAACTCTGCTTGAGCCACCTCAGCACTTCTTCTAAGCAGCTGGCTAATGTTTTGGGGGGAGAATCAGGGTGGTCATCCATCAGGAAGAGGAGCTAGATGTCACCCACATATTGGTGACAACCCAGTCCGAACTTCCATACCAGTTGGGCAAGAGGGCACATGAAGATGGATCATTGTAACATGATTGCACAAACTGCCACTGCTTGAATTCTTTAAACATGACTGGGAGAGACAGACTAATAAATAGTAATGAATGTTTATACTTTCCCTATTGATTTGCAGTTAAAACAACAAAAATGAACAGAACTTTGTTTTAATCTTTCATTAGTGAATAAACAAATGCATAATCTTTAGTAGGGTTAAACCTTTCATTGGACGAAGGCACTTCTATCCATCCAAAGTTTAGCCAGATTTGGAGCCAACTAGATTTTCCATTCGTGTAAGAAGGAGGAGTAGGTTCTCTTTGAGCATGTGATCATCATAGATAAAAGCCATGTGGAATGGCAGAGACCAAGTGAAAAAGTGGGCTGGTTTCAACCCAATGTTTTCAATAAAATAAACAAAATAAAGATTGAATCTTTTATAATGAGTTGATATGAACTTTTTGACTTGTCATCTTTGTGTAATCAGTGAACTCTTTGACTTTGTTTTCTTTTCAAGTTGAAAATTAAGAACAATTTCATATGTAAGACTGAAAGCTTCTTTCAGCTATGAATGGGACACTTGCAAATATACAGGAGGTACAGGAAGCAGAAAAGCATCTTAAAATTGAATGTTCATTCTAGTTATGTTGATTTTTCATTTAAATTAAATATGCCATGCTGCCTATCCCTAAAATTTAGACAACATTTGTGATAATGCCTTAGTACCTTTTCAAATCACAGACTGTTGATCAGTACCAATAATAAGGAGCTGAGATAAGCTGCCATGCTTTGACCAGTTCCAGTCAGTTTCCAGAGGAACTGCCTTGTCTATTTATCATTAATTGTATGTATTTCGTGTGTATAGAGTAGCCAGGAGATCCTACAACTTAGGATTGTCTAGCAGCCAGGTAAGACATGTTGGGAGGTGGTATTGCCATTGCAAGTCTGTGAACTTTTAAAAATAGAAGTACTGTCTTTTCTGTAGGTTTGTTTGTTTAAAAGCATAAATCCTGCATTTACTCATCAACAAAAGTTGCTTGGCCCCTTTACAAGCTTTTATTTCTCAAAAGACATTAACTATTTTGTTCAGAAACTTTTCTCTAATTGATACCATACAAAGAAACGTTTCAGGAGAAAGACCTAATTGACTTCAATGATGTTACTAAGCTTACTGTACGAAAGATAACAATTACTATGGGATAAAGTATATATAATGAAAATACCCACCTAATTCTCGGGATTCAGAAACAATTAAAACAGAAGCTAGGAAAATAACCCATTATTATAGTGGCTTTTAATGTTACAACAAATAAATGCGGCCAAGTCTCCCTTTAATTTTCATGGGCTATTTATACCCATTGTGGACTGATGAAAGTGACTTCTAGAAGTAATAAGCAAAATGGCATTCAAAGGATATATCTGCAGTGACCTAAAATTTCAAGTCAGCACCCTTTTTAGCTGTGCGGAATTTCCTTGATTTCCCACAAAAACCAGGCTCCTCAGGCGCAGATTCAGAGTGAGTTCACAGTGGTGACTGCCCTTTTGCCTATCCACTAAGTTATTAATCCAGAGATATGAAAAATTAATTAGGAATGCAGGTGAGAATGTTATTTTACCTATCAAGGATTTTTTCTATCAACATGATCTCAAATATTTTGTCTGAAATGTCAATTTTTAACACAGTTTAAATACTTGCATCAGTATATAGTATTGGTCCATTTTTTCTTATCTACTTATAATAATTATATACAACTAGTTGCTTTAATTGCACAGCCATGGATTTAGCACACTCATTTTGTTCTTACAAACACTAGAAGCATTTTTAAATAGATATTTTTATTTTTAAAGGTATATAAAGGTCACAAAGAAAGAAGGAGGGGCTACATAGCAAACCATATATATAGATCAAAAAGTATTTGCAAGCATATGTATTACACATGCTTGTAACTAGAGAACTCTGACTGGGTAGAGTTGAATATCAACCCAAAAGAAGAATAAGAATGGGTCTCAAGGTGGCTTACAATCGCTTTCCCTTCCTTTCCCTCACAACATGCGTCCTGTGAAGTAGGTGGGGCTGAGACAGCTCTGATAGATCTGCTCTGTGAGAAAGACCGAATTGCATTTGACAGTGACTAGCCCAAGGTTGTCCAGCTGGCTGCAAGGAGTAGAGCAAGGAATCAAACTTGGCTCTCCAGATTAAAGGCTGATGCTGTTAACCACTACACCAATCTCAGTGGAAAACATAGATTTGTCTCTGTGTAATATTTGAAAATAGTCCTTATTTGTTTTGCTTCAAATCCATGCTCTCTAGAATGGTCACACTATAAGAAAAAATTGGAAGGATTACTAGATATTTTGTACCATTCAAATCAAGGACAGCACAATAATAACCACAGGACAGAAATACTGTGCAGCTGTGGATATGGTTAAGTGACATACTGACTTGCAGCCAGTATGATGTGAGAACAAGCTGTGGCATAAATACATCATATTGCCTGGCTAATGGGAAGGCCACCATAATTATTACATGCTTAGTTTTAGCAGATGCTGTTGTCCATGCTTGTTTCTAACAGTTTATATGAATGCAAGTAATTACATTACAGAGATAAACTTTAGCATTTTATTCAAAAATATCACTTTCTAGATCATGTTTACTATGAAGAACTCCTTCATAAAATCAGTAAGTAATGATCCATTAGTTAAGTGACTAGTTACAACTGTAATAAGGCATGGACTCACACTCGTCTTATCTTTTGCTGAGGAACTAATTCAGACCAGAAGTATGTTTTTATTTAATTGAAAATATTTGTATCCCACCTTTCCACCTGATCATGGTCATCAGAGCAGCACACATAAAACATTAGAACAATGAAAAACATTTTAAAAGATAAAATAATTTAAAACGTCATGGGACCAAATAAAAAAGAACTGGAAATATGGTCCAGACTAAAGTTGTTGTGGTCACTGAGGATAGCAACGATTATAATGATAGTATTGCCCAAAATGAATTTTTATTCCATTACTCGAGAGATTGAAGACAAAACATTCCAGAATTCATGTGGAACTATAAAAGACCCAGGATCACTTTCAGGATTCTGCAAGATGACAAATCAAGAGGATTGGGACTACCTAATATAAAGCTATACTATCATGCAGCTGCATTGGTCTGGATTACTGAATGGATCAACAATCCGTTAAAAAGAGTTCTTGCATTGGAGAAGATCAACCCTAAACAAGGCCCACACAATTTGTTCTGGCCTCATGATCATGGAAAACTGAAAAAAGAAACTCATCCCATAAGAGCATCCCTACTGAAAATCTAGAAGAAATACAAAGAAAGACTAAGGGATAAAGGATAAAGGAATATCCTCAGATAGTACAGGAGAAACAAATTTTAAACTGGCTAATGAGACAATTAGTCTCAAGGTTAAAATCAGACTAGTACCTGTACTGAATTCGAAATGTTAATAAAGTAGCATAAACCGCAATAATTAGGCCGAATTGATAAATATATTCTTAACCTGGAAACAGAAGATGAACAGGTAAAAAGCTGCATGATTAAATGGGTGCAAAATTTCAGCCAAAATATTATTAGAGGAATGAGAACAATTGACAAAAGTCAATCATTAAGAGAAGGCTGGTTTAAAACATTCTACAGGTGGTATGTGGCCCTAAGGTTATTGGTAAGATGTCTTCAAATGCAGATAGTAAATGCTGGAGATGTCAAAAACATATGTGGTAGATGTGTGAGGAGTTTCAACAGTTTTTCAAGAGTTACATGGACCAATGCAGAATATTAAGAAATGTAAATTTTCAATGTATGCTAAATCTACGTTGTTATGCTTCTTTCCCCCAAAGCTTCCGAAACATCTAAAAACCTTTTTTTTTACACCTTTTTTTTACACTACTACAGCTAGACTGATAACAGCGGCAAAATGGAAACAAGGTTCTCTCCCTGGAATGGAAGAATGGCTCTCCAAGATAGAACTTGCTTGCATGGCCAAGCTGATGAACCTACTACGTCAAGAATGTCAGGAGAAATTCAAACTACGCTGGGAATGCTTCATGGAATATTTACAAACATAACTGTTATTAATATATAGGCACCAAACTCTGCTGAGTAAATGGCATATTTCCCTTCTTCTCTCCCTTCCCCATCTTTTATTATCCTTGCTCCCCCCTCTCCACACTGTTTCCCTAAACTGACAGCAGGGCTTTAAAGAAGGTTAAAAACCCTATTTCAAAGAAGTTTAAAAAGTAATGTTGAGGCCTTTTAGTGTCTTTAATAATAAATACATGAATTTTCATATATTAAAAACAATATAAAATAATTCAATGCAAACACCTAAAAACAACACTAGAACCAGGGAGGAACATCAACAAGAGTTATTCGGGGTACGCCAAAACAAAACAAAAAGCTTCATCTGCTGGCAGAAGACATGAATAAAAGAGAACTCCCTAAGGAGGGAGTTCCACAGTTTTGGCGTCATGACCAAGAAAGCCCCAGAAAATAGGCATTTTACATAGACTTTTTCTAAAACATTATTTTAAAGAATAGTTTGAACATATTAAAATGAATCCTGCAAGTTACGGCAGTAATGCACACTCATTTTAAAATAAGAATTGCATGATTTTCCTTTTAAAAACTTTTATTTATACTTTGGGTATACACATGCAAATATATATCATTGAATTACTCAGCCCCATTATCACTTTTATTCCAGCCACATTCAATCAAAAGCTGAATCTGATAGAAAAAATAAATAGAACATCATCAGGATAGGAGAAATTATATGTATATTTGATAATGTAATAATGGATTCATAACAACAGCATAAAAGCTAACCATGTAAGTTTTATGTTACTGTGACAGTTGTTTTTGAGATAGTTCTCAAAATAAGATATATTACTTGCACATTAACTTAAAAAATACGAAATGGAAATTATGCTATATGAGAAATGTTTAATGATAAAACTTCTGAAGTATTTAACTTTTCTTATTTTCTGCTTTGGTGTACAGAATTTCTAGGAAAAGGAAAAATGCATTTGACTGATTTGTTTAATAGTAACTGTAGTACTGTATTATCAAATGAATGCAACCAAATTTGCAGTGTTTGGATTATTGCTGTCTGTTACTGTAAGGAAACAATACTGTCTGCATTGTTTGATAGGTCATGTCCAAATGCATATGCTTTATTACTGGACTAGCTTCAAAGCCCGTTCCTAAGAACGGGCCATGAAAGGGTCCCCCCCCTGGCCCCTGGCCAGGCAGCTTAAGGTGGCTTTGGGCTGCAGCTTGCAGCTGGATCAAGTGGGGTGGGCGGGGGCTGGCCAGCTTGTTAACAGGTCTGGGACAGAGCTCCTTCGCAGGCAGTCAGCAGGCCAGGATGCCCTCGTTAGCAGGCCCAGCCTAGCAGGCCAAAAGGCCTTCGTTATCAGGCCCAGCCTAGCAGGCCGGGAGGTCCTCCTTAGCAGGCCCTCCACCATGACACTTTGCCCAGGGTCCTCTCCCCTTACCTGCTGCTGGCTCCAGGTACTGAGGTGCATCTGAGAGCAAAGAGGCTAGAGTCCAGGGATGGAGAGCAGGAGCTGCAGGGGCAGGGCCAATCAGGGTGCAGCCAAGTTGGCCCTATTCCAACTTGGACAGCAGGACATGTTCCACCCCCCAGGCTTTTTCACAAATATATAGAGGAACCATGATTAAGGATTTGTTTTAGTTCTGTTCCCTATTTAACAGTCCCATCTATTTTATAGATAATTCTCTTGGCTACCCCTAATCTAGTACAAGACTCAGAACCCACTATTATAAAATTTAAGTTGATGAATATGATTCCTGTTTCACTAAGACTGGATATTGTTTGGATATTCAGATATTCATATAAGATGACAATTAGAAAGCGACATGAATGCATTTTTGTTAAAAAATAAATCTTTATATTAACTTCCCTATGTTCTACATTTGGGAATGCTGAAAAACTAGCTTGCGGCACAGGTGCAAGGTTAAAGTGAACACCGTTTGAAGAAAACAAGTCAGTAGCACAGAAATAGATCCTCTTACATTTGCATGTCTTAAATGCCCTTCAGCAAATTGTTAATTGGAATACTCAGCAATATTAGCTGTTGCATAAATAATACTTTACAAAACCAGTAGCTTACCCTCCCTGAAGAATACACAGGAGTTCTCTCACAGAGGTTCTGAAGACAGCCAGAGAAGTAGTGCTGGATGCATTTTTGCATATCTTTAATTATATCCTGCTTTTCTTGCTTGTTGTGATTAGTAGACTAAGAACACATTTCTTCTCTCCTCCATTTTCTCACAAAACCTTGTGGAGTAGGGCAGATTGAGAGTTTGAGATGGGCCCAAGGTCACCCAGCAAGCTTCCCTGCAGAAGTAGGGATTCAGACCTGGATCTGCTGGGATCTTAGTCTGACAATCTACCAATGATGCCATGCTGGCTCTCACAAAGAGGCCAGGAAAAGATAACTTGTTTAGTTACTCAAGTTAAATGATTTACTTCACTAAGTGATATCTAGGCACAAATAAATTCTAAAGTAACAAGGTCATATGCAAACCAGCCATATGATAGCTCAAGAACTTTCAAAAATCAAGGTTTCAGCTACCAGATGGTTGCTCAATATATGGTATCATTAAGTAAATTTCATTAGCACAAATATGTGCTGCCATTATTGTGAGATTTAAAAACAAAGTTAAACTTTATTGTTAAACAATTTCTTATAAAATTCTTAGTGTTGTGCCATTGGTTACTGAGGAAGGCATGTCTTGCTATTTTTGATGTGCTAAGTTTTGCACAATTAGAATCTATTACAGGAAAATATGAAACAGGTGCATCAAAATGTATTTATTATAATAGTTTATCATCCTTATCCATTGTTGTTCCTCTATATATTTCTGAAACAGCCTAGGGGGTGGGACGTGTCCAGCTGTCCAAGTTGGAATAGGGCCAATCAGGGTGCAGCCAGATTTGTCCTGATTGGCCCTGCCCCTGCGGCTCCTGCCCTGGACTCTAGCCTCTTTGCTCTCAGATGCCACAGTGCCTGGAGCCAGCAGCAGGTGAGAAGGCCGTAGGCAAAGTGTCGTGGTGGAGGGCTTGCTAACGAAGGCCCCCTGGCCTGCTATGCTGGGCCTGCTCAGAAAGGCCTCTCAGCCTGCTGAATGCCTGCTAAGGAGCTCTGTCTCGGCCCTGCTAATGAGCTGCCCAGCCCCTGCCCGCCCCACTTGATTTGGCTGTGAGCTGCGGCCCAAAGCCACCTTAAAGCTGCCTGGCCAGGGGACCCTTTCAGGGCCCATTCTTAGGAATGGGCTTTGAAGCTAGTTATATATATATATATATATATATATATATATATATATATATATATATATATATATATATATATATATATATATATATATACACACACACACACACACGTATGTATGCATGCATGCATGCATCACTATGTATGTATGTATGTACAACTAGCTACATACATGTATATATGGACATGTATATATACGTACATACATGCATACGTATACGTATACATATATACATACGTACGTACATGTGTGTGTGTGTGTGTACACACACACACACACACACATACATACATACACACACACACACATATGTATATGTATACATACATGTATACATACATGCATATATATATTGTACAAGAAGACATTGAGTAGGCCTTGAACTAGGATTCTTGAATATAAAATGACAGGAACTCAGGATTTTTTTTCAGGTATACTAATTAAATATTTGGGGGCTTTATTGTCATCTCTTTAATTCTATACTAGTAAAAAGATGCACAAGTACAACGATATAGGCTAGATATCAGGGAAAAAAATTTCACAGTCAGAGTAGTTCAGCAGTGGAATAGGCTGCCTAAGGAGGTGGTGAGCTCCCCCTCACTGGCAGTCTTCAAGCAAAGGTTGGATACACACTTTTCTTGGATGCTTTAGGATGCTTTGGGCTGATCCTGCGTTGAGCAGGGGGTTGGACTAGATGGCCTGTATGGCCCCTTCCAACTCTATGATTCTATGAATAATTTCATTATTCTAACATTTAGATGACAATCATGATCTATCTTCAATGTTTTTAGTTTTCTCATTAGAAGATTTATTGACCTTCCCAAAAATTGTCTCAAAAGAGATTTGCTCCCTTTCAGGGGATTATTAAATTCTTATTATTTTTTTATAAAGGTGTATTTATTTAATGCTGTCTTTATGGCTGGCTTGAAGTTAGCGAGCCCTATTGAAGGGGCAAAAAGTGCATTTGTTAAGATTCAAGGTTTCCTTTAGCATACCAAGGCAGGCTTTAGAAGGGTTCAGATGGGAGGGGAGGGGGATACTTGCAGCCCTTAAGTTATATGTGTCACTGTGGTGAAAACAGGACAGTTCTTACATGGATTAACATCATTGTGAGGGGAGAATGTGAATAACTTGCTTGTGATCTTAACCAGGACGGATTGGCTATTAGAAAAATGACTAAATTTTTTCACATCTTCTGAAAAAATGTTTTTAACTCCCTTATGACCCCAGCCCAGATGTAGCCAGCATGATACAGAGGTATTAGACCCCACTCAGCCATGAAACTCATCGGATTACATCAGGACAGTCAGTAGCATTTAACTTAAACAGAAGGTTTTGTGGGGCTAAAATTGACAAAGGTTACCTTTCCTTATTGTTTCACTTAATATTTATGATAAGGCCTTGGAAGAGGAGTGTATCTCATGGCTTAAGTGCCACTCAGCATTTAACACCCACTCAGGGCAGCTGTCCCACCCCTGAGTGCCTCCTCCTCCAACTGGCTTGCCTGCCTGTCCAATGGGCAGCCAATTGCCTTCCATCCACCAAACCTGACTACCCCATTCTCCTTGCCTCTGAGGCTTGGAGGCTGCAGATCCCTGCCATGTAAGAGCTGCCCCTGCCAGTGAGTTCCATAGCTGCCTGCAGCCTTTCCAGGTCCACCCCCCTAATCTAGCACTCCACCCCCCTAATCTAGCACTCATTGTATTCCTGAATGCAACGGGCCCAGCCTCTAGTAAATAAATAAGCAACTATCACTGAGAAGTTGTTCTGAGCCTTCCCTCTCCCTTTAGATTTAGCAATACAGGCAAGCTCGTGATCTGTTTTATTGGGGTGTAATGAAAATTTCCTTTCAATTATCTAAATCACTGAGTCCCAGTATATGAAGCATCAGAGAACAGTAAGATTTAGATTTTTCAAAAATAACTGGCAGGCATTGGTGTAAACCGATCAAGGAGTTAGGTCTTAAATCTATGAACTTTTTTCCAGCAAAAACCACAGGCATGGCAGAAAATGGTTCATATTCTGTGGGCCAGCTTTTTAGACTTCATGATAGGTGGCAGATAAAGCCGTATATCCTATTTGTTTCAGGTCAGGAATCTGGATTTGTTTATTGCAGCTGTTTTCATCCTCCTTTACTCTTTTAACTTTTTTAAATTAAAAAAAAAAGCATGATTCCTTATTGTCAGCTTTGTACTTGTACTTGGATCCTCACTTTCCTATCTGCTTTTCCCTTTGGGCTTTGTATTCAACACAGACAATTTCAGGTACAGAATTGGTATTACTATTTTATTCAGCATGTGATGCCCCTTGGTCTGAAGCAATTTATCTAATGTTCCTCAGACGTTTTTCAAAAAAAAAGTGTATGACTAGTGGACCAGCTCAGCCTTAGCTAATGAAGATTTAAATAAATGTGAATGATTTTGATTTCAAAAACTTCTGAAAACTCATGTAGTGGGCTTACAATTCAGTGAGATTCCATCCTTAGCTACAGCAGTTCAAACTTTCTTTTAATGAGAATTTTATGAATCTAAGAGGTAAAGTTAATATCAAGGAACCATTACAGTTACTAGTCATTATGCATAGGTAATAGCACTTACTATCTGTGAGACAATATATTAAAGATTAGTGATAAATATTAAAAAGGGTATTGTTCCACCCAAAATAGGACAGATTTTTATTCAGTACTAAAACATAATCTTGGGTTGAGATGTAGTGACTTAACTATTTAAAAGATTCACTATGAAAGTTTAGCTGAACATATAGACAATGTTTCACAATTGAAGTATTTCCTATCCCTGCCTTTATAAAATTCAATTCCTAATCTGTCAAACAAAAATGTATAATAGAGCTACAATGTATGTATAATAGAGCTACACAGACAGGGAGAGGTTTAATTGAGGTCAGATATGGTAAAAGGGAAGAAAGGATGAGACACAGCTCGTTAGTGTGGATGAAAGCAAGGACTCAAGTAACAAAAAGAGTAGGAACACCGTAGGACCACTGCGAGGACAAGAAAGGTAAATTATAACAGATAATGAAGAGAGGACTGAACTGCTCAACTGTTTCTCCTCAGTCTTCTCTTGTGAGGGAAATTGTGCCCAGTGTGGTAAAAACATATCACAACATGGGGGATGGGAATGGTGGCCTGGGATCACTGTGCGGGCAATCCATAAACACCTAGTTTCTTTAAATGAAACAAAGTCTTCTAGGCCAGGTGAATTGCATCCAAGGATACTAAAAGAACTTGCAGATGTCATCACTGAACCTCTGTCAATTATTTTTGACACTTTTTGGAGAACAGGTGAGGTGCCAGATGATTGGAGGTAGGCAAATGTTGTCCCTATCTTCAAAAAAGGGAAAAAGGCGGATCCGGGTAACTACAGACCTATCAGCTTAATATCTGTAGCTGGCAAAATTTTGGAACAAATCATCAAACAGTCAGTCCTTGAGCAGCTGGAACAGAGAGCTGTGATTTCTAAGACTCAGCATGGGTTTCACAAGAACAAGTCATATCAGACCAACCTTATCTCTTTTTTGAGAAAGTGACTATATTGCTGGATCAAGGGAATGCTATGGAAGTAGTTTATCTGGATTTCAGTAAAGCTTTTGATAATGTTCCACATGCTATTGTTGTTGACAAGCTGGTAAAATGCGGTATGGATCCTAATTCTGTCATGTGGATCAATAACTGGCTGACAGATTGTACCCAAAGTGTTAATGGTTCAGCATCTTCTTGGAGAAGAGTGACACGTGGAGTGGCCCAGGTACCTGTCCTGGGACCTGTGTTGTTTAATGTATTTATAATTGATTTGAATAAGGGATTAGTGGGGGTACTTATTAAATTTGCATATGATACTAAACTTGGAGGGATAGCAAACACAACAGAAGCCAGAATCAGGATACAGGATGATATTGACAGGCTCAAGAACTGGGATAAACTGAATAAAATGAAATTCAATACGGACAAACATAAAGTTCTGCATTTAGGTCGGAAAAATCTTATACACTAATATAGGATGGGGGAGACTTGCCTTGGCAAAAAGGAGTCTTAGTAGACCATACATTGAACATCAGCCAGCAGTGTGCCTTAGTGGCTAAAAGGTAATTGGGATTTTGGGCTGTATCAAACAGAGTATCATGTCCAGATCACAGGTAGTGATGGCACTGTTTTACTCTGCTCTGATTCAGCCTCACTTGGAGTATTGTGTTCAGTTTTGGGCACCACAGTTGAAGAGGGATGTAGACAAACTGGAGGGGGGGGGGCAACTAATATGATTAGGTTTGGAGATGAAGAGATATAAGGAAAGGTTGGGAGAGTTTGGTCTGTTTAGCCTGGAGAGGAAATGACTGAGAGGGGATCTGATAACCATCTTCAAATATTTAAAAGGCTGCCATAGAAAGGATGGAGCACAGTTGTTCCCTCTTGCCTCAGAGGGATGAACCAGAAATTAATTCAACAGAAATTCCGTCTAAACATCCGAAAAAAGTTCCTGACAGAGTGGTTTCTCAATGGAACAGGCTTCCTTGGAAGGTGGTGTGTTCTCCATCTTTGGAAATGTTTAAACAGAGGCTGGATAGCCATCTGATGGAGAGGCTGATTCTGTAAAGTTTCAAGGAGGTGGCAGGTTACAGTGGATGAGCAATAGGATTGTGAGTGTCCTGCATTGTGCAGGGGGCTGGACTAGATGACCCTGGAGATACCTTCTAACTCTATTATTCTATAATTCTAGCTGATGGTGAAGAGATTGAATGCATTCAAGAATTCATTTTTCTTGAGTCATGAATTGATATGGGTGGCAATTGCAGTATGGAAATAAAACACTGAATTACTCCGAGTTGCTCAGCAATTATGAGCTTGAACCAGACATGGAAAAGCAAGGACATAAGCCTGACTACTAAATGTGGATTAGTTAGATCTATCATATTTCCAATAGCCACATACGGTTGTGAAAACTGGACAATGAAAAAATTGGACAAGAGAAGAATCTATTCATTTGAACTCTAGTGTTGGAGAAGGCTTCTGCAGGTTCCATGGAAGGCAAAAGTCACAAACACATAGAATCTGATATATCATTGGTAGGCAAAATCAGGAATCTGCAACTCACATTGGCCATATCATGATCCAACTCAATGGAGAAAGCAATTATAATAGGAATGGTCAGTGGGAAAAGGAAAACAGAATGACAAATAACACAGTGGTTGGACGCGATCAAGGTGGACACCAGTTAGAATACTGCACAGCTGAGGGACCAGGGATTGTAGTGGCAGCTGTGCCATGGGATCACCAAGAGTCGGACATGACTGAACACCATCATCATCATGCAGAAGTAGATTTTGTTACAGAAAAATAGGATTTTTTATTTTAGCATGACTTGGTTCAACTTCTAGTAAACTTTACTCTCACACAGCTGCCACTTCTCTAGAACAAACTGCTCTGCTTCCTAACAAAGCTTCCACTCAAGATGCAGCCTTATTTCTTTACAAGAAAACCACATAAGATATCTTCTGCACACTACCACTAAAAAAGATAATAATTTGCAAATTCCAACTAAATATAAAGGAATTTTACAGGTTGGAATGAAAAATTGATTTCTATACCATTAAACTGAAACTAAAAAGTTTCATAAGCATATCTGGTGAAATGGAAAAAGAAAAGCCTAAATCCAAGCAAGTTAAAGACCAGGAGGGTTCTGCTGCCCCCTGCTGATGCAACCCCTCTCATCAAGCACTTTTCCAAAGGAAAGCTATAGGTAGAGCTGCACTGGCTTTCTTTTTACCCTCTTTCAGTGCATTTGACTTTAGGGGAAAGAAGGCATTTTACAGATTGCTCTTATGTGCAGCATAGCAGTTTCTTGTTTTGCATTTTGCAGGGCCAGACAACTTCAACATAAACGAAGTCGAAGGCACTGTTTTTTAGAACATCAGGATAATCAAATCCTAAAGCAGAAACTGTAGAGACAAGGCAGCAATCTAGACAACTTGACATGCAGGTCAGTGGCATTCTAAGCAACTTTCTGTGGTTAACTTGGAAGATTGAACTCAGAAGCAGTTATAAGACTCCCCAGGGAAACTTACCAGCTTCAAGCATGTCAAGATGACAAAGCATTCCCTATCACACAATGTATTGACTGGACTTTCCTGACCAAAGGAAAAATACTGTGACAATAGCAAAAATAGTGAAAATATGTAATTACATATAGGTGAACAGCAGTGTTATTCTAGCTTGAAAAAGAGAGAGTCTGGCTGGCTGTACTTGGCAATAATTTCTATTATTTTGAAAGCATAATCTTTTGCCGGCTGCAATCAATATGCTTATTTAATGTCACAGAATTTTTTTTCCTGATGTATGAATTCCTTTGAGATATGGCCTTGAAGAAGACACATTAATTTTAACCATGCCAGCACCTCCTACTTTCCTGAAGATTGGTAGTATAGCTGAAAAATCCCAACTCACCTGTTCTATGGCATATGACAATAAAAAGCAGTAAGTGGTACCAACTGTTAGAAAATGTAATGTTTATATACCAGTATCTATATGTCTACGACAAGACATAATAGTGACTCACAAGGCTGTTTTGGGTTGGGAAGATAGCATGGGGAGACTGTGTTGTGGTTCATACTGGAGTTGGTCCCCCATGTGTCTGATCATTTTAGGGGGGGGGAACTTGAGGAGTTCCACTTACCATATGCAGAGCATCATGTCTAGATTGGGCCTCACACAAGTCTGAGCATCTTCAGAGTCATTCCTTTGTGTCAGAACTTAGGTACTGTATTTGCCGGTGTATAAGACGACCGGGCATATAAGACGACCCTCCAACATTTCCACTCAAAATATAGAGTTTGTTATATACCCGGCCCGCCCCTGCATCTCCCTGTGACCGGCACTAGTGCGCAAGTGCGCATGTGCGAGCTCTGCGGAGACAAGGGGCGGGCCGGAGCGCCACTGCTTCCCGCCTAGCAGAATGGGACAGTCACGCCGAAAAGGCTGGTACCCCTGTCTCGCTGCTGATACTCACCACGGCTGCGCTGGATACCGTGCAATACTGGATGGTATGTGGAATGAGGTGGGCGGGCATCGGGAGGCCACTATGGGCAGCTATGTCTATCCCAACTGAAGTGCACCCGGCATATAGGACGACCCCCCCCCCACTTGGAGGCATGTTTTTCAGGGGGGGAAGTAGTCTTATATGCCAGCAAATACAGTAAATCAGAAGCAAATAGCACAGTAGCCAATTTTGCAGATGACACCAAGTTTTTCAATATAGTAAAAACTCACACTGTGAAGAGCTTCAAAATAATTTTTCCAGACAGGGCAAGTATGTAACAGAATGGCAAATGAGTCAATATAACTAAGCAAAAAGTTGACCTATGCACACATGCTAGTATCTACTAAAAAATAAATGGGTGGGGGACAGTGATAGGGGAGCTTGATATGTAGTAGTAAAAAGACAAAATTCAAGTTAAGGCTTATAAAGAAAGCAATTTAAAATAGAATTATGTGACTGCATGGGCAATATTTAATGTAGCATCTGGAAAGAAAAAGAGAACAGCTCTTCCATAGAACCGGGGAAATCTCTTCTAAAATGGTTCATGTCACATTCAAAGTTGAGGGTGGTGCTTTTACTCTCCATGGGATCTTTGGGATGCACAAATACAATCACAACCATATTCTTGCTTCCTGATGCTTCTCTTGCTGGATCTGCCTTTTGACCAAGCTGCTCAGGAAGCCATTCCACCAGTGCAGAGCTTGATTCTTCCATTTCCTCATCCTCAGAGGAGGAGGCAGCTGGCTGGCCCATGACACCATACCCCTCAGGTTGATGGGCCAGGAGGCTTCCAAGGGTAGGCCTGATAGAAAGGTGTCACCAGGTTATACTACTCTATTTTGCATTGGTTAGCAAATCGGTAGCCAGCCCAGAGGCCAGATATAGTTCTGTTCACAAATCATCTGAAAATATTTGTGATCATTTCCTGTGCTGTGGGAATGATCTGGTGATATCACATCCGGTAGGAGTGTCTGTGTGATATCACTTCTGATGACATGTGACTTCTGGGGGTATGGCAGGATAGTGTGGCCTGCTGAGGTTTCTCAAAGCCTGAAGAATGTTTCTTGGTTCTTCAATGACAAAAAGGCTGAGAAAGGCTGAGTTAAACAATTATGTACTGATCAAGCAGGTCGCAAAATACATCATAAATTGTTGGAAGATCACTGGGGCATTAGATACTCATACTGTCTGCACTGGGTTCCAAAGGATACAGACCAGATTGTGACCCCGCACGCCACCCCCAGCTTGGTGAACCATGTGGCTCCCTGGAGCCATTCCAGCAGTTTCAGGATCAAAGGATCAGACTCAGACCATAATCTTCTTGAGTGCCCAGTAATTATGACATAGGTGAAGTTCCTCCCTCCTTTTGACAAACAGGACTGAAGTTGGAGTGGGGGAGATGAACAGACAGATAAACCTACACTCCAAAATTTTTTGTTGGTAGTTCCCAGAGAGCCACCCTCTATGGTTCAGAGTAGTTGCCTAGAATGCAGCTGTTCTCCAAGATGATGTAGGTGGTGGTCATAGGGACAGTGAGAAGGGAGACGAACAGTCTGGGTACTGGGTTGGAATTACTTATGTGCTTTGGCAGGTTTCCACCCTGGAGTGCACAGCTCTGGGTAGCTCTGGCTTGGTTGTTGGCAACTGGATGGTTCAATGGGCCCAATCAATGGTGGGATTGTGCTTACTCCATCAGGATATGACCACGATCATCAGGAATCGGGGAATGCATACCAGATCAAAACAGAGTTGCACATTATTTTGATGAGTATATATCAGTATTGGCCTGATTGCTTGTCCAAGCTCACTTGGGCTGCAGCAAATCACGGCCAGGTATTTAATAGACCTTCAGTTTGTTGCTTTTCCAGGCATGAACTGGCAAAATTACCAGAACCCCCATAGTCCCTGGATTTTCCTTCCATCTTTTCTGCAGGCTTTAAGTGGGGGCTGGGCTGCCCTCAACTGCATGGGATCACCCTCTTCTGTCCCCCACAATGCCAGTAGTGCAAGACTGGGCACCAGGGCAAAGTGATGGTGAGGCTCTGTCTTCTGGAGTGACTCCTCCTGTGATTGTCTCCAGGCATTGAAACAGCACAACAAGCTCCTGCAGAGTAGACAACCATTTGGTACAGATCAGATCATCCATATTATCACTTGTGAGGCCATCCATGAACAGATTCATCAGGACCAACTCATTCCAGGCTATGTCTTGTG
Source organism: Paroedura picta (assembly GCF_049243985.1). Lineage (NCBI taxonomy): Eukaryota > Metazoa > Chordata > Lepidosauria > Squamata > Gekkonidae > Paroedura > Paroedura picta. The sequence goes on along the minus strand of NC_135374.1, from coordinate 80,844,931 downwards.
CCAGAAGGTGGAGCCCAGCAGCATAAGCCATCATGGTGCCACACTCCTGTTACAAATGGCATTCTCTTGACTGTACAGGGTTGGTGAAGGCTGTTTTTAACTCCTCCAGGAATCCATCATATTTCTGTATGAAGGGGGACTGGCTACGAAGGAGTGGGGTGGAACACTTAGCAGCCTACTCCTTGAACAGGCTTAGGTTGAACTCCACTTCAGTTCTATCACCCAGAAAATTCCATAGCCATGGCCTGATATAGACCTTTCACTGAGCCAGGAACATGGATAACTTCTTCACACTTCCTGAGAATTTCTCCAGTGAGCCTAAGAGCCTTTGTTGTATGGCCACTGGTGCAGGAGGTGCAGCTGGAGCTGTTGTTGGAGCAGGGCCAATGCATTGGTTAATTAGTTAATCTGTTCCTGCAGCATGTGGTTCTGTCACCAAGACTGTGGTCAGCTCACAGGGATGGTGGTGAGCAAGGTTGCTTATATAGTGGGACACATTCAATGCTTCCTTTTATCTGCCTCATTTCATGAAGCCCAGGTGTTGCTTCTTATTTGCTTACCACTCCTGCTCCTGTAATGACTCTGCTCCAGGAATTAGTGCTGATCACTCTTGTGCAATTAAACCAGTACTTCTTTGTCTATCTCAGGCTGTCAAGTGCTCTTTCCCACTTCTATGATCTGCTTGGTCAGGAGAATCCAGTGGGAACGGAAACTCTATCCCTTTTCTTTTGTTGCCTGCCAGAATGTGCAGCCTGTATGGGAAGTGTTCTCACTTCCTGATGCCTCTTTTGCTGGACCTGCTTTTAGATGCAGTTTCTGGGCCTGATTCTTCTATTTCATCATCCTCAAAGAAGGCAGCAGACTGGCCCATGATATCACACATCCACAGTTTGTCTAGGTATTTGTAAAATGTAATTAAAATGTTCTAAACGTCTCCTATCAGGGTAGCAAACTTTCCAGTACTGGCACAACACCTCTTTTCCTTAATAAAGCCTCCGAATCTATAATTCTGTTCCACCTGAAACATGTTACAAATTCATTCCATAAAGATATTCACACACAGACAAAAACAAATCTCTTAGAACAGGCAAAATCAAGTTAGTAGATTTAAATTTTCTACATTTCCTAACACAACTGATTCTGGAGTTTATGTCAACAGAAGGTTAGCATTTCAACAGCTGCACTTTGTATGTGTGAGCTATTCAAGTACTTTTTATTTTTAGAGATTTTGCCAATAAAGGTAATTTGTGTTTTACACTAAAAATGTAAACTAAGCAAAGATCTGCAAACAAAGTACAAGTGATTGCGATGTACTTGTAAGACATACAAAAGGAGAGAAAGTGTCATTGTTTTGTCAGCTATGCAAGCTTTTAATATCACTAGTCATTCAGACTTTCAATTGAGATTTATTAACCTGTCAAAACAAAAAGCAATCTTACAACATATATAGTTGAAGTTCATTTTAGCATATTTATTGTTCTACAAACAAAACATCTGGTCTTGCCTTTTAAGAGACTAAATCCTTTTCTTGTTTTCTTCCATGAAAAAATACAGGAAAAAACAAGAAAGAAAATTCTGAGGAGGAAGTCAGAGACAGAAATTACCATGGAATGGAGAAACGTTCATAGGGATTATGACACCTAATTTTGGTAGGTGAGTTTTTCTCTTGAAAATTCTGTAAAAGAATTAGGGGTGTTTTTGATCCAGCTGTATATTTGGAGAAGTAGTAATGTGGTGAATTAATCATGCTTTTTCCATTCAGTTATTCAGGCACAGTTGCTTCAGGTAGGATTCAAAATGCTATTGGGAAAGCTGGGGTAGGTGATAGCAATTAATCAGTCCTTTAGTTACTAAAACTGGTGATTCCTTAATTACATTGCACCTCTTTATAATTTTCTTTTCCAATATAGAAATAATAATAATAGAAATTGACACCTAATACCAGGGAGGTGGATGTCTGTAGTTACTGTCAGTTAGGATAAAAAACTCTGAACCATGTCACAAGACTCAAAGTGTTTGGGTCTTAGCATCCATAAAAAGGGATGCTAAGTTTGACAGACAACAAAACTTTGTCCTTGACTCAAATTCATTTAGATAATCTCCAAAACGGCCAAGGTATTATGTTCACTCTGGCCATTGTCCTTCTGCAGTGAAGTACAATGAAAGCTATTTTTATACAGTACTTGATCATACAGAATGCTCAATCAACCAACCTCACTTGAACGACAAACTCTGCCCCCTCAGACACCATATCATCTTTGAGTGAAAACACGTTCCCCTCCAACTCTTCAGGTAGTTGGGAGCTTGATGCAGTTGCTGTTGCGGGGCTTCTGACAGGTGATGTGCTTGGGTGCTTCCTTTATCCTTAGCCTGCCTTGAGCTTTGAAGACCCAGTTCTGCCATAGGGCATATGGGCAGCTGCCCCACATTTGTCTGCAACATAATGTGGCTTCATGGCTGAAGGGAAGTCTCTCCAAATGAAAGTGTGGTTGCTACTGCATTTTCAATACAGTGGGGTTTAGTCACTGTGGATTCCTCTGGATAAGGGCTTGACTATCTAGCACATCTGATTAATTGGCAACCCCCCCCCCCACAAGTGCCAGATAACAAAGTTTTTAATGTTCATTCCTTTTGGTAGTGAGAAGTTCTGGACTTTAAGCCTGGCTGAACATTGTGCATTTAGTCCTTCAGAGAAGATAGGCATTTGACAGTGGATATTCACTGATGCATAAAAATAATTCTATGCATACTCAAAAGCACATATTGTTACAGCAGGGCATTTTACAAGCACTGATTAAAGACAGATATCAGGCTGAGTGAATTAGCCCCTATCCTCTAGAATGGACTTCCAGATGTCATCAAAAATCATTTCCCCTTATATCTCTTAGAAAGTAAATGTAAGGGAGTATTATTTAACTTAAACAAGGTTGAATGTATTAGTGCCTAATGTGGAATACTGGCGCTGTTTTAATTATATGGATTATAAATGTATTTGTTTAACTTTCAGGATTCTTTTTTAAAGTGTAAACCATCTTGAGTCTCTAATATGGGGGAAAAGAGGAATATAAATGTTTTAAAAAATAAACATGAAAGGTACAAGCTGAAACACATTTGACAAACCATCTCAGAATCTTTAGGAAATATATAAACTATGGTTTACTACAAAGCACACTTGTGTGGAAGTGTGTCCCATTTAAATAAAAGGAATTTAGGAACTCTTCTTACATTGCTTATATGATCTTTTCCACTTCTGAGCTGCAGCAGCTTCTGGTGGGGCATTAGCTAATCCTCATCCCTAACTTCTCTGAGAATATTAAAGGATTATAAATGGGGGAATGTCATTGGCAACCCTTTCTAGATCCCTTTCTAGATCCCTGGCAGTATGGGGGGGGCACACTGGGTACAATATTTATTTCCACAATCTGGAGGAAACCAGGTTAGCTACCTCAACACCCCCTTCCCCAGCAAATAATTTCCGTGCAAGAACCAAGATGGCATTCTATGAACCTTAACAAGTTCCAGAGTAGCAGCCTTAATAGCCCTCATCAGAGTTTGGAAGCCTATCAATGTCATCTATTTTTTGTACTGTTGTATTTATTTCATTCACTATGTTTTACCTGGAATTAAACCAAACAAACGGGGCCAATTAAGATTATTACTTCATTTTGGTCCTTGCATCCAGTTTGGTGTAGTGGTTAGGATTGCTGACTTCTAATCTGGCGAGCTGGGTTTGATTCTGCCCCCCCCCCCCCACAATGCAGCCAGCTGGGTGACCTTGGGCTCACCACGGTGCTGATAAAGCTGTTCTGATTGAGCAGTGATATTAGGGCTCTCTCAGCCTCACCCACCTCACAGGGTGTCTGTTGTGGGGAGAGGAAAGGGAAGGTGACTGTAAGCCGCTTTGCGACTCCTTTGGGTAGAGAAAAGCAGCATATAAAACCAACTCTTTTTCTTCTTCTAAACACCATTTGCTGTGCTTGTGCTAATTTGCTGCTCACCTATATGTATTCCAATTCAATGTATCTGAAGCGTGCATGGACATGAAAGCTTACTCCTTGAATAAAAGGAATCCTCCTTTGAATAAATGTGCCACTGGACTCAAACGTTGTTCAGACCAATGCTATCTTCAGACCAACACAGCTACCTATCTGAATCAGTTATACATTACTTTGTACAGTGCAATAATGGCAGACAAAGTTGTAACGTTGGGCCAGTATACATTTGTTCAAGATTTTTAAGCCAAGTAGATTGATTTAAATAACAATTACTAAAATAAAAGGGTCAGTTTAAAGCTATTAAATGTTTCCTGACCACCCTGATGAATTTTTAGGAATTTTTTTACTTGAAGATCACCATTTCTTATACCATAGTGAAGTTTTGTTATATAGCTATCAAGGTGCAGAGATCCCTGACTAGATTAATGGGGAGTTCAAACTCCGTATAAGATTATTTGCACAATGTTATTATATTTGGTAATGGCCTAATTGATACTGTTCTGCCATCTGTTTCTTTTCTTTTCATTTTACTCCTGGTCAATGACCGTAAATAAAATGAATGAATGAAAAAAGCTATTAAATTCATGTATTTCCTGAAGAATACCAAACAATTTTCAGAAGAAAATCTGTGACAAAAAGATGGTCTGAGAAAAACAGAAAAAACATCCTTCCTCCTACCAATGGAGAGAGAACTGAGGGAGGAATACTACTCCTGCTTACATCATGTGCTGGTTTCACTGGGAAAATGCTGGTTTGCATCAGAAAGAATGGAGAGTGCTCTGAATCCTCTGAAAAGAGCTTAAAAGTTTTGAAAATATTTCTCTGTAGCTGATGTGCACAAGTGCAGCCCCAGGTGGGACTTCAAAGAAGCCGCAACAATTAACAGATTTTTTCTAAATGGCAAAGGTGTACATTATCTTCCTATCTGTGCAATCTAAATGCTGAAAATATAAAGGAAGATGGATTAAATTTAGATGAAGTAAGAGTGAAAACTGGTAGAACGTTAACAACTTAAGATATTCTGATAACATTATATTGCTAGCCAAAAACAGTGAAACAACTACTGAAAAAGGTTAAAGGAGAAAGTACCAAGCAGGATTACAGCTGAACATCAAGAAGACAAAAGCAATGAGCATCTTCTCCAAAGCAAGGTACTGTTAGCACCTAATATGGCTACCAAGTCAAATTTAGATAAGCTAGAATCAGGGAAGACAGCACACATTTAGGAAGAATATCCCTTGGTAGAACAACCCTTGGTTAACAAGGAAGTTCTTTAACGTCATCCTTAACACTATTTCACTCCCTTATATGTTTGGGAAACAGCCTCCTGGGAGGAGACTATTCAGGGCCCTGTCTGTCCAGGTCCACCCTGATTGGCCCTCCCCCTCCAGCTCCCTCCATGCCTGCTAGAAGCCTTGTGGCTGCGGCCTCCATTATCACCCATGAGAAGAGAGGCAATGACAGGGCTTTGCAGCCTGCAGGTACACTTCTGCTGGGAGGGAGCTGGGGGGGGGGAATTGGAGCCTCCCTGCGGGCCGCAAAGCCTGTTGCCACCGGTGTGGGGGGATTAACTTCCACTACCCTTAGCCTGGGAAGCGCTCTCACCATGGCAATAGTGCTTCCTGGGCCAAAGGTAGCCTCCTGCAGCAGTGCCGCTGCCAAGGGCGGGGGCTTTCCACTCCCTTTAGCCTGCTTTGCGGGCCAAAGGGAGCCGCATCCACCCTCTCACGCCCTCTTGCCTGCCGCCCCTTTCAAAGCCCCTTTAAAAAATGGTCTGATACTTGTATTAGAATAAATGAAAACTAGGCCGCAATTAAATAGGTCATGCCTAACCAGATAATTATTTTTTAAATTGAACCCAATTTTGAAAAAAGCAGCAGATATTCCTTTAAAAAACTCCAAGACTTCTAGGTCGTATAGCATTTAAATGACACATTTGGCTCCTCAATACTATTTATAAAGTATGGTCTGCAATCATCTTATAATTGCATTAATTCATGGGTGTTGCTTGCTGCACTCATATTCAATAAGATACTTTGCCCTCTTCATGCGATAAATATTTTGTAAGCGTTGATAAATGTAGCTTTATTGCCAGCTGAGGAAAATTAATATAGAGCCACAATAATAAATGCATCCAGCATAATAAACAGTAAGCAGGTAAATAATTGATTGTTTTCACTATAAAATGAAGTCAACATAGCTTTCCAGATTGTGCGGCATCTTTCTAGAACAATAAATTAGAGGACAGTTTTTTTTTAAGATCTAGCAGTGTGATTATTTGTTTTACTAATCCTTATAAATCTAATAATGTAAAGTTGCATTATAGAGATAAAAATACATCACATTTGTTAAAAGAGGATTTGTGATTTGTTCACTGTTTGCAGTAGCCCAGAATATATCTTATACATTTTATGAGAGAGTTCCTGTAAATTAAACCTTACTATTCTAATGACATGTTGGCATCAAGAAAAGTGCTCAAGGTCTTGAAAGCACATCCTTGAGTCAGAGTAATCATTTATCGTAAAAAGAAGATATTTGCTCCTCCCCCCACTTCCTATGTATAGTGAACTCTCTGCAAATAGTTAGCAATCAGTTATCTCCCATGACCTGTTAATGGACTTCTTACAATTCTGTTCCTTAATACTCATATAAACAACATATATGGAAAGAAGAATACAAAACATAATTTTTGGAATCATATTTTAATTTGTCCTACACTAACAGTTTAATATATAATCAAGACAAACACAAGGATGTTCTTTCCCCAAAAAAACTGTCCCCACAATGAAATTTGTCTCCTCCAAAATACCTGGGGAGACAAAGACAAAGGCATTTTTCTCCAGAAAGGTAAAATAATACTCAGGATGGGAGTATTTAAAAACTAGGTTCACTGAATCACTAAAACTGTAGTGGTCATGGACAATAAGAATAGATAGAGAAACATAAGATTTGTACAACTGACTGAGAGTAGACGAAAAAAGTCTTATTTCTAAAAAGCAGCAAGCAATAGGAAACTGTCAAAAGCAAAGAAGATGAGAATGTTTCATGTTTATAAATCTATGCACATTAACACATCAGTAAGATAGGGGGAGTATTTTTTAAGTCAGACTGTGGAAAAGGAAATTACAGAATCACAGCTGAACTAATGTGTCTTCACTGGTCAGAAATAGAAACAAAATGTAGAAAACAGTAGCAGGACAGAGTTCTTTGAAGGTGTTGCTGGAGCACATAATTTGCCTTCACATATTAAAGAAGCAAGATTTAGAGTAACACACATATATGCAGGTTTGATAAAGAAGAAGAGTTAGTTTTTATACTTTGGTTTTCACTATCAGAAGCAGGGCTGGATTTATCATTAGGCTAACTAGGCTGAAGCCTAGGGCCACCAAATCTAGAGAGCCTCTTCCAGCCATGAGGCCATTCTGCACGACTTAAATGTATCAGAAGTCTTTGGTAAACGCTACAAATTCAACGTTCCGCATGACGGCGCACACAATCTGCAACACTCCGGCAAAAATCGTTTCATTGTAGCGCTTTTGGGGAATCGGGAAAAATAGATTCCCTCTGAAAAAACCACTACACTCTAAGCACAAGCTGCAACACATCAGCGAAAGACATGTGTGTTCTCAAAGTAGCGGTAGAAAGAATGTCCCTCCCCTGCTCTCGTCCCCAAACTTATGGAGAAGCAATCGCCATTTTTTCCCCCTTAGACCGGGGAAAGCAACGAACGAGCAAGGCTTCTCTGGCTAAAGTCCGTCCACAGAAGTACTTAACAGTGAAACAAAGCTCCCTATTGCAAGTGTCTTTAAAGTTCCCAAGCACAATACAGCCTCTTGTTCGACACTGCCCGTAATTTTGGCCACAAATTGCGCCCATGGGGGGGGATTTATTTTTTTACTTGAGGAGCGTGTAAACGATTAAGCGCCAGCTACTATGCCAGCAAAAAAGGTATTTCCAAAATGATTGAACAAAAATTAGTTGCAACTGGTGTATCTGTGTTTTAAAAAAAAACAGTTCTTAAAGGGAAAGGGTTTTTTCGGGAGCATGAACACAACAGCCTATTGGCTGTTCCATTTGATTGATGGACAGGGGCAGGAAGAAGCGCAGAAAAATCTCACTTCCTTTGTTGCGATTCCAGCAAGACCGGAAACATGTGGAGAATGAATACAACGCTACTGGGACTTCAATATTCCACTAAAATTAAAGATATGAGGAATGACGAAATTCCACTATTTAATATAGCGTTTCTGCATTCTGAAAACATTTGGCAACATTGGTCTTTGTGCAAAAAGGCCCATGGTGTATAATATTTTTGACACTTTCATAGGCCATTTTTACACATGCTATCCATAATGCACTTCTTTAAACAACCCTTTAGCAATTTTCCTTGCACTCCATTTCAGAATAATACTGTCTTAAGCCAATAACTCAACCCTAGTGCAACCCATGTCATTTTCATTTTATATTCCATTTTAATTTAGGATTAGGCCTAGGGAGCAAAAGGCCACAGGGGCAGTTGGTAAAGTTGCTCAGATATATTGTTAGCTGCAAGAGCCTCACCTGAAGATAGTATATCAAGTGAGAGTATTTAATTTTTTCTTGAGCTAAAAGACCACTCAGGAGAAAAAATGGCTGATTTAGTGTTTAACCAGTTAATTGCAGAGCTTGAAACTGACTTTAGAAAATGCTGAGAGCAATTTTATGATAATGCCAAAAATATGGCTGGCAGATACAACAGTATGAAGCAAAAAAAATCATCAAACACTCCCCCTTTGCTAGGTTTATTCCATATATGGTCACTCTTTAAATTTGGTGGGTTGTTCAGTTCTTGATTGCTGTCTTGATGCACTGAACTGTTTTGGCAATATCAATAACATTTATACCTTCTTTTCATCCTTCACAAAGAGATGGGCCATTCGAAAATCATTTTTGCAACCTCAGTTAAAAGTGCTTAAATATTTGTCAAACACTATTGTAAATTTACAAATCTTAAAGTATAAATCTTAACCATTAGTTAGTGCCTTTAATATTTCTGAAAAGGCACTAAGGGCAGAGCGCTGTCCGAGTCAGTGTCCAGGTCATGTCCGGTGTCCGGACACTGCTTCTGGCAGCACAGGCCAATCTGGGAATGCCAAGCAAAGCTGGGCGTACCTGGATTGGGTCAATCCATGGATTGCCCGCCCCTAGGAGCTGGCAGCGAGGCACAATGACTGCCTCGTCGCCAGATGCTCCCTGGTGGCACAGCGATGTGGACCATGCTGCCTTGCCCAGCCCACTGGTCCATTAGGCTGGTGGCAATGCTGATTCTCCAGCACACATGCCATGGAGGGGATGCCCAAGTGCCACAAATCACCCGCCGCTGGAAATACACATAAAATTATTCCCATAGAATGGAATGGAATACTTTCAAATATATAAAACTGTAAGAAGCTTGCATTCTTCAGGTAACACTCTATGTCACTATATTCAGTATTTAACTCATAAAAACAATTGTTTACTTATGATATACTAAAAACAAGGGAAGTGTGATGAAACAAAAAGGTAAACGCAAAATTTTAAAATGCACAATATTTTCATTCCCTAATTTACTACAAACATCAGTGCATTGCTCAACAACCCACTATAGCATTTCAAAAATCCAAAGTTCTATAAAAATCTGTAAAAATTGTTTCTACATAAGGATATCTTCGTATATATGCTGGACCGTAATAAATAACTAACTACATCTCCGTGCATTCTAATTTTTTCACAAAACAATTTTGTTATAAACTTGCACGAATATATTTTCAAGTTGAGCAAGTAACCTATACTAATACATTCCTTTCATCAGATATATTTCTACGAAAAGGAATATGTAAGTTAAATTTAGTTCTATGGATCCAGTTCACTGGGAATAGTGAAACATCCTTAGTCCTCTACAACAGGGGTAGTCAACCTGTGGTCCTCCAGATGTTCATGGACTACAATTCCCATACCTATATAGTTATGTACTATCAAAGCCCACTTGGAATTACTGTCCAGAAACAAAATCAAAACATAATATGGATTATTTATCATCATCTCCATTGATCATATTTATTTCTACCTTTTCGGGAGGTGGTGGTGGTTTAAATCTCCTCGAACAAATCAAATATATGTCAGGTGCTGGCTTGCCATTTTTCAGTTCAGGGTCATCCCCCAACATAACATGGTGAAATAATTTAAAGAAATCTTTGTGTTGACGCGTTTTTAACTCAAATGGCTCTCGAGATGAACTGCTGGCAACAGCTATGGGTATACTGTGTTGATGCAGATGATGGACTAGTTTTTCAGCTCCTGTGAAACAAAGAGGTATGAACATGTACTATATATTTGCTTGAGTAGAACTAGAGGAGCATAGTGAATATTTATGATTTCTAAGAACTCCTATTCTAAACCTCCTGCAAAGCATAACTCAGGGGTAGTCAAACTGCGGCCCTCCAGATGTCCATGGACTACAATTCCCAGGAGCCCCTGCCAGCATTTGCTGGCAGGGGCTCCTGGGAATTGTAGTCCATGGACATCTGGAGGGCCGCAGTTTGACTACCCCTGGCATAACTAATTTGATTCTTAGAAGTAATTTGCATGGAGGAGAGAAAGAGAGTCCCTTGCTCAGCATCACTCAGATATCTTCCTAGCTAACCAGAATCTTCAACAGTAGTCCTCAACATCACTCAGATAGCTTCCTGGCTAACCAGAATCTCTGATCACAATCTTAAACATTGCTCAGATGGTTACCTATCTAATCAGAGTCACAGTCTTCACAAGCTGGCTTAGAAATAGTTAGCCATTTAACTTATCAAGAAATCTTGGCCAGTGATAAGTCAAATATTGTTAAACTAGTTTCAAAGCCCCTTTATAAAAAGGGGTTTTGAAAGGGGAGAAGGCGCGTGAGTCCAGCAGGGAGGGAACCCCCAGCAGCCGCGCTTCGCGCGACTGCTGGGGGTTCCCTCGGGCGGCGGTCTGACGCTGCGAGAGGCGCTTTGCGCCTCTCGCCGCGTCAGACCGGCAGGGAGGGAAGCCCCAGCAGCCGCGCTTCGCGCGACTGCTGGGGGTTCCCTCGGGCGGCAGTCTGACGCTGCGAGAGGCGCTTTGCGCCTCTCGCCGCGTCAGTCCGGGAGCAACTGCGAGCCGCGCTGCGCGCGGCTCGCAGTTGCTCAGGCTGGGAGTCGGAGGGACCAATCGGCAGGCGCTTCGCGCCTGCCGATTGGTCCCTCCGATTGTCTGTCGTGAGGAAGGGTCCAACCCGGACCCTTCCTCATCACGGACAAAGCCCACCTCTAGGGGGCTTAATGAATTAGTCCGTGGCGCCCGTGGCGCCACGGGCTGTTTAAAGATAATGGCTAAACGTTTAGAGCAGTAATTTAGCTTATCTATAACAAAAATGGGGACTTTAATGATAATATCCCAATTAATTGATAGGAAACAATTTTAAACTATTACAATAAATTATTATTTGTAGTTAATAATACTATACAAATATATATTGTGTAACTGATAGAAGACTATGTAATTCTCGGCTTCTACTTGGGACAACCAGGACAGGCTTAATAGTTACAAACTACATTTAAACAAAACTAAACAATTACCAATTATTAAATGAAATACAGTTTCTCAAGATATGCATACATGTATGTGGATTCACAATAAATCCTTCAAGATGTACTTTTGATTTTAGATGACATGAGTTCAAACGCAGTTCAAAAGATAAGATGCTAGCCATGTAATAATATTTTTCATACTGGAATATTTGATCTTGATTGTGGCACTATTAAATAGGTTTCCATCTCTGCCCTTTTAGCACCCAAATAAGCAAACATAAAGTCTTGTTTTCTAGCAAAACAGAATATACCTATTCAACTTTTTGTAAAATATTCCTGTAGTAGATACTTCTATGGCCTCAGACTTTAAAAAGTTCTGGGACTCTTCAGGCACCTGGATCTCTCCCACTTCTTATTTGTCTGTCATTAATTTCTCCTCCCTTTACTGGGTGTGTGTGTTCATTGTCTTCTTCCTAGCTGCCTTGAAGGCCCAGATTTCTTGTAGTGGCTTTCCTGGCAAGTAGAGGGTGGGTATAATCTCCTCTCTCATGGTTTTACATAATAATAAGGGCAGGGGAGATGCCTGAGGGCAACCCCAATTTAAATGCCCTTGAGGGTCATCATTGCCATATGGAACTGTACTTTTATTCCCCAGGAAGCTGCTTGAGGCCACCCTGTCAGCAGGGGCTCATTCTGCCAGCAAAAAAGGGAAAAATGAATGGGGGCAATGATTTTAAATGTTAGGATTCTGCTTACATACTTGTATGTGGTCCCCAGTCCCCGGGAGGCACGCCTGGCCTCAACCAGGTGGAATGAGCTCCTGGAAGAGCTGAGGGCGCTGACGGAGCTATCACAGTTCCATAGGGTCTGCAAGATGGAGCTCTTCTGTCAGGCATTTGGTTGAGGCCAGGCTAGGAAGATTGGGTCCCTGTCATGAACCGCATAGTTCCTGACCCCCGTCCTTTGTTTCTCTTTGTTCATTTAAGCTCCAGGATCTCCCTCTTGGTTGTGGCGCCTCCATGGGTCCTCTCCGCTGTGCCCCTCCCATCCTTTCCCTGCATTTCAAAGGTTTATTCCACTGTACCTTCTTATCATTCCTCTTCAAGGTTGCCTTCTCCTGCTAAGTAGTTTAAATAACAGATGGCCAAAGGAACAGGCACCTCTGAGATCAGAGAACACTACTGCTCTTTTCCTGTGTGAACTCAAGCTCCCACCAAAAACCTATTCCCTGCTCCCCTCTTCAAGCCCAGGTATATAATCTATGTGAACCCCAATCCCGGTGTCTCTGTCAAGACTCTTGCCTGTGAGCATATGCAAAGTGTAGATCCTGAATTTTCTCCAATAAAGGACTTTTGCTTAAAGCTTCAACCTAGAGCTCACAAGTGATGTCTGTATAGTAATTCTGTGGGGGCCTCAACCACTTGGTTCCTGACAGTCCCTCTCTGTATAGGCCCAATGTGCTGGTTCTCTGGGCAGGAGTCCCCCTCCAGAACTGCAGTATAGGACTGAATGTGCTATGGTTAGGTGTGCGTAAGAAGGGAGGGGAGGTTTTAGGCTGGGTTTTGCCACTGGTTATAGGGTTGTATATTTTGTAATTGTATTTTATGTTTTTTTTATAAACTGCCACGAGCCAGCATGACTTGGGGTGGCAGTGATTATAAAAAAACAAAGAAACAAAGAAATACGTTAAAAGGACAATGTTTTATTACTTTCTTAGTGAGACTATTCAGCACTACATGGTGTGACTAAAAGCGACTGTTGATTTGGGTTGTTTTCAGGCCAGGCACTTACTGAGTCACCAGTATTTCGCTTCCCTCAGCTAGTCCTCTAAAATGCTTTCTCATTTGCACTAGGCAGAAACAGTGGAAGGCACTTGAGGTGTTTCCCATGTCTCGAAAATGTGGCAGAAAATGACATAAAAGATGTTTCTATCTAAAAGTCCCCCCCCCCCCTGCCTTTGGAGAAGGCGGAAAATACAAAATGTCACCTCAAACTTTCTTTTCCTAGACTCCTTGATCCTGCCATACCTGAGTGCTCAGAGATAGGGGGAAAGATAACTTAAACATTTCAAGAAAGATATAGGGTCTGTATGCTTGGTTATCTACAGCCTGGGGGGTAAAGTGCTCAGCTAGGAATGGTCACCTGTCTATGAACTTATGGAGTCCTCTGTGAATGTCCCAGTAACAGCATTAATATGTTCCATCTTCAATAACATCACATAATAGGAAGTGTAAAACAATATTCTGTGTTATGTACTTGTCTTTATATCACAATACCAATGGGATTATTGAACAATATTTATTCCTCTATTCTTGCAGGATGACTCAATATAATGTTTCATTAAAGTGGCAAAGTTCCTTCAAACCATCCATGGCACACAGAAAACAGCCATATATAAGGGGGAAAAGATCTGTAGACAATTATTAAAACTGACAGTATTAAGTATTACAGTTTCTACATATTTCAATAGTTGAAATACAACCTGGCATCAATGCACACGTGGGATATAAGCTTTTCAGCTTAATTTCACATTCATTCACTATTTCTTCTTTGGTGATTGGAAGGCCTAGGATATTTCGTATGATCTCTGCTCCATCCAATTGTCTTCTACCCATAACTGAAGATTTCAACTCCCAAGTGAAGGTCTTTCCGTAGTTTTCACAGATTTCTTTATACACAGTAGTACAAAAACATTCAGTATCTGGTAAAGAAAGAAAATTAGCATTATTAATATACTGAAAGTCTCTGATCTGTTAAAATTCTAACTTATTTGAACACTGATGTCCAGGATTCAAATGTAATGAATTATAATAATAGAACTTTACTTAAAAGACCTAAACATTATTATCCTAACTTTGGCTCAAAGAAATTAGTATTAATACCAGCAGAAGACCCATAAGGGCTTATGTGTGTGTGTGGGGGAGGGATCTCATTTTTCCTCTCCTGTTATTTCCTCTTTCCCTTCTATGAAAGCTCCTATAGACTCTCCCCCTCTTTCCTATTTCCTTCTGTTCTTATGTCCTTCCAACCCTTTGGCCAATCTATCTTTATATGCCTCATCTATAACTTTCCCTACTCCCTCCCCCAACCTATCTCTAGGAAACTCTGGCTAAGTTGTTCAGTTGAATCTAGCCAATTTGTATAATGGGAAACCCACACAATGTGAACCCTCTCAATTTGTCTGCATCCTTTTTGAAGTGTGGCCTCCAGAACTACACACAGTATTCTAGGTTTTCTAGCCAGTTCCTTATACACTTAAATATCTGAAAATTCAGTCTACAGTCCTCCACTTTATCCATCAGATGTTCATGGGAAACTTCGTCAGAAGCCTTACTGAAAATTAGGTAAACAACATCCACTGAGTTTCCTCAATCTAATAAGCCCATCATTAGGTCAAAGAAGGAAACCAGGTTGGTCTGGCAGGACCTGTTGGAGACAAATCCATGCCGACTTCCCCAGATCACAAATTGTACTCTGGATGATTGCAGATTGCCCCCTTTGAAATCTGCTCTATTATCTTCCCTGAAACTGAGGTCAGATTCAGTGGCCTGTAGTTGCCTGTGTGTTTTTTGAAGACTGGGATAACTTTCGCTTTCCTCCAGTCTTCTGGCAGCCCTCCAGTCTTCCAAGAGGTCCTAAAGATGATGGATGAGGATTCCACAAGCTCTCCAGGAAGTTCTTTGAGCACTCTTGTGTGCACACCATCTGGCCCAGGGAATCTGAATTCATCTAGTGCAGTCTGGTGGCTATCAACAACTTCCCAGACCATATCAATCTGCCACCCAGACACTATACCTTGCCTATATGTGCCCATATTCTTCCCAGAAAACACAGAGGCAATATAGGTACTAAGTCTTTCTGCTCTCTCTGTACTCTCTCAGAGTGTCTCCATCTTCACCAAACAGCGGGCCTATTGCCTCTTTTACCTTATGTTTGCTCCTCACATATCTGAAAAAGCTTTTCTTGTTATAGTGGGCCAGTCTCAGCTCACTCCCAGGTTTTGCTGAGGGCTGACCTCAGTACATAGTAACTAAAGAATTCTCCCTAAGTCATGCTTTGAAAGAAAAGGCAGCAAGAACAAACTATTTCAATAAGCAAACTAGCTTATTTATGAGGATTTTTCCAAAGCATTTCTATGTTAAAACATACAGATTCTGGACAACAGAAGACATTATTTAATCTTCTTCCTGTATCTTGTTTGTTACTTTTTAGTTAGCATTCTCGATTAACTCCCCCCCTCCCCCAGGTTTGTGAGGATTTTAATGGTAAGGGATCCAAGAAGCCTATTGGACGAACAGAAAACTTCAGGAGGAGCTAAGGAAGCAAAAGGAAATGTTCAAGAAATGGAGACAAGGACAAACCTCAGTCTAAAGAAGAGAATCTGCAGGTTTCTTCATAACAATAGTTTGTTCAAGTATAACTAGAAAAATCCTTAACAAATAGGGAAAAGGCATATCAATGCAGATAAAATTTCCTATACTAAGTAACTGAACTGGTGGTGGAAAGACCTGTCAAATCATAGCTGACTGATCACAGAGAGTTTTAAGACAAAAAATATTTACATGTCGTTGCCTGCTTCTGCATAATTACCCTGAACTTCCTTGGTGGCCTCCTATCCTAATACAAAGCAGAGTCAACATTGCTTAGCTTCTGAGATGATCAGGCAAGTTAGGGCAGGTATCTATAGTATGATTTAAAAACGTCTACAACAGCACCATATAATGTATGTGAAAAATTTAAGTTTATCTTGTACATATTTGTTATACATTATACAAAAATGAATGTTTTAATTGGAATATATATTGAACAGGACATCTGGCTCCCAAGGTATATCATCATGTATTCCAATTATATTATAAAATAATTTAATTTTCAAGCCTTTAAGAAGCTTTTAAAAAAGTTGTTTTAAAAGATAATGCATTTTTAATTATATTATCAGTGGCATCTTTACATTTGCATTTATTTCCATTATAACCCCCAAACCTATAAAACAGAGTTGTACTTACCTGTAACTGCTGTTCGTCAAGTGGCTTTCTGTGCAGGCATCCAAAGGACTGTGTTTTCGCAGGCCTGCCACAGAGAGGAGCTAGCAAGCTTTAAAAAGTGGAAATCAGCTCTCAAGACTGCACCCCTCCCCTCACAGTCCCCTCACCGTTTCCGCATTAGGAGACAAACCTTAGAATCATAGAATAATAGAATAAAGGTCATCTAGTCCACCCCCCTGCACTATCCGCACAAACGTATCACTCATCCACTGTAACCTGCCACCCCATTAAGCCTTCACAGAATCAGCCTCTCTGTCAGATGGCTATCTAGCCTCTATTTAAACATTTCCAAAGATGGAGAACCCACCACCTCCCGAGAAAACCTGTTCCACTCAGGAACTTCTTCCAGATGTTGAGACGGAATTACTTTTGAATTAATTTCATCCCATTGGATTTGGTCTCTCCCTCCGGGGCAAGAGAGAACAATTCTGCTCCATCCTTTATATGGCGTATTATATGGCAATATTTGAAGATGGTTATCAAATCCCCTCTCAGTCGTTTCCTCTCCAGGCTAAACAGACCAAGCTCCTCCTGGGAGCTTCATACGTCTTGGTCTCGAAAACCCCTCCTTTGTTGCCCTCTTCTGGACACACTCCAGTTTGTCTTCAACTGTGGTGCCATTGTTTAAGCCTCAATTTGGATTTCCTTTGGATTCAGCAAATCAACTCTAGCATTTCTGCATTTGGGCTTTCCTCCGCTTATTTCCCAGGCTGAAATTCGCAACATGTTTTCTGCATTGATTCTGATGGAGGCAGTCTCCCATCATAATTTGTTCCGTTCTTTCAAAAAAATTGTGTTTTGCAAAATGGGCTTGCTTGCACCTCCCCCCCCCCATTGTAGCCCTTGATTCCACCATTCTGAGCACTTGATCACCTGCTACCTTCCTTCCAAAGTGTCCCAGATATAATAAAAAAACCCTCTGGGTTATAGTGTTATAATGCTGTTTCTATTGTTTAAAAAAGCAGTTTTACACAGCAGTGTTATGTTATAATGTTATAATGCAATCACCCCATTTTTTTTAAGGCAGAATTTTTGGAATGGAGGGAGGGGGAGAGAGGGAAGCCAGCGATGAGGAAAGGGGCATTTCTAAATAACTTGGAAAAACCGAACTGTACACATTTCCACATTGGGCAGCCAAGAATTAGACCCCACTTAAAAAAATGTAAACCAGTTTTCAGGTGATTCCTTTGCTGTGGGGCAAGTGAGGGGGCAATCTGGGACTGCACCCACAGAAACACATTTTATTGTGGAAACAGATTAAAAAGTCCACCCTTTACAAATGCAATCCGAATGATATCCCTAGTGCAGAAACAGTCAGAGATAGTCTGCCCCAAAGTCACTTGATGTGGGAGGGGCTAGCACTCTCCCTACAGTTCTCTTCTTATCACCATCTTTAAACCGCTCCCGTGGAGCGGAATAAATAAAAGGCTAAGGGCTCCTGGGGAGGAGTTAGGGCGGGACCAATCCGGGATAAAAACTCGGAGGGGACCAGGGGCCAAGTGGCCAATTGGGAGGCGCGTATAGCGCGCCTCCCTATTGGCCACTTGGCCTGCCCTGGATTGCTCGCCCAGATGCTTCGGCACCAGGAAAGGAGCAGGGCCGCAGCGGTGAAGACGCGGCAGCACTTCTCCTTTCCCGGCGCCGAAGTATCGCCCTTGCCTACGGAGAGCCCAGCCTACCAAGAGCCCTGCCTACGGTGCATGACCGACCGCCCGCCACCAACGACCACAGCCGACTCCCAGAGACTGCCACGCCGCCGCATGCTGCCCCGCACCGCCACGGTAAACTTAACCACCCCTAAACCCCCCAGGCCCCCCAAACACCCCGCTCCCTGGCGCGGGGTAAACCACCCCTAACCCCCCAGGCCCCCCAAACACCCCGCTCCCTCCACCCTTCAAACACTCCCCCACAGCTATCCGGACGCCTTGCTGCCTCGCTGCCCCACCCTCAGCTCGCGCTGCCCGCACACTCCCTCGCCTGACTGCCCCCTTGCTCCGACTTACCCATCTAATCGCATCACCCTTTCCCACCCATCCTGCCCGTGCCTCGACAAGGCCGCGGACAGGCCGCGAGACCCGCCCAGCAGCCGAAAAGAGCTTCCACTGAATCACGCATGCGCGGCAATCCGCACGTGGGTCGTTCCTCTCCCCCATGGCCGCCCCTCTGCTCCGCCCACTCCATACACCAGGCATGCGCCGACTGAGGCGCATGCCTGGTCCCGTCCCCATCGACCGCTGACCACCCACCCACTCCCGCGCTGCCTGTGACCCCTGAGACAGCCGACGACGTGACGCTTGCCCCCGCAATGCTCCGAGGTAGCCTCTGCCACCCCTTCGAACCCTGCCCAGCACCAACCGACCGCGCTCCGCTACGGCGCCACAAACGCCCAGCCCCACAGCCGCCCGCACCCCGACACTGCCCCGTCTACCGCCAAGGATGCTCCTGCACCTGGGAGAAGCCCCGGGCAGGCTCCGAGGTGGGGGTGGTGGATCTCCGCCTTCTCCCGGCTGCTGGAGCGGCTGCGCCGTCTCGCGCCAGGCCGCTCCTGTTGCCTCGAGAAGCCCCGGCAATGCTCCGGGGTGCCGCGCCGCCTCTCATGCTTCTCCCGGCCGCTGCCTTGGCCTCGAGAAGCTCTGGCCATGCTCCGGGGTTGGCCGCCCGATCTCCGCCCGTCCCCCCCCCCTGAGAAGCCTTCGCTCTGCGAAGGCTTCCCCGGGGACGGGGGCCCAGCGCCCATTTTATTCAGAATAAAATGGGCTTAATTTCTAGTGTTAGATATAAACAATGAATACAGCTAATGCCCACAGCAGGGAAAGTAGGGAGGGTTGTGTGCCTACACAGAAGACCACTTGATGAACACGAATTGCAGGGAAGTGGAACTGCCACATATTCAGTAAACCTTTCCAGGCCTGTCAAGAAATCCCAGGTTTTCACAAACTCCTAGATGAGAATGCCTAGTCTAAGATCATGTCAGCAATTAGTCAACTTTATATTATAAAATGACAGAATGATAAAAAATACAGATACTATACTCATACTGATATGAGAAGCACAAGAGGACTGACTGAGGAAAACCTAAGTGCATTTCCTGTGTAATCATTGGTTCCCCAAAAGCACAAGATTTATATATCACAAGGTTTCTCAGTCAGCATAAATTCAAGTGGCTTGGCTGTGAAAGGTGCTAAGATTGAAACAAATTCCATAACCTTATTCACTTGGCACTTCTTCATGATGCTCTCAACAAGCTTATGGGAAGAAGAATTGGCAAGATAATGATTAAGATGTCTCTGAGTTCTTATATCTGAAATGCTGAGAAAGCTTTGCTGCTTCCTAAAAGAATTTCTGATCTGTTTACAGTGATACACTCTATCAACTGTTAACTTTTCAATAATATGCAAAAATACAGATACAAAGATAATAATGATATAGAAATTATGTTATTGAAAGCAGATCATTTATTTTGTAAGCATATCTCTTTCCATCACCAGTGTGTATTTTCATTTTTTGTTCAGGAATGCCTATAATAAATGGATACTGAACATTTTTAAAAGTAACAATTTAACAATGAAAAAACTTACCTAAAGGAAGACACTGCACTTAAGTATCAACCAATCTTTCCCAGAAGTACACACATCAATTAATTTTTTTTACAAAGTATTTGGGAAAAGCTCTATAGAAGTACGAGAAATTTGTGCTTCTTGAATGCCAACCAAGTAAAAGCTTTTTGTATATCTGGCAAATCATTCCACATTAGAGGACCAGTAACAGAGTATGTATGATTCTTTGCAGAGAGTGTAGGCACCAACCAACAAACTATCAGGTAGGAAATATCGACCTTCAGATACATGGGCTCAGCACTGAATGGAACCCAGAAGTTGCAACCCCTTCAACACTGATATAATTTTGTTCATAGGTCCAAGCTGTCATATCTGACACCACCTAAACTTCTGAACTGACTTCAACAGCTGTCCATGAAAAGTATATTTCAGATATTGAGCCAATAAATAAGAGTAGCATGCATAGAACTTAATGAGTCTAGAAGATAAGATAATGTCCAAATGAGATGTTACATAAAAAGACATTTGTGCTACAACTCCAACCAGCAATAAATAAATAATTATATTTTTATATGGTCAGTTAAAGTAAGTTATATTAAAAGTATCAGGCAAAAACAAAGAATTTTGATAATCATCATCACCATCTCATCTCATCATCACTATATATAAATCCCCAAATGCATCATTCCATATCTCTGATAGAAGCCCTCTGAGTCTGATTAGACAAAATCCCTGAAAGCATTGGACAACATTTCCAGCAATCTCTACCTGACTTCCAAATGATGTCACAATATAGCATGGTCTACTATATCATACCACTGACATATCCAACAGCATGAAAAATCCCTATCAATTTTCAAATACAGCTTCAAACAATTTTCAAACTCACCATAGAAAGCAATGTTTTTTTCTATCATGTAATCGGGATTGAAGATAGATTGAATGGTCCCAAGACAGAAATGTCATTCAGGTTTTACTGAAGCTGCTCTGCCACTTCCTAGTCAATCATCTTGCACTCAAAAGGAAGATGTGAAATGGGACTATAAATGGCTACCCCTACTAAGGCAAGAAATACTTATTAAAATCATAAATCCTCAATAGTTGCCTTTAAATGTTTGAGGAAATTCCTGCTTATTATAGATATTCTGGGGACACAGGCATCTGCACAGAATGCAAAGATGGTCTTGAGCAAGGCTATTCAAAGGCAGTCCACAACTGAGGCTACTGGCATCAAGATGCTGATATCTGGTTTCAGGGAACGAAGAAGTATGTTGAGTTTTTCAGCCTTTTGGGCAGTGGTCCTGGCATAGCTCTAGGAACTGAGCCCTCATTTGGATCAAACTTATCATTTGGATCTGAGACCAATGATGAGAGAATAAATGTATACAAAAGTAAAACATTTGGGTAGATAAGGAATATTTCATGCCAGTAAGTTATGTAGACTGCATTCCAGCTTTCTATTACAAACATAGATGACTAAATGTCCTAGTAAAACTGCACCATGTGACCTAATCAATCTGTTTCCTGATATATACTGCATTTACTAGAATGTACACCCATACAAACCTCTTCATGTTCCAAAAACTAGAATAGAAAATCCAGGATACTCTAAATAAAGCAGATATGCTTCACTTAAGTAATCAAATAATCAAATTGGTAGATCCAATTTAATTGTGTTATTTCAAGAGGAGTTTGATTAAGGAGTTGTTAGATTGCTACAGTAGATTATATGATTAACGGGGTTGCACTTACCTGTAACCATTGTTCATTGATGTCTTGTGTGCAGACACACATTGGGACTATGCAAGTGCAGGCCAGCCATGGAAAGCTTTCTCCCAGACCAGTCGAGAGCCCAGACCAGAACGATCCAAGCCTACTTCTGAAGACGGAAGGCTCACAGCTGAGACAACACCCCAATCTGGCCCCAGAACAGCTAGCCACAATGATCCACGCAACAGTCACCTCTACACTGGGCTTCTGTAATTCGCTCTACTCAGGCTTGCCCTAAGCCTTGATCTGGAAACTACAGCTGGTCCAAAACGCAGTGGCCATGGTCCTCACAGCAACACATTAGAGGTCCCACGTCTGGCCCATTATCCATCAACTACAGTGGCTGCCAGCTGAATTCCAAATCAGGCTAAAGGTTCTGGTAATTACCTTTAAGGCCATACACGGTCAGGGCCCAGTGTACCTGAGAGACCACCTCCCTGCGTATGCCCCTCAAAGAGCTTTACGTTCCACCACCATCAACCAGCTAATGATCCCTGGCCCTAAAGAAGCCCGCCTGGCCTCAACTAGGGCCAGAGCCTTCTCTGTCCTGGCCCCTACCTGGTGGAATGATAGCTTTTGAGGCCATAGGACAAACGAGGAGCTGTTGAAGATGCAACTGTTCTTCGTGGTGGTGAAAAAGGAACAGAGCCAAAACACGTTTGGTCTAATGCAGCGGTTCTCAACCTTGGGGTTGTGACCCCATTTGGGGTCACTTGGCCCTTGCCTTGGGTCACCAGGTTGCCCACTGCAGCGTATGGAGTTGGCTGGTGGCTGTGGGCAGCAGGCAGAGGAGGCAGCCAGCAGAGGGCAGCAGCTGGCGGAGCCATGGCGAATGGCTGCCTCCACTACACCTCGCTTGTTGTGTGCATGTGCACATGCACGCCATCTGTGCGCATGCTGCTGCCACCACCGCACCATCCACCGCCGAAGTTGGGGTCACGACGAAGAAAAGTTTAGGAACCGCTGGTCTGATGGTTATTTTGTGTATATGCAATTCACATGTATCTGGATATAATGTGATACTAACTTAAGATTTTTATTCAAATGGGTAGCCATGTTGGCCTGAAGCAGCATAACAAATTTAGAGTCCAGTGGCACCTTTTACCAACAAAATTTTATTCAAGGTATGAGCTTTAGTGTGCACATACACTTCCTCAGATACAATATCATGGAAGTGTGTGTGCACATGAAAGCTCATACCTTGAACTTCGTTGGTCTTAAAGGTGCCTAAATATTTTTTCAAGATTTTTACTTGTTTTTAATCTATATTTACTTTGCACTTTGTAATAAATAGATGTATCTTATTATTTTCTATAGCTGCTCAACTTTCTAGGATCCTGACTTGCTTCTCAGATTGGGTTCCCCACCCACCCACCCCCCTTTTGCTGTTTCCTAGCCTTTCTTAATTTTTTCCCATTGACTTAATATTGTCTCAGAATTAAATCAACAGTTAAATTCTCATTTTTTTAAAAAACAGCCTATTTTCATTATATTTCTAGTGAAGTTATAAAATACAGTTTTTGAAGTTCTTCCCTGCAGCTATCGTTGTTGTAAAATCAGAGTCATTAGTCAAATACTTGAATTATGTTTTTACAGTTTCAATGACTGTCACATAAAACAAAATTACAGTGCAACAAAAGCTGTCACAGAATTTCATTACCAGGGTAAGATCACATATCATGTATATTATGAACAACAGCAGAATTACAAAATGAGATCAAAATGAGATGCTGTTCCCTCATACCATCTGACTAAAGATCCCTGGTTTAAAGTCCAATTTTCTTGAGAAAATCTAAACCAAATTTTGGCCAGACAAAACTGAAGTTGTATTAATGTACAACTCTTCCCACAACAGGCACCGTGTGAGGTGGGTAGGACTGAGTTATTTGAATTCAGGCTTAAGGTTCTGGTTATCACCTTTAAGGCCATACGTGGTCTGGTCCCCGTGTACCTGAGGGAATGCCTTTCTGCCTTCACTCCTCAAAAAGCCTTATGCTCCACTACCTGGGAACTACCTGGTGATCCCTGGCCCCAGGGAAGCTTGCTTGACCTCAGCCAGGGCCAGAGCTTTCTCTATCCTGGCCCCCACCTGTTGGAACAAGCTCCCAAAGATCAGGGAACTTGAAGAGTTCCATAGGGCCTGCAAAAGGGAGCTCCTCTGCCAGGCATTTGGCTGAGGTCGACCTGAACCAAACGCTTCCCACTTCATCAGTATGCGCTAGTTGACGCAACGTTCTTCTCACTGTTCTTCCATTCTACTGTTATTTATTGTTACTACTGAGTTATTATTGTATAAATACTGAGTTATCTGTATTGTTCCTGCTTTATGTAAACCGCCCTGAGCCTTCGGGGAGGGCAGTAGATAAACAGAATCAATAGGCATCAGCAGCTATGCTGTAGATTTAGTGCCTGTTCCTCAAAAACAGCTCCCCCCCCCCCCCGGCCTAGATACCCTCACATCAATTCTCGAAGCCTATGGGGACTGTTGACTATAATAGGAATTGTATGTCCTATCTTTAGGAAACTTTTCCGTGTCTCTCCTGCCTCAGAAGAAATGCAGAAGACCCTAACTTGACAAATATTTCCCTCAGGCTAGCTGCAGTATATGTGATTCTTATAGATCTTTCTTGATGCAGGAGAATCACAAGAAAAGTCAAGTCCCTGCTTGACAAGTTTTCGGTGAGACACAGTATTCTGCATCTTTCTGTATAGAGGAAATATGCAAATAAAATCTCCCAAGCCTGATGGAAACCAAAAGGAGGTTCAAAAAGTAGATAGCCAACTCTTCTGTTAATAGGAGAGGATGATAGGATATCAATTTATTTTCCCTTTACTTTTGCTGTCATGGTTTCCTACTAGAATAAGGGAATCAAAAAGACATCTGAAAGGGGGAGAAAAGTGGCCATATTTTTAATCAGGTTGGTTCTATGTACTACTTTGATAACCACCATGATAAACCTCCAAATCCCAATGCTGTGGAAATATATATTGTTGTCAAATTATGAAGAGCCTGGCATTTAACTGGGAATTATTTTATTCAAGGATCTCATAGACTCATATTTACGTCATTATAGACTTAATTATATAAATGCTTAGGAAAAAATTAACATCTTTATAGCAAAATCAATGCTTGTAAATACATGGACCAACTAAAATAAAATATTCACACCTGCTTTATCTGAAATGCGCACACTCACAAAATCAAGTACTCCTCTTAAAACTATTCAGAAGCACATAAAATTAACATATGATTATTCCTTCTTCCTATCAGTATACTACACAGGAAAATGTGTCACTTTTAAAATATCTAGTTACATATTGCATATGCATTACAGAAATTAAGTTATAAACAAAGGTTTTTTAGCACAATATCTTATAAATCTGACAAAGTAGTACTACAATTAAGGAACTATTTGGGTTTCCAATAAATTTAACTACTTCAGGAAAAAAACATGTTAGTGTTTCCCCACTACGTGAAATATATTCAGTATAAACATTTGTACTGCAGCCTTTTCTCAACATTTTTGCCATTGAGAAACCCCTGAAACATTCTCCGGGCTGCGAGAACCCCTAAAAATAGTAGAATGTGGTTGGGAGGCAAAGCTATGTATATGCCCACACGGGGTCCCTCCCCTTCCCATCCCCTGCAGGCCCATCACTGGCCATTTGGGGAGGAGGTATGGGTGGGATGACATGACCCTATATGGTCATATCACCCTATAAATATTTAACAAATTTAAAAAATATATTAAACATTAATTAACTATGTTGTTTTAGCTATAAGTGCTGGTTGATACGCTAGGGATAAAGAATTAGAAGATTGTAATCGGAACAGAAACCACAAGAAAAATAAGAAATAATTTGTTGTTCCAAAATGGGACACCATTTTTCCTCTGTAAAGGAGCTATAGCTCAGTGGTACAGTGTCAGCTTTTCATGCAACAGGTCCCAGGATCAATACCCAACATCACCAGTTACAAAGATCAAGTTGCAGGTGACAAGAAAGATCTCTGCTTGCCAATACTGACATGCTGGTACTGATAATGCTAATTGTGCTGAACTTAACAGACTGATACCGTGATTCAATGTAAAGCAGATTAATGTGTTGGTTCACCACAAATCTTAGAACTACAGGGCCTAAAGCACAGGGGAATAGGCAAGTGTACCCGGTTTTTCTCATTGAAAAGCAGCATTTTTCTACAAAACAAGCTGAACCAAAATTATCAGAAAATATCAGGCTTATCCAATCAGACATGCAAGTAAACATTGATTTCTCCAAGAATACTAAGTAATACCCCCAATGCATATCATTAAAAAGTCATAATAATCACTACACAGCAAGAACGTGTGTTTGTGTGGGGTAAGGTCAAGGAGGTTACTGGATAGGAACCTGAGCAACAAAGCAAAGGGCAGCTATGAAAATTAGTACAAGACAGAAAGTAACGAAGTAGCAGCTGACAAAAATGCAGTTTTCAATGTGCACAGAAGCATTAACAGGCTTTCATGATAGCCCTGGGTTTCCCAAATTGGGAGTTAATTTTTAATATTTGTTTAACATTTATTAGGTGATATGACCATATATGGTCATGTTAACCCACCCATCCTCCCCAAAAAGCCAATGGTGGGCCTGGAGGGGGTGGGAAGAGGAGGACCCTGGTTGAGTGTGTACACAGCTATGCGTTCCAACTATATTCTGTGCAATAGCACCACTTCTGGGGTTTCTAGAAGCCTGAATAATGTTGCAGGGATTTCTCAATGGTAAAAAAGTTGAGAACGGTTGTTATATAGGTTCACAAGTAATGAGAGACAAATAGGAAGATGTCACACCTCTTTGTTTTTCAATCAATAAAAACATCTTTCCAGGCAACTTTCACTTCTACAATTTTTTAAATGTTTTTAGAACAATAAAAAAGTTTCAATTGTCACTGTTTAGGAATCTATCATAGTTTCAAATGTACCGTTTCCACAAGATTTCAAGGCCTGCTGCAGGTTGGCAACCCTAAGTAACAATGTTAAATTGAAAACAATGCCAGACTATAGAGATCCATTCCCCTGGGAAAAATTGTTGTTTTGAAGGGTAGACTGTATGGCGCTATGCTCTGCTGAGTTCCTTCTCCAATGCGTCATCTCCAAGTTCCAACCCCAAAACTCCAGGAATTTTGTAGCTTGGAGTTGGAAATCCTATGGCAGAGATAGGAAAATAAACTAATTTCACACATGCAGAGTTGTATTCTCTTAAGTTTAATGCAACAGGATTGCAAAATACTGAGCAGTACAAGGGCCAGGGAAAAACAAAAGAAACATTCAGTGAGCTCTGAAAAACAGGAAGCATATATTGCAATTCTCCCTTAACTTCAAATGAATTAAACAATCTTTCTTTAAATTCGTCTTGAAAGATAGACAGCTCTGAATGTAGGAAGGAACCCCTCCCCCCAAACACAAAGGTATACTCCATAAGTGCTTAAATTGCAATCAGCAAATAATTTGGTGAAGACAGCATTGAAGGACTGTTGTTAAGCTGTTTAAGCAGCTGAGCTGTACTGAAGTGCTTGCTAGTGGCATCAATTGGTCAGTGGTACGGCTGCAGAGAATTCTGAGCCATGTGCTCTGAGGATTCCTTTGTTTAAGACAGGCTTCCAACCACTTCCTCCTTCTTCAAAAGTCTCAACTAAAAGTTTATTATTGTAATTTTATCCAAATGTAAGACAACACCCAAAAGTTTTGGATTGTATATGTAGAAAAGCAAAACAAACTAAAAAAAACAGGGCTTTACTGCATGATCAAATTACTTTTAATTTTCTTGGCAGTTGACACACAGCCATAGGACATTTGGGCATAATTTTTCTACATGTTTGTTCTCACTCTGCATTTTCACAGTTTTAGAGTCAGTGTAGTCCTCCCCCACTTTTTCCTAAATAATCAGGATTTTCAAGGAAGGGTGCTGTCATCAACAGCAGCATCTGTGGTGTCACAGAAACCCCCTCTTTATTTTTTGTGAATTTTATACAGATACATTGATACAGCATTCTAATGATAGGTTTAGCAGCTTCTCTGATTTCCGTTTCTTTTTTTAAAAAACATTTCTCTAGCTCCCTCCCTCACAGAGCTATGCTTTCCTCCTTGTATCTTCATGAGGGAACAAGATAAAGACCTGCTTTTTCTTTCTTTTTTAAAATAAAAGCTAAGGAACCAGGAGCTTCCATTGTTTCCCTCCATTCCTCCATTCTCTCCTCATTTCTTTGCTTGGGAGGGGGCGAAGCCTGCACGCTTATTCTTGCTTTAAACTGCCTCCTGTCACTCCCCATCTTCAGTCTTCCTTGAGCCTGCCTCTTAATGTCACCTCCAGTGATATTTATTTATATCATATTTATATACTTCCTTCCCTTTCAGGTTCAGCGCAGTTTACATGGAATGTGAAAACTATAGAATAGATACAATATAGATTTGGTAACTACAACAATTAATAACAGTGGTAGCAGCAATAACAACATCATTGATAACTGAACTATTACATTGACTGCAACCCCGCAGATTAGTCAATGCAGTATGACACATGGAGTATTTGGTGGGCATATCTGAGGGGGGGGGGGTCAGAGGCCCAGTAGTTGTTGTCAAATCAATTGGCCTCACTTCCAGAGGTGTGGCAGGGAGGTATGGTCAGCTGACATCACTTCTGTGGTGCCTTGAAGCCTGAAAAATTATTTCAGAACCTCTTCCATGGTCAAAAGGTTGAAAAAGGCTGTCCTACTGCATCATGAAAACTTATTGCGAAACTTAGGCCACTTTTTTCCCTTCCTGCCTAATTTTCCAAATGAATTTATTAAACATGTAAATCAGAAACCAAAATTAGTTTATACAAATAATTTTAATTTAAATTTGATTAACCAATGAAAAATAGGTTTATAAGAACACTCAAATAAGCATACTTTGAGAAAGGAGGTAAAGATCTACATCTTTACATTTTACATAACCCTGAGAGCTCTGTTTTATAATTAGCATTTTCAGATTAAATACATTAAGTATTATTTATTTCAGATATAGATGAATACATAATTAAAAGAAACAATTTTCTAAAAACATACTGCAACAATATGAAAGTAACCAAAGCCATCCTTGAGTGCAAAAAAGTAGCAAATGCAAAATGCCATGAATAGGAACCTAAAATTATTTTATTATTCTTTAAAGCATTATTATTAAAGAAACACATTTCTATGTAGCATATAAATCAAGTTAACAGCATTTACAAATGGAAAAAATCTATTTAAGAGAGAAAAGCAAGTACCTCCATTTTGTAATCATTACTTTAATTCTCAATCGTTTTTTAGAATATTTACAAAAGGATCATAAACCAATACAATTAGTTTTGCAGAGTTAACAATAAAAAATATTGTTTTTTGTACTCTGAAATGTGCATTACAATACAATGGGTCTGGACAAATTGGGACTTGCTAAACTAAACACAATACAGAATTCTTGTATTATTGCTTGATACACTCTCCTGTATATCTGCATTCCCATTCAGACAACCAAAACAGGTTTGTGACGCCTTGGTGGGTCACCCTATGGGGGGAAAAGCTGTAATCAAACTGTGGGTTAAACATGTTCATGTCTGTAGTGTAAGTGACAAAGATATGGAAGAAAACTATAATTATCAAAGGTCATTTGTCTTGCTAGAAGCTATCAGACCTTTTAAAATGGGTCCTGAAAGAAGATTTACAAAACATTTTGGTAGGGTTATACCACTACTAGCTTCAAAGCCCGTTGAAAGGGTCCCCTCCCTTGGCCCCCAGCCAGGCAGCTTAAGGTGGCTTTGGGC
The DNA here is from genome assembly GCF_049243985.1 of Paroedura picta. Classification (NCBI taxonomy): domain Eukaryota; kingdom Metazoa; phylum Chordata; class Lepidosauria; order Squamata; family Gekkonidae; genus Paroedura; species Paroedura picta. Next base: position 80,815,190 of record NC_135374.1, on the reverse strand, counting down.
CACAGCTTGCAACCGGATCAAGTGGGGCGGGTGGGGGCTGGCCAGCTCCTTAACAGGCCCAGGACAGAGCTCCTTAGCAGGCAGTCAGCAGGCTGGGAGGTCCTCGTTAGCAGGCGCAGCCTACCAGACCAAGAGGCCCTTGTTAGCAGGCCCTCCACCACCACCCTTCCCTCAGGGCCTTCTCCCCTTACCTGCTGCTGGCATCAGGCGCTTCTGAGAGCAAAGAGGCTAGAGTCCAGAGATGGAGGGCGGGAGCTGCAGGAGCAGGGCCAACCATGGTGCAGCCAGCTTTGCTGGCTCCACCCTGATTGGCCCTATTCCAACTTGGACAGCTGGACATGTTCCACCCCCCCCCCCCGGCTGTTTCATAAATATACAGAGGAACCATGGATAAGGATTTACTTTTTATGTATTTTGAAAACACTACATGAAAACAGTTTTTAATTGACAGGCTACTTATGCCAATGATAAAAAACAAAGTTTTTTTAAAATCATCAAACAATGTAAATAACTTTAAAAAATTATATTGGAAGTTAACTTCACTATTGATGAGTGCTTGAATTCCTGTTTGGAAATAACATGCAGTTATAGCAGGGGGGCAGTAGAAGCTTGCTGTGCTTATATTCTATTTATAGTCCCATCTGTCTCTTCTCATATAACTTTAGGTAGCACACAGTGGATTCCCAGGAAGGCTTCCCAGAGACACCAGACATATACCTGCTTTGTTCCAGGAAAGCCACAGTATTACATATCTTCAGACCCTGGGACCTAAGAGCAGCATTGGCTGCTGCAGAAGTAAAGAGCTAGCAGCCATTGCTCCTGCTCTTGTAAACAAAAATTACTACAACAGACAGATAATATTCTTGGCCTCATGCAATATTTTATAATATATTTGATCACAATCTTGTAACAGGTTTTCAACTAACAAAACTTGACCCATTTAAGTATATGAGAATTGGTTTTCCAACATATATGGGGGGGGGGGGATCAAAGCATTTAACCAAAGCTACATAAGACACTTCCTACACAAGAAAATAATCACAGCCAGGCTCCATTACTATGTCAATGTTATTCCCAGTATTTGTTCTGTGATTTAAGTATGATGACCTAAGTTCTGGGAAGTGTTTAATAACTATCACCTACCTAGTCAAACTGCTAAGACCAGCTTACTTAAATCGCTATAATCAAACACATGAGAAAATACTGAATATGACAATCTTACTGGAATAAACCAAATGGACTGAAAGTAGAAGCACTTTAGCATATGTAGTTTGACTTCAAAAACAAACTTTTACCATCTTCACAGCTTTCCCAACAACTTTCTAACAACATCTCAATGGGTTTCACAGTAATAGAAATCAAGAAATACAGTATGATTTAAGAAAGAACTATTCTCTAGCACAGTGGTCCCCAACCTTTTTTCCGCTGGGGACCGGCAGACGACGGCCACGCCCGCGCAGCGCGCATGCGTGGCTACGCATCACGCATGCGCAGCTGGGCTGCGCATGCGCACATGCGCGTTGCACGGCCGAAATCGTGCATGCGCGGCACTTTCGCGATGCGTGGCGGCCCTGATTCCCTCTCCCCCTCCCGCAGTAAGAAGCTTCCTGGGCAGCAAGCTTGCGGCCCGGGAAGTTTTTTACTGCAGGGGAGGCGGGGAGAGGAAACCGCAGCCTGGCACCGGGCCGCAGGTTGGGGACCACTGCTCTAGCACATATCTACAAAAACTCAATAGAATAAATGCTACTAGGATTTATACAAATTTCACGTTTGCATGTGTCAGCTATCCCTAATACACAAGTAATCAAATAAGTGTACCCGTTTCAGAACCTTGAACTTGTGCTAGACATCCTCCAGGCCCAAAACAAGAATCGTGAGAATCACAATCGATTTGACTTGCAGGTCTTTAAATGTCAACTGAACTCCTATATAGGCTCCACTAGATAATGAACCCAATTGAAATCACTGGGGCGGGTTCAGAGCACAGCACACAGCTGAAGAGCACAACGTGAAGCTCTATGGACGGCACGAAATCCTATTTTCAGTACCACTGAACTCCAAATAATATATATTTAATTCAGGGAACAAGAGACCGTAGCGAGCCTAGCATCTCTTTCCCTAACAATACAAGTTATCTGTATTGTTCCTGTTTTATGTAAACCACCCTGAGCCTTCAGCTCAGTAATCTTATTCCACTTAGATTTATTATTATTATAAATAATAATAATAATAATAATAATAATAATAATAATAATAATAATAATGGTTGTAGTTACAATGTAGTAGGGAACTTTCTCAAGTATCTGGTATAGCAGGATTGAAAGCAAAGGCGGGGGGCGGGGGAGCCATTTCCCATATGCTTAACTTTCAACGTTAAAAGCTCTATGTATTCTTTAAACCAACGCAGTCGGGAGGAATTAAGCGATACGTTTCCGGAACAGGGGGAAATAAAGCAGCCTACCCGGAGAAAGTGGGCTGCGCTTTTGGATGACAAGAATGCATACGCTTGCGGAAAGAAACAGGCGGAACTTGAACTCCAGCCAGTAAGAGAAACTGGCGGCGCCGCAACTTCTGCTTGTGCAGCCTGCCCACGTTGCTGCGCTTATCGGAAACGCTCACGCCTGCTTTCTTCACCCCAAGACCCATACTACCCCGATCCAGAAAGGAGCCCGCACACTCACACACCCAGAAGGGTGCCGTCCATGTCAAAAAGGACGTGGGTCACGGGTTTCAACGCCGTCGGGCTCAAGGACGACGCGGCCATCGCGCCGACGCGAGGTCTCCTGCCGAGCGGCTGACTAACCGCCACCCCCAACGGCTGCAGGACAAGCCTGGCCAGGCGCGCCACGACCGGCCAACGGTTGTGAGAAAAGTTGGCGCTACACATTGCAACGGCGAGAAGAAAACACTGGCGGCGGACCGTTCGGCCCCCACGACGGTTTTTATTAGCGTTCACCGGACGGGCGACAGTAAATTTTTTTTTTCCTTGAGCAGCGAGCCAAAGGGAGGCGCTTGCTACGCACGCGCAGTGTCTTCCTCGAAACTGGATTTGTGAGGCAGGGACTCTAGTCGTACCACGCGCCAGTTGCCCGAGGGAGGGGGTGGGCTGCCCGGGTGTGATTCGCTCTGCGCACGCCGGAACGAAACGCCCCGCATTCCGCGCTCTTCCTTTGCGAAGTGCAGGGAGCGCTGTGGTGTTAGGAGCGCTGGAGAATGTTAAATGCTTGCGCGGCATGCGTCATGACACACACAAATTACAAGGGACTGAGTCGAATAAGTTAAAATGTAACTAACGAGCGGCCCAATCCTATGTATGTTTGCCCCGATGAAAGTAATACTGAATCCAGTGGTGCCTGCTGAGTGAGTGTTCTTATTTAGGCACGATTGCTTCAGTGAAGGGAAATGGAGAACGTTGAGAACCCGAGATGAACTGCTAGTATGAACAAGAGAAGGGATGAGGATGGAAGAAGGTAGGCTACAACGTATCCTTCTAGTTCTTACAAAAAAACATTTTTTTCCTCTTGGATATCAGAACCTCACCTGTGCTGTTTCAAAACCCCAGAGCTGTATAGGGTTGTTTTCTTTTTAAAGAGAGCAAGAAGGAGTGGGTGTGGCAGTTCCTTAGTTTCACTTAACTTCTTAACATTATATAGAGCAATAGATACAAATGGGTAGCCGTATTGGTCTGAAGTAGCACAATAAAATCAGAGTCCAGTAGACGAAGAGTGCTTGCAATCGAAGGCTCACCCCTTGAATAAATCTTTGTTGGTCTTAAAGGTGCTATTGGACTCTGATTTTATTATATGGAGCAGTGTGCCGTAAGCCTCTTGACATCTGACTATACTACGTTTTGAACTGGGGCAGATAAGTTGGATAAGGTTGGTTGTGTGTGTTGCCTTCAGCAAGAAGTTGCTAACATCCACTCACCTTGAACTAAAGATTTAAAATATTTCTAAATCAAGAAATGGCTAGCCAGCTGGTATCTATCATTTTAGGGACTTCTGTGTGAAATCTTCCTTTATTTTGTCTCCTAACAAATTATCAGTTCATTGTTTTTTTTACTGATGCTCACAGAAATAAATCTGAAATCTCAGTATTTTATTAGCATGCTTTTCTCACCAATACTTAGGTCAAATTAAGTATTGCCAGTCAAAATCAAATTATGATTCTAAAACAATCCAACAAACAATGCTGAAAAATTTTGATTGTAGAATTCTGCAACACAGCATAAGCTTTAACATGGCACATTAAATATTGCAGAATTACATAATAGAGGCATACTTACAACAACATACAGTATATACTGTGCCCACAAGCACAGGCCACATTCCCTAAAGTGTTTTTCTAGACCTTTGCTAAAGTGTTTTTCTAGACCTCTAACATGGTAATATACTTGTGTTAGAAAAAAACCTCCTGAATAATTCAATTTTACATAGTTTGGTGAAAGCGGAAGAGCGGCATCCTTCCTGCCCTCATCTGGTAAGCCATTCCGTAAGGGAGAGGGCACAACAGAGAATTTAACGTATACAGTCAGTTCTTGATCTTTTAAATTTGCAGGGTGACACCTGCAGTGCAGTGCACATGGCTATTATGAAACGAAAGGTTGCAAATACATGCAAACGTCTTGATCTGATAAGATGAAAATTCAAATGTAATCAAGAAAAATAGTGTCCAGTCACAATCACAGATGCAAGTGATAAATACAATCTGCCAAATTTTGCTTAGCTGATTAGCACCTGTTGTAGCTGTTTATACTTTGGAAGTACAATTCTATTTCATAATTTACATGCTGTGTCCTTCCTTTGATGTCTTGTTAAACAATGGTGACTTTTAGGTCAGAAATAGAATGTCTTGGGTTGTTATCTGTTCCCAGGCACATCTCATAATGATGGTTCTTACCATTAACCATAAATGATTTGGGCAGTGTATCTCTCATGTTATTCAGTTCACCAGATTAGTTTTGCCTTCCAATATTCTTCCATATATTCCATTGTTTCTGTTTTCTGGTTCTGTCCCTGGTAAATCATTGTTCACATTTGATACTGTATTTTTAAGCATGGCCAGTAATATTTCGTAATCATGAGATAATTGGCGTTTCCAGTGGTTCAATCTGAATGAATGGACATATGCATCTGTCTCCAGTGCAAATGTTCCTAAACGTAAGAGCATATTGTTGTGATCACACTTACCATCTCGAAAACTGCAGCTGCTGAGGTACTACCTAATTTGTTGCTGATGTATAAAGGGCCAATTTTATTTCCCCATATGATATATCTTTAATATTTTTAATGTATTTTGTTTCTACTTTGCCAAAACAGAGGATAACGTGGGATTCATGTCTCACTCCATCTTGGAGGAAGTTGAGTACTTCCTTAATCTCAAGCGCTAGTTAATCTATCCTCTTCCTCCTGCACCACCTTACAAACACATTTCAAGTGTAATTGTAAATTCTAGTTGAGGATTTTCTTCTGGATGACAGTATCATCTCTGTTACGTTCACACTATACGCTTGCTTCCTTAGAGATTGCTAATCAACCTCCAGGTGGTCAGTCTTAGCCATTGGGGGTCTTGGTGCCATATTGGTCCCTGCTTTATTATAGAGAGGAGGAAGTTGAGAGGAGGAAGAACATTTTTTCAGAAACTAAAGAGTGACAAAGAAAGATCTGGGCATTTGTTAGATATGCAAAGAGTAGTAAAAATATTCAATAAAAGAAGCTATAAGAAGGATAAAGTTGATGTTCATTGCCATATATGTACCTAATGTAGATTCCAAGATGTCCGTATCAGCAATCAGCAAATGTCTCAGAACTAGTATAGCAGAGACGTATAAATGCTAGAAGTTAAAGCCTCCAGACAACATTACAGCACACTCAGGGAGGAGTGCAACCACTAATGATGCCCTGTGAAACAGCATCCGTGGAAGAAATATGCAAAGCAGTGACCTGGTCGTCCATATTGATATTTGTAAGGCACTATAATGTGTATAGTGAATCACAAACTTCCTTCAGACAAGGTTCTGGAAAATGTTCTTCAACATGAGTGATGATGTTCCCACCCAGAGAGTACACAGCTTGGGAGCTGCCAAAAGATATTCTCACCCCCTAGAGGAGGAATGACCACTGGATACTTACTATGGAGGGTCTTTCTTCTTTAGGGGAAAAAGAGGACATATTCATCCCTCCCTCATCATGGTCACAAGCATCACACATTTAAAAAATTAAAGAAAAACATTGGTTATTATTTTATTATTATTAAGATTTATTTCCTGCCACTCCTGGGAAATGGCTCATCGAGGGGTACAAGTTATCCATAGTAGAAAGGTTTCTTAAATATATTAATATGGGGTCTGCCATTTTTGCTGCAATTAGCATTTTATTAGTGACTAGAGGCAAAGCCCATTGTATGTCGAAATACAATGGATGCTAGCCTTTCCCCGCAGGGAGCCCCAGGCAGCCGCGCAAAGCGGGGCTGGCGGGGGCTCCCTTGGCGTGCGGCCTGACGCAGCAAGAGGCGCTTCGCGCCTCTCTCCGCATCAGGCTGCCGGGCAGGGAGCCCCCGACAGCCGCGCTGTGCGTGGCTGGCGGGGGGTCCCTTGGCCTGCAGCCTGACGCGGCAAGAGGTGCTTCGCGCCTCCCGACACGTCAGGCCGCTGGCAAGGGAGCAACTGCAAGCCGCGCTCTGCGCGGCTCGCAGTTGCTTCCTTGTCGGCAGGGCAGGAATCGGCCGGGTCTAAATTGGTCTAAAAATATCTTCTACATCAATCGGTCTATACATTGTATATGCTTTCCATCCCTACTGGGATTAAAGCCACATTCACAAGGCATGCAATGGCTGAGGAAGTTTTCAAAGTAAATCGTTCCACATTTATCAGCCATTACAAATCAATACCTGTCACTTGACAGATGCTGCATTCAACAGAAAAGTATTGCAAGACATCCTAAGTGATGATTCTGACCCACCCGAAGTTTGTGGACACTTCTCTGGGATATCCCTTGAAGGGGTCCTACCTTTAGAGGGAGAATGGGTCATTGGATACTTATTGTGAAGGGTCTTTTTCCTTCGAGGAAAGGATATTTTGTCCCTCCTGGAGTAATTGTCAAATAGTAAGTTAGCAGGTCCACTTCTTGGCTCAATTGAATCGATTCTCTGAGTTGTTGTTCAGTTCTTAATTGTTTTTATCCCTTCTAAGAGTTGGCAGTATAGTTTAACTGCATTCAGAGTTACTAAAACTGAAAAGGGTGACTCCTACAGGCTAGACAGGAAATTAAAAATGTGTTCCTTCTTCCCTGATTGGACAGTGGGAATCACTCTTCAAGATGTCCTCCATTCTTGGAAGGAGAAGGACCCTTCACAGTATCCATTTTTCTTCAGGACCACAGTTTATTTATCTCTTTTTCTGGCCTATGTAAGGATCATGTGGCATTTTTTCAAACTTTGTTTCATTGGATAGTTGAGACAATTCAAGTTTGCTATGGTTATGCTGATGTCTCATCCTCTGACAGTTCAGGTGTATTATGCCATTTCTCAGGCTTCTTTGGCTTCTTTCATTACTGATGTTGATCTCTTTGAAGCAGGTCCATGGTCCTCTTTCATCAGTACTTTGGACACAGATGCCAAACAAAAGTCAATTTAAGGAAAATTGTGCTGCATACTATCTTTTATTTTATTTGTATTTATTATTTTATTATATATACCCCTCCCCTGTGGCTCAGGGTGGTTTTGTTTTGGGGGGGGGATTGGGGAGAGGGGGCAGCTCAGGAGAACATTCAGTGGTTTCAGTAGGAAAGCATTCAGTGGTTTCAGCAGGAAAATGTATGGTGTCAAGATGGAAGAGCAGCACCTTTCAGAAGCTAGAAAGGTCTCTTCAAGGCTGGCCTGCACATGTGCAATTCTGATGTGTGCATGCACAGAAAAGAACTAAATGAACAACAGTTACAAGTAAATGCAAATCAGTTTTACAAGCACACTCTTTTCATTTGTGAAATGTTTCTGGACTTCTTCTTTTTTATGAAAGAACCTAGATTCTTTAAGGAATATGCAATAGTTTTATGTGTAGGCTGCATACTTTCTGTTCCAGTTACTCCACTTTGACAATTTCCCATTCCAAATGAGTGTGTGCTTTTTGATGCTATTCATTCTACTGACCAACTACCATGGTAATTAAGGTTATTAATTTAATGTTATTCTGTGTTAAAAGCGATCATAGTTAACCAGGCATTAATACAAAATATAAAAGAATTTGTTGAGCCATCCAGTATGATTAATGAATTCATCATCATTATCATGATGCTGTTATCCAGAATATACACATAGTTCACAGAATGATTTGCTGTATAATTATTTCATAGATGTTAGACCTGCCATTTAAAACAACACTTACTAGACACTGTAACAAATTAGTGTTGTGTTAACAGCTAAGTTTGACAGGTTTCTTCTGTAATATAGTTTTCAGCTGCATATTTTTACAACTTTGCCCTCATCTGGAATAGAAACAAATGAGGTTAATTCAATTTCCTAAAAATACATTAAATAGCAAGATATTCAATATTAATATGGATATATGTTCTAATTAACTAAGAAGTGTTATCCTGAGGCCAGTCATCTTGTGTTACAATCTTGTGTTACAGTCTTTTTTTTTTTAATCTTGAAAGCTGTAAAAGGAACCAATAAAGTCAGCTCTCTGCAAAGGAATATCTTCGTGGTAAAACAAAAGAACCAGGAATAACCGAAGTGATTGCAACCTATTTTCTAGCAGAAGTCCTGGCTTGTGTCTTTTAAAGCTGCATAATAAGCAGAAATACAATGCTATTCCAGTCCCTGCACTAATCCTGCTAGGGCTTGCGTCACACTTTGAATTTCTGTCTAACAAGCAATTATTAAAAACAGAGAACCTTTGTTGGGAAAAGGTGGTATCGTAGCTGTCAGTGTTGATTTACAAGTAATTGCTATTGCTTCTCTTTTGCCATTACCAATAACAACATTCCAAATTTCGAGTTAGGAAAGAGATAAGCAGGGTTTTGAAAGCTTTCTACAGAGCACTGTTTGCATACACTAGATTGGTGTCGGCTCTGATGAAAAAGGCTTTTCTGATTTTTAAAATATGTAGAAATCTGTTTACCAGTGGTAGAAGTGGGATCTGTTTACCAGTGGTAAAAGTGGCCCTACAAACAGCAATCCCTTTTCTAAAAATAATGTTTGATTTGCGGGGGGATCAGGAGCTGTGTCCAAATTCATGTGATCAAATTGGCATGTTGAATTGGTGGGTTGAATAGGTTCACACACTGAAATGTGTGCCTAATTATTTCATCTGAAATGTCCAGCTTTTACTTCAACCCACTTTTACTATTCTATTGACCAGTCTTGGTTTGACAAATTTTCAATACTATGATAAATGTGACAACGAGCCAGTGTCTTCATTTGACTTGTACTTCATTTGACTTGACTAGACTCATTTGATTTGTACGCTGTGTGAGACTAACCACATCAGGTGTTTTGTATTGCTAGACATTAGAAGGGAGAAAAATGAAAATCAGTTACATAACTGCTATTTTCAGTACCAGCCATTCTTCTATCATAAGATTATAGCCACTATTGCATCTATGGCGTCATATTTGTTAACTTATTAACATACTAGATTCAAAGCCTAAGGATTGGCTTGGAAGGGCCCCCCACTGCAGCCGTCCTGGGGAAGCGCTCCCCAGCCACCCCCCTAGCTGCCAACGTTGCGGCTTCCCTGGGGGTCTCCGAGAAGGCCCGCCGCACCTTCGACATGGTGGGCCTTCTCGGAGGCCTCAGGGGAAGCCTTCCCCACCCAGCCCCCTCCCTGCTGACATTGCAGATTCCCCGGGGGGCTCCGAGCAGGCCTGCCGTGTCTGCGACGTGGCGGGCCTGATCAGAGGGCCCTGGGGAAGCCATCCCCGGCCCCCTCCCTGGCGGCGAGCTCAGCAGCCAGACTGACTGCCTATTTATGGTGGTCGCTCTGGATTCTGAGCAGAGCTCTGGCTTCACACCTTCTGATTGGGTCCTCACCCGACTGGCCAGAACTGCTGTCCGTCCAGGTGAGGAACCAATCAGAAGGCACTTCACGCCTTCTGATTGGCCCCTCACCAGGACTGGCCCCGCCCACTCTCCGCCAACTAAGGGCTTAGCGAAATATGATATCGCTCACCAAGCGATTCCAGATTCTTGAGCCCAGAATGAGATGACCTTTTCCCCAGTACAATGTAATGTGTTGTAATTAACCATGCAGTGGCGGTCTAAGTGGATTTTATGATTGTAACCAGTTCAGAAAGTGCTTTGAATATGAATTAGCAAAGAAAATAAGGATAGATTCAAATGAGTAGCCATGTTGGTCTGAAGTAGCACAATAAAATCAGAGTCCAGTAGCACCTTTAAGACCAACAAAGGTTTATTCAAGGCATGAGCAAAGAGTGCTTGAACTCGAAAGCTTACGCTTTGAATAAATCTTTGTTGGTCTTAAAGGTGCTACTGGACTCTGTTTTTATCAAAGAAAATAAGGTATTTATTGAATGAAAGAGAGCTCAGCTATGATTCCTTCCTCCCATGTGGCCACTTGCTTCTCTCATTTGTGTTCGGCATGATTTCAGCAATTAATAAAAACCCACTGCAAACTATCAAACAGGAAGTAATTTTTTTGGAAGTAGGCCAAATCTCCATAGATACACTTGCTTGCAAAACAACTGCCGTATTTACAGAGTTATTCCAGTTTAAACTTATTGAGTGGAATGGGTTAAGACTCTGTAGAACTGTATAATTATGTGTAACTCTGAATACATTTCCAATAGTAGCTCTATACCACCGTGATCTTTTGGGACCTATGTATAGCAGAAGTTTGTGATGTAACTGGATTTTTATTTTTATATTTTTAACTTAAAATGTGCTTTTATAATTTGAAATTCATCATCTGTGGTATATATGGCTTGCTTAGTTTTTATTGTAAGCGTTTGTTACAAAGCTCTTGTGGCCAGATCACTATCTGCTGAAAATATGGGTGATGGCATCCTGTTCTGCCAGAAGCAGGGACATGTTCTGTGAATGAAAAAAACAATATCTTAAAATTAAAATAAACTCACAGAGGAAAGGTATTGTCAAATACAAGGACTGTTTTAAGACAAAAAAAAACAATGGTACAATTATTCAGAAAGTATCTTACATTCCTTCCATTGCTGGGAGTACCTTACAGCAACAAGCACACACCAGGGTCTTTAACCACAGCATAGCTTTGTGTCCTGGACTATGATGGAACTCTCTGAACTTCTTCGGTCTAAGTTTTATGCTAACTTAGCCTACTGATTTACACTTGCCAGGTTTGGTATTGAGAATAAGAAAATATGGTCCTTTTTACAGCTGTTACACAGTAGGTTTATTCCAGGGGTAGTCAACCTGTGGTCCTCCAGATGTCCATGGACTACAATTCCCATGAGCAAATGCTGGCAGGGGCTCATGGGAATTGTAGTCCATGGACATCTGGAGGACCACAGGTTGACTACCCCTGGTTTATTCAACAGCAGTGAATGTATTCTTAATTATTAGAATAGCATGCAGTCATTCCAGTTTCTAATTCATATCTTCTTTACGAAGGAATCTTTTTGAAGGCAACCTAAGTTGATTCTTGTGGTGCTAGAATGTATGTTTGGACCAGTCACCACTGCATATTGTCTTTCATGAACAGTCTCTGGAGTGTGGGGATGTATCTCTGTGGTAGTCTAAAAATTGCTTTGGGGTGCAGCCTGGCTCCAGCGGGGGCGGGGGGCCCTTCAAAGCCCATCCTGGCTCTGCTTATGAGATTGTTCTGAGGGTGCCCCCTTTGAAGTTAGTGGTACAGGAACTGAGCTTTAGAACAGCTTTAGAACAGGAATCAGACTATGTCCTCTCAGATAAGAGAGTCCCATGAACATGGTGGGTATTATGTGTGGTGGTTCAGGTAATATTTTGAGGTACAGAGGGCCTTCAGTCATTCCAGTTTATAATTTAAATGTTCATTGTAATACAGTACAGACTTGTGGCGTTAGGATCAGTGTTTGGACTGGGCAGCGCTGTATGTCTTCTTGCAGGGGACATCTCCAGGGCTAGGGGAGATGTCAGTTGGTGTGGTCCAAACATAGCTTTGGGATGCCACGGAGACCCAGTGGAGGAAGTGGGTTTTGGACCCGGAAACAGCATGGGTCTTCTTAAAAGCAAGAGACCCCTCAATGTCAAAATCATCCAAACTTTATTTATGGTGGTCCAAACTTTATTTATGGTGATTCACGTAGACCAGGGAGGAAAACTGATAAAGGGGATCCTTGCCTAGTTGTTGTTCCAGTGGGCTTTTCCTTTCAATTAATTGTCCTTCAGCCTGGGAAGCTTTAACTCTTGCCCCTTTGGGGCTAGATTTAATAAACTCACAGCTTCATTATCAGTAATCCCTCCATTTTTGTGGAAATTCTGCTTCAATATTTTATTTCTTCAGGCTCTCATGAAAGAACAGTGCTAGAAAAACAACTGGGAAAAGATAATGGTGACCTTTGGCACATAGCTGGCATACACGAACTTTTGGCTTGTCTAAATACGCAAGGTTAGAATGTGGACAGAGATGTGAAGAAATCAAAACAGGTGGGGAAAGGATATTTCCCATTTTTTTTCTCACGGGAAACTTGGAGGATCACTGGAAAAATCTATGAACTATGATCTCTTTTTGAATTAGCAAAATCCTTCTTAAGGCAAACGTTGTATGCTCAAATTGTTGTATGCTCAAACGTTGTATGCCCATGAGTAAGGTCTCACAGTAAACTGGGGGGAGCACTGAAAAAAACCCTATAATTATCTTCTTTGGAATTAGAGGCAACGTTCCACTCAAAATGTGTAGTGTGAAAAATTTTATGTATCACAACCTATTCTGCACCATTGTTGTTGTTATGTGCGAAGTCGTGTCCGACCCATCGCGACCCCATGGACAATGATCCTCCAGGCCTTCCTGTCTTCTACCATTCCCCGGAGTCCATTTAAGTTTGCACCTACTGCTTCAGTGACTCCATCCATCCACCTCATTCTCTGTCGTCCCCTTCTTCTTTTGCCCTCGATCACTCCCAGCATTAGGCTCTACTCCAGGGAGTCCTTCCTTCTCATGAGGTGGCCAAAGTATTTGAGTTTCGTCTTCAGGATCTGGCCTTCTAAAGAGCAGTCAGGGCTGATCTCCTCTAGGACTGACCAGTTTGTTCGCCTTGCAGTCCAAGGGACTCGCAAGAGTCTTCTCCAGCACCAGAGTTCAAAAGCCTCAATTCTTTGATGCTCAGCCTTCCTTATGGTCCAACTTTCGCAGCCATACATTGCAACTGGGAATACCATAGCCTTGACTAAACGCACTTTTGTTGGCAGGGTGATGTCTCTGCTTTTTAGGATGCTGTCTAGATTTGCCATAGCTTTCCTCCCCAGGAGCAAGCGTCTTTTAATTTCTTTGCTGCAGTCCCCATCTGCAGTGATCTTGGAGCCAAGGAAAATAAAATCTGTCACTATCTCCATTTCTTCCCCATCTATTTGCCAGGAATTGAGAGGGCCGGCTGCCATGATCTTTGTTTTCTTGATGTTGAGTTTCAAGCCAACTTTTGCACTCTCCTCCTTCACCCGCATCAACAGGCTCTTTAGTTCCTCTTCACTTTCTGCCATTAGAGTGATATCATCTGCATATCTGAGGTTGTTGATATTTCTCCCTGCAATCTTGATCCCAATTTGTGACTCCTCTAATCCCGCCTTTCTCATGATGTATAATTTTGCCACCTTTGCTTAATCTCTTCTGCTTCTGTGAGGTCCCTACCATTTTGGTCCCTTATCATACCCATCTTTACATGAAACGTTCTCTTCATATCTCCAATTTTCTTGAAAAGATCTCTGGTCCTCCCCATTCTATTGTTTTCTTCTATTTGTTTGCACTGTTTATTTAAGAAGGCATTCTTATCTCTTCTAGCTTTTCTCTGGAATTCTGCATTCAATTGGGTGTATCTTTCTCTTTCTCCCTTGCCTTTCACTTCCCTTCTCTCCTTAGCTATTTGTAAAGCTTCCTCAGACAGCCATTTTGATTTCTTGCATTTCTTTTTCTTTGGGATGGTTTTAGTTGCTACCTCTTGTACAATGTCGCGAACCTCCGTCCATAGTTCTTCAGGCACTCTGTCTATCAGATCTAATTCCTTAAATCTATTTGTCACCTCTACACTCTGCACTCTCCCACATGCAGCCAGCTGGGTGACCTTGGGCTCGCCACGGCACTGATAAAATTGTTCTGACCGAGCAGTGATATCAGGGCTCTCTCAGCCTCACCCACCCCACAGGGTGTCTGTTGTGGGGAGAGGAATGAGAAGGCGACTGTAAGCCGCTTTGAGCCTCCTTCGGGTAGGGAAAAGCGGCATATAAGAACCAACTCTTCTTCTTCTTCTACTGTATATTCGTCGGGGATATGATTTAGTTCATACCTGAGTGGCCTAGTGCTTTTCCCTACTTTCTTCAATTTAAGCCTAAATTTTGCAACAAGAAGCTCATGATCTGATCCACAATCAGCTCCTGGTCTTGTTTTTATTGCCTGCATAGAACTTTTCCATCTTTGGCTGCAGAGCACATAGTCAATCTGATTTCTGTGTTGACCGTCTGGTGATGTCCATGTGTAGAGTCGTCTCTTGGGTTGTTGGAAAAGAGTGTTTGCTATGACCATTGTATTCTCTTGACAAAATTCTACCAGCCTGTGCCCTGCTTCATTTTGTACTCCAAGGCCAAACTTGCCTGTTATCCCGGTTATCTTTTGGCTTCCGACTTTAGCATTCCAATCCCCCATGATGATAAGCACATCATTTTTTGGCATTGCTTCTATAAGGTGTTGTAGGGCTTCATAGAACTGATCAATTTCATCCTCTTCAGCAGCAGTGGTTGGGGCATAGACCTGGATCACTGTGATGTTGAATGGTTTGCCTTGGATTCGAACTGAGATCATTCTGTCATTTTGGGGATTGTATCCCAAGACAGCTTTTCCTACTCTCTTATTGATTATGAAGGCTACTCCATTTCTTCTGCGAGATTCTTGTCCACAGTAGTATACCTGATGGTCATCTGAATTAAATTCACCCATTCCTGTCCATTTTAGTTCACTGATTCCTAAAATGTCAATGTTCAGTCTTCTTATTTCTTGTTTAACCACGTCCAGCTTGCCTTGATTCATGGATCTGACGTTCCAGGTTCCTATGGAATAAAAATCTTTACAGCATCGGACTGTCTTTTCGCCACCAGTTACTTCCACAACTGAGCGTCCTTTCGGCTTTGGCCCAGCCGCTTCATTCATTCTGGCGCTACTCGTACTAGCCGCCTGCTCATCCCCAGTAGCATATTGGACACCTTCCGACCTGAGGGGCTCATCTTCCGGCGTCATATCGTTTTGCCTTTTGGAACTGTCCATAGAGTTTTCATGGCAAAGATACTGGAGTGGTTTGCAATTTCCTTCTCCAGTGGATCACCTTTTGTCAGAGCTCTCAGCTATGACCTGTCCGTCTTGGGTGGCCCTGCACGGCATAGCTCATAGCTTCACTGAGCTACGCAAGCCCCCTTGCCACAACAAGGCAGCGATCCTTGAAGGGGGTTCTCCACCATTAGATAATGCTAATTCCTTTGTATTTGCAATATTTTTGTCAACATGTCCCTCACAATGGGAGAATTCCCGGAAGGACTAAAAGAAGCAGTGGTACGCCTATTGTTGACAACTACCGACCCGTCTTCCACTTAGCTTTTTGGGGGAAGTTTGTTGAAAGGACTGCCACGAACCAAATATCAGCATTCCTGGAGGAAACTTCTGCCCTTGACCCATCCCAGTCGGGTTTCTGGCCTGGCCATGGGGTCACACTGACAGACGACCTCCATTGCCAGCTAGACCAAGGCGGATCAACACTGCTTGTACTACTAGAACTCTCAGCAGCGTTTGACATAGTCGATCACAAGCTTTTAGCTCACCGCCTCGCCAGTGCCGGGATACTGCCTCTCACTATGATGTCTTGGGGCTGTGTTTGATCTCAAGAGTATGGCCAGGTTCTCAGTTATTAGCAATTTTCTTCTATTTAAATGTGTTTTGTATTTGTTAAATGATAATTAAACTTTTTTTAAAAGATGATTTTTTTCTTGGTGGACAAAATAATATACAAACTTTGCATAATTTACTTCGTTGAAGACTAGGTAGATGTTTCAAACAATTATTTCGTCTCTCGAAGACTTTTCCATGATATAAAACCATCCTAATCTCTTTCCAAATACTTAAAAAAAATAATGCTAGACTTTGAATTAAATTAATGCTGCCTGTGTATGCTGACATACTGAAATAGCCTTTTTGAATATGTTTGTGGCATAAAGATATTAACAGGCCTTTTAATTGTAGCATATGTTAGAGAAGTATCTAATTAAATTTAAATTTACTGGTTTGGCAAGACAAGTAAACCATTTGCTTGTAGGAGCCAGTCTTGATTTTCTGTTGTCTCCTGCTTCTCCACCCAGGGTTAATTTGCATTGCATTTGTTATGTGTGTCGACTACTTAGTACCATATGAGACCTATAGAAACTGCCTCAAGAAAACACATTTAGTATCATAGCCGTGTCATTAAAACATTGAGAAAGGAGCTTGGTTTATATTTAAATCAGATACACCTGAACAATCTTCTCCCTTAATTAATGGTGAAGCATTGCCTTTAATAATATGCTATTGCTATAGTATTTTATTAATGGGTTCCCCCCCAAGCAGACAGCTAAATCTAGTAGCATATTAACCGACCTGCATATAAGCTGAGGCACCCAATTTTACCACAAAATCTGGGCAAATTTATGGACTCACATATAAGCTGAGAGTGGGAAATGCTCCATCATCACAGGCTTTCCCATCCAGCCTCTTCCCAACAAATACAGAAAAGTCAAGAGGATAAATAGCTGTAGGTTTTTGTACCCCACTTTTCACTGAGCAAAGGAGTCTCAAAGTGGCTAACAATTGCCTTCCCTTCCTCTCTTGATTCCAGACACCCTGAGAGAGCACTGACAGAACTGCTCTGTGAGAACAGAAAAACCAAACAGTGCCCCCCAGGCCAGCAAACAGTGCAGAACAACAGTACCTGAAGTTAGCAACCTACTGCAACCAATACAACAGCTATCAGACTGAGAGAATGGACAACTCTAACTACAACTGCAGTGCCCCCCCCAAAACAAAACACTGGAATAAAGAACATTGAAAGAAAGAACTGTAAAAATCAACATTTTAAAGAAACACTAGGAGAAAGAAACAGTAAATCCCAAAGCACCTCCAGAAATCCCAACGCATTTCGCTCTTTGGCTTTATCAAGGGATTTCAATTTTCATATTTTGAAAAACAACTTCGGTATAGAGAAATAATCTAACACAGTAAGGCAGTCTCAACAATAGTTATCCGTAGCTAAGGGTGTTCCAGATGTCTGGAAACTGTCTTACTCTGTGTTAGGAGATTACTTCTCCATACCAAATTTGTTGAAAATTGGTCCCTTGATAAAGCTAAAGAGCGAAACGCGTTGGGATTTATATGAAAGAATAAAGAAGAATGGAAATAATAATCACTTGAACTCCCTTCAAATAATCAGTTATGACGTAGCCTTTTGTCCCAGGCTCAGATGGACAATTAATAAGTTCTGTTATACTATTCACAGTTACCTGAATAGTCAGTAAAACATTTATCCATGCTAGTGTCAAAACTATTGATCTGATGAAAACATCACTATAAGGCCTAGGAAGCTGATTTTGACTTATCCATAACAGGATCATTATATTCTTACTTTTTATTTGGATTAATTACGAGGAGCATTTTCAGAGAACCTTCTTTTACTGTGGGATTCTAGTCACTAGCAGGTATAAATCACAGTCTTGAGTACAATCCGATATAAGCAGTCAGGATTAATTCTAACACCTAAATTAGTAAATTTCTCTGATGTTGAAACCAGATGATTATAACTAGGAAGAAGGGGGCAGGATTAAGATGGTTTAAACTAGTGATCCCCAACCTGTGGGCTGTGGACCACATGTGGCCCTTCGACTAATTGGAGGTGGGCCCCGAAGGACGCCTTCTCCACCCCCCTGGCCCTTTACTTCATCCCCCCCCAGCCCTTTACAACACACTTTATTGTTGTGGCATGTCTGTATCTTATTTTGAAGGGATGTTTAAACATTACCATAGCGATCAGAGAGCGCTAGGGCAGTGGTTGAGAGTAGAGGAGTAAACTACCCCCCCACTGGGCCTCAGTAAAAGGCGTTGAGTGGTCCCCGGTGATAAAAAGGTTGGGGACAGTACAACCATGCATCAAAGACAAATGAAAGTGACAAGGCAAAGATCCTGGTGTACATACACCTGCTACTGGGCTCTGATTTTATTATACATCAGGCAAAAACTTTTATAAGGATGGAGGCTGACTTCCTCAACATTTCTTTCCATAGTAACTAATTTACAAACTCTGTTTTGTAACCTTGTTTTATGAGATGCCTTGTTGTTAGGTCCTAATTACAATGTTGTAGTACAGCCGCAGGGTGGGGCTTTTGCTGTAGCTATATATTTGGGGCTAGCATGCAAGCCAGTGTTAGTTCTGCAAGCAAAAAGTTCCAGGAAGAACATGTTACGTTACAGTGATAAAATGTCAGATATAGGGTAAGTTATGTGGGCTACTCCCACACAACTTCTGGTATGCCTATTTATCATGTGTTTATAACATGTTGTATTGTGAAATATCACACTAGCCACATATGCCCAATGTAGGGTACATTATCAGTCGCTAGCCTTAAGAAAAGACAGATCCTTCTTATTGAAGTGTTCAGTTCAGTTAGTTTTATTACGGTCATAGACCAGCACAAGACTTATAGAAATGAAATGGACACGTATGTTGAGGTGCAACCAACCACGGCAATCTCATAACTTAATGTAGTTAATGTGTAAAACTCTTTCTGTTACTCAGAAATGTAGATATTGATGCTGCTTGTGTCAAATAGTTTTTTTAAATTGTCACAACTGATACATTTAGTACTTTGCTCTTATGGATTTTAATCATTACTAATGGGATATCATTAACAATTATTTTAATCAATCTGCTATTTATATGTATTTGAATATTGATAATATACTGAACAAGAATGTCTAAGTGGTATTTTTGAAATAATTCTAGAGAAAGTTGAATGAGACAAATATTGTAAAGTCAAGCGGTTATTCAGGCTTTGAAAAATGTTAGGAGGTGTGAATGAATTTGGAGATTGTTTAAAACATATCATGCTACAGCTGCTACGTGTTTCAAGTATGATCAATTTGATGACAAGCAGGTAATAGGTGAGAAAACTGAGCTTATTTTTTCTCAGGCTGTGAAAATATGTGTATACTGTTATAACTACATATGAAGTGTCAAGTTATTGTACAGAAGACTGGAGGGGAACAGAGAGAGAGCAAATATTAGAGAAAAAAACAGTTGCTGGATGTTTCAGTAGCCTATCTCTGTGTATTGTAAGGGGGAGACTTTATTAAGGGTAGCTCTTGATGGCCACTTAATATTGTTTCATTTCTAGCACTGCTATATGTCTGACAAATTCAAATATCTACTTCATCAATTCCAAGTCTAGCAACACCTAGAACCTTTAATTATTAAAGATGACATTTCACTCAGTTACAGAGAGAGCTGGGTGTTTTTGCGCGTCTGTACAGAATACAAGAACCAGAATGAAAAGGAACGATTGAACAGTAATACATTGAGGAGACTTTGCAGCTCATATGAAAAATGGTGTGTAGTGTGTCTGTTAGCAGTCAGGGAACCTGGAAGTCTGGAGTAAGGATTTAGGAGAGTCGAAGGGAATCTTTGTGGCAGGAACCAAGAACTATGTTGAAGTAATGTGAAGGGACATTTGTTGTCAGTTTCCTAACATTGTGTATGTGTGGGAGGCATAATGAGTTTCTGTGACAGTTTTATGGCTCAGACATTACCTCACAGGAGGATGTTTCTGGTTCAGGATGGTTCATCTCTAAGAGATGAAGGGGTAGCTGCTTACTGTTATAGAGGGAAGTGGATTAGGCTTGGCCATTGACATGGCGAAAATATTTACAACTTGACAAAGTCTAGAGGCCACAGGAAGAAAGTTGCATGCTTAACTTGTCTGGGGAACTCTAGAGTTGCCCGAGATAGAATGAGGGAGCTGGAATATTGAGTATCAGAGGAGACTATAGACATTGTGAACATTTCAAATACTTTGTGGGATGAGAATAATCTGTGGGATACAGTGAATCCTGGTTCATCTTCTGTCTTCTGTTGCAGTCTCACATTGTGACTGTGCTTGTGCAAATAAGCCATGGGCATTTTATTTCCTAGTTTAAACAAAGTTCCTATAATGGGATTCTTTGCCAAGTCTGTGCGTTTGCAGGTTTTCACACCATGCACAATATGAACTATGGGCAGGACTCACTCCTCTTCTTCCTGAGTTCTGTTTCTGCCACTGCATGTATTGGATGTGTTGTAGCTTCACTCCGGTTAGACTTGAATTTGGGCCCTTCTTCGAAACGTCTGTTCAATTGTGATTGATATACTTGTTTCAACTTGCAGTGAGTTGAAGTCAGCAGCCAGATTACTACCTAATTTATGATAATCCAAGGGTATTTTCTTTGCACTCTCTCAAAGCCTGTGGCCCCATGATGGTGACAAAGGTCTTTTTCAAAAACTAAACTAAGTACTCCACTACAATGCCCACCTCAGATGGCCACCTCGTTGTTTTCTTTGCTTGGATGAATCCCATATTCTGGGAACCTGTGCAACCTACCAAAAATGTACTACAAAAGCATGCTTAGATAGAGCATCCTATGAGAGCGGCAGTTCCACCCAGACCAATGTTGGTGGCTTTGGGTCTACAATCAGTTCCAGAAGCTACAATGCTATGAATGAAATCTGGCCTGCCTTCGGTCCTATAAGTTTCAATGGGCCCAACCTCTAAGACTGTTCAAGAAAAGATATGTTCCAGCAGGTGCTGAAACACATCCACTTCCCCTGTTTTGATGGCAAGAGATTCCCAGCACCAACAGTTGGAACCCTCGTACTGAGCACAGGAAATCTAAACACAGAGACAAAAAAAATTGCATTCTAAGGTTACCAAACCATTGGCGGTTTTGTTCTCTGGCCAGAGACATATGCAGCCTAGGGCTCCTCCAAGAACTCCTTTTCCTCGCTTGGACAGAGAGGCATCTTTCTTGGATGCTATTGAGGAGGGTTCTTAAATCATGACAGTGCAAAAGAATTGTTAAGTAAGCCCCTGCTTCCATCTGTTTGGCACCCAGTTGATTTTACTCAGAAATACCTTATGTCTTCTGAACAGACAGCTGGATGAGATGAGCCTCACCAATTCATAGGATCAATTGGGGAACTATCTTTAGAATCACTCCTCCAGGTTCAGAAACTATCTCAAACATCTTACATATAGAATTCAGCTTCTGCGTTAGGCGAAATACCTTGTTTTAGCCTCACTTTGGATTTCCTTTGGATGCTAAAGTATATATATATATTAAAAACCCTGGGTTATAATGCTAAAACACTACTGTGCAAAACTGTTTATTTAAAACTTAGAAAGAAAATTGTAACACGATCATCGGCCTTTTTAAAAAAAAACCAAATGCATTCATTTCCATACTGAAGAGCCTGAATTTGACCTCATTAGACCCCGTTAGAAAATATGAAATTCGGTTTCCTGGGAATTATTTTTCTGAAAGGCAAGTGAGGGGGCAATTCGGGTCTGTACATGAGGAAGTGAATTTCAATGTGAAAATAGACAAAAGACCCTTTAACAATGAAAATCTGAAGAATATTACTAGTGCAGAAACAGTCCTAGTGAGGACTTACGCTTACATGGGAAGCAGATGGCCAAGCTGACTGAGGCTCTGGACATTGAGGCGACGACCTCTGATAATAGACCCCAGGATAACATTTTGGGCCAATTATATCCCAAAGCTATGGGATCTATAGCATTCCCCATTAATATAAGGCTTGATGGAGCTGACAATTCTGATTAGGTTGAAACTGATGTCTGATCGAGCTATGCCAAGAAAGACCAAGAATTTTTACAACGTTCAGCAGGAGTCAGAGAGTCTTTTCTCAAATCATCTGCCCTGTCATCTGTTATTATTGAGAACATACAGATTTGTCAGCATCCAGGCCACCATAATGTCCCTACCGATAGAGAGGACAGGATACGCATATAATTGATGCATTGGGGAGGAAGCTACTTTGAATGTCGGGATAGCTGATAGCAATCATGGAGTTTATCAGTTTTGTCCATGGGAGAGCCTCTTCTAATACCTTGAAATGTTGCCTAAGGAACAAAGATCTCTTGTGAAGATGGTATATACGCCTATCTAAGGTACTATTATATTGTTCTTTAATAATTCACTTATGGTGTGATTATAATTTTACAGATTTTTGAATGTGACTACAATATCAAAATGAGATTTTTTGAAAGAATATCAGGATAAGATGTGGGAACCTTTGTATAAGTAGAAGAAAGCATATCATTATTTGAATTGTTAGAAATGTGATTATTGATATATTATTTTAGTTTTTTAGGGAAAGCCACTGAGGAAAAGCTTGATCCTTGAGAATGGCAAAAGCTATCTAAATACCGTTTTGGCTTGACCCCCATACAGAAGTACTTTTCAATAAAAAGAAAAAAATGCAAGAAAACTGTCATTCAGTTTGGTATCCCTATCCTCAGCAAGCTTTTCAGTTTCTCTTGCAGAAGAGTGAGGGAAATAATCTCCCGCCATTCCCTCAGCAACAAGCTCCTCAACAGTAGAAAGCCTGACTAACTTCCCCTAGGGCTCTGAAGGCTGAGATTTTCTGGTTGGCTGACATCTTGTATAGAAGAAGAAGAAGAAGAGGAAGAAGAAGAAGTAGTAGTAGTAGTAGTAGTAGTTGGTTCTTATATGCCACTTTTCTCTACCCAAAGGAGGCTCAAAGCAGCTTACAGTCGCCTTCCCATTCCTCTCCCCACAACAGACACCCTGTGGGGTGGGTGAGGCTGAGAGAGCCCTGATATCACTGCCCGGTCAGAACAGTTTTATCAGTGCCGTGGCGAGCCCAAGGTCACCCAGCTGGCTGCATGTGGGGGAGCGCAGAATCGAACCTGGCATGCCAGATTAGAAGTCCGCACTCCTAACCACTACACCAAACTGGCTCTTAGACCCATATAGCTACAGATTCATGGGTCCTTTCCGTTATTTCTCAGAGTTATTTGTTGGAATTTACATTAGTTTCTAGTTTCATTGTTACCTCTGGGGCACCTGATATTCTCCTTTCCCGAGCTTAAAGTGATGCTGCAAGAGCTGCTTCTCAAAGGGGCTGTAGCTGAGTTTTTAGAGCGTCTGGAAGTTAAGGAATTCTTTCTGGTCCCCAGGAAAGATGGTGGGCTGCATCGTGTCATGGATCTTCAACAGTCAAATTAGTTTATACAAGATTCAGAATTTCATATGGTCTCCTTGCTATCAGTTATTGAATTTCTTTCATTAGGTTTGCACTCCTAGATCTTAAGGACACATATTTCCATATCTCTATTCACCCATCACATAGACAACTGATTGTGCAAAAGTAACAGCAACATGTAAAATTCAGACATTCCAATTTAAAATTGATGAATGGGGCAGCTGTGATTGATTCATTAAATCTAATTAAGCAGGTACAACTCAGTATTATTTATTTATTTGATACCTATACCGCCCTTCCATATGGCTCAGGATGGTTTACATACAACATGAGGGATACATGGAACAAATTAATATATAACAAACAAATACAACAACAACAATAATCTAAATAACATAATTTAAGTGATCTTAAACAATATAATAGGAACGGAACTTAGCTAAGGCCCTTAAAGAGGACAGACTAGTTCATGCCATGGAGATGATGTCTGAGTGAGGACCGGTTTTTGGTCTCAGGCAAATACTTGGTGGAGGAGCTTCCTTTTGCAGGCCCTGTGAAATTTTGGGAGTTCGGACAGGGCCCTGATCTCTTCAGGTGGAGGCCAGGACAGAAAAAGCTCTGGCCCTTGTTGAGGACCAACGTACTTCTTTGGGGCCAGGGATTACTAGCCAGTTGGCGGTGGCAGAGCGTAATGCTCTTTTGGGGGTATAGGCAGAGAGACGGTCTTGTAGGTACACTGGACCCAGACCACGTATGGCCTTGAAAGTAAGAACAAAAACCTTAACCCTGATCCAGAATTCAATTGGGAGCCAGTTGAGGTGTTGAAATATAGTCCAGATGTGAGATCTCCACATGTATTGGTGAGAATCCTGGCCGCTACATTCTGCACCAATTGCAGTTTCCTGATCAAGAATAAGGGTGGGCCTGCGTAGAGCGAGTTGCAGAAGTCCAGTCTAGCGGTGACCATCGCTTGGATCACTGTGACTAGATGTTCTGGTGCCAAGTAGGGCGCTAGTAGCTTGGCTTGGCGGTGGTGGTAGAAAGCCTGCCACACTACTCTTGTGACCTGTGCCTCCATGGAAAGGGAGGTGTCGAGGATCACCCCCAGGTTTCTGGCGGAGTGGGCTACTGTTAGATGCACTCCATCCGTGTTGGGTAGGCGCGCTTCCTTGCTTGGTCCCTTCTTATCCTGCCACAGGACCTCTGTCTTTGAAGGCTTGAGCTTCAGATGACTCTGCTCAAACCATTTTGTCACTTCTTCCAGGCGTCTGGTTAAGGTTTCTGGGGGGGAATCGAGGCGGTCATCCATCAGGAGGAAGAGCTGGGTGTCATCTGCATATTGGTGGCAACCCAGCCCAAATCTCCATACCAGCTGAGCAAGAGGGCACATGAAGATGTTAAATAAAATAGGAGAGAGGACTGCTCCCTGTGGGACTCCACATGTGAGCTGATGACAGTTGGATACTCTCTCTCCTATTTCAACCCTCTGTCCACAACCCCAGAGGAAGGAGATCAGCCATTTGAGAACTGTCTCCTGTATCCCAGCATGGGCAAGGCGGTGAGCTAGGAGCTCATGATATACAGTGTTAAACGCTGCTGAAAGATCTAATAGTATAAGCAGCGCTGACCCGCCTTGGTCTAGCTGGTGACGGAGGTCATCCATCAGGGCGACTAGCGCCATTTCCACCCCATGGCCAGGCCGGAAACCTGACTGAAATGAGTCAAGGGCTGAAGTTTCCTCCAGGAATGCTGATATTTGGTCCACTGCAGCCCTTTCAACTAACTTCCCCAAGAATGCTAAGTGCGAGATGGGATGGTAGTTGTCAGGCTTCTGTGGGTCAAGGGATAGTTTTTTGAGCAATGGGCATACCACTGCTTCTTTTAGTCCTTCCGGGAATTCTCCTGTTGTAAGAGAGAGATTGATTATTTCCCAGGGGAGCCCCCCAATTCATATGTCATTTGTTTTTAGGAGCCACAATGGGCATGGGTCTAGCGAGCAAGTGGTTGGCCTCGTTGCTGTTAGCATCCTGTCTACTTCAGCTTATGAGAATCATCTGAAGTTACTCAGTGTTCTCTCCAAAGATGGCCAAGGGGCCTCTAGTTCACTTTCTGTATCCAAGGTTGGAGGAAGGTCATGGCAGAGAGTCAAGATTTTGTCTGCTAAGTGACTCGCAAATGCCAATTGGCTATTATTTTGCTGTCTCTCATCAAGAGCAGTGAGGGATTGAACTACCCTGAATAATTGTGTTAGGTGTGAGTGCGCAGACGCGATGCATGTCGAGTAAAAGTTGTGTTTCACTGACTTCACTGCCATCTCATAGGCTTTCATCTGCATTCTATAAGATGCTCTTGATTCTTTGTTGCGAGTCTTCCTCCAAACTCGCTCTAGTCATCTCAGTTCCCGTTTCTTCCAGTGTAGATCCTCAGTATACCAGGGACCCCACTTGAGATGGGGGTGGAGAGGACATCTGGGAACTATCTCATCAATGGCGGCCTGCATCCTGTCATGCCAGTTGCTGACCAGTCCATCTAGAGAAGTATTGGGAGGTATTGGGTCCCACAGAGTATTCAGGAATCCAATTGGATCCATATGTTTTCGTGGGTGAGCTGAAATGTGCTCGATGCCCAACTGAGGGGGAAGTGGCAACCTAAGCCGGGTCTTCAGGGTATAGTGGTCCGACCATGGCACGGAAGTAGTCATAACTGGATCCACACTTGACCCTGCACCGAAAATGAGGTCCAGGGTGTGGCCTGCCTGGTGGGTAGGGCCAACAACAAACTGCGAGAGTCCTAGTGTCGCAATGGCTGACACCAATTCCAGCCCATTGCCAGAGGATGGCAGTTCTGCATGGATGTTAGTCCCCCAGAATTAACAGTCTAGGGAACTGTAGTGTCCCGGTGGCAGCCGCCTCCAGCAGCCTATGGGGGTGCATTGGGTGCACGGTACACTAGCCAGATGGCCAAGTTCTCGGTTGTGCCCCACCCAAGGCCAACACATTCAATTCCTGGGATTTTGGTGCAGGGAGAACCCTGAACGGGTTCTTATCATGGATCAGGATTGCCACTCCTCCTCCCTGCCCCACAGTCCGTGATTAATGGTGGGGCCAGTTTTTGAGAGCAACTGTTTTGCCATCCCTGGTCCAGGTTTCTGTCAGGCACGCCAGGTCTGCCCCCTGCTCTGCAAAATAGGCTTGCAGAGTGGAGGCTTTATTTTTGATCAACCTGATGTTGCACAGCATCAGTGTCGGAGGTGGGTTGTTCACCATTGCCTAGTGACCCTAGTGACCCAAGAGATGGGACAGAGGTTAGAAGGGTCCCGAGCCTGATTATATCTCAAGCCCCTTCTTTTGTCCAGCCTCCTCCTACCGCTGTCTCTGCCTCTTCCCCTTATTATTGGGATCCCTGACCCCTTTTAGTCCCCTGTTGATGTTGTGCCTGATGTTTGTGGGCCATCCATGTCTGATGTTTTGCTGACTCTAACGGTTTAATTCTAGGCAACCTTGATCCCTGGCTTTCTTGCATAGTTTCTTGGGTTTTGGATTAACAGAGGGTTTTGTGTGCTGTGATTGGATTGGGTGAGCTTTTTCCAGGGAGATGGCCCCGATCGTCTTCTATGACCTCTCAGGTCTGCCCAGCCTGGTGTTCTTTTCTATTTGGGGGGGGGGGTATTTTTGTGTTGTGTGTGCTAAATCATGTCCAGGTGGCGGGGTATTTTTGTGTTGTGTGTTAAGTCATGTCCTGGTAGGGGTGGGAGGGAGGGATAGGAGAGGCTTATGGTGCTTAAATTAGATTAGTTTTCATTCCAGGGTTGAGTAAACAATTTGGGAGTTTGGCGTATTTTAGTTCCAAGCAACTTGCAGCCTGCCCATGGCCAACCATATGAAAGTGTCACACTAATATATATATCAGCTGAAGGGTTTGTTTATGAAGTCTGATCTCAGAATCTATGAGCCACATTAGATTATTCGGGATCAGCCATGGTCTGCGACCTGCTGAGATGAATCCCCAGATATATGCTAACTAGCAGCTACAATTTTTCCTTTCAAAATATTTACCCTTGTAGCCCAAATAAAAATATTGAATATATCTAAATGTGTATTTATTAACAATTTTAGTTGCATAGGTATATCTGTATTTTGAAGAAGTATTTTTTATTATGCAGTATCCTTGAACACATTCCAGTATGAATGGTATGTTTCCACTATGGCCCATTATGCACGGCCGCCGAAACAGCGATTTCGAGTCACATGGAAAACGCGGAGGAGGAAGACGCGATGCACACCGGTTATGCACGGGGCGGGGTGCGATGGCGGCAAAACCCAGAGTAATTGATTATGCACGCGGCGATCCGGGCGCTGCTTCTGGTTGCGCCTCGGTCACCCGGAAGCTGCGCTTTCTTCCACGTTTCGCTGACGCGGCTTTTTCGGCGGCATGCACCGAAGCTGCAGCCGGTTGCAGCTGGCACCGGGCAGCTGGCACCGTTATCGGTGACTTTAGTTGCCGCCATTCCACCCCAAATGTGTGCTAAAACCCCTGTGCATAATGGGTCTATGTGTTAAACTTTAGTTTTCTGTTTCAATACATTTTAGATGTCTCTTTCAGCATATCTGTTGAGGGAATTACAATTATTTGTAATTGTGTGGTTCTTACTGTAATTGATATGACAGTGCAATGTTTAAATAACCACTCTGTAAAAAATTATTTTATTATCTCTAGGTACATTTAAAATGTTTTCATCTATAAGCAAAAAGATGATATTCCTTTTTCATATGCTGTTTTATCTGTGGGAAGCCAGCAAAGCTAACAAAACAGTTTCAAAACCCAATGTTGTCATATTCATGGCTGATGACCTTGGCATTGGAGACTTGGGATGCTTTGGGAACAAAACACTAAGGTTTGTTAACATACTTGGTGTGTGGGTGGATTTTATTTATTTATTTATGTATGTATGTATGTATGTATGTATGTATATATATATATATATATATATATATATATATATGTCTAATCTAAAATGCTTTTGATCTAGTGTACATTTGTAGCTTCATGCACTTTACAGATAGAGAATGGAATGATGTGGTCTTTGGGTACCTCATGCATAAAACAAAACCTAGGCACCATTTCTATTCTGCAAAGATATGTAACACTTTGCCTACAAAGATATATTCAAGGCAGTAGCTTTCATGTGCATGCACACTTCCTCAGACAATGGAACACGAGTCATAAGAGTACAGATATAAGGAGAAAGTAAATTAGTAGCAAATTAGTAAATAGCATCATAAGTCCAAACATGCAGTATGATAATTCTTTGCTAGAAATTCAATTGTCTTTCACAAAAACCTTGGGGCTCTTCTAAATCCATTTAAATTAATCATTTTAGAATGGTTAGGATGGCAGTCCTCTTTTCTGTATATGTAATATGTGTATGAAGTATGAAAACCCTAAAAAAAGTTTTGTTTTAATTCAGAACTCCCAATATTGACAAATTAGCTAGTGAAGGTGCAATGCTGACTCAACATATAGCAGCCTCACCACTTTGCAGTCCAAGCAGAGCTGCTTTTTTGACAGGCCGGTATTCAATCAGATCAGGTAAGGTATCTTTCTAGGTTATTTAAGTATTTGTTATTATTTTATGCCTTATTATTTGTAATGTTAAATATTGCAAATCAATTTAAACCAGGACTGTAATTATTCAGCCACACATTTTAAATTTTATTAGGTGAGTTACAATGCATTGAAATAGAGGAAATTCAAAATTTCTATTGATTGGAGCTCAGTATTTCAGGTTAATTTCAATCTACAAATATTGTTTTTATTAGTATTATATTTAAATCAAACATTACTAAGTACACTTATATTATGCAGCCCCTTTAAATGAGTACTTGAAAGGATATCATACAGTAGATGGAGCAGAATTCTTTTATGTTGCCCCAGAGGACCAGACCAGAACCAGTGGGTTAAAATTATTCTTGCCTAAACATCTGGAAGACATTCCTTACAGCTATAGTAGTTCCTCAGTAGAACAGGCTTCCTCGGGTGATGGTGAGTTCTCCTTTGGAAGTTTTTAAGCATATGCTAGATAACCATCTGATAGAAATGCTGATTCTGTGAGACAGATTGTGAGTGGGTCAGCAGATGGGATTGTGTTGGTGCTTGGCTCTTGTGGCCCTTTTCTCCATGCCTAGAGGAATGCCAATCACCACTTCAGGGTTGGGAGGCAAATTTCTTCCAGTTTATACTGGCCAGGGATTCTGTTTGAGGGGGGGTATCATGTTGGCATGGAATTGGGGTCACTGTGGGTGGAATGTAGTTGTGAGTTTCCTGGATTCATCAGGGGATTGGACTAGACCGTGGAGGTCTCTTCGTACGCTATGATTTTATGGGCCTTGTGAGGGAGCCTGAGGCTGCTTGGCCAGCAGAAAGAAGGAGATTAAATGCTCCCTTTGAGCCACTTCACACCCATCTTTAACTCTCTGATTTTGATCCCTCCTTTCATAAAGGGAAGAGCAACACCAAAGGGTTAAGTAGCTGGGTCTGCTGCTCAGCTGCTATTTTAAAATGGTTTTCATCCATTTAACTCTTTGGTTAAAGCCCTATAAATCGCCCAGGCCTGATGGCATCCCGCCAGAGCTCATCACTGATAATGCCCACTGGTGGGCCCCTATCCTGGCAAAGGTATTTTCTGTAACTGACTCTACTGGTCAAATTTACGAAGCATGGTTAAACTCCATCATTTTGCCCTTTTACAAAAAAGGAGAAGTTACCCAGCCTATGAATTACCGCCTTATAGGCTTACTCTCTATAATCGGTAAACTCTACAGTAAGCACCTGTCCTTGAAACTATCTAACTGGGTACTCAGCAAGAACATTATAGGGCCCGAGCAAATTGGCTTTAAAAAAGGCTGTTCAACATTAGACCATTGCGCCGTTCTATCCTTCCTATGTGACAAGTATATAAAGCCTCCAAGCGGCAAACTATTTGTAGCATTCATAGATTTGAAGATGGCTTTTGACTCTATCCTTAGATCGTCTCTGTGGAGCAAACTTGCCAGTCTCAATATTGACCTTCACCTCTTATCCTTGCTAAAAAGTTTGCACTCCAATAACTTTTGTCAAATAAAATTTTCCTAGCAGGGTAATCTAACAAACAAAATATCTGTAAGGGTGGGTGTTAAGCAGGGCTGTATTTTGGCACCTCAGTTATTTAACCTATTCCTACATGACCTCCCTGTGTATCTGGAGGAGGTGAATGGTCATCCGCCTATGTTAGGGTCAAGACCTACCCCCCTACTATTGTATGCTGATGACACAGTGTTATCCAGAATAAGAATTGGTATTAAGCGTTATCTTAATAAATTTACTGAGTACTGTCGGGAAAACAATTTAAAAATTAACTTTGAAAAGACCAAAATAATGGTTTTTTCAAAAAGGCACTATAAATATTCATGGATAATTGGCGGAAATAACATCGAACAGGTTTATCATTTTAAATACCTTGGAATCACTTTAAATTTAATTAACAAATGGCTCATGCACAAGAAGAAAGTTAGGAGTTCCATGAAAGGCCCATTGGCTTTATTAACAAAATTTTACTCTCAAAATCAATCGCGACCTCTATGCAGCGCTGAAAATATATAAGGCCAAAATGGTTCCACAGCTGCTTTATGGGATACCAATCTGGATCGAAGCATTTAATCACGATCTAGAAACACTCCATGCCTCCTTCCTCAGGTCATTATTCCAAGTCCCTAGAAATGTGGCTAATGACATCTTAATTGCTGAACTGGGCCAACAGAGACTTGAAACCAGAGCCTGGTCTCTTACCTTTAGGTTCTGGATCAGTCTTCATTTTAGGGCTCATTCAAATAACCTTTTAGCTGTCCTGCTAAGTGATCCCCATAACTCCAATTGGTCTCATAGACTCTCTAACAAACTCCTCTCATTGGGCTTAGACATACATTCTTTGATGGATCTCGAGGAGAAAGGTATATATAAGTGTATAGTAAGGAGACTAGAAGACATTGAATATCAATCCTTACTGGCATTTACATCTCCATCTTGCTCTCCCCGTGTATGGAATATTGTCCCGCTATATAAAGTTATCCTCCCCTACCTGACTAGTATTGAAGCTTTCTCTGACAGGAAAGCACTCTTATTTGCTCGGCTGAACTCTTTCCCCTCCAATGTTCTTTTAGGAAGGTTTAACCACATTCCTTTAGCGGAGAGACTATGTTTTCACGGCTGTACGGTCCCTGATCTCCTTCCGCATATTATTATGTTTTGCCCTAAGTTTTCCTTATACCGCCAGGGGATATCCGATATTCTATCTTCCCTTCAATACCATAGTAATGAAATGGCAGCGATCAATAAACTACTCGAGTGGATCGCCCGCATTGCAAAATTTTTAGCAAAGGTTTTTAGTATTAACTCCTTGTTTTTAACAAAATTTAGTAACTCTTTCTGATTCTTATAATTGTACCATTTTGTATCTCCTTACCTGTATTGTTCTTTATGCCAATAAAGGCTTTTGTATCTCTCTCTCTCTCTCTCTCTCTCTCTCTCTCTCTCTCTCTCTCTCTCTCTCTCTCTCTCTCTCTCTCTCTCTCTCTCTCTCTTTGGTTCTGCTCCCAGCTACTTCAAAGAGAGAGGGTGCAAAACCAAAGGCTTAAATGAAGTCCCTTCCTGAGTGATTTCGACCCCCTTTCAAGTTTGTATGGGTCCAGATTGGTCCATGGACTGCCTTTTTAGGTTTGTGCCCATCCCTACTTACCAACAGGCAGCTGGCAGAAGAGGAGGTGGGTAACAGGCTAGGTGTATAGTCAGTGACAGTGGGCTCCATGAGAATTCCAGAGTCCCAGCAGCTACCCCACCTCAAGGACTACCAACACTAGCCCAGTAGAAGAAGACATGCGCACACTGGGACTGTTATGTTCCAAATGGTCATAGCTAT
Source organism: Paroedura picta (assembly GCF_049243985.1). Lineage (NCBI taxonomy): Eukaryota > Metazoa > Chordata > Lepidosauria > Squamata > Gekkonidae > Paroedura > Paroedura picta. The sequence goes on along the minus strand of NC_135374.1, from coordinate 80,782,778 downwards.
TAAATGCTTATAACCAGGTAGGATTAAGGTCAGGATACATGCATGTCACCGCACATATCCTCATTCTATTCCAGAATATAAAACCTATCCAAATGCCATCAGGATTTTTTGTTTTGCTTCTTTTCCTCTTCTTACTGACAGTTCCCATCAATGTTTCTTGGGTACCAAGGAAAAATAAGCCTGTTTATTTACTGGCTAATATTTTTCTACATACTAAGGAGACTACTGATTTCAAAAACCTCCTATGTTCTTCCTTAGGATCCAATGGCACCCAAAAACAACATTTGGATGTGCTTAAAGGATTGCAGCTGGAACAGGAAAGACTCGTTTCTTTGATGGTTGGCAGCACACCATTATCTACATACAATGAACACTTGATAAAGTTTCCAAATGTTTACCCGATGTAGTGTTTCTTTAATTGCAATCATATCTTGCTTATACTGTTTATAAAAGAAGATTTTTTTTCCCTTATCTTTTCCCAAACATCTCATTTATCTCACACATGTCTGCTGGCATAAGGTCGAGGAAAACATCTTGGTCATATGCTATAATTAAAAAACAATATTATCAAACAGTTGATACCTAGTTTGTGATAAAGGTAATTATGTTCAAAAGTAAAACAAAGAGAAATTTCCTGACAAAAATGTAAGGTGGAAGAATTGCTTGTTTCTTACTTTGATATCAATAATCTTTCAATGTCATAGAATGGTGTTTACAACTCAATGGGTATATTCAATATATAACGGATATTTTGTAGTTATTACAATAAATATTGATTTGTTTCTTTGTTTTGAAGCATATATATATTATGTTAATGAACACTTTTTTTGCTTTAGCTTTCCAAAGTTTTTTTCTTTTCTTTTCAGGTATAGCCTCTATACATCGAAGTGGAGTGTTCTTATTTTCTGGTTCTTCTGGTGGATTGCCTTCTGAAGAAACAACATTTGCAAAACTTTTACAACAAAAAGGTTATTCTACAGCTCTTATAGGTATGATGATAAATATGTGTTAGTTGGTATTTCGTGTTCCTACCCAGTAGGCAATATTACATAGTTTGCTTTCTATTGATTTTTTTCTGGTAGTTTGGCTTCTGTTGACTCTTTATGTAACACAGCATATACATTAATACCTTTTCTTTCATCCAGTAAAAGCTCTATGATGCATAGTTCTTGGGTCATGAATAGTTATTATAAATCATTAATAGACAAGTTTTAAATAATTTTTTATTGCTAGGGTTTTTTTGGCAGGGGGGTTCCTTATCAGCAAGTAGAGATGTAACAATCACATCTGTAGATTCTGAATATATAAAGTTGCTAGTGATAAACCTGTAAGTGGTGAGACTCTATACATAATTTTTCCTCTGATTTTGGCCTTTGAAAGGACTTGTTGGGTCCATGTGGTATTAGATAAAGATTTTATTAGCTACTAGTTTAGATAAAAGATGCACCTTGATACTAATACTATCTGCTCTCCAGTTTATAAACTTACTATGCCAATGAAAATCTTTGTCTTGTCAAACAGTGAGTAGGATCCCCACTAAGTCCACTATCCCCATTCTGGTGGACATTGGTTAGTCACCATAATTTATGTGCCTGAGGGTCATTGAACATTGATTGTAAAAGCAACGAAAATGCAGAAAATGCAACAATATTGATTACGAAGCTACAGCAACTGCCCTATAGAGTCAAAACGTTCAGGGCAGTTTAACTTAGAAAAACAAATAAAATGAGACATATACAGGCCTGTAAAATTATGCATGATGTGGAAAGAGTAGAGACAGAGATGTTTGATCTTTTTTCTCTCTCATATTAGAACCAAGGATCATCCACTGAAACTGAAGTGTGTGAGATTCAGGACAGGCAAAATGAAGTACTTCTTCACACAGGGCATAGTTAAATTCTGGAATTTCATGTCACAGGATGTGTTGATGGCCACAAGTTGGAAGGCTTTTTTTTTTTTTAAAGGGGAGTGAACAAATTTATTTATTTATTTATTTATTTATTTATTTATTTATTTATTTATTTATTTATCATACTTTTATACCGCCCTCCCCGGAGGCTCAGGGCGGTTTACATTAATGGAGGATGGGGCTATCAGTAGCTATTAGTCATGATGGATATCTACTTGCTCCAGTGCCAGAGGTAGTATGCCTCTTTATATCGGTTGCTGGGGACCATGTGCAGGAGGAGGATGTTGCAGTCATCCTTCTTGTGGGCTTCAGAGAGGCAGATCATCAGCCACTGTCTGAACAGTGTGCTTATATTTGCAGAATAGTGTCTGTTAAAACAAGAAAGAGATAATAGGGGTGTTTTTATGCATATTACACACTAGCTGTCTGGTATGACATTTTACTATCCATCTGAAATATGTTTGTGTGTACTTCTCTACATTAGGAAAGTGGCATCTTGGAATTTACTGCAACAGCAGTAGTGATTTCTGCCACCACCCTTTAAGCCATGGATTCGATTACTTCTATGGAATTCCTGTGACCAATCTTAGAGACTGCAAACCTGGACATGGAAGCGTGTTTATCGAAGGGTGTAAAATGTTCATTCGTCCATCTCTCCAATTCATTGGGATTGCCCTGATCTCTTTGAAGGCTATACACTATCTTGGTCTTTCAAAAGGCCTTCTCAGAGCACTGGGATACTTGTTCTTGATTATCTCGGTTTTACTTGGACTTTTGCTGTTATGGTGGTATAGCTACCGGTATCTAAACTGCATCTTGATGAGAAATCACACTATTATTCAGCAACCCTGGATCTATGAAAACTTAACACAAAGGTTTACTGAGGAAGCCAAAAGGTTTATAAAAAGGTATGTGTGCAATGCATTAATATATTGGTATGTTACTGTGTTAACTTGTTAACAAGGCAACCTATAATGTGAATGAGCTTGGGATAGGGTTCCATCTCAAGAAAGCGACACAGTCCATCCAATAACTGTGCTTCCAGATATACAGAACAGGCTCTGCTCCGGTTATAGTTATCTGATTTGTTTCAGTCCCATTTGTTTTCTCCAACAAAGTTCCCCTCACTCACAGGATGCTCCCGAATCCTCTGTACCACCAGTTTTAATAGACATCAGAGTAATTGGTCATATCCTTCCTACCTAGTTGTTTAGCCACATGCTTTTCATTCCCCATGATCCTTAAATTCTAATGACACATCCTTGCCTCACACCTTGGTGGCATGGGTCAGCCAGACTTGAATTATATGATAGCGAAGAGTGGTGAGCCTAGGCATATGCCATAGGAGGTGGTCTCCAAAAAGTCAAAAAAAATTACATATTGGTTGGAGCCATAATCTACAGATCCCACTCAGCTACACTTTATAATGAGTTTAGATTTTGTATATAGAGTGTATTGTTATAATTCTGACCACTGAGGAAGACCCAGTAGGGTCGAAACGCGTTTGGTCTTATGTGCAGTTAGTTCTGTATAGTTTTTATGTAGTTTTTATTCTGTTTTTAAATTGTGCACCACAATAAATAATTACTGTTTTTATATTGTTCAATATGAATAATCAGAGTTGTAGAACTTGTGACTGCCAAGCCAAATGCAGCCCATAGGCATTGTTACGCCAAATGCGTGTCTGTAAGGACGTGGAGAAATAGCTGGTAGAGCCACCAAGAGGCAGTGTGGCGTAACATGGGACCTTGTATTGCACGGTTTACTGGGTAATTATGTCACTGAGATGGAAGGATTTTATTAACACACACTAATTAGACAAAAGACAACACATGCACACTCTAGCATAGAAATGTACATTCCTAGTCACTAGCACACAAAGAAAAGGCTTATAGGAGAGGAACCTATACTAAGGGTTGATCGGAAGTGATATCTACCTGTCTTCTGTGTGGAGCAGAGTTCCGGAGGTTCAAGGAAGCAATTTGGGATGACAAACGAGGGACCAAGACGAACATCGGACACTGTTTCTGTAGCCTGGAAACTGACTGCACTTTGTGGCTGTGGGAGCCCAATATTTAAAGGAAATTTGTGACCTGGGGTGATAGGGGGCTGAACCTACCTTGTCCAGGGCTTGGACAAAGAGTTTGATGGCTGGGGCCGGGTCCCAACAAAGAAACGGGTTGCTGAGACAAAGAAACTAGCTGCTGGGAACATGAAGAAATATTTCCTATGTAGAAGGTCTGATGGCCCATTTATGGCAAATCCTGGATGATTGCTTGTGCCTGTGGATAGTGGTAAGGGAAAAGACAAAGACCAAATCTTGGATTAGATATGGTGTTGAAAGAGAGTTTACAAAACAATATGTTTGGCTGGCTGGAGGGGAGTCTTGGGTGGGGTGCCTTTGTCTCTGTACTTGCCAGTTGTGCTGACAAACTCCTCTTTTGTTTGCAAGCAAGTAAGTTGGGGGAAGCCTAACTCCAAGTCCTGCTTGAGAGCAAGAAGTGGATTTTAGTTGCTCTCCCATTATACTTTGACCTGGCTTTTCTCTCTCTGGTGCCAGGGTCTGCTCAGGAGTGCCAGGAAGGGTTGACACGAGTGTGCCAGCCTGTGATGGAGGGGTAACAGCCCACATAACAGCATTACCCTACTTGAGGCCATCATCAAGAACTTTCTAGTATTTCTAAAGCAGTGGGTTGTCAAGCCCCAAGAGGCCTTAGTATATAAAAGGTGGCTTTTCATATGGCTGAATCACAAATTATGGAGACCTACTTTACAAGTAGCTCCCAGGTTTTTATGCTGAAGTCGGGGGCAGTGCTTGCCTAGAATTGTGTCTTAGTCATTGCGTATCAAATTATTATTCAGCATCTGTATAAAACATTTATTTTAATTTACAATAGGCTAATTGTGAAAAGGCATAAGTATACATGTACTAATTATTTTAAATTAATAATGGTATCTTCAATGCAGTTGATACTTATGCTTAATGAAACTGTCTCGTGCCTTTAGAAAGTGTCACAAGGAAGGGCTTTGTAAAATTTTGAAACTTCTGGAATTCTGATGTACGATAGAATTAGGGCAGAAGATGTTGTTGTTTACTCAGCTCTTTATTATTTAGGAAAACCTAGCAAATCATGTGTGGAGGGAATCATGTAGATTCCCTTCTTCATACTTCATAGATTCTTCATAATTCTCAATTATTCTCAATAAGCTGTTATTCAATTCCTTCTATTTGCTGACCAGAACTAGCCATATCAAAGAAGACCCCCCAATTGTACATTGAAAAAAATGTTATATACACCTGTATTAATGTCTGATGAAGATTAGTATGATCAAAACGTGTTAGATCTGAACTTGTTGGTTTTGTGGTAGACACACAGATGTGCCCAAAATGGTTTCTAAAAATTGTTTCTGTTTTTCTGTATTTGGATTTATTCCTAACCTTTGTGGTTCTCACACACTTTTCCAGGCTCCAATTCTCCAGTAGCAATAGTGAGAGTATTGGAAAAAAGAACAATGAAGAAATACTTCAGGCGTACCAGTGAAATAAACCTCTTTCTTAGTTGTTTCCATCAGGCATGTAAACCCTTCATAATAGCCCAAGTGAATGCTGTGGCACCCTGTGCCCATGCATTGCCCTCATTGAGAGCTAGATGGCTAAGCAGTCCCAAAAGCCCCAACAATAAAAATAAAAATATTTTTAAAACAAACAAAAAAGTAGTTCCTAGTATGTGAAATGTCAGTTTCTAGGTCTAGACATGGGGTGTTGTCACATACCTCCACAGCAGTCTTCAGGAAGATGGGAGTGTACTTCTAAACAATATAATTTACATCATAATTGGTTAACCTGTAGAGAATTTTACCAAGCATTATCAGGCAAATTCCTAAATAATTAAGAATATAAGAGAAGCCATGTTTGATCAAGCCAGTGGTCCATCCAGTCTGTTGGATCAAGCCAGTTGTCCATCCATTCTGTATCACGCAGTAACTGAAACCTGGATACCATCAGGAGACCCACCAACAGGGCCCCAACTCCTGAAGCCGTCTCACTGTTGAAGCTCAAGCACTATCACTGCCCCAGACATATTATTCCTACTGTACCTTGTGGCTAATAGCCACTCATATACCTTGGTTCCATATGTTTATCCAATCCCCTCTTGAAGCTGTCTTTGCTTGTAACCACCACCACTTCCTATGGCAGTGTGTTCTACATGTTAAGTGCTAAGCTTACTGTTCATTAATTTCACTGAGTGCCCACAAGTTGTGAGAAAGGGAAAAAAGTACTTATTTCTCTACCTTCTGTATCCCATGTATAATTTTGTAAACCTCTGTCATGTCACCCATCACTTGTCATTTCTCTAATGTAAAGAGTACCCTTCTTCATAGAGAAGATGTACTATTATCTGATCATTTAAGTTGTCTCTTTCTGCACCTTTTCAATACTATAGTATATTTTCTGAGTTGTAGTGACCAGAACTATACATAGTATTCCAAATGAGGCCACAATATAGATTTATAGATTATGATGATACTGGCTGATTTGTTTTCTGTCCCTTTCATAGTCCCCAACAAAGCACTTGCCTTTTTTTTTTTTTTTTGCGGTTGCACACTGAATTGATATCTTCAGAGAGTAATCTACTACAACTCCAAGATCCCTCTCCTAGTTAGTTACTATCAGTTCAGACCATATCAACATATACTTAAAGTTGGGATTTTTGGCTCCAATGTGCATTACTTTGTAGCTGCCCATGTTGAACCTTGTTTGCCATGTTGATGCCCACTTTCCCAGCCTCAACAGATTGCTTTGGCTCATCTGAGTCCTCCCTGGTTGTTACTGTCCTGATAACTTACTATCATCAACAATCTTAGCCACTTCACTGCTTAGTCCCCACTCCAAATAATTAATGAACAAGTTTAAAAGTTTATTATCAAGTCCTGCAGTACCCTACTGCTTGCCACCTTCCACTGTGAAAACTGCCCATTTATACTCACTCATTGTTTACTGTTAATTAACAGTGACAAATAAAGCATATTCAGGAAAGCGATGCTGGATTTCTGAGATTTCATTGCCATAGGGATTCCTGCGTTGTTCAAGTTCTGGGTTCTGACTTAATTGTCCTTTTCAAGAAGTAAGTTAGGCATATTAAGAAAGAAAGGTCTGTCTTGGTATATAACAGTAAATTTTCAAAGGAACTGTTTACTGAAATGCTTCAGTTAATAAAACAGGAGTTTAACTGTTATTGTCAAATTTACCTCCCACTTACCAGCTTATGTGCCATTCCATTTTCAAGGTCATGGAAGAGGTAGTCAATCATGGTTTTTCCCCTTCCCAAGTCATTTGGTGTAAGTAAAATAGTCACCTCAGATTTTCTAATCTAAAGGATATTAATAGGTGAAACCCGAAAGTCAGCTGTCAGTCAGCATCTGGTAGATGTAAAAGACCCAGCAGTAAGTGATCTTTCAGTATCATCCATTGATTAGATAGCCATACAGATAAACCCATTTGTATGAACCATTGATTAGATAGCCATTCTTATTGTAAGAATTCTTTTTTGTTTGTGTAGTAGTATATTACTTTGGAAGGTGTTATCTCCTGGAAATAACCATGTGTAATAGATTCAGTCACTCGCAGCAGTCCTGTATTATTGCTATAATTCAGTGTTCACATTATATAATGTCACAAGGGATACAAGCTCTTCCTTTGGTACTATTTTCAATCACTGTCTCCATTGTTTTGTAATGCTTCATGGAAAATTGGACTGGTGTCTTGTAATATATGGTATAGGCTCTCAACTCAGCATCTCATTTTTGATTAATTATTTGTAGATGTAGACCTGTAATTATTTGTAGACTCCCAATCACTTCTGGCACAAAAAATAACATATATAAGCATGCCTAGATGACATATATAGAATGAAATGCATGTATATACAGTATATAATTATACATTATGGCCTGGATCCAGACTCACACAAAACACTTTTAAATTATATGTAGACTAGCAGAAAAGCCAGTTGTATCTCTGAATACAGTGGATGTTAGGCCGCCACCCCCTAACTTGGGCAGGCCAGCTAAGGTCTGGAGTGGCCTTGGCGGGTCTTTTTGGGGTGGGAGGGAGGCACTGTTGGCCAGTCCATCCTCCCCCGTGGTCCACAGAAGCCTTGGTGGGCCTTTTTGGGCCTGGGGGAGGGGCTGGCATGCAGCCTGCTTCTCCCGCCACCCCAGCAGCTCTACCATGGCCTGGCAAGGCTGCAGCTGGAGCTGCTCAGGGCAGTGGTAGCACTGGCAGGCGCTCTTCCCTCAGCCAGCCCTCAGTCCCAGGCCTTCCGCCCTCCCTCCCAGGTCCTGCTTTTACCGGGCTTCTAGTTTTTCCTACTTGTTTCCTATACTATGTGCATTAGTATAGAGGCATCATAATCCTTTATTCATGTGTCCCAGGGTTTTAGTTTTTGAATGTATTTGTAAGTTAATGGTTCCCTCCATATATGTCATTCCCTGTAAATCTTTGGGATTCTAATCTACAGTTATTGTCATCAAGAGGTAAGCAGTGAGCTGTGGGGATCCACAAGGCTCAGTACTAGGTCTGGTACTTTTTGTCATTTTTATCAATGATATGGATGAGGGAGTGGTGAGCCTATTTATTAAATTAGCAGATGACACAAAATTGGGAAGAGTATTAAACACCCCAGAAAGATAGAGAGGTCAGTGAAATCTGAACATGCTGTAAAAGTGGCCAAATGAGAACAAGATGCAATTCAATAAGAAGTACAAAGTTCTATATCTTGGTCACAAAAATGAGAAGCATGCATACTGGATGGGAGATACACTTCTGGATAGTGGTGTGTGTGAATGAGATCTTAGTCTCCTTGTGGTCATATGATCAGACAGTATGATGTGATAGTAAAAAAAGGCAAATACCATCTTGGACTGTATCAACAGGGACATCACATTGAAGTTGCAAGATGCAATAATTCCATTGCTTACTGTATTGATCAGACCATCCTTGGAGTACTGTATTTAGTTTTGGAGGCCTCACTTCAAAAATGACATGGACAACATTGAGAGGGTACAGAGGAGAGTTGATGAGAATGATCCAGGGCGTAAGCTCTATAAGGAAAGATGAGGGACTTGGGAATGTTCAGCCTGAAGAAGAACAGGTAGAGAGGATATGATTGCTCTGTTTTTGAATGGCTGTCACATGAAAGAGGGCAGGAAATAGTTACTGTTGGCAGCAAAGGATAGGACCCTCAGTAATGGGTTTTAACTACATGTAGAATGGTACTAGCTAGAGTGCCATCTTGGTGTAGCAGTTAGGAGTGTGGACTTCTAATCTCGTGAGCCGGGTTCAATTCTGCACTCCCCTACATGCAGCCAGCTGCGAGACCTTGTGCTCGCCATGGCACTGATAAAGCTGTTCTGACTGAGCAGTAATATCAGGGCTCTCTCAGCCTCACCTACCTCACAAGGTGTCTGTTGTGGGGAGAGGAAAGGGGAGGTGATGGTAAGCCACTTTGAGACTCCTTTGGGTAGAGAAAAGTGGCATATAAGAACCAACTCTTCTTCTTCTAGATATTGGGGGTTAGGGATTTCATAGAGTAGTTCAGCAGCAGAATAGGCTGCCTAAAGGACTGATGAGCCCCCCCCCCTCCACTGGCAGTCTTTAAGCAGCAGATGAACATATACTTATCATGGATGCTTCAGGATGATCCTGCATTGAGCAAGGGCTGTATGATTATAGTGACAAAATTTGTATCTGGTACTAATATTCTGAAATACTGCATGTTATATTCCTTTCCCCCCCTATTTCAGAAACAGTGAGGCACCGTTTCTGCTTTTCCTGTCTTACCCTCAAGTCCATACAGCTCTTTTTGCCTCTCAGACTTTCAAAGGAAAGAGCAAACATGGATTATATGGTGATGCTGTGGAAGAAATGGATTGGAGTATAGGTATGTTATTTGAGGTTTACAACTCTTAACTGCCTTTTAAAAATATTAGCAACCTTGAATACCTTCCCCTTCAAAAAGTACTTGTCTGCAAAAAAACAGTACAGAAATGATCCAAAATGATTTCTGGGTATCCATCTGAGCTCAATGGTTCACCTTTGGTGTATATGAGGCTGCCTAAAAATGATAAGTTTAGTGTGCTTTTAGATATTTTAACTGTTAAAAGGATAGCTGGGAAGATTAAAGTGTAGAGTGAAAGATGTTGCAGCTATCTTCACAAGATATATAACAAAATCTTTATCTTGACAATGAAACTAGAGATGACAGGAGATATGGAGCTGCCATCCATCCATTGATCAGACCCTGAACAGTACCACAGAATGTATTTTAAAACGGGACACAGTGACACCACAAAAAATGTGGTCATGTGTGTGTGGGGGGGATCAAGATCTGGAGATCATGAAAAGACTATTGTATGACTTTTATATCATGACAGGAGGACAAACAAATTCAGCTGGTGTTTACTTATAACTTCCTTCTAAGCATTGTTTTTATTTATTTTTATGTATTCATTTGTTTTATATGCCACCCCTCACTGCAATGCCTCAGGACAGTGTACATGAAACAGTAGAATTAGTACATTTAAAACATGTATAACCATATGAACAGAAGGCCCCATAGCAAGAACACACAAATAGAAGTCAAAATTCACAACTTTGTGCATAGGGTAATAGAACAGGTGAGGGGAGAGACAGCAGCTGGGCAGTAGCTTTCAGTTGAGGTGTGTGGATGTCAGAGTGGCTTGACAGGAATCAGGCTTGATGGAGGTCCCTGGGAGTCTTAACAGAAAGCCAGGCAGAACAGCTCTGTTTTAGAGGCCCTATGAAATTATTTGAGTTCCGATAGGGCCTTTATATCATTAGGGAGCTCATTCTATCAGGTTGGAGCCACCGAGGAGAAGGCTTTGGCTCTGGTCGAGGCCAGGCAAATATCCTTGGGGCCAGGGATCATGAATCCATTTGAATGGATAGAACAGGTTGCTCTTTGGGAGGTATAGACAAGCAGACAGTCCTTAAGATACACAGGACCCTGACCATATATGGTCTTGAAGGTGAGTACCAGCCCCTTAAACTTGATCCAATATACAATTAGTAGCCAGACGTGATTTCTTTATAGGGTTTGAGTGAGAACGATGGATGCTGCAATTTGGAACAACTGCAATTTCCAGAACAGAGATACGGGAAGGCCTGTGTGGAGCAAGTTGCAGTAATCTAGCCTAGAGGTGACTGTTGCATGGATCACTTTGGCTAGGTGTTCTGGGACCAAATAGGGTGCTAGTAGCTTGACTTGGCAGAGATGGAAAAATTCTAATTGCGCTACTTTCGTGACTTAAGCTTCCATGATTAAGAATCACTTGCAAGTTCCTGACCGATTATGCTGTTTTAAGTTGCACAATGTTTTGGTTGGATTTGGCTCTCTCCCACATATCCAGAGGACCTATGGGTTGTACTTCATGCGACTACACTGAATCCTTTCTGCAACACTTTACAGGCATCCGGCCAAGGAATTGGGGGTTGTCAGGCTGACCATTCATCAGGAGATAGAACTGGATGTCATTGGCATATTGGTGAAAACCCAGGACATAGCTTCCTACCAGCTGGGCGAGAAGGTGCATGAAGATGTTAAATAATGAGGAGAAGATTGCTCCTAGAGGAACTCCACATTTGAGTTAACAGTGATGCAATTGGTCATCCCCATTGCCACACTATCTTTGACCTTGGAGAAAGGAGATTAGCCATTTAAGGCTGTCCCCTGGATCCACATGTTCATGCTCAACAGTGTTGAATGCTGCTGTGAAATCTAGAAGTATTAGCAGCACTGAACCGCCTCATCCGTTAGGGCGACCAGCACTGTCTCCACCCCTTGGTCAGGTCAGAAGCCAGATTAGAATGGATCAAGCTACATCTAGATATGCTAGTTAGCTGGTCCACAGCCACTTGCTCCACTACGTTTCCCAGAAAAGCCAGTTGTGAGATGGGGTAGTAGCTAGCAAGGACCTGCAAATCCAGTGATGGTTTCTTCAATAGGGGATATCACTGCCTCCTTCAGCCCATTTGGAAACATGCCTGATGTTAGGGAGAGGTTGATAATCTCCCAAAGTAGGCCTCCTACTTTCTCATGGCTTGTTTTGAGGAGCCACGATGGGCAAGGGTCTAGTGGTGGGCCTCATTGAAGCTAGCAGCCTGTCAACTTCATCCTGTGAAAGGCACCTGAAGTGATAGAATCTCTCTTTCAGAGATGGATAAGGAGCATCTAGTTCAATTACTATATTCAAGGTTGGGGGAAGGTTGTGGCAGAGTGTCAAGATTTTATATACAAAGAAGCTTGCATATGCCTCGTAGCTAATAAGGCTGATTAGAGACTGAACTACTTTAAACAGTTATGTTGGGCATGAGCTGGCAGATGCAATGGAAGCAGCAAACTCATATGCCATAAACATCCTATAGGATGGTCTCAGTGCTTTATTGAGAGACTTTCTCCAAGATTGCTCTAGTTGTCTCCGTTCAGTTGGGTAATACAGTGCACCTCTGGACATTGAGAAAATCTACCACTGGACACTGAGAAATGTTCTTTATACAATATTTTCTGGAGTTCGAAAATGCCACACTGAGAAATTTTTCCCATCAGTTAATTTTAGATGGGGAGATGCAGGTTCTAGACCCAGCCCTTAGGTAGGCCTTGCTGTGCAATGATAAGAAAAAGAAGAAAATTGCTTCAAATAATGAGATTTCTATTCTACTCACCAATTTAATGTTACCTCAGAAAAATCATAGATTAAATGAAGGGCTCTTCTAAAAGTCTCATCAGGGTCCTGATGTCATGCGTATGTGAATAGATTTGGTTGCTAGCCATGTTGGTCTGATGCAGCATAACTAAAGTTGACTCTAGTAACAGCTTTAAGTCCAATAAAGTTTTATTCAATGAATATGCTTCGTGTGCATGCCCACTTTGTCAGATGCAACTTAGAAAACTTCAAGGATGGATGTTCAATGTTTCATGATTACCAGGACATATTACACATGCTCAAAAGTGTCTACTTTGAAAGGGCCTCTTAGGACCCCAGTCCAAATACAGCTGGCCCTTGGTGTGCAAGATTACAAGCCCACAGTGATTTTTCAGCCCATACAATAATTCTGGTTTATTTCCACTAAGTACATCAGGATGGTTGTGCAGGTTCATGTTGTTCCCTAATGTTAATGAAAAATCTCATATTAAAAAAAAGTAATCAAGGACCATATATTTGAAAACAGTCTGCCATGTTTTTTTTTTCCTCCCAGATCCTTTTCAGACATTGACAACATACTGCAAAAGAAACTGTGCTGGTATCTATAAGATCCAAAACAATGATAGTCCCATTTGAAATAAATGAGAGCAAAGTGTTCTTCATTTTCTGCTGAATGTTGTCCATTCTGTACAAAGAGACAGTGCACAGACTCCAGAGGAGTGCTAATTTATCAGGTCCTGCAAGGATCCTCCTTTATAATGGAATGACTCTACATTTCTTGAGGTAATCATTTGTGAAAGCATGTTCATACTTGAAGCAATCAAGCTGAAGCACCAATATGAAAAGATGATGCTCCCCTCATATTCCTTCTCTCTGTTCACCTTCAATAGATATCTGCGTTTCAGTAAAGCACAGTCCAAATTACTTTCAATAGACAGTTTATCAAATCATTTACACTATTTTTCACGACTGCATTAGATTTATATTTAATAATGATCTTGAAAACAATATGAACACATAATATTCATTCTTATTTCTAACATGAAATTGGCATCAAGGAATTTAATTTATAGATTCCAAGTGATGCAAAAAGCCACAAAAATTGTTGAAGATATTTATTACATTTTAAAATTTGTTTCCTCCAAGGAACTCAAGATTTTTCCTGTTTTCATTGTATCTTCATGACAACCCTGATTTAGGTAAAACTGAAGGTTAATAAGTACCTGAATATCTCTCCAAGAATTGCTTGATGATCAGGGATTTAAACATGGGTCTTCCCAAGGCAGTACAATACTCTTAACTAGTGCATCACTTTGAATCTCAAGTAGGAACATGTTTCAATTATAAACTTGTTTGAGATTATATTCTTTTATCAACTGGTGTGCACCTGATAGTGTTTAAGAGCTATTACATGCTCAAGCCATGATTATTCCAGCAAGATGGAAACATGAAAGGGGATTCAAGAAGCAATTTAGATTAACAAAAAACTTCTGGAGGCACTAAGGAAGAAAAAGTGAGTTCGGAGCCCATAAAAATCAGTGCCATGTACTAGGGCCCAGCACAACCCAGTGCCATTGTGGCAATGCATGTTCAACAGAACTGATGCCAAGCACAAAATCACACTCCAAGTGGGGAGCATGGGTGTTTGGAAGCTCAACACAACCAATTCAGTATACAGAATGCCCAACAGAACACAGTGCTACTGTGGCAATTGAAGCAAAAGAGGACTAATGTCAGACCAGAAAATTCCTGCAGTACAAACTGAAGGGATGACATTTTTTCAAGCCCAGAAGAACCAGTTCAGTGTTAAAATGTCTAGCTGAACACATTGCCCCTGTGGCGCTACAAGGTTCAAAAGAATGATATTAAAGCATAGTGTCAGAAGAAACCCAAGCAAGGTTTCAAAAGTCCAGCAGAACCAAGTACTACTGGCATTGCAAGCTTAAAAGGACCACTTTAATTACATACAATGTACATGTAGCAGGTTATTAATAGTGGAACCTGTATTCTCGATTGAACCTTCACATTCAGAGGCAGTATATCAGTAATAGCAGAGAAAGGATTTTGCCTTGTTTTTTTCTTGTTGGCTTACAGGACCATCTGATTGGCAGCTGATAAGAACACAATGCCAGACTAGATGATCTGTTGGCCTGATCCTTATGTTTCTCTCTCCAAAATAAAAAGTTAAAAGATTTAAAGAAGAAAAAGACATAAGTGAACCTCTAACAAAGGTGTTAAACATAAAATCTTGAATGATTCAAGATTTTAATAAAATGGGTATATCATTCACTCTCTTTCTAAAATACCCAGGTATCCACCTAAACCATAAGATATTATGTCCCAAAATCTTTTTTCTTTCTTTTCAGTCACTGCTAATCTAAGTTCCTGCCATATAGATTTAGAATGCTCTTGCTTCTTTTGTTTAAGAAGCTTTTTATATTCAGTTTTAAGCATAGATGGGTGACTGAAAGTTCCCTCTTTATCATAACAAAATTCCTGACAGGGCATATTTAAGTAAACCCTTCCTGGCTGCTTTATACTCTTGATCAAACCATCCTCTTTGGCAATGTAAAGATCTTGACAAAGGCCTATTATTACACAACCAAAGCTTTCTCATAGATATAAGATCCTCAAAATATTTAACAGTGTCTACTTCCTTCTGTAATAATAAATGGTAACAAAGCTAAAGGTGTTCTTTTGTTAAAAGTTGAGCTAGGACGGATTGTAAATCTTCAGATAACTTTAATTTCCTTTGACCTGGAAGTGTGTCCTTTAAAATATTTATATTGGGACGTAACAAAATACTATCATCAAAGTCTCAGTGGGCAATGATTACTTTCCTGTCTCTAACTTGAGGGGGAGGGAACCTTGGTAAGGAGAATTAAACCACAATGTAATCAACCTTACTTGCTCTATTTGATGACATAGAAGTAAAAGAAACTTCTAATCTATCAAACCTAGTTCCATTCAGAATACTCATTTGATGTCATGATAAAATTTCTAGAAACCTGTGACCAGCTTTATTTAGAACCAAATCCTGGGAGCAATGTTCTAAACTACAGAGTTGTTCCACAATAAAGAATGTTGAATTAGAATTGGTTTTATTATTATCTGAGCTGGAGCCAGTTCTAGCATTAAAATCCCCACAAATTATGAAATGGGAATTTGGGGACCTAATAATCCATTCCTCTATACTAGTAGAAAAGAATAAATGAACCAAATACAGCAATATGGTTAATGTTCAGGCAAGAATAAAATCCTGGAAAAGTATTAAAGATGAAGGCATGGTTGTTATATTATCTATCAGTTTCAAGACTAAAGAAGATGAAAGTGGAGCTGTAAGTAGTGACTGAGTTTGAATAGCTGGTTATAAAAAGACCATTTACATAGAAACTCAGTTGATGTTGTTTCCCTGGATTTCAGTAAGGCTTGATAAGGTTCCCCATGATGTTTTGATGGGACAACTGGAGGGCTGCAAACTTGATTTTCAGATGGTTAGGTGCATAGGGAACTGGTTAGAAAACTGTACCCAAAGAGTCGTTTTCAATGGCATTTCATCATATTGAAGGGAGATGAGCAGTCGGGTGGCACAGGGCTTAGTACTTGGTCCATTTTTATCAATGATCTGGATGAGGGGCTGGAGCAACTCCTGATTAAATTTGCAGATGACCTCAAATTGTGAGTAGTGAATACCCCAGAAGATACAGTTTAACGAGATCTGAACATACTGGGAAAGTGGGTAAATGAGAACAAGATGCAATTCAATAAGAAATGCAAAGCCCTATATCTGGATCATAAAAATGAGAAGCACACTGGATGAGACATACACTTCTGGGCAGCATGTGTGTGAACAAATCCTTGGGGTACTTGTGGTCTGAAAGCTAAATATGAGCAGACTGTGTGATGCAGCAATAAAGAAGGTGAATGCAGCCTTAGGCTGTACTAACAGAAGAATCACATCGAAGTCCCAAAATATCACAGTCCCACTGTATACCACATTGATCAGCTCACACCTGGAGTACTGTGTGCAGTTCTGCAATTACGATATGTTGTGGACTTAAGGCAAAAAGGCATTGGAAGGATATGCATGGAAAAATGCAGAACATATTAAAATGTTAATTCCCTATAGAAGCTATGCTACTAGATATACTGAATACTAAGTTACCAAAAAAATTGGAAGAGATATTCAAATGCAGATGATTTGGACCTAGTCCATGCCCCAGTTCACCTTCAGGCCTTCTTCCCCTTGTTTCATCTTTATCCTAAACAGGCTGCTTCCAAGTACCTTCTGGGGGGTTATACATGTGATTTTTGTATCCCACTGGGCCTTGTGTTCCCATCAAGACTGGTGATTTAAAATCTGCCCATGGCATGCCAGAAGTTATCTCTGCGATGATTGCTAAGGAACATACTTCCAAAGAGGTCACTGGACTTTTTATTACCCCTTCCCTGCCCAACCTCAAAGTAATGCTGCTAGGAGTTGTCTATATAGCATACACACATACATCCTGGCTGAATAGGCTTATCCATCACCTATCCTATTCCAGGGTTGTGACAGACATCACCTGCAGAAGCGTATTCCAAGTTCTAAAGAAACAGCAATCCCCAAAGACTAAAGGGTTAAAATACGTTTACTAGAGAGGGGGAATTAATATACTGGCTATGGGTGGAGGGAATTCACTCTATTCTGAGGCTGGATTCTGATTGAGAGTTTTAGATATTTGACTCTGGAGAGCAGACTGTCAGAAGTGAACCTGTCTGTACATAGCTAAACAGTTGCTTTTGAGGATAATTTAATTGAAAGAAATATTATTCACTAAACATTTAAAAGCCAGTCAATACAGCGTCTCGAGTACTGTGGCAGATCGTTGTCAGTGGGAATTTGAGGCAGTTAAGAGAACTCCCAAATGCAGGCCATGGTGGGATTCTTCTGAAGAGAGAAAGTGCCCTGTCCAGTCTGAAGAGGGGAAATCAAGTGAAATGGTTTCCTCAGACACTTGTGGGAGAAAGTGCTTAAGATTCCTTACTAGTTAATGGGATGTTGGTACTCCAAAGAAAGAAGGGTATTGGTAATAGGCAAGACTGCTCACCTAGAATCCAGGAAGAAATTCAGGGGGAACGTCTCTAAGATCCAAGAAAGACAACAATGTTTTAGGAAGGCACAAATAAGAAATGTAACATCTAACTATTTGAAAGCTCACACCTTGAATCAGAAGTGGCTTAAAGAGGCTGGTAGCACCAGAGCCAGTTTAAAGATAGAATCATAGAATCATAGAATCCTAGAGTTGGAAGGGGCCATACAGGCCATCTAGTCCAACCCCCTGCTCAACGCAGGATTAGCCCTAAGCATCCTAAAGCATCCAAGAAAAGTGTGTATCCAACCTTTGCTTGAAGACTTCCAGTGAGGGGGAGCTCACCACCTCCTTAGGCAGCCTATTCCACTGCTGAACTACTCTGACTGTGAAAAACTTTTTCCTGATATCTAGCCTAAATCGTTGTACTTGAAGTTTAAACCCATTACTGCGTGTCCTCTCCTCTGCAGCCAGCAGAAACAGCATCCTGCCCTCCTCCAAGTGACAACCTTTCAAATACTTAAAGAGGGCTATCATGTCCCCTCTCAACCTCCTTTTCTCCAGGCTGAACATTCCCAAGTCCCTCAACCTATCTTCATAGGGCTTGGTCCCTTGGCCCCAGATCATCTTCGTCGCTCTCCTCTGTACCCTTTCAATTTTATCGACATCCTTCTTGAAGTGAGGCCTCCAGAACTGCACACAGTACTCCAGGTGTGGTCTGACCAGTGCCGTATACAATGGGACTATGACATCTTGTGATTTTGATGTGATGCCTCTGTTGATACAGCCCAAAATGGCATTTGCCTTTTTTACGGCTGCATCACACTGCCTGCTCATGTTTAGTTTACAATCCACAAGTACCCCAAGGTCTCGTTCACACACAGTGCTACCTAGAAGCGTATCCCCCATCCAGTAGGCATGCTTTTCATTTTTCTGACCCAGATGCAGAACTTTACACTTATCTTTATTAAATTGCATCTTGTTCTCATTTGCCCATTTTCCCATTGTGTTCAGATCTCGTTGAACTCTGTCTCTATCTTCTGGAGTATTTGCCAGTCCTCCCAATTTGGTGTCATCTGCAAACTTGATGAATAGTCCCTCCACCCCCTCATCTAGATCATTAATAAATATGTTAAAAAGTACCGGACCAAGCACCGAGCCCTGAGGTACCCCGCTACTCACCTCTCTCCAGTCTGATGAAACACCATTGACAACAACTCTTTGAGTGCGGTTCTCTAACCAATTCCCTATCCACCTGACTATCTGAAAATCCAGATTGCAGTCCTTCAATTTATCCATCAGAACATCATGGGGAACCTTGTCAAAAGCTTTACTAAAATCCAAGTAAATGACATCAACCGAATTCCCCCAACCAGCAAACCTGTTACTTGGTCAAAAAAGGAAACCAGGTTGGTCCGGCAGGACCTGTTGGAGACAAATCCATGCTGACTTCCTTGGATCACCAAATTGTCCTCCAGATGTTTGCAGATCGCTCCCTTTAATATCTGCTCCATTATCTTCCCCACAACAGAGGTCAGACTCACTGGTCTGTAGTTTCCCGGGTCATCCTTCCTCCCTTTTTCGAAGATCGGAATAACATTTGCTCTCTTCCAGTCCTCCGGGACATCTCCAGTCCTTAAAGAGGTTCCGAAGATGATGGACAAGGGCTGTGCAAGTTCTCTGGAAAGTTCTTTGAGTACTCTCGGGTGCATTTCATCCAGACCAGGGGATTTGAACTCATCCAGTGCAGCTAAATGCCTCTCGACAACCTCTCTATCCATGTTAACCTGCCACCCAGACACTGTCCTTTGGCTATGGCCATCTCTAGATGTGCCTAAACACTTTGACCTGTGGGACAAAACAGATGTAAAATAGGCACTAAGCCTTTCTGCTTTCTCTGCATCTTCCGTTAGAGTTTGTCCATCCGCACCCAACAGTGGGCCTATTGCCTCCTTCACTTTACGTTTGCTCCTCACATAACTGAAAAATCTTTTCTTGTTACAATGGGCTTCCATTGTGGGGCCCTAGCAGAGATTTGAGGGGCCCTAGCAGAGTACAATTGTGGCAGGAGCAAGCAGACTGGGAGTGGGAAGGGCCCCCTACAATGGAAAGAGGTGTCACTCTGACTGCCCTTAAAGAAGGGAAAGGGGAAAGGAGAGAGGCTATAGCCCTGGTTCATGAGGAGACGGTACCATGTGAGGCCCCAGAAGTGTGGGTCCTGTAGCATGTGCTGCGTGAATAAACCTGCCATGCCTTAAATAAATCTTAGTTGGTCTTAAAGGTGCCATTGGATTCAAATTTTGTTGTAATAACAGCCTGTAACTTAACTTCTAAATGAATAAGAATGAATTGTATAAAGAAAGAGTTTGATTCCAACCACCCTTCCCTCTTCGTAAATAAAATCTTTTATTTATCAGTTTGAAAATGTCTCAGTGCCATTCTGGCTGAAAGGTTGTGACAAAAGGCAACTATATCGTATCCCTGAAGCTACCAAAGCTTAATAAAGCCAAATAAAGTCTAGCAGTGACAGGGAGAAGGGAGAATTCATCTCACAGGAGGAAGGGTGTAGAGAGGTATCTGTTCGCCAGTTAATGATCCCATCTCACAAGAGTATTTAACAGTTGCACCGTCCATGTAGTGTACTTACTCTGGGTTGCCTTGGCCTTCTTGGCTTTTGTAACATACAGTAGTGGTAGCCACTCGGGACCAACCTCAGAGACCATGGTCCTGCAGTACTTAGCCTCCCTGAGGGGGAGAGGCTTAGCACCCAAAATCGTGGCCTTGCATATGGCTGCCATACTGATCTACAGCAGGACTTATGGTTTACCTGATCCCTGTCAGACCTTCGCTACCCGTTGGGACACTGAGGGATACAAGAGGTTTTCTCCCTGCAGCCAAGACTCACGAAACGGAGACCCATCACCTTTTTTATCCTATCTGGTCTCCTGCAGCAACTCCCTATGTCATTCCTCTTTCACAGACTGTTAATCAATGTCAAACATGTTAGTATCTCCTTAGTTGATGTGTTTACTAAATAGGAGGAGCCTAATGATCTTTTGAAAGGTCCTTCTCCAGGATATTCCATTTCAGAACATTCAGTGGACAATTCTAATATCATATTCTATTTTCTCAGTAGAGTTTCACTAACTGAATTGTGCTGATATATATGATGGTCACACAAGTGCTGTGAAAGTTTATCTTTTCCCCTGTAAATTTCTGTTTGCAGAAATTTATTTATAGTCCATTTTTCTTGCCAACACAATAAATATTTGAATAATAACTGTATAATGTTTGTTTGCATTTAGTCCCATATATTCACTACAACTGTACCTTTGAAACACAATTAAGAGGGTACAGTTGTGAGCTATTAGTAAAGTTCTACACAGTTCTTTGGAGTACATCAAGTGGAATGTCATAAATAGGACAAACAACAGGGAACAGCTAGCTACTGCATTCCACTTTTTAAAAAGTCATTTGTAAAATTTTCCAAGAGGTTATGGCTGCAATGCACAACCACTTGTTTGGACTTCCAACTGACATAATGCATTAATGACTGAAAGAAGTACTTCTTCGAATGATTGAAAGCATTGAGTGAATAATGAATATATTCTTATATGCAGGTGTTTTGACTAAGTGCAGTAAAGAAAAATTTGGCTCACACAGGGTTGCCAGGTTATGTTCTTACAAAAGAAGTTACCAGTTTAATAGTGAATAGTATAACTTTACAAGATGGTGAATCAAAGCTGTTGACTTTCCATTGTATTTTGCTCTGGTTTTATCATCTGTTCACTTCCCACAGATGATTTGTAGAATTGGTGTCCTGCTCATTAAAACAGGCAGGAGATAGAATTAATGAAAAGACTGGCAGAGATGGATATGATGTTGAATATTCTACTCCAAAGGGGGATTTAAGAATATTTTGTCAAACTCTGAGTTGGAACCCACGTCATAAATGTTTTCAGTGTCTGAAAGAGGTAAAGAGTTTGACCTTGCACTTCAGAAATATTTTAGGTGTTCTGTGACTATTGGATACCACTCTTTTTGAGATAGACGGCAAAAGAGCAGTGTGCACAATAAGAACTGGGATTCAGTTTTTGGGTTGCCATAAGGGAGCCATAAGGGAGTGGCGGGCAATAAATCGAAAGATAATAATAATATTATTATTATTATTATTATTATTATTATTATTATTATTATTATTATTATTAACTAGACAACATATTGAATTGACGGTGTTTCTGCTACATAATATTGGTCTGTGAAGTGTGAACATTTAAAGTATTGCCCTTTAATATTCTTATTTATATCTATTTAATTATTATTACATTTCTATACCGCCCCAACCAAAGACTATTTTCTAGTAATACTTCTAGAGCAGCGGCCCCTAACCTTTTTAAGGCTGGGGACCGCTAGCAGGGGTGAAAGGGAGAGGGCGGCCCAGAGCTTTTGCGCATGTGCGTTTGCACCCAACGGAGGCGCAAACGTGCATGTGCAACAGTTCTGAACAAATGTGCATTTGTGCCTGCCAGCGATTGCAAACCCGCCTGCATGGAGCTCTGCGCATGCACATTTGCACCCGCTGAGAGCCGCACTGCAGGAGAGAGGGAAGCGCATCCCTCTCCCCCGCCGCAGCCCAGTGGCAAGGTTTTTGTGGCCTGCCACCGGGCCTCAGACCGGGGGTTGACGACCACTGTTCTAGAGTTACTATATGGCTTCTGTTAACTTCATAACCCAAATTAGATTTACTTTCTTTTACATTTTTTTTCATATATACATACTGCTTCAAGTGCCAAATATGGAAGCAGAGATACAAGTTTTTGTGACTCCCCAGAGGAAAAATTCTCGATGTCTAATATGAATTAGAAACTACAAAAGATCTTATTGCCACTAACATCAAAATCTGTTTTGTTTTTCTAAATATTAATTTTCTTGCTAACGTTTTTATTAAGTTGATATATAGGATTAAAATGAGCCTCTTGTGGCGCAGAGTGGTAAGGCAGCGATATGCTGTCTGGAGCTGTCTGCCCATGAGGTTGGGAGTTCAATCCCAGCAGCCGGCTCAAGGTTGACTCAGCCTTCCATCCTTCCGAGGTCGGTAAAATGAGTACCCAGCTTGCTGGGGGGTAAACGGTAATGACTGGGGAAGGCACTGGCAAACCACCCCGTATTGAGTCTGCCATGAAAACGCTAGAGGGCGTCACCCCAAGGGTCAGACATGACTCGGTGCTTGCACAGGGGATACCTTTACCTTTACCTTTATAGGATTAAAAATCGCTCTTTTTGTCATCATCCCATACAACACCTTTATAGTGAGACATACATCTAAAATGATAATAGAAGGAGTGCTCCCCACATCAATAAAGATTCATTTTCTTTGTTTTGTTTTCATAGGGTTTTGTTCTTTTTTGTTTTATTCAAAACTATATCAATTTGTTTTTGTCGCTCTGTCCCTTCTCTCATTCTCACCTCCTCCCTCTTCACATTTACTAGTCTATAAGATTTTTCAGCTGCTTCTGCTAATGATGGCATCTGAGCAGACCCAACCACACTGATAGCTGGAAAGAAATACTCTTATCTCTCCTTTCCACAATGGTTGTTTTTAACATGTCTCAGACATTTCTGGTTAGATAAGTTTGGGCTTGCATTGTTGATCAGAGGTTTTCTACACAGCAGAGAGTTCTACGCCAAGGACAAAAGGCAGCACTTTGACTTTATACTATAATGGCAACATGTTTAACTGATTTTTTTTCACTAGGTTTGTTAGTTCATGAGGCAAGGTTTTCCCTCCAAACAAATTCCTAATTTTCCTTTTTAAAGGTCACATTTACATGATACATACCCTGCCCTAAGGGTGTCTTTGAAATACTCATTCTTGTTGATTACTGAAGTTACCACTCAGAAGCCAAGTATTGTTCTGTAAACTATGCATCCATTTTTAAAAGTTCAAGTCAATTTTGGCAATCAATGAGCATGCACCAGCACAGCACCTACCATTTTGTAGAACTTTGATGAATCAGGTACAGAATCACACATACAGTGACAACATAGAAAGTGAACAATTTACTGGGGCAAATGAGTCCACCTTAAATTCAGTCAAGTATTTCAAAAGGATAAATTCATAGACAGATTTTGTTTGATGTCTTACAGTCTAGTCAGCTGATATTGTAATTGAACTCCAAGAAGAGTCTTTGCTGATTTATTTAACTTTATCTTATTTGGTTTTAATTGCTTATTTTAATTGGGCTGCAGATCCTGCAGGGACGACATGGGTTGGGCTCCCTGCCCGGCGGCCTGACGCGGCGAGACCCAGGGAGCCCCCGGCAGGCGCGCTCCGCCCGACTGCCGGGGGCTCCCTAACCTAGCGCCCACTGTATTAGTTGCAGTGGGCTTGATTACTAGTGTATTATGTAATGTGCATGTAATATTTAATAATAAGTTTGATGACACCCTTTCCTTTTTTCAGAAGGATACTTTTTTCTTTTTAAAAAAATGCTTTTTGTATTATTTTGAAAAAAAGAGAGGGGAAAGGAAAAAAGTGTCCCACTCGACTGAACAATTTAACTTCTACACCAAAGTTCTGCAAACTTTTGGGTCAGGGAATCACCAGTTTTTAGAAGTTTAAAAAGGAGGGGCGGCATCTCTTATCAGGGAAAAGATTAGATATGTGAAATTTTATGTAAAAATTGGGAGTTGAATATTTTTATCTGGAAATATATAAGAGAAAAGGCAGAATATCTTAAATCAAATTTATATCAGAATTTTTAAAAATTGATATTAAGTATTTGTTTATTTGGGTAGATCATGTATGAGGAAAGGCAGAATATTTTAAGTTAAGAATTTAACTTAAGAATTTAACCAGAATTTAAGTTGTTATTAAGTGATAAGAAGAATGGAGGTTAATGGCAACAGTATAATGCAAATTTCATTATAAATGGTATCTTTATTCCTTCTTTCTTTTAAAATAAAAAATTTATACCACAATAATATTTTAAAGGGGAGACTCTGAAAAAGATGGCAGTAGTTATATAAGGTATCATATGCTGTGGAAGGTATAATTTTTCTTTTCCCTTATATTTTTAAGGAGAGGTCCTCCATGTGTTAGATCAATGGCACCTAAGTGAGAAGACTCTTGTGTATTTCACATCAGACCAAGGAGCACATGTTGAAGAAATATCTATCAATGGAGAGGTCCACGGTGGTTATAATGGAATTTACAAAGGTATGAGTAATCTACTGTCCTTCATTATCATGTATCACTGGTATCAACAAAATAAAATCTAAATACAATCAGAGCTTGAGCGTAAATAAGATTGTCCTTTGCCCTTTAATTTGGGCTCAAAGTATTAAACTGGGGGGGGGGGGACCCTGGAATCCATGAGCAAATCTCCAGTGTGCTTTTGTTTGAAAAATAGTATCTGTTAGAGGAAGGCCATTGTATTAGGCCAGCAGCATGTGTAGGTTTATCCTTTCAGTATATTCCTGATTTCAAATTACCTTCTAGAGTTTCTTGTTCTCATTTAGGAAAACAATGGTTCCTTGAATGGCTCCTGTATATTTTCACAGTGGAGCAGTTTGAGGTGACAAAACCAGCATAGGGTCCAGGGTTATCCTGTCACTTCCCCTTTGTAGTACTTATGCTACCTTAGCTTCATGTGGAAGCTGATTCATGCACCAGTGATTTCTTACATAGTTGATGCTATACAATTTGGTAAATAATCACAAAATGTACTGACCAAAATTTATCTTGAATCAAACAGGACTCAAGCAAGAGTCGCCTTTAGCAATTTGTGACTTACACTTAAACCTGAATATTAAAGCGCTAGCATCTTTTACAGCATAGTATAATTTCTAGTGGGTAGCCATGTTAATATAAAGCATCATAGAATGACATTCTGAAGGTTTAAGGAAATTGCAAGCCAGTAGCTAGCAACATTACATCATCTGAAATCAATATACTTCTAAATACAAACAAAAAAGGTTGGTATGAACAGGAACGGTGTAGTAGGCTTGCTGTCCATTGGTCTTCTTCCCCCAGGCCCTTTAAACACACCCACAGATGGGCTTGTTTGAATAATTGTTTTTACTTCAGAGCTTTCTCTTTGTATAGAGCTTTTCCTTGTCAGTTGCAGAAGTTATACCACTCCATTCCTAGGCTACTAGGTTTTGAAGCTCAGAGCTTGTTGCATAACTCTCTTCTGTCCCCTTGTCCATCTTTCAGCTTGGTCTTACCAACTCCTCTAAAACCCACCCTAGCAGCTGCCTCCTTCCTGCTGGGTGGGGCCATTCTCTTTTCTCAACCCTGTGGTCACCATCCTTGAGGTGGGGCTCCGCATTCTTCTGAAACTAGTAATTAAGACTCATAACTGTTCCCTCCATCCATTACATGGATGTTCAGCTTCTTCCAACAACAGGTGGTTCTGCTTTGAGGTTGGTTGCACCATCACCCATGGCAGCCCCTGTTGCTGTGGACAATGTCAGATGGGTCCTCCCAGTGAATTAATGAAGCTGTATGAAGAAAGAAGCATAAGTAACTACTGATTAAAACAATGTCACATTGTTTAATTTCAAATATTTTTAATGGGGAAAAATTAGTGTATTTCTGTTAAAAACCTGCATATAGCAGACAGTCATTTTTCAGTAATATTTGCTAACTAGGGGCAGAGCCCGGTGCATCCAGAAAGCACAGGAGCCTATTGATGGGCATGAACCAATTCACAAGCAAAAATTCAGCACAAACTTGCCCCAGTCCATAAGTGCCAGCCTGAAAGCACCTCCCTCAGATATTTCACTGGACTTTTGTCCAGTTCAATTTGGCTGTTCATGTCTAGCCATCAGCTGTTAGATTCAATGACTGCAAGCTATTAAACCCTTCTGTTTCACACACACACACATACAGCACATCCCACTGCCAAGTAGGGGAAAGTGAAATGCATGGATGAAATGGCTTGCAGTCATTTCAGCCTAATAGGGGATGGGCTGAAATGGCTGACAGCTATTTCGCTGGTTGATTTTGCTTCCCTCACTTGGAATCAGGAGAATTTGTTTAATGGTCTGCCCATCAGTTGTTATGTATAAATGGCTCTGAATCATTAAACATGTCCACTTTGCTTCTCCCGTAAAGGGAAACCAGTTAGTTAAATGGCTGCCATCCATGCAATCCTTCCTGGGAATTCCCCCCTCCCTTTCTCCCAGGAGATCCAAGCTGGCCAATTCAGTTCAGGAAAATTCTGCTTTGGTCTGGGAACTACCCCAGTCCCTGAACTGGAATGTTTAGGTTCCTGTTCATCCCTATTTGGGACATGTATAACTTCAGCACAGTGATTCTTTCACTGACATTATGCTCTTACATAAATGAAAAGGAAGGGGTTTTGTGATAGAGAAATTTGTTTGGAAATTGTTGTAACCAACCTATTATACTATAAAATATAAATACAGGATATGTTCTCCTATTTGTGATGTAAAAGTAAATGAACACAACTAAGTTAACTCAATTCGATTTTTTTTTATTTCCTGTTTCATTTCTAGTATGGAATATACTACAACATTTTCCTTTAAAAAAATGTTAACTCCAAGGTTCTCATTCCTTCCACTTTAGATAAGTGCTGCATTGACAAGAAATAAACGTCTGCCCTTGATCCTGTATATTTACTCATCATAATTTAATGCATTCTTAACTCCCACCAAAAATCAGTGAAAAGTAACTTTTATTGTTCTTTAAAACCACTGAAATTCTGGAGGCAGGGTTATAAAATAATACAGTTCTCTGATGTTTCCTCCTGCTTCGGGGATTCAGAGGTTTAGGGCCTCTGAATATTAAGGTTTCCTTTAGTTGTCATGGCCATTAGTCACTGATAGATCTATTTTCATGAATCTGTCTAAATGCCATTCAAAGCCATCTATGCTTGTGGCCATCACTATATCATCTGGAATCAAATTCTACATTTTAATCACTCGCTGCATTAATAAGTTTGTTGCTTCTGAATCTGCTACCCATCAGCTTCACTGAATTCCCTTGAGTTCTAGTATCTTTGGAGAGGGAAAAAAGGTCCCTTTGTCTGCTCTTTCCACTTTATTTTATGTCACTAACAGGTCCTTTTGTAGCCATCTCTTTTCTAAACTGATAAATTCCAGACTAATCTGAAGAGCTGGATTTGATTTCCCACTCTTCCACATGCAGCCAGCTGGGTGACCTCGGACTAGTCACAGTTCTTTTAGAGTTGTTCTCAGATAAGTTCTGTCAGAGCTCTCTCAGCCCTATCTACCTCACAGTTGTTTGTGGGGAGAGGAAATAAAAGCAGTTGTAAGCTGCTTTGAGATGCTTTCAGGTAGTGAAAAGCAGGGTGTAAAGCCAACTCTTCTTCTTTCCTTAGAAGGAAGGTACTGCAATCCCCAAATCATATTGACTGCCCTCAGCTTGTTGTTGGACCTTGAGAGGAACTGAGTGGCCACTGTATGGGACAGGATTCTGTACTAGATGAAGCACTGGTATAATCCAGCACAGCTCTTCTTATGTTCTTAACAGTAATTGTGATTTATTTTTTTCTCCCTAAAATGGTTACTATTGGTTGCAGACACAGTGCACAGATCAGAAAATTGTGTAACTTCACAACCTGGACTTAGATTAAATATTTTGCTGTAAACATGTTGCAGTTTCAGGAAGATTTATTTATATACAACATAACTCAGTTGTTTTTAGGCAACCTGGACATCATATGACCCATGAATCTATCTTTCTAGTCAGATGTCATTTACAGGCTTCACCTCTTAAAAGTTTCTCTCAGACTTCAGTGCCTTCACAATAAAACTAGTCTCCTTTGTGAAAAATAGATTAGGATTTGATTAAACTTCATTCTGCTCAGGGGTTATAATTTACCCAGTCTGCTCTGCCTTCAGGACAGACTCACATTTTTCTGCCCACTACAAGAGTCAGACCTCCCAATAAACATCATCTGCTCTCTCCAGGAGTAAGACCTCAAGTGTTGTCTTTTTTTTCTGCTACATTCTGTCAGCCCTCAGAAAGCTGATAGGATGTGGTGGTGATGATGTTAGCCATGCAGTTGAGTCTGACTCTTAGTGATCCTAAGGCAGAATTGCCACTATGATTTCCAAACTTGGACCACTTCTTTTAGTTGTATAATGTTCTGGCTGGTGTCCATTTTGATCGTATCTAACCACTGCATTTTTTGTCAGCCTGGTTTCCTTTTTCCACTGGCCAATCCTAGCATAATTGCTTTCTCCAGTGATTTGGATAGCATGATGTGGCCAAAGTAAGTTATTGGATGTAGCCATAGCCTTCAAATCTAAGCAGGTCATTTCAGGGGAACCATGGTTTGACAGCCCCCATGTATCACAAGAAAAAGGGAGTGCGATCTTTGCCAATTCCATCCTTTCTGCTCCGGCACATACACATGCACATTCCCTAAGATGTACTTTTGCTGCACTGCTCCACAAAAGCACAAGAACAGTGAGAGGAGGAGACAGGGAAGCAGCCTTCCTCTGCTGAACTCCACTTATCCTGCTTAAAGTCCCAGTCAAATTATTAATTCTCTGATTAAATTCTAATATTTGCCATTTGTTTTAGGTTTACTTCTTAATAATTTTCAACTCCAAATTTCTCATTTTACTGTCACAGAGCACTGAGTTGACATTTCCAATTATCTGTTGCCATTATGACCCTAAGATGGTCAGATGAGCTCAGCTAATTACAGTTAGGATTTTTTTGCCTGTTTAGGTATTCCTTTACTTTTATCATATGTATTAACAAACATAGGATGACAAATATGATGTGTGCTTACCTAACTGCTAGCCTCAGTTTCAGTAATAAAAACCAAGAAATATGATTGAGTAGTATCTAAATTACCATTACCTCAGTTATTAAATTCAACCATGGTCTCTATGGGGAGCTAAAAAATGAAAGCCCAGTCATGATAATTGGTGAAAGTTTCTTTGAAAACAATGCATTTCTAAAATGTTGTGGTCAGAAGGCCAATTCTGCTGAAATACTGACTTTTTTCAAGGTGGAAAGTCTACAAATTGGGAAGGTGGTATTCGAGTGCCAGGTATTATCCGCTGGCCAGGAGTTGTTGGACCTGATGCACGCATTGATGAGCCAACGAGTAATATGGATATATTCCCTACAGTTATTAAACTTGCTGGAGAATCTTTACCCAAGGACAGGTATGGGATATTCTAAAATCATAATTCCCCCTCTCCCCTTACTTGGGTAGTAGATACATTACTTATATATGGGTAACAGTTGCTGTGGCAAAACTTTTGGTTTTAAAAAATTACTTTTGAATACATGTCAATATCTACCAATTAGATAAAATAGAGACTGGGTGATCTAAGTTTCCTTGGGTTAACTTTGTACAGTTAGATTCAGGTGGGTAGCCAGTCAGACTGAAACAGCAGAACAAAATTCAAAATTTGCCTTCCCCTGGCACAATTCCCCAATTTCCAAGCTTTTGACAGAGTACAGCTGGCTATCATAGTGCATTCTAAACAGCAAATTTCCTGCAATGTAACGGGGTCCTAAGAATACAGTGTGCAATGTAATTTGTTAGAAATACAATGCATAGCTAAAGTTTCTTTTCACTAGGGAACATGGTATCCTCCTAATTTTTAAATGCTTTTTTATTTAGAATTATTGATGGGCATGATCTGATGCCCTTGCTTCAAGGCAATGCTGTCCGATCCAAACATGAATTTCTCTTCCATTACTGTAATGCGCATTTAAATGCAGTTCGCTGGCATCCAAGAAACAGTAAGTCAAATTGCCTGTTCATATTTTAAATATGTTATGTAATTTTTATTACAACTCGAAGAGAATTGGGGGGAGGGAGCCTTGAGCTATAGTTTCAGATAAATTGCTTGAAGTGTCTAACCCTTCTTATTCCTTTAATCTCTTTTCTTCTTTTATCTTAGGACAAAAGCCTGTTACTGTTCAGCTTGGTATCAAACAATTTGTTTGATGCAGTGCAGCAAAGTTTCCCATCACCACTTATGCTAAACTTCTGGCATCAATAAGCATTTCAAAAGCATTGGGTAGATTTACAAAATATATTATATGACTAGGTTATGTCAGGACTTAATAGCATTCCACCTAACAGGATATATGATGTCCTGCACTGTGGAACCATTGGTCCATTTAGCCCAATGTTTGCTTACTGATTTTCTTTGCATTTATATTGTTGAAAAACATAAAATACAAAGGAAATGAAGTCCTAGGACAATTCACAGATCATAAAAGACACCACAGTCTTAAAAGTCATCTTTTATATTTATTCATTCATTCAATTTGTATACTGCCCCACACTATGACGTCTCAGGGCAATGTATTGTGCTATGAACATTGAAAAGGTGCACCAAGGTTTAAAGAACTGAGAAGTGTATGTTTTATCTAGCAGCTGGTTTCCTATTCTAACATACCCTATATACTTGCGTAGTTCTTCAGCACCTTTTTTTCAAACTAAAAAAGCCCTCCTCAGCTTATACGCGGGTATATACAGTAATTGAAATAAAAACCTGCTCCAGCTAGCCAGTTGTTGCTCTGGCAGCTTGTAGGACATCAACGGTTTGACTGATCTTTTTTTCCCTTTTGCCTTCACTTCTTCCTCTTCTTAATCACTTCTTTTGGTTTCTGGGGTGAAAAGTGGGGTACAAAAGTCAGCAGCTATTCATCCTCTTGACTTTTCTGTATTTGTTGGGGGGGGGGGAGGATGGAGGGGAGAGCCTGTGATGATGGAGCTTTTCCTACCCTCAACTTATACATGAGTCAATAAGTTTGCCTAGATTTTTGTGGTAAAATTGGCTTGGCTTATATGCAGGTTGGCTTATATGCGAGTATATACGGTATATTCAGTTAGTCTCAGGCTGTTGCTCTTCTTTATTTATTATATTTATTATATTTTCTGCGAAAATCCATGTGAAAGAATGATTATTCAGTGGTGATAAGGTAACCACTGTTCACACATTCCAATAGTGTATGCTGTACATATATAGAGGGATCATATCCAGCTAAATATCTGCAGTAAGCCTAACATATGTACAAGTGACATGTAGAAGACAAAACGTTCGAAGGGCAAGCTGGCTTTTCTGTTGCGCCCCCCCCCCCCCAGTCTTCTCAGGTCTATTGGACTCAAAAAAGTTTGGTGTTTCTGAAATATTCTGGGTCTGAATACCATACTAGAATTTTGACCTGGGATTTTTCAGAAATACAGTTTTTTTCAGGTCCAACAGAACCGAACTGGGGCAGGGGACTTTTATTGGGGGGGGGAGCATGACTGGTAGAAACTAATAGCCCATGATTTGAACTGTGGCAGCTCTATTATTCTCTTGAAGGTTTAGCTCCTTTCTAGTGCCATAAAAACTGGAGTATATGTCATCTAAACATGACTATATCTTGAAGCTATACAAATTGGAAGGAATCCAGTGGTGACAGAGAACCTAGAAAGTAGGGACCAGAAACAAAAAGGAAAAATTGTTATTAAAAAAAATTAAGATAAAGGTGATGTTGTATGTACAAAACAGCAACATCGCACCATTATAAAAACTATCAAAACTCTTAAATTTGCATCCTAAAATATTGTCGCTGGCATTTTTTGTATTGCTTTAGACCACACAGAATCCAGGTTCTCTATATCTTTATTGTTTTGGTATGCAGTCAATTTAACTGCATTTCTAGTATTTTAGATAACCGGTCTTGGATGTTTGGAGTGATATTTTCTTTCCATTGTCTAGCATAAACTAGGCTAGCAGCTGTATTCAAATAATAGGCAAGAAATTTAGTAACATTGTGTCTGGATTACATAGAATGTTTATCTCTAGTTCAGCTGAAATTATCTGAGCTATTTGTACCCAAAAGCTGTGCAGGAAGTCTGCCTTCTTCTCACTACAGTGAAGGAAGCAGAAAATTTGAAGAAAGATTTAGCCTTTTGCAGGGAATGCAACAACAAAGATCCAGAGATCT
The DNA here is from genome assembly GCF_049243985.1 of Paroedura picta. NCBI lineage: Eukaryota > Metazoa > Chordata > Lepidosauria > Squamata > Gekkonidae > Paroedura > Paroedura picta. Next base: position 80,750,104 of record NC_135374.1, on the reverse strand, counting down.
CATTTCCTGTTTCTGATTCCTGTGAATGTTCTTTGCCATGCATGTCATTTGCAACACAAAACAATGTTCTTCAGTATTTCTTCTTAATTGAGTGATAGATACCTTTGTAGAGTGCAGTTCTCCATCATGTTGCCTGTCATTAGAGAAGGTATAGTTTCTTGTCCTCTTCTCAGAGATTTGCAAAATATAGCATCAACTTCCAAAGTGTATGATCTGCTGTTTGTTATGTTCACATCATATGGAAGATAAATACTGGGCAGATTCTGATACTTTGAAGTTGCTTTATTTTGAAAGCACAGGTAAATGGTTAAACATTCTTTCGTACCTCTCGCATGCTGCTGGCCCCCAGGTAGAACTTGATTGACTGGTCTGTTGTCTGGTACCAATCTTCACAAATACCTTTTCTCTGGATACAATAGAAGAGCATTCATACAGAATATCTTCGAGGTGCCAAATTCTTCCATAGTGCTTATCTTCTTCTTGCAAGCTACCATTGCATAGAGAAAGGCTCTTTACACTTCTCTGGCTAGCTCACTGTGATATGTGGCTGATTTTATCAGCATTGTCATGGGTATTCATAGGGACTCTATATCACAGAATTGTAAGCTGCTTTCCAATCTTTTTCAGTTGCTCCCTAAGATGCCTGATTGATTTCACAGGGTGCTGTTGGCAAGTACAGCATAAAATTATGGTCAGTTGTGTTTTTAAGTAAACAAGTCAAAATGAAATTTCTAATTTAGACCCCATACAACTCAAATAATTGAGCCTCTTGTGGTGCAGGGTGGTAAGGCAGCCGACATGCTATCTGAAGCTCTGGCCTTGAAGCTGGGAGTTCAATCCCAGCAGCTGGCTCAAGGTTGACTCAGCCTTCCATCCTTCCGAGGTCGGTAAAATGAGTACCCAGCTTGCTGGGGGGTAAACGGTAATGACTGGGGAAGGCACTGGCAAACCACCCTGTATTGAGTCCGCCAAGAAAACGCTAGAGGGCGTCACCCCAAGGGTCAGACATGACCCGGTGCTTGCACAACTCAGTATTTGGCCAAACATACCACTTTTCCCCAAAACACCAATCATGTTTCAAACTCATTCCTCAGCCCTCAGACTCAATAACATCTAGTAGAACTAAGTTCTTTCTATCATAATACTTTTCGTTTCCCAGTCTTGTTCCAATCATTGTGTCCCACACAGTTCCAACTGCACCTCTTGTTCAGGATTTTGCACACACCCCTTCCCTTCAGGCCTGCTGTATAGGAAGTCTCTAACAGCCACTGACTAAGGTGAGGGAAGCATTTCCCTCTCTGTGTCACACTGAGGGGCAGCCATCACTCTTCTGAAACCAATGCAGGGGAATTTGTGGGTGTGTGCATACATTCCTTTTGGGGGGGCACACATGGGGGGGGAGCTTTCCCCTTCTGCCTAATGGTTGGCTGACGGGGAGGCCACAAAAAAGCCCCTTCTCACAGTACTGCTTTGGCCAGCCTCCCTGCTGGAGGGAAGATGCTGCCACATTTAGCTGCTTGGAATGGAACTCAATCAACCTTACAAAGAAACTTACACAGGTACAGACTTATATGTTCTTTCTTACTAAATGCAAACGCCTGGAGATTATACCTAAAGGATTGAGGATTAAGAATGCTGACCATCACATGCCAACAAAACAACACTACAAAAAAGAGACTCCACCTGGACCCTCCCCCCTCCTCCAGTGGTCGCAATGCCACATTGGACCTCCACATAGAATGTTTCTGCCACAGGGTACACACCGATGTGATCAACAAACAGCGTCACACACAGCAGAATATCAGATATGCTGAAAGGAAGGCCATAGACAGCCTTAGGAACAATCCTGATAATAATAATTAAAGAAGCAGACAAAGGAGGAGTTGTTATTGATGTTATCAGGCTACATGCAGGAAGCTCAATGGCAGCTCTCAAATACCACCTTTTACACACAACTTGACTCAGACCTCACACAGGAATCCAAAGGAACCTCAACCACGTACTTTTTATCTTCTACCCAAAATCCACAAACCTGGCAACACAGCTCCACAAGGACATAGCTTTTTATCTCACTATGCATGCTAACCTCATTCAACTCTTATATCCGCATTCCTTACAATCCCCTCTTCTTTTTATTTTATTTTATTTAGGACACTGTGACTATAATGTGATGTTAGTAATATGTAATGCCATTTTGAATCTAGCTCTCTGGTCTCAGAATAAGATAACGTGCCGGCACAGTTTGTCACTTGCAGGGATGCATCCACACTTGGGTGGAGATAGATGGGGCCAGCAGCTAGTCTCTTTTAATTATTTCATTTAACAACTGGGAAAGTGTCTACAGTTTTATTTCTCCAATGTTTTTGTGAACTGCAACTGAACACAAAAGGACCGATTAGCTGTTTTAGCAAAGAATTATCATATAGCATAAGATAGCAGAATTTGGATATTATGACACAATTTACTAATTTGCCACTAATTTATTTTTTCTATATATCTGTACTGTCATGATTCTTGTTCCATTTTGTCTGAGGAAGTGTGCCTGTACACGAAAGCTCACGGCTTGAATAAATCTTTGTTGGTCTTAAAGGTGCTATTGGATTTAATTTTTGTAATGCCTCACAATTCACCTTTCAAAATAGCAATTTTTTTGCCTAGGGAACTGAACTTTATAGTCTAGAGATGAGCAGCGATAGTAGAAACAATAGCAGAGGCTTTCAGACCGAGGCTCTGTTGGACTGGCACAGGTGTGTGCCACCTGGGTTATGGTCTCTGATCGGCCCTAACCAGCAACAATTCGTATTTTTTGTCACAAGCTGACTTGTGAGTCTTGAAAGTGCATGAAGATCTAAATAAGGAATATTTAGGCTCTGTAACTATAAATGGTAAACAAGTAACTGGCTGGAGAACATAGGGTCTGAAATGACTTTGCTCAAGCCTGATCTGGTAAATAAAAATCAGAATTTGCCAGGAAGGTCCTATGAAATCAAAGGTATAAGTGACCAAGAATTTCTAGTGGCATTAGCTTGGGAGTTCACTCTTATTTGTTTGTTTGTTTATCTATTATTTGTATACCGCCCTCCCCAAAGGCTCAGGGTGGTTCACATAAAACATAATAGAAACAGTACAGATAACTTAGATTAACAATGATGAATGAAATGAAACAACAATTCTCTATGATTATCTATTGTAAACATCTTTTAAAAAAATTCCAGGGACTCAGATAACATTTTAAGTAACCTACTCACCTATACACACATACCATATTTGCCGGCATATAAGATGATTGGGCGTATAAGGCGACCCCCCAACATTTCCACTCAAAGTATAGAGTTTATTACATTACATTACAGTACTATGGGCCACTATGGGCAGCTATGTCTATCCCAACTGAAGTGCACCCGGCGTATAGGACGACCCCCCCCCCACTTGGAGGCATATTTTTCAGGGGGGAAAAGTAGTCTTATACGCCAGCAAATACTGTACTTTTTGAGAAGTTTTCTCTTTGAAATTAAACATAACTTTGTTGGCTTTCTGGACAGTTTACCTTTATATATGTTCAATTCCATAACATTCTGGATATTGTTCCCAGATTTTTGATACCTCTTGCATCAGATTCTCAGTATCACTCAGGTCCTTTCTAGCTAGCTGCAAAGCTAGATGTCCTCCCCAGTGTTGTTGTTATTCATGGTGTTGTAATTGTTACTGATAGATGTGATGTTCTATTGAAAATTGCATAATGTTATACATTGTTATAATGTTCTATGTAAACCGCCCAGAGCCATAAAGAATGGGCGGTCTAAAAGTTTATCCAAATAAATAAATAAAGTCAATTACAGCCATGTAATTTTCTTTGCCCGGTAGCACATACTCTATATGAGAGTACTAACGGTTGAACCAGCATCCGTATTTCAAAATTGCCCAGATATGCACTCTTTAGGGACATAACTAGGACATATGAAAAGTGTTATTCATAGACCAGAAACAAAATTGGAAAGGGGGAAAGGCAAAGGGTTTTGTGGTTGCTAGATAGGATATACCTATCATCTATGCCAACCTGGATATGCTGTTTTAATTAATGTTATTTTATTTCTCCTTCCTTTGTATCTCCTATATAGATTTGCAAGCTACTCATTTTTTTATTATTATTCATTTATCTTTAAAGTTATATTCCTCTTCTCCAGGGACCCATTGAAGACAGCTCACAACCAAAGAATACAATAAAATTATGCAGACATTAAAAACAAGCAAGAATATAAAAATAAACTGTTAAACATGGGAGATAACGTGTTTCTCCCCATATAACCCCATACATTTGTACTTATTATAATGAGTTACAAGATACAGACTCTAAGAGACTTAAAGTACACAGGCAAGCCATTGATATCAGGTGCATCTTGTCTCACCCTACTGTGGAAATAATGGGAGGTACACACATTAGAATTCTCCTTTATACACAATTCATAACAGGAATCTTTTTAGCATCCATGTCTGGCCAGCCCTAGTATAACACTCCTCTGGTCTCAGATGCATTTTTGTTATGGATGAAAAATTAAATAAAACAATGTTTTAAAATACCATGAGCAAAAGATCCAGGCCATTATTGACCTATAAATCAGAGTTATTAAAAATGTATTGCTATGACAACTTCATTACAAGAAGAGCAGTCACCCGATAAGAAGCAGAACTGTGGTTATGCGCGATGTTTGCATCTTTCAAACTTGGGGGTGAGGGGTATTTAATAGCCATTCATAGAGCTGTAGACACACTGGAGCAAATGAGTCTACACTATGATGTAAATGACAATTGAATCACATTTTCCAAGCTCTGTTTTATTCTTATTGTGGACAAAAATAGTGAATATAAACAAACTGCAAGACTACTCACTAAGCCTGTATAATAAATTCCATTGTGTATCATAAAATTCCTTTGAACAACTATGTAGCATAAATACCCAATAACTCTAGCATTATTTTAATACTCTTAATATTGTGATGCTGGTAAATGCCGAGGCAAGTGCTTTTACTAGCAACAATATCACTGGCTCTAAATCAAGATTCCTTATCTTAAAAAAATCTCTTTTTATTAAAAGAAGCAAGTCTTTATTTCCCTGTTTTACATCATACACTCGTACGCTTTACTTGGCTATTCAACAAAAGAGGTGCAAACATAGGGCAGACAGTAGATAATACCAGCAGTAGTGATATGAGTCCAAATGCCAGCAAATACAAGAAATGCATTCTAGATTTTCATATGTATTTATTTTGATATCAGAGCTATGCCATTTACTTTATAGCCAAAGGTTAATCTTGAAATGATGCTGGAATTCTGTGACTGAATTGTCAAGTGAGTTATTTAAACGTAGATAACAGTCACTGGGTGTGTCAGAAAGGATTTGCAATATGTGGTCTTGGCACTAAGGTTGTCAACGATGACTTGGAAAATTCCTGGCAATTTGCAGGCTATGTTTGGGGAGGGCAAAGTTTGGAGAGGGGAAGAAGCTTCATTGGGGATGTAATGTCATAGCACTACCTCTGAAGTTGCCATTTCTTCTAAAGTGATCTTTTTCATTTCAAGATGATTTGTATTTCAAGGAAAACTTCATTCCTCATCTTGAGGTTGGTGACCTTGAGTAGTATACTTTCTCTGAGGCAATTTCTCTCCCAGCAAATCAGGTTTCTACAATGTCTTCATAATTGAAAGCTATTGTTAGAACGAGAAAGCTCATCTCCCGCAATGTTATTGTATGGAATTCAACACTTTGAGCTTAGCCTAATGAGTCTAATAAAGCTTCCTAATGACTTCATGGAAGCCAGATACCTGCTGTGCAGCACTTCTGTTCAAACCATGAAGTGCCTGGCTCTAGAAAGGAGCTGCTATGGGCTATGAAGCACAATTATGGAACAGCCACCATTGTAGTTGCTTCCCAGATTGAGTAAGAGGGTGTAGTTGCCCATGGTGTGGTTCCCCAGGGCTGACTTTTTTGGAGCTGGTAAGCATCAATGGGGTGAAGGAAGAAGAAACAGTTTTCTTTGCCTTCCTGCTCTGAATTTTTGATAGACCCACGCTTAAGTTGGAAAGCATTAGAATCAAAGTAACCTTTTATTTAATTTATACTATAACAAAATGGGGCAAGAAGGCACATGTAATAACACAGTAAAATAAACAAATCCTCATTTTTTGTGTGTACTTAAAACTGAATATCATTTCAATCTATTGACCCTCTATTCTGTGTATATTTGCCAATATGGGCGCTTTAAATTCAAGGGCAAGAACAAAGGGAAAAGCTCACCATTAACAAGAATAATGGAAGTTCCAAGCATACAATACACTAAATTGGTGTTCATTGTACTATTTGCTCTATGCTAGCCTTTGATTGTGTGGAGCACAACAAATTGTGGCAAATTCTTAAAGAGATGGGAATACCAGAGCATCTTATCTGTCTCTTGAGAAACCTATATGTAGGTCAAGAAGCAACAGTGAGAACTGGGCATGGAATCACTGATTGGTTCAAAATTGAGAAAGGAATTCGGCAAGGCTGTATACTGTCGCCTTGCCTATTTAACTTGTATGCAGAGCACATCATGAAAAAGGCGGGGTTAGATGAGTCAGAAATTGGGATCAAGATTGCAGGGAGAAATATCAACAACCTCAGATATGCAGATAATACCACTCTAATGGCAAAAAGCGAAGAGGAACTAAAGAGCCTTTTGATGTGGGTGAAGAAGGAGAGTGCTCGAAACTCAACATCAAGAAAACAAGATCATGGCATCCGATCCTATCAGTTCCTGGAAAATAGATGGGGAAGAAATGGGGGTAGTGACAGATTTTATTTTCCTGGGCTCCAAGATCACTGCAGATGGGGATTACAGCAAAGAAATTAAAAGTCGCTTGCTCCTGGGGTAGAAAGCTATGGCAAATCTAGACAGAATCCTAAAAAGCAGAGCTATCACCTTGCCAACAAAAGTGCGTTTAGTCAAGGCTATGGTCTTCCCAGTTGCAATGTATGACTATGAAAGTTGGACCATAAGGAAGGCCAAGCATCAAAGAATTCAGGCTTTTGAACTGTGATGCTGGAGAAGACTCTTGCTAATCCCTTGGACTGCAAGGCGAACAAACCGGTCAGTCCTAGAGGAGATCAGCCGTGACTGCTCCTTAGAAGGCCAGATCCTGAAGATGAAAATCAGGTACTTTGGCCTCATGAGAAGGAAGGACTCCCTGGAGAAAAGCCTAATGCTGGGAGCGATTGAGGGCAAAAGAAGAAGGGGGCGACAGAGAATGAGGTGGATGGATGGAGTAACTGAAGCAGTAGGTGCAAGCTTAAATGGACTTCGAGTAATGGTAGAGGACAGGAAGGCCTGGAGGATCATTGTCCATGGGGTCCTATTTACATTGTCCATGGGTTCGCGATGGGTCAGACACAACTTTGCACCTAACAAGAACAACAATGTGAATGGCACAACAGTTTCATTTGCTGCACTTATTATAGTAGGATTGTTCTTTATTAAGCATTGATTCTTATTCTGTTTCTGTTTAAATTAATCTCTGTTGTGGAAGAGATTTTTCTTCCCAGCTCAGTAAATCATACTATCTAATCTATGGATGTATCTGACCTCATATTTAGACAAAACCTGTTGATTACTATTATACTGATGCTGGGTCTTTGAAGATGACATGCAGTGTAAGTCATTTTCACATATGTGAGACCTGTATCCAGGCAGCTATTCATGAGGAGATAGACCTCGGAGTCATCCACATTTTTGTGACATCTAGCCCATAGCTCTGGACCAGCTAGGGCAGAGGGCGCATAAAGGTGTTGAATGGAGTAGGTCAAAGTATCGCTCCCTGTGGAACTCCACAAGGGAAATGAAAGGGACATGGCAGCTCCTCTCCCAGTGCCACCCTCTGCATCCACTTCTGTTCTGTTGATGAAATCTGATAAATGCCAGTGTACTAAGTGATGTTCATTACTGATCTTTACCTATCCATTGAATAGCTTTTGAAGAAAATGCAGCATAGTTAACTGATTAAAAGTTTGACAGAACTAGGAAATGTTTTCTTTTCTGCGTAAAAAAGAAAGACATTTTCCAGTATCCATTTGAATTAAAACCATCCTGAGTAAATTAGAAATTTTCTGTAAGGAGAAAGAAATGTTGACAGGTCTGAATTATCATATATCAACACAGATGTTTTTAAAAGGCTAATTTTTAAATTTAAATATCAGCAGTGTTGTCATCCTGTAAAATGTGACAGTTTGTAAAAGTTATTTTGGAACCAAAAAGAAAAATTAAAATATATACCATTCACAGATGTTAATTATAAATTAGCCTACAGGACGAGAGAATACAGAAAGCTAATGAGTGAATTCAGTGATATATCAATCTATCTATCTCTTTCTATAAACCAACTGTCAGTTAGTCTGCTGCTACTTGACACCACTCCTACTCCACCCCATAGAAACAGAGGACAGGAAGGAAGGACAGAGCAACATCACAACTCCAACAGGCACATGACCTGAGGCTCCCCTAGTCCATAAAGGAATGCTCACCACTTCCCCAGCAAGGACTTGACTGACAGCAAAAGTGCTGTTCACACACAACCATGCTCCAAACCTTATACCCCCTTCCCAAGAAAGGACAAAAAAAAGTAAATGAAGTACAGAAGCCAAACTTGAACCCCAAGTCCAAGACCAGAGTCCTAAGCACTGGTTCAAGGGAGCAGATGAAAGGAGGCTTGTCATCAAGGACCAGACACTTCCCAGGGCAGCCCTGATATCTCTACCAGCCTCATGGGGCCAAGCAGAGACCATGGCACATAAAGGCATAGTTCAGGGGAAATGTTCCATCCCAACATAGGGAGAGGCAGTGACAACAAAAGCCTTGGAGCTGGTGTTTTGCTCCTGCAAGCCACAAAATAGGGAACAGGATGACCCAACTAATGGGCTTCTCTAGACTAACATTATTTTGACTGGGATGCCAGTCCACAACTCCTTTGTCCCTGCCCCCAGAAGTGCTGACTCATTGGTATAGCAACTGTGTGGCATACAAAAAATCCCAGGTTCAATCCCCAGCTTCCCCAGTTTAAATAACAAGGTGGTGGTTATTTGCAAGACCTCTACCTGAAATCCCAAACAGCTACTGCTAGTCCAAGTACACAATACTGATTTTAATAGACCAATGGTTTAATTCAGTAAAAAGTAGCTTCTTATGTTTTCATGTGTGTACCCATGGCAGCACTCTCCTTATGTCCACTCTGGGTCCTCTGTTCCTACACCACCAACCTGCATGGCTTATCAGATGTCAGCAATGTTATGGGGAAGTGTGGGATGCAGAGCTGCCTCCCATGCCAGAATAATCACACAGACCCTTGGACCACACACTAGCTCATTCCCTTTATGAGATGTACACAGCAGTCAGCAGAGTATGTGTGTGGGAAGGAGTTGGGGACCAACTTGACCCATATCAGTCTGACTTCTGTCCTGGCCACAGAGTGGAGATGATGCTGGTCGCCCTGTTGGACGATCTCCGCTGCCAGCTGGATCAAAGCGAGTCGGCCGTGCTTGTTCTGTTAGATCTTTCAGCCGCCTTTGATGTGGTCAACCATGAACTGCTGGCCCACTGCCTTGCCGGGATGGGGATACGGGGCACAGCACTTAGCTGGATACAATCCTATCTCCATAACTGGATCCAAAGGGTTGCTGTGGGGGATGAGTTGTCACACACCTACCAACTCCCATGCAGAGTCCCTCAGGGCACGGTTCTCTCCCCCACATTATTCAACATCTTGAATATCTCTGGTCCCTCTGGTGTGGAGTTTTGGGCTGGGCTATTATCAGTATGCGGATAACACCCAGCTCTTTCTCCTAATGGACAGCTGCCAGAACTCCCCCCCCCCCCAGAACCATTGGCCAGATATTTACAAGCAGTGACTGAATGGCTTGAGTAGAGTCTTCTGAAACTCAACCCCTCCAAGATGGAGTTCATGTGACTGGGAGGTAGGGAGAAAGCCCAGGAAGGGCACTTAACCACCCTGGCAGGAATGCAATTTATGACCATGACCCAGGCCTGGAATTTGGGTGTGACCATTGATGCCTCACTAAGCATGGAGGCACAGTCAAGAAAGTAGCCAGCCAATCATTTTTCCATCTTCACCAAGTCAGGCTACTAGCACTCTACCGCTCTCCTGAACACCTGGCCATGGTGATCAATGCAGCAGTCACTTCCAGACTAGATTTCTGTAATTCACTCTATGTGGGCCTACCCTTGTCCCTGATCTGGAGACTATAGCTATTACAAAATGTGGCTGCTAGGGTCCTCACTACAATACCCTGGAAGGCCCACATCCAGCCAGTGCTGAGGCAGTTGCACTGGTTGCCAGTTGCTGTCCAGATCTGGTTCAAGGTTTTGGTTCTAACCTTCAAAGCCTCCCGTGGTTTGGGACCCACATACCTGAGGGGTTCAGGTCAGAGGGCCAGTGCCCCTCCAAACAGGAGTTTTCTTCAGGAGAACTGATGTCCTCCCTCCCCCCCTTTCTCTTTCTTTCTGTCTCTTTGTTTTTCATCCTGTCTTTCATCTTCCCAAATGTTTCCAGGCCTCCACCTGGAAATTATGTATTTATTTATTGATTGATTGCATTTATTTACTTATTGAATTCATATAGCAACCCAACTGGCTGCATAGGAAGGAGAAGTTGGGAATCAAACCCAGCTCTTTAGATTAGAGACTGCTACTCCTTAACCATTTCACCACACTGAATCTCAAGATTGAGTGGGGGTGGGGTGGGGGAGGGCCAGAACCTAGGAAGGTCACAGTGCAAGTGTATTATTTTGGCTTTCTGAAAACAACAAAAAATATATTCTGAGATGTCAAATACACCGAAATGCCAAATTTTTGCTTGGGTGTATCTGAGTGAACTTCCCTCATGCTTATGGGGGCTACTGGGGTAGGAGATATAAGGAAGAATGAGGTACCTTCTGCAACTCCTTTCAGGTTCCACATTACTCAACTGGGCCCAGCTCAGCTGGCACCAGGCTCCTTGGCTGAATTTTCCTGAGAAGATGCTGCCAAGGGAAGGAAGAAACTGGATGGCTTGAGCAGAGTCGCCTGAGACTTACCCCTTCTAAGATGGAGGTCCTGTGGCTAGAAAGGAAGGGGCCGGATCAGGCAGCACGTTTGCCCCCCCCCCAGCAGGGACTCAACTATCGCATTGCAAGCCAGGAATTTAGGGGTGACCTTAGTTGCCTTGCTAACTATGGGGGCACAGGTCAAGAAGGTAGCCAGCCAGGCATTTTTTCATCTTTGCCAGGCTTGGCTACTAGCGCCCTATCTTTTGCCTGAACACCTAGAGATTGTGATCCAAGCAACAGTCACCTCCAGAACTGATTTCTGTAACTCGCTCTGCGCGGGCCTGCCATTGACCCTGACCCGGAAATTACAGCTGGTGCAGAATGCGGCTGCTGGGGACCTCACAGGAACATCTTGGAGGTCCCATATCCCACCTGTGCTGAGGCAGCTGCATTGGTTGCCAGATGTGGCCAGGATTAGGTTCGAGGTCTTGGTGTGACCTTTAAGGCCCTTCACAGTCTGGGACCCACATACCTGAGGGACCTGGCCAGGGGAGGGGACCCTTTCAAGGCCCATTCTTAGGAATGGGCTTTGAAGCTAGTATATATATAAAGCTGAATACATGAGGGTCAATAAAAATACATTGTTTGATGGGTGTGAAGGAGAGAAGGAAAGGAAAAGTGGGGGCATTATGAGGTCTGCCAAGGAAGGGAATAAGTAAATAACTGGGAGGATTAAATTTTATGCCCCCACAAGTACTTGCAGTTCCCCTGCTTGTGTCATTCTGATTTCAGTTTATAAACTTTTAAGATTCACTCAGGAGGACATATGAATAAACCAAAACACTTGATACTGAAGCAAGGTATTATTTCCTATCAGTTGTAAGCAGCCAGTGGCTTGAAACTCACCAATGCCCCTTACAAAATTGCCTTTATGAACACCAAACACACATGCACAAAAAAAAATATTGGGTTTCTTCTGTGGTGACCATCCTAGGTCATAAATGGAATATGCATAGAATACATGTTTCTAATAGTGAACAGAAAATTATGAAGAGTGACTATTTTTTCTGTGTCAGATTGCCTTGCAACTTAATTGCTTTAAGAAAACCTTGTCAACTCTAGAGGTAGAAATGAAGCCTAGCATGTTGCTAACATAACCACTATTTGAAGAAAAGGTAATTAATCTTTCTCTCTGTTCTTTTAGTTGTTATATTCTGTATAGTTTCTGCACAAATTGTCCAGATGCTGTTAGCATTCTCCTTTTCCCTTCCAATAGCTCCTGATAATTTTGCCCAAATCTCCAAGGTCATCTTTTACATATCACTATATTTTCAAATGTTCCACATAAAAAGAAATATATGCTCGCCTAAATTGTCAGTTCAAGGAAACATTGGATTCAACACAGTTATATGTTCAGTGTACTGGTACATTTGATTAGTGGGCATTAATAGGCATTTCAAATACATGTATTTTAGTGTTACATCATTACAAGTAAATTTCATGCAAAATTATGTGTTTAGTGCTTTGGTACCTTAGGTGTTTGAAAGCTGTTCCACAGAATTTTCTTGGCAAAAATGTTACAAGGTAGTTTGCCAGGTCTTTTCTTAACACAGAGATCAAATGTAATCAAGAATTCATTCTTCTGGGATCATAAATTGATCAGACTGGTGATTGCAGTATGGAAATAACATGTCAAATTGCTCTGGGCCACTCAGCAATGACAAGCTTGAACCAAACATGGCAAGGCAAAGACATAAGGCTGATATGAAATGTAGATTAGTTAGATCTATCATATTTCCAATAGCCACTTATGGCTGTGAAAGTTGGAGATGAAAAAATTGTGGACAAGAGCAAAATTGATTTGTTTGAACTTTAGTGTTGGAGAAGGCAATTGCAGATTCCATGGACAGCCAAAATCACAAACAAATATTACAGCACATAAAGCCTGATATATCACTGGAAGGCAAATTCACAAAACTCCGGCGCACTTATTTTGGCCATATCATGTGATCCAACTCAATGGAGAAAGTAATTATTGCTAGGATTAGTCAGTGGGAAAAAGGGAGCCAGTCCAACAAAGAAGTTGGTGGTTAGATACGATCAAAATACACAATGGCCAAAACATTACATAACTGAGAGAAGTGTTGCAAGATCAAACATCATGGCAACAGCTGAGCCATAGGATCACCAAAAGCCAGACTCAACTGAATAGCTCACCTCATCATCATCATCATCATCATCATTACTTTAGATGTTCTTAGACCCGAACATGCATCAGTAGTTTGAGACCATATGAGACATCATCATCATCATCATCAATATTATATATATTTCCCTCCATTCCCCGTAGGCTCGTGGCGGGTAACAATAGTCTTTGTCCCCATTAAAATCTCTTTGATACTGAATCATCTGAATTGCCATGTTTTGTACTGTGGTGACTAGCCCAAACCACAAATCCAAACCACAAGAGCTAGAAGGAAGATGACTGGGTAATTTACAGTGTTTAGGGAACAGCTGTTTGAGGCCATTAATGAGTTTCTGAATCATATGTCTTATTCAGAAAAGAGCCCTGTTTTCTGAGGTCTGCAATAAGAAAATGTGAAGGTAATCAAAGTGTTAAAATTGCCTTCCTGATTGTTTATAATTGTAGATTTAATTTAAGAAAAGCAGTTAAGTCTCACTATCTAATGATGCTTTACCCTTACAGAACTTTACCAGAACAAAGGGATTTTTAATTGTTGGACGATTAATTCAATCCTTGCCTCTTCTGGCATATTGAGATTATCTACCAGTTGGGAGAAGTACAGAGAGTACTCTTCCTTTTAATGACCAGTCTTATAACTGTTCATCAAATTTACAGATTACAGCTCTGACAGCTCTTTGTGTCTGACAGCATGTTATATTGGTCATTCCACTAATGCAGCCTCTAACTAATGCATTTTACTTTTCTATAATGATTAGAAAGGCAGCTATTAATGCTCCATTGCTTTTCCTCAAGCAACAGAGCAGTGTCTCGCAATCACACAGAAGTGAAGCATTATGCTTTTGCTGAAAAACAAAAGTGTATGATTCCTCAAGCCCCTTGCTGTTTGCTTTATATTAGGCTTGGCTCCTTTTCAAACTAGTTTCTTTGACTCCTTATCATGCCTCATATCTTCTGCCTTGACTTTCTGTCAAAGCTTTACAAATTCTCTGCTGTTTTCCTTGATTCCACAAGGGCATTTTCAGTCTATTTCATAACTGCCTAGATTCCAAAGCTGCAAAAAGAAAAGAAGAAATAGCTGAGAATATCAGGGAAGTGGTACTCATCAGACATCAAGCTGTCTCTCAATGCATTGCTTTATACAGTTCTATTTTATAAGCCCTGAACAATCTGGTGGGTTATAAAGGAGTGTGAAATGCTACCTAGTGACAAATTCTCCAGTGTTTCCCTACCCATGCCTTTCTAGTTGGAAGCAGACATATCCAGGATCAAAGGGCAGCACTGGCATTAGGGAGAAGCATCCATAGCCTTGAAAAGGAACAGGTAGTGAGGGAAGAAGGAACTGGGTACAGCAGAAATTCAATGACTGGGGATACTGCCTAGATCATATTTTTTAAATCAACAGTAGGCACCCTAATTAGAAAACCTAGAGTAGCGTCTGTTCTAAAATCCCTTCTCAATGTTCCGTGCACACACAATTCCTGCTTGAAGGCAGCTGATTTTTGTGTTCCTTTGTAATATTTGAAGGGAGGCTTGCATAGGGAGGTGTGAAAGTTTTTATTTATAAGCAGGAAACAGTTAATTTTTTTTAGTAGAAGGTTGATATTCTTAATTGGAAATCCTTTACAGAAAAATGAAATGAGGGAAAAGAAATGTATCAAAGTTGCAATGGTTGGTAATAATTTAAGAACCTAAGAGTAAGCAAATGGTATTTGAGTAGATCATTATCTGGAAATTGAAGTGGCCAAAATACTAACTGTAACTGTTATCTTTTTGTTTTATCTTTTATACTAGCTTCAAAGCCCATTCATAAGAACGGGCTTTGAAAGGGTCCTCCCCATGAGCTTCCCGGCTGCTTTCCAGGCCACCAGGAAGTGCTGAGGGCGATGTATGATGTGCTCCACATACAAATTAAATAGGCAAGGTGACAGTATTCAGCCTTGCCGAACTCCTTTCTCAATTTTGAACTAATCAGTGATTCCATGCCCAGTTCTCATTGTTGCTTCTTGACCTACATATAGGTTTCTCAAGAGACAGATAAGATACTCTAGTACTCCCAAATACTTTGGCCACCTAATGAGAAGGAAGGACTCCCTGGAGAAGAGCCTAATGTGGGGAGCGATCGAGGGCAAAAGAAGGGGATGACAGAGAATGAGGTGGCTGGATGGAGTCACTGAAGCAGTAGGTGCAAACTTAAATGGACTCCGGGGAATGGTAGAGGACAGGAAGGCCTGGAGGATCATTGTCCATGGGGTCGTGATGGGTCGGACACGTCTTTGCACCTAACAACAACAAGTACTCCCATCTCTTTAAGAACTTGCACAATTTGTTGTGCTCCACACAATCAAAGGCTTTAGTATAGCCAATGACGCAGAAGTAGATGTTTTTTCTGGAACTCCCTAGCTTTCTTCCTGATCCAGCATATGTTGGCAATTTGATCTCTAGTTCCTCTGCCTCTTCGAAATCATGCCTGTACTTTTGGAAGTTCTCGGTCCACATATTGCTGGAGCCTAGCTTGTAGGATTTTGAGCATAACTTTGCTAGCATGAGAAATGAGTGAACATTCTTTGGTGTTGCCCTTATTTGGAATTGGAATGTAAACATTCTTTACATTACTCAAATGTGTATGATTCATGGTTAATTCTAAGTCTAAAATATGCCTTTTCTCCCTGACATTCTTTCCTGTGTCTACTAATATTTGAGAACCCCTTTTATTTTATTTTATTAAAGTACTTGTTGCAAACATTCTGGCCAGACGGCCTGGTAAAGTCATTCAGAGCTGAACAGCAAATTACTTATTGGTTTTGTTTCAGTAAGGCAGCGTGTGAAACGTCTGTAGAGAAAATTAGGGAGCTCCCAGGAGATCCCTTCCAACTCTATTCTATGATTCTAGGGCCATGTTTAGATTCTGAAGGTGTGATTTATTGGCTATACAATCAAGTCTCAGGCTTGAAAATGCACTCTCTGCATTTTCAAAGTTCTGAAGACCATACAGAGAGATTCTGGTCCCCCACCCTCAGTAGCACCTTTCTCCACAGGGCATTTGATTATTGATTGTGGGAGCTTTGTAAGTCAGTTAAGATAGCTCTAAGCACTGTCATTTAGTCAGTAATTTTCCCAAAGTAATTTTATGAGAAGGATACATGATTAAAAATGATTCCTACAGAGTTAAATAGAATCACTGTGATAAGTATTGACTTGAATCCAATATAGTGCAACATGCATGAATGTATTCCATTTTTCTTTTCTGTCAGTAGAGCCTGACACCCCAAGGAAAGTTGATTCTCATGGTAGTGGGACTTCCCTGGATTAATTGCCACACAAGTTAGGAAACTGCAAACAGAATTGCCAATTATGAGATGGTAGCTAGTGATCTCCCTGGATTTCCCAGTGACAGATATTAGTTTACTAAGAAGATGAAGTCTTTGGCATTATACCCCATTAAAATCCCTACCCTCCTCAAACCCCAACCCCCTCAAGCTCCACCCCCAAAATATGTGGGTGTTTCCCAGCCCAGGGCTGGCAACCCACACTGTATGAAGGAGGAAGAAGTGAAATTGATCCTACTGAAAGAGTTGGGAAATTAGAAGAGCAAGCATTATGGTCTTGCCTATAAGAAATGTTTTTTTTCGGTTAACATATGCTTGATTTTGTATAATTTTTAATCCCCTTTCCTTCTTTTAATTTAATTTTAATTTAATTAGATTGCAACCTTTTGTGCAAGGCTCTAGTTTTACAGGGATGTAGCAAATATTTAAGGTTATTCATAGTAGTAGTAATAGCAAGAATATAGTTTCTAGCTGCATAGTTTCTATAAGTCATCCTTGTCTTATGGGAAACTAATGTCCCTTTCGGCAGCTGGGCTGTAATTTTGATTTAAAAAGGTAGTTCAGAAGATAAGATGTTTGCAAGTCACAGTAGAGTAAATAGGCTTAGGGATTGGTGATGGCTGATATATCGTAAAAGAATAAGTAAATTATTTTGGGGAGAGAGTTTTCTAAGTGAAAAGTATTTTAAGCTGTTTAATGCCTTAATACACTCAGCCCTTGGGATAGAATGAGTTACACATTGAAATAAATGTTGAACACATTCCTCTGTTATCCTAAAGACATTTGTGTAAGGAGAAAATGTAGAGACATTTTATCTCTAATCACTTCCACATTAATGGTGTAACAATGCTAAAATGTTGGTAGGTGGCTGGTACTATATATTTTGTGAGAGAGTACCACATAACCTTGGACCAGCATCACAGCTTGTAGGAAAATACCTCACACCATAGGTTTTTACAATATATTTCCTATATATTTTACAATATATTTGCACACAATGCAAGTTTAATATGGATTTCTGAAGCACCAGGGAGAAATCCCAAGCAGAAGAACCAAGGTTACATATTTGTTCTGAATTCTGCTTTGAGATTCCTTCGGGTAGTAAAAAGCGGGGTATAAAAACCAACTCTTTCATCCTTCCTTAGTTTGTTCATTCTGCAAATGAGGTATACAATTTGCATTCTCATATTAAACTGTTTTGAAATACTGTGCATAGTTCTGGTCACCATATCTCAAAAAGGGCAGAGGAGAGCAACCAATATGATTGGGGGGGAGGGGGTTAGAGCATCTGTCCTATGAGGGAAAGCAGAAAAGAGATGACTAAGAGGGGAAATGATAGAGGCTTATAAAATTATTACCAGGGCAGAGGGAGTTAATAAAGAGGATTTTTTCTCCTCCCAAAATATTAGAACTCAAGGACATCTAATGAACTTTTGAGAAGTAGGTTCAGGATGGACAAAAGGAAATACTAGTTTACACAGAGAATGGTTGAAATGTAGAATTTGCTGCCAGAGGATGTAGTGATAGCCACAGGAATAAATATATTTATAAGAGGATTAAATACATTCATTGAGGACAAATCTATCATTGGCTACTAGCCATGGTGACTGAGGGGAACCTCCACATTCAGAGGTAATAAATATCTGAACCCCGGAGCCAGGAGGCACTATCAGAGGAAGATTTCATCTTCTGTGCCCTGTTGTTGGCCCTACCATTGGCCACTGCATGAGACAGGATGCTGAACTAAATGCACCATTGGTTTGATCCACTAGGGTTCTCCTTAGTCTTACCCTCAACTTCCAACTGAAATAGAGCCCTATTCCCTCTCCAAACTGGAGATCCAGTTTGGTGTAGTGGTTAGGAGTGCAGACTTCTAATCTGGCATGCCGGGTTCAATTCTGCACTCCCCCACATGCAGCCAGGTGGGTGACCTTGGGTTCGCCATGGCACTATAAAACTGTTCTGACCGAACAGTGATATCAGGGCTCTCTCAGCCTCACCTACCCCACAGGGTGTCTGTTGTGGGGAGAGGAAAGGGAAGGCGACTGTAAACCATTTTGAGCCTCCTTCGGGTAGAGAAAAGCGGCATACAAAAACCAACTTCTTCTTCTTCTTCTTCTTTGTCTTCGTCTAAATGACAGCCCTTCAACAAATAATTATATCCCCCCTCAAACTCTTTTTCTCCAGGCTGAGAATTGCTAATTGACACAGCTGTAAGGTTTAGGCTCCAAACCCTTAATCATCCTTGTCACTTTCCTTTATACCTTTTCTAAAGTTTCTATGTCCTTCCTATAAAAAAGCATCCAGAAGTGATACAATATAACATTTGGAGTCTGACCAGAGCAGTATACGGTGGTACTATCACATCTTGTGTCTTAGACACTACACATCTGTTGATATAAAGATCAAATTTGCCTTCTTTGCTGTCATATAATCAGTTTGCTGGCATATAATCAGCCAACAAAAGTGCGTTTAGTCAAGGCTATGGTATTCCCAGTTGCAATGTATGGCTGCGAAAGTTGGACCATAAGGAAGGCCGAGCGTCAAAGAACTGAGGCTTTTGAACTCTGGTGCTGGAGAAGACTCTTGCGAGTCCCTTGGACTGCAAGGCGAACAAACCGGTCAGTCCTAGAGGAGATCAGCCCTGACTGCTCTTTAGAAGGCCAGATCCTGAAGATGAAACTCAAATACTTTGGCCACCTCATGAGAAGGAAGGACTCCCTGGAGAAGAGCCTAATGCTGGGAGCGATTGAGGGCAAAAGAAGAAGGGGACGACAGAGAATGAGGTGGCTGGATGGAGTCACTGAAGCAGTAGGTGCAAACTTAAAAGGACTCCGGGGAATGATAGAGGACAGGAAGGCCTGGAGGATCATTGTCCATGGGGTCGTGATGGGTCGGACACGACTTCGCACATAACAACAACAACAAATCAGTTTTCAGTCCACCGATATCCCAAGGTACCATTCACACATGCTACTACCCAATTATGTATCCATTAATACTCCGTTGTATTTATTTATTTATTTATTTATTTATTTATTTATTTATTTATTTATTTATTTATTTATTTAATTCAGTTTATATCCCGCCACTCCGCGGAGGCTCGAGGTGGTCACAATACAATATATAATATACAGTACATACTTAAAATCCCCCAATAAAACTTCCATTAAAACGAAAGCGAAAAGCCCGATTGACCACAGTTCAAGATGTAATGCGACACAAAAATAATAAAAATCCCTATTTTCCCTGCTGGGGGGTGGACATGGGGAAGTGATTGTAAGCCACTGGCAAGGGGGGTCAGATCTACCTTAGCACGCCGGCCTCAACCATAAACCTGGTGGAAGAGCTCCGTCTTACAGGCCCTGCGAAACGCCAGAAGTTCCCGCAGGGAGTGTAACACTAGCTTAACTTGTTACCTAATAAATACAGAGACCTATGTTTCATAATTGTGAGGCTTTCCTGTCCCGAGTGGGTTAACTGCACTTCATGGTTCTCCTATATGAAAGTGGGGTGAGGAATTGTAACAGAGAGGGATTCTGGTAACCTGGTCTTCGTTTCCTACCCTCTGTCTTTCAATTTTATTTTCTGGGAGTTCCCTTCCTCCCTCTCTGGCTGGTGTGTTACCTTCTCTTTTATTGGACTTCTTAGGGCGTAAGAAGTGACCTTGGTTGTCTGACTCACACCCTGAGTTTTAAGGTTAACCTAAATAAATAAATAAAGCGATATATCCTCAGAAATCGTTGTTGATTCTATCTTTCAGGTACGTCTATTTGGAAGGTGTTTTTCTTCACCCCAAATTTCAGCCCAGAAGATTCCAATGGTTGTTACGATTACCATGTGTGCTTTTGTCAAGGTGATTTTGTTACATACCATAATCCACCATTACTATTTGATCTTTCCAAAGACCCAGAAGAAAAAAACCCACTAACACCAGAAACAGAAAGTCAATTCTATGATATCATTCAAGTCATTCAACAAGCAGTAAACAACCATACCACATCACTTCCCAGTGTTCCCAACCAGTTGTCTTTGGACAATATCCTGTGGAAGCCCTGGCTCCAGCCATGTTGCTCTTCCTTCCTACAGCTTTGCTACTGTGACCACGATATAGACGAAAACAAGGATGTGCTTTAAGTATATCATTATAAATATGTTTTAACACATAGAGCAAACAAAAAAGTAACCTGTAAAGTGTTACACAATAGTGATATAATGCAAAGACATTTAGATGGCTACAGAATATTTTGAGTGGGAAAGTGGCATTAGATCTCAGAAGCTAAGCAGGGCCAATAGTTGGAAGGGAGGCCATCAAGGAAGACTGCAGAGAAAGGCACTGGCAAATCACCTTTCTCACTTGTTTTGAAAGCTCCTTTGCTGGAGTTCCCATAAATTGGCTGTGAGCAACACACACACAAATATTTCACAGTATTCATACATGGGTTTTTAAAAAAAAATAATTAATACTTAAATTCAAAATCTTACTGCCTTTCTTTTAACTAATATTGGATTGCTGCTTTTATTAATACAGTATATTCCATATCCAAGAAATATAAGTATCAAATTAAACGTTCATGAACAAACAAGGAGACTAGCTCTCAGCATGCTTGCATGACCTAAAATTAAATCCTTATTTGTAAATTGGGCACATTCATCTTACATAGCCTGCCATCCACTGTCCATCTTAAGCAACCTCATCATGGGAAACAGACAACATGGAAATCTGTACCTCTGAAAAAATTGACCCTCCAAGAACCTATATGTTCTCAAGGGCTTGAGCAGAACAACCCCTCCCCCCTTCTCCATCTCCTCTCAACATTTCACCTTTCTGGATCATTTGATTAATTTACAGTCACAGTTTTTCTGCATATCTACACAATCCCTTAAGTATGAGGAACCCCCTGTCTTTTCTGTAGGTGGCCTCTTGTGCTGCTTTTAGGATCCGTACTGAGGCCATCCATATTGTTATTTGATCTGGCCATTGTCATATATTGGATGCAAACAATTAACAGAGCTGGCTCTTTGATGATTGAACTGTCTTCAGACTGCTATGTAGGAGAGCCACCCAAATTGCCCTTTCCTGTTGTACAGTGTCTGTTATACCATGTCTGTTAGTAGGACCAATAGCATCAGAATTTGTTCACATTTTTAAAAGGAACTTAATCCTCAAAGAAACAGTGGAAGTTGTTAAACAAAAATGATATCCAATATTGTTTCTTGTCTTATAAAATGTGTATTCCTCTTAACAGCCAATGCAGTCATTGAAGTGTATTAATAACTCACTGATGTCTTAGAATAATGTTACATTAATATTGATTTTATGATTATATGGTATTATATAATTGTGCATCACAAGAAGGACTTTGTATGATAGGACATGTATGGAACAATAATCCATTTTAGTCAATTGTTGTTTGTATACAGTACAAACAGTTTAACAGTTACAGATTCATCACCAATTAACTATAAATTATTCAGATGTTTGCATATTATTTTAATCTTTGAAATGCAACTTGGGGTTAACTTATAGTGCCATCCTAAGCAGAGTTATACCCTTCTAAGCTGTTGTACTTCAATGGAATTAGAAGGGTACAACACTCCATAAAATTGCATGGTTAATACCTGAACTTGGGCAGGTTTGGTTAGAAGTCACCGAGGTTGGTGGCTCTTAGTTCCAAAGAAGCATATATAGAATTGAGCCTTAATTAAATAAATCACAATCATTTACTGAACTATAAATACCATCATGTATCCAAAACAACGTTGTTAATCATGAGTTTTATGGGAATTCTCACTGATACTGAATGCTGGCACCTTTTTCAGGGCTCTTCCAATTCCTGAGGGGGGAATTGGTAGAAATCAGTGCATCCTTTAAGAGTGCTCACACCTTAAAGAAAAACAAAAAAGAAAAGCACTGTTGTTAATCAAGTTGCACAAGCAAAGACTAAATGAACAAAAGTACTAAATATGTTTTGAAGGAGACAGTATGAAACAGCTAATTTGTCAATATTAAATGATGAAATCAGAGTCCAGTAGCACCTTTAAGACTAACAAAGATTTATTCAAGGCGTGAGTGCAAGTCTTCGTCAGACTAAGGTGCTACTGGACTCTGATTTTATTGTGCTACTTCAGACCAACAAGGCTACTCATTTGAATCTAATATTAAATTATGTCTTTATTGTATGGCACTAAGTGATTTGTGCTTACAGCAGTCATAATAAATTTTCTGTCAGTAACTTACTGAATCCCCTAATTTACAGAGATTTGGGATAGACAGATAGGGTCCTTGCTTGCCCTTGGTTGAATTGCTATGATCTATGATAAAGGCAAACAGGAGGATTAATAAATGAGAAGACAGAAAGTGTGCTGGCCTAAGAAAGGAGAGTTAGAAAGATCCATAAAGCCAAGAACTGAAGAGAGAAACATGTTCATATTGATTGGAAACAACCAAATCTTTCTAAGCATCTAATGTTTTTAAAAGACAGGCCTAGGAATGTTTATTAGCTATAGTAATAAAATAGAATCTCCAATTCAAAGGCATCACACCTCTGATAATCAGTAGCCAAGGGACAATTGCAGAAATGGGCTGTTGTCATTATGCTGTACTTGTTATCTTTATGTCCTACTTTTTGATAGGCATCTGATTAGCTACTGTGTTCATGGGTTATTATGGGTTTAGGCTTAACCTGTTTCTGAGGCTCATCCTGGACTCAGCCGGCTTACTATCAGTCTGGCTGCCATTGGAGCTAGCCTCACCACTCCATGGGTGCAAGAGAAGGTGGGATGAAGATTCCCTTGAAGAGTTTGGAACCGGCAGTAGCTGAGGGGAAGACCCAGCCTCTGCATCCCATGCAGAAGCCACCCAGCAGCCAAAGGGGAAAGCTAGGAACATCAGTGGTGCTGGCTCAGAGCAAGCCTCAGCCTCCAATACTGTGGGGGAGCCGTGCAGTAGCAAAGGAGACTGTAACATATGCACTTGCTGGTCTGGTTAAGGTGTCCAGGATGGCAAGTCCATGTAGAAGCAGAGCTAGGGGGGTGATGGGGGTGGGGCTAGGAAAAACCTACCGACACTAAACACTCGTCAGAGAAGCCTGATATAGGAAGGGGCTAGGGTGATTGACAGCAGATGGCTGCTAGCCAGGGAAGTCACCATTCCCCATCCATATCTCATTGGACTGGGAAGCCTAAAGAGGGAAAACATGGGAATCAGGAAGCAGGGAAGTTCCCTAGCAAGCTGGGAAGTAAGTGATAAACATTGGTCTGAGGTCTAGGTGACCAGCTGTCCAAGATAGAGTGAGAAACTATGTGGCACACAGCTCTTTTCTGCCCATTCTAAGGCCATAGCAGGACAGACAAGAGGCAGCAGATGGGACAAGACAGAAAGGAGCTTTACATCATGATAGAGAACACAAGCCTCAATTCTACTGTGAGATGTTCTCTTCCTTGTGTATCAACCCTCCTCTGCTGGACTAATAGCAGATCCCTCCTGCCCCTGGCTATTTTGGAGGCCCCAACACTTTCCGGGAAACTGTACCAGAAAGCAGTCCTCATATTCCCATGGCCACCACAGACCTGACTAAGTGGGGCTAGTTGAGCACTGGCAGTATCTACTTTGGCATATTATTCCCCCTAATAAGCTAGCTCAGCCAAGAGCATGACAGTTGTTTGAACATAGAATTTTTAAAAGAAACCTTTTAAAATGTGTTATCTAAAATGTCTCAATTTTTCTTTCATGTTTTTGAATCCCTCCACCTCCAATAAATGATCATCAACAATACCCTTCTGGGTCGGATGACATTGTGAGATGTTCATGATGTTATAAGGCAGTGCCTTTTGTTGTGCTTGTTGTGATAATGATTTTTAAAAAAAATATGTGATGTGACCTGCTGTCTGTCAATATTTCTGACGAAAGCATTACAAAACACGAAACTTGAAATTTTAAATACTAAGTAAACTCAGTAGGAAATAATGCTAATGTGTTTCACAGTTCAACACTGATAATTTTTAACAATGTGTGAAAGTGAAAATTGCCTGATTTGATAGGAATAAAAATGATTAATCAAAGGGTTTGCTTTATGTGTTTCTTTTTCTCTTTTGCAGTTTGTTTTGAATGAAGTCATGTAATGGAATTTACTTAAATTAACATGCCATGTATTGCCATTTGACAATGACTGTGCAAGAGTTGATCTTAGTTAAGACACTGGGAACATTTGATTAATGTGCTTGTCCACATAAGTATTTAAGCTCCAGAGAGATTGTTAAGAAAAGGAAATCCAGGCCTTAGTCCCCCTCTGTCAGCTACATATGAAAAGTGCAGCAATTCATTGTCATGTCATCATTCACCACACTTTTAAGCAATGTATTACTTTGCCGAAGGACTGTCTCGGTGTTCCAGCCATCTTCATTTTGATGATTGCTAAAAATAAATGGTGATCCTCTTGGAGGGTCTGAGATTTATGTGGCTAAACGACAGCTCTCTTTGATTATCTTTCAATGAGATGCTGTCATGAGCAGGAGTCCCTGGAAGCTAGATGGTATTCTGTCCTCTCTGGGAATTCATAACAGTGACAGAAGTGTTTTCCTAAAGCCCAAGCGACTGCATTAATGTGAAGTGTGAAAGCAACAGATTATATTTCACTTTCTGCCTTTGAAATTTAAATAAGCAATCATTAAAATATACAACAGAACAGTTCTTAAAAAATGCTTAGGCTACCCCATTCAATTATTTTCTTTACTGGCTCAGTACTCCAACCAAATTACATTAAAAACCAAGCTTCTGTTGAAATGTCCATTTCTGTAGCGCATTGTGTAATACACTATGTGTGAGACAGTGAGGTGGGGTAGTGCAGTAGAGTTTGGGAAGGTAAACCCATCGAAAGCTAGGTTATGCTTGACTAGCACAATCTTTATGCATGTCTCAAGCATCATATAGCAGCATTGAAAATAGGCAACATATCATATTTTACTTATGGTATATGGATTGGCCTTTAGGTTTTAGTTTTTCTATTAAAATGCCATTTCCAGCTGAGAGGGCACACAATTCGTCATTGATTGTGCTTGTACAGGCTGACTATGGAGAGTAAGTTCCAAAGATCTCTAGAGCTTTCTGAAGGTCAAGGGGCACTCAATATGGAGGATGGTAGCTTCTTCTCAAACTGTCCAGAGGGATTGTTGCAGCATATGGTCTTGCGGATGTCCTTGACTATTCCAGGTGACTTGTTCTTCCGGTCCCCTGAGTCTTATGCAGCCCTTCTGTAAAAAGTTGTGAGCAGCTGTGTGGTTGTGGCTTTCAGATTTCTCAAATATTACTCTGTAGAAATAATTCCAGGTGTGAATCAGTGGTGGTGGAAAAATAAGTTCTTCAAAGTTTGAAGTTTGAAAACTCTGATGGACTGTTTATGCACTGGAGGTTTCATGCTTGGCTGCAGGCTGGAGTTTTAATTGTGGCCACCTCTTCCTGCACCCACATGGGGGAGCATTTGGCCTGGTGCACCTCATCCGCCCCCGACTTGTACTCCTCCATGAGAGCTAGGGCAGTGAAGTTCTCAGTGCATAAACAGTCATGGAGAGCTGAGGATAAGAGTGCTTTTTCCCAAGCAACATGGCAGCTTCAGTGGAAAAACGCATTGTTGTCTGGTCAGGTTTACCACTCCTTAAGATTCAGAAAGGTCTAGAAATGTCTAGAATTTCCTTTCCTTGGCTGCTCTGCTCATGTATGGTCCTTATCTGTGCCTGAACAGAAGACTGAATAAACAACAGTTACGGATAAGTGCAACCCTGTTTTCTTCCTGATTTATGGAAAACAGAGCTCAAGGGCCCATGTGGACATGCTTAGGCCAGATGCCTCATGTAGCCCCAGCCAATCAAATTATTCCATACAAGCTTCTACCGAAGCGTTTTGAAATTGTGCTATGCAGACGGGGTTCTATTATTTTCAGGTCGAAGTTGACCAGAAGAGCAAAAGAAAACATTTGGTGCTCACAGAATGTAAACAGGAGGCACTTGAAGTTGTTCCACTCCTGTTTGCATTTTTCTGTGGCAAGCAATCTAAAGGATGGATGGGTGACATTCTACTACTTATGTAAGAAACTCAAAGGAGTGGCCTCAACTTCTGCCTGTTTGGATTTCTAAGACTAACTACTGAAAGAAGGGTTTTTGCATCCTAGGACCCTGCCCTTTATTGTAAACAAAATTATAAAACAAAACAAATAAAACATAAAGAACCTACACTAGGCACCTGAGAATTAATTTCCTTAGTAACCACGCATGCACACACACAGGAAGGAAAGAAATTGGGAATTTTTAGGGAAGGGACATACAACCTGAAATCCTGGAATTGAGGTCTGAAGATGTCCAGGGGCAAATAGTTGAGGTCCAAGGAGTACAGCAAGGAACCAGCTAAGCAATGAGAAAAGGGCTGCACAGTCCATCAGTGGTTCTCTGCAGGAAACCAGAGTTCAGCAGTGATCGGGACCAGGAATCTGAGAATCAATTTGCTATGGCATGGGTTCTTCTTGTATAGATAGAAAATCCCTAGCTTGTGGGATTCATGCCATCCTGGTGTTGGATTGTGTTAGGATTTTGTTTTAAAACTTGACTCATTGGCAGTTTTAAAGTTAATTGCTGTCAAACTTTGGCAGGAAAAATACCTTGATTAAGCTATTGTGAGCCTAGGTGAGGCAACACGATTAACATACTTTAATTAGGTTGAAGTGAACCAGATCTGCATTGACATAAAAGTCTGGGTGAGTCAAGATTGCTTCTGAAACAGGATGGAGCATAAATTAATGATTTGAGTGCCCCTCTTGATTGAGTAAAGTAGAAAAAGCAACCTTGCATCAGTTAATAAAATAGCAACTTCTTGGGTTGGGCAGTCCCCTCTGGAACATACTAGGATATTCCAGTGTTGAAAAGTCTTTTGTTATTGAGAATGATGAAGTGATGTCTTATTGAGAAATCTCACTGGTACTGAGAACCCTGAGGTGGGAGAGATTGCACACTTCCAGCACATCCTTCCTTCCTGTCCATGAGAATTTCCAATGTTATGGTTGAACCTAGATGCCTGTATTAGACTCTACAAGTTTTAGGTTCCCTTGACAGGCTGTAAAAGGTTCTTCTTAAAACAACTAAGTCCAAAGTAAAAAAGGGAACCTCAGTAATCAAGGTCTAGAGGAAGGGACAGGGTCCTTACTCTATGGCCTCACTAGGGAGTCTGGCATCTACCCCTGCAGGTAAGGCACTCCTGTCCCCATCAGCAACTTCTGAGGTCTCTGACCTGCCTGCCCAATTGTTGTTCCTCAATTGCAGGAACAACAAGCATTGCTGTCAAAGTCCCCGTGGATGAGCATGGGTTACCTTCCAAATCTGCTGTGGCATCATTTCCACAACTGAAACCTTTTGTTTTTTCAAGTATTTCAAGCATGAAGGGTTCAGAAGGAAGTGACAATGTAAGCATTTCTTATTTGAATGCTTGTTGTGTACAATTGACCTACTCTCTAAAAACAACTATGATTCTCTAAATAAGCCAGCTGGACATTTTTCCCTATGAGATGCTCAAAATATATTACTATTGTATGAAGAGGAAAATGCCTATATATCCTTTCATATGTAGGCAGAGCACGGCCTTGCAGAACCTGAAGGACTTAATGCCCAATCCACCTACCCTGAATGAGTCACATTAACTTCATTGGCACCGAAGTAGATTAAAATTGTTTTGGTTTTTAGCCTAGGGATCTTAGAAATGATAATCATTTGTGTGCCCTTGAAATCATTAAATAAGAAGATATTATTGACAGAATTTTAAAGAAGAGTCACAATTGCATAGGTCAAGCAATTTGTTTTTAAGGTCATTCTAATCATTCTGTATGCCAGCATTTTAATTGGGGCACTAAGATGAGCTATTTCAAACCAAATAGTGTTTGGCCAGTAGTGAATTAACTGTGTTTCAAATTTATATTAGCTGTTCACATCCATTATAAATGGTATTTGTGGTGAAGGACTCACTCTTCCTTTGTAGTTGACCCCTATTCATGTAACTAAACTAATTTTCATTCTTATTCTTATAATCAAATATTATGTCACTACTACCAACTAGATATTGTGCAATACAGATCATGCACTCACTTTAGATTTATGTTTTAGGGATCAAATACTATGATGAACTAGAAAGTAGATACCATGCGAGCCCTTCATTTGTATATATGTTTAATGCACTGGTGTATTTCCTTTCTGCCAAGACATCCAAGGTATTTTATAATTTAAAATCTGAAAAGACAAAAGGAGAAGTGTCTTAAGTCAATGATGGTTTTCTGAAGAACAGATTGTATCAACACTCTGGACTAAGTATTCTCTTCCATGCAGAACACATATTTTGTGAAAGAATAGGAAAGAGGTTAGTTTGTTCTGTAAGTCTTATTAGTTCAATCAAGAGCTGATGTATTAGTTGCCAGGCCTAATTATTTCCTGTATCATTTTTTCCTTAGGTCACAA
This sequence comes from Paroedura picta, assembly GCF_049243985.1. NCBI lineage: Eukaryota > Metazoa > Chordata > Lepidosauria > Squamata > Gekkonidae > Paroedura > Paroedura picta. Next base: position 80,721,018 of record NC_135374.1, on the reverse strand, counting down.
TTGGCAATATTTTTATTGAACAAAAGACAGGTTTTATTATTATTATTATTATTATTATTATTATTATTATTATTATTATTATAATATTTATACCCCGCCTCCCCCCGAAGGCTCGAGGCAGCTTACATAACTCCGTCCCCTAAAACCATAAAATAACAATATGATCCGATAAATTTACAATAATGGCAACAACGATGGCTTAATCTACTCATTTTGTCTCCGCATCCTCAACTACAGGAGGGGGGTGACACTCTCTAACGCCAGTTTGTGAGGGGGGGCTGATCTTCTTTCTGCCCGGCCTCAGTTATAAGCCTGGCGGAAGAGGTCCGTCTTACAGGCCCTGCGGAATGCTGGTAATTCCCGCAGGGCCCTCAGCTCTTCCGGGAGCTCATTCCACCAGGTTGGGGCCAGGACCAAAAAGGCCCTGGCCCTGGTCGAGGCCAGGCGGGCTTTCTTGGGGCCGGGAATGACCAATAGGTTAGCCCCCGCAGAGCGTAAAGCCTTGCAGGGGATATAGGGCAAAAGGCGGTCCCTCATATATGCTGGGCCTAAACCACGGATGGCCTTGAAGGTCAGAACCAAAACCTTGAACCTGATCCGGAAGGCGACCGGTAACCAGTGCAGCTGCCTCAGAACTGGCTGGATGTGAGCCCTCCCTGGTGTAGCTGTGAGTACTCGAGCAGCCGCATTTTGGACGAGTTGCAGTTTCCGGATCAAGCCCAGAGGCAGGCCGGTATACTTCTTTGTATAGTTTCCTATGCAGTTCCTCATTCCCAGGACTGTAGAAATTGAAGATGCAGCAAAGGATCTAGTTGCTTGTGAAGACTATTTGAGAGCTTATATTCTAGAGTGGTATAGAATCCCACCTACAAACCTGGATTTCTCTGTTTCTAGCATCACCTCCACCAGATGCTCACCATAAGTCACTATCTTTCAGGCTGATGTGCAGGATGAAAATCCTTGTGGCCCCACAAGGAATTTGGATCCCATGTATTCTGGGAGTTCTACGCTTTCATTACACATAAGTTTTGCAGTGGAAGAAACAGAAGCTTCCAGGGGCTGTTTCATGTCCCCGTTTCATGGAACATCCCATGTATTTCTTAAGACATATTATAGACGTAATCAGAATTCGGCCTTCCAGTCTGCATGTTTGGCTAGCATGGAATACCCAATGTACTTATGATCTAAAATGAATTTTGTGGTGGCCATAATCAACATGTATTGTATGAACCAGCCCTTATACTCAGCTTTCTTTCATTCACAATGTAACAATAATTTCAACCATCAGAATAGATAGTCAATTTTTTATCATCATTGGATATAATCGAGGTTGGATGGGGCACCCTATTTCAGAGCCCCTAGAATTGGACCCCGTGGTCCAAACTTTTGGAAACATAGAGGGGAGTCAGAGAAGAGACTGCTGAAGCTACACTGAATGTTTGGAGGCTCTAACTCAAATCACCCCCCCCCCCAGCCTCAGAGATGTCAGGAATCTTAAATTTCCCATTAAAGTATATGGTAAAGCGCTTCGGATGAAGCTGGATCCGAATCAACTGATATGGACAACCTTTCTGAACCGGAAACAATCCAAATCTTTTGGGGGGTGCACATTAGTAAGTATTCTTGGATTTTAAGTATTATTAGCCCTTGATATACATAAGCTTCTTGTGGCGTAGAGTGATAAGGCAGCAGAAATGCAGTCTGAAAGCTCTGCCCATGAGGCTGGGAATTCAATCCCAGCAGCCGGCTCAAGGTCGACTCAGCCTTCCATCATTCCGAGGTCGGTAAAATGAGTACCCAGCTTGCTGGGGGGTAAACGGTAATGACTGGGGAAGGCACTGGCAAACCACCCCGTATTGAGTCTGCCAAGAAGACGCTGGAGGCGTCACCCCGAGGGTCAGACATGACCCAGTGCTTGCACAGAGGAAACCTTTACCTTTAGCCCTTGATATAATATGGAATGCAGGATTTGTAGGTGTTCCAAGAAGAGAAAGAAAAATAATTAACTACATTTCTGAGGGTGAACCTCCACAGTGTGACTGTTTTACTACAATTTTATCCACAATTTTAAAGTAATTCTTATTTCATGCATGTATTAATTTTCTGGTAATTTCTAAGCTTGTTCCGTTCCATGATAGTAATATTAATGTCATCAATCATGTTTTTCCAGTAAAATTGCAACTTCACCTTCAATTCAAGGAACAGCATGTGGTTTACAAAGACTGTTTTGGTTATTTCATAAAAGCAACTTTTTAAAATGTGAGAATTATTCTTCAAAATACCATTTTGTAACTTCTAAAATCCCCAAAAAGGGAAAGGAATACAGAAAATAAACAATAGAATCAGAGTCCAGTAGCACCTTTAAGATCTACAAAGATTAATTCAGGGCGTGAGCTTTCGAGTGCAAGCACTCTTCCTCAGACTATGATCTCCTTACATAACTTATAATGGGCCTACTTGGCAGTTCTGTGTTTGAATCTACAAACACATATTGCATGATACAGATATATAGCGGCCGCGGTTTGCCGCGGCCGCCGTTGACGCTGCGGGGGCGCCCGGCAGTGGCGCGGCTCCTCTGGCGTCATCAGGCTGCGCGGCCGCGCGGCCTGAGAAGGGCGGGGCGCTCGGCTTTATAAGGCCGAGCGCGCAGGCGCAAGCCCTCTCTCGCGCCAGCCGCCGCCGGGGACAGACCTGTCCCGGCCGCGGCAGAAGAGTAGGCCGGAGGGGAAAAGGGCTGCTTGCGGCGCTTCGGGCGCTGGCCCCCCCCCCCGGCAGCGGGAACAAGGTGTGGGTGGAGCGGCGCGACGATGCCTCGCCGGCAACGGCCGGCGGCCACGGGGCCGACAGGGGACGGGGCCGCCGGCTCGCACGGCGGGGGAGGTGAGGTTGGGAGCCCGGTTGAGGCGCAGCCTCCCATTCCGACGGGGGGTCGGGGCGGGCGCAGGTCCGGGCGGAGCGCGGCCCACCCGGGAGCCGGACGCAGCCCGCGGGGCTCCAAGTCCCCGGAGAAGAGGGAGGCCGCGGCTACGGGCCCTGCTTCTGGCAAGGCCAAGACGGGGGGCGGCGGCCACTCTCGGGCCAGTAGGCACCACTCCCCTCGGGTCACGAGGTCGGGGCGGCAGGCTGCAAGCCCGGCCAGGCCCCGGTCGTCTGCTGAGGGGGAGGGCAGGGATGATCGGGAAGGGGACCCGGGCGGGGCTTCCCCTCCACGTGGCGGCACACAGGCCCAGGGGGCCAGGGGCACCAAGCGGGCCTGCGCCCTGCAGGCTAGCAGGGCGTGGGCATCCGAGATACCGGGGTCCCGTCAGCGGGAATCTCGGGGCAGGCCGGGCACCTCGGGGCGGGGACCCCTCAGGGGGGAGAGGGAGTCGCCTCCCAGGGAGGACGCCCGGCCCAGCAGAGGCGGGCCTAGGGTCTCCTCGTCCTCGTCAAGGGGGGGCAGGTCTGGGTCACCCCCACGAGGTGGGGGTATCTCCGGGTCCAGCAGGTCCTCCGGGTCTCGTGGAGGTCGGTGGCGGGACCGGGGGGACTGGACGTTGCGGGGGAGGCCTAGGCCTCGCACCCCCTCGCCGCTGCGGAGGCCGGAGCGGCTCCGTAGGCGGCACTCGTCTCGCTCGAGCAGGTCTTGTTCGGGGGGAGAGGGGAGGAGAATTTCTTGGGGGCGCCGGCGGACGCCCCCGTCCTCCGCGGGCCGAGCCCCTTCCCCGTGGCGCTCTCGGTCGACTTCTTTGGCCCGGGGCGCCTCTGGTAAGTCGGCTGACTATTGGGCCGGATACGCAGAGGCGTTGGCCTCTGTTGCGGACCGGCGTCCCGGCCGCAGGACCCCCCCGCGTTCTCGCAGTATTTCTAGGAGTCCTGACCGGAGCTCTGACGGTGCCAGGCGGGACGGCCAGGCTGGGCGTAGCGGCAAGCGGCGCCGGAAGACACAGCGGGCAGCGCACAAACGGCGGCGGTCATCGCGGCACAGTCCGTCCACCGGTGAGTCGTCTTCCAGGGAGGGCGGGGACAGTGCCACCCATGATGGGTGGTTTTGGATCGAATCCGCCTTTGTTCCCGGAATCCCCTCGTGGATGAAAAGCCGGAGGCGGACCACAAAGCGCCTGTTGGATGAGGCTGGCGTTAGCGAGAGCCGGCGGGAGCCCCCGGGCTGGTTTAAGGACGGGGAAGCTCCGCCGGGGGTCCACCTCCCCGCAAAGTTGCGGGAGAAGGCCCTCGACGGATACTTCGTGGACATGTTTGAGTTGGACAGGGGCAGGAACAAGGGGGCGGACACTGGCAGTCGCAAGGACAAGGATAAAGCCGAGTCCCAGCCCTGCGAGAGGTCTATGTTGAATTGGTTAAAAGGTTTCACCGAATACCACGGCCTCATTTGCGGGGCTTATCCCGAGAGGGGCTGGCACCTTTGCCGCTACCTCTACACGGTGCTGCAGGCATGGGAGAGGGGGGGCGAAGAAGCGGCTTTCGCCTATGATAGGGAGTTTCGTGAGCTCGCTTCACATAACGCGTCCACCCGGTGGGATTTGAAACTTCATGATGCGTGGATCGTGCAAGTTGGTTCCCCCATGCGGCAGCGGAAGGAGAGGCCGAGGTCGAGTGCCGCGCCCCCTCCCAAGAAAATCAGTGGCTTGGTGTGTTGGGACTACAACAGAGGGGGCTGCAAGCGGCGGCGGTGCAGGTTCGAGCATCGCTGTGAGTCATGCGGTGGGAGTCATTCGATGGCTTCCTGTAGTCAGCCCCAGACCTCGGGTCAGCCCTTTCGCGGCACCCGATCCTCCGGGAAGAAGGACGGGGGATCGGGAACCGGCGCGCCTTCCACGGCTCAGAAGCCCGCCTGATCCGGTGGCCCAACTCGGGAAGCTAGCCCCCACGCCGGTCAAATTGGCCACGTTGGTGGAATGGCTCCGGGACTACCCCGACAAGGCGTCTGCCGTCTACCTGGCGAAGGGGTTCACCGAAGGTTTCCGGATCCCTTACGAGGGTCGGCGGGAGCCGTCTGTGAGCGGCAACCTGCGGTCCGCTCATGAGCTTCCGGAGGTCGTGGCAGCTAAGCTCGCCAAAGAGCGGGAGGCTGGGCGAATAGCGGGCCCCTTTGACGCACCGCCCCTGCCGAATTTGAGGATTTCTCCCCTCGGCGTGGTGCCAAAGAAAACGCCGGGGGAGTATCGAATCATCCAACACTTATCCTACCCGCATGGCGGGTCCGTAAACGACCAAATCCCCCCGGAGCTTTGTGCCGTTCGGTACACTTCGTTTGACTCGGCGGTGGCTATGGTTCGCAGCTGCGGCCGAGGGGCGTTACTCGCCAAATGTGACATCCAGTCAGCGTTCCGGCTCCTTCCCATCCACCCAGATGACTACTGCCTGCTGGGGTTCCGTTTCCGGGACCAATGGTATGTGGACAAGGCCATGCCGATGGGTTGTTCCATCGCCTGCGCCGCGTTTGAGTCCTTCAGTTCCTTCTTGGAGTGGGTGGTGAGGGTCAGGGGCCGTTTCAACGCGATATCTCACTATTTGGACGATTTTTTGATGGCCGGGGCGGGGGGCACGTCGGAGTGCGAGTCCCGGTTGCGCCGGTTCCAGTCCCTGATGGGGGAACTCGGTGTCCCTTTGGCTCGGGAGAAGACCGAAGGCCCGGCTACACGGATCACATTCCTAGGTATCGAATTGGACACCGTGGCGGGCACCTCCAGGCTTCCGGAGGACAAAATTGCCTCCCTTAAGGGGTTGCTCGAAAAAATGTTGGGGCAGCGGAAAGCCACGTTGAGGGAGGTGCAGGTCCTGCTTGGGCATCTCAATTTTGCCTGCAGGGTGGTGACCCCTGGCAGGGCGTTCTGTTTTCGACTGGCTTTCGCCACGAGAGGTTTGTCCCGCCCTTTCCATCGCGTCCGGGTAACCAAATTTATCAAGGAGGACCTCAGGGTGTGGACACGGTTCCTGGAGCGTTTCAATGGGGTGGTGATTTGGCAAACGCCGTTCGCCCCCAAGGACTTGCTACAGGTACAATCCGATGCCGCCGGGGCCAGCGGTTTCGGTGTGTACTTTAACGGCCGCTGGTGCGCGGAACGCTGGCCTGCATGGTGGCCTCCGGAGGTTTTGCGCGACATGACCTTCCTGGAGTTCTTCCCCATACTGGTAGTGGTGCTGTTATGGGGCGAGGACTTCGCTGATAAGCGGGTCGAGTTTTTGTGCGACAATCTGGCAGTCGTGTACGTCATCAACAGGCAGTCTTCCGGCTCACCCAGGGTGATGCGGCTGGTCCGGCGCTTCGTCTTGGCTTGCTTGGTGCGCAACTGCACCTTCAGGGCCCGCCACGTCCCGGGGGTCACTAACGAGCTTGCCGACGCTCTCTCCCGGTTTCAGGTCGAGAGGTTTCGTCGGCTGGCGCCGGGGGCGGCCAGGGTTCCAGAGAGTTGCCCGCCCGAGGTTTGGAGTCTTGGAGTCGGCTGATCCTTGACGGCGTGCTGGCATCCGTGGCACCTTCCACGCGTCGGGCATATCGTCAAGCGGCGATTGGTTTCTTGGACTTCGCAGGGCGTGCGGGACGTGCCTCCGCGTGGCCGATGGACGAGGAGTCGGCCCTGCGTTACCTCGCTCACTTGAAGGAGCGGGGCTTGTCTCATCGCACCCTGCGTGTGACTCTGTCCGCACTTTCGTTTTGTAGCAAGGCGGCCGGCACCTGGGATCCCGGCAAGTCGTTCCTGGCACGGCAGGCCGTGAAGGGTTGGGGGAGACAGGCCCCGCCCAAGCCGGATGGTCGCCGCCCCATTACGCAGCGGGTCTTGGTCCGCATTCTGGACTGTCTCTCGGGGGCGTGCAGTTCCAGTTATGAGGTGCGCCTGTTCAAGGCGGCATTCTGCACGGCCTTCCATGGGGCGTTCAGGGTGGGTGAGTTGGCGGCCGATTCCCGGACACCCGCCTCCTTCGTGGGTCTGCGAGCCGTTGACGTGTGCATACGAGAGGATGGCGTACAGTGTTTCCTGCGTCAGTCCAAGGCCGATCAAAGGGGCGCTGGCCGACACGTTTTCCTACCGTCGGTGCCGGGGTCTTTGGATTGTCCGCTGAGGGCGTTGGACGGGTACCTCGAAGCTCGTCCGCATCTCCCTGGCCCCCTTTTTCTTCACCAGAACGGGACTTGCCTCTCGCGGTACCAGTTTGTCGCCGTCCTCCGTAGGTGCCTCGCGGCCGGAGGATACCGGGCGTCCATGTATGGATCCCATTCGTTTCGGATAGGCGCCGCCACGCAAGCATACCTGGCGGGCAAGAGCAGCCGGGATATACAGCGGTTGGGGAGGTGGCGCTCGCGGGCGTATGAGGGATACATCCGCCCGGGGCAGATTGAGTAACATCTGGCTCTTTCAGGTGTTTCATCGGCAGCATCCGTCGCCATTGTCGGGCACAGTATACCATTCTGGGCAGGCCGCTATGCTGAGTCGACCGGCTGGGGACGGGACCTCGGTTTGGAGGACACCTGCCGTATCGCCTGGTGGACGAGGCGGGGGCTCAAGTGGAACTCCTTGCTGCCGCTCGTAGCAGAGGAGGTTCACCGGACAGGACCCCCGGATGTCTTAGTCATACATCTCGGAGAGAATGACTTACCTGCGATGACGGGCCGGCGGCTCATTGCGTGCATTGCCGAGGATCTGACAGTCCTGCGACAGCGCCTCCCAAAGTCCCTGCTGCTGTGGTCCGAGTTGCTGGACAGACTGGCTTGGAGGGCGGCAGTTCGTCATGATCGAGTGAACTGGGCCAAGCAGAAGGTCAACAAAGCAGCTAAGAAGACGGTGCTTGCTTTGGGGGGAGGCATCGTTCCTCACCCGGACATTTCTTATCGTGCCCCGTCCCTGTATCGGCCTGATGGGGTTCACCTGTCCGAAGAGGGATGTGAGCTGTGGTTGACCGCAGTGCGGGAGGGGTTGCGCAGCAGTTTAGTTCAGGGTTGGCGGAAACAGGCATAGTTCGCCTGTTTTTTGGCGGTTATGCATGGTAGGGAGCCTGTTGGCAGGGAGGTCCACCTGCGTGTGGAACTCCCTGAGGTGGGGTCTCATTAAGGAGACCGGCTAGGACCCGGGCGCGGCCTACCCGGCTGGGAGGCCAGGGGCCCGGGGAGCCAAGCGGCGAGCGGACACCAATGGAGGCGGACGCCCTTTGGGTCCCGTGTTGCCGCTTCCCGGAGTTCCGCGGCGGAAGGCGTCCCATCCTCCCGGCTGGGAGCGAGGAGTGGAGCCTGAGCGCCGCGGTCCGAGGTTACAGCCGGACGGCTGTAGGGGTCAGGCTCCCTTGCCAGCATAAGGCCAACCCTACGTTGAGGGTTGTTTGTTCAATAAACGGCTGCGGCCATTTACTTGCCAAACAAGGAGTCGTGTCATTGCTGGAACAGTCGCCACCTGCTAGTCAAATAGCGGCCGCGGTTTGCCGCGGCCGCCGTTGACGCTGCGGGGGCGCCCGGCAGTGGCGCGGCTCCTCCGGCGTCATCAGGCTGCGCGGCCGCGCGGCCTGAGAAGGGCGGGGCGCTCGGCTTTATAAGGCCGAGCGCGCAGGCGCAAGCCCTCTCTCGCGCCAGCCGCCGCCGGGGACAGACACCCTCCCACCCTCCCAGTTTGTTTCGCTGTTTTTCTTCGTCGCAGCCGCGGTTATGCATGGTAGGGAGCTTGTTGGCAGGGAGGTCCACCTGCGTGTGGAACTCCCTGAGGTGGGGTCTCATTAAGGAGACCGGCTAGGACCCGGGCGCGGCCTACCCGGCTGGGAGGCCAGGGGCCCGGGGAGCCAAGCGGCGAGCGGACACCAATGGAGGCGGACGCCCTTTGGGTCCCGTGTTGCCGCTTCCCGGAGTTCCGCGGCGGAAGGCGTCCCATCCTCCCGGCTGGGAGCGAGGAGTGGAGCCTGAGCGCCGCGGTCCGAGGTTACAGCCGGACGGCTGTAGGGGTCAGGCTCCCTTGCCAGCATAAGGCCAACCCTACGTTGAGGGTTGTTTGTTCAATAAACGGCTGCGGCCATTTACTTGCCAAACAAGGAGTCGTGTCATTGCTGGAACAGTCGCCACCTGCTAGTCAACTGATTTCTAATTGTTTTCAATGCACCGTGAGCCTGTTGAGCATCTGGAAAGGAAATCTAAATGACATTATTAAGGGAACTACTCTACTTGATCAAGCACACGCAGCACTGAATAAATTATTCCTAAATCAGCATTTTGTTTTTGTATTGTCAATGTACCCCTAACTCTCATGGAACTATCTAGTGCAGGGGTAGTCAAACTGCGGCCCTCCAGATGTCCATGGACTACAATTCCCAGAAGCCCCTGCCAGCATTCGCTGGCAGGGGCTTCTGGGAATTGTAGTCCATGGACATCTGGAGGGCCACAGTTTGACTACCCCTGATCTAGTGGCTCTGCTTTTTTCTAGGCCCAAGCTTCTAGTATGGAGCCAAATCGTCCTGTTCCCCAGCAAGCCAAATAGTGCACCCTTGTGATAATTTCAGGTTAAGGAAATAGTGCAAGGTAGGCTGAAGCCCCTTCATAGACACCACATGATTAATTTTAGACATGTGCATGAGAATGAGGAGAACCTGAAACCCGTGTGAACGTTACACAGGACTATATAGCCAAAATAAAGCAAAATTAAATCAGGACAGTGATTGTTGAACTGAAACAAGAGGCATTCGAAATCTGAAATCATCACATCACACAGAGTGTATGCAAATAGATTGTGCCTCTATCTTGGAGCTTCCTGTATGTATCAGTTTTATTCCCTTCTGAGTATTGAGTCTTGGAAATTCCAGAGTGGCCCATTGCAAATACAGACTGTGATGTTAAAGGTGCCAGGTTAGACAATAAATAAATCTAGCATTCAGGAAGCAAACTTACTCATCAAGTTTGCAGATGACACCAAATTGGGAGGACTGGCAAATACTCCGGAAGATAGAGACAGAGTTCAATGAGATCTGAACACAATGGAAAAATGGGCAAATGAGAACAAGATGCAATTTAATAAAGATAAGTGTAAAGTTCTGCATCTGGGCCAGAAAAATGAAAAGCATGCCTACTGGATGGGGGATACGCTTCTAGGTAACACTGTGTGAACGAGACCTTGGGGTACTTGTGGATTGTAAACTAAACATGAGCAGGCAGTGTGATGCAGCCGTAAAAAAGGCAAATGCCATTTTGGGCTGTATCAACAGAAGCATCACATCAAAATCACAAGATGTCATAGTCCCATCGTATACGGCACTGGTCAGACCACACCTGGAGTACTGTGTGCAGTTCTGGAGGCCTCACTTCAAGAAGGATGTAGATAAAATTGAAAGGGTACAGAGGAGAGCGACGAAGATGATCTGGGGCCAAGGGACCAAGCCATATGAAGATAGGTTGAGGTACTTGGGAATGTTCAGCCTGGAGAAAAGGAGGTTGAGAGGGGACATGATAGCCCTCTTTAAGTATTTGAAAGGTTGTCACTTGGAGGAGGGCAGGATGCTGTTTCCGTTGGCTGCAGAGGAAAGGACACGCAGTAATGGGTTTAAACTACAAGTACAGCGATATAGGCTAGATATCAGGAAAAAAAATTTCAGTCAAAGTAGTTCAGCAGTGGAATAGGCTGCCTAAGGAGGTGGTGAGCTCCCCCTCACTGGCAGTCTTCAAGCAAAGGTTGGATACACACTTTTCTTGGATGTTTTAGGATGCTTAGGGCTGATCCTGCGTTGAGCAGGGGGTTGGACTAGATGGCCTGCATGGCCCCTTCCAACTCTATGGTTCTATGATTCTATGATTTAACTCAGCAAGTAGTAGGGATTGACAATCACTTTTCCTTTAAAACATACATCTGTGAAGAGAGGGTTACAAAAAGAAGTACTGACTCCTAAACAAATAATCACAGGAAAACAAAGAGGAAAATGAAAAATGAAAAGACACTTTCTACACAGACCATTAGAAATCAGCTAAGATGAACATTGGCCACCATCAGACCAAATCATTGTTCCCTGAAAATAAAGCATATTTGACTCTATGGTGAATAGTTAAAAGCATCAGCTTTTGCAGCAGCATTGGAAAGATTAAAATACACTTCTAGGAAAGAAATGGCCTAGACCAACATAAACACAAGAGAAAATCTAAATCTATATAAATGAAGAGAGGAAAATTAGAACTGATAGAAGAAAATGTAAGCCCAGCAGTATGGGCTTCTCCATATGGAAGAGAATCTAGTTGTTGTTGTTTTTTTTAAGCAGCAAAATATGCTGTGAAAACCAAGGCAAAATTATTATATTTTTTATACTAGTCCATAAATTCTTAACTGATTCTTGTATTTATGTTTGATAATATGGATTGTCCCCCCAGGGCACAAATGTCTTGCATAGTGGGACTTCATGACGTTCCTTAATAGGAGGAGTTGTAGGTTGAGTGGGCCTGTCTATTGCATAATCTCAGTTCCAGCTGCTTCTCCAAGATTGCACTACTGCCTTTTTTTACTTGATTTTATTTTACAAGATTGGAAACCAAACCAATCTCAGAGTGACATATCTTGATGTAGCATATATTAGAGTGGCACAACACGTTGCTGTAGATTTTACCCCAAAACATTTGTCACAACCTTTGCAATAGATTAAACGTGCAAGAGATTCACAAAAAGATACCAGCCACTCACACTTTTGAGATGGTCTTATAAAACATATTGAAAGTTGTATGGGGATCCATTTGGACAGAGTCCCCTGTTATTACTCTGCCCTGCTCCAGATATAGTGCCATCCACATATGTAGAACTGGCTTAGAAAAATAAAAATGAATGAAAAAAGCTTGCCATTCATTATTTTGCTTTCAAGCACCAATTGCAATTCATGTGTAGCACTTTTTTTCCACATACATGAATGTCAAACAGCTATGATGATCCTTATTGCATCTTCTTTCAAGATGTAAAAAGAATTGCTAGCTATCTTTGTTAAGTGATGATCCCATAACTGATCAGGGCCTTCACCAGGTGTGTAAGAGTCAACTTCAGCCTTATAGATCCCAGTGATCTGTTTTTATAGACTTCTGCAAAGTTCAAAGTCTTCCTGCATGTTGAAGCAAAGCCTCAGTAACCAGTGCACAGGTGAAGAAGGTGAGCTGAGGGGTTTGTAGAGGAAACAAAAATGGATATGACATATACATTTTCCTGCTGATGCAGCTATCATGTAGTGTGTCTATTACTAACCAGCCAATGTGCAGTATGGGTAAAGGAAAAGCAAAAGCTGAAATTTTACAAGGGAATAAACTCACAGTATGGAATAAATGTACCTAAAGCTGCCAACTCCCCACCAGTGAGAGTGAGAAATCCCTTGTCCTCAGGTCCTGCTTAATTTTTTTTAATGCAGTGTTGTGTTCTTACCGAAATTAAGTGACAAAAGGCAGCTTTAGGAAACACTGGAAATTCTATGGTTTCCTAGAGCTACCCGTTGTTACTACTGGGTTTTATAAAACTGGAAGTAATGTGGCACCATACACAACACAGCAGCCCCTCCTATACTCCTATACCCTTCCCCAACCCTCCTGCTAGAACTGCCTGGCAACCCTGAGTGTACTTTGTATCACTCTCCTCTGCATTAGGAGCTTTAGACCACACACTGAAAGATTTGCGATGAGGCATTTATGGCATTAGCAGCTGTGGACGTGTTTGCCTTGGACACTTCTGTCAAGCAAGACAAGGAGCAACATTGTTCAGAACTAGAAATGTTCTAGTCAAGGAGAAGAATGGCAGGGTAGCTACTTAAATAGGCAAGTGTGCATTTGTTGTGTGCTGTTGACCATGCCACCCTCGCATGAAATACAGCAGGATTCAATGATCACTTGCAAAGGGCAAAGCAGGATTTTTCAAGATCCCCCCCCCCAAATCACTGATGGGAGGCTTTTTTTCACCTGATTTGTGGTGCCACTATGGTGGGAGGGGGAGTGTTAAAACTAATTAGACCTGATATTTAACTGTTTAGGCCATAACGAGTTGGCAGAAATGGGGTGAAAGTTTGATCACAATTGATAGGTGCAATTGGCATGAACCTTAAGGTATTTGCAGTGATGCTCTGCCCTGAATGGCATCAAATGACTGGATCAGTTGGGATGGAACACCCTTGGTACTCAACAGCCTTGTACTGGCCGTATGGAGGAAAAGGATGAGGTTTGGTGCTTTTCAGCACATTGCATGTGCAGTTGAGGATAAGGCCAGTAGGATCACTGGCCAGGTTTGGAGCCAGGGTGGGCCTGCCCAACAAGAAAGCCATTGGCATAGATCAGCCATTTAATTTTTTTTTTAAACCAGCGTGGTGTAGTGGTTAAAAAGTGGCAGAGTCTAATCTGGACAACTGGGTTTGAGTCTCCATTCATTCACATGCAGCCAGCTGGGTCACCTTGGGCTAATCACAGTTCTCTCAGAGCTATTCTCACAGAGCAGTTCAGTCAGAGCTCTCTCAGCCCCACCTACCTCACAGGGTATCTGTTGTGGGAAGAAGGGGAAAATGTTTATAAGCCACTTTTGGACTTTGGGTAGTAAAAAGCAGGATATTAAAAAAACAAAAAACAGCTCCCCTCTCTCTCTTTGGAGGATGCCAGAACAAATAATGCAACTATAGAAGGAATCACTGTTTTAGTAGCAGGGGACTTTCTACAAACACTTCCTGTGATTCTGAAAGGTGTACTATCTGATAAGATGCAAGCCTGCATCAAATTATGATGCACTTGCATCCCTGTATCTCCATGGGATCCAAAGCCAGCTCTTTTGTCCAGGGGGACTGATCTCTGTTGGCCGGGAATGACCTGCAATTCCAGCAAATCCCCAGGTCCCAACCTCTCCCATTCTGTAACCTCTATGCCACAGAGCTCCAACTTCCCAAGCAAGCCCTTTCATCAGGAGCCTGGACATGAATTGTTATTGTAGATTCCCTCCTCCAAAACTGTCATTTCCCCCTGGGGAGCTGATCTCTATAATCCGATTCCAGGAGATTTCCAAGTCACAGCTGCAGGTTGGGACCGCTGTGTCAAGAGTGTTCCTTGAGGTCTGGAGGCGGGGCCTCAAGAGTCCAAGGCTGGGCAGGACCTTTTGCCATGTAGCCAGCCCCGAGGAAGGCCACAGTGCAGGTTTGCATCCTAGTGACCATTGTATTCCTGGGTACAACGGGCTTTGCCTCTAGTACTATTATGAAGGAAGTATAGGGCCAAACCCTACTTCGAGCATTAACATGTAGAACCTGCAGGGACAAAGGCCTTATCAAATAATATTGTTAGCACAGTGGACTATGGGATTGGCAAGAAGAGCAGATAGGAGCAAGCCCCCTATCATTCCCCTGTCACTGGTGTCCTTTTTAAAAATTGAAAATCCCCAAACTGTCCAGCATTTCCCATGGGAAAGAGGTTCTAACTCTTTAATCATGTTGTTTGCTCCTCCTCTACTTTTCCAGCTCTGAAGGCATTGTTCTAATCTCCTCTCCTTTCTGAATTATCCCCAGTTTGGGGTTTGCCTTTCTCATTGCTGCCACGCACTAATGTTTTATTCACATTATGCACTTAGTTTTAAATATCTGTGAATGAAATACTATTGGATTTGATCCAAAGATTCTCATCTGCTAAGTGAAAATCTCCCACTGATGGTGGAAGACACAAATTACACTTAGAGCTAAACAAATGAATTAAGATGGCAAAAGGAAATTATGCAAGAAAATGGTTTAATGATGTATATACATTTAAGAAAATATGGTATACTTATGAATGCTAGCATTCTGGGTGTTCATTTTTATCAGAAATTCTACCTGCTTTTACTGTATAATTTAGAAGGGATTAAAAAAAAAACTTCCAGAAAGCTGAAGTAACATTTACTTTTCCATATTTATTTCAAGAGTTTATCTGCTTTCAAGTACTGAAGTAAATGTATACCCACAAGTCAACAAGAACTAAAAAAGGGGGGACCCCCTAAATGATGACAAATGCTGGCAGAGTATAGCTGAAGTCTCAAGTGTCATATTCAAACATTAGCTGTATTATTTTCAGTTTAGAAGACAGTGAATCTAATAAGCAATAGCACTGTTGGTTTGAGGTTATAACCTGACCCAAATAGATGTTGCTTGAAGCACCATTTAGCCCTAGTTAACCAGATCAACTGATTATTTTCTAAATTAATACATCCTACAGATCGTGATACAAATGGAAAACATGGAGGCCAGAAGTCTTGAGATAAAAACGTCCACATTGTGTGTTCTTGAAAGTTTGTGTTGCTCCCCTTTATTTTTTTTGGGGGGGGGGTCACCATAACAGACCAGAGTTCCATCCAGTCAGCCCAGCAAGGGGCAATCTGGAGATATCACTGCCAGTCTGCTCCTGACCACTGCAGGGAGAGGAGGTCAGTAGAGCTGCCAAGGGGGATGAGAACAGAGGCTGCGCCAGCCCTTTTTGCCCCAAGGCTGTCCGGCTTCTGATTGGCCACTTGGCCCCAGAGTGATACTCGGAGGAACCAATTGGGAGTCGCTTCGCAGCATGCTCCTCTGAGTTTTTATCATGGACACACCCCGCCCCTTTCTCCACCCACAATGCCCTTAGTGCTTTATTTAATCCACTCCGCAGGAGCGGTTACAGATTATCAACTGGACTTCTTCTGTATAATGTCAATACAGGTCGTATGTATGTATGTATGTATGTATGTATGTATGTATGTATGTATGTATGTATGTATGTATGTATGTATGTATGTATGTATGTATGTATGTATGTATTCATTACTTTTAGGTAGCTCCTCTCCAGTGGTCCCCAGACAAATTGTAGTGGATCTAGATAAAAGCTTCAGCTTAGCCATACTTTTATCTGGCTTTTAGTTAGGGTGTGTAGTCAGTTTAGGGAGGAAATCTATTTCAGTAAGGCAAATCAGCATCCTTTTAAGGGCCCTGCATTCTTAGTACACATCCACAGTTTTTGTGGTAAAAGAGCAGCCTTGAACCTGCTGAGGTAACCTGTCCAGAGAAAGCGGAATCAAACCTCCCTTCTGAGTTTGTTGATG
Source organism: Paroedura picta (assembly GCF_049243985.1). NCBI lineage: Eukaryota > Metazoa > Chordata > Lepidosauria > Squamata > Gekkonidae > Paroedura > Paroedura picta. The sequence goes on along the minus strand of NC_135374.1, from coordinate 80,705,023 downwards.
TGAAAACATCTTATGGCACATGAACAGCTAGGCTGTGCAACAGAAGTAGTTATGTGTGTGTGGGTGTTAAATTGATAGAGCAGGCATCCTTTGTTTCTTTTTGTCTCTGGTTCCTTTCTAGTATCATTATTTAGGTTGTTTAATCTTTTATGTGGCTTTCTTTGGTTCTTAATGTTAGGTCAGTTTACTAGTGCCACAGTGCAATGGATTGTTCTGCTGCTGGCCTGAGTGGGTACTGGGCACTATTTCACTGGTGGTTCTATTTTCCTCACTCCCCCCCCCCTCCCAAGTTTGTGAGCCTTTTTCCCCTTACTTTCAGATTTTTCTGCAAGCCTGGGAAGAACAATTTTGCAGGAAAGCCTTACTTCAGTGTAAGTGGGCCCGATCCATGGATCTAACTATACACAGACTTGGCTATTACTGTATAGATTGTTATAAATGTTCATATTTAAAATGTTTTGTTGAAAGAGTGGGATCTAAGTATTTTTTTTTAAAAAATATTCATAATGGCAGCCCCCAACACTGTAGAATTCCTGGCATTCTAAAAGTAGCAAGGTATTTGTTTCTTCTTTGAATTGTCCTTCTGTCATACCTGCTCATTTTATATGCTTGTATCTATTGCCTGAAACAATTGGCTCTAGTACAGTCATCAATAAATTGCTCCGTATCTCTAAAATACATATGGATCACAAAGATTCAGCAAGAATTTGAAGAGGATTTCTTCTCTTGACATTTTGTTCAGCATGTCAAAACCACTCTGTAATCAGTGTGCCCTAGAAATAGCTTTTGTGTTCACGTTGGCAGGATTCAAATTCTTAAAGAACCATGAAAAATGAAGTTGATTGATATGACTTTGCATGGTTGAAATGAGAGGTTCTTTTTGTCATTGTCAGTTTGATTGACCAGAAAAGTTGCAGAATTAATGCATCTGAAAGCAGGTCTTTTTTACAAAAGGAATGAGTGGTAGGCATAGCATAAATGATTTTCCACCCCAAAGTCCTGGATTTCTTTCTTTTCTTTTTTTTTTGGCAGTAAAATAACTGCATTCTTATTTCCTTATCACTGCATGACAAATTGGTCCTTTAAATCACTAGAAAAATCCCTGTGGGCTGCTGCCCCATAGTACTAGTAGAGGCCAAAAGCAAGCGGAGTTGAGGCCTCGAGGTTAATGGCTGTGCCACAGGTTCTGGGCAACTTGGTCCTGGCTGGCAGCAACACAAGAGCAGACAATATATGGTTCTCCTAATCAGTGTTGCCACAGCATGAGCCCAGACCAAGGGAGAAGGTATTAGGCTTGGTTTGCTCCTGAGTCATCGTCATGACACAATCCGCCTTTGTTCTTCCAAAATGATGTATAATGTTTCTCAGTGCTATTGGCCATGATGATGAATGAGGCATCCTTGAAATCGCTCTCTTTCCAGGGTATAATCATGAACCAATTGAAATAGAAATGAGAAAAATATTTTTGAAAATAGTTTGCCACTAAAAGATTGTGCATTTGTAATTTATTCTATTTTATCATATAATGGAAAATATAGTCACTCTGTGACCAAGCTGAAGCCCTTGAACCAGTGGTCCCCAAGCCCCGGTCCGGGCACCGGGACCGGTCTGTGGATCAGTCGGTACTGGGCCTCCTCATCCTCCTCCCCAGCTGCTGCCTTGGGGGCTGCCCTGCCACTCTGCCGCCAGCTCACCTTTGGTGCTCTCCAGTGGCCGCCATGGGTGGGGCTCCCCCTCGGCATGGCAGCTGCTGCTGGCAGTGCCCCCCCAGCGGGCAGCGGGAAGTCAGGGGTGCTGACAGGAAAGCAAGTGGAGCAGGGGCTCAGGCGGTGGCAACGTCCCTCGGCAAAAGACTACCCCTCTCAGTAAAATTGTCAAGCATAGACCGGTCCCTGGTGATAAAAAGGTTGGGGACCACTAGTATTTTGCATACTACCATTCCTCTGGTAGCAGAGTAGGATTGTTTTCCTCTGATCTTCTCCCATGCAAATCCAATACTGTTTAAATATAGGGATGTGCTTGGGGCTAGTTGCATAATTCCTTTCCACCCAAATATTGCCTTGTCTTAAATCTGGCTGATAATAGGATGAGAAAGAATTGCATGGTTCCCCTTTTTTTCCATAGTATCAGTCACCAAATTGTTGTTGGGTGGCATAGGGTGATGTGATGGGGTACATTTATGTTGGTCCTTAAGACTAGCCTAACCAGGAAACCCAGAAGATTCCTTCACAGGCTGCCTTCCAAAAATTGGTTTAATCTTTCTTTTATAGAAGGCCTTTAAGGAGGCTAACTTTTAACCCACCATTATTTTTAGTGGCAAATCCTGTTCTGGTTCTTTTGTTTCTTGTTTTTAAAGATATGTGATTATTGTAGTTGTTTTGCAGATACTCGGCACAAATTTTACTGGGATTTTAGCTCCTCCCCTTTTGGCTGTCTGTGACAGATTACGCACAGCGGTGGCTGTGCTAGGCTACTGCCAATTCCTAGCAGCAGGGCAGCATGCCTTGTCACTTCCCATGTATGCATGGGAAAAGACAGCCCTGGTGCACACGGTCTGCCCTGGAGCTGTGCATGTGCATTCACAACTTTGGAGCTGGTCGTAAGGTGACCAGATTGTAACACTGGTAAAGTGGGACACCATTGATGGGGGGGGGGTTCTTGATTAAAAATTTGGTCTATATGGAGCAACAAAAATTTTCATAGAACGCAAAAATAGTATCGTAATATATATTTTTAAATTTCAACATAAGTACAATTTGCAAGGTGTCCCCAGCGAGGGGGTACACTGGGAAGAATCTGCATTCCCTTGCTGTGGGACTTCAGAGGCCCTAAAGTGGGCCAGTGCCAGGCAGGAGCCTGGATGGCACCAGCGTTGTGCATAAGCGTGGATTATCCCTGCTGTCATGCAGGCACTGGCCTGCCTTTCTCTGCTGTGCATAATCAGTCTATGTGACCACTTTACTATTTAAAATAGTATCATTTTACAACTATTAATCTCACTATAAACTATTAATCTCACTATCAAAGTAAGCTTTTAAAGTAGGAAGTCAAATGTAAGTAACCGCAACCTGGTCAAAGTTATACTGTATTCTTTCAAAATGGAAAGAATCTAAACACAGAAAATTATTGGGATTTTGGTAAAAGATAGGGAATCATTCAAGGTAAAAAGCAGTTCTAGTGTCCATTAAAAATGCCCAAATGGAATCTGAGTGCTCTTTCTCCTTGAATTATAGTAGTTCCATTCATAATAAACAAATCACTCATATGCCATCAGACATTCTTCCTCATCTTTTCATGCATGCTTGCTTCAGCATTCTAAGAGATTTTTCAGCCTTAGCTTAAGTTGTACGGCTGTATCTATATCTAAAAACCCATACCAGCATGGTTAAAGATGGTGACAACAACTTGATTGTTAAAAACAGAATCTCTATTTGATCTTCCACCTCTTGTTGCCATGGCTACCAAATAAAATGGTTCACATGTTTTCCCCTAAGGACAAGCCAACAACAGAATGCATTCCAAGGACATTACACTGGCTATGTGTTTTGTTTCTGGAATATGCAGCCCTTTTCAGAATTTTTTTTTTTTTTGCCAATTCAGTTCTTACAGATATCGCTCAAGAACAAAACATATTGCAACTTTTAAAAGTTCTTTTATGGCAGACCTTTTCAACCTATCTATTAATCTTAATACTCCATTTTTATAGCGGTTCTTAGTGTCTCTTGCCAAGTTGCAGAGAAACATCATTGACGGAAAATAGATGTATCATTATATTATATATCTGCAAAGCCAATGGTGAAAAATGATTTTAATATGTAATAATTATGACAATTCTAGAGCTGGCTAAAGATTCCTAAGCAGACACATAATCTTTGCAAAGAAGCAAGAATTTTGCACAGACAGGGAGCAATCAGAACTGCTAAGAGCTTCTTCAGACCCCCAGGCAATTATTTCTTCTTAGCCCCCATCCAAATATCACGAGGCAACAGATTATAACTGCCTGCTGTTAGTGTGAATAGGTTGCAAATTGAGCACGATACATTTTTTCTATGCTTCACATTTATCTCCCGCCTTTCCAAAAAGAAGCCAAGAGCAACATCCCCCCCCCCACACACACACATTTTATCCATACTATCATATGAGTTAGGTTAAGCCATGTTCAATAGTGAATGGTTCAGTATCTCATTTCTCCCCTCCTTCCTTTTTAATAAAGTTAGCTGCATATATAACATTTCTCCTCTTAGTGGTCTTCTCTTAGTGGCCCATTATTAAACCTTCCTCAGTCTTCTTTTTGTTAATACTGAAGGCAACCTCATCTCAGATTTGGCCTAAGTCATACATATTTTCTTTACGTATGTTGTACAGTTCTAAGAATTTGATTTCTTTTGAAGCAATTTTTTGCTCTTCCAGATACTAGGAATGGGAAAGTTTGAAGAGGAAATCTGAAATCTAATAGGATGGATATGGAACAAAGCATGACAAACTGTACCAAATAGTATGAATTATGTGCAAGGAGGCTGATTCCAAACAAGGGTTTTGAGGGGTTTTTCCTGTTTTTTCACATCTACTATTGTTCAATTAAAAACACCTGTAAATCATGGTTTCTTTTTCACATCATATTGATAGCTTTGACAGTTGGTCTAAAGTAAGATAGTTAGCTTTGAGTGCTAACAGGCTGGATAGCCATCTGATGGAGAGGCTGTTTCTGTGAAGGTTCAAGGGGGTGGCAGGCTACAGTGGGGGAGCAATGGGATTGTGAGTGTTCTGCATAGTGCAGGGGGTTGGACTAGATGACCCAGGAAGTCCCTTCCAACTCTCTGAGCCATTCCGCACCAGGATCTATGTTGCAAATTGGTTGCGGAACGAAAAAACGCCATTTTAAATAGTGGAATTAGTCGTTATGCCTACCTGCCTTTGTAGTGGAATACAGTTGCGTTTCTAGCGTTTCCCACAGGTTTCCGATCTTGGCAAAAATCGCTAGCCAGGAAGCGATATTGCCGAGCTTTGTCCCACCCCTGGCTGTCAATCAAACGAGCAGCCAATGGGCGGCCGTTATCATGCTCGAAAAGCCCCTTTCCCTTTAAGGCAGGTTTAAACAAACAAACAAACGCAACGAATCTGCGTTGATTCGTTGCAACGGAGAGACCAATCTAGCTAGCAGGTGGTGTTTGAGCTGCCGTTTCATCATTGCCACATTCCCCCCAAGTGAAAAAAAAATAACCTCCCCCCTCGCATGGGCGCGATTTTTGGCCAAAAATAAAGGGAAAAATAAAGGGAAAATAAACCAGCAAACGGGGCTGTGTGGTGCTTGGTGACTTAAAACAGCTCTGGGAAGAGACTGCAGCTGGGGAAGCCTCGCTGGGTAAACGAAGGCTCGCCGGTGCGTTGATCTCCGCTCGCTTCGCCGGAAGATCAGAGGAGAGAGCCAGGGGGAGGGACTTTGCAGTAACCACAACAATGGTAACGCACAGAACTTTCCCACTAGTGTTGCAGGTTGGATGCAAGTGTAGCACTTTCCGGAGGGTGAATCCACTTTTTTGGGATTTCCCTGAAAGCGCTACAACGAAGCGCTTTTTGTAGATCGGTTTCAGGAGTGTGGCAGATTGTCAACGACGTTCTTCATAACTGCAAATTAGTAGCGATTTCAATTTGCCATACTCCTGCTACAAAGAATCAGTGTGGAATGGCCCTCTTATTCTATGATTCTATGATTATATTAGTGCATAGCATCTTAGAGACCAAGATGTAAGGGAGGGGGAGGATAAGCTTTCAAGGGTCAAAGTTTGACAAAAGGAACTTTCACCTTCAAAAGCTTGCACACTGAAAATCTTGATAGTCTCTAAGATTCTAATGGACTTGGATCTAATTTTTTACACCGCCTGCAGATTGCATACCCTGCCCCCTCCCTGATGTCAGGCTGCCATCATGATCCTCTATCTTAAAAAAACAACAACTGATGCATGCTCACAACTGCTTAGGAATAATGCAGTAATGGTGGTGGAAAGTTGCAGTTGACTCATAGCAATCCCATAGGGGTTTTAAGGCAAGAGACAAACAGAGGTGGTTTGCCATAGCCTGCCTCTGCGTAGCCACCCTAGACTTCCTCAATGGTATCACAGCAAAGTCCTAACCAGAGCTGACCTTCTTAAACAAACTATGTGCATTTGCACAATGCTCCTCTAGGATAATACAGTACTTCAATCCTTTGGTGGTGCTGATTACTGGAAGGTACTGGTTGCTATTTCTTGGCGAAAGGGAGAAGTATACTTCAGGGATTTTTCAAATGCTTACTAAGTAAACAGAGAAAATCTCTTACCACTTACATTGTTTTAATATCGTTTTAATGATGATTACATCATGAGAAGACAAGAATCACTGGAGAAGACAACAATGCTAGGAAAAGTTGAAGACAGCAGGAAAACAAAAAGACCCAATATGAATTGGGTTCACTCAATCAAGGAAGCCATGGCCTACATCGGGGAGTGAGTAGAAATTGCAATCCTTTCTTAAGAAGAAGGTGGTTGCATCCAAGTTTCTGTTTATTAGTCTTAAAATGTTATGAGATTCTTTCTTGTTTTCATTGCAACCAGAATATGGTACCTACTTTTCTAGAATTACATTAGAATAAAGTGAAAATGCAGTGGAACATCTGCTTTTCTCTACTCTCCTAACATTGGGAAGTGACTATTTTAGAAAGTCTTTAACTTAATATTTAGCATAACTATCTTCTCACCATGTCATTTTCATTATCATCCTTTATGGCCAATAGTACATAAAGTAGATAATTATATTCAATCTACTGCCTGTGCCAAACCTGAGACTATATTGATAGCTGGTATTTCCCAATGCTATGCACTGATGAATCAGCTGTGACCCTTTCTCTATCTCACAGCAATTTTATTTCATCAATAACAACTGACATAATATTCTATTTCTTTACATAAACTGCTGCCTTCAAACTGTCAATTAGAGATATGGTCTGAACCACTGGTAACTCAACAGCAGATGCTGGCTGAGCTCACTGTCCCTGATCCTCTGCCCGCTGCAGTATATTTTAAGAACAATAGCATATTCACAAGTTACAGTGAATACATATACATCTTACATGTACATACACATTTATGTTTATAAGAAAGGAAACTGGGGGCTAACACCTTGATATATGCATGGTTTCAATTACAATTCAATTACAAATTTGGCTGTTCATGTGCTGAATGTAATCTGAGAATTAGTCAATGTATTAAGGGTCCCCTATCATTTTGAGCCTGCAGGCACCTTTGGAATTCTGAAAGAAGGTGGTGAGCACCACCCTAAAATGTCTACCATAGGATGTGGAAGGAAATGTGATGCTTCCCTCTTCACTTTGCCAGTGAGCCTGTCCACTTTACAAAAAGCCACCAGGGAAACTCTAGGTGGGTGCCATGGGACACACTGACATCACATTAGGGAAACTGTTTAATTCTGATTGTATGCGTGTTCACTGTAACGTGAATAGGTCTAGAGAGAATAGGAGAATTAGTTATTCTGGCTCCTTGGAGATGAGTGACAAACAGCTGTGAAGGATGTGTTGCAAGGAGCAGGCACAAATAAAGGCAAGATGGCAAGACCTACACTAAAGGGCTCACCTTGAATATGCTGTACTTACAGTGCTGGGATCTAGAATATGAATGCATAAAAAGGTAAAGGTATCCCCTGTGCAAGCACCGAGTCATGTCTGACCCTAGCGTTTTCATGGCAGACTCAATACGGGGTGGTTTGCCAGTGCTTTTCCCAGTCATTACTGTTTACCCCCCAGCAAGCTGGGTAGTCATTTTACTGAACTCAGAAGGATGGAAGGCTGAGTCAACCTTGAGCCGGCTGCTGGGATTGAACTCCCAGCCTCATGGGCAGAGCTTTCAGACTGCATGTCTGCTGCCTTACCACCCTGCGCCCCAAGAGGCTCATATGAATGCATACATGTGGCTATTACACAAGCATCTCCTGCTGTTAAATGATAGGTGTCCTTGGGGCTGTCTCTGAGTAGCTGATTAGGTCATGGATTCATGAAAATTCATTGATCAGAGTTGTTTGTCTTCTTTCCCAGGGAGAATAAGAAGAAGAAAAATGATGTAAGGGTCTGAAATGTGGACAATGAAAATACTGACAGGAAGAAAGTGGATTTACCTGAACTATGGTTTTGGATGAAAATTGTATAGATAATATGGACCTCCAAAAAAGACAAATAGGTAGCTTCTGGATGAAATCAAGCCTGAGTTCTTCGTAGAAACTAAAATGACCAGATTGCAATTTTTGTTATTTGATCATATCATGAGAAGAGCAGGGTCATTGGAAAAGACTAGGAAAAGTTGAAGGCAGTAGGAAAAGAGGAAGACCTAACAGGAGATGAAATGACTCAATCAAGGAATCCATGTCCCTCAGTTTGTAAGAATTGAGCAAGGCAATAGGATAGTTTGGAGATAATTCATAGGGTTGTCACTTGATGTCACTTAACACATGCATTGTTGTGGCAAATAGTGTAATGAGAGGTTGCATTAATTCTCATTTACAAAAGATATAAGTTAAGCATTAGGAAACTGCATTTATTTTATTGAGAAAATATACTGCATCTCCAGATTTTTTGCTTACAAATACTATCATCATAAGTTATTAATTTTAATGACAATAACCAGAGACATAACATCCACTTAAAATAAATGTAGACAATAAAGCAGCTAGAAAGATAAAAACCCTAAATTAAAGTCTGTGTAAAATGAAATGTTTTTGCCTGGTGCCTAAACAACATTAAGGACAAGCCTCAAGTGATATTCCAAAGGCAAGATGCCACCACATAAAAATTGGCCACCCTCGCCTATGAAGGCAAAGGCACAGAACAGAAGTCTTAAAAAATAGGCTGGAAACAGTCTAGAAAGAGACAGTTCCTGAGTTATTAAAGTGATTAAATGTTTTTAGTACCATTTCAAGGGGGGAAAAGGAAGTGAAGCCAGAATTAGTAGGCTTTTAGTCTCCCAACAATCGACAGTCTTCTGCCTGTCTTCTGCCTCAATGGGTACTAGCTGTCTAGGGAAGTCTCAAGAGTGGTGGTGTACTTAGCCTATTGGGTGGCTTATGGTGGATAATTTTTAACACCTTTCTGCTCTTTTTAAAACATTTTTGCTCTATAAGTCACAGCTAACTTATTGAGACCCCATAGAATATTTCAGAGGTGGTTTGTCATTGCCTGCCTCTGCATCGATCCTGCTTAGCTTTTGAGATCTGGTGAAATCAGGCTAGCCTGGGGCTATCCTGTCAGGGCCCCTCCTCTATATCAATGGTCCCCAAACTTTTTATCACCGGGGTCAATGCTTGATAATTTTACTGAGGCCTGGGGGGGGGGTAGTCTTTTGCTGAGGGATGTTGCCGCCGCCTCCTGAGCCCCTGCTCCACTTGCTTTCCCGCCGGTGCCCCTGACTTCCCGCCACCCGCTGTGGGGCACTGCCAGCAACAGCTGTGTAGTGCCACGCCGAGGGGGAGCCGCAGCCATGGCGGTCACTGGAGAGCACCAAAGGTGAGCCGGTGGCAGAGTGGCAGGGCAGCCCCTGAGGCAGCAGCTGGGGAGGAGGATGAGGAGGAGCGGCGGCCCGATACCGGCCCCCAGACTGGGGGTTGTGCATTTTGGAACTCAAAGGGGCATTTTCAAGAGCTAAGAGTCTGCCTTTGTGCTAACTTTAACTAACTAACACTAAGCCAAAGCATCATAAAATGGTGACTGCAAACTGTGTTTGTATGCCAGGGACTTACTTTGTTTTTAATAAAAATTATTTAAAAATTAATTTCAAAAAACTGCCTCTGTCTGAGATTTATGGCCAGATACTCTCCCCATATACAGAGGTGAAGAATCTCACTTGTTGCCCCTCTCACAAAGCTTTGTCTGCTAGAACTGTTAATTCTTCAAAATAAATACAGGAGACAGGTCTATTTCAGGTAACATTCTCAATCCAGCAGTCTTGTCTTTGTAAATAGTTCTTGACAGGCTTCTTGGATATTCTTCTGGGTTCTTTTTTCAGATTCTTGAATATTTCTCAAAATACTATAATAATAAAATTTCTCTGAATGTTCTTCTGAGTTCTTTCTTCAAACTGTTGCATTTGATGCACCCATGTTCACGATAGCTTTTCTACTTGTTCTTTGAGTCTTTGGTCCTCATCAGTTTCTTCTGCTTTTCTTTTGTCTTTTTAATGTGGTCCAGTTGCCATTATTCTTTTTGCTCTTCTCTTTCTAAAAATATGATACGCTATTTCCATTTACCTTTTTCCTATGTAAGTATAGGAGTTCATAACTATCACATGTTATATTGTTAAAACAACTAAATTAGAGTATATGATACAGTAGGGAGAGACGTTATCTTAAAATCCACGTATAAAAGATTATTTGTTGTATAGTGAATATTCTAAATATGAGTAAAAAGAATGAGAAATGTAGCTTATTTCCTAATCCTTTCACAATGATAATTCTGTCACTAAAAGAACATTATATGTCATCTACTAAAATCTGAATTTATTAAAGAAAGGTAGGGGGAGAGGCATAATGAAGCAAGTATATCTTGCTTCAGATCTAAATAAAATGCAGAGTAACTATATATATAAACAACACTGCTGGCTGCAGAGGAGAGGACACGCAGTAATGGGTTTAAACTTCAAGTACAACGATATAGGCTAGATATCAGGAAAAAGTTTTTCACAGTCAGAGTAGTTCAGCAGTGGAATAGGCTGCCTAAGGAGGTGGTGAGCGCCCCCTCACTGGAAGTCTTCAAGCAAAGGTTGGATATACACTTTTCTTGGATGCTTTAGGATGCTTAGGGCTAATCCTGCGTTGAGCAGGGGGTTGGACTAGATGGCCTGTATGGCCCCTTCCAACTCTATGATTCTATGATTCTATGAACACACAATTAGAAGTACTAGAGAAATTAAGAGATCCAGAAGGAAGATAGCTACTCTTAAAAATGAGACTCCTGGAAGGCAAAGTATGTACACTAGCAACAATATATGCACCAAATAATATTAAAGTTATTTTTTAAAGATTTTTTTGCAAACTATACTAGAAGTTCAAGATGAAGATATAATGGGTTTTTTAAAAGACATAAAGACCATTTATGCACTAGAGGTTTCATGCTGGGCTGCAGGCTGGAGTTTTAGTTGTGGCAGGTTGCCCCACCTCTGCCTGCACCAACATGGGGGAGCATTTGGCCTGGTGCACCTCATCCGCCCCCGATCTGTGCTCCTGACAGGGGGGTAGGGCAGTGAAGTTCCCAGTGCATAAATGGTCAAACAGAGTACTAAACATGAGAAATTATTTAAAAATGTATTCCAATATTTGAAAATGCTGACATTAGAAGATGCTTTGAGAATCAAGCACCCAAAATGCAGAGATATTAGATTATTTTCCTGATAGATGTCAAATGTATTCAAGAATAGATACCATAGAAGACTGGATAAAGAATATATTGAGCTTTGTGGATTCAGCCAAACTAATGGCACTATTAAAGGTCAAAAACCTGGGGAAATATTATAAACAATGGACACCTTTCTGGAGCTACATGAAGAAAATCTTTCCAGTCTCTGCAAAATTTTACAAAACATAAAGAAAGTGAAGCAGCAGACAATTCAAATTCGTTTTTCTTAGTGCATGAAGAGGGTTTATTTGTCCAGGAGGGTGAGCTAGGTGGGGAGTCAAATCTTGTGAAAAGAAGTTTGTGTTATTTTTGTGTGTTTATGTTGTTTTTTGTTAAGTGGTGTTGTTGTTATTTGTAGATGAAAAAGCATAATCAATGTTTTTAAAAAGAGGAAAAAAATAATAGATATGTCCTGGATATCAAAAAGTCTAACATTAAATCTAGACAAAAATCGAGATTTATCCAAAGGTATTTGGAGATCATAATCCTATAGAAGGAGTTTGCCAATAGAACAGAAAACTGGGATGAAGATGGAAATTAAATAATTTTCATTTACTACCAAATGAAATAGTAAGCAAGTGTAAAAAAGTTTTGGAAGAATTTTTTAAAAAATAAAGCATACAGAAGAAATGTTCTCAGCTACAAATTGAGAAGCAAGAAAGGCTTTAATTATAGGAATTTTATTAGCAGCTGCTGCCAAGAAGAAAACAGAAAAATCAGAATAAATCAGTGGAACTAGAGATTGGAGCAAGAGCACAAAACATCTCAAATAAAGACACATTAGCAGACATCAGATTTTTTTTAATCCAGTTAGACATGTTAGGAATGGAAGAGATACAGAAATAAATAAATTCTCGAAAACAAATACATTTTGAACATACAAATAAACCTGTCAGATACTTTCTTGGAAAGGAGAAAGAACAAAGTAATAACATGTGTAAATAAAAGAGATCAGATTACATATGCAGAAAAAGAAATACAAGAACAATTTATCAATGCTCTTTCAGGATTATATAAAAACGTCCTTCTCAGAAAAAGGAATAAGTGAATATCTAAAAGATATCCCAACCACAACGTTTATGCCAGTCCATAGAAAAAAATTAAACTAAATAATATCAGTTCAAGAAATCTCCCAGACAATAAAAAATATTTTAAAAGACAAAGAACCAGGCCTGAATGGACTGACAGCAATGTATTAGAAACATTTTCAAGGAGTTTTAATGATACCATTACAAAAAGTTATGAATAAGATAAAATAAGGGAATACGTCTGACATGGCAAGAGGCACATATAAAGAGGGTAATGATGCAGTGCTACCACATTCATATAGACTCTGTCTCTACAGAACATGGCAGAAAGGCTAAAAAAGTGTATATCAAATTTAATACACGCTGATCAAACAAGCATTGTATCAAAGAGGTACATGAAAAATAATATATGATTCATAATAGATGCACTTGAATTTATGAACAAGAAAATAAAGAAAACAGCATTTTTATTTTGGAATTCAGAGGAAGCATTTGATCATTTAACATGACCTTTTCTACGGAATGTACAAAATATGGGCTGTGGCCCAGAGTTCTGGAACTGGATGCAAGGTGACATACTTTCTACACACGAACCAACAAGCAAAGATATTTGTTGTGTATGTGACGGAGGCAACAAGCTTGGAGCCAGGGACTAGCATAGTAAACTCTGAGCCATGATTCACCGGGTCTCTGAATTCATGCCATCATTGAAAAATTCTATGGATCAATCTGAAGCATTCGTTATGGGCCAATCACATGTCTTGGCGGGATGCCTCAAATAGAGCTCTGCACCAGTGCGTGTCTGCCAACTGGCGCACCATGCCAGCACCTCTCACCCCCCACAAAGCTGGCTGCTTTGGACAGGAGTGGCCACTTTGGATGCTTAAGCGCCCAACTGTATAAAAGTTCCTAGTTGGTTTTGTTCATGCTTTGCTGAACCCATGATTTACTAATTTTAATAAATGGAAAATTAACAGAATGTGTTCAGCTGTAAAAATGTGTTCAGCTGTAAGCAGGATTATGCTGATTTCAAGGGCCCCCTTCAAGGGCGTTCCTCAAGTACACCTCTGCTGAAGTGTAACACAGTGTGTAGGAATAGATTTCTTAATGCTAAAGGCCTCTAATCCAAGATTCAGGAGTGGAGACTACTTCTTTATGTGCTGCTGATTTTTCAGTTCTTCCAAAGAACCATCTGTACCCTCACCATAATTTTCTTCAGTGCTGATTCGTTTCTTGAAATCTTTGATCATTTGTTTTAAAGAGATGTCACCAGATCTTTAAATAAAGTTTGAGCAGCAAAGCTAAAACAGATGCAGTTTCTTTTCAATAGTTAAGCTCTTTTCTGTTTTTTAAAGGAATCCTATTATATGCTGATAAGTGAAATAAATTTTCCAAACAAAAGTTCCACTAAGTAGCTGAATCTATTTTATCCTTGGATAAATTCAATTTGTATTCATTTTAGAGTTTACTTTGTTAATTAGAAAAGGTTATAAGATTAATAACTAGCCATTGCTAATGTATGCAATGGACTGTAAGTTTAGGATGATGATTTCCCCCCCCTAAATAGGCTTTAGTGATTAGTGCCTACAAATTGGAACAAACACATCTTTCCCCCCCCTTCAGTTTTGATATTCATTCTTATGGTCCCAGTTTTAATCTTTGATTATGCTTAAAAATGCAAAGCAAATTATGACACAGTAATTTCTAGGGAACAAAAGAACTAACTGTTCAAAACAGTATTAATAGGAGATAGAAATATGAGGATTGGAACCAGACTATTCATGTACATACCGTATATATTAGTTTGCCAACTGCCTTCAAATATTCTCTCACTGTTCTGTAATGCCAGATAAAGATACTTTTCAATATACTCCAATATAGTCTCCAATAGTACTTGTGCTTAGACTAATAACAAAAACACATAGGAGTGTTTGTGGAATACCAGTACAAGAGCAATTTCTAATCATGGATGGTTGAACTCTTACTGTGGTTTGGTTCACACCTTGATCACTAGATGAGATCAATGCAGCTGACCTATTGAAGAGATCAATTATTCATTATCTAGTTCAAGTTTTTTTCCTGGGTGACTCCTCCTCCCCAATTAGTAATTCATGAACTGTGTATCTTCAGCTTAAAAAAAAACAGTGTGGTGGCGGAATGAATAAGTGTTCAATTATGTCGCTAAGCAAACATGATGAATTCTATTAAAGGCCCCCTCACAACTGCAGCACCTGTCAGGGCCATTTGTGAATGCTGGAGGTGGCAGTATTTGTAAAGTGAAAAAGGAACATAGTAGGAAACTATGGTCCTTTGTAAAACTGCACATGTGAAAATCCTCGGAACACCTGGCCACCGTGAATATGCAACAGTCACTTATAGACTAGACTACTGTAGCTCACTCTACACAGGCCTACTCTTGATTCTGATCCAGAAGTTACAGCTGGTACAAAATGCGGTTGCCAGGATCCATATTAGGACAGCTTGGAGGGTCCATATTCAGCCAGTGCTCCGTCATCTCCACTGGTTACCAGTCTGTTTCCGGGTCAAGTTTAAGGTATTGGTATTAACCTTTAAGGCCATACGTGGCCTGGGTACTGCCTACCTGCGGGACTGCTTGGCAGCTTATGCTCCCTGCAGAGCCCTTCGTTCTGTGGGTAGGAATTTACTGGTTGTCCCGGGCCCCCGGGACTTTTGCCTGGCCTCGACCAGGGCCGGGGCCTTTTCGGTCCTGGCCCCAACCTGGTGGAATGAGCTCCCAGAAGAGCTGAGGGCCCTGCCGGAGTTACCAGCTTTCCGTAGGGCCTGCAAGACAGAGCTCTTCTGCCAGGCGTATGAGTGAGGCCAGGGCAGAGTCCCAGGTTTCCAACTTGAAGAAGAAGAAGAGTTGGTTCTTATATGCCGCTTTTCCCTACCCGAAGGAGGCTCAAAGTGGCTTGCAGTTGCCTTCCCTTTCCTCTCCCCACAACAGACACCCTGTGGGGTGGGTGAGGCTGAGGGAGCGCTGCTCGGTCAGAACAGTTTTATCAGTGCCGTGGCGAGCCCAAGGTCACCCAGCTGGCTGCATGTGGGGGAGCGCAGAATCGAACCTTGCATGCCAGATTAGAAGTCCACACTCTTAACCACTACACCAAACTGGCTCTCACCAAACTTGGATCCCAGGGTCCATCGGACCAGCTCCCTCTCTCACTAGAGGGATGGTAGGGCCTCAGACTGAACAAAATGGGATTAGAATAGATTACAGAGGCTGTCCACTGCTGCCTGTTATTTTGTTTTTTACTCTTAATTGGGTTAATTATGGGGGGGTTATTGTATTTTAAATATTTTATTATGTAAACCGCCACGAGACCTGCTGGGGAGCGGTGGTATATAAATCTAAAATGAATGAATGAATGAATGAATGAATGAATGAATGAATGAATGAATGAATGAATGAATGAATGAATGAATCTTGCCAAACCATATATTGGATGGAATAATCAGACATCAGTAATGGGAAAACTAAGAGTTCAGATTACCTTTAAAACAAATTTGTGATCCAGCATATGATAGATTTAAATCTCTGATTTGAATGCTGAGCAAATAAATACACTCAGTGAAACCACTGCATCCATGATCAAGCATCAAAGATTTATTCACTAGAAAATTCTGTGATTTCTTCTTTAGTCTTCCTGGGTGAGCCTTCTGGATGGGCCTTTTTTTGCACTGGCACTCATAGTGTTAAAAAGAACCAATGGTTGCCTTATCACTATCTTTCAAAACTACCTATCCTTTCATTGTTCTCTTTGGTAGTTGTTGCCAGACAAAACAAATTTCACCCTTAAACCAATTGGTATGAAAAGTAGCAATGTAGGTATACAAGTACCAAAGCAGGTTAAAGATTATCATAAGCAAGTCAGGTCACCTATTTTGCCCATGTAACCTAGATCAGAGCCTCTTGTGGTGCAGAGTGGTAAAGCAGCAGAGTCTGAAAGCTCTGCCCATGAGGCTGGGAGTTCAATCCCAGCAGCCAGCTCAAGGTTGACTCAGCCTTCCATCCTTCCGAGGTTGGTAAAATGAGTACCCAGCTTGCTGGGGGGTAAACGGTAATGACTGGGGAAGGCACTGGCAAACCAGTGCATAACGGTCCATGAGGTGCTCCTACAGGGCAACATGTTTCCTACCTAACTTCTGATCCTCAGAGAGTGAGAGGGGGTTCCTGGACTCTGAAGCTACTGCCTCAGAACTGTTTGTCTATCTGCTACTGCTTCTTTGTCTTTCCAAATTGATGTTTCTTCATGCATATTTCTTCAGCTACAGGGGGCAATCTTCTTGAATATCTCAAGTTTTTGAACAGAGTCATTTCCTGAAAATCCCATCCCCAATTAAGATATCACCAACAACTGTTGAGGAAGGTAAATTCATTTTATAGTCTTTGTACTGTCCTATTTTAAGAGCCTCTTGTGGCGCAGAGTGGAAAGGCAGCAATATGCTATCTGAATCTCTGCCCATGAGGCTGGGAGTTCAATCCCAGCAGCCGGCTCAAGGTTGACTCAGCCTTCCATCCTTCCGAGGTCGGTAAAATGAGTACCCAGCTTGCTGGGGGGTAAACGGTAATGACTGGGGAAGGCACTGGCAAACCACCCCGTATTGAGTCTGCCATGAAAACGCTGGAGGGCGTCACCCCAAGGGTCAAGCATGACCCGGTGCTTGCACAGGGGATACCTTTACCTTTACCTTTTTACTGTCCTATTTACATTGTCCATTGCCCATGGGGTCGCGATGGGTCGGACACAACTTTGCACCTAACAACAACGACATTTATATTGATTAGATTAGACTATCAATATTTTGATAGTCAAGCAGGACCATAGCTGAAAAGAAATAGATCTTTATTGCTTCCATCATGATAGCATTGTTGTCGCAGAAAACATATCTATGCTTCCATCAGCTTCTGCATCAGTTAAGTACTACTTATAGAAACCTCCTTGGCCATTTCATCTAGTTCAGCCATTCTGTATATCAGGTAGATCTCTACTTTTGTCATAACTCAAGTAGAACATGTCTGTTAGTCACTATATTGCTGAATTTTTCATAGAATGGTCAATAAAGTTAATTAGTGCCATAAATCTACAAAGATGAACCCTCATAATAGATCCACCATTCTGACTTTCACAACAGAGAGCAGGAACTTGCACGCTGGTTTGTGGAAGTAGTTTCTGAAGACATCTTTATTCATAAGGTATAATGTTAAGGAACTAAAAAAGAACCTTGTTCTGGTAAGATTAGATAGAGCATCTGTGAAATATTCTATGTTTGAATGATCTGTCAGTCTCTGTTCTAAACATACATTGATGCAATACACCTGACTTATCTATGCTTTCTGTTAACAGTATCTTATTGACTAAATTTTATGCAGCTGATTGATATGCAGAGGATTCTATTTTGATTCAAAGACAGGTGATTCTTCTTTACTGAGTAACAATAAAATATTTATTTATTATTATACTTATTTATTTTATTTATATACCACTCTCCCCTGATAAATATATGTCTTCACATATGCAAGATTAAATGAAATTTTATGCTCTTCCTTTTCTATGAAACAAAATAATTCTGAATTGTTTTGGTAGGAAAACTCACTTGGTTCTGTCCCATTATAATACCATTAGAGTTCTTTAAGTTTAATGCATAAAAATAGTTCATATTAAAATATCCCCATTACAGTACTGAAGTATATTACAGTTTTATGGAACTTTGCAATAAATTGGAATATTAGAAATTAAATATTCATGTAACTGTATCCCCAATCTACATATCCTGCATGCTCCGAATAAAAGCAGTGGATCATTAGCGGCATTGCATGTGTTTGGTCAAATTAGCCAACTAATTCTTTGCACAAGGGACAAATATCATAGGCCCTCTGGTTTTCCCCACCAAGGAACTTAAGCCAAATGAGTTATGCAAGTTCAAGAAGGGGCTAGGAAGCCTGACCAATGAAGGTCTTTTTTTAACCAGTTGTTACCATAGTTGCCTTCAAGACAACTTTATAATTTAAAAAAAGTTTAATTTAATGTTCATAAGATAGCTGCCCTAGAGACGAGTGTAGGCTATCCAGAGTTTCACACTATCGAGTTGCTGAGCAGAAATTGTGGACGTGTGTTCTGGCGATGATTTGTAAGTAACGCTTTCCCCTCACTTTGGGGCTCAAAGCTGACTAAAAATATTTCAACACATGCAGCTTGTCCTTTATAGACCAAGATGACTTTTCAGATGCAAGGCAGACAGACGTGAAACTCCATCACCTTAGCTGCTGCAGCTGCCAACCTTTTCAGCAGATGTTCAAGTTGGGCAGATCCAACACTCCCCTCGCAAGTAATCACAGCTGTTGAAACTGGGATGCTTTCCTGTCAAACATGTTCACACTGCAAAGTTCACAGCATTCCTTGCCTATAATACCATACCATTCATATACATAAAACAGGAGCAAACTATTCTAATGGAGATTATTCATTACAATCCAGAGCACAAGTGCGCCGAAGCAGCAGTGTCTTTGAACTTAGTATCTGTAATCAGGGAAAGAGAGAGACAAAGAGAGAGAGATCTCCTGGGGCAGAGAGTTCCAAAGAACAAGAGAGTAAGTATCAACATGAATTGCTACCTTCTGCTAAATGAAAAGGCTTGTTCCATTAAAGAAAGATTAGTTAGCAAACACAAGTAATTGGATCTGATTCAATGACATTGTTTCTTTGAGTGGACAAAGCAAAGGAATGATCACAACATGGCATTTTTCTATCAGTGAAAGCAGTTAACCAGTCTGCAGTGTGGATGTTTATGGCAAGGGAGGGAGGCAGTTCTTCCCTCCAATGTTTCAATCCATATATGCTTATTCCTCTTGATCATCAATTTTTACACTCTGAAAACTATTATAAATGGAAATGGAATGTGTTTGTGTAGTATTATTACTGAAAAGTACAAAAGCAGCCACATATGATTTTTAAAAGACATTGCCATCCATTTTAGGATTTGATTTTTAAATGCAAGAGGAATATTGTTTACATCATGCAATTATTTCTCCCTTCTAAAATCCTGGAGGGAGAAATCTTTTTGGCATGGATTAAGTATGATTATTTTGCCTCGTTCTAGAGTTCAGCAGGTTTTTTCCCTTAAATGGTTTGGTAATGAAGGAGAGATGAAGGGTAAAGATAAAAGTAAAGATAAAGATATCCCCTGTGCAAGCACTGAATCATGTCTGACCCTTGGGGTGACGCCCTCCAGCGTTTTCATGGCAGACTGAATGCAGGGTGGCCTTGCCAGTGCCTTCCCCAGTCATTACCGTTTTACCCCCCAGCAAGCTGGGTACTCATTTTACCGACCTCGGAAGGATGGAAGGCTGAGTCAACCTTGAGCCGGCTGCTGGGATTAAAGCATCCATAGGATTGCTAGTGCAATCTAAAGCATCTATAGGATTGCTGGTGCAATCTAAACATCCGTTGAGGGCTACAGGGGGTGCAAAGTAGGATGAGGGCAGACAGCTTCAGCTTCTCACACTTTTTCACAGACTATTGAAAAATGAGCTGGTGAGGACATACCCTAAAATGCCCTAGAATTCACTCTATTATATGCCTGCAATTGCTGGTTTTCAATGTGACAGATTCATTTACTCGGGGCTACAGGCAATCTCTGTCTGTCTCTAAAAATAGCTTTAACAGCTGTATACAAGGAACAATCACTTAGGGGGGAAAGTACATAAAAGTAAAAGATATCTAAGAAAAGAACTTGGAGACAGAGGCATTCAAGGTTACATTTCTTTGATTTGCAAAAAGTGATGATGGACATTCAGTAGCGGCAGCTGCTTTTTTGGGATTGCAGGAGCATTCACCTTTCCCCATCATCATGCATATAACATAATGTGTGACACAGGTGCTTCATGAAGAGGCCTTTATGCACGGAGATCTGATTTGTGTAATGCTTCCCTTTCAAAACACCAGACTTTTTCACAACTGAATTTGAATTCCATTGCATTTTGTCACTGTTTTTGAAGTGCCTTAGAATTTGCTTTTTGTTATTTCTTTCCCAAGTACATATTTGAATATGTATTTTACTTCTTGATATGACATTTCACATGTGTTTGACTGAATGTGCAGAGCAACTATATAACATTCCTTGAAGTTGGGTGCTTTGCAGGGGGTTGCTTATTGAGGGTAGGGGAGATAGGAAGCATGTGATATGAGATCAGCTACTGCTCTTGAGGTGGCAAAGGCCACAGGCTTTTGCACATTGTGGCATTAAATCAAAAGTAAAGTTTGATTTTAAAAATGTGAGTTTATTTTATCATTTGGTATGCATGAAAATGAAGGGGGGGGGGAATCATGGTCTAGTGCAGCCTGGAACAGGTTCAGGATTAACCTTTAAGTCCTTCATGCCTATGCTCCCTGCAGGGCCTTGCACTCTGCGGGTATAAATTTGTGGGTGGCTCCTGACCTTTTCAGTCCTGGCCGTGACCTGATGGAATGAGCTCCCTGAGGGCCCTGCGGGAGCTTTTGCAGTTACACAGGGCCTGCAAGATAGAGCTCTTCCGCCAAGGTTGAGGCCAGAGTACGGAAGATCTTGAGGCCCCTCTACATCTACATCTGAGAGTATACTTAAGAGCAACTATATTCAAATAATTGGCACCCTGGGAGTCTGACACTAAAGTGCTGTGGCGGGGAGGGCAGGATCATGTTGAATTTTTATATATCAGCTTATTCCCTCTGTCAGAGTATGTAGTGGTTTAAATGTTTTATCTGGGGATATGATATAAATCACCACGAGACAATTTGTGGTGGGTAATAAATCGAACAAATAAATAAAATCATGCTAGTTGAGTAGACAGATTACATTTGGTGACAGATAATTTTGTGAGCATCCTTAACACAAGAATCAGAATCACACAGAGCTAGAAAAGACCACAAATGTTCCAACCCCTCACCTTCTCAGGGACTTAAAAATCTATATGACTTAGGAATCTGTGTGAGACCAGCATAAGCAGCTCCACATGTTCCCTGGTTATCTGTGGGGTATGACCACATATAAGAAATGACTGTAGATATGCCTCATTTATTTTTATTTATTTAGATTTATATACCGCCCTCCCTGAAGGCTCAGGGTGGTTTACATTAAAACTAGTCAACGATACATGAAACAGTCTTCGTTAAAACATACAGTAATTAATAACAGTGGTTGTAACCATATAACAGAATATAACAGTATAACAATATAATAAAATAATATAACGATGGAACGGTACAATACCACAACAGGTCCAGAGCGCTCTGGTGGAGTTCTGGGAGGAAGGGGGAGGAGCGGGGGGGGAGCGGGGGCCCTTCATTCGCTGTTGGTTGTGCCTGGTCTTAACCAAATGCCTGGCGGAGGAGCTCCTTTTTGCAGGCCCTGCGGAACTGTTTAAGCTCCGTCAGGGCCCTGATCTCCTCCGGGAGCTCGTTCCACCAGGTGGGGGCCAGGACAGAGAATGCTCTGGCCCTGGTCGAGACCAGGCGGACTTCTTTAGGGCCAGGGACCATTAGCCGGTTGGTGGCGGTGGAGCGCAGAGCTCTTTTAGGGGCATAGGCAGGGAGGCGGTCCCTCAGGTACACTGGGCCCTGACCGCGAATGGCCTTGAAGGTAATTACCAGAACCTTTAGTCTGATCCGGAATTCAACTAGCAACCACTGCAGCTGGTGGAGAATGGGCCGGATGTGGGACCTCCACGGTGTTGCTGTGAGGATCCTGGCCGCTGCGTTTTGGACCAGCTGTAGTTTCTGGGTCAAGGCTAAGGGCAGGCCTGCGTAGAGCGAGTTACAGAAGTCCAGTCTAGAAGTGACCGTCGCATGGATCACTGTGGCTAGGTGTTCCGGGGCCAGGTAGGGCGCTAGTAGTTTGGCTTGGCGGAGATGGTAAAATGCCAGCCGCGCTACCTTTGTGATCTGGGCTTCCATTGTAAGGGAAGTATCCAGAATCACGCCTAGGTTCCTGGCGGAGTGAGCCATAGAGAGCTGTACTCCATCCAGGGCAGGCAGGCACGCTTCCTCGCATGGGCCCTTCTTACCCAGCCACAGGACCTCCGTCTTTGAAGGATTGAGCTTCAGACGACTCTGCTTCAGCCATCTCGTCACTGCTTCCAGGCAGCTGGCTAATGCTTCTGGGGGGGAGTCAGGGCGGCCATCCATCAGGAGGAAGAGCTGGGTGTCATCGGCATATTGATGACAACCCAGCCCAAACCTCTGTACCAGTTGTGCGAGAGGGCGCATAAAGATATTGAATAGGATAGGAGAGAGGACCGCTCCTTTTGGGACTCCACAAGTAAGTTGACGACGGTCTGATGTTTTGTCTCCAATTGCAACCTTCTGTCCATGATCCTGGAGGAAGGAGAACAGCCATTGGAGGGCTGTCTCTCGTATTCCGGCATCGGTGAGGCGGCGAGCTAGAAGCTCATGATCGACTGTGTCGAGCGCTGCTGAGAGGTCTAGTAATATCAGCAGTGCCGACCCGCCTCGGTCCAACTGGCGACGGAGGTCATCCGTCAGGGCGACTAGCGCTGTCTCTACCCCATGGCCAGGCCGGAAGCCTGACTGGGATGGGTCTAGGACCGAAGCTTCTTCCAGGTGCTCTGTTAGTTGGTTTGCGACAGCCCTTTCAATCATCTTCCCCAGAAACGCTAAATGCGAGACGGGTCGATAGTTCTTGGGCTCTCGCGGGTCTAAGGATGTTTTTTTCAGCAGTGGGCGTACCACAGCCTCTTTCAGTCCCTCCGGGAATTCTCCCGTTGTGAGAGATAGATTGATTATCTCCCGGAGGGGGCCCTTTATCCTTATGTCCGCTGTTCTTAGGAGCCAGGATGGGCAAGGGTCTAGTGGGCATGTGGTTGGCCTCGCTGTTGCTAGTATCCTGTCCACTTCGGTCAGCGTGAGTCGTCTGAAGATACTCAAGGTATTCTCCAAAGACGGCCAAGGGGCCTCTAGTTCACTTTCTGTATCTAAGGTTGGAGGGAGGTCATGGCGGAGTGTCGAGATTTTATCCGCAAAATGACTCGCGAATGCCTCACAGCTGATATCCAATTACTACTGTTTTGTTGCCCTTCAGCCAGGGCAGTAAGAGACCGAACTACCTTAAACAATTGAGCCGGGCGTGAGTCTGCGGATGCGATGGTAGCCGAGTAAAAATTGCGTTTCACTGACTTTACCGCCATCTCATAGGCCTTCATCTGCATTCTATAAGATGTTCTCGAGGCTTCGTCACGAGTCTTCCTCCAAACTCGCTCTAGCCGTCTCAGTTCCCGTTTCTTGTTGCGAAGCTCCTCGGTGTACCAAGGGGCCTGCTTGAGACGGGGCCGGAGAGGGCGTCGGGGGGCTATCTCATCAATGGCAGCCAGAAGTCTGTCATGCCAGTCGCTGACCAGGCCATTGAGAGAAGTGCCAGGAGGCATTGGCTCCCGCAGAGCGTTCAGGAATCCAATCGGATCCATAAGTCTCCGCGGGCGAGCTAAAATTTGCTCGGTGCCCAACTGAGGTGGGAGTGGTAGCCATAGCCGAGCTTTCAGGGCATAGTGGTCTGACCATGGCACGGCAGTTGCCGTGACCAGATCCACATTCAGACCTACGCCGAAAATAAGATCCAGGGTGTGACCTGCTTGGTGGGTGGGGCCAACAACAAACTGCGAGAGCCCTAGTGTCGCCATGGTTGACACTAGATCCTGCCCAGTTCTAGAGGACGGCAGCTCAGCATGGACGTTAAAGTCCCCCAGGACTAATAGACTGGGAAACTGTAGCGTCCAGGCCGCCACCGCCTCTAGCAGGGCAGGCAGGGCATCTGGTGGTGCATTGGGCGCGCGGTACACTAACCAGATGGCCACGCTCTTGGTTGATCCCCATCCGAGGCCGACACATTCAATGCCTGGTATTGATGGCGCAGGAAGGGCCCTGAAGGAGAAAGCCTCTCGGGTCAGGATTGCCACCCCTCCTCCCCGCCCCGCTGTCCGAGACTGGTGGAGGACAGAGAACCCGGCAGGGGCTAGGTCTTTGAGGGCGACTGTTTCACCTTTTCTGGTCCAGGTTTCTGTCACGAACGCCAGGTCCACTCTTTGCTCTGCAAAATAGTTTTGCAGGGTAGAGGTTTTGTTGTTTATTGACCTGGCGTTGCACAGCACCAGTGTCAGAGGCGGGTTATTCACCTTTGCCTCCACCCTAGTGTCACGAGGGATGGGGCGGAGTCTGGAGGGGGCCCGTGTATGGTTGATTTCCGGGCCCCTTGGTCGCCGCCATCCGCTTTCTCTGCCTCTGCCCCTTATTGTTGGGATCCCTGACCCTTTCAGGGGCCCCGCTTTCTCTCCTTCCTCCGTTCTTTCGAATATGATGGGCTCCATGGACGCTATTGGTTTTAGTTCTTGGTTTTGTGGTTTAGCTAGGGTTGTTGCCCACCCTGGTTCTGTGCTTATTGCTGGTTTCTAATGTAGGTGTAGGGTTTTGTGTATCTGTGGAAGGTTGGTCCCGATCGCTATTTATAGCCTCTCAGGACTTCCCAGTTCCAATTGTGACAGTTATTTGCTATGTGTAGGATGTGTATCTGGAGGGGTAGCCCCGATCGCCTGTTGCAGCACCTCAGGGTTGCCCAGTCCAGGGTGTGTGGTGGGTGTGGTGTATGTGTGGCCTCTGTGTTATTTCATGTTGTGGTTTGGGACTGGATGTTTGTGGGTTGGGTGGAATTGGGTTGGACAGTCATCCCTGTGAGCAGCAATGCTGCTTTCTGAATACTGCTAATATTGCTAATTGTGGGGAGCATATTGGTCCAACTTCCATTGTGCTGTAACCCTTGCAGACAAGCAGGTGATCAAGTGAAGGCATGAATGGGGCCCACATGCTCAAACTACACCTGCTGTATGCCCCTCCAATCAGGGAATGCATGAGTCTGTCATCTGTACTGGGCTGTACTGGGCTCTAAATATATTATAAGCATATGCTTCACATTCTCAATGGGAAATTCTTGGTGTAATGTTATTTGTTTTCAATGGCCAACGATGACGTATTTGAGATTATCATTTATATTCTTCAATGGGATCACAAAGTGGCATGAATTAAGTTTGGTTTGCAAAGTTAAATAAAACCAGAAAGAGATGTGGATCTATTCTGAGAACCAAAACACACACACACACACACAGGATTATCTTAATGTCACAAAATGTAACTTTACCCTTATTCTGAGAACTCATTGGGTCTGGCAAAAGCTTAAAATATCATCTCTGTCTCCACTTACTATCTATCACACAATTCTGGAACACTAAAGAAGTGTCATGGAATCATAGTTGGAAGAACTCAAAAGGCTACCAGAATGATTATGTTGCTGTCAGTTAGGGCCAGTCATTCATCAAATTCTGTAGACAAACCAGCACAATCCAGGAGCAGTAGCCAAGAGCCAAGCAATATTTTCTACCAGTTCATTTATCCTTATCAACAATATCAAAAGTTTAATGTCCTCCTCCTCCTGGCAGTCCCCATATTTTCATCTTTCTCTGCTTCCTTTTTACCTTCTCATCCACATAAGACACACCAACATGTTATCTGCCCAGCCAACTTCAGCTATATTATTTACTTGCTTTATTTTTATCCCACCTTTCTCCACAATGGAGACCCAAAGCAGTTTAAATCATTCTCATAACAATCCTGTGAGGTAGATTAGCCTGAACATACCTGAACCAAGGTCAGCCATGGTAGAGTTATCATGGTAAAGTGAAGATTCTAACTTGGGTCTCTTAGATCCTAGTCTAAGACACTAACCACTACACCACTCTGATTTTGTGTAGGAAGTAGTCAGTCCTTGGCAAGTCCATGAATGAAGCCGTCATGGGGAAGCATGGTGGGGAGAGAGAGGTGATCACACAGATCTGAGTGTTCAAGACATGAGGACTTTAATTGTGATAGCTAATATCTTAAATTGAGCCTGGTGATTGATGGGTAGTGAATGATATGAATGCTCAATCTAGTTCTTAATAATAGCTAATCCATGGCATTCTGTACCTGCTGGAGTTTCTGAACTGATTTTGTACAGTGCATTATAGTAGACTAGTCTGGATGATACTTGGGTGTGGATCCAAGAGGCCAGATCTGCTGTAAAGGGCCATCTTTCAAGTAGACTGAGTTGGAAGCAAGCTCTTTTTTTTTTTTTTTGCAACTAAATTAACTTGCTTCTTCAATAATTAAATGAGGCCTAGTACAACCCCAAGGCTCAGCTGACTCCATCAAAATTGGGGAGTATAAATAAATAAAAAAAGAAACATATAGGAATTTCCATTTATCCAGCCCCCCTGCTGTTGACCTGAAAGTCATTGTTCCTCAACTACAATATCAAAGAGAACCTTCATCAAAAAATGCCAAATAATTCACTAGAAAGTGTGTCATTAATTAATTAAAACTCAGTTGTGATTATAGCAGGATCCTTTCACACTTACAGATATTAAATTATCTTAACAAGTTTAGTAGGGTTGTGTTATCATCTATGGCTGCTACTGGTTTGCCAATGCCTCCCTCTACAGAATCTTCCTCAGTGGCCCCCATCCAAGTACTAACTCTGCTTAGCAACCAAGATCTGAAATGATCAAGCTATACTATGCTGCCTTTCCTCCCCACAAAAGGTTATGTTACAATAGATCTCCCAATAGTTTGCTGACTATCTACTCTGCTGCCATCCACCCACCTGTTTGGATCTGATAGTTATAGATACCATGGACTGAATCCAATCAATTTTTATACTGGTGAAAAAACATCTATACCTGTATGGGATGTGTATGGACAAAAGACACTAGTGACTAATGCTGGAAGTAAGGAGGGTAGTTTTGAGAGACTGATCAAAGAAACGTAGTTAGATCCAACCCATTGTCAGAATGGGTACTCATTTTACCGACTTCGGAAGGATGGAAGGCTGAGTCAACTTTGAGTCGGCTGCTGGGATCGAACTGCCAACCTCATGGTCAGAGCTTCAGACAGCATGCAGTAAACATTTTTTTTCAGCATGAAAAAGAATGCAGAGAAAATTATGTTGGTTGAAAGCAAAAAATGAACCCAAAATAAAATAAATGTAATACTAGCTCAAATAACCGTTAAGAAGAAAAATCATGCTAGACATTATGTTTGTGAATAAAGGACAATAGAACTGGAAAATTATTGACATAGAATAGAAAGTAACAAATGCTTCTAAAAGCTTCTATTTGCAAAAGTGAAATGTTGCTGGCTGTTTCAATTACAGGGGTAAAAACCTTCTAAATGGAATGGAAATTCTGACTGTGTTTCAGAATGGCTACTTAAAGGCTTCTGCTTTCTAACTAAGAAAACAGTTCACTGGAAGTCTCTCCGTGGCATTATATGCTTTAATAGCAACACAGACAGGTTTCTAGAGAATTGGAAGAGCAACAACAGAGTCCAAAGTCAAACACAATGGTTAGAGGGTGTTTTTTTTTAAAAGAAAACTTTCAGATTCTTGTTTAGTGAAATGGCCTCTGCTACTACAGTAGACATCCATCATGACTAGTAGCCATTGATAGCACTATCTTCCACAAATTTGGACACTTCCTTAAAAAAAATTCTTTCAAAGTTGATGGCCATCACCATATATTGTGGCAGCAAGCTCCACAAGTTACCTATGCAATGTATGAAGAAGTGCTTTCTTTTGCCTGTCAGTCAGTCAGTCAGTCACTCAGTCAGGCAGTCAGGCAGTAACCTTTTATTGACATTTTAAATTTCAACAAAATAATAAAATAGGCCATGGGGTTACATAACCAAACAGATCTTAAAATTATTAAATAAACTATAAAAGATAAAATACAAGGTAGGCAGCATATTATAAAAGCATCTTAGTTAAAACTCTGGCAACTAAAGTGGTTACCTCTGGGTCTTTGTCAGAGAGCAGAAATTGCATGGTCATAGATTTACTTACAGAAGGCTTGTTTCCCAGCAAAACAACAAAGCTGTCATCCCGACGCTGCTCATATAAGGGGCAATCTAACAAAATGTGTGAGACAGAATCAGGGCAGCCAGAACCACACGGACAGAGTCTCGCATGGTATGGGATACGGTGGAATCTTCCCTCTAAGACCTTTGAGGGGAAAGCATTCATTCGTGCCAGGAGAAAAGCTCTTCTCAGGGGTGGGATATCAAGAAGATGCAAATATGTAGGCATAATAATTCTCTGCATAGTGATGCCAAAGAATGCTGGTGAGCAGACTCGAGGCTGGGTAGGTATGAGTTCCTGCTGCTCATGATCTAGTATTCTTTGTTTAATAATCCAGAAGATACATTTTTCTTCCAGAGGTAGTAGGGAGTTCAGATCGATGCCAATGGAGACTAATTTTTGTTCAATAGCCTGGAACCATCAAAATTTAAGAGGGTCACTTTTTAGACAAGTTAAAAGGCTGCCAGTTTCTATTCTAAAAAATAGTCTAACCCAAAATTTAAAAGTAGCTATCCAGGCCCTTGTCTCTACCCTAATTTGGCCAAATTCTGCGCAAATGGCATGTCCTTAATCTTCCACTCCCTCAGCTTCAGTGTATGAAACCAGGTTCTAGTATTTTGAGGTAGTGGGTTTCTCCCTGTCTATGCATATCACAGGTAATTTTATAAATCTCTGTCACATCTCCCCTTACGCTGATTTTTCTCCTAAACTAAACAGCCCTAAACTTTTTAATTGTTCCTCATAGGGTGGCTGTTCTAGCACCATGGTAAGAACTAATCGAACATATTTGTGGTACCAACAATACTTTATTTACAGCCATTTCAACCAGTACAGTAAATGCTGGGATATTTCAGGGTACCCTGCAATGATTCAGATTGGTGATGGGGCTTCAGTTACTTTTAACAAACCAATAGTCATAGTCATATAGATTGTATTGTTTATAGCCAAAGACCATTACAATATATATACAAAATATACACAGTCAATATTTGATGACAATAAAACAGTATGAACAAAGGTATGGAAATAAATCATATCCAAGTAAATATCAAGCACTATAGGATTAAAAATATTAACTCCTTGATGGGTTAAGTTTGGCTCAAATTTCCCTTGCAGCCACTGCAAACAATCACACAGTATAACTAATCTAGAGATTAGTATCTGATAACAGAAAGACTGATTTATTTGTGTCAGTGTAATTTTTTTGTCCCAATAGAAATTTAATTATGAATTTAATCCTTGGTCCCAAATATAGAGGACAGTCTGAAACATAATGAGAAAAGGCTTTGACAGCAGATTTAGCAAAGGGCTAAAGGTACATGGCATGGTTTGAAAATGTAAATGGATAAGAGCTATTTGGATATTTTGTGATGAAATAACGAAATAATCAGATCTGAAATGAAGGGGTCTGGATGGGGTGAGGTGGGAGGGAGAAAGGAGTCAGGGTGGGGGAGGAGGAGGGAATCTGGGGGAAGGAGGGGAGGGAGAAAGGACTCTGGGTCTTCCCAAAGGAGTCTTCCTATGAGGAAGGGGCAAGGGACTAGGAAGGTAAGGGTAGTGAGGGTGGGGATGAATGGGGGGGAAGGAGTTGTGTTTGTGTGTGTGTATGTGTGTGAGAGAGAGAGTGTGTCTGAGAGGGGGGAGGAGGTACCAGGGAGAAGGTCAGGCAAGCAAGTGGTAAGAGAGCCAAGGGCAGTGGGAGATGAGGGGGAAGGAGTTTGTGTTTGTGTATGTGTGTCCAAGAGAGGTGGAGGGGAACCAAGGAGCCCCTGAGCAGGTATTTGTTCCACATACCTTGTGAGAGTTGGGCTATCACTGATTTTTTTTTTTAAGATTAGAGGCCTTGACTAATATCAGGTGGTTGTTCTAACTCAGTATCTCAGTAAAGGTCACTACCAAATATTTGAACAACTGCACTGTTCAGTGAGAACATCATCTATCTCCTTGGCCTACTCTGAAAGACCATAACTTTGGTCTTATTGTAATTTATATTTAGAGCCTCCTCTTTACAGTAATCTCCTAGCTGGCAAAGCAATTTTGTTAAATCTTCATGGGTATGCGAGATTAAAACCATATCATCTGCATATAATACAATATTTTTTGCTGTCCAAAGGAAGGAGCAATAAATTCAAAACAATATCATTAAGGTAAAGGTTAAAAAGCATGGGGAGCGATATACAACCCTATTTAAGTATTCAAATTGATTCCATTAAAGATCCAGAAATAGCAACCCTAAATTTGGCATAAATGTTGGTATGTACTTCCCATAACAGGAATAGTAAGTATTTGTCAATATTAGGTTTAGATAACTTTGCCCAAAGGTGATTTCTATCAAAAGTATCAAATGCTGTTGCCAGATCCACAAAAGCCACAATCAGAGTTTTAGTAGGACCATTAATACCCAAAATAGCAAGTTAAAATTGGGTTTGGCAGTGTTCAGTGGTACTTTGACCTTTCTAAAGCCAGACTGTTTGAGATGAGTAACACAATCAGAATATTCCCAAACTTCTAATTTAAGCAAAAGGTGCTTACTATAGAGCAGTGGCTCTCAACCTGGGGGTCAGGACCCCTTTTGGGGTTGAATGACCCTTTCACAGGGGTCATGGCAGGGCAAGTAGCTTGGCCGGGGGGTGCCATCCATACAACTGCCTTGAGGGATTGTTCTGGAGCAGCAGAAATGAGCGAGAGCGGCATGGTGGGACAAGAGGCAGAACTGAAGTGAGAAACTCCAGAAAAAAACAATTTATATACAATCATGAAGAATGGATCTACACGCCATTGGTCAGTTTCGGTTTAATTTTGGTGAAAGAACACTTGCATAATTTCATGGTTGGGGGTCACCACAACATGAGGAACTGTATAAAAGCATCAGGCATTAGGAAGGTTGAGAACTACCGCTAAAGAGTTTAGCGGCTGAATTAAGAAAATTTATAGGCTGATAGTTTTTTTGGTCTGCTTTATACCTTCTGTTATGGATAGAAACCACAATACTCATTTTCCAGTCAGATGGGTCATTACCCGAATTATTAATTTGAGTAAATGTCCTAGCAAGTACCACTGGGTCGAATGCTCCCTGTGCAGGAGCAGAAAGACGTGGGGCAACTAATCTGACTCCAGCCTGAAGCCCAGTGCAGAGCCTCCAGTACAGTAATGGTCAGGGTTTATGTTGCAGGGAAAGGAATGAAAAGCAACTGTAAACCACTGAGACACATGAGGCCTGTTGGGTGTCCTTGGACCAGTCAATTTTCTTAGAGCTCTCTTATCCCCATCTGCCCCACAGAGTGTCTGGTGTGGGGAGTGGAAGGGATACGTTTGGCTAAATTCTTATTCCTGAGCTAATTTTGGAAAGAAATTAAAAAGTATGCTTGGATAGAAAGTAATTCTTTTAAAAAGTTAAAAGTGTCCACATTTACATTTCTTCACTTACATTTATTCTTCATCATTCAAAATGAGTCACTATCCTGTTTTTGCACAATTACACTGCATACATTAATCCAGAGAAATGTACTAACACATACAAAAAGGTGATATAACCTTTTACAAATTTTCGCAGGTTTACAATACAAATGTGTTTCATCTCAACTCAAAACCTTTTGAGTTCAAGATTGGATCACTGGGAAGAAATGAATGCTGATGTTTGGTTTAACAGTTGGGACACAATCTGTCCCATTTTCTCCATGTGACTCAGGCAAGTGATGAGCCTAATGTGGCCTTAACTAGGTCAGTCAGGATGTCAGCGCAAGCAGCACTTGTACACATTGTAACCGGAACGTGGGTCCTCATCACACAGGAAAGACCTTTCAGGAGAAAATTCTAACTATGTTTAATAACAAGGATATAATTTTTCCTTCAAGCTGTCTTCAAGGGTAGGGCATGGTTTAGTTTGGCACATTGAATCTTTTTTCACTTTATGTTTGGGACTAAATTAAGACAGCTACCTATGTGTGGCTGTAATCACTGTTGCCATCCAAGTCTATCTCCATGACTATTATGCACAAGGAATTCTCCCCTGCCCAGCCTCTCATTGTTAGCAGGTTTAAATCCCACTTCCAGATGACATCAGTGCTGTCCAAGAGCTGTCGCAATTCTGGCTGTCAGTTGCCCTGCGACAAGGGAATGCAATTAAATCTGCAGTCCTTTTTTGCTGCAGGGGCAACAAAGTCACAGCAGGACCATCAGGAAGAGAAAACTCTGGCTATCCCTTTCCCTGCCCTCCCAAACCACCCCCCCCAGCATCACTTCCATTGGTTTCTTCTTGCTACCTTGCTCACTAAACTGCTACTAACACATCCTTGCCTGGCTTCTCCGCATCCACACCTGGGTATTCTTAAAGATTTTTTTAATGCTTTGTAGTTCTACAGTGCTGCAAAGCCACAAAAACAGGGTGTGTCATGCCCCCAGTGATGCCTCCTTGGCCCTCTGAGGCATTGCCACAGCAACCCAAGCCAGCTGTTCCTCATCCATCATCTGGGCAGCCAGTGTTGGCTAAAGATTCCTTCACACACACTGCAGAGAAAGCAGGAAGTGAAAAAAGGGAACTGGTTGTGTGCCCAGATTCAGCACAGCCAGAAGCAGATGACACTGCTTGGTTGGAGGAGGACTTGCTTGGTTGCTTGAGGCAGAAGGGCTGAGCAGTAGCTATGGAATGGAGAAGGAGTGCAAGGCTGTTGGCTTGATGCCAGCATAGACCAGACACAGCTGATGCAGCTTTGGAGGAGAGTGAGTGATGGCCCAGCTGCAATCACTCAGCTCATTAACCAAGCTGCTTTTACGCAGGGCTGCAAGTGTGTTGGCATGGGTGCAATCTATGCAGAAACCCTCCCATTTGGCTCTGTGAAATCCTGACTCCTATCGGCTTCCCTGAATTCTGGGAAATGGCTTTTGACTATGCACCTGGTAATTGGACTGGCTTTGTTGAATATTTGTTTATCTGGACTCTGACCTTGGCTTTCCCTCAACTACTCTTTGCCTCGTCTCTAACTCTGCTTGCTTCAATACCTAATGACCCAGACTGGACATTGACCTTGCTCTGGTGTGGACTCCAGCTAGGCTCTGCAGCCCAGGCACCTCCTGTCCAGCTGCCACTCGGTGTGCCCAGATAGGGCAGAGGTAGTCAACCTGTGGTCCTCCAGATGTCCATGGACTACAATTCCCATGAGCCCCTGGCAGCATTTGCTGGCAGGGGCTCATGGGAATTGTAGTCCATGAACATCTGGAGGACCACAGGTTGACTACCCCTGGCATAGTGTGTTTTGTTTTGTTTTTTAGAAATTGTTATTGCATTGCAATAAAACAGCACCTTCTAAACATGTTAAAAACAGCTTCTGGCAGCTCTATTTACTTGTGAGTAAGCATTAGTCAGAAGAAGTTGCCTGCAAAAGAAGCCAGCATGGTGTGGGTGTGGGAGAGGCTTAGTTACTGCTTGCTTAACCCCTTACAGCCCTGCAGCTTGCATGGGAGCTGCAGAGTTGTGCAGGGGAATGTATTTACTCATGAGTAAGCCTGAGGCATGTGCTCCTGCCTGCTTGGTTCTGCTAGGCCAGAAGGGGTTAAGCAAGCAATAACTTATTCCTTGCTCACACTAAAGCCCCCTCCCACACGCTTCTGCCAGGGCTTACTCCCCCCCCCCCCAGCTTCTGCTGGGCCAGAAGGGGTTAAGCATACTGAGCAAAAGCCATAATAACCAGTTGCAGGACTGTAACAAGCAGGGAG
Source organism: Paroedura picta (assembly GCF_049243985.1). Taxonomy (NCBI): domain Eukaryota; kingdom Metazoa; phylum Chordata; class Lepidosauria; order Squamata; family Gekkonidae; genus Paroedura; species Paroedura picta. The sequence goes on along the minus strand of NC_135374.1, from coordinate 80,670,904 downwards.
GTAGAAGTGAACAAAATGGGGGAGGGTGAACCCTTCCTCTCTCATGGCAAAATCCTGTTTTTGAAGATCCAGGGGAAAATGCAGGTTTGGACTCATGGCAGATATGGGGGGATTAGTTTGTCTTGGCTAGGGTCTAAAAGGCAAGCAAGGCTATGGCTGATTAGTGTCTGATATGATCTCCAACTGCCTGGAGCGCGAGCAGTCATAAGAACATCAGAAGAGTCTTGCCAGCTATCTAGCCCAACAGGGAGAGAGGCAGAGGAAGTGGACTGGTATAATTTCATTACATTGGAATTGCATTGCAAAGCAGTTTCAGCCTTTTATTTTTTTAAATATATATATATTTCAGCCTTGGAAGGGGTTGGGTGCTAATTGGGGGGGGGGGGACTCAAACATTGCACTGGAAGGTGATTGGGAGTTTCTGCCATGTGACATTGATTGACAAGCTAAAACAGGGGGGAGGGGAGCAAGAAGTCCTGATTTAAAACCAAGAGGCATCTCGGCTTGGCAGTGTCTGTGCAGATAAGGTCCATAGTTGGAGAATGCTTGGCTTCTATTTTGATTCAAGTTTAAATGGCAGTTTCCAGCATTCATATTTTAGTATGGTAACAGACATTTAGGAATGTTGGAAGTACTAGAGGAAAATAGGTTATTTCTTGTTGAACATGAAGCATGCACCGCCAGTACTTGCTAGTCATCTCTGGTAGCTATGTGGTACCCCCCACATATACCACTCCAGAATCAAAAGCACTGAAACACTGTAATCAGCTCTTGATACAGACCCTTCAGCTTCATAAGATGGGTGGATTCTCTTTCCTGGAAGAATTTCATAATATCCGGGATCAGTGTCTAGTTGCCAAATTTTAAAACTTATGTTTAAGAATACCTTTCTTGTTCAGAAGCTCTGGATTTACACTAGAATTTATGCAACTTCACCGGCTCAAGAAAGTCAGATCCTTAAATCATCCACCCCCCCCCTGCCCCACCCCCCAGATATATACAGATCGTGCATATAGAGGTGACAGGTATGGTGAAATGCCTTAATTTTTAGGCTTTCACTTTGTGCAGGCACGGAAGCTATAAGGAACTCTTTGCTAGTCATCAGGAGCAAAAAGAAGGAGAAGCAAATGAATATGAATCCCTTCTGTAGTCTAGAGCCATTCAGTGCCCTAGAACTGTAAATGATCCAGGCTAGAGAAAAGTGATGAGTAGCCAGGGGTCCAGCTATAGAGCTTCAGAAGGCCAAAAGCACAAGGTATATATAAAGGAAGAGATGGAGAGTCTACTGGGGCTAAGGAATATAATAAATCCCCAGAGCTTGTTAAAGAGGGTGAATCTCTATTTTATGCACAAGAAAAAAGACTTTAGCTTTGATCTCAAGTAACTGTGAATACATGGTGCTGAAATCACCAGGGGATACAGAACCATGCTAATGGATGATTTCTAGTTGCTTTCAACTCAAGCATTATATTGTCAATCTCTTATTACCATCTATAGGAATAGGTAAGAGTCAAGGATAGGGATGTGCATGAACTGAATTTTGGTCAGTTTGTGGTTTGTGAGATGAAGCTCATGGCAGTTCAACCAGAACTTTGCATGAACTTTCAAGCTATTCATGGAAGTTTGTGCCAATTCATGAATGGATACATTTCCAGACTCTCTTCACTCAAACAATATGTTTACCAAATTTCAAAGCCACGGGGAGAGTGGAATATTCCAGGCCTGGAAACATTGCTGTCAGTATCAGACTAGCCATGTCAGTTGTCCTCCTTCTTTGCTGTGGTTCCTTTCTTGCACAGAGTTTGTGAAATCCCACCTCCCTTACTTGGATTTGTGACTCTTTGCTTTGAGTTCAGTCTTTTAAAACTTTCAATGCCAATTATGCTGGGAACCAGTAGAGTGCACTGATTCTGTTGGACTTGCACTCTCCTTGCTTGGAGTATGATTCAGGGCTTGATATCATTCATGCTGGCATTGCCACTGGGTTGTGCTGGTCTTGCAAGATTGCCGCCTATACCGCCTTCAGTTGCTACTACAGAGATTCTCTGACTTTAATCTAGTCCTTTTGATTTTTCATGGCCACAGTGGCACTGGTTGTGCTGAGTACATTGCACTGGTATTGCTGGGCTTGCAAAAATGTCCCCTCTTCTGTTTCTATTTCATAGACTCTCTGAAATAAATAATTGTATTGTAAGGGGAAAAAAGATTTAAAGTTATGGTTACAGCAATGCAAATTCAGAGGTATTACTTCAGTTATTTCAATAACTGAAATAACTGACCAATAACTGACCAAGCCCTATGAAGATAGGTTGAGGGACTTGGAAATGTTCAGCCTGGAGAAAAGGAGGTTGAGAGGGGACATGATAGCCCTCTTTAAGTATTTGAAAGGTTGTCACTAGGAGGAGGGCAGGATGCTGTTCCCATTGGCTGCAGAGGAAAGGACGTGCAGTAATGGGTTTAAACTACAAGTACAACGATATAGGCTAGATATCAGGAAAAAAAATTTCACAGTCAGAGTAGTTCAACAGTGGAATAGGCTGCCTAAGGAGGTGGTGAGCTCCCCCTCACTGGCAGTCTTCAAGCAAAGGTTGGATACACACTTTTCTTGGATGTTTTAGGATGCTTTGGGCTGATCCTGCGTTGAGCAGGGGGTTGGACTAGATGGCCTGTATGGCACCTTCCAACTCTATGATTCTATGAATAGTCCATTCAAATTCTGAAAGGCGTCTTTCACATTAGAAAGCACTAGGAAGAAATATTTTGGTATAGCAGATTCTTTTAGACCTGTGAAGTGCCTACAATTAAAAGTAAAGCAAGTTTAATACGTGCATTCAGTCAAACTACAGATTGTGTGAACCCCCCGCAGGCAACAAACCTCAATTTTTGGTACTAAGATTGTATTTCTTGAGTACTCCCAGTAGAGGAGAAACATCTGGTACTCTAATAGTAAGGTCCTTGATGTTAATGTGCTTCCTCAGGCATTTCTAACAGGCAGGAAACAACCCAAAATGACATTCAGTTCTGAATCAATATATAGCATGTATGATAAAAATATTATACAAAGCAAAAAGACAATTCCTGTTCACATAGTGGAGTCCTCAGATCAAAAATTAGGATTAGAGAAGCAAAACCAAAAGTAGTTAACATCCCTAAGGGCTGATGGTATTCTTCATAATCATTTAGTAAATCAGTTCCATTAAAATTCATTCATCTTATATAAGATGATGTTCAGAATGTTCCTTCATTATGGCCTTATGTTGGATAATCAGGGTTAACTGCTTAATATTTTCTTTCTTGTTTTTTCCCCAGTACTACTTACAAAAATATCTGTATTAAAATTGCCCATACCTACAATTGTCCTTATGTGCCCTGTGTGAAATCTAATTGTCTGTATTTTAACTATTGACTTGCAACAATATTCCATCAGTGATATCATTCAGAGTTCCTAACACATTCACCCATACGTCTGAATCAGAAGGCAAGGGAAACAAGGGTACTTAAAATATGATTAAAACAACTGTGAATACTTGCAGGACTCCATATTTTATTAAGTAGACAAATTCTACCTAGGAATATGTATCATGCCTAGTTTTGACTTGAAAATACAAATTGGATTTACCAGCTTTCCGCAGGGCCTGCAAGACGGAGCTCTTCCGCCAGGTTTTTGGTTGAGGCCGGGGTCAGCGAGTGAGTGCCAACATTCCCCCCCCCCCCCGGACCTAGTAAGTTAGATCTCCTCCCCACCCTCCCTGCCGTTCTAATAGCAGGGGTGGGAATAATGAGAGCTTCCGCCATGTTGGGATTGTTTTAAAAGTTTTTAATGGGTATTTTAATGGGGATAGGATTGTTGTGACCCGCCACGAGCCTATGGAGAGTGGCGGGAAATAAATCTAATTAATAATAATAATAATAATAATAATAATAATAATAATAATTGTGTGTCACAAATTTTGTTAGCCTTTAAGGTACAGCTAGACTATTAATCTTTTCTAGAGGCTGGACAAAATCACTTTCAACCATTTCTAGATTAATTTTATGACAATAATCTTTTGTTATGAAATTATTTTCAACTATAATGTGTATAAGCACGTAAATACTGTTAAGGTTAGACAGGAATAGTTTATTCTGATACAAATTTAAATTTTCTGTAGTCTTTTCCTTATACTAATAATTGACCTTGGCTGGTCAATTGCTGTGTTGATTTCTCAAGATGCTGTATGACCATTGGCCTTCTTTGGATCATGCTGACAATCAGATTGTGAACACCCAAATATTTTGAACTACCTGTCTTTGCAATGCAAGCATGCGCCTCCAAAAACAGTAGCCTTCCTAATAACATTGTCAGGATCCATTTTCCATATATGTCATGCTTTTTCACTAAGAGGATGATATCTACAACTATTCTTTTGAGGAGCTATGCAAGCACATTTGTTCAGTGAATGGCTAAGCCAAAGGACATGGGCTTTCTTTTTGCTGATCTATAAATAGCAACTGACATTCTAGAAACAGTTATTCATATTTATGATTAGTAAATTCAGATATCCACCAATCTTAGCCTATATATTCGATTAGAATAATCTACCCTTCATTTTAGTATATTTTCAATGTGCTTTTCTTAACTAAATGCTGAATCTATATTTTTGCTCCCATACACAAGTGATCAGCCTTGCAAATATTGTCATAGGTGGGAAGGAAATCCAGTGGTTTAATGGTTCAACTCAAATCATAATATTTCAGAAGGGTTTTCTCCCCAGTGAAGGCTGAAAAATCATTCACCAGAAATGTTTGTTGACCTGGAAAATGTCAAGATTAAATATGGTTGTTATTGGTATGTGCTCTGATGTCTGTTTTGCTCTTTTACAATTCTTGGCTTTCTTTTGCTTCTTGCTAATTATTTTTAAAAGAATTGCAACAGCAGGTGGTTCCTTTTTAAGATTTGATTAGATTTGTTATGCTTTTAAGTTTTTACATGATTGAGAAGAAGGTGATAATGGGGTACTAATAGCCAATTAACTGCTATTGTCTAGTTTTCCTTCTTAGGAACCCAGAGGATTGCCATCTATGGAAGTACATTTCCTGATACATCAATTATCTTCTATGGGCCACAGATTGTTTCCTAATACAGACAACACTTTCATGAGCACATATTTTTATTTTTCTTGATGATGTTTACACTGAGAGCCAAGTATGTCACTTAAGAAATGCATTTATGCAGTTCACATTTATTGTGTATTAACAGTAATGACAAGTCCAATATCTTTAATTTGCATAGTCTTACACTGAAAGAAAAAGAGAAGAAAAAACCTTTTGAAACACAAAGTAAGCCCCTTTTTTGTTAAGATGTCTTTGCATAATTCAAATAGAACTGCTCACAAACTAGGCCTCCATGACAAAACTAGTCAGGCCATCAGGCCATCTTGATCAATTTTTTACCTTTGATACTTGCCTGAGAACCAGGAAGTACACAACAGTGTCAAAAGTAATTGCTGTTAACTGATAACAGAGGTCAGACTTACTGGTCTGTAGTTTCCCGGGTCATCCTTCCTCCCTTCTTTGAAGATCGAAATAACGTTTGCTCTCTTCCAGTCCTCCAGGACATCTCCAGAGAGGTCCCAAAGATGATGGACAAGGGATGTGCACGTTCTCTGGAAAGTTCTTTGAACACTCTCAGGTGCATTTCATCCGGCCCAGGGGATTTGAACTCATCCAGTGCAGCTAAATGCCTCTCGACAACCTCTCTATCCATGTTAACCTGCCACCAAGACACTATCCTTTGGCTACTGCCATCTCTAGATGCGCATAAACTCTTTGACCTGTGGGAAAAAACAGATGTAAAATAGGCACTAAGCCTTTTTGCTTTCTCTGCATCTTCCGTTAGAGTTTGTCCATCCGTACCCAACAGTGGGCCTATTGCCTCCTTTACTAAACGTTTGCTCCTCACATAGCTGAAAAATCTTTTCTTGTTACAATGGGCTTCTCTGGCCAATCTTAGCTCACTCTCAGCTTTGGCCTTTCTGATGATTGATCTACAGTGCCTAGTAACCTGTAGGTACTCTTCTTTAGAGCTCTGTCCTTCCCTCCATTTCCTGAACATTTTCCTTTTCTTTCTTAGTTCCTCTTGAAGTTCTCTGTTCATCCAAATAGGCTTCTTAGAGCTCCTGCAGTGTTTTCGTCTTTCTGGGATAGTCATTGATTGAGCATGCAATAGCTCTTGTTTGAGTAGCGCCCACCCTTCACATTGCTCCTTTCCCTTCCAGCATTCTCGTCCATGGTATGACACTCATCATATCTCTGAGTTTATTAAAGTTTGCCCTATGAAAATCCAACATCCGCGTCTGGCTACAAGCTTCCTTGGCTCCCCATCTCAAAAGGAATTCTATGAGGACATGGTCACTTCCCCCTAGGGTCCCCACCTCCTTCACCTCATCCACCAACTCTTGCCTGTTGGTCAGTATTAAGTCCAGTATGGCTGAACCTCTTGTGGGTTCAACTACCATTTGATAAATGAAATTGTCAGCCAGGCAGGTCAGAAAGTTGCATGACTGAGGACGCTTCGTAGAGTTTGTTTCCCAGCACACATCTGGGAAATTGAAGTCACCCATGATGACAAGGTCCTGCCGCTTGGATATTTTCTCAAGCTGCTCACAAAGTGCAGCATCCACATCCTCTCGTTGGTCAGGCGGTCGGTAGCAGACACCAACCACCACACTGTTTGTTTTCCCCTCACTTATTTTCACCCAGATGCTTTCCACTGTAGATATGCTCTCCTTCACTAGAATTTCCTGACAGGTAAGAACTTTATGGTTGATCCTCCCTAATTGCTACTGCTTGTCCTCAACTTTGAAGGACAGAGACCAAGCACTGTATTTGTAAACTGCAAGGCCTTTCTAAATGTGGAGACACCATTTTCAAATGGCCATATTGATGTATAGTGTTTCTAAATATTAGTTTATATAACATATTTCTGTTTGTATAGTAAAACTTGTAATGTTGATGATAATTGATCATATATTTACCCCGAACTATTTAAAGTTTGATCATAATTGATCATCTATTTACCCCGAGCTATTTAAAGTTACTTATTAGAGGTTTAATTTGAACTAATCCTGGAACTAATATAGAGTTCAGTGGTACCCTTAAGACCAACAAAGTTTTATTCAAGGTATGAGCTTTTGTGTGCAGGCACACCTTCTCAGGAACTGACTTTCGGGCTTGTGAATATATCCAATTGTCTTGTACGATGCTAGCAGTCATATCTCTTTCTACTAAACAAAAATCGTAATATGCATTAAAGCCATGGGCAGATTTTGGTTAGTAATCCAATTTTCTTTTTTCCTACAACAATTTCCTATAGCAATTACTGATTGGTCTGAATGAAATATAGTTTGCTCAGTGTGGGGATGGCTCTTTAGTTCTATGCTGAATGATTCACCCTAATGGGTCCCCACTGTATTTGTGTGTTTATGTTTTTGCTTATGTTTATATACATTCGTGGATTTCTTTGCTGTAAATCTGCATCACAAGCTAATATAATGAAATAAGTGGTTTAAGAGAACTTGGCAAAGAGGAACTGAGCCATAATACTGGTATCACAAAAATAAGTAATCACAAAAATAAGTAATATTCATTCATGAACACAGTGTAAAAATATTGTACGTTTTGCATTCATATTGTGGAATACTATAGTTTTAAATTTTATAAAAGGTTCCTTTGACCACCAGTCCACAATCCCTGTGATGTCATGGGATTAGCTGGTCACCATTTATTGGTTTTGCCATGGGGGGAGCTTTTTTTTGCCTGGTTTATGATAGCATTGGAGGAGGGGGGTACACAAGACAGATCTAGTCTGGCACAGATAGGATGGCCTGATTGACAACCCTCAGCATATTGTATGCAGGTAAGGATAAACAAGGCAAGGGGAAATCACTGGCTTAGTCTGGAGCCAATACAGACTATCTGGTGCAGTCTATCCATTTAGATATTATAATAATTAATATGCACGATGTAGACCAGTTATTCGAGTAAACATGTTGTGGTATTTTGTGTTCATTTGAGGCGTGGGCCAATTGAATTTAGAACTTTAAAGGGCGCGTACAAGACAGGCTGAAAAAGCTGATTGGCAGCAAGCAACTTACTTTATCAGACTTTCAGCAAATCGTGTTTAAAGGGACAGCAGTTTCTTTCAAAGTGGGTCAGCAGGCCACACATCGCATTTGTGAACAAGACTCCCCATACAATTTGTGTTTTGGCTAATTTTTCAGCCATGAACCACGAACTGAACCAAAATACATTTTCCTAGTTTGTCCCCATGCCTAATATATATGCATACTAGTAAATAAGCCCGCTGCAGTCTGAATGCAGCGGGCGCTAGTGGGGCCAGGGAGTCTGGCTGGTTGTGCAGGGACAGGGACGGGAGGTGAGGGTGGGCAAGGGATGGCATGTGACTCTGCAGCAGCTCGTCCTGTCCCCCCCCGTCCCGTGGCGTGGCCTACCTTGGCGGTGGAGGAGGATGCGATGACGCAGCCAAGGGGGTGGGTGTTTTTCGGCGGGCGTAGATCCCGAGGCCATGAAGCTCCATGTTGGCGAGGCTCCGAGGATAGGTGGGGCGTGTGTGAGCGGGGCTGGCCCTGCAGCTGCTGGTGGCGCTGTCTGCTGGCACGGCGGGTGTCGGTGTGGGCCACTCCCGGCCGTGTAGGTTGGGGCAAGGTGATTTGGAGGCGGGCGCTGCTGAAGGCAGCAGCAGGACCACGGCGGCTGGCCCTTCCTGGGCGGCAGCGACCGGCCACCTGGAAGATGAAGCAGGTAATGGTGGCGGCTGGGCGCATTTGGGCAAAGTGGAAGGGGGCGGATTGGGAGGCGCCTCCCAATTTGTCATTCCGTCGGTAAGGGACCAATTGCCGCTGGACTGACAATCAGAGGGCCCTCAGGGCCCTTACCGAATTATTTAATCCTCTCCGCTAGGAGCGGTTAAAGATAAGGGCACAAACAGAAAGCTCACAGTATCAGCCACATACATGATTTCCTTTATAAAATAGTGCTGCATTTGTTGATTTTTTTAAAAAATATTCTCAACACTATGGTCTTTTAGAGAATATTGTACTAGGAAAGTCATAAAATGGATAGCAAGATGCAGATGAACTAGTTGCATTAAATATTCTGTATTTCTATCGGTATGTTCATAGGAGCTTGTTTGATTCATCTGCTTTTTGCCTAGAAGCCTTTTTCTGATTAATATTGGTATCTGATGTGATTCCCTATTGACTGAATTAGTTCTGTCTGTCTATCCATCCAATCAATAACTTCTTAAGACTGATTTATGTTTCCTTAAGATAGATTTGTTTCCTATTGGAATTATTTCACAAGCTTCAGTAACAAGCAAGTTTATTTGCATGTGAGCCCTGTTGGAAGCAGTGAAATTTACTATCATGTAAACATGCTTAAAACGGTAATAGACCCGCATTATATTAATTTTTCCTTTTGTGAGTGCTCTTGTTAAATCTTTCACACAGCTGTTAGGAGGTCATCCATCGCAGCTGGTAGTTAGGTCTCTTTAAAATGAAACATAACAAAAGTGTAGCCTCTATCATGTCTAGAATTTTGTTGCCTTGGTAATGCTATGTCTTTTATACATCTATTCTTCAACTGAAACAAACTGTAAGGAGGCAAAACTTTGCATTGATAGAACAATGAAACTTCATTCATAAATTCATAAACCATGGCCCCTCAAATTGCAATTCACAGATAGCAACATCACCAATTAATTGTAAATTCCCTCTCTTTTTATTTCATGGAAACACAACACAACATCTTTGGAACAGCATGAAAAGGGTACTCTGCATGGATGTATTACTGATAACAAGAGGGGGAAGGATACATCTTCAAATTGACTCTAGCAAGATCTTCATGGTGAAATCATAAATATTCACCACAGTGTAGATGTCATTATTATTATGTTTACACCAACAAGAGAACGAGAGTGAGGGGGGGGAGGAAAGACAGCATAAAGTGCTTTGATCTTAAGTAGTAGGTAGTGAAAACATCATGCTGGGATTGATAATCTTCTGCCCATGATTTGGCAGATAATGGGCATGTGAGAAGCCTAGGTAGAACTTAGTCAAAATAGACTACAGAAAGCAACTAACAACATCTTCCATTCAACAGAGCAGAACTGAGAGCAAAGATTCATTACAGGTGGATGACAAGACATCTCCTTTCTGTTAATGGAATTAGAAATGAAAGGAACAACATTTGTTTTCTCTACTATCCAATAATGAGGAAAAATGATCTGAATCTGCCATGACAGCTAACACCAGTGGCACCACTAATAGTTAACAACAAGCAATAGTAAGCAAGCACTGAGAACATGGTGGTTAAAACATTGGAGAAGTGGGTTTCAAACTGTCGTTAGGTGACTATCTTTTCAAACTCGAGAAGACAAGAACAGTAAGACTTTGAAGATTTTCTCATTACCATTCTAAATTGGATGTTATTTGTTGTCGGCCCAATTTCAAGTAAAGCAGCAGAGGGACAAAGGTTTCACGCAGGAAATTTCCTTCATGTAATTCACCATTTCTGAAGTGCCGCTCCCCCCCCCCCTAACATTTTTCACCATGCAATTTTCCTTTGAGTTTCTTTTAATGTTCAAAATTGAGTGCTATAACGTTAAACCAATACAGCACTTCAGTGCTATAGCAGAACCACTGAGACTCCAAATGGAGTCAAAGCATCTCATCTCAGATACTGAAGTGCTATACTGGAGATAGCCTTGAACTTGGAGCATTAAAAAAATGTCTGCAGAAGATTGCATGGCAAAAAAAGGTGGGGGAAAGTAGTACTGTAGGAGGCCCTTTGGACACTTTACACAGCACACCACAGTGATTCAGGAGCAGAACAAAAAGGTAGAAAATGGAAGAAAGTTTCCCTCAAAAGTAATTCAACAATGCTTTGCTAACTTGATGCAAGTGTGTTTGTATGAACAACTAAATAAACAACTAAATAAACTCTGCTGCTCACTAAAACGGGTCTGTCTGAACTGCTATAAAAATCCTTTAGCAACCAGTTACTAAAAGGGAAATACAAAGGTAGTTTGAAACTGGTCTTTGTTAGCCATTTTTACCATCAGAAACCTGCTAACATCATAAGGTCTACAAAGCACTTACAGCTCTTGAGAACACATTGCTACTCAAAACAAAAAAGTCATGGGATAATTTCGGGGGCGTTCTCTCACTTTTAAGAAGACTAAGTGAATTTGTGTATATTATCATGAATCATGATATTTTTGTCCAAGCAGAATTATCAATTTCATAGCTATGAGCATAATTATTTGGACAAAAGTGCAGATTGGGCCTGAGGTTTGGAATTATGCAGCAGAATTTACATACCATATATACTCGCATATAAACCGACCTGTATATAAGCTGAGGCACCTAATTACACCACAAAATGCTGGAAAAACTTATTGATTCACATATAAGCCAGGGGTGGTGTTTGGACAGTGGCTTTTTCTCCTTTCCTCCACTCCCCCCTGTTTTGGGCAGGATGTTTTCCCTTTTCTTCCCACTCTCCTCCTCCCTCCTCTTTCCCTCTGATCTCTCTTGCCTTTCTTCCTTCCTCTAGGGGTCTTTCCTCCTTCTGCTCTCCCGCTAAGACAGAGGCTTCAGAGCTTCCTGCAACACATGCAAGCCTCGTGCTAAGCCTCGTTAAGGCAGGTAGGGAGGGGAGGCAGAGATTGCTCTTTCCCTCCCAGGCTGTTCCATGTTGTTTCTGCCTTTGCTTCTTCAGGCAAGTATACTTATCTCCCACCCCCACCCTCCAGTCTCATCTGGAAGCTGTTTTTTTAAATAACCGCATATAAACAGAGGGGGACTTTTTCAGCTTTAAAAAAGGGCTGAAAAACTCAGCTTATATGCGACTATATATGGTAGTTTTCTGGTTCTTGGCTTTCTAGGCAGAGTTTGGGTTCAGTAGAACCTTAAAGACTAACAAAAAAAAAATTATGGCAGGATATCAGCTTTCATGAGCCACTGCTCACTTCTTGAGATATCTATGAATTGTGAGATGTGACTCATGAAAACTTACATGCTGCCACAAATTTTGTTAGTGCTTAAGGAACTACTGAAGACTTGCTCTTTTATACTGCTACAAATCTTGATCTAGGCAAAGGTTATATTATACAAGGCCATGGTTGGGGGGTTGGCTTCATCTGTACCATAAATAAAGCCAGACAGGGATGGTGGGAGGAATTGGGGCACATTGCATACCTGATTGGCCATCTGTCCAAAGAATAGCCAATCAGGTAGGCTGTCCCACTCCTTGCCACATCCCCCTCCACTGCCAGGCCACTCGACTGAGTGCTCTCCCTCCCCCCCCCAAACCCACTGCAACCTTCTGAGGTCTCGACGGGCCTGCCCAGGGGGAGGGAGAGAGAGGAGGCAAGTCCTTGCCAGCACTCTCCCCTGCCCTGAAAAGGCCCCCTGTAGCCTTTCCAGGCCTCAATGTGCCTGCCGAGGGTCGTGGGGAAGGGAAGAGGCAAGTCCCTGCCAATGCTCTCCTCTACCCTGAGAAGTCCTCTACAGGCCAAAGCATGCCTGCCCAGGATGTGCGGGGGGGGGGGGAGCTGAATCCCCACCAGCATTCCCCCTCTATATACAAATAATTGGCTGAGTGTCTGGGAGCCATGACAGAATGGCTTCAGCAAAGATTCCTGAAGCTTAACCCATTGCAGATGGATGTCCTATGACTGAGAAGAAAGGGTCCAGAAGAAGAAGCGCATTTATGATGCCTTAACAGAATCTAACAGCTGCACATACTGTCAAGAACTAGGGAGTGACCCTCGACACCTCCCTTATTATCGAGCTGCAGGTCACCAAGTGTTTTTGCAGTTGTGTCAAGTGAAGCTACTAGCACCCTTCCTAGCCTGAGAACACCTAGCTACAGTGATCCAGGTGATGGTCATCTCTAGGCTAGTCTACTGTAACTGACTCTATGCAGGTCTACTGTTGGCCTTGACCAGGAAAATGCAACTGGTGTAGAATGTGGCTGCTCAGGTTCCTTCGAGGACCCCATGGAGAAACTGTACTCATCCTGCTTTCTAACAGCTACATTGGCTGCCAGTTGAATTCCAGATCAGGTTCAATGTATTTGTCCTAACTTTCAAGGACTTACGTGGTCCAGGTCTTGTGCATCTGAATATGTTCCCTGAAAAGCACTACAATTAGCTAATTCCAACTTGTTGATGGTTCCGTGTTCCAAATAAATGTTTTTGGCCTTAAGCAGAAGGCTCTGGCCCGGGTGGAATGAACTGCCAACAGAGATCCAGGTCCTATTGGAGCAATCAAAGTTCTAAAGGGCCTTCAAAAGAGCACTCTTCCCCCAGGCATACAGTTGAAGGCAATGCAACATTAATTTAGGTCTCTTGCTTTGTCTACCCACAATGACCACTGGAATCTCAATATCTGGACTGAAAACTCAGTCTTGCAATCACATTTAGAGGAATGGTCAGAGCATTTATATTATTTTACTGTTTAAAACCCACGTGCGTATGGATCTTTTACATGTTGTCCAATGCCCCAAGACTATTGTAAGAGAGGAGTGGCCTACAAATCCTTATTGATGGTTCCTCCTCTATATATTTGTGAAACAGCCTGGAGGGTGGGACATGTTTGGTTGCCCAAGTTAGAATAGGGCCAATCAGGGTGCATCCTGATTGGCCCTGCCTGTACAGCTCCTGCCTTCCCTCCCTCCCTGGACGCTAGCCACTTCCTCTCAGCCGCACCACAGACAGAGAAGAGACATAGAGAGATCTACAACTCTCAGTGTCCCCTGGGTCCTAGCGCCCATTGCATTCCTGCTTGCAATGGGCTTTCTTGCTAGTCCAATTAATAAAAATAAACATGTTGTGGTTGTTAGGTGCGAAGTCATGTCCGACCCATTGCAACTCCATTGACAATGATCCTCCCGGCCTTCCTGTCCTCTACCATTCCCCGGACTCCATTTAAGTTTGCACCGACTGCTTCAGTGACTCCATCCAGCCATCTAATTCTCTGACGTCCTCTTCTTCTTTTGCCCTCAGTTGCTCCCAGCATTTGGCTCTTCTCCAGGGAGTCTTTCCTTCTCATAAGGTGGCCAAATATTTGAGTTTTATCTTCAGAATCTGGCCTTCAAAGGAGCAGTCAGGGCTGATCTCCTCTAGGATTGACTGGTTTGTTCGCCTTGCAGTCCAAGAGACTCGCAAGAGTCTTCTCCAGCACCAGAATTCAAAAGCCTCAATTCTTTGACTCTCTGCCTTCCTTATGATCCAACTTTCACAGCCATATACTGCAACTGGGAAAACCATAGCCTTGACACGATGCACTTTATTTGGCAGGGTGATATCTCTGCTATTTAGAATGCTGTCTAAATTTGCCATAGCTTTCCTCCCCAGGAGCAAGTGTCTTTTAATTTCTTTGCTGCAGTCCCCATCTGCAGTGATCTTGGAGCCCAAGAAAATAAAATCTGTCACTACCTCCATTTCTTCCCCATCTATTTGCCAGGAATTGAGAGGGCTGGATGCCATGAGTTTTGTTTTCTTGATGTTGAGTTTCAAGCTAACTTTTGCACTCTCCTCCTTCACCCGCATCAACAGGCTCTTTAGTTCCTCTTCGCTTTCGGCCATTAGAGTGGTATCATCTGCATATCTGAGGTTGTTGATATTTCTTCCTGCAATCTTGATCCCAATTTGTGACTCATCTAACCTCACCTTTCTCATGATGTGCTCCGCATACATAGATTCCATGTCCGGTTCTCACTGTTGCTTCTTGATCTGCATATAAGTTTCTCAAGAGACAGATAAGATGCTCTGGTATTCACATTTCTTTAAGAACTTGCCACAATTTGTTGTGCTCCACACAATCCAAGGCTTTTTAAAACATATGTTTAAAAAGCCAGTGTGTTGGTTCACTTTCCAACAAAACCTGCGCAAAAAAACCTAGTACCTGTGCAAAGATAGGGTTTAAATCATGCATTTAGCTATTTATATACTGACTCTAACCTAAGAATTACTTACTATCTGTAGAAAGAAAAATCACGTGTACACAGCATGAAAATATGCAATAATGAATCCATGTACATCCTGCATATATTTGTTTTTAAAAATGAGCCAATGTGCATAATTTTACAAATTTAACTTGGGAACAGTACCCAGATAAAGTTGCAGTTTTAATCACACATTCAGCTGTACATGTGTTGAATGTAACATGAGTATTGACCAACATATGTATAAAGAAAAATCAGATGTACAATATAAACAGGCCCATCATTGGGCAGGTCAACATGACCATTTATGATCACATCACCCGATAAATGTTTTAAAAAATATATTAAAAATTTACTTCCACCCATTAAAGAAACCCTTCCAGAACTATCAAGAAACCCCAGGATTTCATGAAACCCTGGTTGAGAATGCCTGCTGTAGATATACAGTCCATTTAGGAAGGACAGATAAGTACAAAAGAGAAAAACAGGACAGGAAAAGTCCTTGAATGATTCATAGAAATTTCAAGATAGATGTTGCTATTATTGGAATCTACTCTTTCCACTTCTTTCCTTATTCTCAAACTGCCTTTGACTTTTAGAGCCCACTGAGACAATTGTGGCTCATATCATTGTGTGAGGTACTTAAAAAAAAGAAGCCAAAGATAATGGTCAAAAAGAAGTAAGATGAATTGCAATGCTTGTATTGTTAGTAGTCTGATAAAAGGGTAAATTGAACAATGGGGCTCACAAGGACCTTTTAAGTTGCCACTTGAGCAACACTGCCTATCGAATTATAGCAACCATTCAACTGTACTTTGATAGAAAATAAAAATTTGCGCTTTGACCCCTCAAATGTGAGGCTACTTGCTCTTACAGAAAGATGTCCTTTTAATCTCACATAAAATGTATAAGGGGCCAAAGATGCCAATAGGGTTAACTGTTTAAAGGGAACATTTCAAAAGATAAAAATCCCAAAACAAATAGTTATATTGAAGATTACAGGAATTTGTCTCCAAATTTCTGAATAGTATACCATCTCTTGCTCTAATTGTCTGCATTTGGTGTTTGTCAGACTTCTCCTATTGTGCTTATTATTGTGTTCTTATTATCTGTCTCTACCCAAAGCAATGTAATAAAGGCAGTAAGTACATTCAATTGATGATTAGCCTGTATGTGCTTTACATCTGTTTGTGAGCAAGAATGTACACCTATTGAGAGCTAGTTTGGTGTAGTGGTTAGGAGCACAGACTTCTAATCTGGTGAGCCAGGCTCACCTCAGAACTGATAAAGCTGTTTTGACCGAGCAGTAATATCAGGGCTCTCTCAGCCTCACCCACCTCACAAGTGTCTGTTGTGGGGAGAGGAAAGGGAGGGGAATTGTAAGGCACTTTGAGATTTCTTCTGGCAGAAAAAAAGCAGCATATAAGAATGAACTCCTTCATTTTACAAATGAAAGCAGATGCCAATGCTTGAATCAATGTGTGGTTCCAGTCACCTGTTCAGCTGCGCATGCATTGATTGCAACATCAGAATTATTCAACACACATACAATGAATTGTAAAATGTATACTGTACATAGACTGTACATGCATTTACAGGCCTACTATTGCATCAGAATGACTATTATAGCAGAAGAATGAATTGACAAGGGTCTCACCATATTTTTCACTGAGAAGCATTCCTTTCATTTTTTGAAAAGAACAGGTGCTCAGTCAGGATGGGTCTGAATAGGACAATGCCTGAGGGAGGACTCCCCACTATCCTTCTCCTCGAATTGCAGAGATCAGTGGTCCAAACAGTTATATAACCCTGCTGCAGACCCCAGTTGTGCTTTTGTGTAAAAGGGTTTGGCCCACAAAAGTTGTGCTTTTGTGTGAAGACGTTTGGCCACTAAGCAAGCATTATGGAAGAAGTGATCTACCTATTTGTGAAATATTAGACACAGGTTGATAGTGGAGAGCATGTTGGGTAGTACCTAGGATTTCCAAAAGATCGCAGCTAGAATCTATATTTGGAGTATCCAGACAATCTGTGGCTGTTGTCAAACATGTAATCCTGTTAATGTTGCCAAATGGCCAGCAGAAGAAATGGCCTGTCCCTTTAACTTAGGTTTAATAGGTAGAAATGTGTTACCAGAGATGAGTACTTAAGAATGTTGCTGCCATCTCTTGAGTTTGAAGTGACTGTATTTATTTATTTTTTTGTTATTGAATTTATATCCTACCCCTCCCAACAAGTCGGTTCGGGGCGACTTATAGAATAAAATGGGCCCAATGGCCCTATCATAATAAAACAGTAAAATCTGTACCAGTCTGTATCTCTTGCAAAATGCACTGGGTTTTCAATTGGACTTGAGGCTCTGGCATCCCAGTGACCACACTGTGCTTTACACAATTGGCACACCCACAGTACATTATGTCCCCTTACAACACTATACCTGAGATTGTTCCCCTTCTCTATTATTTTTCTTTTTTTCATAGATGGAATACTTTCAATGCCCAGGCAAATTCAGTGGTTTGGCTTCCTAGGTGTAAACTGCACGGGGCTTTTATTCCAACCCCAGATCGATTCAGTCCCTGCCCTCTACACAGAATGCGATTTCTGTTTGGTTTTGGGATGATTTTAATTTTCTTTCTGCAGCAAGAAGGATTGATCCGGAGTCACCCTATCTTTATTGTGCTTTATCTTGGAGTGCTTTTAATCCTGAATATATTCAGAAAATTGCATTGTTTTGAATCTGGGCTCTCCTCCGTGGTAGAGGACCGGTGATTGGCTACAGGTGGTCATGTGACAAGCCTGCCTCAAAGGAGAAGCACCTAATTTCTCACAACTTCTGTCGGCCCTTCAAGAAAACAGAGAAAGAGTCTCCATTTGCCTCCCCCCCCTCTTCTGAGCCTCCCAAACCACGTGCAGAAGACTTTCCTGTTTCAATGGGGAGGGGGGGGGGAAGAGGAAGACTCGAGTTCAAAGCAATCTGAATTCAACAGGATTGACAATGGAATAAAAAAAGTAAGTGCAGACTCTGCCCTAATTTTGAGGCTGCTCAAAACCCATATTTACTAAGTAGGAATACTCAGCAAGGCCTCAATTGGAAAGGTTTGGTTTCCTGTTCAGTATGCATTTTCTCTAAATGGAGTCATCGGCCATTAGAACTTGATAAATTGTAGTCTAACACTCCGAGCAACATCCACTGAGGCTGTAAAGGTTTTAGGGCTCAGGTGGGATTCTTAATTGGTGCAACAACTCAAATAGTACCATTGCAACAGCCAGGGATGGTAGCACCTGATACCATGATGCTGCCAGCACGGAGCCTGAGGCAGTCACACTGTAAGATACATTTCCCTTTTGATGATTTCCCCCCCTTCCTTGGCACAGGGGGAGAAAACATTTGGGGCATTTTCTGTGTTAAGTGTGGGTTAGAGAAATATGTTTCTTTAGATTGAAAGTTTATGTTGCAGAAGTCAAACCTGGTTGAAGCACAGAGTTTTATTATCTGTGAGGAAGGAAAAATGCCTGCAGGAGAATGCTCAAGCATTTAAAAGGTTTATCACATCATAAAACCAAATAGTCTTGCTCCCCACCCCCCTAGACCCTGAAACAAGTGGTATTACAAATTCCTTACCTTTAAGAAAGCTTTGTTGCTCCTTAGGCTCAGTTACTTGAGATTAACTAAGTAGCTGAAATAGTATATTTCTTGACATTTGCCTGAAGCTCAGAGAGAAATAACCCAGGCTGACCTTTCCATGGCAAACTATGTCTTTGCAGCTTCAAGTTATATTATCAAGATACTTTCATTTAGATTCCTGATAGAAAAACGTGCACGTTGCAGCTACATGAAGCACAAAGGAATATTATATACTATAATAGCTGTTGATAACAAGAATGCATTGATGCTTACAGAAAGCTCAGGCAGGGTGTATTGGGAAGTCTAGTTTCTTAAATCCTATATTTGATTCATCAGCAGTGTAAAAGCCCTCCTCCCCTTATTGTCAAATACAATGGGTCTTCATTTGGAAGAGAATCAAGTGATTTTCTATTCATTGGATTGGGTCCATGCTCCTGCAAATAGAAGCGAGCTCATGGAAATAGATTTTCTTTGCTTCACTTTTTGTCAGTAGCCCAAAACACTTTTAAAATCATCATCTGGAATGCTTGGCTTTTGGACTTCCATTCCCCCCTTGTGACAGGGTACAGTTTGTTTAATTCTCTATCTTTCTGCAACCGCCATGTTGCCTTATAACTGTACTAATGGTTCACCAGCTCTCATCAATAGATTTTCAGAGCATAGGAAGGCAATTGGGGAGAGAGTAAGATCCGCTCATTCATGAAAGTTTGGTGGCTGCCCCACATTTCCATTAATCATACCAGATTCTCTACAAACACAAATGGGTCTACTTCACAAGTACACAATAGGAAACTGTATTGGACTTTATATATATTTTACAATACTGTCCTTCTCACAGGTTAACATGCTGTAGGAATTATTGGATGGCCTAATGCAGACTGCATCACTTGTGATCCATGAAGACAAACAAAGCTCACCTGCTACATACTGTGGACTGAAGAAGAAGTCTTTCTGGGCTTGCTGCTCACTGGGACTGCAAAACCAAAACCAAATGGAAAACCGAGAAGGCAACTACTGCTGACTGGTGGGTCAGAAGCAGTAGAAGTCTGACTTTAGATGAGAAGATACTTGTGTTCACATTTCATGTAGCTCTGAGATTTTGGATGCTCCTTTGATTCAGTGACAAGAATCTAAGCTAGAAGCCAGACAGCATATGAAGTACTTGATCAAAACAAGCCTATATTCTGATTGTAGCTCATTGCCACTCCAACTCCCAAAGCAGTAGCTGCCCCTGTAAAGTCACATATACTTTTTCAAAAAGCAGTAGCTTTATTTCCACATTAACTTCAGCCATGTTTTATTTCTGTAATCCTTGCAGTGCCTCAGCAATAGATATTTCATTACAGAGCTTTCTGTTTGCTTTGCATGAAACAAATGGCTACTCTCTGTTCCCCTGTAAGAAACAAGGGTTGTGTAAGATGCTGAATTCAAGTGGTAGTTCAGGGATGGTTGTAGATACTTTCCAAGATGCATCTGTTATTCTGTATCTAATTGTTTGGATACTCTTATGGGCTGGACAGTTTTAGCCACTTCCTAGGATGCATCATGAAACATCAGAAATGTGACATCTGAAACGTCTTGTGGTGAGCTGAAAACTGGATATGGAAGAGAAAACTAAGAAGGAACAGAAAAATATCCCTGAGATGCATACATTGATTTATATATTTACTACTTACAGCTGAGGGAATTTGGAAATAAGAGTACTAAACGCCCATATTATATTCTGATCAATATCTAGTAATTAATTGTATTATGTATTATTTCAATGTTGATTATGGAAATAAATATTACAAAATCCACCAGATTAATATTAATGTTCTTTTATTGTTCCACAAATGTGCAACATTTTGGCTGATATTGCAAAAAAAAAATACTAGCCTCACTTCAAATCAATTAATGATGTATTTATTGAGAGTTAATATAGAGTTTGAGGGGAAGGGCAGAGCAGTGCAAAGAATTCTGGTCTGATTGGCTGGGGCAGCACTGTTGGCATGGGCCAACTGTGTTGAAGGGTGAGGAAGATGACCAATAGACTGGGAAAGATCATGGAGGTCATGGGGGCACAGGATTCAACACCTGGACATCTCACAATATTTGAAGGCTCTGTTTTAGACAGACAGCATTCCCTTGTCCCCTTGAGGCATGAACAGCTGGCTCCACGGGGTGTGGCATGGCTTGTGGACTTGGGAAGCATTGGCAGAAGCCAGGTTAAGGATGCCTGGCTCTTGCGGTGTTATCAGCATAGGGCTGGATCCACATTAGGAAAACCAGCCTGTGTACCTGATTTTCTATGTGTGGGGATCTTGGGGTGAGTGTTCCGTACTCCAAAGGTTGAGAGTGTTTGTGTTTATTGGGAGGTTGCCTTGAGGAGATTCATTGTCCTTAGTGCTCTCTCCCCTCCCCTAGGCATTGGGACTCCAAGTATTCCATTTGTCCTTAGTGAAATTAGCATGAAAATTAAATTATATTGGGTAGGTTATATAGCATTGTGATATGGATATGATACCTTGTTGGCTGGAATCACTACAGGAACAATGAGATAAGAAAAAGCGATTCCCAAACAGCTAGGGAAAGAAAAACAGTGACTTGAGAACAAAGAGTTGCAATAATGTAGGATTTATGGGGATTTCAGACCAGGAGAGGTGACCAACATCCATATATTTTAGGTGAAAAACAAACCATGGAAACATGTGTATCAACCTTAGTTTTCTTTAAGTCTGAAGAGGCATTTTATTTAATATCATATTGTATCTGTATGTATCATTTCTAGGCTAATATAAAAGGCCAAAAGATCATTCAGATTTAAATTCTCTAAGTATTCTGTTTTCTGCTGAATTACTATGTTATGTTTTTTTTCCCCAGTACAAAATTGCCTATGTATCACAATCGTAGATTCCAGAATGTATGCCATTGACCTTTCATTAATATTAATCTTAGAAAGGGAAAGTCGCATTTTATGAGCAGTTGCAGCGTATGCTTGCAAGCAGCCTTGGTGGAATAGTAAAAATTAAAAATGTATGAAGCAGCATTGTGGATACCATGTACTTTGTGTATACACCAAAGTTCCATCAAGGTTTCCCTAGTTCAATAAAAATAAATCAATGTTCGGTAAGGGTAGAAAAAGCACCAGAAAAGCAACACTTCTGAGCAATACTTCTATGCTCTGTATGAAGTGAATACTTCCATCAATTGGTGTGTGATTGCAAAAAGAAACACAGTGAAAGTTAGACCTGTTCAATTGTTGGAGGATCCAGAGCGTTCAAAACTTTGCTTCTGCATCCTCACATTAAGCAGAATGTCTAAGCAACAGATGGACTAGTTATATTCATAAAGTTGTCAGGGGGGGTCAACTCTGGGGGAAAACATAATAAAAAGAAATAAATATATCAAGATTGGAGAGTAATAGACTGATGTATCCCCAACTGTAGAAAGGGGAATAATTAACCGTGACTATGTCACCATGTTCCAACTGCTTCCCCCAAGCATATATTCCAATCTCTCATTCCAAATTAGATTACACTGTAGTATTCATTGCATTGCATTACAACCTACTCTTCTATTATTCCATATAAGAAATAAAATAAAGATGATTTGTGGCCCTCAGGTAGACATGGAAAAGTAACAATGAGTGTGGGTTTCTCCTTGTCTTTCCAGTCCTCAGGAGAGACAGGGAGTTGTCCCCTTCCAAAGTGCCAGTGTTGGCTTCCATTTCCCAAACTGGGGGTCCATAGGACCTCAGAATTGAGACGGAATGAAGTTGTTTCCATTTTATTTGTTTGTTTAAAACATCTTTTACCCACCTTTGTCCGATGTGAAACTCAAGGCAGCATACAATATAAATAAAACATTATAAAATGTATTAACAACAATTACATAATCCATACAAAGGCACAATTTAAAAATCCTCTTAATCCTTCTGCCCTTTACAGAAATGTATTGCACTACCTGGGCCCATTATGCACGGCCGCCGAAACTGCGATTTCGGGTCACATGGAAAACGCGGAGGGGGAAGACGCGACGCACACCGGTTATGCACGGGGCGGGGCGCGACGGCGGCAAAACCCAGAGTAACCGATTATGCACACGGCGATCCGGGCGTCACTTCTGGTTGTGCCCCAGTCACCCGGAAGCTGCGCTTTCTTCCATGTTTTGCAAACACGGCTTTTTCGGCGGCATGCACCGAAGCTGCGGCTGGTTGCAGCCGACACCGTGCGTTATCGGTGATTTTAGTCGCCGCCATTCCACCCCGAATGCGCGCTAAAACCCCCGTGCATAATGGGTCCTGGAGGCTTATCATTGCTTCCTTCCTCACTTGTGTTGCCAGCTAGGCTCTGCTGGTGATCTAGCAGGACCATTGGAGCTTGTCAAGAGATCAGGATCACTCATGGCTGGTCCTTCATCTGGCCCCTTCTCTTCCCATCTATGAGCCATGCCATCATCTCTCAGCAGCTGAGGTGTAGCTTTATAGCTCCTTTCCTCATCTATAAGTTTACTCAGCTGTTGGGCAACATTTTGGAGGCTTTCCTGCCACTTCTCCAGATTGCCTGGGCCCTGCCTACCAGCAGTTGGCATGACACAATGAATGACCAGGGTGTCCTATGGGGTGATGAGTCCAGGTTGGGGCCAGGGTCAGACAATTAACACAATTAAAAATTTCTAAAAAGTAATGTCATGAATATGGTCAGAATAGACCTCTGTGTTTGTGGGTAATTTTCCCCCTCATCTTCTCTTGCTATCATTTCCAAAATCCTTCCATTTTCATTTAAATGACTTGAGATAAAGGTTGGGTTAATCCTCAGGGTTTCTCATACGCATACGTATATCCCCTTGACTCCTCTTGATATCATAAACTAAAGCATTAGTAAAATCACAAAACAGATACAATGTCCATCAACATAGTTTATAGTAACACCAATCTTAATTAAATATTGTTTTCCTCTAAGAGTAAAATGTCAGTGGGGATTTCTTCTGTTCTTGCTGCTTCT
Source organism: Paroedura picta (assembly GCF_049243985.1). NCBI lineage: Eukaryota > Metazoa > Chordata > Lepidosauria > Squamata > Gekkonidae > Paroedura > Paroedura picta. Next base: position 80,647,282 of record NC_135374.1, on the reverse strand, counting down.
CTTTACATTTCACAGAGCAAAATAACAGAAGCCTTTTGTCTTTTATGTTTTCACTGCAGCAGTGTAAATCTTCTTGTTATCAGCTACATGAAGTTGTTTGATTGTCTCATTCAAGCAATCTCAGAAGCAGCAACATGAACATAAACCAGTAGCCCAAGGCCATAAATAACTCAGTTTTCTGGCACAGATAAATTAGCATAACCATTGTCCTTGGTAATGTTCAAAGACGTCTAATCATAGCATTTTTTTTAGGCAGATCAAAATCACTTACAGCTTTCTTTTCCCTCCACCTTTTTCTTTTATCTTTCCTAGTAAATTTTACTCCTCAAGAAAGATGCTGTATCAACATCTTGGAACACAATTTTATTTTTAATCAAAAGATAAAATACATCATGATATGGCAATTTTCTGTAACATATCTCGTCTTAACTTTCATCACTACTATGGATGCTTGTCTAAGCAGAAGGGTGTAATTTGATTACAGCCAAAAATCTGAATTGTGTCAACTCGCTCGGTTTTCATGCTAATCATCTGCATCTTTTGCAGGACAACTTATGACTGGCCAAAACCACTCCAACCACTGTCAGTCCTCATTTTTGTAGTCCTATGCAAGCCACAAAAAATGAAACTCTTGGCTGGACCCAGTGTATAGTTGATGAGCTGTGTTGATTGGTCTGGTCCAGTCAGGCTCTTCTTTTCTTATGAGGATAGACACACCAATGCCTTCTAGACATGTTGAGTAAAGTGAACTATGGCTAGGTGGCAGCATCAGTGAAAGGACCAGGCCCCTCTGCCTTGTGCATTGCCCCTCCCCAGGCTACTGGCTGGTCACTGTGTAAAACAGGATGCTGATATCATGCAGGATGATTAGTATCAAAGATCCATAAAGGTAACATCTTATAAAATGGGGTCATTTATAAGATGTCACCTTTATGGATCTTTGATACTAATAGAACCAAATTATATGACTTAAAATATAAAATATAAGGTATATAAAATATAAGAATTAGATAGTGGGTTGAAGACTTTGTTTGTATCCCTGGAAAAAAAACAATTCAGAAATAAGTTTACTGAGGAAGTAAAATACGAAAACGAGGTTTTATACCTAGGAACTCGTTCTGAATAAGACGTTTTGCCATCGCCAGCTTGGAAATTTCTTTCTGTTTATTTATCTTTGGCTGATGGGTCATCTCTGCTTGAAATTTTCTGTGGGCAGGGAACATATGTCCCAAACTAACATGGCAATGTAGGACATACTTTCATGGGAGGCTTGGGCACAAGAAGGGTTCATTACCTGCCTAATTTCTGAGCATACTATGTTTTAAATTCTCTGTCTCTACTTTTTAGAATTTGGAAGTAGCCCAATAGTTACATGTCAGACTGCTGTAGTTGTGTATTGCTTGTCCCTTAGTATATTTAGAATATTGTTGCTAAAATCTAGGGCAGAAATATTTTCAGTTCTTATACAAGTGTTGTGCTTCTATTATTCAAAGGCAGTACTAGAGGCAACCTCAGAACCACTATTGATTTTGATGTGTATGTTGTGAAAATGCCCTTTATTTATCAAAACCTGCCCAGACTGCACATTGATAGAAGAAAACTGGCTTTAAAAAAATTACAAACTTTAACATTCATGAAATAAGAGAAATATTGTTCTTTCATAATTCATGACTATTTTTATTATGGATTTTTCTCCCTGTATACTAGCAAGGAATGTACTTTTGTAAATTATTTTAACAGAGCTTCATATGAATGGCTGTGTTTTTAAAAGTAGTATAATGCATTTCCCCATTCAAAGTTTGTTCAAGTGCCAGGTTATATCCAGACCTCCAAACTGCATTAAGTAGCTAAAAGCATTTTCATTCTCAGGTACTCTGTAGTTGCTACAGCTCAGACTTTGCTAATGCTGCTTTAAAATATTGAATCCTATCTCGACATATTGATTTAACCATACTCTCTCTCTCTCTCTCTCTCTCTCTCTCTCTCTCTCTCTCTCTCTCTCTCTCTCTCTCTCTCCTTCCTTCCTTCCTTCCTTCCTTCCTTCCTTGTTCGCTGTCATAATATAACATGCTTGTAGAATTACAATAGGCTACACTGTAAACTGTAAACTGAAATACTTTGGCCACCTCATGAGGAGGAAGGACTCCCTGGAGAAGAGCCTAATGCTGGGAGTGATTGAGGGCAAAAGAAGAAGGGGACGACAGAGAATGAGGTGGCTGGATGGAGTCACTGAAGCAGTCAGTGCAAACTTAAATGGACTTTGAGGAATGGTAGAGGACATGAAGGCCTGGAGGATCATTGTCCATTGGGTCGCAATGGGTCGGACAGGACTTCGCACCTAACAACAACGACCACATACTGTAAAAGCAGCAAGTAAAATAGCACAAGTTCCTTTCACCCCGATGCCAAACTAATAATATTTATCAGTTGAGTAATTGGATTATCCCTCTCACAAATCTTTAAAACATGCTACATTTATTCAAATAATAATACTGATGTATCAACTTGTTACTCAAGTGTCAAGATACACCTTGTTACTGAACAATTTTGCATTGTGGGTTGTAAGTTGATATGCAAAATTGCCAGTTTATCGGCTGACTTCCTCAACAGTAGTAAGATCTGACACCTTATGCATTTTGATTTAACCTAATCTCAAATTCTCTGCTTTACTGGTCCACATGCCTGTTTGAGCTCATCTGTGATTGTAGTTAAGTCCAACTGGTACAATATGTTGGGGGTTGATTCTTATCAGGTACTAGCTGGAGAATGCATATTGCAACCATTCTGCAGTCACTCCATTGGCTGCCCATCAGTTACTGGGTTCAGTTCAAGGTACTGGCTACCACAGACAGTCCCTTATGACCTCAGATCCTCATGTCTACAGTACCATCTCCCTCACTATGGTCTGCTACATGAGGACTGCCTCACCAGCTATGCTCTGCCATGACAGATTTGCTCAACTCAGGAGGGCATTCTTGAGCAATGCAAATAAGTAAGATCAACAATCGTCCACATGGACTGTGCTATGTAAATAAGCAAATGAGCTTTCCAAATGGCCATTCTTTCTACATAAGAATATGCTGATGTTCCCACCTATCTCCTTGATACTACTTCCCCCAGAGAATACGTCAGATCAGAACTTTTCTGATGCCAATTTCTTTCATCCTGTACTAGTCTTTGAGAATTTGTTATGAAAATACCCTTCTTCTTGGAAGGTGTGTCATCTGCATCCCTTTCATAGACTTTATTTATTTGATTTTATGCTGATTTTATACTCACAACATCCATTGTCTTGGGGCAGTGAACAATATGACCAGCATTGACTACAATAAAATTCATAATAATTAGGTAAAATCAACTGTTAACAGTTAAAACAACAAAATGGAATATGGAACACTGTGTACCAATTGTTTCCTAGATTCTTCATGAAACACAGCATTCCATATTCTTCTAAATCTATCAGTTAAATGCAACAAATGAAATCAAGTGATCTTTCCTAAATTATAGCCAACAATAAGGAAGGCTAAAATAGAAATAATTTCCATAGTGAATAAAACACTGCATAGTTTTTTGTATAACTTTTCAACTTCACAAAATATGAATCAGGCTATTTTTCTAAATGAAGTTTTTAATCTATTTTGCATACCAGTTTATCAGAGATGCTGATGTAAACTATATTTTATTGTCTTGGATTTGCATTATTTTGCTTTCAGAATTTACTGGCCTGTAATGTGCAGTGCATTATTACTTTGCAAACGTTAAAGTGTTGGGGCAGCTCTTTTATGGTTTCTTGTATTGATAAACATTCACTACAGATGCTTTATATTTTAATGATGATTTAATGATGGCCATAATTGTTGGCATGTCCTAAATTTTTGCACCATCATGTGTCTTTTGCTTGGATAATTAAATGAGATACCCATACACTTAGTGACAAAACTTCCAGTGTTTGAGGCCAAAGTGAACTTAATTCTGTTCCACCCACTACCAGTTGAGCATCCTCCTGTTGTTTGCACCCAGTGGCTTAGATGTCTGTGTGATGGCGGCAGGCCTAGGAACAGCTGCATCTAGGACATCTGTGTTGTGCATGGCTGTATAGATCCTCTAGGTTGAGGAGGCATGGCTGAGATTTGTGCCATGGAATGACAGTTTTGGTGGTGGGTTTCTATGAGGTCAGAAGTCCCTGACACAGGCAGAGAGCATGCAGGGCAGCTTGAAGCATTATGTATTCCAGTTGGTCTCAGGAGGACAGCATATCACACAAGGTGTTGACAGGATCAAGGAACATGTTCTGGCTTCAGGAAAGAGCAGGGAAATCTGCAGGTTTTTAAAGTGGCATGCAGCAGCGTGGACAGCTCCCTGGGGGAGGTTTCTCAGCTCTCCAGTTCCTGTCTGACACCATGTGGATGTATCTGGTTTCTATTCCTGATCTGGTGGACAGCTCCAACTTCACTTGATCATGGCTGCCTGCCTGTTCCTTTATACCTGCTGACCAAGGACAAAACTAGACACAATAAGGTCCTCGTGTTCACCATAAAGACACCACTGAGGTTTTAAAGCCATTTAAAAATGCAATGAGGGCCCGATTCTGATTTGGTCCTCAGTGCAACAGGATGAGTTGCTCTTATTTCCCACCCTCCACCCCCTGCCGCCATGTGCTTCTTTAGGTACTGAAAGAGCCATGTTAAGGCGGCCACTTTGGCACTGGATAAGGCCTGGGGAATGTGTGTCAGACTGCCATGTTGTGTGGATAATCAGGACTGGTCTCTCATAGCATTTAAAAATCACTTTTAAATGGCCCTGGCATCTATGAAGATGGTTGTCACATCTAGTCTGGCCCCAGGTGAAAAGTCAGGCATTAGCAGATTAGTTGCCAGTCAGATTTAAAAAACAGGTTGTGATGGTAGAGTCTGCTAACAAGAGGCAATGAAAGGTTTGAAGCTTCTTTGGCCAGGAAATGTATGAAGTGGTGCCAGGCATGAAGTCAGAATTAAGTCAAGATGTCCCTATTCATACATCACATGAAACCTGCAAATTTTTGTTTACCCTAGCTTTGTTTATCCGACCTTACCATAGCTAGCCATGGTTAATAGGTGGCCTGTGTTCAGATAATTAACAATAACTTGTTTAATTAAACCATGGTTTTTCACTACATCTTACCAGCTCCATAGTGCAAATAAACTCTCACTCTTTCTGTACTTAATCTAAATACCAAAGAACAAAATCCATTCCCACTCATTGCTATCACCAAAGCTCTTAGACTATTGCCCTTTGGTGAATTCCTGTAGATTTGTCACTCTTTAAATTAGTAGCAATAACCAAGCCTTTAAAGAATTGTATAATTACAGCCACATGTTCACTACAATGGGAATTCCCAGCTGTTGGCATTAGTCTAATACAGGCATTCCCATGGTGGCATTTTCATCTTATGTTAAGCTTGCTATTAATTAGCAGATCCAAACCAAGGATTAGTCCATCTGGCCCATGTGTTTCAGGAAAAGCAGAGTGAAATATTTGCATTCATGCTGTCTTGAAGTGTCTGTAGTCTCCACTGAGATGTGTTCTTTGAACCCAAGTTAGAAGTCAGCATAGATTTCTGTTGTAAGAGTGTGCACTGATTGTGAAGAATGATTACTGTGGGTTTTACATAGCAATCTTGAAACAGATGCACAGCCTGCTGCTGAAGCAGCATCTGTTTAAGCAGCGTACGGATTTCATTGTGAATATTTTCTGATGTTATGATTGCCTTTAAGAAAAATCCTTTATTCCCTGAGACTATATAATAAAAACACTAACTTAATTATGATTATGTTTAGCCATATTTGTATGTTAAACTAAAAACTTTGGTTTCCCAAGAGAAAAGGCTAGAATGTCACAAATACAGCAAAAGTGCCTATGGGAGTAGCTCGATTTGCAATGTTTGTGATAGATGGCTATTTCTAATTGTGTCTTTTGCATCTATTGTGTACCAGCTATATTTTGCAGTTTTTCTTACTTCTAGGTAGTCATTGGAGACGAATGAGCCAGCTATCTAGAAGTTATAGTCTTTGGATATATTCATTCATGTTACTTATAGTCCACCTTTCTCATTGACACTCAAGATGGATTAGAGAGTGTAAGTCAATGGAATCAGTTGGATGACCCTTCTAATAAGCAATGTAATAGGACTGGGATTACAGACACTTGAAACAAAATTTTTAGGCATGGTATATTAAACAATGTCAAAAAAGGCATTTGCTATATAATATATACCATATGCTGCGGTATGAACCAAGGCCCTATGATTAAAATGCATTCCTGAACCATTCCCTTATAATATAGGCATATTTCTATTATAAAATGTTACCTGGAAAAATTCAGTTTTAAATAGTTAGCTGAATGATGAAATCATGAGAGTCTTGCTGCCCCCCTCAGGCAGGTTGAACCACAAAGTGGGTGCCACAAAAGAGAGTACATGAGTATGGGCCGTGGTTGATCTTACCCATTTGCAGGTTGGCACAAGCAAGATCCTGCTCAAAGGAGTGAACCTGTTTTGATAGACCATAGAAAGCAGAAAGTGGTCCTGCAGATTTGAGGCCATGAAGGGATTTGTATGTGACAGCCAGCACACAGTATCCAATAAGCAGCCAATAGAGTCTTCCCAAGCAGCATTTCCTCCCATCTCATTAGGAGTCATTTTCATTTTGTTTGTATAGCCTTGGCAGTTAGGCATTAAGCTCAACACTTGTACTGTGATGCCATGGGACTAGAATGATATAGAGCTTGGTGCTATCATCCTTTTGATAGTATCCAATTTCAAAACTGCCAATGATTTCCTCTTATATAAATGTTTCATAAATTTTTCATAGCATGGATTGCATCCTGTGGTCCCCTACAGCAGTGGTCCCCAACCTTTTTATCACCGGGGACCACTCAACGCCGGGGACCACTCAATGCCTTTTACTGAGGCCCGGTGTGGGGGGGGGTAGTTTACTCCTCTACTCTCAACCACTGCCCTAACACTCTCTGATTGCTATGGTAATGTTTAAACATCCCTTCAAAATAAGATACAGACATGCCACAATAATTAAGTGTGTTGTAAAGAGTTGGGGGGGATGAAGTAAAGGGCTGGGGGGGGGGGGAGAAGGCATCCTTCGGGGCCCACCTCCAATTAATCGAAGGACCACATGTGGTCCGCGGCCCACAGGTTGGGGATCGCTACCCTACAGGACAAATCCCACACTGATCATAACTGGTGTCCGATAACAACCCTTTGTGTCTGGTCCCTTAGGAATGACTTAAACCAAATCAAAGTACATTCCCAGGTACTTAAACATAAATGATTAGCAAACACTATCCCTGTGAAATGATCCTGATTGTTCCATGAAAAATTAAAGGCCAGTGTAGTGTAGCACAGGATAGTTGGACTAGGCCTTGGTTCAAATCTAAACTTGCCACAAAACTTAATGGATGACGTGACCTGAGACTGCTCATTTTCACTCAGTCACAAGGTTTTTGCAAGAATAAAATGGAAGAGAAGCAAGGTATATTTGCTGGAGAAAGGTTGGGATAAATGGCAACATAAATCAAATCTCACTCTGCTGCTACTGTCCTAATATATTTTATTTAGAAACTAGAAATCCTGTTGTAACTGATACAACAGGTGCTAGAAGGGGGGAGGGGGAGGCCTCCCTGTTCCATTGGGGCAGGAATCCCTCCAGGCACCTCAGTGAGGAAGGAAGGAAGGAAGGAAGGAAGGAAGGAAGGAAGGAAGGAAGGAAGGAAGGAAGGAAGGAAGGAAGGAAGGAGGAATTAATGGATAAAAATAAGGAAGGTAGAGGAGAAAGTAAGACCTCCGTCCCTCACCCCCACCCCACCCCACAGGATTGGGCTGGTGCAGCCTGGGGAAAGCTTGGGAGGGCATGCCAGCCAGCCTTCACCCCTCCATTCTCTAGGGTGCCTGGAACAGGCTCAGCTGGCCAGCAAGGCTGCCCCAAGGAGATGAGCCATTTTAGTAAGTGAGGGAAGGCTTGAAGGGGAGGACAGCACCCTCCTGGCCCCAGGAACCATGGCAGCCAGCTCCCCCGGCCAGCCGGCCCCAACTTACAAAGAAGGTGGAGTGGACTGGAGCTAACTTGGGTGCCCTAGATAGCAGACAGGGGCAAACTGACGAGCCTACCAGATTGCCCCTGGCTGGGCTAGGTGGGCAGCCATGTCTGGAAGTAGTTCTGCATTGGTGGAAAGTCAAGGTGGGCAGGGCCAGTCCAAAGATCACTCTCCACCCACCTATGCCTTAGCTTTTTATTTATACCGCAAAGTGATTCCAGATTCTTATGGCATTTTTCTCCCAAATGGGAAACCAAAAGCAGTTTATAACATTGTTCTCCCCTTCTCCAGGTTAACGTCACAACCAGCTTGTTAGGTGGGTATATATGAGTGTCTGATGTCAGGTATTCCAGGGAGCTTCCATGAACAAGTAGGTATCCATACCCAGGTCTCTCAGATACAAGCCTGTCATCCCACAAAGACAAGTTTTTTTAAAGAATAGAATAATGGCATGTCATAAATGAAAAAAAAACTTTTGACTTATATGCCGCTTTTCTCTACCCAAAGGAGTCTCAAAGCAGTTTACAGTCACCTTCCTTTTCCTCTCCCCACAACAGACACCTCTCAGGTGGGTGAGGCTGAGAGAGCCCTGATATTACTGCTCGGTCAGAACAGCTTTATCAGCGCCATGGTGAGCCCAAGGTCCCCCAGCTGGTTGCATGTGGGGGAGTGCAGAATCAAACCCAGCTTGCCAGATTAGAAGTCCACACTCTTAATCACTACACCAAACCAGCTATCGGGATGAAAGAGTGCTTGGGAGTTAAAGAGAGCCAGCTTGGTATAGTGGTTAGGAATGCGGACTTCTAATCTGGTGAGCCAGGACCTTGAGCTTGCCACAGCACTGATAAAGCTCTTCTGACCAAGCAGTAATATCAGGGCTCTCTCAGCCTTACATACCTCATAGGGTGTCCGTTGTGGGGAGAGGAAAGGGAAAGGCGATTGTAAGCCACTTTGAGACTCCTTCAGGTAGAGAAGAGTGGCATGTAAGAACTAAGTCTCCTCCTCCTCCTTCTCTTCCTCCTCCTCCTAATAGTCCAACCTCTAGATGTTGAGGAAGAGGACCAGCAGCACAGGATAATGAAGCTTATGGAGAAAGATGGGATTAAATAAGACTGCTCATTTATTATGTGCAATGTGGCATCACTTCAGAGGAACCAGCTGAGGGGTGGGATGCAGTGCAGCAGCTGGGCAACAAGCCAGTTCCCAGCATCATTTTAATTGCAGATGAAATAATAATTATTTGTGATAGCTTGCTAATCAGGGAAACCATGGAAAAGGCTGATGACAAGCGCTATCAAGGTAATTAAGGTGAAGCATTGCATTTGCATAAATTTACACTTTGATCATTGTTCACAAGCCGCCCTTCTCTCCAAAATGGAGTCAGTGGGCTTCAAAGGGAGCAGTACATCAAAGTCCAAGAAGGCAGCAACTGCAAAATATCAATGGTTGGAAAATTCATATCCACCTTCCACAGGCAATTACCTAAAAAAATGTTGTGCTTAATCAAAAGATCATGCTCAACTTAGTTGTTTCCATTAGTAAATATTCTTAATTAACATATGCTTTCCCACTTATGGGTCTTTAATTAAGCCTTGAAATGCACTTAATCTGAGGCACTTGGGGAGGGGGGGAAAGAAAGTATTTCATTATATTCCTCCTGCCTACAGCTGAAGTCTATTTGCTGCATAAAAAGCGGGTGAAACGAAAGACAGAGTTCCTAGTGTCATTTTCATCATGATTGTGAGATGTTGTCTTTAAGGGTTTTTATAGTAGCTACATCTGTTCCGGCAGCGACATATTGAAATGGCAATCATATGGCACACAAGCTTAGTATCAGCTACCAAACAATTTCCCTCTCCCTCCCTTCCCTTCACCTACTCACATTCCTCTCTTCCAGCTCTGAGGATTCATAGAGAAAATATGTGTAATACTTATGCCCAAATTTCTTTGCCAGACCATTATTCTGCATGAGCCAGAGTGTTTAGGAAAATAATGTTGCATATCCTTAACTGGTATTTTTGAAAGGATGCATAAGGAAGAAGCAATGAAATAATGCACATTACCATTTTTTCTTTATTGTTTCATAGGATCACCTCTAGCCACATTCCACCTCTCTGGTCCAACTAGCAGCGCTTCTGACAATTCCAGTTCCAAAATTAGACCATGAGGGTTATACCATAAAGTTCAGCCCGTTTAGTTCATTCCTTTGTCTCTCCTAGGCTTGCCATATTGTCTGATTGGCCACATTTTACCCAGACTCTACACATGCCACCTTGGGCCTTGGCTGGCTGCTTAAAAAAGGAACTAGCAAAATTGTCACTCACCAAAGGCCTCAGTTGAGCTAGAAAAGCCTTGATGAATTTTGAAGTGAGAAGAGTGCAGAAGGGTTATGCCTCATTTCATGTAATTAAGATGGCATTGAAGGATGTTTCTTCACAAGAACAAGCAGAATGGGTTGGATCTTTTTGCCAAATCTCATCTCATCCTGTCGTCACTGCATCTTCTCCCTACCCCCATACTCTAACCCCAGAACTGCTTTTTGGTGGTCAAAAATATTCCTTCACCCTCTTGGTTGGTGGAAAAGCTGGAAGCTGAAAGGAACAAACATGTCTGTAATTTAAATAAACGCTACGCAATACTCAGGTTAGTATTGCTACGCAATACTCAGGTTAGTCATAGAATTTTTTTAAAAGAACATTGTGTACTTATAAGCATGTAATAGTGTACCAAGAATACAATTTCTCAAACAAGATTTTAAAAATTACGGCTGTGAATTTTTGTGTGATGTTTTCTTCAAGCCCAGTCTCCAATACTCACTTTGCAACTATTGCAGGAATATGGTAAAGTATGGGAAGAATATTTCAGGGGTTTCTCATTTCTCAAAATGAGACAACAACATATGATGTACAAAGTGTTCCTTACACCTTCTGTTATTTAAGTTTATAAATAAAAATCAAACACTTATCGTTCCAAGAACATTAAAAGGTGACCTTTTGTACTGTTCCCTTCAAAAGATTTGGTTGCTAAGTTAGGCTGTTCCAGAAGGCTCCTTGGTTGGCAGCACATGTTCTGTAGGCTTGAGGTCTTGCTGCTCAAATCCAATGAGCAGCAGTCATCTCACAGAAGCTACCCCCCTTTCTTAACACACATACACAAACATCCTGCCATCCTGCTAATGTAACCAGGCATGACACAAATGTCATGATTCATCAAATTGACAATATCTGGAGAGGAACAGCTTGTGAAAAGCTGTTGCTGCAAGTTAAAGACACATCATTTTTCATTTAAAGCTGACTTGTGGAAATGTCACTTTAAAAGCACTCTTTCCACCACTCTTCTGGTTTATGTTCAGCATCTCTTGAGACTTGCCCATTTGATTCCATGATAAAGAAACGACAGGGGAGGGTATTTCATTGGTTCAACCATGAGCTCTTGGGAGTTCATGGGTACTTGTCAACCAGTGATGTGAAACCCCCCCCAGGAGGAATTCCATCATCAAGTCAATTTCTGTGGCAAAAGGGAAACTGTCAAGAATCCATTTGTCCTTCATCGTTCAAGCTCTTGAAGTAATATGATGCCTTTACAAACCCTTAATATGCTTATCTGGCATGGTGATGTTGTTCACAATGTCACTGCATAATGGGCTGTATAGTCTAGAAGTCTCATAAAATGAAGAAACAAAGGGGGCTGCACCAAGGCAAAACGTGTATGGGAACAGAATGAAAAAGAATTTTAAAAGATGCTCCCCTGATGAAACTGCATGCAAAACATGCAGGAGTTGTATAATAATAATTCCATTTCCCTCTGCACCATTGTGTTTCTTCTTCATTTAGAACTCTCAGACAATAGACCATTTCCTTGATGACTATGGAACAGACCTAAAAATAGTATTACATTATCTTACAAATATAACAGTCCATTTAAGAGTCCCAGACTTCCTCAGCAAACCCTAATTTTCATCCTGAATTTCATTCTAGGCACAATTTGGTTGCAACTACAGATATGAGTTATCTCACACTACTCCAGTAGGTGGTGGAAAGTGCTGACTTAGTGATTCCACTGGAATTTCAGGTCAAAAGATAAACAGAGGTGTTTGTAATTTCCTACTTCTGTAGAGCAATCCTGAACTTCCTTGGTGGTCCATCCAAGTACCCCACTTAAAAGGAAAGTGCACGAACCAACTCACAAGCCAAAATTTGACCACAGGAACCAATGTTCAAGGATAGAGTACTGCCCAAATATTTACTGAACTTTTGGCTGGTTTAGTTGTTCAGGGCTAGCCATTTAAACAGCTAAGTGGTATGGGGTCTGCTGTTCAGCTGTTAGGTTTAAGTGACTTACAGCTGTTTAACTTTTGGTTTTGCTCCCTACCCTGGACTGGTTGATTTCAGGAGGGGTGATGATGATGATGTTATCCGTTCAATCGTGTCCGACCCTTGGCGATTCTATAGGAAAGTCTTTGCCGTGCAACCCTGTCTCTGACTGCTTCTTTAAGTTGGTTCATGGACATCCCTGTATCGGCTTTGATTATGTTGAGACAGCGGATCCTTTGGCAACCATGTTTCCTTTTGCTGCTGACCATGCTGAGCATTAATGATTTTTCTAGTGAGCTTGATCGCATGATGAGTCCAAAGTAAGTGAGCTTTAGCCGTAATATCTTCCCTTCTAATGACATAGTTAGTTTGCTCCTCTCTAAAACTATCTTGTTGGTAACTTTGGCTGTCCATGGTATTCACAGCATTCGTCTCCAACACCATACTTCAAAAGCATCTATTCTCCTCTAGTCTTCCTTCTTCAGGGTCCAGCTTTTGCATCCATAGGTTGTTATAGGGAAGACAATGTGGTTGACTTGCCGGATCCCTCTATTGTAGGAGCTCTCCCATCTCCAGAAGGAATGACACATCCTCTGTGTTTGAGTCTGAATTTAGGGCAAACATGCTTTTAATATGGAAAATTCCCAAGTCATTAAAAAAAAGACTCAGAGAATTCAGCAGTGCATGACAATCTCAAAAGGTTAAAATGAGAAAAGTGTATCTGTGCAGCAGCCACAGTAATGTATTTACTCAGTATGGAAAATGGAGTCCCACAAAAGTAAACTTACAGGGTGAGGCAGTGTATTATGTCTGTGTGTGCATGTGTTCACATACATGTATATGTGTGCCTGCTTTGCATTGGGGGGGGGGGTTGTTACCCACACCAAGCAAAACTGGAAGAGTAGGCTAAAATATATTACATCATCATCATCAAAATGTGGCAAGGTAGCTAACCCATATGAACATCCTGCCTTTCTTCATTAAGCAAAATTTTTTTGATTTAAACTGATTAAAACATATTACTGTATCATCCTAGGCTTTATTTTTCATGGCCTCTTTCTTCTGGTAAGTATTATTCCCAACTCCTTGTCCAACTAACAAGATTTTCAGTCTACAATGCTGTCCTAGCAACCAGGTTAAAGTGCTCTCTGCCTCATCTATCTACAGATAACTCGTAATTCCATTTGTGACCTGATGAAGAGAAGTGGTAACACATCAAATTTCAGGTGTTGGGAAGGATTGGAAGCTTGCACAGAAAGCTTGATTGGAAGCTTGCACAGAAAGAGAGAGATAAATACACACACACTCACACTGCACATCCTTGCTGGACATAGAAAACAAGATATTAAAGGCCATTTCCAATAGGTTATCTGCCCAAAATTCACGTAAGGAGAAAATGCCTTTTGATTAGGTGCTTTTGTAAGCTAATTCTCATAACACTGATGACCAGAACTTGCAATCTTATTGTAAGAACTGGTGCTTGGCAGACATTCAGTTGACAATGAGAGAACATCATTAGGCTTATTAGCCACTAAGTGGTGGTGAAAAGTTAAGTGAAAATGGTCTAAAGCTAATTGAAAATGCACCATGTTTTCAGAAACTAGCCCTCCGTTCAGAAATTAAGCCTCCTTACTATATTTCTTTGCATGTGGTCAGATCCAGTTTTCAAGCTGTTGTAATATTCACATCATTGCCCTTTTTTCAATATCCTCCACAACCACCTTGGTGCTTGCCAGTTTCTATGTTTTTGCTTCTGAGCAAGGCCAGTGGTCACTCCAGGAACAAAAGGCACACAGGCAGGAGAGGAAGCAGGACTTCATCTAATTAGTCACGCTAAATGGAGTTGAACCTTTGTCTCACCCATTGCCTGGCCCTGAAATAATTACTCAAGAAGGACACTGAACAATGTGTATTTTTAGCTATCCGTGTCATTAGCTATTAATTATTGTTATTAGCACTTCCACAGGAACCATACCCACATTTGTGTAAGATTCAATTTCATTCAATCTTGGACTAGATGGCCAAGCAGTTGTGATTGTACAGTTCAGATAACCTCTGAATGTTTTCTTCATTCCAAATGAATCTGCCTCTCTACCTGGAGTCCTTCCTTTTAAATTTTATTTGGAATTGTTACAGTGACCATGAACCACCCCCTCCTTGCTCTTTAACAAATCAGGATACCATCTGGTCGTCATTACCTTTGCTTGCTTCTTTTCTTTCAAATTTGGGGCGGACGTTGAGTTGTTTTTACGATTAGCAACTTGACATGTAACTGGGAATCCAGTTCTTTCCCCAAGTGTGTTTTGTATGAACCCAAGAAGCAACATGATTAATGTTTAGGTGCTTGAAGCAACTGGCTGCTTAATGGACATTTAGTCTTGTGTTTCGAGTACTGGGTACTTCTTTAGCTACTTTGGATTTGATAAAATACTATGCCCAAATAATTGCTTTATTGTTATTTATAACTTTTATTTTTGATTTTCCATCTAGATCTGTCTCGGTCTCAGTGTGCCTTCCAGGCTTGTAACAGAATATTATCATTCAGCTGCAGACCCCTTTTGGTAATAATTGGACAGTGGGTCATTCACACAGAGACATTGTTCGGTGCACATGTTTTCTGATGGTACACAGTAACATGCCGGTCAGAAGATGAGGGCCCACATTCAGCTGGTGCTTCGTCATCTGCACTGGTTACCAGTCTGTTTCCGAATCAAATTCAAGGTATTGGTATTGACCTTTAAGGCTATACGCGGCCTGGGTCCAATTGGTTGCTTATGCCCCCTGCAGAGCACTCCACTCTGTGGGTATGAATTTACTGGTTGTCCCAGGCCCACAGGATGTTTGCCTGGCCTCGACCTGGGCCAGGGCCTTTTCAGTCCTGGCCCCAACTTGGTGGAATGAGCTCCCAGAAGCTCTTCCACCAGGCATATGGTTGAGGCCAGGGCAGCTTTCCCACTAATCCATCGGAGGATCCCCTCCAATATTGAGGGGCTTTTCGCACACCTTCAAAATCGCACAATGGTTGCCAATTGAAAACGCTACTGATTTGCCATTATGCACAACGTCGTTGACAATCTGCCACACACCTGAAACCGATCCGCAAAAAGCGCTTCCTTGTAGCGCTTTCAGGGAAATCCCCAAAAGTGGATTCACCCTCCGGAAAGCGCTACACTCCTGCAACCAATCTGCAACACTAGCGGGAAAGTTCTGTGCGTTACCATTGTTGTGGTTTCTACAAAGTCTGGCTCTCTCCTCTGATCTTCCGGCGGAGCGATCGCCATTTTTTTTTCTCCAAGCGAGCGAAGTTCAACCCACCAGCAAGCCTGTTTAGAGGCTTCTTTGGCTTCAGTCCCTCCCCAGAGCTGTTTATTCACTAAGCACAAACAACAGACAAGCCCGTTTGCTGATGTATTTTCCCTTTATTTTTTACACTGTTTTCGGCCGAAAATCGGGCCCGTGAGGGGGGGGGGTTCACTTGGGGGGAGCGTGGCAACGATGAAACGACAGCTCAAACACACCTGCCAGCTGATGGGTCTCTCCGTTGCAACGAATCAACACATATTTGTTGCAATGGGTGTGTTTAAAAAAAAAAAACCTTTCTTAAAGGGAAAGGGGCTGTTTGGGAGCATGCTAACGGCTGCCCATTGGCTGCTTGACGGCCAGGGGCGGGACGAGCTTGGCAATAGCGCTTCCTGTCTAGCGATTTTTGCTGAGACCGGAAGCTTGTGGGAAACGATAGAAACGCAACTGGATTCCACTACAAAGTCAGGTATGCATAATGACGAATTGCACTATTTTAAATGGCGATTTTTCGTTCAGCAAACAATTTGCTACAAGTATCCCGGTGCGGAAAGCCCCTGAGATCTCTAACATCTAGATCATTGTTAGATCTATTGCATTGGTGCCACCCTCTTCTGAATATTATTCTCCCCACCAGGCTGAACTTGGGGGGAAGTCGGGTAAATACGATTAGAATTGTGACCACCATTGCTTATATGTTATATGTGACTTGTTGTTTGATGTAAATAGGGGTTTTTATGGGGATTTTGTTGTGTTTTAACTGTTTATGTTGTAAACCACCCTGAGACCTATTTGGAGAAGGGTGGTCTAAAAATTAAATAATAATAATAATAATAATAATAATAATAATAATAATAATAATAATAATAATAATAATAATAACCATTCACCCGTGAGTTATTATGGCCTGGGTTCACCAGACTGTTGCCATGGATGGAAAGGGGTGCTCCTGGACAAGTGCAAGCCTTCAGGTCCAGGATGAGGGGAGAATCAGAGGTTTGCTGTAGGGGTGGGGAAAATGGCAAAAAACACTCCCCTTTCATGTGCATAAATTCTGTGATAGTGCTAATCCATTTCCTCTACAGATATATTATTTCACAGTTTTATTTATATACTATTAAACAGGGCTCATTTCATCATTTTCTAAGTTGCAAAACCTGAAGTTCTTGATGTCAATCTAGATTGTCATCCACTTTAGAATCTTCATTATCATGAGCAGTTCCTTATGGCTCCTAAATCAGTTCCCATGGTTCCTAAATCTCTGAAAACTGAGGCACAGTGAGATAAAGCAGGGCAAAATATAATGTGAACTAGTGGAGACACATTTAGGAAATTCTCAGAGATTTAGGGGCAGTGCCTGAGGACAGAGTTTAGAGAGGTGAGTGAGCTTATGTTTCTTCTTGATTCAAAAATATACCATAGAGTCCACCCTCTGAAACTGTCATTTCTTCCAGCAGACCTGATTTCTTTTGTCTGGATTCCCTAGAAATCAGTTGTAATTCCAGGAGAACTCCAGGACTCATTGGGGCAGGAATCTCTATTTATGGATTAAAGGTAAAGGTAAAAGTATCCCCTGTGCAAGCACTGAGTCATGTCTAATCCTTGGGGTGACGTCCTCTAGCGTTTTCATGGCAGACTCAATATGGGGTGGTTTGCCAGTGCCTTCCCCAGTCATTACTGTTTACCCCCCAGCTAGCAAGCTGGGTACTCATTTTACCGACTTCGGAAGGATGGAAGGCTGAGTCAACCTTGAGCCAGCTGCTGGGATTAAAGCATCCATAGTATTGCTAGTGCAATCTAAACACTCCCAGCCTCATGGGCAGACCTTTCAGACTGCATGTCTGCTGCCTTACCAATCTGCACCACAAGAGGCTCTATTTATGGATTATTTATACACAAATGTTGCATTCAGTTCTGCTAAGAGATTGGCTTCCATAGTGCTCCAATCAATGTCCCAGTGAGTCTTTAAACATATGTTTGAGGATAAAGCCTGCCAACATTTTCATGATGGAACTGAACCTTTTAACGTCATCTGTTTGCTTTAGGCCAGGGGATGCTCTTGCTTTAAACAGCAAAATGCAGAATGTTCTCAAGCATGCAACTTGGAAAAAGCCAACAATCAGATTAAATGGTTTGTACTAGTATACTGGGTCAGCCAGGAGTGGCGGGCGAAAGAGGCTGCGTGGCTTGTGCAGCCCCCTTTTAAGCCCACCGCCCTGGCCTGCCCCTGGGTACGCGGCATGCGCTTAGGGCCTCCCATGACCCGGGGCACGCACGCCGTGGTCAGGTTCTTTTGTGCTGAGACGGCCCCACCTCCACAATGGCTGCCATGCGACGAGGTGCAGCGGCAGCTCTTATAGAAACAATGCATCCCAACATGTTATATTCTGAGAAAAGAGTGGAAGAACTGTTTGGGGCTGTGTTTTTAAAGGATGCAGTTTTTGTGGCTGAGAAAATCTGAACTTGATTGAGTATGATCCAGTCAATGATTGATGTATCAAACTATGATTGATTTCCAGAAAAGTGTTCAAGGATGTTCTTTGAGGGTTAGGAACCTAGATGTGATAATTTTAGATCCATGTGTTAGAATCAGGTTTCTGCATTTTCCTGCAAAACAATAATGTGGGAGTAATTTAAAGCACAGCCATAGAAGGTAGGAGGGGTGTTGAACCATTTCTGCCATGGGCACTTTCATCTTGAAACAGCTTCATTGTAGCCATTTTTCTCACAGCAGGGTGTGAGATTAGAAATTACCTTTCCTGATAGAGAAATAGCAGGGGGGGAAAAGTGGTTTGGTCAGGAAAAGTACATTGGGGAGTAAAAAATTCATAGCATTTTGCACCTGCCTCTTAAATTTCTCTTGCTTTATAGGAAATCCATATAACCTAAATAATTACCACACACAAGCAACGTAGTTTTAATGCCTAATTCTCCTATTAGGATCAATAGAACTTGAAAATGATATTTTGTCCAGATCTACCAGAACTTGAGGGAATAACAGGGCAGAATAAAAAGGCTCTAGAATCTTTAACCTAGGGCTCATGGTCGAGCAAGAGTGACCATACTGTGGCTCTCCAGATGTCTATTGACTACAATTCCCATGAGCCCCTGGCACAGGAATTGTAATCCATGGACATCTGGGGAGCCACAGTTTGGCCACCCCTGGTAAGAGTCTGACTGACCAACCTCTTTGACCAGGACCAGCCCAGGAGCTGTTTGTTTGCTTTTTGAAATGTTATTGTTGTATTTTGGCATATTGTGAACCAATTTGGGTCCCCTTGGAGAGAGAAGCAGTAAACAAATGATACAGGCAACAAATTAAATATCCCTTTATCGCCCACTGCTAATTTTTACATGTGTTAATAATGTTCAGCCCAATGGAAAATATGAAGAGGAATGTAATAAATGAATTTCCAACTGTTTTTTAAAGTGTTGTTTTAATTAAACCACCTAATCATGTGAGAATCACAATCGAAGAGATGTAAAGTCTTCTAGTCTCAAGATGTGTGTAGAAAAAAATTTCCTCACACATGATTCCAAATGCCTCAGATGAGTCCCACTTAGAACACACAGACTTCAAGGTTCCACAATCAAAATTAAACATTTATGTAAACTGATTATAGCTACAGCTATAGTATGTTTTATTTACAAGGTTTATATCCTGCTTTTCTTTCCCCATCAGGACCACTAAGGTGACAAACAGATTAAAATCACACATATTAAAATCACATTTTAAAAACAATTAAACCCACAAAATACCCAAGCTGAAGCAGACATACAAAAACATAAAAGCAACAAAGGGAACAAATCACTGAGGGGATAACAGAACAAATAAGTCTTCACTTACTGGTAAAGGTAAAGGTAAAGGTATCCCCTGTGCAAGCACCGAGTCAAGTCTGACCCTTGGGGTGACGCCCTCCAACGTTTTCATGGCAGACTCAATATGGGGTGGTTTGCCAGTGCCTTCCCCAGTCATTACCATTTACCCCCCAGCAAGCTGGGTACTCATTTTACCGACCTCGGAAGGATGGAAGGCTGAGTCAACCTTGAGCCGACTGCTGGGATTGAACTCCCAGACTCATGGGCAGAGCTTTCAGACAGCTGCCTTACCACTCTGTGCCACAAGAGGCTCATTCACTTACTGGTGCAAGAGGGCAAAAGAAGGAGACATGAATCTTCTTGAGGAGAGAGTTCCAGAATTTTGGTGCTACAACCAAGAAAGCCATCAATATCTCCTGGGTTCTATGTAGCCTTCATTAATAGTGGATGAATTAGAAACACTGTCAAGGCTACATCCTCTCAGACCCAATCAGCCAGACCCCCATCCAGCAGAGTTCAGTAACCAGGAAGAACAAGGATCATGCAAGAAGTTGGTGGGCCTCAATGCAAAAGACCAGCAGGAACATGAAGGGACAGCCATCAGCAACTGCATTCCTCTTTCCCTTAAATTACTTTAATACTCTTTGGCCATTTCTGCATGGGCGGAAAAGGCCAGGAAGGCTAATCCCATGCTGTGTGGTGGACTGGAACATTAAAAAAAAATTGCAGGATGGTGGGATTGCATCCATATTACTTGCCTGGGATCCTGCTGGACTCTGAGGCCAGACTTTCTCACAGGAAAAATTGATTATGTTGATGTGTCTCCTTGATGGGATGTTGTGCAAGAAAAATGCACTTTGAAAGAGATGCAGGTGCTACCTGGGCACCTCAACATTGCAAGCAAGGCTGTAGTACTGAGTAGGGCATTTAGCCAGGTCCATGTTTGGGTCTCATCACATTCAGTTGAATAGGCTGGTAAATGAAGATTTGAGGGTTCAACAGGAATTTCTGGAAGGTTATAAAAGCGCTGCAACATGGCAGACCCCAATTTCCACAGAGAACTATCTCCAGGTACATTCTGATGCAGTTGGTAGCTTAGAGTTTGGGTTCTGTTATCAAGACCATTGATGTGCACAGCCTGTTGAGTGGGAAGGAATGGGTATTCTCAGAGATCTCACTTTCTGGGAGCTCTTCCCAGTGTTGGTTGCAGTAGTGATGTGGATAGAACTATTCCAGAACTACAAGATGTTATTTTGGTGTGACAATCAGGCAATGGTTCAGAGAGGGTGATGCGCTTGGTGCGCTCACTGGTGCGCATGTGTCTGGAAAATAACGTCACTTTTAGTGCACATTCCTGGGGTCAATAATGAAAGAGTGGATGCCCTGTCTTGGTTCTAGGAACAATGGTTTTGGGCTATAGCTCCTTCAGCGAATCTGACACTGGACCCGTTCCCGGAGGAATTGATGAACCTTGGCAAAGAGCCATCCAACTGGCCTTGACTGGTTCCTTGGATCCAGCAATGCAACCAGCATACTTTGGAACTGTTACAAGTTACTTATAATTTCCTCCCTCATGGAGATGCCTTTCCCACTTTCCACCAGTTGAGGATTCAGTGTCACATTTTTGGTGCTTTTCAGAGCAGTGAGGTTGTTTTGTCATCTAGGGTTGACCCTGGGACATGGGCACTGGATTGCAGGTATGTTTGTTTTAATGGTTGTGAGCTCCATATTCATTAAAGACCATCAAAGATGGATCAACTAGGGTGTGGGGCCCCATAATCCTCACGGAGGTCGGTGGAGAGCTGCTCTGCCCAGTTCAATGCATGAGGACATACCTCCGAGTTTGGCCTGATGTGGAGGGACCACTTTTCATTCATACAGATGGCTCCTGGATTTCCTGATATCAATTGGTAGCAGTAATGAGGGATGGGTTGGCAAGGCTTGGTCTCCTGTCAGAGCAATATGGTATTCACTTGTTCTGGTTGACTGCAAGATGGCAGGATCTGTTCCCATGCTATGCCACACTCTTATATTATAAAATGGCTGTGGCCAACTTTTATGCCAAATAATGTTGTACCAGTGTCCTTATTAAGGCATGACCGATATCTCCTTTCAAGGCTAGCACACCTGAGATTTGGTGAGGGGGCAGTTGCAGCAGCAAGAGATTCAGCACTGGAGAAGGATGCAGGAAGGGAGCCATGAACTCTCAACTCTGGGCATCTCCTGGTGGTGGCAGGCAGCAACACGATAACTGCAAGGGGGGGATTAGGTTCCCTTTATAAGGAGCCACCTGTTGGGGCCTGGCCTCTTTCTCCCTCCTGGAGCCTGGAGTAGCATCCCACCCTCACTCCCTGAGGTTAATTAGTTTGAAACAGTTTCTGGTTCTGTGAATTTCAATTATTGGGGATTGTTAGCATGTAATGTCCCACAACCCCACATTATTATTGGGGATTGTTAGCATGTAATGTCACAGCTAGTGAGTTTTGTTCATGGCAGTCAAGCTTGTGTGCTGGGCTCCCATTTTAGGGGCCCCCATAAGGGGATGTTTGGATGCAGAGCCAACTGGTGGGCTCATATTTCCGGGTGGCAGTGGAAACCCAGTCGAGGCAGATGCTCCATGGGTTCTCACCAAGCTGCCACCTCCTGGAGTCAGCAGGCCTATTATTTCCAGGGATACAGGCTGGTTAGCCAGTGAACCCGTTAAAGGGGGCCTGCTGATGGGCTGCCTTGTGGTTGGCTGACCACAAGAGAGCAGGATCCATTCCGATGCCATATGATGCTCTGCTTAAATAGTGAAATGGTTGTGGCCAATTCTCATGCCAAATGTCCTTATTAAGGCACGACCAATATCTCCTTGCATGGCAAGTCTCTGCTCAAGAAAGCAAAGATGGTGCTATGGCAAGAATTACAGGTAATCAGTGTAGTTATCTCCCATCAGGATGGATTCACTCGAAAGCTTGTGCCTGGTAAAATCTTTGTCGGTCTTAAAGGCGCCACTGGACTCTGATTTTGTTGTGTAGTTATCTGTCATGTAACAAAAACGCAATTAAACAAATAAACTGAAAAACAACAAGAGTCCTTCCCCCTCACAAATGCATCAAATAGCTCCAGTGCAGGGATACAATGCAACAATTAAATGATATTGAGTAAATACTGGTGAATAATAATTTGAATGGACCAAGGAGTCCCAGAACATTTTCTTTGTTGACAGAAGGGAACAGACCAGGTTTTTACCTGACTGATGTTATGCATTCATTCCCATACTAGACTTTAAAATGCTTGAGGATGCTTGATGGAAGTCTTTCTAGTTAGGGGGTAATTTATGCATTATATTGCTGCTGCATAATGAAGCTGTGTTATGAAGGTACAGCAATCTTTTCTGTCTTGCAAAATGCCCTCTGGAAGTGGTGATTTGCATTGGAGAAGAGACAGGAGAAAGAAGAATGTTTAAGATTTCCTTTTCTGTGTTGTTGCTCCCTGAAAAGGTGTCCTCCCCGGTTGTTTTTAAATTTGTTTGATTCTTTGTTGGGTTCTGACCTGAAGGATTAGTATTATCTCCCAGAAGAATGGATGTATTCCACAATAATTATAAACTCATTAATTATTCCAAAGACTTTTTTCTTTCCATGTACAAGGGAGTGGGGGGATATTCAATGGACTTTAAAGTTTGAAAGTGAACCGTCCTGGCAATGGCTTAGGGATAAGATATTCTTCCCCTGCCTCCCACAACCCCACATGTTCATTTCCAGTGATACACCATTCTCCCAGATGCCTGATCTACTTGTGCATTTGGCCTCAGAATATGATTGCAACAGTAATCTGCTTTGTGAGACACAGGCTGATGCGTTTTTCTCTGCGGGAGCAAATTGAGCTTAGTACAAAAAAAGGAAAGGGAAAAAGAGCACCCCACCAAATCCGCTAACAATTATGTCAAAAAAGCAGTAGGGGTAATTTCATTCTATCAACTACCCCGTGAAACATGTTTTAATTGTGGCATCCCTCTGATCCCTCAATTCTGTGTACATATATTTTGTTGACTTAAAGACTTAGTGTCTCAGGGTGTAAATAAGAAATGTCAAAGCCATCCTGTTGTGCCAAACTCAAGAGATTGGTATGGCCTCTTTGAGATTGCAGTATAAAACTTTAGTTCTTTTTCAGTACATCTTTATAAAACTTTGTACACCTAAACAAACAACAGGAGATCTCCTGGAAGGTATTTGTTACATAACCCTTGAGATGTAAGAGGTGGAGGGGATGATTCTTGGACTAGTTCTCATTAAAGAAGCTTTGCCTTTTCTCTCTCCTCATGACTTACTCCTGCTTTAACAAAATGAAAAACAGAGTAAACCAATTCAGAACCTCCTTAAAGAAAAAACGCACATATTACGAGCACCTCTTGTAAGGTATAAAGTGGGCACCAGCAGCACAAATTCTTCTCTATGGTATCAGGGCTGGCAGTCTGGAAGCAAACGAAGCATGATCACATGAGCTGATAAGCAAGGGCAGTCTAAGAGCAGCTTTTGTGGCAGCCATATTTTCCCAATATCAAGAAGGGAGAAATTTGTAAGAACCAGAGGGGCGAACAGAAGGAAGAATGGACAGAGTGATGGGATTCAACCCTGTCCCCTCTTGTAAGTCTAGTATCTTGTCACAAATGAGCACAAAAAGGTGATGTGGAAGGATGGATGGCTACTGTTTTAATGCCTTTGTTCCTCCCTGCTCATTAGGATTGCCAGGTTTGAGTTGGGAAATACCTTGAGAGTTTAGGGATGAAGACAAGAGTGGGCGAGATTTGAGGCAGGGAGGAACTTCACTGTAGTATAATGCTATGGAGTCCACTCACCAAAGCAGGGGTCATCAACCCCCGGTCTGCGGCCCGGTACCCGTCCGTGAAGGCCACGGTACCGGGCCGCCAGCAGCCGCACCTGCCTCCGCCCCCCCACAGCGAGAAGCTCGGGGAAGAGGCAGGCCCGGCTGCCAGCACACCGGCGACGCAAACACGCACGCGCAGTTGCTGCGCATACGCACTTGTGCCCCCTGGTGGCGAAAATGTGCACACACAGTTGCTGCGCATGCACTCTAGCGCCCCTGGTGGCGAAAGCATGCATGCGCGGCAACTGCTCGTGCACGTTTGTGCACAGCTGCCACGCGGCACCCGGGCCGTTGGCTCTCCCCTTACCCCGGAGGCGGTCCCTGACCACAGAATGGTTGGGGAACACTCCTCCAAAGCAGCCACTTTCTCTGGGGGAACTGATCTCTGTTGCCTGGAGATGAGCTATAAAACCAGAGAAACCTCAGATCCCACCTGGAGACTGGCATCTCTACCGTTCATCCTGTTTCTTCTTCCACCCTCCTGGGATAGGAAGAACACTCAGATATTTTATTTGTAGCAAAGAACAACACTTTTTACTCTTGATTTGACAGACTACAGACTAAGACAGGTCTGAACAAGATGAAGTGGGAGCATGTGGCCCCAATACTATAATAAATACACTGGCTACCAATCCACTCCTTAGCCTAATATAAGGTACTGTTTTTATCCTTTAAAAGCTTGTCATGAGTTGGGACCTGAGCGCCTGAAGGACCATCTTTTCCCATATATTCCTGCATGGGAATTAAGATCAGAGGGAGAGGCTCACCTGACTGTCCCACCAATTAAAGAAGCTCTTTGCTTGCCCCCTCACTTTCGGCCTTTGGGAGGCAGCCAGAGACAGTTTTACTTAGGGATATTTTAGTTGTGATTTATTGGCAGTCCTAAATGGTCATGTTTTTTATAAATGTTAATTTTTACATATATTGTAAGCCAGCTGTCCCCAACCCCCCGGTCTGGGGACCGTTACCAGTCCATGGATCATTTGGTACCAGGCCATGGCTCCTTCTCATCCTCCTCCCCGGCTGCTGCCTTGGGGGCTGTCCTGCCACTCTGCCGCCTGCTCACCTTTGGTGCTCTCCGGCAGCTGCCATGGCTGGGGCTCCCCCTCAGCATGGCATTGTGCAGCAGCTGCTGACAGCGCCCCCCAGTGGGTGGTGGGAAGTCAGGGATGCCTGTGGGAAAGCAAGTGGAGCTGGGGCTCAGGCGGCAGTGACATCCGTCAGCAAAAGACTACCCCCCCGGGCCTCAGTAAAATTGACAAGCGTTGACTGGTCCCTGGTGATATAAAGGTTGGGGACCACTGTTGTAAGCCACCTTGAATTCTGCAATGCAGAAAGGTGGATAATAAATGTTTCAAATAAAAATAATAAACCTGGCAAGTAGCTTGACAATGGCCAGGAGAGATCAAGGACACCTCATTAAAAAAAACCACACTGACCCAGTATCATATGACTTCCTCAACTTTATTTTATTTATTTATTTGGATTTTTATACCACCCAGCTCTGTACGGATTAAATAAACAACTGGATTTCCAAATTGATTGTCTATTGTAGCTGCAGTTACCTTACTTATTTCAATTTCGTGATGCCTTATTAGGAACTGTTTGATTCCCGTAGAAAAAGCTGGATTTATGTACAAGCAGAGACCCATTCTGCACCAGTGGTGCCGTGTTGGGTTGCCGCTGGGTGTTTGGGCTAGGGCAGGTTGCCTCACTTCTTCCTGGGTCCAGGCAGGGAAGCATTTTCTTTTCTGCACTGTCTGCCCTGAATTTGTCCCTCCAGACGATGTAGCTGGGGTGGTGAGGTTCTGCAGCACTGTAGGGCAGCAGGGGACATTTTTTTGTTTGAAGAACATGGTATTATGTAAGAATTAGCTTCAAAGCTTGTTCCTAAGGTCAAGTGGGGTGGGCGGGGGCTGGCCAGCTCGTTAACGGGGCTGGAACAGAGCTTCTTAGCAGACAGTCAGCAGGCCGGGAGGCCCTTGTTAGCAGGCCCAGCCTAGCAGGCCAGGAGGCCCTTGTTAGCTGGCCCAGCCTAGCAGGCCTTCCACCATGACCCTGTGGAGAGACTGAAGAGGATTTTTGGCTTGGACAATTGTACTACAGGGGGGGAAAAAGTAAGATACATCTTAATCCATTTCATGGACCAAAAAGCACCTTCATTTTATTGGATTCTGCCATCAAGAAAGTCTATCTGGCCATTTTTATTTCAGTTTCTACTTACCATTCAGCTACGCAGAGTTAAACTGACTCTCCATGGACAGTACCCAAAATTTCTATTCCTTTTGAGTCCTGACACCCAAAGAACTAAATTAGTGCAATCTGGCATTCCTGGTTTTACAACAGAAATTGATGTCTGAGTTGAATAGAAAGCATCTCAGAAACTTCTGGCAAAACACCATGGTAATCCACAAAATAATGACACCCAGGAATGTTAACATCATCATAATTTTAAAAAACCTTAGAATATTATACTCAGCCACCAGTGTGCATGTCATATTAATTTAAAAGTTGCAGATTTTTTTTTAAAACATGAGCTGTTTTCTAGCAACTTAAACTCCTGAATAGATTTTTCTTGCAGTCCTAAATATCCATGTCAAATATTTCATTGTCTAGTTATGCTGTCCATGGATTTTTTCTAATGAAACCATACTGTTAGTGTGGCAAGAAGCAAGTAGTAGCATTAAAAAGGAACCCTAATGGTTAAACCAGTTGACATATTCAGTGCAGTACTTTAAAAGCATTCCCACTGTTGCATAGGGGAAAATATGAGCTTATTGACTTAAAAGTGCATTCCTAAGCAGAGTTGTACCCATCTAAACCCAGTGGCTTCAATGGACTCAGAATGGACTCTACTTAAAATTGCACTGTATGTCAGGGAGTCAGATCAGACCTAACAAGTTGTCTACTACTTGGAAGAAACTGAGGTAAGCGGATAAAAAGAAGCAGAATGACGGGTGGTGTGACAGCTTTCTGACAAGAAAGCCTGGCAAATTGGAGAAAACATAAGTATGTGAAATGTGTCAGCTGTAAACTTTGTAAGAAATGATTTCACGTCTTCTTCCAAATATTTGATAAAAAAGCCCAGAGACCTCCACGCACTCTTCATGTCATAGTGTCAACAGGTACATAAACGTTGTTACTGAATTCTTTACAACACCTCTTAAAGGCCACTAGAAGCTTCACTTTGCTAGAGTTTTGTGGATGTGCTTAATAATGCTAAATATTTTATTGACAATGATAGGCTGATGGGAGTCATATTCTTGTTAAGAAAAAATTATAAACTACACACACAAAAATTCTTTCTGAAATTTCTTTGATTTTTTTTCTGCTTCCAGCAAAAGGGCTGATTTGTTGTCACTTCTGATACCCCCTTTCTAGTTGGCTTTAGAGACTGATCGATCCTTTTGGCTCATTACATTGTCTTCCTGTTGCAAAAAGAAATAGCAAGTTTTTTTAAAGGTAATTTTTAAAGGCACCCAGTAATTATCTGGATAAGCATGCTATGTACTGTAATGATCGTATAGATTTTAGAAGAGTACAAACCATGATTAGTGATTTACTATCAGTGGGATGGACACAAATGGGTTTTCTACTGGTAAAACAGGAAGGATGGCTCTTTTTTGACCATGAAAAAGGATATGTTAAAGATCATGGGATGTGTATGGCCAACTGTCATGTGGGAGCAGCTGTAATAAGCAGGGTAATTGGGAGAGACAATGGTAAAGTTGGCTGAATCCAACCCAAACATTAGGTGGACAGGCCAGGAATAGGAAGCAAAAGGCCAGACATTAATAAGTGGAAACTGGAAAGCTGGAACCAAATATATGCAACATGGAATAAGAAAATAAAAGTTAATTGAGATCAGCATTAATTATGCAAATTAAAATAAGTAGTTTTTATAGAAGTAGAAAGGTGGTACAAATGGAGGTAAAATGTGTTACCGAGACTACTAGTGCCCTACCTGCCTCCGGACAGCCTGGCCACAATGATCCACACAACGGTCACCTCTAGACTGGACTTCTGTAACTTGCTCTATGCTGGCCTACTCTTGTCCTTGATCTGGAAACTCCAACTGATGCAAAATGTAGCTGTTAGGGTCCTCATTGGTACACCTTGGAGGACCCATACCTAGCCAGTGCTGAGGCAGCTGCATTGGTTACCAGTTATGGCTCAGATAATTTTCAAGGTTTTGATTTTGACCTTTAAGGCAATTCACGGCTTGGGCCCAGACTATCTAAGGCAGGGGTAGTCAACCTGTGGTCCTCCAGATGTTCATGGACTACAATTCCCACGAGCTCCTGCCAGTGAATGCTGGCAGGGGATCATGGGAATTGTAGTCCATGAACATCTGGAGGACCACAGGTTGACTACCCCTGATCTAAGGGACTGCTTGTCTCCTTATGCTTCCTGCTGGGCTCCTTGCTCGGTGGGTACTAATCTGTTAGAGGTCCTTGGCTCCAGAGAAGTATGCCTGGCCTCAACCCAGGCCAGGGCCTTTTTGGTCCTGGCCCTGACCTTGTGGAATGAGCTCTGATGGAGCTTTCACAATTCTGCAGGGCCTATAAAATGGACCTCTTATACCAGGCCTTCAGTTGAGGCTGGGTTAAGCTAATTGGGGCCCCTCAGGTTCTGTTATACCATTGGGTGAACCCCCATGATGGATGATTGTAGGAGGTAGGAGGGTTTTCCCAGTATTGGCATGTTGGGGATATACTTGGTTTTAGGGGTTTATGGGGATTGTTTTATGTGAACCGCCTTGAGTCCTTGGAGGAAGGTGGTCTATAAATCTAATAAATAATAATAATAATATTTAGCATTTTTAATTAGGAATTTACTGCTGTTTTTCAAGTAGTCTCCTCCTATATCCAGATTGGCTCATTGGAGACTTTCTGCTCCTTTGAGCCTACCTCCTCCCTGCTTGCCTTCAGAATGAATGAAGACAACAGAACGGACAGGACTCTCTCTCCTTTTTCTATACAAAGTTATTTTTCTTCTTAATAAAACTATTTTATTCTTTTAAGCAGCCTGGTGCTTAAGCCCTCTTTGCATATTTAAACAATATGGCCATTATATCAAATTAATCACTACGAAAACCGGCCAGGCTGAGTAAGCCTGTAGATTGTAAAATTATATAAAAACATTATTTGATATTTTGCCTATAGAGCCATAATGCCTAAGGCTAGCTCTAGTTAAATCAACACTTTTCAGGCTTCATGACTAACCACAGTCAAATCAAACTTTAAATGAGAAATGGTAAACAGAACTAGGCTGATTAAGTAGGGCACTTTAATCACGACAGTCCCTAGAATTCATTTATAACTCAAAGCACAATGAGCCTTAATGAAGACTTGAAATGATTTTAAGATAATATAGTGATGCTGAATGTCATCAACCATCAATTAGAGAATCCATAAAGCAAGCTTTTAAGTAAAATCAACCACCCAGCATATGTGGCACACTTCAGATGCTGACTCCCTCTGTCGAAAGGCTATTTAAAAATATGTTTGATTTGGGAAAGTAGTACTAAATGGACTTCTTGCTGAGTGAAACTTGAAATTATGTGAACATAAAAAGAAGAGAATGAGAAGGGTAAGGAAATATGTGTCAAGGATGGCAAATAGCCCTGTTATAGAAGGGTAGACAAGGTGATGATCTTGAGGCATTATATTGAACAAGAGAGCTGAATTAGCAATTATAAAGGAGAGATGTATTTCGTAATAATTTCCAAATAGTTGCAGTGAGTCTGATCCAGAGGTTTGACAGGGAAATGAGTCAGAGAACCCATTTCAAGAAATTTTAAACCACTGAATATCTGGTATCTAGGTCATGGCCTAAAATATCTTATTTCGTGTACTTACAACCTTAATAAACACAGTTTAGCATTCCCACTGGTAAATATTCAGAATGTTCATTGTGTGAAAGTTTGTTACTGATTTTATTTTGCATTTCTAAAGTAGCTAACATTAACTTAATGTAAAGATTCCCAAATTGATGGAGTGTTGCACATATAAATCCCCAGCCTAACCAAGGTTTCCTCAAACGGCTTGGTGCCCAGGCCCCAGATCATTCTCATCACTCTCCTCTGCACCCTCTCAATTTTGTTCACATCCTTTTGAAGTGAAGCCTCCAGAACTGCACACAGTATTCCAGCTGTGGTCTGACCAACAGGCTCCCAAGAATATCAGGATGCTCTACCTCTCCAAAGAATTTGCAGTCAAAGTATGACTGATATTTAGCAGGAGGGGGATCACACAAAATATGAGGTTGTTGTGGTTTGGAAAGCGGCTTTCAGAACACATTTAAGTAGCAGAAGCCTCTTGTTGGGCTTCAAGGCTACTAATAAGATGGGAGATTGGTGCCGTCTTGGAATTGGTGCACTTTTGCAACTTTGCATTTATTTCTACAGTTAGGAAAATACCTGATTGGACAACACTTCACAATAGCTCTTTTAGCTTGGGAAATAATTGCAATTTTCTCAGAAACGTTACTATTTACCTGCTAGGAAAATGTGATGACTCTAGAGCAGGAGTTCTGTTAGAGGGAAATTACCTGAATTGCAATTACAAAGGCGGCCCTATAGACTCCCTTGCGGGGTCCCTCAGGGTGCGGTCCTCTCCCCCACATTGTTTAACATCTTTATGCGCCCTCTGGCCCAGCTGGTACGGAGCTTTGGGCTGGGTTGCCATCATTACGCTAATAACACCCAGCTCTATCTCCTAATGGATGGTCACCCGAACTCCCCCCGGAACCATTTGCCAGATGTTTGAAAGCAGTGTCTGAATGGTTCGAGCAGAGTCGCCTGAAACTCAACCCCTCCAAGACAGGGGTCCTGTGGCTGGGGGGAAGGGGGCAGGAACAGGCAGCACGTTTACCCACCCTAGCAGGGGTGCAACTTACCATTGTGCCCCAAGCTAGGAATTTGGGTGTGACCATTGATGCCTCCCTGACTATGGGGGCTCAGGTCAAGAGAGTAGCAGGCCAGGCATTTTTCTATCTTTGCCAGGCCCGGCTACTAGCACCCTACCTGTCCCCTGACCACTTGTCCACAGTGATCCATGCGACAGTCACTTCCAGAATTGATTTCTGTAACTCGCTCTACGAAGGCCTATCCTTTTCCCTGCCCCGGAAACTACAGCTGGTGCAAAATGCAGCTGCCAGGGTCCTCACTGGAACATCTTGGAGGGCCCACATCCAGCCGGTGCTGAGGCA
This sequence comes from Paroedura picta, assembly GCF_049243985.1. Classification (NCBI taxonomy): domain Eukaryota; kingdom Metazoa; phylum Chordata; class Lepidosauria; order Squamata; family Gekkonidae; genus Paroedura; species Paroedura picta. The sequence continues at coordinate 80,615,681 of NC_135374.1, read as the reverse complement.
GCTGCATTGGCTGCCAATTGCTGCCCGGATCCGGTTCAAGGTTTTGGTTTTAACCTTCAAGGCCATACGCGGGTTGGGACCCACATACTTGAGGGACGGCCTACCGCTCTATGCCCCCCGCAGGGCCTTATGCTCTGCGGGTGAGAACCTGTTGGTCATCCCCGGCCCGAAGGAAGCGCGCCTAGCCTCGACCAGGGCCCAGGGCTTTTTCAGTCCTGGCCCCTACCTGGTGGAATGAGCTCCCGGGTGATCTGCGGGCCCTGAGGGATTTGTCAGCTTTCCGCAGGGCCTGTAAAACAGAGCTCTTCCACCAGGTGTATGGTTGAGGCTGGGGTCAGCAAATCAGGGACATCGCTCCCCCCCTAGGAGTTGGAGTGTACACTACTCCCCTATCCTTTCCTCTAATAATTGGGGGAGGGATGGGATTTTTAGCCGTCATGTTAGTAGATTGATGTTTTAATGGGAATTTTAATGGGGTTAGTTGTTGTGACCCGCCTCGAGCCTGTCGGGAGAGGCGGGAAATAAATCTAAAATTAATAATAATAATAATAATAATAATAATAATAATAATAATAATAATAATAATAATAATAATAATAATAATAATAATAATAATGAAGAGCCTCTTGTGGCGCAGAGTGGTAAGGCAGCCGTCTGAAAGCTTTGCCCATAAGGCTGGGAGTTCAATCCCAGCAGCCGGCTCAAGGTTGACTCAGCCTTCCATCCTTCCGAGGTTGGTAAAATGAGTACCCAGCTTGCTGGGGGGTAAACGGTCATGACTGGGGAAGGCACTGGCAAACCACCCCGTATTGAGTCTGCCATGAAAACGCTAGAGGGCGGCACCCCAAGGGTCAGACATGACTCGGTGCTTGCACAGGGGATACCTTTACCTTTACCTTTAATAATAATAATAATAATAATAATAATAATAATAATAATAATAATAATAATAATAATAATAAGCATAAGAGGAATCTAGATTTTATCATACTTCTCCATAGAAATTTGGAAATAAAAAAATATCTTTCAGGAGAGAAGATGGGATGCATTTGAGGGAATGCAGGAAGGAGTGGGAGAAAGGATAGTAAAAGGTAAAGGTAAAGGTATCCCCTGTGCAAGCACCGAGTCATGTCTGACCCTTGGGGTGACGCCCTCTAGCGTTTTCTTGGCAGACTCAATACGGGGTGGTTTGCCAGTGCCTTCCCCAGTCATGACCGTTTACCCCCCCAGCAAGCTGGGTACTCATTTTACCGACCTCGGAAGGATGGAAGGCTGAGTCAACCTTGAGCCGGCTGCTGGGATTGAACTCCCAGCCTTATGGGCAAAGCTGTCAGACGGCTGCCTTACCACTCTGCGCCACAAGAGGCTCGGAGAAAGGATAGAAAGGGTCTAATGTGAAACTTTATTCTTGAAGAATAGGGGAGAGAGAGCAGGAGGCAACTGATTAATGAAGCATAGAATACCTTGTAAAGTTAGCTGGACTGTGCCATTGTCCCTTACCTCAAAGGCACCTTGGGGAAGTCTAGCTGCTGTAGCCTGACTTTAAGGAGAATAAATATTCCCACAGATCTATGTCCCAGATGTGAGCGGTATGCATTAAGGAAGTCTCCCCTGCCTGAGAAAACACCTGCTAGTTGGACACACTGGTTACTGGGCAAAATACCACCCCCACTGCCACCCTGACAAGACCTTCTTAATGAGATCCCATTAAGACAAAGAATCTGTCCCGGGTTGTCAGTGTTGGGAGGGGCAGGGTTGGGGAGGAAGATGTAATCCAAGAAGGGTATAATGGCATATAATTCTCCCTTCAAAGTAGCCACTTGCTCCAAGGGAATGGTACTACGGATGTTTCATATGCATCTGCCATGTCCTCTCTCTGTCAACACTATGCAGACACCAATCAGGGGACACTGAACACTGCACTCACCACCCTTTGTGTCAGGCAGTCTGGAGAATGTTTCAGCTTCCTTTCTCAGGCATCCAAGCCAGGCTTTTTGAGGAATGCTTAGCTTGCATGCAGATCTAATGCTAAAGAGATGGTGAGGGAATTCCCAAGATAACCCCAAGAATGCACAATAAACATGAAACATGGTTATTGTACCACATGGTCTGGGCCCTGCATATCTGAGGGACTGTCTCTCCAAATTTACCCTCCAAAAGAGCACTATGTTCTGCTGGTTCCAACAGGCTAGTGATTCCTGGCCCAAGAGAAGTTCACCTAGCCTTGACCAGGGTCAAGGCTTTCTCAATCCCCTGGTCCCTGCATGGCGGAGTGAGCTTCCATAAAATACACAGGTCCTGCTGAACTCATTAAGTTCCTCAAGGCTTGCAAGATGAAGCTCTTCTTCTGAGCATTCGGTTAAGGCCAGGCAGCATGGAACCCCCCCCCCCTTAGAAGACCCTGATCATTAGGTCAGGGACAGGAAATAAAGAGGATGCTGATAACTTTCTGTAACAGTTTTAAGTTAGAATCATAGAATATTAGAGTTGGAAGGTACCTTATGGGTCATCTAGTCCAACCCCCTGCACTATGCAGGACACTCACAACCCTATCGCTCATCCACTGTAACCTGCCACCCCCTTGAGCCTTCACAGAATCAGTTAGTCATATGATTTTATTACATTACTGGTTTTACCTTGTTGTACACCATCCTGAGAGGGCGGTTTATATATAACAAAAACTAATAATAATAATAGCATTGTCTGATCTACCTCCTGGCCAATGTACACTCCCCCAACCCAGCCAGTCAGCTTGGGGGGAGGGGAATACTGTCAGATAACAAGATGTAGGATGCTACATGTGTGCAATTCACTGTGTTGTCTCCCCTGACACTGGAAGTTGAGGGTACCATGAGAGATCCTCTTCTGAGCAGGTCCCTTGTAAGTACTTACCCCAAAATCCATTAGGAGAACCCTTAAAGAGGGGGCATGCAAACCACCTCTTTCCCTTGCTTATATTGTGTAATGCAGTTGTGATAGACAGTAAAATACAATAACAGGAAATAGACTTAACAGGTGGAAGACCCAAAACACTGCTATTCAACGACCACTAACATTCCCCACTGTTCCCTAGAAATCCTATGGCCTATTGACACTAAAATACTTAAACAGTAATATAAGGAAAGGCGGTAGGATTTTGCCACCTTTGATACAACAAACTGTTTTTGGAGGATTGGAGGATTCAACCACTGATGAAGTCAATGAAAATGGAATTTACCTAGAAGCCATTATGGTTGTTCCTTCTGGTATATATATAAAAGAATTGTAAAAGGAATTTTATTGAAATTCATTATATGCATTATCATGAACATATTGCCTTGGAAAGGTTCCCTATTTTTTTCTTAAGAAAGGACTGTCTTGATGAGTGACTTCTATAGTACATGAACATGTCTAGAAAAAATTAGCAAACTCAGTGAATGGCAAAGTTCCATAAGATTTTTCTTATTTGTGTATTAGTTTTATTTAATAAAAAGATATCACTATGTTGTAGGCTGGTCAGTAAGCATTCTATGGTAACTCTTAGACTTGTTTTTTAAATATATATGAATCATTTGACATATGTTGATTTGATTTGTCAGTTCACCCAAAGACCTGTAGCCATTTATTCCCCCCCCCCTTATTTTCCCTGGCATCAGAGCTTACAGTGATTGATCTTTTCTTCGATCAGATATTTCTACTCTTTCCTTCCTCTTTTTGCAGAACTCCAGCCCTTTTTTACATAAATTGCTGTACTAATTGCTGAGACACAAAATGAATTCTGCATTTCCCCAGCATGCCCCAAAGTTGTTTAGAAACTGTTTTTCTGTTGTGACATTCTTTTACATTAAAAAGTACATAAAATATTGAAGGCAGCACAACAAGCTATAAGCAGATCAGAACGTCTTGTTCACAGGAGCTGTTGATGTGACAGGCTTGAGCTGAGGATGTTGAGCTTGAGGCTGTCAGGCGCCCTTCAGAGAAGAGGTGCACTTTCTAAATCAAAACTGTCTGTTACAGGATTTGCTGGAGCTGCCAGGGTGTCTGGTCTGTCATTCTTTCTAAGAATGGCTTTTAGACTTACCAAATAAATGGGGTATGACCAGACAATCACAGACTGCACTGTGACTGTAGAAATCACCTTCATGTTCCATCTTTCAAGCTTTATAGAAATGAGGTTCAGGTCACCTATAATGATGCAAGTTCCTACACTGTTGCTTGGGATGACAACCTCACGGCTTCCCCATATCCCAGAGACATATTGTCAGCTTCACCTGCAATTCTTGTTCAAACAGACTTTAAAAAATATTTATTATTGCTTGGGTCACTTTGTATTCACTTTAGTACACTGAACTCTGATAGTGACAAGGTGGAGTAGAAGAAGAAGAGTTGGTTCTACCTGAAGGAGTCTCAAAGTGGCTTACATTTGCCTTCCTTTTCCTCTCCCCACAACAGACAATCTGTGCGGTACATGAGGCTGAACAGCTTTATCAGTGCCGTGGCGAGCCCAAGGTCACCCAACTGGCTGCATGTGGGGGAGTGCAGAATCGAACCCAGCATGTCAGATTAGAGGTCCGCACTTCTAACCACCCCACCAAGCTGGCTCTCCAGTAGTGATTAGAATATTGAACTAAGACCTAGGAGACCCAGTCTGAGTCCCTACTGTGTCATGGAAGCTCACTGGGTAACCTTGGGGCAGCTAACATAATTTATAGGACTGTTATGAAGATAAAATGGAAGAGAGGAGAACATTTTAAACAGCTTTGGGTGATACAAAAGAAATGAAATAAAATGAAATGAATGAATGATTAAATAATGATCCAGGGATCTGTGACAGAGGGATTGTAGTGCAAAATTTACTAAGTGTTTTTAAAGCCTGGTTAAATTTAACAAACTATCCAGAGGCTAGACACATGACCTTGAAAAAATTACACATTGTCACAGGCCTTGAATTGCAGTAGTTCAAAGGAATCTAAAACCAAAGAGACTGAAGAAAGGGTTTGTTTGCACTCTGTACTGTACTTGTTTCTGAAGATGCTTTCTAGAACATTGTTTGGAAGCCACAGTTAAGTTGTTAGAGGCCTGAGGTGCTAACCTTTTGTATGTTTGCTTATTTCTACTACCTGCCTCTGTCTTTAGAAACCTGGGAGCCATGTGTGTACTCAAGGATCAACCAGCCCTTAGTCTCCCATCCAACTGCTTATTTATCTAGCCGGCACCTACCTATCTTCAACAATGCTATGGTGTGAAGGGCTCTGCATACTGGGCACTGTATTCACTTACTGCATAGCTGGTGGAATATATTGTAGTGGAATATTTACATGTTTAACTTGAAACATATGTTGACTTAGAAGACAGAGTTCATATAAATCTCAGTCTACAAGACGTGTGGATTTTGGAATATCAGGTTGAGCACATATTCTTACAGTGTAATTCTAGGCATATTTACTCATAAATAAATCCCACTATCTACTATTTGCAAACTGGTTGTTTATTGTTATTGTTGTAGCCATAGGCTGGAGTGGCCAAACTGTAGCTCTCTAGATGTCCATAGAGTGCAATTACTATGAACACCTGTCCGCACCATAGGCCACAGCATCCCAGTATAACTACCAACATATAATAGTGTGCCATAATAGAAGGGTTAAAACTTTTTTACCTAACAGACTAAAAAGTTTAAAACTAAGGCAGTAAGAAATAAATGCTGCAACAACCACAAAAATCCATTACTGTTTAGGTAGCATTCTTACAGAATTAGCAAATGCTAATTTCGTTTTTATATTTATAGATAAAAAGATAAAAGCAGCCACTTTGAGAGTAACAAAAGGCATAGCATCAGCCAATAAAAATTAATGCATTCCTCCTTGCCTGATGGAAAAATGGACAAGAAGTTGATTTAGTAGAATATAGTGAATCACTTACCTAATTAAGACCACAAGGGCAGAGGTGGTCCACAGGTATTGTTTGAAATCTGCCTGTAGATACTCAGATGGCATAATTTGAAAACATGCACTAGTAAATGCCATTCTTAATGTAACATTTGAAAGGTCAGCAAAGTAATGAGATAAAAATTTGTTTTTCTTAATCCGAGGACATCACAGAGAAAATTTAGATTGTTGGACCATACTGATATCACAAAGGGCATTCTTTTTCAAGGAGAAAATTATGAATTTTGATAGAGTCCCAAAGCTTTACAACCTCTGCAGAATGCAAGGAGTATAACTGGAGAATAGAGTACAGCAAATTGGACCACTGAATCCCTTCCTTGTAGCACTAAAAACAATATTTTACCAAATGGCCTTTGGATATACTGTCAAGTTTCTTATGATATGCTAATAGTTTCAATTGGATTCTTGTTGTGATAGAGGGTAGTCCAACCTTTTAAAACTCTTTTTGGAACACTTTCTTCTATGCAATTTAAGAGCCCACACTGCAGCCTCAGGCTATTTTTTGATATTTCCTTTTAACTACCACAGACTTCCACTTGACCTTGACTTGACTTCTTTTTTGTCTCTTCATTCAGTTCAGAATATCTCTGTTAAACTCTCCTGTCCTTCTCTGGACTGTGACTGGCTCTGTTTAAGTCTTCTCATATCTAATATCTAGTATTTTTCTGTCCCATAATTCTATTCATTCATTTGATTAGGAGGAGGGCATTTCAGGTTGGAATAAGACACAATACACCAATGTTGGGTATAAACAAGGCCAAAGTTTTATTAACTTCCCATGGGGAGGTTGGCACAGCATGGGAGAGGAAGCCTGACCTAGCAGTCAGACTGCACAAAAACCCCATGAAATCTAGAGGCACCTCAGATATCTGTACCATTCCCAGAAGAGCAGATCCCCTTGCCTATTAGAGTCTGCCACTAAGGGAATCGACCTATGCGGGGGAGCCCAAGCATGCCAACCTCATTTGGATTCCCCCAGGCTGCCTGGCAAACAAACCCCTGGCCTACCAGCCAGGTAAGCCATGCTCACTTATGTGCCACCTCTTAGGGAGGCCCCAAACCCCAGGGAATCTGATAGCAACTGGACTCCCTGCCAACAGGCTCCATCCCATGCAATCCCACAGCTGTGATGAATTATCAACCATGGAACAACCAACTCAAACACTGCAACAAAGGCTGATTTCACATCAACATAGGGTGGGTGGGAGGGAAGCTGCTCTTGCAGCATCCTGGGTGAAGAGGTTGGGACGCTTTAATAGTCACTGCTGGTCCTGCCTGCCTTGTGATTTGGCACGCACTATGGGCATGCAGTGCATACCTCAGATTGGCTTCAGGGGGGGGGGGATTGTGTTGCCTTCAGCCAGCCTTCTGCGTCATCAACCATTGGCCAAGGTTAGTCTCACATTCTTTTTATTCTTTGTATTTCTTAGTTGAAGGGGGCAGGTCTTCTCCCAAATTAAGGACGACATGTGCCCATTCTGAAGTAGCCACAAAATCTTGTATTTTGTACACTGGAAAATTCCTGGAGATTTGGAGGTGTGGTCTACTCTGCAAATCAGCCATTCCTCTCAAGAGGAATTGATCTCTGTAAAAACTAGGATTTCCATACCCCTTAGTGGAGGCCCCACCGGCCTGCTGCTGATCAACTGGCCATCAAGGGAGACATACCCCTAAAAAGAGCAAGGTCTAATCAATGTTGCAGAGACATGTTTACATCACTTCCAATGGGACCCAGAAGTGATGTCATCATGTCAGTGATGCCAAAGCAAAGCTCTGATGTTTGAGCAATATCTCTATGGTAGAAGCCAAATTTACAGGAAATTTTTGCTCAAATACCAAACCATCACCCTAACACCTCTGCTTGATGACATCACTTCTGGGTTACATTGGGAGTGAAATAGACACACCATTGCAATGCCATCTGGGACTCCTTCCTATTTCTGGTAAGCCCCCCCCCATCCCCTGCCAGTTGCTGGGAGGGACCTGCCAATCACAGTAAAAACTGATCTTAACTCAAATTGTTTTCCAACAAATAGTAAGATCCATGACTGCACAAATAGAAAACCTTAGTTCCCAGTGTTCTCTGATCTCACGCCATATATAATTAGTCTGTACTTTAGTCATGGGAAAGCATGGGCAATTGCCATCAAGGAAATAGAAATAAATAGCCACACAATGTCTAGGCATTTTAATTTCAGACTCTCCCAAATCATAGCATAACAGTGTGATGTGATAAAAATCAGTTTTAGGTTGCAAGACCACATGGAAGCGAAGAAAGCCTGGCTATCCAGAGCCTGTGCAAGAGATGTTATTCAGGATAGGTTGTAGATCATTGATGATAAATTTGACTATTTGAATATATAGTCAATATATAGGAGAGCCAGTTTGGTGTGGAGAGCCAGTTTGGTGTAGTGGTTAGGAGTGCGGACTTCTAATCTGGCATACCAGGTTTGATTCTGCGCTCTCCCACATGCAACCAGCTGGGTGATCTTGAGCTCGCCACGGCACTGATAAAACTGTTCTGACCGAGCAGTGATATCAGCGCTCTCTCAGCCTCACCCACCCCTGATTCTTTACATCTCTCCTGACATTGTTCCTTCCCATCTCAGAAGCCAAGAAGTCTGTTGTGGGGAGAGGAATGGGAAGGCGACTGTAAGCCGCTTTGAGCCTCCTTCGGGTAGGGAAAAGTGGCATATAAGAACCAACTCTTCTTCTTCTTCTTCTTCTTCTTCTTCTTCTTCTTCTTCTTCTTCTTCTTCTTCTTCTTCTTCTTCTTCTTCTTCTTCTTCTTCTTCTTCTTCTTCTAAATATTTCCTTTTGTCAGTCCAGAATTTATTGCCCATCAACTAGACAAACTGGAGTGTGTCCAGAGAAGGGCTACAAAGATGGTGAGGGGTTTGGAGATCAAGTCGTATAAAGAAAGGCTGAGGGAGCTTGATCTGTTTAGCCTGGAGAGAAGATGACTAAGAAGTTTTATGAAAACCATCTTCAAATACTTGGGCTGTTATATAAAAGATGGAGCAGAGTTGTTTTATGTTGCCCCAGAAGGGTGGACCAGAATCAATGGGTTGACATTAATTCAAAAGAAATTTCAGCTAAACATCCAGAAGAAGTTCCTGACAGAGAGTTCCTCAGTGGATTAGGCTTCCTCGGGAGGTGGTGAGTTCTCCTTCTTTGGAAGAGTTTAAACAGAAGCTAGATAGTCATCTGACAGAAAGACTGATTTTATGAACTTAGGCAGATTGTGAGTGGGTGGGCAGGAAGAAATATGCCAGTGTTTGTCTTTTGTGACCCTTCCTTGCATGCCCAGGGAATTGCTAACCACCATTGTGGGATGGTAGAAGAAGAAGAAGAGTTGGTTCTTATATGCCACTTTTCTCTACCCGAAGAAGTCTCAAAGCGGCTTACAGTTACCTTCCCTTTCTTCTCCCCACAACAGACACCCTGTGGGGTGGGTGAGGCTGAGAGAGCTGCTCGGTCAGAACAGCTTTCTCAGTGCTGTGGTGAGCCCAAGGTCACCCAGCTGGCTGCATGTGGGGGAGTGCAGAATCGAACCTGGCTCACCAGATTAGAAGTCCGTACTCCTAACCACTACACCAAGCTGGTTTCCTCCAGGCCAGGCTGGATTCTGGAAATTTTTGGTGGGGCGACCATTGGGGTATGAAATTGGGGTCACTGTCGGTGGGCAGGTAGTTGTGAGTTCCTGCACTGTGTAGAGAGTTGGACTAGATGACCCTGGAGATACCTTCCAACTCTATGATTCTAACTTCATTGAGTGCTCCCAAGTGTTAGTTATGGGAGAGGGAGAAAAATGAAAAAACCTCAGACTCTTTATCTCTTTCCTCACAAAAATCATGAGGAAATCATTATCATCTTCTGTATATTTCAAAACTGCAATACCCTTTTTCAGATATGAGGAATGCCTGCCCAAGTCTAGCAGATACTTGCCATCAGGCAGCACTTGTGTACTCTCCAACAGGCCTCATAGAGAAAAGGAGATTTCCATTACCCTGATTCTTTACATCTCTCCTGACATTGTTCCTTCCCATCTCAGAAGCCAGAGCCAGTTTGTCCTCTCAGACCTGTTTCCCTTTCCCTTATGAAGTGCATGGCTCATCTTGGAGACATTTTATTTGGTGGCTTTATCCCTCTGAAACTCCCAAGAGAGCTGAGCAATTCCTATGTGAAGCTGCAACTCATTCCCCTGAGTCCAAGAGGGGGAGTATACAAATCAAACAATAAATAGATAAATAAATATCTTTATTTCTCCAAAGCATTGGCATTATTGCTCATTTGCAAATTTTAGAGAGATCATCCTAGAGTACTTCACTGTCCACCTTGGTTGTCACCATCCTAAACATTTTGGAATCCTCAAACTCAAGGCTGCATCCCAGCTGCTCATTGGGCAGTGGGCTGTTAAAAGGCTAGTGCCTATCAAGCAGTGGAACAGTAGGTTTTGCCTTAAAGGTGCAACATGTGTTGCTGCACATGGGCATTGAGGGTGGGTCCCTGGCTACCCTCAGAGTGTGGGAGCCTGTGGGTCATTCCGCTGGTCAACAAGATGCTGCTCCCAAAACTACAGAGTACAGCAAAAATAAGGGCTCACCATTAATATAAACAGGGGTATTACAGTATTGGTCAGGTAATTTTGAATTGCTTTCCTAATATTCTCCAGCATGGGATCTGCATTGAATAGACATTTTCATCAAACTGTCTGCTACAACCTCTTCCTCTGAGCCTCAACCTGTTCATACTCTGTTAAAGCAACCTGTTAAAGCATATATTCTTGTCCCATATAGCATCTTATACTTGCCTACATCTGCTTCATTTGTTATGTTATTGCTCATTTGCAAATTTTACAGAGATCATCCTAGAGTGCTTCACTGTCCACCTTGGTTGTCACCATGCTGAACACTTTGGAATCCTCAGCAAACTTAGCCACTACTTCTTCTCCCATTCTCATTCATGGCAAGTCCTTTATGAAACTGTATTTCATGTCTAGCAAACAGACCTTTGGTCCTGTGGCATTTCTATATCCTTTATATAGCATCTAATACAGGGTTGAGAATTGGATGCGTGGTGCTCTGTTCTGGTGGATCTAGCATTGACAGAATGTGGAGCTCCTGAAAGCATGATTTGCTTGTACTGCAATTAAGGGCAGCACTCTAATTTACTTGAGTATTGATCACTTTGAATTTCCTTCTTGCAACATGTGCAAGGCAAGCTGTTCCTTCTACCGGTGGGAGAAAGAACAATGATTTAAATGAAATGGTGGGCAATTAAGAGCTTAAAATAAACGAACTCTTCATCTAGCCAAGCTTTCTGTTTGTCAGTGCAATTGCATCTCTTGAAAATGTCAAGGCACATTCAATGGGCCTCTGAAATGGTATTTCTGATGGTTGGTAGGAGACTCTTTGAAACTGAAGGTCAGAAACAGCCTTTATGATATTCATAGTTGTTGATGTTATATGTATTGCAAAGGTCAATTTCTAAGGTGATCCTAAGAAAATTCATCAGTGACAAGGGGGAAAAAAATCAATAACTACCTTTTCTCTTTCGTAAGCACTAAAGTATCATTAGGCATCCTAATCTTTATTGCAGTATATTTTTCTCAATCTCTGTGAGATAGGCCATAGCTATTCTGAAGCATAAAGAAAACCCCTGTTCACCAAGAATCATGATCTGAGCCAGGGCTTCAACAAGGTTTAGTTAGTGTTGGTTACTGGTTTTCAGTGATTTATAGTATCTTACTGGAAGGAAACAGCAAGAGATCGTAACCAAAGTTTTATACTTACAACTATTCATATGATGATTTCATGTTCAAACAATTTATATTACAATTTAAAGCCTATTTAATAGACCAAAACTGACCTTCTCACTTGGAGAAGGGAAGTAGCATTCAAAGCACAGTAAAATATTTTAACTAATACACCTGGTAGAAAGGAAAGCACTGGATCCCCTTGAATTCAGTATTTATGGATCAGAGCTTTAGGTACTTTGGATAAAAACTGGCTCCAGATTTCTAGGTATTGTACTATTGTAACAACTCATTGGACTGTAAATGACTGTTCAGTCATAGAGTTGGAAGGGGCCATACAGGCCATCTAGTCCAACCCCCTGCTCAATTCAGGATCAGCCCAAAGCATCCAAGAAAAGTGTGTATCCAACCTTTGCTTGAAGACTGCCAGTGAGGGCAGTCTTTTTCCTGATATCTAGCCTATATTGTTGTCCTTGTAGTTTAAACCCATTACTGCGTGTCCTTTCCTCTGCAGCCACATGTACACCATTTCATATGGCATATGCAGTATAGTGGTTACAAACCATATAGAAGCTCTGCTTGCTGGGAAATGTAGTCAAAGAGGATAGAAACAGGGGTCAGGAGGGAGGATAAACTCTAAGGGGTTTCCCACATGGCCAACCAAGCCTCATGGGGATCCAAGAGCCTGACCATCATTTTCCAGCTGTTGTGACAAGTTATGCCATTTCTGATGTTGTCAGTGTAAGCGGGAAGCATGCCTGCAAAGGTTAGTTTAGGGCCAATTCCATTCTTCTTCTCCTTTTAAACTTTAAAGGGATATGGGGGAGAGACCTCGCTTTTGGAAGCTCATAGGAAATAATGGATGGTAGACCTGACCTCTCAAGGCCAGATCTACATTTCAGCTCTCTGTCAGTATTCAGTTTTATGGCAATTTAAAGGGGAGCTTGAGCACGCTTCTTACTGTTTGCCATGGTAGGATGATGACTGTCCTTTCCTACTGTTTACTGTCGTCTCTCTCTGACTTCCTGCTCTTGGTCTCCCTGAAACCCAAAATACTCACAAATGTATGGGAGAAATATACAGCTACTATATTTATGGGAGATAAAGAGCTACTTTGGGGTATACGTTTTGCTCCGTGATATCCAAACACACACACAACATAGTACACACACACAGGTCTGCAATAAAAGATTTGTGGGCACATACCTGTGTACTTAAACTATTTGTTCTGAAACTATTTGTTCTGTTTTATACAGTATGTGTATGATATATGATAAAGTATTTGGCAAATTTTATCCGTAACAGCCCAGAATGATAGCTTGCACTGCATTATGGTAACACAATCGCATTATCTTTGATAATATGAAGTGAAAGATAACCTGTCATTGCTGTAACTCTATGTTTGATTTATTTAATCGTTTGCAATTTTGAGGCAGCAAAACCAGAATTCAGATGTAGCAATTTGCACAATCAGCTTAGCTCTGTAAAATGAACCGGTGACATTGCTGCCAGCTGTTAACTTCCCCAGATTTTCTGCTATCTGAGTGTATTCCTGAATTATCATTTCTCTCTGAACATATGGAAAACCACAGATATACCTCACTTCTAGAGTGTTCTGCAGTCTTTCCATCAAAGCTGACATTACAAATGGCTGAACATAAAAAGCAATTGCATGATACATCTATTGCTTTTCTTAGCCCACAGAGCCACAGTAATTCATAGTTATAAATCAAACCATGTAAAACTAGTGTAAGTGACTGAAGATGTAACCCTTTGTAAAAATGTCACAGTCTTTCCCTGCAGGATATTTCAGTGTAAATGTTATACAGCATATGGGTGCTCTGCTTAAATTTTTGCATGTGATTTAACTGAAAAATAAGTCTGCTTGAAAAAGATACCAGATGCTATAGTTGTTTATGAAACCTGCTATATATGCTCTTTTCTCCACCTTATATGTTTTCTCAAAATTACACTGGAGTGCTAGCTTCAGCGTCAATCATATGAGGTAGTCATCCATCAACCTAAATTAGAGGTGAATGCCTATACTGAACCCATGACCCTGCTATTACTACTGCTGTCACAGGTGTGCCCTGGAATAATACAATAGAAATTGGTAGTATATGATAATTACTCAAATCTGAACTAAATGCATGCCCTTTTAATACAGTTAATATAACTAATTTGAACTGTTAAAGTAATGGCATTTGGTGATATTAGAGGAAAAACTAGGGCCATTCTGCACCTCTAAAAACATAGCATTAAGCAACCGCAACATGCTTAACAAAAAAGCATTAAGCAACGTGCTTAACAAAAAAAATGTTCCCCCTGACATTTCTCATCTCCTCACTCTCTCGCATTCTTCTCCTACTTTCTGATACTTTCAGGCACTCCTCACGGCTGATTAAAATGGCAGTGGAGAGGGACTCACAATACCAGTGAGTTTCCTCCTGTCTGTCAATCATGGCAGCCAGCCAATCAGCTTTCTCCTAGCTTTAAAGGAAAAGTGATTTTTTTCCAAGTTAAACTTCTCCATTGCTATGCTATCCATATAATCATAGATACATAGTGCATAGTTTAATGCCAGCCTGTTTTGGAAGTTTGACACTTGAAGATAAACAGAAGTAATTTTTGGGAGGGGGGGGGGGGTTGAGAGGCATGCTTCGTGTGCCAACTGGTAGGTGGGAAATTTTTTTGTTCTGCCTCTATGGACCAATGTGTATTCATTGCTCCAGACAGCTTGCTACAAAAATAAAGCCCCATTCCCAGAAGAAGGGAAAGGGAGGTGGGCATGAGGGCCGGTGCCGGAGATGGAGATCACGCTACTTCTGGCCACTTTGGTTATGCACAGCAATTTCGCTTGTGGTTGCTGGTTGCTCTCCTCATGCTCATGCAATATAGTTGGGGGAATCCACTTTATGTGATTCCCCAACTACCACTTTAAAATAGAGGATGTAGCTGCCAGTTTGTTGATGGAACACTGGATGCTGTTGACGTCATGTAAAACGTTTTTAAAAAAGCGTCTGCAAGAGATCACTACATTTTCTGGGTGTGGAATGGCCAATAATCTTTTCATTACTCTGGTACCTTTCTATATGATTTAGAGTGTTGCCCTTGCTGCTAGTGCTGCATACTATCATAATGGCTTAAACAAAGAATTAAAGCTCATAGAAATAAATACTCTTTCATACCAGTTGGGGTTCAAGTCTCCATGCAACAGCAACATTAAAGCTAAATTGATTTCCCATATCATTCAGAGCCAAAAGCAGCTGCAGAGCTATCTGACTCAGGGCTTGAGTTGGCTAGCAAACAGGTGGGATGACATCAAGTGACCCATAGCTCATTTAATGGCAAAGCATGGTTTTCACAGAAGGTATGTTCACTTGGCAAACTTATTCAAGATGAAGTTCTCAACATGCCTAGTCATGGCTTATTCAAATGTTTTACCACTAAGATGACTGAATTATGACCCTGATTCAGTGTATAAGCAAGTGTGCCAAAATGTCTGCCCAAGTTAGTATACATTCAAACTTAATATCCTGAGGAGCATAGTGGTCAAAGTGTGGGACTAGATTTGAATCTTTATTCTACCATGGTCAACACCTGGGTGATTTTGCATGCATTCATTCAATTTGATTTGTATACTACTGCTCCCAGCAAGCTGGCTCACAACATTTCACAACGTATATATAAAATAACACAAGCACACACATACACACACACACACCAGAGCCGTCATACTTTGTTGATGCATATGTGGTGGCTGGCCCTGTCGAGCAGGAGGGTGGCTGCCCCGAGGCTGGCCATCCCCTCCTGCGGCTGTGGCGGCAGTGAGCTGGAGATCTGGCTCCTTTGGTGGTGAGGCTGCGTCTGGCAGCAAGCACCCCAACACGATGCACGACCCGCTTGTGGAGGCGGGCCCTCTTGAGGCCACCCAATCAGGATGAAAAAAATTAATGAATTATAAGATTGATAGGCCACACCTTTTCATTTGTCGGAGTGGTGTTCCAAATGGCACTCCAAAACCTCACAGCACAGGAACAGGAATCCCTTACCTTCTGCACTAGACATGGCCACGTAACAGTAATTTGTGTCAGCAGTCTTAAGTTGCTGGTCCTCAAGTCCATTCACTCTAAGAAAGATTTATATGTAACCTCCTTAGATACAACCCTAAAATTTGTGACTTCAGAGTGATCCTACTTGTGTTTATACCTTGTAAGAATTTTGACTTGTAATTTGCTTTGACAGTTTCACTTCATTTAATTTGCTTTCAGAACTATTAATAAGATGAAAGCAGGCATTTAGTTTCTACTGGTATGGTGCTTTATTTGACACACGGTTAATTCACCACAAGCCATATAAACAAGTTTCAATTCCTAAGTTTCAACTGACAAGAAGGCAAATGAATGCAAAATGGAAAATTATGAATTCATGAATGCCAAAAAATAAGAATGAT
This sequence comes from Paroedura picta, assembly GCF_049243985.1. Lineage (NCBI taxonomy): Eukaryota > Metazoa > Chordata > Lepidosauria > Squamata > Gekkonidae > Paroedura > Paroedura picta. The sequence continues at coordinate 80,599,546 of NC_135374.1, read as the reverse complement.
GAATAATGAAGTAAACCGTTATGTGAGTATGTTAATAAGGAGCACAGAGATGTAAGGGGTTCATAGGAATCACACTTCATGTATAAGTGGATATCTGATTTCTTTACTCCTTCATTTGTTATTTGTTCAGTTGCTTTTCCTTTTTTTAACAGTAGAAGTACCTCTAACAGCAGAAATACCTCGAGTATTTGCACATGGATTTTTCCCCTTATGTCCTCATTTGCCCATTACGACAAATATATAGTAGTCCATCATTTGTTATAGAATCCAGGAGCAATTTCAACAGACGTAGATGTAAACCTACAAGGGCTTGCAAGGGGGCTTCTCATTTCCTTCTTCTCATATTCTCTTTCCCTTTCCTGAAAGCTCCCACACCCTCTCTCATTTCCTTGCTTCCTTTGCTCCTTCCAATCAGCCTGTCAGCCTCCCTTTACTTGCTCCTCTGTCTTCAGCTTTCCTTCCTTACCTTCCCCTAACAACCTCTATGCAGGAAAGCCTAGTAAAGAGAATCTGAAAGGACTTGTATAGGTACTTCACTTTCACCTGTATCCCCCTACGGACTATTTCCTCTTTCTCTCCTCCGGGTAGCCCACATACCCTCATCTTTCTCTGCGTCTTTCTCTCCTTCACACCCACCAAGCAAGCTGCTCTTTATATCCCCCCCCATCTTCAGCTATACTTATTGTTTATTTATATCACTAATATGCCACCATTTTCTCAAAGAGGCTCAAAGCAAGTTACATAATTCTCCTCTCTTCCAAGTTAGCCTCAGAATAGTCCTGTGAGGTAGGTTAGGCTCAGTATGTAACTGGCTTAAAGTCACCCAGTGAGCTTCCACAGCAGAAAGGGAATTCAAACCTGGAACTCTAGCCACTATACAATGCTGCCTTTTGCTGGTTGACTGATGCTAACAGATCCAGAGTACCTTTATTGGCTAACAGTAGCAAGATGCCAGGCCTAGTTGACTCGTGCATGATATTTTTCGACAATTGGTATTGTGGATCAGCCAGGGCTCAGTAACAGTGAGGAATCCTCAGAGCGGGTAGAAGATGACCAGCAGGGAAATGAGATCCAGGCATGCCCTGGATTGCAGTCAAGAACTGGGTCAGAACCACATCAGTTCTAATTCAGCAGGTGAAAGTCAGTCGGCTGTTCCCAACCCTTTGAGATCACCTGCAGATTTGGAATGTTGCAGAAGAAGGCTGAAGATTGATTTCTGTTAGCCTGACCATGGTCTGAATCACTGAAACCTGCTCTGGCCTGTAACCTGACAGCAGAAACTGCCATGCGAGCATACGTAATCAGTTTTAAAAGCTGTTGATCTGTTTGTTGGGGTTCAGCTGGTTGCTTTGCTGCATTCCTAACTATATAGTGCAGTTGGCTTTTTGCACACGCATATTCATACAGTGTAACTTCCTCTTTAGATCTTTAATTTGCTGTCTTTCAGCCTTCCCAAAATACAGTGCTTTGGGGGTGGGGATGGGGGTGGTAGCAGTCACATCTAGAAGGTATTAAATTCATCTTCATGAATTGCAGGTTCCATACATGGACAGAAACTTCAATATCCAATCTGGTGAATCACATCATTAGTCTGTGCCTTTGTTTGGCATTGCCATTCTATGCCTGCTTCCAGCCAGACCTGCCAAGAGCCAGCATGGGCACCTAGGCAAAGATTCCACAAGGGTCCGTCATGTACTCCTGATCCAAAATGAATATAATGACAAAAGAAATCATTTGGCTGGCTGTTACCTTGCAACTATAATAATAAAAGAATCCATGTGTCCATATGCCTGTTCATTTGTGGTAGGCATAATTCCTCAGAAAATAAAATTAGGAATCTCAAAATTGGCCACCAGCTTCTGGATGATTGTGCGACTTCCAGGCCAACATTAAAGGAATTTGATTATCCTCGCTTATGTTATCTCCAGACCCTCCTTTGTGCTATTTGCAACGGAAATGAAGCTAAACCGTAACGATTTATTACATTACTAGTAGTAAAGCCTGTTGCATTCCGTAATGTAATGGGTGCTAGCTCATGGTTTGTTGTGGGTTTAGTGCCTCACTTGGAAGCTGGCTACCCTAAGAGGAGGTCTTCTTTGGCTGCTTTGGAGGAGTGACTCAGTAGCACTGAATGTACAGCTCATCTTCAGGCAGTTAGGCTGAAGGGAAAGTTCTCCCACCTCACATGCTTCCCTTCAAAAGGAATGCATGTGGCCACAGATACCTGTCCTTCTGAAGCCTGAGGCCTACTGTAAGCAACTGCAGTCCCTGTTGTTGTCTGCAAGGTCAAGTTGTTGCCTCATAAAATGGATCACCTAGTTTCCCCCAAAGTCTCACTGTTTACTTTCCTGTAAAGCTAACTCCACTTGACATTCTGGGCCACATGCCTTTGACTTCACACAAACTTCCTGGCAAATACTGATTTTTATTTACCAGGCCATATTTGAGAAAAGTCACTTCAGTTCCTATGTTTCTCCAGCCATTTACATGTTCACCATTTATAGTTTCAGGCTGTAAATATTCTTTATTTAGGTCTTCCTGCACTTTCTAGACTCGCAGGATCCATATTGGTTTGTCTGTCTGCACCCCAAAATACAAACAGTTCCTGGTAAAGGCTGGCCTAAGCCCATACCCTCACCACTCCACCACATCCTCAGCCTGCAACCCTCTATCATTGTTTCTACTATAGCTGCTCATCTCTAGATTATAGTGTTCAGTTCTGCAGGCAAAAATGGCTACTTTGGAAGGTTGACTTTGAGGCATTGTACCATTTTAAGGCCCTCCTCCAAACCTCAAGGAATATTTCCAACCCAGGGGTGGCCAACCTCCAGGTGGGGCCTGGAGATATCCTGGAATTACAGCTCATCTCAAGAGTATAAAGATCAGCTCCCCAGGCAGAAATGGCTCTTTTGGAGGGTGAACAGGGTTGTTGTGCAGAAAAAATGTTTAAGGCCTCCCACGCAGGTTGTTGTGATGAAACACACGAAGCCTCCTGCACAGGGTTTTTATGCAGATGAAACAAGAGGCAAAATGCAAAATGCAACAGCATCCAGTTTCATCTGCAGAACAACCTTGCCCAGTAGGCCTCAAATATTCAAAGAGCTGCAGATAAGACACAAGCACAAGATGGCCTGGCTGTATCTTCCCTCCAGCAGGGAGGCCAGCCACAGCAGTATTTTAAGTGAGTAGGGGTTTTGAGGGGGGACAGCTTTCCCCTTCTGCCAGGGAGGCCAGAGAAAAACACACCCATGCCCAGACTGCCCTGCGTTTTGCCACGGTAAGTCACGGCCACTCTTTCTAAGTTGCCAACTAGGATGGATTCAATGGATTTGGGAGGGGAGAAAATTAGAAGTGGGGAGAGAGGAATGAAGGTAGATCATGAAAGGAAGAGACAAAAATGAAGAAGAAAACTGTGTAAAAGAGGAAGTTAAATAAGGTTGTTTGTTTTGCTACAGTACATTAACAGAATTGCCCCTTTGCAAGTTAGGCCTGTGTAGACAAAACTATGGAGCTGGGTGGAACTAAAGAAAAAAAGAAACATGACTGTTTAAAATAATAACCTTGTTAGGAGGCTGCATCCTGGCACTGTGTAGTTTGTCCTGGCTGGTCTTGCCTTGCTCTAGTATTGACTTGTCTTATGAATTTAACTGGATCTGAGAAGCAAGGATTTCCTTCAGCCTCATAGTAAACTTTTCAGAAAGGATTACTGGCAGAGTCAGAGCTACTGCTGTTTACTGTGCTTTGCCTTCCCTTAACCCCAAGTGAGATTGCATTAGTTGTAAAAAAAAAAAAATTCAATGCATTCTGTGAATACCACATGACACTGTTTTCAGAGATGCCCCAGCTGACCTGAGCCTCCAGAATTTTGTACCCCCCTATCCCCCTCTTTCAGTGGCCCTGCTTCCTGCCTCTTCCTAATCATGCTCCTGAAAAGGATAAGTGCTTTCCTCTGCTCTTTGTAAGCAGGTAGTGGCATAAATTGTCTGGTACATTTGCATACCCCCTGACGGTTTTGCACATGCAAAGATAATCTTTCTGCTTATTAAATGTTTCCTGGTTCTTTTCAGGACATGATTGGAAGATATACCATGCAGCAGTCTTGATAAATCTCAACAGTTCTGGGTCTGATCAATCTTACCTGGATAGGAAACTTCCAAGAAGCAATATGTAAGCTGTCACAAATTCCATGATGGAAGAAAAGTTGACTATAACTGTAATGAATAGATGCTTGTATTTTCCTCTTTGCTTCTGATGTTAATAGCTGATGATTTATTCAGATTATTTCTTCGAAAGCTAGATTTTCATCATATATGTCCCTCAAAGGAGTTTACAAACTCCATTAAAAATACAACAAATTAGCAACATGCACAGCTGCTGGTCAGAAATATTTTTTCTGAAGCAGCATGTATAGTTTGCCTTTCTCAGGAAGAGTCAAGGAAGTCCTCAGTTTTGGTGCCGTTTCCCTACTGACCAGGTCTTTCTGCCACCATTGGTACAACTTCCTTCTTCCTTCAGGATGTGGTAGAAATGGGTAAAATAACCCCTTTCCAAAAATAGATTGCCAGCATTACAATTAGATATTATGAGTCTATCAAAGTCGGATTTCTTTTGTGCAGGTGTCATGGAGTTACTGGTAGTCTTTGTCAAGAAACTTTTGCAGTTTCATGGTTGTTCAAAACTTTAGGTCAAGATTGAAGCCTAACAAAATCACAGAAGGCCTCTTTCTGGGAACTTAATGATTCTGCAAGTTTAGAGAGAGAAAAGGAGATGGAAGTTAAACACTGATGAGAGTGATATCATAGAGTAATAAGAGCGCCAAAGCCAGAGAGCCAGAAGGGAATTTCATCACAACTACTGGCCTCAAAGAAAGTTATGGCCCAGGCTCTCACCTGGTTGACTGAGCTGCCAGTGGATATCTGAGCCCTGATGGAGCTTTCAAATCTCTGCAGGGCCTATGAAAGTCACCCAGCTGGCTACATATGGAAGAGTGGGGAATCAAATCCAGTTGTCCAGATTAGAGTCTGCCGTTCTTCAACTACTACACCAAGCTGGAGGGATCTCAGTGTGGTAAAATGCCATATAGTCTACCCTTCAAAGTAGCCATTTTCTCCAGGGAAACTGGTCTCTGCCATCTGCTCACTTGTAATTCTGGAAGATCTCCAGGCCACACTGGAGGTTGACAACCCTATTTGCATCCTAAAGGTAGTTCATGTTGTTGCCTTATGAACAGCTAAAAGTCTAATCATTAACAGAATGATGCTGTTTTGAGTTAAGGGACTCGTAAGGCCCTTATTATTCTTAGGATTGCATTGTTAGTTTACAAATCCAGAGGCAGAAGATAAGAATATTTAATAAGACGGAATGCCAAACTAATTTTACAATTAAGCACTGTGGGTCTCTCTGCACATTCTTGCATTTGCTGTACTTTAAAATAAGGCTGTTATACTAGAGTGTTTCCTTTGTGCTTGGTCACACTTTGGCTATTCCTCATGTTTATTGATGAGCCTTTGCTTTTGGAAGAAACCTGTGAAGTCTGCCTGGCCTTTCTTAAATATATGTTTACACTTCCTCAGGCTTTTGCATAATAACAATCTGCCACATTGTAACTAGCTTCCTATATGAATTATGCATCAATGCCTGTCAGTGATAACTGGTCAAAAAGCTTCTTCAGTGTTTAAAGAGCCACCACAGGGCTATAAGAGTAGGGCAGAGAGGTTGCCGCTGCTCTTTAAGGCGCTCAGGTTCAAGCAAAAATTGTAAACAGCAGAAACAAAGCTATTTGAGTCAATGCATCAGAAAAGAAATGTGCTTAGCAAAATGTAAGAACAGATCTAGGGTAGGCCTTTCCCCCCTCCTTTTTTAAAAGCTGTTGAAGGGCTAGCTCCTCTGATCACCGCAGTATGCAGCAACAGCAAAACAAAACGAGATTTTCAGCCTAAATTTTCTTTGGTTGACAGTGTGTTATTAAAAGACTGGATTCCACTGTGATGATGCATTCTCAAAAAACAAGTCAAAATGGGTTGATGGCTACAAGTCCATTCAGGCTGACATTTAAAACAATCTCTTAGAACGAAATCTAACATGAAAGTATACAATAAGTACTTTTCATCAGAAGATCACCTATCAGAAAGAAGTATGCATAATCCTACAAGACCCCAAAAAGGGGCCTTGGCTTTTAATGCAGGTTCAGTTCACAAAATTATAGTCTCAGATGCCCATTAATGCTTCATGTCTAATATTTTCAGGGTTTTTTTGAGAGAGTCCCATTAATTATATCCAATGGGAAGCCATGATCCATGTGTTGTGATGATGACTGTTTCTCTTTGCTGGGGAAACTGGTCTGATACAGCATTTGAAGGATAGAACCATATCCTGGGGTGGATGTTTCACTGTCAGTAATTTGTTGCATGGGATGGACCCTGTTGGTAGGGAGTCTGGTGGGTGATTGGACTCCCTGGGATTCGGAGCTTCCCTAAGACGTGGCACGTAAATGAGTGCAGGTGACACTGCTGAGCAGCCAGGAGGTCATTTGCCAGGCAGCCTGGGGGCAGCTGCATTCATAGGTCACTTCCCTTAGTGGCAGACTGAAGTAGGCAAGGGCATCTGCTCTCCCAGCGGGGAACAGTGCTGATCCTCAGGGCGCCTCTGGACTCTGTGGGTTGTGTGCATTCCACTGATGGCTAGGTCAGGCTCCCTCTCCCATGCTACCTCAACCCTCCCGTGGGGAGGTAATAAAACTATGGCCTTGTTTATACCCAACATTGGTGTGTCGCTTCTAATTCCAGTTCATAATGCCCTCCTGCAAGTCATAGAATCACAGAGTTGGAAGGGGCCATACAGGCCATCTAGTCCAACCCCCTGCTCAACGCAGGATCAGTCCTAAGCATCCTAAAGCATCCAAGAAAAGTGTGTATCCAACCTTTGCTTGAAGACTGCCAGTGAGGGGGAGCTCACCACCTCCTTAGGCAGCCTATTCCACTGCTGAACTACTCTGACTGTGAAAAAAAGGTTTCCTGATATCTAGCACATATCGTTGTACTTGTAGTTTAAACCCATTACTGCGTGTCCTCTCCTCTGCAGCCAACAGAAACAGCATCCTGCCCTCCTCCAAGTGACAACCTTTAAAATACTTAAAGAGGGCTATCATGTCCCTTCTCAACCTCCTTTTCTCCAGGCTGAACATTCCCAAGTACCTCAACCTATCTTCATAGGGCTTGGTCTCTTGGGCCCAGATCATCTTCGTCGCTCTCCTCTGTACCCTTGCAATTTTCTCTATGTCCTTCTGGAAGTGAGGACTCCGGAACTGCACACAGTACTTCAGGTGTGGTCTGACCAATGCTGTATACAATGGGACTATGACATCTTGTGATTTTGATGTGATACCCCTGTTGATACAGCCCAAAATGGCATTTGCCTTTTTTACCGCTGCATCACACTGCCTGCTCAGGTTTAGTTTATAATCCACAAGTACCCCAAGGTCTCATTCACACACAGTGTTACCTAGAAGCGTATCCCCCATCCAGTAGGCAATGCTTTTCATTTTTCTGACCCAGATGCAGAACTTTACACTTATCTTTATTAAATTGCATCTTGTTCTCATTTGCCCATTTTTCCATTGTGTTCAGATTTCGCTGAAGAAGAAGAAGAGTTGGTTCTTATATGCTGCTTTTCCCTACCCAAAGGAGGCTCAAAGTGGCTTATAGTCACCTTCCCATTCCTCTCCCCACAACAGACACCCTGTGGGGTGGGTGAGGCTGAGAGAGCGCTGATATCACTGCCCGGTCAGAATAGTTTTATCAGTGCCGTGGCAAGCCCAAGGTCACCCAGCTGGTTGCATGTGGGGGAGTGCAGATTCGAACCTGGCATGCCAGATTAGAAGTCTGCATTCCTAACCACTACACCAAACAGGCGCTCTGTCTCTATCTTCTGGATATCTTCTGTCTCTATCTTCTGAACTCTATCTCTATCTTCTGGAGTATTTGCCAGACCTCCCAATTTGGTGTCATCTGCAAATTTGATGTGTAGTCCCTCCACCCCCTCATCTAGATCATTAATAAATATGTTAAAAAGTACCGGACCAAGCACCGAGCCCTGAGGTACCCCGCTACTCACCTCCCTCCAGTCTGATGAAACACCTTTGACAACAACTCTTTGAGTGCGGTTCTCTAACCAATTCCCTATCCATCTAACTATCTGAAAATCCGTATTGCAGTCCTTCAATTTATCCATCAGAACATCATGGGGAACCTTATCAAAAACTTTACTAAAATCCAAGTAAATGACATCAACCGAATTTCCACCAACCAGCAAACATGTTACTTGGTCAAAAGAGGAAACCAGGTTGGTCTGACAGGACCTGTTGGAGACAAATCCATGCTGACTTCCTTGGATCACCAAATTGTCCTCCAGATGTTTGCAGATCGCTCCCTTTTTCTGCTCCATTATCTTACCTACCACAGAGGTCAGACTCACTGGTCTGTAGTTTCCTGGGTCATCCTTCCTCCCTTTTTTGAAGATTGGAATAACGTTTGCTTTCTTCCAGTTTTCCGGGACATCTCCAGTCCTTAAAGAGGTCCCAAAGATGATGGACAAGGGTTGTGCAAGTTCTCTGGAAAGTTCTTTGAGCACTCTTGGGTACATTTCATCTGGCCCAGGGGATTTGAACTCATCCAGTGCAGCTAAATGCCTCTCGACAACCTCTCTGTCCATGTCAACATGCCACCCAGACACTATCTCTTGGCTACTGCCATCTCTAGATGTGCCTAATCCCTTTGACCTGTGGAAAAAACAGATGTAAAATAGGCGCTGAGCCTTTCTGCTTTCTCTGCATCCTCTGTTAGAGTTTGTCCATCCACACCCAACAGTGGGCCTATTGCCTCCTTTACTATACATTTGCTCCTCACATAACTGAAAAATCTTTTCTTGTTACAGTGGGCTTCCCTGGCCAATCTTAGCTCACTCTCAGCTTTGGCCTTTCTGATGATTGATCTACAGTGCCTAGGTACTCTTCTTTAGAGCTCTGTCCTTCCCTCCATTTCGTGAACATTTCCCTTTTCTTTCTTAGTTCCTCTTGAAGTTCTCTGTTCATCCAAATAGGCTTCTTAGAGCTCCTGCAGTGTTTTCGTCTTTCTGGGATAGTCATTGATTGAGCATGCTCTTGTTTGAGTAGTGCCCACCCTTCACATGCTCCTTTCCCTTCCAGCATTCTCGTCCATGGTATGACACTCATCATGTCTCTGAGTTTATTAAAGTTTGCCCTACGAAAATCCAACATCCGCGGCCGGCTACAAGCTTCCTTGCCTCCCCATCTCAAAAGGAATTCTATGAGGACATGGTCACTTCCCCCTAGGGTCCCCACCTCCTTCACCTCATCCACCAACTCTTGCCTGTTGGTCAGTATTAAGTCCAGTATGGCTGAACCTCTTGTGGGTTAATCTAACATTTGATGGATGAAATTGTCAGCCAGGCAGGTCAGAAAGTTGCATGACTGAGGAAGCTTTGCAGAGTTTGTTTCCCAGCACACATCTGGGAAACTGAAGTCACCCATGATGACAAGGTCCTGCCACTTGTATATTTTCTCAAGCTGCTCACAAAGTGCAGCATCCACATCCTCTCGTTGGTCAGGCGGTCGATAGCAGAGACCAACCACCACACTGTTTGTTTTCCCCTTGCTTATTTTCACCCAGATGCTTTCCACTGTAGAGATACTCTCCTTCACTAGAATTTCCTGACAGGTAAGCCCTTTCCTCACATACAGTGCCACTCCTCCACTTCTTCGATCTATCCTGTTTTTTCTGAACAGTTCATATCCATCCAGTATTACATTCCAGTCATGAGAATCATTCCACCAAGTTTCTGTGATGCCTACTAGATCATACCTTTCCATCAGCATGAGAAGTTCCAGCTCTTCCTTCTTATTGCCCATGCTTCGGGTGTTAGTATAAAGGCATCTGAATCCTTTTACTTATGGTTCCCTATGAGCTGCCCTTCCTGGTTGGGCTGCCCCCGATTGGTCTCCTTCCTTACACTCCCTATGTTGAACGTCTTTCCCCTTATGGCTTCAGTTTAAAGCTCTCCTGATGAATCTCCCCAGGTTCTTGCCAAACACATTCTTCCCCAACTTTGATACGTGCAGTCCATCAGGTGCTAGTAGGCCTTCCTCAAGAAAGCCTATCCCATGGTCCCAGAAACCAAATCTCTCCTGCCGGCACCAACTATGCAGCCATTGATTCAACTCCATTATTTTCCTCTCCCGACGCATTCCTCTTCCCTTGACAGGCAAGATTGAAGATAATACCACTTGTGCCCCCATTTGCTTGAGCTTCCTCCCTAGATCTTGATAGTCTGTTTTAATAGGAGCGATGGTATTCACGGACATGTCATTCGTTCCCACATGGACCATCACAAATGGGTAGCGATCCATAGATTTGGGAGTTTGGGCAGCCATTCTGAAATGTCTTTAATTTTTGCCCCTGGCAAGCAACACACCTCTCGAGTTAGGGGGTCGGGCCCAGCCACATGGCGATCCATTCCTCTTAGCAGGGAGTCTCCAATTACCAGTACTCTCCTTTGTGTTTTCTTCTCAACATCATTTCCTTCTATCCCCGTGGCGTCTTCATTTTGTCTTAGACTTTGTTTTGGGACCTCTTCCTTCTTGCACCTCCTCTGCAAGGGCCTGAAATCTATTCTGGAGCTCCAAAGGCCCCGAGAGCCATCTCGTTCTACGCCGTTGAGTCTTTTTCCTGTCTGCAGAGGCTCCGTAATGAAGTTAATCCCCTTATCCTCTTCAGGACTGGTTGTATCCTCTTTATTCCAAGTTGCACAGGTCGGGTCAATGAACTCCTCCCCTTTCTTAATTTGGGTCAGAGTAATAATCCTCTCTTCTAAGGCCCTAATCCTTTCCTCCAAAAGTCTTACCAGCTTTCACTTGGGGCAGATGTAGTCCATTTTGTCTTCAGGGAGGAAGGCAATCATGTCACACTCACTGCAGATTATGGGACGAGTGTCCTGGAGGTCCATTGTAACTTCTATGCAGTGCAACTACTAGGGAAATATTTTGTTGTTGTTATGTGCGAAGTCGTGTCCGACCCATCGCGACCCCATGGACAATGATCCTCCAGGCCTTCCTGTCCTCTACCATTCCCCGGAGTCCATTTTAGTTTGCACCTACTGCTTCAGTGACTCCATCCAGCCACCTCATTCTCTGTCGTCCCCTTCTTCTTTTGCCCTCGATCGCTCCCAGCATTAGGCTCTTCTCCAGGGAGTCCTTCCTTCTCATGAGGTGGCCAAAGTATTTGAGTTTCATCTTCAGGATCTGGCCTTCTAAAGAGCAGTCAGGGTTGATCTCCTCTAGGACTGACCGGTTTGTTCGCCTTGCAGTCCAAGGGACTCGCAAGAGTCTTCTCCAGCACCAGAGTTCAAAAGCCTCAATTCTTTGACGCTCGGCCTTCCTTATGGTCCAACTCTCGCAGCCATACATTGCAACTGGGAAGACCATAGCCTTGACTAAACGCACTTTTGTTGGCAGGGTGATGTCTCTGCTTTTTAGGATGCTGTCTAGATTTGCCATAGCTTTCCTCCCCAGGAGCAAGCGTCTTTTAATTTCTTTGCTGCAGTCCCCATCTGCAGTGATCTTGGAGCCTAGGAAAATAAAATCTGTCACTATCTCCATTTCTTCCCCATCTATTTGCCAGGAATTGAGAGGGCCGGATGCCATGATCTTTGTTTTCTTGATGTTGAGTTTCAAGCCAACTTTTGCACTCTCCTCCTTCACCCGCATCAACAGGCTCTTTAGTTCCTCTTCACTTCCTGCCATTAGAGTGGTATCATCTGCATATCTAAGGTTGTTGATATTTATCCCTGCAATCTTGATCCCAATTTGTGACTCCTCTAATCCCGCATTTCTCATGATGTGCTCTGCATACAAGTTAAATAGGCAAGGTGACAGTATACAGCCTTGCCGAACTCCTTTCTCAATTTTGAACCAGTCAGTGATTCCATGTTCAGTTCTCACTGTTGCTTCTTGACCTACATATAAATTTCTCAAGAGACAAATAAGATGCTCTGGTATTCCCATCTCTTTAAGAACTTGCCACAATTTGTTGTGCTCCACACAATCAAAGGCTTTAGCATAGTCAATGAAGCAGAAGTAGACGTTCTTCTGGTACTCCCTAGCTTTCTCCATGATCCAGCGTATGTTGGCAATTTGATCTCTAGTTCCTCTGCCTCTTCGAAATCCTGCCTGTACTTCTGGAAGTTCTCGTTCCACATATTGCTGGAGCCTAGCTTGTAGGATTTTGAGCATAACTTTGCTAGCATGAGACATTAGTGCAATGGTGCGGTAGTTTGAACATTCTTTGGCATTGCCCTTCTTTGGGATTGGAATGTAAACTGACCTTTTCCAATCCTGTGGCCATTGTTGAGTTTTCCAAATTTGCTGGCATATTGAGTGTAGCACTTTTACTGCATCGTCCTTTAAGATTTTGAATAGTTCAACTGGAATGCTGTCACCACCACTAGCTTTATTGTTGCTCAGACTTCCTAAGGACCATTTGACTTCACATTCCAGGATGTCTGGCTCCAGGTCAGTAACTGCCCCACTGTGGTCATCAGGGATGTGAAGCTCGCTCTTGTATAGTTGTTCTGTATAATTTTGCCACCTTTGTTTAATCTCTTCTGCTTCTGTGAGGTCCCTACCATTTTGGTCCCTTATCATACCCAACTTTGCATGAAACGTTCTCTTCATATCTCCAATTTTCTTGAAAAGATCTCTGGTCCTCCCCATTCTATTGTTTTCTTCTATTTGTTTGCACTGTTCATTTAAGAAGGCATTCTTATCTCTTCTAGCTTTTCTCTGGAATTCTGCATTCAGTTGGGTGTATCTTTCTCTTTCTCCCTTGCCTTTCACTTCCCTTCTCTCCTTAGCTATTTGTAAAGCTTCCTCAGACAGCCATTTTGATTTCTTGCATTTCTTTTTCTTTGGGATGGTTTTAGTTGCTACCTCTTGTACAATGTTGCGAACCTCCGTCCATAGTTCTTCAGGCACTCTGTCTATCAGATCTAATTCCTTAAATCTATTTGTCACCTCTACTGTGTATTCATCGGGGATATGATTTAGTTCATACCTGCGTGGCCTAGTGCTTTTCCCTACTTTCTTCAATTTAAGCCTAAATTTTGCAACAAGAAGCTCATGATCTGAACCACAATCAGCCCCTGGTCTTGTTTTTATTGACTGGATAGAACTTTTCCATCTTTGGCTGCAGAGCACATAGTCAATCTGATTTCTGTGTAGACCGTCTGGTGATGTCCATGTGTAGAGTCGTCTCTTGGGTTGTTGGAAAAGAGTGTTTGCTATGACCATTGTATTCTCTTGACAAAATTCTACCAGCCTGTGCCCTGCTTCATTTTGTACTCCAAGGCCAAACCTGCCTGTTATCCCGGTTATCTTTTGGCTTCCTACTTTAGCATTCCAATCCCCCATGATGATAAGCACATCATTTTTTGGTGTTGCTTCTAGAAGGTGTTGTAGGGCTTCATAGAACTGATCAACTTCATCCTCTTCAGCAGCAGTGGTTGGGGCATAGACCTGGATCACTGTGATGTTGAATGGTTTGCCTTGGATTCGAACTGAGATCATTCTGTCATTTTGGGGATTGTATCCCAAGACTGCTTTTCCTACTCTCTTATTGATTATGAAGGCTACTCCATTTCTTCTGCGAGATTCTTGTCCACAGTAGTATACCTGATGGTCATCTGAATTAAATTCACCCATTCCTGTCCATTTTAGTTCACTGATTCCTAAAATGTCGATGTTCAGTCTTGTCATTTCTTGTTTGACGACGTCCAGCTTACCTTGATTCATGGATCTGACATTCCAGGTTCCTATGGAATAAAAATATTTACAGCATCGGACTGTCTTTTCGCCACCAGTTACTTCCACAACTGAGCGTCCTTTCAGCTTTGGCCCAGTCGCTTCATTCATTCTGGCGCTACTCGTACTAGCTGTCTGCTCATCCCCAGTAGCACATTGGACACTTTCCGACCTGAGGGGCTCATCTTCCGGCGTCATATCATTATGCCTATTGGAACTGTCCATAGAGTTTTCATGGCAAAGATACTGGAGTGGTTTGCCATTTCCTTCTCCAGTGGATCACCTTTTGTCAGAGCTCTCAGCTATGACCTGTCCGTCTTGGGTGGCCCTGCACGGTATAGCTCATAGCTTCACTGAACTACGCAAGCCCCCTTGCCACAACAAGGCAGCGATCCTTGAAGGGGGAGGGAAATATAGTCTACTGATTCTAATTGCTAGGCCAAGAACCCCATGCTAAGAGCCGCAGGCCAAGAGCCCTTTGTCTCTCGTGGCTCTTTGCCTCGCGCCTCTGCTGAGGAGCAGCCCTTTTTAATCCTCCCAGCAATCACCTCACTCAGCACCACAATAGCCTCACCTGGTCAGCAGCATCACTCCCCAGCAGCTCTCTCCACGTGCTCTCAGTTGTCTGAGCTCTGCCTCTGGCGAGGAACAGCCCTTTTAAATCCTCCCAGCAATTTTATTTATTTAGATTTCTATACCGCATTTCTTTGCAGCTCTGGGCAGTTTAATCCTCCCAGCAATCACTCAGCAATCACCTCACTCAGCACAACAATAGCCTCACCTGGTCAGCAGCAGAAGCAACACTCCCCAACAGCTCTCTCCACGTGCTCTCAGTTGTCTGAGCTCTCAATAAAACTGTGGCCATTACCTTGCCAAGCAGTGTTGTGTAGAGTCTTTTCCCCCATCCTGTGAATGGCCTCCCTTCTATGCAAGTCTTAGTGCAGTTACTACCTGCTTCACTGTCTGGATTGACTCATGAAAGGGTTTAATAGGTGCCTGATGTTGGAATAAATTGACTGTATTCTTTTCTGTCATATTTTTATGCCAATAAAGGTTGTTGTTGTTGTAATTCCAATAACAAATGGTGCCAGATATGGGTGAGTGTGTTCACAGATCTGAACCTTCTCATTAACACTGTGGAGAAGTCCGCTTTGATATTTCTGGAAGTGTCAAAGTAGATCAGTAGTATAATAGAGATCAGATCAAAGCATGGAAAACCACAAATGGCTATGGAAGGAGCAGAGATAGAAAATGATGTTGTTTAGATATGCTGAAAAACTCCATTCCTGTTTGAAAGGCTGAATGGAACAAGTCTTTAGTGTGGAAGTAGTACTGTGAATGATTGAGTCCAGTATCCTGTTTCATACAGTGGTCAGTCCAATGGTTGTAGAAGGCTTTAAAGCCAGGGAAGGGTGCCCAAGCCTGCCTGTTATCTTCCCCTATTATTCAGAGTGTTGCTGCAATTGAACACGAAGGTTTCCTTCAGTCTTTGTAACACAGTCAATTGATACATGAATTACAGAATGAATTATAATTCTTGATAACTATCATTAGGTGTATTTCCTGAAATTATACTCATAGTGATTCTTCTCTTGCTTCAGTCTCATCGTGAGCAGCAGAAGGAAAAATGCTATAGAGCATCACTGACCATGCTGGATGACACTGCCACATAGATTGTCACTTTTGCAGAAAACTGAAAGTAACAGTTGGTGGCATCTACTTGACATTAAAATCCCGAGAGGTGACATGACTATTTCAAAACAATGAGGGTAGATTTTTAAATGAGAAGAAAAAGAAACCACCCTTGCCTCCTGAGATATCAAGTATGGAGGAAAGCCAGATTGATCGTGAGGCATGTCAGTTTGCTCTTTTTACCCTCTTTACCCAAGGTTTTTCATTGTTCCAGAGGTGCTGGCATTAGAGTTTTGTTTTACTACAGATATTGAAAAGTAGACTGCTGAGTATCAATTGTGAGCCTCCTTAAGCTTGAGTTAAACAAGAATCAGGTGGCCTTGTTTTATAGGGTAGGTAATAGCATTCAAATTAAGACAGGAAAGTTGAAGAAGAAACCTACAAGGCGTCTGATTTCTCTCAAAATTTAGCCCCTCTTCTCATACGTCAGAACATACCACTGTTCCTCCTACCCATTGTTTGAATTATTATTCATATAATTCTGAAGTCATTTTGAGCCAATTTATAAGGAAATCTTAGAAATTTTAGTCCAGTTCAGACTAGAAAACTGAGCCAAGACTATATGCTACTCCTGCCTGACACTGCTGAAATGAGACAGCAAAGTCTG
This sequence comes from Paroedura picta, assembly GCF_049243985.1. Taxonomy (NCBI): domain Eukaryota; kingdom Metazoa; phylum Chordata; class Lepidosauria; order Squamata; family Gekkonidae; genus Paroedura; species Paroedura picta. Next base: position 80,583,377 of record NC_135374.1, on the reverse strand, counting down.
TGTTCTATTCAACATTACTTCCTGGTTTCTTTGACCTGCTGCCCCCCCCCCCCAATCCAAAACCAAAGATTCAGAAAAGGAAATATTTCCCAGTGCAAGGATTACCCAACAGTGTCTTCATAAACCTGGCTCACAATTACTGCATAATGATATGAAACCTACATTGCATTGTAGGAACATGGTTGGAGGTGTAAATGAAGTGGGGAAAGTCCCAGTCCATGAAAAGGTCAAAGTCAAATGAATATACATCATTATATGTAATTTTTTTAGGTTTTTTAAAAGGCTATGTTCCCAAATCATCATCAGTAAACCTTATAAAAACCAAACTGACAGGTCAATCACTACCTGATTGTCCAGCAATGGCCTGCCCAGGAAGCTTAGACCCAATCAGGAGGCAGCCCTTAGCCAGGAAGGACTTAATAAGGAGTCAACTCTCTACTTCCTGCCCATTTCAGAAGTTTGCTGAGTAGAAGAGGAGCTGGACTCAGAGAATGCCCTGCTTCTGGTAAGTTGTCATGACCTCTTTCAATTCAGGGAACATGGGGGGAGTTGGAGAAGCTTCTATGTGCCTTCTGGAGGTGGGTGGGCTGCAGGAGCCCCAGGATCAGCCCCCCTATTCAGGGTGCCTAGGAAAAGCCTCTTCCCTGGGAATGTTTATTCATATGAAGTCTGCAATTTGAGAAGGGAGTAATGCTTTTTGGGATTACCATTGCCAGCAATTGCAACAGGGAAAATAATGCTGATGCTTTTCCCTCTCCACATGGATACCACTTTGGTCTTGCTGCAATCATCCCAAGACCATCAAAACAAAGCAAATTTGAAACTAATGTCATGGAAGAGGAAAAAACTGTAGAGGGGGCACAAAAGCATGATGAGGCCATGAGAAAGGTGAGACACTGTTTCCTAGTAGCACCTTCCCAGAAGAATAGTTTTTTAATACCCGGCTTTTCACTGGCCAAAAGCATCTCAGAGTTGCTTATAATAGCCTTCCATTCCTCTCCCCACAACAGACACCCTGTGAAGTAGGTGAGTTGAAAGAGAAACTACTCTGTAAGAACAGCCTCAAACAGGACTATGACTAGCCCAAGGTCATCCAGCATGCGGAGGAGTAAGGACTCAAATCCAGCTCACCACATTAGAAGCTGCTGCTTCTAACCACAGTCCAAGGGTGGGCAGGAGCTTTTGCCATATAGCCAGTCCTCAGAAAGTCCACAGTGCAGGTTTGCATCCTAGCGCTTGTTGTATTCCTGGGTATGGCTTTTCCTCTAGTTGTAGAATAATGGCAGGGTCTAAATGCATTTTGTGAATTTAAAGAGAGCAGGGAAAGGAGAGGCTATTTGTGTTGCCTGGAGGAGGAAAAGAAGAAATAGGAACGGGATACAGGGAACCTGAGGTGCCCCTCAAACGTTTCCCACCATGCAACTGGGCATGTCATGGCAGCTGGAGTCATGCAACTCAGCCTGACTTTTCCCAGGAAGAGGCTGCCAAAGGTAGGAAAGGAGAAAGCAAAGGATTGGAAGGAGAGAAAGAAGGCAAGAAGCTATGGGACTTTCAAAAAAGGAAAAAAAGAAGAGGGGAAATGGGATGCCCCCCCCCCAAGTCTGTGCAGGTCCCCCACACTTTCAACCACTAATTTAGAGCCTGATAGTATGTATTACTTTTTTTTTAGAGTACTGAAATGAAGACAAAGCAGCCTGGTGCTAAAATCACAGCATAAAAGCGTGAAGCCTAAAGCTAAAGACTCCCTTGGCCAAACTCAGTTTCTCAGTATGATCACAGAGATTTCAGTGGCTACCCACAGAGGGCAAAAATATACACCAAACATTACAGAGAAAAATCTAATCCTGCTGCCAGCACTACTGTATCTGGGGACCAGAGTTCATATTAAAAGAGCAAAGGTTCTTGTTAGCATAGCTTGACACCACATTGACAGACTGGCAAAGGAAATCTTAATGAAAGTACACAGTTCTGTGGAAAATGGGGGGGGGAGAAATGCTCATTAAGATGATACAAAAGGAATAAGAAACAATGCAAATTTAAGAACAAACCGCAATACTTTCAAGCTTCACAATGAAGCTTTGGCCATTGGCTGCTCTCTGATTTACAAACACACTGAACGTCCTGCTACTGTCAGCAATCACATTTGAAATGAAATAGTTCTGAATATATAGAGGTCAGAAGTATTCTGTAAAGGTGAGAACATCAGATCCAAGAGTCCTGTTTGCTGCCATTAATGTAAAACCTGGTTACTACTTTGCAGATTACTGTAATAACAGATATTATGTAAATAAACAAGCATGGGCATTAATGTATCTTCAATGGATATAGACTGCAGAGATCAATCCCTCTGGAGAAAAGGGCTGCTTGGGATGGAGAAGGGGGGTCCTACACACAAAAAATAATCCTTCCTTTTGAAATTACAAACCTTATGAACCACACAATCACCTCTCCATGAAGGAAATACCTGAGTAAGTAGCCCAAGGTTACACAGCATGTGGAGGACCAGGGAATCAAATCCAGCTCACCACATTAGAAGTTACTGGTCTTAACCAGTACACCAAGCTGTACAAATTGCCATTACCTGAAAGAGAAGTAGCAAAAGCACAGGAAGAAGAAGCTGATGTAAGACTTTTTACTTGCTCCTTGACTGTTATGTGATTCTTTTCCAAGAGTAATCCAGTCTCCCTCCTTTCAGGCAATTGCAATTTGTACAGCTTGGTGTACTGGTTAAGATCAGTAACTTCTAATTTGGTTGGATTTGATTCCCTGGTCCTCCAGATGCTGTGTAACCTTGGGCTACTTATAGTCCTGTTAGAAACTGTTCTTACAGAGCAGTTTCTCTCAGCTCTCTCAACCTCACCTATGTCACAGGGTATCTGTTGTGGAGAGAAGAAGGGAAGGTGAGTATATGACATTCTGAGACTCTTTTGGGCTGTGAAAAGCAGGGTATAAAAACACTTCTTCTACTGGGAAGTCGCTACTGGGAAACAATGTCTCCTCCTCTCCAAATGTCCCCATGGCCTCATGGTGCTTCTGTGTTCCAACTACAGTTTCCCCATATTTCATGATGTTGGTCTCAAAATTTGTTGTGATGGTCTTGGAAAGATTGCAACAAAACCAAGGTGGCATCCGTATGTGAAGGGAAAGTGTACATCTTCCCAGTTCCACTCACATCAGCATTATTTTCCCTGTTGCAATTGCCTGTGCTGGCTACCCCCAAAGCATTCCTTCCTTCTCAAATTGAAAATTGAAAATTGTCCCAAAATGGTGTTTTGGGACATCATTCACATGACAAAACATTCCCAGGGCAGAGACTTTTATTGGGCACCCTGAGGAGGGGTGCTGCTTCTGGGGCTTCCCATCTTCATGTGGCATGCAGAGGATCAGCGCAAAGCATGCGTATATAATGCCATGCAGTCCAGATCACAAGGCAGACATTTTCTCCAGAGAGCTGATTTAAGTTATCTGGAAGTAAATTATAATTCCAGGAGATCTCCAGGCCCCTCCTAGAGGATAGGAGCCCTACCTCTGCCTTTGTATCATTTCCTTTTCCAGAACAGGAAGTGACAACAGGAATTTGTGTTAGCAGTCAGAGTGGTGACCAGATTTTAACATTGATAAAGCGGGACACCACTGACCAGGGGGGGGGGGGGTTCTTGATTAAAAATTTGGTCTATATGGAGCAACGAAAAGTTTCATAGAATGCATAGAATGCAAAAATGGTATATATATAATTTCAACATAAGTACAATTTGCCAGGCACCCCCAGATGTCCCTCCAAAAGTGGGACAATCTTGTCACCTTCAGACCCTTCCTCTCTTTGAGGGACAGTTTATAGATAGAAAACCATAAACACCCTTTTTCTATTGCCATTTCAAATATTACATGCAACACACTGCCGGGCCCCAAAATATATTAAAATGGATGTCAGCCAGAGACAAGTCTGGCTGTTTAGATCTGTGGGAAAGAGCAGCTGTCCTGTTAATGACCTCCACTCCATTGAGATGCATATTTAGGAAAATGGGCATTCCAAGAACCTATTACTATACCTTGAATTAATTTCATCAACTTCTAGCCTCACTTTCCTGCATCCACTTATCCAAATTAGGCAATGCTTAACACTGTTCACCAAACTTGTTAGCTTTTCTGATCCAGTACTTAAAGAGTCCTCAAGCACCATTTACACCTGTAGTTCCTCTCAAATAAATTTGACAAGTTTCTTCCAAATCATCCATCAAGTTATGGGGGAGCGGGGGGCTAATACATCAGACTGCCCTGGAAATATTTTGCTCTATAAAATATGGCATCCTGCTCTATAGTGGTTTGTGTATGTGTGTATTTGCATTCTTGGATTCCTCTGCACACTCTCATTTGTGTGTGGACCTCCTTTTCCTCACATGAAGTGCTAGTCATTTTGCTGTAGTCTCCATGAACCTCCATCTTTGAGACTTCCCCAAAATTCTATCTCTCCATCCCTGATTTTCTCTTAGTTAGTCTTATATGTGATTTCAGTGTGTTTGTGTATTTTACCCTTTTTTAAAAAACATAAAACTCTTTTTTGAGTGAACCTAGCCTGGTTTTTTTTTGAGTTTTCTTGAGGGGACAATAAATAGAAGGAAAATCCCAATTACCCACTCTCACTTTGTCCCCTTTAAGCTAATTTCCCACAACTAATTAGGAGACTGCCTCTTGGGGTGATAGCTGTAGAAATACATCTTTAGCATATAGTTTTGAAAATACCAAGAGCATCATGATGTCACTCTTTTGAAACAGAAACAGAAATCCAGTACTCTCTACCAACCATACAGCTCTCAGGGATCACCAAGGTCAGGCAACTATGTGTCAGATTAGGACCTGGGCAATCCAGTTTCGAATCTCCCTTCTCCCATGGGGACTGCTGGGTTAACTTGAGCATGTTGTTGCAAAGATACAATAGAAGGTAAAACAATGTTGGGGACTGTTTTGGGACACCATTAGTCGAAAAAGTGGGTTATAAATAACTAAATAAAGGAATAAACAATTGCACAATGACTGACCTAAAACTGAAAAGGAGTGGTCCATGTCTAAACTTGAGCTGAAAGAAGCTGGGAGTGACTGCTCAGGAGAAGTTCCAGAAAGAATGAAACATTTTAGTGTCCTCAAAATTCTTTGTTCATCCCCATGAAAGCATAAGGAGAATAAATTTCACAAATGTTCTTAATTTGTAAAAAGCATACAGATTGAAAATCAATTACCTTTCATTTACGCATATACAAAATATTTCTTAAAGCAAATGGTATGCACAGCTCTGCTTCTCACCGGAGGGCTTATGCAATTGTTTCTATAGATATTTTGATAGTGTCTTGCTGTTATTCTCCAATTACCATGTGGCTAAGACTGACAGATAATAACAGTGTGTTGTAGTTCTCTCCCCCCCCCCCCCAGTAAACTGTGAGAGAATCTCAAGGGTGTGTTACAATGAAATAAACTACAGGAAATTGAAACCCCTCCAATCAATCAATACATAATTGATGCTGGCACAACAACTGGGAACTAATGGATGGAACAGCTTTATTTGTCTGTCTTCTGTTCAAATTACAGTCTATCCATTTTGTACAGTGATCAAACCCTGGAAACCCAGCCTTGAAACCAAAGCATCCCCAGCTGAACATTTCTCTCAACAAGAGCCCCTGAAGAGAAATTAATTACTTCCACATAGCCAAGAGGAGGTTGATAATGGAGCCCTTGGGTTAGGTGCCACTCCTAAGACAAAAGAAACCATTTGTTAAAGTAATCTTGAGAACATTTTTCACTCAGACTACTGTGAACCATTCTCTGACCTAGTCAGGCACCATGTGAACTCCATGGTGACAGACAATGAAAAGGAAGAGGGGGAAGAGTGGTTCACATGGTGTCCAAGTTGATACTTGAAGTATTCTTCTTATAACCCCAATGACTGCAACCTGCCAGTATTTGGCAGATTCATTTATTCTGCACAGTCCTTTGCTAGGTTACTCAGGAAATCAGGAGAAGAAATGTGAGGCAGTAAGTAGAAGGCGGACCATTTTGGAGCCTAATTTAAGGATCTGAAGAATAATAAAATGGAAAGAATTGAAAAAGAGCTTTATTCCAAGGATGTTATATGCAAAATAATTCTCAGATAGAAACTGTTCATGATCTGAAAATTAATGAATTTAATGACAGGCCAAACAAAAGATTGGTATGCAAGAGCAAGCCACTAAGCAGGGCATAAGGGAAGAAACACACTGTGGATGGTACTGTCTACAGTTTTTGATTTTGTGATAATTAGTCACAACTGGAAAAATGTGGTTCAGTTTATGCTTCGTGGTGAATTCACAAACTGAACCATGAACCATCATAAATCAATAAGGTTTCATATAAATCAGACTGATTTGGTGATGTAGGAGTACACCTTCCCCCCACATGCTGGGGCTCTCCAAGTTTGCAGGGGCTCTCCAGCTGACTACTTGTCCTCCAAGTTTGGTGTTGATTGGATTTACGGGGTCTGAGGTACTCACAGGGGCCATAATTTCAGTTTGGGGAGCTATCATTGCAGTTCTAGGTCTTATCTGCACTGGGCTTATTATCCTCTATCACCCTGGATTTTAAAAAGAAATCTGCGCCATTTCTGATTTCCATTTTTATCGCTATAAATTTTCCATCTGCAACGTCCATGACTGACTCTGTGCTGATGACACCACCTTTTCTCAGGGCTATCTGGGAGCATATATTATCAACTAAATCTAAGAAACATGCTCTGAAAGCTGAATATTACAAGTATATATGTCTGCATTTCTTTTGGTTTATCTTCCACCCTCTTCTCCATGCCTCCACCACTGACGTAATGTGTTAGTCTATCACTGATGGGTCAGGATGTCAATTCAAAGACTGTAGGAGAGTTCTCCCTCCCCCTTCCCCCTCCTCCAACTTGCTCTGTCTGTAGAGTTGGGGGGAGGCTATAAAGCCCTCACCAACCTCATGCTCCTTCAATGCTGTTGGAGCTCCCCCCATCCCCTGTACTCTAGCTCCTGAGCTGGTTGGGAAGGAAAACAAAAGTGGACATTGCTGCCTCCCTCCTCAGTCAAGCAGGAAGGAGAGAGGAGACTGACAATTGGAACAATTCAAGTGCAGAAGGCAGTGTCTTAGTGAAAGAGGAAAAGGAATGTTGCAAATCTGTTGCAAGATCTAGGTTCAGATCAATCAGAATTTGGCAGAATCAATAACAGGAAAAATTTGAGTGCAGAGTACAGTCTAGAACACTTCCCCTACTCCCAGGGGCTGTCATTCTATTCTGGAACCTTGCATTCTGATCCCAGAACACTTCAGCTACCCTGGGGGATGTCATTGCAACCCAAAGAATGAATTCTATTTCTAATGGCAATTTTTCTATTCTGGGACTTGTTATTTCAAACCCAGAGCAATTTTATAATAGGCACTGATAAATTGATGGAAAAATCTGCTGCACATTTTCTTTCAATGGAGTCCATGCAAGTCAATTAGCATTCCTGGCTCCCATTATCTCCCTCCCATTGTTTCCAATATGTAATTCATTTTAGTATACCCCCCCCAGGAGAACCCAGTGCCACGGTCACAACGTAAACAAAGAAGGACTAATGTCAAACCAGAGAATTCCTGCATACAAACTGAAGGAGGGCACTTTTTCAAGCCCAGCAAAACTAGTAGCAGTGCTAGCCAAACATCTTTAAACAGCCCCGTGGCGCGGAGCACCACGGACTGTATAAAGGAGTAAGGGCACTGTGGGAGGACTCAGGGCGGGCCCTGTCCGGGATAAAAACTCGGAGGGGCCAATCAGGAGCCGCGAAGCGGCTCCTGATTGGCCCCTCCAAGTGTCCATCCTGGCCCAAGCAGGCAATGGGGGGGTCGCGCGAAGCGCGGCTCCCCATTCCCTGCTTCACTGGCAAGGGAGCACCCGCCAGCCGCGCATAGCGTGGCTGGCGGGTGCTCCCTGCCCGGCGGCCTGACGACTCGGGAGGTGCGAAACGCCTCCCGAGCCGTCAGGCCGCTGGCAAGGCGTGCTCCCTGCCCGGCGGCCTGACGCGGCTGCCGGGGACTCCCGTCGTTCTTGCGACGGACCTCGCAAAATGGCCGCCGCCGACAGCCAGCAGCCGCCGCCGACAGCCAGCCAGCCACCGCCGACAGCCAGCAGCCGACGCCGCCGACAGCCAGCCACCGCCGAAAATGGCCGCCGCCGCCAGCCAGCCGCCGCCGAAAATGGACGCCGCCGCAGCCTGCCAGCCAGCCGCCGCCGCTGCCAGCGAGCCAGCCGCCCAAAATGGCCGCCATCGCCGCCAGCGAGCCGCCGCCGCCCCCAGCCGAGCCGCTACCGCCGTGACTGCCCCGCTGCCGCCCATCAATACAGGTAGGCCGTTTCCCCGCAGCCCCGGCCCCACTGTACCCTTATGCCGGCCGGAGGGGGGAGGAGGATCAAGACTTCTGCGGCCCCACAGCTGCGGAAGCCTTTGGGAGTCGGGGGCAGGAGGCCGCGCCCATCTAGCGCCCATTTTATTCCAGATTAAAATGGGCTTTAGATCTAGTAACTAGCATAAAACCAGAGAATTTCTGCAGTAAAAAACTGAAGATAATGATGAAGGGCATCTTTGCAAGTCCATCAAAATGGTGCAATGTACAGAAAACCTAGTAATACCAGTGCAATAAAAGGGATGCAATGCCAGCTCAACTTGACTGATGTCTACCAGAGACTCACACTCCAAGGGGGAGGGTTTGCCAGTTCTTTAGAGAAAATGGGAAAGGGATACAAGCTGGCGAAGGGGGAGGACCCTTGAAACTGACAAGAGCAGTTAGGAAACTGAAACTTGAGACACACAGAGAAAAAAAAGTTCAAATCTGGAGAATTCTACCTACCATGTTGCTTTGAAGTTCCTCCCCACTGTTGCCTTGAAGTTTTGCAAACAGTTTAATTGAACAGCGAGTCTGTCTGGAAATGCATGAATTCAGACATTTCCACAAACCGCTACAAACAGCACAAAAAGTTGTTGTAATGTTTGTGCTGGGTGCCTTTCCATGAATATTGCTTTGCAAACCACAAAGTGGCCAACATTCACCATGAACTTGACTTTGTGAGCCAGTTCATGCCTGTTTCTAGTGATAATATTCCTTTCTGAATTTGAAATTAAAGGCACTTGCTTTAATCCAAATCTCTAAGGATCCTGAGGTATTTCCAAAGCTTCTTGTGATGATTGGTTGTCCCATTGTTCTCACATTCACACAACACCCTGCTGTATTCATGAGTCTGCATGTCTGAAAAGAACCGGAAGAGGAAACCTTAAATGGCATAGAACTCTGTGTTTGCATCAGATCCTGGATGTCAGAGCTCTTGTATTTTAAAATTCTTGAAAATATCCTCCTTGGCAAACTCAACTCTTTTTGAACGGATTGTTGCAGTGTGGGTGTCAAAATGCCTTTCTGTAATCAATGTTTCTCTGCTAGTGTTCTCTTATGAAACAGTGTATGAGACGGTAAAGCAAAATACCCTTTACTTCTATTAGCTTTCATATAACTGCACATATTGAATGTGTTTGTTTACTATGTATATAAATTGCGGCTGCACATGAGTTGTATGCATAATACAGAACTGCCAGCTGTACATATTTACTTGTCACAGCATTATCAGTGTTTATCCTGGGAACCAGATTCATAGTGTTAATAGTATGCCCTGGATATACCAAATAAGTTGTCATTTTGGAATAAGATGTTGTGTGACCTTCCTGGCTCATTAATTCTTTATTCTTTACTATTTGTAGCTCATTTAATCTCTCCAACAGGTAAAAGAAGCACTGTACAATCAAGCCAGGCTAGAATGCCTAATATTTAACAATCATTCTTCCAGTCAATTTCTTTTGGCATACGTATGCCAAGATTTTCGCTGACCCAAATATCCCGTATGGTTCAAGCTTTGAAAACCTCTGCAATGCTGCCCAGGAGCAATTTCACCAGCCTCTGTAATGTATAGTCCTCCTGTGGGGTTAAAGGTTGCCAACTCCAGGTTGGGAAATACTTGGTGATTTGGGGAGTGGAGCCTGAGGAGGGCAAGGTTTGGAGAGAGGAGAGATTTCAATTCCATCAAGTCTAAACTGGCCATTTCTCCAAGAGAACTAATCTCTATAGTCTGGAGACCAGTTGTGATATATAGTTTTCAGCTCACGCCTTTTTATATATGTATGGTAACATACATAGGAAAACAATATATATAGATAATGTTTTTCTCAGTTCTGTTCTTTGTAGTTAAATTATCTAAGAGACAATATAATTGGAAGAGTGGAAACATTTTGACCATTGTACTATATGGGAGTTTGATGAAGCCTTGAACTATTTATCAGTATTTAGATACACTAACCTTAGAATTCCTCCTCTGGTGATGCTTGCTTCAAATTTCTTTGGACTGCAAATCCTTACTATCTGACACATGCCCATGGCTGTCTTGTCAATGTAGGCAGTGATCCTTCAATCACCCTGCTTGCAAGAAATTCTAAAATCCTAAGCATTCTCAAGTTGCATCTAGATTAGAGGAGTTTACAAAGTCAAATAAAAACAACAATGAGAACATATAAGCAATTAAAACAAATAGAAAGAAGAATCAGTCCAGGAAAGTAAAAGAAACAGGTAAGCCTTCTCTCACTAGTGAAGGATAATGGTCAAAGGGGACAAACAAATCCCTCCGGAGAGCATTCCATAGTTTTGGTGCCATGACCAAGAAGCTCCTTACTCAGGTTGCCACCCATCTAGTCTCAGATGGCAATAGCACTAAAGGAAAGGTCCCTGAAGATGACAACAATGATCAGGTAGGTTCATATAGGGTGTAGGCTGCACAGGGCTTTTTACCCACTGCCAGTTCAACTAAATCCCTGCCATCTACACTGAATTCAATTTCCACTTTGATTTGGGGCACTTTACATTTTTCCACTGCAACATGCATGATTGATTCGGAGTGACCCTACCTTTCCCCCGCGATATCCAGAAGTGGATATATCCCTCAATATTTGAAAAATTGTCATCTGTAAATGTGCAGATCCCTGCTTTTTGCAAATTAACTTCTTGCCTCATGCCTCCAACACTGTAGCAAAACAGTCTTCCCTGATTGGCCAGGGCATCAATTCAAAGACTTCTTGGTTCCTATTTGCAAGGCTTGTCTTAAAGTAACTGTGCTCTAGAAGCCCTAACTTCTCTCAGCAGAGATTTGCTTCTTATATTTATTCCCCCTCCTCTGCTGTCTCCAATCCTCCCCCCCTCCCATTTAAGAAAAAAGAGACTCCTGATGCCCTTGACTTCCCTCCCCGCCCTGAGCTTTCCCAATTGAGTGTAGAACACTTTCTGTTTGAACTGGATGGGGGGAGGGAGGGTTACAGGAAGATCTGAATTCAGCAGGATCCACAGTGGAAAAAAAGAAAGTAAGTGCAGAATCAGCCTAGGACTAGGAAGCCCAAATCCATACCAACTTTGAGATGGGGACCTGAGGGATTATAGAGGGCAGTTTTCCTGAAGAAAATGTCATCTTTGGAGGGTCGCTGTATAGCATCACACCCTTGCTGGGTTTCCTTCCCAGATTCTGTCCTCCCCAAGCTCTGACTCCAAATCTACGGGAATTTCCCGATCCAGAGCTACCAACCCTAAGTAGCATCTCCAAGCTACTTTAATTTGGGAGGCAGCTGAAAGACTTTTGGGAATAGAAATGTTGCATAAACCTTTTTGGAATAGAATCCAGATCATACGATGACTACTCCTGAGGAATTAGGATCTCCAAGGTACTATTAACATATGCTCTTTGCGCACTTGTAGGCTAAAAAGAGAAATTCTCAGTTTTTCCTACCATAACTACAGAGCAATATACTTACCGTATTTGCCGGCGTATAAGACGGCTTTTTCCCTCTCAAAAACATGCCTCCAATTGGGGGGGCCGTCTTATACGCCGGGTGCACTTCAGTCTGGATGCGGTGGCGGGCGGCGGGCGGCGGGCGGCTCCCCCCCCGACACTGGGCTCACAGCGGCTGCGAGCGGCAGCGAGCGGCGGCGAGCGGCTCCCCCCCACTGGGCTCACAGTGGCGGTGAGCGGCGAGCGACGAGCGGCGGCGGGCGGCGGGCGGCGAGCAGCTCCCCCCCACTGGGCTCACGGCGGGCGGCGGGCGGCGGGTGGCGGGTGGCGGGCGGCGGGCGGCGGGCGGCGGGCGGCGGGCGGCGGGCGGCGCCAGCTCCAGCTCCCCCTCACTGGGCTCACGGCGGCGGCAAACTCCACATTTTGAGTGAAAATGTTGGGGGGTCGTCTTATACGCCCAGTCGCCTTATACGCCGGCAAATACGGTAAATGCAAAGCATTTGAAATATGGATTCAAGGTTGTTTTCAGAGTGCTCTCCACTGCTTTTTTAGGCCTATGCTTGCTGAACTATAGAAGCTTATCTTGAAAATTCCTCATAAGGCATGAACCATCAGTTCAAATCTTACACACAGAAACTCTGTGCCAACCAATGAACTTTTGTGTATGAGATCTAGAACTGGTCAGATTTCTATGAATTTAAACTGAGCTTTCTTGGAAAGATTTTCAGAGCAAGGCAATGATTTCAAGAGTTCCCAAGGGCAAACTGCTTCTCGCAGCCAGCCAGCTAAATCCATACTGTCAGGCCATGACGTTACAATTGTGGCATATACTCCTTCATGAATAACTCAGGAGCCTGTGGCTTTCTTCCTGATGAAACTTCTGCTTTTTAAACCCTGGCATGAGATGAATAAGATCTGATCCTTTTAATAATTAAGACTAACCTGCTGTTTATTTCTGTTGCATTTTAAACTCTGGATTATCACATGAGCTGAGCTAACACAGACCCACAGAAATATTCAGCTGGAAATCACTCAAAAATGTGCACAACAATGAATACTTTTCTTTTTCAACCCTCTGTAGAGGAAGGCAATGGCAAATCATCTCTGTTCATCTGTTCTATTGAAAACCCAGTAAGGGGTCACAATGAGTTGATTTGTATTTGATGGTGCTTCATCATCATCATCATCATCAATCATCATCATAATCTTTTTAGGGAGGTGAAGGACAGGATTTGATTATTTTCTATTGGTACTCATGGAGCAGGCTTTCTTTAAAAATTGTATTCCACTGTTGGATGGCAGGCTATGAGGAACTCAGTAAATTTGGATATGAGCCCGTGGAAGTCTGAACAGGTACCTAAAGATCAACGAGGACCAAAACCAAAACTCAGTCCAAACCAAACTGTGGTGATGTTGGTCATTGAAAAAGTTGCTTGGAAAGTGAACAAATGAATAGTAGGTTTAATGTTGAAGCCAAAGCCTAAAACAACCCAAAGAACAAACAACATAAACATCTAACAGTATGCATCACCTGCAAGTTATTAAAATATAAAATAAAACATTTGAAATAAAAGTAGAATTTTAAATTAGATTAAAATTAAATATGGACCGTTAATGGATCCTGTTGGTAACACTGAAGACAAACCTTTTCCTAATAATTAAAGATGAAAACATAAAATTGACAGCCATCAAGGTAACAGATGGGAAAACATCTGCCAAGAGAAATATCTCACAGTCCTTGTCTCTACCAGAAACCTCAGAAAACGTTAAAATAATTTTTGACTGAATAGAATCACACAAAGGACAATACAGTAAATAATTTTGTATTGCTTGAAAATCATTATTTATGACTTGAGCAGTAAGATTATTCTGGAGGGGGTTGTACTCCCCTTAAAGGAGCATGTTCATTGCTTAGGGATGCTGCTGGGAACTAACCTATAGTTGGAGGCTCTGGTCTCTTCCATGGCAGCTAGGGCGTTTAACCAGCATTGTATAATAAACCAACAATGTAATACCTCCAAAAGTATGATCTGGCTGCTAGGGATGGGCACACAAAAAGGAAAATGCAGTTTGGTTCATTGTTTGTTGCTGAACCACAAATCAAACTGGAAGGCTTGTTCATGAATCAAACTGGTTTGCGGGTCACAGCCCTGCTTGCTCCCGGCCACTCAGATTTTTGGGGCTGTCTTCTGTAGTCCCTTTTAACTTGAAAGTTAGCTGCAGAAGACAGCCTGAAAGAGCTGAATGGTAGGGAGCATGTCCCTCTCATTGTTTTTGATGGGAACAGATAGCAGGGGTCTAAAGAGACATGGAGTCCCTTTAAACCTCCCTTTCTACTCCACCCATAACCCACCATGAATCACATGAACCATTCTAAAAGTTCATGGAAGTTTATCACAGTGAATCCATCAAAAACGTATTTTTGTGAATCATGAACAGAGCTAAATACATCACAAATATTGCTTTGCAGTTTGGTTTATGCCCATTCCTAATAATCACAATGATCTACACAATCATTACAGCCAAGTTAGATTTGTTTATTTATTTTATTTCTTATATTTTTAGCCTGCAACTGTCCAAGGACTCGTGGTGAATACAATGTGCTTTATGTGAGGCTACCATTAAAAATTGTCTGAAAACATCAGCTAGTCCAGAATGTAGTAAGTAGGCTATTATCATGAATGGGATACATAGATATCAATCTGGTGCTGAAAGAGCTACACTGGCTGCCAGTCTGTTTCCAGGCACAATTCAAAATGCTTGTTCTAACCTCGGAGACCCTAAGCGGTCTGAAAGATTGGGCACTTGAAGTATCTCCTCCTCCCACATTATCCATCCCATGAGCAAAGATCTTCCTCACAAATCCTGCTGTCTGTGCACCCACCTTCCGAAGTGAAGTGGGTGGTGACCAGAGACAGGATTTGTGTTAGCAGCCTTGAGAGAGGCTCTTTGGAGAGATGGAGAAAAGGTTTTCTAAACGAATAAATAAGTCGATGCTGTCGTGTCTGTCCTGTAACAATTGAGTGGTGAGGATTTTTTTAAAAAGAATCCGGTTACTCTATGTGCATACATTAATCTTGATGAATCTCATTTTGCACTAAACTTCCATCAGAAGAATGTTTCTGCTGAAATAGTGGCGGAGCAATTTTGCATCCACCTACCTAGAGAACTGGAAGGAAAAGACACTGACAGTAGGCAAAAAGGAAAGGCTGTTTCATGCTGTTCAACTTGTGAGAGTTGAGGCCAACAAATTAAGGCCAGTTAAAGCTAATGTTTTATGTACTTTTTGCTGTAGAGATTCCCTCTCTTCCATGTGGCAACAACATAGAACTAACCGAGCGCCCCCCTCCCCCCAAAAAAGGATTCCTATCTGATTGCCTGGGATAATGTATCTTTTAAAACCTACTTCATATTTGTTGTTGTGGGGTTGGGCTTTATAAATAGGTCTGATCCTGAGAGTTCGCTAAGTCCCTAACTGGGGTTACTGGAACTGTGTGGGTGAGACGCTTATACTTTGATTAGACATCCAAGGACTGAAGAGGAGGCATTGTCCAAGAAGGCTGGTGGGGTTTACCCCTTGGTACTACACATCAGTACTCAAATGCTTACACTGTACAATGTGAGACATATGGTTGATGGCACAAACAAGTTGGTGGCAGGCAAGGAGCAGCAGTTCTGGGCTGTCGCCACATTGACCTTGGAGCTGAAATGGGTTGCCCAAATGCTGGCAAACCCAATAGGTGCCACTTAAGGAGTCCATACAATTGGGGGGGGGTGAGTTTAATGTGAAGTATGTATTGTTATTAACAAATCATAGTTTACTCTGTTTGTCACATGTCTTTATTTAAGGGTACGAAGGCAAAGCTGGTGTCGCATAGACCGTTTATGCACTGGGAACTTCACTGCCCCACCCCCCTATCAGGAGCACAGATAGGGGGTGGATGAGGTGCACCAGGCCAAATGCTCCCTCATGTGGGTGCAGGAAGAGGTCGGGCAACCTGCCACGACTAAAACTCCAGCCTGCAGCCCAGCATGAAATCTCCAGTGCATAAACAGTCATAGTGCTACAAACATGAATTCAAAAACCCATGATTCCATTATCCTGCCATTAAACTGAGTTTGGCAAACCATCCTCTGCCTCAGCATCCCATTTGTAACAGGGGGAAGGTGATGAAAAGTGCTGTCAAATTGTAGGCTACTTATGGCATCTCCAAAGGGTTTTCAAGGCAACAGATGAACAGAAGTGGTTTGCAGTCACCTGCCTTTGCACAGCAATCCTAAACTTCTGTGGTGGTCTCCCATCCAAGAACTTACCAAGGCTAACTCTGTTTATCTTTTGAGATCTGATGAGATTAGGTTGGACTGGGTCATCCAGATCACGGCAAATAAGGTGACAATAATACATATATTACAGCTAGTATGCTGAAGCAGGTAGAATGCTGGCCTAGGATGTGAAAGAAATGAGATCCAATACCATTCTGCCATAATGTTTGCTGGGTCACCTTCACTCAAAATAATCACTTAGATAACCTATATCACAGGGTTGTTGTGAGAATAAAAAAAAGCTAGCAGGCCTCCGGATGCTGTTCTGACCATCTGGGAATTAGCATGGGATCAAAACATAATAAATAAATACAGGCCTATCTTGCTTGTCAAGTTTACTGAGAAATGTATTGTGCCAACTGCAACAACCTTGTAAGTATTTTTAAAAGGCTTTCTATTAGCATGTTGTTTAATTTCCTGTGTTATATTACAAAAATGAAAGCAATTTATATAGTACTAGGGACAAAGCCCGTTGTATCCAGGAATACAACAGGCGCTAGAGCTTGGCGGAGGGAAGAGGAAGGGGAGGAGTTGTTCAGTCTGTAAGGGCATGGGTAGTCACAGGACACAGATGTCCACCCTGCTCCTTCGTCTCCATTTTTTCACTGTTGATAAAATGTTATGTGCCCACATGCTTCTTTCATGGTTGCTCATAAGAAGAAGAACTGTTTTTTTGTACCCTGTTGTTCACTACCCAAAGGAGTCTCAAACACCTTTTTCCTTCGTCTCCCCTCAATAGATGACCTATGAGGAATATAGGGCTGTGAGAGGTCTGAGAGAACTGGGAACGGGCCACAGTGACCTAGCAGGCCTCAGGTGTCTCAAAGCAGTTTCCAATCGTCTAAACTTCCTCTCCTCATAGCAGACTCCCCATGATGGACGCAGGGAAGAGAGCTTCACATAGAAGCTGACAACCCTAAGAGGAGGTCTCTCTGTGTACAGCAGTCTTGACCTTAATAAGATTTTGTATGCTGTTTTTTATTTGCCAGGCCAAGCTTGAAAAAAGTCACTTCAGTTCCCATGTCTCTCCAGCCATTTACTTGTTCACTATTTACAGTTTCAGGCTGTAAATATTCTTTATTTAGATCTTCCTGCACTTTCGAGACTGATGCTGGTCTCTGTCTGTTTGTGCCCCAGATTACAAACAGTTGCTGGTAAGGGCTGGCCACAGCCCATAGCCCAAAAGGGACACACCTGCATAACTCCCCCCCAACTGCAGTCTGCAAGCTTCTACCATAGTATCCAGATCGCTGCTCATCTCTAGATTATAATGATCAGCTCTGCAAGCAAAAATGGCTATTTTTGAGGCCAGATATTGAGGCATTATATGATTTTGAAGTCCCACCTCCAGGAACATTTCTAACTCAGGGGTAGCCAACCTACAGATGCAGCCTAGAGAACTCCTGGAATTACAGCTCATCTTCAAAGTATAAATATCAGCTCCCCAGGCAGAAAGGGCTACTTTGGACAGGGTTGTGGTAGAGAAGAACCATTTAAGGCCTCCCACACAGGTTGTTGTTGAACTGAAAGACTTGAGGCCTACTGCACAGGGTTGTTGTGCAGATGAAACAGGAGACAAAAGAACCTCTACAACAGCATCCAGTTTTGTCTGCAGAATAATGCAGTAGGCTTCAAATCTGCAGAGAGTTGTGAAGAATAAATTCACATGGCTTGGCTGTGTCTAACCCCCAGTCAGAGCAGTATTTTAAATGAGAAGGGGCTTTTATGTGGCCTCCCTGTCAGCCAGCTCTTTGGCAGAAGGGGAAAGCTCCCCCCCCTCAAAAGGGGAAAGCTCCCCCCCACACACACCCATGCCCTCAGACTCCCCTGCATTGCTCTTGGAAACGTCTCCCTCCCCTCACTCAAGGGCTGTCAGAGGCTTCTTCCCAGCAGGCCTGAAGGGAGGGGGAGTGAGATCACTCACCAGCCTCCTGCCAGCTCTATCAGTGTTCTGAGGCAAGTTGCAGTTGGACATGACAGTTAGGGCAGCCTGTCCAAGCCTCTGTTCTCATCCCCCTTGGCAGCCCTACTGACCTCCTCTCCCCGCAGTGGTCAGGGCTCACTGGCTGTGATGTCTCCAGATTGCCCCTGGCTGGGCCGGGTGGGCAGGCTCTGTCAACTTTGGCCCAATGATTGGGCCAACCGCCCTCTTAGCCCTTGGACTCCATGGGTGGCACCTCCCGACTGGCTGGAACTCTGTCCAGTCCTGGTGAGGGCCCAATCGGAAGGCCCTTTGCTCACCCAGACTGGCCCCACCCACTCTCCACCCCCCAGGACCTTAACCAAATATGATACCGCTCACCAAGCGGTTACAGATACAGGGCACGGGTACAAGAAATAATGTCACTGTTGTATGAATCTGTCCAATGGGTACTGGGTTATATCTAGCTGGTACAATTTGGAATCAAGAATGTGTGTACTGAGAAAATGTGTCTTAGGTTGCATTTTTAAAGGTTATTTCATGAATTTAATAAATGGTGTTTTATTTCTATAAAAACTGAAATAAATTGTTTTAGTAATAGACTATTCAATGCTTCCTCCCCCTTCCATGGCTATAGCCTTGTAATGTAATACAAAATTTATAGCCCTGGATTTTTTGCAGAGTTTCAAGGATTTGTATGCCTTCTTTGTGATATCACAGCTCCTCAGAAGTACTATTTTATCAAATAATTTCTAAAATAGATGGCTTTCCAAACAGAATTGGGGAGATTACTGCAGCTATTACCACTCTAAATTATTGATGTGATATATTTTAAATATGTCTGCCTTCGGTATTTAAGATTCTTTTGATGTTCCAATCACTCTGATCTTTGCTCTTTATTCTCAGAGGGCTTGTTAATGAAACACTTTACAAAAGCACCTAATCTTCTTTACAAGTACTTGGAATTGACTATACAAGGTATGTTCTCATTTATTTTCAGTAGTATTCACATGTGATTTTTCCTCTGTACAGAAAGCACACACAAAAATCTAGCTGCTTATGTTGAAAATACAAATGCACAAAAAGTCTGATGTGCAAATACAGCAATCCATAGCAACCCATGTGCAGATGGAACAAAGTCTTTCAGTGAGCATCTCATTAACAATTTTAGGCCATCCTTAAATGCCTTTTCTTTTTTGAAATCCAAATTTGGGTTCATTGGCTTTTGCTTGCAATTAACCAACAATCTCCCAATCCTCAGTCTGTGGGCAGAAATTAAGCTTCTATTTGTAGATTGCTTTGGTGGATAAGCATTCAAAACTATTACAGAGGCAGCAGCATGTGGACAATTACATTGAAGTAAACACTAACATTGGGAGTGTTTAGTCCATTTGAACTCTAGTAGGAGCCATGGTGTAATCTCTGAACTGTTTAGGGCTTGTTGTATGCTTATCTTGTTTTCCCTGCCTCTCATTGTCCTCTCTTTCTGTCCCAAAATTCTGGTAGCCTGAAGGTTTCTGTGTTGATGGAAGTCCTACAGTTAACGCTTTATGCAAATCCTGTTGTGGTGGTAAACTGTACTGAAAGCAAAACTCCATGTGTGGGATTGGATTATTTCCTCAACTCTGTTGAAACAAATAAGAAAGCGCGGTGGAGACTTAGCAGAGGCCACTTGTTGATGAAGCAGAGGGCTGGCTGGAGAGTGGACGCAATCATTGCAACAGCCTGCATGCTGTGGAAGCAGTGTTGAGGCAGTGTGTTTACATTGTTGGGGTGGGACAGGTCCTGTGGCACCTATAAGGGCACCATGTGCATGGGACCTGGCCTTTTGCCCTGGGACACCATACTGACAGTTTCCTTCCCTCCCACTCTGTTTAATCTGTAAAATATGTTAAAGTTTAAAGTTCATGTTAAGACCTGTTTTTGTCACAGCTGCGGGGTAATTTCTGGAGATGGAGCTTGTTGGCAGAGAGTCTGGCCTGCGTGTTGGACTCCCCGGGAGCCTCTTAAGAGGTGGCACATGACAGGCAGTGCCAACCCAGCTGGGACAGCATGGGCATCTCATGTGCCAAGCAATCTGGGGACAGCCAGCTAAGGTTGGTGCCCTTTGGCTTCCGCCCCAAGGTCGCTTCCCATTGGTAGTAGGATTCCAGTAGACAAGGGGATACATGTTCCCTGCTGTGTCCCCAGCCTCTGGAATTTGAGGCACAGATCAGTGTGTTGACTGCTAGGTCATGCTATACCAACCCTCTGGTGTGGGGGGTAATAAAAGCTGTGGCCATGTTTTCAAGTCAAAACTCAGTGTCACGTCTCATTCCAGCCCAATACGCTGTTCTGCAAGTCAACCTGCACATTAACACCTCGCCTCATGACTCTTGCTGGATCGTATTATGACTTAGGGTTGCCAGGTGAAGTCTGAAAACCAGTGCAAGGGTTAGGGTCAGGGTAATTGAGAACGACATCATTATGTCACTTAATCACAATCATCTGTTGTGGTGGCAGAGAAAGTTGGTACCTAAAGTTGAGTGTAGAATTACAAGAGATCCACAGCATGAAATATATTTTAATGTTCTTGATATTTTGCATAACACTTTTTTGTAACTTAAACCATGAGATCAAATCACTGATGTTAGTAGGGAAGCAAAAAATTGAGGTTAAACTTAATACTTACTCCTGAAAATCTAAAAATAGTACAGCCAACTGCTCATTTTAAAGAGATAAAATTCTATTGAGACAGCATTGCTTGCACAGACAGCTGGCATTTCCTAGGCATTAACATACATATTTATATATGCGCATGTTTCCAGAACTAGCCTGAAATGTCTTTCCATTCCAATAACTATTCGTTTTTTAAA
Source organism: Paroedura picta (assembly GCF_049243985.1). Classification (NCBI taxonomy): domain Eukaryota; kingdom Metazoa; phylum Chordata; class Lepidosauria; order Squamata; family Gekkonidae; genus Paroedura; species Paroedura picta. The sequence goes on along the minus strand of NC_135374.1, from coordinate 80,562,430 downwards.
AACTGCTTCTTTTCCGAGCAAACTATGAAATGCTAGATTATTTTAAAAAGAAAACTCATAGCACTAACACGTCATGACAATTCTCTAAACATACTAGAATGAGCATTTATGAGGCGGCTATGTTAAAATAAGTGAAACTAGAAAGGAAATAACTATTTTTTCAGTCCATATCCACTGGAAGACCTGAGATTTTATAACACATGTCTAGATAAAATATCTACTGTTTCTTCAAGAGATAATTTCTTGGGATTTTGGATTGCTATCACTATCTAGTACATCTTTATCCTGTTCTTCTACTTCTGGAGCTCAGGATGAAATTGCATACATTATGTTCCATTCTCTATTTTATCTTTACAACTAAGGCAGACTGTGAGCGGGTGGGCAGAAAGGGATCTGCCAGTGTTTGTCTCTTGTGGCCCTTCCTTCCATACTCAGGGAATTGCTAATTGCTGCTGTGGGATGGTAGGTGAAGCCAGGCTGGATTCTGGAGATTTTTGGTGGCGGTGGGGATCATTTGGGCATGAAACTGGGGTCACCATGGGTGGGCAGGTAGTTGTGAATTCCTGTATTGTGCAGGAGGTTGGACTAGATAACCCTGGAGGTCCATTCCAGTTCTATAATTCTATGATTCTAACTACAGTGTGAAATAAGTTTGCCAGGGAATGTGTAAATGGCCCACAGGTTCACAGCAGAATGGGAGTTTGAACCACAGTCAGTGTTTGACTGATACTCTGACTTTAGCACAAAGGTTCTCTATGTGTTTTCTGTCTTACTTTTCATGTTTGCATTTTCCTCTTTTCTTCTATCATACTCCCTTTTGTTTTGGAAAACTATTTGCAATATTCCAAAAGTCAGAAATTGATTGTGTATCACACTGACAATCATAAAATACATTAAACATTGTCAACATTAAATACATAATAAAATAACATGGAAGAGGTTTTTGCTTCGTTCAGCTGAAATCAATTGAGTGATAACAATTGATTCCATCTAGGATGTGCAGTTGGCCCAATATTCAGGATCCCATATCCATGAAATTACATACATAATAGGACACATTATTACAAATCAATATCAGCCATCTTTCCCCGTATGTTTTACCACCAATGTCTGAAGCCCCATCATTATCTCTCTAACCATATTGTCAATTCCCATATTTATATCTGGGAGGATATTGCCAAGGAGTAAAGAACCATAGCTTTTACCTTCTTCCTCTCTCTGCTGTTAAATAATCGCTTTCTGTATTAGTGTAAAATATTCTTAGAGGCAAGGAATAATTATATTGTACATTGTGCAAAATGATGCATCACTTTTTTGACATTGAACTGAGAAGCAATAGCTTATTTTATTATATTATGACTACAGGCTAAGCCCATTGCATTCAGGAGTACAACGAGTGCTAGATTAGGGGTGTGGAGTGGAAGAACTCTGCAAATAGCCTTCCCCTCCCCCTCAGGACCTGGAAAGGCTGCAGACAGCTGTTATGGATCTCACACGGCAGGGATCTGCAGCCTGCAAGCCACAGAGGGAAGTGGAAGGAGAAGGGAGCACTCAGGGGTGGGGGACAGAAGGCGATTGGCTGGCCACTGGACAGACAGGCAAGCCAGTTGGAGGAGGAGGCACTCAGGGGCGGGACAGTCACCCTGAATAGGTGTTAAGCGCTGAGTGGCACTTAAGCCATGAGACATGCTCCTCCTTCAAGGCCTTACCAGAAATATATAGTGGAACGGATTATGAATTATATTAGTACTGTCATAAGGGCCATTTCACATAGTCCAGGTTCCATGTGGAGAAGACCACTGGATAACTCTTTCATTTGTCAAATGGATTCCATTTCAACATTTTCTCCTTTGTGCCACTGCTCTTCACAAGGAGATCGAAATGTGATCCAGTTGTGAAATTCATAGCTGGGCTTCCAAAGCATGTCAAATAGTATTAGCCTCAGGTATAAAGGGTCTTGAGGTTGGTCAAGGACATCAAGTGCTTTCAGGCTTAAGATGGAATTTTAACCCAAAATGTCTATTTCATAATTCATGAATATTACTTGCCACAGAAATGTAGACCTTACATGCCCATAGTGTGCAATCAATATATAGATTCAAATGAATGCAAAATAATTAAATTGTGGGGTACAAAGAAATGCATAGATATTTGTTTAGAGTGGTAAGAAACAAAACCTTTGGAAAAACACACTAATTTTTATCCATTTTTATATTAACCACGTACTTCTTTATAACAACAGGAATTACACCTAGTTTAGGAATAGATCAAGAGACTGCTAAACTGCAGCTGATAACAAAGCTCAAGATAGTCCACCTGGACTAAATAGAGACCTAGGTTTTTTGTCTCATTAGCAATGCTGCTTTCACCATGCCTACTACAACTCTGCATGTCACACTTAATCCAGTCATATCTGCTAATGTCACTTGCCTGCTCACACCATTTGGCATCTGAAATCATTCCACTTTTCAGTATCTAGGATGATGGACTCACATTCTAGCTGTTTCTGAAAAAGTGAGCAGTGACTCATGAAAGCTCATACCCTACCACAATTTTTGTAAGGTGCTACTGGGCTCTTATTATTTTCTACTGATTTAGGAATAGAAGCTTTTTTCCCTCCAGAGAAGCCAGGACTGAAATAACAATGCATTATGTGCCTTTGATTTGAATTGAAGTTCATAGATGGCTTCACAATGCATTTTCAGCATAATGGAATCATATATCATAAGTGATAAATGGCATTTGTCATTGTTAAGTGGTCATTACCACTTGAGGTAATATTCTTCTATAGGATGAAGATTGATAAGAAGCTTCATGCTGTAGTACATTAATCAAAAATAATTTTTTGTAGCAAACTATAATGTTCTGGAGGCTAGACTCCAGTTGCATCATCTCCACTTAATTTATATGTCACAAGTGATACTCTTGGGGGAGAAAATGCCAAGCAGAGAAATTTCCAGCTTTGCTTATTATTCATGTATTAGATATGCATGGTGCTGTTTAGAGTACAAGAATTTAGGTCCTTGCCCTAAGGTGCTTACAACTTTGAACTATGAGATAAGAGGTTTAATGAAGAGAAAAGATACAGAATTAAGATGACTTTGAAAAAACATCTGTTTGTTCAACAGCAAGTATTTAGGGTTAATTTCAACTGGGAGAAGGAGCTTATTATGCAGTCAAAAGTAGGGTTGCTCCAGTCTAATTTTTTTCCTGTGGGCTTTGACTGTAGCAACCTTGCATATGATTGCAGTGTAAGAGGCTGTTCCAAACTCCTCAAGGAGGCAATGGAGTCTTGGATAAAAGTAAAGGACAGTAACAGAAAATTAGAGGACAAAATGTTGCAGCTTGGTGTAGTGATTAGGAGCGTCGACTTCTAATCTGGATTCAAATCAATCTGAATTCAGTAGGATCAACTATGGAAAAAACAAAGAAAATGCAGAGCCAGCCTTGGTGTCAGAAGGCTTTAAACATAGCAACTCATAAGGAGTAGGGAGAGGGAATATGACTTATCCATGCAGTGCTGTCAATTCAAACAACGCAGAGATGGGCCCTCCGAAGTTCATGACTCAGAGCTCAGTTGGACAGAAGTCCCTGGCTTGCAATGAATAAATAAAATAGGAGTTTTATTCTTTGCCAGTGAAGAACTGGTTTGAAGAAGAGTTTGTAATCAAAGCTAAGTAGCATGTTTCCCCATTGTCAAAAATACTGACTGGTATATTTTCTTTTTCAATGCTTTTCTTTTCTCCTCAACTTTTGTGCCAGTAAGAAGAAACTGAAGAAGTAGCATAAGTGGCTATTTCCTTAATGGGAACAGTTGAATCCTTTGTTCTTGGATAATACCTCCTAAGCTACCAAAGAAGTTAACATTTTAGTATCTTGTCAGGTTTTATCTTTTGATCTTTCAGTCTACTGAATGAGTTTAATATTTTAGGGAGGGACTTCAGCAGAATATAATGTCATGCAGTCCATCCTCCAAAACAGACGTTTTCTTCAGAATGACTATCTTTGTAGTCTGGAAATTAGTTGCAATTCTACTGGCTCGGGACCTTTACGGCAGTACTGGATGATTTGGACAAAGATATATAGAGTTTGCAGATGACACCAAATTGGGAGGACTGGCAAATACTCTGGAAGATAGAGACAGAGTTCAACAAGATCTGAACACAATGGAAAAATGGGCAAATGAGAACAAGATGCAATTTAAGTGTAAAGTTCTGCATCTGGGTCAGAAAAATGAAAATCATTCCTACTGGATGGGGGATACGCTTCTAGGTAACACTATGTGTGAATGAGACCTTGGGGTACTTGTGGATTATAAGCTAAACCTGAGCAGGCAGTGTGATACAGCAGTAAAAAAAGGCAAATGCCATTTTGGGCTGTATCAACAGGGGCATCACATCAAAATCACAAGATGTTATAGTCCCATTGTATACGGCAGTGGTCCCCAACCATTTTATCACCAGGGACCACTCAACGCCTTTTACTGAGGCCTGGTGGGGGGGGGGTTAGTTTACTCCTCTACTCTCAACCACTGCCCTAACGCTCTCTGATCGCTATGGTAATGTTTAAACATCCCTTCAAAATAAGATACAGACACGCCACAACAATGAACACAAAGAACATTTTATTTTCATGGAAATTTTAACTCATGACAATGACAAATCAATGGGAACCCTGAGCTTGTTTCTCTGCAACGAGATAGTCCAGACTGGGAGTGATGGGAGACAATGACACCCGAAGTGTGTTGTAAAGGGGGGGGGATGAAGTAAAGGGACAGAGGGGGGGAGAAGGCATCCTTCGGGGCCCACCTCCAATTAATCGAAGGACCACATATGGTCTGCGGCCCACAGGTTGGGGATCGCTAATATACGGCACTGGTCAGACCACACCTGGAGTACTGTGGCAGTTCTGGAGGCCTCACTTCAAGAAGGGCATAGATAAAATTGAAAGGGTACAGAGGAGAGCGACGAGGATGATCTGGGGCCAAGGGACCAAGCCCTATGAAGATAGGTTGAGGGACTTGGGAATGTTCAGCCTGGAGAAAAGGAGGTTGAGAGGGGACATGATAGCCCTCTTTAAGTATTTGAAAGGTTGTCACTTGGAAGAGGGCAGGATGCTGTTTCCATTGGCTGTAGAGGAAAGGACGCGCAGTAATGGGTTTAAACTACAACGATATAGGCTAGATATCAGGAAAAAATGTTCACAGTCAGAGTAGTTCAGCAGTGGAATAGGCTGCCTAAGGAGGTGGTGAGCTCCCCCTTATTGGCAGTCTTAAAGCAAAGGTTGGATACACACTTCTCTTGGATGTTTTAGGATTCTTTGGGCTGATCCTGCATTGAGCAGGGGGTTGGACTAGATGGCCTATATGGCCCCTTCCAACTCTATGATTCTATGATTCTTCTATAGAGCAGGGTATTGATTAGCCCCAACTCCAAGACCACAGACTGATTTGTTCTATAGGTTTTATATAGAGTTTAAATAGCCCCATGGGACAAGTCCCACACTGATGAAAACTAGTCTACAACAAGTCCAATCCCTGAAGAAATGTTTAAACCATTCCAAAGCACTTCCTCCAATACCTACTTCAACTTCGAAACACATCAGCAAGATGCCATTGTTCACCCAAACACAGCACATCAATACGAGTAACAAGGAAGTTCAACCCTTGACTATGTGTAAACAGAGATCAACTAAAACCATTAGAGTTGTCTCTGTCCCATGTCCTGTTCTGAATCTAGACCTAAAGGGGTGCAAAATAGATGAGTCATCCAGGGAGACCTGGAGCTCTTTTGCAACCACTGTTTCAGTCTCCATGCCCAGAACATTCTTCTATAGCATCAATATTCATGTAGTGGATGGATAACTTATTCTTCGAATAACTGAGAGAAAATATCATGAGTCAGTCATTGCTTTATGATGAAAATCAGGAACTTGTTGATGTGATTCTTACAAGATTTAAGTAATGAGGACGCACAGGGATCCAGAATATAAATAGGGGCATTCACAGTTCCCAAGATCCTGTTGATATCTATCACGGTATGAAACTAAAATGATCCATTAATAGAGCATATGGTTCATTATACCCTTGTACTGCCTGAGATTACCCAAATGAAAATGTTACCCAAATTGTAGCCGTAAAATAATTACAATAGAGTCACAAGTAATCTTTAGGTCCCTGTAATTTAAGGACTCAGATCCATCTTCTTTGCAGTCAATAACATCACTTATTTTCAAAACTTTGGGATCCATGATGATGATGACCAAATGACTTGCAGTGTCATGTGAGATTGTTTCGAATATAAGCAGATGTGATAGAAATGACCTTTCTTGGGCCATCGATAAATTCTCTATGAACCCAATCAGCATCTAAGGACTAGATGAAGTGGGAACTTATACTATGTCCTTTTGTTGTAAACATGCCAATTTTAGTGTGAATTATAACAAATGTGGATCACAAAGTAATTATCATCCAGTCCTTTGGTCTGAAACTTACTAGTTGGTGGTGTCAATCAAATCCTAATGTCCCTTGAGAATGAATTTCCCTTTCCTTATCTTAATGGCACATCCATACTTTTGAAGAGATAAACTCTGGTAGAATTTAGATAGCCAAGCTCATCCATACTAAAATCCAGACACAAAAGCCAAGTAATGTATCTTTTAAAGACCAACTGGTTTATCTTAATTTTTTTTAAAAAATGTTGCATGGCTTTTGTTTTGGGATTCTGCTAGTCTATCCTATTTAATTTTTACAGTGACCCACAGCTGCTTCTCTTTAGTATATTAAATGATGTCTAGCTTTGAAAGAAGTACTCTCAATTCACCTGACCATGGAAGCCTTATTAACATGGGCTAATCCCAAATTAGCAAATTACTTCAACCCCCCTAGAAGTTAATTGGACTGCTTCCTCAGAAGATAAGCCACTTATATCTTGGCACCCCCTTTTTAAAAGAGGCTTGCATGGCTATGGATTAAAGTCTGACTTCTTGGGAAAATGCTGCTTATTATGTTTCTAACTGAAATGTATGTAATTATATTTTAGCTCTATAACTCTTTTTAGGACCAATTCTGTAGAGCAGGGGTAGTCAAACTGCGACCCTCCAGATGCCCATGGACTACAATTCCCAGGAGCCCCCTGCCAGCAAATGCTGGCAGGGGGCTCATGGGAATTGTAGTCCATGGGCATCTGGCGGGCCGCAGTTTGACTACCCCTGCTGTAGAGTATTATGAATGTGAAGCTAGATAGATAAGTTTGAAGTTTTGTGGCTTTTTTGTTTTATGGAGAAGCTGAAACCACCAGCTCTCAGAGTCTGGAAAGCCTAAGTCTCTGTACTATCTACCATTCATGTGAGAGAGCATTTAACCCCATATGAAAACCTAAAATGCACCTTCAGGAAATATTTCATGGAATATACCAGACACCTTGTAAAAGAGAGGGGGTAACCCTTCTCATGGGACTGGTTCATCATTCCTTCAGCCAGCCATGGAGGTCACCTCTGATTCTGATAATTTATTGTAATGTTATTATTTCTGGGACTTCCAGAATGGTAGAAAAGATTTAATCTAACTTGATGCTGTAGCTCTGCATTGTTTCTAGAGTCTGGAAAACATTCAGTGACATTTTGCAAGAATATTTGTCTGTCATCTCAGGGTATCCAAAGGAACTTGATAACCACTTACTGTCATTGGTGGGTCGCAGGTCCAAAGGAAAGAATATTCACATATTAACGTGAATTTTTGTACAGTAGGATATAGTTGCTCAGCATGTCCATCACGAAGAACTGATTTTTATACCCTGCATTTTACATACCCAAAGGAGACCAAAAGCAGTTTACAAATCCCTTTCCCTCCTTCTCCCTACAACAGACACCCTGTGAGCAGGGCCGGTTCATCCATGCAGCCCATGTAGCACATGTTATAGACCTTGCACTTCCAGGGGCCCCACACTGTGCCTTCCCCCCATGGAACAGGGCTGTAAACTCTCTCCTTCCCCCTTTTCCTTCTTTAATGACTCTCAGAATGATACCCATTTCCAGTCTGGCTGCTCTCACTCTAATTTTCCTCTGCTAAAGGTAAAAGGTAAAGGTACCCCCTGTGCAAGCACTGAGTCATATCTAACCCTTGGGGTGACGCCCTCTAGCGTTTTCATGGCAGACTCAATACAGGGTGGCCTTGCCAGTGCCTTCCCCAGTCACTACCGTTTACCCCCCAGCAAGCTGGGTACTCATTTTACTGACATTGGAAGGATGGAAGGCTGAGTCAACCTTGAGCCGGCTGCTGGGATTGAACTCCCAGCCTCATGGGCAGAGCTTTCAGACTGCATGTCTGCTGCCTTACCACTCTGCGCCACAAGAGGTTTCTCTGCTAGGGCCCCATGAATCCTTTAACTGATTCTGGTGCTACAGTCCTCAAAAATCCTTAAACCACTCCTGCCTTTGCGGTAGGTGGGACTGAGAGAGCTCTATCAGAACTGCTCTGCAAGAACAACACTAAAGAGAACTATGATTTGCTCAAGGCTACCCAGCTGACTCCATGTGGAGGAGTGAGGAATCAAACCTGGTTCTCCAGATTAAAGTCTGTTGCTCTTAATCACTACACCAAGCTGGCTCTAAAGCTATGTCTGAATGAAACAAAACCAGTATCTATTAATCTTATCCTGATGCAGTCAAACACTTTCATAAATACACTCAGCGATGCTCGAGTATTATTCATCATCCAGTTTTCTCAGACAATAGTGAATTCATCCTTTGTGACTCTTTCTTGCTGCTAAAATCCATAATAAAGTTAAAATCTGCAAGATACAACTGAGCCCAAACAGCAATGTAGTTATGAGATGGACTGTTCTGTTACCTGATTTCTGAACTGCATCAAAGAAGCCTCTGAGGGTAACAGGGAACTTTTTTTCTAATGCAGCCAGGTAAATTTCATCTTCAGTCACCTGTGTAGATTTGTAGAAATGTTGCTGGTGGCATAGGAGCTCCTGTTGATTTCTTTTTCAATGCCAACCTTTCTAAACCAACTGGGAAGAAAAGCAACCCTCTGGTGTCCTCATAAGCAAAGGGGGAAAATTGTTACACACTAGTCAGAGCAAGAAGAAAGGCCTTGAATAAGGCTAGACATTCGTTAAAATTCCAGATTTGATGGATTATAAAAGGAAGCACATTCATGCTTAGAGGGTTATTAGAAGATCTGAGAACTCATGCTGGCATAACTTCTGTAGCAGTATTAATCATAGCACTTCAGTAGAAAAGACGTGGAATAAGATTAAAAAGCTCAATGGCAAAGAGGTCAGATCATTTGCAATACCTACTTTAATTAAAGGTGAAGCCGCTGCTGATTGAAATATACAAAAATGTTAACATGCTAGGTGGGATCTTACAAAATGTGAACAGTGGCAATAACTAGAGGATGTTGATTTCTCCCACCACCCACTCCTGTGTTCACAAAAGCCTTTTATTACACTTAGTAAAAAAGGAAGCATCTAATTGCATTCTTCATAACAGGAATGAAGTGCTAAATATTGCAAAGCAGTTCCATGGTACTTCAAAAACTAGTTTTTGGTAGAGATGTTTTGATTTGTGGAGAAACATTTCTGAACTTCATTTGGAAATTTAACCAGGACACCACGCAAAAAAATTAAAAAGAGATAATGGTTCCTCATCAATGTGTTATCTAGTGCAGTGGTCCCCAACCTTTTTATCACCGGGGACCTCTCAACGCTTGACATTTTTACTGAGGCCCACTGCCCTAACGCTCTCTGACTCTGGTCGCTATGGTAATGTTTAAACATCCCTTCAAAATAAGATACAGACACGCCACAACAATGAACATAAGGAACATTGTATTTTCATGGAAATTTTAACTCATGAGAATGACAAATCAATGGGAACCCTGAGCTTGTTTCTCTGCAACAATCCCATGTGCGCCTGCCGGATTGTGGATGAAGTAAAGGGCCGGGGGGGAGGGGAGAGAAGGCGTCCTTCGCGACACACCTACAGTTAGTCGACGGACCACATGTGGTCTGCAGCCCACAGGTTGGGGATCGCTAATCCAGTGAAAGTGCACAGGGTGAAAGGCGTGATGAGGCCCCTCCTTGCTGCCACACTGGGCTCAGAAGATGACCTCTCCCACTCTTTTAAAGGTGAGTCCCTGGGTCACACTGTCCACTGACCCATCTCACATTTAATGTATCATCTAATCTTTTTGATAAAAGATCACCTTACTCTGGTGCAGGTGTAGGGTAATTAGGACTGGGAGGCACAAGTTCAGATGGCCAGACTGCCAAAGAAGCTTGAGCCAGTCACACATTTTCAGCCAAACCAGTTCCAAGGGCTGTTGTGAAGCCAGAGTGCAGGAAAGGAAAACAAGGCAAGCCATTTTGAACCCTTGATTGGAGGGAGGTGGGTGGAAATCAGAGTATAACTGAAATGCTGTTGATGCTTCCTTACTGTATTGAGGCTATTCTGATCGTAGCGATGGTAGAGTTTGTCATGTGGCCTTGATATTTTGTCTTTACACTTGATACACTATCTTAAAAAATAGAGGCTTGGCATTTTATACACTTGTCCAACTCTATGTTTGATTCCTATCCCATTCTGCAAAGTAAATTGAATTACTAGCCAGGATTGTGTGTGCTTACATGGTTCTGTTAACAAACCCATTATTTAAAGCTTGTTAATCAATGATAACTAAAAGACCACATAGGTTGGTGTGGAGATTTTATATTGTTAGGCTACTTTTACTCTCCCCAAAACCCATTTAGTTTCTGGTCTTGCATTGTGCTTTCTATAATAAATGTGGAATGTCACAGAATAAGAATATATGATTGCTGAAGAAAAAACCCATCTGCTTCCCCCCCATATATTTATTTTTCTAAGCTGCATGACTGATAAATAGCATTTCTAATTATTTCAGATTCTGTGGATTATTTCACACTCCCTAGGCACTCATTGATTTCAGTGGGATCATCATGAGGTGTAATAGAAGGAGGATTGATCTCCTGAGTGGTAACTATATTATTAGGTATTTTGCTTTAAGCAGGTAGCAGCCAACTCTGGGAGCATTGAAGCCGGGAGGGGGGTGAATCAAGGATTTCATCAGTGGTCCTTTTAGCAGGTTATTTGAAATTAACTCAAGCATTCTGCTATTTTAATAGCACCTTTCTTCATTATATTGCCACTGGTTTCCTGAAGAAGATTCAGAATGAAACATAATTTAAGCACTCTAGTAAGCATATATAAAGAAGAATTCCATCACAGTTGATCTAAGAACATGAGCAAGGTTTACCTTTAGTATCAAAGAGGTTTTGTATAACAAAGGTACCACCTGCATTTGCTAGCCAATTCTGTTAATGAAACTCAAGGAAATAGAAAGGTCCTTTCTGCATCTGAGTTATTAGAGAGCCACTACCAGTCTGACCAAGGGTCTGACTGAACAGAAGCAGCTTCATGTTATATATTAATATATTCATAAGCAAGGAATTTAGATTTCCCTCCCTCCAGCTGTATATTGTAGTTTCTTCTGTTCCTGATTTGAGGCAAACCATTGTAAATTAGGGTTGCCAGGCTTCAGGTCATGGCTAGAGATTGCCCACTGCTACACCTGATCTCCAGATGACATAGATCAGTTCACTTGGAGAAAATAGCCACTTTGGAAAATAGATTCCATCATATTAAACCCAATGCAGTTCCACCCTCCCCAAACTCTGCCCTCCTTAGGATCCATCCCCAAAATCTCCAGGTATTTCCCAACCCAGAGCTTGCAACCCTATTTGTCATCATATTTCAGCCAGGAAGTTAGGGTTTAAATTTGAATGCCAGAGATTTGACAGATTTTCAGGCTGATTTTTGAGCATAAACTTGGTTTGGATTTAGTAATGTGTTCCAGTTCCTTGTTGTTACTGCCCACTTACCTATCTTTTCCTCGAAACCTACAAGAAGGGGAAATTAGTGGAACTCTGCTAGATTTCATTAAGGAGGCCTGTGGGTTTCACTGAAACATAACCCATATTTTCCTGTATAATTTGAGATCTAAATTACTGGAAAATTGAGACAGGAGATGGGAATCACAGCATACAAATCAGGTTACTGACCTGCATGTGGGACGGGAGTTCTCTTGGAACTACAACAGACCTCCAGATAGCAAGTCTTCTGGAGGAAATGGCAGTTTCAGGGAGTGGCCTCTATGGCATAGCATCCCTACCAAACTTCCTCCTGTTCTTAAACTCCACCTTCCCCAGACTCCACCCCAAAATATTCAGGAATTTCCTAAGCCAGAGGTGGCAGCCTTGAGAAGGAAGAAGGGGGAGGAGGTTTATGTCCTAAGGTTTTGATCCATTACTGCCAGACATTGTTTGGCATTTATGTGAACTAAGCCATATTTATTGCTAGGGACAGGGAGGTGGACATCTACAATAGGTTTGAAACAGATTTACACATTATGGACTTCTTGAAACACAGATAACTAAACTTGTGGAAGTGCCGAGAAATGCCACTGGGAACAGGCCCGGTTTAAGGATTTGCAGGGCTCATAGCAGCAGAACCAGCAGGGCCCTAGCAGACCACAACTGGCGCTGTTCTTTATGCGGCACAAGTAACAGTGCGGCACCTTCCCAGGGATAGTTTGGAACTCTGGAAGCAACTGATCCCTTCACTTTGCTGACAACATTTAATAAAAACTGAACTCTAAACCTCCTTAGCATAAAAAAGAAAACAACCTTTTTAAAAAATTGAGTACACTCAGAGACTGTCATCCTCTCAGAGGGCACCTTCCTGCCTCAGCTGCCCCCAGCAGCTCCAAGCAACCCCCCCCCCCAGCAACGCCTTCAGCTTTGTCCTTCAGTGGCTATTCCAGTTTGCGGGGGGGGGGGAGGCTCTGGCATTCCCTTCAAAGGTCTTCTTGTGGGGGAGTCTGTTTCTTTGAAGGTGGGTGGCCTTGGCAGGCTGTGGAGATGACCATCAAATACAGCACGTGCCGCAACCAGAGCATTCCTTTCCATTTTCTCCTGTTGCGCTTTGTGCCTGTGTGTGTGAATGTAGTAAAATGGATAGCTAAGAGTTAACTGAAACCTGATTAGGAGTGCAGGGAAACTCCACCCCCTAAATTTGTTCTTTTTCCTTTGCTTTCAGTTCCTATGTTAGTTGGCATTGAGTTGCAATAAAACATGTTTGGAAGCTCCTGTTAGTATGTATATTTATTCCCTCCCCCCATTACAAAAGTGAACCTCTGAGATTCTTCTTGGATCTTATCTGAAACTGGACTTTCCTACAGGGCTGAGGTGAAAGGGCGGGAAAAGATGGGGGATGGAGGACTTCTTGCCCATCTTCTGCAACATTGCAATGAACAAAATGGTTAACAGGATGGAATCCAAAAACTGCCCCAGGTCTGGCTAGCTGACTTCCCCCCCCCACACACACACACCTGCCACTGCCATCTCCTCTCCAACTCCTCCTCTGCAGCTTGATGATCCAGGCAATGAGGCTCCTTGCCCCAGTCAAAGCCCATGAGGCAAAAGAGCTCCAGAAGAATACATATAAGCTCTCTGTGCCTGCACTCTCTTTCAAGCTGTCACTCAGTTCAGTGGCTGTTTCGACAAGGAGGGGCAGGGCCCCTTGAACCGTGGGGTTCATAGCATGTGCTGTAAGTGCTACACAGATAAACCTGTACTGACTGGGAAATGCATCACTCCAGGCCTGTATTGTCACACAGCTATAATTCCAAGAGCCCTCTAAGGAGATATGGTATTAACTTAGGGCCATTCTGCACAACCGCCAATGTAGCCAAATGTAAGCGCTATTGTAAAGCGCTACAATAAATAGCGGCAGGTCTTGACAATGCACACAGCTGTTTCTAGCAGAAAAAAAGGCTCTCCCACTAGCGCTGTTTTCATTACCCACAAGTTTCCGGTCTCGCCATAATTGCAACAAAGGAGGCAATATTTTTCCATGCTTCTTCCTGCCCCTGGCCATCAATCAAACAGAACAGCCAAATGAACGGTTGTATTCATGCTCCCAGAAAGCCCCTTTCCCTTTAAAATCTGCTTTTTAAAAACTCAAAAACACCAGTAGCAACAAATATTTGTTCATCTGATGTTTCAGAAAGACCTTTTCATTGGTGTAGGAGCTGGCACTTAATCGTTTACATGCTCTTCAAGTAAAATCAAATTTTTCCCCTTGATGGGTGCAATTTCTAGCCGAAAATAACAGGCAGTGTCGAACAGGGGGCTGTATTGTGCTTGGAAAGTTTAAAGCCAATTGCAGAACGGAGATTTGTTTTACTGTTAAGCACTTCTGTGGAGGGACTTCAGCCGAAGAAGTCTCGCTTATTCATGCTTTTGCCAGTTTAAGGGGGAAAAAATGGTGATCGTGTCTCCAGAAGCTCGGGGGCGAGAGCTAGGGAGGAACATTCTTTCTACTGCTGTATTGAGAATACACATGTCTTTTTTGGATGTGTTGCAGGTTGTTCTCAGGAGTGAAGCGATTTCCCGAAAAGCACTACATCGAAGCGCTTTTTGCGGGAATGTTGCAGGAGTGTTGCGACATTGTGTACGACATAATCTTACCATGTGTAGTAAAGAAGATATTCTAGAAGAATGTCTGTGTAAATGGGTCCCATTTTCCAATTCAGCCCACATCCCTCTAAAATACCCTGATTATACAAAAGAGAACCCTCTCACCTCTTCTTAGTCTTATGCTAGAAGTTTACTGTAGTTAGGTTCTATATCCAGTTTAAAGAAATGTCTCTCAGCTGGGCGGGGCATTAGTTTGTACTTGCAGTCATCCTTTTATCGACAATTTGGGAGGGGCATAATACAATAGCTTTGCCGAGCTAATTTAAGCAATAAAAATACCACACTAGAAAGCTCAATAGGAGTAAAGTATTCAAAACATCCTCAGATAGTGAAACACATTAAACTTGGGATGGAGGTTCAGCAAGAGGCCAAATAAATAGTGTGTAAGGGTAAAGCAGGGGCTATAGTAATCTATCCAAGCTGGTTCAAACAATGTTTGTTCCCAAGGCAGCAAATAATCCTAATTAATCCAAAAGGGAGAAGAACCAAGAGTGCCTCATGAGGGTCCACAAGCAGGGCATTGCCACTGATAAGACATGACTACCTTTGTTTTAATGAATTATTCTGATATTTTTGATGGGATAATGGCTAGAAATTTGTTTACTTTGTCTGCTGAGTCTAGCAGGAAGAAATTAGTCCTATGTTTAAATGGCAGAGGCAAGGAGTGAGAAGTAGGCATGTGCAAAAAAGAAAAAAAAAGGAGGTGGAGGAACTGTTTCAAATTCGGCCCAAATAAATTCAGCCCAAATCCAAAGCACTTGAAGCACTTTTCCCTGTGCTGGATTTGACCAAATTGATTCAGCCAAATCCAGTGATTTGATGCCATTAAAGTCAACGGGAAAATTTTCCATTCTCTTTATTCCATGCTCTGGTGGGATGGGGGTTCAGGTAGAGGCACCAAATATGCAGTGTAGCTGTAGATGCATCTCCTCAAAAGTGCCACTTCCTCAAAGGAACTCCTCAAAAGCTTTAAAAATATTAGGCCATGGGGTCCAGTTCTATGGGCACTCTGTTTTTGTATTCCCCCCCCACTCACCATTGGAAACAATGGAGGTCGGATGGGGCACCTCTTTGGGTGCCTGTAAAATGGACCCCTGGGCTTTGGTCAACACCAAATAAATTTATTTGGGGCCAGGGATCACCAGAAAAATCTGTATTTGTCATAGCAGTCTTCAGGGAACATACTGGGAGAGATAGGCCCATAGGTACACAGGGCCCAGACCACATAAGGCCTTAAAAGTTAATGCCAACACCGTGAACATGATTTGGAACTCCACTGGTGTCCAATGCAGCTGGTGGAGGGCAGGTCAAATATTAGCCTTCCATCGGATACCTATCAGGATCCGAGCAGCTGCATTGTGTACAAGTTGTAATTTCTGGATCATAGTCAAGGATAGGCCCATGTAGAGCAAGTTACAGTGGTCCAGTCTAGAGGTGACCATTGCATGGATCACAAGCCAGTATATAGTTCCCTAGCCATCTGAGGTTTAGAGCTGGGTGGCAGCCCCAAGCCAGGAATATTGCTGATTGGCCCAACTCCCACAACCCTTTACTGTGGCCCCCAGTCCAGAGGAGGTAGGCATGCAGGCTCAGCCTTCTCCAAAATTGTATCCAGACCAATGCCTAAACTGCCAAAAGTTGTGGCAAGAACATAAAAGATAACCAAATCCACAAACTACCACAAAACACTAAACCAAGGAAGGATGGACAGGGAAGCAGGAGCCAGTTAACAATGCTGACTGCAGTAGCAGCCCAGTATATGCAAGTTGAGGGGCCAGCATAACAACTTTGGTTTCCAGGTCCACATGGATGCCCTGCCTTTCTCAGAGGTCCCAGGCACTCTATTGATTGCTACTGCTGCAGTTGGGGCCAATCACTATGGCTCCCTGCTCAGCCACAGGGAGCAAACTCAGCAAAGTTTCCCCCTTTGCTTGCTTTTCAGTTGTGTGGCTGTAAACATGGTTGTGCATTAGTCAGGGCTCCACTACTTGATATTGTACTAAGCAATAAGATAATACACAGGATGGGAAGGTAACAAAGAAAAAGGTATCTTTAAAATATACTTAATTGGAGCATCCAAAGAGGAAGGTTTGGGGAAACTGAAATGGGTGCAGATACAGGAAATGGCACAAATGCCAATTAAAGTACCAATCTTAACAAGCCATCTTGGAGAGAACATAATGCAAAAAGCTGTTTAAATTGTGAAACTGTGCAGAACTCAAGTTTTTTTGCAGTTCTGGGTGCTAATATTCTTCACTTATTGCCAGAGTTTAAAATTATCATTACAGTGTAAAAATATCACCAGGCAAATAGCCTCTCTCTTTCATGAAGTGTGTTAAATATAGCCATTACTCAAGTAAACTGAAAATGAAACACTTGAAACTGGAAATGAACAAACAGGAGACAGCCTAGTTGTAAAAATACATTAAGGTTATTTTGTAAGGACTTGGTGGATTGACAAATGTTTGGTGCCTTTTAGAAAGGCTGTGTTTGTACTTTAATTTTCTTGTTGTGGGTGTTTATTTGCACACAAGCATGTATATGAGTGAAATGGCAGAATTCAGAGTAGATAATAGGACTGCCAATGGACCTGGGAGGAAAATCCTGCTCCTTGAATAGAGGCTTAATGTGACATTTGAAACTTTTTATCTTATGAAGGTTAATGACCTTACATGAAGCCTCTATTAAAGGGACAGAACACACACACACACACACACACACACACACACACCCCAACCCTTTCAGGCCTGTTGGCACACAGCAGAGAACAGTCTAGTTCCTGCATCTTAGCAGAGTTGCCAAATATAGAAGAAAAGTGATCTGAGATCCATTTAATAAACTCCACATTTTTTATGCTTTAGGAAGAGAGAGCAAAAGAGTTGCAGATCAATAATTCAGAACGTGCCATTTTGGACTCTTTCAAGTACTGGGACAGTAAACAGAATTGATCACCCTGGAGATTACTATGCCAAAAGAACTATGGATGAACTGTGTATACTATGGAAGAGCTGTGTATTTATGTGAGTTACATCTTCCTCTGAGCCAAACTGTAAGCCAAATGGCATCCCTCTGTCCGCCATAGGAATATGCAGCCATTTTTAAGGCTTGGATGGGGCATGATTCTGAAAACCAACTGATCAGTACCCTGGCTGAGAACAAAACCCAGGTTTCCCCTAAAGGGGGTTTGAAAAAAATGGTGCAGATGCAAGAGGCAGGATTCCCAGTGGCAATGGAGATGAGGATGGGTGTGCTGTGTGATGAGAGAGCAGCCGGTGTAGATGCAGGGATAACTGCAATGCTTAACAATTGTTGCCTTTCACCTTCACTGCCACCAGAACTCCTCACTTTCTTTTACTGCATTGTTTTCAGGCCTCCACCCAGCTGGGATCCAGAATGTTGGCTTTCCAGATTGGGCACATGAAGTATTTTAGAAAGAAATCCCCCAAACTTACATTGGTAGTTTATCCTTGTAGGACACAGAGACAAGCAAAGTTGGCCAGTTTTGGGATGCTTAATCTGGTGACTGGAGCTTTGTAGAAAGACAAATCTTTCTACAAACCCACAAAGAGGCCCAGGTATAGATAAATATGAAATATAAAATAAAATACATTGGGCGTATTTTAAATATTTAAACATGATAAAAAGTATATGTAGGTTTTTTTTAATGGATTCCCTTGGTGACTGTTGCCAGGCAAGCGACAATCTAAGTAAAAGGCAAGGGAGAGGGAGCAGATTATGAGGGAGGATTAATTGAGGTCAGACCTGGATTTACAGTTACCACTTCCCACCTTCCATTGCAGCCTGGCAATGTCACTTTCAGAAAATGGCAGGGAGGTGTGACCAGTTGACATCACTTACCTTGAAGCCTACACAAATTTTCAGGAGTTACTCCACAGTCATAACATTGACAAAAGTTGTTCTAGTTACAGAACTGAGTCTTCTACACAGTGTCTGGACAACTAGAGCAGATTTGGCAGTGAGATGTTGGGTAGCGAGGTGTTAATTCCCAATCTGGGCAAAATTGCAAGGAAAATTCTTCTAAGAAAAGAAGGAGAATCCCTAGCAAGTTAGAAAAGGGAAATATATGTATATTTCCTCAGACTGATGTGTGAGAAAGGTCTTCAGACTCTGAAATAGGCAACAGGATACTGGCTCATCTAGGAGGGGAGATAGTTGAAGTGCTAGGAAACAGTATCTACCTTCTAGGAGTCAGGGGAGTTCTAGGGAACTTAAAACGATAAAGATAAAAGATACTGTTTTAGGATGAACACAGTTACAAAACCTCTCAGGTTAAAAGAAATCTTAACATCTGAAAGAAAAAACTATGAACATCTAAAAAGTCTGTAACAAAGAACTTGAAACTGGAAAATAGCTGATTTGTATGAAAAGAATTATTTCTCATTCCAACTAACCTTTCCCTCTTTTGTAAAATAAAATATTTTATTGTTTTGTTGTCTAAAATGCCTCAGTGACTTTCTGATAAAGAGTTATAAGAAAGAAGGATCTATACTACTCCAAAAGGTTCCAAGGCCAAGTTAGAGCCCAAGTATCCAACAGGGACAAGGTGAGAAAACAGACCGTTTTTTAAAAAATCAAAAAAGAAACCATGCCACTAGGCCAGCTCAGGCTGTGATGAAACATTTCATTTTGGAGGGAAATTTTACCTTTACTGCAGCAATCAAACATCCCTTGCATTGACTCACAGGAGGGCATTTTTGAGCTGGAATAAGACACAACACACCATTGTTGGGTATAAACAAGGCCACAACTTTATTACCTCCCCACAGGAGGGTTGGCACAGCATGGGAGAGGGAGCCTCACCTAGCAGTCAGGCAGACTGCACCAACACCCAACAGAGTCCAGAGGCACCCTGGGGATCCACACTGTTCCCCGCTGGAAGAATGGATCCTCTTGTCTACTGAAGTCTGCCGCTAAGGGAAGTGAGCTATGCAGGGGAGCCAAAGGGGTGCAAATCTCAGTTGGCTGCCCCCAGGTCACCTAGCAAAACAAGCCTCTGGCCTCCCCGCCAGGTCAGCCACGCTCGTTTATGTGCCACCTCTTATGAAGGCCCCGAACCCCAGGGAGTCCGATCTTACACTGGACTCCCTGCCAACAGGCTCCATCCCATGCAAACCCACAGCTATGACGAAATCTTAACTGTGAAACATCCACCTCAAACACCACCAAAAGGCTTTTACCAGATCAACATAGGGTGGGTGGGTGGGTGGAAATCTCTCCACAGTGTGCTGAGCAGAGAGGCCGGAACCCAGGCACTTGGTGCCTTTTTAGGAATTGTGGGTCCTGCCTGCCCCTGTTTGATGCTGCACATGCTTCATGTACAAAGTTCGCGCTGCAGCAAGCCACTGGGTTGGTCACATCTGCCTCCAGGAAGTCCTCCACAATGTCAACCAGCGGCTGCAGTGAGTCTTTGCCACACACTGTCGAATGGTTAACATGTTTTGTTCATTCTGTGGACAACTGGTTAATATATTGAGACATAAATAGAAATATTCTAATACTGGGAAACCTTCTCCTTCACTTCTGAGAAGTAACTACACATTGTTTCCATTTCTTTGGGCTTGGGAATGGCTCAGAGACATTAACTGCTCATTCTGTATTCAAAATACAAACCACCTACCATTTTTGCATGCCAAATGTAACATTTGTGATGAGAAATCAAATATGATAATTTTCCTGATTTACCAAAATGGGAGGAAAGCATGAATGGAATTGTGTGGCATGTGAATGTATTTATCTCTGATTATATGGAATTGTCAGTGAATCGCAATATCAGGTCCCACCACCATGATTTCAATGTAATTGATTTATTGCATCTCTGTGTTTGATCAGGTTAGGGAGCATGAGAGCAAGGCTGGAGAAGAACATCACACACAGCTTTAGAACAGCTTTTGACCAGGGTGTAAGGATGCCCCCACCTTCGCCCAAGGCCAGGGACAGTCAAGCCTAAACTTTGAAAGAACTTCCTAAAATTTACACTGACACACCTCTCTGAGGCCAATTCATCTCATGGTTAATGAGAAGCTCAAACTGTTAAATCTACTTAGCCACCTGCAGCGCAAACTATTAGAATTACAACGGATTAAATCCAAATTGAAAATCCCAGTTCATAAAGGGAAAATTCATTCTAGTTAACCCATACACCTGTTTCCATATATCTCAGATAACTCCTTTGTAAATTTATTAGCTTCACTGGTTTTATAGTCAGTTCTTTTATATTAAAAATGTTAGGGTGTTCTGATCAGATTATCTCATGTAATTGTGAAAGTTTGAGCATGGTGAATTTGCCTGCTGATCATTGTTTGATGCTGTAATCCAGTACAGGTTAATTTAGGGTTTTAGAGGTCAGCACCCAACATTTTAAGTTGAGCTAAAAACCAACTTGAAGCCAATGTCATTAATGTAAAATTGGAGATGTATGATTTATGAAGAACTGACATATTTTGGCTAAAACAAAACTCTGTGATCTATTTTCAGAGACATGTCTACTTTGAGCATATTACAGTAATATAACCTGGATGTTTACTAGAGATGTGTAATTAAAGTCTAGGCCAGTCATTTCCAGGAAGAGCTGTGCCTAGTACACTGGCCTAACTGGAAACAAAACACATCTAGCCATTTCCTCTATCATTTTTTCTAGCGTCAGGGCAGGAAGCTGGGAACAGTTTTGGACTAGCTGGATCCATCAAAAAGACAGAGGGAAAAGCAAGGCATACAAACATGAAAATAAGATGGTTGACACATATGGGAAAATAAAATGGATAAAAGGGAGGAAAGAAGAAGAGCTGCTTAAGGACTTCATTGGCAAGAAAAGTGGAGGTATAAATTGCTAGAATATGTTGGCATGTGCATCCGAAAAATCCTCTGGTGTTAGTATAAATGGAGTGAGATGGACATACCAGGAAAACTTTGGAGATTCTGGACCAGAACACAAAAAGGGGAACAGGAAAGTTATTAGGAAACTGAGAATAAATTGTATTTATTGACTATAAGGCAGACAAATGTTTGTCTGCAGGCATCTAATCTGTAAAGTTGGGTTGTTGATCTGTAAATAGTCATGTTGTCACGCAGCTGGTTTCAACTGGTTGGAACTTAGAGTCCATTATTCTAAGAAATACAAATGCAAACAGTTAAACAATACTGAAAGTGACTGAAATGTGGAATTAAATTAAATATGACTTAAATCAAGTTTTATAGCCATGTGGTTGTGTTGTTGCTACTGCCTTTATTATGTTAGCTTTGATCTACTATTACTGGTTTGTTAGTTGGGTTTCAGGTGGGCTAGCAGACGAGCCTTTTGTGGGGCAGGGTGGTAAGGCAGCAGACATGCAGTCTGAAAGCTCTGCCCATGAGGCTGGGAGTTTAATCCCAGCAGCCGGCTCAAGGTTGACTCAGCCTTCTATCTTTCCGAGGTCGATAAAATGAGTACCCAGCTTGCTGGGGGATAAACAGTAATGACTGGGGAAGGCACTGGCAAACTACCCCGTATTGAGTCTGCCATGAAAACGCTACAAGGCGTCACCCCAAGGGTCAGACATGACCCAGTGCTTGCACAGGGGATACCTTTACCTTTCACCTTTAGCACTTATCCACAGTCATCACTGATCAACCTGCACACTATATGAACTTTCATATGCATGCACACTCCCTCAGATACAATGTCATGGAATGGAGGTGATTTGTCCAGTGGTACTGAACATGCAAGTGCTTATTGTATCTGAGGAAGTGTGCATACACACAAAAGTGTGTGCATACACACTTTGTTCTCAAAGGCGCTACTGGACTGTAAATTTGTTCTGCTACTTCAGACCAACCCAGCTACCCACTTGAATCAACCTGTATACTGACACCATGTACTGAAATACTGAGGGCATTTCCGCACATCAGTAAAAATAGCATTACACCAGCTGAATGGCAAAGTGCCAAATTTTATTGCGCTTCCCAGTTCCTCCTTGCCTTTGTCTGCTGCCTTTTCGTGCGTCTCAGCCTCCACATCTGCTGCTGGAAATGGCAGAAGAGCACAACGCCAACACACTTTATACGTGCCTGTCAATCAATTAAAGCAACCAATCCCCTTCCTTCATATTTTGACACAGCTTAAAGGTCCCTCAATGCCCGTTAACTTATAAAAAAATGATAGTTATTTATTGCAATGCCTATGCATGGAATCATAGATGCATAGTGCTTTCTTAACACCACCCATTATGGGATCACGAGTCCTTTGATACATTTAAAAAATAATATCTTTCCTCATTTTGCAGGGGTTGGGAGAGAAAACTTTTGAGAGGCATGCTTTGTGTTACAACTTTGAAAAAAAAGATTCTTTTATTTCTGGCATCACCTATATACATGTCTGTCTATTAGTTACTCCAGGCATGTCACCATTTTTAAAAAGAAATTCCTGTCCCCGGGAACAAGGGAGAGGGAGCCGGGTGCGAGGGCAGGACAAAGTAGGTGACTTTAGTGCAGGGATAGTCAAACTGCGGCCCTCCAGAAGTCCATGGATTAAAATTCCTATGAGCCCCTGCAAGCTTTAGTGTGTTTTAGCCTCCATACCTTCCTTCTGCAGGTTGTCTGCTAGTTGCTCTCCGGTAGCTAGCACTTTTTAGGTTGGTGAATCCACTTTATGCGATTCCCCAACTTGCACTTTAAAATGGAGGATGTAGTGAGTTTTCAGTTGGCCGGACACTGGATGTGGGTGACGTCATGCGGAGTGCCCGGAATATAACACCTGCATTAGGTTAACGTTTCACTTTATTTATCATATGCTGAAAAGCCCTGAAATGTGGTTGAACAGGATTTCAGATCCATTTCAGGTAGAGTTAGCCCACATGTCCTGAATCCTACTGCTCTGTTCAGCAAAGACTGAAATCTTCCTGCCTCCCTCCAACATCAGATGTCTCTTCCTTTATTGGAAGAAATACTTAAGAAGGAGGAAGGCTCCTTAAAATGGAAGAGTATGAAGTTCTTTCTATTTTGGCATGACATGAATAAGCACAACTCAGGATGATTCACTACTAAGGTACAAAATCATTCTTATAAGCAATAGTATGGCTTTGATATGGAAAGATTTTCTGTTGTTCCCAAGACCAGAGGTGGCACCTGAATCAAGAGTTCAATGCCATTATTCCATTTCAATGTTGGTTAGTTCAGCTACTTCTGATAACGTTTCTGCGCCATTTCCAAAACTAGCTATCAGATAAGATTTCCTAGGAAGTCTCTTCTCCTCAGATGTATGGAAATGTAGTCAAGAGTTACTTCAGCAGGAACACCAAAGCTTTTGTTATTAATTTTTTAAAAATCAAATTTTCACCACCAATGTCACTTAGGTAATAATACCTTTCTTTGCTTCTTTATAGAGCTTTGAAATTTTGACTTTCCTGCAGTGTTATCTGCCCCAGTCACCAGAATGCAAATGAGGTTTAGCCCACAAAACGTACTTGCTATTAGAGATGCTAAGGATAATCTCTGTCACCTGCTTTGGATTCCAGAGGCACAGATAAAAAGGCAAACATATTTAGCAGGTGATCAAACATTTTCATTTCAAAGTGGCATTTCTCTTAATCCAGAGAAAGTGTTGTGCCACAATACATCAGATCAAACGAGGCTACAACCGAGACAAGAGAACCATTGCTTTCCTTGCTCTCAGCAGGACTCAGAGGAGGGCTCTGGCATAGCTGGCACACACACAGTGATAGACGCTATTGGACATGAAGGGTGATCATTCCCATCTCACCTCCAAAGCAGCCATGCTGGGGTGTCAACTGCTCGATGCAGACTGTTGAGAGAGGTAAGATGTTCCAGATGTTGAAAAAGATTGGTGAATCACCTTGGTTTTAAGATCTTCATATCAGCATAATTTATTACACTTCCTCTGCATTAGAAAGCAGATCAGGCTCTATTATTCGGTAGGGGCCAGCTTCAGCAGGCAGGTTCTGCAATATCAGGAATTGTCAACTGCTATAGATTGTCAATTGATGGATTAAATGCTGCTCTGCCTGTTTTCACTGTCACCAAGTCAGGCTACTTTCATATTTCACTCCTGGAGTAGCTTGCAGCAGTCAGATAGAAACAATTCACATGCAAGAACTGAGAAGGTCAGGGTGAACTAATAAAAACAGAATAAAAATCTCAAGCAGTTGTATATGTTTTGGCCAGAAAAATGTATCAATGTTTAGAATAATAATAATAATAATAATAATAATAATAATAATAATAATAATAATAATAATAATAATAATAATTATTATTATTATTATTATTATTATTATTATTATTATTATTATTATTATTGCCCGCCACTCCCAGAACCAGCTCATAGTGGGTTACAAATGTCCAGTAAAACCCCATTAAAACGGACAGCAAAAATTACAATAAAAACAGAACAACATGGCAGTAAAACATCCCCCAATCCCCCCCCCAAAAAAAAACACTACAGGGAAATAAAGAGGATCACAATGACAATTGACTGCTGATTACCCCACATAATATGTTTCTGGTAAGGGCTTGGAGGAGGAGCATGTCTCATGGCTTAAGTGCCATTCAGCGCTTAACACCTACTCAGGGCGGCTGTCCCACCCCCGAGTGCCTCCTCCTCCAACCGGCTTGCCTGTTTGTCCAGCAGCTAGCCAATCGCCTTCCATTCTCCGCCCCTGACCTCCCCGTCCTCCTTCCATTTCCCTCTGAGGCTCAGAGCCTGCAGATCCCTGCAGCCTGAGAGCTGCCCCTGCCAGTGAGTTCCCTTCCCGGGGGCCTCCAGCCTGAAGCCTTTCCAGGTCCTGAAGGGAGGATGAGGCCATTCACAGAATTCTTCCACACACGCAACTAATCTAGTGCCCATTGAATTCCTGAATGCAACGAGCTTGGCCCTTAGTGTTCATATAATATCTGGAATTCAATACAGAGCATTGAGGGAATGTATTAATACATTCTGTCACCACGGAGGGCACTGAGAGTATAATCCAAAACCCAGAGGGCTTATACTAGAGCAATTCTGCATGGGACTGGGACATCTCTGCCCATAGGAATGCCCATGGAGAAAAGGGACAAAAAAGGGGCATTCTTTTTTGGTATCATATCCAGACTATAGTTCTAATTATAGGTTTTGTCCAGGTTATAGTTATTTGTGGTGGACAATTTCCCTAAATACTCCTATATGTGTTTGCAACCTCAATTGTTTTCTGACAGGTGAGTTTGGGAACAACTCAGGCCAAACTGCATGTTTTGTCTACCATGTGATCCATACAGGGTATTGCAGCAGGATAACCAGCTGCAAGTCCTTGATGGGGACTCAATTTAGAAGTGCTGCATGGACCCAGTTCAGCCAGAATCTTGGTGCAGGATGAGCAGGGGCTCCTGCCTTGCTTCCAGGTCATCTTCTTGACATGAAACGGTCCTAGGAGGTGATTTGTCCAGTGGGTAGTGCACATGCAAGTTCAATGCAGGTGTAACCCTCCTGATGGAGCAAATAATGGCTCTTTAGGATGTTTTGGGCTGGGAAAATGTTGGAGTAATGTGAGAGCTCTTCTCCTCCAATGCCACAGTCATGATCTAGATTGGGGCTTTCCTAGACTTCTGAATTGAGTTCCTATAGGGTTAGGTGCTTCGGCGTCCGAAATGGCCATTAGGACCTGAAGCAGCCAGTGCCACGGAGTGGGAGGGGAGGGGAGGTGTGGGTGCTGGTGTGCTGGCCAGTGCACTGCACCTGCATGTGTTCGCTTGTAGGTGCGCTGGCGCCTCCCCCCCCCCATGCTGAAGTGCTGGCTGCTTCGGGCGTGAATGGCCATTTTGGCTGACGGAGCACCTAACCCTAATGGGGAGCTCTCTCATATGGCTGACAGTTGCTATGAAGATCACATGGTAGATGCAACATGTAGTTTGAACTTCAGACTTACCAAGTAGAGAAGCATTCAGTGGTGAACCTAGCATATTTTGTGCCTGGGGTAGATAATTTTTTATCAGCCCTGAATTTTCTGGTCTTCAAGTCAATAATTATAGTGAGAAAATAGGTGGCCATGTTGGTCTGCAGCAGCAGAACAAAGTTTGGTCTTGAAGGTGCCACTGGACCCAAACATTGCCCAGAAAAAAAAATAGAGACAGTGAAGGATTTCTTGTATTTTTGTGTGATGCAAAAGAAAGAGAGCTCTATAGAACAACAGCTTCAATCCATTTTGTCAATTTTCCTCAAGACCTATTGTCATTGAATGAATAGACTTCAGGTCTGACCATTCTAAACAACAAGGTATATGAACACACGTATCAAAACTGATGGTTTTTGTTTGTTTGTTTGCTTGTTTCTTTTAACCTATTATTATGCATGCCTTGTTCACAGCCCCTTTGTTTTGTCTGGGGCACATTCAAAGCTCAGAGGAACCTGTTGTGATTATCCGAAAAGCAGTGCAGGAATAGCGGAGCCGTCTTGTTGCAGTGTGTGGCGTGTATTGTATAAGTGTGTGTGGAGGGGGATATGTCATCTGTAGTTCATAGACTGATAGCTTGCGCTTGGTCAAATCTTAGTCTGTTCTTGAAAGTTAAGAACACAGGAAGAGCCCTGTTGGGGCTCCCTCGGTCCATTGAGCCCAGCATCCTGTGTTCAACCAGCCAGAATATATAGGAAGGCTGCAGAGAGGACATGAATACAGAAACACTTATCTCATTCTGGGATGCAGAGACGGGTAGCCCGGTCTATTGTGACAATGATGCCTGGAGCATCCTAATCCCTGAAGCAGTTTTAGCTGCTCCTACCCAGGAAATGCTGCAATGAAATGGCATCTTGCTCTTGACATGTGGGAAGGAACAACCCAGGTCTGCATGATTTGCTATGAATAGCTCTTCCTCTGCCTCTTCCATGGAGTCACAGAGGTGCCAATACTCATGTATTCACAGGCCCCCACAATGCTGCATGTGTAGCTGTCCCCTCCTCCTCCTCTTTCTCATCTCCCTGCCCTGCTCCCTTCCTGCACAGTTTACTGAATGTTTTCGGTTTCATTGCCAAGCCGGTTGTGTTGTAAACCAGGCTGACCTTGCAACTGTAAAAACAGACAGAGTCACATTTTCTGAGCTGAGTGGAGAGAGAAAGCCGGCTTCTGCCTGATTACAATCAGTCCCTCTCAAAGTTGCTTCTTTATGTCAGTGGCTTCTCCCTGTGTTCATACCCACAAGACAATCAAAGCTGAGTTTCAGCTCTTTGCCTTTAATGTAACACCCTTCTACATTATTCAGGCTTAATATTTCATTTCACACCTCTGCAACTATCTTTGTTCAAAGCTCCTGGCTCTCCTGCATTGCCTAGCAGATCTTGTCGCATAATTATTCTCTAGAAATTCTATTCATGCTAACAATCAGAGCACTCAGATGCCAGCTTTTTCTTCTGTCTGGCAGCGGGAGGAGGGCTTTAGGAAGGAACGGATACATATTAGTGCAATCTAATGCTGGATCATGAGACACAAAGTGTGGGCAATGCTGCAGCCAGGCACCACTGAAGGGCGAGAACGCAGCTCATTTCACTCATGGAGTCAATCAGTTATAAAACTGCAAAGGTGCCCGCAGCATTCAGTCTGTCTTTCCCCCACCTTTTCTCACTGCACATTTAATGCTTCTGATCCCAAGATAGGTATAACAAGTCTGTTATTGCCCACTGGTGGAGACACACAGATATGCCATCCGATCAGAGACGGAAATCCAGCCTGCAGTATGCGGACCTTACTGGGGAAATGCTGAGGAAAGGCTGTAGCCATGAAACAGCTTGAGATCAAGCAAAACAAGTCTACTTTATGGCTTTTTAAAGTCATCTGTCTGGAGATATTTGGAGAAAGAAGGCTGGAATAATGATGCTTCTGAACCCAGGGGTAGCACTCTAAGAAAGCAGGAGTTTAAAACACAGAAATAAAAGCCACAGACCACTTTGGGGACATGGAGGCAACCCCATTTTATTAGTCCATACTTTCAAGCAAACAAACAAAAAACTCATGAAAATCAGAGCTGTACCTAAGTAGGAAGGCACAACTAGAGACTCCTGAACACCTGCTAGATCTACTCACATTTGGATCACAAGTGGCAAACAGTCAGCCGGTTTTGGGGTTGTTCTTAAATGGTTTAAGACTGTTTAGCAAGTTGCTTTTCATGTATTCCAACAATACAATAAAACACAATGGAGTTGGCAGCTTTTCATAGACTTGCTGTTCTCACAGAGCCGAGTGAAAAAGCCGAGTTTCCCCCTCTTTTATAGGCCTGTTGTTGCTCCTTGCTCAGCAGTCAGTCACCTACGTAAACAGTGAGCAAATTAATGGGTCAACCAGCGATATTAAAAGAGCAGCTGCGACTGACCGCGGCCGCTAATTGACAAAGCAGTGGGCGGGCCAAAGCTGGACATTCCAGCACAGCAGAGGCTGCAGTGGGCATGTCTGGTGGCGACCTGGCAGTGGCGGCAGAGGTGGGCCCAGGGCACCATTAGAAGAAAAAGAGTATTTCTCTACCAGAAGGAGTCTCAAAGCGGTTTGCATTTGCCTTCCCTTTCCTCTCCCCACAACAGACACTCTGAGAGGTAGGTGAGGCTGAGAGAGACCTGATATTACTACTCGGTCAGAACAGTTTTATCAGTGCTGTGGAAAGCCCAAGGTCCCCCAGCTGGCTGCATGTGGGGGAGTACGGAATCAAACCCAACTTGCCAGATTAGAAGTCCGCACTCCTAACCACTACACCAAGCTGGCACCATGTGCTGGGCTCAGTGCCAAGTGCAGGGCTTGGCCTCTTTTCTGCCAGAAGCTGTAGGGACATCTTCCTAATCGCCCGCCCTATGTTTAATGGTTTACAGTTTTGTTATTGTTCTTTGGTCACAGTGGTTTAAAAGGGGGCACGAGATAAGAGCCTGTTGTTTAAGGACTTCAGTTTGCATACTGAAACCCTGAGTGGGGGGGGGGTCTCCGTAAGAGACCAGCTCATGCAAAAGCACAGCCTACCCAGCTGGGTGGGCCAGGGGCTCTGAGACAGCTGGCTGGGTGGCTGAATGAGGTGGGCACCTGTCAGTCATCCATCAAGCCACTTCCCTGGGGGTAGGCCTCTGGGGGAAAGGAACCCATCATCCCGGCTGGGATGGAAGTGGATACCAGGGCGCCCCCCCCCCAGAGCCATGGCATGAGCAGCTGGACAGCTGAGGAAATCCCTTCATCTCATGCAGGCCAAGCCTCCAACTGGAGGCTTACGTATAAAAAAGCTGTGGCCTGTTACTGCCAATCCGAGCCACGTCTTGCTTACCCACAGGCCCTCCTGCCAGTCAAATTAGAACTGTAGTTTTAAAAAAGCCCTTACATATTGGTATTAATTTAAACCTGTGTTATTGTTGAGGCTATTTCATGGAATACATCTTCACACAACATTTTAGGAGTCACACTCAGCTATTCATGAACTCTGGGCTGATTCAATTCTGCCTACTTTGCAGATGCAAAAGTGAGTTTGAAAGGAAAGCTAAAACACCACAGCCACTGGACAGTGCAAAGCTGTTCAGCTGTTATTTGAGGCTGATCACTAGGAAACTAAAGAGATCAGAGGGCTAGCTCAGAGCAGGCTGATTTCATCAAGAGCAGAAGCTAAACATGGTTGGTACTTGGACAGGAGGCTGACAAGAAAGAACTGGGCTGTTACACAGAGGAAAACAATGGCAAACTACCTTTGCTCACCTCTGTCCTTGATAAACACATGAAGTGGGGCATCACGAGGTTGCCATGAGTCTATTGCGACTTGTGGAATGCTTTATCAGCACTTAATGGAAGTGCGGAAACAAAACTTTAATGTGGGTATGCAAAGCAGTGGAGCAGGACCACTGGGAGAGTAGAGGGCAGAAAGTAGTACATAATATGCCCACTGCAACACCTTGTGCCAGCTTTTGGACCTTTTGACAAGGGAACAGTTGAGTGCAAGAAGAAACTCAGTGATGGAGCTGCAGTTCTGGGCCTCCCCCCACTCATCCATCAGTTTCCCCCTGATGTTTTGTCTCGTTTTGTCTTTTCTCAACATCACTTGGCATATTGGCAGCACATTTAGCCTCAGAGAACATTTAGGGATACAGATATGTTGGGGTTTTTAAAGATTTCTTTTAATTTTCATGTGTGGTTGAGAAGGCTATTTCCACTTTGCCAATTTTCTTTGGCACTCCATTTATACTAAATTTGTATGTCACTATGATGCTGACTCCCAAACAAGTGCCCTATTTTATGGCTGATACTTCTATTGATTTTGTAAATGAAATAAAAAAAATGGCTGCAACTGCATTCTGTATGTGGAGAAACAGGGAAAACACTGTGAAATCAAACCAGAGTAGCCACACAACATGGTGGCATCCTTAAATGCATATACATTTTTTTTTAACTTCCTTACAAAATATATGCCTTTCAGATTTATACTGCTGAGGATTAGGAAGGGGCGCAAACCTAAAAAGCAGAGGAAGCAAAACTGATGGGTTTATTGGCTTATTGTCATTTAAACCTAACAGCTGATGGGTGGACCAAGCCAGCTGTTAGGTTTAAATGGCTGGCAGCCATTTCACATGATAGCTTTGTGTTCCCCTGCTTGGAAGCAGGAGAAGCAAAACCAAACAGAGATATGGCTTGCAGCCATTTAATAACAATGTCCAATGGGGTGGCTATACTCATCAGCAATTAGGCTGAAATGGCTGGCAGCCATTTCACTGGTCTATTTTGCATGTTCCTGCATCAAAGCAGAGATAAGTGAAATCAACCAGTTACATCATTGGCAGCCATTTAAACCCAAACAGGTGAGCTGTAGACCTGTGTGGTCCAGGTGTTATGATTAAATGGCTCAAACAGCTGAACTGGACAAAAGTCCAGTAAATGTTGAGTGAGGGTGCCTTCCCCAAACATTGGTTCAGGGGCTCCAAGTGGGGCCAAGATCATGCTGAATTTTGGCTCGTGAACTGGTTCATGCCCATCTCTACTGAAAATTGTCCTCATCCAGGTCTCTTCTGACTGCATTTAGAAAATGACTAATATGACTGAACATTTTTTCATGAAAAAGAAATCTTGTGCATAAAAAACTAAATGGTAGGCAAGAGTTCTAGCATAGCTTTCTCCCTGACATTTAGTTTTCTTTGTAGAGGTATGCTTTAAATTCATCCATTCATTCCTTTGCGCTCCCCCCTGCAGTTTAAAGTGGTATAGCCCAAACACAGATTTATCACCTCTCTGTGAATGTAGCCAGAGATAAAAGAATCAAGAGTAGCATTGCTTTTGGAATGAAACAATCTTTCCTGGATGCAGCATTCAAATCTACATGTGTTTTATGTTCTTCCCCAAACCTACCATTTCATTTTTGGATATTATTAGTGGCAGTTTATGATGATTTTCTTCTATTCCCATGACACATTATTTAATTGCTAGTTATGAAGATCATCAAAAGTTTTTAAAAATCTTTTAAACAAAGTTATAGAGCCAAAAAGTGAAAAAGCTTGGAAATTAAAAATGCAATAAAGTACAAGCCTCCTTACAGGAATGCCATTTGTGAATAATTTATGCAGCATTGTTAGTCATGCTCTCAGTTTAGCATGCTTTATTTGTTCTTGGCGTGCAATGACTTTCTCTTATGAAAACTTCCAGGCCTTGAACTGTTGTTGTTCTTATGGAAATAAACTGGAATAACCAACACTAAGTAAATGTTGAAGGCATTACCACTTGGGGCATTTATGACTAAACTGGCTGAGCTATGAACATATATCTGTATTCTGGCAGACGCTTGCTTAGTGGGTCAACATCCCAGCCGCTTCAGAAATGGTCAATTACGTCCTTTGCAGGCAAACATCAGTTGAGAAGATACATCAGATTTTTTTTCCATGGCTGACCTGGCATTACATTGTGCTATATCATAAATGCGGAGAAAGATACCATTAAAAAGGTGCTTCTGTGCAGACGTTTATCTTGCAGATTGTACTACTGGTGTGTTGCATGGATTTTGGTTTGCCTAGTATGTAGGAACACAGTTCCCCAGTCTCCAGAATACTTTGCCCATATCAGGTGCACTGAATCATTGTGGCTGAGAACTCCCCCCCCACACACACACACACTATTAATTGTTGTATTAATATCATCACACTTGCTTAGCTGTTATCCCAGTGTTGTTGCAGAAGGGTCATGTTCGGTATTTTCTTTGCATGCAGAAGATCCTAGCCCAATCCCTGACATCTCAGTTAAAAGGATCAGGGCCTATTTTGCATGCACAATTTTGGTTATCACAGAATTGAAACAGGTCTCTCTTTAATTCACATCCTGTAAGCATCCTGTACCTACAGTCCGCACCGATCTTTTATCTCATATTTTTCTCTTCCAGATTGCAGAATTTAATTGTGCATACTGAGAAAAACTGGATGGCCAAGACTTTTTCTTCCCGATTTTTGTGCCACCGGTTGGTCTCTGCTCATTGGTCAGCTTCAGGCAGGGGATGACTTTTGAAATTGTAAGGAGAAAGTCTTAAAGCTTCTTTCACTTCTGAGTTTCCATTCTAATGGAAGGTTTTCCTGACTTCATCTTGCCTAAGCTGAAGTTCTGAATAAACATTTTTTGTGAGAATGAGTCTTGTAATAATGAGGGTTCAGTGTTAGTATCAGAATTATAGATGAGACTTTCCTGTCTGTAGCCACTTTTTCCCTTCTTCCTCCTGACATGTGCTTCAAACATCGGGAGATCTGAGAAACACTCCCAATGATGCACAATAAAATCAGAGTCCAGTAGCACCTTTAAGACCAACAAAGATTTATTCAACGCATGAACTTTGGAGTGCAAGCACTCTTCCTCAGACTATGATCTTCTACATGACAGGCTACCCATTTGAATCACTCCCAATGATGGTGTCTGCTCTTCCCTGCCCATTCTGCCCTTTTCTTTATTTAAACAAAAAATTAAGGGAATTTCATATACTCTGGCTCCTGATTATTTTACCAAGAAACCCATTCTAGCAAGGCATTGCATTGCTGATTTTATGTTTTTTTGCTTTTGAAAAGCTTGTGTGTTAGAAATCGCTGTGCCATGTTTTCAAATCAGAGGGGGGGAAGAGTTTAAAAAGTGAGAAAAAAGTA
Source organism: Paroedura picta (assembly GCF_049243985.1). Lineage (NCBI taxonomy): Eukaryota > Metazoa > Chordata > Lepidosauria > Squamata > Gekkonidae > Paroedura > Paroedura picta. The sequence continues at coordinate 80,528,767 of NC_135374.1, read as the reverse complement.
AACACCCAGAGCTATAACTCCCAGGTTTCTATCTTACTGATTAAGCTAAGCAGTCTATGAGAATCTGGATCTGATCAGCAGTAGATAAAGGTTTCTCCTTTAAAAAAAAACCCAGCAATGCAATGTCTCTCTAGAATGGTTAAAAAACAAAAACAAAACAGGACTAAGACTGCACGGAGTTCCCTTATTCCCATTCCACAGGATAATGTTAATTATTTTATATATTCTCCTATTTGTCTCAGATTTGGGGGAGATGATCCATTACATGAGGGGAGCAATGCCACATACAGTCACCCCAAGATGCATGTGAAAATCTGTTTCCCAGTATGCAGATGCAAAGGGACTCAAAATACTGCTTGTTTTAAATTGTGAATGAATTATGACTGTGAGTGAACACTGTGCTCAACTCAAAAGAACCAGCAATTGCATGATAAATTTCATTTTTGAAAGTCGTCTTTGCACTGTCTTCAGCATCGCTAATTTCAGGCATGGAATGCTCATAAAATAGATGATATTTCTCCAGTGTCTTGACAGAACCTTAACTGGCTTAATTTTGGCATTTACTGGAAGAAATATCTACAGTGTTTTGAGCCCTGCAGTAAGTATTTGACACTAGCTGAGTCAATACTGTTTTGGACGGTTAAACTGGGACTGCTTCACTTAGACATCTCTGACATGATGTCTACATTATTGTATGGGAAAAGACACCTAGGCTGCAGAAGGGAAAAGAAAACAAACGGTTGCAGCTACAGCAACAGGAAACCAATGGGAGAGATAGATCAGCAGCCACCAGAATGATGAAATGTGCTTGGAAGATTCTCTTGCCATTTATCCTTCAGAAAGTGTAATGGATGTATAGCAGCTATCAATACAGTCACACAAATTAGCAGTGGAAAAGTTTACATTACAGGATATGGCTTCTGATTCTGGTAATAAACATCTGTCTTCCACATACACACACACATACACACAACAGCATAGTTTGCTGCTATTTTGAGCTGTGCTTGTGTTTGTGTGCATGAATATACCTGAAAGTCTCTCCAGTATCAATAAACGTAATAAATATGCTGGCTGTCGTCCCACAGTGCGTGTGGATAATAGCTGGCAGTGACTGAGTAAAAGGATCTGAGTTCATACATATTGGTTGCCAAGAAGGGGGACAGGTGGGAGCTGGAGACTTCCTGGAATTACCACTGATTGACAGATGACAGAGATCAGTTCCCTGAAGAAAAAGGAAACTATGGAAAATGGAATCTGTGGCATTATACCCCCCTGTGTTTCTTCCCCTACCTAAACCCTGTTCTCTCCAGGGTCCGGCCCAAATCCACAGGGACTTCGTAATCCAGATTTGGCAATCCTATTGGGAGATCTGATCACAGATCATCACAATGTTGATTTCTAATTTAGCCCACCATCATGAGTGGGGGAAAAAACCTCTTTCTAGGATAGTTGAACCCTATTTAAATAGCAATGTGTGTAACATTAAGGACTTCTAGATCCTCAAACACAGAGCAGGGGAATTTCATTTTAAACTAATAGAAGATTTTCTTCAGAGGATAGCAAGCAGGAAGAAAGCATGTAAAAGAAAAGGCTTAAGATGAAACAGGATAAACATCTGGTTAAAATGTCTCTCCCTATAGGAGAAAATGCCTATAAGAAACTAGCAATTAAGAAAGCCTACATGTGCAAAAAAAAAATACCTGTTGAAGATTTACATGGAAGAATCAAGATTATTACATCAGCCTTTGTGGCAAAGTGGACTGTTAGTTCACAATATAGCGGGACAAAAGATATGCTTTAAAGCTTATGCTGTATAGATATATATGGCTCTCTGTATAACCACATCATTAGTAGTCATATAGTATCCTCAAAACTGAGAGCAAATCACACATTGTGTTTTTACAGGCAAAGTATGAATGTGGGATGTGTCTTATACAAATATATTCCCCAAAGAAAAAGTGTCAGTTTTGATAATGGGATGGGAGGACTACCAAGGAAGAAGGCGGCACTGAACACCACCTCACTTGCCTTGAAACCCTTATGGGGTTGCTATGTCAGCTGTGACTTATGAATTTGTGCAACACACAAGTACATTGGAGGGCCGTTAACCAGGATTACAGTACTTATTTATATTATCTGTAATTATTTGAGCTATATTGATCTCTCTCTGCCAATTAAACGACACTGGTCAAGATTAAATTGCCTATTTAAATAGGAGAAATATCCCACATTCTAAGAAATCCTGCCACTTTTGTTCCAAATTTAAAAAGAGAACTTTCCGGTATTGCATTATCCTCTATTTTGTATTGGCAGTCAGAGGCCAATCTAATCTACGTTGTTGTAGCTCAGTGAGCATACTTATAATGTGATCAGAAATCACCCAAGAGGGGAAACAAACTCCCAAAGCTTAGAAAGGTTCTTTGGTTTGAAACAGGCAATTTGATACTTAATGAAGTATTTCACAAAGCCAGTCAGTTGGAATGGTCACTCCAGGGTGCATTCCGGCATGCCCAAATTTATCACAGTGGCCATGTTTGTACTACAGAAAATCAATCCTAAACCATGCCTGTCTGGACACAGATTATCTGTTTCAAGGACATAAAACACAAAGAACAATCTCTGCCCACAAAGGTCACAGTGTGTGTCATCTGAGAGGCCGTTTAGTCTTGAAGATATTTTCACACACGACTTGCACAAAGACCTCTTGTACCTGTCAAAACATGGGCCTCTTTTGTCACTTGACTCCACACATCACAGAGCAAATGTAAATGTAAATTGACAGAGAGCGGAGGGTTTCACTAGCACCATTAATATCTACCTAACAGATAGCCATATTCCAAAAGTGTATTTCTCTGAATCAGCTGGGGGAGATCAACGTTCTACCAGTGCAGCTTCTAATCCAATGACAAATTGAGAGGACTAAACCTGGCAAATGATGTCCTGACACAGTCTTAATGTGGGAGGTGCCTTTTAATTTGCTTCATCAATTAAATACAATATTTCAGCTCTCTTCATATCAGAATACACCAGCAGCTGTAAGAACACATAACCATTTCAGGTCTTGGGTAGATGGCACATGTCCCCACCCCACAATGCTGTTGCCCATCAGTCATGTCAGAGGGTCTTTTCCCCTCCCTTTATTCTTACAACCAAGCAGGCATTTCCTGCTAAGGTCTAGAGGACCCTTCCTTGTCTTTCAGAAGCAACTTACATGCATTGAAAACAGACACATTTATGTACTTTGAAACATTTCTTTCAATAATTAGGGTTGCTAACAGTCCTGGTGAAAAATGTCCTGCTCCTTTAATAAATAATGAGGTGATATTTAATCAATGTTGTTTTTTACCTCCATTTCACAAAAAGTTTCAACTGCCCAGTTTCACACATTATACCTCTATTAAAGGGACAGGACATTATCTTCCAGGCCACTGGGCAGCCCTATCAATAACTTATAAACTGGCTGGTGGCTGGCCAGTTTTTAGTGCCAATGACAAAGGAGAGTTTAAAAAATCAATTAGAACAAGGAAAAGTTATCATTAAATCAAGGATCTGACCATGAACAGAATTCAAAAGAGTTCTAACTCAATGTAAACAAGAAAAGACTAGTTTTACCAGATTGATGGGTATGTATATTTAAAAACATCTAATTTAAGATCTGAAAAAGAAAAGAAAAACTCAGCAAGTAAGATAGCCAAAGTTTAAAACAGATAGAAAATGAGATGACAAATGCCACCGAGGAAAAAATATTAGCAAAATAGCTACAAAAGTTGTGATGCTTAAACACAGAGGATCATGGTACATGAAAAGGGAAAATGACATAAAGTAATGTGGGGCAAGGGGGGAAAACATACATCATTCACCCATTCAGCAAACTGAAGTCAGCAAGAAAGACCCACACAGGCAGTGCAAGAACAGCTGGCATGTTTGCAGGATGGTAGAATCTAGGTCTCAGCAAAAGCAAAACAAGAAAAGAAATACATAAATAATGAAGAATAGCAGTCTTGCTAACTGCATTGGGATGATTTAATGTAGCACAAGAAAAAAAAAGTAACAAAAGTCATTATCCAGATTCTAAGCCTAGAAAATTACAAAGGGTCCAAAGAAAGATCATTCCAAAGCAGAAAGTTTAGGGGTCAGTTAAGAGGAGGAGGAAAGTTTTTTTTTATACTCTGCTTTTCACTATCTGGAGGAATCTCAAAATGGCTTACAATTGCCTAGCCTTCCTCTCCCCACAACAGACACCCTGTGAGGTAGGTGGGGCTGAGACAGCTCTGAGAGAACTGTGACTGACCCAAGGTTACCCAGCTGGTTTTATGTGGAGGAGTCAAGATAGTTCCAGCAACAAAAGAAAAAGAGCATAACAGGAGTTACAGTATTTGCTGGCGTATAAGACTACTTCCCCCCCCCTGAAAAACATGCCTCCAAGTGGTGTGGTCGTCTTATACGCCGGGTGCACTTCAGTTGGGATAGACATAGCTGCCCATAGTGGCCCATAGTACTGTAATGTAATGTAACAAACTCTATATTTTGAGTTGAAATGTTGGGGGGTCGTCTTATACGCCCAGTCGTCTTATATGCCGGCAAACACGGTATATGTAGCAGTTTGAAACTCAAATACATCGGCCATCTCATGAGAAGGAAGGACTCCCTGGAGAAGAGCCTAATGCTGGGAGGGATTGAGGGCAAAAGAAGAAGGGGACTACAGAGAATGAGGTGGCTGGATGGAGTCACTGAAGCAGTCAGTGCGAACTAAAATGGACTCTGGGGAATGGTAGAAGACACGACTTCGCAACAAACAACAACAATGTAACAATTAGCACAGGTGACAAAAAGGCGAGAAGGTGAACATCAGCCTATCAGGTTTAATGGTGGAACTGAATTAGACAAATATTTGTAGGACATTTAGGAAGAGTTAGCAAGTGGAAGCATTTGAGTTTGATAATGTCCTGCTTTCCTCACAAAAGTCCATGTTGCCATACTGCCACTTAAACGGGCTTGATGATTCTGCCTTTCAGGCTGTGGCAGAATATGTAACCCTTCCCTTCCTTCCTCATCATCCTCAAGGGTTGCCAACTCCAAACTGGGAAATTCCTGGAGATTTGGGGGCAGTGGCTGTTTAGGGTTGAATTTGGGGAGAAATTTTACTTAGAATTTTAGGTATACCAAAGCATTTGGTCTCTGAAGCTGTTATTTATTCCAATGTAACTGATTTTTGTAGTCTGGAGATCTGCTGTAATTCCAGCAAGATGCTAGGGCCTACAAAGAGGTTAGCAACCCTATTTCCCTTGCACTGCATGTCTTCTCCCTTTTGAAACCCACTTGCAATGCAGTAATCGCTGGCCAGCAGAGTTAACCCTCCAGCAGCAAGGAAATAAGTGAGCAGAAGGCTTCCCTCCTTGTGCTTCCTTTTTCCCCTTTTAGCATTGCCAGGCAAGGGCCCTTAGCAACTATGTACTAACTTTACTAGTGACATGCTAATATTATTCCCCATGCACTTGGGAATTACATCAGCAGGTAAAGGTAAAGGTAAAGGTATCCCCTGTGCAAGCACCGAGTCATGTCTGACCCTTGGGGTGACGCCCTCTAGCGTTTTCATGGCAGACTCAATACGGGGTGGTTTGCCAGTGCCTTCCCCAGTCATTACCGTTTACCCCCCAGCAAGCTGGGTACTCATTTTACCGACCTCGGAAGGATGGAAGGCTGAGTCAACCTTGAGCCGGCTGCTGGGATCAAACTCCCAGCCTTATGGACATCAGCAGGTAGTTTGGTTTAACCGGAAAGCTTGATGCTAGAGCGTCCCCAGCACCCCACGCCAATCTCCTGATGTCAGCTCAAGGAACACAAGGAGTGATGCCATCAATATTCCCCCATTGCCTTACACCTACTCCTCCCACCAGCTGGCTTAGTGCAGTGGGGAAGCAACTCTTTGCCGTGGGGGAATCATGTGATCCGTGCAAGGGGATGGTAGCCAAGCCTTATCCAAAATCCTTGAACACCAGCATTAGATGTCAGGCACACTAAGGACTTCATTCCTCAAACATGCCTTGGGTCTCTGGATACACTCATGAAGAGGAGAAAAGCTGCTTCTACCAGATCCCTTTGTGTTTGGCAGCTTATCAGCCATAATAAGCAGTATTCACAAGGTTAGCACAGTCTGGTATAATTGTAATGCTTATGAGAGTGGTAGAAGGGAAAGTTGGTTAAGAGCTCATGAGGATTGCAAATTGTGAAGAATTAGAGAACTCTAGAGAGAAAGGGAACACCCCCTCCCCATACACACATACTCATTCACACACCCTAGAGTCATTGGCCATTCTTCAAGTTGACCCTGGACAAATCATGAGTACAAAATAATTATTCCAAATTTCTCTTCACCACCTCCAGCCAGCGTGCAGAAGTAGAAGACATCTACTTCTGTAGATGTCTAGAGAATGGCTAAATTTACAGTGCCCTAAATTATTGATTTGCCCAAGCTGTTCAAATTCCTCAAACGGTGTGACACAATAAAAGACCTGATATTTGAATCCAGTGTAAAAGTTTCTTTAAAATAAATTGTTTATTAGCTACAATACACTACAATTATGGGAGAAGGAATCTATAAATAACACTGAATTAATTTCTCTATTTGTGCTTTATACCCCATTCCACAGTACAAATTATTCCCTTATTCATATGTACTCACCCACACATGATGTACCGTTTCATTTTCTTGGCCAGCCTAATAAAGAACCAGGGCTCCTTAATGCCGCCGATCAAAAGAAGTAAATTGAATGAAATCAATTCAAGGCAGCTCTTTTCACATGTCATACATAGGAAAGAGAGATAATAGCTGCAGAATAAAATCCACATTCCACTGAACTGAATGGAAAACCATTCATTGTTTTTAATGACTCTAGTTATGCTCATAAGTTTTAATCAGATAGACAGCAGCATTAGGAGATATAGCATTGTGCCTTGAAAAAAACCCTATTAGTAACATATATATTTATTCAGTGCCATCAGTATTTATTGCTATTATTTGTTGTTATCCTTTCAAAGCTAAAATGCATGTGTTATAACTATAGGCTTTGCTCTGTTGTCTTTGAGGGAACTGCAATGCTCTGGAGCAATTATTGTAGTCTAGAAAACTCTGAAATAAATATTTGATGGGCAGGATATTGTTAGTATGAGCTCATTCCCACAGCTGGATTTAAACAGAACCACTAGAAGGGGAGGCTCATTGCAGACCCCAAGATATTTGTGGAGTATGGCAAATCAACACCCCTAATGGTCCATATCATCCTTGGAACACCCAGTGCTTTCTGTGTGGACCCATCTTTTATTTCAGGAACAGTTCACTGCTGAAGATGGGCAATTTGAGCATTACAGAGCCAGTATTGGTGGAAGTGGAAAGCATGCTTGGGACAGGGATACTGGAAACCTCACAATTAGCAGGTTAAGGAGACAAGCGCACAGTGGAGGAACCTCACTTCTCCATGCCTCCTTACAGTCAGCATTTGACAGCTTTCAAACAATAGGGATGCCATTACTTTCTTTGTTAACCTGTTTGGGAGTTGAACTTACCTTGTTTGACACTCACAATCAAACTGAGCTGATGGGGACTGCATAAAGGATTCCATGTGTGGAGTGTTGGGTCATTGTATGCAAGTGGTTCAAGAAACAGAGCCTCTGATGCGTAGTGGAGTAGCCCATCAAGGGGTCAGCTCCTTGCTCAGCTATGAGCCATGCCAGCGGGTGTTTTTGTATGACTACCCAAAAGTATTCAGAACACAGAGGATGGGGGTTTTTACCACAAGCTATGAGGCACTCAATGGCCAACATAGCTTTGCTGGCAATATTCGTGGTTCACGAATACAGACATGTTTAGGAATACCAAGCAACATCCAAATGCAGTAGCTATACATTCCTGGGCTGGAGATGATCAACAAATGTTTTTTGTAAATGTTCTTTAGTATAAAAGAACTGCAGTTAACCATCATTGCTTATTTGGAAAAATGTGGCTTGGACCTTCAATATGATCACATTCAGGTCTAGAAATGCATGCTGTACCTTTGCCTTTTTTCTGTTTGTCTTTTTTCCTGCAGGGCAGCAGCCTACAAAACTGTTTTATTAGATTGTGTATTTTTCTTGCTGAGATGTCAGCAATTCATTTCTATCTACATCAAGAGATAATTTAATATAAGTTGCTAAATTTAAGCTTAGTAAACAGATGGAACAAAGTGTTAGGGAGCTTGGTATGGTATTAAATTCTGCCCGAGAGCAATTAGGAGATACCCAAAGTACATAACATGTATGGAGATGTCCAGACTGTTTACTATCATGGCCTTAGGACCACTGCACACATGGCATTCCACTGGCTTCTTAACACCTGCATTTCTGGCTAAATAAATTCTGTGATCTCATTTATGCATGATAGTACACACTGTGTTTCTTGCATGGAGCTTATGCCTACATAGAGGAAACACAGCATCTGTGCAATTGCTGGTATTCTACTTCTTGTGTTGAAGATGACAAACCATTATTGTCCAGTTTACACACAGTGAGGAAGGCATTGCCCAAATGTGGAGGAGGATATATGTCTCCAAATCGAATGATGGCAAGAAGAACACTTTTCTTCCTTGAAGCAAGGCTAGTGTCTCCTATTAAATGAGATCAGGTCAGCATGAGAACAGCAGGGCTGAATCCCCCATTACAAGAGACTTACACAAAGGGGAGACAGGACGGAAAGGTGTTTAAAGGATCTGGAAAGGATCCTGGGGGGAAGGAGGCTGTTAATTGCTTAAACAATTCCATGTTGTAACCTAAATATCCGCAGATGGCTGGGAATTCACACACAGTATCCATCTGCAACAGAATGTTTTAGCAGCCTGCTTTTATTTTGAACTGTAGCACAGATAGTGTTTATTTTTGACATGCGAGCACAACGGGCAGACTGAATCCAGCATGAACTGCTTCACGTTTCTCCTCTTCAAATGATTTTTAATTTGCAATTCAATCCTTGCTTCCTCTTTCTCTCCGAGGCATAGATCACAAGAAATGTCATGGAAGCCAAAGAAGTTATGATAGTCGGATAACAACAGGGGTAGCAGTGAAAACAAAGGCAGCGTGGGAATGCTGGCCTTTGGGTCTCCTGTTTGATGCTTCTATTTGCAAAGAAGCACCACAAGTAGAAAACATTAATACAGGGGGTTCTTTTTTCCTCTTTCAAAGCAATTTGTATATGATAGGGTTCAGCCACAAGTTCAATGTTATATTGTGCCTGCTGGCAATGCAACAAAATAAAAATGTAAAAAGCTAGAACTGCAAGTCCTTTGGATGGAATTGCAAAGTTGTTTTATGTGTATTACACTGGCACCTTTCCCCTTTTGTCTACTTGTGTGTGTGCATGTGCGTTTAGGCAAAATAACGGAAGTGATCAAAAATGAAAACTGTACTTTAATGTTACTTTCATATTTTATTTATGCATCGTACATTTGTACCTTCCAAGAACTTCTTAGCAAGATAACAAAACAAGAAATGCAGGAAAATCCAAGTTCTATAAGCTGTCCAGTCAAGGAACATTATCCTTTGCTTAAGTGATATTTTTCTGGGTTTGTGACAAATCTAAATGACAAAACAAAATAAAAACCTGGACATTTAATGGTAGGTTAAGGGTATGCCCATGCTGTTGTATGTGATTCAGTATACACCCAATTGAACAGATAAGGACATCTTTCCCCTTGAAACTCACCTGGTGCCTATTTTCTTTTCCTTTAGGTACTAGTTCAAAATAAATCTTTTTTAAAAATTCAAAAGTAAAACAATGGTCAAAAGTTTAAAATGGTGTATTTTTAAAATATGAACTTTTCAAAAATAAAAAAATAAAAACTGCATGGAAAAAATAATAATTCCTACAACCAGACTTCAACTTATAAAGTTATGGTTTCAGGGCAAGCAGTTTACTGACTGAGACACCTGTGCTTTGTTAGTTGATTGCCTGTGGGCCCTATTCACAAAGTTCATTGATGGTTTTTTTATTTTTAAAAAAGAATGAAATGGCTCTTTAGTAGGGGTGAGCACTTTGGTGCGGTTCGGCCACCTCTGCAATCACCAAAGCCTGAGGTGGCCAGTGCCATGGCATGGAGGGGTGGTGCCACCATGACAGCTGGCACTCACATGCAGGCTCTGTGCCAGCTGGTGTGCCAACGCCACCCCTCCCCTCTGCAGCACTGGACACCTTGGGCTGAACACTGAATCGCACCAAAGCGCTTGCCCCTTCTCCCCATTCTTTAAAGAACGGAATTCCACTGTAAAGCATCCCCATCACTTTAAAAAAGAAATTGCCAGGCGGGGGGGAGGGGGTAGAAGGTAGGAGAAGAGACCACAGAAAGGCAGCCCTGATGAGCATTCCCCCCCCCCCTGCTGTGTGAAGCACTTGCAGACTGGCACATTTCCACACTAGGGATTTGGCTCATTTGTTAAGATTCAAATTTTTCATCCATTTCTGCATTGAGTGCCCTTTCAGGTGCATGGACCCGAATTTTCCTGCATGGACCCGAATTGCCCCCTCATTTGCCCCACATCAATTGAATGCATACAAATCCACATTACATTTTTTGATGCGGGGTCTAGCATGGTCTCTTTTGAGGCTGGCCAATACAGAAATGCTTGCATTCACTCTCCATTTTGAGTGTTTGGGCATGTCCCTTTCATTATTGCCCTCCTCCCTCCTCCCCTCTCTCATGGGAAAGGTCCCTTCTTCCATATGCCCTGCATCTTCCCCTTTCTCTCTTGTGCACTTGATTGCATTCCTCCCTAACAAGGTATTTTAAAAAATCAAAAACAAAGTTATTGCATTACCACGCAGCTCCATTGTAACAAGCAGGGGGGGGGGTTGTCCCTGGAGGATCAAAAAATGGGCAGGCGAGATCCTGCTGCCTTCCTTCCCCAGATCACAACCAACAGCTGGCTTCTGAAGGATAGGGGGAGGCAAGCACACAGGTCTCACTGCCTCCCTACCCTGATCCCAGACCACAGCTGCATCATGCTGTCTTGGCTCTGAGGCGGTATGAGTTGGCTGCAGTCTCGGATCCTACTGAGGAGGCAGTAGGTCTTCTACATTTGCTTCCCTGAGGTGAGTTGAGCCCTTGTGCCATCTCAGAGAAGTGGCATGAGGCAGCTATGGACTGGGATCGGGGTGATGAAGCAGCAAGATCTCCACATTCATCTCCCCAACGTGATCTGAGTGAGGTAGCATGAGGCGGTCTGAGGTGGCTGTGGTCTGGGATCAGGGTGAGGAGGCAGTGGGACCTCCACAATGTGATCTGGGTAAGGCGGCATCAGGCGGTCTGTGGTGACTGTGGTCTGGGATCAGGGTGAGGAGACAATGTGATCTGAGTGAGGTGGTATGAGGCAGTCTGAAGCAGCTGTGGACTGGGATCAGGGTGAAGAGGCCATGAGTCCTGCCGGCTTGTCTCCCCTGTCCTTCAGAAGCTAGCTGTAGCCTGTATGGGGGAAGGCACCTGTGGATGTCTCTGAGCATGCCTCTCCTTGTCCTTCAGAAGCCGGCTATGGGGAAGGAAGGCCGAGGAAACTTGCCTGCCTTCAATCCTCGTGGGGGGGGGGATGCTTGTCACAATGGAGCTGTATGGTAACATAATAACTTTGTTTTTAATTAAAAAAAACACCTTGGGGTTAGGGGAAGGCGATCAAAGGCACAAGAAAGGAAGGGGTGCTACTGGGGTGCATGAGTTAAATGCAGGGCATGTGGAAGAGGTAAAGTGCCATGGCGCCTTTCCCATGGGAGGGGTGGGGAGGGAAGACCTCGATGAGCAAAGGGATGTGGCCAAATAGTGGGTGCCACAAAAACCTAAATGCACACTGCCTCTTTCCCACCCACTGCAGAAAACATATGGTGAATTCCAGCCTGGAAAATGAGGGGAGGAAAGCCCAGATGTGGAAATTGGAAATGGTCAGAGCGCCTACTTGCATCATCCAATCGATGTCCAAAGCAAGGTCAAAATGAGGTATGTATCCTAATGAGGAAACAGTCTGGGAGAAGGGAGGAGGAAGCAGCTTGAGGCAAGGTCAGTTCATTTTCACTTCTTCAGACATTAATGCTCATCATATTACTTATGGGGATTATAGTGCTGGACAGAAAAAGCTTTCATAGCATAATGAAAGCAGCAGTCAAATATGAAGCCCAGAAGTGAAAGCCCTGCTCCTGTCAGAAACCAATCAATAGAGACCAATCAACAGTTCAAAAAAAGGCGGGGAGAAAAAAAATCTCCGCAATCTGGGTTTTCTTATTAGCGTGCAGAGTTAGATTGTGATTTGCAGGACAAAATCTGAGGAGGAAGATAGGCACAGAGTACAGGAACAGGATGTGCATTATGAGATGCTGCTTCAATTCAAACTAACCCATAGTACTTTTACCTTAAATATTTTGAAAATTCTGAAGATTACAATACTGCCTCCTATCAATATATCAGCTTTGTGCAGAAGGCAGTTTTAGCTGGCTGGATCACTGACAAATTCTCCACGCAAGGTCCATTGTCATAGATAATTTTGACAAATAAGCATCTATGAAGGCAGGTGAATGGCTAAGTATCCTGACTCTCCCTCTGCTAAGTACATTATGGGCAATTAAATGCTGTGCATTTTTGCTGTTCTGTGTATTTGACATCTTTAAAAAAACTACAAGGGGAGATTAGTGTTAAATGACAATTATGTTGCTGGAGAATAACTATAATCTCACCTCATAAATATTGATGAAGGAGTAAATGATGGCTGAACAGCTCTTTAACTGATCAACAATCCTGCTTCTCAGTTAACCTTTCTTCAGCTCTGAGACTATATTTCAGTTCAGGTCACTTTTCCTCCCTTTCTCCCAATCAGTGTCAGAATCTGTTTAGTATTACTGATTCTATTATACTTTTCATGCTTGTGGGAGGGAGAAATTATACCAATATGAATGGCTAGCCAGTGTTTGCTGTTTCATAATGTAGGCCAACCTACTGAAAAAGAAAATATGTTTGTACTTTATAGTATACTAGCCCCGAAGCCCGCAGCAGTCTTAAATGCAGCGCCTCTGGTGGCCTAGCTCCCGCTCTCCCGCCCACCTCTCACCTCTGAAGGCGGTGGGGTGGAGATGTATTGGTGTCGGGGCTGGCGAGCCCTGTGGGGGCTGCAGGCAGGAACTGCCCTACCTGTTAGGCAGCTGTGGCAGGCCCACAGTGCCCTCTGTGGTGGCTCCTCTGAGGGCTCTCCACGGTGGTTGCCTCCAGAGGGCATGCGGAGGCACCAGCTGTTCTCTGCAGGTGGTGCCACTGCCTCATGACCATGCTGGCTGGATCGGCCACCATGGCCTTGTCTTCAGGTCAGGTTGCCATCTTTGGTGGTGTTGACACAGGCTGCTGCAGCCATCTTCGCTGCTGCAGCCATCTTCTGCGCTCTGCTGCTGCTGCGTGGGTGGAACAGCAGACTGTGGCAGACACACTGGCAGCCAGGAGCACTGGAGGGCAGCTGGCTGCACCCTGATTGGGCTGTATTTGAGCTTCAACACTCATCGGGAGCTGGACATGCTCACCCCCTGGCCAGTTTCCCAAATATTAAGAGTTCTCATTGATAAGGACATACTTTGTCTCATGCACTGGTAAAAAGGACTGTGCCATAATGCATATTAATGGTTTGCAGATAAAAGAGCTGGAGAATTACTTCCATATGTAAAATTTGTATAAATAAAGTTCCTCTGGCACAGGAACTCTCAGGCCAAACAAGAAAATGTAGACATAGCTGAGTTTGACAAAGAGAAACCATTTTGTAGACTGAATTCCCACTAGGTAACTCCCTTTAAAAGTATGAATTCTGGTCAGGATTGCTATAGCATGGGAAGGGGTGCTGCTACTTTCCCCTTGTGCTCTTTCTCCAACAACTAAAGATATGGGGTACATTGGTTTACAAATATTAAAAGGGAAGAAATCTATCAGTGTATAAGAAAAGGAATGTCAGAGGCAGTAAACCAATATACACCAATTTTATTCTCAATTTTTGCCCTTAACTAAGCAACCAATATATACTTAGCTATTGCTGGGTGAGCAGTACATGAATAACTGCCAACCCCAACCCCCAATCTACCTGTATATGATGCAGAGAAACCAGAAGTGGAGACTGATTATTTCAGATATAATTGAGCTAATTAGGCAATTCTAAAATTGCTCTTGAAATTCCAAGGATTTGGATAGTTTTAGCAGTCTGTAAAGCGAGACTATAGTCAAGGCTGAATATTCTCTGAATCTGTACCAAGCTGGGGCAAGCAATGAGCTTTGCTAGCTGTGTAAATTGTGCTAACAATAATTGTAAGGTGCTTTAAGACTCCTTCGGACAGTGAAAAGCAGGATATAAAGACCAACTCCTCCTCCTCCTTCTTCTGTTGCTCCCTCCTGCAAAATGTCAGCAATTTCTGAGAAGGCCATCACTCTGGACAGTGATCATCAATGAAGGGTCTGAGCCACGTTGCCGCTGAGGCACTAGCAGATTTTGGGGGGCCTGGCTATGCCAGCTCCTGGATGGCAGGGAGCCTTCAGGGCAGTGGCTCCCAGGGGATTTTCTCTGTAACTGTGATGTCCACTCTGCCCTGGTTAGATCTCAAAAAGAAAAACAAGAGTGAGACTAGAGAAAACAGGTACTGTAAACTTTCTGTTTTGAATAGCACTAATGTGGCTACTTTTCAGCAAGGCAAGGATGGCAGATGGCACTCCCTCAGGGTGAGAAGCAAACATGAATGAGACCTAAATAGTGTGTAATTGCATAAGCATCTAATGTCATCTTCTAGCAGCAGTTGGCGGTGTGTGCGCTGCTCATTAATATGAAGAGAACTGTGTTTCTCTGGCAACAAATTCTTTAAAGTAACTTGAGCAATTAGAATATTGTTTCATTTTCCAGAAGAGGTAACTATCTCTGAACTTTTGGCTTTCCTAGGTCTTCCCACAGCTCTTGATAATGAATAATAAAGAAATGGATAATATACTGCTGTAACCATGTTAATTAGCAATTGAGCTTAACACTGACAACTCATAAATGATTCCTTCAGAAACCTGATGAATTCATAGCATGGGAATTTTGGGTATTATAATAGCATGACTAAAAACTGGCTTGGGTATAAAAGATGTAATTACTTCATTCATGTTTATTGAAGTCTTTATCAGCAGAACCATTTGTCATGATAGACAGAGTTTATCAGTAAATTTATAGATTACTGGAATATATTTGGAATAAACAAAACAGGCCAGTAATTAATTTAGTTCAGAATATTACATTAAGTGGTCAAAAACACAAATAAATATATCCTCTCTTCTTTCCAAATGAAGATAGAGTGTGTACAGAAATGATCCATTCCAGACCAATTTGTATGTGCATGGCCACATACTCTTACATTGTTTCTGTTTCATTCTTTGTTCATTCTTATTACCTGGCATTGTGTTGGTCACAAATGCAGGTTCATCACCAGTTGACCTCAGCATCAAATTGTGACTGTGCTTATGAGATTAATCACCACAGACAGAACTTTCATCTCAACTGATGTCGACATGAATCATAATAATTTTTATTTGTTTAGTGCCATTAAAGAATCAGTAATCAAGAAATGAAAGCTGAAGTGATGTTCCTGCTTTTACAAAGTACCCAGAGACATTTATTTTCTGGTTCTAAACAGAACAAAGAAGAGTAAATGCATAGTGTATCACTCCAGAATTCACTGCTACAAAAGGTCAGCCTAAGATCTCACTTCTCTTTTCTCCTGTTACCTCTAAGAAATACTTTGGTGTTTGCTTTCTACAAGAGCCAGTGTAGCATAATGCTTAAAATATCAGACTATGAGTTGGCAGACCTGGCTTCTGTGCCCACATTGCCATGAAACTCGTTAGTAATCATGGGCCAATCACTCTCACTCAGCCTAACAGACTGCACAGCGTTGTTGTGAGGTCAACATGGGAAAGACGAAAATTAACACTACATAAAGCTCCTTGTCATAAGAGTGGGATAAAAATGTTCAAGATAAAGGTGGAAATGCTAATTCAGAAAGCATTCAGGGATAAGTTCAGTTCAGAGAACTTGCAGTGGTCATAAAATTATGCTTACAATGTATATAGGTCGTGATGCTCAGGTGAATGTTCACCATAGAATCACCTATAGAATGATAGAGTTGGAAGGGTCATCAAGGGTCAACCTGCAGCTATGCACATCAATTAATTAATTAATTAATTCATTCATTCATTCATCTTATTTGCTTCCTTTGTAACCCACTTTTTCACTCATGATATATCATGATACAGAAAATGGGCAACAAAGTGAGAAGGTCACATTGCAATAAAAGGCAGGGCATAGACAAAAATTGTTTGCAGTAGACTAGGTTTTTTTACTCCACAGTTAACTACCTAAAGAAATCTCAAAGCGGCTTACAATTTCCCACCCTTACTCTGCCCACACCATTACCCAGTGAGGTAGGTGAGACTGAGAGAGCTCTCAGAGAACTGTGACTGGCCCAAGGTCTCCCAGCTGGCCACATGTGGATGAGTGGGGAATTAAATATTAGAGGTTGCTGCTCTTAAACAGGGCTGAATCTGCATAGAGCTTTTATTACAATCCCAGGTCGATTCAGTCCCTACCATCTATACTGATTGTGATTTCCATTTTGATTTGGGGCAGTTTAAATTTTCCCTCTGCAACTAGCATGACTGATCCAGAGTGACACTACCTTCCCCCCGTGATATCCTGGAGTGGATATATCCCTCAATATTTGAAAAATCAGCATGAGTAAAGGTGCAGCTTTCTGCTTTTCCCGAACTAATTTGCTGCCTCAAGCCTCCAACACTGTAGAAAAGCCCTGATTGGCCAGGGCTTCAGTTCAAAGTTTCCTCTTTCCCAGGTTGCAAAGGCTTCCCTTAAAGGGGAAGCCCAAACTTCTCTCAGCAGAAGTTCCAGAAACCTTAACTTCTCTAGGCAGAGATTTTCCTCTTGGATTTATTCCCCCTCCTCTGCTGTCTCCAATCCTCTCCCCCCTTCAAGAAAAGAAAGAGGCGCCTGCTGTGCTTGGCTCCCTCCCTTCTGAGCTTCCCTAATCATCTGCAGAACAGTTTTCTGTTTCAATGTGGGGGGCATAGAGGAAGACCCAAGTTCAAATCGATCTGTATTCAGCAGGATCCACAACAGAATAAACAAAGTAATTGCAGAATCAGCCCAGTACACCAAGCTGGCGCTCACACCAACCTGAATCTAGCCCTATCCCTTATAAAGCAATCTCCTGATCTACTTTCTTATAAGCAAATCTAATAACTGTACAAAAATGCCTTCCCAAACATTTCTACCAGTTGACAGGAGCATGGGGGCCTTCCTTATGTTCAGCTAACATATTGCTCATATATAACAAAGAACTGAACATTTGGCTTTTAGCCTAGCTCTTACAGGAGCCTCTTCATCAATGCCTTACCTGTGTGTTTTTGAATAACATGATGGTTCTGTACTACAGGATCACTGAAGCTCTGCCATTACCTCTTCCAACCTTCAGACCTACCACACTGACTGGAAGCACAAATATTTGCAAACATGTCTGCTGGCAGAGCTGCAACATTCAATTAGCAGTACCAAGGCACAAGATGCAGTCCTTGGAAGCATTAGGATTTACATGCTAACCCTCTGGCATAAATTTAACCCAGCACTTCTCCTCCCCTAAAGAGTTGTTCAGCAACTGCCATTAGAAATAACACTTGTGCTGCATTTAATCTATAAACCACACTGAAAATGCTATTTTATGATCATCTATGCCTGCAGCTCCATTTCTCAATGATAAATACAGCTTAAAAAGCAGAATAATTAGTGCATCATAATATGACAGGGGATTGCTACTGTGACCCATAGGCATCAAGAGATTCACAGCGGAACATGCAGAACTGTTTTAAATTCCTCTCCCCCCCCCCTCAAGTTTCAAAGAAGAACTGAAAATGGCTCTTCAAGAGCTATTTATATTCCCTGAAAGACTTTCACAATAAATCTAGCTCTAAGAAGTACCAAATATACATATCACACAATAGAACCTTTCGTATCTGAACTCAGCTAGCCAAAGCTCTGCTTGAATTGATAAAGTCCCAGTGTGCATCATGTCCTTTCAGATTTACAGTGTAGCACTGCTACTATGGAGACGCATCTGTTACACAATTTACAGCTTGTCTGCATAATTTCTGAAAGGGTGCTAGAACTTTTCACTGAGTGAACAATATTCCCACAACTGACAATTTTACTATATCCTGTCTGCACATGATAGATTGGAATGAATCAGCCATACTCTTATCCTGTTTTACAAATAATCTAATGGGCAGAACAGATATGATGCTGGGGGAATCATGATTTTAAAGGCTTGACGATATGATCCAAGACTCAGATTAGGATCACTTCTACCCTTGCCCCATAGTTTCACCAAGAAAAGTTAACATACATTATGGAAAGTGAGAATCTCAAAGTCGAAGGGCATCAGTAAGGTTGTGACCCTTTAGAAGGGGCCCCTTCCTTGGATGATGGACCAATATTCTATTGTGCAAAGGACACCCCTGGGGGGGAGTTGGGCTTCTGGTAGTGGATGATTTGATCATTTGGAATATAGACAGTGGGGCTTCTCACAGGCATTTTGACTGCGTAGTGTCTTGCTTTCCTGATGTGAGGGTTGAAGACATCACACACTGTCTAAATAGACTGATAGATAGTGCTGGTGAGGAGGCAATAGTCATGGTGTACATTGTCAGCAAAGGTATTGGGAATGCAGTCATGTGGTCCTGGAGGAAAAATTGAGGTTACTAAGAAAAAAATTAAAGGCCAGAGGCTCAAAGGTAGCATTCTCTAACTGGTTCTACCCATAGGGTCAGCTTGAATAGACACAGATCTAGGGTCTCAATGCATGGATGAGAAAATGGTGCCAGGAGAAAGGATTTATATTTGTTAGGCAATGGGGAACTTTCTGGGACAAGCTGAAGCGCTACAAAACAGATGGGCTTCACTTGAATCAAAAGGGAACCAGGCTCCTTGTTATTTATATCAAAAAGGTGGCAGAGCAGCTTTTAAACTAAGAGGAGAAAGCTGACAGGAACTGGGGAACCTCCTGTTTGGAACAAGTCAGTTTAAAGGGATGATTGTGTAATAGGGTAATATTGATAAGAGCATAATAGAGTTTGTGGCTGAGGGCAGGAGGGCAACTGAGAGCCATGTCTGGCAACTAAGAGGCTGAGGGAGATGAGGAGTGATGGAGAGAAAAGCACATTATCGATGTCTGTATGCCAATGCTAGAAGCCTCCAAGCCAAGGTGGGGCTACTAAACTGTGGCATTATACTCTACAGTATTAAGCTGTGCTGGTGGACTCTATGATATTATATCATGCTGAGGGCTCTCCCCTTCCCCACCATGGCCTTCACATGCTCCACCCTCAAATTCAGGAATTTCCCAACCCAGAGCTGGCAATCCTATTTTATGCTTCTGATTATAATGAGCCTTTAAATATTTCTACTAATAAAATAACTAGACTACTTTTTTGTTTGTTTTGTAAATTAAGTATAATTTAAGGCCTCCTTATAATCTGACCCTGAATAGGAAATACTGGTATATATTGTTTCCCCCAGCTGTCTCTTTACTAATGTACTTTAGTTTCACTTCTTAAAGACAGAAGAAAACAGTCCCTATATTTTGACATATGGCATCACAATCTTCCACTTGACAGAGTTATTAAAGCCATTAATATTCCACATATCTGCTTTTAACAATGAATTATCTATCTCATCTTTTGCACACTAAAAATGTGCACAGAGATCTTATTCTTCGAGGGAAGTGGATATATTTTCTGTTCTGTTTTATACCATAAATAAATTCAACACAAAACCACAGAGGATTGGAATACTATTTGTCTTTTAATCTTAATATTTATTTGTTTGCCTGAAGTCAAGTTAAAGAAGATGAGGTCGGGTTGAGTTAATCTCCCTTCCATCCCTGCTCCCTTCCCAGCCCATCCAATATTTGTTGTTCAAGCAACTGCTTACCGCTGTGCACTTGAGGAGTTTGGAGGAAGCGGGATGTGTGTGTGTGTGTGTGTGTGGGGGGGGAGATTACTGACATTAGATTTTTATGCCAATGTTACAAGCATAAACTTCAAGATACTCCAAAAGTCTCTGACTAGTTTCAAACATTGGGGGAGCTGGTTAGAATGGCGAAGTTAACAAGCCTAATGAACAATTGGCCCACAGAGGAGTTTCCGGGACTCCAGAGCTACTATATTGACTATTTAGACAAGTAGTAAATGTATTAGTGGAACAGCAAGGTATATTGTAACCCATGCTAATTTATATTATTCTTTTCTGTTAATCTTCTTTTCATAAATCTTAATACACTCTGGTTGACCAGCAAAGAAAACAAAAAGAAAAAAGAAAAAGGCACTTAATATGTAAAACAAAATTATGTTTCCTGTCAGAAGATATTGGTCTGATATTGCAGTTCCTCCCTTCCTTCCTTCCCCAAAAGTTGTAGTCTAAAACTTGGATGTCACCTCACATGGGAGGCAGTGCAGCTTGGCAAAACCAGAATGATGAAAGCCAAGGAGGCAATAAGAACTGTTGTTGCCATGTACATATTGAACAAAAACCTACCTTTGCAATCCAAGGAGAGACCAAGAATTTAGTTGATATAATTTACTTTTCTATATGGGTTATAAACACATAGCTTGCATGCTTTCCTTACTCCAGAAGTTCCACAAGTCTCTTAACTTTCAGTTACAAAGTTAAATAAAGGTTGTCACTTAGAGGAGAACTGTTGGCAGCAGAGGATAGGACCCGCAGTATTATGGGTAGAACAATACAGGCTAGATATCGGGGAGGGGGGAGAATTTTACAGTCAGAGTAGTTCAGCAGTGGAGTAGACTTTCTAAGGAAGTGGTGAGCTCCCCCACACTGGCAGACTTCAAGCAGCGGCTGGACAGATACTTATCATGGATGCTTTACGTTGATCCTGCATTGAGCAGGGGGTTGGACTAGAATGGCCAGAATGGGCCTTTCCAACTCTATGATTCTATTTAACATCATTGTTTCACTGTCTGCACTTCTTTTCTAGCTACTGAAACAAAATTTGAGTCCTTCTGCACCTTTAAGATTGAACTTGGTTCTGCTGCTTTGACCCAACATGGCTACCCACCTGAATCTGTTCTCTGGCCATTGTTAGTAATCATTTTATTTAATGATTATTACAGAAAAGAATTGTGTTGTACAGAAGACAGATTCTGACCTGGATAGCCTCATCCTAACATGATCTCCTCAGATCTCAGAAGCGAAGCAGGGCTAACACAGAGGCAGGCAATGGCAAACCACCTCCAATTGCCTCTTGCCTTGGAAACCCTACAGGACCAACAGAACTCAGCTGTGGGGGGGAAATGGAGTAGGGGAGTGCTAAAAAATATCCGCTCTGGCACCAAATAGGCTAGGAAATAAATAATTTATAGATACTAGCAAAACAGTTTCTTATTTTATATTAGTCAACACTATTTCAGTCCTACTATTTCCCCCATTTTCAGACTGATCTTACCAATGTTTAAACATTTAGTTCATTGGAACCTCTGGATAGACTTGAGCAATTTTAAGTCCCATTGGTTTTACTAGATGGAGTTAAACAAGTGCTTAAACTTCTGTAATTAAAATCAATGGAACTGCAAAGTGCCTGGGAGAGACTAGTATTAGCAATCTATCATTCTTCTTTCTTCGGAAAAGATTCATGTTCACTTCAATGGGGTAAATTTCCAGTAGCTCTGTTTTTAGCAGTGATTCCTATTTGCTATCATTCAACATAAACCTGCAGAGCTCCAAAACTAATGTAAATTTGTGTACTAAGGAAAAGTTTGTACATTAAAAAAAGTTTTCCCTCACTGGTTTGCAGTGCAGATTGAAGCAATGATAGCACTATCACAGGGAATAGATTTACAGTGCATTTTCAAAAAGAGATTCATCCTTTTAAGCCTACTGCCATCAATGACTTCCTTACAAATATGGTTGGGCGGTAAAGGCTACTGCAGTGTCATTTCAACCTAAAACAGTCTATGTTAGAAAGTGGGCTGTGTAAAAAGAATGTGTGCTGCTAAATGTTGTAATATCCCTGTAGATGAGATACTTGCTTCTTCGCGACAGCCAAGCACAATGGCTTCAGATAGGCCCATTATGCACGGCCTCCGAAACAGCGATTTCGGGTCACAAGGAGAACGCAGAGGGGGAAGACACGAAGCACGGGACGGGGCATGACGGCAGCAAAACCCAGAGTAACCGATTATGCACGCGGCGATCCCGGCGCCGCTTCTGGTTGTGCCCCAGTCACTCGGAAGCTGCACTTTCTTCCGCATTTCGCTAATGCGGCTTTTTCGGCGGCATGCACCGAAGCTGCGGTTGGTTGCAGCCGGCACCGTGCGTTATCGGTGATTTTAGTCACCGCCATTCCACCCCGAATGTGTGTTATTCCCCCCGTGCATAATGGGTCAGATAGGGGGGGAGAGATGAGGGCATGATTACAATGCCACAAACATGTGTCCCCCCGCCCCGGATACTTTAAACATATATGAAATGCATGCTATTTAGACCTTGAATTTCCCAAGTCATACAAATAAACACAACAAAAAGTATGCTGTTAAAACATACATGCAGTACTTAACTCCTATTTTAGCATAGGAAGGTGCAAATTGCTTTTGTCAACTTCCTGATTTAGGAAAACCTTTCTTATAATCAAAACATTTTCCTCTGTACAGAATTTGACTATTTTTTAAAATCCATATTTACCTGCCTTGGTTTGCTTTTCATACCCTTTACCTTTCCTTGAATGCCAGCTTACATTAGTGATTTTTCATGTATCTGAATAAGATCCTAGCTGCAGATCTCATAAGTTTGTCACCATGACAACAGAGGGCAAAGGAAGTGAGATTCATGAGTAGCATCTCTGCAAAAGACTCACATATTAACCTCTTTTCATCTCAAGAAAAACAAAGTTTCTAGTTTTCCATTGGAAGGTATTATATACTTAGAGATATGTATACTGACTATACTCCCCATTCCTGGACCCACATATACCCTATAAGCTATGTTGTATTCAGAAGCTTCACTGTGGTGATTTTAGAATAGTCATAATATTCCATTAAGGAAGCCCCAGAGACATGCCTCAGGTTTTATTGAAACCATTTTATTAGGCATACTTTGGCCTGTAAAGCCAAATGCTTTACTTAACATTATCGTTCCTGCACAGAAAAGGGGAAATGAAAACTAATAGACTGCCAAAAGTGACCTGAGGTAGCCTTTCAACATAAAAGTTCTTAATTTCTAAATTCAATGCATTTGGCCCTTCCCCTTCTCTGCCATCTCAGAAATCAGGACATATGCTATATATCATAATGTAAAGCCAAACACATCTATTCTAATATAAGAAACTTGTACTTCCTCTGACATTATACCACTTTCCAAATGTGAGCTATGTGGAGGTTTATGTATAGAAAAGATCTAACATGGGAAAGATTATTCAGTGTCTTATGGACAGCATACAGATGGAAAATATTTCCATATTAGAGAAGGTTTAGGGATGGGGAGCATTCCTTTGATAAAATAATGCAATTGTGTGTGGATAGGTGGCCAGATGTTGCCTGCTTTGGGTTAGATAATTCTGGATAATTCTGGGCAAATGATCCTCCAGGCCTAGCTGTCCTCTACCATTCCCCGGAGTCCATTTAAATTCCCACCCACTGCTTCAGTGACTCCATCCAGCCACCTCATCCTCTGTCGTCCCCTTCTTCTTTTGCCCTCAATCGCTCCCAGCATTAGGCTCTTTTCCAGGGAGTCCTTCCTTCTCATGAGGTGGCCAAAGCATTTGAGTGCCATCTTCAGGATCTGGCCTTCTAAGGAGCAGGCAGGGCTGATCTCCTCTAGGACTGACCGGTTTGTTCGCCTTGCAATCCAAGGGACTCACAAGAGTCTTCTCTTGCACCAAGTTCAAAAGCCTCAATTCTTTGATGCTCGGCCTTCCTTATGGTCCAACTTTCACAGCCATGCATTGCAACTGGGAAGACCATAGCCTTGACTAAACGCACTTTTGCTGGCAGGGTAATGTCTTTGCTCTTTAGGATGCTGTCTAGATTTGCCATAGCTTTCCTCCCCAGGAGCAAGCGTCTTTTAATTTCTTTGCTGCAGTACCCATCTGCAGTGATCTTGGAGCCCAGGAAAATAAAATCTGTCACTATCTCCATTTCTTCCCCATCTATTTGCCAGGAATTGAGAGGGCTGGATGTCATGATCTTCGTTTTCTTGATGTTGAGTTTCAAGCCAACATTTGCACTCTCCTCCTTCACCCGCATCAACAGGCTCTTTAGTTCCTCTTCACTTTCTGCCATTAGAGTGGTATCATCTGCATATCTGAGGTTGTTGAAGTAGGAGTGTAACCTACACTATCTCCTTTTCGAAAGAGACTGGAGGTGAGTCTTGACCTCCCACTATAGTTGCTTCTAGCCTGCCTCTGATGGGCTATACATGAGACACCACCTGAGGCATTCTATCTCTGCGATGTGGCAGAAAAACCCATCCTGGGAAAAGTAAGGAGTCGTATTCGGTTGTGACCAGCTTTTGAATCTGAATGAAATGGCTAATGCCCAGAAGCTGAGCTCAGGAACAATTCATATCAATTATGGCATCTCAGCTGATCAGTGAGCAGAAAGAATTTTTGAAAATGAGCAACTGATATGCATAAACACTTTTAGCTAATTACCCATAATATTGCAATCTCTTCCATAGATTTTTCAGATTAACTGTTTTTATTTCTGTTTCTCTAACCTGCTGCCATATATTAACATTGTTTTACAAGATATGAAAAGAACAAGAGATGCATGAAGGTAGCAGAGTCTGTACAGAAGTGTCCACACTGAAGACATTTCAAAAATGCACATATCTGGGAGTTGCACCGCATTTTATTAAAGCAAATGTCTAATTAAACCACCAGTCCATATAGCATATTGCTAAAATGGCAAATAATCAGTGAAGTCAATATGAAAAGAATATTGACTGTTTTCTAGGCTACAAGTCAAAATCAAGACCATGTAGTGTAGTATTTGTCCATCAGAAAAATATAGGTCATCATTCCCAAATCCAGTGGTCAACTGATTGCATTCTGAAGTTCATATAATTTAAAAAAAAAATTCTGTCCTTCAGTAAGTCATGAGCATATTTAGACAAGGTGATAATGCAAAATGAAATAATTTTTTAAAATAATTTTGCAATTAAACAATTACCTTCTTCCCAGTGAAACACAGCCATCCTGCGTTAAAGGATTCCTGCCGCGATGCTATAGCACACCAATATATAATTATAGACGTTTGCCAGTGACTTTTCTTTCCTCACTGCAATTGTGCTTCATTAATTTATTGGTTGAGAAATAAATATTTGATGTGCAATTAACTGGAGAATAGTACGGAACCTTCCCAGAGAAACAGATGCTCAATGTTTTCAGTGCCTGAAATAGCATTTTACAATGAAGAACAATATAATTATATTATATTAATTATATTATGTAACTTTGGGCAGAGGAAATTGTTTAAAACATTCAATTAGTGAATAAGATAGTTGCCCATTTAATACACTGGACATTTATTGATGGCTATTTTGAAGGGAGAAAAAACAAACCAGCTTCCATGTGTCCACTTAAAAGAGGTGCCAAGTGCCAACCTACTGGGAATTATATTGAAGGAGCAGCCAGTACTTCATATAGCTAGCATAAATTCCAACTTGTACATCATCACCTGAATATACAATGGAAATCAGAAGCAATTAGCTTCATAGGTATCACACCAGTGAGAAGTGGATCCCTACATTATCTGAATCCTTTTAACTGAGTTGAAATGACAGTCTGCTTTTCATTAACGTTTTTGGTAGCACCATTTACAGTTATGGTTCTAAAGGTCTTTTAAAAAAGCATTAATTTTATTATGAATTTATTATGCTTGCCTTAATTGACACTGGTAAATGGCTAATCCTGAAACTTCAAGACCTGTCAAAAATTCCTCAAAATATCACCAAGAGAGTCAAGAAAGTTAGCATAACAGAAATGAAATTATTTGAAGTTTTTGTTTATGTTCATAGCACTAGTATACTCTGTATGTGTAGATCCATATGTAAGTTGGGATTTATTATTAGGACTATGGAACGGCATGAACCAACTCATGAACTAAAATTTGTGATGAATTTTTGGTTGTTCTTAGTTAATATTCATGGCAGATCAGCCAAAATGAACTTTCCATAAACATCCACACTGCTTGCGGAAGTTTGTGCCAGTTCAATGAGAGGCAACATTTCAAGACAGATTTTCTGCTTAATTGAAAAGTTTGCATAACTTCAAAGCAACAATTAAGAACCACCTTTCCTGAACCTCAGTTGCGATGGGTCGGACACGACTTTGTAACTAACAACAATAACAACAAGGCCTCACTAATTGATATATTTAAGAATTCAATGCACTTAAAAGCATTTAATGTGTTTGGCTTTTGTGGTGCCATGTAATCTCAAAGGCCCATTATGCACGGGCCATAAGGCCTGCGCTGGCTGCGGCAGTGCTTTGGTTAAAATCACCAAGAACGCTCGCTGCCGCCACCAGCACAAGCGCCTCCCGGCCCAGGGCTCTGGAAGACCTGCGTTAAGCAAACGTGGGATCTTCTCGAGCTTCCCGGGTAAGCCGGGGCTTCAGTGGCCCGGCGCTGTGCAGAATCGCCAATGCCGGGCCTGTTAGGCCACCCAGCCTCGACCTGCAGTGTCCCTTAAGGGACACTGCACGCCCCTGCGGGCATGGCAGGACGGAGCTGGCATGGGCGACCCCCTGCCCCCCCCGCTGCCCCTGGCCCTTCCCCATCCCCCCCCACCCACACCGCTGCACTTACCTCGGCCGGGCCTCCTAGCCCTGGCGTAAAGCGTGCACGTGCTATGCCGGGGCAACCCAGCATGCCCCGCTCCCATATGTTCACAGGAAACGCTGGGGCATTGTGCTCCGCCGCAATAGCACGACACAGTGCATAAAAGGCCAAAGTGAAGAAGAGAGAATTGTCCCCATGGCCTAGTCTAAATGGTGGCATTTTTGTCACATTCTTAAAGAATGCTAAGCAAAAACCAAACCGAAGGATGTGTTAAATACAAACAAATGGCAACAGGATCCACAGTACTATCTTTTAAACCATATAAACCATATAAATTCAATGACAAACACTATGTGTTCTCAGAATTGATGATCTACCATGAATTATTTTGATTTATATCATGGAGCAACAAAAAACTTAAATGATCTCCATTGTGTGGCAGCGAGAGCGCAGTAGCCAAGGCAGATGTTAATCTGACCTTTGTTTCGTGGATTGTGACAGTCAGTTTAGGCACCATCTGCCACACATTTGAGCTATTCACCTGGGAGTATTAAACTGCTGATGCATCATTATGCCAGGTGCCGTAGTTGATCAGGTCCAATATTTTGGGTACAATGAATGGAAACCTTTGTTCCATTCATCATGCCAGAAGACCTTGTTTTTAACCCTGCTATTAGCATTAACTTTAAGACCCAAGATATTCCATTAAAAAAATAACGACAAATGGAAGTCGGGGCAGGGGGGAGGAGACTAATGTAGTCATTAATATGTGCTCTGGACATGTGTTATTACACAACATTTTGTTGCTAGCAGATACTTATTAATTTGGGAAATTATCAGGCACATATTTGAGAAAGCATAAGGTAGTCATTTTAATCAGAAAATGAAAGAGAATTTCTGAGTTGACAATGTAATATTGTTATAGCTCTTCATGGACTATTAAGTGAGGTAGGTAAGATTTTTAGGCCCAGATTGAGCCACCTTATTGACTATTTGGTGTACATACCCATTTGCCATCTGCACATAGACAAAACTTTCTGCATATACAACTTAATTTCAATAATCAGTTTAAGCTGGTATCCCTTTAATTAGCATCCTTTTCTTATACTCTGCACATTTCTTCTTTCTCTGATTTTTCTCCTCCAAATTGCAGAGAATAACTGTGAACTAAGGAAAAAAATAAGCAATCTGGGGGGAGGGTTTTGTGTGTGTGTGTTGCTGGTTGGTCTCTGCTCATTGTTCAGTTTCAGGCAGGAGGTGCCCTTTGAAATTGTACAGAGAAATTTCTAAAGCTTATTTCAGTTCCAGTTTCCTATCTTAGTAGAAGGTTTTCTCTCCATCTTGTTTAAGCTCCAGTACTGCTTAAATCTTTAATTTTTTAACAAGCCTCCTTAAGCCTTGCTCAAATCAGGGTTCAGTGCTAATGTCAGAACTATAGACCAGGGGTAGTCAAACTGCGGCCCTCCAGATGTCCGTGGACTACAATTCCCAGGAGCCCCTGCCAGCATTCGCTGGCATTCCCTGGCAGGGGCTCCTGGGAATTGTAGTCCATGGACATCTGGAGGGCCGCAGTTTGACTACCCCTGCTATAGACGATAAAGTCTATAGTCGTGTATCCTCTCCTGACATGTGTCTCATGTTGCTGTCTGCCCTCTCTTCTCCCTTCCCCTCCCATCTTGTCAATATCAATATATATATATATACTAGATATTAAGCCCGCTGTGGGCAAAATACAACCGGCCCTAGCATGATGGGTGGGTGGAGGAATGGGGCGAAGGAAGGAGGAAAAGGAGACAGAAAGACAGAAAGAAAGGGAGGAAGATAGAGACAGAAGAAGAGGGAAAGAAACAGGTAACCAGAAAGAGGCAGTTGGAAGAGAGGGAGGAAGGGAGAAAGGGAAAAACAAAGGGAATGCTGGGAGGAAGGGAGGGAGAAAGGGAATGCTGGGAGGAAGGAAGGAACAGAGTAAGGTAGGTGGGCTTGGGACCTTCTGCTGGGCTCGGGAGGGGGGCGGTGGGCTCCGCGGCCTACTGCCAGGCCTAGGAGCAGGCTCGGCTGCTCCAGGGCCTGGCAGAAGGCTCGGGAGGGGGGCGGTGGGCTCCGCGGCCTACTGCCAGGCCTAGGAGCAGGCTCGACTGCTCCAGGGCCTGGCAGAAGGTTCGGGAGGGGGGCGGTGGACTCCGCGGCCTACTGCCAGGCCTAGGAGCAGGCTCGGCTGCTCCAGGGCCTGGCAGAAGGCTCGGGAGGGGGGCGGTGGGCTCCGCGGCCTACTGCCAGGCCTAGGAGCAGGCTCGGCTGCTCCAGGGCCTGGCAGAAGGTTCGGGAGGGGGGCGGTGGGCTCCGCGGCCTACTGCCAGGCCTAGGAGCAGGCTCGGCTGCTCCAGGGCCTGGCAGAAGGTTCGGGAGGGGGGCGGTGGGCTCCGCGGCCTACTGCCAGGCCTAGGAGCAGGCTCGGCTGCTCCAGGGCCTGGCAGAAGTCTCGGGAGGGGGGCGGTGGGCTCCGTGGCCTACTGCCAGGCCTAGGAGCAGGCTCGGTTGCTCCAGGGCCTGGCAGAAGGCTCGGGACTTAGGGTGTGGGCTTTGTGGCCTTCTGGCGGGCCCAAGGGCAGGCGAGCCTGCCCCAGGGCCCAGCAGAAGGCTCCCTGGGCGAGGGGAAGCCGGCCGGAGGACTTACCGCTGGGGAAGGCTTCTTCCTCTGAGCGGCAACTCCCCGGCCGGCCCAGGCGAGGCTGGGCCAACCAGCCAACCAGCTTTGCGGCTCCTGATTGGGCCCTCTGAGTTTTTATCCCGGACAGGGCCTGCCCTAACTCCTCCCCACTTGCCCTTACTCTTTTATTCTCCCGCTGTTCCGGAGCGGGGGGGGGGTTTAAAGATATTCTAACAAGGCATTGCATTGCTGGGTTTTTTAAAACCCATTTGGTTATTTCTTCATATGCTGTTTATCAGCTCAAGATTTCAACCATGGCTGAAAAGTTCAATCATTAAGGTGCCAGCGTGAAGATCAGAATGTTGTGGGTTCAAAGCTACCCATGGATGTTTGGTTTCTTCCCACACACAGAATCCACCATGCTGATTCAGTTTACTTTCTTTTTTGCTTTTGAAAAGCTCATGTTTTTAAAATAGTTATTCCATGTTTTCAACAACAAAAACAACAAAAGAAAATTTTATTTATTTTATTTATTTTATTTACATATGAACAATACATGAAACAATCTATAACATATGAATAATTGTACAATAATATTAATAACTGATAGTTGTAACAATATAAACAGTGTAAACAATGCAACAGTGCAAACAGGTCCAGAGCACTCTGGTGGAGTTCTGAGAGGGAGGGGAGCAGGGGCCCTTCCATCACTGTTGGTTATGCCTGGCCCCCACCAAATGCCTGGCGGAAGAGCTCCTTTTTGCAGCCCCCACGGAACTTTTTAAGTGTTCTGTTTAAATGTTTAAGTGAACTGTTAAAATGAATTGGCATAGTGAATTCTGTGTGGGCTGGCATTGGCCCAGGATTCTACCCTGGACTCCTATGAAAAAGAAGTGGCCTGGAATGACTGAGTTGGATATGAGGAGGAACAGGACTGTCAAGCTGAGAACATCAGGTTAGAAGGACAAGGGAGAGGCCAACCTAGGTCTGGCTACAGGAATAAGCAACCCAGCTAAAGAGACAGGGGGATGACATAAGCATGACAGCAGGGGTCAATAAGTAAGGCCTCATATTTTTCAGTTTGTATTGTTTTCTAGTTTGTAATCCTAATTCTATTGCATTTGACATACTCTCCAAACCCTTCTCAATAAATATAAAGTTTTAAAATATTCTTACCAGACCTTAGAAAATAATCTGATATACTCTAATGTTGAAATTTTTTCTACATAAAAAATCCACACAAATAATACTGGTAAAGTTCTGCCCTCTCTCTTTGTTTGCTGTGCTGATTTGATTGACTCACAGGAGGGCATTTTTGGCTGGCGTAAGACACGACACACCATTATTGGGTATAAACAAGGCCACAGCTTCATTACCTCCCCAAGGAAGCGTTGGCACAGCTTGGAGAGGGAGACAGACCTAACAGTCAGCAGACTGCACCAACATCCCATGGAGCAGAGACGCCTGTGGATCTGCACCATTCCCTACTTGGAGAACAGTTCCCCTTGCTCTCCAAGAGGTCCGAAGTCGACCCCCGAAGTCCACCACTAAGGGTAGCAACCTATGTGGGGGAGCCAAAGGGCACCTACCCCCAGACCACCTGGCAAGTCAGCCCCTGACCACCCAGCAGGGTAAGCCATGCTTATTTATGTGCCACCTCTTATGGAGGCCCTGATCCTCAGAGAGTCTGATCGCACACTGGACTCCCTGTCAACAGGCTCCATCCCATGCAAACCTGCAGCCGTGAATAAATGTCAACTGTGAAACATCCACTTTAAACACCACAAAAGGCTGTTTTCATATCAACATAGGGTGGGAGGGCGTGAAGCTGTTCTGCAGTATGCTGGGCAAAGAGGCCAGGACCTGTGCATGTGGCGCTTTTATAGATGCAGTGGTCAAACCTGCCTCCGATGATGCTGTGCATGCTGCTACACACAGCACGCACCACAGCGAGTCACTGGGACAGTTGCATCAACCTCTGTAGCATCAACTAGCGGCTGCCGTGAGTCTTTGTTGTGCATATCTCCAGGTATTTTTTAATATCCAAGTCCATTCCAAATGCAATCTTGCATGATGCTCCAAAGTGTAATCTGATGGTGTGAATTCATTCTGACATGTCAGCATTTTACCACCTCATTCCTCCGGATGTGCAAAACTGGACTTAATCAAAATCAAGGACAAAAGCTTTATGGCTGTATTAAACTATTCTTATAATGAAGTTGTATGATTTGAAATTTCTTGAAACAGAGGAAATTTTAGTTAAAGGGAAAGAGCCAGTGTTTTGCTCATGACTAAGCAATTGTAACAAGTTTTCTGTTTACACAGGTATATATATAATCAAGGAAAAAAGAGTTATTTTCAGTTGACTTAACTCTGACATATGTTAAAGAATCTAAATTACATTCCCTCCAGGCCCGTCTGTTTCTTAGATTCCTCCTTGGATTGTTTTCAGTGAGAAAAGCAAGATAATCAGTTGGTATACCCGAACATCTGTGATTTTGCCAGAAGCTGAAGACATATTTATGGAACTGGAGGCATGGAAGACACTAGTTCTCCAACACTTAATTTCTTTAAAACTGAATTTAGTGCTAAGAAAGGTGATAGGTTAGCAGCAACAAAACTATATCCTTTTGCTTCCCCTGATGTGGCAGAAACAAGGTAGGAACTTATTTTAATTGGTCAGAATCCCTTATTTTTTCAAATGCATGAATCAGACACTAGTTATTGCCATGAACTCTGGATAACTGGCAAGCACCTGAAATTAATACTGACTTAGATATAGAGCCATGGAGACATATATAATAATATTTTTATTAAAGTCTCATTTAATTCATTTTATATGGTCAAAACTGTAGCCTTGAGTTGAGGTACAGCATGTTTCATCTCTCTCTCTCTCTTTTTTAAATAGAAAGCATTAATATGTTTTTCACCAGCTTACAAGTGATAGAAAAAGAAATGATGTGGGTGAATTAGAAGAAGACTTAGGATAAAAATCCAAATATGGTTATAACGGATGGGAGAACATTTAGGAATTTCCAAGGCAAGACAAACTTTGTTCTCACTAATTTCTCCTTTAATGGACAATTCAAAATCTAGAAGTTAAAGATTATCCTGCTTTGTACTTTAATCCATTAATGACTGGTTTTAATGGTAAATTTAACCGTATATTCTTTTCCAGCTTGTTTATGTAGACTTATTCACACACAAGTAGCAATGAATATACATTCATCTCTCAAACTCCACATTTTCATTATTCATTTCATAGAATCATAGAATAGAATCATAGAATCATAGAATCATAGAATCATAGAATCATAGAGTTGGAAGGGGCCATACAGGCCATCTAGTCCAACCCCCTGCTCAACGCAGGATTAGCCCTAAGCATCCTAAAGCATCCAAGAAAAGTGTGTATCCAACCTTTGCTTGAAGACTTCCAGTGAGGGGGCGCTCACCACCTCCTTAGGCAGCCTATTCCACTGCTGAACTACTCTGACTGTGAAAAACTTTTTCCTGATATCTAGCCTATATCGTTGTACTTGAAGTTTAAACCCATTACTGCGTGTCCTCTCCTCTGCAGCCAGCAGAAACAGCATCCTGCCCTCCTCCAAGTGACAACCTTTCAAATACTTAAAGAGGGCTATCATGTCCCCTCTCAACCTCCTTTTCTCCAGGCTGAACATTCCCAAGTCCCTCAACCTATCTTCATAGGGCTTGGTCCCTTGGCCCCAGATCATCTTCGTCGCTCTCCTCTGTACCCTTTCAATTTTTCTTGAAGTGAGGCCTCCAGAACTGCACACAGTACTCCAGGTGTGGTCTGACCAGTGCCGTATACAATGGGACTATGACATCTTGTGATTTTGATGTGATGCCTCTGTTGATACAGCCCAAAATGGCATTTGCCTTTTTTACCGCTGCATCACACTGCCTGCTCATGTTTAGTTTACAATCCACAAGTACCCCAAGGTCTCGTTCACACACAGTGCTACCTAGAAGCGTATCCCCCATCCAGTAGGCATGCTTTTCATTTTTCTGACCCAGATGCAGAACTTTACACTTATCTTTATTAAATTGCATCTTGTTCTCATTTGCCCATTTTCCCATTGTGTTCAGATCTCGTTGAACTCTGTCTCTATCTTCCGGAGTATTTGCCAGTCCTCCCAATTTGGTGTCATCTGCAAACTTGATGAGTAGTCCCCCCACCCCCTCATCTAGATCATTAATAAATATGTTAAAAAGTACCGGGCCGAGCACCGAACCCTGAGGTACCCCGCTACTCACCTCTCTCCAGTCTGATGAAACACCATTGACAACAACTCTTTGAGTGCGGTTCTCTAACCAATTCCCTATCCACCTAACGATCTGAAAATCCAGATTGCAGTCCTTCAACTTATCCATCAGAACATCATGGGGAACCTTGTCAAAAGCTTTACTAAAATCCAAGTAAATGACATCAACCAAATTTCCCCGATCCAGCAAACCTGTTACTTGGTCAAAAAAGGAAACTAGGTTGGTCTGGCAGGACCTGTTGGAGACAAATCCATGCTGACTTCCTTGGATCACCAAATTGTCCTCCAGATGTTTGCAGATCGCTCCCTTTAATATCTGCTCCATTATCTTCCCAACAACAGAGGTCAGACTCACTGGTCTGTAGTTTCCCGGGTCATCCTTCCTCCCTTTTTTGAAGATCGGAATAACGTTTGCTCTTTTCCAGTCCTCCGGGACATCTCCAGTCCTTAAAGAGGTTCCGAAGATGATGGACAAGGGCTGTGCAAGTTCTCTGGAAAGTTCTTTGAGTACTCTCGGGTGTATTTCATCTGGACCAGGGGATTTGAACTCATCCAGTGCAGCTAAATGCCTCTCGACAACCTCTCTATCCATGTTAACCTGCCACCCAGACACTATCCTTTGGCTACAGCCATCTCTAGATGTGCCTAAACACTTTGACCTGTGGGAAAAAACAGATGTAAAATAGGCACTAAGCCTTTCTGCTTTCTCTGCATCTTTCGTTAGAGTTTGTCCATCCGCACCCAACAGCGGGCCTATTGCCTCCTTTACTTTACGTTTGCTCCTCACGTAACTGAAAAATCTTTTCTTGTTACAATGGGCTTCCCTGGCCAATCTTAGCTCACTCTCAGCTTTGGCCTTTCTGATGATTGATCTACAGTGCCTAGTAACCTGTAGGTACTCTTCTTTAGAGCTCTGTCCTTCCCTCCATTTCCTGAACATTTTCCTTTTCTTTCTTAGTTCCTCTTGAAGTTCTCTGTTCATCCAAATAGGCTTCTTAGAGCTCCTGCAGTGTTTTTGTATTTCTGGAATAGTCATTGAT
Source organism: Paroedura picta (assembly GCF_049243985.1). NCBI lineage: Eukaryota > Metazoa > Chordata > Lepidosauria > Squamata > Gekkonidae > Paroedura > Paroedura picta. Next base: position 80,493,879 of record NC_135374.1, on the reverse strand, counting down.
TGAGCATGCAATAGCTCTTGTTTGAGTAGCGCCCACCCTTCACATGCTCCCTTCCCTTCCAGCATTCTCGTCCATGGTATGACACTCATCATGTCTCTGAGTTTATTAAAGTTTGCCCTACGAAAATCCAACATCCGCGTCTGGCTACAAGCTTCCTTGGCTCCCCATCTCAAAAGGAATTCTATGAGGACATGGTCACTACCCCCTAGGGTCCCCACCTCCTTCACCTCATCCACCAACTCTTGCCTGTTGTTCAGTATTAAGTCCAGTATGGCTGAACCTCTTGTGGGTTCATCTACCATTTGATAAATGAAATTGTCAGCCAGGCAGGTCAGAAACTTGCATGACTGAGGACACTTCGCAGAGTTTGTTTCCCAGCACACATCTGGGAAATTGAAGTCACCCATGATGACAAGGTCCTGCCGTTTGGATATTTTCATAGTGATTAATGCTATGCTTGCACAGTGATGGAACTATTGCTGAAGGATCAAAATAAAAATGATCAAGTTTCTTAAAAGAATATCAGCACATGCACTAGTTTACATGAAGTTACTGATGAAATATAGTAGAATTTGTGAATGACTCTGTATTTGTCCGTTGCACACTAGTATACCAGCTTATAGTGTGGGAAATGTCTCCACAAGGTCATTTACACCATTTTTTGAGACAATGCAGGGGGGGGGATGCCATATCCATAAGATATAATGTATTTTCATATTAGGAAAACAACTTCAACAACAAATATTTAAAGTGTAACAAACACTAAAGTTATATCTATTCTAAACTGCAAAAAAAAAAAAAAGTCAATGGGAAATATTCCCATGGTATTTTTGTTCACGGGCTCTGTTGCAGTGATGGGTAAACATCACTATGATATATCTCAAACTGCTTGTATTTCTGGTGACATATCTGTAAAACACTAAAATATGCTTAATGGGCATTTGCAGTTATTCGATTGCATCCCCCACACCCTTCTAAGGGTGGGGAATATGACTCTTCAAGTGACCTTCTTACAGTGCTCTCCGTAGGGATCATTTGGTGACTTCTAGAATCTGTTGAGAGGCTGGTACCTTGGAATATTTTGTTTTAAGAACATGTTGTTGGGTGGATGGCTAAAATTTTTGTATGTTAGTATTTTAACTCTGCCAGGTTGCTGTTTTAAATTGCTGTTGTCACACTGAATCTAAAGAGAAAGATAGCATGTAAGTGTTTCTAATGAATAAATAATGTAGCTCCTGTTTATACTCAAGGACTTCTGGCAGCCTGTTGCCCGCCCGTTACAGTCTCCTGTCACACTCCAAGAATCCCTGCCTGCACTGGCTGTGGGAACTCTAGAGTCAAGTAGACAGTTTTTCACCATCTGCTTTCAAACATCCTTTCTATCTAAGGCAATGGCAGGGTATCTAAGGACCTAAAATCACCAGTGAATGTCATTTTGGTTCAGGAAGGAAAAAACTGTTAGCAGCCACGTGTGTCCCAAAGTAAAATTAAAAATAAAAGAGAAAGGAAAATTCTGCAGGCCATAATGGTGAAGTCTGGTCAAGTCTGTATCTATTGATATGCACAACTGAATCAAATGCTGGTTTCAAATTGCACACAGGTCTTTTGGGGCACGAGACAATAAATGAGTTACAGTGCATGGGCATTAATAAAAAAGAGTAAAAAGGAAGATAGTCAAACCCAAATGACAATCAAGTACTATAAAGAGCAGGACTGGATTCTCTGTTTCAGTTAGACAGTCAAATCACAGGCTTACCAAGCTTCTGGAGCACCAGGGAAGAGGAGAAGAGTTAATTTTTTGTGCCCTGCTTTTCACAATCCAAAGGAGTTTCAAAGTGGCTTACAAAATCACCTTCCCTTCCTTTCTCCACCACAGAAATCCTACAACGTAGGTGGGACTGAGAGAGCTGATAGTGCTGTTCTGACCGAGCAGTCCTGTTGGAGCTCTCTCCTCCTCACCTACCTCACAGGGTGTCTGTTGTGGGGAAAGGGAGGGAAGGGAATTGTAAGCTACTTTGAGACTCCTTCATGCAGTGAAAAGCTGGGTATAAAAACCAACTCCTCCTCCTCCTCCTCCTCCTCCTTCTTTGCTCTGTAACAATTATAAATGGAATTTTTTTCCAATCCCTGGGGAAAAAATCCTTGTGGAATGAAAAAATAACAAGGTAAGTGGTTTCATTCCAGAGCAAAAAGATGCATGTGTTAATGTGTTTTATTATAGAGTACTAGTAATAAAGCCCACTGTAAAATAAATACAGCGGGCGCTAGCCATCCCCAACCGCCGTGGCAGAGCTGCCTGGGCGGTTGGGAAGGGCTGGGACCCTCTGAACTCCCCCTGCCCTGGGTAGAATGCTCCCCAGGGCCCAGGGAGGGCCAGGGCCGCTTGATTAGTGTAAGGAATAGCCATAGTGCATCACTTCTGTCTCATGCTGTCCACCTTCTGTCCCAGCTGATAGCCCTTAGTTGGAGGAGTCGCTGGGGAGAATGTGCATGAAATCTCTGATTAATGTGCTTAGAAGAGTGTAAGTTAGTTTATGATAACACCGTATATTACACAGCAGCAGAACAATGTTTTTGCTTTTTGTATTATGTAGGCTCTAGAATAATATTTTCCCATTCTAGATGTCCTATCTCTGGCATCGTTGTCTTGAGATATGGTTGTGAGTATTTTCAACACTGTGTTTCAGAACCAATCCTAAACCTTCAGTGGCCCTTTGCTCCCTAAGGGTTCCTATACTGTGGGCCTTTTGTGTAGCTTCAGTTGACTGACAATAGCTTAAGGACATCTGGCATTGAGAAAAATAATTTGCTATTTTTGCTTTGTACTTATATACTCACAAACTGAGAGAGGTTAATTTTCTTCTTCAAAGCACTCATTAATATTCTATGTGTTTCTTCTACAAATTTGACAAGACAAACATGACCAGTCACCTAAAAAGCTACATGAAATGGGCCTTCTAAAAGCTTTGTAAAGGCCTACAGTGAGTTCAAGCAGCATAAAACGGTGACAGAAATTATATTTTGAATCGCAAAGCAGGAAAGCTCCGCTTGTCAGAAGACGGTAACTGTGTCTGGACTGGGGCCAGGAAGATTTAGATTTGTCTGACTCTTTTCCTCACACACTGTGTAGAATCAAACAATTCATTACGGCCTTTTTGTTTTAAAAATATTTTTGTATGAGGGCATCTTGCTGATTAAAATGCAAATGTGTTTGTGCTGAGTGCTAGTACAAAGATTCCTCTAGGACAAAGAAACAAGTACATCAAAGAAAACAAAGGGTGAACACACTCTGTGTAATGATTAATTGTACTTCCCTGTAACAGTTAACATATAGAATTTTAAGTATCTGTCGATGGGAAGTCTGAGATGCAAAATCCAGTGATTTCTATGTTCTAAATTAGAACTTTATTTAAAATGCTTTAATGCTGCCTTTCCACCTAATCAAGGTCCATAAAGTAGAAAACATTAAAAAATGAGCAATTAAAAATTCATTCAAAATTATAGAATTCTATTGAAGATACAGCAATAAACAACTTTAGAAGGTGTGTCATTAACCATTACTGGGAATATGATACATTTCTATTCAGTTCCAAAAATGATTTGATTTTAGTTTAATAGCCAAGCCTAGTAGCTGAGTAGACAAACTGACTTGTCCTTTAAACTGCACTAATTGGTAACACCTGTGCAATTAAGCAAGTTACAGAAGTACAATCCCATCCCCAGTGAGATGGCAGGCTAACAAAAGCAGCTGACCACGTTAAATGTGGCCAACAAACCTAACATCAGAAAGACAGCCAAGCCACCCCTATCCAGCTAGTGCCAGAGATCATCCGTCAAGGTTACCAGTACTGTCTCCACCATGTGGCCAGGATGAAAGCCCAACAGGTATGGGTCAAGTGCTGAAGTTTCCTCCAAGAATGCTAGGACGTGGTCCGCAGTAGCTCTTTCAACCATCTTATCCATAAATTCAAGTTGAGAGGTGGCCATGTCATGTGGATTCAAAAATGGTTTCTTCAGCAAGGGATGGATCACTGCCCCTATCAGCACCTCTTGGAACTCCCTGGTAGACAGGGAGAGGTTGACAATACCTTCCAGAAGGCCTCCTATCCATTGATAGCTCGTTTTGAGCATCCAGGACAAACAAGGATCAAGGGGGCAAGTGGCCACCCACACTGACTCCGGCAGCTTTTCCACTTTGGTTTCCGAGAGCCAACTGAAGTCATCAAATGTATCCCCCCAAGACATCTAAGGGGCCTCTAGTTTTCTTTCTTTCTCAATCATGGCAGGGAGGTCACGTCAGAGTGACAAGATTTAATCCATGAAAAAAGCTTGTTAATGCCCCACAGCCTAATTCCAATTGACTAGAATTTTGGTGCTCTTCCTCGAGGGCAGTAAGTGCCCGAACTACCCTAAATAATTGTGCCTGGTGAGAGCTTGTGGAGGCAATAGCAGCAGCATAGCACTCACATTTAGCTGCCTTCACAGTCATCTCATACACATTCATAAGTGTGTGATGAGATGTTCTTGCTGCCTCATTGCGAGTCTTCCTCCACACTCACTTTGTTTTTGCTTAGATACCGACGTGATTCTCCCAGTAAGTCAAGGCAAGCTGCACTGGGAATTATCAAATTACCTTTACAAGAGAGAAAAATGGTGCAGCAGCCATCCCATTTGCTGAAATTTGGCTGAAATGAAGCTTCCCATCTCCCATGATAAGTAAGGCTCTTCGGTGACACTGAATCCTACCTGGGCAATCAGTAAATGTCCATTGGAGAAAATGTAGGCAAGACTTTCCAGAATTAGCTGGCAAGTTTTCCTTCAACCCATCTCCATGGCACCTATGCCAACTGTAATCTGGCAGCCTGCTAAATTCAAAGAATATGGTTATTTTAATTTTTTTATTTATTCGTATTTTTACCAGTTACCAGTTCTGGGTTAGGAAAGTCCTAGAGTGGAGCCTTGGAATTGTGTAATTTGGAGCAGCATTGTAGCTCAGTGGTGGAGCATCTGTTTGGCATCCAGATATCCCCATGTCGGAAACACAGCATCTCCAGTAAAAATTGATCAGTAGTAGGTGATGTTAAAGACCTCTATCTGATAGTTTCAGAGGATAGCCACAGTGGTCTACAGAAGAACAGATAGATTCAAGCCCACTAGCACCTTGGTGACCAACGAGATTTTGGGGGTATAAGCTTTCAAAAGTCAAAGCTCCTCTCTACCTTAGACCCAAAAGAGCCACTGCCAATCTAAATAGGCAATTCAGATCCTGAAGGCTAATAAGGCAGCTGAATGCATGGGGAAAGATCTCAGTAAGGTATAATGCCATATAGTCTGCCCAGTGAAGCAGCCATGTTCTCCAAAGGAACTGATCTATGTAATATGGAGGTTGGCAACCCTACATAGGAGCACAATGTGAGCTTAAATCCATTGGCATAAGATGACTATTCAATAATGCTATAGGAATAAAAAACTTCCCAATCCCTGGATTAAATCTATGTCTTTTATTTGGCATCCAAGGATAATATTTGCTTTAGTGAGAAAAAGGATAAATTAAATCATAGCTTCATTAATGCAAATGGATCTTGAATGCATATAAAATACAGTTGTGGATATAATTAAATACGTACATAAGAACTATATTCCTTTCCATCAATTTTCTTTTTTCTTCCTTCAACACTATCTGCAGTTTTACACATATTTATTTTTTTTAAAACAAGACTTCTGTAATTGTCTTGCTTCTTTAATTTGTTCCCCTTTTTGGCACTGCTACTGTCAAACACATTTTTAAATGCAAATGCCATAAAAAAATCAAATCCTACATTAAAGTAGCAGATGGTATTCATAGGCCTCATGCCTGGATTATTTATTCTTATCCTTAAAGGCCTTTCCCAGTTTGCTAAAATCTAAATCATTTCCTGCAGGAAAGCAAAGGATTCATTTCAAGTTGGCAAAAATGGAATATAAGATAATGTGTTCCTAATTCTGTTATATTCTTATTTCATCAAAGTGCTTTCTGATTTGAGCTTTGTGTTTTTTCCTTCCCATTCCCAATCCTGAAAAGACTTGATAGCCTGCTCTTTGGCATTTCATATCAACATTTTCTTTCTGAAGAATCATTCAGTGTGAACCTCAAGAGTTTCAACTAGTAAACTGGTCATATAAAAGATCTCAGCCTAAACCTCTGCTGTTTTGCTCACTTTAAGAGACAAAAGTGGCAAATAAATCCCCACTTCCCAAATAAAAATGACAAGGAAGTCAAATGAAGTGCCAGCTGCTTATTGCTAGATATAATTATCATATATGCTGAATTGAGGGTTAGGTTTAGACAAAGGTTGCAATGGCAGTGTGTACAATAGATTGTTTTTCAGTCAGAGGGAGTTTTCTAGATAAGGGTAATGATTAATAGCTGAAGACCACAATCCAAATGCTGTGTGTACAAGATAAAGAAGAAGAGTTGGTTTTTATATCCCACATTTCACTATACAAAGGAGTCTTCCTCTCCCCACAACAGACACACTGTGAGGTAGGTGGGGCTGGGAAAGCTCTGACAGAACTCCTCTGTGAGAACAGCTCTAACTGGATTGTGATGAGCCCAAGGTCACTAGGAGGGAATATCTCTCAATACCCTTCCCTACACTGAGATAAAATTTCCCTCCAAAATGAAGCTCCATTGGACCCTCTAGGGTTGTAGATCTCTTTGGTTTTGTTCAACCCCAGGAGCTTCTGGCCTTTTCTCTAAAACCCCTTTCTCTAATGACACTGAGATGCTTTTGTAAACAAGCAAATAAAATATTTTATGTACAAAGAGGGAAGGGAAACTATTCAGTTCTAATTCGGTTATAGGGGTTCCCCTGCTGCGAGGAACACCCCTGCAGGGGCAGTGGAAGGATCCAAGGGTCTGATGAGAAATTTTGGAGCTAAAAGGGTGTGGGTTGCAGTAGGGAGGGCAGCAGTCTGACTCTTCCTGCTGCAGCTGTGTTTTCCTAGCAAGAAACATTCCAAGATGGCTTGCCACTGTCTGCTTCTGGGTAGTAGCAATTCTAGACTTCCTTGGTGGCCTCCCATCCCAAGGCTGATCAGGGCCAATCCTGCTTAGCTTCCTGAAGAAAATGCTGAGTCCCAGAAGGTGGGCAAAAAAATCACGGTGGTTCAACAGTGGAATAGGCTGCTTTGGTAGGGGCTGAGGTCTCCCTCATGGGTAGTCTTCAAGCAGCATTTGGACAGATGGATTATTTAGGCTGATCCTGCATTCAGCAGGGGGTTGGACTAGATGGCCTGTATGCCTCCTTCCAGTCCTATGATTCTATGAGCTTTCTCTTGTTACTATTGCAGTCAGATCATCTTTATAATTTGTTTGAACAGTATTTTTCTCTTGACCAGGAAAATTGCAGGATCAGCGATATTGCATAAAGTTTCAGTGCTGCTCCCTAAAAAAATGATTCTTTAAAATTATTTAACCCAATAATGTCTGTTTCTCAAAAGAACAAAATCATCATACCAATCAATATAATTGCATATGGAAGTCGGGGGGTGGGCGGAAATCCGTTGTATGCTGCTATTTATTCTTTGTTATGATAATGGAAACTGATGAAGCCACTCCTCGGAAATGAGAGAATGCATTGATATATCAATGATTCATCAGAGCTTTCCAGACATGAGGATTTCACTGCATTCTGTCTGGGAACTAATGCCCTGGCCTTGGAAAAACATTGCTTTCTATTGTAGTTGTCACCTTGCCAATAATAGAGGTCACCAAGCATGCATGACCTCAGTGATCTTGCATTGCTATCTATCTCCAATTGAAGATCCTTAAAGAAAAACAGCTTAAAAAGAAGGTTGCTCACTGAAATCTTGACTAGCTACATAAGTTCCATTTGTCAGAGATTATGATAGTATCAAGCACATAACAGAAATCTGGGAGAGCAAAGCTTGAGGTATTGTTGACTGCTCAGTAAACAAGCTGCTTAGCAATATATATATATATATATATATATATATATATATATATAATCAGCTTTCCACCATATATTCATCAACTTTCCACCATAGATATGTATGCCAAAAATAGATTATTGATTAATTTGATATAAAGGAAATCAATAATTTATTTTTAACGTACATATCTATGGTGGAAATCCCATCAAGTCAAAGTTGACTTATGGTGATGTCATAGGGTTTTCAAGGTAAGAGACATTCAGAGGTGGTTTGCTTCCACTTCACGATCCTGGTATTCCTTACAGGTCCCTCATCCATGGGCTACATCTGATGAAATCAAGCTAGCCCAAGCTACCCAGGTCAGGGCATAAGTATCTATAACACATTATATACTAATTTGAAATAACAATATGTAAAGATTCCCTTATCTCTTGTTAGGGACATGTTTGTCATTCCTATCAATGACTATTATATACCTTTTTCTTTATTCTTTAGGAAAACTGGTCTGATTCACCAGTACATGTTTGTTGTTTGATGAATGAAACAGAAATGCTAGTTTGTATGTATGAAAAGAGTCACCATAGACAGTACACTGTTATCACCATAATCAAGGCACACAATCAGCACCCACCAACCTGTGGCTGACAGCCAACTGTGACACAGGCACATGTGAATCAGCTCAATGTTTAGTTGCTTGAAATAATTAAGCCCAAAGGTGTAATTCCAGTTCATCAACTTTGGCGTGATTCTCTATGGCACTGTTTCAAATGGGTAGCCGTGTTGGTCTGAAGTAGCACAACAAAACTCGAGTCCAGTGGCACCTTTAAGACCAACAAAGATGTATTCAAGGCGTGAGCTTTCGAGGGCAAGTCTGAGGAAGAGTGCTTGCACTCGAAAGCTTATGCCTTTTATTAAAGGTCTTAAAGGTGCTACTGAACTCTGATTCTATGGTATTGTGTAAGGATCACAAACAGCTCTAAGGTATCGTACCAGCACAATGAATATCCTTTAAAAAAACGTTTAGCAGTAATGTGCAGTACTGTCCTAAAGGCATTTTCAATTGCATTTCTAAAATAAACATTGACCTGCATTGTAAATATACACACGTACAGGGATGGCATGGTTGGCCAGCTGACAGAGTTCCAAGAGATCAGCCACTGATATCTTTGAGGCAGAGGCCCCTGGAATATTAGGGCATGGCTTTCACACTTTTAGATTACCAGCACTCCTACAGCATGTGTGATTGAACAGTTTTCATGTCTGCATGCCAGAATGAGAGAATTTGGACCAGGACATATTGGAAAGGCACACTAATTGAACTTGGAGCTACCATAAAAAACAATAACAATGAAGTATTTAATGAGAATAAGCCACGACCAAGTCCCAAACAAGACAAATGGAGAGGCCCAGATATTATACTGGCTATGGTGACCCATTAATTTAAATCAAAGATATTCTAAGCATATATCAAGCTAACCATTCAACCAGGGTGGTGGAGGATGGATCCCAATATACAATGGATGAGTTAGATCCCAAGAATCTGTTTCACTAGCAGTGGTACCTTCTTCCAGTGCTAGATACCTTCTCCTGCTGCTGCCAAATTTTAGGAGAACCTTTTGCATCAAGGGGAATTTCTTTGCAATGGAACCGGCAAGCATTAAAGAGAATTCAGACCATACTCTGAAGGCATAAGTAGCCAGGCTTCTCCTTTGAACTGTCTGGAAACCAGTGCTGCTCATTTGTTCATTAAAACCTGTAAATAAATAATTCTTCCTTGTTATTTATATACTATAATAATGCCTGTGTCAATGACCTCCACATTCTACTTGTCACAAAATTTACTTTTTGGCAGTGAACCCGATGAGGGGAAGGTTTACTGTTTAAAGGTTTATGCCTCCATCCCCAGCTGTACTGAGCAACAGCCCTTTCACCCACTAAAGTGGGCAGGGCAAAGCTGAAAGTGGTAGGGCAAGCAAGAAGCTGCCAGCAGTGATGTCTGGCTTGTCTGCAAACAGCCCGGCCAGAGGCCGGACACACGGTAGCTGCAGGAAGACATTTTCCAAACAAGTGGCTGGTGCAGACCGCTGGGACCTCTTCTTGTAGGCTTCTAATGTTTCTGATAGCCTGAAGTGGGCTGTGGTTTTTCTCCATCTTGAAGGATGGTGTGGTGGACACTTCCATCTTTCCAGACCTAATGAGCTTAAAGCACTGGAACCCATGCTGATGCGACATTGGAGAGACATGTTTCAGAAAGGAGGGCAGCTGAGATTATGACCTCACCTGCCATGCACAGCAGACAAAAAGGAATGGGGAGGGGAGACAGAGCTACAGGAGGTGTACCATGATGTGGAATGCACAATGATACTCTAGCAGGCCTGCTTAATTTCTGCTTAATTTCCATCTGAGAAATACATTTTCTCTTACAGCCTCTCTCCTCTCTCCTCTACAGTAAGGATACACCATATAGCAAAGTAGGTTTTCTGAAAAATTTGGAGAAACTGTAATTTTAATATTAGTATTTGTGTATTTAAACTTTTTTGTAGAATTTTAAAATGTCTGCATTTTTTAATTTATGATTTAATATTTATTTTTGGGGGTATGCTGTGACCCACCTTGAGGCCTTTGGGGAAGGGCAGGATAGAAATTCAATGTTAAATTTAACTAAAAGTAGAACAATCCTGGTTGCCCAAAATCATAAGAAGAGAGAGATGGAAGATTTGTTTTTTTGTGCCCTGCTTTTTACTACTCAAAGGAGTCTCAAAGTAGTTTACAATCGCCTCCCCTTCCTCTCTCCACAACTGACACGCTTAAAAAATTGGTGAAGTTGAGAGAGCTCTGCAAACTGTGACTTGCCCAAGGTGACCCAGCTGGCTGCCTGTGGAGGAGTGGAAAATCAAACCCAGTTCTCTAGCTAGAGGCCACTGCTCTTAACCACTATGCCAAGCGGGCTCACCACACCAAGAGGTTGTGTGACTCTCATCAGTTGGCAGAAAAATTATTTTCTTCAGAAAAAAAAATCTGAAAGAAAAGCCTTTCAAAAACATTGGGGAGAACTGCTAAAATTGGATCTGTCAGATAAAATTTGGGTAAACATTTTGAAAGAATATGTATGGGCCATCAAAAAATAGATATCTATATAGACAGAACAAAATGTTTGAAAGTAATTTACAGATATTGCCACACACCAAGTGAGTTAGTAAAAATGTTCCCAATACAGAATTGTGTTAGTGATGCTGGAAAAATCAAGGATATTACCTTTATAACTATACCATAAAAACTATTAGACCATGATTCAGAAAATGGGGTACAGATATATTATTAATAAAAATATGGAGTTTACACCACTGAGGTATTTACTTTTAGCTGCAAAAACGTTAATCACAAAGAATAGGAAGCATGGTATGCAATAAGTATTGAATCTGCTTGGTAATGCTAATGGATAAAATCTTAATGTTGAAGCAACTGTATACTGAAACAAAAAAGACTTTTTGTTTACTGATGGACTCTTTTTATTTATTATTTGGAACTGATATTTATATGTAGAAAATACAAGTGTATTCACCTCGTCAACCAGTTCTTCCCTATTGGTAAGAATCAACTCTAAAACTGCAAACCCCCTGGTTTCTCCTTCCTTTCTGGGAAATGAAACTGTCAGCAAAACAAGTCAAGAATTTATTGGACTTTTCATTTTTAGCAAAGCTGATCTTCCAACAGATATCTAGGTAATTGAAATATCTCATGACTACTAGGTCCCATTTCTTTGAGAACTTTGGTCTAGGAACATCTCATCCAAGTCCTCCGCCTGGCCTGGCAGTCTACAGCAGACCCCCACCATAATGCCACTATTATTACCTACTCCTTTTATTTTTACACAGAGACTCTCAGTTGAACTCTCTTGCTCAGACACATCCTGTATGCATACATATATAACTTTTTAGAGATGATAGCAAAGCAGTAACATGTTACTGAAATAATAACCCAAAACACTGCATGAGATTTACAATAAACATTCATGCAAAGTATTACCAAATCCAATCCAGTAACATTCAACCTAAGTAGAAATGGTCCCGCTGTTATATTATAATGGTAGTATAATTGTCAATGGAAATTTAAAACTCTATGCGTTTCCAATTATCTAGAAAACCATGTACACTAAGCAGTTCCCACTGCAATTTGAGCATTTTGACTACATGAGAAAATTCTTTTCTGGGTCAGCTTTCTTTGATTCAGATAGCTTCTCCAGAGACAGGAGCCAATGTTGCCTTTAATTTTGACTGAAAGAGTCACAACTCAGGGCAAAGAACAACAGTCCAGCTTCTGAAGCTTACAAATTTCCTCCACAGAGAAATTCACACCATTGGCTGTCAAACCTAGAGGTAACAGCCTCTATAATGCTAACAATTGGGCCATAAGTCCCTTGGACTGCAAGGCGAACAAACCGGTCAGTCCTAGAGGAGATCAGCCCTGCCTGCTCCTTAGAAGGCCAGATCCTGAAGATGAAACTCAAATACTTTGGCCACCTCATGAGAAGGAAGGACTTCCTGGAGAAGAGCCTAATGCTGGGAGCGACTGAGGCAAAATCGCTATATTTTTTGTTTTTAGAGAAATTTGAACATTTAAACTTAGACACATTGTGGATTTCATGATTATATAAAACACTAGCTTCAAAGCCAGGCAGTTTAAGGTGTCTTTGGGCCGCAGCTCACAAGTGGGCCGGGCGGGGGCTGAGCAGCTCATTAGTAGGGCCAGGACAGAGCTCCTTAGCAGGCTGTCAGCAGGCTGGGAGGTGCTCGTCAGCAGGCCCTGCTTAGCAGGCCAAGAGGCCCTCATTAGCAAGCCCTCCACCATGACCTTTTGCCCAGGGCCCTCTCCCTTTACCTGTTGCTGGCTCCAGGCACTGAGGCATCTGAGAGCAAGAGGCTAGAGTCCAGGGATGGAGGGCGGGAGCTGCAGGGGCAGGGCCAGTCAGGGCAAAGCTGGCTGCACCCTGATTCCAACTTGGACAGCCGGACACGTCCCACCCCCTAGGCTGTTTCACAAATATATAGAGGAACAACAATGGATAAAGATTGCATTTGAATGTCGCACTGGTTGATTTTGAATTTACATGAGTAGTTATATCTGTTATTTGACAATAGTGGGTTGAAAAAGATTATGATGAAATGGGTTTATATAGCTGGCCTGCTTTTGTCGCCATGCTACTATGAACTTTACTATGAATTCTCCAATCAAATATTGTTTCACTATGCTCCCATAAAATTTCAGTGTATTGTTTTAGTTAGATATATGAAAGAAGTTGGCATGTAAAAGTGCATTTTTCTTTTTCGTTTTTTATTTATTTAATTTATGAATTGATGATTTATATACCTTAGCTGGTTGCCATTAATAGATTGCAGTGCTCTCTGGGATACATATTCAGGGAGACAGTCTCTCAGATGTGCAGGGCCCAATTGGAGTAAAGTCTTAAAGGTTAAAACCAGAACCTTGAACTAGATCCAGAACTCTACCGGAAGCCAATGCAGCTGCCACAGTATTGGCCTTATATGGGCTTTCCATGGTGTCCATGTGAGAACCTGGGCAGCTGCATTTTGGACAAGATGCAGTTTCTGGAGCAGGAACCCAGGGTAAGCCCACACAGAGCGAGTTACAGTAATCAAGTCTGGAAGTGGCCATTGCATGGATCACAGTGGCTAGATGTTCTGGGACCAGGTAGGATGCTAGTAACTTAGCTTGGCACAGGTGGAAAGATGCCAGCTGAGCTACCCTTGGGACTTGAACCTTCATCATTAAGGAGGCATCAAAGATACTCTCAGGTTCCTGGCTGACTGTGCAGCTGTAAGCAGGAGCCCATCCAGTCTGGGAAGGCATACTTCCTGATCTGGTCTCTTCCTCCCCAGTCAGAGACAACTGAGACATCTCAGCTCCTGTTTCTTTGCATGCAGCTCCTCTGTATACCAGGGAGGCTCCATGTTCAGGAATCCTTCTGGATTCATAAGTCTCCGTGAATGGGTGAAAATCTGCACTCTGACTCTGGGGGGAGGGGGGAGAATCTGTAGTCAGGCCTTCAAAGCATAGTGGTCTGACAATGGCACTGCATTTACTGCTACCACATCCACCTCTGCCCCACTGCCAAAGATCAAATCCAAGGTGTGACCTGCTTGATGGGTGGGGCCAGCAACAAATTGTGAAAGCCATGGATGCCAGTAGGTCCAGGTTGGATGTACAGTATATCATACTTTTTATTTCATTTTTTGACTGTATCTATTGGAATTATTATGTATAATTTCCATTAGCTTTACAAAGTCTGGTAAAATTGTAAGGTAAAGGTAAAGGTATCCCCTGAGCAAGCACCGGGTCATGACTGACCCTTGGGGTGACGCCCTCCAGCGTTTTCATGGCAGACTCAATACGGGGTGGTTTGCCAGTGCCTAAAATTATCAATAAGAAGACTTTCATACTATAAAATTGTTTTTGAAATATTCTTTATACATTGAATCCAGTTTTAGCTTGGACTGTTTGCTTCCCCCCCCCCCTTTTTAAATAGTTTTGGGCTTCTGAAGGAGTTTTGAAGCAGCTTATAACTACCTACCCTGATCCCCACAACAGGAGGTAGGTGAAGCTGAGAAAACTCTGACAGAAGTGTGACTGGTCCAAAGTCACACAGCTGGCTGCATGTGGAGAAATGTGGAATCAAATCTAGTTCACCAAATTCAAGGCCAGTGCTCTTAACCACTACACCATGCTGGCTCTCCAGCAAAACTGCCTTTGCTAGATATGGGTCAGAAGGGAAATCTCTCACTGGGATATAAGGATTCAGAAATCTTCATTCTGACTCTCATCTGACAAAGGGAGTTTTGAATCTTGGAATCTCATACCCCCAAAATCTTGTAGGTTAAAGTGCTCCTGAACTTGATTTTAGGACTCCACAGCGAAGGAATTCCATAATTTCAATGCCACAACTGAGAAGGCCCATTCTCAGGTTGCCATCCATTTGACCTGAGATGATAGCATGTATGGAATTTCTAAGCTGTCTGACCCTAAAAACTTTAATATTTATTATGCAATTACTCCAAGGGCTGGCAAATTAATAAAGTAGTACTTTAAAACAAACAAGGTATTATTTTTGCTTTCATGAATGGGAACCCACTTTGGAATAAGAGTTTTTAGAATGCTCAGAAGGCATCTTCAGAATTCTTACTCAGGCATCCTGGGAAAAAGCACCCCTACACTGAAAGGGAGATATATAAGTGGAAATGTATATAAATGCTGTCATGTTCACTGTTAAAGTCACTTGGCTAAGAAAACACATGTTTGAACAAGGAGTTCTATATTTGAATTTTGTTCTTTAAAAAAGGAAGCCTTCTCCTAACCCCAATTGATATCAGCCAGTGTCAAGAAACAGTTGACCAGCTAATGACATCATCGCCAGGTCTTCAATGGTCTCCCATCCAGACTTGCAAACCTGAGTCCTGACAAGATCAGGCTATATCTTCCCATCCATCACACATCATCATAAATACTTTGCACTGGCGAATTCAGCAAAATTTGCTGCAGCAGCAATTATAGTTGTTGCTATATCATCAAGAAAACGAAGATCATGGCATACAGCCCTCTCAATTCCTGGCAAATAGATGAGGAAGAAATGGGGGTAGTGACAGATTTTATTTTCATGGGCTCCAAGATCATTGCAGATAGGGACTGCAGCAAAGAAATTAAAAGACACTTGCTCCTGGGGAGGAAAGCTATGGCAAATCTAGACAGCATCCTAAAAAGTAGAGACATCACCCTGCCAACAAAAGTGCATCTAGTCAAAGCTATGGTCTTCCCAGTTGTAATGTATGGCTGTGAAAGTTGGACCATAAGGAAGGCCGAGTGTCAAAGACTTGAGGCTTTTGAACTCTGGTGCTGGAGAAGACTCTTGCAAGTCCCTTGGACTGCAGGGCGAACAAACCGGTCAGTCCTAGAGGACATCAGCCCTGCCTGCTCCTTAGAAGGCCAGATCCTGAAGATGAAACTCAAATACTTTGGCCACCTCATGAGAAGGAAGGACTCCCTGGAGAAGAGCCTAATGCTGGGAGCGATCGAGGGCAAAAGAAGAAGGGGACGACAGAGAATGAGGTGGCTGCCTGGAGTCACTGAAGCAGTAAGTGCAAACTTAAATGGACTCCGGGGAATGGTAGAGGACAGGAAGGCCTGGTGGATCATTGTCCATGGGGTCGTGATGGGTCGGACATCCGGCCTGCTTTTTTAAAGCTTCAAAAAAACCCCATCTGATTGTGAAGGAGGCTAAATGGAGCCCACAAGGGAACAAAGGTAGTAAGATGGCACCAGTTAGGGTAGGCTGTTAAAAAGAATCACACATTCCTATCCAGACAGTATAGTAATCTGTTTGGACTGCAGTCTTTCTGGAACAATTATTCTATTTTAATTTTAAAAACATACTTTTCTAAATCATGATTGCCCTTTAGCAGCTGCACAGGATTGTCCAGCAAATGCCTTCCATTTAAATCCTCATGATTCAGGCTTTGCACATGCAATTTAGCATTAGTCTGTGGAATGTAAGGAAACTAAAAGGAATGGAGGCAAAGGGGGAAAACCCAGTACTGAAACTGACATGCAGCTGCGAAGTTGTATTTTCCATATTGCCAAGCAGCATTATCAGCCACTGAGAAAAATGGAAAAGAGTCACACAATCTCATAATATGAGGGAACACATTGAGTATACATAATGCATGAAGAACCTACTGACACTGGCATGGCAAGATTTGATCATTGGCAGGCAACATATGTGTGCATGTGTATGCGTGTGTACAAAGTCAGCTGCAACAATACCATATTTTGTACAGAGCTGCAATGTGTATGGTGGAGAGGTTCTCTGGCAGAAACTTTGGAGAGCTTTTTGGCATTGCTTGGGAACAGTGTAGCTGTATAGTGTTAATTTCCTGCCTTCCTTGCAAAATTGTGTGATTTTCTCTTTATGATTCTATCATTTATCTCTCTTTATGATTCTCTAATCCTGCACCTCAATCATTATCTTAACAGTTTTTTAGAAGAGGAGGAGGAGAAGAGTTGGTTCTTATATGCCGCTTTTCTCTACCCGAAGGAGGCTCAAAGCGGCTTACAGTCGCCTTCCCTTTCCTCTCCCCACAACAGACACCCTGTGGGGTGGGTGAGGCTGAGAGAGCCCTGATATTATTGCTTGGTCAGAACAGCTTTATCAGTGCTGTGGTGAGCCCAAGGTCACCCAGCTGGCTGCATGTGGGGGGAGTGCAGAATCGAACCCAGCTCGCCAGATTAGAAGTCCGCACTTCTAACCACTATGCCAAACTGGCTCTTGTGCAGATTTCACTCTGTGCTCCAAATAAATTGATTCCAAGCAATTCTTGGCACCTTGCCGAAGGTTCATGTGGCTCAGCCACCATTTTAATGTTAGGCTTCCAGAGACTGCCAAAATGATTTCTCCCCAAAAACTTTGTTTACTAAGGCATTAAAAGTAAAAATGTTTTTCAAGCTTTGGGCTTCCCATCCCAATGTCTCTCTCACTGTACATCTCATGCCAATTTCATTCCATGCTCACAATATCCTCCCCCCCCCCTTATTTTATTCATATGCAGGACTGAAGTCATTTTTCTTTTGCACTGAGGACACTGCCTTTTGCTCTTCTCCAATCCCCTTTTCAAGGCAATAGCAGCAGGAAACTAAACCTCCCAATGGTCCTTTTACATTTTCCCTCTTTTTTAAATTCAGCAATCTGAGAGGTGCCACTTGTCAAAAAAACATTACATTTTAAACAAGGGAATAATTAATCCATAGGGGGTGATCTTGAAAGGGAATGATCTTTGAAGCAAAAGGTGTGAGGGGAAAATCCAAGGGAATCTGTATGCTTTTGAATTACCTCCAACTTGGGAATGAAACAAGGGGACAACAACATAAAAACACTCTCAAAAACCCAGGGAAACAGCAACCAGAAAGCAAACTGAGCAATGAAGAAAAATCAATGCAGAACAACAAAGAAAGCCTGACAGACATGAGAGCAAACATCCATAGAATCTAGGGTGCTGCTGGACTCAAATCCAACTGCTAGTACAGTCCAATATGGCTATCCTCTGAAACCATCTTGCATTAGTTGCATTAGGCAGCATTTTTAACCCCTTCTTCTGGCTGGTAGGGCATCAGTTTGTTTTCTTCTAGAGGAAAGGCCATGTTAACACCCTGGTATAGAAAATCACAGTAAACTGAGTTACTCGGGAAGCAGGGGGTTGCAAGGCCATTAGCTGAAACAACCAATTTACAGAATTTTAGCCATAGAATAGAAACTTCTCTCATTCTCGTAATATTGTGTGTTCGGAATGTGACTGTGCATATGGGAAGGCCCATGGTATAGTATCAGTATGGATCCTGGGCTTTCCCACAGCCTCTGTTCTTTTTATCACAAGTTCTGGAATACTATAGTCTCTTTCCTAAAGCTCCCTCTTTGTGACTCCATGCAATACTTTGTGCCTTCTTTGAGGATTTATTTTCAGATTTCAGCCCTTCTATTTGCCCATCTTCTTCTGCCAGATGACTCCATTTGCATCCTGAAAAATGTTTCTTTACTTGATTTGGTGGCAGTGGAAAGTGCCCTCGAGCCACAGCTGACCTATGGCAACCCCATTGGGTTTTCCAGGCAAGAGACTTTCAGAAGTGGTTTGCCATTGCCTGCCTTAGATTTCTTTATGGGTTTCCTATCCAAAAACTAACCTGTAGGATTGGGCGCATTGTCTCCCTTCCCCCACCCTGCGCCGCAGTGCTGGCTGCTTCTGGCGTGAGTAGCCGCTTCAGACACCGAGGCACCCAACCTTACTAACCAGGGCTGACCCTGCTTAGCTTCTGAGATCTGATGAGACTGAGCGAGCCTGAGCCATCCCAGTCAGGGCTTGCTTGATCTAGAATATTGCAAATTTTCACAGAAAAAAAAATCTCACAAGATATCATCACAGAATAAGTCCATTAGGATTCCTTTAAAACTGTAATTTCGCAAACTATTTTGCATATGGAAACAAAGTTATAAGACTTATGCAAATAAAAGTATACAAAAAATTCTGCAATTTATTTGAAGAACAAGATGCACTAATGGCAAAACATATATGTGTAACAATTAAAAGATAGGCAATTAAGCTGTTTTGTTTCCCACAGTTTCTTTGTAATCAGAGTTCATGCTTGAGAGTACACTAAAAAAAACCCCATGCAGCAGATTTAAAAACAAAAAAAAAGAACAACTCAATTAATGGAAGCAAAGATGGGATTACTTTGAAAGAGCAGAAATACACGGCTTGCTGTGGATTTTCATGAACAGATATCTCAAAGCTAATTAATGCTGGCAATCATATTTTAGAATTTCTCGAATTATCACTGAGTGCGGTAATAAGCATTCTACACCCCTCCAACAAACTCTTGTGCTTATTATTCTGCCCCCAAACAATTACTTACTGCATAAGTACAAATCCATTACATACAAATATGTTTACAATTCTAGCCGACACACCTATATATAACACTTTCTTGACAGCGACAGATGCAGTTCCTATGGTAGTCATTTCAGATAAACAGAAAATGTGACAGCAATCCCTTGGGCTCCACGCAGTGTAGCTTTGCTATGACAGCCTTCAGACTTTGTTAATTTTCAATTCACAGAATCTATTCAAACCAGTTTTCCTTCAGTAAAAACAGTATGGCATCATCATATCCATCTTGAAACAGTGATTCCATTTTTTTCTGGCTTGGTGGAAATAGAGACTGATGTAGTCTTATGAAGTTGGCTATGGATAACTGGAACCAAGAAGCAAGACACATGAACACAGCATAAATATATACACAGCAGAAGTGTGTATTCTTAATTATAATGACATCACATTTTCTTTGGTTATTTATTTCTATATGATCAAATACAACGATTCAGGCTTCATCAGTGACAAGTTCTGACATTCAACATTTGCTATTTATTACTATCCTTTATCATCTTTCTATCTTTAACTTTCTTGACAGCTTTTAAAGATTATTCCATTTTGTCCCAAGAACAACCATGGCATGTCCCAAGAACAACCTTTTTAAAAAACTGCTTACTGAGGAACGTACAGTGAGCTTCATAGATGCATTGGCCTTTGGACCAGTGTTTTGCCATTTTGCGGGATAAAATCAAAACATACATACACATAATAAAATCAGAGTTCAGTAGCACCTTTAAAACCAACAAAGATTTATTCAAGGCATGAGCTTTCGAGTGCAAGCACTCTTCCTCAAACTGAGAACTCCCTACATAACAGTGGGAATATTTCTTTCTATATATTCTGTATTATTTTTTTGCTATATAGTCCCACTGCAGGGAGTTCTTCGTCTGAGGAAGAGTTCTTGCACTTGAAAGCTCATGCTACTGGACTCTGATTTTATTGTGCTACTTCAGACCAACATGGCTACCCATTTGTATTTGTACATACATATATATATATACACATACATACATACAAGCCCATATTAATTACCTTAACTCAGCCTCTCTCATCATTTTTACCACTGAGAAACCCCTGAAACATTCTTCAGGCTTCAATAACCCCCATACATGATCATGCAGAATATGGTTGGGAAGCATAGGCATGTATACACTCACATGGGCCCCTTACCTTCCCACCCTCTCTAGGCCCTTCATTGGCCATTTGGAGTGGGGAGGGCATGAGATTAGGCAGTGGCACCCCAGGAGAGGGCCTTCTAACTCATGCCCCTTAACTGTAGAATTCTCTTCCCAAGAAAATTCTTCTGTACCTTTCCGCTGCCTTGACCAGTAAATAAAGACCTTTTTGTTTGGTTTGTTCCCTCAGTGAAATCTGGTTTTAATTATGTGAAATGTTGTAGAATTTGGTTCGTTTATATAGAAATAATCAAAATACATAAAAACTGGAAGCACTTGGTCATTTGAAATACATAAAAAGCACTTGGAGTTGTGAATTATGAAAGTCATTGAGCTAAACAGCAAAAAGACAGTCCATGCCCCAAAAGTAACTTGTAAAACCTCCAGAGCTTAACATTAAAAAACATGTTTTCTTCAATAACAACCCTTTGTATTGCCCATAAATGAAATAACAGGCCTGAGTGTTGGGAGAGTAGGCTTGGATACACAATAACTTTCTGCCTGGAAAGGTTATTATTGGCTGTTATCTTGTTTTCTTACCATTAAATCTTGCTTTGGCACTTTGACATAGACATCTATACGTCCTCTGTCTTGTGGGCAGATGTCCAGACGGCCACAAAAGGGTGAAATTGTCACCGTCCGGCCCACTGGCAGGATGGGGAGGCCATTAGTTAACCCACCATCAATCCATTTCTAGTGGAAAGTAAAACTCAATTTGGTTGATGCTGCATCAGTATTCAACATAGCTCATTATTCTAGTCTTAAGAAGAGTGCTTGCACTCGAAAGCTCACGTCTTGAATAAATCTTTGTTGGTCTTAAAGGTGCTACTGGACTCTGATTTTATTGTGCTACTTCAGACCAACACGGCTACCCATTTGAATCTATTCTGGTTTTGTATGACTTACACCAATATACTTTCATGCTGCATGCAACAGAAAGAAGAAATGTCCTAAGAAATGTATGGAAGTATAACATCCTGCTACAAATATTCAAAACAAATGCTATGTTCCGGGGATAGTGACCAAAAGCAATCTTGTGCTATACTTTAAGCATTCAATTTTGAGAATGAACTTCTTTTTCCTGACTTGCACAGTAAGTCCTCAACTAATTCACTGACTTTTCCAAAACATATGTGGTCATATTCCATTCTTAATTCTTCACAATTCTTGTGACGCTCCTCAAAGCTTATGACCTACTAAATGACAATGCACAGTAAATACAGTAAAATACAGTAAAAACGCCATCTGGACCACATCCAGAAAGGAAACCAAATGCAGGATCTTATAATAACCCTGGAAAGCCTACAGAAAAAGCTGAAGAAAGGGAAAAGTTGGACAGCACCTGAAAGAGATGAAGTCCATGGCTACAGGCATTAAAAAACCTAACATCTTCATCCAAGATTTGTGCAAAGGCTTAATAATGTGCTCTGTTCAAAAGCAGCAGAAGATTGGTCAACCAACAAGAAATAATGGAAAACAAAAAATTGGATAACAGCTGGAAGGACATTTCACATTCTAGAATATCTACAACTCAATTCAATTTCCTTCAGGAAATTCCTTGGAATTTCCAATTCCTTGGAAAAAAAGGAATTCTCGACGAATCCTGAAGCATTAAAGAAACTGATTGATGAAATGGTCTTAGAAAATCAACTTAAATGTTACTTAGATTGATTACAAGAAGGCATTTGATTCACTTCCTCAAATACATATCCTGAAAACACTAGAAATTGTAGACAGAACTGTAATAACTTTTATCAAAAACATCACGAGTAACAGTGAATGAAGAAACTGGAACAGTTAATATCATATGAGGAATTTCCCAAGGAGACTCATTATCACCATGCTCTTTGTCTTTGTCCTAATACCACTCACAATTATTCTCAACAGCGCAGGCCTAGGATTCCAGATTTCAAAGACAGGCCAGGAAATTTCACACTTGTTATATATGGGTGACTTTAAAATGTTTGAAAAGTTGTACCTTTCATTGTGAGTTGTATTTCTTTTAAACTCGTGGTATGTGGAAAAGATGACATATGTAGCATAGAATAAGTAGTGATAAAGTAACAATAACATTGATTCTATACTAAATATGGTTTGACTATTCAGTAAAAAATATAGGCATATTTGGCTTGACAAATGCACAGCATTAGCACTGAAAAGAGGAAAGATCATTGAACAAGAAGAAATTAAGATACAAAACAAATATATTAGATTATGGAAGCTGACAGCATCAAACATACCTTTGTTAAGCAAAATACCCAAGGAGCACTGCTTAAGACCTAAAGAGACCTCATCAAATAAATTAAATAGAGGCAATAAGGTAAAGACAATTAACACATGGGCAATCCCAGTTCTAAAATACACAGCTGGCATTATCAATTGGAAATAAGCAGAATTAGAGACAATGGAAGAAAAACTTGTGAGATAATGATGCATCACTCACTAAATGACAGAAGTGAGGTTCATCTTATTTACTTACCAAGAAAATTAGGTGGAAGAGGTCTCCTGTAAGTTAAAGGAAGCAGTTGAAGAAAAATGAGAACTGAATGACTACACTAAGAAAAGCAAAGAGAAGCTTCTAGTTGAAGTTCACAAGGCAGACATTAAAGCTTACAGAACCCCAAAATAACAGAAAAGACTGGAATCAAAACTCACTTTGGCAATTGGAAAGAAACGCACTTGCATGGGCAATATTTGAAAGACAACAGAAAACTAAGTTTATAATTAAAACACCTGGAAAGTACTCCAAAATTGGCACTTAAAGAAAGAAATAGGTCTCATGCCATCTGGACAAGAACAGTCACTCAAAATGAACAGTATGAAAGCCAAGATTCAGAAGATCAGCAATAACAGCAATTATTGTTTTTTTTTTCAAAGGATGAAACAATTAATCACATGGTCAGTGCCTGTAGCAAAATTTCTCAAACGTTCCATAAAGAACATCTCAATGAAGTTGCAGCTCTGTTAAGAAGTATTAGCCAGAAATTCACGGGAACACAAACCGGACAAGATAATGAAGAATGATGAAACAAAGATTCTTTTGGACTTCCAGTTGTAAGTAGATTGGAAAGACAGGCCAGGGAATTTCACTTGAAGTATAACACTCCTGATATCATAATTTTAAATTGAGAAATGGGAGTTGGATTGTTGACATAGCCTGGAGACAGCAGAATAGAAACGAAAGGAGAAGATCACAAAATGCCAAGAGTTAACGAGTCAGAGCGTTTCTGGTAGAAGAAGACCATCATGCCAGTTTTCATTGGAGCCCTTAGAGCAGTGCCTAAAAGTCTAAAGAAACACTGGACATTGAAAAAATAGCACCATCTAATCTCCAGAAGACAGTGTTGCTTGGAACAATAAGAATTCTGGGAATATATATCTGCAATTCCCAAGAACTTGGCTAGGTCTCGAACTCCAGTCAAATATTTGACTGTGACAATTCATAATAAACTGTAATCTCTTCTCAGATGAAAAGTCTAGCTTAATTATTCTTAATACACAATTTACCATAAAATTCCAGAACTAGTTTTCTTTTCTGAGGAAAAACTGTTTTATTTATTCATTAGGCTTTTTACCCATCACTCCCAGCAAGCTGGCTGGCGGTGGGTTACAACATTAAAACCCCCACAACAAAACATAAAACAATCCCTACATTAAAACTCATTCTTCATTCAATGCCAGTACTATTCCCCCCCCCCCAATCTGTTCTGAGTCTCCATCCCCATCCAGTGCCTCAGGGAATTAAGATGTATTAGGGGGAAAGGCCCCCTTCAAGGATCGCTGCCTTGTTGTGGCAAGGGGGCTTGCGTAGCTCAGTGAAGCTATGAGCTATGCCGTGCAGGGCCACCCAAGACGGACAGGTCATAGCTGAGAGCTCTGACAAAAGGTAATCCACTGGAGAAGGAAATGGCAAACCACTCCAGTATCTTTGCCATGAAAACTCTATGGACAGTTCCAATAGGCATAACGATATGACGCCGGAAGATGAGCCCCTCAGGTCGGAAGGTGTCCAATATGCTACTGGGGATGAGCAGACGGCTAGTACGAGTAGCGCCAGAATGAATGAAGCGGCTGGGCCAAAGCCGAAAGGACGCTCAGTTGTGGAAGTAACTGGTGGTGAAAAGACAGTCCGATGCTGTAAAGATTTTTATTCCATAGGAACCTGGAACGTCAGATCCATGAATCAAGGCAAGCTGGATGTGGTTAAACAAGAAATGAGAAGACTGAACATCGACATTTTAGGAATCAGTGAACTAAAATGGACAGGAATGGGTGAATTTAATTCAGATGACCATCAGGTATACTACTGTGGACAAGAATCTCGCAGAAGAAATGGAGTAGCCTTCATAATCAATAAGAGAGTAGGAAAAGCAGTCTTGGGATACAATCCCCAAAATGACAGAATGATCTCAGTTCGAATCCAAGGCAAAACATTCAACATCACAGTGATCCAGGTCTATGCCCCAACCACTGCTGCTGAAGAGGATGAAATTGATCAGTTCTATGAAGCCCTACAACACCTTATAGAAGCAACGCCAAAAAATGATGTGCTTATAATCATGGGGGATTGAAATGCTAAAGTAGGAAGCCAAAAGATAACCGGGATAACAGGCAAGTTTGGCCTTGGAGTACAAAATGAAGCAGGGCACAAGCTGGTAGAATTTTGTCAAGAGAATACAATGGTCATAGCAAACACTCTTTTCCAACAACCCAAGAGACGACTCTACATATGGACATCACCAGACGGTCAACACAGAAATCAGATTGACTATATGCTCTGCAGCCAAAGATGGAAAAGTTCTATACAGGCAATAAAAACAAGACCAGGAGCTGATTGTGGTTCAGATCATGAGCTGCTTATTGTAAAATTTAGGCTTAAATTGAAGAAAGTAGGGAAAAGCACTAGGCCACTCAGGTACGAACTAAATCATATCCCCGACGAATATACAGTAGAGGTGACAAATAGATTTAAGGAATTAGATCTGACAGACAGAGTGCCTGAAGAACTATGGACGGAGGTTCGCAACATTGTACAAGAGGTAGCAACTAAAACCATCCCAAAGAAAAAGAAATGCAAGAAATCAAAATGGCTGTCTGAGGAAGCTTTACAAATAGCTAAGGAGAGAAGGGAAGTGAAAGGCAAGGGAGAAAGAGAAAGATACACCCAATTGAATGCAGAATTCCAGAGAAAAGCTAGAAGAGATAAGAATTCCTTCTTAAATGAACAGTGCAAACAAATAGAAGAAAACAATAGAATGGGGAGGACCAGAGATCTTTTCAAGAAAATTGGAGATATGAAGAGAACGTTTCATGCAAAGATGGGTATGATAAGGGACCAAAATGGTAGGGACTTCACAGAAGCAGAAGAGATTAAGCAAAGGTAGCAAAATTATACAGAAGAACTATACAAGAGCGAGCTTAACATCCCTGATGACTACAATGGGGTAGTTACTGACCTGGAGCCAGACATCCTGGAATGTGAAGTCAAATGGGCCTTAGGAAGTCTGAGCAACAATAAAGCTAGTGGTGGTGACAGCATTCCAGTTGAACTATTCAAAATCTTAAAGGACGATGCAGTAAAAGTGCTACACTCAATATGCCAGCAAATTTGGAAAACTCAGCAATGGCCACAGGATTGGAAAAGGTCAGTTTACATTCCAATCCCAAAGAAGGGCAATGCCAAAGAATGTTCAAACTATCGCACCATTGCACTCATTTCTCATGCTAGCAAAGTTATGCTCAAAATCCTACAAGCTAGGCTCCAACAATATGTGGACCGAGAACTTCCAGAAGTACAGGCAGGATTTCGAAGAGGCAGAGGAACTAGAGATCAAATTGCCAATATACGCTGGATCATGGAAAAAGCTAGGGAGTTCCAGAAGAACATATACTTCTGCTTCATTGACTATGCTAAAGCCTTTGATTGTGTGGAGCACAACAAATTGTGGCAAGTTCTTAAAGAGATGGGAATACCAGAGCATCTTATTTGTCTCTTGAGAAATTTATATGCAGGTCAAGAAGCAACAGTGAGAACTGAACATGGAATCACGGATTGGTTCAAAATTGAGAAAGGAGTTCGGCAAGGCTGTATACTGTCACCTTGCCTGTTTAACTTGTATGCGGAGCACATCATGAGAAAGGCGGGATTAGAGGAGTCACAAATTGGGATCAAGATTGCAGGGAGAAATATCAACAACCTCAGATATGCAGATGATACCACTGTAATGGCAGAAAGTGAAGAGGAACTAAAGAGCCTGTTGATGCGGGTGAAGGAGGAGAGTGCAAAAGTTGGCTTGAAACTCAACATCAAGAAAACAAAGATCATGGCAGCCGGCCCTCTCAATTCCTGGCAAATAGATGGGGAAGAAATAGAGATAGTGACAGATTTTATTTTCCTCGGCTCCAAGATCACTGCAGATGGGGACTGCAGCAAAGAAATTAAAAGACGCTTGCTCCTAGGGAGGAAAGCTATGGCAAATCTAGACAGCATCCTAAAAAGCAGAGACATCACCCTGACAACAAAAGTGCGTTTAGTCAAGGCTATGGTCTTCCCAGTTGCAATGTATGGCTGCGAAAGTTGGACTATAAGGAAGGCCGAGCGTCAAAGAATTGAGGCTTTTGATCTCTGGTGCTGGAGAAGACTCTTGCGAGTCCCTTGGACTGCAAGGCGAACAAACCGGTCAGTCCTAGAGGAGATCAGCCCTGACTGCTCTTTAGAAGGCCAGATCCTGAAGATGAAACTGAAATACTTTGGCCACCTCATGAGAAGGAAGGACTCCCTGGAGAAGAGCCTAATGCTGGGAGTGATCGAGGGCAAAAGAAGAAGGGGACGACAGAGAATGAGGTGGCTGGATGGAGTCACTGAAGCAGTAGGTGCAAACTTAAAAGGACTCCAGGGAATGGTAGAGGACAGGAAGGCCTGGAGGATCATTGTCCATGGGGTCGCGATGGGTCGGACATGACTTCGCACATAACAACAACAACAAAGGGGGAAAGGCCTAATGTCCCAGACAGTCTGAGGAGGGGCCACTGATCTTAGCTGACACCTGGCCTCAACCAAATTCCCAGGGCCCATATTGCAAGCTCTGCAGAACTGTGCAAGCTCAATTAGAGCCCAGGCCCTGGTCGAGTTCAGGAATACTTCTTGTGGGCCAGGGACCACCAACAGATTCATACCCACTGAATGCAAAGCCCTGCTAGGCAGTCCCTCAGATATTATATATTGATATTTTCTGGACAATATTATGGCAACAATGAGTTTTGTATAATAAGGTATCTCAGCTATGTAAAACCTATCATACATATCTTCGCACAAAAGTTCTGGAGAGAGCTTTTCTTTAGCTCTTCATTCTCTGAATCAACAAATATAAAAAGGGGTCAGGTACAAACAAGCTGGCCCCACCTTCAGCATATTCATGACTATCAACAGGGCTTGTATTTACAGGGAATTTATACCCATAACTTAAGTCTCCACAAATGGAAGTGCTGTTTTTAAAACATTCATGATCAAAGGGAGTGTGCACATATTTGTACATGTTTTCTGTATGTAGATACTGTGTTCACAAGCCAGACATCCATTGGCAAGGGCCAGGACCAGCACAATGGTGCTCATTTCTCCTCTGTGTTGATTCAATGTGAATACAGGTTATGTGTGGAGGACTAGAAAGTCCTATTCAGTTCCGTCATACTAAAAGGGCTAACTCTAGTGAGCTTACAGGGCTAACTCTAGTGAGATGTTTTAGTTAATGGAATAAAGTGCAAATGCTGCCAGGGGCTCATGGGAATTGTAGTCCATGAACATCTGGAGGACCAAAGATTGACTACCCCTGGAATAACGAACACAATGGCACTTTTTTTAACCCATCAAGAAGCTGACCCTCTTCTGGTACATCACTTGGGTATGTGTCAGAGTGCAGGAGGGGAGTGAATGTGGTACCTGTGCCTGGGAGCTGAGTTACACTCTGGTCCAAGTGATAGAAAGTCAGGTGCATGCTCTACCATGGAGTGGAATGAATGTGGCATCTTTGTCTCAGAACTGACCTACACTATGGCCCAAGTGGCGGGAAGCCAGGTTCTCACTGTGCCCCGGCCCTACCACACACACTGCTCTCGTGGACTATGGGGCTGGTGGCAGGAGACTGGGCACGGCTGTGAGACTCCTGCTTGGATATGGCTATGTGTACTGCAGATATCTCAATCATAGTTGCGTCCCATTGGAGGTCTCCCAGAAATGGGCTGGAGGCTGGGGCATGTCTCAGAGAGGCTGCTGCAGACGTAATGCAGTGTTGTGACCTCAATGGCCTCAGGACTATGGCACAGCTTCAGGCACACCCAGGACAGTAAGAGGACAGCGCATGTTTCCACATAATCTGTGACAATCTGATTCTCACAAAAAAATTAATTTCCGTGACAGCAGTGCTTTTGTATATTATGGATGAAATGGGTGCCAATCACAGCAAAACAAGTTTTTAAGCCTCCTGTTCTATAAAGATGTATAAATTGAGCTTGTTACAGGTATAGAAGCATTCTCTGATATTTCATCTGATTACTAAAGTTTCAGCATTTGCAAATGCAATATAACTTGTAAAAGCCAGGAAACAGAATCACAGACCTCTCCATTACAATCCACTGCATTGATTCCTGCATACAAAGGAATAAAACTGCTGGCTAGTAGAGCCTACAGAAGAAGGGCACAAAAACAATCAAACATACAAAGAGCTTCATGCTTTCATTAATAGATTATTCATTTTAACCCATTTTCAAATATGCACTTCTAATTGGCCACGCTAAACATTTTTGACAGTAAGATCCTCATATACTGCTATACCATCTTCCCTCTACAACTTTGACAGACCATGTTGGGTAATTATATGTGTTAATTATGTTGACTTAGCCTACCAGTTCTGGCCTGGATCTCATTTTTTGATATAATATATTAAGAAATATGTGTCTCGTGAATCTGTTGCCTCTCAAGAAAAGGTCAGATCTATAACCCCAGTTACTTGCCTTGTCTAATGAACAATGGCCCTCTGGACATCTTGTTTCATCTTCAGTCATTTGAAAATGTGTCTTTTTAGCACTAGATAATAAATAAGGCCTTAAAACAGCTCTTGAATATAGCTTAATTTTCAGCAAAATTCTTTTCTGAAAATAATACATTGGATGGTTTAAACCACTTCAAGGAAAGCCATAGGAACCAGTGACATACCTAGCCTATTTGGCTCCCAGAGGAGATAATATTTTAACAATTCCTCTATTTTTTTGTTTTTATTTTTTGCCATCAAGTCACAGCTGACTAATGGCGACCCTATAGGGTTTTCAAGACAAGAGACATTTGCCTACCTCTGCTTGGCTCTGCTTAGCTTCTGAAATATGAATAAATCAGGTTAGTATTTGAACCTGGATTTCCCAGATGCTTTCCTTACACCTTAACCACTACACCAAACTGGCAGGTGTAACTCAAAAGGGAATGAAACTAGGAAATTCAAAATAGGCCACAAGTTTCAGGATGATTCTGGGAGTTTTATCACCAAAACGGAAAGGGATTGGAAAATCCTGGCCTAAATGAGACAAACTACTACCACCCAGTGCTATTAGGAATTGAAGGTAAGGGTCTCTGTAGCAAAAATAACTCAGAAAATGATGCTACATGTTTAAAAACCGTCCAATAACCTCAGAATAATGGAAGTTACAATGCCAATAATGAAGCAAGGAACCTGGAACACTCTGATCCAGGTTATCTTCATGATAGACAACATGGAATAAGAGATCTTTTAAGCAACCTGCCATGTTTCACTAATATTCAGATCCCCAACCTACAATGAACACATTTTCAACCAGATCTCCTACACAAGGCAGTTGTGTGGGTAAAATGGAAGATAAGAGAACAGTGCAGCTTTGGGCCCCCACTGGGGGAAAATACTGGGTATAATCTGTGTTATAAATCTATTTTAATAATATTTTTAAACTATATAATTTGTCATATAACAACACATCTTTTACAAAGGGCTATCAGATTTTCCACCAGCACAATAATGATTAATAATCCAGTGCCTGAACTGGGTGTTATAACTTCTGTTCCACATGTATATTGACTAAAACAGATAAATGCTTCATTATCATGTATGTAAGGGATGGAGGAAGCAGGAATAGGGTTGTCATATCCAGATTAGGAAAGTCCTGGAGACAGAGCCTGGGAAGGACATGGATCTCCGTGGAGTACGATGTCATAGAATCCACCCTCTTCAGGGCAACTAATCTCTAATCTGGAAATAAACTGTAATTCCAGGAGACCCCCAGGTCCCACATGGAGGCTAACATCCCTAGGGAAAAATATCATTGTATTACTTTGTTAGAATATGGAGAAATATTAACTGTTCTCCCCACTTCTGTTCATAATATTAATGGTTTGCCACTATACTATTTTAAGTACATTCTTCACTATGCAGAATAGGGATGAAAAGGTCTTCAGACCAAGAAGTGAAAATAAAGCGGGCAGTAAAGAAAAATTAAGTGAAGGGAGATGGAAATTAATGAGAAACATGTGGTAAAGAGAGAAATCAAAAAAGGGAAATGTTATCTTATCTTGCTGCACACCATAATGGGACAGGATAAAAGCCAGAATTACCTGGAATAGGCTGGAATGGGCATTAAACAAACAAGAATACTGCAAAAAACAGTGGGATGAATTACATGCATTTGAGAATAATATTTTAGAAATTAAAAAGTTGAACTCTTACCCCTTTATTAACCTGTTCTGGGCCAAAATGCTGCTGGAACAGACAAGAATACCACAAAAAAAAAAAAAAACAGTGGGATGAATTATAGACAGGAAAAAGGTGAGGAATGGCTGGAGGTGCGATTATTTTTAGCACTATGCCATTATGCTGGCATAACGCTATTTTTTAGATGTGTGGAAATGCCCATGGTAACAACTACCCATCACTGCACTGAAAACCTCTGTTCAGTATGAAATGCAGCAACTGTGGAATACTTCTTCCCTTTTCCCCCATTCTGGAGGCATTTTGGCCTGAAAAGGGTTAATCTATGCACAATATTTCTGTGTTTTTATTTCCAAAATATTGTTCTGGCACGCCTTAAACACATCCCACTGCTTTTTGAGGTACTATTATTTGTTTAATGCCCATTCCAGCCAGTTCCATAATGATTTTTTAAAACTTTATTTACATTCGACTGCATTATCAGGGCTCACAGACTGGATCGCTGAGCCGAGTTCAAGAAGCCTATTATTTGAAAAGTGTGGGTTAGAAGATAGTTTACATAATCTTTTATGGCTCACACAAAAGGTCAAGAAAAAAACGGACCTAAATCCTTGGGCCCTTATGCTAATAAGTATCAGGAATAAATAACTGAAAATTCATCTTTGTTTAAATCTCCAATTGAGGCCTATTATGACAAAGCACAACAGAAGAGAATAGGTTCTTTAGAACTGCTGATGGCAACGGGAAAAGTCACTCAACAAAGACGGGATAAATATTCGATGGCTTGAATATCATCAGATCACAGCTAGGTTTAAGGCAGAATTTAAAGAGCAAATAGACATTGTTCTTGTCCTACTCAAGTTTGAAAATATATTCCATTCTAAACCTCATTTACAAGGGCAAATTTATAAGCTGTTGTTAAAATATGAAACCGAACATAAAAAATTGTATGAACAAATGGATGCAGAATTTGAAACAAAACATTCCATTAGACGAGTGGGAATTATTGTCGGGCAAAATACTAAAACATACAAAATGTCAGCTATTAAGAGAAAATTGGTACAAAGTGTTTTATAGATTGTATGTTACACCCAAATTAATTAGCAAAATGTCTAAAGAAAGTGATAATAAATGTTGGAGACATAAGGATCAGGTTGGATCTTTTTATCATATGTGGTGGTCATGTAAAATAATTATAAAGGTTTGTGTATGTGATCAACAGACCACGAGAACCCTGACCACAGCAGCACCATGGGAGCCACCCAGTTCCACCCCTGGGAACATGGGTCCCCTTGCTGCTGAGTCCCATCCAAGGGAGGTGTACCCACCTGGGGTGCCAAAGAGAGGCGCAAGCCTCCAGTGCACCCACCCCAGGCCACCTGGCCCTGCAAGCCATTTGCCTTCCCCCGCTGGGTTGGCCCTGCTCGCAGCCAGCCACCCCTTATGGGGGCCCCTAACCATGGGGAGTTAGATGCCCTCAAATGAACTCCCCCCAAAACAGGCTCTATCCCATGCCGAAACCTTCCCCCCAGCTGTGATGAATTCATACAAGAAAGCCTGCCACCCCAGGCCAACATAACTGTTTCTGAAATAATTCAACACAACCAGTACATAACAGGGTGGGTGGGTGGGAAGCTTCTCCGCTCGGTTGCTGCGGGGGAAGAGAGAGCTGGGCTCCTGCACATGGCATCCTTATAAGGGCACCAGGAGCCTGCCCCTCTCTCCTCTGCGTGTCGCTTTGCGTGCCACGCTTGCCTGCCCAGCTGCTGGAGCAACACCGGAAGCGTGTCTCCTTTGCGCCCACTACTCTGCAGCGTCAATGGGCGGGCTCCAGGTAAGTCTGTGCCGCATTTATTTTAGAAAAGATGTTAAATATTAAATTTTCGATGTATCATGACTGCTATTAAGTAATACCAGTTAATATTCCTCGGAAGGCTGTTTTTTCCATGCAATCACAGCGAGAAGAATAATTATAGCTAATAACTAAGAAAGAACAGGATTCACCAAAAGTAACAGAATGGCTAGATAAACTAGAATTATCTAATACTACACTCAATATGCTAGCAAATTTGGAAAACTCAACAATGGCCACAGGATTGGAAAAGGTCAGTTTACATTCCAATCCCAAAGAAGGGCAATGACAAAGAATGTTCAAACTACCGCACCATTGCACTAATTTCTCATGCTAGCAAAGTTATTCTCAAAATCCTACAAGCTAGGCTCCAACAATATGTGGACCGAGAACTACCAGAAGTACAGGCAGGATTTCGAAGAGGCAGAGGAACTAGAGATCAAATAGCTAACATACGCTGGATCATGGAGAAAGCTAGGGAGTTCCAGAAGAACATCTACTTCTGCTTCATTGACTATGCTAAAGCCTTTGATTGTGTGGAGCACAACAAATTGTGGCAAGTTCTTAAAGAGATGGGAATACCAGAGCATCTTATTTGTCTCTTGAGAAACTTATATGCAGGTCAAGAAGCAACAGTGAAAACCGGGCATGGAAACACTGATTGGTTCAAAATTGAGAAAGGGGTTCGGCAAGGCTGTATACTGTCTCCTTGCCTATTTAACTTGTATGCGGAGCACATCATGAGAAAGGCGGGATTAGAGGAGTCACAAATTGGGATCAAGATTGCAGGGAGAAATATCAACAACCTCAGATATGCAGATGATACCACTCTAATGGCAGAAAGCAAAGAGGAACTAAAGAGCCTGTTTATGCGGGTGAAGGAGGAGAGTGCAAAAGTTGGCTTGAAACTCAACATCAAGAAAACGAAGATCATGGCATCCAGCCCTCTCAAATCCTGGCAAATAGATGGGGAAGAATTTGAGGTAGTGACAGATTTTATTTTCCTGGGCTCCAAGATCACTGCAGATGGGGACTGCAGCAAAGAAATTAAAAGATACTTGCTCCTGGGGAGGAAAGCTATGGCAAATCTAAGCAGCATCCTAAAAAGTAGAGACATCACCCTGACAACAAAAGTGTGTTTAGTCAAGGCTATGGTATTCCCAGTTGCAATGCATGGCTGTGAAAGTTGGACCATAAAGAAGGCCGAGCGTCAAAGAATTGAGGCTTTTGAACTCGAACAAACCGGTCAGTCCTATAGGAGATCAGCCCTGCCTGCTCCCTAGACGGCCAGATCCTGAAGATGAAACTAAAATACTTTGGCCACCTCATGAGAAGGAAGGACTTTCTGGAGAAGAGTCTAATGCTGGGAGCAATTGAGGGCAAAAGAAGAAGGGAACGACAGAGAATGAGGTGGCTGGATGGAGTCACTGAAGCAGTAGGTGCAAACTTAAATGGACTCCGGGGAATGGTAGAGGACAGGAAGGCCTAGAAGATCATTGTCCATGAGGTTGCGATGGGTTGGACACAACTTCGCACCTAACAACAACAACAATCTAATACTAGAGGTAAAGCCCATTGCACCCAAGGAAATAATGGACACACCTGCACTGTGGCCTTCCTGGGGGCTAGCAACATGGCAAAAGCATAGATCATAAGAGGGAGGGGGAGAGAGATAGCAAGAGAGGAGAAAAAAAAGAAAAACAGACAGAATGCAGAGGCCAAGCTGGGTCCCATGCTGGGAAGCTGGGCCCCAGAGAGGTTGAGGGATGTGAATCTCCAGTTGGGATCTGCTGGAATTGCAGGTTATTTCCAGGCTGCAGAGATCAGTCTCCCTGTAGAAAAAGACTACTCCTTTCCTTCAATGAAAATATTGAATTAATAGCAAACTTTGCTAGAGGGACTGAAAACCTTTCAGTCTGTACATTCTTCAGTTCAGTTGAATATCAAAGTAAATAAAAAACAGTTGTATGCTATCTGTTTTGAACAAAGGTAGATTCTCTTGTAACAATCTAAATCCTCCTGCTCATGATTTAGTATGATGTATCCTTTTCTTTGTGGACAGAGAGCAGGAAAGAAATATGGCTAGGCTTCACATACATTTCCTATTGATCCTGACACAGTTTTCAGATCAATGAGTCATTGCACCATACCTGTGATCCAAACAGGGATGCACAATGCCATCAACCAAAAATAAATAAATACAACCAGATAGTTCAAAGGAACCTGGCCAAAAACTTTGATGTTGATGCAAATCTGTACTGACAGTTCAGGTGGAAGCCCCTTCACCACATGGCTCTCCTTGACCAGACTGAAATGATGACTTCCTACAACTCTTTATTCCTTTTATTCTGCCTAATATATGAACCTCTGCCTTGGCATATGGTCTGGGGGGGAAATGTCCTGTTTACTTACACATGCATGCATAAAATGGACAAGGAACTATTATTTCTCAAGGAATAAAAAAGGCCCCTAGTTATAAAGGTTCACAGAAATATTAGGTGATTCTGTTTGCAATTTAAACATATCAGCAGTCCTTCTACAGTAACACAGTTGTTCGGGTGAATAAAACTAAGAGTGCTCAGGCCACAGTTAATAAAATCCAAATTCTTGGACCCTGGAGACACTCATGCATTTTCATTTATAGAAGTGATATGCGAGTCTCCCACCTTAACAAGATCCTCCCTGGAGGCAAAATTTGAAAGCAAATGATTTCTTCCATTTTTAGCACTAGTGACTGATATAAAGAGGCGATTTTCTGCTATCTCATGAGCATTGGGAGGGAGAATTGAATCAATGCTGCCCCTACAGAAAAAGAGAACGATAAACATTAGTCAGCCTTAATAATTTAACAACTTCTCAATAATTTAGGAGGGAAAGAATGCTCCATCTTCTCACCCTCATTGCGAAGAGCCATCCATACAGAATCTCCTCAGCAGCATTTATTGGAATTTTTACCCAAAATTAATTTCAAGAGAGTACTTACCAAAACTTACCTAAGTTTTGTCATAAGATCATAGCCTGGTGTTAGTGCTCCCAAATATTGTTTCCTAGTTTCTTCTGCAAACGAATGCGTAAATTTTACACATTCCTGGAATGTATACATACATGCAGAAATGTTTATCTCAGCTAGACACATGCTTGTTTAAAATATGTTAAAATGATTACTTGTAAATTGGGGGCGGGGGGATAAGTCACAGAAATATCATACCCATCCCTGACCTTCTGCTGTCAAGATAAATCTCCCTGTCTACTGTGCATCTGAAGAAGTGGACTGCGGCTTCCTGACAGAATAAATCTTTTGGCTTTAATGGTGTCAAAAGACTCTCTGGATGCAGCAGACTAACACAGCTATATACTTAATTGCCTCCCTTGTGCACTCTGAGACACCTAATGGCCAATGCATGTTCCTGTTTTAGCCACTGCCTAGTCACTAACAGAACTGGAATAAAATCAGAATAAAAAGGAAAATATGAGAACTGAAACAACTGACAAAAGGGATTTGTTTAAACTCCCCTCCTCTATCATTACTTGCAACTTACAGAGTAGTAGGGATGCTTGAATAGCCATCTGTGAGGCCCACATTCTGTTTATCAGCAGCACACAGGGAGCTGATTTTTCAGTGCTCGGTTTGACTGTTTATCGACCCATTCATGGCTGATTGGCTTTTTGCTTCACTGTGCAATATGGAGCAACTGGCTTTCCATGCATTCTCCTTCTCACACAGGCCTTTTAAGTTCTACTACTCTCTTGTTCTTGCTGAGCAACTACTGCACTAAGCAGCCAGTTGTTTAAATAGACCAATCAGTCACAAATCCTGTAAATCAGTCATAAATAAATGCTGTGTTTACATAAAATCCAACCCTTTGGTGTTCATCTAAGGAGCCGCTAATGATGTCCAAAGGGCTGCTAATCAATTTAAATCACCAGTGACACTGCACATGGGCAGATCTGAAAAACCTGATACAAGTCTATCTGAGACACTCATGACAGTCATTCAGCAGTGAATCATATTTCTAGAGAAATTTTCAGCATCCCCATACCGAATGCACTTATTAAGAAACTACAACCACCATATGGATTAGAAGTCTATCTATAAACAAAACCTTACAGAAATGGCCCAGTAGCACCTTTTTCAGAATACCAACCTTTTATAACGAGCTCACATTTCTTGGCTGTGGCCCAGAAGTGTTTTGGCACAGGGATTTCCCAGTGTTTTCTGTAAGTGTCTTATATGTGTACTTTCATAAATACTTCCTATTACATACACAAAATATTTCCCACTGATAAACACAACAGGAAGCCCTGTTTCTTGGGGCTTTGCATACATATATTGCAGCTGGCCATTACATGTAGAACAGAATCAGCTATGCCTACCTTGACTAGAGTAAACCCAACAAAGAACAAAGACTTCTCACATTGTAAAATCTGTAGGAATGGAATATACGGGACAAAGTATTTCCAATGAGTGGGCCCATTTGCTTCATCATCATACAGTTCTGCCATTAGGTCTTTCACAATAGACTTTCTTAAAAGTAATCCTAATAATATTCTTACTTATAAGAATCACTATTTTTACACCTAAAATTCTACATAATGAAAGCACAGAAGCTGAGCAGACCCTTCACAAGCAATGAAACCCTAGAATATATTGAAAGAACCATGCCGGTTTAAATCACAGGAAACTGTGGGTGGCAATTTTCAGTTATTTTTAATGTCACAGGCTAGAAGTTGTAATTTACTAAGACTGCTTTAATGCTCATAAAAATGCAAAATCAGCTTAAACAGCTGCAGATAGCATATGGGCAATATCTACAGCACTGAAATTTAAGAGAAAATATTAGATGAACAAGATTGATTCCTATCCAGTGACTTACAAAGGCTTTTGGTGTGTGTGGGTTGAAGAATGCTATTGATAGTGATACTAGGAGGAAACAACACACTGGGATCAACTGTGCTAGACTGGAGGTTTTTTTAGCATCAAATGAGAGATGATGTTTGATTAGAACTACACTGGAAGAACTAGGATTCAGTTCAGTCGGCAGGAACTAATGGAAAAGAACATTGCTGGGTAGTATCTTAAACAAGATGACAATTATTCTGAATTGTCTAGTCATAAAAGTTGTTAGCGTTCAAAGCTATACTGCAGTACATAGTTAATCAGGGATGATCTTGTAATCAGCAAGTTCTATTTCTGAAGGGGAAATTTTTATTCCACAACTGTAGACAATTATTTCCACCTCAACTTCTGTCCAACTTGATCATATTTATGTTCTTACAAGAAAAAATGGGAAGGAAAGTTTAAGAATTAAAACAGTGTATAGTCATCCCTTTATAAGTAAAGAACCATGGTTGGCTATGTACCTGCTTAATTTGCAGTTCTTAAAGGCAAGGATATCAAAGTCAGAATTGCCCAAAATATTCAAGAGTATAGCACCTGTGAATGAAAACTGCATGTCAAATGGTCATAGCTGGAGGTCTAAAGCAGTAGACCCCAACCTTTTTATCACCGGGGACCAGTCAACGCTTGACAATTTTACTGAGGCTCAGGGAGTGGTAGTCTTTTGCTGAGGAACGTCACTGCCACCGCTTGAGCCCCTGCTCCACTTGCTTTTCTGCCGGTGCCCCTGACTTCCCGCTGCCCAATGGGGGGTGCTGCCAGCAGCAGCTGCGCAGTGTCACGCCGAAGGGGAGCCCCAGTCATAGCGGCTGCTGGAGAGCACCAAAGATGAGCTGGCGGCAGAGTGGCAGGGCAGCTCACGAGGCCACAGCCGGGGAGGAGGATGAGAAGGAACCGCGGCCCGGTACCGACTGATCTACAGACCGGTACCGGTCTCCGAACTGGGGGTTGGGGACCACTGGAGAAAGAGGCCATACAATTCCTTTCTCAAGAAGAGTCAATGCAGCATGGGCAGATCCTGCCATCTCATGGCCAGTTAACCATGAGGAAGCCCCATCAAAGGTCACTCCCAAATTCCTGGCAGTGTGAGCAGCCCAAACAGTGGGGAGATGTGCTGACTCATCGGTTTCCTTACTAGTGAGACATGTTATAGCTGCCCAGCCAGATTTTCCTAGGGAATTACTAGACTCCTTGGTGGGTTATGCATTCATGGTTTTGAGGAGTCTCAAATATACAATATTATTAGACAGAGATACAGACCATCGAATTAGGAATCAGTCGGACTTGTTCCCCCCGCTTTTTCGGCCTGACTTCCAATACAGGTCAGGGAGCTACTTATATGCAAAGTCTTATTAACCTGCTCTATCATCATGCTTTTATGCTTGCTTCATCATGATATGTTTGCTAGATTAAGCATCTTCCCCTCAGCTATTCTAGCAGGCAGATATAGCAATGTACCGATTGGGAACAGATTTTGTAAATTTTGCCAATTAGAGCCTGATTCAGTGCCACATATTTTACTTTATTGCCCATTGCATTCTATGCTTAGACAATGACTTATTGTTCCTATTATTGTGGACCTTTCTGGCTCTATGGACAGAATCATTAGACATTTGTTAGCTGTGGCCAAATTCTTGGCTACTGTGAAACAAAGGGGCAGTTGCCCAGGCAAGAATCAGTTCTAGACTAGGGGCATCTACAGTAGGTGGAAATTACTGATTGCTGGTCATTCTGGAGGAATCTATTGTTGGTTGCTGCTTTTTTTTAATATAGACTATGCAATTTTTATCAATTAATTATGAATTATCCCTATTTTCATGATGTTTTTATATGCCATTAAAGGTTTTTTGAAATTTGAAATTTGAATGTGGAACTACTGGACTCCTTAGTGGGTTATGCATTCACAGTTTTTAATTGTCGTCAGATCACTGATGCTGTTAAATAGCCCCTTTTAAAAACGCACTTGAGAGAGCTTTCCTCAAGTGGGAGAGTACTTCATCCATTGTTCTCGGAGCTCATTGGTAGGCTGTAGTCAGCAGCAATATCACCTGACCGACAAATACTGCTGGCAGAGCCTCATGGGAATTGTAGTTCATGGGCTTTCCATTCAGCCATTGGTATAAAGCAGCTTGGGGAGGAGACAAAAAACACAATAACATTTATGCACACCAGAAGCAGTGTCCCTGGAAGCAACTTAAAGGAAAGAATCCTGGCATAGCAAGCTTATAATACTGCAAGGAAATGATGCAGAAAATGCCATGAAGGGTAAGTGCAATTCATAAACAAAAATTCTCTGATGGCTTTTCCATGGTGAAACCACTGCCACATGCAGAATCAAAAAATGAAACGTCTTTTTTGCAGACTTTTTTTGAGTTTTCCTGTTGAGCATAACCGACCCTTGTCAACTAATATGCATACTTTCCAGCTTGAATGATAAAGTAATTCAGTGAAAATGATAAACTGTGTGAACAAGTGTCAGATATCTCTACCAGCATGATCTACCTCTCCATGTATAATCTTGCAGAATGCTAACCACAAGATATTCACAAGTTTTCCAATAAATCTGAAACATGCTTTGCACAAATCTGTCTTTTCAACATTACATTTATCTCTGGAACAAGCCAACAAAAGCTCTGATTCTGTGTCTATCAACTGCCACAGACAATATCAAAAATAATAGATTTAAAGTTAATTTTTCAAATAAAATTACAAGTATTTTCCCAATTACCTCTATGTTTTCGGGCACTGTCAAAAGAAGGGTGGCAATCAAAGCTCCTGCAGAAGCACCGGCAAAGGCTTTCACAGAATTCAGTAACTTCTTACCATGTCTGCAGAGAGCAGTTGCTGCCCCCAAGTGGTAGATCCCCAGAAACCCACAGGCTGCAAATGACAAGTTGAGATGCTTCATTTTGGCTGTGAAAAGAAAGGCTGCCATCATGGAATGTGTCATTTCCCCCCCCCCCCTTTCAACATGCTCTCCCTTGTGACATATATAACAAAAGCTTAAGCTCATCAGGTTTGATTTTGACATGCCTAAATAATTGGAGAGGAATAAATGCAAAACTTTTCATGTCAGGCTAAGTTCCGGTGAAATGTGAGCAAAAATTCCCATTTCTATCAATTAACTTAAGCACACCTTTACTTTCATCTATTTTTTTTAAATCTCAAAATGAATTAAATTATTATTGGCATCACCTACAAATTGGCTGCTTATTCAAGCAAGTTGTTGTTGTTTAAGAAACAATTCTGGATAATTTTCCAAAGTCATTTTTGATAGACATTTGCAGAGCCTAACAAATGGTCTAGCAAACATTTCTGTCCATCAAATTTCATTCTGCTGAGGAACCTTAGGGTGGCATGCACGTTTTCCCTCCTTCCGTTTTATCCTTGTAATACCCCTATGACATATCTTAGACTGAGAGGGAGTGACTCACCCAAGACTATCCAGTTTCTTTTATGAGCCAGTATTTTAACCCACATCTGAGTCCTAATCACTACATCTGAACAGTATTTTCCCTTCTAATGTGAATGTTGAACATAAAGTCCCTGACTTCCTTCTCATGACCCACAGGCCAATCATTTCATTTAATACAAACAATCTAGCACCTTACACAGTCAAAGTAATAATGGCCTTCACATTTAGAGGCATGTAGAGGTTTGTATCAAGAAAGAACATGAAACAGAATAAGATAGTACAAGCAAAAGGCCCGCAAGGACTTGCTGGGTGTATCTCATTTTCCCCCTCCCCCACTATTTCCTTTTTCCCATGACTTTTTCCTGCTTCCTTCTGTCCTTCCCACCCACCAACTAATAACTTCATGTACCACCTCTGGCCCTCAATTTTCCCTCACTCTGGCAGATTCTCCCTCAGAAAATTCTATGAGGTTCCAGTTACTAGGCCTTTCCAGCTTACAGCATTTTCTTTTGCTTCATTTTATCCTTACAGGAATCCTTGCAGGCTTCCATAGTAGAATGGGAATTCTAGGTCTCCCAAATCTCAATACAGATCTCTCATCACTACTTTGGCATCTGTGAAGTGACTGTTGTTGAATAGTAGCAAGTAGCTGGGCCGGAGTTAGTCAAGCAAGCTGCCAGGCCTGCCCCTCTGAGTCCTCTGTCAAAGGCCAAAGCCACTCTGGAAAGGGCCCTGCTCCCTCACCCTACCTTTTACTGAGAGAAAACCAAAGCTGTCAGAGGTTACTTAGCAAGCCACTGAAGGCATTCATTTCAGAAAGGTACAGGATGCTATTTGAAAGGGGGATTAAACCCATCCCTTTCTAAGATTTCATATTATTTTTTTCTGTAAAACTGTGGCCTTTGTCAGGTTTGTAGAAATATCAGTCTTGTCTGTTTATGGCTCCAGTCTCTGCAAATAAGTATCCATAGATTTGGCCACGCTGAGAATTAGGTATAATGACAAAGCGTTTTCCAAAAAAGTATGTACGAAAAGCATGCAGTTTTGTGATGCCATTGCATCTGCTTGTATACTACATTATCACATAAGACTTGGAATTGTAACAGTGATGAATAGACAACAGATCTCGGTGGGAAACAGACAGTGAGATTATAGGCCAGAACTAGTAATTGCAGCTGACACATGATTCGCCACCGAAAGCTGTAGACCTGTGTGTTCTCATCTAATTCTCAGTAACACTTAGCAATGCCAAGTGTGTGACATGATGTCATTATATTGTGAAATTCCTATAAGCAGCAGCCCATTAAGTGGAAATTTTCAATACAATGTTTTCACATCACACATTCTGCATTACTAAACATTACAAGGAGGAACAGGATAGTGCAGGGCTGTTGCTTTCACAGTGGCTGAACCATACAGTTGAAAGCACAAGTTTGAAACATGGTTCAACTTCAAACCCTGAAACCACAACATCATGAGGTCAGGCAATTACAAAATATTTAGAAGTAATAATGCTACATCAATGGCATTGGATGAGTTTTATTAGCCAATAGATGGCTTGACTGTTTTAACATTTTATTATTATATTATATTACTAGCTTCAAAGCCTATTCCTAAGAATGGGCCTTGAAATGGCCTCGTCCCCTGGCCCCCAGCCAGGAA
The DNA here is from genome assembly GCF_049243985.1 of Paroedura picta. Classification (NCBI taxonomy): domain Eukaryota; kingdom Metazoa; phylum Chordata; class Lepidosauria; order Squamata; family Gekkonidae; genus Paroedura; species Paroedura picta. The sequence goes on along the minus strand of NC_135374.1, from coordinate 80,450,736 downwards.
GCTTAAGGTGGCTTTAGGCCGCAGCTCGCAGCCGGATCAAGTGGGGTGGGCGGGGGCTGGCCAGCTCATTAGCAGGCCCGGGACTGAGCTCCTTAGCAGGCAGTCAGCAGGCCGGGAGGCTCTTGTTAGCAGGCCCTCGTTAGTAAGCCCTCAACCACGACACTTTGCCCAGGGCCCTCTCCCCTTACCTGCTGCTGGCTCCAGGCACTGAGGCATGTCTGAGAGCAAAGAGGCTAGAGTCCAGGGATGGAGGACAGGAGCTGCAGGGGCAGGGCCAACCTGATTGGCCCTATTCCAACTTGGACAGCCGGACATGTCCCACCCCCCAAGCTGTTTCACAAATATATAGTGGAACCATAGGTAAGGATATCATATTATATTATTTCATATTATATTAAACTCATATTGTAATTGTGTTGCATTCTTATGAATTCAATTGTAATATATATGACTAACTTCAAAGTCCATTCCTAAGAATGGGCCTTGAAGGGTGCCCTCCCCTGGCCCCTTGCCAGGAAGCTTAAGGTGGCTTTGGGCAGCAGCTCACAGCCATATCAAGTAAGGCCAGATCAATTGGGGCGGGCGGGGGCTGGGCAGCTCGTTAGCAGGGCCGACAGAGCTCCTTGGCAGTCAGCTAGTCAGCTCCTTAGCAATGAGTAGTCAGCAGGCCGGGAGGCCCTCATCAGCAGGCCCTCTAGCATGATCCTTTGCCCAGGGCCTCTCCCCTTACCTGCTGCTGGCTCTAGGCACTGAAGCATCTGAGAGCAAAGAGGCTAGAGTCCAGGGATGGAGGGCAGGAGCTGCATGGGCAGGGCCAATCAGAGCAAAGCTGGCTGCACCCTGATTGTCCCTATTCCAACTTGGATAGCCGGACATGTCCCATCCCCTAGGCTGTTTCATAAATATATAGAGGAACAACAATGGATAAGGATGAAATGTTAGAAACCACATAGAGGCGGGGGGGGGGGGATAAATCACTTAATAAAATATATAAATGTTTAGCCCACATGCAAGAAGATACTTTCAGGCTAAAACATTTAAAACAGTCTCACAAATGTACAGGTGGTTAGCAAAGGTGCTCAAACACCATCATAAATGATGAGCATTGCTGAGGTGTGAAAAAATATAAAAGCTCTTGGAATTTTCAAATATTCACTAAGACTGTGATGATGTTCTGCCTGTTTTGTTTTTTCTTTTTACACCCCCCCCCCAGAGTATGCTTCAGTTGGCTACATCAAACGTGATCCCCAGCCTCAAAGATGTACGGCAGACCCTTGCCCCTGCCTTGTGGAATGAATTCCTAGAGAACAACAGGGCCCTGACAAAACTGGTACAGTTCTGCAGGTCCTTTATGATGTAGCTCTTTAGCCAGGCTTATGGTTACAAATGGAAAATCTAAACATCATGTGGGCTTCCCCTGCCACCATGCTATCCTCTCTTGGTTCCCCTCCTAGGGGTAGGACTCATCAGAAAACTGTCTTGGTATATATGCCAAGAGAACAGGTCTGAGTTGTCCATTTAACTTAAATGGATTGTAGAAGTTATTTTATTGAATTTTAAATTTATATTTATTTTATGTGTTTACTATGTTTTGCTATTTTTTATTTGATACCTCCTGAGATGGCTGGATCAAGAGGGGTGGGCTATAAATAAAAATAAAAATAAACACATCTCAGTTTGTTGAGACAGAATGAACTCTGCAGGAACCTCATTCACAGCAAGTAATGCATGCTCATTTTGAATGTGGCCTGGACAAAAAAACCTGAATTTCTGAAAAGCACAGCTTTTCTCCCCATCTTTCTTGGATGGGATATTACCAAGGAAGACCTGGATTGCTATGTATAGGAAGGCAATAGCAAACCATCTCTGCTCGTTTCTTTCCTTGAAAATCCCATGAGGGGACTTGACAACAAACTGTTTTTTTTCCTGTGTGCTTAAAAAGAAACCATTTATAACTGGATCTTCTCTTGTTGAGACACTGTGACTCCTCCCCCCCCCCCATGAACTTCCACACAGTACCAAAGAAAAGTAATCTCAGCAAGCAAAGAAAACTTCCCATACTTAATAAAATTGGTGGTGGCAGTAATGCCTGACATACAGAAGAGGAGCTGTCCCTAAGGATTGTTGGGGGGTCTATGCTTAAAGCCCATTTAACTTATGCAAAGACAACCAGACTCAAGATCTCCCTCTCTCCCCCTTCATCTTTTCGCTTCCATTCTTCTGTCACATGATCCTCTTATGCATTTGGCCCAAATACACAATAAAATAATCTGAGTGTAAGAAGAAAGGCTCCGTCTGCCATCTCTTACTCCTAACCTAACAAACCTGCTGCCTTAAATGAAACACCCAGTTTAAATAAGCACTCCCAGTTTGGGCAGCAAAATATACAACAGCCACAGAGATTTGCTAAAGAAGTCCCAAAGCTTCTTTACTAGCTTAAAAGGGATATTGATAACCTGGACAGAGTGAAATCAGAACCAGAATTTATTGAGCAGAATAACACAAGCAACCATTGAACCACTCAGAAGAATGATGAAGCTCAAGAAGTCAAAATAATATAAAACATATAAAAATAATAACATACAAGAATTCCTTCATTAAGAGCCAAATGTTACAAATAGTCACACAGTATGCAATATTTTCCATTCAAAAAGGTACAAAAGAGGAAGAACAAAGGATCGCTATAGCTCCTGCTTTATCTTATCTGTGTAATCTAGGCAAAGCCTCAATCCCCAAGGCAGAAGTTTGAATATGCAGGTTGTAAATAATCCAAAGTAATGCAATTGGGAAGATAAGTAAAGACATTTTTATGCCTACTGAGTACATGCCTCAAAGCAACTGACTTAGAGTCAGTCAAAGTAAACTTTGGGGACACTTTCTAGCACCAGTTACAGAGCTAGATAATACTCAATTTAAAAATTTATTTCCCTTCAGGGTTTAGAAAAAGGGTGGGGTAACAGGAACTAGCTGGCATCACCACACTGACTGAAGTGAAAATAAATGAGCTTCAAGGCTCTGGAAACATTTTTTTTTAAGAAAAGGTGAGAGAATGGAAGTTATATGGAAGTACCTTGGTGGCCTCATTGAGCTGGGGTTTAGGAAGGAACCAACACTAGATCAAACTAACTCAAGAACCCCTAAGAAAAGGGGTAAATAACTATGACAGCGGAATAATATGGTAGAAATCTTTCATTGCTAGGAGATCTGATTTACTACTGAGAAGTCTTGAGAATGATCAAATAGTTCGCTCACAGAATCATAGAACCATAGAGTTGGAAGGGGCCATACAGGCCATCTAGTCCAACCCCCTGCTCAACGCAGGATCAGCCCAAAGCATCCTAAAGCAGGGTTTCTCAACCAGGGTTCCATGAGGGCTCTGAAAGGGTTTCCCAAATGGATAGCAATTTTAATATATTTTTTATATTTGTTAAACTTTTATCAACTGATATGACCATATATAGTCATGTTGACCTACCCCCCCCAAAAAAAATGCCCAATGATGGACTTGGAGTGGGGAAGGGGAGAGGCCCAAGATGGGCATGTACACAGCTATGCTTTTCAACCATATTCTAGGGTTTCTTCTGGGGTTCTTTTGAAGCCTGAAGAATGTTACCAAGGTTTCACAATGGTAAAAAGTTGTAAAAGGCTGAGCTACATACAAGGCTGATGCGTTCCTGAAGGTGCCATAAACCTCAGAAAATGCAATGAGATTTCTAGCTAATTCCCAAATGGAGGATTGATGGCAACAGTATTCCTGACTTGGAATGTAACAGCACTGTAATATGATAACATAAAGTACCCGTCTGGTCCTTGTTTATGATGTAAAAAAGCACTACAAGCCTTATCACATCTTCTCCTTTTTACAGCTGAAGGAGGGTACAAAGGACTGACACATGGACAGTGAATTACCTGTGCATTGCTGCTGGGAATGTCTTTATATTTGTGGTGACAATGAGAGCGAAGCCGGGAGTTGTCCCCAACTGAAAGCAACCAATGTGTGAAGCATCATTTCCCCTACTGAAAACTGGTGGAATGAATATAATGCACAAGTGACACAATATAAAGGCACAAATCCCGTTCTCATGTGACAGGAACAGGCTTCCTCGGGAGGTGGTGGGTTCTCCATCTTCAGAAACTTTTAAACAGAAGCTAGATAGCCATCTGACGGAGAGGCTGATTCTCTGAAGGCTCAAGGGATTGGCAGGTTACAGTAGATGAGTGAAAGGAATGTGAGTGCCCTGCATAGTGCAGGGGGTTGGACTAGATGATCCATGAGGTCCCTTCCAACTCTATTATACTATGATGCTATGAAAGTACATAAGTAAGAGGAGAGAAGTAGGCATGCAGGCTCTTGAAAAAGTACTTGTATGGCCAGTTGGCTCCTTTCAGATCTAGGAATAACCATGAAAGTTTTGCTCTGGGTTCTGGTGTTTAATGATGTAGAATCCTTACTTGGGTAGAATCTAACATTGTGAAACAGTCTTTTCCCTCCTTAAAAAACATTTCTATATCTTCTCAGTGACTACAAAAATATAATTTGGTAGGTTCTGTGGATGTATCACAAGCCTACTACCAATGATACAGAGGAAGACTTGTGTTCTGCTGTGCGTACATACAAACTGGCCTCAGAATCTGTAGCAGGGAAGCATGGAGAAACCAGAAGAATAGCAGCAAGGTGGACACAAATAGTGCTAGTATAGTGGTAGTGATTAGGGTGTCAGTTTAAGGAAGTGTACTGGATAACTTCAGGACAGTAATTCACAGTTAGCCTAGCAAGGCTGTTGTGAGAATAAAATAGAAGATAGGAGAGTGATATAAATCACACTGAGTCCCCACTGGGGGAAAGCAGAGTATAAATGAAGTAACTAAATGCATTCATGGAATAAACTTAAACATTTATGTTTCTAGAATCATAGAATCTAGAATCATAGAATCATAGAGTTGGAAGGGGCCATACAGGCCATCTTGTCCAACCCCCTGCTCAACGCAGGATTAGCCCTAAGCATCCTAAAGCATCCAAGAAAAGTGTGTATCCAACCTTTGCTTGAAGACTTCCAGTGAGGGGGAGCTCACCACCTCCTTAGGCAGCCTATTCCACTGCTGAACTACTCTGACTGTGAAAAACTTTTTCCTGATATCTAGCCTATTATCGTTGTACTTGAAGTTTAAACCCATTACCGCGTGTCCTCTCCTCTGCAGCCAGCAGAAACAGCATCCTGCCCTCCTCCAAGTGACAACCTTTCAAATACTTAAAGAGGGCTATCATGTCCCCTCTCAACCTCCTTTTCTCCAGGCTGAACATTCCCAAGTCCCTCAACCTATCTTCATAGGGCTTGGTCCCTTGGCCCCAGATCATCTTCGTCACTCTCCTCTGTACCCTTTCAATTTTATCGACGTCCTTCTTGAAGTGAGGCCTCCAGAACTGCACACAGTACTCCAGGTGTGGTCTGACCAGTGCCATATACAATGGGACTATGACATCTTGTGATTTTGATGTGATGCCTCTGTTGATACAGCCCAAAATGGCATTTGCCTTTTTTACCGCTGCATCACACTGCCTGCTCATGTTTAGTTTACAATCCACAAGTACCCCAAGGTCTCGTTCACACACAGTGCTACCTAGAAGCGTATCCCCCATCCAGTAGGCATGCTTTTCATTTTTCTGACCCAGATGCAGAACTTTACACTTATCTTTATTAAATTGCATCTTGTTCTCCTTTGCCCATTTTTCCATTGTGTTCAGATCTCGTTGAACTCTGTCTCTATCTTCCGGAGTATTTGCCAGTCCTCCCAATTTGGTGTCATCTGCAAACTTGATGAGTAGTCCCTCCACCCCCTCATCTAGATCATTAATAAATATGTCAAAAAGTACCGGGCCGAGCACCGAGCCCTGAGGTACCCCGCTACTCACCTCTCTCCAGTCTGATGAAACACCATTGACAACAACTCTTTGAGTGCGGTTCTCTAACCAATTCCCTATCCACCTGACTATCTGAAAATCCAGATTGCAGTCCTTCAATTTATCCATCAGAACATCATGGGGAACCTTGTCAAAAGCTTTACTAAAATCCAAGTAAATGACATCAACCGAATTTCCCCGATCCAGCAAACCTGTTACTTGGTCAAAAAAGGAAACCAGGTTGGTCTCGCAGGACCTGTTGGAGACAAATCCATGCTAACTTCCTTGGATCACCAAATTGTCCTCCAGATGTGTGCAGATCGCTCCCTTTAATATCTGCTCCATTATCTTCCCCACAACAGAGGTCAGACTCACTGGTCTGTAGTTTCCCGGGTCATCCTTCCTCCCTTTTTTGAAGATCGAATAACATTTGCTCTCTTCCAGTCCTCTGGGACATCTCCAGTCCTTAAAGAGGTTCCGAAGATGATGGACAAGGGCTGTGCAAGTTCTCTGGAAAGTTCTTTGAGTACTCTCGGGTGCATTTCATCCGGACCAGGGGATTTGAACTCATCCAGTGCAGCTAAATGCCTCTCGACAACCTCTATCCATGTTAACCTGCCACCCAGACACTGTCCTTTGGCTATGGCCATCTCTAGATGTGCCTAAACACTTTGACCTGTGGGGAAAAAACAGATGTAATATAGGCACTAAGCCTTTCTGCTTTCTCTGCATCTTCCGTTAGAGTTTGTCCATCCGCACCCAACAGTGGGCCTATTGCCTCCTTTACTTTACGTTTGCTCCTCACATAACTGAAAAATCTTTTCTTGTTACAATGGGCTTCCCTGGCCAATCTTAGCTCACTCTCAGCTTTGGCCTTTCTTATGATTGATCTACAGTGCCTAGTAACCTGTAGGTACTCTTCTTTAGAGCTCTGTCCTTCCCTCCATTTCCTGAACATTTTCCTTTTCTTTCTTAGTTCCTCTTGAAGTTCTCTGTTCATCCAAATAGGCTTCTTAGAGCTCCTGCAGTGTTTTCGTCTTTCTGGGATAGTCATTGATTGAGCATGCAATAGCTCCTGTTTGAGTAGCGCCCACCCTTCACATGCTCCCCTTCCAGCATTCTCGTCCATGGTATGACACTCATCATGTCTCTGAGTTTATTAAAATTTGCCCTACGAAAATCCAACATCCGCGTCTGGCTACAAGCTTCCTTGGCTCCCCATCTCAAAAGGAATTCTATGAGGACATGGTCACTTCCCCCTAGGGTCCCCACCTCCTTCACCTCATCCACCAACTCTTGCCTGTTGGTCAGTATTAAGTCCAGTATGGCTGAACCTCTTGTGGGTTCATCTACCATTTGATAAATGAAATTGTCAGCCAGGCAGGTCAGAAAGTTGCATGATTGAGGACGCTTCGCAGAGTTTGTTTCCCAGCACACATCTGGGAAATTGAAGTCACCCATGATGACAAGGTCCTGCCGCTTGGATATTTTCTCAAGCTGCTCACAAAGTGCAGCATCCACATCCTCTCATTGGTCAGGCGGTCGGTAGCAGACACCAACCACCACACTGTTTGTTTTCCCCTCGCTTATTTTCACCCAGATGCTTTCCACTGTAGATATGCTGTCCTTCACTAGAATTTCCTGACAGGTAAGCCCTTTTCTCACAGTGCCACTCCTCCACCTCTTCGATCTATTCTGTTTTTTCTGAACAGTTCATATCCATCCACCATTATATTCCAGTCATGAGAATCATTCCACCAAGTTTCTGTGATGCCTACTAGATCATACCTTTCCATCAGCATGAGAAGTTCCAGCTCTTCCTTTTTATTGCCCATGCTTCGGGCGTTAGTATAAAGACATCTGAATCCTTTTACTTTTGGTTCCCTATGAGCTGGCCTTGCCGGTTGGGCTGCCTCCGATCGTTTTCCTTCCATACACTCCCTATGTTGATCGTCTCCTTCCCCTAGTGGCTTTAGTTTAAAGCTCTCCTGATGAATCTCCCCAGGTTCCTGCCAAACACATTCTTCCCCAGTTTCGATAAGTGCAGTCCATCAGGTGCTAGTAGGCCTTCCTCAAGAAAGCCTATCCCATGGTCCCAGAAACCAAATCTCTCCTACCGGCACCAACTACGCAGCCAGTGATTCACCTCCATTATCTTCCTCTCCCGACGCATTCCTCTTCCCTTGACAGGCAAGATTGAAGAGAATACCACTTGTGCCCCCATTTGCTTGAGCTTCCTCCCCAGATCTTGATAGTCTTGAGCTTCCTCCCCAGATCTTGATAGATGGACTAGATGGACTGTATGGCCCCTTCCAACTCTATTATTCTATGATAAAATCATGAAAAAAACCATGATGTCCGTGATTTCTAGATGTAGTTATTCTTTTACTTAGTTGATGATTTTATACCAACTTGGAAATAATTTTAATGCAGCTTATTTCCTAGTAAGTATGCTTCAGATTACAGTTTCTTTTCATTGTTTAACAAACAGAAATTAAACACATGGTTAAATAACATGTGCTAAAGCTAAACTTTTGAACTTGTCCATTGGGTTTTCATGGCAAAGATACTGGAATGGTTTGCCGTTTCCTTCTCCAGTGGATCACCTTTTGTCAGAGCTCTCTGCTATGATCTGTCCGTCTTGGGTGGCCCTGCATGGCATAGCTCATAGCTTCACTGAGCTACTCAAGCCCCCTTGCCACGGCAAGGCAGCGATCCTTGAAGGGGGAAGGCCTGGAGGATCATTGTCCATGGGGTCGCGATGGATCGGACACGACTTCTCACCAAACAACAACAACAAAAGCTAAACTGTGTCCATCATCTGTCCAATAAATACTTCAGAACCTATTACCTGCCATGTTTGCTTAATAAATTATAGCTAGATGATGATGATGAAAGGAGAGGATGAGCAATAAATAAATAAATCTAAACTACAATTGCTTCGACTACTCATCAGAAGAAAATATCTATTTTCAAAAGAATATTTATTTAGTTACTAGAACTGCAACAAGTGCAGACAAACAATAACTCAGACCAAACAGTCTGAACTGAGAAAGGTCAAAGATCACTTGACCCTTGTTCATGGAATATTTGTCTTCAACTGAGGCTAATTAGAGTTTCCCAAGGCAGTGAGAATCTGGGCTTCATAAGAGTAGTTAAGTTGTTGTATTCTATTAAACTGAGTTAATTTTACATATAGGATTTTACATATTTGAAAATTTATATGTATTTTTCCTTTTATTGACTTCTACAGGAACATAATTGATTTAATAACAAAAATATTGTAAATTGTTTTAAGGACAGTTTCAGTCACTGACCATAACAATAAATATATGTCTATTAAAAGGGAATAGGAAAAGCAGAGCCTACCTGGCTGGATGGGAGCCCTCCAAGGAACACTAGGGTCATGACATGGACAGGCAGGCAATGGCAAACCATAGCTGAATGTCTATTGCCTGACTGCCAGACAACCCCAGGATCTCCTGACTATGCCATACAATAAGCACTACTACAGAAATTTGCAGAAAATGTATAACAGCACTTCCTGCAGGATCCAGAAACTTTAAAATACCACCTTCTTTTACTTTTTGTAGTGATAATATCTAGATGTTATGGTGGGAGGAAAAGCAGAAAATCTTAACTGTCTGCTGCCCTATTTAACGCCATTAAGACTTGACTGTACAAAAAGGTACTTAAGAGCAGAGCCATCACATATTAACTTGTATACTTCAGGACTTGACAAGTAAACCACTACCCCAAAACATTTTTCTTCTTTCCCGAGTTAAATAGTGGGAAACACTGCCTGGCAACCAGTTAAATCAAACAAATGTAGTTTGACCTTCATGTCAGATTATAACACAGCACTGCTGCTAAAAGACTGAGCTATGAATCAGGATGGCCCTGTTTGGATCTCTCATAAATCAAACTCGCAGACCACATGCACATACCTGCCCTGTGGGAATAATCATAGTCACCTAGGCCCAGCAATAGCCACAGAACAGACAGTGGGAAATGGCATTACCTCGATCCTCCACTCACAGAGACTGTCCATAAGCAACAGGGCCTGCAGCTTCATCAGCTTGTATCTTGTCTACTTTTAGAGGCACTGTGACAATTTAGCTTTTCCCACTATTTCATTCCATCCCCCAAGTTGCTCTGGAATTTAGCTGTTCAGCTGGGAAGGTGCTGACATGCTTTTAAAGGAGGGCAGCCACAGGCCAGTCTCTTACCTCCACTATACCGTCTGGGCATTCCCCCAGTCCTAGACATGTACGTTAAACATTTTGAACTGGAAAATGCTGTACGCATTCTAAGTATTGTTGCTTTTGTTCAGAAGAAACTGACTGAATGAAAAATTATTTTCAGAAATTCCAAAAAACTGATCAGTTTTAGAAAATATAAAAAGCATTTATATAAAAGTTGCCTGTCAATAGCTTCCCTTCAAAACACACTAAATGCCAGGCGTTAAACGTACTGAAAGTGGTTCTCTGGACTCCAGTATAGGTTAATGTTAAGCACCAAGCAGTGTTCTCTCAGAGCTCTCTTAGCCTCATGTATATCACAGGAGGCCTTTGGTGGGCAAAAGAAGGCTGTCTATTAGTATTAAATGACTAGGCTGCCCTTCCTTGCACAGCAGACTCAAGCCAACTCACCTCATAGAATTTGTGCAAAAATTAAAATATTAAAACAGAGCTCACCAGCCTATTCACCTACCTATCTACCATTTGTTGATTTATTTAGAGATCACACAGCAGAGTTGCACATAAAAAGCATACCTCCATCTAAAACATTTAGCCTAGTATATACAAGGGTCATGCTGACAGTTCAGGCAAATCCCCCCTCAAATGCCCACTGATATACGACATCACCGCTACCCTGGCTCCTTCCTGGCCCTGGCCTGATTTCGGGCCTCCAATGCCCTGTGGTAAGGAAATGATGAAACTTAAGCTTTCCCTTTTCTAATGTGGGCAACATCAGTGCCTATGCTGGGCCAGGTCCATGCATATAGGGAATCATTGAATCATAGAGTTGGGAGATACCTCCAGGGTCATACAGTCCAACTCCCTGCACAAGACAGGAACTCACAACTACCTTCCAGGCCCAGCTCCTCCCCCTCAACTACAGTGTCCCAGCAGGAACACAAAATGCCCCATTTGACTCCACGGCACTTTGGAGTGCCACAGAGCTGAACAGGTCCCCCCCCCCCGCACTGGGATAGGAGCATGCGGCATAGCGGAACCTTTCTGTCTTGGAGTTCTTCATATGCATGGACAACTCTGGGGCAGACTGTGTGTGCTGGTGGAATTCTTCCTCCATTTGTACAGGGGAAGCAGTGGGGCATGCTGCCCTGCTCCTAGAAACCACTGGCCACCTGGCACAGCAACCACCTTGCATAATCGGTCTTTGTGGCTTGGGGTAACTCAGTCCCAGGCTAGCAGACTTCACAAGGTTGTGAGAATGAAGTGAGGAGTTAAGAATCAGGTGCTATATCTGGTCGCCCAGACACTCTCAGACTAACACTACCTCACTGTGTTGATGTTATAAGTATGACATGTAGGAAGGCCTGTTGAAGTCACTTTTTTGTGTCCTTATTGGAGAGAACATGTGATATACATATCTAAATAAATGTATGCTTGTGACATTTGCCAGCTTTTCCTCTGTTCTGTCTTTGATGGGTACCTCTATTGACTTCTATTTAATTTATCCTGTTCCTTACCAATTTCAGGAGAGGGCAATTCACTATTACTGTGTCATCGTTTAATACCTGTCATTGCTTGCTCTTACATTTTGCCTGTCCATGTTAATAATACTGTGTTTTGCTTGGAATTATATCTGTATTTTTCAATCTATTATTTACTAGTATTCTTTCCAAATGGAAAGTCTCCCACTTTTCCCATGTTTGTCAAGAGACTTCAATACATTCTTAATGTGACACAATAAAATAATTGAGAAGAATGAAAATAATTTTATTGTAATAAAAATTGGATTGATTTATTTAAATTACATAAAAATAAAATGTATGTCAGACCAAGAAAATTAAACAAAATATATCATCTTTATTATGTAATGTAATTATTATATAATCATCCCTACCAGTGCATAATGTTATTGCACATTTTAGTGCTTGGGCTAGTTTTGCATTGATTCTAGGGGCTATTATGCATGTACTGTTTTTTTACATAGTAAGTTCAGCAACCTTTTTAAATTGTCCTTTTAAAAAACATTCCCATTTATGCATGTGCTCTGATACTGCATTGCTTTTATGGACACCAATTATGCATTTGAAAGGGGAAACTTCCCCCATTGTGCTGCAATGTCACCTGACCTCCACACTGGCACATGCTGCTGGCAGGGCCTCATGGGAATTGTATTTCATGGACATGGAGACTATAGAACAAGACATTTCCTTGGGGACTCACTGGCTTTTGAATGCCAAAATTAATACCTTTCCCCCTCTGAGGTATACTGTTCCTCGCAGATAGTGGGCAGGATGCACCACAGCAGACAACAGGTCCCCATGCAAACTTAAAGCCATCCCCTCCTCTGTGAAGGTTTTTAAAAATCATTGGCAAGCCCAAAATGGGAGCCTCTGCCAATAGCCTAAAGCAGCTCTGCTTCTTTATTTTTCCTGGGAACTGGCATTTCAGACAGCCGCTGAGCCAATGCAAAGTGGCACAAGGAAGACCCCCCCCCACTTCGCCAAACTGATAAACTGTCAAACAACCCCCCCCCCTTGCCTGCTATGGTCACTGATCAGAGCTTTGTAGTCGACAGGGAACCCTGACAGGAAACACTAATCCCAGATCTTCTCCTCACACACACTACTCAACAACCTCCCCATCCCCTGTGACTCAGGAGACTTAAAGTTGGGGTAACCTGCTGTCCTGGCTGTGTTGAGGATAATTTAAATAATTTTTAAAAGTTTAGAAACATATCAACAGGGGAGCCACATAGCCTGTTTATCAAAGAAGTTGCCATTTTAGACAAACCAATGAACAATATTGTTCACAGAGTGCAAAGTGTTGAAGCATTAATGAATCTGTTCATAATGTTATCTGCTGTAGATTGTAGTGATTCTTTCATGCCATCAGCAGCTGTCCAGGAACATCTTGCCACAGCGGTAGCTAAGGGCCCTCTTGTAAGCAATCATTAGCAATCTTAGAAACATAAAGCATCTATAGTTCTACAAGGGAACCATAGGCCAAATGATGCATGCCAACAATGCGAATGTCATTGGAAGCAAAATTGTCCAAGCAAAGGAATGATGGACCAATGAATTCAATCCATCAAATATATATATTTAAAATTCCTACTGATCCAGGTGTAAGGTGCTTTATACGATCATCTGTATCTTATAAAATGCGACATTTTTCTTGCATCTTCTCTTCCAACATTGATTTAAAACTTGATGAGGCTAGAGAGCCACCATCAGCACCAAAAGAATGGTCCTGGTGAAGTACAAACCAGGCATCTACTACTGTGGGAATGAGAATATTGATGGCTGGGAAATGTCAATGCTGTTAGATTCAAGTTCTGAAAAAAAGCTGTATCCATAATTAGTATCCAACTCTAAATCAAAGGGAAATGGATGTAGCTGGGATTAAATTTGTGACAACCAATGATAAGCCACTGTGAGCAGAAGGAGCAATAGGGTTGCCAGCCTCCAGGTGGGGCCCACTATTACAACTGATTTCCAGAGAATAGAAAATGGAGAGTGGAGTCTATGACATTGTACCCTACTGTGATATTTCCCTTCCTTAAATCCCATCCCAGTCTCCACCATCAAAATCTTCAGGTATTTCCTAACCCAGATCTGGCAACTCTAGCTCCCAGTGATGCTGGGGTCTCTGAGGACTCCATGGCAACTTGCTGGCTGCCTTACCTCTCACAGACTGTCAAGTAGAGCAGGCTGGCAGTGGAGGAGGATGTGGCCAGGGGCAGGACAGCTTACCTGATTGGCTGTTCATTGAACAGATGGCCAATCAAACATGTGATGAGTCCCAACTCCTCCCACCTTCCCTTTCGCATTTTATTTATGGTACAGATTATTTTTTTAAATATCTTCATATTTAAAGGTTTGATGTTTGCATCCCTGAAGGCTGTATTTCTGAGAAAAGATAGCATGAAATGTTTTAAGTAAAACAAATGTAACAAGCTTATGCTGTCTGAGGGGGTGGCTGCCTAATCAGTAGGGCCATCTGATCCCATGATAAAAACTGAAGAGAAACATCAGCCAAAAGACAACTGAACATTCCATACATCAGCAAGATACTATCTATACACTAGCACCAGTGCTGTTGTTGAAAACCAAGTTTCCAAATTAGTTGTTTACACTGACTCAATATGGGAGTTCAAAAAAGAACTTTAAAATTAGCATGGTGAATTAAAATTATAACATCCTCCTAGGAATTCAGCTTGGCGTCATACTAATTACCACTTATTCACAAGTTTGAAGTCAAGGGCTGTTGGCTTTTTAGATGTAAAAAAAAAATCTAATTTTAACACTTCCTTTGGTACCAAGGGAAACATAGATTAAAAGGCTACAGTTGCTGCTGCCAAGCGTGTTGTTGTTTAACAGACAAATTAAAACCCTGGGGAAACCCCCATCTCTCCTCAGATACTATTGAGCTGTAGCTGTGTATTAGTGCTGATTCAAGATTCTAGTGCCTACAGGACCCAAAGGAAAGGAGTGGGGAGAGATAGTAGCAGGCAGTCCCAGAACTCAATCTTATGTCTGGCTGTGCTAAATCATAGAGTGATCACATCAGCACTAGTAAATATTAGATCTATCTATCTATCTATCTATCTATCTATCTATCTATCTATCTATCTATCTATCTATCTATCTATCTATCTATCTATCTATCTATCTAAAAGGTAAAGGTATCCCCTGTGCAAGCACTGGGTCATGTCTGACTCTTGGGGTGACACCTTCTAGCGTTTTCATGGCAGACTCAATACGGGGTTGGTGCCTTCCCCAGTCATTACCATTTGCCCCCCAGCAAGCTGGGTACTCATTTTACCGACCTCGGAAAGATGGAAGGCTGAGTCAACCTTGAGCCGGCTGCTGGGATCGAACTCCCAGCCTCATGGGCAGAGTTTTCAGACTGCATTTCTGCTGCAGTATATATATATTTGGTTTTAGGTGTGTTTGAATTTCAAACTTGAAATGCACTTTCAATGAAGGAAAAATCTTTTCATTGATTTGAGCCCATGGAAAAATAATGCTTACAAGCTCTAAGCTCAGCACATGGCAACTTTGGAGATAGCTGATATACACTCAGCACTGCTGAGAGGCTCCATGCCCTGGACAAATATTCTACTTGGGTACCCTTAGGATGATAGCTATTACTGTTGCTTCTCAAGTATTACTGCACTGCTTTTGGTGGGTGAGGGAACTGATCATTCACGGTTCAAGCTACCATTATATACTATGGGCACAGTGATCAGGGGCTGGCCCCTTGTTTCTACAGAAGCCACCATAAAAAAAGCAAGAGCAGTTTTCCTCCCTCTTTCCAGAAAAGTGGTGCCTGCCAAAAATGCCCCCCATAACTACTACTTGTACAGTTTGTGCCTCTCTGCATTACTCTCTATAGACAAGTGTCTGATTTTGTAATTTTATATTTACACACACATATAGGTCTACCCATATAGGATACACTTTTTACATCTGATGAAGTGGGCTCTAGCTCACAAAAACTTCATCAGTAAATCAGTAAGAAACTTCTTTCAGTTTGCCCCTGTAACTATCAAGTACAAAAGGAAGGGCAAGCTGAGTTTTGTAGTGTTGCTGGACGAGAAGAACAAGGACCACTGAGTTTGATTTTGTGGATACTTGACATATAGCAACGTATCCTTTAGAAACTATAGTTAGATCAGTAATAATAATAATCCAGTGCCTGAATTAGGAATTGGTATAGTGGTTAAGAACAGCTGCTACTAATCTGGCAAGCCAGGTTTGATTCCCAGATCCTCCACATGCAGCTGGCTGGATAACCTTGGGTTCACCACAGCCCTGATAGTGCTGTTTCCACATAGTCCTGTCAGGGTCTTAGCCCCACCTACCTCACAGGATGTTGTGGGGAAAGGGAGGAAAATTGTAAGCTGCTTTGGATACCGCAAAACAACCCTTACCCTGCTGCATCCAGCAGACCACAGCCCCAGGGAGGAGAACCATCAGCAGGCCTGCCAGCAGAGAGAAGCAACCATCCAATTCAGCTCCTCCTAACCATCAGGCCTGCTGGGCCCTGGGAAGATAAGCCAAGAAAAGCCCCATGGGCGTCAAGTTCTATTGAAACTTTTCCAGCTACCCTGCCATGTGAGATTGATGACTCCCCAGCTGGGAAATTGCCGCCCTATCACATGTGCCACTTAAGGAAGCTCCCCAAAACCAGCCAAACCTGGCACGCAGGTGCAGGTTGTGCTCGATAGGATCCACCCCCATACTAACTGCCACTGAGCAGAGGAGGGATGCTCCCAACCCCAACTCCACTCCAGCCAATGATCATGCCCTCCTGAGCCCTAACAAAGCCACCCTGACATCATCCAGCCAAAGATCATGACCATAGTCCAACAGATGAACTCCATCCACCCTAAACAGGGCTTCTAAAAAAAAATATCCAGATGAGGCAAAACCTCACAGCTGCTAGACACGGAAGTTCTTGCCACTGCCCTACAAATCTTGCATCTCACCAGGTCCATCTTCCTGGAGGCCATCTCCCCCTACCAAATCCGATGCTCCAGAATGTCCGACCACCATATGGAAGTCCTGAGGCAATGCTTCTGAAGGAGCAGGTCTCACATGATTGAGGGGGTCAGATCCAAACCGGAGGTGGTAGGCAGCTGTATAACAATTGCCCAGCTGTATAACAATAACATCCAGGTGCCCATGCTATAGGATCGGCTGTTTGACAGAAGAGAGCAGTGCAGACCAGCACCTGTCCCAAATCCCATACTAGCAGAGAACAAAATTGTCACCTAAGCCAGGTCCACTCCCCATCCCGACTCTGCAGTATATCTCAAGGCCCAAAACATGATGCTGTGCCTGATGATGAAAACACATCTCCATAGCCCCACGAACACTGCAACTGCAGGAATCACAGAATCACAGTATGCGCAGTCAACCTGAAGCCACCAGAATGCCAGCGCCCAAGGGCCTTAATGCAATCCCTGCCCAAGCCCTCACCTGCCACCTGCATGACGGCCCAAACTTCCCTATGCAAAGACACAATACGGCCAAAAATTGAAAGCGGGACAATCATGTACCATCTTCATGAAAGAGAAAGGCCTTTTCAAAGAGGCTGCCGCTTGCAATCAGTCTTTGAATGGGACTCCCCACATCCTTAGCACCCATGCAAGTAGCACCCATGCACTTCTTCCCGGTAAAGCCCCCTTAATTATACTCCCAACAGTACCCACAAGGCTCCCTCCGAGTGAAAGCGAGCCCTGTCAAAGCTGCTGCCATTCTTTTAGCGGGAGCCAAAGATGAGCAGCCAGATATCAGTGTTCCACCTGTCCCAGCAAGCACACAAATTGCTGGATGCCCGTTTTTGGAAAAACTCATCATACCGTAAGGCAGCTGCTTCACTCCTGGTAACCTTGGCCTCCAAAGCATTGGACAGATGTATGCCAAATGCCACCCTCTCTCTGAGAAGATCTGGTCACCAGATCCAGGTATTTGGCAAAGCCGCGTAGCCAGACCAGCAAATTCAGTTCACCCTCATAGTTTGGTGCCCTAGCAGCCAGCTCAAGAGTTTTGACAAACTTGAGCATGTCAAAAAAAGCACCCACTGAGGGCCTTGCCATGAAGCTTTGGAGACATGTGAGTCTCCGGAGGCTCATCGCTATTGTCACATCCCTCAGGCAGGTCCACCATCCTGGCCAGACTGTCAGACTTCTTCCGATATTATATGGCCTCCCTTCTGCACTTCAACAGCCACAAAGGAATCCCTGGCTCAAATGTCCCCCTGTTTCAGTAGTTCAGATCTCAAGGACCAACCCTATTGTCATCCTCTGACAAGGAGGACTCACCAGATAACTCCTCCAATGAGCATCACAACTGATCCTTCCTGGACCGTTTCTTCCCTCGAGCCTTGCTCAGTGCTCCACTGACTAGGCACTGCATCCTAAACATTGTTCATGGTCCATGCTGCACCTGTGGAAGGACTCGCGCCCCCACTTTGACACTGAAATGTTGATCCGGTCTGCCTGCAGATCCAAGAGAAGCATGCCCCCCCCCTCTCCCTGGTGCTTTGGATGCCCCCGTTTCCTTATGGCAGCCAGTCTCTGAGCAAGGGTTCTGCTGCCCCACCCTAGACAAGTCAATCTTCCCAGGAGATGTCCTATTGGTGGTCTCCAGGCAGCCCCCACAGTGTCAGAGCACAGAGCACTCAAGCCCCCCCCCCGAGGGTGATACCAGGTGCAGTCAGGAGAGGGAAGAGCCCCAATCCTGCCCCAAAGCCCCAAGTCCCCATTTCTGGAGGGAGACAGGGGAAAACTGGAAAAAACCCTCTCCCCAGTCACAGAGCCAGGGAGAAGGCTGCAGGGCAGATGCCATCCCCATGGCGGAAAGGGTATCCATGAGATCAGGGATAGAAAGAAGCAGAGGGAGGCCAGTGGTGAGGCCCACTTTTCAATGGATCCCACTGTACCCCCATGGCCCCTGGCCCTCCCTGACAGGCGGTGACACCAAGACTCCAAGTCCTGAGCTTCACAGAAGTAGATAAACCCTCCCCAGGTGAACTGCAATCCCCCAGACTGGGTAGCTCCACTCCACTTCACAGTCAGTGGCCAACTGCAGTGAAACCAAGAATGCCCCAAGGGAGCATTCCTCAGACCCACTGGACCCATCCTCCCCAGTGGAAGGAGCACCCAGGCACCCCTTTGCAGGCTGTCTCTGCTTACATACATCACACATCCTATGGGGCAGGTGCCCGAGAGATGGGAGACTCCCTATGAATGGGCCCCCATCAGGCCAAAAGCCCTGACCCCGGCTCCCCAGAGGCTCCCTGGAGGCTACCACCCATCACCCAACAGCCAATGCCCTCCAAAAGGCTGCCCAAGTTCCATGCATGGGCCCTCCTTGCACCTCCAATGGGCCTGCAGAACTCAGGCCTGGGGCACCCACCACGGCTACCCTTCACTTCTGGTGCCATCCAAAGGCTTCAGGATCCTGCAAAACTGAGGATCCTCAAACTTTCTCCCCCCTTCTGCTCATAAATGTTCCTTTTGTTTGTTTATTTGTTTGTATGTATGTATATAAAGATTTGATGTCTCTTTAAATGTGACTTAGCCTGGTAAGTAGGCAAAGGTGAGCAGGCAGCAGCAGCAGGGAGAAGCGGTAGCACTTAAGCAGCAAGCAGCCAATATGACAGGCAATGCATAGACCATGTTGTTGGCCAGCCTGCGTTTAAACCTACCACTCTGTGCCACCCCCGCTCCCACAACATGTAGTTTGCATGCGCTGGAGCACGCAGATGGCACACTCAATGCCTGAGTGCTGCCATGCTCTTGTTGCTGCCAAGCCCCCAGCCCAGCAATGGCTGCAGCATGCTGAGGGCCACTGCAGCTTTTGGAGTAAATTACCACTGACTCGGCATCACTGCAATGGCAGACCTGTGCCTGGCTGTATGTAGGATAGGGCCCCTAAATCTCCCCTTCTCAGAGTACTTTTGTTCCCGCAGTACAGAGAATGAATGGAGCAGACATCTAGCCTTGTATATAGAATTACAGTGAATGCACATTCAATCTCTGTACAGTGCACACTAGATTTATTTTTCATATTGTTCATGTTACAGGCAGTGTATGTACAACTGAATGTATGATACACACACACCCAGTATTGTTTCATTTGAAAAATGAACATGTGTTGACTGTTTCTTACAAACAGATGTATAGGTAGGATACATGTGGCTTCATGTAACATGGGAATTCATGTAACATGGGAATTGGGCTACTGAGAAAAAAATCAAGCAAGCAAGGAGGAGAACAAGGGAGGAAGAGCCATCTTAGCGATATCCCTTCTTTTTCTATTAATGATCATCCCATTTCCTGCTTTATACAAAGATAAAGCAAATGCCCGTCCACAGCTGTACCAAGTAATTGCTGTATTCCGCACTATTATTGTACTATAACAATCATTCGCAACTACCGTATGGACAAGCAAGTTGCAAACAACTATGTTGATTAAATCTTTTGCTATTATTGCACTTTATCTTTGTGAATGTTTATTTTCTTCATTTATATCCCATGTTTTTCTTCAAGGGAGACCCAAACCAGCTTATATCAGTGTTCACTTTCCCCTCCTTTTATCTCCACAACAAGCAACCTGTGAGCTAGACTAAGAGAAGGTCACAGGCCGAAGGTCACCCAGCAAGCTTCCATGTCAGAGTGGATATTTGGACCTGGACTCCAGCTCTGGCACTCAAATTTTTGCACCATGATGGTGGTAAATAGTCCTCAGATTTAGTCCCTCAACACTATTTTGATGAAAACAGAAAATATCATACTCTTCTGAGAACAGTGATTTCTGCTATCTCCAGAAAACCTGTTATAAACCAGCACTCCTGATATAATTTGATTCATTCCTATTTTTCCTCCTTCCTATGTTTTATTTTTTATGCTTCCTATTGTGCATTCTTATGAGTAATAACTAGGGATGTGAGCCATGATAACAGAGAAATGCACATGTTGCAAAGAAAATATAGCTGCTATCACATCCTTTAAAAAAAATAAATGCAAGGAAAATTAGTCTGATTCTGCAGAAACAGCAGTCTTTGCAGAGACATAGAAGTTGGCTTCTTCCTGCGGGGGGCAGTGTACTACAGTAAAAGGAATAATGAAACCCTCCAAATTAATGTTTATGACACAGACACATCTCACTATAGTGAACTGAATACAGAGAAAAGAGAATCAAAGTGAATTGTTATTGGTAAGGGTGACTGTGGCTCCAGAAGAAGAGTAAAGACTTGAAAGGTTACAGACTACAAGAGAAAATTGTTCTGACATTTTCTCATGAACTTCAGTCAAAACTGAACTGTTAATATCAAAATATACCAAAATAAAGGCAGTGACACCAATAGGTTTATCTTCTATGTATTTATCTGTCGAATACAGAATGAAAAGAATTTATCACAACGGGGGCGGGGGGGGGTGGAGGGAGATACAGGATGAGCTGATTTTTTCCGCTGCCAGAGTTGTTATCTTGTAATGTCAATGTTTAATGTTTTTTTTAATTTGATGTGGGATTTTTCTGTAATCTACTGTGAGACATTTTAGAAGAGTGGGGGGGTAATAAATCTAATAATAAATAAATAATAAATGTACAAAAATAAGTATACAATAATGCATTTTTGTGGAAAAAAGAAATTCCCTGATCCTTCTTCTCTTATATATATGTTGTTTACAATTGTCACAGTTTCATATTTTAAGTTGAATAATTTTGTACATTTTTTGTCAATATGAATAATATTAAAGGTAAAGGTAAAGGTATCCCCTGTGCAAGCACCGAGTCATGTCTGACCCTTGGGGTGAGACCCTCTAGCATTTTCTTGGCAGACTCAATACAGGGTGGTTTGCCATTTCCTTCCCCAGTCATTACCATTTTATGAATAATATTATAATATTAGGCCTCTCCAAATCTGGCTTACTTGTTCTCTGATCTTAAAGTCTGGACTATGAAGCCTTACTTCACGGATAAGGACTGAAAAACATCCTGTGGCATGCACTTTACAGATTGTAATTCTTACTGAAAACTATTTTAAGAATAACATTTTTAAAGGGATGTCTACAAGCTTACTTTAAACATACTTGATCTGGCTACCAAAGCAAATTTAAACCAAGTAAGGGGACAATAGTATGACACAAGTGGCATGCAAAACTTGCAGGGAATTCCATCTTACTACCCACTGATGAACCAGCATGCCCAGACCAGGGCCTAGTCTGCATACAATAGATAATGCACTTTCAATGTGCTTTCGCGGGTGGATTTTCCTGTGCGGAACAGGAAAATCTACTTCTAAAGTGCATGGAAAGTGTATTCTCTTGTGTGCCCAGGATACTCAACTTAGACTGTGGCCACAGCAATAGCAGTGTCTGGGAGCCACCCTGATCCCTGAGGTTCTTCCTGCACTTGCTGCCACCGAGACCAGCCCCGAGCAGCTTCAAATATATGCCTGAACAACTCCAGGCATCCACACTGTTAACACTGGCCTTCTTTGATACTGTGGCAGGGCCCTGAGTGATTCTGGTGCCACAGTCAGGCCCTAAGCAGCTCCCAGTGTTCACTGCCTCAGCTGAGCCCTCAGTTCCCCCCAGCATCTGCTGCTGTGACTCAGTCCAGAGCATCTCCTGGCATCTGCTGCTGCAGAAGAAAAAAAGTATTCTCTATGCATGCCATTTGTTAAAAAATTGAGGGAAATTTAAACATTTCAGATTTTTCTGAGAACCTGGGGAGTGCCCCAAGTTTTCTGGAAAATCTGCTTAGCCTGTGTGAGGCCCCAATCCGTGGATGTAGCTATCTGTAGATGGGGGCCTCAGGTGGTGAACAGTATATAAATGACGAGAAATCCCTGGATTCTTAATATTAAATTTTGTACAAGTTTCATAGAGTTCTGATAGATGTGAGATTGTGTTAACTGGACATAAATAACATGGAAAAGTGCCTAAATGACATTAAATTTCTTCTTGATCTTTAATTATGAAGGGAAAACAAGAGTTATAATAAAGAGTAAAGATATAATATAAGAGAGCTTCAAATACTAACGTGTTTTAAGAAGGCTATTGTGATAGAGCTCTCTCATAATGCTCCTCTCATCCTAAGTGATAATTTAAACGAAGGTGAACCTGCCCAGCGAAATTTGTATAAATGTGGAGAGGATATTTTAGACAGTGGCAAGCCATGAAAGAGTCTTGCAAGAAAAACACAGATTTATAAATAAAGTGACAGTGTACATTCATAGCCTACTTTTAAAGAAATAACAACATAAAATCAAATGAAAATCTCATGATTTCAATAAAACCCTTCCTTAGAGGTGCTTATCTAATTACAATATTACAAGTTTGTGGAAAGTCCAGCTGATGCTGTTGTGCTGATAAGAATTCTCATGCATACTATGATAACTCCGATAATTTACTGTAGTGCTATATGCCAGGACATGCAGTGTATTATATTGGATGTTGGCTTTCATCCTGAATATCTAGATATTAATATTTGCTTGTCTAAGAATCTCATTGGATGGCCTTGAGGAAGTTGCTGCCATTAGTCTCAGAGGTTTGTTATGGAGATAAAATAGGCTAGCATTATGGATATTGCCCACCTTTTAACATCCATTTATCACTATTTTCTTCTGTGGCCTATAAGATGAAAGGCAAGGGTTATTTCATGCATTCTAGACATGTTAAAGTTACAGTCTGATTTAAAATACATTTTTGATGTTGGGTCCTTGTATACCCTATATAGATCTGGTCCCCCCCCAATTTCTCAAACATGAAGGAGATATATGTGGCAACTCCTATGCATAGATAAACATTCTTTGGCTCATAAGAATTCTGTTCTTGCTGAAACTGAAATTACAACCTTGATCTTTCAGCAAAGCCATCTTATTCAGGAGATCAAGGCAGATAATCGAGCAATGATCACATCAGTATTGATAACAATCTCTCCTTCTGGAGTGATCCATTGTGTTTGAAATTATTAGTAAGAGGTACAAAGGACCCGTAACAAAAAGGCCATTTCTTCTGCACTAGCATATTCAATAATAGTCACATTCAGGGATGTTGTTTTTGTTTTTTGGTGTTAATGTAATCTTTATTCTAAATTCTATAAGTTATGGATCAGCGAGTGGATATAAGGTATGCAGGGGATATTTAATCATAAACTAAACAATAACATTTACTTTATTGTCTTGTAGGCGAAAGGCTGTTTACAGGATCAGATTGTCAGCTGCCTAACTGTAATAACAACATTGGGTTGGATCCAATATAATTTATAACTTTCTTTATCACATGTGTTCAAAGTCACATACAACCATAAAATATTACAGTATAAAATAGCCTGTCATCCAAAAATGCTGGAACAAATCCAGTAATCCATAATCAGTTCAAATATTAAAACCCATGAATGATTGTTAAATAGAACTTATAAAAAATTTTAAATTCTGGAAGGGAGCCTTTGGACTTGTAAAAGTTTCTAGATAAGGTAAGGTTGCCCCCACTTATGACTGTAATATAAATCATATTGAATTGTGTTAATAATGATGCTAAATATTACAATGTTGTAGCTAAATATTATGCCTACACACACACACACACACTGCAAGAAAATAGTTCTTCCTTTTCCAGTTATATAATATATATTCTACATAGGTGACCTGATATTTTGTTCTGTATTGTGTTATTGTTTGTAAGCATTTTAAAATAAAAAATAGCAACTATGATATTATAATAGTTTGGTGTTTGGAGAGATTGTGTAGCTTAGCTATGGAAACTGTGCTTGATTTTATTGCTTGAACTGGTATATTATTCATTTGTGAAGCTTATGATGTCTAGACTCTAAACTCATTTGTATAAACCAATGTGCCCTAGATTCTTGATACCTCAGACACAGTTTCTTTCCAGATTAAAAGTGAAGAAGAAACTTAGTCCTATAATAGATATTTCTTGTTCAGTTTCTGTAACATTGGGCTGGTAATCTTGCACAAAAGCTCAATTAATATTGCCTGTATTTGGACTGTATAGCCATAGCATTCCATATACAGACTTGTTTCTCTTATACTGAAAGAGAAGAACACGGATTTATGGAGTAGGCCCATTCCCATAAAGAGCAATGAATTAATCCAATGGGTGGCAGCTTGTTCCCCCCCCCCCAAAAAAAAACCCACACATACCAATCCATTCTTTAATCTGTGAAGATGCCATATGTGAGTCTGGAAGGACGGGGACAGGAGTTACCATCAGTACAATGGTGTTACATCATTGGGGGGGCTGAAAGTGATGTCACACTACTCTAATAAGCATCAGAAACTTTATGGTAAAATTCTTTCTCTCTTCTAGAAAGTCACACGTCTCCCATGGAGAAGATTCATATTTTTGCCCCTTCATATGAGATGTGAAAGCATAGAAAAACTCCCAGATGTTATACATAACAAAGACCAACTTTGAAAATTGCTGCTTGTTTATCTCCCAGATTTTGCTGTCTTACAGAAGAGAAAACACAGAATTACCTGTGATAAGCTTTTAAAAGCATTCTTCCATTTAGTCTGACCTTCTGTCCCTTTTCCTGTATTAAGACGCTCCTTATTGCCCTGGAGCATCTGGCTTGAACCCAAAAGCTGCACATTTCTTTACAAGGTATTTATTTATAACTTTGAATATTTATATCATGGCTGTCCTCTTAATACTGTGCAAGGAGGCTTACATTTGAACATTTTTAAAAGGCAAGAATAAAATATGAAACTAAATTAAAAGAGAATTTTGAAAAGATAAAACACCAGTTAAATAGACTACAAAATAGTAAAATAATAAAAAAAGAATTGTGTAATCTTTCCGCTAGGCTTGGGATCACAAAATAGAATTGATCTGGCACCTAAAAGATGACATAGAAGGTGCCATGTATCTGGGAAGCATAGTCAGTAATTGGGAATTTTATTATTCTGGTATACAAAATGCTGTTCGTGGAAAATATAATGTGACTTGTAACTTGGCCAGTTTCACACAGATCACTATACACATCCATTGTGAATTCCTCTATGATAGTTTTTTCCCATCAATGAATAGCCATTCAAACGTTTGAATGGTAGAATGCAAGCCAGTTCCTGGTGCCGAGAAGTTGTGGAAGATCCTGTCAGATTTAAGGCCAATTTCTGTAAACCACAAAGCTCTGAAGCCATGGACACTGTGTCTTTCATGCCATCCACCATTAGCATTGCTAATTCTGCCATTTGATACTCTGTTCACTTGATCTCTGGACTGAATAGTGTTATGTTTACACATTTTTCCATATTATGTTTTCTTTACTACCATGTTCCATTTTGCCATGGGAGTTCAGCCTTCTTGTGCTCAGCTATAAATATTTGACCCCTCATTCTCTCATTTGTCTGTTTTCTCCTGCTGAGCCTTTGCCTTTTCTTATAAAAGTCAGTCTGACTGAGTGAGGCCTGTGAATGATAGCCTGTCAGGGGCTGCTAACCTCGTTGATCAGCACAGCACTTCCCCTCAGCAGGTAACATCCTGGAAAAGCAGAGAGCATGACAGGTTCAAAACAGAAAGGCTTCCCCCACTGTTGCTAGAAAAGAGCAGTGGAGTTGATTGCCAACTTTTAGATGGCTATCCATAAACAGGGCCAAAACCCATGCCACCTGTTCAGAGTGATATTAAAGTTCAGTGCGAAATCTGCCTATATAGAACATCTTTGCAAGAAGTATGGCTTACCATCAGCCAAAAATTCATTGGAGTACAAACCAGGCAATGAGATCATGGAGCATGATGAAACAAAGATTCTATGAGATTCCATATTGCAAACAGAAACACCTGGAACATAACACCCCTGATATCATGATTGTAGAAAACATGAGAAATAAGATTTGTATCACTGACACTACAATCCCAGGAGACAGCGGAAGAGATAATACCGAAATCTGTTCCACTTAATATTTCTAGTAAGGGCTTGGAAGAGGAGCTTGTTTCATGGCTTAAGTGCTACTCAGCACTTAACACCCAATCAGGGCGGCTGTCCTGCCCCTGAGTGCCTCCTCCTCTAACCGGCTTGCCTGGCTGTCCAGCGGCCAGCCAATTGTCTTCTGTCCCCCACCCCCTGACCACCCCTCCTCCTTCCATTTTCCTCTGAGGTTTAGTGGCTACAGATCCCTGCTATGTGAGAGCTGCTCCTGCCGGTGAGTTCCTCAACATCAGCCTGCAGCCTTTCCAGGTCCTGGGGGGAGGGAAAGGCCCCCCCCTAATCTAGCACCCGTTGTTTTCCTGAATGTGACTGGCGTGGAGCTGAGTCGAAATGTAACTCCTCATCCTATTTGCTATTTAGTACTAGTCATACTGAAGTGTCTTGAGAATCCATTTTTCAGTATTGGCAAGCTGATTTTCTATGATTTATGCATGTTCAACTTCTGATGAGCTTGCTTGCTGTGGCTTTAATTAGTTAACTGCTATTAAATTGGCTGTGATTTTGTTGTTTTAATAACATGCTGTTGGCTGCTTTGGGCAGTTTTTGCAATTAGAATAAGTACAGAAATATTTTAATTCTTTTTTAAAAAAGAATTACACTGATTGAATTATACCATTTCCAGATGTATCACCTGCAAAACAGGAAGAGACTGGTGAATCTCTTATATGCTGATGATTTTACAGGACTGAGTTGCCAAGTTATAGTCAAAATAGTATTTGAATGTGTTTATGTACTGTAGAAGTTCTTCAGCCAAAATGTCTTGATTTCTAAACCAAATAATGAATGCCATGTGCCTGGCTTTCCGCATCCCATTCCAGTTAACCTTGTTAAGCAGGTTAGTTGTAAAAATAGTGGTCTAATATATCACAGGCAGTGGCCTGACCAGATGACCTTGTCTAGTTAGATGAAGAATATCAATTTCTAGGATTACTAAAGGGAAAGCAATAATAATTAAAATCTTTACAGCTGGGACATCTTGTAGTCAAGCTGTAGCCCTTTTGACTATCATGAGCTGACAGGTGAAAGTGCAAATGCCTACACAGCAGAAAGCTACAAATACAGCCTGTGTAAAGGCCAAACAATCAAATAACTGGAATCAGATTCTGTGCTTAGTTGATGCACCAAGCCATTAGGCGTGAAAGCAAGATGAAAAGAACACATAGATTACATATAACTAGTGGGGCTTGCAGATATATTGTTTCACCATGGATTGAACATTGGAATTTAAAAAAAAATACTTTATTTACACTATTTATAGTCCATCTTTCTTGGTAGAATCAAGGTGGATTACACAGTGTGAGTCAACACAATCGATAGAAGGGACATTCAATAAACATTGCAATAGGATTACAGTTGCAGATCCAACCATAAGTCTAAAAACAGAACTGAAGTGAAGAATTGGTACGAAGATGACATATTAAATAAAGCAAAAATTATGGCTGGATCCTAGTTTCAGCAAGCTATATTCAGCAGTAGTCCCCAACCAGACTGGGGACCGGGGGGGGAGGAGAGGGAGGCCTGGGGACCAGGGGGGAAAGAGAGGCGTGGGCGCCGGCATGCCGGTGCCTGCAAACCAGTAGGCATGCCTCCCTTCCCCCCCGCGGCACAGCACTTGCTGCGCCAGGAGCGATCGGCCGCCTCCTGGCGCAGCGAGTGCCATGTTGCAGGGGGAGGCATCAGCGCCTGCAAACACACATGCAAACACCACGAGCACACCGGTGACCGCGCCTCCCCCCCGCAGTGTGGTGCTCGCTGTGCTGGGAGGCGCCAGCGCCAGCACCAGCACCTCCCCCCGCCATGGCCTAGTACCGAGGCCTCCACACCAGTATAGACCATGATCCCTAATACTTTATCCAAGTGACTTTGTGGACCATTTAATATTTTGTGAATAATTCCTTACATTGCAACTCTATTCACCATGTAGAAGAGTCCTCCCTCTCAAATAAAAGATCCAAGGTCTGGCTTGTAGAAGAAGAAGAAGAAGAAGAAGAAGAAGAAGAAGAAGAAGAAGAAGAAGAAGAAGAAGAAGAAGAAGAAGAAGAAGAAGAAGAAGAAGAAGAAGAAGAGTTGGTTCTTATATGCTGCTTTTCTCTACCCAAAGGAGGCTCAAAGCGGCTTACAGTCGCCTTCCCTTACCTCTCCCCACAACAGACACCCTGTGAGGTGGGTGAGGCTGAGAGAGCCCTGATATTCCTGCTTGGTCAGAACAGTTTTATCAGTGCTGTGGTGAGCCCAAGGTCACCCAGCTGGCTGCATGTGGGGGAGTGCAGAATCGAACCCAGCATGCCTGATTAGTAGTCCGGACTCCTAACCACTACACCAAACTGGCTCTCGTGATGGTGTAGGAAGAATACACAAGTTGTTATTTTGACCGGTCAAATCTGAATGGAAATGGCCCTTACAGCATTGCTAGAACTGCTGGTTTCAATCTGAGTTGGTTCAATCTGACTTGCTCCTGACCTCAGCAGACCTTAACATATTTTCACAATAAATTAAAGCCCCAGTCTGGGATATGGATAGCTGGATTCCTGGCTTTCTTTTAACTTCTTTTAACTTTTAACAACAGTTAGTTGTTCTGTTATAGATATTGTTGCTTTTTCTTTTGTAAATAATGTGATTTTACATGATAATTACATATTTATATTGCTTTAAATCTATTGTAATCTGTTAATCCTGAAGATGAAACTCAAATACTTTGGCCACCTCATGAGAAGGAAGGACTCCCTGGAGAAGAGCCTAATGCTGGGAGCAATCGAGGGCAAAAGAAGAAGGGGACGACAGAGAATGAGGTGTCTGGATGGAGTCACTGAAGCAGTAGGTGCAAACTTAAATGGACTCTGGGGAATGGTAGAGGACAGGAAGGCCTGGAGGATCATTGTCCATGGGGTCGCGATGGGTTGGACACGACTTCGCACATAACAACAACAACAATCTGTTGTAAAAATTATGTTATAATGGAAGGACAGACTATAGGGCATCAGATTATAGGCCAAAAGACAGGTCCAGGAAGAATCAGTAAAATTAAATATAAACCGATACAGAAGAAAATGGACCAAGCAAGATGAGTAGGCATTGACTCCTAAGTTAAGGTGAAGGAACCAATGAGAAGTTCAAGTGTCTTCAAGGCATTTCAAGAAGCTCTAAAATTGGACAATTATTCTGAGTCATTTGAGAGGGGCTGTTGGGAGGCTGGAAGCGAAGAAAGACTGGAAATCCTAACAGATGGTCATTTTTCAACTTTTGTAAACTAGTTTGGCTCCTGGTTTCTGGTGGATTATTCTTTTGGGGTTTTTTTTTACCTTTTCACATAAAGAGCCCTTTCACATGGTCTTTGTAAATTATTTTGGCTCCCAATTGCTAACAAATTTTGTGCCATTTCAGACACAACTCTTTTGGTTCCTGGTTGCTAATGGATTAAAAACAACTTTTCACAAAAAACTGCTTGTATTCCTCTTGCAAAGCAGCGTTGAGTTTGGTTTTTTTTTTTAAACACCTTTTTCCTTCTGTTCTCAAGTGTTCTGTGCACTTCTGATTCACTGCAGTGTGAAGTTAGAAATTCTGCAGCACTTCTGAAAGTGTCATCTACCTCCCTTCCTTTCTAGTTAACTCTATTCTGGAGTTCTAACTTCTGCAATATACCGATATACTAGCACACTGATGACAATATTTTTCATCTGCTGCTTCAAGGGTTCACTTTCTGCTGCTGCTCACTTTGTTCCCTGACTTGGGCTGCAAAGGAAATAGCAGTTTTCCTCAGTCAAGCTTGGGGCCTTCTCACTCCTGCTGCAGGGCCAGACTTGGGGCTTTTGCAACTAATATATGAGCAACTTAACTTACTGCTCATGCTCCCTTTGGCTCCCTCTGCCTAAATCCTAGACTGTTTGATGGAAATTATTAAAACAAAAATTAAAACAAAACCATTTGCATTCGAAGATAGGACAATGAAGAGGAGAGATTTCTGATAGTAGAATTTCAGCCAGTGCTGTAGATAGGTCACAAATTTCTTTAGGTTCTTTCTGTAACAGTTTCTGAATAGCATGCTTGTTGCTATAGGATAGCTTACAGGGGAGGCCTGTTGTTTTTACATCCAACTTTTAGACCACAGATGTGTTTGGCTCGTCACTGCTTGAAACAGAATGCCATACTATTTATTTATTTAAAACATTTAGTAGCCACCTTTGCTCCTTTTTTCAGCTAGGAGTACTGGTTTGTTTACTGGGATCACCAAGAGTCGGACCCAACTGAATGGCTGAGAACAGCCATTCTGGTAATCAGTTAGATGAATGCTAATGCTATGGATTCATGAGGCTTCTCTTTATAGAAGTATTTAGAGGCACAATGGAAACAAATGAGGCTGGGGACTTACCTTGGCCCCAGAGCCTCTGTTGACGAGGCGGCGGGGAGGGGGAAGAAGGACGCTCAGCGTCCTCGGCAGGCAAGGAGGGGCGGGGGAGAGAGGCGCGAAGCGTGCGCGGGCTGGGGGAACGCCGGCGTGCTCGTCGCGCCTATTTAAGGTGCGGCGGGGCATCGGCCCGCCCTCTTTCCCCCTCTCAGCGCCGAGGCAGCGAGCGGTCGGCTCGCTGCTGGATTGGTGAGCACGTGGCGAGCGGAGAGGCCGGGAAGCAGACTACGAGCTGCCTCGCGACCTCCTCGCTCGCTGCATTAGGGACAGAGCTGCCAGCGGTTTAAAAAAAAAAAAAAAATCGAACAGGGAGGGCAAAAAACTCCTCAAACTCGAGGCAGAACCGGGAGAGGGAACGGGGAAGGAGGGATGGCGCCCGGGAAGAGGGGGCGGGGGCCCGCATCGGGAGAAGAGGGAACGGGGAGCGGCTCCATCGGGGGCGCCTCGCCCGAAACGCCTTCAGGGGGGAGGCGGACGACGCGAGCCAGCGCCAAACGGGCGAGGGCTCGCTGGGCCCCAGCGGTACCTGTGGGTCGCAGGGCGGCATCTTCTTCGGCGGGGGCCTCTGGTGTCCGCCAACCCAGGGCTGGGCCTAGCTCCGGGGGAAGGGGATCAACCCCCAGGCCTCCCAGGACGGATTCCTTATCTACTGGAGGGGAGGGGGGGGATGAGTCAGGCCCGGCTGCGGGTGCCAGGGGGCGCTCCTTGAAGAGGCAGAAGGGGGCCAGGGCACCCAGAGCTCGTGCCAGGGGCAGCAGGTCCAAGGAACGGAGAGCCAGAGAGCAGGGTGGCAGAAAAGGGGCTCAGGGGCACCGGAAGGCTAATCCAAAAACCTCTTCCTCGCTGGCGGTGGCTGCTGGAAGCAGTTCCATGAGTGAGTCCTCCATGGAGAGCCAGCGGGGTGGGCAACAAGGGGAAAGGGGGTCCCGAACAGAGGGATCCTCAGCCTACTGGCAAGGATACGCACAGGCCATAGCGCAGTTTTCAGGAACAAGAGGCAGGCGGGGGCGCTTTAGCAGTCCCAGCTCTTCCTCTGAGGCTGGCAACAGGCGCAGCTCCAGCAGCAGTGAGTCCCCCAGGTCGGCCCACAGGAGGAGAGGACGGAAGTCTGGGCACAAGCGGCGTCGGGACAGGCATCAGTCAAGTTCCTCGGGTGGGTCCTCCTCTAGTGATGACGGGGGGGAAGCCCGTAGGGATGGGCGTTATTGGCTAGAGGGAGCCTTTGTACCTGGTTTGCCAGCTTGGCTCCACAAGAGGCGCATGGCAGCCAAACGCCTGATAGAATCTGGGGAAGTGGTTGGCACCGTTAGGGAGCCTCCGGCAAAATATACAGATTCTGATGCCCCTCCTGGGATTCACCTTCCAAAACGAGTGAGGGAAAGGGCACTGGAAGGGTATTTTATTGATATGTTTGACTTTGTAAGGACTGGGAAAAGGGGGGGGGATTCAGGAAAGAAGCGTGAACGGAAGAAAGCTGATCAACCTAAATGTGATAGGACGTTTAACAACTGGGTTCGAGGGTTTGCGGAGTTTATGGCTTTGATTACAGCCGCGTACCCAGAGAGGGGGTGGCACCTGGCTCGGTACCTTGCCCATGTGCTAGAAGCCAGGGAACATGGGGGGGATGAAGCTGCCCTCGACTACGATCAGGATTTCCGGGAATTGGCCTCTTATAATTCCTCGGCCAGGTGGGATCTGAGGCATCAGGACACCTGGTTGGTAAAGGTGGGCCCTAGCGTGCGGTCTCATAGAGAGAAGGAGAGAAGGGGTGTGCCTGCTCGTCGGGCCTCTGCTCTTCCCTGTTGGGACTTCAACAGGAGGCTATGCAAGCGTCAGCCATGCCGTTACAGCCACACCTGTGAGGTGTGCGGGGGAAATCATACAGCCCTGGCCTGCTCCAGGGGAGGAGGGGGTCTGCAGCCCTTTCGAGGGACCCGGTCTTCCAACAAGAAGGATGGGGGACCGGGACAAAGCGGCCCTTCTGCCACCGGAAAATCTGCCTGAGGCCACCACGGCGGAGCTGCTGTGCATGGCACGGTCGCCAGTCAAGGTGGAGGCGTTGAGAGCAGTTCTTACCAGGTACCCGAATCAGGATGCAGCACGCTATCTTTTGGCTGGGTTTACCAGGGGTTTTCGGATTCCCTTCACTGGGGAAAGGGTTGCCACCTCCTGTGCAAATTTGAAATCTGCCAGGGCAGCTCCTCAAGTCGTGAGGGATAAGATCAACAAGGAAAGGCTAGCGGGGTGCATAGCGGGTCCCTTTAGCAGGCCTCCCCTGGGCAATCTTAGGGTGTCACCTTTGGGGGTTGTGCCAAAGAAGGCTGCTGGCCAATTTCGTCTGATACATCACCTATCTTACCCTCGGGGGGCATCTGTCAACGATGGCATCGCTCCAGAGCTTTGCTCGGTGCGGTATGCTTCCTTTGACAGGGCAGTGGAGATAATCAGGGCCTGTGGGTATGGGGCCCTGATGACCAAGTGTGATGTTCAAGCGGCCTTTCGACTCCTCCCAGTCCACCCCGATGATTTTAACTTGTTGGGCTTCAAGTTCGAGGGAAGCTGGTATGTAGACAAGGCCATGCCGATGGGCTGCGCAATTGCTTGCGCAGCCTTCGAGGCCTTCAGCACATTCCTAGAGTGGGCCGTCAGGGATGCAGGGCAGTTTTGGGAGGTCACTCATTACCTTGATGACTTCCTCTTTGCGGGGCCCCACGGGTCGCAGGTGTGTGCAGCGCGGTTGGCACAGTTTCAACGATTAGCAGCCGAGCTGGGGGTTCCTTTGGCCCCTGACAAGACTGAGGGGCCAGCATCCAGAATCACTTTTTTGGGGATTCAGCTGGACTCCATTCAAGGGTGTTCTAGCTTGCCAGTGGACAAGCTGACAACGCTGCGGGTCCTCCTGCAGGGAGCCCTGGGCAAGCCCAAGGCCACGCTTAAGGAGCTGCAAGCCCTACTTGGCCATTTAAATTTTGCTTGCCGGGTGGTTACGGCAGGTAGGGCATTTTGTGCGCGCCTGGCCAGGTCAACTGCGGGGGTCCGGGGACCAAGGCACCATATCCGTCTCACAAAGGGGTTGAAGGAAGACCTCCGGGTGTGGCAACATTTTTTAACTCGCTTCAATGGGGTGGCCATTTGGCAGACCCCCTTGGCAGTGGGAAACTTGCTGCAGGTACATTCTGATGCATCTGGCAGCATGGGGTTTGGCCTGTTCTATGATAACAGGTGGTGTGCGCAGAGCTGGCCAGTTCATTGGGGGGAAGGAGTTCGAAGGGATTTGACGTTTCTGGAATTATTTCCGATTCTGTTGGCAGTGGTTCTTTGGAAGGAAGTCTTCGCCAACAAAAAGGTTTTATTTTGGTGCGACAACCAGGCTGTAGTGCAGGTGGTTAACAAACAGAGTTCTAAATCAGAAAGGGTCATGCGCTTAGTGCGGCGGCTCGTGCTAACCTGCTTAGAATATAATATTAAATTCACGGCCCAACATGTGGCTGGGGTTCAGAATGAGGTGGCAGATTCTTTATCTCGTCTTCAGTTCGACAGGTTTTGGCGGCTCGCCCCCGGGGCACGAAAGGAGCCAGAGGAGTTCCCGGTCGACCTTTGGGGGCTTGGAGACGAGTGATCCTGCGGGCCGTCATGGGCTCGATGGCCTCCTCGACGCGACGGGCCTACGAAGGGGTAGCCAGGGGTTTCCTGGCCTTCGCTACTGCCTGTGGGCACTATTCTGCTTGGCCCATGAGGGAAACGATTCTCCTTAGATACTTGGCGCATTTAAAGAACAAAGGGGTAGCCCCTGGTACCATGAGAGTGCATCTGTCCAGCCTCTCTTTTTTCAGCAAAGCCCTGGGGAGGTGGGATCCGGGCACCTCTTTCCTGGCCCGCAGGGCAGTGGAAGGGTGGAAGCGAATGGCTCCTCCAAGGAGGGACAGCAGGCTGCCAGTCACCCCTGGGTTGCTGCGGCAGTTGGTGCGCCAAATTCCAGGAGTTTGCTTCAACGACTTTGAAGCCGTATTGGCCAAAGCTGCATTCACGGTGGCCTTTTTTGGGGCCTTTCGGTGCAGCGAGCTTTTTGCACCTACACGGCAGGCCTTAAGGGGTCCTGCGGTGGCCCTTAATGACCTGACAGTGTCCGGGGATCAGATAGTCATTACACTGCGGCGCTCTAAGTCTGACCAGATGGGTAGGGGGTCACGTGTAACCTTACACAGGTCAAGGCACAAAGAGGTTTGCCCGGTACGCAGTTTGAAAGCCTATTTAGCGCGACGCCCTACAGTGCCGGGATGCCTGCTTGTTCACCAGGATGGCACGAACTTTTCAAAGTATCAGTTTCGGGCTGTGCTGAAAGCCTGCCTGCGCAGAGCAGGTGTGCACAACAAGCAGTACAGTGCCCATTCGTTTCGTATTGGGGCTGCCACGCAGGCCTACAGGCAAGGGGCTTCCCCCGGGCAGATTATGAGACTGGGCAGGTGGAAGTCGGGGGCATATAAGGGATACGTTCGCCCAATACAGGGTAATAACCTCTGACTTGTTTCAGGGCTGCTGTCTTCCCACCTGCTGGTGCTGATTGTGGGCCACAGTTATGTATACTGGGCACGGCGCTACGCAGAGGATTCCGGTTGGACTGACCAGTTGGGCCTGGAGGAACATGTGACACTTCGTTGGCTCGGTTATCGGGGACTACGATGGCCTGCCTTATGGGATGTTGTTTCTGGAGCAGTTTTCGAGCTCGGAACTCCCGCTGCTGTTATCGTTCATTTGGGGGGCAATGATTTGCCGGATATCAAGGGCTTGCAGCTGATAAAGCTCATCGTTCAGGATCTGGAGGCCTTACACCTGCGTCTACCGAGGACACAATTCATCTGGTCAAGTATTATAGAGCGGCTGTCCTGGCGTGGAGCCCAGCACGTCGGGCGTGTGAACAAGATGGTGCGAAAAATCAACAAATCCGTGGCCAGATATGTTCAACGGTGGGGGTGTTTGGTGGTGGATCATGGGGACATTACAAGTTTGAGTTCAGAGTTATACAGGAATGATGGTGTGCATTTGTCTTCCAAAGGGATCGATAGATGGCTGGCAAGGATTCAGGCCCAGCTTCAAGATTGGTTGCGGTGGCGCTCGGTTGGCGGGAACGAGGCCTGGGGAGGCCTGCATTCTGGTGGCGGAAATGGCACGGTGAAGGAGCAGCTTAGAGCAGTTCGATGAGGGCATCGGACTTAAAATGAGGGGGCTTCAAAGGTGAGGCGGCTTGGAGCGAGCTAGGCCAACCCAAAAGGGAAGGCTGGATGCTCGCTGAGCCAGGTGGCCTATATGTCAGAGGAGGTCTGCGCCTCTCTCTGGCATAATAGGTTGGAACACTTCCCCTTGGTAGGGGCTCAGCGTTTCTGGGGTGACCTGCCGCCCGGGAAGGGAGCAGGGGGCATCTACAAACGCTGGGCCATAAGGTGCGGCTTTGTCTTAGACCGCAGGGTAAGCTCCTTCAACCGTGGCCTATTTTGTTGCCAACCTTGGCGTATGTTAAATAAAAAGCTGTGGCCGTGTTCAAAAGCCAGCCAAGTGTCGGTGTCCTTCTTCAACCCCGCAAGACAAGCCTGCAAGTCAAATGAGGCTGGGGACTTACCTTGGCCCCAGAGCCTCTGTTGACGAGGCGGCGGGGAGGGGGAAGAAGGACGCTCAGCGTCCTCGGCAGGCAAGGAGGGGCGGGGGAGAGAGGCGCGAAGCGTGCGCGGGCTGGGGGAACGCCGGCGTGCTCGTCACGCCTATTTAAGGTGCGGCGGGGCATCGGCCCGCCCTCTTTCCCCCTCTCAGCGCCGAGGCAGCGAGCGGTCGGAACCCACCCACCCACCCTGTTGTATATGATTTGGATGTTATGTTAACATTAATGATTTGTTTATCATCTTTGTCACAGCTTTTATGGGCGGAAATGGCACGGTGAAGGAGCAGCTTAGAGCAGTTCGATGAGGGCATCGGACTTAAAATGAGGGGGCTTCAAAGGTGAGGCGGCTTGGAGCGAGCTAGGCCAACCCAAAAGGGAAGGCTGGATGCTCGCTGAGCCAGGTGGCCTATATGTCAGAGGAGGTCTGCGCCTCTCTCTGGCATAATAGGTTGGAACACTTCCCCTTGGTAGGGGCTCAGCGTTTCTGGGGTGACCTGCCGCCCGGGAAGGGAGCAGGGGGCATCTACAAACGCTGGGCCATAAGGTGCGGCTTTGTCTTAGACCGCAGGGTAAGCTCCTTCAACCGTGGCCTATTTTGTTGCCAACCTTGGCGTATGTTAAATAAAAAGCTGAGGCCGTGTTCAAAAGCCAGCCAAGTGTCGGTGTCCTTCTTCAACCCCGCAAGACAAGCCTGCAAGTCAATTGATGCAGCTGAGGGACTTAAAATGAACATCAAATTAATCTTCGTTTTCTTGTACACGAAATAACTTCACAGTAAAAGGGGTAGTTTTTAAAATACAAAAGCATGTTCTCTAAATAGCAGGAAATAACTGAGAAATGAATCATAACCATATTAAGATAAGCTCAGTGGGAGAATTTGGGAATGGTGCTAGGGCTTATTCTAGAAACTGGTGGATTCTTTCCATTGTCCACTTTAATAAGTTTCAGGGTCTCTAGGAGAATGATCTTCACTATGTCTGTTCCTGTGTAATCTCACATCTATGTTTAATGGCATGAATCATCATTTAATATATTTTGAAGAATTTAGTATTGTAGATGTTTAGGATTTATATGATGATGGATTATAAATTTATGTATAAACAAAGATCTTTTAAACAATGACCTGGTCCCCATGTGGATATTACATCTGTATGAATATCATTTTAAAATACAACTAGTCACAACATGCATCACATACTTGTTTCTGAGGGAAATCAATTGCAGCCTTAAAAAAAAGGACTGTAAGAGGTATATTATGCACAGTGTGAAAAGTGAGTGCCAAGAAGCAGGAAATACAGCTATATTTTCAGTAGCATGTAGATAGAGAGGCAGGACATTGTTTCAATTTTTGTGCTTAGATATTTCATTATAATAAAAAAGATATATAATTTTACCATATATAATTAAAACTTTCTCTTTCTCTACAACTTTTGTTTTATTTTAGTTGTCAGGATGCCTTCCACCCAATTGGCTAATTAGTTTGGCTTGAAACAATTTTAATCCATTGATTTCCATGGAGATTAACAATGCAATATTATCCTAAATTTATCATTGTTGATGGGTGAACTTTCCTCTGTATAAATTACAGCTTGATGGCAAATCATAAACAGCATTAAACATTAAAAATCCCATTTCTATGGAATGCTTCAAATGGTTTTAACTTGTAAATGTTTCCTGAAAGCGTTGCTTTCATATGGTTGTACAAGCTCTCTTCCTCCTCCAGACATCCACTCTCCCTAAAATAGTGATCTATAAAACAAAACAAAAAAATGCTTCTCTCAGCTCTCTCAAGCCTGCTAAAGTGGCCGGGGATCTTATCTCTACAGGACTTCAGACTCCCACTTTTTCCTACTTGAATGTCTATTTGTATTCCATATCCTTTTGTGCAACCTTGCACCGATACCTTTCAACTGTAAATTAATCCATTAAGTTCTGAGTACAACCTGATGAATTCCACAAATGCCTTCAAAATACAGGGTTGGATAATACCGATCATTTCCTCTAACAGAAGAGGGATTTCCAAAAATTCTCCACTGCAGATTTCCAGTTCACCTCTCATGCTTTTCTTCAAGGGTCTCCTTGTCCCTGGAAGCAGCATATAGGGAAATCTGTGGAATGCAGCAGAACTGGGCAAGCAGAGAAGTTTCATTTGACCAATGGAAGGGCCTTCCTTTCATAAAAATTATGAGCAGAACCTAACCCATGCTCAAAGTGTAGCTAATGTTCAATGATGCATGACCTACTTATGATGGCCCTGGGCCATACATAAATCAAGAAAGCCAGTAAACGGTGAGCCAGCTGCCAGGCTGAATCTCACCCATTACAGAAAGCCATACAAAATGCTTCTGATAAGAGAGAAAGAATGTAAAAGCTATAGAGACAATGCAATCATTTTGCAATTAGATCTTCTAAATATCTTTTAAATTGATGATGCTGGTTCTCAGAAATATAATTGATACAGTATTTCTTATTCCAGCTCAAACTTTTTGTAGAAAGTTTGGAACTCTAGGCTCTGTTAAGAGGCACCATTTCAGGCAAAATGGCAAGAGCATGCAGCTTCAGTCCCAGGAAAAAGATGAATGCAAAATGCCCAGGGCATCTCTGAAAAGCCATGAGCAGTCCCTCTATGCCAG
Organism: Paroedura picta; assembly: GCF_049243985.1. NCBI lineage: Eukaryota > Metazoa > Chordata > Lepidosauria > Squamata > Gekkonidae > Paroedura > Paroedura picta. The sequence goes on along the minus strand of NC_135374.1, from coordinate 80,411,478 downwards.
CTGCTGCTATATTTTCTGACAGTCAGGATCCTCTGCACTTCCAACATCACAAATATAGCAGAACAAGAGTTAACACAGCAGCACCAACAGCCACAATAACGGTTTGGTTTGTCATTTCACAGCACACAGTCATTGTTTGCTCTTTAACTTTGCCTGCCAAAGCTTATTATAACATTCTACTTTGCCTGAAATTTCATCTCTTTTCTGGCAGTCCAGTATTTACTGACACTTCTCATTTGCTTAGCCTGCAAGCCCCCATCTCTCTCCTTACGTTTCTTTTCGGTGGACTACAATACACTCTTATGGTGCAGTTAATTAGATGCAGATTAATGTCTGGCATGACATCACTGATGGAAAGTCAGAAGCCTACCGTTCATGGTGGATGTGGACAGATAGAAGGTGATGGATGAAGTCATTGTGGGCTTCCCATAGAATGTTATGATGGTGTTTTAACTTTTACCATCTATTTTGCAGGCATGATGTTACATGGTCATTGGAGATCGAGCTAACATTTGTTGAAGCACAGTCTAAGCACTACTCTTGTCCACCATGACCTTAACTCTACTAATTCATCTCAAGGCATGAAGGACTTCATAAAAAATATGAATAGGGCTACACTGAATAATATAGAGCAGGGGTAGTCAAACTGCGGCCCTCCAGATGTCCATAGACTACAATTCCCAGGAGCCCCTGCCAGCGTTTTCTGGCAGGGGCTCATGGGAATTGTAGTCCATGGACATCTGGAGGGCTGCAGTTTGACTACTCCTGGTATAGAGGCTCTTGTCAGAGCTTCTCTGATGGTCGTCACTTCCTTTCAATAACTGTATACTTGGAGTGAGTGGGAGAGAATGAATATTTCAGTAACCAGGTTTTTCTGCTCTCTTCTCAGCATGAAAAGTGCAAAGACATTTGTTGGAGAGCAAACTCTATTATAGTTAGCTTGGAAGGCAAAATAAAATGTAAGTTAATAAATATTTAATAGAGAGCATAATAATTGGGGGGAAACATTCAGTGATGGAACTTACCTCTGTTTACTTTTTATAAGCCTTTATGAAATGCACAATGGCACAGTTCTTTCATTTCTCATGATATTGTTTCAAAGCTGACATTATAGCATGTCTTACAGTAAAGGGACAATGTTATGTGAGTATTGGTTTTCCTCTCTTCCGTAACACGGTAACTTTCCCAACAACCTTTGTATATCTGTGCAAGTTCTTTATGCTATTATTGCCTAGGAAAAAATTCCCACTTCCTTTATCAACTTTTTCCACTGATGGGAAGCAAAGCAAGGCTACAGTTAAGACACCCCCCCAAAGATTCTCCCATAAATATATAAACTGAAATGTAGCTGGACAGGGGAAAGGACAGATTGAATAAATAGTAATAAAAATGAATATGATACAGTTAACTATCATTTTCATTGGGGTTGATTGTAGTCATTTATTTTATCTGCTAGGAAGAATTAAATCCTTCTTGTGATTATTTGTATTTTTGGTTGAGGACCTGTTTGTCCCCCAGTATGTAACACCATAAAGTAAGGGAGTGGATAGTAAGCTTTACACACATACACAAATATCTCTCTCCTCTACTGCCAATATCTAGGGCTATTTTGCATATGATAAATATAGTGAAATACTTATCTAATGTAGGTGTTATATTCAGGCTACTCCATGTGATGTCACCCACATCCAGCATCTGGCCAGCTAACATCTCGCTTTATCCTCCATTTTAAAGCACAAGTTGGGGAATTGCATAAAGTGGATTCACTAATCTAAAAAGCGCTATATACCAGAAAGCAATCAGCAGGCAACCAGCAGAAGGAAGGTATGGAGGCTCAAACATGCTAAAGTCACCTGCTTCATCCTGCCTTCGCACCCACCTCCCTTTCCCTTGTTCCCGGGGACAGGAATTGCTTTGTAAAAATGGTGACATGCCTGGAGCAATGAATAGGCAGACACATGTGTAGGCAATACCAGAAATAAAACAATATTTTTTTCAAAATTGTAACACAAAGCGTTCCTCTCAAAAGTTTTCTCCCCCTCCCAAATCAGGAACAATATTAATTTTTAAATGTATCAAAGGATCCGTGACCCCATAAGGGGGGGGGGCACTTTACACCTATGATTCCATGCATTTGAACTATGAATGTTTTCATTTCTATACCAGGTATGTTTTGACTGCAGCAGTCATAAATAATATCTTAATGTAACATATTTTGCAATTGTTGTAGAAGCATATAGTGACTTGATACTCAAAGATAAAACCCTAGCCCTTGATTTAAGTTTATTTCTTCTCCATTTTTACCAAACTGCTTATCTAATTATTACTTCACCTTTGCACAACTCAATGGTGATGTCAACATGTGTGAGGACAATGTTCGATCTGGATGAGGAATACCTAGGTTGAAATTCTGATCAGCCACAATAAATTTACAAGATTTCTTAGGCAAATCATCCCCAACCTATACATCTTCACAAAATAGTGTTGATAAAATACAGGAAACCCTATAAAAACTGTCCTTTTTGGAAGAAATATGAAATATACCTACAGTAAATGAATAATAATTTTGTTGATTTTTCATGTTCTATTTGTTTTCCCATAATTTGAGCTGTATTGCATTTCAGTTCTCCTTAAATTCAGATTTACTAGAATAATTTCTAGAAATGGAACATTCATAGTTTTATACAGCTTCCAGTTCCTTTAGTTTATTAACACTCCAATGTTTTAAATAAGTGTATTCAATTATAGCCGGAAAATATGCATATTTTCCTCAAGAATAAGCCTCACTGAGTTTATTGGAATTTGCACCCTTCTAGCTGTTCCTATTATAGCCAGACTCTTTATAAAATCAGAAGAAATAAAGATAGAGAAAATAACAGAATTGTGAAGGGGAGTTTGCTTGATTTGTTTCTTTGTTAGTCTGATCCTCTTCAAGTGTTATATACCACAGTTTTATTTGTAATTATTTTTAAATGATATAAGGCTGTTGGCTAGATGTTTACATAGAAACGGAGAAGAGTGGGGTATAAATAGCTTAAATATAAAAATATACATTTATTCATGCTCCTAGGATTGAAATGACTTCTAATGCAGCAATACTCTCATATGATATTAGTGCATAGGTTGGCCTAAAGTAGGGGTTCCCAAGATGGCAATATGCCCCAGGGGTGGTGGAAGCATACAGAGGTAGAGTGTGGAACTTTGAGGCAGCAGGGGGGCAGCAAACTGACTCATCGTGCTGCAGCTGCGTTTTCCTAGCAAGAGAAATTCCAAGGTGGCTTGCCACTGCCTGCTTCTGGGTAGTAGCAATCCTGGGCTTCCTTGAAGAAAATGATAGCTTCACATGGTGGGTTAGGTGGGATCATATTCCTGCTGAGCTCCTTCCTCTCCTCAGATTCAGTCTTCCCAGGCTCCACCTCAGATCTTCTGGAATTTCCTAACCCAGGATTGGCAACCCTCCCCCAAAAGTCTCCATCTTTGGGCGGCTGGAGAAGCCTTCTCCTGTTGCTTCTGGCCATGGGATTTTCCATTACTTGACACATTACTTGACATTACTCCTATGTGGGCCCAAAGTGGTTTTTACAAATGATGTTTACAAAGATACACTTTTTCCATACTTAAATATGGTTGTTGCCCAACAAGCGATAAAGAATAGGCAATATAGTGTGTTTTGAATTTGCAGAAAAGAGGTGTTTGTTCATCTGTGATGGGGCACTAGGTGGCCTGGGAGCCAAAAGTTTGGGAACCCCTGGCCTAAAGGATAGTTACATCCTGAGAGCTACATTTCCTTTAAAGGAAACTCATGCTCTCCTAGAAACAATACAAAAAGGAACATTACTTTTTATTAGGCAAGGGAATTTTGAGTACATCCATCAAACTAACGACATTAGTTACTTTTGCTGATACCTATGCAAATTGTATACACACATGCATATATAATCAAATATCCACCAAGAAAATTTATTCTTTTTTCCAGTGGCAGATGATAATATGATATGATAGGGGGGAAATTTTAAGGGTGACATTCTCCTTGTGCTGTCCATGAGTTATGCTGACAGTGAGGCAACAGCAATTTAATTGTTCCCAGCAGTTCATTTCATGCTGTGGTGTAAAGGCAGAAAAAAGCAAAAGAGGAAATGGTGGGGGGAATCGAAGAAACTGCACCACTTCTGTCAGATTATGAGTCTACCATGAGTTATCGTTGAAATGTGTTTCTGGAATCTGGTTAATGATCCACAATGCTCTATACCCAACACACATTCTGATTTTAATCTATTACTATGATGTAAAAAATGAGTCGACTTAGAGACATGCTATGACATCTGTTACAATCGTTGTTGGCAGAAATCCTGGATTTTGCTTATTTAGGAGAAAATATGATGTGTGATTCTCAGGAGAAAAGGCCTTTAAAAAGGACTATATACAATTTCATTAAGAATTCTTTTGTCCTTCTTGGCTGTTTTGTGTTCTTATAATGTGATTTCAGAGCTCCTTGTGGCTCAGAGTGGTAAGGCAGCAACATGCTGTCTGAAGCTGTCTGCCCATGAGGCTGGGAGTCCAATCCCAGCAGCCGGCTCAAGGTTGACTCAGCGTCCATTCTTCTGAGGTCGATAAAATGAGTACTCAGCTTGCTGGGGGGTAAAGGGTAATGACTGGGGAAGGCACTGGCAAACCACCCCATATTGAGTCTGCCATGAAAACGCTAGAGGGCGTCACCCCAAGGGTCAGACATGACCCGGTGCTTGCACAGGGGATACCTCTACCTTTACCTTTAATGTGATTTGGGTAAAATGACCCCTTATGTCACTGCAATCCTAGTGAAAAAATGGTCAACATGCATATAAGTGGTCAGTAAGCATCCATGTATATGCTAGTTTGTGAAAAGCTATTTCAAGCACAAAAATGGTGTGGAATTGTAATACTGATGTAAGGAACATATCTGGTTCATTTATTGCCATGTTTACTTTATAAGAATGGGAAGGTTAAAGATAAGGATAGGGAATTACAAACCTCTTCAGCGATAATTACTAGCATGGATCACCATCCACAATCTATCTGGGAGGGAACAAGTGGGATTTAAACCTGACCACACTTCATTGTCATACACTGCTCTACTTGGTGGAGAAGTACTCCCATTATCTAAGAGGCAAATTATACATGGCCTTTATTGATTTACTAGGTTTAAGGCCCGTTGTAGTCCAAATACAGAGGGCGCTAGCGGGCAGGCGGCTCCGTGCAGGAGGAACCCTATGGCCCCCCTCCCTCAGGGCCCCTCCCTCTGGATTGGGCACCCCCTCCCCCCCAAAGCCCTGGCTTTGTCCTGGGAAGCCTTTCACCCCACCCCCTCCGCCTCCGAGGCCCCGGCTTCATCCTGGGGAAAGGCGCAGGCCCTTCACATCAGAGATGCGGCGGGGCTGCTCCTTCCAGGAACAAAGCCTTTCCCCCCACCCCCTCTGTCCCTGAGGCCCCGGGTTCATCCCAGGGAAAGGAGCAGACCCGCCGCATCAGAGACACAGTGGGCCTACTCCTTTCCCCGAGATGAAGCCTTTCCTCCCAATCCCCTCCCCCCCGAGTCCCCAAAGTCTGCTGTGGCGAAGCCTTCCCCCTCTTCCTCCCACAAGGTCCCAGCTTCGGCACAGCGAAAGGAGCAGAGCCTCCATGTCTCTGACATGGCAGGCCTGGTCCTTTCACTGTGCAGAAGCCTTTTCCCACCCTCCTCCCGATGTCCTGGCTTCGGTGGTGGGAAAGGAGCAGGGCTGCCACGTCTTTGATGCAGTGGCCCTGCTTCTTTCCTGGCAGCAAAGGCTCTTCCCCTGGGCCCCTAACCTCCCGGACTGACACTTGGAGGGACCAATCAAGTTTTTATCCCGGGAAGAGCCCCTTTCTCCTCCCACATTGCTCTTACCGCTTTATTACTGCCGCTCCCGCAGAGCAGTTTACAGATGAGGAGCCTTTGATTCTATCAACAGACCATTTCTACCAAATAAACTAGTCTACCTGGGAATGGAGAAGCATCTGTTTTTCTTGATTCAAGATAGGAAATTTCACTAAACAATGGACTAAACAATGGACCAACTCCCTAACAGAAAATTAAAAACACAAGTTAAAAGGTTATAGTGGGGGGAAATCTGCATGAACCCAAGGAAGAACTTATATCCAGTAAACAGTAATTAAAATGGTGCTTACATTCTTGTTTTAGTTCAATAATTTAACAGAGGAAATGGCTCATCATGCATCTTTTCCTAAGGGTATAATATTTCAATATATATATATATATATATATATATATATATATATATATATATATATATATATATATATATATATATATATATATATATATATATATATATATATATATATATATATATATATATATATATATATATATATATATATATATATATATATATATATATATATATATATATATATATATATATATATATATATATATATATATATATATATATATATATATATTAAAAATTAGAATTATGCTAGGCTTAAGTATGTGTCTGCCATTTATCTGTAGACAAAATCCCTACACGTATAAATTTTTACTTTGAATTATTCACTATTTACTGTCTTTTGTGACAAATAATACATGTTTTATATAGATGATATGTGTCATTTCATTAACAGCAGGCACAAAATTCCAGGCTTTCCTCAATGATCTTGCACTGTTGACTTTTGGCAGTAATGGCCCCCTTGGAAATGCCTGTGACAAAATAGTCATTGTCTTTATGATGAGAAATAGCTATGCCTTGGTTTCAAGAAAAAATAGCATGGAATCAGGCTGCATATCTACTACATCTATACCAAGATAAGTCCATACAAGTATAGTTAAACTCTGTGGTAGAAAAATAAATAATATATTTCACTTTCATTTACTCCAGTCATTCCAGTATAGACTAGAAGCTTCAACCTGGAAATGCTACATTTTTGGATTGTGCTGGTTTATCCTGATCTACCATTGTAGGTCTTTCTATTTTATTTAACTGTCTACTAGTTGTGCAATTAATTTCTAAGTTAACATGTAGTTCTTAATTTTATTCCCACTAAATTTGACAGTAAAAAAAAAACCTTGATTGACCTATGTAGATTTCATTTCAAGTTCAAAGACTCTCCTCATAAGAGTGATGAAGTGCCCCCTCAGTGAAGATTATTTAACCAAACAATCTTTTTGTGTTGTACTATAGACGCACAAGTCTAGATAGGAGCCTACTGCTTTTAATAGCTATATATTTGAAGCAAAGATGGATTAGTTCTCAAACAGTAGAGGCTGGTGAGCATGTTCTAACTGTGGGTGGTGCGGTAATTAAAAGTCATGAGAATGGCACTGTCTGACAGTTCATTAGACAAAACAGTATGTAGAGAATGTCTTGTCATGTCTAATTACTACAGCTGCTTGCATACTGGGACATCAGCTTCTGTGAAACCAGCAGGAAGTATTAATCATAGGGAAGAGTCTCATCTTGGTTTACTTTTATCCTCCTGTCTGATTTAAACCCATTTGAGACTGATTTGCAACTACAACTCGACTGGGGAGTTATTTGCAAAGGTTGTGATCAGAAGCTTGAAGATAAAGATGGAGACAGCCAATGAGAGTTTGTATTTAGCGGAAGTTTAGCAAAAGCAGAAACCAAGGAAGCTTTATCTTGAAATGATTTGTAGAGATTACAAACTAACATTGAATGTTTTGAGTCGGGATCAACATGTCTATCACTCCGTATCATTTTCAATCCAGTTTCTACTTGTTGAAGCCCTCATAGAATGAGACACTTGAGAATACACTCAGGCTGAGAGAGCATCAACAAGGGTGGCACTTTGAAGAATATTCTAACTGGGGACCCCAAGAGATATATTTGGATACATTTTATTAGTGTGGGAGTCTCTCCTTTGATATTGTTTACCACCTTATGAGTATATTTAAATATTAGATCACTGAAGAAGACCCCAAGAGAGGTTGAAATGTATTTGTTTTTCTGGTTTCTTGCAATTATCCATGTGTCAATATGTTTTGGATTTGTGCAATAGGCATGATATATGTTGTTTTAAAATTTTATATGTGCACATGCATTGAAATAAATATTTTTATTTAAAATTTAATATACATTTTGCTGCTGCTCAACCTTTCAGGTTCCTAGCTTGTGTATACAGGTTGTGTTACTTTATTATCTCTTTTGTTGTTTCAGGACAGAGCATACTGCCATACATGGCTTGCAACAACTTGTGCCCCTCATTTACCCTACCACTATCATCCACACTGTCATAAATTTAACAGACTTCTTTGGAAATGTATTATAATTTGAGCAGTACAAATGTAGTTTGTTGCTTAATTCCATACTGGTTACTTACACTGCCATTTTCTTTAGTGTTTATTGCACATTTACTAGGAAGCAAATGCCTAAAAAAACAGAGCGAAATTTCTTCTAAGTGCATTAGAAGTTGCTAGTTAAACATGACTCGTAAAAGGATGGATAGTCAAAGATGTGTGCTGTAGTAGGATTCCCACAAGTTTTGTAGAATTTATTGCTGGGAATAAAATTTCTCTTTGACAACCAAAACAAGTATCTTGCTTTGGCTTTAATTATATATGATTTATGCCTTGTGAATATTTGTCCCTGCTTTCGTTTTCCTCAGAAAATGGAAGAATGAAGGCTAATGGGCTGATTCACCACAGAAGTATAGATTTATGTCAGATGAGCTATGAAATCTCACCTGAAAAGCAGAGGAACATAACTGCAAAACAAACATTTTGGGTCTTATCTGTTTCACATACAATATTTCTGGTAAGGCCTTGGAGGACGAGTGTGTCTCATGGCTTAAGTGCCACTAAGTGCTTAACACCCACTAAGGGTGGCTGTCCCATCCCCGAGAGCCTCTTCCTCCAACTGGCTTGCCTGTCTGTCCAGTGGCCAGCCAATCTCCTTCCATTCCCCCACCCTGCGCACCCCACCCCTGGCAGGAACCTGAGGGAAGGATCAACTTAAATGAAACTCATGGAGTTTTGACATTCAAAAATAACAAAATATTTTATTTAATATAGAGGGGAAAGGGCCAATGAAATCAGGAGATGAAATTGCTGAGGTAAAACCAGTACATGTATAAACTTTAACTCTTCTGTTTCAGGCTAAATATTGTTTCTTAAGCTATTCAGTTTTTTTATGTTGAGAAGCTTTTGTTCCAAACCTCCAATATACCTTCTTCAAGTAATCATTGACTCTCTTAGTTTTCAGAAGGCTAGTACACTTGTTCCAGTGCCCAAACCATCATCTTGAAACACCAGTATTTATTTTGAGTTTTTAACCGCCTCTAAAGTTTTCGATTGGCAGTTTCAAACCACAGCATACCAGGGATCCCTTCCCACTTCAGAGTTTGACTGCATAGGGAAATGCCTTCTCTCTCTAAAAGATCCCCTTTCCTCGACCCAAATTGGGGTCTCCATCTCACCATCCCCTCATCCTTGCTAAATTTCCCCAGTTCTTCTGCCTGTGTTCAACTCTTCTCAATCAGGGCTGAATTTCAAAACTGTCAGTATTCAACTCTTCAGGTATGAAACTAGGCTGAATCCTCTTCAGCATCATAAGTCTTCCCTTGTTCAACTCACGCTAACCATTCAAATCTCTTTGGACAGCCTGTCCTTCAAGGCTCTCTGGCTATGTGATGAATTAACCCTTCACTGTCCTTTATCTGTTTACCCAGTAATTCTAGGCTTTTAAAATTGTAGTCTATCACAGTATCCCTACTAAAGCAGAACTTCTAAGATTGACCCAGATTAGAACTGTCTGATCCGACTGACAGAAATTCTGCAGGGCATCAGGCAAATGTCTTTCACATTACCAAACTGGTTAACAAATGCTAGGGACTCAACCCAGGACCATCTGCATGTCAAATACTCTCCTAAACCCACCTCTGGATTATACTTAACTTTGGTCAGGCATACATTGTAGATTACACTTCCAGAAAGCTCTATATTTTATGTTTAAAATATTCCTCCATGCTAATTACATTAAATTTCTTTAAGAAAGAAAGGTCTGCATTTCCATGCTATTGTTAAGTGCCTCATCGAGACTTGTTTATTAACATTCAATGCTTTATTTTGTAGAATAGATACTGAAGCATTAAAGGCAATAGACACTGCATGGGATTTAATAGAAGCAAAATTGGTAAATTCTTGACTAAATTATTGCAGAATGATGATAGAGGCAATGACAAGAGGCTGAGAAGTGGCAGGGGGAAAGGAGGAACTACATTGGATCACTAAGAAAGGAAACAGCTTGCAGGTTTTTAATTCTCAATTACTATAGTCACTTAACCTTAAGCTTGAGAAGGGCGGATATAATTGGCAACACTTGACAATCCCTTAGGAACATCACACTGTTAAGAGCTAGAAGTGTAATGGAGAACTGGACTTCGATATCTTTGTGGAGAAATGCATTTTTAAGAGGCTTGAAATGAGCAAAACCTTCACTTTGAGTTCTTAAAAGTTTTTTCCCCCTCACTGGGCAGAGAATAGGCAGAAAGGGGAGAAGTCATTTCAGTGCTTTCCAGACTTACCTTATTCCACCTTCATAAGGTGGTATCCCCTATGCAAGCACCGGGTCATGTCATGTCTGACCCTTGGGGTGACGCCCTCTAGCATTTGACAAATGTTATTTTGTCTAAAAATGAAATAGGCAAGATCCGCCCCCCCCACACACACACACTCTAAGCAGGGAACAGAGATTGGACAACTGAAGGAAGCTTCAAGGTAATGAAAACTGTTCAAAAACCTGTAACTTCCTAAGCTAAGGAGCCTGTCATATATTTTAACTTCAGATACAGCATTTATGGACAGAGGAGCAGTGGGACAGAGGAATAGCATTTTACCTATTGCTTTTTAATCCCTTGCTCAATTTGTGTATACTTGTATACACAAATGTATATTTGTGAACATTTTCTTTTAAATATATTCTTTATCAGTTTTGATGCTGGTACTGGTTGTCTATGCCACATAGACCTCCACTATCTTAGATTTGCTATTGTAAAAGGGGTGCTGGGAAAGACCAGCAGTTGGCAAGCAGCTATTCCTCCAGGAGTGCATAAGGCAGTGAAATGTCCCCATGGAGAGGAGGTGCTGAGCAGTGTGACTGCTTTGGCATGAGGAATTAGGCTAGGATTACCACTCATTTGGGTCTCGGGCCACATTTTGCTTCCAGATGGAATAAGGCCAGGTCTCGGGCAGTACCCAACACAGGCCCTCAGTTGCCCCACTTTAAGAGAACACAGCAGGATGCAATGAGGTACATGTCAGGCCTGATCCATGCAGATGTGGAAAACTTGAAAACCAATTGGCTGCTTGGCCCTGGAGTGACACTCGGAGAGCCCAATCAGGAGCTGCTTTGCGGCTCCTGATTGGGCCCTCCAAGTTTTTATCATGGACTGAGCCCGCCCTATCTCCTCCCCCTTAGGGCTTAGTGCTTTATTTTATCCGCTCCACAGGAGCGGTTAAAGATAGTCTCTCAATCCCTTTTTAAGCATATGCCTCCCTGCTGTCCTCCTTTTGAAATAACATCTTCGGCTTTTAAGGCCCTGTACAATGTTTTGTGATGGTCTTTAAATTCTTTGGGTGTCTCAGCCCTTCTCAAGTTGATACATTTGGTCTTAATCTTTTTCTTTAAAATCTCTCAATGCATTTTCCATTCTATCAGCTGAGGCTGACCTGTATTTTTCCAGTCCTGGATTAAATTTTTGACTTCTGCTGTATGGACATCTATATCGAAAAACCCTTGGGCAACCTCCAGGAACCTTTTCCTTCTAATGATCCCTTTTTCTGGATCAACTCCATCTCTAAAAGTCTGTGGTCTGACCACAGTGTTAACAACAAACAGCTATATACAATAACTTTTCTCTGGCCAAATACGGTCAATTCGGTTATGGCCTTTTGAGTAAAAACAAGTATATTTGATAGTGTTTGATCTCATATTTTCTTCTACAAAGCATCTCCTGCCTACTGTTGGACAATAATCAAGGTGAGACTCAAATAGTCTTCGTTTGTCCTCAAGCCCCAACTTTTGTTCCAACCACCTGTTGGTCTCTTATTTGTTTGTAAGATATTTCTGTCTTGCTGATGATCTTCTGCTGAATTTTCTTCCATGCAACTCTAAAACCATTCTGTCGGTCTTTATTGCTCTATTATTAAAGTTTTCTAAGACTAAATAGTTCATTGATGTACTCATGGTGAAATCCTTTAATGTAGCCAATAAGGCTCAATGTTTCCCATCAATGGGTACATAGGTAGCACAAATTTACCATCTGGTCATCTGTCCTGGTACTTCACTTGGTGTTAATTCCAAATCCGCAATTAGTAGGGGGCCTGGCATTGAACAAGATCATCCCTGCCAGTTTCCACTTTCTTGATCTTGACAAGAGAACTGCCACTCCATCTCTCCATTCATTGTCCAAATAAGATGGACCCAGATTCCAAGCTTTCTGACCTGCTGACCTATCCTTCTATGTTTTAAAATGGCTTTGTTGTAGAACTATGACATATAAATTCAATATAAGAGCCTGAAAAATCTATTCTCTACGAGTAACCTCTCTCAACCCCTCTGTATTTCATGTGGCCACTTTCGATTGAAAGTTTTGATTCCATTTTGCATATCTGATATTGCTGTTTGCTCTATTGATATGTGTCCTGAACTCAAATCAAATCTATTTTGAATAGTGGCCATAATCAATTGAATACATCAATATTGATTCTTCAGGGAGGTTTCTCAAAAAATATTTTTTTTTTCACCAATGGTGCCCAATGACTGCCACAACTCACCTTCTTCCATTTGTTCTACACCTTGTTCTTCCATTTTTTCTGCCTGAAGCTCTTCCCCTTTAGAATTTTCCTCCTCTTTTTGGTAGTCTCCTTGTTCTAGCAAATCCATCTCTGCCCCCTCCCCCCTTCCTGGGGAGGTACAGCCCTATTTTCCAAGTTTTTCTGGGTATAAGAGTCCATCGGGCTAAAAAGTAATGGTGAATAAGGATGTCCTTCTGACAGCTCACATGAAAGCAATGGGAACAGACTAAACTCTACCATTTTGGAGTGTACTGGCATCTGCTGCAGGCACTGTGAAAAGAATAACTTGTCTACTTCTGGCAATGACTGAAATTGTAGCTCCTGTACTTTCAGTATCTCTTGTGGTATTTCTTGTATGATATGTTCCCTAACAGTCTCTTTTCTTAAAGCCTTTGAATTACTTAGTTTGAGTGACTGAGGTGTCTTTTGTTTATATCCTTCTTTACATTATATACCTCTTTTGGTTTCTCTTCGTCTCAACATTTTTTCACTTTTTCCCTCCCTTGTCCATTTTGCGGATGATGTATCTTCAGATACTTCTGTTTTCCCCAGTACTTTCTCTGTCTCTTCTGTTATCACTTGATACCTGTTAATGTTAGTCTGTGTCATTTTAAATCTTCCATTTGATTTTTTTACTTCTTCCTTGATATGCTTTCCCACTCTTGATCCTGTTTCTCTCTTTCTTTCCTTTTCTCTTTTTATGCCATTTTGGCTCTTTGTCTCCATTCTTCTTCCACTCTTTGACCAATTATGCATGGTGGCAGCCATGCTGGGCTGCCACCGTGCCATTGCAGCAGAGTGGGATGCTCCGCCATTCCTCGCGTATGCACGTGTGAGAGGCTCCCCTGTCATATGCGGCCTGCCCCACCATAACAGCCATGAATGCACAACGTGCAGTTCTGCAGCTCCATGGAGCTGGCAGGGGCATGTGGTGTCCCTGCAGAGATTCGTAGTTCAGGGGAAGATTACACACAGAGCTGGCCCACCCTAGGCCCCTAGGCTCTGCGTTCCATTACCACAAGGCATCCGAGGGCCTGAGTCAGGCCAAGGCTTGGTGGCACCCAGGATGGTGGCAATGTCAGGCATAATCGGGGATAATCTCCATAGCCCTGTCACCGCCGCCAGCATTCTGCCCCGTGCATAATCATTATAGTATCTGCAGGTCTTCTAAACAGCATTACTCTGTCTGCTGCTCTTCTTTCCTTTCTCGGTGAAATTTCTCTGGGTCTTTAGTGTTACGGTAACTCCTGGAACACCATCTGTATGGATATCCTTCCTGTCTGCATAGGCTACAGGTAACATCTCAGTCACAGTATTCTGTTGGCCCCTGATTCCACACTTGGAGCAGAGATAATAGCAGCAGTCTTTCCTCATATGAGAATAATCCCCACATAAGAAACATGCCACATTACTGCTCAACACCGATCTCAAAACAATTGATAGGCTTTCTCAGTCCTGAATATTATGTCAGCTTCACTAATTTCTGGGATGATGCTCACTGCTCTAAAGATGTCCTTGTCCATTCTGAAATTGTCAAGCAACAGTTCTTTTACTATGAAATCCCTAGTCATCTTATCAGAGCTAAGCCCTTTATATCTTAGCCTAATCATATGCTTTCTCTCATCATCCTCTTTCTCATCTTGTTTCATGGCATTACAGTAGGCCTCCAGCATTTCCTCATTCTCAAGCAACATCCAGTGTCCTCTCTGGGTGCTTGCTCGCAATTCATGTTGGAAACTTCTCCTATCCTCTGATTTTCATCCAGTTGCTTGGACTTGGGTTTTTGCGGCTTTCTGCAGCATATGTTGCACCCTTTCCCATCATAGTGGTATCTTGTAACAGATACCATACCTCAAGAAACCCTTGCTCTGCTTGCTTTTGTTGCCCAGCTTGACCTTGTCCCTTATCCAATGTTCCATTCCAGATTCTTCCTTTGTGCTCACACTAGAACAACTACCAACCAGTCAATCCTTAATTTTTCTGTCCTTATCCCCACTCCCCCCTTCTATTCTTCTGGAACCCACCCCTATGTTTCTGTTGCCTCCATTGCCAACTTGTCTTTTCGCCTTCCACCCCCTTTATTTAGACCACTTTAACAACACCCCTAGGAACTTTGAAACATTTACAAGTCACTGAACACCTGAAGAAACCAAAATTGCTCTTTAGTCATAGGAGCTCACTGAGCACATGTCCTTACCTGGGTTATGGTCAGCATTAATGTTAGCGTTAGCTGGGGCAGCGAGGTTCCACCACATTGTGGGGTGGCATGGACCTTTTATTTTTTATTTTTTGTGTCACAGTGCAATACCATGATCTTACAATTAAAAAGAAATGCTCCGGGTTGATGTGCTGTGCTGTGCAGTACGTCAGAGCCACTTGGGGCATTTATTTTTATTTTTAAGAATGTGGTATTGCAGGTGGAGGTAGAAAGAAGCTGGGCCAGGATGGCCTGATATTTCCACTTCTGGACGGCCAAGGCCTGACATATGCCCTGATGAGGCCCATGACAAAGTAGACAAACTGAAGTCCTGAGATGCCCAGCGCTGATGTCATCAGGAAGCATGAATTTAGCCCGATCCTAGATGAGCAGTGAGTCAGGCCAAATTTCTGGTGCAGAAGCGGTCTAAATGAATCATATAGTTATCATGGGTGCACTTTTATAACTGTGCATGTTTCCCATTAATATAAGAAACAGTATTGCTTCTTTCTGTTCTATTTCAAACTAATTACTGAATTATACTTCCTATGGGTTTTTATTATTCTTGGCTTTTATCTTGATAAAAGGCGGCTGAGAATATCACCCAAGCCGCTGTTGACGCGGCGGTCGGGTGGGGAAGAAAAAGAGCGGCAGCGGCGGAGGTGGCGTGCGCACGCACGCACGTGTGCCGGACTGGGGTGGGGCTCAAGCGCGGGGCTATTTAAGCGGCCTCGTGCGCGCTGCTCGCCCCTTTTCGCCCGGAGCCGAGTCAGCGTGACTTGGCTGCGTCGAGGACGGGTTCGTCAGGCGGTTGGGCCTCGTGCGCGGCTCATCCCCCCCCCCCCTACTTTAATATTGTGAGCTGCTCGGGTCCGGTTGCAACGATGGCGCACGAACGCCGGGGCAACCGGGCTTCGACAGCTGGGTCTCGGAGCGGGCCTACCTCATCTGGCGGGCGGGAAGGCGAAGGAGACGGAGGTTCCCCTGGGAGCAGGGTGTCAGCCCAGAGGGTTGGGGGCAGGCGGGCGAGCGCAGCAAGGGCGAGGGCCGCATGGGCCTCGGCTTTGCCGGCTTCGGCCCGCACGGCAGCAGACCGCCCCAGTCGGGCACGTGGGCGGCGGCAAGGCTGGGAAGGCGAGGCGGAGCGGCAAGAGTCGGCCGCGACGCCCGCGCCACGGGGTGGAGGGCGGCGCAGCGCAGCTCGCACAGCAAGGGCTCGAGCCCCGTCCACCAGCAGGGCGCGGGAGAGGGGCGGGAGGCCCCGAGAGGGTTCATCAGGGGAGTCCAGGGGCAGGCCTAGGACGCGAGCGGCGGCTCGGATGGACTTGGGGGTGGAGGCAGCCGCGACCGGCGGGAGGCAGCCGAGTGTGGGCGGGCCGTCGGGCGCGGCGCTGGGAAGCCCACAAGATCTTAGACCCCTTACAAGGGGACGCAGGTCTCCGGCCTCCAGGGTCGGCCTCAGGGAACTGAGTCCAAGCGAAGGCCCCAGCACGCCCGACAGCAGCACGTCAGCGTACTGGAGAGGGTACGCCAGGGCGGTGGCGCAATTTTCCGGGCCGAGTGCTCCCTTGAGGGAGGACAGTGTGACGAGTACAATGGAAGACAGCTCCTGGGGCGAGAGCTCTGCCGCCGTGGACACGGACAGGTCAGGGGGCCCAGCGAGGCGAAAGCGGAGGAGGAAGGCGGGACGCAGGAAACGCTGCAGGGCGCGTTCTTCTTCTCCCTCTGGTGAGTCAACCTCCAGCGAGGAGGCTGACAGCGCACACAGGGAGGGCCGTTACTGGCTCGAAGGGGCTTTCGTTCCTGGGCTGCCCGCATGGCTGCAAAAGCGGCGGGCGGAGGCCAAGCGCCAAATTGAGCGAAAAAGAGCGGCGGGGGGTGCGGCCGAGCCCCCAGGCCATTATATCGACACGGAGGCCCCGCCGGGGATCCATCTGCCGCGCAGGCTGCGTGACAGGGCCCTGGACGGGTACTTTGTGGACATATATGCCATGGTTAGGACAGGGCATAAAGGGGGGGATACGGGCAAGCGCAAAGAAAAGCGCAGTAGGGACCTCCCCAGGTGTGAGCGCAATTTCGCCAATTGGCTT
Source organism: Paroedura picta (assembly GCF_049243985.1). Lineage (NCBI taxonomy): Eukaryota > Metazoa > Chordata > Lepidosauria > Squamata > Gekkonidae > Paroedura > Paroedura picta. The sequence continues at coordinate 80,394,356 of NC_135374.1, read as the reverse complement.
CGGGGTTACGTGGAATACCTGGCGCTGCTAGCCGCGGCTTACCCAGAGAGGGGGTGGCACTTAGCGAGACATTTGTCTCACGTGCTGGAAGCCAGGGAAGTGGCAGGCGAGGAAGCAGCTCTCGAATATGATCACCTTTTTAGGGAGAGGGCATCATATAATTCCCTGGCAAGGTGGGATTTGCGGAATAGCGACGCATGGCTGGTGAAGGTGGGACCCAGCGTTCGCCCGGCAAGGGAGCGCGAACGCCGGTTCCTGCCGATGCGAAAGGGGACAGGCCTGCCGTGCTGGGATTATAATCGAAAGTCTTGTAAACGGCCCCAGTGCAGGTACAATCACGTTTGTGAACACTGTGGGGGGGGCCATACTGGCCAGTCTTGCAGTAAGGCCGCAGGGAGTCAGCAGCCCTTTCGGGCGGCCCGGCCCCCCGCTCGGAAGGATGGGGGACCGGGCACGGGAGGAGCTTCCGCCAACGCATAAGTTGCCTGAGGGCCAACCCGGTAGCACCGAGGGCTTGGCTCCGACCCCTGTGCAGGTAAGTGCCCTCCGCCCCTGGTTAGAGAGGTATCCGGACAGGGCGGCGGCGGACTACTTGCTGTCCGGTTTCGAACAAGGATTTCGTATCCCATTTGAGGGCGAGAGGGTGGCCACATGCAGCGGTAACTTGCGTTCCGCTAGAGAGCTCCCGCACATTTTGGCAAGTAAGATTGACAAGGAGTGCAGGGCAGGGAGGATGGCGGGCCCCTTCAAAACGCCTCCGATCAGCAACTTGAGGGTTTCCCCGCTAGGGGTGGTGCCTAAGAAGACCCCTGGTCAGTTCAGGTTGATACATCACCTGTCCTACCCGGCAGGGACTTCGGTTAACGATGGCATCCCGGCTGAGCTTTGCTCGGTCCGCTACGCATCATTTGACCAGGCGGTGGCGATGGTGCGCAGCTGCGGAAAAGGGGCCCTGATGGCAAAATGCGACATTCAGTCAGCATTTCGCCTCCTGCCGGTACATCCGAAGGATTTTTGCCTGCTGGGTTTCAAGTTCGGGGGGAATTGGTATTTCGACAAGGCCATGCCCATGGGCTGTTCGGTGGCATGTGCCGCCTTTGAGAGATTCAGCACCTTTTTGGAATGGGGGGCCAGGGAGAAGGGGCAATTTAAGGAACTCATTCATTATTTGGATGATTATTTGGTGGCGGGGCCAGCGGGGTCCGGCAAGTGCGCAGCACGCCTGCAGGTATTTCAGCAGATGGCTGCGGAACTGGGGGTGCCATTGGCGCACGAAAAAACGGAAGGTCCAACAACCCGGTTAACATTTTTGGGGGTGGAACTGGACACGATACAAGGCACATCCAGGCTCCCCCGGGAGAAGCTGGACACTATAGAAGGAATGATCCAGGGCATGCTAAAAAGATCAAAATGTACCTTGAGGGAGTTACAGGCATTATTGGGGCACCTCAACTTCGCTTGTCGAGTTGTGGGGCCAGGTCGGGCCTTTTGTGCCCGCTTGGCAAGGGCCACGGCGGGTATAAAGGCACCGCATCACCACATACGGCTGATTCAAGGGATTAAGGACGACCTGCGGGTTTGGCAGGTTTTCCTCCAAGGCTTTAATGGGGTAGCGATATGGCAGAATCCTTTGCAGCTGGGCGACTTGCTGCAAGTTCACTCCGATGCAGCGGGCAGCTTGGGATTTGGGGTTTATTACAACTCTAGATGGTGCTGCAAACCATGGCCAGAACAATGGGGGGAGGCAGTGCGCAGGGACCTTACGTTCCTGGAGCTCTTCCCAATCCTGGTGGCCGCTCATATTTGGAAGGGGGTTTTTTCTAATCACAAGGTCCTGTTTTGGTGTGATAACCTTGCAGTTGTCCAGGTGGTTAACAGGCAATCTTCCAAGTCGGCGAGGGTCATGCGGCTCGTAAGACGGTTGGTCCTGTTGTGTCTGACGGGCAACATTTCATTCAGAGCAAAGCATGTGGCGGGTGTGAATAACGCATTAGCGGACTCCCTTTCTCGCCTGCAGATCGAAAAATTTCGCCAACTCGCGCCGGGGGCCAACCAGGATCCGGAAGAGTTCCCGGAAGAGCTGTGGACGCTTGGAGAGGAATAATCTTGAGAGGGATTTTGGGGTCCCTGGCACCGTCTACATGCAGGGCTTACAACGGAGCGGCAAAGAGCTTCCTGACCTTTGCTCAGAGAGAAGGGCTGGAGGGGGCCTGGCCCATGAGGGAGCAAACATTGCTTCGCTACTTGGCCTGGCTTCAAAACAGGGGCATCGCCCCGGGGACGATGCGGGTCCACATGGCTGGCCTAGCATTTTTTAGCAGAGTGTTCGGGTCTTGGGACCCTGGCACGTCATTCCTGGCCCGCAGGGCCGTCGAGGGATGGCGGCGGGCGGACCCGCCCAGAAGGGACAAACGGCGCCCCATAACCCTGACAACGCTGAAGGGCTTGATGGCTCAATTGCCACGGGTTTGCTCCAGCTCTTATGAGTTACAGCTGTTTTCCGCTGCATTTACGCTGGCATTCTTTGGAGCATTGCGAAGCAGCGAGTTTCTGGCTCCTTCCAGGCGGGCAGGAAGGTGTTATTCCCTGGGTCGACACGAGGTGGTGCCAGTTGGCACAGGTTATAAGGTCAGGTTGAGAAGGTCCAAGACGGATCAGAGGGGCATGGGGACATGCCTGCACCTATCACCGCAGAAGGTTGAACCCTGCCCGGTTACCAGCATGAGGGCTTACTTAGCACTTCGCCCAAAAACACAAGGGCAATTGCTGATTCATGCTGATGGCAGGTGCCTGTCTAGATACCAGTTTATTGCGGTGCTACGGCAGTGTCTGCGGCGAATGGGGGTTCGGGAGGAATGGTACGGGGTACACTCTTTCAGGATCGGGGCAGCTACTCAGGCCCACCTGCAGGGGGCGTCTCAAGGGCAGATCATGGCCCTGGGCCGCTGGCGGTCCAAGGCCTACAAGACTTATGTTCGCTTTGATTTTTAATATGTTGCAGGACCCGGGCGGGCTGTGGCCGTTTGGATCTTGGGGCACAGCTACGTTTTCTGGGCTGGAAGATATGCCGGTCGGGCAGGCTGGGGAGAGAATCTCGGCCTGGGAGATGGAGTGCACATTGACTGGATCGGGCGCCGGGGCATGCTATGGACGGCCCTTCTGGAGACGGTGCGTCGGCGGTTGTCCCTGACTGGACCCCCTGCAGTGCTGGTGCTACACTTGGGAGGCAACGACCTGACCAAGATGACAAGAGTGGACCTGAAGTTCCTCATAAAAACGGACCTGGCGGCGCTGCAGCAGTTGCTGCCGAACACGCATCTGATTTGGTCGGACATTGTCCAGAGACGTGCCTGGCGTGGGGCGAGCTCTGTGGGCAAAGTTAACCGATCCGCCAGGAAGATCAACAGGGCGATAGGGAAATGGGCTGCGGTCAGTGGGGCCAGGGTAATACACCACTTCGGCATCGTCAAGGAGGACGAGACTTTTTACAGGCCGGATGGTGTACATTTATCGGACTGGGGAATGGAAGTTTGGCTCCACGACGTGAGGGCCACACTTGCGGCATGGTTAGAAGGTGTTGGCGGGAGCAGGGCCAGTTGGCCCTGCTCTAGTGGCGGGGAGGCACAAGGAGAGGACCCAATTTGAGGCGGAATCAGGTCAGGGGCACCTGTACCGGAGAGGGACCTTCATTGAGGTGGCTAAAAACTGTGAGTTAAGCCTGACCCGGCTGGGGAAGGCTAGCACGGCTCGCAGGGCCAGATGGCTCAGGGTGGGCCGAAGAAGGTTTACGCCTCCTTCGGCACCCTGAGGGGATCATCTCCCTCAGAGAATCGCCCATCGGCCAGGCTCAGGGCTGCATGAGGAAATGCAGACAACTGGAGTTGATGGGTAGGGGGTGTGTGGTCAGTGACCACAAAAGGGGGGAGTCCTCTCCTTGGCCTGCCAACACCATGGGTTATGTTGTGTTTAATAAAGCTGTGGCCTGTTGTAATGCCATACCGGTGTCCGCGTCTTTCTGACCAAGACAGTAGACCTGCAAGTCAAAAGGCGGCTGAGAATATCACCCAAGCCGCTGTTGACGCGGCGGTCGGGTGGGGAAGAAAAAGAGCGGCAGCGGCGGAGGTGGCGTGCGCACGCACGCACGTGTGCCGGACTGGGGTGGGGCTCAAGCGCGGGGCTATTTAAGCGGCCTCGTGCGCGCTGCTCGCCCCTTTTCGCCCGGAGCCGAGTCAGCGTATCCCACCCCCCCTCCCTCTTTTTCATTTTATGGGTTAACAAGGCTAATTTCTGGTTTGTTTAATTTCTGTCACAGCTGGCGGGGAGGCACAAGGAGAGGACCCAATTTGAGGCGGAATCAGGTCAGGGGCACCTGTACCGGAGAGGGACCTTCATTGAGGTGGCTAAAAACTGTGAGTTAAGCCTGACCCGGCTGGGGAAGGCTAGCACGGCTCGCAGGGCCAGATGGCTCAGGGTGGGCCGAAGAAGGTTTACGCCTCCTTCGGCACCCTGAGGGGATCATCTCCCTCAGAGAATCGCCCATCGGCCAGGCTCAGGGCTGCATGAGGAAATGCAGACAACTGGAGTTGATGGGTAGGGGGTGTGTGGTCAGTGACCACAAAAGGGGGGAGTCCTCTCCTTGGCCTGCCAACACCATGGGTTATGTTGTGTTTAATAAAGCTGTGGCCTGTTGTAATGCCATACCGGTGTCCGCGTCTTTCTGACCAAGACAGTAGACCTGCAAGTCAACAGGACTGTATAGTTACATTCACCCCATTATATTTACTACTAGGTTTACAGACTGATTTTTCATACAGATGCCCAAATCTCTTTGAATAATTACAAAAATCATCATGTGGACTCACTTTATCTTTTGTCCTTTTAGAATAGAGGTATCTTTTTAAAATAATGAATTTTCCATGAATACATTTTTGCTTAGCCTCAGCTGCAAACTGTAAATGTTGAGTGCTAAAGTTTAATTGTAAAATGAAAGTTCAACAAGACAAGAGTTTAACTTTTGAAGTTTTTCTTCATCTTGTTTCTCAGAGCACACACCCAAAATGAGCTACTTAAAGTTCTGATTTTCAGGATTCAAGCAGTTTCCTAGTCATATTGTGTAGGTGTCCATAAGAAATGTTTCAAGGATTACAAGTTTTAAGGAAGCTGCCCAAATTACTGTGTCTAACCTGCCACTCAAATTCTCATTAGTTTCAAGGTCAAATGATCTGACACGAATAATTTTGTGCACAACTGTTTTTTCTTTTGAACACTGTAGGAGCTTGACATCTGTGTCTCTTTAAGCTGCTTTTAAAAACAAGATTAAATTGGAGGGTCATTTACAATTTGTACTAATAAAACTACATTCATTCAGGAAATACAAACCACTTTTTTTCAGCTTCATGAATGTACCATTGCAAGAATTCTTACTGATTAGAAAAAATAACATCAACATCAAAATAACAACAGCTTGTCAACAAAAGTTAATTTGGCATGTTATCTATATAATGATCATATGTGAGTGTGAGTGTGTGTGTGTGTGTATACACACATACACACACATTATTGTATACATTATATATATACATTAAAATATACATATTTAGTAAATATAATTCATACTTTATATATGTGTATATTTTAAATAGTATTTTAAAGCAAGTCTGAACTGTAATTTAATTAATTAATTAAACAGAAAACAACTATATACTGGTTAAAGGGACTCATCTGATTAGAAAAGCTAAGCTCCTGTTTGAATCTCTCTGTAGGAAATCAATGGGACTTAACAGGATTTTGCCCCATAGAATCTCACTATGGTCAATATAGCACTGTAGAATACTAAGGCTCTGAACCTGAAAAATATAAAAGCAGTAGTCTGTACATACGATGCAAAGGTATAACTGGTCTTTCATTCCACAGTGGTATGCTAGAAATCTATGATGCTAATAGAATATTACTGATACACAATTCTGAAAGTGTGAGTCCAGGTCTGTGAGTTTTGGGGATCTAACAGAATGTCTTCATTTATTTCAATGGACATAAATGGATATATGGATTAAACAATTCTTACAGCCAGAATATACATGGGCTCCTAACTAAACCACCAATAATTCCTCCATAATCTGCAAAAAAAAATCTACTTGCTGATGAAAAACAGGAGGGGCACTCAGTTTTCGGTTTGACTACTATCCTTGTCTACCTTCATTTAAAAAATGCTGGACCAAAAGTTTTGGTGTACATTTCAAATAGGCATGCACTTGAAGAACCAAATGTTTAAGGACAACATGTTCTTAAAATGAAATGGACAAGGAAATCTCCTACAGACAGTCCTTGTAGACATCTCCTAGAAATGAAACTCAAGATCTTCTATAACGTTGCACAAAAGGCTGGAATTCAGTACTCAGCTTGCTTATCAAAACTGCCAAAATACTACTTTTTAAAAGTATCAGTAATGTTGATGTTGGCAATCTCTTTTCAAAAATAGAGAAGTGTACTGCTCTGCTAACCTTCAGTTTTTACCAATATAACAATCCCATAAGTGAAATGTGAGCTCTTCAGTTTTCAACTAAGAAAACACAGAGATTTTTAAAAGTTGCAGTCTGCTTGCTAATGTTCCACTACAATGTTTTAGTAGAAGTAGGGGAAACCACAGCATGCTTAGCAATACAGGAATGAAGATTTCTTCCTGGACCAATCTAGTATTTATTTCTCAGATTTTCAGGATCTTCTTCTAATTTGACTAGCTCAGTTTTCAAAAGCTTGAAAATTTGTCCAGAATGTGGTCACTCAGTTATTAAAGAACGGATCATAACTGTCATCATTTATGTTAACTTCCAGTTCCCTTTTAACATAGGGTTGTAAACTCTGAGTTGCAAAATACCTGGAGGTATTGAGGGAGGGGGGTAGATTCTGTGAAGGGCAAGCTCTAGCAGTCATTTTCTGAGATAGGTTGTAATTGCTTTGCAGGAATTAATATCACTAATGAGGACACTGACACGAGATTGGCATAAATCTGGCCACAGCCTTTAATAGCATGGTGAGCTTTGGAAAGCATGGGGAACAAGGTTCTGCCCTCTTGTGGTCAGCCGACCACAAGGCAGCCCAGCATGGCCTGCTCCTCAACGGGTCACTTCGGCTGCATAGCCTACTTCAACCCGGACGCAAGGCAGGCCAATTAAAGGGAGGAGGCAAATGGAATTACCCTACTGGGCGTCCGCCTCTGTTGGGTTATCCTGCCTCCCGGAAATGCGAGCCTTCAATCAGGCTTCGCATCCACCCGGTCCCTTAAGGGGACCCCCAACCTAGGGGAGGCCAGCGCGCAAGCTTGGCCACCCCGAACTTAACCTTTCCCCATGCTCCCATTCCGCAGACTGTGACAATGAAATGCAATATAACACAATGAAGTAACAATTTATTATTTAATTTAACAAAAAGAGAGGGTGGGCGGGTGGGATACGCGATCTCCAAGGCTGCGAGGAGAGGAAAGAGGCCGAAGCGCTAGGGGCTGTCCCTTAAAAAGACGCCCGATCAGCTCCGCCTCCAAACGCCGCGCTTCGCCCAGCCTCGCCCGAGATGTGCTGGGAATGGGAGTTTTCTCCCACCCTGCGTGTCCTCTGACGCTCCTTCTTCCGCTGCAGCAACGGCCCCTTGAGGTAAGTCTTCGGGGCTATTTGCTTTGCAGGAATTAATATCACTAATGAGGACACTGACACGAGATTGGCATAAATCTGGCCACAGCCTTTAATAGCATGGTGAGCTTTGGAAAGCATGGGGAACAAGGTTCTGCCCTCTTGTGGTCAGCCGACCACAAGGCAGCCCAGCATGGCCTGCTCCTCAACGGGTCACTTCGGCTGTATAGCCTACTTCAACCCGGACGCAAGGCAGGCCAATTAAAGGGAGGAGGCAAATGGAATTACCCTACTGGGCGTCCGCCTCTGTTGGGTTATCCTGCCTCCCGGAAATGCGAGCCTTCAATCAGGCTTCGCATCCACCCGGTCCCTTAAGGGGACCCCCAACCTAGGGGAGGCCAGCGCGCAAGCTTGGCCACCCCGAACTTAACCTTTCCCCATGCTCCCATTCCGCCACTAAGCCCAAAGGCAACTGCCTTAATGGGCTTCCGCCAATGCTCAACCTTGTAGCCACTGCAAAATACTGTGCCGAATCCCGTGAAGCCAAATGTCCATTCCCCATTCAGATAGGTGGACACCGTCGCTCCTGTAGAGGGCATACTGCCGATACGATAAATCGGGATGGGAAACAACTAAACCCCCCAAACTGGAAACACACTGTATTACAGCTTTGTTCACACGCCTCCTGGCAAGATCGACCCGGTCGGGGTTAACTGCTGCTCGCCAGACACGACGCTCCAGCAGCGAAGACCAACACAGCATAGTATGAGGAAGTTGTGCCCGGATGACAGACAAATCTTGCAGGATCGTTTTCTTCAGGATATGGCCCATGGTCTCGGGGATATCGTTCTCTCCCAGTTGTATCACTAGCAGGTCCGGCGATCCTTCGCGCTGCACCGTCTTCCACAGTGTATACAACAACGACCTCCAACGCATCCCCCGATATCCTTTCCAAACGATCCGCACGAAATCTCTGAGACCCAGACAATCATCCCATCCGGAAGCGGAGGCATAGGCGGATGCCCAGAACACTATGCTGTGTCCAATCACCCATACGACCGGTACAGGAGGTGCCAAACCTGCAAGATAAAATTCAGAGAAGGAGATCCTTCCTAACGTACTGCTTGTATGTCGCAGACCGCCAACGCCCCAACGACTTTATACCATCGCCTGAGACCCCTGATACGTCCGCTTGTGTTGCGGCGCCAATACGAAAAGAATGTATCCCGTATTGCTCTGCGGGAAGACCAAGCTTGTCCAATGCGGCCCTCATGACGGCGATCAGTTGAAAACGGGATAGGCATGACCCATTTTCATGTATGAAAAAAGGCCCTTCAACCGCCGGCCTCACTCGCAAGTACTCTCTCGTATAGCGCACCGGACAAGGGGTCCCTTCAGACGTTACAGGTAAGAATACATGAGCTCCCTTTCCCAACTGATCGGTTTTTGAATGCCGCAAACAAATGTAAAGGCCATTCTCAACGACTTGTACGTCTTGCAGAGTCAGGGCCCGATCCCCGGGCGACGCCTTTGAAGCAGACACCACCTCACTGCATCTGAAAGCCCCGAAGAATGTAACTGTGAAAACGGCAGAAAATAGCAAAGTCTCGAACTCTGAATCACAAATGGATGGGAGTTCAGTCAACATTCCTTTTAAAACCTGCAGAGACACTGGCCTCCTGCGGTCCCTCCTGACTTTTCACAATCCCTCCTGGGATGAGCCCCTCCGCAGGTCTCGCAACAATGGTCAAAGCGGCACCTGCGGCGCTGGCAGCTCCCCCTGTTATATTCCCAGCATGTGCCTCGCGCTTCTCTCCGACCACCTGGTCGGCGCCGCTCATAGTCTGTTTTTCGGACGAAAGGGCCCACCTTGACTATCCAGGCATCATGGTCTTTCAAATCCCATCGTGCCTGGATGTTACTAGACGCCCGCTCACGAGCTAAAAGATCGTAAGCTATGGCCGCTGAGTCCCCCGAAAGGGACTTTGCTTCTAATACGTTGGCCAGGTGGCTGGACAAATGCCATGCCCTTTCCGGATACGCACCGGTAATCAGGCGGGAGAATTCAGTATAGCCCCGCATCCAATTGGTGAACGATCGATCCACTTGATTTGCCCCCTTTTTATCTTTTTTAGGACCCGTTCGTGGGGGGTCCCCCTCAGGAGGCACCATGTCAAACACGTCTACGTAGTACCCATCAAGGGCCCTTTCGTGAATTTTTCTGGGAAGGTGAACCCCAGGTGGGTGCTCCCCTGCAGGATAACCCAGGGGGGGCTTAGGCGATGGCCCAACTCCCTCTTTTTCCCTATAGTAGGTGTCAGCCGACTCTCTCCGGCTCATTAACCAGCTAGGAATTCCAGGAACCAGGGAACCCTGCAACCAATAGGACCCATCTCGTTGCCCAACAGAAGTCTCATCTTCTGATGAGGTAGACTCACCCGAGGTACTGCCTACATGACGGGCCCTGGACCGCTTTCTGCCTCGCTTTTTGGTGGTCTTATGCCCACTTGTATCTTGTTGTTCCGCTCCACCTTGTCGTGTCTCACCAGAGGAACCCAGAGGTCTGGGTGCACTACCCACGACCTGGTCCGGCTGTGTAACCACCGGACTAGTCACAGTACATGCTGGAGTGGCAGTAGCCGTACTGGTAATAGCAGCTTGGCTGGCCGAGGGGACAGCATTAACTGTATTTATATCAGCCCCGACTGAACTGGCAGAACCGCCAACGACTACTGAGCCCGGAGTAACCGGCTGCACCTGTGAATTAGAGCCAGCTCCTACGGTAGCCCCTATAATGTTCGGAGGCTGCTGTGAAGCCGCAACTAAAACAGTTCCGATAGCATTGTCTCGGACTGTGTTAGACCCACTGCGTGTGTCAGGCCAAATCATATTGGCTTGCCGATCCCCATACGACCCTTGTGGCAAAGCAATGGATACCGGCCCACCTTGCGGTTGCCAGCCGGACCCAGGTATCTCCGCCCATCCGCTGGACCCTTGTATGACTGCAGGCCAAGTACCTGACGTACTTCCCCTTTGATTGGAAAGTGTCCCCCATGACTGAAAGTCAGCAGACCGTCGGGCATCCGCTCCCAGGGGCAACACCTGTTGTGCCCCCAAACGAGAACCAGCCGGTTGGTAATTATATGCAGAAGCTGGTGCAGAAAAAAGGGGGGCCAAATTGCCAATCACCTGCTGACCTGACACCTGAGCACCTAAATCCTGACCCACCTGCCCCGGTGGCTGATAGCTATTGGTGCTTGAATAAAAACCAAACTGACCCTGAGGTCTGTCAAAAACAAAAGGAGGTGGAGCCATACCCACCCCGTTGCCCATATGTGGAGAAAAACTGGCTAAGGGTGCCTGATAAGAAGTGGCTGCAACATGAGGTGTTGGCCACCAGAGGGCACCTGCTACATTTTGTCTTTGTTCCCCCGTACTGAAATTCCCACCAAGGCCACTAGAGGGGGTTGTCCTTCCCAACATGCCCCTAGAAGGCGAACTAAAGCCCCTTCCCAACATGGGATTAGAAAATTGGGGGGTGTTGACTGAATGAATCTCACCCCTCCCCAATCCTCCTAAATGTGGCATGGGAAAACTCTCGGAGGCAATAGGGTGCCCAGCCATTGGGAGGTTACAAGGCGTTCCTTGCCCCCTCCCAATTCCCGCGGGGGGAAGGCTCACAGCCCGGTCAGGTGTCAACAGACCGGTATTCAGGAGAGAAGAGGGCATATTGTTCCCTCTGTCCCCTTCCCCTCTCATCTGACTAGCCACAGCAGAGGCCTGCGCAGCGCGCCGTGACGCTCCTCGAGTCCCATGCGCTGCCCTAGGCCCGTCCGCATGAGAGGCCTGAGTCCCGCCCGAACGGGGCACCCCCGACTCGGCCTGCTTTTTTCCCGCCTTTTTTCCCCCTTGAGACGCCCGTTTTGGCCCCATCCTGAGTGACAGAGCAGACGCCGCTATAAAGAAAAAGGGGGGGGCAATACTCGGGTGGGGGGGGCGAATAGAGCCGAACGCCGACGCGGGCCGCAACAAGCCGAATTCGGCTTTTTTTTTTTTTTTTTTTTTTTGCGTTGAGCTCACTCGCAGCCGCCCGAAGCCGCCTAACTCTTTCCCACACGTCGCGATGGAGGCGGGCGCAAGAGCTCCTGCTGTCCAGCGACGCGATCTCCAAGGCTGCGAGGAGAGGAAAGAGGCCGAAGCGCTAGGGGCTGTCCCTTAAAAAGACGCCCGATCAGCTCCGCCTCCAAACGCCGCGCTTCGCCCAGCCTCGCCCGAGATGTGCTGGGAATGGGAGTTTTCTCCCACCCTGCGTGTCCTCTGACGCTCCTTCTTCCGCTGCAGCAACGGCCCCTTGAGGTAAGTCTTCGGGGCTATTTCTGGGAGATCTCCAGGTCCTACCTGGAAGCCGGGAACCCTATAACACAATTCAAATTACTGATTACCATTTTCATTTATTGGGAAATATAACTGTCTTACTCATTGCTGCCATTTATGAGTCAAATGAAACCATTTTTAAGAAATCTTAAACCTTCTGTCCCAATTGGGACAGATTTATTTCAACTGCTTGTGTTCCTGACAGTAGAGCAGAAAGAGGAGAAACATTCCAACAATGAACTAATCAAATATTCAAGCTTCTTCTTTGTTTTCATTTCCAACTTTGTTTTCATGACACTCAGATCTTTCACCCATTTAATGTAGGAATTTTTAAATGACATGCAAATCTTTTGCCATTATATTTCAAAAGTTGCCCTTTCATTTTAATACAGTAATTGGACATACAAATAGCTAATTTGGAATTTCTTGAGGAAGGTGTTTATTTTTTTTCTTTCTGTAGTAGTCTGCAAAGCCTTAACACAAGAGCTTGTGCTTCTAAAGGTGACTCAGTAAGTCCAAACATTTCATGTGCTTTGTAGATCTTTGGGTTTTGACCTTGTGTGTACCATACACATGCAAAAAGATTACTGAACTTTTCTTAAGTTTTGGCACTCGAGCAGCCTTTCTCAACTTTTTTACCATTGAAAAATCTCTGAAATATTTTTCAGGCTTCAAGAAATCCCAAAAGTGGTGGGATTGTGCACATGCCCACCTGGGTCCCCTCCTTTTCCCACCCCTTCCAGGCCCATCATTGGTCATTTTGGGAGGGGAGATTGACGTGACCATATATAGTCATATTATCTAATAAATGTTTAACAAATTCAATAAAATTTTATAAGTTCAACAAAAATATTTGTACTCCCACCCATTTGGGAAACCCTTCTAGGACTGTAAAGAAATCCCAGTGTTTCATGAAACCCTGGTTGAGAAAACCTGCTCTAGAGCATATATGAAATACACACACCACAGAAGGAAGACACCAGTGTATGACTTAAACAACAGTCATATTAATTTGCAACAAATATTAACTATAATTAAAACTGTCTCTGACTTCTATTCATGTTTTGATTGCAAGCATATTTGATGACTTTGGTATTGTTGCTGTCTGTTTTGCTCAAATCTAAAGTGAGGTAAAGTGTGCTTTACCAACCTAATGCAACCCCATGAAGTATCCACCTTGTAAGTTTTTCAAGGCAAGCAGAGGCGGTTTACAATTGCCTTTCTCGATGTGGCAGTCGCAGTCTCCTTTGGTGGTCTCTTTGCTTAGTTTTTGAGCTCTGACTACTTAGGTAAAAATAGAATGAGATAACCCCCAAGTGGTATACTATGGGATTGTTGAAAGGAAGTTTGGACAAATAAACAATTGCTAAATTAATTGCTAACTTGGTATGTAGTTAGAACAGGGAGTAAGAATGCATAAACAGAGAGAAAAGAAGATCTAAGTGGGTCCTAACTATTTATAAGTACATACCCAATAGCAGTATCTGAACTTCTACAGTATGTTTACACAAACAACTATGATGATGGAGCCCAGCACTGCATTATCCTACCATAATAAAACAGAATTATGAACTGAAGATTGCTTCTAGATAAGAGTTTCAGATCCTGAGATTTCTTCAGTAGATCAAATGGGTAAATATTTATTTAGAGAAACACTGGGAGACATTTCAAGAAAGTCTGGAAAAAACATAAAGGAGAAAAAAAAACAATTCCTTGGCACCAACATAGAATGAATTATAAACTCCTAAAAGAAGGTCAGAATTGGAAAGCTTTCATTCATTTAATAGCTAGTTTGACATTTTTGTGACTTTTCACCTATTGCAATGGCTTAGTGACAAAATATCATGGAACTACAAAATAAGGCCATTAGGTTTTGGAGAAGTTCAGGCATTTTGCTGACAAGCTATTGCATTTCACAGAGGTAGGAATATCTCCCAGAAAGTGCTTAAGACTGGAGTGGTTTAAAAAGAAATCCATAAAAGCAAGCATTCTGCGCTAAAAAAAAAAAAAACACATTTATTTGAGAATACGTAAATATCCTAATTTTTTTTTAAGTTTGAAAGATTTTGGATGCACATTCTAAAATAATGCTCACAATGTCCTGAATTTGATTCTTGCTATACCTTTATGCACATACATATCTGAAGGCTAGGAGTCTGCTTTTGTATGCACCAAAGTGAAATCTAGTCCTCTGTGCCTAATCTGCTGCTATAATCAACCTTGAAAGCAAAGTGGAATTTGGGCAGCTCCGTCAGTGGAATAGACTGTTTTCCTAGTTGCCCGGACAGGTGGAATTAAGATGCAGACCTTACCATTTTTTCTTACTTCCTTCTCAAAATGGTTGCCCAGGAAACCAGAGTGCTGACCAGAGTATTTGGCTTCTATCTCCTTCTACAATCAATATGTTGTACTGGCTTTTACACTCACTATGAATTCAAGAAGATTTCATTTATGCTCAGTGTTTACTGCATTTTTACCAAGTATTTTAATTGCTTGAAAATGGTCATTTATATTTTTCTCTTGTTTTTATTTGTGTTCTCATACATCCCCTTGAATGAGTGTATGTGAAACACATGGGGGTGCTATAATTAAATATTTCTTTCTTCCTATTGCACCACTTTACCTTTTTTCTTTTTGCTCTGAACAAGCAGGGGATCAGAAAGGAGGAGTCATCTGTAGTTCTTTCTTTCATGCATCTCTGTGATACCTGGGGCCATTCCGCACAACTTTAATATAGCACTAGTCTTGCATTTTGTTTTTGCCACTAAAACTACGTTCCGCATGATGTCGTGAGCAATCTGCAACACTAGCGCCAAAATCGCTTCATTGTAGCTATTTTCGGGGAATTGGGAAAAGTGGATTCACCCTCAGAAAATCGCTACACTCTTGCCAACAACCTGCAACACTTGTGAAAAAGACATGTGCGTTCTCAATGTAGCGGTTGCAGGGGATGCACATATTTTAGAATGTGCATCGCCCTGGCTCTTTCCTCCGAACTTCCGGTGAAGCGATTGCCATTTTATTTCCCTTATAACGGGGAAAGCAATGAAACAGCAAGGTTTCATTCACCCAGCGAGGCTTCTCTGGCTGCAGTCCCTCCACAGAAGTGCTTTAAAGCTCCCCTAAGTCCCCAAGCACAACACAGCCCCCTGTTTGCCAGTTCCCTTTAATTTCGGCCAAAAATCGCGCCCGTGCGGGGGGGAATTTTTTTTCCCACTTGTGGGAGCATGGTAACGATGAGTGATCAGCTCACACACCAGCTAGATGGATCTCTCCATTGCAAAGAATCAAGGCATATTCGTTGAAACATGTTTTTTGTTTTGTTTTGTTTTAACTGTGCTTAAAGGGAAAGAGGCTTTTCGGGAGCATGATAACAACCGCCCATTAGCTGTTCCGTTTGATTGATGGCCAGGGGTGGGAACAAGCACAGAAAAAAATTGCTGTGGGGAACGAATGAAATGCTACTGGATTCCACTACAAATGAAGGTATGCAGAACACCGAGTTTCCCTATTTAAAATAGCGTTTCCACTTTGTGAAAGCAATTGGCAACATTGGTCCTTGTGCGGAATGGCCCCTGAAATGGATGTTCATACTATTCCTATTTTGTAAGGTTCACTGCATGTAGACTGAACTCATGCATAGCCTAATCTTGTAAACTGCAGGATTCCATTACTTTTTTAAAACTAATATTAAGAGCAAAGATTACAAGGTGGCAGAGTAATCTTGTGATGTGCATCTGCTGTGGTGGCCATCTATGGTGTAGTCACAGTGCCACTAGTCAGCTGCCTAAAGGATGGGTACTCTCAAAAGGCTAAAGGGTAATTTAGAGGCGGCCATCCCATCATGGAAAGGTACCAATTCCTTTTGCCTGCTGATGCCCCATGATCATGCCATGCCCATCACCCACCAGGATGCAAACAGCCAAGGAGTCACTTGCAGAAGGAGGACTTAGCATCTATGGGGAAAGGGTGGCAGTCACATGAATTAGTGTGGCTCTGGCTGCCCGCCAACTTCATGATTGATGTCCCCATTTTTCTGTAGGACCAGCCCAGGTACCCCCCCCCATGCTTCCTTCCCTTGTTTGGAGTGTGCCACATTCACATTCACTTTCTACCAGCACTCTATGTCTGAGTGGCACCGCGACTGCGGAGGAGGCTCACATCAGTGCCCTTCATCTTTTGGACAGCACACTATCAGTTTTGCCTAGACAGTACTGCCATTCAGGCCCTGGGCCAGCCCTCTAGAACTGATCTCCCATAGCCTGTGCTATCCCAATCTTGCAGAAAATCCTACTCTGCCTAGGGTTCCTGGCCACTAGACCTTTCCAGGGTATCATTGTAATGATTAAGGTGTCAACCAGGAGAGAACATCGTACTCCCATTCTGATTTTTACAATGGTTTCCTCTTCGGAAAAGAGGAAGGGGCATTAGTGTCTGCAGAGCTAGAAATTTCCACCATTAGATAGGGTTCGGTCCTGTACCAATCACATGAGTGGGCAATTGGTCAACTTGTAATTTCTGCAAGCAATTGGTCTTGGGAGGCTATGCACATCTGTGCAGATGGCTATCCCTTTATGGTGCAGACCCTGTGAACCTTACAACAGATTGGTGTCCTAGCTCTGTGGGCACTGGGCCCCAGGATGGTTGTGTCATGCCCGTTGGTTTCGTTTCTGGAAGGTGGGCAAGGTCGAGGGTTGTAAACCTGTAAATCTTTCCTCAGGCTCCAAGCCTCCCCTTCTTTCCCAGCGGGAGTTTTCTTCTGTTGCCTTATCAATCTCCCTTTTAGTGGCCTTGCTTAGACAGCCTAGTCTCAACAAAGCTGTAACAGTATAGATTAGATTCCTGGCCATCTGGCAAGCCTGTGAACCCTGGCACCTCTGGTGCCCTTTCACTCCCCCACGGAAATGCCTTAGTGTCCCTCCCTTATGGAGAGGATTCTATATCTACTCTGTACTTACTATTGCGCTATGTTATTATCAAGATATTTGCTTAGGAAGATCTTGGCTTGCTTTAGCATTTTGTGGACTCTGTTCAATGAAGCTCTCTTTGGATTTCAACTGACTGTTGGATCTTGGATGTGTCTATCATGGACTCTGCAGGCTTGGCTCAGCCTGACTCCTGACAGGTTGTGGGTGGCTTGGTACATATAGCAACAATATTTACTCTCGTGGTAACCATCCTTCAAGGGAGCCATCAGGAAAGGTGACATACATATCAACCATAGCATCCTTACATTTTGCCTTTGACAGCCAAGGCTGCTCAGTGGCCACTGGTATGTGCCATCCAAGCTCCACACTTACAAATATCTACAGGAAATTGACTATCTCTGCTTAGTAGTGGCAGCACAATGGTTCCTAGAAGAGTCATCAGTCCCTGCGCCTAGGGACCATAGTCAGGACTGTACATTAAGGAGCACCAATGGCATTTCCATCTCCCCCAGGGTGCTCCCCTGATTCAAGAAGCTTAAGGGGACCTCTGTAGTTTTGGGGTGTGAGATCTGTGTTTCTGTGAGAATGGCAGCCTGTTCCATAGCCTTTCCCTCCCACCTGTCTGTGGTTGCTAGCGTGGCAGCATTGTCAGGATGGGGGCCATGCTGCCTCTGTGTCTGCAAGGATCCTGTGGCTTGCATGGCACCCCCTCCACACGGTACAATCTCCCAATATCTCCCAAAAAACAACTGGAACACATGCAATGGATGAGCTTCAATGTGGGAACCTGAGATGACAGAGTAGTAAGGCTGGGATTGCTGCACTGATACAGATCTACATTCAGTCCTTGTGCATGAGATGCATGCTTGTCTGGAGCAGAGTTCCTGGAACACTAGGCTGCTGGGTTCAAGAGCAGGAGACACTGTGTCCAGTGCTGCTTGATGTCACTGTTGTTGGTCAAGGGAGAGGAAAGAGGGTTGGGAAAGGGGTGTTTTGTTGACCTGTTCATGGGTGGCTGTTCCTTGGGACTCCAATGGCATAGGGATTCTGCCTTCCCCCCCCCACACACACACACACACACACAAATGCTCACCTACCAGTACTAGGTGCTTTGTGTTTTGCCTGCCAGCGAGATGTGTGTGTGCTAGCTTTAAGTCTGTGTGGCAGGGAGCTGTCCGACAGCACACAGTGCCACAAACCATTCTTTTGGAGTTGTGGGTAACCTCCTGGAATGATTTTTAGGGTGGATCAGTGGCCATATTGAATCAGTACTATCAGTCAGGAGAGGTTAGGGCTGGTGAAGGGGTGCCTCTGCTAACTGGGTGTGCAATATCCTGAGCTGCTTGGGTTCCCAAGGGCATGGACACAGATGAGTGAGTTGGATTGAATTAACAGTTACTGTGGCCACCAATGGGCTGCTCCAGCATTTTTGCCAGCTCAGTTTTGCTTCTGTTCTGAAGGATGTTCCCACACTGGAAATGCTTTGGCACCCAGCTTTCTGGCACCACACACATTTTAACTAGTGCAAGGGTTTGCACTGTCACACTGCCAGTATGTGGCTGCAATGCAGCTGTGCTGGTGAAAGTGCATGATGCAGCAGAGTTTGTGTCCTGCATCAGCATAACTGCCCCTTTTTCCAGCTTAAATTGATTGATTTATTATTTATTATTTATTAATTACATTTTTATACTAAATCCAAGTTACACAAGTGCCATTGCCAGTTAGCTCCTTATTTCTATTCCCCCTTCCCCAGGATCACTCTGTAATTGATTTGCTGTGCTGGTATTAGGGTAACCAAAAGATACAATCTCATCCATGATATATTTCACTGTAAATAATTCTAAATCACTAATGTTAGATCTAAAGTTGCCTTCTTTCTGCTCATGGACGAAACTGATGCTCACTGAAAATATCTTCCTCTGATGGAAGGGGTCCTTCTGCCCAGGAAATGAGTTGTTCCTTCTGTAACTGGAATATATCTTCATGTATAGAAGGACACCTTGGGATCCATTGTTTCCCAGTATTTTGGCTTCTGAGACAACCTTTCCAATATATCATCAGGGACAATGTCTTTTATGGTTTCTTTATTTCACTAGTTGTACTGGCTTTCTGGTACATTGTGTATTGAAATTATGAGTTTGACATGTTGTGAATCTTAACTTTATAGAACTGTGAGCTTTTGCATAACTAAGCAGCTCATTTCTGTACAAAATAAATCACACCACAATGCACCTTCCATATGCAATTTACTCTATTCCTTTGTGGTACTGTTAAATTAAACTCCTAAAACTTTAAATGCATTTTATTAAAAGCTCCCTCAAAAGACATTTTGCTAATGTCCACATAATATATATGATCCATTTCTCCTGCAGTGTAGGATTTATGATCTCACAATAGCATTGTCTAAGTGCCAGTAATTCTTGTATAAAATGGCCTGTCTCTAGCATTGCATGAAGACATTATCCAAATCAGCAGAACATTAGAATTCAAACTTCAGTAACTGCTTTCCCAAAGTCTTGTGATATGTAAGTAAAACTGTGGAATATGATTTAGATTCAAGTTAAGCATTCCAATTTACACAGCATTAAGTCTCTGAATATCACTCCGTGCTGAACAATATTCAGGTATTCTTTTCACTGTGTAATCTTTTTTTGTCTCTAAACACACATAAAGAGTTTAGAATTGGCAAGGAATATTTTGTTTTGCTTTGGTAACTTGGCTAGCTGATCAGACGAACAGCCAAGAATGATAAAGAACCTCCAACTGACTCTGTTCAACTTGTCATTCTTTCATCCATCCCATTTCAAGAAGATGGATTATCAGACTTTTGTGTTCTATTAGACTTTAACCCAGATCTTTCAAACTGGGATGTGCCGATGCATAACAGCAACCTCCCTGCGGTGGGTGAATGGAAACCTAAATTTCCTGCTTTCAGCCAGTGGGAGAACATAGGTTTTTCAGCTGTCAGGATGGTGTATATTTTAATGATGTGCTTGAGTAAACAAGGCCACAGTTTTTAGTGTTCATTCACCCGCATCTAGCTGTTGTGTTATATACACTGACTAGAATTCATCAGAGTACGCATTAACGATGATGTAGTTCCAGTAAGAGGAAACTCAATCATGAACCTTTTACACGCAATATGTGCTTTAAACTGGAATCTGTTATAACCCAGGTCTAGGAATGTGGCATGACTTTAGCATATAGAAACTCATTCAGAGGTCTTATAATTACTTTTCATAGTATAGAAAGATAAGACAAAGATAAGAAGCAAACGAAGCCTGTTTTTAAATACTCACTCAGCAGTCCAAATGGCAGCTATTATTGTGTTTTCACTTTAGGCTTTATAATCTTCAAAGAGAGTTATTTGAGCTTCAATTGGACTTCTAAGAAGGAACACATTCAGATGATTTTTAAAAAGCGATACTTTGTTTTTTAGAGTAGCTCACAAACCATCTTTACCATTTACATCTTCTGATATAGTCACCTAGGAGGTACATGGAACTAGTTCCCTGGGGGTTTATTTATTACTCTCCTTTTCTGTGTTTCAAACATAATATAGTTAATTATAGCATTTGTCTGAGACCGACCACAGGTCCCCCTCAGACATTCCCTCCATGGCCTGAACCAGTCTGACCTCTCTAGAGGTTTTCGCTAAGTTTCTGTTCTTGTTATATAGTTGTTGTCGGGATCACTGAAGGTGTGTTGTTTAGAACCACTGTTGGATTGTTATTGTTGTATTTGACTATGTTGATTCGTTCCATGTATCCCCCTAAAACATAAAACATATTGCCTTGCTAAATAATGACTTAGTATCTCTCAGATCTTTGAATGTGCATTACTAGGCTTTTGCTCAATACATTACTGTTTCCTTGTGATGAGAGTAGAAGATGAACACCAATATTCCCTTTCCATGCCTCAGCCTGTGTGTACTTGTTCCTAGACAGTTGCTTTCCTTCTGATCTGGTGTAGATGGACTTACAGACAGACAGATCTGTCAAACTTGGGTATCTGTTCCAAAATGGCTCCAAGTGCTGTGAAGGAGAAGAAAAAAGAAGAAGAGTTGGTTCTTATACGCCGCTTTTCTCTACCCGAAGGAGGCTCAAAGCGGCTTACAGTCACCTTCCCTTTCCTCTCTCCACAAAAGACACCCTGCGAGGTGGGTGAGGCTTAGAGAGCCCTAATATTACCGCTCGGTCAGAACAGTTTTCTCAGTGCCATGGCTGGCTGCATATTGGGGAGCGCAGAATCAAACCTTGCATGCCAGATTAGAAGTCCACACTCCTACCACTAAGGCCTTCGTGTTTCCATCATGCACCATCTGTGCTGGCAAAAATGGCACAAAAAGAAAACGTGAAGCCCTCACAGCTTTTGGAGCCATGCAGGCCAGTGAATACATTTTTAGAAATTAATCCCCACACTAACATTTCACTGTAAGTCTGATTGGGCACCATGTCCTAACACATATCAACATAATGTGTATTTTGAACCTGTGTTTTTCTTCCTTTATGGATACTCATACACCTGCTGGTTGAGCTCACGTTCCATCACTAGTTGTAATCAGGGGAACCAATTTTTTTCAATGAACTCTGCTCTCTCCTGTATTTAAGCCTATTAGGCCTAAATAGGAGGCTTGTAGCTGTGTTCCAGCTCAAGGAAGAAGCTTGGGGTGGGAAATGAAAAGCCAACTCCTAGCTTCCATTCTCCCCTTCCCCATTTCAAGCTTATTGTGGGTCATTGCAAGGTCACCACACACTGTGAAGTTTGAAAGATAGCTTCTGTTCAGAAACTGTTCCAAATTGTTCGGCACAAACTGAACAGATCTAGGGATCAGTTCATTTGTGTTTCTGACAGGAGGTCATAGTATGTTCAGCTGTCAAATATGTTCAATGCAAAATTCACAACATCTCTAAATTCCACACTGTTGAATAAATAACATGACAATCATAAAAGTCCTGTATATGGACACAATCTAGAGATATGTCTGATTATTTCCCATGTATCTTCAGAATTACGGTACACTTTTTTCCTTTTTACTTTAAAAAAAATGGTTTTCCCACAATATACAGGCATATTGATTTTGAAATACTGGACCAGTCTCACAAAGTAAATGATATAATAAAATACAACAATACCCACTATACTCTTAAAATACTCTTGTGGATCATGGCCAACATTTTCAACTATAAAATATGAAATTTAATTTTTTTTCAGTATTTCCAGTTGATAAAAATATCCTGCCTAATATTGAGAAAGCCTTGAAAATCTAATTCCTATTTTGAAATGCTATGGCCAGCCAATTCATTAGTTAGAAAATCAGAGCGGGAAACTGGGTAATTGACTATAAGAAAATATAAAATAAAAAGTTTGAACCAGAGATCACCAAGTCCAGAAGAGCACTGGGAATTAATTATTAGTGCCACACATAGTACCAGTACATGATGTGGATACACATTCATGTTCTTTATCGATGAAAATGCTCATTCAGAAACAACCATATCTATTTCCATTGTATTATGGGTTGGATTGTTTTATTCTTTTGTTGTAAACCACCACTAGTCTTTGAGAGTGATGATATATAACTTAAAACATAAATAAATAATAAATATAATATATGATCTCTTCAGCAAAAAATGAATCCACAGATCTGCTTTGCCTTATGCATGAGTTTAACTCACTGCTCACATGTAAAGTCTCATGTATGTTTTTGCATGAAAAAAAAGAAAGCAGAGTAGTGATTTCTTCTCCCTATATACAGATAAAGAGCCTGTAGGAAGATGGTCGTATGATTTCTTTTCCACACCACGTTCTGAGAAGACTGATAGGGGGACACATGGTATTGCAGCAGCAACTTATTCTCAAATCCATATGTATTGCAAGCCCAGGGCTTAATAATGAGAGGCCTTGCAGAGAGATACAAAACACACAACAACAATTTAGAATTTAAAAAGTAGGCTGCAACATTTGTTTACAGACCATGGAGAATTGGCAAAGCACAGGGGTGGATTCTCAACTGAGCAACCTGCTTGCTGCTTAGTAACACATCCCATGGCCCACCTGTTTGGGAAAACCCAGGAATAACAAATATTAGTCATATTGTAAGGATGGCTTCTGCTAAGAGGTACCATTTGACACTTAGGGTAAGCTTGGGAACAGCCCCTGAGCTTGGCATACCATGTAGTGACTCAAACACTCATGGCTGCATCATAGTGGACCTGTAAAGAATCTCTAGGTGAAAGGGAACATTGTCAAATAGATACCCTTTTGATTTTTTTCCCCAAAAATTGATGCCAAACACCAAGATAATAGCTTTGAAGTCTAATGAGGAGTGAACATGCACAAAAGCCCTGCCAAGTGTAACTACATGACATGCACAATTGAGATGCATCTCCTTCCTTTTTTAGAAGCCAATAATTTTGCGATAAGGAATAAAAAGTGGAAGCCATGAAATGCCCAATTTATAATCCAGTAATATGCCTAAATCTGTAAATTGAGTCATTGGACTTTCTGTTTTACGTTCAGCAAGGGGAACACCCAATTCAAATGCCAAAGATGGAAGGTAGTCAAGCAAAAAACACAGTTTAGGAAACAAGATGTATAAGTGAACAGGAAATGATCTAAGAATTGGGTAACACGGTGGCTGTTAGAGCTATTCTTTACTACAGTCTCCAAAAAAGGGGCAACCAGAGTCTTCAAAAGTAGCACAGGTCACAGAACAACCCATGGCCATGGCTTTATCCACGTATAATAAACCTTAAACTTAAAAGCTTAAAACCCAAAAGGCAAAAATTAGATTGATGGCCAGAAATGGGGGATTCAGAAGGATTGGTGTGCTTTCCTGTTATCAGCCAAGGCTGAAGAAGGGCTAGGCTTAGCATGGGGCAGGTTCCTAGCTGATCTTCTAATTGGTTTGGTTGTGGTGGCTTTGCACTTGCCTATACTGGCCTTTATTTTATTTTTTTATTTATTGCAGGGGGTACCTGGCTCTCAATTCCCTGGCTTTGCTAGTGGAAGAAGAAAGCTTTGAAGTCACCTCACCCAGTGAATGTTGCACAAATTCAAACAACTAAGTTAGAACGTAGTAAAGAAAATATGTCTCCACCTGTGGAATACTGAAAATTGCCTGCAGGAAATTCACAGCTTAGCTAAAGCTGATCTAATTACAGTAGCTGTAAATGGAGCATAAATAAACCCAGATGAATCTATTAATGCAAATGGTAACTGCAAATGGTAAACCTATTGCAGAACCTGCAGGGCAATGGGAGCACAACTGATCCTGTTAAAGTTTGAGATAAGCAGTATTCTAGGGCAGGCAGCAGTGAGGGTTGGCAACTGGAGAACAGAAGCAATCAAACCAGTGCCTAGTCTGCACACAATAGATAATGCACTTTCAATGTACTTTAGAAGTAGATTTTCCTGTTCCGCACAGGGAAATCCAGCCGCGAAAGCACATTGAAAGTGCATTATCTATTGTATGCAGACTAGGCCCTGGACTAAATACCAGTAAGCATAACACCTATTGCAAAACACAGTTGCAGCACCCCAAAATACCAACCCAACTGTGGCTAAACAAACCTGCCAAATCCTAAGTATAGCTTCCCTTAAATATAAATAAAATTCTATTGAATTGTTTTATTAACTTAATCAATTTAACTAAAACTGATCTACATTCTTTAAACATTAACCTTTAATTCTATTAAATTAGTTAATCAGTTTTACTAAAATTTAAGCATATTTTAAAACTCTAATAGAAAAAAAGGCTCAACCCCCAAAAGGATAGGAGTGGAGAATTCAGCCCATGGCTGTGCTCCAATGGCTGGATTTCTTTGGGTCCCTGAAGCTTTGAGAATGAGGCACCCAGCCCAGGAGGCAGTCTCTAGTCAAATTAGAAGCAGGAAACCTAGAAGCTCTGGCATGCTGAAGCAGAAGATCCGTCTGAAGCTACAGCAGAGTCAAACTTTCCTGGCAAAATATAAAGCCTGCGAAAGCTGAATAAGCAGTTGGGTGCTCCGGCTGGGCACCAAGGAGCTGAGCCAGGGGGATCTGCAAAATGCAGAAGAGGAACCAATCTGTTGAGCTTAGGGATCCAGGGGAAAAACAAACAAAGAGGAGCTGACAAGTTGAGACAAAAGATCCAGGAAAAAATATGAGTTGTTTGAATAAAGTTGAGTTGGCTCTACATCACTCCTGCATAGCCATTCAAAACTTCCTGTGCTTAACTAGAGATGGGCCCAGATGACATGGGTCCAGCCAGCCTAGTAGCCTGGGGTTCTCACCTTTGCTAGCCTTTGGTCAAGGGCAGGAAAGCCTCCTACAGACCCCTCCTAAGCCCATACTTTATACAGCCCATTTGGGTAAGTCTCAGCCATGTTTTCTTTTGAAACCAGGAAAATGTCCAAGAGATCCATACTAAGGTGATTTTGGTCAATGGAGAAGCTGCTAGGGGACTGTGGAGTCAGCCTGTCTTGGAAGAGATTGCACTTCCTTCTGAAAGAGCATGTTCACCGTTGAAAGATGCTACTGTATCCAAACCTATGCTGGAGGCTCAGGTCCCCTCCATCGCGGGCTGGTTTTGCAACTACATCCAATGCTGGAACATGGTAATGTGTCACAGTGATCCATGCTCTGATCACATCCAAATTACATTATAGTAATGCAGTCAGCACAAGGGTCACTTTAAAAACAGATTTGAAACTGCAGTTGGTCCAAAATATGGCAGCCAGGCTATTGTCAGGGGCTGGTTACAGGAATCAAACCACCCCTCTGCTGAACTGCATTGGTTATCCATCTGTTCTTTCACATTGGTCCTCTCCAATTGAAAGGAAAATTTCAAAATGCTGGCGTCTGGGAAGAATTCAGAATATTGGTTCTTACCTTTATGGGTCTAAATCAGTTGCAAGTGTTTATCTGAAGGATGCCCTCCTCTCACACTGGCCATCCTGTCAATTCATACCTGCCTTTGTAGCGCTGCTCTCTGTTTGCCATCTCCAGACTAGACACTAGGCATTTTCAGTTTTGGCAGGTTGCCCTCCCCCCTGAGGCTTGCCTGGTGTCTACTTTCTGTTCCTTTAAGTGCCAAGTGAAAACACATATTTTTATTCAGACTTTTAATTAGGGGTTTTATCAGCTTCTTAATGGTATGCTTTAATTTTATGGATAGTTTTTATGCTGCTAATGTCCAATGAATGTTTTTTAATGGCTTATGTTTAACACTGATGTTTCTAATATTGGTAATATTGCCTGGAGAAGGACAGGATAAATAAGTAAACAAACAAATTGGAAGCTGCTTCAAGCAAGTCTCTGAAGAGGCAGCGTAAAAACATTTTAAATAAATAATAAATAAATAATGTGTATCATTTGAACCATGAAAAAAATAGGCCTTTACCGATACATGAAGCTCAGCCATTTTTGTTAATCGTCTGGCCTTTTCCCAGAGCCTACACCAGGGGTAGTCCAACTGCGGCCCTCCAGATGTCCATGGACTACAATTCCCAGAAGCCCCTGCCAGCATTCGCTGGCAGGGGCTTCTGGGAATTGTAGTCCATGGACATCTGGAGGGCCGCAGTTTGACTACCCCTGGCCTACACCAACCTCAAAAAGTTGAGATGATGCAACAAGTGCTCACAACAACACCCATATTCAGTGCCAGGCATTATGAAATGACAGCAGGAGGAGGCAGCAGACTGAAGCATGGTATTCCTTGTACCATAGACTGTAGTGTGCTATTCTATTACTCAAAGGGTACCCCAGGCAAGACCAGCATTCCCTATGTGATAACTTCCTCTACAATGCCTCTGTTTCATACAGCTGGCAGCATGAAAAAGACTCTTCCCCAAAACAACAGCATCTGATTCTGCTACACAACATAGACTCCCACAATGAAAATCACATATCACTTCACCAATTACTAAACATAGTTAAAGTTGCATCCATCCATCTCACTCCCTACCTGACTGGCCCTCCTGGGATGTGCCACAAATAAGGACAGAGCACATTGCCAATCAGTTCAAACTGCACACTCCCAGTGAGGGCCAATG
Source organism: Paroedura picta (assembly GCF_049243985.1). Lineage (NCBI taxonomy): Eukaryota > Metazoa > Chordata > Lepidosauria > Squamata > Gekkonidae > Paroedura > Paroedura picta. The sequence continues at coordinate 80,367,395 of NC_135374.1, read as the reverse complement.
AGCTCAAATTGTACTTTACTAATGAGGGTCAATCAGTTCAAATTGCAATCTGCTAATAAGTTCAAATTGTATGCAAATAACTTACTCCCTACCTGATTGGCTTTCCCTGGGGATGTGCTGCCAACAGGGAGAGCGCACTCTGCCAATGAAGAGCAATGAATTCAAATTGCACTCTGCCAACGAGGGCCAATCAGTTCAATTGCAAACTGCCAATTAGTTCAAATTGGCACTCCCTACCTGATTGGCCCTTCCTAGAAGTGCACTGACAATAGGGAGAGAGTACTCTTCCTTGCCTGCTTCTTCCCCTTCCTCCAGTTTGCCAGGTAGAAGAGGTGCTGGCTTCTCTGAAAGGTCCTGCTTCACGTAAGTTGCTCCATCCTCAGCGTCTTCCTATCCTCCACCTCCCCCAGGCAAGGGAAGGAAGCCAGCTGCTTCTTTTGCCTCCTGTGCTGGCCTCAGGTTTCAGATCCCTGCTGGCAAAAAAGCATAGATGAGCTGCCAGGGAAGCAGAGAGATTCGGTATTTCATAAACAGAATGCCAAGGAACAGACAGAATGCAATGAATGTCTTAACTTAGTCCAGTGAATCAAGGATTCCTTCAGGCAGTCCAAGGGCATCCGCACAAAAAGCAAGTCACAGGTTGTGTCCACAACCCAGGACGCCCAGCCTCAAGTTAATATAGGCTGTCAGCAACCTCTTATTCCTAATGTACCCTAAAAGCAGGGAGAGGGAAGCCGGGCCGCGAAGGCCATGGCGCCGGGCCGCGGCCCCCTCTCCCTGCCCCCCCCGCAGTAAAAAAACTTCCCAGGCCGCAAGCTTGCGGCCCGGGAAGCTTCTTACTGCGGGAGGGCAGGGAGAGGGAAGCAGGGAGAGGGAAGCAGCCTGCGGGTGCGGCCAGATGCGTGGGCGCGACCCGCGGGCGCGGCCCGCGAGTGCGGGCCGATGCGTGGGCGCGGCCCGTGGGCGCGGCCCGATGCGCGGGCACGGCCAATGCGTGGGCGTGGCCCGCGGGCCGCGCCCCGATGCCCTGCCGGTCCCCAACCTCAGAAAGGTTGGGGACCACTGGTGTAAGGGAAGGTTATGGTAAGCCAGTGATTATAAGCCACTAAAGGGAAGGTGATTGTAGGATTCCTTAAATGAGAGAAAAGCGAGATATAAAATCCTATTCTTCCTTTTCTTTCAAAGCCCATTGACTTCAAACGGAGTATAACTCTATTTAGGATTGCACTGTAAATTTCTTTACTCATTAGAATCATATAAAAATGCCAAAAATGAAACTTTGAGTCATGGAAATTAAAGCAAGAATTCAAAGGACAAAACCCACATGGTTAATCCTTATTGTTTGTAATCTGGTTCTTACTGGAAAAGATCCCTTTTTCTGAACTGCAATGGATTAGATTTTACGAAAAGACATAATAATCAGTAACATAATTCCCTGAGTTCTATAATTATCAGTCTAAACCTGAAGAGCGTAATTTTTTCCAACTTGCTAACATAAGACACTTACATAGCTAAAGTTCATCCTTCTGTTTGTATTTCTCCTAAACAAAGCTCCCAAATGCTGAACTCCTCACACATAAAATATACATCTAGTCTAAAACTGTCACATGCTGGTTGTTTCACTGCCTCTTTTTATATACCTTGATCCAAAACTTCTACGATGTCAAGCTCACACTGAAATAAAATTTACATTCCTCTGTGCATAGCAAATTAAATTTCTTTCCAGAACAAATAAAACTGACATTTTTTAAATTAAAAAAAACCCTTTTTCGTTTGAACACAGATGTGGATTACACTAATTGGAGTCTTGTCAACCAAATCTCTCCACTGCATTGTCAGTCAGCCTCCTCACTTTGCTTGCTAAATATGTACCCCATTTGCAAATAAAACGAGTTCAGCTTCCTTCTCACACAATCCTTGTATTGAACTTAGAAATATAAATATATCTGTTGTTCCGCTAGACTTCTGTTTTCTGTGAAGCTGCAAGGGCTTGAAGCCCCTATTGATTCATTTGTTAATATTCTGTTTATCCTGCAGGATCTTGAAAAACAAGGATCAATCATAACCTATTTTAAAATGAATGAGGTCTAATGAGGAAAAGAGATCTAAATATTAATGTTATAGCTGGCAATGCAAAGACTTCAAGGACAAGACATTCCAGGGCAGAATATCCAAAAGGTGTTCTTTTAATCTCAATGTGTGCGCTCACACAGAGACAAACACAGACATACAGGCTTCTTGCTCCAGTTTGAGCTGCCAAATACATTAGAGTTTATTTCTAAATCCCCACACAGCATTATTTCCACTGCACCAGTGGACTGGAGAGTAACAGATGTTACACCAATTTTTTAAAAGGGGTCTAGAGGTGAATGAGGGAATTGCAGGCCAGCTGGCCTAACATTTTTTTCTCAGGCAAATTAGCAAAAGCTGTAATCACAGGTAGAATTGTTAGGCACATAGAGAAATGAAGCTTGATGTGGGAAAATCAGCATATCTCCTGCAAAGGAAAATCCTGCCTTATCACTCTTATGTAATTCTTTGATGCTCGATCTGTTGCCGTGTTTGATGTGGTTAACCATGAGTTGTTGGAGTTAGGGGCTGGGTTGTCACCAATATGTGGATGATACACAGTTCTATTTCCTCATGGAGGGCCACCCAGACTCCCTCTTGGATACATTTGCCAGTTGTTTGGAAGATGTAGTTGGATGGTTAGAGCAGAGTCGCCTGAAACTCAACCCCTCCAAGATGGGAGTCCTGTGGTTGAGCAGGAAAAGGATAGGTCAGGAAGTGTACCTGCCCACCTTGGCCAGGATGCAGCTTTACATTCGCCTTCAGCAAGGAATTTGGGGGGGGGGGATCCTAGATGCCTCCCTTTCCATAGAGGCCCAGGTCACAGGAGTAGCCCGCACAGCATTTTTCCAACTTTGCCAAGTGAGACTACTAGTGCCCTGCTTGCCCCCGCACTGTCTGCCACAGGTATCCATGCAACTGTCACCTCCCAGTTCAATTTTTGTAACTCACTCTGTGCTGGCCTGCCCTTGTCCTTGAGCCAGAAACTCCAGCTGGTGCAGAATGCACCTGATGGGCTCCTAACTGGGACACCTCCCTATGCTGAGGCAGCTGCATTTGTTACCTGCCTTGGCCCAGATCAAGTTCAAAGTTTGGGTTTTAACCTTTAAGGCCATTCACGGCCCTATCTAACTGATGGGCCGCTTGTCTCTTTAAACCCCCATAGGTTTCTTGGCTCTGTGTGTGCTAAGCTGCTGGAGGTCCCTGGCCCCAAGGCAGTTCACCTGGCCTCAACCCAGGCCAGGCCCTTCTAGGTTGTGGCCCCTACCTGGTGGAATGAGCTCCGGGAAGAACTGAGGACACTGTCGGAGTTCACAATTCTGCAGGGCCTGTGAGATGGAGCTCTTCCACCAGGTCTTTGGGTAAGGCCAAGGCTAAGATCACCAGGGCTAAGTTCAGTTGGGCCCTTCCATGGGGGACCAGGTCTTCACACTAACATCTGTGATTCCTGCCTTAGCTGAAAGCACATTATGTTTTCCAAAGATGGGCTAACACTATAAATGCAGCATACAAAGCTGCTTCTAAGCCTCCCATGGGTGCCTATCAAGACATGCATCTGCAACAACTACCTCTGGGGTCATCTGTTTCTACATACAGATCTCTTTTGCTGAATTGGGTGTAGCTGCTAGATCAGTCTCTGGTGATCAGCATACACCTGGTTCATCTGGATTTATGACGAAAGTTGTTGGCAGTCTGGAATTTTAACTTTTGATAAATGGGGCTTGGGCTAAGATTTAGTTATTAGAGCCTAGTTTCTTCTTTCAAGTCTCAGAGAAGCCCTGAAGTTATTGCAATTTTGTAAAAAAAAAATCCATTTTTTTCCATTTACTATTTTTACTACATTTACTACATTTTTTCCCGTTTACTAAAATCCTGGAAAATGAATGAGTCCAGACAACCCACAGAATCCTGAATATGCAGTATATTGATCTGACCACTAGGTGTCAGAGCTTGCCCCACCATTGCAATACCATCCTCTCTGTTGATGGAGATACATTTGTGGTGTCAGATGGATAGAAAGCCTGTGGAAGATGTGATCTCAGAAGTAATTAGATATAATTAAACATTTCTATAAGACAAGCTATAGATCTGTGTCTTGTTTTTTTAATATCATTTCAGTCTATCCACAATTTTCATTTGGTAGTTAAATTCCTTCCCAAAGAAACCTCATCCATTCCACATGATGCCTGCTGAGGTTAAAGCTGGCAAAATAAAACTATAGTCCAAATGTATATATTTGTCTTTGATGAAACTGATATATGTGACATGACACGACCCAGACAAAATTGGTGCTATTGTCATACGTAAACAAATTGAACTAAACGGCAATTAATACTTCGGTCCAGGAGATCTGAAATCTTACCATAGGTTCTCTAGAGAAACTGGAGGTCAGATAGTTATCTACAAGGGGGAACTCTTTTCTGTGGTGGACCTAGCATTCATTCTTAGGGTGGAATGTTAGATTCAGTCCTTCCAGGAGTTGAAGAGGTTATGTGTCTCCAAAACCTTTTGATGTGCAGAGGATGCAGTTCTGAGGGTACTATAGCAATGATTTTTTTTTTGGTTGATACCTTAAGTGATTGTTTTAAAGGATCATTTGTATATTTTATATGCATATATACAAGACACAAGTATAAAAATTATATTTAAAGAATATCAGGTCAATGTAAAGCAGCTAATATTATTACATTATGGATGGGCCAGGCTAGTCTGATTTTGTCTAATCTTGGAAATGATGATTAGTATTTCAGTGGGAGACCACCAGGGAAGCCCAGGGCCACTACACAGAGGCTGGCAACGGCAAACCACCTCTGAATGTCTCTTATTTAGTTTTTATTTATAAATTAGATTTCTATACTGCAATTCCCGGACCAGCCAGCTTATGGTGGTTTACAATAAAAGCATAGGAATAAAAACATTAAATCCCCATAAGATGGCAAGGCTATGCTATCCTGCCGACAAGATAGCAATACAGGAAAGAAGATAGAATAAAATAGCATAGATGGCGACAATAGCTATCCTTTACTAGACCCATTGCTCCTCAGGTCATCCATTCCCAGTTGTGTTATCGAAAAAGCCTTGAAAATCCTACAGGATCACAATAAGTTCTCAGCAATTGGACTGCATTTTGCATACACTCAACCTTATGACATATAAAAATATCCAAGCTTCCAATTTCACTAGAACTCTTCATAAGGGCTGATGCTTTAAGTAAATTGAAAATATGTAAAAAGAGAAAAGTCATGAGGGTGAGTCCAAGCCATGCTGCTTTGAATCACACTGGCTTGCCCGTTTGGGCGAGTGCTAAGAAAACAATTGAACTCCATAGGCTCTAACAAATTCCAACAATTGTGTCTAATTACTTAACCAGTGAGATTTTAAATCCCTTTTTGGAAAAGATCACAGAAAACTATCGTTAGTCTTTATCTTAATTTAGGAGTTCAGTTTAGAAAGTTGCATAAGGTGCAAAGCCAATCAGTCCAGATTTGGCATTTTCTCTTGCACTTTGTCCTCTGAACTATCCTTTCCCTTGAAGTCACCTTTGAACATTTGTAGCAGGACTCTTGTTCACCTGGATTTTCTAGGCCAGTAAAGGAAGTTACATTTCTAATCATTATGATTGCCTCACAATTACATTTTGGCAAAGGTCTTTGTGCATCCACCCACAACGTCTGGAGATGTCTGAAACAGACCCTTGGATATGTTGTTTAGTTTTTACCCTTGGATGACTTTAAGTCCTTTATCCTTTTTGTGTATATGAGGATGACAGATGTATTCATTTGCTTCTTGTTCTGCCAAGCAATTGTATGGAAGGCATGGTCTGAAGTCTGGGCTGGTACATGGCCCATTTAATTAATGCTTCTAGTAAGGACCAGAAAAGCTTCAAGCCAAGAAACTCCACCTCTTTCAGGAACCTCAAGATGTGTAAGCAACAAGTCTTGCCAAAACCTCTTTGGAGCAAGAGATTTCCTAGCATTACAATTCTTCCAGTTTGTTATAATATTTATAGCCTCAGGTGATCCTCAGTTTGTAAAGTGCTGCTATAAATTCTGGTCCTGTTCTATCTAAACTAGAAATTTTCAAGCATACATTTTCTTCATTTGTTCAGGGTCAAAAGCTGTTTTGATATTAAACAAATATCTGAAAAGTAATCTTTAGAGGAGGTTGAGAATCATTTTGGATTTGCAGCGTTCAGTTGATAGCATTAATTTTCTTTTCAGTCTCACTTATTTTTAGCGAGTGTAGAAAATCACACCAGTGATGGGATCTCAATCTTACATTCCTCTAAAAATAACCTGATTCCTCACAGAGTTCAAATGCACTATTAGTTTAAGAGCCTTGAGCCAGGGGATGGTGGGGGAGGTGGAAGCAGCCTTACTGCACTTACAATTTGCCATACTATATATTATCTTGTTAAGAAATTTGTACATCAAAACCTTGACCCAGATTTGCCCAGAAGGCAATGGGAAACTAGCAGAGACTTTAGAGCACTAGCACAACATGATTACAATCATATCCACAGAACTGTGCTTATTGATTTGTTTTAATTGATTTATACGTTTTATGATACTACTTCTATGCTACTTCAAGTATTCCCCCCCTCCCCAAGTCAGAAAAGTGGCATAACAATTAAGTCGCAAAATAAACATACATGATGCTTGGCTACTGTGTATCAGAGTTCAATGCGGTTATGCAACAGTGAGAAAAAACAATGTGAGCCAAACTGAAGAGAAGATGCTAAGTGATACATGCATGTTATATGAACAAGGAATTCAGCATATGGAAACCATGTACCCATTATATAGGTGGAGAACAGTGTCACTGACAGATCAGCCCTAACTGAAGACACATCCTTCACAACCCATTGAATTCAATGGACTTAGAAGTCTGTTCCCAAGGACAATTACTGAAATTATGACAGAGAGATAAGAACAAATAGCATGCAATTCCAAAGTGAGCAACCCCACGCCACAGCTCAAGTCAAAAACATATAGTAAACAATTTATGAAACAGTTACTCGTGTTACAGCTGAAGAATACTGAGAGTCAACTTAGTCAAATGTGCCAGTAAATCTAAGGCTGAAGAACAGCCAAAAACAAAAGGAAGATGGTGTATATGTGGTCAAACTGCCCTGAGCATCACCTTTAAAAAAGCACAGAAGCAGATACATGGAAAGCAGAACCGATAGAGAACAAAGAGAAAGGAAGAGTAACAGAGGCATCAGGAGAACAAAGATAAAGCATTGCCCGAGCAAATGTGATATAAATTTGGAGAATTAGTATAGATGGTTCAAAAGAGAAGGCAAGGGATCCTTCTGCCAAATTTTGTACAAATGCAAATGTCCCAGCTTTATAGGCAATTAAAGGCAAAACACATCCAACTTCAATGTCTTTGTTTTCCATCCAATTTGGATTAAATTTTCTGGGACTGTATCTCTCATCCAACCAATCCTCCCTGCCAAAGATCAGACAGTTAATAGAGGGGGACCCAATTTTATAAGCACTGTAAAACAAAACACATGGCAATTAAAGTCAAAGCACAGGGAAATGAACTGAATGAATGACATTCATTGTTGTATTGAAACACATCCAAATGAAAACTTGAAATACAATATATAGACTCAACTAGATTTGTTCTTGAAAGATCTATGTTATTAAAAAATCAATAAAATCCTACTGTTAAGTGTAAGTTGTGGCTACCAGGTAATCTCTGATTAGCATCAGTGGGTAAATCCACTACGGTTCCAGCTTTGTCCGGAAATACAGCCAGTTTCATTAATCTCATGTTGTATATTTTAAAATGTTCTGAGAGTATATCTCCCTCGCCTCACTTGCTGTTAAAGTGATTTAATTGGTTCTTCTCAGCAATAAAGGCAACCCAGCCACTCTTACCAATGATGATCTGTATTAGAAATGGCCCTTCATCTACAAAGGCTTCAGGATAATGATCCCAAGGAAATTCAGCATCCGTGGGGGGGGGGGGGAATGGCACCTTGCAGGATTTGGACCTAGTGTCAGCCATGGCAGCACTAGGACTCTCTGTTTGTTACTGGTCCCACACATCAAGTAGGTTACACCCCAGATTTGATCATTGGGGTAGGGATACAGATTGGTCTGGTGCAGTCTGCAAGAGTGCCATAATCAGACAATTTTGCCCTGAAGTAGTTGGTTATCTTATTCCTAATTTATTATTTTCACTGTTATTTTGTTTAACCTCTGCAAACAAATCTAGACAGCATCCTAAAAAGCAGAGACATCACCCTGCCAACAAAAGTGCGTCTAGTCAAGGCTGTGGTCTTCCCAGTTGCAATGTATGGCTGTGAAAGTTGGACCATAAGGAAGGCCAAGCATAAAAGAATTGAGGCTTTTGAACGCAGGTGCTAGAAAAGACTCTTGCGAGTCCCTTGGACTGCAAGGCGAACAAACCGGTCAGTCCTAGAGGAGATCAGCCCTGACTGCTCCTTAGAAGGCCAGATCCTGAAGATGAAACTCAAATACTTTGGCCACCTCATGAGAAGGAAGGACTCCCTGGAGAAGAGCCTAATGCTGGGAGCGACTGAGGGCAAAAGAAGAAGGGGACTACAGAGAATGAGGTGGCTGGATGGAGTCACTGAAGCAGTCGGTTCAAGCTTAAATGGACTCCGGGGAATGGTAGAGGACAGGAAGGCCTGGAGGATCATTGTCCATGGGGTCATGATGGGTCAGACACGACTTCACAACTAACAACAACAATTTATTGTTTTCACAGATATTTTTGTTTAAACCTCTGCAAACAAGTAATTATACAAAATAGACAGAAAGTTGTGTTTCAGGATTCTTATTCAAAACTTACAATGTTGAATTTAAATTACACTTGGAGAGGTTTATTTTATGCCAGCTTTAAAACAAATGCTTGGTTATATCCTACAATCTTAGTTTGTTTGCAGATTGTAAGCACTCTAAAGAATGATCATTTTTCAAAGTGTTCATGATTGGAACCAAACTCTGTATGCATATTCTCAGAACATTTTGCCTGATCTCCTGACCCGCTTCTGTTTTGATGATAGAAAGGAAGCTGCATGCCTTGATTCTCTAACATTTCAGCCTGGCTTGTATTACACGCTTGGCTAACAGGGTAGGTTTGATCTCCAAAGATTTATTTGTTCTCACATTGCCATATAGAAACTACTAGCAGAAAAGACTGTTGCACAAAAATTACAATGGGCTCTAGGCCACCTATACTTCCTTTCAATATTTTCCCTGAACCTGCAAAGGTAGAGGGGTGGTATTGAAAAGGAGTGTGGTCCATGTAACAGCTGATCATGACAGCTGTGGGCTGTCATAATCAATTGTAATGCAGGGCCCTTTAAACAATCCCCACCAGCTTGCCAAGGCAGGGGGGAAGCATTTAAAAGGAGAGGGAGCCTTGCATTACACTTGATCATGATAGTTCTATGGCAGGGATAGTCAACCTGTGGTTCTCCAGATGTCCATGGACTACAATTCCCATGAGCCCCTGCCAACAAACACTGCAACGGTCACTGCTAGATTTCTGTAACTCGCTCTATGTGGGTCTACCCTTGTCTGTGATCTGAAAGTTACAGGGGGTTCAGAACACACCTGCGCAGGTCCTCACTAGATCAGCTTGGAGGGACCATGTTCAGCCTTTGCTGAAGCAGCTGGTTCAAGGTTCTGGGTTTAACCTTCAAAACTATATGAGGCTTGGGTCTTACATACTTGAGGGACCGCTTACCTCCTTATGCCCCCCGCAGAGCTCTTCGCTGTGAGGGTAGGAATCTGCTGATGATCCCAGGAGGCATGGCTGGCCTCAAAAAGGGCCAGGGCCTTTTCAGTCCTGGCCCCTACCTGGTGGAATGAGCTCCCCAAAGAGCTCCGGGCCCTGTCGGAGCTCTCTGAGTTCCGCAGGGCCTGCAAAATGGAGCTCTTCTGCCAGGTGTTTGTCTGAGGCCAGGTAGCAGTTCTGGGGATTAAGATCGGGTTCCCCTCTCCCCTTAGGGTCTGGGCCAGTATGTGATTGGCCTAACTTGACAAGTCCCCAATGACAACATTCCAAACTCCATCAGCCATCTTTGGTCCACCCAATGGGCTTGTGTGGGATGTAAATTAAATTGTACTTTGCTATTGTTTGGGTTGAGTTTTAGAATGTTTTCAACAGGTTTAATGGGATTTATTTTATTATATGGACTCTATACAAATACAAAGCAAATTATAAATAAATAAATAAATAATAAAGTGGCAGTGGACTTCCTTTAAATACTCCCCCATCTTTGCAGGTAAAACTTTGCCTGTGAAGGTGAGGGGGTTTGTGTTTGAACTTTCAAAAGCCTCCTGGTGTAGGTGGGGCTCTGTCTGCCTGGTGGCTTTGGAATGGTAAATATGTCAAAAGTATGGACACAATTTAATATGTTATGATAATTGGATACTGTAAGTCAGGGGCCCCTAATATATGGGTATATGGGTACCACTGACAATTTTTCCAGAGACCACCAGATCTTTTTGATGTGGGACACATCTTCTGGTGCCTCATCAAATGGAAATTAATACAGACATGACATCCATAAAGCATGCCAGGAGATGAAGAGGACCCAGCCATGCCAGCCATGCCAGCCCTGTGCATTCCCACAACGGGTTGAGCAGTTGTCATGCCCCCGAGGCCTTGGCAGGGGCCACCCTAGCTATGGGGACCTAGGCAGCTGCTGTGCAACCAGTGGGAGCCTTAGCAGTGGCTGCCCTGCCCCCGAAGCCTTGACAGCAACTGTGCTGGCCCTGGGGGCCTAGGCAGCCATTGCGTGACCAGCAGGGGCCAAGACAGTGACAGAAATGTAAGCAGGAAGGGGGAGGGGGAGAGAAGAGTGGGGACGGGTGTTTGCTTGGGAGGGAGGGAGGTTGGGAAACCAACAGATAAAGGGGGGAAGTGGGAAGGGGAAGGGAATCTCTGTGTGCCTGTATGCATTGTTTGTGTTTGCAAGTGAGGGAGAGGAAAGGAATCAAGGAGGAGGTTGGGAAACCAAGAGGTAAAGGGGGAAAGGGGAGGGGAAGAGAAGAGCATATCTGTCTGTCTGTCTGTCTCTCTTCATGTGTTTATGCATGTATATTTGCTAGGGAGGGTGGGGGACCTGACCACTTAGCCCCAGAGCAGGTATGTGTCCCGCATACCTTCTGAGAGTCAGACTGTCAGTAGATTTTTCAGGAAGTTGGCAGTGCCATGTGGGATTTTTGCCTGGCAGGGCTTCTGACTAGCCACTGGAGATTTAATTGGCTATGCAGATATTTAGAAGGTTGCATCAACCATTCCAACCACAACACAAGGAAATTCAGTGTGTGATTAAATGTGGTTAAATCACCCCTCCCCCAATGCAATTTCAATTCTTTTCATATTCTTTGGTACATATTTGTTCTACCTCATTAGATATTTTTCTAAAAAGGTAAACACTATTTCTCTTATAGCCAGTCTAACATCCTGTCCCCCAGTCTCTGAGTGCCAGAGGAGACAGGAGGGTACACCCACCATTAAGCTGGCTAGTTGAGACACAGGCCTTGGAGGGAGTGGGTATCAATGGCTGCCACACACAGACTGTGTAAAATAAATACAGAAATAATACATATTTTACATGTAACCTAATGTCAAAAAATCTTTATACATCTCACGGAACTTGGTCTGCCAGAGACACATGAAGTTAGTTGGCTGTTTCTTTCATATTTATATGTTCTCACTTACAAAACCAAACTCTTTAGCTTGTAAACTTCAAGGTCAAAGTAAGTTCAAATATAGTTGAAGCCAGTATGATGAGAACATCTTACAATTCAGACTTGTAATTGGGCCTACATTTTTGAAACCTCTTTGTGAGTTGAAGCTTAAGGTGAACAATAAACAATTGTGCATAAACCACTACTGCCAAGCATGCGCTTCTGGCTTTGAGAAAGCATGACATTTTTTTAAATTGACTATTGCCTCTAAAAATTATGAATTATGTTTAAATTCAAAGCTTATGAGTCTTCTACTTTCTCAATTACTGAACTAGAATACTTATGTTGAGTGCAATAGGTATGTATTTTAAGGGTAGAACCCAAAGCAAAATAGAGCTAATACTTGCCTCCTCTCTTCTCTTGCCTCCTCTACCACCTTCTCTTCCATCCATGTCAGTATTCACAATTGTAACAGGGATGTATAATGGCTACTAAAGTATTTCAGTATAATTGTACTGAAATATGTTTGTTAGCTAATTTAGGAGGCTATCTTTATTTTTCTTTCTTTTTATCCTTTAGCTAGCGATTGATGGAGCAGGTTATCCACTCAACCAATACACTGCTGTAGACACCACTGGATCTTTTGCCTTGTTAAGAATATGTTTCCACTCTTGGTGATTGGTGGCAGTAGGTTTGGCCATATGGATAGTTTCCAAGGTTTCCTTGATCTGCATAAGCCATGTAAGCCATGCCAGTCGTTAGATCTTTCATTCCATTGGTCATTCTTGCCAGAGGAGTTGATGAGGAAATCTGTGGGTATTCATTCTGCAGACATGGCCGAACTATTGCAGTCTGCGCTTTTAGATTTGTTCTTTAATTTGTGGCTGGTTGTCACATTTTGTCTGAATTGTCTCATTTTGATTATGATCACTTAGATAGATGCCCAGAATCTGTTGCAGGTATCACATCAAGTTTTAGTAAAGTCAATGTTTCTGATCCATGTAGGGGGATTGGCAAGATTAGTGTCCGGAAGAGACAAACTTTGGTCTTGCGAGACATGTTCATCTTCTTCCAGAGATACCATTTGAGTGTGGCAAATGCTGATATTGCTTGGCCAATCCTATTGTGGGCTATAGTGGTAGATGACACTTTCTTTTCTTGCACCAATGAACCTAAGTCTTTAAATTTGTGCTCCATTGAGGTATACATTTGTCAGTGATCCATCTGTGGTTATGACTTTGGTTTTGTTCACATTTATTTTTAAGCTGTAAGATATGGTGATGAAGGCAATGTCATAGAGGACGTTAGTAGCCTCTGCATCTGTATTGGCAAATATGGCACGATCATCTGCAAACATTAGACCTGTCTGGAAGTTATTTTGGCCATATTGAACTTCATGTCTATTCTTGAATATTTTTCTCATAATGGCATCAACTATGATGTTGAAAATTAGGGGAGAGACCCATCTCCTTGATGCACCCCAGTCTGGATGGTGAACTCCTCTGATGGCTCATTTTGAATTCGCACTTGAGAAAATGTAGAAATCCCTATTCTGAAAATGTTCTACCATTTCATTATTATAGAAGTTAAACCAGTAAGGGTGCTAAAATGCAACCCTGCTTAACTCCCCTCACTGCTTTACTGGAATTTGTCAAGTAACCTTGATTGTTACACTTACTTCTCATAATGGTATTATCATAAAAACATCTATCAGAAATAAAAGGCGTCTATCAATATCCATCTTAGCTAACTTTTCCCATAAAATTCTCCTTGAAACAGAGTCAGAGGCCAATTTTAAGTCTACAAAAGCTGCATACAGGGTTGTCGAAGAGCTAGAAGAGTATTTACTAGGTAGTCAAGAATTGCATACTAATCAAGTATTAAGCAGCCCTCTCTAACTCCTCCCTGCCCAGCTGCCAAAAAAATTACTATGATGAAGCCAGTCCTGAAGATGTTTTGCATAAATTTTGCTTATAACACTTAACAGACTTTTCAGACCGTAATTGGCTGGGTCATTAAGATTTCCTTTTTTGTGTATGGGGATAATGTTTGCTATCTCCCAACCCCTAGAAATTCTGTCCATTTTATCTATTATTGTGAATAAATTGGTCAGTACCAGATCCCACCATTCCACATTTCTCTTAATTAAATTTGCGGGAATTAAATCAAAACCCACTGCCTTTTCTGACCTCAATGTATCTATTGAATTTATTATTTGAATAAGTTGAACGGGAGACCATAAGGGGAAAGAATCCAAACTTTGCAAGTTTCCCTGACACCCTTCAGAAATGTCCAGGGCCACATAAAGTTCTTGGAAATGTTTTCCCAAATCTCTGGCAAAATATCTGAACTCAGATTAAACTAACTTGTACAGCCAGAGACCAGTCTCCAACATTGGGATTTGTTATTTAGCTTGATTGCTTGCCATAACTGGTCCCAGGCCCTGTATGTATCTTCCAGCTTTTTGCGTTTGATTAAAGGTTTGTAATGAGATTTCTTTTCCTTTAGCTCTTCCCACAAGCTTTGTGTTGGATTGTGTCTATGTTCTCCATATTTAGCTCTCAGAGTGCTCTGTCTACATTCCCTGTCGTACCAAGGTTTGGATAGATTACTTGCCACCTGCTTCTGGTTTGCATTCAGATTTTCTAAGGCCAGCTGTGCTTCTAGAAGTCAGGAGACATAGTTAATGAAAGAAGGATCCTCCAGAACATTCAAGCACACATAGCCTACATATATTCAGAGGTGATTTTCAACATTTTGGCAGAAATAGAAATTGCTTCAAGTGAATACTGAAATTTAGAGAGGGAATAGCCACTGAGAAAAATGTTTTTTAATTAGAAAATGGGCAAATGAAAAAACGGTCCCCGTTTTGGCTCTCGATACATTTAATTTCAACCATATTACAGAATAGAGAAAGAAACTACTCATTTTGGATTGAAAGTGCATTGATTTGAACAAAATATTGAACTTTATTAGTTAATAAACTGGAGTTTTTTTGTCATTTCTTTCCTGGCATTCACAGAAAATGGTCAACCACTTTGCAGAAAGTGGTCAGCCAACCATCCTTGATTCATTATAAAAAAACAGCAGACCAGAAAGAAGAAATATTGGAGAGAAATTATGAGTGTGCTTTAATATCAATCACCTCTTTGTGAGTACACTATGTCCTATTATTCAACATTTAATGTCCTTGTGTTATGACAATTTACTAGTTCACCAGGGCTCATCGTAACTGACCATTAAATCACCCACTCCTGATTTGTAAATTGTACGGAACTTCAGCTTCACAATGACATTCAAGCCTGATTCAAAAGCTAACACTGTAATGAGGCACACATGTTCAGATCTCTAATAGGGCTTTTACCAGCCTCTCACCTCAGCAGCTCTTTTTCCAACTTGCTCTTTGCTTTGTATTCCTGACAAGATGACAAACACTTCTGATGCCACCACTAGTGGCAACCCACTCTATAAAAGTGACCCTGTGTCAAGAGGAATAAGAATTTTCTGTTGTCATTTTTTTTCATGGATATAGATGTTTGTCCTTGCTTTTCTTCATCCCAACTGGAGGTCTCAGCAGCCAGAATCACTGGACATTGGCTGTGATCATAAGGACATGTTCTTGAGCATATGCTCTATTGAACAACATGAGAAGCTTAAGATTACTCACATAGTTTTCTGGAAACCTGTATCTTTAGTATCCCATCTAAGATGGTACATTTACACTTGGTTCTGCAGTCATCAAGTATTTAATATGCAAATGTATATGAGCCCAATGCAAAATGAACTTTTCACTCAGTGCTGAAATAAGTTGGGTTTTTTCTTTTTTTGTAACTTTGAACGACCTATCTGGAAGTGATTCAAGATGGGCTTGAATTTTCACATTTTTGAAGTTAAAAAGTATGTTTGAGAAGTTTAAAAAAGCTTGTTTCAGTTTTCCACATGGCTTTTAGACATGTTTCTAACCATTGTTTCCTATGTTAGCTACTGCTTCAATGGCCTTTTTATCTTTTATAGTTTCGTTCTCTTTCACTACATTATTCCAGCCAGTCAGAAATCACTCACCAAACATGGTGATATCACAGAGTAGTCAAATTGAATTATACAATAGCACATGGCCTTCATGCTGAAGGCCTGATCCCTATGAGATGTGCCAGAAAGCACATGAGAACTCTAGAATGTTCATCCCAATGTGCATCCAACTATGAGAGCACTATAGTATAGATGTGCAACATGAAGGCTGATAGCTTTTCCACACCCTGACAGTTGCAGTGCTAAACATGGAAATTTTAATACTTTCCTTAAAATGTGGAATTGCTTTTCAAAGATGGCAAAAAAATGTTTGCAAATTCAGCCATTGTCAGTTTAAGATTGGATCCCTCATAGGGCTGAATCTTGCTGATAAAAACGTGGAAGCAAGAAAGTTCAGTTTTCTGTGGTCCAGAGCAATTACTTTTGCTCATACTTGGGTTAGAGAAAATCAACTTGTATTCTTTTAAGGTGGATGTTTAATAGTTTACATATCCTTTAAATTACACATTACAAAGGGAGAATCTCAAAGAAAGGGAAAGGAAATCTAATTAGTCTATTTCCTTATTTGTTGTTATTTAAAACATTTCATTTCATGAAGTTTAGAATTAAACAATCAAGACAAAACAATCCATTCATCCTGTAACAAAGAGGCTTTTATTTAGAAAACCACATCAAATTAAAAAAAAAACTGGTTTGGGGTTCCTTAAATTCATCCTTCACTCCAATCTTCTCCATATAACTTTAAAAAAATGACACCCATAAAATGTAAGAGTTAAACATGCAAGCCACTTGGCAAAGCATCACACAAAGGACATCAAAGATTCTGGTCTTTGTCTGCACTGCTTATGCTACCTTTTTAAGCTCTCTGACAGAAATGGGATTTCATGTGAGTCATTTGTGATGAAGTCTTTTCTTTTTGTCACATATATCTCAAACAAGGTATTAAATCCATGGGTTCAGAGAAGATACAGATGCTTCAGCTCCAACCAATAGTTTACTAGAACTAGAAAACACTGGTCACAAAATCTGGGACACAATAATGAGAAACATGCATACTGGATGGGAGATACACTTCTGGATAGCAGTGTCTGTGAACATGAACTTGGGGTACTTGTGGACTGTAAGATAAAATAACTGGTCAGTGTGATGTGGCTGTAAAGAAGGCAAATGTGGCCTTGTGCTATGTCAACAGAGGCATCACATTAAAATGACAAGGTGTCATAGTCCAACTGTATTGGTCAGATCCCACCTGGAGTATTGTGTGCAGTTCTGGAGTCCTTACTCCAAAAAGGACATGGGCAAAATTTAGGGGGTTCAGAGGAGAGTGACAAGAATGATCCAGGACATGGGGACCAAGCCCTATGAGGAAAC
This sequence comes from Paroedura picta, assembly GCF_049243985.1. Taxonomy (NCBI): domain Eukaryota; kingdom Metazoa; phylum Chordata; class Lepidosauria; order Squamata; family Gekkonidae; genus Paroedura; species Paroedura picta. The sequence goes on along the minus strand of NC_135374.1, from coordinate 80,350,239 downwards.
GCTGAGAGACTGAGGAATGTTCAGCCTGGAGAAGAGGAGGTTGAGACATGACTGCTGTCTTCAAGTGTTAGAAAGGTGGTCAGAGTAGAGCAGGGAACAGTTCCTGTTGGCAGCGGAGGATAGGACACACAGTAATGAGTTTAAACTACGTGTAAAACAATATCAGCTTGACATCAGGGAAAAAATCAGAGTACTTCAGCAGTAGAGCCTCACTGCCTAAGGAGCCTCACTGGCTGTTTTCAAGCAGCAACTGGATAAATACTTATCCCGGATGCTTTACAATGATTCTGCATTGAGCAGGGTGTTGGACTAGATAGCCTGTATTATATGATTCTAATTCTATGATTCCATGATTCTACTTCAGTTGGCTTAGATGAACACAAATCTGGTTGAAATAGCCTTGTAAAACTTCTCAAGATATGTCTGAAGTGATATCTGTGAATCCTCTGGCTAATGAGCCTTTTAAAAAATGTACAGGATTTGTTTCTGAGTTTGTAATACAGTACTGTTTATTATAAAAAACCATAGATAACACACAAAAAGAAATAGGTTCCCATATAAGTGAAATGCAACAATCATGATATGAAGGCTAGATTTCTGTCACAGCTAACTAGATTAACTGCAAAGAAAAAACAATAATTCTGAGGTAACTTCATCAAGCTTAAATTGCTCACTGGATAATTCATAAATGTGATCCCACAGAGCAAAATGTCAAAAGGTGTACCATACATATATCCATTTTGTGTAACATAATGGTTTGTTCATTTGTGTGCAGCACAAATCTCTGAAACGCAGCACTTTGTATAATGGCACCCTGGTCCAAGTATAAGCTGAAGACCTACAAAAGATGAGTAGCTAACCTTATCTAAGGAAAGAGGCTGACATTCATTCTTGACATTCAACATCTTACGTTCTGCTGACATTTCAAAGTTTTATCCCCTGGCAGGAAAGAAAGGTTCCTAGTATCTTTAGTAACTATTAAATGACACTGTCTAACAGCCTTTCACTGTTGTTCAGTACTTTTTCAAGTGGTTTATTGATCAATTATCTGGATATTCAGGAAGGAAAGAAAGATGATGCTCACTGACTTGCCAGATTTGCACTGGCAGTTTTACAGCTCCAGGGTAAGGCCACCAACTCCATTTGCAGGCAGACAAGCTGGAGCAGAATGTGGATAGGCCTCTGAATACAGTTGTTGTCACCTGGATCACATTACTTTGGATGTGACGGACATTCTCCGGGAACGTGAATCCTTTAAAGTTTCAACTTCAAGTAGTCAATTATGCACATCTGGATTAGACCATGGCAGTATCAGCACTCTAGCCTCTGCAGTGGTGTTGTATAGAGATATTCTCTATAACATTACATGAGCAGGGGGTTGGACTAGATGGCCTGTATGGCCCCTTCCAAGTCTATGATTCTATGATTACCCTTCTTGCGACCATTTTGACTCTTATTTCAAACAGAAGCAAACTTCTCAGCCAAAATGAAAGTTTCATTGGGAGAGAAATTTGTAAATCACTCCCATATTTCATCTCAGCATTAGTACATTTTTTCAGTTCAGGTTTTGTGAGTGTGTGGGCTCGAGCTAAACCCTAAGGCCTGAGGTGCATCATCCCCAAAATACCAAGTGGTGGAACCTGGCATTCATAGCTGACTAAGTCAGATTATTCATATTGCCTGCAGAGGAATAACATTGTACATCCCTCATGCATCTTGAAGAGAGCTAATAATCATTCTTACTCCCATTGGATTTGATTTCAACTGGGCTATGCTTCTTAAGATTAAAGGAAGCAGAAGAAGATATAGACAAAGAACAAGATGGATTGATGGAATCAAAGGCATAAGTGGATTAACCTTGCAAAAATGTAAAGAAATGACTACAGACAGAATTGAATGGTGGGCCTTTGTAAAGAAAGTAATCATGAGTTGTAAACAACTTTACCAAACCTGACAACAACTCTAAGACACAAAATTTGAGATTTGTAGTCTGCAATAGTATCTAGACTGATATGTCAAATCTCAGTCACTATTTGTCGTTGCAAACTTTGACCCCAAGAAAGAAAAAAAGCTTGAATGAGTGCCTGCTAAAATGCACTAAAATATATGTGCTGTGCCAGTAATTCTGGGCAGATGTTGAAAAGTGTGAAAATACCATGAGACTTAGATACATTTTCTGCTACATACAGGACAATTTCTCCTTTTATTCTATCCTCTGCAGCTCTGTTAGGTTGGTGATTACAGCTGATCCAAAAAATAAGTGATATTAGTACAGTCTACCCCAAAATTGTCAGCTATTGAAACAAGCAATTCCATAGACCAGCTATTTCCACAAGCTGAAAACAGTTAAATAGTTGATAGTTGGTGTCTCATTTCTTTGTTTGACGGGTTCCAGGGCAAGTGACTGGGACTGATAATGCTTCTATTTTTTTAATTCACTTTTGGGAGCATGGGTAAAAGATTCATATACTTTGAACACCCATAATATATGGAAGCTGGACTATGGTTTGCTGGGTCAAGCATGCTCCATGTTCTATTCAAAGTCAAACAGTTAATTACAGTCATTGACAAGCAGTTCTCTGTGTTCTAATGTGTGTATCCTACCAAATTTAGCACTAGTATAAAAGAGAACAACCTTTTCCCTCACTGCAGTCATCATTCTACATGAGTCCCAACTTAGCCTTTTCGGGAGTCATAATAATCCCTTTCTCCTTTTTGAAGAGCAGAAAAAGGATTTAACCCACTACTCTGATCACTTGCTACTTCAGAATGTTTAACTAGTTTTACATGCATTATTTGATTAGTATAGGTTAAGAAGTAATATTTCTATTTGGTAAAATAGAATGGCAGAGCCTGAGTAATGATAGCTCACTATAGGACTCACTATGTAAAAAGATCATGACATTTGGCCAGGGAGCTTCCCAGCTCACATGCTATATCACTAACTTAATTCCTTTCTGAATACAACAGCTGATTTTACAGACATGTATTTATTTATTAATTTATTCATTCATCTATTATTTGGATTTCTATGACCAGCCCTCCCAGCAAGCTGGCTAGGGGTGGTTAACAACATAGTAAATAAAACATGTAACAATCTAAAAATAGCAAATTAATTAGTTAAAACAGTTAAAACAAGTTAAAATGCCTCTCTCAAATTCTGTTACTGCTTCAGAATCTGAAGCAATTTCCTGTGTATATTTGGAAACTAAAATGAAAAGATTTTCAAAGTGATGAAATCATATCTGCTGGCTTGAACTAGTTCAGATTAATTTCATCATGGGGAATTCTTAGAGAGTTGCACCTTTGGTTAGAAGACTTATGTACAATTTTAGTTTTCTAAATTGTTTTGTTTTTCTTGATAAGATATATATATTTGATAAGAATACATAATATGTACACCCAATTCAGACAAGGGCATACATGTACATTTGTGAACTTTTTCCCGAGTATCCCTAGTTGGATTAGGATTCCTTTGAAATCATAACTGTCTAATTGTGACTCCATTCAAATCACTGGAAGCAGCTAGAACAGAAGAGAATTGAATGTCGTTTTCCTTACTGTTTTTTTTTTCTCATCCAACAGCTGATCCACTCTGTTACTCATTATATTTATGAGCCTAATAGTACCCAGCACACGGATCTGGATTTGCAATCACTGTGTTCAACAGGAGAAATTTCAAAAACGAAACTATAAAGTATCAAATGTTTCTATTTTTCCCATTTCACAAATGCTGTTCGTCAGTTCTGAGCAAACTCATGCTTATAGATTGAATGCTAGGAGCCATCATGGGACCACATGTATTTGGAAAAAAATAGTGTCAAAATGTCATTTTTGGTGCCATTTTCGCTGAGATAATCCAATGAAAATGATCTAACAGGAAAGAAATATTCAGGCTTAAGAAACTGGATCAAAATCTGGAACATATTGTATTCCTTCAGGGGGCAAAGCCATTTATAAGGTGTCTCCTCTTAGGCATGGGTCTGCTTTGCATCAAATTAATAGAACAGCTCATGCTTAAAAGTTGTGACCATATGTTCTCAAACTTCTTAGAATTAGCCAGTCATTCAGTTCTGTCATCTTACTTTCCTTCCTGACAATTATTTGTATAGCTTTGCCAGAGCATCATTTATGGATTTTCTTTTTCCTTATTTGTAGCCTTTTAGTGTCCTTTAGTCTACATTTAGCTTTATATTTTGAATTTTTTTTCCCAAGTAGGAGTTGTTTTACAAAAATTCTGGCACTTTCTAGATTGAACATTACTTTTATACATTGCTGTTACAATTCCATTAGCCTGGAGCTTTTAGGGCCTACTGCACTCAGGAGGTCTCATTAGGATCTGAAAATCATCAGTCAGATCAAGAATGGCTGTTTGTAGCAGCACTCTGAGTGACTCTTTGGACCAAAGGCAGAAACTGAGTTGTCTGCTTGGAAAATTGCATAATGTACACAAAACTGTTTTATTTTAAGTGTCCTATAGAGCATTAAAGCCAACCTTTATATAAGGAAGTTTTACAAAGGTTAGTGAATATGATGACTGTTGCCAGCAAAAAAATACTCAATAACCAAACATAAGGTTTTCATTACCAATGTTTAAAGGGTGGTTAATGGAGAAATAAGTTATAAGTAGATACAGAGAATGGTAATCATAACATTTAAACTCTGTAGCTGTTTGCAGCCAAAATTTCTACTAGCCAACATACTGCCAAAGTGAATGATGCTCTCTGGGGTGAGAGGGAAATATATTCAAAGGAAACCTGAAGTGTAACAGGCCAGGGCAATTCTTTATGCATATAAAGATCAGCAATAAATGACACACTATTTGGGTGTAAGATCAAGAAGTGAATCGGGAGCCATCTATAATCATTCCTTTGAATAGGTAGGGATGTGTTTAGTTTCTCTAGGATATGCAATCATTTCAAAGATAAAGAATATGTTGGATTTTTCATACTGTAAAATTCACTCTTGCCTGAACATTTGCTTCTTCCACAAAATAAATGGCCTACAGGGTAAAAAGTGCTCCATCTTATCATTAATTGGTTATGGCCATGATAAAACAAATATAATTCATTAGATATGTTGAGCATGGTCCAGGCTATCAAGTATTTTGTCAAACCACAATAAACACGTTTTACTTGCATTCTTTTCATACATGGAAGAGAGAAGAAAAAAGTATCTTGATCCGTTTTCCTTGTGCAAGAACAAGGACTTTTGTTCCCCAAAAGTTAATTCAGATATTGATGGCAGAAGTTAAATAACTTATGCAAGTAGAAGAAGAAAATACCTAGGGAGAAAGGATACATGGTATTAGACTGAGCCTTGTTAGAAAAAAAACTCTGTATTAACAACTCTGAAGACCTGGTTAATGCTTCAGTGATTTAAAATGGAGAGATATTATGATAACAACTGCTTCATGAATTGTAAAACTGGCCTAGGAGTAAACTGGCTCCTTAAGTCATACATTTAGCAGCAGCATGAAGAGAACTTGGTGAATTATGCATGGCAGGAAACCTTGCAAAAGGTCTGCCCAAAAAGACATTTTAAAAAATTTCTGCATGTGGAGCTGGTTTCACCACAGAAAAGCCACCATAGTATTTTGATTATACATAGCATTCCCCCCATAGCAGCCATTGCATCTTTTCAGTGCAGTATTTAAAACTAGCTTTAAAATGATTTTTCTTATACAACGGTCATGAAAGCACCTGGTTTTGTATGCATAAATGCTAGCTTGTTTTTGATCCCCTCCCCTGTGCCACCATACACCAGTGGGGGAAACTGTCTCTATTCCGTCATCCAATAATGGTTAACTTGAGGTGCCTCCTTGTTCATCACAGACCTTCCCACCTCTATGACCACATTACACCAGCAGAAGTTAATTTATTCATTCCCACAGAGGCATTTGCAAGCATTTAAATCTACTCTTTATGTGGAACAGCATACCTCTGAGGGGGAAAAGTTGTAGTGTTTCCAAAAGGCTGAAATTTTTAATTGAGGTTTCCATGTCCAGGAACTGCAATTCCCATAAGTCCCTGCCAGTAGCATGTGCCAGACTGGTGGTCATGTGACATTGCAGCTGACCATGGCTTGTCAATGATCATCTAGCACAACAGAGAAATTAACCCCCCACCACCACCTTTATTTGCTGTTGTAAGTCCATCTTTCAAATGCATAATCCTTGCAGAAATGATCATTTTTTAAATGATGAAAGGGTCAGTGTGCTTACTTCAATGACAAACTTTGCAAGCATAATAGCCCCTAGCCATCAGAGCTGTCTGACATAAAAAGGATTCTCTAAGATGGGAGGAAGCTAGTTAGAAATGTAAGGCCCTTAATAGAATGCTTATTTGCCTCAATGAAACTAGCACCATGTGTACAATCCCAGATCGCTGTGGTTCTGGTACCACCTCTGAAATCAGCAGGTCCATAAGCAATACTGATTTTAAATGTTCCTTCTTCTTTTCCTTTATTCGTGGGAAAGTTTAAGATGAAAGGATTGAAAGATACTAGTTTTGCTATCGCCTCACTAGCACTCCCTATTGAGTCAAAATAAAAGAAATCTTTTGCTCTGTGGTGCTCAGACATATTGATATGCCTATTGCCAATAGGGATAAATATGAACTGGCTGATGAAATAGTGTTCATTATGAATTTTGGCCAGCTCCTGGTTTGTGAAGCAATGTTATCAAGCTGAAGAATGCATTTCCACAATTTTTGCTGCAGTTCATGGTAGTAGATGAAGAGTAGAAAGCAGAGGTTCATGAAAAACAGCCATATAAGCCCTACTTTCTGTTCCCCATGAAAGGCTGTGCGAAGCAGAGAGCAGGGGCCCCTGCTCCTCAGCTGTTTGGAAACCTGTGCTTTCTGCTCCCTATGGCTTTTCACAGGAGCAAAAAGCAGGGATTTAAAACTTTAAATGGCTCATGAACCATGGCAGTTCACAAATCAGCCTTCCAGTCTACATGGGTTCATGGCTTGGTCAAGCCACGAATTACAAACTTAACCACAAAAATGGTCAAGCATAAAGAGGCACACAAACACGTGCCTGAGTAATGTACCTTTGCAGAACAGGGAGAGTAGTTCAAGGGCTGTATCTCCTAGCCAAGGAGACCAGATATGCTCAGTTTGAGATGACACAGAGGATCAGGTATGTATTTTCTAATTTACTGGACTGTTTAAATTGTGATGCTGAATAAAACAAACATCCGCTTTGAGTTATAGTTGTATGGTTGTCCAACCAAATGAACATACTCCTAGGTTTAGAAATGTACATGTGTACACCTTAGGCAAGAATCTATAGCCAACTTATCTCCCCAGTAATAATCATTAAAATCAGGGTGTAAAAGAGATGTATCCTGGATGGAAACAGCAGCAAGAATCGCAGATGGATCTATGGTATGAGAAGATAAGAGAACTGGCCAAACTAACAAATTAGTATTATAAACCAGAGACCAAGTAAAGAATCTCAAAGACATTGGGATGAATTCTTGAAATGACTTTTAAACGTAGCTATTATCTTCTGTTTTCCTTTCTGTAATCCTATACTTAACAGAAAATAATAAAAAGTGTTTCCTTCCCACCTTGATATTTGGATATTTCCATTTGAACAAAATTGCTGAGGCCAGAATGGGGAAGGCACTGTGGGTGTGTTTTGTTTTCCAACTATATATATATGCCAGTAAAGCATAATGCACAAATTCCTTTCAGATGCATGAACCAGCTCCTTGCTTGTGTGAGGATACCCTGGGGAACTAATGCAGAAGGCCCCAGGCAGTGGAGGAAAATGCATCAGGCTGAGAAAAGACTGGTGTATTGCAAAGATTTGTGATCTAGGACAGAATGTGTTGCCAAGCACCAGCAGGGCTTTCTGTTTTTTATTTGCCAACCTAAAACATGTGTCTGGCCTCTTGGAATGCAAAATCTCTGCTGAAGGGTGTGTGCTTGTGCTGAGACCTCGTAAAATGCACTGGGATGATCCAGGCAGCAGGTGTTGCTGGGGTGGGAGAAGTCTGCAGTGAAAGAGTGTGAAATCACCACCCTCCTGTTGCCTTAGCACCGAAATGCAATGCAATCAATATGCTGGAGAGCAGTGGGGGTGGGAAAGGTGAGTGGCTGGCTAGAAAAATAGAAATGATTATTTTTCTTCTAATAAACAGAGAGGAAAGTGAGTGCACTCCCTCCCCACTTCTCAAATCATAAGGGGAGAGGAAGGGAAAGGCATTTGTAAGCCACTTCGGGACTCCTTTCGGTTGTGAAAAGCAGGGTATAAAACCCCAGCTCGTCTCCTCTTTTTCTATATCTAAGTAAAGTAACTTTTGCTAGACTTTGGAGACAAATTTTTTTTTTCCATAGCAAGTGCTTTTTCACAAAGGCAAAACATTTCTATGCTGTTCTCTGGCTTACAGTTTTTCAGAAGAATGCTAATAAAATACATATACAATCGAAAGAACTGCTGAAACATATGAAATCAACTTTTGTATAAGAAGAAGAGTTGGTTCTCATATGCCGCTTTTCTCTACCCGAAGGAGTCTTAAAGCAGCTTACATTCACCATCCCTTTCCTCTCCCCACAACAGACACCCTGTGAGGTGGGTGAGGTTGAGAGAGCCCTGTTAATACTGCTCGGTCAGAACAGCTTTATCAGTGTTGTGGTAAACCCAAGATCAATCAGCTGGTTGCATGTAGGGGAGTGCGGCTCACCAGATTAGAAGTCCACAATCCTAACCATTATACCAAGCTGACTCTCCTTATCTTCTTAGCAATAGCTACATGTATTTTAATTTAAAGTAATATTATGATAGATTATTTGGCTCTAACCTTCTTATACCTTGTTCTATTTTTTGTTTTGGTGATTTTCTACCTCTCCTTTTTTGTAGGAAAGAGTTTACTGTGATCTCTTGTTATACTGGAACAAATAAAATGTTTATTAAAATAAAAATAAGTAAAGTAAGTGATTCCAGGGACTGGAGCTTTTAAGAGGAGTAACAAACAAACATGGGCGAAAGACAGTGAAGAAGGCAATCAAGTGAAAGAGCTTGTCTCCTCTTGTTCCATACACAATCAGAATTATGTTCTTTTCTCATTCTCATTCAAAAAAGGGAGGAAGGATGACCTGGGAAACTACAGACCAGTGAGTCTGACCTCTGTTGTGAGTAAGATAATGGAGCAGATATTAAAGGGAGCGATCTGCAAACATCTGGAGGACAATTTGTATCACTGGCAGTCTTCAAGCAAAGGTTGGATATGCACTTTTCTTGGATGCTTTAGGATGCTTAGGGCTGATCCTGCGTTGAGCAGGGGGTTGGACTAGATGGCCTGTATGGCTCCTTCCAACTCTATGATTCTATGATTCTAAGGAAGGAAGTCTATATCTTTGAAGAAACACTAGAAAGTAAATAGAGATGAGTGACTATCCCAAGGTCACTCAGTGAATTTTCCAAAGGCACAGGTATTAGTCTGCCTTGCCATCTACCATAGTTTCATCTCTTTGAATGCATATGGATTAATAGCCAATCTTGATAGGCCCAGTGAGATTAAATTGATTTTGTTTTTATTTCATCAGTGAAACCTAGTCTTAAATTACAATGCATGAATTTTTGGGATACTACCCCAGTAGGTTGACTGTTGTAAAGCTACTAGCTTTGAATCTCTTTCCTACTTGCCAACAAGATCAAATGGCAAGCACTCACATCGGTTGTACCTCGTAGGAGGAATTTCCACAGAATTCAGCAGAGCTACATAGGAAGCAGATTTAAAGGTTACCACAGCCATATGGAGCCCAGATCATGTGGAAGTGATTTGAGGTGGTGGCCACATTAATGAGTAACTTTTACAACAGCATCCTGTGTGGCCTCAGTTCCCCCATCTAAAAATGGGAACAAATAGTGACCTACGTCAAAGGGTTGTTTGAGAACAAACAAATCTAAAGACAGTTTAAAAGTCTGAAAATTATAAGCACAGTACAACCCTTCAAAATTTAGAACATCTTTGGATGTAGTTTCCCCCCCCCCTCTATTTTCATATTTCAGCAAATTAATTGTGTTTGCTGGGGCCTTGTTGTTTGGGTCACTTAATTTCTGACTCTTAAACTCAATAATCCGTATTAATTTCTTGTTGTCTGTAATTTCTTCCATCTGCTCCAGAATTTTTGGAATTTCCATCCATTCATTCTTGTATCAACATCATCAGAAATTACATGAGCAATATTTATCCTCCTTCTAGTTCCTATATATAGAATGTTGAGGTTTAATTAGGTATCCATCTTTTGTTGTCTTAGGAACAGTGATATTGTTTGGGGTTTCAACCCCGCATTAAAGGTTTTAAAACAATATAGGCATCATCCTCACTATGCTGGCCTGAACTTTGGTATTATATCCCCTAGATGCCACTTTGGGGAAGTAATGTTTTTTTCTCCAGATTCCTGAATATCTACCCTACTTCCCTTTATGCATGCTAGGATTAAGTCTGTAGAACAAAGAATGAGCAGGTTGGGCTCTGAGAGCAGGCTGGAGCAGACTGGGTTCTGAGAGTCTACCAAGGGCCCAGACATTTTTTGTCTGACTATACCACAGGCTGTGTGCTTAAGGTGTTACTCTTTGGAATAGGTAGCTACAATATACCTCCTGACTCTTCTTTTTGCATCTAAAGTTATTGTCCCCAGTCACAAAGCCAAACTTTGTTTTATGAAGTATGGGGTTATGTCACTCACGAGCCATCTTTAAACACATCTTGTTCCCATTGCATTCCTTTTTTCCATTGAGCTGTATTACATTGGTGTGCCCTTTGCCCTTCCTGTTAAAGTATCCATGTTTCCTTTTTCTATTTGGTTTTAAAATGTGATAATAGGCACCTTGAATTGAATTTAGGGATAGACTGGCAGCCAAATGAAGCTGTTTCAAGATGGTCAACACAATTTCCCAGTGGCTAGCCTCTGACAGCAGTCAGGCTGCCACATTCTGGACCAGATGTAGTTTCCAGGTTGTCTTCATGTGAAGATCCTACCACAATTAATCACCTATACCTCTCGATGCTTGAGTGTCATTCCCTTTCTCTCGGCCAGTTACTCCTTCCATTAATCTAGGTGTTCTTAAACAGGGTTTCCTGAAACCCTTGGCTTTCTTGACAGTCCTGGAAAGGTTTCCCAAATTGGTGGGAGATAATTAATTTTAATATATTTTTAAAATTTGTTAAACATTTATTAGATGACTAGGAGAAGAGCCCGCTGTAAAAAAAAATACAGCGGGCCCTAGGGGAGGGTTTGCTTCCCCTCCCGCCCATGTAGCAAAATGTTCCCCAGGCCCCGGGGCTTGGGGAGCATTTTAAAGGCGGTGTGGATGCTTTAAAATGCTGCCCAAGCCCCGGGGAAGGTCTGGGGAGCCGTTTTCGGGGCAGGGGCCAGGGAGCCTACCTTCGCTCTTGGCGGCCAGCAAAGTAATGGCCGCCGGAGCGAAGGGAAGCTCTGGTGGGGGGTGGGTTGGGAGGCGCTTTGCGCCTCCCAATTGGTTTGTGGCCGGGCAAGCAGCCGATTGGCAGCTTGGGGGTGGACTGACCAGCGGAGGGGCCAATCGGGAGGCGCTTCGCACCTCCCGATTGGGCCCTTCGCTGGTCAGTCCAGGGGAAGGGGCCTATCGGCACCCTTCCTCATCCCGGACAGGGCCCGCCTTCGGGGCCCTTACTCTTTTATTTAGTCCGCGGCGCCGCGGCGCCGTGGGGCTGTGTTTAAAGATATGAGGTTAGGCAAACTGTGACTCTCCAGATATCCATGGACTACAATTCCCATGAACTGAGGAAGCATTCCTGTTGAAAACGGGCACTTATTTATTAATCAAGGTTTCCTTATTCTTTTGCTTGGACACTTCAAGGAATCAAAGGTTCTTTGACTTACATCATACATACATCATTTTGGACATGGATAAATGTTTCATATTATATAAATTTTGTAAAAAAATACATTTTTACCACCATGACATTAAAACAGCTGTATCAGCAACACCTTGTGGTCAATACTTTTGCAAGAAGGGCTTTCCCCCAACTTCTTTTTTCTCAGACTCTGCCAGCTTTGTTTGCCACTAGTCTCATGTATTAACCACAGGCGTGACCACAGTCTATTTCTTCATCCTGCTTGCTAAGCTTCTGAACTAGAAATAACTGTTGCCAACTGCATAGGGAGATAAATATGTTAGCCTTTTAAAACCTAGTCTTAATTCGTATTGAAATTGATTATATGATTAACAATACTTTAATTAGCCATCCCGCAATATCAGATATTTACCAAAATAGCCATGCTCATAAACCCAAAGCTTTATATTCCACAATCTGATGGAACACCTTTGATACTCTTCGTGATTTTATCTATGGCATTACTGATATTTCCCATCATGCCCTTCCGTGTTCAGCAGTTATAGCATCCAGTACCCTTCTAGCCCATAGAACAACTTGAGAGAACTTATTTCTATCTTCAGATTTATTAATTCTGCAATTGTATTACCACAGCTTAAATTTAATTCTTGTGATATATTTATCATTGTTTTCACTAGTTCACTCACTCTCAAATATGAAATGAAGATATTGCTGGCATGGACCATTTGGGTCCTGAATCTTCATTACTTTGGTCAGTCAAGTGCCATGGGCACCTGGAGAGTGAAAGTGCATTTTTGTTTGTTTAAATGGTGTGTTGGAGACTGGAAGATGAATTACCACTGGGGCTAGGCCTTTTTGACAGATGATCCCCTTTGTGTTATTCAGTGCCTGTCCTGGAAGAGCCTTCTCTGTGTTCAGTTTTGGACACCACAACTGAAGAAAGATGTGGAGAAACTGGAACATGTCCAGAGGAGGGCTACAAAGATGGTGAAAGGTTTGAAGACCAAGTTGTATAAGAAAAGGTTGAGGGAGCTTGGTCTGTATAGCCTGGAGAGAAGACAACTAAGAGGTGACATGATAACCATCTTCAAATACTTGAAGGGCTGGCATATAAAAGATGGACCAGAGTTGTTTTCTGTTGCCCCAGAGGGTCAGACCAGAACCAACAGGATGAAATCAATTCAAAAAGTATTTTCAGCTAAACATCTAGAAGAAGTTCCTGACAGTTAGAGCAGTTCCTCAGTGGAAAAGGTTTCCTTGGGAGGTGGGAGGTTCTCCTTCTTTTGAAGTTTTAAAGCAGAGGCTGGATAGTCATCTGGCTGAAATGCTGATTTTATAAACTTAGTCAGGTTATGAGTGGGTGGGCAGGAAGGGATGTGCCAGTGTTTGTCTCTTATGAACCTTCCTTGCACACCCAGGGAATTGCTGATGCCACTGTGGAATGGTAGGTGAATTCCCTCTAGACCAGGCTGGATTCTGGAGATTTTTGTCAGAGGGATCACTTGGGCATGAAATTGGGGTCATTGTGGGTAGGCAGATAGTTGCTAGTTCATGCATTGTACATAGGATTGGACTAGATAACCCTGGGTGTACCCTCTGACTCTGCTGGCCTCTTAATTAGCAATACAATGGAAGGGGGGAAGGTTGTAAAGCATGTCAAAGTCACTGATGGAAAGATAAAGAGGCAATATAAAAGGAAAACTCACTCTGCCTGAGTGTCAGCATTCATTATTTCAGGTTGTGTCAATTTCCGCCAATTACCCCTTCCTTCTACAGATCCCATTGAGGCTATTCGTGAGGGTCCACTCACTCTTTCTCAGTCAGCATGAGGTGTGCCGGTATATAAGGATCAGGACATGAGAGAGCCCTGAAAAAGGTGCCAGTACTCAATATTAGTGAGTACCATAACAAACAAAACCACAAAAGGCCTGCTGAAAAGCATGAGTAAATGAATGACTTTTCACTTGTCCTTTATTTAGAAGTCCTGTTTCTCAGTGTTGTTTTCTTTCTACAAACTGAATTGACAATTACATTCTCCAATCAGAAATAAAGAAAAAGAAAGCCTTCTGGTGGACATTGAAAGACATGAACTCCTAAAGCATGCTGGTTTATAGGAAGGGATTTGTGTGTATATGAGATTTAACTAAGTATTAAAAGGCCCTACATTTTTGTGAGTTCATAGAATAAAATGGTTTGACAAGAGAGAGCCTGGAGATTGTAAATCGGTGTTAATGAGATGTTACGGATGTTAAACTGTTAAAGAGGTGTTAAAGTGCAGGTAATTAGTTTCAGTTTGAGGTGGAAAGAGCTCATCAGAATATGGAATAATTTGTCGCATATACAAAGGAAGTCCATTGTTATGGAAATGTAGAGAACTTTTTATATCCAAGGATTTTCTAGAGTACAAATGGAGTACATTTTGCTCACTTATTGAACTCCAATATGTTTCAAATTTCTGCGGGGTGGGTTACCTGTCCCCTAGGCAACCCTTGTCAATTATTTGGGTGTTAATAGCCAGACCTCTCCTCACACTGAGGGGTAGATGATAGGGAGAATCACTGATAGCCTAGCCCTATAGGCCTCCGATAGGGTCCTTTGCCTGATGTGAGCTCACCCAAAGGCATGGCAGACTGGAAAACTGTTTTAGCTGCAACAAAAATTAGAGACAGGGGTCTAATGTCCAAAAAAACCTGTGCAAAGAACTAAGAGTTGCATAGAACTGTATGTGTCTCCCTCCTATGGCTGTCTCAACTTGAACCAATGTAATACTGTCACCCCTTCAGAGTCATTCACAGTTCCATGCCCAAAGTCTTCAAGCTAGCCGTGGAGCCTTGACCTCATACCTCTGACATGGAAGGGCCACCAGGTCAGCACTTATCCTTCAAGCTTATACTAAACAGCTCCCTACTTCTGGCACCAGCTTGTGCCAAGCTATTAGAAATAAAATTTAAAACAACTGTTAATTTTAGTCATAACATAATTCCTTAGCATGGCTGAAAAGCACTTATAAATTATTTTCCCTATATTCCATTGTAGGTAAAACCTAGCCAAGCAAGCAACTTTTCTTGATATAGAGAAGAAATAGAGATCAGAACTCAGTCTCCAATATGGAACCAAAGCCAATTTCCAATAACTGTATGATTAATTAGAAGGCTGTAATCATTGCCTTTATCACCAATCCATTAACACTTTTTTCTCATCCTGCATCAGATATTAATTTGCAACACACTACTTAGCTGAAATAGACCCTGGGATAGATGTCAGTTGCGTTTCAACAGCCAAAATGCACTCCCAAGAAGGTATAGAAAACATGGATGCCTGCCAGATGTTAATTTCCAGGACACACCTGGACAATTAGATTAGATTATATTATGTGAGATTACAGGGCCTGACTCACTAATGGCTTTCTCTTCCCACCCAAAGCAGATGCATGCCTTTGGGACAATATGTTTTCCAAGGAACTGATATTAATCTCATCAGTTTCTAAATTTGTTCTTCTTCTCACACCCATTAATAATTCCTAACTCACCTCATGTTGGCAATTTCCCATCCAACAATCAAAGGATCACCAGTTCTACTCTGATAGAGCAATCCTGGTTATTGTCTATGACCTGGGAATCCATTGGGGTCCCAGCTTGGTGTAGTGGTTAGGAGTGCAGACTTCTAATCTGGTAAACCAGGTTTGATTCCACGCTCCCCCACATGCAACCAGCTAGGTGACCCTGGGCTCGCCACAACATTGATAAGCTGTTCTGACTGAGCAGTAATATCAGAGCTCTCTCAGCCTCACCTACATGACAGAGTGTCTGTTGTGAGGAGAGGAAAGGGAAGGCGAATGTAAGACACTTTAAGACTCCGGGTAGAGAAAAATGCCCTTCTTCTTCTAAATCCATTACATAACTTCTAGGTCCTTTGTTAAGCACAGACAATTTCATCAGTACATTGTTTTAGAGGCTAGCATATCAACCACAGTCTGAGGTTAAATTTTCCATATAAAAATAGAAGACCTAACACCATTCAGTGTGCGTGTATGTTCCTTAGATACCCTGCATACACTGCCTACTTGCATATAGGCTGTCTTCCTTCCTTCCATGAATCACTGGTCATTTTGCTGAAATCTGTAGACTAGTCTCTTCAATTCATAACTGTTACCCCAAGACTTTTCCAAATTCTGTTCCCTTTCATCACTACCTTTCTTAGAGAATTGTTTTTGTATATTTTATGCATTTTGGCACACTTGCTTTTACTCCCTTTTAAAGTCTTCTTATTAAAAACAATTTTCCAGTTTATACTTGGCTGGTTTATTTAGAGGGAATATCCTGGCATACACAGGTGGACATCACATAGTTGCCCACCTCTCACTAAGTCGCCAATTAATTTGCTAATTTCTACAACTAAATTTAGAAGACCTCCAATCTGAATAACATGGGCACCAGAAGAGCAGGGTTTGGCAAGCAGCATCCCCCATGGTTGTCCTCCCCAAACTATCAAATGCCTTTCTGTGGTTTAATTTTCGATGGGTTTAAATAAACTGGTTTCTAAAGGAGTTTTATTCCACTAAGTATCTAATTAAACCAGGAAACACAAACAGTTATGAAATATTTTACAGAAGATACAAAAAACATCAAACAGTGCTAGCAAGAGTTCATTTATGATGCACTGAACATTTCCCATATTCTTTATGTTAAAATTGGACTAGTTTCTGCCCTACAGAGGCTCATTCACCCAGCATTTCAGGACCAGACAAAGACTAGAATGACAAAGGAACTCATTGCTGTGCACCTCTACTTGGAAGGCAGGCTAAAGAATTCAGATCATTGACAATTGGGGTGGAGTTAGTCTCCCACTCCTGACAAACCAATTTGCCAATAATATTCCACTTGCAAATCAGAGGGTTTCTGTATCCTCCTCCTCCATTTGGTGTTTGGGCAAATTGCTTCTTGGCACCTTTGAGGTGAGAGCCTGATATTTCACTGGAGGAGAAGTGACAGCTTTGGGATGCTTTGTTCACTACCTAGATTTTTCCATTTTCAAACTAAAAATTATACTCTGGCCTCGAAGCAGCTAGGGATCTGATTACGCATTCCACCAAACTTGTATCATTATTTATATTATTTTAGCATCAGAGAATCTACATGCATAACATCCTCAATCTTCAAATCAGCCACCAGCTGTTGGCAACCTTACCTTTGATAGAGAATTGTAGAAACAGTCCCTAATGTGTTTTCTTTTTATATTGCCTCTTTATCTTTCCACCTTCATATTTCGCTAGTGGGTAAGTGGACACAGAGTGGGTGAAGCGCCTACCAATTGGCCCCTCACCAGGACAGACAGCAGTTTTAGTCAATCGGGTGAGGGCACAATCTAGGCCCTCATCAGGACAGGCCAGAAAGCAACAGGGAAGTAGCAGGACACCGTGAGTACAGAAGGAGGCCTTCCCCCCGGGCCTAGAAGCACCGGGTGTGCTTCTAGGCCCCAGAGGAAGGCTGCGCCGCTGGCGGTGGGAGGAGGCCTTCCCACCAGGCCCAGAAATGCTGCACCCTGGGGCAATGTGTCTGATGGGCGGCCATGGCGGGGGGGGGCCTTTCAAAGCCCGTTCTCATAAACGGGCTTTGAATCTAGTCTTATAAATAAAGCAGCAATTAAAATTTTTAATGCCAAAGTAATGTCCCAGCTCCTGTTTGGATGCCCCTTATGGGTTCCTGCCTTTAATAAATCTATTGAGGGTGTTCAATCTGCTTTCTATAGGCAAATTGCAGGGGTTCCCAACTGTGTCTCCTACCATGCCATTTGCGCAGAATTTGGCCAAATTAGGGTAGAGACAAGGGCCTGGATAGCTACTTTTAAATTTTGGGTCAGACTGTTTTTTAGAATAGAAACTGGCAGCCTTTTAACTTGTCTAAAAAGTGACCCTCTTAAATTTCAATGGTTCCAGGCTATTGAACAAAAATTAGTCTCCATTGGCATCGATCTGAACTCCCTACTACCTCTGGAAGAAAAATGTATCTTCCGGATTATTAAACAGAGAATTTTAGACCATGAGCAGCAGGAACTCATACCTACCCAGCCTCAAGTCTGCTCACCAGCATTCTTTGGCATCATTATGCAGAGAAATATTATGCCTTCATATTTGCATCTCCTTGATGTCCCACCCCTGAGAAGAGCTTTTCTCCTCGCACGAATGAATGCTTTCCCCTCAAAGGTCTTAGAGGGAAGATTCCACCATATCCCATACCATGCGAGACTCTGTCCGTGTGGTTCTGGTTGCCCTGACTCTGTCTCACACATTTTGTTAGATTGCCCCTTATATGAGCAGTGTCGGGATGACAGCTTTGTTGCCTTGCTGGGAAACAAGCCTTCTGTAAGTAAATCTATGACCTTGCAATTTCTGCTCTCTGACAAAGACCCAGAGATAACCATTTTAGTTGCCAGAGTTTTAACTAAGATGCTTTTATAATATGCTGCCTACCTTGTATTTTATCTCTTATAGTTTATTTAATCATTTTAAGATCTGTTTGGTCATGTAACCCCATTTTATTATTTTGTTGAAATTTTAAACCCTATTTTTATATGTCTTATACTTTTTATGCCAATAAAAGGTTACTGACTGACTGACTGACTGAATAAAGCATGCATCTGTTTTTTACATTTACATTTAAAGAAAATTAAATTACTTCTCTACTGTCCATATTAAATCAAAAAGAGCCTCTTGTGGCGCAGAGTGGTAAGGCAGCCGCCTGAAAGCTTTGCTCATGAGGTTGGGAGTTCGATCCCAGCAGCCGGCTCAAGGTTGACTCAGCCTTCCATCCTTCCGAGGTCGGTAAAATGAGTACCCAGCTTGCTGCTGGGGGGTAAACGGTCATGACTGGGGAAGGCACTGGCAAACCACCCCGTATTGAGTCTGCCATGAAAACGCTAGAGGGCGTCACCCCAAGGGTCAGACATGACTCGGTGCTTGCACAGGGGATACCTTTACCTTTACCTTACTGTCCATATTGCAAGACTGTTCACTTAATGACAAAAATGACAATAATATTTTGCAATTTAGTATTCTTATTTATAATGTATTATCTGTCAAGATTTCTTTTAATTTATTCTAATTTCATTACTCTGATCAAATTGCAACACTCCTACATATAATTTTTTTTAAAGAAACAGATTTCTCAACAAAGAGTAATAGGCTTAGAAAGAGTGATAACTAAGTGGAATAGGTCATCAAACAATATTTTTTTTCACTCTAAACAGATAATAATCCCTTTTTCCTGTCTTTTGCTATAACTATATGGGTGCTAAAGCAAGAAATACAACAGCTACTGATGATTACCAACATTAGATAACTTGGCAAATTATTATCAAATCCCCTTGCACCGTAATGCCTGTTATTTCCTTAAAAGCTTGAGAGAAAAATCTTCAGAATTATTTTACCTTAGGTCAAAACCACCTTCTGTGTACATAATTTCCTTGCCGACAGCTGTTCCTCCAGTGTTTTCCTGTTTCAACTTCCTTTACAATTTAACTTTTATCTTAAAATCTTCAGAAAATGACGGTCTCTTTCACCAAGCTGAAAAAGCTGAAATTTACATATCTGATCAGGTTTGATTATCCTGTAGTTACTTGGTGATTATTATTCGTGGCATTATTCAACTTTCTTTTTCATATTAGCTGAGCAGCTTTGTACTGATTGCTGAGTTAATGTATAACCAAAGACAGCCAAACAGCCTATCATGCTGACCCTGCTTTCAAGTTGATTGGGGAAGGGAGTGTTGGGAGGTCTTCCAGTACCATTATAATTCATATATTCACCCTCTGGGGAACGTCTAAACATGGTAAGGCAGACACACTACTTGTGTGTCTCACTCCATAGATGAAGCAGTACATGTGGATATTAAACTCATAAACCAGCATTTGTGTACTTGCCATTCATTTTTTTCATATATGAGTAATATCCACATTGCCTAATGTTGCCAGCTCCAGATTAGGAAATATTTAGAGATTTACAATGTGGAGTCAGAAGAAGGCAGAGTTTGAGGAAGGAAGGAGATTCAATGTGGTATAATGCCATAAACTCTATCCTACAAAGCAGCTATTTTCTCCAGGTGAACTGCTTGCTTTAGCCTGGAGATAAATTGTCACCCCAACAGATCGCTAGTCACCAGCTACAGGTTGGCATCCCTTGCATTGCATCTCACCTTGTATATGCAGTGCAGAATAGCTGGCATGTGGGTGTTTGTTCCCATCTCTTGTTTGTATGAGAGTTGAGCTTGTTTAAGAAAATGACTCAAAATGTTTGCCTGTACCTTTATTGGCACATATCTCTTGTAAAATGTGCTCATGCCTTCTGATCTTGCTTTCTGTGTGTGTGTGGGGGGGGGGGGTAGAAGTGGCAGATTGCATGCTCTGTATTACATGAAAGGAGCAGGTTAATTTCCCAGTTAAACTGCATACTGGAGTGATAGTATGCCTATTTCTCCATGATGTGAAGAGGAATGATGATACCAGCTGTGTAACAAACATGAGTAGGAATAAGCACAATTCAGCCACTTCAATCAATGCAGACAAAATAATTTTCATCTGAAACATGAGACCTGTAGAGTACACATGGAAACTTCCATTTCATGGATACAACCTAACAAAATGTTGGGCATTCTCATTGTAGGGATAGGTACAACCCTCAGAATTCCAGTCCAGTTCAGGATTTGAGATGGCCCTAGAATTGGAATGACCCTAGAACTATTGCTTGAAGACAATAAGGTATTAGTCAGGAGAAAGCTTACATTTCACTATCCAGGCTTAGATGGTACAACCAATTAATCATGGGGATTCTGACTGGCTGAACTACAAACCAAATGTCCCAAAGAAAATATCCCACCCAGGTCCTTGCATGCATGATTGTGGTCACTGCATACGTATTGGGTCACAGGAATAGTCATAACTGCCTTGTCAGGCACATTACCAATTCAAAACAAAGGAAAATCAATTGATTCCAGGGGGGAACACAGAATCCCTGGACAGAGTCAGACACTGTAAGATGTGGTTTTGCTTGTTATGACAAATATTTCCCTTGATTGTCATATTTAAACTATTAGACAAAGTCTTACAGGCCTCTCACTTGATCACTATTGTATAAGGATTTATGTCTGATTAAACTGACTGTCTAATACTTAGAATTCCAACAGAAGAATGAAAGCCAACTATTTAATCAAAAAGCTTCATCACATTTGTATCCAGATGATATTCTTATCATTCAGTGAAAATAATGAACTCTGGAAGAATCAGGAAAAAAACCCCAGTGATTCATGAAACACTGGTTGAGAAAGCCTGTCCTATATCTTTGTTTGAGAGAGATCAAATTATTAGGTTTTATGTTTTGATAGAAAATAAATGTTGACTCCAAAAGTTATGGGTCCTAAATCAGTGGCAGAACAC
The DNA here is from genome assembly GCF_049243985.1 of Paroedura picta. Classification (NCBI taxonomy): domain Eukaryota; kingdom Metazoa; phylum Chordata; class Lepidosauria; order Squamata; family Gekkonidae; genus Paroedura; species Paroedura picta. The sequence goes on along the minus strand of NC_135374.1, from coordinate 80,328,959 downwards.
ATGATTTTCATGTCAAATTTTTCAGATTCAGTCTTTTCTCAGGTTGTTATCGGTCAACAATTGTTAGAAAAGACCATTTTCTACTGCATGCATTACAGAAGAAGCACAGAATCCATGAGAATGAACATTAGAACCTTAAAAGTTTTAGCAGTGATGGAAAGGGCCATCAAGTCACAGTTGACTTATGGAGATCTCATGGAGCCATCTCCCAGCTAAATATTAGCCATAGCCAACCGTCCAAATATTTTTACATTAATGTTCTAAACTGGATATTATTAGTTGTTGGCATGATTTCAAATAAAGTGATCCAGGAATAGGGGTTTCATACAGCAAATTTCCTTCCAGGAATGAGCCACTTTGGAAGTGCTATAATAGTTTCAAACAGTGCTGCCTTCCCCATCCCCACTCTTTTTCACCATGTGATCTTCCTCAGTGATTTTTTGAACATTCTAAGTTGAGTGCTCTGAGTCAAGGCATCTCAATGGTGCTGCTATAGCACTGAAGTGCTATATTGGTTTAGCATTATAATACTCAGAACATTTTTAAAAAGCCTCTGACAAAAAAGAGCAGGGGAAAGAGAAATTGTAGGAAACACTATGGACATTTTAAGCAGCACACCGCAGTGATTCAGAAGTGCAACAAATTGGTCGAAAATGGAATAAAGCCATTTTCCTCAAAAGCAGCTCAACCACACAAGCAGGTCTGTATGAACAGATACATGCTGTTATCAGCCAATAAGTAAAACAGGTTTGTCTGAAATGACAGTATGTGCGACTTTTTTTGACATATCATCAGCCAGAGCCCATGCCATTTCCATTGCAGTGTTCACTTTGTATATCAAAACCCCTGGGGAGTTTGACCTGTCTTTAGTGGGACTTGATGGGAGGTTCCTTCTGTATGCCAGTGCATGCAAATTTGTCTCTGTAAAAGCTTGGTGTATATAAATAGTGAAAGATGCTAAATAATGACTTTTGGCCCAGAGAATGTCTGGAATTTCTGGGCTATAGGTGAGCAAAACCTTTATTTTCCAGGGATCTTTCCTTATATCTCTTAGTGAGTTGACTGATCGCAGTGATTACCTGGGGCCTATTTTCCCATCTTCCTCTGTTCCAGGGATAATTGTGAATTTCCAGAACAATTTTATTCTTTTCATATTTGAAATTATAGTTCCTGAAAATTGGGTAATGAGGCTTTAGCTGTTGTTGACAACCCCCCACACATGGCTGTGCCTTGTTTGAATTGGACTGGGGATCCATGCTTTGGATATGCCGGTCTATTTGGTTTAGTTGTGATCAAATCTCGTTGGATTGTGAAAATAAAATTTTGATTGTTTCTCCCATTATGATAGCCAAATTTGCTAATAGAGACCACTGTTCTCGTTGTGAGTTGGCTTCTGCTGTTTGCTTCTTGCAATTCCCAGAATGACCATTTTTGGGGGGAGGGTCTGAGGGGAAGGCAGGGGGGACTGCGTTCTCGTGGCCATTCAGGTACCCCAGATTGTTTAGCAAAGAAATCCCACTCTGATTTATTTAAGCCCGATGGCCATCTGGGCAGATGTTGTGAGGAGGATGTTGCTTGTGATGTTGAAAAATTGGTCTCCCGAGGGAGCTGTTTTGTAGGGGGCTGCAAACTTGCAGAAGCCTCTGGCGCCTCTGAGAGGACCCTTGAGGAGGAACTTGATGGGTCAGACATTTGCTGGTCAGTCTCAAGTTCTAATGGACTCTGAGTTTGACCTCTAATTGGAGTTAGAGTGGGGATTAAAATTTTGTTCTGTATTGGCTGGAATAGAAGCTCTTTAATGTGTGGCTGTTTGAAGGCTTTTTGGTTTAAACCTGCTTCTAAAGTCTCCCCCAAGCGTTTTTTTCTTTTTTCCCATTTGTGTAGATAATACTCAATGAAAAGGAGGGTGTAAGCCCTCTAATAATTCAGTGAGGTTGATTTGGCAAGCCCTGATGGTTTGATACTAGAAAGAAATTTTTCTTTTCCTTTTCCGAGGCTCTACAGCTGTGTCCTATCAGTTATATACCAGCCAACACCCACTTACAAGCTGTAAGCCTACTAATTAGAAAAAGGAAAGCAGTCTTCAGGGAAAATGTCAACAAAAGCAATCCAACAAGATAAATTTAAAAGTTATCAAGGTAAAATCTTTTAAAATACTGTTCCTGAAAAAACTTGAATCAAGCACCCAGAGCAAACTCAGTTCTAGTTTCTTAAAGAGTGAGATTCAGAGGGGGAGGATTCCTCAGTTTACCAGAGTATCACTCTGGTTCGTGAAGATTAACAACAAACTGAAGTTTATAGGCCCATCTATTGAGCTTTTGGAAGAACCAAGCTTACAATTTTTCAGTTACGTGAGGAGCAAACGTAAAGTAAAGGAGGCAATAGGCCCGCTGTTGGGTGCGGATGGACAAACTCTAACGAAAGATGCAGAGAAAGCAGAAAGGCTTAGTGCCTATTTTACATCTGTTTTTTTCCCACAGGTCTAAGTGTTTAGGCACATCTAGAGATGGCTGTAGCCAAAGGATAGTGTCTGGGTGGCAGGTTAACATGGATAGAGACGTGGTCGAGAGGCATTTAGCTGCACTGGATGAGTTCAAATCCCCTGGTCCAGATGAAATGCACCCGAGAGTACTCAAAGAACTTTCCAGAGAACTTGCACAGCCCTTGTCCATCATCTTCAGAACCTCTTTAAGGACTGGAGATGTCCCGGAGGACTGGAAAAGAGCAAACGTTATTCCGATCTTCAAAAAAGGGAGGAAGGATGACCCGGGAAACTACAGACCAGTGAGTCTGACCTCTGTTGTGGGGAAGATAATGGAGCAGATATTAAAGGGAGCGATCTGCAAACATCTGGAGGACAATTTGGTGATCCAAGGAAGTCAGCATGGATTTGTCTCCAACAGGTCCTGCCAGACCAACCTAGTTTCCTTTTTTGACCAAGTAACAGGTTTGCTGGATCGGGGAAATTTGGTTGATGTCATTTACTTGCATTTTAGTAAAGCTTTTGACAAGGTTCCCCATGATGTTCTGATGGATAAGTTGAAGGACTGCAATCTGGATTTTCAGATCGTTAGGTGGATAGGGAATTGGTTAGAGAACCGCACTCAAAGAGTTGTTGTCAATGGTGTTTCATCAGACTGGAGAGAGGTGAGTAGCGGGGTACCTCAGGGTTCGGTGCTCGGCCCGGTACTTTTTAACATATTTATTAATGATCTAGATGAGGGGGTGGAGGGACTACTCATCAAGTTTGCAGATGACACCAAATTGGGAGGACTGGCAAATACTCCGGAAGATAAAGACAGAGTTCAACGAGATCTGAACACAATGGAAAAATGGGCAAATGAGAACAAGATGCAATTTAATAAAGATAAGTGTAAAGTTCTGCATCTGGGTCAGAAAAATGAAAAGCATGCCTACTGGATGGGGGATACGCTTCTGTGTGTGAACGAGACCTTGGGGTACTTGTGGATTGTAAACTAAACATGAGCAGGCAGTGTGATGCAGCGGTAAAAAAGGCAAATGCCATTTTGGGCTGTATCAACAGAGGCATCACATCAAAATCACAAGATGTCATAGTCCCATTGTATACGGCACTGGTCAGACCACACCTGGAGTACTGTGTGCAGTTCTGGAGGCCTCACTTCAAGAAGGACATCGATAAAATTGAAAGGGTACAGAGGAGAGCGACGAAGATGATCTGGGGCCAAGGGACCAAGCCCTATGAAGATAGGTTGAGGGACTTGGGAATGTTCAGCCTGGAGAAAAGGAGGTTGAGAGGGGACATGATAGCCCTCTTTAAGTATTTGAAAGGTTGTCACTTGGAGGAGGGCAGGATGCTGTTTCTGCTGGCTGCAGAGGAAAGGACACGCAGTAATGGGTTTAAACTTCAAGTACAACGATATAGGCTAGATATCAGGAAAAAGTTTTTCTCAGTCAGAGTCGTTCAGCAGTGGAATAGGCTGCCTAAGGAGGTGGTGAGTGCCCCCTCACTGGAAGTCTTCAAGCAAAGGTTGGATACACACTTTTCTTGGATGCTTTAGGATGCTTAGGGCTAATCCTGCATTGAGCAGGGGGTTGGACTAGATGGCCTGTATGGCCCCTTCCAACTCTATGATTCTATGATTCTATTCTATGAATATCATCAGGCAACGAATCTGGATATTGACTATCAGAACACTATCGCTGGATTAAAACAGTTCAATTAAATCCAATTAAAGCCTAAATACCTCCTTACTTCAATACTTTCTTTTATTGGATCATAACCCTCAAGTAACCGAAGGCATTGCAAAATTCCTCCACGGGATTTTCTCCAAGTGATCTGGGATTTGAATCGCCTTGTCTTTTATATAGATGTTTCGTTATGATTATGCCAATAAAGGTATTTAAATTTTAAAAAATCCCTGGGGTTATGAGGAGGCCACCCTCATTAAAAATGTTTTGTAGACATTACAAGGCCATTTTACTTGCCAGGAATGGTAGTATAATATAAACTGCAAACACCTCTTGGAGTGAGGAGGTATTTAGGCTTTAATTGGCTTTAATTGAACTGTTCTTATCATACTCTGCCTTGACCCCCAAATTAATTCATGCATAAAATTACATTGTTTTCTATGGCATGGTCAGATTTTGTCATTCTAGAATTCAAATAATCACTCCTAGCGAAAATAACAATAATGCATTCCATATTAATAAGTTTCCTATGTTATGGTCAAGTGGTTTGAAATATCAATAACAGCTCTCGCGGTGTGGTCTTAGTAATGTGAGGCAGAAATCCAGAATGGGTACCAAGCAAGAGGCAGCAATCACTGTTAGAACCACGGTTCCTGTTCACCAAATGGGGCAGGTGCAGTGGTAGCAGGAGACTGTACTACTTCTTTCCTCTGTTCTCTTATTTGAGGTGTTTGGGGCCATGACGGTGACTACTTAGTAGCCCCATAACGCTACAATAAAGATCAGGGAAGGATCACTAAGGCTGTAAAATGCTTTACTCCCATGGTAGTTCAATTATTTAAATAATAATCTATCTGAAATGGCATTGAGTTCCATGAAAGGAAAACAAACAGGTACTAGTATTGCAATTGCCTTTTTATCATCCAAAGTTAATTGCATCTGCAGAACGCTTGTAGAAATAATTTAAGAGCTATAGGAGGAGAGGGTTAGAATCACCCCTCCCCTTCTCAGATCTTCAAAGCCAACTATGTAGGACTGCTAATGTAGGTAGATATGAACATTACCAGAAGCAAGTTCTGTACCAGCGAATATGATCTGTAAATCAGATCTAATTACACAAAAGAAGCTCAAAACAGAAACAGGGTTGAAATGAAATGAAACCGTCATGAGCCTGGCATACAATTGTTTCTGAGCAAGAAGGTCTGGAAATTAAATTACTTCTGCAGCCTCTACATAATGCTCTCATTTTACTATACTCCTGTCCTGTCTTTGGAAAAAAGAGGCTACCATGGAGAAATTATTATATTTAAGAATGCTTTATTTGTTGATTTGACTCGCCAGCATCCTTGGGTAAAGTTATTTCATCTCTTTGACCTCTTGATGTACTGAAAATCCAGATGACATTAAAGTGGTGGCCCCTTATCATGAATAGTAAAATTTCCAACACATTGGGTATGTTGAGATTTTTCTGATTATGTCACTGATCAATCCAGATATTTGACAAGTTAATCAACACGGACAGTAAATATAATCCTCTTTTCCATTAATTATTTATTACCATGTATTGAAGGAATGTTTTAAATATGAAGATTTAAGCCAATATTATTAATAATACCAGAATTTGACCAAGCACATACTTATACCTTGGTAGCCAAACAACAGAACAAGGAATAACCTATAAATGCCTCTTACTCTTTGAAATGAACATGGAAAACATTATTTTCAGCTCAATCCAATGACTCATTTCCACTCAGTAAGGGCTCTAGTAGAAAGAGTCTTGCTTAAGCAGGAGGATGTTATTCACGTCTCAATAAGGACCCATACGCCAAATCTGGCATAACATGGCCAAATTCAGCTTTTATTCAACATGGAGTGTGGCATTGCATGGGAAGGACATCTACCAACTAGATACCGCCGACCACAATGGCAGTCAGACTGCAGGCCACCATTGCAGTTCTGCTGGCAAGCAAGCCTGCCGTGAGACACATTGGATGTTGCTAAAGGCTGGGATTTCAGAACACAACCCTGGCAGCCATCTCTGCAAGGAAAGCTGACAGTAATGGCTTCTATGAACTGGTCCCACCAGGAATGCATCCCAACAACCAAGGCCAGGTTGGTCTTTTTGATCAGCTTGTCACTCGTGCCCTGCCAAGGACAGGAAAACCCAGTAAATGGCTTGTGAGAAAACCTCCACATTAACAGTACAGAGCTTCTCAGTTTCATAAACTCTAATATCATAATGATGGTTAAGAAACAAAAAAGATCAGACAAACGTATCTGCCAAACAAGCTTTATGACAATAAACTGCACTGCTTTGCATAAAGTCAAATCAGGTTTTGGCAGATGCCATAGTGAATTAGGCTACCTTGTCAAATAATAGTTTATTACCTTCAGCCCATTAATTCATATTGACCTTTCCCCTACTTACTCAAAACCTTTCTCTTTTCAGGACTCACAAGGCCTGCTACGTTGTGGATGGTGGCTGAAATGGAGCCTGGTGGGCATCAGCCTCTGTCAGGCTCCAAATCTGCCTGGAAATGCAAGCCAACTATTAGCCCTCTCACCCATGTAAAAATGCCTCATGTGACAAGGCCAGCATGCAAGCTGTTGGCCATCCTCTAAATAATACTTCCCATGCTTAATCCCACAAGCTGTGACAACAAATGAAATGGACAGGCAGCAAAGTGTGCATCCCATTGGCCAAGAAAGGGGGAAGCCGTGGCTGGAGCTCCAGATTGAGTGCAGGAGTCCATCTCACACCACAAATCCCCCACACCAGCAAAAGCCACCAGGGTGAGTCCGGGCTGCTCTTATTGCACTGGAGATGGCTTCCTGCAGAGGACATTTCTATACTTGACAAAAGTGAATTCAAACCATGTAAATTTTGGGCAATTCCACATATTTAAAAAAACAGTGTTATGCCAACTAAATGGCGTGGCCCTAAAAATAATTACACCTTCGGCCATTCCTCACCTTCTGGCTCTCTTACTTTCGTCTGCCACCTTCTCGTGCTCCTTACATTCTGCATGCCTGCTTGGAATGGCAGAAGTGAGCAGCGCGCTTTACACATGACTCTCTTCCACCTGTCAATCAAGCCAGGCAGCCAATCCCCCTTCACCATGCTTTAAAGGGCCCACGGTGCCAGCTATTTTTTTAGGTAAGACTATTGAAGCACCTATTGCATCTAATCATACGTACATAATGCTTTTTATAATGCTATCCTTTATGGAATCACAAATCTGTAATCTTTAAAAAAATTAATCTCATTTCTAATTGGGGGGATTTTAGAGAGACATGCTTTGTGTTTAAACTGTGGGGATTTTTTTGGGGGGGGCTGCATTATTGAACACCTATTTGTTGTTCCATAAAGTTTGCTTTAAAAAAAAATCCTGTCCCTGGGAGAAGGGAGAGGGAAGCGGATGCAAGGGTGGGACATTGAAGGCGGAGATAGCACTACTTCACCTCCATACATATCCTTAGTGTGTAGCTTGCTGGTTGCTCTCCTGTAGCTCGCACTTTTTAGACTGGGGAATCCACTATAAGCGATTCCCCAGCTAGCGCTTTAAAATGGAGGATGTAGCTACCCGTTTGCTGCTTGGATTCTGGATTTAGGCGACATCATGCAAAATGCCAAAAATATGGTGTCTTCATAAGGTAAGCATTTCACTATGTTTCACTATATTTCACGGGTGTGGAATGGCCCTTTTTCTTGTTTAAGTGTTCAGCCCTTGTTCATATAGCTAGTTTAAAAGAGTATTTTAAAGAAATATACACCCTGTTTCAAATCACTATAAATAGCCTTGATTTGGCACAGCTTTTCAACTTAATCCCTGACCTGGAAAAAATGGAGTGAACATGATTTAATTCAAATATTTGTTCTAAAAGACTTGTGTAATAGAATAGGGATTATAAAGTGGTTGAGCCTCATGTCATAAATTGTGGGAACTCTTATCCCACCATAAGTACCCACTTCCTCTCTTCTTTCTCTAGCCCTTAACCCTCCCATTTCTTTTTTCTTTTCATGTTTTTATTTATTTGTTTGTTTATTTATTTAATACTTTGATATGTATGTATGTATGTATGTATGTATGTATGTATGTATGTATGTATGTATGTATGTATAAGACTTTATTGTTTCCAGCCGTAAGCCATTATTATGTTAGCAATTATAGCAGTTAATATCAAAGATCAGTAAAACAATTAAAACAATATATGCAGTGGTTCATAGATAATAAAAGATGATAAGAATTCAGGTCTCTAGCTCTCTGGTGGTGTAAATTTGGCTCGAATTTCCTTGCTGCTAGTGCAAATAATGAGACATTATAAGTGATTAGAGAGTTGGTATACAATAATAAAAAGACCATTTTGTCTAAATTTGCAGGGAAGTTCTGGCCATTCAAAAATCTTTTGATATATTTAGTTCTAGGCTCCAAGTATAGTGGACAACATAATGATAGAGGTCTTCGACAGTAGAAGTTTTCCACAGATACATAGGCGGAGGGCAAAGGGTACACCAGAAAAACGGCCTGAGAGTAGGGCTGATGGCATAGCTTGAAAGCGTAAATGGGCAAAAGCCATTTGAAGTTTTGCCACAGAAATGGTTACTAAATAGTCAGATCTGAGAAGGACTTTTTTTGAATAGTTTAAAGCTTTAGGATGCTTAGGGCTGATCCTGCGTTGAGCAGGGGGTTGGAATAGATGGCCTGTATGGCCCCTTCCAACTCTATGATTTTATGATTCAAAGGGGAAATATTAGATTCTATTATTGTTTTTCTATCCAATATGGCATCACTATTAAAGATCCAGTCTCTCAGATTAAACTCATCAACTTGTCCTCTTAATAAATCATCTGGGATGGAATACCATGATCGTATTTTATCATAGCAGGCAAGTTGAAAAGGATCAATATTCAAGGTTAGCTCAAAACATTGCTTGAATATTAAATTGGTAGTGTTTTTCCCATGTTTTGTCCAAAATCTTAACAAAGCTAAGTGGACTCGAGCCCTGATCGATGGAAGCCCTAACTCTGCATACATATGTGCGGCAGGAGTTCCTCTGGGTAAGCCCAAAATACGTCTAAGGAAGTGATTCTGAATTGCTTCCAAACTGGAAATCAGGTGATCTCTCCATCCCCAGACTTTGATACCATAAAGGAGATGGGGTAAGGCCTTACTTTGACTTATATACCGCCACTCATGGCAGTTGCAGTCTCATGGCACTTTACAATATAAAACCAAAAAATCCCAATAAAACCCCATAATCCCCCAATAAAAATTATAAAAACCATAAGCAATCAATGGCGGTATAGACTTTACTAAATCTCTCAGTCTCAGCTCTGCTATTCCAGCCTTTCTTTCTTTCTTTCCTCTCTCCAACCTTCCTGCTCATGCATTCCCTACTTCATCATTGCTGATCTTGACTCTTTTTTAGAAAGCCCTTGTAATAGTATTGTAATAACTTCTTAGCTGATATAAGTACTCCAATTTGGGGTAGTTTTCAATATAACTTTTTGGATCCCTGCAGTTACATGGGAACATATCCTTGATCCCTATGTTGCCACACTCAACAGATTTTATTTTTGAACCACACAGTAAAACCAAATTTGGAATTAATTATAGAAGCAATATGCTACTTTAGGATTCATAGATATTCGTTGGAAGCATTTTGTCCCATCTGTGCTCTTTGGTGCTTTTCCCACCCCTTCTTTAGATGGATGTCAAGTTAATGCAATATTATGCTATTTATGAACAAACAGACATCACTTTTAATATTTCTATTAAACTTAGTTACACTAATTAGGCAGAAGGATGATTGTAATTTCCCTGTAGAAGGAAAATACATGTCACAAAGTGGAGTTTCAAAATTAAAAGAGTATGCAAATGCACAAAACATCTCACAAATGAAATGCTATTTATATATGGTGACATGGCCTTACCCTTCCCTGTACAGTGGTTATGGAGGGAAGCCAAAAAGAAGGATTGGATCAGTCAGCAGTCCAGTGAATGGGTTCTGTGGCTGATTGATCCCACTGGCCCTGTTTCAATGACAACATACACGGGGGAAAGACATGCTTGAAAGCACCATGGCCTGGTACCGGGCCGCGAAGGCCACGGTACTGGGCAGCCATGCCTGCCTCCCCCCCACAGTGAGAAGGAAGGGAAGAAGCAGGTGCGGCTGCTGGCATGCCGGCGACGCAAACGCGCATGCGTGCAGTTGCCGCACATGCGCGTTTGCACCCCCTGGTGGCGAAAACATGCATGTGCGGCAACTGTGCGCATGTGCGTTAGCGCCATCTGGTGGCGAAAAAGCACATGTGCGGCAACTGCATGTGCACGTTTGCGTGCAGCTGCCGCGCATGTGCACGGCACCCGAGCCATCAGTTTTCCCCTCATCCCCGGAGGCGGTCCCTGACCTCAGAAATGTTGGGGACCGCTGCCCCAATGGACTTAGATGTAGTCAGTGTTCACAATTGTAACTCTTAGGAGATATATGTACCTTTAGATTCGAAAGTACAGGAAGCTACTAGCCATGGTTACTGAGAGGGACCTTCAAATTCAGAGGCACCCTGAACCAGAACCAAGAGGCAACATCAGAGGAAGGCCCTGGCCTCCATACACTGTTGTTGGCTGTCCAGAGGACCTGTTTGGTCACTGTATAGGAAAAAATGTTGAACTAGATAGACTATTGCTTTGATCCAGCAGGGCTCTTCTTATGTTCTTAATGTCTTACTTGCTGGAAATGCACATAAAACTCTTGTGATACCCTGAATATATCAGTGTTTCATCAATATACATCATCAACATACCAAGTTTATTTACCACTAGTCATGCTACCAACAAATATTGTTGATATAATAAAGGATACAAAGCTGAGCTGCTAGTATCAATCAAGAAGTCACCTAAAAATTCAGCAGTAATGCTGCAAAAGTAATAAAGAACACAACAACACAAAGTAATTCATAGAGAACTAGGTTAGCTGCAGTTTTGAGCTTACAAAGCTGAGATCTTAAGGTGATCAGCTTGGGTGGTCTTGACATATTAGTTATAATAAATTAGAAATAGCTTGGCAAACATAATTTGAATTCATCTATAAACAGATACATGAAAAGTCATCTTGTGATTTCTTTTTAACTAGGATTTATCTGATGTTTATAGTTGAGATACTTTCAAGTTTGAGCTACAGAAGACCATATGGTTCATACATCAGAAAACTGAATAGTTTCTTTCTTAGTTTGCTTAGCTCTCTGATTTCATCCAAGCATCATACAACATTTTCCCTTCCTCTTTTTGTAAGTTTTCAAGTTAATAACATTCCAAATGTCCCTCTTTAATTATGCCAATAAAGGCTTCTGTATCTGTATCTGTCCCTCTTTTGTATTTCTCTCTTCACCATTGAAATAATGACTGAAAGAGTCATAACAAGACTTACCACAAGCCAGGTCAACATGGTAATGCCATTCCATAGGTACATTTAGAAAAGGATCTTGAATTTACGGTAACATGTAATTTCACCAGAGTAAAAATCTGTCATGTTCACAAATGAAGAGAAACAACTTTTATTTCTAAAGCAGCATTTTGATTCACACTTTGTGGCCTGGGGGCAAGGAAGGAAACTAGGGCATAAAGGGGAATTATGAACACAAACATGTAACTGAAAAAAGGGTGACCACAGCTTTTAAAGGAAACAACAACAGGAACTTTTGCACAGCATGAGGCACAGATCCAACATCAGGCTACCTGCCTGTAGACCAATTGCACCAGTCATCCAATCAGACTATATGCTGGGAGAACAACATGGGATGGCAAATCCACAGGTCCCATATAAGCACAAGTCTCTGCATGGTTCTCTGCCATTTGAGGGTGAGGGCCACATGACAGCCACTGTACTGGAAATATCAGTGAATAGGAACACCTGCAAAATTCCATATTGCGGTCTCCAGGCACACAGACTCAGCCTCCCCACCCACCAAAGAAACGGCATCTGGCCCAATGCCCAAACCATCCAAAAAAAAGCTGTGATAGAGCATGCATGTGAAGACAATGTTTCTAAAATTGTGCAGCACAATTATTTTGAGGGGTAGCAAACAGGACCCTAGTTTTTTCTATCCTCTCCATCAAGTGCACTATGATTCGAGAAATGCTTTGCAAAATAGCCATGGTAAGTAAAGGGGCAACTTGTGACGGTTGCATGGAGACCATGATCCAGTAGCCCTAGAGGTAGCACCAGAAGCCCTAGCTTGCAGTGATGCACTTCAAGTACCACAAGGGGCATGAGCATTGTCTTATGAAGCTGTAGGGGTGGTGCAAATCTCCCCCAACAGGGCTGTGGGATGCTCAACAATCTTGGGCTGATATAAAGCTTAGCCCTTTTATGTCCTTATTTGGAGGCATGGCAAGAAGACAGTACAAGCTAGGTATAGCAAGTGCTCAAGAAATAAGATACCATTACCCACATGTGATTAGTAACACAATGACCCATTATGCACGGGCCAGAACGCCCACACTGGCAGCGGCAGGGCTTCGGGGAAAATCCCGAATAACGCTCGTCGCCGCTTCCAGAGCCATGGAAGGCCCACATTAAGTAAACGCAGGAACTTCCGCAGCTTCCTGTTTATGCCGGGAGGCGGCAGGGGCTGGGGAGGCCAGCGCTGTGCATAATTGACAGTGCCAGGCCTTTCGGCCCACCTGGCTCCAACCTATGGTGTCCCTGTAGGGGCATCACACGCCCCTGTGGGCTCCACGGAGCTGTGGAACTGGCAGGGGCAACCCCTTGCCCTACCAGAGCGTGTGGAGGGGGGCTGCCCCCCACTCTTCCTCCTCACCTCCCCTCTGGCCGCTGCTGCTTACCTTGGCCAGCAACGTCCCATGCCTCCGGCTCAAAACGCGCGTGCTATGCCGGGGCAGCCCTGCATGCCCCGCCCCTGTGCATACATGGGGGTGCCCCAACGCAATGGCACGGTGGCAGCACAGAGTAGCTGCTGCCATGCACAAAGGGTCTAAGTGCTAACCATGCATATTAAAACCTCAAGATCAAACTTATATTAAATCAACTATAAATATAGATTTAAAAATTGTATGCAACTTTTATTGTGTTTATTAAGTCTAATAATTAACTGGTTGTATGCAGTGACAAACTAATATCAGTACAATATCAAAGATGATTATAGAATACACTGCTATGAATTAAAGCTGTGGCAACACAAAATAGTGGTCAAAGAATGCTGAAGACTGAGAGCTTAAAGCAAGTCAGTATTGATTTTCCCATGACATAGCCAGCCCTGGCAAGAATGCAGCCCTCAGCAATGCCAGATGCCTCCCTGAAATGAAGCCTGTAAAGATTCAAGTGAGCCACCTCCAATCTCTCACAAAAGAATCTCCAAAACTGCAACACACAAGAGAGGGCCCTGCCAGTGCAAGCCTTTGCAGTTAACTGGAAAGCACCACTGAAACAAAAGTCCCCACCAGAGCACTCCTCCACCATTTGCAAAAAACACTAATATCAAGCTGCCAGCAGAAAGAAAATAAAAAGAAATTGACTAGCTACAAGCAGGCAAGGAAGTGGGTCTGGATCTTTAGATGCCTACAGCCCAGTAGCTGATGGGGCTGATGAACAGCTGATGGTCATTTAAATATTTGCCAAAGGAACTTCCTGACCTTGTCCAAAAACATGTGGTTGAAATGATGATCCTTCAGGAGTTCAAATTAAAAGGAGTTCATGAGGGGAAGATGCAGAGGAGGTTTTTTAAATAGCTGCTGGGGCATCCTGCTCTTGCCCCCAGCAGACTGGCACGAACAACACGGTGTGCTGACAAAGCAGCAGACAGTCCCGCCCATGCCTAGCCTGAGAGCAGCAGGAGGCAGCCAGACTGCCTTCCTTCCAGCCTCTTATCCCTCCTGTACTGCAGATGATGCCCCAGGTGAATTTTGGCCCTGCTTCTAACCTTTAATATAACCATCACATTTTAATTGACATAGCAATGACAGAGTTATTACTTTTTATGTAGCCCAGTCACAGAAAGAAAGGGAATAATTTATTATTTCAGAGAAAATTTTCTTTCCAGCAATTCTACTTCTGTAAAGATTGTACTTGCAGATAAATGACAGACAGTTACCATAGCACAGGCTATTTACCTGTTTGGGTGAAACCATGCAGGCCTTCACATAAATTATGGTAAACAATGTAGCCCAAAGACCATTATTTTGTCTGTTATTGTCAAATGCTTTGGAACCTCTGGGGTTTGAGTCTTTCTTCTGGGCGGATCCACAATGCTGTTAATTCTTTTCAAATCAAAAGTAAGATTAAACAGCAGAAAATAAGTAAAACTCAAATGAGAGCTCATAAACTTCACAAATAGAGATTTATTACAGTGGCTTTCTGCTGCAGTTTTTTTTCAAACTATAAGTTCTGAAAATTTGTTTGAGCTAGTTTGCAGACAGCTCCTTTGCCTTGGCACTCAAACATCTGTGTTTAATAGACCCACAGTTTCCAGTTGTTTTCAGAGAAAATACTAGAAATAAGATAGAAGATGTTCTGTCTCACATGTAAGACTGGAGGGAGAGAAGCTTCATGGTGGCCAGACCAAAAGTAGTAGAATCATAGTACCATTGTTCTAGACGTTCCTGCTACTTCCACATGAAACATGAAATTCCACACTCTTCTGCTGAACAATGTATCACATTTGTATGCAATTAAATAAAAGAACATTGCAAAAATATTGAGCTGGTTCTATGGTATTATGCCCAGTATACTTAGCAAGTAAGCCAAAACCATGTTATTTTGTATAAAAGGATTTTAAAATAATTATTCTATGTTATATTTGCAACAAAAAAGCCTTCCATGTTACTTTATTAACTAGTAGCGCTTAGCTGGTTTTATGTTCTCTTTTTAAACAGATGATTCAGTTGTCTAGACCAGGGGTAGTCAAACTGTGGCCCTCCAGATGTCCATGGACTACAATTCCCATGAGCCCCTGCCAGCATTTGCTGGCAGGGGCTCATGGGAATTGTAGTCCATGGACATCTGGAGGGCCGCAGTTTTACTACCCCTGGTCTAGAACAATATAACAAGTATGGGAAAACAAAATGTGGACAATGGCACCCAAAAGTTGATTCAGATCAGTATTTGTTCCAAACATTAGGCCTTCTTATTCAGTTCTATCTCCTCCATTGCTGAGATATGGGGGGGGGGGGGGGACTGTGATATATATTTAATATATTTAGGGTAATATATTTAAAAGCAGGAAATATTCATGCCTGTTCAAACCCCACTCAACTATGAAGTTAACTGAAGGACCTTAGGTAAGTCCCTCTGAGCCTTCTAAGGAAAACCATTTTCTTGCATCATTCAAAATCCATTTTCATGTATGTGGAGAAATATTACTTTAAATATGGCCAATCAGCATAAGAGAATATTAATGAAGGTATCAGTGCTTGTACTCAATTTCTGTGTAGAAAAAAATCCAACTTGCACATAGGTACGCTTAAGGTCAGCAATTTGAACTTGAGAAATTTGTGGAGATTGGTTCTTATATGGTGCTTTTCTCTACCAAAGTGGCTTACAATTGCCTTCCCGCTCCTCTCTCCAAAACAGACACCCTGTAAGGTAGGTGAGGCTGAGAGAGCCTTGATTTTACTGCTCAGCCAGAACAGCTTTATCAGTGCTATGGTGAGCCCAAGGTTACCCAGCTGATTGCATGTGGGGGAGCACGGAATCAAACCCAGCTCGCCAGATTAGAAGTCCACACTCCTTACCATTACATGCTGGGGTTGAAGCCTGTGAATGGTGGGATTTGGGGAGCTAAGGGGCATCAATGAAGCATGATGCCAGAGAGTCCACCATCCAAAACATCCATTTTCTCCAGGGACCATTGTTCTGTAGTCTGTATATGAATTGTAATTTCTGGAGATCTCTAGGCTTCACCTGGAGATTAATAATAAGATACACAAACAAAGACTGTCCAGTACAAAAGTTATACTAAGTAAAAAATAAAAATTCTGGAACATAAGGTTGTTCCATTAGAATTTCTTCATTTTCTTTTAATGCTAGAAGACTTGTCAGAGCATTCCCCTGTTCTATAAGTGCTTTCAGACATAAATTTCTTCAGTGAGAATTCTAAATGAATAATAGTAAGCTTAATTAACAAAGATAATTTATGTACAATAAGTAAATAAATTAAGCCTACTTACAATCTTTTTATAATAGCTTTCAAAAGGAGCTGTATTCCTAATACAAATGATTCTGTCCTGTATAACAATAAAGAGACATTCATTTGAAGTTAAATGCAATACATTCAAGCATACAAAGAAAAGTACATGGAGTTACATACCTTGAAAACAATTACAACATTCAATGAATGTTAAGTAAAATATAGAAAATTGCAAAGGACAGAAGGGAGCTTGTCAAGACCCTTCAAGTTTCAAGTAAGTTGAAGCAATGGCCTTCAAGCAAGGTTCCCCCAGGCACAGTACTTTCAGAGAGAAAACATCCCTGATCCTAAAACGAAGGGTGAGAGGCTAGTTGGATGTTTTGCCATTATTGCCAATGGATGATTTTCATGGGGAGCTGGAGTATCATCCAAATGACACCAAAATTGCTGGAGAATGTGAATGCCTGTCCACACAAGACCACACAAGTTTCAAAAGAATTCGAACAGGGTTCTAATTTTATGGGTCCCTAGGCATCTTAGCTGCAGAGGGGGAAAGGGTCCTGCCTCCACAAAGGAGAGGGCTTTCTGCATCTTGTCTCCAAAAATGATTGGCTGGGAGTGCTCAGTATACCTAGCTTGCCAGGAGCTGAATGGAATGAAGAAATGCCATTGGCCAGAAAATCAGTGGAATCAATGAAAAATATGAGTGCATAGCCCCAGTTAAAATAAGATATGTTCTGGCCCCTGCCACTTATCTGTCTCAGCTGGTAATAAGTAAGCAAAGAAGGGCATTTACCCTTGCAAGATGCTCCGTCTTGCCTTCAGCTCTTATAGAGGGTCGCTATAAGAACTTTCCCCTTACACTGAGACAATGTTTTTGTGGGAGTGGCGAAATTGATACAAGAGAGCATATATTGTTCCACTGCCCTGCTTATGTAGACATTCGTTGCAACTTGATTGAACCACTCCTTAAAAAGTTGCCAGAACATCATGATTTAGATCGAGCAAAGAGTCTGCTAAGTGATGAGTCCCCCCAGGGGACAACTCAGCTGGCTAAGTTTTGTGCCGCCACCATAAAAATCTGATGCTCTAAAGTAGCATAATTTTAAGTTCTATTTTATGATCTGTTTTAAATTGCATTATATCAAATGACCATATTCTTTTGGTCTTTTATGTATTAACTTCATACAACTTGGTCTGAACAACTGTAATAAAGTTTGAACTATGAGTGCATGGTGCAGTGGTTGTTAACATATGAACTGGAGGGGGGATGGATTGTTTCAGGGAAAGGGGTTTCATTATATTAACAACTTTGGATTTCATCCTAGTTCCAAGGAATCATTATACTCCCCTGGACCAGTGATTTCACATATATTTTCAATTTGGAAATATCATTATGAACCCCCCCCCCCACACACACACACACTAATGATTAGAGAAGGATAAAGTATGTCCCACATCACCTCAATTTCTCTCTGGTTTTCATTTATGCCACCTCATACTTGATTTCTCGACTTCTGTTTTCTACCTAATTTTTCATCCTTTCAAATTTGATGCTTATGGTCCTCTCTTGTTCAAGCATGTCAAGAGACAGCTGGCTTCTATTCCATACAAAGGTCACATGAAGCCAGAGCATGCTGAGACACTTGAATTCGTAGACAGGTCTAGTATTCTGAGATGATTCTCCTTAACTCTATAAAAGAATGCTAGAGAACAGCTATCGATTAAATATGTCTACTTTCTTAAGCAGAGACATCTGTTACAGTATCTGAGATCTGAAATTTTATGTTCCTGTATATTTTGTAAAATGTAATATTGTTGCCTTTTATCTTTTTATTACCCTCTCTTGAGTGACCATCTTATCTGTATAGTTTACTTGTAGTCATGTAAGAATGTTCTTTACCAACAAATGGAAGAAGTCACTGATTTGTTTGCATAAATGTGCATAACAACAGAATCTCTATTCTTCTAAGTAAGGCGTCTCCAGCTCTTCAAACCTATCCTCTTTTGTCTGCATTTTATTTAACTCAAACTGTATCTGAGGTTCTTTTGATTTTTTCCAGACTTTAGAAAAGATTTATTGGTGATTTTGTTTAATGATGCTGTTATTTTGAATTGCTGTGTTTTAGATATAATTTTAAATTGGTTTATTGGTTGCCCCTTTGGGATTAATTTAGCCAAAAAAATCAGGATAGATATTTTTAAAACATGAACAATTTTATGGCAAAAGGCAAAGGGTCATTATCATGCAAAGGTCCCTAACCTAGTATACAAACTAGTGCTAGGGTTAAAAATTAGAGGGAAGGATCTATTAGACTACAGTAGTTTTCTTCCTGAAGTAGCCATGTGATTTGCACATGTTATGCAGCAATAGTCCAGTTCTGTTAAAAAACCTATTGGATCATTGCCTCTTTTCTCAGTACTTAACACAACAAAAACATTCAACCAGTTTACTTTAGGATGCTCTGACTTAAAAGCACACCACTATAGAGGTATTTTATATTATGTATTAAAAAAAATAACTACATTTTATCTCACTTTTGGAAACTCCAGGCAACATCCATTCTTCCCATTAATCTACAGAGTTACATTTTTAAAAACTGCTTAAGGACTTTCCAGCTAAAATGTTAAAGGTTTCAAATTAAATTGTTTTCCAGTCAGCTTGGAACTGATGCCAGTTAGTTGCCCTTTGATGTCATAAAGCTAAGCCAATAGCAGTAAAGGAAGCTATATATCCAGTTTGCCAAGACCACCTCTGACAATAGAGTGTGGAAGCCAATGACTGTAAAAGGAATGGCAGAGATTGAGATTATAGTAGTTTTAAGGATAGAAAGGAAGTCCATTGCTAGGTTTTCCCTCCTTTTAATGAAGGATCTAGGGAACGTGATACTGAGGCATTGACTTTTTATTCAGGCACATTCAGACAGAGTGAGTAGTACAGCCTAGCAAGTATTTCTTTGAAGTGGGTGTCAATCCACGGACTAGATTGTGTCCACCTGTCCTTAGACTGCTTGTTTTATTTTACCATACAACAGTTGCCTTACAAAATTTTTACACTGGTACAAACTAAACAACTCAACTCACAAAAGGTGAGTCCCGTATACTGAACACAGCTTTCAGAGAAGGACATTGTTTTACAGCAGTAGTCTTCAGATCATGTTTGTGATCCTTAAATAGGTTTCCAGATCCCACCTGATATATTGACAGCCTCTATATCCTTCACCATTCTTTGCTGTTTTTTTCTTCTTTTTCTCTGTATTTGGGAGTCAGGGGTGAGACTTTGTTGCTTGTTTCCTCTACTTTCCTCCTTTGGTCTGGTGTATGTGTGGAGGGGCTCTTGGTTTAGATTCTTCTTCCTCTCTGTTTTGAGTCCATTGTCCCATCTCCCCCTCCCCCCAACAGTTTCCTCCCCTGTATTTCTTCCCTTTAATTTCTAGAAGTTTCTCTTTAAGGGGAAGGGAATGTTGAGGTTCACAGTTCTGTCTTTCAAGAATGTGCTTCTGGTTTCAAGGTCTATTGAGTACAATTGTGGACTGGTTATATCTAAAATAACCTGAAACTCTGAAAATACCAAGTTGATACAAATTTATCTCCTAGAAGTTGGAGCATATGTTGGGTTCTGTACTGGCAACAGGAGCAGCCAGGGAGCAGGGAACATGCCCTAGCTAGTCTAAGGCACATTGGCCCTTTTAAACACCACTTAAATTTTAAAAGGCCATAATTTTCAATGTGTGGTCATCTTGGGCTCCAGAAACCAGGGGAGAAAGTTATTGGCACTTGTATGGGAGTGAATCCTCTGACATCTAAATTATAGAATCATAGAATCATAGAGTTGGAAGGGGCCATACAGGCCATCTAATCCAACCCCCTGCTCAACTCAGGATCAGCCAAAAGCATCCTAAAGCATCCAAGAAAAGTGTGTATCCAACCTTTGCTTGAAGACTGCCAGTGAGGGGGAGCTCACCACCTCCTTAGGCAGCCTATTCCACTGCTGAACTACTCTGACTGTGAAAATTTTTTCCTGATATCTAGCCTATATCGTTGTACTTGTAAATTATCCTGCAGTCTCTTGTCATTAACACAGAAAGGCCTGGATAACCTGGTATAACAGGGTGATTTGCAAAGAAACCTATGTCTGAATTGCTGCAAATCCTATTATGAGTGTTTATTTCATTGTTAAAGCAACCTTATCTCAGCAACAAGTTGTGCTGTTTTGAGACCCCTAACGTTCAAGTTTGCATTATCAAATTTTGACAAAAAAGACTAGAGCTCACTTTTGTTTCTTTTTGAAATCTCTAGTTACTGCATTAATTTTTTAACAGTTCCTTTGTGGTTTGCTAAGTTCTCCAAAACATTATATGTTTTCTTGGCAGGGAATTTCTCTCAACCTCCCCCAGCTCCAGTTTTAAAATAACACTGGAACTTTTCCTGCTGTTAAAAATATTCCTCTTGGGTCTCAGATTTTTCACAGTCAGAAGTAGCATTTATGAAGCTAGTTATAAATAGCATCATTTTATTACAGTATTCACCAAGACTTGCTAGGTAGCATAGACCCTTGCATGTTTCAATTGCTTAGGCTGGTTGGCTCCATATTAACCATTGGTTGTTTCCTTTTCCTTTTTCAGGAAGAGGTATTTCCATTTTTATGTACCTAAGATTGCAATCATGTGCACACATACTTGGAGTAGCTCCTACTGAATTTAATGGAATCAATTTCCAGAAATACATGGATGAGAGTGTCTCAGCTTCCTTCAGTTCATGTCCTCTGACAGATTTAAACTAAAAGTGTGTGTGTGCTCCAAAGAGTTTATTTTTATTTCCTGCTTTTCTCTACCCTAAGGAGTCTCAATGAGGCTTACAATTACCTTCCGCTCCCCACAACAGGCACCTTGTAAGGTAGGCGGGGCTGAGAGAATTCTGAGAGAACTATAACTGGCCCCAGGTCACCCAGCAGGCTTCATGTGCAGAAAAGTGGAATCAAACCTGGTTTTCCAGATTAGAGTCCAATTCTATTAAACACCGGTGCTATTAATTATTTCAACTCATTTTTAACAAGTCAGTTTGTTCTGCCAGTCTGGCTAGCTCTTCCACTCCAGCAGGCCAAAATATTGGCCTGGTCCCTGGAGCAACTGTCTCCATGAGCCAAATGCGAGCCACTCACCCAGCCTTGCAGCCAGAAGGTTCCTGGCCAGCGAGAATGGTGCTTTGACAGTTTGCGTGCTAACAGCCAGCTCTGGAGGTGCCCGGATGGCGGGGGGGGCTTTCTGATGCCACTTGGCCCACAAAGGACTCTCGCCACCACGAGAGCCCTTCCCGGGCCAAGTGGCGACTCCCGAGGAGCTCCGCCAGTGGGAGGGGCTTTCCCTCCCCGCTTGGCCCACGAAGGACTCTCACCATGGTGAGAGCCCTTCGCAGCCCATCCGGCACCTCCAGAGATTGCCCGCTGGCCTTCCAAAGTCCATTTAAAAAAATGGGCTTCTCTCCTCTTTTATTAATAAAGGTACTTGCATATGAGTTAAAAGATGAATTGAAGCTAGTATGATATAGTTGTTGGACTAGAAAATGGCAGACTCAATTCTGAGTCCCTACTCTGCCAGCGTGGTGGACTGTTTTGTATCTATCAAAGCTTTCTGTCAAGCCCACCAGTCTCACAATTGTTATGTGTATAAAATAGAAGAACGGAGAATGTTATAAATTACTTTGGATTTCCCAAAGGTGACTACAAATATCGAGACCATTTCTGCATGGGTTAGTATAATCCACGTGGCTTCCTGCTTGCAAATCCGAGATGGTAAACCTTGCATTAGCAGCCATATGGGAAATCCCTCCCACATTTGCCCTCTGATCCATCACAGCTTTTTGCCTCCCAACGAGGTTGCAAGGGAAAACAAGCCAAACTTTCCCCCCCTCGGCTCCTCAATCACATCAAGCCACCAATCACAGCACAGCAATTATCTCACGGAATAAAACTTCCCCCCCCCACCCCGAGCCCTTAAATAAAAAGGTACTTCCTCATTGCTATGCAGTAATGCCTCAACACAGAAGCATTTTTAATAAAGAATTAACACTTCCATGTTGCTATGAAGAAACACCAAAATGATACTGCATCCCCCCCCCTTTAGGATTTGTGGTGTTTCAGACTCTATTTACATCAGGGTAGATGTGTGAGAGGCCGGAAATGGTAACATACAATCACTCATCGGGGTCCAGTTACCATTTCCAGCCTCTCACACATCTACCCTGATGTAAATAGAGTCTGAAACACCACAAATCCTAAAGGGGGGGGGATGCAGTATCATTTTGATGTTTCTTCATAGCCACATGGAAGTGTTAATTCTTTATTTAAAACTAGGGGCAAAGCCCGTTGTCTCCAAGAAAACAACGGGCGCTAGAGCTTGGCAGTGGGAAGAGGAAGGGGAGGAGTTATCCAGTCTGTAAGGGCATGGGGTTGTCATGTGTGTTGTGTGGGAGGTTGTAGTGGCATGGTGACAAATGAGCGCATGGGTGTGGAGATATGGGTGTCAAGAACCTGTGGTGTGGAATGTTCATTGTGTGTGGGAAGGAACTGACCTTTGGGAATTGTGGCATAGTGGTTACAGATGAGCTTTCCAGAGCCATGTCCTCAGATATGTGAAGGGAAAATCAGACTGGAGACTCTTCTTAGGGGAAGATTACATGGCAACCAATTCCCCCCAGTTTTGCGTCATTTCCCTTCTTGTGTGAATTAGGCCACATTCACCGAAATGCCCCTCTGCTCTAATACACATAGGGTAGTCACAGTACACAGGTGTCCACCCTGTTCCTTCTGTCTCCCATATTTTCACTGTTGGTAAAATGTTATGTGCCCACATGCTTCTTTCATGGTTGCCCCTTAGAAGAACGGATTTTTGTACCCTATTGCTTACTACCCAAAGGAGTCTCAAAGAGGTTTACAAACACCTTTTCCATTTGTCTCTCCACAATAGTCAACCTGTGAGGTATGTAGGGTTGTGAGAGATCCGAGAGAACTGGGAATGGGCCGCAGTGACCCAGCAGGCCTCAGGTGTCTCAAAGCATTTTCCAATCGTCTTTCCCTTCTCTCCCCATAGCAGACTCCCCATGAGGGAGGTGGGGTAGCGAGCCTCACAGGGAAGCTGGCAACCCTAAGAGGAAGACTGTCTGTGCACAGCAGTCTTGATCTTAGTAAGGTTTTTAATACTGTTTTTTTATTTGCCAGGCCAAGGTTATTTGCCAGTTACTATTTCAGTGACGATGTGTCTCCAGACATTTACTTGTTCTCTATTTAGTTTCAGGCTGTAAATATTTATTTAGATCTTCCTGCACTTTCCAGACTCACAGGACTGATGCTGGTCTGCCTGTCTGCGCCCCAGAATACAAACAGTTGCTGGTAAGGGCTGGCCGTAACCCATAGGCCAGGAGGGACACTCCTTCACCACTCCCTACCAACTGCAGGCAAAAATGGCTCATTTGAAGGCTGGACTCTGAGGCATTGTACGATTTTGAAGTCCCACCTCCAAACCTCCAGGAATATTTCCAACCCAGGGGTAGCCAACCTCCAGGTGTGGCCTGGAGAGCTCCTGGAATTACAGCTCACCTGCAGAGTATAAAGATCAGCTCCCCAGGCAGAAAGGGCTACTTTGGACAGAGCTGTGGTAGAGAAGAAACATTTAAGGCTTCCCACACAGGTTGTTGTTGAATTGAAAGACTTGACGCCTACTGCACAGGGTTGTTGTGCAGATGAAACAGGAGACAAAAGAGCCAGCTTCCTCTGCAGAATAACACTGTGCAGTGGCCTCAAATCTGCAGAGAGTTGCAAAGAAGAAAGACACATGGCTTGGCTATGTCTAACCCACGGCCAGAGCAGTATTTTAAGTGAGAAGGGGCTTTTCTGTGGCCTCCCTGTCAGCCAACTGTTTGGCAGAAGGGGAAAGTCCCCCCCCTCAAAAGGAAGGCCCTCAGGCTCCCCTGTGTTGCTCTTGGAAAGGCCTCCTTCCCCTCAGTCAGGGCCTGTCAGAGGCTCCTTCGCAGCAGGCCTGAAGGGGGGGAGGGGGAGAACTCTGCAGCCTCCTGCCAGCTCTGTCAGGGTTCTGAGGCAATTTACAGTTGGACATGACAGTTAGGACAGCCTTGGGACAAAAAGGGCTGGTGCAGCCTCTGTTCTCATCCCCCTTGGCAGCCCTGCTGACCTCCTCTCCCTTTGGTGGTCAAGAGCAGACTGGCAGCCAGACTGGGCTGGGTGAATGGAATTTTGGTCTGTCCTGGTGAGGGGCCAATAGGAAGGCACTTTGCGCACCTCCCCATTGGCTGCTTGGCCCTGGATGGACACTCGGAGGGCCTAATCAGGAGCCGCTTCGCGGCTCCTGATTGGGCCCTCTGAGTTTTTATCCTGGACAGGGCCCGCCCTAACTCCTCTCCAGGTGGCCTTACTCTTTTATTTAATAGGACCCTGTCCTATTTAAAGATGCTTCTGTGTTGAGGCATTACTGCATAGCCCGCTTAAAAACAAAGTGCATGCACCCCTGGATGATCGGGAAAAGCCTGATTCATACTGCACTCCCCCCCCCTTTCCCCACCTCCAGAAAAGACAAACAGGACTATGTTTTCCCTGCCTGATTTGTGAGAAGCTGAACATGGTAACTGGAGCCTGAAGAGTAATTTTGTGTGAATGGTAGGCTTTAAAACAAGGCGCACGCACGTCTGGATAATTGGGAGAGGGATGCTTCATATCACACATACCCTTTCCCCCATTCATTCCCCACATCCAAAAAAGACAAAAGGGTAGTGTTTTGTTTGGCTGATCCTCTGTGGAAACTTTAAAGAAGAGTTTATTTTACCTTTGTGGTCCCGCAGACTGCGCCATTAAAAAAAAATCTTGGATCAAGATATGGAGAGACTGCTAGCAAGACTGTCGCGTGTTTCCCCCTCCATATCAGGTTGCCTCTGGTTGTTCACTACTGGCATGCAAGACAAAAAATTAGCATCCTTTTTGCAATTTCCCTCCTCCCGAGGCAAATCTCAACCCAGCCCCTGGACAGCCCCAGGATGCAGACAACATCATGTGGAAGGGGCTCTAAAGCCCGCCAGCAACCAGAGGATGTCTAGAGGCATATTCCTTGTGCAGAAACTGTCTGCACAATAAGGGTGAAAAGAGTACAGTAAAAGAGACTCAAAATATCTTCTTACTGCAAGCTTAATTGTATATTCTTTTAAATGCTTTGATATTTCATCATCTACATTGACAGTTAAATAATGTTGGTTTGCTACAGTATGCTTTGCTGACACAAGACCTCCTTAAAGGGTAGGGGTAACGGAGCCTGAAGCAGCTGAACCAGCAGAGAGATTCGACACCCCCCATCCCCAAGCCAAACTAAACAGGCCAATGTTTGGCAAATGTCTAGAGAGCACACATTCCTCAAACAGTGCTTCCTGAGCCCCGACCTGGCCCAAGTTTGGCCTGAATTTTGACTTGTGACCCAGTTTGTGCCCATCCCTACACGGATTAGTTTCAGAAATTAATCATCCCATAGAGCATGCACACATCCATGGATGACTGTCCATTATGTCATTAAACTACTTGTTGCATTCACTACAGTACAGATGCAGCTGAATTTTAGTTAGGAAGCATCTCAGATGGCATCACATAACAACATAATAACTTGTATATGAATTATACAGTCCTATGCAATAAGCAAAGAATCACTGGCCAATGTACATGTGCACGAGTGAAATGTGTTTTGTATGAACATGAGAGGGGGATGTCTACTGCTAGAAATAGTCCCAGATCCTCTATGGGCTTACTCAAGAAAATACAGACCTAGGGAATTCCAAACTATATGGTGTTTTTATTGAAGAAAGAACTGAAAAACCTCTGCAATTCCGGGCACTTTGAGTGACAACCACAGGTAGCTTTGGTAAGCAAAACAAATACCTTGTTGCCACAAGACGGCCTACGTATTTGAAGTTAACTTAGCTGAGTTTGTATTACCTTTGTGTGTGTTCCCATGCACATGTCTAGTCTTACAGGATAAAATATGATGGTATTACTCAAAAGACCAGACTGTCCTGAGGCCTTTAACTTAATCTTCAGTGCCCCTAACCTGCCGTGAAACCTAGACAGATCTATCCAATATTAAATATTAGCCAAAGGGCAGGAATAAAATCACACTTGGATTTATAGGAGCCAATGTCACAAGAAAAAAATGTTGAAGTAAGTAAGGTTGATTTATATCTCACAAAAATATTCTCTTCTAAAATGCATCCCCATAGCAGCGGTTATTTGCACAGCAATGTAACCTAAACTGACCTGGAGTCATAATCTTTATCTAGAAGGAAAAGGAAAATTTTATTTCATCAAAGGAGTGGCATTCACTCCAAAAACTTTAGCTTGATGAAATCAAGAAGGATGGAGTGTAGTTAATAATTTCCTGAACTAAAAACAAAGGTTGGGAAAACACTAGAGAGAACCGAAATCAGTGAAACATCCATGTTGGCTGTAGGTAACTCTTTCCCTTTTAGACCCCATGTTCCAGTTCTGCCTGTTTATGTGCCAGGAGTTAGAACTATTAAAAGTAGCACATGCAAGAAGGAAAAAGCAGAACAAAAGTACCAGACATCTGAAATGTTCAGATCCTTCTCACTTCTCAGAATGTTACTAAAAGGAAAATGCAATGAAATGTATATTGAAGAAATGAAAGCATAAACTTCTCATTACTACATTTATACCCTGTTTTTCTGTCCAGTGGAGACCCAAACTCACGTACATAATTTTTCTTTGCCCCATTTTATCCTTAAAATAACTGCAAGATTTAGGTTAGACTGAGTATGTAAGCAGGACCAACTTATCCATTAGACACAGTGCCTAAGCTCCTACTTTTAGGAGCTTACAAAAACGTTTTGATCTCTTTTAAAATCAGAATGAAAACATTAACTTTTAGAGAGCCACTTTGGTGTAGTGGTTGAGAGCATTGGCTTCTAATCAGGCAAGCTGGGTTTGATTCCGTGCTCCCCCACATGCAACCACAGCTGGGTGACCTTGGACTCTCCACAGCACTGATAGAGCTGTTCTGACCAAGCAGTAATATCAGGGCTCTCTCAGCCTCACCCACCCCACAGGGTGTCTGTTGTGGGGAAAGGAAAGGGAAGGCAATTATAAGATGCATTGAGACTCCTTTTGGTAGAGAAAAGCAGCACATACAAAGCAACTCTTCTTCAAAGAAAGTACTTATTTTTTTCTTGTATAAAAAAGAATGAAAATGTAGTGCCCATGAAAATCTGTTAAATTTTGCCTAAAACAAAAATCTTTAAAAAATTTTTGCTTCTTCTTCCCCAAAGTTCCATGTCCCATCCAAAAGGATGGATATGTGCATCCAGCCAATGCAAGTACTAATAGTGCAATCCTATATTTTAATGGGCTTGGACTGGAACATTTCTGCA
Source organism: Paroedura picta (assembly GCF_049243985.1). Taxonomy (NCBI): domain Eukaryota; kingdom Metazoa; phylum Chordata; class Lepidosauria; order Squamata; family Gekkonidae; genus Paroedura; species Paroedura picta. The sequence continues at coordinate 80,301,211 of NC_135374.1, read as the reverse complement.
TAGGGTTGTACTGTTTTCCTCAGTTCCTCTTGAAGAAAATATACATCTTTCTATGAGACCAAGAAATTTGGAAACAGGAAGCACAAAATACTCATGTTCCTCACTTACAATTTCTCTAGATTGTCTGAAATGACTTTCACACAGGTGGTTAGGGAAGACATGTTCCAATAAATCTAATGATCAACACCATATTAAGTGAATGGCATGTTGCCTCAATATCTGATACAGCCAAAATAAACCAGTGGTAATTTCTTTCTTCAGTGAAGTATTGATTTCAAATTCACAGTAATCTCTGCTCACAGCCAAATGTCAAAAGTCTATAAACCTCTTGATGCATGTTTAAGTTGTCCAAAGAAATTAAGCCTCCTTCTCCTGTACTGTATTTTTGAACTCTAAAACAAACTGTGGTGATGTAACTTCCACAGAGACTGAAAAGGAAAGGGAAAGCTGAACTCAGAGGTACAGTGCAGGGATACACGCACTCTGTTTAAAACGTGTCTGCTTAAATTTAGCAAATAAATAGGCCCATTCCGCACAAGGATCAATGTGGCAAATTGCTTACAGAAAGAAATAACGGAATTTAAAATAGTGGAATTCGGCGTAATGCATACCTGCCTTTGTAGTGGAATCCAGTTGCGTTTCAATCGTTTCCCACAGGTTTCCGGTCTCGCCAAAAATCGCTAGAAAGGAAGCGATTTTTTTCGTGCTTTGTCCCGCCCCTGGCCGTCAATCAAACAAGCAGCCAATGGGCGGTTGTTACGATGCTCCGGGCAGTGGTTGAGAGTAGAGGAGTAAACTACCCCCCCCCCACCACCAGGTCTCAAAAGGCGTTGAGTGGTCCCCGGTAAGTGGTCCCCGGCGTTGAGTGGTCCCCGGTGATAAAAAGGTTGGGGACCACTGCTTTAAAGCATGGAGAAAGGGATTGGCTGCCTGGCTTGATTGACAGGCAAAAGAGAGTCATGTCTAAAGTGCAATGCTCTCTTCCACCATTTCAAGCAGGCATACAGAGTGCAAGGAGTGTGAGAAGGCAGCAGACGAAAGCAAAAGAGCCATAAGGTGAGGAATGGCCGGAGGCGCAATTATTTTTAGCTAATGCCTTTTTTTTTATGTGCAGAATAATGCTGTTTTTTTAAATGTGCAGAATTGTCCCCACGTTTCACTCATACACTAAGCCTTGTCAAGACTGACTCATATGGGTCTAAGTAATATTTCCCCACTTAGAAATCCTACCATGTCTAAGTCACTGTCTTCTTGATTACATGTTCCAGAATGGGATGTCAAGAGAGGGTTATTTGAATTTAGATGTAATACAGTATGCATCCTTTCTAGCCAATTACTTCTCATTCTGTATTTGTGTGTTTCATCATTATATTTATGTATACACTTTAAATGCATCTTGTTGAAACTTATTCCACTTCGTTCCACTTTATTAACTTATAACAACAATATTTTGAATTCCAGGCATGCTTTTTAGTAGTTGAAGACCCCCTTTCCTGTGTTTTTCCCCCTCTTCCATGTAGCAGCAAGTAAAACAGCCAGTGTTTGGGTAAGTGAAAGAATAGTTGCACAGGCAAATAGGGGTATGGGGGGGGGGAATCTAGGGCATACACACTTCTGGGTAGCAGGGTATCCTTGTTATAGGGCAAAACATACCCTTAGATGGCAATGACATCCTTAACAGAAAACAAAGACTCAGTGGTATCACCAGAAGTAGATAAAGAGGTGAAAGAGGCTTGATGAATCTACAAGTACAGGATGGAGAATTGTAAATATTTAAGTATTGATTAATTATCATTTAATCAGGGGTTAATAGGTGAGGCTGTGTCATGAGTTAGCCAGCTGAGGAGATGGAGGAATCAAGAGCTACACCAGTAGAATATATGTCTGAGCTGCTGGATTTAGAGTCAGAACCAGCAAAATAAGTTTCAGGGGATGTGGACTGCTCATTCTAGCAAGGGACAAAGGGACATAAATCAGTTTTTCCTTTCAACTCCCAGGTCTTCTGAACCACCAGAGCATTGAAGTTGCAAGTAGAGATTGATGGCTCAAGAATGGAGGAGTGCAAGGTTAGGATGGTTAGGATTGGCCTTGATCTCTAATACAGTGTTGATGTAGGACCAAGGCCTTGGTGAGTCAGAACACTGGGTTTCAGCCACGAGCCAGTTAATTCGGCTGATAAAAGGGAGATGAGAAGGACAGTCTATATGGAAGCCACTTGCACACACTGCTCAGTAGTCCAAGTCACTTGGCAAACATAGTTTCACTTGCACCTTGTATGATAACTTTGTGCTTATTTTTTAGAGAGGAGCCCTGCCTGTAGATTTTGCACACCAGTCCTCTTGCTTCCATATTCTTGGATGGAGCCCCTGGCTCCCAGATATTTTTGGACCGGTTTGCCGTTTTATTTATCGCCTAAATACCTCGTAATTGCCTCTGTGCGTTTCGGAAGTTCCCAGGAAAAGCATAAGATCCTGACCTGTATTTATTAGATTTATTACCATTTCCTGTGTGCATTCTGTGTGCATTCTGCAGACTGTGTGCATTCTGCAGACTTCATTGGCAAGCACCAGGCTTAGCATTGGACAACAGGCTGCGGTATTGATAGGATTGATAATGTCAGGAAGGTCATTTGAAGGTGCCTTTAGCAAGCTAATGTTTAATAGCCTGATCTGATAACATTTAATGAATAAAGTCCACAGTTGCCTTTTATGGTGTCTTGACAGTTTAACATTGCTGCTGATAGCCACAGAGTGCAGTCTTATCCCCCAAGTTACTCATGTTTATGTAAATCCATTAGGAGAAAATCGTCATAGCTTTGGAGCTGAATGTCATCAATCTTATGCTATCCAACTCTATATTTTTCTATCCAAATCTACTGGTAATACAATAGATGTTTTGAGCCATTTCAGCCACATTGCTAGGGTTAAATGGGACAATGGCTCAAAGTAAACAAAGTGAAACTGAACGCAGACAAGATGGAAGTAATGCTAGTTTAGAAATCTAAGTTCCTAAATGTTGTGCCTTCCATTTCAGATGGGATTCAGCTGATTTGATTAAGAGTTATTGAGTTATATGAGACTCAGCTGTGAGTTTGGGTCTCCACTGGACTCTGGTACCTATATTGGAGTATAAAAATACCCAAACTAAAAATAGAAATCACAGCTTTATAAAGGAGAAAAAGTGGTATGAATTATTCAATGTGCAAGAGGGAGGCATGCATATCCTCAACTTAAAAAATCTGCCTCATCTCAAAGTGTGTTTTCAAGCTCTGTTTTAGTATTGTCATACTCAATGACTTCTGCTACTGCAGACATTATTAGTTTTGTGAGCATTTGCAAAATACATTAGTATCTGTCTTGGGGTAGAAAGTATACTCTAAATGTGTCCAGTTGTTTATGTCATTGTTTGAGCGTTAAATCACCAATTTGCATGTTTGGGGCCCCTCCTTAATCTGCTGTTGCTTCCAATTTTAAAAGCTACAAAATGTTCCATGGTGTGACCTCATATCCCTCACCGAGACCTGTGTGGTGTATGCACCCCAAGATGCTTTAGCCTTCAGATACCAGAAATAGGGAAAATCTGGCCAGTTTTATGTGAAAGCAGGGGCTCTTAATTAAGGCAGAAAGCCTCTCCCTCCATAGGCACTTTTGAGAGGAAGTAGTCTTACTGTCTGAACAATCCCACAGAACATTAGCCAAGTCTTTGTGGTTTGACCTTATAGAACACCCATAGTCATAAGTCAGTAAGTTTATATGACAATGATCAAGTTTCCAGAACTTACTTCATATTATAAACTTTCCTGAGCCATCAAGCCATATTCTGGCTTTTGTCAAATGGGTGTCGACTAGTTTGCCCCTTATGTAATTCTATTTTAGATCCAGGAAGAGACATCATCCCATCTTGTGTCTACAGTTGGCAGGTCTGAGCCAAGCCTTCCACCCTTCCTTAAATCGATCCTTAGCAACTAGATCTATCTGGTGTCCTCTTACTTCACTCTTGTACATCCTAGGCTACAGAAAGTCTGAACTCTCCCATCAGCCAAACCCATGATACTCAAAGTACAGCCCAAATTTCACCAATAGGAAGATCAATGTTGCATGTTTGGACAAATATCATTTCATATCCACACTATGTACTAATTTGGCCAATAGCAAAGTTTCCCCATTGGGTCCCAGATAAATTTGGGCTATATAAGAAGAATATTCCATGCCTTCATTTTTTGTAGGTGCTTCTGCTCTAAAACCCAGTTTCAGGACCATGAATACAAAATCACCCTTCAAGACATGCAGAGTTTTATTTTCTCCCATCATGATCTCCACCCCAAATGTAACTCTCCAGCTTTCATCCCCCCCCTCCTCACCTGGAACTGACAGTTCAGGGTCAGCCAGCTGACCTGTCTCCTCCAAGTCCCCCAGGTCCACAAGAGCAATATTGGCACAGGCTTAGCAGAGATTTACAGTTGTGTCACAGGTCAGCACACCTCAGAGCACAGCACCGGAAATAAGTGGCAGAGGAGAGAGACATGTCAACAGATATTTGAAGCAGCTGTTGTGGGTATGACATAGGGCTTAAAGCAGATAAAAGCAAGAGGGCTCTAATGTGGCTTCAGCACTCTCCTTGAGAGACTCTTGCTGCTGCTATATCAGATTTGTTTTGGAAAACTGGCCTTGGATTGCTCAGACTACTCTTGTAATACCAGGACTCTGGTTTTTAAACTCTGGCCTTTGATAACTAGCACTGTAATCTGATTGAGCTTCTCTAGGGATGCTGACACCTGCCTGAATGAGAACAGGTACTATTGCAATTACTCATTGTCCTATTTCTCCTTCTTCAGATATCTTGGATAGGGCAACGAAGTTACTTGCTGGTCGAGTACTTGTCTCCCTTTCATCTTTCTCTTCCAAAAGTATATGGACCCTTGTATGAGCAACCCAGACTCACCCAGGCAGCTTTTGCCATTGTGGGGGATTTGCTGTGCGAGGCAGACTCCTACTCGCAAGCCAGAGCTCCAGCCCCAGCTTCCCCCCTGTATCAGCAGGTGGGACACTTGCTGGAGTGCAAGCAAGGGGACCAGGCACTTTCCTTTATAAGGGAGTGTCCAGCAATGGTCTGCCTCTTCCCTCCTTTGCTGCCTGCCAGTATAAACCCTCCCACCCATCCAATATGTTTAGTTTGCTTTGTTAATTGTTATGAGTTAGCGAGGTTTGCTTGCTTCAATTATTTTCACAGTTTACAGGATTAGGCATGGGAAGTATTATTAGGGGGTGGCCAAAGGCTTGAGCGCTGGCCTCTCCAGGGTGTGGGGGGCCCCATAAGTGGCTGTGAGATATGCGGCACTCTCACATGGGTGAGAGGGCTAAGAGTTGGCTCACATTTCCAGGCAGATATGGAGCCTGAAAGAACTGCCTCCCTCAAGATAGCAGGCCTTGTGGGTTTTGAATGTTTGGTGGGCTCACCAGCAGGACTGGGACGGTGGCCTGATGTCTGACTGCCGTTGCGGTCAAACAGCTGCTAGTTGGCAGATGTTCATGCTATGCCACACTCTATTGAATAAAGCTGTCGCCATTTTATGTCAAATATTGGTGTCCAAGTCCTTATTGCGATGTGTAGAGCAAATAACAACTTTAAAAGATCCCTCTAAACCCCAGAGCTCCTGTTTCGTGTTTTTAAGTGTAGAGGATGTTCTTTGAGTATGAGACCTGAAACAGGGATTTATTGGAGTAACTGTAATTAAAGGAGAAAGTTCAGTTTGAATTGAGATTTACTGCTTAGGGGGCCAACCATAAACTGATCTGCTCTGAAGTTTGTTCTTCAGTAGGGTTTAGTTTTCTGAAAATGTCCTAAAATGCCATCTAGGTATCTCTTTAGCTTGCCTCACAACTAATCAGGAAAGTATAACAAGCTAACTCATTTGGCAGTTGTGTTTGTGTCTGCAATATGTGTTTGCAATATGTCTAATATTACTCATATATTTGTTCCCAGAAGTAGCAGAATATCAGGAACTAATTCATCACCATCAGCAGGGCCTCCACCCTAAAAATCAGCAAAATAAGGTTTCTCTCAGCTTACAAATTGAATGGCAAAACTGAGAAGGTGACTTTAGCTTAGTTTATGCACAAATTAAAAGAAACAAGGAAATTCTAAACATTAAGTATTTTCAGATGCAGTATTTATGTTTTAGGAGGGGAGAGTAAGAATGTAATGATCCTTCTTTAATCTTAATGGCGAAGCTATTATGTAAAAAGTCAAACAAACCAACATTTACGGGCCTGTAATACTTCTAACATTATAACATACAGAAAGGACAATGATGAGTAAATTATATATTACATACAGTTTCGGTACTAATGCCAAAGAAAGCTAATAGCCTTCATGAGGGAGTGTTATCTGATGAAAGCATTGAAGAAAGTCCCTCATGTAAAAAATGATTAATTCAGGAAACATCTGCTATAAAAGCAACTTGAAAGCAAAGGAGGTTGCAGTGCAAAACCAACATTACAGGCCTTGAATAGACAGAAACATCTCCCTGAGGTAGCATCTAAGACATTTATAGCATCTGAAAAGTGAAGAGAGAACACCTGGGTTTGTGAAATTATAACATAACAGCTTTTAAAGCCTGAAAACAATGTCAAGAATTACAATAACTTATTTAAACATAAAGATAGGCATGAACTGCTGATTTTTTTTTCCTATTTAGAATCAAACTGTTCAATTTTGTCTAAATATTCATGACCGAATTCAATCACTCTAAATTTAGGACACACAAACCACACCTGTGGTGTGCCCTCTCCTCAAGAAACCATCTCTGGATCCACATGTCCCCGGCAAGCTACTGCCCGGTAGCGCACTTAGCGTTCCTTGGTAAGGTGGTGGAAAGGGCTGTGGCGGACCAGCTCCTAGCGTTCCTGGAAGATACTTCGGCGCTCGATCCATACCAGTCTGGCTTCCGTCCTGGTCATGGGGTTGAGACGGTGTTGGTCTCCTTGCTGGATGACCTCCATCGCCAGCTTGACCAAGGCAGCTCTGCTGTGCTAGTTCTCTTAGATCTGTTGGCCGTGTTTGACGTGGTCGATCATGAGCTGCTAGCGAGCCATCTCGCTGGCACGGGGATAAGTGGTACAGCCTTGCGCTGGATATGCTCCTTTGTCCAAAACCGGAAACAGAAGGTAGCTGTGGGAGAGGAATTATCGGGCCCTTATCGGCTACCTTGTGGTGTCCCATGGGGCTCGGGGCTCTCTCCCTCATTATTCAACATCTTTATGCGCCCTCTGGCTCAACTGGTGCGGAGTTATGGGCTGGGCTGCCATCAGTATGCTGATGACACTCAGCTCTTTCTCCTCATGGATGGCCACCCGGACTCTCCCCCAGAACCATTCACCAGATGTTTGGAAGCAGTGGCTGGATGGCTTGAGCAGAGTCGCCTGAAACTCAACCCCTCCATGACGGAGCAGGGGAGCAGACCAGGAAGCGCACTTGACCTTTCTGACTGGGATGCAACTTAAGATCTTTCTGACTGGGATGCAACTTAAGATCACGTCTCAGGCCAGAAACCTGGGGGTGACCATAGATGCATCACTAACACTCGAGGCACAAGTCAAACAGGTAACTGGCCAGGCATTTTTCCATCTCCTCTAGGCTTGGCTACTAGCGCCCTATCGGTCCTCTGAACACTTAGCCACAGTGATCCATGCGACGGTCACCTCCAGATTAGATTTCTGTAACTCGCTCTACACTGGCCTGCCTTTGGGCTTGATCCGGAAACTGCAACTGGTCCAAAATGCAGCTGCTAGGGTCCTCACAGCTACATTTTGGAGGGCATATATCCAGCCAGTGCTGAGGCAGCTACATTGGCTACCGGTTATTTTCTGGATCAGGTTCAAGGTTTTGGTTTTGACCTTCAAGGCCATCTGTGGTTTGGGCCCAGTGTATATGAGGGATTGCCTATCGCCTTATGCCCCCCCTGCAGGGCCTTATGCTCTGCGGGGGCTAACCTATTGGTCATTCCAGGTCCCAAGGAAGCTCGCCTGGCCTCGACCAGGGTCAGGGCCTTTTCAGTTCTGGCCCCAACCTGGTGGAATGCTCCTGGAAGAGCTGCGGGCCCTGCAGGAATTGTCATCATTCTGCAGGGCCTGCAAGATGGAGCTCTTCCTCCAGGCTTTCGGTTGAGGCCAGGCAGCAAGAAGATCTAGCCCTCCTCACAAATGTGATGGTTGCATCTGTCATCTTTCCCCTTCCTTTCCCTTCTTAGTGGGTGTCGAATTGGGTTAGTTATATTGATTTTGCCACTATTCGTGTCTTAACATTTGTATTAATTGTATTATGTTTTATTGTGCTTTTATTGTTTTAGGGGATTGGTTTTTATGTGACTTGCCTCGAGCCTCCAGGGGGAGGCGGGATATAAATTAAAGAATAATAATAATAATAATAATAATAATAACATACCTACTCACTTGCTCCTTCAGCACACATATCAAGTATAGATTTTGTTTTTCACATGTGCCACATGGACATCCAAAATATGAAAAGGTAAAATATAATACTGATGGGTAAAATGGATGCAGTCCATTATCCAGAACAGACAGACAGACAAACATATAGATCACAATCAAGTACAGCTATACAGAGACATTTGTAGAGTCTGCCTATATTGCAAGCAGATTGCTTGTTTGTTTGCATTTATAAACCACCCTCCCCTGTTATCTCAGGGCAGTTTACAAAGAATGGATAACAGTGTACAAGTAAATTTGGTAATTGTCAACAGTTTTAACATGAATTTTAGCAATAATTATAACAACAGATATAACATAATAAGGCAAGTTTGGTATCTATATCAACAATCATAATGTCAACAACAGTCATAGTATGATATAACTTACTGTTTCTCATACTATGTTATACTGTTTTTACTGTTTCTCTTTTATTTTTTGTGAGGATGCTGTTGTGGTGATGTTTTACATATTGTATCGGTAGGTGGTACAATCGCAAGGTTGTATGGACACTTAGTATAAAGCTGTCCAATTTTACACCTAATATTCTGCAGATGATGTGAACAGAGTTTGTGGATCCTGTGGTTGTAAATAGCATAAAAAGACAACCCCGTTTATTTCATAAATCTCTTTTACAAGTTAGTATGCTAAACAGATGAGAAGGCCATAGACCTGGAAATCTGGGCTGCAGACATACTTCTTTTTTTTTTTTGGCCTCAAGTTGCAACTGATGTATGGCTATTCCATAAGGTTTTCAAGGCAAGAGATTTGCACAGGTAGTTTGCTACTGCTTGCTCTGCATAGCAATCCTGGACTACTTTGGTGCTCCCCCATTCAAATGCTAACCAGGGACAATCCTGCCTAGCTTCCAAGATTTTATGAGATCTAGCAGATGTAGGGAAGTTTCTGCCATATGGGTGGTGGCAGAGAGGTTGCAGGAAGTTGGGCTTGCAATAGAACACAACTCCGCCTTCCAGAAAAAAAACTAAAAAATGTCCCAATGGGTTCCATGGTGTTCCAAATCTATGCGAAACTGGGGCATTTTATATATGTGGAACACATCTTCTAGCACACCTCCTTGGATGGAAGTGGGCATGGACGTGACATCTGTAGTCCTGCCCAAGGGAGTGCATCAGAAGAGGCAGGGAAGCAGCCAGTGGAGGAAGCCAAGAATGGGGCAGTGTCTGCAAAGTTGGTGGAAGCCATAGGAGGCCAAGGCAGTAGTCATAAAGCCAGCAGAGACAAGAGCACTCCTACCACAAGAAGTGGAGGGGGCAGGAGTCTGTGTGTCCATGTTTGTGTGTGTGTATGTGTCTGAGAACCAGGGACCAGGGAGAAGGCCTGGGAAGCAAGACAGAAAGAGGGAGACGTGAGGGGGAAGTGGAGGGAAAGGAGTTTGTATATGTGTTCGTATGTGTGTGTCTGAGAGGGAGGGAGGGGGAGGGACGAAGGAGCCCCAGAACAGTTATGTGTTCTACATACCTGTGAGAGTCAAACTGTCACTAGTTTTATTTGTCTCTTCTGGGCCACGATAGGATGGGGAGGCCCAGCTCTTCCCATCCACATGGGCCACTGCCAGACTGGGCTCTGTTAGTCCCCAGGGAACTTAAGGGAACAGAGAAAATATCCATGATCCTTTAAAGTGGGGCGATGGCAGCCTAATGTACATCAGGCCTGGGAGGGGGCTGGCCCATTGGCAATGTCATATGGAAGTGGGGATTAGCCCGGCTTCCATATGAGCGCCCTTCTGGCCTTTTCTGCCAATGTGGAACCAGCCAAGAAAAAAGTAATCTTAGTTTCAGTAGCATCTCTTTACTAGTCATAGTGCCTGCTTCCACTCACGGTAAAATAAATCTCAACATAAGGTGTTTTTTTGAATGAAGGGGCCATGACAAGAATAGTGGCTGGAGCTACTCAAATGTCATTCCATTGTTCCCACTGAAGGTGCACTGAAATGTAAACATTTACTTTAATTTTCCAAGTCTTTGCTTAGGAATAAAGGAATAGCTGTTATCTTGAGCTTTTGACAGTAAAATCTGAGTAACTTCCAGTTTCAATGCAGACAGCACAACAGATTAATCGGGATAATAATTATGTTGAATGTGTTAAATATTCCTTTCTTACTGATGCATAAATTTAGCAAAGAAAGTGTTATATGAATTTTAAAGTAGTTACACCCCACTAATGTGGTGTGAACAGATAAAAGTAGGGGTGCATAATTTCCTAGCTAAAGCAGATGCACGATGTACTTCTTTATTAACTAGCAATAATAAGGATAAATTACTCACAGCTTTGATGTTAAAATATGTCAGTACCTTAGTTATTCAGACAGCTGATACTCTTATGCATGCTTTTGGTTCATTATCATTAATGTTATAGTGTTCTCTTGTAGAATAATATGGTTCTTTATCTCAATTTAAAATAATCCCAGACCACCTACTCCTAATCTAAATTTCAGACAGCTGCAGATCAAAGATGCTTCAGAATTTTTTTAAGTTGGTAGGGAGAATAATAACTGTTCTCAGTGTTAAACCTTCAGTTTGTTGGTTGGTTTTACTTGAAACATTTAGAAGAAGAAGAGTTGGTTCTTATGTGTCACTTTTGTCTACCCGAAGGAGTCCAAAGTGGTTTACAGTCGCATTCTCTTTCCTCTCCCCACAACAGACAGGTAGGTGAGGTAGGTGAGGCTGAGGGAGCCCTGATATTACTGCTCAGTCATAACAGCTTTAACAGTGCCGTGGTGAGCCCAAGGTCACCCAGCTGGTTGCATGTGGAGGAGAGCGGAATCAAACCCGGCTCGCCAGATTAGATGTCCACACTCCTAACCACTACACCAAAGGGATCAAAATAAAACCATGCCATGTTTATAACAGAACTTTACATAAATGTGATATTTGTGTATGTGCTTTAGTAATAGTTTTCTTCAATAAACATTGTCTTCTTTCTGTCAATGACTGTGTCTTGTCAAAATTACGTACACATCATTTTCTATATGTAGCAGCATTTGCCTCGTCACCCAAATTAAGTCTTGAGAAAACAGTGTGGGTCTAACTAGTCTATTTAAATTCATTAAAACCTGATGATGCTAATATTTAATTGAGAGCAGGTTACACTAGGCAGCCTGTCTTGGTTGCTTTTATTCTGGCAAACCCACTCAAGCTCCAGATTTGTCCACCAGTTACCACCATACTTGTTTATCCTCTCCCCAACCATAGAGTGCTGAGAGTCCCCCCTGATGCACCATTAAACAGCTACCAGGTTAAGGAAGATGTTGCTTAGCACGAAACATGCTCCTTCTTAAGCCCCATACTGTTATCCAGCAAGTGATGGCCAGTTCATACTCACACTCACACACGCATACAGAGAGAGAGAGAGATCATGCCTGATGGCTCAGGCTGTTTACTGCTTATCCTTACCTAAATGAACAACCCACTCTATCCCTAGTTATGGTAAACTAGTTATGGTCTAAAAAGTCAAAAACCAAGACTACTTAATTCTAAATTAAATTATTGTCATTAAGAAGTAAATAAAATAAAATATTAAGAAGTAAATAAAAATGCCCATCAGCTGTTCACACATTCCACACTTTGGCACAAAGAGATTCCCATCTTGCCATGTTCTACCTGTGAAGATGCCAGGCAAAATTACTTATAAAACATCAGGAACTAAAACTACCAGACCATAGCCACGTGACCCAGAAAACCCAGTATTCTTGTAATTCTTAATCATTACTACTACCAGCCTGGACATTAGGAAGCAGGTGAAAAAGAGCCCTGCCCCAGCACCAAATATAGACAAGCTTCTATATTCCTGCTTGGTCTCAAATGGCGACCAGCCATTCGTTCGTTCGTTCGTTCATTAGATTTTATCCTGCCACTCATGGGAATCATCTCGTGGTGGGTTACATTAACATATTAAACCAATTAAAATAATTGCATCAGCTTAATTCCTCTCAGTAAAAACTATAACCCCTCCTACAACCCATATGGATGCTAGTCCCACAATGGTGGGTTAGTAGGTTTCAGTGGGTGGGTGGGCAGCAAACAGCAAAAGCTGAAGCACAATTTGAGAGATGAATAACCTATCCTCCTGCCTCCCTTCATATTGGATGGCTGCATTGTAGCTAGCCAATCCACTCTCCAGCTTCCTTTGAAGTTGGGCTGGGCCTAAGTATGGCTCCAATGGTCACAAATGCCTCTTTTCTCAAAACCTTTACCCTTACTGTGTCCCCTTTAAAGTTGCTAACCGAGGAATGGGTATGTTTCTCAGATTAAATAAAGGTTCAAATTCTGAATTATATTTTCACCCTGAAAGAGTGTACCTAGAAGATAAACATTCAGAAAAAGTATCCTAAGAGCAAGAAACAGTAATAGACTAACTCTGTTGATAAACTGCAGATTCCTTTTAATACATGTCCATGCTGGCCAGCTTTTGTGGATACAATCCAGTCCTTCATAACATTGTATTTTAACAAATGAATTTTATGATATTAATTTATAATAACTTTTCATTTAACAATAAGATAATACAGTATTGCAAAGTCTGCTGAGTGAGGTTATCATTTATTGTGCAATTCTATTTAATATGCACACAAACATACATACACCCTCCAAAATTCCTGCTCCTTTATTCCTGTTGAACCACTATTAACATTTTAGAGTGTATCTGCTTTCATTCACTCTTCAGCACCTTCATACCTTTAGGCAAATCACAAATCCCAGATATATATTTTAAGAAGTGCTTCCCGTGGTGATGATGGATGCAACACACCCTCTCTATATAGCATGGCAACAAGTGGGGGGAGAAGTGACACAATTCTTTTACCACACATTGCATGCAATAAACTTTAACTTCAAGCAAATGTGGACTATAAACTACTAGCAATTGGTTTACCAGATGGTACTGGTTGAAAGATTTTAATAGATATCTTCATGCCTTTAGAACGTCTTTGCCATATATTTTTACATAAACATAAAACATGAATACCTGTCTAGTTACCAGCAGGTTGTGGATGATCAGTCTTATACTATAATTCAAATGTAATAATCCACATACAGTGATCAATTGATATTTAGAGTATTCGAATGAAAAGGTAGAGATAATTTTTGGTCAGACTTTCATAAATTAAGAACTCAAGAAACTTCTTATAATATAGATCAATAACTGAATATATTCTTGGTTTTCACTGGCGACTAGACACATGTAAACAGTATCTTCATTAATCTTCCTGAAAGTTGTCAACTAATACCACAAGGTTCAAAATAAAATGAAAGAATATGAAAAAATGTGGGGGCTTATATCATTATTTTGTTTAATTATTTGTACTTCATTAGCAACAATAATCCATTGGGATATCCTATTGGAACAAATTATGTATTGTGTAAACATCATATGTCCAAAGTATTAGGAAAGCTATCCAGCATAATTTGTGCTTTTTAAAAGTTAACTGGCATAGTTGAGGGCAGATGAAATTATCAGCCTCCTTGCTGGCCTTGTCTAATGAGATTAAATACCTGAATAATCTTTGGGGGAACCAAAGAAATCTTAGACTTTAAATGCTGAAAATAGTACAGTCTGCTTGAAAGCACAATTTGGTGGATTAACGACGGACTCACTTTTCTAACTGGGAAACAAACAGGCATAAGATAACATCCTTGTTAATGAAAACATTTTAATAGGTCCTTAAATCCTGGGGTTTAAACATGGCTTAAACTAAGCGGATAATTTGAATGGAATCCCAAAGACATACATTCCATTCCAAAATTGTGAACAAAGTAATCCAAACACTGTCACTGAATTATTAAATGAAATATGAAAGGGCATTCTTCAACTGGCAAGCCCATGTCCTCAAAGGAGAGAACTTTATAGCAAAAATGGGAAATCTCAGGCCATAGGTCCGAATCCAGTACTCTTTCCTTTTCCACCAGCCTAATGTGGAGGTCTTCTCTGCTTTTTATTAGGGGTGATCTCAAAAGTCTGCCTAATTACATTTTATCATTGAATCAGGTTTTCCACTTTTTGCCTACTCAATGGATTAAATTATGGCACAACAAAATGTACGTGTTTTGTTTCTATTTTTGTGGAATCCACAGCAGGAAGATACCAGGACTTTAGTTTTTCATTTTTTTACAACTAAGGGTACATATTTCCACACCAACAAACTGGAGATCCCCTGCAAGTTTGGTGTCTCTAGCTTGCACAAGATCCAATCTATACAGCCCTGAACTTCCTGAACCATTAAAATAGCCACATGATTTTGTGCAAGCTAGAGACATCAAAGTCACAGGGGATGTCCCATGGATGTTGTTCTACATGACCTCCATGTTCTACCACATTCCATTGTTTCAAAGTTTTGCAAGCATTTAATGTTGGCACAGTCTGTCTAGAAATGTTTCCATTCATTAACTGCTGTGAACTGGTGGAAAGTTCATGGAAAGTTCATGCTAGTTGACCTGCCATGAACTTCACTTCGCGAACCACAAACCAGCTAAAATTCATCATAAACTTTAGTCTGTGGGCTGTTTTATTCTCAACCCCTAGAAAATCACCATCTAGACTGCTCTGGAGGTCTGGCTTGTCCCAATCTGCATTATCTTGTTCACTTGGGAATTGCATTGCCAGTAAAGGATTCGTAAGTGCACATGGGTAATATAGACCCAGGGAAGATGTGGGTAAAATGTGTGGTTTGCCCATAATTCCCATTATAGGGAAGGTGTTTTTCACTATTGTCCCTATCTAGCCGGGGGGGGGGGAGGATAAGCAAAAGGTGACTAAGAAGAAATGGCTAGACAATTCCCTCTCTGTTTCCACAACAGTTCATGAACTTCAATTAAAGATATTCAGATCAAATTTCCAAAAAGTGTGGGCCAATCAAGCCTGAAATCTAGGTGTGATTCTGGATGCTTCCCTCACACTGGAAGCCCAGATCACAAAGGCATTCTACCATCTCCGCCAAGCCAAACTACTAGCACCCTACCTGGCCCCGGAACACCTAGCCACAGTGATCCATGCGACAGTCACCTCTAGACTGGACTTCTGTAACTCACTCTATGCAGGTCTGCCCTTAGCCTTGACACGGAAACTACAGCTGGTTCAAAATGCAGTGGCCAGGATCCTCAAAACATCACCATGGAGGTCTCAGATCCAGCCTATTCTCCACCAGCTGCAATGGTTGCCAGTTGAATTATGGATCAGATTAAAGGTTCTGGTAATTATCTTCAAGGCCATACGTGGTCAGGGCCCAGTGTACCTGAGGGATCGCCTCCCTGCCTATGCCCCCAAAAGAGCTCTGCGCTCCACCGCCACCAACCAGCTAAGGATCCCTGGCCCTAAAGAAGTCTGCCTGTTCTCAACCAGGGCCAGAGCATTATCTGCTCTTGCCCCCACCTGGTGGAATGAGCTCCCGGAGGAGATCAGAGCCCCGACAGAGCTTAAACAGTTCTGCAGGGCCTGCAAGGAGAAGCTCTTCCGCCAGGCATTTGGTTGGGTCCAGACATAATCAACAGCGACTGAAGGGCCCCTGGCCCCCCTGACGCCCCTCAAAATTCCACCAATATGCTCTGGACCTGTTTGTTTCGTTGCACTGTTGTATTGTTTATATTGTTTAAACTGTTACATTGTTATATGGTTACAACTATTAGTTATTATTATTGTAAGGTTATTCACATGTTTATAGACTGTTTTATGTAAACCATACTGAGCCTCCGGGGAGGACGGTATATAAATAAATAAATAAATAAATAAATAAATAAATAAATAAATAAATAAATAAATAAATAAATAAATAAGGTTAATAAATTAGGTGCTCCCCTAACTCCTAGTTTTTGTGCAGTTACAGCATCTTAGCTTGGTTACTTGATTTTCACATCTGAATTGCACAAAAGGATCTAAGTCTTATAAAGAAGCATATTAAATAACACAAACATGTTTAAATCCAATCTCATTTTTCAGTTTAGCTTCTCTGCTAATATATCATTGCTGAGTCTATTAACTATTTAAGCATTTCCCCCTTCCCTAGACCCTCACTGTTAATCCTAAATGCATTCTATTAGCATAACATCCCATAATAGAAGGGTATTCATCAACTACAGATTACAGAGGAGGAGGATTTAAAGTAATCATTATTATTTTCCTTTAATCACATACTATATACATGGTAAGTAATATAGAAGTAATAAATGTCGAAATTCACCTAGTTCAAAGATTCTAAAGAACTTATATTTGCTAGGCTTAGGTGGCATTTATAGTCACATGAACAATTTTTATAGAGCAACACATGTTCCATATTATAAAATGAAAGTATGCATAGTGCAATGGTGACCAAAGTAGCTTTTATGGTCAGGGATCTCATGCATCATTGTGTGGAAGAGACACGTAAAATAGCAGGAAGCTTGAACACATATGTGGATAAGCAGAGCCATGGCATCAACCAACTGTTTATCTATCTAACAGAGAATTCTTTTGAGAAGCCCATCAACAGTACTAGAAAGGAATGTTATATTTGTTTGAAATGGATAGCAAGGTCAGACCTATTGGGATGGCTCCATTTCCACTTCAGAAAAGGCTTTTGATGTTTATGATACCTTTTCACACCCAGTTGCTCTGGTTACATGTTGGGTAATCTTCTTGTCTGAATGTAGTATCGTCATTAGTCTATACCTCTTAAGCAGAAATACAGAAACTTTAGACAAATATTATTTAAGTGTTTAATCTCATCATTGTGACGCAATGTGCCAAACAATTTGATCATCCAATTCATAAGGAGAAAAATGTAGTTTACATTTAGTGATGGAATATACACACATAAATGATACACTTTCAATGCTGCCTCATTCTCATCACTTATATTAATACTTGACAACAAACCTGAATTGCTACAAAATGTCTATCCAAGCATTGCCAAATGTGTTTTTTACTCACTCATACATGACATTTTTAGATGTCTAACTTAAAAAAAAAACTTAGGCAAACATGATTATATTTATTATCTAGATTATTTATAATTCACCTTTCTCGCTGAGACTCAGGTATGTTACATCTTGTAAGTCAAATACAACCAACAGGATGGGACATCCAGGACACAGTGCAACAGGACAGTTTGGACTGTAGAAATTTGAAAACAAGTTGAAATCTGAAACTGAGCTGAAACAAACCTGAAACTAATCATAATAATTTAAACATGACCCTCTGCATCGAGCCCTTCTCCAGCCCTCCCGAGCTCCCCAACGTGATGAAACCCCAGGACTCCAGCAGCAGCGCTAATGAGCAAGCAGTTCAATGAGCGAGCCCCACAGGCGGAATGAGCTGCATGTCCCACGGCACCCCCTTCCTCCTCCTCCTCCTCCTCCTCCTCCTCCTCCTTCCTTGCCCTTCCAAAGCCTACAGGGTAGAGAGATTTCTGGCGCTGCCCCTTCCCCTCCAGCCCAGGCTCCTCCCCTTCGATTCCACCCCCCTCTAAGCAAGACTACATGTGCCCTCCCTTCCAATTCAGAGCATCTCCACATTTTATCCAACAGAGCTATGTTTTGATTTTGGAAACAATAAAAGTTCAGGTGGATTCCCCCCCACCCAAAAAAATACTTTAAACATGACCCATTAAACATTGCAGAAATTTAATATTAGCAATATATTTACAATGGAAAACAGAAGACAGTGGTTTGATCCTATCCCTTTGCTCTCATGTCTGGCTTCAGGTTCAGTATATTTCATTCAATCTCACCAAATTGCAATACTTATTCCAACCAAAGGAAGAGAGGATACACATTCTTTGTAGAAGGTAATCATTCTGGGTTGTAGAAGTTTATATTCTGAGCTAGTGAACTACAAACTTCAACAGCATCTTTATTGCTGCTGGGCAGCTAAATTTCCAGAAAGAATTTGAAAAAAAAAACATGACATTATAGTTCAATATATTCATTTTTTTCTTTCATCACTATGCCAGTTGCTTTATGTTCTCTGATTTTAATACTTTGAATTGTTTATACTGAGATTAATTTGCATCAGGAAACCTTGTAATAAAGTACATTTCAAACTGCCTCTGCAACCTGTTCAGAGTTTTATGATGTCTTTTTATTGGCAGCAATATTCTGAAGTGAAAAAAAATGCTATGTGACATTTTTCAAGCTCAACATGATTTTTTTCCTAGATACAGCCACTTCTGTCCACTTCATCCATATACCTCAATTCCCTCCTTAACAGAGGGATAATTTTGCTTACAAGAGAATTTTTTTGCTGCAGTAAAAGAGGTTTGAGACCAAATCTTTTCAAAGTATGAAACTTTGTAAAAGAGTTCCATAAACAGTGAGGCAGAGAGTCACCTGACTAGGAAGTCTCATATAAAACACTGAATTTATTTATTTATTTGCTTTTAAAATATGCCTTCTTATAATTGGAGGAAGTGACAAATACATTGGTAGAGAGGTGAGAATGCATAAAACGTACACGTATTTGCACATGTGCAGTTATTATTTTCTCATAAACATGCTTGAGATAGTCAAACACTGAAAAAAATGCACAACATAATTGTTTTATTCTTATCATATTTTATTGTGATCATTGTGACTTTCAAGCAGGCCATGACCTGAACTAGTGTGTGACCCAACATACACTTTGTTAAAGACTGCTATGTACTTGTCAGCTTTGCTTCCATTTGGTTATTTTCACCCAAAGCCCAGGCTAGCCAATCCCATCAGATCTCAGAAACTAAACAAGACCCTTTCTGCACTTACTGTTTACTCTCGATTTTCACAGTGTTGGATGTAGCTTGGGTTAATCCAGTAGTTGTGTGAACAACTTTGCACAGAAACATTTTCTTCTGTTTTTTTTTTTCCTCCTGTGTTTGTAGAGTATAATCTCTGGTGCAGCATCCCAAAAGAAAACAATGAGTTTTTTGCCTGACAGGTCTGGAAGGAGCATTTTGAATAAACTTCCCAATTGTTCTAATTAGCAATGGATGTGTTTATGTTAACAGGAAGGTGTTTCCTCAAGTTGCTACGTTTACTCTCGGGTGACAGTTCTCGCAGATCAACCTCACCATACAAATTTGCAATGCATTTAATGTCTTGTTTTTATCCCAGGTTCATAGTATGTAGTCTTCTCTTCCTGTCCCCCTTCCACTCCCAATGAGGGAGCAAAAGGCTCACCTTCCTGGTTTAAAAAAAAACAGGAAAAGCTTTAGATGGTGTTTTTCTGAACTAGCTTTCAGCCTCTTCAGGAGGGAAGCAGCCTAGACCCAGAGGTTAGGAATTCAATTCTGGCTTTTGGTCAGAATTTTTTTTCTATCACTGAATTGGCAAAACTGAATTGCTTGAACTCCCACATGTCTGCAGGGCCTGCAAAAGGGAGCTCCTCCACCAGGTATTTGCCTGAGACTTCCCCTCCATGGCATGAACCAGTCTGACCTCTCTAAGGGTTCTAGCTAAATTTCTGTTCTTGTTATATAGTTGTTGGGACTACTAAAGTTGTGTTGTTTAGAACCATTGTTGTATTTGAGTATGTTGTATGTTGAGTTCCATGTATCCCCCTATGATGCTGTATGTAAACCACCCTGAGCCAAATAAATAAATAAATAAATAAAACCTCACCCCTTCCCTCTTCCCTTCAACCTTCCAATTTCTGATTGCCAATTCTGGATGATTCCATTTACATTTTTTTGTTTTTGAAAGGCTCATATTTTAAAAATGGCTGTAAAGTCAAGGCAAACTTATTTTAGTGGCATAACCTTAGGAACAGCCATTTTACTTCACTGGAGCAGTAGATGCTTCAAAATAGCACGTTTCTTAAGAAGGAGCACGTTTGGTGCTGAGCAACATCTTCCTTAACCTGGTAGCTGCTTAATGGTGCATCATTTGGAAATGGCTGCTTCCATCATGGGAAGATCATAGGAAAGCTTGAAACCTTCCAATCAGACCCCTGCACCTCTGGCAGCCATATTTTTGCTGGCCATGCCCCTTGCATGGTAGCCATTTTGTGGTGGTGCCAACTCAGTGTTCTCAAAATTCCAAAAGTGCTCCCAGGTTCAACAAGCTAGGGGACCCCACGTTGTAACAGTTCAGTACTGTCTACTGAGAATCCTTATTATAGGTTTAATGAGGGTGTAGCCCTTTATACACACAGCGATTCTGTATCTATGCACAAACACATGCCAAGTATAGCATGGAGAACGGAAGTTCGAATGCTGCTGCTCTGATAAAACCTGCTATTATATTTAAACTTCACTATCATCAAGCTAAACAATAGATTCCCTCATCATTGTATTTAGAAGTTATTACAATATAGCACTTCTTTACATAAAATGATACCATCTCATCATCTACTTAACTATAACAAACCTTCATTGTCAGTGCTAGAAACCGAAGACAAACATTCAAAACACCAGCAATCTTCCATTACCCGGTGCCAACATGCCACTGAATCACCTAGCAATCAAATTCAGAGAGAAATTTTATTTCCATTCATTTTAATCTTGAGCTTATTTTTCTAGAAGCTACGACAAAGCTTTCAAAAACTTTGAAAAATGTAAAGGATTTACAAACTTCCCTCTGATTTTGTTAAAAGAAAATTAAGAGTTTTGTTTTATTACCTTGACAACAAGCAGGTCTAGGAAAATCTGAGAAATGGAATAACTTTAATTTACTTCAGCTAAAGAGTGACAAGTGTCAAGGAGAAGGTGAAACATTTAGCCATTATTTCAGGTCAGAAGTCTGCTTAGCGGAGAATAATGCTCTTTTTATTCAGTGAGCTGTCTGGAATCTGCTTTGGGAAACTATCACATTGCAAACAATCTGGCAAGAGAAAATATTTTAAAATATTATATAAAATATCTGCTTGCTTCTTGGGTTTATTTTTGTTCATCTAAGAATGTGTGCTTTTCATTGGGCTGAAAGGGAGAACTTAGCTTTTTTGCCAATGTCACTGTATATTGAGAACAAAACTGAAAATCAGATGGAAGTCATTAATATAATTTGGGAACAATGGCTATAGGTGTTTCATTTCTAGATTAGCATGAATGGGCACCAGTTTTCTTGTCCAATATTGTTTTGGCAGAGGAAAAGAAAATTATAATGTCTAGCAAAGTCCATCAGGAAAATATATCTCAGTTGTAGATACACTTCTGTTTTAAAGTACTGGGATTTGCCATTAACTTCAATTTTAGGCTTCTCTCTGTAAAACATTTCCCCATGCATATGTTGACATGCATAATGTTGTTGTTGTTAGGTGCAAAGTCATGTCCGACCCATCGTGACCCCATGGACAATGATCCTCCAGGCCTTCCTGTCCTCTACCATTCCTCAAAGTCCATTTAAGTTTGCACCTACTTCTTCAGTGACTCCATCCAGCCACCTCATTCTCTGTCGTCGCCTTCTTCTTTTGCCCTCAATCGCTCCCAGCATTAGGCTCTTCTCCAGGGAGTCCTTCCTTCTCATGAGGTGGCCAAAGTATTTGAGTTTCATCTTCAGGATCCGGCCTTCTAAGGAGCAGTCAGAGCTGATCTCCTCTAGGACTTACCAGTTTGTTCGCCTTGCAGTCCAAGAGACTCGCAGGAGTCTTCTCCAGCACCAGAGTTCAAAAGCCTCAATTCTTTGACGCTCGGCCTTCCTTAAGGTTCAACTTTCACAGCCATACATTGCGACTGGGAAGACCATAAAAGGTATCCCCTGTGCAAACACCGGGTCATGTCTGACCCTTGGGTTGACGCCCTCTAGCATTTTCATGGCAGACTCAATACGGGGTGGTTTGCCAGTGCCTTCCCCAGTCATGACCATTTACCCCCCAGCAAGCTGGGTACTCATTTTACCGACCTCGGAAGGATGGAAGGCTGAGTCAACCTTGAGCCGGCTGCTGGGATCGAACTCCCAGCCTCATGGGCAGAGCTTCAGATAGCATGTCGCTGCCTTAACACTCTGTGCCACAAGAGGCTCGGGAAGACCATAGCCTTGACCAAACACACTTTTGTTGGCAGGGTGATATCTCTGCTTTTTAGGATGCTGTCTAGATTTGCCATAGCTTTGCTCCCCAGGAGCAAGCATCTTTTAATTTCTTTGCTGAAGTCCCCATCTGCAGTGATAAATGGCCATTTTAAAAGCAGAGAAAAATAAAGGCGGGGGCATCCTTGACTTTTGTCCAGGGCTCTTGTTGGATAGCCGTACCACATTGTTGTTCCATGAAGCATGTGCAGCAGTAGTGGTTCTTCAGGCCATGCTTACTGTTCTGCCTCCTGCTGAGCAGGCTATCTTGCCAAACCACTTGGCCCTCACGTTGTCAAAATGGTATCAATTGTTTGCAGTATTTGTGTTCAAACCATCCAACCATCTGACCCAGCAAGCTTCCATGGTAGAAGCTCCCATATCGTAGTCCGATACTCTAACCTCTATATGCCTCTGGCTTTTGTCTGCCTGTGGGGGAAATTCCTGTATGAAAGTTGCCTGAAATATTCAGAACTGCACATAATTTAACTGGGTTTTAAAAACAAACATAATTTTAAACATAATGTGTATTATGTCTGTCATGTGAAGAGATGATGGTGTTAAATGCCAACGTTGCACACAACTTGGTAACCCCTCATGGAGTTTTCAAGACATCAGAAGAATAGGCCATTGCTTGCCTCTGCATAACAACCCTGAATTTCCTTCTGAGATCTGAAGACATCTGGCTATTCTGGGCTGTCCAGATCCGAACTATGGAGAGAGAGCCATATGATAAATCATATGATGATTGCCATTCTACTATTTCCCTCTGCATAGTTTCCTCCTTGCTAGTCTGGATTTATTGAAGTGTGGTTATAGTCACCTTAGTCTGTGGCTGCAGGTAACAAGTCTCTTCCTTTAAACCAAGCCAGTGTTTTAGAAAACTGGAAAATTCCTGGAGATTTGGAGGTGAAGCCTTGGGGGTAGGTAGTTTAGGGAGGGGAGGACACAGCAGGGTGCAATGCCTCCAAGATGTCATAATCTCTTGGGGATCTGATTTCTCTGTTGACTGGAAATGACTTGTAATTCAGGGAGAGCTCCAGACCACATGTTGTGGTTTGCAATTCAAGGTCTTGGGGTTGGTTAGAAAAGGGGGAAAATTGAAGTTATTGATACGGCAGCACCACATAGGGATAGATTTACTAACCTGTGTTCCCATTTAAAACTGTGCTGCCTCCGCATTCTATTGCCTAACATTAAGAACACAACAAGAAAAACATAAAGTATAAATATCTAAATAAATTAATACAAAAATTCAAGAAGAATTGAGGGCTATAGAAATTTGCCTTTCAACCAGCAAGATTTCCAAGTATTTTCATAATGAACTACAAAAGACCATGCACAAAATTTTTAAGTTCATGAAACTTCTTAATTATTTTTTCTCACTTTTTCTTAAATTTTTAAACTATTTTTCTATCTTATAACATTAATTAATTCAATTAGTAGCTTTTTATATTATTTCTTTTATTTAATTTCTTGGGGGGGGTAAACCCCCCTTGTGCATGGCTATAGTATATTTTATACAGGAACATTTCTGTAGATTTCATCACTTTCATTCCAAATGCTGATCCTCTTAGCTTTCAGAAAGGGCTGTACAAAGCCGCTATTTCAGAAGGCATTCTCCTCAAAGTTATTAGATCATGATTAGATACGAGAATATTGTACAACACTACAAAGTGTTCTGTGATTCTTCTATGAAAGTTTCGGTATAAACTGCAAACATCTGAGATTCACACAGGAATTACATTCTAATTTGCTTTGATGTGTATATTATAAAGTGGTCATCCGATTTGTTGACAGCATTCTTGAGCTATTTTTTTTTAAAAAGTGGAATATAAATATTGTTTAAAATTGAATGAAGTTGTCTGATTTCAGCAATCTGTATGTTGGAAACATTTTGTGCTATAGCTGGTTATCAATAATCCATAGAAATTAATCTGTACATTTAAGAACTTTTATGTAACAGGAAAAATCACACAAATGTTCATAGATGTGATTTGGTTTCTTCACATATCATGTGAAATCCAGTCTCACACATTGAATTCTTAGCCATTTACTTAGAACCTTGTGGAAATTCAGTGTAGAAAAGTGACAGAAAGAACCATCAAAAGTTTTAAAATTTTGAATTAGTATCAATGGAAGAAATTTAAATATGGGTTTAACTCACACACCAAAGGGAGGTAAAGCTTTTTTCCAAATGTTAACCACCATGTTTCCCCTAGGTTATTTAGAATATCTATTTCTGTTTCCATTGAACCATCACATTTCAACATTGTCTGCAGCTGATTTCTTTTTAAAAAAATATTAAACATCATTTGTTATTTTTTTAAAAACCCGAAAAACACAATTTTTGATTCAGTTTCATTTACTGGTGATTGTTTAAGAATGGTCTGAATTCGATCTTGATCAAATTTCTGGTACTTACACTATGCGCTAGCATTTTCAAAATTACAGATGGTAATATTTGTTGCCACAGAACAATAGTTTTTTTTAAATACATTAGCAGCTTTTAACAAATAACAGTACATATTCTCCTTTCACTGGAAGAAAAATGTGCCAATAGTGGAAAAGTGTGTGTGTGTGTGTGTTTAAACAGGAAGAATAAGTAGAAATAACTCTATCTATGGTGTTGATTTTACAGTGTAAAGTGAAATAAGTCTTTATTTTAAAAAATGGTGGGTGAGAACAGGAGAAAAGAAGGAGAAGGCGAGGATATGGGGGTTGCCAGGAGAAGGAAAAAAGGAAACAGTGTAGGGCGGACAATACAAGGGAATAGTCCTTCCCGGATCCTCAACTGGAGCTGCAGCCAGCATCACACATCTCAACCATAGGTTCATGGATAGTGACTGCCATCAAGAAGGAAAGGGGGAAAGCTGAAGGTTAGAAGACAGATAAAGCTAGGTTGGCTGGTAGGCAGGAAAAAGAGAAGGAAACATTACATTTGTTTTATTTATTTATTTTGTTACATTTGTATACCACCCTCCCCTGGGGCTCAGGGCGGTTTACATGGAACGTAAGGAATTATATATTGAACTCAGTTTTGCCAGTGAACTAGAATATAACAATGGTAACAATAACAGTAGTAACAGAAGATAACAGTTTAACAAACTAGTACTCAAACAGGTCCATGGAGTACATTAAGATACATGGATTCCAGGGAGGGGTGGTTCAGGGGTCCAGTAGGTGTTGTTGATTTTGGCCAACCTCAGCCAAATGCATGGTGGAGGAGCTCCCTTTTGCAGCCCCTGTGGAACTGCTTTAGCTCTGTCAGGGCCCTGATATCCTCCACCACCCCTCACAAGTTCTGGCAGTTCTGTCCTTGTGTATCGTAATTACAACTCCTCTGACATCACAAATAGAAACTCCTGCCACATTTAGAGATAAAACTTCTGCACATTTCTTCGTAATATTTTCTTTTCTATTTATTGCAAGAAAAATAGATATTTGAAGGAAATAGGCTGAACTGTTTAACACAATTGAGGCTGAAATAAAACCTGCATGCTTGAAAAGTCAGTGGAAAAAATGCAATTATTTTTCCGTATCCTTCAGTTGTTTTCTCTTGCTCTACGAGGCCCAGAGCCAACAGGTTGGTATGTTCATAAGGATTCAATCTAATTCTGAGCACAGTGGGGAGTTTACTTGATGGCTCTTTGAACTGAGATTAATAGCTTAGCTAACCCTTTTTGATCCTGCCATTTTGAAATGTTTTTAGGAATAGCCTATTGAACCTATTTCCCTATAAAGGCCTCCCACACCATCATGACTTTCACTTGTTTCCTTTTATGATCAAAAAGGCATGGGTGCTGTTCGGTTTTAAATTCTACTACAATTGTGACAACAAATTATTTCTGTTTGCATTTGTGCTTACCTTTGTCTTGAATACTTCAACAGTTCAAATACGGATAAGTCGATGGAATTATCATGGAATTGTGATAATTATGGAAATGTCTTGTTCATCAAAAGCAAAACATTTAATAGTCATACAATAAATTATCTCTGCCACCTTAAACATCCCAGTAAAAGCATCACAAGTGGTCAGAACCACATGCTATTCATAAATATTCTGAGTTTCCATTTCAGAAAAGAAATAGAAACTCCAAAGTAGTCTTGTCTGACACATATATAATGGGCCACAACTTATAACCGATCTGAGCGGTATGGAAGGGTGGCATAAAAATCTAATAAAAATAAGATAAAATAAAAATGAAACCAACCACTGAGTCTTAATTCATATATTTATTCTTGTTGGAATTGCAATCAGCAAATGCCATTAGGTTCTGCTTTCTCTCCCTCTGCTGATGTGTGGCATGTAGTATGCCTGTGGCTTAGTCACAAGAGGCTTGCAATGTGCTGCTTTTGTACTCTGCTTCAGTAAGGAGACTGAAGCAGATGAATATGATATATATATTGTAAATAATCTTTCCCAGCAAAAATTATCTCTTTTTAAGCCTCAAAGTGCTATGAATCCAGTTCTATGTCTCATCCACAAAGGTAACTCGTAACTGTATACTTTCAAAATGCTGTTACTCTGAAGTTCTATTTCTCTGGTGGGACTCAAGACCGAGCCAAGTCCAAAAGTCCAATCAATTCTTATGATAGTTGATTTTGAATGTGTGTTTGAAAATTAAAGTTATAGCTTGTGGTAGTGCCAGAGCAATCAGATAAGAATGCAGCATATATATGTGACAAATGTGATCTACCTGTTTGTTAAATCTAAAATTATCTGCAACCATAAGCATATAAATAAAAGTGTTAAGGGTTCCTGGGAGGAGTTTGGTGTTAACGTTTACAGGCCAATGAGGTTGTCTGTATGGCTCCTGCCTGTGTTCTTCTCCAGCCTGACTGTCCATTCACAAATTAGCCACCCAATCAGCTAGTATGTCCCATCCCTGGCAGTCTCTTCACATTGTTTCCACTTGGTTGAAGTCTCTGGCTGCTCAGAAGTCTGTCACCAGGTTAGTGAGCTGCCACGGCTGGCTGTGGACTGAAAGTCCCTGGGCTGCTAGCTGCCAACTGCGGAGGTCCAGGGGACCAGAGCTGCTCAGGGCTGTGGGAGGAGGGCTGGCCTGTCCCCCAGCATGTTTTGGGGAAAACAGCCCCCACAACCAGGCTTGCTGGCTGTTTTGCAGTCGGCAGTGGGAGGAGCCCGGTCCCCGCCAATGCTTCCTACCCACCCCCTGCTTCGCAAGAACATCATTAAGCCCTGTCAAATCATTTCTGTGTTGCATGCATTCCCCAAACTAAAGGAAACTCTTCTGGCTTATCATTGCCACCACATTACTAGACTACTATGATGAAGAATGAAATAACTCTCTTACATGTATATCATTGTGTTTAATTACATACACTTGAGGGAACTGGAATTATTACAAGCTTCTTCATTAGTTAACTCTCCTGGGCAAGTAGATTGACATTGTCTTAAATATTGTCTGGTATTTTTCACAAAATCCAAGTTTGACCTTGCCCAAACCATATTTGCTTAAATAGTTATTCTCCCTCCACCCCAACATTCTGTTTTTAATTAACAGAATCTATAGAGAATCCATATTAATACAGGGAACCATGTGTCTTTTTTGATATGTAGACTGATGGGAATCTCAAGAATATGCACATTTCAATTCATGTGAAAACTGATCATTTCATTCTACTCTGGTATTACTTCCATATGCATAAGCTTCCTCAAGCATGCAGGTCCCAACATCATGTTTAATATCCACTTAGTGGATGGAGATTGTGTACAGAAGAAACGTCTGAAAGACTGGTTCATTGGAATTCCAAGAAAAAGTAGTTTTTCATTAAAGTCAGTTGAAAGACTGAAGTTGACTTCAAAGGAATTATAATGAAATTGGTATTCCTTTATGAAGTAAGCTCCCAAAAAGGCTTATAAAATCTCCATTAGGAACTTTCTTACTGTAGGATGAATCCTAGATCAAATGAAGAATCAGTGAAATGGCTATTGCGGTTTCAGGGTTTTTTTTTCTCAGGTGTCAAAATAGTTGCCTTCTTCAAACTCTTCTCTTGAAAACATTGTCTACGTTTTAACTCAGCAATCATACACTGATCAGTGTGAAAGCAAATGCCTGGCACCAATGTTTAAAGTGCTTTAGAAATTACCTCCGTTTAGGAGGTGCCTGTTTTACTGAAGATTTTGACATGTGCTTTAGAAACTTTCTTAAAGGGAAAGCCAGAGAGAATTACTGAAATATTGACAGTTGTAACCAGGGCTCAGATGCAAGTACTGCTCACAGCTTTTGATTTGGCAACATTAGAATGTGCATATGCCCCTCAGCAAGATACAGGTAATTTATTCAGAAGTCATTTGGAAGCAAATGACTAAAACTGAGCCACAGCCCTTCCTTGAGGCAAGGATGTCAGCAGTAGGAGCCAAAATTCTGACATAATTTTACTAATCTTGATTGTCATTTATATGAGCAATGCATATAGGACTGCTTTCAGTCTGCCTTTGTTTGCTCTTGGTTATAACAAAGCCCTATTTGATTGGCTACACAGAGTGCTTCCTAAGAGCCAGTTTGGTGGTAGTGGTTAGGAGTGAGCCAGGTTCGATTCTGCACTCCCCCACATGCAGCCAGCTGGGTGACCTTAGGCTCGCCATGGTGCTGATAAAGCTGTTCTGACCAAGCAGTGATATCAAGGCTCTCTCAGCCTTACCCACCTCACAGGGTGTCTGTTATGGGAAGAGGAAAAGGAAGGCAACTGTTACGCCACTTTGAGACTCCTTCGGGTAAAGAAAAGCGGCAAACTTGTGTATATATATATATACACATATATATGTGTGTATATATATATACACACATACACACACATCTACATATACATATATACATATATACATATATACATATATACATATATACATATATACATATATACATATATACATATATACATATATACATATATACATATATATATGTGTGTGTGTGTGTGTGTGTGTGTGTGTGTGTGTGTGTGATTTTATATAGGCTGCTGATATTGAATAGACTGGTGAGTAACAAACACAGGAGAAGGCCGTGTGAATAATGATCAAATGGAGGGAAAAGATTAAATGAAAAGTTGGGAATGGCTAGATTGGGAAGCTTTCTGGCAGAAATCTGCTTGGGCCATATTTTTCTTTCAGTGTTTAGCATTATAATTTGGATGCTTGTCACTAGCCATGTGTTTCTATTAGCACTGGAGATTTATAGGATCAGGCTTATCTGTCCTCATTGCTCCTCAATATATACGACACAGTTCAAGCTGACATAGTTCACCATAAAATATGCAGTCATGATATTTGATAGCAGATTAAAAGCAAATGAAGTTAAACTATAAAAGCCACATCTCCAGTATCTCTGAATCTTAATACACTCTCGGCTTTACATCCCCTCTGCAAATATTTTGATACGAGACACATTTTTCATTTTGAGTAAGTGCTTTCAGATTTCTTGCTAATTTTTATATTTCTCTATCCCCAGAAGTGCAACATGATCTACGCCACATAGAATGGAACCCTTCTGAAGTGAAAAGCAAGCCTCAGCCAAGGCAAGCTGGTTTCCAAGAACACAAAGAAACTGAAGTTCAAACCAGAGCACCAGAGAGCAAAACGGACTAAACGGGGGGGAAACACAGTGCTCTACCACAGAATAATTATCAGAATGGTTTGTATTTGCCTCATCCTGTCCCAGATGAGTAGTTCATTACTATAATATTTTAAAACAGTTGATGGATATGCCAATAACACAACTAATGTTATAATGAAAAGAGATAATGCATTAAGAAAAAATGTAATGGTGAAATATCAAAGGAAAACAAGACTACTATGTATATTGCTGAAATAGACTCATCTAGGGCTGTTAGGGTTCAACCACAGAGACCTCATCTTGGCAGATCCTGGTCCCCACTGCCACTTAATACAGAACAGGTAAGAAAATGTAGGTTATATACACCCTCATTGACTGGAAGTTATATCATGGCACTGGAGTGAATAGGATTCCACTGAAAGCCTATAATAGCCTCTACCTGGCAAGATCAGGGCCCTGTGGGAACTTAGGTCATTTGAAAAACAGAGCTGTTCTGCCATACTTAGGGTTGAGTCCTAAAATTGAACATCAAAATACTGCTGGCCTTCCTTCTCAAATCTGCCAAAAACAACTGCACTGAAGTACACTTTAAGTGTTTGTTTCTTTGCTTGTTTATTTTGTAGATTTCTAATCTGCTCCTCTCCAAAATTAGTCTGACGGTTGGGTACATCAGTAAAAATACAAATTACAATATATTACATAGAAATCTAAATAAAATTCTAAATATTTGACTAAAAACTAACCATTTGCTCCTACTGTCCTGCTTCTCTATAGACAAAGTATATCAAAGTGCCAGGTAACAGGTTGGAATGTGCATCTGAGATGCCTAGCCTGGTGTGGGGAGCCCATCCAGAGGAAACACCCCCAAAGTGGGGGTAGGCAGGGGTTCGAAATGGATAATTGAGTTGCAGCCTGTCCTCAAACCAAATGCCTGGGGAAGAATACTATTTTGCAGGCCCTCCAGAACTTTGACAGCTCTGTGAGGGGCAACATTTCTGTCAGGCTGGAGCCAGGGCCAAAAAGGCTCTGGCTCTGATCAAGGCCAGACGCATCTCTTTGGGGCCAGGAATTGCCAGCAGGTTAGAATTTGCTGACCTCAGGACTCCTCAGGGGCGTAAACAGAGAGGTGGTCCCTCAGGCACACAGGACCCAGACTCATGGCAACTACATATGGATAGCTATTGTTTTTTATTTGTTTAGCTTGTTAAATTTATCATTGACTGTGTAATAACTCTGTGCAAGGTCTTTCTCCATGAGGTTCAGCCATACTGGACAATACGGACCAACAGGCAAGAGTTGGTGGATGAGGTGAAGGAGGTGGGGACCCTAGGGGGAAGTGACCATGTCCTCATAGAATTCCTTTTGAGATGGGGAGCCAAGGAAGCTTGTAGCCAGACACGGATGTTGGATTTTCGTAGGGCAAACTTTAATAAACTCAGAGACATGATGAGTGTCATACCATGGACGAGAATGCTGGAAGGGAAGGGAGCATGTGAAGGGTGGGTGCTACTCAAACAAGAGCTATTGCATGCTCAATCAATGACTATCCCAGAAAGACGAAAACACTGCAGGAGCCTATTTGGATGAACAGAGAACTTCAAGAGGAACTAAGAAAGAAAAGGAAAATGTTCAGGAAATGGAGGGAAGGACAGAGCTCTAAAGAAGAGTACCTACAGGTTACTAGGCACTGTAGATCAGTCATTAGAAAGGCCAAAGCTGAGAGTGAGCTAAGATTGGCCAGGGAAGCCCACTGTAACAAGAAAAGATTTTTCAGTTATATGAGGAGCAAACATAAAGTAAAGGAGGCAATAGGCCCACTGTTGGGTGCGGATGGACAAACTCTAACGGAGGATGCAGAGAAAGCAGAAAGGCTCAGCGCCTATTTTACATCTGTTTTTTCCCACAGGTCAAAGGGTTTAGGCACATCTAGAGATTGCAGTAGCCAAGAGATAGTGTCTGGGTGGCAGATTGACATGGACAGAGAGGTTGTCGAGAGGCGTTTAGCTGCATTAGATGAGTTCAAATCCCCTGGGCCAGATGAAATGCACCCAAGAGTGCTCAAAGAACTTTTCAGAGAACTTGCAGAATCCTTGTCCATCATCTTCGGGATCTCTTTAAGGACTGTAGATGTCCCGGAGGACTGGAAGAGAGCAAACGTTATTCCCATCTTCAAAAAAGGGAGGAAGGATGACGCGGGAAACTACAGACCAGTGAGTCTGACCTCTGTTTTGGGGGAGATAATGGAGCAGATATTAAAGGGAGAGATCTGCAAACATCTGGAGGACAATTTGGTGATCCAAGGAAGTCAGCATGGATTTGTCTCCAACAGGTCCTGCCAGACCAACCTGGTTTCCTTTTTTGACCAAGTTTGCTGGATCGTGGAAATTCGGTTGATGTTGTTTACTTGGATTTTAGTAAAGCTTTTAATAAGGTTCCCCATGATGTTCTGATGGATAAATTGAAGGACTGCAAACTGGATTTTCAGATAGTTAGGTGGATAGGGAATTGGTTAGAGAACCGCACTCAAAGAGTTGTTGTCAATGGTGTTTCATCAGACTGGAGGGAGGTGAGTAGCGGGGTACCTCAGGGCTCGGGGCTCGGTCCAGTACTTTTTAACATATTTATTAATGATCTAGATGAGGGGGTGGAGGAACTACTCATCAAGTTTGCAGATGACACCAAATTGGACTGGCAAATACTCCAGAAGATAGAGACAGAGTTCAACGAGATCTCAACACAATGGAAAAATGGGCAAATGAGGACAAGATACAATTTAATAAAGATGTGTAAGGTTCTGCATCTGGGTCAGAAAAATGAAAAGCATACCTACTGGATAGGGGATACGCTTCTAGGTAACACTGTGTGAACGAGACCTTGGGGTACTTATGGATTGTAAACTAAACCTGAGCTGGCAGTGTGATGCAGCGGTAAAAAAGGCAAATGCCATTCTGGGCTGTATCAACAGGGGCATCACATCAAAATCACAAGATGTCATAGTCCCATTATATACGGCACTGGTCAGACCATACCTGGAGTACTGTGTGCAGTTCTGGAGGCCTCACTTCAAGAAGGACATAGATAAAATTGAAAGGGTACAGAGGAGAGCAACGAGGATGATCTGGGGCCAAGGGACCAGGCCCTCTGAAAATAGATTGAGGGACTTGGGAATGTTCAGCCTGGAGAAAAGGAGGTTGAGAGGGGACATGATAGCCCTCTTCAAGTATTTGAAAGGTTGTCATTTGGAGGAGGAAGGATGCTGTTCCCATTGGCTGCAGAGGAAAGGACATGCAGTAATGTGTTTAAACCAGTGGTCCCCAACCTTTTTTAGGCTGGGGACCGGCAGGGCAACTGCCCCACCCGCGCATCGCGCATGCACGGCCGCGCCCGCGCATTGCGCATGCGCGGCCAGGCCGCTCATGTGCAATACGCGGGCGCGGCCCTGATTCCCTCTCCACCCCCTCCCGCAGGGGGGGGGCAGGGAGAGGAAACCGTGGCCCGGCGCCGTGGCCTTCGTGGCCTGGCACCGGGCCGCAGCCCGCAGGTTGGGGACCACTGGTTTAAACTACAAGTACAACGATATAGGCTAGATATCAGGAAAAAAAATTCACAGAGTAGTTCAGCAGTGGAATAGGCTGCCTAAGGATGTGGTGAGCTCCCACTCACTCGCAGTCTTCAAGCAAAGGTTGGATACACACTTCTCTTGGATGCTTTAGGATGCTTTGGGCTGATCCTGCGTTGAGCAGAGGGTTGGACTAGATGGCCTGTATGGCCCCTTCCAACTCTATGATTCTATGATTCTATTATTCTATGATCTTTTGACAGAAACAATTTGTTACATAAAAGGAAGTAGGGTTGTTTCAGAATACGGCTAGGAATTCCTATTGAAATTCTGCGTTTAAATTGTTTTCCTGCTTGTTTTTTAATTGATGATGCACAATCATTCACTATGCTACACCAGGGAGTCATCTTCTTCCTAGGCCAGTGCTAGGAGTTTAGCTTAGTCAGTTTCTGATGAAGCTGAAACCTTGACTGAACCAAAGAAAATCAAATAGGATTTGAACTCACACACTGATGATAATCCCTGATTCTCTCATAGAAAACCTTTATTTTTTTTAAAAGGAAAATATTTATGTAAGTCTCTCCCCCAAGTCATTTCCGATCTACAGTCCCAAGCCTTCTTCCTAATATTTGGCTGATTTCCAGCTGCCCTATAAGCAATCTCACCTCCATTAGTTCTTACTCATTCCCAAAGGCAGCCCCCATTCAGGTCCCAACTCAGACAAAGACTCTGCTCCCCCTCCATATACACATGCACATATATTTCCTTTTCATTGCTTTTCTTCATCAAGCTACATTTTGCAGGTAAAGGCATACCACGACAGAGAATGAGGTGGCTGGATGGAGTCACTGAAGCAGTTGGTGAGAACTTAAATGGACTCTGGGGAATGGTAGAGGACAGGAAGGCCTGGAGGATCATTGTCCATGGGGTTGCGATGGGTCGGACATGACTTCACACCTACCAACAACAAAGAGTTTAAAATAAAATCAATATAATGGCCACAGCTTCCAGTCTAGTTCAACATGCCATACTTTCTTCCTAACCCAGAAACAGTCCCTAATTATATTTCTAAAACTAATTTTAAAATTCATATTCTTCTATAGCCATCTAGAGCAGGGGTAGTCAAACTGCGGCCCTCCAGATGTCCATGGACTACAATTCCCAGGAGCCCCTGCCAGCATTTGCTGGCAGGGGGCTCCTGGGAATTGTAGTCTATGGACATCTGGAGGGCCGCAGTTTGACTACCCTTGATCTAGAGGATGCTCCGATAAATTAATACCAGCTTAGGTCACATTGCAATCATACTATTCTAGCAAGCTAAACATTTAAAAAAATGGATGGTGCTTTAATTCAAAGCCTGTCATCATTCTGTCAATGTAAATGCGGCTCACTATCTATTCTTATGTGCAGTTAAGGTTCCTTCTCATTTAGCTTTCAAGCTGTAGATAGCCTGGAAATCGTTTTAATTATTGATGCATGTTTTCCCTCCTGAAATATGAAATCATTGCTTCAGAAGGAACTTTTATTTTTCCACTGTAAGTTTCAGAACTGACTCACAAAATGATTTAATATAATGAGTACGAGTTCCCTTCCATCAAATGCAATTTATCTAATAGAAAAAAATAGCACAAAACAAAAACCTACTAAACCAGGACTGGCAATGAAAACTGAAAAACGTATTTGACATTCTGACCACCCTGCCTCAAGAAGTGAAACTTACATTTACTGTTGGAATGGTTCAGATCCCAACCTTCAGAAGCAATATAAACATCCACAACACCCCATAATCACCACCTTGAGAAGCAGCATTCCTCTATCTTCCATCACGTAAAATATTGTTTCGATAAAATCTGAGACTTCATGGTGCAACTGTTTTTATTAAGCCTACTTCTTAAACAGTAGTCACTCTGATCAAGCAGTTCTGCAGCATACACAAGAACTCTTCTCCTGAACACAAGTTCTGCCAAAGGCTGTGCTGCTGACCCATTAATTACAATGTCATCAAGAACAATTAATTACAATGTCATCAAGAACAATTCTCATTCAGTAGCGGAAGTATACAGTGTTTTTTTCCAAAGAATGGAGCATACCTCACCAGTGCCAACCTCCCACTCATATGTTCATGTCAGAATTCTGCAGATTACTGTGCTGGATAGAATAAATGTTATGTTTGCATAGCAGATATTTTCCCAGTGTCTTAAATGGATTATCCATGATCATCCTTTTACATGATCCCATACATGATCATCTGTATTTTCAGCTATTTTTCAGTTGAATATAGCTGATTGTTCTGAAGACAATAAGATAACTGCTGTGGGTGTTTGCATTCTGCAGTGGAAAGTGTCCAATGCCAAACCATCTATGTAATCTACCTATGTAAAATAGGTAGTCCTTCTATTCTTACAGTCCTTTGTTAAGGTAACTTCGAACATTGGACATGCAACAACTGTTTTAACCTAATCACAGATTAAAAAATGGTCCATTCCGCACAACATAACTGTAGCTGAAGTTTAACAGTTTATAAATGCTACATTTTTAACATTCTGCATGATGTCGTACACAAACCACAACATGCCAACAGCACTCCAGCAACATTCACTTTTTAATAGCGCTTTGGGGAGAATCGTAAAAAATAGATTCCCTCTTTAAAAAGCACTTGACTCCTGAGAACAACCAGCAACAAATCAGCAAAAGACATGTGCATTCTCAAAATAGTGTTCTCATCCCCAAGCTTCTGGGAGATGGGAATGCCTTTTTTTCCTACAAACATTTTCAAGCAACGAACAAGCAAGTACGCTGTTTATTCGACGGAATCATAGAATCATAGAGTTGGAAGGGGCCATACAGGCCATCTAGTCCAACCGCCTGTTCAATGCAGGATCAGCCCTAAGCATCCTAAAGCATCCAAGAAAAGTGTGTATCCAACCTTTGCTTGAAGACTTCCAGTGGGGGGGAACTTCCAGTGTTTTAAACTTTAAACTTCCAAAGTGAGTGTCATAACATCACAGAGTTCCTTGCTCACCGTGTACCCAAATGTTGCCCTGCTTGCACTAAAATGCATTGTATGTTATTATTTTTTTCTAGGATTACATGCATGTCTGCCAGCAGGCTGTATTAATTAGTGTGGATGGAGGAGCTGTGAAAGCTCCCTCAGTGAGCTTTTTTCCATCTCCAATGAATACCTCCCCCCCTGGTTTAGCCTTGTGTAAAAAGCCATTTTTGGAGGGAAATTACAACGAAATACAGTTCCGTTTGAAGCAAAGAAGCAATGAATTAACACATATTCGTTGCCAAGTGTGTTTTCAGAGTTTTTAAAAATAAAATTTAAAGGGAAAGTGGCATTTTGGAGCCACAAGGGTGATCCGGTTGATTGGCTCTCCATTTGATTGATGGGCTGAGGCAGACAGAAGCACCACAAATTTAGAATGCCTTGTTTGCAATTTCTGCAAAACCGGAAACATGTACATTGCCAAAAAAAAAAAATCACTACAGGTGCATGAATATCACACTACAATTTTCACTGCCCAAAATGTCCAAATTCCACTACAAATTGTCACGATTCAGGCTGCTGTGGACATCCAGCAACATTGGCAGATGTGTGGAATGGACCATTGTTTGTTAAAAGCTTGTCATAATCTACTGCATATTCTCCTGAAAACAGAAGAAATTATTCATTTAGAACAATGCATTTAAACTTATTGGGAAGAGTACTATTTTCCCAGTAGTAAATAAAAGTAAATTTTATACAATAAACTATAATATAATTAGCATAAGCTCAATAGTTCATATGACTGTGGTTCAAATCTCAGCTTTCTTTCTGACTTTTCTTGGGGAATTTTAGAACAGGAAATGATTCAAGCAAAGTTAAGTATTTTTAAACCTCACTGATTTCAGAAAACGTATCACAGTACATGGGGTTCAGTGTCTGCTACTGGAGTAACTGTGTTCCCAGATTCAGGTGGGTAGCCATGTTGGTCTGAAGCAGCAGAACAAAGTTTGAATCCAGTGACACCTTTAAGACCAATAAAGTTTAATTCAAAGTGTTCCCAGGAATGAGTTCCCTTAAGGTGCAATTGTGGAAATGTTCTGAATCTTGAGAATGTACAGGGGAAAGTAGACAGAGGCAGAAACACCCCAAATGTCTAGCATTCTTCTTATTAGAAAAAGCAATATTGAAAACTGCTTCACATTCCAAATGGTATATATTAAAGAAGAGAGGCCAAAAACACAACCAATCCGAAAATCAAGGATAGTCTGTCAAATGGGTAATTTCCATAATGTAGGAATTTTATAAAATGTCATATTTAACGCAGGTTTTTCTAAGTAATGTAGTTTAAATTTGTGATTGTTTCCTTTTCACATGATCCCCCCCCCCCTGCCGCCGCCGGGTTGATCTTGTCTGTTAAATGCAATGGAACAAACCCTTCATAATCTGACTGGCTGGATTGAGTTCCTACCAGAACGTATCTGTGCAGTATCTGGAAACTATGTACCTGGGACACTGGCAGTGTCAAAGGGAAAGAAGTTTTGGAACCGCTCACAGCCTGTTTTTACAACAAAGTACATGACTGGCAGGATGTCAGCTGGAAACAGTATGAAGATAACTCTGAAATGTTTGAGCATGTAACAGAGCTGCAGTTTTGCTTGACAGTTTCTGTCTTCACCGTAACTTTATTTTCTGCCAGCTGAGTTAACGATACCCAGTGGTGGGTCCTTCCTGCAGACTCGTCTTTACAGGGGCACACCCTGCACAATTTTCTCATCTTGTACATCCAAACCAAACATTTTGGTATGTGACTTATGCAAAGTATTTTATTATGAAACAAACAGAATGTTTGTGTTGGGAATCCTGTGTTTCTTCAAATCTTTGTGCATTTATAAATGAAAACTGTTTTCATTCTTCTTCCCTATGTGATACGTGGCAGTCTGGGAAAGGTCTAGTGTAATAAAGCACAATCAATGACAGCCTCTGAGATAAGGTGAAAGCACACTTACGCACCTCTGTTGAAGGCCCTGCTTACATTTTCCATTCAGAGAACTATTTCCTTGGATTTGGAGGTCCGTAATTGTATTTTATTCCAGTGGGATTTTTAGAAATGCAGTACAGCCAACTGCAAAGAGGGATCTGAGTTCTGACCATTAGTTTGATTAGTTTACCTGTGTGGCAGTTGGTGTCCTGCAGTTGCTTCACTATGAACATGTTCACATTACCATTCTAAAATGGATGTTGGCCCGATTATTGATAAATTTTATGTAATGTTTTTATGACGTATATAAAACAAATAATAATAGTAGCATTTCTAAAGTCACTGATTAATATTCCCATTGTTAGTGTTAATGTTTATTTAAAAAAAAAACTATTATCTGATTACCACCCCAAATCCCTATAACTCTGTTTTTCTTTCAAATAGTTCTTGTTTACTTTTGTTAGCTAAAAATTAGAGCCTTGTTAAGCAATCAGCATTGGATCATATAAAGATTCTTCCAAAACAGTAACTAGAAACCCCATATATAATTTGTGGTCTCATATAAAAATCAACTGATTGCAATTTTATTAATGATTCCTTCATGGTTACACATGGAACTAATATAACAGCCTTGGTTAAAACCTTGGGCGGTTTCTTAAATAATTTGCTAAAATGTCTCAGATATATTACAGAAAAGCACTTCG
Source organism: Paroedura picta (assembly GCF_049243985.1). Taxonomy (NCBI): domain Eukaryota; kingdom Metazoa; phylum Chordata; class Lepidosauria; order Squamata; family Gekkonidae; genus Paroedura; species Paroedura picta. Next base: position 80,261,951 of record NC_135374.1, on the reverse strand, counting down.
AAGATGATGTCAGTAACTATTTCCAGTCACTCCTGTCCAACAAGTTACCAAAAAAAATCAGTTCCATTCTTGTTCACTAGTCTGTGGAAGAGGTCTGTTAGGGGTAGGATAACTTTCTGTATATAGCCCCCATGGCATGGCCTATGCATCCCACCTTGGACCCAGTGGGGCTACCCAGTAGGAAGCACCCCATCTCACGTTGATACCACCTGGAATGAGTAGAATGATTGAGCATGCTTCCTGCTGTGTTGTAACATGGTGACAGAATGCTGAAAGAGCTAAAGATAAGTGTGTAGGGCAGAGTCTGCATTTACTTTGTTTATTCCATTGTCAATCCTGTTGAATTCAGATCGCTTTGAACTCGGATCTTCCTCCCCCCCCCCCCATTGAAACAGGAAAGTGTTCTGCATGTGGTTAGGGTAGTTCAGAACAGGGGGGAGCCAAGCCTCTTTCTTTGTTTTCTTGAAGGGTGGGGGGAGAGGAGCAAAGCAGGGAGCCTCTTTCTTTTCTTGGAGGGGGGGTGGGTGGGAGAGGATCAAAAAAGGCAGAGAAGGGAGAAAAAGGACCAACAGAAGTTGCGAGAAATTAAGGGCTTCTTCTTTAAGGCAAGTTTGTCACATGACCAGGTGTGGCCAATCACAGGTCCTCTACCACGGAGGAGAGCCCAGATTCAAAACAGCCTTTAAATATTGAGGGTTAAATGCACTCTAAGATTCGCACAATAAAGCTAGGGTCACTCTGGATCAATTCTTCTTGTTGCAGAAGGAAATTTCAAATCGCCCCAAATCCAAACAGAAATCACATTCTGTGTAGAGGGCAGGGACTGAATCGATTTGGGGTTGGAATAAAAGCTCCGTGCAGTTTACACCTAGGTTCATTGTTCAGTGGAAAGTAGAGAAGTTAGCACGGAAATCTGAGAATATGGAAAAGAGAAGAAAAAGAGGAGAAATATTAGATGCCCCCACAAGTCTTTGCATGCTCCCCACTGTACAACTCGGTCTGGTCCATCAGCTGATACCACACAATTGGGATGGGCCTATTGACTGGTATGATGCAACTGGACCATAGTTTTTCCGGGTGAAGGTTGTCGGGAGGAGAGACAGCTGAAAACAAGAAGGCAGAAAAAGTTAGGTTGGTTTGTGGGTGTGAAAGACAAGGAAGCAGAGAGAAAGGAAACATTGTGAGGATTTCAGAGAAAGGAAAGAAATGGTGAAAGAAAATAAATAAGCCCTTGTCAGTCCACAACCTGTAATTACAAAAGTATTCCCACAAGTCTTTGCAGGCTCCCCACTGAGCAACTGGGTCTGGCCTATAAATTGTTGAATATTATGATGCAACTGGGCCACAATTTTTTCAGGTAGAGGTTGTCAGGAGGACATTTTTTTCCTTTCATGTTAATACTGAAATGGTTAAACTCTGAGGACCCCAGTCTGCCTTAAACCATTTTTGTGATACATACTAATTGATTCATTCAACATATTTGTTTCTTCGTTTTTTTTAAAGAGCCATTATTCGGATCCAAAGTGTTCCCCCCCCCCAAGAGACAACAGCTGAGAATTCAATCTTTTTGTGAGGTGTGTGTACTTCGTGTATGAGCCAGAAATTCATTAGAAAGGGATGCAAGATTTTTGTAGTACTTTATAACATCTAGAATCTCATGCTGAACATGCTGAACTGTAGTTTTAAGACTGAGTTGGAAGTCACGTGTCAAAGAAAGGATATTGTTTATTGTATGAGACTGTATGAATCAAATAATGATCTGCTTGTATAATTAGGCTTTACTCTCAAGAAGAAGAAGAAGAAGAAGAAGAAGAAGAAGAAGAAGAAGAAGAAGAAGGAGTTGGTTCTTATATGCCACTTTTCTCTACCTGAAGGAGTCTCAAAGTGGCTTACAGTTGCCTTCCCTTTCTCTCCCCACCACAGACACCCTATGAGATGAGTAAGGCTGAGAGCCCCCTGAAATCACTGCTCAGTCAGAACAGCTTTATCAGCACCCAATGTCACCCAGCTGGCTCTATGTAGGGGAGTGCAGAATCGAACCTGGCTCGCCAGATTAGAAGTCCATACTCCTAACCACTACACCAAACTGACAAGGTGTATATTGGAAAAGAAAATTGTGAAGAGCACTGCAATAAAGAGACTAAAGTGTAAACCCAGATGAATGAAGCTTTATTGGCCAAGAACATTTGTTGTTTTCAGAAAGAACTTTAATGTAAATGAAATTTTTGGTGTGTGTATGTGTATAGAATTAAAGACACTTCCAGCATAGGTCACTACATTGAAGAGACATTGAATGAACATTGTACGAGAACTGAGATTACCAACATCTGAATGTGGTATGTTGAAGAACAGCTCCACTGACACTACTTTGTCCTGTCTCTGAGGTGTCTAGGTACCAAACTAACATGGTTTCCAGTTTCTTTATCATACCACATAATCACTTCAACTGCATTGTTTTAAGGGCTACAGTGCCCACTGTTAGCCATAGGATGCAAATCCTGCTACTTAATCCACACACCAGAAACCCTCTGTGTGTTTGTATGCTTTGGATCCAATATGTAAGATTGTAGACTTCACTTTCTTTCTAAAGTTGTTGGTCATTACTCCCATGTACTTCTCCACATTTTGATGGTAGCTACACTTTACACTTTCCCCCTTGTATTCCACTATTGCACCATCTCAGTCCTGCTTTTCTAATTTTGTACGTGTGATGTTTTCATTTTGTGTGCTAGTTTGTTAGTTGTTTTAAATTTTTCTTAATAAAAGCCAGATACATTTTTTGGTTCATTGAGAGTTTCTAAAGGAATATTCCTGGTATAAAAAGGTAAAGGTAAAGATATCCCCTGTGCAAGCACTGAGTCATGTCTGACCCTTGGGGTGACGCCTTCCAGCGTTTTCATGGCAGACTCAATACGGGGTGGTTTGCCAGTGCCTTCCCCAGTCATTACCGTTTACCCCCCAGCAAGCTGGGTACTCATTTTACCGACCTTGGAAGGATGGAAGGCTGAGTCAACCTTGACCCGGCTGCTGGGATCAAACTCCCAGCCTCATGGGCAAAGCTTTCAGACTGCATATCTGCTGCCTTACCACTCTGCGCCACAAGAGGCTGTTATTCCTGGTATACACTGGTAGAAATCCTATTAGTACCCCTCTCACATCACTAAATTCCCCAAATCAATTATTTAATATTTCATTTGGGTAACAAATGCCACCAATTGGTCTTTGTAGGAATTAGCTTCCTGCTTCCCTTCCCTGCATTGCCATTCAAAGGCCCTACCTCATGTCTACATCTCTTGCTACCTAGCACCTTGTTACCACAGAGACAATTTACTGAACTTGTGCACCTCTGTGGGATTAGCAGTCTCCCAGATGATCTCCCCCTTCTCCTGATGCCCATTTAAAATAGCATACTTGAACGGTGAAGGTCTAGGTGGTATAGAGAACAACTACCAGCATTCAAAAATATACAGCATTTAAAAAAAAATAAAATTTCCACATGTGTATTTCAGCAAAGCAACAGTTTGCCGGTCATTCTGTGGGTCAAAGAAACCTTTTCTGTTATCTTTGTAAAGATATCTTCAACAATCTTTAACTTTTCAACTCTCTTCCCCTCTAGGTGTAAGCTTCTAGCTGGAGGTGTGAAATGGCTATTTTATTGTTTCCAGCAGGGAGTTTTAGCATTTCTAAAGCATAATTGGACAAGGATGGAGAGCAATCAACTTGACTTCCCCCTCCTGTCAATTTTCTACTAAAGGAAAGAGATACTTTTAAAACTAAAGGAGAAGGCTTTGTACAGTCAAAACCTCTGATGTAAAATACATTTCTCCACAGGGTATAACAAAGGAAAATGGTATGACATCAGCAGAAAACAATGAAATTACAACAGGGTAATACACGCAGCATACTGATTATATATTCTATATACAGGGGTTTAATCTACAGCCCCTTTCCCTTTATAAAGCACTTTATTGAATGGAAAAGTTCTCCTGAACAACCCCATTTAACACCATTTGAGAAATGGCAAGCATGTGAGGAATGAACTTCTCAACTATCAACTGTTATATTTTGGACTAAAGGTAACTTTTTCTCAGCTACAGGGTATTTTGGAATATTCACTTCCATTGTCATACTAAGATTTGAAAAGATTCTATATGGTCTCTGCTAGATCTCTTAACAATTTCTGAGGACAGATCAGTGGAAATATAGGTAGAGAGATATTGGCTCTTCAATTTCTATATCTTTGCACAAAATATTTCTTAGATACATCTCTATAGCTCCTGTTATTTACAAAAACCCAAACAAATAACATCAAACAAATGAGGTTTTGTGGAAAATAGTGTTGGAAATAATTCATGATACTAAACAGATGTATTGCCATGTTTCCTTAAGCTATCCTTATCCATTGTTATTCTTCTATATATTTGTGAAACAGCCTAGGGGGTGGGACGTGTCCAGCTGTCCAAGTTAGAATAGGGCCAATCAGGGTGCAGCCAGCTTTGCCCTGATCAGCCCTGTCCCTGCAGCTCCTGCCCTCCGTCCCTGGACTCTTTGTTCTCAGATGCCTCAGTGCCTGGAGCCAGAAGCAGGTAAGGGGAGAGGGCCCTGGGCAAAGGATCATGGTGGAAGGCCTGCTAACGAGGGCCTCCCGGCCTGCTGACTGCCTGCTAAGGAGCTCTTTCTTGGCCCTGCTAATGAGCTGCCCAGCCCCCACCCCACTTGATCTGGCTGGGAGCTGCGGCCCAAAGCCACCTTAAGTTGCCTGACCAGGGGCAAGGGGAGGGGACCTTTCAAGGTACGGGCTTTGAAGCTAGTATATGTATAATTCTATCATGCACTGAAAAAAATATTTTTGAGGACTCTCTTCTCATTTCCATATCTGAAGACAGTTTCTTGGAAAATTCCACAAGTAACAAAATTGGCTTATGACTTCTTGAAGTGAACTAACTTCCCTGAAACCAGAATATGTAAAGGACTAATATTTCAAAATCTTGGACCATGAATCAGATTGATGGAACCAACATCTGGGCCTTGATTAGTAGAACACCCATGTAGGGGGAAAAAACTCCTGACTAACTGGCACCGGTGCCTGGATGTCTTTTGTATCATGAATACCAGAGGTCCTCTCTAGTGATTTCTGCCCTCATACACTGTTCTGTAAAAAAACAACAAAATACCATATAAAATCTATTTAATATAGTTTGGTATTTGGATGCAAAGCTGAAATCTCAGTCTTGGGGCCAAAGTATCTGTTGTGCTTTTCATGGTTGTTGTTTTTTTTAAAATCTAAGATTGAAGGGGCACTAGAATAATGGGGAAATGTGCAGTCTCCAAGGACATAGGCATACCAAGGGCAGAGAGGTACGGAATGGTTCATTCCACATGCTGAGAAGGTACTAAACATTACCTCCATCCCTTCCATACTCATAAACTTCCCAATAACTTCAGAGGAGTCACTTGATGCAACATGAGCAGTCTGCTGCAATCGCCTTAGAATGCAGCGTACACCTGCTTCATCTCCATAGTTCACAGTTCCTGTAAAGCACATCCTGGGGATTAATAGCAGCAGCAGCCACTTACAAGCCAGCCAGGAAAATGTGCACCACAGCATAAAGCCTCATTTCCTCAGCCACCGCTGATGGAGTTTTTCCCCACCCTCATGCCCAGAGAAAGCTGGGAATCATAGTCCAACTCCTTGGGGACCAGATGGTTGCAGTAGAAGGGGCAAAGTGAAAAGGTCCAATTCTACCACTGGAAAATTTGGTGTGGACCCAATCCAATGGAGGCATTTGGCAGAGGCTCAGATATTATTGTATAAAAAGACCATTTTCACTGTCTGCATTTTTCTCCATTATTATTCATTTCATTTCATGTTTATTACTGAAAATAATTTTGTCACATAGAAGAGGGGGGTGTTAGAAATGATCTGCTCAGGTGTCAAATACACAAGGCATGTCAGTGGTTTTAGACAAGAAATAAAAATAATTCACAAAAATGCTATCTCCATCTAATAAGCAAGGCATTAAGGAAAGACACCAGAGATTTATGTAATAAGCAGGTAGCAATTCTCTATAAACCAGGCTTCCTCAACCAGAGTTTCATGAGTTAGTTTTTAAATATAGTTTTAAAATTTGCCAGACATTTATTGGATGACCTGCGCCTTCCTCCCAAAATGGCCAATGATGGGCCTGGAGGAGGTGGGAAGTAGAGGGGCCCCAGGTGGGCATGTACAAAGCTATGCTTCCCAACCGTATTCTGCATGACTGCACTACTTCTGAAGAATGTTTCATGGGGTTCTCAATGGTAAAACAGTTGAGAACACTGGTATAAACTATTTTTAAAACTGTCTGTATAAAGCTGCTGTACATTCTACAGGAAAACTGACTATACAAAATATGCACTTGGTCCTAAGAATTCATGTGCCACTCATCATTTTAAGGATAACTGGACCTTTCTTTCACTCTTATCTAAATGACATGGGTATAGAACGTTCATTTGTTGCTGTCACTCATTCGGTGAGCATCACCAAGTATCTAAGAGCAACTATGGAAATTGCAGCAATCACTAATGCAACATGTAATTCCATTCTTAGACGTTTGTTTTTCTGAAAGCACCTTGAAATTCTCAAACTATGTAGGAAGTAATGATAGCTTTTCTGACACCTTTTTCATGTTTTCAACATGAATTCAAGAAAAGAATGTATGCCGTAAAGGTCTTCTGATTCTGATTTTGAAAAGAGAAGCTACTCAAAGAGCTTGCTAGCTTAAAGAGGGTGCAAAGTTGGGTATAACAAAGGAGCAAAAAGCCAGTTTTCCTAACAGAACAGATAGTAACAATATCAGCTATAAAAAGTTATCTGAATGCTTAAAACAAAGCTAAATGTAAGAGTATAAAATAAATCTAAAAATGCTGAAGCTGACTGAAGTCTGATTTTTTTTTTCTGTTAGTTGGCTGTCTGACAGAAATTTGTGTCCCTTTTGTAAAATATGGAAAGAAAAAGAAGAAAATAGTCTGTACAAATAATTTTGCCTTTCAAACATCAAAACCGCCTGTTGAACTTACTTTAAGTGGAAGAGTATATTAAATAATGTCATGTCACATGTGCTTTTTTAGCACAACTGGTGAGAAAAGAGGAGGAAATCTGGACCTGTTATTTTCAGTTGCAAATGTATACGTTCTACAACATGAAGTTCTGTCAGGGTTTTTAAAAAGGTCTTTTATGAGAATTTTTTTTTGTCATTCCAGACATCTCCATTGGTAGACAGCAATGGAAAGTCATAGCATGCATTCATGTAATATTCCAGTGTTTCCCTTCTATGTATAAGAAATAATATTTTGGAACACCAAAGGGCATATGTCATAAACTTAGTTTTATATCAATATAAAAGTCATATTTAATAGTACTACTCAAAATTCTCTGGTAGAGAACTCAGCACACAAACAATTATACAGAGAAGTTGAATCACTTAACTGGTTTGTGTAGACATGTCCAATAACATCAGTCCTGCTTGTATGAACTGGTCTTTTGGCATAAATCCAGTTGCATAAGGCCTTGAATACCCATGAAGCACAATGAGGTAGAAATCCAGATGTTTGAATGGTCTGTATCATTTCATGCCCACAGATCTCATATAAATAATGTAGAGAGATATTTTCTTATGACAATGATGTTAGTCATTCAGTCATATCTGACTCTTGGCAGTCCTATGGTTCAACGGTTGCAACGTCTTTCAATTTTGCACCACTTCTTTTAGTTGTATAGTGCTCTGGTAAGTGTTTATTTTGATCATGTCTAACCATCATGTTCTTTGTCAGCCTGGTTTTCTTTTACCACTGACCAATCCAAACATAATTGCTTTCTCCAATGAGTTGCACCACAGGGTACAGACAAAATAAGTGAACCCAAGTTTTGTGATTTTGCCTTTCAGTGATATATCGGGCTTTATGTTTGTTGCTTTAGCTGTCCATGGAATCCTATTTTCTTAAGATGCAAGCAGTTGTAAAGAGTATTATTTATCCTACCATTTGGGAATAGAATTGACAGAATGAGTACAACCAGCTGTGTCCTCCTTTTTATCAGTATTGTTAAATATGCTGAATTTAATATGTTCTGAAAAAAATAAATGCTGATGCATTGAAACAAAAGCCTGTTTTAAACCAAGGCAACAAATGTTATGTGTTTAGCTGACTATTCAAGTACAGAGAAAACTATAGTAACAAACTTTACACATTCAATGCCCTGAATTTGCATTTCCTGCATCAGTCTCTGGAGTATAAAATTGAATCTGCAGGACCTCCTATCGTATTATTAATAATGAAATCCTTTACAGTGGTGCCCAACCTTTTTATCACCGGGGACCGGTCAACGCTTGACAATTTTACTGAGGCCCGGAGGGGCGTAGTCTTTTGCCAAGGGACATCGCCGCTTGAGCCCCTGCTCCACTTGCTTTCCCACCAGCGCCCCTGACTTACCGCCACCCGCTGGGGGGAGCTGCCAGCAGCAGCCGCGCAGTGCCACACTGAGGGGGAGACCCAGCCATGGCGGCCACTGGAAAGCACCAAAGGTGAACTGGCGGCAAAGTGGCAGGGCAGCCCACAAGGGAGCAGCTGGGGAGGAGGACGAGGAGGAGCCGCAGCCCGGTACTGACTGATCTATGGACCGGTACTGGTCTCCAGACCGGGGGTTCAGGAACACTGCTTTATAACACAGAATTGACCCAAAAGATAAAAGCTGGGAATAAATCTCATATGAACTCTCTGGCTGTTCTTACTAATATAAATATATGGCCCGGTGAACAAGCTGAAGTGACTAGACTCATGTCATGGAGTAAAATCAAACTCACTAAACTTATTCTGTTTTGTACAAATAGGATGTGCCTCAGTCTTTCTCATCACAGACTGGAATTCTGGCCTTGGAATACCAGCAATTCACTAGGAGGAATGTCTCACAGTTGTATGGAGCAAGCAACATATGGGGAGGTGATAGCCTTTGATCTCGGTTAACAGAATTTTGGTTTCTCTCTGTAAAGTATGCTGAATTCTAGGGGATTGACTGGCTGGTTTGACAAAGGATTATCATTGGCTATATTTGGTTGTGACACAGTCTACTGATGTAACAAAATTGATATTTCCTATATATTCCCTGTCATGTAAGAAGATCATAGTCTGACGAAGAGTGCTTGCACTCAAAAGCTCATGGCCTGAATAAATCTTTGTTGGTCTTAAAGATGCTACTGGACTCTGATTTTATTGGAATTCTATATCACAGGGGCTCATGGGAATTGTAGTCCATGAACATCTGGAAGACCACAGGTTGACTACCCCTGCCCTACAGGATTGGAGCTTCATATAAGCATGTCTTCTAACCTTGCCATTTATCTCCCTTCCTGTCCTGGCTATTCTGGTTTTTAAAATGTATTGGGTATACATAATGGATTTTTAGTGAATTCTAAAGAAGGAGATGCCGAATTAATAACAACACTTACTCCACTCACCGACCTCATAGCTCATTGCACTTAATAATACTTTTTAATAAGAGGGTTGCCAGACCCCCAGCAGGTTCAAAGGATCTCTGACCTACTACTTATATCCCCCTTCCATTAGGAATAGGGATTGGAGAAAAACAATTAAAATTGTCATTTCCAGTAAAAAACTGAACGTGACTTCCAAGCTCTTTAGGAATTGTTGAAAACTTTATGGTAAAACCTGGAAGTGATTTCAGTCTTCTCTAGGAATTTTCAAAACTTTTATGGTGATACCACAAAGTTTCACCCAATTCCTAAAGAAGTGACATCATGCTGCTGCTGACCCCCCCCCCCCCGTTTCCCTCTGATTGCCAGGCCTGCCAAACCTATTTTATAGAGGCTCTGCATTAGCAATAGAAGCATAATTTATCCCCATGTTTCTCCTATAATAAGAGCACTCTCAATACATTTTGTTTGATAAGAAATAACTTGTTTCAGAGAAATCAGTTAGAAGACCTGAATGTAAAAACATGCAGCATTTACATTTGAATCATTTTTTTTCTAAACCCATCATTTTTTTCCTAAACCCACAAGCTGTTCCTGCATTCTTTCCCTCAAGCAGTATTTTTCAATCTGCATACTCTAAATGTATGATTATTTTGGGAAGGCCTGTAGCTCACCAGTTTTAGTACCTCTTTGAGTCCCATGCTAATCCTATGGTGACTCCTACCAAAGTTAAGTTGCAGTTGAATGTTTGTGACTTAGGTCTTTCTTTGGGGATCCTTTACAAACCACTAAAACAGCTCACCTTATCTGAGCAAGACATTATCTGAAAGGGTATTCAGAATGTTCAGAAATTCTTTCCCAGTCTTATTGCAATGTTGGCAGGCAAGGAGAAGTTTGAGGTTCTCAGTAGTAGCCTACCTCAGAAATCACACCAGCAAGTACTTTCCTCATAGTTAAACTGCTCAGACATGCTCAAGCCTGATCTAGCCACAAAATTACAAAATGGGATGCACACAGAAATGACTTTTGATGTTTTCCAATATGTTGTACATTTCTTGTTTTCCAAGTGTCCAAAGGCTCAGTTGTAATTCCCCACCAATTCATTTTTAAAGTAATTTAATAACACCAGTCCCAGAATTTATCCTTGGGGTAGCCCCACAGCTTATTTTTTTCCATTGCAAGAATTTTCCAACAGTCTGCTTCCTGTTCATAAAAGGACCCTCTTATCCCATGGGTCCTAAGCATATTCAGGAGCCTTTTTTGAAGGACATTTTGAAAGGCTAGGTGTAAAATGTCAATAATTTTGTTCCCTCATTTAGAAAATGTTGGTCACATCAGTATTCTTGAAATATATATCTGCCCATATAAAATCAAGGACTGTTCTGCTGTTCTCTGTGATACTTACACATATGTGGCTTTGGGAATATTAAACTGAAAGATGTTCTTCCAAGCTTCAGCACCAAGTCTGGCAGCAGACCTTTTTAAAATGACTTAGCTTTTAAGCTAGAAACTGGCAGTTCTTCAGTCTCTACCCTAGCTTATGTGAAATTACAACTGAGCTAAATGTACAACTGGACTTATATCAGACAATATTGACAATTACACAGAAGATTGTTCTATTTTACTCAGTGGAATTTATTTCTGTCCAAAGCCTTGTGGAAATACAGGCTATGTGATCAATGTGAGTTTAATTCCTTAAGCAATGCATTTTTTTAGCCAAGGCCTTATGTGTGGCCTCCATTCCCATTAGATACCTTTGTGAATGAAGAAGCCACATTGTGCTAGGCCAGCAACCTCCAGCAATACCATATTTCAATCCCATATGAGGAGGAGGAGAGGAGGAGGAGGAGGAGAATTGGTTCTTATATGCTGCTTTTCTCTACCTGAAGGAGTCTCAGAGTGGCTTACATTTGCTTTCCCTTTCCTCTTCCCACAACAGACACCCTCTGAGGTAGATGAGGCTGAGAGAGCCCTGATATTACTACTCAATAATCAGAATAGCTTTATCAGTGCTGTGGCAAGCCCAAGGTCACCCAGCTGGTTGCATGTAGAGGAGCGGGAAATCAAACCTGGTTTGCCAGATCAGAAGTCTGCACTCCTAACCACTACACCAAGGTGTCTCTCAGGCAAGAGCAGGCTAGAAAGCAGTTCTGCATCATACTTTGTATTTTACTAAGTTTTTTAATTTACAAAATATATATCTCACCTTTCTATCATTCCAAGGGCTGCCAAGGCTGCTAACAATTTAAAACATACAAGATGAAATTACATTATAAAACCATTTAAATAACTCCCTCTGCCAAATATACATCGTTAAAATATTTTTAAAAGAGTTAAAATATTTATACAACATTATAACTATGATTAGGAAGGAGGGATCATTGAAAGAACGCCAAACAAAACAAAAAAGTTTTCCCCCACTATGAAAACAAAAGGGGACAGATGAAGAAGATTAGGTTTTTATACCCCAAAGTGGCTTACAATTGTCTTTCTTTCTCCCCTTAACAGTCACCTTGTGAGGCAGGTCAAGATGATAGAACTATGAAAGAACAGTTCATGGCCCAAAGTCACCCAACAGGTTTCATGTGAAGGAGGACTAAGGAATTAATCCAGGGCAGTGTCTGCATTTACTTTGTTTATTCCATTGTCAATCCTGTTGAATTCAAATCGCTTTGAACTCGGGTCTTCCTCTCCCCCCCCCTCCCGATTGAAACAGGAAAGCACATGGTTAGGGAGGCTCAGAAGAGGGGGGGCAACTGGAGACTCTTTCTTTGTTTTCTTGAAGGGGGGGAGAGGATCAAAGAAGTCAGAGGAGGGAGGAAAAAATCCTTTCTTTTCTTGAAGGTGGGGGGGGACGAAGAAGGCACAAAAAAAAAATCCAAGGCCAACAGAAGTTGAGAGAAATTAGGGGCTTCTCCTTGAAGGCTTCTCCTTGTCACATGACCACCTGTAGCCAACCACGGGTCCTCTACCACGGAGGAGAGCCCAGATTCAAAACAATGCGATTTTCTGAATATATTCAGGATTATTAGCAGTCTGAGATATCCCACAATAAAGGTAGGGTCACTCTGGATCAATCCTTCTTGCTGCAGAAGGAAAATTTAAATCACCCCAAATCCAAACGAAATTGCATTCTGTGTAGAGGGCAGGGACTGAATCGACCTGGGGTTGGAATAAAAGCTCTGTGCAGTTTACACCAAGTTCTCCAGATTGGAGTCTGCTACTGATTCTTTCCGCAGGCAGAATTACAGAGCATTGGTGTCATAACCAAGAATGCTCTTTCCCAAATTGCTCCCCACATGATCTCACAAGGCAGGGGCACCCAAAGATAACCATCATAGTTGAGTGGGTTTATAAAGAAATAGTTTGTCCTTCATGTATGTTTGTCCCAAACCATATAGGGCTCTAGAGTGCAAGAAAAGCACCCTGAACTGTGCCTGGAAACTCATTGGAATCCAGTGTAGTAGGCCAGAACTGAACTGATATGGTCCATATGACCTACTTCAAACAACAAACTGCAATGGTCTGTGCCAAACAAACACTTCTCAAGGGCAGATCTATGTAGTGTGTACTAGTAAAACTGAAACCAGAGTTACAGAGTTACACCACATTAGCCAGATATTTTCTGCCCAGGAAAAGATTGTAGCTGGCTAACCAGTCAAAAGCATTCTTGTCACAGCTGCCACCTGCTTATCCAAATTTTAGCAGTTTTCTCACTGTTTGTAGGAGTGATGTGTTCTGGATCAGAATCAATCATTGGCTGACAGTCTAGATAGCTTACCTTGCCTGTAAAATTGTCTGTTTTGCTAAGATTCCAATTCTGAATCACCTGAGGACTTTTTGGAATAATATCTTCGAACAGCAAAATAGATAAAGAACTGCTAACTGGCAGTTCATCTAATAACTATCTGTGTACCTTTCTGAAGATTAGAAGAATCTCAATTAAACATGACCAAATATAATCCACGCTTATCTCATTTTGTGTTCTGGGATGCCCTTAGGCTCCTTGGAAACTCTACACACGTTCCTTAATAAGAAGATCAGTAAGAACAGACAGGCTTCACTGAAGTATGGCTTGCCCACTACTCCTTATGAAATTTGCAGCTGCAGTATTCCAGAATACAGGGAGCCAACAGGGAGGTCAAAGAAGTAGTTATTGCTTTACAAAGTGTGCACTCTGGAATATATCCCATAATTCTCCGAAAGTCAGAGATGATTTTAAGTACCATTGCATCAGCTAGCTCAGGACCCTCTGAACTGTGTAAAGTGTCCCATCACTTGCTTACACCTAAATTTGAATCTATACGGAACTGGGAACTGACGATAAGCCGCAACACCTTTGGGGATAAAACAACCAGGTGGCACCTGGTTAGATTATGGACCTTTCTGGCCCACTTACTATGGATATTGACAGGATACTGGAGTAAATGAAGGCTGCCGCATATGCACTGGACCCTTTCCCTTCCTGAGTGCTAAAATCATGTAAAAAGCACATAAATAGCCCCTTTTCATAAATCAGTCACTAATCCAGGGCACTTTGGGGAAAATACCCAAGCAGGTGGTCATCCATCCACAACATTTTAAAAAACCCATCCCTATACAATCTTGATGTCCTTCCTGACCAACTTTCTGGGCTGGAATAGGAAAACACATCTGAGTTCAGGCAGGTAATTAAATACATCCCAAGTTCAAAGCACAGGTATCCAATAGTCCAAGTGTAAAAACCAGAAGGGTAAATCCAAAAAGGCACAAGCCACATAACAGTCCAGAAGGTCAGACTCACAGAGGACCAGAACAAGGCAAGAACCAGTGGCAGCCACCCAAAGGTTGTTGAAGAGTTGTTTTGATGCTGATTCATCCTTTTTATGGCTGCTTTTATCAGAAAAATCCTGTTGAGTCGTCCAGGAATGAATGCATCTCATCAATAGCTACACAGCCTGAGATTGTTCAGTACTAAACATGGATGGACACAAACTGAACTACAAAGCAAAATTCATGATGAATTTCGACCTGATTGTGGTTTGGGAACCAAAGCCTATGATGAGTCTACTGTCATAGATTTCCACAAACTTTTAAGGGAGTTTGAGGGGTTTGTGCTTGATCCTGGTCTGAGGAGAAATCAGGAAATTAAACGGACCTTGAGTCTATTTAAATCCCTGCTTTCTGCTCCAGCAGAAAGCTGCAAAAATAGCTGAGTGACTGCTGCTTGGCTGTTTTGGAATTAATTTATTATTTATTATTTTACTTTATTATTGTACTTTTAGCTCACTGAAGTTTAACTTACTTGTGCTGTCCTTTTAAGGTCTAAACTGGTCCACATGACTCAAGTGTTTAAAGTGCTTTCTTTGGCAGTTAGCCTCTGAGACTTGCTGCCCAAGAAAGCTCCTTTAAACAGCTGAGAGGCACAGAGCAAACTGCTCTACACCTCTGCTGTTTAGAGGGGCTTCCTTTGGCAGCCACTGAAGCTAAACTCAGCTGTTTGGTTTAAATGGCTTAAGTGGTGGGGAGCAGAAAGCAGGGGTCACAAACCCATACTAACTAATTTGGTTTATGAACCAACCTCCCAGTTCATATAGCTTTGTGGTTCGATTTGTAGTTCAGTCACAAACTATGAACTGCAAAAATATAGCTAATGACCATCTGAACTGCCAACCACATGCTATGACACTGTTCCTGAGTCTCTGGCTCTGCTTTCTCTGGCATTCCAAGGGTTCTGGCTATAGGACATCTTCTTCTGCTTCCATTCCTGGGTTGTGGATCTGGGGGTGAGGCACACTGGCTTCAGCCTGAGAGTATTCTGCACCTGGCAAAGTCTCTTCCTTGCCAGTAGCATCCATGGGAGGGAAGCTGCATTCTTTTACCTCCTCATCAACTGGGGGACATATACAGGCAGACCAGCGACAGTACTGTTTTGCAGTCGTTCCTAATACTAAATGGAGAGTAGAGTTCAAAATGTAGTGCCAGGGAATGCTATTCAGTCCATTAAACTTTGACCTGTGGAGTCCTGCAAGGCCCAATCTTGTCCACTATGCTCTTTAAAATCTACATAAAACTGCTTGGTGAAATCAACTGGACATTTGTTGTCACTAATATTCAGATGACACTCAGATATATATTCAGCCCAGAAATATCCCTAATGTTTGCAGGAAAAGCCAACTGAATTCTACAGCAACACTAGGAAGAAACAGTTAAACTCCCTTCAAATAGTCATGACAAGCAGTTGATCCAGTCATTTTAAGCATCCCTATTTCATACAATGTACATCGAATCAAGTCAGAAAGTGGTTCATAGTTACTGAGAGAACAAGGAAGGCATTGTTTTTCAAAGGATTTTTCTGAAAACCTATTTGATGTTAAGAAAAGGAGAAGCTCCCTAAACCAAAAGGCACAATGAACACTGGCATCTATATCTTCTCTATGTATAGATGGGCCACTGTTTATTTATTGTTTAGCTGCTATTCTAATTTCAGTTCTCTGCAATTTAAAATATTCCATTTCTCTAGACATTTTTCATATGTCAGAAATGGGAGGATTTAAACTTCAAAGGTAAAAATAAACCAAGACTGTAGCCAGAACAGCCCAAGGGATGATTTTAGTTCACAGAAAAATAAACTGTGATTTAACAACCTTGCCTGATCTTGTGTGAAAGAGCTGCAGTGCTCAGCTGTGTCTCGGCAACATGCCGCCTTATAATTATGCATGAGAACACTGCACATTTCTCCTTACTCCATGCAGCATTAATACCTCCTTGGAAATGTTTGGATTATCCACTATATTAAGTGTTCATTTTAGAGGATAAAGCACTAAAATTCACTACTGATGTAGCTCAATATTATATGTGCCAGATACCTTGACAATGCAATCCCAAACAAAGTTGCATGCTTCTGAACTTATTGACCTCAATGGATTTAGAAAGGTGAAATTTTGTTTGGGGCAGCACTGTAAATAGTGCAGAAAGGACTATGGTGAAAGCCAAAGACTTGTAGTAGCTTACAAAAGAATTCACCCCCCTCAGCGTTTGTCCTGTTTTGTCAAATTACAACATGGAAGTAAGTTTTTAGTACCATTTGATTCTCACCACATTTGAAGGAGAAGAATCTTTTTTATTGTGAGAACAGTTCTCAAGACAAGAAAAACAAGACATATTTTCCCCCTTGCAATGACACCCCTAAATAAGATCTGATCCAACCACTTAACTTCAGAAGTCACATAATTAGTTAATTAGGGTCTACCAGTATGCAGTCCAAGTGGCACAATATCTGCCACAAGTTGTCTGTATGCATAGACCTATTCTGAAACTCAAAAAATTGGCTGGATTTCATTCCTGGGGGGGGGGGGCTGAAGGGAAGATCCATTAACATGCCACCTAGACTGCTGAAATTTAATGAGAAGAGAAACAACTGGGGTGGAAGAATGGGCAGGTTAAAAAAAAAAGAGCTGGTGCTTTGGACACTTGCTTCCTATTTTTCTCTTCTGGTACATTAAACTGTTGAGGATTCTTTGTATTCTCTATTAATTTATATGGAATATCTCTGCTAAACTGTAACTTCAAATCAACTCATTAGGATTTAAAACTTCTAGTTGCATGCTTGCATATTCAGTATCCGCACAATATTTGAGCAGGCAAGGCATTTCTGTGTATGGATGTGAACCGGTTAAAGATCTGCAGGATCTGCAAAAGAAAAGAAGACTTCTGAACTAAAATTTTCCTTTATGGTTCATATGGGTTGGATTTAATGAATTGTGAAGGGAACTAATGCATGAAACAGATGGCTACCTGTCACCAGGATCCCATTTCAGGAGGTCTGCAACTCTCAACTTAAGGTAACTGTGAATTGTTAGTCACCCAGTTTTTTCCTTCTAAAACGGAAATAAATCTTTTGATTTATTAATCTTCCAATGGAAAAATCAAGAAGGTTCAAAGCAGTGTGTCCTTTTAATATTTTATTAACAATTAAACAAAATAAAAATGGCAAAATGTGGAACAAACATGAACAAACACAGTCAGAACAGTTTCTATGGCTTCATTTAGGTTCTCTGTATCACTCCAAAATAGTCTATTTTTCTAAGCAAGAACAAAAAAAATTGTTTTTGCTTCTAAACTGGCAAAACAATTTTGCAGCAAGGTCCGTTCTCACAAAAGAGCATCCTGACTCAACATATTATATCGATGTCTTCATCAGAAATGCAGGTATAGTTCTCGAGGCTGAATCAAACTGAAGAGTAAAGTGAGTCTGTCAGAGGCTGAGACCTGGAAAGGCTACGGCTGCCTAACTGTCACATACTGTTCATCACTGCAGACTCCTGTATCTCCTGAGTTAGTGGCCCTCAAAAAAATTACGGGGGGGGGGTGCAGTTTGATGTGGAAACAGTAGGAATCAACCTACCCAGCCCTTCTGCCCTTCTGCAAATGGAACAAGAGCTTGCAAAGGGAAGTGGTGATATCTGTGAATCTGTATGGCACCCTCCACACTACATATACTCTTTTTTCAAGGGGCCCTGGCCCACATGTATGACATTTTAATATAGCTAGAAATTTCAGGGCAAAGAGAAACAAGTCTGTTTCAGGAATTTATTAGTTTTCTTTTCATGAGAAATCCAGATTGTCCTCAGAAATGCATTAAAAACATTTCATGACCACAGCTCAAAAGAAAGTGCTGCCACAATCACACAAATGCTCACTGTAGTCCATATTGGCAATTGTTTCATTCAGCTGTTATAGGTAAAGGTATCCCCTGTGCAAGCACCGAGTCATGTCTGACCCTTGGGGTGACACCCTCCAGCGTTTTCATGGCAGACTCAATACGGGGTGGTTTGCCAGTGCCTTCCCCAGTCATCACCGTTTACACATTTATGCAATTGATCATCATATGTTTAAAGGAGGTCATATGAAAAAGGGTTATGTAGACTAACTCCTGTATATTTTGTATTTTTTTATCTCTGAAAAAAATGTTCTATTGCAACTGTGACAGTCAGAAAACTGTTTGGAAGCAGTGACATTATGGTTCAGGCAAAGCCAGCTGAAACTCAACCCTTCCAAGACAGAAGTCCTGTGGTTTGGTGGGAAAGGGTCAGATAAGGAAGCGTGCTTAACCAGCCTGAATTGAAGACCTCATACTCTGCCCGGAATCTGGGGGTGATTCTTGATGCCTCCCTTACAATAGAGGCTCAGGTCACTAAAGTAACCCAGCTGATGCTTTACCATCTACTAGCACCCTATATGCCCCCAAAACACCTGGCCACAGTGATACAAGCAATGGTCATCTCCAGGCTAGACTTCTGTAACTCTATGCAGGATTTCCCTTGTCCCTGGCCCAGGAACTGCAGTTGGTGCAGAATTCAAATATTAGGGTCCTCACTAGAATGCCTAGGAGAGCCTATATCCAGCTGGTGCTGAGGCAATTGCATTTAATTCCAGTTGAATACCAGATCAGATTCAAGGTTTTGGTGTTAACCTCCAAGACCATTTGCAGTCTGGGTCCAGTGTACCTGCTGGACTGTCTCTCTCTCTCTATGCCCCCCTGCAAGGATATGTGCTCTGTGGGTCTGAATAAGTTGGTGATCCCAGGCCCAAAGGAGGTTGGCCACCCTGCCTGGCAGAATGAGCTATTAAAGTTCTGCAGGGCCTCTTTCACCAGGCTTTTGGTTGAGATGGATTGACAGAAGATTTTGCCCCTCTTCTACGGTCCCCCCAATAGTAATCACTTCTGAAGATCATTGGAGACTGGGGAGAGAGAGAGAGTTTGGCTATGACTGTTAGGGATGGGTTTGTAAGGCTTTTATGTTTTTACTAGGGAAAAAGCCCATTGTATAAAAATACAATGGGCGCTAGCAGGCGGGGGCAGAGGGAGGGACAGGCGAGGGCAGCGTGAGGGAAGGAAGCGTACCTGAAAGAGGAGGCATTTTCGAGGGCGGGCAGTGGCGGCGCGGCGTCCTTGTCTCGGCGGCGGCCCGGGAAAGAAGTGGAGAAGGGAGGCCGTGGCTTTGTGCGGCAGCTCCCTGGCGGCTTGGTGCTGTGCGCGGCGGCGCCTCCTTGGCAGGTTCTTGTTGTCAGCAGCCATTTTTGAGTTCGAGCGGGCCAGTGCGGGGCTCCCTTGCCGGCAGCCTGACGCGTCAGAGGCGCGAAGCGCCTGCCGATTGGGCCCTCCGATTGTCAGTCCGGAGGAAGGGCCAATCGGCACCCTTCCTCATCCCGGACACAGCCCGCCCTAACTCCTCCCACCCAGCCCTTATGGCATTATTTAGTCCGTGGCGCCCGCGGCGCCGCGGGGTGTGTTAAGATTGTTTTATTGTTGTTAACTGCCACGAGGCTCTAGTTGGGAGCTGTGGGCATAAAAGTGCAATAAATAAATATTCTGCCTTCTTTTCTTTCCCATTAAGGTCAGACCAATCAGATCTGTAACTGTGACTGGAATGTTGAAGGAGAGAGAACCTTGAGGGGGTTTAACATTCAATGACCAACTTTAAAAAAATGAGTTGGGTTTTGGAGGGAGAAGGAATAGGAAGTGTCTTACAATAGGCAGGGAGTCCCATATATGCCATCAGATGTTTTTAGAAAATAGACAGTACTTTCCAGTTTGAATATATGTTTACACTTCTGGTAGAAGCTAATGATAATATCACTACATCAAGTTTTGGTAAAAAAAATTTAAATTACCAACTCATATAAGAAAGTACAGACTGAAAATATCTGGGCTCATGACAGATTCAAGTGGGTAGCTGTGTTGGTCTGAAGCAGCAGAACCAATTTAGAGTCCAGTGGCATCTTTAAGTCCAACAAAGTTTTATTCATGGTATGAGCTTTCGTGTG
Source organism: Paroedura picta (assembly GCF_049243985.1). Lineage (NCBI taxonomy): Eukaryota > Metazoa > Chordata > Lepidosauria > Squamata > Gekkonidae > Paroedura > Paroedura picta. The sequence continues at coordinate 80,241,675 of NC_135374.1, read as the reverse complement.
CACGCACACTTCCTCAGATACAATATCATGGAATGAAAATACTCAGTTCAGACATAGATAGAGGGCAAATTAATATAAAGCATAATAAAAATGCCCAGGTTACATAGATACTTAGGAAAACACAGCAATTAGGATTTGTTTGCATTCACCTGAGATTGAATCACATGGGAAACATATGGCCACAATTTAAAAAATGCAAACATCTACATAAGGAAAATAATTGGTAAATATATAGTCAATTGCTGACAGCAATTAGCTGAGTCTTTTCTTTTGGCATATCTGTATTAGATGCCTGTAAAATGAAGACAGATACTTCCACATGAGGATTTCTTAGGTAGTGCAATATGTATAATTTGTTTGGATACCATAAAATATATTTTAAATAATACATTAATTTTAAAATTGTCCCAATAAGCAGAGCTTATGGAAATAAGAAATGCTGAAGGTCAAAGTTATGCATATCGTTACTCCTTGATATTTTGTTGTTGGTTCCCATTCCTGTTGCAGCTATTTTCTGGCTCCACCTTCTATGGCAACCATTACGTGGTCCATTGAATCCCCATCTTGGCAATGCTAACAACTGGTGCTTAACCATGTCAAACACGGCCAACAGATCTAACACTATAAAGATAGCCGAACCGCCCCAATCCAGCTAGCACTGGAGATCATCTCTCAAGGTGACCAGCACAGTTTCCACCCTATGGCCAGGATGGAAGCCCAACTGGTATGGATACTGAAAAAAGGCGAAATATAGAAATACAGTTTGCCCCTAAAGTTTGTATATAATGTTTCCTGAAATAACAAATAATTTCATTGTTATCAATTTTTAATTCCATTGTATAGTTTGGATGTAAGAATTCAGAAGAATGGTTATCTCAGTGACGAGAAAGAAAAACTGTGGTATCTGGCAGCAAGCATTATAGGAAAAGGGGGAAATTGAGGTCTCAGTTGAATAATATATTATTTTTAAAATACTGGCTCTATAAACTATTGATTTTAAAAGGCTCTGGATCAGTACCCTTTTAATATTCCCCTTTTATAATGCTTTACATTACTCAAAGAATAAATCTTCAAGCCGATGAGCTATAGAGATGACTTAAATCTTCTTACATGGGCCTTATATCCATTTGGATTAACCTCACTGTATGGCAATCACCTGAAATAAATGACAGATTGACAGGAATATGAAATGGTTCTTTAATGAACTCTTGAAATGCACTGCAACTGAGACCTTCAGGCTACTGACATATAAATCCCTTTTATACTGTCTGAGCAATTTCAGTGGATTTGTGAATGATAACTGACGGCTATGGATTAAATTCCCAGTCAGTAATGTGGTCAGACTTCAGATTTGCCCTTGTTGAATCCATTCCACATCACTTTCCTCTGCTTTTTTTTGTTTTGTTTTGTTTTTTCCTTCTCAGGTAAAGAGTTATGGGCTGACTATCAGAATAAGTCAGATAGGTTTGCAATAGCATATATTACAAAAAAAAATCATGTAGGGCTCAATAGATCCTTTTAACATCCCCAGTCTCCACAATAATATTATTTACAGCATTTCTTTCACCAGCATTTTTATATATTTTCTTTCATACTTTACATATCAGGATCTTTTTTCTATCCCTCATTTCATTTATATTTTTAACGGGAAACACATTTCTGCAACTATTAAGTATCTGCCAAAACTGGGATGACATTCTCATTGATTAGACATTGCCCCAAAGGGAAAAGTCCTCTCAGTTTATATCCCCAATTCTACCTTGCTGCACTTATTTTTGTCAGATTTTTTTTCTCCCAGACTAACTCTCTATCAGAGCAAGGCAGGAAAAAAATGCTTCCACCAAGGAGGTAACTCAGGTAAGCTAAGATATAGGGCAACACCTTCAGGTTTAAGAACAGACTGCGTGCCACTTGCCTGTTTTACTGCTGCTTTACATTTAATCAACATTTTCATTTATCTATCCATTACAATCTCAAGATTCCTTTCCCTATCAATCTATGCCAATTCAATCCTTTGTGTGTGTGAATACTTGGGGCTTTCCAGTGCTTACTCCCTTCCATTGTGGGGTCCCTTGTGAGGTCCCCCAGGGTGCGGTCCTCTCCCCCACATTATTCAACATCTTTATGCGCCCTCTGGCCCAGCTGGTACGGAGTTTTGGACTGGGTTGCCACCAGTAAGCTGATGACACCCAGCTCTATCTCCTCATGGACGGCCGCCCGGACTCCCCCCCCCCCCGGAACCATTCGCCAGATGTTTGGAAACAGTGACAGAATGGTTTGAGAAGAGTCGCCTGAAACTCAACCCCTCCAAGACGGAGGTCCTGTGGCTGGGACGTAGGGGGCGGGACCAGGAAGTGCGCTTACCCACCCTGGCAGGGACACAACTCACCATCACGTCCCAGGCCAGGAACTTGGGTGTGACCATTGACGCCTCCCTCACTTTGGAGACGCAGGTCAAAAAAGTAGCAGGCCAGGTGTTTTTCCACCTTCACCAGGCCCGACTACTAGTGCCCTACCTGTCCCCCGAACACTTAGCCACAGTGATCCATGCAACGGTCACCTCCAGAATAGATTTCTATAACTCGCTCTACGCGGGCCTTCCCTTGTCTTTGATCCGGAAACTTCAGCTAGTGCAAAACACAGCTGCTAGGGTCCTCACTGGCACACCTTGGAGGGCCCACATCCAGCCAGTGCTGAGGCAGCTGCACTGGTTGCCAATTGCTGCCCGGATCCGGTTCAAGGTTCTGGTTCTAACCTTCAAGGGTTTACGCGAGTTGGAACCCACATATCTGAGGGACCGCTTATCGCCCTATGCCCCTCGCAAGGCCTTACGCTCTGCGGGTGAAAATATGCTGGTCGTTCCTGGCCCTAGGGAAGCACGCCTGGCCCCGACCAGGGCCAGGGCCTTTTCGGTCCTGGCCCCGACCTGGTGGAATGAGCTCCCGGGAGAGCTGCGGGCCCTGCGGGATCTTTCAACGTTCCGCAGGGCCTGCAAGACGGAGCTATTCTGCCAGGTTTATGGTTGAGGCCAGGGCTGATAATATAGATCTATGCCCCCCCGGGGACTCGGGTTCCGGACCCAAAGCAAAACATCATCAGGACCTCCTCTCCACCCGCTAGTAGTGGGAGGGGTGGGGAAGTTGAGCCGCCGTTCTTGCCATGCCGGTAATATTGGTAATGTTATTATTGTTTTAATGGGCTTTTAATGGGGATTTTGGGATACTGTTACCCGCCATGAGCCGCAAGGGAGTGGCGGGAAATAAATCTAATAATAATAATAAGAGTAATAATAATAATAATAATAATAATAATAATAATAATAATAATAATAATAATAATAGTGAAAGTTGTCCATTTATTACTACTCAATGTTTATTCCTACTCAATGCTACTTGACCAATTTTAAGAATCCATTCTTGTATTCCATGGCTACTAAATTTATTCAAGAGTCTTTGGTGAAGGTCCTTATCAGAAAACAAAGTATATGCAGTTTGACAGATCATCATTATCAAAAAACTTGTTAACCTCAAAGAACTCCAAAAGGTAGGACTTCCCATTGCTGAAGTCACAGATTTTTTTTTCTCACAGAATGCTGTTTTCCCTCTATATGCTTATAATTGTATCTCTAATAATAATTCTACTAATTTTCTTGGATATTCCAGGATCACTCTAAACACTTTTTTAAAAACTGGAAAGGTGGTTGTAAGCCCCTAGGAGACTCCTTTGGGTAGAGAAAAAGCAGAGGGAAGGGGAAACAAACTCTTCTTCTTTTCAACTTCCCAGTTCAGGTGTTTGGGGGCCCATTTTAGTGACAATAAACCCCCAGACAACCTCCTTCCCTTTCCCACAATATGCATCCTATGAGGTAGATGAGGCTGAGAGAGCTCTGACAGGACCTGTTCTGTGAGAACAGAACTATCAGGACTGTAGTTAGCCCAAGGTCACCCAGCTGGCTGCATGTGGAGGAGTGGGGAATCAAGCCTGCTTCACCAGATTAGAAACTGCTGCTCTTAACCATTATACCATACTGGCTCACACCAGTTTTTAAAAAGGAGTCTTACAATGCATTGAGAAAAATACACACATCTGCATTAATATATAATGAGTTACAGAATTTGGTTTTAGCATATTTACTGTGTGAGAATGAAGGGAAATGAAAGAAAAACATGTATGAGGTTCTTAATTAACTTTCTATACTTAGTGCATTCTATAATTTTATGATTTCCTCCCAACTTTTGGTTTCTCTCCTTAAACATTTTTGTTAAAAGTCTGGCTACAAGTGAAGCCATGCATGCTTTCAGTTAATCTTAGTTGTTATGATTGTAGAATGAAAGGATTGCTTAAGGAGTATTGAGAGATAGCCAAGAAATTGAATGGATTATTCAGAATCTGTTTTCACTGTGGAAAATGTAAGGAATATGGAGACTGCTGCTTTGGTAATGGATAGCTGGAGAAATTAGTCAAGTTAATGAGGCTTATAGGACTACTGGACAAATTAAAAATTAATACAACTATAGTCCTGATGGCAAGCATCTGAAAGTTCTCAAGGAACCAAAATGTGAAATTGTTGATAGAATAAAGTATATGGAACTACATTGTTAAGACTACAATTATTGTGGAATACTAACTTCAGTTAACAGGAGTTAACTTGCATTCATAAGGTTTCCCCTGTGCAAGCACCGAGTCATGTCTGACCCTTGGGGTGACGCCCTCTAGCGTTTTCATGGCAGACTCAATACGGGGTGGTTTGCCAGTGCCTTCCCCAGTCATTACCGTTTACCCCCCAGCAAGCTGGGTACTCATTTTACCGACCTCGGAAGGATGGAAGGCTGAGTCAACCTTGAGCCGGCTGCTGGGATTGAACTCCCAGCCTCGTGGGCAAAGCTTTCAGACAGCTGCCTTACTACTCTGCGCCACAAGAGGCTCTTACTTACATTCATACATCTCTGATAATCAGAATGAATTTTAATCATGATTCCTCAACACAGGTAAGAAATGGGAAGGAGAGAAACATGCATACAAGCCCAGAAACAAGCCAGTTTTTTTGCCCATTGTTACTTGTCCATGGATAAGAATGATGTTTGAATGCAGTGTAGTGCATATATAATAAAATTATAGGTCACCTTAATGCTCCTCATTTCTTCAAATTCATATTATCTGACTTAGCAGCCATTCCCCAATTTCCTTCCCTCAAAAAAAGCTTTTGATAAATAACTAAACATTCAACTAAGTGTGCTTTTTCCCCAGGCTTACTCTTTTGACCAAAAAATATTAAATAGCTTCTTTGGACTTAATATTTTATAACAGAGATATGACTTGTAATACTATCCTGAGGTAGATAGGATCTCAGTGGACTACTTAACAAGACTCATTCATATTCGGAGATTGTGCCTGAAAGTCTGTATACTTCATCTATTGTAACTTTTGAAATGCTCACACCTTCAGAGCAGAGATTTGTGTAAGCCAAGATCTTTCTGGCATCAGTAGAAGATTTTATGCTTTATACAGTTTTAGTCCTGAGGCAAAATAGTAGGTATCTAAAAACTGCCAAATATATTTTTCCATCATACTGGAAACCTTTGTGGACTGTCATTTTAGGAAAGATAACCATTGAGTCAGTTACCAAACATTTATTATTTTTAGATAACCATTTAAAAATAAAAACACTTTTGGTCTTATTTAAGTTTAAATACATCCCAATTCCCCTGAAAGTCCAGCTTAGTAAGAATTTCTTTATCAGGTTTCAAAAAAATCAGTACATCTTACAGTTGAAAGCTGGTTTATGGTATTCGGAGTGTTGAGCTATGATGTAGAGTCCTGGATACAAATTTCCTCTGACTCATTTTGTTTGGCCTGACTTGGAGTTTCAGTCTACTATCCAAATCATCCTGCCCAACAGAGCACAACAAAGAGCTGATCCTGTGAAGAGACCTCTCCTCAGGATCAGATTAAGACCAGCTTCCAGGATCTGCCGGCTGTGGGTAGGTCTCTTTCGCCAGGGCATGCAGACCTATGAGGCATTAGCTCTCAGCTCCCATGGCCCGAGCTGATCAGTATAGCTTGATATGTTCCTCGTAATAATGCCTGGTTTGTATTTTAATGACAACCTGGCTAAAACACCTCAGTTGGCCCTGGGTGATTCAGCCTCACCTACCTCATTTGGTGTCTATTGTGGGGAGATGAAGGGTAGGTGATTGTAAACAACTTTGAGACTCCTTTGGGTAGTAAAAAGCAGAGTACAAAAAACTCACTTTTTTCTTCCTTTTTTAGGCTAAGGAATGTCTAATAAATTAAGAATTTAATATTTAATTTGTAATTACCTAAAAATGACAAATAGTTTCAAGAAAGTAAAATACATAAAATAGTGCCATATTAAAAATATACACTTCTAAAAAAATCTGGGGGAAATTTAAATCAAAAGAGATTTAAACATATCTGTTCTGTATTATAGAGACTTCCAGGATAAATAAACTTTTTAAACTGTATGTATTTCCTCCTTTCCTTGTTCATTAAACTTTTTGCACTGAAACAAAAGACATATTCCCTACGCTAAAGATAATTTTAAAACTGGAGTTTAAAGAGAGGAAAATATTATTCTAATAATAAAATAGAATATTTTATATTTGTTTCTCCCATAAAAGTTTGAACATAGAACCAGAATGACAAATTCTCAAAAATACTTTCTGATTTGAAATGCCTCAAGTTCTAAGTGATTGAGAAATAGACTTCAGTCTAAATCAGGTATAAAATTTACAACAGCTATTAAATTCCCTATTGATCTATCCAATTTGAATCTTACATCAGTGTAAATTTTGAAAATGGGGTTTCTAATAAAATCAGTCTCAATTCAGTTGTGTGTTTAAGGGTTCTACACAGGTAGGTAAGGTTGTTCATACTATATAAAGATAGTTTCTGAGGCTATCTCAGGACATAATTTTTCTCATATCCTGGAGCCAGATGGTAAATCCCCTTGTTGAATTCCAGAAGAAAATTATATTTGCTTGTCCCTAAATGACGTTATATACAATTTTTGTTCACTGTGGGATCCGACAACTTTGTTCTTTATATTTTATCATTTGAGTTGTTATTATGTTTTCAGTCATTTCTATTGGTTTTCATGGAGAACACATTTCTTTAATAATGCTTCCAATCAATTGTGAATACTATCTGGGCACATTATCCTATAAAACTGCATGTATCATTTATTTATTTATTTAAAACATTTATTAACTGCTTTGCTCACTCGTGGGATTCAAAGTGGTTTACAATATAAATAAAACATTAAAAACTTGATATAAACAACAAACTGTAAAAAGTCACAATTTTAAAATTCCAGTGAGGACTGGCAGTTATAAAAACGAAATCAATCAAATGCAGACCTAAATAAAATTATTTTCAACTGTCTATGACAACTATTAGCTGACATCAGTTTAATACAATCTAAGTACTTGTGTGAGTCATGCTCAAAGAAATCATATGCAGGTTTCAAAATGAAATTATCTCTTTAGTCTTTTAATCAGAAAACATTCAAAAGACTAGAAGATTTGCTTAATTAAAGCAATGTTTAAAATGGACTCTCCCTTCTTGATTTAAAAAACAGTTTGTTAAGTCCCTGGCACTATCTAAGTTATGGAAAATATTTGTGTGGCAAAAGTTTTACGGGATTTTTTGAATACCAAAAAGACAACATAATTTAGAACAACATACATTATAATGATTTTTCAACCCGTCCCATTTAGTTCGATGTCATGGTGATTAGACAGATTCAGATGGTTCCAAGATGGTTCCTGGAAAAAAACCTTCAGAATACATATCCACAATCTAATGCAGAGGCATATTCAAATAGCTGATATAAGACTTATATGAATTCCTGGCAGTTCAACGATGTGAGACTTCCAATACTGTGATAAGCCTCTGACCAAGGGGATTCTAAGAGAGACTTATTATTACACTAGAATTAAAGCCCGTTGCAGCTGATACAATGGGTGCTAGCAGGGGGAGGGAGGAAAATAGCAGAGAGCGAGGGAGGTAGAAAGGAAGAGAGTGATTAAGATAGAGAGCTTGGCATTGGGAAGAGGAAGGGGTGGGGTTGTCCAGTCTGTAAGGGCATGAGGTTGAATATGTGCATTGTGTGGAGGGTTGTGGTGGCGTGGTGACAAATGAGGGCGTGGAAGTGGAGATATGGATGTCAAGAACCTGTGGTTTGGAATGTTAGTTGAGTGTGGGAGAGGACTGACCTTTCGGAATTGTTGCATAGTGGTTACAGATGAGCTTTCAAGAGCCATGTCTTCAGATATGTGAAGGGAAAATCAGACTGGATACTATTCTTAGGGGAAGGTTACATGGCAACCAATTCCTCCCAGTTCTGTGGCCCTACTCCTTCTGTCTCCATTTTTTTAATTGTTGATATAATGTTATGTCTCCACATGCTACTTTCACTGTTGCCCCTTAGAAGATGGATTTTTGTACAGTGCTGTTTACTACCAAAATCACAAAGCAGTTTACGAACATTTTCCCTTCATCTCCCCAAAATAGACAATCTGTGAGGGATGTGGGGCTGTGAGAGCTATGAGAGAACTAGGAATGGCTCGGAGTCACCCAGCAGGCCTCAGATGTCTCTAAATGGTTTAAAGTCACCTTTCCTTCCTCTCCCCATAACAGACACCCTGTGTGTGAAGTGGGGCTGAGAGCTCTGAGAGAACTAGGGATGGCCCACAGTCACCTAGCAGGCCTCAGGTGTCTCTAAGCAGTTTAAAATAGCCTTTTCTCCCTCTCCCCAGAACAGACACCCTATGAGAGAAGTGGGGCTGAGAGCTTTGAGGGGCAGCAAGCAGTCACTCGGCCCCCGACCCTGAGCAAGCAGCAGAAGTTTTCTGGCAGCGAAGGCAGCAGCAGGCAGTCCCCTCAGTCACCCACTCTCCACACCAGTGGCCCTGACTCTGACCTCTGTCTCCGGCAATGTCCAGTGGCCAAACGGTGGCTACTGGCCTTGCGGGCTTTGTGGAGGGTGGGCTGTATGGTCACTGGCCAATCAGGAGAGATGCACTGGACAGTCTCTTCCCAGGAGGCCATTTCCAATTTGTAAAAGGGAGCTAAAAGTGTTAAAGATAAGAATTCAACTTTGAGAACATTTGAAATCACTTTTGAAAGGTAACACCACTGAGGAAGCATTTGAAAATAAGCATTTTGTTACTCCAGAAACTCGTTTTTGTATTTTTACCTGGCTGATGCATAATAATAAAAAGAGACTTTTCTCAGAAATCTTATTTCATGGCAAGTATCGGTCCCTTTTTCTGCTTTTTGATATAAGCCTTCTGGCAGCTTAACTAGTTCTTTACCCGATGCCAGTTTTTTAAACCCATACAGTATGGATTCAATTGGCTGGGAAAGCCAGTTTTACATATATCATTAGATTCAGTTTAGCATTGATACATTTCCACAAGCACTTAGAAAGATATGGTGTGAGGCAGAGCACTCCTGATTTCACCCAAAATGTGTAATGTGTATTGTAACAGGTGTTGCTAATTGGGCCTCTTTGCCTACTTGGCCCTTATCATCTTCAAGGCCACAGACATGAATGGGTTAATTGGCTCTTCATGAGAACCTGCAGCCTACAGGATGGGAGGAGGGAAAACCTCCTTCCTACAGGAGTAGGAGATGATTTTCTTAAATGTTCCAGCAGGAACATGTCCTGATTGGATTGTTCTATCACCAGAGGCTAATTGGCCAAAATATGTAAATGAGGTAGGGACATGGAGAAAAGTCTGGCTTGGATTCTGAAGGACTAAAGGCCTGTACTGAGATTGCAATAAACTGCATTGTGGAGAATGCTTGGCTTTGGGACTGTAACGTTGTGCCATCTGCTTTTATTTCAAATGTATTAGATAGTTAAGCCAGATTTTACATTTTCCTTGCTGTATGATTTTAGATTTGTATGTTGCCTAAAGATAAGACTATTTCTGAAATATTATTCAAATTTTTAATATGTATTTACAAGGATTGTTTTCCTGTCCACACTGACTCTGGGAACCCTCAGGGTTGGACTCCTTGGCACATGGTCCATACACAGAGAAAGCATAAACATTTCTGAGGTGATACCTGATGCTGTACCATTTCAGAGTGCAGATGATTTTCTGTATACATGAAATATAATTTCCCACTAGTAGAAACTTACTGAAGTTTCTTCCTACTATGCTAGTTTTGTTTTTTAATTGCTGGGACATTAAAAATAGCATTATCTATGCTGATGTCTTCCATGATAGCATCAAACTCTAACTTCCATTTGTAGCTTTCTATGACATTGTCTTACAGAAAGCAAAGCAAAAAGCTTGCAATCGTAAGCTTTTTATATTAAAAGTATCCTTGAGGCAGATTTGTCAAATATATAATAGTAATGGAATTTCTGATTCTTAATAAAACCATGATGTGGGTAAACAAGGGTAACGCAAATTTTATAGGCTTATTCCAGCTTTGTAGATCATGCAAAATTATAGACAAGAATGTTCTAGAACAGAACCTTCCAATCTTTTGAGGAAATTTAATAGTCACAAATATGTCCTTATTTCAAAGCAAGCTTTATCACAGATCAAATTCAATGTAGTTCCCAAGTTCCAGAGGTTTTCTGTTGGAATTAAGCAACATTTGCTGTTCTCCTCCAAAAATGTATCAGTGCTAATAAAACCAAGATTTTCCAGACATTGTTTGTACATTGCTTCATTTTGACTGGAAGCAACTTCTTCTGAGTTATCTGAAAATGAAGAACATTCTCTGTGTATGTTTTGTGTTCATGCCATTCATATTTTTATGTGCTCTTCTCTTCCCTTATTGAGAAATACCAGGAACAAGGGAACCTGTGTTTATTTGCCTAGGGCTAGGACCACGAAGTCTCCTTACACATCAGGATACACAAATCATAGACAAAGAAATTTAAAAGAATCAATATCAAGTTCATACATGTGTTAAGAAAGTCATTAACATCACCAATTATTCTTATTTAGCAATTAATTACACCTCATCTAAAAAAAATCCATATTTTTTACATTCTTTGTCCATGAATGCTATTTTACCATGAATGCTATTCACTGCTATTTTGATAAATGACATGTAGAAATAGAATATAAATATTTTTAACTCTATTTAGTCATTTTTGTGGATTTTAAAAAATTGCATTCTTAGATTTTTGTGTAAACCAGTCTAGCTGCATTTACAAAGTAGTATGAATGTTGATTACTTGGAATCAACAACACATTATTTAATAAAGACAATTCTGTTTTAAAGCATAATTTACATGGGCTAACACAAGATAATACTAAAGGGACCATTCTCCAAAAACTTTGAACAATGAGTGGCTGCAGTTGAAAGAAGGCTGGCTGTTGGCGCTACAGGAAGGCAACTCAGGAAACATGTGGCCGTGCTGGACTACATATGCGCCTGGCTAGATGTTTGCATTTCTTCATTGTGAGACTTCCTCCAAACTTGCTCTAGTTGTCTCAGTTCCCATTTCTTCCTGTGGAGCTCCTCAGTATTCCAGAGGGCTCACTTGGTACAGGGGCATAGAGGAAGTCTGGGAGCTATATCATCGATGGTGGCCAACATTCTGTCATACCAGTCACTGACCAGTCCATCTAGAGAAGTGCCATGAGGCATTGAGTCCCACAGAGCATTCAGGAATTTGTTTGGATCCCTAAATCTCCATGAGTGAGCTGAAATCTGCTTGGCGCCCAACTGAGGGGGAGGTGGCAACCTTAGCCAACTCTTCAGGGCATAGTGATTTTTAACAAGAAATAGGCAACCTTTCTCCTATAGGAGTCTTTCTCAATTGTTTTACATTTGAGAAACTTATGAAACATTCCTCTGGCTTTGAGAAACCCCCGAAGTGGCACAATCATATAGAATATGGTTGGGAAGCATAGCTGCATACATGCCCACCCAGAGTTCCTCTCCTTCCCACCCCTCCAGGTCCATCACTGGCCATTTGGGGAAGGGGAGGAAGGTTGACATGAGCATATATGGTCATCTGACCCAATAAGTGTTTAACAAATTTTAAAAATTAATTAACTACCGCCCATTGAGAAAAGCCTATAGTGTCAACCAATTCAAACATATTATTTATATAATATTATTTATATAAAATTTACTTATAGCTTAGTTAATCTGAGTTTGATATGCGGAATTAGAAACAGGGACACCACAGTGTAATACTTATGTCATCTGTAGTGCCTTGTCCCCAATCCTTGGATGTATATAAGGTTTTCTGGGATTCCAATTTCAGAATGCAACAGGTGCTATGGATATTAAGAGACAGGAGCTCAGGATGAAGGGAAGGGAAGGAAAGATGGAAGCAGTGAGAATTTTCTCTCTTCTCATTTTCCTAATATCAAAACCACCATGCCCCAGAAGCAGGAATGGGTAAGTTAGCATGTTGATGTGGGCTTCTACCATAACAAAATATATCTTCTTTTTTTGGATTTTTTTTTTGTTGTTGTCCCAGATTTAGTACCAAGGTGCCTGTGAATTTCATGGTGATAAACAATCACAACATCCAGCCAACTTAAATCTTATTCTTGTGTTGCTGTCTGACACATGTCTGCCAAGAGAGTGAGAGTGGGGTAGGGAATTATAGGAGTTCCAAACACCCTAGAAACTCATTCAACTGTACACATCATGTGATTTGTTTATTTATTATATTTTCTATTTATTATATTTATATACCACTCTCCCCGGAAGCTCAGGGCAGTTTACATAATAACATAAGAACAATACATAGAACAGTCTATAAAACATTTGAATAACTGTGCAATAATAACTGATATTGTAAACATATAACATTATAATAGTATAACCAATAAACAATACAACAGTGCAACAATATAAACAGGTCCAGAGTGTATAGGTGGTGTTCTGAGGGGGGCGGGGGGGAGCAGGGGCCCTTTGGTCGTTGTTGGTTATATCTGGTCTCAACCAAATGCCTGGCGGAAGAGCTCCTCCTTGCAGGCCCTGCAGAACTGTTTAAGTTCCGTCAGGGCCCTGATCTCCTCCAGGAGCTCATTCCACCAGGTGGGGGTCAGAGTAGAGAATGCTCTGGCCCTGGTCGAGACCAAGCAAACTTCTTTATGGCCAGGGACCCTTAGCTGGTTGGTAGCAGTGGAGCGCAGGGCTCTTTTGGGGAAGTAGGCAGGGAGGCGATCCCTCAGGAACACTGGACCCTGACCGTGTATGGCCTTGAAGGTAATTACCAGAAACTTTAGTCTGATCCGGAATTCAACTGGCAACCATTGCAGTTGATGGAGAATGGACCGGATGTGGGACCTCCACGGTGTTGCAGTGAGGATCCTGGCCGTTGCATTTTGAACCAGCTGTAGTTTCCAGGTCAAGACTAAGGGCAGGCCTGCGTAGAGCGAGTTACAAAAGTCCAGTCTAGAGGTACAGGGTTTTCAGACCATATTTGATTCTAGTCTGATGGTGTGGACATGCAGGAGAAATCATTGTCAGGGGAGGAATGTTTATTCAGCAGTTGTAGTCTGACTTTATAAAAGGCCATTGACTGAGAAATGAAATGATTATTGAAAATACCTGGATGAATCAAAATATTGAATGGCCATACACTCACTCAAAGAACTGGTTTACATGTCCAGTTTTTTCCTTATAAGCAGAGAATTGCAAGAAGGATTCTATGTTAACTGCTTCATAGCATCAACTTGTTTATCATACACAAACCCATTAACCCTGAAAGTGATTGCAGCCCAAATCATATTATGATTTCAGCAACTGATTGCCCTCAGAGTGATTGCCCAGACTTTTAAGAAGTATCCCTTGGTTTTGGTGAGACAACCCTAAACTATGCAATTAACATTGTATCCTAAACCAAACACATCAGCACAAGAAAGAAATCTCTACCTCTCAATTTACATTTCCCCCATGTCTCATAGTGCAAAAATTATAGTCCTTCGGTGGAGGGAAGGGTATTGTAATATTTTACCCACAAGGGTATTGTGAAATTTTAAACTGCTTACCAGAAGGGTCAATCCTATTTCCTGGGAAATCTCTATGCCAATGTTATAACTATCTGGCAATTATTACAGCTTTGCAAAGTGAACATTTTTTTCTTCTTCCATTTGTACTAGATGTAACCATTGAATTGGGAGTATAGACCCATGATTCCACTCTTTCTGTTCCTCTACATAACCATTTCCTCCCTATTGTTCTTCCCATTTTAAGTGATACCTATGTGAATTCTCTGAGCAGAAAAGCTGATTTAAGGTATTTGAAGCCCTACAGTTTCTTTGGAAATCTACTGTGGAGTTCATTCAATATGTTAGAATATTAAACAGAAATATTGTGTTCAAAAGGATGAGTCATGTGTTGGGATGGGGGTAGTAATCGAAAAACAAAACAAAAAACCAAACATGATGTTTTATCATAATCTGACTTTTAAGTTTTTCATGTTTGTCTAATCCAAACATATGTCCTTTGAAAAGACTATTCAGAACAAATAATTTACCTAAAGCCTATCTCCCCTGTTTTTAAGAACAGCCATTTTGTATCAGACAAGAAGTTTGGTATATTACCTGTAACAGTGATGGGTTTTGAAAGATTTTGAAGATAATATTATAGGTCAACCTGGAAATATTAATTCACAACCTTTTCTGGCCATTTGTGCCCAATCTCTACAGGTGACAAGTAAACCATAAACAGTGGAGTGATAGGCATCTTGCCTAATAACTAGTGTAGTGTCTATATTCCTATATGGATCCATGGTAAGATCTGATATAGAAACCATGGTGATGTGAAGTGTTTCTGATTCTGGCTAATACCTAGATGGAAGTTCCATTGGCAAAACTACACATGCTGCCTTGATATTAAAAATGTAAAAATGAATATAAATGAAACAAATACTTATTTATACATATTTATTAAATTTTCACCCACCTGTTGATGGGGTCTCCAGGCAATCTTAAAATGTTCCAACTCTGAAAATAAGCGAGTTGTATTGGAGATTATTTTCATATCAGAAATTTATCAATTCTTATTTTCACAGCCTTCTCAAGTATAAACTGACAGCCGTTCTGCACAAAGACCAATGTTGCTAAATGTTTGCAGTATGCCAGTAGCAACGAATATTTGTTCATTCATTGTCTCAGAATGAACTTTTTTGCTGGCGTAGGAGCTGGCGCTTAATTGTTTACATGCTCCAAAATTACGGGCAGTGTCGAACAGAGGGCTGCATTGTGCTCAGAAACTTTAAAGACAATTGCAGAAGGGAGCTTTGTTTTACTGTTAAGCACTTCTGTGGAGGGACCTCAGCTGAAGAAGCCTCGCTTATTTGTTGCTTTCACTGGTTTGAGGGGGGAAATGTCTTCAGAAGTACTTGGATATGCCATTAACTTCAATTTTAGGCTTGTCTCTGTAAAACATTTCCCCATGCATGTGTTGACATGCATTATGTTGTTGTTGTTAGATGCTAAGTCGTGTCCAACCCATTGTGACCCCATGGACAATGATCCTCCAGGCCTTCCTCTCCTCTACCATTCCTCGAAGTCCATTTAAGTTTGCACCTACTGCTTCAGTGACTCCATCCAGCCACCTCACTCTCTGTCGTCCCCTTCTTCTTTTGCCCTCAATCTCTTCTAGCAGTAGGCTCTTATCCAGGGAGTCTTCCTTCTCATGAGGTGGCCAGATCATCTTCAGGATCTGGCCTTCTAAGGAGCAGGCAGGGCTGACCTCCTCTAGGACTGACCGATTTGTTCACCCTGCAGTCCTAGGGACTCGCAAAAGTCTTCTCCAGCACCAGAGTTCAAAAGCCTCAATTGTTTGACTCTCTGCCTTCCTTACGGTCCAACTTTCACAGCCATACATTGCAACCGGGAAGACCATAGCCTTGACTAGACGCACTTTCGTTGTCAGGGTGATGTCTCTGCTTTTTAGAATGCTGTCTAGATTTGCCATAGCTGTCCTCCCCAGGAGCAAGCGTCTTTTAATTTATTTGATGCAGCCCCGATCTCAGTGATCTTGGAGCCCAGGAAAATAAAATCTGTCACTAAAATATCACACTATCAATATAGTAAAAAAAAATCTTATCAATAACATCAGTGATAAGTACCAGCAGACTATAAAAGACATCACAGGAGTCATAGGCTCTCATAATGAGAAGAAGAAGAAGAAGAAGAAGAAGAAGAAGAAGAAGAAGAAGAAGAAGAAGAAGAAGAAGAAGAAGAAGAAGAAGAAGAAGAAGAAGAAGAAGTTGGTTCTTATATGCCACATTTCTCTACCTGAAGGAGTCTCAAAGCAGCTTACAATCACCTTCCCTTTCCTGTCCCCACAAGAGACACCCTGTGAGGTAGGTGAGACTGAGAGAGCCCTGATATCACTGCTCAGTCAGAACAGGTTTATCAGTGCTGAGGTGAGCCCAAAGTCACCCAGCTGGTTGCATGTGGGAGAGTGCTGAATCAAACCTGGCTCACCAGATTTGCAGTCTGCATTTCTAACCGCTACACCAAGCTGGCTCTCTTGGATATGAGGGCCTTCTAATTTCTTTTGATGGATTATTCCTTAGAGTTGAAGTGGCTACAAAGAATGCATGAAGCAGCCTTATCCTCAATCACATAATTATGGTATTGTCTAATATTACCAACAGTGGCTATCTAAGTTGTCAAGTTGAGGTCTTTCATATTACCTGATCCTTTTAACTGAAGATCCTGGGGACTTAATCTGGGATGGTCTGCATGCAAATCAAATGCTTTACCAGTAAACCTTGTAGTAATTTAGGGTTTAGTCATATGGGGACACACCAAAGTCAATGTAAATATCAGTTTATTGACAAAGACAATATTTCATAGGTTTACTTAATGTTTTCTGAATCCTATTCCTGCCGCTTCTCCTATCTAGCCAGCAGGGATCCTCAATAAATCCCCATCCTCTCTGTTCCTATCAGGATGTCTACCTAAATTACAAGAATCACCACAAACTTCAGCAATTATATATACCTTTGCAGTATTCAGGATATCTAACAGATGCTGATATGGTGAGCAAAGTTATAAATCTCTATAAAAGTTATACTCTCTATAAATCAATTTCCCTGTTTGACCATCTATCAGTTCCACTACAAAGCTTTCATCAACACCTTTGTGATTTTCATAAGTGCATCTGTAAAGTGCACAAGTGACTGAGAAGTACTCTTATGTGAATTCAATCTTAGACTGCTTTGGGGGATGGGGACCTGTCTTTTTGCTATTTTGCAGAGTAAAGCACTCTATTGAGTGTATTGATGTGTTCTTTTATCTTGATATCAGATCAAATATACCTTTTAAAAAACTACTACACCTCAATCACTATAAAGTATATATGACTATCATCCTCTATCACTGCTATCAATTATGATGAGATTTTCTTTCTCATTCATAACAAGGACATCAGAAACTTTACAAGGATGTTACTTAACCTTGTAAAGTCTCTGATGCTTTCTTGTGTATTGGCAAGTCTGCTTTCAAGATGATTTAAGATATCCATTACTTTCAGTTTTTTTTTTGTTTGGTTTGGGTAGTACTGATCTATGCCTCTACTGATTTACAAGATCAGTTCAACAGAGAATGTACCAGGTGTGTCTTAAATATACTTGCTTTATTTGGCTTTGTTCTTCATTCATTATTGTGATTTTCGTGGCTTAGAAGAACATCTGAAGAAAGATAAGCAAAGAAACAATTAGTGGCAAGGAATACATCAAGTAAGCCTTTGTGAGTTCTATTGTTCCTGGTTCAAACAACAAAATAGAGTACCCTTTAAAGTTCTTTTTTAAATGGAAACAGTAGAAAAGGCTAATAGATGTATTGTGGCACAAATTTTCAAAGGCCAAAGTTTCCTTTGTCAAATAAAATATAATGTGTTACATTACTATGGAAAGTACCAATGATTACAAAAATAACAAATTAGACAGATTCTGAGTGGGTGAGCTGGAAGGATTGTGTCAGTGATTGCTTTTATGGCCCTTTCTTGCATGCCCAGGGAAATGCCGATCACCACTTTGGGGTCAGGAGGCGAATTTCTTCCAGACCAGACTGGCCAGGGATTCTGGTTTTCTTGGGGGTATATCATCTGGGCATGAAATTGGAGCCATTGTGGGTGGGCAGGTAGTTGTGAGTTTCCTGCATTGCGCAGGGGGTTGGACTAGATTACCATGGTGGTATCTTACAACTCCATGATTCTACAAAAGCTAGTCAGTGTGAGTGGGATATATACTCAATTGTAATTAACCAGCAAAGCATCTCCAGTTGGAAAAGAACCAGACATACTTTTACATTTTTGTCTGCATATTGCTCTCAGTTGTGCTCTACATAGTAATCTAACACACCTATTTCTTTGGTTAATGGGTTAATCCTAGCCTAACTTAGCCTAACATCTTTCCCTCTATTCATCTTCTGTTTTTGCCTGCAAATATGTATATGTCAACTAAAGATAACACTTCATGCATTAGCTATAATACATTTGTCTTATGTTGTATCACTTCTAGACATATTCATAAGTGGGTGAAACTTAAACACACAAAGAATGGAATTTTCCCATTTCTCTTCCTTCTCCCACTGCTGTAGACTCTACAATGTAGTCACTAGGGTATGCCAAACCCTCATGAACTACATGAAGGGCAACATGGAGGTCTGAAAAGGAGGACGCCATTGGCATATATCTCTTTTAACATAAATAAAATATAACTTGCACAAGCAGAAGGAACATTTGGATATAACTAAAGCAGATTACCTAGCAGGACATATGTAAAATTATTCTTGAGCAAAAGACTTAATTTCAAGTAGCAGCTTTGAATGAGACTGTCTTCTGAACAAATGAAGTGCAAAGACTGTGAATAATATTACAGGACAGCTAGTACATTTTTTGTATGATATTATAAAATCAAGAGATGCATCAGTCATGGAAGATATACATGTGACAAAATGTTCCAGCTGTCTAAAGTAAATTATTGGAAATCCAATGCTGGTGCAAGCAAGCATATTTTGAAGTCTGGAATATGGTTTGAAAAAGACATAAAATTCTTTGTACTCATTGTACAGATAAAAGTCTGACTCTTCCATAGTATATTTTGCCAATGTATAAATTGAGAATAAATCCATAATTTATGGCTTATTAATGTTTTGCAAATGTCTTCTTCACAAAATATTACCCAAAACTACATTATAGATTTAAACTGAAAGTAAGCAAGTCTGAAAGGACATTTTTGTATTGGAAGAGTTTCAGATACTCAAGAATAAAATCATAAAATAAGTTGACTGCTGTCTAAATCCTGTCTAATGCACATTGGGTAGGATCCAACCTGCTATTTTGTTAGTCTTGCCAAATTGTCCTCCATACTAAAGCCCTCTTTCCAATATGTCAGTATCATGACTCCCAGCATAGACTTTTGGTCATAAAGGTCTTTTCTACCTATTTCCCTGTTACCATTCCAAATATTATTTACCAACATTCTTTTTTTCCAGTGCAATTGTATCCCATTCTTTTTCAAAGAAGTTCAGGGCAGAGTATGTTATTCTTTCTGTATAACAAAACAGCTACTATGTTGTGACTAACTATTAGTTGCATAAGGTTATACAAAGTTGCCTCAATCCTATTGCCAAATATAAACCTGATACCTATCTGACCATTTCCCCATAAAAGTGAAATAAAATAAAATACTGGTTGTTGTGGGTTTTCTGGGCCCCATGACCATTGTCTGGTAGTCTTAGTCCCTGATATTAAATTGTTTCCTGACAATACTCAGTAAATTTACTAAGATAACGCTTAAGACCAATTCTTGTTCTGGATAATAACACTGTGTCGTCAGCATACAGTAGTAGGGGGGTAGGTCTTGACCCTAACATAGGCGGATGACCATTCACCTCCTCCAGATACCCAGGGAGGTCATGTAGGAATAGGTTAAATAACTGAGGAGCCAAAATACAGCCCTGCTTAACACCCATCCTTACAGGTATTTTGTTTGTTAGATTCCCCTGCTGGGAAAATTTTATTTGACAAAAGTTATTGGAGTGCAAACTTTTTAGCAAGGATAAGAGGTGAAGGTCAATATTGAGACTGGCAAGTTTGCTCCACAGAGACGATCTAAGGATAGAGTCAAAAGCCATCTTCAAATCTATGAATGCTACAAATAGTTTGCCTCTTGGAGGCTTTATATACTTGTCACATAGGAAGGATAGAACGGCGCAATGGTCTAATGTTGAACAGCCTTTTTTAAAGCCAATTTGCTCGGGCCCTATAATGTTCTTGCTGAGTACCCAGTTAGATAGTTTCAAGGACAGGTGCTTACTGTAGAGTTTACCAATTATAGAGAGTAAGCTTATAGGGCGGTAATTCATAGGCCGGGTAACTTCTCCTTTTTTGTAAAAGGGCAAAATGATGGAGTTTAACCATGCTTCGGGAATTTGACCAGTAGAGTCAGTTGCAGAAAATACCTTTGCCAGGATAGAGGCCCACCAGTGAGCATTATCAATAATGAGCTCTGGGGGGATGCCATCAGGCCCGGGTGATTTATCGCTTCTCGGCCTTTTGGCTAAGATCAAGTGTAGTATCTGTTCTTAGTCCCTGATGTTTCACCAGTAACTGTGGCGGGCATCTTCAGAGGCAGGACATGCAAAATGGGAATCTGTGACTAAGTGTGGAGTGTGTAAACAGTTCCCATATGGAAACTACTTCTACCATACATCAAGGGAATCACTGACCAATTGGGAAAATTAATGACCCACCAGAAAAATTCAACAAATGCTACAATCAGCAAAAGACAAGAGAAACCCTCTCACCTCCACAGGATCTATTGCATACCATGCAGCTATGGACAAGTATACATTGGGGCTATAAAACACACCATTCAGGTAGGAATAAAAGAACATGAAAGACACTGCAGACTAAAAAGATCTGGAGAAATCAGCAGTAGCTGAACATGCTCTAAACCAATATGGATATGGCATCCTATTTAAAGATATAGAAATACTGGACAACAACAGTTGCTATGTTAGATTATACAGAGAAGTCACTGAAATTCACAATCATCAATGTTTGGATGGGTAAATAAGGATAGATAAGGATCAGGCTTGAAAACCGCACCCAAAGAGGGCCTGTCAATTTCATCAGATTGGAGGAAGATGGGTGCCAGAGGACTCAGTACTAAGTCTGGTACTTTTAAATATTTTTATCTTTTAATATTTTACACATCAGCAAAGAGAAAAAATAACCTATTGAACATTAATACCAACACCAGCATGATATTTTCATCAAAGGTCTGGATGAGGAGGTGGAAGGACTCTCCATTAAATTTGCAGATGAGAACAAATTGGGAGGAGTAGCAAAATATAGATAGAGTTCAATGAGATCTGAACATGCTGGAAAAGTGGGCAAATGAAAACAAGATGCAATTCAATAAGAAGTACATAGTTCTACATCTTGGTTCCACAAATGAGAAGAATGCATACTGGATGGGTGCTACACTTCTGGGTAGCAATGTATGTGAACAAGATCTTGGAGTACTTGTGGATTCGAAGCTAAACATGAGCAGACAGTGCGATGTGGTGGTAAAGAAGGCAAACACAGTCTTGGGCTGCATCAATAGAAGCATTGCTTCAAAATCATAGCCCCATTGTATATAATATCGATCAGACCCCACCTGGAGCATTGTGTGCAGTTCTGGAGGCCTCAGTTCAAAAAGGATGTGGACAAATTTGAGAGGGCTCCGAGGAGAGTGATGAGAATGATCCAGGACCTGGGGACCAAGCCCTATGAGGAAAGGCTGGGGGACTTGGGAATGTTCAGCCTGGAGAAGAGGAGGTTGAGCAGGGACATGATTGCCATATTTAAGTATTTGAAATGTTGTCAGAGGAGGGCACGGAAAGGTTCCTGTTGGCAACAGAAGATAGGGCCTGCAGTAATAGGTTTAAACTATGTGTAGAATGATATCAGAGTAGTTCAGCAGTAGAATCGGTTGCCTAAGGAGGTAGTGCGCTCCCCCTCACTGGCAATCCTCAAGCAGTGGCTGGACAGATGCTTTAGGCTGATCCTGCATTTAACAGGAGGTTGAACTGTATGGTTCCTTCCAATTCTATGAGTTTCAACAAAAAAGGAGACAGTCTGAAAACCAATAAACCTGGATAACAGCTCTAAAAACACTAGAATAAAAAAATGGGACTCCAGTAATGCTTCACAACAGTTCATCAGATAACAAATACAAGACTTTGACTAATGGACTTCTAATGAACTCCAACCAGACACAGGAAAAAACACTTCCTAGTTCCACTTCATCCCATGGAAGTCTCTCAGGTAAAACAGGGATGTGATGCGTTGAGAAGTAAATAAAGTAAATAAACTAAAAACCCTTGAGAAGTAAATAAAATGTGTACTAACTGTTTACACACTCCATGCTTTAGCACAGAGAGATTCCCATCTAGCATGTCCTACCTTGGAAGATGCCAGCCACATTTACTGGCAAAACATCAGGGACTCAAATTAACATACCACGGCTACACAGCCAGAAAACCCACAACAGCCAGTTGACTCCAGCTGTAAAAGCTTTTGACATCATTGAAATAAAGTATTTTGTTTGGTTTGAATTACCATCAGCATTTCATATATCATTATCAGTCAGACCCAAAGGAAGGATATTTTGTCAGTTCCCCAATTTCCTAGGATATATCTATATCTTAAAGAGACAGAGAGAGATTCTTTAAAGAACTGGAAAAAGGACTGCTCAGCTTCAGCTTCTCCTCAGAGGGGCAAAGTAGAAAATAGTTAGAGAAACCTGTATTGCACAAAAAGTTAGCCAGACATGAACAGGTTCCAGTTGGAGCAGAAATCCACCTGACAGTCAGCCCTCTTTGTAAAGGCTGCTCTGAATATCCAGTCATAGAGTATGAGAGGGAAAATAAATTGTGATGTGATTCAAACCTGAACTTTGAACAATTAGATTGGTTGGCTAAATCTTAACTCATCTAAATATAGCAAACTTCAATCATCAGCAAAGAGTATCGTATGGCTTTGATCGTTTCTGGTTATTGCTCATTGTCAAATTACCACATGTCCATTACATTCAAACCTTGAAGTGGTTTGGATAATTTCAATGGAATTTCCAAGGCATTAAGGGTTATAGTATAAATAAGTCTCTATCAGATGTAGAATACTTTAGGTATGTTTGTTCTAATATAACTAAAGTTATGGACTTCATGATGACTTGCTTATTATATGCTTGAATACAGCATTATGATAAGCAAAAAAACCAGGGCATATGCTTCCCATTAAGATACGTGTTCACTACAACTGAATGTAATGAACAATTTTTCATGTTAAATGTGGTATTTCTTTTTTTTAAAAAACAAACAAACACTGACAGTACTCTTCAAAGCATCTTCAAACCCATGCTTGTCAGTAAATTTTAATCAAATTAGAGCAACGGTTTAATAATTTTCATCATGAAGTGTTGGATGACGCATGCTTGCCCTGCCTTGATGTTCTAGTTGAAAAGCTGTTTTGAATAAACTTGAAGAAAACTTCACAAATACTTCACTTGTCACCAACAAGCACCATGAAACAATTAGGTACATCTCAGACAAAAGATGGCTGCTCAGTATTTTCCCTGTTAGGAAAAAATATCAGCGGGATCAAACTATCGTGTGAAATGATAATATGCTCACAATTGTTTGAATCCTGGCTACCGTAAATTATTTTAGCAAAAGTCAAAAGCTGGCCCGTCAGCTATGCAGCAGCTATTCCATGAATTTCTTACCTTGTTAGTGTATTATGTTGTCCTAAGCTCGAAGCAATTAATTATGCAAATAAAATTAGCCTTATTAATGGTAAGTGGCTTTATGGAGGTATGTGTTCAGGTGTGGTTGGAGTTTAACTTCTGCAAACAAAAATTAACCAAATCATATATTTTCTGTGTTCACCATCCCAGCAGTCATCCCAGACCATATGCTGTCTGGGCCCTGAGTATTTAACGGATGGCCTCACTGCCTATGCTCCACAGGGAGCACTATACTCTGCCAATACCAATCAACTAGTGATCCCTGGCCTGACCTCTACCTGAAGGAGCCTGAAGGAGTCTGAAAGCAGCTTAGATTCAACTTCCCTTTCCTCTCCCCACAATAGACATCCTGTGAGGTTGGTGAGGCTGAGAGAGCCCTGATATTACTGCTTGGTCAGAACAGCTTTATCAGTGCTGTGGTAAGCCCAAGGTTGAATGTGGGGGAGCATGGAATCGAACCTGGATCACCAGGTTAGAAGTCCACACTCCTAACTACTACACCAAGCTGGCTCTCAAGCCAGTGGTATCCTAAACCCGGATTTCAGGGCATAGTGGTCTAACCATGGGACGGGATCAACCACCATCAGATCCACCTCTGCCTTGGCACCGAAGACGAAACTGAGTGTGTGGCTGCCCTGATGTCAGCAACAAATTGAGAGAACCCTAGAATCACCATGGTCAACATGAGATCCAAACCAGATCCAGAGACAGGCAAATCAGCATGAACATTAAAATCCCCCAGCATTAAAATCGGAGGGTACTGTAGCACCCGAGCCATCACCACCTCCAGAAGGCTTGACTGGCTCACTGGGGGAGCACTGGACGAAGGGTAAGCCACCCAGATAGCCAAGTTCTCCCCTGATCCCAATCTACACTTTAGATATATTTGTACCTCTCCAATACAAACTGCAAGACGTATTACTTTTCCTGCTGGTGTTTTGTTTGGTGTTCCCATGTTCTTCAGTGGAGGGGGGGAAAAGGTGGTGTATATATATATATATTATTATTATTATTATTATTATTATTATTATTATTATTATTATTATTATTATTATTATTATTATAATATTTATTAACCGCCACTCCCGAGAGGCTCATGGTGGTTTACAAAGTCCAACTAAAACCCCAATTAAAATGGACACTCACAACTTCAAAAAACAACAGCAGCAATTAACATGGCAGAACCCTTCTATGAGAGAGAGGAGTAAAGAGAGACAACTCAGAGGTGGCATTCATTGTTGACATCAGAGGAATCCCAGTTGTTCTTCCTGCACTATCCCAGCCTCAACCGTAGACCTGGCGGAAGAGCTCCATTTTGAAGGCCTGCGGAAGGCTGAAAGGGCCTGCAGGGCCTGCAGCTCACCCGGGAGCTCATTCCACCAGGTCAGGGCCAGAACCGAAAAGACCCTGGCCCTGGTCGAGGACAGGCATGCCTCTCTGGGGCCAGGAACGACCAGTAAATTCTCACCTGCAGATTTTTATTTTTATGCCAATAAAGGTACTCTAAATCAGAATCTGCAGAGCGTAAACACAGAACAGATTTGTATCCCTGACTGCAACTTGCCTGTTTTGCCCCTCTTACTTCTTGGGGGGCAGAAGACCTTTAGCATGAAGGGGGCATCGGAGATCTACAGCAGGAGGGAGAAATTGACAGAAATCCTCCCTTGCTTCCATTCTCCACTGGATCCAATCCAATATTTCTACTATTTATATAATGCAAAAATTACAAGTTTTTTTTGCAAGACTTAGCTTTAAGTAAAAGGTTTTTAAAAAAATGATCAAGTATTTACGAGCCTGAGATAGTTTCTGTATCTGTCTATTTTTTTCCATATAAAATAAGTATTCAACATTAATCCTCTAGGACAGTCTATGATTTATTAGAACTACCTTAAATTGTAGCTGTCTCCTTTCCATCTGCTTCCTTAGATATTTTGCACCATAATGAAGTTTCCCTCCATTGGCTCTAGCAATGCAGAGACTATATATTAGTATAGGAAGTGGTTTATGCTACTATTCTTATATGCAGAAAGATCAAAGTGTTTCTACTGATCATTAGGTTAACATTCAGCTACATAGCCATAACAGGATGTGGGCTTTCCCTCCCATCTTGAAAGACTGTGGTTTTGATTTTGACTCCCACCCTTCACCTACAGAGGACGGTGGTCTGGAAAGAACCACCAACAGGATTCATTAACCTGCCAAGGTTTAAAGGAAACCTCCCTTCAGCAAATCAGAACACTGAAATATGTTCTTATTTAACGTGATGGAAGTTATGCTAAGAAGCAGGATATGTCTGGAGTGGGTATTTTGTTGTGAAATGGACTTGAAAAGACTGCAAGAAAAATTATATAATAAACAATGATGATGATGATATGATGACAATAAACAATAATTTAGCATGCAATCCTTCGTGCCATTTTTATGTTGAGGAGCTTGCACAGCTCTGAGACTTTCTGTCTTCTTGGATAAGAAATCCAAGCTTATGCGGGAGTTTTTTTGGTAAAGAATAATAGAACAGACCCCACATTTGTAATGTTTTTCCAAGCCATACTTGCTCATTTAAGCCATGCATATTATCCTTTTATTCATCTTTGATGATCCAGCACTAAAAAAAAATTCTTTCTCCCTATCTCAGGCATTGTTGGATTAGGTGGTAAGTATGGATAAAATAAGTCAGGAATTTTTATCTGCCTTCCAAACCACAAACTCACACAACATCTTGTTATAGCCAAATATTTGAGGAGCGTCTGATTCAGTGTTCAGAACTAGCTAAATTCCATATAGGATATTGATTTTTGCCTTTACTTGTTTTTTTTTAATAATTTCTTTCAGCTGCTCTCATGCCATCCTTTTAAAAATGTGAGTATCTGAACAATTGACCTTAGCATATTATAGTACGTACTTTTTTACTCTGTTGATTAAATTAAGGCTGGGATTTTGAAAAACTATGAACACAGATTTTACTTTCATTTCAGGTGATAGAAATATTAGATGGCATTATATACTCTGATTCAGTGAGAGGAATGATAATGTATACAGAAGCCACACAATAATCTGCTGACATATGTTACAGCTATAATTAAATGAAACTCATCATTTAATGTTTTTTTGTAAAAAATGCAGCTAAATTATTTAAATAAAAATTAAATCAATATATTCAACAGCTAAAGTCTCACATCAACATTTATTAAATTGGGATGATCATGATTGCCATTTATGCTCTCAAATCCATGGAAACCCTCAGGTTTGCAGAAAACGATAACTGTATTTAAAAAAAACAGGTGGTAAAAAAACAACAAAACCTTTAATTGCACTGTCCCCACATATGCATATGTTTAAGAAATCCTGTTTAAGAAAAATATGTTTAAGAAATAGCTAAGGAGAGAAGGGAAGTGAAAGGCAAGGGAGAAAGAGAAAGATACACCCAATTGAATGCAGAATTCCAGAGAAAAGCTAGAAGAGATAAGAATGCCTTCTTAAATGAACAGTGCAAACAAATAGAAGAAAACAATAGAATGGGGAGGACCAGAGATCTTTTCAAGAAAATTGGAGATATGAAGAGAACGTTTCATGCAAAGATGGGTATGATAAGGGACCAAAATGGTAGGGACCTCACAGAAGCAGAAGAGATTAAACAAAGGTGGCAAAATTATACAGAAGAACTATACAAGAGCGAGCTTAACATCCCTGATGACCACAATGGGGTAGTTACTGACCTGGAGCCAGACATCCTGGAATGTGAAGTCAAATGGGCCCTAGGAAGTCTGAGCAACAATAAAGCTAGTGGTAGTGACAGCATTCCAGTTGAACTATTCAAAATCTTAAAGGACGATGCAGTAAAAGTGCTACACTCAATATGCCAGCAAATTTGGAAAACTCAACAATGGCCACAGGATTGGAAAAGGTCAGTTTACATTCCAATCCCAAAGAAGGGCAATGCCAAAGAATGTTCAAACTACCGCACCATTGCACTCATTTCTCATGCTAGCAAAGTTATGCTCAAAATCCTACAAGCTAGGCTCCAGCAATATGTGGACCGAGAACTTCCAGAAGTACAGGCAGGATTTCGAAGAGGCAGAGGAACTAGAGATCAAATTGCCAACATACGCTGGATCATGGAGAAAGCTAGGGAGTACCAGAAGAACGTCTACTTCTGCTTCATTGACTATGCTAAAGCCTTTGATTGTGTGGAGCACAACAAATTGTGGCAAGTTCTTAAAGAGATGGGAATACCAGAGCATCTTATTTGTCTCTTGAGAAATTTATATGCAGGTCAAGAAGCAACAGTGAGAACTGAACATGGAATCACTGACTGGTTCAAAATTGAGAAAGGAGTTCGGCAAGGCTGTATACTGTCGCCTTGCCTATTTAACTTGTATGCAGAGCACATCATGAGAAATGCGGGATTAGAGGAGTCACAAATTGGGATCAGGATTGCAGGGAGAAATATCAACAACCTCAGATATGCAGATGATACCACTCTAATGGCAGAACGTGAAGAGGAACTAAAGAGCCTGTTGATGCGGGTGAAGGAGGAGAGTGCAAAAGTTGGCTTGAAACTCAACATCAAGAAAACAAAGATCATGGCATCCGGCCCTCTCAATTCCTGGCAAATAGAAGGGGAAGAAATGGAGATAGTGACAGATTTTATTTTCCTGGGCTCCAAGATCACTGCAGATGGGGACTGCAGCAAAGAAATTAAAAGACGCTTGCTCCTGGGGAGGAAAGCTATGGCAAATCTAGACAGCATCCTAAAAAGCAGAGACATCACCCTGCCAACAAAAGTGCGTTTAGTCAAGGCTATGGTCTTCCCAGTTGCAATGTATGGCTGCGAAAGTTGGACCATAAGGAAGGCCGAGCGTCAAAGAATTGAGGCTTTTGAACTCTGGTGCTGGAGAAGACTCTTGCGAGTCCCTTGGACTGCAAGGCGAACAAACCGGTCAGTCCTAGAGGAGATCAGCCCTGACTGCTCTTTAGAAGGCCAGATCCTGAAGATGAAACTCAAATATTTTGGCCACCTCATGAGAAGGAAGGACTCCCTGGAGAAGAGCCTAATGCTGGGAGCGATCGAGGGCAAAAGAAGAAGGGGACGACAGAGAATGAGGTGGCTGGATGGAGTCACTGAAGCAGTAGGTGCAAACTTAAATGGACTCCGGGGAATGGTAGAGGACAGGAAGGCCTGGAGGATCATTGTCCATGGGGTCGCGATGGGTCGGACACGACTTCGCACATAACAACAACAAGAAATCCTGGCCATTTTTTTGCTATAGCATCCACAACTCTTGGCTCGGTATAGGGCCTCAGATATGAACAAGAAAAGGGGGAGCACACGGTGATGGTGAGTGGTGTGAGGGTGCAACAGTAATAGGGGAGAGGTGATTGAAAGAAGGGAAAGGAAATGGTGACTAGGAGGAGAGGAGAAAGTGGTACCAAATAGAAGGGAGAAAAATGAATGTTTCTTTCCATGTGAATTTTTATCAAACCCCCTCTAGCATATTCTAATAGCTTGGCCAATGTTATACCTTTTTATATCCAGAACATAAAGGATTTGTTTTTAAAGATTCTTTTCATAGTACATGGGCACATGTTTGGCACATTGTCTTTTCCATGTTAACATATGGAACATGATAACATAATAATATGAGGGAAGTCACTTAGCATTGGCAGAATCAGAGATGGCTCTCAGCATTCTTCCTAGCATAAAAGAGGCTATGTGTGGCCTAGGAGTTTAATTGGCAGCATCACTCTGAATCTGCTGAAGAATGGAGTTGGATGGCCTATCTCCTGTTGCTCACAGCTATGTAATAGCATGGATCAAGCAAGGGGCTTTAATCACATCTTTACTTTCCACATTCCAACAGCTCCCAATTAAAATGCAAACAATCACAAATCACCACTACATGAAAGTTTTCTTTTACATTGCATTTGGGAATACATTGCTTTGTCACAGAATCTGTTCAGCACTACAGCAAAAAAAAACAACAGAGTGTCTCAGCATAGTGCTGATGTATTTAGAATGTCTAGGTATAAAACATTTACATTTGTGTGTTTATTAGCCTATATATATATTAATTTTAAATTAAGAAACTGGATTTACTTGGAATGCAAAAATAAAAATAAACAAAAAATGGGGGGGGGGAGTTTACGCCACTGCTATGTACTCTAAAAATGTGCATCAGAATGTTCCCAGATGTAGGATCTTGCCATTTAACAATCAAAAGCTAGCAGCACAAACCCCTTGAGATATGAACCTGTCACTAAGAAGGTAAGAGATAGAAACTAATCAGGGATTTCCTCATGGTAAAGGAACTTTGTTTGGGTAGCTAGTTCTACTTAGAAGCATGGCTTATTAGCATTTAGAGAAGAGGAAAAAGTGGATAGACTCACAATCTCCTCCTAGATTGGGTAAGATAAGCAGAAAAAGCAGGTTATACCTTTGGAAATGGATGGTAGTTTTAGTCTCTCAAAAGAGAAAGTTGAATTATAATGTCATAAATATCGTTATTCCATCCAACTATCACAGAATCACATAATCATAGAGTTGGAAGGGGCCATACAGGCCATCTAGTCCAACCCCCTGTTCAACACAGGATCAGCCCTAAGCATCCTAAAGCATCCAAGAAAAGTGTGTATCCAACCTTTGCTTGAAGACTGCCAGTGAGGGGGAGCTCACCACCTCCTTAGGCAGCCTATTCTACTGCTGAACTACTCTGACTGTGAAAAATTTTTTCCTGATACCTAGCCTATATCGTTGTAGTTTAAGGCTATTACTGCGCGTCGTTTCCTCTGCAGCCAACGGAAACAGCATCCTGCCCTCCTCCAAGTGACAACCTTTCAGATACTTAAAGAGGGCTATCATGTCCCCTCTCAGCCTTCTTTTCTCCAGGCTGAACATTCCCAACTCCCTCAACCTATCTTCATAGGGCTTGATCTCTTGGCCCCATATCATCCTCGTCGTTCTCCTCTGTACCCTTTCAATTTTATCTACGTCCTTCTTGAAGTGAGGCCTCCAGAACTGCACACAGTACTCCAGGTGTGGTCTGACCAGTGCCGTATGCAATAAGACTATGACATCTTGTGATTTTGATGTGATGCCCCTGTTGATACAGCCCCAAATGGCATTCACCTTTTTTACTGCTGCATCACACTGCCTGCTCATGTTTAGTTTACAATCCGCAAGTACCCCAAGGTCTTGTTCACACACAGTGTTACCTAGAAGCGTATCCCCCATCCAGTAGGCATGGAATGGGTTGGATTCAGTGGAATTCCTGAAATATGTGGGTGGAGTTGATATTCCCCCACCTCCTTCTCCTAGCAACTTGCTGTTTGTCCTGAAACGTCAGGATCAGGAATCAAAATGTGCCACAGAAAAAGTAACTACAGGGATTAGAGGGCATCAGATAAAATGGTCTCTTTCCCCTCTTTCACTGATCCAAGCCACCGGAAGGGGGAAATGAGGCAATTTTTATTCCCCATCATCCCTGCAATCCATTGAGACACGTATTCCTCCGAAGAGTGTAAAATATGTGGGTTCAAGAACCACATGACACTGGAATCATTGCAGCTCTCTTTAATTGTGAAGGTACATGATACAACAGCACCAAGACTTCACTCTCTGCAACCCCCCATGCAAGATCCCAACATATGAAGACTGTTTCATGTATCGTTGACTAGTTTTAATGTAAACCGCCCTGATCCTTCGGGGAGGGCGGTATATAATCTAAATAATATATATATATATATATATATATATATATATATATATATATATATATATATATATATATATATATATATA
This sequence comes from Paroedura picta, assembly GCF_049243985.1. Lineage (NCBI taxonomy): Eukaryota > Metazoa > Chordata > Lepidosauria > Squamata > Gekkonidae > Paroedura > Paroedura picta. The sequence continues at coordinate 80,210,095 of NC_135374.1, read as the reverse complement.
TATACATATACACACACACACACACACACACACACACATATACATATATATATATATATATACACACACACATATACATTGTTGTTATGTGCGAAGTCGTGTCCGACCCATCGCGACCCCATGGACAATGATCCTCCAGGCCTTCCTGTCCTCTACCATTCCCCGGAGTCCATTTAAGTTTGCACCTACTGCTTCAGTGACTCCATCCAGCCACCTCATTCTCTGTCGTCCCCTTCTTCTTTTGCCCTCGATCGCTCCCAGCATTAGGCTCTTCTCCAGGGAGTCCTTCCTTCTCATGAGGTGGCCAAAGTATTTGAGTTTCATCTTCAGGATCTGGCCTTCTAAAGAGCAGTCAGGGCTGATCTCCTCTAGGACTGACCGGTTTGTTCGCCTTGCAGTCCAAGGGACTCGCAAGAGTCTTCTCCAGCACCAGAGTTCAAAAGCCTCAATTCTTTGACGCTCGGCCTTCCTTATGGTCCAACTTTCGCAGCCATACATTGCAACTGGGAAGACCATAGCCTTGACTAAACGCACTTTTGTTGGCAGGGTGATGTCTCTGCTTTTTAGGATGCTCTCTAGATTTGCCATAGCTTTCCTCCCCAGGAGCAAGCGTCTTTTAATTTCTTTGCTGCAGTCCCCATCTGCAGTGATCTTGGAGCCCAGGAAAATAAAATCTGTCACTATCTCCATTTCTTCCCCTTCTATTTGCCAGGAATTGAGAGGGCCGGATGCCATGATCTTTGTTTTCTTGATGTTGAGTTTCAAGCCAACTTTTGCACTCTCCTCCTTCACCCGCATCAACAGGCTCTTTAGTTCCTCTTCACTTTCTGCCATTAGAGTGGTATCATCTGCATATCTGAGGTTGTTGATATTTCTCCCTGCAATCTTGATCCCAATTTGTGACTCCTCTAATCCCGCATTTCTCATGATGTGCTCTGCATACAAGTTAAATAGGCAAGGCGACAGTATACAGCCTTGCCGAACTCCTTTCTCAATTTTGAACCAGTCAGTGATTCCATGTTCAGTTCTCACTGTTGCTTCTTGACCTGCATATAAATTTCTCAAGAGACAAATAAGATGCTCTGGTATTCCCATCTCTTTAAGAACTTGCCACAATTTGTTGTGCTCCACACAATCAAAGGCTTTAGCATAGTCAATGAAGCAGAAGTAGACGTTCTTCTGGTACTCCCTAGCTTTCTCCATGATCCAGCGTATGTTAGCAATTTGATCTCTAGTTCCTCTGCCTCTTCGAAATCCTGCCTGTACTTCTGGAAGTTCTCGGTCCACATATTGCTGGAGCCTAGCTTGTAGGATTTTGAGCATAACTTTGCTAGCATGAGAAATGAGTGCAATGGTGCGGTAGTTTGAACATTCTTTGGCATTGCCCTTCTTTGGGATTGGAATGTAAACTGACCTTTTCCAATCCTGTGGCCATTGTTGAGTTTTCCAAATTTGCTGGCATATTGAGTGTAGCACTTTTACTGCATCGTCCTTTAAGATTTTGAATAGTTCAACTGGAATGCTGTCACTACCACTAGCTTTATTGTTGCTCAGACTTCCTAAGGCCCATTTGACTTCACATTCCAGGATGTCTGGCTCCAGGTCAGTAACTACCCCACTGTGGTCATCAGGGATGTTAAGCTCGCTCTTGTATAGTTCTTCTGTATAATTTTGCCACCTTTGTTTAATCTCTTCTGCTTCTGTGAGGTCCCTACCATTTTGGTCCCTTATCATACCCACCTTTGCATGAAACGTTCTCTTCATATCTCCAATTTTCTTGAAAAGATCTCTGGTCCTCCCGATTCTATTGTTTTCTTCTATTTGTTTGCACTGTTCATTTAAGAAGGCATTCTTATCTCTTCTAGCTTTTCTCTGGAATTCTGCATTCAATTGGGTGTATCTTTCTCTTTCTCCCTTGCCTTTCACTTCCCTTCTCTCCTTAGCTATTTGTAAAGCTTCCTCAGACAGCCATTTTGATTTCTTGCATTTCTTTTTCTTTGGGATGGTTTTAGTTGCTACCTCTTGTACAATGTTGCGAACCTCCGTCCATAGTTCTTCAGGCACTCTGTCTATCAGATCTAATTCCTTAAATCTATTTGTCACCTCCACTGTGTATTCGTCGGGGATATGATTTAGTTCATACCTGAGTGGCCTAGTGCTTTTCCCTACTTTCTTCAATTTAAGCCTAAATTTTGCAACAAGAAGCTCATGATCTGAACCACAATCAGCTCCTGGTCTTGTTTTTATTGACTTGATAGAACTTTTCCATCTTTGGCTGCAGAGCACATAGTCAATCTGATTTCTGTGTTGACCGTCTGGTGATGTCCATGTGTAGAGTCGTCTCTTGGGTTGCTGGAAAAGAGTGTTTGCTATGACCATTGTATTCTCTTGACAAAATTCTACCAGCCTGTGCCCTGCTTCATTTTGTACTCCAAGGCCAAACTTGCCTGTTATCCCGGTTATCTTTTGGCTTCCTACTTTAGCATTCCAATCCCCCATGATGATAAGCACATCATTTTTGGGCGTTGCTTCTAGAAGGTGTTGTAGGGCTTCATAGAACTGATCAACTTCATCCTCTTCAGCAGCAGTGGTTGGGGCGTAGACCTGGATCACTGTGATGTTGAATGGTTTGCCTTGGATTCGAACTGAGATCATTCTGTCATTTTGGGGATTGTATCCCAAGACTGCTTTTCCTACTCTCTTATTGATTATGAAGGCTACTCCATTTCTTCTGCAAGATTCTTGTCCACAGTAGTATACCTGATGGTCATCTGAATTAAATTCACCCATTCCTGTCCATTTTAGTTCACTGATTCCTAAAATGTCGATGTTCAGTCTTCTCATTTCTTGTTTAACCACGTCCAGCTTGCCTTGATTCATGGATCTGACGTTCCAGGTTCCTATGGAATAAAAATCTTTACAGCATCGGACTGTCTTTTCGCCACCAGTTACTTCCACAACTGAGCGTCCTTTCGGCTTTGGCCCAGCCGCTTCATTCATTCTGGCGCTACTCGTACTAGCCGTCTGCTCATCCCCAGTAGCATATTGGACACCTTCCGACCTGAGGGGCTCATCTTCCAGCGTCATATCGTTATGCCTATTGGAACTGTCCATAGAGTTTTCATGGCAAAGATACTGGAGTGGTTTGCCATTTCCTTCTCCAGTGGATCACCTTTTGTCAGAGCTCTCAGCTATGACCTGTCCGTCTTGGGTGGCCCTGCACGGTATAGCTCATAGCTTCACTGAACTACGCAAGCCCCCTTGCCACAACAAGGCAGCGATCCTTGAAGGGGGACACATATACATATACATATACATATACATATACATATACATATACATATATATATATATATACATACATACATACATACATACATACATATACATATACATATATACATATATACATATATATATACATACAGAGAACAATGGGGCTGGCCATGGAGGTGAACCATTATCTGAGACCCCTTGATTAATTTAAACTGTTTGGCTGTCACGGTGGCCACAACAATTAGAGGCCAGGTCTACCTGATACTACTGCAGACCATGTGCTTGGTGCTCTGTAGGGTTGCCCGCATGTCCACATACACAACAAGAGAGTTGCTTAGAGAATGGAGGGAAAATACTACTCACCCAGTACATGAGCTTTTCTAAGAGCCCCATTGGTTAGAATTAGGGCATTGCTGGCTACCATAATAATCAAGACTTAGGAGTGTATAGTTTTCCTTGGCATTGTACTAGGAGTCTTTTGCAAACTGGGTGACAAAACGTCTTTAAGGCACAATTCATCAAACTCCTACTGCTAGCTTTAGTGACCAGTATATCATTTCTGTGCAGGTGAAAACTTCAGAAGTACTTAAAAATGTAAAACTAGAATTGTACAAGCTTCAGCTTGGCTATTTCAATAACTGAAACTGAATGCACACAATATAAAACAGGATTAAAAAACACAAAGAAAGAAATGCAAAACAGAATGCAGCACACGTCAATGGAAAGAGATCAGACGGTGAATGCAAGCAGTTGTAAAATGAGATGCACAACCCACTTCTGGAGGGTGATCAAGTAACACACACCTGGTTAGGTCTCCTGTGTTTTCTTCTTTTTATAGCTTTCAAATGCTGAGACCTGTCTCAGGCATTCAACAACACCACCAAATCTGGCAATTAGCACAAGTGTTAAAATGAAGTCCTAAGTCTCTTGTGATTGCTCCTTTTCCAACTCTAAAAGGTGAGGCTTGGCTCAGGCTCATATCACACAACCTCTTAAATATTGTGGTTTACCTTCTCCTCAGGGAAACCACCCTTCAGGGTCACCGTGCAAATCATGGCTCGGTTTAAATCACTGGAAATGAGAGAGAAGTGAAAAGGGAGTATAAAGGAAACGGAGTGATATATTGTCAGTGACATTAGTTCTCCTTGGCAATTTATTCTTCCCAAGAGCTTTGAACTCTAAAACTATTTTTTTTTGTAAGAAATGAGTCCCAATGTGCAAAAAGCCATGCTGATACCCCACCATGATGTGAGAGTATAACGTGCGACCAGTATCTCTCAGCATGTTCTCTGTGTTTCCTGGTTGTGATTTTGAATTATAGCAGCAGAATTTTTTTCAGGCTAAAACCAGTGGGTGCCTCTGGACATGCAGCTCGCAACACTGGGTAGACGGTTGTGTAAATGGAAGTCATGTTGTGGCAAGTAGGGAAGTTCTGGACAGTTAGAACAGTGCTAATTTATATCCAGATTGCTGAAAAAAGAGAGTGTTATGTACCAATCCCATATGTGCTGTTTTCCCTTGATTTTTATTGGGCTCCTTTATCACATCTCCAAGCTGCTTTTAGAACTTACATTTATTTCAGAGTTCAGAACCTAGAGGTTCTCTAAGCCCTTCAGAGAGGGAGGCATGCTTACAACCACAGCTGGCAATAAATTGTTCTCTTTTCCATAGTCAAAATTCAAGACTTACTTACCTTGTGCATGTATAATTTTTTGGAGCTCATGACAAAATTATGTGTGGACTTATGAATAATAATAAGTTAACACCACCAAAGCATCATCAGCTGTTGACAGGAATGAGAAATGGGATTCAGGTTTTCACTCCAATGCCACAAAAATAACACAGCTCACAAATGAAATATTAGCAGATGCCTCATCAATAATGTACACAGAATCTGATTTGTAGCCACCAGGCGGTGAAGGATTGCAGCAACAGAGGGCAAACACATCATCCAAGGAATCTCAATTACTTTCCTGCTTTCAAGGAAACCGGAAAGTACAAGGAAGTTATATTGTTGAGAAACATTTTGGCTCATTGCTGCAGAGCACAGATGCTTTCCATGATACCACGGAATCTAGTATTTCCCCAAGGATTGATTTCTCCAATCCATTTCAACACCCAGTAACTGTAAAATAACCATTTTGAGATAGCTTAGTTGTGTGAAAAAGCTATTGCAGATCAACTTTCACTGACAGATTGAATGAACATCAAGGGAAGCAAGCAAGCTAGTAAACCGATAAGCTTATCACCAGAAAACTATCCCCTCTACTAAACATTATTTTTAAGGCCACTTTCATGTTAATTTTTAAAGTCAAGCAATTTGATCATGTCATCTTTATTCATTCAGAAACTTGTTCATGGAGTTCCAAAATACAGTCTTCATAATATGATATTTGTGTCCCCCAAATTGAATATAAAGTCAAGGAGGTTGCCCCCTTCTTTATATACATTTAAATTAGGAAAGCCATGCTTTGGTAGTCATTCCTCATCATCAATCATATGTTAAAGATAAGATTAATCCACCACCACACTCTGGTCTACAGATGTTGAGAAAGAAATGGAATCTGAAAAATTACATCGCTAATAATTTTCACAAAATATCCCCCCAAAACCAAACAGAAAAAAAATACAGATGATGATGTAATTGAAACAGATAAGAAGAAAGATAGAGTATGTCTGGTTGTATATGCAAAGGTGAATATGATTTATGAGAGTCTTCAGCCATTTTTACATATTTTCTCCTACTAATTCTTGTTGGGAAAAATGAGAAAATTGATACAATAGCAGTGGTCAGAAAAGAAAAAGGGAAGCTTTTAAGAGGTGCATGCGCAGAATGAATTTTATACTGTATTCATTTTCTCTTTCCTTTTTAACAGTTGTGCAATGTTTATTTTTCCAAGAACAACCTTTTGGTTGCATGTCGCTATGTTGGTTTAAAGCAAAATTATAAAGTCATGTAATGGCTTTTAATGAATCCTGTTATTAATAAAATACCTTGTATTAAGAACTTTTATGCAATTCACAAACTCATACTCCTTAGATTTCTGATGTTATTCCATAGGCTTGCCAGATGTCTCACCCAACATTTCAGGGCTTTGCTGACCTGCACAGAGTCTCCAGGGAATGTGTGAGCAACAAGCAAGATAGCAAGATAGCTAGCTATTTCTCACAAGCCCATTCCCATCCTTTTTTCATTCTAAATTTAAATATTTCCCTTTCCTGGCCTTTTATTCCTCTCTGTCTCTCTCTCCCTCTCCCTCTCTCGGTCTGTCTCTCTCAACTGAGAGCCAAATATTAAAGCTTATCTATATTGAAAACACATTAGGCAAGGGCAATAATTCTACAGGAAAAGTCATTTAAGCTTAAGATCATTTCCCCACAATCACCAAATGATGCCAGGTTGTGTTACCATCCATGCTGCAGTGGTGAGCCTAGAAGAACTGAGGGTTCACAACAGAGCTGTCACTCCCACTGTGGCAATTACAGGGGCAGATGAGGACAGAGGTGATGTGGATGTAGTCCTGAAGCTTCAGCAGACCCACCAACTGATGTGTTGCTCTCCATTCTACCCCCAGGCTCCTTTAACTTCATGGAGCATCTTTATAGTCTCACCTGTTTGTTATGGTTATATGGGCTGGTGATTGTCCTTCAGGCCTTGGGCATTGGGGACGCCTTGAGATGAATTGTTCTTGATGAGGAAACGCAGTGAGCAGATTATCTGTCCTTGAGTGAATTGTAGGCTGTGAGGGAATTTACCAGGGTCATGGTGCACCATGGTCAGGCTCCAGATTATGCCAGTGGGCCTCGGCATTTGACGCCACTGCCAAAATCCTGGGCACAGAGCCACAGACAGCACAGCACCTCTCATCAAGAAGGAGTGGCTGAAATCTCCGTGCAAATGGAAAGTTGTTATGGGCTAGGGACAACAGTGCTTGAAGGACCTCATAGTGGATCAGGAGGCAGCTCCTGGGTATCTCAAGCAGGTGTTGGCTGGTGTTAGGATATGGTCAAGCAAATGACACAAACCACCTTCTCTCAGACCTATCAGCAATGGTCCACAGCCTCATGCCTGTCCCTGCTCTTGCAGTCTCTTCGCCACCAGCAGTCCCAAAAGGCATCCCTATCAGTAACCAGTGGGCACTCATGGCTGTTCCAATTCCTTGTACTTTCTCTATGGTTGCTCCATGGTTGTATTAGTGGTTACTCCATTTCTTTAAGCAGGGCTAATTCTTTGGTGCCTTTTCCTAGGACTGCTCCCAATGTGCTGAGTGATGCCCTCCCCTTCTCCTTTCTTTTGTGCCGCCTCTAGCCTGTGTGTTAAAGAAGATGAAGTGAATACCATGGTCATGGACTTGGCCCAGCAGTTCATGGCCTCAGGCTTAGCCCCTGCTCCCGTGACCCTAGGGTTTGATCCCCATGACTGCCACCATGTGATTTGTTGGTTTCCCCTTGTCCATCTCAGGTTCACTGCAACACCTTTGTGATATCTTGAAGTTGCAATAATTTTCTTTGGTATGCTTGTGCAGTTGAAAACAAAGCAATCCATCTACCAAGACATTTATCTTGTCCCCACCCATACACATTCCCTTTAGGCACTGGCAGCTGGCCAGTGCTTTTTAGCACTTCAGCAATGAAAACTATTATTTTGAAAAGAAATGTTTACTGAAACACAGTGTGACTTAAATAAATCGGTTCTCATCAAATTAACATTGTAGGAGCTGTGAAGATGTTTCTAACCAGAGACTGTGTTTAATGATCAGATAACGCTGACATATAAATGTTGGTAGCTGTATTTGTGATAATGCTATATCAGACAGTATGATTTGGAGATCTGTATCTTACTGATTATATATATATATATATATATATATATATATATATATATATATATATATATATATATATATATATATATATATATATATATATATATATATATATATATCAAAGTCTTCTGTCTAGCTGAAACGATGCTTCAGCCCACAGCTATGCAGATTGAGAAGAAAGCGGGATATTGGAACGGTCTGTAAAAAAACCAAAAAAGAAGTGACTGTGACAAACATTTTCCTATAGCTGCAACAGTCAAATATGGTAATGGCTAACTAAACAATGCACAATATTGGTTCAGGAACAGGGAAAGTGGAAATTTTCCAAGAGTGTTGACTCATAGTATGACTTGAGTGTACCATGTCTCACAGTGCTATGGGAGCAACTTTAGACCACACATTGCAGGATTTCAGTAGAAATAACTATGGCAGTAGTCTCATATTAGCTGGGGACTTCCAAACAATGCTTCCAGTTATTCAACAAGGAACTAAAGCTGATGAACTGCAGATCTTAGGGTTTCCAGTTTGCTCCTTGCCACCAGTGGAGGTAAGGCTGCCAAAGCCAGGTTGCGAAACTCTGGGAGATTTGGGATGAAGCCCAGGGAAGACAGAGACCTCAGTGGTGTACAATGACATATAGTCCACCCTCCAAAGCATCCATTTTCAGCAGGGGAGCAGTTCTCTGTAGTGGGGAGATAATGTACAATTCTGGGCAATTCCCAGGCCTTCATCAAATAAAAATTCATTTGGAGTATGCTGCTTGAGAAAAAGTACACAGGTACAACTTACTGGTTTCTAATACTGATTAAAATTCAAATGCTTTATATGTTTGCATTCAGATGTTCTAAATGTTCAAAAAGTATGTATGATATTTTTCATTATAAGAGAAAAAGGGGGCCAAATGTTGCTTTTGGTATTAGCACATGGAGCATATATAACCTCAGCTGGTGAGTTCTGCAGAGCAGGACTTGACATGAATCTTGCAATGCTTTAAAGAAAATAAAACATTTTACTTTTCACTAAACATCACATCATGGGAACAAGACAGAACTTAATAACACAACTGAAGTATGTTCTCTTATAGTCTAAACAGTTTTCTTCCTTTACAGTTTTTCAGTCTTAAAGTCCTTCTCTTTCTTCTTGTTGGTAGCCCAACAAGAAGATGCTCTCCAGTTAGATGCTCTCTGTACTGGCTTCCAAGTTAAAAGTCCCCACTGGACTTCCCATTAGACAAATACAGCCCTGCAACAACAATTCCTGTCCATAAATCATATGTATCTTAATTTGTAAAGATCAGGTTTTCCCCTTACTTCCCTCCTTTGTTTTTCACAGTCTGCAACATTCCGTAACCAGAAGCTCCACCCCTTTCCTAGTTCATTCCGTTAGACTAAGAGTTACATATACAGTGGCGTATCCCCTATGAAATAATATTGCAAGCAGAACAGTAAGCTAAAGGCTTAGAGAACACCACACACAGGGGAGGGGCTGTAATAATAAACAGTGTTCCTAATGTTATCCATTCATTTAATTAGGACCTTTAGATTCACGTTCAAAATGGCTTTGAAATGGGAACTGAAGATGGCGCCATAAAGAAAGCTGGACTTCTGTTCAGCTCTTAAGCCATGCCGAGGGTCAGGGGCTTCTGCACCTGGCTGACCTGAACAGATACGCAAATCTGCTCACCGGTCGCCCCAGGAACCGGGAACGGCATCCTGAGGGTCCTACAGATCCGTGGGGAGATAGGAAGACCTCCCTGGATTAATAGCGGCTTGTGCTCAAGGTCACGATGGCGTCTTTGTCGCAAACAACTTTACAAGCTTGAAATGACCAGCCGACCTTACATTCTTCCCAGACCATCATTTACCAGATCGACAGGAGCAGAAGCTGATAGAAGCTGGAATCTGCAACAGTAAGAATTGAAAGCTTTCTGGCTTCTCTCTCTCTTCTCCCACAAGCTCTTCCCTCCCCCCCCCTCAACCAATTCACAAGCGAATTCCTTCTTTCGCCGAGTGAGAGACTCCCAGCTAATTATACCCATTAACCAAACAAAGAGAGTGCTTTGAAGATTTATGGGTGAAAGTTCAGTGGGGGAATTTGACTTGATACGGAGATCGACAAACTGATAATTTGGGATCGCTCATGCTCCCGCGAGACCTCACGAGACTTTCTGTTTATAGTTTGTGACTGCCTAGAACTATGGAAGAATTAACTAAGGCACAGCTTTTCCATTTGTTATGCAAAGGAAACTCAGAGATACTGAAAGCAGTCAATAAGCTGGAAAAGGAAATTCGTGGGACTAAGGGGGAGCTTTTGGATGGAGCCCAAGGTCCGGAGAGACCAGCTGATGACGTAGCTCAGCTAACAGTAAATCAAGTGAAACTTCAATGTCTGGAAGTTAATCAACTGGAGGGAGAGAGTGCCAGAGATGTAAAAACCCAAAGTATCTTCAAAGAACCTGGGAAAACAGATTCACGGAAGGAAAGTACCAAAAACCTGGAAGTCTATTCAGAGCAGGAAATGACTTGGATCAGCAAAATAAAAAGAGTCTATTCAAAAGCGACAGCAACTAGGAAGCTATCAGGAGATATTTCTGTGCGACCAGAGGAAGAGATCCAGATTGACAAAGGATTCAGAGCCCCCTCAAAGGCGATTACAAGCAAGAATCAAGTAAGAGATTTCTTTGGCCCTGACAGAAGGACAATCAGAAACACTCTACTATGGAAAAAAACACAATTTCATTTTCTGCGACCACCTGAAAGATGAGCTGAACAATGGAATATTCTCCTGGCTTCCTGTGAGAAAAATAGCAGTAGCAACCTTTAGGACAGGTCCAATATATGAAGGGAACTGACTTTATATCATTTAAGACAATAATAGAATATATCCTTATAATAGATTATACCCTCCTATGTATCAACAACTACTTTGTTAAGAAAGATGGTAATAACTCCTAGATCAGGATTAATATGCGATGGGAATTGAATATGTATGTTAACATGTATGCCAAAAGAGGATGACAAACCATATTTTATAGGCATTAACAAGACGACAGTAGTAATTCTTGGGTCAGGGCCAATTTATGAAGGAGACTGACCTAATATCATTTAAGATAATAACAGAATGTATTCCTATAACAGATCATACTCTCATATGTATTAACAATCACTTGGCTAAGAAAAATGGTAAAAACTTCTAGACTAGGAATAATATGTGATGGGAACTAAATATCTATGTTAAAAGAGATGGCAAACCATATCAACTGGTCGCTTTTTCTTTACAACTTCTCTGTAAATGCTTTATATAATAATAAACAATAAAATTATTATAAAAAAAAACAAAAACAAAAAAACAAAATGGCTTTGAAATGATTAATAGAACAAAATACTAAACTTAGCTATTTAAAATAACAATTGCTAGTAGCAAGCATAATCATAATAGCAACAGATTGATAAAACTTCACTCAACCCTAAATCTTTTCTCAAATATAAATGTGTTGACCAGTCCTCTGAAGGTAAGAAGACCAAATGAGCACAATTGCAGGAAAGCATTGCACAGCCCTGCTGCACATTTGTGAAGCAAGCATGGCTAGGCCCCAGCAAAAATATTTAAATGTGCAGGCAGGAGCATTTGATATCCTGCTCTTAAGCAATTGTGCCAATAGGGCCATACTATATGGTGCCATGATCCTAATCAATTTTCAGTGTAATCCTGCAAAGCGTTATTCCAGACTAAATCCACTGAAATCAATAGTCCCCATCAGCACAATGCTAGGAAACAAACTGGCACAATATTAAGGTTAGATATTTCCTTTGGCAAGTTCCTGTTACAACAATTGCTGCTGAATTATTTCTTCTTCTAAACAGAGGACCCACATGGAACATGCTAGCTACTCTGGGCATTTTTGAACTAAATCAAAAGCTATAAATTGACTGAATAATAATAATTAAATAGTCCAATCTGAATACTACTAAAGCATGTATAACCATGGCCAATCTTTCCAGAAGAAGCAACAGTTGGAAAATTGTTTAAGCTGACAAAAAGCATTCCTGGCCATTTCCACAATGTGTGGACAGCTATTTCTGTTCTGTTTTTTCCATCTTAAGCACATACAATAAAACCAGGTTTACTGAGCAGCCAGTGATACAGCATTTATAAGCTGCATTCAGCTACACAGGACTTGAGATAGTAAAAGTTGGCTGTAGACCAATACAACAGCCTTTCCCCTGTGTAATTCTACTTTATCAGCCCATAAACTATGTTTTTTCTGATGAATAATACATTTTCTCAATTTGTCCTTATTCTGCAAAATGGAGGCCCACAAGAAGGTAATGTGGCAGCCTGTCACACCCTCTGATAACATCATCAGTGGGTATGACAGAGTATCCTGTCTCTCTTTTCACCTTCTCTATAGTCTGATCTGCTGCCTTTTGTGCCATCTTCTTTGAAAATAAGCCAGCAAGGAAGGCAGTAGGTGGGATTGCCAAGAAGGCAGGGCAGTTGATATACTCATTCATGCACTCTCTACAGTCCCATCTGCTGCCTTCTCTGCCAACCTCTGTGCAAAGAGGCCAGCCGGAAAGAAGTGCCACTACACCCTATCAGCATGTATTAGCACAACAAAAGTCCTGCATTTTCTGAATACACTATCTTTGCAGCAGCACATCTCCTCCCAGGATGGGACAGAGCAGATAATAGTATATAACCAACCATTTACAGAGTTCATGGAGCTGGACTTTCCATTTCCTTCTCTCATTGCAGCATCCTGAGGACCCTCACATTTTCCTCTGATGGGAGTAGAAATAGTAGACATCACCATAACCTCATGAAGGCTTGTATGCCAGTAAGTCTTTGGAGGCATTTCTCATGTGATTTAGAGAGCTCTCTGCATCACAGTTACCAATGGAAAATTGAGTTTTATGAACAATAGAAGACCAGAGTGCTGAGTGTTGGAAACGACATAGACCAATATGTTATGGGTAAGAAAACCTTCTACATCTCTCCTTATTCCTCTTCTGCCCCTGGTAAACGTGGTACCAGCAGAAGTCCATTTGGATCTTCAACAATAGTATTGTTAGGCATATACAAACAAAATGTGGTTAGCTTTCTTCAAAAGCACAGGTATTCTAATTTATACAGATATAAATTAAAAAAAAACAAATTCTAAATGCTTTCTATTTAAAATGTACATTGATTATGCATAGTGATTATGAGTTGTTAGCTTAGCTGAAAATCCATCTGCTAAGGAATTCTAAAGTTCTGGAGACCTCATGTGTTGTAAAATAATCCTAGAACGTCTATCAACAGTTAATTATCTTTGGACAGCTAGTCAATTTAATTCCTAGCTAAATATTTCTTAGCTTATTAAGTTCTCATCTTCTTTAAGTATTAACACAGAGAGATATAATTCTCAAGACAGCAAGCCAATCTCCCCCAATGAGCAATATGTGATAATTTAGGTTAGGCTTAAATTAAAATATTTGATCCTAATTTCTCTCATGCTAGGAAATGTAGTGCCCAAATATAATGATGTATATTCTAGCAATGAACCATTCCACGCTACCTACAAAACAGTTCTAAACACAATTAGTTTTCTAAACTTAGTTTAGCATTGCACTCTAGTTAATCACCCAGTTATATGCTTTTAATGTCAAAAGCTACAGATCTATCTCTTTTTGTATATCATAACTTATACATACAATGAGAGAAAGTTGCATTAATGTATGCTTTCTTATTCTACAAACTGTATGGAATGGAGCTGGCAAGAGATCTATTAGAATAATAAAATCCAGGAGTTGGAAGGTGCCATAGAGGCCAGATGCCATCTAGTCCAGCCCCCTCAATGCAGATTCAGCCTATACAGTATTAACAGCACATAGCTATATTCTGAGCTATAACATTTTTCACAGATTGGATTAAGACTGGTGATTGAGCAGGCTCAAATATGTCTAGTTAATCAGTTGCTTTCAGGAATGTTTAAGCTAAGTACTATCACCCAATGAACATCTTGTTCCAAAAGCAAATCTTTGCAGCTAGTCAATTATTGTCCAGTCTAGGGGGGAGTGTCAGGAGTGAAATTAGTTGCCTTCTTCAATGTAATTATGATGCCACATTCGATGTTCTATAAGATGTTTGGGTACTTTAAAAGTAACGCTATTATTCATAATGTTTGTTGAGATGACTGTTATGATTATAAAGAATAAATACCTAAATACAAGAGCCAGCTGGGTGTAGTGGCCAAGAGTACAGCCTCTAATCTGAAGAACTGGGTTTGATTCCCCACTCCTCCACACACAGCCAGCTGGGCCAGTCATTATCCTGTTCTCGCTGTTCTCGCAGAGAAGTCCTGTCAGAGCTCCCTCAGTCTCATGACCTCACAGGGTGTTTGTTGTGGGGTGAGGAGGGGCAAACTATTGTAAGCCACTTTAAGACTCCGTCAGGTAGTGAAAAGTAGTGCATAAAACCCAACTCTTCTCTACATAAAAAGGTAAAGGTACCCCCTGTGCAAGCACCGAGTCATGTCTGACCCTTGGGGTGACGCCCTCTAGCGTTTTCATGGAGGACTCAATACAGGGTGGTTTAGCAGTGCCTTTCCTAGTCATTACTGTTTACCCCCCTGGGCAAGCTGGGTACTCATTTTACCGACCTCGGAAGGATGGAAGGCTGAGTCAACCTTGAGCCGACTGCTGGGATTGAACTCCCAGCCTCATGGGCAGAGCTTTCAGACAACATTTCTGCTGCCTTACCACTATGCACCACAAGAGGTTCTTCTTCTCTACATAGATTATTTTATTTACGGTTATTGACCAGCATCAAAGTATGAATAAAACCACATACTCTACATAGTAGTTATATAAAAGGATGGACATGAACTGCATTTTTTGTGGTTAGGTTTGTGGTTTCTAGATGAACTGCAAACCAAAACACGAACCTATACAAACCAGAAGATTGGTTCGTGAACCAAACCAGTTTGTATGAGTTCATGCCCCCAGCTTTCTGTTTCCTACCACGTATCATGGGGAACAGAAAGCAGGGATAGAAATAGCTCCAAGCCATTTAAACCAAGCAGTTGAGCAGTGCTGTGCCACTCAACAGGTTTAAATGGCTCAAAGCTGAATCCAAAATAGCCCCTTTAAACAGCTGAGCTGTGCAGAGCAAGCTGCTCTACAGAGCTCAGTTGTTTAAAGGGATGTTCCTGGGCAATAAGTCCTAGGGACTGGCTGCCCAAGAAAGCCCCTTTAAACAGCTGAGAAGCAGGAGAAGGACAGCTATTTAGAGCCCAAAATAACTCAGCCATGAGAGCTGGCTCAGTCCCCATTGCTCAGCTGTTTCCAATCTAAACAGCTCAGTATCCAGGAGTAGCCTGCTCCTGCCACTCAGCTACCTTGGTGGCTTCTGCAGGGAGAAGTTCTGCCCACAAACTTCCACAACCTGACAAAAACTCAAGGAGTTTTGTGGCCCTAGTTTAATTCAAAATGAAACCATCCTAATGCTATTTTTGATGTGGATTTCATCTTCTGGTACACCCCCTGAAACAGATGTGACTACAGAAGTGACATATGTTGTCCCACCCCAGGTTGGGTGCCAGAAGAGGCAGGGAGGTTGGGCAGTAGAGGAGGCTGAGGCGGTTGAAGCCAAGGTGGCCAAGGTAGCACCATGCTGCTGCCAGAGGCCCAGCCAGTGGCCATGCCACAACCGGAGGCCAAGGTTGCCCGCACCACAGCCAAAAGCCCAGCCAGCAGCCATGCTGCAGCCAAAGGTTGAGGCAATGCCACAGTACTACCAGAGGCCTAGCCAGACCTAGGCTACAGCCAGAGGTGGAGTCAGTGCTGCACCACTGCCAGAGGCTCAGCCAGTGCCCATGCCACAGCCAGAGGCCAAGGGAGCACTGTGCTGCTAGATTCCCAGACAGCAACCATACCACTGTTGGCAGTGGTGGTGGAGGCTCAAAGGTAAGGAGGGAGATGGGAAGGGGAGGGAGGAGAGGGTCTGTGTGTGTTTGCAAGAGAGGAAGGGAGAGGAACTAAAGAGAAGGTATGCATGTGTGTATCCAAGAGAGAGGAAGGGGGAGGGACATCAGGGAACTGAGAGGTAAGGGGGAGAGGCTAGGAGGGGTGTGGGGGAATGAGTGTGTCTGCATGTGTGTGTGTGTGTGTGTCTGAAAGGGAGGGAGGGGAGGGACCAGGAAGGACATCAGGGAAGCAAGGGGTAAGAGGAAGAGGCCATGGGGGAGTGGGGGAAGGTGTCTATGTCCTTGTGTGTGTGTGTGTGTGTGTGAGAAAGAAGGAGGGGGAGGGACCAGGAAGGACATCAGGGAAGTGAAATGTAAGGACAGGCCAGGGGTGTATGGAAAGGAAGGACACTGTGTCTGCTTGTGCGTATTTCTGGCAGAGAGGAAGATGGCCAGGATCAAGGAGCCCCAGAGCAGACGTGTTCTACATACCCTGTGAGAGTTGGACTGTCACTAAAGTTTTTTTTCTACACTTCCAGTACTGAATGGGATCTATTTCCCCCCACTTTGTCTTCCAAGAGATATCATTTTAACATACTAAATATCTAATCATATTTTTAAAGTATCTATTAATGAACACTTTGTATTCCAAGAAATATCATATACTAAGTATCTAATCACATTTTAAAAGGATCCATTAATGAACAGAGCAGCAGCAATACTTGTATATTTTCACAAGGCTCAAGACTATTATGTGAATGGCTTCAGCTCCCAATCAGGTTTCTCTGCACTCACTATTAATGGCATGATTTCTAGACATCTATTGTTACATGAAAAATAAAAACAATAACCAGATTTAAGTTTGAGACTGGAGGCACTTCTTTTGAATTCATTATATTCAGCTTTAGCCCTTTGGAAAGCCTGGCATATGACATGACCTACATGTTCAAGAACAGAATTATATCCGTAAATCTGACAGGCAAAATTGAAATTAAGCACTAAAACAGTATTAGTTTTAAATTCTCAATCCATTATATCTGATTAATCTTCTCAAAATGAACTTGATCATTTTTGTCTCATCGTACCATCTGGGCATGGGGGCCCGGAAGGCAATCGCAAAATTAATCCCAATTGAGATGAAAGAAATGAGAAATATAAACCAGCAGTCATTTTGTTTTGTTTGTATATATATTCTGTGTTCTGCAGAAAGTGACTTTCCCAGTGCAGTCTCAAGCAGTTACTAAGCTCGTAGTTTTCACCTTGGCATAGGATTATTCTATCTGTGCTACTGCGCTATTTGGACACCTCATTCATATACTATATTTGTGTCTTCCTTGTGTCCATGAAACCATTTTCCCATGTTTTCCACAATATATTGTTAGTGCATGGATGTACCTAACCACAATGTATTGATAAGGTATGGTACAGACAACAGCTCCATTGGAGAAGAGGAGGGGAGAGGAGAGGGATAATTCCATTGGCCCAAGTAACCTAAGGATGCAAAACATAAAGGAAGCAATTCTGCAGGAGCAACAATGCAATGTAGGAAATGAACCGCTAAGTTCAGTGCAAACAAGGACTGGTTAATTTCCTTCAAAGGCAACATTCCCCAACTTTACAAACAATGTGAAATTCCTGCTTAAAGAGAGTTGTGTGTAAATCTGAAGTTCAGAAGATTTTCATTTTACAGATAAATATGTCTCAGTTTTTCCTCCAATGTCATTCATATTAGAACTAATTGCATCCTTCAAATTTTAAAATAATCAAAGGTACTAGTTGATTTAAAGTTATGAGCTGTCCCAGCATATAGTATATTAAAAATACCTAGGTTAGAATATTTTAAACAACTTTTAAAATAATCTAAGGACAAGGGTATACCATATGTAATTTTGAAAATGTAAGTTGCAAACTGTTTATCTGACAGTTGTCTTTAACATGTGACTTCCCCTTCGTAAGTGAAGACATTATCTCATGAGATAATACATTAAATTTTAGGCCTATTTTATTACTGTTTTTTTTTCTTATGACTGCAAAGGTGAGGGAAAGACATTTCAATTCAGTCTCTATCATTAGTCAAAGGATAAAGAGCAAGTAGAAAGATGTACATAGACTTCCCAGCAAAGGGAGATGAGCGTAAACCCAATGACGTCTTTGTTGTAGACTTATCCAATTTATATCATTTTCCCCACACACACAACATTCCCAGCTTTGTCATCTGTATCTTATATTTTCCCAGCATATTCAATAACAAAGTTCTTTCTCTCATTAAGTTAATTCATGGCATAAAGACCAGCCATTGTGTGAACATACACACATATACTACTTTGTTCGGCTTGAAGCATGGGTTTTGGATGCTAATCCATATATCATATACTGCATAAAACAGATTTTTGTTCTACATTTTTCAATCACAGGTAATTTCATTCTCAGAAAGCTTGGCCCAAGACTGGGGTCTTATTAGGAAAAGTAAATCCTGAAGAGGTCAAATAGCCATCCTATCATCATTACTATAAGCAAAGGGGCAAAGGTGAAACATCAACTACTCCCTAGCGGCATTCTTCAGCTATGATATAACACACAGTCTTCAAGAAAGAATTCTCTGTGAAAAACAAAGGATTAGCATATATTTTAAAGGGCATTCTCTGTAACTTTAGAATATCAGCTACCTCAAGTCAGACCTTAATTATTTTAATAGCTATCCTTAGTCATCTTTCAATAACTATAATGTTAAATGCAAATGAAAACCAAGAAAAAAATAATATCAGTACAGCTGAGTAATGTATCTGTGTTAAATCTATTCGTATTGCTATTCATAAAGATAAGGTTATGTCGCAGACAACTTACAGTGAAAAGCGACATATAAGAACCAACATATTATTATCACTATTGGCTGTGTAGATTCATAAGAACTGTCTAAACATGTTGTATAGATTTTGTATATTATTGCAAAATATGCATATATACATGTAAAAACATTTTAAATATATAAGTACAATATAAGAAGATATGAGGGTGATTTATTAGTGCACAATTAATATTGAAAAATGTATAATTTTAATGGGAAAATCTATACAACCAAATGTTGTGGAAACAAATCATGGGAAGCAGAATTGGAACAGGGATGTTCAGGATGAAACAGCAAGGAAAATAAATTCAGAATTATCCCTAGATCAAATTAATGTTTATTTGTCTTATCACCATTTATGCCTTAACACATTTTCTGTAGTGCTACAAAGCAATATAACATTAAAAGTACCATAGCTGTAGTGAAAACATTTTTGAAAGCCTACATTGTTGATTATATTTTTTACAAAATGTGTTTCATTGGTATGTCCGTGCTGTTAAATCATACAGTCCTGGCATGTTTTTAAAACATGGCCATTTATAATGTGCCGTGCTGATGTTTTCTTTGGTCAAAAACATGGCTGCTCTTATTGCAGAGATTAATCATAGTTATCAGGTCATTTCCCCTATGAATCCTACTATGAGGAAACTGATGCATGGTTTATTGCATGAATTATTGCATGGTTTAAATTAGAATATTCATATTAGTAACAAAACAACTTTAAATACAATACATTACTCCAGCAAGATATCTTAACTAGTACAGAGGCCTCTGCCATGACCTATAATTCCATTCAGCTCTATCTTTGGATGACTGAGCACTCTTTCTGATGTTATTAAGGTGTCATCTGTGCGTAGAACCTCCTTTATAAAGCTGTGTCTGCTCCAAGTGAAATGAAGGGATTGTTTAAAATATCTTTGTATTTCTGGATTTTAGCAGACTTTAACAATTGTGCTGCAAGGCACATACTTTGTTAGAAGAGAGCTCATTGTTTTTATCTTCATGACAACCCAAACTCTCTAGTGATGTTCATTCACTCCCTCTACTAGTCCAAAATGTGACTGCTAGGTTGCTACAGTCAAACTACTAATAGCGGGTCTCTTCTAGCATATATAAACCTCACAGTTAGCTTAAGACTCAGGTTGCCTGGAGAAGAAAGGCCCCACTCCTTTAATAGAAATGTGTGGAAATGTATATTGGAAACTTTTCATGGCTTGGAGGTAAATAACAACAACTGACAAAACAACTTTCCATTAAACATCTATTAAAAGAGAAGAAGAGTTCTTATATGCCACTTTTCTCTACCTAAAGTGGCTTACAGTCGCCTTCCCTTTCTTCTCCCCACAACAAACACCCTGGTGAGGCTGGGAGGGCCCTGATATTACTGCTCAGTCAGAACAGCTTTGTTAGTGCTGTGGTGAGCCCAAGGCCACACAGCTAACTGCATGTGGGGGAGCATGATTAGAAGTCCGCACTCTTAACCACTGCACCAAGCTGGCTCTTGGGAAAGGACTTTTTTTGTCCAAGCTGTTGGCTGACCAGTTCTCATTAATTCATAGAAGTGTCTTGACCTTTAAAGCCTTAAGGATTGCCTTCTCTTGTGTGTTGGCTTATCCAGACATTGAAACTATAATTAGACACATCACTCTAGGACATTGGTGGATAGCCACAAGATAGAATGCCCTTTAAATAACTGTCCTTCCAAGTGAGGTTCATCCGTTTGCCTGGCTGTTTGAAACTGTTCAGCTTAAGAAGTACTGTTGTTGCTGTAGCTGCTCATAGAGTCTGCTAGTTCACAAGCTACAGTTTTGAGTCAAACATCCATGTAGGCTTTGAGAATCATGTAACTATAATCAAAACCATAATAATGAAGAGTCCAATACAGCACAGCTGGATAGCACTGATCTCCCGAATCAAAACCATTCCAGTGAAGAGGTCAGTAAGGTACAGTAGATGGTACTGAACCACTGAATGAATAGTTTACTTAACCAGTTTAAATGAACTAAATTCAGCATTTTTGCTTGTTTTAGGAGTTGAGAAATCTCCAATTATGTTGCACTGTGTTTTGTGACATAGTTGAGTTTATATCACAAAGTGAAAAGAAACTGCTGTTACTAGATAAAGCTATTTTAGCATGTCAGAATAAATTCACTGGCCAAAATCCAAGACAATTTTAAGCAAGCTTAAGCCACTGAAGTAATATATTCTGGCATGCTTGACCATATATTCCATTGTGTCCATTATATTTAGAAAGCAGACATGGTAATAGAAACTTTAAGTATTATGAAAGTAATAAGCTTGTGACAAGTATCAACATTTTTAAAACAAAGAGAGTACACTATGCCAGGCAAAGCAACTTCAGTCCTTCCTCCCAAGGGTTAATAAGTGCAAAGTCAAGCTGGTTCCATTTCACAGGTTTCCTACTTGGGCACAACTACCCATGGATCTCTGATCATCTTGAAGAGTAAGGCATGGTATGGGATAATTGGTTACATGAGAATCAGAGTGTCTCAGAATGGGAGGGGGGCAATTAGAGCTATGAGGTAATTTTCCAGAGGGCTCTTACATGGATATTCTTCTGATTGGTTCTTATCATCACCTGACTCAGGTAGGCAAAAACTGTACCCGGTACCTGTACCAATCAGGGAGCTTGAATTTTCAGAGACCTACATCTATGGACTTCTGTATCATCACAGAGAGAACACTTGAACCATAGCCTGCAATTACAAGAGAGTAAGACTGAACTGCCTAATGCACGTCTCAAAGAGTTAGATCATAAGCTAACTGTTATTATTTCCTGTGTTGCTGGTTTTTGAATTTTATACTGTACCTAATGTATTTTGCTAAATTAATATTTCTAAAACTTCTTCTAATAAATTAAAGTATTAAAAAATAAAGTATTTTTAATAAAATAAAACTCTTGCCCTGGGAACTCTTGCCCTGGAAACCAACGGGGTCCAGGCAGAAATGCCTTGACTTGCTGTCTTTACAAATATAAAATATGAAGTTTGACAATGTCTACAAATTGTACACCTGCAAAATATTTAGTGATCTCTTTTATAAATTATGTCATTAAATAGTGGTCTGTTTAAATTTTGCATGAATTGGATTTATAGGATTATAAATTATAATGTTTAAGTATTGATTGGGAGAAACCTCACCTTAATTTTCTTTCTTAGATTTTTGAAGCAGCCGTGCTTCTGTTTCATATATGAAGTACAAAGCAGTAAGTGTGAAATAGCTGGTGTCAGAAAACATATTAAAATGAATGTGCTCTCTCTCATATGCTTCTTTAAATCAGAAAAAAATGCATTTTGAAGATTTTGTTATTATAGTAACAATAAAAACTTTAATTAGCTAGCCTTTTGATGTGGAACATATCTTCTAGCAAATCCCCTGGGTATGGACATAACGTCTGGAGTTCTGCACCTGGGAGCATGCCAGAAGACATGGGAAGTACACCAGCAGAAAAGACCGAGGCTATGGCCGAGGTGCTGGCAAAGCTGGCATAGGTGGAAGTGGGGTCTCTGAAGCTGCTGAGAGTCACCTGCAACCCATGGGACTGCTGTGGGGTGAGCTGACAGCTGGGGCTGCTATGGGACTGTTCTGGGGTGAGGCACCACCCCTGAAGCTGTCTGGGACTGCTGCATGAATGCTGTGGGGTGGGGCACTGCCACTGAAGCTGGCCGGGGTCATCCTGTGACACATATAACCGCTGCTGGCTGGGACTACCCTGCAACCTGCATGACCACTGTGGGGTAAGGCACTGACCCTGAAGCCAGCTGGGATCATCCCATATCCTACATGAGTGCTACAGGGTGGGGCACTGCCCTGAAACTGGCTGGGCGATCCCATAACCAGTGTGACTTCTGCTGGCTGGGGCTGCCCCATGATCTGTGCAGCCCTCAAGGCACCACCCATGCAGCCAGAGGAGGTTGGGGTGCTTCTGCCATAACAGGGAGGAAACTGGGGTAGGGGGGAAGGAGTGTCTGGGTGTCTTTGTCTGAGAGGAAGGAGGTAGGGCCCAGGGAGGAGGTTGAGGAAGCAAGTGGGAAGGAAGGAGTGGGAAGGTGTCTGTGTGCATGTGTGTGCTTGAGAGCATCCCCAAAGCAACTGATGTTGGCAATGAAACGTTAGGCTAAACAGACTCTTGAAAGTTCTTATGAGTTTGCAGGCTCTTTAGAGATCAACTAACAGGATTCTAACCATACAGAGCAGCTGATCACAATGGAAAGTATTAAGAACATGTTAAATATTTCCGTTTTTTAAAATTTTCATGTCACATTTTTTCTTTCTAAAATATTTTTAGCAAAAGACAACATATTTAGCAAAAACATCTCATGCTGACAAAATTCAACTTCTTCTACAGCAATTGCTGAAAAATACATATAACCATCTGCAGAAATTGTTATCTTTAACTTACTGATAAAAATTGCATAAATTATACCTCCTTGCAAATGAAGAAACAACACCTTAACACAGCTTTGTGAAATATTAAATGAGAAAATTTTAAAGCAAATTAAATACATATGTTAAACATTGCACAAAATTTGCATTATTTGCTTATCCCACTAAAAGATTAAAAGCTATCAGATACTGGCAAGCCATTAAAAGTCAGATTGAAAGAGTATTGATTCTACAAGCTGCTGTAGTTACAGAGATATGTTAACCTATCAAAAATAAGATAATGAAGATGGTATACAGTCCAACAAAACCATATAATTCTGTTACATGTGTGAATTGGCTCTTAAATTAGTCACATTTTCTCTTTATCCACCTTTTAAATAACTAGCAGGAGATATGATAGCTTTATTTAAATGCTCTTTACTGAAGAAGAATTTTGCATGGAAAATCTAATGGATTTTTCCTTTAAAAACAGAGAGAAGAAAATTAAAAAATTGAAAATATTTTTTCTATTTATTTATTTAAAACATTTTTGTGCTGCCTTTCCAATCAAATAGGCTCTCTGAGGCAGCAATCATCAAGAATTAAAATATTTCATCATTTAAAAATATTTAAAATAAAACATACTGTGATGGACTGCACTTTAAAAGTTCATAAGTGCTGCTTAAATTTGTGAAGGACTATGAAGTGTTCATGCCTCACAGAGACAGAGATGCTTTTGAGTGACAGACTGATCAAAGGGAATTGATTGATTAGTGTCAGTTGAGCACAAACACTTGGGAACTGACTGTTGAAGAGAGTTCAGTTTAGTACTGACTGATTTGGAGTTAAGTACTGACTGAAAAGAGTTTAGCTTTGACTGAAGAAAGTTTGACAGAAAACTGGAAACGTTGACAGGGAGGAGTGGATGAATCTCTGAAGACCCACATTCAGGTCAGGAAATGGGATAAATCTTCAGAACCAATTGAATGGCTCTGAAGAATGGAGTGCTCCCTGGTCTGCTGTTTTTGGAAAAGGAATTTGTCACTTGGTTGTGTATTCCTTGAAACAAAAAGAGTTAGTTAAACTCAAGAAAGTATACTGGAGTGTTTTGAAAACACTGAAACCAAATTTCAACAATTCTGTGTGAAAAGCTTTAAAACTCTCAGTTGCTGGAAATATGTTAACTGGAGTTTGTGCCTATTCTAAGTTACCGCAAGATGTCTTGGTGAACTATCTCAGACATTTTACCCCTGATTTCACTTGACCTTCTTCCCTCTATATTGAATGACCAATCTTGTTTATTTTGGAACCTTGAAAAGCATCTCATGTGCCATTTTCAGAATTTTAAGAGGGTGATCTTGCCTCTTCTCCCAAGTTCCTGGGCTGAGCCAACATCAAAATAAAATAATGTGACAGGGTGCGAGAGTCGTAGATCTTCAGGAAAGAAGAAAATAAAGAACAGGGCTATTCAGTCAGAATGGAAGAAAAAACATAAAATCCTTCCTCAGAGGGAAGGAAGTGGGCAGGGTTGCCATACATACAAACAGACATTATAGTCAAAAAGAGAGTAGAGGCTAACAACAGAACAAAAGAAGTCTTTAATTGAGGGAGATAGATTCATCTCCCTGGGGAAGGCGTTCCAAAGTTTTGGTGCCACATCCAGGTTAGGATACAGTAAACTGTTATGCATGGAGACAGCTGCCGCCATTCCATAGAGGAAGGGCAAAAAGCCCCACGTTTCCCAGGTATGCACAGGGGAGGGGCTCCCCCGGTGCATGCTAGTTGCCCCAACACAATGGCCCTGCGCATACATCATGGGGCTGGAAGTGACGGGGGATTGGGAGCATGGGGCCCTCTCTGCATGATGATGGGGAGCAGCATGCTGCTCTCCCACCATGGTGGGGGTGGACACCTCTGCCAGCTCTGTGGAGCCGGCATGGGTGAGAGGCATTCCTGCAGAGACGCCGTGGGTCACGGGAGGAACCAGGCCCAAAAGTCCGGCTTGTCCGATTATGCATAGGGCTAGCCCGACCTAGCCCTCTCCTGTGTCTGCAGCACATCCCAGCCCACGGAAGAATCTGCATTTTCTTAACATGAGTCTTCCGAGGGCCTGGGTCGAGCCAGGCCTTGGATGGTGGCGATGTCATGCATAATTGGGGATTTCCCCCGAAACCCTGTTGCCACCATTACAGGCATTCCAGCCCGGGCATAATTGGTCAGTGGGAGCAAACACAGAGATAAATGCTAGAGTCTTACACACACCCTTGTCTTCCATGTAAATTTGAGATATCCATATCTGATTGGAATGTTTAAAAGGGATGGCTCTGTTCCCATCAGCAAAAAAGTGGCACAACATTGTGGGTGGGACCAGCAATTATTGCTGGTGCCTATTGCAAACTTTGTAGTGCATGAGTACTTCCATGCACTTTCAAGATTTTATGTAGGAGGAGGGGGAGGAGGGGGAGTTGGTTCTTATATGCTGCTTTTCTTTACCTGAAGGAGTCTCAAAGTTTTAGTTTTAGTTGTGATACAAATTCTTTAATCATTTTTCACATTAAAGATTCTCATTGCTAACTTTTTAAAAAATCATAATCCAGTAAGAGAGGTATTTTAATGTTATCTTCTGTTTTACTTGCTCTTATATTTATTGCCATTGCATTTTTTCAGTCATACAGATTACAAGATGCAAGTTATATTCACACAGAGATATCCAAATGCAATACTTCCTATAGAATTAAACATTTGGTTCTGACATATTGCAGCTCATTTGGGACTGGGAATGGCTCTCCATGGCCCTCTGAAGGAGTTAAAGACCATCATTTCATAGTTCTGGGAATAGCCATCTGTTTCCAATATCACCAACATTCTCCAGGTGCAGTTGCTTTTGGAGATTATAAATTTAATTCTTTTCTTGGCTAACAAATGTTTTGAGAGTTATGTCCACACCCACACACTAGATCTCAACATGCAAACATTACTAATTCTCAATTCAACAGATAGTAATTTCATTGTTATGTATGGATGTATCTGAATCAAATGGAGAAAACCTGCATTAAAAAACACAAATTCAGTGGGTTTTCTGATGTTTTCAGCAGTAGTTGGAGAAATGATATGGCAAGTAAGAAGGCCTCTGCCACTAATTATTGACCCGTACTTGTAGATATTGCAAGATTCTGATACAAACAGTTGTATTCTGTTACCATTGTAGAGGCACTGAATTGCTGTCTGGTCATGTGCCCCTAGCCAGTATTTTACACCTGTATTTCTGACCCAGGCAACCCCTATTGACTTTTTTTTCTTGATATCCTTTAATATTAACACGGAAGGAGAATAAATCAAAAAGTCCATATTCTTCTTAGTAACAGGCTTTGAAACTAGTACAGTAATAGTACTGAAATCCCACTTTTATAAATTTGCATGATAACCCAAACCTAGTAGCTTACATAACTCATTTTTTTGTAATTTGTGTATTCAAAGATTTCTGGAAAGGTATCATATCTGCTGGGTGGCCTTGAATCAGGGTCTTACACATCTCATTGGTAATAAATGAATTCATTATCATGTTACTTTTTGGACTTTCTGTAAACTTATGATAAACAATACTTAAAACAAAAAAAATGTAAATCCACTCTGGTAATCAAAATAACCTAAAATAATTGCCAACATTTTACACTGTCACATTAACATTTGTATAGCTATTTTCCAGGTGAACAGCGTGTCTTTTAAAAAAAATTGAAACCAAAAGACTCCATATGGAAGTACTCTGAGATCCCTTTTATCTTTCTTTTAAGAGAAGTATGGCCCAAACACTTTTTTAAACTGAGTGCCTAATTCTTTAGAAACCATTTGACTAATTTATGAAAACAAGCTCCCAGTTTGGTGCATGGACCACATCTAGCAAGCTTAATGATGCTGCTGGATGTTTTATACTTTCTGGAAACAATCAGTCACACACGTGGCAGGAGTAATAGGTCTATATAGGCCTCTCCAAATGCCAAATCACCACAGAAACATGCTACTTTATGGCAGAGTTTGGTAAACTCATCAGATTATATCTGATGAGTATATATATATAGTTATAGTTATAGTTATAGTTATAGTTATAGTTATAGTTATAGTTATAGTTATAGTTATAGTTATATAGTTATATTTCTAAGCTGACTTTTCATTTCAAAAGCTTCTCAAAATCTTTACATATCAATAAGAAGACAATTCACTAAGAAATAAAATCAATAAACATAAAAGTGATTCCAGTGAAGATCTTTGATACTATTTGCCATTGACTCAGGCTCCCAAAGGTTGTGGCCATCTCATCCATCTATAAACACTGGTGACCTGGAAGTGATGGCCAACACCCTAATTGTTGACTTGCATTAGTGGTGTAAGACTTGGGTGAGACTTTTCTTACTCTACTACAGGCTTGGCCAAGCCCAGTGGCAGGTCAGGAAAAAGGAAACTGGTAGCTGGGAGGTCAGAGAAACAATTTGGATCAGTTAAGCAGCATTCAGCTGTTGGCTGTTAGATGGGAGGCAGTTACTGTAAGAAAATCCTTGGGAAAGGCAAAAGAAGATGCTGCTAGTCACTGACAGGGTTCACCCACAGAAGATAAGGGAGACACAGGTAGCTCTAAGGGATAAGAGATGACACAGGTGAAAAGACTGGACCTATTGATCATCATCACTGTAAATAATCTGCAAGAAGTGTCTGGAAATGCCTTAAAGATTTCTTGGGGCCTTGTATCCAGGCCTGCTGCTATCTTAAGTTTTAACAGATCAATTAAAGGTCTGACTGTCTCTGGTGATACTGGTGACCAGTCAGGAACACCATCAAGAATAAAATCTTGACTATCTGTGCATAAATGAAATACATTTATATAATATTCATACCAAGTGTATGATGGTATAGTTGAGCGTAGGATAGATTTGTTTTTAAATAATCCTGATACTAATGTCCCAAATTGTCTTGAGTTATCTCTTTCTGTTGCCTGAATTAATTGTTCTCACTATTTATTTATTTATTTATTTATTTATTTATTTATTTATTTATTTATTTATTTATTTATTTATTTATTCTTTAGACTTATATGCCACTTCTCCCAGCAAGCTGGCTGAGTGTGGTTAACAACAGAACCATAATTACATAGAGAATTAAAACTTCACAGTTGCAATACTAATTAAAATATTTTTTAAAATTTTTTACTTCGATTTACATGATGCAACTTTCACCAGGTGACTTGTAGTGGGTATCAATCGGTAATAACCCGGGGTAAAAAAAAGTAAATAAAATTTAACATTTTTAATGAAAAGACTAAGGTCTCTACTACTATTTTGGAGAAAAGAGAAACAGCTGCCTGCTGCCACATGATCCAGATGGGTGGGAGGAAGAAAGCAGAACTTATCTCCTCTTACCCATTAAGTCGATCCCATCCCTACCGGCCAGACCAGGTCCCGCCACCTACAGTGTCCCTGCATGGACACTAAACACCCCATCTGGCTTCACAGTGTTGCAGAGTTGAACGGGGCATTGTCACCCTCCCCCACAATTATAGGAAAGCAGGGATGCCGCAAGGCATAGTGGACCTCACCCACCCTGGAATTGTGCATGCACACACAAAGCTCTGGGGCAGACCATGCGTGCCAGGGCATTCCTTTGCCCATGCGTTCTCAGGAAGTGGCATGGCTTGCAGCCCCATCATTAGGAATCAGCAGCAGCCCGGTCCAGCCACCACCATGCATAATGGGTCAAGTGACTATAGAGATCTGGCACACTTAGGATTCAGCCATGAAGTTTGCGAACAGAACTTGAGCCAGACACATTTTCAGCCTAACCAATCTGACAGGGTTATTATGAGGTTAAAATGGAGGAGGGCACCATATGCCACCCTGAGCTCCTTGGAGGAACAAGAGGACAAAAATGTACTCTATATATACATAGCTGGTTAGGGTTAGGGTTAGGGTAGGGTACATTCTATTGAGATTTCTACTCTTTTCTTTTGGACCTCAAGTTGTTTAAGCATTATTTTGTAATAATAATAAAAACCAGAAATGTTTAAAAAGTGATCAAGTCTATGGAAAGAGTTCCGGAGCATATGATTTGAAAGGGACTGGTGCATAGCAGTAGAAGGTTGAGACTCCAGAGATAAGAATATAATGTAAAAAGTGCTGTAACTACCGGGTAGGTCAGCACAAAATCCCAGTCCTTTAGGCCTTTAACAATGTGAAGTTAATAAAGGTTACACTGTTCTAAGCCAGCCTTTCTCAATCTTTTTACCATTGAGAAACCCCTTAAACATTCTTCAGGCTTCAAGTAACCCGAGAAGTGATATAAGCAGGCCACAACTCCCTTCCATGCCCTTGGAAGTCAACTGTCACTAGCAGTGACATCATTCAGGCACTCCCACTAGATGTGATATCATGCATTGCCACCCCCCTCCCTCAATGCCAGAAACAGCTCAGAGGCCTGCTCCACTGGACCAGAAATAAGGCTAAGGCAGGCATCCAGCACTCTGTCACCTCCTAAGTTAAGTTAAAATGAGAGTACTTACCTCTTTGGACTCCAGTCGCTACCATATGATGATCATATGACCTGATAATTTATATATATATACATATATATATATGAAAAATTAATTAACCCCCAGCCAATTCGGGAAACCCTACAAGAAATCCCAGGGTTTCACGAAACTCCTGTGGAGAAAGCCTGTCCTAAACCAATTAACTTCAATGAATTTTGAAGGGTATGAATCAGTTTAGGATTTCACTGTAAAGGCCAAAATTCATTCATACTTAGATGTTCATGAAAGTTATTTTCTCAAAAATGGTAATGGTACAGTTTATCATATGGAGATTTTTATGCGAACACTATTGCCTTAATGTGATTTGATCATGTTAAAGACTAAATTCTTTAACACATCAATGCAAATACAGTCAGTTTACTTAGACCTTTCCTTGGTCAGGTTGCCTTTCTTGCCCCAGTGCCAATGAATAAATTACAATGGTGAATGTACACAATTGCAGGTGAATGTCCTCATGTTCTTGAAATGCCAAATACATTTTAAAGGTTTTACATGTCACAGGGTGAGCAAGATTAATGGGTGAGGAAAAAATGTCAAAAGAAACAAGATTATGGTCCATGTGATACACAAGAAATAGCGGATTAACTATGAAGAGAGAGTCTTTGTTGGGTCAGACTCCAAAGCTGCCCTTTCATTTTGACAAGAGAATGACTAACAAGAACAGCTTTCAGTCTGCCTTTGAAATGCATGTGCTAATTAATTTGTCTTCAATTTATATTTATTTGACATTCTTGGACTTTCTGCTTAGAGAAAGTATTTCTTTGAAGTGTCATATAGTGGAAATTGAAAATAGATTCTATTGAAGAAAACTTTAGTTTAAAATATTTTGCAATGTTAGAAGCAACATCAAAAACATGACATGGAGAAGTCTGAGTAATTGCATGGTCACAATTCAGTATCTAAGTCACACTGATATCAGTGTGAATATAAATGCCACAATCCAGCAAGGACCAAGTAAAGAAAGAAACAATATGTGGCAAGTGGTACTGCTGTAACATTGTAACAAACTACCACATGGAAAACCAACCCTGTGTCAAGCAACTTGGCTGCGTACCAGCTGAGATATCAGTGGGCATCTATATCAGTTTGGGATATGTGAAACCTCAGTTTTGTTGGCAGAACGTAAATCTGCAAAGAGGTGTAAAGCACTAGGACCTTTTTCACACAGGAATTAGCCCTGCCTTACTGCTTGTCTGGTGGCGGGGCTAATTCCCAGTCCTGTATGATGTTGGCAGTGATCCAGGCCTGTCCCATGCAAGGCCCAACTGAGGCCCTTTCTTGCCCCGCAGCAAGGGAATACAGATATATTTGTAGGCAGCAACAGAGCCTTGGTTGGGGCAGACCTGTGCTGCAGGGGAAGTCTCAGGTCATCCAGGCCCAGCTCCTTCTCAGACTATGGTGTCCTGGAAGGGACAAAAATGCCCAGCCAGCCCTGCAGCACTGTGTAGTGCCGTTGAACCATCTGGGGCTACATAAAATAATGGTCTCTGCTGCCCCTCCTGCAAGGCAGAAATTTTCCAGCTCAGCTATCTCATCTGGAGGAAGAAATCCAGGGTAGACAGGGTTTGCCACCAAAAATGGTCCCCCGTGGGGACACAGGAAGTGGCAGAGCAAAGTGCCCTGTCACAAATACCCAGCAGCAGCCTGATGTTGTGCCGCCAGCTTGGTAAACATCCAGGACATTTAAAATAATAAAATAGTTTTATTATGAAGAAAAGCAAATATTTAAGGAAAGAGGAGAAAGAAAAGCCTAGTAGTCTAACTATCTTTCTTCTTCTTTCATTCTGTTCCACACATTAAGCCTCTATTAAAGGGACAAAATATTTTTCTCCTGACTATAAGTACCTTTAATTTTGACATGAAGGCATCTGAGATATACTCCAGCCACTCAAGCTATGCATGGGATTAAGTATCAGTTTATAAGTAGGCTATGGTCAAGGTCTAGAAAATTGCACAACCATTCCCAGTGAGCATTTCTACTTCTCACACTCACACATGCACAAACACCCCACGTGCAAAGTGTCTCCATTACAAGCACACTATCATCAAGTAGGAAGCCACTCTTGAAAGTCAGGGAAGTATGAAAAAGCAGTTTGTAGTATTGGGCCAGTTGTTTAAAGGAAAGTCATTGGCATGGGTTGGGAGCACTCTGGATTGTTGTAGCAATAAATACATTTGCAACCACAAGAAGGAAGTCTATAAAATGTAAGTTGCCTGTCTTAAATGCTTTATAGCTTCTCCAACAGGGCCGTTGATTCAGACTCTTACCAAAAGTATGGTATGATTTAGGTATGATTTTCATGTAGTGAATTTATAGTAAGGGGAAAGCTTCCACTATAGTAATAAATTAAGCCCAAGGCATACTCTCCTCTCTCTCTCTCTCTCTCTCTCTCTCTCTCACACACACACACACACACACACACACGCTACTTTGCTGCTGGAGACAGAGCTTTTAGAATTCAAATAAAATCTCAAACCACCCATTCTCAGTTATTCTTGTACCCACAATATTATCAAAAACACCTGTGTATTTAATAGCCCTTTTATCAGTGGATACAAAATTTAGTTGGCCAAGATATTTCAATATGTTTTAAATATGTACAATAAAAACATACTGAAGAAGTACTGCAACATGATGTGCTGCTGCTTTTCTGCTAATAATATTCTATACAAAGTTAGTGTAAACTTATGTTATATATTCTGTACATTAACTCTGGTCATAATGTTGGCTCAATGACACCCATAGCAATAATTATGTTCACATTTCAATAATTTTGAGATTTACATGGGGTACATTAATGGGAGATTGCTTGGCACTGGTTAGAGTTGACCCAAGAATTGTTGGCATCCCACGCTAACACCTTCTTCCTCCATAC
Source organism: Paroedura picta (assembly GCF_049243985.1). NCBI lineage: Eukaryota > Metazoa > Chordata > Lepidosauria > Squamata > Gekkonidae > Paroedura > Paroedura picta. The sequence continues at coordinate 80,177,364 of NC_135374.1, read as the reverse complement.
CTCTGGAAAGTCACCCCAACTCATACTGCCCTAACTGGGGCCAGGGTTATGGCTTGTCATGGAGTCACATCTACCAACAAGCAAAAAGACTTTGGAAAAGGATTAGGAGGTAAAAAGGTCCTTTCTAACAGCCTTACCACTGCCCTGTCCCCTGAACACTGGAGAGATGAATAGAGAAAGAGAGTTCACCCCTACCCTGGAAGAGAGAAGAAAGGGGCAGTCTTGCTGTAGGCCAACACTAAGTCAAGGGATACCACTTGGGACTGCTGTTGACATGGCAGCCTCCAATGCATCACTCCCCTCTTGCATCCTATGTAACTGTATGTGCATGTGTGTGTGAAGTACCACCAAGTTACAGCTGACTTGTGGCAATCCCTTACGGTTTTCAAGGCAAGAGAATAATAATGCCTTCCTCTTCATAGCGACCCCAGAATTCCTTGGTCATCTCCCAACCAAGAACTAGCCAGAACCAACCCTGCTTAGCTCCTGAGATTAGACAAGATCAGACTAGCGTGGGCCATCTGGCCCTGCAATGGGTACATTTATTCCCAGACATTTCTCAGCCCCTCCATTTATTTTGCAGTTTAATCTGAAATCTATCCAAGAACATACTTGGGCCTTTTGGGGGAATTTGAAATGACATACTGAGTGTATTCAACAGTGTTCAAAGAAACACTGCATTTTATATCATGCTTGCCCTGAGGGGAAGCATTATGTTGTGCCAGTAATTACTTTACACATATCCCACTCTGGATTCCTTAAAAAAGACATTATGGAGTGGAAGAATCCAACATTTCAGAATCCAACATTATTAATCCTCCGAGTTTTAGGATAAGGAACATCTGTTCTGTACTATGAAGCATCAAAGTCTTCAGATAAGAGATCTTCTCAGAAGTCCCTTTAGAAATGAGTGTTTGTCCTTCCTTCGCACATGTTCTTACACAAAAAGTAGTTTTTAAAATATTTTATATGCCATTAAAGAGATTGATTGATTGATTGATTGATTGATTGATTGATTGATTGATTGATTGATTGATTGATTGATTGATTGATTGATTGATTGATTGATTGATTGATTGAGAAAATGCAGTCCCAAGGAACTTCTCGTGTTTTTATCAGATATAACAAAGCAACTATGACACATGCTCCTTATATATTTAATCTTGAATTTTCCTTAGCACGACACTTTGCATCTTACCGTGAATCTACTCCTCTTCCCAACTGAAAACCTCTTTGCTCCCCATGACTGAAATCCAAAATGGCATCCTTGGCTTAGCCTGGTGGGCCATCTTCCCACGTTTCGCTGCCAATGCTATTTAAAGGAAGAAATTAATGGAAGGAGGTGATGAAGGAGACACAACAGTAGTGCCTTCAGCTTGCTGGCTTCCGCTGCTTCTAAAAACATGGGCTTACTATCAAATAAAATAAATATGTGATTCTTAAGTACTCCACTGCCTCCCTTCCCTCCCCCCCCACACACACACCAAGTTCACAAATAAAATCAGTACTTAAAATACAGCAAGGTTTATTGAACAAAGATGGCTTGGAAATCAAGATAGAAAAAATAAACAGACTTAGACTTATGTGACACAATGGAAACTAAAGCCAGAGTCTTTCTCTTTTTTCTGTTAGGCCTTCCAAAATTCTCTAAGCTTTTCCTGGAAGTTGGCTAGCTTTCTCTGGTGCCACTGCTGTAGGTTTCAAGAGCTCTTTTTCTTTTACACTGTTCACAAAGTTTCATAGTTCTCTACAGAAGGAACATTGGCTCCTTTTCCTAGAGAAACGCTTCCCCTTAATTATCAGAACTTGTGTTCCTTCTGCTTAGAAATTTTCTTTTCTCCTCAAGCAGCTTTCTAAAACAGTAATGTTTCTATCACCATACAGCAAGAGATACCTAAGTGACAGCTTAGCTCCTAAGATACCTAAGATGCCAGCTTTGGAATGGGAAATTCCTTGGGGCACAGCCTGGAGAGGGAAGAGTTTAGGGAGCATGTGGTACAATAGAATTAGGGCTGTCAGATGGTTTTAACCAAAACATTGGACATACTTGATAAAAATATGTTGACCAGTGCACACATGTACGTACACATGATAAAAAAAGAAAAATATCCTGTTCCTTTAATAGAGGCTTGCAAGTGGAAATAAGTTGTTTCTTTTAAAGGGATAAGACATTTTTTATCCAGGATGTATCCAATCCAAGTCTGACATGATAAACCCTACTATACCATAAATTGTCCTCATTTGATACATATACATACAGGGATTTCTGGATTTTATATAATTTGACAGTGGGTAGAGATTCAACAGATAAAACCACTAGTACATTATTTTATTTATACTACTAGTTTATAGCTTCTGAAAAGCAACATCACTAAATTCCTGATCATATTATAATCTCCAGAGGACAATAAAAAGTAAATATTTAAGTATTGCACTTGTTTTGCCATGGCTGTTCATTCAGGTCAGTATTTCTCAAACTCTTTCATATTGTCCCTCCGAATCCCAAATTAATTCAACCTTTGAGGGTATAAGAAACCATCAACATAAGACCATCCTGGGGCAGGGATGCTCTGTATTCTTGCTGCTTGGAGGGCAGCAGTGGGTGGTCTTCTGGAGTTCTGGTCCCTATGCTGGACCTCCTGGTGGGTTTTGGAGACTGTGAGACACAGAAAGTTAAACTAGATGAGCCACTGGACTTATCCATCATGGTTTATCTTATGTTCTTATTAGTGATACATTTATTTCTATATAGCCATAGGCCTTTACAATATATAAAATACAAATTTGAGCATAAGTCTCCAAGTGCAACTTCCACAGCAGAAATAGGAGCCGCCTATCAATATTCAAGTTTGCTAATTTTTGCCATAGGCATTGCCTATCTATAGAATCAAAAGCTGCAGCCAAGTCAACGAATGCCACGTACAACTCTTTCTTAGGGCCATTTACCCCTGAATATACCAATTGCTGAAGTATCTGACATTGGTCAGTGGTGCTAAGGCTCTTTCTGAATCCAGCTTTGTTGTTTCCATTTGAGTATGAAAGAGTGTTCCATTGTGAATCTGAAAGTCTAGTCCCAGGTTTACCATATCCATAAGGTCAGAGAGGCCTGTGGCACCTTAAAGAAGAAGGAGGAGGGGGAGTTGCTTCAGGTGGTGGGCTGTGAAGTTCAGTTTTCTGGTGTGATCGAAATAAAGAGCTGATGTTTCCCTCCACAAGCAATTCTGGGCCTTATTGAACCCACTATTCAATAGAGAGCATTCTCAGGCTGCCTAAGAAAAGGCAAGTGAAACATGGGGTTGATTGATGTGCAGTGGGGAGGAATTGTGACAGCCAAAACCTATGGTTGTGTGGTAATTGAATGGGTAATTAAAGGTTGGTGCCACATAAGTGCTTATGCCAAATGTCTCAGCGACTGAATGTATGTTCACCTGGTAGTTACCACAGTGGCAAATTTATGTTATTTACATTGTTAGAGAGAAAGTTATTAAGGCACTTTTGCACCCACGCAGTTGTATTTTTAAAAACCATCCTTCTAAGTGTAATTCTTAGTGCCCAGTCCCTGATCCTGTAACAAAGACTGTGTTTCAGTTGTTTAGTTAGCTGTATCAAAGGGTGGAAAAGAGTGCCTGCTTTCTTGTTACAAAGACAGCTAATATCCCTTTCATTTCCGTATTCATAGTGGGAACCTCCTTACAAGGCTTACATGCATTTGCAGACAACATGGTCTCCATATTGCAAACAACACGCTTACTCTGTGAGCCACTTGTGGAGGCACTGCTACAAACATAAAGGCAGAAATTGTAAATTTAAAGGTGGCTTGGGTTATAAAAACTTCTGGGTTTTGTTCTAGAAAGAAATAACATTTTCATTTATAAAAGGCTCACAAGTCCAGCAATCAGGCAAAGCCAACGATAAGATAAACTAGGTCTGTCAATTGGACATTTCTATTGGCTGGAGTTGCCATCTTCCAAGTGGGGCCCAAGGCTCTCTCTTCTAGTCATGCACCAAAAACAGCTACTGGGCTCAGTCCCTAGCCTGAGCAAATACGAGAACTGCACATATACTGAAAATAATCTTTTATAAATTAAAGAATCTGAAAATTATTTGTAAAAAAACAAAATTATCAGTCCAAGAAGGCTCCACTTGTAATAAAAATGTCTACTACAACCATGGAAAAAGTGCATTAAGAGCCTGTTTTCAGTTCTGCGGTATCTCTGTCTTCTAGTGTTACAAGGGGCAAAGAGGCCTCATTTCTACCATCTCCCAATCATAGTATGTTTTTGTATATCATTAGGCAAGTTATGAGTTAGATCTCCAAATAAGCATACTCTCTGATTAAGCTCTGCTTTCCTACCACCATCTCTCAAACTTTCACCTCACCCCCACCTTTGTGTTGATTGTTTACCATATTGTGCCATTACCACAATGTTGTACTTTAAGTGCAAAAAGATATAGTAGCAATTCTATCTGGTCCAGTTGTAGAGCAACCAGTTACTGATATCAAACGTATGAAGTTTCCAGAAGTATCAGATGCCATATTAGGGCATGAAATCACTCCATGATAACCAAAGCTGAATATATCATCACATTATAGAAAACTGAAGAATGTTCTCAGAATGAATGTTGTGTTTTCTTATCTCATTAAAACACAAGCCCTGTTTGTTTCAGATAGCAGTAATACGAGAGAGAAGTTTATAGTTCCTCTAAATATTGTATCTACACTAGCAAAATAATACTATCTCCTGCCATTTTTACTTCATTCAGGAAGGAATGGTGGTAATGCTATTACATCGTTTCTTAGAGGAGCTTTATTAAATGCATAATCTTGATTTTTGCCATTTACTTTTATGGCAACAAGATGCCATTCTATCCCGGAAGCCTGAACTCACCCATTCAGATTTCTCCCATGCAAAAGTTGCCAATTGATTCAACTCTGTAGAAGTGTGGGTTGGGCCCACAGTTCCAAGAGGATACATATGGAGAATTGCCTGTTCACTGCTTTCTTACATCTCTACACAAAAAAGAAACATGTAAAGATGGTGCTCTCACTTGCTCTCTCTGGCTGATTTAAACACAATGTTAGCAAAAGCAAAAACATCTCTGGGCACTTTGCACTTGTACAATGTTTTAACAGTGGGTTTTTACCTGTGTGGTGTTATGACAACTCTGTTCCTAGAGTTGTCAGGTCTGTCAGCACATTTCCCAGTCATCCCATCATTTTAATAAAAATGGGCAATTTTGTCCATTTTTAAATAAAAGGCACATGCTTGCTGTAAAGTTAGTTTTTGCTTTGGCTTTGCTTGTATGTTAATGTAACTCATGTCATTTTCATTTATGTTTGATTTCTATTAAACAGGTAGAATTTGGGTGGAAAAAGTGATGGAGCATGGGCTCCATCCCTTGAAGCTGCATGAGTCTCACCCCCTCAGTTATTCTGGTCTGCAGAAAGGCAGAGAAGGTCAGGACTTTTAACCATTAATTTATTTGATGGTATGTAATTGGCCTAATAACCAGAGAACAAATTCTATTTTAGAATTTCCTTTTAGGGGCTCCCCTACTTGAGTTCTTCTGGCCTGCAGAGCGAGAGAGACCATGGCTTAAAGAATCATAGAGTTGGAAGGGGCCATACAGGCCATCTAGTCCAACCCCCTGCTCAACGCAGGATCAGCACTAAGCATCCTAAAGCATCCAAGAAAAGTGTGTATCCAGCCTTTGCTTGAAGACTGCCAGTGAGGGGGAGCTCACCACCTCCTTAGGCAGCCTATTCCACTGCTGAACTACTCTGACTGTGACAATTTTTTCCCCTGATATCTAGCCTATATCATTGTACTCATTTTGATTATCTGGAGATCAACTGTATTCAGATCTCCAAATGAGTGATCTTCTAATTAGTTGGGAGAATTAACTTCAAAGAGACAGAGCAAGAGGGGGTAAACTAGAAGAGTTGGTTTTATATGCCATTTTTCTATACTTGAAGGAGTCTCAAAGCAGCTTACAATTGCCTTCCCTTTCTCTCCCCATAACAGACACCTTGTGAGGTAGATGAGGCTGAGAGAGCCCTGATATTGCTGCTCAGTCAGAACAGCTTTATTAGTGCTGTGGCGAAACCAGGGTCACTCAGCTGGCTGCATGTGGGGAAGGGGGACCAACAGGCCCATCTGGATTGGAAGAGCTGGGCCTTCTGGATCTTGCTCCTCCCTGCCCTATGGCGGCCTGCAGGGAACAAATGCTATGGACAGCTTCCACGCAATCTCACCTTTCAGCAAAAATAAAAATGCCCTCCAGTGCAGCAAAACCTTCCTGCTGTTACTGTGTTTCCCAGGGGGACACAGTTCAGTGCTGGAGATGAAATGTGTCCCCCATAAGGATACAGCATGCAGCCCTGCAGCAATGCCCTGGCAGCAGCCCAGACTGACGCCACTGGTACAGAATCATCAAAGAGAAAAAAATTCACTGAGTGGGTGTGTGGTCAAGAATGTGCACAGAGCATTGGTAGCCAGGTGATCTTGATACTGGGTAAAACAGGTCCTCAGGGGCAAGCTCATATAATGCCTCCAAAACAATAACTTGGTGGGCTTTCCAGAGATGGACAGAAAAGGTAGGAGGTTTGATGGGCTTTCCTGAGTTATGCAAAAGGCATTTAAGAAGTTATGAGTTTGGTGAATAGAACTGATAGTTGATTATCAGTTAGAGTAAGTGGGTGGAGAGGAGTTATAATTTCCATGTACACCCTAATGGGGAGTCATGCAAGCTCAGAATATAGATCCTGTCATGCTACATGAGAACTTTGAACCCTGGGTTATCCACATACATTGCAAGCCACAGAAGAGCACAAGCCTCTCCCCAGAGCAAATTCTTATTAAATCAATTGTTATTCAAGTTCATGTTTGCAAATGCAATATATTTATGCAAAGGCAGTTTTGACTTCTATATTATTCAATTTGTCTGTAACACAACCTAGTTTATCCACGGCATGTTAACAGTTTTCACATGAGGTTTCTATTGGCCAGTTGTACAAGCAAACATTCATTATTAATATCAGGATGTTATTTTGCTTTTTTAAAAAGTCAATGTGTATGATCATTTTGTGGGCAAAGCATAATTTTACAGCCCTAGAGATAACCTACCATGAATATAAACATCCTCAAAGAATTTTGACAATAATAAGCTACAAAAATATTTTGTTTAAATAATCTAATAAAGGCTTCAACCAACCATGACTGGTAAAATGCTTGAGAGGTTCCAAGAACTAAAATATTTTTAATACAGCTGAAGTTTGGAGAATCCCAAGGCAAAGTAAAGAATGGAATTTAAGACACTCCCTTCTTCAGCAGCATTTGGTATTCAGCATACACCCTTGCAATTGCTTAATTCCCAAAGCAATTTTGAGGTAATTATTATGAAAACACTCTGAAACAACTAGTCCCCTCTTCTCACTTGTGACACAATGTATGAAAACAAAATGCAAATTATTCATGAGACATTTCAAAAAGGTATGAAATGACTGAGTTCACATTTGTAGTTCCTTAGGGACAACCGTATAGCAATGATTTAAAGTAGCATCAACTTTGTGTTGTATGATATTATCCAGACACAGGGAGTTTAAATTGCTCTTTTCTGGGTATCTATCCATCTAACTGCCTCTGTTATTCATTCACGTCTGTTAAGCCAGTTAAAAGAGAATGGTCCACAATCCAACTCACATAACCCAAGAATAATTCTTAGGTCTTACAGCGTTTGCCAAGATATAGGTGACAATGATACCTACCAGAAAAATAGCTTTTCAACCTTATTCACAAACTTGTGGGTCACATACCAACCTTTATAAAAGGAAGAACATTATGTTCTGACCCCAGCAGTAAAATAGTATGTTAAGTGCTTAACCAACTTATTATATGCTTCCTAAAATGTTCTGGTAAAAATCCATGAAGTTTATTTTCTAACAGGACTTTATTACTAATACATTTCCCCAATGAGCCCATGCACACCTGGAAAACAAATTAGTTATTGATTCTTTAGTGTTTTTTTAACGTCTGTAGATTATAAGGTAGTTGCAAAAGTATTTGGCTGACAGGTTTGAACCAATGCATTTGCAAAAGTGACAATACAGAGTGCAGTTAAACAACATTATAAAATCTTGTGAAATATAGCCAAATATTCCCAAACATGACATGTATTTGATGCAGACCAATCCCCCCCTCAAAAGTAATCCAGCAAGAATGTCTGGCTGTGAAGTGGCCAAGATTATTAAAAGCGAGATGATAGGCCATCCCTCCTTTTCTTCTACATGTCTGAGTGATCACTAATAAAGAAAAATACAAGTGTTCACATACCGTGCTGAAAACAAACATCTGTGAGAAATCTCAGATTGTCCCTCCAAATCTTTGGTACAATTTCCCTCCCTCCAAATTAAAGTATTTAATGAATAGCTCTACAAAGAAGCTAGGACTAATTGTAGTATCAGAGATGACATGGCTCACTCACAGGAACATATCAAAAAGTGAAGGATCAGCCTATTCCTTTACAGCGGTGATTTTCCAAATGGTCCAGCCAAGGAACCCTACATAAGGAAACTCATTACATTGCAGTGGCTTCTGAATAGCATTCCAGAATACATATTCAATTCATTTTGTGACATATTCAATTGCTGTTATTGTTGGGGAGGTGGCAGCATGTGAGCAATTTTATTAACATAAATACTGACACAAAGCATATCTAGTACAATGAAACTATAGAGAGAGTAATAGTGTATTCTTTCTACTGTTCAGAGGTTACTGGATGCTTCTCTCCCCTCCCTTGCATCTGTATGTTAATTCTTGTATTTTGAGGGTACCTCAGTCTCTGCCTTTGAATAGTCCACTGATGTTTTTTTGTTTTTGCAAATTTTGTTGTTGCAGTAAATTATATTGAAAGCTAGTCTGCATGCTCAGTGGAACACTGAGTTTCTTTTCAGTACATCCTAGTTTGTTGACTATACTGTGATTCGTCCATTGGAAAATTATCTTTCAGTGAACTTGTCAATTATAGTGAAACTCAGTCCTGAGAAGGCAGAACGCAGGTTATGAATGTACAGCTCTTGAAAGACATTTTGTTTCCTACCTTTGACTGGGTTCAGCTAACCCTTACAGATTTGGTTAAGAGCCCAGATTGGATCCAACATTACTGTACTACTGGAGAAGCAATTTAATGGAGCTGAAAAGAAGCTGCAAAGAAGAATTTAATGGAGAGAAGAAGAAAGAAGAAAGAAGAAGTTGGTTCTTATATGTCACTTTTCTCTACCCGAAGGAAGCTCAAAGCGGTCGCCTTCCTATTCTTCTCCTCACAACAGACACCCTGTGAAGTGTGGGGGAGTGCAAAATCGAACCGGGCATACCAGATTAGAAGTCCACACTCCTAACCACTGCACCAAACTGGCTCTCAAAGAAAGCTTTAGCCCGCAATTCATTTTAGCTTACAAAAAGGCTCCTGATTTTGAATACTTCTAACTTGCCTCCTAAATCCATACCATGGTAATTCTGAGACTATTGTAATGCACTCTAGGCATGGGTCTCCCCTTATGGTTTGCACCCAGAAGGACCATGACTATGTCTTTTCAGGGCAAACCCAGAAGAGATATTTCGCTGCTCTAGGATTCAGTGGAAATTCAGATATGCTCCATAAACTATGTCACACTGTCAATGCAAATGTGATTTTTACACTATTACTTTCCCTTGTTTGGCTGAGTGGCAATATGAGTTTGGAGACTGCAGCAAGGACATCTCCCGCTATAGCAGGAGAATTCCCATTGTGCAGAATGTCACAGATAACTTATTATCAAGACCTAGATGGAGCATGCCTATTACTCCTGTGCTGCAGCCACTTCTTGGCTGCCCATCATTTACCAGTTCACTTCAAGGTTGTTGTTGTTGTTAGGTGCGAAGTCGTGTCCGACCCATCGCGACCCCATGGACAATGATCCTCCAGGCCTTCCTGTCCTCTACCATTCCCCGGAGTCCATTTAAGTTTGCACCTACTGCTTCAGTGACTCCATCCATCCACCTCATTCTCTGTCGTCCCCTTCTTCTTTTGCCCTCGATCTCTCCCAGCATTAGGCTCTTCTCCAGGGAGTCCTTCCTTCTCATGAGGTGGCCAAAATATTTGAGTTTCACTTCAAGGTATTGGCCCTTTATAACCTTGGACCCTCATGTCTGTAGGACTGCCTTCCCCCTATCATAATAGCTTCATTAATCAGTGCAGGCCCTTCTGCAGATTCCATCCTGCAAATGGGCATGTTCGCCAGTTGCCTGTACATAGATGCTTTCTCTGTGTCCCCCAGCACTTTATGGTATGGCCTGCCTGATGAGCTCAGAAAGGTTCCAACTCTATTGGAAATCCACAAACTATGCATATCTGAATTATTCACAAGGGCAGTTTTACATAGGTAACAGAATAGTTCATAAGAATGCTTTAATAAAGGGTAATGGACTGTGGACTATACTGCTATAATATGTATTATATGTTGCTGTATGTATTCTATGTCATTTCTGCATTGTTTCAAACATATTAATACCAACATATTTTGTTTCAGATTTATTTTAGACTTCTGTTGAATATCCTCCAGCTAAAGTACACCCTCTGTGGTGTGTGCCTGAAAACAATTGCAAAGACTAAAATTACAAAAGAGTGCATTGCTTTACAAAGAAAAATAAAAGAGAAATTAAAGAGATTAAAAAATATCAGAACAAAATAACCTGATAGGAATCAATGGTTAATTCATAACAACAAAAAAGTAAATTTCAGGAAAAAGAAATTCTTTATATCAGCGGTATTTTTAACTGATTGCTAATTTTAAGGATTTTATTATTTATTCTTGGTTTCAGATTTCTGCAGTCCCAATCCTATTGCACGTTCATCCTGTTGATTATACCTCTTTATACTGTGTAATCTGTCTCAAGTCCAATTGAGATAAGCAGACTATAGATAAATAATACATATTAATCTCTTTTTCCCCATTGGACTTCTATCATGCTGTTCCAGTGCCTAGAAAACCAAACCATTTTAAAATGGAAATTGTCCTCTCTCCTTTTCCTGTAACAAACCCTGACTTGTGAGGGGAAAAAAACCTTAGGATGTTATCTATAGGAAGGTATTCTGTGCACAATTTTGAACTCTATGTAGTCCTCAAGTTGCAATAAGTCACCTCTAAAGTATGACCAGGAGATTAAGTAGTGTTACCTGTTGCCTAATTTTTTTCTAGCTGTCTGGCTGCTGGTTAGGAAATCTGACACCTGTCACATCACCTGGAATTATACATATTAGTTCTACAATAAAACTTGTGTCCATCAACAATTCACAATCTGTTTCCTTTGATTTTACTTCTCTTGAATTGTTATTGGACAGAAGCCAGTATTTTGCCTTTAGGCTTTCCTTGGGGAGCCTGTGTTTTTTTTTCAGGTAATAAAAATATTACACCTGTAAATGAAGTAACTAAAAATTTCTTCCCTTCCCCCACTACTCAGAGATGCAGTACCAAAAGCTGACCTGAAATACCTGAAGAACTAGCTGTAGCAATATTCTTTGCTTTCACCATGGTAATTCTATTTGGATTGGTGCAAGACAACATTGCCTATGTTATTTAGGGGATTAACATGCATAAAGCATTACTACTAACACTGAGACATATAAAGTGATAAAGTGGTATCTGTTCCTGGACCAGCAAGAGTTTCCGTACTTAAGTGCCATGAGGTTCTTTGAGTTGATTCAATTGGTCATTATCACCATCCCTCCATTGTCTCAGAATTCTGAGCTGCTGAAAAGAGATGGCAGGGTTATTGATGATAAACTTCTTTTTTTGGGAAACCTCAAAGTATACCATAATACAACAGATTAAAACCAATGCATAATCTTATGCATATTTCATTGGAACTGATTCCCTACTGTGTTCAACGGAAAGGATTGTAGCTTTCAACCTAATCATGGTTAGAAATGTCATTTGCTAAGTAAGCAGCTATCATGATTCATGTGGAAATAAAATATTTATAATGCAAAATGGCATGGAAAATCTGAGAACATGGAAACATACATATTTGAATGTCAATATTTATATGCCTTTAACAACATCCAATAGCTTCTAACCCGATTTCTCTCTCTCTCTCTCTCTTTCTATATATATATATATATATATATATATATATATATATATATATATATATATATATATATATATATATATATATATATATATATATATATATATATATATATATATATATATATACCAAAGATGTCTACTTGAGTATTTACATATATGAAAAAGGAGAGTTGGTTTTTATACTCCACTTTTAACTACGCAAAGTAGTTTCAAAGTGGCTTATAATCACCTTCCCTTTCTCTTCCTTCTCTTCCTTCAACAGATACCCTGTGAGCCCTTACAGAACTGCTCTGTGAGAATAGCTCTAACGTGACTGTGACTAACCCAAGGTCACCCAGCTGGCTGCATGTGGAAGAGCAGGGAATTAAACCCAACTGTCCAGATTAGAGCCTGTTGCTCCTAATCACTACACCAAGCTGGCCCTCTGTACAGCAGCATCCATGACACAATGAACTTCCATACATTTCTCAAAGGAAAAGTGATACTTTTCCTGCATATCACTCTTCTTTCATGGACAATGAGAAACTTCCTGGGGCTAAGCATATGTATCTACAGTTCTGTGTGTACACAGTGTCTCTGTCCCAAACCACTCTACAGAGAGCTACATTACTGTGAAAACACCTCAACTTAATCATGATTCCAATGCAAACTGCATGAGTCCACGTTTCTATATAGAAGGGTAATTTATTAGTTAAACATATGTACAAAATCTAAACTGGAAAATAAGGAGAAACCGTACAGCATACTATTTACAATATTTTTTTTACAAATTGTTTTTACAAGAATCATTATTCTCTAAGTACCATGACACACACACACAAATCAACCTTCTCCTTTATAACATATATAAATAAATATGGAATTTTAATTTTTAACGGATCATTATAAGAACATGATTTCTACAGCCAATTTAGTTCAAAGATAAGTAATTCTTTTCTCTCTGCACTACAATATAATTACATAGAAAAGAAAAATATTTTTACATATAGAACCTCTGTTAATTACTTTGTAAATTGTACTTTACTAATATATTCAATAGAGATGATACAGTCATACACTTCATGCCTATAACTGAGTTATGAGTTCTGGCATGCAAAACCATATAGCTCCATCAACATCTGTAGGTATTCATTTATTTTTTTTAAATAAAGTTTTGAAATTTAAAAAAAACATGCAATTTATAAGCATCATATTCCTGGATTATAATACACAAATGTGTATGACATTTATATTAACTTGTGCATCCACAGGTTCTGATAAAAAGATTTAAGAACACTTGGCAAAGAAAGGATACTTAAAAATAAATAAGTTAGTATCTCAACAGCTTTTAAAGAATAATGAGGGAAGCACTTTTTTTTTTAAGGGATAATACACTGGAATGAAGCCACTTGGTCCCTGTCCTATATTTTTGAGCTCTGATTGAAGACATATAACCATCTTAAACCCTGTTTCTGTACAAAAAAATCACAGACATACATTTCAGTGACTCAAATACAATTTTAGCATCTGTTTGCCTATATGAAAAAGTAGGGGATGTAAAACAGAAATATATGGAAGTGTGCCTCTTAGGGTTTATGAATGGGTTGTGTATGAGCAGATTTACACGTATACCTATACACCTTGATTACTCAAAACCTGATTGCTTGCCATTGTATTGGAAGCAAGTTCTATCTGTGGGCATTTTATCAGCAATGTACATCAATAAAGTGTAATGATGCAAGTTACAACCATTGAATGATACACAGAGTGAGAAGTTCCATGTGCATTTCTATTTTGTCTCCAGTTCTATCAGTAAGATTTTTTTTGCTGAGATGTGAATGCATATATCCCTTACTATTTCTTTCTGTTACTCTATACCTGCAACTTAATGTTCTAACTCCACAGAGTTTGACATGTCAAGTGATGTCAAATCCTGATAGTATTTCATACATTTTAGTCTTTACAATGTTTCCATGCAGTAACTATGGGATGGGCTGCTCTCAAATTTCACTAATACTTAGGGAATAACTCTGTCCTTGCTTTTCTGTCTCCATAACAAAGCCTGTAAATACTACTATGACTTTTCTTGCCCTTTTAGAAAAAAGTTTCCTCTCATCTCTCAAAAAATCTTAAAATTACCAAAAGCCTCTTTTTAAGCTGTAAAGAAATACATAAACATGGAAATGTGGTACAACCCTGTTATTCACCAATTAGGGTGGGGAAGGACCACTGTTTCTTCTGGGACAGAACAGCTAAATTGTTCATGACTGTGTACCATAGAGGATACAAAGATGCTGGATAGATAAGAAACTTTCTATTGTCCATGTTAAATGATGTTTACAAAATAATGGGGGGGAGGGGAAATAAGTGTAACCATGGGTTGGATCCAACCACCTTTTCTACTGATTTAAAAATAATAAGGAGAATTGGGCCACCAAAATAGACTGAGAATTATGCAGACTTGCACAAAGAAAAATCACAAAGTATGGGGACCATAGCAAGGAGGAATATAATTAAGAACTGAGTAAAAAAGCTGGCTGGATCTAATACAAGTATTGCATTACAGAAAATATGTGGGATTAATTGGGCTAATAAGGTACTTGGTTTGCTCAAAGGAGTTGCTCACATAATAAATGGTACAGATCTCTGAATATTTAAGAACATTCCAAATTCTACCATCCTGATCTGAGCACTATACGTACAAAAGTGTTCACTTCCATATGAAGCTCTTCCCAATGTGGGGGCTTCCAAGGAAATGATCTGTGCATGTTTTTATTTATGCAATGCTTCCACGACAACAGAAATGAATGGATAAGCCATGGCCTGCTGGGATGCACAACACATATTTTTAAGAACACATGTGAATTTCTCTATTTTTTGGTTAACTGGCTGATTATTAAGCAATGGAGAGGGAATATTTTGCCAGGAATCAACTGCAACTTTGAACTTAAACTTATCTTTTTCACAGATTTGTCTAGATGACATTTAAAGATCATGATCCACACCCCACTTAAGCGAAACCACTACATACCACCTTTCTCTTAATGCACTGGCTTTCTGCAAATGTTATCTGGAAATGTTAACATTCACACATGAATGTCACATATGAAAGCTGACAGATGCCATATTTTGAGGAGAAAAAATTCTATTCTGCCGTCATGGATTGATTTGGATTTTATAAATCATTAGATACAAGTTTTGTTTGTCACTGCAACTTACACCAGATTGGATTTCGTCAACTAATAAGGATTTAACTGTGAAATTTTGAATAACATCAAGTTTAAAAATTCTGAATAATTGGGGTGGGGACAAGCATATTTGAAAAGACTGTGTCACACATTGTAGCCTATGATGACAATAAATCACTATGCTTAAGATACTTTTTTTCACAGATGACACGTCTTTTCTTACATGGATACAGTTGATCCTTTCATGACACTTCAGCCTGGCATTAGTACAAGCATGTTTCTTTTAGTCCATATGATGCAGATGTATCTAAACAATTCATCCACCAGAAGCATATGTCATTCTGTACTTCAATATATGTGCATTTTTCTGATCTTCTTGCAAGAGCTCAGTTTATAATTTTTCCAGCTGATCCAATGAATATTAATATTTTTCAGGTGGTGGCTTGTAGTGATGTGGATGGTGCTGTTTCAGATGCGGCCCTAAAAATGAACAAGTTGCTGAAGTAACTATAAGTTTTTTTTAATAAATCCAAACGTTATATTAATGTTTGTAGGAAAAAAGTAATGCTGTATTTCACTACCAGAAGAAATACTAGTAGCAGCAGCAGTAGTAGGAGTACAGTTGGGTTTAGCTCCTAAGGTGTTATAGTATTGGTGCAATAGCACTTCCTGTAATGTAATGGAAGAGGAGTCAGGTATGATTGAAGGCCATTCATGTTGCTTAAGATCCAACCCAAGATCAAGAGTCAGTTCTTTTGCATTTCTGATGTCACCAAATAAGTTTGTGAGGAATAAGGAGCGGTGACCAGAAACTAGACTAATTATGAATTTAAGTGGGTTTTTGGAAGGATCTGATGTCAATCTGTAATGACTTAAGGGACCCCAGTTCTTTTTTGCCATTAGGACTGGGCCTAGGCTCACTATGGCTTGCAGATACCGGGGAGAGAGGGAGCTGCCCTTTCAGGCTATTCCAATCTGAACAGTCTTATTGCTGCTCACTGGGGTGTGTAAAAGAGATGGCTGATTACACAGGGAAATTAGGTAAAAATTTCTATAGCATAGCCACTATTAAGTGCTGAGGTTTTCAGGTACATCTTATATTCAAAAATTAAGCAGTAACATACAGATTGATATGTTACCTATTTTTGTTTGTGCAAAGGAAGGAAACAACGTCTCCTTTTGCATGCACATGACTCAGTCAAGAGCTGTGGCTGGTCAACACTCACTGTGTGGAGATGTCAGCAAATCAGGTGTTCGGAATGATTTGATTATGGCTGGTCCCTCTCCATTTGTTGTCAGCACCTGGACTTCTAATCGGTAAAGAGTTGATGGCCTCAGATTGGGCACAGTCAGAACATAGTGATCCTTAAAGGAAAATAGAAGCTATTATGGCAAGAGGAAAAGGGTACTGAAGAGATCAAAAATGTCATCATCATTGATCTAACACAAGTGTCCAATCCTCCCCCATATCTGTAACACAACAGACACTTACTACTGGCAATATTTGTGACTGGGAAATAATACTGTTGGGCAAACTATTTTGCCTGCTTTCTGTTGTGACCTCTGCCCAAGTGACTTGGAAACCTGTCATGGGTTGGTGAAGATTTTCCTTTGATATTTTCCAGGAAAAGTGGCCTGTAATATTTACTGCCTGAACAATGAAAGAGGCGGAGAGATTCTCAGGTTTTGCCAACACTTTGGAGACAATTGAAGCTGAAACAAACAGCAAGTCATAAGACGTTAGTATTTCTGTCAAGGTTTAAAAAACAGTTTTTAAAAACAAATACACAAATAGTAATGTGACATCTTAAACTTTTAAGTTTGCAATTTTGCCTAATTTTCTAGCTATTTTTCCTCCCTGTTGTCTAAGAATACATAATTTAGTAATGAAGGTAATTCCATTCTCGCCACTGTTCTATTCAGTTTGGACCTTTTTTTTTTCTTTTGACTTGTGCTGTTTCAGTCTACATTTTTCCTTTACCAGACCAAAATCTCCTGCTTGATCAGATCCTACAAATCTGATAGAGGAACAGCCATTTAACTTGGAAGAAGTCTTCAAACTTTGCTAAAATGGCTTGTGGAATTCCTACTACTGTGTCCTTTTTCTCAATATATCCTTTCCATGGATTTAGATCAGAGGTAGTCAAACTGCGGCCCTCCAGATGCCCATGGACTACAATTCCCATGAGCCCCCTGCCTGGTCTATTCTAATTGGCAATTGGTGTCTAGAAAAAAGATCTTTCTTGACACATGCTACATAAGATCTTTTACTAGCAGATGATGAATCTGGATCTGTGGACTTAATCTGGATTTTTAAAAAATCATTTCAGTTTGCATTTGAAACATGTAATGAAGTAGAACGACAATCTCTTCCTCTCTTTCCTTCCTGAATACATTATCACTTTTCATCCATTTCCTCTTAAGAAATCTTATCTTAGTTCAGTTTACTTTGCTTTACATTTCTTCAAATGAGGAAACATTCCTTCATATATTACTCAAATCTGTTTTGCAGTTGTCTTTGCCGCACTGAGCCATCATATTTGTGTTCCTTCTAGCATTTTAAAGAGAAAACAGCTTTTTAAATGGCCTGCTTCTGTTTCATGCAGAGTTACTATATTGTTTATGTCTAGTGGCTTGTCTATAAATGGCTTCTATTGTTACATTGCTTTAACTGCAAGCTGTTTCAAGCATGGGTCCAAAAAGGAGGCAAAGAAATATCTTAAACCCATCTCTTTTTCAGTACATTTTATTTATTTCTTGCTTCTAGATAAACCTCTGGATTAAATCTTGTTTATGGTAATCCCTAATACAGTTTTGTGCAATTGACTGTTGGTGGGATCCAGGTGATCCAAATGAGTTGAGGACCTCCAGCCCAGGAGGATGGGAGAGATGCCAGCAGTTCCCCATTACTGCTAATGGTGACCCTGAAGGAGAAAGAGCCACAGAAGGCTGCAGGCTGTACAGGGGCAGCAGTGATGCCAGCCCTGAGGAAGCAGCTGGGGCTGCTGCACACAAGGAGCATAACAGGACAGTCCCAAGAGATGCTGGGGCATGAACAGTAGGCCACCAGGTAGGAGGAGGACCTGGGGAAACTAAGAACAGTGTATTACACCTCCAGCCACATAAGAAGGGGGTGCAGGCACATGCAGCATGGTGAAGAGACAGAGCAACCTCGGGAGAAGTATAGCCCAGGGAACCAGGCCTCCATCAGGAGGAGAGTGGGGCACAGCGGAAGGCTATCTAGAAAACTTGGGGGCATGCAGGGCAGGCAGGGAAGGGATAAAGGGGAGATGGCAAGTCAGGTCAGGAAGGAAGCAGGGTGTGGAGTTAGTGAGCAGAACTCCATGGCCAAGGGGTTGAGGAAAAGCAGCTGCTATTGCCCCCCCCCCCATTCTGAGACCCTGCTAAATCTCTTCTTCCTCTTTCCATGGTAGTCTCGGGCAGCAGTCCCCTGGGCAGAGGTAATCCCGAAACAGACAATTGTTTTCTCCTCCCCCTAGCAGTCACCTGTTTCCTGTTTTTCATATTCTGTTGAATAAGTGTATCCATTGTTGTATTCATTATAACACATTATTAAATTGATATGTGAAGTTATTCATATTGTATACAGATAATAAACTGTGTAATAATGACTGTCTTTTTTTTCAGCTGAATGCCTGAGGTGGTGTATGACAACTGGTTAAATTTCTATCACACAACTGTGAAATGTATATAGTCAAAAAGTCAGTAGTCCTATGTGATACCTGTCTCTAGCCCTGTTTACAAGTTACAGAAACACACAGACAATCCTCATATATTTTTCCTTTAAATGTACACTGAATAATTATGGTTACATTTAATGCATGTATAGTTCAATGTGTTGTTTCAACCCCACACTGGTCAAAGTACTGTTTCCTAATTTCATTTCTAAAGTGAGCATGCATTGGTGTGTCCTCCCCCGAGAAAGAAAAAAGATATACTGGACACATGCAGGATATGTGTGTGTTCACTGTAACATTCAGACAGGGCTTTTATGCTACAAATAAATGTTGTAAAATGCATTTCTATGACTACATAGGAACTGGAAAGTGGTAAATATGGTTGCATTCCTAAATTCTAACATAATACTATGCTATCACAACATGAATGGTTTTACTTGTACAAGTGTCCTCTCTATTAGCTATATTTTGAAGAAGTAAGGTAGAAAAGATCATATGAAATCTTCATATTGATGTTACAATGGCATAAATTTTAGACACTGGTATTTGGATATGCAGTTATATGAATAACTCCTCCATAATTATTCTGAATTTGTCAGCACGTTTTAGAGAACATGACTGCCTACAAATGAACTCAATGGTTGTCAGAGGTCTACTTACCTCCTTCAGTAGGACAGCTCATCTGCTTGTGTTTTTTTCCTTTAAGATCAGAACAAGATGGAGTACTAAAGAAAATACTCTCAGCCTTCAACCGACCTTTGGACCTTGCTGGTTGAACTGTAACTTTGTATTTGCATGAAAACAACAGATTCTGAAGAATTATATAATTTTCCTACAAGCAAAAATGGAAGATAATAGGAGATTTTCAATAAGGTTTAGCAAATTTATAGATAAATGACATCTAGGAAACCTTTTACTTTCCCCTAGGATAAATCGGGTTTCAAATTACCCTCAGCCCCAACTCTATCATAGTCTGATCAAATTACCCTCAGCCCCAAAATGATCTTAATTAAGAAAACAAGAAAAAAGATTCATTACAATATTTTTGTAAAATAGTTGTTTATCATTTGATTAAGTTGTCTTCTCCAGTTCTATTTGTCCCTATAAGCCATGATCATACATCACTTCCATTAATTTTGGAGATGAATCATAGTTAACTTTTGTTTTATGAATTGTACTCTGCCTTGGGCCTGTTAGTGGAAAGGAGGTATATAATTATTTTAAACAAACAAGCTTTGAAATCTGCCCATCTCCTCTGGACCATAACTGGGCCCCTGTTGTGAATACAGCACAAAATATACTATGCTACCTTTCCCCTGAAAACAATTGAGAATGGAAGCTAATAGGAGATTCTCAATTAGATTTAAAAAGGACTATTTTCCTTCCTTGCGTGTGCTTTTTTGATGGTTACTTTGCTTGCATTTTCAGTTTTCAAGTTAGAAGACTAAATATCCACTTACATATGTGATACCACTGGATTTTTCAGGCCCTTTTGTCTCATTGTGTGTACAAGATTCTGGGAACCACTGGACATGGTATCTACTCCTCCCGGCAGCATCTAAGTCAAATAAAAAATACACATAGAATAGTCTTATGTGCTAAAGATGCTAACAACTTTTAATGGCCTCTGATTTAAATGCAGGATACCATTGACACCTGAAGCACACTTAGTATGCATAAGAATTCCATTCTTACACAATAAAAGGAGACCATATTTATATGATCAAGCAAAAATAGCACAGGAATCCAATATACATTAGACAAGCTGAAACTGAAACATCACATTATTTCCAGTAAGAGGGCCAAGCACACTTCACAAAACAAAGATGACAGATGAGAAACTGCACCAATTATCAGTTATGTATTGTACAGAGTTAAGCAATATGACACCACTTGAGAAAGTTAATGTCTAGGAGTGTGCTGTTTAGGCTTGCCAACCTTCAGATAATTGCTGGAAATCTCCCAGAATTACAATGGTCTCCAGATGACAGAGAAAATGGCTTCCTTGGATAGTGGACTCCTTGGAAAGCTAAACTAAATTCCCTCCCCAGATCACATCCTCCCTATACTCCTCCTCCCAAATCTCCAGCTATCTCCCAGCCCAGTGATGTTTTACTGAGGTTAAATGCTTAAGAAGATCTTAGAAGACTGTTTTCTTAGTTGGGGTTTTAAGCCTAAATTTTATACCACCTTTGAGGCAGTATAAATACAAAAGTACAACTTAGGCAAACAAAATCATATTGAACATGGTATTTACAATGATAGTGGATATAATACATATGAACCAATGAACAAAAAAAGAATACATATATATATATAGCTATGCTTCCCAACCATATTCTGCATGGTCAAACTACTTCTGGGGTATCTTGAAGCCTGAAGAATGTTTCACGGGTTTGTAAGTGGTAAAAAAGTTGAGAAATGCTGGACTAAGGAGAAAGACCACAGATGTGCTCAAACAAATTATATATTCACGTATATATTATATATTAGTTCCACTTAATATTTCCAAAATGACCATCTGGGCAGCACTGTCTGGGACAGAGGAACCTGCTATCCGGCCAGTGTTCCCTCTCCAGCGGGCCAATCCGGATCAGCTGGCCCCTGGAGCAACCACCTCCATGAGCTATGTGCCCAGCCTTACCACCAGACACTTCCTGGATGGCGAGGAGGACACTCCCATGGCTCACGCCCTTCCCTGAGCCTGTACCTGGCTGCCAGCCCATCCCACACGAAGCCTGGCCCGTCGGCCCACACCACTGCAGACCTTCAAACTATGACAACCCACCGCCGCTAGAGCTGCTCACCACCACCTCGGTCATCAGCGAGCCACTTGCCCTGCTTCGACACCACAGGCTGGCTGAGTGCCAAAGATGTCTCTCCCTCTCCTCACTGCACTACCCCAAGCTGGGGCTGGCTGCCAGCAGCCTGCGCATCTTGCATGCAGCCCCGGCCACTGCCCCACACGCCTCCACACCATGCTGTGGTGGCACATGGTGTCTCCACCTGCCCACCAGTGCCCGCCCTGCCCCAAATTGCGCCAAGCCCCTAGGCCAACAGACCTGAGCGCCCACCACCTCTGATGCGACGCTGCCCCTTCACCTTCATGCAAGCACCGAGACTGCCCCATCTGCCGGACAGCCCGCCACCTGCCACCTCCATTTCCCTGCTGCCGCCACCCCTGCATGCTGCCCCACCAACTACATGGCCATCCTGCCACCACGACGGCTAGATGCAGCCAACGCTTCAGGTACGTTCCCCCCCACACTGCCCATTCTTACTCACACATCCCGTTAGTGCCCATTGCATTCCTGGATGCAATGGGCTTTTTTGCTAGTATGTGATGTGACGTGACCTTACACGTGTAAGCGACCTTACACGTGTAAGCACACACGTGTATATAAAATTCAATGAAGAACTATACAAAATAACTATAAGGTGATTCTGTATGGAGTTAATTTTGTATATGGCAACAGCAGTGATAACAAAAACTACATCATTTTTATTCAAGTTTGGCTTTGAAGTTTCTCCATATGCTAACAGTCTCAGAAAAAGAGGAATCAAGAACTTATTTGCAATAAGTGTGAACAGTATAAGTGGGAACTAGAACATGTTGCTGAATCAAGTAGTTCAATAGTTGGCAACAATGGCTTTCATTTCTTGCGTAACTATCAATTTGTCAAAAAATAATTTTCATACCTGTCAGACAATCTACATCCATCATCAGCAACAATATTCAACTGCTTTGTACAATTCTCTATTTACAAATGGGATCTATTCAAAGCCTGAATTTTTCATCTGCACTCACTCAGCACTCTATTTGATCTTTAATATAAACATTAAAATACTTTGTACTTTATAAGCTTTTACTGAAAGCAAACAATGATTGCCAGTACAGTAGAGAAGAGTCTGAAATGCATTTAGCTATTCTCCATTAAAAAAAATAGTTATTTCTGTTATAGCAGAACACATCTATATTTGAGACTAGGAAAATCATCATAAAAGAAAAACATATGCAGGAGGTCAAAATTCTCAAACATCACTCCCCATTTATTATTATTATTATTATTATTATTATTATTATTATTATTATTATTATTATTATTATTATTATTATTATTATATTTATTATTATATTTATTATTATATTTATTATTATATTTATTATTATATTTATTATTATATTTATTATTATATTTATTATTATATTTATTATTATATTTATTATTATATTTATTTCCCGCCTCTCCTAACAGGCTTACTTACTTAAGTGGGGCTATGACTATGTATAACAGACTCATACTATTCTTTATCTAGAACCTGCAGACTACTAGACATTCATGCAATTGATGTTATTTCCCCCCAAAGGAATGCTGGAACTGCATTTCTGTGAATACAACTTTAATAGAAGCATTGCAAGGGACATGTTCATTCTGCTTGAATGTCCCTGAGCAAATAAACAAAAGTGGGCACTAGTTATAGTAATTGAATGAGGGTGAGATTAATTCCCATTTCTCACCATAAAAATATAGCAATTATGGTTTCAGCAAATGACATAATACTTAAGTAAAGATCTAAGCAGCTGTATTGCTTTTTTGTGAAGATTAGGAACATCATGTATAGGAGAATGAGGTTTATTAATTGCACTGATTGTCTTCCCTTATTATGATTTATGTGAGAATGAATGATGTAGCTGATCTCCATTGAGCATGTTAAAATGGAATATCACCTTTTGGGGAGACAATTAAAGAAGCTGGGAATTCAGATTGCATTTTCTTCAACTCTTCCTGTAGAAGAAGAGAAAGGTAGAGGGCATAGCAGTTTTTGAAGGTAAATTGATTGAGACTGTGGTCCCTGCTTTCAGGTATCATGGATTAGGATTCCTTGAGGATGGTCTACTTGTGAGGGTGGGGAAGAAAGTTTTCGGTTGAATTTTGGGAGGGCTTTATATTGATGTTGAAGGGGAATGAAGATGTTGGCTAGAGGGCTTTGGAGAGAGATTTATAATAAGAAGGCATTTGCGAAGTGAACGAAAAACCCAAAATGACAATGGTATGGCAGCAGAAGACTTGTGAAGCTTGTATTCTAATGTCCAAAATATGGGAATAAGTAGGAAGTGGATGATTTTATAACCTGGATGCAAGGATATTATGGAGACATGGCATTATGGAGACTTGACAGGAAGATTCTCATGACCAGAATATGACAGTAGAGTTGTTTTTTAAAAAAATTATAGAGAGGTCTACGATGGGCTGAAAGAAAAGAGAATGGAAGGAAAGGCAACTTTCCAAGGGAAAGTCTCTACAGATTACTAAATGCTGTAGGGTGGATACTAACGAGGCCACAGCTCAGAATGAATTTAAGATTGACCAGGTAAGCTCATAATAATAATCCTTATCCATGGCTCTTCTATATATTTGTGAAACAGCCTGGGGGGTGGGACATGACTGGCTGTCCAAGTTGGAACAGGGCCAATCAGGGTGCAGCCAGCAAAGCCCTGCCCCTGCAGCTCCCACCCTCCATCCCTGGACTCTAGCCTCTTTGCTCTCAAATGTGCCTCAGTGCCTGGATCCAGCAGCAGGTAAGGGGAGAGGGCCCTGGGCAAAGGGTTGTGGTGGAGGGCCTGCTGACTGCCTGCTAATGAGCTGGCCAGTCCCCACCTGTCTCACTTGATCTGGCTGTGAGCTGTAGACCAAAGCCACCTTAAGCTGCCTGGCCAGAGGCCAGGGGAGGGGACCCTTTCAAGGCCCATTCTTAGGAACGGGCTTTGAAGCTAGTAATAATAATAAGATTTCTTTTCATTTTTGTTTTTCTATTTGTGAGGATTAAATGGAAGGTGAGGGAAGTAAGTCAGCTACAGGATGAAAATGGAGAAAACCTGATGGAAGATAAAGCAAAGGCTGATAATCTTAAAGCCTGCTTTGCTCCAGTCTTCTCTCGGAAGAACAATAGAGATCCACTGGAGACGATCTGGAAATAGATATAGCTACAGAGACTTGTTCAGAAACATCTGGATCCTTTGGACTGGTATAAGAGCCAGATGAGTGCTTAAAGAACTAGCTGGTAAATTGGCACTAGGGATAGGCATGAATCACCTCATGAACATGAGTTCATAATGAATTGTGGCCAGTTTGGGATTTGCAAACTGAAGAGCTACTATGAGCTTCCATAAATTTTAAGGCAGTTTATGGTGGATTGCGAAGAGCAGAAATAGGAGCCATTTATACCCCTGCTTTCTGCTCTTTGCAGAAAACCCAGAGCATCAGGGAGCAGAAAGCAGGGATCACAAACTGCTACAAACAGGTTCATGGCTCAATTTGTAATTCAGTAAAAATGCAAATCATGAGAATCCCTAATTGGCACAAGCACTATCCAGTATCTTCAAGACCTCTTTGAGGATGCGTGATGTGCCAATTTATTGAAGGACTCCCAGTTTTTAAAAATAGGAGGAAGGATGATCTGGGAAAATGTAGGCCACTTTATTTAACCTCTGCCCAAGGGAAAAATCTTAAAACAGATTTTAAAAGGGCTGATTACTGAACATATAAAGATAACTTGGGGTTAAGTAGTTGTTAGCACAGATTTTTTCCCTAATATGTCATGTCAGACTAATCTCCTTTCCTTTTTTGATTGGGTGACAGGTTTGGTAGATTGTGGTGATGCTGTGGTTACTGTATATTTGACAAGGTAGCCCATTTGACAAGGTGCCTGCAAAATTGGAGATTTAGTTAGGTAAATAAGGAACTGGTAGTATGTGTGCACCCAAAAAGTGGTAGTTAATGGTTTCTTGATTGTCGGACACTAGTATCTAGTAGGATGCTGCAGGGCTCAGTTTTGGGCCCCATATTCCTTAATATTTTTATCAGCAATCTAGATGAAGATGTGAAGGGACCACTTAGTAAATTTACAAATGACAGCAAATTGGGTGGGGTAGTGAACACTCTAGATGAGAGATAAAATACAATCTGACTTGGATACTTTGGAAAATATGAGCAATGATATTTAATAGAGATAAATGTAAGGTTTTGCATCTATGTAGTGAAAATGCTCTTCACACTTGCTGGATGGAGGATACTCTTCTGGCTAGTGGTGGTGTGTGAACAGGTTCCTGGGTTTTGAGGGTACTACAAATTGAGTATGAATAACCAGTGTGATGTAGCAACAAACAAGGCAAATGCAATCAACAGATATGTAGTGTCTAGGACAAGTTGTAATAGTAAACTAACACTGGTCAGAACCCATTTTGAGTATTATGTCCCGTTCCAGTGGACATTTTAGACTATAAAAACATTAGAGCAAGTACAGAAGAGAGCAACAAGAGTGACAAGGGCTTTGGAAACTAGGCCTTACTAAAGCTACGGGAATGGTCAATATTCAGCCTGGAGAAAAGAACATTTGTTTGATTGATTTCTAACCTGCAACTCACAGCAGAGATGACTTGTGGCAGCTTTCAACATTAAACCAACATTAAAACCTTAACATAGCCCAAATGCCACATCCCAACAGCATTAATAACAGTCCGCAACCAACTCTCTAACAGCAGAGGAATGTTATAATTAGAAGTTTCAGATTTATAGGTTTAAAGAAGGAGCCCAAAATGACAATCCTGGCCTCAACCAAATGCCTGGCAGAACAGCTTCGTCTTATAGACCCTGTGAAACTGAGTCATCTCTGTCAGGGCCCTCAGATCTTCTGGGTTCATTCCACCACCCAGGGGCCAAGACTGAAAAGGCTCTAGCCCTTATTGAATCCTGCAGACTTCCTTCAGGTCAGGGACTACCAACCTGTTGGTATTCGAAGAGCAAAGTGCTCTCCGGGGGAGCATAGGCAGAAAACTGTCACTGCTTCCCAAACATCTAGCAAATGTTTCTGAGGGAGAGTCAGGAGGTAGAACTGGGTGTCATCAGCATACTGATGGCAAGCCAGTCCAAAGTTGTTGAACAGTGTGGGGGAGAGAATCGCACCCTGTGGAACCCCACAGCAGAGATGGCAACCTTGCAATTGTTCCTCCCCAACTCTGTCTGCAGTTCTGGAGAAAAGAGACCAGCCACAGTAAGACTGTCCCTCAGGATATGATTAATCTTTTAAAGGGCTTTTTTGAAGGGCTGTCATTTGGATGAGGGCAGGATGCTGTTTCAGTTGGTAGTGAGGATAGGATGTAATAATAGGTTTAAATTATGGATGGGCAGGATGTTAGGAAAAACTTTTAACAATCAGAGTAGCTCAGTGGTTGCCCAAAGATGTTGTTGGTTTTGCCTCCTTGGAGGTGTTGAAATTAATATTGAACAAATATTTTGTCATGGACATTTTAGATCATCCTGCATAGTGCTGGGTGTTGGTCTGGATGTCTTTAATCCCCTTTCAACTTTTAAAATTTGATTCTATGCATCTACCAGTATCTGTATCTTTATCCACCTGACTCCTGCTCAAAACGGGCATGCCTGTGTTTTCATGCAGTCCCAAGAAATGCAGGTATTACTTATTTAGAAAGAGAGTTAAAAACTCAACATAATGTTCCTCTGCTTAGAATGAATATGGCTTTGATCTCATTAACAAAGGAAAAAATGAATGAATAAGCAATTCTATTGTTTCTATAATAACATCAAAATATTTGTTTAGAAGGACTGAGGCAGCAATCCTTAATGAATGGAATGGTCTAATTAAGCTCAGTTGTACAAAATAGGCAACATATTTGTCCTCTAACACTGCAGAGCCTGCAGGTTCCTGAAAATCCAACTTTTTGCCCTTCTAAAGCACAATAGGCAATAAAAAGCTATATTTTAATTCCTTGTGATTTATACTTATTTTATTAATTTTAGCTTTTCATGTATGGTCATTATACCCCTGCTTCTAAGTACTTATATACATTATATACTTATATACATTATAATATTATTATGAGATTGAGTAATCTCGTCAATGGCGGCCATCAAGCAGGACTGCCAGTCCCTCACTAGTACTGCGAATGAGTCACTGGGAGGCATTGGGTCCCACAGAGCATTTAGGAAACCATATGGATCCATAAGTTTCCACGGGCCCCCAAAATGAACCATAAGGGTTTGGGCTGGTCCTTTTCACTTTCCCCCATTTAGAAGCAGGGAAAGTAAAACCAAGTGCTGAAATGGCTGCCAGCCATTAAAAAAAAAACATTTCACTTCTTTCTGGTTAGAAGGGGGGTAAAGTGAGGGTTTAAATGGCCTGAACCTAACTGGATAAAAAGGTCTAGATGCCTCCTCTGAACCTGGGGTGGGGCATGATTTGGCAAGATTTGTGACAGATTTAAGGTTGTGAACTGGTTCATGCCCATCCCTACTTAGTGCCACAAACTACAAGCTTGTTCCTGCAGACTGATTCCTCAATCCCTAAATACCACCAATTAACAGCTACTTGTGACTGGCTTCAGCATGGATGTTTGTACATAGGACCAATAGCCGTTGAAATCAAAACAAATCCAGGAACATCTCAAGTATCTCACAATACACAAACATTAAAGGCAGCCACAGAGTGCTTGTTTGTTGATACATTAATGTGGGTACAAAGCACCCTGGGTTTTCACACTACACATCTAAGCACAAATATCATATCATTATTGATTTGCATGCTTTTTTGTGATACCATAGAAGTGTTTTTCCAGCTGTTACAATCACAGGATATGCTACCAGCCAATGACACATTATTTTATACTTGTCTAAGGACAGCCAGGATAATATTTATAGTAAATGCAGTATCTGAATCCAATTCTCTTTGTTTAACTGTTTTACCTAAGTAAGTAGTGACAGAAGAGGAAAGGACGCTTTTAATAACCTTGCCACAAACACAAAGATATTTCTTTTAACACATCTGTTTAGTTTGTTTTCTTCTATTCTGGCCCCCACTTCTCTCACATAGTGTGATCCTTTAGAGCAGGGTGACAAAACTGTGGTTCTCCAGATGTCCATGGACTATAACTCTCCTGAGCCGCTGCTATTGTAGTTCATGGAAATCTGGAGAGCCACCGTTTGGCCATCCCTGCTTTAAAGAATGCCTCCAGTACAAACTCATTGTAAAGAAGCCAGACAGGATTGCCTAGGAAGATAAAAGTGCATACCTATTCAGAATTCCTTCAGCCTAAGCCCCTTGATTTCAATTTAAGATTTCTTCTTCTTATATTGCACAAAATATTTTTTCTTTATAATCTGTAAACATATTAATGCAAATAAAAGAGCATGTTTCACTAATAATTTTTCTTTACCTGAGGCAAAGTAGTGATTCTTGTTAAATTATTTAGCAAGAATGTATAATATTTATTTTCAAACAGAATCCTAGCTCAGCTGGAATGCAAAGAGTTTTATATTATTCCTTAAATATTTAAGCCATTCAAAATAAAAACTTTAGGACTTAAGTCGCAATTGTATTTTGCCAGTTCACCAAAATGCCACTTCTCAGTTTTCAAAGATGGAAGGCTATTACCAAACCCGCTTACACAGTCAGGAATCTGTCAAGTCTCATGCCTTCAATTTTAATGTAGTATTATGCACAGGGATGAATTTTACATTAGAATTGAAAATCTCTATCAATTTCTTAGGGAAGACCTGTGAACTCGGAAACAGAATCCCTCATCCTCACTACTGTTTTTTTGTTTGTTTTTTAAACTATGCTTAACTTTTCTATGAAGGCTACACTTGAGAACCCAACATATTGTGTAACAAACTGCCAGACCACCTTGGTCAGCGATAATTAAACACTGCCTGTGGCTCATTTAAACAGTTTAGCTTGCATAATTTCATGAACAGTTGTTCAGTTAGAAGCCCAACCCATTCACCACTGCAAACTATTCCTAAGTCTGGAGCAGCAACAATCTGGGCTCAATAAGATTTCTCAGCTTTATAGGAAGGCACTATTAATAATGCATGGGAAGTCTTTCATTCCCAAAATAATATTTTCTACAAAGTCCTCTATGGTAATAATTTCCAATGCACTCCTCTGAAGAAAAGCATTTCCTTTGAAGAGGACTTTCATTACAACAGCCCAACACAGCTGGATACTTTCAAGCTAACTTTGTTGCTGGCAACTGTAAGCTACATATTTCCATGGACTTGTCCCAATACCTTATAATTTTTGTGCCCACAAGACATCCCACTTTACACGGTGCAGCCTACATGTCACCTCAGTTTCTTTGGGGTCAAGTGTTCCAGAATCCTACTCTGCCTTTTAAATTAACAAATGTATTACAATTCCTAACTACACCCAAATAAAAACCATTAAAAAACAGGGGAAGCAATTTTCCATTTTAAAACCATGAGGATATTAACACAGAAAAGTCTTTAAAACTTTGCATGCAAGAGCAATAGCCTCAGTTCTCCATTCATCAAATGGCAGGAAAGGGAGGGTGCTATGAGAAACCTTTATCAGTTTTAGTTCTATAACATGATCCCAGTTGTCACATGCAGTTAATCTTGTTTGAGTATACATCTATTTTTGGCAATAGACTCTTATGCATACCATTGTCAGCACCAGGGAATTAAAGATGATTTGTCTGAATAAGTTAAACTGAACTGCATAAATAGTATATAATTTTAAAACAGCTAAAATCCCCCAAAAAATCCAGGCACAAGTAATTTTCCTTCTTCATTGACAAAACTTGAATTCATGCTTATTGTAAGATGTACAGACTTTCTCTAACCCCAGCCCTGGATCAAAAGGATCAAATGAAAGACGAAAGTAGTCATTTCCATCTAAATGCTATACAGACCAGTTAGAGCAGTGGTCCCCAACCTTTTTATCACCGGGACCACTCACCGCCTTTTACTGAGGCCCGGTGGAGGGGGGTAGTTTACTTCTCTACTCTCAACCACTGCCCTAACGCTCTCTGATCGCTATGGTAATGTTTAAACATCCCTTCAAAATAAGATACAGACACGCCACAACAATGAACATAAGGAACATTTTATTTTCATGGAAATTTTAACTCATGACAATGACAAATCAATGGGAACCCTGAGCTTGTTTCTCTGCAACGAGACAGTCCCCTCTGGGAGTGATGGGAGACAATGACACCCGAAGTGTGTTGTAAAGGATCGGGGGGATGAAGTAAAGGGCCGGGAGGGGGGGAGAAGGCATCCTTCGGGGCCCACCTCCAATTAGTCGAAGGACCACATGTGGTCCATGGCCCACAGGTTGGGGATCGCTAAGTTAGAGTATTTGAACTTACTTTCTACTATCTTGAGTATATTCACTGTAATACACATTTAGAAGTTCATGTGGTTTTACTTTGGCCATTTATGCACTGGAGATTTCATGCTGGGCTGCAGGCTGGAGTTTTAGTCGTGGCAGGTTGCCCCACCTCTTTCTGCACCCACATGGGGGAGCATTTGGCCTGGTGCACTTCATCCACCCCCGATCTGTGCTCCTGACAGGGGGGTGGTGCACTGAAGTTCCCAGTGCATAAATGGTCTATCACAGAAAAATAATTTTATTCTAACATTTTATTTTTCAGACATTTTCAACAGCTATTCCTCAAATTCATTCAACATGACATACTGTATAAAGTGGGAGATTTGGACAAGACAGCCTCATTTTGTCTGTCTTATCTTGCAACAGCAATTATGCTGGCTTCCAAAATGATAACTTATTCCTCAATTGGTGAATCTACTTTCGATGCTCGATTCCACCTCCCACACAGAAAAGCAGTCTGCTGACAAAGGAACAGATTCTTTGGTTTGTAGGTGACATTCCCCTTCTGAAACCTTGCAGGATACTCATCCCTTTGCAAGAGAACATTCAGGACTGCTGCTTATATGGGCAAAAGAGGTAACAGGACCGAAGCTCTTGAGGATGTTACCCTGTTACATTTGCTGTAATTCTCAAAACTTGATTGAGAGAAGCAATTAGTCTGCCTATGCATTGCTGAAGGTGTAATCCTTCAAAGGAGGATTATATCTCTCACCAGATCCTGAGGTAGGTAGCCGTGTTGGTCTGAAGCAGCAAAACAAAGAGTCCAGTGGAACTTTTAAGACCAACAATGTTTAATTCTGGGTATAAACTCACGTGTGTATACACACTTCTTCAGTACCCAAACTTTTTAATTTATATGCTTATATACTTGTTGACATAAAGAATTAGAATGGTTTCAGTAGAAGTGGAACAGTTGTACACTATCAAGCTTTCATGAAACTTTTAGGAAGCATGACAAGTTAAACCCATCCTCATAAAGAGGATTTTATGGAAATGTAGCATCTTAATCCCCAAAAGTTTGCTTCAAATGTGATTCTGTCACTAAAATCTGTGCTGTGGAATTATCCAAGAATCTTCACAGATATTCCTACTTGGTTCCCACTGAGACTAGGAAGATTTTCACCCCAACAAGGTGCATTGTCATCCCAACAAGGCATATTTGTGCTTGTCAGATGAGAGTTTTCACAAACCTTCTGTCTTCTTCCAATAAACTTTCACCTGAAGTTGCTCATCTTGATAGAAAGGTACTCCAACTTCAAGAAGACGAGTGGGTCTTCTTCCTTTGAAGGATGGAAGAGCATCAGTTAGTCTTCTGTAAGACAAACATATTCAGGAAGTTTTCTATACACACAGATTTAAGGCTATTCTTTAACATTAGGCAATTCACTAAACAGTCTGCAAATTCTTTCAACTGTATTTATTTAGTTACTTCATTTTGAGGACCAAAAGCAACAAATAATACTGCCGATTCTATATAAATGTATTTATATGCTGAATTTATTACATAATTATATTACCGTAGATCTCAGGAGAGATTGAATGACTTTCTGTTCAAGTCTTTAACCTAAAAATCATTCCTATTATACTTTATGAAGTTGCCATAAGGATTGTCTCAGTAAATGAAAACACTGACTATTTTATTTTATGTTTTCTGAGAAAATGATCTAACATCCCTCACTGTGCGGCTCAATGGTGTGGCTATCCATTCAAAATTCAGCCAAACCTCCCTTGAAGCAAGGGCTCTGTTACAAAATTAAGACTGTTCATTAAGTCTTACTTGAGAAGCAAGGCCTACCTGGCACTCCTGAAAGAAGACTTTTATAAGATTTAAGACTGTATTTGAGAAAATACTGGCTCTTGATATTAACTTGGACACTATTTGCTTTCGTGAGAAACTATGTAAAATCAATTGATCACCAAAATTCCGCCTTCAGAGCACACTGCACCTGTTCATCCAAATTTAGTGGTATTCCACCTCTAAAATCTATCCCCTCCTATACTTATCTGTTGCCTTCCCAAAGCCTATTAAAGGTGTTCATTCTGGCCAAAGTAAATGCTCACTCCTCAGCAATCATGAAGGTAGGTTTATCAGTTTACCTTATCTGTTTTAATATCTAAATTGTATGATTGTTTTTGTATTTGTTGTCAGCTGCCCTGACCCAACCAGGGAAGGGCAGGGTACAAATAAAAATTTATTTTTGTTATTATTATTACTAAGAACAAATCTGTTCTTAGTAATAATAAGGTAAGATCGACAAGATAGCACATATCCCTCTGGAGTGTCCTTGGGATGCTAATCTTAGGAGATAATATATTTGACCATGTTTGCAAGTTCATTCTGCCATATATCCTATGAGTTACATTTTTACTTTCTGACAGGGATTCAAAAAGAACAGAAAATATTCAAATTGGCAGTATTTGGCTGTCTGGTACAGGGAAATGTATTTAGAGCTAACCAAAGCAGAAATGAGTTAAATAGGTATCAGATTTTTCGGTGATCTTGTGTTTTGCTTCTCAATTACCCACCTAAATCGAAAAATAAAAATCAACTAACAGTAAGGAAAAGGCAATCAAGATGAAGCAGATAGCATATTTCATTGAAACAGAATTCAGGCTGTTTACTCAGGGGGAGGGAATGATAAGAGGATAAGAGTTAAGAAAAGATTAGACTGTGCCCCAATTTAGTTGTTATGGTAATGGAAAGAAACGATGCCCTTGAAGTGAAAATAAACTGATGAAAATTCTCATGAGAAGATTAATGTAATCAATTCTAGACTTGCAAATGGTAAATAAAATATCACTAGCAACTGAGACTGGAAACTCCTAAGTATATAAAAAGGGATTTCTTCCCTTTCTGCTCTACAGAATGATTGGAAAAAAGCATGAAGTTATGAACCTTATTATCAGAACTAAGTGTTTAAAAGTTCTCTACATTTCTTGTATTCCTAGTAAACATTTTAAAACAGCAAGAGAAACAATATTTTGGATGCTTTGTCTTCTGTGTGCCTTTTACTAAAACTATTAAGAACAATAGTATTAGCACAAAGTAAGGATTTATGTCAAAATAGTCCAACACAGATACTGTATAAGTTTAACTATATACTATACCTAAACACACTATTAAATAAATACCATTATATTAAAAATATACAGTAACCATTTCATGCAACAGGCAATTGTTTATTTAATTATTTCATTATAGCCTGCCTTTCTCCCCATTGGGACCTGAAGTGGAACCATTCTCCTCTTCTCCACTTTGCCCTCACAATAGTCCTGTGACATAGGTAAGTTCAGTCTGTCATCAAGCAAGGACTCCAGGCAAGCTTTAATAGCACAGTGAAGATTGAACCTTGGTCAATCTCTGACAAACATACCACTCAATTAACATCTGTTTGATAATACAACTGGGAATGGATGAGTTGAGGAGTAGTGGGTCTAGTAAAGGATAGTTATTGTTGCCATTTATGATATTTCATTCCGACTTCTTTTCTGTATTGTTATTTTGTCGGCAAGATGGCATACACTTGCCGTCTTGTGGGGAGTTAGTGTTTTTATTGCTATGCTTTTATTGTATACTGCCATGAGCCAGCTGGTCTGGGAGTGGCAGTATAGAAATCTAATAAATAAATAAATAATAATATAATTTGAAGGTTCTTACAGGGGAACTGCTAATAGATGAGCAAAGGAGTGATTGCTTGACAGTAATCATAAGTTTAACTTGCTGAAGTTTCCAAATTTGATCCCAACTCTCTGGCTACAGTAACTTGGATAACAGATTTAAGGAATAGGGGCCTTTCTCTGGCTTCTTCTAATGAAATGTAATATTTTAAGGTAGAATTGTTTGCCAGGATATCCTTTAAAATCCATAGCACATGTTTTGAGAAGCCCTTCTCATGCCATAACCTGGGGGAGTCCCCCCAACTAGGCCCACAGGAGCCTCAGCAATGCTCTGATCTGGTTCATTGCTTTTCATTTGACAAGACTACCATAAAGCTTCATGCACTGTAAGAATTGCTTTTAAGTTCATATTTTTCTTCTCTTTGCTTGCAGGGAAAGTGCATTTTTGTGTTATTTCATTTAAAATTTCATCTGGGCTCCAAGCCTTGGTTTGTTTTTTTAAATTATTAAATCAATAACAATATAGCCAACATTGATTATATCAGGATAAACAGGGGAAAAGACTGCTTAATATATTTTACTAAATTTTCCAAGACTGAATTACAGTCATCCCTTTTACCACCTTGGATCATTTTGATTTTTTTTTCTAGAATCAAAAATTGCTTAATTTTAGTCCACCATTTATCTATTACCAAATCTACAGCATTTCCCCAATTGTTAGCAATAATCATTCTAGCAGCAACAATAATAAAATTCACCAGGGTTTTTTTGTTTGCAACATACATTATGATTAAAAAATAAATTAAGAAGGGCTACAGGTGCTCTCAGTTCTAACTTTTATTTTATAATTTTTCTATTTCCTTAAAGATTTCCCCAAGAAGTCTTCTAATGAATGGACACTCCCACTACACATGAATATGTCCCCAACTGACCACACCCTCTACAACAATTTTTGTCTTGGGTAATTTAATTAAGATAATCGAATTGGTGTATAATACCATTTCTGTATCAATTTTATACCATGTTCTTGAACATCCCTAAATATTGAGTTAAAGGGAACTTGCTTAAATATTTTATGCCATTCCTCTTCTTTATTACTCAAATGAAGTTCTGATTCCCATACCTTTTTAAAGGATAGATTGACTGCCCTATATATAATATTAATTTATCATCTATCATTTCTATGTTTTCCACCAACTGGTCAAATTCTGTTAAAGGTCTGTTCATTTGTTCTTGACTTTTTTTTAAAGAAGGTGTATAATAGATATTTCAGAAACCTTTTATAGGGCCCATTCTCCATCTTCTTCTGAGGGATTCTAAATAGTTTTTAAAGTTATAATTTTTTGCCAGGATATCCTTCTAAGTCCATAGCATATGTTTTGAATACCCACAAGTTAGGGTGAAAAAATAGGTATAGGCAGAGAAATCACAGGATACAATTTTTCCTCATCAAAATTGGGACTATGGCTCTAACCCTTGTTGATAAGTCTATGAGCCACAGCCTTGCTCAGAGAAGGGGCTGCTGTATATTGATTTCAGAAAGTTTGCATGACATGTTTGTGCAAGCACATTGTTATGAGAAATAACTCACAGGCTTGATCTTGCCTGTGGGGGTGAAATGTGTTGGAAAGTATCTTACATAAGTTTAATACTGTTACATTATGTTGGATTAATGGTTCATTGTTTTACCAAATATCTTAATATGTTTTACTCTAGTACTGGCTTTCTCATCTAGGGTTTCATGAAATCCTGGGATTTCTTGACAGCCCTTGAAGGGTGTCCCGGATAAGTGGGTGTGTGGGGTTTTTTTTAGTTTTAAAAATTTGTTAAACATTTATCAGGTGACATGACAATATATGGCCATATATTTGGGCTTGAGTCAACTGAATAGCAAAGTTATAGATGGGTGAGAGCCAGGATGTATATGTTAATCATAGGATAGAATGTTTATGTTAATCATGATAAATGCTTTAGCACCACCTAACTAGTGATGTATGTGTGAGGTAGCCCTTATGTATACGCTTATCAAATGATGCTTGGTAGAAGTGTGGTCAAATGACCTATAAGACAGAGCAGCCTTTCTTAACTTTTTTACCATTGAGAAACCTCTGGAACTTTATGCAATGCTTCAAGAAGCCCCATAAGTGGTATGGTTGTGCCAAAAATGGTTGGGAAGCATAGCAGCGTACATGCCCATCCCTTTTCCAAACTCTCCAGGCCTATCATTGGCCTTTGAGGGTGTCGACATGACATTATATGGTCATATCACAATGTTAAACAACTCCCATCCATTTGGAAAACCCTTCAAAGGCCATCAAGAAACCCCAGGGTTTCACAAAACCATGGTTGAGAAAGCCTGAGATAGAGTGTTCTGTATGTTAAAGTCAGCTCTGACAACCTAAGTTGGTTTTTGGTCTGACCTTTTCACTAGTCTAAAATAAACATCTAGTACCATACCCTATCTGGATCTGCTTTATGGGATTTGTAAGTTAAGGTTCAGGGGAAACCTGACACGGATCTCTACCTATGAGATTCTGACACTTTCTGTCACAATATTAGGCAAAATAAATAAACTATATTTCTGATGAAGACATTTTATGAACTGTAAACATGGCTGGAAAATTTCTTTAATGACACTTTAATCAGGTGATGTGTTCTTAAAGATCTTTCAATTCACCTTCTATATACAGTAAACCAACTTTTATTCTTCTTTTTCTGAATCATACAACACACATCTGAATGTATATCTATACTAGCCAAAGTCTTTAAAAGAAAAAGAAAATACATAAAAGCAAGTAAGCAATTTAAATGTAATTCAAGTATGCAGCAAATGTCATTTATGGCATTCCTATCTGAATATTTCTTTCTAAATACAAGTTAAAACATTCAGCATTTTGGAACATATAACTTACTGCTGTTAACAGCTGTCTGGGTAGAACTGAAGTAGAGAGAAACCTTGGCACTTTTCAGGCGAACTTGACCCCAATATGTAACTGCCTGAAGTTCAACCATGTAGTTACTGTTGGGCTGGAGTCCTTCCAGGACTACATAATTCTGGGACTACAATTGAACAGATTTGAGAATGTGTAAAGTGAACTTTTTACTGAACTTCAAGCTTTTGTATGCACAGAATTCTGATAGAAAAAGCACCCGAATCATACTAGAGCATCTACTGTTCATTGTAAGTTACAAGTGAATGCACAACATTTGCATAGGTGATAAATATTTAAGGCATTTATATTAGACATGCGCATACATGCCATAGCAAATTTGTCTATGGAAAACTATGGTATATTTGAATCTATTGTACTTGTGTCAAAAACAGTGCCAGAAACAGAACCAAGTTTGAATCTAGTGGCACCTTTAAGACCAACCAAGTTTTATTCAAGGTATCTAAGCTTTTGTGTGCATGCACACTTCTTCAGATATAATGAAATAAAATTACTTCAACCTTTGCATAGAGGTAGAGAGAAAGTGGAAGGTTTAATTGCAATGAAGGGCTAGTTGCATGCATAAGAAATTGCGTGTTTATAGCTTTGAATGGATTAAGGCATTTAAGATCCCTGAATGGCAGTAAATTAGGATACAGACCAGTGAATTAGCATATCGCATATTAGCATAGAGATCTGTGAATGGCAATAAATAAGGATACAGGTACAAGTAAGTGGCAGTACATTTGCATACAAATCTGCTGAGAATGTGAGAATAAAGTTTGAGTCCGGTGGCACCCCGAAGACCAACATACTTAAATT
Organism: Paroedura picta; assembly: GCF_049243985.1. Taxonomy (NCBI): domain Eukaryota; kingdom Metazoa; phylum Chordata; class Lepidosauria; order Squamata; family Gekkonidae; genus Paroedura; species Paroedura picta. Next base: position 80,138,786 of record NC_135374.1, on the reverse strand, counting down.
CTGGGTATAGGCAGAGTATAGTAGCCAAGGAACTTAACATGAGTAGATGTGCGCTCCTTCAGTTACATAGAAATAGATATTTTAAATGTTATACACAGGTAGGATGTTTAGTTGCCAAGAAATGTTAGAGTCAAGATACACAAGTAATTGAGCAATAAATGCAGCTAGATTGCTATAGCACATTTTGTAAGACATGTAAATAGCAACACATTGTCACATATATAGATAATAAAGGAATTAACAACAGATGTGAGAACTAAGTTTGAGACCAGTGGTCCCTTTAAGACCAACAAAGTTCAGTTTCTGAGTATAAGTGAAAACTGAGTGACTGAGTATGCAGTGAGATAAGAAACTGATATCTCTGTTAAGTCCAGGGGTTTCCACTTTTCTATTGAAATGTTAAGGACAATGTTTGCAGCTGGGAGCTAAAACAGTTGTGTCTGAAACAACACAAAAAATCAATTTGCACCTGGCTGCTAAAATGGATAATAATGACTGTTTGATAGGGGCCCATATCTAAAGAAATGTTGCATTCACCTAGCTCAGCAAAGGACTTGAGCATAGCTGTTATCTCTATAAGACAAATAATATGAAATCAAATGACATATTAAACAAAAACTAAACAGAAACTGTTAACAGGCTTATATACATCTCATTCATCACCTAGAATTGTCTGACTAACAATATATCTATCTCCTCTGGGGAATGCCAACAAGAAATCTACAGCGATTAAAAAAACCAAACAAACACCACACAAATGTACATTAATTACCCCATCCGTTGTCTTCCTTTTCTTCTTTTTAGCAGGAACAAGAGACTTGCTGTTAACTGTCCAGCTCCAGAACACTTTGTAATGATGGACTGGGATATCAGGTTCCTCAGGGAGATCCCAGGCAATCTTTGCATTAATACTCCCATCACTGTTGGCACTTGAGTTGGCAATCCGGAGATTGGAGGGGGCAGGTGGAGCTGATGGGTCTGATGATAAATAAAAAGCGAAAAAGGAATGTGTTTTTTATTTTTGTTATTAATTCCAAAAGTAACTGAATTGTTATTGGGTTGTTTTGTATGGCTTTGTTTCGTCATTGTTTCTTTTGTAATTTTTGTTTCAACATGTAACTATATTGTGCTATTATTTCCTATTTATTTAAATAGAAGAAACTACCCATCCCATTTCTTGGATCTTTACCTTCATGGTTTTCATTTAAACTGGAAAAAACTGGGTAGGGGCAGTATTCCCCAAATACCCCCAACATTGCCAAATTTCAGACCGTTATAAAAAGGGATTCCACTTTTTGAGGAAATTAAACACATCTATGTTTGAGATGAAACTCAAATACTTTGGCCACCTCATGAGGAGGAAGGACTCCCTGGAGAAGAGCCTAATGCTGGGAGCGATTGAGGACAAAAGAAGAAGGGGACAACAGAGAATGAGGTGGCTGGAGCAGTAGGTGCAAACTTAAATGCACTCTGGGGAATGGTAGAGCAGTGGTCCCCAACCTGCGGGCCGCGGCCCGGTGCCGGGCCGTGGCTCCCTCTCGCCGCCCCCCCCCCCCCCCCCGCAGTAAAAAACTTCCCAGGCCACAAGCTTGCGGCCTGGGAAGTTTCTTACTGCGGGAGGGCGGGGAGAGGGAATCAGGGCCGGCCGTGCCCGTGTGGGCGCGGCCGGATGCGCGGGCGCGGCCCGATGCACATGCGCGGGCGCGGCCCAATGCGCGGGCGCGGCCCAATGCGTGGGCGTGGCCCGGGCGGGCCGCAGGCCGCGCCCTGATGCCCTGCCGGTCCCCAACCTCAGAAAGGTTGGGGACCACTGTGGTAGAGGACAGGAAGGCCTGGAGGATCATTGTCCATGGGGTCACAATGGGTCGGACACGACTTCGCACCTAACAACAACAACAACAATGTTTAACATCAAAGTGTATGGCAGAATTGTTAGGAGACACTCCAAACAATATCAAATAGATGACACTGGAAAAACGGAGTTTTTTTCCTGTACGTCCCTGTGTGGAGTCACAGCAGCTAGTGTACTGAAGCATTCTTTTCTTTCATATGATACTTTTAATAATCCAAGAACGGCAACCCTTACGTGTCATAGTGCACGTCTGTGTACTGAAACTAGAGAGGCAGGACATAACTTTCCTTTAGTTTTTCAAAGCAGAAACAAGAGCTCATTACGTCTTATCTCTATCTTCCTTTCAGTTTTTTACGCATGTGCTGTGGAAGGCAATGGCTACCTGTATGTCATTTCCCTTCCTTAGGACCTAGCATGCCAGTATCTCTTTACAGTATGTGTTTTATTTTCTTCCTCTCACAGAGCATAACGGCAAGGCTGGGCAAGGTATGCATAATCATTACTTACTACCTTTACATTCAAAAATTGAGCTGAAAGGAAGGGAAGTATTAACATAATTTGTGCTGCTTCTGGTTCATTATTGACTAGTTTTGTAGTCATTTGAAACCGTCTCCTAGGTGAAGAAAACACAAGATAAGATACAGAGGGATATCTGTAAATTATAATCTTGTTCTTGGTGTCCAGTTATGTAGCTAAAGCAAACAATGAACACAAGGATTGATCTTTACTGTGAACAAGCTTTGGTCTAAATAAAATCTCACTGGCAGAAAAGAAGATGCCTTTAGATCAAGACTGACATACTCACTGCAAATACAGCATTTCCATACATCCTATCTGGCCAAGAAATACCCTGCTGACAATGTTCATGGATTGTTTGTCTATCCTTAAACAGGAAGAACCAGCATGGCTTAAAATAAAATTTATGGAGAATCATTATCTTCCTTTCCAACCAAGAGACGAAAAGAAATGCTCTGTGGTTCGCAGATGCTGTTAAACCTGGATAAAGATAAGATTTCCCAAGTGGTAAGCCAAATCCTATCCAGGTCTTGTTTTGAGACCAAGGGATAGGCTATATTTTTTTAAAATGTTTTTTTTTCACAGAAACACATTCAAGGAAACGTATTGTGCAGTTTATGAACCAGAAGTCCTCTAGCATCTTAAATACAAACTGAATTTTATTTCAGAGATAAGGAATTTTCAGAACTTCTGAGGGTTGGGCAGTGTTTAATCAGTAAAGAGTAGATGGTTCTCAAGCAAGGAGACATCATTTTCATATTATTATTCCTGGCTTCAGCCAAAGACCTGGTGGAACAACTCTGTCTTGCATGATCTGCCTAAATCCAGTTTTGTCCAGAGATCATCTTTGAGGGTGACCAGCGCCTCATGACCAGGCCAGAAGCCAGACCGGAATGGATTAAGCGATGATGTTTCCTCCAGAAAATGCTGTAGCTGTCCTGTGATCCACACACTTAACTACTTTACCCAGAAACCGTAGGTATGAAACTGGACAGTAGTTAGCTGGGTCAGATAGGTCCAGGCCAGCAAAAGTGGACTTCTTTAGTCTCTCCAGGAAAGTCCCTGAATCTAGGGACAGGTTGTCATTTCCCAGAGTGAGATCCATATGTCTCCACTAACAGCTTTCACCAGCCATGAGGGACACAGGTCTAGTAAGCATGTGGTTGGTTGAACAGCTGCCAGAGTTTTGTCCACATTGGCCAAAGAAAGTAGGCTGATGTGGTCCAAAGTAGGACCTTGAGACAGCCAAGGGGCCCCCAGTTTACAATGTGTTTCAAACTCAGCAGGCAAGTCCTGGCAGAGAGACAAGGTTTTCTCTGCAAAGCAGCTTGCAAAGTGCTTGCAGCTAACGTCCAACTGAGCAATTTCAGATGATCATTTTAAGGATGTCAGAGATCAAATTATTTTAAATAATTGGGCCAGGCGTGAACTAGTGGTGGTAATAGAGGCTGCAAAATATTCATTTCTTTGTGGTCATTTACTGCAATCTCATATAACCCGGATATTTAGCAATATAAAAAACATAACTGTTCCCAAAGGAGCCACAGAGAAAGCCCAAAGGAGCCACAGAGAAATTTTTATTACTACAAGTGGGTGTCTGTTCAGATTTCACTAACATTCAGTTTAGGTGTATACATGAAATTATATCCAGCATGGGCAGTTATGGCCTGTAAAAACAATACATTCTGCTTCGTTCATTCTTGAAACTTATATTGCGGATAGTAACATTTCAGCTTAAATGAGGAAAGCAATAAAAATTGTGGTGGATGCTTCAGAATTTGTACAACAATGCCTATTTTAATGCAGACTGTTATAACTTTCAACACAACAGAATTGCAGAAAAGTTGGCCAGAAGAGAAAACAAAATAGATATTAAGGACAAGGTTTAAACATACAGCTAATTATCCAGTGCACCCAAATTATCAGAGGTGTCTGGCCATTCCTTATCTTTTCATGTAGCAAAATGATTATATCAAAACTAAGGCCTGATCCTTGTGATGGGTTTATTTTTCCATATCAGCAGCAGCTTTTTTATTACAGTTATGACCAATTGATACATTAAGGTACTTGCAATTTTATTTTTATTCGGAAAGTAGAATGACACAAGTCTTGTGAGAGCTGGCTATTATACATTATCTTCATTATATTTTCACCATCCTTATTTTATAAAAGCAGTAGTTCTACACTTACATCTGCATGACTGAAAGCTTCATTCAAAGGGTCATTAACAGGCTCTCACAGACCAATTATGCACGGGCCAGAATGCCCGCAGTGGCGGCGACAGGGCTTCGGGGAAAATCCCCAATTATGCCTGACGTTGCTGCCATCCAGGGCCTGGCCCAACCCACCACAGAAGGTCCATGTTATACAAACGTGGGAACTTCTGCAGCTTCCTGGATGCTGCAGGAACCTGTAGGGGATGCGGAGGGCCAGCGCTGAGCATAATTGCTAGTGTGGGCCTGTGAAAATTATTTTAAAATAATTTTAAATTATTTTCACATCATGTATTGCAGGGGTGCCCAACCTTTTGGCACATGGATGCCACATTAGCACATCCACTGGCTAAAGGAGGCCACATCATAAAATAAAATGTAACAAAATTATTAACCTAATTTGGATCAAAAGGAAATATTCAAAGGTAAATGAAGAAATATTAACTTGAATGCAATCCATTTTGGAACAACATTTTACTGTGGAATCCTTTTATTTAGCTTCACATGCTTTCCTAGTTAGTGTGATTTTTGTGGCTGTTTTCTGTTAACCAAGACACTGATGTCCAAGTCAAGGTTTCTGATAGGGACTCTAAAATGTCGTGTAGAAGTTCATCTGTAAGCCTTGATCTACACTTCGATTTCACAGTTTTCATTTAGGAAAACGTTTGTTCACAGATGTAAGTGGCGCCAAAGACTGTGAATGTGCCTGCAGCAAATTTCTTTAGGTTGATAAATATATCAGAATAGAAATCTAATGGACTATTTTCTTTGTAATGGCTCTGTGATAATCACTGGCTTGCAAATCAATTAGTTCCATCTGAAAAAGTTACTTGAATCTTCTGGTGCTACTTCAAATAGATTCTGAATCATTCTTATTTCCTTTCCAAGCTTATGGCAGTCAGTGAATCTGTTCGGAAATGCCACCTGCAATAAGTTTGGTGTTTTGATATGTCTCTCAATATTGAATTGTAAATTCCCATTCTTATCAGATTTGACTCCATTGCAGCATGAGAAGTTTGAAAAGTTATCTTCACTAACTTGCTTCACAAAAATGTTTAGTTTTGCTTCAAAAGCTTTCAATTCAGTACACAGCTCACACACAAGCTTTTGTTTCCCCTGCAACCTAAGATTCAATGTGTTCAATGCTCTGTGGTATCCGTTAAGAAAGCCAAATCAAAAATCCATTCAGGGTCAGAAAGTGCTTCTTGACCTTTTCCTTTATCCTTAAGAAAGACATCTATTTCATGATAAAGACTGAAAAAACCTTTGAGGATTTTGCCTCTGCTAAGCCACCTGATTTCTGCATGGTACAATACATCCTCATATTCTGCATCTATCTCTCAGAGAAAAGTTTGAAACTGACGATGAGCAAGGCCATGATGCCTGATGTAATTAATCCTGGATACAACAATACACATCACGCTTTCCCAATGAAGAATCTTACTACACAGAGCTTGCTGATAGATGATGCTGTGAAATTGCATGAGAAGTGTACTATTTAATTTCAATATCTCTTTACTGATTTTTGCAACTATACCAGTTTTACTTCCCACCATATTTCTTGCACCATCAATTGTGATGCTTTTTAATTTATCCCAACTTAGAATAGGGATATCATTACTTTAACCATGAGCCAGCTTGCTGGGAAGGTGGTATAGAAATAAAATAAAATAAAAATCTAAAGTGTTAATAACAAAATAATTAAATAAATTGAAGAACAAGCTTCACTGAAGAGAAAACAGTATGACTTAGTAAGGCCAAGTCCTGTATTCAACACCCCACACAAAAAGAAAAAATACCAAAGAAAAAAAATACCAAAAAAATAAGAAGTATTCTATTCCTCACAACTATCAAAGATTTTTCCAAGCAGGCTATACTATAACTGTCTACACAAAACTAGAAAGACAGAATTCTGTAAGAAAGAACAGGCAATGATAATATCGCTTGCTTTAAAAAAGTGGATTCTTACAGACTTCTAAGTATGAACATAAGTCTTATAGCCTCCAGTGGATCCTACAACTCCAATTCCTCCTCTTAGTGGGAACAGCATTGTGCTACAGCTAGGGATAAACTCAATATCCCACTCAATCTACAGATTTCAACATTTCCAAGCTGACCAGATGTTTCAAAAATGAAAGTAATCTAATAGAATCTTTAAAATCTGGAAAGTTACCAGGTTATGATTATATTCCACCTGAATTAGGTAAACTTGACTCAAATAGATGGGCTTCCTTCCTGGCACCATTCTTTACTAATGTAAATCAGACTGGAGAAATACCTGATGGAAATGAGCAATTGTGGTCCCATTTTTCAAAAAGGGAACAAAAGATGATCCAGCTAACTATCACCCTGTAAAGCTTTGTCTCGGTTATAGGCAAGTTTTATGCTAGCCATTTAGCCAGAAGGCTGAAAGTACAGATGTTGGATTCAAACATCTTAAACAATGCCCAATATGGATTTAGGAAAAAAACATTCCTGCTTGCATCATTGCTATACCTTATCTTCACTAGCAAATAAATATATGAAAGGTGCAAGTGGTGTACTTTACTCTTCATTTATTGATCTCTATGGTGCATTCAATTCTATATGAAGAAGAGTTGGTTCTTATATGCCGCTTTTCTCCACCCGAAGGAGTCTCAAAGCAGCTTACATTCGCCTTCCCTTTCCTCTCCCCACAACAGACACCCTGTGAGGTGGATGAGACTGAGAGAACCCTGATATTACTGCTCAGTCAGAGCAGCTTTCTCAGTGCTGTGGCGAGCCCAAGTTCACCCAGCTGGTTACATGTGGCTCACCAGAGGTCTGCACTCCTAACCTGCACGCCAAGCTGGCTCTCTTTCGTTAGATGTTGGGGAAAGCTTTTATATGTAGGTAAGACTGACAGATTGTTGGAACTTATTAGGAATCCAAACATATTTTACATTTTCATATACTAAGTAGCTCCACCCTCTCAAACTCAGTCAAGTTAAGAAGAAATGTTAGGCAAGCTGTATCTTGGTCCCACATATATTTATATATATAAACTAGAAACTAAGCCTGCTGCCGTCTAAATGCAGCGGGCGCTAGGGAGGTGATGGAGTTGGGCAGGGTGACTGTGCGAGCTGGGGGCGGGGAGGGCACACACCGGAGGAGGGGTATGGGGCGGGCTGTGTAGCTCTTGCGGCGTGGACCTACCGGAGGCGTGGATGTCGTGAAGGAGAGGAGAGCGTTGTCCCGGGTGCCGGTTGGGTGGCAGCGCTGCTGGGGCTGCGTGTTGCGGGAGAATTCTGTCTGGGCAGGGCTGTTGCGGGGGCAGCTGGAGGTTGTTCTGCCGCTGTGGCGTTGGGGGGAGCGGGTCATAGGTGATGTTGTGTGGGCAGTCAGGCCGCACGGGCGCGCCCTGGAAGCCAGGCAGGAGTTGTTGGTGGCGGCGCTCTTGTTGGGGGAAGAGCGGAGCGGCTTGGCCATTCTTGGCGGGGTGGGCGCGGGGTCGTGGGAGCTGTGTGGGGTGGCCGGGAGGAGTCGCGCTCACGGCTGGGGCTGGCGGCGGGAGTTCGTGGGTGCGGGACCCTGGAAGCAGGCAGGAATTGTTGGTGGCGGCGCTCTTGGTGGGGGAAGGCCGGAGCGGCTCGGGCGTTCTAGGCAAGGTAGACGCGGGGGTCACGGGAGCCATGTTTGGTGGCCGGTCAGAGTTGCGCTCCCGGCTGGGGCTGGAGGCGGGAGTTGGTGGGCGGGGAGTCAGTGGTGGAGCATCGTGTCGGGGGCTGGGGACGTAATGGCGGGCAGGCGCATGGTGGCGAGTTGGTGGGGCGGATTCGTCAGTCCGACTGATTCGTCAGTCCGACGGCAACGGACCAATCGCGAGCCGCACTGTGTACGGCTCGCAATTGGTCCATTGCCGCTGGACTAACAATGGGATGGCCCAATCGGCAGGCGCGGCACCCTTCCTCATCACGGACAGGGCCCGCCTTGGGTGCCCTTAGTCGATTATTTAATCCGCTCCGCAGGTGCGGTTAAAGATGATTTTCACCCCTAGCCAGGTTAGTTCTCCTCAGCTACGGTAAGTGCTCAGCCTGTACCTTATTTAGTACCTGCAAACTACCTAGTTTTATCAGCTTCTACTCTCTCAAATTAGTGAAAATATTAAACAAGTTTTATGATTTTTGCATTAAATATTGAGAAATAAACCTCAATAAAACAATGCTAACCTTTGCCGTATCTAAACTAAAAGGTACATCTTTGCTATCCTTGCAAGGAAACTCAGTTGAGACGGAAAGAAATTTGAGGTATCTCGCAGTTATGTTTACCCAAAATTTCTCTTATGATTTGCATATCCATATGTTAATACAGAGGTTAAACTTTATTTTCTTAACAATATTATTTTATTGCAAAAGAGGGCACTTTGTTCCAACACTTATGATCCTTTATAGAGCAATTATATATTACGTCATCAGATATGCTGCTCCGGTATGCTGTAGTGATCAAACAGAACATCACATTCTGTAGTATGCCTGTTTCCAAGTCCACAGGATCATGCTTTTTTACTTTTAAGAAATCTTACTATAGTTGAAAAAAACAGGAAACAGATAACCTACAAAAGCTAGACAAAATGTCTCTCTCTAAATAGTTTTGGCACCAATTTTTCTGAATAAGCATATTAACAAAATTAAAACCATTTGTGGTTTCTTAATTGGCCTATAGGATCGTGTATCATGACTTAGCCTCCTGCTAGAGATATCATTATTTCACAGAATGTTAAAGCTATGGAGGATAAGCTGTTTTCCTTCACGAGGAATAAAAATGAACAAGAACTATTCATCTAAGGGCCAAACTAGGCAATCCCTTTCCTGAGTCTGACCTATGAACACCATCACCATTTTAAAGAGATTTTAAAATGTGGTGAGAGCTACAGTGTGGCGGGCTGAAGCATTCATTTGCCCCAAGACATTTCAAGTGCCAAAATGCCCCTCTGAGACCATTCCAGCACATGAAAAGGCAGAGGTAAAGCAAGAGCATCTCAGCCTGTAGCACAAAGAGCTCAGTCAGGATCAGGCCCTCGCAGGATTTTTAAATCGTTTTAAAATGGTGGTGGTATATGTAGGTCAGACCCAATGGATGCTATCACATCTAGTTTGATTCATAACTGAATATTTTTAATGAAACGTTTTATATGTTTTTAACAATTTATTGTAAATGTTAAAATATAAGAGTTTTACAGACATTGTAACTGTGTTTATGATTGTGACTTTAAGAGCAGCTGTTTGGTCCTTGTGGGATTTTCCTAATGCTCATGTACAAGCCTGCATATGAAATGTGATAAGTAGACAGGTTCTCAGAATCAAGCAGGAACACAGTGGATTAACTAAAAAGAAACCCAAAGGGACCAACATAGTATCTAGTTGGGTAAGAGAAGCCAACAAGAATATTGAAGCATATGAAATTTTGCATATGAGGGCTATTTTGTACTCTATAACAAAACAGTACAGAGCATGAATAGCTTTTATGAGCATATCTAGATTTTAATATATTTGTAAACATTAAATATTTAAATACACTGTTATCATGTATCTTGCTTGTGAATTTATCAAAAGATTGATGGGCTTTTGTTCAGAGACTCACCCAGAAAGTCTTCTGATCTGAGCCATCAAAGTCATTCTAGTACATTTACAACTAAAAAGTCATATATTTAAAACCCTGTATTTCTCAAGCAAAACCCAAGTTTGTGAACTGATTTTTTGATGTGAAAACATCTTCAGCAATACCCTAGGCATCAGAAGTAGTAATTGAAGTACTGCGGAGCAGTGGGGAGATGCCATCACCTCAGGCCAGTGACCAGCTACCACCCACTGCAATGGTGAGTGTTCCTCTTGCCGCCTCTCCCGCAGCCCATGGCAGAGCCCATGCACAACCACAGTAGCAGCAACCCACAGATGGCAGCCAGCCTGGCTTCAGTGCAGCAGGCCCTTCCACCACCACTGCCTTCAGGTTACTGCTGTGGTGGTTGTGTGGGAGCAGCAGCAGGAGAGGCAATAAGTGGAGTAGCAGGGACCCATCATTGCAGCAGGCAGGATGCTAGAATGACTAACCACACACTACCTAATCAACACAGCCCAGCCCTGCATATCACAGATCAAAACAGATCTTCTGGATCAAAGCAACATGTTCAAAAACTCTCAGTTACTTTTCTGTTCAGTGTCATAAATAGAACCCCAATTGTTGTTGTTATTATTCGATTTATTTCCCATCGCTCTCGGCAAACCATCTCACAGCAGGTTACACAATAAAACCCCACATAAAACATTGTATAATATCCCTGTTAAAATATATACCCCGGCAGCAATACTATCTCCCACCCCCTCAGCCACTACAGACTGCCTCTCGGTGAGCCATAGGGGACTATGAACGCCAGCAGTCTGCCAGCACCAATGATCTGGCCCGGTGACAATCTCTTCTAGGGGTATGATCTTCCATGCCCTAGCCTCAACCATAGACCTGGTGGAAAAGCTCCATCTTGCAAGCCTTGAGGAATGTTGAAAGGTCCCACAAGGCCCTCAGCTCTTCTGGGAGATCATTCCACCACACTGGGACCAGGATCAAAAAAGCCCTGGCTCTGGCCAAGGCCAGGCAAGCTTCTCGGGGGCCAGGGACCACCAACAGGTAACTAACCCACAGAGCATAAAGCCCTGCACGGGGCATAGGACAATAGGTGGTCCTTCAGATGTGTTGTTATTAATGCTGAGAGAAACTGAAAGGTGAGTCATTCATTCTGACATCCAGTGTGGAATAAAATTTTAGTAGCATCTTCAAGGTACATAGCAATTTCAAAACTATGAGGCCATTCATACTATTGAGCACAGAAAATCCTGCAATAAATCAGCAGGTCCAAAAATACTTTAAAAATTAGCTTGTACTTCTTGGGGAATCTAGAAAATCAAATGCAGGAAATTAGCACAAACCTTTTGAAGAGCGGAAATGTTTGCTTGGAGCGGTGAAACCTCTTGTTCCATGCACATTAATGGCTGCCACCCGAAACTGATACCACCTGCTAGGCCTAATATCAGACAATTGCACCCTTTCATCTGTGGTCTGTTGAGAGACACATTTATAGTGATCATACTTTGCATTGCTTTAGGTAGGAGAACCGAGGCGGTGCATAGGAGGCCAGTGCCACGGTGTGGAAAGGAGGAATATAAGCTTAAATAATAAATAAATAATCAAATATATTAACAAAGGAAAACTTAAAATAAAAGGTGATTAGGAAAAACTGACCTGTGCCACAGTTTGCCAACTGGTAGCATCATCTTCACTGGGATGAATCCCATAGTTCCATCTCCTTTGTACTACATAGAGCACAGGTTCAATTGAAATATTGAATTTTGATGACCATTTAACTTCCAACTGTCCAGTCTGAAGTTCAGCAAACTTTAATTCCTTTCTGGGCTTCAAAGGGACACCTGAAATATAGCAATACATAAAAGCAAGAAGTCTTTGCATAATGTACACAGGGTAATTTTAGCAAATGATATACATTGCCTTGCCTATAATATTTTATTCTTCTCTTCCCCACCTTCATTTTATTCTCCCAAAAGCTGTGAGAAGTGGGTTATGCTGAGAGTGAATCAATTGCCCAAAGTCACCCATTGAGCTTCATAGATGAACCAGTTTTCAGAGTTGGCTGGCTCTGGCTCAGCTATTCTACCACACTGACTCTTATTAATAATTCAATAGAAATAAAGATTTGTAATGATCAGTCCTCACTCAAGAAAGGGTTAAAATTTTTAACAAATTTCACAATTAAGTTTTGAAGAAATTAAAGCTAGTATTGTGTCATGTCTATAGAGTCAAACTATATTCTGGGAGAACTGGATTCGAATCCTTGTTCTGCCATGGTGTAATCCTGGAACAGCTGCTCACTCTTTTTAACCTGTATTTCCATTTTATCCTTTTAAAAGGTGTGAGCTGAACAATAAAAAAGACGGAAAAATTCAGCCTTCACTTTGAAATAACTGCTCCATAACTTATTCCAAAGATGGGACTGCCACTGAAAACAGAATCCCATTTCAAATCCGCCAACATATGCAAAATTATATACCCCGACAACACAATGAATATTTCTTTGTCCCTGCTCAACATCACCTGGCTGGCACTGGAGGGAAGTACACAAGGTTGCAGTATTAGGATGTGGATAAGTTTACTGCACCTTGGAAATACAGAAATGGTGGTCTCAATACAATACTATCCGGTTTAGCAGCAAGTCCTTGTTTATTGCAACTTGCAGTTTCATTTTCTGGAACTGTATTTTCTCCCATAGACTATATGCAAGTGTATATCTCCATTTTTTCAAACAACTCCAGTCCTGCTGGGATTTGTGTTAGACATGAGTTTGATTCACTTGACTCACTCCCAACATGATTTATAAATTTGCAAAATCTGAGGTTTATCTTTGCAGCTCCTACACTTTCTTGAATAAACAAACTGCCTTTTCTAGAGATCTAAAATAAACCGTTCCCCGAAGTGTTCCAATTACACAAATCTATTATAATAAACCAACATATATATGTAATGAACAATTCTACATCACCAAGAATAAAAACCAGTATGCAAGCCCCTATTAGCACACAACTTTAACCATAGATACCGAAGCCTTCATGTACTGTAAAAAGAACTGTTAAAATCAGCTCATATTTCAGCTTTTTAACATTCTTCTTTAATTGTTATGTATAAGGGTTGTTTTCCCCAATTTGCAGGCTAAAAAAAGTTCCATCTGCTTTTCATTAGGGTCAGTTGGATTCACTTGATTGAAAATAACTCAGCCACTCTGATGGTAGTAATGATGTGCAGATGAATCTCATAGACACTAAGAGATAAAGGTAAAAGGTAAAGATATCCCCTGTGCAAGCACCGAGTCATGTCTGACCCTTGGGGTGACGCCCTCTAGCTTTTTCATGGCAGACTCAATGCGGGGTGGTTTGCCAGTGCCTTCCCCAGTCATTACCGTTTACCCCCCCGCAATCTGGGTACTCATTTTACAGACCTCGGAAGGATGGAAGGCTGAGTCAACCTCGAGCCGGCTGCTGGGATTGAACTCCCAGCCTCATGGGCAGACAGCTTCAGACAGCATTTCTGCTGCCTTACCATCCTGTGCCACAAGAGGCTCTATCACTAAGAGATAGAGCATATCAACAGTGTATTTTGGAAGATTCCAGTGCCACCAGAATAATTAATTTTATGTCCAGATATGTTCTTACAGTCATTCAGAAATGTGATTTTTGTTGGGTAAAACAATTCAGTATCATTCTTGATTGTAGTACAAATAAGTCTTCCAAACTCCACATGCTCACTTATGAAAATGTAAAGCTTTTGGGCTTTCATGGATAGCCTCTTTATTCACCATCCAGGCCTGTGAGATTTTCTGCACATTATTTAATCAGGTGGGTGCCCCTACTACATCTTTTCTTTTCCACATGTATTTTGCTACCTCTAGTGGTTGTTCAATCTATCTTAGCTGTTTCACTAAGAGTTTTCAGCAATCTCTTGGGCAGAAGCCAAACTGCAATTGAGTTGAGAGGGGAGATCAGCTGGGATTTGGGTTCTTATCTACCTCATCCCTCAGTAAAATAGTTACATAGTGAAGTTGCAAAGGTGCTGAAGACATGACTGCCAGCTGAGTGTCTAGTTACTGTAAATATTGGTGAAAGAGTTGTTTAGCCCACTTGTACGCTAGAGGGGGCTGTGGTACATTTTCTAGTGTTCAGGGTTTATTGAGTGTTTCCCGTTGTAGTTCAGCCTACCTCCTATTGTTTTTCTCCTGCTTGTATTAGTATTTGTATTAGTATTTGTTAGTCCTTGTACTCTGAAGGCCCGGCTGTTATATTAGCATCCTGTCATCAGTTATGGTCTTTCTGCAGGCCTGCAGTCAGTTATGGTTTTTACCCTGTTGCGGTAAAAGTCATTGAAAGCAAACTACAAAGTGTATATTGGGTCATTTCCAGAAGTCTGGCAACAAAAGAGACCTCTATCCTCCCCTCCAAGCTGGGTAGGAACAGAAGCAATGTTTTTGCCTTCTACATTACAAACAAACAAAAAAGAGCTGGAATTTATTTTTCTCTGTAGCTCAAGTCCAAAGGGAGATTAATTCTAAGAGGCAGCAAAATTTCCAGGATGTAAGATCAGAAATCCCCAACTTTCAGGTGCCCATTTACTAGGAGCTGGCTTGTGATTCAAACCCTTCAAGCTCTTTGCTGTGTACAGAGTGAAATGTGCCCAGTGGGATATCAGAAGCCAAATTTCAGCTGATCCCTCATCAGCTGGGTGTCTGCTTCTGATGAGTGCAGCAGCCTGGGCTGGAAAACAGACACAAACAGGTTGATTAATTTGATGTCTGTCCACCAGTGGAATATGAGGCAAACTGGCCAGTGTCTTCCGTATTCTAAAGGGAAAGCAATTATCTGCCCTAGAAGGAAGAAAAAACAAGTCTGAACTTTTGAAAGATTAAAGAATCTTGTTTGATAAAATTAGTGAATTGGAAAGAAGCATTACATAGATTTGGCCCTCTGATGATATTTTGAAGCTAATGGAATTTTAAATCCTTTTAAAACTGCTAAAAATATTATTATTTATTCGTTTTGTCTGACTGCCACTCTCGGAGACCGGCTCATGGCAGTTCACAGTAATTCACTACAATAACATTAAAACCATTAAAATTCCCCATAAACAATGACGCAATCATAACGATGGTGATTAATAACTATTCCCACACAGACCCACTTGATGAGCAGAAGAGAGTAGATGGATAATTGGGCATTGGTGGAAGAATCTGGGGAACCAGGCCGGTCTAATACTGGTTTCCCCCCCCCCTGGGGTGGCCCGATCCTAGCCCCCAAGCCACCACGATCTCAGACAAACGCCTGGTGGAAGAGCTCCATTTTGTAGGCCCTGCAGAACTCCGACAGGGCCCACAGCTCTTCAGGGAGCTCATTCCACCAGGTAGGAGCCAGGACCGAAAAGGCCCTAGCCCTTGTCGAGGCCAGGTGTGCCTCCTGAGGTCCTGGGATCATCAGCAGATTCTTACCCGCAGAGCAAAGTGCACTGCAGGGGGCATATATGTGATATAACAGTGGTCCCCAACCTGACTTCCCGCTGCCCTCTGGAGGTCGCTGCCAGCAGCGGCTGCACAGTGCCACACCGAGGGGGAGCCCCAGCCATGGCGGCCGTTGGAGAGCACCAAATGTGAGCTGGCAGCAGAGTGGCAGGGAAGCCCCAAAGGCAGCAGCCAGGAAGGAGGACGAGGAGGAGCTGCGGCCCAGTACCAACAGATCCATGGACCGGTACCTATCCTCGCACCAGGAGTTGGGGACCACTGTGATATAACATATAAATAACATATTTATGTTATATATTTTACATTATTGAATCAAATCGTCTTAGGTACGTCTTGGTGTACATTTGGCCTTTCCTTAAGGTGTTACTTAACAGCCACAAACTTACTAGTGATATTTGACAGAATTAGAAAAAGTATAATCAGCATGACTGCAATACAGATTGAAATGCAGGCAAAACTGTGTTATGTACTTGCATTGTTCTATGTTTAAGCTTCTCTTTCTCTAGCAGTGAGGATCTGTCCTACAAGGACTATATCTGAAGGATGCATGGTACTTGTCTCCCTGTTTATTGTCTGCTCTGTACTGCCTCTTACAGCATTGTCAGGGCAAGCAAAAAATGAAAATGCCTCCAAGCCTTAATCTATGTCAACACATGGTAGAATTTACTATATTAAAGTGATTATATAAGTGCAATTAGTGTGGCTGACACTGTACCGCTTTAGAGAGCTGTGTGACAATTCCAGTTTGTGCAGTATGACAACTCCATATTTTATGGCGTTTTGATTATGTGCATAAGATGTCTTATCAAAACTCATTTTAATCAAGTAAAATGAACAACCAGTAATCATCTTCTCATGATTACAGAGGGCTTAATCCCATGCTCACTAAAACCAGAGAGCTCAAGCTCTAATTCCAAATCAGTTGGTGCTTTTCAACCCAAATGATGAATTTAAATTAGACACATATACCAAAATTAAAAATATTTTGTGCTCTTGCTTTTATTAAAAATAATCCAAATACTTCTCTTATAGAATATGCAATCCATTCAGGGTCACCTTTAGATAAAGCTCAGAAGAGATTAATAAAATGTATTTCTGGCATGTATATTATCACACCCATTTTATAGTGGTTTGTTGCTAATACCTTCCTACAAAAATAATAGCAGTTATTTCATTTTGTGAACATGGGCCATATTCTGGTGACACAAGCAAGAGAAAAATCAAGATATATGTACACAGTGTATGTGTTCTGGCTAGATCTCTAGCACTATCCCTAATAATGGAAATGGAACATATAGGTACACACCGTGTACAGACATAAGCACTGTGCTAGAATTACACAGTTAGAGTTGCTGCATAGACACTTGTTCCCACTCCCTTACCGAGAACTGATTATTCTGGGATATACTCCTAAAAAGAATGGGCAGCAGTCTTCTTCCAACAATGGTTAAGAGATTAGATCAAACATTAGGCTACACTCTTCCCCATTACCAATATCAAAACATATTTAACATTAATTTTATGGTTAAATAGTAACTAGGGTTCACTACTACTCAGAAGTTCTTTATCATTTACAACCATTTCTGTTTAAGACGAACCACAAGTTGACAGTAACCTCAGTTAACACTGGCATACGCAGGCTTAGAAAGACAGATGCAGAAAAATAAACGGACTTCGCAAAAGTGGGTGCACAACAAAACAAAATCAGAATCCAATGCCACCTTTAAGACCAACAAAGATTTATTCAAGGCATGAGCTTTTGAGTACAAGCATTCTTCCTCAGGATTTTGTTTTGTTGGACATGTTTTGTTGCTCAAGATCTTTAGCAAGGTCTTTCCTTTCTCTATATCATAGTGCCCATAAATTTCCTGCACAATATCTTGCACAAGCATCTTGGTTTAAGCAGCTACCCGTCTTTTTTGTGCCCAAGAGGTTCAACTGGAAAGAATGTGGGAAAACAGATCCATGAGTATAGATGGATGAAGGAGCACAAGAGTCCAAGAACCTGCTCCCAAGTCCTCATCCACAAACTAGTTGTAGGACAGGCAGCACAGGAAGGCTTTGTTTTTTCTCTTTCCTTTCTTTTTCACAATCCAACGCAGCGCATAATCCTGCTCTAAAATGAAAGCTGCTTTATTTCTAGCAAGCTCTAAGAAGAATACCTCCCAACAATCTCTACCTTTGTACAGATTCTTTGGTACTTGGCACGTATGTCCACATCCGTTGGAGCAGCATTTTTTCACGCCAGAGCATTCACTGTCAGCCTCACAGCTTTCAACACAGGCAGCCGCAAAGCCACTGGCCTTCTCAGGAGCTGGGCAGTCTCCTTGCTTCACGGACAGGATGTATTTCAGAAATTCACAACTAGTTAGGCATTCATAGTTCTTCTTGGGGAAAAGAGGCTGAGGGGAGGAAATTACAAAGCATTTAGTAGAATAATGAAATACTGTCAAAATATTTCTGGAAAGAAATGTCAGATTTCCAGCTGTCGTGATTCATAGAGTTGTTTAGCTTCTACATACAGTTAGTACCATGCACAAAGATGAAAATGGATCATAAGCTAATGATCTATCAGTCTTTGTAGCTTTTAATTTGCTTCCATTTTCCTTTTCTATATGGTTCCTAGAAATTTGCTCAGAATTAAAGAAAAAAAGGAAATGTATTAGGTTGAGAAACATACTAGCACCTTTCCACCTGGCATGACACAAATTGTTATCTTGTACACTTCACGGCCCCCACTGTTGATAGCTGGCAATTCAAGGCAAGAGCAAAACAGTGATATAATATCAGGTATCTATATATTAGTTCTGAAATTTATTCCAGAGGGTGTATTTTTAAAAGAAAATTTCAAAACAGAGTGGCTAGGTACAGACTCAGAAGTATTCCTGCAAACCTGGAGAAGTTCACAGGTTGCAATAAAAATCTTAAATTTTGCAATGAAAAGGGCAAAAGAAAACTAAAATCCAAGACACTGCAACATCACCGCATCAAATTTTGGCAACCTCATTAGTTATCCTAGGGCAGGGTGGCCCATGAACTACAATTACCATGAGCTTACATGCTGGCAGAAGCTCATGGTAATTGTAGTCTATGGACACATGGAGAGCCATAGTTTGGCCACCCCTCACCTAAGCAATTGTAGATGCCTAGGCAAATCCAAAATGGTTGACACAGTTGCACTTTGAAACTGAAAGTAACAGGAATGGAAGGATGGGGAAAGTTACAGACAAAAAAGAAACAGAAAGGGAGGTAGGATATAGGCGATAAACAAGGAAGCAGGGAAAAGTCTACAGCAGGCAATGACAGGCCACTGCCCTTTTTCCCTCTGTTCCAAAACCTTCTCTTGAAGCAACGTTTCATTAGGAAAAAGCATTTAGGTTAATGTGCTGTTAAATTTTTAGCACAAAACTTTAGATGTTTTGTGTATACATTTTATCATTTACCACACCGAACTATCTTTCAAAATACTCATAATTTGGTTCTTTACAATGAAACTGTATTCTGCAGTCATTCAAGAAATATGTAGCACCTAATACCTCTGATTCCAGGTGGCCTGTTGCGACCACTTGAAGGGGTAATAAGATGCTCTTCTAGTTCTATTTCATTATTTCAGAATGGCTCAGAGCTTCCCTGTTTTTCATTTCTGCACATGTATCAGAAGCACATCTGCATCACGGATTGAGTTCAGATCCTCCACTGTTGCTCTGAGTCACAGCATTATGTGGCAACAGCAGCACTATGGATTTTTTGTGCAAGTCTCACAATAAAGTACCAAACTATGCAAGCATTCTTAGGCTTGCTTAATTTCCATTTCCAGTTTCTTGGCTAAACTGCTAATCTATAGACATAATGCCGAATAAAATGACACTGGCAATTTGTGATTGCAGCTGACAAGGGCAGAGGCTAATCAAAACAAAATGTATCTGATATTTGTGATTTATGTTTGGGGTGACAGATGAGCAGGTGTACATGTCTGGGTATGGGCCTATATAAAACATCACAAATTTGCAGCTAGTTAATTAAAAATCTTTTATAGTCCCTTGAGGCATAACATTCCTTTGAAGTTTCTCTTCTTCACCCTAGTTCACAGCTCATTTTTTCAGCAAGCTGTTCAATGTGCAGCCTCTTATTACCACCCTTTTAAGTTCCAAGTTTAGCAACTTTGAGCTTGGAGCTAATTAAACAAGGACGCTAGAAGATCCCAACTACAATAGGGAAAAGTTAATTCTCTCCATTCAGCCAACTCTATTGCTGCACAGCTTGTGCACAAGCTTAATAGTTTTATTTTATATTTATAGATTGAAGAAATAGGCTTCCTTGCCAAGTTGTTTGTTACATCTCCCAGGGAGGAGAACAGTCTTCAGACGTTTTAAAGAAATATAAGTAAACTGAAAGTAGAGCAGAAAAATCTCCACAAAAGCAGATGACCTTCTTGTTTGACATCTATATTATTATATACTTCTAACATATGAATATAAGAGCTGTTCAAAATGTGAGTTCCATTGCTGACTGATTTTGGTTGTTGCTTTATAAATCTCTTCAGATGCTCCATGACCAGTTATGTATCAACACTGAAACCTAACCAAAGCACCTATACATAGGTTCCATCCTCATGACTGGGAATGTTCGAGAAAGCATGGGGATGAAGCATAAACATGACAGGGTCCGGCACCTCTACTCACTCCCCTGGATTTACACCCTACATATAATATACAAAGAGGGTTCCTTATTCTTTATATAAGTAGACACATATTCTTAAACCTTAAAACCCAAAGAGTGAGATGGCAACAAGAATTACTAAACTGTTGCTAGTTTGCTTACAAGACAAAACTAGAGCTAGATTAACCATCTATACTACTATCTAGTCTCAAACAAAGAAGGATGGAAACAATGAACAACCCAGCATAATACTTCTACGCTAAATGGAAGCATGCAGTAAATGAATTTAAAATCTATATGGTGAATAAACTTGTGATATTCCACCTTGCTTCCCCAACATTGATAGTATTCATGCAACAAGAAGTGTATGTCCATCATAAACAGACAATGTGGAATGGCTGTCTCATAAGCTAGTAATCAATATGCTAGGCAGTCATTAAAAAGCAAATAATTTATTGTTAAAGTAAAGTATTATTAGGGCTACACACAAAAGTTTTGCTAAAAGAGAATTTGAACACACAGAGATGACACGTTGATACCAATGCAAAATTGTAAATATATATATTTTTCCCCCAGAAAAATATGCATTGCTGTCTCAGAAATGTCACAGCCATGAGCCCAAAACAATCAGAAAGCAAGTAGGGAACTCTTGTATGAAATCATATTCATAATAGAGTCTCTTCTGTGTGTAGAAAGTTTAACAGATCATTAAAAAGGCATCTAGTTTAGGAAGGCATGCTTTAGAACTATCTTCAGCATTATGTACTCACCTAGCTACATGTACAATGGACCTGCTTGTATGTTTTGAATCATTTAGCTTATTTATTGTATTTTTGCTATGTCTTTCTCACTGAGACTCAGTAAGAGTCTCAGTCTTTCTCACTGAGACTCAAGGTAGTTCATCAAGACTGTACAAGAAGCAATCCACAAAGCACTTCCATTAATTAAAAAAGAAAAGTAATATGGCTCTTACTGTGACAGAAGAGCTCTAGCTCCTCACATACACCAGCTTAATAACAAACTTCTCATTTGACATAATTTTATTCTGTTATATAGTTTCTTTGTAATTTGTAATACAGAATAATAAAGTAAAGATCTATTAACTGGCTGTCATCATCAACCATCAACTACACAGAACAGAACCTTGAGACAGAGATGACGTACCTCACAGAAACTTTGGCAATGATTTTTCTTCAAGTCCCAAGACTCTTTGCAAGGCTCCAGACACTGTAAAAAACCATAAACAGAGTCAGGAGGAAAAGGAGATCACATTCACATCCTGTTCAACATACCAGGCATTGGATATTTGCTTGGACCAATGGCAATAATAATAGAATGTTTATATGCAGTTCCTTTGGAAGACTAAAAATGTGCAATAGCTGCATGAAACAAAAGTTAAACTTAGATGTAAAGACAGACTGCACTCCAAATTGCATATTACATTTGTGCTAAACCCAAGTCACTCTGATCCATGATTAGATTAACGTTCCCAGGATTTTCCTACTCTACAGAAGCATCTGTTTCTTATGGTAAGTTCCATCAACATACTTGTTTAATCAAGTTTCCAATTATAGCTCCTTTTTACTTGATTGCTCCATACAGCCCAGAAACATCATGGGAATTTCTTTTTGCAAAGCAGATAAGATAATGTAATAACACTTTGCATGTACTTTATAATAAAACTGCTTTGTTTATCATCTGGTATCAAAGTTCTATATTAGCAAAAACCTTGAAATGGTATTCACGTTATTCACATTAACAATCATTGATTCCCCCTGCTGGCAGGATGTCCAACGGCCATCATTTTGTACCAAAACTCTTGTTCTTAGGGCTGCCAATTCTTGGCAGAGCCTAAGAAAGACAGACTCAAGGGGAGGAGGTAAAGGGAGGTGAGCAGGGGTATGATGCTGCCCCTTTCTCCAAGAGAACTTATAATTTTATTCTGGAATCAGCTGTAAGTCTGGAAGAACTCCAAAAATCACCAGGAGGTTGACAACCCTAAATGTTTCTCAGGTGAGCAAAGGAAAAGGTACAGAAACAATCTCTAGATCATACTACCCAGGGATACAATATCAATTTGTCCCAATTCTTCAATACGTGTTGTTAATTTATAGTTTTTGAAGTCAAGATTAGATGGTAAGCAGCAAAAACTAGGATGACTCCTACAATCACTTTACAATCCTGCAGCCAAGCTCCTAAGCTTCAACTTTTCTGCACTCAACTTTTCTGCTCTGTGCACAACATAAATATGCCTTAGGTATATTACCTAAATATTCTTGACAGTTTCAGGAGTATCCTATTTGTTATTATAGTGGTATTGTAGGGATTAGGAGTGCCGACTTTTGATCTGGTGAGCCCGGTCTGATTCCCTGCTCCTCTTCAACGTGCAGCCACCAAGGTGACCTTCAGCTCGTCACAGCACTGATAAAGCTGTTCTGACTGAGCACTAAAATCAGGGCTCTCTCAGCCTCACCTACTTCATAGGGTGTCTGCTGTGGGGAGAGGAAAGGGAACGCAGCATATAAGAACCAACTCTTCTTCTAATTAGATGCAAAGTTTTCCAGCTTCTAGTTACTGAAAGACTTTCTTAAAGGAAAAACCAATACTAAGAGTTCTTTTGAAGGGAAAAAATTGACCTATATGACAATCAGTGATGTAAATTTGTTCTGCTGATGTTTTAGCTACTGTTGATTGGTGAGCACCACCCTTTGGTGAAAAGAAGAAGTTCTATACTAGAAGCCCAGAGCCTTAATTCTATTTGTTCCAGTTAAGATTTGGCAACACTACAACTTATAGTAGGAAATGAGATGATGCAAACTGAAAGGACCAAATAACGCAAAACCACTTTTGAAAGAAATACAGACCCTGAATCTTTAATGGTCACTATGTTTGTAGATGAAGATATGAAGATATGATTTAAGTTACTTTGTTAATAGGTTAGGCAAATAATGCAAGTATCCTATCCTACAAAATATAATACAGAAAGAGAGAAAGCATATGTACAGCATGTATTCTACAGGCTGGGTACTTTGTTACAACCACTATACACAACCAAATATAGTTTTAATACTTCTCAACCTGTTCATATGTCCAAAGGTACTAATTCATGCCAAAGTAAAACACAATTACAACATATGCCCCAGCTATGCAAGTTCTGCATAAGGTAGTAGTATCAACAAAGCCATTCTTTATGTTTAGGGAGAGGAAGAAATAGTAGAAGGCCTGAGAAAGAGTTCTGTCAGGAAGAAGATAGCACAGTTTCCCCCAGGCTGCTGGATCTTGAAATTGGTGCTGTAGTCTAAGTAGGAGTACTAGTGCAAAAAGGTATCACAAAGGTATCTCCTGGAAAAGGTATCAGTTGCTGTGAGTTCGCCAACTTACGATACCCTATCCATCCACTTCTTACTGCAACCACAAGCCAGGTCTCCAACAGATCCCCTAAATGTTGTACTAATCAAACCAACTATTTCACAGCTTTCAATTTTTTGTGCTCAAATTCAAAATTCAGCAGTAAGGCACCTCCTTATTCAATCTTGAATTATCAAATGAACAAGAACAAAAAACATTTATTGGTTCCAAAAATAAATAGAAGCTTCAGGAATAATAAGCCTTATGGCTTGATTTTACCTACTGTTTCTTTACTAAGTGATTACATTTAAAACATTTCCAATACATCATTGTGATCTCCAGGCCTAATATAAAAATATATGGATCGCTCATACAATCATTTCCCAGCACTGCCCTCCACCACTCAATTTCTCAAAGAATTTTAGGTACTTTTTCAATTTATTTTTAGCCATAATAATTTACTGGTACAGTTAAGTCCCTAGGACATGTGCTTGGCATAATACAATCAAAAGCAATTAGGTTTGTTTAATGTTTGTTTCCCCTTGAAAATGGAAGCTGATCCTGGATATTGTGACATGTCATTAAGATTAAACCATTTTATTTAAAAATCCAATGTCATGCTAACATGATGGGTTTTCTATTCCAAGCTGTTGCAAAGTAGCTTCAGATAACACAAAATGTAACTGAAACACCATCTTGTTATGGTACTTACTTCTTTAATAAAATGGAAGTGGTGGAGCCATTGCTTTACGGGTTAACCAAACCATTTCCATAGACAACAAACGAATCTTCTCATACATCGTTTTGCAAACTGTAGCACTATGGTTTTACAAGCCAAACAATAAGAAATGGAATGGGGAGCAGTCTTTGTCTACTCAGTGACAAGGTTTCTCTATTTGGCTTCTCTTTTCCCTTCTAACAGTATCACAGCCATCCAGGGCGACATATTCCGCATCACCAAATAGCAAGATCCATGGAGCTTTTCACTTCAAATTTCACGGTATAATAAGATGCAGTGGTTGCTTCATTGTGAACCCTGAAAGGCCTCTCTTTGTCAGGCCTATTTGATGGTCAAGTTAAGTACCACATTCTGGCAGCAGACATCTGTGTTTTTCCAGGGAGGGGCAGGGGGGGGGAGGATGGAATAGTATAAAAAAGAAAGAAAAAAGGTAATAATCTTCCCAGTTAAAGAAAGCAAGTCTTCATCAGTTTCAGCACACTAATTTGTCAGTGAACAAACATCAAATTGCTCTCTCCTTAGTAGACCTACAGATGACTTAAGTATATAGTACTAGGGTGTGGCCTTTTGTAATCATTGTTGCTATGACTGACAAATTGTTCAATGTACCATTGACGCTGCATGATTGCCAAGTGTAATATTCAGGATTTAACCTTTACATCTCGGTGCCTTACCTAGGAGATAAAAGTAGCAGCTATGAAAGTTGCTCAATCCTTTACTAAGGGTTCTTTCACACATTATCTTTGCAGTACAGGATCACTTTCAAACATAACTTCACCAAGCACCGTGAAGACAATGCCAGAACCCCACAAGAAAGAAATCACAATGCAGCTCCTTCCTACTTCAATGATGACCTTCCTGAAACTACAGTAACAATGGCAAAGTAGCCATGTCCCAGACTCCTTGGGTATGACCCAAAGCTTCTGATATTACCTTTACAATGTGGAAGCATTGCCCCTGAAAATTCCTAGAGAATTAATCCAGAGTATCAACACATGAATCATTATATTATTCATATCACCTCATATAACACATGAAACATCTTGACAATATTTCAGGAATTATTACCATTTCAAAATATGCCACTACAAGTTGATTCCCCAATGGCTGTCCTTTCCCTTGCTCTCTATTGTATCTTGGAAACCAAGATCTAACCTTGGAAGTAGTTTTACTTCACTGTATATGTATGTAGATCAACCTTTCCCTTTTTCCATTGAGAAAACATTGAAACATTTTTCAGGCTTTGAGAAATCCCAGAAGTGGTATGATCATGAAGAATACGGTTGGGAAGAATAGCTGTATACACGTCCACCCGAGGCCCCTCCTCTTCCCACCCTCTACAGGCCCATCATTGACCATTTTAGGAGGGGGAGAGGTCAATATGACTGTATATGGTTGTATCACTCTAAAGTAGCATAATTTTAAGTTCTATTTTATTATCTGTTTTAAATTGTATTGCATTAAATTACCATATTCTTTTGGTCTTTTATGTATTGACTTCATATAACTTGGTCTGAACAACTGTAATAAAGTTTGATTGACTGATTGGTTGTATTACCCAATAAATGTTTAACAATTTTTTAAAATATATTTTAAATTATTAACTCTCACCCATCCAGGAAACCCTTCCAGGGCTGTCAAGATCAAATAAAAAGTATTCTAGTCTCTACAGTGAGTGAGAATCTTAGGTCAGATTAGAGGGAGCAATGGAGGAGAGGGTTATGAAATCCTGGAATGTACCTTCCAGGAATGTACCTTCCAGGACACGCAGTAATGGGTTTAAACTTCAAGTACAACGATATAGGCTAGATATCAGGAAAGTTTTTCACAGTCAGAGTAGTTCAGCAGTGGAATAGGCTGCCTAAGGAGGTGGTGAGCGCCCCCTCACTGGCAGTCTTCAAGCAAAGGTTGGATACACACTTTTCTTGGATGCTTTAGGATGGTTAGGGCTGATCCTGCGTTGAGCAGGGGGTTGGACTAGATGGCCTGTATGGCTCCTTCCAACTCTATGATTCTATGATTCTGTATAAAAAGACTAATTGGAATGTCACTTGCTTGGATTCACAGTGATGGTAGCTGCATCTTCTGTGAGATACCTATTGGTTTTTCAAAGCTATCTGTTTACGTCCTGTAGAAAATTAGATGCAAAATAGATAGGTGCCAAGGTCTTAGTTTACCTAAGGCCCCCAGATTCCTTGGTCTAGCCCTGTATGTATCATACATGTTGGTCTAGCCCTGTATGTATCATACCAAATGAATTTGGACTTGTAAGTCACCATACCTAGAAGGTTAGAACTGCTGTCTTAAGAATAATGAAACTGCTGCCATAGTAGCTGACCACCTTTCTCTGGATAACAAAACTGTCAGAAACCTGAACTGCACAACTGAATGTGACTAATGTTCTTCTTATTGCAAAGAGTTTCCTAATAAATGACTGACCAAGTATTCAATTACCATTTCATTTAGTCGCTACAGAAAAATGGTATCACTTTACTTAATTTAAAACAAACAGTAAAAGGGTGGGGATTTTATATTCTTCCAACAGAAGACAGAGTAGCTGAGAAATTGAAATGAGTAACTAACAGGGAGAGGTTCCTCAAAATGTAGATTCCTGTTTTCTAGGAGTATCTTAACCTTGTAACTAGACATAGTTTTTCATCTTAATAGTAATTAGTACAATTCTAATTTCTAATAATTGTTTAAACAATAAGGATCAGCTCACATAACCCCATGAGTGTGTGGTCTTAAATCATTTCATACATTCCTTTCTCTGTAAATGTCCGGACAGTCGCCACACACAGGGCCATGCTTTCAGCCTACCATAGACTTTTTGCAACGTTATTGCAAAACTCATATCAATCACCAGGCACTACACATATAATTCCCACTGCATCCACATATCATTGGACTATGCAATACTGTTGCGCAATAGAAATAATTCATAACTGGATTCTCCTATGGGGACAACCTAATCCAGTCAAAAACAATTGCTGTACTAGAATAATAGCATAATATCCAAAAGTATGTGCACACAGTGGAGGCTTATCATGGGGTAAAGAACCAACACACATAAGCTATTGCAAGTACATTTTAAATCAGATCCTGGAAGATTTTGTAGAAAATATTTATATCCATCATATCCGGGAAACTTTGGAGATGGCTTATAGAGATGTCATTGAAACTGACCTTAAGTTTGGATTAATAGCAATGGCAAATTACAAGAATCTGAAAACACCTGCAGAACTTGCTGGGTTGGGAGGGGCAGCAAAAACTTGCAACACAGAACCTAAAGATCCTTTGCCTTTTACACTGAAGATGTACCACCTGTTTGAGATGGAACAAGATCCATCTCAAATTAGTAGAAGCATTCAACAGAGAGTGGGAAATAACTTTACATCACTGCCTCTACTATCCCTGGGGTAGAAACGGCTACAGTACTGTGGCACACACCAGTCTCCCGAAGAAGTTACAGGATGGTCACGGGTAACAGTAGCTCAGTAATTTGCATAAGAATAAAGAAAGCTTCTTTGCTCAAGCAAATTATGTTCCAGGCACAAGTAGACACAAGCAGTTATTTGGCTAGGCAATACTGAAGCCTCAAAAAAACACTGTGTATAATTATGTTTTGCCCATTAAAAGGATTTAAGATTGCCCACTCTATAGTGTGTAATTGTCATATATGTACCAATGTTATAAGAGGATGATAAAGGAGGGGGGCATGCTGCTCAATCTACAGCTCTTAATTGCTTAAACAGAATCAAATTAGCATTCACAGCTTGTATTTCACTAACAACAGGCTTTCAAGCTGCAAATAATTTGTAATTCAAAAAAGGCCTCCGGTCAACAGACTGAGCATGTGAAACATGTTTTGCTCTTAGGAAGACCAAGACCTGTTGAACACACAAAGTATTAGTTTATGTTTTCTTTCCCCCTCTGAGTGGAAAACAATTAAAACTGCAGTACTATCTAAAAGAAGTGAGGAATTAATCAGGCAGTGAACTCATGCGTGCTAATTAGATGGTATCACTTTTGCCTAAGTAGATTTTTGATGACAACTCATCATTGAATGACATGGCTGTTCATTATACAGAATATTCTTCTGCAGATTTTAAAATTAAAACCCCTTACAAGACATCAACACTGCTAATTTCCAAGGAAAAACTATTTAGGATAAGACTTGGTAATTACCAGTTAACAGATTTTGCAAAGTATTCACCCTACTTGAAAAACTGCCCCATATATGTAATATCATCTTTCACACCAATAGATGTTTCACTGCTTGTCCTCATTGCTAAAATCTCTTGATGTATTCCAGTAAAACCACTATAAGAAAATTATGCAGGAGCAAAGTGGCACTTTAAAGACTAATAAAATTTTATTTTCGCATAAACTTTCATGAGACAGAAATTACTTTAGAGGCATGAAGCATACAGTCATTGGGCCTGATTTATATGTAGCATGTATGTGGGAGAAGGAAAAAGACAGGAAAGTATAAGGTCCCACTATGTGTAAGAGTGGGTAAGAGATTGTCCTAACTGAGTTTTGCTGCATGCTCAACTAAGTACACGTTTTCTTAGCGGTCAATCCCAAACATCAGCATTAGCTTGGGTATGCCCTTTCTCTGCATTATTTCAGTCACAGAGTAAGCTTGTTTCTTCCAGATATTCCAAAATAATTAGAAATACAGAGCAATTAACTTCAGTAAGCAAGGGAGCAATTAACTTAAGTGGCAACACTGGTAACATCACAGCACCAAACCCTTTTTAAAATTAAAATGTGAATGCACTATACTGATATGCCAATGTACTGCTGTAATACAGCCTTTCTCGACTTTTTTACCATTGAGAAAGCCCTGAAACATCCTTCAGGCTTCAAGAAATCCCAGAAGTGACATGAACTTGCAGAATATGGTTGGGAAGCATAGCCCACCCAGGGTCCCTTCCCTTCCCGTCCCCTCCAGGCCTATTATTGGCCATTTTGGGAGGGGGGGGGCTGGTCGACATGATCATATATGGTCCTATCACCCAATAAATGTTTAACAAATTTTGAAAATATATCAAAATTAATTAACTCCCAGCCATTTGGGAAACTTTTCCATGACCAAGAAGCCCCAGAGTTTCACAAAATCCTGGTTGAGAAATCTCCTCTTCCTTCCCCCCACCCTGTGTAATTAGGCAGAGGTCTTAAAAACAGTTCACTGGCAGGATATTCTTTGCTTTGCTGATTTCTTCTGGTAGCTATTTTGAGATGAGATAATCCCCCAGTTGTAAAAGTAAAACTGAGAAATGGCAGTCTTGGTGCCATGGAAAAAATTTTTTTCCAGTATTCAAAGTTACTGCTCACAATGAAATGTGTTCCATTGGATAGTTATTTTCACACCCAACAATGACTGGGTGAAGGCCATACTCTGATCGGCCATATGTTTGGCCTACATGTATATGCAAGAACTGCCATCTTCTACCACAGAAAAACAGAAAGCAATAGAAAGTTTCTGAAAATAAAACAATGTTGCACATATGTGTGAGAATCAGCATTTGACAACACTAAATTCTAAGTAATATTAATTAATGAAACAAATCTCTTAAGGAAAGCTACTTACAAAACAAACAAACAAAACAAACCCTGAAGTTCCAGCATTTATAGTGCTGTGGACACGCAGCACACTGGTAGTTTCCCTCCTGAAGAGAACTCTTTTCAATCTATTCTAAAGGGATGAAAGTCTATTACTAGGGTGGGAAGTTGGTTTTGGAGGCTGTGCCTTCCTTTTTATATTGACATAAGTGTTGAATGCTTAAAAAAAACCCAGGAAACATTTGTTGCCAGTTGCAAGCACGTAATAATGATTTATTATTTTTTCTAAATTCTAAATGCTCTTTCTATGAGTAGGAAAGTGGATGTGGTGACGTTCCACAGCAATATAAAAATAGGGGTGCAGTTCTATTTTTATATTGCCCTATACATAGTTTTGAAATTTTAAAATAAAAGAAAATAAAATTAGGACAGAGAGGGGGCATGGTTTGACCAAGGGAGGTGGGCTCTAATGGGCATCAAAAGTGAAACAAAAAAATTAAATTGGTATGAATGAAGAATAAAGGAGGTTCCAAACCAATTTTAAAAATCCAAATATAAAAAATAAATTTGAAAAACAGATTATGGTAAAAATGCCGTCATAAAAAACGGAGAAAACCCAGAGAAAAACCAAAGTAGACACCAAAAGAAGTCTGGCAATCAGCAAAAAACCAAAGCCGCATGGGGCCAGAAGGAATGGAGATCCCCCATGCAGAAAAAAAAAAACATGTCTCTTCATCCTATTGTTTATACTTAATCTGCCTTGAGTCTCACATAGAAAGGTGTTGTTGTTAGGTGCGAAGTCATGTCCGACCCATCGCGACCCCATGGACAATGATCCTCCAGGCCTTCCTGTCCTCTACCATTCCCCAGAGTTAATTTAAGTTCGCACCGACTGCTTCAGTAACTCCATCCAGCCACCTCATTCTCTGTCGTCCCCTTCTGGACTGGACTTATAGGTAGAGTATAAATAACATATCCAGCTTGGTTTAGAGCCAGCTTGGTGGCATCAGAGCCAGCTTGCTGTAGTGGTTAGGAGCACAGACTTCTAATCTGGCGAGCCAGATTTGAATCTGCGCTCCCCCACATGCAACTAGCTGGGTGACCTTGGGCTCGCCATGGCACTGATAAAGCTGTTGTGACTGAGCAGTGATATCAGGGTTCTCTCAGGGTGTCTATTGTGGGCAGAGGAAAGGGAAGGCAATTGTAAGCCACTTTAAGAGAAAAGGGGTATAAGAACCAATTATTTTTCTGCTTATCCTCCCCCCCCCACCTTATTTGTGAATTGAGTAAACACATGACAAGAAATCCATGTCTGCTACTACTGAATCCAGTATGGCCATAAGTGATACTGTCTGGCTGTTCAGGCCAATACAATACAACCTACTTGAATGAAACGAAGTGCTTCTCGGCAGAAGTGCTACAATACATTGAGTCTATATTCAGAAAATACAATACATGGATTTGTGAAAAACTTTCCCTGTGCTTTCTTTAGGGTTGCCAGCTATGGGTTGGGAAATATTTGGAGATTTTGGAGCTGGGGAAGGTGCAGTTTGAATTTGGGGAGTGATCTCAGCAGGACAAAATGCCATAGAGTTCAATGTCCAAAGCAGCCATTTTCTCCAGGGGACCTGATCTTGGTTACCTGGAGATCAACTGTAATAGTGGGAGATCTCCAGATGATAACTGAAGGTTTGCAACCCTAGGCCTCTTCCATAGACTAATGATTTTAGCTATTTATATTTGTTAACTGGGGGGAAAGCCTATTGTAGGGAAAATACAATGGACACTAGCCTTCGCCCCACCCCAACCTGGGCAGCCCCATCAAGGACTAGTGAGGGCTGGTGGGGGCTCCATTTCTCCCTCCCAACCTAGGCCTGCAGTCCTATGCCCTCCCTCCCAGCTACAGCTGACTGGCTTACAGTCAGTCCAGTAGCCCGGGCTGGCACTTCTTCCACATGGAAGAAGTTGGAGGGGAATGCAGCTAGGGGTGGGACAGCCTACCTGATGGGCTGTTCATTGGATGAATGGGAAATCAGGTATGGTAGCGATCCCCAACCTGTGAGCCGCGGACCACATGTGGTCCGTCGACTAACTGGAGGTGGGCCGCAAAGGACGCCTCCCCCCCCCGGCCCTTTACTTCATCCACGATCCGGCAGGTGCACATGGGTCTATCTCGTTGCAGAGAAACAAGCTCAGGGTTCCCATTGATTTGTCATTGTCATGAGTTAAAATTTCCATGAAAATAAAATGTTCCTTATGTTCATTGTTGTGGCGTGTCTGTATCTTATTTTGAAGGGATGTTTAAACATTACCATGGCGACCACTCAGAGAGCGTTAGGGCAGTGGGCCTCAGTAAAATTGTCAAGCGTTGAGTGGTCCCTGGTGATAAAAAGGTTGGGGACCACTGAGGTACGGGATGAGTCCCAACTCCTACCACCACCCCAGTCGGGCTTTATGAGTGGATAGGTCATAACTATATTCTGGAAACACACAGTTACTAATATTGATAGATATGTAATTACAAGCAGTTCTAGTACATACAGCAAAATATGTGTTGTACCATGAGTTGTGCATTTAGGTCTCTATTTTATGGTATATTTATTTATAACACATTAGGCCTCCTGAATACTGGGGTTTCCAACTAGAAGTCTCATTGGCAGCATCTTCTTTTCTTTTTAAAAAAAAGATGTTTAATTTAGCCTTAGGAAGCATCTGGTGAACTTGAAAATTTTTATATTTTTAGTTGTTCATAACAAAGATATTATTTTTCCACCCCGCAAAGCATCAGTGATGGTAACCGTGATCAGTCAGAGCTAAGCAGTGCAAATGTTTACTGAGCAGCTTTCCCACTAGACTTCTGCAACTCCCGTCAATTATTAAAATAGCTCAATACAGAAACTAATAATGATACTCCCTAATTGAATGGTGGTGCCACACTCATTTTCACTGTGAAGAACAAGCACTAAATAAATGGCTGATACAAAGGTTAGATTAAGATGGATGCAGTTCTCTTCCAAGTTTGAATGAAATCAAATTAAACAAAGAACCACGAAACACATCATCTCTGTTTCTAACTGTAATCCTGATGCACCTAGTTCTCTAAAATTAGCTTACTTAATTATAATTAGTGTAATATATTTTCAAAAAACTGATATTGCCAAAGATTTAGCAATCTCACTATAAAACAAGAAATAATAAATTTCTCCAAAAAATCAGCAGGGAAATTCATACCAAAATTGCTTGTAGAATGCATAATCCATCCATGCATTCTTCCCTGGACCTGTTAAAGTTATTAATATTACTAATGTTAATATTATTGTTGTTATAGAAAACCAAGTACTATTTTCTATGTTTTATGTAAACTGCCCTCAACCTCAGAGGAGGGAGGTATATAAATATATAATAAATAAATACATAAATAAACTGTATGCACATGCCTCTAAGTTCCCTGTAGACACAATACCAATAGACACACATAGGTACAAAATCTGTACACTGTCACTTACTCCTCATTTAGGTTCATTTACTCCATGATTTCATCAATCTCATTCCATTTCACTCATCTGTGATACAAAAAGGAAGTATATAATCTACTGTCACTTACTAAGAATAAAACACAATAACTGGCCTCTTTTGTCATCAAGTCACAACCGACTTATGACAACCGCATAGGGATTCAAGTCAAGACATTCAGAGGTGCCACTGACAGGCTCTGCATATTCCTGGTATTTCTTGATGATTTCCCATTCAAATACATGCCAGGTCTGACTGGGATTAGCTTCCCAAGATATAGTAATTGAAGAATAACTTCTAAAATTTTGCCCAAGTTAGAATACTATTTATTTATTTATTTATTTATTTATTTATTTATTTATTTATTATTAGATTTATTAGATTTATTCCTCCCCTCTCCCCGGTGGCCCGAGGCAAGTTACAAACATATAAAAACCCCAGTAAAACCATACAATAAAATATATAAAACATATCATCCATAAATCTCCAGGAATCTCAAGGAATTTCCTAACCCAGAGTTGGCAACCTAAATGTGAAACGAGGACAGAAGGAAGAGAATGAAAATTCATATTACCGTATTAGCCGGCATATAAGACAACTGGGCGTATAAGACAACCCCCCAACATTTCCACTCAAAATATAGAGTTTGTTACATTACATTACAGTACTATGGACCACTATGGGCAGATATGTCTATCCCAACTGAAGTGCACCCGGCATATAAGACGATCCTCCCACTTGGAGTCATGTTTTTCAGAGGAAAAAAGTAGTCTTGTACGCCAGCAAATACTGTATGTTTCTTCATATCTAACAACTCCCCTTCATTGGACTAGTTTTGCTGAATGCTTAGAAACACAAAACATAAAGTGCATAAGGCAATAAGGGATTTAAATTACCAATCTCCCAGGAATATACTGTGAGTATACTACTGAAATGGAATCGATATATCCACTACATAAGAAGTGAACATACCACAACATAGCAGAAGACTTCCTATCCACAAAGAGCATTGCTGTACAAAAACCACATCACAAACTTTCCCAACATTTTCTTTACTAGATAACCACACAGGTCTCCTTCCCACTCATGGATACTGGCAGGGTTCTTGTGCATATAGCCACAGAATAACAATCTATGGCAGGTACAAAGGAACAGATTAAGACCTCTATATCTCTATTTTTGAGGCATGTAAATAACTGCACATATTTACAAAACAGTGATTTTCCTGCAAGAAATCTCATACTCCCTTGAACTCGCTCAAGACTATTAATCTTTCTTTCTTACTTACTTACTGTAATGCTAACCCATTTTAGAAACAAAGAAACGTTGATAATTTTTTTTAAGATGAAGGTTGACAATCTTCTGCCAGGCATCAATATTTGGAAAAACTGCATAACGAAAACCCACCAACCAGAAACAGTAATCTGAAGTAATGTTCTTCCACGGGCTGCAAATTTTATATGTATGAAACTGTATATCCAGTTTCTATTCTTATAAAAATTGTGTCCAAAATTTATCAGTAACCAAAAAGCCTCAAACTGCTGCTTCAAATAAATATAACAAGATCCAGATTTGCATACACAGAGACTTTTGCTGAGTTCACACATTTGGTTCATCACACAATTTTACCTTGTGATATGCATGGAAATATGTTTATATGTGTGTGCGTATACACACACACACATATATGCATACACATATACATATATATACACATACATACATGCATTCACATATACATACACACACACATATAACAAAAAGTTAAAAGATTTTACATTAAGCAAATAGGCTGATAAAACTATTGTAAGGCAAACCAAGGGAGCCACTCCCGCAAAGTCTGGTGACATGTCATACAATGACATTTACATATCTCCTCCCATCCTATTAGAAAGTAAAATAGAGGGCAGGAGATGAAGGCGAGGGTCAGAAAGAGATTCAAAGGATGGATAATATATCTTTCCCGCTTCTACTTATGTCTGAATGGCCAAATCCTTTTTCAGAATACATGTTGGTATGAAAAAGTTTTTAAAAATAATTATTAAGAACCCTGCTAAGTTCTCTTCAAGGTCATACATGGTCTGCATCCTCCGTACCTCAAAAACCGTCTGCTTGACCATATCTCCTGAAGACCAACATGCTCTATGCACTCAAAAAGATTGTGATCCCTAGCCCCAGAGAAGTACTCCTGGCCTCAGCAAGAGCCAGAGCCTTTTCAATGGTGGCACCAACCTGGTGGAATGAGCTCCCCAATGAGATCAAAGCCCTAACAAAACTTAAACAGTTTTATAGGGCCTGCAAAATGGAGCTTTTCCTCCAGGCTTTGGCTGAACCCCACAATAGAAGATCTCCCTGCAACCAGATACACCTATGTCAGGCAACTCCAACAAACTACCTCAGCTCATGGTCTCTTCCTATCAAAATTACCACAGTTACTTTTTCAATGTTTCAAAATCATGAATGTTGATACCATGACTGTTTGACTTGATCTTTTTTTATACTGTTAGAACAATTCTGATGTATGTTTCTAACTTTACTGGTTCTATGTGCATCACTCCAAGATGTCATAATGAGGGGCGGAATATAGAATGAATGAATGAATGAATGAATGAATGAATGAATGAATGAATGAATGAATGAATGAATGAATGAATGAATGAATGAATGAATGAATGAATGAATGAATGACGATCATCATGTGGAGCCTGGAGAAATACCAGAACTAGTATTTATCTTCAGTACACAATCCCCAAGAGAAAATGGTAGCTTCAGAGGGTGGACTCTATACAGAGGGTGGTATTATACTCTGCAGAGTTCCCTCACAAACCCTACCCTCCCATTCTAAACCTCCAGATCAACAGGAATTTCCCAACCTGGAGTTGGCAACCTTATCTCTCAGGCTTCCTACTGGGACTTCCCTACTATTGGGACTTCCCATGGTGACTTTAATTCAGCCTTCCTGCTTTGAGGGCTGAGGTTGAAGTCCACTTCAGGTGTCTTCTATTCAAGCTTGGATTCTACCATCCAATCTTAATCTCCATTCTTCCCATATAGGAACCATGTTCAAAACACATTGAAAATATTGCACCTGCCAATTGGTCCCTCCGATTGTCTGTCCAGAGGAAGGGTCCAATCGGGACCCTTACTTATCACGGACACATCCCACCCCAGAACCCCTTAGTGCTTTATTTAGTCCGTGGTGCCTGCGGCGCCGCAGGCGGTGTTTAGATAATCAGGACCTGCAGGATTCAGCATGTTCTAATCAAGCTGGGAATCAAAGAATAAATTTTAAAAAACACTGAGTAAGATCTACTTAATTTCTTATAGGCTTCTAAACTGATTTTATTTCTTACTGAAATACTTCATCCACATGCACTGAAAGAAATTGAATCCATTATAGTAGCTGCATCGCAATCTGGATCACAATTTCTATATTTTCCAAACAATAATTTCCTTTTCATACCAACTGAAAAGCTCTGCTGACTTTAATGGAAGATTTGCTGCAAGGACAGAATAAAGTTTTTAGGAATTTTGCTCTTCATTAATTTTGTCCTATGAATCCTCTGAGTCTGCGAGACAGCACAATGGTTATTCCAGCTGTTGCACAGCAAATCAATTATTATTCCTTACTTTTATGACTCAGCAAAATTTAAATTTATATATTTATACACAAAGGGAAGTTCTCATGAAGTACAAATGCATTTTTCTGTAATAAACTTTTAACAAAGGAATTATTCCAAAAAACTGAAAAATTACAGTTTTTTACAAGACTGGTTTAAATATGAGGATATATATCCAGTTTCCTGTGACTGCCTCAACAGCAGGTTTTTGCCTCCCAAATTTACCTTTGAAGGCAGAGCACCGTCAGGTCTCTGGGGCATTTTCTCTGCCACAGTATCTAGCAACAAAGCCAACCCCAGGGCAGCCTGTTGCCTTGTTTGTGACACAATCAGCTTTCTTTCTTGTTTGTTTTCATAAAAACAGTGAGACCCTGCAGTTTACCAACATAGAGTATTGTGAAACGAGGAAATGGTAAAATTTTGGAATCAGGATTACAAACGTACATATTATTTTGTAACAAGGTAGTGAATACTGTACTCTACCAGGATCTGTTACTGTCCTTTGATGAAAATACTTAGTTTCTTCATCATGTTTATTGCACTCTATAGAAATGGAGGCAAACCCTCTGCTTTTTGCAAGCAGGTGCTACTGGTTTTGTTAATCCACTCACTAGTCAAACTTTCAAGATGACGTTGTAAAGTTTCACACACATAGACACACACCCCAACCTTCTGCACGAGTGTGGAATCCATAAGCTAACATAGGTGAGGGAGAGATGTGAATATTTAAACACCTGCTTTTCAAGCACTCCTGAGCCTCTGAGAATAATTTGCTGTTTGAGAAAAGCTTGCTTGGATAATCATAGAGGCATGCAGATGAAACAGGACAAATGCAAATATCTTAATCCATGGATTGGGGCTATACAGGCATTATTGAGATTTTTTTTCTCCAAATGTGGGCCTTTTCGCACGGGGATCTTTGTTGCAAATTGTTTGCGGAATGAAAAATCGCCATTTAAAATAGTGGAATTCGTCGTTATGCATACCTGCCTTTGTAGTGGAATCAGTTGCGTTTTTTAGCGTTTCCCACAGGCTTCCGGTCTCGGCAGAAATCGCTAGAAAGGAAGCGCTATTGCCAAGCTCGTCCCGCCCCTGGCCGTCAAGCAGCCAATGGGCAGCCGTTAGCATGCTCCCAAACAGCCCCTTTCCCTTTAAGAAAGGTTTAAAAAAAAAAAAAAAACAGACCCATAGCAACGAATCTAGGTAGATTCGTTGCAACGGAGAGACCCATCCAGCTGCCTAATGTGAGCTGTCGTTTGATTGTATGATCGTTGGCACGCTGCCTCGAGTGATAAAAAAAAAATCCCCCCCCCTCTCACGGGCCCGATTTTCGGCTGAATTTATGTGTAAAAAATAAAGGGACTTTATTTCAGCAAACGGGCTTTTATGTGGTTTGTGCTTAGTGACTAAAGGTGAAGGACTGAAGCCAGGGAAGCCTCTAAACAGAAAGAGGCTCGCTGGTGCGTTTATCCCCGCTCGCTCGGAGAAAAAAAAATGGCGATCGCTTCGCCGGAAGTTTGGAGGACAGGCTCAGGAGGAGAGACTTTGAAGAACCAGCAACAATGGTAACGCACAGGTCTTTAGCGCTACTGTTGCAGATTGGTTGCAGGAGTGTATCGCTATCCGGAGGGTGAATCCACTTTTCTGGATTCCCCTGAAAGCGCTACAACGAAGCGCTTTTTGCGGGTCGGTTTCAGGATTGTTGCAGATTGTCTACGATGTCGTGGGTTATGGCAAATTAGTAGCGTTTCCAATTAGTAACCATTGTGCTATTTTGAAGCCGTGCAAAATGGCCCTGAGTATTTCCTTCTATCAATGAGCCGTCTTTGAAGGGATATAGTCAATCGAAACAATGCTGCTTTTTCTTCCTGCCCTTTTTTGCTGCACTATCTTCCTTGGGACTTTTTTAAACTTTCTAAGTTGAACACTATAGTGCTAAAGCAATATAGCACTTCAGTACTATAGCGGCACTACTGAATGCCTTGATTCCACTGACCCAATGGAGTCAAGGTATCTCAGTGGAGTGGCTTTAGCACTGAAGAGCTATACTGGTTTAACACTACAGCGCTCTACTTATGTCTGGATTCTGTTCCCCTGACTCATGCAGAGCCCTTAGACACAGAGCAACCCAGCTCTTTCCATGGGGAGAGATTGAAAACATACCAACAGGATGCATGGAGGGAGACAACTTCACTGTTCCAACAGATACAAAGATTTTATAGAACTGGTTCTGACTAAAGTTCTTCCACCTTTTCAGATTCTTATACTAATTACTGTATAAAAGTGGCTTATAAAGATTAACTTATTTATACCCTGCCAATAAATCACAATAAGATAAAGCTTAACAATATCAACCTGGATACAAATCCCATTGTAGTTAGTGGTGCTTACTTCTAAGAACACTTGTTTGGGATTGGGAGTGCTGATTATTTTCATTGTACTGTAATAAGGCCAAGCATACTGCACACACTATCTTGTTACAAAACAATATGTACATTTGTAAGCCTGATTCCCAAATGTCACCATTTTTTTCTCTTTCAAAATACTCTGCTTTGTGAAACTGCAGGGAGTCTCACTATTTTAATGAAAACAAACACGTTTCAATGCAAGAAGTAGTACAGAATTTTCAAATAGCTTTTTTTAAATCTGTGAATAAAGTTAACTTTAAAAGGATAGTCAAGGTCAGATTACTTAAACTGCTTCTTACGTCCTAGAGTGAACAAACCCTGCTGCTCATGCCTGTACTTGTGCATATAAATCTCTGGCTCTGTCCTGCTCTCCAAGAACAGTCCATTTATGTTTGGTTTAAAAATGGTGAGAACAGAGTATTCTTGTAAATGACCAGAGGTCAATGTTATTATCTCTGTTGGCTACCAATGATGCATTTGTTCCACCCTATACAGGAGTCATTCATTTATAAGCTCCTCTGTGTTTTGAAACTGTTAGGGGGATGGATATATGGAAGTTTATATCCTTCCACAGTTGGGTGAAACATAAGGTGATTTCCTCTACACACACAAAAAGAGATAGTAATAGTTAATGAATTAACTAAGATAATTAACAATGCTAATTAACTATGTTATAAATTAAAAGAAAAAGCAATAAGGAGGAATGCTTATCATGTTACACTAGTAACAGAAACATTGCTACCTAACAAACTTACTTTTACATATTCATTTCACATATCAAGAAAACTCTACTGCTTTGTCTTTAAATGTAAGATATACTAATAATGGAAAGTAGGACCCTTGTATTTTATATATTTATTTTTAAAGTTTTTATGTGGCCTTTCTGCATTGATGGGGCTGTCAAGGAGGGGAATAAATACATTAAAATCAACTTTTAAAAATATGAATAAATCAATAAAAAATAAAAAATAAGGCAGGTCAGGAAGGGTATGCCAAACAAAACACAAGTCTTTGGGGGGTATAATGAGAGATGATCCCAAAAATATGAAGGTCTCAGACTGTTTAGGGCTTTAAAGGTTACATCAAAATTTTGAACCTCCAATCTGGAGTCAGTGCCGTTAGGAGAGCATCAGCTGGATATTTGCTGTCCATTCGGTCCCTATAAGGACTCAAGCAGCGGCATTCTGGACCAGTTGGAATTTCAAGGGTAGCCCTCCATAGAGGAAATTATAGTAGTCTAGTCTAAAGGTGACAATTGCATGAATCACAATGACAAGATTTGAAGCCAATGAGTAGAGTGCAAGTTGCCATGCCTGGTGGAGTTTACAGAATGCCTGATAAGCGACATTTGTGTTCTGGACTTCTATAGACAGGGCGGCATCCAGAATCGCTCCCAGGCTCTTGGCTGTGGCTGAAGGTATTAAATTAAATGAGCCAAGAGTCATACCACCTCTTCTGTGGCATCTTAGCTGGATCTAGCTGGATTGGCATCTTAGCTGGATTGAACTTCAGCCACATATGACCCAGGGGCCTCCAGTTTCCTAACTGTATCAAAGTAGGCAGATATGTCCTGATGAAGCAACTAAATTTACTCTGTAAAAAAGCTTTCAAAAGCCTCACAGCTAATATCCAATTGAGAAATTTCAGACAAACCTTTAAGGATGTCAAAGACCAAATTGTTTTAAATAACTGCACTGGGCATGAGCTAGTGGAGGCAACAGGAGCTGTAAAATAACTTCTTCTTGTGGCTTTTACAGCCATCTCATAAGCATCTTGTAAGATGTTCTTGAGGCTTCATCCTGACTTTTCCACCAAACTCCCTCTAGTCAACTCAGCTCCCATTTCCTTGTATGCAGCTCCAATGTATACCATGGGGCCAGCTTAGGGCAGGGGCGGACAGGTTGGGAAATACCTGGAGATTTTGGGGATGTAGCCTTAAAAGGACACTGTCTAGAGTGGCTGTTTTGTCCAGGTGAACTGATGTCTGTTGCCTGGAGATGGGTTGTTCAAGTGGGAGAACTACAGCCATCACCTTGAGGCTGGCAACCCTAATTCTACTACAGGGTGCAGGAAAATTTGAATGTA
Source organism: Paroedura picta (assembly GCF_049243985.1). Classification (NCBI taxonomy): domain Eukaryota; kingdom Metazoa; phylum Chordata; class Lepidosauria; order Squamata; family Gekkonidae; genus Paroedura; species Paroedura picta. The sequence goes on along the minus strand of NC_135374.1, from coordinate 80,097,182 downwards.
AACACACTGCATCACACATAAATGAATATCACACATATGTTGAAAAACTAGCATGAGAAAACTAGTAATTATGAATACATGAAAATCAACAAAAAGAGAACAGATTAGCTTTTCTGCACAGGTGTCAGCTGTTTCAGCTGCCTTTCTATTTGTTCCAATATACTAAATAAAGTGTTGTTTCTTTCGCTGTGTTGACAGCAAGTGGCATTTTTAGGTAGCAAGTGATTTTAAAAAAATCAATGTTAAAGGTTTTCTTACAATGAGGGAAAGATGTCAAGGCAGATAATATTATATGTCACTGCTTCAAAAAGTCACAGCACAGAAAAACTTGACAGGCTTTCTGTTTATTGTTCCTGCTGCATTCAGGGTACCTCTGATCCATAATCAAACAAGGGTACAGTATCATGTTATCCACATACACAAAAGAAACCCAAAGTTACTGTGCAAACTGGGTACAACAATGGAACTCAAATAACTACTAGCATACAAGATACACTTCATTGCAACCATACCAGACCCTGTGGAAGTATTTATCTCACTGACTGACTGTCAACTTCCATTTTATCAACAACAAAAATACTTTGGCTTGGATCCCACCTAGAATATCCACGCATACAAGGAGGAGAGGGGAAGGAACATTTGCAGATTTCCCTCCCTTTCAGTAGTCTAACACCCTCTGAAAAGCTACTCCTGGAGACAGTGGGCTTCCAAGAATAGTTTGCAAGGAAATGTCAGCAAAAAATCTACTCCCCCTTACATACATAAAAATTCCCAGTGTCAAAGCAAAGAAACTTAATAGAACAGATAGGCACACACAATTTAGAAGGTATGACCCTTAAGTAAATATAAAGATACTGTTCCAGAACGTCTGCTCTTCTGCTTGATAACAAGGCTGCAATTGTGTACAAATTTAAATACCAAAGGTTGAAACTTGTTGAACTAAATTAGGTCAATTAAACACAGGAGCTAAAAGGTCTAAGGAGGTCTGACACTTTTACAGTGTTGCCTGTCTCTTGACAGATGTGGCAAACACACAGAGTTCCTTGTTTCACGTGACACAAGTTTCTTAAAGTTTGAAACTGTTCCATACTGTCCAATAATATGCCATCCTTCAAGTGAAAATAGCAACAATGACATCAACAAAAAAATTATGTAACATTGTATAATTTACTATTTAATGATGCTACGCTAGTATGATTTACTGGTATACTTCAATTTTGCATGACAGGAAGCTGGAAACAGACATTGACTAGTTCTGCAGGAAATACTATACTGAATTTTGTTTACAATACCGATATCTTTTGCACATTTTACAGTTTAAAACTTGAATACATGACCACAGTATTGTTACAGGGAAAATATGTTACAATGGCTGTGAACTCAGCCATCTACCACACACTGGGTGGCCTTGGATGAAGCCCTAAGAATGTTGCAAGAATAAAATGGGACAAACCCAAATATCTAGCTCAGGGATACAGAGAACGGCAGAATGCAAACGTAATAAAATTATCTGTTTGCACTCTTCAGCAGTTCTGTAAAGCAGATTAGCATTATCATCCACATGTTGCAAATAGGAAGATTTACAGAACTGTGTCTTCCATAAGATCAATTTTGTTAATATACTGCAGATTTTCTGATTTGACAGCCATGCCTTTTTGCTGCTATTTTATCTTCTGATAATTATCTCTGCTGATAGAACAGTCAATTATGCAACATACATTTATTGTAGATGAACAACGCAATTTTAGTAATTCAAGGGGGTGCCCGTATTGGTCTGAAGTAGCACAACAAAATTGGAGTCCAATAGCACCTTTAAAACCAATAAAGATTTATTCAAGGCATGAGCTAAATACTAAATACTAAAATTGCGTTGTTTTGAGTGCATGCACTCAAAAGCTCACGCCTTGAATAAACCTTTGTTGGTCTTAAAGGTGCTATTGGACTCCAATTTTGTTGTACAATTTTAGTGATGTAAGTAAACAAAACATATATGCAGTTTTGTTGGCAAAGTTAATCAATAAAAATGTGTGAGGTTGTATATTTTCCATAACACTGGTCTACAAATAAGCAACACAAAGTATCAAAAGTTTACAACCAATGCTACAGAATTTGCTCAAAGTAGATATATGTATGACTATCACTTCATAAACCTTTCACCTTTGCAGTTGCCATGGTCCAAATGCGGCAGGGAATAAAGCTTTTACCTTTAGAAATAAATTGTTATGAGAAGGAGGAACACCACTGCACTATATCTTTTTTCCCCTCCTGTATCTATATTAAATTTCTATTTCAGTAGCAAGTTTTATACGCTTGGGTCTTTTAAAAATCCAGAGCTGCAACTCTTACAATCAGAAAGAAATTTTAATGATTTCTGTTTGGAAATGTGCAACAGGCAGCTGACAGATTTTACATTATGGTCATGCAGATGTTCACAGCGGCAAGTGTTAAGGTAAGAAAACCTAATTAATGTATTTTCAGAGATTTAAAATCATATGGTGTTAGCTGTCTTTGTCCTGTGTCCCCCCCCAGTTACTTTTGACTTGCCAACATTTGCACTCAGCATTTAAAGCCCTTCACATCTGTATCTACCACCCAGTGAGTGAATAATGACAATTACAGATATCAGACAGCATTACCGTCCAGAACCAAACAAATATTAACAACCGTTAAGCAGACCAATGCCTTCCTGCTGAGCACAGCCAAGCCTCACATCAGCACATTTGCCACCCAAGAACAGAATAGCTAGCGTACATAACAGTCAGTGAAAAGCCCATCTTTTAAGAAAAAAGGGAGAGTGTTGAGTAGTTTTCATAAAACACTAAACTCCCTACAAATAATCGCACTATCATGGAATAGAATTTTCTCACCTTAATGTCAGTTAGTCATCTGTATCATTCTGCAAAAAGAAAGTGTTTTATCACATGCAATCTATCCTGCTCTTTAATAAACCCCTATATGCAGCTTTCTCCCCCACCCTCTGAGTTGAAAGATGCCAGGAGGCCAGGGCAGCTTAATGGCCATAAGGCATGCTCTGAGGCTGGCTCCTCTTCCACCCAGCAAACGTCTGAAACTTGCAGAAAACCAGAGGTGGAGAGCTGACTACTTATTAGCCCTTCATGCTGAGGGCTCTCTCCTGATTAGTAGCTAAACTACCAGGGCGGGTCATTCCTGGCTGAAGACCATCTCCTAATGGGAGAATATTGGTGGGGGGCAATCAGGTAGAGAGTGAGTCATCTGTATGCAATTTGAGCTGATTAGCCCTGGTTGACAGAGTGCAATTTGAACTGATTGGTCCTCATTGGCAGAGTGCTCTGTCTCTATTGGTGGCACACCCCCAGGAAGGACCAATCAGGTAGCAAGTGACCTGTCCTTTTGAAAAAAATTATCGTTTACTAATACTAATAGCAGTTAAGAGTATCAGAAAAGGAATGGGGGAACAGATTCAACTTCCTACTCTATAATGAAAGCCTTCTGGGTGATCTTGGGCCAGCCACAGAGTCTTAGCACAACCTACCTCACAAGGATTTTGTGAGGATAAAATGAAGTAAACAGAATGAAGTATCCTTCTTTAGGTTCCCACTGGACAGAAAAATGGGGTATAAATGAAGTAAATAAAAAATCACAGTCTGTCATAGAGCAATAAAACAGTCTGTGATAAAGCACAGAAGTCCACTGTTTAATAAACATAAACCTAGAGCTTCTCCTGGATGTGGAAACAGCTAGCTGCACTGTTTTCAAGATCTAAGACAAACTTCCTAATTCCAGTTTACAAAATCAACTTTTTTGATTTCAACTTTTATTTTATTTCTTGAAATACATTTTCACTGTAACTGTGGGATTCTCACAACAGCTGATACATTTACTGGTATTTTTATCACTGTGATTAAAATTTCCATTACTCTGTATATGTGAACACTCCCTCTGCCTTGCTCTTGCTCCACTTCCCTGCAGGGAAGGACTTACCAGGCCTCAGCAGAGAGGTAACGGGGCTGCACCACTTTGTTCCTCCTCCTCTCTATATCTTCCCCTCTTATATACTGCTTAAGCAGGAATACTTCTTCCTCCCTGGCCTGCTACAGATTCTTCTTGAGTAGATCGCTCTTCCAGTCCTCTCCCCAGCTTATTCCTTCTTATCCAACCAGAAGTCTTCTGGAGCTCTGTTTCAGCTGCCTCTTCAGGTTTTCCCTTCCCTAAGTAGGGTTTGATTATATGACTAGCTCCACTTGACTGCCAAACTGAACTTAGAGTCTGCAGCCCCACCTTGCCTATTCTGGCCATGGTCTGGCCCGGCTGCTGCAGCTGCCACTTGCATATGGCTTTCCTCAACCAAGGTGAGTTGCCCCTGCAATTCCAGGGCAGGCTCCATTGCTGAACAATATAAGTATACAAACCATTCCATTTTTTTAAAATCATATAACACACATTGGATCGTATGGATTGTATGCTGTTCAGAAAATGGTGGCACAAGGGATTTTCTTCCAATGCACGATGCTTGTGGGAAGTCTCCTTGCACCAAAGCATAATGCATTCACTGAGCATAATGGCAGCATACAACCACTCATAAGTACACATTTCAGTTTTTCCCATGAGATTGTTTTCTTTTTGGGGGGGGGGGGGGGATAAAGTCAGCAAAGCCATTTTTATTAATCTAAATTTTCCATATTTTTCTACAAAATACTAACTTTCTAGATTCTGCATGCTCCCAACTTTGGAGAGAATAAATGGTAGAAAATGATAAATACTTACAAAGGCTAGAATTTGGTGTCTGGGGAAATGGGAAAGTTGTGTAAAATTTTTATGCAATAAATCAGTTACTTTGAAACAGACTTAACTGTTAGTTTGTCTCAAAAAGCCCTGTCTGTCTTTAAAGTGTTTGATCAACTCGGCTTCACTGCCGATTGTACTACTGTTAGATGCCACTTAATCAACTGCTTTCTAGATGGCAAAGATTTACAGCTGATTAGTCTGCATAGTTCAGTTGCTTCAGCTAAAAGTTCTAGGAAAGGATTATTTTTGTGCCCAAATAACTCTAAAGAAAAGAAGGGCTTGCTCAGAGTCTGCAGATTGAATATCTTGGATTCTCAACACAGTGTTCACTGAAGCAGATAAAGCCATGTTAAAGAAGCATTTAGTGCTTCAAAATGCCAGCCTTAATAAGTATCTTTTTGTGTGCACTTCTTAAAAAGCTTTGGTGCTTAGCTTCTTTCTTCCCTCTCTTTATTGAGTAGGAGCACACATGACATAGCCAGTGATATAAATCCAAGCCTCAAACGTTTCTTCAGGAAAGTTCTACAAACCTTGCTCCTGAGCAATAAAATAATTGAGAAACTGATAAGGATACTTTTTGAGGAATATTTTGAGGAAGAAAAAAAACACCACAATGAGTAAATAGGCATTTCATCCATGGCTAACCAAGTTCAATACTGAGAACAGAGTAATTGCATAACTACTTTTATGAAACAATAGACAAAATTCAGTAACAATAATCTGCAGCATTGCATAATACTACCTACATAATTTCTGAATTAGAAATACTATGGTATCCAAGGCTAAAGGGCATACAAAGTCACACACACCCTCACGCCCTGACCTTTGTAGACAGTTTAGAGTCACCCTGTTACCCAGCCTCACAGCTGGTCCATCATTTCTCCTAGATCCCTAATCTCTGCTCCACTGACATGGCACAAAACTTTCTACCATTACATGATTAGTTTCAGCTCCCAACTCATCTTCTTGTCTCTGTGGATGCTCCCATACCCCTCTTCTCATTGGACAGGCGTGTATGTTTTTAAATTTTCTCTTGAAGATTTTTTCCCCATAGGCCCATTATGCACGGCCGCCGAAACGGCGATTTCGGGTCACATGGAAAACGCGGAGGGGGAAGACGCGACGCATACCGGTTATGTACGGGGCGGGGCGCGACGGCGGCAAAACCCAGAGTAACCGATTATGCACGCGGCGATCCGGGCGCCGCTTCTGGTTGCGCCCCGGTCACCCGGAAGCTGCGCTTTCTTCCGCGTTTCACTGACGCGGCTTTTTCGGCGGCATGCACCGAAGCTGCGGCCGGTTGCAGCCGGCTCAGTGCGTTATCGGTGATTTTAGTCGCCGCCATTCCACCCCGAATGTGCGCTAAAACCCCCGTGCATAATGGGTCTTATGCAGGCAGCCATTTTAGAGAAAGATTTTGTGTTTTTATTGTTGTTTCATAATACTGCATTTCTAGTCTGCATATTTCATTCAGTGCTGATTTGCCACATTATATCAATTATTCTGGATTTTCCTGTTTGTAAAATTACAAACGCTGCTTTCTTGAAGAATCTTTTCCCCTAATTTTTCCAAGCAGTGAGCTGAATCTGCACCTCCAATACAGTCCCACATGTTAAAGTGCCCCATGGTCAGCCATGAGCTGTTAGCCTGCCATCTCGCCAGTGCTGTGATTCAGGGCTGTCTTACAGTGCTGTCTTACAGTGTAAGTACACTTCTTTCTCCGGAACAAAACACGGTGATTGGCAGTGGGGGAAGAGTTTGTCACATCCTTATCTACTCTCTTGTGGAATACCTCAGGGGGCGGTACTCCTCCCCACATAGTTTGACATCTTCATGCGCCCTCTGGCTCAGCTGGCCTGGAGTTTTGGGCTGGGATGTCACCAATATGCAGAAGACAACCAGCTCTATGTCCTGATGGGCAGCCGGACTCCCCCGCAGATACATTCACCAAATGTTTGGAAGCTGTAGCTGGATTGTTGGAGCAGAGTCGCCTGAAAATCAATGCCTCCAAGACAGAGGTCCAGGGACCCAAAGGAGATTCGCCTGGCCTCAGCCAGGCCCAGGGCCTTTTCAGTCCTGATCCCAACCTGGCAGAATGAGCTCCTGGGAGAGCTGAGGGCCCTGATGTTAATCCCAGATTTTAACTCTAATTGACAAGGTCTATTATTGCAATCAAGAGTCTCTTGTGGCGCAGGGTGGTAAGGCAGCAGAAATGCTGTCTGAAGCTGTCTGCCCATGAGGCTGGGAGTTCAATCCCAGCAGCCGGCTCAAGGTTGACTCAGCCTTCCATCCTTCCAGGGTCGGTAAAATGAGTACCCAGCTTGCTGGGGGGTAAACGGTAATGACTGGGGAAGGCACTAGCAAACCACCCCGTATTAAGTCTGCCATGAAAACGCTAGAGGGCGTCACCCCAAGGTCAGGCATGACCCGGTGCTTGCACAGGGGATACCTTTACCTTTATTATTGCAATCATCCATAAAAGTCCCACCTTTCTTCCATGTCTCTGAATCAATCCTTGACATTTTTGGCCTCATTCAAATCCATGACTGGGAGCCAGTCACAGACCATGGAACTTCACTGGATAAGAGGGGGTGAACCAGCCTAACCTTAGTGAGGGAGAGGGAATTTCCCCCCTCAAACAGGAGATTTTGTGGTTAGTGATAAAAGCATCCATTTAGGATTTTATTTGTCTTTTAGTTCAGGTTTAGGGTCAGATTAGGAAAGAAAGTTTGTTTTAGAGAGACAAATAAGAATCCTGTTAAGGGCCCTACATTCCTCACTTATGTGTACAGGAGTTCTGTCTGTTAAAAGAACAGTACTGAACCTGGATCCATTTGCATATGCAAATTGATTCCAGTGAACCTTGTACGCTAAGGTAGCCTGTCCAGGAAAAAGGGAATCAAATTTTCCCTCACGGTTTATTTATCAATGGAGGTGAACTTGTGAAACAGTTCACTTTATATACTGAACCATTTCCATACAAAATCCTTATCCTATTAAATATTTTACTTTCTGTTAAGTAAACATTTGTTCATGTCCATCTGTATCTTGTCTGTCTAGTGTCAATTATCTATGAAAAAGCGATTTCTACTTACTATATAAATAATTACAACCTTGGTCTAGAAAGTTCTCAGATAAGATAGGGAGCAAACAGCTTACACATTAACAAACCTTTAATCAAAGCTTGTGTGTATCCCTTTTTTAATCTGAATATGGATGGGTAGGGTTTAAATAATTGATAGAGGATTAAACATTCTTCAATCTGCCTCACAGTCCCAGTTAGGAAAGGTTTATAAAACTTAGTGCAATTGAGTTTTTGCCACAAATAACCTAAAGCAAAGCAGCTAACAACAGCACAAATGCTGCAGTGATACAATCATCATAGCTGCACTGACTGGTATACCAAACAACTTCAGTGGGTATATGTTCACAGCTAAAACATAGTTTTAAAAACATACAGCCCAATACTGTCATCTATTAACAATCACTTCATACATCATACATATAAAAATAAAAATCTGTATTTTTCTTCAATTGACCAAATGATCAACCAAGATATTCTTATCCTCAATTGGTTTAAAGAGCAATTTTAAAACATCCTTTGCCCTGCTTTCTGGTAGGTCAGTTGTCCACAACCTTTTCCAGGTTGCAGCCCATTGCCAAGGGATGGGGGGAGAGGGCGACCCAGGACCGCACGCATGCACGGCAGCCCCGGGCAAACGCAGTTGCACGGACCAGCCAAACATGTGTGTTTGCACCTGACAGGCGTAAACGCGCATGCGCGGCAGTTTTGCACATGCACACATGCGCTGGGAGCTGTCACGCATGCACATTTCTGCTCCCGCCGGGGGCTGCTGTGCATGCATCACAGAGCTGCGCGTGCACGCATGCGCAAAACTACCATGTTTGTGTGTTTGCACCCGCGTCGGGAGCAAATGCTTATGCGTGGCAGGTCCGCGCATGCGCATTTGTGCCGCCTCTCCCCCTCCCCCCACAGCAAGAAGCTTGCCAGGCTGTAAGCTAATCGCCCGCTACGGTGGCAGATTTGCTCTCAGACTGGTGAGCTTCTCACTGCAGGGGGGGGGGGGCGGGAGAGGGAGCCGTGGCCTGCTGCCGAAGTTCTCCCCACACCAGGCCGCAGACTGGGGGTTGAGGAGCACTGTTGTAGGTGACCCTGAAAACTCTATTTAAACTCTGAGCTGGATAGCCCATCGGATCGCAAAAGGTAAGTAGGATCAGCACTGCTGGTCCTGGGATGGGAAGTCAGAAGGGAAGGGTTGCCACAAAGACACAGTCAATGGAAAACCACCTGTGTCTCTTGCTTTGAAAATCCTATTAGTTTGCCATAAATCAGTGTCAACTTGATAGAACTTTCCCCTATCATCATCAAGTTATATTTCTTAACAGTTTTTCCATTGTGATGTAGCTCTACAGATGACAGTGACCCATCATACTTCCCTGCACTGATGGTGGTTCCTTGTACTTAAAAAAGTCACAACCATGCAATATTCCCACTACTACAAGGTAATGATCTCAAATGCACACTAATCAGTTTGATAACACATCTCAGTATGAAAACAGAACATTTACCATAAGAATGCCACTGCCGTGGGTGGGGCAACTCATTAGAGGATTCCAGGCTGAGTTTAGTGCTAGAAGCACAAGTGAGAACTATACAGTTATTTTAGTGGCTTTGACAGATGGAAGGGTGCAGCAAACCTCTAATTATGGAGATCATTCATTCATCTTTCCACCTGCATTCACACAAGGAAGAACTCAGCAAGGAGCCCTGAAGGAGCTCACAGGAAAAATTTTACAGAGCAAAGTCAGACAGAATATTTCCAGGATAGTATATTTATTTGGTTACTGTGTTTATATCTTTTTAATCTCCCGTCATTGAATAATGCACTGTACCACCAAGTATTACTCATACTCTTACAGAGTTGATTTTGCCCCAGATATGATAGATTGCTCAGAAAGCCTCCTATTCAAATTAAATTCTAACATATTACAATGAATATTATTGAAGTACTACATAATCATGCAGGGACTTAATTTACATCTCCCCACCATTTCTTACTACATAATTTTCTTCAGGTGAAATTCTAAAGAGGGGAATAAACACTTTGTAAATGAATGAAAAGAGCAGTCAGTGACTAAGCCTTGTAGTGCCACTTATACCCCCTAACGCTGAGGAATCATTGTTATTACTCTATAGGCAACTTAGCAGGTTGCTGTCCAGTGGAATCAAATGGATATTAGCTCATTTATGCACTAATCTTTGGAGGGTCAAGGAGTCCATACACACAGAAAAGCAACAGAAAGACTACTTGAATTCTGAAAAGAAATTTAATGTTAAATATTAAGTTAGCAAAAAGAAATAAAATATTGTATATCAAAGTATATGCCTAAAGTTGTTTTAACAAAATCAGCCATTCTCTTTCCATGTGAAAAGCAGTAAATACCATTAGATATGCTTTCACTTCATGTTCAACTCTCTAATGCTCGACATTAATTAACATTCTTTTCAGTATTTTAAGTTTTTATTATGTTTTATTTTGTAAACCACCTCATTCAAATCACCTCATTCAAAGGCACCATCTCTTTTATTAAGTACATATTAAGTACATTGTTTGCAAAATTAATGGCCATGAGCCAACCTTTTTAAGGCCACTGATTTGTATGGGAGAAAGTTAACTACCTACTAAACTCTTCCACTGAAGGCAATAGGATTTAAAAGAACTTAATCTAGATTTAAGCAATCTGTTTAACTTTATAATAAACTTTTAATTACTTTAATTGAATCATAGCAATATACGGTGGCACAAAATATATTTGTGCCACCGAAGACAACAGATAAATAAACACTGAAGAAAAATGTCCAGTACTAATGAACTTCCTATAAACAAAAATTAACTCCATACCTTAGAACATTGTTTGTGATTCTGACACCAGACCAAAGATCCATTATTCTGGAAAAGAAAGAAATCAAAAGCATTAGTGATATCTTCAAGTAACAGCTATGATCTGTTTTCAATGTTGAGAATTATTATTATTATTATTATTATTATTATTATTATTCAATTTATTTCCCGCCGCTCCCTACAGGCTCGTGGCGGGTAACAGTAGTCTTAAAATCCCCCATTAAACCCCCCACTAAAAGACTATAAAAATACCCAACATGGCGGTAAATACCACTCTCCCCTACCCGAGCAAGGGTATTGGGGGATAGAGGGTAATGATGAATACTTCAAACCCCCGGGGGGGGGGAATGTTCTTCCTCGCCAATCCCAGCCTCAACCATAGACCTGGCGGAAGAGCTCCGTTTTACAGGCCCTGTGGAACGCTGACAGCTCCTGCAGGGCCCGCAGCTCACCCAGGCGCTCATTCCACCAGGTAGGGGCCAGGACAGAGAAAGCCCTGGCCCTGGTTGAGGCTAGGCGTGCTTCTCTGGGGCCGGGAACGACCAGTAGGTTTTCCCCTGCAGAGCGTAAGGCCTGAATCATCAGTAAGATTAAAACTGGCATTGGCCAGCCATGGTGCTATCTGATCTTATTTGTAGGATGGCTTGTCTCATCTTCTGCTGTTGGGAAAGCAGCAAAAAGACACATATACCCAGACCTGAAGCTTCTTTCTCTCGTCAGAACAAAATGCTCAGAGAACAAAAGCATGGTCTACCTTGATAGGCATAGTAGTGCTAAAGTCTTTGCTTCCCTGCCTTCTCCATATCCTAGGTCAAGGAAGGTATAGCTGCCATAATCAAGGCAACTACTTATCCACTTCTCTAAATGTTTATGCTGGGAGCACCTTTCAAAAGGTTACTCACAATCACTATCACTACTCTACTGTATAAAAGAGTATTAATATCACTTGGGAGCCAATTCACAAATTAGTCAGTCTGGTAATTCACACTCACTTATTACTGCAAACCATAGTTTGTCACTAGCAATTCTTGAACAATTCTCCCCTACTCCTGATGTGTGGCTTAGAAATCAATTATTTCTTTGATCTTAATTACAGTCTGCAATTTGAAAAACAAGCTATGGTTTGTCATAAATGCAGAACTAGTTAATTTCTGAGCTGTGCATTAGCCTGTGGATATGTAATTAATTGTTTTCAACTATTTACAAACAATGATCATTCTGCCTACCCAGATACTTTTTTTTCTCATAAGCACACTATATTTTAACTATTAAGCTGTGGCAGTTTTAAATATTCTTAATGTTCTTATGGTTGACAGAGACTAATCTGGAATTTATTTACAATGTATTAAAGCACATATTTAAGTAGATGTGAAACATAAGACCTACAAATGCTTATGAATAGGACAGGCACAGAAGAAATAAAAGTTTAGGAGGATGCCATAAATAACATACTCTTAACAGGACTACTTTAGCAGTTTCAGTGCCAGCCAAGAATTTATTATTTCCTTTTTCAAACCTAGCCAGTAGTAATGTTGAAGTAATATTTCATGTGCCACTTTCTATTTCTTACTCCTTTCTTCTTAAAATCAGGAATGACAGAAGAAAGCAATGATTGCAACAGCAGATTACTTGTAACTGGCTGCATTATTTTACAGCTTTTTAGTTTTCTTTTCACTAAATCAGATTAAACACTACTCCTTCTGAATTTATTCCTGTTACCTGGAACAATACCATAATAAATAGCCACTAAACTGCTATTTCTCCTACTGAAAGCTAGTATGTGGAAAATGTTAAACACAATGATTTTAATGTACAATATATGTTCATAAATATAGCTTAAAAATAATGTTATTTTTTATCAAATCCTAGGTGCACCATCATTTGTGGCTACAAAAGAACTTTACAAGCCTATTTGATATGCCAAAACCTGAGAAGTATAAACTTTATGGCAAGCGCATACAAACCAGATTGCTACATCAGACCAGAGGTCCATCTGCTCCTGCATTCTGTTCCAAACAGTGACCAACCAATTGCCCTGGAGGGCCAGTAAATATAATATAAACAAAACATAAAGGCCAAGGTGGTCCCTTGATGCTGAATCTAGCACTGGCATTCAGAGGTTTGCAGCCTCTGAAGATTTCCATTAGGCACCATGGATAGTGGCCAATGATGAACTTATCTTCCTTGAATCTTATGATTCCCTGTTAAAGCCTTTTATTCTTACAGCTATTGCTACAATCACTGGCAGTGTAGTCCACAATTTAATTATCCATTCGGTAAATATGTATTTCATTTATTCAGCCTGAACTTACTGTCCATAAACTTCACTGAATGTCCCCAAGTTTTAATACTATGGGAAAAGGAAAAAGTTGTCAGTATACTTTCTCTGGTGAAATGTGCCATCGAGTCACATTTGTCTTATGGCAACCCCATAGGATTTTCAAGGCAAGAGTTGTACAGAGATGGTTTGTCATTGCCTGCCTCTGCATAGTGACCGTTGACTTCCTTGGTGGTCTTTCATCCAAGTACTATCCAGGGCAACCCTGTTTAGCTTCTGAGTTCTGATGAGGTCAGGCTAGCTTGAGACATCTGGGTTGTAAGAACTCCACTCTCGACAAAACTCCTTTGGTCAATGAGATTCTCCTCTTATTTTGGACTTTAGTTGTTTTAATAGGTACCCCCCTTTTAGATTCTAGGTGCCAAGGAATATAAAACTTAAGGAATCTCATAAAGGCACCTGAGTACAGACACAAAGGCTCAGGAAAGAGGTTAGGTGTGCTGGTATTACAAACTGACTAAATGCTATCTCCCCAAGTTCTGATTTCTCAATAATAATAAACCTTCATTTAATTCCCAGTAACCAAAGACTTAGACACTGAAGTATCCTGGCATATCCCATAGGTCTGCTCAATCCAAGCAAATTGCTATTTGATTAACCAACTCTTGGTTAATTTTTTCCCTTTTTTTGCTCAATCAAGAAGGGCATTGAAGTCATTTATTTACATTTAATCCTGTTTCCAGGTGTTTGATACTTTGAGTTCAATCTCATAATGTTTTCAGCATACAAGCTAAACAAGAAGGGAGAAAGAATACAACCCTGGCACACTCCTTTCTCTATTCTGAACCAATCAATGTCACCAAATTGTGTATGTACAATGGCTTCTTGGTTTGCGTACAGCGACTGCATCAGTTTGATCAAATGCACTGATATCCCAAATTTTGCCAGGCTTCTCACAATTTGTTGTGATCCACACAATCAAAAGCTTTCTTGTAGTCAATAAAGCAGATGTAGACATCCTTCTGATATTCCCGTGACTTTTCCAAAACCCAGCGCAGATTTGCTGTGTGATCACGAATGCTACGTCCCAGAATTTTCACAGGAAAGGTGTTTCAACATGTTAAAATAATTTGTTTGCCCTCTTCCACACTTTTTTTGCTCTGCAATATCTTTTTGGAGGAGAGCCTCTTGTGGCACAGAGTGGTAAGTGGCAAAAATGCTGGCTGAAGCTGTCTGTCCATGATGTTGGGAGTTCAATCCCAGCAGCCGGCTCAAGGTTGACTCAGCCTTCCATCCTTACGAGGTCGGTAAAATGAGGAACAACTTTGCTGGGGGGTAAACGGTAATGACTGGGGAAGGCACTGGCAAACCACCCCGTATTGAGCCTGCCATGAAAACGCTAGAGGGCATCACCCCAAGGGTCAGACATGACTCGGTGCTTGAACAGGGGATACCTTTACCTTTTTTTAAGCAGCTTGAATTATTTTTTGGAGACAAGTTGACCAGACCCGTATGCAGAAAACTATAAAGCCATACCACAGGGTATGCAAGGTCATTACAAACTTATATAGGAGTATTATATCAATTATTTTATTTTCAATCCCCTTCTAATAACCCACAACATGCCTTTTTTCTGCTTCTGCACAGTGAGTTGACAATTTGATAATTATCTACAATCTCAAGATCTCCTTGCATTTCAATCCTGACTCGTTGAGATCCCATCAACACATGTTTAATGTTTTTTGTTTCTTGTTCTGATATGCGTCACTTTGTCTTCATTGTAACTGACTACCATGTTGTTGAGCCTATGTTGGTATACACAACAACTTTAGCATCAACATTAGTCTGCCGGTAAAAGGGTAAAATAACTTGGCTATAAAGCCTATATATGTTTAAAGTAGTGTAGTTCAATGGGTATTGTCAATTATTATTGACCATTGGTGTGATTTAGTTTAATACAAAACAGTAATTACTTTTGATCTGGTTTGATCAAAAAGTCATAATGGCATACCTGTATTTGCGACTGGTAGGATCTTCTTGAGAAAGCAAAAGCTCATTATCTTTATGAGGCTTATTAAAAAGTTTGTGCTTCAGATAAACAATGGTAATCTGTTATTACACATTGAAAATACTTCTGGTATTACCTCTTGAATGTAAATTTGCTTAAACGACTATGATTAATCAAATTTGCTACCAGATTATGTGACATTCTTAATGGATGTATATTGAAATGATTTAAAACAAATAAATTATATAAACAATCAACGGTATATTCAATCCAGAACCAATGAAGCACTCATACAACACTTCAAGCCTCATCAGCCCCAGTACTATGTATGAGGATGTTGCTGTCTGTGCTCAGGCCTACATTTATTCAAAAATACATCATGTTCCCAAGCAATGAAAAAACCTAGAATATTAGAAACACCAAGGCCTGGGACTCAGAGGCAGAAAACAGATTCTATAATAATTCAGATTCTAGCCAGACCCAAAGAGGCCTACAGTCCAACAGCTACTCCAAAATGTTTCTTCCTGGAATACCCAATGTCTTCTTATCTTAGTCCAGTATAACGTTTGGGATGGACTAACCTATAATTATTCAAATTACTTTGGATTACTGTCAAGAATCAGGGAATAGATTCAATAAACCTACAGAACATTACACTGCAAGTTGGCAGGTTACTGAGCCTTTGCTATGATGCTGGTATTCATCTACTGTCCCATTATCCTTTTTTAAACTAATAGAGGCTGGACTATATAAAAATTATAATATAAATATAATATTCATTATAATTGGCTGCAGAATCTTTTAAAGCAGTGGTCCCCAACCTTTTTATCACCGGGGACCACTCAACGCCGGGGACCACTCTCCGGGGACCACTCAACGCCTATTACTGAAGCCCGTCAGGCTGCCGGCAAGGGAGCCCCCAGCAGTCGCGCCGAGCGCAGCTGCCGGGGGCTCTCTGCCCGCCGGCCTGACGTGGCGAGAGGTGCGAAGCTCCGCGCGACTGCCGGGGGCTCCCTTGCCTAGCGCCCACTGTATTTTAAGTACAGCGGGCTTGATTACTAGTCTCATAAATCAGTACTAGGTAGCTCACCCTAACCCTACATACCTACCCCAACAAGCATGCCTCAGACCATTCTGATAATTAGTTTTCTTCCTTTTGAAACCTGCTGAGTTTTAAATAAAGCATTCCTCTCCCTGTGAACAGGTTGCTCTGCTTCTTTCAAATTAATTTGCCCACAAACAGGGATGAGACTTCCATATTATTATGTTATGTTCCTGAAATGCAGCCTTGGAGAATTAAACAATTAAAGCAAGCATGGAACATGAAATATGTAACTCAATATTGTTAACACTGCATGTCATAATTCCAAGTTTCTATTTTTTAAATAAAATATGCTTAGAAATTTCTACATTATTTATGCTACCTCTGACAGTAGGATGTTACTTCACATCCCCCCCCCCCACACACACACACACACCTCCAGTAGTAGGGACCAAACAGTTAGGGCTTCCAACTCCCACTTAGAAAATACTGGTGATTTGGGGGGTGAAGGTGTAGTCACCAACAAAAGTATGAAAACAACCATGCTAGATGACCTTGCAGTTACAGGTGGTACATGGGTGGGCAGGCAGAACAAGTAACTGAGAATTTCTACTCCATTTTCCCCTCCCCATCCCTGGAGTGATGCACACTGACACCTTCTATTCATTTATTGTCCCCTTTCAGAGCAGCCATTGCCAAGGTGACACTGGTCAAAATTAGTTCAATCAATTTGTGACCTCGGATCGCAGCAAGAACTGCAAATGAAACTTCAATGTACCATCTGACATTTGAAAAAAGATCATGTCTTCTCCCCTTTCCAAGGAATTGAGGCAGAAATACAATGCTCATTGTATGCTTTGTTATTGTTATTGTTAAATTTATTACCCACCACTCTCAGAAAGGCCGGCTCGTGACGGGTTACAAAATAAAACAATACAATCCCCCCAAACCCTGATTTTCCCTTAGAACCAACAATTAGAATGAACTACCAACAACCGGCGGCTACCAACCCACCCACCCACCTCGCTGGGAAATCAGGGGAGAAGATGACCAACACAACTGACATATGGTGGGGTACTCCTCCTTTGGGGAGGCCCATAGATCTTCTCTTCACCCTGATCTCAACCATAAGGATGCTCATCGAAATAGTGGATGAAATTCAGGTCGTTCAAAGTCATTACAAAAGACAGCAGATCAAATAAGTAGTACAGATATATAGAAAGTAGACATCTACACTAAACATGTACAGTGTGAGAAGACCAATTTCACAGCTCTTCATGTGGGTATCCATCCTAGCAAGATGGTCATCACATGACTAAAGCTGGATAAGGATTATAAAAAGATCATGGCATGTAAATGAAAGTCTCGCCAAGTTGGGATGGAGAAGGTTAAATACAAGGAAGAAGCCATTGAAAAGATGCAAGAATAAAATAGACTTCTTGGTGATTTTCATTAAAAATCTACTGAAATGGGAAAAATATGTTTAATGTCATTTCTTTACAAGAGCTTACAAAGAGCAGGTGCAGAAGAACAGGGGTGTACCAATTTAGTAATTATTTGCAGCTGAAGATCTGCTTTACATGGGTTATCAAAACCCACACTCAAGATTACAGAAATGACAGACTGATGGGGGGTGGGGGGAGAGAGAGAGTGAGAGAGAGAGAGAGAGAGAGAGAGAGAGAGAGAGAGAGAGAGAGAGAGATATGGAATGGCTCACTAAACCTAGGAATTTCAGACTCTTGAAATAATGTTAGCTTGCCTCTCAAGATTTTTTCCCCTCTGTTCCCTCACAAGTCACTATTATGCTGCTTCTGTGAGATAAGCTGCCTATCACAGGATACCTAACCTAATCCTGACTCTGTATAGGAACTTGAGACCTAACCACATACCTCTATTAATGTCTCAGCCCTATCTGAAAGGTTTTTTTCCTTTCCCATTATTGACTGTTTTTCCAACTCACTTTCCCTCTGGAGAAATCTACAGCCTCTCATTGGCTGGAAAATCAAGAGACTTTCATACATAAAAGGGAAACAGGGATGCATGGAGGGCAGAACTTGAAGCCATCTATCACATTAACAGATGATTAAACAGTTGTAATACTTTGGCTGATATACATCTACTTTTTACTGAGTACAGTGGATAATGTATTGTTAATCACACTAAATTTCTGAGTATGGTGAGCTATAGCACTCTGGGATTTAGTGTTTTTTGGATTAGACAATATGTCTGCTGTCTGCTTAATCCAGCATAAAGCCTGCGATGGACTACCTTATAATTATTCCAAGCATTCCAAACCACTACCTGCAAATACATGAGTACATATATGAGCTCTAGATGAGCTATACTTCTCATTGTCATGAACATGAGCAGAATACCATGCAATTTCTATTGCTTTGAAGATCAAAAATAATACCTTATGAAGGTTATTTCTTGGTGCAGTAGTTCTTTAACAAGATCTTCCACTTGGCCTTGCATTCTTGTACAGAAAGTCCATCATTCTCTTTCTGCTTGCTCCTCCTGAACTGATTTCTGAACTATGCCAACACAGAGCTAGATCCTAAATGAAGGTTCACAACAAGCCTTTATTCAAGGACATGAATGTTCTCCACAGTTGATTCACATATTCTCTTTCTGTTCATCATTCTCTTACTGCCATTAAAAATCCTTTTCAGTTGATCTTGGATATATAAAATGGAGGAAAGGAAAATGATGCAAAGACTTTTATATCACAATGAGGTAAAAGTCAGGGTTTAAATAAAAATTTTAATAAATCTGTCAAGCTGCTTTTAAAAAGGTAAAGGTATCCCCTGTGCAAGCACTGAGTCATGTCTGACCCTTGGGGTGACGCCCTCTAGCATTTTCATGGCAGACTCAATATGGGGTGGTTTGCCAGTGCCTTCCCCAGTCATTACCATTTACCCCCCACCAAACTGGGTACTCAAGCTGCTTAGATAGGACCTAATTTGAGAATGAAGCCGACTGAGAATGAAGTCTGTTTTCCTACTAGATTTGCCCAATTACTCTCAAGCTTCTAGATTAATACTACTCAGGGCCTGTTCCTAGAAGTGCCAACTACAGGAAGTCTGATCGCATCTACTAAGACCATCATGGAGTAGAAAAGTTGGTAAGAAGCTTCCCACCCATTATTGTGCATACTGGCCGCCATTCCTCTCCATGCAAATTACTCATTGAGGACAAACACTTCATCCTGCTTCAGTCTTACAGATTCTTTTCCAACTACACAGGTCTTTTGCCCCAGTTTTTTTTCATTCTCATATTGAGAGCCAAAATGTCTTTGTTCTGAACTACTAACTACAAAATTCAGAGCGTATAAGGCGCTCATTTTCAAAGATCACTCATCTTGTTTCCAATTAGGTGTTTTGCACCTGAGCATGGATCATTCTTCACCCACTGTATCTAATACCAGGGAACTACCCCTTCATGCAGAACCCCTTATTAACAATTGCTGTAATTTCTTCTGTAAACTGCTATGCAGTGCTTCCATTTCTTACAGAAGTGCGATTATTTTGTTCTCCTTAGTCACCAGCTCAGTTTCCCTTCAACTAAACAAATATATTCCACCCTAACCTCAAAGTTACACTTACCACTTCCAACTGAAGAAAATTTCCAGAGGCAACACTACAAGCTTTTGTAAGTAATTTTTGGAAGAGGGTGCACAGTGGATACTTATGATGCAATATTTACTCCATTTACAAATATACAACGCAGAGCTTGGAAAAGGCAAATGCAATCATATAAACAGACGGATTCAGACTCCCAGAGAGGAACCAGTTCACCTTATTCCCCATCAAGCCCCCTTCCCCCATCAACTAGCCAGCAACTACTTTTTTGCTCTAGCCCCATTTGTTGAAAATTTAAATCTGCATTCTCTCTGGATCACTCCTGTGAAAAAATTATTTGCTAAACAAATGATTAAATGTGGAATTTATTTCCAGAGGATATTGTCATAAGTTCCTTTAACAGAACCTGTGGTTAAGATAAAGCTAAACACAAAATCTTGGGGAGTCTCACACGCCCAGGCTAACTAGCCATCACCAGTTCCTTTACTGACCAGCAGCCAAAGACCAATGCTAGAGTACTGAGCCCTCTCAGATATTAATCAATACCTAGACTGTGCTGATAGACAGTGCTAGACAGGAGTTATGGTCATGGTACATGTTGGCACCAGCGACGTGGGAAAATGTAGTCCTGAAGGAAAAATTTAGCCTGCTATGCAGGAGCCTGAAGACCAGGATCCACAGAGTAGCCTTCTCAGAAGTACTGCCTACTCCATGCACAGGGCCAGCTAGACAGGCACAAATTAAGAGTCTCAATCTGTGGATGAGAAGATGATGTAGGGAGGAAGTGTGCTAGTTTCTTCAGCACTAGGATGCTTTTTTGAATGAGCAAGACCGTTTCCATTTGTCCCGAGAAAGAACCAGGCTGCTGGCACTTAAAACTCAAAAAGGTTGCAGAGCAGTTTTCAAACTAAATTGCGGGGGAGGGGGGAAGCTGACAGGAGATGAAATGTCTCTGGTTCAGAGTGGCTCATTGTGGAGGGAAATGGGTTATGACTGGCCCCTGAGAAGGGGACAAACAATACTGGCTGCCAAGGTTAAGAGGCCACAGGAAGGACAAATTCCCACATGGGATTCATTAACAAAATCCAATCAAATCATGTATTAATTTAGGAATGAACCAATTAAATCTTTTGAGCCAAAATGGCAAGTTACTATGAATAACCAATCAGGGCCTAGGCTGAAAAACTGACATCCTTTGACCTGAGGGTCATGTTCTCATGCAGGCAAGGACAAAAGTTAATTGGCAAAAGCAGGAGAAGGTCCTTAACTAGCTGTTGACTTCACACTGCAGGGGTTCACTCAAGGCCAAATCTACCCAGCATTGATAGGTAACATAGTTTTAAAGCTGCATCTGAGTTTTGGGCTTAGTTGGGATACAGTCCTGAAGCAGGATTTTAGTAAACTAGAATAAATAATAAGTTTGCCTTTTCCTACTATAGTTCTGGCCAATCAGATGTGTTGTTAGGCATGTGACCATGTACTCTGCAGATGCACGCAGCACAGTTAAGCAAGCCACTTTCTTCCATCCAAGGTTTTTTGCATTAATAAGGTGGAATGTAGAGTTGAAATGTTTTCCTGGTTCTCACCTAGAAGCTGATAGGCCTTAATATCTCACCTCTACCTATTTCAGGCTATCCTCTCTCGCTCTCTGAAATTGCAAGCTCATTAAGATCACAAATAGAAGCCAAGATTTTGCTATGCCAAAGCAAAATTTGAAAGGCCACAAAATGGCTAGGAAAGCCAGTTTCTTGATAGATGTCGCAATGGTCCCAGGCCATTGATTCCTGGAAGATAGATCTATCAGTGGCTACTATCATGGTGAGTAAAAGGAACCTCAAAATTCAGAGGCAGTAAAACCCTGGATGGATACCAGTGCCAGAAAACAACTTAAGGGGAAGGCCTCTATAAGCCACTTTGAGACTCCTTTAGGTAGTGAAAAGTGGGATATAAAACCCAACTCTTTTTCTATGCTTTGTTGTCGGTTCTCCCTAGTCTGGCCTCTGTGTGAGATGGACTACTGATCTGATCCTTTCGAGTTCTTCTTATGGTCTATATTTACTAATACAATGTTATAGACAACTGGTGGCAATCCTAACTTCTGAAGGAAAATTGTCCATTCAAAAGCCCATCCACAGTCACAAAAACTCTGATGTATTTGGGGGTGGCTTGCTCAAAGGGTTGTGTGCATACATACACAAGCAAACACTTCTAGGAAATACACTATTAAAGAATGCAGTCAAGGTCTTCTTTAATGCCTGTCTTTCATAACCAAGAATGACAGGAAATCCATACTCGGCAATATGGAAGAAAGTTTCTTGAACAACAAACATCATTCTCATCTTATGTTTTCTTTCATCACTGTGCTCAAGGACTGAGATTTAAATTGGAAACTCGGGAAGTTAACGATCAATGCTTTTTACAAGCACATGATGATTTGATGCAATTTGACAAAATTGATTGCTTCAGATGGAGAGGATGCATCATCCACAGTTAAAAGAAAAGAATGGCAGGCAGAACAATTTACTGTACAAACAAACAACAAGCCATTCTAATGGGTTTCAAGCACTTAATGTTCTTCAATGACTAGACTTAAATGAAAAATATGGAATAACAATCTAAATGTCTTGGAAGAATGGATTTAGTTATGAGCTACTATATTCTTCCATTTCCTGTCTTATTGAATTGTCACATCTTAACACAGCCCGCGGCGCCGCAGACTAAATAAAGCCGTAAGGGCTTAGGGGGAGGAGTTAGGGCGGGCTCTATCCGGGATGAGGAAGGGTGCCGATTGGCCCCTTCCGCTGGACAGACCATCGGTGGGGCCAATCTGCAGGCGCTTTGCGCCTGCCGATTGGCCTCACTGATTCCCGCCCTGGCGAAAAGGGAGCAACTGCGAGCCGCACATAGCGTGGCTCACAGTTGCTCCCTTGCCGGCGGCCTGATGTGGCGAGAGGCGCAAAGCGACTGCCGGGGGCTCCCTTGCCTAGCGCCCGCTGTATTTTGATTACAGCGGGCTTGATTACTAGTATTTTAATATTATGTCAGTATGCCTGAAACCCACTCATGGATTACCAGGCAACAAAGTGGGTCTGGTTCAGGAAGTTGTTCATTCAGGTCCCAGGTCTCCTTGTAGGACAGTTCAGAAATATGTTATCACTTCTTCACACACCAGTGAGAGTTCACTCACATAAAGAGATAGTACAGGGACTTCAGTGGGGTACAATACCAGAGAGTCTACCCTCCAAAACAGCCATGTTCTCCAGGGGAATCGTAGACTGGAAATATGTGGCATAATTCCTGGGGATCCCTAGGTCCCAATTGGAGACTGGCATTCCTGGGGGCAGAAGAAAATGAGGCATCAGGAGGAGGACAGAGTGATTTTTTGCTTATCTGTCTGATCTGTTGAATCCACATACAATGTAAAAATAGTGGGAAGGAAGAGCTTTGCAATGTGCTTTTCCGCCCTTGGTTTATCATGGTCAAGTCCAGAATTTATTTATGGTTTTATTTTATTATTACATTTATATACCATTGTCCCCCGAGGCTCAGAGCAGTTCATATGAAATGTAGGGAAGGACAATAACTCAAACTCAATAGCTATGTCAAATGGATAATAACAGTAATAATAGTAACAATAAACAGAGAATAACAATCAGAATAAAAATCTAACAGAATAACACTGATCATGGTTGGTCAAGTTCAGGCATATGAATTCATGGGAGGGAGGTCCAGGGGCCTAGTGGATGTTGTTAGTTATGGTCAACCTCAAAGTAATGCCTGGCAGAAGAGATTCTTTTTGCAGGCTCTGCAGAATTGTTTTAATTCTGTTAGGGCCCTTATTTCCTCTGGGAGTTCATTCCACCATGTGAGGGCGAGGACAGAGAAGGTTCTGGCCATAGTTGAGGTCAAGCGGGCTTCCTTGGGGCCAGGGATCACCAGCCAGTTGGAGGTGGAGGCGTACAAAGCTCTTTGAAGGGTCAAAATGTAAACATATGTCAATGTTGCAGAAATGTTACCTATAGTCTTTGAAGACACAGTTAGCCAGGGACTGTGGCATGAGTCTGATCACAGGCGCTCTCTCTCTGCGTGACATGGCACCAAGTGACACCTGACTTATTGATATGAATTAATGTCCTCTAGAACAGGAGTAGTCAACCTGTGGTCCTCCAGATGTTCATGGACTACAATTCCCATGAGCCCCTGCCAGCAAACGCATATGAATATCTGGAGGACCACAGGTTGACTACCCCTGCTCTAGAACTTCCTATAATTAAGCATCCCTATTAGAATGGGTACAGAGATGGCCTTCACTTCCAGCATTCAGGAAGGCTTCGAATATGTATTCAAGAGGAAATTGCTTTGGCACAGATTTGTCTGCGTTTTTAATTTCTATGTTCTTTTTGTTAATAATCCTGTGATCAGTTCTTATGATGTTTTCTATCCTTGCAATTTGCTTTTATATTGTTAATTACCCTGAAATCAAATAACGAAGATGGGATATAAACTTTTACATACATAAATGTAGTATCTTATTCTGTTATACAGGATTTTAATTCTTGTTTTCTATATAATATTCACCACCATTCAATAAAGAGAGGCTGTGATGCTATTTTGTTTTTTTTTCTGGTAGGGATTATTTTCTCAGTATAAAAAGGAGGCAGTGAAGAAACTGAAATTAACACTGTTCCATAAAAGATTAAATGTTGAACAAGCCTTCAAATAACATTCTTATAGACCTGCAAATCCCAGCACTCACTTCAAGGAAATTATAACTGAACAACATCTGGGAAATCAGACTGGTTTTCAAGCTGTCTTCCAAGTTTATTGGGGTTCCCCCTCTGAGGTACTTATTAAACCAAATACTCTTTAAAATGTGTTGCAGAATGCTTTTTAATCACCTAAGTAATCTGTATTTAAACAGGGAGATTAGTTTGGCTTGCGTGCAAAAGTAAGTTTGCTTCTAAATTCTCCTATATGCAAGGGACAAGGAATTACTTTAATTAGGTCCCTGGGATCAAGGACAAAACATAAGAGGTAATCTACCTCACCTCTGCCAGTCAAGTTTTAAGGCACCAGTATGTCCTAGCAACTGGATTTCTTCAAAATACTCATTACACGTTAATTTAGCATACATTTATTTATAATTACTGAGAATAAGTATTCCAAACATAACACAGTAGACCAGGGGTAGTCAAACTGCGGCCCTCCAGATGTCCATGGACTACAATTCCCAGGAGCCCCTGCCAGCATTCGCTGGCAGGGGCTCATGGGAATTGTAGTCCATGGACATCTGGAGGGCCGCAGTTTGACTACCCCTGCAGTAGACCAACTGGTATTGAAGCATCCTCCATAGAGGACCCATGTATTCCTAGTTAAAATGAGAATTTTAGGATATTTGGTTGTCTCTGCCCGCCCTTGCCAAGTTTCAAGATCTTCACTTCCAAATGTAACCGAACAAGACTGCAACCCTTTTCAGATGTTATGTTCATGCTGCTGTAAACACGCATACATGTTGGATATACAATGCATAACCATGACTATAGGTGAAGTTACAAGTTCTTTTGAACAGGGCTATATGTGAATTTTCTGTCTTCATACATAAATTCCAGGTGCCAGATTATTCTGTTGTCTTCCATGGATGTACTGAAGCTATAAACATGTGTTGACCTTTTCAGAAGAAACAATGATCACATAGCTCATGAAAGCCTCATGTAGCATGTCCATTCCATATGTGCATTCATAGCACCATGAGTGTTTCATCTGAAAAAGGCTTCCTTTGCTACTCTACTGTTCTTCTGATCCCTGCTGCATGTGCATTCATACAGAGAGTAAAATACCATTAAAAGTGTGCAAGTTTTTAAAGTTTCAATAACAGCCTTGAAGTTTGTATACGACTCCCAGTAGATGTTGGCCCAGTAAAAAGCATCATTTAACCAACTTTACTTCATTTGGGACTAGCTGGCCAAATGTCATCAAAACAAATATGTCAAATCAAAGACTAGTGAGGATGAATCAGACATCTCTTAGGACATGCAGGTTTTGTCCTTCTTAGCAAAAGGCTGCTGCTCTTTCAGTTTCAGTTGTGCCAATGTTTGGATTTATTTAAGATCTGAGACAGATAATGAATTATTATCATCAAGTGGCATCATTTACACTGCAAAGACCTTTTGAAACTTCTGTGGTGAAATAGCAACAGTGAAAAGGGTTTCCATGACAGAACAATGAGACATACACCTGCTTGACCTTGTCATCGCTTGTGACTCTCAAAGAGGGAGGGGCATGTTATGTTTACCACCCTTCTCTCCCTGATTCCTTCTATTTCTCCGTTTAAAAGAGTACATAGACCTTAACATTCACTAGAATCATATCATTTGTGTACATTACTGCAGGATTTTTAATTTTAGAAGTATTTAATCCCTCGTAATTTAGATCGATGGTATTGTGTTGTTACTGGCAAAAGTCAGCAACTTGCAAATGATTGCAAAAAACAAAAAAAAGGCCAGTTATTAAGTCTTAACTGAGTAATTTGCAGCTTATTTCACCCAAGCTAATTAAAATGTAATCACTATTGTTTGGCAATGTGCATTCTGTCAGCAGTTTTTACTTCAGAAAGAAATCATGCCAAGAAAGCACACACATAAAAAGGCCTTTCACTAGGAACTGGCTGGTGTAAATTGCCTCCTTTAGCCAGTGAAACTGTAAAACAAAGAGAGTTACAACCAACTGACAACAGTTTTTTTAAAAAAAACTAATCCCCTTTCAAGATAATTAATTGGGTTTAACGATTTCCTGCTTTTGATATATCTTCTGAAGAAAAGACATGTTCATAGGCAGGCAATTTTTGGTTTTAAGAAACAAGACATCAAGGATTTACCATATTTATTTGAAAAGAAGACAACTCAGAAGGTAAAATGACCACCCCTTTAAAAATTATGCACACTGTTCTTTAATTACTGTTCATAGTTATAATTTGTATCCTATATATGATGATTCTATTTTGGCACACCTGGAGAGGGGACTAATCTTGAACCTGAATAAATTCAGAATCAAACTGGACTTCGAGACACACCCCCCCCCATAAATCATTAAGTCATTAATGACTCTCTGCCTATGCCCCTCAAAGAGGGACATTCAGCCAACTCCAACTGGCTGGTGATCCTGGCCCCAAGGAAGCAGGTCATTTTCTGTCCTGGCCCCCACCTGGCTGAATGAGTTCTGGGCCCTGTTGGAGCGAGCACATTTCCACAGGGCCTGCAAAATAGACCTCTTCTGCCAAGCATTTGGTTGAGGTCAGTGAATTGACATCTATGGGCCCCCCAGAACCCCCACCCATTCAGATTTGCCCATTAAGCACATCATGGGGCAATCCAGATCTGAAGGGGGGAAAAATCTGTGGGATTATGGTCAAAATGTTAACAGTTAAACAGTACAATTGTTGTTAATGTTGTTGTTACTGTTAATTGATGCACTTACTGAACTTATGTTGTGTCTGTTATATGGTTTTCATGCTCCCTGTGAATCACCCTGAGCCACAAGGGAGGGCAGTACAGGCAGGCAGGCAAAAGGAGCAAGTGTATAGCCATGCACACAAACACAAATGCTTAATCTACGTTGTGTTTTTTAAACAGCACCCCAAGACTCAAAGAGAAGTCTCTGTGGAGCACATAGGGGAGGGAAAAGGCAATGTCCACCTGTGAAAAGTGCATTGTGAATGCAGTGCCTTTGCAGGAGTGATGAAAGCTTAACAGAAAATCCCTGCCATATATTCAGGCACTTTGGAATTATCACTTACTGTATTTGCTGGCATATAAGAGTACTTTTCCCCCCTGAAAAACATGCCTCCAAGTGGGTGGGTCGCCCTATATGCTGGATCCACTTGAGTTGGGATAGACATAGCTGCCCATAGTGGCCTCCCAAAGCTCGCCCGGTGTCCATAGTGGCCTCCCGATGCCCAGCCACCTCATTCTACATACCATCCAGTATCGTGCGGTATCCAGCGCGGCTGAGGTGGGTCATCAGCATGGCTGCAGCGAGCATCAGCAGCGAGACAGGGGTACCAGCCTTTTTGGCGTGACCTGCCCGTTCTGTTCGGCGGGAAGCAGCGGTGCTCCAGCCCACCCCTTGTCTACGCAGAGATCGCACATGCACACTTACGCACTAGTGCCGGTCACAGGGAGATGCAGGGGTGGGCTGGGTATATAACAAACTCTATATTTTGAGTGGAAATGTTGGAGAGTCGTCTTATACGCTGGCAAATATGGTACATTCTGTATTTCCATGACAAGTTCCTCAATAATTTTAACTTAGTTCTAATTTCAGTTGAGATGGAAATACACTGGCAGGGGAAAAGGGGATGTTTTGGTTCAATCAATTTATGATTGCCCCATGCTGAGTCTTCATTTTTTAATTTGACCCACTCAGAATTTTAAAAAGTACATGAGAATATCACAGTGACCAAAATCAATCATGAAAAGATGTTTAAAAAAAAAGATGAATAAATAGAAATTCTGTAGTTTCTACAGGTTTTTTGACCAACTCACCCCCCTAAAAAGATACAACTCAAACTTCAGTACATTTAGTAAGTATCAAATTCCACTAAATACAACAGAGTATAGCTCCTAGAGAGCAGACATAGACAGATATAGACAGCAATTCTAGAGTCATTTTATTTTCTCTTGTTTTCACTACCTGACCTGAATCCTTGAATGCTTTGTGGTTGATAGGAAGCAAAAATGGCTTTGGGTATATACCACAATTGGAAGCTCTAGCTTACAGGCAAGTAACCTACTATTTTTGACACATCAGTCAACCAGGGCCCACACATTTTATTATCTACAATACCTCATCACATCATAGGTATTTTTTCATCCAATCTCTTCAACTTAGAAACATATATCATGTTTGAATATTTTAATTATATTCCACAAAAGAGTAATATATTACTAGTGAGAGGGGTAAACATTTATGACATGTATTTAAGGGGGGTACATTTTCCAACAAGTCACAGAACTAAAGCACTCTTTTTACATTAAATTGGAATTCAGTATCACCAAAATCAAAATGCCTTCAGAAACTGATATGATAAATACTACAATTATTTTATGAGAAAGTATTCTTTTTTATCACTGACTCTATCCAAATGTGTTAGGATGCTGCAGCATAAAATATGCCACTTGTACAAACTGGACAAGCCACATTTGTAGTAATGTAACAGGCAGTTACATCTAGGCTACAATTTCATACCCTTCAATATACACCTGAGCTATTTCCAACAGGGCTTGTGTATGCTTAACTGGATGTTGCAGCCTTGGGGCACACACACACCATGTCAGCTCCTTACACTGTTGATTGAGCATTTTGTGATAAGCACAGGAAGCTCACATAAAAAGAAAGAACCACCTTGTTGAACAAGGTACCTTTATTCTCATCTTAGTTATCACAGAGCTGGTCATGCAAGCTGCACAAGCAGAACTGACACATGACTGATTATCTTCTACAGAACAGACAGCCAGGAAGCAAAGATGACCAAGCAGCACTCAGCTCTATATATGCATCAAATAAACCCAATCCTTACAGAAACGCAGCAGATTTTCAATACCGACAGTATCACCAGTCTCTCATGTACTACTCCAGATTTTTATAGTTGTGTACAGCTGAAAGTGGGAGGACAGGATGTGTCATGGAGAGAGACAGCAAGGAATGCATAACTTTCTAATGTCACCATCTTGTGACTTACAAGACACGCCCACAGTAGAGTATTAATTCTGTTTTCTAGATAGTAGACTTGTGGGAACAGTTACTTGCACTGATGATCCTAACAGTATCTTGTTCGTGTTCTGCACAGGTGTTTCATTCTATTTCTCTTACACAGCAGCTTGTATCACCACTCTCTACTCTAGCATTTAATCCTCACAGCAGCCTTGAAATATAGGTCAGCTGAGTGAATGTGGGAATGACACAAGGTCATGCAGCAAGCTTTCAAGACAGAGTGGGGAATCGAACCTGGGTTTCCCAAATCATGGTCTGAAACTCTAACCTCTCTACCACAGTAGCTCTTCATACATACTATGTTACCATTTCACCTTTGGAAGGGGTACAAAAGGAGATCATCCACTGACCTACTTTTTCGCTGTACAAATACCGGCATGACCTCCTACAAATAAAACTTACCACCTGCTATAAAATTAGGGGGAAGGAGCTATCAGAAAGCTCCCATTACTGACAACCAGTCTCCATAAGCAGCTCCTCGTCCAGACTTTAAAACACCAAAGAGAACAGATCCATATCTTTTCCTGCTTCATTTTCCTCGCCTTGCCTCACAGACAGTCTCCAACATAAAAACCTAGTAAACACACGAATGTTCAAAGAGAACGACTCCAACATCTTGCCCATGGCAGAAAACACAAAAGCCATACTACACACCCTGTATTACTGTAATAACTTCCAAAGAGAAATGCAAACTGGGGCATCTGCAAAGACCCACTGATGAAAAACTAATCTCTCTTCACTGACCACATTTCAGTGATTTAAAAAACATTATTTTCATCCATCCTGATCACATGCAGAGTTAGGCAGTCTGATACAACAAAACTCATTGGTTTCAATAGAACTCTGTAGAAAGACTATGAAGTTACAGGTCTTGGCCAAACCAAGAAAACTGATCTTTGCAAGTCTTATTAAAAATATACAACTTAGATCAAGACTACATTCAGCTAAAGGATATTGAAAAACTACACATCTGTCTGCTCACTCTCTTTCTCCCTCTTTTTCTGTCTTGCTTCCTCCCCTTCAGACAAACACCTTTCCACTGAAAAGGAACCAGTAAAAAACCTCTTGGGGCAGGGGGACCCCCCCCCCACGTACCACTTATCATTTCAGTGGTCTTATAAATCCAGGCAACATCCACATATCTCCCTGAGAAACCCAACATCACACTGTCTATCCATCTAAGATGCTTATCCGAAACTACATTCTCATCTCTAACCAATGAACCCAGAATAACTATCACCATCATTAATCCGGAGAGTGAATAATCACATAAGCATTAACCAACAGACTGAGGAAGAGTACTGACCTCTTTACCACCAACAGGAACAAAAGCTACAGACAAACGGTGGTTAAATGACAGCAAGTATGGCTAAAGCCAGGAAGTGTCACCAATTCTGTAGGGACTACCATACCTAACATCCAGGCTCTGGAACAAAACCTATGTGCAGATAGCATCCCTACCCACTTGCTGGAGCTTCCTATGCTTAGTGTGCTCATATTCATATGGTTGCTGCTCTCACTCGGCTTACTATCATTTTCCGTTTGCAAACCAATAACGTCAAAGCCCACTTTGCCCGAAAGTCACACCGAGGCAAATAACTTTGAAGTCAGCGTAAATTAACCGGGAACGATGGCGCTAGGGCGGCTGCGGGCGGCATTACGACCAGCGTTAAGGTGCGAGGCCATCCTCGCGTGAAGAGCAGCGCGGTCCGCCAGAGCGCCTGTGGGATGCCCCCGCCAGCCGTGGGGCCGCTTCGCTCTGGCCCGAACTGCCCGGCTGCTTTCCCTCTGCGCCGATTCAGTGGGGCCGCTTCGCTTCCCACGCAGCACGCTGAGGCTTATCACTCTCGTCCCAAGGCTACACCGCCGCCGAGATAGTTCCCTCAAACTTCTCCCCCAGCACGTGCAGGCAGAACTGCACAGCACGATTACTCGGGAGTAAGCCATACTCTGCGCTCTCTTTCAAACAAACCAAAAAGAAACCCGCGCCCTTGGTTAGGATGGCAGGTACTGGCCATTTCCAGCCCCCCCCCCCCGGACTCTGTGCTGGAAGCGCGGGGCACGCGTGACCTCTTTCCCGCAGGCGAGAGCCCTGCCGGGCGGCGTTGTTGCTGTCCCCCTACCTGGAAATGTTTGAAGAAGGCGGAGATGCGCGTGATCTGCAAGCTGAGGCACCTGGAGGCGCATCTGGCTCCGTACACGCTGGCCGCCGAGAAGGACTCCTCCTGCCTGCGGGCAGCCCCAGCGGCCGTCTCTCCTGCCCCGCCGCCCGCCGCAACAGCAGCGCCCAGCAGGCAGCCCCAGGCAGCCGCCGTCCAGAGGAGCAGGGTCACCGGCGCGCCAGGCTCCCGAAACCCCATGGCTTTGTGTGCGCCTGTGTGCGTGTGTGTGTGTGCCCGCGCGCGTGTGTCTGCAGCCTCCGCCGGCAGAAAGGCAGGGAGCCCACCCGAGCCGTCCTCAGGACGTGCCGCTTCACCTCCACGCAGGGAGCGGAGGGAGACGCCGACGAAGCCTGGCCGCGCGGCTCAAACTCCGCCAGAAAAAGTTCAATCATTCAACTCCCTTCACCCCCTGCCAGTCTCCGGCTCCCCGCCCGCCCAGGAGGGGGTGGGCAGAAGGTGACAGAGGGCCGCGCGATTGGCTGCGGGAGGCTAGAGTGACAGGGCGGGCCGAGGAAGGCGGGCGGGCGAGCCGGGCTGACGGCGAGCAGGTCGCGCGAGCTGAGGGCGAGGGCAGCCGGGGGGCTCGTGGGAAGAACTGGCGCTCACGTGGGCGCTGCGCCTCCCGCCTTCCTCCCAGTCGCGCCTGCACAGGAGGGGATCCTGACACCTGCCCTACACGTGCAGGTCCTGGGGAGGGGTGCTAGGGGAGGGGTCCTGGGGAGGGGTGCTAGGGGAGGGGTGCTAGGACGGGGCGCGATGCTGCGGTGCAGCTCTTTGAAGGCTTCAGACTCTGCCTAGCAGGGGACTGCACTGAGGCCGCCCCAAGGGATTGTCCGAGGGTTTATGATTCCCTGCATGGGAGAGACGTCCTGGAAATCCAGTGGAAGCCACCCTTTCCCCCCAGACCTGTAATAATATTGCTTTCACACCCGGCCTTGCATTCCTTTAGATGCAAATTCTGAATAGACACACCCAGCCATTTAAAAACTGTAATTATTTGATAAAACACCCTGGCCTACATCGGAATGTCGGGTGGAGCTGCAGCACATGAAGCTTTAATTTGCCTGCTTTTACAAGTGTCAGCTCCTGATCTGAAATGGTCTTCTTTCTGGGGCCTTGGAGAGCAGAAGCGGGTCAGAATGAAAAGTAGTGAGCTATGAATTCTTAGTCAGTGAACTGCAAAAAAAAGGGGGGGGGCTGAACACAGCCATTGCCATTCAGACATATTACAAAATAATATCTGCATAAACTCCATTCAGTCACAAGCATCTGTGATTATTGTAATTTGCAACATACGCATGGGACTGTATATGCAGAACCCTATTCAACACATGAAGCTTGAATCTACACTTATTTATGTGGAAAGTAATCTAACGTTTTGGTGTTGACCTCCATGTAAATGTGCAAAGGGTTATAGCCTGGAAAAGATTATCAGTGCTATCCTAGACAAAGAGCTTCCAAAAGCCATTGAAGTGTAACAGTGTCTTTCTATTAAGTAGATTTCATTAGGATTCTGAGTAGACCTGTTTGGGATGGCACTGTGTGTTTGTAAGCTGGTTTAATGTACATTTAAAATTGAAGAGCATGTGTTCCTGAGAGGGAACTGTGGCTCAGTCGAATAATCTCTGCATGCAGAAGATCCTCCAGTTCAATCCCTTGTATTTCCAGTGAAAAGGACCAGGCAGTAGGTGGTGTAAAAGATCACAGAACTGTTGCCAGTCTGAGAAGGCGAAACTAACATTGGTGGACCAGTGCTCTGATTCATTACAAAGCAGCTTCATGTCAAAATCAGAGTCCAGTAGCACCTTTAAGACCAACAAAGCACTCGAAAGCTCAGGCCATGAATAAATCTTTGTTGGTCTTAAAGGTGCCACTGGACTCAGATTTTGTTGTGCTACTTCAGACCAACAAGGCTACCCACTTGGAGGCAGCTTCATGGGTACTCATGAGAATTTATAACGAACACAGATGCACAAGCAGTATGCTTATGACTGCAGTGTTGGCCTATCTTTTCTTTAAAAATACTGTAAATGTTGTATTTGGGAGGGAAAATAGTAAGATATATCCCAGTTCTTCAGATTTCAGAAACAAAGTAGGGTTGGTATTTGGATGGGAGACCACCAAGGAAGATTTTTCAGATGAAAGCAATGGCAAACCATTTCTGCTTCCCACTTGAAAGTCTTTCTCTGGGATTGCCATCAGTTGCCCTTCTAGGGCACTTTATATAAATGTTGTATATATGATAAATGTAATAAAACTATATGTTTTCATACATAATTAGTTTGGATACATGAAATGCTTATAATAGCAAATGCGGAAATCAAGCAGCCAGAGCATATTCCGACTGCGTCCCAGTGTGTTCAAAGGGATTCATTCTGGAGCAGCATTTAATATACCCTGTTACATTTTCTTTGACCTAATCCCCCATTTCTATGATTGACTTGCAAATCGGCACACTCATGCAATTCAGAAAAGCAAACCCTCTCATTCATTCCATCCTGGGATCTGTCATATCCATACAGCATGGATGCAAGAACCATTGCCAGAATGAATGCCATCCTGAAATGTGTGCATTGTCACTGGGAGATGAAAGCAGGTTGAGCAAGAACTCTCTCTATACCATCATAAAGGACCTTCCAGCTACAAAAGCTTCTGGAAGGTTGTGTATAAAAGGCAAAGGTATCCCCTGTGCAAGCACCAGGTCATGTCTGACCCTTGGGGTGACGCCCTCTAGTATTTTCATAGCAAACTCAATACGGGGTGGTTTGCCAGTGCCTTCCCCAGTCATTACCGTTTACCCCCCAGCAAGCTGGGTACTCATTTTACCAACCTCGGAAGGATGGAAGGCTGAGTCAACCTTGAGCCGGCTGCTGGGATTGAACTCCCAGCCTCATGGACAGAGCTTTCAGACTGCATGTCTGCTGCCTTACCACTGTGCGCCACAAGAGGCTCTTGGAAGGTTGTGTATATACTTAGCCTAAAAGGTAAGCTTCCAGCAGTTTTGCAATTGCAGCAACAGCAGTTGCAGCCATTGCTTTTGCACCCCACCCATCATAGTTTAGTAGGATTGAGCTACAGATCTTATTTTTTCTAAGACCACTAAAAAAAAAAGAACTATGGAGAAATAGGAGCTCAGCAATCTGATCTTAAAACATATTTATTTGGAACTAAGCCCTATTGATTTTAGTGAGACTTACTTCCAGTAAGTATGCTTATCCCAATTTCATGCTGAATGTAGCAGGTGAAACTTGTAGAAAATCTCAGTGTGTTGTTTAAACATGAAGTTTGGAAATCATTAAGTCCAGTGCCCTTGGGTAAAAACAGCAGTGTGTAAAATGCCAAACATCTTGAGCTGATAAAAGTTGGCAGAGAGAATGGATTGGATCCTTAGAACTGTGAAAAGAATGGAGTTTATGAAGGAAAGGTTTGCTGCCTCCCCTTCCTTCTGGATCCCCATTAAAAAAACAGCTCCTGCAGGTTGGAGGACCTTTGAAAATGGGTGGACTGGCTGAGCTACACGAAGAATTGACAGGAATCACCATCTCTACAATAATTGGTCCAATGGAGTGAGAGCTCTCACAAAAGGGAGCAGATCTCCAGTTACAGCTCTAAGGGTAAGGGGGTCTCCCTCACTTTCAGGGGTCCCCGCACTTTCAAAGATCCCTTCTGTGAAGTCCATTCCAATCCTGATTCTTAGGATCCAAGCCCATTTTTAGCTCTCCCCCCCCCCCCAAATCTGGTGCTCAGATGATCTGGAACTGTGATTGAGCCTCAAAGCTATTGGCTTGTGCAAGGAGCAAACCTGCTATCAGCTGCTATGATTAGCAGGCAGCCTTTGGATTTGCCGGGGTGGGTATAAATAATAGTAGATCTTTTGCCCTTATAGAGTCAGTAGAGTATTAAAGATACTGCCATCTACACACCATGGAAACTTGCTGGGTGACCTTGGGCCAGTTGCATACTTCCAGCCTAACCTATCTCACAGGGATAATAAAATGGGGTGGGGGAGGAGCTTCATTGCATTGTTTTCCGTGAAAAACATTGGTTGTGCATTTCTTTGAAAATCAAGTAGCTCATTCCATTTGTCCTGTGTCTTCTACATGAGGCAATATTAGACCTGAAATACCTGGTGCAATCCTTGGAGGCTATTTTGGCGTCCCTAGTAGTGATCATTTAAGGCTGTTACAGCAGTGGTCCCCAACCTTTTTATCACCGGGGACCACTCAACGGGGACCACTCAACGCCTTTTACTGAGGCCCGGTGAGGGGGGGGGGTAGTTTACTCCTCTACTCTCAACCACTGCCCTAACGTTCTCTGATCACTATGGTAATGTTTAAACATCCCTTCAAAATAAGATACAGACACGCCACAACAATGAACATAAGGAACATTTTATTTTCATAGAAATTTTAAGAAGAAGAAGAAGAAGAGTTGGTTCTTATATGCCGCTTTTCCCTACCCGAAGGAGGCTCAAAGCGGCTTACAATCGCCTTCCCATTCCTCTCCCCACAACAGACACCCTGTGGGGTGGGTGAGGCTGAGAGAGTCCTGATATCACTGCTCGGTCAGAACAGTTTTATCAGTGCCATGGCGAGCCCAAGGTCACCCAGCTGGCTGCATGTGGGGGAGCACAGAATCGAACCCGGCATGCCAGATTAGAAGTCCGCACTCCTAACCACTACACCAAACTGGCTCTCCTCCTTAACTCATGACAGTTAAACTGACCGTTTAACTCATGACGGGGGGGGGGGGAGAGAAGGCATCCTTCGGGGCCCACCTCCAATTAGTCGAAGGACCACATGTGGTCCGCGGCCCACAGGTTGGGGATCGCTGTCTTACAGGACACCTTCAGGCAGCTCAAATAACTCTCTTCCACTTGCAGACTCTCTTCCTGCTTGTCAGCTCCATAGAGCAGTCCAGAAGGAGGACCCATGACTTCTTCCCTCTTTCCCCATTCTCAGAATGTATTCCAGTTTAAACTTGGGAGGGGGGTATTTAGACTGGTCTTTGTGCATCCTTAAACCTAGTTCTGTTTTTCTTTTGGTGCCCTTGCCAGAAAGGATGCAAAATCCTGACAGCTAATCCCCAGAGTCTTTGACATGTCAGATCGGCATGTTGCTCACTGCTGCCAGTATCTGTTGCCAGAATGTGGACACATCTGATTTTTCTGCATACTGAATTGTCTCACAACATTCAGGAAACTCGCATACCAACCCATTCTTCCCAGAAGCACCACCCTGTCTGGAAATAGTGGGAGTAATGAAACCTAGTACCTTCACGTAAAGAAGATGAAACTTGCTAAAAAGCTGCACATACACAGAACAACATGGAGACACTACTATGTAAACATGTCAAGGGCTACACAGTATAGAAGCTATTATGCAAATAGCTTTCCCTACCTGAGAAATTTTAATAAAACTTAAAACATGCCATGAAAATAAGCAAAAGAAAAAACATTTATATTGAAATGTCTCATTTTTGCTATGTTCTTATGCATATTTACTTCACAGTAAGTGCAACTGTAGTATTTCTGTTATTCCGGATTCTCAGCCTGCTTGTGGTTCCCCCCCCCCCAAAAGCAAATATTCATGGGATTCAAATTCAAATTGCCCAGGTTGCCACTCTTACAGTGATGAAAGTAACTGCCATTCTCAAACACATGTTTATGAAGTCATTTTCACCCATCTCCAGGCAGTTCCAAGGCTAGTTCACTCCACTGTGTCTATTTGTGACTTTTAGAACTGATTTCCAAATTTCTGAACACCTAAGTGAGGCCAACACCTGGTAGACATGCACTGAGTCTGGAAGTGACAAACAGAAACATAGTGGAATATATTATGCTATGGGAAGAGGTCTGATAAGTATGGCTAATATAAAACTTTGTGCTGAATTTTATTGGCTGAGTAGAGAGAATGCTGGTCACTACATGCAGATAGAATGCAAGCTGTATTACAGGCCCTTTTGCCTGAGGTATCAATAATGAATTCACAGAAGGCTAATTTGATTGCAACCATTACCTTATTTAAGGGTCTTTTGAAAAATGAAATTACCAACAAACTAATAATAATTTCTATGAGGATTTGGCTCCTGAAAGATCTTACATAATGAGTTCTGTGGCCCATAAAAAATTGCTTATTTTTTTACACATTTTAAAGTTGCCAGTAACAAATGAGTTCTTCTCCTGTGATCTGGTCCATTGACACCAGCAAACCCCCCTGACTAACTGCAAAATTGCTTCCTGGTTGGTTTTGGCTCACGTCTCCTTTCTAGCTTAATCTTAGCACAAATGACTCTGTTCGGTAATTATTGGGAAGGAATGAGAAAGAGAAGTTTGAACCTAACAATTAAAATGGCGAATACATTTATTTAAAGTCAAATTCAAATCACAGTCCTTCCTCCAAAGGAATATCTCTGGCCTCTAATCTACAGATCCCCTAGTCCTGTTAAGATTTGATACTTGTTTTCAGATGGCCACAACTGATGTCTGGTATGTCCTTGCTTTATCATGAAGCAATGAAAATCAATTTAGACACTAGATTACAGGGTGCTGTTTTCTTATTTCTTGTCCTTCTTAGCCATGCATAAGGTAATACAACAGTGTGGCAAATTTTATAGGTATGCTGCAGGTGCATCTACGTAGAGTCAGCATTTGGCCCATGGGCAATCCAAGACTGATTTCTGTCTTCTGTACCATCTGCCTCATCTCCATATTGCATCTACCGCTATTTCTTCTTATGCCTCCATTTCTCCCCTCCCCTCACCACCAGCATGGCAGTACTAGCAGATTCTTATTTTTTAAGGTTAGGCAACCCAGAACAGTCTCTAAGACCTTGCTCAGCAAAGAACTCTGATATTTGTTATGACTTGTGCACGCTGAGACATTGCTTATCTATTTTGGGCTTTTAAACTCTCTTTATTTTTAAACTTTTCCAAGTTCACCGAAATATCCTTTGTATCTTGTCTGTGCAGTAGGGGGAGGGGGTATCTGCAACCTGAGATAAGTTTAGACATATAAGTAGTTTCATTACAGGGAAGGTGTTTTAACATTTTTTCTGGTGTTCTATTCTGAAGGATAAAATAATATCATGCTTTATGACATTTCTATTACCCAGTCT
The DNA here is from genome assembly GCF_049243985.1 of Paroedura picta. Classification (NCBI taxonomy): domain Eukaryota; kingdom Metazoa; phylum Chordata; class Lepidosauria; order Squamata; family Gekkonidae; genus Paroedura; species Paroedura picta. The sequence continues at coordinate 80,058,537 of NC_135374.1, read as the reverse complement.
TGGAATACATCATGCTATCACTCAAAATTATAGATTCACAGAAATATTTCTGCAGTTGCTTCATAGCATAGCTAAGGCTAGAATGGAACAGTAACAGTATTTTACAAGTTTAAGTGAATCTTGTTGAGGACAGAAAAGTGGGATATCAAATAATAAATAGATAAAAATCTGGAGAAAAAGCAAAGGGCTTTTATTCATTTTACACTGCAGGCATACAGAGCTTATGGCGTTGGTTGTGTTGCAAAGGTCACAGTTACCCAAGATCATCAGTCTTGCTTTGAATTCCTTTTAAGTAATAGCTTGGCTGTTCAAACACAAAAGACTGGCTGTTCAATGCCAGTAAAATTGGATTCCCACATAAAATGTTGCCTCCCAAAGAGAAGTAACACCCAGACCTAAAGCACATTTGCATGGAAATAAGTCCTATTGATTTCCACTGAACACATTCTTGTGTGATGTGTTTAGGATCAGATTGTGAGAAATGGTGAAAACTACTTCTACCCAAATCCTATACACCTTTCCTTAAGAACAGATCTCTTTGATTCTAATGGAAATCACTTACAGAGCAGGACATGTATTTTAAATGTCCAAAAGTGGCTCAGTCTTGTAAAAGGAGCAGTACTAATAACAGTGTAATCCTGTGTAGTTACTCTACTATTCTGTTTATTTTGATTGGCTTAGACTGCAATAAATTTATATCAGGTTTTATTGTTAAAAACAGATACTAGAGTACCTTGGCAGAGTATAATTTATCTGTGACATTTTTTATAATTATAGTTATAAACCACTTTTTTCTCACATAGTAGATTCAAAGTAGACAAAATTATGCATTAATACATGCACATGTACATAATAATTACAACTGTAACACAGAAGTCCTGTGCCATCATAAACAGCAGACCAGAACATGTAATATGTGAAGTGGCTTGAAGTGGTAATGGGATTTTTGTGAAGTAGTTGTGAGAAAACATGCTGGCTAAGACCCATTATGCACGGCAGCAGCCATGCTGGACTGCTGCCAGGCGCCCCTCATAATCATGGGAGAGGAATCCCCTGGAGTATGTGGGCTGCCCCAGCGTAGTGCGGGTGTACGCACATGCACGCGCGCACAACACCGGTGCTGGAAAGCCTGACTCACTGCCTGGAGGCAGCATCAACAAGAAGGTGAGTGGGGGGAATGGGGCCCCCACCACACAATGGCGGGGAGTGGCATGCTGCTGGGGGTGGGGGGACTCCCTGATCAGCTCCGCGGCTCCATGTAGGCAACAGTAGCGTGCAGTGTCCATCCAGGGATACCGTAGGTTGAAGGAAGGGCCAGGCCAAAAGGCCCAGCTCTTCCACTTATGCACAGGACTGGCCCGACCCAGCCCCCGCTGGCACCCGCGGTATCCCAGGGAATGCAGAAGATTCCACGTTCCCTTGTCGCAGGTGTTCTGGGGCACTGCACCAAACCACGGCTGGGATGGTGGCAGCATGGTGCATAATTGGGGCTGCCCTGCTGCTGCCATCCTGGATTTCCAGCTCCTTGCATAATGGGTCTAACAAGTGTAGAACAAAAGTATGTATCAGGCAACTGGAGTTGGGAATACCTTCTTAGCAATACGAACTGTGAGAAACATATTTCCATAATAATGTGTACTCTACAATCATTTAACAAGTAGTAATTTATCATTCTGCATTTGAGTCTTGGTAAGCTAGTCCATCTCTGAAATCCTGGCATGAAATTAAGAAACTTTATTGAAGTCTCTTCACCCAGTCAGAAAAATTAGAGACATAGTCAAATTATCCTTTACCATTTGGCAGGAGAATATTAGCGGTAACCAGCTTACCAAGTAAATATTTATGGAATGCCTAGGGGGAAAAATAGCAACCTAACAAAAAGCAAAAACAAACAGTACCTACCCACAGATTTATACTCTAAATAAAAACTCAGTATACAAAGAAAGCTTCCATTTTACTTAAGCTTCAAAGGAGCAGGAAATTAAATAAAAAGCAAAAGTTGCTCTCTCTCTCTCTCTCTCTCTCTCTCTCTCTCTCTCTCTCTCTCTCTCTCTCTCTCTCTCTCTCTCTATCTATCTATCTATCTATCTATCTATCTATCTTGCTATTTATTCATTCGTTCAAATTAGTTCACTGTTCTCAGCCAGAGCTGGCTCACTGTGACTTACAATTCAAAAAGGGATACAATATACATTAAAAATATATAACTAACCCCGATTTAATAACATCAATTAAAAATATTGACCACAATGATGACCAACAGATTCACTCCATGTCCCCTTCCTCCCAATGATGGCTCCCGAACATGAAGCCACCTCCCCCATCAGATCCTATGTATCAGGCAGGTGAGAGTTGTGATATTGAAATGTTATATCATTTGTGAGAGGGGAAAGAGAGGGATCCAGGTTCTTCCAGTCCTAGCCTCAACCAAATGCCTTGTGGAAGAGCTCCATTTTACAGGCCATGTGGAACTGTGACAGCTCTTTCAGGGCCCTTAGCTCATCTGGGAGCTCATTCCACTAGGCCGGGGTAAGACCAAAAAGGCCCAGGCCCTCGTGAAAGCCAAGTACACTTCATGTGGGCTAGGAACCACCAGCCTATTAGTACCCACTGAGCGAACAGCCCTGGGTGGGGGGAGATAGGCAGTCCCTCAGATATGCAGGGCGCAGACCACAAAGGGGCTCAAAGGTCAGTACCAAAAGCTTGAACTTGATCCAAAACACCACTAGTAACCAATGCAGCAGCATCAGAACTGGCTGAATGTGGGCCCTCCAACATGTTCTGGTGAGGATCCTGGCAGCCACATTCTGTATTAGCTGTAACTTCCAGGTCAAGTCCAAGGGAAGGCCCACTTAGAGTGAGGTACAGAAATCCAGTCTGGAGGTGACCATTGCATGGATTACTGTAGCCAGGTGTTCTGGAGCCAGATAGAGCAGCTGTCCCCAACCCCCGGTCCGTGGAGTGGTACCGGTCCGCAGCTCCTCCTCGTCCTCCTTCCCAGATGCTGCCTTGGGGGCTGCCCTGCCACTCTGCCACCAGCTCACCTTTGGTGCTCTCTGGTGGCTGCCATGGCTGGGGCTTCCCGTCAGCGTGGCCCTACACAGCTACTGCTGGCAGCACCCCCCAGTGGGTGGCGGGAAGTCAGGGGCACCAGCGGGAAAGCAAACAGAGCAGGGGCTCAGGCAGCAGTGACGTCCCTCGGCAAAAGACTACCCCGGGCCTCAGTAAAATTTTCAAGCATTGACCGGTCCCCGGTGATAAAAAGGTTGGGGACCACTGAGATGGAGCACTAGTAGCTTTGCCTGGTGCAGATGGAAAAATGCTGGTTGGGCTACTCTGGTGACCTGTGCATCCATTGACAAGGAGGCATCAAAAATCACCCCCAGATTCCTGGCCAAGGGTGAGATCTCCTGGCCAAGAATGCGATCTCTGTCCAGACTGGGGAGATGCTCTTCCTGATCTGACCCTTTACGACCCAGCCACAGGACCTCTGTCTGAGCCAAACCATCACTGTTTCCAAACATCAGGCAAATGCTTCAGGGGGGGGGGAGTCAGGCTGGCCATCCATCAGGAGAGAGCTTGGTGTCATCAACATACTGATAACAACCCAGCCCATAACTCTAGATCAGTTGGGTCAGAGGCCACATGATGTTAAACAATGTGGGGGAGAGAATTGCACCCTGTGTTGTTCTGCAAAGGTGTTGGTAAGGGCGTGAGAAATTCTCCCCCCAACGCCACCCTCTGTGTCCAGTTCTGGAGAAAAGAGGCCAGCCATTTAAGGGCTGTCCCATGAATCCCAGTTCTGGCAAGGTGGTAGACTAACAACTTGTGGTTGATCATCATGTTATGTTATTGTTTTCTATCAGCTTAGCACTCCTGTTTCTAAAAGGAGCAGCTTCCATTTAGTTTTAATTATGCTTTGTCAGTTCAGATATTATGCCAAAACCATAGTATGTCATGGTGTTTGAATGTGATTTCAAAGGTTACCTGGAGATCTGGAATCCGTCCTTTTAGAAATGAAGCCATGCATTACCAGCAAGCAGGTTTAGGATTATAGCTCTCTTTACAATCACTCAGTAAATAAGGCATGCAGAGAAGCACCCTGTTCAACACAAAGACACATTTAAAGGTATCAGTGTATACTTACATTGCAGGGAAGGGGATTAAAGGATTTGAGTCAAAGAACACAGGTCTGAAAGTAAGGCAAATGTACAGTTTGCACATTTTTTGCAGTCCTAAGCAGACAGGTTGTTTGAATTTCTCACAGAGGTGTATTGGATCTTTTGAATTAACAAGTGATAATATTAATGATTCATTAACTATCCTTTTGGATTAAGTGTTTAGACACTTATTTTTGAGTTAAAGCGGATGGTTTACCAAAAAAAAAAAATTCTCTTTCTTGTCAGCCATCTGTTTTAACTGGATAGTGTTTTTAATAGTATTGTGATAAGACATTCCAATTATGTTCTTATTTATACATACTTCTAAGATTGAGAGTGTTTATTTTGGGACAGTATGCCAATAAAATAATAGCCAGGCCAAAGTTAAAAGTGAGAAGAGTGTCCTGATGCCATTCAAAGTATGAGACCAATCTCTAGCACTAGAAACTACTTCTCTATTTGCTTCTGAATGAGTAAAACTGAGTTTTTCTGAGAAAACCAGCTTTACAAAAGTTTGTTTTTCTACAGAAAACAGTGCCACACACTGGCAATACAGAGAAATTAACTGTTTCTACAATCTATATTATTCAAAAGGAACTCTAATTGAAGTTTGAAAACGTAACTGCAAATGTGCCTAAGGCAATATTATCTTTACAGGGAATCAGTAAATCCATACAGTTTATGCCAGAAATCAAATGCTCTTATAATTAAAATTTTGTGTAGTTTAATGCTAGACCAAAACTTTCAAGGGACAGATTGATCCTAAGCAGAAACATACCACTTAGAATTTGGTGGTGCTTATTCCTTGGGGAAAATATTGATGCAATCAGCATAATCTATTAGCTGAACCTGACAAAAAGGTTATTTGTAATAAAAGGGCAAATTTTAGAGTCATCATGGATACAATGTCTTCTCTGCAACCTTAATAATTATGTAGGAGAGTAAATCTGCAAAGGGGCTGCTTTTGTCATGTGCTGTGTCTACTAAAATTACTTCTTTGTACAAAGTGATTAAAGATATAAGTTTTATCTTTGGACATCCTAACAGAGGTGCAGGAAACATACCCTGAACAGTAGAAATGCTAGGAAGCACTTTTCTCCCCCCTCCTCCCCCCACTTTATATCCCCTTTTTACTGCTTTCTTCTTTATTGAATGAAATATATGGTCAAACTACTCAGTATGATGGTACATTTGAACAACTGAGAAAAATATGCATATTCAATCAATACATTCTTGAGACTAAAAGACAGCAATGGCTTAGCTGCTCAGATGGACAGGTGGCAGCTTTTGAGGAATGTATTTAAAATAAACAGTGTTCTTAGTGGATTAAATATCATTTATTTTTAATACTACATCATCCCAAATCCACAGAACATCCCAAGGACAAAAGAGGGAAGTTAATTGCTGCATGCTCAATCCGCATACAGCTCACGGCTTGTGCAAGCAGAGTCTGTGGAGAAGTTCATCCCTCAGCACTGAGACTGCCAGTGCAGGAAACCTCTTCAAACACAGCCTCTAGAACACCCATTGTGCTGCTCTAAAGACTCTCTAGTGCTGTGGGATTCTCTCTGAAGAGGAACTGTAGAAGAACAACTGAGTACCAGCGGCTTTATTCCATCATGTTCGGGAATTACTGCCTTTTCTCCAAGTTGCACTCGGTTACAGTGGAGGGCCGGCTTCTCCTAACAGCCCTAAAGCTCTGTTTTATCTATAATGTTTCACTTTTTCCTGTTGCCTACGTGCCCAATCATATTTTATGGCTATGAAGAGGCAGGATATAAATTTACCGAGGCCTAGGAATCCAACAAGATCTGAGCTGGGCTGCAAATTCATTTCTATTTGGTCTGTATATGTCATTTCAGAAATAAAATAGTTTTTGTTTTGTTTTATGGTTGCATACTTAAGCTATGTCTGAGGCTGGCAAGGGGCAGATTACAGGTGTACACTGTGCCCAGAGAAACGAAGCCTAGATTTTGCTTAGTGCAGAACTAACCTTTATGTTGGCAAATATTGTTCAGTTGCTACCAGTTAATGACATTTCAGGGAGAGAGGCATTTGCAAGGAAGAAATGGTAGCATGTGGGAGTGCTTAACCCTTCCTTTCCTTCTATTGTCCCTCCCCCAGACAGAGAAGGAATATTTGCTTAGAAGAGTTGCAGCCAATTTTTCTGTCAATTCCCCACCCAAAGCCTCGTTCCTATTACAGCACAACACAGATTTGCTGCATAACTTTAATTTACATGTATGGATGTATACAATTGCTCCTGTCCCCTTGCATAGTGGCCTTTCCCTCTTGAATTTTATATTACTTTCATTTTTGTCATACGTTACAAGTGTTCTAGGAGCCTATCAACTGCATAAAGATCCTTCTAATATGCTTGATAATCATGTTGTGTGAACAGAAGCAATGCCTGTGTTTACTATGAGTATAAAGTTTCCCCTGGCTGCAAGTAACCATTACCATTTACATGTTTACGTATTACTAGCTGCAAAGCCCGTTCATAAGAACGGGCATTGAAAGGGACCCCCCCCCCCTAGCCCCTGCAGCCATGGTGCTCACAGCCGGATCAAGCGACAGGGCGGGGGTGCAGTGGCCGCTAGTGGGGAGAGCATCAGAAAGGCAGAGAGTTCTGGCGGCACGTCGGGGTCGACATAGGAGCAGAGAGCGCAGGACGGAGGTGGGTAGGCAGCAAAGAGTGCAGGGGGAGGGGTGGGGGATGGTACGGGACCTTCAGGACGTGGCATGGTCATGTGCAAGAATGAGGACAGCGGGGGCTGGGGTGCAGCAAGGCACAGCATACTGGTGGCGCAAGGAGCCATTTCAAACACTGCCAGCCCTGGAGAGCTCCATGCTACTGTAATAGCAGAGTGCAGCACCGGAAGCAGGGTGGCTTGCAGCCCAGGCGGTTGTGGTGTGGGGGGACCATATGCAGGCATGGCAGACCTTGGGGAAGGAAGGACCTGGACCCCCAGGTGGCTGGATGCGGCAGTATAGGTACCTGAGGCCACATCTCTGGCACTTTGTTTCCTGTGTCAGTGAGGGCTCCTTGCTGGCAGCACAGCCACAGATGTCCTGCCGCCACCAGAGACGCTCCCTGGGGGCTGCAGCTTTGTCAGTGGTGGACATCTTGTGGCTGCATGGCATTCTCTGAGGCATCTCTATCGCAGCAGTGTGGGTGCCTGACTGCAGTATATTGGCCATGTTGGCCGGCATGGTGCTTGTCCCGTGGCTGAGTTCCTCACGGCCCATAGTGGCTGATGGCGGCTGCCCACCAGGGTCATGCTGTTCCATCGGTGGATTGGCTGGTTGGTGCAGCATCGCCCTGCATAGCATCCTTGTGGTGAGGGCCGCTGCTGCCACCTCCTCTGTCTCAAAGTAGGCTCCGGGTCTGGGGAGGGCTGGCCAAACAGGTCTGGTGGCGTTCTGTGGGGCCGCAGAGTCCTAGCGTTGCGTCCGCCATCTTCCTGCTTGCTCTCACAGCTGCCAGTGGTCTGTCGAAGGCTGGCCAAGTAGGGGTGGGACAGTCAGGGTGATCACCCTGATTGGCCCTATTCCATCTTGGACTCCCCAGACCCACTCTTCCCCCCAGGCTGTTAAGAGGAACCATGGATAAGGATTACCCTGAGGACTATAGCCAATTGTCATTTGGCTGTCTCAGGGAGTTACTCGGGATGTTACTTCATCACAAGAATACATTATAATGTCATTTAATAATACATAATCATGTCATTTAATCATTTTAATTCCACCTTTTCCCCCAAGTAGGGACCCAATATGTCTCAGAGCCAAAAACAAAACACAATAAGGCAAAGCAAAGGAACAAACAAATGTCATCAACATAGACAGTATTTTAAAGACTAAGCATCTTCCCAACTAGTTAGTTATTAAAATATATATTTCTAATTTAATAAGTTGCCTGGAAATACTGTATCTGAAAGATCTAGGAAATGTATCTATACCCACAAAAATACCAACTTTGGGTATTCATAGCCAGACCAGAAATCATGTCGATAGGGGTGAAGTTTCTTTGAAATCAGGACTGAATTATTTTTGTTTCTGTTTTGCAATGATGAACTGGCAAAGAAACAGTACAAAGATGTTCACCAAAGCATGTGCATATATTTTCCAGTGTCTTGCCTGTTGTGAAGTGGAGAGGCTGTCTGAGTGACTATAGTTCTGTGTGCACACCTGTCTGCAACCAAAACACAGCTGCTGGATCTAATTTAGTCTTGCTTTGCAAGTGCCCAATTAATGTGTAGGTTTTTTCAGTATAAACGCCGCCATGAAAATGACACCTTCTCAAAAAGTGCTTTGTTCCCCATGTAGCTGCTTTCTTTGGCATAGATTCTGATATCTCTAGACAGGTTGAAACTACCTCATACAAATACCACAGTAACGTAGATTACTTAGAAAAAAAATAGGTGTTCAGTTCAGATGTGAACAAGAGAAAGAATTCAGGCTAGACTGCTGATAGAGTATTGACAGTACTATTGTCTACTAATTTTACTCTTAAGTAATCCTACTGACTTCTAGAATTGCAGTGTATTTACTGCCAGAAACAAATGAGATTTCTGTAACTTTAGGTCACTATGATTAATACATCTAAAATGGCAGCTCGGATGGCGATATACCTTTGGAAGGATTCATTATTTTCTAATCATTTGACACACCACAGACATGTCTGGCCCATGACAAAGCATCAGAGTGGTTAAGCACCTTATCAAAATCCTGAGTTTACTTCATTACATCAGTTTGTACAGCATGCTGGCTTTCAGAATCTATACCATCACAGGAATTAGCAAGAGTTACTGTGGGCAAGGACTATTCTTTCATATATGAATATGAAGACTTTCATATTTTAGATCTGCACAGGAAACTACAACTGGTGAAATGCAGAACTTTAAATGACTTGTGCTCCCTTGGTTTTCATGTTTACATCAAACTTCATTATCTGTTCTATTAAAGAAAACCATGAATTTCCAGTACATGAAGAATGTGGGCATCCTATGGTAGATATGTACATTTCACTTAATTATCTTGAGTTAGGGTTCTCTTATGAGGCATTTGATATTGTGCTGTTTTTCATGATAGCCATGCTTACCTTTTGCTATGCATGCGCTATAGAAAAAATATCATGCAACACCATGCTTTACTGATTCTCTCTTTCTTTAAAAGAAATTCAGCCTAAATGGATTTACAATTTATTTATTGATTTGGATTGGATATTTACAACCCACTTTTCTCTTCTGGAGGGACCTTTGAATTTGTTTTTCTCAATCCAGTTTCTCCAACTTGCCCTGAACTGATTTTATTCTGGAGGGGAAAACTTGATTACCTAGAAGTTTGCCTCAGAGACTCAAACAGATTGAAAGTGTGGATTTTCAGAGGAAAATGACCAAAGGGAAAAAGATTTTAAAATTATGCATTCTCTCCTCTCCACCTTGCTCTTCCTTTAAATCACTGCAGCAACTGCTGAATTTTGTAATAAAAAGAATAAACAGTTATCTTGTTCCTGAGTCCTTGTGGTATAGACCGGCTGTTGGTATGGTCAAAACAAGACAGTCATGGCTCATGCATGCAGTGAACACCACAGGTACATGTGCCTCTTGTATATTGTGCATATTCAGCAGACTTAGAATATGATACCATCATTAAAAGTTAAGGTTGATTTGAAAGATAAACAAATAGCTTGTGGTTTGATATTTACTACTCTCTTCTAAAAAGTAGGCTTCTTGTTCTACAAAAGAGCTATTCACAAACACAAGTTAATCATTTCACGTTCTGGGTTTTGCTGGATTTTGTAGCTCTTAATACATGACTGATATGGGTATAACCTTGAAGAAAGGCCCTTTATGCTTAACTGGATTTTGCACCTGGTATACCTAGGGATATACCAGCTCCCCCACTGAACTGTTGTTCCCAGCTCCCACTCCTGGAACCCCTGAAAACTTACCAGCCAAGTTTACCTGGGAGTTCTTAAACTGGAATATTCATGCAATAAACTAAACATTTTTAATATTATTAAATTACTAAAATATAACATTATTCAGTAGTGTCATCAAGCTAATAACAATAAAATAAGAAAGCTTACAAAAAAAACTTATATCCAGAATTAAACTTTGTTAGCCAAGGTGCCACTGCACTCAAACTTTATTCTTCTTCATACCTGAAGACATGGAATCACTGATTGGTTCAAAATTGAGAAAGGAGTTTGGCAAGGCTGTATACTGTCGCCTTGCCTACTTAACTTGTATGCAGAGCACATCATGAGAAAGGCGGGGTTAGATGAGTCACAAATTGGCATCAAGATTACAGGGAGAAATATCAACAGCCTCAGATATGCAGATGATACCACTCTAATGGCAGAAAGTGAACTAAAGAGCCTGTTGATGCGGGTGAAGGAGGAGAGTGCAAAAGTTGGCTTGAAACTGAATATCAAGAAAATAAAGATCATGGCATCCGATCCTATCAGTTCCTGGCAAATAGATGGTGAAGAAATGGAGGTAGTGACAGATTTTATTTTCCTGGGCTCCAAGATCACTGCAGATGGGGACTGCAGCAAAGAAATTAAAGACACTTGCTCCTGGGGAGGAAAGCTATGACAAATCTAGACAGCATCCTAAAAAGCAGAGACATCACCCTGCCAACAAAAGTGTGTTTAGTCAAGGCTATGGTATTCCCAGTTGTAATGTATGGCTGTGAAAGTTGGACCATAAGGAAGGCCGTCAAAGAATTGAGGCTTTTGAACTCTGGTGCTGGAGAAGACTCTTCTGAGTCTCTTGGACTGCAAGGCGAACAAACCGGTCAGTCCTAGAGGAGATCAGCTCTGCCTGCTCCTTAGAAGGCCAGATCCTGAAGATGAAACTGAAATACTTTGGCCACCTCATGAGAAGGAAGGACTCCCTGGAGAAGAGCCTAATGCTGGGAGCGATTGAGGGCAAAAGAAGAAGGGGACGACAGAGAATGAGGTGGCTGGAAGGAGTCCCTGAAGCAGTCGGTGCAAACTTAAATGGACTTCAAGAAATGGTAGAGGACAGGAAGGCCTCGAGGATCATTGTCCATGGGGTCGCGATGGGTCGGACATGACTTTGCACCTAACAACAACAACAACAAGCCAAGGTGCCACTGCACTCAAACTTTATTCTTCTTCATACCTGAAGGCATGATATTTTACTTGCAGAAGGAAAGCATTCTAATAGGGATGGGAAAGAACCAGGAAAATGTGGTTCAGTTCATAATTCACAAGCCATGAACTGTCAAACTTTTAGTTGCCAAACAAACCAGTTTAGTTCATGAGGTTCATGAAATGGTAGAACCTCTCCCTGGACACTAAACTTGCAGGGAATCTTTGGCTGACACTCCTCTACCTGTCCCCCAAGTTTGGGGAGGATTGAATTTATGTGGTCTGAGTAATGGCTCCCCCAAAGAAGGTTCCCTCCAGGAAAGTGTTATCTTGGAAAATTACAGGTGGTCATTTTGACAGACACAGGTTCATGAAAATACAGAATGGATCCTGTGCAAGTTAGAGGCACCAATCTCAAGAGACCTCCCGTTGATGGTCTTCTTCATGCCCTCCAAAGTGTATACAAAATGGACTTAGGGAGTCCAGGTTATGGCTCTCCAAAGAAAATGCCCCCAGGAAAGTGCTTTTGGAGGGAATGTCAAGTTCAAGTTATACATATCCAACATACAGGGAACCTTTTGGTGTTTCCAAGGCTAGAGAATTCCAACTCCCTGTTAAAGTTGCTTTGAAGATAGGTAAACATTATGTTTGAGCAGAGACAGTCTGTGTAAAAATATAACCATTTACAAACCAACACCAATCTCCATGAAGTTTGTGGAAAGTTTGTGAACCATAAAATGACCAAAATTCATCACGGACTTTAGTTCATGAGCCAGTTCATGCCCATCCCTACATTCTGTCTATTGCAACCAGTCATAGCTGAGCATAAGCATTGCATAATTTAGGGATAACTCTTACTCATTTATATGTTACTAATTTAAATGTTTTAATGTTTTATATTCACTATCTTATGGGCACTGACTTGGTGGAAAAATCACCAGATATTAACAACAATCAATCAATCAATACACCAAAAAGATACACTATTGTAGCAAGACCTGCCCAAAACAGTCCAGCTGAACTGGCTTGATATCATATATCCCTGCCTGTACACTATGAGAGACTCTTACCTTCATTGCAGTTCTGAAGATAGAAAGAAAGGAGATGAGATGGAAGTCTTCAGACATATTCCATTGACTTCAGGGGAATATTTTCATTTAGTTTTTAAATATATATTGCTTTTGTAAAGGAAAAATAGGCAAATTCAAGTATAAGCTCTTTGATAACTGTATAGCTGTTACATAAGGACCAGATGGAATGTCCTCTACAGAAGACATAGAGGAAGGATAGATATCAAACAGCGGCCAATCCCAAACTGGCCCATGTACAGGGCTTCACTGTCTCACTTCTCTCTTCGATGCATCCATATGGAAACACTATGCCATCATAGGAGGTAGAAGCCCCAAGGAATCATAAGATTACTACTATAAGCCCCTGTCCTTCATCCCAGTGTTTGCCCTATGTTTCCTTGATTCAGGGTTACTAAGAAATTGTCACATCTCACCCAAATAAACTCAAGGATAGGATTGTTTTGAAAATCCGGCACTCATAAACAAATACAAAAAGTCAGCATGCTACCAAATGCAAAACAAATCACAGAACAATTTTCATGAGACAAATTAATTTCATACCAATACCTTCTTATACAAACACAGTAAAGCTACATTTTGGTAAAAGTACTGTCCAGTCCTTAACTGAACCAGTACCAGATAGATGAAAATAAATAGTATAGCAAAATAAAAGTTATTTGAGAACTATGGCCTCAGCTTTCTAAATCAGCATATCAACACACCACAGAATGTTCTTAACTACACAGATGTCAGCTATGTATTCCTATATAATAATGCAACATGAACCATAAAAATGAACTTAAAAGCTACACTTTAAAAAAATCCAACCTACCTTCCTTATGTTTTCATTAATGTTTATATGAATCTGTTTTAGTAAAAAGCTGACAATATTCAAAACAGGAAGCTTGTTTTCACTATAACGACATATTTTTAGCTTGCATTTGTAACATCCGTCAGGCATCTCAAATCCAGGGTAGGCCATCTGGTCCAACAAAATAAGAATTAGACAGTTCTGTTCACCTGTTACTAATATTTTTTTTTTAACTAGGAACCTCAAATTAATTTCACTCAGTCAGTCTCAGGGTTTCGTTTTTCCTAGTCTAGCAGGGAGCATCTTTGCACCACACCATGGTAAACATAGAGGCTAAACTACCATAATGCATTCTACATAGGTCTCCCCCTCAAAGTCAGCTTGGAGACTTCAGTTGGTGCAGAATGCCACAGCTAGGCTACTATCAGAAATAAGGTGGAGCTTACATATTACTCCCATCTGGCGGTCAGTTAAAAGGCTGCCCAAAAGCTACTGGGCAGTCACCATATGTCCAGATTCCAAAGACACCCATGGGCTCAAAAAAGGTTGGAAGCCATGTTGTAAGTAGGATCCTGGTGTTGTGGCTACCAGCTATGATTTCCTTTCACCACGGACCTAATAGAATTAAGCAAATAGATGCATGGTAAGAATAAAGAATCTTTTACCAAAGAATCGTATCCTACTCATTCCTGTCAAATCATTTATACTGCAGTCAGTAGCTCTGTTCACGTTACAGTGCAGGCATTTACATTATGTGGGTAAATCTATTATTAGTAAGTATAAATCTATTAATAAGAAAGAGTAAACTCAAGTTCACCCGGGAAAATTTGTCATTTCAATTACAAGTAAAGCTGTATGTGTGTTGAATATAACATGAAAGTTACTTGATGTAAAGAGATAAGTTACAAACTATCTCTTTTTAATTGAAACTAAGGACTGTGGGGCATTTCAATCACATATTTGAGAACAGGTAAACTGCTCTGAGCTGCGAGGGGAGGGCGGTATATAAATATAATAACAACTATTCAACACATGCATAAAACAAAATCAAGCATACATTGTACACAGATTGTACATGTGTTTGCTTTAACTTGTAAACAGGACTAGTGTTGGTATAGATTTGCTGCCTGATTACTGTGAATATTTTGGCCCAAAGGGAATGGAGTAATGGCCTATGACAAAGAAATGTTTTTCAAAGGAAAGGACTAGTTTTTAGAAGATGCTGCATGGCCAGGGGAGAGTTTGCCTTCTACAGCTACAGTGAATCACTGTTGAATGGGAAGGGGGAAGATTGGAGTGATGGGGAGAAAAACAGGATAATCTGGTAGGAGAGGGACTAGAAGGTATCCTGATTTGGCAGGAAGTCCAGCAGGGACTTTAGGTGTTTGATAGGGATGTAGGATTTGGGTTTGGGATGGCAACCTACAGATGAGGCCTGTAATTCTCTGGGAATTACAGCTGATGACCTTTTCTCCTAATCAAAATGTAAGTTTATTAAACTGCTATCACTATGTCAAAAATTCAATTAGATTACTGTGTTAGTGATGTGCATATTTATTTACATTTAATTTATTAATCAAGCAAATGATAAAAGCATATGATCAACCACTTAAAATTCTTTAACCAGTCAACAACCATTTTGCAAAATGTCCTGGGATGTATTATTCATGTTTTCTATTCTGGGAAACATAAGGTGGGTGGAAAGGAAAGCTGTTTATGCTGTTATACTTGATGCTGTTATCATCAGTGCTGTTATCGTCAAAGTGAGAACTGACATAAGAAATGGGGTAACAAAATGAATTCTTTGTATTCTAATTTATCAGCTTCAAGATAGTTTCACAAATAGCAGTTAAAGAACAAATTATGATTATTCCAATTCATCATTGTACCACCACCACCACCCACCTTATTTTAGCAGTCGGTAAGCAAAAAGATGTCATATTTGGTAGCCAGCCTCTTCAAGTATTGGGTTCCTTTAATAGGAAAATCAATGTCATAAAAATTCTTAGCCTATGGGGAGAGGTGACCTTCTATAAACATGTAAATGTCAAATTCTGGCAAGAGTGTATTGGGGGAAAAAAGAAATCCCCAAAGGAGGAAAGAGAACATTATTTCATCTATTTTGACACTGGCAGCCTTTTTAAACTCAAAACTAAAGGTGACATTGAAGTAGTAGTTCTAGTTACCATATGTCAGCCATGTCTCACTTTTGTTTTCTTCAAAAGATTTTTGTCTTCTTCAGGTTATTCACAGAGGAATCCACACAAAATGTCAGAGCAGAAAGATAATGGGTATCCATACCACTCTGTCATGCTCAGAGTAAGCCTACTTGCAGTTCCTGCTGCACTCTTAAGTAAAACGAGACGATATGCAGCCGAATCAAATTCATGTTTATTCATATCTGGTTTCACTGGGTTTGCTCCCAAATATATGCCAACATGAAATCACAATAGCCACCAAAACCACTGATGCATAGCTTCAACTAGTGCAAGCAAAAAATATTTGCCTTATTCTGATTTTAAGTCATTCTGTAGCTACAGCAAATACAATACACTTCTATGTATTGCTGCTAGTATGAGGGCCATCCATAAAACCCAGACTGTGGCTGCTGTTCACATTATTATACATCCATGACCAACAGGACTGGATTATTGATGGTATGATATCATTATAACATAGAAACATCATGAGCACTCTGGAAATGATCTAGGGAATTTTCCTCCCAAGCACATATAAGTTTTTTGGAGCACATGTGTACCAGAGTGTTGATGTTAAGCAGGAAAGTCTATGTACCATTAATTGGGATTTGGTGAGCCTAACTCTGGTCCACATGGAGAAAGGGAACGGTCATTATCCCTTTCCAGTGATACTCTATCATGATGCTACTACAGAGGAATTACTAACCATGATGAACAGCTCTTTAGGAAGTTCCGCAGGGCCGACAAAAGGGAGCTCCTCCACCAGGCATTTGTTTGAGGTTCACCAAAACATCTACTGGGCCCCTGAACCTCCCTCCGTCGAACCCATATGACTGACCAACCATGGGTCTGTTAGATTGTTTACTCTGTTAGAATGTTGTGTTCTCTGTTTATTGTTATTATTATTGTTGCCTTTCATTTGTTAGAATCACTGAGTTTGATGTATTGTTCTTGTTTACATTTCATGTGAACTGCCCTGAGCCTTAGGGGAAGTAGTAAAGGAAGGAAGGAAGGAAGGAAGGAAGGAAGGAAGGAAGGAAGGAAGGAAGGAAGGAAGGAAGGAAGGAAGGAAGGAAGGAAGGAAGGAAGGAAGACTGTTAAATTGTATTTTAATATCATTTATATGCTATTTTCCCCCAGTGGAACAACATGTAAATTCATGTGATTATCTTCACTTGAACCATGACAAATCTAAAAACAATGATTTGAATGAGATACTGCTAGACCAAATTACACAATTTTCAAAAATGGGGGAAACAGTTGTCATGGGTGACTTCAATTACCCAGATACCTGTTGGAAGACCAACTCTGCTAAAAATGCAAACTCCGTTAAATTCTTAACTTGTCTTGCCAACAGCTTCATTTCCCAGAAAGTAGAGAGGAGAATCAGGGGCTCTGCTATTTTAGACTTGATTCTCATCAATAGGGAAGTACTGGTAGATGAGGTGGAAGTAGTGGGCACAATTGGTAGCAATGACCATGTGCTTTTGGAATTTTCAATTGTGGGAAAGAGAAAACCTTTACGTTGTCATACATATAGACTGGACTTCAGGAAAGCTGATTTTCACAGACTTAAAGGTATGTTGCGTAGAGTCCCATGGTCAGAAAGACTTAAAGAGATGGGAGTCCAAGAGGACTGGGAGTTTCTTAAAAGTGAAATACTGAAGGCTCAATCACAATTCCCTTGAGAAGAAAAGATGGAAGGAGCCTAAGGAAGCCAAGTTGGCTCCATAAGCAGTTGTCAAAAGATTTGAGGAATAAAAAAGTGATCAATGTGGCAAAAACGTAACACAACACGGGGGAAGGGAATGGTGGCCTAGGATCACTATTGGAGCAGTCCACAAACACCTAGTTTCTTTAAATGAAACAAAGACTTCTGGGCCAGATGAACTGCATCCAAGGGTACTAAAAGAACTTGCATATGTCATCTCTGAACCTCTATCCATTATTTTTGACACTTCTTGGAGAACAGGTGAGGTGCCAGACCATTGGAGGCGGGCAAATGTTGTCCCCATCTTCAAGAAAGGGAAAAAGGAGGATCCACTTAATTATCGACCCGTCAGCTTGACATCTGTAGCTGGCAAAATTTTGGAACAAATAATCAAACACTCAGTCCTTGAGCAGCTGGAACTGAGAGCTGTGATTTCTAAGACTCAGTAAGAGTTTTGCAAGAATAAGTTATGTCAGACCAAACTTATCTCTTTTTTCGAAAAAGTGACTACATTTGCTGGATCAGGGGAATGCCGTGGACATAGTTTATCTGGATTTTAGTAAAGCTTTTGATAAGTTTCCACATGATATTCTTGTTCACAAGTTGGTAAAATGTGGTATGGATCCTAATTCTGTCAGGTGGATCAATAACAAATCAGAAGGTACTTGTTAATGGTTCAGCATCTTCTTGGAAAAGAGTGACAAGTGGAGTACCCCAAGGATCTGTCCTGGGGCCTGTGTTGTTCAACATATTTATAAATGATTTGGATGAGGGATTAGAGGGGATACTTATTAAATTTGCAGATTATACTTAACTGGGTGGGGTAGCAAACACAACTGAAGACAGCAACAGAATACAGGATGATCTTGATAGGCTCAAGAAGTGGGCTAAACTGAATAAAATGAAATTCCATAGAGACAAATGTAAAGTTCTACATTTAGGAAGGAAAAACCAAATACACCAATATAAGATGGGAGAGACTTGTCTTGGCATATATGAAAAGGATCTAGGAGTCTTAGTAGACCATACATTGAACATGAGTCAGCAATGTGACTCAGTGGCTACAAAGGTAAATGGGATTTTTGGGCTGTAACAAATGGAGTATCATGTCCAGATCACGTGAGGTGATGGTACCACTTTACTCTGTTCTGGTTTGGCCTCACTTGGAAACCTGTGTTCAGTTTTGGACACCCCAGTTGAAGAGGGATGTTGACAAACTGGAACATGTCCAGAGGAGGGCAACAAAGGTGGTGAGGAGTTTGGAGACAAGACATATGAAGAAAGGTTGGGGGAGCTTGGTCTGTTTAGCCTAGAAAGGAGACGACTGAGAGGGGATCTGATAATCATCTTCAAGTATTTTAAAAGGGTGCCATATGGAGGATGGAGCAGAATTGTTCTCTTTTGCCCCAGAGGGACAGACCAGAATGAATGGGATGAAATTAATTCAAAAGAGATTCCATCTAAACATCCGGAAGAAGTTCCTGACAGTTAGAGTGGTTTCTCAGTGGAACAGGCTTCCTCAGGAGTTGGTGGGTTCTCCATCTTTGGAAATTTTTAAACAGAGGCTAGATAGCCATCTGATGGAGAGGCTGATTCTGTGAAGGCAAAGGGGTGGCAGGTTACAGTAGATGAGCGATTGGTATGTGAGTGTCCTGCATAGTGCAGGGAGTTGGACTAGATGACCCATGAGGTCCCTTCCAACTCTATTATTCTATGATTCTATTCTATGACTTGCAAACATTGTAGGAAAAAGAAAAAGAATACCACTATCTTAAAAAAAATTGAATCTATATTGATAAATAACCTGTCATTATACAGCCTGCACAGTCAAAAATGAAGCTTGAAATCTGAAATCATCACCATAAGAGGTCAGTATTCTGAAAAGCACAATGATGAATTTCATTAGAATTTAATGTGTAAGCCTGGAAACAATATGGACAGCACAATCTGTCAACAATATGCCAACTCAGCATCCAGTTGGTTCTGTGATCAGTCGGGCACAAGTGTGGTAATGGCACCAGGGCAAACTGCTGCACCATTGTTACCCAAATTGCTGGGGAATTATGAATTACCCAGCAAGAGGCTGGGTAACACAGGATCTTTACTACCAATTTTTACGGGGTCCTTTCCCTGGAAGAAACCCTTCTTAAATGAAGAAGACAATTAAGCTTACACTCAGGGGATTTATTTGGGGAAAATATCAGGGTACATTCAAAACACACACAGAAGCAAACACATACATACACAAAGTTCTACAGGAGGACAAGTTCAAGATACTGCACCTTTCTTGGATCCAAGCAGCCCAGACACAGGGTTCACGACATCGGGGGTGGACAGGATGCCGGGTGTGGAGGGAACACCATTGGAGGCAATCAGCAGGCCCAGGAATGTGGCAAGAGTTAATCAGTTCCCTAAGCTGCCCCAGCAGAAAGTTACCCCAGCAAAAACCATGGGTGTCCCATATGGGTGTCCACATACTGGAAAAGGCTAAATCTCTCTACAAGTTAGAAATTAAAACAATAAAAACAAATTTGGCAAGAATATCTGCAACTAGCTGTAAAACACATTCAATTTTTCCAGTGCTGGAGTACTGTATGGGCATCTTACATACAAGAAGGGCTCCTAGGAATAGTAATAATTTCGCTGGCCCCAACCACAAGCCAGGCAGAAGAGTTCCATCTTGCAACCCCAGTGAAACTGTACTAAGTTCTATCAGGGCCCAGATGTATTCCAGGAGCTCATTCAACCAGGTGAGGTCCAGGATGTCCTGGCCCTGATTGAAGCCAGACATACTTCTCTGTGGCCAAGGATCACCAACTGCTTGGTATAAGCAGAGGTGAGTGTTCTTTTGGGGGTGTAGATAGAAAGGCAACTTCTCAGGTACCCAGAGCCCTGACCACAAATGGATCTAATTCTCACTTGTGCCATGGTGATATTGGGCCAGTCAAACTCCTAACTTAGGGTCCAATCTACCTCACAGGGTCGTTGTGAGTATAAAGTAAGGAAGAGGAAAATGATGTAAGGAAAAATAAACAAATTAAAGAAATAACATTAAACCAGTTTCATTTATTTCTTATTTATGGCTGAGCCCTTTGACACCTATTTTCAGAGCTTTACTAAAAGAGAACAAAAACAGAATAATTTTTAGAATCAAAGCAAATAATCCTAGCACCATGTAAACTGACAACCCTCAGGGCAATTATTGAATTAGGTTTAATCATGCAATTGTATGATTCTTCCTGTTTGTCTCAGAAGCTCGACAAATACAGCACTGAATCAAAAGAGTGTCCCTATATCAGAAGAATTGTGACTAACTTTTGGCAAGTATGCCACGAGTCCAAAATATTTTAAAGTGTTATCTTAGCACAAAATATAGTATACATGCCACATCAAATAACTTTCATTGCAGAATTCCGTAGTGAGGCAAACACAGCCTCACCCCTTTCCCACAGTACGTTTCCCAACAGTTTGGTATGGGGAACCTTTCATTTCTGAACTGTGCTGAATCCGAACTGAAACAGCCACTCTTAGCTGATGGCCATTGATGCTTTTGCATTTGTAGAATTGTTCCTGACATAAACACAGACAAAAATGACCCAAACTTGTGTATGCCAACTAAATTTAAGGCAGAAATTTGTTCAAGAAGCAGACTTGGCATCCTAGCCTTAAAATATGACAAATTATTCTTGGATAGAGGTCAACTATTTTTTCCATAAGGAAGAAACATATTAGCCATCATTTTCATGATGGCCAAATGTCAAGTATAATTTATATAAATGTTGAGCTTTAAGTGATTCATAACCGTTAATTTACAAATGATCAAAACCAGCAATGTGCAACAGTGCCAAGAAAAGATCTAAAGATTTTGTTATTAGGGCCACAATCCAATATAGTTAAGCATGCTTACATTCACTGAATTCAATAGGCTTAAATGTGGTTGCTCTGTTAGGGATTGTGGCCTAGGTCTTTATCTGGAGTTATTACATGAAAATATGTTTCTTCTGTGATTGGCATAGTGCAGTTTTGTTTTTTTTTTAGATATACAAAAGAAAAGTTATTATTAGTCAACTTACTTGAGAGATCGTAGACCTCACATTAACTGCTTGATACAATCTAAGAGCTATCCTAGCAGATATTTCTAGGTTTGAGTTAGATACTTAACATTAAACATTTCTTATAGCACAGTATGAGTTTTGGCCCTGTATCAATACCCTGATGAAGGGAGAGGAAAGTAGGGCTTTGCCTTAAAGATGTACAAAGAAAAAAAATTACAAAAGGATTTCATAATTTCTCCTTATCCTTAATACAGATACATCTACAAACCATTTATACTTGACCCATTCTAAGAGCCATCCTGACAGGTATAAGTTGAGAGCTTTGCATTTTCTACAGATCAATATGGGCTTTGGCCCTATAACAATACACCAATAAAAAAAAATAATAAGGGGGGAAAGCCCCATTTTATATTTCCAACGCTAACGATTATATTACCTATATGCCTACTAAGAAAAAGAAACAAGAGAGAAAAAAGGCACTGCTTCCCCTTTTTCATAAAAATAGCAATGTAGAATACAGTATATGTTGTTAATACAGAGAATAATAAGATTTCCAGGTTTAGATTAAATGCTTAACATTAAACATAAAACAATATAAGCTTTCAGTCTTCTATAGCTTCTCCTTATCCTTGGTTCTGATACATCTACAAAACAATTTATGCTTGACCCATTCTAAGAACCATCCTAACAGATATATTTCCAGATTTGAGTTGAAAGCTTAACATTAAACATTTTCTACAAGTCAGTGTAGGCTTTAGTCCTAGGACAATACACTAATAGAAGAAAGAAAAAATAAGGGGGGAAGAACCCCATTTTACATTTTCAGCACTAATGATTATATTACCTATATGCCTACAAAAGAAAAGAGACAAAAAAACAAGAGAGAAAGAGACACTACTTCCCCTTTTTCATAAAAATGGAAATATAGAATACAGTATAACATTAAACATAAAACAATATGAGCTTTCGGTCTTCTTAAGGGGGTCTCATCTCGAGGCTTGCTACATCTTGTCGTTCCCGTAAAATTATATTCTGTCCCATTGGCCTTTGGCGTAGAAAGTGCAGTTGTACTCTTTCCCACAGAGTATGCATCGATAAATCTTGAGGCCGTTGCACCTCCTGGACTCCAGTATCAATACAATTTTTTCCCCAGAGAGATCCTTTAAATCGGTTACTTTCACTGCAGATCCATATTTCTTTTGATTGATTTTTGTACACTGTTGCTTTGAGATGGCTGTATGTCTTTTTAAAAAGGGTGTCCTTATCTGGGCTGCAGAACTCCGGCATCCCATTTTCCGTCTCCAGAATTTCAGATTTCTCTTCTACTGTTGGTTTTCCACCTTGTTTAGAGCTGTCATCAGCCACTGTTATTGATCCATTATTCCTGTTAAAGACGTCTTCCTTGGCATCTTGGATCCCCTTGAAGATATGAATTTCAGATTTCTCTTCTGCTGTTGGTTTTCCACCTTGTTTAAAGCTGTCATCAGTCACTGTTATTAATCCATCATTCCTATTGAAGACTTCTTCCTTGCCATCTTGGATCTCCTTGGAGATATTTTTGATCAATCCATCTAAGAATACTTTGTAATCTTGGGTTTGTATCTCTATTAGATGAGCCAATCTTTTTAACATAGACATGATTTTGACTTTAAAAAAAAACGGCCTCAAACAATTTTACAAGTGGCCAGTAGAGGTCCTCTGTTTTATCCTCTAATGTTCCGGCACAGGCATGTGACGTATTGAAGTCAGTTAAGGCATAGATTCTCGTACTGGCACAGAGTCCTCGTGAGATTTTCCCATTCACAGCTCTTATCTTCTTATCTTCGAAAACCAAAACAATTACAATAAGAGCTTTTGCCAATTAATTCGAGTTGATTTGAGTCCTTCTTCTGCTTAGTTAGGAGAATTAGCCTGCCTCATAACGAGGTGGCTTCGGGCAGAGCAGAGTAAGAGGAGGGGGGAAACAAAGGGCTTTGATGCAGGAAGAAAGACGAAGAAAAAAAAAACGAGAGATACTTGCAGTAAATGATGTTTTGGAACTCAGCCGATGTCCTCCCCTCAGTTCAAAGCGTTCATTTGTGGTAAATCATCATGTAGGGTTGAAGCAGATACTTTAAGATTAAAGAAAGAAAAGAAAGTCCGAGGTAGAAAATGGCAGTCGTCCTCTGGACCTGGAACGCTGACAGCCTATAATCCAGGGAGATATACTCCCTAAAGGATTGGAGACGGCCCCAAGAACTTCCTGGGTAGAAAGGTGAGGTGGGGTTTGCGTACCCCTCCTCTTTTCTGCCGATTGCTTGCACAATTGACCCCTGTCAGGCTTCAGAGATAGCAGAGCAGATGCCCTGCCACCCTCTCAGGACGACATCTTTAGCCACACCCCAGCATAGTGCAGTTTTCATGACATACCTTTCACTTATACTCACATTTGGAACACTAGATAAGTAATCTAGTTTTCCACCATTGAAATTCCCTCTTTGTAATCACAGACATTTAAATTTCTGGAAAAAGAGATATATTGAAAGTGTTCTTCTAAAGAACAAAGACAGGGGGTTGACTCCTTTGAGCCACCAGCATTGGAAGTTTGTTTCTTATTCACCTTCCACTTTCCTCAGCATTCCCTTGTGATTTCTAAAAAAAAAATCAGCTTTCCGCAGGGCCTGTAGAAAGGAGCTCTTCCGCCAAGTCTAATTTGGCATCGTACGTATGCAAGTACTGAGGGCATTGTTTCTACAGGAGAAAACTGTAGCAGCATGTGACTTCATGAAAAGCCATGTAGAGAATGAGAAGAGCACAGAGGGAGCAGAGGGCATCCCATTCAAGGAGACAATGCCTACACACACTTACAGTGATGAAGCACCCCCAGTGTCCACGCATGCTGAGTCACTCATCGACCGTTTATGCACTGGGAATTTCACTGCCCTAGCTCCCATGCAGGAGCACAAATTGGAGGTAGACGAGGCGCACCAGGCCAAATGCTCCCCTCATGTACAGGAAGAGGTGGGGCAACCTGCTACAACTAA
This sequence comes from Paroedura picta, assembly GCF_049243985.1. Taxonomy (NCBI): domain Eukaryota; kingdom Metazoa; phylum Chordata; class Lepidosauria; order Squamata; family Gekkonidae; genus Paroedura; species Paroedura picta. The sequence continues at coordinate 80,034,386 of NC_135374.1, read as the reverse complement.
AACTCCAGCGCAGCATGAAACCTCCAGAACGTAAACGGTCATCCCAACAAAGCTTGGATCCACCGACTGAAACAGCAGAACAATTTTTTAGTCCAATGACATCTTTAAGATCAACAACATTTTATTCAAGGTATATTTATTCAAGGCTCTTGTAGAGGGTCGCTATAAGAACTTTCCCCTACACTGAGACAATGTTTTTGTGGGAGTGGTGAAATTGATACAAGAGAACAAATATTGTTCCACTGCCCTGTAGGCTTGTGCGATTCGGCCGCCAAAGCGGCCATTCCCTCCAGGCGCAGCCAGCGCCGTGCCGCTAGGGGGGAGGGCAGTGCCGGCAGTGGCGTGACAGCAGGCGCAACCATGCACCTGCGTGGTTGCGCCCACTGTCATGCCGCTGCCGGCACTGCCCTCCCTCCCCGCGGCGCGGCGCAACACTGGCTGCACCCAGAGGGAACGGCCGCTTCGGCAGCCGAATCGCACAAGCTTACTGCCCTGCTTATAGAAACTTGATTGAACCACTCCTTAAAACGTTGCCAGAACATCATGTTGTAGATTGAGCAAAGAGGCTGCTAAGTGATGAGTCCCCCCAGGTGACAACTCAGCTTGCCGCTGCCAAAAAATCCGATTTTAAGTTCTATTTTATGACCTAAATTGTATTATATTAATGACCATATTCTTTTGGTCTTTTATGTATTAACTTCATATAACTTGGTCTGAACGACTGTAATAAAGTTTGAATATTCAAGGTACGAGCTTTCATGTGCACACAGACTTCCTCAGATACAATATCATGGATGTGTGTGTGCACACCAAAGCTCATACCTTGAATAAAACTTTGTTGGTCTTAAAGTTGTCACTGGACTCAAAAATTGTTCTGCTGTTTCAGACCAACCCAGCTACTCACTTTAATCTACCCAACAAAGATATCACAGATAACTGTGGATAAACAGGACAGGGGGAAAGATCTAAATTCAAGGCACTGACTTTTGATAGGATCAAACCCAGAACGTTTAACTTAGCTCATTGTTATTCATTTAATTTAAAGGTAAAGGTATCCCCTGTGCAAGCACCGAGTCATGTCTGACCCTTGGGGTGACACCCTCTAGCGTTTTCATGGCAGACTCAATACGGGGTGGTTTGCCAGTGCCTTCCCCAGTCATTACCGTTTTTTTGAAGAGCCTCTTGTGGCGCAGAGTGGTAAGGCAGCTGTCTGAAAGCTTTGCCCATGAGGCTGGGAGTTCGATCCCAGCAGCCGGCTCAAGGTTGACTCAGCCTTCCATCCTTCCGAGGTCGGTAAAATGAGTACCCAGCTTGCTGGGGGGTAAACAGTAATGACTGGGGAAGGCACTGGCAAACCACCCCGTATTGAGTCTGCCATGAAAACGCTAGAGGGCGTCACCCCAAGGGTCAGACATGACTCGGTGCTTGCACAGGGGATACCTTTACCTTTACCTTTACCTTTATTCATTTAATTTATTGTCTCTTCACAAAAACGGATAGGCAGCCTGCTATAATCACTTCTCTGCCCTTTGACCCAGCTGACTCCCCCCCCCCGAGGCCCATTTTCCTCATCCCTGTCCTATGGTTGACAAAATACCTTTTCCCCTCCAAACTCCAACAGAAGCCAAACCCAGGGGGTTACATTTACATTGTGAGATCCAAGCTGCACTTTTGAGGAAAGGAAGCTATATTTTTAGCCTATAGTGGTCTTTAATAATCTCAGTTCCGTAACAATCATATTATACTGATGAATATAAGAAATACATTATATGTTATACTAACACATAACATAGGTCATTATTGTTCATGTAATTTATTGCCGCTTCACAAAAATAGCAGGAAAGCAGGCTGTACCGGTTTAGACACCAGATGGCAGTACTTCCATGGTTCTAATAGGAAAGCAAAGCAAGGAAAGTTCATTCTGTCTGACACATGAAGTATTTCTCTTCCATAAAGAGGACAGCAGAATCAGAAAAAGGTGCTGCAGAAAACGATGAGATACATGTAGATAATGTTCCAAATGAAAGCCATCATTTGTTGTTGTTTTTCTCCAGTTGTGACGTTTTTAAAAATCAAATTTCTATTTCTTGTAGACAGCACTTGCTAAAAATACATACATAAGACACTAAGCATCTAACAGGGGATTATGCACTGATTAGAGAAAATAGGAATTTTGCACATAGAATAATAGAGTTGGAACAGGCCATACAGATCATCTAGTCCAAACCCTGTTCAATGCAGGATCAGCCCTCCTCTGACAACCTTTCACTTACTTAAAGACAGTACTTCTGTCCTTTGTCAAGGCTGAATATTCCCAAGTCCCTCAGCCTTTCCTCATATGGCTTGGTCCCCAGGCCCCAGATTATCCTTGTCACTCTCCTCTGAGCCCTCTCAATTTTGTCCACATCCTTTTAAAAGTGAGGCTTCCAGAACTGCACACCCCAGGTGGGCTCTGACCAATGCAGTATACAGCAGGACTATGACATCTTGCAATTTAGATGTGATGCCTCTGTTGATGCAGCCCAAGACCGCATTCACCTTCTTTACTGCCACCTCACACTGCTTGTATTTAACTTGCAGTACCCAAGATCCCATTCACAAATGCTGCTACCCAGAAGTGTATCTCCCATCCTGCTGCATCAGACCAACAATCCATGTCTCACACAATGGCCAACTAGTCCCTCTAGAGCAGTGGTCCCCAACCTTTATTAGGCTGGGGACCGGCAGGACATCGGGTCACGCCTGCAGGGACCGCGCCCGCGCGGGCCACGCCCATGCTTCGGGCCGCGCCCACGGGCCGCGCCGCGCCCGCGGGCCGCACCCGCGAGCCGCGCCCGGCCGCGCCCGCGGGCCGCACCCGCGAGCCACGCCCGGCCGCGCCCCGCGGGCCGCACCCACGGATTGGGCCGCACCCGCGGGCCGCGCCCACGGATCGGGCCGAGCGGGCGCGGCCTGCACGGGCGCGGCCCGGCCCTGATTCCCTCTCCCCGCCCTCCCGCAGTAAGTAGCTTCCCGGGCCGCAAGCTTGCGGCCTGGGAAGTTTTTTACTGCGGGGGGGGCGGGGAGAGGGAGCCGCGGCCCGGCGCCATGGCCTTTGCGGCCCGGTGCCGGGCCGCGGCCCGCAGGTTGGGGACCACTGCTCTAGAGAGCCAACAACAGGACATAGATAACAAAACCATCCCTGACATTGTCTCCTGGCTCTGGGATTCAGAAGTTTATTGCCTCTGGATGTGGAGATTCCCTTCAGTCACCATGGCTAGCCTCCATGAATATAATCCCCTTTTAAGCTGCTTATGCCTGAGGTCATCATTATACCATCTGCCAGCAAAGTTCACATTTCAGTCACTCTCTGAGTAAAGTAGTATTTCCTTGTGTCCTACCTGAACCTACTACCCATCAGTTTCATTGGATGCTCTTGAGTTCCAGTATTTTGAAAGAGGGTGAAAAAGAGATAATTTTTACATGTTGCCTGATGGTGCCATCCTATACCAAGTTAACCCTTCTCAGACCACTTTGCATAACAAACCTGAGCTATTTAAAACCAACATGCATTATACTTCTTTAAGTTTCTATAGAAAAGGTACAGTAAATGTGGCATGTTGAAAATGAGCTGCCCTGGAAACATTTTACTTGCAATTTTTCCACTGGGAAAGCTCTTCCCTTCTTAAATATGAAAATGTTTTAAATGGAGACTTACAAAGTACCAGAAATTCTTTGCAAACTTACACTGGTTTAGGTTCTCCTGATGGCAAAAAAACCTGAGGCTGATGTCTATAACTTTTTAAATATAGGGTTCACTCAAAACTGTATTGGCAATTTCCCCCCCCCTCATAAAATTTCAATTAAAGGATGTTTGATTGTGGGCATGGGTTTGGTACACGTTATGGCTCCACAATGGCAGCCTTGCTAGTATGGTTTTCTTTGTACTACGATTATAGAAAATCCAAGGATAGTAAATTAAAGTTAGGTGGAAATGTCCCTGAGCTGGATTGCCCAGGCTATCCTGATTGCATCAGATTTCAAAAGCGTAGCAGGGTTATCCCTGACTAGTATTTGGTTCAGAGGCCTCCAAGGAAATCCAGGGGCTTTCCGCACCGGGATCTTTGTAGCAAATTGGTTGCTGAATGAAAAATCGCCATTTAAAATAGTGGAATTCGTCGTTATGCATACCTGCCTTTGTAGTGGAATCCAGTTGCGTTTTGTAGCGTTTCCCACAGGCTTCCGGTCTCGGCAAAAATCGCTAGAAAGGAAGCGCTCTTGCCAAGCTCGTCCTGCCCCTGGCCGTCAAGCAGCCAATGGGCAGCCGTTAGCATGCTCCCAAACAGCCCCTTTCCCTTTAAGAAAGTTTTTTTTTTTAAAACACACCCATTGCAACGAATCTGTGTTGATTCGTTGCAACTGAGAGACCCATCCAGCTGCCCGGTGTGTTTGAGCTGTCGTTTGATCGTTGCCACGCTCCCTCCGAGTGAAAAAAAAAAAATCCCCCCCCCCTCTCATGGGCCCGATTTTCGTGTAAAAAATGAAGGGAAAATACATCAGCAAACGGGCTTCTCTGTTGTTTGTGTCCAAAGTGTTGTTTGTGCTTAGTGACTCTGGGGAGGGACTGAAGCCGGGGAAGCCTCTAAACAGAAAGAGGCTCGCTGGTGCGTTTATCCCCGCTCGCTCGGAGAAAAAAAAAATGGCGATCGCTTCGCCGGAAGATCAGAGGAGAGAGCCAGGGGGAGGGACTTTGTAGAAACCGCAACAATGTTAACGCACAGGTCTTTTTCACTAGTGTTGCAGATTGGTTGCAGGAGTGTATCGCTTTCCAGAGGGTGAATCCACTTTTGGGGATTTCCCTGAAAGCGCTACAAGGAAGCGCTTTTTGCGGATCGGTTTCAGGTGTGTGGCAGATTGTCAACGACGTTGTGCATAATGGCAAATCAATAGCATTTTCAATTGGCAACCATTGTGCGATTTTGAAGGCGTGCGAAAAGCCCCCCAGAGTTACTACACAGAAGCAGGTAATGTCAAGTGGGAGAAAAGGAGAATGTGTGTGCATATATGCCTTCTCCTTGCCACATTAACCTCCCTCTTTGCGCTGAGGAGCTGGATATTTTTATTGTCCAGTTTAGCTGTAGTGGAATCAGATAGGTGACCCAGCTACAGCTTCCAAACATCTGCCAAATGTGTCTGGGTGGCTGTCCATGAGGAGAAAGAGCTGGGTGCCATCTGTTTACTGATGATATCACAGCACAAAACTCCAGACCAGCTGGGCCAGAGGGCACATAAAGATTTTTTAAAGCACGGAGAAGAGAACTGCCCCCTGAGGAACTCCCATGTGAGCAGTTTGGCTATTATTGTGATGATAGATCTGTTGGGTGTGTTTCACATGGTTGACTATGAGCCTTTAGCCCACCACCTCGCTGGGCCTGGGATATGGGGGACAGCCCTTCAATGGCTGTTCTCCTTCCTACAGAACTGGACACAGAGGGTTGAAGTTGAGGATGAGTTATCATGCCCCGCGAATCAAGTGATGGTTTCAGCACCTCAGGAAACTCCCCAATAGACAGGGAGAGGTTGCTAATATCTATAAGAGGGCCTCCTATCCGCTAGTCACTCCCTCGGTGTGGCCAGGATGGACAGGGATCCAGGAGGCAAGTAGTCACCCTCACTGACCCTATCATTTGACTACTTCGGTTAATGAGAGCCACCTGAAGCCATCCAACCTCACATCCTGTGATGGTTAATGGTCCTTCAGCTCCTTTTCTGTATCAAACACAGCAGGTAGGTCCCAGCGGAGCAACAAGACTAATAACCTAAGATGAACCTCTGTTCAAAGCCACCAAGTCTGGCCTGCTTCTTCACTGAAAAATGTGGAAGTCTCTGAATCCTGTCGAACTGCATGTCAGTACTACATGTCAGGTCAACAGTATTCTTCATCCTAATATTCAGAATAAAACTTAGACCCTAAGTATTATATTTATTCACATTTATAACAATAAATATCAATACCACTTAGGATGTGAAAAATGTCCTCTACCACTTAATTTCTTTTGAGTCTTCCTTCAGTAGGAATTCTCTCCATAATAAAGTGAATTTTCCAATGACCATTTAAGGCTGCAATTCTAAAACCATATTCCTAGAAGTTAGCCTCATTAAATAAAATGGGATGTACTTCTGAGCAGATTTGCTTTAGTTTGCTTTCTAAATCAAGTACAGTTTAGTTAAGTGTATTTTATTGTTCATGTTGGTGACTCATATTCCAAAGAATATGCACTTGTTTTTGTAGCAATAACAGGAATAATTTGTTTACACTTTTATTTTAAATATACTCAAGGGTTTTTTAATGGCATGATAGATGAAAACAAACTCAACAATGATCTATTGGGTGCTGAATGAATTGCAGTTTGCAGACAGAAGAAATTCATTAGAAGTACTCCCTATTTATGTCCCTTATTTCCATGACAAATGAAGTGATTATTTTATTTCAGGGATTCACACGGTAATTCATCAACATTTCAGTTTATTCATTCCAATGTTTACTGTTCTATACATCATGTTTATCGTATTTTGCTGCTTATTGATGAAAATGTTAGCATGATTCTTTCAATTATCTTTGCACAGCCACTTCTATAATAAAAGAACATCTATAACAGTCTTGAATGCTGTCCAAACTATTCTATTTCTATATAAGCCGGAAAAAGACCTTTAGTGGCCTGTTTTCAAATATGGATATTCATTTAACCCAGTCCGTCATCTCTCTGAACCTTGGAGATGCTGCAGGGGCTCATGGTAAGTGTAGTCCATGGACATGTGGAGAGCCACAGTTTGGCCACCACTGCCTTAGGGTGAGATTTCTTCCTCAGTTTCTCTCTCAAGAAGTAGAAATCCTCTCTGGGCATTGCCTGATGTAGTCTTGCCACTAACCACCTATAGTCTGATTTATGTAAACAGAAAATCACCATAGGTAGAAAGCAACCATAGAAATCTCTACATTTTGCCATTGGTGTTTTAAAGACAATTTTATTAAGAAAACACTAATCTTATACTCTTTTGGATATTTACCTCATTGCACACAGAGAGACAGGAAAATACCATATTTTTAACCATATACTAAGGTACAAAGCCTTAGAAATAATTAATTTTATGTTCTTAAAAATTTGCCTTCCTCAACTATCATATAGCTGAATAAAAAGTATTTAGCAGCCAATTTTTAATTGGGTCAGATTTCACATTCTTCATCTTACTTAACTTTTAAAGGTAAGTCGGAAATAAACATAAAAAGATTAAACAATAACGAATTCCTCTCCACAAAACATTTTCCCCCTCACTCCATAGCAAGATAATGCCAAGGGCAAGTTTTCCATGATACATGGAAATATATACACGGATATAACAAATTGCCATTGGGTTAATAGTTGCTGTATTTTATCTATCTATTCTAACTCTTAAAATATTTAACCTTTTTCATGCAGAGCAGATGGCTGACCACTGAACCGTGGCTCCATCCCTAAGAAAATGCTGCAGTTCGCACTTGAACTCACAACCACCTCAGTGCTGTCTTCTGTCCTACTGCCTTTTAAATACCACACACTGATCCATTGAGCCCACTGGAACTCTCAGCTTGCTGATGCTCATTCAAATTAGGGTTCCTCACTGTGAAGGAGACTGTTAGCAAGAAACGATAAAAGTTGGCATAGTTTCAAATTTTACCACGGGAACTCAATTTCAATTCAAGTTGCTCTTGCCAGATAGATCTGTAGTCTGGGGAATGTGAGAGGGTGATAGCAGGGGATGAGCAAAAATTAAGCTAGAACAGCTGTATTAATAAATCGCATAGAATCCTAGAATCCTAGAGTTGGAAGGGGCCATAGAGGACATCTAGTCCAAACCCCTGCTCAATGCAGAGTCAGCTATAAGCATCCAGGATAAGTATCAATCTCAGTCTATCACGTTTTGATCTTCCTCCAAGATGTTTGAGGGATGTTTGTCTCCTCCACTTTCTCTTTATAATAACCTTGTGAGAAAGATCAGGCTGAGACAGAATTAGTAACCCAGTCATCCAGTAAGCTGCATGGCTAAGTGGGGAATCTGAACCCAGGTTTCATGTGTACTCGTCCAAAATTCTAACCATTGTACTACACTGGCTCCCACAGTTAAGTCTAAGTGTAAAAGACTAACTGTTAAGACTAACATAAGACTAACTGTAGTTACTTTATCACCTTTAAACCTTGGTTTCAAATCCTGGTTTGAGATACTGTAATTAACCATATTTAATGGTGTGGCCCATGTCTAAATGATCACGCTAATCATAGTTACTTTAATTAAACCATGATGCCTAAAATGAACTTAAGAATTAATGTTACAAATTTAACAAGAACTGTTGCCAGCCTAGCAACAGTTTAGAAATTAGCTTGGCATACTAGTGCCATCTAGTGTTAAGTTGTGTGGCACAAGAAATGAAAACAAACAGTTCAAAATTCAGGAGTTTTATTGGCCCTGATAATTCCAGTATCCTGGATGTGGTCAGTCAAAACTATCTTGGTCCAAGAAGACTGTAAATTTCAAGCTGTATGTTTGAAACTTTCCAATATGAAATCTAAGTTGCCTTAAGTCCCAGTGAGAAAGCAGGACTAGAAATGATAACTGAAGAAGTGAGCAGTGCCTTACAAAAATTCATACTCTATCACTAATTTTGTTAGTCTTTAAGGTGCTAATGGGCTCTTACTCTTATCTATACATAAAGTCATAAACTAAGAATCTACTAGCAAATTAATTCTCCACCACATATCCTTATCCATTGTTGCTCCTCTATATATTTATGAAACAGCCTGGGGGTGCGACATGTCTGGCTGTCCAAGTTAGAATAGGGCCAATCAAGGTGCAGCCAGCTTTGCCCTGATTGGTCCTGCCTCTGCAGCTCCCACCCACTGTCCCTGGACTCTAGCCTCTTTGCTTTCAGACGCCTCAGTGCCTGGAGCCAGCAGCAGGTAAGGGGAGAGGGCCCTGCGCAAAGGGTCATGGTGGAGGGCTTGCTAACGAGGCCTCTTGGCCTCTGATGACGGCCTCCCAGCCTGCTGACTACCTGCTAAGGAGCTCTGTCCCAACCCTGATAATGACCTGCCCAGCCTCTGCCCGCCCCACTTGATTTGGCTGCAAGCTGCAGCCCAAAACTCACCTTAAGCTGCCTGGCCAGGGGAGGGGACCCTTTCAAGGCCCATTCTTATGAACGGGCTTTGAAGCTAGTACATCTAATAATAGGGATATCTGCTCACTGTTCCATAATAAAGCCAATGAGAAACAGCTGTAGTTGTGATTTAAGGCAGTGGTCCCCAACCTTTTTATCACCGGGGACCACTCAACGCTTGACAATTTTACTGAGGCCCGTGGGGGGGGTAGTTTACTCCTCTACTCTCAACCACTGCCCTAACGCTCTCTGATCGCTATGGTAATGTTTAAACATCCCTTCAAAATAAGATACAGACACACCACAACAATGAACATAAGGAACATTTTATTTTCATGGAAATTTTAACTCATGACAATGACAAATCAATGGGAACCCTGAGCTTGTTTCTCTGCAATGAGATAGTCCCATCTGGGAGTGATGGGAGACAATGACACCCAAAGTGTGTTGCAAAGGGCCAGGGGGACGAAGTAAAGGGCCGGGGGGGGAGGCGTCTTTCGTGGCCCACTTCCAATTAGTTGACGGACCACATGTGGTCCGTGGCCCACAGGTTGGGGATCGCTAATCTAAGGTACTGATGCCTGGAAAAGTATTATTTAGTTGCCAGCTGGTGTAGTATATTAATTTGAAAGACCAGGATGAGAGAGTCAAGGGTTTGGATCCCCATTCAGTCATTAATTCATTAGTCAAGTCACCGTCTCTCTCTCTCAGCCTCACCTATCTCATAGGTTTGTTACAGGAATAAAGACATGGGCTCAAATGCCCATGATGTTCCTGAGCGATATTACCTTGCTGCCATTTCCTTCAGTTTAACCCACTTCATAGGAATATTGTGCCCCACTTGGAGAAAGAATATCATTGCAGGGATGTAATTTCAGCCTTTCTTGTTTAAAGTTCGTATTCATCCATCTTCGTTATTTGTGACAGTACTGTGGTTTCTTATAATCAGGCAGAAATGATAAAATAAAATTACAGTTATAGCAGCATAAATACAGTGCATTTACAAATAAAAGATAGCTGGGCGAATCCCAATACCAAAAGCTTCCATTTAAAGAAAAATATGACTATTTGCATTATACTTGATTTCTCTGCCATGAATAACAGTGAGAGGGATTAAAGATGGGTTCACATCTCCTTTTTTCTTTCTGTTTACTATAACATTCCAATCTACACACTAGATGGCAGTATAATGCATTGTATTACTAAAATGTGGGGGTGGGAGAAATGAAAATATAGTCTCTATAATAGAAGTTTTAAAAAATTAATCTTGGCAAATGTTGTCCTGTTTCTGGTGATATCTCTTTCAAAGTGCATCTCATTACCAGCTTAGGTTCAATCTACATGCATTTATCAGACAGAAGTCTTTGAAACAGACATCAGTCAGTGACTGTACCCTTTTGCCATCCTAACATGAAATAGACATAGTAGCAATCATGGTTAAAGACACATATCATGTATCAAGTATAAATGGACTTGGTCTGCAAGCTGGACCATTTATATGTTGGTGCATAATTTACATGCTAGTTCAACCACCAGCTCTGCTCCTGGCTCCATGGAGGGCTGTCTGCCCCTCACAGTGACCCAATTTCATTCCCAAGGGATCCCTCCACCAAAAATCACCAGAATCCAGCCTGGCCTGGAGGAAATTCACCAACCCACAATGGCAATTAGCAATTCCCTAGGTATGCAAGGAATGGCCACAAAAGATAAGCACCGGCACATCCCTTCCTGCCCACCCACTCACCATCTGCCTAAGTTCATAAAATCAGCATTTCTGTCATATGACTATCTAGCCTCTGTTTAAAACCTTCAATAGAAGGAGAACCCACCATCTCCCAAGGAAGCCTGTTCCGCTGAGGAACTGCTCTGTCAGGAACTTCTTCCGGATGTTTAGCTGAAAATTCTTTTGAATTAATTTCTACCCATTAGTTCTGGTCCACCCTTCCGGGGCAACATAAAACAACTCTGCTCCATCTTCTATATGACAGCCCCTCAAGTATTTGAAGATGGTTATCATATCACCTCTTAGTTGCCTTCCCTCCAGGCTAAACATAATCATTCACCACTTGCTTATTATTTGAAAGGATTTTTTTCTGAATGTACTGCTTCACATGACAAGTACATTATATCTGATGTTTGTGTGAAATACTTCCAGGTACAAGTCCTTTACCCCTAGTTGTCAATGTATGTTTTAATCCATGTAATGCCGTGCTCTCCATGAAATGAGGCTAGCCTGCAAGTATATACAAGCCAGGATAGCCAGCTAAGTGGGACCAATAATGAGTATTAGTTCACTGTGACAGGTTGTTGGTGGCAGGAGTAACCTTCTCCCTACAATTTTCTTTTCTCTCTCATCTTGTCATCTCCCATATCCTCACCTTTCCATGCTTCCTTTCTTCCTTCTGACCCATATACACACTAACTAGCCTTTTATCTGCCTCCCCAGCTTCAGCTATATTTTTATTACGTCATTCCTACCCTATCTTTTTTCACAATGGGGACCCTAAATAGCTTGCATCATTCTCCTCTCTTCCCTTTTATCCTCACGGAACAGCCCAGTGAGGTAGGTTAGGCTTAGCATGTGTGATTGGTCCAAGGTTATGTAGTGAGCTTCCATGACAGAGTCAGCATTAGAATCTGGGTCTCTCTGATTCTATTATGAAAGTCTAACCTGCCACTACTGTACATTGACTTTCACGGGGTGGCTGCTGTAGAACAGTAACAAGAAGCCAGTCTTGGGTGAGTCATGCAGTTTGCATGGTATCAAGTCATGTGCTAATGCTAAGGTGACCATATTTTAACATTAGTATAGTGGGACACCATTGACCGGGGGGGGGGGGTCTTGATTTAAAATTTGGTCTACATGGAGCAACAAAAATTTTCACAGAACACATAGAATGAAAAAATTGTATTGTAATATATATATTTTAATTTCAACGTAAGTGCAATTTGCCAGGTGCCTCCAGATGTCCCTCCGAAAGTGGGACAATCTGGTCACCTTAGCTAATGCCAAAACAATTCTGGAAAGGGTCCCTAAACCTCCCCATGTTTTTTACTGACAAAAACCAAAACAGAAAGGCTTGGTATTATTATTGTAGCAGCCTAGCTACAGCCACTGAGATCATTGGTCCTCAACGCCACAGACACTGCTATTATTTGGGAATGGTTAATCCACCATGTTTTGGGTTGTTTGTATGTTTTTAGATCGCAGATTTTTGGGGCCAACTTGGAGGTTTCCCAGGTTTGTAGAAAGATGTCTTGTCTGTTTATGGCTCCAGTCTCTGGATTTAAGTATCCACAGATGAGGCCACATTGAGAATTATATTGGTGAGGATATTATATACAGTTGGAGAGATTAGTTAATGCCAGGCTATGTAGGACTGTGAAGGCTGGCACTTTTTCCTCAGGTTTCCTAACTTTTGAGTCCCTTGACTAGGACCTTTCTAAGTAGCATACCTCAACCTTTCTTGTAGCTTACAAATAACCCTGAAGGGTACAAATAAAAACCATAAACCAGCGTGTGCAATCCTAGGTGATCACACTGAATAGTCCATTTCTATATGAAATGACTAGAAAGAGGGCAAAATCCCTCACCTGCCTAAGGAACCTCTAAATGATTGCTGACCCAAACATCAGTAAAACTGTTCTTGGTTTACTCCGCTCCTCCCCCTCCTTTCTCCTGCCAAGTGTTATCAGGGTTCTGATTGGGTATTGCTGGCTTTCCTTCCAGACTACAAAGGGGATTAGCAAATAAGAAAAGGGGGATGGACTTGTGTCCATCAGACTCAATCATTTCCCAAGCCTGCAAACTCACAGCAGTGCAGGAGGAAGTAATTTGTGAGCTGACACTAATCATCATTTCTGGTAAAGATCTGAGTTAAGTGCCAGCAATTTACTGGGGTTTGGCTCTGCTTGCTCCTGCTCACCAACAGACCCTAGGGCAACAGCCAGCCAGACATTTAACCTGTAAGTTAAGTGGCCTTGGATATTGGTAAATTAAATGGATTTTAGGGTGGGAGGGGTATCTAATAATTGCAAGATAGGAATTTTTGTTTGCTCTGAACCAGAAGACCAGTCAAATCAGAGTCAGCTGTTTTGTCCCATAAATGCATGTATCCAGACTGCCTCATGGAAGGTATGGCAATTATTTATTTTTATTTTACTTCATTTACTTTCTCTTCAATATGGTCCCAAAGCAACATGCATTGTTCTCAAAACAAGCCTGTGAAGTAGCTTAGGCTGAGAGTATGTGACTGGCCAAAGGTCACCCAACAATCATCTATGGTTGAGTGAGGATTTGAACCTCGGTCTCACATCCTACTCCAACATGTTAACCACTATGTACCATGCTGGCGATGAGCCTCTTGTGACGCAGAGTGGTAAGGCAGCCGCCTGAAAGCTTTGCTCATGAGGTTGGGAGTTCGATCCCAGCAGCCGGCTCAAGGTTGACTCAGCCTTCCATCCTTCCGAGGTCGGTAAAATGAGTACCCAGCTTGCTGCTGGGGGGTAAACGGTCATGACTGGGGAAGGCACTGGCAAACCACCCCGTATTGAGTCTGCCATGAAAACGCTAGAGGGCGTCACCCCAAGGGTCAGACATGACTCGGTGCTTGCACAGGGGATACCTTTACCTTTACCTTTTACCATGCTGGCTTCATAGTGATGTGGAGCTGCTGACTGGCTAAAGAAGAAAAAAGATGGTCTAGCACAGTAAAGAGCCACAAACACTGTCTTGATGGCCCTTGGTCATCTTCTTGCCATGATTATCTGGTCTAAAGAAAGGCACTGTTCAGGTTTTTAGGTGACTGTACACACACTAAAAAACTTGGATCTTGATTCTGTGTAATGTGTGAAATGCCCTTAAGGCAATAGCAAGAAGAATATTTCTTTTCAACCTTTCCTCAGTGATTTATTGTGTGCTGTGCTTGCGGAAAAAGACAATCTAACACAGTAGTCTTTTCTTATTCAGTTCAATCACCTCTTTAGATTCTCTTTCCAGAAATTCTTCCAGTTTAGTTGTTACTAGGGATGGGAACTGGCATGACCTGGCTGACAAACCAAAGTTTATCATGAAGTTTAGCTTGCTTGGAGTTTATGAACTGACAAGCCACAACAAACTTCTGCGAAATTTAGGGGGCAATTCATGGTGGTCTGTGATCCTTTGTGAAAGTCAGCTGAGGGGCTGAGAACTCCCCACCTCACAGCTGTTTGGTTTAAATGGCTCAGAGTCCCTCCTAGTATAGCTCCCCATAGGCTGGACATCACTAGAAGTTCTCCCCCTGGGTGTGGGTGTGATGGTTGCTATTATTAAAGGGTGGAGATGGGGGGAGTTTATGGAGTGTTTTTTTGCCACCAGTATGGTCTTATGATATTGTATGTTTTTATGTGGGTTTTAAATCTTATTGTAAGCCATCATGAGCTAGCAGGCTCTAGGAGTAGGAAGGAAGGAAGGGCAAAACCAGGCTGAGGCAATGAAATTATGATTGTTTTTCTGGAGAAATCTCTGGAACTGGAATATTTCAAGAACTGCCAGAGGTGACAGACTCTTTGTGTCAATAGACCACTGATGTAGGAGCCACTGTGGGGCAGAAAAAAGCTTCCAGAAATACTTTGCCTCCAGGAAAGAATATAAAGGTGATTCAATACAAGGTTGCTGAGGGACTCGCCACTGATCCAGGTGTTGCCCTATTCCTTTGTTCCTGTTGTGCTTGAGTGGGAGAGAGATCATACTACCTAATTCTTATGTGCAGATAATGACAGCCTTCCTGTGACAGTCAGGAAATCTCTTGCTGGAGCCCTGGCTTTAAACATAGATTCTGCTTTTGACTTATTTCTGACATGCAAAACATTCTGATAGGCATTCCTGCATTAGCCATACTTGCTTATAGTAAAATAGAATAAGTTTTCCCCCTTTCATGTGAAGGGCATATCTGGGGTGTATCAAGGAAACCGAACTTCCTAAGCCTGGTTTGGTTTGGGTGGGGCTCATTTGGCTCGGTTTGGGGAGGGGGGCTGTGCTGAACCCCAAAATGAAATGAACTGCCTTTAAATGTTCATAGCCATCTCTAGGCATTGAATACTTCAGAAGTCAAACTTATCCCTGAGCCTTTCAAAGGTCATTTGTATGCTCAATAGAAGATTAAAACAAAAATAAATCCCTTTGGTAGGCAAAGGACATGCTTATGTAAGGTAATCCAGCAGACACTGAGTAAATTGCATTGGCCTGGATAGGATCCATACTTTGAATACCAAATTCTGGACATGGCCCACTGCCCAGATGTAGAGCTTGTGCCAGTTCCTAGGGAGGACATTGCTATTCATAATGTTATTTTAAAGGTCTATCTGCCAGAGTGTATTTAAGTTTCAAAGATTCAAGGATATGTATTGAGCAAAGAAGTCACCTCTATACACATAACTATGCTTGAGGTCTACATATAGATCAAGGTAGCTTAAACAAGCTTTTGGTCTCTTTTTAAAAATCAGATATAACAAATATTGGCCACTACTTAAAAACAGGAAAGTGGTCTAGTGCCAGGAAAATTTCTTGTGTTTCTAATATTGAATTTTAGGGACTTCTCAGCAATGATGAGAAACTGAATGTGAAAACATAGAGCAATAATTTGCAGAGCCACCTATCATATATAACAGCGGTCCCCAACCTTTTTATTGTTGAGGACCGGCTCCGGAGGTGGGGAAGAGCCGGCAGCCCGGGCGCCGTGCATGCACATTAGCGCCCCCTGGTGGTGAAAATGTGCATGCGTGGAGCTGCCGTGCATGCACGTTTTCACCACCAGGGGCACTAACGCGCATGCGCGGCAGCTTCACGCATGCGCGTTTTGTCTGGGGCTGTTACTTGAGTTGACAACATGGCTGTCTCCCTACTTATTTTCCTGGCTAGACTTAAAATAAATTGGCATGGCCAATTCAACATTGACTATTTTCATCACTTGAACCAAAATCATCACACTATATGATAGAACGGACGTTAGGACGAGAAGTGTATGTTATTTATAATATGCACAAGGACAGGATTCAGTATTGCTGTTCCCAGAGAGCTATCAGTTATAACTCTCATCTAAATATGAAAATTTACCTGCCAAAAAGCCCACAGAAAGAACCCTATTGATTGGAATGGTGTCTGTGCTTAATGTTTTTTTGTGAATTAATCCCTGATTAAGTATAACGAGCCTCTGTTGTGCTTGCCACTGAGGTAATTCACATGACACCCTGAGAGATGGGGATTCTGTGGTCTTCTAATTGAAAATAACTGCATTTTTCATCTAGCATCTTTGTCTTGGCATCTTTCTTTCATATTCACAACTTACAATAAGGAGGTCTTATATACAAAACTGGTCTCACAATGTGTTGAACATTGTCAATATTTACCACAGTTCTCTTACATATTGTGCCAGCCTCCACTCCTGGGATTACATTGGCACCAGACTAAAGTAACTAGTGCAAAAGAGAAAGATTCAACAAGCTTCAACCACTCCCCAGCTGCTGCTTTCAGGAAACTGTTTAATAGCAGCAAGGACTACAATAAATGCTTTCTTTACTTTGAAAGTTGTGAAGTGGGCGGATGTTTATGCATTTTTAATGGAATGGAAGCTGGGGGGGGGGGGGAGCAACCTGGACTGAACACGCACACAGAAGTACCTGATTCCTTAACTCAAGAGTGTGGATGTGCCAAAATATGCATGCATGTATATGAAAAGCGTGAGGGGACAGATAGGGATTACTAAAAGGTCTTCAGGAGAATAATGCCCTGTCCGTTTAACAGAAGCTTAACTATCCAGGTGGTTTAATTTACCTTTGCCATAAAAAGCTTCAGCTGCCCATTCTGTTAAAGGGACAGGACACATGGCTGGTAATCCTAGCAGTGTTATGAACAAATGTATTTTTGTGAAGATCTTCTGGAGTATGAGCAAGAAACAAATGTCTGTGTGTGTGTTTCAGAACAGAATATGTCCTCTGTTTGGATATAAGCTTATGAGTTTTGTCCTCAATTAGAGTTTGGTGGGGAAGGATATTTTCCCCCTCTGGGAGCCGTAGAGGAGTTCTGAGAGAAAGGACAGTGAGGAAAGCATATGCCGAGGGGAAAAAAAGATTTCAAAGGAGAAAAGACAAGGCAGAAGCTAACTGGGGCTTAGGGCAGAGAACAGAGTGACCTGAGAAGGAGCCTCAAAAGAGGCCTTCTATCATGTCATTATGTCAGCCATGGTGCTGCACAGAATGGATTATAATATAAATCCTCCAATTCTCCTAGCCTGCCTTTGAGATGTTCCCAAACTGCAGTACACATTCACAAAGAGAGTGAACACCCTGTTTTGCAAACCAGATGAGTTTTGGTGAATTTAAACCAGCTTATTCCAGAATCCATTTAGCCTCCAACAGTTCTTCCCTCCCAGCTTCTGAAAGGAATACCAAGAGCAAATGGTCACTGGCAAAACAAACTGCCAAGAAGACCCCAGCTGTAGGCACTGAAGTTTAGAGTAACCGAATCCAATGCAGTCTGTTTAGAAGTCACCACTGCTAAGTTCTTCAGGAAATGAGAACAGGTGTTAAATCCCCATCTGTTTTGGAGCCATGGAAAGGAATGTATTCATAGAAATGAGATCACTCCTTACCGATCTCCCACCATCTCGCCAGCATACTAAGCAACATTATTTGTCCACCACTGCAAAATGAAACAATCCTGGAGCAGCTTTGTTGCTGAATTTAGCTTTGCTGACTTGATGTAATAAACTCCCATAAATATTACTCAGGCACAGAAGACTCCATTCCTCTAAGATGCATTTCAGGGATCCAAGCCACAGAGGTTCTTTTTATTATTATTATGTTAAATAAAATACAAAGATGAGAAAAATGTTATTTTTCACTAAACTGAGACTAATGAAACCATACACTATTCACTTATATTAATCAATATCTTGATTTCTATGGACAAATTGATAGAAATAAGGATAGTTCTATATGGTCTGTTCCTTAATCTGTGTCACTATCATACTACTATATGGATCTCCGGTTGTGAATTAATTGTTACTATATTAATACCAAATGTCTTTGATATCTTTCATCTGACTTTAATTTTTTGTAAATGTTCTTGTCTTTTTGTGAAAGATGGATGAACATTCCAAATATTTGCCTCCAGGAAGCTAATTCAAAAATTAACTATCATTTGAATGCAGACTTAATTAAAAGTTTAAACTGATCGTCTGACCTGGCCAGAGCCTGGGAGTCATAGGAAAGGGGTAGTTAGTATGGTTTCTCAGTGGAACAGGCTTCCTCAGGAGGTGGTGGGTTCTCCACCTTTGGGAATTTTTAAACAAAGGCTGGATAACCAACTGACGGAGAGGCTGATTCTGGGATGGTTCGAGGGGGTGGGGAGGTTACAGTGGATGAGCAATAGGGTTGTGAGTGTCTTGCATTGTACAGGGGGTTGGACTAGATGACCCAGGAGATCCCTTCCAACTGTATGATTCTATGATTCTTGTTAATTCAGCAATTCCAGCTTTACAAATTTATTTATATTTTACTAACTTCAAAGCCCATTCCTAAGAACAGGCCTTGAAAAAGTCCCCTCCCCTGGCCAGGCAGCTTAAGGTGGCCTTGGGCGGCAGCTCACAGCCTGATCAAGTGGGGCAGTGGGGGCTGGGCAGCTCGTTAGCAGGGTCGGGACACAGCTCCTTAGTAGTCCTTAATGAGTAGTCAGCAGGCTGGGAGGCCCTTGCCAGCAGGCCCAGCCTAGCAGGGCACGAGACCCTCGTTAGGAGGCCTTCCACCCTTTGCCCAGGGCCTCTCCCCTTACCTGCTGCTGGCTCCAGGCACTGAGGCATCTGAGAGCAAAGCTAGAGTCCACGGATGGAGGGTGGGAGCTGCAGGGGCAGGGCCAATCAGGGCAAAGCTGGCTGCACCCTGATTGGCCCTATTCCAACTCGGACAGCTGGACACATCTCACCCCCTAGGCTGTTTCATAAATATATAGAGGAACAACAATGGGTAAGGATATGTGGTGGAGAATTAATTTGCTAGTAGGTTCTTAGTTTATGCCTTTATGTATAGAAAAGAGTAAGAGCCCATTAGCACCTTAAAGACTAACAAAATTAGTGATAGAGTATGAACTTTTGTAAGGCACTGCTCACTTCTTCAGTTATCATTTCTAGTCCTGCTTTCTCACTGGGACTTAAGGCAGATTTCATATTGGAAAGGCGAGACAGAAGAAAAGGTGAGGAGGAGCTGGGATGCTCGATAAAATTTAGCACTTTGCTAAACAGCTGGCGTAACGCTGTTTTTACTGATGTGTGGAAATTGCCAAACTCTTACATTAAAACCAGACCTAGGCTTAAGTAAAATGTCACATTTTTCTCCACGGCAATATGTATTATACACCTCAAATAATTGTGTGCATATCATTTTACATGAAATTTTCACATGGCATGCCTAGATTGTCTAGCTCCAAAGCTCCCAAATAATGTTTATTGTTCTTCCTAAAATGCAATATTCCCATACATTTTATCCATAAAAATAAATATAATGAATGAAATATTTGTATTTAGGAAAATCTATTTATTTAGGAAAATCTTAGTTCCAAAGTATACTTTTCAAACAAGTTCTTCAAATGATTGCTTCCCTTTAGAGAATTTAGGCACATTGAGCAATTCAAATAACCATACAGTTCAGCATCCAGTTTCCTAGGACTATAATGTTCCCTAAGCTGCATTTTCAGATTTTATGACCTATATGTAATATGCAAGTATTCATTTAATGTGCACACACATATAAATTCCTGGATGTATTTAGTTACCATGCAGTAATGCATTTTAAACCTTGTCAATTCTTTTTGCAGTGAACACTTTGTAAAAAAAATCCTATAATTGTCAAATACATGTAGATATGCAATTGTTTACCCATGCTGCAAACAGCCAAACTCTTTTGAAAAAACACTCTACAAGAAAGAAAAATTGCAGCACTTAAGTTTCAAAGGCAGAAAATTAGCCCCTTGTAAAAAGGACCCTGCTGTTAGGAAGTTCCTCGTATCAAAGAGGCAGAGAGAAATGAGGGAATGACTAATGCTTTGGCCAAGAATACAGCAGGCCTTGAACAATTACTGTAAGCAATCTGTTCATCGATAGGAAGAAATTTCTTAATGGTCTTTCTCCATTATGCATTTTCTCAGGCAGGGAACCATCTTTTCATTTCTACTCATGTTGTTTTTCTTCTGTCTGATCAATATTGAAGAAAAAAGCACCAAAGAAAAATAAGCAACGCTATCCTAGATAATAAATCCGCAACTCAAAATTGAATTGCTTTTAGAGTACTAGAATACAAAATTGAATCAAAACAAAAGCTTCATTAAAAGGCATCTATCCCTCTGTTACAAAAAGAATATTGGAGAAAATCAGAACTTCTGTAGAGCACTGGTTGTACTTTTGACCCTCTGTGAGACATAATGGTACAGGTTTGAAAAAACTGATTTTCAGTCCATTCATTTCTGAATCCTTGACATTCAAAACAGACAAATTCAGTTTTTACTTTCTAGTTCTAAATCTGTTTAGTGGGAGGCACTGAAATGAATTCAATGGGCCTTTCTTCCTGTAAGTATATCTATTCTAACCTTAGTAATGCAATGCAAGCTGTTTATTTTTTTATTTTACTTTCTTTGCCCTAGGCAGTAAAGCAGGTGCTCCAAACAAGGTACATTTTCCCTTGACTACAGAAAAAGTACAGCACACACTTAGATTTTATGCATTCCTTAAGCAAGATTTAGAACAAAAGTTCACCGAGGTGCTTCAGAATTATTTTTACGAAATAAATTTGCATCACTGTTTTCAAGTGCTATGTTTTCACCAGGCAGAAAGGTTTCAGTTTTACAGTCACAATCTTTCTATGGTTCTTTCCAGAATACTAGTATATACATTTTTCTAGAAATGTTGCTAGTTTTGCAAAAGTGTAGTCAAATGTGGAGGATCAGATTGGCAATTTAACTTACTGGGAAATATTCTGAAAGGCCACCAATCTGGAGGGCAGACAAAAGATGCTAATGGCCCAGTCCATGCTTGCCCCAGCCAGCAGAAGGACTGAAAGAGGCATCCGCCTCTCTGCCTATGTCCCATGAAGAGCACTTCGCTCTGCAAATTCCCACTGGTTGGTGGCCCCTGGTCCCAAGGAAGTACATCTCGCCTCAACCAGAGCCAGAACATTTTCAGTCCTGGCTCCTAGTTGGTGGAATGAACTCCCAAAGGAGGTCCAGGCCCTGTCGGAACTAGCACAGTTCTGCATGGCAAGCAATATGGAACTCTTCCACCAAGCCTTTTGTTGAGATGTGACCTTGTAACATCTATGGGCCTTCCCTGACTAAACTCTTCCTACAAATACATCTGAGCCTGAAAGGGATCCATTGATAGTGACCAATCTCTGGTGAAGTAGGACTATAATTGATGCTGCTAAATGTTTTAACTCTTTTAAAAGTTTTATCATGTTACTGCTATTTTAATTACATTGTTAATTGTCTGCTGTACACCACCGTGAGCCAGTTCTTGGGAGCGTGGTATAGAAATTGAATAAATACTATTAATAAATACTATTAATACGATCTAATCATCACTGGCCAGTTCTAAGGAGAAATAAGCCTCTCTGCAGTGGGGGAGGAGGCTGTCACGGCCACATCTGGAATACTGTCTTTGTGATGAGATGATAGTAGCTGCTGCCTGTTCTTCCTTGTAAGATATGTTGGACAAGTAATAGCTTGCTAAGAGTCTAGTTCAGGCTTTCTCAACCTGGGGCTTCTTAATGGCCTGGAAGGGTTTCCCAAATGGGTGGGAGTTAATTAAGTTTTAAGTTTTATATATATTTCAAATTTGTTAAACATGTATTGGGCGACATGGCTACATATGGTCATGTTGACCTGCCCTCCCCTCAAATGGCCAGTGATGGCCCTGGATGGGGTGGGAAGGGAAGGGGACCCAGGTGGATATATACACAGCTATGCTTCCCAATCATATTCTGCACAATCACACCACTTTCTAGAAGCCTGAAGAATTGTTTAGGGGCTTCTCAATGGTAAAAAAGCTGAGAAAGGCTGGTCTAATTAATGGAAATAGTTTAGTGCAGTGGTCCCCAAACTTTTTATCACCGGGGGCCAGTCAATGCTTGACAATTTTACTGAGGCCCGGGGGGGGTAGTATTTTGCCGAGGGTCACTGCCACCGCCTGAGCCCCTGCTACAGTTGCTTTCCCACCGGCACCCCTGACTTCTCGTCGTCCGCTGGGGGTGCTGCCAACAGCAGCTGCGCTGTGCCATAATGCGGGGGAGCCCCAGCCATGGCGGCCGCTGGAGAGCACCAAAGGTGAGACGGTGGCATAGTGGTAGGGCAGCCCCCAAGGCAGCAGCCAGGGAGGAGGAGGAGCCACAGCCCAGTACTGGCTGATCCATGGACCGGTCCTGGTCCCCAGACCAGGGGTTGGGGACCACTGGTTTAGTGCACTTGAACTCTAGGGTGAGCTGTGGTGCGTTCTATAGTTTTTAGGGCAGCGGTTCTAAACCTTTTAACCGCTGCAACCCCAACTTCGGTGGGGATGGCATGCAGGCGAGATGCACAACAATCAAGGCGGCATGGAGGCGGACAGTGCCATGGCTCCACTGTCTCTGCCCGCCGCCTGCCCACCACTGGTGCCGCTGCCATGGCAGCCAGCAACCTGGCAACCCCACAGAAGGGGCCAAGCGACCCCAAATGGGGTTGGGATCCCAAGTTTGAGAACCACTGGTGTAGGGTTTATTGAATGTTTTCTGTTATAGTTCAGCCAACCTCTTTGCTGTCTCTGCTGTGTGTTTGTTAGTGCTTGAACTCTGAAGGTATCTCTTTTGCATTTATGGCCTGCTGACAGTTATTGTCTTTTTGCAAAATCCCTGAATAAATTCATTTAAATTGATTTGAAGCATGGATTGGATTATTTCCTGAACTCGGCCAACAAGGTGAATGGTCCAGGCACAAGGTCAGTAGATAGCCTTACATCATTGCCTATTTATGAGAAGGTTTGACTGGCAATGAGGCGACCACCACTGCCTCTCATATATAGTCTACTTGCTTTGCCAAGGAAGAAGGGTGCAGCTATATTAGCTGACTAAATCCAGAAACATGGCAGAGATGCAACCAGTGGAAAAAATAGAGTAAGCAGGTATCATACCTGACCAATCCCATTAGGAGGCAAGTCCTGGCAGGTATGTATCTACAAATTCCTGAAATTATTTGCTCGAGCTATAAAGTTTATTCTGTCAGGTGCAGCCTCCCAGTGGCTTCACATCTCGTTGCTTCTTCCTCCTTCTCTTCTTGCCAACTACTCTGCTATTTGGGTCTTGATTCCATCCAACAAGGAAGAAATGGTTGAGGAGGTGAACATTGTGGCCACCCTACATAGTAGTGACCATGTAACTTTGGAATTTAAGGTCTTGTGGAAGGGGAAAGCTGTACATAGCCAGACATTTAAAAGGCTAACTTCAACAAAGTTATGCTGGGTAGAATCTGGTCAGAATTACTTAAGGAGAAGAGATTTAAAAACAAGATTACTGAAGGTACAATCACAAATTATTCCAATGTGAATGAAAAATGGGCAAAGCCTAAAGAAGGTAGGTTGGCTCCATAAACAGCATTCTAAAAATCTGAGAATTTAAAAAGACTAATTCAGGAAATGGAAGGCGGTCCATATAACCAAGGATGAATACAGTGCTTGTAGGAAGACATGAACTTAAGCTAGTTAAAGATGCTAAGCAAAACAAAAAAGGGTTCTTCTGTTCAGAGAAAGAATAAGAAACCAGAAGTGATAGGAAAGGAAAATGAAAATTTAACAGGTGAAGGAAGGAAGAAATGTTCAATTCCATGTTTGCCTCAGTCTTATGTTGCAAGGGAAACAGTGCTCAGCCTTGCAAAAGAGAACACTTGAATGAGCTCCCAGAAAACATTAGGCCTTGACAGAGCTCTACAGATGCAGAAAGTTTTCTCGCAATCCATAGAAAGACAGAGTGAAAACCAGGTCCATTTGGTACCACACAGTCAATTAGAATTCTTTGGACTGAGTTATAGGCTCCTCCTGACTGACTGCTGCATTTTCTGTCTTGTGTCCTGAGGTGATCTGAAACCTAGGTGACTATGAGTGAATCTAGCCATTTCAACAAGGAAGCTGATTCTTTCCTGAGTTGTAGATTTCCCTTCCTAGAAAACGGTGAGGGTTCTGTTTTAGATGGGCACGAGAGGAGGCTTTGCATCTGTCTTTACAAAGTATTTTCAAACACCCAAGGCTCTCCAGGCTTCATTTTGAGAACTGCGGATCTATACGGTTAGTTTGGCTTTGGGGAAGTATGGCTTTTTTTTTTTTTGTAGGAAGGCAGGATATATAAAATGCTCATAAATAAATTCTTCCTCTCCAGAATCCTTTAGCACAGGGGTAGTCAACAGGTGAAGGAAGGAAGAATTCCCATGAGCCCCTGCCATTTGCTGGCAGGGGCTCATGGGAATTGTAGTCCATGAACATCTGGAGGACCACAGGTTGACTGCCCCTGCTTTTAGCAGACAAGGGAGGAGCTGCTTGCTTCAGGCCAGCATAAGAAGACGAGCTGGTTTTTTATACCCTGCTTTTCACTACCCAACAGTCCAAAAATGGCTTACAATAGACACCCTGTGATGTCAATGGGGCTGAGAGAGCTCTAAAATAACTGCTCTGCAAGAACAGCTGTAATCCCATGGTCACCTAGCTGGCTGCATGTCACAGAGTAGGGAATCAAACCCATTTCTCCAGATTAGAGTCTGCCACACTTTAACCACTGCACTATGATCTCAAAGCCGCTGCCATTTGAAGGACTGCTCTCAGACTCCTGGCTCTCCCAATGGGTTCCCTCAGGAACAAAACCCAGCCCCTGCTTGTTTTTGATTCTTGAAAAGACTTGGAGAATAGTTATACCTTTTGTCTAAATATATGTGATTCCTATATGCTGGTCTTCCCCTTTCAGATGAAAGTTAATCTGATGACTCAGTATCCATTTTAGTAATATAATAATTTTCATCACTATGTTCTCTAATGCAGGGGTAGTCAACCTGTGGTCCTCCAGATGTTCATGGACTACAATTCCCATGAGCCCCTGCCAGCAAATGCTGGCAGGGGCTCATGGGAATCGTAGTCCATGAACATCTGGAAGACCACAGGTTGACTACCCCTGCTCTAATGGGCTTTGGAAAACTTGCCAAGCTCAGGGTGTGCCTAGAAAATTCGTGTGATTTTATGATTTTCATAGAAGGATCTGTCTAGTAAAGATTCCTAAACCGTAAGAAGTTTGTTTGTGATCTTTTTGATAGTCACATGCATTCCAATGGGATGTATTTTCTCCAGGGTGCTAAAAGCACACATCATTCCCACAAAGTCTTTCAAAACCTGTGTGGCATCATTAAATCTCTGAGCAAGCTCCTTTGTAAACCTGTAAAATATTGTCTATATTTATCTAGCATGAATTAGAGTCAAGAAAGCTATCAGTTTACACAGCACACAGACACAATCTACTTTTTCAGCAGGGTCGGAAAAAGAAGGGAAAAAACCTTCAGCTAAAGCCTGAGCGTCAGGTGTGCAGATTTATCCCTTGAAGAAAAAAAGAAGCCAGGCAAACAGGACCATTCTAGGATCTTGCTGGAAAATAAGATATCAAGGTTTAGGAAGCTTCACGTTGCTTTAGAAAATATCAAACCCTAGAGCTAATTAAATGTCACATTGGGAGCTCCTTAATTGCTTCTGGGGCTTGGAGAAGCAAATTCATTTATCAGCATTTAAGAAGGTAAGAGTTTATGCTAGTGACCTACCAGTTACAAATTGATATTTTTGGGAAAATAGTTTTCCCACAATAAAAAACTCTACTTTAGCATTTTCATAGTAGGTCGTTTATATTATTTAATTTTATTAAAATGTTAATTGCTATATTTAGAAGCTGCTGGCCCACATGTCAGTTACAAAAGCAACAAACCCAGCCAACCCAGAGACAAGAAAAGGATTTCTACTGCTTTAGGGTACTCTCCAGGTATGCTGATAGACATAACCCTGAAAACAGGTGGGTGAATAATAGCTATGCACTGTGAGATATTGAATCTTTAGGAACAGTAAAGTGACAGTTAATAGGAAGAAAGGAGGAGGGGAAATTAGCCTGCTTAAGCGCATGACAGTTGGCTGGATATAATGGGCATAGTTTTGGAATAGGGTATCCAAATTGGCCCCCTTGATTCCTTGCAGTCCCCCAGCTTGCACTGGTATAATTCATACACCACTGGCCTTGCAACGAACATCAGCAGCTCCCCTCATTCATCAGTCCTAGTGGGATAGCCATGTTAGTCTGTTGCAGCAAAACTGACAAGAACATTACAGCACATTAAAAGATTGACAGAATGTTATTCTAGCCCAAGACTTCATGGACAAGAGTCCACTTGTCAGATTCAGTGAGCTGAGCCTTACGCCGCAGTCATGGTAGGTAAGTATGAAAAAAACAAACAGCAGGGCCAAGATATGTTGGAAGTACAAGGTGAAATGTAACCATGCTGGACTTGCCAAGACTGACTTCACTGCCTGTGTTTCACCTGCTAATCTCTTGGGGCCATATTCTTCATTGAACTGCACAGGCGAGGGGGCGGGGGCATTGTTCCTTTTCAACCCAGATCCTTAAAGGAGCTTGAATGATCCAGCCTATGCCAATTTCAAAGGGATACTGACAAGATGTGGAACCACATTCACAATTAATCTGAATGCCACACCACACTGCCACCTCAATGGCCATGCTACAAGAAACATATCCATGAGGAGCTATGAGGTTAACACCAACAAGAAAAGTGGCAGTGGAGCTGCATGACAGCTGTGAAAAGGCATGACCCAGTAAGAAAGAAAACATGAATATGCTCTCTAGAAATAAATTAATTTAGAAGTCAACATAGCACTTAGGCTGTCTCATCCTACAGAAGACTGTATTGCAGCTGCAGCATGGGGAGAAATTTAAGTGTGCATGTATATATAAATTTATAATATAATCCTTAACACGCCCGCAGCGCCGCGGACGCCGCGGACTAAATAATTAGTTAAGCCCTCAGGTGGAGGGCTTTGTCCGTGATGAGGAAGGGGCCAATCAGGCCCCTTCCTCCTGACAGACCATCAGCCGGGCCAATTGGCAGGCACGAAGTGCCTTCCGATTGGCCCGCCCGATTCCTAGGCTGCTGAAGGAAGCAACTGCGAGCTGTGCAGAGCGCGGCTCGCAGTTGCTTCCTTGAGGGCGGCCTGACGCGTCGGGAGGCGTGAAGCGCCTCCGACGCATCAGGCCGCCGGCAAGGGAACCCCCAGCAGCCGCGCAGAGCGCGGCTGCCGGGGGCTCCCTGCCCAACGGCCTGTCAGCCCCCTGACACACGGAGCCCCGGCAGCCGCGCTCTGCGCGAATGCCGGGGGCTCCGTGGTCTAGCGCCTGCTGCATTTAGCTGCAGCGGGCTTGATTACTAGTATATACATAATAGAAGAAGAAGAGTTGGTTTTATATGCCACTTTTCTCTACCTGAAGGAGTCTCAAAGCAGCTTACATTCACCTTCCCTTTCCTCTCCCCACAACAGACACCCTGTGAGGTAGGTGAGGCTGTGAGAGCCCTGATATTCCTGCTCGGTTAAAATAGCTTTATCAGTGCTGTGGTGAACCCAAGGTCACCCAGCTGGCTGCATGTCGGGGAGTACAGAATCAAATTGGCTCACCAGATTAGAAAGTCCACACTCCTAACCACTACACAAAACTGGCATAGTATATATACACTAGAGGCAAAGCCCGTTGTATCCAGGAATACAACGGGCGCTAGAGCTTGACCCCTCCGCATGTCAGTCCAGGGCCAAGAGGCTAATTGTTGGTCCTCCCCATCACGTACTGACCCCACCCACACACCACTTAGCCTTTTATTTATACTGCGGAACGCAGTTTACAGATATATACATAAAGGTGTTTTACACCTTTAGACTGGTTGTCCAACTAGCCTAGAATAGTTTCTCCAAGGTCCCATAAAAGAGGATTTCTTATCTCTGTGAACAGAGCGCTGTCTTCCCTTACCCTCAACATGGCTGATTAGCATTCTGCTTTTGAGCCTTGGGAATGGAAGCACAGCATTGCTTCTACTTTCCTTTCCAACCGACAGCGCTATTTGCCTTCTTCCTAATGTGAGCAGATTCATCATACAGTCAGTTCCAATCTAATTTGTTTAACAACTGTTTGGAGAGCTACTCAGCTTGGCATTCATTCAAAATCTGATAAAAGTATACCTGCCTGCATGTCTTGCACAGGATCTCACAGTACATACAGCAGGGCTAGCACTATTCCATTTGGCACTCTCAGCTCATCTGGATGAAATGAATGTCAGGAAGGCTAGATTCAGGAGGGCCTGCCGTCACCACAGGGGTATCTCTTTTGCAGAATTACAAACAAATAACTTTGGTAGATTAGACATGCGAGAGCCTGGTGAACATTTGACAGATACATCTTCGGAAGGTTAAGCCTGGCTTCCAGGAAAGATTTCATTTAAGCAGAACACTAAATCAGAGTTTATAGCACTGAAACTTCATTCCCAGAAATGCTGGCATTTAGAATCATAATTCCAGGAACTGTATCATAGTATATGGTCCTAGCCCTAGCTGTTAGGTTAGTGAAGTTCAGAATAGAAAACAACTAAATTAATTACAACAGAGAAATGTCTATGTACAGCTTTCTTTTCACCAAGTATATAGAATACTTGCTTGAATAACAATTCTACTAACCCAAACACCACTAGTAGAAATGGGATCTGCCCATGGGCAGAGATTATAATATAGCAGTCAGAGAGTGTATGTTGTTATTGTAGTGTACCTACCTGACATCAAACAAGAAATATCTGTCTTTGGGGTCTGTTGGACATGCATGAAACAAAGATCAGGACAGTCATATAATTAGTCTACCAAGTAGCCAAATTGATCAATATGGTAGGGCTGTCTGCACAGAGATTACACCTTCAACATATGAATATTTCTGTGTGTCTTTGCACACACTATCACAGGGAAATAAAAGGAGACCCTACTGTCCAAGGGGTTGTCACACCAATGCCCACCACCACCACCTTTTCACTCTTCGATAGCTCTAAGAATCAGTAGCATTTCTTCTCACACACAACTCCCCTGCAAGTTGCCAGGCATTGCCTGATAAACCTGTGCTGACATCAAGACGTCTTTCTGCTACATGCAGACAGTTTTCAGAGGACAAATGTGTTATCTCTTGCCACTTTTTCAAGCACTATGCTTTACAGTAGTTTTGCAGTTTTGTGATTCAAAAAAGGTATTTCTAGTTTTCAGATATTGCTGTTCCATTTCAAAGCTTAAAAACAAGCTTACTCCAAAGACCAAGCTGGAAATAGACAAAACGTTCTCTAATTTCTTTGCACATTCTGAGCTTTTCCCTAAACCTTCCAGCTACATTTGTTGCACACTTGCTACTGTACTCACAATACATTAAATGTAGGAAAACTGAGTTTTAAGGGAACTGTAGCTCCAAACCACACCTTTGCTAGGTGTGTGAATGAGGCCTATATGTGTCAACATTGTATGCATGTAAGTTTGTCAATAAACACATATGTTGCCAGTACAACCCTAAGCAGAGATAAATTTTGCTTTAACTCCCTGATTTCAGTGGGCTTGGAAGGGTATAACTTTGTTTGAGATTATACTCTTCACAAAGGGATGTGAATTAGCATATCTTGGATCACAGCTTGCAACCACTATGTCCTCTACTGAATATTCGTTTCCCTGTCTACACCATTGTTTCATCTGTTTGTATTTTCTATTTCAGTCGTGCTGGCTGGCATATTTTAAAGCTTATGATCTATTGTTTTAATGTTTCTTGTGGTTCTGAATTTGGTTTCATTTTTGTAAACTATCTAAAGTTTTATGTTTCTGTTTTAATACTTAGGGAATTGAGATTTTACATTTTGATAGTATTGACTTTAAATACTTTTATATTGGAACCACCCAAGGAACCAGTTCTTGGTGGAGGGAAAGAATATACATGTGTTAAATACATACATAGTCACTCAGCATTTTCAAATTGAAACAGGGCTCATGAAGAATTCAAATTTAACATAACACAAGTCTGCAGGAGAAATTTGCTTAGAATTACATACAATTTGTACTGATTTATATATGTTCCTATATTCCTATGAACTCGCCGGCCAGATTTAGCCAAATGGAATCATTTTTAGGAACATGCAAAGAGTAGCTTCCTACCCTAGTCTATCCATAAACAGCACAAGTAGGCAAGGGCCTTTTCTGACACACAGTAGGTGCATTATGTACATTTGGAGATTCCAGCTCATAAAATGTAGATTCCATACAAATCTCAGCTGGTCTTAAAGCCATCTCTTAGCCTCACAGATTGTTTCTCAAGACAGTTCTGTAGTAGCTCTCATATACACAAACTGGGCAAAATTAATGTGTTGTTCATTCAAATTTTTAAAAATAATTTTGTATTCCAGCAACAATGCAATGGAGGAAATGAGTAAGTGGTAAGAAGCAAGAATAAATTAACTTTGGCCCTGACTTCCAACTGATAGAACGAGTTCTGACAAGAGATTGGGCCCTGGTGGAACATACTGAGTTCCACAGGGCTGGCAAGATGGAGCTCTTCTGCCAGGCATAAGGTTGAGGACAGCAGAAAGTACATCAAAACAGCTGATTGGGCCTCTACTGCCTTGTAACTACCAGCAAAACCAGAAACTAATAACCATCAGTGCTGATATTTTAGCATTTTTAATCTTATTAAATTTATATTAAAAAATTTTTTACCTTGTAACCAATGTTAGATCCTGTTGTACACAGCCCTGAGACAGCTAGTCTGGTGGTATAAAACATAAATAGTTTGGTGGGTGAGAAAATTCCCTCTGGGATACAGTACACACTATGTAAAGTACAATCTTTACAATCTATGTAAAGTAAAGACTCTGAGGCATTGTACCATTTTAAAGCCTTCCTCCAAACCTCCAGGAATATTTTCAACCCTGGGGTAGTCAACCTCCAGGTGGGACCTGGAGAGCTCCTAGAATTACAGATCAGACTATAAAGATCAGCTCCCCAGGTAGAAACAGCTGCTTTGGAGGGTGGACAGGGTTGTTGTGCAGATGAAATAGGAGGCAAAAGAACCTCTGCAACAGCATCCAGTTTCATCTGTGCAACAACCCTGAGTGGTAGGCCTTAAATCTACAGAGAGTTGCAGAAAAGAATTACACATGGCTTGGCTGCATCTTCCCTCCAGCAGAGAGATCAGCCATACCAGTATTGTAAGTGAGAGGGAGGCTTTTCTGTGAGGTCTCTGTCAGCCAACAGTTAGGCAGAAGCTTCCCCCCCCCCCAAAAAAAAGGAGAGCACACCCATGCCCTCAGACCCTTCTGTTTTGCTCTTGGAAATGCCTCCCTTGCCTCAGTCAGGGGCTGTTAGAGGCTTCCTTTACAGCAGGCCTGAAGGCGCAGAATCCTGAGCAAGGGCAGCAATTAGTCCTGGGGGAGAGGAGTTTCTACCAATAGGAGTCTTTAGGACCTTCAGCATGTTATCAGAAGTATGAAATACATTTTATGTATAGAGATAGCATTAAATGTATATATCTGTCAACCAGGGAAGGGTGATTTAGAAATTGAATCATAAATATAAATATTTAAATGTCCCTTATCTAGCTGATAGACAAAGCTTGGATCTCCTGGCTACACTACACATGCCATATAATAAATACTGTTTCTTGACATTTGTTGGGGCTTCAATTTGTTATTTGCTGGCTTCTGGATTTGTGTGATTTTGGAGTGCACTTTTTGTAGATGTTCTCTTAGCAGGTAAATGTTATTTCGGGTGTCGACTGGGACTGGTGTCCTGACAGCCCCTTGTAATCGAAATAGTCCCATCAGTCAAAATAGTAGAAACCATTAAATAAGCTCTTTTAAATACACAAAGTCAGAGTTTTCTATATTTCAGTACTGAAAAATTGAAAATACCTCTGAACATTCTGAAATACAAGACAAAGATAACATTAGCCCCACATACATGCATAACATGTGCTTTTATATACACAGCGCTAATGTGCCACCTATCTTAGGAGAATATATGTTGTTAAAATGCTGTGGCTATCATTGGTCCAAACTTAGATAGCGACGGTGGGGAGGGGGATCAATGGCTACAAATCTTTGGGGAAAACAAGTGAAATAGCAAAATTGCTTTGCTTTTGAGAGACCTGGCCCTGTCCTCTGATATTGTGTTTCATAGTCCATCTGCACTGCCTGCTTCAGATATCATAGGGCACAACAAAACACACTGTCATTATCACTTATCCTGAGAAGTGTGGGTGTAAATAATGGGCCATTTGTGGAACTCAGAGAGATCTCCATGGAAACGCTTAATCACTGACATTTAAGCTCCTGGTGGTGCTACCGGGAGCAGCTGACTGACCTATTCTAACACTTTTTCAAGGTATAAAAAGAGGACTCTGTCTTGAACAGCTAGCTATGATATGCTGACAGCCCGTCCTATTGTATCTTTCTGCTATTCCCTTTCAGCAAGAATAACCTTGGATTTTCCTATCACTCCTTTCTTTGACCTTTTCTCATTCTGCATCACTCCTTATTAAAGAATTAAATTTAGCTTGAAAGGAAATTCTGAAATATGTAACTTTGATGTGAGAGGTTATAATTTTCCTACATGCTGTTCTAGCCTTGCAACTGTTTGCAGAATTTTTGCCGTTTCTTGCCATCAACTTATTCCTCCTTACAACACAAAGGACTATAGTGGGCAACAACAACAGTTATACATGTCAATTTACACATTTTCCTACACACACGTGGGTTTAGGGCCCCATCGTGTGCTCTGTGTAACAGGCCCACACTAGCTGCATGTTCTCTTCAGGACATATGTAGGAACTGATTTGGATAGCAATTGTGCTGATGTGGGAAAGGGAATTCAGCCCTTCAAACAGCATTTTCCCAACTTGCAACAGTCACAAGGATGTCCTACTTGGGTCATTGGGTAAACTCATGTGCCCACTCCTGGCTTTCCCCAGCAAACCAAACAGCAGTCCCTAGAACATCTCAGCCCAGAAAAGGGGAGGAGCCACACAAACAGGAATCTGCTGCTCTTCTATGACTGCTGCACTGACCACAACGTGGGGAACTGAGATTCAACCTGTAACACTGGAATGTGTGAATTACACATTCTCAGGCTGTAATAAGATCGCTGTTTGAATAAATTCAGGATAGTGTAATATAGCAACAAAATTGTTTAGAACATTAAGTGGCTTTTCCCTTGTGGAACTCAAGGCAGCTTACAACATAAATAAAATATTATATTAAAAAGACAATTGTAAAACCAACAAAAAGCCACAATTTAAAAACTCAGATTAGGACTACCAACAATAAAAAATAAATCAAATGCAATCCTAAATAAAATTGTCCTCAGCTGCCTCCTAAAGATTGAGAATGATGGGTCCTCGGGAGGTTGTTCAATAACTATGGAGTTGTCAAGGAAAGGCCTTCTCTTGTATGCCTACTAAATGAGCTTCTTTGATTGATGGGATAAGCTTGGTCGTAACATCAATAATCTCCGCTATGCAGATGATACAACACTCCTTGCTGAATCGGAGCGTGATCTGATGAAGAGACTAAAAGAAGAAATTGAAAAGATGGGACTATGCCTAAATATCAAAAAGACCAAGATCATGACAACTACTGGCAGTAGCACCAAATTCACGACTGACAACGAGAACATCAAATGATGATTTCATCTTTCTTGGCTCTATGATCAATCAAAGTGGTGGATGCAGCCGTGAAATCAAACGGTGAATGAGACTGGGCCGGAACGCAATGTTAGGCATGAACCGATATGGAAGAGTAAGGATATCAGCCTTAATACAAAGTGCTGGCTAGTCAACGCCGTTGTCTTCCCCATAACAACCTATGGATGTGAAAGCTGGACCCTGAAGAAGGAAGACAGGAGGAGAATAGATGCTTTCGAATTATGGTGTTGGAGACGAATTCTGTGAATACCATGGACAGCCAAAGTTACCAACAAGATAGTTTTAAAGAGGAGCAAACCAACTATGTCATTAGAAGATATTACAGCTAAATCTCACTTACTTTGGATACATCATGTGATCAAACTCGCTAGAAAAATCATTAATGCTCGGCATGGTCAGCGGCAAAACGAAACATGGTCGGCAAAGGATCCGCTGGCTCGACACGATCAAAGCCGATACAGGGATGACTATGAACCAACTAAAAGAAGCTGTCAGAGGCAGGAACACATGGCGAAGGCTTTCCTATATAATTGCCGAGGGTCGGACACAACTGAATGGAGAACATCATCATCATCCTTACTTGGTCTGTTACTAGGGCAATCTCCAGTTGGCAAATGGAGGAAAGGGTGACTTTTGCAGCGATGTGAGCACTAGATGATATTTCAGCTGCAATATCAGGGTGTTGCCTCTCCCTGTTGGATCAGCACCTGTGTATGGCCAAAAGAGATGCAGGAGCAGCCAGCAACATTCTATCATAGCAGAATGAAAGGCCAAAGTAGTCCCACAGCAGCCTCCACTTGGCAAAATGGGCACTGCATCTGGCACTCTGATGCCACAAGGGGAAGCTTCTGCACCTTCCTCACATGAATCAGTATCATGTCAGTTCATCCCTGTCATGGAAGAGGCATGGCATTAACTCCTTTAGGCATACTTCTCCTGGACGGGAAAGGGTAAGGCTATCATGTGGAATCAACCAGCATATAGGCTCGTGGTGCTTGCCAGCAGCAACAAAGTTTTAGCCGGGGGGGGGGGGGATTACCAGCTGCCTAGGTAAGCAGCCTTTGATGGGCTCCAACACATCTAACCACCTGGAATGTGGCATCCATGTGAATCTAGGGGCCTGCGATTCACCCCCCATGACTGCCAGGTTTGGGTGGGGAGATGCTGTGTCGAATATGGCTTGGTGCCACCATGATAGGCTCAGGGGACGTTTGGGGGATGAGGACTGGGAGCCTCATTTACCTCTTCAGGCCCAAATCTGGGAGAGGTCAGCCACAAGGTGTTGAGTTTGCTTTCCTTGGGATATATGCCCCACAGGTGCTCACCCAGCAGAGCTAGGTGCCCTGTCCGTGTGGTGCAAGGCTGCATGTGTGCTCTCTGTAGGTCCACATGAATGGGTAAAATGAAAAAACAAAAACACATCAAGATGTAAAAATAAAGAGGAACAAAAAGGTTATCTGTTAATGCTTAATTTGATCCTAAGTGCAATTCTAACTGTCCATAAACGTAAGACTCCCTATTCTGATTTTAGACTTATGGATTCTTTTCGCTTTTTAGGATCATCCTTTTGGCTTTAGGGAGGGGGATTTCCATGATCTGTTTTTCTTAAGTCATCATGCCTTCACATTCCTGGGCCATGATTCATTCAGCCTGATAAAAGTTTCATCAGTATTTTAGATATCTCAATTATTTTTGTCAGCAACACTGTGTACTTTCAGCCTCACCATTGTCAAAGGGAGGGAGGACTACAGAAAGACAGCGGGGACAGAAAGATAAATGAGGGATAAACTTAGCATGCTGCCACCTTTCAGTGCTGAGCTGTGTATCAGAAAGTGAAACTCAGCTGTGTTCAGACTTACAGCTGTTATTAATTCTGAAGTGTCTGGAGAGATTCTGGAACAGTCTGTTTTAACCTTCTGCAGTTATAAATATGCTTAGCATCTTCCCCACCAGAACAAGGTAAAGTTTCTGATTTATAATTTGGTCATATTTTATCCAGGACTATTGAGAGTACAAACCCTTCCTCTTATCTCCTGGGTTGGTGGAGGGGTGGGGCATTTGTACAGAATGTTCCATCATCCAATGTCACAGCACTCAGGCTGTTTAACCAACAGTTAAACAATAACTAATGTTATGAAAGAACCCTGTACCTTATTTGGCTATTGACTAATTAGAACAGCAGGGACTGCCACTGATTATCCACCCTGTCTCCCATAGATACATCTCCATAGTGAAGGAGCAGGAAATAAGATGCTTTCAGAACAGGATACATGTTCGTTTCTAAGTTCAGTCCATAACGGTCTAGGGATGAAAGTGAGCTTCCTTGCAGGTTAAGAAATGTTACTTTTGGTCCTGTCTGTCCTCACTAATAGTAAATCACACATTAAGCAGGAACCTTCAGCATGCTTAAAACTCTGAAATGCAACCAATCTTTTCGAGAGGCAGCCAATCTTCATTGTAATTATTCCCCACTCTTCCTCCAAAGAGCTAAAGACAGTGTCATCCTAGCAAGTCTCAAGGCCACACATTGTCTGCACTGAACCTGCTTTGTGGCCAGACTAGGGTGCATGCCTCCTTGTTCTCTCCGACCCATCAGAATGAGAGTCAAATGAGAGTGGAGGTAACGAGTTACCTGCACTCATACAGCACAGGTAATGGTAGCATTTGTCTGTCTGAGAAAGGTGGAAGAAAGAGCAATGTGCATGTGCATAGGGCCGTTGAGAGGGGACATGGAGGGACAAAACTGGGGGCAGCTGGAAGGCTCCTGAAGGCTCCTCATGCTGCACCCAGCTTAGTGTCCTTCAATATTTAGGGCCATTTCGCACTCGTCCAAAATAGCACAATGGTTACAAATTGAAATCGCTACAGTTTGCCATTATGCACAACGTCGTTGACAATCTGCAACACTCCTGAAACTGATCTGCAAAAAGCGCTTCGTTGTAGCACTTTCAGGGAAATCCCAAAAAGTGGATTCACCCTCCAGAAAGCGCTACACTCTTGCAACCAATCAGCAACACTAGCGGAAAAGTTCTGTGCGTTACCATTGTTGCAGTTTCTGCAAAGTCCCTAGCTCTCAGCTCTGATCTTCCGGTGAAGCGATCGCTATTTTTTTTTCTCCGAGCGAGCGGAGATAAACGCACCGGCGAGCCTTCGTTTACCCAGCGAAGCTTCCCTGGCTGCAGAGCTGTTTTAAGTCACTAAGCACGAAACAACACACAGCCCCGTTTGCTGGTTTATTTTCCCTTTATTTTTTACTGTATTTTCGGCCGAAAATCGCGCCCATGCCAGGGGGGGGGTATTTTTTTTTTCACTCGGGGGGAGCGTGGCAATGATGAAACAGCAGCTCAAACACCACCTGCTACCTAGATGGGTATCTCCCTTGCAACAAATCAACGCAGATTCGTTGCAACATGTTTTTTTTTAACTTCCTTAAAGGGAAAGGGGCTTTTTGGGAGCATGATAACGGCAGCCCATTGGCTGCTTGACGGCCAGGGGTGGGACGAGCTTGGCAATATCGCTTCCTGGCTAGCAATTTTTGCAGAGACCGGAAACCTGTGGGAAACGATAGAAACGCAACTGGATTCCACTACAAAGCCAGGTATGCATAACGACGAATTCCACTATTTAAAATGGCGTTTTTTTCGTCCCGCAACCAATTTGCCACATAGATCCTGGTACGGAATGGCCCTTAAAATACAGGTCTGGCTGCAGCAATATTTAAAATGCAGGTCTGGCTGCAGGGGCACAGGGAAGGGTGAGCAAATTAAAAGGTATTCTGGCTATCAGCTAGACTCACCTTTCTGCAAGATTGAAGCCAACTTGCTTAATAGACCATGCTAAACCTATGAACCAATC
Source organism: Paroedura picta (assembly GCF_049243985.1). NCBI lineage: Eukaryota > Metazoa > Chordata > Lepidosauria > Squamata > Gekkonidae > Paroedura > Paroedura picta. The sequence continues at coordinate 79,996,531 of NC_135374.1, read as the reverse complement.
CAGCACTGGAGCAGGACAAGACTGTATATTGTTGGCTGATACAATAATTGCCAGCCTGCAGCCTGCTAACAAGGTCGTTTTTTCCAGTATTCTAGCTTTTCTCTCTTTGCCTTGCACACAATTCAACCAGATCTTACAAAATTAGTGTGTTGCAGTAAGACAAAACAACATTTTTCCTTTCTTTTTCTTAATTTCTCTATTTCTTGTCCACACTTCTTACTCATTTCTCTCTCCATCCAATTTTTGCTGTTACCCCCTATTTTCAGTTTTTACTCTCAGTTTCTTCTAATCCCGATCCTGCTCGGCAGTAGCAAACCTTTGTTACTATTAGGAACAGAAGGGTGAGAGTTAATATTTTCCAACAATTTAATGAAGTATAAAAATTATGCTTCCTCCCCTCCTCCACCCAGTAACAGTAGAAAAACTATGTTCCCCCCCTCCACCCATGGTTACAGAACATTAATCTGTTTTAGTAGCTATACACGTGGAACAGAAGTTAGAACTCCCAGTTCAGGCACCGTGTTGTTATCATTAATATTGTGTTGGTGGAAGATTTAATAGCTCTTTTAAAAGGCTGCTTTATATATGACAAATGTCATTAGAAATTAGATTATAATAAACATCATACCCAGTCTTTCTTCCTGGTGCAGACCCAAAGCTGTATTGTTTTCTTGTCCTCCATTTTACCCTACCAACAATCTTGTGTGGGAGGGCAGGATGACAATGTGTTACCAAAAACCTTATACGGCAGATTCAGTATCCGAGTCCTGAAAAGCCTTCCTATTACACATTGCCTATAGGGAAGCTAACCTGATCCAAGGTGTTCTGATTCACTTCTCTACCACTTCGATCATCATTCTGGGGTTGGTGGCTAGTTTTCGGAAATCTAGCATTATTTTTTGATGAGTTATGCCTGATTTAAAAAAGAGCCTTTAGCTCCCACTGCAAATATCACTCTCCGTGTTTGGGGATAACCTGGGTCATGGTATTCCCACATCTTTCATTTTTGGCTCTGGAATTCCCACAGTCTTCCTGAAGCGGGTGGCTAATTATGAATCTCCCAGCTTTATTTTATGATAAGTTAAGACTGCCACGAAGAGACAGGTCAATGTTTTTATTGCTACAGATTCACAGTTACAGCAAGCAAAATGATTTGTTTTGTTACAATGTTTGATTTGGATTGGGGACATACAGGGTGGGGTCCAGATGGGATAGTTGGGCCTATGGTAAGTCTCGGCAGTGCTGCATGTGCAAGTCTGGCAGAAAGCTGGGTTCATGCACATTTTCCCTTATTGCATGTAACAACTAGTTTCAAAGGGATAGCAATCTCTGGTAAAAAGTAATTTCTTCAGTTCAAACTTCCATAAATACAGCTTCTGTTCCAACTGTGTATTTTCACTTCCGTTATAATAAACCTTTCTTCCCCAAAATGCAGGGTGATATAGTCAATGCCAGCTTGAGCCTACAGAGCAGGACATGCTTTTCTTTACTTTAAAAAAAAAACTATAAGCAAATAATAAAGATATTATAATATTATATATTATATGCAATATAGCGGGGGAGGAGGAAATGGATTTGCCTGAATATAGCGATATATGTTAAAACTAGAATTAAAGCCCACTTATAAAAATGGGCAAACCACAGGCTGGAGAGAAGCATGGGTGGGTCCCCGAAATGACAAGAGGGCTCGGCGTGCAAAGGGCGTGGGTGGCGGCGGCTGCACAGAGAGCCGCCACCTATGCCGGCGAGGTGGTGGCATGGGCGGCATCGAAAGAGGACGGCAGGAGCGTGGAGGTAGCAGGGAAGGGTTGTTCATTGGCGGCGATAAGCGGGGGGGCGGCCACGCCATAACCACGTGTGCGGCCATGGTGGCATTGTTAGCGGCGGGTGAAGTCCCTGGGTAGCGGGGAGGTCCTCCCCGGGCAAGGGCTCTCGATGGGTGGAGGGAAAGCAGCAGGGCGTCTGTGATGCGGCGGCCCTGCTGCTTTCCCAGGGTGCGGCACCATGGCATGACCCTCCTCCCCAGTGGCCACCCCTGTCCCCGGCCGAAGGCCCTAGGTGGGCGGCGGGAAAAGGGCCCTGCTTTTTTCCCAGCAGAGAGGACTCACCGTTCAGAGACCGGAGAGGCGAGGAAGACTGCATGGGAGGACGGGCAATTCGGTGGAGCGCTGTTCCAAGGACGGGCCAAGTAGCCAGTGGGGAGCCGTGCAAAGCGCAGCTCCCTATTGGCCACTTGGCCCTGGAGTGCCACTCAGGGGAGCGAATAAAGAGCCCCTTCACAGCTCCTGATTTGCTCCTCCGAGTTTTTATCACGGACAGCCCCTGCCCCCTCTCCTCTCCTTTAGCCCTTAGCCTTTATTTATACCAGTCCGCTGGAAAGGTGTAAAGATATTGTTAACTGGCATGAGAAAATAGGTCAGTATAGTGATGCTGATTCAAAATGCCCAACATACAGTTAACAGGTATTTTAAGATGTAATTATCTCCTTGAGGGCTGCATTTTTATTCTATATGCTATATTTAGAGAAAATTGTAGCACATGCTGGGAGGGAAGTGATTAGAGAGATTTTCATCAGAGTTTGTAAGGGATAGGAAGAAATGAAGAGCAGATAGGAAAATCAAATGGTATGTGTAAGGTTAACTCTGGCAGTGCAATCTCCAGTCACCTAGTAATTATACAGGAACTAGGGAGAATATTATACAGGAACTAGATTTAAAGCCTGCTGTAGTCCCAATACAGCGGGCACTAGCTCCTTGGGAAAGGAGGAGGTCCGGCGTGTCGGTGACGCGGCGGGCCTGCTCCTTTCCCCGGAATGAAGCCTTTATGGGCCACCCAAGGCCGTGGCTTCGTTCCAGGGAAAGGAGCAGGCCCATCCCTGCTCCTTTCCCCCAGTGTGAAGGGACCCGGGCCGGGAAAGGAGCAGGGATGCTGCGTCTTCAACAGGCGTCCCTGCTCCTTTCCCGAGGGTGAGGGGAAGCCAGCCGGGGGACTTACCTTCGGGGACGGCTTCTTACTTGGAGTGGCAACTCCCCAGCCGGAGTTTGGGAAGAGGGGGGATGAACTCGGCCTGTTCTTTGCCTTTCCCTCGGCCCCTTCCCAGTCCCCTCAGAGTCTTCGGGGAAGGCAAAGAAGGCCGGGCTCCTTCACCCTCCCTGAAACCTTTTTCCCCTCCCCCTTTCCCGTTGCCTCAGAGGCTTTGGGGAAGGCAAAGGAGGCTGGGCTCCTTCGCCCTCCCCGAAGCCTTTCCCCCTGCCCCCTCCCTGTTGCCTCGGAGGCTTCAGAGAAGTCGAAGGAGCCTGGGTGCCACGTCTCAAATGCAGCGGCCAAATTCCTGTGCCCTCCCCGAAGCCTCTGGCCCCCTCCCCCCATGTCCCCTGTAGGGACACCGATCACCCCTGCGGGCTCCATGGAACCACGGAGCCGGCAGGGGCATCCCCCTGACCTGCCAAAGCATGTTGAGGAGGCCTGGCTCCCCCACTTCCCCGGCCCCTCCCCATCTCCCCACTCATTGGCCGCTGCCGCTTACCCTGCTGGCCCCAGTGTAAAGTGCATGTGCGTGCCCTATGCTGGGGCAGTCCCACACACCCCGCCCCCGTGCGTTCAATGGCATGGCGGCTGTGCAGAGTAGCCACCACTGTGCATAAAGGGTCTTAGGGCTATTCCCAATCTTTCCAACCACACTCCACTTAGGTGGAATGTGGAGTATAACCATCAAAGAAAAAAGAATCAGTAAATAAACAAGGTTAATAAAAGAATATAAGGCAAAACTAAGCTGTTTAGGAAACAAGTAGTTATGCTGAAAAAGTGGCACAATCAGCCTCTGAAACAGTTAATGGCCCCCAGACAACCTTCCTCATAAAGCAGGTGTTTTTTCTTCCATGCTTTAGGATGCTTTGGGCTGATCCTGCGTTGAGCAGGGGGTTGGACTAGATGGCCTGTATGGCCCCTTCCAACTCTATGATTCTATGATTCTATGAACTGCAGCAAGGATGGTGTTCGCAAGAAGATGGAGGCAAGAAGATATACCAAAAATAGAAGACTGCATCGAAAAGTTGGGAGAACTGACCAAAATGGCAAAGCTTACTAGACTAGTTAATGGAAGACCAGTAGAAGAATTTGAAGAACATTGGGGGTATTTTTCACAATATTTAGCTAGATAGGTATATATGTATTAACTAAATATGTATTAATATTTAGCCAGATAGGTATATGTGCATTAACAAATATATTAGTAGGGTGAACTGACTTGTTATTGAACTATAATCTTTTGTTCTTTCTTTTTTCTGTTATTTTCTTTCTAAAACAAAATAAAGGCTGGAGCTATCCAGCATTTAAAAAAAATTGAAATAGTTAATGGCCTTAAAAGTAATATGTCACTCTTATACTATATTAATTTAGTATTCAGTTGAAATCAGATCTTAAGGATAGCAAGCATTAGGTTTTTGTCTTATTTCAGCAGTTAACCTTTAATATTCTGTTCATTCCAACATAGAGCTGTTTTTTTACTTACCTGGTGAATCTTGAACTTTATCATATAGATAGGTATCATAAATAGGACTGCAAACAGGCTGGGGGGGGGGAGTATTGTCTTTTACATAGGATTTTAATGTGTGGAAGTGAGTAGCTGAAGCTTCTTATGGCATTGAGGCAAATAACATTATACAATATATTCCCCCATGCCTCTGTTAAAGGGACAGAACATTTTTCTCCAGTTATTTGGAAGTCTTAGACACAACTTGCAGCAGGCTTAGTCAATGGGTTGTAAACTGGGTATCACCAGTCACATCGCAACTAAAGACTCCCATGTGTGATTCAGTCTCCATGAACACAAGTATCTGATGACTAAACAAACCAATAAAAATAAGAGCTATTTTTTGTGCCCCACTTTTTACAACCTCAAAGAGACTTAGAATTGCCTACCCTTCCTTTCCCTGCAACAGACACCCTGTGAGGTAGGTGAGGCTGAGAGAGCTCTGAGAGGACTGTGATTGCCCCAAGGTCACCCAGCTGACTGCATGGGGAGGAGAGAAGAATCAAACCCATTCTCCAGATTAGAGGCTGTCTCTGTTAACCAAGACACCAAGTTGGCTCTCTTAAGTACCTTTCAGTTTGTAAATTGCTCTGCGAATCAAGTCTGACGAAACTTCCTATAGATCCCTTAGCACTAGGCAGGGCTAATTCTCTGTCTGTGCCACAATTTTCCCTAGCACGATTAGTCTGTATCCTATACCCCACCACCCAAAAGCAACATCAAAAGCATAACAACACTGAGGCAAGGAAGTACCATAGACAGTCATTCCAAAAATTCCCAGAAACTGTCGCCATCCACTAATCTCAATGTCTCTGACCAAAATGCCAAGCTAGCTGTGCATTAAAGGCACCAATCAGAGGTGGTGATGCCAGCAATATCACAATTAGGTCACTTTACATATGCCCTGCCCTGCCACACAACTCTCAAGTATGCTGCCAAGAAGAATCCCCAATACCACAGCAGATGACATTGCTCATTGTTTAGAAGGGTAGCAGCAGCATTGAAGGAGTTTACATTTCATAACACTGCAAGCACATACAGTAGTAGCAGGAGAGGTCTTTTGGCTGGGAAAACATAAAATCAAAGGACAGCTAATCCAGTCACACCAAATAGATCCATAACTCAGTGTCTGGGAGAAAGACCTTCTCTATGGACAGTCTCGGGGCAGTTTACAACAAGTTAAAATTGCTTTAAAATACAATAAAAACAATAAATATGCCGAATGCTCTGATTTATCCGCCACATCTCCATGCATTCAGTGGTGGGATTTTATTGACTAGCAGGCTGGCATTGTGGGGCAATGAAGATACAAATCCTTATTTTGGCATTAATATGGCCACAGCTTTAATCAAACAAGCAAACCCAATCCCACATTGGAGGGTTGGCCTGGTACAAGGATAGGGGCCTGAAATCAGCCATCTGGCTGCTCAAGGAAGGATCCAGAAGGTGCTCTGGAACCTGCCACAATCCCATCGGGAGAGTGGGCGCCTTGCCTCCTGAAATCCTTACATACCATGGGGTGGCGGGCATGAAGAGGGAGCCAACGGGTGCCCACCTCATTTGGCTGTCCACCAGCTACCCAGCCAATGAGCCCCTGGCCTCCCAGCTGGATCAGCCATTGCCCTATAGCCAGCTTCTTAAAGAGCCTCCCCAATCCTCAAGGAGTCCAATATGCAAACAGGACTCCCTGTAAACAGGGTCCCCCTTGTGCCCAAAATCGCAGCTATGACAAATAACTGTAATCCTTAACAATCATAAAAGATTAGCTGACTTAGCTGATTAGCTGACAGTGTCAATAAAACTAAACATTACAGGGTGGGAGGGAGAATAAGCTGTTCCTACAGCTTCTCATACGGAGAGGCAGACCAAGCGCACGTAGCAGCTATATAGCCGCCTGAGCCCCGCCTCTCCACCCACACAACACCCGAACATGCTGGTGCACACACAGCTGCACAAAGGAGTCGCTGCATCCTCCTCAGCCCAGCCAGCCGCTTCGTGAACCGACACCCACGGTAACACACAGCCGGTCATTCGGGAGAGGGAAGAAGGCAGGCCCATATGATTATGTTTGCTTGTTCTAGCCACAACTATACGCCTGGTGGTAAAGTTCCATCTTGCAGGCCCTGCGGAACTTGAAGAGTTCTGTCTGGACCCAGGTCTTGACTAGCAACTGATTCCACCAGACGGGAGCCAGGGCCAAAAAGGTGTCAAGGCCAGACATACTTCTTTTGGGCCAGGTTGGGCCACCAACCTATAAATAACAAACTTCTTTGTGTCCTGCTGAGATGCCAAGGATTCTGCACAATCAATATGGTATCTGTATATAGGATCCATACAGAGTAGCAACTTGGTGATTTGCCACCAGTGACTTAACTGCTGTATGTTGCCAATGTAATGGTGAAATGAAAATTGTACTGTTGGCACAATGGAAGTGAGTAGCAAGCCTATCCTCACCCAGCAGGCGTAATTTGACTTGCTCTATAATGGTGTAAACTATGTCAGGCTCTAAACATTACTAAAGGTGTGGGTACTAAAAGATTACTTCAATCATCTCTTCAACTCATCTCTGCTGAATAGCTCCCTAAGAAAAATGTTCAGTGCTTCAATCGCTTGCAGTTAACTGGCACTTAACAGGGAAATTAGTATGTAATATATTCCTCCCACACAACATTTTGAAAAGAAACTGAAAAACAAAACACGTTTTTCTCCCACATATCATACTATTTCAGTTTAACAATTATCTGACACATATTTTATTGGTTTCTTTGGGGATTAGAATGTCATGTATAGAAAATGGCTCACAGAGAAAGACGTGAGTAGGGACTTTGCCCACAGTGCTCCTGTACATTTTCAATCTTGAGTTGCTTGCATTAAATAAATAATAAATACATGGGGATGAAATAATGCCTGGTTGATTAAATTTGCCTCATAAAACTATTGAGTGAGTAAGCAATTCAAGCTTTTCTTGCTCTCTTGCAGCTCAATACATTTCATGAAATTAGACCAGTTCCATCATAAGGCTATTCTACTAGAAACAACATCATGGGTTTAAACTACAAGTACAATGATATAGGCTAGATATCAGGGGGGGAAATTTCACAGTCAGAGTAGTTCAGCAGTGGAATAGGCTGCCTAAGGAGGTGGTGAGCTCCCCCTCACTCGCAGTCTTCAAGCAAAGGTTGGATACACACTTTTCTTGGATGCTTTAGGATGCTTTTGGCTGATCCTGTGTTGAGCAGGGGGTTGGACTAGACGGCCTATATGGCCCCTTCCAACTCTATGATTCTATGATTCTATGATAACTGCCTTTCCTTGAAAATATGAAAGATGTAGGGAAAGACCACTGGCCCATCTGGCCTGTTAAGCTGTACCCAAATTGCAGGAGCTTTGCAAAATCTCAACCAGATGCAGAAAAACAACATTCATTACAGGCAAAATGCCACTTGCTACAATTTCACTGACTATGTAGAAAAGCAGTACCATACGAAGCAAAACCTCACTGCCTTTCTGCTTTGAATAATACATTTTCCTCTCAGTTTCACTTATTACCATAATGATTGTTTGAGTCCACATTTTCAAGGTCATGTCTTTATATTAAGAGTTAGGAACTGTGAAAATGGCTTTTCTTTTTTACTTACAGCTTTAACTAAGGTAAAGCCAGCAGTAAAATGAACAGTAGTGCAAATTCGAAAGCTCCTTACTCTTGACTTTTTCTAGCGTCAACTCTCCAATTAGGGGGGCTGAGCTAAACTCAGAGTCCTTTGCCATCTGATGCAAAGTTGGACTAGTCAGTCTGCTGGCACAAGATCTAGCCTTACATTAATTACAGTGAAAGGCAGATTTGTTTCTCTATCATTCATGAATTATTTATATCTTATATGCATGCATTCTCATGACATAGTGTGGGCATATGATCACATCCCAACCGGAGTGAATTATTAATCTGTGCTTATAATGAAATATTCCTATAACCATTTTCCCAAAAGCATATTTCCATCCAGATATGTTCAATCCATATTACTATAAGCCATTTTTTCATTATGAATTTGCCCTGTTTGTGTTTTGCTAATGGATGTTCATGGTAGTTCATGGATACAGCAAAAAACAGGGGTTTAAAGGAACAGTCACTTTAAACCCTGCTTTCTGTTCACAACAAAACATGCAAAAGCAGCAGAGAGCACCTCCATGCTGCCCAGCTGTTTTTTGGGTTTTCTGCAAGGGACTGTAGTTTTAGTGGCTTTTGCCAAGTCTATAGTCTATATTAATACCTATCTTGTCTACTTAGCATAAGTTTATCTCGCCCTTACACCAAGAAGATTAGGGTGTCCATCATGGTTTATTATTTATTTCTTTATTTACCTAATTTATACCCTCCATTTCTATAATGGAGACAGAGATCTTATGTTGTTCTCCTCTCCTCCATTTTATCATTGTAATGTCCCTGTGGGTGTAGGATGGGATGAGCATGTGAAACTGGCCCAGGGTCACCCAGCAAACTTCCATGGCAAGTGGGCATTCAAATCTGGGTCTCCTACATTCTTGTTCACCCCTAATCACTGCATCACATGACACTATTTTATTCTCATGAACAACTATGTGGAATAGATTAAGGTAATAAAGAGGTTCAGCCAGTGTTATGTCATACTGGCTAGTTGAACTGGGATCTCTCCCATCTAGACTTATACGCTTAGCCACTACGACCACAGTAGATCTAATTGTCTGTGCCATGTTCTCAATATTAAGTTGATAGAATAGATAGTCATATGGAATAATCTTGTTTCTGCGTGTTTTCCGTTGATAGAATAGATAGTCATATGGAATAATCTTGTTTCTGCGTGTTTTCCGTATTCCTGTTCAGTTGAAAAAAACGTTGAAATTCATTAAGTATAGTTCTGAATTATGTTATGACTTTAAATTAATTAGCAGCAGTTTTAAGATGCATGCTGCTTGCACATATTTGATTATTATATTTCCTGGTACTAATTATATTTGAAATATCTGCAAACTATGAATATTACAGGATTATATTTGCAGTTGAGTGATAGTGTTCAGATATTACTTTGAGTTTTGCAGCTATCATTGTCACACTAGGTCGGCTGAATAAATTAATATAAAGAAATTTCTCTTATTGTTTTTGAACACATACATAAAAATGTAATAAAATGTAGATACCAGCAGACATGGGTAATGTTAACAAGAATAATAACATACTAATTTAGCCTGTCAGGATTGTATTTGTAAGATTTACTCCCTGTTAGATAATGGTTTGTACAGTGCGTCATCATTCATACTGTATTTACTATGCTCAAAATTCATATTTAAACTAGGGGGGAAAGCAGTAATATTATGTTGGATTAATCTGCCAATCTGTTCACATATTGTGTGGATCAAACCTTAATGCCTAAAATACATTCCAGAAACAAAACAATCAAAGATTGCTAATTTTGAGATTCTATCCCCTAGTGCAAGGTCTTGTTTGGAATCTACTTCCCTGGGACTATGATGTAAAAGCCTCTGGACCACATCAAACAGCTCAGCTGAGTGATTATGTACAGATGCAATGGTGGCAGATAAATCTTGCCTTTTCAACATCATGGGATAGATTTTAATATGGGCTTTATATGCCATGTTCAATCAGTCTTGCTGCAACTTTTTGGCCAGCAGTGCTTGAGAAAAGCATCTCTCCTGTTTCATTGCCATCAGTTTCCTGGTAAACCAAGGAAAGTGCTTTGCTCTGTTCAGGGGAGGGGTGTTTAGGGGTGATTGTGTCAACAGCCCAGGTCATTTCCCTATGCTGGAGAGCAATCAGGGCCTTGACAGAATTGTCAGCAGCCAAGGTAGGGAAAATTCCCAAATAATGATACAGATGGGTCCATATTAAATGGACATGTATTCTGGAAGGTCTAGAGCAGTGGTCCCCAACCTGCGGTCCGCGGCCTGGTGCCGGGCCGCAAAGGCCAGGGCACCGGGCCGCGGTTCCCTCTCCCCGCCCCCCCCCCGCAGTAAAAAACTTCCCCGGGCCGCAAGCTTGCGGTCCGGGAAGCTCCTTACTGTGGGAGGGGGGGAGAGGGAATCAGGGCCACGCCGCGCATCGCGCATGCGTGGGCGGGGCAGTTGCCCCGCCGGTCCCCAGTCGGAAAAAGGTTGGGGACCACTGTTCTAGAGAAGAGCAGGTTAATATCTTCTTATTTTAGAACATAAGCATATTATTTGAAAGTGAGAAATGTGATAGCTATTTTTGGTTAATTTAAGAGATACAAAATCAAGGAGCAAAACAGTAAAATTTCTAAACTGAAATGTAGAATACCCATTTAAAACAGTAGTTGGGAAAAAGTTCAGTAAAATTAAAATCAAATTATACAGCGAAGATTTACCATTTTAAAATAGATCAAAGAATACCTTTGAGCTGCTAAGGTACAAATGATTCAGTAAACAAGAAGGTAGGCATACTTAAGCTGCTGTTAAGTTGTTGTTATGTGCGAAGTCGTGTCCGACCCATCGCGACCCCATGGACAATGATCCTCCAGGCCTTCCTGTCCTCTACCATTCCCCGGAGTCCATTTAAGTTTGCACCTACTGCTTCAGTGACTCCATCCAGCCACCTCATTCTCTGTCGTCCCCTTCTTCTTTTGCCCTCGATCGCTCCCAGCATTAGGCTCTTCTCAAGGGAGTCCTTCCTTCTCATGAGGTGGCCAAAATACTTGAGTTTCATCTTCAGGATCTGGCCTTCTAAAGAGCAGTCAGGGCTGATCTCCTCTAGGACTGACCGGTTTGTTCGCCTTGCAGTCCAAGGGACTCGCAAGAGTCTTCTCCAGCACCAGAGTTCAAAAGCCTCAATTCTTTGACGCTCGGCCTTCCTTATGGTCCAACTTTCGCAGCCATACATTGCAACTGGGAAGACCATAGCCTTGACCAAACGCACTTTTGTTGGCAGGGTGATGTCTCTGCTTTTTAGGATGCTGTCTAGATTTGCCATAGCTTTCCTCCCCAGGAGCAAGCGTCTTTTAATTTCTTTGCTGCAGTCCCCATCTGCAGTGATCTTGGAGCCCAGGAAAATAAAATCTGTCACTATCTCCATTTCTTCCCCTTCTATTTGCCCCTTCTATTTCCCCTTCTATCTGCTGTTAAGACAGGCCAGTAAATATAATGGCACATATTGGTGGTAAAAAAATGTTAGTTTTTGAATCTGCTCTTCTTATCAAGTCAAAGTTTTGCAATGTGATCCTAAACAAAGTTATGCTGTTCAATTCCACTGAAGTCAATGCATTTAGAAAGATACAGACATTTAGGAATATCACTGAATGTGACTGGTCTGAACTCCCTTGCAATGAAGAAATGCCAAACAAGTTACATAAAAACAAAAATAAGTAATTATCATTATGAAAAAAATGCTTAGATTGCAACAGGAGTAATTAATGCCTAATTGCTTCATTTCCCCCCATGGTCTAATAAAACAATATAGCTACTTTGTCTCTGAAAAGCAAACCACACAAAGAGCAGAATTGTTTTCACAGTGTTGTATCAATAATTTTACATATTAATTATTGATGTCAATATTGAGTTAATATTTCTCTCTTAGAAATAATGGAAAACTGTCTTCCAACTGACTTTTATTTTTATTCCATTGAACTATTGGAGGAAATAAATTGAAAGCACCGCATATAAATCACAGAATCTTTCAAAATCATCCTTTATTGTTCATCATTTACTGTGGTAATAGAATAATGTAGAAGTTAAATATAAATCCAGTTACAATTAGACAGGTTATGAAATATAAACTAGTGAAAGATATAAAAATAGTTTTATCAATAAACAGCTAATTTTTTTAGCATAGATACTCCTTAATATAGATAGGTCAAATTTTCAAAACTGAGTTCTAAATGAGCAATGTCAATTCTTTACATACAAGTCGCCCAGTGAGTTCATCTAACACAGTTGCCAGCTTTGGGACACTCACCTCTATGAACTAATTCTTATGTTATGAAGATACATCTTTTATGTATCATTTGAGGGGGGTTGTCAGGTCACAGTTGACTGTGGCAACCCCATAGGTCAGGCTTTCTCAACAGGGGTTTCATGAGACTCTGAGATTTTTCAATGGCCCTGGAATGGTTATATCAATCCCCCCACCCCAAATGGCCAATAATGAGCCTGGAGGGGTTGGAAAGGGGGCTGGGTTATAAAAAAAAACCCTTGCTGGCCATGGCTCATTGCACGTGGTAATGGCTGGAGTCTAGAGAGAACTCATTGTAAATTAATTGCATTGGGATGGTGGCAGGGGGCAATGGAATGGTGGATGCCTATCCCAGCCCTGTTACCATCCCAGTGGAGTAGGCCACTGGACCATTTCTGGCATTGGGAGGATAGGAAATAATGGACCTTGATGTCATATCCAGTGGGAGTGTCTGGATGATGTCACTTCTGGTGACATGTGACTTCTGGGGGCATGGCAGGGTGATGTGGCATGCTGACATCACTTCCAGGGTTTCACAAAGCTTGAAGAATGCTTCACGGGTTTCTCAAAAGTAAATAGGTCAAGAAAGGATACCATAGATTTTTCAAGAAAAAGATGTTTAGAGGTTGTTTGCCATTGTCTCTGTGTAGCAATGCTGGTATTCCTTGGTGGTCAACCTTCCAAATACTGATCAAAGCTGACCCGGTTTACCTGCTGTGATCTGACAAGATCAGACTAGCCTGGGCTGTCCTGGTCAGGGCATCTTGAATCAGTTTTCAGCAGGTAATCAGAAGTTCTACTATCATTAGATCAGGTCACCAGTTCCTTTTTTTAGTAATTAGTATCCCAGTTGACTGTACTAATGTCAGATAAATGGCACAGTTTTAACCATTCCCAGCCACCCTCTGCTGTTTTCCTGATGCAAATCACTTTCTTGTAGCCAATTAATACAACAGCACATGTTATTCTGTCTGGTTCAACAAGTACATTTCATAATATTAAATTTAATTGATTCTCATTGCCAATAAGCCAAAACACTAACTGGTTAACATGCCTAATTTGTTTTAAATTGTTGCAACAGGTTTAAAAAAAAACACCAACAAATCCGTGTATGATATTTAATCAGAGAAAGGATATCTAGGCAAAATGAAATGAAATATAAACTGTTTGCAAACTGCTGCCAGCTACACCACAACATTCAGGATAGAAATAATGGTAAGAGGAGGGCTGAATCCAGCCACTAACTGTAGTTATACCAACAAAGTGGTACTGCTATTGGTGAGAGAATGTAATTTTTCGCCATTTCCTTCTTTCAAAATAGACCCCCCCCTCTTTGTCCTACGCTGTTTGTGGTAGTCCCTTGACCACTACACACTCCCTCAGACCACAGTTACGGGGGGGGGGGGGTCATTAGGCTGCACCAGGAATGAAAAGTCCAATTTTTCCAGCTTTACTCCATTCGTGGAGCTTTGGATCCAAACTGTAGCATTCAGGCTGTACACATTTGATAGCTCCAAGTTAAATTCAACTACTTTGCGTCTCGGTGAGAAAGGTGGACTATTAATATAGTAAAATGAATCCCATTTCACTTTCCAAGGTTATACACACGTGCATTATTGACAGTAGTACTGGTCAGATCGGTGCAAACTTAAATGGACTCCGGGGAATGGTAGAGGACAGGAAGGTCTGGAGGATCATTGTCCATGGGGTCGCAATGGGTCGGACACGACTTCGCACATAACAACAATAACAACAACTGGTCAGAAGGTATGGTTTTAAATGTTATTGATCCTTACATATATGCTTGAAACCAGCCAGTGTATTGCTTGTTCATACATAGACCTATAAGTTGACTGTTTAATTTTGTTTTGAGTTTAACTCTTTCCATTGGAGAAAAGCACTACCACTAGGGGAATAAACTGGCAGGATCCAACCCATGGGATATTTAAAGTACCCTGGCACCATTTGTGTGCTGTGATAAGTAATGTTATTCTGATGGCACAAAATCATTTATATGTGATCTCATTCTTGCCAGGACAGGGCGTTTAAAAAAATTACAGAAAAGATTTCCAAAAAAGTAAAGGATACATGTGAGGCAAAACACCCATGATTCCTCCCAAGTGTATAGTGACTGACTCATTCCATCTTGCAGGTGTTACTAATTGGACCTCTTGACCTAAATGGCTCTTATCTTCACCAGACTAAGGAAGGGGCTAATTGGCTCATCATGAGAACCTGTGAGTTGCAGGATGGGAGGGGGAGAATCAGGAGCAACGAGGTAATTTTCTAGAGGGTTCTAGCAAGAACATGCCCTGATTGGATTTTCACCATCACCTGAAAATTATAATTGGGCTGAAGGCTTTGAGAAGGAAGCTAGCTTGGATTCTGATGGACAAAAAGCCTTGACTATGACATGCTTAATTTACTGAAATATGTAAGATCTGTATTGTGCATGACTGAACAGAATGTGAGGAATGTCCTGCAGGGGGCATTGGGGGAGATGTGTAATTAGCATATTTAGGTTGGGAACTTCCTGATCTTTTCCAAATAATCTCTGTGTCCTGATTGGCTCAAATGGAGACTTCCTGCTCCTCTGAGCACTACTTGCTTCCTCTCCTGACAGAATGACTGAATAAAGATAATAGAACAGTTAGACAATTAGTTAGGTCTCTTGTTCTCTCTCTCTCCCTCTCCTTTCTATAAAAAGTTGTTTCTCTTCTAGACAAAACTATTTTATTCTTTTAAGCAGCATGATACTGCTCTTTGCATGTTTAAACTCTGCCAACTTAATTTGCAAATTGACAGGAGTTGAGCTAAAGCTTCTGTGAGATAGTGCCATATAATGCAGATTGGGAATGGATTAGTTGAGCTGGTTTTCTTGTTTTCTTTGCTGTAGAGATGTGTGTTGCCAAAAAAAATTTATAATTAGTTTTCTTTTGCACACCTTCTCTAGGAACCCACTGAATTCAATACTGGATTTCTGGACAATACACTATTTAAAAAATGCCTGTTCGACAAATACGAGGTAGAGAGCTGAAAGAGTTCCTGAAACTTTAAAAAAAAAGCAGTAGGAAAACGAATTTATACTGAGTAAGGTAGATGGAAAAAAGTTTGTTGCTATTTCACATAATATTAGAGTTGTTGTCCATTAGCGAAACTGATGCCTATAGGTTTTGCTTAAACCACAGTATCTTTTCAGAATTGGTAGGTTTTTCTTATTGAACTGTATTGCCTTAAATTCTGGTGTCATAGTTCAAGTGGCTACCTGGGGTTGACAAAATCAGCAGCAAATAGATTATCACTCCCTCTACAACCAATACTTTCTTTTTAAAAGCTGGCAGCACCTCTAGGTTAAGGGAGATGAATAAGACTTTTGATTTTTACTGTAGGCAGCTGCAGGAGATGAATGGCTTCATTTTGAAAACTAGCATGTCCCATTTTTAGTTCTGCAAAATAATAACCACAAAAACCGTGTCTGCCAGTGCAATTGAGAAAACTGAACTGATATTTCTTTCTCTGCTGACTTCACATAAACTATGTTTTCTTCCTTACCGGATGGTGACAGGTTTAAGGGTTCCCGACAGTAACTGGGTCACATTTGGAAAATATTTCGCTTTTCTTTGGGTCTTATATATTTGTCAGGTTTAAGGATGTGAAAAATTGTTCCAACAGCCGTTTTGCATCAGGTAGTCTTGAAAGCTAAATAATAATGTCAGATTCCTACAATGCAAGATATTTATTGGCATTTTCTGCTTTTTAAAAAAATTCCTGTTATCACCAGTTCAGCCAGAGTCTGGACAATATCAATTCCAGCTGAATACAGGTAATTCAGTATTTGATCATATTGTGTTGATTCATATCTATCTAGATGTACTCATATATGGCACAATACATTCTACCTATTACGGATGCCAGCTTCCAGGTAGGACCAGGGGATCCCCTAGAATTACAGCTCATCTTCGGACTACAGAATGTTGCAGAGGTTAAATATACAAGAGAGGAGCAAAGAGAAACAAACTTTGTATATAAAGAAGAGAAAAGACTAGTTGTCTAAATTTTGTGTTCTGCATTCATTATTTTTTGGATGCAAGCAGGGAAGAAGTGTGTTCCAATGAACCAATCAGGACACTGGAGGAGAGTATTTGAAAAATTCCAGAAAGTTCCTAATCGAACTATGTTAAATACATAGCTCCTCCAATGCCTCCTGTAGGACACTATACTCTTCATATTCTGTTCAATCATGCACACTCCAGATCTTCCATATTTCAACACAGATCAGTTCCGCTGGAGAAAACAAATTTGGGGCAGGGAGGGACCTGAGTGGAGCATAATGCTGTGATGTCCACCCTCCAAAGCAGCCACTTTCTCCAGGGGAACTGATCTCTGTTGCCTGGATTTACGCTATAATTCCAGGACATCCCCAGGTCCCACCTGCAGACGGGCCTCTTTACAACAGAGAAAAGAGTAGGGTCTAGGATTTTATTGGCATGGTTGTGAAGCAGAATTCTAAAAATGTTTCTCTACAGTGGTAGTCAGTCATTTAAGCCATATGGAACCAGAAGGGAAAAAAACATTATTATTTTATTCCCTACATTGCTGTTGTTTTCCCATAGAGAACACACATAACTTATTCAGATTTAAAACTCTCATAAACTGAAGAATAGCAGGCATGCAACAAAGACATGGAAGAATGATTTCAGTTCTCCTTCACACATGAATATCCATTACCCGCCCCCCACACACACACAGGCACACACACACTACATGGGGACCCACATGATTTTGTAAGACACCAAGACATTGGTGAACCTCCAAATATTCCATGTACTGCATGAATACAGAAAATCATTTTTCAAGTGGTAATTCACCACAGTATGCATGTAAGCTGTTGGTACACTGAGTATTGGTATTGTTTGTGTGTGTGTGTTGTTTTTTTCAGGTGGTAAACACAGCCTTTTTTCACAGGATTCTTGATCAGGTAAAGACCCATGACTAGTTCTTTTATTACGCTGAAAAACAGTGAAGACAACCATCTTGTAAAAGTGGTTGCCTGTGGACCAAGCCACACTTTCATTTAGCAAATAGTCATCTGTGTTCATCTCATCCACAATGGCTGCCCTATAGGCCTACACTTAAGCAACTTCAAGCTCATCTTATTTAGTTTTCAATTACCTGTCTGCAATATAGGTTAATCCCAGAATTATCATGAAGATGCAGATCAGCATTGTACTATTGTCTGTTTGGGATCCTGGCTTTGAGTTCCTATCCCACAGTCAAAACAAACTTATGCAGATGACCATTTTATTACCCATCTGCATTATATATGTTGTAAAACCATCCATACCACTTTGGAGGATAATATAGCCAACTTTATCTTGGTTATATGAAACCTCACCTGGAGGTAGTTTGGTTGTCTGCACCATGTAAAAGGAATCTCCAACTATCTTAATATTTATAGAATTGTTTTATGCTAGTCTTTTGCACAATCTTTATATGTGTTAATTTTCTTTTCCATGTTTTTCAACATAGCAAGGCTTCCTAGACAGCTAATATCAAAACATTAAATTGTCATAAGACATCAAACCTTAAAAGATCAGACAGAAACAATAAAACTCTGCAGCAGACAATGACATCTGGCCCCAGCTAGACCTCCCCAAGACTGAATGCAATTTTTAACTAGTCTCTAAGAGCCCAAGAGAGAATTGCAGAAAACTGCAAAGCTGGAAAAAGTGCAGAGGAGGGCAACCAAGATGATTCGGGGGTTGGAGCACTTTCTCTATGTGGAAATGAAGAGTCTAGGATAGAAGCTTATAAAATAAAGATCAGAGTGGAGAGAGCTTACAGACAGCAATTTTTCTCCTTCACACTCAAAAAATTCTCATCCAATAAAGCTGATGGACCCTAGGTTCAGGAGAGAAAAATTAAATCACAGAGGGTGATTAAAATGTAGAATTCATTGCCAGAGGATGTAGAAGAAGAGTTGGTTCTTATATGCTGCTCTTCTCTACCCAAAGGAGGTTCAAAGTGGCTTACAGTCGCCTTCCCTTTCCTCTCCCCACAACAGACACCCTGTAAGGGAGGTGAGGCTGAGAGAGCCCTGATACCACTGCTCGGTCAGAACAGTTTCAGAATAGTTTTATCAGTGCTGTGGCGAGCCCAAGGTTACCCAGCTGGCTGCATGTGGGGGAGTGCAAAATCAAACCCAGCATGCCAGATTTGAAGTCTGCACTCCTAACCACTACACCAAAGTGGTAATGATGGCCATAGGAATAAACAGCTTTGAGAGGGGATTAAATAGATTCATGAAGGACAAGTCTATCAGCGGCTACTAGCCATGGTGACTGAAGGGAACCTTCACTTTCAGAGGCACTAATCTCAGCCTCTATGCCCTTTTTTGCCATTCAGAGGAACTGATTGGCCACTGTGTGCTGGACTGGATGGACTATTGGTCTGATCCAGCAGGGCTTTTCTTATGTTTAGTTATTGACTAGTCTGACATGCTTCTTTTGGTCTGTCATTCCATAACAGATTCCATACCCTTACTCAATCCACAGCTGACTCCTGTTAAGTATTTTCTAACTCAGGTAAACAGACATGGAACTTAAACACTATGCATACTGTCAAAATACATCTCTGAGAGGAAATAACAGAAGGCAACATTTTCGAAGCTTTTGTGTTGCTTTCAAAATTTCAGCTCAATTATCCAGCAAGTTATGACTAATTTTGACTGAGTACAGGCCTCTTATTCCAAAAGAAAGGCTTTGTTAGCATACCTGAATTGTTGTTGTTAGGTGCGAAGTCGTGTCTGACCCATCGCGACCCCATGGACAATGATCCTCCAAGCTTTCCTGTCCTCTACCATTCCCCAGAGTCCATTTAAGTTTGTACCTACTGCTTCAGAGACTCCATCCAGACACCTCATTCTCTGTTGTCCCCTTCTTCTTTTGCCCTCAATCGCTCCCAGCATTAGGCTCTTCTCCAGGGAGTCCTTCCTTCTCATAGGGTGGCCAAAGTATTTGAGTTTCATCTTCAGGATCTGGCCTTCTAAGGAGCAGGCAGGGCTGATCTCCCCTAGGACTGACCAGTTTCTTCGCCTTGCAGTCCAAGGGACTCACAAGAGTCTTCTCCAGCACCAGAGTTCAAAAGCCTCAATTCTTTGATGCTCAGCCTTCCTTATGGTCCAACTTTCGCAGCCATACATTGCAACTGGGAATACCATAGCCTTGACTAAACGCACTTTTGTTGGCAGGGTGATGTCTCTGCTTTTTAGGATGCTGTGTTGTAAATTTGCCATAGCTTTCCTCCCCAGGAGCAAGCGTCTTTTAATTTCTTTGCTGCAATCCCCATCTGCAGTGATCTTGGAGCCCAGGAAAATAAAATCTGTCACTATCTCCATTTCTTCCCCATCTATTTGCCAGGAATTGAGAGGGCCGGATGCCATGATCTTTGTTTTCTTGATGTTGAGTTTCAAGCCAACTTTTGCACTCTCCTCCTTCACCCGCATCAACAGGCTCTTTAGTTCCTCTTCACATACCTGAATAGGAACAGCTTAACACATGAAAACAAAAATGAAGTCATTTCATGCCGGTGCCTGTATGATATCCCTGTAGCTCTGCAGGGTGATCTCTGGTTGGAAAACCTGCACCAGAGAAAGGGTTAAAGCCTTCCTCTTCTATGTCACAAGCCAAATTGACCCAGACAGCAGCAATTTACAAAGAGAAATGCATAGGCAGAACAAGAACAATAGGCCTAACACCACACACAGTTAGGCCCCTAGATCAATTTTTATGGACAGCTTTAAAAAAAAATAACCTCTATACAAAACCCTATTCAACCACTCATAGCTCTAAACGACAGTATAATATTTGTTTCTTGTTACCTCAGCCTTAAGTAAAAAGTTATAGAAACAGATAAATTACAGAAAATTAGCCTACGCCTAAGTGATTCAAGGCATATTATTTGCAGTAATTATAAAGCACAGAAGCAAAATGTAAGCAAGACATTAAAGCAGGGGCAATAAAAACATTACGTTAATTTAGAACCATTAAAGATCTCTGTTCTTACCCAGCAAACTGAATGATGCTGGATCCCTTCTTGACCCCTTTGCTTTCAATACACAGCTTTTGTAAATGTAAGTGTAGTTCATAAACTGTTTAATCAGTGAAGCTCACTGGTGCTTCATGTGCAATGAGGGGGAAAGAGCAAAGGTTGCACAAATTACAGTGCTAGCCTAAGCACAATTAACACCCTTCCAAACCAAATTACTTCAATGAATTTAGAAGGGAATAGCTCTGTTTAGGATTACACTTGCATTTTCTTTTCTGTATTTCTAGGGTCTCGTAACTGGACTCTTGTCTATAGTTTTTCAGTTGTTATATTTTTGGTACTTTTACTTCATGCACTTGAAAAGAGTGATCCTTCCAGGACACAGGGTCATCATTTGTGAATAGGGCAATGTGCATATTTTCAAGCTTCAGTGCACTGTAAACACATACTCAGAATAAATCTGGGTTTCCAGTCGTACATCTCAAAGCTTGAAAATGTGAATAATGCATCCCTCCCTTTGGAAAATATGGGATTTATTCCTTCTTGAAAGTCTGGAAATATGGGATGAAATAAAAGATATTATATTCCACTTTTCTCCACTCAGTCTAGACACAAAGACATATAAAAATGAGAAAAAGAACAATAAATAAATAAATAAATGTCAAATTAAGAAGTCTACCAGGAGAATGTTGGTTTTTATACCCAGCTTTTCACTACTTAAAAGGAAGAGGGGAAAAAATCAAATTAAGAAGTCTATCAAAAGAATAGTTGGTTTTTATACCCTGCTTTTCACTATTCAAAGGCATCTTTAAGCAGCTTACAATTACCTTAGCTTCTTCTCAGAACTGGGCACCTTGTGAGGTAGGTGGGGCTAGGAGAACACTGAGGGCCTTTACGCACGGGGATCTTTGTTGCAAATTGTTTGCGGAATGAAAAATCGCCATTTAAAATAGTGGAATTCGTCGTTATGCATACCTGCCTTTGTAGTGGAATCAGTTGCGTTTTTTAGCGTTTCCCACAGGCTTCCGGTCTCGGCAGAAATCGCTAGAAAGGAAGCGCTATTGCCAAGCTCGTCCCGCCCCTGGCCGTCAAGCAGCCAATGGGCAGCCGTTAGCATGCTCCCAAACAGCCCCTTTCCCTTTAAGAAAGGTTTTTTTAAAAAAAAAACAGACCCATAGCAACGAATCTAGGTAGATTCGTTGCAACGGAGAGACCCATCCAGCTGCCTAATGTGAGCTATTGTTTGATTGTATGATCGTTGGCACGCTGCCTCGAGTGATAAAAAAAAAATCCCCCCCCCTTCTCACGGGCCCGATTTTCGGCTGAATTAATGTGTAAAAAATAAAGGGACTTTATTTCAGCAAACGGGCTTTTATGTGGTTTGTGCTTAGTGACTAAAGGTGAAGGACTGAAGCCAGGGAAGCCTCTAAACAGAAAGAGGCTCGCTGGTGCGTTTATCCCCGCTTGCTCGGAGAAAAAAAAATGGCGATCGCTTCGCCGGAAGTTTGGAGGACAGGCTCAGGAGGAGGGACTTTGAAGAACCCGCAACAATGGTAACGCACAGGTCTTTAGCGCTAGTGTTGCAGATTGGTTGCAGGAGTGTATCGCTATCCGGAGGGTGAATCCACTTTTCTGGATTCCCCTAAAAGCGCTACAAAGAAGCGCTTTTTGCTGATTGGTTTCAGGAGTGTTGCAGATTGTCTGCGACGTCGTGCGTTAAGGCAAATTAGTAGCGTTTTCAATTAGCAACCATTGTGCTATTTTGAAGCCGTGCGAAATGGCCCTGAGAGAACTGTGACCGGTCCAAGATCACACAGCAGGTATCATGTGGAAGAATGGGGTATCAAATTTGGGTTTCCAGGTTAGAGGACCCTGTTCTTAACCACTACAGTACACTTGTCTTTATGGAGCCAGCTTGGTGTAGTGGTCAAACAATTAAGATGACAATTAAGATGAACTAAAACAGTTCTGCAGGGCCTGCAAAAGCGAGCTCCTGTGCCAGGCATTTGGTTGAGGTCGATCGAAGCTAAACAACATCTGCTGGGCCCCTGAACCTCCCTCCCTTGAACCCATATGCCTGAACTGACCAACCATGGGTCTGTTAGATGGTTTACTCTGTTAGAATGTTGTGTTCTCTGTTTATTGTTATTACTAGAATTAAAGCCCATTGTAGCTGTAAATACAATGGGTGCTAATATGGCGGTAGGGTAGAGTTTGATGTTTGGAACTCTTGGTGTCTCTGAATGCATGTGGTGTTTGAGGGAGAAGGTGCTTGGACTCTTGAGATCCCACCTCCAAACTTCAAGGGATATTGGTGACTGAGGGGTCACTAACCTTCAGCTTTGGCCTGGGAAACCCCTGGAACTGGAGGTGGTCTGCAGAATATAGAGATCAGCTCTCCAGGGGAAAAAGAGGAGTGAACCTTGGGAATCGTGGCATAGTTGTAACATGAGCATTGAAGATCCCCTCTTCTTAGGGGGAGATTACATGGCAACCCATTCCTCCCAAGTGGGTTTAATCTTTTTGAGGCTCTCAGAGAGCTCCTCAGAAGTAATATAAGGCAAGCATCCCAACTCCTTGGGATGAGTTGATGACAGGTAGAAGGATAGAAATTATAATTCCTGGAACTGATGAAGGAGGGTGTTTGTTTTAGCACTGAAGGTGGGCTCGGGGAGGGAAAATGGACACTTAGACTGCCAAGTGGGACTGTGATCCGTGTTGGTCTGAAACAACAGAACACAGTTTGATTCCAGTGGTACACAAAGGCATCTCTATTGTAAAAGGACACGTAGGGGTACTTTTGAGGCTCTCAGTGAGCTCCTCAGAAGTATTATAAAGCAAGCATCCCAACTCTTTGGGATGATGTTCCAGCTGAGGCTGCTGTAGGGCGCACAGCCATTGTACTAAGCTAGGAAAGGGCACGGAGGAGCCAGGTCAGCTCCACCCACCTCCCCCACTCCCAAATTGATCAGGCTGTCAGGAAAGCAACCGGCCAAGGCTACCGTAGGGTATGCATCCATATAACAATGTGAGGGAAGGTAGCCACAGGGCTCTGGGTGCTCGGCTGGGCTGGTGCTGGTAATCCCACCCCCGCAGGCAGGGAAGCAGAGAACCGTTCCAGCCGAGGCTTGGGAACCACATGGTTTCCATGGCTCGGCTGGGACGGCGCAGACTGAAGGCGAGGCACTGGCTTGCCTTCAGTGTGCGTCAGCCCTGGCGAGGCATGGGAGCTACAAGGAATCCCCCCCCACTCACAGGAAAGTGGAGCGTTGGGCCATTTTAAAATTATAGTAGAGTGCGAGTGGGAGTAGGGAGGTTTCTTGCCCCCCCCCTGGAGTGTACTGCCGTTCTAAAATGGCCCTGGCATCAGGAATGGTAAAGTGTGAGTGGGACAGTAAAGTGAGAGCAGTAGGGAGGCTTCTCCCCCCCCCCCGGACTGTACTAGTGTTTTAAAATAGCCCTGCTACCAGGAACGGGTCCCCAGCAGTGGCACAATTTTTAAACAACATTAAAGTGCAAGCGGGAGTAGGGTGGCTTCCCTCCCCCGCCCCGATCTCCCCGAGGGATGGAAGCCTTCCCCTCTTGGTCCCTTCACAGTACTTACCAATGGTACTGTAAGCAGCCAGGGGCAAACTGGCGGTGATGCCACCAGACTGCCCCTTCCCAGCTGGGTGGGTGGAGAGTGGGTGTGGCCAGTCCGAGCCAGGGTCCAATTGGGATGTGCCATCCACTTAGCCCTTAGCGAGTTATTTTAACAGTGAGCCCGCTGTTACATATTACTGTTACCTTTTATTCGATATAGCCACGGAATCTGATATATTGTTCTTGTTTATGTTCCATGTGAACTGCCATGAGCCTTAGGGGAAGGTGGTATATAATTGTAATAAATAATCCTCACAAACTGGGAAAACCTTTTCACAGTTGGAGGAATAGTTCCTCCTATATACTCAATCTCAGTAGCTAGCTGTGAGGACAGGCATGCAGATCCTATGGAAGTGCTGCTCCAGTATCCTAGCACATTTCAGTAGGTGGATAGAAGGTTGGAGGGAATTACCGTGTTTCCCCGAGAAAAAAACACTGTCTTACATTTATTTTTCCTTAAGAAGACACACTATGGCTTATTTTCAGGGGCTGTCTTATTGGTATTTAGAAATGTCGGTGCCACCAACAAAGATGTTAGTGTGGGGTGAGAGAGACTGGGGCAGCCAGTACCACAGCACGAAGGGGAGGGGTGCTGATGCTCGCGGTGCACCAGCCGGCACCTGCACTCAGGTGCAGAGCTCTGCGCCCATGTGCAGGTGCTGGCTGGAACTCTGGTGCCAGCACCACTCTTCCTCTCCCTCCCCTCCCCTCCGCTGGTCGCCTCGGGGAAATAGTTCAGCCATACCTGTGAACTTGGTTGTACCATTTGGCTGTCTTTGGTCAGAAGGCAGAATACTGAGTTAGTCAATCTATTATTATATTGGGTTTGCCTGCCAGCACCTCCTTGGATTAGGAAATTGGCCCCAGTGCTTGGATGCCATAGGGAGACCCACTGGACAAGGGGGAGAGTCCTGGGCTGAAGTCAATATTCGACACCTTCCGTCCTGCAGCCCAAGATCTGGACCTAGAAATGAAACAGAATGGCAAGTCTGATGGTTTTAAAAACACTCGTTTTGTTTGCTTTAGCTTATAAAGATTTTGTCTGCCTGGATGGAAAACTGCTTCTATTTTCACTTAACGCACTTGGTGCTTCAGTGTTTCAGCCTCAGGGTTTTGTCATGATAGCTTGGTTCCTAATGTATTTTTTACAGCTAAATTCTGTTTATTCATAATCAGAAGGTACCAGCTTTGTGTGGAGAAGCTGATGCGTTCTCCAACTGCAGAATCATCATCATAGAGATGAGCCAGGCCCAGTCTTGACTGCACTTTACGGAAAGTTCTGAATCGTGTGATGAACCACATGTCAGCTGCAGAGCTTGATCAAAAGTTATGAGAAAAAAGAGCTTGGCTGCAAACCTTTAAATTCTGGTTAAAGATCTATTTCCATGCTCAGCCAAATAGTTCATTAGTCAATCTATTGGGTGACTCTTACTCTCTTAAATACACTAAAAGAATTACACGGTAACTGCAGAAAATTGGCCTGGATATTGCATCTCATATTGCTCAAGACTAAGTGCTAATTTTAAAACTAATAACACAGAGACTAGAAGACATAAAAGCCCAACTATTAGGATCCTCTGTTAACATGCTGTCCTCGATTTTGGGATATTCCTTTAGTATATAAAATCATGCCAATATATCTTCAAATCTTGGATGCATATCCTTTTAAAAGAGCCTTTCAGCTAGCTTGTCTGAATATCTTCCCCTCTGAGAGGCTTTGTTTTTATGGGTGTAATGTCCTTGATACACTCTTGCATATAATCCTGGAATGTCCCAGGTGTCATGACCCAAGAAATGCAGTCCCAGCGCAGCACTAACAGACAGGAATCCAAGGCATTAGGAAAAAAAACTGCAGCTAGTCTTTATTTGAAGGAAATCGGAAGCATAGAAAAGAAGTCATTGTACAGGCAAGATGAGTGTCAAAAACACTGACCCCAGGCAAGACAAGGCAAGCCCCCACCCATCCAACAGCATAGGGAAGTCCATTCCCACAGGCAACTAGTTTGATCGAGAAAAGTGTGAAAGTCTGAGCCAGTGAATCTTACTTGATTGCAGGTGTGAAAAAAATCTTCACAGAGAACTTATAGCTTGTTTACATTCAGAGCAGGAACAATGAGATAGTCATTCACATAACAAAGGCAAGGCCGCCACTCTAGAAGGCCAGGCGTAAAAAACAAAGACACCTAAGGAGAGGGGCAGACTGGAAGAGTACACCTCCAGCCCAGGAGTTAAATAACAAACCCCAGAATGAACAAAAATGAATAGGCACATTGGGGGAGCTTGGTCTGTTTAGCCTGGAGAGGAGACGACTGAGGGGGGATGATAGCCATCTTCAAGTATTTAAAAGGCTGCCATTTAGAGGATGGAGCAGAGTTGTTCTCTCTCGCCCCGGAGAATGGGCCAGATCCAATGGGATTAAATTAATTCAAAAGAAATTCTGTCTAAACATTCAGAAGAAGGTCCTGACAGTCAGACCGATTTTTCAGTGGAACAGGAGGTGGTGGGTTCTCCAACTTTGGAGATTTTTAAACAGAGGCTGGATAGCCATCTGACAGAAAGGCTGATTCTGTGAAGATTCAAGGGGGAGGCAGGTTACAGTGGGTGAGCAATAGGGTTGTGAGTGTCCGGCATAGAGCAGGGGGTTGGACTAGATGAACCAGGAGGTCCCTTCCAACTCTATTATTCTAATTCCATCCAACTTCCCAATTATTGTTTCTTCTTCATCATTGTTGTTGTTGTCTACATTTCTCTCTAGACTCAGGATGGATTACACATTTTAAGAATGCAATCAATAGAATGGAACATCCAATAAGCAATGCAATCAGAGCAGGACAGAAAAATTTTGAAACAAACCACAGTTATTAAATCTCATATGTGACACAATGAAGGAAATGTTATTACCTAAGTTGTGCTGTGTACCATTTTTGATGTGGAGCACATTTGCTAGCGTACCCCCTGGGACAGAAATGGGTATGGATATAATGTCCATAGCCCCACCACAAGGAGCATGCCAGAAAATGTGGGGAGGCTGCAAAGCCGGCAGAGGAAGGGCCTTTAAAGCCAGCTGGGGCTGCTGTGCTGCCCCTAAAGCAGGCCGGGGAGTCTCTGCTGCTGTGGCTCCCGGCCTTGCTGGCCTATACCGCCCTCCAGAGTGGGGCAGGTCAGGGAAACACTACAGCACCTGGCCTTACTGGCCTGGCCTGCCCTTTGGAGAGTGGGGAAGGCCGGGGAAACTCCGCTGCTGTGGCCCCCAACCTTGCTGGCCTGTTCTGTCCAATGGATAATGGGGCTGGCTGGGGAGCCTCTGCAGCACGTGGCCTCACTGTCCCACCCTCTGCAGAGCTGGGCAGGCCTGGGAAGTGGGGAGACAACAGGTTCGCTGGTGGAGGAAGAAATTTTGCTGTGTGGACCAGGAAGGAGAGGTAGGTGGGAGAGGCAAGGGGGAAAGGTTTCTTTGGGGGCAGGAGGGAGGGATTGAGGGGGGAAGGACCAGGAAGGACAGGTTGGTGGGGGAAGACAAGAGGGGAGCTGAACGATTTGTGTTTGTGTGTCTGTGTCCGAGAGAGAGGGAGGGGGCCAGGATCATGAAGTCCCACAGCAGGTATGTATTCCACATACCCTGTGATAGTCGGACTCTCATGATAAATTTTTTTGCTTGTACAGTTGATTTTTTTTCAAATACTTGGTCGAAATAAATATCAAATCCTCTACCTTGAACGCTGGATCAGGAGACTGCTTACAGTCCAACCATTTCTTGTTGACTATTTTAAAAGACAACTGATCTTTTATGGAAACTGTATTTATTTAAGAGTTCATTCTTTCTTTAGTTTATATTTGCATTTATAGTCTGCCCCTCTTGAACCAGTCATCTTAGGGTGAGATCTCATTATATCAATAAAGCTGTTCTGATCTCTAATCTCTTTGTTTATTGATGCTTAGAAGATTTTCACAGTAGTATTGATAAATCTGTATTTATTCATGTCATATATACTCCGATAAAATTATTTTCTTTATCCAATTTAATTTTTAGAGTGAATGAAAAGTTCCAACATCCTGAAACTCATATTAGTTCATAGTTCACCTTCTAGGTGCTAGTACACTTCATTCAGAGGAAAAGTGTGTGACAGTCAAAGGATGCTCTTCCTGTTCCTTGAATTTTTATTATTTCAGCAACTGAGAAAATAGCTGAGCAGATTGTTTATGACAGGCCTACCCTTAGAACTGAAACCCAGTGCCTGGGTCATCTGACCTTCAATCTGGCTTTTGCTGCCTCCTTATATTGAGGCCACTTATCTTATTTAGCCCCTGCCCCTTTGCTTTCCCCGTTTCTTCTCCTATCCCAAATTACATTTCATTACTGCAGTTAATTGTAACTTGCAAACATGCAGCTGATAGTTAATGGAGTATTTATTTTTAGTTTCTGTCAGATGCCAGAGTTCCCCACTAGAGGAGCACTCCAAAGGGAAAATCCACTCTGGCATCTCCTTCTAGTGTCATCTAAGTATGTATATGGAACTATGGTTCCACCATAGGCAATGTTCTTGTGTCATCATTCTGTACCACAGTACCATAGTTTCCAGATATGCTTCAAGGGCAGCCCCATATAGAATATACTGTAGTACAGGGGTCGTCAACCACCGGTCCTTGGCCTGCTACCGGGCCACGAAGGCCTCGGAACCAGGCCGCCGGCAGCCGCGCCTGCCTCCCCCCCCCAGCGAGAAGCTTGCCAGGCCTCGAGCGAAGCGGCCACCAAAGCGGCCGCTTTGCTCACGGCCTGGCTAGCTTCTTGCTTTGAGGGGGGAAAGAGGCAGATGCGGCCTCTGGCACGCCAGCAGACACAAATGCGCATGCACTGGAGCTGCTGTGCATGCACGTTAGTGCCCCTGCTGGCAAAAACACGCAGGCGCGGCTACTCTGTGCATGCACATTAGCGCCACCTGCTGGCGAAAATGCACAGCCCGGGCTGGTAGCTCTCCCCCATCACCGGAGGCAGTCCTGAACCAGAAAAAGGTTGGGGACTGCTGCTGTAGTATATCTGTACCAAATTTGGATGTTATCAGGTCATGTACCACAGGGGCAAGAACTGAAGTTGGTGAAAGGCATTCCTAAATATTATCACCTCTGTTTATCCAAATGAAAGCCCAGCACCATCACTTTATGGCAAGTGCAACCCCATCCAGAACAGGAGACGTTTCAGTACTCAGGTCAATTATTACACCTTTGCTTTATGTTTCGGTTTACTATCTTGTTTTAAGCTTTGGTTTATTATCTTGTTTTATGTTTGTTTATTACCCCCCCCCAATCCATCACAAAATTGCTTCCAGGCCCAGAATCAAACCTATCCTACATGAGATCTTTGAGAATCACAAGGTAGCATGGAGTATTAATCATGTATTGGTGACAACCCAGGCCAAATTTCTGGTAAAGCAGCAATTCCTTACCATGAGCTTTAGCTTTAAGCCTTAAACCATTATATCTTATCATAAAAGTTTAATTTTAATTTATTGAGTTGCCAAGAGATAGGATGCCAGTGATCTGCTAGTACATGTACCATAATGATTCTGAAACCTACCTTCCAGGTATGACCAAAGCAATTTCACAATAGTGTCTCCCAGTCCTAACTACAAAAAATGGACAGAAAGTATATCATGATCAACTGTACTGAAATCCAAATTGGTATGGATGGCAGAGATTGCATCAATAGTGTGTCAAGCAGACTGATAACAATGGGCATAATATTGCTTGGTCAAACTCCCATAAATAATACTGGTGATCTTCTTAGTGTGCTGGAGTTTGGGCTGTTGTCCTGGTCAGATCACTTTCTTCTGAAGGTTGAATACCAACATTAGGAGGCAACATCATGGAAAGTCCTTAGCCTCCATGCCCTAACGTTTGGACTACAGAAAAGCTGGTTTGCCACTATGTGAAGCAGGATGCTGAACTAGATGGTGATGGTGATGTTAGGGACTATGGCTATAATTGTAACGATAAACCCTGGTCTAATCTTCAGAGCTATTCTTATATTTTTATGATGAGCTTGCTGCCTCCTCCCTACAGGGGGATGGACCAATTCAAATGGAACACCCTGGGAAATTATTGGATCTTGTTGGCTTCCAGGTGGTTCTTGTGAATCTGGGGCTATTATGCACATTCCAGTTTTCACTGCAGTCAGTTTGTTGACCTTTTTAAATAGTCCTTTAAAAAAAACATTTTAAAACATTCCTATTTGTGCATGTACTCTGATACTGCATTCTTGTTTTGCAGAGATTATTCATTTGAAACTGTTATGGTGGTAATTCTTCAAGTGGGAGGGTGAACTTGCTTGGTTGTTCTGCATTATCACCTGACTGCCACTTTGGTACATGCTGCTGGCAGGGCCTCATGATAATTGTATCTCATGAACATGGAGACTTTTAACAAGAGATTTCTGTGGGGATACACATACTTTTGAATGCCAAAACTATCACCTTTCCCCTCAGAGATATACTGTTCCTTGTAGAGAGACCCCACAGCAGACCACAGATTCCCATTTGAGCATAAAGCCCCCTAAGGAGGTGGTGAGCTCCCCCTCACTGGAAGTCTTCAAGCAAAGGTTGGATACACACTTTTCTTGGATGCTTTAGGATGCTTAGGGCTAATCCTGTGTTGAGCAGGGGGTTGGACTAGATGGCCTGTATGGCCCCTTCCAACTCTATGATTCTATGATTCTATGATTCTATACCTTACCCCCATGAAGCATATTTAAATCACTGATGAGCCCAAAATGAGAGCCTCCACCCATAGCCTAAAGCAGCTGTTTCCTCATTCTCCTGCATGAGGGAACCAGTATTACAGACAGCCACTGAGAACAATGTAGCACAGGGAAGGCCCCTCTGCTTTGCCGTCTTGATAAACTGTCGAACAAAGCTCCCACCCACCATAGTCACTGATCAGAGGTAGACTCTGCTGCTCACATAATTGCAGAGCAGCTGCATTTTTGTAGTCTCGGGAGCATTTGCATATAAAGCTCAGAAAGCTGTGCTAAAGGAAATGCATACCATGCATACCAGAGGAGTAATCCTCATTTACATGGCAATACAGTTGGCTTGGTTGCCAGGGAGATCAGAAGCAAATGGCATGTTCACATGATTCCTGACACTGAGGAGGCAGGCCCTTCAGCAGAGAATGAGCAGCAGGTGCCTAGAGCTCCCATTGGTGGACAAGGAACTGTGAGTAGAAAAGGTGCTGTCACAGGGGCAAAGGGGAGGCAACCAAAAACAAGCTAACATTTATGCATGAAAAAGGGTGCCCTCGACATTATAAAAGAAAAGTCATTTGAAAACTAGTTTTAAATACTGCGCTGAAAAGATGCAGTTGCTGCTATGAGGAGGGAGTGCCATGCAGAATCAAAAAATAATATGGTGGGTTTTCCACAGTGAAAACAGTACCATGTGCAGAAATAAAAAGAACAGCTTTTGGGACAGACTTTTTGCAAGGTTTCTTGTCATGCATAATAGACCCTGGAGATCCTCCCTGGTGACTCTGTGGTGGATGTCATGAGTCAGCCAGTTGTGCCTTCCTGCGAGAATGAAGAGATGAAAGAATCAGGACCTGTACCTGTGGAATGCCCATCTGAGGAGCTGAGCAAAAGAAATTTCGGGGAATGAGGGCTGCTCATTCTGGCAGGAGACAAAGGGACAGAAATTAGGTTGTCGCTCACCACTCTGGCATAAACAAGTAGTATCTTGTTATCCAGCAGCGTTTTGAAGATTGAGGGAGAAATAGACAGCTTAGGAGAGATGAAGAAATGTGCACTTGTTGGCACAGTGACAGTTGAATCGGCTAATTAGGCTAATAAAAGGTAAATGCTGAACAGAGCCAGGTGTGGGAGAACTTTGCTCACACCATTCTGTAATCCGAGTCTCTTGGTAACAGAATTCTGCTTTATGCTTGTGCTTTCTTTCCAGAAAGAAACCTATACTTTGGTTTCCTGACTGGGACCCTAGATACCAGTCCCCTCTGTTTTCTTAACCTTAGATGGAACACCTGGCTACCAGACCTGTGGACTATTTTGCTAATTCTGTTTTGTTTCTTGCATTAATTCCTTGTGTTTGCCTCTGTGTATCCCAGAACTCCTGGGTAATGTAAAAAGCACCAAGCTTGGACCTTAACATGGCATTTGATTAAATAATGTTGCCTGAGTGCATTTTGTGCTGGTAAACACCAGGCTTAGCCTTAGATGCAACAGTGGCCCTGCTGCATGGAATGATGGAACTATAAACAGAGTTTTTGCTTAACATCCTCTTTTCGTGTTCCTTGGTTTACCAGAGACCTGGGCAACATGAAGCAGACTGGGCTTTGGTAACATTGGTGGAATACTCAGGCTACATCACGCAGAGTACACCACAGAACCCATTTGCAGGTCCATGATGGGGTAGTGATGACAGAAAGGATGACAGGAGCGCAGATAAAGGTAGCTTGGCTGGTAGGTAGAAAGGAGATAAAGTATCAGGAAAAGGGGAGAGACAATAGAGACTTTCAAGACACAGGAAGACAAAGTAGTAGGGGGATTAGATGCACCCCAAATCCTTCCAGGTCCTTTACTTCTACCACCTAAAATGTAATGGAACATACAACTGAAGCAGAATTAAGAGGTGAAATCCTGTGGTGAGAGAACAGACCATTCTATTTCAAGTGCATTTCCCTGCCATTTTCCAGTAGACTCCTTTGATCTGTTCTTTCTGTGACTGTCATACTAGCACATTTCCAGAATGACATAAATGTTGCTTTTGCTCCAGTGTCTGCAACTGCAAGGGAAGCAGAGAATAACTGGCCTGAACAAATGCTTCCACATAAAGCTTTAGGCATGTCATCCTCCCATAACGGAGTTATTTTTAGCACTGAAGACACGGCACAGAGCTTAATAATTCATCTGATTTTTCACTGACTGAATAAAACATGTCTAAAGGCAAAACTGTCTAGTGGCTGTACCATATAATACTATAAATGTTCCATAGCTATTAGATTTCAAACATTACAAAAATTATTGTCTGGTTGTTTGTTGATTATATTTCTTTTCAATCTTCTGTTCTACATTTACTACATTTTTGTACCAAATAAATAAATAAATAAATAAATGTTTTGTTTAAATCTGCCTGAAGCCAGTTACTAAATAAACTGCTGCAAAGATTTAGCCATGAAGTGAAACCCTAACTGAAATACCTGCAGTAATGATGGTTGCCACTCACTTGAAGGAGAACTACCAGCAGAACTTGTTGCAAAGAAATGTGTTAACAGATAAATAAAAGATGGCTTTGCCCCCACTATTTATTAGTTCCTTTACTCACTGGAGAAATTATGAGACTAAAGTGTAAGAAAATATGGGTCAGTTCTTGAAAAATGGTCTATTAATTGATTGCACAGGTCCAGAATGTGCCCTTTATTTCATCGCATATCATTATCAATGTATATCTGTTTCATTTAATATTTTTGATAGGCCTAGGAGGAGGAGCGTGTCTCATGGCTTAAGTGCCACTCAGCTCTTAATACCCACTCAAGGTGGCTGTCTTGCCCTTGAGTGTCTCCTCCTCCAACCAGCTTGCCTGTCTGTCCAGCAGCCAGCCAATCACCTTCCATTCTCCACCCCTAACCACCCCTCCTCCTTCCACTTCCCTCCAAGGCTTGGAGGCTGTAGATTCCTCCTCCGTGAGAGCTGCCCCTGCCAGTGAGTTCCCTTCCCAGGGACCTCCAGGCTGCAGCCTTTCCAGAGTTCTTCCACCCCACCCATCCCAATCTTGCACCCATTGTATTCCTGAATGCTTTGCCCCTATCTTTAAACTGCTCCTGTGGGGCGGTATAAATAAAGCAGTAAGGGCAAACTGGGAGGAGAAAAGGGTGGGCTGAGTCTGTGATAAAAACTCAGAGGGGCCAATCAGGAGCCATGAAGCAGCTCCTGATTGGCCCTTCCGAGTCTCACTCCGGGGCTAAGTGGACAATGGGGAGCCGGGTGCAGTGCGGCTCCCCATTGGCTACTTGGCCCGTCCTTGGCTGTGCGCTCCGGAGAGTCGGTCGTCTTCACCTTTGCACTCTGGGACCGGTAAGTTGCCTGCGGGAACAGGCTTCGCCAGCGGGAAAGGAGCAGGGCTGCCACATCAAAGACACAGCAGCCCTGCTCCTTTCCCGCCAGCCAGCCAGGGACCTTGGCCGGGGAGGGGGTGGCCAAAGACGCAGCGGCCCTGCTCCTTTCCCACCCCCGAGCCAGGGACCTTGCCCGGGGAAGGGACTGGTGGTGAAAGAGCCCCAGGAGCTCTTATGCCGCCGCCGAGGCAGCCACCTTCCCCGAGGTGTGGGGGGGGGGCCCCGGCTGCACGGCTTCCACAAGCCACAGCCTTCTGCTGGGCCCTGGAACAGCCCACTTTTATAAATGGGCTTTCCTACTAGTATGTATATAATTCTCAACATGACCACATCTGCACATACTTAAGTTCATCAGAGAGAAAAGAGATACCTCTGTCAACTTGGGGGATTCCCAGGTTTGCAGAAAAATATGAATGATTTAAAAAGACGAATTAAAAAAAAACTCAGAGGAACATCACATGTGCTTGTGCAGACAACATGCTGTTCACATTCCAATCTGGGATACAGTGGAGCATGACATTAATTTACTGCCCTCTCCAGTATCAATTTAACTATTATAGCACCTTCAAAGAACTTGGAGAATGGTAGCTAAATGAGCATACAAAATGTCCCCTCTTAGGGATCCTGAGCCCCTTCATTGAACAATAGTAGTAATTATTTATTTAGTTCAATTTCTGATGTATGTAATATACTGTTCCATCCAGGTCAACCTGGATTTTAAGGCAAAAATCACTGTATACCATTTTTCATTATTGCATTCAGACCTCACATCAGTGTAATGGACTTATTCCACTACAGACAATTGAAGGTCAGAGTACATACTTGGGAATATAGGATCAATTTCTAAATAGGATCAGATGGTTATTCAGCTGTTTTGGTTTTCAGATTTATAATGCTAAAATATGGACATATATTTGCCACACCCTTCTTTTAAAAGTTTCTGATATATATGGGATGCCCTTGTTTAACTGATAGAAAATTCACTGCCAAATGTATGCTTACTAATGTATTTTTGTACCACCTTGTTAATCATTTTCCAAAATTCCAACTCATACTTCATTTCAAATTCATTGTGATATCCAGCTTCCATTCAGAAGGCTGAGTCTCCCCTTTAAACTTGGAATAAAAATCATTTTATCTTGCAGAAAATGATAGAGCTAATGAATTTCTCTCATTCTACCAATCATTAATAAATGAAGTTATTTTCCCTCTGGTTCTTAGAATTAGATGTGACACAACACCATAATGCACTCCGTTTATTCTAAGACCCTGAAATTAGAAACCCATCACTTGCAGACATAAAGCGGAATTCATTATCTGTCTACTAATTACTCAACTGCGGCCACAGCTTCTTAGATTTTAAATATGCTATTAAAATACAACAATGTCTGGAAAGAGTGTAGTTCATGAGAGGTGATAATAAGTGACATTTAAAGCATCTCAAGGCTACAATGTGAACTGTGCCATCTTTGGGTTGAAATAAATGCTGATGGGTTCTGATTTTCTCTGCAGAGGCTTCATATCATATCACAACAAATTATAATTGACAAAACAAAATAGTATTGATTCTGTAGCTTTAAAATCATGTATATTTTGCTTTGGGTTCAGAAGCTCGCACCCCATACATGAAACACAAACGACTTGTGTTTAATCAGTTTATTTAAATAAGCTAATCTACATCATAATATTAAATATGCTAATGTATTTAAATAGGTGGACTGTGCTAGACAGTTTACCAGGGCTGTTTTCATTGGGTAGACCCATCCTTACTCCAACTTGTCCAGCATCTTTTGCTGGCCTTGTTTATCATCCTCTGCACATGATGTGCCACGAGGCAGCCAGTCCCAGACCCCTTCCATTATGCACCTCATAGTCACTATCAGGCTCAGAAAGATGTTGCTTAGCACCAAGATATTAGCACCTTCTGGACACACCTCCATTACTGCTGATGCTTCAGGGAGCTTGCTGATCATTCCTCCCTGTTGTGATCTTATCCCTGCCAAATTAGTTATGTCATCAGAAATTTAATGAACTCAGAGACATGATGAGTGTCATACCATGGATGAGAATGCTGGAAGGGAAGGGAGCATGTGATGGGTGGGCGCTACTCAAACGAGCTATTGCATGCTCAATCAATGACTATCCCAGAAAGACGAAAACCCTGCAGGAGCTCTAAGAAGCTATTTGGATGAACAGAGAACTTCAAGAGGAACTAAGAAAGAAAAGGAAAAAGTTCAGGAAGTGGCGGGAAGGACAGAGCTCTAAAGAAGAGGACCTACAGGTTACTAGGCACTGTAGATCAATCATCAGAAAGGCCAAAGCTGAGAGTGAGCTAAGATTGGCCAGGGAAGCCCATTGTAACAAGAAAAGCTTTTTCAGTTATGTGAGAAGCAAACGTAAAATAAAGGACGCAATAGGCCCACTGTTGGGTGCGGATGGACAAACTCTAACGGAAGATGCAGAGAAAGCAGAAAGGCTTAGTGCCTATTTTACATCTGTTTTTTCCCCACAGGTCAAAGGGTTTAGGCACATCTAGAGATGGCAGTAGCCAAAGGATAGTGTCTGGGTGGCAGGTTAACATGGATAGAGAGGTTGTCGAGAGGCATTTAGCTGCACTGGATGAGTTCAAATCCCCTGGGCCGGATGAAATGCACCCGAGAGTGCTCAAAGAACTTTCCAGAGAACTTGCACAGCCCTTGTCCATCATCTTCGGGACCTCTTTAAGGACTGGAGATGTCCCGGAGGACTGGAAGAGAGCAAACGTTATTCCGATCTTCAAAAAAGGGAGGAAGGATGACCCGGGAAACTACAGACCAGTGAGTCTGACCTCTGTTGTAGGAAAGATAATGGAGCAGATATTAAAGGGAGCGATCTGCAAACATCTGGAGGACAATTTGGTGATCCAAGGAAGTCAGCATGGATTTGTCTCCAACAGGTCCTGCCAGACCAACCTGGTTTCCTTTTTTGATCAAGTAACAGGTTTGCTGGATCGTGGAAATTCGGTTGATGTCATTTACTTGGATTTTAGTAAAGCTTTTGACAAGGTTCCCCATGATGTTCTGATGGATAAGTTGAAGGACTGCAATCTGGATTTTCAGATAGGTAGGTGGATAGGGAATTGGTTAGAGAACCGCACTCAAAGAGTTGATGTCAATGGTGTTTCATCAGACTGGAGAGAGGTGAGTAGCGGGGTACCTCAGGGCTCGGTGCTCGGCCCGGTACCTTTTAACATATTTATTAATGATCTAGATGAGGGGGTGGAGGGACTACTCATCAAGTTTGCAGATGACACCAAATTGGGAGGACTGGCAAATACTCTGGAAGATAGAGACAGAGTTCAACGAGATCTGAACACAATGGAAAAATGGGCAAATGAGAACAAGATGCAATTTAATAAAGATAAGTATAAAGTTCTGCATCTGGTTCAGAAAAATGAAAAACATGCCTACTGTATGGGGGATACGCTTCTAGGTAACACTGTGTGTGAACGAGACCTTGGGGTACTTGTGGATTGTAAACTAAACATGAGCAGGCAGTGTGATGCAGCGGTAAAAAAGGTGAATGCCATTTTGGGCTGTATCAACAGGGGCATCACATCAAAATCACAAGATGTCATAGTCCCATTGTATACGGCACTGGTCAGACCACACCTGGAGTACTGTGTGTAGTTCTGAAGGCCTCATTTCAAGAAGGACGTAGATAAAGTTGAAAGGGTACAGAGGAGAGCGACAGGGATGATCTGGGGCCAAGGGATCAAACCCTATGAAGATAGGTTGAGGGACTTGGGAATGTTCAGCCTGGAGAAAAGGAGGTTGAGAGGGGACATGATAGCCCTCTTTAAGTATTTGAAAGGTTGTCACTTGGAGGAGGGCAGGATGCTGTTTCTGTTGGCTGCAGAGGAGAGGACACGCAGTTATGGGTTTAAACTTCCAGTACAACGATATAGGCTAGATATCAGGAAAAAAAATTTACACAGAGTACAGCAGTGGAATAGGCTGCCTAAGGAGATGGTGAACTCCCCCTCACTGGCAGTCTTCAAGCAAAGGTTGGATGCACACTTTTCTTGGATGCTTTAGGATGCTTAGGGCTGATCCTGCGTTGAGCAGGGGGTTGGACTAGATGGCCTGTATGGCCCCTTCCAACTCTATGATTCTATGTCATAAGCAGTCAAAAGACCAGGCCTATTTAGCCAGTATCAACTATGGCATCCTGCCCCTCCGGTAATGACTGGGGAAGGCACTGGCAAACCACCCCGGTTTGAGTCTGCCATGAAAACGCTAGAGGGCGTCACCCCAAGGGTCAGACATGACTCGGTGCTTGCACAGGGGATACCTTTACCTTTACCTTTTTAACTATGGCATTATAAAGCAGGTGAAAAAGAGGTCTCCTATAGCTAATCCCATAATGTCCAGGGAGGGTGGATGGATCAGCAGCCAAAAGCAAAAGCAAAGCAGTGTGGTTAGTATACTCAGAAACTGTAGCTCTCCATTGGTTAGACCCAATATGGGTTACACAATTGAGCCTTGTGCCTTTTTGAAGTTATGGTGCCAGTGCTAAATGATCGTCAGCTTTAATGCCAGAAATTCCACTTTACATGATCAAATTGCAAGGATACTTAGAAGGCCTGCAGGAGTCATCTAGATTAGAACATATTTGGAATTCTTTTGTGGATTAGTGGATGAGCCAGACTGAAGATAGGTGGGGAAGGAAAGGGCACACAGGGATAGATGGTGCAGGAGAGAACACAGGAAACAGGTTGGGGAGGAATCAAAGTTTGGCAACCTTAAGCTGCAAGGAGGTCACAAGCAGCTGGGAAGAGGAGAAACAAGGTGATGCAAACCCCTCCTTTCCCATTCTGAAGCCTGGGGGACCTCCCTCCTTGCAACAAGCAAGATAGTGGAATACAAACCGTCTTGTGACAAGCTGGCAGTGCCTCATACAGCACAACTTGAAGTTCACCAATGAGTAACCAAATCCTGAATTGGGGTCAAATTCCATTATGGATACTAATTCTAAACCAATTTGGACTAATGACATTGTTTCCCTTGGTTGTACCCAGATAACTCAAGGTATATAAAAGCCGTCCATTTTGTAGATTATTCTGTTGCTGAGCTTTGTTGCTGAGAAGAGGAGAATGGTTGGTTTCTGATAACAAGACAAAGTTGGAGGGAGAAAAACAAACCTACAGAATGCAGTCACAGTATCTGAATTAAAGCTATACATATTAGAGCTGTTCTCAAAGGGCAGTTTATTTCAGAGCTCTCTCACCCCCACCTACCTCACTTGATGTCTGTTGTGGGGAGAAAAAGGGAAGGCAGTTGTTAGCCACTTTGAGACTCCCTCGGGCGGCGGCGGTGGCTTCTGGGCGCGATTCCCGCCCTGGCAAAGGGAGCAAGGCTGCCAGGCGGCTCCCGGGCCTCGGGCGGCTTCTGCAGCGGGCTGACGCGTAGGGAGGCGCTTTGCGCCTCTGGCGCCAGTGCGGCTGGCATCAGGGTCACTGGGGCAGGGGAAAGCGGCGGCGGGTGGGCAGCGGCCGAGTGTGTCGGCGGGCGACAAGAAGCAGGTTGGGACGGCGGCAAGGTGGGCTGCTGGGGGCCGTAGGTGGGCCGCTGGCAACAGGAGGAGGCGCTGGTCCTGCTGGAGATGCGTCCAGCTCAGCGGCAAATGGGGAAATGGCGGTTCTGGATGGCCAGTCCAGGGCGGGGCAAGTGGCCAATAGGGAGGCGCGCTATGCGCACCTCCCAATTGGCCACTTGGCCCTCGAGTGACACTCGGAGGGGCCCAATCAGGAGCCGCTCTGCAGCTCCTGATTGGACCCCTCCAAGTTTTTATCCCGGACGGGTCCCGCCCTAACTCCTTCCCACCACCTCTTACGATTTTATTTAGTCGTTTAAAGATGGCTTCATCTTTGAAATCCCAACATAAAGGGCCATCGCTGGCCATGATGCAAGCAAGTATTTTGGACATTTGATATAATCACCAAGGGCTTGCATTTCTCATATTTCTTTGGAACTTTTAACTGGGATGTAAAGAATAGCTTTACTGTTGTTAGCACTTTTAAACATAAACTACTTCTGCCTACTCAGCTGGATGAGAATAACTGTTATTCCTATCCTTTATTATCAAGCATGATTAATGTAGATGTAATTGAGTTTCTCAGTTGTGACCTATACAAAACTGTGCCTTCTACAGTAGATAGGACAGTCTTAGTTCTCCTTAGGATTAAGCTTTTACCCTTGAGGTGTGTTTTGCATCCTATCCTATTACATCTAGACCTTTTAAAAAGCCACAAGAGCCTTGACATTTACCACCCACAGACCTTTGAACTTGCTGCAGCTGCAAAACGATCTACTGGCTGCTCCAGGCATTACCATACTGTGCACGCTTAAATAATGATTTTAAAGAAATAGCAGACTGTGTGCATCAGATCAATGTTGACACATTTATGTTCTCATTTGAGGAGGTCATTAAAAGATGAATAGAGTTGTTTCAGGCATGGGTGTCCTCTGGTGTAGCTTTATAATTTAAAAAAAACACTGAAAACAAATCTCTACATCCTCTCACATTTTTCCAGTGGAATCAGTAGATAAACCCTGATCTTTGGTGTGAGGCTGTAGCTCAGCTGTTGTGTATATCTCTCTAGATGCTCCCCAGGTTCAACTCCCTACATGTCTTGTTGAAAGAAAGACTTCCCTCTATCCAAAGCCATGGAAAGTCACTTCTTTTTCATAATGCCATTTAATTTTATTTATTTATTTATTTTTGCATCGACTCTGCTATGTGATTCTTTTGCCTGAACTGTTGGATCTGAGCATTATACTACAGATAGCTGAATCCAACTACATGAAATGTTAATGTCTAAGTTAAAAGCAATAGTTCCACAGCTCACATATTTCAGCTGCTATAAAATCTTAAGTAACTAGGAATGCTATTATTTTTGAAATAATTATATAACATAGTACTCTTATTAATCCACCGAAAATAATTCAGGTCAGCAGTGTTGTGTATAAGCTGCTACAGCTGATACTGTTGTCACTTATGTGCAGCCTTCTGGTTTTACACAAGCTGCTGGTAATGATTTTACCAGTCCCAATTCTGGAGCCACAATGTGCTGCTTTAATAGCAGGAACTGATTTGTTTAAATTGCAAATGAGATTGGGAAGGATGGTTTTTATTAGATGGCCAGTACAAAACAGCGATGGTATTCTCTCTCCCCATTGAAATTCATATGGAACTTTCATTGATGACATTCTAGTGTTCAATATACATGGTTGTTGTTGTGTTGGGCTTGTGACATAAGTTGATTATTTGTTCTCCACTTAGTGATCTTGGGTGATGCTGGTTGTTTTCTGTCACAATGAAATCTAAAACACATGTTTCTAATTATATCAGTATTAGCTTTATTTTTGTAAGCACATAGTCCAGGCGAAAAATAATTAACAGCAATAAAACAGAACAATTTGAACCTAAGAATCAATTGCCCTCTAGAACAGAGTTGTCTTGAGCAGTTATCTGAAAACTCAGAAGACAAGCTTCTCTAGTAAGAAAATTGCAAATTGTTCATGCCACCACTACATCAAATAGGGAAAACTCTGGCTAGGAAATGTGCAGTGTTACCCCAGTGTGTAATTTACATCATATAGAAGGAATCTCCAAATACCTACCTCAGATCTTTTAGCCTTCAGTATCTTCCAGCAACTCTTTGAGTGTTCTATTTGGTAGTGCATAATGTTGCATATTTGCCTTTTGTAAAGCCTCATTCATACAATTAAATGGCCAGCTGATCAACTAAATCATTTTTCATTCATTCCTATGTTTTGTATAATGAATTAAGCTCTGCTATCTAAAAAGTAACAAATAGAAGACTTACAATGCAATCCTGTCCAGTCATGGAGCTGGACCCAGACTTATCCTGGCAATTTCAGTAGCCTCAGAAGTTCGGCTGGGAAGAGAA
Organism: Paroedura picta; assembly: GCF_049243985.1. Taxonomy (NCBI): domain Eukaryota; kingdom Metazoa; phylum Chordata; class Lepidosauria; order Squamata; family Gekkonidae; genus Paroedura; species Paroedura picta. The sequence continues at coordinate 79,954,288 of NC_135374.1, read as the reverse complement.
AGTGATGGCAGCAGTGAGAGAAGCCCCAGCACAGAAGGTCCCATTGCTACAAATAGCCCAAATTGAGATTGGCCCAGTCTGCCCGTCAGACCTGCCAAGTAAGTGCCATTGAATGGTGGAGCAGGCAGACAACTGCAAGTGTGATAAGGAGAAGGAGCATGCTCCTCCAGCATGTGCACTTGCTCATAGGACAGCTAGGAGGATTGGGTGAGTCAGACATGGGTGGGGGAAGAGTGGACATTCAGGTGGTTAGAAGTTCCATTTAAGATGGCCTTGACAACAGGTTGAGAAATGTTCACCCATCCCTAAAGTAGAGAATGCATGAGGAAGAGAGATAAACAAGGGAAGAGAGATAAACAAGGTGATGCAACTCCCTCCTCTTCCCATTCTGAGGCCTAGGGAGCCCTCTTGGGTGATCTAGAAAAGACAGTGGAGGGCAGATCTATTGGTCTGGACAGGGGGGGGCATCATAAATCCTCGCAGGTTCCCAAATCTACTTATTTCAATTGACTTAGAATGGAGCAACTCTTCACAGCATTGCTATCAGATATGCAACAGGGCAACCTACTCTCAGTCCAGGCTATCCTCTTTGAAACTATGTAAACTGCTTAGAGACTCCTTCAGGTATAGAAAAGTGGCATATAAGAACCAAGTCTTCTTCTTAATTTTACTACTTGGTTAGTGAGCAATATGCTGGAAGTTTCTAGAAATATTTTTGAATCAGAGAAATGAAATAGAATCCTCAATTAAACCAGTCAACTGAAGCTGTTCTCATCATACTATAAACCACTTACTATAAATGATGCAAAATGTATTTTTGCATCAGCTGCTAAATAATCAGAAAATTTTAATTCATTTCCCCTGGGACTATAATAATTATTCATTCATATGTTCTTGGAATTAGCAAAGCATTTAATTCCAGCTTCTCATATTCCTGTTGTAGGCTTTCATGTTGCTGGTAACAAAGTAGAGCAAAGCAAGAACACTGTTGGTGCAATTTCCATGGAGGACCTTAATTAAAATAGTTGTTATAGAAAATGCATTTCTGATGTGTTTCTATGAGCAAGAAAAAATAATTTATCCATATAATGTATCATGCTCACTGATGTGACGCCTTCTCAGAAGTAGAACAAAAAACAAAACAAAAACAAGTGACTACTCACAGAGTATCACTACACATCAATCCAATGTGATGTGCAATGAATGAGTGAATAAATAGCTTAAAAAAATTAGTAAAAACCCAAAGTTTCTATATCGCAATACATTTATTAGGCCCAATCAAATATCATTACTATAGTGTACAAGCTTATGAACTTTTCAGAATTTTTCATCAGATTCAATGTTAAGTAAAATGGAGATATTATGGAATTGACCCTCTGGATGGAAAAAAGTAAGTCAAGGGCCCAAGAGAAGACATCATCATCATCATCATCATCATCATCATACTTTATAACTCACTTTTCTCCAAAAGCTCAAGTTGGGTAACGACATGTAAATAAATAGTAATGTATTCCAATTTGATTTAAACATTAATCATAGAATCATAGAATCATTAATTATAGAATCATAGTGTTGGAAGGAACATCATGGGTCATCTAGTCCAACCCCCTGCACTATGCAGGACACTCACATCCCAATCGCTTATCTACTGTATCCTGCCACCCCTTTGCCTTCAAAAAATCAGCCTCTCTGTCAGATGGCTATCTAGCCTCTGTTTAAAAATTTCCAAAGATGGAGGACCCACCACCTCCCAAGGAAGACAGTTCCACTGAGAAAACGTTCTGTCAGGAACTTCTTCCAGATGTTTAGATGGAATTTCTTTTGAATTAATCTCATCCCATTTGTTCTGGTCTGTCCCTCTGGGGCAAGAGAGAACTATTCTGCTCCATCCTCCATATGGCACCCTTTTAAATACTTGAAGATGGTTATCAGATCCCCCCTCAGTCGTCTCCTCTCTAGGCTAAACAGACCAAGCTCCCCCAACCTTTCTTCATATGTCGGGGTCTCCAAACCCCTCACCATCTTTGTTGCCCTCCTCTAGACACGTTCCAGTTTGTCAACATCCTTCTTCAATTGGGGTGCCCAAAACTGAACACTAAAATGAACTATAATGAACATTAAAATCATTATAGTTCAGAATTTAGATTACAATAGATCTTTTAAGCTACCTTCTCTCTCTGTCTAGTGAGAGAGGTGTTAAGAGGGACAATGGATTAGCTGTTATTCTGAGCAGACTCATATTTTGAGCAGGAAGGTCACATTTCATGTATTGTCTCTGGCCACTGTTGATAGCTATGGGCAAAATATGCCACCCACTGCAATTCAATCATTCTGCCTTGCTCCAATTTCTCACCTAGTACCCATTCTCCTCCTCTTTACAACTTAACTTTCATCTTTTGCTCACCAAAAGTTCAACTTCATTAGCAGAAAGCCAGATCTTATTAAGAAACTCACTCATTCTGTAGTTTACTGAAAATTCAGGAACCCACATAATTTTCGGGAATATGTCTTGATCTCAGAAGCCTCAACAAGGCTAACAAGTGGGACAATTTGATACTCCCTATTAGTGAAGAAATCATGGCATAATTTGCAAATGCCCCTTTTTCAGCAAATTAGATGCTTCCTCTGTTGTGGGAGCAGTTACGACTTACAGGGGAATGTTAAAAACTCAGCACATTTAATACTCCTTTTCTAGGGTATCTTTGTTGCTACTTCCATTCAGCATCTCTTCAGCTCCCAGAGTCTACCATAATACTATTCACGTGATATATGAACACACATGAGGGAGCTAGCACCTCAGTGCATGATATTACTGCCTGTAGCTTTAACAGAAAGGTTCGTGATCTGAGGCTAAGGCTTTAGAAATACATATTCAGAGCAGCAAATTTAAGATTAAATAAAGCAAAATATGTGGTTGAAATATCTGAATTGACATGTTTGATTGATGTCTCCTCCACAGTGGGGGTAAGACTCAACCACAGAAAAGCTGAGACTGTGGAGATGGTGCCATGTTCAGTTCAAAAAAGATGAGCAGTAGTTCCTGCAGATGATTAATTGCTTAGAAGAATTTCCACCAAACCTGTCATCTAAAACTCCCCCTTGGAAGCTTCTTGAAAATAAATATAAGTGCTGCTGAGAATGCAACAAGGGGAAGTATGGACTGTCCTAAAATGAGAATTTATTACAGCCCATATGTTGGCCACTCAAGATTCCACTGAATGCATCACAGTCTGGGCTTGGTGCAGTGATTCTGCAGAACTGAAGGATCACTGGCAACTAGTGGCATATGCATCTAAGCCATTGATAGAGATAAAACTTAAGATATGACCATATTTAAAAGGAGCTGCTGGGCATCTTGTTTCCTAGTTGATTTATTTATGGTTAGACAAGTGGAAACTAATCATAAACTCTGACAGCCTTATTGAGAACCCATTAAATGGGCCATTTAGGGACTCAAAATGTAAAATGATAATACAGGAGGTCATGTATTCGCCACATATTAGTCATTATATTACTGTGGAAAATCATCTCACTTTTTTAAAGGTTCAACCATGGCAGCAGGTAGAACCACAGATTCTGTACTCCTAAAGCATATGAGAAGGCAGACACTGATCTTTTTATCTGGAATTCACAAACATACTCGATAGATGTAATTTTATTAATGTATGTTTATGTTTTACCAACCCTGAGCCAACTGGGGTTGCTTACAAATATAGTTTATTGTTGTTGTTGAATTAATGTTACCTATATCTGGAAATTTGCTCTCTGAGCTGTACAATGAAAGCATCAGTGATAAGCAGTGTGAAAACAGTGTTTTCGAGGCATGGAATTTCAAGTGAACTGCTCAGTGACAATGGCCTTCAGTTTTCCAGAGCAGAATGGGACCCTCAACACAACACCACTGATCCTTATTATCCTCAATCCAATGGCTTTGTGGAATAAATTAGAAACAGTATAGCCCTGCTGGAAAAAGCAACCAACATTTAAGGGGACATATATAATGCATTATATGCTGGGAGGGATTGAGGGCGAAAGAAGAAGGGGATGACAGAGAATGAGGTGGCTGGATGGAGTCCCTGAAGCAGTCAGTGCCAACTCTGGGGAATGGTAGAGGACAGGAAAGCCTGGAGGCTCATTGTCCACGGAGTCACGATGGGTTGGACACGACTTTGCACCTAACAACAACAACAACAACAACAACAACAACGTATAATGCATTACTGGCATGCCATAGCACTCTATTAAACAATGAGTGGTCCCCAGCATGGTTACTAATGGGACAATGGATATGTCCTGCACTGGATTTATTGACTGGACCTGGGAACAATCATGTACAAAGAAGAAGTGATATAGCAACAAACACCCCCCTAGCATTTTTATAAAAGGCTCAGGAACTTCCAGGGCCATTCCGCACCCAGAAAATATAGTGAGTCACTTACCATTTGCAGATGCCATATTTTTGGCGTTTCAAACAGCATTGTCTGCATCCAGCTTCCCAGCAGCAAACTGACAGCTATATTCTCCAATTTAACGAGCTAGCTGGGAAATCCTGAAAACTGGATTCCCACAGCTTTGTAGCAAGAGCAGCAGGACAGCAACCAGCAAGCACTAGCGAAATGTCTGTGCATAACCAAAGCAAACAAAGTAGCGAGATCTCCATGTTAAGTGCCCACCCATGCCCCGCCTCCCTCTCCCTTCTCCCTTCTTTTTCTTTAGGAAACAAGTCTCACTTGTTTTTCACATTTTTCTACCCTCTCCCCATTACTTAGTTCACCTACCTCTCATCTTAGACCAGACTGCCATACAGCTAGCCAGTTTCCACATGGAATTCCTTTATGGCAATAATCTCCCCTTCCTCATAAGCAGAATTTTCCCTCCAGTTTTCCTTCCTTTCTGGCTGAGCAGCCCCTTCTATCTATATTTTTTTCTTGTTTGAAGGTTTACGGCTGTCCCACCCTGCCACGTTATTCTATTTTGATTCTGGCTCAGACCAAGAACTTGAGGGAAAAGACAAGGCCACCTCCTTCACTTGTACCTCTGAAAGTGGCAACAATATAAACAATATATTTTATTCACTGTAGAGAGAGAACGATCAAGTGAAGTCAAGTGTAAAATGTCTCAGGTGACTCAACAATAGCTTTAAGGTAACTTAGTAATTTCACAAATTCCAATTCATATATTTCCAACAAGCAAGAGTTTCAAGCTTTTCACAAAGGTTAGAATCTTTGAGATGAGAGGCTTTGGTTTCAATGTCTACTAGACTTTTCTTTTTGAGCTATCTCCCTTTTCAATTGGGTAGGGAATTACTTCTCTAAACTAAAAGATCTATCCCTTTTTCTGGCCTGAATGAGGGTCTTAAGTGATCCTCCCACTCTCCCTTGCCAACCTTACCAGTCTTCAGCCAGTGATATAACTGAATTCGTTTCAGCAGTTAGTTCTCAATTCTTTCTTCTCAACTGATGCTATCCAATGTTATCCAACGTGTGGTTGACGTAGGCTCTGTGAGGCATTAATCCTTCACAGTCCATCACATGTTTATACAGCATTTATTACCTTTTCAAGCACAGACATACCCTTTCTTGGTCAGAGATTTTTCCTTCCTATATGAAATTTCCCCCCTTTTCATTCCACCACATCTTCCGGTCTCTCCTGTTCAGCTTGGTTTAGTTTGGATGAGCCACATAAAAAGACACATAAGAATTAGGCGGTTATGTGGCAGGCCTGATACTGATTTTAGTAACAGGATGGTGCCTGATTTGATATTCATATTCATATTCATAGACTGTAACTCTCAGCCCAGCCAACTCATGACGGTTTACATAAAAACATTAAAACCACATAAAAGCCCAGTACATAAACCCATAATGGTGGCAAAAAACCTACCACAACAATCTACAGCGTCCCCCATGCCATATTTTTAATGCTGCCATAGCAGTCACTGTTGCCATGGAGGATGTTCACTGGTGATGTCTGGCCTAGGGGACTATAGAGGGAGGGACACAATGTTCCCAGCCCGGCCTCAACCAAACGCCTGGTAGAAGAGCTCCATCTTGCAGGCCCTGCAGAACACTGATAGCTCCCTCAGGGCCCTCAGGGTCGGATGGGGTTGGGTTCCTGTCACTGCTTCTGCCATGACCAATGTTGTGCCAATGCATCTGCCATGGAGTAAGGATCAGATGCAACCTAACACAATTCACACTTACTTTGGATCCTGGCACTGGTGCCAATGCACGAGGCTTCTGGAGAAGCCACCAACTGGGGGTGGAGCTGATGCCCTGACAATGTTTTACCAAACATTGTGCAAGCATTTCTGTTGTCTGGAATTCTTAGGGCCGTTCCGCATTCGTCCAAAATAGCACAATGGTTACTAATTGAAATTGCTACAGTTTTGCCATTATGCACAACATCGTTGACAATCTGCAACACTCCTGAAACCGATCTGCAAAAAAGAGCTTCGTTGTAGCGCTTTCAGGGAAATCCCAAAAAGTGGATTCACCCTCTGGAAAGCGCTACACTCCTGCAACCAATCTGCAACACTAGCGGGAAAGTTCTGTGTGTTACCATTGTTGCGGTTTCTGCAAAGTCCCTCCCCCTGGCTCTCTCCTCTGATCTTCTGGCGAAGCGATCGCCATTTTTTTTTCTCCGAGCGAGCAGAGATCAACGCACCAGCGAGCCTTCGTTTACCCAACGAGGCTTCCCTGGCTGCAGCACCTCTGTTTAAAGTCGCCAAGCACAAGCATCGCAGAGGCCCGTTTGATGGTTTATTTTCACTTTATTTTTCACACTGCTTTCGGCCGAACATCGCACCCGTGAGGGGGGGGGGGTTCACTCGGGGGGAGCGTGGCAACGATGAAACGGCAGCTCAAACACCACCAGCTAGCTGGATGGGTCTCTCCGTTGCAACGAATCAATGCATATTCGTTGCAACGGGTGTTTTTTTTTTTTTTTTGAAAAACCTTCCTTAAAGGGAAAGGGGCTGTTTGGGAGCATGATAACGGCCGCCCATTGGCTGCTTGATGGCCAGGGGCGGGACACAGCTTAGCAATAGCGCTTCCTGGCTAGCGATTTTTGCAGAGACCGGAACCCTGTGGGAAACGATAGAAACGCAACTGGATTCCACTACAAAGGCAGGTATGCGTTACGCCGAATTCCACTATTTAAAATGGCGATTTTTCGATCAGCAAACAATTTGCTACATGGATCCCGGGGCAGAATGGCCCTCAGACTGGATGAGGAACATCTGTTTTCTTCTGAGCTTACCTACCAGCCTGATGAAGAGTTAAATTGAATGTCAATGTTTACTCAACGTTTTCTGTTATTTTGATTGGTCCTAATAAATGGTATTACATTGTTTTTGGCTTTTGGTATTACATTGTTTTGGCTTTTGTTTTTGGCTTTTGCTTTGAATCAACACAGCTACCTGAAATTCCAAACATATTATTCTGATAGCCCTTTTTGGAAAACGTTAGCTTAGAAACAAGACATAAATTTTCTTGGTATTCTAAGCATATATATGACTCCTAAAAGAAAGGCTAATTGTAAATCAAAGTAACCTCTTGCCTTGGAAACACATTTTATTACCGAGAAAATCCTTTTTCTCTTGGCATTTTGTTTTGCTTTCCTGGCCAAACGTATGGTTTGGCACATTCTGCAGCTGTTTTGTAGTGAACAAATGAAATCATTTCCCATTAGCAATTTTAGTTGGAATCTGGATTTGTTTTTCATGCATTTTAAAAGTTTGAGTGGTTTGTGTGTAATGGTATTGGTCCAATTTTGCCACTCCATGATGGAATACAATGACTTTGTTAAATTTTTATCTGTGTTATTAATAGGCCTGATTTACATAAAAACCATTTAATGTTTTAATGTAAACCTGACGTAGTCCAATTTTATGTACATAGCATAAATACATTCTTACTCTTCCTGATCAATTGTGTTGTTCTAATTTGGACCACTTCAGTCTGTTCTTCTTGGCTGATATGGACAACACCCTTGCAATTGTCCAGCCAATCACATGTCCTCTAGACCTGTGTCTCTCATGACAGATGAAAACAGGTGGTAAGAAGATCTAGGTCCTTCCCTCTTTTCCCTATCTTCAGGGACATTTTCAGAGAAACTAAAAGAGCCCTTGGTCAGGCCATTTCTGAAAAACAAGGGATGGATCCTTCTGTCCTGGCCAACTACAGCCAAGTATTGCATCTGGTATTCCTGGGTAAGGTGGGTGAACAGGTGGTTACAGGACAACTGCAACATTTCTTGGAAGATACATTGGCACCTGACTAATTCCAATCTGACTTCTGGCATGGCCATGAGGTAGAGACAGCTCTGGTCATGCTGACAGATGATCTCAAGAGAAAGCTGAACCTACATGGGTCAGCACTGCTGTTTTTATTAGATCTGATGGCAGCATTCAACACAGTAAACAATGGGCTGTTGGTTCACTTCCTAGTCAACATGGGGATTCCAGTGGTTGCAGTTCTTTCACCATGGCCGGGAAACAGAGATTAGCAATATGGGAAAGCATATCCTTATGGCCGGCCCTAAACTGTAAAGTCATGCAAGGAGTAATGCTCCCCCTGATGTTGTTTTAAATCTATATATACTCCCTTGTCCAGCTGATTCAGAGTTTCAGGCTGGGTTGTCACTAGTATGCAGATGACACCCAGGTATGTCTGAGTGTCATCTGCATATGCCAAGAAGATCCTGGCTCTGGAAGGGGTCCAACTGACATTAGTAACATCCACCAAGAGCCTGGGTGTGATTCTGGACTCCTTTTCAATGGAGGTCCAGACAGCAAAAGTCACCTGCCTGGCATTCTTCCATCTATGCCAGGTGTGATATCTAGCACACAACCACTTGGCTCCTGACCTAGTCAGGGTAATCCATGCAACGGTCACCACTAGGTTAGACTTCTGCAAGTTGCTTTATACAGGGCTTCCCTTGAGACTGACCTGGAGACTCCAACTGGTCAAAAACAAAAGAGGTGCAAGTCCTTACAGGGACCCAATGGAGGGTGTACATGACACAGGTGCTTGTCCGACGGCACTGGCTCCAGACTGAAGACTGGATTAGATTCAAGGTTTTGGTGCTGACTTTTAAATCTCTAAATGGTCGGCAATCAGCATATCTGTGGGATTACCTTTTCCATTTTGCATCCCCCCCCCCCCCCCGAAAGCACTATGGTCAATGGACCAAAATTTGCTCAGGGTGCCTGGCCTCACAGAAGTTAAACTGTTCTCAGCGAGTGCCAGGACTTTTCTAGCTCTGGCCGTAACCTGGTGGAACACTCTTCCAACTGTAATCAGGGCCCTGCAGGACCTTTATCAGTTCCACAGGGCCAGCAATGCAGAGTTATTCTGCCAGGGTTATGGTTGACAAAATATCAACAGAGCCACAGTAAATAGACAGTGAAAATATCAATTTATCAGGAGTCTGGGAATTATATTTAGTGCTTATAAACTTAGCCAAAAGATTTATAATTGTTATGTTGTTCTTAGTTAAGCTTGGGGCCAGTCAAGAGCCTTGGCAGCCATTTGGAGCTCCTGTCAGGAACCAAGCTCATGACAGCTCTTGGTTTCACTGATGCGTAAAAAGAATTTTTCTAGTTTGGTTTCATTGATGGGCATGTGTATTTGGAGGTTTGATTTTTAACTATATGCACTAGGTTTTCATGCTGTTATTTTCTGTTTCAAAATTTCTGAGGAAGGCTGTGGCTGAAAACTAGCTTGAATCAATGGGATTTTTGAATTGTATTAATTATACTTTCATGTATTTTCTAGCCATTGTTGATTATTCGGTGGAAATATTTGAATTCGAGACAATGTTGTATAAAAAAGACTCTCAATTCTTGTCATGTTTTATTTCGATTAATTCACATTTACTTAGTAACTGCCGAGTTGTTTGTATTGTCAGGCCTATGGCTGTGGCTGGGAATATAACATCTACAACATCTAATTGGCTGGCCTCCCCTGTGGAAATATCCTCTGGAATACCTGCCCCCCAACTGATAGCCTCCTCAGTGCTCAGATAGTTGGCAGATGGATTGGGAAATTGAAATGTGGGTTTAATGTAAAATATGTTTAATGTTATTTATTGACTGATGTTACTTGCCTGGAGCCTTATGGGAACAGTGAGATACAAGAATAAAGATTTATTTATTTATTGCCTAGGCTATTAGCCGGTTTATCTGGCCAAACTGCTCCATGCTTTTGTAACCTCATAGTTGGATTACTGCAACAAACTCTATGTAGGGCTGCCCTTGAACACAAACCAGAAACTACAGCTAGTACAAAATGTAGCAGCCCAACTATTGTCAGGGGGAACCTATATTGTTCATATTTTGCCAATTTCTATGTTGCAACAGCTACATTGGCTACCAATCTGTTCTGAAGTTCAATTCAAGGTGCTGGTGATGACTTTTAAAGCCCTTCCCAACCTCGGACTGTCTCTTTCCATATGTCACTGTGGACCAGCAATAGTCTTCAGGCAGCTGTGTGTTGGCTATCCAACCACTAAGAATGGTCTGTCTGGCCTTAGAGGTGAGGCAAGCCCCATCCTTGAATTTCTTCAGGTACTGCAGTGCATGCTTGTTTGTCATGGCTTTTAAGGCCATAAGTGGTAAATTAGACATATTAATTACGAGACTGAGATAATATAATTGATGCCATCCACTGTCACCCCACACTTGCCTTTATAACTACATGCCTTCATATCTACAAAATCCCCTCCCACACAACAACCACTGGAAACTTTTAATTTACAATTTCTCCTGGGGATGAGAAGTTTAGCAAAAAGAAGTAGTAGTGCTGGCAAAATGAATTATATATTGCAGATTGCAGTTACCTTTAACAAAGAGGGGAGGAGATTGTTTTTTTACATCTAGCACTCTGCTAACAACAGGTACAAAATCCTTGCATCTTCAACAAAATAAAAAAGCCTGCAACAAAAATGATAGTTTGTAGAATTCTTGATTTAGGAGGTGAATGGCAACTTGAGCTTCTTAGGTGTTAAAAGTAGCCAGTATATTTATTTTTACATTCTTGTTCCTTGGTTACACTACTATCTGTAATGTATTATAAAAATTCATTTGAACAATAGTAGATATATATAAATTGGGAAAGCTCAATTCCCTCCATTTCATGTGATTCATACATAAACTAAAACAATTCCTTTTTGAACTTTTCGATAAAACAGTTAAATCAGCTTTCTTTTTTCACTGAAAGGTTCCACCATATTTTGCTACCTGTATTACCTGAGAAATAAAAACAACCACTCACAAAAAACTCACAAAGGGAACTTTGACCGTCAAAAGCTCACTCCTTCCCCCCCCAAAAAAATAACAAATTTTGGTCTCTAGGGTGCTTAAATCTTAAATCTTGCCCCTACCCATGAAAATGTATACAGTTCCCATATACACTTGTATACAAATGTTAGAGGATCCCCTATTTTTCTTGATAGCATTCCTGAGGGGGGGGGGGAAATAGTCTTCCTTTCAAGTAAACAGCAAACCCGCCACTAGAGGCCACTACAACCTCATCCCTCTTCTTCATTTGAAAAGATTTGAAATGTCTGCCTTGCAAGTGGAGAAGCCATTGTTCTAATACAGGACAACTAGAACACAGTGTCCTCAGCTGAGCTTCCAGACAAAGTACAAGCCCTACAATGGTCCATGCCGTTATCACCACAATAAGTTATGTACACAGCAGCTGCGGGAAAAGTCAAGATTGTACCTGGTAGGCATGTTTTTCCATCTACCATGACGATATAATCTTGGAAATTAATCTTTTCTAGACATCTAGAAACTGTGGTTGCCCAGGAACACACAATAAGTTTGCAGTTTTTGTAAAAACACCACTATGTAATCCAAGAATTACTGACCCCTGCCAAACACACAAAAGGTCATCATGAGAGAGTATATCTTAAAAGTTAGATGTCATTGTGCCTTGCTATTTTCATTAAAGTATTAAAATGCTTGCTTGTGGGAACTATGTGTTCCTGTTTCAAACCAGAATAGGGAACTGTTTTTTTGTTGTTGTTTGTTTTACTCCATTTCTTTACAACATAAGTTGCTCAGGGGGAAAACTTAATTCTTTTCTTTATACTGTTTTCACTGGATTTTTTAGCCTTTCTCCTGCAATTGTGTGAAAGACAGAAATTCAATGTTAAATGCAATTGCACGAGGGATTAAAAACAACTGATGGCCAGGTTAAAAAAAATCAGATTTACAAATGTATTAAAACCTTCCTAACATTTTTGTGCCATCTGTTAACAGTTACATTCTGTACAGAGTGCATTTTTATTTTTTCCACCCATATTATTTTTCCATGGAGCTGTATGCTTTGGGGAATGGCTATTCCCACATTTTAATATTTATTTAGAAATGAAACAGTCGCAGTTAACTTAATTTCTTTAACTTAACACAGCTTCTTAATTTCTTTAAATACTGATAACCAACTTTTCTCCTCCAAAGCAGCCTACAACATCATTCTTCTCCTCCCCCAAGCCGAGCCCTCCCACAAGGTTTGTGAAACCCTTGGGTTTCTTGATGGTCCTGGAAAGGTTTCGCAAATGGGTGGGAGTTAATTAATTTTAACATATACAGCTAGGCTCTATGTTACAATTGCATCTGCTCCAATCCCACAGACAGAGATTCCCACTTGAAGGATCTACAACAAACCTTGGAACTAAAGCACCCACCCATCAATGAGGTCATGAAATAGATTAACAAAGTCAGAGGGGATACTAAGAGAAGATCTGTTGGAAGACATACCCAAAGGAAACAATAAAAGAATACCACTAGTGATTACATATAGCTCTCAACTCTAAACAGTTCAGTGCATAATCAGTGACCTACAACCTCTACTGGATAATGACAGTTCTCTTTCCCTAGTACTGGGGGGCAAACCTTTTCTTGAGCACAGACAACCCCCCCCCAATCCCAAACAACTCACCCACAACAATGCAACATCTAATTTGAACAAGGACACTGGTACTGGAGCTTGTAACAAACCCAGATGCTAACTTTGCTACTCCATACACTCCAATAACACAGTCACTGGACCTAACAACATCACCTACACCATCAAAGGCTTATTCACTTGCTCATCTTCTACCACTGTATATGACATTAAATGCCAATAATGCCCCTCTGTTCTCTTCAAACCCTCCACCAAAGAATTGTTTGGAAGCTGTAGCTGGATGGCTTGAGCAAAGTCACCTGAAGCTCAATCCCTCCAAGACAGGGTTTCTATGGCCGGGGAGGAAGAGGGCAGGACAGGAAGTGCGGCTGCCCATTCTGGCTGGGATGCAACTTACCACCGCACCCCAGGCCAGAAAACTGGGGGTGATCCTGGATCCCTCACTGACCATGGAGTCACAAAGGCAGCTCACCAGGTGGTTTAACACATACACCAGGCAAAGTTACTAGCCCTCTACCTGTCCTCAGAACTCCTAGCTATGCAACAGTCACCTCCAGAATTGATTTCCGTAATTTGCTCTACACGGGCCTGTCCTAGTCTCTGACCCAGACATTACAGCTAGTACAAGATGTGGCTGCTAGGGTCCTCACACTTGGAGATCAGATGAGATCAGGCGTGTTCAGGGTGGTATGGCCGTAGATAACATGACCTCAACAATATTGAGGATCCACTTTTTAGGAAAGATCTTTTAATCAGGAATACCTTGATGCAATACCTAAATGAAAGCTGTAAGCCCTGAGCACAGATCCTTCACCCTCCTTCGTTACAAAGCCTTACCCTCTACATACCTGAGTGGGAAATTTGATGGACTCCCAGTCAAGGAATGGCACTGTATTTGCAATGAAGGTGAAGTTGATACTACAGAACATATCTTTGAGACTACAGAACATATCTTATTTGAGTGCAAATTATATAATCATATTCACACGTGTATTAGTACCAATGCTTATAGAACGCCCTCGCGGCCTGAGAAAACATCGGCTGCAACTGTTATCAGATTTAAACAGTCTCCTAACTAGCAAAACAGCAAGATTTGCTTGGCTAGCTTCCAGAATTAGATTGATTCACTAATGTATAGCCATTCTAAGCATCCTGATAGGTTTGTAGAACTATTTATGCTTTTAGGCTAGTAGCTTTTATGATGTTTTTCTTAATCTTGGAGCTTTTCCATACATCTTAAAAAGAGTAATGGTGTAATACAAAAAATAATCACACCTCCAGCCATTCCTCACCTTCTGCCTATCTCACTTCTGTCTGCCGCCTTTTCACGCTCCTTGCACTCTGCATGCCTGCTTGAAATGGCGGAAGAGAGCAACGCGCTTTATACATGACTCTCTTCTGCCTGTCAATCGATCCCCTTTCTCAGTATTTTAAAGGGCCCACAATGCCTGCTAATTTTTTTTTAATCAAACCTTCTCCGTTGAATCACCTATGCATCTAAACATAGGTGCATAGTGCTTTTTAAATTCAGGCCATTATGGACTCACTAGGCTTAATACTGAAAAAAAATCTTGTTCCTTATTGGGGAGGAACTTTGTGTGACTACTTGGGGGGAAATTTTTTTTTGCCTTGCCTACACACTTGTACACCTATTCGTTGCTCCAGACAGTTTGCTCTTTTAAAAAAATATCCCCGGGACAGGGAGGCCGGTGTGAGGGCAGGACATTGGAATTGAAGATAGCAATTTTTCACCTCCATACAGTTCTTTAGCGTGTGTCCTGCTGGTTGCTCTCCTCTAATTGGCACTTTTTAGCTTGGGGAATCCACTTTATACGATTCCCCAGCTAGTGCTTTAAAATGGAGGATGTTGCTAGTGGGTTGCTGCTTGTACGCTGGATGTTGGCGATCTCATGCGAAATGCCAAAAATATAGTGTCTTCAGCAGGTAAGCATTTCACTATATTTATGGCATGCAGAAAGGCGCTGGGATTTAGTTTATATATTTTAATTGTCTTACTGCTATTATGTCTCAGTTTACTCTTGTATTTTATTGGTCTATAACTGCAAAATAAATATTGAGTGATATTGAACACCTTGGAGGGGCCATATCCAGGCTGTGCTGAGACAACTGCATTGGCTGCTTGTTGCAGCCCAGATCATGTTCAAGATTTTGCTTCTGACCTTTAAGGCCCTTTGCTGTCAGGGACCCACATATCTGAAGGACCACCTGTTGCCCTATGATCACTGTAGGGCTCTATTCTCTGTGGGTACCAACTTGCTGATCATGCCAGGCTCCCAGGAAATTTACCGGCCTCAACAAGGGCTAGGGCCATTTTGGTAAAATGAACTCCCAGAAGAGCTGCGGGCCCTGCAGGATTTGTCAGCGTTCTGCAGAGCCTGTAAGATGAAGCTCTTCTGCCAGGTCTATGGTTGAAGTTGGAATATGAAAGATCTATGGGTCCTGGAAGATACTTCAGCCTTACCTGCAGACCATCACATTATTTGCTACTGGCATATGGAAGCCTTGTGGCACACCATGATGCGGCCATTCCGTTGGAAAGAGAGATAAGAATTTTTGTACTGCCAGTTTTGTTGTATGTAAGGGGTTTTAATGGGATATTTTTATGTTTTATGTGGGGTTTTCCCGCCACAAGATGGCTTGCCGTGGATGATGGGATATAAATTTAATAAATAAATAAATTAAATAAGCACCCTTTCAGTGTGATCTGTCAACCAGTTCTCGATACACCTAACAGTAATAGGATCCATACCGCCAACTTGCCAATTTTTTGCCATTTTGCCAACTTGCCAATAAGAATATCATGCAGAATCTTATCAAAAAACCTTACTGAAATCAAGGTAAACAATGTCCACAGCATTCTGATGATCAAACGAGGTAGTAACTTTCTCAGAAAAAGAGGTTTTATCTGACATGACTTGTTCTTGAGAAACCCCTGCTGACTCTTAGTAATTACAGCCATCCGCTGTAGCTGCTCAAGGGCCAACTGTTGGATGATTTGTTCTAAAATTTTACCAGTTATAAATGTCAAGCTGTCAGATCAGTAGTTACCCTCCTTTTTCTCCTTCTTGAAGATGGGGACAATATTTGTAGATGTGGCCAACACCTAGGACTCACCCGGAGTCTTACGTCAGCTTCGGAGGTTCCACAATAAGCCAATTAAGGTTTCTTCATCAAAGTCTGGTTTGCTCATTAACAACCCCCCTGTTTCTTTGACATTGCTCAATTAATCCTGTCAGACTTTGTCTTAGGACTTCCATGCCCTGCCCCTACCCCCCAAGGTACAAACATTTCTATAAAAAGAGAACAGAGTCAAACCACACTTGTTCTCATGTTTGGTTCTTCCTTGTATGAAAACCAGCTTGCAGCCAGGCTGCTGCTGATCCTTCTGGATTCTTTCCTACTTGTTAAACGGTAACTCTAATTTTATTTGACCCAAACTTAACCTCTTTGTTTTCATCTACATGTATGTGTTTAGCTTAAGTAGAGTGTATATTTTTAGGAACCATTTTCAATAAAAATCCTTTCTATTAATTCCTAAATTAATCTGCCATCTTTACTTAAAAGGGTTTACATCTGGGAAAAGGACTCTATAAACACTGACAGAAAAAAATCTTGCAGTTACCCAACTTCTTGCTATATATTTAAATTCCCCCAACCTTGTGCTATATATTTAAATTCTCCAGAATTCCCCTTGTGGTATCCATTTCAGATAACACTCTTGCTCATCTCCAGTGACAAAATTTTCACATTACCACTCTAAACCCGATGTAATTTTTTGTTGGCCCAAATTCAAGTAAAGTGATAGTGATACAAATTTCATACAGTGGATTTCCTTCAGTAAATTAGCCATCTCTGAAGCACTATGGCCATTTCAAACATACTGCTTCTCTTGCCCCGGTACAATTTTCCTTGGTGGGTTTTTTAATGTTCTAAGTGGAGCACTATAGCACTAAATCAATATAACATTTCGCTGCTATAGTGACACCATAGAGGGTTAAAACATCTAAAAGATGGAAGAAAGCAGTTGCCCTCAAAAGTGCCTCAACCATGCAAGTGGTTTTGTATGAACAGTTAAATGAATTCCCGTAACAGCTGGTTATTTAAATGGGTCTTTCTGAAATGACAAGGAAAATCCATTTGCTGCTTGAAAATGGCCTAAGACAAATAATGCCTAAGACAAATTAACCTTGTTAATTTCACAGTCATCCCTTAAATTGTCCCCATGCATGTCCCCTCCAAACCTATGCATGTTATGAGTAGAAAAGGAAATTAGCATCAGTGAAAATAAAAGGTCTTCCCATCCTCCACATGTGCCAGTTTCATGAGAAAGTGTTGCCAATCATGTCAGCTTTACAGGAAATTTGTGAGTTACAGTGAGGAAATTAGCAGTAAGATAGATAATGTAGTCTATTGTCACCATCCTTGTCATGATGGAGTGCCTTGTCCTTTACTTGATTGAAGTGAAATGAGGTGTCCTACAAATAGAAAAGCATAATTTGGAAATGGTGCAGTGGAGGAGAGGGGAATTCCCAAGTATTGACATTCCAAATGCTTAGGTCATTGGCTAGAATCCATCACAAAATTCCCCCATACACTATAGTTCTTCTACACGCTGAAGTGTAAAAACCTTCATGCTAGATCCTTGCACCAAGTTAAACATAGAATATTGTGAGCAAATTCTCCTCTAATGTCATGCTTCCAATTTCCATACAAATATAGCCCAGATAGGTTTCCGCTTGTGTATCAATGGATCCAAACCACAGATATTCAAGCACTAAACAAGTTCAAGACCTGGTACATCCCCTAAGTGATCATTAAATCACTTGAAATTACACATGTGGTTTTGATCTTAGCCTTTCCTATTCCTTCAAGAGGTAGATTAAAATTTACTAAGCTCTTTTTAACTACTGGATTCTATATTTTTAAAAATCAAATTATCTCTATTGGGGGATGCTACAGATTGCATCAAAAATAGAACAAACAAGCAGTTTGCCTGCTCTTCACAACCTAGGTTGCACTGTTTGACGTCAATGGTGTCTCCAGAAACAAAAGTGTAGCCAAAGGAGAATGGAGGTGTTTTAATATCTGCTATGCAAGTTGACTGCTTGACTTGTTTACTATGCTCTAAAAATTGTATTTGGTCCAAAGGATGTTGCCAAATGTCAATTTACAATAGCACAAACCGATGTTGATATACAGTACCTGTAATCTTCATGTTCTTATTACTGAGGAGTAAATTAGAGTTTGCAAGCTGCTTGGGATGGTTCAGAAATAAGAATTATTTTTGCAGCAGTACACTTCCACACCATGTATAAGCAGATTGGGCCAAAAAACAGTTACAGTGAACATAAATAAAAGAATTAGATCACATAAAATGTAGAACATGTTACTGGCTCGTCACATGTACATGTTTGTTATTTGTTATGACTTGCAACTTCAAGAGGTTATTTACACATGTGAATTACTATGGATGAAATATTCACAGCACCAGAAATCTACAGAACCACTCTACATATTTCACTAAGAATGTCCAAGTATGAAGTATTCAAGTTATAAGAAATTACAAAAGATACAGGCTTGTATGACCAGGCCCTGAGTTAATTATAAATAAGTGGCAAATCACAAGGAAGAGGAAATTCTGTTTTTCCCTTCAACTCACTGGGACTTCTTTCCTCATCACTGCTAGCTCCTGATCCCTGACAGCCCACCACCACAACTTTCTGCATGGCATTTTGGGTTCCTATGGCACCCTGAACTCAAGGAGTCTGTTTACTAAGGCTTCTTTTTGCTACAGTTTGATTCCTTTGGATTTTCAGTGTCTCCCAATTCTTGTGACGTCTACAAATGCTCTGATTATATCTGGGATGGATTTCTGTAAAGCATTCTACATGTAACTGCATTTGAATACTGTCTGGAGATGCCAGATGGTCCAAAATGTGGTGGCCACATTGCTGTCAAAATCTGAGTACAGAGATCATTATCAACTTCTGCTGCATTGATCCTGCTGACTTTTATTTTTAAATTCCTGGCAAATGTGCTACAAAAATAATCTGGGTTTTGTGCTCAAAAACGTGTCAACTTGTCCAGTTGACTTTAAAATCAGGGTTTTTCTCCTCTTGCTCATTTGGAAACCTCACCACTGTAGTCTTCTCCATGCAATGTTGAAACAATGTGTTTTTGAAACAAAGCCATTTTTGTCCTAGCATCCTTAGTTAGGACAGCTCATATGAATAATTTTCTCCTCCATTTTATATTCACAACAACCATGGAAGCTAGATTAGTCAGAAAGTGTTTTTGTTCCAAGATTATTCAGTGAGTTTCATAGATGAGCAGTGATTTGAACCGGTGTTCCAAGCACCAGCTGTTCACTGTAACTACTTCACTTACTTATTTGTGACAAAGAGAACTAAACTGAGGGGCTTTCCACAGAGGTATCAGTCTGTAAGAGCAGAGTTTAATGCCCAAGATGTTCAGCTACATTTGCACAGAAACTGTCAAGACATGTATAAACCGCTCAGGGAGCGGTATAAATAAAACAGTAAGGCAAAGGGGGGTAGGCTGAGTCCAGGATAGGAAACAGGGGCCAACGATTGGCCCCTGGCCCCTGGGCTGACAAGAATTCCAGCCAGTCAGGTGAGGAGCCAGTTGGAAGGTGCGAAGCACCTTCCAATTGGGCCCTCACCAGGACATGCCAGAGTTCCATCCAGTCAGAAGGCACAAAGCGCCTCCCAACCCGCCCACCCAGGGGCAATCTGGAGACATCGCTCCCAGTCTGCTTCTGACCACCACAGGGAGAGGAGGTCAGTAGGGCTGCCAAGGGGGATGAGATCAGAGGCTTGGACAAGATGCGCCAGCCCTTTTCACCCCAAGGCTCTCCTAACTGTCATGTCCAACTGTAAATTGCCTCAGACCACTGACAGAGCTGGCAGGAGGCTGGTGACTGCACTCCCTCCCCCTCCCTTCAGGCCTGCTGCAAAGGAGCCTTTAACAGCCCCTGACTGAGGCATTTCCAAGAGCAATGCAGGGGTGCCTCAAAGCATGGGGATGGGCATTCCTTTTGAGGGGGGAAATTTCTCCTTCTGCCAAACGGCTGACAGGGAGTCCACGGAAAAACCTCTTCTCTCTTAAAATACGGCTCTGCCCAGGGGTTAGACACAGCCAAGCCATGTGTCTTTCTTCTTTGCAACTCTCTGCAGATTTGAGGCCACTGCACAGCATTATTCTGCAGATGAAACTGGATGCTGTTGTGTAGGTTTTGCAGCACTAATAATTTTGCAAATAGTCCACTTTTCAACTTTTTCAGGCAGCTTAATTTTCTAATTGCAATTAGTATATGTTTTCTCACTTTTTTTTGCTTGCTAGCAAATGTTTAAAAGAGCCTCTTGTGGCGCAGAGTGGCAAGGCAGCAGACATGCAGTCTGAAAGCTCTGCCCATGAGGCTGGGAGTTCAATCCCAGCAGCCGGATCAAGGTTGACTCAGCCTTCCATCCTTCCGAGGTCGGTAAAATGAGTACCCAGCTTGCTGGGGGGTAAACGGTAATGACTGGGGAAGGCACTGGCAAACCACCCCGTATTGAGTCTGCCATGAAAACGCTAGAGGGCGTCACCCCAAGGGTCAGACATGACTCGGTGCTTGCACAGGGGATACCTTTACCTTTACGTTTAGCAAATGTTTTATAAATGGTCAAGTAATGGAAATTAGTCCAGAGTTCACCTCCCTTTGAGATTCCTCATATATTTGTCTCCTGTTTCATCTGTACAACAACCCTGTGCAGTAGGCCTCAAGTCTTTCAATTCAATAACAACCTGTGTGGAAGGCCTTACATTTTTCTTCTCTACCACAACCCTGTCCAAAGTAGCCCTTTCTGCCTGGGGGAGCTGATCGTTGTACTATGAAGATGAGCCGTAATTCCAGGAGCTCTCCAGGCCCCACCTGGAGGTTGGCTACCCCTGCGTTGGAAATATTCCTCGAGTTTTGGAGGTGGGACTTCAAAATTGTACAATGCCTCAGAGTCCAGCCTTCGAGGAGGCCGCGGGTGCACTTCTGTGCCTGGGGGGGGGAAGGAAGCCTTTCCCCCAGCCCTAAAAGAACACCTAGCATCCGTTGTATTTACAAGTACGTGCGTGGCCCCTAGTACTTCTATAAATTGGAAAGAACAAAGTTTGCTTAGTTGTCTATTTTTATTCAGGCAAATATTTAGAAAACTTAATCCAAGAGGTATTTTGCAGCACTAATAATTTTGCAAATAGTCCTTCTACTTTTTCAAGCAGCTTAATTTTCTAATTTTAATTAGTATATGTTTTCTAATTTTTTTTTGCTTGCTAGCAAATGTTTTATACATGGTCAAGTACTGATGGAAATGAGTCCAGAGTTCACCTCCCTTTGAGATTCCTCATGTATTTCATCACTGGAAAGGATTCCAGAAGTAGTAGGTGTGGGATCTGTTTGAAACTTGCTGGCAGCAGATCACATGGGAAGGGTATTTTGAAACATAAAAAAATGCTTGTTTTTTTTTTCTTGATTCTAGAGATTGGCTTAAATAGGACCTTGGACCATTGACTTGTTTCCTCCAAATTGAGAGAATGCTTAATTTGTTTCTACTTGGTTTACTCTGCTTGAAAGTGAACAGCTGTATACTGTAAAAATAACATTTCTGCTACAACGATCTTCAAACTTGAAAGAGTTCCCAGAGTTATAAACAGTGACATTTGTGAGCCATTTTCTTTCTTTTTCTATATAAAAACTTCTCCAGAAACCAAAATTGACAGCAGTTCTCAAGCAGAACTAAATTCTGGACCCAATTTTCCCCTGACATACTTCTACAAATAGGCTATCTAGCCTGAAATCATGCCTGTTAAATTTATTCATGAGAGACAAGCAATATCCTCAACCCAACTGTGCTAAAAAAGTAACATTGCTTATTTTGCTTTTCTGGCTCTAGCCTTCCAGGAGCTCTAAAAGGACATTCAGGGGTTATCTTGATTTAAGATATATTCTACGTATTAAATTTCCGTATTAAATTATGGGGATTCTTTTAGTATTCTCGGCCGAAAGGAGTTTTCTTCCATTATGCAATAGTTTCCTTCCTATTTTAATTGTAATGAGATTTGTTGTCACTGAGACCTTTTCCGCACATCAGTTTTGCTGCTGTTTACTGGCAAGCTGAATCCCAGCTGATGCTCCAACTTTGTAGCACCCCTCCCACAGAGAGGCATTTAATTCAGGGAGTTTTCCCTTGGATCCAGATCCAGTCCTCCCCATGTGTTCCACACTTCCTTTAAAAGGGGGTTGTGCAGCCATGTCATCACATAGTTCATCAGTAACAGAATCTCCTTTTTTAGTGTGCATGTGCAGTCATATTATAAAACACTGTTAAAAAGAAAAGGCTGGATGTATTGTGGGGAACAGCATGGTTGCTGCCATTCCTCCTTAGTCACCATTTATGAAAATGGCTGGCAGTAGTGGAACTGGATACACCAGTTCAATAACTATGAAGCATGCTAAATGTGTCCTCATGTACTTCATCATCGACAGAACTGCCTTTTGTTGTATATGTACAATGTTAAAACTTCATTACTTTTTAAAATAAAAGGTCTGGATGTATCGGGGGTGGGGAGCATTGTTGCAGCCATTTCAAAGGTCCCTTGCACCTCATGGAGATTCTGGAACTGAGTACATAAATACAATAATTAGCAAGCATACTACATGTGTTCTCATTAGCACTGGAACCTCTTGTTTTTGCATTTGCAGTACTGTTAGTGTTATGTATGTGGACATTGACATTAACTACAGTGACATACAAATGAAGGACTGTAAAGCAGCCAATTACTGACAGTTTAGAACTGTTCCATTGAGGAACTGCTCAGTCAGGAACTCCTTCCAGATGTTTAGCTTAATACAGACAAGATGGAAGTGGTACTGCTGAGTGGAAAGTTTGGCCTGAGACTGCAGGTGTCATTTCTTCTGGATGGAGTTGCCCTCCCCTTGAAAGAACAGGTTCATTGTTTGAGGGTTCTCTTCAATCTAGGCCTACTGCTGGATAAGCAGGCAGCAGTATGGCCAGGAATGCGTTTTATGAGCTTGAAATGGTTACCAGCTCCAACCTTCCCTGGGTTGAAAAAAAAACCTAGCCACTGTTGTGCACCCCCTATCTACATCTAGAACCGGGTACAGTAATTATTTCTTTGCTTGTTTGTCCAATCTCCTGAGACTCAGGGTAGGTTCCATTACAATAAAATCACATTTAGGATAAAATACAGATAAAATATTAAATGACTAAATAAGTACAGTTAAAATTTAAATATAAAAAATCAAATCTCAATTGACAGCTCTTCTGCTACTGGAGACAGAGGAGAGAGGAGGTGGGAAGGTCATACTAGCATTAGTAGGTATATTAACTAGGGGCTTTTATAGAGAAGTCAGCATAAGTCAGATGTTGTTTTAAGCTTCAACTGTAGGCCTCATAGAACAGCTGTTTTCCAAGTCATGTAGAATTATTCAAGATTCTACAGGGTTCTGATCTCATTTGGAAGAGCATTTCACCAGGCCCTGGCCCTGAGGCTAATCTGATTTCCTTGGGCCAGGGATCTTGAACAAGTTTTACTCACTCTTTCTTAAAGCTCTTTGAGGGACATTCAGGGGGACATATCATACATGGGGCTGCCCTTGAAAAGTGTTCAGAAATGTCAGTTGATGCAGAATGCTGCAGCCAAGGTGTTGACTGGAGTTGGCTCTCTCCTCCGAACTTCTGGCGAAGTGATCGCCATTTTTTCTCCCTCGGAGCGGGGAAAGCAACGAACCAGCGAGGCTTCATCCACCCAGCGAGGCTTCTCCAGCTACAGTCTCTCCACAGAAGTGCTTTAAAGCTCCCTTAAGACCCCAAGCACAACACAGCCCCGTTCGCCAGTTCCCTTTAATTTCGGCCAAAAATCATGCCATGGGGGATGTTTTTTTCCACTCGGGGGAGCGTGGTAACAATGAATCGCCAGCTCACAAGCCAGCTAGATGAGTCTCTCCATTGCAACGAATCAACGCATATTCGTTGCAATGTGTGTGTGTGTGTGTGTGTTTTTTAAACCTGTGCTTATAGGGAAAGGGGCTTTTTGGGAGCATGATAACAACCGCCCATTGGCTGTTCCGTTTGATTGATGACCAGGGGCAGGAACAAGCACAGAAAAAAATCGCTTCCTTTCTAGCGATTCCTGCGAGACCGGAAACCTGTGGGGAACGAATGAAACACTACTGGATTCCACTACAAATTAAGAAGAAGAAGAAGAAGAGTTGGTTCTTATATGCCGCTTTTCCCTACCCGAAGGAGGCTCAAAGCGGCTTACAGTCGCCTTCCCATTCCTCTCCCTACAACAGACACCCTGTGGGGTGGGTGAGGCTGAGAGAGCCCTGATATCACTGCCCAGTCAGAACAGTTTTATCAAAGCTGTGGCAAGCCCAAGGTCACCCAGCTGGTTGCATGTGGGGGAGCGCAGAATCGAACCTGGCATGCCAGATTAGAAGTCCACACTCCTAACCACTACACCAAACTGGCTCTCTTAAGGTATGCAGAACGCCGAGATTCCACTATTTAAAATAGCATTTCTGCTTTGTGAAAGCAACTGGCAACATTGGTCCTTGTGCGGAATTAGGGTTGGGTGCTTCGGCATCCGAAGTGGCTGTTCACGACTGAAGCAGCTAGTACTGCGCTGTGGAGGGGGGGCGCAGGTGCCAGCACACCGGCAGGTACACACACACAGGTGCAGAGCTCTGCACCTGTGTGTGTGCACCCGCCAGTGTTCCAGCACCTCCCGCCGGTGTGCACCTCTTTTCCCCCTCGCAGCGCAGCGCTGGCTGCTTCAGGTGCGAACAGTCGCTTCAGACGCCAAAGCACCCAACCCTAGTCTTGATTTTCAAAGTCCGATATGGCTTGGAACCAGCAAACATGAAGGCCACCTGCTCCATTATACCTTCTGAGGCCCTGCTTAGGCAGACAGAAGAGGGCATTTTCACTCATAGTACCAAAACACCCTCTCCAGAGAGACTCACCTTTCTCCTGTTGCCACCTTCTGCCACCTTTCTTATTACCCCACAAATAGTATGTTTTGTGGTGGTGATGGTGGCCAGCTTAGTGCAGTCATCAGGATTATGGACTTCTAATCTGGCGAGCCGGGTATGTTTCCCCGCTTGCCCACATGCAGCCAACTGAAGGACCTTGGGCTCACCGCAGCACTGATAAAGCTGTTCTGACCAAGCAGTAACATCAGGGCTCTCTCAGTCTCACCTCCCTCACATGGTGTGCGTTGTGGGGAGAGGAAAGGGAAGGCGATTGTAAGCTGCTTTGAAACTCCTTCTGGTAGAGAAAAGCAGCATATAAGAATCAAATTTTCTTCTTCTTTCTTCATATATGCAATAGCAGACTAAATTCCAAAGTTAATTACTCGAGCTTTAGTCCTCACAAACACATCTGCAATTTATACAAGGAATTCTAAATGGTCTTTGTTGTGAGTAGTAAGAACATTGCGAAGATTTCCTCACCTTTCGTTATGATTAAATATTCTGCAGAATATTTGGCTGAAGTTCTTTTGATAGAGTCTACAGCTGACATTCCAGTAATGAGTCCCCGTACCAACTGCTACTTTATTTGTCTGACATGTTATTTTATGCATCAGTATATGGACTGTATAAATAGTAACCTTTTAAGTGTAATACTTCTGAAATGCTTTCAAGTGTACTCTTGGCAAGAATCCTTTTCGAATGTCTGCATGCTCTGACTTTAATATATACTAGAGAAGGTATATTAATACTTAAACCTACATTGGGTATTTATTTTTTTTAAGTTCCAAAATAAAATAAATGAAATGCTATGTATCATCCAAAAATCAGGCTTATCTTCTACAGATTCATTATTAAAACTAATTTACATGAGATCACAATGCATGTGTCCCAAATGTCTGGTGTCAAACTAGAAGGGACAGTTACCTGATTTACATGTGCAGGATTAATATGGCATCTACTTCCGGCTCAACCTTGCAGTGACATATGTAACAAACAGTGTGCATAAATGAATTTAAAATATATTGTTGGTCATATGGAATACTAACTGAGCTTTGGACAAAGTAGCATCATGTCTAAATGAGCTGCTAAAAAAGGTAGACTTTCTAAAGGAATGGTGCCTTGCTATTGTAAGAGAGATCCTTAGGACATAAGCAGATCAACTTCCAATCAGAACAGCAGCAGATAAACATATAATGTACAACCAACTGCAGATTTAAAGGTGACATTTGGTCATTCAGACTTGTTGATGACCATCAGTTATATATGAACTGGTGCCTCATCAGTTGGATGAATCAATTGAATCAGTTAGATTTGTCTGATCCAGCAGGGTAGCTCTGATGTTCTTATGATCTTTATATCAGTAGTAGCTTCAAAGCCCATTCCTAAGAACAGGCCTTCAAAGGGTCCCCTCCTCTGGCCCCCGGCCAGGCAGCTTAAGGTAGCTTTGGGACACTCAGACTCCAGAGCAGCTCGCAGCTAGATCAAGTGAGGTGGCCGGGGGCTGGCCAGCTCGTTAGCAGGGCTGGGACAGAACTCTTTAGCTCCTGGGCGGCCGTCGTTAGTAGGCCCAGCCTAGCAGGACAGAGGCTCTCATTAGCAGGCCCTGCTTGGCAGGCCAGGAGGCCCTCATTAGCAGGCCCAGCCTAGCAGGCCCTCCACCATGACCCTTTGCCCAGGGCCCTCTCTCCCCTTACCTGCTGCTAGTTCCAGGCACTGAGGTGTGTCTGAGAGCAAAGAGGCTAGAATTCAGGGACGGAGGGCAGGAGCTGCAGGGGCAGGGCCAATTAGGCCCAAGTTGGCCCTATTCCAACGGACAGCCAGACACATTCCACCCCCCAGGCTGTTTCACAAATATATAGAGGAACCATGGATAAGGATGTCGCTGCTCTTCCCTAGAGTGACCCCCGTGTCTTGATAACATGATGGTGTTGTTCTACAAGGTATTTTTATCAAGTAATCCTTAATCCTTTTTTGTAATGTGATCTAATTTGGCTTCTTTCATTTTTCTGATTTGGCCCTGAATTATTACCATTTCACAGATTGTTCTACATCCATACTGTAAACTTAATTTGTAATAATGTAAAGCATTTTCTGATGTACATATTCAAAGCATGACGATTTTTTAAAGCTATCTAAAGGATGAAGCAAAATTGCTTCAATCATGCATGTTGCAGAGGGAAAATTTAAAGCGCCCAAAATCAAAATGGAAATTGAATTCAGTGTAGACAGCAGGGATTTATTCGGACTGAGAGTAGGTAAAAAGCCCCATGCAGACTACACCTTGGTTTTCTTTAACTTCATTGGAGGCTTTAGAAAAATATATCAGTTCTCTCATGAGAAACCCATTTAGAGACAACTGCATCCATGCTTGGGTTGCTATCACCCAATAGCTTGAAATTAGCCTTGCCCCCCCCCTCCATAGCAGCATGTCTGTGTTGGTGCCCATTCCTTATTTTCAGAATCCCCAAACTTCCCATATGTTATACAAGACTGGGAACACGCAATTTAACCCTTTCCCTAAGAGTTGTTTTTCCCCTGGATTCTATCCTCACTTGGCAGTCTTTCCCTACAAAGTTTTGGACTCATTTTTATAAGTCTGAGATAACAACAAATGGCAACCAAAGTTTGAAACAAAAACAATTTAACAGGGAAAGCAGGCAATTTAACCTCCTGATGGTTCCCTCAGTTTTTTGAGAATTGTTGCATCTGTATTTAAGATTAGTCTAAAGTTCCCTTTTCCAGGGCTTGTAAAATAGAGCTGTTCCACCAGGCCTATGAAGGTCCAAAATAACTTCTGAATGCTGGCCTCCCCAACAAAGCCCCCATTTATATGTCATCTAGGGCGGTGGTCCCCAACCACTGGGCCGTAGTCCGGTGCCGGGCTGCGAGGGCCCTGGCACTGGGCTGCAGCTCCCCCCGCAGTAAGAAACTTCCCAGGCCGCAAGCTTGCGGTGCCCTTCTCTCATTCTGAGATTGTTCAGCATTGGTATTTCTCTCCATCTTATTATACATACTTGATTTGGGAAGAGCTGCTGTTTTATTATGAGTGTTGACCCATGTGTGCTTGCAGGAGGAGTCAAAGATGTAT
This sequence comes from Paroedura picta, assembly GCF_049243985.1. Lineage (NCBI taxonomy): Eukaryota > Metazoa > Chordata > Lepidosauria > Squamata > Gekkonidae > Paroedura > Paroedura picta. Next base: position 79,926,216 of record NC_135374.1, on the reverse strand, counting down.
AAGTCTCTTCCCTTTCTAATGAGAATGAGAACCCAAGTCCACAGAGCAAGGCATACAACAACACACTGTGTTCCCATGGCTCAGTATCTTTGAGAACTCTGCCATGGATAAAGCTAGATGGATAAAGCTAGAAACATAACACAAGGCAGGATGATTTTTGTGTTTGTGTTCCTTGTAGTGAATACTAACACTCCAGAAAACAAAAGATCGGGTGTACTTTCCTGGGGAGGTTGCTTCATAATCAGGGGCTGTCACTAAAAAGGCCATTTCATCTCAGGACAGCCTCTCCCTGTGATTTTAATTCCCAGGCAGGAAGACAGGGGAGAAGACAGGCCTTTTCTGGTCCCATGCCATGTATTTCTTTAAAGATCAAAAACAACTTATATTGGGCTTTAGCATGGATCATTAGTCACTGTAATTGCTATATAGGAGTATAGGAGTCATATGCTCCTAACAGCTGGCCCTGACCAGGAATCTACCTGTAGCATTCTGCACTCTTTAAGGGCAGCTCCACATAGAGTGCATTACAATAGGCCAGTCTAGATGGAACTAAGGCATCGATCACTGGCTAGATCTAACTAAACCAGGATGAAATGCAGCTGATGCAGCTGTCAATGCTGGGTCGAAGACATCTGGATCTCCAAGGTGACTGCTTTTTAAGTAGCACAACAAGCTACAAACCTAGCTTTGCATACTTTTTCATCTTTCTTTTTTGTCCCACAATGGTGTGCCTTCTGTAAGAACTTTGGCTAGCCAACTTTGGAAGAAGTACATATTCTCATGGGAACATTCATAATTTCACCATGACTTGCATTTTGTGACAAAGATCCTTTGAAAATACATACTGTGAACCCCTTTTTAAATGGATAGCCAATATTGTAAGAACTCATAAAATGACCTTTTCTGTAGCAGTGTCGCAGATATAGAAAAACTCACCTTGCAGAGTTTGTTTGCAATTGCCTGCGTCTTCATCAAAACCCCGGATTTCCTTTGCATTTAATTTTTTTATAATTCAGCTTCTATCCCACTGCTCCCATGAACTGACTAGTGGCAGCTAACAAATTATAAAACCCCATATTAAAGCCCACCATAAAACCCCTTATATCTAAAAAAACATAACCAATCCTAGACAGTGGTATCCTACTCTCCCTCCCCCAGCTCAACCCGATGGATAAGTAAGATTATATAATTGAGCTGACAGCCCCACAACCAAATACTTTCAAAGAAGCAACTGCATCATTTGACCACTCCCCAACACTCCTTGTCTTCTGTTTTTGCTGGGCAAATCTTGGTTTGCTCTGCAATTTTATGAAAGGCAAGTATCATTTTCATCAATACAAACAAAGAGCACAAACTGACCCCCACAAACAAGCAATGCTGTTAGTGATACCGTATGGTGACTGCTATCAAAGCCACCAAGTTGAAAATGTGTAATTTAAAAGTCCTACAATACCAGATGTTTCTTAGTGAATTTAATAAGTGACCAGTAGCACAAAAAGAATCAAATCAGTAACCAAAGATGCAAACCACAAACACTGATAACACACAAAATGTTATTGAAAATGGTATAACTATTTTCACTTTACAACCACACACCCCCTCTCCAGCAAATGCTGCATTGATAGAATGAGGCCATCGTGATAGAATGAGGCCATGTGCCCCTCCAGGCCTATCATCTTTCCAATCTTGTGTCCCTCCTCAATAGCCATCACACTCTTGATGAAGGGAACTGTAAGAAAACGCTATCCCATTACTTGTTTTAAGGACCACTGTTGAAACCTCATATATGTTCAGAGCACTCTATGCCAAAAACTGTAACTAGCTGTACATCAACAACAAATTATTTCTGTACTTTCCCCCTTGTTGATTGCATGGTCAATATGAACCACCAAATATCTTTCATGAACCAACATCAGGAGAATATATTCCAGGGTAATTCTCCATAGTTGATGTGGTTCTGTATGAAACGGCTCTTGCAGTAGAGATTCCAGACACTCCATGATTATCATTCTCTCTGTTTTTAGCACTGGTTTCCCTTTCATACCTGATATTCATTGCAAACCCTTCCTCATTGTATTTCCATGTGCCTCTCCAGATTCTCTGCCCATCTTTTTATTTATTTTTTAAGGAACATGGGTAATACATGGGTAATACTGCTCTGCAATAACACAACATCTTAACAAATCTTTTGTTTAAAAAGCCCACCACATATTTGCAGACACCTCCAAAGATCCTGTATCCCCTCCCTTAAAGACAGGCTGATTCTCTTCTCTTTTTAAAAGTGAGTATGAGTAACTCTGGGTAGGAACACAGCAATACTTTTAACACCCTTAAAAAAAAACCACATGGTTGTGCTATGATCATTGTAGCCAGGGATTATGTCATCATGAACAAGTTAAAAAAAAGATTTAACTAACTAGTGTAAGTCCTGCGATTACACAGGTTCCTCTTCTGATAGAAGAAACTGCTTTCACAAATAGCATCCTGCCGGGGAAATAGGTATCTCTTACAGGTTTACAAGGGTATAGATAGAGGATGATGACATATGGAAACATAGAAAGAGCATACCAGTCGGATGGCTGACACATGGGAAATACCTGGTATAGAATCAGACATGATTACTAATAATAACATGGAATCTATTTCAATGGAGGGAACAAACATGTTAAGATTATAGTTTTTAATGTGTTCCATTATATGTACTAAATGTTTGTGTGAATGTCTGCATGTGTATTTATACAGTGGAAATATAAACAAAGTACCTGAGAATTGTAAAAAAAAAATCCAGATAATAAATACTAATATATATGCATTGAATGAATGCATTTATGATTGTGAGAATGACTCCTGCATAAACACATACCGCATACATGGAAACAATTATTACTAATTGAAGTAAGATGTGGGAAAGGCTGTTGTTTCACAAGTTTAATTAGTTTAATTAGCTTCAGAGGGCAGCGAGGTTGGTCTGCAATAAAAGAGTTCTGCCAAAGAGAGCTTTGACTCTCAAAATCTTATTAGTCTCTAAGATGTTGCTGGACTTGAATTAAGTTTAATTGCTGTAGTGTTTCCTCTTGGACAAAGTTAGCTTCTCAAACTATGTAGTGGCAAGGCTACATACTTTGGTTTGTTAGGATAAGTTAATATATATTTTAATGCAATTTTTATTGTTATATATATATATATATATATATATATATATATATGTATGTATGTATGTATGTATGTATGTATGTATGTATGTATGTATGTATGTATGTATGTATGTATGTATGTATGTATGTATGTATATATATATATATATGTTGTTACCCACCCTGAGCCTTCAGGGAATGGAGAGTTATAAATATGATGATGATGACAACATGCCACGCTGTGGGCGATCTCAAGCACTGGTCATCTGGATCTTCATGATCCACAGGATTCCAAGCCCATGTTTGGCACTGCCATACTTTCTTGAAAATATATACCTAAAACATTTTACAAGCACATTAAAAAAAACATAATGTCTTCAGCGCTTTAGATAGGCACACAGATTATTAGGTTGAATGTTGAAGGGAAATGTATACAAAAACAAACCTTTCTGACTCACAATGATCAAATTTCTATCATAAGCAAAATATGACTTGTTCGGTCCTCCCCACATTCTTTCTCTTCCTGTTTCAAGCTGTCTGGAAGCTTTAGGCAGCACTCCTACAGGCATTGCTAGCTCTGTAATGTGAATGACCTCATCTGCATGCCACAGGGCTGCAGGATGAAGCTGGGGCACTCTGCTTGAAACTACAGACTTCTGGGGGGATTATTTGTTCACACATGAACAGTAAATCATCTTTGAGAGGCCCTCTCTGCTTTGTGAGAAATGCCTAAGCATAAGGTTTCTATTTCACTGTTCAGAATACGCGTGGAAAAATATACTCTCTGGCTAACAAAAGGACTGGAGAAGCAGCTGGTTATCAGCTAGAATATCCTGATATTTTATGTGAAGCCCAGCTTTAAGTAAGTTGGAAGTAAGCCTATTGTGTTCAATGAAGTTTACTCGCAAATAAGTATATGTGCAATTGGTGCATTATGTTTTTGGCCATGTCATGCACTTTTAGTCCCAAAGGGTTCATGTTGATCAAGAAGATAAGAACATGATAAAACGCAAAAGAAGGCAACTCACCATTGGTTAATTTCACGCTAGTGCAATATCTTTAAACAGCTCCGCGGCGCACCAATTGAATAATAAAGTAAGGGCTGTCTGGGAGGAGTTAGGGCGGGCCCTGTCCGGGATAAAAACTCGGAGGGGCCAATCAGGAGCCGCAAAGCAGCTCCTGATTGGCCCCTCCGAGTGTCCATCCCGGCCCAAGCAGCTTCGCCCGGCCAGGGAATCACTGCATAGACTGGACTGCCAGCCGATGCGGTGAGTCCTCTGGGGGGCTGCGCCACCTTCTCCTGGCAACGGTGGGGGGGCAGGAGCCGGCCTTCTCTCGGCCCCAGGAGCGGCCTCGCCATGGTGAGGACGCTCTCGGGGTCGAGGGAATGCCGTTTGCGGCTTTGGGGAGGGGGGGCGGGAGCCGGCCTTCTCTCCACCCCGGGAGCGGCCTCTCCACCCCGGGATCGAGCCCGCTCCCGGGGCCGAGAGAACGTCGTTTTCGGCTTCAGGGAGGGTGGGGGGTGGCAGCTGGCCTTCTCTTGGCCCCGGTAGCTGCCTTGCTGCTGTGAGGCTGCTCCCGGGGCCGAGAGAAGGCCGGCTCCTAGCGCCCATTTTATTTAAAAATAAAATGGGCTTTATTTCTAGTCTTTATATAAATAACTAGCCCATTGCATTCAGGAATACAATGGGCATTAGATTAGGGGGGGGGGTTGTGTGTGGAAGAACTCTGTGGATGGCCTCTCCCTCCCCCCAGGACCTGGAAAGGCTGCAGGCTGGAGGCCCCCAGGCAGGGAACTCACTGGCAGGGGCAGCTCTCACACAGCAGGGATCTGCAGCCTCTGAGCCTCAAAGTGGGAGAAGGGGGTTGTCAGGGGTGGGGGACAGAAGGCGATTGGCTGGCTGGAGGAGGAGGCACTCAGGGGCAGGACAGCCACCCTGAGTTGCTGTTAAGCTCTGAGTGGCATTTAAGCCATGAGACATGCTCCTCCTCCAAGGCCTTACCAGAAATATATTATGTGGAACTGATAGCTTGATCCACACATAGTGACATAAGTGTACATGTTGTCTTGCCAGTCACAACATACATTATGGTTTCTTACAACGTCCAAGTCATTTTCACCTCATTAAAAAAAATGTCCAGGTCAAGAACTTAGGGGGCACTAACCATTTATATATATCATTGGAGTCAATACAGACTCTTTCAAGTTATATCCTTCTAAGGCTACTGAAGTCTATGGTACTCATTTATGTATTCTATAACATTTTATAAATGCAAGCGAGATTATATTGTTGCTACCTTTAAAAACCTGACTGTGAATATAAAGTTGTGGGATTCCATGGTACTGCAAAGATCTGACTCCTTAAAATAAAAAAGGCATCCCACAACCATAAGATTCCACATTCCTATCTGGAAATCCTCCTCAACTTCCACTTTTATGTGTTATCAGCTGCTTCAATACCAACTGGGGGAAAGAATAGGGCTTTTCCAGTTTCCTGATTCTTCAGTTATCAAGTGCATTTTTTTGCACTTTAGACTGTTCATGCCATTAAATATCAACCATATGCGGATAATTTTCTAAAGTCTTTTGTTCTTAAAGTATTATATATTTAGGTAAAGTACTCAGCTATGAGGTATATGCATAGTTGAGCCAATTATTAAGATACACACTTGTTAAATGTGTGGCTGTTCTGTCTCCTTTAAAATATACTGGATACTATATAAGCCTTGCCCACTTACTAATGTGTGCTTTATAAGGCAGACACAGATGTACCTGTCCTATACATGCTTGGTAGTTAAGTAGCAACACAATCTATTTGAGAAGTTGCCTTCTGTTAAGAGGCAAACTTGATGTCATTGTGTTTGCACAGAAGCTGTTTCACATCTAGTGGCACAGCGCCAGCTTAGCATCAGCTACAAGGATGAGTGCTTGAACGAGCAGGTCTAAGGCAGCTGGCAGGTGCATCTAAGATGCTTAAAAGCAGCAAACAAGGGAGTGGTTGTGCAGAAGCAGCATGTCTGTTAGCTACTGATCCTGCTGCTTGAATTCTGGACTGATTTCCATGTCTCTGACCCTGGCCTGTGCTCCAGAAACTTTGCTCTTGGAATTCTATTCAGACCTGAAGCTGTGAGATACGTATTTCTATAACTCTATGCAATATTACTACTCAAAAATGGTCTCAGAGGTGACTGAAATTACTACTTGGATTTCCTGCATCCATAAACTTAATGAAAAGGCCACACTGACCATGCTCCTTTATTTTTAATTGGTTCACCTCTAATACATTGCTTATGAAAGAGTTCTCAATTAGTTCCAGGAAACAAATCCAATCATTAACTAATGGATTTTCATTTAAGTTGCATAACTGGCAGTTGGCTAACAACATTCTAAAACAGATAAAATGTTCTTCTTATTGCCTAAATGACCTGTCAAAACAGAAAAATTTGAAATTAAAGCTGTGCTTTATACAGAAATTGCTTGACTTTTTCAGATTCTGCATAGGCAGCTTCCTTATTCCAAGACTTGTCCAGTGTTGTCTGTTGTGGCTGAAAAATGTTAGCAAAAGTCTCCTTCTGCAACTAGAGGTGGTTTTATCTGGAAAAGCCAGGGATTGAACTTCTAACAGTGAAATTCTGAGAACACTTTCCTAGGAGCAAGCCCTATTGAAAAGACCTTAGTAAGACTGTAAATAGACCCACAGGATGATACTGTAATGTAAAGGGACCTTCTGAATTGTAATACTACTCATGAGATCTTCTGAAGGCAGCCTTACTTTTGATCATATTTTTAATCAAAGGCTCACTTGGGAGTGACCAATCATTCTCCAATTAAAAGTAACTCTCCACTCCTCCTCTAATGTTGCTTTAATCACTTTTTAATTCTTCCCTTTAAAACTATTATAGCAGCTTCTCTTTTTGTCTTTTGTGAGAAGGCAGAAGGTCATGAACATATGCATTTTTGCTCTGGATAGGAAAATAACAGGACCAGCATCCTTTCTCCTCTGGCCACTCCTCCTTCTTGACACATGGGGTTGTGCGCAGTGGCGTCCTAATTGGCCATTCCAGGCCGACGCAGCCTGTGCCACGCCGCAGGGGAAAGGGGAGGCACAAGCACCGATGCGTAACACATCACACAGAGCAGGCGTGTGTGCACTGTGTTACGCACTGGCGCCTGCGCCTCCCCCCCCCCCAGCACTGGCTGCATCAGCCTGGAACGGCCAATTTGGCCGCCGCCTCACACAACTCTACTATTAACTATTTCCTTATCAAAGATGCCTGTATCTACCCCATCTTCAGCACTGGGCAAGACCTTCCAGAGTTCCTCTTGGAGAACTCAGCAGGTCTCAAATGATAGAGGAGAAAGCATTAATAACACTCAAGGTCTTCCTCCTTTATTTCTATTGCTCTACTCTGTAGCTTTTTAGCTAGCAAGTAGGCTAACCTCTCATTCCAGGTATGAGTCCTTGAACTTTATAAGGGAGGCTCTCTGTCATATGCCTGCCATTTCTTACCTCCCTGAGTATTGCCCCATCCCCTGAACTGATTGGCAGGAGCTATTGCCAACTGGGTGTGACTGAGCCAGGATGGCTTCCAGCCTTGCTCTCCACTTCCTTTAAATAGGTGTTCTGTCTGCCCCCACCCCCAGCCAGATGCTGTTGGTACTGGTATATTAAGACTCAAGGTCACCCTATGCATAATTCTGTGGTAGTACTGGCTTTGGGGGCAGTCCCTGCTTCTGTTGACCAACCATCTGAGGGCAGACTGCTCTGCTGAGTTGACCAATGGAGAGCTGAATTCTGTTGTATACAGGCTATTGCCAGGCAGATTGTTCCAGCCTGCCCTCTCCTTTTTACCTCTGGTAAGTACAGGGATCCTGAGGCTATTGCTGGATAGTGCTATTTGTCTCTTCCAAGGAGAACATAGTAATTGGATATTTTCCCCTGCAATGTACAAATTGGGGTGGTATAAAATTTGAAAAAATTAGGTAGTGAGAAAATGGTAGAGGAAAAGTTTCACCACCTGACATTGTATGTTTCCACCTGTTTAACTACCATTTTGTGACTGGCTCCCCAGGTTGCCTAATTTTTTATGATAGATGGCATTGAATGCTCTTGAAAAAATGCAAATACTTATTAACATATATTCCACCCTCCCCTATTCTAGAAACTATGACATATCACAGGTGTTCCTCTAATCTTTACCAACCTGAAGAGTATCAAGATCTGGCCTGTCCCAAACTGACTTCATCTCTGGACTCAGGTCCAATACAACTCATTACTGACAAAGCCAAAGTGGGGAGGAATGCCACAGAAGGCAAAAGAAACTTGGGGTAGACAGCTACTGATCCTGGCATTGTCCCCTTTAGAGGAGTGGGTAGCTCTCACTGTTTTTCTATATTCTTTAATATATTCAATGCATTAAACTTCCTTTTTTTCGCTCCAGTATATCTCTAAATATATTTCAACTTCTTACCACATAAATCCAGTGACTAATTTACCAAGCGCCCTACCTGCCCTCGGACTGCCTAGTTACAGTCACCTATAGCAACGGTCACCTCCAGATTAGACTTCTGTAACTCACTCTATGTGGGCCTACCCTTGCCTGTGACCCATAAATTACAGCTGGTGCAAAATGTAGCTGCTAGGGACCTCAGTGATAGATCTTGGAGGGTCCATAGCCAGCCTGTGCTGAGGCAGCTGCACTGGTTGCCAGGTGTAGCCCGCATCAAATTCAAGGTTTTGGTGTTAACCTTTAAGACCATCCACAGCCTGGGCACTACCTATCTGAGGGACTGCTTGTCTCCTTATGCTCCCCACAGGGCCCTTCACTCTGCAGTTGCTAATCTGCTTGTGGTCCCTGTCCCCAAAGAAGAATGCCTGGCCTTGACCCGATTCAGGGCTTTTTCGGTCCTGGCCCTGACCTGATGGAATGAGCTCCTGGAAGAGCTAAGGGCCCTGATGGAGCTGTTTCAGTTCCCAGGGCCTGCAAAATGGAGCTCTTCCGCCAGGTGTTTGGCTGAAGCCAGGATCAGGAACAGCTGAAGCCCCTCCTCCGGTCAATGCTATGCCACCTTGCAAATTCCTGTGATGACTGACTGTGGAGAGGAGAGGAGAGGAACGAGATTATGCCGCTTCTTGTATTTAATGTTATTAGGGGATCTGATTGGTTTTACTGGGGGGTTGTGTGACCCACCATGAGTCCATGGATAGTGGTGGGATATAAATTGAAATAATAAATAAAATAAATAAAAATAAACTAGATTCATTTGTCCCATAGCTCCATGATTCCTTCCTGGTATGGAACAGGCACTCCGTGCTGTCTATAGATGAATCAATAGCATCCTCTGAATCATTTACAAGAATATATAAAATTATCCACACAGCAGAGTAACAGGTAGATCTTTGTAACAAATGGATCTGATTACTGCTAACCTCCGCACCTCTTTGATGCCAAAGTACTTGTTCATTGTGCAGCTGTGTTAGGGATGTGCTCACATGCCTGTTGTATTTACAGCTCCTGCTTTCAGCACCTCCAAAAGCTGGATTCCCTAATTGGCTCAAACAGCTAGGAAAGCTATCATGTGTTATCTTAACAGACTTCCCTAATGACATACATTTCGTGGCAGAATTAAAAAGAAAAAGCACTAATGAAAGACCTAGGAGATGTTCCTATTTTGATGAGGAGTGATCACATTTAAGAGAATATAAAATACACCTTCCAACAGTATTTAAAGGAGAAGGGAAAATTTGTCAAGGAATAGCATTCAGTCAGTTTATACATGCATTGAATTAATGTATCTTATGGCAACTAGGATGATGAATTAATGTATCTTATGGCAACTAGGATGTGTGAAATCAACCACAAACTGTTCCTATAGTAATTCTATAACTACTGTTATGAGTTATTTTATTTCAACCTGTTATGAACTACTTGAACAATTCTGTTATATATCATGTAGTTTTTAAATTATTTACGTATTTCTTAGGCTTACCGTATTTGCTGGCGTATAAGATGACTGGGCGTATAAGACGACCCCCCAACATTTCCACTAAAAATATAGTTTGTTACATTACATTACGGTACTATGGGCCACTATGGGCAGCTATGTCTATCCCAACTGAAGTGCACCTGGCGTATAGGACGACCCCCCCACTTGGAGGCATGTTTTTCAGGGCGGGGAAGTAGTCTTATACGCCAGCAAATACTGTATATACTGCCATTCTCAGCCCAGCCGGCTCGTGGCAGTTTACAATGAAAACACAAAAATACATTTAAAAATCCAGTATCCAGTCCACGACAGATGGCAGCTAAAACAATCCCTATTCCAGCCATCCCACAGCATCTCAGCTCTCCATTTACAGTCACGATATTCTACTAATGTTGTCCTAGAAGGGTACCAATTGCTCAAGTAAAAGGAAGGGAACGTGATCTTATTACCCCAGTCCCCAGCCCAGCCTCAACCAAATGCTTGGTGGAAGAGCTCCATCTTGCAGGCCCTGTAGAACCCAGAGAGTTCCGTCAGGGCCCTCAAATCTTCTGAGAGCTCATTCCACCAGGTGAAAAAGCCCTGGTCCTGGTCAAGGCCAGGTATGCTTCCCAGGGGCTCGGGACCACCAGCAAATTCATACCCACAGGAGGAAGGGCTCTGCAGGGAACATAAGAAGATATGTAGCTCCACAGATAGGTAGGACCAAGGCCACATATAGCCTTGATGGTCAAAACTTTGAACTTGATCCAGAAGCAAACTGGCAACCAATGCAGCTGCCTCAGCAGTGGGTGGACATGGGCCGTCTAAGGTGACCTAGTGAGGACCTGTACAGCCGCATTCTGTACCAGTTGTAATTTCTGGGTCAGGGACAAGGGTAGGCCCATGTACAGCGAGTTACAGAAATCTAATCTGGAAGTGACCATTGCATGGATTACTGTGGCCACGTGTTCTACAGACAGTTAGGGCACTAGTAGCCATGCTTGGCGCAGATGGAAAAACACCATCCAGGCTACCTTTGTGACCTGGGCCTCCACAGATAAAGAGGCATCGAAGATCACCCCCAAATTCCTGGCCATTGGTGCGGACGTAAGTTGCACCCCATCCAGGGAGGGGAGACGCACTTCCTGATCCTGTCCAGTTTTACCCAGCTAAAGAACCTCTGTCCTGATTTATTTATAAATAAAAATAAAACACCACTGAAGACACAAAGATGAAATCGGAAGCCAAAACAATTTTTAAATTTAATTTGATTTTCCTCTTACCCACTTTTGGTATTCATTGTATCTCTTTTGTTTCTGATGGGGGGGGGGGCAGAAAAAAGGTTGGTATAGAAAGGAGAGAAGACTATCTATAGAGAAATGATTACTCAAAGGATTGTTTAGCAATAGCACATTTTTCTTTTTTATCAGCAGTTAGCAGAAATGTAAACAGAAAGGGGAAAAAGTAAATTTGTTTTAGAAGATGAAGAAGAGTTGGTTCTTATATGCCACCTTTTTCTACCAGAAGAAGCCAAATCACCTTTCCTTCCTCTCCCCACTACAGACACCCTATGGGTGAGGCTGAGAGAGCCCTGATATCACTGCTCGGTCAGAACAGCTTTACCAGTGCTGTGGTGACCCCAAGGTCACCCAGCTGGCTGCATGTGAAGGAGGAAGCAGGGAATCAGACCCAGTTTACCAGGTTACAAATCGGTGGTCCTAACCACTATGCCTTGATGATGCCACACATCATCAAGACACAGAAATATAATACAAAAACATTACTTGGTTTAGATTTTACATTATTTCATATGCCGATGGATAGGTACAAGATAAACAGTGTTTAGCACCAACCTATCAGTAATTGGATTCTCTTTTTGGGATTAAATTTGTTATGAATGGATTTCATTTTGTTCTTTTACCACCTAGCAAGAGTATTTTGGCTCAATATAGCTTATTTTTTCTCTGGAAACTGATGAAAATATTGCAAACTTAAAATATCCCCAGATCCTATTATATAAATAATAAGGATTAAGATTGCTGCTGTTTTGCCCACTGGTTACAATATGCATAGAAAAGAATAACAACCTTCTATAGATGTTTCCATAGATGCCTTCCATAGACGTGAAGAGGGAATCCCCTTTTTTGACCATGTAAGGTAAGAACTGTGCAATGGAAAGATGAACCTCACACTAAATCATCCTGCTAGAAAGAGCCCTGACAGGGAAGATTTACAATATGTAGCATATAAATACCTATGGGATTTGAAACACAGGTGGGAAATGAAAATTTATTTGACCTAGGCAACAGATGGCTTTTTTGGTAAAGGGGAGTGGGGAGAAGAAGCACATGAAGACATTAAAACTATATTTTTATTCTAATAAAACAGAAATATCTGCACAGGGGATTATAAATATAGTGCTTATACAATGAACATAGCAAAGAATAAATCAAACTCGGTAGGTATAGGACCAGAAAAGTCAAACATGCATGTATATTCATAAACATGTCTGTCTATTTCTGTCTGCAGATGTAATTCCCCTTCTCACTTCAAATCAGCTGAGCTCAATAAGTTCTAATGAGGGAGGGCATTAAGAAGGTTAAAATAAATGAAATCACTCGAATGGATGCAGCAGTGCACAAGGGAAAGAGACTTCACACACTTCCACGTACTCAAGATCCTATGCTATACTTAGTGCTTTAGTTTCTGTCTCTTACTGTGCCTAGAACTTGCATGTAAAACATCTGGCACAAGTGATTTAGGATATCTTATGCTTAAATTGGTGTAAATGGGACAGCCTTGGTTTTTGTTTTTTACACCTGCTTGCACAAGCACTCTAGCACACAGAAATGGACCCAATCCATAATGTGTGATTGAGAACAAATGTAGTTTTGTATGACCTCTCTTCCTTGTGTATTCTAAATGCAAAACGCAGAAATCATATATGATGTGAACACCTAGAAAAACTCTTGCTGCTTTCATTCCTATCTCTTATACTGCCCAACACCCCCCCCCCGCATCATTCTAAACAAAGTTCTTTCTATCTTTATACAGTTGTCACTGTATGAACATAAAAGACTAAGGCCTAAGTGGGCGGTGAGTGGGTGGACAGTGGGCGGGGCCAGTCTGGGTGAGGGCTCAGTCCGGGTGAGGTCTTCACGCCTTCCGATTGGGCCCTCATCAGGACAGACTCGGAAGGCACACAGCCAAAGTTCTGACAGGGCTTGCCCACCCAGCCCGGCCAGGGGCAATCTGCAGACATCGCTGCCAGTCTGCCCCTGACCCCCGCAGGGAGAGGAGGTCAGTAGGGCTGCCAAGGGGGATGAGAACGGAAGCTTGGACAGGCTGTACCAGCCCTTTTCGCCCCAAGGCTGTCCTAACTGTCATGTCCAACTGTAACTTTGCCTCAGAACCCTGACAGAGCTAGCAGGAGGCTGGTGAGTGTGTTCCCTCCCCCCTCCCTTCAGGCCTGCTGGGAAGGTCTTTAACAGCCCCTGACTGAGGGGAGGAAGGTATTTCCAAGAGCAATGCAGGGGAGCCTGACAGCATTCCTTTTGAGGGTGGGGAACTTTCCCCTTTTGCCAAACAATTGGCTGACAGGGAGGCCACAGAAAAGCTTCTTCTCACTTAAAATACTGCTGGCCATGCTGCTGGAGGGAAGAAACAACCAAGGAACTCTCTGCAGATTTGATACATACCACACAGGGTTGTTGTGCAGGTGAAACTGAAAGCTGTTGCAGAGGTTCTTTTGCCTCCTGTTTCATCTATAGAACGACACTGTGCAGTAGGCCTCAAGTGTTTCAACTCCACAACAACATGCATGGGAGAGCTTAAATGTTTCCTCTCCTCAACCCTGTCCAAACTCCATAGCAGCCCTTTCTGCCTGGGGAACTGATCTTTATACTTTGCAGATAAGCTGTAATTCCAGGAGCTCTCCAGGCCCTACCTGGAGGTTGGCTACCCCTGGGTTGGAGATATTCCTGGAGATTTGGAGGAGGGCCTTAAAATTGTGCAATGCCTCAGAGTCTGGCCTGCAAAGTAGGCAAAGTAGCCTGCAAATCTTTGCCTGCAGAGCTGATCATTATAATCTAGAGATGATCAGGGATCTAGAGGGGATGGTAGAGGCTCACAGACTGTGGTTGGGGTGGAGTGGTTGCAGGTGTGTCCCTTCTGGGCTATGGGCTTTGGCCAGCCCTTACCACTAACTGTTTGTATTTTGGGGTGCAGAGAGACAAACAGACAGACCAATATCAATCCTGCAAGTCTGGAAAGTTCAGGAAGATCTAAATAAAGAATATTTACAGCTTAAAACTGTAAATAGTGAACAAGTAAATGGCTGGAGAGACATGGGAACTGAAGTGACTTTTTTCAAGCTTGGCCTGGTAAATAAAAACTCCTATGAACTCAAAGGCATAAGTGGCCTAGAATTTCAGGTATAGTTAGCTTTACGGGAAAGTAGACAGTGAGACTTTGGGGGAAACTGGGTGATCCACTTTTATTAGGCAACGACTTGGCCTTGCAGACAACAACAGGAACTGCAGTTGCCAGCAGTACGTCTCAGGCTTTAGAAGGGCAGACATCACCAGTCAAGCAACCAAGTGGATTCTGGGGCCACATGCATTCCTTTTGAAGGGATGCATGTGAGGGGAGAGAGCTTTCCCTACAGCCTAACTGCCTAGAGATGAGCTGTTCTTCCAGGGGATTCTCAGACCCCACTTGGAGGCTGGCATCCCTAAACCACAGGGGGATACAATGCTACACATTCACCCCTTCAAGGTAGCCATTTTTAATGCGGAGCTGGTCTGTATAGTCTGAAGATGAGCAGCAATTCCAGGCCCCATCTGGAGGTTGGCTGTCCCTGGCCTGAACATATTCTTTGAAGTCTGAAAGTGGGACCTCAACACTGTGTAATGTCCTCGCAGCTACCTAGCACCCCCTGGCCTATTTCATGTCAAGAAAACGTTGCAGAGAGGAGGTGAGGTTGTCAGATTGGTGTAGGTTTATCTTCTGGAATTCCACACTACCTAGGTGTGCATAAACCTGACTAAAGTCAAGACTGCTGGCACAGAGGGACCTCCTCTTAGGGTTGGCATCTTCCAACTGAGGCTCTCTACCCCACCTCCTTCACGGTGCGTCTGCTATGGGGAGAGGAAGGGAAGGCGATTGGAAACTGCTTTGAGACACCTGAGGCATGCTGAGTGACTGTGGCCCATTCCCAGTTCTCTCAGACCTCTCACAGCCCCACATCTTTCACAAGTTGTCTATTGTGGGAAGATGAAGGGAAAAGGTGTTTGTAAACCACTTTGAGACTCCTTTGGGTAGTAAACAGTACTAAAATCCAGCTCTTCTTCTTCTTCTAAGGAGCAACCGTGAAAGAAGCATTTGGGCACATAACAGAAGAAGCAGGGTGAACACTTGTGTACTGTGACTAGCCCAGGGGGACAAGAAGGGAAATGATGTTGAATGCAGAACTGGGAGGAATTGGTTGCCATGTAATCTCCCCCTAAGAAGAGTCTCCAGTCCCTTCACATATCTCAAGATATGGCTCTGGAAATCTCATCTATAATCACTCTGCCACAATTCCTAAAGGGCAGTCTTTTCCCATATTCAACAAACATTCCAAACCACAGGTTCTTGAAACCCATATCTCCACACTCATGCCCTCATTTGTCTCCATGCCACCACAACCTCCCACACAACATACACATTCAACCCCATGCCCTTACAGACTGGACAACTCCTCCCCTTCTCCTTCCTCTTCCCACCGCCAAGCTCTAGCGCCCGTTGTATTCCTGGATACAACGGGCTTTGCGCCTAGTATATACATAATTACTGTATACAGATGTAATGCCAAAACCATTTTAAAACACATTCTATAATCTAGCAGGAACATCAGTTTAAATATATTCCTAGCATGGCCTCTTATCAGTGATGTATTCAAGGGAGGCTGTTTTTTGTAGGGAGGCCCCATTTATAAACCAAAAAATTTCAGTTTACTAACCAGGATTCCAATAAGTTAAGAGGAGAATGGGAGACTTGCAAGAATTATGTTTCATTGACTCATATGATTCAGACATTGTATGTATGAATGTGTGCATATTACATGCAAGTATGTCTTCTAAAAGTAGCAAAAAATGTGGTGACTTTAAAACATATTATGAATGTTTAAAAATTAAAATGATGAATGTTAATAGTCACATAGATGTCTTTATGAGTGTTCCCTTGTTTATGCCTGAAAAGTGGTTGTATTTATTTTGTGCACTCATAAATCTGGAATTATAAGTTGCAGTTTCTTTTTGTTTCTCAACAGGCACATTTATCAAAAACAGGCAAAACATTCTCCTATACAAATAATGCTACTGAATATACTGTGATTAGGAAAATTACTTATAAAGTCTGGGCATGGTGCTTCCCTAGTCTTTGGGAAACTGATCATGCACACCTGCCAAAATAAGAACTTTTCAAATATTTGCTCAAAGTTATTGGAACATCTTATTATTTTTTAAATAGTTGGATTCTGCATATAATGCCAGAGTGTTAACAGGCAGACCACTCCTCTCACTGAGGGACAGTTTATAGACAAACACCCATGAACACCCTTCTGTAATATCATGGAAAGTATTATTTAATGGCCAAAATGACTTTAAAATAGCTGTCAGCCAGGTCTTAAGAATAAAATACAGTTTATCCCAAGCCAGACACCAGCATAGATGCCAGTCTCTAGGACAGTGGTCCCCAACCTTTCTGAGGTTGGGGACCGACAGGGCATTGGGGCGCAGCCCGCGTGCCGCGCCCACGCATCGGGCCACGCCCACATGGGCGCGGACGGCCCTGATTCCCTCTCCCCGCCCTCCCGCAGTAAGAAGCTTCCCGGGCCGCAAGCTTGCGGCCTGGGAAGTTTTTTGCTGCGGGGGGGCGGGGAGAGGGAGCCGCAGCCCGGCGCCATGGCCTTCGCGGCCCGGCACTGGGCTGCGGCCCGCAGGTTGGGGACCACTGCTCTAGGAGAAATCTTGACATATAGTTTAGATCATGGGAAATGAGAGGTTGGCTCACTAATTACCCTCCTCCATGTCCCAGAAAGATGCATACCTTGGGACAATAGAACAATAGGATCTTGTCAATTTCCCAATTCCACTTTCCAGACAACTGCTCACCTCTGTTAGCAGTTCCTAAGACCCTTCCCAAACTTAATAGCGTCCTGTCCAATAATCAAAGGGTTGTCAAGAAACCTTTTACACCTAGAATTTACTTCAGGTAAAGCAATTATAGTCATTGTGTTTGAGTTCTGGGAACCCATCAAGATTCCTCACTGAGCATTTTCTTCTGTGGATCAACCCATCGCATTAATTTTTTTATTTTATTTTTTATATTTATATACCACCCTCCCCGGGGGCTCAGGTGCCTTCTAAGGTTCTTGTAAAGCAGTGACAAGTTCATCTACACATTGATTTAGGGGCTAACGTCAGCATTGCTCTAGGGAATATTTTTCCTATAAAATATGCCCCAGTCCTGTGTATGTTCTGGCCATCATACATGCACCCCTATTTGTGTGTAGGTCCTCCTTCTCTCCATGAAATGAAAGTGGTTTTACTGCTGAATCTACGGACCTCTCTTCACATATTGATTAGTAAATATCACCTTTTCTAAACACACTTTTCCTTTTTTTACCTGTCATTTCCTTAATCAACCTTGCTTGCTGTCCCCCTTTTAAATTCCTCTTAATAAAATACACTCCAGTTTTACCACTGGCTAGTTATTCTGAGACAGTCAACACAGAAATTAGATTGACTATGTGCTCTGCAGCCAAAGATGGAGAAGTTCTAGACAGTCAGTAAAATCAAGACCAGGAGCTGATTGTGGTTCAGATCATCAGCTTCTTGTTGCAAAATTTAGGCTTAAATTGAAGAAAGTAGGGAAAAGCACTAGGCCACTCAGGTATGAGCTAAATCATATCCCTGACGAATATACAGTAGAGGTGACAAAGTAGAGAGTGCCTGAAGAACTATGAACGGAGGTTTGCAACATTGTACAAGAGGTAGCAACTAAAACCATCCCAAAGAAAAAGAAATGCAAGAAATCAAAATGGCTGTCTGAGGAAGCTTTACAAATAGCTAAGGAGAGAAGGGAAGTGAAAGGCAAGGGAGAAAGAGAAAGATACACCCAATTGAATGCAGAATTCCAGAGAAAAGCTAGAAGAAATAAGAATGCCTTCTTAAATGAACAGTGCAAACAAATAGAAGAAAACAATAGAATGGGGAGGACCAGAGATCTTTTCAAGAAAATTGGAGATATGAAGCGAACGTTTCATGCAAAGATGGGTATGATAAGGGACCAAAATGGTAGGGACTTCACAGAAGCAGAAGAGATTTTTAAAAGGTGGCAAAATTATACAGAAGAACTATACAAGAGCGAGCTTAACATCCCTGATAACCACAATGGGGTAGTTACTGACCTGGAGCCAGACATCCTGGAATGTGAAGTCAAATGGGCCTTAGGAAGTCTGAGCAAAAATAAAGCGAGTGGTGGTGACAGCATTCCAGTTGAACTATTCAAAATCTTAAAAGACGATGCAGTAAAAGTGCTACACTCAATATGCCAGCAAATCTGGAAAACTCAACAATGGCCACAGGATTGGAAAAGGTCAGTTTACTTTCCAATCCCAAAGAAGGGCAATGCCAAAGAATGTTCAAACTACCACACCATTGCACTCATTTCTCATGCTAGCAAAGTTATGCTCAAAATTTTACAAGCTAGGCTCCAGCGATATGTGGACCGAGAACTTACAGAAGTACAGGCAGGATTTCGAAGAGGCAGAGGAACTAGAGATCAAATTGCCAACATAAGCTATGGCAAATCTAGACAGCATCCTAAAAAGCAGAGACATCAACTGCCAACAAAAGTCAAGGCTATGGTATTCCCAGTTGCAATGTATGGCTGCGAAAGTTGGACCATAAGGAAGGCCGAGCGTCAAAGACTTGAGGCTTTTGAACTCTGGTGCTGGAGAAGACTCTTGCGAGTCCCTTGGACTGCAAACCAGTCAGTCCTAGAGGAGATCAGCCCTGCCTGCTCCTTAGAAGGCCAGATCCTGAAGATGAAACTGAAATACTTTGGCCACCTCATGAGAAGGAAGGATTCCCTGGAGAAGAGCCTAATGCTGGGAGCAATTGAAGGCAAAAGAAGAAGGGGACAACAGAGAATGAGGTGGCTGGATGGAGTAACTGAAGCAGTCGGTGCAAACTTAAATGGGAATGGTAGAGGACAGGAGGGCCTCGAGAATCATTGTCCATGGGGTCGCGATGGGTCGGACATGACTTTGCACCTAACAATAACAACAAGTTATTCTGATTTATTCTGAACCATCCCCTTAACCATGGGTAGAGATCCCAAATTACCTTCCTTGCTAAATCTCTGATTAAAAGCTAATTTCCAAAAACAAATGAAGAAACCATCCATATGGGTAACAAATACACACAGTTGAGATGTAACCAGAGAGCCTGAATTGCCACTTTCAAGTTCTTGCCATTACAAAATGTTCAGCAACAAAGTTTGTATGATTTTCCATCAAAAGATGTTCAGCAATTTATCAGTTGTGTCATGGCATGCTAGATCTCTCTGGAAAATTGGAATGAATGGGATACATTGGCTTACAGAAAATTTGATCCATTTAATTACAACTGCAATTGGGCACACTTGTTTTCGTTTGTCCTTTTCCTTTTATTATTCTGAAAGAATCTTTATAGGCATGACTCTGTTTTCTCTGCAGTATTTATTCAATTGACATTTACATTTAACTGTACTTTCACACCTCTGATAGTTGGCTTAGCATCGTCCCATCACAGGGACTCTGTGGACTGTATGCAGCACAAAATATATAAACCTGAAGAAAACTGGCAAAATTTTGTGGTGGCAATTGTTCAGTCTTCTGTTTGACATTTAATCACTTTCCACCTTATTTTTTACTTTAACCACCATGAAATTATACATCAGTCCCTTCATGTTTCCAGTCTTGGTCCAGTATTACCAATACTATGGTAAATGAAATAAATGCTTCAACTTGCTGTTTTGGCACCCTTGCGAAGTTACAGTTTGGCTCATATAATAGATTGTGGTGATTTTGTTTTGTGGTATCTTTTGTATGAGCAAAATGCATATTATACGGGCACCACATCAGTTGTGAAGTGTATTAATATTATTAATTTCTTTCCCCCCTTTAAAATCCATTGAAGTGGCAGCTAGGAAGGAACTGAGGCACTGCCTTAAAGTATTTAAAAAACAAAATGTTGCAAATAATACATCTGAATGCAATTTACAACCATCATAGTATGTATATATTTTCTCCTTATATAAAAAGCTGGTCTTAGGTGTGTTATCACAAAGCCCCTCGATGTTAATGAACTTGAACTTATTCTGAAGACATAGGCCCATTCCGCACCAGGATCAATGTGGCAAATTGGTTTCGGAAAGAAAAAACGCAATTTTAAATAGTGAAATTTGTCGTTATGCATACCTGCTTTTGTAGTGGAATCCAGTTGCGTTTCAATCGTTTCCCACAGGTTTCCGGTCTTGGCAAAAATCGCTAGGAAGTAAGCGATATTTGCCGTGCTTTGTCCCGCCCCTGGCGAGCAGCCAATGGGCGGTTGTTACCATGCTCCGAAAAAGCCCCTTTGCCTTTAAGATTCATTGCTCTCCGCTCGCTCCGAGAAAAAAAAATGGCGGAAGTTCAGAGGAGAGAGCCAGGGGGAGAGACTTTGCTGAAATCGCAACAATGGGAACGCACAGGTCTTTTTTGGAACTGTTGCAGATTGCTTGCAAGAGTGTAGCGCTTTTCGGAGGGTGAATCCACCTTTTGGGATTTCCCTTTAAGCGCTACAAAGAAACGCTTTTAGCTGATCGTTTGCAGGAGTGTGGCAGATTGTGTGCGACGTCATACATAACTGCAAATTAGTAGCAATTACAATTTGCCACACTCCTGCTACTTTGAACTCGTGCGGAATGGCCCATAGAATACTATTGGAGACCCAAGAATTTTCAATTCTATTTTTTGTTAGTTTTTTAGTTTATATCTATTTCAAATGAAAGATAGTACTTGAAACCATCTAAAGTTTCTGGTGGACTCTCATCTAGGCTAAGGTGACCAGATTTTCCTACTTTTGGAGGGACATCTGGAGGCACCTGGCAAATTGTACTTATGTTGAAATTAAAAATATATATATTACAAAACTATTTTTGCATTCTATGAAAAATATTGTTGCTCCATATAGACCAAATCTTTAATCAAGACCCCCCCCCCCCCGGTCAATAGTGTCCTGCTTTACCAATGTTGAAATCTGGTCACCTTAATCTAGGCTGTACCTCAGTTTTTCCTTGTGGTTAAGTTCAGTGACTAGATATTATTTTTCTGTCACTTCGCCCATTTATCATAAGTTTCTCCTAGGCACAACTTCAGTAATACTCTTCCAGATATTCAATAGATCAGATGTACTGTAAAAATGGAAACCTGAAAAAATGTAATAATGATTCCAGCTTTCTCCAGTGGATATTTTATACAAATAGTCAGCGGATTTGTCCCAGCTGACTTTTTTTTTAATTTACAAAAGCAAGCCAGGGTTTTTAAAAAAGAAAATTACACAAAAGGACCATTTTCTGTGAGATTACTAAAATTTGTATAACATTTCTAACAAAGAATCCTGTGGCATCTTCCTCTTGACAGATGCAGTGAGCATAAGCTTTTGTGGAATTGTGCCCTTTCATCAGATGCATGAAGTGGCTTCTTTAAAAGGTAATTCCTAAATAGAAGATGAAAAATGTACAGAGGAAACTATAGAACATAGTCAAAGAACTATATTCCTAGTATACTTAGAGTGGCACTCCACTTGTGATTGGCAGCACAGAACCATACTTCAGATGAAACCTTCCACTTTAGTCACACATCTATGTTGGCCAGTGACTCACTTGTCTATGCTCATGCTTACACCCTTTGTTATACACAAATGCATGTACACAGGCTTAATATATGTCGACACTTTCCATGTAAATCAGATCCTATCATGTATTATAGTACTTCACAAGCAGCTGCTCATAGGGGTAGGGAAAATGAAATTAGTTAAGGTTCAGCTTCAGCAGGGAATGTTATTACTATCTATTGTATTTCATATAGCAAGTGT
This sequence comes from Paroedura picta, assembly GCF_049243985.1. NCBI lineage: Eukaryota > Metazoa > Chordata > Lepidosauria > Squamata > Gekkonidae > Paroedura > Paroedura picta. The sequence goes on along the minus strand of NC_135374.1, from coordinate 79,903,951 downwards.
CCCCAACCTTTTTGAGCCTGTGAATGCCTTTAGAATTCTGGCATAGAGTAGTGGATGCAACCACAAAATGGCTGCCACAGAAAGCAGAGTGAACATAAAATGTCGAAAGTGAGGTTTTGTGTAACCGTAATAATGATACTTCATCATTTCAGGGGAAGGCGGTAAATAAATAAATAAATAAATAAATAAATAAATAAATAAATAAGCTCTGCTTAACAAAAACAAAGATACTATTTAAAGATACTTGCTGGCATAAATACAATTTACCTTCAGTCATGCATTGAAGATCCTTGTCCTATGCTGGGAGCTGCTGTTGAAGGCAGTTTTGTTTTTCTTTTAATATACTCAGCCAATCAGAAACTGTCACACAAAAGCCCCACCTGGCCCTGCCTATTTTCTAAAAGCACTTCGTAAGTGCCAGGAAAGATACTGGGGGCACCATGATGTTCACAGGCACCCTCCTGAGGACCCCTGCCTTATGGGTATTCCCATGTGGATGCCTATCCCCATAGGACATGTAACCTTAAAAGTACAATCCTGTGCTGAATTACCCCAAACTAAAGCACATTAGTTTCAATAAGCTTAAATTATAATAACACTGTATAGCTTTTTTCAACCTTTTACCCTGGAGATACCCCACCACCCTGAGATGTTGCAGTGAGGGGCAGTATATTAATTGAATGAATGAATGAATGAATGAATGAATGAATGAATGAATGAATATTTTTCAGGCTTCAAGGTACAGAAGTGATGCCAGATGGCCATGCCCCCTACCATGTCCCCACATGCAAATAAAAATAAAATTAAAATATGCAACTAAAAATAAAAGCCAACCCCCCCATCTCCTCACCCCACCATGCCATGGCTGTAATTTCCCTGCAAAGAAAATTAAAAAACAGCCCCCCCACATCTGCTCACCCCACCACCCTTTGACTGCAAAGAATGTACCATCAGCATAAAAATTAAAAACACACCAATAAATCAATATCGCCGCAATCTCCTCATCTCACCACTTCTTGTCTGTAATCTTTTTCCAGAGATGGCGACAGCAGGAGAAGGAGAACGAGAAGGAGGTGCAGAAGAATCCACCATGAGTGCAGAAGGAGCAGGACATGACAGAAGAGGGAGGGCCGAGCTGAGGCCAGTGTTGCTGCTGCAGTGGCTGTCAGCTCCATACCTGGTCTGCCCAGCACGGTCTGGTGCCTGACTGGTGCCCGATCTCCTCTAGGACTGACTGGTTTGCAGTCCAAGGGACTCGCAAGAGTCTTCTCCAGCACCAGAGTTCAAAAGCCTCAATTCTTTTATGCTCGGCCTTCCTTATGGTCCAACTTTCACAGCCATACATTGCAACTGGGAAGACCATGGCCTTGACTATATGCACTTTCGTTGGCAGGTTGATGTCTCTGCTTTTTAGGATGCTGTCTAGATTTGCCATAGCTTTCCTGCCCAGGAGCAAGCGTCTTTTAATTTCTTTGCTGCAGTCCCCATCTGCCTAGGAAAATAAAATCTGTCACTACCTCCATTTCTTCCCCATCTATTTGCCAGGAATTGAGAGCGCCGGATGCCATGAACGTCCTTTCGGCTTTGGCCCAGTCACTTCATTCATACTGGTGCTACTCATACTAGCCGTCTGTTCATCCCCAGTAGAATATTGGATACCTTCCGACCTGAGGGGCTCACCTTCTGGCTTCATATTGTTTTGCCTCTTGAACCTGTCCGTAGAGTTTTCATGGCAAAGATACTGGAGTGGTTTGCCATTTCCTTCTCCAGTGGATCACCTTTTGTCAGAGCTCTCAGCTATGACCTGTCTGTCTTGGGTGGTCCTGCACACGGTGCACGGCATAGCTCATAGCTTCACTAAGCTACACAAGCCCCTTCGGCACAACAAGGCAGCGATCCTTGAAGCGATCCTGGTTTCATACTCAGATCCAAAAAAGGAAAAATGGAAATAACAGGATCCACATTTCCACAATAAAATACATGTAAATCCATATCATTACAGTATTAGTATCCCATTGTGGACTTCTGTTAAAACAGTAGTGAATCTGTTCATTGAAGGGGGGGCTGGGTTTGATGCTATTAGGATCACAAAATGGCATTACAAGTTGAAATTAGTAAACAATCATGTTTACTAATATTTTCTTGGTCTGCTCTGTATACTACTTTTCAGCTGCAAATAATTTTCTTAAATGTTGATTTCCTGAAATTAAAATCTGCTTCATAAAACCGTGAGTCTTTCTGCGTCTCTTCATGTTCATAACGAAATTCCCCAAATAACGCACTAATATTATCAAAGATGGAGGCTTTTGGCTAGGGATCCTGTTTTTAAAAAGTCTTTCCTCTTCGTATTTTTTTATTGAGCGCTTAATGAGGCCTCCCCAAGCCATTGACTACATTTCTTTTGCAGTAACCAAAAAAACGTAATGTGTGTTAATGTTGTCTGCCTGAGCTGGAAAGGAAACTGTAAATTTTATACAGTCTGGTAAAAATATTTGGCATTTGCATCTTAATAAGTCTGTGGAATGAAGCTAGTCTGGGCTCTTCCCTTCCCCCACGCTTTCCCGGGGAAGGTTTCAGTACAGCCGCGCAGTGTGTGAGCCGCGTCCTCCCTTCCCCCGCTCGCACACATTACCATCCAAATTCTGTGCTGTCTAGAAAGGTCATGTGACCCTCATCAGTCTCCCGGGGTGGAGGAGGGGAAGCAGATTGAACCTGTTCTTTGTTAAGAGGTCAACGCCAGCTCCCGGAGTAGAGGAAGAATTACCACCAACTCGCGAATAGCTGGGCACTCTTTTTGCCTCTCTCGGCTGCCACTGAATGGCTCTGTTTCCTGGAGGAGGATTTATTTAGTACTCTGATCGCGCTCTCCCTCTGACTTGATGCTCTGTACAAGACATTTTTCTAACCTTAAGAGGATCCATAATTTTAAACCGGAGAGTAAGAAAACGGCACATTCAGAGAGGCTCAGCTAATAGTGTTTCCCAGCTGGGTATGTAATCTACAAGCTTGATTTAAATAATAGGTTGGACGATTTGTTGTTGTTGTTAAAAGTGGATGCGTTGTCCCAGTCATATGTAGGAGAGTGGGGAGGTTTGCCAACTTATAGTTGCAATTCTAATAAAAACTGTTTCACATTCTGAGATTGTACAGAATTTTGCAAAGAATCAGATGCAGAAAAAATGTCTCTATTTACTGTCATGATCTCAAAGACATGGAAAGAACACCACTGATCATTACAATGGCTGACTGGCTGATCTTAGCACAAGCGTAAACAATGTGCTGTTACAGATGTAGCATGATCCTATAGTTAAGAATCTCCAGCATACAAACCCCTCAACTATGCTCCCTTGGGCTTCTTGGAATAAAAACAGGACACATCTCATATTAATAATAATAATAAGCACCCAGCATGATGCAGTAGTTAAAATGGCAGACTAGGACCTCAAAAGTGCAGGTTCAAATCCTATTTTGCCATGAAGTTTGCTCAGTGACTTTGGACCAGCCACACACTCTTATGAAGAACCATGTATGGGGCTTATGTCTGCTTATTAGGGGGTATGGTAGGATTTTAAAAATGTGGGACAGGGTAAAAGCCTGAATGGCCCAGAATGGCCTGGAACAGGCATTAAACAAACAAGTGTACAGCAAAAAAAAAAAAAAACAGTCGGATGCACTACAGACACTCAAAACAATATTTTAGAAAGGAAAAGGTAGAAATCCTGCACCGTTATTAACCATTACTAGGCCAAAAAGCCTCTGGAACAGGCCAGAACAGGCATTAAAGAAAAAAGGGTACCGTAAAAAATATCTGAGATGAATTACAGACACTTGAGAACAATATTTTAGAAATGAAGAAGTGCAACTCTTACCCCTTTATTAACCCATTCTGGCGCAAAATGACTCTGTAACACCCTGGAACAGGCAACAAACAAACAGGAGAACCGCAAAAAAAGCAGTGGGATGTGTTACAGATACCTGAAGACAATATTTCAGAAATGAAAAAAGCAGAACTCTCACACCTTTTTTAACCTGTTCCAGACCAAAATGCTCCTGAAATAGGCCAGAGCGGGCATTTAATAAACAAGAGTACTGCAAAAAAAAAAAAAACAGTGGGATGTTTTACAGACACTCAAGGACAATGTTTTAGTCAGGGGCTCAGGTGGCAATGGCGATGTCCCTTGGCAAAAGACTACCCCCCCGGGCCTCAGTAAAATTGTCAAGCGTTGACCAGTCACCAGTGATAAAAAGGTTGGGGACCACTGTTCTAGATGGCTCAGGGTTTGTTCTGCCCATTCCTGAACCTGTGAGCAACAACTATCCAGCACCTCTCAGGAAACCTCTGCTCAGGTTGGAATGCAGCCACTTAACTGTGGAATACTTTCTCCTCTTCCTCTCCTTCCCCCTATTCTTGAGGCATTTTGTCCTGGAAAGAGTTAATCTGGACAATATTTCTGTGTTTTGCTTTTCAAAATATTATTCTGGAGTTCATTTAATGCTTCCTACTGATCTTTTGAGGTACTATGGTTGAATGCCTATTCCAGCCAGTTCTGGGGTCTTCCTGAGATATTTTAGCCCCTAATACGTTACTATGTGCAGCGGTCCCCAACCTTTTCCTCGTTGAGGACTGCTTCTGTTTTTTGCAGTACTCTTGTTTGTTTAATGCCTGTTTCGGTTCATGCTGCCTTTTACCCTCTAGAGCAGGGATTCCCAACGAGGGGTGTGTAGGAGCTCTGGAGGAGGTCCACAGCCTTTCCCCTCCTGACTTAAAGGACTCAGCCACAAGCTAGGAAGCTGTCCACTTCCATTGCTTCCCCTCCCAAGCACGAGTGAATTCTCTTGTAGTTTCTGCATCTGGGAAGGGGCAGAGCCTGCACGCTTACTCCTGGCTTAAACTGCCTCCTGTCTCTCCCCTCCTCAGGCCTGCCAACACAGGTGGTGGTGTCAGTTCTGGACACAACTTTATTCTGGGGGCCAGATGACATCACTTCCGGGGCTCCTAGAAGCCTGAAAAGTCCATGGTCAAAAGGCTGAAAGAGGCTGACTGGCATTGTGTGGAATAAACATGGGCCAGTTCACTGTAGCACCTTTATTTGAATATCATGATGAAGTGGAGCCTGGAAGATGGTCAATTCAGATCCATGTGGTTGGACATGAGGGAGGATGGGAGGTTGTTAGAAGCACAAAAACAAAGTTTGTCCCAGGTTAGAATATAAATGCATCTGGCTGTGTGTGCTGTTTTAGTTCTCTGTCTGGAAAGACAGCTTCTCAGGACTGTAGTAAGAATGAATGTGATGTGAAAAAATTGTGCAAAGAGTGGGTTTGTGTCAAAATAATTTACTGGTTGAACTTGGTTAGTCATGAAGAAAATGCAAAATAATTGTTTTGGAAAGAGGGATTTAGCTAGCAATTAAAGAGCAAGTCATAGGATAGGATCTATCTGGTCTTAGCTCTTCTTAGAAGAAAAGAAACAGGAGAAGAAGTGTTGGATTTTATACTACCCAAGTAGTCTCAGAGTGGCTTACAATTACCTTCCCTTCCTTTCTGCACCACAGACACCCCGTGAGTTAGGTGGGGCTGAGAGAACTCTGAGAGAAATAACAGCACTATTGTTCAAAATGCTTTTACCTTATGTTAAGAAATAACCATGCTTTCTGAACAATGTCAAAATGGAAGGAAAGAAAGGGAAGCAAACTTAAATAACACTCCTTTTCCTTTTCTCAGATTAACATGGCTATCAGGTAGATAACAACACAAATACATATGTGATTTTAACAAATGTTTATCCTTAATTTACAAAGTTATTCACAGAAGAGTAATTATTATATAATATAACAAGGAAAGTTATGATTCAGTAGGTTTCAAAACATTGATGACTTCAAGGGAGAAGAGAACATCACTGTGCTTGCAAATGATATTGATCTGAACAGCTACATCTCAGGTGTCTGCCACAATGTAAAACAGTTATACTGAGTTCCTTGGAAGCCATGTTTGGCATTTCGACATGCCATCTGTGGCTCTTCTGAGCAATGTTTCCTGTGAAACCTTCCCCCATGTTTGTGTAATTTCATTATTACTATAGGCCTGAGATAAAACTAGCAGTTTTATATTCATAACACTATTTATACATGATAATTATAACTATATCAAGGTTGTGGAGATATAGGAATTCTGTGTCTCAGTCTATGTGAACATATGAAGTCATTTGCCGTGATGGAATACTGAACTTATGAAGCTGCCTTCTACTGAATCGGCTCTTGGTCCTTCCGGGTCGGTATTGTCTACTCAGACTAGTAGGAGCTTTCCAGGGTCATTTCTAAATTATTGTTCTGAGTGTTTCTAATGCATCCCTCTGTTTTTTTGTGGGGAGTTTGGTACTCTTGTTTGTTTAATGCCCATTCTGGGGGCTATGGAGACATTTTGACCCAAAACGAGTTAATAAGGGGGTGAGAGTTCCACTTTTTCATTTCTAAAATATTGTTCTTAAGTGTCTTTAATGCATCCCACTGGTTTTTTATTGTGGGGGGTATCTTGTTAGCTTAATGCCTGTTCTCGCCCGTTCCAGGATATTCTGGCTTTTACCACGTCCTAAAATTTAGTAGATAGGAAAGTACACCATGTTGGGAGACAACTTTTTAACCCGATTTACTCAATTCTCTCTACCTATATGTAATTGTTGCAAAAGTTTTATTTCATTGTATCTGAAGAAGTGTCCATGCACACGGAAGCTTGTATACAATGAATAAAACTATGTTGTTCTTAAAGCTGCCACTGGACTCAGACCTTGCCCTGCAGCTTCCCCCATGTTTGTGCTGCTACCCCTACCATGTGTCATTTCCCCTAGTTTGATGCTGTTCACACGCTATTTCAACCTATGTAATATTTTCCTATCTGATGGCAGAAAAAATTCCACCAAGCATTGCTTTATAATTATGCTCATATTGATATATTTTATATTATTTTATTATTTTATATTTATATACCGCCACTCTCAAATGTCTCACGGCGGTTTACAGAATTCATAAAAACAATAAAATCCCATAAAACCCATTAAAAACATAATTAAAACACAATATCATGGTGGTGGATAATGAATATATAACCCACTCCCCTCCCCTCATCCAGCAAAGGTCTATTATTCTCTATCTGGGAGTGAGGGACTTAGTTGGTTTCAGCTAGAGATCCACAGCTGACACCGGGAGCCGCCCTGGCCTCAACCTTATGCTTGGCGGAAGAGCTCCATCTTGCAGGCCCTGTGGAAAGCTGACAAATCCTGCAGGGCCCATAGCTCTTCCAAGAGTTTGTTCCACCAGGTTGGGGCCAGGGCTGAAAAAGCCCTGGCCCTGGTCGAGGCCAGGCATATGTCCTGCGGGCCCGGGACCACCAGTATATTCATACTCGCAGAGTGACGAGCCCTGTGGGGGGCATAAGCAGATAACCGCCCAGAGCCGTAGGGAAGGGTGGTATAAAAATCTAAATAAATAAATAAGCAGTCCCTCAGATAAGCCGGACCCAGGCCGCATATAGCCTTAAAGGTTAAAACCAGAATGTTAAACTTGATCCGGAAGCAGACTGGTAACCAATGCGGATGGTGTAGCACCGGCTGAATATGGGCCCTCCAGGATGTTCCAGTTAGGACCCTTGTAGCCGCATTATGTGGTCAAACATAATGGAATGTCTATAGACCATATCTATTATTTTCTGCTGTTCATGTACTTGTACACTTCCCCAGAGTCTCAGAGCAGCTTAATGTCACCCAAGTGCTTAACTTGGGTTAAGAGCTGAAGGCCCTGACAGAGCTAACACAATTCTCCAGGGCTTGTAAGAGAGCTCTTCTGCCAGGCATTTGGCTGGGCTAAGGAAGATCGGGTCCCACCCTGCAGTAGCCCACATGCCGGACATCTGGCAAGGACTATCTCTCCCAAGGCTAGTGGTGTGTCATTTTTACCGGGCATGGAGGGGGTGTGAGGGAGGTTATAGAATTATATTGTGCCATCATTATTGTTGTAGTTTTATTTGTTTTAATGATTTTATTGTAAACCACCACGAGCTGGCAGGATCCAGGAGTAGCAGTTAATAAAAACTGATGTAAATAAAATAAATAAATCAACTTGCCTAATTCAAGTCACATATTAGAAAGAAACACTACAACAATTTGCTTGTGCATGAAGAAGTGACGTTTAAACATCTTTTAAGGGTGATGCTATACAGGCATGTCATAAGTTGGTAAGGTTGAGTTCTGTCACTCCGAATTCTGCAGTAAACTTCGGTGTACACTTATCATGGTGGGGAAACACAGAGAATGAGAATGTTGGAGAGGTAGCTTTTTATGACACATTATATAGCATGCCATTTTAAGGGGTTATATTTGGTATAATTTGTAGTTTGTCCTTAAACTCATATTGTTTAATAGTAAATCTCCACAGTAATGTTCATATGGATAGTGTGACTTCTACTCCTACTCATTTCTTAGTTTGTTAAGCAGTAACACAGTGACAGTCCTTCTACACACAGTGAGCAAAAAATAAAATAAGGCATCTATCCTTCCCCGCATCAGTGACATTACAGTCTTTTTTGCCTCCTGCTTCGAACTCTTTAATCAATAAACATCAACACATTTTCTCACTTCCTACACCTTCCCTCCTCTACTACTTCATTTTCAGGTGCGAAGATATCTTTTTGTGACACAGGTTAATTTCTCTCCTATTCAACAGCTTGGTGTACTGAAAGCTTCAGATTGTATGAGACAGAAGAGAGGAAGAGGTGATAAACTGGAAAGTGATTCTTGACCTTTGGTCTTCTGCTTAGACAAACCATTGGGTGAAAAGGTCAAGGAAAACAATTGTGGAGCATCTTATTTGCTTGAATTGCCTACCCTCCAAACTGATACTGGGAATTTTAAACTCTCTATTTACGGGAATTTTCTCTCTTTCTGATATTCACATGTTACCTTAATTGGTTCTGAGTAGATTCTAAACCATTTCATGATAGAGTCAATGCTGAGGCCTACGGGACGAGAATTAAACTATTTGTACTGGGATACTGGGGAGAAAAATGGCAAACAATATATCTTACCCTAGATTTTCTGGCAATTATTATGTTAGCTTACATAAGAAACTCTAGTTTCAGGTTTTTTAGAGAACCGAATCACTTGATAGCTAATATATTGGGAAGGCAATATAGTCACAGTTGCTTTCAGTCTCAATAACATTGCTGTTCTTTAAAAGGCACTACTTGAACTATTCAAAATCTTAAAAGATGATGCAGTAAACGTGCTACACTCAATATGCCAGCAAATTTGGAAAACTCAACAATGGCCACAGGATTGGAAAAGGTCAGTTTACATTCCAATCCCAAAGAAGGGCAATGCCAAAGAATGTTCAAACTACTGCACTGTTGCACTAATTTCTCATGCTAGCAAAGTTATGCTCAAAATTTTACAAGCTAGGCTCCAGCAATATGTGGACCGAGAACATCCAGGAGTACAGGCAGGATTTCGAAGAGGCAAAGGAAATAGAGATCAAATTGCCAACATACGCTGGATCATGGAGAAAGCTGGGGAGTTCCAGGAGAACATCTACTTCTGCTTCATTGACTATGCTAAAGCCTTTGATTGTGTGGAGCACAACAAATTGTGGCAAGTTCTTAAAGAGATGGGAATACCAGAGCATCTTATTTGTCTCTTGAGAAACTTATATGCAGGTCAAGAAGCAACAGTGAAAACCAGGCATGGAATCACTGATTGGTTCAAAATTAAGAAAGGAGTTTGGCAAGGCTGTATACTGTCGCCTTGCCTATTTAACTTGTATGTGGAGCACATCATGAGAAAGGCGGGATTAGAGGAAACACAAATTGGGATCAAGATTGCAGGAAGAAATATCAACAACCTCAGATATGCAGATGATACCACTCTAATGGCAGAAAGTGAAGAGGAACTAAAGAGCCTGTTGATGCCGGTGAAGGAGGAGAGTGCAAAAGTTGGCTTGAAACTCAACATCAAGAAAACAAAGATCATGGCATCCGGCCCTCTCAATTCCTGGCAAATAGATGGGGAAGAAATGGAGATAGTGACAGATTTTATTTTCCTGGGCTCCAAGATCATTGCAGGTGGGGACTGTAGCAAAGAAATGAAAAGACGCTTGCTCCTGGGGAGGAAAGCTATGGCAAATCTAGATAGCATCCTAAAAAGCAGAGACATCACCCTGCCAACAAAAGGGTGTTTAGTCAAGGCTATGGTATTCCCAGTTGCAATGTATGGCTGCAAAAGTTGGACCATAAGGAAGGCTGAGCGTCAAAGAATTGAGGCTTTTGAACTCTGGTGCTGGAATGTGAATCCCTTGGACTGCAAGGCGAACAAACCGGTCAGTCCTAGAGGAGATCAGCCTTGACTGCTCCTTAGAAGGCCAGATCCTGAAGATGAAACTGAAATACTTTGGCCACCTCATGAGAAGGAAGGACTCCCTGGAGAAGAGCCTAATGCTGGGAGCGATTGAGGGCAAAAGAAGAAGGGGACGACAGAGAAGGAGGTGGCTGGATGGAGTCACTGAAGCAGTAGATGCAAACTTAAATGGACTCCGGGGAATGGTAGAGGACAGGAAGGCCTGGAGGATCATTGCCCATGGGGTCGCAATAGGTCGGACACGACTTTGCACCTAACAACAACAACAACAACAACAACAACAACTATAGATTCATTCAAGCAGCCTATTCATGGGTGCCTCTATACTAGGGTTGGGCACTTCGGGATCCAAAGAGGCCATTGGCACCCGAATCAGCCAGCACTGTGGGAGGGGGAAGGCGCGGGTGTTGGCTCGCCGGTGGGCGCACACACTCAGGAACAGAGCTCTGCACCTGCATGTGTGCCCACTGATGCGCCACTTCCCATGCCTCCCATCCCCCCTTCCATGGCGCAGTGCTGGATGCTTCAGGCACAAAGAGCTGCTTCAGATGCCAAAGCACCCAACCCTACTATTGCTCTGATTGTCCATAAAACTCTGCTGTCTCCATGAATTTAGAGGTATTTTAATGGCAATTAGGCATGTACCTTACAAAATTTCCAAACTAAAGATTCAGAAAGCACTGGTTCAGGTCATTAGCATGATTTTCTACAATGATAATTTAAATCCAAGCTTTGTCAGTGTTAGGAAAAGCCCACCCCTGGAACAATCCATGTGGTTACATCATTGGTTCCCATTTTTCTTTGATTTTACCAATTTCCCAGGCAATGTAATTCATTCCATACAACTGAATACTTGCCAAGGATGAGCACAGAGTGTTTCCAGCCAGACAAGCCATGGCAAGCTGCAGTTCCCATATCCTCCCTCCTTTGTTGGTGCAGGGCCCTTTTGTTCTTCGGAAGTATTATGGCTAAGAACATAGAGAGATAAGGTATCTCGTTCAGGGGCCTGTATAATTAAATCCCTTAATCTAATTTGCTTGAAACTTGGGGACTCTTTAGTGGACAGGCAACGCTAGTGTGATGCAATGCAACCAAATCCTCCACAGAGAATAATGGCAGAGCAATGAAACACCTAAAACTGCTTCATACTGAATCAAACACTTGGTGTTGCCTACTCAGACTTGCAGCAGCTCTCCAAGTTCTCAGGCAGTCTTTCATATCATTTACTGCCAGATCTTTTAATTGGAGATACTGAGGACTGAACATGGAAACTTCTAAATGCTAAGTTCTATTACTGAGCCATATATATAGATAGTCACTGTAAGAGTAGGAAAATGAATTTATTAAGACAAGGGTTGTTGTTTTTTAATGCTGTGGCCAGCCAGAATGCCCCTGCTAGTCGACCTTTTGACCAGCAGTTTAGGAATCAGTAGGGAGAAATGCAGCCACACAGTAAGTCATCTACTGTAAAACTGAACCACTTTGTTCAATTTACGTGAAACTTAGGCGCCTTTAGATTAGGAGGAAGACTGCATTCTGTGCAAATTTGGTGCCAATATCTTCATAAATACCTGCCCCAGACCCTTATATATATATTGCCTATTGAAAATAATGATCTCAGACTTAGGAACCAAAACAACCATATGGGTTTGAATCCCAAGCCAGTAATTTCCTGCTTGAAAATAAGCGACTGGAGTGTGTGTGGGGAGGAATCCACGCACCCCAGGTCTGAATACATACTTATAAGATTTTCCTAAATAGGGTTGCCAGCTCTGGGTTGGGAAACACCTGGAGATTTTGGGGGTGGAGCCAGGAGTGGTTGGGATTTGGCATGGGGAGGGTAATGGAGTATAATGCTATGGCTTCTACTCTCGCAATCAGTCATTTTCTTCAGGGAAACTGATCTCTGTCACCTGGAGATGAGCTGTAAAACCGGGAGATCCCCAGGTCCTACATGGGAACTGGCATCCCTACAAGTGGCAACAGAATATCCATATGGCAACTGAGAGCCAGTTTGGTGTAGTGGTTAGGAGTGCGGACGTCTAATCTGGCGAGCTGGGTTCAGTTGTGCACTCCCCAACATGCAGCCAGCTGGGTGACCTTGGGCTCGCCACGGCACTGATAAAGTTGTTCTGATTAAGCAGTAATCTCAGGGCTCTCTCAGCCTCACAAATCTCACAGGGTGTCTGTTGCGGGGACAGGAAAGGGAAGGCGAGTGTAAACTGCTTTGAGACTCCTTTGGGTAGAGACAAGCAGCATATAAGAATCAATTCTTTTTCTTCTCTGTACTTTCTTGACTCAGCCTCTTATACATGCCATCTCCATTCCCACCTCAAGTGATGTGAGGGCTATTAGGCTTTTAAATCTATACTAGCTTCAAAGCCCATTTTTAAAAAATGGGATTTGAAAGGGGAGAAGGGATAAGAGGAAGGGAAGGGGAAGGGTGGACCCCCCCAACACCTTGTCATTGCATCCCGGAGAGCAGCGCTGGCGGAGAGCAGGCCCTTGGCGCGAGGGGCAGTGGAGAGGCCTCTCCCTGCCGGACGCACTGGCGGAGAGCTGCCCATTGGCCCACCCTCCCAGGCTAAGGGGCAGCAGAGATGCCCCTTCCCTATTCCATCCCGGACCGTTTCTCCCTCTGAGCTTTTTTCACAAATATTAAGAGGAACCATGGATAAGGATATATATCAGCAATTGTTTTATGACTATAATGATACAGGAATTTCTTTTTTCTAAGTGGCATTTAAAGTGGAGAATGGCTGTAGGTGATTGAGAAAATAAATTATTACTTATGATGATAATCAGAACTGTGAGCCATCATTTACATGCAATGTGCAAATGCTCTCAGATTGCAATCGTTGTCAAAAGATCAATCCAGGTTTCATATAGATCACAGCAGGCTTGGGAAAACCAGGAAAATATGTTGCTTTAAAAAATGCCAAACCAGAATGAAACTGTTCTGTGGGAAAAACTTATGTTTATTCTGCAATTTAAATGGGATGTGCACATTTATAGACTGCCACATTTATAAACTTTTACATTTATTTATTTTTTGAAATCTTATATTCACTTTTGGTTTAGAGAATACCCATCTTATTTAAAACTTTTGGCGGTTGGGTATAGTTGATTTGCATAGATAGAAATTAGTAATATTTTCTATATGAATGTGGTGAATAAACAAAAATTCTCTGCTCTGAAAAGGAAAAAAAAAGACCTGACAAAACACACACGGACAAATCAACAGACACAAGTAACATGCTGGGTCTGGTCAAAAGCCAATTGAATGTTTTCCAGCAACCTTTATTTTAACTAAAGCAAGATTTATTTGTTTTCAGTTTTCTGATATCTGTTAAAACAACATGGCAGTATACACAAATACTTAAGTTTAGAGGGTATGTTTCAGAATACTTTGCAAACATTTTACCTGGTCTTTTTTTCCTCTTTTAACTACAAAAATCTATACTGTCATCTCATATTGGCTTCCCTCTCAAAATAGGCTTTTAAAACTTTATTATATTTTATCATACTGCCAAAAGGCAAAGCAATTTTTTACCACAAAATATTCTGATCCGGTAAAGGAAATTCATATGCAGAAACAAGATGACATGTGTGGTCCTGGATTGCTTAGTGGTTTTCAAGTTGTGCTGCAGTTGGGACATCAAAGAAGATTATATCCTCAACAGTTATATTTGATACATCTCAACACCGACAGTATAGCCAAGTCTATACAAAGACTTACTTTTGAAAACATATTAGAGTTAAGACTGACAAACTGAGCTCCTGTATTTTCAAGAGCTACAAAATGTTATTCACTTTTTTTTCCATCCCAGGAATGCTCAGTTCAGAAAATTGTGCTTATCTTACAAGACATTCTGAAAGGCACTAGAATAATCTTATAAACTGGATTTGCACACTATTCATGAAAACGAGTTTACATATTAATTTTTGCATGCTAAAAATTTCCAGAAAATATACTCTAAAGATTCATAATTATATCTTGAGTAACTGTTGAATAATAGTGCTTTTCAGCTCACACTGAGCTGGTGAACACATAAGAGAGCTTCATTAGAGGAGAATAACAAGACAAGTTACCTTATTATAACCTATTATGAATAATCATGTAGATTCATCCTTAGTTCCAATGTTGTGCGTAATTAGATAAGGATGAGAGGCTGTGTAGCCCTCTTGTTGGTCTGATGATCTGTGATTTGTATTTATCTTTCCCTTACGTAAGCCTACATTTGGTAAATGTGGGTGAATGAGGTTGCTGAGGATATGGCCCTAGCCAAGGGAGTCATGGGAGTCATGAGAGGAATTGCATCTAATGTAAATATATGAAGTTTCCACTACATGTACAGTGACCTGAAAAAAGTGACATTTGTTCCCTTAAGATCCCTAGGGAGGCAAGTTGGAAGCAAATGTCTTCTCTGTTAAAATTCCAGCCCATCAACAAGGCCAAGATCACCCACAAACTAAAAAGAAATCTTGTTTTTTCTTCTTGAACCCTTCCCAATTGTCAAGGATCACTTTTAAAATGTTGGGGACTGGGTAATCTGCTTTTTGAACAAGTCAAGACATAATACTTACCAAATGGACAAAGTCTAATATTTAAATTTTCTTTTGTGCAAGCATTTTTCTTCCTTTTAAATAACTTTACCAGACACCTAATAGTCCCTCATTTTCCCTTGTACCAACCATATGTACATTTGTGACTTCTCATCACTTGATCATTCAACACTTGAGTCCTTTTCAGGCTACACACCTTCGAGAACAATAGTGAACCAAGAAGGTTTATAGGAATAAATGTTCGGCTCTTGCATCTCTATTGCCATAATGGGAGCATGGCACCTGTGCATGTTCAAAGTGTATGTGTATGCACTGCCCCAGTGTTTATAAACATTCAAAAAAGCATTCCCAATAATGGAGCTTACATTCATAGAAACCATGCTCAAAACCTGATGATCACATATAGCTACAGTATGAAAGACCAGTGTGCCCCCTTCCCTTTGTTCACATTGACTTCTCTGTTTCTTCTGAAAATGGCGATTAGAATTGAATGTCTCAGGCGTTTTCACAAGAAAACACGTTGATGTGAAAGTTGTGTTGGTAGCCTTTGAACCAGGCAAGTACCTCATTCACAAATAAGAGGCATCTTTGATATGCTATCTCTAGAGTTCTCTTTTTTCTGTTGTTATTCTTCTTAATTACAATTGGACCAATGCCTTGTGTGATGCAGTTTGTAGCAGAACAGTCCCGCTAATTCTCTGTCCTGTCTCTGATGCATACCAAAGCCATCTGAGTTTTTCCCCGGCAGCACACTAGTCTCCCAGCCTCCCTGACCCTCAGAGGGTATCTTCCTCTTAGTACCACTGCGACCAACCAGCCATTTTAGGAATTACCTACTGGAAGGACCAGCACTCCCAACTATCCAGCTGGTTACCACAGGAACAGCTTGCTGCACTTGTGCACTTCTGGAATTAGTGATTTACTATCTGACTCTTTTTCTTCCTTTGCTGGCACCCCTTTTAAATAATGTCCAAAAAGTGCATATTTATGTCATATGGAGCCTCTCTTAATCCCAGATAGAGGTCTTAGCTGATAAGTATTTCCAGCCAGAAAGTCGATTAGCATTTCTAAAGAACTGTCAGGTCAGGACTTGAGTGAGGCTTGAGACCTCCCCCCTCCTACCTGCTAAACAAGATAAAAACATTTAAAAACAAAATGTGATGAGTTTGTAAAGCCCAAACCTCCAAATTCCAAAGCATTTCTTTGCAAGTTTAAAAATTATTTCCTTAACTAGTTTCAAAGCCCATTCCTAAAACTGGGCCTTGAAAGGGTCTCCTCCCTGGCCCCTGGCCAGGCAGCTTAAGGTGGCCTTGGGCGGCAGCTCACAGCCAAATCAAGTGGGGTGGGCGCAGGCTGGGCAGCTTGTTAGCAGGGCTGACAGAGCTCCTTAGCAGTCCTTAACAAGCAATCATCAGGCCAGGAGGTCCTCGTCAGCACGCCCAGCCTAGCAGGCCAAGAAGCCCTCGTTAGGAAGCCCTCCACCACGATCCTTTGCCCAGGGCCTCTCCTCTTACCTGCTGCTGGCTCCAGGTACTGAGGCGTCTGAGAGCAAAGAGACTAGAGTCCAGGGACAGAAGGCGGGAGCTGCAGGGGCAGGGCCAATCAGGGCAAAGCTGGCTGCACCCTGATTGGCCCTATTCCAACTTGGACAGCCGGACACGTGCCACCCCCCTATATAGAGGAACAACAATGGATAAGGATGGCTTGATACATTATGTTCATGAGAACTTTTCTTACCCTTGGCTGAAAACTGTTGATTGATTGCAGCAAGAATATTTCTTAGAAGCCAGAGGTAACCCTTTGAAAGGAGATATTCAAGGGCTCCAACTTTATTGTCTGAACATTGCTGGATAATGCAGTCAACTGTTTTATTGTATAATAACATCATACTATAAAACCAGAGTGTGTAGAGAGATAATATAGGCTTTATAAAAATGGGGAGGGAAGGTTTTCACACCTTAACATAAATTCTAAATCTGCTGAAATATACGTAGGAAGAAATCTATGTGGGCGGATACTTCCAGAATAATAGTTATGAGACAGTGTAGTACTGAGCCAAGTTTTACCATTTAGTGGGCTCAGAAGTATAAAACTATATTTAGAATTGGACTGTTAGGCCACTGGATATAGCATCAGGGGAATTTTATGCAGTTATTCCATTTTAAGCCTATTTACTTAATACTGGAGTAACTTCGTAGATGATTGGACAGTAAGTTTGATTGTTGAAGTGTTTGGTTCGTACTTCACTTCAGCAATGAATTTTAGTCAGGTCAACATAATTCCTTCATTTCCAGCTGGGAATAGTAATGGGATGATTGAAATATTGTTTCCCCAACATTTTGACCCTACATGTACCTTTGGATTTCTGACACAGGCTGGTAGGTACAGTCACCATAAAATGGCTGCCACAAGAAGCACCATCTAGCTGAAATACACAACCCTTTAGGCACAACAGAAGTGATACCTGCTTAGCAGAGAAGAACTGGATCCTGTTAAAAATACTTACAATTTAAGTTAAAATAATGCAATTATATAAATCTTCTGGAAAGACACTGGGGACTGAGCTTGATGATTATGGCTTGTGTCCAGTAAATCTGAGGAAGTATTCTTCCCGTAACCCCCCATACTCATTAAGGAGGAATAACCATGAAATATGTCAAAACATATTGGGGGAGGGGAATCAATTGCTTATATATCAAAATTCTTTTTGGCAGAGCTAGAGGTGACTTTTAAGAGAAGCTATTGTGAAATGGATGTACTAAATGTTCAGATCCTTACCGATTAAAAAAAAAAGAATTTTGGATAACGTAAGTCACCTGAATATTTTAGTCTAGGAGCTGAAAACTGAATTTTATGGTGCGTTGGCTCTTTAAAGTGGCTATATTTTGAAATAAAACTGCTAACAGCTGTGCATTTCCTGGCCTGACTTGAAGTAATGTCTAGAGAAGGTACATTACCTTTAATAATTACACTTTCAGCTTTGCTAATAATAAAGTTTATATTCAGATCACTGTTCCTTTGTACATCTGTCTAGGTGTCTATCAGCCTTTCAAAACTTTGTATATTGCTGCTTTACTAAGTATATTCAAGGCAATGTCCTTTGCCTTATGGGGTCAGAGTTGGGGAAAGTTCAGACATATGAAGAAATCTAGAAAAAATACAGCTACCATAATTGGCTACAGAATTTTTTTCTTGGTACAAAGCTATGGACATAAACTGCATTTTTTGTTCTGTTTGTGGTTCATGGGTGAACCATGACAAACTGAACCATGACTCCATACAAATTTGGAGGTTAGTTCACGATCCAACCAGTTTGTATGGGTTCATTTATATTTTTTGATATTTTCAGGTTATTCTATTACACTGCGATCTCACTGATTACAATGACAGTATGCTAAAACCTGCCATTGCTAAGGGAGATGCTTCAGAACTGGACAAATGACATGTGGGTGCTGTGGCAAATCCCACAGGCCAAGTGGCACAAGTGGCACAAATTGTCAACATATTTATTTATTTCACATTACCCTCCGCTCCCGGACTGGCTATTCACAACAAAAGGATAAAGCACAATAAAATCACCCAACAACAGTTAAGAAATTCCAACCCTCTCCATGCAGCCCCATTAGACCCAACGAAATACCATGCCAAAGATGTTCTGATGGTGAGCTGTTCTGGATATGATGGGTCAATGTTCCAGCATATGAAAATTCAGAAAGTTTGAAGGAATGCCCAGATAGATCTTCCATACCCTGGCCTCAACCAAATGCCTGGTGGAAGAGCTCCAGCTTGCAGGACCTGAGGAACTGTGATGGCTCCAACAGGGCCATCAGCTCTTCCAGGAACTCATTCTACCAGCTAGGGGCCAGGTCCAAAAAGGCCCTGGCCCTGGTGAAGGCCAGGCATACCTCATCTGGGCTGGGAATCACCAGCGTGGAAGGTTCTGCAAGGGGCATGAAGAAGAAGAAGAGTTGGTTCTTATATGCCGCTTTTCCCTACCCGAAGGAGGCTCAAAGCGGCTTACAGTCGCCTTCCCATTCCTCTCCCCACAACAGACACCCTGTGGGGTGGGTGAGGCTGAGAGAGCGCTGATATCACTGCTCGGTCAGAACAGTTTTATCAGTGCCACGGCGAGCCCATGGTCACCCAGCTGGTTGCATGTGGGGGAGTGCAGAATCAAATCTGGCATGCCAGATTAGAAGTCTGCACTCCTAACCACTACACCAAACTGAAGAGTTAAATGGTCCCTCTGGTACCTGCAGCTGCAAGTCTCTGGTGGCAGTTCCTGTGTCAAAGTGCAGTAGAGGCTCAATTCACATTGGTACAATGGCAGGAGGGAGGCTCCTGCTTTCTCCTCTCTGTGGTTTTTGTGAATCAGGTTGGGTCCATTTGTCCCTTGTTTCCAAGTGCCCCTGAAATGGTACACTTACCCTTAGGCTCCCTATTCCACAGTTTCCTTTACTAGTCATTCATGTTTTTAAAGAACTGGATCTGAATTTATTGGACCCAACTCAGGTTCCCCACAGCCAAACAGAAGGTTCAGGATTGCCTTCAAAAACATAAATGAGAGCCCCAAATGGGCTCAGAACACCACCACAGTGGGGAGAAAAGCAATTGGCTTGAAGTAGCAGACATGGGAAACATAACTTCCCAGCCATCCAGTTTTGGTACAAAAAAAGTGCTGAAAGGCTTGCTCGTAGGGGACTATGCAGCATTTGTGCAGGGAATTATTTTCCTCAGCTTCGGTAAGGGGGTAGAATAACTCAGTGGCTGCTTGGCGTAGTGGTTAAGAGCAGGGGCTTCTAATCTGAAGAGTCATGTTTGATTCTCCACTAGTCATAGCCCTGTTAGAGCTGTTCTCACAGAGCATTTAGAAAAAGAAAAGCTCTATTTAAGCAAAACGAGTAATTTCATTATTGCCATATTTTTATATTCTATCATTGATGTTTTCCATTTTTATCTGATGTATATTAATAATCAAATAATCAAATTCACATTGCTAGTTTTTGATCATATCAATAAACTGAATCTTCTCACAGAACAATTCTGTCAAAGCTCTCTCAGCCTCACCTAACTCACATAGTGTCTCTTGTGGGGAGAGGAAGGGAAGGTGACTCTTAAGTTGCTTTTAACTACTCCTTTGGGGTTTCTTTATTTCACTCCTTAGAGTAGTAAAAAGTGGAGTAAAAACCAACCTTCTGCCTAGCATGTCAAGAGGTGCTGCAGTGCACCTCTCCTCCATGTTACTAATGGTAAGATCAGGGAGATCCCTGGTAGAATGAAAGGGTAGGGAAAAGAATAAGATTACTGAATTCAGAATTTATGAAAACAAAAATTAAATGATTGTTGGCTACCAAATTATGAATTAACTAATTAACCCCAATTAAGACGAACCGTGGTTTCACAGTATGTCTTAACTGACCTACAGCGAAATGGTAGCGTCTTCATTCTTTTTTAGTGTACGAATGTGTTTATACCAGTGTATATGCTCTTTATTATTCCTCATTAATCTGTGTCTCCTCTCCGTGGAGTTTATAGTTTGCGCAGCTGACACACATAACAACCAGAATCCGAACACTTTCATTTAGGCACACTTAAGCCATTAATCTTAACTCTCCAGGCCCACAGTCTCTAGGTTCTCTATAGAGACAGAAATTTGTTTCCATGTTCAGCCTTCACTTTCCTAAATAATCACTCAAGCAAGCAAGCCTTACACAATCAGGGTAACATAAGAGTGGAAGGGTGGTAAGAAAGGGTATGCTTTTCTTTTGTTCAAGATTCCCATCTAAATTTAAAGTATGAAGTTGGAAAGCCAACCTCTACTATCATAACACCTTATTTTTCTCCATTGCAGTTTCAGTTTTCAGATAGGGTTTAACAAACAATATAGTTATATGAACTCCATTTGCACAGATACTGCTTTTTTCTGTCTTCAAAATAATTTTCCCTCCCAAAATTTTTTTTAGCAACTGAAGGCAGGACTGATTGAAGGTGGTTTAAGCATTCAATTTTTTATTCAAAAATTATGGTCTACCTTCTCGTTTTAAATACTCTTGAAATGTGAATAGATCATTAAAATGATGACAATACACCCCCCAGCCCTTGCTGGGCCCCAGTGAACAATCTCCAGGCTCCACTGACTGAAGAAAGGAAATTCTAAAAAGGGGAGTAGCTCTGGAATTTTGGCATATATATTCAAATATATATGTTTTGCATAAAATTGTCCCATGTACTTTAGGACACGAAATTTGGACATCTGAAAATTTTGATTGCAATTGGTGGTGGTTGAGTTTTTAAAAAATTAATGATGTTTCAAATTGTTGGTGACGTAGTAGACAAATGAACGCTCAAAACTTGGCAAAGTGTTTTGCATAGAAGGGGATGCATTTACATTACAGTAAAGGGCGAACACTTGGCAGGTGTTGGCTGTAGAAAGCCACCATTAATGTCTCAGACCACAGGTGTACTCAGTCAGAAAAAAGACATCTTTGTCTGTTCTCGCCTCAAATGTGAATGAACACTGGCAGCTTTGACAGTTGTTAGGTCGGGTACTATTGATAGCAAGGAAAATGAATGCACAAATAGTAATGAGGTACTGTAGAAATGAACTGTCAGGAAGAAGCTATGTGGAACACTGAAAGTATTTTAATGAAGAGCAAAGTTTATGGGAGTGAGTTAAAAACTGAAATATAGCACATAAACAATGTGTAAACCAAAGCTTAAAATTGTAAACAAAATCTATCAAAAACAAAGAAGGAATAATGGATTATGGGTTCTTCATTATCATTCCCTTCATCTCTTAAAGGAACTATAGTGTAATCCTAAAAATATTTTCCTGTGAGTAAGTCCTATTGAATACTCCCAAGAAGGCTTCTGAATAGACCTGTATCGAATGGCATGGTTAAGTCTTCTAGCAGATTTTTAGAAGACTGCATAGGAAAAGATTAGCATCTCTTAACCAACATCTAAGATGAGGTAGACATTTTCTTCAGAAAGGAAAGTAAAAATCTCTACTTTGAATGAAAGCTAACAAACTGCAGTAGTTAAGAGAATTATTTGTAAGCAGACTAAGGAACTCTTAGCACTTCCATCTATAATGTACCTATAGTCATAATGGGTTTTCCCCCTCATTGCATAGTATATCAAAGTAGATAGTGATGGAAATGAATTACTAGTTTTGTCAGTGATGTTAATAACATAAGAAAAGTTCTCCCAGAACATACTTTATTCCAGTTTCCTGTTGCCACCAAAAGTCAATTGAGCATGTCCAAGAAGTTCACAAGCAAGCTATTAAGGGTAGAAATTCTTCCATTGTTTGCCCCCAGCATGCAGTATTCAGAGATGCACAGGCTTACACATGGCTGTCCTGTTTTGCTGTCAAAGCTGCCTATTATTGATTGACCTTTCCACCATATTAATGATGGCATTCTGTTTTAGTGAATTCCTGCCTATTTTCTAGGAGGGAACAGATCTGGATCTTGTATTCAAAATGTCCAAATTCATATTCTAGCTTTGAATATGCATGTTAACCTGTGTCAGTACATAGCATTTGGGAAATCTATTCTTAATGTAGTCATTTCATTATATCTGTTCTAGTTACCCATTTCGCTTGCTTATTGCATTCTCTTGAACTATTTGTGACTGATTAAGCAACATAGACTTCCTTACTCTTGCTACATTGTGGTGATTAATTTTGTACAGAAAATATCAGCTTTGTTAATTCCAGAATGTGTGATGTAGTCAAATTAATTAATTTTCATCTACAAAGGGGGTCTTAAACAGGCAGCAAATAGAAACCAATTTGTAATTAGCCCATGCTGAAGCAAAATCTGTAATAGCTATCATCTGTAAAGAAAGATAGATAAGAAACTAACAGTGGACATCAATGAGCTTAGAAGCGTGTTTCTACTTAGGTTTCTAAACTGAGGCAACTCTTGCCGACCACTACCGTAAATGTATCCAGATTCCAGGCCAAACGGCCAGCTGGTAAAGTTGGAGTGCCCTTCATAAAAGAACATAGAAGGAACCTCCATCAAATTCTTGCCTAATACACAACTGTAAGGGTGGCCTAATAAGCCAAAGAACGGACTAGTAGAAGATAGTTATTTTGTCATTTTTGCTACTGTATGTCGGTAGATAATTTTTTTTAATTGCCTGTTTACTGCTGGACTCCCTCAGTTTACTGCTGGACTCCCACAGGGCAATTCCATACAAGGGGAAAAGCCTAGGTTGGCGTCAGTATGGATGCGGGACTAATCCCTATGTCTACGTGACATTCCTCCCATTACAGCCCTCTCCAGGGCCTGCTGCAGATCAGGCCCTCATTTGGCACATGCTAAGGGAACGTGGGAGAATTCATGGGGTTTTTTATTTTGCAGGAAGATGGGATTGCATTCCCACACAATCCCACCTTTCTGCAAAATAAAGAAGTCTATTGCCTCTACAGCTGCATCCCACAGGGGGGACTAGCCCAAATTCACTTAGCTGGCTACAGGTGGAGGAGTAGGGAATGAAATCCAGTTCTCCAGATCAGAAGCCACTGATCTTAGCCACAAAGCTGGTGTACCCTTAAACTTCATTGATTTTAATGGGAACAAACTGTGCCCTAAAGACCACACATACACCTTAGTTATTTTAGATGAAATGGGTTAGAGAAGTCAATTCTTAAATGGTTTCCGCACGAAGGCAGAAACCTCGCACTGTCTCCTGCTTGCAAACGCAAGGTTGTAAGCCACATGTTTGCACGCCTCTTCACGGAAGACCCTTCCCGCATTTTCTCTCTGCCTCATCACGGCTTTTTGCTTCCCAATGGAACTGCAAGGGTAAACAAGCTGAACTTCTCCTCCCCTTCCCTCCTGCTTCCCGCTTTTTGGGTTGTCAATCACAGCAAGCCGCCAGTCATAACACAGTGGTTCTCCCACGGAGTGCAACTTTGTTCCCCCCCCGAGCCCTCCAATTTTTTTATTTAAAAAAGGCATTTCCATGTTGCTATGTGGTAATGCCACAACATAGAACCATTCTTTTTTTTTTAATTAACACTTCCGCGTTGCTATGGAGAAACACCAGAACAATACAGCATTCCCCCCTTTCAGGGATTCATGTTTCAGACTCTATTTATGTCTGAGTAGATTTGTGAGAGGCTGGACCTTGAAGAGTGATTTTTGTGTAAAATGTGGCTTAAAAATAAAGCGCACAGAGGCCTGGGTGATTGGGAGAGGATTACTTAATCACGTCCCTCCCCTCTTTCCTAATTCATTCCCCACTGCCAGAAAACATAAATGGGACTGTGTTTTGCCTGCCTGATCCCAAAAAGACCATGAATACTTTACATAAGATTTTATTTTACTTTTTGCAAGTAGTTTTGCGATCCCACAGCAATGCGGACCACGCCATTAAATATATATATATATTATATATATATATATATATATATATATATATATATTGGAGCAGGAAATGGAGAGGGGAGGGTGGGAGCGAGGGTGGGACAATGCTACAGGGCTTATCCCTGGTTGCTTCCTGATGAGAAGCGATATAACAAGTGGCAAATCTGTCAAAATACAAGCCAGCTCAGAATGCGGATGACATGTCTTATTATCTGAAGTGTTTCGAACACAATCAAAACCAGCTTTCTTCCTAATAAATTGTAATAGCAGAAGTAGTTGGTTATAAATAAATCTCTGAGCTGACTAAATGGCTTCTCAACACATGCAAAATAATCATTTTAAAATAATGATGCAGAGAAGAATACTGGTAGTAACTGCAATTAGTTTTTGTACTGTACACTGTATTATACGAAATGTATAGTAGTAGTTTTTGTAGTCTATACTACAAACTGTTTTAGACTATGAGCTATAAACCTATAAACAATCAATTGAAGCCTATAAACAGCCCGTTCATAGCAAGAAAAATGGAATCTAAACAATTTTCAGTATTTCCATTTTTACTAATTTTTGGTTAAACTTTGTTCCTGTATTCATTGAAGGAGAAACCAAATTTTAGTATATTTATATTGTGATTGCCTTGCTCTGTCCAAAGATGTCTTGTATTTAAAAATTTTTTTAAATCCCATCGTATTTTCCTTAATCCTTTATCTATTGTTGTTGCCCTTAAGCTTGTGTAATTAACACTTTGGCAAAGGTAAATAAATTAAATGTCAAATAAATTATTAACTGAAACCTTTTTTTTTTTTGCATAATATAGGTACCAAGGTCCAATTGTAATTTTATGTGTGTAATTTTTGTTACTAATTAAAATACTAATATGAATAAACACATGTGCCTTTTATGTTTCCAACATAAATTTGTTATAGAGGGTGATATTTTCGCTAATCCATCTAGTGTCAAATAACAGTGATACTTAAGTTTAAGAATATTCTTCTTTATTTCAACATTTATTGAATTTGTTATACCCTTATCTAGATCAATCCATGGGCATTTGGTTATCTATATTAAGAGTTCCTTTCCCCGCCTTTCCTTTCAAAGGAGGGTGCTGTTGTAATGAGTGTCATGATACATCCTCCTTTCTGCATGCTTATTTAGATATATCAGTATTTCAGTGCCTTTTTAAAAAATCAAAAATGAAACTACTTGTCTTCAGGGCATGGGTGGGGGCAGTGAAATGAATGGTTTGACAATGACAAAAATCCAGTCATCAAAAACTGGGCTAGAGGTGGGTGACACAAAGAATACTGAAATAAACATTAGACAGGAAGAAAAAGGAGACTCAAAACTAGCTTCCAGAAAAAGATTGAGGTAAAGGTGGTTTCAAAAGAACCAGAAAATAAAATGTTAAAAAAATCCTAAAAACTAAAGGCGCAAAAATGCATAGGGAAATCACGGACTAAGTTGAAGCAGCTTGAAGCCAGAAATGATGAAAAACACCAGTGTAGAAAATCCCTCTGTTTCCCATTCCAGGGATACTGAGAAAGCCAAAGGATTATAGATTATGAGCATATCTTTCTTATGAAGGGCCACTGATAGTATATTATCTTAATGTTCACATAAAGTAAACCATTGTATTTCGCCCACTTTTGCAATCCAAAAGCTATAGTGTGCATAAATTTGTCAGCTCATGCAGAAAGTCAGCTCATTTAGCAATTAGTGTTAGTCTAGAACAGGAGGTATCTAGGTACAAATGCCCATTCAGCTGTAAAGCTTGCCAAGTAACAAAGTGAGTCCTTTGTCAGCCAAGCCTACCTCACAAGGTTGTTGGAAGAAAAAATGGGAGATACTAGAATCATATAAATCAACCTGAAATCGCTAGAAGACAGAAAGGATAAAAACTGAACAGATGCAGCCTATTTATTCTTTTTAAATTTCCATGCTTGGCATAATTTTGGTATGTAGGGTTCTTTTGTGAAAATGTCTCTGGTAATAACAAATGTATCTACAGAAAGGAGTTATTAAATGAACTTGCAGTGAATTTTTCTGATCATCTTTCTGATCATCCACAAACCACATTATAATTATATAACTGGAAATGTAACACTTTAAAGTAATCTTTTACTTCCTGCCTCTGCTAGTATAAGGATATAGAATCATAGAATCATAGAGTTGGAAGGGGTCATACAGGCCATCTAGTCCAACCCCCTGCTCAACGCAGGATCAGCCCAAAGCATATGAATCATAGAATTACTGAAATTAGAAATTGTTCTATTTGCTATCCTCAGGGATAATTCCTTGAGACGGCATCGTACAGACCTTAGCTGAAAGGTGAACAGCACGGTGAGGCTAATTCAAGACTTGTTAAAATCTTGGTAGGCAGTGTACAAAATAAATAACATTATTTATTTAGAAATGATTCACACATAACTAGAAGCATGGAATACAAATGAGTTTTTAATGGTTCAAGAGCTAGAATAAGAACTGCAGCAAATGGTATTTATTTCCAAACACTGTCTTTCAGATGTTATAAAAGCTAATCCAGATATAACAGCACAATCCTAAGCAATGTTACACCTTTTCAGATTCCCAGAGTCCATCTGTCCTCTATTTTGAAGTAATTTCAGATGCCAAATGACATTAGCAGGCAAATGACAGTAGTTGGCATGAATGGATTAGGTGAGGTATGCAGAGGGGTAGTAGGTGTGGAGAAATCAGCATTGGTTATCTAGGGCCATAACAGGTCATCATTTAAATTTTTATTACAGATAGGAGGCTCAAAAGCTGCAAGCAGCCTGATCTTACCTGTGAGGAAGAGAAAAATCAGGGAAGAAAGATAGAGGAAGGTACACAGAAATCTCAGAGTGGAAGCTCCATCATAAAAATGCATATTTCTCCCTTCACATGGCCAGTCAAAGCAACACTTGGAATTTTTTCCAACATGGCTAAATAATATTTTCTATTTCAAAAACTGAACATTCCATTGACAACTTGACTGCTGTCTTTGTTTTAACCAAAGTAAAAGAAGGCATCCCTCCAAACTGCCAGTTCCTCTTGGGGAACTGAGGTCTGTATTCTAGAGGTATGTCGTAATTCCAGTAGAAGTCCAGGTCCCACTTGTGTCCATGCCCAGACTAAATAACTATGAGCAGAAGAGAAACAAATATAGCCCCATGAGATTCAGTCATTGCCAGAATGGTTTCCCCATTTCTTCCTCTACTGTCGCTTTCTGGCAGAAAGGGTTAGCTGTGTCCAGTAACACTGCTTGTATGTGTCCTCAAGGTTTTAGAAGCTTTTGTACTCCAGAGCGTAAATGAAAACAACTGTTCCAGTATTGCAGTTTATGCCACTTAAACTGTTTGTAGAACCATGAATTTTAGATGGGAGGTAAGTTAGAAGTTGCTACTTGGAAATTTCTTTGCTTTTTGTTTTCAAATTGATTGGGTTCTGTTCCCCGTGTTGCTCGTATGTGGTTGACATAACTATAATACGTATATGTATGCATGTAAGACTTGTAAGGTCTTACACTGTGGTAGGACCTGTAAGTTAACACAGCTACTTGCAATATAAGAACATTGTTTTTCTCCTTTGGATAAATACTGAATATTTTAACTAAATTTGAGTCCAGTAGCACCTTTAAGACGAACAAAGATTTATTCAAGGCGTGAGCTTTCGTGTGCATGCCCACTTCCTCAGATAATGGAATAGGGATCATAAGAGTACTGATCTAAGAAGAAAGTAAATTAGTAGCAAATTAGTAAACAGCATCATGAGTCCAAGTATGATAATTATTTGCTAGAAAAGCAAGTCAGTCCTTTGGGTTCAATTGTTGTTCACAAAAACATTGTGGCAATAAAAATGTAAAGTTTGTGATTAATGGTAGACGCTTTCCCAGTTGTGAAAAGAAAAAATTGAAAGCGACGTTTTGTTAGCCCCATCGATCTCCACCCAAGCATGGAGACATTCCCATAAGTGACAAGTCGTGCTGAGTTTATTATCCTGTCCTGAGTATAGAGAGTTAGATTCTAAATAGCATTACATACTTACTTACATCTCATAACAGTCTCATTGTCCCAAATAAAATAAAAAGGAAATTGTAAGGAATGTGAATTTAAGGGTTGAATGAGGTTAGCATATGTAGTGAGATAAGAAACCGATATCCTTATTGAATCCTGGGGATTCCATTGTTTTTGAGTGTTGTAATAACTTGAATTTTTGTAATCTCCCTTTTTAGTCTGTTCTTGATGATCCTTGGCAATAAAACAGTTACTTTGAGGTCCCTTATTGAATGTCCTGAAAGGCTGAAGTGTTCCTCTACAGGTGTCTCAGTCCTATGATTTTTTATGACAGACTTGTGTCTATTTATGCTTTGGCAGACGGTTTTACCTGTTTGTCCTATGTAGAGAACAGAGAGGCATTGTTGGCATTTAATGGCACATACAATGTTAGAAGATGAACATGTGGTGTCGGTGATGGCTGCAAAGTTGGCATCTGGGTTTGTTGCAAACTCTGTTCAAATTAGATGTTGTATTGTTGTGGGAGTTGTTTGAGATTAGGAGGTTATCTTTGTGCAAGAAAAGGTTTGCCCCTAGAATCATAGAATCATAGAGTTGGAAGGGGCCATACAGGCCATCTAGTCCAACCCCCTGCTCAATGCAGGATCAGCGTTGATCAGTTCCCTCAGAACTTGGGAAAGACAACTTTTCCAGTAGAGGCTGTAAGTCACTGATGATGCACTAAACTGTTTTGAATTGAGAGCTTAAGTAACCACTAGTGGTGTTCTGTTATTGTCTTTTTTGGGCCTGTCTTCCAACAGGTTTCCCTGGGTATGCATTCTGGCTTTGTCAATCTGTTTCTTGACCTTATTGAGTGGGTACTTTAGTTCCAAGAAGGATTTTTGTAGATCCTTCAGATGAGAATCTCTGTCTGTGGGATTGGAGCAGATGTGGTTGTTATGTAGAGCCCGTCTGTATACAATGGATCATTTGGCATGTTTAGGATAATAGCTCGAGGCATGCAGGTATGTTTGTCAGGCAGTATCCACTTGAATCTACTGAGTACTTTGTAATATATGGACTAACTTTCTGGGATAACAGAATAAATGTGAAGGGAATACTGCACCTGTATGAAGATAGCATGTTTATTCTCAATATTATTCTGCTTGCAGACCTAAGCAGCTATAATATACATTTGAAAGACAATAAAAACACGTTTTCCTTAACTCACCTTGACTGTGGTGCTCATCAAGGTACATTCATTTACAGATCTGCTGTGAACTATAAGTTTGCTGAACATTTTGGGGTTACTGGGATAGATGGCTTTGAAGAATAATTCCAGTTTTGCAGTACATGGGTTTAATAAACTATTTCTTCTACAACATTGTAATATTTTCCACAACACTGTGCTTTTCCAAGCTGTATGATACTAAGCTGTATGATTTATTTTCCAACCTTATTGAATTTCTGATATCTTTATAACTTTATCAAATTTAGATCTGTGTTAAATTGTTTTGTCCTGTAGTGCTCCTTAACTTGCATGTGTAGAATCATCATGTTCTCAGATGAGTCTCCTTCTCTGCATTCAAATGCAAATTACAACATGATAGATCTTCATTCACAATCATGGCTGCAGCTATGATCTGAGAAGTTCTGAGCTCAAATCTCATTTCAGCACATAGGTGACCTTAAGCAAACCACCCTCCCCCCCCCCCGCAAAAAAAAAACAAAACTCCCTAATCCGTAATACGAGGATGATAATACTGATTTTTCAGGGCCATTCCTAAGATTGGTAAAAGATCATTGAACTTTCAGAGCTCAAAAATTCTTCTTAGAGGCTTTAGAAGTCTGATTTGGATCAGAGTTATACCCTTCTAAGTAACTGAAGTGTAACTCTGCTTAGCAATATACTTGTAGCACCTTACCAGCTTGGTGCAGAGCAGTGTTTTTCAACCTTTGAGACCATGAAGGACCCCCTGAAGTATTTTTCAGGCTTTGGGGACCCCCGGAAGTGATACACATTCCAGAAGTCATGTGCCACTGGACCCAGATACTCCCTCTGGATGTGACATTAACAGACCACTCCCACATCAAAGGAAGTGGTGTTACCAGGCCTCCTCCTGTGGCATCAGAATTGACATATCTATTATATCTTATATCTATTATATCTACCCCACTCCCACCTACATTTGACATTCACACATTGCTAGAGATGCCAGCCGGAGGGGGGGGGCTAGCCTAAATCCAGGAACCATCAGGAGGCCCATCAGCAGAGCCAGAACTCCAGAAGCACTTTGAAATAACAAAAATTGAGTCCAGGGGCACCTTTAAGACCTGCAGGAGAAGCAGCAACAGTAGCTGCACCCCCCCCCCCGCAGCCAAGCTGCTCGCCCTGCTGCAACCCCTGTGAAAGGGTCATTCGAACCCCAGGTTGAGAACCACTGTTCTAGGGGCTAACCCTCAGTATGGCCTTCACTGATGCAGCTAGACCTTACTTAGGGCTTTTATGCACTGGTGTTTCCCTTTGCTTTTACCATGTATTCCCTGTAGGTGTATTTTTCTCTTCTGCATGCCAACTCATTTTCACTTTGTTGGTGGTTCAGGCTTTAATTTTCCTTCTGCATGAATTTATCTCCTTTCAGGTCTCAGTTCATTTTCCATTCACTGTACATGCAGGGTTTTTTTTTAAAGTTCTATTGCCCCATTTTTCCCCTTTCTTGGCTCTCATGGTGAAGAAAAATTCACTAGCAGAAATATTCCATCAGATTTCCCCATCCTGGCCATGCCTCCACTTCTGAAATTGTGCTGCAGTCCCTCCTGATTGGTCCATTTAAGGCAGAACATGCATTTTGAATTTGTACGGAGAGATTCTTAAAACTGCTTTCACTTCTGGGTAACAGGAGAGGCAATCTAGAAGACTGAGGACAAAATTACACAGAAAAAACTGGGCTGGAATCCATGTGTAATACTTTATGTATCTTAAACAGAACTTTTGGATAAACATGTTTAAGGATCATTCTCAACCCTCTGCTTCTGTTCACTTTGTTTGACAACTCAGATAATTTATTTACCATTTACCACTTAAAGGAAAGTGAGGATCCATTGATTATGCGTAGGTGTTGAATGGAACCACACGGATATGTATCTACTTGCCATTATTATTCGTTTGTAGTTCTTCATTAGTGTAAGGATTTTGTTTTATTCTATGAATGTTTAACACAGCAAGAAAAAGGAAGAAGGTTACTCAAAATCATGCTGTGAATATGAGTCTCCCACATAACTCCATTTATAAGCAACAATAATTTTTAATGCTTTTTCAAATTAGGTTGAAAAAGCCTAAGCTGATTAGAAATGTAGCTTTCTTTCTGCTAGCTTCACTTTCATTTTAGTTTTTATACTGAGACAAACAGACATAGGCCATTTTCATGTGGGTTACCTGCCTCTAGTTCAACACTTTTAGGAAGAAATGTGTTTTTTTCCTCGCTGCTTAGCCACGGCGTCATAGTGCATTCATCAATTTCCAGTGGTTGATTTGGATTTTATCCAGTGTTTCTCAGTCTTGGCTTTGCTTCAGATTTTTCTGAAAGATCACATTTATACCCTCGATAGCTGCAGCTTAAGTGGGAAAATTGGGGTTTTCCAGCCCATGTGGTAGCCGTTTTTCCTGACCCTGTCCCTCCAGCAGCCATTTCTCCTCCTGCCACCAGGAGGATTTTATTTATTTATTTATTTATTTATTTTAAATAAAAACTAGAATATTATTATACCATTGTAACAATAGGGATAACAGGTACTCTTCACAAGGGAGTAGGGAAATAGAGACTTTCCAAAAAATGAAACCTGGGACTTTCCAAAAAAAATGAAATCTGGGGATTCAGAGACCCTGCTACAACTAATGTTTCAATATTTTATAATGTTTAAAAGATTAAAGAAGATTTGGTAGCCCAGGGAAAGGGAGGGACCAATTCTCGGGAATTTGGACACGGAAATTGCTATTGAGCATTATCTGCAGCCACACCAGCACTAGGGAAACCATAACAATCTCATACCTATGAGGAAGCCGCCATATTCTTTGGCATACTTAATATGTTGTTCCAAATCATGTGTAATAAAAACAAAGTTTGAGTCCATTGACATTGTTTAAAACCAACAACATTTAGTTCTGGGTATAAGTTTTTGTATGCATGTGTTTTATCCAGTATTATATCCAGTATTCAACTTTGTCAGTCGTAAAGATGACACTGGATTCAAACTTTGTTGTATTACTTCAGACCAACATGGCTACCCACTTGAATCGGTCATTTCATTAAGTTATGGTTCATGTGATTGGTTGAATGCAGTCCACACCACTAAGTGCACAGAGTTAGGATTTGTTAAGCCAGGATCTGAACTTGGTTTATGAGGCTTGTCCTCTGGCAAAACTTTCCTAGGTTGCAAAAGAAGGCAATGAAACCAGGATTTCCTGGTTTTACAAATAAACCATAGTTGAAAGAAATTGTGGTTTTATGTGATCTAAACTCCTTATTCTTGTTCTAAACTCTTCTATATATCCATATAAATATTTAAAAAATAACTTTATATTTTAGTGGTTCTCTGATAAACGAGCCAACCTGATCTAAGTCACTGAATTTAAGGAGGCTTTCTCTTCTTCTAATGTATCTAGGAATAAGTTTGCGTGGCAGCTCTGACCATTTCAACATGCAACGGCAAGCATCCTTAAGCTTCAAGGAAGAAAGTTGATACATACCTGAAATAAATAAATAATAAAATTATTGGTTGGTCTTGGACCTCTGTAGCTTTCACAGCAGTTCATAAGTGAGCTGCTCTGAGAGTGGGTGTGTTTTTATATTAAGGTAAAGGTAAAGGTATCCCCTGTGCAAGCACCGAGTCATGTCTGACCTTTGGGGTGACGCCCTCTAGCATTTTCATGGCAGACTCAATGCGGGATGGTTTGCCAGTGCCTTCCCCAGTCATTACCGTTTACCCCCCAGCAAGCTGGGTACTCATTTTACCAACCTTGGAAGGATGGAAGGCTGAGTCAACCTTGAGCCGGCTGCTGGGATTGAACTCCCAGCCTCATGGGCAAAGTTTCAGACGGCTGCCTTACCTCTCTGCGCGACAAGAGATTTTTATATTATGTTTTAGTTAATTGTTTCATATATATTTGTATTTTAAACACATTTTAAACACTGTTAACATTCTGTGCCTTGGAAACTATAAACTGGGTGGAAATGAAAAACAGAAATGTTTTAAATAAATAAAATAATATCATCTCACTATGTGTGGCACCTTCATGGACACATAAATAAGATAATAATACTGATAACTGCGGTTCTGGGCATGACAGGGAGCCTTACAGGGAGCCTCATTAAGAGGCTGGCTGTAATGAGTGTGGCTGACTCAGCTGGGGAGGCCAGGGGCTCATTGGCCGGGTGGATGTAGGCAGTCAAGTGAGGTGGGTACCTGTTGGCCCCTATTTCAAGTTGGCATCCCACAGAAGGAAGGCAAGGAGCCCGCTCTCCTGGGCTGGGACTGTGGCAGGCTCCAGGGCACCTACATGACCAGCTGGACGGCTGATCCCAGGCCCCTGTCCTCATGTCACGCCAACCCTCAAGAAAGGGGTTGGGGATCTTTAAAATAAAGCTCTGGCCATGTTAATGCCAAAATATGGAGTTGCGTCTTCATTGCCCAGAACACCAACCTGCTAGTCAATAGCAAATGAAACTAGTCAGTAAGTATTCCTTGACTCCTTAAATTGCTGTCTCACAATTCAGGAGAACATTACCAATTTCCCAGGGTATCCTAGTGTTATATTAATACATTTCATTTCAGCGCACACCCACACTGAAAAACAGCTGTGTGGCTGGTCCTGTGACTATCCCTGGTGGTCTATGGATATTACAAACATATCACTGTTGTAACAACTTTCAGACTAGTAACTGGCACAGTAGCTTGAAGCTAGGCGTTACCCCAGTTCTGCTGTCTTGTTGTCAGCACTAGACAGTGTTTCTTTCTTTATGGTCATGGACATGTCCCATTCCTGTTGCTTTTGTCAGGTAATCCCTTAAATCAGTAATAGTAATTATGCAATGTCTACAATCCCTAAGGGGAGTGTTTGCAAATTGTTCTAAAAATTTCTCTTTGAGGCAGAATGTCCAAAGAACTCCCAACCTCCTTTGAGTAGACAAAGTAATTTGACAATTCTGTACAAATCTTTAAAAAAAGAATATGGTGGTGGTGGTGGTGGTGGGAACAGCATTAAGAGTATATTTTCTCTCTTTTAAAGTTCTGCTGCCAAATCCCCATGTAAATTTTAAAGTACACAGGGCGGAGTTTGCTGAACAGTTTTGGAATAACTTCTGAGACGCAAAACCTCCAAGAAAGCAGACAAAAATTTCTGGGCAGTTTAAGTGGCTCTTAGTGTTGCCTTGACCTTTAGATACCCACTAAAGTCTCAACAACAGGAAAAAAAAAACCCTCAATTACTAGAAATAATAAAATTGCAAGTGTGAATCTGCCTGCTTACATGGAGCTGACTGCATAAGACAGGATGTGTACAACTAAGAGAGATGGAAACATGGGACCTATTTAGTAAAGTACTTCAAATCTCTACTAGAAGAAAAGTGGTTCTGAAAAAAAAGCAAATCAAGGGTTTTCTGGAGGTTTGTTTTTTCTGTCACTGTTACTTAGTATGACAGGAACATTAAAAGTGAACCCAATGTAATTATGGCATTGGTGTCCTCTTCGACTTTTACACTTTTTAGAATATAGACTCTCCTACATGAGAGACGTTTAGTTTGAAAGAAATTTCCAGTAGTTTTTAGTCAGGCAGTAGAGGCAGTTGCTTTAATGTATATATTAGAAACATACATCTGGGGAAGATAATAGGAGATTAGGATATTCCCATGGTGCCCCCTAGCCAGCCATCTTCTTGAAGGCCTCCCTAATGTGCCTGCTAATTTAACCATGTAGATACTGAGTATTTCACAATAATCAACCTTGACAGCTTTGGCTTCCTACGTTATTGGCTGCCTCTGTGTTATGTCATGACAATTTGTTATTGGCAGTAAGTTCACAAGCTTTCTTTGCATTCCTCTCTGCTCTTTCGGAAATGCAGTCTGTAATGACGAAGCATACAATCCCCTTTCTCCTTGTTGCTTCCTGCAACTTAGACAGTTTGTTTTCAGTGAAAAGCTAATTCTTAGAAGAAGAAAAAAAGCCTATACAACCATAATGAACATAGAGCTAAGGCAGCCTTTCTCAACTTTTTTTACCATTCAGAAACCCCTGAAACATTTGTCAGGCTTTGATAAACCCTAAAACTGGCATAATTGTACAGAATATGGTTGGAAAGCATAGCTGTGTACATGCCCACCCAGAGGCCCTCCCCTTCCTATTCCCTCCAGGCCCATCATTGGTCATCTATGGTCATGTCACCTGATAAATGCTTAACAAATTTTAAACATATATAAAAATGAATTAACTCCCACCCATTTGGAAAACCCTTCCAGGTCTGTCAAGAAACCCAAGGGTTTCTGCTTTAGAATGCTTTGGGCTGATCCTGCGTTGAGCAGGGGGTTGGACTAGATGGCCTGTATGGCTCCTTCCAACTCTATGATTCATGAAACCCTGGTTGAGAAAGCCTGAGCTAAGGTCATGTTTCTAACCCAAAACACAAAGAGACATATTAAGAGTTTTTAATAATCTAATTTTAAATAATGTGTCGGTTACAGATTCCACTGCTGACCATGTATATAGTGGGTTTGCATTGCTGCCAACCTTATGTCAGCTGTATTCATAGGTTTCAGCCTGGAGTCTATGACTAGATATCACTAACATCAATCAAAGTGTACCTTTTGAGTCAACCATTCTAGATTAACCTCCACCAGTGAAGCATGGTTGTGGCTTCTCCGTGGCTGGATGCCACTGTATTGCTTTACCATTTAACTAACAGAATCATATAGGACAGTGAGATCATCAATAGAGGCTTTGCTGAAAGAAAAGAAAATCATTGAAATCTCGCGGATCTAGAGGATGGGCTGTGGCTCAGAGCCTCTAATTTACATGAAGGTGCCAGGTTCAATCCCCATCTTCTACAGTCAAAAGAACCAGGCGGAATATAATTTCAGGTTGTTCAGTGATTACTTGTACTGTTTTAATATCCTAGCTTATTTTAAATGGCTCCTTTGCTTTGGTGTATTGTTTTTTTTGCTCAGGTCTTTTATTTATTCATTTACTTTGTTTATGCCTTGCCTTGGAGAACAAGCAGCTATAGTCGTTAAGAGCAGCAGAATCTCATCTAGAGAACTTGGTTTGATAATCCACTCCTCCAAATGCATATAGCTGGGTGACCTTGGAGTGGTCACAGTTCTCTTAGGACTGTTCTTGCAGAGGAGTTCTATTAGTACTGTCTCAGGCCTACCTGTCTCACAGGGTTTCTGTTCTGGGGAGAGAAAGAGAAAGGTGTTTGTATGCCACTTTGGGACTCCTCTGAGTAATGACAAACAGGGTATGAAGAACCCAGCTCTCCTTCCTCTCCCAGTGGAGACCTAAAGTGTCTTACATCATTCTTCTTTCCTTCATTTTGAAGAGGTGGTACACAAGTTTTCGAAGTAAAAAAAAAGAATAGGGCCCCGTTGATTATACTAATTTTGGATAACATAAATGTAAGAATGAAATATTCTAAAGGTAGCTTTCATTTCAGTGCCATGGGTCTTTTAGGAAACGAAACCCTCAGGAATACTATGGGGCGAATCAGGGGTGTATAGTAGAAAGGAAGAATAGATGGAAATTACATTTTCTTTCCATTAACACAAATTAGGCAGGATACATGACGTTGTTGTTACTATTGCTGTCAAATCACTGCATACTTATGGTGATCCCATAAGGGTTTCATGGCAAGAAACATTCTTAGGAGGTTTGCCATTGCCTTCTTCTTTGTAATAGTCCTATTCCATGGAGGTCTCCCATCCAAATAAGTAACAGGGCCAACCCTGCTTAGCAGCCAAGATCTGACTAGATCAGGTTAGCTTGGGCTATCCAGGTCAGTGCATTAAAAGTGATATTATTATACAGTTTCCTCCCATATTACTATGTTTCTGGATCCATTCCAGTCCACCTTCTGACCTATAGAGTGGAAACAGCACTGGTCACTCTGACAGATTATCCCTAAAGGCAGACTGAGATGGGTTGGCACTGCTCATGTTATTAGACCTCATGGTAGCATTTGGCTTAGTAGATGCCACACCAATGCAGGGATATGGGTGCCAGCTTTGCAGTGGCTGGTCTTCTTTCTCCACAGTTGGGGATAGAGGGTTCCTACCAGGGAAGAGCAGTTGTATCGCTGCCAGCTCTAATGTGGAGTACCCCAGTTGCAATTCTCTCCCCAATACTATTTAACATTTTTATGCACCCTATAGCTCAGCTTGTTTGGGGTATGCTCTGCCTGCATACCTCGCCAAGTATGCCCCCCAAGGGCATTGTGTTCTGCAAATTCCAAACTGTTGGTAGTCTCTGGCCCTAAAGAAGTACAATTGGCCTTGACCAGAGCTAGGGCTTTTTTTGGCTGTGGCTCCACCCTGGTGGAATGAGTTGCCAGCGGAGATCCAGGCCTATTGGAGCTGACAAAGTTATGAAGGGCATGCAAGACCACACTCTTCCACAAGGCCAACACAAGCACAATATGACATCAGAAAGCTCCCCCTCCCTCTGAAAGCAGGTTATAACATCAATCCCAGAATTACTTTAACTTATATGGCACTCAGCTTGGTTTGTAGTTTAAAATTTTAAATTGCTCCTTATAAATGTTTTATACCTACTCTTTTTATTGATGTTAGCCACTCAAAGCCTGTTGCCTGTGGTTAATAATAATAATAATAATAATAATAATAATAATAATAATAATAATAATAATAATAATAATAAATATGGCCTCTTAAACCTGGCATTGCTTGAGGCCTCAGTATATCTTGATTCACTCATTAACTTTAATTGTCATGACTAGTATCTACTGATAAGACTTCTCCCCAATGAATCTATCTAGTTCAAACATAGTAAAATTCCTCACATTGAATGGTCTTGGTTCTGTAGCCTTGTGGAGAAAGTAATAAATGAGTACAAGGTCTTCACTGCATCTTCATAGTGATTTGTAAGAATGTAAAAAAAATGTTTGTGCAGATTGTCACAGATTTTCACTGTATAATCCAGCCCACTCATATACTAGGTCCTTCATGCAGCATCAGATTCAGAATGATTTCATCTGTATTAGAATGCATGCATTAGGCCAAAGGCCAGTATCAATATGTTACAGTCATTGTGCTTTTTATTGAGAGTCAAATGAACTGAAATCAATGGGACTCACTTCCAAGTAAATATTTTTACTACTGATGACTAAGGTTCCTTGTTGATTTTAATACACACTTGACAGCTATACAATAATTTTAACTTTAATGCCAGTGCAGTTTTTAAATATCAGTGCTTTCCACAGTAATCCACACAATCAAGCTGACTTCTCATGTTTAAAATTGAGCACAAGCCCTTTTTTTCTTTCTGCGCAGCTAATAGAGAGTGTGTGGTAGCTGAGGAATGTGTCACAGTAATGCAGAGAGCTGTAATGATGTCAACTTGTTATTTACTTTCCAAATCTGAATGACTGAGCAAGGCGAAAGGAGAATCAATCAGCCACAATGTGACCCTGCAGGCGGAAAAAACACAGCTCTCTCACCAGTAAGAGGTTGGGGGATGGGAGGCACATGTAACCAGGGCAATGTTGCATCATTTACTTGCATCGCTTGTTGTATTGCTCCCTGCTTTTCTCGATAGAATGTTATAGCTCAGTGTGAAGCTGGACAAATCTAGAGGAAAATAAGGAGGAGGGCTCATTCAAGACAAAAGAAGGTCAACATCTGTTTTGAGTGCTGAATGGCAACTCATATGTAATAAAAGCTATTCTGCTGAATCACAATTATGGAGACAGTGTAAGTCTATATTTTCATGTGCTATAATTATTGCATAGAAGCATTGGTTTTAAATCACTCATGAAATATATAGGGTATATAAATATAACTATTATGGGTTGTGTCCTGTTTTTAAAAGGTGAACTCCCACTTATATAATTTTGTTTCTTTTAAAAGCAGGCGTTGTGTTATTACCATTACTAGGTTATGTTTCAAATGACACATAACTGGTTTAGGACTCTCTTTGCTCACCAGAGGGGAAATAACTTTTTAGACATTGGAAAAGAAAAGAAACATAGAAGGTGGATCTGATTGTCTAGTTGCTTAAACAGTAGTTATAGTATTTATTCTATGTGTCTGTCATCAATACCATGTTTATTAATCCCTTTTCCCATCCCTGCCCTGTTTTCTAGAAATAGGTTTTATAATAGACATATAAAAATAAGCACAGAAACTGTGGCAATAAATAAAGGGAGGTTATTCCCTTATGATCCCCTTTTGCTTAACTGGCCAGGGTTAAAATTTCATTTATATGGAGGAGGGGAGAGAGGTGGATATTTTGTTTAATAGAAGAAAACATTTCAGTAATCCACAAAAGTGACTAAGGAGTTATTTCAGGACACACCACTTGGGAAGAGGGGGGGGATTAATCTGATATGGAAGGTGGGGCAGATGAAATACTGCAAAGCATATGCCAACGTTGGAAATTCCGTGTAATTTCTGCTTTCTGCCATTACTGAAGATCAGTGTGGCTGATCTATCCCTCTCCTTCCCCATCCTCGCTGACTGTCTCTATGGATCTATCTGTATGTATGTTTATGTGCTCTATCTCTCTGGGTTGCTGCTGTTGGAGTCTCTGGAGGAAGGCTCTCCTTTACACACCCCAAGCACATTAACTAATGAAGTACTGAGTAGCAGCAGCACCTCCTGACCGCCATTCCGCACCCAAAAAAACTTTCCATTTTCCTGTTCCCACTCTCTGGGACTTCCTTTTGATCCCCTCCCCCCCCCCAGCCCCCTCGTGTGTGTATGTCTGTGCAGAGGAAGACGGGGAGCAACGAGTGTGTGAGGGTTGCCGGAGATTTACAATCTGCCTTCACGCTTTGGGGACCTAGGAAACGAAGAGTTCCGAAGTGTGCGTGCACACGAAAGCTTATACACCTTGAATAAAACTTTGTTGGTCTTAAAGGTGCCACTGGACTCCAACTTTGTTCCGCTGCTGCAGACCAACACGGCTCCCCACCTGAACCATGGACTGCAAGTGAAAGGAAGTCTGTCTTGTGTGTATATGTGGTTTTTGCAGAAGTTGAGGCTTTTTTCTCTGTCGCTTGCCGAAGTGTAAGTGGTGTCCTTATCTCACGTTGAGGGAGGTGAGTTCGGAAAGGCTCTTTTTCTTCAGCAGTGTGGGACCTTTTTTGTGTGTCTTGTCTGTGAAATGTGACAAATGCAGTTCTGAGTCTGAAACGGCGTTGCTTTGCCATCCCCCCCTCCCCCCGGTGTAATGACTTCCAACTTCCTCGTGCTTCCCTTCCCGTGTTGCTGGGCTTGTTGCTATTGTTATTAATATAGAAATAGCTATATTGGTGCCTCGTATCCAGCAGGCTTTAAGGATGGGCCGCCCTTGTGATTTCCACCCCCCCCCCATTTTCCCTGCGTTTCTTTAAAGTGTGACTTGAGTTTATATTTGTGTGCTTAAACGACAAAGTTCCTGAAATCGGCTGCAAAGTCCTTTAAAAAAATGTGCGACATATTTAGTTATTTGCTAGCTTGCCATGTGCACTTCTACTTAAAACTGGTGTTTTTAAAAAAATGTGCTGTAGAAGTGTTGGCTTGGCATGGGGGAGGGGAGGAGAGCCGCGCCGCCTCGCTTTCTGATCGCTGGCATTTATCATGTCGGTTGGGTGGAGGATGGGCAGGAAGGGTGTTGCTGACTATGAGGAACGAACTTGGACGCTTAGACTGTATTTTAAAGTCCAAATGTGCGTGTGTGGAGGGGGGTGGGGGAGGGGACGTGAGAGATTCGCCCTGTAAAATGGTGTAGAGTTTGCATAACCCTCGGCGTGGGGGAGGGGGATCCCATTCATGTACAAGGCTTGAATCAGCAAGCTCTGGGAACTCATGGCTGGGGCGAAGCGTTAAGTTTCGCTGCCACACGGCCTCTTTTGGTCTCCCTCCCCTTCTCTGGATTGTAGCAGAAAATCAGGGTGTTCCATCATCAGTTAAACACATGTTTTGTAAAAGGACAACATGGCAACCT
Organism: Paroedura picta; assembly: GCF_049243985.1. NCBI lineage: Eukaryota > Metazoa > Chordata > Lepidosauria > Squamata > Gekkonidae > Paroedura > Paroedura picta. The sequence goes on along the minus strand of NC_135374.1, from coordinate 79,862,402 downwards.
GTTGACTGCAAGTTTGGAAGTCGGGAGTTTCCCCTTCCTCTTTGCCCTACTAAAACCACCAGCACACCAGGATGGCTGGTTGAAGCGATTTACCTTGTTTTATTCCCTTCTTGGTCTTAAATCTCTGCTGCTGACCTATTGCTTTGATTGGGTGCGAGGACAAATTATTGTTTCAGGGTTCAGACTGATGCTCATAATAACGACCCTTTACTGAATTGCCTACTGGATTCTTAAAAAGCCAGTGCCCCTCCCCCACCTTCTGAAAGTTTTGCTGGAGCTTTAGAACTGAAGCAGGTAGGTTACAAAGCCTCTTAAAGATAGCTTAGCTGCAGGAACCCTTTAAAATTGTTTATAAAATATTGTGTGCTTTCTTCCCGGTACATTAGTTGTTCATGAAACTAAAAAGATTGGGTGCAAAAAAAAAAAAGACACTTGTACTGAGAATGTAATAAATGCTAAACATGAAATAATTTTTCTATTTGATAATTTTCAGTTGATGGGTTCCTTAACATTCCTTGTTTTGTTGTAAAATCAGGAAATCTTCAAGTACTATTTCTGTGCTTTTTCATGCTGGATCTTCATGCCTTGACCCATTGTTGGTTAACTGTAAACAAAGTCTTTTGATACAGCAGAAGTCCTTACACTTGACTGTATATGATGGTCTTTTTGTCATATGCCCAAATGTACATTTTTTAAGTTAGTAGGTTATCACATTTTGTTCATTGTGGATATAATCTACCTTTAGAACAAAGTTTGACTCCACTGGCATCTTTAAGACCAACAAAGTTTAATTCTTGATATAAACTAAATTGGTATTAAAGATGCCACTGGATTCAAACATTGTTCTATTGCATTAGACTAACACAATTACTGGCTTGAGTCTATAATCTACCTTTGTATGATACCAAAAATTATGCATCTTAAAACAGAGGATTTACTTTCACAGTCCAGGAATATCAGTGGGGTTATTCCAAACAGCAAGTTTACTGCAGGTTTGTTTACATGTTAGGTGAATCCCAGTGGCCTTCCAGCTGTAGCATTTTTCAAGCTTCTTTGAGTCACTGCTAGTGTTTGGTATGAATGGCTTGATCAAACTCCACCCATCTGAGAGTGCTTTGGTAATGTTATGGTCTCATATCCTGAGGTGGCCATTCCCTAGTTTATTTAATCTTGAAGTCGTATGGCTGATTGATGCTGGTCTATGGCTGAAGAGAGCTTGTGTGGCAAATCAGAAATGTTGAGCTTTTAAAATAATCATGTAAATATTACCATGTTTCAATAAATAGTGTTTGAACAAAACAGTACCCTGTATAAAGTACCATATTTTAACTCATTTCTTGGTTGAACATATATTTCACTCATGTAAACAAATATATTGCAAAGTAAATGAAGGTGTTGTTATTTCATCATCAGTAAAGAGGTCCATGATAACGCACGTGCTTGTGTGTAATAAACAATTTAAGGGAGTAAGTGTGAAAAGAGCTACAGCAAAAATGTGTATAGGGGGTCCCTATCCAAAGTGTATTTTATTTATTTATTATTTATTTATTTGGATTTTTATACCGCCCATTCTTTACAGCTCTGGGCGGTTTACATGGAACAGTTATGAAATTCTTTACATGGAACATTATATACAATAGAGCTTTTTTTAGTACTCCTTTTTTAAAAAAGACAGTAAAGGCAGTTAATTTAAACAGATCAACTATAATGTTCCTCAGTTATCTCTTAGAAACTATTTTTATTAGAAGATTATTTTCATTGTACCTTTAAGCTTGTAACCTGTTTGCCTATGTTGAAAATGTTAATTAAAGGGGAAAAACCCACGATTTTTAAAGTTAAAAGTTAAACATTCATCTTCTGGACTATGCAGCAGCAGCTGCCCAGAGCCCCTTACAGTCTCCATAGAGTCAAGTTACAGACCTATTTCTATGGCTAATTATAGTGATAATCTTCTACCTCTGTGTCTCTATGGTAAACACTCTGTAAATATGGTATTAGCAGTTACAGTGGTAGTGAAATCAGTTTAATACTGAAAGATCAATGAGTATAGCTCCCTGGTGTCCTCAGGACAAGATTTATCTGGGCCTAGTTACTCTCTGCCATAATTTTTAAGGAAATTGTTTATTTATAGCCCAATTTTGTTGTTGACACTCAGGGGGATTACAAAATATAAAAAAGTAATTTGACAGCAATCAGTAAACAATGCAATAGGACTAGGCTTACAAAATTAGAAATACAACAAAAGCAATGTAAATAGTAAATTGTTTACCATACCAATAAGCATCCCTATATCTTGAGGAATGTTCATTATTTGTAACTTCTGTTGGGGGGGGAGGACAAAGGTTGATTTATGCCGTTAATCTGTGATACTCTAGTTCTCCCATTATTTTCCTTTGTATTTTCCTTGTGTGTGTTTTATCTGGTATCAAGGTTGATAGAAGGCCTAAAGGTTGTAAAATCAGGTCAATTTCCCAGAGCGACTGTTTGTACAAGGGCAACCTGAAGGATTTCTGTTTCAGTGGCTTAGATAGATCTATGTTTCCAGGACTGATCATGTTCCATGTTTTAAAAAAAACAACAAACCTGTGAAAAAACATAGGCGCTTACTACGGATCTGCTTACTACAGATTTACAATGATGATGAATTATTCAAATTGAGTAAATTTGTGACACTTTATTTCCCTTAAGAACACAGAGGTATTGGCAGGATCCAGCTGTCATCATCTGCACCTCTGTCATTTCTTATAGTGCAGAAGTGATGCCCTTCTAAATTCATTAGATCAATGGGTTTAGGAGGCTATAACTTTGGTTAGAACTGCACTTTTAGAGCAATGTGCTTCAAGCAAGGCTCTCTTTGTTAGAAATACAGTTTATGGAATGCGCTGCATTGTCCCTCCATTTTGGATTTTATTTCATTTGTAGGATAGCAGCTGCACTTGCTTACAGTTCACTTCTGGGATAGTTCAAGGTTTTGTTTTTATGTACAAAGGCCTTTATATTCTGTGTAAAATATATCTGAGTCAGATCTTTTGCCTTCATTAGACTTATCCACTATAGGCCCTTAGTGTTCCTTTAGTTCAAGAAGTTGTATATGTGACTGAAAGTGAAATCTTTTCAGTTTATTGGAGCAGCTTGCTCATGCGAGCCTTTTAGAAAAATTGTTAAATACAATTATTTTTAGATAGATGTAGCAGCCTTATACATTAAGAATACTGAGCCATCTTGTCTCTGTATGGTCAATTTGGTCTGGTAGTGTCTCTTTAGAGGCTTTTCCACAACATGTGCTATTGAGATCTTTTAACTGGAGATATAATAATTGAACCAAAGGTCTTCATGCAAATAAGTTGCCCTACCAGGGCCTCTTCTTAGCAAGTTAGACTTTGCTGATATTAATTCTTTAATGATGTAGTTTTCATCCCTCTTCCTTCCCAGCAAGAGGGAGCAGGGAAAAGATGTGCAAAGCAGTTTTTAACTCTTTCCTTACTTGCTGCTCCCCCTTCCACTGTTCCCATCAAAGTTCAAAACCATATAGAGAAATCACTTTTCAGTCTGGCAGTGAATGTACTTCAGACATCAAACTGCAACATGGTCTGCATTAATATCAGTAGACAGTGATTGTTGTGTTGACCTCAAAATATACCTTTTGTTGGACCTAAAGCTGTCCTACTCTTGTACCAGTAGATTCAATAATAGCTAATCTACACTGTAACCAATATCCTTTTAGCTCAGTATAGCAACTGCTGTCTAGTGATGTAATTAAACAGGAAACATAACACATGTTTTGTGCAACAATCTCATGCCCACATCATATTGCCTTGCTATTTTTGTGGGAGTGGTGGTGAAATTCTCATTGGAATTCTGTTATTGCCAAGATTTCATTCCCTGGGAAAGAGATACTTTTTTCTGGCATTTTCCCTTGTAAGTTTTTTGGCTTTTCCAAGCTTTCATTACTATTTTAATGTAATTTCTGGTTATGTTCCAGGCTTATTTGAAGTGCGGGGGAGCAGAAGTAATTTTTTCCGTATTTTTTATCATGAGGCAAGATGGAAGTAATTTTGTAAACTATTTTTCAGCTGGTAAATTAAGCTTCCTTTTCTCCCTTGACTATTTTTAGTTAGAAGGAAATAACTGACCTCTTTACTGCAAGACCCAAGTCCTCTGGGACCAATTTATAGGTTTCTATCAAATGGCCTACTTGGACAACTTGGTAGAATTAGCACAACAACAGTTGTGGAACTGGAGATCTCTGCAGTAAGAACAGGTGGCTATGCCTGCAAATACAAGATATGGTATTTTAACTTTCTCAGAGGAATATGTATTAAGGGTAAATATGAATTTTCTGGGGGTTTTCTTCTGTACCTGAGTGTGTTAAAAATATGGCACTAGAAGCTTAAGAGTTGCTTTATTGTTATTTCTATTTCAAATTATATCAAGTTACCTTCCAAATATGCAAAGGAGAGCAAAGTTCATTATGAACTTTTAATACTATCCTTAATTTAGATTATCATGATTTCACTGTATTAATTGGAACCCTATTCTAACCATGTTTATTCAGAAGGAAGTCCCACAGATTTCAGTTTGTCTAGTTGCCAATGAGGTAATTTTAGAATTACCACACTACTCTTTATCAGGAATCTCCAAGGTTCTTCTCATTTGGAACCCTTCACTTGTGCATTTACTGAGGATGAATAACATATGGCAATGATTAGATGGGAGTATGCAGCCTTCCTTGCACACAATTCATAGTGAACAGAAATGGAATACGTTATTGCCAGGGGAACCTTATGTATGTTGTAGCATGGGCAGGAGGGAAAGAAGGGAAAGAAGCAGCATGGGACATGATTATTAATAGCACAGGCTTTCTCAACTTTTTTGCCATTGAGAAAACCCTAAAACATTCTTCTGGCTCCGAGGAAACCTCAGAAGTGATGCAATCATGTAGAATATGATTGGGAAGCATAACTGTGTACACAGCCATCCTGGGACCCCTTCCCTTTCCACCCCTTCCAGGCCCATCACTGGCCACTTTGCGAGTGGGGCAGGTGGGCTGGCATGACCATACATGGTTATATCACCTGATAATGTTTAACAAATCTAAAAATATATTAAATATATAATTAACTCCTACCCATTTGGAAAACCCTTCCAGGGCTATCAAGAAAGCCCAGTTTTTTCATGAAACCCTGTTTGAGAAAGCCTGCTATCGAATCTAGCAGCCCTGACCAGAATGGGCCAAGGAGGTAGCCTAATCTCATCAGACTTCAGACATGAAGCAGGGTTTGCCCTGGTTAATATTTAGATGGGAGCCCATCAATGAAATCCAGGATCGCTATGCAGATGAAGATGATGGCATACTATTCCTCTCTTGCCTTGAAACCCCCACAGGATCGCCCTAAGTTGGCTACAACTTGAGGGCACTTTCCATGCACACAAAATATAGCCAAGATCACATAGGTTTGGTTTGCTATACAACAGGGATTTTTCCTTGGAGAGGGATTGCGGCTCAGTGGTAAAGCCTTTGCTTGGCATTTAGAAGATCCCAGGTTCAATCCCTGGCATATTCAGTTAACTGTTGGTATACCAGACCAATGTACATGAGGGTCTCTTTGCAGCTGATGAGTAGTGGAGCACCAGGAGCACATGCTTCCTACTTCCTCCTTCACTTCTCCTATCCTGTTGTGTCCTTTTCTGATTATCCCTAAAGACTATAAGTCCTTTGTTTCTGCCTTCTCTATTTGAAGAAAATCAATTTTCCTCTGACATCCAGATTTTCTTCTGCTTCACCAGAGCATGATACCTGCTTTGTGACAGGACAAGAACATGGGTTTGCTGGCTATTAAACTGAATGAAATGCTGATAACATATCTGTTTGTCAAAATACTGTTGAAGCCAGCTCTTAAGACATTATATAGCCATCCTCCATGACCTTTGACCAAGTGCACATTGGGCCACACCAACAGCAGTGTGCTCCTTATAGAAAGTCCTTCCACACCTCTAATAAAGGCCAAAGTGCACATAATTTACTAAAGTAGATCCCAGTCTGAGAGCATGAGCTTCTCCATTGAATAGAACTGAATTTATGTACAAGCTAAGTAATCTCTAGCACAGGATCTGAGCCAGTGAAAGCACAGACAGACCAGCAAGGGTCATGCACATCTGAAAAATGCAAGGATATCTAATTTAAGTAAGGAATATTTAAAGCCTGTAATTGTAAATGGTAAACAAGTAACTGGCAAGAGAGATACAGGGGTTGAAGTGACTTTGGTTGAAAGGGCTGCTGCGGGCCAAATATCAGCATTCCTGGAAGAAACTTCAGCCCTTGATCCATTTCAGTCGGGCTTCCGGCCTGGCCATGGGGTGGAGACAGTGCTAGTTGCCCTGACGGATGACCTCCGTCGCCAACTGGACCGAGGCGGGTCAGCGCTGCTGATACTATTAGACCTGTCGGCAGCGTTTGACACAGTCAATCATGAGCTCCTAGCTCACCGCCTTGCCAACGCTGGGATACGGGGGACAGCCCTCAAATGGCTGATCTCCTTCCTCCAGAGTCGCGGACAGAGGGTAGCAATAGGAGAGAGAGTATCTAGCTGTCACCAGCTCACATATGGAGTCCACAAGGAGCAGTCCTCTCTCCTATCCTATTTAATACCTTCATGCGCCCTCTTGCTCGGCTGGTGCAGAGGTTTGGGCTAAGTTGCCACCAATACGCAGATGACACCCAGCTCTTCCTCCTGATGGATGACTGTCCTGACTCCCCCCCAGAATCTTTAGCCAGATGCCTGGAAGCAGTGACAAAATGGATCAAGCAGAATCGTCTGAAGCTCAATCCTGCAAAGACGGAGGTCCTGTGTTTGGGTAGGAAGGGACCATGGGAGGAAGCGCGCCTGCCCATCCTGGATGGTGTGCAGCTCCTAGCGACTCACTCCGCCAGGAACCTGGATGTGATCCTGGATGCTTCCCTTACAATGGAAGCCCAGGTCATGAAGGTAGCACGGCTGGCATTTTACCACCTCCGCCAAGCCAAACTACTAGCCGAACTACCTACCTGAAACCAGAGCACCTAGCCACAGTGATCCATGTGATGGTCACCTCCAGGCTGGACTTCTGCAACTTGCTCTATGCAGGCCTACCCTTATCCTTGATCCGGAAACTACAACTGGTGCAGAATGCCGCAGCCAGGATTCTCACTAAGACATCATGGAGATCACATATCCGGCCGGTACTTCAAGAACTTGGTTGGCTCCCAGTTGAATTCCGGATTAAGCTTAAGGTTTTGGTAATCACCTTTAAGGCCATACGCGGTCTGGGCCCAGTGTATCTGAGAGACCGCCTACCAGCCTATACCCCCAGAAGAGCTCTACGCTCCGCCACCTCCAACTGGCTACAGATCCCTGGCCCTAAAGAGGCAAGTCAGGCCTCGACAAGGGCCAGAGCCTTCTCGGTCCTGGCCCCCACCTGGTGGAATGTGCTCCCCGAAGAGATCAGGGCCCTGCTGGAACTTCCACAATTCCACAAGGTCTGCAAAAAGGAGCTCTTCCACCAGGCATTTGGTGGGGCCGACTGAGCCATAACACCTACAGGTGCCCCCCAGACTGAGGGAACGAACCGACTGAGGGATTGTCAAGTTATTGTTGAAGTGCCGTTCTAATTGTTCCAGTTGATATGTTGTTATTGTTATATTGTTATATTGATTTTGATATTGATTTTGATAGTGTTCTATGTGAATGTTCAAAAATGTTTTATGTAAACCGCCCAGAGCCGTAGGGAAGGGCGGTATAAAAATATAAATATAAGTAAATAAATAAAAATATAAATAAAGCCCGGCCTGGTAAATAAAAATCAGTATTTACCAGAAGGTGAAAGGCATAGGTGGCCCTGACTTTCAAGTGGAGTTAGCTTAGGAGTTCAAATACAAAGGCTTTACAAGAAAGGCACTAGAAGTTTGTGGGAAACAAGGTGTTCTGATTTTATTAGGCAAAACCTTGGCCTTGCAAACAAGAACAGTAACTTTAGTTGTCAGCAGTAGGCCTCAGGCTTCAGAAGGGCAGACATCACCGGCCAAGCTACAGACCAAGCTACAGACCTGGTGAAAGTAAAACAAACTGTTTGCTACAAAAAGGGCGTGCTGCAGAATACCAAGCTATGCAGAGACCAGGAGATTCTTTGGAGGAGCCAGGGCAGAAAGCATGGCCTTCTCTGCAGCTTTAGGCAGTTATGGGTGAGCATTTGAAGACCCCACCAAGCAGGAGATTTGGGGGTGGATCCTCAAAAAGGGTACAATGTCCCAGAGTCCACCTTCCAAAGAAACAATTTTATCCAAGTGAACTGATCTCTGTTGCCTGGAGATGAGCTGTAATTTTGGGGATCCCCAGATCCCACTTGAAGACTGGCATTCCTAAACCTCAGTGGGTTACAATGCCACAGAATCCCCCCCTTCAGGAAAAGCAGCCTTTTTTCCTGGGGGGGGGGGCTGATCTTTATAGCCTGGAAATGAGCTATAATTCCAGGAGAGCTCCAGGCCCGACCTGGAGGTTGGCAACTCTTGAGTTGGAAATATTCTTTGAGGTTTGGATGTGGGACCTCAAAAGGTGCAATGCCTCAGAGCCCACACTCCTAAGCAGCCATTGTCACTTGGGGGGGGGGTTAACCTTTATAATATGGAGATGAGCAGCGATGGCAGAGACAAAGGGTAGCCTTGCAGGCTGAGGTAGAGGCAGAGTGGTGTGGATGTGTCTCACCTGGGCAGTGGGCTCTGGGTAGACCTTAACAGCAGTTTTCTAGAGTGGTCCTGTTTTTTTGCACAATGGACTTTATTGCTAGTTGCTAGTATATAATTGAGCCTCTTGTGGCGCAGAGTGGTAAGGCAGCAGACATGATGTCTGAAGCTCTGCCCATGAGGCTGGGCGTTCGATCCCAGCAGCCGGCTCAAGGTGGACTCAGCCTCCATCCTTCCGAGGTTGGTAAAATTGAGTACCCAGCTTGCTGGGGGGTAAAAGGTAATGACTGGGGAAGGCACTGGCAAATCACCCCGTATTGAGTCTGCCATGAAAACACTAGAGGGCGTCACCCCAAGGGTCAGACATGACTCGGTGCTTGCACAGGGGGATACCTTTACCTTTACCTTTTTAGTATCTAATAATGTATGACACAAGCAAACATCTTGGAATGCGCCTGTTTGATGATACAGCCTTACACAGATACATAGGCTGTGAGACTTGGGTTTCCCCAGGCAATTAAAACCCTTAAAAAATCAGCATAACTATTTTCTTGCAGTTCTGTAGCTAATAAAGTTGGATGTGGTTTGATGTTGTAATCCTCTTTCTCTCAGATACACTCAACTGTTGTAATATGCTTTTGTGCAGCAAACACCCCAGTTGGAGGGGGGTGGAGAAAGAAACGGAGGGCAAAAGAGAAGGAGGAAAGATTTCAATGTTGGTCATTTATTTTATCTAGGGCTTACTGCTAAGAGGTGGGCATTAAAATTGTACAATTACATTCATCTCTGTAAATTAAAATTATCTACTTTTATATGGGAGATATGGCAATTACAGAAGATCACAGTTTTAACTGTGCTGGTTGCCAAAGAAATTAAAACAAAATCCTCTCAAGTGATTAGGCAGCTGATCTTGACAAATAGAGTCTTGTATTTTATTCCAGTCATTTTATGGGAATTTTAATTAACATTTGATATCTATTCAACAGAGAAGCATGCTTAATATATATTTTATATATTATTATAATATATATATATATATTTTCCATTACCATAACTTGTTCTGCTAGTTAGAGAGTAATGCTAGGAATAAAATATATTAAAATGTTTAAATGAGTCAACAATAAGTATAGATATCTTATAATGCTGATCTGTGCATTTGTAATTTCATTGTTGAGTTCCCCTTGATGTCAATTGTGAAAGGACAACCGGTTTAGAGCCCTGCAACCCGACTATTGTCAGGCCCACTTCTAAAGCAGCAACATTATCTGCCAACTTGTTTCCAAGTTCAGTCCCAGGTGCTAGTTATAACTTTGAAAGGCCTTCATGGCTTAAGACCCACATATCTAAACAAGCATCTCTTCATTTGGCCCTGTGCACCAACTGCAGTCTTTTGGTTTCCTCCTTTGTGGCTGACCACTTGGCAACTACTAGAGCCTGCTCCTTTTTGTGGTAGTTCCCACCTTGTGGAATGTGCTTCCTGAAGAGGTGAGGGAAGATGTTGTCTTTAGAAGCTTTTAAGAGGTGTTGCATGACTGTTTTATTTGTGAGGGTGTTTAATGGGCATTAAGCTATAGGCATTTTCTTGAGGGGAGGAGTTTTTAATGAGGGTTTATGGTATTTTGTGTGTTTTTAATCTTGGAATTCTAAACAGCCCAGAGCTATAATGGAAAGGTGAGGCATAACTATTTTTTAAAAATAAAACATTTAGCTCTTTTCCAATGGTTGGAAAACTGGCCAAGCATTACCTGTGCTGTCCTGGATTGTCTGTTCCTGTGCAATGTGTGTGTTCCACTGCTTACTCTGCACAGGTGTGACACCACAGCATATGATATTTTTCCTTAACAAAAACTAGCGACAGAGCTGATAATACATTTAAAATATCTGTGCTAGCTAATTGTGAGCTTTTTAAGGCTTAAATATTGACATTATTATTTATTCTTTCAATGGTTGCTTCATTAAGTAAAATTTACATCCTTTTTGGCTGCATATTAACTCAGGACAACCTGTAAAATGGGAAAACAAGAGCAGAAAGTAGCATGAGATTCCTGCCTTGTTCCAGACCCAAAGAATTAGATGTTTTGTTGTCTGAGGAGCAAATGAATGATGCATACTACAATGTACTCACTTTTCCAATGTGGCATTATCAGCAATTCATTAATCCTGTCCCCAAAGCGCATCACTTTGCAGAGTACTGCACTTCTGAATTCAAAACAAAAATCCACGCTTTTACAATTCAGCGTTTGGGAAATGAATAATTTTGTGCTTTGATGGCACTGATGAAAGGGGCTATTGTGCTATCTTGATTAGCACATGTACCACTCTTACATAAGAGTTGTGCTTGGAAAAGGGATGTGATGAATTTATGCTGATTTTAACACATTCCAGTAGCCTGAAGCACATTGATTTGCAAAGTCCTGCCAAAAGCCATGAGCTTCACAATGAAATGTATGCAGCAGATTTTGTTTAGAGTGAAAATATGGGCCTCAATTGTTTATAATAAAGATCTATTAATTTTATTTCTACCTTGCCAGTAGGTTTTTGCCTAAGCAGCTCTTTGGCTCTCTTGTTTTCTTTTTTTGTTTCTGCTTGACATTTTTAGGGACTGGATGCATGTCTAATGTTAATCCATCTACCTAGCCCCCAGTGTCTCTGTAACCTAATTTCTATAAGTAGGCTGTTAGGAAAAAAGCAGCCCACATAGTATGAACTCACAAATGGATTATGTATGCAGGCTGCACATAATTAAAACTGTTGTTAACATCTTCATTAGAAAGGTCAAATGTTGAGTCACTCGATTGTGTGATATTTTTCCCTACAAGATTGTAAGCATTGCTTTCCGAGTCATACCAGTAAGTCATCTAGCTCAACATTAATCTTCTGACATGGTCCAAAATAACAAAGATGCTGATCGGTGTTCAGTTCAGTTCAGTTCAAACTTTATTACAGTCATTCAGACCAAGTTGTATGAAGTTAATACATAAAAGACCAAAAGAATATGGTCATTTGATATAATGCAATTTAAAACAGATCATAAAATAGAACTTAAAATTATGCTACTTTAGAGCATCGGATTTTTATGGCGGCGGCACAAAATTTAGCCAGCTGAGTTGTCCCCTGGGGGGACTCATCACTTAGCAGCTTCTTTGCTCGATCTACATCATGATGGTCTGGCAACTTTTTAAGGAGTGGTTCAATCAAGTTGTTACGAATGTCTACATAAGCAGGGCAGTTGAACAATATATGCTCTCTTGTATCAGTTTCGCCACTCCCACAAAAACATTGTCTCAGTGTAAGGGGAATGTTCTTATAGCGACACTCTACAAGAGCTGAAGGCAAGATGGAGCATCTTGCAAGGGTGCTGATCAGTGTTTAATAGGGTTGTCAACTCAGGGTTGGGAAATTCCTGGAGACTCTTGGTGTGGAGCCTAGAAAGCGGTGGGACCTCAGCATCATATAATGCCATAGTCCACTCTCCAAAGCAGCCGTTTTCTCCAGGGAAACTGATCTCTGCAGCGTGGACAGTTTTCATTCTGGGAGATCTCTAGGCTCTACCTGTAACATATACAGTATTTGCTGGCGTATAAGACTACTTTCCCCCCCTGAAAAACATGCCTCCAAGTCGGGGGGTCGTCCTATACTCCGGGTGCACTTCAGTTGGGATAGACATAGCTGCCCATAGTGGCCCATAGTACTGTAATGTAATGTAACAAACTCTATATTTTGAGTGGAAATGTTGGGGGGTCGTCTTATATGCCCAGTCGTCTTATACGCCGGCAAATAGTAAGTCATCCCAACTATACCTTTCTTATAGCTTGGAAGAGTGAAACTGCAAACTCAGAAAGCTTAACAAGTACTAGGAACAATGTTACTGTTGAGGACCTATGTCTTTTGCTAGATTGCCTCTGCTACTCTTTATAGAGTTGGCCCAGTCAAACAAATATCTTGGCGCAAGCAACAGAGACGTAAGCTTTTGTGCTAATGGCTGGTTTGGCTGAAGAGAAAGTTGGGAACCAAAGCGTGTAGGTGACCTAGTAGATTTACAGAATAAGAACCCTCATATTACTGGATTTTGCTTCTTGATTTTCCTTAGGTATAGTTTGGACAAACCTTGTGCTAGGTATAGGGACAATAGTTTTAGTATGGTAGTTTAATCTGTGTTTGTGTGGAAAAACTTCATGGATTTTTGTGTACATGCTTAGAATAATTTAGAATTTTTTAATGGGGTGAAGCTAACTTTAGATGGATTACCACGGTTCAGTGGCAAATTAAATTTGTAGATTATTCTAACATTCTCTCTTACTTATCGAGTTCTCCGTCCACCATCAATCGTGGACTGAGGGGCGGGGAAGAGGAGTGGCAATCCTGATCCATGATAAGATCTCCTTTAGGGCTTTCCCTGCACTGACAATTCTGGGAAATAATTCTGGGAAATAATCAATCTCTCCCTTTCAACCGGAGAATTCATGGAACAACTAAAAGAGGCAATGGTACGCCTAGTACCCAAAAACCATCCTTGGATCCACAGGACCATAACAAGAAGAAGAAGAAGAAGAAGAGTTGGGTCTTATATGCCGCTTTTCCCTACCTGAAGGAGGCTCAAAGTGGCTTACAGTCGCCTTCCCATTCCTCTCCCCACAACAGACATCCTGTGGGGTGGGTGAGGCTGAGAGAGCCCTGATATCACTGCTCAGTCAGAACAGTTTTATCAGTGCCGTGGCGAGCCCAAGGTCACCCAGCTGGTTGCATGTGGGGGAACGCAGAATCGAACCTGGCATGCCAGATTAGAAGTCCGCACTCCTAACCACTACACCAAACTGGCTCTCTACTACTGTCCCATCTCACATCTAGCGTTTCTGGGGAAGTTGGTTGAAAAGGCTGATGTGGACCAAATATCAGCGTTCCTGGGAGAAACTTCAGCCCTTGACCTATTTTAGTCAGGTTTCCAGATTGGTCATGGGGTAGAGACAGTGCTAGTCGCCCTGACGGACGACCTCCGCTGCCAGCTGGATAAAGGCAGGTCAGCAAAGCTGGCTGCACCCTGATTGGCCCTGCACCTACAGCTCCCGCCCTCCCTTCCTGGATGCTAGCCACTTCCTGGATGCTAGCCACTTCCTGGATGCTAGCCAGCGCCTGAGAGTGAGAGACACAGAGAGTTCTTCCAAACTGAGCCCTGATTGCCTGCTATGTCTCCTGCTGTGAGAGAGACAGACAGAGAGCCGCCCCAAACTGCAAATGAGCCCTCATTCCCTGCTACATACCAGCCCGCTATGGCTCCTGCTGAGAAAGAGAGATCTGCATCCGCCAGTGTCCCCTGGGTCCTAGCGCCCATTGAATTCCTGGTTGCAATGGGCTTTCTTGCTAGTATAAACATAAAATGGTAATAAAAGGTTTGCTAATAATTCTATTGTTTTGTTGTTCTAATACTTTTGGTTATTTAAAAAAATTTGAATAGATCTGTATAGCAAAGTGGGAAAAGGCATCATGTAATTTTTGTATGACAGTTACGCTGGTGCTTGTTTTCATATCTTGATATAGGTAAAGAGACATTTTTTTCTTATGGGGTAGTAAGATCATTAATTAATGTTTGGGAAGACTTGAAGTAAGTAATAATTAGTGCTGGTTTAATAAGTAGAAAAATATGAATGCAAAATTGTCCATATAAACAGGCCTCTAAGCCCTTACCCCATACTTGAATTTATTAGCACCATTAATTTTGCTACTGATTCCATGGTTTGACGATGGGCCTGACTTAGTTTCTGTTTGTTTCCAGGATATTCTGGAGTTGTACCATTTCTGCATGCCCAAAATTCTTTGTACAAAAAAAACTAGTACAATGTAGAGAAGACAAGGCTATGATCCCTGACATTAAGTTTCCCTCAGATGTTGAACAGGAAGGTTTCTTCACCTGAATCCTGAGCTTATTTTCATGGGAACATGGAATGCTGTACATGCTTGTGTGCACATTTGACCTTTTAATGTAGTTTTAAATTGTATTCTGTGTTTATTATTATTATCTCCCCTGCCTCATGAGTTGTTAGGAATAAGGTGGGCTTACAGCATGTTAGATACATAAATGTAGAGTGGATCTAAATTAGTAGTTCTGAACTGTGAGACTCTAAAGCAGGCTTTCATTCTTTCATAAGGGAGTCAAGGAACCAGAAGGAAGAAAAGGAACAGAGTGAACTGGGACAGGAAACTCTGGAATCTTGATAGTAAATATGGGTTAACCTCTCCATAATGTGAAATGGCCATTACTGTTGCTCAGTAATGCTGTATATTTATAAACACTTAAAACATTCAGTGAAATACGATTATAGGATTTATTGGAGCAGACAGGGCCAGGAGGGAATAGTGTAGAATTACTTTGTAAGTGGCCTGAAAAAGTACCTTCAGAAGTGTGATTTATTTAAAATATATATACTAGAGAGCCATCATGCTAAAGGAATTGCAAGCAACATCATATCTTTCTATATTTTCAGTTAGTTTTCCAATCCTGTCTGACTCCACTCAAATAAGTGTTGAGCAACAATGTGTGGTACAGTTTTGACATTCAATGTATTATGTAGTCAAGCCTGTACTAAGGCTTCCTTCTCTCTCACTCCCAACTTGTTTTGATAATTTCCATGTGTAATTCTTTTGTGTAAACTTGCATATAAGGCTCTTCATTTTAGAGTGAAGATTTAAAAACATCAAACCAGGAACAGTTCTAGTTCAAGCTGGCATTGATATGCAGGGCCAAACAGCATTATACAGTTTTTAAGAAGTCTAGTCCAGGGTACATGTTCAGCTCCAAAATAGGCCAACACTCCCCACCCAGACCATTTCATTGTAGGAAAACGGGATGTGAGGAAGGCAGGAGCCCCTCCCCCATGATGTGGGTCTGAATCAAAAAGGGCTTCCACAGTTGTTGTTTTTAAAGAAGCCATTCCTTCCAGTTGTTTTATGGCTGTGGAGAAAATTGGTTTGATGAGTCCTATTGAGAGAACCTGAACCCAACTAGTTAAAAATCCTGTTGCATTATTAAAAATCATATTGTAAGATTTGGTCCTAAATAAGGCCTTGGCTTAGAGGCTTTCTGTATGTCATGGCAAACATGCAAAGGTACCCGCATGCTCATTCTAAGCTGGAATGGAGCTAGTATGACTGATGCTCTTCCCTCTGTGCCTGTGTCACCTTGCAGCAACATGTGTTGTTTGTATATTGTATATCTCAGTCTGCAGAAAACATGAACTGCAAACATAACAGGACAAGGAGTATGTGAATTGGATTGAAAGCCTGAAGAAACATGACTGGAACTAAGGATGCCAATCCCCAGGTCAGGCCTGGGGATTCCCTGAAATTAGAGCTCATCTCCAGACTAATCAGTTCCCCTGGAGAAAATGGCTGCTTTGGAAGGTAGACTCCACAGCATTCTTCTCCACTGAGGTCCCCCTCCACCCTAAATCCTGCCAACTCCCGGTATTATTGGGAGTGGAGAAGTGGATGTTTGGGAACAAATCTTAAGTAGATCTACTCAGAAGTCACCCCTTTTTAACTCAGGGGAGCTTATTCTTCTGACAGTTCTCTAAGGACTGTACTATAAAGTAGCAATCCCCAATCTGTGGGCAGCGGACCACATGTGGTCCTTCGACTAATTGGAGGTGGGCCCCGAAGGACGCCTTCCCCCCCGGCCCTTTACTTCATCCCCCCCCCAGCCCTTGACAACACACTTCATTGTTGTGGCGTGTCTGTATCTTATTTTGAAGGGATGTTTAAACATTACCATAGTGATCAGAGAGCGCTAGGGCAGTGGTTGAGAGTAGAGGAGTAAACTACCCCCCCCCACCGGGCCTCAGCAAAAGGCATTGAGTGGTCTCCGGTGAGTGGTCCCCGGCGTTGAGTGGTCCCCGATGATAAAATGGTTGGGGACCACTGCTATAAAGCACTTACCATAATCTTTCAGATTCCTGTACTATACTCTGTGTGCCAGGCCTAATGGAGATCATATCGGTAGGTATGTAGACTTTTCTGGCTGTTGCTTCCATGAACTCCCTGCTCCAATGGATGTTTTGTCCTTGTATTTTTAACCTTTCAAAAATTCGTATTGGCTTCCTGAAGTACTTTTGTGCAGATGATTTATCACTGTCCATTTTTACAGTTGCCTGTTGTTTATATTTGCACTATTAGTTGTCTTTTTTAGATGCTTAATTTTTGCCTTCTACTTAAACTTGAATTTTTTTGTGCACCACCTTGAGTACTGTTTCCAAAGAAGGTTAGGCAGGAAATCTTCTTGGTAAATAAAGGTCAGAACTGAATAAAAGGTAATGGAGCAAAATGAAAGAGAATGGATGATTGGAATGGGCAAGAGCAATCAGGGCATACTTGCTGAGCAAAAAAAAAAGTGTTTTAAATGTTTGCAAAATGGGTGTTATCTTAGGCAACTTAGTACAATTTAGTTTCCAAACAAATTGTATTGTATATTTTAGACACAACACTGCTGCATCATTCAGTAAGACAAGTTAGGCTCAGACAAGAACTACACCCTCTTATTTCTTGTTCCCTGTCCTACAGAACTATCTCCCAGCAGGCTGTATCGATTATAAAGGTAAAGGTAAAGGTATCCCCTGTGCAAGGGTCATGTCTGAATCTTGGGTTGATGCCCTCTAGCATTTTCTTGGCAGACTCAATACACGGTGGTTTGCCAGTGCCTTCCCCAGTCATAACCATTTACCCCCCAGCAAGCTGGGTACTCATTTTACCAACCTCGGAAGGATGGAAGACTGAGTCAACTTTGAGCTGGCTGCTGGTATTGAACTCCCAGCTTCATGGGCAGAGCTTTCAGACTGCATGTCTGCTGCCTTACCACTCTGCGCCACAAGAGGTCACTGCTATATGTAAGAATAGCACAGTGGGCCTGATGGAGAAAGGATGTGGAAATATTTAGTAGTGGGGAGTAATTCTGAACATTCAGGACTATGTTTAAATATTCTTTAGAAGGTAAGACATGACTGGATATGGCAGGGATTCCCAAGCAGGAGTCCATGGACCCCCAGGGATACACGGGAGCTCTGAAGGGGATCCACAGCCTTTCCCCTCCTGCCTGAATGGATTTGGCCACAAGCTAGGGAACTGGTTGCCTCTGCCCATAGGGCTTGATGGGTAGGTAGTGGGTATATCAAAGGGAAAGAAACATTTGTGGCATGGTATGGGAGATCTGAGCTAAATTCTTAGCTCCTGCCCTTCTTTCTGGCCTATATGAGGAAGAGCCACCATAGTAGTATAAAGGTGCGGGGAGGGAGTGAAAGGAAGGAGAAGGGTATGGATGGTGATGTCACTTAAGGTGACATGTAACTTCTGAAGGGTGTGGCAGGGAGGCATGGCCAGCTGACATCAAGCAGTCCTCGAAGCCTGAAAATATATTTCAGGGGATGTCCCATGATCAAAAAGTTGAAAAAGACTGGAGTATGTTGTCAGGATACTGTGACAGCAAAGTTGGGGGCCTTTACCTGTTTAATTTTAATTTTAACACGTTTGTTTTTTCCGAATAGTCATGGCAGGGTTAAGGAAAAATGCATTGCTCCCTTTTTTAACAATGAGGACTAGAAAATTTGTTTTTTATAAGATAAACAATGAAACTGAGACTGTAATTATACTTCTGTGTCTGATAGTAAATAAGAAGAGTTGGTT
The DNA here is from genome assembly GCF_049243985.1 of Paroedura picta. NCBI lineage: Eukaryota > Metazoa > Chordata > Lepidosauria > Squamata > Gekkonidae > Paroedura > Paroedura picta. The sequence continues at coordinate 79,844,020 of NC_135374.1, read as the reverse complement.
CTTATATGCCACTTTTCCCTACTCAAAGGAGGCTCAAAGCGGCTTACAATCGCCTTCCCATTCCTCTCCCCACAACAGACACACAGTGAGGTGGGTGAGGCTGAGAGAGCCCTGATATCACTGCCCAGTCAGAACAGTTTTATCAGTGCCGTGGCGAGCCCAAGGTCACCCAGCTGGTTGCATGTGGGGGAGCGCAGAATCGCACCTGGCATGCCAAATTAGAAGTCCGCACTCCTAACCACTACACCAAACTGGCTCCTACTGTGCTGTCAGATTGTTCACATCCCAATACCCATGTACAGTGTCAAATTACAGTAGCTCGCAATTTTACTTGCTGTTTGAAAGCTGCAACCAAAGGCAGATTGGATTTGTGATTTTCAAACATCATCCTTCCAATCTGCATGGCAAACTACTTCCGAAGCTGTTTCATAAGCAGCTTGTGATAAGTCAGAGAGGCCTGTTATTCAAAAGAGAAGAAGTTCAAAAATGAGGCCATGGGCACATTGAAAGTTGTTTTTTTTTTAAATCCTGGCCAGAATATTTTATATTTTTGCAGTTCATTACACATAGCATGAACATTTTCTGGAAATGTGATGGTAAGCCACCATCAATATATCTAATTTTCAACATGTGAATATTATATCCAGGGATGGGAGCCATGATCAATCAAAACAGCTCTTTCTACAAACCTGTGTAAATATTGGTAGCCCCTTAAAAAAAAAAACCCTGGAAAGCTGAGGGTCATTGTGGTATAGATTTAAAATCTCCACTCTGTTATGCAAGCTGCCTGAGTAACCTTGTGCTAGCCATTCTCTCAATCTAATCTACTCTACAGGGTTGTTAGGATAAAATAATGATGAATGGTATAAATGGCTTTGAATACCCATGGTGGACTATAATTAAAGCTGAAGACTAGGGGAACAAATAAAATGTTGGTTGGTGAGTAGGAAGGAAAGAAGGAAGCAGAACAAGGGGAGAGGATGTAGAGGAAACAAAGTGAAATCTGCAAGTGTTTATGGGTTCTTCACTTATGAAGCTTGCTATAATGAGCTTGCTATAATATGTATGAGCTTGCTATAATAATTCACCTCCCCTTCAAAAATTCCCCTCCCCTTCAAAAGAAAGAAAAAAGAAAGTCATGGAGCATTCTCCAAGGATGTGCTAGGTATGTCGGTTTGCTACTCATATTTCTTAGGGAACTAAACTGCATCTGTGCCATATCATAACACCCCAGAAGGCAGAGTTCAACACTATCTGAACACACTGTTGGCTCGGCTACTCTGGTTCCACTGCATGCAGGACAGCAAGGGGAGGGAAGGCCATGCTTGGTGGCACCACAGGCTGTAGACCAGGCCTGGCAGCCCTGATCAACAGCTCCAGTCCAGTCACTCCAGTCCAGACCTCTGTGTGACAATATGATGGACTGATGAGCTGAGCCCAGATAAAAGGCATCCCCCAGTGTAGGCCTCTGGGCTAGCATCATTGTCTTTCTGGGTGCAATGGGTTTCACTAGTCCTCAATACTGAATGCACAAACATTAAAATCCTATATTTTTGAATAATTCTATTTTATCTTATTATGGGACTATTCAACTGAGAATAGAATTATTTAGGCTTTACAATGCTACTTTGAAGTAATGACTCTTTAATATTTTACTGAATTCAAAGTGTGGTGTTTGTTCTCTTACTATATAAGTACCAGGGTAAAATTTGCTGGCAAAAGATTCTGTTCACTTTAGACTGATGTATCATTTATTTCTAAATTTGAATCTTCCCAATAACAAGTGTGAAGAAAGTATAAAGCTATTTTAAGTAAATAGATGTGTAAAGCAACCATTCAGTTAGACCATGGTAATTATTTAGAAAGTTTTGATAGCCAGCTTTCCATATTTTGACAATTTAATTCTGTTTACTTGCTAATGTTTAAAATTAGTGGGTTTTGAGCTTTCTGCTACCATCAGGGATAACATTTTTGATGTTTGTCTGGCTCAGAATTTCTACGAATTGCAGGGGTTTCTGCAGTACTGTTGTAGGGTATATGCCAGCTTTTTTCAACATTCTGGTTGGAGAGGAGCCCCTGCAATATTTTTCAGGCTTTGAGGAGTTCCGGAACTGGGCCAGAAGTGATATTAGCTGGCCACGCCTCCCTGCCACACCCAAGGAAGACTGGAGGGGAAAAGGAGCCAGAGGTAGACATCCAGGCTCCTCCCCCCTCCCAGGTGCAGTAATCATGTGAAAAGTCCAATCTGGGAGGTCAGGAGCGAGGGCAGACAAAGTTTACAGTAAGCAGGGTGGGAAGCATAGATAAGCTGAGCCGGGGTTGAAGGGCAGAGAGAGAGACACACACATAGAGACAGAGACCGAGACCGAGAGAGACCGAGACCAGACAAGATTTGGAGAGTAGGAGTGGAGTCCTTGGTGGCTGGTAGGGCTGGGTGGCAGCCTGGCTGAGACCAGGTTGCTCATCCTATGGGGCTTGGGTCTGGCCCCAATCCCCAACCTGATCTTCACTGGCCAGATCTCCAGGTGGTGCCTGGAAAGTGCTGGATCTGAATTGGCTGTGACCTCTGGAGCGCCCTCTGGAGGCTCAGCCAGAGGTGCAGCAGGTGTTGCCATGACATCCGGTTTCATCACTTAAATATTTACATATGTTTACACGGATTCCCATATCTGTGATCACATACTCAGTGGAGCTATAAGAATACTTTCATTTTCCAAATCACTGTGGCTATATGCAGGGTTGAAATACTATGAAGAATGTAACTGGAAGCTTTGCATTAACACCACTGAGTCTATGACACCTTAAACAATATTCCAAAGACTAGGGGGGGAAAGGTGAGTTTTCCTTATTTCTTTAGAGCTAGAGACTAGGGAAGAGGAATACATTTGTATGAAAAGTGGGAGAGCTTCCCAACTAGCCACATAACTTTATAAATGTTACATCTGTATCTTTCGCATCAGTTCATGTGAAGCATAAACCTGACCTCCGCAATGTCTGCAAGAAAGTGTGCCTTGGAACATATGCAGCTCTCTCCTCTGGTTGCATGCTTCAGCAGAAGATCAGTAGATCTCAGAAAGGCTGTCTGTTATTACCAATCTTCCAATTGAGGTAACCCAATGGTTTCCCACATGATAATTTGAAAACCACTGTTCTTATTAATATGGATTTATGTATATGCTATGACCAAGGCATGCCATTATCTTAAAATTATTGATTTCCTCCCCCCTGACATATTAGGACAGGGATCTCCAACCCTGTTGCACGGGTGACTACTTTTGGAACTTCGGGAAAGTGTTGTGAGCACCACCATGGAATCACTGCTACAGGATGGTGCCACTCACAAAATGTTGCATGTTGCCAGGCTTTGGAGTAGGTGGTGCCTACAGATTCAAAGGCAGTTTCTCTTGGATTCTTGTGAGGTACATCCTGGTCCGTGAAGGTGGAAGGAAGTTGAGATTATACAATAAAGATTTCTTTACTTTGAGGTAAGAGAGACCTTTTGTGGTTTCACTTAAAAACAAACAAACGGGCGAGTTTGTTCGCTTTGCAAAACATTTTCTAAGTCAGGAGACATAAGGAAATCACCGGCTGTAGCCAAACTGTATGTAGTGTCCAGGATGAGCTAAGCACACTGCAAGTCAGATAGTAAGATTCCTACTTTTTATTGTTATTTGTTTTGTTCCATTGAATTGAAATTGAATTTTATTCTCAAAACTCAAGAACCAAATGGGAGCCAAGAAAGATGTTGGCTGGCACACGTGAACATGGATGAGTCCATGGAAATTATTGACCCAATATGTAACAACTAGGGGGGGAAATCAATAATTTTAAGCTAATTGGTAATCTTTGGTTGTAGAATATACATAATGGGAACAGTGGTTTTCAAACTTTCATCTGGAAAATTATTGGGTTCCATAGTTATACATTAGGGCCACCTCAATTAGAAGATTAGTAATAGCAGGTAATGCTTCTAAGATCTACTGATCTTCTGATTGACCATTGGTCCATCCAGGTCAGTAGTGTTCACACAGACTGGCGGCAGCTCTTCATGGACTCAGGCAGAGGTTTTTCACATTGCTTGTTTCCTAGTCCTTTCAAATGGAGATGCTGGGGATTGAACCTAGAACTTTCTGCATGGTAAGCAGAGGCTCTTCCGCTGAGCCTAAGGCCCTCCCCCCATATTGTGGATTATATTAAAATAAAAATAAAAGTCCTCTTAAAGGTTTAATGAAATGCTGCAAAGTGTTATGTATTACGAGTTATCTCTGGACAAGTGATGGAACTGATCATAAAATTGTCTATGCATTGTGTAGGGGAGAAAAAGAAAAAAATCACAATTCTGGCTGGAGAAAGATCTTAAGAGTACATGTAGTTGGTCTAAATATTCCTATTGATGGACATTGTGGTTAGGAAGTAGTGCTGACACTTAAAATTTAGTCAAGTTTTCTAGTCTTAGAAAATGCCCTTAAAAGAAAGGTGCTGTTGTCTTTTAAAATGTGGTGACTGTTGATGTCCTATGTTGTTCAAGTGTATGATGTTAGTTACATAGAAATATTTATAAATATCTTTCCAAGCAACATACAGATTTACCCAAGGGCAATGCTAAAACCACAAGACAGACAACAGTACTGAATTTCTGCAAACACCCTATGATTGAGTCACATTTTCCTAATTTTGAAGATGGTGCAAAATTGTCATTTTGCACTCACTGAATTGCTGATACAATATCCCATCATGACCTCTGCTGTTCACAAGCAAAGGTTATCCCTGGTTCACTGCTATTATTTGATCCAATTAGTTTTTATTGACTGAGAAGGTCTTAATAGGTTTCATTTATGCACCTTGTGTTAATTGCAGTTTAGTCCTCTAAAATCCCCAGGAGGTTTCTAGAATAGCAAAGATATTATTAATGAGATGTTAAAGAAGTATAAACTTTGGGATGGTATTCTATCATTCATGCACATACAATTTAATGGAGGGGTAGTCAAACTGCATTTGCTGACAGGGGCTCATGGGAATTGTAGTCCATGGACATCTGGAGGGCCGCAGTTTGACTACCCCTGATTTAATGTGAGAGATTCGAATTTTCAGTTTTCTTTATTAAAGCTAGCATTGAACAAGCAGAAGCTGACATTGCTTTTTGCTTAAACTTATTTTCTGCTTGGCTGGTATAGCTTTTCTGAAAAATACTTATTCAGATGAAGAATTTATTAAACCGGCCAGATTTAGTGCGGAGCACATAGGGAAGATGGCATTCAGATGCTTAGTGCATTTCTCAGTTTTTAGTATAAGTGATAAAAACAGTGGTGGTGCTGAGAGAACAAAGGCATATCAGTACCCAAGCTATCTTATTCTTTTTTGTTTTGTGATTTGTTTTGGTGTATTGTTTTTATGGGGAAAGTGAAATAGAATCTGATAGGTCCTAAATCTATGAGATATCTGTTTGCTTTTAAGTCACATGACTTGCAGCACAATCCTAAACAGAGTTATGCCCTTCTAGGCCTCTTGGCTTTGGTGGATTTGTAAGGATACAAGTCTGTTTGAGACTACAGTGTTAAACAAATCATAACACCTGCATTCTTGGAGGCAGGGAGAAATATTCTTTTTGTAAAAGAATATATATTGGGATTGGAAGTGTATTTTTTTACATAACTTATCTTGTGAATGGTTATATTCTAGACACTTGGTGGCTTTTAGCTTGTTTTAAAAAATTGCAACTAGGTATAGGACTCTGAACATTCAACAAGATGTAGGTCTGTGGAAGTTACTATAATGGTGAAATCTCTGCTCTGCTGTTTGCGGGTCCTATGACATTGTCCCTTTTGTGCTTCTCTCCCTGAAATGATCTTGCACATGTAAAGGTGCTAGTGGCTGAGAAGACAAGTACTGCAATTATCTTAAAATTTTATATACATTGACTGTACTGTTTGCTTATTAAATTATTATGTGTAAACTGCCCTGAGACAGTTTACTGGGAAGGACGGTATATAAATCAGCACATAAAATGTACTGTACTTTTGTGGCTGGCCAGATTTTGCTATTATCAAGATCCATGTAGAGCAAGTCAGTTTACTATTAGGTATATTAAACTGCCTCACAAGTTTGTTATGATGGTAAGACAATGTTATTAATCTTTTAATAATGCATAGTTGATGCAAGTGTCTACATTCTTGTGCCAGTTGGATTCTAACACTATGATGGTTGTTAATTGTATACCAAATTAGTATACATTTTTCTAGACTTGAAACAGGCCAAATAAAGGGGTTTCTTCTTACACAGTAATACTAAAGATGGGAAGCTCCAATAAGAATTCTGGATTAGAAATGAGCAATATAAATGGAAGAGCCTTGTAACACTGGAAACCTTGTATTTTGTTTGCCCCTGCTATAGGATCCTTACCTGACTTTGTGTATGTGTTTTGAATTTTGCTTCCTAGTTATTGAGTGGAAAGAGTTTCCACATATCAGTAAAGCTTTCAGAAAAGTAAGTTTGTGAGGCTTTGGCATTGAGCTGAAGTATTGTTACATTTTGCATTCATACATTTGGCAGCAAATTCAAATAATCCTCTATGTCTACACACTCAGAATTGTTACTGCTTCCGGAACCATTCTGACAGAACCAGTGCAATCAAACAGTGCTCTCCTTTGGAAATGTATAGACTGAAAGTCTATAGCATAACTGCCTGGATAAGGATACTGCAATCCCCACCCTCTTTTGACTCCGCTGACATTTGTTTACGACAATCTGGTATTACTGGACTGGTATTACTGCTTGAGATCTAGGCAATGTGAAATTGCATAAATGTTTCGTAGAATGTTTTCTGAACTCTGTTTTAGTCACCAGAGAAAGATAAATGCTCGGGGGAAAACCCAGATTTTTCACATTTACTAGTTAAATTGCCATTCAGATACAATGAGTGGTAGCTATTAATTACACAGTTCTTGCACAAGATAATTCCCACACTCTAAGGTGCATTGCAAACTTTTCATTACAGCTAGCAGATGGCATGACAACACATCATTACAGCTAGCAGAGGCGATAGATACATGGTGACAGAGTTAATATTTTTTGGAAAATGATAGATTGAAGTTTCTCAAGTTGTTCTTTTGGGCCCAGGAATCAAATTTGGGATCCGTATAAGATTTGTGGTATTATTAGGATCTTTTAAGCTTTTAAAAGTGCTGGGATATACTGGGCTCCTTGAACGCAGAAACACTTTTTTAGTGCTATTTGAGGTAACTTTCTGTTTTAAGATATTTAATATCCCCTTCATGAAACCCTGGTTGAGAAAGCCTGCTCTAATGGAACATTTTAGACTGGTCTTAGTTCCTGGCAACAAAATAAGGTCATCATCATCAGCAGCATATATAAAGCAGATATTGGCCGAGTAGTCAAACATGATATGTGTATGATTATGTGTTGTAGGCCTGGAGCGAAATCATTTAGGTGTGGAGCAAATACACGTCTTTGATGGACTTCCCTTTGTATTTATATGGAATTTGCTACCTGTCCCTCATTATTTATTTTGTCATGGAGCAAATTTACAGAATAGTTAATTCATAATTAATTCATAATTAATGTCAGTAATCCTTTGCCATGTTTAGTTTAACATGAGAAAAATAGATTTTTAAAAGATGGTTCAGTGATAAGTTGCTTTTATAAGTATGCTTTAAAACCTTAGGTTTTTCTGCTTTTGAGTGACCAGAAAGTTGATTTGATGGCATGCTGGATACCCACAATGCACAAATAAAATATTCCCATTGTGTCTAATTAAAAAACATGCGAACAGGATTACATGGGTAGGAAAGCAAATACTGCACACCAAAAAGGTGATAGGAACTCTGAAACACCATTAAGAGTCGTTTTTATTTTGGGGACAGCTGGAGAGGAGCACACTTATCTTGAGAGCGAGTGCAGTTTAGTGGTTAAGAGCAGTGTACTCTAATCTGGAGAATTTGATTCCCCACTCTCCCACATGAAGCGAGCTGGGTGACCTTGGGTCGGTCACAGTTCTCTCAGAGCTCTCTCAGCCCCACCTACCTCACCTGGTGTCTGTTGTGGGGAAAGTAAGGAAAGGTGATTGTAAGCCACTTTGAGACTCTCTTGTGTAGTGAGAAGTGGGTATAAAAACTAGCAAGCTATTGTTTTATGTCTGCCACTTTGTATTTGGAACATTTGTAAGGATTTCTTTTCCCATAGGTAATTGTGAATTCACTCTTTGGTGTCCATTGTCTCTACATTTAGATGGCTTCCTTTAGGATCAACAATCCAGTTTGTTATCCTGACCAATGCTGCTGCTTGTTTGTATAGAAAAATACTTGGAAGTGCAAGACCACCATGGTTTTTTTCATCTTGTAATACCTTGAGTCTTACCCTTGGTCTTTTCCCATTCCATATATATTTGCCTATCTTTCTTTGCCAAGATTTAATAAATGTGTCTTTAATATGTATCAGTAATATTTGAAACAAAAAAATTCACCTTAGGTAATATATTAATTTTAACTGTTGATATCTGTCCTAACCAAGAGATTTTTATTTTTTTCTCATCTCTGTATGTCTTGTGTGTAGAATTCACACCTGACTATTTAATTCGTTTTTTAACGCAGTCATCTCAATGATTCTTTGCATTTGGTCTTTTTCCTTTGTCATGTTTAATGACATTATCTTAGTCTTGTTTTTGTTTATTTTGTATCCAGAGTATACTCCAAATCTGCAGATTTGATCCATTGCACATTTAATTGAATTATCAGGTTTAGTTACAGCCATTTTTTTGATTAAAGGTGACAGCACTATGAATTGCTGATAACATCTAATATGTATGCCCGTTTCTGCTAACTGCTGTACATAGGAGTGGTTTAAGGATTTGTGGGGCCAAATATAGTACAAGTTTGATGATGTCCCTTATCCATGGGGGTGAAGACACTGTGCAAAGCCCCTGGAAATGCCACATGTGCTACATGGATTGCACCTGGCAGCACGTGAACTACATTCTTACATTTAGTGCAGAACCCAGTGCCATGACTCCACTCATACACAATGGAGGAGCAGCATCCAGCATGCTTTGAGTCAGCTGCACTAGCCCAATTAATTCTGAATCCACTTTGAGGTATTGGTGCTAACATTCAAGGCCATATGTGGTCAGGACCCAGCGTACGTGAGGGACCACTTGACTGACTGTGTACCACAAAGGACATCAAATTATCCAGTTTGACGAAACTGGTGATGTTTGGCCCAAAAGAAGTACCTCTGACCTCAACTAGAGCCAGGGCCTTTTTGGTTCTGGCCTTGACCTGGTGGAATGATTTCCCGGAAGAGCTAAGGGCCCTGATGGAACTATAGATCAGTTCTGCAGGGCATGTAAGATGGAGCTCTTTCGTGAGTCATTTATTTGGTTGGAGCCAATGAACACAAAGACAACTTGGTTAAACATTGATTGGGCTCCCTCTACATCACCCTGTTACTATTGAGAAACCCCTGAAACATTCTTCAATCTTTGAGAACCCCCAGAAGTGAAGTGATCATGCAGAATATGGCTGGGAAGCATAGCTGGGTACATGCTCACCAGGGCCTCTCCACTTCCCACATCCTAATTAGCCATGTGGGGGAGGGGAAAGCAGGTTGACATGATCATATATGGCCATATCACCCATATGTTTAACAATTTTTTTAATATATATATATATATATATATATATATATATATATATATATATATATATATATATATATATATATATATATATATATATATATATATATATATATATATATATATATATATATATATATAAAAATTAATTCCTACCCTTTCGGGAAATCCTTCCAGGGCCTTCAAGAAACCCTGAGAAAGCCTGGTCTACATAGATACCCCCCTGAAATTAAATGCTCCAAATAAACCAGTGGGCCAAACAGTTGACAAGATTGTTTTCAGATTGTACAGTTTTAATATTCAATATTAAATTTTAATATTAAATTTTAATATTTAATAATAAAATTTGTATTTATTATCCATGTTATAAAAACCAAATGCTTCCCTAAGCCAGCACATTGGGAGGGGAGGGTATAAATTGAAAAATAAAAATAACATACACAAAAAATCTTATTGATCTCTAAGGTGCTACTGAACTTGAATCTAGGATTCCGCCGATATATGTATAAAAGGTAAAGGTATCCTCTGTGCAAGCACCAGGTCATGTCTGACCCTTGGGGTGACGCCCTCGAGCGTTTTCATGGCAGACTCAATACGGGGTGGTTTGCCAGTGCCTTCCCCAGTCATTACCGTTTACCCCCCAGCAAGCAAGCTGGGTACTCATTTTACCGACCTCGGAAGGATGGAAGGCTGAGTCAACCTTGAGCCAGCTGCTGGGATTGAACTCCCAGCCTCATGGGCAGACAGCTTCAGACAGCATTTCTGCTGCCTGACTACCCTGCACCACAAGAGGCTCTAATATATATGTATACCTTCCCCAATTTGGGTTGCTTCTTGTTTCTAGTATTCTTGGTCTTTTGTCCACAATCTTAACCGGGGCATTAATTATATCATAACTGCCTGGCTTCTTTGTATCATGTCACTCTAAATGTCACATACCTTTCTATCACATGCTTTACCACTCAGTGTGGTAACTCTACTAAAACATGAAACTCAATTTTGAGATGAATTTATTTGCTGGTATGGCAACTGAACGCACATTTGAGTCTTTTAGCAAGCCTATGTGCCACATGAATTTTTATAATATGCTAACTGAGAAAACTTGTTTCTTCAAACTTTAGACAGGTTTATGAGTCTTTTCCCATGGAGAGGGAGATTATGGGAAATGGATGAACTGCCTTATGCTTACTGATTGCTTTAAAAGATGAAATGTGTACAAGTAAAATCAGGCTAAAATAGAGGGTTCGTTGACTAAGTCATGCCCTATTTATTGATGCACTTGAATCAAGTGTACGTAATTTCTTTGGTTGTGTTGGTTTGAGACTGTCAGATTTGGTTTCTAGGGAGTCTTTGAAAGAGCAGAATAAAAAACTTTGGAATCAGTTAAGTAGTTTAGAGTCTGACAAAAGTTCGTTCTTCAATACTACTGATCTTCAATGTGCTACAATATTCTTTTTTGTGTATTGCTATAGAAGACTAACATAAATACAGTGACAAAACAAAATCAGAGTCCAGTAGCACCTTAAAGACCAACAAAGATTTTTTCAAGGTGTGAACTTTGAAGTGCAAGCACTCTTCAGTGCTTGCACTCGAAAGCTCACAGCTTGAATAAATCATTGTTGGTCTTAAAGGTGCCACAGGAATCTGATTTTGTTTTCTTGTACTGCTTCAGACCAACACGGCTGTCCGCTTGAATCTGTAAATACAGTGAAATTGGGACATTTTGTAATGCATTTTAGATTTAACATATTACTCTCAATGGGCCGGATCCAGACTAAGTTGGCAGTTTCTACCAATTGTCCCTTCCCATAGGAGCAGCATTTTTGTGGAGATCAGTGGGCTGCAGTGACAGTGGGGAGGCAGGAAAGTTTCATTCTCCCATTGAAACATTTTGTCTAGATCCAGCCTCATATGTGGTCACTGACCTGTCTCTCTCTGCCTCTGTCTGTCTGTCTGTCTGTCTCTCTTCACTGTGGAAAAGTGAAATGCGGATTTCATAGGAAAAAACTTGAGTTGGGGAAAGGCACAACAGTTGTTTTGCTAGTAACAAGGAAGGCTATTACTGTGGAGGACAAGATCATTTCCAGCAAGGATAAGGGATTCAGATTTTATATTATTCCCCTGCTGTTAAGATCTTTATCACATCTGTTTTGAAATTTTTGCCTTGAGAAGGAAAATGTGGTCTTTTAAAGTTTCCATTAGGCTATAAGGTATATATTGAGTGTTGAAACACAAGTTTGTTTCTTGGCTGAGCTTAGCAGAGCATAACATTCTCAGGAATTTATTCCTGCCAAAATCAAAAAAACATTATTTAGGACAAATGGAGAGTTTGGCTTCTGTAGCATCCTTCGCCTGATGTTACCTCATAGCTGTCCATCACCCAACCTTTCTCCCAAAATGAAATTTATGTGAATGAAAGCCAAGATCCTAATAAGACAAGTGATAACATGGCTTTAATTTGTAGTTAAGAGTACTGTGATTTGTGTATGTGGCCACATGTTCTTTTGGCAAGAAGTGAAAAGTTCTTCTCAGGCATATAATTATTAGATAATTGCTTAATAAAGATAACTTTTAAACAATTTATTGTACTTGGTGGATTATGCTTTTCAAAATTCCATTTTTAATAAAACACTTCGGAGATGCCAGGAGAGTTGAATGCTTCAGTTATCTAGTTTCTTTTGATTTAGAAGAACCCTATGGCGTGGCTCTACAATTATAAGACTAGTACCAAACTTTTGCAGTATAAACAGTGGATGATAACTACAAAGGTATAAAGAGCTTGTTTTGACAAGCACGAATGAAGGATGGTTTTCCTGCTTATTTATACCATCAAGGAACTTTCAGTGTTTTAAAGCAGTCTTTGAAACATTAACCCCCCCTCCCCAGTTTGTTCGCACAAAGGGAAGCAACCAAGAACATCTGCTTGTACAGAAGCATCCCTGTCTTATTTTTATTTCTAGGTTTATTTCCTGTATCAGGGAAAGGGATCTGGGAACACAGCTGCTCCCAGAGTTCAAGTGTTGTAGCATGTGCAGTTTTGACTGGGCTACAATTCGTATGCTATGCATATTGAAGAGCAAGACCCATCCATCAAACTTCTTTCCTGATAAAATGTATAAAATCACATTTTGCATGTTAGTGTTCCTTCCTGGAAATCTGTAGTAGAGCTTGTGGATCAGGATTTCTCTCAGTCTTTTTAGGGCCTGAAATAGTATGTAATTTGATTCTGGTTCTCTTGGAATACATCTTTTTTTTTTCCTTCCTGGAATCAGAGTACATATTAGTTATCTCCAGTTGCCACTGTACTGGCTTAGCTAGTATGACATCTTAGCTATTTGAGAATTAGCTTCCTATGTGATCCTTCCCACATATAAAAGCTATCTTACGCAGTTTGAGATCTTGAGTCCATCTAGCTTAGTACTGTCAGCCTGGAATATACTTTCTAGGCAGGCTTTTTCAACCTGTTGACCATGGAGTAACCTCTGAAATATTCTTCAGGCTTCAGGTAACTCCAGAAGTGATGCCAGCTGGCTACATCTCCCTGTCATGCACCTGGAAGTCACATGTTTACAGTGTACATGGCATCATCACTTCACTAATAAAATAAAATGCTTGGTAAACAAGAAAGTTTCATTTTTGTGGATGCAGTATCTTGCCTGAGCAAAACAAGGAAGTATCCACCACATCTCAGCTGTCATAAAAGCATCTCAGGAAGCACGCTTGCCCACTTTGGCCGGGACTCAACTGCCCATCGCGTCCCAAGCCAGAAATTTGGGAGTGACCTTAGATGCCTCACTAACTCTGGAGGCTCAGGACAAAAAAGTAGCGGGCCAGGCATTTTTCCATCTTTGCCAGGCTTGGCTACTAGCGCCCTACCTGTCTTCTGACCACCTAGCCACAGTGATCCATGCAACGGTCACCTCCAGAATAGATTTCTGTAACTCGCTCTACGCGGGCCTGCCCTTGCGCCTGATCCGGAAATTATAGCTGGTACAAAATGCTAGGGTTCTCACCAGGACATTATGCAGGACCCATATCCAGCCTGTGCTGAGGCAGCTGCATTGGCTACCGATTGCTGCCCAGATCAGATTCAAGGTTTTGGTTTTAATCTTTAAGGCCCTCCGTGGTCTGGGACCCGCCTTGCGCCCTATGCTCCCCACAGGGCTTTGTGCTCTGCAGGCACAAATTTGATGGTCATACCTGGTTCCTGGGAGGTGCGTCTGGCCTCGACCAGGGCCAGGGCCTTTTTGGTCCTTGCCCCCACTTGGTGGAACGAGCTCCCGGAATAGCTGCGGGCCCAGTGGGATTTACCAGCTTTTTGCAGGGCTGTAAAATGGAGCTGTCCTTCCTGGAACACAGTCCTTTCATGCTTGAATATCTTAATCCTTTTGCTCACAGCAGCCTTCCTCCAGTCAATTTCTACCTACGGGCTCTGAGAAGAAAGACTTTCTAAAGGGGGCGGGAGCTGAGAGGCGCCAATGTTGGAAGTTCAGTAGATTCAGCTCATCCCTCCCATTCCTTTTCCATTGTTTGTGAATTCAACAAGGCCATCACAGACCAGACAGCTGAACAGAAAGACACTCTGTCCTCCTGACAGTAACCCCCCCCCCACCGCACAACTTGAGTAACCCCTCTAGGGCTATGAAGTAATCCTGGGGTTACTGGTAGCCCTAGTTGAAAATTACTGTTCTAAGGATCCCAGGTAGAAACAAGACTTTTCCTAACATGCACTAATATGTAGTCACAGTATCTTGAGGTAGTATTTATGTTAAATATTAAGTATGCTTGGATATATTATCCCTGTTTGTCTTTAAAATGCAGGTGCAAAATGTTTTGTAGGAACAATCACACCCTAGTTTTAAGATGTAACTTCAGCAGTTGTGCTCTGAATCGGCATGATAGCCTTTCCTTTGAGCACATGAAGTTGCCTTGAACACATTAATCAGACCCTTCTTCCATCAAAATCAGCATTGTCTACTCAGACTGGCAGCCGTTCTCCAGGGTCTCATGTAGAGGCCATTCACATCACCTGCTTCCTGGTCCTTTAAACTCCTTTTCCACCTGTCATGCCCCATTCTTCTATTAGAATATGCGTTTCCCAGACTCTGCATTTGTTTTTATTTATTCATTAGCTTTATTTGATGCCATTTTCAAAAGGTCAGCACAAAAGAATTTTAAGATCACCAGCAGTAAAATAATAAACTGCAAAGCCCATTTAAACAAAAATCTTAATTATTTGGAAGCAACTGTAATGATAGTGCTTCATAGACTTTACCCCCAACTTCTGAACCTTGTTTTCTATATTTGCAACAAAGTATAACTAAGCTTATCCTTTGTGGCCTCCGATGCACAAACTGGGATTCATAGTGCCTGCATACATCTCATATAGAGTTTTGGCTCTCCAACATCAAGATACCATCCCTACAAGATGCCCTGTAAAAGGATTTAATTTCAGAGGACTGTTGGTGGAGAGAAAGCAGGTTTGGCAGGCTGGGCTATTTTATTCATTTTTAACAGTTGTATTTAAAAAAAAACATTGTTGTTTTGTGTGTGTGAAGCTTGGAATTGCTTTGACAACTGTCTTAAGACTAAGGCAGTCCTTTCCAAATTTTTGGGGCTGCTGCTCCCTTGGATTCCATAAACTCATCTCCAATGCTCCCTACCCTATTGTTGCCTAAAATAAACTTGTCTCCTGAATTTTTGATTCTAGGATATTTGCTGAGAGAGGGGAGTAATGTGTGAGATGTTTCCATCTACCTATGTATACAAGAGGAAGATCCTAGAAATAAATCTCGGACAGACACAGACTTTGAAATTAACTCAAAAAGATTTTTATTGAAAAACAAAAGTCCCAAACCACAATCACACTATTTAAAGTGAACAAGCATCCAATAAGAAAGTTGAGATGATGTGAAAGAAGATTAAATCTGGGGTCAGAAAAATGTTTAATATCTTTAGCATGACCAAAGCTGTTAAAAGGCAAGGATCTAGTAGCAACTCCAAGTTTATGAATCTGCTTATGAATCAGGCAGACAGGAATTTATGTTCAAACTACTAACTTAGGGCCTTAGAATTGGGGTACTCAAATACAAAACCCACCAAATAATTATCATCTTTGGTACCACTATGAGGCCTCCTAAACCTGCATTTTAGGACCTCAGCGTATCTTCCTCCAGCTTGGGTTTTAGGGGGAGTGTACCTCCTCAGGCATTGAGTAGTTTTATCGTTGGCAATACTATCTTACCCTTGTCTGGACGAAGTTTTAATTTATTAGGCTTTGTACATTTAATGCATTTTTCTAGGATTTTTATAGAACTGGCAGATTCTGTTATAAGGGAGAAATGGATCTTGGTTTTATCTCCAGACAATATCTCCCAGCTGTTTCATACATTATCTTAAATGGCATGTGAGTTAAGATGCTGTCTGGTAAGGTATCCTCAGTCTCATCTGTGCAATATTGCTACCAGCGTTCACTAGCAATGTTACATAAGCCCAGTGCAGATGCCACAGTGGGCAGGAGCACTGTGGCCCTGCCCCCTGCCTCTATGGGCTTGCAGGTTATCTGCAGGATGTGACCACGTGGAGGAGGCGGCTGTGAGAATGCCTTCTTCCCATGATCATCAACACTGCATTCCTCATCACAGAGTAACAGCATTAGCTTGGCCACTTTATTCATGTAGTTGCACACTGTAAGTGACAAGGTAATTGTGTAGTAATGAGGTGGCACAATAAAATCAGATGCAATGAGGTGGGTCCACCATAATGTGCCAGCTGTTTCCCCTCACATGTTCAGTTAATGTACAAGGTTGTCATCTGAGCCATACTGAAGTTATTTGTTCATCTATTCCTCCAATTAAAATGGCCTGGACTGGATTCTTATATTGATGTTTTTCTAAGTTAATTGCTTGATAATGACTCGTTTTTCTACCCCTTTGTACTTGTGGCAATTGAGAAGGTGCCTCAACCTTAGATATGCAAAAAGCAATAACTTTTGTATTGTCAAGACAAAGACTTCTAGAGAGGGCAGCAATTTATCTCCAGTGACAGTCCCCACATGATGTTGTCACAGTTGCAATTCTACTTATGAATTGGGTAACGTGCCATGTCTGCCTGAGATGGATTAGCACTTAGTGGAATCAGTAATATCTTTGAGATATGATGGTTACTACTTGATCTGCCTGGCAACATTTATCAGTCACTATAGAATGAATGCAAAAGAAGAATCAAAAGGCTGCCCCATGAAGTATGAAAAATGAAGTCAATTTGTATGACAGCTCTTAAAATCCACTGCTTGGCAGCTGATAACCCAAATCTATCCAGAAAGAAGAAATAGGCTTCCATAGTTCCATCCATAATAAGTTGACTTAGAGCAGACTTTCTCAACCAGGGTTTTGTGAAACCTTGGAGTTTCCTGACAGCCTTGGATGGGTTTCCCAAATGGGTGGGAGTTAATTAAATTGTATATATTTAAAAACATTGTTAAAAATTTATTGGTTTATATGACCATATATGGTCATGATGATCCCCCCAATGGCCAATGATAGGCCTGGAGGGAATGGGAAGGGGGGCACCCAGGGGGATATATAAACAGCTATGCTTCCCAATCATATTCTGCATGATCATGCCAATTCTGGGGATTCGTGAAGCTTGAATAATGTTTTTGGGATTTCTCAATAGTAAAATAATTGAGAAAGGTTGATGATTCTCTGTGGTGGAGAGGCTGCAATAGTGCAGCTATGGATGATTCTGTTTGCCTTGCAGGGGGATATTGACCGCCTAATGAGGACACTGACAACCATAATTTGGCATAAAATATTTGGCCACAGCCTTTATTCAACATTGAGCGTGGCAAGCATGGGAAGAGAATCATGCCATCTAGTGGTTACCCTACCACAAGGAAGCCCACCACAGCCTGCCCCTCAACGGCTTGCCTTGGCTATCCAGCTCCAAAACCCGGACATAATGGCAGGCTGAAACAGGGGGGAGGCACCATGGAGTGACCCCTCTGGGCACCAGCCTCTGTTGGGTTCTCCTGCCCCCTGGAAATGCTAGCCTTCAATCAGGCTCTGCATCCACACAACCCCTTAAGGAGACCCCCAAATCTAGGAGAGGACAGTGCGCAAGCTTGGCCTCCCCAGAATTGATCCTTTCCATGTTCCACTTCCGCAGGCTGTGACAATTAATCAATAATATAACCCAACATGTAACAAAAAGTCAAACAATTCATAAACAGGGAGGGAGGGTGGGTTTTGCGATTTCGGGCACCCTGAAGGGGGAAAGAGGCCAAGCAATGTCAGGCCATCTGTTTAACTGATGCCCAGTTCAGCCACACCCCCTGTTGCCATGCCAACACACACACTGCTCAGAGGATGCCAGGGCTGGGCAATCTCTCCAACCAGCCAGGTCCCTTTCGGCGTTCCTCCCCCGCAGCAGCAATGACCCCCTTAGATAAGTCTTGGGGGCTTTTTCTCACTGCAGGCCTAGAATTCTTAAAGTAACCAGTGAGGTGCTTCCTTGAGGCTAAAAGCATTCCAGAAAGTTAGAAAGTTCTATGCCACACCAGCTTAGGCTCAGATTTCACATGTAGATATGCAATCTGTTTAATTTTGTTTCCTTTGATGCTTGGAATTTAGGTACAAAGAAGGTTAAATGTCAACTATTACAACATTGAGGTTTATCGAATACTTATACCATCCCACATCCTTGTTTGCAAGTTGCTCAGTGTAATAGATATTATTATATATTCTTGGACTCAAAGTATTTTCCTACTCCAAAACATACTTGGGGATTTATAATCATTGAGCTTATAAGAATAGTTTTGCCAGAGTTTAGCAGGCTGCTTCTGTTGCATGTCAGATCAATTAATAATATGGCTGCAAACTACCTTCCTTGGGCATGTGAGCAATGTTGTAGAGGGGGAAGGGCTCCAGGTGGGCGGGCTCTCTTTTTGCGAGGCTTCGCTGAGTGGGAAACAGGCTGGACAGGCCCTGAGTAATCACAGGTGGTTGGGGGTGTGGCCTGGGCAACACAGCAGGGTTAAAAGGAGGAGCAGGACTGTATCCTGCCTACCTTTGCAGCTTGCTGCAATGGGAGTAAGCTGTTTCCTCTCTCCCTCCCTATGTCTGTTGTTAGTTTCAACTTTATTTTCTGTATTCAAGTTTGTTTTTTTGTCACAGTTGGCGGGTTTTTGGTTTGGGGTCAAATCCTTTGGGGCTGAGCCTGAGCTTTCGGGCTGGGCTCTGCCTAGTTTTGGGAAGCTCCTTATGAGGCTGAGTACGCGCATGGACAATGGTGTCTTTCTGAATGGGGAGATGGCTGTCGCACAAGGCGAGGTGGCTAAGGAGGACCACAATAGAGGCTGACAACCGTGGGCTTCTCCTAAGCTTCACCTTTTCGGCGGACCAACAGGCCTGTTGCATAGGGAGCGCTTGACAGGTTTTTCGCTCGGATTCTGCAGGTGGGCCTGCTGGTAAAGTTTTCCCTCCCAGGAAAAAGTGGTTGGTTGACTGGAGGATGGGAAGGAAATGGTCTGTTGGATCCACCCCCATATTCTTTGTTTGACTTCACTCATTTGAATAACAGTGAAAGCTGTGGCCTTTATTTTGGAAACCAACTATTAATTGTGTATTCTTTTGCACTTCCCTCCCCTTACCTAGCAATTGTGAGCACACACTTACTAATACATATTCCAGGGCACTCCTGTTTCTACCCTTATGTTATTGTAATGTATAGTCTTCCAATCTAGGCCAACAAATTTTGGGGGAAGCATTTGACATTAATTAGGGCTATCTTTTCATTCTTGAAAGTTTACATATTCGAGGGCATGATTTAATGATAGTAAATACTAAAGGAATGTATGGTCTGGCGTATAGTACTAATGCTATGTGAATATACAGTCTGGCGTTCACTATAATGAGAGACACAAAGTTTGGCTGACTTAACTGGATAAACTTCTATTCCTGAAAGTTCAGTATACTTCATGGAAAAATTCTTATTGGGGATGAACACCACAAATCTAGAAGAGGAATTTTAAAATCTTTATGAGGTCAAGGAAACCATGAGATTTTCCAGAGTACACTCTGGAACTTTAGGGCTGTCCTTTGACCACATGCCCTAATTTCCAGTTAAATTTTAGGCTCCTGCAACTCTTGTAACCAACTGTTATTCTTTATGATGATCATGGAGATAGAGTATACATGGAAAGCTGATAATCCTAACATCATTCTCCCAGCAGACCTTGCCATATTACATCAAAATGTTTACTATCAAGTTCACAAATTCCCTTATGGCCTACCAGAATCCCCCATAACTACAGCTTGCTGTCATCATGCTCATCTTTTGTCTCTGGATTGTAACTAGAAAGGTCAGACAGTATCCATCAGCTTTTGACCCTGAAGCCAGTACTTGTTAACATGTCTTCTCATTTACCTTTGGGAGTTTTCAGTGCCATTATACATATACTAGATCTAAAGCCCATTTCACTCAGGAATGAAATGGGCGCTAGATTGCGTGGAAGCGGGGCCACCCCCCACCCGAGGCTCTCTCGAGCCTTCTCCCGGCCGGCGGAGCGGAGTGGCCGGGAGAAGGCGGCCAGGCCCACACGCCCCCCGAGACTCTCTCGAGCATTCTCCTGGCCCACCCGGCCCCCAAGGCTCTCTCGAGCCTTCTCCCGGCCGGTGGAGCGGCCTTGCCACGTCTACGACGCGGCAAGGCCACTCTGCCGGCCGGGAGAAGGCGGCACGGCCCACCGCTCACCCGTGGCTGTCTGTGCGGGTGAAGCAGGCAATCGCGTGGCTCCCCATTGCCTGCTTGGGGTGGGATGGCCCCTCCGAGTTTTTATCCCGGACAGGGACCGCCCTAACTCCTCCCACAGTGCCCTTACTGCTTTATTCAGTCCGTGGCGCGGAGCGCCACGGGGCTGTTTAAAGATTGATGGTTACTCTATACTGTATATTTTATATTGTCCTGTACACAATCATGCAGTTCTGAAAACTCTATAACAATTTCTGTCTTTTTCTCTTCTCCTCCTGAAGATCCCTATTTTGACCCTTGTGCTATTAAGTGTCATTCCAAGGGATTCAGTAGGCTGGAAGTGAGAGTGGAAAAGTCCCTTCTCCACAAAGTTTGCAGACAGTTAGGTACACAGTGTTTTATTTTACCTATACCAATAAAATACTTATTAGTATTCCAATTTCAAGTGTAAATGTTGTATTGAAGTTATTCTGTAGAATTTTGTCATGCGGGTGACAAAAGCTTGAAACCATATTTTGCATGTAAAATGAATACATGCTTCTAATTTGAAGATTCTTATCGCTATGCAGTACAATGACTTGCAAAAATATTCACCCCTCAGTGTTTGTCTTGTTTTGCTGCATTTCAACATGGAACTAAGTTGGGTTTGATTAGCACCATTTGATTCTCCCAACATGCCCACCACTTTGAAGGTACAAAATCATTTTTATTGTAACGCAAACAGTACCCAAGACAAGAAAAACAGAAATCACAAATGTGCATAAGTATTCATTCCCCCTTACTATCACACCCCTAAATAAGATCTGGTCCAACCACAACTTCAAAAGTCACAAAATGAGTTAATTAGGGTCCAAGTGCAATCTAAGTGACACATGATCCACCACAAGTTATCTGTATTTGTTCTGAAAGGCCCTGACTCTGCATCACCACTAAACTAGCAACCTGAAGTCCAAAAAATACTCCAAACAGGTCAGAGACAAGTTGGCGCTGCAAAGATCTGCAGCAGAGATGGGAGTATCTGTCCATAGGACCACATTAAGCCATATACTCCGCATAATGGAGAAAACGCCATAGCTTAAAGAAAAGAATAAGAATACATATTTGGAGTTGGGCTCTCCAAACACATGAAAGAAGGTTCTGTGGTCAGATGAGACAAACATTGAACTTACTGGCCAGCATGGGAAATGCCATGCATGGTGCAAACACTTACTATCATCCCAAGAACACTATTTCCACAATGAAGCATGGTGGTGGCAACATTTTTCATCAGCAGGGCTAGGACAACTGATCAGGATTGTAGGAAAGATGGATGACATTAAGTATAAGGGAGGTCTTGAGGAAAACCTGTTTCAGTCTGCCAGAGATTTGAGACTGGGACAAAGTTTCACATTCAGCAGGACAATGCCCCTAAACATAAGGCTAAAGCTATATTGAGATGGTTTAAAGGGAAGAATGTTAATGTCCTGAAGTAGCCTGGTCAAAGCCCAGACCTCAATCCAATTGAAAATCTGTGGCATGAAGATTGCTGTACATCAACACTACCCATCTAACTTGAAGGAGTTGAAGCAATTTTATTTTGAGGAATGGGTAAAAATTCCAGTAGCTAGATGCGCTAAGCTGATAGAGGCTTAGTGATAGTGGTAAAAATATAAATGAAGAGGCTCCCACACAATCTCTCTTTTGGAGCTTTGGGACTTATAGCCCCCATCACATGAGTGTATTTAAATATTAGACCATTGAAGAAGACTCCAAGACGGATTGAACACAGTGTGGGTTTTTTTTTTTGTTATTTATCCAAGTGTCAGTATTTTGGGGAGTTTTGCAATAGTGTGTGACTAATGTTGATGTTTTAATATTTTATGTGTACATGAATTATAATAAATATTTGCATTTTAATATATAATATATTCTTCTGCTGCTCAACCTTTTAGGTTCCTAGCTTATATAACAGGTTGAGTTATTTTGTTCCCTCTTTTGTTGTTCATATCTTTCTGAAGCAAATACCTAAGCCAGGGTAGGGACTTTGTGGGAAAGAACCATGCTGTCAGCTTTGGCCACATGAAACGTTACCAGGTGTGCCAGAACCACCACAAGAAAGGCACCTTCATTAATAATTAATTGTTTAATTAGTTGGTGACTCATTGTTAAATTAATTGGTGACATAGGCACACCTGCACTGAATAGAGCAAAACAGGACATGTATTCTTTTCAAAATGGCACCTCGAAGGGGGAAGACAGATATCATAGACAGAAAAGAAGACCCTCCCTCCATGTGTTAATGACACCCTATTTGTGGAATTCATGTGGCAGCGATATTCCATTGTGAACTTCTTATACTTTTATTTGTTGCAGTAGCAGTATCACTTTCTTCAGAATCACCCTAATGTCTTGCAAAAAAAGAAGTTGAATTGCTTGTAAAATTAGACTATGCGTTGTTTGCCAGAGGCAAACTAACCTAGTTTCAACCACTATTGGCAGCCAGATGTAATCTAGTATGCTGTTGTGGACTGTGTATTGTTAGGCCTTAATGCCTCTCCACAGTAAGGCTGCATTTGTATACCCTCAATGCCTTTGTCAGGCAGGCAATTCCGATCTGATCTGAAGTAGAAAAATAATTTGCTGTGTCACAATGTCGCATTATTACTAAGAATAACAGCAATTTTGAACATAATAACAACAAAGTCACAACTGATTGGTAGTATGAAAAGCAGCAAACTAATTCAAAAAGACAGGCTTTTTCGGGAATCTTAAAGGAGACAGTTTAGGTTCCCTGAAGCTTTATTACACCCAAAATGTTTTCTATAGAATGTTAAATTGCTTATAGCTACTATTTTCCTTTGTTTGCAAAGACTGATATATGGTATGCATTATATTCTGTATTTGTAGTTATTAGTTTCTGAAGTCATGTGCTGTTTGCATAGGTAGAATTTGTGTCAAGGTTGCATTGCATGCAGCAGGGGAAGAGAAGAGTAACACATCCTCCTTTACCTTGAATGTGTTTGGATGCTGTGACACAGTTTACTAATTTAACAGGATTAACTTTTGCTTATATATTCCTGCTGTTATGATGGCCAGTTCTTAGTCTGACGAAGAGTGCTTGCACTCAGAAGCTCACACCTTGAATAAATCTTTGTTGGTCTTAAAAGTGCTATTGGACTCTGATTTTACCTTAAATGGATGCTCTTTTATAGGGTCGTGCACATACCGTATATACTCGTATATAAGCCGAGTTTTTCAGCACAGTATTCACATTGAAAAAGTCCGGGTATATACAGTAATTGAACTAACAGCCTGCTCTCAGCCAGCCAGTCGTTACATTGCTTCTGCAAACCTCCTACAAGCTGAAGCTTGCTAGCTTTGGCTGCTTGTAGGACAGCAATGGTTTGACTGAGGGACTCTGATCTTTTTTTTCCTTTTGCCTTTACTTCTTCCAAAGTATTCCTTTGGTTTCTGTGGGTGGGGTGGGGTGAGGGTGGTTTTGGGGCTGCTTTGGGATTTACTGTTTCTCCTAATGTTTCTTTTTTCTGAGGGGCAGCATTGTTTGCCTTTTCTTCTTGGGGTTGTGTTTTTTTAAGTTGATTTTTGCAGTTCTTTCAGTGTTGAGTTTTACAGTTCTTTATTTCAGTGTTTCGTTCTGGGGGGGGAGTACTGTAGCTGTACGTAGAGTAGCCCATTCTCCCAGTTTGGTAGCTGTTGTACTTGTTGTAGGAGGTTGCCAACTTTGGGTACTGTTGTTCTGCTCTGGTTTGCTGACCCTCTTTTGCACTGACAGAGCTAGTTTACTGTTTTTCTTTGAAATAAATATTCAAAAACATTTAACCTACTGGTGCCTCAATTAATGTAAATTTACCAGTAACTGCTGCATTTCCCACCCTTGACTTATATGCGAGTCAATAAGTTTGCCCAGATTTTATGGTAAAATTAGGTGCCTCGGCTTATATCTGGATCGGCTTATATGTGAGTATATATGGTACTCTAGATAAGATAAAGAGACAGTTTCTCACTAACCTTGAGAAATTAAGCAGAAATGAGAAGCAGCAGTAGAAAGTGCCGAATTGGTTCTCTGCCCAAGCTATAGCTTGGTATGGCCAGTGTGGAAGGAAGCAGTGGGTGTGACTGAGCAGGGACAGTTCAGACCCAACTTGCTGGTAGCATAGGAAGCTGAATGTAGAATATGACTGGTGCAGAGAAACACCACCACCTAGAAGTTCTCTGCCTGGGAGTTCCTTCCAATATTGTATTCATTGTGCTATGCCGCGTCCATTTTTAGGAGCCTGACTGCCCACATAGCTGGCAAAAAGAGTGGGGCCATGGAGCTCTCAACTTTGCTAATGACACTGACAGAAACAGGCCAGTGGCTACTAATGTGCGTCCTTCTCACAGGTTACACCTAAGGGGGACAGACTGCTAACAGCCAAATAGACTCCTCCGCCAAAGTTTATTATAAATTATCAGGATATTTTGAGCAGAGCCTTGGATGAGCACAAACCATGATGGATTAAGCTTTCATCTAGGGACTCCATCTTGTCCATGAGGCACAGGACAATGGAGAGAAGATCCAGCTTAGAGATCAAAGATAATGATGAATTCTAGCCTACTGCAACTTCAAGTAAAGTTTGCCTGTCCTAAAAAGAAAACAGGACTGCATGTTTGCACCTTGTCTTTATTTCTTAAGTTTGATAACTTGAACAGAATACATGTATTCCTTTATTAAACTTGCTTATATTTTGACCTTTCTGTGCCTGATCTTGCCATGCCTATTTGTTCTAGCTGTTGAAAGTATGTCAATAGGTGGGGGGAGCAGAGAAACTCACGATACCTGGAGCACAGTAGCTCAAGATTATGAAACTGTGATAGAGCTCACTTGCATGTACTTGTAGAAGCATAGTGGGAGGAGCAATAATTAGGCAGGGCCTCTGAATAGCAAAACAACTACAGAGTGTTAGATGCATATCTGACAGGAGATACTTTTAGGAGTCATTGGTGGCAGTTACCCAGTTGGTTATTGGCACCCTTGGAAAGTGAGGGGAAGGAATACATTGCTAAGTGGAAGCTTCAGGGTTGTTCTGAACTCTCAGAGTTCTAGTCAGAAGGAACGGAAGGGCTTGCAAATCCATTCCGTCATTTGTCATTACTTGTAATGCGAGGCTGGATCTAAACTAAATCCCCAAGTCATTGTTAAAGCTTCAGGGGATTGGCTTACTCCCAGCCACTAGAGACAAAGGAAATGATAATAGGCTTTCATTGCTTGGGGTAACCAGATACCTTAAACCAGTGGTCCTCAACCCCCAGTCCGGAGACTGGTACCGGCCCATGGATCAGTCGGTACCGGGCCGCAGCTCCTCCTTGTCCTCCCCGGCTGCTGCCTTGGGGGCTGCCCTGCCACTCTGCCGCCAGCTCACCTTTGGTGCTCTCCGGCGGCCACCATGGCTGGGGCTCCCCCTTGGCGTGGCACTGCGCAGGTATTGTTGATAGCGCTCCCCAGCGGGCGGCGAGAAGTCAGGGGCGCGGGCGGGAAAACAAGTGGAGCAGAGGCTCAGGCGGCAGTGGTAAACTACCCCCTCCCCAGGCCTCAGTAAAATTGTCAAGTATTGACCGGTCCCTGGTGATAAAAAGGTTGGTGACCACTGCCTTAAACCACACCAGAGGAAGCTTAACTCACCTAGCAAGGACTCCAACTGGAATTGGAAGTAGGATGTAATCTAGTGAATAAATATGGCCTGTGTAAAACTGAACCTCTTCAGATGCATAGTGGAATTAGGGTATGCAATAGTTGAAATGTGGACAGCTGTATGAAACCTCTTGATTGGAGAGGCTTCAAGATTTTGGTTGCTGTCATTTTGGTAGTACAACCAAATGTATCCAGTAGCAACTTAAAAGTCCAAGAAAATTTTCCAGAGTATAAACTTCCATGAGTCAAAGCTCACTTCATGAAGAATTAGGTTATAGTGCCAGTGTTGCTGATCTTTTCTGATGATCTTTATAGCAGGCAGCTTTCCTTGGGAAATTACTGATCTTAGATCTTGGAAGTTGTAATGACAGGATGTGTAGTAAAATCCCTAGCCAGAACTGGGAAAAACCCCTTGGCCTTAAAATGCCTGAAGGTTTAGGCTGTTTCTTCTGATATTTTTCATGGATGCTCTGCAGCTCACAGCTGTCCAAATTCTTTTGTGGCTTACCTGAATTTAACCACAAATCACAGGAGCTTGATGTAGTGTGAAACTAGAGGAAAAGAATATATGCATTTGATCCTAAGAGGGATTGTCTGGATGCAAGGCTCTTATCTTAGATGTGAGATTCTTTAGGAAATATCTCTGCAATACCATTTCTGAAAGATGAAAATACAAGGACAGTAATAAAAGATCCTCGGTGTGTCAGACCAAATGTTCATCTAGTCCAGTATTTTGTTTCCTAATGGGGAAACCTACAAACAGGGCATGAACACAGTATATGAATCAAGTTTTTAAAATGTGTTGGTTTAATTGAATGCAACTAATATTTAAATTAAAGTTGCCTTCCAGAAAATGTATTGTATACCCTTTTAAATTCTCTTTAATTAGGTCTGGCTTACAATTATGCTTTTGGATACTGAAGTATAATTGACACTTCTAAAAACAGATCTGTTAAATAGATTGGAAACAGGGAAAGATCAAGTTATTTTGATGGCTCAAACAAGATATACCCAATGCTTAATCAATTTATGTTATTCTTGTGGTCACCTCTAAGCCAAGCCCCTCCAGTGTTACTGTAGCGATTTGGCTTGGATCCAACCAGTGGGGGAGGGGGTCTGGGTTCAGGAAGGGATGTCTCTAATGGCAGAAAGAGGGAAGGCCATGTGGCATGGCATTGAGGAGCTCCAAGGAGACACCTTAGTGGTTTTATGGAGAACCAACTCTGATTTAGAAGCATTGTCTCTATCAGAGCAGAAATCTAACTTATTTATGTCTGATTCTGTGAAAGTTTTGAGATATCATTTTATAAGGAAAAGTTCTTATTGTTACAGGGAAGGATTCTAAACATTTTTTCCAATCACTGTTAAAGTAGTGCACCTGGACCAAAATAGCATCTAGAAACGGTGCCCTTTACTTTGAGCCCTGGATCAACCTGCAATAAAAACTGGTTGTGTTGTTTAATCAGCTGGAAAATGGACATTCCCGAAATGTTTAAAAAATAATTCTTACAACGATGTGTTGTAGTGTATTTCATTTAGGCTGGTTGTGGCAAAAATGCAAATATGTATGTTTTCATTCTTTTAGTTGCGGTAATTTTGTTTCATTCTAAATATACTATTTTGTATTCATCATAGATACACTGGTATCAAAAACTTTTATTCCAGTTTAAATAATAACTTTGTTTTCTGTTGGGGGGGGGGACAGTGGTTACCTTATTCGGTCAGAAAAAAGCAGCTGGTCATAGTGATGATTTAACAGGACTACTGAATTGGTCTCCATTCCAAAATAAAATTGAATCCATGTAAACACATGGTAGAGCCTGTGTAAAGCCTTTTGTTCTGATTACATGGAAAAACCAGGGTAATGAAAGGCCAGAATATAAAACTTAGATGTTCCTATGTCCAGTCACTTGTCACCAACATTAATTTTGTTTCTATATTTTAAATTATACCATGTTGTAGTTATATTGTGAGAGATCATTCTCTCGCCCTGATGTAATGTATAGATTTATATAATCCAGAATTTACTTTCAGGTTTTACTAAATCATTATGTATTTTCCAAAATGAACAGTACTGTTAAATGGTATAAGAATGAAAAGAGCTGCTGAAGCCCCGTATTGGCAGCTACTGTGAAGTTAATGCATAAATGAATGTACAGCCACATCTTTGGATAGGAATTACAGCTTCCAGGTGAGATCTGAGGATCCCCTGAAATTATAGCACATCTCTAGACTACATAAGTCAGTTCCCTTGAAAAAAATTGATGATTTGGATAGTGGACTCTGGGCCCCACTGAAGTCCTGTCAACCCCAAGCACCATTCCCAAATTACCAGAAGCTTGCCCATCTGGGTCTGGCACTCTGTTCCCTGCTGGAGGCCATGGAAAACCTGGCAATCCTTATTTGTTTGTTTGTTTATTTCTATACCACCCATTTCTTTGCAGCTCTGGGCGGTTTACACTGAACATTATATAACTTACATGGAATGTTATACAGACTGTAACATCAAAACAACTTTCAATAAAGCATCAAAAGATTACAAAACCACATTTATAATATAAATAACAATTAACAGTAATGTTGGGAGGTTAATTCTTTCGGTCATGGGGGGGTGACTGGGGGACCAGCAGGTGTTCTGAGTCGGTCAGCCTCAAGCGAATGCCTGGTAGAAGAGCTCCCAAGCCCTGCGAAACTGTGGAAGTTCAGGTAGGGCTCTGATCTTCTCAGGGAGCTCCACCAGGTGGGGGCCAGGACCAAGAAGGCCCTTGTTGAGGTCCGATGCGCTTCTCTGAGGTCAGGGATCCGCAGCCAGTTTGAGGTGGTGAAGTGTAAGACTCTTTTGAGGGTATAGGCAGGGAGGTGGTCTCTCAAATACACTGGTCCCAAACTGTGTATGGCCTTAAAGGTGATTACCAGAACCTTAAGCTTAATCTGGAATTCAACTGGGAGCCAGCCAAGTTATTGTAGTACCAGCCGGATGTGGGATCTCCACCGCCCAGGGTGGGCAGCTGTGCTTCCTCCCATGATCCCTTCCTAACCAAGGACCTTCATCATTTGTAGGGTTGCACTTCAGGCAACTCTGCTTGATTCTTGTCACTGCTTCCAAACATCTGGCTAAGGGTTCTGGGGGGGGGGGAGTCAGGGCAGTCATCCATCAGGAGGAAGAGCTGGGTGTCATTCGCATATTGGTGGCAGCCCAGCCCAAACTTCCGCACCAGTTGAGCCAGAGGGCGCATAAAGATGTTAAATAAGATAGGAGAGAGGACTGTTCCTTGTGGGACTTGGAGGAAGGAATTCAGCATTTGAGAGCCGTTCCCTGTATTCTGGTGTCGGTGAGGCGGGTAATTGTGGGTAAGGAGCATAATGGACTGTATCCTACAAAGACTGTGAGTTGCAGGCACTTGGGAAATGAAGGATGGTTCCTTCTGCATTCTTCTTCTGCAGTCCCTTTTGACCTGTGAAACGCTGAGTCCAGATATCAGGAGATCCATACATAGATGAAAAAGTCTGGTGACACAGTAGGCTGCTATGAAGGGTAGGGGAAAATGAGCAACATTTCTTCTTTTCATATTTCACCAGTGGAAGCTCTGCTAACAAAAGAGCTAGAATGTGTGCTTTTATCCTGTTCTGCCTCCTTATTGAAGTTGCATGTATTGTGTCCATGTTGGAACCCTGCACTTCACCCCATAAGCGTTTTGCAAGTTGAAATAAGATGGGAAGGACTATGGTGAAATAGTCCAAGTAGGTGTGCTTTGTATGATCTAACTCAGTGCCATTTTGCGTGTGTTGGTGATCATAAACAGTGTCAAGTATCTACTTTGAAAATCATGTTGCTAAGATGTATGAAAGGAACTGGTATAAGGAAAATGAAATGTACATAGCTGTGATATCTTTAATTCCATGGAGATTGCAGTGCAGACAGTTCCATTTCAATCAGTACTCGTTCACACATTAAACTCAGCCTTCTCATTTGGCTGATAATTATAACCTACTATAGTCTGAATAATTGAATTATGGTGTAATATTGGAGAAAAGAGTCATATTTTTACCATGGTAGCTGACATTGTGGAATTATATAGTGTAATTCACCATCCTAATTCATAGCCTATTTCTCTCTTTATATATATTTCAAAAACTTTCTCCCCCTTATTTCTATACCAGGATATCTAAAATTAGAAAACTGTCCTGAAGTGGAAATTGGAGGAATCTGGAAATTTGGCAGCATACCTTTCCAGAGTAAGTACATTGTTGAAATTATATTCCTTTTACGTAACTAAAATGGACATTATAAACCAAAAGCAATGCTCATTAAAATTGTATAACTTTGGTTGGTTTGACTTTCCTAGTCTACATAATGGAATTCAGTTTTTATTAAATAAGAAAAATTGGGGTATCTCCATAAAAGTGGGCACTTAAACATTTACTGCTCATTTATCAGTGAATTAGGAAATCATAGTTCTCCATGTTTTACCTGGAGTAGGCAATAGTGTAATTAAGGTCTCATTTGTTGTCTATATTGACATTGATAGGTGTGTGAGTGGTATTGATTACAATTGTGATAGATCAATGACTACTGGACACTTTTGTTACTCATGTATTCTGATATAATTTGGGCCCAGTTGTTCAAAAAGAACAAAAATGTGCAAAACTATGGGGTTGTAAGATTAACATAGTGAAGTAAAATTCAAGGAAGAATATTTTATACGACTATGTTATCCCTATCACCGTAGAATAACATTACAATAACTGTAAAACAACGAAGACGAAGATGAGTTGGTTCTTACATGCCGCTTTTTTCTACCCGAAAGAGTCTCAAAGCGGTTTACATTTGCCTTCCCTCTCCTCTCCCCACAACAGACACCCTGTGAGGTAGGTGAGGCTGAGAGAGTCCAGATATTACTGCTTTGTCAGAACAGCTTTATCACTGCTTTGGCGAGCTTAAGGTCACTCAGTTGGTTGCATGTGGAAGAGCATGGAATCAAACCCCGCTCTCCAGATTAGAAGTCCACACTCCTAATCACTATACCAAGCTGACTCTCAATACAGTCATATGCAAAATTAATCCATTATATGTCAATTGAAATGAATATAGACTAGAATAAGGCTGCATAGCATTGCACTGTATTGTGATTCTGTGCAATTTATGGAGTGCTGCCTATTATCCCTTGGATTCAAAACAAATGGCCATGTTCTTGGCTGCTTAGGTTAAATGTGACATTTATTACTTGAGCAGTCTAATCCTGGAAGTAAATCTTGCGGAATTGATGACGGTTTGTTCCCAAGCAATTGAGTATAAGATTGAAATAGTGTAATTCTGTTTGGCAAAAGCTTTGTTTTCTGGTTTCCCTTCCAGTTTGGTTAGTTGTGTGAGGGACGCATTCCATTTGGACCTCTCAGTTAATTAGCTATTGCTGTAACTGATTATTCTTTCAATTAAATCAGTGAAAGCTTGCAACTCAAGTTAACGATTTCTTAGAATGAAGGCATAAGTAGTTGGCTCTTTTGGGCAAAGAAGCCAGTACCATGCTTGGCCTTGGTGTGTAAATATATAGACACTACTGTTTTACAAGGTCATAAATGCGATAATTGATTACGACCACAAGTGAAGGCTTTGGAAGTAGATGTTGTTTTTCAGGGAACAATATATAGTTTTACAAGCTTGTTTAGAAGTTGGATGTCTTAAGTGATTTCTGGAGACTAGACGGGTCACTTTATGATGATGCCATGGCTGTGATAAATTGATAAGGTTTATATTTCTCTGGGTCTTGCTTGGCTCCAATCAAACACTGTAGACACACTTTGTTATCCTTTTTGCACAAAGGGAAGCTTTGTAGCAGAGAGCAGGTGCTGTTTTCTCACTGACCAAGTAAATTAAAAAAAGACTGTGGTTACTGTGTTGCTGAAGTGGTATCCCTTGACTAAATGTCGGAGAAAAGGGAGGGGGGAATGGAAGAGAAAGTAGAGTATGTTACTTTCAGGTGAATTTAAGAGGCTGATTTCTGACGTGGCTCTCACATTGTTTCTGCCTGTGTTTTTTTGTACCTTGATATATGGAAAGCATCTTTACTGATCCTTCTGAGCAAAACCAGCTCTAGTAATAGCTGAAAAAACAGAAGCAATTAGTGGCATGCTCTCAAGGGGAGAATCTGAGGCTTCTCTTTAAGTGCGATGGTTAAATCCTCTAAAATGGAAACTGCTGCTGCTACAAAAAAACACACACACACACACATCTGAAATTGGACACTAATGTAGTTTGTTGTCATAGTTGATAACTGCTGGGTTTCAGGCAGATAATTAGCAACACATACTCATTAGAAACAGTAATACTGAAAATCCTAATTACCAGTGGAAGAGAGCGAGAGCAGGCAGGTAAAAAGCCAGAAAACTGAAATAGTGTTCTGTTGATAGCACCTAAGTAGAGCTGTACGCGTCAATAAAACAAGTGCCCTACTGTGCTGGAATACAAATGGGCTGTCTGTAGCAGGATACAGCAAAGACATTTGGCAAAGAAGGAGAGAAGAGCTACTGGCGCAATGTAATTGAATTGACCATTTCTTTAAAGATACAGCAAATTGTCTGTTGCTGCATTCATCATCGCCAGGGAGGCCAGACAACTTGCCAAACATGTGATATTTTTATAATAAAAATAAAAGCCCGCAAGAGTTGCATCAAAATGCAGGTGGTTCTGTTTGCAAGCACTGTAGAACTTCATGTAATAAGAGTAATAATAACTACCACTATTATATTATTATTATTATTCCTTTTATTTTCTGTTTGTTTTTTTTAATTGCATCCAATTCTCCATTTTCACTGGCAGAAATCACTTCTGCTTGGAGGAAATTGGAAGGGCAGCTCTTGTGATTTTCTCTCTTTCTACTGCAGACTGCCTGATGCACTATTCCTGGAGGCTTGCTGACCTCAGGAGGCACAAAGGTCTCCAGTGGAAGGGAAGATAGGACCTGCCCTTCTGGCTCCGTATTGGTGTAGAAACTAAATAAGTTGAAACCATTAGCCAAAATGTAGCCACTTTGATCCATGACTATCCTGTGGGCAATGGGTAGTCTTACACAAAATGTGTCTGTGACAGTGCATGAAACAAAAGATTTTGAGCTTAATTATGTGAGGCATAGGACCAGTAAATATGGCAGCTAAGTGACAGCTGGCAGGCTAAATTTGCACTGGGCTTTTCCTGTGTAAAATTAACTCCTGCCCAATTTCTATTTTTGTGGGAATGCCAAAATTGACCTCAGTATGAGAACCCTTCCAGAGTTTGACAAGTTTCAAAAGTATGTTAAATCAAGCAGTCTGATGATACCTTCCCCCTTTAGTAGTAAAAAATTGGAGGCATTTAAATCCCCTTTTCCACTAGCACACTTCTCCTTGCTTGAATAGGCTGTGGTGTGACAGATGAGGCAACAAGCAGCAGCATATCTGAAATGACATATGAAAGGCTCAGCCTTGGTACATGCGGAAAACCTTCCCCAGCTAGCTCCAGAAGACTGAGTGTAAATTGTATTGTGACAGGGCCCCTGGGCCATGCAGTGATGGCTCAGCAAATGAGAAGCAGTTAGCTTTTAGATCACCACATATGGCGAAGACAGGCACTTTTATTTCTTGCACCACTGCGCTCCTGATAAGGCTGGAAATTGGAATCAAAATAATTAGATTGGCTAAACGGATCCCAACAAATGAACCAAGTTAATTAAGGGGAGGGAAAACGCCTTTGTATTCCAAAACCCTGGTATGCTCTTTTTCATTTTTGATTTTGGTGTGTGTGCATGCTAGGAGAGTCCAGGAGGGAATGTAGTTCTGGCACAGTTAGGCAGAAAGTTGGTTGCCTTTAAGATATGTGTGGAACACAGCTGAGTAACTGAACTGTTTTTTTAAATTGGCCTGATAAAATTGAAAACTGTAGTACTTAAGAAACCCAGCTCTTGAAAGGAAGTGGAAGCAAAGTTTTTTTTAAAAAGTAAATATAAATCTAATATGATAACCACCATAATCCAACGCAATATACTTTACAACTGTATATACTGTCCTCCTACCTTCTCCCCGTGCTCAAAGGAGACCATAGGGGCTCAGGTATAACATATGCCTTGACTCATTGACTGCAATCATCTGAAACAACCTGTTCCACAGTAACCATGCCTGTTCTATTCTTGTAGGCTGCTAAGATCAGGATTGTTTTTATCTTTCAAAGGGGTCTAGGTATGGAAGTATCTGCTGGAGGAGACACATTATTTGATGACTCTGTCCAGTTTACTGAGTCCTTCTTCCTCCCTTTTCTTTAACATACAACATGTCATTCATTATATTCTTCTTCAGTTATTGAAAATAAAAATAGGTAATAATATTACCTCTTGCGCTCCTGAAGGTTGCTGTGGCATGGGACACTTACACTCTCAAACCTGGCAGTGTGGGTTATTCATAATTATTTCTAAGCATTCATAAGTATTTCTAATGCTCTCCTAGCACAATCAACGTCCTTTAATTCTTGGGTAGGTGCAGTGGCACGGATGAAGAGCCTGTGCTTTGCCTGCAGAAATGCCATGGAGAGCCTCTGCCAGCCTGGGTAGACAATACTGAGTTTATTGAGCTGATAGTCTGTTTCATGTATATGTGTGGACTTGTTTCAGTTTCAAATCAGAATTGAACTGTGGTTTTTGGGAAATGAAATTAAACTTTAATTTTTCCAGATTCCTACATGCTTGAACACAAGTTTACAAATTCTGAAACATTTCAACTGTACTCAGCATGCAAGGGGAAATAGGAGTGTGAGGGAATGGGAAGAAGTCAGGTTTGCGTATGTCACAAATGTAAAATTTTTACCCAAAGGAAGGCTATCCTGAATGCAAAATGACCTCCCATTTTAAAAGTTATAAATAATGGGTTCTTTTATGATAGTATGTCAAGGGCTCCGTGCCTGAGTCCTGTGGGTTTTCAGAGCTAGGGTATACAAGAAAATAATCCTTGTAAAATACATAGTTTATTTGAATAATATTCAGAAATGGTTTTATCTCTAGGCAACACACCACTGTAAGACTATACAGCAAAAAGAAAAGAAAATCTAGCGGAACTATCTAACACAGTTAAAAACTGTGTTAAAAACTGTGTTAGATGACACAATCGTACAGTCCCAAAGTCAAAGGCTGTAGGTTAAGCATTTTTTTCACTGTTTTCCATTGCAATAGAAGCATGTCATAAAACCAGACCCTTAGTCCATCATAATCCAAACTAGCCTTCTCTGAGCACTATGCCCCGTTGTAGCTTTTGGGCCAACTTGCACCAGGTGATAATGACAATCCAATGAGGATATATTGTTGCTGGAACTCTCTAGAAAATCACCTAATCACTCTTGATTCTCCTTCTCCCACAGGTTTTCATGATGAACCAATTATCCCATTTCTAACTCTGGCCTTGAAGTTAATAAGGGCCATGTAGGCAGAGAGGCCCAATTAGCAATACCTGCAAGATCAAATTAGCCTGCCACACATTAATCCTTAGGAGGAATCAGGAGTGCTTTGCCTCACACAGTACTTAATTGTAAGCTGCATGCAAATTTAGATTTTTTCATGGTCCATGTATTGGGCGGAGGGGTGACTTAGTCTTCCTTTCTGGTGAGGGGTGTCTGTTACTTGAAAAGGGTTCAGAAGGGTTGAAACAACAGAGGTGGAGGAATTGAAAAGGGTTCAATTCCTCGACCTCTGTTGTTTCCGTTTCTTTTAGTTTATGCTCAATTTTCCTTAATGCTTTGTTTTATTGTATAACAGACATTATGACCTCCAACAAGGTAGATTTCCTTACGCAGTAGGTGAAAGGTGGTGGATAAATCTATTTCCTTCTTAGCAGATCTGCATGAAGCTGCTGAGCTCCAGGTCCAAAGAAGCGACCTCCTGCACCCCTAGCTCTCAAGAGGAATGTGAAGTGCATGCTTAAATTGGTAGTTCAAATCTTTCTGCTGCCTTACAGCTCAAAGGAGGCATGCAGGAGGAGGTTCTGGTGTCTGTACTTGCTGGTTCAGCATAATGAATGCAAGGAATGGGCACTTGCATAAAGACAATAATACTAGAGTTTTAAAACATGTTTTTGGTTTCTAGTTTGATTTGGTAAATTCATTGCTCTCTGTCTGGTCTGTTTCTTGAGTGAGGCCTTTGGAGCAAAAGCAACAAAAAGAATTGCACGATATAGTGAGTGGAGCTGCCCCAGGCACAATGTTGAAATGTGTCCATTTAATAACATGTGAACTTCACACAATTTTAGCTAAGCTAGTATGATAAATAACTGTGTATGTGTGAATAAATAGCACCATAATGCAATTATAATGATTTGTGGTTTCTACATGAACTGTTATTGAGAATGCAAGAATGTCAAAAGAGACTGTGATACATTGGGGATCACTAGAAGAGTCAGACTCATGAACTTACGCAAGCGCATGGAGGCACCAAACATCTTACCTATGTTTGGGCCTTAGAAATTATTTGTAATGCTATAATTTTATTGTATATAGTCCTTTACTTTGTCAGGATTAGTTTTTAATTCTTATCTCTAGTTATTCATTGAAAAATTATCACTTATGTATTACATTTACAAAGGTATTTAATGATTGCTTCTGTATTTTTTAAAATTACCATGGCTATACATCTGGATGTGACCTTCACAGCTTATGGTGCTCTTAGAAATCTTCTGCATTGGATAGTTATATCTTGATTATGTTGGCAGAAACACGTAAACATTAATAGTGCTCCTTTATTGCTTGATTTGGTTATCTCTGGGTAACCATTCAGAAATATGTCTGGCAAACCATATTTGTTGATTATTTATTATGATTATTTATTCTGGGAATTTTGAAATCAGTGTATGCTTTTCCTGGTTTGAGATGTAGAGAACAAATTCATTTATTCTTCTAATTTATAAAAAGTTGGGCTAGAGTTTCCTCTTTCACACATACCTCCATTCTAAATTTCGCTAAGGAATTTTGAAGGTGACCACAGTTAGTAAGGTTAACTAAAAAGATTGTTATTTCTGTATGCTAATAATTGGCTACAGTAAAACAAACTCCTTTATGTAAATGATGCTTTGTTTTGAAGTTTTTAAATTTAAACTTGTTCTCTATCCCTTTCTGTGCACAAATATATTTTTGAGAAGGGAAGGAAATTGAAATTGTTTATGAAGAGAATAAGTGTAGGATGTTGCTGAAACAATAAGGCACATTTTTTGACTTCCCTCCATCCAATTCAAGGATCAAAGAAAACACAAATGTTGAAAAGAATAAGTGTGTTTTTAAAGTCCCATCTTGTCTGTGTTTGGGTAGGTCAGAGGGTTTTCTGACTATAGAAGGCTGTATTGCTTGTTTAAAGAGGAGCTGAAACAATGCAATGTGGAATTTTGCCAGAAAATCTATCTAGATCACTTTTACCTTTTAATAACCACAAGGGTGGGGTTTGTGTGGCCACAGCTGCCTCTGTTGATTAAAGGAGCATTTGTATTCCTGAGCAGCAGTAGTTCTTAGACCTCATTTCAAAAAGTTGAGTTTGTCAACCATGGGAGGATTTTTCTAGGTATCTAGTGAACCTATTACCATGTATTGGAGGTGGGTGTTATCAGACCATATTGTGTGACAGAATTTATAAGAATCTTGTTTGATTTATTGATTCTTACTGT
This sequence comes from Paroedura picta, assembly GCF_049243985.1. Lineage (NCBI taxonomy): Eukaryota > Metazoa > Chordata > Lepidosauria > Squamata > Gekkonidae > Paroedura > Paroedura picta. The sequence continues at coordinate 79,806,287 of NC_135374.1, read as the reverse complement.
TAACTGGCCCACAGTAACACATAACTCCCTCTCCCTTCTGTTTGGCTGGTTTTATAACAAGTAGTTTTTGTAGTCATGCAGGAATCGTGGCAGCTTTTGCAGCCACCTAATCACAGGTCTGTGAAAGTTTCTTTAGAAGAATCAACCTCCCTTACTTCCATGGTTGCATCAGCTGTCCAAATGGAAATAATTCTCATGCAGCTTTGGTGCTTGCTTGACAAGCGAGCCAACAGGGAACAAATGAAGGAAGATAAAAGTCAAGAGTCCTGGAAATCTGGTTACTGCAACACCTGTACGTTTAAAAGCAGTAATGGAATGCTGTGTTGTATTTTCATTTTTGACACTGCTTTCAAAGCTGTGGCTGTTAATTACTTAGACTCAACTGCAAACCTACCATCTGAGTGTTCAGTCTCACTTTAAATGTCAGTTTATAGCACAATGTTGCTACCCATCAGCCAGTTCTTAGATGTTTTGAGGGTCCAAATAAATATACAGGGTGATAGACCTCTATGCAAAATTGTATTGGACACAAAATCCCTGTGCGTGAAAGCTTTGTCATCCCCATCTTTATTTATTTGTGTTTTAGTGAGAATTTAATTATGCCAGCTAGCTCATTATATTCCTTCCTGTCCTCTATAATGTTCTTAGATTTTGAGAAGAGGGAAGATAACTTTTCTTAGGACTTTCAGATCCTCAAAGAATATATTACTTACCATCTGATTTGCATACAAACTGTATAAGTTGTTTGCAACATTTACTGCTACATCTGTTTATACTTTAACTTCATAGGTGCCTTGGTAACGGTTGTCCATATGAGAGTTTTCATTAGAACCGCAATCATGGCTTGGCAACTGATGAAAGTCCAGCTGGGTGGGGAATAGAGGGAACTGTCAGTTTTACTATAGAGTTTCCAGCAATTCCTGGAGAGGTGTGATATCACTTTTGGGATTCCCCAGAAGTGATGTCATGTAGTTAGTCCAAGAAGAACTGTTTGGTTTTTCTCCTATCACCTTTCTGAGCGGTGGCAGCAAGAGCAGGTTGCCAGTGGGAGGTCTCCTTCCCATAGTAGGAACACTGTTTTCCTCATTTGTTGTATAGGTCTATCATGCTTTTTCTTTTGTGAGACACATGACAACACTCAGGCTGAAAGAGGGCTTCAATAAGTGTGGCACTTTGAAGACTAAATATTCTAATTGGATGACCGTAAGAGAGATATTTGGATACATTTTATTAGTGTGGGAGCCTCTTCATTCATATTGTTTACCATATAGTCTCCATTATTACATCACATGAGTGTATTTAAATATTAGACCACTGAAGAAGACCCCAAGAGGGGTTCAAACATGTTTGGTTTTCTGATGACTTGCCAATTATCCATGTGTCAAAATGTTTTGGATTTCTGCATAGTGCGTGATATATGTTGATGTTTTTATGTTGTATATTTGTATACATTTTGAAATAAATATTTGCATTTTAATATTTAATATATATTCTGCTGCTGCTCAGTCTTTCAGGTTCCTAGCTTGTGTATACAGGTTGGGTGACTTTGTTTCCTCTTTTGTTGAATCTTTGCTAAAACATCTTTTAACTTTAAAATGTATTTTTCAATCAACTTTAAGAGTTTATGAGCTGAGTGCACTGGATAAGAAAAGGCACATTCTTATGATTAACATAGTATGGAATCCAAAAGTAACCCTTCTGCTACTCTATAATAAGGAAAAGTAATGAGGAAATTAAGTGCTTTTTTATATGGTACTTAAGTATCCAGAATGCTCAGTTAACTGCTGTTGCCCAGAGGGCAGGCTCCTCCTCCTCAGCCACCAATTCTCTGCATCTTTGGGTATACACGTTCCTCATTTCTACCTCTGCAGTTCACTAGCTTGGGACTTCTACCTGTTAACTGGCTTCTAATAACTGCGGCTGCTAGCTGGTCTCATACTCAGATGCTTATTTTTTCTTCAGTTTGCCTTTAATGGGGTGGTGGCACAGGGAAGGGAGTAGGCATTCCTTTTGGAGGGCAGGTTGGTGAAAGGTGCAACCTGCCTTCTTTCCCAACTCTGCTTCGCTTGTAAGAAGATGAAGATTCCTTTTGGGCAGACATGCTCCCTTTGTAAGGAGGATGTCGATATGCTGGTTGGCTCCTCTCTTACGGGGCTATGGTTAGAGCTGGGAATAAAGAAGGTTTGTGGCTGAACAATACCTCCCCTCCCCTCCAAGCACTAAGGCTGTTGAGGCCTACAAAGGGAGGTTTGGCCTAATCCCTACTGGGCACAGACTCTTCTATGCACAGAACTATCCTCAGCTTCTAAACTTTAAGCCACTCCTGTCACCATGAAAACCTACCTCAAAATATCTAGTGCAGAGGCTCTCAACCCGTCGGGACCCCTTTGAGGGTCGAGTGACCCTTGGCTGGGGGGGTACCATCCACACAACAGCCTTGCGAGGTAGATAGAGATAGAGCATTCATCTGTCTGGAGCAGCGGAAAAGAGCAAATTGGTGGGGTGGTGGGACAAGAGGCAGAACTGAACTGAGAAACCCCAGAAAAAACAAACAAACCAATTTATATACAATCATGAACAATGGATCTTAACGCCATTGTACAGTTTTGGTTTAGTTTCTGTGAAAGAACACTTGCATAATTTTATGGTTGGGGGTCACCACAACATGAGGAACTGTATTAAAGGTGTCTGGTTTGTGTAAATACAGCTTTCTGCCGAGGTGACAAAACCAAAGAGTTGTAATCCTCTGGAAAAAAAATTAATTTCACTTTTTAAAAATAAAACAAGCCTTAATGCTTCTCAAAACAAAAGTCAACACACAGTTCATACTGCCAAGTGCCCAATTAATATGCTGCCATAATTAGCTTTGCAGATTTGATAGTAGCATAATGCAATTTGATGCAGGGCAGTAATGGTTCTACACATCTGTCTCTGAGATGTTGCTATTTTGGTGCTCAGTCTGTGTACTGCTGCAAAACATCTCTCATTTGGCTGGATATGAGAAAAGCTGTTGTTGGGCTTAATTTAACTTCCATGTTTATCTAGTTTTCTGGCCAGCTACAAAGACAGTAGCTGGGTACACAAGGAACTAATGAAAGGGGTAAGAGCTTATGTATGTTATATGTATGGGTAAAATTCCAGATTTTGCTTGAGGTTTATCAGGTGGTTTGTTGCCTTCCTCCTTCCATCTTGAAAAACAAAATTCCAATTTTAGGGATGAGTGGTGATGATCTCTTTGAGGCACTTTTACCAGTTCATGGTATGACGGTTTTCAAGGGAGAACAGAACTCATGTCATCTGCTTATAAAAGAGAGGGATATTACATGTCTGAGGTACATTTGCCTGTGTGTGCTATGTTTGAAGATATGACAGAATTGGTTTTCATTGCCACAAAGTAGAAATCACTGGCAGTGGGCAATCTGCACACCTACATGATCTGCTCTGGGTGAGGATGTTTTCAGTTACAGGCAAGTATTCTGTGCTGCATTCTCCTTGGGGGGGACCTAGATTCTTTGAGATTGGAGGCATAGTTTTGCTTGAACGTTGTGGTGAAGGACAAAGTATACTGAGGGATGAAATAAAAGATGGGTAACACATGAACATTTTCAACTGATATTGCTTTAATTTACTGCACATGGCAGCTGTAAAACTTCCTGAACCACATGTGGAACTGAATGGTTCACTGCCACATGTTAGTTCAGCCTTTCTCATTGAGAAACCCCTGAAAAATTCCTCAGGCTTTGAGAAACCCCAGGAGTGGTGCGATCATGCAGAATTTCATTGGTAAGCATAGCTGTGTGTATGCATTCTTGGAGCCCCTTCCCTTCCCAACCCCTTCAGGTCCATCATTGACCATTTTGGCAGGGTGGTGGTGGTTGACATGACCATATATGGTTATATCACCTGGTAAATGTTTTAATAATTTTTTAAAAATATCAAAAAAATTAACTCTCACCCATTTGGGAAACCCCTCCAGTGCTGTCAAGAAATCCCCAGGTTTCACAAACCCTGATTGAGAAATCCTTTATTAGTCACTTAAGTTTAGCCGCATGGTATATGAAGAGTCTCTTCATATACCATGAGCCTCTTGTGGCGCAGAGTGGTAAGGCAGCCATCTGAAAGCTTTGCCCATGAGGCTGGGAGTTCAATCCCAGCAGCCGGCTCAAGGTTGACTCAGCCTTCCATCCTTCCGAGGTCGGTAAAATGAGTACCCAGCTTGCTTGCTGGGGGGGTAAACGGTAATGACTGGGGAAGGCACTGGCAAACCACCCCGTATTGAGTCTGCCATGAAAACGCTGGAGGGCGTCACCCCAAGGGTCAGACATGACCCAGTGCTTGCACAGGGGATACCTTTACCTTTATATGAAGAGACCAAATAAGAACTGGCTTAGGCTTTGTTGCCTCCCATGGAGTTCACTTTAATTGCTACAGATGGTGGCTGTTAGACATAGCAGCTTGTGTGGAACAATTCACTGTATTGTTGGAGCAGCAATCTATGAGTCAGGTCCCACCATGCCATGTGCTTTCCATGGAATAAAATCACCCATACTCCCAAGTAGTTTGCACACATTGGCTGTAACATCTACTGAAGTGTTTGCTGTGTGCAGTGAAATTTTCAAGAGATGATATTGTAAAAAGAGCTAGCTGTACATATTCGCTGATAATATTAAATTGAAACTTGGCTTCACATTGTTTCTTGATCTCTTCCCCCCCTCTTTCTCCATAGCTGAATTGTGAGTCACACCAGGGAAGTATGAAAGTGGATGTGGTTGCTACCTGTTTGTGGCTGCTGGGTTGTTTTCCCCCTCTGATCCCTGCAGGCATGAAACAGAACAGTGGCTTATCAAGCACTTCAATCTGGTTTGCTTAGCTTAATATATAAGAAAAAGAGTCTTGTTTTTCCAGAGCTGTCCTTGAGCTGACCAGGCAGGAGAAAATGAGGAACTGAGCATGAAAGGTTGTTTCCTGGCCCATTTAGCTGTTGTGAATACTTTATGAAGGATCTCTTCATAAGTCATGCTGCATGACTTAGTTTTCGAAGGTTTTCTAATCAAAACAGTGATTCTGGCCAAGCTAGTAAAAGGATGTCTTGTTTTGAGCCTGGGTAGGAAGGAAGCCATCCCAAATATATATATATTTAAAAATATTTTGAGAGATTTCTTGTAGATAAACAAGAAAGATTATTATTAATTTGTTCAGTTCCACTGTAAGAAACAGGAGATCTAAAAAAGTGTGCATGTACACAAAAGCGTTCCCCAGAATTAAACGTCACTGGTCTTAAAGGTGCCGCTGGATTTAAAAGATTTCTAGTGATAATTCAAATACTAATGTAGACAGCCCTGTTTGCAAATTCACAACAAAGGCATAGCTCCCACTCGCATGCAGTGGCCTGGATTTTAGTCTCCGTGGCAGGCAGAGCAGGCCACTGGGCAGTTTTGGGGCTTGGGGGCAGGTCGGTGGGTAGAAACTGGGCAGCTTTGGGACTTGGGAGTGGGTGATAACAGGGACCTAGCTCTTATCTTCTGCAGCATGGATGGCAGGGAGATGCAAGCAGCTGACATGATTTCCAAGTTACCTCAAAGCCAGGAAAATCTTTAAGGGCTTACTACACAGTCAAAAGGTTGGAAAAGGCTGTTTTGTATGGCAGTGGTCCCCAACCTTTTTATCACCGGGGACCGGTCAATGTTTGATAATTTTACTGAGGCCCAAGGGGGGGTAGTCTTTTGCCGAGGGACATTGTTGCCGCCTGAGCCCCTGATCCACTTGCTTTCCCACCGGCGCCCCTGACTTCCCACCAGCCACTAGGGGTACTGCCAGCAGCAGCTGCGCAGTGCCACTCCAAGGGGTAGCCCCAGCCATGACGACCCCCGGAGAGCACCAAAGGTGATCTGGCAGCAGAGTGGCAGGGCAGCCCCTGAGGCAGCAGCCAGGGAGGAGGACGAGGAGGAGCCGCGGCCCGGTACCAACTGCTCCACGGCCCGGTACCAGTCCCCGGACCGGGGATTGGGGACCACTGCTGTATGGTATCATGCAACTACCACATCCTCCAAACTTCCTGAAGCAAGCTACTCAGAAGGAACAGGAGTTGAAGAAAAGACTTAGAGTGGCCTGGATGCCCTTGGTTAGTATCATACCCTAAAAGCAGTATGATGTAGAGGTATAACATACCTGTAATATATATTTGAATTAGTTCCTACTTCTCTAAGAACAGCCTTTAATTTGGAGGCAGGAATGAGGGTACTGCTGGAAGCCCCTCTGTTCCTCACTGTTTTCAGTGCGCAAAGCTTTTTTGCTGCCAGTTTTGGTGTTTTACTCGAAGTCGCTTTCTGTATTGAGAAATAAGGCTCAGATCATTAACCAGAGAGATGGGAAATACAAGACAATATACTGCAGCACTGAAATGGTTAGAAATAGAATTCATTACCTGATAAAATCTTCTTTTTAGTTATTCATTCAGAGATAAATACTGATCTAAATTGCCGTTACAGAAAATACAACTAGCTTTATTTTTATCATGCTGAGAAATAAAACCATAGCATTTTGTACTGTTACCAGAATGTGCTCAGAATTAAATCAAAGATTGAATGATTGCTATATAAAATATATTATAACTAGTAAATAAGCCCGCTGCAGGCTTAATGCAGGTGGTGCACTCCCAGCGGTGTGGGGGCGGCCCAGGCATTGCGGAGGCCGCGGCAGCTTGCAGCGGCAGGGCGCATTGCGAGGCAGCGGCCGTCCGGGCCGCATCGGATCGAGGAAATGGCGGCGAGTGGCGGCAGGTAGGGAAGCTGGAAGGGGGGTGGTTCGGGAGGTGCTTTGCACCTGCCAATTGGGCCCTCCGAGTGTCAGTCCAGAAGAAGGGGTCTATGGGCACCCTTCCTCATCACGGACAGGGCCCACCCTCGGGGCCCTTAACCGATTATTTAATTCACTCTGCTAGGAGTGGGTTAAAGATTACTCCTAAAAATGTTACAAACATCGTAATTCTGTTTAGGTACAAGGTCTGTGTGTTTAAATTGATAGTAAAATAATTTAAAATCTCTCTGGAAACTACCTCAATACAGAAACAATATAGTTGTTTTAGTATAGTTATTTCCCTTCAGAGAAATGGTAGTCTCCTTACTCACCTGTGTTCCAGGGAGTTCTAGCCCTGAGCTCAGCCTTGCTCTCATCACACACTGTGTGTGTGTAAAGTGCCATCAAGTTGCAACTAACTTATGGTGAACCATAGGATTTTTAAGACATGGAGATGTTCATAGGTGATTTGCCACTGCCTGCCTCTGAGGAGCAACCTTGGACTTGCTTGCCAGTCTCCCATCCAAGTACTAACCAGGGCTAGCCTTACTAAGCTCCTGAGATCTGATGTCTGGCTAGCCTAAGCTGATCAGATTGTCCCACTTTTGGAGGGACATCTGGGGGTACCTGGCAAATTGTACTTTTGTTGAAATTAAATATATATATATTACTAATTTTGCATTCTATGTGTTCTATGAAACTTTTTGTTGCTCCATATAGACCAAATTTTTAAACCAAGACCCCCCCCCCCCCCGGTCAATGGTGTCCCGCTTTACCAATGTTAAAATCTGGTCACCTTAGGCTAGCCTGAGCATTCCAGGTCTTTTGTGACTAATTTATATGAAAAAAATGTGTGCCTTTGATCATGTGAAAAATACCTTTCATTCACTAATGAATAACACCTGTCAAACTCCCAGCTTCACCGTCCCAAAAATCTAATGCTAAAGCCCTGAAAGGATATAAGGATCAGGCAAGTTTATACAGTAGTTATTCAAATGCTGGGGCTCATTTTATGTTTGTTACAAGTTAGATATGTCCACTAACAAACAACAACAATAACAAAATGTGTATAGCATTTTTAGGGATCATATTACATGCAGGGTTGTCTTTCTGTTGAGTAAATAAAGATAAAGGTATCTCCTGTGCAAGCGCCGGGTCATGTCTGACCCTTCGGGTGATGCCCTCTAGCGTTTTCATGGCAGACTCAATACAGGGTGGCCTTGCCAGTGCCTTCCGCAGTCATTACCGTTTTATCCCCCAGCAGCAAGCTGGGTACTCATTTTACCGACCTCGGAAGGATGGAAATACAGTACCTCAAAATGTCTCACTGCAGGGAGAAAAAAGCATTCTGGCAGAAAGCTAATGTGATCAGAGGATACAATCTATCATTTGTAAGCCTTACTACCCTTCACTGGGGGGGGGGGGGGGTAACAGAGAATCATAATAAATTTTAGAGTAAACCCTGCTCTAAATGCCCACAGTCTGAACATGTGCAGAATGCCTCCCTCTTGCCAAGCAATAATTGCTCACATCTGTCTCTTAATGGAATTGGAGAATGATTTCAAAGCTGGAGGTACTAATTTATTTTAATAGGGCACCATTTATTTACTTGGTTTATATTTATTTAACTCCATTCATTTCCCCAGTCTGGACCAAAACCAGTTTTTGTTATTCTTCTTTCCTCCATTTTACCCTCCCAGCTTAGGCTAAGTTTCTATGACCAGCTCAAAGCCACCTGACAATCTCTCATGGCAGAGAGGGTATTTCAACCAGGGTCTTACAGATCCTAGTCTGACACTCCAACCATCAGACCATCAGACCATGTTGTCTCTTCCCGTACAACCACCCCACACATACCTTTCACAATGTAGTCGATTCCCATTCCACAGCCTTATATCCTGCAAACTCCAGAGATAAAATTTTGAAGATGGATTTATTTTATTGTTTATTTTCCGTGTTCAATTGAAAAATACTCCTGCATCACAAAGAAAGAATTGGTCATTTAAAGTGATGTGCTTTATAGCAGTCCTCAAGAATTGCAGATAAACCTATTTGTGACGGAGAGGCTGATTCTGTGAAGGCAAAGGGGTGGCAGATTACAGTAGATGAGCAATTGGGATGTGAGTGTCCTGCATAGTGTTGGGGGTTGGACTAGATGACCCATGAGGTCCCTTCCAACTCTATGATTCTATGATCAGTAAATAACTCCAAAATAATAGGGAGAAATTATGTTGTATACCTTTAAACAGTAATGCCTGCATACTTTTCATTATACCCTTTGCTTCCTTTCTAGCACAGAGCGCAGTGTTTCACAACAGGTTGGAACATTTCTTCACACTGTTTTATCAAATAAAGGTGCTTCAGTGGAATTCAAAGCTACGATTTTTTGCTCAGGGATCAGAATGCTCCAAGCTTGGTTTTGTTTTGTTTTTTTAGGGGGTCATTTTGGATAAAAGGCTGTGTGAGGAAGTGTATTGTGTTTTCTTTCCCCTTGACACCTCTGTTTTTTTCTGGCTTAATTTTTTTTTTATGAAGCCTTGCAAGGAGTATCCTTGTTAAAATTTCACCAAGGGTCACACCTCCTTGGTGGGTTAGACAAACTCCATGACTCTGGCATCTCTTTTCAGGGAAACATGAAACATCTGCGAAAAGAATGTTATTTATTTGAGAAGCTTCTTGCAAGTGTAGTAGGTAAAACCTTGGCCTTGGAATTTCCTCCCTTGCTGATAGTGGTTACATATGGTAAACACCAAACAGTCTTGGTATAAGGTCAGCAGAGGTCAACCCTTGTAGGAAAAATAGGAGGGCAGTTATGCTATCAGTTTCCAAGGATGCATCTGAGAATACGGCAATGTAATCAGATATAGTTTAGAAATAAAATCAGACACATAGGCTGATAAAGTGCTGTGCCTGCAGCTGGGCTGGAACTTTCTTTGGCAGACACTCCGTTTTTCCCTAGGATTTCTTCTGTCTGTAGGTATCAGTATGAATACTGAACAAAGTAGAGACAATTTTTGTATTTCAAGGGATTCTTTATGACAGTTATCTCATCTTGGAATAATGCTGAGTTTATAGCAAGAGGTTAAAACTGATGGAGCAGAATGCTGCTATTATCAAAAAGAACCACCATTTATTGCACAGTGAATAGACTTTTAAAACACAAATTTTAGAACATAACAGTTATAATTTTGATTAACAGGGTTATTTCACCATCTGGGAGCATATCTCAGTGGCTACTAGGCATGTGCAAAAATAAATTCAAACCATTTTAGAGTTGGTCCAATTTGATTTAGCCTGACGGTAAAGCACCCGAAGCATCCTTTCCTGACTCAGATTCGGCCAAATTGATTAGATATAATAACCTATGGTGTCATTAAAGTCAATGGGAAATTTCCCTTTTTTGTCTGTCGTGTGGTCTTGGGGGGGGGGGTGAGCAGGGAGTTGAGGTAGAGCAGGCTTTCTCAACCAGAGTTTTGTGAAACCCTGGGGTTTCTTGACAGCCCTGAAAGGATTTCTCAAATGGGTGAGTGTTTCTATATTTTTAAAATTTGTTAAACATATATGCTCATGTAGACCCTCCCCTCTCAAAATGGCCAATGATGGGCCTGGAGAGTGTGGGAAAGGGAGGAGCCCTGGGTGGGTGTGTACACTGTTGTGCTTCCCAACCATATTCTGGGGTTTCTCAAAGCCTGTAGAAAGTTTTGGGGGTTTCTCAATGGTAACAAAGTTGAGAAAGGCTGAGCTAGAGGCACCAAATTTGCAGCATAGATGAGGAAGCCTCTTCTCAAAAGCACCCCCAAGTTTCAAAAAGATTGAACCAGAGGGTTCAAAGCAAAGAGTGTACCCCCATCCATCCTCTATTGTGGCAAGGGGGGAAATCTAAGTTCTTGTCTTTGTTCTTCTTGCCATTGGAAACGATGGAGGCACCCTCTTCGGGTGCCCATAGAATTGGACCCCCTGGTTCAATATTTGCATAAAGAACTGATCACCTTTCAGTCAGTACGTTCTTCAGTTCAACATCAGAATAAATCAAAAACAGTTGGATGTTACAATCAAACATGAAAACATTGCTTGGCAAAGAGCTTACAGAGGGTTTCTCAATTACGGATGCTATGTCAACGTTTCTTAACTTTTTACCATTGAGAAATGCCTGAAATATTCTTCAGATTTTAAAAACTCCAGAAGTGGGAACTCCCAAGTCCAAGCTCGAGGCTAGCATCCCCACCACTATTCAGGGGCATCAGACTCCAGGTGGGACCTGGAGAACCCTCAGAATGAAAGCTCCTCTCCAGACTGCAGAAATCAGTTGCCCTGGATGAAAGGGCTGCTTGGGATGGGGGCGGGTACAGTGTGTCACTCCCCTCTACACACACACACACACAGAGAGAGAGAGAGAGAGAATACACAGAAGACAAAAGTATTCCTTTCTTCTGAAATTGCAAACCTTATTAACCACACAATTACCTCTCCATGTAGAAAATACCTGAGTTTTTTCTTCCTTGGACTGCTCTGAGAAGCCATTTGCCAGAAGGTCCAAATTTAAAGTAAAATAATCCCATAACAGTCAAGGAGCAAGTCAAAAAAGACTTACACCATCCTCAGGCAACAGCTTCTTCTGCCTGTGCTCTAGCGACATCTCTGTCAGCCAATGGCAAATTTGTACAACTTGGTGTAGTGGTCAAGAGCAGCAGCTTCTAATGTGGCGAGCTGGGTTTGATTCCCTGTTCCTCCACATGCTGGGTCACCTTGGGCTAGTCACAGTTCTAGAAACTGTTCTCACAGCAGTTTCTCTCAGAGCTCTCTCAGCCTCACCTACCTCATAGGATGTCTATTGTGGGGAGTGGAAGGGAAGGCTGTTTGTTTACAAATGCAGTACTGCCTAGGGATGCAATACCATGTCCTAAACAAACAAAAAAATGTCCCTGGTGGCTCCACAGTGCTGCATAGCACTGCATATCAACCTGGGACACTTTTTGTCCCTTCCAGGATGCTGTAGTCGGGGGAGGAGGTGGGTCTAGATAGCCTGACTCTTCCCTTCCAGTATAGGCCAAGTTGCCACCAGGGTACAAAAGGGAATGCAAATATATCCATGTTCTCTTGCCTTGGGGCAACAGAGGGCCTGAACTGGGCCATGCCTGGGATTGCCCTGACTCACCACCAATGTCAAGAGGAATTGGGTATTTGCTTCACCACCAGGCAACTGGTAAGGCAGGGCTAATTCAAAGTGAGGAAAAGGTTTGAGAGTGGTATTCGGAAATGTTAGAAAGGATAGATTTATCAGTTGTGGTTGCTGAAAACAACTAAAAAGTTAGCTATCTATTTTAGGTATTGAGTTATTATATGCAAAGCTCTTTGAAAGAAAGAGATTCCTCTTCAAGACTTTCTGAAGCGTTACATGCAAAGCATAAAAAACATGCAGAAAAAAAGTACACATCCGTATTTTTTTTTTTTTTACTAAGAAACTATTCTTGAAATGGCAGGACATTGTGCAAGACTGCTCTACCCTGAAGTAATTTCCTCTTCTAACACTCTTGTGGCAGTACTCATTTTTGTTAAACTTTTTATAAAAATGTGTGTGTGTGTCTGTCTGTGTGTGCACGCACGCACATGTAGCAGAAGATGTGAAGTTTTCCTGGAAATGTGGGCTGTACATTTAGCAATTTTTAAATTTTATTTTAATTATTCGTTACCCACATTTTGATTGTCTGAGCTCCAGTGAATTATTGCAAATCAACAATTTGTGCCTAAATCTTATAAGCTATTGTTTTATTATTGAGAGTCATATCTAGGATTTTTTTGCCTTTAAAAACCCAGTTAGGGCATGTTACAAAATATAGAGTCATAAGAATAGGAAAGGGCTTTTTAGTAAAAGCATCTTGGGCTAAAGCATCCCAAGTTTATTGTCATTATCTCACTCTAAGTTCTACAAATTTCAAACAAGAAAATCTGAGTAGTATCCTATCCTAAAATAAATAAAAACACTCCAACTGTGTGAAAATCATACACATCTGTTACAGCAGTGCTCATAAGTTTCAGAGTAGGAGTAGATTGAGCAGACTAAAGGGTACAAAATTGGATTTTTTTCTAGAGATTGAAAAAAATTAAGCATAGTCATGAAGCAGACATGAGTGCTTCAGTGTTTTTCTTGAAAATGTATCATTTTTCCCAATACTAAGCTTTATCATTCAAAGAATCAGGCCATTTGGGGGTTTAAAAGGCATTAACAGTTGGATATATCCTGAGGTGCAGAAGCAGTCACTGTAGAACTGATGAATCCGTAATAGTGCCATTTCAATGTATTATGGTTTCCTTAAAATGCTTTGCCACTGTGGTCTTGCTAGGAGCAGGTTGATTGATTGGATTTTTGTTACTACTAAGAAAAGTATATCATGTTCTTTCTGAGTTTAAATGTCACTATCATTAGTCCTCAAGGCAAATAAGAAATATCAGTGTAGGAAGGTCTCCATTTTTTTAAAAGGAAGAAAACTTGGAGCTGTGGATTAAAGGCTGATTCACAAGATCAGTTCTAGCAATATGGCAACTTCATTATAGCTGGTTCATGTTGTACAATGGCAGCCTGAGTAGTTTGTTGCATATACCCATCAATTTCTAGCGTATAATTACATGATTTTCCTCCATGTACTTGAGTTCAAGCTGAACTGAACTGAACTGATCTGATTGCAAAGCAAAAGCAGCCAAAGAACTGCTTTGTGGTGTGATTTAAAAAATCCACACAATAGGGCCTTGGACAGACAGACATGTCATTTTTCTACAAGCTTGTAGGAAGCCAGATTGCCGAAAAATACAAAGGGTAAAAATACTTGTGGTTAGAAAAGCATTCTAATCCTAGAAGAAATGTTTGCCTCTTTAAGTAAAGAATACATCGGAAAACCTCAGTGGTCATTTTGGAGGTTTTTAGCAGGGTCAGTACTTGGAAGGGAGACCACCAAGACTCTGCAGAGGAAGGCAATTTACCTTGGCTTTTTAGTTGCTTTGGAAGCCTGTTGCTGGGTCACCGTAAGTCAGCTGTGATTTGACAGCACTTTCCATACACTGAAAGAACCCATAGCCAACATTATTGAGGATTTCAAGCTTTAGTGCCAAGTGTGGAGAGATTCAAAAAGCTAAAGGGAGGAAACAGAAGTACAGCTGGAGCAACTGGAGTAAAAAGGAAAAGCTGCCGTGGAGGATGGGATCAGAAAAGGTGGGATGGAAGGAGGAGGCCACCAGAGGGAAAACCAAGGAAGTTTAGTAGGTGGGTGGAAGGGGCTTCAAGCACCACTGAGTGAAGCAGAGGGGAAAAAGAAATGGGAAAATGAGATTCCTTTCCAGAAGCCCTCTCAGGTTCCTACTTACATTTTCTACTACAGGGCCCCCAACCAGTATGTTGGGTGGGTTTAGTGGGTGGAATTGGGTTGGGGGGGCTAGGGTGGGATATTCAGTGCAACCTAGGAGTATTAGTGCTAGGGTTCTAGGGCAGCTAGTTAGCTGAGGGTTTGTTCCCCTGGGAGTATGATTGGAGGGGTACCACCACGAGGGGGGGCCCAAGTTGGGGCCGGGATCTCGTCCATAATGGGTCAAGGGCGATATGGCTGGGGGAGGAGGTTAGACAAGAGAAGGTCAGAGAGCACTTGTGTTAGTCCTTGGGCCAAGCCGTGGTTACACGGCAGACGCCCGAGGCGTGCTCGCTGCCCTTCTAACCTCCGTCCCATCCCCAGATATACGGGGGAGGAGGCAAGGGTGGACCCGGTCTTGGTCCTGTGCAATGCAAGGTCAATCAACAACAAGGCCTCAACTCTGCAACAATTTTTCGCGGAGTCTGGGGCCGACCTTGCGTGTGTGACTGAGACCTGGGCGAGGGGTGGTGAAACAGTCGCCTTAAAGGAACTTGCCCCCCCAGGGTTTGCGGTCCTGCACCAATCCCGGGTCCATAGAAGGGGAGGGGGGGTGGCAATCTTGGTCCGGGAGGATTTCTCCTACAGGGCTCTCCCGGCCCCAGACATCAAGGGAGTGGAGTGCGTCGGTATTGGGTTGGACTCAGTCGAGAGTTTGGCCATCTGGTTGGTATACCGTCCGCCCAACGCCCAACCAGATGTCCTGCCGAGCCTGCTGGAGGCGGTGGCCGCCTGGGCCTTGCAGTACCCCAGGCTTATAATCTTGGGGGACTTCAATGTCCATGCGGACGCGCTGCCCCCAGGACTTGGCTCGGACCTAGTGTCGGCCATGGCGACGCTGGGGCTCTCGCAATTTGTTGCTGGGCCCACCCATCAGGCCGGCCACACCCTCGACCTGATCTTTGGGGCAGGGATAGAGGTGGTTCTGGATACAGCTTTGGCCGTACCATGGTCAGACCATTATGCCCTGCGGGCTCGGATCAAGACCCCACCCCCTCCCCAGTTGGGCGGCGGGCGCATTTTTGCCCGCCCAAGGAGACTCATGGATCCAATTGGTTTCCAGAATGCTCTGCGGGACCCGAAACCTCCCGGCATCTCGTTAGCGGCCATGGTGGAGGACTGGCAGTCCCGCCTGTCGGCTGCCATAGACGAGATTGCTCCTAGACGTCTTCTCTGCCCTCGACTCAAACGGGCACCCTGGTATACTGGGGAGCTCCGGGAGAAGAAGAGGGAATTGAGACGACTAGAGCGAGTGTGGCGGAAGGCCCGTGACGAGGCTACAAGAACATCTCATCGCACGTTTATGAGGGCGTATGAGATGGCAGTGAAAGCGGCTAAACGTGAATTCTTTGCCGCGGAAATTGCATCCGCTAGCTCTCGCCCAGCTCAACTATTTAGGGTTATTAGATCTCTTACCGCCCTGGAAGATGGGCGCCAAAATAGTAGGAATTTGACCATCAGCTGTGAGGCATTTGCGAGCCATTTCGCGGATAAAGTCTTGTCGCTCCGCCACTCCCTTCCAGCTACAGTTAATACAGTTAATGAACTAGAGGCCCGTTGGCCGCCTTTGGAGGTAACGTTTGATGGCTTCAGGCGGCTCTCTTTATCCGAAGTGGACGGGTTGCTGGGGAGGATGAGGGCAACCACCTGCCCCCTTGATCCCTGTCCGTCTTGGCTCCTTAAGGGGAGGGATGGACGGATAGGTGAGCAGCTCAGGGATATTGTTAACTGCTCTCTCCAGTTGGGGGAGTTTCCTGAGGTGCTGAAGGAGGCGATGGTGTGCCCTCTCCTCAAGAAGCCATCCCTGGACCCACATGACCCTGCAAGCTACCGCCCAGTAGCGCATCTAGCGTTCCTGGGTAAGGTGGTGGAAAGGGCTGCGGCGGACCAGCTCCTAGCGTTCCTGGAAGATACTTCGGCACTCGATCCATACCAGTCTGGCTTCCGCCCTGGTCATGGGGTGGAGACTGTGTTGGTCTCCTTGTTGGATGATCTTCGTCGGCAGCTTGACCGAGGTGGCTCTGCTGTGCTAGTTCTTTTAGATCTGTCGGCCGCGTTTGACGTGGTCGATCACGAGCTGCTAGCGAGCCGCCTTGCCGGTACGGGGATAAGGGGTACAGCGTTACGCTGGATACGCTCCTTCCTCCAAAACCGGACACAGAGGGTAGCCGTGGGAGAGGAAGTATCGGGCCCTTACCGGCTCCCTTGTGGGGTCCCACAGGGCTCGGTGCTCTCTCCTACATTATTTAACATCTTTATGCACCCTCTGGCTCAACTGGTACGGAGCTATGGGCTGGGTTGCCACCAGTACGCTGATGACACCCAGCTCTTTCTCCTCATGGATGGCCACCCGGACTCCCCCCCAGATCCATTTGCCAGATGTTTGGAAGCCGTAGCTGGATGGCTCGAGCAGAGTCGCCTGAAACTCAACCCCTCCAAGACGGAGGTTCTGTGGTTGGGCCGTAGGGGGGCAGATCAGGAAGCGCGCTTACCCTTTCTGGCCGGGACGCAACTTAATATCGCATCTCAGGCCAGGAATTTAGGGGTGACCATCGATGCCTCACTAACACTCGAGGCACAGGTTAAACAGGTAGCTAGCCGGGCATTTTTCCATCTTCGCCAGGCTCGGCTACTAGCGCCCTATCTGTCCTCTGAACACCTGGCCACAGTGATCCATGCGACGGTCACCTCTAGACTAGATTTCTGTAACTCGCTCTACACCGGCCTGCCTCTGGGCTTGATCCGGAAACTGCAACTCGTCCAAAATGCGGCTGCTAGAGTCCTCACAGCTACACCATGGAGGGCTCACATCCAGCCAGTTCTGAGGCAGCTGCATTGGTTACCGGTCGCCTTCCGGATCAGGTTCAAGGTTTTGGTTTTGACCTTCAAGGCCATCCGTGGTCTAGGCCCAGCATATATGAGGGACCGCCTTTTGCCCTATATCCCCCGCAGGGCTTTACGCTCTGCGGGGGCTAACCTACTGGTCGTTCCCGGCCCCAAGGAAGCCCGCCTGGCCTCGACTAGGGCCAGGGCCTTTTCGGTCCTGGCCCCAACCTGGTGGAATGAGCTCCCGGAAGAGCTGAGGGCCCTGCGAGAATTACCAGCATTCCGCAGGGCCTGTAAGACGGAGCTCTTCCGCCAGGCTTATAACTGAGGCCGGGCGGAAAGAAGATCAGCCCCCCCCTCACAAACTGGTGGTAGAGAGCGTCACCCCCCACCGTAGATGAGGATGCGGAGAGCAAATGAGTAGGCTACGCCATCGCTGTTACAATTATTGTAAATCATTGGTTTTTATTGTCATTTTATGGTTTTAGGGGACGGGTTTATGTAAGCCGCCTCGAGCCTTCGGGGGGAGGCGGGGTATAAATATAAATATAATAATAATAATAATAATAATAATAATAATATGTGTGTGTGTGTTTGTTTGTTTGTTTGTTTGTTTTTTTATTTATTTATTTACCGCCCTCCCTGGGGGCTCAGGGCGGTTTACATAATAACATAAGAACAATACATGGAACAGTTTATAAAACATTTGAATAACCGTGCAATAATAACTGATAATTGTAAACATATATAACATTATAATTGTCTAACCAATAAACAATGCAATGTTGCAACATACAAACAGGTCCAGAGTGTATAGGTGGCGTTCTGAGGGGGGGAGGGGAGCAGGGGCCCTTTGGTCGCTGTTGGTTATATATATCTGGTCTCAACCAAATGCCTGGCGGAAGAGCTTCTCCTTGCAGTCCCTGCGGAACTGTTTAAGCCCCGTCAGGGCCCTGATCTTCTCCGGGAGCTTGGAGTATCAGCCTCTGGGCACCTTACACTACATTTACAGGGCAGAATACGATGGGTTTAACAGCTGCTGTAATAGGTGGAGCCAGAGCAGAGGAAGCCCAAGTACATGTGGGAAGAGAGGTAATGAAACTATGTTATTTTAATCTGTTTCGCCAGTCAGAAGCCCTGCTGGGGAAAGCCCCATCCATCTCCATCCACTTTCTAAAACCACTTGGTGGGTTATAGGAAAGATGTTGGCAAGCATTATGGGTATCGAGTTGGGGAGCCCCATTAGATGCCCCCCTCACTGGTTAAGAAGAAGAAGAAGAAGAGTTGGTTCTTATATGCCGCTTTTCCCTACCCGAAGGAGGCTCAAAGCGGCTTACAGTCGCCTTCCCATTCCTCTCCCCACAACAGACACTCTGTGGGGTGGGTGAGGCTGAGAGAGCCCTGATATTAAATCCACAGGACTACTGAAATAGAGATATATATGGCTCTGTCATTCACTAGTAGCAACATGAAGAGTGAATGGGTTGTAAAAGGACAAGGTTGCTGGATAGGCTGCAGTACAGTAGCACCTTCAGAGACCAACAACATTTTCAGGATATAAGCTTTCAACAATCAAAGGTCTCTGTATTTGATAGGAATAGGACTGGAGATCACTGAGTCTTCTCTCTCAGTCCACAGGTGAGGGAGGTGTTGTTAAGGTGAAACTCAGGAAGTAAAGGTACAACTCATATTTTAATCAGCTTGATTACATCAGAGGGGAAATGCTTGGGGACAGAAAATTAGCATCTGTAGTGAGAGAAGAATCACACATCCGTGTGTGTGTGTGTGTGTGTGTGTGTGTGTCCAATGTTCTGAACTTGTGAATGAACTGCAGGTCAGCAATCTAGCACTGTAATCTCACCTGGAATTGTCTTTGTTTGAAGACTGACTCTCTTAGATTAGCTGTGAAATGACCTGGAAGATTAAAGTGTTCTCTTGCTGTTTTTTGAGTGTTGTGGTTTTTAAAGGTTTGATTTATGTCCCCTTATTTAGACTGAGAGATTTCCATTCCTTGGCATATCTGACAAATGGAGTTTTGATTCTTGAAAGTTTGTATCCTGAAAACCCTGCTGGTCTCTAAGATGCTACTGGACTCAGATCTCAAGGTTACTAGAGTTTCTAATGGCCACCATGGTGATTCTTTTTATACCACATAATTTGGAAAGAGATTAAAATGGATGGCATGTATGTGTATACACACACAAACGTGTATATATACATACACATCCATCCATACATACACACATACGTTATAAACACATGTACACACACACACACACAAGTTTTTAGCACATCAATCATAAAAGTAAAGGCTAAAGAAAGTCCATTGTGAAGAAACATCTAGTTTTTAAAATGCATTGTTCTTATTTGCCATTATGCTTTTAAAAACTAAAATGTGTACATTTCTGCTGAGTCAAACTCTTTGGCTCACTACACTCCCTGTTCCAGTCCCACATTAATTTTGCTTAAAATATGTGCTATTCAACCCCAAACCCTGCAATCCATAATTAGCAAAAGCTGAATGTTGTTCATCTTAGAAGGATGTGGATGAGCACAAATATCTCTTTTATATTAAAGAGGGCAGCCTAGGGAACATTAACACTCTGATTCATGTGGTAGATTTCCAGGATGGTATTTCATTTTGAAGGATTTGCCCCTATAGGTTATAGCTATAAATACATTTAAAATAAGTAATAGAATGTCTGTCTGGCTGATTTTGAAACACTAAAATCACTGGGAATTTAATCCGCACTATCACATTTGGATTAGATTAAGGTTTTAAATAATTGCTAATTTGTATTTCTTCCTCTTATGTTCTGTTATTTAGAGTACCAAATAAAGGTTTGCTTTTGATATCTTAGACAGTTTGAGAGTTGAGGGATTGAAAGGCTTTCATGCTGAGAGGCTACCTGAAACCCTGGAAAATGTCAAGGAATTAGATGTTGGGAAATAAATAATGGAATGAGAAGTGCTTATTCAGCTGGAGAATGTGACTAAGAAGTTAACTCCTCCAACTGAGTTTGTATGTGCTGAAAATGCACATGCTTTCAGAAAACCAGCAGGATAGCAAAGCCATTACGTGCAATAAACTTGCTGCTTGCAATAAACTTTCTACTTGGAGAGTGATTTTTATGTTATTATTTTGGCAAACAGCTTTTTAAGTCTTGATCTAAGAGCCAGTGTGGTGTAATGGTTAAAGTGTTATACTTGGACGGGATGGACCTGGGATCAAGTCCTCATAAACTCTCCGGATTATCTTCGGCCAGTCATTTACACTCAGCCTCATTGGAGTTTTATGAGGGGGAAAAAAACAGATGACCTCACCCATTTTTGCCATCCTGAATTTCTTACCATAAGAGTGGCATGTAAATCTGAGAAACTGCATGCAGCAGAATTGGGTGAGGGGGCAGAATGACCCATACCACTTCATCCCTCAAGGAGCAGCCCACAAGACTGCTTAGTGGTGATGAAGAGTATTCCATGACTCCTAGCCACTTAGCTTTATCCTCAGTATGGTACACTACCAGTAGCTTAACTTGGGTTTCTTGTACTCTACTCTTAGAGCACAGCTCATTATCTAGCTTTTATTCCAGTGAAGTCATATGATGGTGTCTTCCTCTCCTGTCATATAACTAATGTCTCACAAATTCCTGTTACATGGTTGCAACTCAGTAGGGCCCATGGTCAGTGGACCTTGCGTCTGGAAGACTGTTGTCATCCTGAGTTTGAAACTGAAGCAGTTGCTTTGGTGATCTCCCATCCACATATTGATCAGGGCTGACCCTATTAAGCTTCTGAGAACTGAGCTTATTGTTATAAGGAGATACATTTTGAAACTGAGGACTTGGATGAGATGCTCTTAGACCAGATAACAAAATTCTCAGAGAGGCAGAATCTAGTGGTCCTGAGAGATTTCAGTTATCTAGATATCTGTTGGAAGACCAGCTCTGCTAAAAATGAAAAGTCCAATAAATTATTGACTTGTCTTTCTGACAGCTTCATTTCCCAAAAAGTGGAAGGGGCAACCAGGGGGCCTGCTGTTTTAGACTTAATTCTCACCAATAGGGAAGAACTAGTTGATGAGGTAAAAGTCATGGGCGTGCTTCATAGTAGTGACCATGTGATATTGGACTTCATGATTTGGGGAAGAGAAAAGCTGTACATAGATACACATACAGACTGGACTTCAGGAGAGCAAATTTTAACAAACAAAAGTTATGTTGGGTAGAATCCCATGGTCAGAAAAACTTAAGGAGATGGAAGTCCAAGAAGGTTGGGAGTTTCTTAAAAGTGAAATACTGAAAGCACAATCACAGATTGAGAAGAAAAACTGGGAGGAACCTAAAGAAACCAAGGTGGCTCCATAAACAGCTATCAAAAGCATTCAGTAAAAATAAGACTCACTTAGAAAATGGGAGGACCTTATAACCAAGGAGGAATATAAACAAACTAGTAAATAAGCCCGCTGCAGGTTTAATGCAGCGGGCGCTAGCGGGGATTCGGCGCGAGCAGGGGCGGGGCGGCCATTGGAGTTGGTGAGCGGGCGAGTGTGCAAGCCGCGAGTCGAGTCGGGTGTGGCGTGGCTCATGGCCCCCCCCCACGGCGCTAGGTACCTGGGGCTGCAGACTGTGTTGTTTTCAAGGTGCTTGTGAACTTGCGTGTGTGAATCCCTGAAGATGTGCAGGCTCCACCGAAGTCCCTGCCCTCTCCGCGGTCTTGACTTTGTTGCCAAGTAGACAGAACCGCAGCAGAGTCTAACGGGAGCGAAGACGTCTTTTTGTTCTTGGGGGGGGGGGGGGTCCCGCGTTAGCAGTTTGTTTTCGCCATGTAAAGTTACCTGCTCTCGCTGCAAACGCAGCAATGGGAAGCCCTAAGCAGCCGTCTCATGGGGAGAGGAATCACGGCGAGCTGTAGAGAACGGGGTTGGTGTGTCGTTGGAGCTCACTTCCTCGGCGCAGCGGGGACGCGGCCTGCCGACAGCACAGTATGCGATAGGGGCGTGGCGCGGCATGCCCGTAAGCGTGCGGGACAGAGGCCGGTGGTGCAATGGCGGTTGCGTCCAGCTGCGGCCGCGGCAGGTGGCGGCGCGGGGGGCTCTCAGCCATGTGGGCCGGCTGCAGGCATGGCTGAGGCTCCGGCAGCGGTGCGGCGGCTGGGCGTCGCAGGGCGCGGCGCAAGGGCACGACTGGGTGGGCGGAGCGCCATCGAGGAAATGGCGGCGCTGAGCGGCTCCCGATTAGTCAGTCCTGCTGAGAGGGACCAATTGGGGGCGCGGCGGGCGGCGGCTGCGATGGGACCGGCGGCTGGGTCCTCCTTTCCCCGCGGGCAGGCAGCGACCTGCGCAGTTGATTGGAAGCGCGGTAATGGCGGCGGGCTGCAGGGTCGAAGCGAAGGTGGAGGTGGGCGGATCGGGAGGCGTTTCGCGCCTCCCAATTGATCTGTTCGGGGGCAAGGGGCTTGCAAGGGGCAGGGCTACCTGGGTCTCTGGAGCTGGTGCGGTGGAGTGGCAGCTGCCAGTGGAAGCGGGCGGTGTGTAGAGCAGGATGCAGGTGCCGACGGGTGGCTGGAGTGCGCGGCGGGGCCGGGGGCGCGGCGGGCGGCGGCTGCGATGGCTGCATGGGACGGGCGGCACAGTCACGGCGGCTGGGTCCTCCTTTCCCCGCGGGCAGGAGGCGACCTGCGCTGTTGATTGGAAGCGCGGTAATGGCGGCGGGCTGCAGGGTCCAAGCGCCTCCCAATTGATCAGGTCGGGGGCAAGGGGCTCGCAAGGGGCAGGGAGTCCCTGGCAGCCGCGCTCCGCGCGACTGCCGGGGACTCCCTCGGGCAGCAGGCTGACGCGGCGAGAGGCGCTTTGCGCCTTTCGCCGCATCAGGCCGGGAGCAACTGCGAGCCGCGCTGCGCGCGGCTCGCAGTTGCTGAGGCTGGGAATCAGAGGGACCAATCGGCAGGCGCTTCGCGCCTGCCGATTGGTCCCTCCGATTGTCTGTCTTGAGGAAGGGTCCAATTCGGACCCTTCCTCATCACGGACACATCCCGCCTCAGAACGGCTTAGCCTTTTATATAGTCCGTGGCGCCCGTGGCGCCACGGGCGGTTTAAAGATAGCCAGTGCTTGTAGGGAGGGTGTTTCAAAAGCTAAAGCTCAATATGAGTTTAGGCTAGCAAGAAATGCTCAAAACAACAAAAGGGGTTCTTTAGTTATATTCAAAGTAAGAAAAGTATAGGGACAAGAAAGTGACTTCTCAGTCTTCTCTTGTGAGGGGAATAATGCTCAAAGTGGCAAAATCATTTCATGTGATGAGGGATGGGAGTTGTGGCCTAGAATCACTGTAGGGTTAGTTGATAAACACCTGATTTCTTTAAATGAAACCAAATAATCTGGGCCAGATGAATTGCATCCAGTGGTACTAAAAGAACTTGGCAAATGTAATTTCTGAGCCTATGTCCATTATTTTTGTAAATTCTTGGAGAACAGGTGAAGGGCCAGAAGATTGGAGGTGGGCAAATGTCCCATTCTTCAAGAAGGGGTAAACGGAGGATCCGAGTAACTACTGACGTCTATACCTGGCTTGACGTCTATACCTAGCAAAATTTTAGAACAAATCATCAAACAGTTAGCCCTTGAGCAGCTAGAGTGGATGGATTACTAACAGTCTATGTGGCTTTCTCAAGAACAAGCTATGTCAGACTAACCTTATGTCTTTTTTTGAGAAAGTTACTACCTTGCTAGATCATGGGAATATTTATAAATGATTTGGATGAAGGAATATAGGAGATACTTATTAAATTTGCAGATGACACTAAACTGGGAGGGGTAGCAAACACACACATCAGAATACAAGATAGGCTAAAAAATTAGGCTAAAATGAATAAAATTAATTTCAATAGTGATAAATGTAAAGTTATTCATTTAGACAGGAAAAATCATATTCATCAGTAAAGGATGGGCGAGACTTGTCTTGGCAGTATTACATGTGAAAAGGATCTGGGGGTCTTAGTAGACTAGACACTGAACATGAGTTAACGCTGTGACTCGGTAGCTAAAATGGCAAAAGGGAATTTGGGCTTTATTAATAGAAGTATAGTGTCCAGATCACATGAGGTGATGTTACCACTTTATTGTGCTCTGGTAGGGTTAGGGCTCCTGGAGTACTGTGTTTAGTTTGGGCACCACAACTAAAGAAAGAGGTAGAGAAACTGGAGTGTGTCCAGAGGAGGGCTGCGAAAATAGTGAGAGGTTTTGTCATGCCCCCCATCCAGTCCCACCACGGCTGCCGCCACTCTCAAGGTAGGAGCCACCTCCACTGCTATCAGAGCCTGCCTTCCTGACTCTGGTTTCCATGCAACTGCTGCTGCCACTGCTGTCAGAGGAAGAGGGAGAAGGGTTAAGTGGCGACGTGCAGGAGCATGATCAGCAAGTTCTGAGTCCTGAACAAGAAAAACAACTGGATTCCAGCCAGATTGACACTCTGCCCTCTTCGCCTGCTTTGCCATTGACCACACAAGCACCCCACTATTGCCCAGATAGCTCACTGGAGCACCGTATGCAATAACAGTGGGCAGATTTCCCAGAGCACTGCAGGAGCACCTGGCTCATGGTGCGCTGTCAAAGTTGATGGAGCTCAGGTGAGGGCACTTTGACAGATGATGCGCTCATGGTGCGCTGTCAAAGTTGATGGAGCTCAGGTGAGGGCACTTTGACAAATGGGGTCCTTCAGCTCATTAAGGAAAGTTGCACTTAATCAAGGCTGAAACAGCATTTCCTTGTGGGTGCAACCTGTGCAATGAACTTATCTGTCACCGTGACCTTTGTTTCTGTCTTGCCCTTGCTTCAGCAAAGCTTTGCTTGACTAAATCCCGGTTTCTTAACTCCTGGTTCTCAGCTCTCAAACTACGGTTTTGATATCTGTACTGACTTGGCTTTTGAATTCTGCTTCTCCAGTTCCTGATCTCGCTGTGTGACCATTCCCCTGAGCTAACCCCTGGACTTTGACTTGCCTGGTTAATGCTAAGACCTGGACTAGGCATTGACTTTGCAATTCAGCTGACGACTTGAGTTTGATTTCTTGGCCAAGGATGTACAATCAAGACTTCCATTGGGTACAGGAGGCTAGGGCAGCACAGGTTTGGAGAGGAATGAGGAAATGTCATATGAGGAAATGTTGAGGGAGCTTGGCCTGTTTAGCCTGGAGGGAAAATGACTAATAGTTGATCTTCAAATAATTGGAGGGCTGTCATATAGAAGATGGAGCATAGTTGTTTTCAGTTGCCCAAGAGAGTTTAAATTAATTCAAAAGAATTTCCAGCTAAACATCTGGAAGAAGTTCCTGATAGAGTGGTTCCTCAGTGGAACAGGCTTCCGAAGGAGGTGGTCGGTTATCCTTTGGAAGTTTTTAAGCAGAGGCTATAAAGTTATCTGACAGAAATGCTGATTTTATGAACTTATAGATTGTGAGTGAGTGGGTAGTATGGGATGTACCAGTGTTTGTCTCTTGTGGCCCTTCCTTGCATACTCAGGGAATTGATGTTCACCACTGTGGAATGGTAGTTGGATTTCCTCCAGGCCAGGCTGGATTCTGGAGATTTTTGGTGGTGGTGGGATCATTTGGGGGTCACTGGGGGTAGTTGTGAGTTCTTGCATTGTGCAGGGGGCTGGACTAGATGCCTTCCAATTTTTTGATTCTAAGGTAGACCAGCCACACCATATGAGGGCCTGGTTTACAGAAATTGTCTAGTGTCCCCAAGGTGGTACTTGTAGGTGCCATGGCACCTGATGGTACCTTTTCTCTTAGGGGTCAGATGATGAATGTATGTATTTATTACATTTGTATACCTCCCCCCCCCCGCCAGGCAGCTTAAGATGGCTTTGGGCCGCAGCTCGCTGCCAGATCAAGTGGGGCGGGCAAGGGTTGGTCAGCTCGTTAGCAGGCCTGGGACAGAGCTCCTTAGCAGGCAGTCAGCAGACCGGGAGGCCCTCATTAGCAGGCCCTGCTTAGCAGGCCAAGAGGCCCTCATTAACAGGCCCAGCCTAGCAGGCCAAGAGGCCCTCGTTAGCAGGTCCTCCATCACAACCCTTTGCCCAGGGCCCTCTCCCCTTACTTACTGCCGGCTCCAGGCACTGAAGTAAGTCTGAGAGCAAAGAGCCTAGAGTCCAGGGACAGAGGGTGGGGGCTGCAGGGGAAGGCCAATCAGGGCAAAACTGGCTGCACCATTGATTGGCCCTATTCCAACTTGGACAGCCGGACATGTTCCACTCCCCAGGCTGTTTCACAAATATATAGAGGAACTATGGATAAGGATAGAAATAACAGAATGGTAATGATAATAGTAATAAGATAACAGTTTAACACTATAACAACCTAACAGGTTCTTAGTTGTTCAATTCAGATGCATGGGTTCCTGGGAGGGAGGTTCAGGGGCCCAGTAGATGTTGTTGGTTCCAGTCGACCTCATGATTGGCCATTCGATATCT
Source organism: Paroedura picta (assembly GCF_049243985.1). NCBI lineage: Eukaryota > Metazoa > Chordata > Lepidosauria > Squamata > Gekkonidae > Paroedura > Paroedura picta. The sequence continues at coordinate 79,779,802 of NC_135374.1, read as the reverse complement.
GATTGGCTGTGGAAAAAGTTCTCCAGTAGCAGCTGCCACCATAGCACAATGCATGACTGACCAAAACTTGTATGTAAGCAACAAAATACTGAACACAATATGTTCAGTTAAAAAGTTGTCCAATAGTTGTGTTTGAAATGTTGAAGAGTTACTATTAGAATTAGGTATAACCTCACTTCCTAGTATTTCATGGTCAGTTTTGCCTCCTGTAGAAGCCATTTTTGTGGTTTCACCTACCACACTGTTTCAGAACTCAAGATTTGGCCACAATCTCAAAATGTCAGGGACTCTAGATACAGAATTGTGCAGGTGTGTATGCTGTACCTGTGCTGTTCTGTTTTGCAGTACTGGATTCATGTAATGAAAAAATACAGCAACAAGTCTGATGTTATTTTTAATAGAAAAATAATCCTAAACCATAGAGTTTTTTGGGAATTATTGGAGAAGACTGATGAGTGTTTGCTAGACTTTTGCTTACGAGTTTAGTTGTTGCAAATTGTGTGGTAACATTTGCAGTTTTTAAACATCAAAGAGTTGGGTAAAATAGAGAATATATGCAGGGAACTGCTCGTAGGTGTCCCCCATTGACACTCTGGGACTGCAGCAGTAATAAGCAATTTCATGCTATATAACTAGAAAATGTGAGGAGACACAAGGATTCAGAGTAAATTGAATGCTTTGGTCATTCTATTTATTCTCCATATGTGCAGTTGAATTGCATCAGCTACACTGATGCAGTGCTGGCATAATGTTGCACTCTCTGATTTGTTGCTGGCACACTTACAGCTATTTTCTATCCCAAGCCTTCATTCTGTGAGTCAACAGGATTCAGCAATAGAATGGAAATTCAGCTATAAGGTATTTATGCAGTTAATTAAGGTGAATTGAAGCTGACCATGGTACTCCTAAGTCGTCAATTAGCATGGTTCTGAATGTAGCAGAAATATGTTTGGTTGTATGCGTTTTTGAATGAGTATTAGAGTTCAAACTCTGGCGAAAGTTCATCACCCAGTCACCAGTGTTGGTGTCTGTTAAATCACTTGGCCAATTGCATGTAATTTTTGCCCCCTGTGCACAGTATGAATATTTTTGAGCCGTCTCTTCAAAAGATTTATAAGTACTCACTGAAGAGGTGGTTGGTTGAAACTAAAGCCATTTTCATCTAGATTAGTACAGTGGCACCATTATACTAGCTGTAATAAATCAAAGATGTATGCTTTTAAGGGATTTTGGTGTAGTGTTTTGTAGGCAGTGATAGGGAATATAAGCTTGAAAAAAATGATTATTTTTTCATTTGAAAGGCATACTGAAGAAAGATGCTTTAAGCACTTCCCTTGATGGTAATTTCCCCCTCCGTTTTCCTTTTTGTTAGATTGAGCTACCATAGTCAAGTGTTTTCTTCTTTGACTGAGTGATGAGTTTATTAGATTGTGGAATCTCAGTTGATGTTGATTACCTGGATTTCAATAAGGCTTTTGACAGGTTCCCCATGATGTTCTGAGGACTGCAGGACTGCAGGACTGGAGGACTGAAGACTGCATTTTCAGATGGTTAGCATGGAAAGGGAACTGGTTAGAAAACTGACAAGTACTTGTCAATGGTATTTCATCAGATTGCAGGGAGGTGAGCAGTGGGGTGCCACAGAGCTTGGATAAGTGGGTGGAGGGACACCTCATTAAATTTGCAGATGACATCAAATCACAAGATGTCATAGTCCTGCTATATACCACCTTGGTCACCTGGAGTATTGAGTGCAGCAATTGGTCTGAACATTCATGCTGCAATGCAATATATATATTTTCAATCACACCACACATCCCTCAATTCCTGTGGCACTCAAATAAGCCAAGCAGAGTGGTGATGTCTGATGTTTATGTGCACTCAATAACCATGCATGCTTGAAGGCAAAGCATGTTGGCTGTCATTACACAACAGGTTATCTGCATGAAAGTTACAAAGTGTCCTTGTGGAAGTAATGTGCATTTAGATGCTGGAGGGGGAGATGGGGCTGGGCAGGGGGCAGAATGTTTAATTGACGTATGATTAACTTTTCTGGACCTTTCCCCAGAAAGCGGGCACTATTATTAAAAATTTGCGTTGTAATGCAATCATGTTCAATTTTTTAAAAAATACAGAGGGGAGAAAGTGGAAGGTTGGAGAATAGGGAGATAGGGGGCAGAGTTTATATGTATCTATGACTATATAACTTGAGGCAGGAATGGAGGGAGATGCAGACTTGAATCCTGAGCATCCTCACTGGATTGCCGTTAATTGCCTTCCAAGGGGAAATCACAATTTCTGAAGATTCCCAAAGATGTGGCAAACAGGGTTTACATTTGAATCTGATCCTTAAGGGCCTAATTTCTGTGCAAAAGGTTTGTTATTCTGTGGGATATTAGGAAGACCTCTGCAACATTTTTTTGCAACTGCAAAAACAATCCCAGACATAATGGATTTGGAAAATATCTGCTGTAATGGTAACATGTAGTGTTACACTGATGCTGACAGGCAGAACATTGGCTGAAGGGAGGCTTAGTATACCTACTAGGTTGCATTCCTTCTTCAGTGCCCTTCCTGCAGTAGCCAATTCTTGTCCTTTTAAGGACTGTATTTCATTTTATCACTGAATTATCACTTGGGTCTTAATTGCAAAAATGAGTAGTTCACAGGCTGTCTTTAGGACTGCAGGGGGTAGTAGTGTGTGTGTCTGTTGTAGTGAATATATAGCTCTTATTTGTTTCAATGTGAGAGACATTGATTTAATTTGCTAATAGTATTCCTTATTTTAGCATTATATTTATATGTGCCCTGGTCATAAATGATTTCCTTTGCTCGTATATCAGCCACAAAAACATATTGGATTTCTATTTCTAGGATTGACAGATATAAGAATGATTTAATACATTTATAGGATGAACACTAAAATCAGAGTGTTTCTTTTTAGTTATTTGAGTTTCCTTTTTACTTTAAGCCATAAACGTTTCAAATCTATCTTGTAAAGATTAAGAAAAGAAAAAAGTTGATAAAAACTAACAGTACGAGAACATCAGAATATTTGGTATTTTGACTAATATTATTGTCCGGGATGCATCTGGAACATCCTGGACTTCTCTCAGGGCTGCTGGAGACCGCACCTCCCAACACTTGAGGATGGGAGCAATGTAGTGCAGCTTACCTTGAAGCCACAGAAGCCCTGCCACCCCATCTGAGGCTTGGGCAGCCCATGGAAGCTGCCGCCATGCTGTGGAGTCAAGAGCTACGGAAAAAGCCCAGCCACAGTGGGCCATCTCTGCTCCAGCAGGTGCAGAGAATGCTATGGCTAACCTCCCCCAATAGGGGGAAGACCGCGGAGATGGTCACACAGCCTTGCTTCCCATCTGGAGCTCGGGACTCAGGGCTGCAAGAACTCAAGGGGTCCCTGACAGAGTCCAAGTAGCCCCAAATCCCAGCCAGTCATAGGCAGCCCAACAAACCCGCTGCATGGCTTGCCCTGGTTAGGCAAGCCTGACCTCACCAATGAGCAAGACAGATGGGGTCTGGGTATTGGAGGAAAGGGTGTTGCAGGAAGGAGCCTTTTAAGAACTTAGGGGGAGGAGAAGAAGAGGGTGTGGGAATTAGTGGGATGATATAAGAAGGGAAAAAAGGACACTCATGGTCAAATGCGAAGGAAGGAGTGGAGAGTAGACGAGCTGAAGGATGGAAGAGCGAAAGAGTACTGAAGGATGGAGGAGGATGAGAGTGATACTGGAGGAGATAGGAGCTTGAACAGAGGAAGCAAGACTCAGGTACCCAGAGGTGGAAGCAAGCTAGCCAAGGCCAGTCAGAGGCCAAGAGCGGTCATTGGAGTAACCTACTAAACAGGAACAGTGTGTGGCCTGATCTCTACAGGGGGATAGTGCTCCAAGAGCCCAACAGAAGCCACACAATTACTGGGCAAGATAAAAGTAATATTCAAATATCCATTAATTTATATCATAATCTAGTCTATTAGTTCAATTAATGAAATTTCCCGTTATTTGTTGAGAAAAAGTAGTCTATTTCTTCCAAATTTAGCCAGCCAAAGCAATATTTAGGTAACTTTTGAGTGATTTATGGGTATCTTATTTTCAGATTGGTATATCTTATGGGCACAGAGTACCTTATTTTCAAATTGTTTTAGAAAGGAAGAAATGGGATACCCCAGTTTTAACATATTTGGCATTCTAATAATCATATGAATCCTGAACTTCCTCTAGAAGCTAAAATGTCTTACTAACTGAAGATCATGCATTTTATCACATGAGAAGACGAGTCACCAGTAAATAAAATAACACCAGGAAAAGTTGAAGGCAACAGGGAAGGAGGAAAACCCAAGAAGAGATAGATTGCCTTAGTCAAGGAGCCATAGCTCTCAGTTTGCAGGATCTGAGCAAGGTCCAGTATTCTTTTAGCTTAATGAAAGACCCACCAACAGTGTAAAAAAACTAATTAAAAAAAACAACCAAACCCATTTCCACATTTGCTACCAGTAGTTTTATTTTCAATGGGGATGAGATATACTTACATAGAGTGAGCCAATTTCTAGGTGAGGCCTGGAGATATCTCCAAATTATAGCTGGTCATCAGACTATAAAGATAAGCTCTCTTGGAGAAAATGGCAGTTCTGTAGGGTTGCTGTTACTGTTTCTGCAGTTGTGAAAAATGCCTCAGTGGCCTTCCTAAAGTCCTTAGAACAGTTGTCCTCAACCTTTTTCAGGTCAGGGACCAGGGGGGGAGAGGGAGACCCGGAGACCAGGGGGGGAAGAGGGAGAGCAGCGCTTGCTGTATGGCGCTTACTAATGGGCGCAAACATGCAGGCCTCTTCCCAGTCCCCGGGCCTCCCTCTTCCCTAGGCTCAAGCGATCAGCTGCCGAAGCGGCCGATCGCTCCCAGCGCAGCAACAACAACCACCTTTATTGGCATAAAAATAAGACAAACCAGAATAAAGTCAGTTAGTTGTTATGTTCACGCAGTCTCATAATATTATTCAAAAGGTTAGCAACCTTTTAGCATCAGACCTGTTTAGCAAGATAAGATTTTCCTTAATGAATGTTGATGACCCATTGGGAGCTGTATAATTACTGGACAGTTCGGTCTCCAATTTCTGTGACCAACTCTCTCAGAAATCTAAAAATGTGGCTATATCCGATAACGAACATCCCAGAAGTTGGTTCGACAGGAAGTGCCATGATTTAAAATCTAGATTATGTATTATTTACCACCAGTATCACTGCTCCATGGCATCTTCCTTACCTCCTGAATTTTTTCAATTAAAAAAAGCAGTAAGAACCAAATTTCAGAACTCCACTGAAAAACAATGGGAGTAATTATTCTGGGCCACAACAGCTAACAAAACTGGGCAGTTTTGGGCTCCCGGCGCAGTGGGGGGGGTGGTACTGGACCACGGCCCAGGGGTTGGGGAACACTGCTCTAAAACAGTGGTCCCCAACTTTTTTATCACTGGGGACCACTCAACGCCTTTTACTGAGGCCTGGTGGGGGGGTAGTTTACTTCTCTACTCTCAACCACTGCCCTAGCGCTCTCTCTTCGCTATGGTAATATTTAAACATCCCTTCAAAATAAGATACAGACACGCCACAACAATGAAGTGTGTTGTAAAGGGCTGGGGGGGATGAAGTAAAGGGCCGGGGGGAAGGAGAAGGCGTCCTTCAGGGCCCACCTCCAATTAGTTGAAGGACCACATGTAGTCCGCGGCCCACAGGTTGGGGATCGCTACTCTAGAACAGCGGTCCCCAACCTTCAGCAGTTGCTCAAAAATGTGCACGCGCGGAACTGCCACACATGCACCTTTTGGCCACCAGGTGGCGCTAACCCGCATGCGCAGAGTTGCCGCGCATGCACATTTTGGCCACGAGGGCGCAAACGCGCATGCGCTGCAGTTCTGCGCGTGCACGTTAGTGTCGCTGGCGCGCCGGCTGCCGCACTGGCCTCTTTCCCCCCTCTCGCTGCAGGGGGGGAGGCAGGCGCGGCCACTGGCGGCCTGGTACGATGGCCTTTGCGGCCCGGTACCGGGTCGCGGACCGGGGGTTGGAGACCCCCGCTCTAGAACATTAACTTTAAGTCAAAAACAAGGAGTTCATATTCCTCTCCTGCCTCCCCCTCTGGCATCTAAACACTTTACTTTCATGATTTAAGGTGCAATGGAACAGTTTTTAACTTTCGTGCGGATAACAGCTGTGTAATGGTGGCCAGCGTGCTTTTTCTGCATGCATGCATGCATGGTGATTGAGCGTACAAGAACTGTGCTCTCCGCTTTGGTGATTCAAGTGCCACAGGAATCAAGGGATGGGGGGGGTGATTTTTAAAATGTTTGATTGCATTATAGTGCAAATGCATTATTGTGCAGGGTCAGACCAAAAAAAGGGCATGACCCATGGTGGTCCCACCCACTCTCCTGACGAAAATGCAAAACACATGGTGTGATTGGTCTGACCACATGAGAAAACCACAGATGCATTAAGCCAGGTGCAAATTAAAAGTCAGCATTCAGAATCTGATGTGGTGAAAACATGCTGGCAACTGCCAAATCAATCTATGACATTTATACACTGCTATGGTCCTTGTAGTCCTCATACCATTGCCTTCCGAGCCTCGACTTCTGATTTTCCAGGTATTTCCCAGCACAAGAGTTGACAACCCTATCTTTTTAGTTAGTTTAAATTTTATTGTATTGGCCATCGGCCGTCACAATCATATGAAAACAGGATTGTACAAAAAGATATAACCAAACAAATGGTATGTAACCGTATGCATGAAATGATCAAATCTAAGATAGTATGATCAATAAAATACAGAAATAAGATTGGCATTTTAAGAGAGGACCATCGGACATTCGAAGTGCTGTTTGCATAAATTGGCCCTAGTTTTCCTGGCAGCCAGTGCAAAAAGGGCTACTCTAGTGGAGACATGATCTTGGTCTGACAACCGAAAGGGCAAGGGCAAAAGTTTCCAAATAAATTTGTTTCTCAGTCACCACAGAAAGGACAATACAGGACAATGTGTAGGGTCCTCAATTGCCATATTGCCACAGATACAAAGCCAGTCTGAAACAGGGGAGTGAAGAAATCTGCCCCTTCAGATTGCAGTTGGAATTGCTTGGATCGTCAGATAGATGAATGCCGTCCATAAGGTTGGTATATTGGCTAGATCAGTGGTCTCCAACCACTGGGCTGCGGCTCCCTCTCCCCCCCCCCCCCCGCAGTAAGAAATTTCCCAGGCCGCAAGCAAAGCGGCCGCCAAAGCAGCCGATTCGCTTGCGGCCCGGCAAGCTTCTTTTTGTGAGGGGGGGGAGAGGGAAGCAGGGCTGCTGGCGCAAACGCATATGCGTGGCCGCAAACGGGCATGCGCAGCAGTTTCACACATGCAGCCGTGCATGCTGCAAATGCGCACGTGCGGACCTGCCACGCATACGTGCATGTGCGGCCGCCGGATCGCCCTCCCCCCACACACCGGTCCGCAGCCTTAGATATGTTGCAGACCACTGGGCTAGATAAGCAGATCTGAGGTGGTCCCTTTTAAATAGTTTGAAGAAGGGTGCTACTTTAGATTGAGCAATTGCCCCACTATCAATTACTGTGTCTTTATGATAGAAGATCCAGCCCCTTAGGTCCTTTCCTGATACCTTTCATTTGATCTGTGTATTTTAACAGTTGTTTCTCAAGCAAGAGCACAAAGTAGATTTGTACTTCTTTTATCAGACATTATTTGGTATTTTTGTACCCGGCTGATTTCTCCAAACTGACTTTATCCCAGATAATAATTTTTCTCCAATTTTAGGAAACTGGTAAATCTGAGACAAAACATGTTGAGCAGTGCAGTCATTAGCACAGTTTAGCCTTTCTGAATCTATTGAAGTCAATGGGAGAAATCTGTTTCCCTGAAGTCTAAGCAGAACTTTTACTTTAAAATAGGTTAACAGTCTCAAAGGAGAGCAAAAGATTATTAAGAAAACATTATTTTTTAAGGGAGGGGTCTACTCAGAGTCGTTGCCTTTTAGTTGAAATTTAACCTATATCTCAGTTCAGGCAATTCTGATCCAGTTCCAGAGTTTTAGGTTTTAATATTCTCACTTTGGAGAGGTGGGGTATTTTATTTTTAAACTTTTTATTTCATTTTTAGAAACAGTTTTCTAAATGTTGGCAATGAGAAGAGCAGTCCCTTTAGCACAGGTTGGAATCATACAATCCTGAAGAGGGAACAGATTGAAAGTGCTGTATTTATCACAGTGTGTGCAAATTGGGCAGAGTACGTGAGTTGCCTTTGGGGGGCTTAACCAAACAGTAGAAAATATTACTTGTTACTTATGTACTGACAAATATGTATAGCAGGGTAGACTGAGGACACCAAGACAGGCATAATTTAATCTTTGTTGCAGCTTGGTGTGTGTTGTTGAGCAGTTGCTGAATCTCCCTCAGGCTAGCATAGGTCCCCACCATCAGTCCAGGGGTAGTCAAACTGCGGCCCTCCAGATGTCCATGGACTACAATTCCCAGGAGCCCCTGCCAGCATTTGCTGGCAGGGGCTCCTGGGAATTGTAGTCCATGGACATCTGGAGGGCCGCAGTTTGACTACCCCTGAGTTAGACAAACAGGCTTCATCTACATTTCCTGATACTGCTTTTGAAGGTATTGCTATTTTTTTTAAGTTCTTAAGTCCCCACTCCTCCCCCCACTCCCTGGCAGTGTAGTAAAAAACAGGAACATAATTGCTCACAAATGAGGTATTTGTCCCAATAGAGAATAAATTATAGTGTAGAAATGTTTGGTTTTAGCAAGGGGAGAAAAATACAATAGCAAAGGGAGTGAGTGCAAAAAAGGAGCTTCCAAGTCAATTTGGTGCTAATTTTGTAAACATTGGTATGACATCTCCCCTATAAGCAAAGAGATCATTGAAAATATTTGTAACAATTTGCAAAAGATCACATCACAATCATATATAATTACACAGAAATAGAGTTGCCAATATTAGATTTCTGGTGAAATCACAGTGCAATGCCAGGATCCAGCTGACACAGATTGTAAAGTCTCATGAGTACTAAACCTGGCAGTACTATAGCATCAAGTTTATTGCCATCAGTATACTCCAGCTGACCCATGCTGCTAATTAGAGTGTCATTGGGCTCTGGCTGACTCATAAACTGTATCAGCTGCAGGCTAGTGAATGGTCTGATGCCCTGGATGATTACAGTAAGAGTGGAACAAGAAAATGTGAGGCCAGTGGTACCTTTGAGGCCAACAAATATTTATTCAAGGCATGAGATTTCGTGTGCACGTCTTCAGATAAGCAAGAGTGGAAGTGACTTTGAAAGGAAACCTGGGACTCCCAAATGCCAGTGCTTTCTTGGGGGCTCCCATCATGGCATTTTAAAGTTTTATTCTTTTAGTACTGTCCCTTTTAAATTTTAGTACTGAAAATATTTTACCCTGTTTGTGATTATTCTTTTTTGAAAAAGGTCATTTACATCTTTTACACAACTAGTTAAGTGCTTTGCTTATTTAATGAGTGCTGTGGTTTTGATGGGTCTTGTCACAATCACAGAACAATCCTAATAACACTTTCATGGCAGTAAGTATTGACTGGGTTTAGGATTGCTTTGTTACAGTCCAACAGTGCAATCCTTAGGTCTGTTCAGTAGGATGTATTCCTAGGAAAAGGTTAGGACTTGTAGCACTGTGAGTTTGGTTAGGAGCACATGCATATGCTGCAGGTCAGGAGTATATGAGCCCGTGGAATAAACAGCCTCTAAACTTTGTTTTCATATTCCTTTAAAAATGTGACTGACCTACTAACATGTTGAAGTAACAAAACCATTTGTTTCATAATGAGTGTTATTAATTTTGTAAAATGTTATAATTTTGTTTATGTTTTTAGTGGATGGAATTGGGTTCATATTGACTATCTTGTATTTGTTGATATTGACCATGTTTACGAGGAATGTATCTAACTACATTGGGAATTGTGTTTAATTAAATAGTTTCTTCTTGGAATTTTTCTTGTTCACCTTAAATCTCCCTTTTTCTCATCTGGATTCTTTATTATGAGTAAGCCTAGTTGAACAGTAAATAGCCTGGTAGCAGATGGGTATATTCATGTACACATTAGTATAGGAGGAAGTCGATGTAGGTCAGGTTAAGCTCCCTTTCTGCTGAAAATTATCCTCTACACTAATCACACTTTTGTCATTGATGAGTGCAGAAAAGGCTGACATTTATTGAGATTGACCTTTATTTGTCTTAGGCTAGGAGACCACCAAGGAAGATCAAGGTTGCTATACAGATACAGGAAATGGCAAACCAACTATATATATTATTGTTATTATATATCTCACCCCTCACTTGGAGTCTTGGGCGGCTAACAACATAGTTAAAAATACATCTTGAATGACATTAAACTTTAAAACAGTAAAACATAACTTTAAATTTCTGCTGGAACAGTGGAAACTGTGTGTTCATGGGAACAGTGTGAGGCCCATGATTGCTTGATTATATCTACACTGGCCTCAACCAAAGGCTTGGTGGAAGAGCTCCATCTTACAGGCCCTGAGGGCTGTTCAAGTTCCAACAGGACCCTGATCTCACTTGGGAGCTCATTCCACCTATTTAAGAGCAGACACACTTCTTTGGGGCCAGTGATCACTAGTACCTGGCTGGCCATACATTAGGAAATACAATGGATTTCATCCGCATATTGGTTACAACCAAGCTCAAGACTCCAAACCAGTTTGGTTAGAGGGTGCATAAAGATGTTAAATTACTTTGGGGAGAGAATTGCACTTAATGGAACTCCACAGTGGAGTTCTTATATTTCTTTGCCATGAAAATTACGTCCGTTAGCTCTCGCCCGGCCCAATTGTTTAGGGTGGTTTGGTCTCTCACCACCCTCGAGGAGGGGCGCCAAATTTCTAGAAAATTGGATTTAGGCTGTGAGGCTTTTGCAAGCTTTCTTTGCAGATAAAGTCTTGTTGCTCCGCTGTGATCTCCCTGTTACATTTTACGTTTGTGACTTGATCATGTTTTCTACCATTGGTACCTATGTGGCACCGGATCTGGGAAGACATCATCTTGCAGGATGGGCATGGTTTTCATAGTCAGGAGGAAAAACATATGATCTCTTTGATATGCTAGCAATTCTTTATTTGCTGAATGATTTATGGTGGTTCCAGGCTGCCAGAACCTGTCCCAGATTAGCTGAGACCTTTTTTCATATGTGGGAGGGTAAATTGAAAAGGAGCTGTTATTTCTTTGTCCTTGTGACTGTGGGTGGTAGCATGGCAACACAAAGGATAGCATTCTCTATAAATGTACACCTTTTTGCATCTTCCAGTGAGGAAGGGAATAAGTTGTTCATATTTTTAAGTTCCTAGTTAGGTTAGTAACCTTTTTCTGTTTCATTTCTTTTATTCTATGCCATACCTCTGTAGCCTATATATTCTAGAGTTTTGCCAATAGAATGAAGCATTGGCTTTCCTAATTCCTATCTGCTTACTATGAGTAATGTTACTGAATCAGCCCGTTTGATGCTTCTCCTGGCACCTCACCAGGTGAGGGGACAAAGTTCAACAGGTGATGGGAAAGGCCCCAATGCTCTTGAGAGAGAGGGCTCGGAAGCCCAAGGGATAGTTAATAACACAGTCTTTTCCATCTAGAGAAAGGATTTCTATGCACATGCACGAACGAGGAATAGGAGAGGCGGATGGGTACGGGTGCTGTCATTGATTTTCGTATGAATACGTCTGCCACTGCCACCTGCTTTTCAGAAAAAGAAAGAGGAGAAGGGTTGGTAACACCAGCATTAAAGAGAAGGATAAGAAAGTCATTACAGCAGCTCTGAAGGAGGGATGGAGAGCTACTTTTAATTGCTTGAAGAATGACTGATCACTCCCGAGTGACCTTCTGCACACCCCTCTTCTAGACTGCACAAACCTCATTATATTCTGCTTATCTTTATTTTCTTGGCATGTCTCTCCTAACTTAAAAGGACTTTCTCAGCTCCCATTTTTCACCTTGTAGGCAGGAATTTGCTTTGTTTAGATTAGTTCATTTGGATAAATGTAATTGTACTGAATTATACGCAGGATCTACAAATGGTGGAGCTACATCTAATTATCATTATATTTTTAAGGTTGTAGACATTTGGGCAGGGCTTTTTATGTTTTAAGAAGCTACTTGTGGAGTGCAGTGCCTAATGATTCAGATGCCATATAAATAAATATTATTCCAACTATCATTATTCACAGCAATGCACAGATAAGCTGAATCTGGACAGGAGGTTCCTCTGAGCATGTACAAGCTCTGTGGTTTTTGTTACCAGTAGAATGAGATGGCTAAAGAAACTTAAAAAATGACTGTTATATAAAGTAAGACCAAAAAACGTGGACCAAAACCCTGCTTTCACATCAGAAAGGGCATTATCTTGCTAAGTAGCTTTTTTACTGGTTGCACAGCCGCATGGAAATACCAGGTTGCAAGGGCATCTGGGACTGAGGGAATGTTGCTATGGTTACCTTGCTACCATCATTTAGCTGTATGTAGTAATGATATCTAGTCTTTATGGAATGCTTGATAGTGTTCAAAGCACTTTATGTGCTTTGGGTTAGATCCACAGATGTTCTTGCATGCATAGAAGGAATCTTGTACTCAGAAAAGGAGTTGAATAAGGTTATCTTTGGACCCAGCACCAAGATTTTGAACCAATGTCTGTGTGATCTATAAGGAACTCTAATCCTTACAACCCCTCTGTAAAGTAGGTGAGCATTATCCCCGTATTACAATTTGGCCAAATAAAAACATTTCACATAGATTCAGGTGGGTAGCCATATTGTTCTTAAGCAGCATTACAAAGTTTGAGTCCAGTTGCACCTTTAAGACCAACAAAGTTTATTCAAGGTATAAGCTTACTTGTGTATGTATACTTCCTAAGAGACACTTCAGACATTTCAGTTAGAAAACTGAATGGAAGACCTCTATTTAGAGACCCTTCCTAAGCATCATCTACTCAGAATTGTACATAGATTCATCCATGTGGCATACTTCCAGGAAACTGTTGTTAGGATTGTACTTTCAATCTGTTCAGATACTTTATATCATAACTTTTGGCACATAAGTGATTATATGAGATATGGAGTCCTAGTTTCCGTTTTGATAAATTATGTGTTTGTTTGGTTTTAAATTCTGGAAATAAATCTGTTGTGTAATTTCCACATCTGTGAGCATCAGCTGCGAAGTTCTGCAACAAAGTCTGAACCTCCTATAAATTAAATCTAGAATGTCGCAGGCTAAACTGTTCTATAAAAATATCAAAGCTGCAACTCCTGATAACTTAATGTTCTTTCGCAAACTTTACCATGCAAACTAAGCAAAGCATTTTGTAAAAGAAAAAAAATGGAGTTATATACTTAGTGCAGTTTAAATGGCAGCATAACAGAAATATATTTGTTGCCTTTGCATTCTGCATTTGTCAAGCATCTCAGTATGAACTTGCTATCTATAAATATTTTCTTTTTAAAAAATTCTCATTTTGTTAAATCCTTATTGTTTATAGGGTTGCCAACCTCTGGTTGGGGTTCTTTAATCTCCCAGAGTGACAACTGATCTCCTGACTAGAAAGCTTAGTCATTGTTAGTCATAGCTGGTTTATCCACATGGTATGGCATGTGCTATGTGTCCCTGCCCCCACCAAAAGGGCCATTGACCACCCAGTGATAAGATAAGGAAGCCAGCAGAACTTGAGCGCTTCACAAGCTTTCTACAGTGGCATGCACACACACACACACACACACACACATTTATGATCTGAGCTGACTTGGGGATCAATAACAAGAGCCCAAGTTGGCCACCCACATGCCACACTTCTTTTTTGCTGCCAGAAGCCTGTGTTCTGGTTTGGGAAGCAAATAGTCCAGAGGTCTCCTCATTAGCTAATGTCTTACTCAAGTTCTGCTGTCTCACCTTGCTTCCTTTGTAGTGCTTTACTCTCAATTCCAGCAGTAATGACTAAGGGCTAAATTACATCTAGAAACTGAACAAAAGTTGTATGCTGAAGTGCTGGGGGTTGGAAACAGGATAAATGCCTCCCCAAAGGCATTTGTTTGGATGGTCATTATTTGTGTTGAAGAATTTCCTTTAGTTGTCCTATTGTTTTCCTCTGAATCAGCAAAAGAAAGTGTAGTAAAACGGATAGTAAAGAGTTAACTGGAACATGATTAGGAGTGGAGAAAAACCCAACAACAAGTAACAAGGGCCCTGATCTGGTGCTACAAGGCCCACACATCCTTAAATCAATTACCATGGAGGAATATCTTACATTTAAGCAAAGTGCCTTTCTCATCTGTGCAATGCTCTGGCCAGTGTCCATTTTGATCGTGTCTAACCACCATGCTGTTTGCACACAACGTAGGCAAGCCCAATTCTAAATAGTACCTGGAGAAAGAGTCAGGACAGATGACTCAGCAGTTATTTGTAACTGACTCAGTTTCTCTTCATTACGTCCCTTTCACCACACCCCTGGCAATCTCTGACTTAAATAGCATCTGGAGAAGGAAGAAAGAGTGACTTCTCACATTATGTTCAGGTGAAACTATTCACCTATTAAAATCCCATGTTTTAATGTACTTCCCTGCTTCGTGTAAAAATGGCCTCTCCCCTGTTATTTAACTCTGCTGTCTATGAAGGTAAACCATAATTATGCCTTGTTCTCTTATGAACCTGAACTGTGTAAACACATAATAGCAATCTCACCTTCTGTCAAAGAAGTGGTTTATATCCCCCACTTTTCTCTACCTTAAGGAATATTAAAGCAGCTTACAATCACCTTCCCTTTCTCTCCCCACAGCAGGCTGCTGGTGAGGTAGATGAGGCCGAGAGAGTTCTGAGAGAACTGTAGCTGGTCCAAGGTCACCCAGCTAGCTTAATGTGGAGGAGTGGGGGATCAAGCCTGGTTTTCCAGATTAGAGTCCGCTGCTCTTATCCACTATATCATGCTGGCTCTTAAAGCTAGGAAAGTCAAAGTATAGTACATTGGCTTTTTTCGTTTTGCCTCCCTAGATTAAATATTATTGTTCCGATTCCATTTGGACCAATTTTGTTGTAAATTGACCTGGTGTTGTACAGCGTCACCCTTGGAGTTGGGTTAATAATTCTAGCCTCTGCATCTCTGGGGAGGGGCTGCTGATTAGAAGAGGTACAAGCATAGCTGTGTGGTGTTCAGCACTGGAAAAACCAAGAGCAGGCAGCATTCAGCAAAAAGCATCTCTTACCTCTTCAACTGCAATATCTCCCCCTGCCACCATATCTGCCATACCCTCTGGTTATTGGAATCCCCAGCCCTGCTGGGCCCTTTCTAATTTCATCCTCATGATCCCCTTTACTGCCTGGAGTTCAGCACCAAACTCATAATCTCTGACCAATCACACTGAAATCTCTATCTTCCAGCAACAGTCTTGAGAATCGTATAAAACAATATTTCACTCATAATCCAATGAATCCCACCCCACCCTTTCAGCCTCCATAAGCATTTGAGCCTAGTTAGGGGGAGTCAACCTGATCTTCTCTGTCACAGGAACTCTTAGGCCCCCTTATACCAGGGCCTCAGTGATGGATAGTAGCAAGTGTTTTCTTTGTTGTGGAAAAACTAATATTTTTCAATAGTCCCTTGATGAGACAGAAGTCTAGCTCTCTGTGAGGGCAACAGACAGTCTTTGATTTGTTCTGTCAGGCCTGTGGTTGAGGCCTAGAAACAACATTCCTGTTGTTATTTGCCCTGAGACTACCAGGAAGGGCAGGCTATAAGAATAATGTTGTTGTTGTTGTTGTTGTTTGCTGACCTCCCTATCTACCACCCATCCAACTAAATTCCATTTGAGCAAATATTTTATGACTCTTCTTTTATGGCTTTGAATCAACTGGTTTAATTATTTAATATTTAATTATTATTTTTTAAAATAACAAAACTCTTAATGTTTAATTGTATTTTTACTACTTCTGTAAGCTGCCCTGAGCTTGAGCAAAAATAAATAATTGTTGCTATTCCACTAACAAGGTGTATACTCTGTGAATGGTGTACTAAAATAAATACAATGGTTCTAGTGATACCAGTCCAGTTGTCCATCTTCTCTGAGCATCGGACATGTCCTTTATTTCCTGTGCTGTATGCCTCTAATGTCTAATTTCTTTCAGGTGCATCAAGAAATGTCAATCTCAGAGAGTTACAGCTGAACCCTAAGCAAAGTAGATCTCTAAGGGTGCATAAGGGTGCAATAAGGGTGCATAAGGGTGCAATTTGGTGAGGAGCAAATGTAAAGTAAAGGAGGCAATAGGCCCGCTGTTGGATGCGGATGGACAAACTCTAACGAAAGATGCAGAGAAAGCAGAAAGGCTTAGTGCCTATTTTACATCTGTTTTTTCCCACAGGTCAAAGTGTTTAGGCACATCTAGAGATGGCTGTAGCCAAAGGATAGTGTCTGGGTGGCAGGTTAACATGGATAGAGAGGTTGTCGAGAGGCATTTAGCTGCACTGGATGAGTTCAAATCCCCTGGTCCAGATGAAATGCACCCGAGAGTACTCAAAGAACTTTCCAGAGAACTTGCACAACCCTTGTCCATCATCTTTGGAACCTCTTTAAGGACTGGAGATGTCCCGGAGGACTGGAAAAGAGCAAACGTTATTCCGATCTTCAAAAAAGGGAGGAAGGATGACCCGGGAAACTACAGACCAGTGAGTCTGACCTCTGTTGTGGGGAAGATAATGGAGCAGATATTAAAGGGAGCGATCTGCAAACATCTGGAGGACAATTTGGTGATCCAAGGAAGTCAGCATGGATTTGTCTCCAACAGGTCCTGCCAGACCAACCTAGTTTCCTTTTTTGACCAAGTAACAGGTTTGCTGGATCGGGGAAATTCGGTTGATGTCATTTACTTGGATTTTAGTAAAGCTTTTGACAAGGTTCCCCATGATGTTCTGATGGATAAGTTGAAGGACTGCAATCTGGATTTTCAGATCGTTAGGTGGATAGGGAATTGGTTAGAGAACCGCACTCAAAGAGTTGTTGTCAATGGTGTTTCATCAGACTGGAGAGAGGTGAGTAGCGGGGTACCTCAGGGTTCGGTGCTCGGCCCGGTACTTTTTAACATATTTATTAATGATCTAGATGAGGGGGTGGAGGGAGTACTCATCAAGTTTGCAGATGACACCAAATTGGGAGGACTGGCAAATACTCCGGAAGATAGAGACAGAGTTCAACGAGATCTGAACACAATGGAAAAATGGGCAAATGAGAACAAGATGCAATTTAATAAAGATAAGTGTAAAGTTCTGCATCTGGGTCAGAAAAATGAAAAGCATGCCTACTGGATGGGGGATATGCTTCTAGGTAGCACTGTGTGTGAACGAGACCTTGGGGTACTTGTGGATTGTAAACTAAACATGAGCAGGCAGTGTGATGCAGCGGTAAAAAAGGCAAATGCCATTTTGGGCTGTATCAACAGAGGCATCACATCAAAATCACAAGATGTCATAGTCCCATTGTATACGGCGCTGGTCAGACCACACCTGGAGTACTGTGTGCAGTTCTGGAGGCCTCACTTCAAGAAGGACATCGATCAAATTGAAAGGGTACAGGGGAGAGCGACGAAGATGATCTGGGGCCAAGAGACCAAGCCCTATGAAGATAGGTTGAGGGACTTGGGAATGTTCAGCCTGGAGAAAAGGAGGTTGAGAGGGGACATGATAGCCCTCTTTAAGTATTTGAAAGGTTGTCACTTGGAGGAGGGCAGGATGCTGTTTCTGCTGGCTGCAGAGGCGAGGACACGCAGTAATGGTTTTAAACTTCAAGTACAACGATATAGGCTAGATATCAGGAAAAAGTTTTTCACAGAGTAGTTCAGCAGTGGAATAGGCTGCCTAAGGAGGTGGTGAGCTCCCCCTCACTGGAAGTCTTCAAGCAAAGGTTGGATACACACTTTTCTTGGATGCTTTAGGATGCTTAGGGCTAATCCTGCGTTGAGCAGGGGGTTGGACTAGATGGCCTGTATGGCCCCTTCCAACTCTATGATTCTATGATTCTATAACTTTATTTAGGGTAACACTGTTAGTCTGCTGAGTAGACAAGGGTAGTTGGAGGACTTGCACATATTCCATGGCATTGATTTAACAACAGCTTTCAGACTTAACTGCAGACCCTGTCTTTTTCAGTTCAGGAGCACGTTTTGTCATGGTGTGTATTGTTGCTGTTTGGGGATATTAAACTCCCACCAGGTATTTCTGTGCAAACCAGGTTCACTAGATCACATCCACAGTGTGAAGGATCATATTCACACGCACAGTTGCATCCAACTATACAGTCCATATATCACTGGAATCCACAAAGGCACCACAAGGCACCAAGCCAGACCAAGTTCAAGACAGAGTATGGGCCTGTCTTGAATCAGGCAGGATTTAAAAGGTCCACTTCAGAATATATCTGTTATGATTTGTGGAATGCTGTACGCAGCGCTTGAAACATGTTGCTGCCTATTTACTCCTGGAACTAATGTAGGAAATGTCACATTTTGTTCTTAGCATATTTAACATAACCTACAGAAAACAGTCAGCTTTAATGATTCACTGGATGCAGGGGATACTATCTCAACCCGTCCTGGATATAAATTGTTTGCTCATGTTAAGTTTTCCTGGTTGATTCTACAGGCTGTTTGTGTATGGATAAAATTACCTTTGCAAATACTACCAAAAAGGTCTACAGATTTGGTGGAAACCTCATTCCATGAAAATGCATGTGCATTTTATTAGAATCTGTGCATTTAATCAAAGCCCACACCAGAAATGTGTGTTTCCTTGCTATTTGCAGAAGCCTATGCCTAACATGAACTATGCCAAGGCAGGGGCACTGCAAATAGGAATTTTATTATATTGGGAGTATGAATGAAATCAGAGCTTACTTATCATTCAAATAAGTAAAGTCATGAAATTATTCCAGAAGGGGTGTGTGTGTGTGTGTGTGAGAGAGAGAGAGAGAGAGAGAGTGAACTGGGCTATACAGTTGCACAATACTTGTGGAAACCTTCCTTCTGGAAAGCTTGTCTTATACTTTAATTAAAAATGGGGTTGTGGGGGGGAGCTTGTCTAATTTCTTTTTATTTTCAGAATAATGAGCCTGTGTTAAGTGAGCAATTATTTTTTGTAATGTGTTTCTCCAATGGTTTTGTATATCTGGCCAGTCAATCGGGTATAATTATTGCTCTCAAGGAAGGAAGGTGTATTGTACATCTCTTTTGTTTACCTGCCCTAGAATGATGCAATTGTAAAAAAGCATTAACAGCAAGCTGGCATTTTGACTACAGCAGTATTAATGGAATAGGGCCCCTATTACCAATGATTCAGTCATCTGTCAGCCTGATAAATGGATTAGTGTAAGAGGTATTCCACTGGGGAAATGTAGCCCATAGGGCTTCCAGCTAATTATATTTAAGTTGTTTAGTACTGCTGGGAAGCCGCATCCAGGCAATTGCTGAAAGCTTTGATGCAACGTGCCCCATTAGAGCTTGTGTTCAGAAACTCATTATCCTTTCAGGCTTGCGTTGGATAGATTCTAGGAAGCTGACGTGAAATGGAGAGCCCAGAAGACATTTTAATTCAGCTTCTGAACCATTTCCTGATTCAGCAACTGTATGATTTTTTTCCATACTTGCACGCAAAGGGTGATTATGCTTTTATATACAATTCCGTTTTATGAATGTGTACTTGTGTATGTACATACCCATCCTTTTATTTAATTCTGAAAGTCTCCTAAGCGTCTTTAAAATTTTGACTTTAATGTGCTTCTTCTTGGTCTGCTCTTTAAAACCGCTCAGAAATTACAGCAGCTTTGGAGACAGCTCTGTGTCAGCCACATGCACAGACCACGTTGTACATCATTGGACTGTATTTAGTTCCTGTGCTTGGTTTCAGGAGCAGTTCAGTTTTTTCCTGCGTATCTCAAATGGGTGTGAGTCTCGAATATGAGGTCCAGGTTCTAATTCCCACTCTGGCCATGGAGGTTTGCTGTGTGTCCTTGGGCAAGTCACACATGCCTAGCCCAGCCCGCATTCACAGAATCGCTGTGAGGATAAAACAGAGGGAAAGAAAAAAATGTCTAAGCCACTTTGGGTCCACATTGCGGAGAAGGGCAGGCTATAAAGAAATTTTTAAAAATCAATTCCAAGCATAGGCAATGAGTAATTTAGTTAATCTGCCTTTCCTTTTTGTATGGACACTTGTTTTTAATTGTTAATGTAATTCAGAAATGATCCACTTGGATTTTTAAAAAATCTTTTAACGATTCTGTTAACAGGGCTTATAAAATTCTGCATGGAAGGCGTGTTGAGTATCACACTAGAGGTCTTTGGCAGCTGTGAATGGGTTCCCCCCTATTCATAGTTGTTCCATCACAATAGGGCTGTCGATCACCTGTTGCCTTAGATAACCAGCTGGTCTAATGACTAATTTTTCCTGCCTCTTCCCTAGAATAGACCAGTGGCAGGTGTAGTTCTCATGTTGGCTTTAAGAGATAGTACCCTTGGGGAATGCCCTTTTCTCCTGGATCTTTTTGCCTTCCCTTCATTCTTTCCATTCTGCTTTTCCCAGCTATGTACTTGATTCCCTTGCTATCCTTCCTAGGATCTTACTGCCTTTCTTGCTGCTTGGCAGATTAACTCCCTGTCCATACTGCCAAAGCCTTACTGCAATGATAACCCATTTTCTTTTTTATCCTTGCCTTCTGACTACTTGTTCGCCTTATTCTTGGGATTAGTTTATTGTTTCATCTATTCGGTGACAGTCTTTTTGTAAAAAATCTATGCAAACACACCCTGCCAAAACAATGCCTTTAAAAATAAATTAAGCAGTACCTAAATATTACAGCAAGACCCTCGTGACTTATTTGAGGCTAAATGACTGTTTTTATTGTGTATACATTATGGAATATCGCCCTATGTTCTACCATGCAATAAAGTCAATTAAGTTTTCACAGGACCAAGGAGAAATTTCCATTAATTGCCTAACTCTCACTGAGCTCCCCTTCAATTTTGTGGCTGGGTCAGCAAACCCTCATATTTCTCAAAATGGGCATCTGAAGTGGGGGGAAAGACTCAGGGGAAATTGCTGCCACTTTGTAAATGTTCGATACTGCATGGCTGGAGACAAACCATTGTTTTATCCGTTCTTATTTGAGATATATGAATATTTCTTTCCTTGTAAGCTTCTTTGTATCATTTTAGGAGAAGGGAATTAAAAATAAAAAATCTAAGAAATTGTGCTAGTTTTGGCAATTTCCCATTTCTGGAGCTATGGATAGTTCTTGGATTCTACAGGGCCTTGTTGGTACACTTCATTGTTCAGATACTCCTAATTAAATTGAAATCAGTGAGCAGAAATTTTCCTGACAGTTAGCTTGCTTAGCAGATGGGACTGAGTTTCTAATAACTTGAGCAGCATGATTTCAATAACAACCATCAAACCAGCCTGTATAGCCATTGTTCTTAGTTAAAAGCATAACAGGAGTTAGAGACCCTATGAGCTTTTCTGCTGGCAGAAGCAGAAGAACAGGACAGTTGTAAGTGGACATTAACCCACCCAAGTGGGACAGATATATATTGAGAAGGGGCACTGGGCAAAACACTCCTTAAGTATCTCTTTCACCGTCCAAAAGTTTCTTTAATCAGTTTTTATGACTCGAGGCCAGTGTGGTGTATAGAAGTGGGAGCCAGATTAGAACTGGAGGGACACAAGTTCAAATTCCTACCCAACCTTAAAGCTCTTGGGCCTGTCATATTCTCTCAGCCTGTTTCACAGCTCTTTAATGGCAGAATGGCATAAAATTGTGATGGTTGCGTAAAGAATTGTGTAGTGACAATTTAACTGACCATGGATCTACTAGCTAATAGTTAAGTTTCTATGTACTGTGAATACATCCCAGGATTGGTCCAATCTGCAGGTTCATCTGTGATGCATGATAATGACTTGTGCATCTGGAATTGTTCCTAGATTAACAGTTATGTTTGTCAGTTGGCCATAAATATAAAATTAGAAGGACAATAAAATCTACTTAATATGAAAATAAATGTTGCCTTTGGTAAAATGTAGATGGTTGCCACTTTAATTAAAAGTCACTGGGGGGGGGAAGGCATTATTTATCATTATTTCTCTTTGGGAAAATTTGTAGATGTAGCACATTTAAAGAACATTAAATGTGCATCCGCACAATATTTGGAACAATTTGCAGCTCCAGCAAACATATATACTCTCATGTTTGATTTGCTTTAGCCAGCTTGGCATAGCGGTTAGGAGTACGGACTTCTAATCTGGCGAGCTGGGTCTGATTCCCTGCTTCCTCCTCCACAGCCAGCTGGGTGACCTTGGGCTCACCACAGCACTGATAAAGCTGTTCTGACCTACCTCACAGGGTGTCTGTTGTGGGTAAAGGAAAGAGAAAGTGATTGTAAGCCACTTTGGGTAGAGAAAAGCAGCATATAAGAACCAACTCTTCTTATTCTAATAAAATCAACGATAAACCCTGAAAACAGAAATAGTGTTAAATTTTTAGAGACTACTTAGTTTTGTTCCCAGATGCTGGTAATTTATTTGCATTTAATCAGGATGAGGCTGCAGACCGATAAATGCATGGAAGTATATTCCATTGAATTCAGTGGTTACTTGCTTTGCATGGCCTGTAATCCCATGATTTTTAAACAGTAAACTACAGAATTATGGTAGCCATAACAAAGTTCAGCAGAAGACAAAAATGGTCTGGGTAGTAATTTATCTCTGTGATTTGCTTTGTGAGCCCTGCCTCAACCTTTCCTATGCCCCTTGGATCCAGGGTGAGCCACTGTGCTGTGGCTCCTTTCATTCCTGGGGTAACCGGAAAGTCCCTGGGCCACATAGGAGGAACCTACACTGTATCTCCTCCTGAGATTAAAGAACAGCTGAGGAAAATGAGAAGAAGCCAGAGAATGGACCTTTGCTAAATATCCTGGAGCTTCTTGGTGTTACTGTGGATGTGCAGCGCAAAGTCATGCATGATTTTCATAGCGGAATGCAACACAAGAATTGGCCATAGATGCTGAACTTTAGTTTCACCACTTGGCTATACTAGAGAACCTCTATGAACAATCATAGCTTGATGGCTTTGTTACCAAATAGGCATTCTTCAAAAGGTGGCATTGTGTAAAAATCCAGCAATTCTGCTTAAATGATGCTGTCATGTGATATTAATGAGTATTGAACTGAAGGAGAAAGGGTTGGGCATATTTGAGTGCAACCTTGATCTGACTTCAGGTGTTGCCCTCTCGTTCTAGATTTCTCCTCAGTCAAACGTAGAGATCTCCATGGTAACTCAAACCCCCAGACTCTTCTCACCAGCCTGCAAGAAGCAGTTTTCAACAGCTCAGAGGTCTCACGACCAGGTAAGCAGATCCATAGAAGAACTGGATATACTTGTAATTTGCATTTTTACCCTTCCTTATTATACGGAAGACAGAATGTAACACTTCGTTTCCTCCCATAACTTTTTCATTTAACACAGTCCTAAATTAGAACTACTGTCTCAGAGAGTATTAGAAACATAAGTGACGAAGGGAAGAATTCACCTTTAAATATTAGCATAAAAAGCTGAAAATTTAAATTACTTGGTAATTGTATGTAATTCAGCAGTATAAGAATGTATGTTGTCATTGGCTCTCCTGGCATATGGCAGATAATGGATCTTGTCCTATCTTTTTTTATATAAAAGAAAGCAATGTTATTGTGGATTGTTGAACAGATAACTTAGTAAGAAACAAGCTGCAGCTCTTTTGAAGGAGGTAAATTATTTCCCAATTTTCCATTTAAAATAAACAATAGTGGGACAGCAGTATAGATTGCCATGTCTCTGTGTTTAAAAGGAATAACTGGGGCATAATAGTCACACCCTGTTCACAATAGATAGAGCCTCATACATTTTATTCTTTAATGCTTTAAGAGATGTGAAATACTGTACAAGAAGTTGTCCTATTTTTCTGGCCTTAACAAGTTCAAGCAGTCAGTAGATTGAACCTTTTTGTGTATTTTAAGCATAAACAGGTATTGGCAGACTTGTATTGAGGAACCAAACAAGCCTTAATGCCAATAAAGTTCCTACAGACTGAATGTCAGGCAAGAATCTGGATTCATCAGATTGTCAGTTGTTCTAGTTCTGGCAAGGGTTACATTTGGGCCAGGTTATTTCCCAGTGTTCTAGCCTTCACTTGGGGTTCATAAGATGAGGCCAAACAGATGTCTGAAAGAAAGAGAATAGCTGGCTGTCTCTGCACCTTTTGACTCCATCTTTAATCTTTAAAGTAATGTGGACCTCCTCTTATTTAAATTACATTGATAGAAATTTTATTCCATTGGGTGGATCCAGAGTGTCATTTAAGTAAGCAGATAGCCACTTTTGTGAATGTGCCTTTTTAATAGATTCTGCTTTTATTGAACTCCATTCTGTTCATAAGGGCCCATCATCCCACGGGTCTATTATGTGCTGTAGCAAGAAGAGAGAGGCAGGAAAGGAGCAGAATTTTGTTCTTGGTCTTTGGTATCTAACCCAATGTCTCTTTCTTTTTTAATTGCTGCTGTTACTCCTGATGCAAGGGTTGTTGTTGAACTGCCAGTATTCCTGTCACATTTGCAGATTTCATGGTAGCATCTTTTGAAGGCTTTATGGGTGGATGATTCTTTTAGGTGTGGTTAAAAGATAAAGGTAAAGGTATCCCCTGTGCAAGCACCGAGTCATGTCTGACCCTTGGGGTGACGCCCTCTAGCGTTTTCATGGCAGACTCAATACGGGGTGGTTTGCCAGTGCCTTCCCCAGTCATTACCGTTTACCCCCCAGCAAGCTGGGTACTCATTTTACCGACCTCGAAAGGATGGAAGGCTGTCAACTTTCAGCCGGCTGCTGGGATTGAACTCCCAGCCTCATGGGCAGAGCTTTCAGACTGCATGTCTGCTGCCTTACCACTGTGCGCAACAAGAGGCTCTTAGGTGTGGTTACTCATTGATAAAAATATTATGACTGTTCTAAATAGTGATAGATTCAAATGGGTGGACGTGTTGGTCTGAAGTAGCACAATAAAATCAGAGTCCAGTAGCACCTTTAAGACCAACAAAGTTTCATTCAAGGCGTGAGCTTTCGAATGCAAGCACTGTTCCTCAGACTTTCTTTCTTGGATCCAACAGCCAAGACACAGGGTTAATGTCATGATGTCATCAACCCTGTGTCTTGGCTGCTTGGATCCAAGAAAGGAAATTCTTAGTCTGAGGAAGAGTGCTTGCTTTCGAAATAAATCTTTGTTGGCCTTAAAGGTGCTACTGGACTCTGATTTTATTGTGTTCTAAATAGTGTTATTTTACTTATTTTATTTTTCTTAACTTAACTAGGAACCTGCCCTTGTGAAATCTGTTTGTCAATACATATCTTCTTCTTAAAATAAATCAGAACACCTGATTGTCAAAAACATATAGCACTGGGATTTCAATTAGTCTCATTAAGGAGTCAGCAAGTTATACCCGCGTACTTTTCCTCAAGCAGCATTTTTGGATGCTGCTACAAGTATATGGTGATTAGATAAAGGCCTGCAGCTCATCACATATTGTTCCTTGTGGAATAAGAACAAGAGGCTTCCTCAGTGGAACAGGCTTCCTCAGGAGGGGGTGGGTTTTCCATCTTTGGAAATTTTTAAACAGAGGCTAGATAGCCATCTGACGGAGAGGCTGATTCTCTGAATGCTCAAGGGATTGGCAGGTTACAGTAGATGAGCGATTGGGATGTGAGTGTCCTGCATAGTGCAGGGGGTTGGACTAGATGACCCATGAGGCCCCTTCCCACTCTATTATTCTATGATTCTATGATTCTAAGTTTGATCAGAAGTCTTTAGCTAACAATGATGTTTACTTTCTGGGACTATTAGTCAGGCATTCATCTGTCGGAACTATGCCTCTGCCTGGTTTTTCTGTGTTCTCTACTCTTGATAACCTTGGTCCCCTAGCAATTTCATGTTTTGGTGGTGACTGCTGCCCCTGAGCCTCCTGGGCTTTTGACTTGGAAGCCACAGCTCACTGCAAGTTTATTGACTGTCTCTGGGGTTCAGAAGGCCCAGACAACATGGGGTTTGTCAGGTTTTGTCATCTATAGTGTTCTCAGCCTCTAATGAAGAATTGTCAGGTTCCAATACCTTAAGTCCTAGGTCAGACTTTCAACTCACTAGTAAAACTGTTGTCAGGATTAAGTTCCAGTGTATTAACCCACATCCACTCCAGAACTGCCTCCAGGAACTGGTTCAGGGTTTCTAAAGCTTCCCAGGAATGGTTAGAAGTGCAAGTTACAGCTGACTGCCATCAACACATTGGTGACAACCCAGCCCATATCTCCGGATGACCTTACAGATTGGCTCCGAACATGGAAGGCCTGCCAGGATCAAAGAGCAATTTGGGGATCTCATCAATCACTACAGTGGGGAGAAGGACAAGCAGGATGATACACAGCCTGGTTGCAGGAAGGAAGCTGAACAGCACATTGATGACTGGGGCAGGGCTCACCCAGAACACAGGAGTGGCAGAGGCAACAGGAAACTCAGCATCAGTACTTGTACTGCTGAGGGCTGATCTGACCTTACATAGCCTCCACCAAAGAATGATAAGCTAGGAAGGGGAGACAGCCTAATTGTATGGGGGGAAGAGGGAATGGCATGACAAGCAACCTAAGGTAGGGGGAAACTGTGATGCAGCAGGAGAAATAAAAAGAGTTCTGGTTGCTAGTCCATGGAGGAGAAATAACAGTGTCTCGAAAGCAGTCGGGATAGACACACGAGGTCTCAACCACATCCAATGATGGATGGGAGGAGGCAGATCAAGTGTGTGCAGAACCCCCTTCCCTATTTTTTGGAGGGTCTGACAAGGAACTCTTAAAGGGGAGCAACAGTAACAGAAGGCACTGTGCCATGGGAGTGGGGAATCAAACCTGGTTCTCTAGATTAGAGACTCTTGAGGGTCCCCAAAAGCCAAGGGACTGAACTTAAGTCCCCCGGTATCACCTTCTGAAATCTTCCATCCAGGTAGAACTATCACAAAATGGTGCCTTGCAGTCCCAGTCCTGAGAGGAATCCAGAAAGATATCATGAGCATTGGTATCAAAAGCTGCTGAGAGGTTCACAAAAATTAGGGGTCATGCTCATTCCAACATTTCCTGTCACAGGAGTGTGCTGTCAGAGTGATCATAACCTGGCTGAAAACAGATTGGAAACAATCCAAAGCATCCACTTCTTCCAGGAATCCCTGAAGGAATCTCACTGAATCATCTTGCTCAAGAATGGTGCATCTCAGACTGGCTGATAGTTTCTGAAATCTCCCATGTACAGGGCAGGCTTCTTTAGTCGTGGATAGCCTGTTTCATAAGAGGGCATTACCTAGCTCAGCCTCATTCAGCCAGCTGTCTCCATGGCAGATTTAAGTATTCAGGAAGGACTAAAATCATACAAACACATGCTATGCCTCAGACTGCCAAGGATCCTGTCCACATCATTAAATGACATAAACTGAAAAGCATCTCAAACATGTGAACATTCTAAAATCAGAGTCCAGTAGCACCTTTAAGACCAACAAAGATTTATTCACGGCGTGAGCTTTCGAGTACAAGCACTGTTCCTCAGACGATGAACTGACCATCATGACAGTAGGAATATATACACTCTGACTGTGTCACTGCTAACATAGAGGCCACAGTGGTATGGAGAGAGATTTTATCTGCAAAGCACTGAGTAAAATAATCATGGTGACCCACAGAGCAGTCCATCCCAGCAGGCCTCTTACCAACTGGAACAGCTCTGCTAGCTTACACAATGGTGGTTGGAAAGTATTTTTAATTGCCACAATCACCACCATGGAATGTGTTTCTAAAATGAATGTTAGAGTTTTAGCCTTTGTCATTTTGGATTCATATCTAATAATTGTCCATTGGTGCTCTATCCACCTTTCTTGTTTTTCATTGCTTGTATCACTCATTAAACAAAGGAGCTAACTGGGCACCTGAGGGTGATCTTGTTAAACCACCCAGGTCATTTCTTCATACTGGGGGTCAACTAGGTCATTGACAGGAGCACTAACCCTATCAAAAGGGAAATCCCCTAATACCATAAGAAAGCCAATCATTTAATAGATCTCAACCCCTACAGGGTTCAGATATCCTGCTTTTAATGTGTTGGCTCTGGGGAACTCATGTTCCTTTCAGCCACACAGAATCTACATGGAAGAGCTTCTTTAAAAGACAGAGAGAGCCATCAAATGGACTGGGGATAGTACCAAGGGCTTCTGCTTCCTTCTCCAATCTATTTTCCACACACGAAAACCATGCTGGAGGAAATTATTTCCTGTGTTACTGCTCCATCTGCATAGATGCTCCAAAGTCGAGGAAATAACCCCTCCCAGTATGGTTTTCATGAGAGAAAATGTCTTTGGTGAAGCAGGAACACTTCCTTCCCCCACGATACCATTCTGAGGCCATCTGGCCTCTTCCCCCCCCCCCCCCCTTTTAGAAGGTGTTCTCCACAGCCGCTACCTGATTGTGGGGAATGTAAGTTGAGAAACAGAAATGTTTAGTTTAGTTTGGTTTTAAGGCTTAACTCAAGCAAATAATGATGTGTTCACAGCAAAGGGATTATCATCAGTTTCTCCATCCTCATCATATTTGCATCATTTCAAGAGGTTTCAAAATGGGGTTAGATATCGGTTACCCAGAAGCTGGCCTCCCTAGGTAAAGAAGCTTCAAAAAGAAAAATGCCAAAGTAGGGGGGCAGTTGAAAAAGATAGTTGAGCAATGCTTTATTAAAGAGAAACAGTCATGATCAGCAAAGTGTGCATACACCGAGTTTTAAAAATGATGGAAATAAGTGCACGATGAGTCACTGTCTTAATTTCTGCATTGATATCTGATTATCTGTATTTTCTTTGATACACAACACATCAGGTGTGTTTTGCAAGTTGTGGTCTGGCATGTACTTCAAAGCAAATTGATGGCATCCTGCAATAGTTGTATTTGCCTCCTTCTTTACTATACAAAAACCTGACATTGCCTCATGTTCCTTGGAGGAAAGAAGGGACAAATGATATAATTCTATAAGTGTTCCATTAGAGGCAAGTGACAGATCAGTCATGTCTAGGTAGGGTATCCTTTATTATGTCTGTTTCCCACACAACATTTCTAGGGTGAGACTTTCAAAAATATTGAAGGCAACCTTAAGTCTGCTTTCCCTGATCTGTAAAATTCCCATTGACTTGGCATAAATAGGTCAGATGGTTACAGCAGTAAAGAATGTTCTCCTCATGAG
This sequence comes from Paroedura picta, assembly GCF_049243985.1. NCBI lineage: Eukaryota > Metazoa > Chordata > Lepidosauria > Squamata > Gekkonidae > Paroedura > Paroedura picta. The sequence continues at coordinate 79,750,400 of NC_135374.1, read as the reverse complement.
AATCTAAGTGGCAAATTGGCTTTGCCTTACAAATGTCCTCATTTCAAATTGTCCAATATTCCTTTAGAGCTATGCAATGATTTAGCCAGGCTCCTGTATTTAAAAGTTTGGCTTATAAGGAGTTCCCCCTTTAATTTAATTACAGCATTACAAAAATCAACAGTGAACTCATCATGACCTCTTTTGCACCAAAACAATTAAATCAGTATTTTGAAGAAGTCATACACCCATTTTACTAGATTGGCCTTATTCAATGACCTGCGTAACTTCTCATTTCTAAGGAAAATAATTTCAATATTTATATTGGAAATTGGCCAAATATGGGATGAACACATGGTCATGTTGGCATCTGTTGTAGTAAGTATACAACATATGCTGTATGTCCCAGTTCATTCTAATTATTTGACCAATATGTGGTCAACCAATTTATCATGCAAGCGGATGCTTTGGCTTATTGTTTAAACATGTGGAAAATGAGCAGTAATATAGATGGCCGTGCTTGGTTTTTGTTGTTCTGTGTGTTTATTATCCTTACTGTATCCCTATTTACTGACGGGTTTTATGGCTGAGTACCAGCAAAAAGAGTCTCTTGTGGCGCACAGTGGTAAGGCAGTAGACATGAAGTCTGAAAGCTCAGCCCATGAGGCTGGGAGTTCAATCCCAGCAGCCGGCTCAAGGTTGACTCAGCCTTCCAACCTTCCGAGGTCGTTAAATGAGTACCCAGCTTGCTGGGGGGTAAATGGTAATGACTGGGGAAGGCACGGGCAAACCACCCCATATTGAGTCTGCCATGAAAACGCTAGAGGGTGTCACCCCAAGGTGACTCGTTGCTTGCACAGGGGATATCTTTACCTTTAGCAGCAAAAATTGGTGTGTGTGTTCATGTATGTCTTCGGTATTTTGAAATTCTATTTTTATGGTGCCAAACTTGGATCCAGAAATATGCATATACAAAGATTGTGCCTTTGTTCCCACACTTCCTTTCACATAACCTCGGAGAATTTATTACGAAGGTCACAGGTGGATGTGGACTAATAGTCAAGTAATCAGGAAGCTGCAATAGAGAGGGCAAAGGGGATGAATTAGCCCTCTTCCCGTTATCTCAGTGGGGCTGCACAGATGGAAGAGGCAGAAAGGGTAACGTTGACCATTTCCCTCTCTTTACCACAGCTTTATGACTTTTGTAACTGTTAATCCATTTGAATCCTGCAACCCCAGTATTATCTTTCCCAGAGTCAGAAAATATTTCTGTGGGAAAGGGAATATGGAAAAGATCTCCGACCACCAGCACTTTCTGTTGAGAGTCAGTACATCATAATCTGAAAAGAGACTGTACAATATAAATTGTGCTAATGGTGAAACAATGCATGGATTAATTAAAAAAAACAAATTATGTTTAATAAACTTCCATCTTGGCTTTTTCAAAGCCTTAATTTAGCCTGTTTTTTATAATTAAGAGTATTTTTGTATAATTCAGGAATTTGCTTGGAATGTTTAAAAAGTTATAGATATGTTTTAAAAGTTATATTTTTAGTCCTGGCCCCTACCTGGTGAAAAGAGCTCCTGGAAGAGCTGTGAGCATTGCAGGAGCTTGCAGCATTCTTCAGGGCTTGTAAAATGGAGCTCTTCGGCCAGTTTTATGATTGAGTCCAGTGCAGTTAGAAGATCACATGTGCCCCCTGAAGGAAGATCCACCACCATATTGAACAACATTGGTGTGACCAGTGGATGTTGATCCCCCTGATGCCTGGCTGGCAGTTAGGCCATTGTGGGGGGAGCATTGATTTTTTTACTGCCATGTATCATATATTGTTGTATGTTTTAATGGGACTTTTATTAGGGTTTTATTGTACTTAAATCCAAGATCACTGCAGATGGGGACTGCAGCAAAGAAATTAAAAAGCGCTTGCTCTTGGGAAGAAAGCTATGGCAAATCTAGACAGCATCCTAAAAAGCAGAGACATCACCCTGCCAACAAAAGTGCATTTAGTCAAGGCTATGGTATTCCCAGTTGCAATGTATGGCTGCGAAACTTGGACCATAAGGAAGGCCGAGCGTCAAAGAATTGAGGCTTTTGAACTCTGGTGCTGGAGAAGACTCTTGTGAGTCCCTTGGACTGCAAGGCGAACAAACCGGTCAGTCCTAGAGGAGATCAGCCTTGACTGCTCCTTAGATGGCCACATCCTGAAGATGAAACTGAAATACTTTGGCCACCTAATGAGAAGGAAGGACTCCCTGGAGAAGAGCCTAATGCTGGGAGCGTTTGAGGGCAAAAGAAGAAGGGGACAACAGAGAATGAGGTGGCTGGATGGAGTCACTGAAGCAGTCGGTGCAAACTTAAATGGACTCCAGGGAATGGTAGAGGACAGGAAGGCCTGGAGGATTATTGTCCATGGGGTTGCGATGGGTTGGACACGACTTCGCACCTAACAACAACAACAATTGTACTTAAGGATCGACACTGTAATCCGCCATTAGCCACTTGCCAGGAGTAGCAATAAATAAATAAAATATAAAATAAAATAAAATTGCTTGGTAGCAAGCAGAATAATTGTCTAATTAAGCAGATGGCTGCTTAAGAAAAAGTAATCCAAAGTACTATCCAACAGCCATTATTATGGAAGCTGATGAGAATGTAAATAGGTTTCAAAAGGGCAAAGTCAATTTTAGTTAACACATTACTGGAGTAACATATGGCTCAGAACAAGCTATATATTTAACAAACTATATTATTTGCTCCTAGACTATGTTTCAGTTTTGTGGGTTTTGCTGTTATTTATACCACTTATTTTGGATGATTATCTATTCCTTCTCCAGAGTTTACCCACCATTTCTCTTTTGCATCCAGTAATGAGAGACTCAGTTCAGAGATCAGTGCATCTGATTATCCAGTTCTTGATCTTTTTGCTTAGAGCATGTCAGTAACCCACAGTGCTAATTAACAGGTGACACAGATTGGTTTAAAAGCAAAGATGTTGGCTACAGCTGCACCTTCCCTCGTTCCTCAGTTTACATGAGGGCATGCAAGCTTATCCAAGGCAGGTTGAGAATATAGAAGGGAGTGTGAGTATTTGTGGTGATCTGCATGGATTAATGTTTCTTATCACTTCAAATGCTATACAGCAGTGGCCCCAGCCTTTTTCGGGCTGGGGACAGGTCTGCAGGAGGGGGGGGGTGAGGGAGGCCTGGGCGCCTGCGTACCAGTGGGGGCAAACGCGTATGCGCGGAACTGCCGGGTGCCTGCAAATGCGGGCGTCAGCAAACACGCAGGCATGGAGCTGCCACGCCTGCGCGATAGTGCCTCACCCCCCTGGAGCGCGGTGCTTGCGAGCCTAGGCTTGAGCAAATCAGCTGCTTTGTCGGCCGGTCACTTCCAGCGCAGTGAGTGCCGCGCTGCGGGGGGGGGGGCGAGGCACTTCCCTCCCCCCATGGCCCAGTACCAAGGGTTTCACAGCCCGGAACCGTTCTGCGGCCCTGGGGGTTGGCGACCCCTGCTCTGCAGCATACATATTAACAGAATATTTCAAAAGCTATGTTTACATGGTAACATGATTGGTAAATTGTTGTGTTACATTAGTAGAGAGATACATTTATTTGTATATAGCCATAGGCCTTTACAAAATATAAAATACAAATTTACAAACAATAAAATAGAATAAAAGGAACTGTATACAAATATAAAATTTAAGACCAAAGAACTGAAACAGTATACATGATTACAGAGTACAAGATTATTAAGAGGCTGCCTTAACAGTTGTAACATTGGCCCTTATTTTCCTTGCGACCAAAGCAAATAGAGCGGTTTTATATGTTACATTATCAACCTGGTCAGATAAAAGATAGATTGCCTTTTCAGCAACTGTGTCTTTTTAGAATTTTCAAGCAGAAGATGGCTTACTGTGATCTAGTGATACAACACTTCTTACTAATGCTAAAAGGACACAGAAGTTAAGAGCTCTGTTTCTGGTCAACATTTGTTTTACATTTAGTTGCAGCTGCTTTGTGTGTCCTTATTTTGAAGTAGACATGATGCTTTAAGTTTTAATGGGATCTATTAACAAATACATTTGAAGTTCAATATGAACCTGATAGGCTATCAGTTCCTTCAAAAATAGGTGATGTCATTTAGATTCCTGGGTGGTAGGCAGATGAGGAATATGTGCCATCTTGAGTGTACCTTGGTGGGCACAGCATGGATTTGTCTCCAACAGGTCCTGTCAGACCAACCTGGTTTACTTTTTTGACCAAGTAACAGGTTTCCTGGATCGTGGAAATTCGGTTGATGTCGTTTACTTGGATTTTACTAAAGCTATTGATAAGGTTCCCCATGTTGTTCTGATGGATAAGTTGAAGGACTGCAATCTGGATTTTCAGATAGTTAGGTGGATAGGGAATTGGTTAGAGAACCGCACTCCAAGAGTTGTTGTCAATGGTGTTTCATCAGACTGGAGAGAGGTGAGTAGCGGGGTACCTCAGGGCTCGGTGCTCGGCACGGTACTTTTTAACATATTTATTAATGATCTAGATGAGGGGGTGGAGGGACTACTCATCAAGTTTGCAGATGACACCAATTGGGAGGACTGGCAAATACAGTCCTGCCCGGGGCTCCCTGCCCGGCCGCCTGACACGGTGAGAGGCGCAAAGCCCCTCTCGCCACGTCAGGCTGCCGGGGGCTGCCTGCCCTAGCGCCCGCTGCATTAGTCGCAGCGGGCTTGATTACTAGTTACTTTATAAATAGAGATAGGGTGAGGGCATTAATTGCCGTCAAGAGCTAGTTACATGCGTAAGAAACTGGAGAATAGATTAAGTCAGTAAGTGACCACTAGTGGTGTTCTGTTACTGTCTCTTTTGGGTCTGTCTTGCAACTTGGTTAATCTGTTTCTTGACTTCATCAGATACTTTTTTGCATTTGTCCCTGCTACCTAAGGAGTACTTTGAAAAAGGTAAAGATGTGCTCTGGTCTGGATGGCCCAGGCTACCCCTTCTCCTCAGATCTTGGAAGTTGAACAGGGTTGGCCCTGGTTAATATTTGGATGGGAGACCATGTTTCAGGGATTTCTCAACAGTAAAAAAGTTGAGAAAGGTATATGGACATACTACCTGATAATTAAAAAAAATAAAATATGCATATTCAGAGTTAACTTCCACCCAGTCAGAGAAATGCTTCCAACTCTTACAGGGTTCTCAAGAAATCCCAGGGTTTTATGAAACCCCTGTGGAGAAAGCCTTAGATGACTATCACTTAATTGTTTTCTCTTTAATCTTTTAGAAATTGCAAGAAATCTCAGGTAAGAATAAAATGGCCAGGGAAAATTTGTCAAAAATAACAGGCAGGCAAGGGAGGAGTTAAGCAAACTGCTTATCGCACTGTCATCTTTTATTAGTCTACTTCTGCATTCTTGTTATCTCTGTAAACAATTTCTGATACACATTTAATGAGATAACATCTAGTTTCACACTTTAGAATTAATCACTGTTATATGATTCACTTAACCAAGTTGGTGGATCAATTAGCAATTGTCAAATGCTTCACTTGGTTGTCTTCTTTTCAAAAATAGAAAGTACAGCTGCATATGCATGTCCCGTGTTTAACACCTTGGTAAGACCACTACTGAAATATGATGACCCTATCTGGGCCTGTGACAGGCCTCACTCAGGAGATCTTTTTTACATGTTTATATCAAAAGCTGAATACTTCAACTGTGATACAAATCAAATAACGCATGCAGGGTCAAGCTATCATGGTTTATTCCATGAAAGTACTTTTCACATTTAGCCACTGCTGGAAGACTGCTATGATAGGCTAAAATCAGCTTTAGAGATGCCACTGATCATTTTTTTAATCTCCTGTTGTCCCGGAGACTAAATCAATTTAGATATAATCCCTCCCATGCTTGATTACTTAATATAACATGTACATAAAAACATTAAAACTAGGTTGTTGTTGTTTTAAGAAAAGGAAAATAGAGTTCTCATCTCTGTCAGAACTAGGTCATGAAGTAGATTCAACACAATTACTTTTTTTTTTTTTGCTTAGCAAAGTGCCAAGAAGAGAAGAGAAAAGAAGATCAATATAGCAAAAACTCTTTTCACCATGGAGCAAAGGGAATTGGAACACATCCACTTGTGCTTTCAGACCTTAAATGTTGGAGTGTGATGTTATTAAAAAAACAAACAAACTGCTGAGAGTTGAAAAATAAACCAAGAAAAATAATATTGCTTTAATACACACCAATGTTACCTGGAACAGCAGTTTATGCTTTATGACAGTATTTTCATAGCTGAGACATGGGTTTTCTGAAGTAATCTTTTATCTTAAATCTAAAAGGTTATATTTTAACGTGCTTAAGTATCCCAGAAAAATAGGGTTGCCAGGTAATCTGGCAAATGGCAAGTAGTTGGTGCAGGGGAATTTATGTCAGCAAACTGAGGCCTTGGGCTGTGTTGTAGGTGTTGTGGCAAATTACCAACACAATAGAGAAAAACTGTGTATGAAACAGGGCAGTAAACAAACATGCTTGCTGTCTTTTTCTTAATTTTATTTTGCTTATAGTGACACAGGAAGGCCTGGAGGGGATTGGGGGAGTCAAGGCCGGGCAGGCACCACGGTCCAATGGGCAGTAGAGATGGAGGGAGGGAAAATTTGGCTCTCAGTGGTGAAATGTGTGTGGGTTTATCATGAACGTAATTAATTCATCTTTTACTTGCTATTGATTGTGAAATTCCTTGAAATTATTGCATTGAGCTGTCTACAAAATTAATGATTTCAGAACTAACTAATGGATGGCTGCCACAATCACCCTGAAATAGTTTTGCCAAATGGGGTGTGGCTGTCAGTCGCACAATCAGCCAGAAATATGGGTATGATTTTTGATGCCTCCCTTTCTATGGAGGTGCAAACCACAAAACTAGCATGGCTGATGTTATATCATCTACCACCTATATCAATTACCACCTTACCTAACCCCAAAGCACCTAGACTGTACTTCTGTAACTTGCTCTATACGGGTTTGCTTTTGCTTCAGAAACTGCAACTGGTCCAGAATGCAGCTGTCGAGTCCATCTTGAAGGACTCATATATTCCAGAACAAGTTTAATGTTCTAGTACTTACCTGTATGGCCATTCATGGTCTGGGCCCTACATAGGTGAAAGATCGCCTTTCTACCTATACCCCATCCCCCAAGAACTCTCCATTCTTTGAATACCAGGCAGTTGGTGATCTGTGGAAGTATATCTGGCCTCAACTGGGAGCAGGGTATTTTTTGTCCTTGCCTGCATTGGGTGGAATGAGCTTTCAGATGATATCGAGGCCCTGACAGAACTAGTGCAGTTCCACAGAGCCTGTAATGTGGAGCTCTTGTGCCAGGCTTTTGGTTGGGGCATCTATTAAAGCCACTTCCAGACTGAATTCTAGTTCTAAGATAGCTGAATGATATATTTGTCTGCTGATGTTGACATTGTTTATCTTAAACAATGTAAATTTATTTGAAACCTCTTTTTATTATATGCTTTTAATTAGTTTTGCTATGATTACTTGTTGTACATCATCCTGAGCCTGTCCTCTTTGAGGCTAGTATAGCCATCAAATACATCATCAACAGAAGTCCCGAGTTGTAGGTGATTGACATAATAAGAAGAAGGAAAGAAAAAAAATGCTTTGAAGGAGGATGTTTGTGATATTCTATAAAAATTTGTATGGTTAAGTAGTTTATTTCCCCTTACCTGCTAATTAATTTAGCAAAGCTTTTGTCGGTGGCAGAACAAAAATAGATTATATGACTGAATGGCAGTTATAAAACACATTTAAATTAGTAACTATAATTGAACAAAAAAAAAATCCAAACCTGTACTTGTGCATTTCTGAAATTCTTTTAGGAGTATTCTCATCAGTTTTGGTTGGCTTCAGTGTAGCATACTTTCATAAGTGGAAGGTCTTTTTGAATGTTGCAAACATGTAAAAATGATTTGTTGAAACAGGCTGTTGACACAATTGTGTGGATCTCAATGATTCAGAAAATCGTTGGCCTGTCAAGGAATCCTTCTTGTTCCAAGAACTGTCCCTTGTGACATACATATTCTTGCAAATCATTCCAGTTGTACTGAAATTAAGAGTCATATATAGGGTTACAATCTACTATCCTGTTGCTATGAAATTGAAATGTTTCTTCTTACCGCCTTTGGCTTGAACCCAATTGTTGTTTTCCATTGGTGGAAGAGAAAGATGGCAATTTTCAACAATTCAACCTTCCAATTGTAATGTCCAGCATCATGCCCAGTGTGTTCCTGGGTGACCTCTGAACTACATTTGAAGGGATGTTGTGGAAAGAGGGAAGCAGAAAAGTTCCATTCCACAAGCAGAACTTGAGGTGTGTTTGTTTGGATACTATCTATTGGGAATATAGGCAAGAAATAAGTTACGGTAATGCTTGAGGGCAAACAGTATACAATAAGTTCCCCAGTGGAGACCTGGAATTTTGTTTCAGCCTTCTTCCACTATCATAGATAACGGTGCCATATAGCCATCATCCCAGCTATGTGAATGACTTCAATGTATGCATTTCAGCTGATGGAAACATGTTAGAAGATGGTGATTTTCCATGCCAATACTGGCTTTTCCACCAAAAAAAAAATCAGTTTTCTAAGTTAAAAAAACATAGTGTACAAAGTTGTCACCCAGGAGGTAGAACATCCTTGGGGAGTAAGGAATAAAACCTGCTAATTAGTACCAATCCTCTCAAGGATGAACAGCCAAAATTCACTTTGTTCTCCTGACCAACTGCACAGCTAGTGAATGTGTTAGTTTATGTGGGAAGACTTTTTAGGATCAGTGTGCTGTTTTTATGTTGGCTGACTTTGTATCTTCTGAAAATAGAAAGGCAGCATAGATCTTGCTAAAATAAGTATGCTGATATAATGATTGAAGTGGATTCACTGAACTAATGCAACACAGGTCACAATATTATATTGTGACAACCATTATTGTGAATAGAAAACTATTTTTCCTGTAATTTAAGATAATGTCAGATATCTGTGCCACTTTGAAGCATTCTGTGTCATTGAATAAAAGCCATTATTTCCTTTTTAAGCTTTTAAATGTTTGTTGTGATTTCTCTGTTTTTAGATTTTTGTGTAATCCTAATCTTAATTAGAATATTATCATAGTTTCCTTTCAAACAAAGAAATACTGCCTGATTACTGTAAACTGCCCTGAGCCACAAGGGAGGATGGTATTAACATGTAATAAAATAAATATATAATAAAATAATATAAAGGTACATTTTCTGGTGAAATAAGACATTGTTATTTCTCAAGGCAAAATAAGTTTAGTTATTAGCTGTATTATACAATCTACAAATTACTACAACAAATAAAATTAATGACTTGAAAAGTCATCCATTACAATGACTGTAAAACTGTTGGAGGAAAATCAATCTGAATTGTTGATGAATTATATTCAAGCACTGAAATAAAAGCACTGCATAGCTCCAAAGAACTGTTCACATAAATAATGCAGAGACATCTGCTAGACTCATGCATGACCTTCAGCCTTGAGGGAACCTGTAGATGAGCATAGCTGACTTAAAGGAGCAGATGCTACTATAAGCAACAGGAATTGTTAGAGTTTCAGTGAGTAACGGCTATACAGGTTGCCGAAAAAAAGAAAGATGCCATGTATTTATTAAAGTACTTGGTTATTTATCCATTTACTTTTCTATAGTTTAATGCAATATTGTAATCATAAAGTACTTGATTGTGATCTTGATTGTAATCATAAAGTACACTGTGGGTATGAGATCTATAGGTATTGCAAAACTGACATAGGAGAGAGATTATTGTTCTAAAGGACAAGAAGTATGGACCATTTTCCCGTAATAGTTCAAAAACATATGATCTGAACACCGCCCGTGGCGCCACGGGCGCCACGGACTAAATAAAAGAGTAAGGCGTTCTGGGGCGGGATGTGTCCGGGATGAGGAAGGGTCCGGATTGGACCCTTCCTCATGACAGACAATCGGAGGGAACAATCGGCAGGCGCGAAGCGCCTGCCGATTGCTCCCTCTGATTCCCAGCCCCAGCAACTGCGAGCCGCGCGCAGCGCGGCTTGCAGTTGCTCCTGGCCTGACGCCCGAGGGAACCCACGCAGGCCGCAGCCCCCGCGCACCACCCCCTCGCCCCCAACTTACAATGGTCTCCGCCGTCCTCGCAGCCGCTCCCGGCCAACAAGGTTCCAGGAAGAAACAGTCCACCAGCGGCCCTGCCAGCAAGCGGCCGGATGTGCGGGCGCGGCTCGCGGGCGCGGCCCGGGCGCGGCTCGCGGGCGCGGCCCGGGCGCGGCTCGCGGGCGCGGCCCGGGCGCGGCGCGCGGGCGCGGCCCGGGCGCGGGCGCGGCCCGGGCGCGGCGCGCAGCCGCGGCCCGGGCGCGGCGCGCAGCCGCGGCTCGCGGGCGCGGCCCGGGCGCGGCGCGCGGCTCGCGGGCGCGGCCCGGGCGCGGCTCGCGGCCGCGGCCCGGGCGCGGCCCGAGCCGGTCCCCAGCAGACAGCAGACTGACGGCGGTCCCCAAGGTCAGTTTCTAGCGCCCGCTGTATTCGGCATACAGCGGGCTTAATTACTAGTTTAAATATAAAATGAATTAAGAAAAAAGTAGGATGGGAAAATACTACCATGTCTGACAACTGGGAAAACTGTGCTTTGTTTTGAAAAATATTGTGTTACATTAGAATTATTTGATTTCTAAAACAGCATCTTGTTAAGTTTTAGCAAATGTAGTTTCAAGCATAAGGACAACTTTAGAGAAGTCATGCCGGATAGGGCCAATGGCCTGTGTAGTCCAGCACTGTTACACAGTGGCCAAAACCCAGGTGTCATCAGGAGGCCAGAATGCCACCAGCAGGGCCAGAATGTCCAAAGCTCTCCCACAATATCTCCCCAAGCACCAAGAATACAGAACCTCTCTGTGACTGCTACATTTCCTATTGCAATAATAATTCTTCAGCAGTCCAGCACAAAGGGCTGGCTGTGTGTGTGTGTGTGTGTCTATCCCCCTATTGTGTGTCTATCCCCTCTTACTTAGTCTCTCATCCCCCTGACTGCATGACTGACATAGCAATATGGTTCGCAGGCTGCAAAGAAGAAATAAATAGCATTCTTGGTGCTTTAGTGTCAATCCTTAACACGCTAAGCGCTCTGTGGGAGGAGTTAGGGCGGGATTAGTCCGTGATGAGGAAGGGGCCTGATTGGCCCCTTCCTCCAGACAGACCATCGGCCGGGCCAATCGGCAGGCGCAAAGCCCTGACGATTGGCCCGGCCGATTCCTGCGCTTCCGACAAGGAAGAAAGTTGCTTCCTTGCCGGCAGCCTGATGCGGTGAGAGGCGCTTTGCGCCTCTCGCCGCATCAGGCCAACGGCCAAGGGAGCCCCTAGCAGCCACACTCCGCCCGACTGCCGGGGGCTCCCTCACCTAGTGCCCACTGTATTAGTTGCAGCGGGCTTGATTACTAGTATCGAATAATGTGGTTCTGCTTTATGCAAAATGCTATGTCATGTTGCTGAATAAGCAAATATACAGTATTCTTTAAATTTTTGTTCTATATATTTATCATCTGTTCATTCTTCAGCGTTTGTGCATGGGTTTTTTCATGTGATATTTTCGTGTTTAACCAAGTGAGTCAAAGAAGCAAATGTTGAAAAAGATACCTAACTTGAACAGTTACAATGTAGTTATGAGGGAATACCTCTCTATATGCTTTCTCACACTGGCCTATTATGCACGGAGGGGAATGTCCACATTCGAGGTGGAATGGCGGTGGCTAAAATCACCAATAATGCACGCCGCAGGCGGCAGCCGGGCGCAGAGTCGACATATGCTCCTGAAAAAGCTGCGTTAGTGAAATGTGGAAGAAAGTAGAGCTTCCCAGGCGACCAGGACACAACCAGAAGTGGCTCCGGAGTGGCTGCGTGCATAATCGGGGAGGTCCGTGGTGTACAGGGCTTCTGGGTGTGCTTCCTTTCTCCCCTTCCGTGCCCTTCGGTTCCGCTGGCAGTGCCTGCACATGCCGTGGCAGCCCAGCCTCGGTCAGCACCATGCTTGCCTCCCTTCCTGTTTGCTCCGCATCAGCGCCTCGTCGGCCGCAGCCAGCACTGCTCTGGATTTTGCCACCGTTGTGTTCCATCCTGTGCGTTTGCGGTTTGCTTCGCTTCTTCCTCCTCCGTGTTTTCCATGCAACCGCCAACCACCATTTCAGTGGCCGTGCATAATAGGCTAATGTCCCACCTTGTCACTTGTAGATCTCTTTGGCTTCATTCAGCCATGGGAGCTTATGTGAAGGTATTGAGCTGCCTTTTTTTAACTCACCCTTTATTATAATGCTTTTACTAATAAACTATTTAAAGATTTTATTTACAAAGAAAAAGGTAGTTGGAACGAGGAATCATGGTTATATACACAAATCAGTTTAAAGGCTTTCCAGATGTTTATAGGATTTTCTTTCAGATGCTAAAGTTCTTTTTAAATTCAGAGGTTTCTCTTTGGTGTTTATCCCAAAAATATTTGATTTAGTAGTTCACTATCTTCTGAGGTTACCAAAGCTCTACCCTCACACATACGTATTTCCTCAGATATACCCAATTCCCCCTTGTATCTAGACAGCATTTTACCTTCTTGGTGTAGTGGTTAGGAGTGTGGACTTCTAATCTGGCGAGTCGGGTTTGATTCCGCGCTCTCCCACATGCAGTCAGCTGGGTGACCTTGGGCTCACCATGGCACTGATAAAGCTGTTCTGACCGAGCAGTAATATCAGGGCTCTCTCAGTCTCACACATCTCACAGGGTGTCTGTTGTGGGGAGAGGAAATGGAAGGTGAATGCAAGCCGCTTTGAGACTCCTTCAGGGAGAGAAAAGTGGCATATAAGAAACAACTCTTTTCTTTTTTAGGTTTCTCCTTCCACTTTGGCTTAATTTGGGCACAAACACCTGTCTACCCAAATTATTTCTCTACTAAATGACTGCTCTTGCTGACCAAACACAGTGTGAATTATCTCTGACTCAAAATCTCTTTTTGATACAGAATCCCCTTTGAGGAGTATTTCTGCTAAGAGTCTGTCAGACTTCTCTCTGACCAGTCTCAGACTCAGAATCCAACCCAGATTAAACTATCTTTCCTTCTGCTCACAGCCAGTATGAAAACTCCCACTCAGATGTGGCTAGCCAGTGACAGGGTTCAGAGCCTGTTAACCTGGTTCATATAATCTTGTGAGGATTTTTAACCCCTCACTACCTGTAGCTGTTGTTACAGGATGCAGAACCTAATTTTCTAGCTGCTGTCCATCACAGTAGTATGAGGGATAAATCAGATGTGCCAAATATAACTTATTAGCTTCTACCATGGTTTTTCAAAGAGCTAAAAGCAGCCACAAAAGGAATATCAAATTTGGATGGGGACCACAACAATATCTAGTGTTTCCATGTCCCACCAGGTAATTGGTGGGAAATCAGGGGGGAACTTAATAGGAGAAAGAGAAAGGCCCAGTCCATGTTTCTGGCATTACACAGGAATTAAAGTCATCATGCCAACAACAACTGGATGATGATCTTCTGGGGAGGGGGGGGGGGGCGGAGAGGAAGGACTGTGTTGTAAAATTGGCTTCTCCCATAGAGTTTTTGCCAAAATGGAAATCATTGGCATTATGATGTCACTTTCTGTGCAACTCTGGCAATATGGCTTAGGCTTTCTTCTTTCTACTGGTAAGTCCCCCTTTTAGCCAGCTGATGGACCCTTGCCTCCACCGTGGGATCTGGAAACCCTGATACTACATGAGAAGATTACCCATTTTCCTTGAGATGCTTTCAGTTCCCCTCTACCCCCCCCCCCCCCGCATCCTCTCATATATCCTGCAATGAGATATTTATTCCATGTACCCATATGGTATTTTTTTTCGTTGAACCAGAAATAGCTGAAGTAAAGGGAAATGGTGTAGGAGACCTGTTCCTCCAGGCCTATGGTTGAGGTCCCAAACAACAGAATTATACTGGCCTCCATGCCATAGCCTCAATTTATGTATGAACTGGGGCCTTCCTATCGCCTCTCTCTTCCTTTTCCAGCAAGTATAAGATCTGAGAAGCTGAAAATGAAACTATTTTAGATTTTAACTGTTTTTATTTGTAGATTATTTTATATATGTATTTTATCATGATGTAGCCTGTCCCCAGTCTTAGGAGATGGGATGGAAAAATAAATACAACTATAAAAAATCAAATAGGAAGAATTAAATCCTGCCTGTGGCAATACCCATCACAATACTGAACTGGTGACCAATCACTACTTTTTTCTCATTGAAAATAACCATGAAGAATACTTACTATGGAATTCCTGCATCATATCTAGTTTGACTCTGAAGGTGTTTGAACTGTAAACATTAGGAACCAAGGGAGGAAATGGTTACTCGAGAGTGCAAAACACAGAAGACAGGTTGGAACAACAGATTTACCTCTGTAGCAGGTGCTTGAATTCCAGGGCCTGTTTTGCTATGGCCTGCTTTCTCTCTGTGTAATAGTCATATAGCATTGTAACAAAGCCATGTATGAAAATATGTATGAGCTCTTTTGAAATTTTAAGTATTCATTTGCCTAACTCTAGAAATCTAGAAAAAATTTAACAATTCTGCTGAACAGTAAAAATATTATGGGTGCTTCAGAATTTTATAGTCACTTCATATTACTGAACTTCCACTGCAGTTCAAATGTAAATGAATGTGTGAACATAGAAAACCATTTTTCCTTCAAAAGCATGAATTTCAATATAAATGCTGGCATTACAGAACTGTGCTTGTCACTTTTCCTTTCAACAGAGCGTGGATTGCACTTCTTGCAAACCTCATCATATTGAGGTGGGGTTAAGATGAGCATAACCAGTGACGAAGTGAATTTCTTGGTGTATCGCTATCTCCAGGAGTCAGGTAACTTTTTATTACAAACATGCTTTGAATGTCCTTGCAAGAGTTTTTAATGAAACAAGTTTGGTCAGTGCTGTTTTGCAAACTGCACAAAGGGTTTAGTAAATGGCTATTGTTTAAACCACTGAGGACTGCTTTTTAAAAAGTTTATGAATATTACTATTTACAAGTTTCTGCGGGACATTTATAGATCAGACAATTATATCTCCCCCCCCCCCATAAAGTTTGCTTTTCTGGGCCTAACTGAACATAATGCAGGAGAAACATGAACAACAGTCTCCCAATAACTTGCAGATCTCTCTGTGTCTCTCTCAGTCTCCCTCTCACTGCGTGTCTCTCAGTGTGCCTTGCAGCAGGAGGCATAGCAGGTAATTAGGGCTGGTTTGTAGGAGGGAAGGAGGGCTGGTGTGCAGCTTGGGGCTGGCCTCTCTGTGTCTCTCTCTGCCTCCCTTGCAGCAGGAGTGATAGGAAGGAATGAGAGCTCGTGTTCTGTCTGGCAGGGCTCTGTGTGTCTCTCTCTGTCTCTGGCGCATCTGAGAGGAACGTGAGTAGCGTAAAGGGAGGGAGGGAGAGAGCTATAGGGGCATGGACAATCAGGCTGCACCCTGCATTCCTGGCTGCACCCTGATTGACCCTATTCAAACGTGGACAGCCAGGCATGTTCCAGGCTGTTTCACAAATATATAGAGGAACCATGGATAAGAATGTAACCTTAATCCCTCCCCCCTGCTACATACAGAAGCAGCTTTTCTTGTATAGGTGTATAGCAGCTTGAGACCAGTTTTATTCAAAAATTGCCTGAAATAAATTACTGCACCATTATACTGAATTACAAAATAGCCATTCACGTTTATTTGAAAAATTAGAAAATAGGAGGAGGAATGAAATATGTGAAGTTAGACTTTGTTGTCTGTGATATTGTAAGGCCTGTGTTTGCTTCTCAAGATATTTGCAGATTTGAACTTGTTGAGGAACAAATTGTCCTACTCTGCTGAGCATGATAGCATTTCCAGGTGTGCCAAAGTTGTGACCCATGAGTGGAGCCAATGCACATACTCATGAAGGGATTATTTTGGAAAGTGGCTATACACTTTCAGTTCTTGTAGTTAATTGTCAATTTACAATCCATGGAATCACACTATTAAATGTCCTGTGTATCTTTATATAGAACTTGGATTTAAAATCTGGCACTCTTAGAAGAAGAAACTGTTTTAAATTATTCATTTGAATAGAAGTAGTTTACTTGCTTTCTCCTAGATATTTTTTCCTGCAGATAAGAAACAGACTAGAGGTGTGCATTTGGCTAATCTGAGCTGAAAAAATACCACATTGGTATTTTTCAAGTATTAATCAAGACAGATTTTTTTAGCTATCTTTCGGCTATTTGAAATGGCTGAGCATGAAAAATCATAAAAATATTTGGAATGTTTTGGTACTGCTTAATACTTGCTGCTGAAGTTCATTTAAAGGGCTCTCGATCTTTAAATGCCTTTGGAGTGAACTCTCATTATAGGAAAGGCATTTAAAGGGACTTTTAAATACCTTCAGATTTCACTCAGACCATCATCATGGCTTGCAAAAGGCATTTAAATTTAAAAGAGGACAGCATTCCTTTTTGAATTTAAATGTGGAAGATGATGGGGTCCCATAGAATTAGATTCCCTGGTCCAATTGGTTTTCAAATACAGAGAGACTAGAGGAAAAGTACCAGCTGCTATGCTGCAATTTTGGTACTTCTCCCGAAAAAAACAGCCCCCTTCGCAATGCTCTGGATTGATTGCCCGTTGTTGTTGGTTCTTATATGCCAATTTTCTCTAGCCGAAGGAGTCTCAAAGCAGTTTACAGTTGCCTTCTCTTTTCTCTCCCCACAACAGGACACCCTGTGAGGTGGGTGAGGCTGAGAGAGCCCTGATATCACTGCTCGGTCAGAACAGTTTTATCAGTGCCGTGGCAAGCCCAAGGTCACCTAGCTGGTTGCATGTGGGGGAGTGCAGAATCAAACCTGGCATGCCAGATTAGAAGTCCATGCTCCTAACCACTAAACCAAACTGGCTCTTAAAAAAGACTTAAATACCCTACTAAGGTAGTCTGCAATATGCCAGATTAGGATGCATTCAAAAAAAGGATCCTTTACTGTCTTGGTAACTATTTTAAAAAAGGCTACAGTGACCATCTGTGGAAAATATCAGTGTTTGAAAACCTTGCTACCCCTTATTACAGCATGTCAACAGTGACGGACTATTCATGACTGCTGTTTACAGGCGTTGTTATGACTGACTGCAGAGCACTGGTTAGGGTGAAATCTGCTAAGTATGATTTTCCTTGCTTTAAAAATGAACCTGGGTATTGTCTCCATTACCTCAGTTAGCCTTTTCCCCCAAGGAACAAATTGAAAGATAATGTTCAGGTGTGTTGCTAAGAGAGGGTCTGCTTCGTACCCAACCATAGAAAAAGATTTTGCTGGCCTGCTTTTGTAGTTTGGTCAAATGGAAGGGGGGGAGGTAAGCTGTTGTTCTTTGTCAAATGTTATTTTAACTTAAACAAAATATGTAAAATGGTTGCTTTATAATTTTTCTACAGTTCTGTCACAAGCAAGTGGGTTTGTCAAAAGCCTAAATAAGGCTATGTATTAACTGGGGTATGCTATAAATGGGGAAAGGGAGGTAAGGCTGAGCAATCATGGTCTCTGTATGGCCATCTATAAAATACATAGATTAGAATACTGTATTGGTTTTTAAAATGGAATTTCAAAACACACATTTAAATTTATTATTTCAACTATATTGATTGAACCTGCTGAATAAGTGCCTTTATTCAGCTCTTTATATTAATTAAAGGCTCCATTTAGCAGACACTGTCCAGGCAAAAAGACTGCTGGTATTTGGTAGAGATTAGTTGCTGTTAAATTAATCATACTAGTGAGCTTGACAACCCAGTTTATAAATTAGGGCTTCCCTCTTTGGAGAATTTTATATGGTTTTATCGCATTAAGGTTGTCAAACACAAAGCATCATATACCTCACCTCATGCCTTTTTATTTGAAAGTAAGTGGTGCAGCCAAGTCTCCCAGGCTGGTGGGAGTAGGGAGTAGTAGGAAAACTGAAGAACTTTGATTTTGTTGGCATTTAGTAATAGACAAGGGGTGTAGTTAAGTTGCCAAAGCTGTTCTATATACTATGCTATATATAGTATATGCTATACATGAGATGAAGAAGAAAAGTTGGTTCTTATATGCAGCTTTTCTTTACCCAAAGGAGTCTCAAAGCAGCTTACATTCGCCTTCCCTTTCCTCTCCCCACAACAGACACCCTGTGAGGTAGGTGAAGCTGAGAGAGCCCTGATATTACTGCTTGGTCAGAACAGCTCTATCAGCCCAAGATCACCCAGCTGGCTGCATGTGGAGGAGCGGGGAATCAAATCTACTTTGCCAGATTAGAAACTACTGCTCTTAAGCACTACACCAAGCTGGAAAGGAGAAGGTTTCTTCTGTCCCTCCATGTAGTTGGAATGGATGGGGTTGTGTGGTAGTGGTTAAGGACTTGGGCAACCTGTGCTCAAATCCTCAATCTGCCATGCAGCCCAATCTACCTAATGGAGTAGTTGTGAGGAGATACAGGGGAAACAACCATGTTAGTTTGGTGTAGTGGTTTGAGCCAGTTTGGTGTAGTGGTTAGGAGTGTGGACTTCTAATCTGGCATGCCGGGTTCTATTCTGCACTCCCCCGACATGCAGCCAGCTGGGTGACCTTGGGCTCGCCACGGCACTGATAAAACTGTTCTGACCGAGCAGTGATATCAGGGCTCTCTCAGCCTTACCTACCTCACAGTGTGTCTGTTGTGGGGAGAGGAAAGGGAAGGCGACTGTAAGCCACTTTGAGTCTCCTTCGGGTAGAGAAAAGCGGCATATAAGAACCAACTCTTCTTCTTCTTCTTCTTATTTGTGAGGAGATGTACGGGATAAAACCCTGAGCTCCTTGCATGAAAGGTGGGATTATAAAAAATTACATGTGTCATACTTTTATACCATCCTTTCTCGCTGCACATGGTTCTTCTTGTGTTCATATTTAGATGCATAGACAGAGATATCAATCTGGAACAAGAGGAAGGGATGTTACTTAACATTTCCCACAGTGAAAGGTGTAAGTGAAAGAAGAGATTGAGGGAGGGGGCTACGGATTCAGTTCCTTAGCGGATCTTGCCCAAAATTCCTCATGAATGCAATCATATGATGGTCATAGTGTCAGTTTGTTTTAATATTCCAAGTAATTTATTTCTGTACATTGCCTTGGACAATTTTGGAAAGGTGTCTAATAAATGTTAACATTTATTAACAAATAAATGTTAAATAGGTAGTCTTTGAGAACACCTCTTAGTTTTAAGGAATGTTGCTGGCCAGGGAAACTGTTATTTCCTTTCAGAGCTCAGGACCAAATGAATATGATGCACACAATACAAATGTTCTGCTTGGATTCAAATCTAGCTTCTTGTGAAAGTGTTTTTGGAATTATTCCCATCCATCCAAGTCTGTGTGTCTGCAAGTAACCAGGTTTATACCTGTGAAATTTAGGCATGCCAAGCAACTGAACTCCCATTTTAAGGCCACCACAATGTTTAGAGTGTTTTGGAGTTTGATAAATACTTAAAAAAAAGTTCTTTGTGTTTCAAGCAAAAAAAATTAGTGTATCTCTTCAAATGATTTATGTCAATTTTATTCTGAAGAGTTGTGAAAAGATTTCAGAAATGTGTGTCTTGTTAGGCATCTACTAAGTGGTCTGCCACTGCCATTAAAAAAAAAAGTTGAATTGGGAAACTGTTTTCAAGGATATGTCATCTCCCCCCACCCCCAGTTCTGTGTTAGAAGGCACTCCCAGGATTCTGATGTACTGTGGGAGATATTTTGGTCAATAGGAATACCTCTTTATTTGGAAAAACATTACGAGCAATTGAGACTATTCAGGGCTGAAGAAATAGGTAGGATGTTGATAAGTTTTCTCTCCTCAGTCCCAAGTTCTTCTGCATCCTTTGCAATGTATTGGGAAACAGCTAAGCTAATGTGTTTCAGGCCTTCTGCAAGACCAATTTCTGAAAATAATGAATAACACCCATAGGTTTCTGCTGCCTACACTTTCACTTACCCACAGATTTTAACAACCAGATAGCACTCCAGTTTTCAGTCTATGCCTTTTTTCAGTTGTACCTTGTTTACAATTCCAATTATATATTGTCACACTTCAAGTGTATTTAAAAATTATCATCACACTTACTTTTTAAAAAAATAATAAATGTTCAAAATCAAAGTACTGCCCAGGTCAGTATAAAAGCAAACCCCATTTTTGTAAGACTCCCTTCTGGTTCTTAGAACCCCCTGCTGCTTTTAGTGTGTTTTCTGCTGGGTATTTTGTAAAGGGAAAATAAATTTTGTGGGGAAAGGAAATTACAACCCAGAAATTAGGGACTAGATCCACAGAACAGATAACTTGAACTGGTTAAATATGATGCCAAGTGGCTTTGCTACTGTTCCTTCTCAACCTTGAGATTTAAAAGGGAGCTGTTTTCTTGACAACTGAAAAGATACATCAACTGACTTCTATTTATGAAACCATGTGAACAGGAAATGGAATACATGTTCTCATATCCAGAGATCGTTTATGATTACAATTGCGAGTTTGTGACTCTGCGGTGTCATTTGTCACTTAATACAATATAGATGAAACCTTGTCTCTTCATGTATTGAATTGATTGACTGTTTTCAGTGAAGTAAAATAGAAATCATGAACTTTAAGAGCTAACCAAGTTTATTTTTGCATAAGCTTTTATGTCAGTCCTCACTTATTCAAATTCATAATATGAAATGCAAATTAAATTATATTGAGTTGTTCAGTGTTTTTTCTCTTCATTCCTTTCTAAAAATCCTCTGGGGAACGTAATCTTAAAAAAAAACAACCCTGAAACATTTTTCATCTTCCATCTTCTGTTCAGGCACATATTAGGACTGTGCTTGCACAGCCAGCCACTGGAGGCTGTCTTACAACTACTCCGGTATTTCCAAGGGGAGCCCCTCTCCTACAGAGCTCATTAGAGGCCATCTTCCCACCTAACAATCACACGGTCTGCATAGAGAAGCCCCCCTTTTCCCTCAGTTCTTTCTTCATTGCCACTTCAGCCCTGGTTGTACTGAGGGTTGTTTTTTTGTTTTGTTTTTAGTTTTCCTTGCTCCGTGGGGACTGTCTCATCTTTGGTAAATGTCACAGAAGGCTTTGTTTTAAAAATGTACCCAGTGCGGTACACAAATGACCCATTCAGATGAACACCTTCTCTGCTTTTTCTCTTTGGATGAGGCCCATCATATAGCCACATGCATGACTTGCCTCCAATTTACCCTGAAAGCCTGTTCTGATCAAGTAGTGCGCTAAAAGACAAGCTTATAGGAGAAAGCAACTTTCTTGCTTTAATAACTGGCAGTGAAAACATTGCCCCAGTAAGAACATTTGCCTTCAAAATCAGCAGTTAGAACCAACCAACTTGCAAGGCCACAATCAAACATCTTGATTCCATCAGTTCTGGGAACAGAACTAAAGCATCAGGTCCAGTCACGTGCCCACCTAGCTGCATGCTACGCATTGGAACCCCTGCCTAAAAGCATCTGTACCAAATCAAAACATAAGGAGAAGCATTGTTCCAGTTCCAAGTTGCTCCCAGAACCAATTAGCTCTTAGGTTCCAGCCAAACCATCTTTGGTTACAAGGAACAGAGGGAAGTCTCCCCACCACAGACGCCTTCTCCACATGCTTCACCTGCACATTCATTTTCAGGAGAGGAAATGGAGCCTGACCAGGGTGTATTGGCAGTTCCAGCAGCCAGTTGACTGTGGCAGCATTCTGTGCCTCCACCTCCTTGGTAAAGCTACCCGTATTTTTTCCTTCTCCTAGACCTCAAGAATGGAGCAACTGGCAATCATGAAAATAACCTCCAGAATTGAGTCACCACTTTTCATGGAATAGTGACACTGTGTATCTGCCAGCTTGAGATCCTCCTGCAGTCTCTCCCCCAAATCCTTATGGGACATTTGTATTCAGAAGAAAGGTTTTGAAGGCTAACTCCCCTTCTGGTCTGACCTCAGGCTTACCATTGGACCCTGATGACACTGTGGGGGATCCTGATCCAGTGTCACCTAATGAAGACCTGAAGCTGTATGCAGATGCAAATGGCTAAATAGTTGGAAATAGAAGTGACCTCCAGCAACCCAAGACATTGAGACAAGATCCTAGGCAAGCTCTATGCAGAGTCACCTGATATAATTGTCTTCTGTTTCCTGTAGGATTTTGCTGACATTTCCAAGCCTAAAACCAGCTGGCATGGCTGCCCCATCCAAAAAGATGGAGAATTTATACAGGGTGCAACAAGAACCTATCTGTTCAGCCACCCTATGGTTCTATCCTGCATAGCTGAGGAGATGCAGCCGAAACAGCATACAGGCGCTCATTCCTCACCAACTGATAGAGAGGGACAAAAAATTGATGCAAGTAGTTGAAAAGTTTACTCTTCTGCTGCACTCAATCTGTGCGTTACCAAGTATAGTACAATTATGGGAAGATACTACTTGTTCCTCTGGGAAAAGATGGCTGCTTATATAGAGTTTCTGCCTGAAGACAAACAACCTCTAGCTAAACTTCTCCAAGTAGAAGCATTGCACATATCCAAGTAACTAATTCAGGCAGACACACTGTTGACCCTTCCTCCAGGGCCATGGTTTCAGCACTTATTCTAAGAAGGAATGCTTGGCCACATTCCATAGCTCTCCCTCCTAACACCCGGCAGAAGGTGGAAAACCACCTGTTGGAGGGAGTGACACTATTTCCTTTGTCAACCAACAGTCAAATCAAGAAAAACAAGCAAACAGCATATTCATTTGGCATCATGGCAAGTTCTGCCACTCTGTACAGGTCTCAGCAGATGTATAGATCCTACCAATCACAGTTGTCATACCCCGTGGCTCTTGTACCAGCACCCTTACTTGTTGCAGTACTCTACACAGTAGCCCTTTCCAGGGTCTATGGAACTGGGCTGGCACAGGTTCAATAATAGAGGTAAACATTTGGGCTCACATCATCCAGTTCCTAAAGAGCCACCACAGACTCCAAGAGGATCTTTCTCACTAGGGCCTGTAATAGACCAGCCACCTACCATCTTGAAAGGCAGGTTGGCTACTTTTAGTGACAAATGGCAGGTCATTCATGGCACTTGAGTTTTGTCAATTGTTAGTTTGGGTTGTAAGATAGAATTTTGATAGTGGACACCCCTCCAACATTTCCAATGTTTGCAAACTGCAGTTTTGAGGAAAGTGGAACAGGACCAGCAGGATCTAGAAACAGGAAGGAGCCGCTATACTGTTTAGGAAAGGAGCAGTCTTACAAGGAAGTTTAGAAACGTGAGGTCTATGATTCGTGGATCATAATCAGATGAGGAAAAGGTGGCTTGTATGGTACCATTTCACTGAGCAGAGCTTGAAATCCTCCTTCTTAAGTAGTTATTTCTCTGGTGAGTTTGGAGGAAGGTCTTTATTATGGAGGAAGGCTGAGAGGTAGGGTACAGGCTATTGTATTTTGATGAATAGAAGAAGAGTTGGTTCTTATATGCCGCTTTTCTCTACCGGAAGGAGTCTCAAAACGACTTACAATCACCTTCCCTTTCTTTTCCCCACAATAGACACCCTGTGAGGTAGGTGAGGCTGAGAGAGCCCTGATATTATCGCTCGGTCAGAACAGCTTTATCAGTGCTGTGGCGAGCCCAAGGTCACCCAGCTGGCGGCACATGGGGGAGCAGGGAATCAAACCCAATTCGCCAGATTAGAAGTCAGTGCTCCAAACCACAACACAAGCTGGCCAAGCTGGTATGGTTAACAGGGACAGATATTTGATTCTCAACATCCAGTAATACATAACGTAGTGAATTGATATTAAAGACCACTTGGTGGATGTTGTGAGATTCCATATCTCTCCCACAACCACCCTCAAAGTGGAGTAGAAGTTGTGCAACACAGAACAGGGAAATATTTTCTAGAAAGCTTTGACTTAGTTGGATAGGTTACATGTACTTTCAAAGGCAATTTAATATACCGTGTGACAAGGTACTATTACTGGGGGGAAAGATTAACAGGCATAGCTTATAAATGAATGGAGATTTTGACAGGTGAGCATGTTTTCAGTTCAGAGTTTTTAACCTCCTTCTAAGCCAGTGGAGAACCTGACAACTTTCTGTCAGAATCCCTGTAGCATGGTCATTTGTTCCCCTTCTATTTTTGTAATGTTAGCTTTTACTTGCTGGTGAAAGCATGGTGATAATTGAGTAATTTTATTTAGGTTCTTTTCACACTCTTTCATCCTACCTTCCCACATACATATACACATGTCCCCACGCATGATTGGACAACTATAAAATGTGAAAATTAGCACTCAATGTTTCCCTTAAAAAAATCTCAGGCACATCCCTTATATTTTATTATTAGCTCTTATTCTAAATCATCGTTATAACATTCCCTGTATTGCAGACATGATCTCTGGGGGGAGCTTTAGTTTTGATATGATAATTAAGTTCATTATGTCGTAATTTTATGTGATTGCATATTCCAACAACCATGGAAACTATTAAAATGTATGCCGCTATCCACAGATCACAGTACTTTATCCATATATTGGCAATATATGTGCATGTGATTGCATAAAGAACAATTGATGTCAGAAATGACTGTGAACTAACCCGTTCATTTATGGCATATAGGATATACTAGTGGTTCACTAACTTTTTTAATGTGTGAGGATATCTTTTGAGAGACAGTTCAGTATATTGGTTAAGAGTGGCAGCCTCTAATCTGGAGACCTGGGTTTGATTCCCCATTCTTACACTTGTTTCCAGACGTGTGACCTTCGGCTAGTCACAGTTCTCTCAAAGCACTCTCAGCCTCTCCTATCTCACAGGGCCTCTGTTGTGGGGAGGGGAAGAGTAGATTACTGTGAGCCATTTTGAGACTCCTTTGGGTAGTAAAAAGCGGGGTACAAAAGAATACTTCAACATCAAAAAATGTTGTAAACTTCTTTTTGGTTGCCAATCACCATGTGGTGTCTGTTGTTCTCCCAGAATTTCAATGTATTTAAATATGGCAGAGATCTGTTTCCTTAGAGAAACTAGCTGTTTTAGAAGGTGGACTTCATGGATTTATACTCTGCTGAGGTCCCTCCACTCCAGGCTCCAGTCTAAAATCTCCAGGAATTTCCTGAGTATGCAACCTTAGAACCTCTAAGTGATAGTAATTCCACTGTTTTTACATAAAGAAAAAACACTATGAATTCAGAAATGAATTTGTATTTTAGTAAACACAGCATCTACGTACATTTGAAAATAGTCATACGCATATGTGTGAGATATATATACAAAATTAATTATCAGAACTGTTTTGACTCTTCCTTGGTAAATCATAGACGTTTGGTGTAAACAATATTTGGAGATTTTTATTAAAATATTGAATGTTCTCATTCTAATTTAGCATGTATTTTAAAGGTGTGACAGTCTATGTTGTGAATACACAAAGCATGACAATTTTAGTTATTCTGGGATCCTGAGCAAAAGTCAAGGAGGGGTTTCAGCAGACAGTCAAGACCTAGTGCTGGATGCTGCCTTGAAGCTGCTTCTCTTGCCACCATTCCAGAGGCAACACACAAAAGCACACAGTGCTGGTCCTAAAATAATATCAAGAATCTCAGAACCCATAAGTGATTCCCCCACTCACACACAGAAATTTCTTAGCAACTCTGCTGGGCTAGGCAGAATTGACTGCTTCCTCAACCTCTTCAAGTACATTCCAGATGTTTGGAACAAACATACTTGGCCCGGTACTTTTTAACATATTTATTAATGATCTGGAATGAGGGGGTGAAGGGACTACTCATCAAGTTTGCAGATGACACCAAATTGGGAGGACTGGCAAATACTCCGGGAGATAGAGACAGAGTTCAACGAGATCTGAACACAATGGAAAAATGGGCAAATGAGAACAAGATGCAATTTAATAAAGATAAGTGTAAAGTTCTGCATCTGGGTCAGAAAAATGAAAAGCATGCCTACTGGATGGGGGATACACTTCTAGGTAACATTGTGTGTGAACGAGACCTTGGGGTACTTGTGGATTGTAAACTAAACATGAGCAGGCAGTGTGATGCAGTGGTAAAAAAGGCGAATGCCATTTGGGGCTGTATCAACAGGGGCATCACATCAAAATCACAAGATGTCATAGTTCCATTGTATACGGCACTGGTCAAACCACACCTGGAGTACTGTGTGCAGTTCTGGAGGCCTCACTTCAAGAAGGATGTAGATAAAATTGAAAGGGTACAGAGGAGAGCAACGAAGATGATCTGGGGCCAAGGGACCAAGCCCTATGAAGATAGGTTGAGGGAATTGGGAATGTTCAGCCTGGAGAAAAGGAGGTTGAGAGGGGACATGATAGCCCTCTTTAAGTATTTGAAAGTTTGTCACTTGGAGGAGGGCAGGATGCTGTTTCTGTTGGCTGCAGAGGAGAGGACACGCAGTAATGGGTTTAAACTACAAGTACAACGATATAGGCTAGATATCAAGAAAAAAAATTTCACAGTCAGAGTAGTTCAGCAGTGGAATAGGCTGCCTAAGGAGGTGGTGAGCTCCCCCTCACTGGCAGTCTTCAAGCAAGGGTTGGATGCACACCTTTCTTGGATGCTTTAGGATGCTTAGGGCTGATTCTGCGTAGAGCAGGGGGTTGGACTAGATGGCCTGTATGCCCCCTTCCAACTCTATGATTCTATGAACAAAGGATTTCTTGTAACTACTGCCTGTCAGGGGCAAGCAGTACAGACCAATGACTTGACACAGTATAAGACAGCTTTATATGCTTGCAACGTTTGGAGCGTAGTGACCTAGAATAACCCCTTTGCTGACACCGTTAATAGTTAGAGTATATTCAGGGGATTTGTTTGGATGGGCAATGAACTTTCAGTCCTTGACAGAACAATTGGGGGATGTTTATTTAATTCTGGTTTTAACTATACTTCTTAGTGGTAAGATGTCCTGCAAAAGAGCTCACAGTTACCAAAACACAACAGAAATATTGAAGGGCAAGAGGCAATGTTGGGGGAGAGAATTCTCAGTTGTGCTGAATCCAGGCATGATCAAAGGATGCCTAGCTGCTCATCCACCCACCCCTGGCCTTAGAGAAAGGGGGAATCTTACTTCCATAATGTGCAGATGGCTCTCTGGACTTGTGTTGAGATGCAGATCTTTTCCACAATTGATAATGGAGTGATTGCTAATATAGGTGGCAAAAGAAGAGTGTTGGGCTTCAACTAGGGCCTGGTAGAACAAGCTCTCTGAAGAGATCAGGGCCTTTCCTGAACTCCCACAGTTCCACAGGGCCTGTAAAACGCCACCAGGCATTTGGTTGAGGCTGGCCAACCCAACAATATCCACTAACCCTCAGACACCCCTTGTCACGATTTGGACCCAGGCTGAGCTCCCATGGGATCATGATTTGAAAGTTAAAGTTATTGTTGTAACATGAATTATTATAATACCATTGCTCAGTTTATAACCACTGTTATAGATGTTGTCATCATGACTGATTGTGATATGTAACTTTACGTTTTATGTAAACTGCCCTGAGCCTTATGCGAAGGCAGTAGAGTGAGTGAGTGAGTGAGTGAGTGAGTGAATGGTCTAATGTCACCTTAACAAATAACACAACTTATTCCAACATAATATTTCTTATGTCAGATGTGTGAGGCAAAATAAATTGCTTTATTTCTAAACAGAAGCTTTTAGCAGCATTTTAACATGCCTCAACGTTGGCGGGAAGGCGTTGAGTTGGGAGGGAAATGCAATTTGGTCATGTTCTTTATCTTTTCACATATAGAAAAACTGAGCCCTGATCTCTCAGAAGTGAAACAGGGTCAGCACTGACTTATATTTGGATAAGAGGGCTCTGGGGAGTACCAGAGTTGTGATGCAGAGGCAGGAAGTGGCAGATCACCTCTAAACATCTCTTGCCTTGAAAACCTTTTGGGATTGCCATAAATCAACTGTCACTTGATCTCTCTCTCTCTCTCTCTCTCTCTCTCTCTCTCTCTCTCTCTCTCTCTCACACACACACACACACACACACACACACACAAACATAAACATACATACATACATACATACATACATACATACATACATACATACATACATACATACATACATACATACACTTGAGCTCTAGTTTCAAGGACTGTAATGCCAATCCAATAATCCAAAGAGTTTAATGCTGATTCTTAAAAGCCCTGCTTTGCATCTCAGTTTGCTGTTTGCCAACGTTGCCGGGGAAAAATGAGAAAGGATATGATTTTGCATTTGTCAAACTGTTATTGTAGAAATGGATAGTAATGGGTGGAGAGGCACCCCCCTTTCCATCCCCTTTGCCTTTGTCAAATGCCTCCAACCTGTGTAGTGATAAAAAGCTTTTAAGGCATCTTTCTATTGTTTAAAAGAAGGTATAGTTTTTCTTATGCTTTGTTTTATGACAAATTATTTTTCCCAGCAGCACCCTTTCTGCAAAGTATGTTTACAAATTAAACAAAGGTGAGAAGGCAATGTTCTGTGTGCCAGTTGACCCAATCTGGTGAATTTGATATCCTTGTGTTGGCATGTCACAGTTAAGCAGCCTTTTATTTAATATATATGCCTGTCACATTAAGGAGTGTTTAGACTTCATATCACGGCTTTCCTTCCTGCTTTCAGGTTTCTCCCATTCTGCCTTTACATTTGGAATAGAGAGTCATATTAGCCAGTCCAACATCAATGGAAC
Source organism: Paroedura picta (assembly GCF_049243985.1). Lineage (NCBI taxonomy): Eukaryota > Metazoa > Chordata > Lepidosauria > Squamata > Gekkonidae > Paroedura > Paroedura picta. The sequence continues at coordinate 79,721,586 of NC_135374.1, read as the reverse complement.
ACTAGTGCCACCTGCTGCCCTCATCTCCATTCTTCAGAAAGGCCTGCAGTATGTGGAAGCTGAGATCAGCATCAATGAGGTAAGTATCTTCATTGCCTTGTGCAGAAAGAAAACAGGAAGCATCAGGTGATGATGCTAAACCTTGAGAGCATCTGAAAGGGTTGTTTTTCCACAGATGAACTCAGTACAAACTCTTCTGATTCCCTCATGTACCTGACCTCAAAAACATCTTTGATAGTTATATAAAAAAATTTGGTTGTGTGTAAGAGGTGAATTTTTTTTTATCCCCATTGGAAGAGGTAACACCGCCTCTGAGGCATTCTGCCAGTAATAAGACATCTGCCTTCAGATTGATATTTGGCCTAGTGTGGTTTCCGCAGATTCTCTAGATGGTTAAACAAACTTACTAGCCAAGACTCACTTGCTGTTTGAGAATGATCCTCCTGACTGTGGGATACTGGTAAGTGTTGATGGATAAATTCAAGGAGGAGGCATTGAAGCAAAGGTGTCTTGGCATGAGTGGCTGCACTTTAAAACTTTAAAAAGTGTGCTGTGATTTGATCATCTGGAATTCTTGAACACATCTGTTTTGTTATCGATCTGGTTAATACTTTGGCAACAACCTGAAAATTATTTTCATATTCTATGAGACATTTATACCCTAAGCATAATATCAGTGTAGCTTGGCATAGTAGTCCGACAATTAAAAAAAGTTGTGATAGATGATATTTTGCTTTGCAATACCCAGGTGCCCAGAACCTGAAAACACACTTCCACAGAAGGTGGAAAAATACTTTAAAATGTGAATGTTATTGTTGGGCAGTGGTATTTTATTGAACGTCGTGACATAGATGTTTTCTAAACTATCAGGAGGTTTATCATTTTGCAGCAGGGGATATATCTTTCCCACTTATAAATTTGGATATATGACCATGTGGGGATTGGACTATACAAAGCAAAATATTACTAGAGATTGAGTTATTTTCTATAATTTCTTCACCCAAAAGAATACATTTAGAGAAGACTGAGTTATTAACAATATATTGAGAATGTCACTGATAAAGATATCAAAAATAGACTATACCTAGGAATCTGTTTTGAAATTTTTTTGAACATTGTTTTCATTGGAACAAGTCATTTTGCCATCGCCAGCTTGAGACTTTTTTCTTCTGCTTATATTACGGCTGACGGATCTTCACCTGTTGCATGGCATCTAAATATAGTTGCCTGGGCAATTTAGAATTTATATCCTGGCCATAGACGGGGATACTAATCTAATCCATAGTTGACTGCCTGGTGACTATCATAGTTTGTAGGGAGAAGACAGATTCTGTTATCTTCAGGTATCTGCTTCTGAGTGTCATGGTCAGTCACAGTTTGGCTTCTGAAACCAGGAAGTCTTTGACGAAAGGAAAAGCATACAAGCATGAAAACATATTCATCCCATTACAAACAGAAGTTTTTTCCTTGAACTTTTTATACACTGCTGTTTGAATGCAGGCACACTGCTGCTTTTAAAACCTGTTCGGCATATAATATGCAGATAGCACAGCCTGCTGGTGTTTAGAGGTTTGTAGTGCAATCCAAAACAGACCCTTTTAAATCTACTATGGTCAATATGTTTAAAAGGTGACCATGCTTAGGATGACTGTCCTATTGTAGTTTTAATTACTACAGTCTTAGTTTGTAAGCAAGACATTGCTTATGGAAAATCAAGTGAATTACATTTAGAGATTGAGGAAGTGTCCATTTTAAATGCTAGTTTCTCACTGCTAAAATGAAAATATGATTTGTAAATATTTTTTGCCAAACCATGTTACTTTATTTATTTGGAAATGTTACTGTTATGTTGCCTATGTTTAATAAAGCCCCATTTGTAAGATAAGTTCCATCTGCTGTTTTTAATGGATTGTTCTTGTTTACATATGTACATGAGACAGGTAGACTATTAGAGTGATCAATATACAAAATATAATTCAGATGGTAGTGGAAGCTTTGCAGTGCTAATGGAAGCTTTTAAAGAGTATTAGATGATTCAGCATTTTACCCGAGGAACTGAAGCATGCTTATTTTGGAAGTAAATGAATTTAATTGGGTACTTCACTATGTGAAACCACCTCCCAAATAAACATGCTTTAGATCTGTCTGAAGTATGATGTAAGGAAGTATTGCCAATGTGCTTTCATAATCAGACACAGACTATGGTGATGAATTATACAAAAATTATATTCTTACTCAGCCGGACAATAGAACCTGGCATACTAACAGATAGGACATTCATGATATATTATGGTGATCAAGAAAAATATTTGCAGATGTCTAAGGCTAATAATGGTGTTCTCCAATAGGAAAAAGAGCTGCTTATATCAGTGGACTGATCCTTATACTCCCCCCTCAAACAAAAAATGCTGCCATTAGCAGAATGGATAACAGCTCAATTAAAGGCTAGTTTATTTGGAACTCTATACTTCTAGATTTTCTTTGGAAAGTTTTTTTATGTGAAAGTCACAAAGGAAGACCCTTGCTGTGCTTCTTTACTTTTTAAAATTTCTGTTTGTAGGCACAGAAGGGTTTACTTCTGTGACATTTCTTCTCTCCATTGTAGATGTCCCAGCTTTTCCAGATTAGGTAGCTTAACATATTTGTTAGAAAGTATCCTATTAAAGTAAGTTACTTCTAGATAAATATGCTTTAGGTTAGTCTGAATTATTTATTTGCTTGTTCTGCCCAATTCCCCCTCTTCACTGTAGACCTCCATGCTGCATGTCATTTTGCTCATGAGTGTTGTCCAACTCCCAGCATTGTTTTTTCAGGGATTTGAGGAGACTGTTGGGGGAAGGGAAAGACTGCCCCGTGCTTTCTATTTAAAGTGTTAATTATAGTATAGAAATACTGTTGACTTTACTCGCATTAATTATAGCTATGGTCTGTTCTTCGGTTGGGCCTGAACAATGAACAAGGAGAACATAGTGAATAAATTATAATTAGTATGTAGGGGTAACCCAGTCCATGAATGTTAGCAAAAATAAATGTTCTTCAGAAGTCCAAGGTCACCAGTGTGTTATTCTTTAATGTCAGACCACTTGATTTTCATAGAACAGAAGACAAACGAAATTGGTTTTCACAGAAGAGAGATTCAAAAGACAAAATCTGGTATTGTTAGTTTCATACAGAACTTCATCAGCTAGCATTACAACTTTCACTACATACTCTCACAGCTAAAAACACCTGACACAATCTCAAAATTGGTTCTACTCCACAACCTAATTGAGGTTGCTAGAAGGCAAACAAGGCATAAGAATCCCAAAGTCTTCCTGCAATGAGTGAGGGACTGAGGGAGATGACCATCAACAACATGACATCACTTCTGGGAGTTTCAAGAAGTTCTGCAACTTCCAGGTTTACCCAGAAGTGATATTATTTCTCTCTATGAATAACCAGCAATTCCTAGATGATTGAGGTTACTTCCAGGAAAAACTCAGAAATGACCTGTATTGTGACTAGGAATCAGTTAGAAACTCTACAGGATGACCATAGAGTTTTAGTGATTCCTAGAGGGGTGTGACATTACTTTTCTCCAGACATGATGTCATACCAGAAGCCCAAATTCTTTTTCAAAAATGTATTTTTCTCACATTGCTTCTAAGAAGAGTGGTGGAAAACAGGATCGGAGGGCAGACCATCCCTGCCCCGTCTGAGGGTCTAGAAATCCTATCTGCTCTATGCTTTGCCCCCTTTCCCATAAGTACAGCTTGTTATTGTGGATCATTTATAAAGCAGAGAGTTCCTGCAGAGTCAGAAAAACTGCAGCCAGTCAAGCATGTCTTCTTGCTTTCATCCTTGATCAACTTAATCCCTCTAGCGATTGTAGTCGTGAACATGATCTTCAAAATATTGAGCAGATGCAAATACTCCTGCCTGACTAGAGCCTAAATTAATTCAGAGCTATGTGAACTGACAGTTTTAATCCCAGCAGCTGCTTTGATGTTAAAGCTTAATTATGAAATGTAACTGTAAATATTAAATCTTTTTTTTTGTCTCTAATTTCCAAGCAAGGAATATACCAACACGCATAATAGGTTGCATAGTAATTTCTCCAGTCACTACATTGCGGTATTTATATGGAAGAGGAAACCAGTTCACATATGCAAGTTCAATGCCTAGAGGCTTGGATCCAGAGCAGCTATTTTGTGGTGCAATAATTTCCACCTATGAAGCAGTTTTCTCATCTCTTCCTTCAACCCCAAATGCCGCTTCAGGAAATGCTGCTTCAGGAATTAAGTTACGATTCATACAATCATAGAATTGAGAAGTGTCATATAGGCCATCTAGTCCAAGCCCCTGCTCAATGCACAATCAATCTAAAGCATCCTTGACAAGTATTCATTTAACTCCTGTTTGAAGACTGCCGTGGGGGGGGGGAGCTCACCACCTACCTAGGCAGCTGATTCCACTGCTGAACTCCTATTAAATTTCCTTCCCTAATATCCATCTGCCACCTTTCTGCTGGTAATTTAAACCTATTATTTTAAGTGCTTTCAGTTTTGAGACTGACAGTATAACAGCCAGGGTATAGACTTTCCTTCTTTTTTGATAACTTGTTATTATTTTGTTCTCGATGCTCTCACAAATTTAAGATGTCTATTTTCTTTCTTGAGCTTGAGTCATAGTGAAGACATATTAAAGAGGTCAGTGGTGAGATTGATGAATTTGGTCTTTTAAACCATAACCTTAGTCTTTTAAACCATATCCTTAGCAAACTATCGCTCATAATATGTCTCCCATCTTGTTTCTGAATTGTTCTCAACGAGTTTTAAACCACGAATAATTCTGGATTCCTTCTTTAGAGCCTATTCTCTCTAATTGGACATTGCTTCCTTGAGCATCATTGATCCAGTCTGTTATCCAAACCATTGCTGCTACTTGCCTGTATAGGTTAATGTTTGGAACTGCAAGTCCTCCACACTTTTTATCATCTTGTAATACCTTGACTCTTATCGACCTTTTCCCATTCCATATAAAACGATTTAATACTCTTTTTATTTCAAATGCTACCAATCCATATTGAAGAAGCAACTGTAAAAGAATGACAAAGGGTACAATTAAAATCTCTAGCCATTCATATATCTGTACAAATGGAGTCTGGCAGATGGGTAATTTCATTTCCCAATTCCTTCTATCCCTCTTGATTTTCCTCTTTGCCCCTCCCTCTTACAGTACCCACATACGGTCTGGAATATCGTCTTTTTGTAAAGCAAAATTGTTTTTCTGCTGTGGTATAGAATCAAAACTAATAACTGCAGATAATGGCCAGATGAATGCATCAGTTAATTGAAACCAGATGTGATTTTGTAGAAATGTGCCTAGATTTGGTTAATTGTCTTAGGAACTTTCTGTAATTTCGGGGCTTTCTGTATTTTGGACTGAGTCTTGAGAGTATCTCTAACCTATAGTAATAACAAGGGCAAGAAAGATGGCCATACATAGTCCAGGTTCAAAATTGTGATAGGAATGCATCTCCCAAGAAGATTATTTTAAAAGGTGGCTTGCGCAAGAATCTTTAGTCTTTTCTTATAGTTGGTTGGCTGCATGTCTATTGACTGTATCTAACCATATTTGGACCTAGCCTATTTTTTCTGATGTGGGGTCATGATTGATCAGTTGACTGACTCCTAATTTTTCCAGATGGTCTAATTGCTGTTAGTTGTACCTTTGGGATCGTGAAGTAGATAAACCAGTGTTTCCCACAGTTAGGATTGTCCAGAATTTATAGAATTAAATTTTATAAAACTTATTTTAAATAAAATTTATTTAGTGCCTATGTTAAGTTCTGCACTAGGCTTTTGAGTGATATATTCACAGTATTGCTGAGTAAACTCTGTATACCTATCTCTGTAATATACATAAGTGATTGTTTTCCAGTAACATATGTTTTCTAGTAAAGTGCTTCTGAGAACATCTAGACGTAGCATTGTTTTTGTCAGAGAGTTTTTTCCTTCACTGCACACACCTGATAAATACCATGCCTTGTCCAGTGTGTGTATTTGATTTGAATGGAAGGTAACATCACACATTGCTGTATGATTATATTTTGCTTAGTGTTTCCAAGTTTGTTGCTCAGCCTTCCTGGAAACAGTCTCACCTTCTCGTTCTTATTCTTCTCGTTATTCTCCTTAGGATGGTACAGTGTTTGATGGCCGGCCTATAGAGTCTCTATCTCTGATCGACGCAGTAATGCCTGATGTTGTTCAGACCCGGCAGCAGGCTTTCAGGGAGAAATTAGCTCAGCAGCAAGCCAGTGCAGCAGCCGCAGCAGCCGCAGCAGCAGCCGCCGCCACTGCCACCACAATAGCAGCCACCACAACAGTGGCAACGACGGCAACGACAACAGCTGCTCAGCAGCAGAACACACCAAAGAATGGGGAAGCCACTGTGAATGGAGAGGAGAATGGGGCACATGCAATAAGTGAGTTGAACCATGTTGCAGATTGGTATGACTTGTCTGTCCCTCCACGCGCACACACAGTAAGGGCTGTTTGTATTACAGGATTCCATGCAAAGCACAGTCCGAACTGTCTATTGAAAGAAGAATTCAGTATCTTCAGGTTCCTATTTTTTAAGTACCCTGAGTTCCTAGTCTTTCACTGCATAATTTGATTTCAAAGCCTGGGATCAGTTTGGCAAATTGAAACCCAGTGAAGCTGAATGTCGATGGGCAGTATTTTAGACCAAACGTAACTTTCTCTGTGACTAGTGAAAATTAAATTATCTAAATGCATACAGTTTCACAGTCTTCTAAAACAGAGGTAGTCAACCAGTGGTCCTCCAGATGTCCATGGACTACAATTCCCATGAGCCCCTGCCAGCATCTGGAGGACCACAGGTTGACTACTCCTGTTCTGAAACATTAAGATTGGCTTTATCAATGAGAAAGAGCCAGATACTATTTTGGATTTAGAATTTGGGTAGTCTTGGTGAGCTGTGAAAAAGGGATTATACCCCAATTTTTACTACCAGAAGGAGTTTTAAAGTGGCTTACAGTCACCTTCCCTTCTCCCCACAACAAACATCATGTGTGGAAGGTGGGGCTGAGAGAGCCCTAATATTACTACTCTGTGAAAACAGCTCTATCAGGACTGTGGCTGACCCAATGTCACCCAGCTGGCTGCATGTGGAGGAGTGGGGAATCAAACTCTGCTCATCAGATTAAAAGCTGCCTCTCTAACTACTATACCAAGCTGGCTCTGAAACTGGGTAGCCTTCTGCAAGATTCATTCTAATATAGTTGAAAAGAGTGCTCTAAACTTATAGGGGAATTCTATGGATACTTGAAAACGTAACATACAAACATGCAAATTTGCCATGCCATGCAAACTGCATGTGATTTCAGCCCCTTATGCTTACTATTTTCACATCAGTTACTTTTCTTCTTACAGTTTGCCAATTTTGATCCCAGTATTAGGGTTCAAATGTATATTTAGTAACAAATAATATTTATCTTCTGCAAAGCTCTTTCAGTATTCAAACCATTTAATGTACATTATGACAGCAATACTTAAAACGGATGTGTAAAATAGGCTAGTATTAATATACAAAAGTTGCCAGACTGAGATTAAGAGGAACTTTCCCAGTGAGAAGGACTTAAATGAGGGTCTGTGGCTGAGAGGCAGAGCAGATACTTTGCATGTTAAGGTCCCTGATTCAGTCCCTGGCGTCTCCTGTTTAAAAAGGACGGGTGATGTAAGAGGCTTCTGGAAATCAGCTGCCAGTCAGCGTGGACAGTTCAGAACTAAACAGAGCAGTGATCCGACTTGGTCTCCGACTCATGAGAAGCTTGTTGAACCAGCAGCCTCAAATCATAGGCCATTTTCTTAGATATTTTTCTATGACAGTACTCAACTTGTAAATATAAATATCTATTCATATATATATAAATAATACTTGAATACGCAATCATTTGCGGTTTCCCCCCATAAGATTCTGTGTCATTAACTCCATGGTTTGGAGTGCACAGAAAGGCATAGGAAACTAATCACTGTGTCGCTTATTTTAAAAATTCTTTGTAGTGCATGCCACTCGGCAATTTATCCCAAATAGAATGTGATGTGGAACTTATTTAAATCCTTTTCTTAAAATTAGCATTTTAAATTTTGCTTTAAACTGTGGAAGGAAAGCGTATTTGTATGTGGCCAGTACAAACCAATCAAATAAAGTAAGACCATAGTTGAGAAAGTGAACAGACTAAAGTTGTGCTGCCAATAAAATGTTACAATGTTTCGTTTTATAGATAATCATTCAAAGCCAATGGAAATTGATGGAGATGTTGAAATTCCTCCTAACAAAGCAACAGTTCTTCGTGGCCATGAATCGGAGGTCTTTATCTGTGCCTGGAATCCTGTCAGTGATCTGCTAGCATCGGGGTGAGTAGAACAGATTTCAGAGTATATATGTTGCTGACTAGAGTCATACTGATTCGAATTCTGTAATGTGCTTGCTTTCACACACACACACACACACACACACACACCAGTTTGAGCATTTTGTTTTTGGACAGTCAACATATTGTTATCAGAAACTAACTATTTCTGTATGCTTAACATATATTTTGTTCTGTTAGGTCTGGAGACTCAACAGCCCGAATATGGAATCTTAACGAAAACAGCAATGGTAGTTCCACTCAACTAGTTTTGAGGCATTGTATAAGAGAAGGAGGCCATGATGTTCCCAGCAATAAGGATGTAACATCGTTAGACTGGAATGTGAGTTAATTCTAACATTTAATAGTTTAAAGCCGTTGGGTGTTGCCATCCTAACTCAATTTCATTTTACACTTGAAAAAGAACCATTGTTAGGATGGATGGACCGTTATTGGAGGGCCTGTATATGGAAAGTATATCTGCATATTCCGCAATGGTCTGGTAATTAAGACTGTGAACAGAGTTCTGCTCACCCACTGGAAATTATTGCCTTCCGTATGTGTGCTCCTGAAACATCGGTTGTATCATTTCAGGAGATATTTGGAATTTGCTTGTGGTCTGCATCTGTAGAATGACTAATTGGAAATCACTTGGACCTCTCCCCCTTAATTTAGACCTTTCCCCTTAGAGCTCCAAAATATTTTAACATCCCTTGCAAAATAAGAGGTCTTTCAGCATAAATTTTGGGTAAAAGCCTAAATAATATTATTATTCAGAATTAACCAAAGACTTCATGATTCAACTGACATGAAGTTGAAATGCCTCTTTCACATTGCTGTTGGCTCCCACCCAGGCCTGTAGCCAGAAAACTTTTATTAGAGGGGAGCAAATGAGTAGTTACTTATTTACTTTGTTTATTTTATTATGAATGAGCTGTGATGTAGTGAAAAGTCACTACAAGGGATAATTTTACAAAGGTTAAATGATAATCTATTTTGTTTAAAGCCAAATATCCCCTTTTATTTACACTTCATGAACAGCGTCTGGTAAATGCACGAAGATCCCCACCTCCATATTGTTCTACTTTCATTTTCCTGTGTTGCAGTGTGCTAAATGGGGTTCCCCCCAGTGTATCACATAAAGTATCTGTTTTGTCTTCTGAGCATGAAATGAGACCTTGGGCGGATGGCTCTAATTTATAATATCATCTTCCCTTGCACTCACCCCCCCCCAAGCCACAAACCCTGCTGAGGTTTGGCCCCACATAACTTGCTATATGAAGACTTCAGGATAGCTACAGATATGCAGGCTGGAATGCAGTAGGGGCCTGGAGCTTTCACAGACCAGAGCGGTTACTTCCCCTGGAGAAAGTGGCTACTTCAGAGGATACAGTGTGTGGTATAATATCTGATTAATGTCTGCTGTGGATCAGAAGAATCCATGACTGGCATGAGCTACCAGGCTAAGGTGGGGAAATGACTGGGTTTGTGTACTCCAGAGCACAGCAGGAGCAACTTATTTATGCAGGAAGCAAAGTGAAAAGCAAAAGCCTGGGAGGAGGGTTGGGAAAGCCTGGGAGGGAGGTGGGAGTAGAAAAGGAAAATCTCTCCTTCATTGGCAAAACGTGGAAGGGAGGAGGGAAATAAATGCTCTCTCTTATTGGCAGAAGACTTGTGACAGATTTCATAACAGCCTCTAATGCTGATTGGAGGAGCATGACAAATGATTGATTTGTCTCTGCCTCATACACCACCCTGGCTACAGGCCTGTTCCCACAACCTTTTCTTCCAGCTTCCATACAGAAAGCCACAGCTAATTTCCATTTTGCACTGGCCAAACAATAAAGAGCTTGTTAAATGCTTTTGCAGAATGACAACATGTATTATATTTGTTTATAAGGGAATGGTGCATGATTTACTGTGGAAAACAAATAACATAAGGAACTTTAATTTTTAGGAGGAAAGCCATGATTTCTGCAGTGTCCAGTTATGAGTGAAAGTTTTTATTAAGAGTTCATAGTGCTTCGCATGTGTTTTGTTATAATTCGTACCACAGCTCTATAGGGTAGACCAGTATACTCATACTAATTACTAATAATTACATATTAGTAATGAGCAATGAATGAAAACTGATATTGGCAAAACCACCAGGGATTAAGTGTTGTTTCTGGGAAGATTTGGGTTGGGTAATTAACTGGCAATTTTTCAGATTCAAATTATTGTCAGCAAAATTTGAACACTGTTAGCAAAAAAAAAGCAAACGTATCATTTACAAGCCTGGATCATGTACAAGCATTAGGGTTTTAGTCCATACTACATATTGTCCATTTAGCCCATTTAATGTAATTAATTTGCAGGGCAACAGCTCTGGCAACTATAGATGGGGACTATGTATGCATTGACATATATGTATGGAAGATCAGAAAATTCATTTTGGACAACTGTCACCTCACATTCCTCATTAAACAAGGCAGTTGCCTTTAGTTAGGGAGCAGTTTAATATTATTACTTTCTCCGGCTGCGCTTCTGATTTCTGTTAAGTTTTGACGACTCACATGTGAAAGGTACATCCGTGTGTATTTGTGTATCACAGCTGAGTCACATGACATATGTCTTATACAAAACTTTCCTTGATTCCCCTTGGATATGTCCACCAGAGTGATGGAACGCTATTGGCAACAGGATCCTACGATGGCTTTGCAAGAATATGGACGGAAGACGGTAAGATTCAAAAGAAGCTGTATCCAAATGCTTTGGTGGTGCCGGTTGATTTCTGTTGAACTGTTAACTTTGTCCATTTCAGGGAACCTTGCAAGCACCTTAGGTCAACATAAAGGGCCCATCTTTGCTCTCAAGTGGAACAAAAAGGGGAATTACATTTTAAGTGCTGGTGTTGACAAAGTGAGTGTTGAAAATGTTAACTTTCTAGAATAAATCTGACTGCATACTGAGTACTTTTACATAGTACTGCTTGAATTCTTGTAGAAACTGCTCTTGGGGGATTTAGCATAATTTCCTTTCTGTTCAGCTCGAGGTTATTTTTAAAAAATATTGATTTCATCAAAACGAGTGAAGTGATTACTTGCTTAAGACATAGTAAATCTGTGCCATGTGCAGCATGTTTTGAATATTTCTTGTTTGCTGTATAGTGTAGTGAATTTTCCATCAAAGGGTTTGGAGAAGCACTGCTGGTATAAAAATGAAGTGTGTCTATATGCGTGTGTCTATATGCGTTAGCAGACATTCATATCCCAGGGCCAGACAATATACGGTAGGAAGCAATTGATTCCTCTTGCCTGCCTACCAATTAAAATGTCATCCCTCTTGAACATCACTTTTCACAATTCTGTTATTTAGCATGAAATATTGAATTAAGAATTATGAATGTAGGTTGTGGCTCTTGATCTAAATTGCCAGGAATTAGTGTCTCAAAACTTCAGAATCCTAAATAATGCTGAAGGATTGACCATTGGAGAGTATTGTGAATACTGCACTGTTTTATCATCAGCGTTTAATGGGGATCTAAGTAGGAAATCTTATTAAGGTACATGGGAGAAACCCCCTGAAATCTGTGTTTTTTTCTAAGCATAAATGTGCATTTGAAACCCGTATGTTTGTTAACATGTTACCTTGGTTCATACTTAACAAAAAAACAGATCTAGGCATTTTTTAACCAGATCTAGGCATTTAAGTTTTGCCTTTTCCTTGCAACTTCCCAGACTTCTTCTTAGCAGCCATAGTTTTCCATTATGCATGGCCAAGCTATGGTTTGTGTTTATTATCACAATGTGTTTTTGTCTTCTCACAGCATAAACCTGGTTTGGATCATAATAAAGTGCCTTAACTCACATGACCACTACGGTATCTGTAGCATTTGACCATGTGATGAGGCAAGTATTACCATGCCTCCATAACTGATTACAAATCCACCCAGAAAATTCTGTTTTAGTGCATAGCAGTCTTACCTCTTTTTGTATTGCAGTGACTGAGTCCAATCTTAAATTTGACTAGTGGTGGTAAATAGAACATGACTAGAACGGATCAGGAACATGACTAGAACAGATCAGGTTTTCAGTCGTTACCATTGTGCTTCAAGGCAAAACCATCTTTCTCCTAAAGGACGGGCACTAATGTATATGTTTGTGTGTGTGTTCCCCCCCCCCCCAATCTTCCCTCACCCATACAGACAACAATAATTTGGGATGCTCACACAGGAGAAGCTAAACAGCAGTTTCCTTTCCACTCAGGTAACTGGCCTCCTATATATTTATTTGAACTTTTTAAAACTAATTGTATCTCAACCAAACACAAAGAAACTTACATTAATAGAACACACACAGTTTTCTTAAACAAAGTAACACACCATCACAACAAAACAGCAGATCAAAAGAAGTCTGCTAATCTTCAGCAGAGACAACCTTTGGTAGGATTCTTTGGTTCCTTAGCAGTGGAGTGGGGTGCCTTTCTCTCATAGTTTGACTGATTCTACCTACGCCCAGTGTGGTGTAGTAGTTAGGAGTGCGGACTTCTAATCTGGCGAGCCAGTCATGATTCCTTGCTCCTCCTCCACATGCAGCCAACTGGGTGACTTTGGGCTGATAAAGCTGTTCTTACCAAACAGTAATCTCAGGACTCTCTCAGCCTCACCTACCTCACAGGGTGTCTGATGGGGGAAGAGGAAAGGGAAGGCAATTGGAACCCGTTTTGATATTCCTTCTGGTAGAGAAAGTGGCATATAAGAACCAACTCGAATTCTTCTAAGGAGGCATCAATCCGCAAAGGGTTTCTTAGTAAAAAATGCTTTGAGTTGAAAATAGAAACACAAACTTCCAATGTTGACTCATGACCCTTCCTGTTTAGCTTTTTTAGTATATACTAGGGGACAAACCTGTTGCATTCAGAAATACAAAAGGCACTTGATTGGGGGGGGGTGGAAGAACTTTGTGGATGGCCTCTCCCTCCCCCCAGGACTTGGAAAGGCTTCAGGCTGGAGGCCCTCAGGAAGGGAACTCACCAGCAGAGGCAGCTTTCACACAGCAGGGATCTGCAGCCTCTGAGCCTCAGAGGGAACTGGAAGAAGGGGGGGTCAGGGATGGGGGAACGGAAGGTGATTGGCTGGCTGCTGGACAAGCCGGCAAGCTGGTTGGAAGAGGAGGCACTCAGAGGTGGGACAACCACCCTGAGTGGCTGTTAAGCGCTGAGTGGCATTTAAGACAAGAGGCACACTCCTCTTCCAAGGCCTTACCAGAAATATATTATGTGGAATAGATATGACTCCTATCACATCTTCATTTAAACACATAGTATGTCATTGTAGGGCTGACAGCAACCTGGTCAACAAAGATAAATTGTTCTTAGTCAATAACTTTTATGGGGGTGGGGAGTTACGTCTCTCTAGTGTAGAATAATTTTGCAACCTCCGCAGATGCTTCTTGGTAGGGTTCCTAATAAACTAACAATCCATTTGAAATGATGGTTTTGTATACCAATAAATTGTGTTGTATTGTAACAATCCATTATTTAACTTAGGTTCCTTAAGGACTGTCTAACTCCCTACACCCCACACTCTGCAGTGGCAAACAGGCTGGAATTCCCTGGGTCATGTAAAGTCTACTTGGCCTCGACCAGGGCCAGGGTCTTTTCAGCCCTAGCCCCGGCCTGGTGGAATGAGCTCCCAGATGGGCTGAGGGCCCTGCAGGAGTTTGTAAAAGTGGTCGGGGGAAATTTTTTTGGGACTGATGGGGGTTGGAAGCATGGGGTGGGGATTTTATTGTTTCATTTTGTAAATTGTATTTGTTGTGAGCTGCCTTGCAACAGCTGTGCTGGAATTGGCAGCATAGGAATATAACAAACAAACAAATAGCTTGTTGAGGGTAACCTGGTGGGAAATTTTCCTCTTTGCTTGCTAGGGGTCTTTGAGCATGCAGTACCACGAACACCCACCCAGTGCTGCAAGTCATAGTGTTATGTTATTGTCGGAGGGATGCTACTTCAGCCTTGCAGTGAAACATGCTATGGCAGGCATTTAGAATCGTGTTAGCAATTCTGATATTGGTAGCAAGAGTAGTCATCGTGGGTATCTTTAACCTTGCCCAATTTCTGAATAGTCTGTTTTTGGTTTTCCTTTTGCAGCCCCTGCTCTGGATGTAGACTGGCAGAATAACACTGCTTTTGCATCCTGCAGCACTGACATGTGCATACATGTATGCAGGCTTGGCTGTGATCGTCCTGTAAAAACCTTTCAAGGCCATACAGTAAGTTTATAAATTGTCCTATTAATATTTCTCATGATAACTGGGGCACCTGATTTGATGTGGTATATATGGTCTCTAAGACCTGATTTGAAGTCACGAATCTTCATGCATCAATAAGTCTTTATTTCCACAAGTGAGAAGCTTTAATCACAGAAGGAAAATCTTTTTAAAAATTAGGAATTTAAATAGCATGGATGGTTCAACTATACCATGTTAAGAAGACAAGGCCAGAAAAGAACTGTTTGTATATAAAATACTTTGTTTGGATGTGCCACCGAATTGAATTTTTGTTATATTTCATGAACAGAACAAGAAAACTTGTACTGTAAAATGTTGTTTTATTTGTCATTCTAATAAATTCTGAGGTCCCTCTTCTGGATAAGCTGGTTGTATGCAGTAATTACTAATGAAAGAAATTTTTATTTCAGAACGAGGTCAATGCAATCAAGTGGGATCCTTCTGGTATGCTTCTAGCATCTTGCTCAGATGATATGACATTAAAGGTAAAATAGGCTTTTAGGAAGCCTTTGTCTGCATTGTGTTTTACAAATCTGTTGTAAAAGATTCACTAAGGCCCATTATGTACGGCCACTGAAACGGCGATTTTGGGTCACATGGAAAATGCGGAGGGGGAAGACACGAAGCACACCAGTTATGCATGGGACGGGGCACGACGGCGGCAAAACCCAGAGTAACCAATTATGCACACGGCGATCCCAGCCCCGCTTCTGGTTGCGCCCCGGTCACCCAGAAGCTGAGCTTTCTTCCGCATTTAGCTAACGCGGCTTTTTCGGCGGCATGCACCGAAGCTGCGGCCGGTTGCAGCCAGCACCGTGCATTATCAGTGATTTTAGTCGCCGCCATTCCACCCCGAATGTGCGTTATTTCCCCCCTGCATAATGGGTCCACAATTCATACAATTTCAATTCAATTGCTAATTTTTGCATACTTCCTTTTTTCTACCTAGATGATTTTAATGCAGTGTTTAAATATTTATTAAGTGTAGTAGCAGTAAGCTAAACTGTAAATTATATCTTGCAAGTATGTTGTTTTCCTCTGATTTTAATAGATATGGAATATGAAGCAAGATACCTGCGTACATGACCTTCAGGCACATAACAAAGAGATTTATACTATCAAATGGAGTCCGACGGGACCAGGCACCAGCAACCCAAACTCCAATGTTATGTTAGCAAGGTATATACAATATTATAACTTCAAGAGCCAGTGTGGTGCAATGATTTGACTGCTGGACTGTGGGAATTTTGGCTGGTTATTCTTTCAGCCTAACCTTCTTCATGAGGTTGTTATAATAGCTCAAATGGAAGAGAAGAAATCGTGTGTTGTTCTAAACTCCTTGGAGGAAAGACGTGCAAAAAATGCTACAAGTCACTTCTACCAAGCTATAAACAAATTCAATGAATTAATGTATGTTCCGCATCCCAATTTGATCAGATAATGTTGTATTGTGTGTGTGTGTGTGTACTTGTGAGTCTTTGGTTTTAATTCCAAACAGCACAGGGAAGCATATGTGCCAAAAAAACCCGGATATGTGAAGTCCATTGTGTTTTACTAGGTGTTTTACTGGGAAGGCATCTCCACCCTAAATTTTACCTTCCCCATTGCACTAGGAATCCCAGGGGATTTCTGGGATAGAATTCTGGCTTTGGTATAAAACCCAAGCATGTGGCTGATAACTGAGGGGCAAAGGAAGCCGGACAGAAACAATCTGCTTTTTAAAACTTATTAAGGATTATGTTTATTGAAAAAAAGACAAAAATGGAAGGAAAAAATATATAAACGTGCCACATGGAAGTATAGGTTGCCTGTTTTTAAGTTATTCCTCTTGAGTGAGAGAACCTTTTCCAAGCTGACTTTTATGTTATGCTACACTTTTTATCATAATCTGATCCAAACACTGCCCTGTAATGCCCTCTTCTGCCTTTCATCCAATTCTGCTCTTTACTCCCTAACTGGTGGAAACTCGACTCTAAAAGCTGACTCCCTGCTTCCCGGTCCACAGTTCCTGTTAAAGGTTGGAGGCGTGATCTCATTGGCTCCTGGTTGGGTTTTGTTCTCTCTGCATTACATAGCATATAAGTGGTTTTCCTGCTGTTTTATTCTCTTTATACTGTTCTGTAGGACAGGTGACCCTGAGAGATACTGATGAGTTATCTCTTGAGCTCCACGACTAGTAATGAACTGTGATATTAGAGTTCAAAGTTAACATTCTATCTGGTGTGCCACTGATCAGCAGTTGTTGGCATGGGATGAGGAGAGGGAGGCAAGAAGCATGTGTGCAAAATTATATGTTTTTATGGGAAGCTACAAACACTTTTCCTAACCCTCTGAAATGTTGCTGAGACTTGTATGGAATTTAAATTTGGCTGTATCTTGGGAAACCTTTTGGTGTTAAATGTTTCCCACAGCGCTTCATTTGACTCTACTGTTCGATTGTGGGACGTTGAAAGGGGAGTCTGCACTCACACGTTAACCAAACATCAAGAGCCTGTCTACAGCGTAGCTTTTAGTCCTGATGGAAAATACTTAGCAAGCGGGTCTTTTGACAAATGTGTCCATATATGGAATACTCAGGTAAGGTAGTTTTATTTTTAGTAACATGAACATTTAAAAGGTTAATTGAAATGAACTTGCCTTGCAATAGTATGTGCATTTTAAAATCTTTCCCAGTAAATCTCATTGTGTTATATTAAATGCTTAATTAAAAAAAAAACACTTCACATTTTTATGGGCCAAATTTCAGGATGATGATAATATTTCACGTTAGCTAATGCCTTGGGTATGATCAGCATCTAAAAATCTTCAGTGATCTTACCCACCAGCTCCATAGAGAAATGATAAAGCATAGTAGAAACTAGACTGTGAATCTGCCTTTTGATTGGGCTATCCTAAAAGTCTGATCAGATAAAAAAGAATCTCTCCAAGACTGAAAATGAGAATTTGTTTATTGCTTAATGATCCTTGCAGTAAAAGTATGAATATTAAACATTTGTTTCCTAAATGATTATTGTGCTTATTTTTATTACTTAGAGTGGAACTCTGGTACATAGCTACAGAGGCACTGGAGGAATATTTGAAGTTTGCTGGAATGCTAGAGGAGATAAAGTTGGAGCCAGTGCATCTGATGGTTCGGTGAGCTTTTTGTAGACATGCTTTTATGTAGCATTATTAAATTTAACCCACAAAAGAAAAAATTATGTGTTGTTAAGCTGATCTTGAGTTAATGTGGGCTTTTAAGTGCACTTTCCAGCGGGTATCCCATGTTGGTCTGAAGCAATACAACAAAGTTGGAGTCCAGTTCATGCACAAGAAATACCCAGAATTGAACTTTGATTCAAACTTTAAGTATACTTATCCATCTGAAAAAAGCTCAGTTGAGTGCTTGGGTTTGACCCATTATGCATGGGGGGAATAGCGCGCATTCGGGGTGGAATGGCAGCAACTAAAATCACCGATAATGCACGGTGCCGGCTGCAACTGGCTGCAGATTCTATGCACGCCGCCGAAAAAGCCGCGTTAGCGAAACGTGGAAGAAATCACAGCTTCCCTGGCAACCAGGGCCCAATCAGAAGCGGTGCCGAAGGCGTCGTGTGCATAACCAGGGAGTTCCGAGTTGAGCGGCAGAGCCACAATCGAAGCGGCTGCTGGAATGCCGCGGCAGGCAGGAAGGCACTAAAGGGAACGGGGACAGAAAGGCGGCCGGGGAGCCCAAAGGGGAGGGGGATCAGGGGAGGGGGATCAGGGGAGCACCGGCGGGGAACAGAGGGCAGCATGTCCCTATCTAGGGACGGCACAGAGGCCACCGCACCGATCACCCACTAATTCCCAAACCCTCCCCCAACCACAAACGATAGCACAGGCAAGGGGGTGTCTGCAAACAGACAAACTTTATAAAACAGTAAAACAGTATAAAACAGTGCAAAACAGCAATACAAACAAGTGTGAACTGCAAGACAAACTCAAAACGCGAGGGGTAAACAGTATTAAATGGGATGAACTAGGGGGCAGGGGAAACCCGGCAGCAAACAAGGGGAGGGGCGAACTGAGAGCAAACTAAGGGGACGAAAACGCACAGACACCAGAAACCCTCCCAAAGTCCAGCTTCAGGACGGCGGCATCCATGGCAGCAGCTCACATTGGCGCTGAGGAGGATCTGGCAGCAGTGGAGTCTCTTGCTCCCTCCCCCTCCGCTTGCTCAGCCCTTACTCCCTCCCCCTCCGTGCCTGTTGGACCCGGCAGGGCTGCGCCTGCGCAGGCTGCAGCCGCCCTTCTTGGCGTCCGCCTCCAATGTGGCGCCCGCTTGCCGACATAGCGGCACGCTCGCCTCGCTTCCCCTTGGCTCCGAATCAACGCCTCGACGCCCGCCGCTCTGGATTTTGCTGCTGTTACACCCCGTCCCGTGCATAACCGGTTTGCTTTGAGTCTTCCCCCTCCGCATTTTCCATGTGACCTGAAATCGCCGTTTTGGCGGCCGTGCATAATGGGCCTTTCAAACGGAATTCAGAGAGGTACCCATGTTAGTCTGCTGCAGACAGAACAACGGTCTTGTGATTTGAGTTTTTGTGAGCCTGAACCCACTTTGGCAGCTGTATGAAGTGTTGTATTCAATGTAACACTCATCCCATTGAATTCAGCAGCATGTGTCCAATCACACAGTTCCTCTGTTGGATCAGTCTTTCTGTTTGCAAGAGGGGGTGGCAAATCCTACATATTTCCTGGTTCGCCCACTCCTGGTTCGCCCACTAAGTTGTTCCTGAGTGTCCACTGATAACCCAGGAAAATAATGGCATGGAAGTGGCTCAGTATACTGCAGCAGGACAGTGAAGCAGTAAAATCTTGTTCCGAGAAGCTGGCTATATTCCAGTGGTTTGAAATATCTGGCTAATTTTTATATAGCTGAGAGGTTAGGCTAGGTACATAGTATACCCTTTTAGTGCCACTGAATAAACTGAGTGATTTTTTCTTAAATGTATTCCTGCTATGTTAAAAAAAATTGGGAAGTTTCCAAATGCTCTGTTGAATTCTGGCTTTATGGCATAATTAAAAATGAATCTGCACTATTGCCTTTTCATGCGGTGGCAACACATGGGTTGTCGGTAGCTGCATATGCAGTCATGCACACAGGATTGACTTGAACAACCCCTCTCCTTTTTTAGGGGGAAGGATTATCTTACTAGAATTCTTGGTATAGAATGACCAAATTACACATTTATTTATACATATGGATATGGATATCTCTACCTGTCTATCTTTGCCTCTCTACCAGGCAAAGAATACCTTCCATCAGGTGCGAAAATAAAGCAGCCCTTAGAGAAGGTAGAATTGTGCCTTCTTTAGCATTTTCTCTTTCTCAGTTATTACTAGGGATCCCAAGAACACAATGTAACATCACCATATAACATTTTAGTCATGTTTTTTATCTTTTACCATGTCATTTCCTCTTTCTTCTCAGGTTTGTGTTCTAGACTTGCGAAAGTAAATGCTTTAGACGACATTGCAAATGGACCAGCAGTTGAATGTGTGGGTAGAAGCATTCTTCAAAAATATTCTTGACATCTCTAGGACTCCAAGAACTGGGGGGAAACAAACAGGAATGAGAGGGGGAAGCTGAAGTGTGGAACAGAAGCAGCTCTCCTGGATGCCTGAAGCCTGCAATGTTTTGTCCATAACATTCACCAAGGAGTCGAGTAACATACAGTCACTTAGGGGGGAGGGTGTGGAGAAAGATTCCACCTGGAACTTTCAGCCTATGGAAGCAAGAAGACCATCACCAGCTAAAAGCCTGCCTGTTTGGTTTGGGTCCCCAAGAACTCGATCTGATGGCTAGAGAAGAGAAAAAGAGAAGCTGTGCCAAAAATAATAATAAAATAATAATAAACCTATAAAGCTAAAGTGCTTTGATTAAACCAAAATGGGAAGAAGAATCCTCCTCCTCCATGTGGTGTAGTATTTTTTTTCCTTCCAATTGGGACACTACAGTTGCTCTCCCAAAGGACATTCAAAAGACCAGTTTGTACCACCAATGCGTGCAACTTTGTAATCACAACACTTTGTAACTTCTAGACTCCTTTTATTTGTTCAGTGGACTTTTTCCCTATCAGCTGGAATATTAGGCCTTGAGGATCACAGGCTTAGCTTTGAACTAAATATTTTCTTCTCTTTTTCGAGTCTGGTTTTTGGGACGGGTCTGGGGCTTCCCCCATCCCCATCCTTTATGCCTTCAGTAGATACAGCCAGGTGGGTAAAATGAAAAGGTGTAAGAGACTGCCCCTCTCTCCTGTTTTTTTCTCTTCCCTTTCTCCTCTTCTCCCAGCTTCTTCTTCCTCCTCTCTTTTTTTAATTATTCCATGCTTCAGATCTTAGAGTCTCAAGGGCACTTTCATCAGATTGTGTAATAAGTGCTTTATGTAAGAGTGCAGGGCCGGGAAAGCTTTTTACAGGAGAAAAATGACTTTTTTTAAAAATGAAAGAACCCAGTGTATTTTTGGAGAGAAAAAAGTATTTTTATGTTAAACACAATTTTAGAAACTTAAAATGTCCACCAGATGTAGACAGGATTGTGTTAGTCATTTGAAAGAACAATGCAGATGGAACTTGATACACATTAAAAGATGCGGTATTCCTTTTATCTCCTCATAAAAGGCATTTTGCTAAAACAACAACGGTCAAGGTGCTGCTTCTTTTTGATCTGCCATCTGCAAGAGAAAAGACAAAAGACTTGCGTGTTTTAAGTTTCATTGGCAGGACTTTGTGATGGCAATTATCATTACTTGTTTCAGAAATCTAGTTTCCTTTTTTTTTAAGTGATATTTCTATTCTGATTCATATCTCCCAGTAACTACTGTGAGATATATCCAAAGTGGCCCTTGGTCTGGGTGTGCAATTCTATTCCAAGTGATGTTTTTAAAATCAAGGTCTAGCATTCAAAGTCTAGCATTCAAATGTGATCAAAGTCTAGCATTCACAGTGTATGGGAAAAGCACTATTTCATTTACTGACCCTTTGTGTTTACAAGTCAGGGCATGTGAGGGCCACCATACTAGAGAGTGGCAGAGCTGTTGTGTTTTCAGTGGACTGCACCACTGCCCCACTGTCCCAGATATATGCCAGCGTGACAAGATTGGGATTTATATGGGGATTTATGCTAACTTTATCATTGACAGTTCTGGAATATTATAGAAATGGCACCTGGATTTATCTGAGATGGTCAGCACTGTGAATCGCTCCTCATGCTCTTCCAAAGAGGAGACAACTGCATCTTTAATGTGGTCACACTACGGGGCATCCTATGACCCGATCATGGAAGGGATCAACAAGTATTAGTTCCCTCACACAGATTAGAAATGATATTTTTATTTTTGTTCTTTAAAAAGCAAACTAGCTAACTTTAGAGCCAAGTGAAGTGCACTTTGTCAAGCATAAGGGTCGTCTTTGGTTTTTTTTGAGGGGGGGGTTACTTTTGTCTTTGTTTCTTTTTTGCCTTGTTTTTTAAAAATGCGGTTCTTTGTCAGTTGCAGAATTTGTTCTGTCAGCCACTTCCTGATAATTCTGAATTCTGGCTTCTTAAATTTTTATTGTCTGTGTCAGACTTGAAGCCAGGCTTGGTTCTCTTTTCAGCATTTCCCAGGTTCTGTTGAAACTACATATGCTCTCCCTTCCTTTCTCCCTGCTGCCATTTTCTCCACACACACCCTCTCTCATACTCACTCTTTCTGTCTCTCTTTCTCTCTGAGCAGATCACCCTGTGTGTTGTAGTTCATTTGTTTCAAGGAGAGAATCAACAGATCATATTCAGTGTCTTGAATAAATTGCTATATTTTGATATTAGAAAACTCTGTGTGAGTTGCTCTTCAATTCTTTCTCCTCAGTTTTCATGAGGCTTTCACCTCTAGATTCTGAGGTTGTCATTTTGTGGTATTCGCCTTTTCATATATTAACTAGAGTTTATATGTTCTTGTGGCTAGGTGATTAAGCTGTGTATCAGAGCATCCCCCTCACTGAAATTGTGTCCCTTTCATGAATTCATTATGTCAACTTTTCCAAGCCATTCTTTCTCAGCCTGGGCTACCCCCATAATGTATGGCAGGTGAGAGAAGGTAAATAACATTCACCCAAGGATTGCACTAAGGATTTTCAAAGGGTCATACAGTATATTTGGTTTGCTTAGAAAACTGATATCCTGGCAAAAGAAAGATGTTTCTGCTGTAGACTCCAACTTTGTCCTTCATACTTTTCAAAAGAGTCCCTGATCCTTGGGAACATAACTGAGCGTTATACCATTAACTAGAACTAAAGCCCATTTTAGGCAGGGATAAAATGGGCGCTAGGCAACTGTGGCAGGGCGAAGGCTTCCCAGGCCGTGGCTCGGTGGGCCGTTTTTTTTTGGGGGGGAGGACAGGCCCCCCCACCCCAAAGCATCCCGAGGGATTCTCCCGGCCACAGAAGCCGGAGAGCCGCCCCCCCCCCACCCCGTAGCATAGCCAGGGCTTCTCCAGGCTGCAGGAGCGGCCTCGCCATGTCTACAATGTGGCGAGGCCGCTCCAGCGGCCGAGAGAAGCAGGAGGAGGAGCACCCTGGGCGGAGGATTCACCGCGCAGGCTGCCAGTTCAGTTGTGCGGTGAGTCCCCGGCCGGGCGAAGCAGCCAATGGGGAGCCGCGTTTCACCCTAACTCCTCCCAGACAGCCCTTACCCTTCTATTTAATCCGCTCCACAGGAGCGGTTAAAGATATACATTATTAGGCCACTGAAGAAAGCTTAACGTATTTATTTTTCTGCACTGAATCTGTTTTTCCTGATCAAAAGTATTCAAACCCCTATCTCAATCCCTGGAAATCCCCTTCCATTTTCTCTCCCCATCTATATCCATATGCACAAACCCCATGAAAACGTCACCTGGCACTTATATGCTTTTAACACCACAGGTTCTTGAATTGTCAAAGGCTTTCACAGCCAGAGTCAACTGGTTGCTGTGGGTTTTACTGGAACACGACCACACATCCTGGAAAACCCAACAGCAACAAACACCACAAGTGGATGCTGGATTCCGTGCTTCCACAGTGCCACCATGGAATTGTAACATATGCACAGGTCAAACAATAGCTATCGCTTTTAAAGGGGAAGAGCAAATAATGTTCACTAGTCCCAGTTTACACATTTAAGATTGATTTACATCTGAATACTCATGATCTGGTAACTCAGCCTATAAGGTTACAGAGATAAACTTGAACTTCTGCATTAAAACTTTGTGTTGGAGATGAAGACACCTGAAACTAATGGTGTCTTTATGGTATTTGACCTGAAACTGGGTATACCACAGTCTAATAGTCTACAAGCATTGTCTTCAGGATTCCTGAAGGTATTCAGACGCTTTACTACAATGAGATGGAAAACCTATTGAAGGTTGAGACAAACTGCAGGGATGCATAACATGTGGCCTCCATGTGGCTCTTGAGGGGCATCCCCACAGACCGGAACCACAACCCCATCACTCACAATCTTCCTTTTTCCCTCACACCCCCTTGCCATGAGGTACCTGGGGTTCCCACCATGGTGTGCCAGAACACTACAGTTGCTGTGGGAGGGCCAATGATGTCCTGGAGCAGAAACCAGTGTGGCCTAGATGCAATCATGGATCATTGTGGCCTGTATAATTGTGATTCCCTGGTTTATGCTATTGTCACATGAGGAGAACTGGGGGGGGGGGGCATCACAATTTCAATCACAGAAAGATCTTGTGAACAATCTTAATCTGACCTGAAAAGACAAGAACCTACATGTACAAATTTTATGTTTTGATATCTCATTGTTTTCAAGTTATATCTTATTTGCTATTTTAAATCATGTCAATTGTGGCAAAGGTGTTGAGACTTGAATTCGTCTTCAGGATATCCCTATCTATTCAAAATGTGCTTTTATAGACTGATGTCTAGAAAAGTGTAAATGAGATTTAGCTCTGCTTCTGGGAATTTGGGATTTTCAGCTCTCCAATGAAATGGGTTTTTTTTCCTAATTACTTAGTGTCAGCTTTGTAACTATCAAAAAAGCAGCCTGTGAAATTGCATGACGTTCATACATGTTTGTGGTTTCTGTTACTATTTCCAGCATGCCATGTAATTCATTAATGTATTACAATCATATTCAGCTCTTGGTCCACCACTTTCTAGCAGTCCCCTATCCAGGATCCAAGTGCCCTCGCTGCAACGTTATTAGTCTTGACAACATAGCCACATGACACAATTAAAGCAGGAACAGAGCTGGGATTGGAAACTCAGTGACCCAGGAACTCAAGTCTGGCTACATACCAGTGGCTTGTCCTTACCTAATGAAAATGTCACTGCAGCCTGGCTGTTTTGCCTCAGGATACTTTTCCCCAGCATCCAGCAACCACATGTCAAACTCTTACCCAGGAAGTTTATTGGCTCATACACTAACCTGTTGCTCAGGGTTAAACTAGATTTGTTGGCAGCATGCCTTTGGGCAAAACTGCTTTTGCCTGTAAGGGCCAGAGTGGATATTCTGTTGCCATTTTCCCAATATGAAATAGTCCCAGGTGGTACAATCTGCCCCACTGGAGCACACATATGATGAGCACCTGATATCTACTCCATGTGTTCCCTGATGGGACAAATAGCAGTAGATGGCATTGTTTAAGATCAGGAGGACACACAAAGTGGAAGACTCAGATCCCACTTCCTTCATCCGATGGGCCCTTTCTAAATCAGGCCTAATTATTTTCCTCACTTGCTAAAAAGCAGTAAGGTGTAACATATCTGGCCAAGATAATGGGAACAAACAAAACCTACGCTTTTTCTTTAAACTTTAAAAAAAGTTTTTTTATGAGATGAGATTGCTTGACAATAGATAAGCCCTGTTAGAAGACAAATAGCTTTAAAGGAAACCTTTCACATTGAGATATAATGGCAGAGGAAAGGATTTGCTTCCCTTGCTCATTCATACCATCCTTTCATGTCTCTTGTGTTTTATAGGGTGTTAGCAGGACTGGAGGGAGATTCTGCCACCATTGCACTTAGTTGTTACCAGATACTCTTTGTGCTTGGGAACTCAGCCTATCTGACATGGCTTTTAGTTGTGGAAGTGTCTTTTCATGGGCCACCTATAAAGAATTCCGAAGTCATTGTTGTTCTTTTACCATTTATCTCAATCCACTTTGAAAATTGCAAGCTAGTCTAGAAGGCACCATGGCTAAGAATTAGATTTGGACTATAATTCTGGGTCATAAGACTGGTCCCGCTTTTCCTTTTTTGTTGAGAAATAAATAGATCTTGGCTCTTGCTAAGGCTAGAAACTGAGACGACCAGTTGCAAGGACACAGTCAAGATTTCCTCAGTCCATTTTGTTTGTTTGCTGACTCATACTGTTGGCTGTTGAATGTCTGCTGGAGGATATTTCGAACAGCTAACCCAGAGGCCAGGCCTTTGCCTTTGTAAAGAGACATGAGTGTGAAATGTGCCCAACGGATACATGCCATGAAGAAATTATGAAACTGGACGCTTTGTTTAGTAACAACTGGGCTCATTCTTGGGCAGGAATAGAACAATGATAGAAACACACTAAAAGCACAGAATAGTTTTATTTTCTGAAAGTTACAGATTTACTTACTTAACTTTCTTACTGCAGCACTAAAAGGCTAATTACCATAGCCCTTTCTTTGGTATATTTACATATCATGCTGCTCTATATGGAATCAGACCATAGGTCTAGCTAAGCCCATACGAGTCACCATGATTGGCAATGGATAGAGGCTTTCTCCAACCTGCTACATGATATTCTTTAAGTTTAACTGGATAAGCCAGTGATTGAGCCTGGACTTTTGGCATGTAAAATGTGTTCTGCCACTGAGCTATGATCTTTTGATATCACGAAAAGAACACATCATAATGCAGTGAGCAGGCCTCTCACCATGTATGTAGCATAACATTTGGTTCATGCAAACAACCATAATTGGACAATTTCCCCTCCCACCATGGCAGGGTGAAAGGTATATGCATATAACCAGTGCCTAACCCAGGAGATTTAACTTCATGAATATGTGAACCTAAATGCAGGCCTTTAATCCTCTCTACAGAATACCATGTGAGATAAATTGATGAACTCCAGGTTCTTGAGTTTCTCTCACATGGTATTCTGTAGAACGCATTAAAGGTCTGCATTAAGGGGAGAAAACAGGATCAATGTTATGGATTTTGCCTAAACTTACCATCTGCAAATAGCCTCTAAAAATATGTTACTTTCTTGCATGTATTTTTCTATACAAATCATCCCAGAGGCAAACATGTACTAGAAGATGCCCATAGTATTTATTAAAATAAATATAAGTTAGTAAAAGTCCAGAGGGAAGTATAAGATGGCTCCAACAAAGCAAGGTCTTCCATATACCACAAGAGGAAAGCTACAACAAATAAAATGCAGATTGTTCTATACATTTCTAATAAAAGGCAACAGCTATTTAGAGTCTCCTTACCATCTTGTCAGGAAAGTCAGAATTAGATGATTCCATAGTGATGTGTGTGTTAAATAAAACTATATTCTGCTAGACATACAGGCTACACTAGAAGCTAAACCAAAGATTGTGATGCCAATAATGTCTATGTTATCTCAAGAACCTTCCAGTAATCCCATACACTGTAACTTTCTTTTGAAAATTAACATTGCGTTTCTTTTTGTTCCTGCAGACATTTTAAAGCATTTTATCCCCTCCCACTTCAAGAAGAGCATCTAGCGGTACAGAAAAAGGGCTAGAAATAGAGTCCAATCAAAACAGAGTGATGTAGGCAGTGAGTGAGGTAAGGGGACAGGAAGAAGTAAACGGTTTCCTTTGTGGCTGGGGTCACATATTTACTTCTCTCTGGTGGAGTACTATACACTTGAGGACTGGCAGCTGGAAATGTGAACTGAATACTGAAAAACACTGATTTTTCACCAGGCCTGTGGTTGTGCAAATTACCAGCCTTGGTAGACAGGAGAGTTCCTAGTTAGCCTATCATCACTGGCAAGGTTTCCTTCAGACAGCATGCTTAAGGTCTCATCTGTCTGATGGTTAGGTGCAATAGCTGCTTTCTTTGAATCATGGAAATTCACCGAGTTCCCACCCGGCAACGCATAGGTGTTTTCAGTAGCATTGGATGTAGACAGGGACTCCCAGGGTATTTCACTTTTTCGCCACGGCAGGTCCACTTTCCAGCCAGTCCATCCGTAAAAAGCCAGAGTGAAGAGGAAACCTTGCATTGGATTCAGTACTCCCTAGAGGACAGATAACAGGGAGATATTATCTCAGGAAGGGAAGGCAAATCATTATGATTATGAACTTACGAGATTTTGGCAGAAATAGTCCTAAAGAAACAATTCACTTTTGTATTCACATGACGTATGAGCCTTAGGAGAGGAAAGGATAGAAATGTGATAAATACACAAATAAGTAAAGTATATAAGAGCACAGTTCAAATACAGAGCATGGCCAAAAATGGTACAAGGCATGGCACAGTTGTGACACTGCTCAGAGTTCAGTGATTATGTGGCAGCAGAGTTCCAGCTTGTTCTGCCTTTGCAGCGTTACATTCTATATAGCTGCAGAAAATTGTCTCAGATGACTAGTTCTTTTCATTTTTAAGTCAGTGATATAGAAATTGTTGAGGCAGTGGTGGCCTGCCCACGGAGCTTCCGTGAGAAATGTGCCTATACAGGAGGAGAGAAGCAGAACCTCAAAGCAAGCATAAATGACAGAGAAAGGTATGGTGTCTTCATGTAATGCTGGCAATACCAGGAATCCACATGGCAGTTTGACATATATATTACATTTTTCCATGTTGGCACCCATGGCCAATATTTGCCTAGACACTGCTGCTGGCAGTGTCCCCCAGCGGGCAGCGGGAAGTCAGGGGCACCTGTGGGAAAGCAAGTGGAGCAGGGGCTCAGGCGGTGGCGGCAACGTCTCTCGACAAAAGACTATCCCCGGGCCTCAGTAAAATTGTCAAGTGTTGACCGGTCCCTGGTGATAAAAAAGTTGGGGACCACTGTGCCAGAGGAAGTAGAATAATCTTTTTGGGTCCTCAATAAATACCATCAGTTACAGGGAATGACATTAAAAAGTCAGGGTAGTGGCCTGAGCTTTTTAGTTAGGGAAGAATAGTGGTTAAAAATAGTGGTCCTAGTCATTCCTTATCTTGCAAGCCTTTAGTGATGGGATCTGAATCTTCAGGTTTTGGAATGACATCACATATTCCTGTCTTCTCCTAGCTCGATGCAAGATATTCTGGAAGTTACATTTATCCTAAAGTACCAACCCAGAAGTAATCAGTTCCTGTATAGGTGATGTGGAAAATAGGATTAGAATGTAGAGGACATGCCCTTTGATTTATCAGCAGACAATAGCACGTTTATCCCCAGCCACATGAAATAATTTGTGCTGGATGAGTAAGGTCAAGGCTGAACATATGCACTCTTTCAGGTATTTGTGCTTAGTCAGAGGCTGGCTTACTCTTAGTCCATGACTCACGGCTGTGTCCTCATAGGGAACATGCTGGCAGAACCATCAGCTGCACTGACAACTTTGTGACTTAGCAGTGACAATATAATAGGATACCCTTGAAGTATTTTTTCATTTGATAAGCTGCTTTGAGCCTCCAGGATGAGAACAAAGTGGGGTTGCATGGAGAAGATAGGAAGATGTATAAGGAAATTACAATCTGACAAGAAAAACGAAGGAGATACCATGGCTGCCACTGCTCACACAAGAATACCTGATTTGTTTTTGACACACAGTTTTAACTTTCTTATATTAAGTAGGACTTTAGTCAGTCCTACAACAGTGAGACAGGAAAGAATTAGGCACCAGGAAATTTTTTGCTATGAGACCAGGACACTCAAATATTAAAGTCTGAAAAGACACGGAAGGAGATGAATGGCCATTTAGAAAGACATATAATACAATATGCAGCCTGCTCCCTTTCCCTTGGGCCAAAAACATTGCCCAGAGCTGTCCCTGAGTCTTGGCATCGGTACAGCAAGGGCAGCCTCAGGAACGAGTGTTTCACAGAAAACACCAGAAGGCTGTGGAAGATCAGAAAGCACAATAAAATCAGAGTCCAGTGGCACCTTTAAGACCAACAAAGATTTATTCAAGGCGTGAGCTTCTGAGTGCAAGCACTCTTCCTCAGACTATGAACTGACCAAGTGCTTGCCCTCGAAAGCTCACGCCTTGAATAAATCTTTGTTGGTCTTAAAGGTGCTATTGGACTCTGATTTTATTGTGCTACTTCAGACCAACATGGCTACTCATTTGAATCTATCCTTAGAGAAGATCAGAAAGGAATGAGAACAGACAGGTGATAACATGTAAATCTTTGAATAAAGTGGAAGGTCAGCAGATTGTAGGCCTAGGCACGCAGGAATGACAGAGAAGATAGGATACGGCATGTAGGAATCATGATCATGCTAGATCTTGCATATTATAGATGAAATACAAGCCAAAGAACTTAATTGGATGAAGCTGCCCAAGTTGACTCCAGTACTGTCTAGTGTTGTCCATATTCTGAGAAAGTGTAATTGCTAGCAATAGGATTGTGGAAGGATTGTAGCTTAGTTATCCAGCAGGCACAGGACTGTGTTGGTGGTGAAGGGAGAAAAATTCAAAAACAGGCAGGGGGGGGGCTATACAGAATGTGAGAGAACAGACGGGAGTGTTGAGTAGAGATAATCCAAAACAATGGAAAAGAACCAGTGACATCAAGGGTACAGAGACAGATAACGTGTAAAGTAAAGAAAGTAATGGAAGGTCTATTGTGCCATTAGGAGAAGAGATAGTGGAAGAAAGAGTAGGAAGCAGATGAGAGGAAAGCAGCACTGGCGGTGATAAGGATGACAGATGCTACAATGCAGAAGAGAGAAATGCTACAACTCCAGGGAAAGCAATAGATGGGACTGATTGGGTCTAAACGCAGTGATGAGTCACTGCGTGGGTATCAAAGGATTAAACAGCAACAAGTCTGCATGTCATTCTGGCAGCAAGAAGTACTGGCCTGCTGCCAAATTTGGGGGGATAATTACTTCAGACCATGAGACTGTGTGTTTCCTGCTTTCTGCAGACACTCCTTGGACCCTCCTTCCACATTCTTCCCCCTCATAAGGTAGAGAGAGAATAAGGCTCCCCCCCCCCATTAAGCCCTGTTTCTCTTGGCCTGACGTTTCCTCAGATCCTGCCTCCTCATTTCTGATTTATTATTCATTTATTTTACATTTATATTAATTTTTTGGGCAACCATCGTTATATCCCACCTTTTCTTGGTGGCTCAAGGCTGTTTTCATGTGAATTTTAAAAGCATACAAAATACAATAAAGACTCAAATAACCCCCATCCAAAATATCTGTAGCCTATACCACATGAAAAGCCCCAGGGAATAAAATGGCCTTGCAGCACCTCTTAAAAACATCTGACGTTGGCTCCCCCATCATCTCCTCAGGAAACTGCTAAAGCAAAACCCTTTGCACTATTTTAACTGGGGAAACAGCCAGTAGATGGTAACCTGGGGGGTCATTGTTGGTCCACAAAGACATATTGGGAGAGACAGTTCACCTACATCTGTCTCCTTCCTCTCCTACTCCTTCCTGTATACTCTGTCACTCTAGAATTAGAACAAGTCAGCTGCTGGCAGCAGAAGACACTCATGCCTGCCCTGTGTGTCTGTGACACTGAGGTAGCTCAGCCATTTACTGCCAGAGGTTTCCTTTTGACTGGCAAATCCCATAGTGCACCATACAGATCCTCAACTTTTCTCCTTTGAACAATACAAGACTCAAAGAAGGCTGATAACATCTAACTGGATGAAGATTTTAACATGCTATTGGTGAGTAATAATATCAATGTTAATAGTTTATGTAGCACATTTAAAAAATGAGATTGTTATTATTTACCATTATAATCCAGGTGATCAGTGCAGCATTTCGAACACTTTTCAAGGGGCTTCCATTGATATTGGGTTGCATTTCCAGGTAAAACAGAAGGCTCTCATTGATAATGTTTGATGACCAGCTGTGATGGGTACAAAGGTAGAAAGGTAATTTGATGTTTTTAAAGCATAATTGTACTTGTTTGTCAAAACATAATTGCATTTGCATTCATTTTTAAGTTTCATGGCCAAGAAGAAGAAGAGTTGGTTCTTATATGCCGCTTTTCTCTACCCGAAGGAGGTTCAAAGCGGCTTACATTCATCTTCCCATTCCTCTCCCACAAGCAGACACCCTGTGATGTGGGTGAGGCTGAGAGAGCCCTGATATTACTGCTCAGTCGGAACAGTTTTATCAGTGCTGTGGTGAGCCCAAGGTCACCCAGCTGGCCGCATGTGGGAGAGTGCAGAATCGAACCCGGTATGCCAGCTTAAAAGTCCTCACTCCTAACCACTACACCAAACTCGCTCTTAACTGCAAACACAGGATATATGGTATTAGACCCCATTTGTATGATCTAAAGCCAAGAAGCCATTCTTTTCTACTTTTCTGTAGGAAGACAGTTGAATTAAAATTTGCTCATTTATATCCAAGCCATACTCTGATACAGATCTGAAGGGGAGATTCTGTGTTATATATTACATATGGAAGAAAGCCATAAGTAACTGTTCCATTTATAGGCAAAACATATGCAAAACACTGCAGCATCTATTCACCAATGTATGGAGCTGATACAAAACCAAGCAGTAAATTCTACACAATATAGAGATTCTACACAATATAGCTTGAAATTTGGAAATATGTATCTTACCAAATAACAAAGACCAGCATAATTTTGAAAAAACGGACTTTGATCTCTGTTCCCAGACGTCTCTCATTCTCGGTATAGATCCCTTGTCTGCCCTTCAGTAAAGAAGCAACTGGCAAGGAGAAGGAAAATATGTTGGTCATGTTAGTTATGGAATAGGCATAGAGGTTTTAAACTCTTACATGTTTGTATCATATTTTATTCCATCTTGCCTTCAAGGAACTCAAGGAAGTGTACATGGTTCTCCCCATTTTAGCCTCTTTTCTCCTCCTACCATTGCTTCTTTGTTGGCTGTTAGGTTCATTAAACTAACAATGACTGTTGGTGGTGTAGCTGATGACTGGGTCAACTTATTTTACCTCAGCTCCTGTTCTGCAGCCTAATTTAAGTCCTCATTTTCTTCCTTTCTTCCTCAGCCCCATGTTGGTTTCTATCAGACGATTTATGCACTGGGAACTTCACTGCCCCAGCTCCCATGCAGGAGCACAAGTAGGGGGTGGATGAGGTGCACCAGGCCAAATGCTCCCCATGTGGGTGCAGGAAGAGGTGGAGCAACCTGCTACGACTAAAACGCCAGCCTGCAGCACAACATGAAATCTCCAGTGCATAAACGGTCTCAGGGACTTTTTGTTCTTCTACCTGCTCTCCTCACAAGCCCTCCATGGATCGTGGCATTTCCTTGTCCTAGTTTAAGCCAATGGATTGAAATTCCGAGAGAGATAAGAGACTGATGTCAAAAGACTGTCTACTGAAAGGATTTCCCAGAAGAAAACACACCTGGAGATTATATTGCTTTGGCCTGGTACATAGTACATTGGTTCTGTGGAGCAAGTGACACAGCAAATGTGGGTCTTGATGAAGATGTGGGACTCAACCAAGGAAGTTACATTTGTACCTAGTTTCTATTAAAAAAATTATGAAATCCGAGTCAAAACTTCTTATAACAAGCAGAGAGATGAGAGCATTACAACTGATCCAGGAAATATTGTGATCTCGTTATGGAATAATGGAAAAGGGATTCTTGTCATAGAATTCAAAGTGGAGAAAGTCTATGTGCCAGCTCTTATTTTCTGGCAGCTTTTCACTTCCAGCAACAATTATGACGATGAGAAGAAAGTTAGAGGTGGACAAAATGGATATTTAGCTAAACTTTGCTAAACTTTGCAATATCTGCAGTACCAAATTTACAGTAGAAAGTGCATGCAGAGAATATTGGAAGCTTTCTATTCTGGCTAAGCTCACAGAGCCTCATTCAGTTTCTCCCAGTCCTTTGTGTACTTTCAAGCAATGTGGTAACACATTAACCCTTTCTCAGTTGAAAGGGTTTCTTTCTCAACTATCCGGAAATGGCATTTGAGTTAATACATATGCTGCGTTGTATCTATATTCAATGGTTATAAGATACACTTCCTCAACTTTTATAGCCCTAGCTCAGGATATCTGCACAATCACACTACTTCTGGAACTTCTTGAAGCCTGTAAAAAAGTTGAGAAAGGCTGTTCTAGTCCAAAGATTGCTTTCATAGAATCATAGAATAAGAGTTGGAAGGGACATCATGGGTCATCTAGTCAAACCCCCTGCACTATGCAGGACACTCACATCCCAATAGCTGATCTACTGTAACCTGCCACCCCCTTGTACCTTCACAGAATCAGCCTCTCCATCAGATGGTTATCTAGCCTCTGTTTAAAAATTTCCAAAGATGGAGAACCCACCCCCTCCTGAGGAAGCGTGTTCCACTGAGGAACCGCTCTAACTGTCAGGAACTTCTTACGGAGGTTTAGACAGAATTCCTTTTGAATTAATTTCATCCCATTGGTTCTGGTCCATCCCTCATCAATGTTGCTTCTCCTTTCCTAGCATCCCATAATGCTTTTGTCTCACCCCCAATATCCACTAACCAACCTGCTTGTCTCTTCTGCCTTAGTCCTTTCTCTGGCCTCATCACTGCCTCTTGTCCTAGTTTCTCTACAGACCTTATAGACAGTGCTTTCTTGGTTCATGCCAGCCTAGCACATAATTTCTAGGAATTCCTTCTGATTTGGCTCCCACAAAAGATAGTGCTCCTGCTGCCACCTCACCCCTTTTATGTTCATTCTGTTGGGAGAAGGGCGTGAAGGACATTTTAATTAATTTGTTCCTTTGAACCATACTAAACAGCCTGTGGATTTATTATTATTCATGAGCTACACAGGACTTAGTTTTCATTTTCTAGTGCATCTCTTTCTTCCAGTTACCTGTGTTTCATGGCGTACATATCCAAAAAGGAACTGTGATCTATTAGTAAGTATCTTTAATATTTGTTTTGAATTGATATGAGTAAAACCAAACTGTCATTGAGAATCCTACCTGCTGTCACTGTCTTGTTGAAAAGAATTGGGTTGGCCAGCAACACAAGTACCAGTGGAACGTACGTTGTGACATAATGAGGAATGGCATGTTCCAAACCGTTTTCACAACTGAGGAAAGAACGGAATAGCACTGAATTCTCTTCCATTACCTCTACCATAACAATACTTTCCAGCTCAGCAGTTTTCTGCACATCTATCATGTGCTGCTGCCTATAGACTAGCTGGTATATTCAGAGTCACTCCTGTTCCTGGTAGAGCTGTGACTCTGAAAGAGATCGAATGAATTGGCCCTTCAAATAGCTATTCATGCCATCTTTAAACTGAAATGTGAATAAAGATTTTCTTTAAAAAAAAACTTTATTATAACAAAAACAGAAATTTCGCAAATCAAAGGAAAATAACTGCTAACAAAATGATATTTTGTTTCATGTTCTTTTTAAAGGGCCGAAATATTTACTCAATGTACATGTGTATGGCTAACAAAATGTATGGATATGAAAAACTTTTTCAAATTACTGTCTCTGGGTTCAACAAAAGTAAATAGAGGGAGCTGGGAATTCTCTTGCTGGCCCCATTTCCAGATGCCTATGCATTTAGCTGAATGCTGCCAGCAAGCCCTGGGTGTGTTCAAACGTGGCCTCCTCCACACCATCAGTAAAACTGCAAAAACCAGGATCTTGATCATATGGAAGCAGCTAAATGCAGCCTCCTTGTTGCAGACTTTTTGACTTAATGCATGGCTGTTGTTAGTGGGGCCAGCAAATACAATCCCACTGCCCACTGCCCACTGAATAGGCAGACAAATGTCTGAAGAAGGCTGTAAATGCAACTGAAAATGAACACTAATGGCAACAGGACAAATTACGGTACGTAATAAGCTTCACAGATATCAAAGTTTTTGTTTCTGACCAAAGTAGAGGTGATCTTGGCAAGCGCATGGTTTCACTCTGACATTTGCAGACATAACAGAGGATGCACAGGTGAGGAGGTCATTTATGGAAGCAGAAGAGTTGCCTCAACCCTTCTCATGCCTCTTCACTGTGCTCTCTAAATCCTCCCAAATTGTTCCTCCACTTCCACAGCTGGCCCCGTTTCTGCTTTTGGGATAGCTACTCAGGAAACTTGCAGAGGGAAAGGGTTAAATACTTTTTACATTAGCACAGAATTTGAATTTTGCTTTTGCTTTAAGTATGTTGTTTAGCCCTTAGGAGTTTGACTGGAGATAATTCAAAGAAGTCCAGTGAGTTTTGTATGTATGCTTTTTCTTCACAGGGTCCACACCAACAAGAGCCAAGAGAGTGAAGCCAACCCCTGCTCACTGACTCCTTACTAAGTCATAACCCATGGCCAGCTCTACAATGAGGAGAGGTAAGATGATGGTCATGGCAAAGCTTGGGGGCCTGCCCCTGGAGAGGAGTTCACAACATTTCTCTAGGGCCCATCTAGCAATATGTCTCTTTGGTTCTGAAATGCCTCACTCCTCTGTAATAAAATTTCTGGGGCCTAATCCTCCAAGGTGAGCATGTTCAACAGGACTTTGTGAACTCTTGTGATGTGTGCCTGGACAGGGACAGTGAGAGCCAATAGAGTGGGTGCCAAATGTCCTGAGTAGCCTTCCCAAAAGCGGAAGTGAGGTCAGCTGTGGAGGTAGAGGAATAACTTGAGAGGATTTGCAGGGCACAATCAAGAGGCATGGGAAGAGTTAAGGTGGGTGGCCTTTGAGCTGCTACTTTCTGAACCCAAGCAACTACACAACCTCAAAAACAAATTGCATGTGCCTATAAGTTATAGCCTCTTGTGGCGCAGAGTGGTAAGGCAGCCGTCTGACAGCTTTGCCCATAAGGCTGGGAGTTCAATCCCAGCAGCCGGCTCAAGGTTGACTCAGCCTTCCATCCTTCCGAGGTCGGTAAAATGAGTACCCAGCTTGCTGGGGGGTAAACGGTAATGACTGGGGAAGGCACTGGCAAACCACCCCGTATTGAGTCTGCCAAGAAAACGCTAGAGGGCGTCACCCCAAGGGTCAGACATGACTCGGTGCTTGCACAGGGGATACCTTTACCTTTACCTTTATAAGTTATAGAAATATCATGCCAATCCTAAAAGCTAGACAAATTTATGCTTACCTGGAAACGGAAGGGTAGTACAGCATAGCAATTCCCTCCACACACAACAGGACTGCCAAGCCCCATGTCATCATGTGATACAACACAATTGTACTGGAAAAAGATTACACAGGAAACAAAATGATGGGGTTATTACGGTAAACATATTAGAAGTATCTTCAAAATTGCACCCATCTCTTCTTCCTTCTTGTGAACAACAGACTGATTGACAAAATAATTTACAGTTTCAGAGAAAGGAGGAGTCCCAGTTTAATCTTGCGGCTGACTTTGTACAATGTTATTTTTATTTAAGATATATTGTCAACAATGTGATTGGGCAAACTTTCATCAAGGACCAAACACTTTGTAATATAATTAGGCAGAGTAAAACCAACCAAATGGTTGTTCCCGCTTTCAATGGAAAAAAAATTAAAATGGTAGGATGGTACAGTTGAACCTAACAGATATACTAAGGCCCAAGAAAAGTAAATCTGACAGGTCTGGTTTCTGCAAGCTAGAATGGGCTTTGCAGAGTTGCCAACCCCCAGGTGGGGCCTGGAGATTTCCAGAATAACTAATCTCCAGATTACAGAGATGGAGAAAAAGTTTGCTTTGGAGGGCACACTGTAGGGTATATTAAACCTGTTGAAGTCTCTCTCCCTAGTCACTACCTCTCAAAAAAAAATCCTCTAAGAATTTCTGAAACTGGAAGTGACATCCCTAGTGCTGTGTCATATTGAAACTATTGGGCTAAAAGGGAAAATTGATCCAAGTAGTCTCTTTATTACAGCCTCATCCTGCATGGCTACTTGTGTGTTTGGAGTCCCCTGATTCCTAACAGAGACTTTTGAGAGGTTAAACAATTCCCTCCTCCCTCTAGCACAATGGTAAAACTGTTTGAATTCAACCAATTGTTCTATTCCTAAAAAATATTATATGACATAATTTTTGTACCTTAGTCCTGCTGATCTTCTAACTACCAAGTAGGAGTCTACAGCATAGCAAAACAGCCACCAAAACCCAGCACTGTACAAGAGCTGGATCCACATCTGTGAAGGGGAAAATATCCTGCAAATCACACTGCTGGAAATTACATCATCGTCATTTTTTAAAACTCAAAAATGGCTTGTTCAGGTCGATTTAATGAACTATGTTGAGCTATACATCAAGAGGCATGAAGGCCACTAAAATTGGTATGTCATCTATATCCTTCTCTGATGTATAAGTGAGTATAGCAGAATTTCATCTACATTTAATTCACCAAATTGCTACTTCTATAAATACTAAAGCTGTTATAGTCTATACATATTTAAGTTGTAGATATATGTAAAATTGGTTTGACCACATACGTAGCCAAAGTATCAGATATGGCTTTAAATGTTAAACATGGACAACTTTGTGCAGTATTGGAGGTAAAGTCTGATTTAAAGTCTGAGCCATGTGGGAAATTTCAGCTGGAGTAGCCACTGGCTCTACCTTGGCCAAGTGCAGGTCTACAATTGTATAGGGAATTTTAATGTGATCATGGATGTATGGGTGTGCCTATAGCTGCTGGTATTTTGACTCAGCTCAACATGGGCAAAGGAGAAAGGCTTGTGAATAAACTCCCTTTTGTTTTTAATTACAAGGAACACTTTTGCAGGCAAGTTGTTCTCAGGCTTTGCAGAGCTCACACATCCTGAATGCAGAGCAATGTTGCCTTTTATTTGGGGTTACAGTATACAGTATATGGGATTACAGTATATCTGGGGTTACAGTATATATAGAGAGGATGCATCCTGGTGGGGATGCCCACCTGCAGTTTGACTGCCAAGGGAGAGAATGTGGAAGAACAGCCAGCTTCAGTATGGAGGCCAATCCCTGGTCCATCCCTTGAACTAGGGCAGGTGTGCCCAAACTATAGCTCACCAGATGTCCATGGACTACAGTTCCCATCAGCCCCTATCATGGGAACTATAGTCCATGGACATCTCAAGACATCTCAGAGGGGGACTATAAGAGAGTCAGAGATATAGATAGGCCAGGACAGTGACATCGTTGCTTTCTACTGCTCTGCAGCTATCCCTTTGATGTGTACATTGTTACACTTAGGGACACTTCCATCCGTCTGTTTTTGACACTGTTTCTCCATGCTTTGCCTGCTTTCTCCATCTTGGCACTGTTATAATAAAGGATCCATATTAGCTTATAAAGAGTCTGTTATTCTGATTCTTACCTGCACATGCATACTAGATAAGCTCTATTGTGTTGTAAGCCTTGGGCACTCTGTTAACACACTATGACATAGGTGGAATTTCTCATCTCTCCCCTCCTGCATTTTGCGCAGCAGATGGGCAGACTTGTTGCAATGTGAGAAGTTTTGAGCAAGGATCACATCTTGAAGGGGGCAGTGTCCCAAGTGGTCTTCACAGAGCTCTCCAGTCCCAGAGCATCCTTCACTATCAGCTGAAGTGTGTGCCAGGCAGGTGATGCCCTTAAGGCATAGACACTCCACCTCTGCCAGCATACTGGTACCGGCATCCATGACTATGTAGCCTTGGATGATGTTGCCACCACCCACCCACTCCAGCGTTTGCTGGCAGGGGCTCATGGGAATTGTAGTCCATGGACATCTGGAGGACCACAGGTTGACTACCCCTGCTTCACAGGGTCCTGGCAATGACATCTTTGTCATTTTAGGTATAAACTTTTTTTTTTTTGGCTTCACAAGTCATGAGGTTGGGTACATGCAATGGAATGGGTAGGCCTGTGCTACAATTTTATTTGTGA
The DNA here is from genome assembly GCF_049243985.1 of Paroedura picta. Taxonomy (NCBI): domain Eukaryota; kingdom Metazoa; phylum Chordata; class Lepidosauria; order Squamata; family Gekkonidae; genus Paroedura; species Paroedura picta. The sequence continues at coordinate 79,681,904 of NC_135374.1, read as the reverse complement.
TACCAACTTCCAGGTGGGGCCTAGAGATTGGAATTACAATTGCAGAGATCTGTTCCTCTTGAGAAAATGGTTGCTTTTAAGGGTGGGGTGTGTGGCATTATACTCCACTGAAGTCTCCCCTGCCTTGCCAAACCCCACTCTCCCTAGGATCCACCCCCAAATCTCCAGGAATCTCCCAATCCTGAGTTGGCAACCCTACTTGGTAATACTCAAGCAGATCTTCACTATTTGGATCAGCACATTTGTATAAAAAAGAAATTATTTTTACATCTAAGATATTTATTGATTTTTCTAAAAATAAAAAGTAAAGAGTAACCACCATAATGTCCACATAACTCTGCAATGTATTTTCCATAGCAAAGACTGATGGGAAACTGGAACATAAAGATTTCAAAGAAACTGAATTCCATGGCACTTATCTGTGGATAATTCACATTTCCTCCTACAACTAGATAACTGATCTCTCATGTCTGTGTTTACGTTCTGACATTTTTCTCTGCAAGAAATGGATTTTTGCTGCATACTTCTTTTATGTCGGTTGGCCTGCAACCTTCTCCCCCCTCCCTCCAGTTTTCTCTTCAACCGTTGCTCTTTAGTTCTCTGTTTTACGTTATATTTTGTCTTACTTATTTGTCATTGTCCCTGGCAAACAACCTGCTCTTGGTGAGCCACAATTTAATCACACTGCTTACAACCCTAAACATCGGTTTTCTTCTCCCTAATCTCAAAAAATCAATGATGTGTAGAAAAAAATGGATAAATGCAAAGAAAAGCTGCCAACTGCTTAAAAGACATTTTGATTGGTCACCTACAGTTTAGCCAATTGATTAATTGTGTTTTTGTTTTTTTCATTTTACAAAAATCTCAGAATTGTTGCTGATTGATAGAAGAAGGACCTCTTGTAATATTCTCCCCTTTTATTTGAGGTCCAATAACTATAACAAAAATTACCAAATGTGATCTTAATTCACAGCCCTATTGATTAATTTCCCCCATTAATTAAATTTTGTCCCACTGGTTCGCCAATCCATTCTAGCCTGGGTGCAGAGAAGGTCTTTGCAAGACTCAGCAGAGCCATCAAATCATAAAAATCCTACACAATAGGTAGCTTGACCATCAGACTCTCTTCTGAATTACTGTTTGGACACATACTCTGGCTGATTATTCTTCAGTTGTGTCCTGGTGCAGAAAGGGATTTATTATTATCATTATTATATTTATATTAGAATATATATTTAATAAGAATAATATATAATATATATAATAATTATTATTATATTCGAATAATGTTCAGATTTCTTTTTATTGGGGACCACTTAATGGACACTGTGTTTTAAGCACGTCTTCAAATCAACTGTGTCATTTCTACTGCTCACTGCCTGAACTGGACAGGACATGATTAGCAGCACACAGTAGCATTTCATCGTTCTGACACATGGTGATGCTTGATACCTACCGCGCTTCCCACACAAAAGGCAGCAGGCCACACGTCAGTGCCGTTCACCACAGATATGTTTGCTACGAAGCCTGGAAACCCCAACCAGACAGTTGATCTGAAGATTATACCTATTGGGGGGGGGGGGGGAAATCAGTATGAGTATGCGATGACCGGCTAATTCTGTTTTGGCACAGCATGAATCCTATAGAGGATCTCCACAGACGGAATGAGGGGGGATTCCTGCCAGTTTCCCCCCTTCTGGGCAGAGCTCCAATCCCCCCATCATGCAGCTTCAGGAAGCAAGGTCCTCTGTCCTCCAGAAGCAGCAATTCATGGGTGCTGCAGGAAGGAGCAGGTAAAAATGTTGCAAATCTTTCCATCAGCAGGGGTCCAAGACACCGCACCGTCCAAAGGATCTCAGAAATATTTTAAGGGAAGACTGAGAATTGTATCAGCTTTCGGTGGTGCGCAATGTAAAATGTTAATTGTACCAATGATCTGAGTCAGGGGTAGTCAAACTGCGGCCCTCCAGATGTCCATGGACTACAATTCCCAGGAGCCTCTGCCAGCGCTGGCGGGGGCTCATGGGAATTGTAGTCCATGGACATCTGGAGGGCCGCAGTTTGACTACCCCTAATCTGAGTGAACATAATACCCCTTTTTTGCTTAAAACCAGCAGAGCCTCCCAGGAGAGAAATCAGTGCTAAGTCCACAAGAAGTCAAAGGGAGGGCATGTTGCTCCTGCAGCTCAGGAATCACATGTTTGCTTTCAAGTCCCCACTTCAAGTTGCAGTCTTAGTCATATGACTGACCAGAGAGAAGACTATGACTTTAGTTCATTAATTGAGATAAATCAGGGATTAAAAGCTCAAGACTTAAAAACCAATCCTACATATGCATATGGCACTGGAAGCTGAAGCTGCTTGGACCTTACATTTTCTGTATGCTACCTGTTGTCTGGATCGATCTTGTGCTTGCTATGCGTGGTGTCAGGAAGCTATGGGGGTTCTCCCTACTTGTAAGATGCCCCAGACTAGCTCTGGAAGAACTGACTGCACTAGAACTGGGACTGCTGGTTGCAGACGTTTTTGCTCAATATGTTTTTAATTTTTAATTTAATTTTCAATTTTAAATAATTCTTTTAACTTATTATAAGTTATTGAAACATCGATGTACACCACCCTGAGCTGGCTCGCTGAGAGGGTGGGATAGAAATTAAAATTAAATAAATAACTAGAGTTCTGTTGAAGCCAGTGTACATCCTACCCTAGCCAATATAAGCTTGTGTTTAGTTGCGAGGAAATACAAAAGCTGATCTGAACACAGCAAATCGTATCTGGATAGACTTCACATGTTTTTCATAATGTTAAATATTCATGAAGTTTTAATTTATGGAAGACAGTTGTCTGACACTCTCTTTTGGGTTCAAATGAAGACCCCCATCATATAAATAGGGAACTGCCTCTTTGTTTACATTTTGTCAGCTCTGATAAAATGCTGCATAAGTGGTAGGCCACTATGTGAGAAAGGATGCTGAACCAGACAGATCACCAGTGTGATTGAATAGGGTTCTTCTTATGTTCTTATTTGAAATGAAATAATATAGCAAGGTACCAGTCAACCTTAGGAGAGGTTTGGAGATGGGGGCAGAAAAAAGGAACCAGACAAAGTATAAACAGACAAACCTCTCTGTTGACAATCTAGGCAATCCAAGCAGTCCACACAATCTTTGACAAGCTATTCAGGACTTGTGAACAGTACTATATTTCATCCTTCTAGAGAGATCTGTCTTCTCTGAGAAACTTAAAAGGATGTTTGTTCCCGCAGTGACTTTAAAAAAAGCCATTCCACACATCACATATAATAAGCATGAGTTTGATAACCATGACGTAAGAGGTAGGAATTAGGTAGCAGAATGCTGAAGAGGTAAAAATTAGTATAGCCCTGAAGAATTCTTCACAAAAAAAAACTATGCAAAAAAGAAAGCACAGGAGGGAGAAAGGTTCCACTGCTTGCTTTGCTAGCTGTGCTGCCTTTCGGTTTTCATGAAATCTCCTTTGCTGCATCATAATTATACCAAATCTGTCTCCTGTATGCTTGAAGCCAACCAAAGGGCACATGCAACAGGGGCTGTCTCTGATCACAGCTTCCCAGCAAGAGTACCTGTACAATATATTCTTCTATACCATTTTGGTTGCTATTCTAAGATTTATTTTGGCTGAAAAGAAAATACAACAATTGTAATAATAAATAAATGTTCTAATCATTAAACGTTTACTATACATTTAAAACATCTAAAACGTGACATGGCTGCCATTTTTCTTCTGAATCTTCAAATAAATATATTCTGGTTTCTCTTCAGATCACATAAATCTTTCAAATAAATACTCACTATGTTCTCAAAAATACCTTTTTAATGAATGCAACTATCCTTAGTCCCTAGTATAAATATGTGTGTAACTCTCTGCAGTCAATGTCATACTTTTAGTTGTAGAAGAGCTTAAGAATTCCATTCATACTAAGAATTTGGACTAATACCCTTCCGAGACAACATAAATACTATGGGCAGAGTAAGAACAGAAGGAACATTAAAATGTCGTGATTGCAGCAATAGCTATTTACATATTTTAGATTCAAGACAGATTGGTTTTTGCATCTTTGAATCAGGAGACAGAATCAGCTGCCCATGAAAACTTGTCCTAAATAGTTTTGAGAAGTGAATGAGTTCAGTAAAATAGTCTTACAGAAATAAAACTTACTGATTACTAGTATCGAAATGGCATGTTATTCCCTAATAGTCTTTACCACAAAAGCAGAAAGGTTTAAACTAAGATCCCATCAAAGAGAAAAATCCTGTACATTTCTCTTCCTAATCCCCACTGTGTAGCTGAAGGCCTGGTGTGGCACATGGATTCTGCTTACCTAGGCAGCCGAGCATGTCACAGGCAGAAATGAGGAGGAGGATGGTAGTAGAAGAGGAGGCTTTAGGCATCTTCCGGGGGCCTTGCCCCTTCTTGGGGAGGAGCTGCAGGATGCTGAGCAGCAAACTGGCTGATGCACTGCCAATGCAAACCCCACAGAAGACCTCCGGTTGGAAAGTCAAGACCAGTCGTGTAGCTGCATCCCGGTTGGGGCAACAAAAAGTCTCTAATCGGGGCGAGGCCATAGAAAGTCTGGATAGGAATAGAAGGCCACAGATAGAATGAAGTGGAAGCTCCTCTGGTTTCCAGGAGGGAGTTAGAACTTTTTCATATTTCCCTTTAGCTTACAGTGATGAGAGTCATGGGATGGCTGGATCATGTGCTGCTGCTGCTGCTGCTGCTGCTGCTGCTAAATCCCCTGGAGCTACCAAGCTCAGGCTTTGAGCCTTCGCTAGGACAGAGCGTAATCCTAACCATGTTTCTTTTGTTCCCTTGCGCTCTTGGCATCGGTAGTCATTCACTCAGAACTTGCCAGTTGCACAACAGATGTATTAAAAAGGGAAACCTGTCCAAGCTCTGAACGCACCACAAGCCGACAGAAGGAATCCTCTGAAAAAGGGTTTTTTTTCAGCCCCAGTTTAAAGCTTGTTCTACAAATTGTGTTTAATTGACTGCAAATTAACTAGAGATTAGCCCAGTGCTAGCTGAGCAGTTAGGTTTACATTCAGAAATCACTCAAGTTGTCTCATAGGCTATGAAGTCAGTGATTTAACTTCAGTTAACAAAGGTTGCTTACAGCAGGAAGGAATGCTAAATTCCACACCCACTATAAGCCTTTATATTTGGATTAATAATCCCAAAGCTACATTCATTCTGTGTACAAAACTATCTAACTCTTAATTATACATTAATTACAATTTTATCACTGATTTTGCATGCTTTGACTGATACAAACTGGGACATAGATGCTAATTCTATATGGCTGAGCTACAGCAGAAACATATGACTGGAATCCATGTTTGTGGGTGATTTAGCTATTTCCCAGCCAATGCCACTTTGTTAAGGCCACTTGCTGTTAATAAGTAATTGCCCCCTCTCCACCTGGTTCCTGATGATAGGTGCTGCTACAATGGAGCAAAAATGTGATGTTTCTTGCCCTTCCTTCAAGAAACTCAAGGAAGCCTACTTGGTTCTTCTGTCTTCCATTTTATCTTCACCACAACTCTGAGAGAGAGAGAGAGAGAGAGAGAGAGAGACTGACACAATTTTATTCAATAAGTTTTTTGGCAAGCCAATGTGCTGCCCATGGGTACCATGACAGCTACCAGTGTGTTTTCTGATGCTCAATTGCTTCTTCCCTGAAAGCTTGGCTTTTCCAAATGACATTGGATAACTCAGGTGTCATCACCTTTGTTCCAGCATTTTTGTGATGAGATCCTTCTGACAGCCATTGTGTGTCTGTTCTCTCCTAACATTTTGTTGCAGTACCTACTATCTCTTCTCAAAATTCCAAGAATGTCCACAGATTCCATGAGGCCAGAGACCCCTGTAATAGGGGAATGCTAACTCTTATTTTGGATTATACAGCCATAATGGACAAAATATGGACACAACATTGTTGTTGTTCTTGGTTTTCATCAAATATGACACGCAGTAATGGGTTTAAACTATAAGTACAACGATATGGGCTAGATATCAGGAAACCTTTTTTTCACAGTCAGAGTAGTTCAGCAGTGGAATAGGCTGCCTAAGGAGGTGGTGAGCTCCCCCTCACTGGCAGTCTTCAAGCAAAGGTTGGATACACACTTTTCTTGGATGCTTTCGGCTGATCCTGCGTTGAGCAGGGGGTTGGACTAGATGGCCTGTATGGCCCCTTCCAACTCTATGATTCTAAAAGCATTGTGACTTAAATTGCCCTTTTATTGTGTTTTCTAGAGCTGTGTTATTTAGGACTGCTTGTTAAGTTTATTTGGTATGCTTTCATTGGAAGGAAAGAGCCTTCAGTGGAAAGAGCCATCTTCCTATTCCCAAATGCAAGGAATTATCTATTTAAAATTCATGTATTGAGGTTTATCCAGCTTGTGATCCAGTGCCCAGATGTAAACACTTTAAGGGAATTTTAAAAGGGCCTTTGCAACAATAAAGGGTAAAAGGGAATAACAACAATAAGTGTATTATCCTTCCCTTTTTAGTTTGAATAGCAGCGCTGTCATATCATTTGCTGGTCAGGGCTAACCAAAGCAAGGCAAAGAGTAATTTGTCCATCTGTCCTCCCTGCCTATAAAACCCCCATTTCTAAAATACTGACTCACGCAACATGACGGAATCATCCTTAGTAAGATTTTAGAAGAGCCTCTTGTGGCGCAGAGTGGTAAGGCAGCCGTCTGAAAGCTTTGCCCATGAGGCTGGGAGTTCGATCCCAGCAGCCGGCTCAAGGTTGACTCAGCCTTCCACCCTTCCGAGGTCGGTAAAATGAGTACCCAGCTTGCTGGGGGGTAAACGGTAATGACTGGGGAAGGCACTGGCAAACCACCCCGTATTGAGTCTGCCATGAAAACGCTAGAGGGCGTCACCCCAAGGGTCAGACATGACTCGGTGCTTGCACAGGGGATACCTTTACCTTTAAGATTTTAGAGGCGTTTTTAAATACTTTATTAAAATTTATTAATATTGTTTTTAACTGTTTTTAACTGTGTAAACTTATTTGTAAGTTTTATTTTATTGTGACCCATATTGAACCAACTGGGAAGGGCATGCTATTAAAAAATTAAGTTTCTTCTTCTACTACTACTACTACTGACTTGCTATTCAGAAAAATGCTTCCTAACATTCAGAATCCCAATTTCCCTTCAGAATAAGCAATTTAATAGTGTTTTCATAATTTTTATCTGGCTTTCCTAATTTACCTATTGCCTTTGGAGGATGCACAAGGAATAGGTTGAACGCATTTGTATCTGAGAACCCAGATTATCAGAGGGTGGGGGGAGAGAACCAAAAGGCAGCCTTCCTTCCATCATACCTGCATCAAGCTCATTCATGAGGCATGTGTACACAACTTCCTCTTGCTAAGCAAATAACACTCAACACTAATTTATCATCATTCTAATAATCAATCATGAAAATTCTCTTACAGAACTACTACTTTATTTATGGTCTTAGTACTGCTGATGCAAGACAAAAGAGACAGCCAAAGAAGGAAAAGTGACTTTGATTAATCTTATTTAAACTTAGGGTTTGCATATAATAAGAATGACAAACATTTTCATGGTGAGGTAAACAACTGAAACTTAGAACAGAGCTCCGTTCCGTGCATGCATACTCGGAAGTAAATGTCACTTTATTCAATAGGATATATGCTTGTAAGTGTACTCACTACCGTAGCCTCCTTCACAGAGTTCACAAGAGGGAGATTTATTCTGAATGGCACTCAGAACTGGTGCAAGATGAAAAATGTTAAGCCGCTTGGGAACAATAGTCAAAATACTATCAAATTCTACACATGTGTAACTGGAAGAAGTATGAAACTTAAGCCTCTTAAGTTTAGATCCTACTGAGTTCAATGTGATTTATTCCCAAGTGTGTGTGTGTGTGTGTGTATACAGTCTTCTTTTTTAAATGTAATGTTCAGTTAAAAGGAAGTTGAAAGAGAGAAATGGGAGAATCCAATCCCTTCAGGAACACCCTAATAAATGCTTAGACAAATATATCATAGCACAAAGGGGCTCTGTGTTTGGCCTGGCAGAAGGAAAGCGTGTGTTATGAGTTACCTTCTTTTATCATTAGCTCTGTTCCAGTAACTCCAACAAAAGCTGCTGACCAGTAAGGAGTCTGTATTTGGTCAGGTACAGATTGTGGACCAGTGTGGTGTAGAAGTTAGACTTCAGTGGAAAACCAGAATTCAAATCCCCACAGTGCCACAATTTCACTGTATAATCTTGGGCTGGTTACTCTCAGACTAATTACAGGGCTGTTATGAGCCCAACTTAAGCTCCATAGAAGAGGCATGAGCCAAATATGTAACAGATCAATTTAGGTTCTGCCCTTGCAGCAGGCAGGTCTGCCTCCATCCCATACTGATAACTCAAACAGCTGCCTTTGCATAGGAACTGTGGTTTGGCAGGAACTGCAAACCAGATAACAAACTGGTTTCTTTCCTGGATTTGTCACCTATTACCTGGGTGCTAGGACATATGCTATAGAGCCTCTTGTGGTGCAGAGTGGTAAGGCAGCAGACATGCAGTCTGAAAGCTCTGCCCATGAGGCTGGGAGTTCAATCCCAGCAGCCGGCTCAAGGTTGACTCAGCCTTCCAAGGTTGGTAAAATGAGTACCCAGCTTGCTGAGGGGTAAACGGTAATGACTGGAGAAGGCACTGACAAACCACCCCGTATTGAGTCTGCCATGAAAACGCTAGAGGGCGTCACCCCAAGGGTCAGGGGATACCTTTACCTTTTTAGGACATATGCTAATTCATGAACTTACTTTTGTTGTTCTGTTTTCTCATTTGTGCTATTATAATTATCCTAAAACTTCTTAGCCTAATGCTAAGTTATTTAAGTTATTTAAAACCAGTCTGGCTCTTTTTCCCTTGGAGATAGACCAATTTTGGGGGGGGGGAATTGAAGAAAAAGGATTACATATAATTTGATATAGCAAAAGGTGATTATATAAAATAGAAAATATTCTTCCCCAACATCTCCTTCATTACATTGATAGGTTATTGAGATACTGCTTATAAAATTCAATAAAACTTACTTCTGTTGGGATACATTTATATTCAACATTTTAAATTTAGTAACTAATCTATTCTTCAACTAAATTAGTAATCATTGCTGTATACTTAAAACTGCATAGTTTTGCAATTTCTGCATACTCACTGGTACTTTTGGTAAACAGATAACATAACAAAAATACAGAAGGGAGGACTATTATATATCTTCTAGTTGAAAACAGAAAATGTTTCTCCCCAAGATCCACTTCCTTACATTTATATTCAACATGTTATATTTAGGATTCTCATTCTACAACTGTATACAGTATTTTACACTACTTCTCATGCTAAATTTGACTCCTATTTGCATAACATCCCCCATCTCTTCTCAAATCTTGTAACTGATGTGTTTCTCAAATAAGTTATTATCACCATCATGGCATATTCAGCAAGATTATTTTCCCATTCTTCTAAGTGCAGACAAACATCTGCTTTCCATTTTGCTGTGTTTCCCACAAGCTATGATTCCCACATTATCCTGAAAATCTTGTTGGTTTCCAAGGTGCCACTAGACACAGTTGCCCCCTGAAACTATCAACATAGACCAGTGGTGTCCCTGCATTTATAATATTGTAACAGAGAATGGAATGCATTTTTCAGGGTTGATGGATTCCAGTAGTTGCTTCACATACAAACACCGGCTAATAGAAAGTGTGGGAAAATCTTCCACTTTCTGATAGCTGTTCTGATAGCTGAAAGAACATAAGAGGAGTCCTGCTGGATCAAACCAGTGGTCTACGACACCCAGCGTTCTCTTTCACAGTGGCTGAGTTCCTCTGAAGGGCATAGAGGCCAAAATGTTGCTTCTTGATGTTGTCTCCTGGCTCTGAGATTTAGAGGTTTAGTGCCTCTCTGAACATGGAGGTTCCCCTCTGTCACCATGGCTAGTAGTCCCTGGTAAAGTTGTTTATTCACGTTGCTATCACGACATCCTCCAGCAGCAAATTCCACATTTTAATCACTCTTTCCCAAACGGTCAGAGTTTTCCTAAATGCCCTGTTTTACCGCCTTATTCCCCCGGATGGATCCCTGCATTTAAAGCAAGCCCTCCGGGATTAAACCTGCTCCCTTTGACGCCCGTCAGAGCCGCCAGTCCCTTGCTCCTCTCTCCAGCAGCCGCTAGAGGGGCTCTGCGGTCCACTCCCGGTTGCCTTTCGGCCGAGAGACACCGGCGGCTGCGTCGCAGGCGGCTCAAAGGGCGAGAGGACGCGCGGGATCACTCAGTGCGCGGCTGCGGCCAAGCCGCAAGGCCAGGGGCGCTAGAACCGCTGCCGGGGGCACGGTGGGCACCCCCACCCCCCCCCACTGCTCTTTTCTCTGCGGCTGGGCGGCTAAGCAGGCACGGCACGACCCCCCCCCCCCCCATCATAAAAGGTGGCTTGGTGCGCACCTCTGGAGCGCCGCCGGTTGGCTGGCGAGCAAGGCTCCTCTCAGACACGAGCCCGGCGGAAGGAGCGGCCATTGGGAAGCGCCCGGGGGGGGGGGTCCAGCGGGCTCCGCCTCCTGAGGGGGGGAGGAAGTGGCTGGCCGTAGCGCGGTGGCCCTTGGGGCACTACACTTGGAAGCGAGAGGGCGCTTGCCAAGGGCTCTCTGTGGCCTCGCGCCCCCCTTGCCCCGGCGGCCGCACAGCAGGCAGAGACGATGCCTCCGCACACCTTCGCGCGGGGCGGGCGCCGACTCGTGTGCGTGTAAAGTGCCGTCGGGGCGCAGCCGCCTGCTTCCGAGGAACCCTGCCTGGCAGTACGCCGCGGCCACGTGGAAACGCGCCCCAGAGGCGGATCTTGGCGAGGAGAGCGGCGCCCCCAGCACAGCTCTCCCTTCGTCCCGTCTTGGGCAGAGGGGCCACTGCCGGCCGCTTCTTCCCCCGCCGCCCTTTGTTTGGAATGTCAATGCAGTCCAACCCCCCGTCGCTTTCGACCCAGCCCCTCGGGCTGTTTCCTCCGCCCACAGCTCCGGAACGAAACTCGGATCAGCTCCTGGGAAAGTTGCACGCGCTCTGCGGCTCGGGCGCCTCTGCCGTGGGGGCGAGCATTTTCTCCTCCCTCGCGGGTAAACCTGCGAAGCCAGGCACACGTGCGGAAAGCGAAAATGGATTTCCTGGGGCCGCTTTGCTCCTCCTCCTGCCGGGCAGTTCTGTAGTGGGCTGCCCTCCTCCGTTTTTGGATGGGTTGGATGGCTGGGGGGCTGCCGTTTGAAAGAACAAAACGGGCTCGGGAGGAGGAGCCAGAGCGCGTTCGGGGCTTGCAACCCCCGTCCTCCGCCCCTCCTCCGCCCTCCCGCCCTCCCTCCTTCCCCGTAAGGGAGCTGGCTGGAAAGTCTTGTTAGGTATGTGGTTCCTAGGTCAGCGGCACGCTGGGTCGAGCTAGGAAGGAACTTGGGGACAATTTCAGGCCGTCATGGAGAATGTGGAGTTTCGAAGCGGCCCGGAGCGATTTCCGGACAAAGAGCCGAGGCTGAATCCCGTGTTTTTGGACCAGGGACAAGCCCACCAGCAGCTGTTAGTGATGGGGGAGCAGAGGGGAGTCGATCCGTACAAATTGGTGGAAGTACAGTTGACTGGCGGAGCTCCCTGGGGATTTACTCTAAAAGGAGGAAGAGAGCACGGGGAGCCGCTCATCATCACGAAGGTGAGAGACGCCGTGCCTTATGGATGGATGGTTGTATGTATGTGACGCCTGGTGTGCGCTCGCGTGTATGGTTCCCTGCTCCTTTTGTTTATATGATCGGACTGGTGAATAAATGCTGCGGTGCCACCGTGGGTTTCAGAGCCTGATGCTGCTCGGTTACCTGAGTGCGCGAAGAGGCTTTCTGGGAACGCTTCGTAGTTGGGACTTGGATCGACCCTCAGGTGAACACTTTTGAAATTCTTCCCAGTACTTGACTTCCTTTGACTTCCTTAGGACAGTTACGAAGGAGTGTTGTCTGCAGGGCTACATATGACGGTTGCTGACAAACTGTCCAGTATTGTTCTTAAATACATGCTCAGTGCATGTTGGGGAAGGGAGTGTAAACAAAGAGTGTAAATAGAAAAGTAATTGGACAGTGGCTTGGTTTACTCAAACTGTATTATAGATCAGCCTTATTGGGAACAAGGAAATGGTTGAGGATTATTATTTTATGACTGGTAATGCTTCTAGTTTCATACTCCCTGGTCCAGTGCGTACTTGGAATACATCCCATAGATATTAAGATAACTTCCAGTCATGGTGTAAAGAGATTGTGTACACAAAACCCACCTGTTTGTTAATCTACAGGAACTCTCCTGGTTAATTTCTACTTGCCACTGACATTGGAATAGATAGTAGTATACATATTGAGACTCTGTCTACCTTTTATCCACTTCTTGAGGACAAAATCGCAATCCAAATGTGTCCAAGAAAGTAAATCCATGATATGGAATCTTAATTTGCCGGTCTGGATTTCCTGAATTGTCGCACAAAAGTAGTCCATTAAAAATGGTCAGTTTCTTGTGGGAACAGATCTGTGTCCTCTGAGTCCTCTCTCCCCACAGAACAGTTTCTCTTTTTACTGTCACTTTGCTTCTGTCTTTGTTTCGCACCTGCTAGACAGACATTTTATTGAAGGATTATCAAGGTTTTATCTAAAACTGAACATTTCGAGATAACTTCCTGACTTAAGTTGTTGTAGCCTAATTGGGGAAGTGAAACTGGGGAAAGAAAAGTTTTGAAATACCTTCTATTGATTCTTTGTGGTGTTAGTTTCATTGTTGCTTAATGAATACTGAATTAGATGGTTGTGTTTTCTTGGAGAGAGTTTTCTTCCCACCTTTCCTGAGCTACGGCAGCAATCTTATGCATACTTACCTAGAAGTAAGACCCATTGAATGTAGTATGTCATCTTTCTGAGGTAACATGGATAGCCTTCTGAGGTAATATGGATAGGTTGGATTGCACATGTCACTGTGGCAGTTGGATGGCCATGTTGGTGGGATACTGTGACCTATGATATAGGGAAATGTCAAAGTTTCAAAGGAGATTTGTTTCTCTTTTCTCCCTAACTCTTGAGTGCCTCTGCAAGTTTATGTGCTTTGTCATGTTTGCTCCACTGTTAACTGGAATGTCCCGGATTTTTATCTACTTGCCACTTTTTCAGTGAACCTAGCCACATGACCTGTAACCACAAAGGCTAGATCTAGCTTAGTTTAATTGGCCAAAAAACATTAATTTGCATATTTTCTTAAGAAATGAGAATTGATAGTATTCCTTTTTGAGAACTAAAAGCACTTAGTGGCTGATAGAAGATAGTTTTCTGTGTAAACAGAATGGACACTTAGGCCTAGTTGTTGCTGTGGTAATAAACTGGTAAATCTACACTGCAACTGGAGATGTGGGTCACATGACCGAATAGTATAGAATGTATAGAAAACTGGCATGTCAGAAAGAAGGTTAGACTAGAACTTGTTTTCTACTTAGAATTTGATAGGGAGAAAAACGTTAATCATATGACCCCTTCTTCCTCATCACTGTAAAACAGCTCAGGAACATGCTTACCATTTCAGGCCTAATTCAGCTTTACACAATTACTTGCAGCATAAGATAATGTATGAAGCAACTTGGCCTACATACTGCTTTACCACATTAAATCCACCTACCTGCATGTCCCAGTGCCTGGTAAGAAACTGTCTCTTTCTGAGTTCAGATAACAGTTTCACGCATGTAATTTACCACAGTATGCTCAAAAAACAGTCATATTTTTCATCTGATGAAGCATTTTCGACCTCTAGGATTCCTCATTAGCTGTATAAGTGTTTGGTAAACATGATGTATATATGCCGATGCATATAGGAAAGGTTAAAGGTAAAAGTATCCCCTGTGCAAGCACCGAGTCATGTCTGACTCTTGGGGTTGACCCCACTCTAGCGTTTTCATGGCAGACTCAATACGAGGTGGTTTGCCAGTGCCTTCCCCAGTCATTACCGTTTACCCCCAGCAGCAAGCTGGGTACTCATTTTACCGACCTTGGAAGGATGGAAGGCTGAGTCAACCTTGAGCCAGCTGCTGGGATTGAACTCCCAGCCTCATGGGCAGAGCTTTCAGACGGCTGACTTACCACTCTGTGCCACAAGATGCTCAGTGCATATAGGAAAAGCAGTGCACAAATCTGCTGGCCTCGATTCTCAGGAGGAATTCTCAATTCTTCCTAGAATCTATAGCACTCTGAAAGGATTGTCAGGAAATACTCCAGCTCCATATCTCACAAACATCTCAATAGTAAAATACCGTTGGGCCTTCTCAAGAGCACGTTTTAACTCATTCTCCTCAGCCTCCCTCGAGGGCAGGTTTCTCAATTGTCCGCTGGAGCTAAGTGTATGCCCCTGTGATAATGCCCAACATGAGACAATTTCACATAACTTATATTGTCCTTTTTATGAAAGAATCCATGAATATCTAATCCTACCTTTACTATCCCACTACACTAGACATTCATCTTTATCATCTCACTCTAGTTAAGTTTTTTCCAAGAGATAAAGACCCACTTATTTCTAACATGGTAGCAAAATTCCTTTACATCTCTATTAGAACTAGATTGAAAAGAAGGTCTGAACGATAGTAATGGATAGGCCATCTTATCACTTGGGTTAATGGACTGTTCTAGAAGATGTATTGATTCCCTGTCCCTGCAGTTAACTTCCTTGAGGTTTCCTTCCCCCTTCTTCTTTACATGTTATAACCCTTCCCCCTACCTATGATAGCATATTATTTGTTTCCATCAATACATGGTTTTTCATATTTTTCATATTTTTATGTAACAATACTTTTGTATTTTTTCACTGCTGGCCTCATTTGCAGCGAAACACATGTGATCCCCCCCCCCCAGTGTGTTCACCTTAGGGAAACATGTTACTTGTATGTGTCCATGTGGTCTGGAATATACGTACACAAACCACATGCATAGAAGCTGCGTCCTTGTTTGGATGAACGTCCAGTGGACAAGGGCAGAGCCAGAATCCTGTTTCCTGCTTGTTCCAAGTGTTGGCCTTGTAAATCATTTAGCAGGATAGGATTGTCAGTTGCACTTGGTTGGTAATCTGCCACTTTGTAAGGTGTTTGCATTCCCTCTGGTTTTGATCAAAATGCTGTTGGGAAAATGCAGTTGACATGAAAGAGAGGAAATGTTATTGCATTAAGTAAATGACACAAGATAGCGAAATTCAAAGGCTAACTTTTTCAGCCCATAGAGTTCTCGCTATTCAAAGAGTCAATAACGAGCAGTACATCTGTTTAAAGGAAGCTGCTGTGGAAAGTGGCCAAAGACAGCCAGTTTGGTGTAGTGGTTAGGAGTGTGGACTTCTAATCTGGCATGCCAGGTTCGATTCTGCACTCCCCCACATGCAGCCAACTGGGTGACCTTGGGCTGGACACAGCACTCATAAAACTGTTCTGACCGAGCAGTAATATCAGGGCTCTCTCAGCCTCACCCACTTCACAGGGTGTCTGTTGTGGGGAGAGGAAAGGGAAGGTGACTTTAAGCTGCTTTCAGCCTCCTTCCGGTAGAGAAAAGCAGCATATAAGAACTAACTCTTCTTTTTCAAATACATACTGCTTGAGGGATTATGAAGGCTTTCTAGTAGATATTATTAGGTGTATTAAATGCTACATTTGCATATTGTGCAAATTCTCTTTGGTGACTGTTGCATGTTTAATATTAATCATGAAACACTTTAGGTCCATTTGGACAATTATTACCTATATATATATGGGTATAGCATGAGAACAGCATGATATGTGTGCACGTTTGTGTTGAAGGCAGCTATACAATTCTTTAAAGTGCACTTTCCCCTTTCAAGTAATGTTATGTATCTTTTAGATTATCCTAGTTCAGCTTCCCTTTGATTACAGCAATGGTCTTGCTAACATTTGTATGATCAGGATTTGGGTCAATGGTGAAAGTAGATGGGAATGGACAGGTTATTGATATGGGAAAAGCTGCAATCTGCTTTCATTTATGACCAGGGCCTGGTGCACCACGTGCTTCAAACTTCCTGCAGCTTCTGAAAAACTGTGGGCAGAATGGTGCTATGTGAGAAGAATTTTTTATCCTGCATAGGGTTTTTTTGCTCTTTTGTTTTTCCTAATAGTACCATCAAAAGCAATGTATCTGTTGTCAATTGACAGGAAAATCCATCATTCTTCATAGAAGGTAAAACCTAACATTGACTTTTAAAAGATATGCCAAAAAGAGTTTCATTGTGTTGAATATTTAATACTGTGGAGTGCAGTCAGTTTGGTTTCTTTTAAGTTTTGCTTCCACTTTGTTAGTCTAAAAGGAATTAGTAGTCCAATTTGCTAGTCTACAAGAAATTCAGAATTAGGAAAAGGGTCAGGAAGTACACTGTGACCAGCATGCACAGGAAAAGTTTGCAGATGTTAACTGCTGGAAGAAAGAAAACTATGTTTTGGCATCATCGTGTTGGTTGCTGAGACACTTTGTCTTAAACCCCAATAATGGGGTGGAGTGACCCATAACTGAGTGACTAAGCTGGACCATTTCTATTATGTGTGCAGACACAGCCCCAACCAAAGTACAAAAAAAGCTTCATCTGTTTAATCTAGTTCCCTCCTCTCCCAATAGTGCAGAAATTTGCACCACAATGTTTAAAATCTCACAGGGCTAGAGATTCATGGCTAGTCTAGAAAAATAGTAGTTTGGGAATTTAAACATTCACCTCAGAAACATTATACCTAGTGGATACAAAGCAGGAGAAAAGAGATTTGAACAGAAAAACTGCATCCCTCACACAACATACTTTGTTATGATTTGTGAGTGAAAAAGGTTAATCATTTATTTTCTTTATAGTCCACCTTTTGCACTGAGACTGAATGCAGATTACACAATTGTTTTCAGCAGCGATAGAACTGTGAAGTAGTTTTTGAGATGGGGCATGCACACAATTTGAGAATAGTTCACATTAGAAAAATGAAACTACTCCGTTCCACAGAACATCATTGAAAATATAGCCGTTTCCCCTTCTAATTATTCCAGTTACTAGTTTTAGGCTGTAGAATAATGAAGTTACCTGACAAATAAAATGTGTACAGTGAAGCCTATAGGATGTGCACAGTTTAATAAGTTCACTCTTATATGATGCAGCAGGGAAATACTGTCTATGTTGAAATACATTTTAATATGCAATCTTAAGATTTAGAATTTGTGTAGAATTTTGAAAAATACTTTTAAATATGCATGGTAATTTTGAGGCAACTTCTTATGGAAAATACATAAATCAGCTGCTGCATCAGTTTTAACTTTATTTATTTTAACGAAATACTAAATGACCAGTGCAAATTAAAATGAGCAAGAAAAATGCAACTATCAAGCTTAATGCTGGGAAGTCCAAGTAGCTTTATATTGTAAGTGCCTATATTATGGAGTAAATTTTTTAGGAAAAATGGTCTACTCAGTAGTCTTTGGGTCCTTGGTTGGTGTAGAAGATGTGTCAAAGTGTGGGCTGATAGGCTGCAGTTTCTTGACATCCCTTAGTCCCATCTCTCCAGACCCTATTTCTACCCTGGAAGTGTTGAAGAGTTTAGGAAGGTTTTGCTAGGCAAGAAAGACGACAGAGGGTCCCTCCTATTTATCTGTTTCTTGTTTGGCTTCCAACTTGGAGTGAGGGCAGAAGAAGAACGATTATGAGAGAACACCCAAGATCTCCAACTTTTCTCTTTGGCTTCCACTAACTTCTGTTGTTGTGCCTGTTGGTATCTTACTGAGGAATAGAAAGAGCCAAATGGCTTATGGTTGATCATTCTGTTTATACCCCACAACAAAACATCCCTGAAGAAACATAAGCAAACTATTTGAGTGGTGGAGTGTATGCTGTGTCAGCTCTGTGAGACATTTTAATGTTCCTAATATACTCCCCCATGACCAGCTGCACTTTTCAGACAGCTATCTCCTTGTAGAGCTCCCCCCTCCTTGGAACTGTGTGTCTGGTGACGGTAATGTCCAGCTCTTTGGAGAAGCTCAGCAGAGATAAGGCAGAAGCCACTTGATTCATTTAGTAAGACATTTGACATTATTTTATTTCAGAGGATCTTTCTTTTTATTGTCTTGAGGGACCTTTTTAAAATGTGTTTTCAAAGTATTGTTTCTCTGTTAGCCTGGATTTTAAGGAGGTATGGCAGGATGTGAACAGTTAAAATAAATAAAAGCTACATTGCTTTTCTGACACACGAAGCTTGAATAGTGGGTATTTGTCGATTATTATAAAAATGAGTGCCACTTGTTTTTTGGGGGAGTGATGCTTTTATTCTGTTGAAAAAGTCGAATTGACTTCTGCCCATGTATTATCACAGAAAGTGTTACAATTTATTCTTAGAACGTCTGTGAATAAAGACAAGCTTACTACTTAAAAAACAGTTCTGAAAAGAAAATTAACCTTGTTTAGTAACTGATCTTGCCCCCTTCATGAAGTAACAACACGAACACATTTAACCTGATTCTTTTTAAAGCTCACGTTAACTTTTTCAGAAGTCATTCTGTTCTCTCTCATATTAAAATGACACTAAATTTTATTAAAAATTCACTGATAGGAGACTGTATTAGTAGAGTTTGGAATAGCAGACCAGTTAACTTGGAAATATTTTGAAGTTGCAGGCAAGATTGAATGGATAACTTGGCTTGGTAACACAATGTAAAACGTTCACAGTACATATTTGGAGAGTTTTGGTGAATTGTTAAATAGATTCCTTTCTGTGGAGCCCTATAGTGAAACTGCCTACAGCAATAAACAGTGAATGAGTCAAGCTGAGTCTGGTGCAGTACTTTGCAAGAGGAGCTTCCAGGTGTAACTTGATTTGTTGGAGGAAGTGGGTTTGCTGACTCATCTGCAGAGCCCATGTGAATCAGTGCTTACGTGATGCTTCCAGCCCCTTTGGTCCGAATAGGAAAGGCAGCGCATAAATATTTTCAGCTGAAAAATAAGATACTTTATTTATTTTATTTATTCATTTGGTGTGATAGTGAAACTAAACTTCAGTAATCTTGATAAATATTTTCTGTCTTGCTTTAACCGCATAAACATTTTCCTGTGCCTCAGACCTGGACTCGGATTTCATTCTGCTGCTTCAGACCAACACAGCTAGCCACTTGAACCCATACGTTCACATTGTAATGCAAATCGACCTTAGAAACATAGAGTCATAGAGTTGGAAGGGACCATGCAGGCCATCTTATCCAACCCCCTGCTGAATGCAGGATCAGCCTAAAGCATCCACGATAAGTATCTGTCCAGCTGCTGCTTGAACACTGCCAGTGAGGGGGAGCTCACCACCTCCCTAGGCAGCCTATTCCACTGCTGAACTACTTTATGAAAAAAATACCTGATAAAAAATCTGATGAGCATACACTTAAAGCCACTTTTCTGTTTTTCACATGTATGTACTAACAGCAGAGAGGGACTGAAAATCACTTGGTATATATGAACTTGGCCTGAATACCCAGATGAGTAGCTGGGGGGTATTAAAGGTCTGTTCTTAGGTTATCTTTTTTTTACAGGTCTACTGCCAGAGCTGAATTTGTTGAGAGAACATTGTTTGGTGGATCAGTAACAATAATATTCATAGGCTGTTTTTTTTTCAAATGATTGAATGTAGTGTTTTCTGCATACCTGAGTAGGCTTCAGAGTTTGCAAAAGCCATCACCTGGTGAGTGGATGTCCCTGTCTGTTATTCCTCTGGTAGGCATTGGATCATAAAGTTTACTATTAGGAAGAATGATGCATTTTAGCATACTGTCTTTTGCAAGCTTCCCATGCTAGAACTGAGGCGTAAAACACGAGACCTGAGGTTCTTGATAAATGTACACAAATGATTGTCAATCTCCGGGCTAAAGGGTTGTTGCTTCTTTTTAGGAGGGAGCCAGATTGAGGTTTAACTGCTAATGCATGCAACATTTATAGCCATTAGTATGTTTTTAATGGCTGTTTTTTTAGGTGGCAATGTGAATGCTTTTCTCAGGGTCTGTAACTTGGAGCAAGGCAAATATGTGTTCCATTATACCTTTGGGTTATCATCATAGTCATTTATAAATGTTTAATAAGGGAGTACTTGCCAGAGCTGTAGAGTCAGTTTCCAGTTTTCACTCTGTTCTATTTCAGAGAGAACCGGTGGTTTGTCACATGTAGGTGGAGTTGGCATGTCTCAGTGAACAATGGTGGGCAGTGCACCTGGAGCAACTGCAGGTGGCAAGCAACCAAGGCAAGTGTTACTATGGTGATAAAAAAACACTAGCCTCAGTTATTCAAGCAATATTGTAACTGTAGAAAGCACAACAGTTCTAACTTACATGGTGCATATCAGCTAAGTGACAAAAAATGTGCGCAGGTATAATTAGTGCAAATGAGGCATTTACTAGACGCCAGATGCATTTGCAATGTGAGAATTAAACACCACTCAGTGCTTCTGTAGGGACTTTTCAGAGTGGCGTGTATTTTGTACAAATGCATCTTTTAGGAAGGGAAATCATGTTCCAGGAATATGAACACTATATACTATAAGCTATGTTCTCTGTGTTCACAGTCCATCACATACATTATCTCAGCAATCCTTTTGTCAGCCCCTCCCATCTTCTGTATTATCGTCTGTGAACATTATTGTAATAAAACATGCATGAAACATAACTTGGGTTTAGTGTTTGGTTGGATTTTGCCAGCTTTTTCACTAGTGTTAAGATGGAGGGGCTATTTCCCACAATTCGATTCTTCACTGTAGCCTATTCACAAAACTTTTTGTCCACATGCATCCTGTGATCTCTGAGAAAGCTGGAAAAGGGGTCACAATAGTACCCTTCTTCTTCATAGTAAGGAGGAGAGCTGGTAAGATTCAACCCAGTTTTTCCATTGCGATTAAAAAATCTTCTACCAAAAGCAAAGACTACATTTACATAAAAGGCACTCACTTTCCTATCATTTTTCTGTTGCTGCTCTGTGTATGAATAAAAATGCAGTTCTAAATGTACATGTATTTCTGGTGTGTGAAAAGCAGAAAGGTGGGTTCAAATGCGCTTTTGCTGGTTTTTCTGAATCTGTGCTTGCCATATGGAAAGGTTGATCTGGCATTCCAACATTCCCACTGTTCAAAATGCATGTGTGATTTCAGTCTAACAGATTTAGTGAGGCATAAGCCTTCTTTGTTTCTCCCTGATCTTTTGTGTGTTGTACCATCTCACTGTTTATATCTTCTGCACAATTGAGGACTTTAGTATTATTATTACTTACTCAACTTGTATACTGCCCCTCTTGGGCTTGGGCCAGTATACTAAGTAGGATAAAACAACCAACGAAACAGCAACTGTAGCAGTAATAAAACAGTTAAATGATCAGCAGCTAACAAAGCCTCCCCCCCCCAGCCCTCCCCCATGTGGCCTGTAAGGTTGGTAAAATATGGAAGCAACGGAATGAGAGGGAGGTCCGTATGGTGCCAACCATTGGCCTGGTGGAAGAGTGGTGTCTTACAGGTTCTGTGGACCTATGACAGCTCCGTCAGCACCCTGATCTCAGACGGCAAGTCATTCCACCAGGCAGATGAGTTGAGGCCAGGTGGGTATCTTTGGGGCCAATTTATTATTTGTACAGCCAGTTCTTAAATGTGTTTATGTGTTTGTTAATTATATCCTCCCTGGAGGCTCAGGGCAATTTACATAAAACGTTGGCAACAATACAAGAAACAGTCCTTTAACATATAGATAACTATTAACACTGATAATTGTTAGAATGGTAACAGTGCAAACAGGTCCAGGAGCAGAACGCATTGATGGATTTCTGTGAGGGAGGGAGCAGGGCCCCTGCAGATGTTGTTGGTGGTTATGCTTGGTCTC
Source organism: Paroedura picta (assembly GCF_049243985.1). Taxonomy (NCBI): domain Eukaryota; kingdom Metazoa; phylum Chordata; class Lepidosauria; order Squamata; family Gekkonidae; genus Paroedura; species Paroedura picta. The sequence continues at coordinate 79,659,939 of NC_135374.1, read as the reverse complement.
AAATGCCTGGCAGAAGAGCTCCCTTTTGCATTTCTTCCTCCTTGTCCATTTTCACTGCAGCTTATTAGTCTGGAATGAAGTAGAACGTTGGGAAATTGCTTACCGTCTACCTTTCATGCATGAATGGCTGTATCCAAACCAACAGCTCCAGTCTAGCATTAGGAAAGGTACCCTTCTGCTCCTTAAATAAAAACATGTGAGTTGTGAACAAATAGCAGATAGCCACTCTGTGGTATTTCAGAGGGGTAATCACTGCTCTGTGTACCTGTGAGGCTGATGAGTGTCAGCCACTGCAGATAAACTGTACCTGTGGGCCAGGATAGCTTAGTGAGAACTGAGGCTGGTCATCCACTTGCTAGCAGGAAACAATGAGCTTGATTGCTCTTCTGCATTCTGATAGTATCTTGTGCATCACCATACTTCCATGGCTGAAATTATTCGGTATATTTCTTGGATTAAGTCAGTCTGCATGTGTTTTGAAATGTGTTTTATAGCATTCTAGTGTAATGGTTCTTCTTGCAGAATTTTTGCCTAACATGCTAATGATTTTTAAGGTACCATGTAGTGGAAGATCCATAGTTTCCATGTTGGGGAAATGCTAATACATCACCCTGCATGTTCGGCTAGTTCATTGCTTGCAGCTGTATGGGTTGGTTGTTTATGTATTTAGAAACTTGACAGGTGTGTATAATTAACACTGTTGATACTCTATTAGGAAATCACTGGATTCTGAAATTTAGAAAAGTTTTAATGTACTGATAGCAAAATGTCTAGCATACTATGTCAATAGCATCAGATACTGTTGTGACTACTTGTAAGAATATACAGTAATCAAATACTTTCCTTTATTCTGTTTTCCTTGTTCTACAAGAATAAGAGTAAGCACTTTTATAACGCACCCTTCTCAATAGACAGGGCGGGTAACATCAATAAAATGACAAGAAGTACAATACTTTGTACAATGCTATCTAAAATAAACCAGTTGGGTTTTAAAATCATTAGGAACATAGTTAAAACCTTACAGTTTGACTACTGATGCTTGGGTGTTCTGATCTGTGGAGGTAGGTGGCTTCTCAAACACCGAGGCCAGAATCTCCATGATGTTGTTTTCTGGCCTCAACCATAGGCCTGGTGGAACAGCTCTGACTTACAGGCCCTCTGGCGGTGGGGAGGGGAGGTGTGGACGTCAGCGCACCAGCAGGTGCACACACACAGGCGCGGCCTGCGTGTGTGTGTGCCCACCGGCGTGCTGACGCCTGCTCCTTCCCCCCCCCCCCACGGCGCGACACTCACTGTGCCAGGAGAGACTGGCTGCTTTGGGCGCCAAAGCTCCTCTGGTCTTCCAATATTAACTTAATAAGCTGCAAGCCCTGCATCATTAGTATGGTAGCCACAGGAGGACCATCCTGTTGAGCATCTCCATGACAGTGACAAGAGCCTTGTGCCATGACGTCCCATCCAAGGAACATGGATGCAGTCCCTGAGATCCAGGTGATTCCTGCATTCTGTCTTGCAGGCTGACCCGCACCAGCCTCTCATAGAAAATTGCCGTGAAGGCCAAGCAGTATGTAGTGCTCAAGTGCACGGACCAATGATCTGTGTCCCAGAAGGCCCTCCAGCGGCAAAATCAGGGCAGCCAAAAGGAGCATCTGCAGCCAAGTACTTGCAATCATCAACAGGGCACTGTCATGGGAAGCCTTCGCCATATTGGTGTGGAACGCAAGCCTGGAATGTGAGCTGCTTCTTGCCATGATGTCCAGCCAGGCAATGTGAAGGTGGTCTGTTGTTTGAGATGCAGCAGAGGTGTCAAACTGTTTTGTCATTCTTATGTTAGTAGTTGGATTTCGATCCATGTACGAGCATATTATTGAGCTATATCTCAAGTTATTAACTGTAGTCTGCACTGACCTTTATGAAAAGTAGGTTTTGGGTTAGGACAAGAACAAACTGCACAAGAGGCTATGGTATCTTCTTTGAGAACAGGTTGGACATGCTCTGCCAGCATGGATATCTTGTGTCACTACCAGTAGTCAAGAGTTGAAAGCATGCGTCATTTCAAAATCTAATGTGTAAATATTGCTCCAGTCTGTTTTGGGATATATTATTAAGTGCTCTGTAGGACAATGTTTTCTGAATTAGGAGTGAAAGAAATTGAATGATTAATAATATGTTACTATTTTGGAGGGGGACCCTTTGCTTTGGATTACGTAAGTATTTTATCTAGGAAACGCAATATCTTCCCACTCATAGAGTTACATTATTTTAAGAGTTGTAAAACCACAAATGCTTTTGTCTTATCTTTCATATGGCAATATGCTTATTCTATCTGTTCTCTTATGAAGACTGGAATTCATTATTTTATAGTTTAGAAGCCATGGAAAACCAAGTGCAGCATTTAACTTAAAAGAAAACTACTTACACTCATACCTCCCCCCACTAACGAGCTAGATAAGCAAAAGTTTATGATAATTTGTATATATTTTTCCATAAGGATATTTTACCTTTTTCTTCCAGGAAATATGGTGTTAAATACGCAAAGCATTTTTTGAAGACTGCAGCAAATTAATGTGTCCATGAACTGTATGGCTGATAAGGGCATCTGTGTACTAATAACCAATGATCTAGCATGTGCCATGCATGTGCACTGGAAAATGAAATGGTGGGATTGGGGGAGCTATAGGGGCAGTGGACATGGAGGCAGGACGAAAATACCAAAGGCCTGACCCAACCTTTGCTTATTAAAATGTGAAATTCTATAATATTTTCTATTTTCAGCCATTAGAGATGTTTTATGGCAGTATAGCCTTGGATGGTAACAGGTCAAACAAGCAGGGACTCCGACAGCGTCTGATTGGGTCTGTAAACTATTAACAAGAACATTGTTTTTCATTTGTAGTCTACCTTTTTCACTAAGACTCAAGGGGAATGATAAAAAATAGTCAGTCAGTCAGCAAGCAGAATATTTAAATCTAACAGTAAATGTTTCCAAGTAAAACAAAATAATGCAGCGGGACAAAGAACTGGACAAAAATGCAAACATATTGTCAATGGCAATAAGACATTCAATGTAGGCTAGTTGGAGATAGGAAAGTGCCATAAGAAGTGCTGGTGGGGCTGTGTAAGTGAGATACAGCTAGGTTATTTGGGAGTGGTATTGTGAGATGTTAGGACATTGTATGAAGATTGGGCAGATGAGATGTGTGATATTAGAAGGTTATATGAAATGTGGGTAAGATGAGGTGTTAGAGGAAGGAAGTGATTAGATCACGTTTACAAAACAAGTTAAAATGGATGAGTTGTGAGAATGAGAAGAGAATAATTGTGGGATAATTGTTAACTGAGTAGAGGAAATAGATTAATACAATCTGACAAGAGGTGGCTAACCACCAAGTAAAACTGCCCAAACTGGATGTTTTCTGGCATTTTGATTCAGGTTGAATAATGCTGGAGGGAAACAGCACTCTTGTGATGGGATGGGACTAAAGGATTCCCCGGAGGGGATAGGTATTCTGTGCATCTGGGGTAACAGCAGATGTAGCAGTGGGAGGAGGCTGGACAGTAGAAGGACAGTGAGATACAGTAGATAACTCCTAGGCTTCCTGGAGCCACCCGAAATACGGGCAGGCTCATTGCCTTTCTAACCTCTGTCCCATCCCAAGAAACACAGGGGTTGAGGCTAAGGGCTGTAATCAACCTCCATCATTGATGTTGTGCAATGCTGGGTCCATCAATAACAAGACCTCAACTCTACACATTTACTTTGTAGATAAAAAGTTGGATCTGGTGTGCATGATGGAGACATGGGTAATAGAGGGCAAAACAGTCATCCTCAAAGAGTTTGCTCCCTAGGGTTCTCAGTTCTACATCAGTCACAGATTGCAGATTGGGGAGGGGGGAGGCCATTCTTGTCTGGGAAGATTCTTCCTTCCAGCACCAAAGATTCCAGGAATTGAGTATGTTGGCCTGGGGTGGGACCTGGTTGAGAGCTTGGCCATCTGGTTGGTATGCCATCTGCCGACTGTACCACCAGATACCCTGTCAAGCCTGTTAGAGGCGATGGCCGGGTGAGCTTTGCAGTACCCCAGACTTATGATTGAAGCTAGTTAGAAAACATATAAATTCTAGACCTCTTCCCCTTTCCTTCTGACTCCTCCGTACTTTTAACATCTTTGCTGTCTGAAATTACTATCAATTTCTGTAATGGTTGATGCTGACAGTGGTTCTATCTGTAATTTTAAACTTTATTGATTTAATTTTATGTAAATGTTATTGGTTTTATTATGATTTATCAAATTTGTTGTTCACCACCCTGAGTTGGCAATGTCTGAGCGTGGCAATATGTTATTGTCATCATCACTACCACCTAATAGAAGTCCCTTCTTTAGATGATCATTATATCATAGCTCTCCTCAGTTTCTAGGAACATTCTCCTGAATGATTCCAGTTCACATAGGAGCTCTGTGGCATGTATTATCCCATTTTTTCTATCATATCCCCAATAGAATTCTCTGTGATATAGAGAACTTCTTAGCAAAGGCAGGTTTAGAGACCAACTCCCGTCGCACGAAAGATCTTCCATGCCTTCTCTCTCCACCTCTACAATTATTGGTCATGCCCTAGTCCTGCCAGTTAATCCTCCAATGTTCTGCATAATTGTTTGTGGCATTGTTCCCTCTTCCCACAAAAGTGATTCTTTCTGAATGAAAGTAATGCCAAGGGCATAGGCTAGAAGCATTGAGCAGCTGGTTGGGGTAACCATGTCAGGCTATGCTACATAAGAAGAGAGAAAAAGCAAAGGACAATTTCATAGGTAGCATAGTCACAAAACAAGCAGTGCTGAGTTGCTTCTAACCACAATGCACCATCTACTGATTATGCACTGAAGGTTTCATGCTGTGCTGCAGAGTTTTAGTCGTGGTAGGTTGCCCCACCTCTTCCTGCACCCACATGGGGGAGCATTTGGCCTGGTGTGCCACATCCACCCGATTTGTGCTCCTGTACAGGAGCTGGGGCAGTGAAGTTCCCAGTGCATAAACCGTCATAGTGTTGCCTTGTTTTCTGTCCCTAAATGTCTTGGTCCTAGTCTTGACACCACTTATAACCAGTGAACTCTTTCCTGTAGTATCATGTGGTGGCAGCTCATTGGTTCCATGTGGCTGTCTGGATATTAACTTTGTGTCCTGGGTATACAATATATGAAGGACACTGCACTACATGAGTGTTGATGTGCTGACTATATCTCTGGGTGAGAATACAAATTTTCTACCTATATCTCTCAAATAGGCAACTGTCTGCTCCAAATTCCTGGAAAAAATTTAGCAATAATCATTTCTGAGAGCATAAACATGGTAGCCATCTTCAAGTATTTCTGTCTTGCCCAGAGGGACAGACCAGAACGAATGGGATGAAATTAATTCAAAAGAAATTCCATCTAAACATCCGGAAGAAGTTCCTGACAGAGCAGTTTCTCAGTGGAACAGGCTTCCTCAGGAGGTGGTGGGTTCTCCATCTTTGGAAATTTTTAAACAGAGGCTAGATAGCCATTTGACGGAGAGGCTAATTCTGTGAAGGCAAAGGGGTGGCAGGTTACAGTAGATGAGCGATTGGGATGTGAGTGTCCTGCATAGTGCAGGGGGTTGGACTAGATAACCCATGAGGTCCCTTCCAACTCTATTATTCTATGATTCTATGCATTTTTGAAGGCATGGAAAGAATGTCACTTTGCTTAAGATGTCACTGTAATACATACCCCTTTATACTCCACCCCAGTGATTCCCAGCCAGGGTTCCAGGGAAAACTGGGGTTTCATGAGAGCGTCTCCGGGGGTTACGTGGCCTTTCCCAGAAGTTCAAATGGTGACTGGCATCATTTAGGTATGACTGGACCCCTCTTCAGTTGCTCTACAGGCCTAGTCTCCTTTTCTACAATGGAAATGGTAAGTGATCAGTTGATTGGCTGGCTCCCTAATATTACTTCCATGTCACTGCTTCCAGGGTTCCCCAAAGCCTAGAAAATTTTTCATGCTTCTTCCATGATAGAAAGGTTGAAAAAGACTGCTTCACCTGAAAGCAAATTGAGCAATGCAAGAAGTAAAGCTTAATTCTTTTTAATGAGATAATACCTTTTTACTCTATTCGTTATATAGAGACAAAGAATAGTTTTTTATAACTTCATGACCTGAAGGAGTCTCAAAGCTGCTTATAATTGCCTTCCCTTCCTCTCCCCACAACAAATACTCTAAAGGGGTATCTGAGGCTGAGAGAACTTGGTCAGAACAGCCTGTAACAGAGCTATGACTGGCCCATGGTCACCCAGCTGGCTGTACTTGGAGTCATGGGGAATCAGACCTGGCTTGCCAGATTAAAAGCTACTGCTTTTAACCACTACACCAAACTGGAGTTCTATTTCCTGTATTGCTCAAATTGCTTTTGGGTGGAGTATAGGAGGCATGTGCCATCTTAAACAGAGTTACACCCTCCTAAGTGAATTGAAGTCAATGGACTTAATGATATAACTTACTTAGGATTGCACTGTTTGCTGTTCAAACTTTGCTGACGTATTAATGATAGTGTAAAACAAAGAAATCTCTGACAAGCAAGAAAGCCAAGCATATTGAAACAGAAGTGATGCTGGTGTATTTCCTGGTTGAATATTCAGAAATAAGTGTTAGCTTACTGAGGTATCTGTTGTTTTGAGACTGTTTTTTTCCTTCTCTTCCCGCCACAGTTGTTTTCAAGTGAGCTTGAACTTCTTGTTAAATGAGATAATTTATATGTGCTTTCATTGCACTGAGCTATAACTGCAGACTTTTTAAATTGGCAAAGAAAGTTGGACCTTGGAAATTGTGCTTGGGCAGAAGTGTCTAAAAAACTGCTTGTGGCAATCCCAGGTCATCCCATACCTGGATCAGGGCATTACCATCCATAGTTACAACAGTTCTTGAACATAAGAGGTTAAAAATGTCACGTTTAGTTCTCACAAGCAGCAAATGTGATCATAGAGCCATAAACCTCTTCATATTGTTGGTAGGGGGATTGTATGATTGTGAATGCTCTACCTGTTTTCTTTCTATGAGGTTTGTTTTTGGTATGAAGAAACATTCACTCACAAAGCTTTCACTAGCAGTCCTTAGATAAACTTCATGTACCTGAAGAGTATGAAATATTCCAGTATCCTACTAGTGCCTTCAGATGACTTTTAAAAAGTGCTTTCTGGGTCTTCCACTCTATTCTCCTGTATCTTTCTTCCATCTAAACTTGTTCTTTGTTTCTATGTACATTAGTTGGCTGTTGCTGATTTACATAAAGGAGGTCTATGTATTCAAAGGAGCTTTGAAAAGGTGTGCATAAATACACACACGGGGGGTGAATATTCAGTTAATTTTTAGTTTGTATTTTATTTGTACGTATTATATGTTCATAATTCTGTATATAATCTGGAACTTCTAGTACTCCAGCCTTTTTCAGAAATTTCCTCTGTTGCCTTCCCAGCATGCTTCATTGAACATTAGCTAATTTGAAAATCTTATTGAGCAATGAAAACCTCTTCCCCATAGGAATAGGGAACTACTTGAACTCATACACATGTTTAGTCATCCTAATAAAAAGAAGTTTCCCTTCCTCCTTTTTACAGATTAGGGTATGGCAAGCAGACAGACAGGTTGTTACTAAGTACGTGAAATACCAGTGATGTAATGCTTTGACCTTCAGACAGATGTGTTGCAAAATCTGAATCTTGAAATACATTCCAGTGTGTTAATGTCCTTGTCTTTGCAGTATTTCATCAAAAGCAAGTAAGACAAGTTCATTGTAAATGCAAAATCTCGGTATCTTTTAGTGACCAGGTGTAACATTTCAGCCTTGCAGTAGCATGCACAGCCTCTACCAAATCCTGTAGATATCTTTAAGGCTAAATCACAGAGTAACATGACCCATGATATTTTCATTGTCACAACAGACCTTCAGTGCTTGATGGGAGAGACAATATGTTTCCATAACATTAGCTGTGCTGTTCAGTTACTATTTTACATAAAGAGATTTTTGGAATGCATGATGTCCCTTAGTTTTAGGTCATGTCCCCCTTGAAATCATAAAACTGAATCTATGAACCCAAAAAGCCATTAGTCTTGTTCCCCAGCAAGAGTCCTCATCTCATCTGGCAATCTTTTAATTTCCAGCAATTTGTGATAAAGCAGATCAAAGGAAAAAAATAGAAAAAAACATGCAATATATTCTAGCTAGTAATAAGCCTAAAGAGGCTCTTTGAATTCCAGTCTTTATTATTTACAGTTCTATCCTGCCATGTAAAAATCCTGCACTGTAAAAATCAGTTAACTCTCTAGCATGCTCTGTCAGTGACCTATCAACATATGCGTACTTTGCAAAGTATCAGGCATGGAGGAAATTGTAGTCTAAGATTTGATACGAGAGTGAGAAGGAAGGATATGCAGTTAGAACAGGCTTCTCAACCATGACTGGATGGGTTTCCTGAATGTCTGGGATTAATTAATTTTTAATATATTTTTAAAATTTGTTAAACATATATGGTCATGTTGATTTGCTGCCCTCTCCCCCCAAATGGCCAGTGATGGGCTTGGAGGGGGTGGGAAGGGGAAGGGCCCCTGTGTGGACATGTACACAGCTATGCTTCCTAACCATATTCTGCACAATCATGCCACTTCTGTGGTTTCTCGAAGCCTGAATAATGCTTCAGGGGTTTCTCAACAGTGAAAAAACATTGAGAAAGGCTGAGTTAGAGAAAGTTTCCCATGTTTCCTGTGCGTGGGCTTAGTTTTGATATGGGAGTGAACTAAAAAGTTGTGCTAAGACTTTGTGGAGAAGGGTGGGGTTTGAGGAGTTGGAATTCTAAGGAAGGGAGAGAGGTGGCTTCCTGCAGATGTTCTTGGAGGCAGATCCAGGCTTTCAAGATAGAACAGGATCAGCAAAGCAAACTCCTGATCTGTTCAGGGTAAGTAATAACAATTCAATCACAATCACAGGTTTATCACATTTTAAACCCTGAACGGGTTTCCTGAATTATTATTATTATTATTATTATTATTATTATTATTATTATTATTATTATTATTTCTATTTATTTCCCGCCACTCCTAGATGGCTCGTGGCGGGTTACAGTGTCTAAAACCCCATTAAAACTCCCATTAAAAGACTTTAAAATGTCACAACATGGCGGCACAATAATGAGATCCCCTTTCTACCCCCCTTCCTAAAAAAGGGGGGGTGGAGGAGAAGGAGGTTAACGATGTTCAAGAAGAAGCCCGGGGGAGAGCAGTCGATGTACCACAGCAGCCCCAGCCTCAACCATAGACCTGGCGGAAGAGCTCCGTCTTGCAAGCCCTGTGGAGTGTTGAAAGGTCCCACAGGGCCCGCAGCTCTCCCGGGAGCTCATTCCACCAGGTGAGGTCCAGGACCGAAAAGGCCCAGGCCCTGGTTGAGGCTAGGCGTGCTTCCCTAGGGCCGGGAACGACCAGAAGATTCTCACTCACAGAGCCCTGCGGGGGGCATAGGGTGCTAGGCGGAATGATGGGAGTTAAAAAAATTGTCAAACATTTAATTCCTCCCCTTCCAAAATGGGAGGAGCCCTGAGTGGGCATCTACACAGCTATGCTTCCCAACTATATTCTGCATGATCACACCACTTCTCGGGTTTCTTGAAGCCTGAAGACTGTTTTGGGGGTTTCTCAATGGTAAAAAGGTTGAGAAAGGCTGACATATACTATTCATTTTTAAACTTCTAGATAGTTGTGGTGTTCATCAGAACAGAAACAGTCTGTACTAGCTTTTTTCAACCTTTTGATTGTAGAGGAACTCCTGAAATATTTTTCGGCCTTTCAGGAACCCTGGAAGTGGTGCCATACCCCTTCAGAGAAGTGGGCGCAGGAGTAAGATGCAGGAGCTAGCCAATCAATCAATCAATCAATCAATCAATCAATCATTTTCTGTTTCTATTGTGGAGAAAGAGACTAGGCCTGTAGAGCAACATGGGAAGTGGGCTCCAGTGATTTCAGCAGTCATCTGAACCCCTGGGGCGCTCTCACTTAACTGGTCTGTACCTAGGATAGATTTGGCTTCACTGTGGCTGTTTGGGGGTTCCTTGTGAGATTATTGCACAGGAATAAAACAAGCATACTTGAATTGACTATGAGAGACATAAGTGAATCAGGGAATTTGCTTATATCTTTAGAGTGTTTGCCGTTTTCCTTGAAAGCGTTAAAGCTCTTCTAGAACGTATAGTTCTTGCTTTTCCTTCGCTTTTGACATTTGTGAAAGGATTTGAATACGTTCTAACCTGGAACATAGGCCAGTAGTTCTTATTAGTGACTGCTCCGTTTAAATCTAAGAATTTCAAGTGCCTTGATGGCTTGTTTACACAGTTAAGTTGTGCTGTAGCTCTGTCTGCTTTGAGATCTTTAGACAAACATTAAAGTCTGTGGTCGCTTTGTGCATACATCCTCCTTTGAAAGTGATAAAATGCTAGAAGCAAAAGTTCTTTCTTCCATACTGGGATTCATATCTTGAAGAGATTGTAGATCTTAAAACATGTCCCCTTGTAGCAAGTAGATGAGAAGACGATGCAATATATTACTTTGCATCAAAGATTCTTTCAGCACCTAAATTAATTATTCAAATATGCCTTGTTTCTGTTGTTGGTTTTCCAAGATTAAAGACAAGTTTTAATATGATTTGAAAGTTCATGCTAGGACAACGGGTATAGAAATATATTTACACATAAGATTAGTATAGACTTGTGCACACTAAACAGATATATAGGCAATAAGCAAGTATTTTTTGTGGGACTCAACACTCATAAAACAAAAATCCTTAGATTTTCTGACGTTAATTTGTGATATATGACTTTTTAAGGGGTAAATATTCTGACCAGTTATAGTTGAATTTTAAAAAATATCAAGGAAAGCTATTTGTTTCCTCATTCCTTAGATTTTAATTTTGTCCCTTCTTCATGAAGCACAGGATGTTGTATATGCCCCCCCCCAATTCCGTGGTAGGTGAAATTGAGCCGTTACGACCCAAGGTCAGCCAGTGAGCTAAGTAAGAACGTTTGAAGTGTGGTCTCTCTTTCCAGTCTAATGCTTTATCCAGTGTACCATACTGCTTCAGCATACCACTCTGATAGCAAGTATGAGATTAGATAGTTGATTAATTTCCTGAACAGGATAAAGCCTTTTAATACAGAAAATGCTAGATCAGGGGTTTGAAGCAAGCCTTTTGAAGTTGATGGGCAGTAGATTCATGACAAAGGAAATACTACTTTACTCAATGAATGATTGAAGTGTGGAATTTACAGCCTGTAGTGCTGGATACAGGCATAGATGGCTTAAAGGTGGATTAGACAGATTCATGGAGGATCAGTGGGGACTCCCCAAGATGATGAAAGGGAACCTCCACATTCAGAGGCAATAAACCTCTGAATACCAGTGCCAGCAGATGGCAGAATCAGAGGAAGACAGCAGTGTTGTTGTTGGGTCTCCAGAAGAACTGCTTAGCCACAGCATGAAACAGAATACTGGGCTAGGTGGACAACTGGTCTTATCCAGGAGGGCTCTAATGTGTTCCCCAATTACTTACTATATTCTTTTCATGTGGAAATATTCTATACTACAAACAATACTTTTAGCTTAAATGTTATAGGTACCACCTCATTTGCTTTCCTATTCCAGAAGATTGATTCAGTGGGTAGCCAAGTTGGTTTGAAGCAGCAGAACAAAGTTTGAGTCCAGTAGCACATTTAAGACCAACAGCATTTTATTCAAGGTATTCATACGCGTGCACACTTTCTTAGTTACAATGAAATGGGAATTATCAGACCAAACACATAGCTTGTGCTGTCCTACCCGGCCACACCTAGACAAGAGTCTGAGTTTTATTACCTTCAGCCAAGGCCAAATCGAGTTCCGTAAGCTAAATCCCAGTCCAGTCTGAGTCTTAGTACCAACCGCGCAAGTCTGGATCTGAAGGGTGAGCCGAAGAGATAGTCGTAATGCAAGCTGGGTACAGGCACCGAAAGAGCTGAGTCCAAAGTCAAGTCTGAGTATCAGAGCCAAAGTCCAGAAGCTGAAACTGAAGAGCAAACCAGCAGAGCTTTGCTGAAGAGAGGGGCAGACAGGAACCAGAGTTCAGGGAGATGGGTAGGCTCAATGCTCAGGTTGCATCCACAAGGAAATGTGGTTTCTGCCTTGCTTAAGTGTAACCTTCCTTAACTAGATGAATGCACCTGGAGCTTCAGGCATCTTCTGTTGAAGTGCCCTCATCTGGTGGTGCTCTGAGAAATCTATTCATTGGAGCACCAAAAGCACTCTGAGGAGCTGTCGGAGCTTGAGCAGTCTAGGGCAAAGCCAACGGAAAGAGCAAAGTGTCAGCCTGGCTGGGCCCTGGTTGTTCCTTTTTGTCAGGGCTCAGATCTTGCTGATTCTGCTCCTGATACTCACCGCGCAGCCCTCCCCCCTCCACCTCATGCTCTTGGAGGCAGTGGCAGTGGCTGTCACGGGAACCCAAGGTATGGGTGCATGCTCTGACAGCAGTGGCTGCATGGGAACCAGAGGCAGGGGCATGATAGGTAGAGAATGGGCAGTAAATTAGCATGCAGCATAATGAAGATGTTTAACAGATCTTGGCTGGGCCTGGCAGATGATGATACAACTCACCTGAGCTATTTGCTAGTGCATAGCTTTTGCAGCTTTGCTAGCCTTTTCTCAGATAGGGATTACCAGGAAGAGGGTAGGAGGGAAAACTGAGATCCAGTGTGGCATAGTAGTTAGACTGCTTTTTTCAACATTTTGACTGTGGAGGTGTGGCTGAAAGGCTTTGAAGTACCAGGAAATGATGTCAGCTGGCCATGCCTCCCTGCCACATCCATGGAACTTAGCTTGGCCAGCAAAGGTATAAATGCCCAAGGCCCCTCCCCTTCCAACCAACTCCAGGCCCATCATTGGCCACTTTGGGAGGAGGCAGGTCAGCCTGCCCAAATAAGGGTAGAATTTTTTTTTAATTAAGAAACCTTTTTCTTTCCTCTTCACTTGGAGCAGGACCAGAGTTGGAGGGCTCTCCCCAGCCACTATTTTGAAACCTCCCATGCCGCTGTACCATTTAAGGGCCTTTGTGGTACTGTAGTGTCCCATGGTACCATCTTTGGGAAACCTGAGTTAGATTGTCAGACTAGGATCTTGTAGAAAGGCTCAAATCCCCATTCCATGAAAACTTGGTGGGTGGCTGTAGGCTACTAGTTAGTCTTTCTCCCTCTGAGGGGGCAAGGATATCCTCTGGGTGATTTCTATTGTTCTTTCAGGAAAGCAGGACTTAATCAAATTCTTCTTCCTGTTTGTGCTCGTAGGAGTCCGCAAAGCTCAGTTCGTTTCCTGCTTCAGCACAGGGAGACAGCTAGTTAGGCAAATCATCAAGTAAAATATAAATAGAGCTGATGGCTGCAGGGTAAAAAAAGGTTGGTTTCTGAGTGGATAGGACAGTAGGAAGCAGGGAAACGAGAGAAGATATGGGGACTGGCAAGAAAAGAGGAAAAAGGGGTATTGGGGGAATGAAATGACCCCCTACAATTACTTACATATTTCCCTCCTGATGCCCATCAACCAAATCCTTAATGTGCGTGCAGGGAAAATCTAGGGTCTGGAATTTTAACTTAAGGTGAGCTGAATAGAACAACTCTCCTTCACTTGCGGTTAGAAGAAAATAGAAATGTGGGGAAGGTACTGAATAATGTCGTAGATCAGGTGTAGTCAACCTGTGGTCCTCCAGATGCCAATGGACTACAATTCCCATGAGACCCTGCAAGCATTTGCTGGCAGGGGCTCATGGGAATTGTAGTCCATTAGCATCTGGAGGACCACAGGTTGACTACCTGTCGTAGATGATCCCAGTTCCTGTTGAATGCTTCCTAAAATGTGTAGATCATCTCCTGTTTTTGGGTCCCTGCTAAGAATCAGAAACGCTAGAGGGCGTCACCCCAAGGGTCAAACATGACCCAGTGCTTGCACAGGGGATACCTTTACCCTTACCTAAGAATCACTGATTCATAACAGTATTAATTGCCTTTTATTTTTTCTCTAATCAATATTTCAGTTTAACTGCTTTGGCTGTTGAAGCAGTTATAGAGACATTTACGTTCACACAGTACATAAAATTTACACAGTACATAACATTATGAAGGCATATGTTTTGAAAGCTTGTTTACTTTTCAGAGTAAATACCAGTTGCCCTCCTAAGGTCAAATTCTCCATGGCATTCTTCCATCAAGTGTGAGATGGTGTTCCTCTCCCACAGCATGTGCTTTTGTTTAAAAAAATCATATATAGCGTATTGGTAATGAAGATTTCCTGTTTGGGAGGATGATAATAAAAAAACATGTTTTTTTTTTTAAAGAAAATGGAAGACAAGTTAATGTTGTAAAATATTTTTATAAATCAGTATGCCATGCATATTTAGTCCATTCCCTTCTGTTATTTCCCTTAGATTATTTTGTTAATCTGGTTCTGGTTGGAAAGATACGGAGAAGGCTGTGGTGAAGTGGCAGAAGTAGGTTTAGTGCCCATTAAGTTTTGCTTTAATGAACATGAACAGTTACAGAACAACTTATCATTTACTATTCATGGAACATTAGTGTTAGAAATGTACAAAAAGGCAACTTTTCCACTTTTCTTCCCAAACAACATTCATATTTATTCCTACGATACGATGACTGTGTGAGGTTTTAGACTGCGAGTGTACATATGGCCCAAGATAGCCCCGCAGGCTTCTATAGCAGATTTGAGGTTTGAACTTGAGTCTCCAAGATCCTTCTCCAATGCTCTAGTGACTACACCACAAGAGGCCAGACATTACAAATGTTTAGAAAAAAGTTAAACTTTAAACAGATTTTATATGAAAAGAGTACTTATTTTGATTGTTCCCCAGTTAAGCTAACCCTGACCTGGAATATATGCTAGGCCGGCTCAGGAAACCAAGCAGGGTCAGCCCTGGCAAATATTTGGATGAGAGACCTCCAGGGAATACCCGGATTCTGACGTAGAGGCAGGGAATGGCAAACCACTACTGAATGTATCTTGCCTTGAAAGCCCTATGGGGTTGCCATTTGGCAGCTGTGACTCAATAGTCTCACTTGTCACCATGAAGAGTCCCATTTTACAGGCCATGCAGTACTTTGACAACTCGTCAGAACCTGGATCTCAGCTGGCAACTCATTCCCTCAGGTTGGAGCCAAGGCCAAAAAGGCCCTGGCTCTCGTTGAGACCAGATGAATGTCTTTGGGGCCAGGGATAAACAACAAATTGATTTTGGCAGAGCACAGTACTCTCTGGGGAACATATTGGAAGAGAGGTGGTTGCTCAGATACACAGGACCCAGATCTCATAGGACGTTAAAGGTCAACACCAAACCTTGAACCAGATCTGGAACTCCACTGGTAACCAGTGCAACTGTTGGATGGCAGGTCAGATATGGTCTCTCTGTGAGGACTCATGCAGCTGCATTCACCAGCTGTAATCTGTAGATCAAGTTCAAGGGGTAGCCGTGTGTAGAGCAAGTTACAGTAATCCTATCTGGAGGTAACCATTCCATGGATCACTGTGGCTAGGTCTCTTGGAGCAAGATAGGGTGCTACTAACCTCACCTGGCACAGATGGTAAATTTGTGACCTGTGCCTCCATTGATAAGGAGATGTCAGAGGTTATCCCCAAGCTCTTGATGGTTCAGGAAGCTGTGAATTGCACCCCATCAAAGTTGGAGAGACATACTTCCTCTTCTGGTCTCCTCTTCCTCGTCCACAGGGCCTCTGTCTTTGAGGGGCTGAGTTTCAGGTAGCAAGGGAAAGTTGCAAGCCCAGCACAGGCAGCACGTGTACAGAGAGCATAGAATCAGTGCATGCATAGAGTGCCCAAAGAAGGTGCTCCTATCCTCTATTGTTTTGAATGGAGGAAAAAAAAGAAAGCGTTTAAGGAAAGGCACTTGAGTTTTTCTGTCCATTAGTACATTGCACTGGTACTGCTTGGCACTCTTTATGGCTAAGCAAGAGGTTTCCTGGTCTTGGAAACCCCTGTTTTGGATTTGTTGAACTGGCACTGCCATAGTTGCACCAGTTATGCTAAGTGCTATGTATATGCACTGTTTCTGCTGGGCACTTGGTACATGTATTGCCAAAGCTAGGCTTGCAACCTCCCTTCCTTTCCTGGAGTTATTGGGCTGACATTGCCACAGCGGCACTGGTTCTCCTGGGCTCTCCATATATGCACTGACTGCTAGGCTTGCAGATCATCCGTGCACACATACCCCAACTTGGATTTGATCTGCTGGGTATCCAATAATTCACTGGTTCTGTTGGGAAGTTAATGCATGCACTCCCTGTGCTAGGCTTGCCACCCCACCCCCCAGCACAGCCATGGTGGCACTGGTTCAGCAAAAATGCTTCCCCACCTTCAGTTTCTGCTGCAGTAACTTTCTGGTTTGATGCCAATCCCTGCTTCTTTACTTTCCCCCCCTCAATTGGAAATAGTGGTGGATGGATAGTGGTGGATTGGGGAGCCATAGAATTGGATGCCCTGGTCCAATCTTTTCGAAACTTGAGGAATCTTTTGAATAGAGCCACTAGAAACTACACTGAGAATTTGGTGCCTCTTCCTTTAAAAACAGCCCCCACAGGGATTCAGATTCCCCTTTATAGCCAATGAGGATCATTGACTATAATGGTCCCCATAGGTTATAATGGAGCTGAAGGTATTTAAAGGTGCCATGGTCCTTCCGTTTGTGAAGCTGCAGCTTCACCCTGAATAACATTTAAAGGGAGTGTACTGTCTTTAAAAGCTGTTTAACTTCAGCTATCCTGTTTCCCCAGAGAATCCTGATTTTGGGGGGGGAGGATTGCCAGTGATTGATCGCTGAAAATATATTCTCCTTTGTTTCCAGCTGAAAGAATAGGCCAAAAATACCAATAAGGTGTTTTTTGTCTGTTTTTTTCCACTCGGTCAAATGTGCACCCATGGGTAGAAGCATTTAAAGTTTTACAGAAGCAGAGTTGGCACGGATTACCATTTATTTTTGTCACTTGTTTGTTTGCATTTAATTTTTAATCTTGTGCAAATCTGATGTTAGCCTCTATCTGTAAGTAGTGTGCCTGAATTTCCTTTGTCACAGAGCAACACTGCCAAGGGAGGAGACACTTTCTGTGCATTTGAATTACTAATGCACCAAGGGCATAAAACTGAAGGAGTGCAAGCTGGCCCCGTTGCCATGGTGGTGGTGCAGGGGGAAGGCTTTTTCTTTTCTCCTGGCTATTTTGTGGCACGTGTGTGTTTTTAATACTGCAGTTCTTGGTTGTGATTGGTTGGTATCCCATCCACCCCAACCCCCATTTTGACACCGGAACAGCAGAAGGTCAAGAATCCGGCTGTTAAAGGAAACTGTTTTGTTCTGTGGGACTGCATTAAGATTAATGAAGCTTAAAGTAACCAGGATAATGTTTCTGAGGTTGTTAAATGCACGCAAGCAGTTCAGTAGAGGAATCTCTTCTGGATTTTTGAAGCATGATAGTCCATTGTTTAATATATAGCACACCAAGACACCTGATGCCGGAATCTATTAAAATCCAATACTTCTATAGCAGTGAAGTAAAACAGTAACCTAAATAAACTTGGAATTGTGTCATAAAATGTTTGAAAACCATATGTGGGTTTAATATCTACTCTCATGATGAAGGCAACATTTCCCCTGTTGCCTGGAGTATTTATTAGGGCTTTTAGAGCTCAATTGAAATCATTGGAATCTAGTGCAGTATAATGGAAAGCATCAAGAATTTATTGAAAAGAACATATCCAGCTCAGAGGTACATGGTGCTGCTGTTTGAGTAAAACCCCCCAAGCATTTTCTGATTATTCAGTTTTCCAGCCCTTCCGTGCTTGCATTTTTCTCAATACAATGTAAGTTATGCATGTTACGCTTTCTGCATAGCTACTTGGTGCGAGTAGATTGTTCCATGCATAGAGGTGAATGGTATATGTTTTGCAAGTGGGAATAGTTATACAGGACCATGGAATCTTTTGTTGCATGAAATTTGCCTACAGTTCAGTGTGGCACAGTGTTCTAACAGTAGTAGGAATAAAACAAAAATTGAGCCCAGTGGCATCCTTAAGACAAAGCTTTATTCAAGGTATAAGTTTTAGTGTTCATTCACACTTTTTCAGATATTGTGCTTCAGATAGTACAGTGAAGTAGGATTGACTGTCTAGTTGTCTCCTCAGTTAGTTTTCCTAATTCTCTGCTCTATTTTTTTCATTTATTTCATTCATTTTATACTATTCCTTTCTCCCAATGGGATCCCAAAGTTACTTATGTCATTTTATTCTCACAACAACCCTATGAAGTAAGCTAGACTGAGAGAATGGTTTGAGTCCAGTGGCCAACAAAATTTTATTCAAAGTATAAACTTCTGTGTGCATGCACAGTTGCCCAAGGTCTCCCAGCAAGCTTCTGTGGCACAAGTGAGAATTCAAGCCAGGGTCTCCCAGATACTAAATCTGACACTTCTCTACTACATCACACTGGCTTATGTCACTCAATTGAGAGTGCAGGTAGGGACTAAATATTTTGAGATGTGTTTATTCTTCCTTGAAATGTCTCACCTCACCTACTATTCTGGCTATATCTTCCTGACAATTCTGTGGCTGGGTCACAACTTGTATGTTTCAGGTCACTTTAATTATGAGTATAGATCGGAATGCATCTTTTAAGGATGGTCAAAGTGAGGGACATATGTCAAACTTGTTTTGATATACTGTTTGTATTTTCTACTCCTATCTGCCATTTTGAATTTCTTTCAGAAATTCTGATAACAGAAATGCTGACATTTTAGTAGCCTCAGTGACCTATGACAATGCTTACTGAATTCTCGGACCTGTGGGAGTCACCCTTCCCCGTTTGATTCCTGCCTCAGAAGGGAGTGAAGCACCCCTTGTCCTCATCTTTATTTCAACTACTTCCACCTTGAGCTACCCTTTATATTTCATTGACTTCACTTTCAATTCCTTTCCTGCCTTTAAAGAGCCTTCTTCTCCTGTACTGTCTTTGGAGGAGACAGCAGGGAGCCATAGATTTGTGGGACTGTGATTTCTCAAGTGGTGAAGGGCACAGGGGAGCTGCATTTTTTCATAAATGGCTCAACATAGGAAAGACAATAGCTTCTTCTCAGTCAGAGAGGACCAATGTTCACCTCATTCAGCAAAGGAGATTGCTGAGGACAGCTTGGTCCTAAAGTGACCTGCTTTGGTAGCCATGGTAATATTCTTCAAAATTCTTCAGACAGCCTGGCCCTAGATCAGACAGATCTGACAGGGCAGGGAAGCAATCCAAAGCATGACTCCTTTGACATTCTGCATGGGTGGAAGGCTAATTCACTTCAAAGAAAAATGGATTCAGTTCCAAGTGGATGCTTGGACCTTCAATGTACATACAGTTGAATTCTCCTATGTCTCAAGCTTTCATCATTCTCCAAAAGACCAGAGAAATGTCAAAGAACTTACCATACTGTTCAGCACCACCTCTCCATAAAGCTGGTGACATCCTGAGCCAAGGAGTTTGGGTTATTATCTAGTCTTTACAGTTCCAAATAGAAACAGATTGGAGAGCCATTCTGGGCTTGAAGTTCCTGAACATGCTTGTCAAGTCAGGGTGTTTCATGGTGGAAATCCTTCTATCCATCATTGAATCACTTAAGGCCAGGGGAAATCGTAACTTCTGTTGACATGACAGAAACTTATCTTCATGTTCCATTTTTTTCCCAGAACACAAAATATCTCCAGTTTTGTCTTGGGAAGACCAATTTCAATTTGGAGTGTTTCCCTTCAGATTTGCTATGGCTATGCAAGTCTTTACCAAGATGCTGATAACTCCCGTTGTTCACCTGATACAAAAATTGATCCATATACATTCTTAGCTAGATGACTTAGTGATCTAACATCAGAAGCAAGGTACAACTTGACACACGGATCACTATTCAGTTCATGGGTTCCTTGTCAGCCTTCAAAAGAACTTCTTCTCTCCCACTCAGCACTTACAACATCTGGCAGTCATTATCAACATCCAACCATCTATTCTCGTCCCAGATCAAAGCTAATAAAAGAAGGGACTTAGGAAATCAATTGTAATCAATCCACACTACTCATGATCTTGACAAAGCTACTAGAACTGATTATTTCCTTTATGGATGTAGTGCAATAGGCACATTTTATTTTTAAATTTATAGACTGCCACTTTTGGCCTGGTCAGCTTTGGTGGTTTACATTAAAAATATAAAAAAACATTAACACCCAATACAATCAAGACAGTATGGTAGCGGCAACAGTCAGTACCCAACTCTCCCCTGCGGGGCTTCTACTCTTCTGCTCACAGTTATAGTGTCAGAATAGATGACCCCAGGCGATATTGGCCTAGGGGGGTGCAGATTACGAAAGGAAGGGAGTCCCCGAAACAATGCAGCTGCAGCAACTCCTTTGGACCTGTGAACTTCAGTTAATAAAAAGACAATCTACCATATGGATGTCACCCCAGGTAAAAACCAGTCTCCTGTTAATTAAGGACAAACTGGTGATCCACAGGGCTTGAAGAATCTGTGCATTCTGAGGAGGCAAAAGATCTGAAGAGGGTGAGGCCTTCCTTTCCATCAAGAATGGAAAAAGCAATCTAGTTCCTGCTTCCTAGGATGATGGGAAGAAGATTTACCCAAAACATGCCGGGATATACTCCTCGTCTCTGATGAAAGCCACTAAGAGACCAATTCAAACACAACATCATGGCCATGCAAAATTAAGATCTGTCAGCATCTGAACAACCAATTTGGCAAGAATCTAAAATGAAAGCTGTAATGTTCAGTCTCTAGATGCTGGTGTTCTCACTTGCTAGCAAATGCATTCCAGATATCTTATGAAGTGAATACAGCATAAAGACAGAGGATAGTAAGAATAAGTACTGAAGTTACAGTATTTTCCTTTATAATTGTTTTTTGTGTTGATTGTCTCTTCAAAAGAACAAGAGGCAGGATATAAGTTCATGACATGTAAACCCAAATGCTTGCCTGTGCTATGAAGTGAGAAGGTTATAGCTAAGTGTGATAGCTAAGTGGTTATCACACAACCAGATGACTTTATCAAATTCTTTATTAAATTCTTACTACTTTATTAAATTGTTAAAATATGTTTTTATTTGATAAATATGCACTGTGCAAACTGGTCCAGGTCAAATTTGTGACCACAGCCTGAATTGTCACATTTAATATACTACAGGCCTTGCACAATAAAATATTTAATGTGGAAAAAATAAAGAAAGCTATTTAAGGCTCTGCTTACAAAAAAGGTATTTCACAGACACCCTATATGTGGCAAAAATGACAAACTTATATTAGACAGATTGCAAGAAATTTAAACTTGCTTTTATATCCTTGACAGGTTCTGCAGATATTCATGGCCAATGCTATGACCTAATGAAATTGCCTGGAATTTATCTAGAAAAATCACCTTAACTTCAAGGTCATTGTTCACTAATGGACACATACAAAGTTACTTGAAAACATTCCAAGCCTATGAAATAGGTTACTGAATTTGTGCTCTATGAGTGGTTAGTTTTTTTTTTTTTGCAACTCATGGCGTTCGTTTCAGATCAAAAGCACTAGTAAAGATGGAGAGAATCCAGTTACAATTTTTACACACTGATTAAAGCCAGTTGCTTCAACTTCAGTGGATTTCACCCCATAATACAGAAAAAGTAGTTGAAGACATCCATCCATGTTCCCTTGATCCTAGGGTTTCTCAGCTTATTTCTTGATGAGCAAGACTGGCTAGCAGAGTTAAATACTTACAGAGCCATCCCAAGAAAGTCTGCTTAGAAATCTGCTCAAGTATTTTAATGTGACCTAAGCCCAGAAATGTGTTCTTAGGTTTGTACTGTTAATGTATATTTTCAGATAGTCATTTACCACCTGCTCTTAAGAAGACAACAGTTTATACAATCTGGCTTTTTTTTTGGGGGGGGGGAGGGTTGGAGTTATACTATTTCATTGTGTAATGACATATGTAAATAGCATTGTACAGACAGATAGGTGACCCCACAGAACCACCAGAAGGGCAAACCATTCGGCAGCTTTCCTTTCCAAAAAATGAAATGCTCAGAGGGTAAAATGTAGCAGGTTAGTTTCTTTTTTCCCCTTTAACTATCACTCAGGTCAACTGCTTACTGCATTCCATAAAAATAGATTCAGGTGGGCAGCTGTCTTGGTCTGAAGCAGCAGAACAAAGTCTCAGCCCAGTTGCACATTTAACAACAAAGTTTTATTCAAGGTATAAGCTTGCCCATGAAAGCTTATACCTTGACTCAAACGTTATTGGTCTTAAAGATAACGCTGGACTCAAACTTTGTTTTTCAGCATTCTGTATGCTATCCTTATCAAGCAGGTTTCTAAATTGTTGCTTTTCTTTATATTGATTTACGAAGTCGCATCTTTCTGAGAGTCCCTTAAGTAGATTTCTACTTAGTGGTTTATTTATGCAGCACACAAGAGTCAGCTGTTTACTATCAGGGAGCACGCTGGGGCTCCACATGCTATAGCAGGATGCCTGTCTTGGTATCCACCCAGCCAGGACACGGTTAGGTTGACTTAGTCCCCCAAGGCATTTTGAAAGAAGACCCAGTGGTGTAGACAGAGATGCTGTCACATTGAGTTCAGCTTTAGCACTCTTCAGACAATTTCTATGCTGCTCCTTCAGAGTTCTGCTATAGCCAGTTTACAATTTAAAAATACAGTGTAAAAAAACTAAACCCTCAGATATAAGGAGCATGAAACCTATTCATAAAACCAAAGCAGACCATTGAAAAGTTGTTAAGACCCCAAATTAAAAGCCTTGATAAAGAGATGTTTATCAGAAACATACATCCACTAGATTGCTAGGACAGCTGCAGTGGTTGAGTGCACAGTTCCTGGAAAACTTGTGTTTTTTATATGTAACATTTAAAACTGCCCAGGAGCGCTAGAAAACTTATTTGTGGAGTGTTCTACAGCCTTTTTAAAGTTCACATTGCCTGCAGACCTGCAAGTAGTGACTGGATACTATTTTCAGTGTGGAGTAATGGCTAATAGTGGCAGCTTCTAATCTAATGAGCGGAGTTTGATTCCCCACTCCTCCACATGTAGACAGCTGGGTGACCTTGGGCCAGTTATAGCTCTGATAGTGTTGTTTTGACTGAGCAGTAATATCGGGGCTCTCTTAGCCTCACCTTCCTCACAGGGTGTATGTTGTGGGGGAGAGCAAGGAAAGATGATTGTAAGCCATTTTGAGACCTCTTTGGGCAGTGATAAGTGGGGTATAAAAACCAAGTCCTCCTAATAAGCTTCCAACCTTTTGGGATATATACTGCCATAATTCAGCATCATGATACAGTTTTTTAACTATATCATGCATATGTGAGAGTATATTGTTAGAAAGGGAATCAGGAGGAAAGGTAGTTCGGCAGAATCCATATACAGAATGATGGATGATTTCCATGTGAACTTGAAGCTGGCCTGTCAAAACAGTGGTTATCTATGCTGACTGTCAACTCTGATTGACAGTGCCTCATCAAGGTCTCAGGCAGAAATCGTCCAAATGTCTTAAATGACAGTGCTTATAATTGCAGGGGAGCTTCAGTGTGCAAAGCATGTGTTCTGCTACTGACAAATCTCCTGCCTCGTATTTAAAAATATTTCAAAATAAACTTCTTTAAAAGGAGGTGAAGCATTTATAACAGGCCTTGTTATCAGGCAACACAACAGAAGTGGTAAGGGTGAGGTAAGAGGGAGGCATTCCCACTAAATCAGATTATATTTAAGCTCTTTTTACCCTCATCCATTGATGCATGCCTTCCACGCAGTGGTGTAAGACAGCAAATGTACTACAAGGCATTAACAAATCATTCTCAAATTCTACTTTTTGCACAAGAGTAAGACAACTGGAGGGTGTGGAGGTGGGGATGGGGTTGGGGGTGGGAATTAGATGTTTTTTGTTAAGTCAAAAGTGAAGCCATATGGGACAGGCTGCTTGCCCAGTAGACTGAATGCTTTCACAAGATACTGAGCTTCAAAAACATTCTATAATTCCTGGCACTGCTGTTTATAAAACCCCAGAATTAAACCCCCTCAATCTACCACCTATACATTTATGAAGTCAAAAGGAAAACATTCCTGGGTGATAAGGATGGCTGTTCATGCGGAATGCAGGCGGAACATTCCTGTATAAACTCAGAAATTTGATTTACTTTGGGGTAGTAGCCTGAAGCTTCAGGATAAGGGTGGGAGATCGAGTAATGTCTTTGAAAACTGGTCTTTTCTTCAGATCCCATCCTTGCCCCCCTTTCCTCTTCTGTCATTAACTTCAGTAGAAGAAAAAATAACAGTTTCTTTATGACCTGGTACAAAGACAGAATTCATTAAAGTTCTATGAAGATAACTGAATGCTGGATGAAATTTTATACATGTATATACACATTGTCCAGTAGCCTTGTTTGTTAAAGGAAAATTTATTCACCATTCTGGAAGTAGATGCTGAATGTTGCAACCAAGCAGAACAATTTATCTACCATTTCATTTATAATCTCAGTAATAGAATCAGAGTCAGAGTACCTTTATTGGCATAAGAGAGGGTACCGTGCAACAATTTAAAAGTCTAAAGCTGTAAATCCAGAGAAGATGAAATTTTTAAGATTTTAAAAAGAAAAAAATCATTCAGACATAATGGAACATTGGATACCTACCATTAAGGATCCTTCTCCTCTGAGGAAAGAACAACATTTTGGGTGATTCCCACCATCCATCTATGGGTGGCAAAACTAATTTTTATCTTCCTATCTCTGACCTTGTGGGAGTCACCCTTCCCAGTTTGGTGACTCCATCAGCAATTTATCATGATGTATCAATTCTCTAGACAAAGAGAAAAAAGGGAAAGGAAGACTGTCAAGCCTTGCATGACATCTTACTAGCAGTGACTCTAGGAGAAACAAGATGTCCTCCTTACCTCAGAAGGAATCTTCACAGTGAGTATTCAGTACCCTGATCTCCCTCTGAGGCAGAAGACATCTTGGTTGGGTCTTCCCAGAGCATGCCTTCAGTTGGACAGAATGGAGTCATTGTCACTCGAGTTGTTTTGCAGCACCTTTCTACCAAAGCCTGAACTATGAGAATTAGTCTTGTAGTGTTCAACAAAGGTGGATAAGAGAGGACTATGTTGCTGCTTTGCAGATCTCTTGAACAGTTACCTGTTTCACTAGGGCTGCATTGGTAGCAGTGCTCCAGACAGAGCTGATAATAATGCTCAGAGGAGCAGGAATTCTGTGTGCTTTATAGGCTCCAACTATGCATGCTGTAATGGTAGTAGTAGACATTCATTGTCCTTTGCTTGGAGGGCATATAGAGACAAATAAAATATCAGAGTTTCTAAGAAAGACATTGGTTCTCTCAAAGTAACCCTTCAGTGTCTCTCTGACATCTAAGGTATGCCAGAATCCTTTCTTATGGTGCTGTGGGTTTGGACAGAAGGTCAGAAGACGTAATTCCTGAGATTTGCAGAACGTAGAGTTAACCTTTGTAATGAATGTGGGCTTTGTCCTTATGAAAGGTTTAGCATTGTCTTCCTCACTGATAATGTGCTTAAATCTAATACCACAAAATAAAGGGTATTCAATGCATAGCCACTTCAGTGAAATTTCTCTAAGCAGCTTGAATGTGGGCGTAGTAGGAACAGAGAACACCGTTTGGAGCTTCCAAACCCAAAGGACCCTGAAGGAGATTTCTTAATGCTATGCCTTGGGGGTAAATGAATGACATGAGTGTGTTAAGCGATATTAATTCCATTTAACTGTGGAAAAAATATAGCCAAGGCTGCCACTGCCACATATTGCTATAACATCAACACCTTGAGTTTTCTCTTGACATCATCATTCAGAAAGGTTAAGAATGAAGAAAGCAAAGGGTTCTTCCTTCTACACCAACAGAGAAAATCTTCCAAGAGGCATTATAGATCCTGTCAGCAGAATTTCTTTGAGAGGTCAATAAGGTCTCTGTCATTTCCAGGTCATATCTGAGTCATAGGAAGCATCTCCTCCCAACCTCCAAGTCATCAAGTGAAGCCAGCCTGGATCCAGGAGCTGATAATAGATCTATGCCTCCCCCGGGGACTCGGGTTCTGGACCCGAAGCAAAACATCATCAGGACCTCCTCTCCACCCGCTAGTAGTGGGGGGGGGGGGAAGTTGAGCTGCCGTTCTTGCCATGCCGGCAATATTGGCAATGTTATTATTGTTTTTATGGGGTTTTAATGGGGATTTGTGATATTGTTACCTGCCACGAGCCGCAAGGGAGTGGTGGGCTATAAATCTAATAATAATAACAATAACAATAATAATAATAATAATCTACATGTTAGATGGGACCATCTTGCTGCACATTTAGGGACATCCATTTCTTGGAGTGTTGAAAACCAGGGCCTACATGGCCAATGAGGTACTACCACGAGGATATCTGTCTGCTGATCCTTGAAATTTCCCAAGTACTCTTGGAAGAACTGGGAAAAGTAAAGAGCAGTTCTTTGGGTTACAGATGAATTAATGTGTCCATCATTTCTGCCTGCAGGTATTTTTCTCAGCCCAGGATAAGATTTTTTAATGCTTCTGTGTATAGAATGGTTGATTTTGACCCTCCTTTGTTGAAAAAGGTTTTGGCACATTCCTGTGAAGAATGACTGGGTGAAAAAACTTCTGAGTAAGCCATAGGGCTCTCAGTTCCAGGTAGTTAATGTTCATCTTTGATTCTGAGCTGGTCCAGGTGTGCTCAACCAGTCTGTTGTCCAGTGTTTCTCCCCATACTGAATGGCTGGTATAAGAAAATATCTGTAGAGCATCTTGTTTCCTGTATGTCTTGCCTTATTTATGATTTGTTGGTTTGTTTATTTCTTTTGTTTATTGCCACTCCTGGCCAGTCAACTTGAGGTGGTTTACATCAGCTGGATAGAATACAATTAAAATCCCACAAGTTCTACACACTCCACCTCTCTCTCCTCCTGGCACTTGATGGACTGCACATGTCTCCCATGTTCCAATGCAGGGGGAATCAGAGGAGAGACCTGATTGATGTTTCACTACCCAGCCTCAAAGCTCCAACAGGGCCCCCAACTTTTCCAGGTGTTCATTCCACAAGGTTGGGGCCAGGACTAAGAAGACCCTGTCCCTGGTTGAGGCCAGGCTTACTTCATGTGGGCCAGGGACCACCAGTCTGTTCAGATTCACAGAGCGTAATGCTCTGCATGGGGCATAGGGTGACAGATGGTCCCTCAGATAAGCTGGACTCTGACCATGGATGGCCTTAAAGGTTAACTTGAAAACCTTAATCTTGATCCAGAACACAACTAGCAACCAATGCAGCTGCTGCAGCACTACCTTGTAACAGGTTGGAGAGTTCTCACAGAGCAGCAAGACTGCAAGATTTTTCCTTTTCATGTGCCTGACCTTCCTTGTCAAAATTATTTGTTACCCATTTGTCTTCCCCACTGTCCAGACTTTGTAGTACCCCACTGTCCTTTCCTCTCTCCACCCCTTCTTAGCAGTTTGTTTTGTCTTCAGTTGATTCAGCCATTGAAGTTTCCGATATAGTGATATCTTTGGAAGGAGAGCAGGGGATGATTCTGCCTGGCTAACCTAGCAAGAAGGCCATGGATAAGCACTTGCCGTAATCTCACACCATTGTTTAGCTCCAGGGCGAAGCTGTAATCCATGAAACGCTGCAAACTCATAAGGTAGATGAAGTGGAAATTGGCATGAAAATGCCAGCTCCATGTAGAGTGTCTTGGGGAAGACCTAACTCCTTAGAGTAGACCTCGGTTTCCAGAAAAGTGTCTGGAGAGGGGGGGGGGGGTGAGTGGCAAGTTTTGACCCTGACTCCTGTAGGGGGCATCAAGCAGAGAACGAACCAGAGATTATTAATGTTCCCTCTTTCCTTCCAGTCTTGGTTGAAGGAATTTAACACACAAATGGAGAAAAACAAAACAACATACCAACCCTGCAAAAAGCCCAAGCAGACCCTTCAGATAGAGGCATCATGAAGATAGTAAGGAAGTTCCTCTGGCCATCCCCTCAATGCTAGTCTAAAAGGCTGCAGAAATACTGAACATCAACAAAGCCCCTGCCTGGCCTACAAACACAGCACAGATGTTCAAGCAGATGTTCCATCTCTAATTCCTGCGGATCACAGGAAATATTCATTCACAGACTCTGAGCTAATCATGAATCTGGTAGAGAGGAAGTGGAAATATCAGAGGAGGACTCCCCTCCACAAAGATGTGGTACAGTTGTTGGTTTTAGATAGGGTTGGAGAAATTCTGACCAAACTCCCAGAATTCTGCAGGGCCTGCAAAAGGCAGCTCCTCCACCAGGCATTCGACTGAGGTTAATCCAACCTATAAACATCCGGCGGTCCCCCTCAAGTCATACCCTCCGTAATCTGAATGTTTCTGACCTCCCTAGGGGTTCTGTTAAAGTTGTTCTATTGAAATTGTTCAACAAGTTAATTATGGTAACCTGTTAAACTTATATTTATTGTTAGAATTGTTACTGATATGTTGTGACCATTATTAATGTATGACGTTCTATGTATCCCACAGCATTCCTATGTAAACCACCCTGGGCCATGTGAACAGATGTGAACTTTGTAAGAAATAGTGTGGTATTGTCACAGGGCTAGTCTCAGGATCCCTCAACAGCTTTCAAAATAGTATTAAGCCAGTGGTTTTCAAATTGTGCTCCAGGCAATCCTGTGATTCCTTATGGGTTTCACCATGAGAAGATCAGTAATGCAGCTATGCTTCTCCGAAATTCACCTTATCCATCTCCATCGGTCTTCCCTCACAGCGTTCAGGGTATACTGGATATACCCTGAGTACATCTTGGTGAATGTGAGTCCTTGGAAGGTCAGTCACAACAGAAACCTAATTGGTCTGTCATTCCCCATCACAGTTTGCGAACTTTCCAATGTAATGATGTATGGTACTGACGTTTCCAATCAAGCCTCCAGCTCTTGTGAGGACATTCCTTAACCACCTTCAGCATGCTGTTATTACACATGAAAGGTCACTTCTGTCAAGTGAGCTAAGTTTACTGCAGCCGCTCCTTGATTCTGACAAGTTTGTTTTCATAAGGAGATGCCTGATGTGTAATTAACTTTCAGCTGTTTCTAATGAAAAAGAGTCTGCTCTTGTTTTTTACATTTTGTAAAAATTATTCATTTTAAAGCCAGTATGGGGAAGCAAAGAATGTTTTAGCATGTTAAACAAATGTTTTATAATAGCCGTGCCAAACCAAATATTTGTATTACATTAGCCTTCAGTATAAAATCTTCTGTAGTACTTTTGTGCTACATTGCTGGTCTTTGTTTTGTAGAAATCTGCATAGTACTATTTTTCTGCTCCAAGCCATCCTACATATTCCTGCGGTGCACATTTTTTCAACATATTTTGTGGTCTCCAGAGGAAATTGCTTCAAATGGGCATGTTTTCACTCAAAAAGCCATTGTTGATGTGTTGGCGGGTTGGGGTCTTTCTAAAGCAGTGCAAGTTGTGCTGCATTTGACTGGAAATAAATATATATATTTTTATCTATGTTATCCTGATCTGTGCACATCAGCTATTTAAAAAGGTTCTTCATATGTGGGCAGCTGTATGAATTCCAGGAACAAAAATTTTGTCACATAAGTTGCCTTTTCATTAACATGTTACTCTGAAGAAGCTTCTGGGGGGAGGAGACGAAGAAGAAGAGTTGGGTTTTATACCCCACTTTTCACTGCTCAAAGGAGTCCCAAAGTGGCTTACAATTGCCTTCCCCTCCTCTCCCCGCAACAGACAACTTGTGAAGTAGGTGAGGCTGAGAGAGTTCTAACAGGACTGTTGGATCAGAACAGCACTATCAGTGCTGTGATGAGCCTAAGGTCACCCAGCTGGCTGCATGTGGAGGAGTGAAGAATCAAACCTGGCTCGCCTGATTAGAAGCTGCCGCTCTTAACCACTACACTATACTGGCTGGCTCTCTATGTATACTTAAAAGCACTGGGAATGAGTGTAATGCTTTTGGCATATTATGGTCATTTTGCTTTCAATTGATCAATTTTTAAGGTATAACATGGGGTGGTCTGTAAGTATGTTAACAAAATATGATATAAAGCCAAGTAAACTGTGTATATACATATTTTTAAAGCATTTTGTACAGAAACCGTATCAAATCAAATAGGGCACATACACCTTGAAGATAGAAAAGAACAAGAGTCCAGTAGCAACGTGAAAACTAACAAAATCTGTGGCAATTTCCTGAAGTTTTGAAAGGAGCATAGAGGTGTTATGTAGAGGGGCTGATGAAATATCGTTAGCTTTTCATCAAATGTGGTAGCAGTTTTTGGTACTCGTTTCAAGGTAAGATGCAGAATGTTAATTGAATCAGTGGGGCTTCTGACTCAATATTGGACAAATTTGACTGCAGACTAAGTTAATGCATTCTTAACTTCATATATAATTGAAATGCTTAGTCCATGTTTCTAATCTAGCTAATTGTCCTAAAGAAGAAAATATCCAGTTTCCTGCAGGAGAAGAATAAAAGGTTCAAGTGTAACTCTATTCTAACATCAAGGATTAGAGTTACCAGTTAATAGCCCAGCAGCAGAAAGAAGGTTGTGTTCATACAGGAGGTATAACTGAAAGTCTAGATCCCGTGCTGTGTAGAACTTGACAAAAATTGGTTCCCAAATTTCAGTTTCACTTCAGTAGATGTTGAAAGCACTGTGCTGGAAAACCACATGTGCATGAGGGCTGCCAGCCCAGTGTTGGCAACCCCTGGTTGATGCGGGGGAGAGACACTCTAGATGTTCAGAGTCTCACTAATGCTCCAACATCACTTATAGTGAACAGCTAGAAGTGGTCTTCCTGCAGTGTGGTGATACTCTTGGGATTCACCCCAAACAATAGTTTTTGGAAGTGACACCACAGTGTCTGGTCGGAGCCAATTACCACCCCTGTTTTGCTCCCGCTGTTCCTCAAGTGCTAGTGTGTATAGCAGGGCTTCAGAGGTCTCTACTTGTCTCCCCTGTTACACTAGTCTGCATTGCCTAACAAGCCACTCCAAAGTAGAGCTGTCAATTCTTCACATAAATTCTGAATCAGAATGGTATCTGAAGGCAGAGCCTGATAGGTCAGGAGGCAGTTCTGTGTATCTAAGATGTTTCACTATTGCAGTACTTCTTAAATCCACTTCCACTCCCACATAGGAAACCAGGCTATTGTAAAGGACAATGTAGTTCAAGTTATGGTTGCACCACAATGGAAAAGCAGGAAATGAATTTTCTGCTGGGCATGAGGATTATCTAAGAAAGCTGCATAATACCCTTGTCACCCACATACATTTGTACAAGAAATTAAGCATGTAGAAAATACGTCAAAGATTTTATCACATACGACCGAAACCACACACACATTCTCTGTCATCACATGCAGCTTGGACAGCAAGATCTAACCCAGCCTTTGTAAATTTTATTTTCTACCTATAATAAGCAATAAGTACAAAATACAATAGAAATGGACAGACAAAAATCGAAAGCCTAGTTTTACCTTGGAACAGTTAAAACACAAATGTGAAGAGAGAATTGATTCGAAGGGCAGTCATGTAAGCTATCAGCAGTACATTGCTGCTGGAGGAACAGCATGCCATCAGAAAACAAGGTCATTTTACCAGGCAGTTATACGTTGTCTTGGAGTAGACAATACAGATATCTCTGCCAGTTCAGAAATACCTATTTAGAAGACTCAACACATTTCAGAAGAGCGATAGCTGTACATCTATGATTCCATCTAAATCTAAATAGTAGATATTTGTGCAGTTTTTATGAATCACTTTATCACATAAAAATAAATAAGGGCCTGTGAAGTTGAAGATACAGCATGTCAGAGACTAAATGCATAATATGTTGGGGTGATTTAGTCCACTATGGGCACAGCACAAAGGTGAGAGTTCTGAGCATATTGGCTGGTATGAGGCCAGTCTGGCAGAAGGAAGACGCAACTCGAGTGTTGGCTTAAAATGGCCACAGCTTTAATCAGAACAACCTCCCATGGAGGGTTGGCACTACAGAAGGTGAATGAGCCTTACCTAGGCAGTCTACCAACTGCCCCACCCACCTAAAATCTAATAAGACCATCAATGTTCCCTGCCGGGAATACGGACTTAAAATCAGATTTTCATAATCACAGGAGATAGCCCAGATAGAGGGCCAAAGGGCGCGAACCACCTTGATTACCTCCAGAGCTATCTGGTCAATTAACGAGCTACCCTTGCCCGCCCCGCTGGGAAGACTGGGCGCTCGTTACTACCACCCCTTTAAGGAGGTCCCAGTCTTCGAGGGGAGGCCGATTGCACACCAGCTCCCCAAATAGGCTCATTCTCCTGTGTTCCATACGCTGTGACAAGAACATTACAAACAAACCCAAACAATTAGAAAAAGAGGGTGGGAGGGTGGGATCGCTCACCCAAGCTCCGGCAAAGAGGTGGGAAAGAAATGGCCCAGCATCCCTTCAGGACGCTGTAGCCCCGCCCACCCGTCACCCACACGCTACAGCCGCAGCGTGCGCTCCCAGCCGGAGCAAGGGTGCTGAGCCGCCGCTTCCTCTGCCCGCCCTCCCCCAGCCCACAAGCGGCATGGGTAAGTCCGCGCCGCTCCATTTTGATATGAACATATGAATATTCCACATATGGTGGAATATTCGGTAGGTTTATTTTCCCTTTTGCAGATTTAATGTTTATGACATTTAAACTTAGGTCATATCCAGTGCTCCAAAACCAGCACTTGGAGAAGAGCTTTTCCTATCTCCTCCTGATGCAGGATGTTGTGTTCTCTAAAAGTATTCCCTGGGTTAGGTCAGTTGGCATCCAAAAAGGCAGGTTGTAAAGTGGTGATCTACAGTAAGACCCATTATGCACGGGGGAAATAACGCACATTCGGGGTGGAATGGCGGCGACTAAAATCACCGATAATGCACGGAGCCGGCTGCAACTGGCCGCAGCTTCGGTGCATGCCGCCGAAAAAGCCGCGTCAGTGAAACGCGGACGAAAGCACAGCTTCCGGGTGACCGGGGCGCAACCAGAAGCGGCGCCCAGATCGCCGCGTGCATAATTGGTTACTCTGGGTTTTGTTGCCGCCGCGCCCCGCCCCATGCATAACCGGTGCGCGTCGCGTCTTCCCCCTCCGCATTTTCCATGTGACCCAAAATCGCCGTTTCGGCGGCCGTGCATAATGGGCCTAAGAGGGGAAATCACAACAATTATTTCCCTTTTTTTCCAACTGGATTTTTATAAAGAGAAAGCATTGTTAGGATCCTAGTCTTTGGTGTGTTCATGAACCCAGCAACGCTATTTGTCCCATCAAACCAACTAGTAGAATTCTGAGTATATTTCACTTATGTCTACTGCACAGTTATGACACTTATTTATCAACGGAGTCTACATAGAGCATTCTGTAATGGAAGTTGAATTTGGCTAATAACTTGGATTCTAGTTGTTTATTTTAGCCAAGATTTGGACATGGTATCAAGAGTAGAGGCAGTTACAGAAAGCTGAGTGTTTTCATGCCATGGAAATAACTATAGAGCTTGAAGTGAGAGTTGTAAACATCTACTTCCCTCTGCCAGATATGAAGTTGAGTTCTGGCAAACCCCGTGGACATGTTGTTTGTGAGATTGTGAGTGGTCCACATGTTGCCTGTCCCCATTCCCATCCTAGAACAAGATGGTCACACATATAATTCTTGGCTATAGGCAGTTGTGATTTCTCCCACCAACCACTTTGCTTGGTCTATGTACTGAAGTATTTAGAGCTAATGGCATTCGAATTTAAATACAGCATGGACACTATCATGATTATTCAAGGAAGGATAACATACAGACACTTCAGTTTTTAAATTAACCACAAAACTTGTTCAGCTTCAGTCATACTTGACCAATAGATTTTTAAAAATTCTTTATAAGTTTTAAAAAATGGGCAACATTTTAAAGTTTAAGACTTCCCTCCCAGCAATTTCAAGATTTTAAAAAATGTTCCTAAATTGATTTTTTAAAAGATTTTGAATTCTTATGAAAAATACAAGTATTTGAGCTTGCCATTCTTATGATGGTTAGAGGGGCTTTCTGGAATTTGCAGTGGCAAAATATATGCAAATTTTTTCTTTAAAAAATATGGCTACCAGCTACCAACACTGTACTATAGTCATTATCACTCTGTTGCAGGAATTACGGTTAAGAACAAAGTAATACTTTGAAGTTGGATTGCCCGAGGTGGGGATAGGTGTAGCTGTCTTCACCTATTCTGTACCACTGATGAAAGCCTTGTTTCCCATGTTTGTGATACCTTAAGTGAACTCATTTGGAGAATTAAATTGGAGGTACACCTCACTCATGCTCTCCAAAAACTTTTCTTTTAGAATCAATTTAGATACTATTTTTCATTCCGAAGATCCTACCCCGAGTGTATGCAGTAATGACTGTTAGAAATGTGTCTCCTGGCTGGAAGAAGTAAGGCCACGGCAGTGTGTCACACATGAGATTTAATGGTGGATGGTTTAGTTTCATGGAAGTCTTCAGTTACTAAGTTGTTCACTGCATTCAGTTTGGAGATTGCTCAACTTGAAGGATGGCTATTTGATCGTAATTTGATATATAATGAAATCTCACGTGTTCTTGATGACAGTAAAGCCAAAAAGGCTTTATCACGCTAGAGATAGTGCATCAGATTTATTCACGCTTGTAAGTGCTTTAACAAACTGTGGCTGTTCCTAAATAGATTGCATTAAAAAAAACCACATTTGGAAATAACTCCTTTTCCTGAGAGTGCTTAGGATTGTGAGATAAGGAAGGGACAGTTAGTTCTTCTGACTTAATGAAAGGAAGAATTAATCTTTGATACAAAGACTGGATCAGGATGGAACATTCACCCTATCATTATGGGAAACACAGAACTCTTTGTCGACTGAGAGGGCTCTGAGTTCTGAGACTGTCCTGGCTGAGGTGACACCCACCAGAAAAACCTATCTTAAAAATGGTCCCTGAGAAGGCCAGGGGGCCATAGGCTTAAATGGAGACCATGAGAGAGCTTTGAGTAATGTATTCAGGTTCCAGAAGAGGAACCAGTAAACATAATTAGAGACATATCCCTAAGAAGAAAAAAGTGTCTTTCCTAGCACTCTTTATGGCAGAGATGGGTGTCACCTGCCTTTTCAGGGTGCTAGTGCTTAGACCTTTATTCAAACCTCTTTGTCTCAAGGCCAGAGGCCCTGGAACTGAACTCTCGTTTGGAGCAGTAGAGAAAGGATGTTAATCACCATAATGATCCCTATACCAAGCCCTGTAGAAACCAAGACAGCTTTTTCTCTACTCTTGTGTAGCTGTCAAAGTGGGAAAGGGGGGGGGGGCAGCAATACTCCGGAAAACTGATAGTTACTACCCCATTAAAATGTGGAGAAGGAGGAAAGGGAGAGCTGATCAAGAAAGAAATGAAGATAGAAATTATAAGACAAAATAAAA
Organism: Paroedura picta; assembly: GCF_049243985.1. Lineage (NCBI taxonomy): Eukaryota > Metazoa > Chordata > Lepidosauria > Squamata > Gekkonidae > Paroedura > Paroedura picta. Next base: position 79,624,290 of record NC_135374.1, on the reverse strand, counting down.
AAAAAAGTTCAGTGACCCTGGTTGCCTCCAGGGAGGAGTTTCTTCCCATAAATTGAGTTTGCCTCACCTTGGACCATTGGAGAGCCAGTCTTCCTCCATCTTCTTTAATTTTAAAAGTTGCTAATTGTTTTTGTTTATTTGAAGTTATAGATATAACTATAACTTGTCCATTGGCCTTAGGAAGTCTGAGCAACAATAAAGCTAGTGGTGGTGACAGCATTCCATTTGAACTATTCAAAAGCTTAAAAGACGATGCAGTAAAAGTGCTACACTCAATATGCCAGCAAATTTGGAGAACTCAACAATGGCCACAGGATTGGAAAAGGTCAGTTTACATTCCAATCCCAAAGAAGGGCAATGCCAAAGAATGTTCAAACTACCGCACCATTGCACTCATTTCTCATGCTAGCAAAGTTATGCTCAAAATCCTACAAGCTAGGCTCCAGAAATACGTGGACCGGGAACTTCCAGAAGGACAGGCAGGATTTCGAAGAGGCAGAGGGACTAGAGATCAAATTGCCAACATATGCTGGATCATGGAGAAAGCCAGGGAGTTCCAGAAGAACATCTACTTCTGCTTCATTGACTATGCTAAAGCCTTTGATTGTGTGGAGCATAACAAATTGTGGCAAGTTCTTAAAGAGATGGGAATACCAGAGCATCTTATTTGTCTCTTGAGAAACTTATATGCAGGTCAAGAAGCAACAGTGAGAACTGAACATGGAATCACTGATTGGGTCAAAATTGAGAAAGGAGTTCGGCAGGGCTGTATACTGTCGCCTTGCGTATTTAACTTGTATGCGGAGCACATCATGAGAAAGGCGGGATTAGAGGAAACACAAATTGGGATCAAGATTGCAGGGAGAAATATCAACAACCTCAGATATGCAGATGATACCACTCTAATGGCAGAAAGTGAAGAGGAACTAAAGAGCCTGTTGATGCGGGTGAAGGAGGAGAGTGCAAAAGTTGGCTTGAAACTCAACATCAAGAAAACAAAGATCATGGCATCCGGCCCTCTCAATTCCTGGTAAATAGATGGGGAAGAAATGGAGATAGTGACAGATTTTATTTTCCTGGGCTCCAAGATCACTGCAGATGGGGACTGCAGCAAAGAAATGAAAAGACGCTTGCTCCTGGGGAGGAAAACTATGGCAAATCTAGACAGCATCCTAAAAAGCAGATACATCACCCTGCCAACAAAAGTGCGTTTAGTCAAGGCTATGGTATTCCCAGTTGCAATGTATGGCTGCGAAAGTTGGACCATAAGGAAGGCCGAGCGTCAAAGAATTGAGGCTTTTGAACTCTGGTGCTGGAGAAGACTCCTGCGAGTCTCTTGGACTGCAAGGCAAACAAATCAGTCAGTCCTAGAGGAGATCAGCCCGGACTGCTCCTTAGAAGGCCAGATCCTGAAGATAAAATTCAAATACTTTGGCTATCTCATGAGAAGGAAGGACTCCCTGGAGAAAAGCCTAATGCTGGGAGCGATTGAGGACAAAAGAAGAAGGGGATGACAGAGAATGAGGTGGCTGGATGGAGTCACTGAAGCAGTAGGTGCAAACTTAAATGGACTCCGGGGAATGGTAGATGACAGGAAGGCCTGGAGGATCATTGTCCATGGCGTCGCGATGGGTCGGACACAACTTCGCACCTAACAACAACATACAACTATAAAAAAATTGATTCAACATGCATTGGTTGATGATCAACCAACAGTATTAATTATAGCCTCTTTTTCTAATATTGCAGGCTTCAGTGTTTTAAGCCCACTGACTTGACTGTATTTAGTATTAACTCTGTTTAAGACTGTACTGTAAATGCAATCATTAATTATTGTAATGCTGAATATCCCAGTAAAATGTAACTCACGTTTTTGCGGTGGCTTTAGGAAGAAGGAGATGGAGTGGGTGAAGTGACTAGGAATAGCTTGTCAAAACAATGTCAAGATAAAGGAGTTTTAAAGACCACCTTTTAAAACTTGGATTTGGACATATAATAAGCAGAGTGTAGAAAATGAGATTACTTATCTATTTATGTATTGCATTTTTAGGCCACCTTCTCTAAAAAGCAGTCTTGGGGAGGCGAACATCCTTTAAAAAACCCTTACATAAAATATACCATTATTAGTAATTAAAATTAATCAGCTTTAAAACTTGCTCTGTCATCATACCCAAAGATTAATGAGAACAGTTAAAGCTTGAGAAATAGCAGTTTCAATATTTGCACAAGTCCTATTATAAGTACTGGATTTGCAAACAGGATTATAAATTTGTCTAAACCAATTCACCTGGCATAGCATCGTATTGCTAAGCCCTGAAGAAAATGTTTGTACAGCCAGGACTATAAAGAAAAGTTACAAGTGGTTTTACATTTTCGGCTTCAAAAAAGCATTGAAAAATATCTCAGTCTCATGTACTTCTAGAATTCGGAGCATGACAAGAAACCAGGTAGATTAATCAATTTACAGTGAGATTAAAGTGTTTTGTAGAACACAGATTTCGGTTTAAATTCTAAATTATTTGGGAACCTCTCTCCATGCTGAATCTCACACTCCACAATGCAGGGAAGTATGCACATACTTTCTTTAGCCCACAAGATGATAAGAGTTTCCAGTTGGGCAGAAGTTCATGGAAATGTTACATGATGCTGCTGCTCATGTGAGGCTGTGAATTTTGCAATCTTGAGAATTGGGTCACAATCTCCTCGTGGGTCTCTTGAAGTCATGTGAGCTAAATTGATTTGAGTTACCGAATTAAAATATGGCAAATGAAGTCACTGTCACACCCTCCCACTCACTTTAATACAAGAAGTAATTTCTTGTTGCAAAGAATTTAACAAAGTCTTGAAAGCCTTTTGCTGTTCTGATGCAGTCCCAAAGAGAACTATGCACATCCTGAGATTAGCAGTCTTGCATTACTTTTCTTTTAATCTACTGTCTTGTCCCCAGTTCAAGGCCCATTTAATTATGTTTTGGTGTGTGATGTCTTGATTTCTTAACCGCAGGAAGTCAATGAGTTATCAAAAAGTTTAGTCTGGAGCTTTCGTTTTTAAAACATTGTTTTAAAACATGAAATGGAAGCAAGGTTTACCAAAATCTGAAACTCAAATTCAGGTTTTACAGTTCTAAATGTGATTAATCATGTTGTTTTATCTCGGTCAATCTTGGATGCTTGTTATTCTCTTCCTTTTTCTTTTTTCGAAAGAACCTCCACTAAGAACAATTCCAAATCAGTGAGTTCAGGATTGCGATTTAAAAACCCCAAACTTTCTGTATAATAGATCCACATTAATTTTCCTTTTGTTGTTTTTTCCATATGTTCCTTGAGGAAATCACGTTTCCCAGGTAGTATTCTGTATCAGGAGAAAAATGATGACTCTGCCAGATAGCATGATGATAGTTCTTGTAAAAGCTATTATAGAAGCAAATGCTCCCCCATAACAACATCTTTTGGCCCTTTAAATATATATTCTAAGATTTTGCTGAAAAGTAACTACTGCAGCCAGGTCCTCACCAGGTTTTTGTTTCTATCTGGCTATTTATTTATTTTTGAGATTTTTAGGCTGCACCACTCCAACTATGGTTCTGAGCCTATCATTAAAATTCCTAAAAATATAAAACCCCATTACCAATTGCTAAAAAATCCTTACAAGAAGCAAACTGCTCCATTACAAAAAAAAAAAACTCTCTGAACCTGGGGTCTGGATTAAATTACAATCTCCAGATTTACATGGAAGGGGTAAAGTACAGGCAGGTGGGCCCATTAAATAATGTCCCCAAGTGCTGGTATTGGCCTCAACCACATACTTGGTTTAAGAGTGCCTTTTTACAGGCCTTTTGGGACTCTGTCAGTTGGGACTCTGTTGGCAGCTCATTCCACCACGCTGGAGCCAGGGCTGAAAAAGCCCTGGCTCTGGTTGAGGCCAGCCGCACTTCTTTAGGGCCAGGGACCGCTAGCAGATTCATGTTTGCTGAGCTAAGAGCTCTTCAGGGGACCTACTTGGAGATATGGTCCCTCAGATACACAGGCCCCAGACTGCACAGGGCCTTAAAAGTCATAACTAGAACCTTAAACCTGATCCAGAACTCCACTAGCAGCCAATGCAACTGCTGGAGGACTGGCCTAATATGGGCTCTTCAGAGGGTCCTGGTAAGAACCTGGGCAATCACATTCTGGACCAATGGTAATTTTCAGGTCAAGATCAAGGGAAGGCCCAGTTACAGTAATCTGGCCTGTAGGGGATTGTCGCATGGATCATCATGGCTTGGTGTTCTGGAGCCAGGTAGGGCTCTAGTAGCTTTGTTTGGTGTAGATGGGAAAATGCATGTCGAGCTACCTTTGTGACCTGCACCTTCATGGAAAGGGAGGCATCAAGGAATACCCCCAGATTCTTGATGGTCTGTGGAGCTACTATCTACACCCCATCAAGACAGGGGAGGCATACATCCTCTCCTGTATTTTTCCTATTCAGCACACACACATGAATAGGTTAAAAGGTGTCCTTCATGGGTTCTCTGGCACCTTTTACATAGAGGCTTAACTTGGCAACCCCTGTTTTATAATCTTGTTAGGTTGCCTTCTTTTTACAAGTCTCCAACAAATTCTTAGAAATCTAATTCATGTGCCAAACCACATCACCCACTTATAATACATTTTTATCAGTAATATCTTTTAACTTTAGTTAATCCTTGTTGTAAGGTAACAGTGGTTTTCCTGTGGTGGATTGGAAGGAACATGAATTTCCATGATATATGAACGTAGCACAAGTGAAAATGCAGTGGTTAAAATATTGCGCAAATCTCAGATTTCAACCACAATAATGAATGACGTTTAGGCCAGTGTTTTTCAGCTCAGGAGCTAGGAGTTCATAGAAACAAAATTAAATCCTGGACATCATAAATGGATTTTCAAAAGCTATGATATTTTACAACTTGGGAGGTGAATGTGATTTCTGACCAAAAGTATTTTAAGGTTTGCTGGAAGCATGGTCAATCAACATTCTTTAAAGCATGGAAGGATCAGAAAAAAATATCAGTTCAAAAGAAGCAATGGTGATTTCTCAGAAGGTGCAATCAAGCCATAAATGCCTAAAGAATGAACCCTTAGCCTCTCAGAGTAAAAGTCACACAGGTAATATCTGATATATGGAAGCGTAGTTAATATTTGTAATGGCTTTTAGATCTGTTTTTTTTCCTTCTAAAATTGCTGCCATCTTATATAGGCTACTGGAATGACAGTGGTGAACAGGAGTAGTGTTAGAAGAAGAAAAATAATCAGCGGCTCCTGATCATGTTATTTGCTTTTTAACCTCTTTTTGGAGCCTCCTATTTGTTCTGTTTACCTGGTAGAAGAGAAGAGATGAAGAAGATGGAGAGTTTTGTGTTGCTGCCTCAGTCTTTGAAATTCACAATGAGGAAAATCTGAATTGGGATCCTCACCAGTTGCAGTTTGTGTTTCATGATCTCACTTTCATATGCAGTTAATGGCACAACTGTGTGATACAGATAATTTTGAGAAAATGTCTCCACATTCTTGGGGGGGGGGGAAGAAGAGGCATGTGAGCACTGTCCTGGGCCCTCTTTCTGTTGATCGCCACCTCATTAGCACTGTGCTTATCTATGGAGGAAGTGTGTACACTGGGTGAGCCACACCATGTGCCTGCCTGGCCAGCCAAGTGGCTTTTGTAGCGGTGTCTACCTGGGAGAGATTTTCTTCCATGAAGGGGAATATGGTGGGGGAAGGAAGGAGAGCCAGTTCTCTACTCCTAGAGGCAGCAGACACCCTCCACCTGCTTCCCAATATTAATGGATTTTGGTATTATGGTGATCTCAGGAATAGACTCGCACAAATGTTGAGGGTCAGCTATATTGATGGCTGGACTGTAGAAGAGATGGCATAGCAGTACATAGAAATATGGACTGTGTATCTTGGGGTTCCTAAGCTTAGAAATCCAGGCATTCAGTGCTGTTCAGCAGTAGCTGTTAGAATAAGTATGGTTTTGTGTTGTTGTTTTTTAAAGCTTGTTTTATATGCCTTTTTCTTACTCAGAAAGGGAGGAGTCCATGCAGGAAATGCTGCTGTTGAAGGTAGTGCAGGGTCACATGTATGGCACTGAGCATACTGGTAAATAGCAGCAAATGATAGTGGGGAAGTGGATGAATGAGTGAAGAGCAAAAACATTTTATATGCCGTTATCCTGTATACCACTACTTATTTATTAGCATATATAGTCTGGAAATAATTAACTTTATTGATATGCTTGGCTTAACATTAGTTGATACAAGTGGGGACCCGTGAGATACTTGTGGGGAGGAGGCATTCCCTCCACTATTCTTTCTTCCTCTCTCCCCCTCCTCCTATGCTTCTCACTTTCTCCATCCTGCCACCCATTCTCTTATTCTCTCCCCCATTTATCTATTTATTTATTTACATTTATATACCGCCCTCTCCGAGGGCTCCCCATGCCTGCCACTTTCTCTTCCCTCTACCCCATCACTCTCTTCCTTGCTGTTTCTGCCCCTATCCAGTCTCTCTCTGCCTCCCACCTCAGTACTCTTCTTCTTGCTCCCCAAGCTTATTATTGTATCTGATTGTATCTGCTTCTCTGCCCCATCAGTCTTTTTCTCCCTTGCCAGCTTGCCTGGAGCAGCTCCTGGTGAGCCAGCCCTCCTTCCTTCCACTCCCTTGCCAGTTCACCCAGACGTACTCTGCATGGACCAGTCAAGCTTCCCTCCTCCACTCACTGCTCTTAGTGGCTCGCCTGGAACTGCTTTGGCCTACCCTGCTCTCAAGAGATCTCCCTGAGCTGCTCTAAGCGAGCCATATGACCTTGCCTCTCCTCCCTCGCTGGGTCACCCAGAGCTACTCCAGTAGGGCTCACAGAGGCATTCAACAGCTTGTCTGGTGCAGCTCCAGTGACTCCCTGGCTATGCTGCCAGCGTAGCGGTTTCTTCCACAATGGGGACTTAAAAATGTAAATATATTGTCTTCAGAGCACATACAAACCAGAGAAATAATAGAATAGTGATAGAAACAATGTATATACTAAAGTTCAAGTTGTTAATATAGGAAGAAACCAGTTGATTCTCTATAATGTTATTTCATTTATGGGTGTTAATTATTTACAATTTTAATCTGATTTATTGTTTCCAGCCTGTGACTAAATTGAGAAAAAAGGAATTGAGATAGTTTTAAATATCATACTGTTTTAGTACTTTATTTTACAGCACAGACTTTAGGCTACAGCTTGCCAACACAGCTACTCACTTGAATCTAAGCTTGCTGTTTGTCACGTTTCATGATCAGAGAGCTCTTGCATGGGAGGAGGGACTGCTTCTGTTAGCAGAATAGATCTGCAGATCCCAGCCCTAGAAAGTAATTAGTTTTGCATTTTTCTTGCCTTGGAGACCCATAACGTTTTTGTTTTTCTGGAGTAACAAGAATTCATCCCCTCGCAGCTTCATTTGCCAAGCCCTACCCTGCTCTTCGCATGAACATGCGTTTCATGAGAGTAGAATCTAAATATATTTGGCTCTAAATTTGGATCCAGTTTCCAGTTGCATACATAGGAAGATAGTAAGTATAGGTAATCTGTCCCTCCTGAAGAGCCTCTGCGAAGTGCAAACAGTGTTTATCCTCATAAAATATATTGCAGTGTGGTTTAGCTAATTTCAAGGCCGGGTCAACTGTGGTATGCGTAGAGGCAAGGAATGAGGTATGCTGCATAGACATAGTGATAGGCAAGCCTCTCCCATACTTGCATTGAATTTGGTTTGCTAATTGCAAGCTTCTGTTGGATAAAATTTGGAGGAGTGGAGGAGTTGCTTTTTCAGAGAGTTCTGAATTTGATTTGTTCTTGCACATGGGTATTCATGCAATGCTGCTTGGACATTGAAGTGCAAGGCCATGCAGGGAGGAACTCATTGCTCAAGGAACATTCCTTTTCCCTTTTTCATGTGTCATGTGTCGTGATGTTCTGGCCCCTGACCCTTTTCCTCCTACCTACCTCTAGAGCAAGTTTCCTGGCTACTGTAATGAAGAAAAGAGCTTTTTAAAAAATATCCTACTTTTCACTACCCGAAGGACTTGCAAAGCTGCTTACAAACACCTTTTCCATCCTCTCTCCACAATAGACACCCTGTGATGTAGGTAGGGCTGTGAGAGCTCTACAGCAGGGGTAGTCAACCTGTGATCCTCCAGATGTCTATGGACTACAATTCCCATGAGCCCCTGCCAGCTTTTTCTGGCAGGGGCTCCTGGGAATTGTAGTCCATGGACATCTGGAGGACCACAGGTTTGACTACCCCTGCTCTACAGAACAGCTCTGCAAGAACAGTTGTGACTGGCCCAAGGTCACCCAACTGGCTGCATGTGGAGGAGAGTTGAATCAAGCCGAGTTCTGCAGAGTCCACTGCTCTTAACCACTCCACCATGTTGGCTTTGAGAACTTACTGGACTGCAGAAGAAATCTGAGAATTGTTTTGTGAAGAGTGGCTTTAAAAACAATCAGTTCTAGCTATCTTAAAGGTAGGACAGTTTCTTATGAAGAGCAAATTATGCAGCAGCAGCAGCTTTGCCTACCTCATCTAATGTCAGCATTAGATCTAAAGTCAGCAGTCAGCAGTCAGCCTGGAACAGCCTCATTGGAGGAACTGTGTCTCAGTGGTAGACTAGATCCCATGCTTGACATGCAGAAGGTTCCAGTTTAATCAGCCTTGACAATTAAGATCTCAGGTAGTAGGTGTTGGGAAACACATTTCCATGCCAAAGAATACTGTCTATCAAAGTCAACAGTGCTGAGTTAGTCTGAATTTATGCAAGAGAGCTTCAGATGTTCATATATTACTTATGAATGGAATAATGACTTTGCACTAAGGGAACCCAAGTTTTAATAAAATAAGTGTAAGGAATTTGTTTGCAAAGCTCACCATCATCACTGGTTCCAAAAACCAAATTGGATATCGGCCTTCATCTTTCCCCCTTTATAAAACAGTAAGGGCGGTTGGGGTGGGCTGAGTCCAGAATCAAAATCGCCCGATTGGCCCCTTGCCCCCAGACTGACAAGCGGAGAGGCCAATAGATTGGCCACTCCACTTGTTGGTCTGCCCCAATGGCCCTTCCGATTCCCCCTTGGACCTGCCCTCACCACAGAGCCGCCATTCGGCCGGGCCTCGCCCCCCTTTGCCGCTGCCGCGCTCGCCACGTTCCCTCCTGCTCTTCACCCGCTTCCCAGGAGACACTCACACTGCTTCCCGACGCCGCTTGCCTTGCTCTGAAGTTCGTCACCTTTGGCATGGCCGCTGCCGCTGGCAGATCCGAATTGCCGGCTGCTGCCACCAGCTGCCTTCCAGATATCCTCCAGCTCACCGCCTGCGTCAAATACCACGACCAGGATCGCCCCGGCTGCTGGGTCCACCTCCCTGGGGCGGGGGGCTGCTGGAGAACAGCTCACCGCATGGAGGTCTAGCCAGGTAGGCGAGGGATGTGCACCTGGGTCCTCGGCCTGCCCCATTGCCTCCACTCTCCCCTCCACCGGCAGCCTACCTCTGACGCCTGCGCCAATGTGCCACCCTTGCCAGTGGGGGGGTGGCCTGGCACATGCCCCGGCCGCTTCAAAGCCCAAGTTCCCTGCCCCATAAATGCCTGCCGAGCCTTGGAGATGGGGGGAGGACTGGAAGGAGGGCTGCCCAGGGGGAGGAAAGGGAATGCTAGCACCTATTGTATTTACGGATACAATGGGCTTTAAATCTAGTAGGAATTATAAGACGCTTATTAGCAAGATGTCTAAGGAACTGTTATATTAGACTGTTATGGCTGGTGTTGTTCATACATGTTTTGTTAGCAGTTAATTTGGATATAAATTCTTCCTTCCAGACTTCTAGGCAGTTAACTAAAACTTAATTCTAGATTTTATTGTACCATATCTTATTGCTGGAGTCACTAAGATTGTTTCATGTAGTTCAGACTTTCTCAACTTCCTTCGTGGCCCTGGAAGGGTTTCATGGATGGGCCAGAAGGGGAGACACCCTGGGTGGGCATGTACACAGTTATACTTCCCAAAGCATGATTAGCCATAGAACTAGGATGAGAAACTACCAAGGAAGGCAGGAGGTTGCAGTGGCAAACCACCTCTGCTCATCTCGTGCCTTAAAATCTCCCTGGTCCTGAGGTCACCATGTTCTGTTCCTCTCTTGATCAGCAGCCTCACCGCTTCAGAAGCCACATCTCAAATGCTATTTTTGAGATCAGGGGTCTTTTAAAGCACTAAGTGTGGGACAAGCGGCTGATTTCCAAAAAGGAACAGAAATCAAATATCCCAGTGACATCTTTGTGCTCAATGATGTCTGTCCTTGTATCCCAGTGACTGGATTCCAGTGGCAGGAGCCCAGTATAGCTCTTTAGTTCCGGTAATGATGATTTTTCTCTTAATTATAAGCATCATTCAACTTTGTCATTTCACAGATTTGTAAGCCAACAGATGCAACGAAAAAATAATGTTTATGGCTTCATATAAGATCTATTTCTACTTCTTGCCAGGGGTCCTGTCTTGCCTGTGTTATGGGGTCCTAGGCAGGTATGGGCCCTCAGTCAAGACTGGCCCCTAGGAGTCAGTGGGATAGCAAGCACTTCCTCAGCACCAAACTGAGGCTACTTATAGGACCTAGAGCCTGCAGCTTTAACAGTGGCCTGAAGTCTGGAAGAACTTACAGGAAACAGGACCTGCATCCTGCCAGACCTCATGATAGAAGCTTGGGCTTCTAAATCCTTGTTTCTAAATGGGAACCCCTGAGAGGATAGCTTTGTACTTTGGTATCTGAGATGGGCTTCTGTCAAGGCTTTCCTTCTTGTCTATTCCTGGAGCTCCTGTGGTTATCCTGGTAAGTAGCAACTCCTTTCAACGGTTTCTTTATCAGCCTTTGCTTTCTGCTCATGGGCCACCTGGGCTTCTGGCCTGACGCTGCAGCTAGTTGTGTTTCCCTTAACAGCCTCTAGAAGTTAGAGGGCCCAGGACCCACAGGTCTGTCAGAGCTTCAGCCTCCAGACAGTCATCCACCATGCTGTCATCTTCATCCTAGTGAGGGCTCAGCAAAGCCAGGCTGGACATATCCACTGGCAGTGTGGTCTGTTTCCATTGCTAGTGTCAACCACAATGTCCTGAGGCATCCATCTTTATTACAAAAACCTCATCTAGATTGAGAACAAGATGGTTACACTAATTCTATTCTGTGAGCTTTGGCAGAAATGGGAAGAAAGTGTTGGGAAAGTGGGATTCAAGCAAATACTAATAATACAGATCTTAACCTCTGACCATCAAATGGTTTTACATGTACAGAATTTTATTTTTATTTTTTTTGCAAGACAGATGTCTTAAATCTATTTTTTGGCTGCTGAAAGATTGTCTTATTTTGTATGAGGTCATAGCTTATACCAAAGGACTGCTGTTAGCTAAAACTATTTTTCTGTATAATTAATATAAACAAAAAGTAAAATCTCCAAGGACAAGAACCTGATACAAAGACTTTGTGAAACCAGATAGTCTGTGACATTGCTCTTCTGCACCCAGCCCCCTGGTTGTTTATACAGGTGTCTATAGAAGAATGCTGGCATTTGAGTTTACCCAATGAAAGCTGATAAGCTAATGGCGTTCTCGAGCTCACTCTTTTTGGATACTTTTGTATTATCAACCTTCATCTCTTTAAATCTGCAGACATGATCCCCTTTACCCCACTCTCCTGGGAGTTATCAGCCCTAGAAAATAGGCTTGTAACTATTCTTGGAATGTGCTATGCTACCAGTTTTGGATTAAGCTAGTTCCCCTCTTACAGGGAGCAGCTTTCTCCTTTGACCATATAAAATAATTAGTGCTGTATGAGATGCAATTGATGAAGCTTTCAGGCCACATTGCCTCAACATTAATCTTTAAATTAATTTTAAAAATGACTTACACTTAATTAGGAAGGCAATTTCTAAGTCTTGACATGTACTCTAAGTCACAACATTGAATAGACAAAGTACAACAAATGTTGAAAACAGTGTTTAACTCAGTAACTTTCAGAATCAAAATCATCTTTAACAGGGGAAGTATGCAATTTTCCAGTTTTGTAAAAAAATGAGTTTAGAAATTAAGAATATCTTGGCACTCAATCAAATGTTATAGCCACCAGTTTTATTTGTTTAGAAAGTAATTAGCAACTATTGTGAAGTACCTTTCTGATTGTCATTTTTTGCAAGTAAGCGGCTGTTAATTTGTCCTTATCTATACGTCTTTGATTTATATCTCCACATTACACAGAATTAAAATAGTAGCGATCCTATGTGGAGAATTCTCTCAAGCCCTGTTCACATTTTACAGTGAATGCATGTAGATCCTGCATGTACACCTGTTTGTATGGAACAATGAACGGGTCTGTGTTCAGTTTACAAATGAAATTGGGGACCAGTACCTGGATGAATGAGCTGCTTCAATTGCACAATCAGCTTTACATGCAGTGAATGTAATGAGAGAATTATTCAAAACATGGATCAAGAAAAATGAATGGAAAAGAAATGGATTGTATTTGCATTCTCTGTAGCTTGTGAAACAGGGCTTCTGTGTAGCCATGGTTAAATGAATATTTAAACCAGATTTTTCAGTGTCCAAGAGCAACTGTTTAATTTTGTCAGATGATGTTGAATCTCTGAACGCAACATTGCTTCCAGCAAGCTATTTTTTTTCCTCCTCTCTCTGTGTGGCCATTCCTCAGAATACTACTCATGCATAGCTGGTTTGCATATGATGTTGAAATTTGACCATGCTTGGCTTTCATCTGTACATCATGGGCAACCTATTAAATGGTAATAGTTATACTGTTGATTTTCTTTCTAATGCCGGTGGCCACGATGCTTTTACGGAAAAGTGATGTTTATTTTACTACTGCATTTTAAAAGACTTACCTTTCTGTGTCAAGGTGATTGGGGAAATGTTAAATTTAAAGCCAAAAAGGTGTATTGTTTAACCTAAGAAAGGTCTTGTAGCAAGTTACAATACTAACATCAGTTTAATTTCAGATCTTTCCATGTTGGTATGCAGGGGAAGAGCAAAGTTCAAGTCCAGTAGCAGCTTAAAGACTATATTGTCGGCAACAAAAAGGAGAAAATATCCTGACTCAAGTCAAGAACACCCCCCAAAAAAGGGTCAAAATAAGGAAAATGTGCTCAAGCCTCTATAGGGCAGAACACAATATAAAATTCAGTATTAATATTTATTAAAATTAAAAACCCAAGTTAAAGTATAACCTCGTTAAAATCCAAGTGTACATTCAAACTAAAGCTTCTACTGATGGCTCCTGCTCGTCCTCCTTCCCAGCTGCTGCCTTGGGGGCTGCCTTGCCACTCTGCCACCGGTTCACCTTTGGTGCTCTCCGCTGGCCGCCATGGCTGGGGTTCCCCTTCAGAGTGGCACTGCGCAGCTGCTGCTGGCAGCGCCCCCCAGCGAGCGATGGGAAGTCAGAGACACCAGCAGGAAAGCAAGTGGAGCAGGGGCTCAGGTGGGGGCAATGTCTCTCGGCAAAAGACTCCCCCCCCCAGGCCTCAGTAAAATTGTCAAGCGTTGACCGGTCCCTGGTGATAAAAAGGTTGGGGACCACTGTCCTATAGGATTCTCGAAAGCATATACCTGGGAAATCTTGTTGGTATTTAAAGCCCTACTGGGCTTAATCTTGCTGTTTACCTTAAGTGTTAATTGTTTTACTTCACTTTTCTCCTTCATCCTACCAAAATATGCCTTTAAAGAACATGGTTTAAGGCACTATATTAATAAGGATTTGGAGAAGAATAGTGAAGCAAATAGTGAAGCCTAGAAGGCCAATAATATCAGGATACATTGAAGATGCTGAGTAAGGTTAGCTTGTAAAATAATATTAGGAGTCATAACTGTGAATATATAATAGAGGAGGTAAAAACAATTGTTGAGGCTGTTTCTTGAGGTCAGAAAGAGGGCCTGTGAACACAAGGAGCAGGAAGAACATGCAGAAACATGGCAGCTGCTACAACAAGCATGTACAGTAGTTCCAAAGCAACACATCAGTCCAGCTTTGTGATCATTTTGCATGCTCATCTGACATGGCTTATGAGTAACCGCAGGCACTGGCTATCCCAGAGGGCTTACAGCAGCTCCAAGGTTCATATGAGTGTCCAGGGCCTTGACTTTATATTGAAAGTTCTTAAAGACTGAAGATTCAGTTTTAAAGACTGAAGTCCACCTGGTCTCGACCAGGGCCAGAGCATTCTCTGTTCTGGCCCCCACCTGGTGGAACGAGCTCCTGGAGGAGATCAGGGCCCTTACGAAGCTTAAACAGTTCTGCAGGGCCTGCAAAAAGGAGCTCTTCCACCAGCATTTGGTTGAGACCAGACGTAATCGACAGCGACTGATACTATACTGTTGCCTCCATGGTTGAGACCAGACAGATCGAGCATGATAGCAGGATCTCAGTTAGTGACTTGACCACAAGCTGGAGAATCAGCTGCTTCCATTGCTCTCCCCCCCCCACCCCCAAGTGTGAGTCAGTTCTCTTGTGGTTTCTGTGCCTGGAAGGGGATGGAGGCTACGTGCCTACTCCTGTTTTAAACTGCCTCCTGCCTCTCTCCTCTCATTCCTCCTCAAGCCAGCCTTTTTACCTAGGCGGTGATGTCATATTACTTCTGGGGTGTGTGGCAGGGAGGTGACATATTATGGTGACATATTACGTCTGGGGTGTGTGGCAGGGAGGTGTCGCCAGGACCCATTATGCACGGGGGTTTTAGCGCACATTCGGGGTGGAATGGCGGCGACTAAAATCACGGATAACGCACGGAGCCGGCTGCAACCGGCTGCAGCTTCGGTGCATGCCGCCGAAAAAGCCGCGTCAGTGAAACGCGGAAGAAAGCGCAGCTTCCGGGTGAGCGGGGCGCAACCAGAAGCGGCGCCCGGATCGGCGCGTGCATAATCGGTTACTCTGGGTTTTGCCGCCGTCGTCCCCGCCCCGTGCATAGCCGGTATGCGTCGCGTCTTCCCCCTCCGCGTTTTCCACGTGACCCGAAATCGCCGTTTCGGCGGCCGTGCATAATGGGCCCAGCTGACACTACTTCTGGGGCTCCTCAAAGTGTGAAAAATTATTTCAGGGGCTCCTCCATGGTCACAAGGTTGAAACAGGCTGGTCTAGATAACTGAGACACATTATGGGGAAATTCTGAAGGAACAGCAACTGAATGGTAGGAGGAAACTGATTTCTTCATGATTGTTTTGTTTTTCTGATTCATAATTAGTTTGCCTGTAACCAGCAAGCTTGTTAACAGATACTCCAGATTCTGTTCTCCATATGAATCAAAAGTGGGTTCTTTTTTAACATGGTTGTTCTCCCCTCCCCTCCTGTTTCTTTCCTTTGTGTGTTTTGAGTAAATACTACTTCTTCTGAAATATGTTTTCCTTTTAGTACTCCCAAAGCAGTGTTGCAATAGCTTTCATGATGGCGTTTGGCAATAGCAAGCAAAATGTGTGTTTTTTCCTTGCTCTTGGGCAAAGTGTCTGGGTATAAACAGTGATCTGACATTGCAGAGGGTCTGTGTATATGCCTGCAGGGGGAAAAGATCAGATTCAATAGAAACATATAATAAATCTATTATATTCCTTGCATTCTTTCCCTTCTGTGAAGATTTCTTTAGAGATTAATTTTGTAGTTAAAAGTGGATTGAATTTTTATCTACACAGTTGCATTTGGATTTCCCTACTATTGCAATCTTTTAAAAATAATAATGTTCCTCTAGAAACAATCTTTTAACTTCTTTACTTCTTCTGCATGAGTGTGTCCCTTTATCATCCTTATTTATTCTGTGGGGGAGGAAAAATTGCTCTTGGTTTCCAGCAGGCTTGGCTATTTCCTCCAGAACTGTTTTGAACGCCTGTAACCAGTCTCTTTGGGAAGTGAGCACTATGTGGAATGTGCCATAACCCTCAGCCAATGTAAGACACTCGCAGGGGGTAACTGAATTCTTTGCTTTGTGGTCAGTGTACTTCCCGGCTGAAAGAAAAAAAAACAAAACAAGTAATCTCACAAGTAACAATGAACATTCTTTGAAATCCTACGAGAAGGTCTCTTAAACCAACACTGTGAGAAGTCTTTGAAGGTTTGATTTCTGAAATGATAGCCTGCTAAAATGTTTTGCCTAGCCCTTACAGCTCTGATAAGAAAGTCAAGGTATTTCTGGGGAGAGGACTGTATCACGAAGGAGCATGCTGTGGTGCAGTGTTCAGAGTGTCCGATTGCATCTGGGAGACCCATGGTTTGAATCACTACTGTGCCCTGGAAGCTTGCTGAGTGACCTTAGATCTGTCACTGTTTCGCAATATAACCTACCTCACAGTGTGGTGGTTATGAATGATTTTCGCAGCTTGGGTTCCCCTTAGAGAACAAAAGTGGGGTATAAATCCTATATATATATATATATACATATATATATATGTGTGTGTGTGTGTGTGTGTGTGTGTAAAATATTTTGGAAAATTTTACTCACAACACTTATGTATCAGAACTGCTTTTCGTTAATGTTGTTTGCATTTTATCATAGATTACAACCCTGTGTTTTAGGACTCTTAGGAGGTTGTGCAGATTAATATGATTGAAGAAATAAATATCCTGCTTTCAGTCTTTGTTAACTTAAATTTTTTTTTTGCTGTAACGTCACAGCTTTAATATATTGCCCCGAATATCTTTCAGAGAGATATCAACAGTCATTTGCACATGCTTTGCTGTCCGGTCTCCTGTACAGCTACAAGAAGAGAGCACCTGTAACTCGCAGGGGGGTGGGTGGCTGGTTAGATGTAGCCCTAAAAATATACCCTTTATTATCTCTGTGACCTGCCATATTGGTACAAGTATGTAACAGAATAAGATAAACACTACCTTTTCAAATTTATTTTTTTCTTAGATTGAAGAAGGAAGCAAAGCTGCAGCTGTTGATAAGTTGTTGGCTGGTGACGAAATCGTCAGCATCAATGATGTGGCGCTCTCTGGGTTCAGGCAGGAGGCGATCTGTCTGGTGAAAGGTTCTCACAAGATGCTGAAACTTGTAGTGAGAAGGTAAGGTCATATGAATCATCATACTGAATAATACTGAAATAGAGATGTGGTTGAGGTAAGTAGATATTGTTGAATGTTGCTGGTTATGAAAATCACACCCGGCTCTCGTGTTCCTTGCTAATTTGTTTTATTTTTCAGAAAAGCTCCAATATTATATCCCTTTTACAGTGAACAGCTTTTTCCTTTGACCATATAAAATACTTTGCCTCAGATACATTGCCTCAGTCTTTAAATTAATGATAAATTTTACCTACACTTAATTATAATGGTAATTACAAAGTCTTTATACCTATTTTAGTTACAACATTGACCAGATGAAGGACAACGAATGTTTAAAATGTTTAACTCAATAACTTTCAGAAACAAAAGCTTCTTTAACAAGGGAATCATGCCATTTGCCAGTCTTTTATAAAAAGTAGGGGCAAAGCCTGGTACCCCCAGGAATGCATTGGATGCTTGGTCGCAGAAGGCAAAGGCAAAAGAGAAAGAAAGGTAGAAAGGAAAAAGAGAAGACGAGAGGAGAAAGGACAAAGGAAGTTAGAAAAAGACAGGAAAAATGGAGGGACTGAGGAAGTATGAAAGGCACAAAAAAAGAAAAAATTAGACAGGCAGAAAGACAGAGTGGGAGGGAGGGAGGGAGGGAGGGAGGGAGGGAGGGAGGGAGCCAGAAGGCGGCGAAGGAAGGTGCAGCAGGCCACCTGGCATAGCCACACAGGATTGGGCCATTAGATGCTGAATCCTGTCCCGGGATCCCGAGACAATGGGAAAGCAAGGCGTGGCAGGCCAGCAGACCTTGCTGTGTGGGATCGGGCCATTTGGTCCAGGATCCTTCCTTCCCATATCCCAGGTTCCTCTGGAAACTAGTGGAGTCCCGGAGGGCTGGCATGCTGCATTTTTGCAGCCTTCTGCAGCCACCCCAATATAGCGTGGGCTGCAGAGAGGCCTCTGGAGGCTGGTGTGGGCCCAATCGGGCCAGTGCATGGCATTTTCAGGGCCTCCTGCAACCACTCCGGTACAGAGCAGGCTGCAGAGAGGCCTCCAGGTCTCCAGTGCCTAACCAATTTAAATTCTTTTCCCTGTCACAACACTGAGACCTTGAGACTCTCACTCTCCACAACAGTAGAATAGCTGTTGGTACCGAAGTTGGACTGTTCTGGTAAGTCCCAAAGAGTTTCTTCCCCAAACTTGCCTCAGCTTCTCCAGGTTGGTAATTGGAGCCTCAAGGGAACAAACCTCTTCCCTGACAGCCAAGAGCTCCATGTACTTCTTATGGCTGCCATCCAAATATTTATTATGTAAATCAAGATTTTCATTTCAATCTTTTTAAACAAACCAGCCAAGTTAAATGACTACGGAACCTTTTATGCACAAGGAATGTTTCATCCAGTAGTTTAAAAAGTGGGATGCTTTCTGTAAATGCTGTGGTGGTTTCAAGCATTAGTATAGGCTTCTTGACAAAATAGTATTTTTTTCATTAAAAACAAAACAGGAAAAGTCTTAACAATGTTAGAATACAGTAGATACTACTGAAGATATTAATGTTGAAGTACGCTCTTGCGCACCATCTCCCAACAATGACAGAAGAGAATTCAAAGAACAAATGGATTTGTTGACTACAGAAGCCCCTCTAGCTTTCACTGCATGGGTTCCTTTGCCCCTGGTGCCCTATTCAGCACCACATGCTGTGCTCTCACATGTTGCACACAGTCATACACGGGAGAGATGCTGTTTGCGGGAAGGGCCATTTCTGCCCAGGCACAGTTTTTGTAGCACCTCCGGTCTACATGAGCGTAGTTGCTAAGACAGCAGTAGTGTGTTCTCACAAATAGCACCTGTGCACGAAAGACAGCAACCTGCCTCCCTACACACACACACATAAACAACGCATCCACTCAACCACACAGGAGTCATCTGCTTTAACAACAACTCTGATGGCAAAATCAGTCATTCTGTCAATTTTAGACTTCCACTGGTTTCCCAACAGCAATATTTCAAGTCCAGGCTGGACAAGCGCAACAGAAATTATGACACACGCTCATTTTGACTGAGGACTTTCCAGAAGATGGCTGCCGGGATGATTCACAGGGTCAGGGTCAATCCAGTATCCCAGGACAAGTTTACCCTTTGTTTTGAAGACACTGCACTTGCTTGAATGTCAGAAATGTGAGAATCGTTCTCTCTGTCACTGACCTGGGCTCCTGCTGTATCCATAAGGCTACTTAGTACCAGTCTGGATGTTGCTGGATGCTGTCCACCTGGATGCTGCTGCCCTCGCAGGGTGTAGTGCTGCTTTTGGCCAGTGGTGAGAGGCACATGCACGACCCTTCTACACTCAAGGCAGCCACTGGCAGGCTGCCATTCTCCATCGACCCCTTCACCAAGTGGACATCCAGGGCCGCCTCCTCATCTGCCCTGTCCACTGTGCAGTTTTCATTCAAGCTGCCAAGATCATGGGGGAAGGTCAACTCTTGCGCAGGAGTTCCAGGACAGTTCGGTGAAATGGACACCTTGGCCACCACCAGGCATTGGCAGTGAGCAAAGCTGTCCCCGTTCAGTGGGCAAAGACGAATTTTCAGGAGAGGGACATCCCCAGATGAACCCTTTGCTTCTTCCTGTTCTTCATCAACACTCTCGGGAGTGGAAGGCAGGTGGACAAAGGAAGTCTAGTATGCTGGGGGGGGGGCACGGCACACCACAAGTCTCATGGGCAAACAATTTTGTAGTGGCAAACATGCCACCAAAGGACTTCTGTTGGGTGGCAAGAATTTGACTTAGAAGGAATGTCAGGAGAGTGAAAAGGAAACTGTCCTGACGGTGTCTTTCTTATCTGAATGCCAATTGGAGAGATGGATGGAGAAATGAGGTTTGCAGGACTCCTCTCAGGAAATGGGGGAATGGCTAAGCTTTTCAGACTGCTTGTCCTCATATTACCTTGCACTGGGCTGGAAGAAAATTAACCTGAGCTCAGCGTATTCAGAGGGCTTCTGCAGTGAACAGGGGAGATGTTTGTGGATCAGAGTCCCCCTAAACATGGCTAGGACATCAGGTGGGGTCTGAGACGAAGGGGGCAAGTTCTCTGACAGACTTCTGTTCTCAGTGAGAAATAGCTTTCTCCTCAGTGAGGATGTGCTCGGGCTTTCCTGAGATAAAATAAGCACCTAATTTTTTTTCCCAAGTCGAAATCCACTGGCAGCGATAATACTGCCTGGCAAGTAGTGTTGGCTTTCTCGAGGCGCCCATCTACTTCTTTGTCAATTGGGGAAGCGCTGATTAGTTCAATACTAGTTGAATTAAACGGAGGATCCTGCTTCCCGTTGTGGTCAATCCAAGGAGACAGAACGATCAGGCTTTTGGTGAAGAACTCTTTGATGGCTTTCTGTCTTTTTTCTTCTGCCTCTTTATCTACCCTGCTGGCAGATGTCTTTGGAGTCAATTTCCACCGGGTTGATTAATGCAATATCATATATAGACCACACAAATTTTCCCGGAGTCAAAGAGGACTATGTGGACTTAAATAATGAGGGCCTGACAACATCGGTTCCTGAAGATAACTATAATAACTTGGGCTTTCGAAGGGGTTTTGAAATGGGAGCTGTCCAGGACTCTATGGAGTGATCGACATTTTCATTTCTTTGGCTCCACTCATTGCACTGAGTTGCACCAAGCATCAGCTTTTGAATCCAGAGCTCCACTTCTCGGATTCACAGACACGCTGGCTCTCAAAAGCTCACATCAGGATCAAGGCTGCACTTCTGGACGCCTGTTGCCTTGCCATGGATCAGCCCGCCCGCCCTGGGGGGGTTTCTCCGAGAACTCCGAGGCCATGGCAAGAAGCAGCCCATTCGTCAACTCTCCCCCAAAGAAAAAAAGAAGGAAGGAAACACACCGAGAAAGCACCACAGCCTCCATTCAAATGTGACAGGTGGGCAGGCGACTGCCATCCAGTGTGTTGGTAATCCTACATTGTCTGCAGAACACTTGATAATTCTACTTACCTGCTGACTTTTTAATTTCATGTTAGTCTGGTAAAAGGATGTCAGAGAGAAGTAGGGTGCTTACCTGACCTAGGACTGACTTCCATAGCAGGGAAGATACAGCTGCACACCACCCTCCTTCCTTATGTGGACCTTGTATGTCTCTTCTCAGGAAACTTGGACTTGAAGGGTTCTGTTCCCCCTTGATCTCATACACTGAAACTCCCAAGCTTAACCCCATTTGAAGCACTGTGAGTATGCCCCAAGACCATATCCCAGCAGGATCCTCTGTGCCTTTTATAGGCTCAGCCCTCTATTGAGCTGTGCTTTATAGCTGAAAGTAGCGGCTCCATCCCAGGAGTGAGAGTAGCAGGCAGCTGGCTCACCCCATTCAAGCAGAAGCCTCTTCCAGAAAAACCATGTGCTAAAGAATGGAAAACTTCTTAGCTTCTTGCAGGGTCAGTAGATCCAAGAACCCTGTAAGTCTCATCCTTTGACTCATACCTCTAATGAGGAGGAGCCTTAAAGACAAGAAACCCACAGACTCCACCATTCAGCACCCGCAGCGGGGGCAGCTAGCAATCAGTCTCAGGCAAGCAGACCTTCCTCAATCGGCAACAAAACAGAATAAAGACCCAAACAAAACATCACTCACCTTCAGGCTACAAGCACACCCTCAAATACTGTCATCACACAAAAGAACCTCAGTTAATGCTCCCCAGCATTTTAGCAAGGGGGGGGACACACGCCTTCCCAGCAGCTCTCTCTCATGCTCCTTTTCCAAGCCCAACTGGTTCAGTAATTTCTGGACATCATCAACTCCCCATTTAGGAAAAAGATATTTGAGGTTTAAGGGGGGGCGCTTTATATTATTTGTAAGACCTCTTGAATGGTATAGTCAGAGATACTTGATTCTGAGGTAAGTTTCGTTCCAAAGGTGGCGCTTAGTTGGTGTACCATGTTCAAAGTACTGATTTCTCTTTATTTTAGTGGAAACAAAGTTTTCAAAATATTTTTGTGTAGATAGGAGGATCAATGGAAAAAGCTGATTACTCAAGCAGATGGCACTAAAATACATATTAGTAATACCTTCAGTAACTCTACCAAAAGATTTAGGCATATAAGAACCAATAAATTATAGCAAAAAGCTACATCTGGACTATATTATCATTCCATATCAATTTGATTCTGTCCTGGCTTCTGCTTTGGAAAAAAAAAAAGATTTAATGCATCTATCTTGTTTTTAAATGATGGAGAAATTTTCATGACCTCCTTATTTACAGCCCATTAGATTTAGACATTCCATAACATCATAACTCACTGCTGTGTAACCTTTTGTTATAAGGTAAGTTTCGTTCTAACTATTCAGACATCTTTCACACAGTGTGATTATTGATCACCTTTAGGTATTTACATAAATCTCCATTAGGAATGTGTGAAATTTCTTGGGAAGTATTCTAGACCTCATCTCCACTGGCAGTTGTTCATGATTTGCTGAAGCTTCAGCATCTTGATATATGTTAGCCTACAAACTGAATTTGTTATATTAATGGTTTTTACCATTACCATAGATGTGTAAGCAGTATGAAAGAGCCTCTTGTGGTGCAGAGTGGTAAGGCAGCAGACATGCAGTCTGAAAGCTCTGCCCATGAGGCTGGGAGTTCGATCCCAGCAGCCGGCTCAAGGTTGACTCAGCCTTCCATCCTTCCGAGGTCGGTAAAATGAGTACCCAGCTTGCTGGGGGGTAAACGGTAATGACTGGGGAAGGCACTGGCAAACCACCCCGTATTGAGTCTGCCATGAAAACGCTAGAGGGCATCACCCCAAGGGTCAGACATGACCCGGTGCTTGCACAGGGGATACCTTTACCTTTAAGCAGTATGAAGCTGAATATAGGCAAATTGTACATGGGTGTGTGGAAGTGATTGTGTTTGCACTTGGCTCTTGTGGTCCTTTCTTGCATACCCAGGAAAATGCCAGTTGCCACTTTGGGTTCAGGAGGTGAATTTCCTCCAGGCCAGATTGGCCAGGGATTCTGGGGGTTTTTTTTGGGGGGTATCATCTGGGGTCACTGTGGGTGGGCAGCTATTTGTGAATTTCCTGCATCCTGCAGGGGGTTGGATTAAATGATCCTGGATGTCCCTTCCAACTCTGATTCTGTGATTCAAAAATGCACATTCTGTCATGGAGTGTAGCTTTATGGGGCAATGTATTCCAGATATCTGTGAGGAATTCAGAAACAGAAAAGGTGACCACACTAAGAGGGTTGCATAGTTAGACATCAACACTCATTGCTCATTTCGGATGTGAGGGTGATCTGGCTGCGACATCTGTCACCCCATTGATCGCCAGGGTTGATTCGGCTGATCTGGCTGGCTAGGCGGGTGTCCCCTACCTCCCTCACTGCTCCATGTGCGTCCCTCCCAAAGCTGCGCGCTCGGTGGAAGAGGACGATCATCCCAGATAGAAGGAGTGTACCGTTCTTCGGTCAAGGGTATACGATAGCTGCACTCCCCTGCTAGAACCTCCAAACAAGCTCAAGGTCCATTTGTAGGAGAACGTAGGGTAGTCAAGCTTCCAAGACTCCAGACACATCCAAGTGAGGCGCTGCACGTGGCAGTATGCCCTTCTTAAAAAAAAAAAAAAAACACTCATTGCTCATTTCCATTTGTTATGCCCTCTGTGGAAATATCAGGAGCCATTATTCTACTATAAGGTATAATAAAGTATATTTAATTATTCTGATAATTAGCAAAAAAGGTGCATTATTATTATCAAACATGCTTGCATTCTACTGAGAATTTTGAACATGGCCCTGGGAGACCTGAGTTCAAATTTATATGCTCAGTGGATGACAAGTGGCTAGTCTGTCTGTATCTCTCCGGCTAAGGAGAAAAATAAATGAGTACCCAAATAGTTTACTGCTCTTACTTTACTTTTTTGGGACAAAGTAAGTTGTCTCAGGAGACTTCTATTCATTTTAGAAGAAAATACTAATTTAGTCTTCATATGGACATGGTAGTATTTTTTACTTTAGGTAAAATATTAGGTTGGATCCCAGTCTACGAATTGAAAACAGTTTTTCTCTGTTTACCTCCAGTTCATCTCTAAGCTATCCTGGAGGGTCACCCTTCCCTGAGAAATAGTGGGGCAGATCCCACCAACCTTTTCACACAGTGTTGACCAATTCCCCTCTTACTGCAGCACCTGTCTCACATGGCTTTTTTCTGTGGTCTCTAGTGTAAGGGTTTTTTGGGTGGTCAAAGGTCCTAATTTGAAAAACTGAAAAACTGCATTAGAGACAGATGGATCTACCTCATTAGTTTGGAGGGTGATTTGGACTGCTGCAGGTGAAGGGAATTCGTGGACTTTGCTATCCCTCCATGACTTCAGTATGTCCAAACCACACATGTACTTCTACATCATTCTTTATTACATTGTTCAGTTACTCATTATTGAACATTTGGTCTGTGATACCTGCTTTACCAAATCCTCAGTTGATGTTCAATTCTCAATAGTGATGTGTGAATCTGCTTTTACAAGTAGTACATGCAATGCAGATAGAAATGTGAGATGTACTACATCATAAAAGGCACTTAACATCATATTATTAGTTCTCATGCATCTGCCTTGAGACAATATTGTCAATCAACTATAGTAAACTCCCCCCCCCCACGGCAAATTAAGTAAATTCCCAAAGTCTTAAAAATCACTGCTAGATTAAATATATATTCTACATTCTAATGTATTACAGATTTTCTAAAATGTTCCCAATTAGAAATATTTGCCCCATAAACAGTCATTTGGCAAACCAGTCGTTGGCCTGCAAACTTAAGTTCACAGTATGTCAGTTTAACATTCCTCCATCTACAATTTCCAGAACTGAAATGCTATTTTCTTGGTTTGATTTGGTGAAACAACATGCGTACTGATGTCTTTATCCAGGCGTACTATATTGAAGATGATCCCGTAAATCTATTGGCTCACGATATTACATTTTTGTTACATTTTTTCTTAACAACCAGATGTTCTTTGAAAGTTCCCAGATGTTGAACTGTTGTTTTCTTCTTCCTGCAGTTCTCTTTATTGATCTGCAGTAATACACAATTCTGTAGCTACCAAGGAAGGTAGGTTGAACCATACTGAGAAAATAAGCCAGAATTATAGGAAGTTCTGAACTTTGTAGAGAGTTTAAGGATAAGCCTTCATTCGCGTTGTTAAAAATTGTGTTTTTAAAAGATCCCTATGTGTGCAAATATTTTTACCCAGCTTTTCTTACAATTTCTGCTGTTTTTATTTTGTCAGTGTGTGGAAGAGATGGCAGGCAAGTAAATGTGTATTTCAGTGCTCTTCCAGCATGGAGACAGCATGCAAGAAAGAAATGTCAATTTGAACACTTCTCTCTTATTTGCTTATTTTCCATTTACAAGGTGTACTAATCATAACGTATTCATGTAAATCATTTATATGACCCTATCTCTGTTTAGTAGGGAAATCAGGGTGATTAATGGTCAAGTGTATTTAACAATAAATTGCAAGATCCAATCCTAAGGCCAAAGGTCAAAGCTGAGAGTGAGCTAAGATTGGCCAGGGAAGCCCATTGTAACAAGAAAAGATTTTTCAGTTATGTGAAGAGCAAACGTAAAGTAAAGGAGGCAATAGGCCCACTGTTGGGTGCGGATGGACAAACTCTAACGGAAGATGCAGAGAGAGCAGATAGGCTTAGTGCCTATTTTACATCTGTTTTTTCCCACAGGTCAAAGGGTTTAGGCACATCTAGAGATGGCTGTAGCCAATGGATAGTGTCTGGGTGGCAGGTTAACATGGATAGAGAGGTTGTCGAGAGGCATTTAGCTGCACTGGATGAGTTCAAATCCCCTAGTCCGGATGAAATGCACCCGAGAGTGCTCAAAGAACTTTCCAGAGAACTTGCACAGCCCTTGTCCATCATCTTCGGGACCTCTTTAAGGACTGGAGATGTCCCGGAGGACTGGAAGAGAGCAAACGTTATTCCGATCTTCAAAAAAGGGAGGAAGGATAACCCGGGAAACTACAGACCAGTGAGTCTGACCTCTGTTGTGGGGAAGATAATGGAGCAGATATTAAAGGAAGCGATCTGCAAACATCTGGAGGACAATTTGGTGATCCAAGGAAGTCAGCATGGATTTGTCTCCAACAGGTCCTGCCAGACCAACCTGGTTTCCTTTTTTGACCAAGTAACAGGTTTGCTGGATCGGGGAAATTCAGTTGATGTCATTTACTTGGATTTTAGTAAAGCTTTTGACAAGGTTCCCCATGATGTTCTGATGGATAAATTGAAGGACTGCAATCTGGATTTTCAGATAGTTAAGTGGATAGGGAATTGGTTAGAGAACCGCACTCAAAGAGTTGTTGTCAGTGGTGTTTCATCAGACTGGAGAGAAGTGAGTAGCTGGGTACCTCAGGGCTCGGTGCTCGGCCCGGTACTTTTTAACATATTTATTAATGATCTAGATGAGGGGGTGGAGGGACTACTCATCAAGTTTGCAGATGACACCAAATTGGGAGGACTGGCAAATACTCCGGAAGATAGAGACAGAGTTCAACGAGATCTGAACACAATGGAAAAATGGGCAAATGAGAACAAGATGCAATTTAATAAAGATAAGTGTAAAGTTCTGCATCTAGGTCAGAAAAATGAAAAGCATGCCTACTGGATGGGGGATACGCTTCTAGGTAACACTGTGTGTGAACGAGACCTTGGGGTACTTGTGGATTGTAAACTAAACATGAGCAGGCAGTGTGATGCAGCGGTAAAAAAGGCAAATGCCATTTTGGGCTGTATCAACAGGGGCATCACATCAAAATCACAATCTAAGCAATAGAAGTCATCTAAAACAAAAATTAGTTGGTTGATAGCCTTAATAATAACCTGAACTACAAAGAGGCGCAATAATCAAGAGCCTAAGTAATTTGGTTTTTATATATAAAATCACTATTAGTCCTTTTGCATTGAAGCTGTGATCAAAAAGGTATCCAGGTGCCTCAAACTAGCCTTTCTCAACTTTTTTACTGTTGAGAAACACCTGAAACATTCTTAAGTCTTTGACCAAAATAATTAGAAGTTGCAAGCAGTTTTTATGCTAATTCAGTTGGTAGCACAATAGAACACTTCTGTTCATTTCCTTTAGTTCCTAAGTAGAAGAATTAGAGACATTCATTTTTGATAGAAGTTTACATAAGGGCATAAACTTTCCTGACAGAACAAATATCCTACATTCCTTCCTCGATGCTGCAGGCCTACAGATCTACTGTGCATTGCATCAGAATTTATCTGCATCATCTTCCCTGTTCATGGATTTGTCGTTCTTCAAGTAAGAAACATTATTCTACTGGTTTAAAATCTTTTAATAGCTTTTTTATCACTTAAAACAATGCCCCCTTTAAAAACGGATCCTCTGATTCTCCACCCCTAAAAAAACAAACAACCCCCCCTCCTTAAAGCTAGGTAAGAAAAAAACAGATACAGGTCTGGGGTTAATCATATATTTACATAGACAGAAAACTCTGTCTCACACACATTAAAATGCTACCTTGAGCACTAATGGGGGGAGGGAGAGAAAATAGAACCTGTGGCTTTAAGCAAACATTTGCCTTTTTAACAGTTTTATGATAAACCATTTTTAATTCACAACATCGTAATATCTTACAGAAAACCTAAATTCATTCCTTTTAAAATTAAAATGTGGTCAAAATTATTTGAGAAATAATCTGAATGATTTAAAGTGTGTTGAATTTACATAACAAACATTTTACTGACAACTTGGGATTAATTTCCAGTTGAGCTCAGATAAACCCAAACTGGCATAAGAATAGTTCCAGTGGTCTCTCTGCCTTTGATCAAATATAAGATTTCTGGGAGCTATTATGTAAGCATTCGTATGAACAGTTCAGTGGAAAACTTGCTTCTAGTTTCTTAGGATTGCATTTATAGCTTTGCACAACAAGCTTAAACTGAGGCACATTTATTGTTAATTGTAAGTTTTTAAGATACTTCTTTACCTTGGTAGCCAAATTGCTTCGCCTACATTAACCTCACAAATGCATAATCATATAAAGTGGGCCAATACTTTTGCTAAACTGAGATTTGAATAGGTTTATGGTTTACATTAATCATGTATGGAATACCATTATAATACAATTCAATCAGTAAGGCTACTTAGAAGCTGTGGATGCTGTAGTTGTGGATCTCTGATGGAGATCACTATTGCAGCCACATAATATCCCAATTAATTAGAATGTTGTTACAGAAATTTATGAGCAGTTTGGTTTATGGGAAACACCCTAATATTGCCTGCAGCTAATAACTGTTGTGGTGCTTTTGTCCAGGATCACCTTCTCAGTAGGAGTGAATGCAATTGGTACTGTATCACCAGTGCTAAAAGCATGCATGTTGCTTTCTTGCATGCGCCAACATCCATGTCGGTAGTGTTGCCAGTCCTTCAGTGGGAGCAGGGAATCCCACAGTTTCTGTTTCCCACCATCAGGCAGAGTGGTGGGGGAGAAAAATTAAAAATGCCTGTCAGACATTGTGCCACTTCTGGGTTTTCTTCAGAAATTATGTCACCCCTGTCTAGAAGCTGCTGTGATTCCTAGACAGGCACAGTGTCCCTGAAGTGATGTCATATGGTTACTGATGACAACCCTGCCCCCTCAGTCTCTCATTGGCTGGCAGGGGAGGTCTGGCAATCCTACCATAGGCCAGGAATTTAAGGGCTCTTGCTTGCTGCAGTTGTATCTGCCCCCATTGTTGTGTCCTTTCAGAATCTACAGATGTGCTTACTTTCAGAAGCTTCCCCATTGGGAGGTGTTGACTTGGACTTCAGTATGTGCATACATCTTTCTAAAACGAACGTTTCATGTGGGGCTGAGTTTCCTGTTTGTATACTTGTAATACATATTTCTTTTATTTCATATTTTGGTCCTTTCCTTATTTGGATTGAACATTCTGTATTTGCTTTGTGGTTATAGTTATATCAAAGGAAGTTGAGGTAAGCCAAAATCATCTGGCTAATTGTAGGCTCTATTAAAAGGCTAATTTAATTGGTACATTTGGGTGGACTGGAGCATATGATTCAAAGGTTGTTGGTAAATTATACATTTTATATGTGTTAGAGGCTCATTGTTTGATTGAAGTGGGAAGTACATCATATTGAAAAGTACTTTGGATAAGTCATGTGTAAGATTGTCAAAAGGAAGTTGTGAAAAGTAATGGAAATGTCATAGCGTTAGCCTAATTTTAGCATCCCTTTGAACTAAAGAGAGTTTTTGTAGCCTGAAATTAAATGAGCGGAATTACTCATGGTATGAAAGGTGTCATTTTTTTTTGCTTCCACGGCTTCAGAGGGTAGTTACGTCTTGTGCTTATTGTACTTTTGGAGCCTGGTGATGGGTCTGATCCTTCCTGCTTTTCTTACTCATTCTTTCCTGCTGCTGCCACTGACACTTGCCCACCCAGTTTATTCTCATACAAGACTCAGCAAATAAATATGGGTTGTGAATCACAGTGGCAGATCTAGGGCAGTGTGGGGAAATTAAACAAGGGTGCAAAGGCAATATTAAGGCAGCAGTGTCCGTTTCTGTTCCTATGAGAGAAGATTTAGCAATTTTTGTTTCAGAATCAAAATTCTCAGAAATCAGGCTCCTACTATTTATAAAGGTAAAGGTATCCCCTGTGCAAGCACCGAGTCATGTCTGACCCTTCGGGTGACGTCCTCTAGCGTTTTCTTGGCAGACTCAATACAGGGTGGCCCTGCCAGAGCCTTCCCCAGTCATTACCGTTTTACCCCCCAGCAAGCTGAGTACTCATTTTACCGACCTCCGACTACTTATACATGGTGCTAAATCATGAACTTTTATCGTTAGCTAAAACTATGGCAAGGAACTAGTTGTGCCAGTGCCCCTTTATGGTAAAAGTAAAGGTTCTCTGTGAAATGCTAACATGGCTATGTAGCTATGTTAACCTGTCATGTAAAGAGCAGTGTGCTGCTAAATTGGACTAGTTAGGATAATACGAATTAATATTATCCTTGTTCTTTTCATTTGAAAGAGCCAAATTAGGACCAAGGATATGATCTGAAGGCCTATAATACAGTAATTTTACTGATACTTAAGCAGGTCTTGGTCAGGGAAGCACTGGGCAGTCCTACAAAAGAAAGGTGTCTCCACAATAGAAAGCCAAAATACAAATAAAACAAATTAAATTCATGGCTAGCTGCAAAAAAAAATCATCCCTGTCATAAGTTTGAAAATCTTTCCATATAATAAAATGGGTACCGTGGCCCCCCAACAACTCACTTCTTAACGCAACATATACTGGGAATCCTTTAAAGTTCCACATGAGGCAGGAACTTCAGTACATGCAGCCTTTTGAAATATGTGCTCGCTGCCCTATCTATATGCCTCCCCAAGGAAGAGGCAAAAGGGGAAGAAACGTAGGGAAAGGGAGTGTGATGTTACCACCAGATTTCCTTAGAGCACAGGTGACCTCATGTACCAAATTCAGCAGGCTGGCAGATTTAAGGAGCCCCACGCTGTGTGAATTGAATGCTCCTCCCCGCTCAAGTGCTGAATAGTTTTTTCAACAGGTTCCAGGCTTTCCCACTAGCATGCTTGAAATCCATATTCACAGTCAGTTTGGTCCATTTTTATCTTTATGCCATGTCCAGTTCATAGAGTAGTTCATATTCTACTTCTGGATCTATACTGTTGACGAAATTTTGACACAACCCCTCCAGCCTGGAAGACATTCTTTCTGATAGTCGAGAAATGTGCCTTTTGGCTGTAGATATAACTATTCCAACGAATCGGCGGTAGTTATTATGTTTTGGAGAGTCCCATTAAGAACATCCATTCAGATCTTCACTGAAACCTTTCGAATTCACCCTCTTAAATTCCCATTGCAGTCTTGGAAAAGATCTGACAACTGATATTTGGATTCTTAGCTTGAGGATTACGGGTCAATGCCAACTGTGTAGGAAAGCCTTAAGAACATGTCTGGATACAGGCAAGGGCCATAGTCAGGTGAAAAAAAGTGTTAAATCTGAGTTGGTCTCTATATTTCATGTTGCTGATCTGAAAGTGCCCTTATCTTTAGCACCAAAAACCAGATGCAAACTATGTTTTTCAGCCCAGTCAACAAGTGCCTAACCTTTCTTATCAATAACCATATATCTCTGTTTTCCACAGTGCCTGTTAAAATCACCAGCATATACAGAAAGATGAGGGTAGGTTGATAGGACATATGCTGTCCATGAAACTACAAGAGATTTGTAAACATTAACATTTATTACTCAACTTTTACTACAGTTGCATGGATGTCATTTTGGACGTTGGTCAGACAGCTGCTACCAACTAGAAGACTTCTATACAGTGCATCATAGTACAGTGTGTGTCTTAGTTGTGCCTTTGTTTCAGTGGGTTTGTTTCAAAGATGTATGAATAGACTTCCACTTGCAGGATCATTCCCACTTCTCTCTTTTCATTCTCGTTTGCTTCCTGGAAACAGACCCTATAGAGTAGTGTAGAAAAAATGTGACATGAAAGTCTGCAGAGGGAAGGGGGGATCAGGAATTGCCTTGCCTCTCCCTTGCTTGGAAGATGTGCCCAAATGAGTATGATTATTTTCAAGGCTTAGTGAATCCTGATGTCCATTTTGCCTTAGCTCAATTTCGAATTAGTATGATTGTTTGACACTGTCTCCTCATGGTATGGCTTTCACATGTATTATTCCTTTGTCTTGCACTTTGTTCTGGTAATTTGAAGCAACCAGAAGACCTGAAGTAAATTGGTTCCTTGGGGTTACTAGACTGGTTAGAGTAGGATCACATTCTTTGATAACCATCTTGTCTGGAGAGGAGCCATGTGATTATGTGGGTGGGGGGATACAGTGATTAGGGTATTAGCTGTCAAGATTCTTGACTTTGCCAGCATTTTAAGGGCCCAGTAAGTCAGATGAATATAGCAGATATGGAAAAGGCTGCTGTACTGCTTTTGGATCTGAACTGAGGCATATTCAAAAACTGTATGTTACAGTGGTGAAAGGATTATACTACAACTGAAGCCACCATAATACAAGGCTAAGATGCTGAAAAGTTGCAGGTCCACACACAATTAAGGAAGGGCCATGGGTCAAACAGTACAGTTGCTGAGTATGTTATACAGGTGTTATTTAAATCCAAACTCAGGTGATGTATGTTGGCTTAATGTCATTTTTATGTTCTTACATCTGTTATGTGCCTAATTTTCCATTAAGTTTCCACATTAATAAACACAATGTTTTTACTTAGACATAGTTCCATGTCACAGCCAGGTGACAGAATTCTCAACAACCATGAAGAGAACATACTCTTAATCTTGTCATCTGTTACATTTTTGAGCCAGAGTTACATTCTTGAGCCAGTTAACGTTTTTTAAAAAAAATTATATTCTTAGGCACACGCTCTTCACAGTTGTGATGCAATTAAAACCATGACCCTCAAAGCAATTTTATTCTAAAAGAACATCAACTGTACTGTTATTTTTTTAAGGATATGTGGCTCTTGCAGTCTTGCAACAGTAGTTATTAATGGAAACAGTGGGCCTCATAGGGTGTGCTTCCAAAAGACCTTGTGACAGCATATATTTACTAAAAAGAGTATGTTGGCTTTGAACAGGTGCCTGGAGGCAGACATGGAATAGAAGTGTATCTTGATCCTTGGAAACATGTTTATATGCATTATTGTATGCTAGGGACAAAGCCCATTGCATTCAGGAATACAGTGGGTGCTAGAATGGGGGGTGGGTGGAAAAACTCTGCAGATGGCCTCTCCCTCCCCCCAGGACCTGGAAAGGCTGTAGGGAACTCACCAGCAGGGGCGGCTCTCATGCAGCAGGGATTTGCAACCTCTGAGCCAAGTGAAAGAAGGGAGGGGGGTCAGGGGGGGATGACAGAAGGCAGTTGGCTGGCCCCTGCTGGAAGGCAGTTGGCTGGACAGACAGGCAAGCAGACTGGAGGAGGAAACCCTCAGGCAGGACAGCTGCTCTGAGTGGGCATTAAGCACTGAGTGGCACTTAAGCCGTGAGACCAGCTCCTCCACCTAGTCCTTACCAGAAATATTAGGTAGAACAGATTTGTAATGGGCTCTATCTTTTCCTGTTTGCGCCCATTGGATTCAGTATTACCTGCTTAGGTAACTGATGTACGTTAGCTTTGAAAAAGGAATTCAGCAACTTTTTCTAAGACACGCAAAGTTAACATGCATGATTGTAAGCAAGGTGCTTGAGAGCCAGGGTTCTGAGAAGAATGGGGAAAATTGATTTCCCAATTCTTGCACCCATGTTGAAATACTTTGGGAATCCCAGCTATTTCCATTTATTAACCTTTTGCCTGTCAGTAAGACTATGCTAGAGCCTCTTGTGGCGCAGAGTAGTAAGGCAGCTGTCTGTAAGCTTTGCCCATGAGGCTGGGAGTTCAATCCCAGCAGCCAGCTCAAGGTTGACTCAGCCTTCCATCCTTCCGAGGTCGGTAAAATGAGTACCCAGCTTGCTGGGGGGTAAACGGTAATGACTGGGGAAGGCACTGGCAAACCACCCTGCATTGAGTCTGCCATGAAAACGCTGGAGGGCGTCACCCCAAGGGTCAGACATGACTCGGTGCTTGCACAGGGGATACCTTTACCTTTACCTTTTTAAGACTATGCTGCTTGAGCTTAATATTGAAGAAAAGGCATGGCTGGTAAATGTTAAATGGATAACATCTGCTTTACTCAGTATTGGTATTTTTCTTATATTCACAAACTCATAAATTATGGTAAGGCGTGCCAGCCAAACTATGAATTGGAATTGCTGAGGAGGGAGAAAGAGGAAGAAAACATCTTGGTACAATGCCTTGTTTGAAGCATTCTATAGACATGTTATGTTCACTTGTATCCCTGGAGCCAATAGACTGTTCCCAGGGATGGAAAGATTTCTTTCCACACAGTGCAGTTGTCTTGCTTTCTTCCTGCTGCTGCTCAAAACGCCCCCAAAATGCTGCTTGGGGTAGTGTTTAATGGTAATTATTCTGCCTCCCCACCAGAAACTTTCAGCTCTGTGAGCTTCAGCAATATAGTGCCAGGATCTTGGATTAATAGTCTTGATGTAGCTGGTTTCAGAGTCAAGCCTTCACTCTAACTTTATAGTTAGTTAAGTTCCGAGACTCTTACCCTTTGGCTGAAATTACTGAGCTTTCCTCTTCTTTGCACCCTGGAATTTCATCTCCATACTTCCTTTTCATCACCTACCTCCAGACTAGACTCTTCTCCATCATTTCTGTTCAGAATCAAGCTGGTCTGTTTTCTTTCTCCTCTTTATTCTCCCAAAGCACCCTCAGCTTAATTTATTGTTAGCCTATTGGATAAAATCCTGGAGAAAAGGAAACTTCAAAATTAGGAGGGGGAAATAGCTCTTAAATAAGAAAAATCTTTATTCCCCTTACAAGATAGAGAATGGGAAAATACAGTGGCACAAATAGCAAAGCAGGATAGTAAAACAGCTGCATACAATGAACAAATGCAAAACCTTTGTATAAGTCTACCTGCCTATCATCCCGTTTTCCCATTATTTATCTTGTTAGGGGAATAAGGTTTTTTTTTCTTATATAAGATTTTTTTTCTTGATCTTTTTGAAGTGCTGCCCCAAGTTGAGACCCTGGAATACATAGGCAGAAGACCCAACATAAATTGTCCTGGTGACATGCCTGGTTGTGCCTAAGTGGAGGAAGCTTACAAAGTCACATCCTCTGGCACAGACAACAATTTGGGTAAGAGTGGGTTTCCCCGTCTTTCTATCTATGGAAACGCTCTGTTGGATCCAAACTAGAAATTGGATACCAAATCACTAGTTAATTCTATATACTGTCTAAAAAATGTTTTCATATCACAATTTTTGCTCAGTGGAATCATCCTTCAGATAATAATGATGGCTCTAATATTTAAAGATTTCATATCCACTATCCCCATTTTCTTCTTGTTTATCCAGTTTGCACTCCCCCTCACACATGTTTTCAGCATTTGTTTAATATTAACATACTTCTTTTTTTTGTAAGCCACACAGAGTTGCCAAGTGATATGTTACAGATTAAAAGCAAAGAATATTCTTTGCTATTAATAACCAGATATTGGAGTCAAACTGATGGCTCTAAGTGCTAAATGTACTTCTCAAATTCGTCAGTTTAAATTGATTGGCTGTTATGTGATTTTATTTGTCCAACTTTGTATATATACTATAATTTATTAGTAATTTTTATCCATTGAAAGGGTAACTATTTATCAGTGAAATTGACAAAATTATATTTTCTGAGTTTAAAAACAATCCACCTGTAAGAGAGATAAATAAATCAGAACAAGGATATTTGTACGATGACATGAGCCTTTATCCATCCTCTTTATTGGGTAATTTCTGGGCAGTGTGAATGCCAGCAGAAGTTCTTTGGAGAATGAATGTATCAGTCCTCTATCGTTAAAACATCATTTCACACCAATTGTGATGGTAAAGAAGAAATAAAGCTTTGCTGTACATGGGATTCTTTACTTAACTCCGTCTAGGTCAGGAGGACAGCTTGGTGGGTGATTTCCCATCTCTCTTTGAGGGAGGCAGGTCAAAAGAAGACTTCCTGTCTCCCTGGTGGGAAACGCCCTCCTCTCACCAGTGTTCTTCCTGCCTCGAGAGAGAGAGTATGTAGACTAGGTGTCTCCTGCTTACTAGAAGACTTTTCCTGCTCGGGCCCGCTGCCTGTGCCTCCCCACCTCTCCTTTTGCCTTTCCTTACCTGTTTGCTCCTGGGTCTGAATTTTTGGGGAGGGGGATAGAGCATGTGGTGAGTTTGTGTGCTCATGGGTGTGGTGACCATTTTGTTTTGCCTTTTTTTTTCTCCCTGCTCTATCTGACGATATGACTTTGAGCAGGTGGGAGCACAACTTCTCGTCTGAGGACGAGGAACCCACAGCCTCTGACTGACTGATTTCCAGGTTATCCCCAGAAGTAACATCGCCCTGTCAACCCAATGGCCTTTTAAAACTGTTTTTTTTCCTACTATGAAGTCCACCTACATAAAAACTTCATGGAGTGGTAATGAGAAGCAGGGGTCTGGTAACCCTGCCCCCACTCCCAAACTGCAGTAGCCCGTGCTTTTTTCCTACTTGTTCTCTGTTGAAGCACAACATAGCAAGTCTTGCATGTCCAATACAGTTTCCCAAACTCTCACTCACATGAAATTCAGTACAGCTTGACCTTCAGTGTATCTTTTACATTGTCAATGTGCTCATACTGCATAGCACCTGGGGAACAGTGAGTAGTCTGTGGGCAGTTAGTTGAGCAAGGGTGGGGTGGGGTGTAACTAGACTAACCAAACATTTTGCTTGTTAGCCTTTTCCCTAGTGTTGTGTCAAAACCATCAAAAGTGCAGTAGATTGCAGATTCTGCCATACTTGCATTCAAAAATAATTGATTTGCATAGCCTTCTGGTGCAATTTTCCCCCCCATATAGAATGGAATTTTCATAGTGGGAAGGGAAAGTACAATAGCAGAACTCTTCTAAAAGAGAAGTTCAGTGATTGTATTTTGAATGTATCACCACAGCTCAGCACTTCCAAATTTGTTTGTTTTTACATTGGTGAACTTCCTGTGTAAGAACTTCATGGTAGAAGGGAGGGGGATATCTGTATAAAAATCTGCCATCACATCCCAAAATAAAGAAAGAGAGGAAAAACAAAGGGTTTGGAAGAGCCTAGTAACAACTTGTAATTTTTTAAAAGGCTTTGAACTGCCTGATCTTAAGGGGGCTTCTAGAGAATAACAGAATTTTTAATGATCATCCAGAAGTGTCCCATGGCAATTGTGAAACAAAGAACTGACCTTGCAGTCGTTACCAGGCAACAGCCTAAGAAATATAGATTTCCCATCTGGCACTATATGGTGCTTCCAGGAGATTAACAGTGCAGAGAAAGAAATGAAGTAGGCAGGAAGTAAACTATTCCTGATAACAGTTAACCCCTTTTATTTTCCAGAATACTTGTATTCAGTTTAAAAAGTAATAGGAGGAGTTGGCACTATATCATTGCACAGATGTTGGTTGAGGTATATTTCCATATTTATTTTGTATATTTATAGCCTGCTTTTATCACAGAGACTGAGAGCAAATTACAGAATTTTTATAAGAGCAATAATAGAACATAAGGAAGTGAATAATGCTGTAGGACTGGTGGTGATCTCTTAGGCTTTCCAAGGCAAGAGACAGAGGCAGTTTGCCATTCCCTGCTTGCACATGGCAACTCTGGATTTCCTTGGTGGTCTCCCAGCCAAGGATTAACCAGGGCTGATGCTGCTTAGTTTCCAAGGTCTGGTGAGATTAGACTAACCTGGGACGTCCATGCTGTAGAACCAGAGTGGAAGAATTAGAAGGCAACGCAAACAGCACAAATTGCAGAATAAAAGAAAGGGGAAAAATCCCAATGTAATCGTATATCATAAAACATACAGTGAAATAGGACTAGGGTCACAAAATTAGAAAACTCTTCCAACAAGAAACTGCCTTAGAGCATGTATGCTCCAACAATGCAGAGAGAGGGAAGGCAGTACAAGCAAGATGATATAATGATAGCAGTTCACTACAATCATATCATCATATCTAATTTTGAAACTGGCCCTAGTGTGGATCAATAGAGAAGGAGCCGTGGCAACCGTAGCTGCATAAGCCAGGTGGGTGGGCAAGACAGTGGGAAGGGTGAGAGAAGAGATATAACCAAGTGAGCTTAGGAGGAGGAGGCAGGGGGGAGAACAACCAATAGGACACGAGAGGGGACCAAAAAGGGAAAGCACCTGCTGGGAGAGAGGGGAGGCAGGAACGTTGACAGAGGTTGGGAGGGGAAACAACAGAAGACTACTGGGGAGCCAGGAGAAGCAAGATAAAAGGATGGGGTTCCCTCCCCTTCAAGGGGGTTCCCTCCCCTGCAAGTCTCATGAGTTGCCTTATTGTTCCTTTATAAAGACATCTTACTGGACTATTCTATATTGTCACAGTTCTAGTCCTTTTACCGAAACACCTTCTTGGTTTTGCACATTCTGTGAACTGATAGAGGTGTGGGAGTTCTCCTGACACTAGGAAAAAATTGAATACAGTTTTTCAGTCCTGTTGATATCCTTGACTGAGTGCTGCAAGGATTATTTACAAAGTGCTTGCTCAGCAGAACCAATATCATTGCAACCCCCTTTACATTAATGCACCCGTAACATGTCTTTGTGAATCTAATTATATCCTCTAAGCTAACTTGCAGGCGGCGCACAGATTAAACAGGAGGGGGCATGCTGTGTTTAGAGAGCTGCAGGGGTTCCGTTCTCTTCCTGGGTTGCAGCTTCTTTTTTTCTGATACGCAAAACGAAGTCCAGTCTCATTATGCTGTTTGCAGTCATCATTCAAGTTATGAAAGTGGTACATACTTGCTTTTTTCACTCTCTGTTGTTTCTAAACTGGCGGCTGTTTAGTTAGGCATCAGGCTTCTTTACACCTGCTCCCCTCCAGAGGGATCTCTTGGAATAGTCCATTGACAAGGTAGTCACCAAGCCAGCAACGATTATTAGAGCAGATGTGTGAGAGAGCCCTGCTAAAGCCTTAGTCACAGTCTTTAATATCTGTCAGTGCATTCAAGGAAATGTATCTAATGTTGAATCTGTTTTTATCTAAGCAACCTTAGATTGGCTGATCTTGGTATTGATGGAAGGTATGTATCTGTACTTGAGATAGCAATGGAAGTTTTTATTGTGGGAAAAATTAAGAACTAAAGAAATAACTTAAAATTGTTCCATAAAGACAAAACTGTGATAAATGGTTTAGTAGTTTCTGAGTAGGCAGCATGTATTTCAAAACAGGAAAGTGGTCCTCTCTATTTGATTTTTAAATGCCTTTTATCTAATGTCTGCTGCAACATCAGAT
The DNA here is from genome assembly GCF_049243985.1 of Paroedura picta. Classification (NCBI taxonomy): domain Eukaryota; kingdom Metazoa; phylum Chordata; class Lepidosauria; order Squamata; family Gekkonidae; genus Paroedura; species Paroedura picta. The sequence goes on along the minus strand of NC_135374.1, from coordinate 79,585,239 downwards.
ATTTCCTTTCCAAACAAAACAACAGCAGGACTGAAGGCATTCTTCCTTGCATGCAAAAATATGCTTCTCCTCTTACTGACATGTGGGTTCTTACGATTCTTATAGCAAAGGAAATGAGTGTTTGAAGTACATTGAGTTCAGAAGAAACTCCCTGTAGCTTGGTTTCTAGGATGCCTGCTGCTAGTCTCTTAGCGTGGTGTGTTGGGCATAATATTCAGCTGCTTCGTGTGAAAAAGAGAAGAATGATTGTTATGAAATCAGAATGCCAACGTCCCCAAAGCATGCCACTCTCCTTGCTATCTTGACAGAAGGTCATTCAAGAAACAAGTGTTTTTGTATGGTGAACTATTCATTGACGTGAGGCTCTTAGAATCCAAGCGTTATACAATGACTCAGGAGGATTAAAACAAAACAATAAGCTGGGGAGCTAGCGGGAGGTTGCTGCTAATTGCTGTATTACAAGAGTAATTTAAACCAGGCATTAAAGGTTTTTTTTTTAAGTCTCTTTTAATTTTATATCTAAATATGTACAGCTGTGAGAAATCACTGTAGTATAGAATGGCAAAGAGCAAGTCATGATTGTAATTTGATAAAAACATAAGTAGCAATTATGATTATTTAACTTGTTTAGCTTGGGATCGAAGACTAATGTTGGTTTCTAACTGCTATTATCCCCATTTCCTTTTTTAAAAAATGTTTATTTATTTATTTGCATTTGTGTGCTGCCCTCCCCGGAGGCTCAGGGTGGACAATGTAAAGGAACTATACATCAAACTCAGTTATGTTAGAACACAGTATATATTCCATGTTTTAGTGTTAAGATGAATGTGATTTCACACACCTGTTTCACTACATCCACCAAATAGCATCTCTTGTATTGAAAAGTTATAAGTAAACAAGGGCTCCTGACACAAAAACATACTGAGATATACATTTGCAGTCATTTTATTTTTATTATCTATTTATTGTATTTACATACTGTCCACCTTTACGTCTTATCACACATGACAATATCCTGTGCCACTTCATAATGTTGTGTTATTATAGAAGTACCCTGGCATTGTTGTGAATCAGGATTGTGTACTGATAGCTACTCTTAATACACTCAGTCTATAATCACTAGAATGCAATCAATATTCTTTATGCGTGAGGCTCAACTGATCTCTTCTAGTGAGATCAGTCAACAAGTTGTGAGACATGCTTTTTCCTTGAATATTACAGGTTCATATACTTAGAGGAAACTATTAGAAGTTTCCAGTAGAATGGCTGGTTTGTACAAACACAGATGGATTAATTCTAAGACTGCTGAGGCAGTAACCCTGCAGTTGGAGAACTCTGAAGTGCAGAAAACACAGCTGTCTCCAAATTATTGGTCTTACTTTGTGTCCTTCATCTGTCTCACCCATGATAGCTCCTGTGCATCAGGTGCATATGCACATCCATGCACATAGTATTCATCAGTGCGCTACCTTTTGGCCACTGGTCTTCTCTCTTGAAGCATAATAGGTGCAGTGTTGTGAGATGCTCATGTACCAGGAAAAAGAGATTCCATACCAGCTGTGTGTCTCTACCACAGACATTATACTGTTTCTGGTTATTAGTGTACATGGGCTAACGACTGAAAGAGGCTGACTTACAATGTTTGTTTTAACAGATTTTATTATCTGATACTGTGTTAATTTATATTCTGTTTTAATATATATTAGGTATTTTAAAATCCAAGTATTTAAATAAAATACAATCACCTCCTTTTCTGGATGATCAAGAGGTGGAACAGACTTTTCAGTTGTTGTTTGCTGGCATAATGAAGTTGTTGTAGTTGCTGTTCCTCATTTTGTGCCATTCCTACCCACATTTTATTGTTCTGTGTTCTGGATACAGGATTTTTTAATGCCTATTTCCATGAATATTTCCTTTAATTTGAACTGGCTGTTCAAGTGCTGCTTTCCCATAATTCAAGCCACAACTGGGTCCCCAGTTGCTTTACACATTCATTTTTGTTAGTTGAAATTACTCTCCTCCCTCTTCCCCCCCTCACCTCCTTCAGCTTAATGTGTGGCACCAGTCCCTAACCACACTAGCATAGTTGTAAGAATGACAATTCACTTTAGATCTGGAGTTGCAAATGATTAGGACAAAGTGGTCTGATTATTTTGTTCATGGCATTAATGCAATTAAACTTTAGCATTGGAGTAATGGAAATAGACATAAAGTTGGGTATTAGGTATTATCCCACTTTTCAAATTACTTAATCAGGTAGAGATTGAAGAGAAAGTGCAGTCCTGTGAGATGTTTCAGTTTTTCATGGGATATTTTTTCATTTATAATTCCATGCTTTGTTGAAAAATAAACCTCACAAGAGACTCAAAGAACCAGACATCTCAGGACAGCAGCTTTTTTTGTTATTTAGGTAGAAGCTGTGGGATCAGTGACAAGGAGAGTTTACAGCTTTATTTTTTGAGGAAAACTTCAAATAGCATGGATTTAAACCATTTAATTGACAGGTTGAATTTAGTCTACAGGAAGACAAACTTCTTGACTATAAAAATACTCGCATTTTTTTTTTTACACTTTTGATGTTTATGGAAACGTTCTGCCTGACCTGCCATACACAGCCATGAATCTCATTTTCTGTATCACATGAAGACAAACATGAGGCACCAGTCGGCTGCCCATCTGTCAAGGTGTTTTATTACCATATAAAGACATTGTGCAGTAAGGCTATAGCTCCACTGCTGTTAAAAGCACCTTGGAGACCAATAACAGCTTGACTGCATTTTGCCCTTGCACTCAATTAAGCAAAGAAGGAAAGAAACTCTGAGCAGTTGCAGATCAAGTATCTAACATTAAATTAGTTAAAATAATTGTTTGCAGCTGAGTTTAATGGAATTAAATGGTTGATTTTCCCCAGCTTGCTTCCATCAAGGAAATAATATATTTTGGGCTGTGCTTAAGAGTTCTTGTTTGTTAAAATCTTATCATATTGTGGTAGTGTTTAGCAGAGAAATGTGTTAAAACTTTGTAACTAGTGCTTTCATTGACATATGCTCATGCAACATGTGTTTTTTCCCCTAGAACTAGTTGAACAACAGAATAGGTTAGGGATTGATATATCCAGATTGGTTAGGTTTTCTGTAGTAGAGAGAAACAAGTTTAGGAGGCCCACAGAGTTTGCCTTTATTTGTATGTCAATTAGTCACTTCATTGCAGGTTACTGGACTTCAATACAAAATGTTTATTTTAACGTGAATGAAGAACGTAGCTTCATTACTCCATGAGATTTGTCCTGCAAGTCTCTCGTTAAACTTCTGAACTTGTGGGTTCCTCACTCAAAACAAGCTGTTATTTGTCAGCTTGCATCCTACCTACTTAATAATAGGATTCATGATACTACTTTCCAGTCTATAAGACTGGTCCCCAAACTTTTTATCACTGTGGACCCGTCAACCCTTGACAATTTTACTGAGGCCGGGGGGTCTTTTGCCAAGGGACGTCGCCGCTGCCTGAGCCCCTGCTCCACTTGCTTTCCCACCGGCGCCCCTGAGTTCCTGCCACCTGATGGGGTCAGTTTCAGTTTAATGTCTGTAAAAGAACACTTGCATAATTTTACGGTTGGGGGTCACTCACCACAACATGAGGTATTAAAAGGTCGCGGCATTAGGAAGGTTGAGAACCACTGCTATACATGCCAGTGCATGAAAGACTACAGAGAAGCATGTAGTGATGCAGAATAGCAGAATATTCCCATGCCTGAAGTTCAGAGCTACATTTGGTTAGCTACCTGACAGTTCTGCAGGTAGGATTTGCACCATCAGTCCCTATTATGGGGGATGGGCTGTTCATGCTGAATGGCTTAGACAAGCTCCAAAATATTTTTATTCATCCACTGTCATTCATTCCAACAACAACCCTTATTCTCCATCTTCCATCCCCTCATCATGTATTCTGAATCTGCAGTGTCCATGATGCAGCCAGCAGTGACTGGCATAAGCCATTTGGTAAGTACTTTGTATCTCAGGTATCACCATATTCTTCTTTGATTGGTCTGGAAAAAGTGGTGTACTATTTTCTTTGAACAGCTGGGCATATAAAATGCAGCAAAGAATAGTTTTGTCAGTATACCTGATATCTAATTTTGACAAGCAAGTACATAAACTACAAACAAGAGCATCAAGTATGAATGTAACTTGCAAAAGATCTGTCAATATGGATTTTATCAGAGAAGGAGCAGGCAACATAACATAATCCTGTCTGTCACCTAAGCATTTATGAAATGTTATGTCTGCTTCTGAACATAAATAGGGATTTAGATTACAGAGAAATTAATATATTTCAAGGGGAACATTTTAGACTAGAAATATTTCTAGACTGACCTGTGATATGTTTTATTGAGTGATTTAGTAGGTCTTGTTGAGCCACAGCAATGGCATTGTCAGACAAAGAGGAATTTTAATTAGTTCTTTGGGCTGAAAAGCCCTAGCCATGCACTCACGCATTGTCTCCAGCTTCAAAGAGCATGTGATATTTTAGGTGCTTCTTCTCTCCCTGACTTCAGTGCTAAAAACAGAGCCATGTTAGATTTGCTGGTACCATTCTTACCTGTTGCAGAAAGCTGACGGCTGCTAGCTACAGTTATCCAAACTGGCAGTGATTATGTGCAGCATCTTCTCTGGTCTGTCAGTAAAGGATTACTTAAGCAAGGATGCGACAAGGAAATAACAGAATTGGATGTACAAAAACTGAAGCAAAGACAAGATCTGAACAAAGCCTTAGGGGAAAAAAATACTGCTGTTATAGGTATATCCCCCGTGGTATTAAAACTGATGTTTCAAAAACTATGCTGATCTGTGTTCTCAACATACATAGTCTTACATCTGGCTTAATTAGAATTTATCTATCTTGTGGCTGCAGTGTATTATATGATTACCTGCGTATTGCACTACTTTTCAGAATGTCATCCATTAATTGTTCAGATATCTGCCATTTCTCTGATGTATATAATAATGTTCTTTTACTTGTTTCTTAGACTGTTAATGTAATTTTTAAATTGACCAGTAGAGGGAGGAATTTCACTTGAAATGCTAGATGGGAACCCAGTGTAATCATGTTAAAGGTACTTAACAATGCTGCAGTTTTAGCTTTCTTTTCTGTTTAGCATATTTCTGTTTAAGATTAACAAAGCTGATTTCACTTTGCAAACATTAGCCAAAATAGCCTGTTTCCATGAGATGCTGGTATTTCAGTCTACTCAGTGTAAAAACTACATCGAAACATTTTGTTTGCATCCTGTCATTTCAGTACTTACCTTTTCCCTGCCAGCAGCTCTGTTTGCTCTGCTTGGTCCTACACAGGTATCTTCGTTTAGACTATGTTATTACTCTTGACACTAATGACAAAGATGTTGCAGGGTCCAGTGGTCGTCTTCTGGCATTCACAATTATTATCTAGTATATTATTCCGTTCTATTAACAACTTTGCTTGCCTGCACAATATTTCTATCTTGCTCTGAAATTTTTATTAACCTCTTGCTTTTTTCTCTTTTCAGACTTTTTTTTCTGTGTGCACCATGAGAGTTTGGATTTATTTACGTATAGGTTTATCTATTATAATGACCTTTAAAAAGCAGGAAATAACGACCACAGGAGTTCATACTGTTTACAATTCCGTATAAAAAAGTGTGTTATTTGCAGTGACCAACAAACATATTCATTATATGTACGCAATAAGACCAAGCCAATCTTCTCCCAAATAGCGGTCCATAATACTATGATTGAAAAATAGAATGGAGAAATTGGAATACTGCTAGAGAAGGATTCTCCAATATTTTATCCTTCAGCAGAATTGTTGTTTGATTGGATTTGATATAATCAATCCTTCCCAATACGTTTGGTAATTTCTTCTTTTTTATCAGCTTTAAGCTATTCTAGCATTCTGTCAGCTTTAGTTACCCTTAAAAAATTGGCAAAATCATATTTCCTGCCTTTCCCTTTAATCATTCTGTCTTCAGTTAGGGATCTGTATATCACTCTTTTTTCTGACTTATGGAGGGGGTTCAGTAGAGCAAAATCTGAGAATTCCTGGTCTGCTCTGTCCCTCTGCTTGCTTGGCTGCTCAGGAAGATGAATTTGGTGGTGGATATTGTAACACCGGAAATGCCATCTGAAAATGATGTTCATGTGGCCAGGAGCTATCTTACGAAGATTTTGAGAAGCTCCATGAGGTATGGCATTGGTTCTAAAATTCCCTATTATTTTGCTCTAATATGAAAACTTCATACCTCTTGTCAGTGAACCAGGAGTATGTTGATTCTATTCACCTTTTATTTACAATCTATGGCTGCCACTTTGCAGTTCCTAGTCTTGTACTTCCATCATTGTTTATGTATTCAGTAGTTTATTATTCTGTTTATGCCATGTATACTTGTGAAGACTACTTGATTATTCCACACGAAATGGTAGTTAAACTAACTCTAGACAATCACCTTATCCACCATGTGATTGTGGAGTGGGTTGCTTGTCTGTGTAAACTAAATTTTCATGTGAAGAGGGCTGTTGTGAGCAGCACCATGGGAAATGTGGGCTTTGGGAATTTGGGGGAAGTAGGCTGATCTTGCAATGTAACCTGATAATACCACTATCAAATATCACATGTCTTCTTCTGTAGTCTACAGTACTGTAGCTATCTGTATATATTCTGGGTTAGGAAGAACTTTAAAAACTTGCTTCACAACAAGGTGATGGTAGTCCTTGGTTTCTCAAATGAGAGAGTGAAGGTATCAAATATGGTAATTCACCCAATCTGTAAAATAAACCTACTGCTAGAACTAGGATTACCAACCTCATGGTGGTAGCTGGAAATTATAGTTATAAATTTATATTTATTTTATATATAAATAAATAAATAACTGATCACCAGGTAACAGAAATCAGTTCACTTGGGGGAAATGGCTGCTTTGGAAGGTGAACTTTGTAGCATTATACCGTACTGAAGTCCCTCCCCTCCTAAACTCTGCCCTCTCCCAATCTCCCAGTATTTTCTGACCCGGAGCTGGCAGCTAGCCAGAACCTGTTCAAAAAGTTAATTGTGGGCAGAACTAAAGGGTGTTATTATTTTCTTAATTTTTTAAAAAGTTGTAGCCATAATTGGTTTGCAGAAGTCTTGCATTAATTTGCTGAACAGGGTTTAATCTAAATAGTGATTCAGTTCCTACAAAGACATTAGGAAACATTGATAGAGAAAACCACATTAACATCTCCCCCCCCCCCATGTGACCTGTTAGTAGTATGTACTATTCTGTGTTATGCTTCTTGTAGCTGTTAATTAGATCTGAAGTTGATTTGTTTTTGATCGGTGTCGGTTAAACATTTATGAAGGAAATGTGTATGTTTTCTTGTTGCAGAAAAAATGACCTAACCTGCAGGCCTCACTCCTGGCATGCAACCAAATTTACCGAGAATCAGCCTGAGACAGCCGCATCACGACTGTCCTCAACCAGTGTCTGTGCTTCGTGGCACTCCCGGTATCATGCAAGGTGAGCTCCTGTCTCAAGCTCCAGTGTAAAGAACATAATTTGCCTTATTTTGCTCATATCTTTTAACTGCCAACAATGTGCAATATGTTTTTAGTTTTTCATGTGTGAAGTAACTTGCATAATGAGAACAATCACTGTGTCACGTGTCTGGCGGTCATTGGTACGCAGCATTCTTTTGTATGCAGATGAGATGATATCTGTCAGTTTCTCTTTAGACCTGTCTTGTAGGTATTAGGTTTCAAGCATAAAACTTTTTAAGGTCATGTGGACGTTTCTACAAATATACTTTCTCCTTCAGTAAAGTAAGGCTAAGGAGGCAGAAACTGAAATGCACTATTCCAGAGCAGTTCCTTGGCAATAATATATGTACAGTCTTTCTTCTGTACACCTGAGGAATTGTTATACAGCTACTTTATCTAATTTTGTCTGTGCTTGCTACAGCAATTAATAAGATATGGGTAGGGCACATAATTGCCATTTCGATCATTGAAATTTCCTCAGTAATTACTACCTATGTGAGGATACTTCCAAGACTTGGGAGAGAGAAAAAAACTTTTTTTTGAGCTGTAAAAATGTTCTCTGTTCTCATTCAAGTACACCATGATCTAGGTGTAATCTCTTTAAAACGTCCTTTATCAGCATTTGTTCTGAAATTGTCTGCTTTCTTGTAGTGTATGGGAAATAGTAAAAAATGTAAAAAAACTAATTTACAAAGCACTTAGCAAGTACATTATATATTTCCTATTTGATTTTTATCTTTAAAAATGAGATGATTCATAATGTATTTATTAAAAACTTTTTAGCCTTGTTACTATTATCTTTAGTGCAATATTGAACTTTAAAATAAATTTATTTGCTGTGCTATGTTGAACCCCATTTTGAATCCTTTCTCCATAGCTTTTCATTGGTATCCTCAACCTAAGGTTGTTAGCTTCAGGCTGGAAAATGCCTGATTTTGTGGTAGAACCTGAGGAAGACAGGGTTTGGGAAAGGAGATGCCTCAGATGAATATCGTGCCATAGAGTTGGTCCTCCAAAGCAGCCATTTTCTTGAGGCGGGTGTGGGGGGGGGACAGATCTCTGTTATATGGTGATCAGTTGTAATTCTCAGAGATTTCCAGGTCCTCCCTGAAGTCTGGCAAATCTAAACCTGGCAGCAACCACCTGATTTTCATGACTCAGCTAGGTCTATCCCTTATGAATTTATTTGTTTGTTTATTATTAAATTTATAGCCCACCAGTCCCACACAGTGGCTCATGGTGGAGAACAGCAATCCCTCAGAACAAAAATTGCACAAAATAGTCATAAACCCCATTAAAATCCACCCTGGCAGTGACAGAAACTCCCTCCTCTCAGCTCAATAGACTTCTTAAAAACTGCCTCAGGAGGACAACCACAGGGGTAGCCTGATGACCTGGCTAGCTCAGGGAGGGACCCTGGCCTTAACTGAAGACCTGGTGGAAGAGCTTCGTTTTACAGGCTTGTGGAACTGGGAAAGTTCCATCAGGGTGTCAGCTTCCTGGGAGCTCATTCTACCAGGTTGGGGCCCAGATTGAAAAGACCCAGGCACTGGTCAAGGCCAGGGACCTTCAACAAATTTTGCACCTGCAGCGCAAAGTGCCCTGCACAGGCCATAAGGAGGTAGGTGGTCCCGCAGATATGTGGGGCCCAGGCCACAGAAAACTTTAAAGGTTAACACCAAAACCTTTAACCTGATTCTGGCTGCAATCAGTAATGAATGCAACTGCCCCAGCACAGGCTAGATGTGGGCCTCCCAAGCTGTTCCTGTGACGACCCTAGCAGCTGCATTTTGCACCAGCTGCAATTTCCAGATCAAAGACAAAGTTACTGTTCAACAATAGGTACCCTATGGAAGCCAGTGTGGTGTAGCAGGTAAGAGCTCAAGAGTAGGTTTTGGAAGACCCAGGTTTAAATCCCCATCTTGCTGTGGAAACTCATTCTCTGATTTTGGACCAGTCATATACTTTCATCTTAACCTATCTCATAGGGTTGTTGTTGCAAATAAAGAGGAGGAGGAGAGAATAATGTGAGTTGCTTTGGTTCCCACTGTGGAGGAAGGTGGAGTATAAATGAAGCAAACAGATAATAAATATGACTGAAGATGGGAGGCAGATAAAAGTAAGTTGGTAAATGTCTGAAATTGAGAGAATGATGCAGGTAAAGGAATGAGGAGATGGGGGTTGCCAGGAAGGCGGAAAGAAAAAATATGGGTACAGGTAAAAGGCAAATGCTACCTCACAAGTCCTGGAGGGTTCCTCCATGCCACATGGACCTTGTCCAGTGGTCATTAGCACACAATTAGGCTACAGTTTTCCTAGATTGAGGCTGCCAGGTGGAGGCAGAAGCTGAAGACAGAGGGGCAGGTCAAAGTAGGATGGAAAGGAAAGAGGGTTGCCAGTTTCAGGTTAGGAATTCCTAAACACTTGGGAGCTGGAAAAGGTGAGGTTTAAGTAGGGGGGGTTTCTCAGAGGGGTTTAATGCCGTAGACTCCACCCAACAAAGCAGCCATTTCCTCCAGGGGAACTGAGATTTCCAGCCTCCAGATGGTGACTGGAGAGCACCCAGAATTACAATTGTTCTCCAGATGAGAGAGACCCTGGAGAAAATTGCTGCTTTTGAAAGTTAACTATACCGCATTATACCCTGCTTGGCTCACTTTCTTCCCCAAACGTTGCCCTCCCAAGGTTACACTCCCAAATTTCCAGGAATTTCCCAGCCTGGATGTTGGCAACCCTAGAAGAAAAGGAAGCAGGAGAAAGAGAGGCCATGGGGCTTTCAGGAAAGAGGAAATAGTAGGAGATTGTTATGTGAGATGGCCTCCCTTATGTCCTTGTGGGGTCCCACTTGTATAATATTTTGTACTGTTCCTGCTTACCCTTTGTTGTACCTAATACATGAACAAATTGTCTTCTGTGCAGACCCACAGTGGAACCCCATGAGCAAGGCCTACCATATAGAAGCTTTATAAGTTAAAGCCTTCAGAGTGTGCTGAATGCCTGAGACAGAGGACATTCCAGCCCAAATGGTCATGTGTTCCAGAGCTTCAGAGTCCCAGTCTCAGTTTCTTTTGTATTGGCAAGGAAAGGTTTTTGAGCTGGCTGCTCCGCTGTCATTTCCTTGTTTGGCTAGCCCTGGGCTGTCTCACCCCTCGTTCCCCACCTTTGACTGGTGAATGCTCTTCCTTTTTCTGGGTCATCATGGATGAGAGTTGTGTTCAAAAAGCGTACCCATTATGGTGCCAAGATGATTCAGACTGATGAGCAAGAATGGAACTATTGGTTCAGAGTCTGCCTCTTTTCTATGACTGACCCTAGCCCTGATGTCCCATTTCCTAACTGTGTAGTAATTTATTACTACTGACCAGTGAGTTCTGTCCATAGTTCAATTTGGTTATAGGTTGGTTTTGAGACATGCCCCCTTTTTCCACCGTGAGGGCAATAGATAATTCTGTACCCAGGATTCACTTCAAACTCTCCTTGACAAGGATACTATTGAAAAAGGCCCTGGACCTCAACCTTTGGAAAGCTTATATTCTCACCTTTTCTTGGTGGATAACTAGGATTTTTTTTTGGGGGGGGGGTGGCCCATCTTGCCCTTAGTGGTCTGAACAGATTTCTTACAGTTTCAGAGTTCTATTGATGGGACATCCAGTGCATTGTCCGGCCCACAAACATGGTCTTATCGGGGAGAGGGGAGATAAGGCATTCCTTGTTATATCCAGGCCAAGCTTCCCTGCCTCTTGAGAGTCTGGGCCATTCCACCAGAGTGATGGCTTCTTCAGCTTCATTCCTGGATAGAGTCCCGTTGATAGAAATTTGTTGTACTGCAGCATGATCAACAGACACCTTTGTGCGCCACTATACGTTGTATCTGCATGTCATAAGAGAAGTTCAAGTTGCCAAAGTGGTTTTCCAGTTGTTATTCAGTTGATGAGAGTATTAACTGACACTGGTGAGTAGTTTGTTAGAATCCCCATTTGGGCTGCACAGAAGATTGATGATGAAAACAGGGTTATGCTTACCTGTAACAGTTGTTCATTGAGGATCTTCTGTACAGGCACACATACCCTCTCTCCAGCCCATCTGCACATTTTATCTTGGCTTCTATGGTGTTACAAAAATGAAGGTAGGAACATTAGAGTCCCTGGACCACATGAACCTTTGGGCAGGAATGACCTCGTTGAGCTCCAGCACTCAATACCCTCTTGCGGTTTTAACCTCTCCATAGTAGGCAAGTTCATGTGGGCCTGTACAGAAGAATCTGTATGAACAACAGTTACAGGTAAGTGCAACCCTGTTTACATGCTCAGCTGCTGGTAAGGTTTCCACAATGACCCTACATGCCTTTTAAAAGAAGCAACTATACAGTTGGTAGTATAAGCAAATTATTATTCATTTTAATTTCGTAATGGTGACAGTTTTATATTACTAGTTTAATATGGCTGTTGAATGAATTGGATTTTTGCTTGTGTGTAATGTAAAAGTTCTTCCTTTTTTTTTTGCTACAGCTCGTCTTCCCATGACCTGTCAAGCTCATGGGATCAATCAAATCTCCATCGCACTTCAGATCAATTCAGCTCTGCTGGAAGTATGGACAGCTGGGATCACACACCTCAAACATATCAGTACGGACAGATGACATCTGCAAAATCCAATAGCAGCATTGATCACTTGGGGAATCCCAGCAAAAGAGATTCAGCCTATGGCTCTTTTTCCACCAGCTCCAGTACACCTGACCACATGCTATCCAATGTAGATGTTGCCTCTGCTGAGAATGTGCTATACAAAGTAAGTCACTGGGATACTGTCAAACAAGGGAATAGTAAGACTGCCTCATTCCTAAGTGATAATGGAGGACTAGAGGATAAATCTGCCTGCCTCCCACCTCCACCACAGTATGAGAACAACAGTAAGAGCCCCCGATTGGAAGATCACTCTGATACAAAGTATTCTGGGTCTGGGAGATCCAATTTTGGACCTGTTTGGTATGTACCAGAGAAAAAAAAGTCACCCTCTCCTCCACCCCCACCGCCACCCCTCCGTAGCGATAGTTTTGCTGCCACAAGAAGTCATGAAAGAACCCATATCCCTCTTTACTCAGAGGGTATTCAGAGCACCCAGCACTTTGAAGCCCTGCATAGACCTCAGCCCAGAACTGACTGGAATACTGAAGTTGCAGAACAACAAAAACGATCTGCTAGGGTAGTCGAGAAGCCCTCAGATGGGACACAAAGCAGCAACCCAGCATACAGGTCCGATCTCGGTTTGGATTATAGTTTGCCTGGTGCAGGTGACAGAATCAACAATAATGTGGGTCATGCCAACAGGCTGCATTCATCCCTGTCCAGTACTGACGTTCGGTTTGCACAGTCCATTTATGGGCATCACTGCCATCACCATCAGCGCCAGTACAGTGATGAAAGCACTTTCTTTCGCAATACAAAGAGCACCGCATTGCCTAAAGAGCAGCGGCACCTCTCCTCTTACGCTGGCATTCAGGAAAGGCCAGCCAATAAACACAACCTCCCATCTAGCCCACTTAGGACATTTGGCAGTATTGCTGCTGCTTCTGACATCAGTTCTGAAGAGAAAATGGACAACACTGGGCTAAGTCGCTACTATTGTGTGGCTATGAAACAGCCTGCTCAGGGAAACTCAAAACCAATACAGCTCAAAGATGAATGTTGGAATTCTGGAATAGGTTCTCAGTCCTCTGCTAGACCACATGAGAATCCTGCTGTAGCCATGATGAACCAAAGCCCAAAATATTATCTACCTCAGCAACCTGTTGAGCCTTCTCGGGATGCATGTGAAAAAAGCAGTCATTGTGTAGGTAAAGAAGAGGATGTTAGGACTGCTGTGGTGGAAGATTCCAGAAAGCTTAGCTACCCTGAAAAATCAGGACAGACTAAGAATTTTGAGAACCACAATAGTTTTAATGAGCAGGAATGTGCCCTAATATCAGGTAATAATGCTGCCCCAAAAGATTTCAAATGGGGTCAGGAAAAGGACAAAATTTCACCTCAGAAGACCCCAATGTTGCATTCCTTAGCCCAGGAAGGGAAAAACCAGCCTGACAAAGGTGCTGAAAATGGAATTAACAGACAGCCTGCGTTTGATGTTCATCTTAGTAAAAATGTACGAAGGAGTGATCGTTTTGCTACCACATTGAGAAATGAGATCCAGATGAGGAGAGCAAAACTGCAGAAAAGTAAAAGCACAGCTACCTTAGCGGAATCAGCTGAGACAGAAGAATTTGCTGAGAACTGGAAACCTGATTCTGCAGAAAAGGTGAACCCTTCATCAGAAAATTCTTTTACTAATGAGTATAAAGATCATCTTAAAGAGGCTCAGGCCCGAGTGTTGAGGGCAACCTCTTTCCAGCGCAAAGACTTGGAACCCAGTTCTACAGATTATTTTCCAGATCGGAAGGCAAATAATTATAACTCTACATTGTTGGCTCTAGTTTCTGAAGATGAATCTGGCTTCCATGAGGCTACACAGTCTTCTAAACAGAGTTCACCTGCTAGCAACCACCACATTTCTCGCATTGGTGGTAGAAAAAGGTTCACAGCAGAACAAAAGCTGAAATCCTATTCAGAGCCTGAGAAGATAAATGAAGTGGGGGTCTCAGATGATGGCTACCACTCACGCCGCCGTCCAACCACTTCTGAGGAAGCCTTAGGTTCTTTTGCCGATAGGTGGAAATTCTTTGAAGAAACCAGTAAGCCTGCCTACCAGAAATCTTCACAGACAAACATACTTTATGGTCGACCCGAAGGACAGCCTGGTAATTGCCGCAGAAATTCTCATGAAAGTGAGGCTGAGGGGTCATGGTATGTAAGGAGAATGCGGGCAGCTTCGTTTGGAATTGAAAGTACGCTTGGTGCTTATAACAGATCCAAAGACAGCATCATTAACACTGGCCACAAAACAAAATCTGGACAACCTCATAGGCTAGAAACTTTTGCAGAGTATCAAGCTTCATGGAAAGAGCAGAGGAAACCTTTAGAGACTCGGAGTTCAGGAAGATACCATTCAGCGGACAACATCCTTGATGCTGGTCATGAACAGCTTGAGAAACCACAGTACACACATGAGCGATCCAGATCATCCCCTTCTACTGATTTTCACAAACAGGTAAGAGCTGCTTTTATTCCTACTTCTGATGATCTTAGAAAATATATGCAAAAAGTATAGACGAAAAGCTGCACTTAAGAGCTGAATTCAAACAAATTTATCTTGATTGACAACTGCAGTCTCTACTTCCGTTGTGTATTCATCCTAAAATTTTGTCAGCAATAAGTTCTACTTATTGCCAGCTTAGTGTAGTGGTTAGGAATGCGGACTTCTAATCTGGCGAGACGGGTTTGATTCTGTGCTCCCCCACATGCAACCAGCTGGGTGACCTTGGGCTCACCATAGCCCTGATAAAGCTGTTCTGATCGGGCAGTGATATCAGCGCTCTCTCAGCCTCACCCCACCACCAAGTCCGGCCTAGTATACTTCCTACAAAGCCTGAGTGATGAGCATTGATTAGGGGTGCAGTTCACTCCTTTGTTGCTGTGAAATGTATATCTTTTCATAGATGCTCTTCTTCCAGCATTTCTTGTGATAATTTGCAGAATCAGTTTTTTGCAGTAAAAGCAGAGGTTGCTTTGTATATAGAGCTTATTCACATATGCATAATTTTGCAGTTTGGTGCTGGATACAAGAATGGCCTCCATTAGATTATGTAGCACTTAGAGGGGATATTTGGTCTATGATTACTGTTTCAGATGTAGAAGTCAATACATGATAATGCAGTTGTAGACATGAATATGGATTTGTGAATTAATTGAGTTATCATTGTCAAGAAGCAGATATATGTTTTTTTAACCATGTAAGTGTAGTAATAAATACTAAACTGTTTCAGCACTATCTGCAGTCATGTCATGCTGCCTGAAAACTGTTCAGTTTGTGGGATAAATATGGGCAGAGTAACAATGTCGTGGTCATAATTAAAAGATCACAGGTCTGTCTTATCATAAGCATAGGTCAGTCCAGATTTGTTTAATTCACCTTTGTACCATGCCACTATGTTGGTGTGTACTGACTGTAGCCCACACCCATGATTGCCTTTTGGTTGCAGGAATTTATTGAAAATCAGTGGTTATTTTACAGCCAAATAAATTTAAATGTACTGCCACAACACGCAGAGTGGTAAGGCAGCAGACATGCAGTCTGAAAACTCTGCCCACGAGGCTGGGAGTTCTATCCCAGCAGCCGGCTCAAGGTCAACTCAGCCTTCCATCCTACCGAGGTCGGTAAAATAAGTACCCAGCTTGCTGGGGGGTAAACGGTAATGACTGGGGAAGGCACTGGCAAACCACCCCATATTGAGTCTGTCATGAAAATGCTAGAGGGCATCACCCCAAGGGTCAGAGATGACCCAGTGCTTGCACAGGGGATACCTTTACCTTTACTGCCACAACAATCTGTTGGGGTTCGGTGATAGTGTCAATAAGAATAGAGGTATAAATTATCTATGAAGTACATGGACTTCCATAATCCATTTAGCAGAGTTCCTTTAACAAAGGCTTCTGAATAAATGTGTGGGTCCTCTTGCAGACTGAGAACTGAAAAGAACAGGAAGCCACTAAATGGTCCATTCTCTTAATGGGCAGAAGCAAGCCATAGCGTCTGCCAGTGATTTGTACTGGGCCAGTGCTGTTGTTTATTCATAAAGAATCCGGATTTGGGAGTAAATGGTAAAGTAGGTGTGATTACGATGGCACCAAATTATTATAAAGGTGAAAG
This sequence comes from Paroedura picta, assembly GCF_049243985.1. Lineage (NCBI taxonomy): Eukaryota > Metazoa > Chordata > Lepidosauria > Squamata > Gekkonidae > Paroedura > Paroedura picta. Next base: position 79,568,889 of record NC_135374.1, on the reverse strand, counting down.
CTAAATACCTATAAAAGGATCTATCCCAAAATGGAAGAATTGGAACAATTAAAAATATTATTTAAGTCATCTTTATGTTGTCTGTCCATCCAATTCAGAATCTCCAATGCAGCAAACAGTCGAAACTATTATAATAAACTTTTTAAAAACACATATTATAAAAATCAGTTATTAATAACTTTAATAGTTGCTGATTTAGTCTACAGCAGTGGTCCCCAACCCCTGGTCTGGGGACCAGGACCGGTTCGTGGATCAGTCGGTACCTGGCTGCAGCTCCTTGTCCTCCTCCCCGGCTGCTGCCTCAGGGGCTGCCCTGCCACTCTGCCGCTGGCTCACCTTTGGTGCTCTCCAGTGGCTGCCATGGCTGGGGCTCCCCCCTGGAATAGCACTGTGCAGCTGCTGCTGGCAGCGCTCCCCAGCAGGCGGCGGGAAGTCAGGGCGCCAGCGGGAAAGCAAGTGGAGCAGGGGCTCAGGCGGCAGCGACCTCCCTTGGCAAAAGACTACCCCCCCCCCGGCCTCAATAAAATTGTCAAGTGTTGACCGGTCCCTGGTGATAAAAAGGTTGGGGAACACTGGTCTACAGCATTTGAGCAATGTCACACTTCCTATAGAAAAAATAAGCAATTTAAATTAGCAACCAGTTATCGTGCTTGAGGTCTTTTACATTTAATTATGTGCAAAAAAAAATTGGCTACAAGCAATATAGTTCCTAAATCCATGCTTGCCAGGAGTTTCTTAACCTTATCTGATGTTAACAACCCGTCATTATCACAGAAAAGAGGCATGATCCACAAATCCCTAATCCTGCAAAAACTACCACATTCCAGTAAGTAAAGCCTGAGCAAGGGGGCTGGACCTCTCTGGACAGGATGTGTCCTCCCTCTGCCAGAAACCTAGAGCCCAGATCCAGCTTCTTCTTCCTCACCTTTCTGCAGTGTAACCTTGCAGAAGCCAGCCCCACTCTTGACTTGGTATTGACCAGTTGGGCTGCCAACTGACTATAAGAACATGATAGAGGCTATGATGGATCAGTCCAGCCCTCTGTATCACATAGTCACCAAATCTCAGGGATCATCAAGAGGTCCGGCAGCAAGGCCAGAACTTCAGAAGCCCTCCCACTGTTGCTCCCCCAGGTACCAAGAATAAGACTAGTCATAAGAACAAAAAAGGAGCCATGTTGAATCAAGCCAATAGCCCATCCAGTCCACCAATCTGTTTCACACAGTGGCCAAATCGCAAAGGCCATCAAGAGCCCTTGCACCACATAGGGAAGGCTGTGTGAATTACAAGTCCCCAGAGTTCCTGTGCCAGAAAACAACCAATGGGAAAGTACTTCTGGAGTTCTGGCCCTGCTCGTTGGCCTCCTGATGTCCTCCGGGGTTTGGTCAGCCCTCCCCCCCCCCAGATGGCTTCTCTAGCAATGTGTGAAAGTCAAATGTAGGTGGGGATGGGGTGGGTCTAATAGATATGTCAATTCTGATACCACAGGAAGAGGCCTGGTAACACCACTTCCTGCAGTGAGGGAGTGGATCTGTTAATGTCACATCCAGCGGGAGTGTCTGGGTGATGTCACCTCCAGTGGCATATGACTTCTGGAGGTGTGGCCAGCTGACATTCCTTCCAGTCTTCCATGGCCAAAAGGGTGAAAACACTGCTCTAAACACACTGTTATTGTTTGCCTCCTTTCAGATGTCTACTGTCTTTTCCAGAACTGATCTCACCCCATATTTCACCCTTCCCTCTTTTCCCATTCTTACAGTCCTCCTGACTCATCTTCTTCCGTTGCTTGGTATCATTAGATGCCACCAAGAGTCCTAATATTATTGGGGGCATTATTTTAGACCCCTAACATTTTTTTTAATTTTTCATATTTTCTTACCGGCTTGGGCTTGTTATCCATACTTTGGCTGCATGTTCTCCATCTTGCATAATTTCTAATCTGCTGGAGAGTAGAATATTTGACCATGAGATATGTGTTATTGAGGTCTAACAACTAAATGTTGCAGGGTTGGGTGGGTTTTTTTTCTTATCTGAAGATGACTACACCTTGGTAGTTGTTGTTATGACTAAGAGCAGCTGCTTCAACCATTCCAGCAGCTGTTCTCTCTAGTTCTTGTGGATTGCTAGGAGAGTTCAATTCCTACTTGCATATAGCTGTGTGAGGCTGCCTCCTTCTGGATTTTTGATCCCTGTGGAATATCATACTTTGCTATATACCAGTTGCTGCAAACTGACAGCAAGGCAGTTCTTTACAATCCCTGTTAGGGGCTTTCTGTAAGTATGTGGCTGAAAACCTCAGTTACTTGCAAGCAATTTAGGACACTCAAGACCTGATTAAATGTATGTATATGTTTGTGAATGTGAGTGAAAGCTCCCATATCTTTAAAAAACAGTTTAGAGTTGGAGCATAAAGGTCTTAGTTATCTTAAATCAACAACACTTAGGTCTTTTCACTGAAGTCAAGGTAATACGTACGGCTGCCCAATAAAGGAGGAACAACTTTTGAAGCTATGTTGCAATTACAGCAAAACTAAGAGCATATGTGTACCGCCCAAAAAGGAAACAGAAAACGGATCCAAGAAAGAAATGGCGTCTAGCATTAGTCTTACTCAGACACATATACTTTCCTAACTTTCTATGATCTTATTTTTAAATTTAGGAAATGCACATCAAAAGAACCCTGGCAGATCAGGTCAAAAGTTGATCTGGTCCAGGGTGCCATATCCAACAGTTATTGCCAAACAGAAATTGCAAATCCTTTAGTTCTTTCCTTCGAGACCAGTCAGATGAATTAGTAATTTGAGCACGAGAATTGCAAAGCCATCAAGCCTGTGTGGAATACTACAGTGTTTTAAGCCAGATCAGCATAAGACCAGATACATTATGGACTTTCAACCAACCCACAAATGAGGGGGTGTGTAATAATATATTTTTCTGGAGACTGAAATTTGATGATTTGGTACTTTAGCATGTTATAAAATCTTTGGCAGGAAGTATCCACTGCAGTGAGGAGGCAAACAGAAAATTCAAGTGAAGATGAAGAACATTATCCTTCTCCAGCAAGACCTGATGAAAGGAGCTGCAGCTCAAGGTAAGCAATCTTACTCTCGGCTTCACAGCATATTCTTTAGCAAAAGATTAGTCTGATATTTCTGCCTAACTAGAATACTAATGATTATGGTTGGGATGAACTTGATGGGGAAGCAACTTTTAAACCAGTTTGCCTTTAATGTTCTTCATTAGAAATTTGGTTGTGGTTATTTTCAAAGAAAAATTCCGTATGAAATGTGGAATTAGTATTTCTGGAATGTATAAATGCTATCAAAGTGAGGGTTTTTTGGAATGAATTTAAAACAGTTCCAAAATATTTCTTCCACAGGTGTTATCTGTGTGCAGTTAAGAGCAATGATTTTTCCAGAATTTATCAGCTAGTTTAAAAATGCCCTTAATGGCAACAAACAAGAAATAATACAGTATCTATAACTCTTAAAGATTTATCTCGAAGAGAGCCTGCCCTCCAAAGTCCTCATCTGCCAGAGTCCCCTCTCACCCAAACCAGTTTTTTTAAACTAACACTATGGACAATGTTCAATAATAATTGTTAATGCAGTTTTGGATCTTTGCCATTAAGAAAAAATCTTGTAAGGGAAAGCATTCTTTGCTGCCATATTGCCATATTCGTGGCATTCTTACTATGCCATGCAAGAATCAGCAGAAGGTAGATAGTAGTCCTTCAGTGAATTGCTGTACAGTTTCTGGCAGACCACCTAGCATCTGAATGTTTGCAAAGAAACTTTGTCTAGATGGCCCTTGAATTCTATCCAGCAAGTTTTGGGGTCTTTTTACATTCCCAAGCAAGAGTGAACATGGAAGTCCATTTAATACAAAAGAAAGTCATTAGGAATGCAGTTCTGAAGTAGCTGGAGTGAAGGAGCATTCCGGAGTGCTACTCAGTTTATGAGATTTCTATTGTGCCTAACATTGGAGATTCTGGGAAGCACCTAGAACTTAAATTGTTGGCAATTCTTATCCATGCTGTCACTTGAGCTGCAGTAAGAAAGTTGTGTAGATGGATTGTTCTCTCTCTCCTTACAAAAGAGATTGTAATTACATTGAAATATGACAGGAAAGTAATTTAGATGTATGTTGCTTTAACCTGAACCCAGTTAATACAAGACTGCAAGAAGTATCTGAGATGTTTTCCACTGTGGACATTACCTGTGGTTACGTGGAGAATGTACAAACCAGTTTATATGAAGATATAACAGAATTCTTGATTGGAACTGGATTTTTTAAAGTCATTGCTTCTGATTAACAGTCCTTAGAGTTTCTCAGCAAATACAGAAAAACTTGTCCTGTGAGATCATCATCATTAGTAATATAAGCATAGAAAAAGTGTCAGTTTTTGAACTTTGGTGAATAGCTTATTTTTTGGCAGGGTGGACTTAGTTTTTTAAAAATGACAACCAGTGATTCAGTTAAATGACATGTTTCAGCTTTTATTTTTGTATGATCTCAAATGAAAGGTGTCGTTACTTCAAAGTGCAGTGTTGTGTGAGAAATTATTTTTGGTTCAAAAACTAACATAAAAGTATATACAATACTAGCCCAGTATCATCAGAACTTGGAAGCTAGTAGGGTCAGCTACTATTTGTATTTAGATTTAGATTTATATACCGCCACTCATGACAAGCCATCTCGTGTCGGTTCACAATAAAACCCAATAAAAATACAATGCAGAGCCCATTAAAAAAAAACCCTTAAACAGTAAAATTGAAATGGAAATAAAGAGGAAGGTGGAGGCGTAATAATTCCTAAAATCCTCTCTCAGGGCTAATCTCAAGGCTAAAGGAAGAAGCTGCTGCTGTTTATTTAAACCATTTAGGGCTGGGGGGCGCGGGAGGCAAGGAAGCAGCTTTTTGGAACTGGTCAGCAACTTTTTGGAGGCTGGCTCCATGGCTGCAGGGTGGTCCTGTGGGATGACCAAGGGGGTGGGGACCCCAGGTTATTGGTTGACTTGTAAGGGGATCATCCCTCCTAGTGTCCAACTAGAAGGTATTTAATCTTACGTAATTTTAGTATTCTCTGCACAGGTGCTTTTTGGGGATTGATCCCAGCTGTGTCAATTTGTGTTTCTATTCTTTTGCAGTTGAATAAAAATCATTAAAAGGGTTTCTGGCCTAGTGGCCATTCATAGAATCATAGAATTTAGTCCAACCCACTGTACTATGGGAATCCACCAAAGAATACCAGGGTTGTGACATGGAGGCAGGCAAAGACTAACCATTTCTGAACATCTAGACTCATAGAATCATAGAGTTGGAAGGGGCCATATACGCCCTCTAGTCCAACCCCCTGCTCAATGCAGAATCAACCCAAGGCATACACAATAAGTATCTATCCAGCCACTGCTTGAAAAATGCCAGGGAGCTTGCCACGACTTTAGGCAGCTGATTCCATTGCTGAACTACTCTGTGAAAAATTTCCCCCTGATATCTAGCCAATATTGTTCTACATGTAGTTTAAAGCCATTTCTGTGGGTCCTGTCCCCTGCTGCCAACAGGAACGTTTCCCTGCCCCTCCTCTAAATGATAACCTTTCAAATATGGCTCAAATAATCTCGTATTGTTAGATCTCTCGGCCACATTTGATGTGGTCGACCATAGGCTCTTGGCCAAACGCCTCGCTGATACAGGGATAGGAGGAACAGCTCTTAAATGGTTGACCTCCTTCCTTAAGAACAGGTCACTGAGGGTTGCAGTGGGAGATGAACTATCTGACCCCTTTGCACTGCCATGCGGCATGCTACAAGAGGTGGTACTCTAGCCTGCTTTATTTAACATCTATTTAACATCTGGGCAGGAGGGCCCTCCTGTCCAGTTGGTCCAAAATTATAGGCTGGGTTATCACCAGTATTTGTACCACAAGCCAGGAATTTGGAGTGATTTTTTCCATCTGCGCCAAGCCCAGCTACTAGCGCCCTACTTGTCCCCAGAGCACCTGACCACTGTGATCCATGCAACGGTCATGTCCAGGTTAGACTTCTGTAACTTGCTTTACGCGGGCCTACCCTTGTCCATGGCCTGGAAATTGCAATTGGTACAGAATGCAGTGGCACGGATCTTTACCAGGTCTTCCTGGAGGGCTCATGTTCAGCCGCTACTTAAACAACTTCATTAGTTACTTATTTGCTTCTGGATTATGTTCAAGTTATTGGTTTTGACCTGTCAGGCTTTATGTGGCTTGGACCCTACATACCTACGGAACCGCCTACCTGCTTATGCCTCCGCTCTGCAGGTATGAAGGTCCAGGGCCTCGAGAGGCGCACCTGGCCTCAATCAAGGCCAGGGCCTTTTCGGTCCTGGCCCCTACCTGGTGGAACGAACTCCTGGACGAGTTGTGGGGCCTGTCAGGACTCTCTGAGTTCTACAGGGCCTGCAAAGTGGAGTTCTTCTGGCAGTTGTTCACTTGAGGCCAGGTGGGAGCCCTGGGGTATATGATCAGATCCCCCTCTTCCCTCTGGCTCCTATTGCAGTGCTAGATTTTACCAGGAGCCCGATTCTATCTCTCCAAGTAATTTACTTTCCATCTATGCTGAGACCAATGGCTGGTGTATGGGAAATGATTTTTTAGATATGTTGTATACCTCCATCTTATCTGTTGTTAGGGGGATTGCTTTTAAGAGGATATTTTATCGGATTTGGTTGTTTTTTTTTTTCTTTCTGTGAACCGCCACGAGCCAGCTTGCTGGGAACGGCGATATAAAAATGCAATAATAAATAAAATAAAGACAGCAATCATGTCTCCTCTCTTGAAAACCCTATGGGGTTGACATAAGTCAGCTGTGACTTGATGGCACTTTCCACCACCTTATAAAATAAATTTGAATCTCGGATTTGTTTCAATCTGAATGTAATGGGAGATAATTACATTGGAAAATATCTTGATACCACTAAATTGCTTCAGGTGTTCTACTCAGGATTGTAGGATGCAGAAGTCCTTTTTTGTTTCATTTTGAAGTAATTTCTTCATGAACAGCCTGCTCTTTTCATCATCAGTGTATGTCATTATGATTGTGATAAATACATTTGGTAGACTATCTCTTCTGAGACAGACTGTAAACTACTCACATAGGTGGATTTACACACAGTATTTTTTAAGTAGAGTATAATTTAGGGTATCAGACTAAATAGATTTGGGGAAAGGGGTAACACTATAAGGCCTCTTAAAGCTTGACATAACTCAGCATGTCTTAATTGGGCCCTGACTACCCCAGTTTTCTAAGTTTCTGGAATACGGTCACTTATTAACTTTCCATTAGGCCACTTTACCAGCTAATGTTCCTATGATAGCTTTTTCTCCTATGATCCTTGTGCATATAGCACATGGATGCACAGGCTATAAATCAACCAAGCATGGGGCAGTTATGACGATGGTTCCCATAGCAGCTATTTTTGCCGACTCTAATAACATCTTGAAAAATGATGGAAGCCTGTATTAATATTAATGCAGGGACCACTACAAATCTTGCAAATATATTTGGGGGTTTTAATGTTCTTTATGAGCCAGGTTGAATGAATGTGGTGTTATCTTTGTATCTGCTTCTTCCTGAGTAGTTCCTGGTTTGATGGACAGGAACTGTCCCACCTCTGAAGGGAAAAACAGCCATTCACTTGAACCTATGGGAGTTCTGTTCCAACATCCAATCACCCTTCAGGAGGTGGATGGAATGTTGGAGGGGAGGATAGCAGGAAGTTCACCCTGCCTCAGGATGTTCAGTTCTGCCTCCACTGCCCCCTCCTGTGTGGAACCACAAAGGAAGCAGCAGCAAGTGAGTTGGAGGCCCCCTTTCCTTCACTCTTTCCAACATATGCTTGGCAAGGGCCTTTTGTAAAAAGTGAGCTTGGTTGATGGAGCTCTGTAAGGACACTTGGGCTGCCACCCTTTTCACTGTGGGGGGCCCATCCACCCCCAGTCTGGTTGCCTCCACTGCAGTTGTGCTCTTCTAGGGACCCCACATATCCTTAAACTGACTCTGACCTTCAAATCTTTCAACTGGCTGGAGGTATCAATCTTTAGAGGAAATGTCTTCAGCTGAAAGAGCTTTTCTCCAAGTGTAGTGACTCTTCTGTTGGAGGATGAACCACTGAAGGAAGTGGAACTTTCCTTAGGTTGAAGGAAGGTTTTGCTTAGTGGAGTGGTAGGATAAAGGCAAGTAGAACTGCATGGAGATTATAGCTTTTTCTGGAATGTAAAGACAACAAGGTAAAGCCATTATCCCCTGTAATACATACATATTCAACACAAGCAAAAAGGCAAGGAAAAGATTGTTGTAGCTGTTCAATGCTAAATCCAGCATATTGTGTCCCCACTTGCATTTCCGTTTGTGCAGGATCTTGTGCAACCAATTTCTAAGCACTATAGTATGTACAGGAGTGAAAGTGGAAGGCACTGTATAAAATCTTGTGCAAGCAGAACTTCACGAAGTCTTATATTTCTACCTGCACATTGCTGGACCCTTTCCATGTCTCTCTTGACAGAATCCATGTGTGTGTGTGCATGCATGTGTGTGGGGGGGATTACGTATCAGCCTTTCAGATCATGAAGGTAACAAAGTACTTTTCTTAAAACATATTCATTCTTCATATTCCGCTGTATCTCCTACGAACTCAAAACTGCTAACTGAATAGCAAGAGCTAGTTATTTGATCTTGTTCAGATGACATATCATAATATATTATCTGCTTGCTTAAAATCTTTATAATATGATTTCTGATATATTAGGGGCTCTTGATGCTTCTTTTGAAGCTCTAAACAATGCATCTACAAAATTCTTTTTTGAGAAGGTTAGAAAAGAAGCCAAGGCTTTGAAGTCTGCAGCCTTTTCTCTCCAAGGTCAAGAATCTCTGATGACATAATGTATAGTACAAGCTGGGCCTTCTGTCACCGAGGTTAAAGTTGACAGTGCTTGTATGAACTTGTCAGTCACATGAGAAGGCCAAAACAAGCCAGCTGTTGTGAGGCATGGTTTTCAAAACCATCTGTATGACAGTGAAGGAAAGGCTGGAGCAGAGTCCGTTCTGACTCCCTGCAATGCATTTTCAAGGATGCAGCTTTTCTGATCCCAAACAAATATGAGCAATTGTTTATTCATCCTGGTAAGTTAAAAACCTTGGCTTAGTTTTGTGGAAGTACTGACATAGTGCATAAATTCGAGTTTTTCTAAGATCATAGCTGAATTTTTTTTTTTGCACTGTTCATGCATACAATATATCTTTTGTTCTCCTAGGCTGCAGTCTTGCCCGCAATTATATGCAGGTAAATCCTGCTGAACTCAATGGGACTTACCTTTAGCTAAGTGTGGGTAGGATTGCAGCCCTTGTCTGTACGTGCAAGGTGTGCTTGCACGTCCCTGCCTGTGGAAGCTGCTATAAAATATTACAGTGGGTGAGGCATTGTATGATATAGCATTTTCTTTCAGATGGATCTTCTGGTTCCTGAGGGTTTTTAGTAGGAGTGGGGGTGGTGAATAAGCACAGTGGCTGGAAAACTCTCCCATTCCAGTTAGATGCATTTGACTGTGTGCGCAGCTTTCAGCTGCTTTTGTTTTTGCAGTTAGCATAATGCACAGGGAATTAGAAGGCAGCGCCTTTCAAAAACGCTTGTTTGCCGCTGCGAAATCTGCAGCGTGTTTTCCCCTCTTCATTTACATGGCTGCAAGCCTGTTCTTAGGTGTTTAGTAACATGAGATTTCTGTACTCGCAGCTCTCTGAGCAGAATTGTTACTGTGTGGGTATGGGTTCGGGTGGAGATCTGGATTTATTTTTCTGAAGCATTAGGAGGACGGGTGTGCCAAAGGAGGTTGCTGGCAGCAAACGGTGAGTGAAAATCCAAGTCTGAATGAAAAATTGATATTGTGAGGTGTGGCTGTTTTTGTTTGATGAAAATAGGTCATGGGGTAGAGGGAAGCAGAACCATTATTTTTCCTTGCTTGCAGATTGACAGCCTCCAGGGTAGGGGCTGAGCTTTCAGTAAGAATATTTTTCCTCTTTAGTGTTGCATTATTCACTTGTATTTAGTTGCTGTTTCCAATGTATAATGATTACAGGCTAAGGTACTGAGCTTTTGGATTCTAAGGAAATGTGGGACTAAGAAGCAATGTATGCAGTCGTTTTTAATAATTGGGGGTTGGAGACTGGCACTTAGGGAACAGGGGGCGGGAGTGTAATTGACTTTACTGACCAGGCTTTCCTTATGAATGACATTCCATTGCCAGCAGCACTAAGTGTTTCTTTCTTTTGTCCTTATAGCAGTTGCCATTTATAGTGTGTGCCTGGGCTCCTTTAAATGAGGGTGCTTTGCAGGGGGGGGGAGACCTGCAGATACTGAAAGAGCATGCTGTGTATTGTCTTGGCTTATTCCACTGGCATAAAATCTTTTGGCAACCACATGTGTAGGATACTCCCCTTAAGCAGAAATGTGATAATGAAATGCAAACAAGGGATTTGTCACAAGTGCTGATTTTTATCACAGAGTAACACACAGCAAAACCTTTAGAAGATTGTCTGGTTTGTAGAGGGTATTTGGTTGTAGTTTTCTTTGAAGAATCAAAAGACCCACTCCTGTAAAAGAAAAAGAGAGAAAGAAAACAACCTTTTAATTGTTTTTAGGTATTGATATAATAGCCATCCAGGCATGGTGGTATTCAAGTAAATTACTGCTGAAAAATTTTAATGTGGGAGACTTGACCAGCAGCCACTTACTAGGAAATAATCTCGTTGAGTTTGCTGACACAGACTTCCAAATCAGCCTGTATAGGTTTGCAGCTTGCACACACTTGTATAATCCTACTGAATTTGATGGGATGTGTTTATAGTAACCAGTTTCCATACACTGTGATAATAAACTCATTATTTTAAGTAAGTCCTATTGGATTATAGTGTCAATTTCTTATCACATTAGCTATTGGATGCACATAAATACAGGAACTGTTTTGGTGGCATGATATGTTTCTTGGTATTATTAGATATATAATTTATTTAATTTTTAGCACTCCCAAACTATGTTTGTCTCCCAAAAAGGCTGTGGAATATTGGAGAAGGGGTGAGGCAAAAGTTATAGGGGCGTAGGTTGACAGATAATGGAGGGGGAGAAATAGAGAAGAGGGGAGATTGTCAGAAGGGGAGAGGGAGATTGACAGGAGTACGTCAAAGGAGAAGGGGGTAAGTTGACAAATACAGAGAGGGGGAGAAAGAGGAGTAGGAAAGATTGACAGAAGGGGCAGGGGATAGAAAGAGGAGGAAGATTGCTAGAGAAGGGGGAAAGGGAAGGAAGCAAAGGAGGGAAGGGATGCATACTCTCCACAAGTTTCTTGTAGGTTCTCACTAGTCTTATTTTTATGTCTCTGTTAATGAAAGTTTGAAATCCATAACTCCAGGGCACTGATTCCAAGGGCAGGGGGAAAGATCTGTCCTTTCTCTTGAAGTGAATTTGCCACTCATTAATATGCCTGCCTCTTCCAATCATAATCATGAAATAGTTCTCAGTGTGGCTACAAAATTCACTTGTGTGGTTTATCTGTTGTGTGTGCACACACCTCAGATAAGAACTAGTATGTTACAGACCCACATTCAGTTTTGTGTTGCTTCATGTGGACCTTCATAAGCATACCTACTTCATAGGTTTTCATGTAAACTGACTTATAAGTATAGATGAAGTTAACTAGATTTGTAAGGGTACTCTGCGCAAAGCTGTCTTGAACTTATTTGGATACTGTATTGAATAAACTTGCTTGTATAACTTTATACTTTCTTTTGTGTCTGCTTTGATAGCATCCTTGGGTCTGTGCCTCTTAATGCTATGTGCAGGTAGCTTGATTCTAACAGGCTCTTGTTTGTTTGGAGAAACTTCCAAGCTCAACCCAATTTTCATGTGGAAGGCTAACATGCTTAGGCAAGGGGTGTGAGCTAATATATAAGCATTCTATATGGAGGGAAGTGAAAACATGGAGCTGCTTTCAAATGAAACTCTCTCTCCCTTCCCTGTAACTAAGTAACTCTACTGAGATGCCTGTGAGAGCTCTGTACAATGTGCCTTCCCACATCTCAGAGTGGCTGTTCACTTCCTGTGCTCTGTGGATCAGTTCTTAAAACTCAGCACAAATAAAACTGGACTCATAATTCTCTAACTATTGAGCATAGGATGGTGCACCACTTAGTTCACTGGCTTTGAGAGTGTGGTCTTGAGTCCATTAGGTTGTTTTTCCAGGCAGTTGATTCGTATCTCGCTTCCTTGCAGTTGATGGGACTTAAAGTGGCCTTCATCAGTTAACACCAGGCAAAATCTCAGCTGCAGTCTAGGAGAATATTTATAAAAATCGATAAGTTTAGAATTCCAATTACTACGTGGTATAAGCAAAGGCATTTTTATACCACTGACTGAAGGCAATATATGTTGGCATTGTTTTCTCTCCCTCAAATTTAATAGCAGAAGTGGGAAACCTCAGACTTGGAGCTGAAGTGTACTTTTTCATCTTTTCATCTTATCACTTAAAAAGTCAAAGTGGAATTTTCTATGGCTAGAATTTTCAGTGTATGTGAGCAGGACTGGATTTGGTGAGGGTTTCTCCCCCCCCCCCCGGAAAACCACATAGTCATGTGTCTAGACATAAACAGAGGCATTTCACTGGCTTTGTCCCATTACTGCATGTCTGCTGTAGGTTGATTTAAAAAAAAATATTATCCCAGACCAAAATGTTTACTTTCACCAGGTGTAGATACAAGCTTTTTGTACTACATATTGACTCAGATAACTGTCATCTCTATCCCAGCATTAATTGTTTTGATGGACAGTGACTCTTCCAGGTGTCAGAAAGGGTATTTCCCAACTGTACCACCTGAGAGCCTTCAAGTGAAATCTCTAGAGAATGAGACAGGATTGTATGCATTTGCACGTTCAAGGCATGAGAAAGGATAGAATTTGAACCCACAGTCCTAATGTCAATTGTGTCATAGTTAGCAGTGTGCTCCCTTGGTTTTCCATTTCTTCCACTTTTGTTTTCAGCCTGAGAAGAAACATCAGGGATTAGTAGTACCCTAGGATTCTTTGCAGAAGTTATATAGAAGTGTGATGTGATGAATAGACCTGCCTATAGCATATGAAGTTCCTTGATACTGGATCAGATCACTGTGAGCTGGTCTATCAGGATGGACGGTATACAAATAATCAGTCATAAAATAAAATAAAATACTCAAGTACTGTATGTTTTAATTGTACCTCCAAAGCCTCAGATCTTGCATGAGATACAGGGAGCCCCTATATATTCTTTTCTTTGTGAACAGAGGCCATGTGGGTCCCCTACTTGGATCAAGGTTATGAGGATAGGGACATTTATTTTCCCTCTTGAACTGGCTTCTGAATCTGAAACTACTATATGGAAATTTTATTTGCCCTGCCTAGGCAAAGGCAAGATTAAGACTGTTTATATGTTTGCCCAGGTGGAGGGGGTTGTTAAATGCATCCCTTATATATTGTCATCTTGACTTGAACTCCTCATGAAACGACTGTTTATGAGGAAAGTGTTTGAGATCTCCAGAGACAGAATCCACATCTTGGTGTAGTAGTTAAATATATTGCACTCTAATCTGGAAAACTGGGTTCAATTCTCCGCTCCTCCATATGCAGCCAGCTAGGTGACCTTGGACCCCCATTCCCCCCTGACCCTCTCCCCTTCCCTCTCAGTTCCCCAAACTCCTCCCTGGTCCCTCCCCCTACCTCAGACACACACCCAGATTCCCTCCCCCCCTCCTCTCCTTACCTCTTGTGGCAGCACTGACCTGGCCTCCTCCCATGCTGCATCACGGCTGCCCCTGGCCACCCCCCAGCTTCCTGGCCTCTTCTGACACACTCCCTGGGGCAGTACTACAGACATTATGTCCGTACCCATTTCCATCCTAGGGGGCACGCCAGAAGAAGTGCCCCACATCAAAAACACCAAAGTAAATGAGATGTTCATTTGCATGAGTGACTGCAAATGTAAATGAACACACACAGATCTTTCTGGTACCACTGATATGCCAAAACAAAGGCAACTCTGAGTCTGCCTATGTTGCTTCTGTTTCTCTATGTGGTTGCAGCTATTATTTGAGCAAGTTTAAACAAAATCTGGTCACTGGCTGTCTAATTACTATACATACTTCTGCTTTGTGTTTGTTTGCATGCTTTTGCCACAGGAGGAAAATTGTGTATGCTGTAAACCAAAAATTGTATATGGTTTATGCCTGTCTTAGACTCTTCTGGCAACTGCTAGCCCAGTCCAAAGTGAACCTCTGCAGCACCAGCAGTGCTGCTGGGGCTTGGCTTGCTGTCAGCTTACCTGGCCATGCACCTCTGTTTTTCTTTGCTGGTACACAGCATCCTCACTCACAGATGTGGTGGTTTGGAAACCTGGGCCCTAAGAGTTACCTGTTTCTATTCCTTATGCAACATAGAACAGTTCAACTTAATGTGTACCACTCGTTAGAGATAATTAATGCAAATAGCTTGAGTCAGTAGCTGTGACCAAACAATAGTGTTGATGTCAAGTGGAATTGGGAGGAGGGGAAAGGCATGAAAACAATGCACAGTATAGATATACAGGCATATAAAGGTTGACTGTTACTGCTTGGAACGCAGTTGTACAGCATGTGGAGCATTCTTTCAATGTAGCTCTGAGGTGGTATCTTACAGCAGTACAAATAATGGCATGCCATGTTTTTTTTTAAGTCATGTATTTTTTCCAGTACTAGAAGAAATATGAGAAGAAGCTTAAATGAAAGGAGCGTGACTTCTGTTGTTTATTTTCTTGTTAGATTAGATATGTTCATGTTAGATATATGGGTTCTCAGAAAGGCATGTCTGGGAAGGCACCCCAAAACCAAAGGTTGGCCTTGCATCTCTGGAGCTGTCCCTGGCGAAATGTGTGGCGTGAAACTGTTGAATTTTTTCCAGCACTTAGAAGTAACAAATAGTGAAATATGCTGTTTTATATGCTGTTAGAATTGTATGTTTTGCATTGCTGCCCATTACAGAGGAAGAAGGAGCTATAACACACAGTCTAAGCTTAACAGCTAGCAAGCCATCAAGAAGGAGGCTGAGATAACTGCTAGTCAAAATACAAGTGATTTCCATTTTAGGATGAATTTGTATATAGGAGGAAAGCATCTAGAAGACTCTTGTGTAAATATCTAGAAGAAACGGGAGAACTAATAAACATGGTCATAATCATGATCATATAACGTTTTGATAAATTCTGTTATCATCTTAATGAGAGGTGCAAATGCAACCTTAATCCAGATCTTTATTTTACTTCCTCTTTATGATAAGACTGTCTTTTTTATATTTATGAAAAACTGTTTTGGGTTTTTTTTACTGTGGGAATTGGTCTTTGGGGGGATGTGACCTCAAACATGAATAATTTCTGAATTATATTTAACTGCACAAGTTTATGCTATAGTATTAAAGTAATAGCAGGCCTCAAAGTGGACTTCTTGGTATTTAACATTGCTGTAACACTTTACAGGTTTTACCTCTGGTTTCTTCTGGTGCTTGAAGCTTGCTTTCTTTTCTCCTTTCTGAACAGTAAGATCCAGTCTCTTCAGGGGTAATACAATTGGCATGTGTGCATGAGAATGTGCCACCCAGAATGTAAACACCTTCAATGTCAAATGCAACCATGTTTTCCTTATAACCATTTTGTGTGTCCGTGTAATAAGGTTTAATCATTTTTGTAGAAGGGACTTGGCACTGTTAATTCTCCTGAATATATAGCATTTGCTAATAAGAGGAGGACACTTAAGACTATCTGAGTTGTAACGTTATTTCATTCATGCTGTTGCTTAACAGCCCCTGACAACTGAATGAAGGATCTTTAACGAGATTGTAGATGAGATGGTGAGACAAACGCACTTGTTCAAGCATGCATTGTTGATAGTACACCTTGTCCTTTAGGCTGCCTTACAGGCCCTTCTCAGATTTGCATGCCAAATCCAGCTTCAAAATATTTCTTTTTTTTTCAGTTGTTTGAAATGGTTCTCAAATTCTGTTTTCGTCTTCCTTGCATGAGCACGAGTCCAAATGTGCATCAGACATTCCTAGAATCTGTCTGTATCATTTAAATAAATGTATACTGATATGATTTTTTTAACAAGACTAATTCATTACAGTGGAAGGAACAGTGAGTTGTTACCCTCCTCCCCGATCTCACCTTCATATTCTTCAAATCCCACTCACACTGCATAACATGGACAGCAGGAGGGTAACCTTATTTGCAAATCTGTTATTCTGAAATCTGCATCTTTGCCCAGTTATAAAAGTTCATTAAGAGTTTTGACCTCACATTTCTGCTAAAACTGGGATATGAGTATGTGAATGAGTAGTGTTATGATACTTTTGATCCTTGGATGCAACCACAAGTGGAGATCATATGGACATGACAGTAGTCTAAAACTGTGCACAGGATACCACCAAAGAATTCCAAAATCCTTTGCTCCAGTAAACCAATGTATTTAACTTTGGCACAAGCATGGCTGGTTATATTAAAAAAAACCCTCTGGGGCACAGTTAATCCCTCCCAGGAGCTAATGTGTGATAATAGCTAGGTCCAGCATTCCATTGCACTATAGTGTAATGTGACTGTGCATTGCGCAGCATCTTGTTAACTAGCCTATTATAGTTAGATCTGCAATATTAACAAGCTAACGTGACACCTGCTGAGGCTACCATCCCACTGTTTTATTTACTTGGTGTCCCTGAGTTGTTTTCAGTCTGCCCACCTCACTTACCCCAGGGATGGTTGTGATGATAAAATGAGGAAAGGAAAACTATATGCTTACCCCAAGCTCCTTGGAGGAAGGGTGGATAGATGGATAGACAGATAATGTCTTTGTTTTTAATTCTGCAAATGATACCTTTCTGTAAAACAGCATCTACAGCTGTTGATAACAATGTAGAGTGGTGTTTTGTCTGTTGGATACTTGTGCTGCTTTCATGGTGCCTGAAAAATCTGAAATTTCAGTTTTATAAGAGAATTCCTAGCTGTGACTTAGACTGATGGAAGATACATGTCAGTGGAAAAGAGAGGCCAGTTTTTGCTGATTTTACCTGTCCTACCACAGAATCCCATGTGGGCACACTCATTATTGGGGAAGTACAAATACAGAAGCCTTTATTGGCATTTAAGAACAATATATGCTAAATATACATAATAATATAGTTATGATAAAACAGTGTTACTCAGTTTCGCTAAGAACTTGTAATTAGTTTTAGAAACATTACCTAAAAAGACCGCAAGAGGTTTGTGTAGGAACAGAGCCATCAAGCAGTTTATTAACAATTGTTATTTCATGCACTTCAGATTGAAAACTGGACAATATATTGTTAATCAAAAGCGATATGCAGAGAATTTAGGACAGACCAAATTAAGATGGGGAAGAAGGTTGTCCATGAAGACACAATCTCTCTGCTATAGGGATACAGTTCAGACATTAACCTAAGAAGACATTAGAAGGAAATGAGTTTAGCCGAGCAAGCATGAAAACATTCCTCTCTTTGGTGACAAGATAGGGAGGGATAGCTTTGTACAGTGGCATAATATTCCATACAGGAGGAGAACAAGATAAAAAGTAATGACAAGATGGGATTTGAGAGTCAATATCCTTAAATCTCCTTACAATATACATGTTAAGCTCCAAACAGTATTCTACTTACAAAAACCTTTAGTAAATATGGTTTTATAATTGTTAATAGCAAATATTTGAGAACTCATAAATAAAAAGCGTGGTCTGTATTCTCCCAGTCTGCTTTGCAACGTTTAAGGCTGAAAGATTCTTCCTCTCAACTTGAAGTGGCCTTTTCTTTAACAAAAGGGCTACTTAAGTTGGAGAACAACGTCTTGGGCTGAAGGTGTACCACCTTTTGTGTTAAAGGTAAGATGTTTTGCCAGAATGATGAACAAAATAGTCTAACATTTTGAAGTTCAAACATTATACACCAATCTCAGCAGGCATGATACAAGAACTGGTGTCAGCAGACTCTGAGATGAAGCAGCTCCCGGTGCCCAGAGCTTCTGGCAGGGCACATTGTCACTAACTCTACCCACCTGTTCATGTCCTCTGCCCCATATCCTTGGGCTCTTGTCCGCTCATTCATTTGCAAGTCATTAACTGTACTTGTGCAGCCCAGCATTGATGGGAAAGTGCATGCAAGTGGTGCAGAGTGACACAGCACAACTCTTATTAGCTGGGCACCCCAGTCGATGTGAGTATGTGTGGTAGGATGGCTTGTGGGTAGGGTAACAATGCTCATTTGGAGGGGACATGTAGGTGGGTAGTTGAAAAGGCAAGCATGAGGGGGGCTGATAATTAGCATAAGGAGGCCCCTGAACATATTCTACTCAAGGCCCCCTCAAAACCCAGAATCAGCACTGTTTCTGAACCTGTGCAGTGCAAGCCTTAAGTTTAGTGATTTAAGCCGGACTAAATCTTCTAAAGCTGACGAAAATTATTCAGATGATAGATGGAAAAAAGCTGGGGACTCAGAAGGATTTGTGAGGGACATCTCATTTTCCCTCTCTCACTGTTTATTACTTACTTAGATTTATTGACCACAACTCCAGCTGGCTCATGGCAGTTTACATCCATTTAAAATCCCACATAAAACAATACCCAGCCAAATTTTTAAAACACTATTTACCAGATAGTCCTTCCAACTGTTCCTTCCAACTGTAGCTTCTGAGGGTATCTGGACCAAAAGCTTTTCCATAGTCCCTTGTGGGGAGGGAGCTGATCTTTTCCTTCCATGAAGTCCTCCACAGCCTCTCCCCTTTTTCTGCTTCCTTCCTACCCATCAGTCAGCCTACCCTTTAATGTCCCATCTACAATTTTCCCTCCTTCCTCTCTTCTGTTAGCCTCTCTCTGGTAAAACATTGACTATGCAGTGTGATGCCAATTACTAGGTCCAGGGTAAGTTGCCTGATAGGGAACCTGCAAAGATTTGTGGAAGCACCTCATTTCCCCATGCATCCCCATCCTCACAGTATTTCCTCTTTCTCTTCTTCTGCTATCATATCCTTTTCCCCTGCTTTATTCCCTACTTTCCATCCTCCAAAAGACATATCTTTTATCTTGTCCGCCATCTACAGCTATATTTATTATTTATTTATTTACTTCTGTTGTACCCCACCTTTCACCATAGTGGAAGAACAGCTGACATCATTCACTCCTCCATTTATCTTCTCAGCAACCCTGAGTGTGTGACTGGCCCAGTAGTATCCGGTCAAATTCCGTGGCCAGGGTGAAGTATGGAAATCACATAGTAGAAGTCACCCAGTGGTTGCTATTGATTTATCCCTCTAAAACCAAAATAGCCCTGAAAAGTCTCTATAGGACCCATTATGCACGGGGGGAATAACGCACATTCGGAGTGGAATGGCAGCGACTAAAATCATCGATAACGCACGGTGCCAGCTGCAGCCGGCCACAGCTTCAGTGCATGCCGCCGAAAAAGCCACAACAGCAAAACGCGGAAGAAAACGCAGCTTCCGGGTGACCGGGGCGCAACCAGAAGCGGTGCCGGAATCGCCGCGTGAATAATGGGTTACTCTGGGTTTTGCCGCCGTCGCGCCCCGTCCCGTGCATAACCAGTGTGATTCGCATCTTCCCCCTCAGCGTTTTCCAAGTGACCCGAAATCGCCGTTTCAGCGGCCGTGCATAATGGGCCTAGGCCCCTCTTCTCTTATTGACAAGGGCCTGAATTATGACCATATATCATTATGGCTGCCTAGGATTGGCCAATGTGGGCATTTGCTTGTTAAAGTTACAGAGACTGGGTTTTAACCCCAGCTCCAAGTGTATAAGTGTATTGTTTGTTTAAGATCTCATCTTTTCCTGCCAACTTGAGGCTTTTTCTGTTTTGTAGAAAAGTTTGATCTGTTCATCTGTTTGATCTGTCTATCAGTGGTAGATGGGTAGTTCAGAAGTTGCAAAAGTAGGATAATGCTTGCATACTGTATTAGCACCCTGTCATCATTTATAGCAGAGTGCAGGGATAAGCCCAGTACTGTTAGACAACTTGCTTGTTTATTATTTTATACCCACTTTTCTTCTTGGATCAAGTCTGTTTCATTCTAACAGGAAATGGAGATGGTAGAGAAATTTCCTTTACCCTATTGCAGAAAGGGAAATTGAGGTGGTGGATGACAGCAGCCAACTATGCATCTTGTCTAGTCTTTCAAGGTGTTAGGTCTGTCCAATCACAATTTATTAGGGGTCAGTTAAGTAGAGAGTGTGCTATTCCTCACTCATAAATATTTTCCACTGAAGGATTGTCACACATTTTCCTCCGCTCCAGCAGAGATTGCCCTTTCTCTGGCAACTGCAGGAAACTCTAGGGAGCTTATTAACTACTAGGGATCAAGATACAAAAGTTCTTGGAAAGCAGACCAACCTGCTTCAGAGCCCTATTGCCTGGCAGCTTCCTTGACCCTGCAGTTGTTTTGGGAACAAGGAGAAGCTCTGCCCTCAGCTCCTGAAATTGTTGTGGGGACCTTCCCACAGAAAGGATGAGTCATTCCAGTCAGGTTTCCTGCTAAGGCAGGAAAGCAACTTTTTAAATGGTTGGGGCATTTAGCTATCTAGCCCAAATGCAAATGAAAGGAAAGAGGAAGCAAAGAGTGAATGGAAACCACGGAAGAAAAGGGAAGAAGTAACAGGAGACAGCAGTGAAGGAAGAACTTCAGATTAGGTTCTTTCACCTTAGCCTTCATCCTCTCCCTAGCCTTTCCTTCCTCCCATCTGGTTTTTGGCAAACTCTCACTTGGTTTACTTATTAATGCCATGCACTAATCACAATAATAGTTACACAATTTCACAATATAGTATCACAATAATAGTTAAACTTTGCAATAATAATTACAATTCAAATCCAGTAGCACCTTAGAGACCAACAAGAGTTTCAGGGTCTAAGCCAGGGGTAGTCAAACTGCGGCCCTCCAGATGTCCATGGACTACAATTCCCATGAGCCCCTGCCAGCGTTTGCTGTAGTCCATGGACATCTGGAGGGCTGCAGTTTGAGTACCCCTGGTCTAAGCTTTCAAGAGTCAAAGCTTCCTTTGTCAGACATTCAAGTGGAGAGCCGAATAAGCAGAACAACCAATGACCCCTTTAAGACCAACAAAGTCTTATTTAAGGTAAACTTTCATATGCAAGCACATTATTTCTGATTGTATCTGAAGATGTCAGTCAGTCAGTAGCCTTTATGATTAAGAAACGATGTTCAATATTATCTGCTTAACATATTCAGTTAATTCAATTGTAACAGTGATTAAAGGTAAAGGTATCCCCTGTGCAAGCTCCGAGTCATGTCTGACCCTTGGGGTGACGCCCTCTAGCGTTTTCATGGCAGACTCAATACGGGGTGGTTTGCCAGTGCCTTCCCCAGTCATTACCGTTTACCCCCCCCCCCAGCAATCTGGGTACTCATTTTACCGACCTCAGAAGGATGGAAGGCTGAGTCTACCTTGAGCCGGCTGCTGGGATTGAACTCCCAGCCTCATGGGCAGAGCTTTCAGACTGCATGTCTGCTGCCTTACCACTCTGGCCACAGGAGGCTCATGTAAACAGTTATTAGGGTATATTATATTCCGTCCTGCACAATTATTTCTAATCAATTTATTGCTAAAAATAAAAATCTTGCCACAAGTTCAATTATCTCAGGGCATTGTTTGGACATTAAGAAGAATACCTTCTGATCCTCTTGAGTGGCATTTACTAAGCAGTGGACTAAGGTATTTAAAATGGATTCCAGTATAAAATGAGCAAGATAAAAACACATGCACTAAAGATGCAAACGCACATGCGTGGACCTGCCACACATGCCTGTTTGTGCTGGCGGCCGCACTTCCTGCTTCCCCCCCTCCTGCAAAAATAAGCTTGCCGGACCACAAGCTTGTGGCCTGGGAAGTTTCTCACTGCGGGGAGAGGGAGCCGCGGCCCGGTGCCGGGGCTTTCGCGGCCCGGTGGTTGGGGACCCCCGGCATAGGAGACACAGTTGGGGATTTTATAAATCCAGGATTTTATGAAAACAGTTTGACTGATTAAAGGTGCTAATCCCAACTGGGGTACCATAAAGGAGCTGGGCACTCATTTTTGCCTTAAACATTTTTAGAGCTGCTGGAATGTGCTGACCACCTTGGTAGAATGCAAGCCCAGAATTGCTGATATACTAATCTTGGTATCCTCAATAGGGAATTTCCTATGAGTGGACCATCTCGTGTTATAACAAACATGTATTCCCAAATATTTAAACCACTTCACCTTGTTCTATATTATTACTTTTTATATGCACCATTTGGCTAGTTTCAAAAACCGTTACTTTGGACTTTTCACAATTCAAGGTAAGAGTGTTTGTCTCACAATAATCTAAAACAATGATATAGCAAGTGTTTTAGCCCAATTCATGTGGTCGATAAAAGCACTACGTCATTCTTATACAACAATGAGCCTCTTGTGGCGCAGAGTGGTAAGGCAGCCGCCTGAAAGCTTTGCTCATGAGGTTGGGAGTTCGATCCCAGCAGCCGGCTCAAGGTTGACTCAGCCTTCCATCCTTCCGAGGTCGGTAAAATGAGTACCCAGCTTGCTGCTGGGGGGTAAACGGTCATGACTGGGGAAGGCACTGGCAAACCACCCCGTATTGAGTCTGCCATGAAAACGCTAGAGGGCGTCACCCCAAGGGTCAGACATGACTCGGTGCTTGCACAAGGGATACCTTTACATTCTTATACAATAGTAAAAGAACATGGGTCCGGACCTATCTTAGGACTGTGTCTGTCTGCTAGTTTTAAAACCTGTGCAAGATCATTTTTTTAAAAGATTAAATAAAAAGGGGCTAATATGCACCCGTTTTACTCATTAGTCAATTGGTATTTTGGGGGTTAGATTTCAAGAGCGGTTACATTTTCCCTAGCAGGTAGTAGAAGGATAAAGCTTCCAGATAAGGTATCTGAAGATGGGTACATACACATGAAAACTTATACCTTGTATAAAACTTTGTGGATCGTAAAGGTGCCACTGGATTCAACTTTGTTTTGTCATACGATGTAATAGTTACAGGACCATTTCAGCAAGGATGCTTTCAATTAAGGATCAGTATACATATAATCTATATCTTATTAATTGATGATAGTGACGTTATAAATGACGTCGTAACATCCTTGAATTTGTTAAAAATATAACTTCTTACATCCTTGGAACTAAGATTTTAACATTTAAGCTTAATTCATCATATAGATCTAGCTCTAGAAAATGTCTAATCTATGATTAAGCAGAGTTCCTATATCACTTTTGCTCTTCCGTTTCAGCTTATTTTCTAAGCTCACAGTGTCTCTCCAACCTCCTCTAAGCAGAGAGCAAGTCTGCCTTCTTTCCGAGTCTCAGAGGTATTTCTATTTGCCTTTCATTCTTTTCTTACACAAATACTATTTGACCTTGTTGCATATTGTCTTTGTTCTTGAGCTTTTTAAACATTAGCAGTCACTATATTTAGGTTTTCAGATGTCCTTTTAAATGTCTAATGCTTCTACTGTTTCTTTTTAAATTCATGTATGTGTAGCATTGCATATAGGACCAGGACACATACAGAAAGCAGGACCAATAGCACTCTCTAAAGAGCTCACATGGTGTTGTGTTTAAGAGCAGCAGCCTCTAACTCCTAATGCCACGACCCTTTAATACAGTTCCTCATGTTGTGGTAACCCCCAGCCATAAAATTATACAAGTGTTCTTTCACAGAAATTAAACCGAAACTGACCAGTGGCTTGAAGATCAATTGTTCATGATATATATATATATATATATAAAAATTGTGTTTCCCCCCCCCCCTGGGGTTTCTCAGTTCAGCTCTGCCTCTTGTCCCAGCATGCTGATCTCGCTCTTTTCTGATGCTCCAGATAGACGAACACACTATCTTGATCTACCCCGTAAGGCTGTTGTGTGGTGCCTGCAGGAGGGTCAGCAACAATGGCGGTACTCCTCCAGCCAAGCTGCTTGCCCTGCCGCGACCCACATGAAAGGGTCATTCAACCCCCAAGGGGGTCCTGACCCCTAGGTTGAGAACCACTGCTCTAACTGTAGAACTGAGTTTGATTCCCTACTGCTTCACATGCAGTCAGCTGGGTGGCCTTGGGCTAATCACTGTTCTCACCAGGGTTGGGCTCTTCGGCATCCGAAGTGGCTGTTTGCACCCGAAGCAGCCAGCGCCTCGGGGGATCCCCCCCCACCAACGCCCGTGCCTCCCCCCCCTCGCAGCACGGCGCTGGCTGTTTTGGGTGTGAACGGCTGCTTCAGATGCTGAAGTGCCCAACCTTAGACAGCACTTCTATCAGAGCTCTCCCAGGTCCACCTACTTCACAGGGTGTCTGGTGTGGATAGAGGAAAGGAAAGGTGAGCCACTTTGGTACTTTTTCAGGTTGTAAAAAGAAGGATATAAAACACCTGGTCTTCTTCTTCTCCCCCTCCCCAGCTTTATATACCTTCATGAGTTTGTGCACACTAAGTTTCCCTCCCCATGATTGAGAATGCCTCTTTTCTAATGCTCCTAAGTACAGGGACAGAGCAGAAATTTTGCCTAGTGTGCGGTTTGATCCATTGTTGGGTTGCACTGTGCAGTGCAATTTTATGACAATGAAAAAATACCATATTTGGCACAGAATGCACTTATCTCAGCTTTCACTTTTAAGAGTTTCTCTCATTGCAGTTGTAATATTCTTGAAAGTGTGGTCAGTGGCAGCTAAAATTCAGAAACTAGAGTGCGGCTACATCAGATTTACAGTGGCAATAAGCTGATAATGCCTTACTCTTCACTATTACTAGCAAACCCAGGATAATTTACACAAAATCAGGCAACTGTGAAAATTCGCTAAATTCATACAATTTGCCAAATTTACCCTTCATGCTATAGAATTTGTTTGGTATTTAATTTTTGTTTAAGTACAAATCTGCACTTAATCGTTCATAGGAAAGTTGAGTGATCTCTTTCCTGCATGTTTCCATGAAAATACTAAGTAAGAATTACTGAAGGATATATTTAGAGTAGGGGAAAATGATAGTAATTGCAGGGCTAGCACAAACCTCATGGGTGCTTTCCCATTTACTTCAGTGCAGCAGAATGTTCTGGGCATGAATGGGCCACTTCCTGCTGCACAGCTCTTTCTCCTCTGATGTGTACATTCAAGCCCAGAGTACATCCTACAGTTGCTGGATTAGCTTTGATCTCTTGTTAACCACAGGCGTATTCAGTTCAAGGCCAAAGGATCCTGAGCCCTAAAGGTTTCCATATCTCTCCCCCCTACACAAAATACTCCCCAACCCAATTCCCTTGTCTCCATTCTAGGAAATCTGGGTTTTGTATTGATGTTAGACTGTAGCTGTCTTGTGCCTCACAGTATAACATCATCTTGTCATCTGCTTTTGTTAAGTGCTGTCAAGCTGTTTGTGACTTATGGTGACCCTGTGAATTAATGACCTCCAAAATGTTAAGAATCCTGCTCAGATCTTGCAAGCTAAGGGCCACGGCTCCCTTTATTGAGTCGTATCTTGCCATCTAAATATATGTTTCAGTGTTCATATGTCGTGCTTAGGGAAATACAAAGGGAATCATTTGTTTTAATTATCTGTGTATAATTTGATGATATGTATAATTATATAGCGTCAGATAAAAGTGTCTTTCAAGCAATCTCCTCTTCACTTGCATCCAGGAGGTATCCTACCTGGTATCCTACCTGAAACTGCAGGAAATTCTTGCAGCCTATGGAACCTTCATCCAATTTAAGTAGCTCTTTCTCCTATTGAAGATTCACTTAAATTGGAAGCAGGTCTCTTAGGGTGGAGTGAGAGGATACAGGCCAATAACTCTGTTTATTATTTGGCGTGTGGTGCCTTGTTTAACTCAAGGCCATGTCACAATACATAACACCGCATAATCTTAATCTACCTGGTACTGTTTGATTTATCCAAATTTCGTGAGAAATACATCTTTCTTGTTGTGGTGGTGTGAGTACTTGATTCTGGTCACTGTAGTTTGATAAGTAATATCATTAGAGTTTCCTAATAATGTAGTGTTTTTTCCTTCTTTTTCTAGACTAGTTGATGTAGAATATCCAGAAGGCCATCCTGGAGGACCAGCGTCTCAACCAGATTTTGGTGTGGGGATTAACTGGAAAGCATCAACCAGGCCCTCCTCACACACAGGGCAGACCTCTGTTTTATCTCAAGGAAGCCGACGTAGATCTGGGACATTGCCCAGCGATTACAGGTATTCACAGGAAAATGTGAATGAAAAAAGCAAAGATTACAGTGTGCTGCCCCCAACTGTTTCTGAGCTGCAATCAACAGATGAAAACCACCTCTATCGATCACAAGGCAAGGGAGAAGAAAGCCTACAAGCAGAGCTGGGTCATCTGAATAAGAAACATGCTCCTATACCTCAGAGGCTTCCCCCACCCAAACGAGATAATAAACACAGACGGCAGGACAGTTCTTCAGCATCAGTTCCTGACTCATCAGAGTCTTTACTGACAGCTACCAGTTGGCCAGTTCAGTCAGTACCTCCTGTTTCTTCCAGTGTAATTGCCAGTCATTTCTCTCCTCACACTGTGAAGGTTTCTGGAAAACTAACAAGCACTGAGCTGCCAGAGGCTCCACAGCTGGTATCCATAGAGAATGCTTGTCAGCACTTAGAAGAAAAAACACATATCAAGCCTGAACCTGTGCCGGCTTCGACATATTGCTACCTACAAAAACCTGGAATGGAAACATCAAGGTCCCCTTCGCCACAGTTTGCTCCACAGAAGTTAACTGACAAACCTCCCGTAGCTGTCCAGGATGAGAATCCCACAAGGTACTAACATTTGTCTATATTAAGTTGAGATGTAATGCATCTGGAAATGCTGAAGTCATGGGAGGGGGAGAGAATTGAGGAAATTGAAATAAATGCATTATTTATTTTCCTGCATCTTATCCTGCCATACATGCCACAGGTATCTTAATGTTTGCCATCTAAGAGGTAGGGAGCAAAATAAAAGCTGAAGGCAGGAAACAAGCACTGAAATACACAAGAGAATGTTTGTCACAATACGTAGGAGTACCGGCATCTGTGGATATCTAGTTTATAACATTAAAAACTCTAAACTCATTAATAATGGATAGCCATTAAACACATTGCAGCACATTGATTGTTGTGAATATTATTTACATTTAAATAAAAATGTTTTTCCTGAAAATGTTGCCTATGTCTACAGTATACAGAAAAATCATTATCTCATACTGTAGACTGGCTTATTTTTTAAACATTCCATACTACACATTTGAGGAAAAACATTATCTTTCATTCCATTAATTTCAAAAGATTATAGGGTGTTGTTTTTTTTTTCAGTGTTTCATATGAGCTTTTTTAGTGCCCCCTAAATTTTGCAATTTTTCCACTGGAAAAATTGAAGGGGTCCTCAAAAAACCACCAGGTAAGAAGTATTTCTCCCTACCCCCCCTAACTTTGCATATCTAAAGCTAGAATATTTATTTGTCCTTACCTCTATCTAGTCTATGCAATAAATTTTCTAGTGTGATTTTTAAAATGATAGGGCACATTTCATGGACTACCATTTTCTTACTAGTGCTACAATAAGGACTAAGTAATATTATAAAAGTTTTGCTTGTCCTCCCCCCCCCCCGCCTGGGGGGGTTATTAAATAATAGGGTAAAATTTTGCATGAAGGAGAACCAAAATTGAGCATTGGAAATTCCATTGAGCCTTCTCATTCTCCAAGTACATCATTCATTTGACTGTAAACTCTTAACAGCTTAATTGTTGGTTCAAATAACTTGTTGTTTTTAGTCAAATTGAGAAGGGCAACTTTCAGAATAATTTCCTTAGTTATTTTATAGGTGTTTTAAACAATGGTGTTTACAGCAGTCACCAACAAATGGCTATGGACGCGTTATCCTACAAATCAGTAACTAGTCAAAGAAAACGAAGGAGAGGGTAGGTATAAATGAGTGGTTTTTTATAATGGTAGGAGGTAAGCACTGGGACATCCCAAGGCTGAATTCTAGCATGAGTGTGCTATTTAATTTAATTCCAAAATCATCTTGTCTCGAGGGTAAGTTCAGATAGCCAAGTTTGGTAAAGACAATGAGTTATTCAGCATGATAATCGAAAGAGTAGCTGAAGAGTTCTAAAAATGGTTGTGTGAACAGGTAACAACACAGCAAAATGAGGTCATTATACGTAAGTACAGAGTAGATCCAAATACTAACTTCTTATATACTGATGATCTAAACTAGCTGTGGCTAACTAAAGAAAGAGGCCTTTGGAAAGTTCCAAAATCATCTGCTTTGCAAGAGTAAATATGTTAGGGATGATAAGAAAAGAAATTGAAAAAAAAATGGCAGGTACTAATAATGCCTTTGAAGAGATCTGTTATATGACATCACTTAGAATACAGTAAACAATTTTGGTCATTCCATGTCAAAAAGAATTTTTGTAGAACTGGAATCAATACCGAAAAGGACAAACAAAATATTGTGCTTGCATATGCATACATATATGTAGTTTTATGTTTGTATATCATGTGTTTATTTTTACATTGAACAAGTAACATAAAGGGAAACAAAAACCCAACCTGAAAAACAGGCAAGAACCAAAAAGGTTAGGGATGAAACCAATTTTAGAAAGCTATAAGCAATTTATTAGAGCTCAAATATTTAAAAACCATACAAGAGTATCTGTTGGCACACATAAAACATCTGGGTCAGTACACCAGTTTTGCCAAATTGTTTTAGACCTTGATTGAAATGCGTTATTTCTGAGAGCCAGTTTGGTGTAGTGGTTAGGAACGCGGATTTGCATGTCGGGTTCGATTCTGCGCTCCCCCACATGCTACCAGCTGGGTGACCTTGGGCTTGCCACGGCACTGATAAAACTGTTCTGACCGAGCAGTAATATCAGGGCTCTCTCAGCCTCACCTACCCCACAGGGTGTTTGTTGTGGGGAGAGGAATGGGAAGGCGACTGTAAACCGCTTTGAGCCTCCTTCGGGTAGAGAAAAGTGGCATATAAGAACCAACTCTTCTTCTTCTTCTTCTTCTTCTTCTTCTTCTTCTTCTTCTTCTTCTTCTTCTACTCACCCAGATGTTTAATGTGTGCCAACAAATATTCTTTTAACATTTTTTAAATATTTGAGCTGTAATAAATTGTTTATATTTTTACATTGAAACATAGGAGGTATGGTAGCTTTGATTAAACCTTTCTTTTGAAATTACAGTTGTGGCTGTCAGAAGCAATAAATATTATTGACTTGGAATATCTATTGGTGTGGTCCCCCCCAATGGAAATCTATGGACATGACGTCCATAGACCCGCCCCCAGGGACCATGGCAGTAGATGGGCAGCAGTGCCAGAGCACTGAGGTATGCTCAGTGCTCTGGCATTGCCGCTGCCAGTCTTCCAAGGCTGCCCCGCTGTCTGAAGAGTGGGGTTAGCTTCAGGAGATTGGAGGGGGTTGGGCCAGCCCAGCAAGACACGCACTGCACATCGCTGGGTTGCCCCCCGCCTCCAGAAGATGTGCCAGCAGGTAAGGGAAGTTGGGGGGGAGGGAGGGGGCAGGGAACAAGGATTCTCGCCCCTTATGTGGATGTTCCACATAAGGGGTGAGAATCCTTGACAGCTAATTTATTTCTATTCTATTGGGAGCACACTTCCTTTCTTCTCCCATCCCCATTCAAAGAAATTTGTCAGAAAGTTGAATAATCTATTTCCATCCGTCATCTCACCAGTTCCTCAATGGAGTTTATTCCTGGTTCTATTCACAAATAATTTATAAACCTTTTTAACCTCTAGATTCTTGTGAATTCTCCTTTTCATCCATTAAGGTGGCAATTACCTCAGCCAGGAATGTAAGGTAACTGAGGGTTTCACAAGGATAAGGTCTTTCTATGTCCAAATCTAGAGTTTGTGCCAAAAGTTTTATGTCTCTCAGGATGCCTTATCGGTCTTTTTCACAAAACTCTATAGATGCAGAGGAGACCATTCTCACATGATTTTAAAAGGGCATTGTTATTTTATTTAAAATGTACATGTAGTTTTAGGAAATACAAGAACCTGTTTGTATTTTTTAAAGGGCAAAACAAATGGAAAGTAATCTTATCTCAGATTCTGTCTAGGTGGGTGGTAGTCACTATCCCCATAGCATGTTGGATGGCGAAAGTTGACTGTCCATTCAAATTCCCATTTGCTATGATATCTACATGCAGGGATGTGGGCAAATTTAGATGCTTTTCTTCCATAAACCAGGATTCTAATATGCTGGATTATTTTATATGTTCTTATGCAGTAATTATTGTTTTCTTCCCCAAAGAATCGAAAGAGTGATGGATAACAACACGATGGTAAAAATAGTCCCTATCAAGATTGTACATTCTGAGAGCCATGCGGAGAAGGAAAGCAGACAGAATCTTGCAAGCACAATAGAGCCTCCTGCTTTGCCAAGTGGGTTGGAGAAAGATCAGATTAAGACACTCAGCACCTCTGAACAGTCCTACTCACGTTTCTGTGCTTATACAAGGCAAGGTGTGGAGTCAGAACCTGAGAAAAAGAATAGATTGCCTTATTTACAGTCTGCTGAAGCGCTAGGAACCAACTTGAAGGACAGTGATGTTCTTGCCCATGCAGGTAGCTATGTGAGGGCCAAAGAAAAGTCAATTGATGATTGGAAGTCAGAGGAGTTAGCCAGAGAGATTGTGGGCAAGGATAAATCATTAGCAGATATTTTGGACCCTAATGCGAAAATCAGAACAACAATGGACCTAATGATGGGAATCTTTCCAAAAGATGAACATCTCTTGGAAGAAGCACAACAACGCCGAAAGCTTCTTGTAAAAGTTCCTTCACCAAAAGCTGCAGAGGACAAGTAAGTAGAGATTTCTTTCCTGCAAACCACTGGTAATTCTCTTTATTTTGTCCTATTCATGTGTAAATCTGTCTAAGTTCAACCATTTCAGTTGTAGGAATTCTGTAATATATAGATAGGCTGCTAATCTAATCCAATGTAATATTTTTAAGAGTGTCTAGCCAAGTGCCTCCAGAAAGTCTAGAAAGCATGAAGACCTCTTTGCCTAGCATCTGGAACTGATAAATATCTCTTCCTAACCATGGATGTTCAATTTAAGTCTTACAGCTACTAGGAGCCTGCCTTCTATTAATTTTAAAACCAAACACACAAATATAAATGAGTAATATTCAGATACATAGAAGATATGCAAAATATTGCAAGTTATCTTGGAGGAGGCAAGACACTTTTTTTCTTCAAGTTCATGAAGTACACAGAGGTAGATAAAGTAGTAATTTGGTTTAACTATAAGCTGCATAGTGGAGATCATATACAAAACCAGACATATTTCAAAGCTTACATGGATTTTGCTCTCGAAATACTGATTTCACTCAAACATGGCCTAAAAGCATGTTGATGACATAGTGCACACCAGAAATTAAGCCAAAACATGCCCGTGGCAGTAAACATAATGTGGGATTTATACAGCCGGCTCTCATCCTTAACTGAAGTTTCGGTACAGTCATTCAAGCAAGTAGGATGTCTTTCCGTAAGTTGAAGGGTGGCTGTTCCCATGCATCAGGAGTGGCAGTCCCAAACAAAAACTGGTCTCTTTCTGCTGCTCAATACAGTGGGGGAAAGTTCAGCTCCATGAATTCATCAGCCATTGTTTATGATTTTTTGAATTTATTACATTTATATACCGCTCTCTTCTAAGGCTCAGGGTGGTTCACATGGAATGAAAAAAAGAAAAGTACATTAAAAGTGACTATATCAAATAAAAGACAGTAATAATAATATAACAATAAACAGAGAAAAGCATTTTAACAAGTAAACAATCTAACAGAGCCATAGTTGATCAGGTCAGTCATACGGGGTCAATGGAGGGAGGTTTGGGAGTCCAGTAGATGTTGTTTAGCTTTGATCGATCTCAACCAAATGCCTGGCAGAGGAGCGCCCTTTTGCAGGCCCTGTGGAACTGTTTCAGTTCCAATAGGGCCCTGATCTCCTCTGGGAGCTCATTCTACCAGGTGAGGGTCAGGACAGAGAAGGTTTTGGCCCTGGTTGAGTTCAAAGGGACTTCCTTGGGGCCAGTTGGAGATGGTGGACTGCAGAGAAAATTGCATACTCAGCTAGATGAGGAAAAAAGTCAAGTCACTGAAGGCACCACTTGTCTTTATTGAGAACCACTTGGCCAAGTCACATGGCTGTTTTGTCATATAAAAATATTGGAAGCAATGTAAAATAATTATCTATTAAGTTGATATTCCACTGGCTCCTTAAAAGCTTCTGTAAAAAGCTTGTAATTTTTTTAATTAAATAGATAACTCTTAATTACTGGGCATTTTCATTATATTCTCATAAATATATTCCTCTAGACAGGCAATCTGTTCCTTGTTTGCTTGCATAAACATGCCTGGTTTCCCTGTGTATTCTCTATCTGCCCCACTTCTGAACATCCATAGGGGTTTTAACATTCAAATCAGTACATGCTCAAATATAGGTATGGCTGAGCTCTTAGATAAAATCCAGGAATCAATAATGTGCTTTCGTGAATTGAATGGTCGATTGAATTGAATGGTCGTGAATTGAATGGTCTACCTTCATGTGGGCATTGAGAGATGGAATGAACTTGCTGTGTGGATAGAGATGGCAAGTGAGCCCTCATGCCCCCACCACTTATAAGAGAGTAGCTGGGGGATGTATAATTCAGTTTTGCCCAATAATCTGATTGTAGCAATGTGAAGAGATTCATTTGGAAACTATTATTTATAGTGATTTTAGGGGATCTTGAAAAGAACCCTACATGAAATTAGAAATGCTGTATTAGAATTTATGGGAAATCAAAATGCAGTTGTGATTATCCAGACATTATCTGCTTACAACTCCATGGTTTCTTTGGTGTGTCTTTCTTTGTTTTTTGATCCTAAATATTTTCTAATCAAAGATGGAAGCCTTGATGTTAGTTTCCTAGCAGGCTGTTATGAATGTCTTGATTTTTCTTATGGAAATAGGAGTTTCTTTGCTTACCTCATGCTTCCTCCACCTGTGAATCTGACCAAGAATGGCATTTTCAAGGTTTTTGTTAAGAGGCAACCTAGTTGTTATGTATGATACTGGTTGTAAGTTTCACTGAACATCATCCAATCTTTCCTTGGACTATGGTAATTCTTGGCATGACACAGGGCTGTTTAAATACCTTTTGTTAAAAAGTGGGAAACCATTTTCTCAGTTGGCAGCTAGCCAATTTTATACATCTACAATTCACTAATACCACAGCTATGCTTAACAGTCAAATAATTGCTAGTACTTTTGCTTTTATGATATGCCTCTCCTGTTATTTCCTATAATTTCAATTGTCAATGGCTCTTCCTGACGCTGAATGAAGGCTGACTTCAGTAATAAGAGCTTGTAAGCATTAACACTGTGGATAATGAAACAAACAGCAGTATTTTTCACTCAGAGGTATGTTTATGGGATTATGTAGCCAGAACCAATGGAAGCCCCCCCAAACACCTAAACATTGCTTTTTGACTGACACCTGTATAATCAAAGGTAGCACGTGGTGATCACCATACAGTTAGGGAATAGCAATTAAAGGAGCAGAACCAGCACTTTGAAGCAGACATTTGGGTAGAATCATTTAATTGCCCATCTCTGTTGCTAGGTTCTGAGTGGCACAGATGTTTCATTGAAGACGTCAGGGCTTGAGAAATCTCTATCGTTAAACATGTGTCTTCTAACCCTATAATTTACTGCCTGCAAATTGTATTTCAGAACTACTCCAGACTTGTCAAAAATGATATTAAGTACCACATATACATGCGTAATCGAACACGGGTGTGTTTTCTCTGAAACTTTCTCTTAGGAAAGAGGAGCAGCCTCTGCCTTTGGCCATCCCTCTGACAACCAATTCCACTTACTATAGCACATCTGCTCCCAAGGCAGAACTCCTGATCAAAATGAAGGATATGCAGCAGCAGCAACTGCAGCAGCAAAGTGAAGAGGATTCTGAGGATGAGCTGGACCATGACTTGTCTGAGAAAAAGGTAAGCATACCTTCATATTCACATTTTTAAACAAATACTATGAGGGAAGGTTGTGCTGGTGCCTCTTTGCCATAGTCAGGCTGACTGCAAGTAAATGTGGCCAAGCTAGAATGGATACAGCAGCAGATGCCAGCTTGCTGACACTGGCACATGTGGGAGGGGAGAATACGCAGGCTCTGTCCAACAGTATAGGTGTCTTAGTGATTGCCTCAGGTGCCAGATCTTGGTATCAAGCCCCTTTGGTTGTGCCACACTCCTAGTGCACCCCTTTGCCTTTACCCTGCTGGAGCCTGCAACTGAGCACCAGGAAGAACAGGACCAGCACAACGGGTGGAGGGAAGACGTAGAGTGGGAAAGATATCTGTCCTCATTGCTACAAGAAATGTATGTAGGCAAACATGTTAGTTGTATTAGGACCTTGGTAAGGCTTCAGTATTTGGCCAAAGAATCACCAGATAATAATGAAGAGTCCCATTTTTTTTTGGCCCACAGACTGCTGTTTGTTGTTAGACCAGCACTAGGTCATTTGAAGCTGTTTTTTATCCTTTGATCTGCTTGAGATGTAATCTTTGACTCTCGGGTGTGTTTACTGAGCATTTTGGAAGTGATGCTGTAGGAACCTCAGTCGTTTTGTTTAATCCTGGTGCAGAGGGCCAACTGCGGTGTTTCAGCCATCTATCCTTACCGTATGACACAGTCTTATGACAACTCAGCTTTCTGTTCACTGAGAGATGCATAGAATATTGTTTCCCCTTCTCCCCGCTCCCCCCAGATTTGTGGATATAATCTTATATGCTTTCAGTCTGTGATTCAGCATTTCAAAATACAAGCAACCACAGAAGAGACTTCAGGGATTGTTATACTAATGTAACTGATTTATGTAAGCTAAAGCTGATTTAGGTACATAGGTCCAAAAATTAAGCAAATCTATGGTCTTCTTCCTAACCCATTTTGGCTGTTATCAAGTATCTGAAGCTGTGGATGAAGTTTCAGCTATATTTTACAGTTTACCTCAAAGATGATAGGGTTAATAGAGTTATCTTTTTGATGTTGCTGGTGTCACATAGAAGCCATTTTCCCCTTGTGGCTTGGAGCTACTTCATCCATGTGGTAGTGTTCAACTACATGTTCAACTATGTAGGATAACCTCCCAGAAAAGTTGTTTCTGTGATTGTGCCACTATCTTTAATTATTGTTGTTATGTTTGTGGAGGTTCTTAATTGGGTTTTTATAATTGTTTTAGAATACTGTGTTTTATCAGAATTGTAAGCTGCAGCGAGGCGGCCTGGCCAAGAGCAGCAGCTAATAAATCCCATTATAAATGAAATAAATAGTAAATACCTACAGGTTCATATACAGAGCAGAGACTCAAAAGGCTATACTGCACCATTTTAGACTTTGAAGGTGACAGTGAAATTTAAAAACTATTTCATCTGGTCTTTAATAAGTCAGCCAAGAACAAGGTTAGCCAGAAATATGGGTTGCAATCTTTTCCACCAATAAAATACATTCAGTATGGCTCATGTAGAGTTACATAACTTTATCCTCGAATTGTTCCATATGTTAGTTTGATACTGCAAGCAAACAAATGGATGAGGTGAAAATATGGAGGGAAGAGAAAAGTAGAGTAAGAGAAACAGTCCTCCCACCCTACCCAACCCCATCAACATCAGTAGTAATCACTCCATGGCTCATGGATTCCACCTTCACGGTTAACCATCTGCATAGAGCCCGTCAGAAGGCCAAGCTGATCAGTGATTCCTCATTCCTCTCCCCTCTTAGTGCCACCCCTCAGATGTACTACATCCTTCTAGGGTGAAATTCTAGAATGGTGAAACTCTGCTTAAGATGATACTGTAGAATCCAAGGTGGCATACCACATACAGCTTTTAATGAAAAATTCCCTTACAAGTGGTGACCTGTCAAAAATTTGCAGGGAGGGGGCTTTCTACCACACTTGCTTTCTTCCCTCTCCTTTCCCTTTCTTGCTCCCCCTATACCAATACCCTGCTTTTTGTTTCTCTCTCCCACGCCAATACTCCCATCTATCTCTTTCCTCCAAGCTAGTCCCCTTTCTTTTCTCCTCTCAAGTCAATCGCCCTTCTTTCTTGCACTCCCCTCAGCCAATCCCCCCTTTCATTTTCACTCTCAAGCTGATTTTCTCTTTCTCTCTTCCCTCAAGCTAATCTCTCCTCATTTCTCTTTTCTCTCTCCCTTTCTCTCCTCAAGCCAATCCCCCATCCTTCCCTTTTTCTCTCTTTCCCAAGCCAGTTCCCCCTGCTTTCTCCTCCCCCTTCCCCTACCTTTTAGTGTTCATATTAGCTTGAGCCTCCACATGGCCCCGATCTACAGCTGTAGCTTGCCACAGCCGAGGGTAATAGATGACTATTAGAATATAAGATATTTGGATACATACCAAGCTCAGAGTGACCAAGTTCTTATCCTCATCCCTATCTAAACTTTACAGTATCTTGAAAACATAGACAAGGGAGAAGATGTATTATGTTATAGTTATATGACTTGTCCTCCCATTTTCTTTTCTTTTTTAATTTAGCAAGAACTTATAGATAGCATAAGTCGAAAGTTGCAGGTGCTGAGAGAAGCTCGGGAGACACTCTTAGAAGACATTCAGGCAAACAATCTGCTTGGAGATGAAGTGGAGGCCATTGTGAAAGATGTCTGCAAGCCAAATGAGTTTGACAAGTTCCGGATGTTCATTGGAGACTTAGACAAAGTGGTCAACCTCTTACTGTCCCTCTCTGGTCGGCTGGCCCGTGTGGAAAATGCCTTGAACAATTTGGATGGAAATGCTTCTCCTGAAGAACGGGTAAGGCAGTGTGCTGTGATAGTTCTGTTCTGAGAAGCCACCGTCTGATTTTTGTCTCATTCATTCATTCATTCATAATTTGGCTTATAGTCTGCCATTCCCATTGCTGGCTGGTGGTGGGTAACATTTCAAACCCCACAATAAAACCCCATAAAACCACAAAAACCCTTACAAGAAACAGGCAGCAGAAGAAAATACCCTTCCACAACCCTGCTCAACAGAGGACGTATAATCATCTCAGGGGGCTAATAGGGAACAACAAGATGACCTCGTTGGCTCAGGGAGGAGGCCAGATCCTGCCCTGGCTTTAACCAAAGACTTGGCAGAAGAGCTCCATCTTTCAGTCCCTGTAGAACTGCGAGAGCTCCATCAGGGACGTCAGCTCTCCTGGGAGCTTATTCCAGATCGAGGCCCTATATGTGATATTTAAATCCAGAGACGTGGACAGACAAGATAAATCTTTATACAAACCTGAGAAAAGCCCTGTTTGCAGGAAAATTCTGAAATCTAAAAATACTACTACTAATAAAATTGGGGTTTAACCCCCTCCAAAATGATGGCAGCAGTGCCTGTAGCTTTAAAAACAAATGCCCTCATTGGCCACTGCTAAGCAATCACAATAGTATTGCCAGCCTTTATGGTTTTTGTCCATACAGGGCAGAGCAGGGACCTTTTGTCCAGGGTTATTTTGGCCTTTAAAGGTAGACTGCTCAGGATCAGGCCCAGCAATAACCACTGGGTATTTTGCTACCATGCAATTTGCATGACTTATCCAGGCCTAGCTGCTCAGCAGCAGTCACTCCATGAAAGCCAATGTGGTGTAGTGGTTAGAGCAGGGGTAGTCAAACTGCGGCCCTCCAGATGTCCACGGACTACAATTCCCACAAGCCCCTGCCAGCATTCGCTGGCAGGGGCTTGTGGGAATTGTAGTCCGTGGACATCTGGAGGGCCGCAGTTTGACTACCCCTGGATTAGAGTTTCAGATTAGGATCCAGAAGAGCCAGGTGTGAGAGTTCACTTTGCCATGGAAGCTCACTTGGGAATTTGGGCCCAAAATACTCTCTAAGCCTAACGTACTTCACAGGACAACAAAATCAGAATCCAGTGGCACCCTTAAGACCACCAAAGATTTATTCAAGGCGTGAGCTTCCAAGTGCAAGCACTCTTCCTCAGACTTGCTCAGAGTGCTTGCACTAGAAATCTCAGGCCTTGAATAAATCTTTGTTGGTCTTAAAGGTGCCACTGGACTCTGATTTTCTTGTACTGCTTCAGACCAACACAGCTACCCACTTGAGTCTACTTCACAGGGTTGTTGTGAAAATAAAATTGAGGAGACTTATGTAAGCTGCAATGCTTCCCCATGGGAGAGGTGGACTTTATATGAAGTAAAAAATAAATATAACTGATGATGGGGGACAGATAAAAAATCAATTAGTGGGTGGGAAGGAGATAAAAAAGGAAAGGATATAGGGGCTGCCAGCATGATGGAAATAGTGTGAGGAGGGAGGTACAGAGAACACTGAGGTGCCCCTGAACTACTTTTGTGGGGATCATGCCCATCCATATTTGTTGCTGTTCTTCCTGCGTTTTCTTTGCTTTCATTTATATTTTAGCCCTTTGAAGATAAAATTTGGTATAATTTATTCATATACCTTCAGCAACAGTAGTTGTGATGTGATGGGACCATGTGGATGCAGTGGAGCATTCGCGGGGGGCGGGGAGGGGGGTTACCACACAGCATGCTAAAATATCCCTTTTTTAAGTCTAAGGCTTGACATTTCAACTGAGATTAGGCCTAAACTGGGTGAAGTTTTGAATGTTGTTCACCTTGATTGCAATGGGAAAATTAAGAATGTGCTAAAATCAGTGGGGCTTGAAAGTGTTGGTCTGGATCATCTTTACACATTTGAATCTATATTCATGGCAATATTCATAGATGAAAATGTAAAAGAAACCCTACTTTATGAATTGCTAATCTTATAATTAATAGATATAGTTCATTTTGACCCGTGCTGCATAGATTATGTTTGGCTTAAAGAATTTTCCATTAGATTTAAAGTTTGCAGTCCTCACTGGTTTTTTGGTAACCAGACACATTGCGGAGTACGCATCTGAGATAAGGCCGGGTTGTCTCTTTAGAGGTAGGCTTTCCTGTCAAAACAAATGGTTTTGGTTTTTCCCCCTTCTAGCGGGTGCTAGTGGAGAAACAGAAGCTACTCACACAACAGCATGAAGATGCGAAGGAGCTGAAGGAAAACCTGGATCGAAGGGAACGCATTGTCTATGACATTTTGGCCAATTACCTGAGCGATGAAAACCTTGCAGATTATGAGCACTTTGTCAAAATGAAATCTGCCCTCATCATTGAGCAGCGAGAGTTAGAGGACAAAATCAAGCTTGGTGACGAGCAGCTCAAATGTCTGACTGATAGCCTCCAGCCGGAAAGGCCTAAATGATGCAAACCAGGGTAACTAGAGTGGTATTCCAAGTATGCAGCATCTCTGACCACTGGGGGGAGCCTTTGAAAAGAAAATGTTATAATAGCAATAATGTCAGAGGTTTGTTTCTGCGTTGGCTTTATTTGCATTTCTGGAATCACGTTTAATCTTCTATGGCTTTTTCTAGCATACAGTCTTTAGAAAATAATGCAGATGTTTAAGTCCGTGTTTAAGGTTCAGTGCATTGTAGAATCTGCTGCAGCTTAGCATAAAAACAGTTCGGAGGAGGGCTGTTAAAGAAGTAAATGAATAGTTTCTGTTCTCTTCAGATGCTCTACAGATCATCGCAAACCTCCAAAATAAGCAACATCCAGGACTTCTGAGTTTAGAGAGATTTTCTTTTAATGTAGCCATATCCAGCAGAGAACATAACTTTATGCATGCTGATCGCATTCAGATTGGTAAGATGTACGGACATTTTCATTCACGTCCGTTTGATTATTTTTACAGTCTTTCATAAGAAATGTCTCTCCAAAAATGATCAAAATAATTTCTACAAGAAACCTCTTATCCATTTGTCATAGCTAAGCCCAAACACTCTAAGGTAGGATGTGCTTGTGGGGCTGTTATTTTTCATGTCCTAATGTGGGGAAACATTATTACCATTTCATTAGTTGCTTCATATCTGTGTGGGCCGGGATGGGGGGAGTGGTTAGGAGAGGGAAGGGGGAGTGTTGCATTTATTTTAGCTGTCTTGTATGAAAGTATTAAGGTCCCAACTGCTGAATGTGTGCAAGATCTAAGCCATTAGGTAGGACTGCTATGCCACACTGGGTGCTGCTTGCCAGAGAATCAGTGGATAACACTTCAGATGACTAGCTGACCATGCCATCTTTCTCCCCCCCCCCCCATTTTCACAGAATCAGCTCTTTTTTGTGCAGCTTGTGCCCTTTGGGCATTTTGTTGCTTCAGTGCTGTTTTTGCCATCTTTCTCAAGTCTCCCATTAAAAAAATCACTATACCACCTGTTACTTTTAGTCACTTCACATGTATTTCAGTAACTATTATACCTTTCAAGGGAC
This sequence comes from Paroedura picta, assembly GCF_049243985.1. Taxonomy (NCBI): domain Eukaryota; kingdom Metazoa; phylum Chordata; class Lepidosauria; order Squamata; family Gekkonidae; genus Paroedura; species Paroedura picta. The sequence goes on along the minus strand of NC_135374.1, from coordinate 79,528,361 downwards.
TTTCATAACTTGGGATCATCCGGAACTTATTTTTGATCATACCAGCCAATAGTGCTCCAACATTAGTAAGAGGTTCTGTTCAGCTGTCCTATAGAAGATAAGGAGGAGGTAGTAACAAACAGTAAGGAACTTTTCTGTACATGACTACCGCTGTCTTTGCCTCATTTCCATTGCATAAATTGAAATCTTATGGGCTGGTTCTGTGTTCTGCTGAGAAATTAATTCATCCCACACTTCACTCTTCAACCCTGCTGCCATAATGTCTTCCTTCAGAAATTAGATTAGTTCAAACGCTACATGGAAATGAGAAATCCCTCTTTTGTAACTCTTGCCTTGTGACTTGAAAGCGAGCCAAGGTTTTGCTTTCTGTTCTTCTCATCATTTCAATAAAAACTAGGTGGCCATGCACAGTCCTATTATAATCAGCTTCTCAGATATAATATTTCACAAACAGCAGTTTTCAGTCCTTGATAGGGCTTTCTCCTCATTGATCAATGTTTATTGAGGCAATCTACCCTCTGCCATTTGCTTGCATGAATGTCATTCTTTTAATGGTGGTTCTTATGCTAGTTCTGTTTTTATTTGTTCATCTTAGAAGACCCTTATCATTACCAGATGCTGCTACATGTCTCTGAACTTATGCTCATTTTGTTTGGGAATTCATTTACTAATTTTTAAAAATATGGCCAAGCTAAAAATAAGGGTTTTGATTTCTGCCTGTAAGCTTTTACCTGTGACTTTATTATTTTTTTAAAAGACTGTTTTAATGGTTCTGATTGTGTATGTGGACTCCAAATATAATTTCAATATATCTGTAAACAGTGCTTTAAGTTAACACCTGTAATTCTTACTACGATAGCAATATGGGATTGATATATAACTGTATGTTATCCTTTTCATAATGTGATATTAGTCACCACCTTTGGCCTGCCTGCGTCTCTGGCTCTCTCTTATTTTAAAAATTAATTTTTGATGTTTCACTGGATGGGATCAACACATGGATTCCTTCTCGTCCTGTATATAACTCTATAAATAGCTCCATTGTTGCTTTGTGAGAGAGAATCTGGTGCTAACTCCTTGCCTTTGGCATCCATAGGTGATGGCTTATTTCTTAATTCTTCTTTATGTGACATTGCAATTTTTAGGCTTTTATTTTGTATAGTGAAAAATAATTGTCAGATTCTGCCCCACCTCCCCATTGTATCTTTGGAATATGCAACCTTGAGGAAAAGTACATATTCACTACTCACTTGTTGCTTAAATACATATCTATTGATAAAACTACCTTGCTTGACCAAGGAAAATAAACTGAATATTGTGTTTCAGTGCACCAAGTGGCTATTAATTTTCCACTTTTCTGTATATCGTGAGCTCTGTTATCTGTCTCTGTACATGGAATAATCTACCTTGTTCTTAAAGGAGAAAAAGCATGCGGCTTTGGTGACTTAGGTTAAAAGTTTTCCTACTTTAGTTACAGTTAGATTCATTATCAAACTCTGCTGCTGGACTAAAACAAGAAAAGTAAAAAGATGTTTGCGGGTGGAAGTTCTTCTTTCCATATGGAATATGCAGTACTTTTGAACATCTGGTTGAAATGGAATCCAAAGCCAATGGCAAGAAATGTCTGGTGTACTTGTTATGATCTAAGCCAATCTTTCAGCTGTTTCTTCAGTCTTCTGAGCTGGCAAACACCTGCAATTTATGGGTAAAGAGACAAAGTCCAGTATGTACATAGTTCAAATAAAATGAAAACTGATTTTCGCAGCTTCCCCAAGGCTCCTTTTGTGTGATCATCAAGAAGTGGTTTAGTGTGGAGGCTTCTGATATGGGGAGCTGGACTCAATTCCCGACTCCTCCACATGCAGCCAGCTGAGTGAAATTGGGCTAGTCTCCATCTTATTAGAGCTGTTTTCACAGAGCTCTTATTCCCAGCTACCTCACAGGGTGTCTGTTGTGGGAAGAGGCAGGGAAGGTGATTGTAAGCTGCTTTGAGACTCCTTTGGGTATAAAAAACAGCTCTTTTTCTAAAATACTACAATGGGGACATGGCCAATTGAATGACGAAGACTATACCTTTATGTTTTGTGACTATATTGCTGCTCTTATAACCTAGAATGTGTGAAGCAGCCTTCAGATAGAACACTGTCTCCCATAAATTTTACTTTAATAAAATATGATGCTTTCAGTTTACTCATGTAATGTTTGCATAATCAACTGTGAGCTTTACGAAGTTGTTGTTAAATTGTTATATCATTTACTAAGAATTAGCTGCCTCGTTATGATTGTATTGACTCAGTGAAACAGTAACAAGAAAATGATAAATATTTGGCCAGAGCTGTCAGACGCTGTGAGCAGAAACCATTCCACAGGCTACACACGCACTTCTCCAAGCCATTTTCAGTTTCAACTGCACCACTTTGTCCCATGGACCCTGCTTCAGAACTTCAGAGAACTGAAACCATAGCAGGACGTTGGCCTTTCCTTTTATAAAATGAAAAGTTTGCCTTGCCAATTTTGAAAACTTGAAATATTAGGTTCGTAGCCATAAAAACTTCAGAATGATAGTCTAATTGATACAATTTTAGAAATGTATCCTTCTGCTAAGTGGAAGCTTTGAATCATATTATTCAGGTGATGATGGTAGAAAATGCCGTCAATTCACAGTTGAATTACAGCAGTCCCATAGGGGTGTTCAAGGCAACAAATGAACAAAGGTTTCTGATGTCCACATCTTCTTCCTTTTTGGGAAAAATGCAGTTAGAGTCTGGATTTAAAACTTGACCCGCTCTATACAATTTGAGGTGCTGTAGAGGAATTTTAGAAGTCTCTGTTTATGGAATCCTGGAAAAGAGGGAATCAAGGGTCTTCTCTGTCCATTACACCCTAGTGGTACCAGACAAGCATCAGCTGCCTGCTATATCTTGACCCTAATGGCCATCTGGCATACTGACCTCTTCAGAGTGTACTTTGCCTTCCTATTGCCATAGTTCAGTGGCACTATAAGTGCATTTAGTGTCCTTGTGTTTTTGGAGGTTGCTTTGTTTTTGTTTCTTTTAAATCCCCTAAGTATGCTAACATCACACTGGTAATCTCCAATGTAACACCAGAGGAGTTTAGCCTGGAGAGGAGACGACTGAGAGGGGATTTGATAACCATCTTCACGTATTTAAAAGACTGCCATATTGAGGATGGAGCAGAGTTGTTCTCTCTTGCCCCAGAGGGATGGACCAGAACCAATGGGATGAAAATTCAAAAGAAATTTTGTCGAAAAACCAGGAAAAAGTTCCTGACAGAGCAGTTTCTCAGTGGAACAGGCTTCCTCGGGAGGTGGTGAGTTCTCCATCTTTGGAAATTTTTAAACAGAGGCTGGATAGCCATCTGACGGAGACGCTGATTCTATGAAGGTCCAAGGGGGTGGCAGGTTACAGTGGATGAGCGATAGGGTTGTGAGTGTCCTACATAGTGCAGGGGATTGGACTAGATGACCCATGATGTCCCTTCCAACTCTATTATTCTATTATTCTAGGACCACCTATGAGATTTTTTTGAGCTCTGGTGCTGGAGAAAACTCTTGTGAGTCCCTTGCACTGCAAGGCGAACAAACCGGTCAGTCCTAGAGGAGATCAGCCCTGACTGATCCTTAGAAAGCCAGATCCTGAAGATAAAGCTCAAATACTTTGGCCACATCATGAGAAGGAAGGACTCCCTGGAGAAGAGCCTAATGCTGGGAACAATTGAGGGCAAAAGAAGAAGGGGACAACAGAGAATGATGTGGCTGGATGGAGACACTGAAGCAGTCAGTGCGAACTTAAATGGACCCCAGGGAATGGTAGAGAATCATTGTCCATGGGGTCGCAATGGGTCGGACACAACTTCGCACCTAACAACAACAACAATGATATTCCAAGAATATATTTGTTTCCTTCAGTCTTGGGCATAAAACCCAAACCCTCTTGAAAGGACCAGGTTAAAAACAAAGTTTTAGGTTGCTGCATACCAGGTAGCAAAGCATTGAGCTTCTGCACGTCATAACCATAGCATGACTAACAGACACAGGCTTTCAATGTCTCTGATCTTGATGTCGACCTTTCTATATGTGGGAAAATGAAATGTTACAACTTGTACGATATAAATTATTTTTAGCAACATGACTTACTTAAGTGGGGCATAGTCCTGATCCATGACAACATTTTACCACTTTCTTTAGGATGCTTAGGGCTGATCCTGCGTTGAGCTGGGGGTTGGACTAGATAGCCTGTATGTCCCCTTCCAACTCTATGATTCTATTATTCTTTTTGGTAGTCTACTATGAAATCTCTTCTAGATATTCTGGAATTCCTAGAATCCACCAAACAGGTTTCCTGGCATTGTCATTTGATTGTTGGCAGGTTTCTAACTGGCTCAGAACTCTGTAGAGTAGTTGCCATGGCACCCAGCTCCAGTCATCTACAGATCTCCTTCCAGATCATTTGGATGATTGGGGGAACCCTTTGCTGTATGGCTGATAGTCTATTATATGTAAGTATATGTTAATAAATACCTCCTATTTCCCGTAAGGAGTGAAATATCCATGGACATCCAGTGAGTTTCTGGGGCAGAGTAGAGGGGTTGAATGTAGATCTTCCAGTTCTTTATAGGTATTGCTGGATTTCAGCTGAACAGCCTTATTTTAGCCAAAAGTAGGCAGGAGCTTATTCACAACATTATTGCTAAAGCAAATACAATAAAAGACATTTTTAGCAGGCTTTCATATTTAATAATAACAGTTCTCAAGGGACGACAGCCTGTTCCAAACAATGTTGAAGTTCTTATACCCCCTTTCAATTATGACTCTTGCCAGATGCCAGATACTTTGTGACTGCATCAGGCCTGGGAGAAATTATTTCAGTCAGTGTAGCTTTGTAATAGTGGCTTGACAGATTTCTTTATCCACAGTATACTTCATGGAAGATTCAGTAGCTTGGGGGCGATTATTCAGCTTTCAAGTTTCCATTTGGATTTGGTTCACTCATTGTGCCATCTATGTATACAGCATGTTAAATAATTGCTGAAGCTAAAGAAAGGGAAGATTCTTATTAGAGGTGTGCAAAAAAAAACACCCTGTATTTCTAAAGGTTTGAGTATAGTAAACCCCCCAAAATTGGTATTTCCTGATATTCCCGAATTCTAATACCAATATGATGTTTAGCTTTGGTAATATTTGGGTATTTTTGCAGCATTTTTCCAGTGCCATTGTACCCTCTGGGGATACTTGAAGTCAATGATCCCCAGAAACTATAATGAATTGATCTGAGTGGTATCTAGGTCTTGGAGGGGGGCTGCTTTATGAGGTATGTAGCATAATTGCTGGTGCCTCTCCTCAATCCTGCCCTCCCAAAGTTTGAAAAAGATTAGACTGGGAGTCCAGAAGGGGGAGGTATTTAAATTTAAAAGGAATGTAGTCCCTTTAATATTTAAATGCCTTTTGCATTTAAAGGAACTGAGAACCCTTTAAATGCACATCAACTGTGGGTATCTGGCAATCCTTCGGGCATGGCCATTTTAGATAGCCAAAAAAATAGTACTAAAAAAACTTGGCTGAATTAATACCCCCAAAATACCAATAAAGCATTTTTGAGTAGGTTTTCAGCTAAGATTAGTTGAATGCACGTCCCTAGTTCCTGTCCTGAGAAATTTACATTTTTTAAAGGTCCAAAGGTAAAATTGTTTCCACTTTCACTTGGGAAAAATATAAGCACGTCAGAGAGGGCATAAGACAGAGGATAGCCGGAGAGGGGGCATCAGCATAAGAAAATCTGTTGGCCTATGTTTTATATTTTGAGAAATGAGGACTATGGAATAAGCCAAAATGTGTAGGAAAATGTTTTTCTTTTGAAGAAAAAAATTCAGATTACATTTCTTGACTGTTCTAGGATGGGGTATCACGATAGGGCTAGCAAACGAGAACTGACAGAATCTTTTAAGTGAGCATAAGACTTTGGGGCAGCTCAAATGGACAGTGTTCTTCTCAGGCCTATAAAACTATTTACCATATCTTTGTAAGTCATAACTACACTTTTGATGTTCTGGTAATCTCATGCCTGATACTCAACCTTTTGCAAAATTTGGAATTGATTGACTCTAAGAATGCTTAGATGCCATCTAAACTTCCCTAGAAAGCATTTTTGGCACTCATCAGGGTGATGGGGCACAGGTGGAGTATTTATAATTTATTTAGGATATTTCTGTGCCTCTTCTTCAGAATCATGCTTGAGACAGCTTGCAGTCAAAATCACCTCAGTATTAACATGTCCCTCCAATCCAGCGTTCCCTTTGGAAAGGCAAAACAGGCATTTCTCAGCCATGTGAACTCTTCATTAGAACCCAATGAAAATGCATTTCAACGTCAGGTGAATTTGTTTCATAGGAAAGACAAAAAGGACATGATGCTGAATACGGTCCTGTGGCTTCTACTCTGAGAATATTTTTTAACTTGTTTTAAAACATCAGTATGAGTTCTGAGAGAACAAACATGCCTCTTGGCGCCAATAAATGTATATAGTAATTCTGTGCAGCTGTGGCCAGCCCCTTTGCTGCAACTGTAAAATCCCCGGATTAGTAGAATCACTGGAAAAGACAATAAAGCTAAGTAAAGTTGAACGCATTAGGAATAGAGGAAGACCCAGCATGAAATGAATTGACTCAATCAAGCCATGGCCCTCAATTTGTAAGGCCTGAGCAAGGCTGTTCACAACAGAACGTTTTGGAGGACATTAAATCATAGAGTTGCCATAAGTTGGAAGTGACTTGATAGCACTTCACACATATGCACAGACACATTTATTCATGGTTTATATAAACAAGTGTATTACACTGTTGTACAAAGATGCCACATGCTTATTCTCCCCTCCCACCAAAAAAAGGATTCTCATAAGTGATGCTTAGTGTGTCTTTATGTTCCCTTTCATACACTGATGCAGGATAGACAGTGACAAGGAACTCGAATGAACCTTGTAGCTAATGTAGATTTTACTCCACTGAGGATAACATTTACAAGTTGCTGTCCACAGGAGTCTTTGCATTCCAATGCAAGGCAAAGCTGAGGACCAGTTCTTCCTGGAGCTATTCACTGATGATAAAACAGACATTCCATTATTATACTTTTCAGTGGCCAGGGATATTTGCACTAGGAGACAGTTGATGAAAGCATTTGAGCCTTGAGGCTCAGGGCCAAACATCATAGGAAAATGAATCACGTTACTTGCTTGGCTCCATGACCCTGAGTGGCCCGTGCCCTGCAGATTTCCCCCTTTAGTTCTCTCAGAAGCCCTATTGCTACTTGTTCAACCTATGTTGGATGTTCATACATGTATGCATGCGCGTAAGTCCATAAATATGTTCTGTCTTTCAGTAAACTTGCAGTTGGCTACATGGGCGTCAGTGGTGAAGATTCCCAGTTGGCAAGCTTCCTAGCCCAAGCTTCTTTCTTCCAGTTGTGTGGATTTGTGCTTGCAGCTATAGGCTGGGGTTTGTGCATTTCTGCCACGACACTTGGAAAATGGAGACAGTGGCTCATTGAAGACTCCATCGACTATCAGGCTGGGGTGATGTGGATTGGGATCTGGGATGTCTGTTATGAAGTATATTCCCCTGATCCTGAAGCTGAAGTGCACTGTAAGACATTTGATGTGGGACACGTCTTCCTTCCCAAGGAAATTTTTATTGCTCAGGACTTGATGTCACTATGTTCTGTTGTGAAGACAGTAGCTTTAGGTTTTTTCTTCTTTGCCTTCTGGAATATTATCAAGAGTGATAATAAAAATAAAATTACTTCTACCTTTTTTACTATTGGAGGCTTACTGAGCTTAACCACAGGAATACTGATCTTAATTCCAGTTACTTGGAATATGTTTTCGGTCATGAACAAGAAGAATATTATCTTCCCAGAGACGTTTAAAATGCCTTCTCATCCAAAGGAGCAGTTTGTTGGAATTGCTATTCACCTTGGATTAATTTCTGCCATTCTACAGATAGTGAGTGGATTGCTTTTTCTCAGTAATAAATGTTTGTTCATACGCCAAAAAACACACCCTTTAAAGTCTGGAATTTCCAAAGACTCAGAAAACTGTCCACGTTGTGGTTCTTCCCTGAACATTCTTAATTCTGGCCACTACAAACGTTTTTGTGAAGGCGGCAAGACTAAGAAAAGCCCAGCAAAACCTGAAGTGACATTTCATATCCCTATGGGACCGATTCCAGATCAGCGGGTTGCACATGTTGACATCAAGCCCATTGGTATTTTTGGGGAACCTGCTTTCTTTTAAAGGGTGGAGTCCAAGTCAAAGTTGCACTCAATTGAATCTGATTGGCATCAAAGGAAGACAAATACAACTGCTAGAGAATGTATTTGAAAGGCATCTTCTGTTTTTGTTTCTTTTATAGGACCCTGCCAATTTAGGAACCAATTTTGCTTCAGATGAAGCACCAGATAGGCTGAAAAATAAATAGAAGCCATTTGTATTATACAGAAATGCAGATTTCAGTTCTAATTATTCCAGCTTTGTGCACAAATGCATAACTAGGTAAACTGCTAGAAATAAAATGTGTGGAATCCCATTGGAGCCAATGAGATTAAAACAACTTTTAAAGGACTATTTTAGTTTAGCCGGGTTGCAGTTCAGGTGGAAAAGTCGGTACCTTGGGGAGATTCTGTTTACTGTGAACTTAGGCATCTAGTATTTGAAACAGGTAGTCAGGAAATTAAGCGTTTGAGCCTTTGATATGTGGATGTGTTCATAAAATGCATTACACATGAGCATTTAGGATCACTTGAGATGTTGAGCATTTCTGGTAAATATTTTAAATGAAATTGTATAAATATTTGCAAGGGGGAAATAACTTTCTATCCACTTATTTACTATTATTGTTTCTCATATCTAAATGTGTCTGCTTTAACTTTTCTTTAAAATACTAGTGTGTCATCTGTTTATTCATTTTTGTTATTTCCTAGGGGCCCACCCTCCTCCCACCACTTGCCAGTTCCAAAGCTCACTGCAGTTGCAATATTGTTTCGTAGGGGCTCTGCCCAGTGACGTCATTCAGGGTAACACTGAAAGCAGCATTCGGTCCTATTTTTCTTTACTATATTTTGGAGTATTGGCCAAGTATCTTCAGTACATCATATTCCCATCTGCCGGTTGTTCAGCTGTCAATTCTTTAGCTATCCCTCCTGTTGCTCCTTTCTCGAGGTCCTAAAAGGGATCTTCCTACCCACAATCATATCCCAGGTCATTTCTAACGAATACAATCCTGTTTTACAATTTCCAGTAAAAGAACTCAGCACTCCATCTAAATATTTATTTTTAAAAACTGAAATATATATATTTAAAATCTTCAAAACATTTATTTTGCTTATTCCCTGCCTTTCTCCTCAACAAGGCCCCAGAGTGGCTCTCTTCCATTCTGTCTTCACAACAGTCCTGCATGGTAGGTCAGGCTGATAGTGTGTTTGGCCCAAAATCACGCAGTGAATTTCCATGGTGTGTCAGCATGGCATCTCTTTTGGATGGGCTGGAAATGATGTGACAAGGATGCTGCAGGGGGAAGTCCAAACTGGGAACTTAATTTCCAAGCAAACAAGCCAATTTGACTGGGAACTCTCAAGACATTTAAACTGTCCACATGCACCATTTTCCTGATCTGAAATGGCTCCAGAGAATATGATAGTCTGTGAAAGCCTCATTTCAGTTTCATTTTAATGCAGGAAATGGGTTACTCAACATCACAAAAAAGCCATCTTGTTCAACTATTCAGTAGTTGTTTCTAAATTAGATAAATGTTTTATATAACCACTAATTAGAAAATCCCTCTCTTTGGAGCATTCATATTTTGTGTTGTGCTATTGAGGAAACAGTAGAGGGAGAGAGACTCAAATAAATGATAATGACTATACTTAAATATGCTTATTATAAAAAGATATCAATATTGGGACTGTCCTGAATAACAAATGCTAGTTCTCCCAGGACATTTCTGTTTGCGTTGAATAGAAGATCTAGCTTTTTCTCCAGGCTGGAGGTTACCCACTGGATGTCATGCAGAAAATAAGCTAGTGATGGGTTGTTGTGCTGGATGCCTGGAAAAGCATTCTTGATACCTGCCAGTCCACTTTTAAAGCCATGAGAATATGATCATTGGTAGCAAGCTGCCAATCCTACAGTGCCAGTTAAACGAATGACTGACTCAGAGGTGGTCTACAGATCATCACAGACTGGACCGTCATTACACTTTTATAACATTTTGTATTGCCGTGTGCCAGCATGTCTGAATACAGGCATCTCGACAAACTGGAATTACTTCCCCTCAGAAACCGGATTCCTAAATTGGAGTTAAGCCAAGGTTTTGAATCCCAGATTTACCCAGGCCTTGAGAGTCAGAAGTCTTGGCTAACTGGAACTCAGTTGAAAACTTCTCAAATCAGAAGGATTTTAATTGTACTCTGCGCATGATGGGAAGAGTATTAGAATGAGTGCAGAAACACAGCAGGAAGAAGCACTGAAGAAAAACTGCAAAAGAAAGAAAGTAAAGAACACTATTGTGATGTGCTGAATGACAGAAAAGAGATTAATATTGGCATGGCATTCCTTGGGGTTGAAATGGGAGCAATGCAGTTTGAAACCTCTGTCCCCACATCACTTTGTATGGATTTGGGCCAGCAATGGGTAACAACCAGGAAAAACTGACAATGTGAAAGGGGAAAAAATTACATCTATTTCATTGTTGTTCATTCCCCATCACACTTCTTACCTCCAGATTCTATTCCGCTTTCCATCCAGGTCTTTGAAATAAGTTACTGAAAGACCTAGAGAGACCCCTGGGGGGGGGGGAACCACCAAACTCATGTGGACCAATTTAAATCACCATGGAAAAATAGCATTAAAGGCTTTAGCTCCAATAAAAGAAGCAGATAGAAAGGGCATATTTATTGTACAGAACACAGAGCGTTATGAATCTAAATTTTCTAGCTGAATAATGAGTTGTATTATGCTCCATGTAGCCATGACACCGCTAAATGTATTCAGATTGAGATCAGGACTTTATATATATTAAAATTCATATGAACATAGCCTCTCCAGGTAGACCTATTATTTCTGGTGATGACTCAGTAGCTCCCCTTACTGGCACACAGGCCTGTCTTTCGATGGCCTCCCTGAGTAGAAGATGTGTCTGGCCCTGCTACCCTGTCCCATGCACCAGGATGCAGGTGGTGCTGGTGGGAGCCAGGCACCCTTCCTCCCTCTCTCCAGTGGCCTCCAGCAGGCTCCACCTTTATAGAGCTGCACTTACACAACACGGCCACCTTCCTTCCCAGAGCTTCTGCCTCACTGCCTTTATCTTTCCTGTTGAGTCGCCTCTGGTAGGAAGTGGAGGCTGGGGCTGGGGTCCTGGAAGGTGGGCAAGTCAGATTGAATGATGGGCATGCCTGCCCGTGGCTACAGCCCTTACCCCATTAGCCTATACTTGAATTTGGGATTTTTTGTCCCAGTGTGAATCACCTTACACTTGCCAACACTGAACTTGATTTGCCACATGGGTGTCCACTCACCTAATCTGTGGAGGGTCTTTTGGAGCGCTTCATAATTAGCCTTATTTCCCAGCATTCTGAATATTTCCGTGTCATCTGCATACTTGGCCACTTACACTAACCCCTAATTCTACATAATTCCTTAATAAAGTAAATAGTACTGGTCTCAATATAAATCCTTGTGAGATCCCACTGCTTACTTACTTCCATTGTGAGAACTGTCCATTGATACTCTGCTTCCTGTCATTTAACCAAAATCCATGATAATTCATCCTTTTATCCTATGACTGCTAAATTGGCTCATGGTGAAGTGCTTTATCAAAAGCCATTTGAAAGTCCAGGTATATAATGTCTACTGAGTCAGTGTTGTCTACATGCTTGCTCACTTTCTCAAAGAACTCCAAAAAGGTTGCCTCAGCAGGTTTTGTCCCTCTATGTGCCTAACAATTCTATTTTTGATTACAGTGTATATAACAATACATGTGCGTTGTGAGGAAACAATCTTCTGTTTTAGAAGAACGCCAGGTGTGACATATCCGGTGTAATACATAACCTGTAAATTTACAACAAAGCATTTTGAGATTCAGCCCTCCTACATACAAGACATTCTCCTTGAGGAAATTGCTCATTCTACAAGGAATCTTAGAATATGTATTGTTGAACAGTAATAACCATCTTAAAAAGCAGAACAAAACAGGCACCCCTTTTGCTCAGCAGGGCAGTGGGACCCCTTTGATGGGGGGGGGGGCACCACTGTTGCTGCTCCTCCTGAAGGCACCCACAAATTTATATACAATTTATATACAATCATGAACAATGGATCTTCACAACATTGGTCACTTTTGGTTTAATTTCTGTGAAAGAACACTTGCATTATTTTATGGTTGGGGACACCACAACATGAAGAACTGTATTAAAGGGTCACGGCATTAAGAAGGTTGAGAACCACTGTTCAAGAAGAGTGGTCCCCAACCCCTGGTCCAGGGACTGGTACCAGTCTGTAGATCAGTCGGTACCAGGCCATGGCTCCTCCTCGTCCTCCTCCCCACTGCTGCCTCAGGGGCTGCCCTGCCACTCTGCCACCGGCTCACCTTTGGTGCTCTTCAGTGGTTGCCATGGCTGAGGCTCCCCCTTGGTGTGGCATTGCGCAGCTGCTGCTGGCAGCACCCCTCGTTGGCCAGTGGGAAGTCAGGCAGGAAAGCAAGTGGAGCAGGGGCTCAGTTGGCGGTGGCGGCGACAACGTCCCACAGCAAAAGGCTACCCCCCCCCCCCGAGGCCTCAGTAAAATTGTCAAGCGTTAACCAGTCCCTAGTGGAAAAAAAAAGGTTGGGGACCACTGTTCTAAAACATAACCATTATCCAACAGACTTTACATTTTGAGCTATTTTCTGATCTGAATACCAAAAGGCTAAAGAGCTACTGTTAAAAGAGGCAGAGTGGATTATGACACTAATGATTTTGGTCTCTCATTGTCTCAAATTATAATCTCTCTGTCATCATGGCTCACAGTTATTCATAGACCTGTCCTCTGTAAGTACGTCTACTTTTTAAACTAAGTTAGCAGTCATCATTACGTCTAGGACAGGAAAGAGAGGGGGGTCATGGCTTAAAGGTAGAGCAACTGGTTGGTATGTAGAAGGTCCCAGGTGCTTGCATGCTTGTGCCACTGGCACCTCTGGGCACACCATTATGCAGAATGCCAAGACCTGTGCCATCCTAGACCGCAGGAGGCAGATGCAGAGTTGACAACTGAAGATCCAGCTGAGGATCGGGACAGCTCACCAGTGAAGTACAAGGCTGTTAGCTCGCTGTCACAATAGATGGCACACAGCTGAAGGCCTTTCCTTTGATGAGAACTGAGCTCATCTGCAAGCACTTTGGACCTGGTATTGAGAGTCTTAAGGAGAAGTCTTAGTCAGGTTTTTCCATTGGTGCAATGCGTGCAGTTCCTGCCTGTCTGCCTGGACGTTTGGTTCCTGCACTATCTAATGAAAGTCTGTCGGTCTGCTCTCTGATTCCTGACCTCGACTTGGCTTTTGGATTTCTCTCTGGTTCCTAACCTTGGCTCGTCTTTGGACCTCTCTCCAGTTCCTGACCTTCATTCAGCTTTAGACTTCTGTCCGGTTCTTGGCCATGGTATGACTAAGTACTTCATCTTGGTTCACAGCCTCATATTCTCCACTCCAGACTCTACCCTGCTCCTGCTTTGCCTCTCCTCATGGACTGAACTCCTTGGACTGGACTTTGTTTCTGCCCAACAACTTGGTGTCAGCTTCCAGATCAAGGGAGTAGTTACTTGATCCCAGCATACGGCCTGGTGGGGCAGCACAGGTTCATTCCCCAGCATGTCTAATTACTTGGGGTTCAGGTACTGGAGGATGTGAGAAACCTCTGCCTGAGGCCCTGAAGAATTGCTGCCAGTCTGAGTAGACAACACCGACCCTCATGTGCCCATGGTCTGATTCAGTATAATGCAATGTCATATCTCACGAATTCCTAAAGCCCCAAAGTATTTTCCTTTGTTCAATTCACATTCTAGAATTCTGAGAGAAAGAAAGTTTCCTGCCCACTTTCTCGATATCAGTTCAACTGTTCCATGTTCCTGTCCCCCATTAAGACAATATTTATGTCATGAGTCTCCTGAGCTTGGACTTGTAAGATGTGAGTTTCAAATGGGGCTTTCAAAATGAATCAACCAGGCTGTCTCAGACAAGCATGTCTCTGTCTGCCTCAAATCTCCAGCTGTAGAAATTCTTATATACTGGTGGGATGAAAAAAAAATTGTAAATTATTATAATTGCTATAGAGAAAATATCATCTTTCTTGGAGTGATTTTGCTTATGATTTACTATTGATGGATGTTGCTCCTAATACAAATATGATGCATATTAAGTAATGGAAGAGAGGAATTCACTACTATTTTGGTCTTCCCTTCTTATGGTGAAATCTTTCAACAGTTACATTGAAATGCAGAAACTGAAATAAATAAAAGGTACCTAACCAATCTGTGTGGCAATTAAATTTGCAAAAGTCCTCTGGTATTACTTTTACACAAACACTAATAAAGTGTTTCAAACTTCCTAATCATGTCTGCTGTGAAGCTAAAATGGTAGGATTTCCTTCTCCAATACTGAAAAGAAGAAACTCTGGCAATGACTTGCAACATTTTTCTCTGAGAACCTGTTGTTATAGAATGAACAAACAGTTGATCAGTAACAACAGTTGTAGCGACACAGTTAACCATTGTTTGCGAATATTTTTTTTTGTTTCTGTCATAATTCCTGTTTGCTGGAATGTCTGTGCAGGCTGATTCCGCACAGGTGGAAAAGGCCAAGAAGGGCGCATATATGGAAATGGGGTTAATCCCTGTTTCTACATGATGCAGCTGCCAGGTAGGCCCCTACCTGAGCCTGCTGCAGATCAGGCCCTCATTTGCCCTAGGCTAAGGGAATGCAGGAGAATCTATGTTCCCTCAGACCGCTGCAGGGGCCATGGCAAGCCCATGTGAACAGGGAAGAGCTTGGGCTCCAGAGTTGATTATGCAAAAATGAAGGGACTATCATTCTGGGATTCATGTCAGGTATCTTCATAAGTGCATGTGGGGGGGGGGCAGCAGTTGTTATCTATATGGTAATATTCATGAAACCTGTGACATCAGTCAGAGTTAAACCCATATTAAGTGCTAAAGTGGCCTACTGGAGAAGAGAAGTATAACAAGTATGCTTTTAGGAATGGAATTTTCCTTGTTTTCTGTGATTAATGTCTAAGGATTTGCCAGTTGTTTTTCTATGCAGTTAACATTTCTTAAGTATTGGAACCCCCTTCAAGGATCGCTGCCTTGTTGTGGCAAGGGGGCTTGCGTAGTTCAGTGAAGCTATGAGCTATACCGTGCAGGGCCACCCAAGACGGACAGGTCATAGCTGAGAGCTCTGACAAAAGGTGATCCACTGGAGAAGGAAATGGCAAACCACTCCAGTATCTTTGCCATGAAAACTCTATGGACAGTTCCAATAGGCATAACGATATGACGCTGGAAGATGAGCCCCTCAGGTCGGAAGGTGTCCAATATGCTACTGGGGATGAGCAGACGGCTAGTACGAGTAGCGCCAGAATGAATGAAGCGGCTGGGCCAAAGCCGAAAGGACGCTCAGTTGTGGAAGTAACTGGTGGCGAAAAGACAGTCCGATGCTGTAAAGATTTTTATTCCATAGGAACCTGGAACGTCAGATCCATGAATCAAGGCAAGCTGGACGTGGTTAAACAAGAAATGAGAAGACTGAACATCGACATTTTAGGAATCAGTGAACTAAAATGGACAGGAATGGGTGAATTTAATTCAGATGACCATCAGGTATACTACTGTGGACAAGAATCTCGCAGAAGAAATGGAGTAGCCTTCATAATCAATAAGAGAGTAGGAAAAGCAGTCTTGGGATACAATCCCCAAAATGACAGAATGATCTCAGTTCGAATCCAAGGCAAACCATTCAACATCACAGTGATCCAGGTCTACGCCCCAACCACTGCTGCTGAAGAGGATGAAGTTGATCAGTTCTATGAAGCCCTACAACACCTTCTAGAAGCAACGCCCAAAAATGATGTGCTTATCATCATGGGGGATTGGAATGCTAAAGTAGGAAGCCAAAAGATAACCGGGATAACAGGCAAGTTTGGCCTTGGAGTACAAAATGAAGCAGGGCACAGGCTGGTAGAATTTTGTCAAGAGAATACAATGGTCATAGCAAACACTCTTTTCCAGCAACCCAAGAGACGACTCTACACATGGACATCACCAGACGGTCAACACAGAAATCAGATTGACTATGTCCTCTGCAGCCAAAGATGGAAAAGTTCTATCCAGTCAATAAAAACAAGACCAGGAGCTGATTGTGGTTCAGATCATGAGCTTCTTGTTGCAAAATTTAGGCTTAAATTGAAGAAAGTAGGGAAAAGCACTAGGCCACTCAGGTATGAACTAAATCATATCCCCGACGAATACACAGTGGAGGTGACAAATAGATTTAAGGAATTAGATCTGATAGACAGAGTGCCTGAAGAACTATGGACGGAGGTTCGCAACATTGTACAAGAGGTAGCAACTAAAACCATCCCAAAGAAAAAGAAATGCAAGAAATCAAAATGGCTGTCTGAGGAAGCTTTACAAATAGCTAAGGAGAGAAGGGAAGTGAAAGGCAAGGGAGAAAGAGAAAGATACACCCAATTGAATGCAGAATTCCAGAGAAAAGCTAGAAGAGATAAGAATGCCTTCTTAAATGAACAGGGCAAACAAATAGAAGAAAACAATAGAATGGGGAGGACCAGAGATCTTTTCAAGAAAATTGGAGATATGAAGAGAACGTTTCATGCAAAGGTGGGTATGATAAGGGACCAAAATGGTAGGGACCTCACAGAAGCAGAAGAGATTAAACAAAGGTGGCAAAATTATACAGAAGAACTATACAAGAGCGAGCTTAACATCCCTGATGACCACAATGGGGTAGTTACTGACCTGGAGCCAGACATCCTGGAATGTGAAGTCAAATGGGCCTTAGGAAGTCTGAGCAACAATAAAGCTAGTGGTAGTGACAGCATTCCAGTTGAACTATTCAAAATCTTAAAGGACGATGCAGTAAAAGTGCTACACTCAATATGCCAGCAAATTTGGAAAACTCAACAATGGCCACAGGATTGGAAAAGGTCAGTTTACATTCCAATCCCAAAGAAGGGCAATGCCAAAGAATGTTCAAACTACCGCACCATTGCACTAATTTCTCATGCTAGCAAAGTTATGCTCAAAATCCTACAAGCTAGGCTCCAGCAATATGTGGACCGAGAACTTCCAGAAGTACAGGCAGGATTTCGAAGAGGCAGAGGAACTAGAGATCAAATTGCCAACATACGCTGGATCATGGAGAAAGCTAGGGAGTACCAGAAGAATGTCTACTTCTGCTTCATTGACTATGCTAAAGCCTTTGATTGTGTGGAGCACAACAAATTGTGGCAAGTTCTTAAAGAGATGGGAATACCAGAGCATCTTATTTGTCTCTTGAGAAATTTATATGCAGGTCAAGAAGCAACAGTGAGAACTGAACAGGGAATCACTGACTGGTTCAAAATTGAGAAAGGAGTTCGGCAAGGCTGTATACTGTCGCCTTGCCTATTTAACTTGTATGCAGAGCACATCATGAGAAATGCGGGATTAGAGGAGTCACAAATTGGGATCAAGATTGCAGGGAGAAATATCAACAACCTCAGATATGCAGATGATACCACTCTAATGGCAGAAAGTGAAGAGGAACTAAAGAGCCTGTTGATGCGGGTGAAGGAGGAGAGTGCAAAAGTTGGCTTGAAACTCAACATCAAGAAAACAAAGATCATGGCATCCGGCCTTCTCAATTCCTGGCAAATAGAAGGGGAAGAAATGGAGATAGTGACAGATTTTATTTTCCTGGGCTCCAAGATCACTGCAGATGGGGACTGCAGCAAAGAAATTAAAAGACGCTTGCTCCTGGGGAGGAAAGCTATGGCAAATCTAGAGAGCATCCTAAAAAGCAGAGACATCACCCTGCCAACAAAAGTGCGTTTAGTCAAGGCTATGGTCTTCCCAGTTGCAATGTATGGCTGCGAAAGTTGGACCATAAGGAAGGCCGAGCGTCAAAGAATTGAGGCTTTTGAACTCTGGTGCTGGAGAAGACTCTTGCGAGTCCCTTGGACTGCAAGGCGAACAAACCGGTCAGTCCTAGAGGAGATCAGCCCTGACTGCTCTTTAGAAGGCCAGATCCTGAAGATGAAACTCAAATATTTTGGCCACCTCATGAGAAGGAAGGACTCCCTGGAGAAGAGCCTAATGCTGGGAGCGATCGAGGGCAAAAGAAGAAGGGGACGACAGAGAATGAGGTGGCTGGATGGAGTCACTGAAGCAGTAGGTGCAAACTTAAATGGACTCCGGGGAATGGTAGAGGACAGGAAGGCCTGGAGGATCATTGTCCATGGGGTCGCGATGGGTCGGACACGACTTCGCACATAACAAATTATTGGAAATACTTGGAAATATTGTTCCAGAAATCATGTCCACTTGGCTACTTTTAGAGTTGGCTAAAACAAGTTAATCCACTCTATGTTGAAAGGTAGAGCAAAAACATAGAATAAAGTGGAATTCAGTTCTAAAATGTTAACAGCAATGAGGAAACAAAAGATTTTTTGAATGATCCATTATCATTTTAGAATGATCTCACATTTCACTCAAAGTTCACAAAAATTCCAAGGACCTGATTCTGTAATCCTAAACAAAGTTACACTTTTCAATGAAGTCAGTGGACTCAGATGGGCGTGACTATTGTTAGGATTGTGCTATCAGCCGTCTTTTTGTGCTTAAGGCATTTCATTGTGCTTTTCCAACCACAGTACTTCTACTTGGCAGTCACAGACTGCACAGTAACACAGTGCTGTAGAGATGTAAGCTAAGCCCAGGAGGCAGAAAGTAGATCCAGTGAGTGTGTCTCCTCCCACAGCCATGCTGTTAATTGGCCAGGGGCAGAAGAGGAAGCAGCCCCTGTCTGCAGCCCCCCCAACCAATTTCAGCTGTGTTCCCCCAGTGATTAAGGGGCTCTATTACTTAGATTTGCCCAGAACCTCAGAATCACCAAGCATGTATATGGGTATAGTTTCCTTTATTTCCTCACATGCTCAGGGTCAGATCTTGCATGACTTTGCCCTAGGAATTTTTTTAAGCTTTTATTTATATCCTGATTTTTTCCTTTGTTTGGATTCAAAGAGATGTATTACATCATTCCCTCCTCCTCTACTTTCTCCTCATACCAACCTCCTTGTGAGGTCAATTAGATTTAGAGATTGTGATGGGCCTAGGAGCACCTGGTGAGTTTCTGTGGCAAAACAGGGATTCAAACCTGGATGTCCCAGGTTCTTGCCCAACAATTGAACCACTACACCATGCTGGCTCTCACCTGGATGTAAATACATGAAGTGCAAAATACTTGAGCAATGAATGAAATGTCAACTGGCACTGTGTGGTGTTATCCCTGTTTCTTCTTAAAATACACATATGTAGTGATTCGGTTCCTGCATGCACCTGATATGGGAGATGACTACATTGTGAAAGAGGAAGCAAAGAAGGGTGCAGTAGTCAAAGGGGAAGGAGATCAGAGTGTAAGTTCATTTTAATTAAAAGAAGAATGGGACGGAATTTTTTTTCAGTGCATCAGAAGTTGTAATGAAAGCTGGCAAGTGTTGACAGCAGAAAATGATATTTGTATATGGTTTTATCCCTGCAGTTTCTAGAAACAATTCCAGACAAAGCTAATATTGATCCCTATAATCCTTTAAATATTTTCCCCATGCATTTCCTCCAATTTGTCACTTTTTATAGTATGTATTAGACTATGTATATTAACATTCCATCCCTGTTTAGCAAGCTGCTTTTTGGCAGAAGAGTAACTATAGTTGACAAAGACTGAATTTCATGTTGGGTCTTCTTGATTTCTTATGAATTACTTCCAGATGTTCCATTGGATTTTTTTAAAAACAAAGCATAAATGATGACTCCTACCCTGTGGAGTAATAATAAAGTAACAGGGGGAAAAAACATGCCAATTTGTTATACATTAAGTAAAATGATATTCCCAATGGAGTAATGACTTTAGACATTTGAAATGGTATTATTTTAATTTATGCATAACCTGTCATATAAAATATTTCATGTGACAGGAAAGTATTTTCTTATTCCAAAATTGATTTGGACAGATCTGTAATAAGATGATAAGAAGTTGGTTCTTATATGCCGCTTTTCTCTAACAGAAGAAGTCTCAAAGCGGCTTACAATCTCTTTCCTTTTGCTCTCCCCACAACAGGAATTCTATGAGGTAGGTGAGACTGAGAGAGCCCTGATATTACTGCTCAGTCATAACAACTTTATCAATGCTGTGGCAAGCCCAAGGTCACCCAGCTGGCTGCGCATGGAGAAGTGGGGAATCAAACCTAGTTCCCCAGATTAGAAGTCAGTGCTCCTAACCAGCATGGTGTAGTTGTCTGGCGAGCCAGGTTTGATTCCCTGCTCCTCTACATGCAGCAAGCTGGGTGACTTTGGGCTTGTCACAACCTTGATAGTGCTGTTCTGTCACAGCAGTCCTGTCAGAGCTCTCTCAGCATCACCTACTTCACAAGGTGTCTGTTGTGGGAGAGGAAGGGAAGGTGACTGTAAAGTGCTTTGTGATTCATTCAGGCTGTTAAAAGCAGGGTATACAAACCACCTCCCCTTCTCCAGAAGCCAACTCTATGTAGTCATGTATTTGATTCACAGCTTTGAACACTTCAATGAGCAATGTGAAAGGGCAGGATAAAAATTCATAAATATTATTATTAAAACTTTATCATGGCACTGAGCCATCTTCTGTATCACTGTCTTCAGAATGATGCAAAAGAACACACCAAACTGCCCCTCTTTGCGCCTGCTTCATCCTAAGGCTAGGCCTCAGCAATTGGCTCTCCTGCTGGCAGCACTGATATTCTGTAAGAACTATGGAAACAGTCCAGAAAGAAAGGATACATTTTCTCCCCTTTTGATGACCAAAAATAAGTAATGTTGAATTCACTTCTAGTGCTGGTACTGAACTGATTGTCTTGTATAGGGAAGACCATAGAAAATCAGCACATAACATCAAAAGTGTGACATTGGAATATGGACCAGCTCTTGCAGGGAACTCCCACATTCTCAGAGAATGGAGAAATATAAAACAGGTAAACAGTATCCTCGTCATTACATTTGAAGTAACTGAATAAAAACATTTCGTACCTCACAAGCAATTTACAAACATACCCCCTTAAATAAAAAGGTTTATAACATAATATTGCCATTTGAATTACTTGCATTTGAAACATCTCCACAGCGTTGCATTTTTAAGCAGTGATTATGATACCGATATGTGTGTATGAGGCTAGAAGTCCAGTAAAATGATTTTTTAGAAATGTGATAAAATCGGCATGTGATGGATTTATAGCCTCATTTTCACATCAGGAGATGGTTGTGTAAAACAGCTAATCCATCCATAAAAGGCTAAATTTACCATGTTCTGGTAGTTTTGAAGGGCTTTTTCCTGATGTGATATTTCTAGATATTTTTATATGAGGGATTTTTCTGTCAGATTTTCTCCACATAAAAATGAGATAGCAGTCCCTGTGCACAGATTTTACCACTTATAAAATAAACACATGAATTGTTTCATTGTGTGCCATACTGAGAAGGTTGTTAATTAATATGGCTGATCTTATATAGTAGTTTCTCATTTGTAACTACTTGCAAGATAAATGGTAAAATAAACTTTTTTGAGACCACTGGGAGTCTATTTAACCACAGAGAAATAATAATCTAAAACATATATTGTCAAAATTACAATCTTATTTTATTTATGCAATCCAGCATCTTTACAAAATAGCCTTTAGACAAGCTATACACCAACATAGTTTATTCAGGATAAATATTTTTGATCAGAGAGAGCTAATACTTATTATCACAAAACAATTAAAAACAAAACAAAACACATACTTTAAAGCATGGGTAGTCAACCTGTGGTTTCCTGCATTTGCTGGCAGGGGCTCATGGGAACTGTAGTCCATGGACATCTGGAGGACCACAGGTTGACTACCCCTGCTTTAAAGCACAGAAAAACTGGAATGACTACATAGTCCAGAAAGGAGGGATTAAGGATAGGCACAAATCAGCTTACAAACTAAAGTTCATGGGAAATTTTGACCGATTTGTGATTTGCAAAGTGAAGTTCATGGTGAGGCATGAACTTTTCATGAGCTTTCAAGCTGTCCATGGCAGTTCAAATAATTAACAGATACATTACTGGACAGACTGTTTCTGTTCAGTCTAAACGTTTACTGAACTTCAAAGCAACAGGGTGGCAGAACTTGGAGGGCATGAAGATGGGATGTATCCAGCTTGCACAGGATACATTCTATACACCCCTGAACCTGTCAGGACTACCTGTCATTTCCCCAGAAAGCACTTTCCTGGTGGCACCCTCCTTGGAGGGCCATAACCTGGACCCCATAATTACAATCCTTACCAAACAGATAGGGCAGGTGGAGGAGAGTCAGCCAGAGATACCCTGCAAGCTTGAGATTTCTAGTTTGCACGGAATCTAGTCTGTGCACTCCTGAACCTAAACATTTTTTATTTCTGGTTCATTTGCTTGTCCTTTATCTCAATAAAATCAGAATCCAGTAGCACCTTTAAGACCAACAAAGATTTATTCAGGGTGTGAACTTATGAGTGCAAGCACTCTTCGTTGTGCTACTTCAGACCAACACGGCTACCCATTTGAATTTGTCTTTTATCTGTTACTGCTGGGTTTTAGAACACTCACTGTAACATGTGAACAAGGCTATTATGATGTTTACTCATGTCTGCTACTTGGTAATACAGAATTATTCAAAATATATAAGAGGTGGACCAATATTCCAAGAGTAAGAAATATTTTTAGGGGAAAAAAAATTTCCTTTATGTGCAGGAGTGACATATATGTCATGGAACATACCGAAGGCTCTGGATCAAGGTTCTTTACTTAGTTGTAGGGAGTGACTGCCTTTGGGACTGTTTTTTGCAGGAGGTCATGTGATTTCAAAAATGGTATGAAAGAGCTAGGAAAGGTACAAGAAAGGGCAACTGAAATTAATATCTTTTCAGATATGGAAATGCTGAACCCTTTTTGGATGTTCCTGGCAGAGTGGGCCACTGATAGTTGCACTCCATCCAGAGTGGATAGACGCACTTTCTCGGATGGACCCTTCCTGTCCAGCCACAGGACCTCCATCTTTGAAGGGCTGAGCTTCAGATGACTGCTTGAGACACACTATCACTGCTCCCAGGTAACTGGCGAACGTTTCTGGGGGAGAGTAAGGGCAGCCATCCATCAGGAGGAGCTGGGTGTCATTAGCATATGGTGGTAATGTCTTCCACTCTTAAGTGGAAGACTTAAGAGCCATGCTGGCTCTCAGTTATCAGACTTTAGTCCCTGCTCAAGTCACAGACCTACTCTGGTGGTTTTGCATGCTTTTTGTAGCATCCAGAATTGTCCTAATAATGTGTTTTAGTGTAGAGTCTGGACTGTGTCATCTTGAATTTGTTAATGTGAAATAGAAGGCATAAAAGAGCCCTTTTTGAATGGGAAGTTATTTGATACTTGACAAATGTTTTAAATTCTAGTTTGATTTAATATGAGAATTGTACAATCCCATGTAGTAATCTCTTTAGAAAAGAGCTTAAGCTTGAAAACATTGTAGAAAAAGATTGCATAAGTATTTACCAAAAAAGGAAAATCAAGAACTGTATCCAATTTGTGACAACTCAGGAATGAAAGAACTGAACAAACAATATTGAACTGTCAGGGACTTTCCTCACACCATTAATGTAGCATCATACTTACCTTATGAAGATGCTATATTTTTGGCATTTTGCACGTCGCCAACCTCCTGTGTCCAGCCAGCAAACTTAAAGCTACATAGACCATTTTAACACGCGAGTTGGGGAATGGCATAAAGTGGATTCCTCAACCTAAAAAGCTCAAGCTACAGGAGAGCAACTAGCAGACCACACACTAAAGAAATGTATGGAGATGAAGAAGCGCTATCTCCTCCTCCATGTCCCCCCCTTGCACCCGCCTCCCTCTCCCTTCTCCCAGGGACTTTTTAAAAAACAAACTGCCTGGAGCAACAAATAGGCATTTGGTCATGCAGGCAAAGCCAAATTTTCTAAAGATTCATGGCTCATGATTCCATAAGGGGTGGCATTATAAAAAGCACTATGCATCTACTGGAGAAGTATTAATTTAAGAAAATAGCAGGCATTGCAGTCCCTTTAAAACACTGAGAAAGGGGATTAGCTGCCTGGCTTGATAGACAGGCGGAAGAGAGTTGCATGGAAAGTGTGTTGCTCTATTCCCCCACCTAAAGCAGGCATGTGGAGGGTAAGAGGCACAAAAAGGTGGCAGACAGAAGGGAGACAGGAAGAAGGTGAGGAATGGCTGGAGGTGTGATAATATTTAGCACTACGCCATTTTTCTGGCATAATGCTATTTTTTTTTTCAATATGCAGAAGTACCATCAGATTCCTGCCTCTGGTGGCAACTGAGATTCGGTAACCTGTATTTAAAAATCAGCTTAAATGGACTCTGGGGAATAGTAGAGGACAGGAAGGCCTGGAGGATCATTGTCCATGGGGTTGTGATGGGTTGGACATGACTTCACAACTAACAGCAACAACAACTTAAAAATCATTCTCCTTTCTAGATATTTCCTGAGCTCACTGCATGACAGAGAAAATGTATTTCAGTTTATTGTAGTTTGTGTTGCTCATTAATATTTATTACAGTTATCATACAGACAGTTTTTTTCATTCATTTATTGTTTCTTGTTACTCATTTTAATTTGTTTCACAAGAAACTTATTTCCATTAGTAATTTTCATGTTTTCTTGTTTGCATTGTATTTTTTGTTTATTTTCCATCCGATTGCAACAAAATTATCAGGGACTGTACCAGTCATCCATTGGTATCCTCCCTGACAATTTCCAGACAGATAGGAGAAAGTGTTCCAATTTTATAAGCTATGGATAGACTTTACTTGCACAGGAGACTCCAGAAGGCTGGCTAACATGACCTGATGGTTGTTTTATTCCTTTTCAGGATCCTTTATTGAAGACGGTGGGGGGCAGAAGCTAGAGTTGTAAGTGAGGGGATCTAAAATCTATTCCTCCTGTAATTAACTGATAGCATTTTTCTCACTGAGCTTTCTCACAGACCCAGCTAAGTTTCTGCATTCAAGCAATACTGCTTCAAGCAATGGAAGAAGACAGACCAAGTATGCTGCCTATTTACTACTAAGCCTGGGCACTCTGTCTCTATGCCCCAGCTTGCCTCAATAAATAAAGTAATAATACCACATAAGTTCAGGACCAGCTTATATAAAGAATTTGAAATCCTTTCCAATGCCTGGGAAAGTGAAATGACTGACAGAAAAAAATACCCTCTGGAGTTGTCAAGCAGGAACATTTCTCAGGTATTCTGATTTGGTGATATAGTGGCTTCTGGATGAAACTGGGAGATCTATATTCAAATCCCTACCCATCATGAAATTTACTTGGCCTAACATACCTGACTTGGTGCTATGGAGATAAAACAAGTGCTCAGAGAACTCCTGGGAAGGTGGGTTAAAAAGGCACCAAATAAATAAACAATACCTAATCTAGACGGCTGGTATGTTTCTTATGGATAAGCTTCCAATGGCCCCTCTTATATAACTTTAATTGCAGGGAGCTGGTATAGCATGGGGCCTTCCCACGTTGCTCCATTAACACAGAAAAATCAGGAATCATATGCATTCTTTAATATGACTACTTCCTGAATCAGCACAATCCCTTGTAGGGCAAGTTCCACCTGTCTTTTAATTTATCACATTTTTATCAGGTCTTCCATCCAATGAACTCAGAGTGGCATGCTCTAATATAATTCTTTATATTATCTTCACCCCACCCTATGAAGTAGGTTAGGCTGTGTGTGCAAGAGAGATTGGTCTGTCTGGAAGTTGTGGGTATGAGCCCTGCTTCTGTTTTCACTGTATTCACCACCAGCCCTAGCTGGAGAACTGCGCCAAGGCGGCAGAGACAAGATGGACCTAGATAGGTCTTTTAGCAAGCTTCTGTGGACAAGTCAGGATTTAAATCTAGGCCTCCCTGTTCCTAGCTGGGCACATTGAATATTGCAACATGCTGGCTTTCCAAACAGTTCAGGTTATGTAGAACTGCATTTTTGGACATTACACTGTTCACCACTTTCATTTTTTTACACTTGTCTGCACCCAAGTTGACTCCCAACAAATGCATCAGGTCTCACACGATGTTGCTCACATTTGCAAAATGTGTATGTATTTATTTTTATCATTTTTGTTGCAATATGTATCTTGCCTATAGCCATCCAATGTCATAACTGAGAGTAGATTAATCTTCTGTCCCCACCCCCACCCCCCAGTCTAAGTTCCACCCACCACATCAGACTGGTTTTCCTGTTAGATATAATGTGGGGGGGGGGGACTCTGAGAATTCTAATATGAAAAATAGTCCTTCACTCAAAACAAACTTTTTTTTTTAGAGCTGAGCAACACAGAAAAAAGGAGCATGAGACACAGCCAGATGCCATACTCCTCCCCTCCCGAGTTCCTAAGGAGCCACGGCAGTGGTTTTACCGACTAGACTGGTTCATCCACATGCTGGATTTATATTGTTATGTTTTAGAAATCTGAATAAATAGATATTGCAATGTTGTTACCTGACGTGTTATGACAAGCTTTGGTCTTGAACAATGCCTGATGTAAAACATACATTCTTTATGCTATGGGAGTGAAATAGGGTGTGAAAACCTCTTATCAGGATGGCAATATATCTTGAGTAAGCCTTTAAAAAGAAATTTAAATAGTCTGAAAGAAGCACCCATGTTATATGGAAAAACTGAAACTGTCTACTTGGAAAGAATGAATGTTATTGTATGATAGTATTTGCATTAGCCGCAAGGAAAATTCGAGCCAAACTTATGCCACCAGAGAGCTAGAACCTATCTATGGACTACCGCATGTATTGTTCTAATTCTTTTACTGTTTTTATATCAACTGATATGATATTGATTGAATTGCATTGTAATGGCCTATGGCTGGAAACAATAAAGTCTTATGTATGTATGTATGTATGATAGTAATCCTTCTCTTAGCAGAATTGTTAACAATGATTGATGGGTAAGTTTATAATTTTCAGTTACTGATAAGGGTTTAAGCTGTCTTTACATCATAGCAAGGGTAATACCTTTGATATATACAGAGCCTCTTGTGGCGCAGAGTGGTAAGGCAGCCGTCTGAAAGCTTTGCCCATAAGGCTGGGAGTTCAATCCCAGCAGCCGGCTCAAGGTTGACTCAGCCTTCCATCCTTCCGAGGTCGGTAAAATGAGTACCCAGCTTGCTGGGGGGTAAACGGTCATGACTGGGGAAGGCACTGGCAAACCACCCCGTATTGAGTCTGCCATGAAAACGCTAGAGGGCGTCACCCCAAGGGTCAGACATGACTCGGTGCTTGCACAGGGGATACCTTTACCTTTAAGGGTAATACACAATGACATAATGTTCCCACATTAAATTTAATTATTTCATTCAAGAAAGAAAGCCTTGAGAGAGAACTTCTTGTTGTTTTTCATCAGATGGATGTTTCAGCTGTATTTTCTACTGGGTCACTTTTCAGATCATATGCATCCAGCGGCCTTTGTCTACCCAGCTTTTAAATACATACTCTAATTATTATTCTGAAAATCATATTACAAGTCATTGGCTACATTCAGTCCCCATAACAAACATCTTTTTGTGCACAATGTACATGAATGTGGCTTAATGCATCTATCACATGCTCCCTCCTTCCTTTGCTCACTCACAGAGCATGACTGGTTTCAGAAGTATCAACAAAACACCAATTAGCCAGTTGTCCAAATATGGTCGCCTGGACAAAATGGGACTCTACAAATTGGGATTCTGGCCATGTTTCTAAAGTCTTGGTCCCTGTTATCTATTCTTTCACATGTCTTTTTAAAACCCCTGCATATAGAAATTGGACATTAGGGATAACGATTATGGACTTGCAGTCTTCTAACATGCTACCTGTGATGAAAATTCACTGATGTGATCCCTTTCCCAGTCTGGTCACAAACTGAGCTCCTCAATGACAGTGTGTGAGAACTAGGGACTTATTTCAGTGGGAAATAGGTGATTTAATATATAAGAATCCTGCTGGACAAGACTAATGGTTCATCTAGTCTAGCATCCTGTCTCACACAGTGGTCAATGAGCTTCTTTGGATGGCCAACAACAGGGTGTAGCAGCTGAGGCCTTCTCCCAGTGTTGCCTCCTGGCACTAGAATACAGAGGTTTACTGACTCTGAATGTTGAGAAGGGGCTGGTAGCCCCTGATAAACCCATCATTCATGAATCTCTAGTCTCCATTTGCCCATCCTGAATCTACTGTCCATCAACTTCATACTCTCAAGTTCTAGTAATTGGGGAGAAGGAGAAAAAGTTCTTTCTGTCCGCGCTCTCTACTCCATGTATAATTGTATAACCCTCTACTATGTTCCCCACAAGTCATCTCTAAATGAAAATATTTCAGGCTGTTCAGGCTTTCCTCATAGGAATGGTCTTCCATCCTTTTGATCATCTTGGTAGCTCTGTATAGAAGAAGAAGACTTGGTTCTTATATGCCGCTTTTCTCTACCCTCAGGAGGCTCAAAGCGGCTTATAGTCGCCTTGCCTTTCCTCTCCTCACAACAGACACCCAGTGAGGTGAGTGAGGCTGAGAGAGCCCTGATATGGCTGCTCGGTCAGAACAGTTTTATCAGTGCCGTGGCGAGCCCAAGGTCACCCAGCTGGCTGCATGTGGGGGAGTGCAGAATCGAATCTGGCATGCCAAATTAGAAGTCTGTGCTTCTAACCACTACACCAAACTGGCTCTCTTTTTCTTGGTCTGCAATACTTTTTTAAAGATGTGTTGACCAGAATGACCCACCAGATTCCAATTAAGAGTTCATCATAGAGCAATAAAAAGGTATTATAATACTGGCTGTCTTTTTCTTTTCAATCCATTTAACCTAATGCATAGTATTTGCCCTTTTCCCTTCTGTAGCACACTGGGTTGACATTGAGCTACACTGAACTATCTGATATGATTCCAAGGTCTTTTCCATCTCACTTTCATCAGGTTCAGATCCCTTTAGCATATAGTTAAAGTTTTCCATTCTGGTGTGTATCACATATTTACCTACATTTAACTTCATTTGCCACGTTGTTGCCCACTCACCCAATTTGTGGAGATCCTGAAGCTCTTCAGTTAGGGTTGATTTTCATCATCCTGAATAATTTTGTGTCATCAGCAAACTTGGTGACTACACTGTTCATCTCCCATCCTAGTTCAATTATGAACAAATTTAATAACATTGGTCCCATACCCATCCTTGTAGGACCCCACTGCTTACTTCCCTCCATTGTGAGAACTATACATTTATTCTTCCTCTCTCCTTCATGTCATTTGACAAATATTTATTCCATAAGAGGACTTTTCCTCTTATCCCATGATTACTAAGTTTACTTAAGAGTCTTTGGTGAATTGTCCAAAATCTTCTCAAAGTTTAAGTATAAAATGTCTACTGTGTCAATGTTATTTACATGTTTGTTCACTTTCTTAAAGTGCTCCAAAAGGTTGGTGAAGCAGGCTTTTCCTTTGCAGAAGCCATGCTGATTTTCCCTTAGCATGTTTTGTTTCTCTGTGTGCTTACAGTTTCTACCAATTTATCTGGGACAGACTTAAAAAAAAATAATTTAATACTTGCTCCTCTCTAGTCTACTAGTATGCAGTGATTGATTCTAGAGCTGAGTTACATATACAGTTGAGTAGGTCAACAATCCCACATTTGAGTCCCCTAAGGACTCTTGGTTGTATGCCATCAGGACCTAGAGACTTGCTGGCTTTCAATTTTCCCATTAGGTCTAGAACTTTCTAAGTCTCCAAACTTGCTTCCTGCAAAGCATGGCTGCGGCATGGTTCTACACTTTCTATCTGTGAACACAGATGCAAATAATTCATTTAGCTTCTCTGCCATCTCTCTAGTTGTATATACATGTTCTCTAGTACATATTGTTCTGTATATGGAAGGGCAAATCAGATGATCACAATGACCCATGATTGCACCTCCTCTTTTTTAAAGGTTAAAACTGGTTCAGGGCGCTATAAATTTGATTGAAGCAGTAGTGCTGGGGAAAGGACGATTTACACATTACAGAATATACAGGTGTGGTGTGCTTGTTTTGGATTGTGGCATCTCTGGAAGAAGAGTTAGGTTTTATTGCAGCTTACAATGACCTTCCTTTCCTCTGTCCACAGCAGGCACCTTCTGAGGTAGGTGAAGCTGAGAGAACTATGAATGGTCCAACATCATCCATCAGCTTCATGTGGAGAAGTGGGGAATCAAACCCAGTCCCCCCACTTAGAAGAAGAGAAGAGTTGGTTCTTATATGCTGCCTTTCTCGACCAGAAGGCATTTCAAAGTGGTTGACAATCCCCTTTCCTCTCCCCACAACAGATACCCTGTGAGGTAGGTAAGGCTGAGAGAGCCCTGATATTACTGCTCAGTCAGAACAGCTTTATCAGTGCTGTGGCAAGCCCAAGGTCACCCATCTGACTGCATGTGGGGGAGTGCAGAATCGAACCCGGCATGCCGGATTAGAAGTCCGCACTCCTAACCACTACACCAAACTGGCTCTTAGAGTCTGCTGCTCTTAACCAGTATGTCACTCTGGCTCTCTGGCTTCTGGAGAAGGGGAGTTCAGCCTCCACATGTGCCACAGTTATGATTCAAATTGGGCAGCATGGAAATCACATCTGACTGTAATCTTGGGCCCAGTATATATGAGTGATACATGGTAAGATTTTTACTTTTTCTTCTTTCGTGTTGAATGAGAAAACTGTGGAATGAGTTGTAGCTCATGTTAAGCTGCATTCTAGGATAACATCAGATATTAGGGGATGTGTCCCCTTGGCAGTTAGCATCTTTAGTAGATTACAATTATTCCAGGCTTGCGGGAAGTACTGATCCTAATCGATTCCCTTTTCAGAACTGCTTTAATCTCAGAGATCAGAGCTCTTAAAACCTGATAGCATATTACTCTCATGCCTTGTCTAGTGCAGTCTGCAACACTTATTTCTTTCCATTTCTCCCCATTCTTCACAATATGCAGTAAACTTTTAAACCCCCGCTGATGCATCTGGGAGGGTTCCTTTCTGACCTCGCCTGAAATAGAGTTTGAGTTCCCACACATTTTGCCCTGAATCTTAACCCAATTATAACAAGTCACATGTTCTCAGTTTTTATAGCCTTTACTCTGGCTATCCCAAAAGTGCTTCTCCCTGGCAGATAAGCAAATGGTCATCTTCATCCTGCCAACTTGTCTCCATAAGGAAAACTATCTGCTCTCAGTCTGAAATTTGAGGACTTAATTGCTTCAATCCAGGAAAGAGTTCCTATTTTGGCCAGTATCTTTTGTCAGTTAATCCTGCATGTTTGTATCACAACAATGCCGAGATTTATAACAAAGATGAGCAGGAATCCCCCCCTTACTTCTCTACCTATTCTATTTGGGCCAGATACTGGGACCTAGGATGTGAAATATTTACTACATGTGTGTGTGTAGGGGTGTTTCAGGCTATCTCTCATTCCACAACACCCTAGCTAATGTATACAAAGTAGCAAACAATAACATTTCAGTTTTCCTTCAGTGACGAGAACAGATGAATATTCCAACACTATCGCTAAAAGAGATTTTATGTGTTGGCAAAAAAAGTGGGATTGTGGATTCCATGGCTGTACTTGGTCAATTACATGGGACACAGCCACCCCCCAGTGGTTCTGCCAGTGCTTGGCGGGGGTTGTCTTTTTTCATGCTGCTGCCCCCCCTCCCAACTATGCTGACCATGTCTTAGGGTCCTTGTATGCTATGCAAATGGCTCCAACATGCTGCCAGTCCACATGCCATAATTTCCCTCTTGCCTGCTAAGGAAATCCTTAGAGCAGGGGTAGTCAAACTGCGGCCCTCCAGATGTCCATGGACTACAATTCCCAGAAGCCCCTGCCAGCGAATGCTGGCAGGGGCTTCTGGGAATTGTAGTCCATGGACATCTGGAGGGCCGCAGTTTGACTACCCCTGCCTTAGAGAATTGAAACCTTGTGCATGAGTGGTTCTGTTTCCCTGCCTTGTTGGGCTTCACAGACTATACACACTGGAGACCCAGAGGGATAGATAAAAGACTGGAAAACTCCCCATAGTTCCAAAGTGAAATTGCATGAGAGTCTTGAGTTCTGGAATTAGATGAAGCATTGTGTTCTGCTTAAAATGGGCTTCTGGAGAGAGGGAAGAAGGTTTCACAAAGCCATTTCTTCACAGCCAACGAAGATTGTGCTTACCAATGTGGAGGCAAAGAAACAGTACAAGGGAGACATGTGGATAAATAGCATGGTAGTTGACTTTTCTTGGTTTACAAATACATTCTCTTCACAGAAGGTTTAGTGACAAAGTAGTTATATTTTGTGACCTCTCCAATATGAGGTCACTGTGTTCTTTCACATGAAGATATTGTGCTTGATGAACGGGAATCAGGAGCGTGAAAAGGAGAAGAGTGTGTGGTGCAGCTACAGTATCCCCATATTTTCCTTGCAGCTCCATTCATGGGAGGGGGGGCTGAGCTTGCTAACAGAAGAATGTGGGCAGGTCCCAGGGTCATGTGCAAGTTCCCATCCTGACAATGTGCTTTGATGGTGTTCTTTACCAAATGGTATGTGAAAATCAGGTTTGGGAAAGGTCATATCAAGGATGGGGAAAAGATGGCCAGGACTCAGTTATACTGCAGGGATGGTATAATGCCCATACTGGCTACACTGCTGGCTCTGGTACCAGGGGGTGCTGGGCTGAGAGTATTGTCCAACATGCTCCCAGAGATGCCAGGAGACCAAACCCTGGAGGTCCCAGATGATGAATGGCATGCGCCCAGCCAGGCAGAGACCCAGCATGCTTGGCAGGTAGATGGGGCCCAGCTGCAACTCCTTCCTCCGATGAGGATTAGCTCCAGTCGCAAGCCCTCTGGTTAAGGGCTTACTCCACCCTGTGTGCGGAGTGTTTCCCTGCCAGTCTTCCCAGATGACTCCTGTTCTGGTTTACCACAGCGAAGCTCTGCTCCTTTGCCTCCCAGTTCCAGACCCTTAGCTCAACTTCCGACTATATTCCTTGTTCCAGACCCTTGGCTCGGATACTGACAGTGCCCCAAGTCCACTCGGCTCAACTTCTGACCATGCCCTGGCTTCTGATTCTGTTCCTGACATCCGATTCCAGTTTGGCTTTTGACTCTGTCCCTGGCTTGTGACCCGGCTCAACTTGGCTCCTGATCTCATGGAATGGCCTCTGGCTGGCTCTCTGCCTCGGCACCCAGTTGTGTAGGTGCAGCCTGGCAAGGCAGCACAGATGCTCCCCCAATTCAAGTGCCACACTTTGGTAGCAAAAAGGCAGCTTTGTAGTATAAGCCTGTTCTTGTGTTTCCAGCAGCACCTGATGCCAAAAACGCCAAGACCCTACACAGGCTTCTGAGCTATTCTATCTGTACCCCCTTCATACCACCCAGCTCTCTGGGCCCTCAAACCCTAGCTGGGCCTAAGGTAATATAATTTATCATCAAAAGTAGAATGATTTAGAAAGAGACCCCGCTTCAAAATGTTTGAGAATCACACTGCCTTACAATGCATTTCTCGATCAGTGAGATACTAGGATTTCATAACAATTATTATTAATTAGCTCTCCCTCAACCCCTCAGTGAAGGACCTGCCAGCAGATTATCCCTCTGTGACCATTTGGGCTGCTAGTAGTTAACTTTTTGTGTCCTAAAATTGCTAAATATAATAACTGAATATCTGTAAACATATCAATATCCTTTGAATAAAAAATGGTTTCTACAAGCAAGAGTTGGTAGATGGGGTGAAGGAGGTGGGGACCCTAGGGAGAAGTGACCATGTCCTCATAGAATTCCTTTTGAGATGGGGAGGCAAGGAAGCTTGTAACCAGACGCGGATGTTGGATTTTCGTAGGGCAAACTTTAATAGAGATATGATGAGTGTCATACCATGGACGAGAATGCTGGAAGGGAAAGGAGCAATGTGAATGGTGGGCGCTACTCAGACAAGAGCTATTGCATGCTCAATCCATGACTATCCCAGAAAGGCGAAAACACTGCAGGAGCCCTAAGAAGCCTATTTGGATGAACAGAGAACTTCAAGAGGAACTAAGAAAGAAAAGGGAAATGTTCAGGAAATGAAGGGAAGGACAGAGCTCTAAAGATGAGTACTTACAGGTTACTAGACACTGTAGGTCAATCATCAGAAAGGCCAAAGCTGAGAGTGAGCTAAGATTGGCCAGGGAAGCCCATTGTAACAAGAAAAGATTTTTCAGTTATGTGCGGAGCAAACGTAAAGTAAAGGAGGCAATAGGCCCACTGTTGGGTGCAGATGGACAAACTCTAACGAAGGATGCAGAGAAAGCAGAAAGGCTCAGCGCCTATTTTACATCTGTTTTTTCTCACAGGTCAAAGGGTTTAGGCACATCTAGAGATGGCAGTAGCCGAGGGATAGTGTCTGGGTGGCAGGTTGACATGGACAGAGAGGCTGTCGAGAGGCATTTAGCTGCACTGGATGAGTTCAAATCCCCTGGGCCAGATGAAATGCACCCAAGAGTGCTCAAAGAATTTTCTGGAGAACTTGCAGAACCCTTGTCCATCATCTTCAGGACTTCTTTCAGGACTGGAGATGTCCTGGAGGACTGGAAGAGAGCAAACATTATTCCGATCGTAAAAAAAGGGAGGAAGGATGACCCGGGAAACTGCAGACCAGTGAGTCTGACTTCTATTGTGGGGAAGATAATGGAGCAGATATTAAAGGGAGAGATCTGCAAACATCTGGAGGACAATTTGGTGATCTAAGGAAGTCAGCATCGATTTGTCTCCAACAGATCCTGTCAGACCAACCTGGTTTCCTTTTTTGACCAAGTAACAGGTTTGCTGGATCGTGGAAATTTGGTTGATGTCGTTTACTTGGATTTTAGTAAAGCTTTTGATAAGGTTCCCCATGATGTTCTGATGGATAAATTGAAGGACTGCAATCTGGATTTCCAGATAGTTAGGTAGATAGGAAATTGGTTAGAGAACCGCACTCAAAGAGTTGTTGTCAATGGTGTTTCATCAGACTGGAGGGAGGTGAGTAGCGGGGTACCTCAGGGCTCAGGGCTCGGTCCGGTACTTTTTAACATATTTATTAATGATGGAGTGACTACTCATCAAGTTTGCAGATGACACCAAATTGGGAGGACTGGCAAATACTCCGGAAGATAGAGACAGAGTTCAACGAGATCTAAACACAATGGAAAAATAGGCAAATGAGAACAAATTGCAATTTAATAAAGATGTGTAAAATTCTGCATCTGGGTCAGAAAAATGAAAAGCATGCCTACTGGATGGGGGATACGCTTCTAAATAAAACTGTTTGTGAACGAGACTTGTGGATTGTAAGCTAAACATGAGCAGGCAGTGTTGTGCAGCGGTAAAAAAGGCAAATGCCATTTTGGGCTGTATCAACAGGGGCATCACATCAAAATCACAAGATGTCATAGTCCCATTGTATACGGCACTGGTCAGACCACACCTGGAGTACTGTGTGCAGTTCTGGAGGCCTCACTTCAAGAAGGATGTAGATAAAATTGAAGGGGTACAGAGGAGAGCGACGAAGATGATCTGGGGCCAATGGGCCAAGGGACCAAGCCCTATGAAGATAGGTTGAGGGACTTGGGAATGTTCAGCCTGGAGAAAAGGAGATTGAGAGGGGACATGATAGCCCTCTTTAAGTATTTGAAAGGTTGTCACTTGGAGGAGGGCAGGATGCTGTTTCCGTTGGCTCCAGAGGAGAGGATGCGCAGTAATGGGTTTAAACTACAAGTACACCGATACAGACTAGATATCAGGGGGAAAAAATCACAGACAGAGTGGAATAGGCTGCCTAAGGAGGTGGTGAGCTCTCCCTCACTGGCAAAAGTTAGATACACACTTTTCTTGGATGCTTTGGGCTGATCCTGCATTGAGTGGGGGGTTGGACTAGATGGCCTGTATGGCCCCTTCCAACTCTATGATTCTATGTTGGGACCCTGATTCTTTGATAAAGCAATTGGTGGTACCTAAGATACAAACGGCTGAGCCCCCCCCCCCCCAGGTACACAGGGTGCCTTTAAACGAGAACCATCTGGCAGGTTGGAGGCTTTGCAGGCAGCTTACAAGGATGTGGGTGCTCTCCTGTGAGGAAGCTTAAATCAGAATGCTGCTTTCTGAAATCAGCCACTGTCAACGTGAATGAATCAGTGCGGAAAGATATGGGCTTCTTACAATAAATCCGAATTCTACCTTTTGAAAACAAACTAAAGCTCCATTTTGTGCCTCATTTCCTTCAGTTCTGGACCTGGGAGCCACTTTCTACGGCCGCTTTGTCTTCTTGCCTAGCCTTTCTTCGCGGCAGAGCCTCGCCCAGCCAGCCAGCCAGCCAGCCCTCCCGCTGGAACGGGAAAAGCGGGGCTGGCTTCAGACGGCTCTGGGAGCACCCGGGGAAGCGAAGAGGCGGAGCGGGAGGCGGAGGGTGTAGGGATCCCTGGCCGAAGGAAGGAAGGAAAGGAAGGAAGGAAGATGGCGGGGCAGGCGCCGCCTGGATGGAGCTGAGGGAGCCGACGGGGCCGCTGCGAGGCTGAGCTGCCGAGGGAGGGCGAGAGGCAGGCAGGCAGGCAGGCAGGCAGGAAGGAAGGGCGGGAATTTCACGGTGGCGGCCTGTGGCGTTGCGGTCTCTTCCTCGGCCGGAGGCGGGGTGGGCTGTGCGCGGAACAGCAGCCGGCAGCGGCTGCAGCTGGGCTGGTCCCGGGGCCCGGCCAGGGGTGGAGGCGGGAAAGCGAGAGGATGATGCGCCCGGCGCGGCGGCGCTCCTGCAGCCGTGGCCGCCCCAGATCCGCTCCACGAGCCTCGGCCGCTCGCTAGTCAGGGCTGGAGGCGGCGCAGGACTGCCAGGGCCCCGCGGCCGAAGAAGGGCTGCTGGAGGGAGAGCGCTTGCCGCCCAGGCTGCGGCCCGGGAGTGGCGGCGGCGGCGGCGGCGGCGGCGTGGCCATGCCGTGGCTGAGCGGAGGGCGCAGGAGGCGGCGGCAGCAGCAGCAGCAGCAGCAACAGCAGCAGCAGCAGCAGCAGCAACAGGCGGCCGTGATGGGACAAGGGACGGGGCAGTCGCCGGTCGTGTCGGGAGGCGGCGGCGGGCCGCGGGGCCGGGAGAGCTCGGAACTGCCTCTGCCCGCGGGCTGGGAGGAGGCGAGAGACTACGACGGCCGCGTCTTCTACATCGATCACAATACGCGGCAGACTTCGTGGATCGACCCGCGGGACAGGTCAGGAAGCGCAGGCCCGCGCCTCGAGCCCTTTAGGCGGCTGCGGGGAAAGGGGGACAGAAACTTGCTTTGCGGCTGGGCTGCCCCCTCTCTTCCCCTTTCCTTTGCCTCACTGGCCCGGCCCGGCCCGGCGGCAGGAAGCCTGTAGGCTTAGCATTTGGGAGCCAGAGAAGCCTTGGGCCCCGGAAAAGAGCATCCCTGGTGTGGCATCTGACAAGCTGTCTCGGCGTGCTTGACGGGCCCTTCCCAGGGTTCTCCTTCGCCTCCTGCAAAACACAGGGAGGCTTGGCCTAGCAGTTACCTTGAAGGGGCATTCCCCAGAGGCAGTTTCAAGAGCCCCTTCTTGTGCCACAATCCTTGCAGAGTCCACAGAGTCAGTGAGTCTGTAATATCGCCCTCCAAATCTTGTTCCTTGTGAACAAAGTTAATCCGGGTGGTTGTTGTCCTTTCCCTCATTGTTCGCTCTGGACACGCGCCTGAGAGATTCTCAAGCCACAGCTGACTTCGGGAAGTTCTAAGGTTCTCTTTAAAAATTGATAATTCCCTCTGAAGGTCAGATCTCTCTTATACAGTCATGATCTCTGACCCTTCTTTTATGCCTCTCAAAATTTTGACATTTGGAGGGGGCAGAGGAATCAGTCTCTGATCTTTGGTAACTAATGGGCCTTTGTTATCAGCACCTCAATGTCTTTGTGCTGAGTCTCTGCAGGAAATAGAATGTGTGTGTGTGGGGGGGAGAGGTTCAACACAATGGTTTTGATTTCATTTTACTGGTTTTGTTATAAGCCATTCTGCTTCTCTTAATATGTTATGTTTTAGGGATATTAGGGATATGTACTAAATATACATAGAATCATTTGCATTAACTTGTATTCTCATGCTAATTATTTCTTTTAAGTTACCGGTGGTATCCGAACTACTCCTCTGTCCTTTCATGCACAAGTATTTTTGAGTGCCTGTTGCTGGTGTCTTATTTTGTAATAATAACAAGGTAGATAAATGCTTTGTGTGCATGTCATGCTATATTGATGCTGTTTTGTAAGAGTCAAACTTTGCACAGAATTCTTTAAAAGAATTTGAGGCTGTGGTCATATGCATAGTTATTTTAAATAGGCCTCATTGAAATTGATGGAATTAACTTCTCAGCAAGTATGAATGGAATTGGATCGTTAAGTAGGTATGTTTAAATCCAGGCACTATCCATAGTAATGTCCAATGGGACCATAAAACATGCTCCCACAGATGTCAATGTATACTGAATTAGGTTTTCAAAAATATACTTGACAGTTGTGAATGACTAAAACTGTAGTAAAGCCATGTTGTAAAATGCTATTGAAATTACTTGAAGAAACACCAAGAGTGGAATGCTATGATAGATGGGATAATGCAGTCTTTTTAAAAAGACATTCTTTGATGCTAATCGTGTAAATTCTCTTGCTCAGATGTTGTTCACAGGCATGACTGGGAAATGGTGCTAAGTGATATGTGAATTTATTCAGGAATTTTATTATATTTTGTGTAAACATCTTATCTCCTGTTTGTAATTATTGTATAGGATAACAGTAAGAGAACAAGCAGTGTCTGCTCTGTTTAGGATTGTAGCTGCTGTCAGGAAGATTTCCCATAGGGAATGTGGTTTAGGAATGAGGCTATGGTTTCTGTGCAGTGTAATAGACCAAGTTTCCATTTTTTGGTATGAACCCTGCTGAGATGAACATAAACGAGTTTGCCTAGCAATGACAGGAATAAAGAAATGTTAACAAAAATAGATTGGGATAAGAACAATTGCTGTGTGTTTGAGATTAATTTGAAGAAATGGGTGCAGTGACAAATCACTTGTACATCCTGTGGTTCACAGGGCTTGTACTAACATCTTAAAGTAGTATGGCAAATGGGGTATGTTTTCCTTGATGTGCTGTTGATTCTTGCTATCTTATTATAAATATTGTCCCAAAGATTAGGCATATAGGTTTGCATCAGCTTTTCAGGGTTTATAGCTGCTGGTATTCTTGTAGGGTGCTACAAAGGTGAGTTGTTCTCAGTTCCACATTGCCAAGTACTGTGTGTTGTGCAGTTTGTGCTGCAGTACACAAAAGTTGCTGTTGGAATGTTGTGTACTGACAAAGGAGCAATTGAGCTTCATCCTGCACATTCTTTTTTAACAGTGACTGATAGGATTTGGAACTTTTGATGGACAGTGAGGTTGCTTTTCATAGGCTGGTAATCTGCACTGCTTCCAAATGGGACTAGTTGTGTGCTCTAAAAATATGGTGACAAGCGCATAGATAAATATTAACTAGGGCCAACTCCAATGAGATTACAACTGTTTTCCTTATCTGATAGTCCATTGTTTCATGCAAGTGATAATTTTGTAAGTGTGCATCCGGTCACAAGCCTTTTGTCTAAGAAAATGATTGAGAACACTTGCCAGTACTTTACATGCCCATGAAACAAGAAATATCTGTATGTGTTTTCTATGGCTGACTTGTGCTTTCATAACTTGGAAGCTTGAATTTCAGCCAGAACTACCTTACCAAAAATATGTATGGAATGTTAAGTAAGACCTAGAAATGTTTAAGTTGTGTCTTTGTTTAAAAGTGCAGTTAAAAGTGTGTGCTGTTTCTACTCTTTAAAAAGAAGAGAGAAGGGAGTTTTGGGCAACTTTCAATAATTTTACATTAAAAAATTATTTTGTTATAAGCTGTACAAATTAGTTCCTTGGGCATTGCTTTGAATGACCAATTCTCTCTTTTCAATACCCATTCAGAATTTAAAGTCCCCATAGCCATGTAGCATTCTTTGAGAAATACTTGCTGGCTCTTTAATTCTGAAATATGATTTATGCTACAAGGTATTTTAAATGTGCTTCTGTTACAGCCCTTATGTACAAGACAACCCCAGAACATAGCTATGGGATGTGTGCACTTCATGGATTTCTTTTTTGAATAATAGTATTAGGGTGATGTGCATTCTATACCAATGAAAGCTGCATTTGGATATGTGTCACAAAATTTGAGTCCAGTAGCACATTTAAGATTTTTAAAAAGTTAAATTCTGGTTATAAGCTTTTGTGTGCTTGCACTTCTTCAGATACACAGAAACAGACTTCCTTAAGCTTTACATATGGTGTGTGTGTGTGGGGGGGATGTTAGTTGACAGGATTGGCTAGTTAGAGTCAAGATGCATAAGTAACTGGGTGATAATTATAGGTAAGGTTGGATTAAAGCAGTTGGCAATTGTGTAATTTACCCCATTTCGTCTCAGGGGCAAAGTGAAGAAGTTATATATGCATTTGAAGGATCCTACCTCACCTACTGGAAATCTTCCTCAGTCTTATTCTGAACAGGAGATGCTACTGGATGTTGCCCATATATTTTCAAGCTACTTTAGGTGTGATGGGAGAAAATCTAGACATTTCTAAGGATTGTTAATTAAATAGCCATTACTGATTTTTCTTATTTATTAGCACTGTCATAGGATCACAGAATGCATTGAATTGGAGTCCATACCCGGATGCTTATTGTTTGAAGTACTTTAAATATTTATTTTGGCATTGTCTGGTTGAAGAAACGTTGTTCAAGTTTCCAAATCAAGTCTACAATACTACAAGGCCACTAATCTTTGCTGGCCATGTGCGATAACAACCTGTATGTAAGGGAAATCCATTCAACTAAGGTTTCCATGCCTGATCACTGTTTGCAAGATGGCTGTTTGCAGGATGGTTTTAAGATATTGAATGCTTCTTCATGATAGCAGGATGATTAGTGTGGCTCTTAGTTAGGAACACTAATGCAGGAGGATGGGCATTTATTAATTAATTATACTGTAGCTTTTGTTAATAGGATAAAAATTACCCATCTAGTAGTTTGTAGAGCAAGACACTACTTTTTAATATTATAGGGTTTAAGAAAAAGTTACTGTATAGTTCTGTGAGGTGCACTGTTAACATGTATTCAGAAGGCAGGAAAGGATTAAATGGATATACAATGAATTCATCATAACTTTGAAATCAGCAATTAATCCACCCTAGTATGCTTAAACTATCAGTTGATGCAAAAGTATTAAAATTTCATTTAAAAGATCAACTTCATAAATGTCATATTTAAAATAGTATTCAGTTGGGCCTGTTAATTTATTTAACTTGTTTTTGGCAAGGTAAGACTGCAAATACTGGCATAGGATGTTTAGCACACATTGAAAAATTGAGTGTTGGATGAAAATTTGGATGAAATTTTTCAATAAAAATTGCCTTTGGTTTCAATAAAACCTCTACTTTGCTTACAAACTTGAGTGATGTTAGTTGATTGTCAGTTTCATAGATAAATTGAGATGGCTGCTTAATTTTTGGCCAAATATAGCAGTAACCTTCTGTGACCTCAGAACATTTCAGGGTTTTTTTTTCTTATACCAGTGGCCTCTCAGATCTTTAAGTCATTACTAGATACCCAAAATCATCAAATGCCACTCCTACCCACCAAAAGATTTGCCATTATAAAAACAAATCCCAGGCAAGGCAACTTTATAGAGATGCATGTGATGCACACATCTCAGAAATACATTCAGTGGGGTCCTCATGCCTAATTACCACTATCAAACTATCTTAGGTTTGAATCATATTCCCTGTGTACTGCTTTTTTAGCAGGAAGGGGAAGAAATTCAGGATGCAGTATAAGACAGATTTTTTTCTTGGGTTGTCAGAAAAATTGCACATGGACGGCTGCCGTCTTGACTGTACCTCAGAAATTCTTTAATATTTTATGAGATTTGTCAATTATCCTTCCCATTAAAATGTGAAAATTAATAATTATTTTCACTGAAAAGAACAAAGGAAGATACTCTACCAGAAATAACTGCAGTTTTATATTTAGATTTGTCTTACATAAGGGAACACTCCCCCCCCCCACTTGCTCCAGTGTAATTGGGACCTAGGCAGTTGTGCTGGTCCATAGCAAAATCTTTTATCAAGATCAGTGAAAATAAGACCACAGTTTTCCAGAACCCTTCACTGCACTATGTGTTAAAAGGGTAGGTTAGGTGTGTTAGCGGGGGGGGGGGATCTTAAGGCAACTTTGTCTGCATCCTGTGTAGGTTGCTTAGCTGTTTTCAGTGGGCACAGGATATTGCTGGTGGATTTCAGGTTGCATCTTTGGCATGGTGGGAAGAAGAAAAAACAAATGGCTATCTTTGACACAAATACATTAATTGAATTACCGTATATACTAACATATACTAGGCCTGGAGGCTGATTGTCCATGGGGTGGCAATGGGTCGGACACGACTTCGCAACTAACAACAGCATATACTCACATATAAGCCGAGGGTGGGAAATGCTCCATCATCACAGGCTCTCCCATCCAGCATTGCCATTCCTTTTGCCATTGAAGACAAAAGGAAAAAAAAGATCAGAGTCCCTCAGTCAAACCGTTGATGTCCTACAAGCTGCCAGAGCAAGCTCAGCTTGCAGTACACTTTTGCAAAAGGCAATGCAACGATTGGCTGGCTGGAGCAGGCTTTTGTTTCAATTACTGTATATACTCGCATATAAGCCGAGGAGGGCTTTTTCAATGTGAAAAAAGATGCTGAAAAACTAGGCTTATATACATTATTGTTTTTTCTTACTAATAGAGCAGACACCTGCTGTGCATATACTTAGCCTTGAATAGGTGATTGCCATCCTTTTGCCTCTCCCTTCTGAGAAACGCCAGATTTATAATTTTCAGGCTACATGAATAAGGTTACCAGCATAATGTTCAAAG
The DNA here is from genome assembly GCF_049243985.1 of Paroedura picta. Lineage (NCBI taxonomy): Eukaryota > Metazoa > Chordata > Lepidosauria > Squamata > Gekkonidae > Paroedura > Paroedura picta. The sequence goes on along the minus strand of NC_135374.1, from coordinate 79,484,952 downwards.
TGTCAGTTCCCCCCCTTTCATCATCATTTTATTGCATCAGTTCATTGCATCTGTAGTGGATGGTTGGAACACCATGGTATGAGCTAGAAAGATACTAATATCCATTGGAAATAGGGTGATAATGGTAAGGTGTGAAAATATGCTATTTAATTAACATAGATATGTTTTAGATAGATTAGTTTTTTTTAAAAAAAAAACCCTCTGTTCTCTAGGTGCTGCTATTATAGCTCCAGATATTTTGGAATGGAAATGAATTTATGGTTGTCTATAGCAGAATACTTCTGAAGTTCCTTTCCATGATTCAGGCACAAAACAGGTTAGGGAACTTCTTGTGAAAGTTGTAATTAATTTAAAGGGTTTTGCCTGTCGCTTAACTTGGATACCCTGCAGTAGCATGGAGAAGCTTGTAACAGGTGTGCACCTGTTATTTCTTCCAAGATTTAATTATTTTTATCTTGAAGTTTTTAGTATAGGTCTAAAGGAGTGTATAGTTGGATTATTTTTAAATGTCATTTTCTATGAACTAAAATAGTGCTGCTTGCATTTAATGATCTAATTATCTTATCTGTGGCTTGTCCTTGGCATACTCAGTTTTTTGAATTATTCTTAGACGTTTATTTGTTCTACTGTGCAATACAGAATGTATTTTAATCTTTATAGCTGAGGTTTTTGATAAAGGAATTGTGCTGAAACACAGGGTAAAACTTCAGAGTACTGCTGGCCAGCAAATTCCCATATGAGCAGAAAGAGCTGAACAAAATCAGTCAGCACTGCCAACACAGCTGAGCTTGCTAGTCATCAGGAAGAGCGCTTTTAAGTACACCTGGGTTTAAAAGGACAATCAACAAAAGTAGGAAGCTCTGTTTTTTAAATAAAAACATGTGGCTTGTAATACTATACATTCCACGTAAATTGCCTTTATCTTGGAGTAGCATGAAATTAATGAACAAATTCTAAAGCCTTACAACAATTTGAGACTGAGCAAAACTTTGCAGTGCAATCGTATACATATAACCAAGTTTGAGTCCGGTGGCACATTTAATTCTGGGTATTAAAAAGCTTATATCCTGAATTAAACGTGGTTGTTCTTAAAGGTGTCAGTGGACTCAAATTTTGTTCTGTTTCTTCAGACCAAAATGACAACCCATCTGAATCCTATACATAGTGACTTTAGCACAAATGAATTTAGACTGAAGTCTAAGTCTATGCCTAGGATTCCACTGCAAGTTACATAACAGAGGTTTGGATCATACCTTAGATTTCCTGGGCATGACTACTGACCCCCCCCCCCCCCCCGGAGAATTTCTGGGGCTTCTTCAGGATCAGCATTCCAGGGTGTGTTTTGGGCTGCTCCATCGTGAAGGAATTGGCATATATTCCCTCTTCTTTGCACCCATGGAAATCTAACTGAGATTCAAGTCAATGTTTGATACCGTGTTTAAGAGCTACAGTGTACCAGAAATGTAACCTTTCTTCTCAGTGAAAAAAATCTGTTGTTCTGGATTTATCCTTTGCCACTGATCTATTTGGAAAATGTTCTTTTCCAACTTGGTGTAATGGTTAGGAGTGCGGACTTCTAATCTGGTGAGCTGGGTTTGACTCCGTACTTCTCCACACGCAATCAGCTGGGTGACCTTGGGCTTGCCATTGCACTGATAAAGCTGTTCTGACCAAGCAGTAGTATCAGGGCTCTCTCAGCCTCACCTATCTCACAGGGTGTCTGTTGTGGGGAAAGGAAAGGGAAGGCAAATGTCAGCCACTTTGAGACTCCTTCGGGTAGAGAAAAGCGGCATATAAGAACTGACTCTTCTTCTTTTCCTTGACATAAAGAATGTAAAATACAGAAAAAATGAGAGAAAAATCTAATAGTTTTTTCTTTTGCAAAATTTAAGCGCATATTACTCTGTTTTTGTTGGATTGGAAGACTTTGTTAAAAACTGATATACATAAAGCTTGGTGGGTAGGTTGTGTCCTCAGCTTTTGGCTTTACCGCTCTCCAACCTTATGCATGTAGGACTTTTCGTAGACCAGAATACCCACTCCTACATTTCTGTCCCACTCCATGATATAAATGGGGACAGGGGGTTATGTAGCCATTTTTGAGAAGTGAATCAGTTCCCTTTCAAGATTATGCTAGTGGAGGAGAGGACAGGCCTCTGTCTGAGTTTATATGAACACATTTAGATCACTTTTTTTTTTAAGTTCATAATTTGACTTAAACATTTATATCACATGCTGCAGTTTTTGGTAACATTTTCCATAACCTCCATAGGAAGCTGTTCATATACCAATTTTATATTCAGCATACCAAGAGATAAGTACAACTTTGCTTAGTAACACATCAAGGAGTTTTGAAATTTGCATAATTATTTCTTACGGGTTTTGTTCTGCAGGTTTTTCAAAGGATTTAGAAAACCTAAAGCATTATGGATTATGTTTATGTAAAGGCAGCTTAATGCTGTTTTATGATGAAACTTGAAGCATGAAAATATGGTTTTAAATTTGAAAATAAATTATGGCTCTGTTCCCATGGAAAATATGTGCCCTGCCCATGGAAACACATTTTCTTTGCTTTTCCATGAATAGAAACCTTCAAAGTGCAGGATTGTGAATTTGTAGGCTATGGATTTGGTTGTGAGTAGGTGCAAATGTATATTTAAAGGAAGACGTGATCTTTTTTTTTTAAAGCTTTGTGACATCTTTTAGTTAAGGTAGGAATACGACCTCCCCCTCATGATCAAGGTCACCACTATTCAGCTTTTGTAACTAACTAACAAATGGAAGCATTTGTTTTGTAAAGAAACTTACTCTGTAAACAGATTTTTGTGTGGCATTGTACTGTTCACAATTGAAACACAGCCCATGTTGATCTTCAAAAACTTGTTGGCTAGTAAGTTGAAAAGAATAGGTTTTTGTTGGGGGAGGGAGGGGGGAGCCTAAACCAACATTTTATCTAAGAATTTCTATTAGGTTTTATTGAACAAGGTTTTTAGCTTTTTTTTTGGGGGGGGGGGTGGAGACAAAAATTACTCCTGAACAACAAACTGGATAGAGCTACAACAAACTGTAGCTTTAATGTTAAAGCAAAGTTTTTGGATATAAGAAACTCCAAGAAGGCATTTATGAGGTGTGGAATGAATGGTATGCTTGCACTAGCTCCTTGAGGCAGAATATTTCCAGTGTGCCAGGCAGGGTCCTATACATGCTGTTTCCCTTTCCAGATCATAATATTTTTTCTTCTGTAAGTCCAAAAAGAGCCTTTGCACACTGGATAAGGTACTTTTGCTGGAATAATTAGATACTCACTTGGTTGCTATGGGCAGTTTGATCGTAGTCTCTCTAATTGGTAGGGTACAATCCAAGACTTGTGCAGCATCAGCAGAAGTTATATCCTGCTGCAGACAAGTGGAGCAATGTTGTTAATTTATTATGCACATGTTTCCCAAAATTAGCCCTTCCCTACCTTTCAGAAATGAACTTTGGGGGGAGAATATAAAATCAGGGGGGAATTAATGTATATGCAATATTGGCTTTCTTATCAAATCTAAACATACTTGTTTAAGAACAGAAAATGGGTAAGTCAAAGCATAGTAAATGAAAATGCCATTGTTTGTTATATTTATGTATTTATAAGAATAAATACCTTTGTTTTGTTCAAACCCAGTTGCAGATATGTACACGACCAGAAGGAGACCTGTTATACCCTATGTTACCTAAACAAGAGCATGGTAGTTTTTGCAGTTTTTTTTATTTGAAAAGTCAAGTAAAATAAAAGTTGAAAACACTGTAACGTTTGATAAGTCCAGGTGGATAGCCATGTAAATCTGTAGTGGCAAAAAACACAACTGTCATATGGCACCTTGTAGCCCATATATAAAATGTGTTAAACATTTATTGGGTGATATGACCATATCTGGTCATGTTGACCCCCTCCCAAAATGGTCAGTGATGGGTCTGAAGGGGGAGGGAAGGGACCCCAGGTGGGCATGAACATAGCTTTGCTTCCAAACCACATTCTCCCTTTTTGGCCTGGCTTCAACCTGGTGGAATGAGCTCCCAGGAGAGCCAAGGGCCCTGTCAGAGCTCACACAGTTCTGTATGGCCTGTAAAATGGAGCTCTTCCATGAGACATTTTGTTTAGGCTGTATGGTAGAACATTGACCAGGTCCCTTCTCTGAGCACCCCACCCTGAGATCTGAGGTGGCAGATGTACTCCAGTGCTTTACAGGAGAGGGGAATGGGTAAGGGTAGGATGAGTAGGGCCGTTTTCTTGTGTTTTAACTGTTTGGCTTGAACTGCCTTGACCCAGCTGGTCAGGAGTGGCGTGTTTTAAATTCAATAAACTAAAGTCTGCTCATGTACTCATTTTACAGAGTTAACTATATTGAGTTACCTCAATAGGTTAAATAAAATATTTTGTTATTTCTGTATTTCAAAATGTCTAGAATGCTGTTTAAGTGGTCTCTTGATCCTTCCCTCAGGTTCGTGGACTGAGCCAACAGTCAAAATATCATACTGTGACAGGGTGGGGCAGTCAAAGTTCTTCAACAAAGAAGAGAACACATTACTAGGGCAACTCAGGAAGGGAAAATGGAGGGAAAATCTTGCCTCTGAGGGTGAGAACTAAATAGAGTTGTAATACCTAGCAGAATTAATATTGGGCATATAGCTAAGGAACACATTTCATAATGAACTTGTTCAGCAATTGAGAACACAGGAAAATAATTCCCACACTTAATACTGTTGTTAAGGAGCAAACCAGTAAAAACTTGAAAAATGATAAAGAAATAAAAACACATGTGGGGATGATATAGTTTCTCCAAATATTTTCAGTTGATGTGACTAGAGCTTTGGTGGTGTATTTCCTAGAAATTCTGAAAATTTCCACCAAATTTCAACACTATGCACAGGCAGAGTACTATTTGCCAGCGTGGTCCACAGCCTGCCAATTGTAAATAAGTGAATAATATGGTCAAAGGGAGCTATAATAGCCTCCCTTCCACCCAAACAGCTGGCATTAATTGGGACCATGCCTGGTAATACACTTTTCACAAGATGAAGGTAAACACACATATGTCAATCACCTTACATGTTTCTGTACAGTAAGCAGAAAGTATGTGAAAGAAAGAACTTATACAATAAATAACACACACTGAATTTAGCAATAGCTTTACACAAGTGACTTTCTTTATGGTATTTATAACATAATTTATACCTCATTGCAAAAATTAGCCATAAAATCATAACTTTATTTTCAGACTAGCAGATAAGCCCGTTGTATGCCAAATACAACGGACTCTACCCCCCACTGCAGCAGCTTGCAGGTGGCCACAGGACATTGGGGGAGGGGAAGAAGCGAGCATTCTCTGCTCCATCTCTGGCCCTCTGGAGAGGGCCGTGTGGTGTCACGGAGGCAGGTATGGGGCTTTGGGATGGGGGAGGTGGCTGCCATTCTCCCCACTGTTCCAACAACGCTGGAGAGCCTTGCGGAGTGTTGCGAAGGCAGCCACCTGGCTTTAGAAGCGGGGAGGGCCGGCCATTTTCCCCTCTGTTCTGGCGACACTTCAGAACTCCGTGGAGTGCTGTGGAGGTAGGTGTGGGGCTTTGGGAGCGGGGGGAGGTGGTGGCCATTCCCCCCTCCATCCCTGTTATGCTGAAGAGACCCACCGAGTGCTGCAGAGGCAGCCGCAGGGCTTTGGGAGGGGGAGAGGCGGTGGCCATTCCCCCCTCCATTCCTATGATGCTTCAGAGCACTGCAGAGCACTGCAGAGGCAGCCGCAGGGCTTTGGGGGGGAGAGCACTGCAGAGGCAGCCGCAGGGCTTTGCAGGGGAAGGCAGTGGCTATTCCCCCCTCCGTCACTGTGCAGAGTCCCACAAAGCACTGGGCAGGCTGGTGGGCATCATCGTCTGTTCTTCTGTGTTTGTGGCATGTTTGAGTTGAGGAACAAGCAGCTGGCAAGGGAAGGCGTGAGCTGTAGGGGCTGGGCCCTATTCCAGCTCAGGCACCCAGGACACGCTCCACTCCCTGACTGGTTTCACAAATATTAAGAAGAACCATGGATAAGGATTAATACAAAGAACATTTTTCTTATCTCCCATTCTGTTTAGTATCTATGAAGCCACTAGGACAGGCTGTCAGGAAGTATGGGCTGTAATGTCACCAATATGTGAATGACAGCTAGCTCTGCCTTTTCCCCCCACCTAGTTCCTTAGAGGCTATTGATGCTAGAACTGGTTCTGGGAGACAGTACTAGGCTTGCTGAGGGTTAACATGCTTAAAATTTATCCTGGCAAGTCCAAGGTTTTGTGGGTTAATAGAAAGGCATACTGGAGATTTCTCCTTTCTGGTATTCTTCTTGAAAGCTGCGTTTGCATCTTGGGAGTACTGTTTAACACACCTTAGATTGGTGACTGTTGTAGCTTGGAGTGCTTGAGTCCAACGTCACTTGGTGTATCAGGTTTTTTCATTCCTGGTTCAGTCAGATCTCTAGCCACAGTGATCTATGCTAAGTAACACGTAGACTCGACTGTTGCAATGTGCTCTATTTGGGGCTACCATCGAAGAGTGCTCGAAAGCTGCTGGTAATGCAGAATGCTGCAGCTAGACTGCTTACTGGAGTAAGCTACTGGGAGCATGTGACCCTAATACAACAATTCTACTGGCTGTTGATTCACTCCTGAGCCAATTGACTATATTATTTTTGCCCATCTTGGAGCAGGACATGGTTACTCTTACATTCCATGAATTAAGATAATAAGGAGAGGTTCTCCTGATTGTCCCAGCAATTGAAGAAGGTCATCTAGTGGAGGCAGGAGAGAGGAAGGGCCTTTTCAGTGGCAGCCCACAATTATGGGACAGCCTCCTCCAGGGAGAAGTGCCAGATCCCCTAACTTTTGATCTGTAGGAGGCAGTTGTACACCATTTTATTTATGACTGCATTTGCCTAATGTAGTTTTTATTTGTGGGCTGTCCTGAGGTTTTAAATGATCTTTTAAATAATCATATATGATATACATTTTTTTGGACATTATATGCATTTTATGTTTCCTGTAAACCATCTTGAGTTCTGCTAGGTAAAAAGGTGGCTAATAAATGTTTTAAATATAAATAAAATAAAATATTTCTGGAAAAGACTATTAACCACTGTGTGAGTCATATATAGTGGCTGGAACGGATTATATTTAAGTGGTTAGATTAGGCATTTTCAGCTAACTGTGTGTTTGGACATGATACAATATAAAACTACTTCCTTTATGAAGCTTGCTGTACTGTGAAGTTCAGCGGAAAATACCTACAAAATATTTCAAGGATGAATATTTCTATGGTAGTCCTGATTGAAGGATATTCTCGGTGCTGATCTTTTTAAAAAATAAATGCAAACATAGGAAGTTGACATGCCAAATAAACACTTCTAGAGCTTGGGAACTACAAGGGAAATAATCGGAGGAAACGGAAGTGTGTATTTTTAACTTGGTGATGGTGAAGAGAGTGGAAGTGGTAAATGGGGAGAAAGTGGAATCTTACCTAATACAAAATTCTAAACAATGACTTAAATCTTTAAACTTCGGAAATTCCATGGCTGGTAAAGTGACCACTTGTTCTTCACAGTTTGACTTTTGGCAATAATTTCTTTAGGATTGATTATTAAAGAAATAATTATGATGTAATATTTCCAGGAATATAGCTTGGTTGCTAACAGAATACTTAATGATTACGATGATTGCAAAGTAGAAGTAATAATGGGCTAGAAGTTGTGAGTCACTAACTGCAAATAAGCTACCATAGGTGACAAAGCCACAAATGATTATGGTCTACTATAATTAAGCAATCAGTATTGGAGGATAGCTTGGAAAGGGGTGTTATTACATGATTCCCCCCCCCCATAGTTTTTACTAAATAAGTTGCAAATACGTAAATATAGTTTCATATGACAACAAAATATGTATGTTACAATGTTTTGCAACCATTTTCATATAAAAACCCCATGAACAGTAGATGGTTTTTACATAGCTTTTTCTGACGCACATGAGATTACACTCTGAGTACAGAACTTAATGATAACGAAGAGTGGTGACTTTAGGGACATAACATAGGAATTGGCCTCCAAAAAGGATAAAATTTACACATATTGGTTGGAGCCATAATTTACAGATCCCACTCAACCATTCAGCTACACATTCTAGAGAGTTCTATATAGGTATATTTCTATATAGAGTGTATTATCATAATCTTGACCACTGAGGAAGACCCGGAAGGGTCGAAACGTGTTTGGTCCTTGGTTCTATGTGCTGTTAGTTCGGTATAGTTTTTAAGAAGTTTTTATTCTGTTTTTAATTGTGCACTATAATAAATAATTAACAAGTTTTACATTATTTTTATTCTTCAGCTCAACTTTTGAGTTCCTACCTGTTAAGGTTGGGTTTTGTTCCTTTTTTGGTTTAGCACAGTTTTACATAGTATAAAACAATATAACCAGCAATTTTTATCGGTCAATAAGCTATTTCATGCAAGTGATGAAATGGACCTAATAGCATCTAGAAACAGTAGGTTCCTCACTGTAGTCTTATGTAGTCCAGCATTATGAATAAGACTATACAATTTACTACCTCACTGCCAATGAATATAAGGTGTTCACACACTGACAACACTTTCATCCTGTTTATCAATGCTTCTCTGTCTGGTCCTTGTAGGCAGTTTTTGCTCCACTGAGTTAAGTAGATGAGTGATTACTTCTATAGCTGTCATACCTCATGTTTTCTCCTTTCTTCAGCCCTTTGTTTCTCATCAAAAAAAGTTCCACCTGAGGGTTGCGGGGGAGGAAATCCTTGGGAACAATATTGGAGGCACGATTGGGGATAGGGCTTCCACCAAGCAAGAAATCATGGATGCTCCTGCCAATGAAATAACCATTTTGGATCCAACCTAGTATGTCACCACTGTATATGATGCCTGATATCAATAAATTAGGAATTTAATTTGTTAGGAATATGTCAATTGGTGGATTGTTACACTGAGTTTGTGAATTCAAGTTCTATTGGAAGATAAATGGATATTCCAGCATGAGCAGTAGTAGTAACACAAAAAGATATGGCTAAGTACGTTAGCCCTTCCTCAAACTCTTGAATATATCCCTAGCCAGGCTGCAGAGACAAAGGTGAAGGAAGCTGTTGTTATGTTTCCAGCTCTGGAATGTGACTTTAAAAAATGACAGCAAGCAGCTTTTTTAAAAATAGTTTTTGTCAAACAGAAACCTTTTACCCCATGTTTCCTTCTTGTGATAGTATATTTGCCAGCTTCAAAAGAGATAAGTGGAAAATTTAAAAAATGTCAGACAAACAAACCTGAAGTTCGAGGCCATTTTATGCACACTATTTTGGCTGTGTTATGCACACTATTATGGTTCAATAATGAACTCAGAATATTAGCAAAAGGCATGTTGTTCAACAGCTTTGGGTACCTTTCCATGAACAACTTGAATGAATGGGTCATTCATTTATTATTAACAATTGCCGTCATCTAGTTTTGTCCTTTACTTCTCATACATTCTCATCTCTTACTAACAATTGCTATATTCCAGTTTTGGCCTTTATTCCTCTTACTTTCTGTCTGGAAAATGCTGCAGATGTAGTTTTAAAGTTACATATTTTACTGCTACAACTTCAGGAGACTGACATTGTTTTTGTTATATCTGTATTTCTCACTCATTAATATACTCAGAATTCTATATATGAAGACATGTCAAGACCTGATACTGCATTCAGATATAATCCTGACAAACAGTCTGCCCACATTTGTCACATTGGAGCCTCTTAATTAATCCCTTCTTAAAATAAAACTAGTTTTTAAAACTGGTAAAGCAAACAATATGCTCTTTATTTTTTATTTTATGTGCAAGATGCGTCTAAATCTTGTCATTAGCTACTTAATGGCACTTCTGTGTGAGGGTAATTTTTCTTTGAGAGTGAACAGTTATAGCAAGTCTGAAGTCTCCAATAACTTTAATGTATTTGTATTTATTCCAAAATAAATTTTAACTTTCCCTTGCATTTCAGATAAAGTGTTCAATAGCATGATTAATGTAAGCACCTTGGATTCACTGAAATTAATATTCATTTAAGAGGGAACTGGATAAGGGAAACTATTAAACCCTGGTTTTGTCTTTAAGTTGCCTTCTACAATTTATAAAAAATGACAGCCCAACTCTCTCTCACACACACACACACTCCTTCTCCCCATTCTGCCCTGCCCTTGCACTCCTTATCAGTCGCATCCCTGACCTAGTCCTGTGTCCCTCCCTCTCCCCAGACACACACACATCCAGACTCCCTCCTCCCCCCTCTCCTTACCTCTTACGGTGGTGCTGGCTGGGCCTGCTGGTGCACTTCTGCACCCACAGAGGATTTGTGGCAGCCGCCTTTTCCCACGGAGGCTGCATGGCCACTACCTCTGCCCACAAAGGCTATGCGGCAGCCCCCCAGTTCTGCAGAGGCTGTGCGGCATCTGCCTCCACCCACAGAGGCCTCGCAGAAGCCACCTAGACCCATGGAAGCTTTGCGTCCGCCAACACCACTCACAGAGGTTTTGTGGCTGCTGCCACTGTCCACGGAGGCATCGTGGCCTCCTCCTCTTCCCATGGAAACTTTGCAGCCGCCACTTCAGCTACAGCATTGGCCACTTCCGCCAGCATTGGCCACTTCCGCCTCTTCTAGCGTGGTCCTGGGCTGGGGCTACAGGTGTCACATTCATAGTCACATCCATTTCAGAGGGCACGCTAGATGATGTGTTCCACATCAAAAAGGGCAAACAGCATTTGCTTCTCAGTCCTTATGATACTTGCACATTCTTTGATATCCTAGAGATAAGTCCAAGATTGCATTATAGATGATCTGTGAAATAGCTTTGGATTTTTTTCTCTCAATAATCTTTGAATAACTCAAGTTATCCTTGAGTGGGATTTTGCCGCCTTTAGTATTTTTATTTATTTATATTTATATACCGCCCTCCCCCGAAGGCTCAAGGCGGTTTACAGGGAACAGGAAACAGGTACAGATAACATAAGGAAACACATGTGACAACAGCAATAACAATACAGCAATAATAACTCCAACATGATATAGTATAGTAATACCATTGCATTAGAATCACTGAATCTTCACAGAAACCAGAATGAAAAGCATTTCATGGCTTGTCTAGCATAGGTAATTCAAAGGTGCTTAATCAACCAAACACAGTAATTTTGTGAGATACAAAGTCATCAAAAATACAAAATCCATTTAGTACTGTTTATCAGGGTTAACTAAAATAACACATAACATTGTGCAAGTTTCTGAGCAGCAATTTCTGTGGACTTCAGTTTAAGTCATGTCCTATCAGCAGAGGGGTGGCCAAACTGACTCTCCAGATATCTATGGACTACCAGATATCTATGGACTGACTCTCCAGATATCTATGGACTACCCCTGCCAGCATGACTAATTGGCAGCAGTTCATGGTAATTGTAGTCCTTGGACATTTGGAAAGCCACAGTTTTGGCTGCCCAAGCACTAGCAAAATTGGGGGGGGGGATTTAGGAGCTACTTTGAATGGAACTCCTACCCATCTTCTTTTCATGTTTATATCTGTTCCAGGAAACACTTGGAATTTCAGGAGTTCTTTCTACATTTTAGCTGGGCTGCCCAATCCATCAGTATGAGAGAATATATATGCACTCTGGTACCATCCATTTAATAGGAAAGATTCTGGTCTGAAAAGTTCTGCGTGCAAAGAACTCTCTTGCTCGTGACAGATAATTGAAATGGATGAGTCACTGTAGTTTAGGGAAAGATAGAAGATAAGCCCATTTTAATAAATTAAGTGATTTAATCAGACTGTTCCTATTCAGTTTTGTCTGTATTGATCTTATCCCTTACTTTTACCTAGCTATTTTGCATGTGTGGAATTTTCAGATTTGAATATAAAGAACAAGGGAGAAACAATTTACCAAAGTAGCAAGATTATAATTTACCCTAGAAAAGGATTATGTGACTCTTAATGTGCCTGCAAACATTCTACTTTCTTGATCCTCTTTAGACTTTTAATCAAGGAGAGATAACTAGTAAATATTTTGTATGAAATATAGTCTATTGCATGCTTCATAGGCATCTCGAATTTAATGTGAAGTTTTTCTTTTCTGCCCAACTCTTCAATATTCTATTCTTGGACAAGGTGTTCAAGACAATGGTGGAAACATAACTCTAGAGCAGTGGTTCTTGACCTGGGGGTTGGGACCCCTTTGGGGGTCAAATGACTCTTTCACAGGGGTTGCAGCAGGGCAAGCAGCTTGGCTGGGCAGGGGGGGTGCACCAGCTACACCTGCACTTGGTTTTCTTGGCTTCTTCCGCACCCTTCTCTCCAAGGGGGACCCAAGGTGGCCTACATCCCTTTACTGATGTCTCCAAATCAATTTTGTCGGAGGGAGGGTGCCTGCACACAAAAGCTCACGCCTTGAATAAATCTTTGTTGGTCTTAAAGTGCCACTGGACTCAATTTTTGTTCACACCCTACCCTTCCGTCCAAAGGGCTCCCAAAGTGGCCGACATCACTCCTCTTCTATTTCATCCACACAACAGCCTGCGGGCTAGATCAAAATAGAGTGTTTTTCTGTTTGGAGCAGTGGAAAAGAATGATATTGGCATGGTGGGACAAGAGGCAGAACTGAACTGAGAAACCCCAGGGGGAAAAACAATTTATATACAATCATGAAAAATGAATCTTCACACCATTGGTCAGTTTTAGTAAATCCTAGTCACAAAGTATACCTAAAGCACATTATTCAGTATGTGTGAAAACTGTAACAATTGAAGTACATAAATATACAGGTAACCCTGATTGTCATCACTACAACAAAAAGCAAAGCTCTAGCCCATGATTCTCCAAACTTTTTGAGCCTGCAAGCACTTCCAGAATTCTGAAACAGTGTGGTGGGCACAAACAGAAAATGGCCTTAACATATACACAAAACCAGTCTATTATATTTAGCTAATGCTTGAATATAAAAATATGCAGACCCATATAATCTGTTTTCATTTGTACACCATACTATTCTTGGGACAATTGTGGTTTGTCAAGATTATCTTTGGATGTCATTAGAGAACGGGTATTGATTAGTGCCAGACTGTGAAGAAATGAACAGTACTATTCATGAACTCAAAGGGTTACAATATCAATTTAAAATATTCTCAGCTCAAGACAGTATGAGCAATTGAATGGGGCCTAATTAGCATACAGATACATACAGTGAAAAACAATCATTCAGATTCATATCTGAAGTCTCAGGCTGTGAAGAGCTTTGAAGGTAAGAACCAGCACCTTATATAGAGCCAGCCTGGAAATAATAGGTAATTCTACAGCAGGTGTTATGCATTGGTACAGGCTGGCTTCAGTTAATAGTCAAGCTTATTAGTTGAATTAAAAGAAGCCAGAGCATATTAGTGTAGTCTAGGCTAGCCTTGAGGATAAAGCAACATGAATCAGTGTAGCTTTGTCAGCAGAGTGTAGAAAGGGAGACAGTTTGTGATATAATGGAAACAATGTGCTGCTGGCTGTGTTACAATTCTAACCTGCTTCTGTAACAGAAAGGCTGTGTACAAGTGTACTCCTAAAATCTTCATATGAGCCATAAAAGACAGTGTCACTCAACCAGAGTAAGTAAAACAGTTTCTTCGAGATCAATCTTGCAAACTAGTTTTTCCTTAATCTTCTGTTGCACAGTAGTTTCATTACTACATTATAACAAATTGGGAGAAATCTTCTGTCAACGCCAAAGAGTTCGTAATACTAGCATAAAGAACCCTTGGCAAGATTTCATTATCTAATCAGTGTGAGGATCTAATTTGTAAGTGGTAGCCCTCAAAACTCCATGCATCCTCCTTATATTACTTGGAGAAATCAGGCTGAATATACATAGCTTATCTTATGGTAAAGTACATTTGATTTTGTTAAACACTTAAACTGATATCCAACAGATTTAGAAGATTGTATCAGTAAAGAGTAATGCAGAAGTACTATAAATAATTACCCAATTTCAACTATGTCATTATAGAAGAATATAGCAATTTAAGAAGAACCCTGCTGGAACAGACTAGTGGTCCATCTAGTCCAGCTTCTTGTCTTAAACCATTCCAGAAGCCTGCAAGAAAGGGAAAATGTCATAGATGCTTCCACCCCTTCCTGAATACCCATCTGCCAATAAAAATCCCCCAAACTCTGGCCAACCTTCAGAAAGGCCCAAATTATCAGGAGAAGGAGGTGTTTTTTAATTTTAAAAAATGTTTTAATACTTAATTGTATGTTTATTTTTAAGTTTGTTGTCAGCTGCCATGAGCTGACCAGGTGGGGTACAAATAAAAATTAAGTAGTAAAATGAGAATTATATCATAGAGAATCATTATTTTTGGCCAATTAACTTCTGAAAAAGGAAAACAAGTTCATGATAGAACACTGTATGTGACACTTGGTAATGAACTGATAAAATGGTCACTTATGGCTTTCAATGTATTCTTGAATGAGTGCCTTGGAGTAAAAGGTCTGTATTCAGTTTGGCTTGTGATTTTATACTTTTAAATCATCAACTCAATAAATACATACATTTGATAGATATGAATCTTGTACAGCACTAAAAGAGAAAACACCTTTGATGAGAGAAAACACCTTTAAAGTGTTCTACCTCCTACCTATATTTCTTGCTATCACTCTCTTTTCCTCTCTTTATCACTTTCTACCTCACTGTCTTTGTTATTTTCCCCCTTCCCCCATGCTAGCGCCCATTGTATCAGCTACAATGGGCTTTAGTTCTAGTATCAGATAAACTACAATCACAGCTTTTCCAGATTTCATGTGTCTCTTCAAGTGCAAGTGTTTGAATATTTGTATGGTGGATCAATGCAGAATCCAGAAACAAACTAAAGTGCAATATGAAGGTCATCATAATATCCAAATTTGTATCTGAATAATCCAAGATCTTAATTTATGCGGATCTCATTGATGAGAGAGGAATTTAATTTATCCTATCTGTTTCTTGTGTTGGCAATTTTCAGGCATGAATAATATACACTTTTTGAGATGGTGACTATGGTATTTTGGGAGAAAGATGTAAATGAATAGCTTCAATGTATATTTTCAAATATGTTCAGAGTTTGTGACAGAAGTATAAAAGACATTCTCATTTTTATTCATAAGCATAATATTCTTATTTTTCTAGATGTTATTAACAACAATGGGTATTTTGTTACAGTTTTGTCAAAATTCAACATCATGCCCTGTTGAAATGGTGGCATCTTAAGTCACTCTTCTGGAAATATTTTCTGAAATACATTTCTGATATATTCTGATATATTCCAATACACGACATGAATGGATTAAGTAAGAAAAGTATGGTTTCACTTGCAATTATTTTGATGTGAAACCACATTTTCCTTAGAATTAGGAAAAACTGTCAGGAATTCATGCCATAATAATTAAGTTGGTGAGCCTAGAAAAAGAAAAAGGAAATAAAAGAATCTTGTCTCTCTTTCTGTCCAAAGAATCTTTGTATATGCATCTCTATAATGTATACGTAGCTTATACTGTAATTAATAGATATGATTATTTTAAAGTACAAGTCATGGTTTTTCTCAGTTGTTCATAATGTACACATTGCATAAGCAGCAGTAGTGGTCACTCAGTTGAGTGCCGTACTTTTGATCATCTTCATTTTTTTTTTTATGTTGTAGGATTACGAAGCCTTTAACCTTTGCTGACTGTGTAGGTGATGAACTGCCTTTAGGATGGGAAACTGTTTATGATCAACAAATTGGTATTTATTACATGGACCATATAAATCGTAAGTAGTATATGTTTTTCTCTCAATCTGTGATCACAGAAGAGAATTTCATTGAAATCATAGTTGTATATTTTTACACTATAGCATTGGCTAAAGATAAATAAGTGAAATTTCCAAATTTGGTGCAGTGCTTGCAATACAGAAAAAAAATTTTTCTATTAACTAAAGGCATTTAGTGTGTGGCTTAATGTAAAAAGTATACTGTATTTTGAGGGAGGCAAGGCAGCAGATATAATTGGCAATCTTAATATGTTTAGGTATCTTGAATTCTTTCTGGAGATAATTCCTTTGCTTCTTTTTGGAGGTAATTCCTTTGCTTAAAATGCATTTTTCTTAAGGTGGGTCTCTCCCATTTCCTTTTCTTTCTTGCAGCTTTGGGATTCTTTAAGTCGCAAAAGGAATACAGTATTGGTTGTTGTTTAGAAACCAGCAAGATTGTCTAGGAGTCAGATTGGCTGGAAGAAAACATTGAAGACCTGAGTTCAATAGGGACAGTACGATAAAAAAAAGAATGATTGAATAAGAACATTTATTAGACATGGCTAAAGTTGGCGAATAATGAATAGATTGGGAAAAGAAACAAGCATGATTTAAGTGAGAGCTTATGATAGGGTAAAGGATGGCAAGGTCAAAAGAATACAGCATGTGGTTGTTCTATTCTTTCTCAGCATTTGGGAGCATATGGGTGCTTTCTTTTACAAATTAGAATTCTGTGCTGGGTTACGTAGCACGTAGGAGAAGATGTAATGCAGAGAAGCCTCCAAGTACAGAGGAATATTCTTTGAAAGAAGTAGCCTAAGCATAGAACAAAGTAGTCAAACTCTTGCAGGGCAATTCTCAAAGCATTGTTTGGCCACCTTAAGTCTCCTAGTCCAACAGTAACTACTTTAGTTTCAAATGGAATCAAACCATAGTCTTCTTCCTAACTAAATACATTTGGGATCTGTTGTTATGGCTCTTCAGTAAGCAGGGTGATAAATAATAATTCATATTAAAAATCTGTGTACAAAGGGTTGGCCTTTTTTCACACACAGGATATTAGCATAGTTTGGCATAGCTGTTTCATGTGTTTGATACTTTTATCAATATATTTTAATTTATTCTTTCTCCAGAACTTACCCAAATTGAGGACCCAAGAGAGCAATGGAGAAGAGAGCAAGAGCGAATGTTAAAAGAATATTTAATTGTTGCCCAGGAGGCACTTAATGCCAAAAAGGAAATTTACCAAATTAAGCAGCAACGTTTTGAGCTAGCACAAGAGGAATACCAGCAACTGCATAAAATGTGTGAGGATGACAGCCGCTCTTACACGAGCTGTAAGTTTTACTTATTTTCTTAAATTAAATTCATATATAATTTCCAGGTTCATGTGCTTGTATTCCTGGCTGGATGAAGAACCACAGGTATAAATGGATCTGTGTGTCTGCACCATTTCCATTCACCAATCCAACGTGAGTTCCTTTGAAAAAAACAGAAATACTGTCTCATGGATATTGAAAAAGGCACACATTTATTTCTTCTGTTTCCTATCTTTGTTATGTACTTTTCCTTTCTTTTTCTTTCTTTTTCTCTTTATGTTGTGCTGTAAATTCTTTAATAAATAGTTATATTTAAAAAGAAAACGTCACACACTTGTAAGTTGTTGGTCCGTATTTCAAGATGCAATTAATTTTTTTTTAAAGTTTAAAGTATTAATTCTTGTAACTAATTCTTGTAACAAATCCAATTTTTAAAAATAATTTTTATATACTGTACGTATTTTTGTACCAATTGTTTAATTGAAATAACTTATATTACCATCTTCTCCTCCTCCCTCATTCATATATTCAATTTTGTCAGTGTTGATGTTGCAAGGGCAATTGCCAAACCAATTTTCTGTGAAGGTGAAGTTCCTTGTTTTGTGGTGCGAGATATAGAAGGCACCAATGATGACAGAAATAGAATTGGGAAAAGCAGTCTCATTATAATTGATGCTTTACAGTATGAGTCAGTCTGTTTATAAAATATTTTCCCTTAGTTTTTAAAACTTTCAATGGTTCCTTGAGACTTCTGTTTTGAGCCATTACAGGTTTCTTGAACAAGGATACTTTTATTTATGAGGCATAATATTAGAGAATGAAGATTCTTCCTTAATTTTCTTGGTCTGCTTGTAACTCTTTTTGAGCCAAAAAAGAAAAATTGAGCCAAAAGAATTGCTTGTAAGAGGTGCATAGGTGTTTATTGAAGTACTAGCAATAATGCCCATTAGGTTTTAGAAAGCCTCCTTCTCTCACTTTGCATTACCTATTAACTTGTGCGAATGTGTACAGGAACCTTTCTTCTCATTAAAATTATTATCCCTCCCTTGTTTTCTTCAAGGAGCATATGGTAGGGAATGTGGTCTCTCCTCCTATTCTCACAACAACTCTGTGATATAGGATAGGCTGAAAGAGATTGACTGGACTGAGGACATCCATGGAGCTTTTAAAGTGTTGTTATTATACCAACGGAAGAATGCCTTCAAGCACACTGAGTTGCTTTGGGTACCTAGTTTATAAAAGGCTTTCCCAATAGCTGCAACTCTTGTTTTCAATACAAAGCGCTTCCTACCCACTGCTTACGGGGCATCCTGGCAATGATGATGCACAGCGCCCTCCTGCCCTGCACTCTGGCCTTCTTGGCTGCCTTTCACCCCAGTTTATTTGCCACATAAGGCTGCTGAGGCACTCAATATCCTCAGTGTCAGTGAGGCATGACCAAGTCAGCTGTATTTCCTGTCGGGGTGGCTGTTGCAGGCTAAGGCCCCTCGCTGGCATCTGGGACTGTGGAGTAGGCCATGCTGGAAGCTCTTGTGCTGCCTTGGCCCAGCACTAGCTTCACCTCCTCCATTGCTTCTGTTCTTGCTGGCAGGGGTAAAAACATTCCACAGCTTCACAGTTTCACTGCTAAGGGCTGCCCCAGCCCTGCAATAGCATATTTACTGAAGACCTAAAAGGGGGGGAGGGAGTGAAATATGGAGCAAGAGCTGCAGTTGGCCCTGAGTGGGGAATATTCCACAAATGGTCTGGTTTCATCAGCAGTTGCTGGGCAGATCCCTTGGACTTTTTCTTGTAGGTGGAATATCTCCCACTCAGGGCCAATCTTTTCAACATTTTTATGTGCCCTCCGGGCCAGCTGGTTCGGAGCTTTTCCCTGAGTTGTCATCAGTATGCTGAGAACAATAAAAGAGGAACAAAATGACCCAACCTGTGTATACAAGTTAGGAACCTTAGAGGTTGTAAGCAGAAGAATATACTAAATATTAGAATATAAATATTTATTCCACCTTATAGTCCCCATTGTTCCATTACATGAATGTATTTAAATATTAGACCACTGGGGAAGACCCCAAGTTGGGTTGAAATGTGTTTGGTTTTTCATATCGGGTCATTTATCCATGAGTCAATATGCCCTGGATTTGTGCAATAGTGCAACTAATTTTGATATTTTAAATTTTTTAAATGTGTACATGAATTGAATAAATATTTGTATTTTAATATTAAGTATATTCTTCTGCTGCTCAGCCTCTAAGGTTCCGAATCAGTATGCTGATAACACCCAGCTCTATCTCTTGATGGATGGCCGCCCTAACTGTCCCCCAGAAACATTTGCCAGTTGTTTGGAAGCGGTGACGGTATGCCTCAGGCAAAGCCGGCTGAAACTCAACCCCCCACCCTCTCCCAAGATGTTAATCCTGTGGTTTGGTAGGAAAGTGTGCTTGCCCAGAATGGACAGAGCCTTTTAAATCCTTGCCCCCACCTGGTGGAATGAGCCTCTATAAGAGCTAAAGGTCCTGTCGGAGTTGACATGGCTGTCTGTTCAGAGGAAGGGTCCAATCCGGACCCTTCCTCATCACGGACACATCCCGCCCCAGAACCCCTTACCCTTTTATATAGTCTGTGGTGCCCGTGGCACCACGGGCGGTGTTAAGATGTGGATGTGAACAAATCTTATTCTTGCTAATTAACTTAAAATATGTTAGTTGCAAGCTGTTGGCTCAAAGATGTTTCTACCCAGTTTTTTCCAAGAACTTTGGGAACTATCAGTCACAAAAAATGATTACTTCGTAGCTGAATCTAATCACAAAATGGTGGCTTGTTAAAAATTACAAGTTTTAGAGATATTTGATAGCCCTAAGGTGAGGAAATCTTACTTTTGTTGCTTTCCCATATCTCTACACCTCAAATTGTAGCTTTTCCATCATTAGAAAAATATAGTTTTCATTCATTTCCCTAGAAGAGGCAAAGAGCAGCTTTGATGCTGAAGGACAGTGGCAATAGCATGCTTTTTTCCTGTCCAGAGCAGGGGCATATGCATATGTGAAGGACGGGAAGCAGATGGAAAAAGGTGCAGTGCAGTCATATTCTGAGCTAAGGTGTGTGTATGTGTGTGCACATGCTGCCTTCGTTGCACAAAAGAGAAGAGGTAGCATTTAATGGAAGGATAACAATGACCAATTATGCGTGGGTCAGAAAGCCCAACGTGGTGGCGATGGCTTCGGGGAAAATCCCCGATTATGCCTAACGTTGCTGCCATCCAAGGCCTGGCCCGACTCAGGCCATCGGAAGACCCGTGTTAAAGGAACGTGGGTTCTTACGCAGGCCCGGGAGTGCAGCGGGCGCAGGCAAGGGCTGGCTCATGCCACCCTGTGCATAATCGGAGGAGTCGGGCCTTCACACCGGGCTCCTCCCCTGTCCTACGGCGATTCTGCAGGGACACCTCTCGCTCCTGCCAGCTCCATGGCTCCGCGGAGCTGACAGGGGCATCCTCCCACTCCTACCATGGTGGGAGAGCAGCATGCTGCTCCCCACCATCATGAAGCAGGGGGGCTATGCCCCCAATCTCCCCTCCGTTGCTTGCGCTTCAGCGTGTGCCCAGCTCTTTCGGCTCCGTGTTGCCTGCACGGGACTGTTGCACTGGGGCAGCCTGCGTGCACCCTGGAAGCTCTGCCCCTGTGTATAATCGGGGGATGGCGGAGCTTTCGGCTCTGGCGCAACGGCACGGCGGCAGCTCGGCATAGCTGCCACCATGCATAATCGGTCAAAGTGATTGCAGCAACACTGGTGGAGAGATAGGGAGCTACTTTTAATGCTTAGGAGTGACTGGTAATTCCCAATTGACTCTACTCATATCTGACTAAATATGTAAATGTGCTGATAAAAACTGGACAAATTTGGGGAAAACCATGTTTTTTTCCTCGTCCCCCTCTCATCAGTTTTCTTAATGCAAAATTTGGGAGTTTTGGGTATACTGAAAAAAAATTTCTATGAAATATTGACCGTTTTAGAATGAGTGGAATTATTTCAAGACAAGGGGAGCAGACATATATAACTCTTTAATCTAAGATGTATTAATGAGCCTTATCTTCATGAGTGGAGCATGGAAGCAATGAGAGCCCTACAACAATTGCATGCATTCTGTTGTCCTTTTGACATGACTTGTGGCTGATCTTTTAATCTCTCCCTCAAACCACTGTGATACATATACCCACAAATTGGGTAAAAAGTAGCTTATTGGCCTATCTTGCAGGAAATATGGCAGAAACTTCACCCAAAGCCTCAGAGGAAAACTGAAAGTTTCATTGAGAACTTAACGTTCTCTAACCAGACAGCAAAAATTAAGGTACATGTGCTAAGATAGTATAGCTTACAGTTTTTTTCACAAATATTAATATTTTCAATTTTGCTCGTACAGAACTAAGGCATTTATAACTTTTAAATCCCATAAATGTCAACTATTCCGATTTTATGTGCTTTAATATATTATAAATGGTGCAATCTATTTTGTTAAAACAGTCATATTAATTTTGGCTTGATAGGACACAAAGTATTGCATATATTTCAATTTTTCCTAAATTTTCCATATTTTTCCTGATGGAGAATGAAAAACCCATTTTTTCCCTCTGTGTCTTCAAAATTTCTAAAAAATTAACATTTTTACCCTTGACCCAGAATAGACTAATAAAGATTTCTGAGGTTCCTCACAAAGTAAAATGATGGGGGGAATAAGCAAAAGTTTTGTGTCAGTTAATTGACAGCTATTTAAGATGAATGTCACCACAACATGATTGCTCAACTTAATTTTCATATCTAGGATGGTCATACAAAAATGCAATTAGCTCGTCTCAAAAATGGCAAGGAAATATGTGCTTTGTAACTGATAATTTTAAGCCCCTCACTAGGAAAATCTTATGTCTGCAAAGTTCTTCAAGAGCACATTGTATAAGTGCTCTATCGCAGTGGTCCCCAACCTTTTTATCACCGGGGACCACTCAACGCCGGGGACCACTCACCGGGGACCCCTCAACGCCTTTTATTGAGGCCCGGTGGGGGGGGGTAGTTTACTCCTCTACTCTCAACCACTGCCCTAACGCTCTCTGATTGCTATGGTAATGTTTAAACATCCCTTCAAAATAAGATACAGACACGCCACAACAATGAAGTGTGTTGTAAAGGGCTGGGGGGGATGAAGTAAAGGGCCGGTGGGGGGGAGAAGGCGTCCTTTGGGGCCCACCTCCAATTAGTCGAAGGACCATATGTGGTCTGCGGACCACAGGTTGGGGATCGCTACTCTATCGTACTTCAGTGTGAATTAAAGGAATATTGGGGGGGGGGAATTGTTGGTTTTTTACCTCACTCTTCTCAAAGCCTTCTCAATGTTTCAGTGCTGTAATGCTTCAGTGATTTAAGCACGATGGAGAGAATTGACTTGTTGTGGATCTTTGTTCAATTTTCACCACATATTGTAGACTTTGACTGCATTCATTCTAAACAACAAAATCAGTATTTCTAAACCTTAACAGTTTAAATAATTTTAATTTTGTTGTATTGCTTTGTTCAGTTTGATAGTTCATGCTTATGAGCAACTGAATTTGGTTTATTTGGGGGCAAAATAGTCCTTTCTGGAGTGTGAAAACAAGATTATTTTCATAATAACAGTGCTTGATGTAACAAGTAGGGTTTAGAAGAAATCAGTTTTGTTTTGCTTTATTTAAAGTAAATACAGTTTGAAAACTTGTATCACATCTAAAATATGAAATAGCTTTTAACAGAATCTTGTGAAATGGTTTAGACTGATGTGTAGATATCCTCTATTTGATTCTGTGTTGTAATCTTAGCTTTATCAGAAGACAGTGGCACATAATATCCAACTACTAAAAATTTTTGCTTATCCTATTATATTGTTGTATATCACTTTTACAAGTGTCTGTTTTAAACATGAAGACCTTTTTTCCCTCTGTCAAGCATTCTCTGGATTTTCAACCAATACCAAATATGACCCATCCCAGATTAAAGCAGAAATAGCAAGTCGACGTGACAGAGTGAGTAATCCTATTTATTACTTTGAAAAATTATGTTGTCTTCTTCTTCATATGTTTTCTTTGTACTTAAATGTAATAACACAAGTTTTTTGCAAGTTCTTGTATTGTGATTGTATGAGTTTCCTTTTAAATAATCCTCTCATTTATTGATTGCAGAATTTTTCTGCCTTCCACTTATTTTTCCCACCTCTCAGATGGCAAAAAATTAATATATATGCAGTATGGTAGCAAATCATATTGTAGTTTTTTCAAGAGCTGTGTATATCTGCAATATATTTATACTTTAAAAGTCTATAAATACGGCAAATAGTATAACTATATATGCTAACAATTTTATAAATTATGTTGTTCAGTCAGAAAAAAAGTTTAGGTTTGATAAAAAAGGAATCCCCCCCTCCCCGAAAATTCTTTTTTTCTGAACATTTTTTGGGGGGGGGGGGAAGGAATCCCTCCTCCCCCAGATTCAAAATTGCTAGAAATTTTATATCTCTTGTATACAGTATTACCTGCATACTAGTAACATACTGGCTTGTGACTAGACGAGGTGGCACAGGCAGTTGGAACATGGCAGGATTTTTTTCTAGACTGCTTTTCCAAGCTGGGACTAGGAGGTACTGTTTTGCAAAGGCCTAGAAGATAGATTTTAGAAGGTGGTGCTGATCAAACCATTTAGGCTGTTGTGAGCCCTGCAAAGCTCCATCTGGTCCTTTATCCTTGTCATTGTCTACATGAAACCACTGAGTGAAGTTATCCAGAGATTTGGACTGAGTTGTCACTAATCTGTGGATCTGGTAGCCCGGATGAGAGGGGAAAAGAGGGGTATAAATCCTATAAATAAAATAAACCAAAATTGAAAGAGGGACAGTCATATTCACTGTTAGCTTGTTGGAAGTGGCTAATCTAGGAAATGACAAGACTTTATTTTTAAAAGGCGAAAGGGATACAGACAGTTGTTGTTAAGTTAAATACTTTCCTCCTTGACCTTTCTTTTTAAAATCAAGCTTTCTAGGTTAAAGCGAGAATTAGCACAGATGAAGCAAGAGCTGCAATACAAAGAGAAAGGAGTGGAGACACTGCAAGAGTGAGTTGAAATGTAGTAGAATTTTAAATATTTTATGTAATTCTAGTAACAAAACTTAAATGTTTTGGTCATGTGTGCTCGAAAATAGTTTCATTAATGTTTTGTTTGATACAAAACTTGATACAAATAGTAACAAACTTTCTGAAAGGGTTTCGTCATAGTCATCCTTTTGTTTTGGGGTAAAGTCTCTACCCAGAGACTAAAGGTAAATGTACAGTGAAGAACCCCTGCAAGGCACCATAAAGCCATTGAATATTGCAGTCACTACCATTACTTGAAATGGAAGACAGGCCCAATTTCCGTTTCCTCTTTCAGCCTTCCCTCTTTGCTATTGTTCATGGGAGTAACAACAATTAGCAAATTTCCTGTTTCTTGTTTTGTGTGATAGGATTGATCGTAAGATATCAAATGCTCATATGAAATATAAATTGGATGAAGCCCAAGCAATAATGAATGAACTCCGAACCATCAGAAAGGCTATTTGTATGGGTGAGAGAGAAAGGCAAGACCTAATGCAGGTAAGAAATTTTCTGTTACTTAATAGTGACTGTGACAGAATCACCTCACTGACCCACAAGGGCTGCTCTGTTCAACCTTCCCAAGGCATCTAGATGCCAGTGGCTGCCCAAGTCACCATCCAACGACATGCTGCTGCTTCTGCTCACCCAACCCTTGGAGGGGTTTTCTCTCCTTTGGATATTGTTGCTACTAGCTAGTGATTTTAGGAATTACCTACTGAGAAAGCCGGTGCTCCCAGCTTCCCTTAAAGGTAAAGGTAAAGGTATCCCCTGTGCAAGCACCGAGTCATGTCTGACCCTTGGGGTGATGCCCTCCAGCGTTTTCATGGCAGACTCAATACGGGGTGGTTTGCCAGTGCCTTCCCCAGTCATTACCGTTCACCCCCCAGCAAGCTGGGTACTCATTTTACCGACCTCGGAAGGATGGAAGGCTGAGTCAACCTTGAGCCGGTTGCTGGGATTGAACTCCCAACCTCATGGGCAAAGCTGTCAGGCGGCTGCCTTACCACTCTGCGCCACAAGAGGCTCCTCCAGCTTCCCTTACTCTGTTGCTATTCTGTGACTCTATTTAGTGCCTGTGTCTTGCACTATGCAGCAACCAATTCCTGCAGGGAAGGCTTACCGTACTTACACACTCCCAGGGAAATTATCTTGAGTCAGCCCTATGTCAGAAATGACATAGAAGGCAAACGAGGGACCAAAGGAGGCAGAGCAGCTGCTTGATGAGGATACAGGGGAGAGTAACAAACCTCTTAAAAAAGGAGGAAGAGACAGAAGTACGACTTAAGTCTCAGATGAAGGAGTGTGCAGCTATTCTCTGATTATGGTAAAGAATTGGAAGCATAGTACTCACAGGATGAGGACTGAAGGACAAGATCTCTTTGCATAAGCTGTTGCAGGATCCATGCCTGTTCCACAGACAGCCCTTTTTGAAACCCAGACACCATGAGCTCAATCTGCGTGCAATGAATGAGACTGCCATCACATCCATGTCTGCGCACCTGGAATCCTGTGCAACTTCCCAGCCTGACTCCTGCCTGAATAACCTCCTGACTGTTTCATGACCATGTGGGATCTCTGCCTGCCTGAACAACCTTTGGACTACTCCATGACTCTGTTGAACGCCCACCCGTTCTGGCTCGGTGCTTGTCTTCTGACTGCTTTCTGCCTGCCTCTGATCTCAGTCTGGCTGATAGCAGCTCAGACTTGCTTGTTTGGCAACACCACCGCACTCCAGAGCAAACCTAGATGGGCCAGCACAGAGATAGCAATTTACCAACCAGCCAACCCTTTCTTTCCTGACAGTCTGTGCAGTATGGAGAACAGTCACCAGCATTCAAAACTGTAAAGAGTTTATAAAAAGTAAAATGTCCAAATATATACTCTGAGCACAGCAACAGACTGAGCAAGACATTCAAAAGATATAAACTCACAATTTCTCTGGCTCTCATTCTGTACATGCCATACCTGGTCTTGTTCTAAGCAGGCTCTTTTAGCTTAGAAGTTACCACATTATCTGGGAATTTTAGTTCAGGCAGCCAGCCCTTTGTGTGCTCCGTATGGCAGTGGTGGCCTTCAATGGGAACTTGGGTATGAGATTTCCTTCCCCAGGATGAAATGAGCCAAAATGGATCCTTCATACCAAGGGATTTTATTATAGGTGTTTGACCCTGTGGGTCTTTAACTGAAGTCTCTAAGACGGTACATTCTACACCTTCCACATCTCTGTTTCCTTTCTAGGAGTCAGCTTCCAGATGGAGGAATAAGCTGGCTGTTTCATGTCTATTAGCATTTCTAAAGCACAAATTGTTAGTACTTGGGTGAGGCTTGGAAGCAGTTGCCCTTCTGCCTACCCTCTGCCCTCTGCTAGGAGAGAGAAAAAGGTTTAAAACCAAATGTGAAGATTTTTACAGCTCAAACCTCCAGATATTTGTGGTTTTGCTGTTTATACAAGACTAGTATCTTAAATGGACTCCAGGGAATGGTAGAGGACAGGAAGGCCTGGAGAATCATTGTCCATGGGGTCGCAATGGGTCAGACATGACTTCGCACCTAACAACACCAAGTATCTTGTATAATCACATATTTTTTGTTAGCTATTTAGCTTGATGGAAATGTGTGATTTTTACTGTTTCTTGGTTCATAGTTCATGCCTGCAGTAGGTACCAAAGTCAGGCAGGAGAGGACTTGGTTTCTCCCAGATGGGCATTCTCAATATGGGAAAGGAAGAAATATGCCAGAACTCACTGATCAAGATGCAGGGGGTTTGCTTGGTTTTTTTTTTGTTGTTGTAATGCTACCAAGCCATGTGGACCCCAGATCCAGACTGTCCTGCTATTACACCCTGCTTCAGAGTTTCCCCATCTTACATCAGGCACAATAGGGTGACCTTGGAATGCAAGGAAATGGCTTCGTCTTAGTGTAACGGAACACGTTTGAGCACATTCTTCTTTCCTGTAACTGAATTGTTTACTATTGGTGTTGCATGCAGAAGAGGAAAATACTTTTTAAGAGCAGATTTGAACATGATTCAGTAGCTGAGAATCAAGCATGTACCTACTTCCTTACAATTAAAATACTCTGCAATTGTCAGAGTATCAAGCAGCCAGGGAGGAGGAATAAATGCAGATATTAAAGTGCCCAACTTCCCAAAAAAACTCTTAACTGTTCACTCTGCTTTCCTCCATCTCTGTGCTTTTCAGCAGTCTTACAGAGAGATGAGAGAGCTGAACAAGAGACAATCATGGCTCCCAGCACTGGCACAGCTTCCGGGAAATTATCTCTGTCAGTGCAGATGCTTGTAGACATTAGTGACTGGTTTGGTTGCCGATTGTGCTGCCTGCTGCCATACTGATTTTCTTTCGCTTCTTGTGTAGTGGTTTTAGGTGCTTGTGTGCTCAGCAGTTGTAAGGCATAGAACTAAACGAGGCAGAGAAGGTTAACCATATCAGCTCAGCTATAAATTTGCCTTGCAGCCTTAAGCAGACTGCTGTCTCTCTCGGTCTCCCCTCTCCAGAATGTTAAGGCTTCGGGAGATAATTTAAAACAGTTCCAGCATTTGTAAAAGGACGCTGCTATCAGATGGTAAATGTCTCACATTCATATTGTTCTGATAGATAACTTTACATGAAAAGAGAGCAAGTCTGTGTTTGAGCAAGACTATATTTAAGGACTTATTTACTTTGAAGTAATGTATAGTTTAT
This sequence comes from Paroedura picta, assembly GCF_049243985.1. Taxonomy (NCBI): domain Eukaryota; kingdom Metazoa; phylum Chordata; class Lepidosauria; order Squamata; family Gekkonidae; genus Paroedura; species Paroedura picta. The sequence continues at coordinate 79,456,951 of NC_135374.1, read as the reverse complement.
ATACAGTCTTGCAGTATATACATTCTTTATGCTGGACTAAAATGCTAAAACACTATGTAGAGTTGATTTGGTGCCTCATTGAAATGTATTGTCACCTATATATTGACTGTTATAAGACCAATATTATGGAAAGTTTTTCAGAAAAGAAACCACCTTGTAATTTTAGCATGACCATTGTAGGCAGTGGCTTTGTACTAGATAGACATGATTCATTCTGGTGTGGGTGTTTGGGAAATGGGCTGTTGTAAAATTTGACAACACTTGGTCGAAATATAGGTGAGAGGAGTCTTGAGACATGTCAGGAAGGATTAGTCAGGTCTAAATATGGCAAGATGTAACCATGCTGCCAAATGCAGCAATGACAGCTTTCTGAAAATGAAGCATATTTATAAAAGCTTCTAAGACGAATTCCAAAGTGTTCCATCTTTATCTTTAGGTTTTATGGTCAACTCCATTTTTATGGAATCCACTACATATTTTCTCATGGTTGGCATATGGAGATTTTATTTTTGAATTATTACTTTATTACAGCAAATGGGAACATTGAAAGATGTTTGCAATAAATGGATATAACTAAGCTAATGTGTAGGAGGGAGACGGAATTTAATGCTAAGTGGCAGCGATTTACCAATTATGTAAAGGGGTTCAGTTCCACTGAAATCTCTGTATATTGGTATACGTATTCAAAGTCACTTCTCTTTGTGTTGTGCGACATGATGATGTAATATAACAGAAAAAAAGATAAATTAGAAGCCTCATTTCTTTATCTTTGAAAGTTTTAGGTAAATATGAGAAATTGCATAGGTATGGGTTACATTAGCCCACCACCCACAGTGGTGAAAATATCTTTTTGATGATGCCACCTGACATTATATTCTGCCCTGGTGAATTAGCTGCCTTATTATCAGATCTCAGTAGTATGCAAGGGAAACTTCTAGCATAATATTTTTGTTCTTTAACTTTTGTTCCCTTTAGTTCTATGGTTTACTTTGGGGCTTTTTTTTAGTAGAGCTATTTGGTAAATCTGTCTAGACTAAATACAATTTGCAGTATTTACCAGTTGTAGAGATTGTTTATTTTTGTACAATAACTTTTAAAACTTGCTGTATGTGTGTAAGTAAGGACCCCATTCTATATAATTATAATCCTGTCATAAGAAAAATCTTTGAGCTATTAGTAATTCTACTATTTTAAAGAAGAATTTATTGAACCACAAATAGATTCTTCTGATCATTTTTCTTTCTCACCCTTCACCCCGTTCACTCTCTTTTTCCTTGTAGAGTCTGGCCAAGCTGACAGAGGGATTTAAGAATAGTTGTTGTATTTCAGAATCTCTGCAGGATCTTCAGTATAATTCTAGCTTGCACACTGACTCCTGTTTACCTCAGCAACAATGTGATGCTTGTTCTCAAACTGACATCATTGGGGAGGTATGTGCAGTTTATAAAAAGAGTGTTTTGATAAACTACTATAGTTTGAATTAGTTTTCCAGTTAAAGAGAGGAATAAATACATATGGATTCTCCAAAGGAATTTAATTCCTGTCTATCTTCTACAAAAGCAAAAAATGATGGTAAATTTCTAAAGGCAGGTACCTCTAAATTTCTATAGACATTTTACAAATTAATAAAACAGTTTAGCAAATACATCTAAAATTATTTCTTCATCTCGTCTCTGTAACTAATTAGTAGGTAACCCATTTACAGTTTCCAGAGGAAGCTTCAATTTGAGACCTAAAAAAACAAAACAAAACAACCAGTGGCTGTTTGTTAATTACCATAAAGAGGTATTGATGAACTCCTTATTTCTTAAACTGATTGAGAGTCTCAGATACAAATTACTCCCTTGACAGCCTTGGGCCATTCCTTTTTGTTCATCTTGTCATTAGAGCAAATTCCATTTTTGAGCTTTTCCACGGTGTTCTTGCATTGCCACCAGTCCCATATAGAATGTTTTCCCCAAGGTAGCATGCTCTTGAGCGATGGCTTATTAGGATATACTTAGGGGTAGGGCACATAAAAAGAATAGTTTTTCATACCTTCTTGAGTTCATTCTCATCTAGATAACTAATATTGCATGACTGTTTACACACATAGTGTTACTGAAGCTTAAAAGCATTTAACCCCAACATTGGTATATGTATTGGTAAACACAGAAGGTGAAAGGCACCAATAAAACTGATAATTTAGAAAAGAAAAAAATGCTTATAATTTCTCTTCTTGAGTCTACATTGATAGCAATCTTTCTGAACCAGTTCTAGAACTGAAGTAACTTCCACAGTAGTTGGGCAATAAAATGCAATCTTGTCTTGTGCCCCTTGGAAGAATAGTGGAATAAAAATGTACAATTTTTGTACATGTACAATGACAAGAAGCATGTTAAGTTCTAAGAGCCTGTAGGAATTACTGTATGAGATTTTTTCCTCTTAACTATGCTCAGAATGTACACTGTAACAAAGTGGCACATAGGATGTGAAATCTTTTGACCTATTTTAATTGAACAAAAGGCTTGTAGCCAAAAATCTTCTTTTGTGCAGGAAGGAGGATTTCTTTCAGTTTACTTAGGGCTTCAGTAAAAATTGTTTGAAGTAAGCACAGATTGGTTGTATTTTTAAGGGGAAGATTAAATTAATGCTTCTGTTTCTTTCAACTCAGATTCTGAGTTATATGTTTGGCACTTAATCATATGGAGGGAGGAATCCTTGTAAGATCTAAAAAAAATTTAACCAAAACTTCTAAATATACCTTTTCTGTGTTTGACTATCCTGCCTTATCTCATTGAAGTCCACAATATTATAATTGGTAATAAGAGACTCTAAACATTTTAACTGTTTTAAATGCAGCAAAATGCTACAGAAAAATATCTATATATTAAGAGTTCATATTGTACACACACACACACCATATAAACTTTTAATATATACAGATAGTTTTCTGTAGCATTTTACTGAGCTCAACTTATCTTTCATTGGTTATTACCTGTAGATATTTGTGCTAGGGAACCTTCGGCTCTGAAAGCACAAGTTTCATATTCTCTGTAGCTTTAACCAAATTTATCTGAAGTTTGAAATAAGGTCTTACAACTCTGTTTTGGACAACCTGGGGTTCTGAGGGTAATGTTTCCTGCACAGTGTTCTTGCTCTAATCATGTTCAGTGATAATTTCCCCATTTTTTCCCATCACCACAGTTTGGATTTGATGATAAAACAAGGCTTGGTGATAGAGAACGATTGGCCCTACAGTATGAAGAGGCCCAAAAGAGGTTAGTAAATTTTAGATCCAAAGAAATAACATGATTGGCCATTACTTTAAATTGGTAAACAGGTCTTTGAAGATGTGGTTTATAGATATAAATAAATGAAACAAATACTGATTATTATTTAGTGGTTTGGCCAATTTTGCATATCATTATAGATACACAGATTATTTAAGAAATATTACTGATAAAATTTCCTGTCTAATAGCAAGCCTGGCTCAGTCCAGTCCTCTTCCCAATAACTTGAATTAGATGTCTGCTTGGGTTCTCTCTTGGGAGCCCCAGACGTCTTACAGCCACCATGGGAGGATCTGGCCCCTGTATGATGGAAGTCACATCACCCCAACTCACTAGGCACCAACAAAGACCCTGTTGGTGCCTCTCCTGTCCTGTCCTCCGAAACCATTGGGGAAGAGCCACCTTGCTATTCCACCCAAGTTGCAAGGGGCCGAGTCACTGTAAAGTCGACTTTTTCTGGAAAAGAGCCAGGACAGGTGCAGCAAGTCACAGCCCAATCACTGGACCCTCATGTTCCAGAAAAGTGTGAGAGACCTCTGAACATGGGGGGCTGCCCCAGGGTGGTTCAGGCTATGGAGGAGCCTGGCTATAACCAGCACACAAACCCTGGAACCCCAGGCTTGCCTCATGCCCCAGCAGGCAAATAAATGGGGCAGGCAAAGCTTTGGCTGCATGCCTGGCTAGCTGGAAACCTAGACCAACTAGGTATCTGGAAGAGTGGAAGGATGGAGTTGCTGCAGAAGATTCTTGAAATCTTGGGGTGGAGGCTTGGGGTAGGAGTAAGAATGGGGCAGAGAATAAAAGGAAGGCAGAGAGAAGCAATTGGGGTCTAATATAAGAGAGGAGAGCTGATGACTAAGGAGGTGAGAAGGAACAACTGACACAATAAATAGAGGAGAATCTGAGGAGGAGGCAAAGAGAGAAGATGGGAGAAAGGAGACAACTGGAGGCCAGAGGAGGACCCCGAGGAAGGAGCAGCCAGATGAGGGCGCAGGGACCCCCAAAGGACTCCCAAGAGTATTCTAGACCAGTGGTCCCCAACCTTCTTGTGGTCGAGGACTGCCTCTGGGGGTGGGGGAAAGCTGGCGGCCCAGGCGCCGCGCACACGTGGCAGCTGTGCGTAAACGTGCATGCGCAGAGTTGCTGCACATGTGCGTTTTTGCCAGCAGGAGGAGCAAATGCGCATGTGCGGCAGCTCCGCACATGCGTGTTTGCGTTGCTGGTGGGCGCGCCTGCTTCTTCCCCCTCCCGCTCAGCGAGCAGCTAGCCGGGCCGCGAGTGAAGCGGCCTGGCAAGCTTCTCGCTGCGGGGGGGGGGGAGACAGGCGCGGCCACCGGCAGCCCGGTACTGTGGCCTTTGCAGCCCGGTACCAGGCCGCAGACCGGGGGATGAGGACCCCCATTCTAGACCACTGGTCCCTAACCCTTTTCAGCCTTTGGGTGCCTTTTTAAGTTCTTATGTTGGGTGGTAGCCACAATCAGAAAGTGACTGCCACTGGAGAGCCACCCCAAAAATGGCTGCCACAGGAGTGTCAGGGAGTGAATTCCACTGACATTTAGCCATCATAGAGTCCTATTGAAAACACAGACCAAATCTCGTTATCTTGCTGGGATGTGTTCTTCATTACTCATGCATCATTTTAAAATGATTTAAGAATACTTCCTTGATTTAAGAATGCTTAAGAATACTTCCTTGCATACACACAAAGTAAGTATACATATTGAGCCAAATAAGAGGCTCTGATTGTGCTGTATCTGTCTTTATTTTACAAGCATTTAGTACACATGAGAAAGGAAAACCGAAGAATGCTTCTTTACCTGGCTGTCCCCTTTATCCAAGCCCTTCTGTCATGAGTGGAATGTAGAGGAATAAAAACAGAGAGAAGGGAAGCCCAGTGGAGGAACCTCCCTCCCTCCTCTCTCTCTCTCACACACGCACACACACACGAGAACAGGGGGAGTTAGACAGTAGAAACAATATAATATGGGAGGGATCACAAGCAAAAAGGAAATCCAAGCACAGGGGGGGAAAGGGGATTTTTTAAAAAATACAAAGAAAACAAAACCCAAACACAGTGAAAAACGGAGAATTAAAAAAAAATACAAGGAAAGGATGGTGAAATGCCCCAGGCAGCATAGCACACTGCCCTTTCTGCCAACTGCTGTCTTTACCCACTCTTACTACCCCATACTAATTCAAGCTGGCCAGCATGGTCCAAGGCTGTAGCAGTGGCACTGGGGTTGAGAGGAAGTCCTCAAACTTGAAAGGGAAAGGACAGAAAGAGCTTGCCTTTCCCCACACTTACCCTAGGAGGTAAGGAAATAGGCAAGCTTTTGTTTATGGTGTTTGTTAGCCAACTTGCACCATTCCTGGACTGCAGCAGTGGTGGCTGGGGTGAAAATAAGCCTGCAGATTTGTGTGGGAAAAGAAGAGCTTTTCTTTGCTTGTTCTGCATGTGCCAGCTGACTTGTTCTCCTCCTGTCCTGCAGTGGTGAATATCAGGAGGAAAGGAAGCTGACATGAAGGAAAGGGCTTTTCTGTCCTTTAATAGTGTCCTGGGCTGTACATACATTTATTTATTTCGGTCAGTGACCAGTACAAAATACAAAATAGTAAAACACTATATAAGATTGATTAAAAGTTCCCAAATATTTTATGTATTCAGTAAATCCGTCCTAACCCTTATACATATTTAACCAAGCACTTCTACATTTAATTGCTAGTCTTGCATGTTTGGCAATAATATGGGATAAATTCTTATTTTTATCCGAAAGGAGTTCCTTTAATTTGCCTTGTCTTGAAGGAGCCCTTAAGTCAGTAAAGATGGAAAACAGTAATTCCTGACACAATTGATTATAAATACAGCAATCAAAAACCACATGCTCGGTGTTCTCAGTGTTACTGTCCTGGCATAAGCAAGTTCGTTTCTAGGGTGGAAGCTTATTATATTTTCCCATGCTGAAGGGAGAGCATTATAGCACAATAATGTAAATGCCCTTCTCCCTGGGCTGTAGCGGTGCTCACCAGGACCAATTCCATGTGGGTGGAAAAGGTCAGGTGGGTGCTCAAATGGCTGAGGGGCTAATCCCCACTTCCATGATGACAGATTCAGCCTTTATATCACCCTTTGAAACAGGTGATCAAGATAGAATCCAGTGTGTGGCCTGACAGCACATGACATACAAAAGGACTTGATTAATAATCTAAATCAGGGGTAGTCAAACTACGGCCCTCCAGATGTCCATGGACTACAATTCCCAGGAGCCCCCTGCCAGCATTCGCTGGCAGGGGCTCCTGGGAATTGTAGTTCATGGACATCTGGAGGGCCGCAGTTTGACTACCCCTGATCTAAATAATACTAATAACAATCTAAATAATCTAGTGGTGGGGCAAACAAAGAGGGTATATACAACAAATAGGATATATACAACTTTTACAAAAAGGATATATACAAAGAGGATATATATCAGTTTTTAAAGTTTTTAAAGCAAGATGATTTCTCATGAGTATGCAGCCCCCCCCCCCACTCCAGGTATATTTAATCAGCTAAATCATCTTTTAATTTACTTTCCAGTCCATGAATATGTACAAATCTTCACTAAATCTCCATTAAATAAAAAGTTGCAATTACTATGATTTTATTTTCTCCCCAATCCCCAACATTGTTACTCTTATCATTAAATATAATAGTAGTACATTTTAAAACTTTGAGAATAGCTCAGAGCACATTTGCCTCTACCAGTTATCTCTGTGGTCACATTCTTCATTTATCATGCATTCCTTCCCCTCAGCCTGCTGGCATTTCTGTAGGGCTTTTGTCTCCACTAAATATTTCTATGTTCAGCTTGTGCTTTGCTCATGAAATATCTAGTGCAGTTGCACAGCGTGGGGGCAGGAATGTGCTGTATTAGGTTAAAATGAACAAAATGCTAAAAAATTGAAATGCTTCAATACATGAAACAATTCTTAATCAGCCTCTTTGTTTTAACCAGAGTGGTGTGAGGGAGAAATATAGGTGTCATGACTGGGTGATGAGCACATCACATAATAATTTTACACTGTTAAACTTGTATGTGGTGTGTGGTGTAGCATCTTTTTTCAATAGGAAAATTTTTTACTAAAAATTAATGCATTGTATGCAGTGTTTATTTGTTAAATGTAAATGACTGTAGAGAGAGTTAAGTAGTAGAAGACTCGCTGCACTTCTATGCAGTTCTCCAGTCTAACCTCTCAATGGGTTCAGAACTTAAGTAACCCTATTTGTGGAATTGCATGGGCATGATCACCTAATATAATAAAGGTGGTTGGATCAATTAGTTGACAGTCCTGATCCCACAGTATTGCAACAGCTGCAGTCTTACTTATGTTACATCTTTGATTTTTGCATAGCGTTGTTATCAGCAATTGTGTTCTGGTTCTGATTTGTTTATTAATCTTCATTCCACACCCTAATTATTTTTTTTCTCCTTATGGTTCCTTGTTTATGGGCTTCATTGAAGGTTGGTGTTTGACAAGTTAATTGTCTTCCTGTATCTAACAAACATCCCACAAGTCTCTGTTTAAGATACCGTATTTGCCGGCGTATAAGACGACTGGGCGTATAAGACCACCCCCCAACATTTCCACTCAAAATATAGAGTTTGTTGTATACTCAACGTATAAGACTACCCCCTCTTCCACACACCAAATAAAATGTAAAAGAGCATCAGAAGTGGGGAGGGAGAGGGAGAAAGAGAGAGAGCCATAAAAAAAGAAAAGAAAGCAAGAAACTATGTTCGGATTAGTGATTACCTCCCTTCCCCCAGAAAAGGCGAGAGGAGAGGGGTAACTCTCTCTCTCTCTCTCTCTCTCTCTCTCTCTCTCTCTTTCTCTCTCTCTCTCTCTCTCTCTCTCTCTCTCTCTTCCTGAATGGGGGCGGCTTCAAAACACCAGAAACTGCAAAAGGGGCCGAGGCTGGTACCTCCCCCCCAGCATCCTCCTCCTTTCCACTCCTTTGCCACTGGCTCACCCGGCCAGCCTTTCGGGAGTTCTCTCTCTCTCTCCCCCCTCCCGCTTCAGAGTATGTTGTGGGAGGGAGTGCCTATCGCTGCTATGGCGAGGTGGGGCATGCACAAGTTTGGCGGGCCCAACGAGTTCCAAGCCGGGAGGAGTTCACAAGACAGTAGCAGAGTTGGTGAGCCCAGTGGGGAGGGGAGCGCTGCCACCTCCACCTCTGCCTCAGCGTCCCTTAATTCTGGTCACCTCAAACTATGGGCACCGGGCGAGCATCGGGAGGCCACAATGGGCAGCTATGTCTATCCCAACTGAAGTGCACCCGGCGTATAAGACGACCCCCCCACTTGGAGGCATGTTTTTCAGGTGGGAAAATTCATCTTATACGCCAGCAAATACGGTAGTCTAAATTGCTGTGGTTTTAATTCAGCCATCTCCTTTTATTCCATCTAGTTTTTAATTATTTTGTGCATAATTTTGTCTATTGTAGATTGTTAACCTGTTTGGACAGCAGCTTTCTTATGTGTTCTCAGAGGTGCTTCCTTTTTGGCTGGACAGCAAATAAGAATATAATCAGCATTTATTACAATAAATTTAAATGATGTTGAAGTAAGGAGGTCATTTTGAGGCCAGATTTCACAGATTAGTGGTTCTGAGTTGGATCCTCCATATATGCTATAACTAGAGTTGGCCCTTATTAGTGTTTGGATTGGATGGGAGACCACCAAGGAAGCCCAGGATAAGGATACAGAGACAGGCAATGGCAAACCGCCTTGAATGCCTCTTGCCTTGAAATCCTATAGCAGTGGTTCTCAACCTTGGGGTTCTGAACACAATTGGGGTCACCTGGCCCCTTCTGCGAGGTCGCCAGGTTGGTGGCCACTGCAGTGGCGGCAGGCAGTGGCAGGCGGCGGCAGAGCCATGGCACTGGCTGCCTCCACGCACATCTCCTGATTGTTGTGTGACTGCATGCGCACCTGCGTCCACTGCCCCCACCGCCCCGCTGGCACATTTGAGGTCACAGCAATACGATGGTTGAGAACCGCTGCCCTATAGGGTCACCATAAGTCAGCAGTGACCTGATGGCAAAAAAATCTACGAAAATGCACCGCCTGGTGGAAATTTTAATTGAAAGGAAAATAATGGACTTTTTCTTGTTCATTTTTCTTCTGTTAACCTTTATTTCTTTGTCTTTAAAATAAAGGGTGTCCAATATCCAGCAGCAGCTGGCCCAGTTAGATAATGAATCATGGCCAGGGATGGCAGAAGCAGACAGGGATCGTCTTCAGCTCATCAAAGAAAAAGAGGCTCTCCTACAAGATTTGCAGCTCATCAGTCAACAGCGGCGATCCCCTGAAGACATTGAACGTCTGGAGGATGAAAAAAGGCGTTTGGAGGCTGAGATCCAGCAGGCTAGGGCCAGTTCTTCTCATGGTGCTGCTGAAAGGTCTGGCAATTTGATCCTTTTTATAGATGCAACAGGGTACAGATTAAAATGTATACACTATGCAAGTCTGTTTAAGAAACTGAGCTGCTTGTATCCCAATCCACCGTCAAATATATAGGTACTAGTTGCAATCATAGGTCGCTTGGTAAGGCTATTACAGATCTTTTTGAAAATAATTGAAAGTATTGGGGCTCCTTACAAACTATATCAGGAACGTTGTAAGGATTGTTTATCTTAATCAGACTATTGATCCCTCTAGTCTGACTCAACAGTTTTGTCATCTTTCATATTATCCTTGAAAGTCAAGAAGTCACGTACTCATGAAAAGCATCCCAGGAACCCCCAACAGCAGTGTCTGACTCTGAAACATTTCTTAAATAAAAGCAAAACACTAAAGGTTGTTTGCTTCTGAAAATTAGGATATTGTGATAGAGGCTGTAGTAAGAGAAATATCAAGACTGAACACTATTGCCTGTCAGGTTTACTCTTTCCCCACATATACTTTCTGGCCACTTCACTCAAAATGATTTTATTAATCAACACTTTCAGACTCCTATTCAGAGCCCATTCTGGCTTCTACCACTGTTCTGGGATAGGAATAATATGGTAGGGATGAGCTGATATATTGAAATGCGACATCATCTATCAAGGGGTAGGCAGTGTAAAATTGGGTGTGGAAAACTTAGCAATTACAGAAAAAAATGCAAAAATAGGTTACCGCCTCAGTAGAACTTCTTGACAGAATCCCAATGATACAGTGACAAATTCCAAACATCCCCCAATCCCCCAGTAAACCTTTAACATAACACCCTTTCCTTTTTGACAGTTAACCCGATAGTGACACAACAGCATTAACAAATTCCCTACTGTGGTTTCTTTGCAGGCCCTTCCTTCCTTCCCTCAGCAGCCTAGATACAAGGAGTTTTGATAGTTTTGTGCCAGATAAGCTGCTTTGGTGACACTGTAGGGACCTTGAGCAGAGAAAGGAAGGCTTCAGGCAGTGGCCTCCAAAGAGTCTCTGCTACCCTTTTCTTGCTGCTGCTTTATAAGTTTGGGGCAAGGGAAGTGGGGCATGGAGGTAGGCAGGAGAGTGTTCAGGTAACAGATTTTCTTTCCTGAAACAACACTCTCAAGGTTATGTGATGCTTGAGTGAGTTGCAGGTGAACCACTGAGGAAACTACACCCGACACTGACATCACCCATTGTCTTAGCATTGAAGCCCATGTGAGTGTCACCGTTAGACCCTAAGAAAATTATAGTGGAATTATACTGTCAGGGATATCAAGGAAAAATAACTTTTTTGATATTGCTTTTCTAATGCATGAAGATGATTTTCCTCTTTTATAGGATACTATTACAGGAGAAGACTAATTGTCTGCTCATGCAGCTGGAAGAAGCAACTCGTTTAAGTTCCTATTTACAGTCCCAGTTGAAAAGGTTAGTTCCGTAGAAAGAACTATCACTCTAGAGGTGTAAGTGAAATTTAATTCTTTATATTTTTGCATTTTGTAACCTAAATAAGACAGAAGAGATTCCTATTTTTTCCTGACTTCTACTATGGTTAGTTCAGAATCTGAAGACCTTTATTGGCATGCAACTATGGTTAATTATGGTAATAAATTTTGTTGAAGCTATGTTGAAGTAATTTCAGTGAGCTAGAAATAATATTCATTTTTCCCTTGTGTGTATAAATCCTGAAAAAAGTTTTAATATACAATACAAAGTAAAGGTGTAAAATGTATGACCTCCATATGCTGAAGAGTAGTTTTCTGACAAATCTCAGCAACTTTTGAAAATACTTCCAATATGTCAATTGAATAGCTAGAGTAATGATTGCTACTATAAACATTTATTGAGACATTGAGACTGTAGACATTTACTGTTTGTTCAGTTTTTTATTAGCCCATCTTTGAAATTTAAGATACACTGAATTTATCTTGGGAAAATGAATTGTTAGTAGGTTCCTGATTGGCTTTTCAAGACATAGAAAGACAAATCTTCTGATCATGCCCATGCGCAGAATTGTTAAAGGGTGTGTGTGTGTGTAACAATTCATTCCAGAACACCTGTGAAACTTCTAAATTAGTTCCTTCACACCTTTTCTTGATTTTTTAAACTCTTTTTTCTATTGTTTGTCTATCGTGTGCCATTGTTAATAGATTTCATTGATTTAATGAGTAGCTTTTTTGTATTTTTTTAAATCTTTTTTTTTTGGGGGGGTTAAATCACCCAGTACCCCCCTTGTGCATGGCCTTACTTCTAATAAATATATAACATGGTATTGCAGAAGGAGGCTAATAGTGAACAAGGGCAAATAGAGGATTGTTTATCAATTAAACTGACAATAAAGCTGTAAAAACTGAAAATATTTTAATATGCTTTAAGTCTCTCATCCCCAGGCATTTAAAAGTGGGAACACAAACTAAGAACAATTAACCGCAAAGTGCCTCCCCCCCCCCTCCAATCTTACCTGGTGTTTTTGCCACTTTTGTCAGTTATTATAGCCTTAAAGATAAAGACAAATGAATTAATCTTAGAACAAAATTTGAGTCCAATGGCACCCTTAAGACCAACAAAGTTTTATTCAAGGCATGAGCTTTTGCGTGCAGGCACACTTCCTCAGACAAGTGTGCATGCACACAAAAGCTCAGACCTTGATAAAACTTTGTTCGTCCTAAAAATGCCACTGGACTCAAATTTTGTTCTGCTACTTCAGACAAACATGGCTAGTATTTGAAAGGTTGTCACTTGGAGGAAGGCAGGATGCTGTTTCCATTGGCTGCAGAGGAAAGGACGCGCAGTAATGGGTTTAAACTACAAGTACAACGATATAGGCTAGATAGCAGGAAAAACATTTCATAGTCAGAGTAGTTCAGCAGTGGAATAGGCTGCCTAAGGAGGTGGTGAACTCCCCCTCACTGGCAGTCTTCAAGCAAAGGTTGGATACACACTTTTCTTGGATGCTTTAGGATGCTCTGGGCTGATCCTACATTGAGCAGGGGGTTGGACTAGATGGCCTGTGTGACCCCTTCCAAGTCTATGATTCTATGATTCTACCTTCCTGAATTAATCTTGGCTAACTCTTTTTGCTGAAATGATTGATTAAGTGATTTTTGTTATTTGAACTGGTTCCATAAATAATAGGTGTATGTGTGTTTCTGTCTTCTAGCTTGTCTGCCAGCACTCTGACAATATCTTCTAGCAGCAGCAGGGGGTCATTAGCATCCAGCCGTGGATCACTGGCCTCCAGCAGGGGCTCTCTTAGCTCTGTCAGCTTCACAGACATCTATGGTCTTCCTCAGTATGAGAAATCAGATAGTATCGTGGACTACGGGCAACACATGCGATTTGATGCACTTCCATTTGATTGTCCCAGTAAAGACATACAGTATGTTGACTCCATTGGACCTTCTAGTTTCAATAAACAAAGAAGATCTTTGGATACACCTCTGTCACTGGCATCCCTCTCATCACGGTCCTCTCTGTCCTCATTGTCTCCTCCAAGCTCCCCCCTGGACACTCCCTTCCTCTCTGCTTCTCGGGATTCCCCATTGGCCCAAAAATCAGAAGGATATGAGGAAATGATGGGCACAGGGGCCTTAGAAGTGCTTCGAGCTCATGCTTCTGTTTTGGGTGAAGACAAATCTCAAGAAACAGTGTCATCTAAGGCTCATGACTATTTTCCAGACAATGAAGGACTGCAGCTGGCAAACATTCCAACCTCAGGAGGTAAGTAATCTATCAGCCTTAAACACGTTGTTTCTTAAAATAAAGCACAATTGCTGGAGTTGCATAAAATTGTAGTACATCAACAAATTTGGTTTTGTTTCTTACCACACATCTATATCAGGATTAATCTGCAGTTTAGAATTTCAGATTGTGGGTGCAAAATGAATTCCAGTTAGTAGAAAAATTCTGATATCACAAAAATTTGTGATTCAATTGAACGGTTATTGCTTTAGGAAGTGTTCAGACTTGGTGGGAGAGTGGAAAGGGTGCATTACCTTTGTTCATCCATGGAGTGTATTTTTTGTGTGTGCGTCTGAGAACAGCCTCAGTTGTCCATCCTTTTAATAGAATGAAATATCTTGTCTCAAAAAAGCCCCTTAGGTCATTTTAATGACACAAGGCCCCTTTTTGAGGGTGGGAGGAATAAAATTTAATCAGCTTGTGCACCTATAATAAATCATGTTTATTAGCATGAAGCTAGGTAGGTTTGGAGAAATTCAAATTGTTAGCAGGCAGATCCCGCTTCTCTCTCAGAGGTAGTTTATAGTTAGACAATCATAGATGTCCCTCAGAAAATGCCAGCACAAATATTAAATACAATACACTGGCTGGCCAAAAATGACACAAATAGATTTCAGCCAGCTCATAAGTGCAAATACACCATCTGGCACAGTGGGACACAGAAATGGATGTCAGACATGTAGTTTAGAATGTGTGAGAAAGAGCAGGTGACCCGCTAATTACCTCCTCTCCACCTGAGAGAGACACATAATTTAGAACAAAAGGTCTCCCAAGAACTTGTGACTAATTACATCAGTTTCCAGTCTCACTTCCCCTTTTCTCAAACTAGATGGCTTTCCCATCAGTACCCAGAGGGTAACACCTATAGTTTAACTCAGGTAAAGCAATCACAGTCAGTCAGTAACCTTTTATTGGCATAAAATATGTATAAGACATAAAAATAGGGTTTAAAATTTCAACAAACTAATAAAATAGGCCATGGGTTACATAACCAAACAGATCTTAAAATCACAGTCATTGTCCTTCTCCAGAATACTCATCAAAATTCTTCCTGAGTCATTGTACACTCCCAGAAGATCCATCAATTCATTGTTTTGGAGGCTAATATGTCAGACAGCCTCAGGGAATATCTTGCCCTATAAAATATGGCATTTTGCTCCAGTGTGTTCTTCTTTGTGGGCCTATCTTCTCCCTGTGAAACGCTGGTTGTTTTGCTGCTGCTTCTGTGGACCTCTTATCTTTGAGACTGGTAAATATTGCCTCCCTGAAATTGCTATCTCTCCTCTGCTCCCTGATTTACTCTTCACCAGCCTTCTGTATGCTTTGTGTTTGTGTGTTTGCCCTTTTATTATTATTATTATTTTTTAAATAAAACCCTTTCTGATGAACATAGCCTGGTTTATTTGAAGAGTTATCTTGAGGAAACAATCCCTTTATACATAGGTGTAGAAACCCAGTTACCTGACTCTTGCTATATCTCTTTAAGCTAATTTCCCCAACTAATTAGGAGATCACCTCTTTGGTGGTTTGTGAGATACCATTATTATGCTTTCTTGCAACAAAGCCAAAAAATAACATTTCTACTTTTCATGTGCTGGAAAGGACAGGAGTGCAATCCTCATAATGCCTGGTATATCATACTAAAAACCTTGATAGACTACTGGACTGATTCTTCTTGAAAACCTCTAGTGAAAAACCCTTTTCGTCTTTCTAGTTTCTTTATATTGATTAAATTGCTTGCCATAAAGGAAGCACTTAGTGTCTAAGTTCTTAGTGTGTTTTGAAATAAGTTAAGGCTTGTTTTCCGTCTATAAAATGAACAATGGTTTCTTGTCTTCCTTTTGACTTTCTCTTAAACGTTTAAAAATCCAACTTACATCTCTTCTTTGTCTTGCTGTAGTCTTACTGTTTTCCTTCAGTTGTTCCTCCTGTGGCTTGACCTCTGAATGGTTTTATTATCCCTTGGAGTTCTTCTCTAAATTCTTTTCAGTGTTTGAATACTTCTTAGAACTGAACAGACAGATGAGTGATAATCGTTCTTCACATACATCCTTAATTTTTTATTGCTGTAAAACATAACTGACACTTCTCAATTCCACATAAACAGCCTTGTGTGGCCACATTAGTAACACTGAATAGCATTATGGTCACCCCATTTCAAAAAGAGTATTGCAGCACTAGAAATGTAGTGGGGAAAAGGCAACTAAAATGATTGGGAGAGTGGAGTACATCCCTATGAGGAAGGGTAAAAGCTGGGAGATTTTACAAAAGACTGATGGAGTGTTAAATATACAGGCTTAAAACAGTATGCCCGGTGGGAAGAAAATGGATAGGGAACTTTTCTCCCACTTGGAATCCCCCCGTAAAACTAACTTGAAGTAAATTTAAAGCAGACAAAATAAATTTCAGTATCACAAGATGTATAGATGGGCACTAACTTTGATAGCATGGTAAGCTCTATTGATTTCATGTACCACTTACAGGTGTTTAAGAGGCATCTGGTTGGCCAGTGTGAATTATGCTTATGTGCTTCTGCGTGCTTCGGCCACTTTGGCCTCAAGCCTGAGGCGGCCAGCGCAGCAACATAGGGGGGAGGGGCAGTGGCAGCATGCCAGTTGGTGCACAAATGCAAGCGCAGAGCTCTGCACCTGTGTGCAGGCGCTGACTGGCGATCCGCTACATCACCGCCCATCCCCAAGCACTGCAGCGCTGGCCACCTCGGGCTTGAGGAAAAAGTAGCCAAAGTGCACAAGCCTAGTGTGAATGTCTCCATTTTCTATGGAAGCTCCAGAGACTTACAAGCAGGGTATTTTGCCGCCGAGGGGGAGCCAGCGGCCGGGAAGGCAGGAGCACAGACTGCTGCTCCCAGCAGCCTCCAGGCAGTGTGTGTTGGCATGGGAGTTACTGAGCCTCACATCCTATTAAAAGGATGGACTGTTAGGGCTTGGCTTTGTCTCCCCTGCCCAGCGACATGAGGTGTATCCCACCCCCTCCCTCGTTATACTGTTCTTAATGGATTTTTGTTACGGGTTAATAAGTGCAGTTGCTTGTTAATTGTCACAGCCTCCGGGTATAGGCATGGAGTGGATCTTTTGGAGGAGGCTTAGCTTGTGCACTGGCTGCCATAGGTTCAGAGCCTCCCATAAGGGGATGTGGGCCCTGGAGTAGGCTCACATTTCCGAGTGGTAGGGGAAGCCACCAGAGGCGTATGCCCAGCAGGTTTACCTAGTTGCCATTTCCCATGAGGCAGCAGGCTTTTGGTCTGGGGTTCAAGGCTGAGAGAGCCAATGGAACCTGCTGAATTGAGTTGGAGCCTGCTGACTGGCATGCCTTGTGGTCAGATGACCACAAGAGGGCGGGATCCTTTCCCTTCCATGCTAAGCCACGCTCAGTTGGATAAAAGGCTGTAGCCAGTTCATGCCAAAATGTTATGAGTCCACAGTCCTTATTGAGGGGACCGGTATCTCACTTGCAAAGCAAGAGAAATTGCTAGTATACCCAGTATTTGAGAAGGAGTTCCAAACTGCTGCACCCTAGCACAAGGATATTATTTTTCTCTCTCTGAGAGTTAGGAAAAAGTAAAAGTTGAAGACATAAAATAGTTCTGTAGTCAACAAAAGGAAGTATATTTTGACAGAACCATTATATTTACAACAAATAGGAGTCGTGGACAGAGAGTAGCTATTGGGGAGATCCAGCTCCTGAATCCTATTCTGTATCTTCAGGCACCTTCTTGCTTAGCTGTTACAGAGGTTTGGATTGTGAAGTCTTCAGTACACCAATGACATGCAGCTCTTCCTTCTGATGGATGGCCACCTCTTTCACTCCCAGACTCAGTAGCCGGATGTCTGGAAGCAGTAATAGGTTGGTTGAAGCAGAGCCATCTGAAATTCAGTCTTTTAAAGAAGGAGGTCCTGTGGTTTGGCAGGAATGGACCTGGCAAGGAAAAGTGACTGCCCTACCTGGATGGCGTGCAGCTACAAGTAGCATAGTCAGCCACTAACTTGGGCATGATCTTCAACACCTCCCTCTCTATGGTGGAACAGATCACAAGTGTAGCACAACTAGCATTCTTACACCTGCATCAAGCTAAGCTTCTAGTGCCCCACCCAAACCCAGGATATCTCACCACAGTGATCCAGGTGATGTTCACCTCTAGGCTGGATTTCTGTAACCCACTCTACACCAGTCTACCCTTATCCCTGACCCAGAAGCTACAACTGGTACAGAATGCATCAGCCAGAGTTCTCACAGGAATACCTTGGAAGGCTCACATCCAGCCCATGCTTAGACTGGTTACCAGCTGAATACCAGATCAGGTTTAAGGTTCTTGTCATCACATTCAAGGCCATATACAGTCTTGGCCCTGAGTACTTGAAAGGCTGCCTTTCTGCCTATGCCTTGCGGAGAGCATTACACCCCACAAACATCAACAAACTGGTGACCCCTGGCTCCAGGGAGGCTAGCCTGGCCTTGACCAAGGCCAGGGCTTTTTCTGTCCTGGCCCTCACCTGGTGGAATGAGCTCCCAGAAGGGATCAGGGCCCTGCCAGAGTTAAAACAATTCTACAGGGCCTGCAAAATGGAGCTCTTCTACCAAACTTTTGGTTCAAGCCAGTGAAGCAACTCCATCAATCCAGAGGCACCCCACACCACCAGCTATGTCTTGCAGATGGAAGGATTGAAATTGCTGAGCAGTAAACCATGTACAACCGCTGAGTTGCAGAATTGAAATGTTCTAATTCCATTTGTTTTAAAATTGGTGTAGACAATGAAGAATAGCTGCCTCCTAATAGACAAGTATAATATAGACTTATTGTCTGTATTAGTTATATAATAGGGATAACTGCTCCACAGTTCCATTTCTTCAGCTGTTATCAGCACTAAGTTATTTTAAAGGTATCCCCTGTGCAAGCACCGAGTCATATCTGACCCTTGAGGTAACGCCCTCTAGCGTTTTCATGGCAGACTCAATACGGGGTGGTTTGCCAGTGCCTTCCCCAGTCATGACCGTTTACCCCCCAGCAGCAAGCTGGGTACTCATTTTACCGACCTCGGAAGGATGGAAGGCTGAGTCAACCTTGAGCCGGCTGCTGGGATCGAACTCCCAACCTCATGGGCAAAGCTTTCAGGCAGCTGCCTTACCACTCTGCGCCACAAGAGGCTCTTTTAGATGTATTTTAGATGTATTATAAGTTATTTTAGATGTATGCTAGTAATACACAGATTTGGATCCTTTTCATATATTAACATACCAGTAATTCTTTTCCCAAAAGAGGGGCTTTGCTAGATTCAAACTTTATTACAGTCGTTCAGACCAAGTTATATGAGGGGGGGGGGGGCTTTGCTGGTTGGTCTGAACTATTTAGGAACCACTTCATATAAACATGAAGCCTTTACATACTTTCATCATAACCTACCTATTCTGTGCAGATTAAATGGAGGATAAATATGTAAGGCACTTTGAGCCCTCTTTACACAGAAAGGCAGGATATGTGAAGCAAAGTAAATAAATAAACATGCCTTGCTTACAAACATGATGTGAATGCAGCTGGTCTTCTAGAAGCCAAAGATTGGGTTATGTGAAATAGCAGCACAGTCTAGAGGTTTTTAAATTAAAATTTCCATAAATTATGTTTTTAAAATAAAGAACTGCTTACAGAAACTAAGTCCCCCCCCAACTGACTGTGTTTGTAGAAATACCTTTGTTATTAAGAGTCCATGTATTGTACAAAATCCAAAGAAAGAAAAGTGCCACATTTTAATGTGAACTGTTATTAATAATATCCATATTTTCTGAACTTTCTCTTTTAATATTTTTTTCCTGAGTTAGGAAGTTTCAGAGACTTCTTAAATAATCTTGCGTGTATAACTAAAATAGATTTCATAGTTTGTACTTTGTACTTAAATTATTATTTTTTACTTTGTTTCTCATTGTGGCACCACAGAAAAATATGCTGTAAGTGAACCTAGACTTCATTATTGTGTGTGTCCCCTCCCCGCTTCTGCTTGTAAAATCCTGTGTGTTGTATGCTTTTTTGTTCTACATTGGCTGCATGTGTAGGAAGGAAGGAATGTTGCTCCATTGCTTTTGTTCAGTATCTTTATTTATACAGTCTTGTAGCCCTTTCAAGTGTTTTCATATGTAAATACTCTGCACTCAGTGGCTTGGATCAAGCAATGCACAAGTGCCAACAGTGCAGTTCAGTTCTCACAGGATCTTGTACAACACCTAGCGCTTTACTCCATGTAGTACCCAGAAATTGGCTTGCACAAGATTTTGTGCATCTGGAAATGCATGCTTGATTTTGTGCAAGAGGCTACTCTGGTCTAGCACAAGTGGAAATTCTGTGCTAGATCCAAGCCATTATTCATTGGTATTCACTAATGAAGGTTTTGTGTTTTGAAGTGTCAGTTGCTATCCTAAATGTGCTTGATAAGCTATGGGTGAGGATACAAATGTATACGTTTGTGTGTATATAGGTAGTTATTATTTTGATGAGAACATGATTCAAAACATTTAAAACAGATAACAGCAATGTTGTCAGGATCATTATATTTTCCTATTTACTGATAAATCTGTTGGTGTAGTTTGAGTATCTAGTTTGAGTATCTTTTTTTATTATAACGTTTTATGTCCAGTAAGTGATGTCAAAAGTGGATGTTGTACATTTATTTAAATTCTGAAAACTTCTAGTCTCTCAGATATTTCAGCTCCTTTCTCCCCCCCCCCTTTTTTTATGGGTTCTGCATATTCTACCTTAAGGGGGGGGGGAACCTGTGGACAATTTTTTGTGCATCATTTTTGTGTTTTAGTTTAAATGCTTTTGGGGAGGGGGGTTCTGTTTGCTTGAAATTTCAAGTAGTATCTGTTCTTGTTAAGCTCTTTTCCTGTGGATTTTAAATAAATATATATATACACCAGCTGCTACTTCCTACCTACTGGAGTTTGGGCCATTGTACTGATGAGGTAGCTGGATGAAGGTGGAGGTGGCTGGATAGAGTCACTGAAGCAGTTGGTACGAGCTTAAATGGACTCCAGGGAATGGTAGAGGACAGGAATGCCTGGTGGATCATTGTCCATGGAGTCGCGATGGGTCGGACATGACTTCGTAACTAACAACACTGATGTTTAGATATTTCCATAGCAAACACCAAGTCAGATACACATGAAACATTTTATTTATTCATTTGTTTATGTTTACAATTATACCGTGCCTTTCCTCAGATAATATGCCTGAATTGTGACATTTCCATATTGCATCTTGATTCCTTATATACCAAAATGCAAGTATGTATCGTATCCAAGGTATGGTAGCTCTGCAGAAACAAGATGATGGCTTGCTTGTTTTGGGGGGTGAATAAGTTCACTGTTTTTTTTTTCTTTGACCATCACAGTTTAACAAAAATGCTATGATTCTGCAGAATTATGTTAACACTTTTAAGAAAACAGGGCTTGACCTACAGTATTCATAATTTCTGCTCAGGATAGTAAGAAATTGGATTAGTAAATACAGCATAGAATTCTCAATTGGAAGTTCAGCTGCAAAATGGTTTGGGGAGGAGGAAATGCTATTGTTGAAATGCTGTTGTGCTGAGTTGTGTAGGATTAGTATTTAGACAAATCTGGTTGACTCGTAGTCTGCCCTTGGTCTATTAATGCTAGCCCCAATTTGTATAAAATCGTAAAAGATTTTACATTGTGATTACACTGTGGCCATTATTACATTTCAATAAATCCTCACAATACTTTAAATTCTGGATTTGTAGTCTATATATTTTAAAATAAGTAAATTGTTGCCAAATATGAACTTGTGGGTAATTTGTAGCCTTTAGATATAGTCCTTGATAAATTATTAGTGAACTCTTGTGTAGTTATTCTAGTCTGAAGTCACTGAAATTAGACTGGAGTAATTCTTCAAAGAATATGTGCTGCATGCATTGCCTATTTTTGTTGGCGTTACAGTTGTCTGTTCATATGTCATATTCTTATTTTAAAAAACCACAAGTAATTTCAGTTTCATGCATTTTAAAAGACTTTAAAGATAACCAAAATCAAGATAACCAAAAATTAATTCAAAGTTAAAAGGAGCTAGTAGTTTCTCTATCTTCTGTGTATCTTTGAATATTCTCATTTCATATGTGTAGTCTATATCATTTATTGAATGAGAATTTCAGAATGCTGTTTCGTGTATCTTGATGGTTGTATAAGGATACCTTCTAACAGATTTTATGTTTGTGAAATTCTCATGAGAGTGATTGGTCATGTGGTATATACATTCTAAATAAATGTATTTATTTCAAGTTATAAACTTGAAACAAAATTATTCACTGTGCTATATTGAAATATATGCTATATTGAAATCAGAGGGACTTAAAAGCAATAGTGCTTTGCTTGAGCATGATGAATCAATCCCCACCCCCACCCCATCCCTAATTATGGAGATCTGCTTAAAAACCTATTTTTGAAAATATTTGTGATATGGCTTAATTTGTACTGATTGCTTTTCTGGAGTTTATAGGTTTGGCTTGTTGCTGAGAATACCTTCAGTGTAACCTTGTCTTTGCTGTTTTCCCATATTATAGTTGTGACTCTACGTGAAGACAGTGCTAGAAGGTTGGAGAGGAGAGCCAGGCGAGTCTCAGCATGTCTGTCCAATTATTCACTGGCTAGTGACAGTGGCGTGTTTGAAGCTTTAAGCAAAAGGTCAGGTGTATAATTGTGTTGTAAATTGGAACTGTAAGCTACAAAAATATTTGGTAAATGCCTTTTAAATATCTACTATTAAATCATGACCAATACTTAATATTGTAAAAAAGCAGGATGAATTAATTTAAACCAATGCATTAAATCAACAAGAGAAAAGAATTTAAATCAGTGATTTAGTCAGCTCTTCCATTTTTCAACCCATGCATTTGCTGCTCTTAGGTCATATTTGTTTTCAGTTAAATAGAGCCATTTTAATGCTACCTACTGGCTTTCTCTAAAACCTTTGGTCATGTATTACATGTGAGCTTTTGACAAATTAAACGAGGCTTTGGCAACACCATTGAGAAGTCCATTGATTCAGCTGCAGTATTTATTTATTTATGACATTTGTATACCACCCTCCCCTAAGGCAATACATCAAACTCACTGA
Organism: Paroedura picta; assembly: GCF_049243985.1. Lineage (NCBI taxonomy): Eukaryota > Metazoa > Chordata > Lepidosauria > Squamata > Gekkonidae > Paroedura > Paroedura picta. The sequence goes on along the minus strand of NC_135374.1, from coordinate 79,434,350 downwards.
TTATATTCAATGAAAAGTAACAGTAATAACAACAATAAACAGAGAAAATAACATTCAACGTAGTGAACAATCTAAGAGGCCCATGTTTGGTCTGATCTGTCGCATGGGTTCAAGGGACGGGGATTTGGGGCCCAGTAGATGTTATTTAGTTTTGGTCGACCTCAACAAAATGCCTGGTGAAGGAGTTGCTTTTGCAGGCCCTGCGGAACTGTTTTAGATCCATTAAGGCCCTGATCTCCTCTGGGAGCTCATTCCACCAGTTGGGGGCCAGGACAGAGAAAGCTTTGGCCTTGTTTGAGTTCAAGAGGACTTCCTTGGGGCCAGGGGTCACTAGCCAGTTGGAGGTGGGGGAACGCAGAGCTCTTTGAGGGACGTAGGCAGAGAGGCGGTACTTCAAGTACACTGGGCCCAGACTGCGTATGACCATGAAGGTAATTACCAAGACCTAAAGCCTGATACGAAATTCAACTGGTAACCAGTGCAGTTGTTTGAGGACAGGCCAGATGTGGGACCTCCATGGTGTTGCTGTGAGGATCCTAGCTGCCATGTTCTGAACCAGTTGCAGTTTCCAGATCAAAGTTAAGGATAGGCCTGTGTAGAGCAAGTTGCAGAAGTCTAGCCTGGAGGGGACTGTCATGTGGATCACTGTGGGGCCAAGTAGGACGCTAGTAATTTGGCTTGGTGAAGGTGGTAGAAGGCCAGCCATGCTACTCTTGTGACCAGGGCCTCCATGGAGAGGGAAGCATCCAGGATCATACCCAGGTTCCTGGTGGAGTGAGATTCGGCAGACACACTTCCTCTCTTGGACCCTTCCCATCCAGCCATAGGACCTCCGTTTGAAGGATTGAGCTTCAGATAATTCTGCTTGAGCCATCTTGTCACTGTTTCCAGGCAGCTGGCTAATACTTTTGGGGGAGCATAAAGCAAATTCAATTTTAATAGTTTTATATTAAACTCAAATTTCATTTTAATCAGAGTATTTAAAAATACACTTCATATAAGTAATTTTTTAAAAGTATCAGTTACCTTTGAAAACACAGAGCCCGTGCAATGTAGTGGTTAAAAACAGTAATTTTTAATCTGGAGAACAGGGTTTGATTCCCCACTCTTCCACATGCAGTCACTTGGATGACTTTGGACAACTCACAGTTCCCTAAGAGCTGTTTTTGGTTAGAGAAAAGGTGTTTGTAAGTCACTTTGGGACTCTTTTAGATAGTTTAAAGCAAGGTATAAAAAACCAGCTCTTCTCTTGATGTATTTTTAAGGGTTTAGGAATAATATAGTGCTAACTATATTATATTTTAGTGCTAACTGTGAAGGCTGTGCAAAATGACCGTATTTTGGAAAGAGAGGCCCCTTCTGTGTTTAAGAATGAATGGATATCTATGATGTTACATGCAACTCTCCCCCCCAAAAAATTTGTAAAACACTGTCATGTTGGAAACGGGGGGGGGGGACATGCAGCAAGTGCAAATATAGGATCTAATATTCAGGCCGTCTATACTGAATAATTAAAAAAATATATTTCTGTATAGATATCTCCAGCCCCTGCAGCATGTTTCTTGGATTCCTAGAAATTTGATGATAGTGCTTAGGAATTTGAAAAAAAAAATCCAGCCTTTAATCCTTGAGCATAGAAGTTCAGTTAAAGCTTTTGTGTAGAATAGCACCATATTTTGATGATGATGGTCCAGAATACAGCAGCACGGGTCCTTACGAGGATGCCATGGAGATTGCATATTACACCTGTTCTCTCCCAACTTGCTCCAGATTGTGAACAGAATCAGGTTCTAGGTCTTGATCCTTACATTCAAAGCCCTAAATGGCCTTGGGTCTCTTGTATCTTGAGGATCGCCTCCCCCCATATGTACCCTCCAAAAGCACTAACATTGAGTAGTCAGGACCTACTTAGGGTGTCCAGCCCCAAAGAAGCCCCAAAGAAACTGGCCTCAGCCAGGGCCAGAGCTTTTTCAGCCCTGATCTCGGCCTAGTGAAAAGCCCTTCCTGATGAGGTCCTCTGGGACCTTAAATGGTTCTGGAGGGCTTGTAAGACAGAACTGTTCCACCAGGCCTATGTTTGAGGCCAGGAAATAAGACCAACACATCCTAGCTTCTCTGCCTGAAAAGGCTATCAGAAAACCTATCCACCAAAATGAAACCCTTTTCTGCATGGTGATGCCCTCAGTATATATACTTTAAATTGTAGATAAGTGGCTCTTAAAAGTTTTAAAAATCTATTTCATTTAATGTATACACATGGTGGTTTTAACTTGGAAACATGATTTTGGATTAATTTTAAGACTCTTGTTGCTAGTCCAAAGCTGCTCAGAGAAGGGCAGGTTATAAAAATAAAATAATAATAACTATTAGATATGTATATATTACTCTTAAAAAAAAGACACAGTGAATGAATTTTGATTGCCACTCTTAAGGCCGTTTCATTATTCACTAGTTCAACAGCTTTATAATTTAAATTTAAGCTTTATTGGAAGTTCAGTATAACGTTTCCTATCCAGATAAAGTAGTTCTCTGAGTGGCTGTTGTAATACAGTATGCATTACAAATGGTAGCAAACTGCTGTTCTATGATTAGATTTTTATTTCTTATCTGTTTTTCCCGTTACATCCTAGGAATGAGGATGTTGAAGAATCATTGTACAGTGATTCTGTCAGTGAAGAGCCCAAAATGCAAGTTGGATTTCTGTGAGTATTCTCCTCTTAATTAAAGGTAAAGGTAAAGGTATCCCCTGTGCAAGCACCGAGTCATGTTTGACCCTTGGGGTTACGCCCTCCAGCGTTTTCATGGCAGACTCAATACGGGGTGGTTTGCCAGTGCCTTCCCCAGTCATTACCGTTTACCCCCCAGCAAGCTGGGTACTCATTTTACCGACCTCGGAAGGATGGAAGGCTGAGTCAACCTTGAGCCGGCTGCTGGGATTGAACTCCCAGCCTCATGGGCAAAGCTTACAGACAGCTGCCTTACCACTCTGCACCACAAGAGGCTCCTCTTAATTACCAAGTTGCAAATTGAAGCCAGTGTACATGAGATATTTAGTATTAAGAGTTGTGACTTTAGAGACTATGGAAAGAGATAATATATATAATTCGGGCTGTCTATAATGTTCCAAAAGACATTACCTTCAGGTTGCTTTGTTGTATTACTTTGTAGCCATCCAGAATAGCACAATTGGTGCTTTGAACAATTATGATCTCACACAACCCAAATAAGTTCTCTCCCCTAACCCTAGCGGCTTGACTGCTGTGTTCAGCAGGCAGTAGTTTAAATTGATAATTAAATCAGCCACTAATCGTATAAATGTCATAAATGCTTTATTTTACTAACATTCTGGGGGGTGTTGCACACATGTAATTTTGCAAAAACCCAATGGAAACTTATTCAGCAGGTGTTTACAGCAGTTAGACATGATCCGAACAGACTGAATGATAAACTCATGCTGATTGACACTGTTGAATGTGGTAAGTTCCATTGTAAAAATGTTAGTGGTAAAATTCGCAACATCCCTCTTGTATCCTGGCTATCAGATTCAGGTACAAGGCATATCTTCAAATAATAGAGTAGTTGTATTGATACCCACCCTGAGCTCCATAGGAAGGGTGTGATATAAAAACGCTTATTTATTGTTTATTTAAAGAACAAAGTAAACATTTTGACTCCAACTGTGATCTTGGGTTTTAGCAATGTTTCATCAGCATGGTCTCTGTGCAGCCCCTGTTGGGCAGGTAACTCATCGGGCAACTTTTTTCCTCAGGCATGATGGTGGAAGCGAGTGCCTACTAGTTCACGTGCTACAACTAATGAATTGTACTGGTCTTGCTGTGAAAGAAGGCTGTAAAATGTAAGCAGAAAATATGTTTCCATGTTGTAATAACTGATTTTCTACATAGTGGCAGGCTTCATACCTATACTCTCTTGAAATGTCTAAGTATAACAAGCAGATTCTAAATGTCTGTGTGTGTATTTTTCAGTTATATAGCAGTTCATTTACTGAAATAGGAAGGCATATAGAGCACAGGACTTGCAACTGACCATATAGTTGTTATCAGGGTAGACAGAACTAGTTGGGGGGGGGAATGGAAGACCCTCATGAGAACTAGGGTATGGCTGAGATGCCAATTTTGGTATTTTGCTATACCAGAAGGGATGGAAACATCCCAATTTTATCATTCTGTATAAGCTACCTTAGGGTATTTCAGGATCATAAGGCAAGTTAGAACTCAAATAACAACAATAATGGCTATTTTATCTCTGTCCATGAATCTTTGGAGCCAGTTATTTTTGTTCCGTCTTGAGCATTTGACTGAACAGGTGACATTAAAACATTTGAGAGGGGACATGATTACTCTCTTTAAGTGTTTGAAACGTTGTCCCTTAGAAGAGGGCAGGAAAGTTCCTCTTGGCAGCCAAGGTTAGGATCTGCAGTAATGAGTTTAAACTATGTGTAGAACGGTACCAGCTAGATATTAGGGGGAAAAGGTTTCAAAGTCAGAATAGCTAAGCAGTAAAATAGGCTGCCTAGGGTGGTGATGAGCTCCCTTTCACTTGTAGTATTTAAGCAGCAGCTGTACAGATACTTTTCATGGGTGCTTTAGGCTGATGCTGCATTGAACAGGGTGTTGGACTAGATAACCTGTATGGCCCCTTCCAACTCTATGATTGTGATTTTAAATAGGTAAATCCTGTATACTCTCAGACATTCACAAAGTTAATCTAGGATTGTCCACATTCACTTGTAAACACCATTCATAGAATTGTGTACATTCTTTGTAGTATACAAATATTTGCAGAACCTTTGTTCTTGTTCTTATACTATTAAGAGAACTCTGAGATGTATTAATGAGAATTATATTTTTACCACTTTACTTAGCTACTTAAAATGACCATTTGAAAATGCTGACTTTATTTTCCTGCTTACAGACATGTGAGAATATATTTGCCATCTCTTGAGTCTGGCACACCAACCACTTATTGTTCTAGAGCTTTGGAATTCCAAACACCATTAATATTTAATGAGGTTTTCCGGATCCCTGTTCAGTCAAGTATCCTGAAACTAAAATCACTGCAGCTTTACATATGTTCAGTTGGCCAGAATCAACAAGAAGAATTGTTGGTAAGTGATGTCTTTCTGAAATTGAGTGATGTATTACTTCCCCCCCCATACAACTTTAAATGCAATTTTCATTTTTTTTCATTCTTTCCTATAGCTCAGAGCAGCATACAATGCAATCTAAATATCTAAATAGTAAAATATATTATTCATATATTATTCCAATAAAGCAAAAAGAGGGAAGATAGAGATACATGTAAATACATATCTCCTGTTTCATGCAAAAAGCCCCATAGCATAGCTTGTCTTTTGGGATTGGGAATTGCCGTTGCTGATATTTTTAACCTGTTTTTATTAATCATTTTATATTAATTTTAAATCTGAATTATATTTGTTTTAACTATTGTATTCTATATACAACTTCCCCAAGCCAGTTCACTGGGTGGTATAAAAATCAAAATAAATAAATAAAATATTCAGACACGCTGACCGTTGCCTGCATCTGTGTAGAGACTCTAGTATTCCTTGATGGAATCCCAACCAAATACTGACCACGGCTGATCCTGTTTAGCTGTGCCACGGGATCCCCAAGAATTGGACTTGACTGACAGCAACAATACTACTTTGTGCTCTTTGTGGTGTGACTGTGTTTCAAAGAGAATTAATAATTTCTTTAATCATTTTCTGGTGGAATTTTGTTTTGACAGAATACATAGAATACTGCCTCTATGATTTTCTTTCCTTTTAGGACCACTGTCTGTTCACAAAGTACAACCACTTACTGCTTGCAGTTCCTTTTGCAAACAAAAAATACTTTGTCATACAGCACTCATGGAAAAATCAACCCAATTTGCAATGGGTGTACATTCCTTAGATTGTGTTATGGATTGGGGGGTGTTGGAGGTAAAACCCCTAAGAGGATATTTTTTCCTCAGAAAAACTGCTCCAGGGAAACATTAAGTGCCCTGGAGAGATTCAGCCCCTCCTACTTTTCAGAGAAAGACAACCTGATAGCATTCCTCAGAGACTGGTATGAGGCATTAAATATGAGGTCCTGGTATATAAACAAAAGAAATTTACATCTCCTGTGAAAATTATATCTAGGTTTAGGTATTTGAAACAAGCTCTGGAAGTTGTGAAACAAAGTGACTTTGACTCCTCAAAACTGATTATTTATTTTTGTGGGACATTCAAGTACTCTGAAATACATTAGAATGTATGTACAATAGTGGTTTTCCTCCCAGAGTTGTCCTTAAATTATGACGGAATGCCCATGCTAATTTCACTACAGGAAACAAAATATAAGTTCTCATCATGCTTCCACTTAAGGATAAATTTTCTACTCAGGTCCTTTTTCTTAAGTAAATTTATTTATAGGGGTAGCAATAGCTATGTGTTCTATTTTTTCCTGAATTTGACAGTTTGCAGATAATGTATCCTGACTAATGAAGAAGACAGCTAATTTTAGTACAAGTAGAAAATTCTTTATTTTTTTCAAAATAAAATGAAATAATTAATGTATTATTATTAGTAGTAGGAGTATTTTGAATAGTGTGGTTATGATACACATTCACTTTCGGTTATTAAAACTAAATGTATGTGTCTGCTTAAAATACTAAAATAATCTTTAAAACATTAAAATAATCCTCTGCCTGAAGGATATTAATGTCAAAGATATACATTTTTTTGCTTGATAAATTCTTTTAAAATACAGAGCAGATTATAAATGTGCATTTGTCACTGAATTCTTTGAATAATTTGCTATAATTTAACTGTTTTCTATATTTATTTTAAGCACTTCTGTGTTATGCTCAATCCACCTGTTTAAACACAGCTCCAGAGAGCATTCTTCCATGAATGCAATAAAACAAATATTTAACATATTTTCTAACCTTTTTTGGTGTGGGTGCAGAAATAAAGTTAGTATTTCTGAATGGCCTTGTACAGCTGCTGAATTGTTGCATGCCATTCAGATTTTTTTTAAAAAATCCAATTTATACGCATGCTTTTAAAGCAAAAGAGCCCCCTACTGGTTTGTTGTTAGGAAGCACAAAAACTAGAATTAGAATGAATGTAAATAGTACTGAAAATAAGTTTTTAAAAATAAATATCTGTTTGCATCTAGAAATTGAATCCAAATAACTATAAACAGACCCTTCCCTACTCAAGACTACCATTATCTATATGTCAAACATTAAGAGTGTACTTCTTTACAGAGCCAGCTTGGTGTAGTGATTAAGAGTGGCAGCTTCTAATCTGGCAAGCTGTTTTTGATTCCTTGCTCCCCCACCTGCAGCCAGCTGGGTGACCTTGGGCTCATCACAGCATTGTTAGAGCTGTTCTGACCAGGCAGTAATATCAGGGCCCTCTCAGCCTCACCTACCTCACAGGTTGTGGGGAGAGGAAAGGGAAGGTGCTTTGAGACTCCTGGTAGAGAAAAGCAGCATATAAAAGGCAACTCTTCATTTCTTTTCTCTTAGTTTACTTCTCACTAGTATAATAATAAAAAAATGTGTTAGAACATATTGGACCTTGAACTTCATTGGGAGATCCTTCACTTAGTTGTTGTCTTGGTTTTATATAACATGTCAGAAAGGGGTGAAAGAGCAGACTCCCACATCCCATTCCTTCTGGGCCCTTTCTGGACAAGCCCTATGGCCATCTCAAGTTTCTGCTTGGCACTGCTACTGCTTCCCTTACTCTTGCAGGTCACTAACAACAAACAATGTAATAATTGCTGCCACCAGAAACTCCGAGAGTATAGCCTGCTAGACAGACTTGTGCCCTGAATCTGTGTTGTCATGTAAGGCTCTGCCTAGTTGCTATGCCGCCACTTTGCTCCCACAAGTTAGCACCAGGATGACCTGTTACAATGTGCTCTAGACATGGTAAGCCTGCCCATTAGCTGTACTCATCACTGCCTTTTGGATATCAAGACTGAATAGGCGTGGTGTGTAACAAAAATCAGGCTGTAAACATTCATAATATACAAAAAACTTAAAAATAAAAATAGCATATGGTTGTCCAAATATCAGGGTATACAAGGATATAAAGAAAAAGTAAAAAAACAAGCAGTCTTCTCACCCTATATTTGGTATTTATCCTGTGATGTTGATTAGGATAGTAGTTCTTAAATCTACAGTAGATAAAATTCCCATTGTCCACATGGGCATGGTGAAGTCCTAAGTAAAACCTTAGTCCTTCATGCCTTGTGCCCATCCAACATTAAGAGCTTTTTTCTCCCTGTGTCCTCATTGTCTTTCCTTGCCCTGAGTTGTTCTGATATTCCTGCCTCAAGAAGAAGAGAAAACTAGCCATTTGGCTGTCCATACCTCTGTCCTCTGGTGTGTGTGACATTCTAGCACATTGTGAGATTGGCGAAACCTTTGTCTTTCTGTGGCCTACCATTTGCCATAAGTAACCACTCTGTGGTTTGAGTGGTGGGTCTTCATGAGAGATGTGTGGGAAAATAGCATAGCTGATGAAACCAACATTTGTAGAGGACTGGGTGACCTATGAGATGAATCCTATTTTCACAAGCTAACTATTGTCAAAATAAATCATTATTTTGTATTGTGTCTAAAGCAGGCAACTAACTCAGTCTATATTATTCACAGGGCTGATGACCATTGCTCTTAGTAAACAGGATATAAGTACTGATTGTAAAATAATGCATATTTTTAGCATTCTAATGAGCATTTTCTATTTTATGGAATAGTCTTGTATACATGGGAAATAATTTCACGAATGACAGCAGATTGACTTGATTGACTCATCTTGCTTTATCACTTTCACAGGGCATTGCTCAGATCAGCCTTGCAGGCTACGAGAGTTCGAGTGAGATGCAACTTAACTGGTACCCTATCCAAATCTTCAGTGGCTCAGATTGTCAATTGACTAAAGATAATCCAAAGTGTGAAGAAAGCACTGCTCACGGTTCTGAAAACAAAACTACAGTGAAAATGGTAAACTGTTAAATAAAGCAGATTACTGAAATATCTGAGATGTTCCACATTGCTGTATCTAAATGCTAAAGTAATATACCCATATTGAAACTCTGAAATAACATATCCTGCTATGTACAACCGATTTGTTGCAGATCACACTCTGCCTTCCCTATGAGTTTGTAAAGTGCCATCAAGTTGCAGCTGATTTATGGTGACCCCCACAAGGGGCTTTCAAGGGGTGGGCCACTGCCTCCTTCAGCCTGTCTGGGAATTCTCCCGTTGAGAGAAGAATTTCCTCTCCCTGTCATTATGATTCTGTCTCTGAAAGAGTGTAGTATGTGTTTTGAATCTGACTTTCCATTCCAGGATGCTGTGACTGCTCTCTTAGCTAAGACCAAAGCTCAACTGAAAGCTGTAGAAAGAGAACTAGCAAAGGAAACAGTGAAACTGGAATACACAGAAGAGGAATTACTAGAGATGGAACAAAAGGAAGATCGGGTTGAAGCTGTGTCAGAGAGGTAACATTCTAAAATAGAACTGATAGAGAACATGCAGAGATGAAGATTGAGATTACATGCAGATAAAGAGGGTGTCATATCTTGCATAGTACACATCTGAAAGAAAAGAAGAGAAGCCAACAGCATTTTTTATTCCAGATTTGAGGTGACAAAGTCAAGTGTTTAGGGGAAAAGATATTTACAGTAGCAGTAACATGCTTATGGGGGGACATCAGTAGAAATAAAAGGTATTAGAATAATTAAGTTAGCATGAAGTGCTGGAACAAAAGTAGACATAAAATTAGTCGTATTTCATGTACTCTGTGTCTGAGTCACTACTTAGATGCTGCTGCATCGTAATCTCATAACCTTCCATGCTGATTTTACTTGTCATATTCATAACAAAGCCATTACCCAAATTTGATTGGAATGTCTCTTGAGTTTAGATGGGGGAATTGGCAAATTTTAGGAGACACAGGAGTAACAACAGGATCCACCATCTGTGTATAATGGTGCCCTTTCCGTAGAAACTTGCAGAGACCAATTTAAAATTAAATAAACAATGATTTTTTTTTAAAGCAAGTTTAAAATGAAACTTACAGACCTGTGTGCAATTTAAACTAAACACACACACAAGAGGTAAAATAGAGGTGAGATGGTGCAATGGGGGATATAATCAGGGGAAAAGAAAGACTATATCAACCTTTGCGACGTGTAAAAGTCCAGAAGAAACTATGAAAGTGACCAGCGCTTCAGGTGTATGCACAGTATTCAGAAAACACACACAGAGTGGTTCTGGTGTATGTCTTAAATAGCCAGATTTGTATCTGAAGGCTAAGGTTGAACTCTCCAGCCCTTAAAAGATTGTCAGTGGCTGATATGTGCAGGGAGTAAAAGGGAGGGGAGAATTGGAGGGTTTTTAAAATCTAGTTTATTGGTTTTATGTCATTTGTTGTGATGCACTGTGAGCCAGCTGTACTGGAACGGCAGAATATAAATGTAAATATAAATATATAAATAAAAATGTCACTATCTAGGAAGCATGTGATGTGTAAGGTGAGGTCCGGGAGGTTTCCCAGTACAGGGATAATACCTGTGATTATTCTGGGTGGACCCTTGATGAGTTTTCCAGGCAAAAGATAAATACCTGGTTACATCGACCAAATTTGCAAAAATGGAAATAGTGTCTTGATATCCCTGAGATTACAGGACAGGAAATGGGTACAGGTGGGGTAGTTGTTAATTCTGATGAATGGAGATCCGTAGGTGAGTCCTAATTGGACTAGGTAAAGGTAAAGGTATCCCCTGTGCAAGCACCGAGTCATGTCTGACCCTTGGGGTGACACCCTCTAGCGTTTTCATGGCAGACTCAATACGGGGTGGTTTGCCAGTGCCTTCCCCAGTCATTACCGTTTTACCCCCCAGCAAGCAAGCTGGGTACTCATTTTACCGACCTCGGAAGGATGGAAGGCTGAGTCAACCTTGAGCCGGCTGCTGGGATTGAACTCCCAGCCTCATGGGCAAAGCTTTCAGACGGCTGCCTTACCACTCTGCGCCACAAGAGGCTCATTGGACTATTGACCAGCAAATAGGGATTGCCCCTAGGAGGGGAGAGGAAGGGTACTGACTAAGTATCCCTGTGGGCTGACGATGATGTCACCTGAGGAATCCAGTCAGCTCCTGGAAAGCATGGCATCTGTCTGGGAAGTACATTTTCCTACTTACTGTGTGAGTGCAGATGTTGATGGTCAGCCTTTGGTGAAACTGACACATTTGCACATTTCCAACACTTAAATGCAGTTATAGAGCAATACAATAACAGGATGCAGGTAATGTTAACTAGGGGTGTTTGTAAGGAGTAATGAGGGATCTGACCACTAACAAAGCAACAGCAGTATTCCTCTTTATCAAATTGATTATTCTACTTTGTGGTCATTTGGGGCAAATTATTGTGTCAGACAAATTTTAGCTGCTCTGTTATCATTCTTTTGCCTACAGTAGTTGGCAAGCAGAATCAGTTGACAGTGGATGTAGTAATTGCACGCAGACCGGTCCTTATTACCCAGAGGCCTATTGTGGTGAGACATTGCATATGTTTGTGGCTAAGGCAGATGAGTATACTTCTGGCAAAGTCCAGCCTCCTCCTCTAAAGGTAAGTGCATATAACATTTGGAAATAGTTGTCCCTTGCATTTTGATTCTACCTTTCCTGCAAGCAATTCAGCTTGACTCTGCCCTCCTTTATATTATTTAATTATTTAAAGAAGGTTAAGTTGAAAGAGAGTCATTGGCCTAATGTAACTCTACAGGGACTCTTGTGGAGATTTGAACTCTGGGCTTCATATCCTAATCATACCCTATGTCACTATGTCTCTCATATTCCATCTTTTACCTTCCTGATCTTGCCAGTCTATGTTTTGGTGTCATCTGGTATGGCCTTACAAGCAATATAGCCTCATTTTCATCTCTCTAGATGCTTGACTCTTTGGGTTTAGGTGAGAAGCCTGTGGCATATGTTAACCTGTGTTATGTTAACCTGTTTAACCTGTGGCATATGTTCCATTATCTTCATGTTAACCTGTGGCATATGTTCCATTATCTTCATGTTAGTGGGGTTGGAGATCTGGCATTCCCACCACTGCTATTGTTATTGTACTGATGCTTCTTTATTGGTGCATTAGTGATTGATTTTGGGGTTTGGCAGTCTATTATTAAAGGATATTATAAACAGCATGAAATGGGGTGGCACTTTTATTTGGAAGAATTGTAATTGAATGTTTTGATTTTGAATCTGATATAGGTTGATAAGGAGACCAACACGGAAGATCTCTTCCCAGGAGAAATGGCTTTGCTTCACAAAAGCAGAACTGGCCATCGATCCAGAGGGTCTGCATTTGTTCGCAGTAGTACTATTGTTCGCTCACAGACATTCTCTCCTGGTGCACGAAGTCAGTATGTTTGTCGAGTGAGTAGAAATCACTTAATGGCATTGTCCTCCAATGAGCAAATTTGAACTGTGACTTAAAAGTGAATTATATATAAAATATTGTATCATTTGCTACAATCCTACCTAAAAGCAACAGCCTTTCCTGTTTGAGGACACAAAGTTAGATCTCAGTCTGAAAATCTTCTGTCTGAAACATTGGAAAACTATTCTCAGGACATATGAACATTCTGAATATGTGTTTCTAAGTTACCTGGAAAAAATCTTTTAAGCAGAAAGCTATTTTGTACATCATTTTTGTCCTGCGGTAAATAGTAAAATTACTCCTCTCCCTAGTAGGTAGGAAGATCTTTAGCTGTCACGATTTCTTGTCTGTTCATTGGTTTCTACTTGCTTTGGAAGCAGGTTGCAAGTTGCGCTACTAAGAACTCAATCTGTTGATTTTTGTGTGCGTGCATGCATGCATGTCTGCGTACATTTTTTCCTATTTCATTCTTGCCCCATGATACATCTGGATAGGACACACAAGGACCTTTTATGCATGGCAGCAGCTATCCCCCGCTGCCGCCATGCCGTTGCGGCGGGGAATGATGCCCCACCGTTCCCCATGTACACACGGGGGCGGGGCATGCTAGGCTGCCCTGGTGTAGCACACGTGCTTTATGCCAGGGCCAGGAGGGCCGGATTGCTGCCGGCCGAGGTAAGCAAAGTAGTGGGGGGGGCGAGGTGAGGAGGGGCCAGGGGAGTGGGGGGACTTTGGTTTTTAGCGTAGTTCAAGATGCAATGTCATTTAAGCAAGGAGGAAGGAAAAGATTGTGCAAGAGACACTACAGGGATCACTGTAGCTATAAGAAGAATCATGGACCATTGTCTTTAAATTCCTCCTCTAGCTCTGATGCCCAGGAATTATTTGTATTTTCACACGATTGATTGCTTCAGGCTCTTCAGTTGCTGAAAATCCTCTCATGTCCCTTTACCAGTCAGAATCTGAGTTTTCACTTTCCTCAGGAGAAGAAGAGCAGGGGGAGTTTTAGGTAGAAAGGATATCTGGGATGCCTAGAGTGTATACTACCTCTAGAATCAAAGAATCATAGACTCTAGTAGGGTCGTTTCTTATTGACTGTTCCTATTGACTATTACTGACAACTTGATGTGTCATATAATTTTCTATCAGCTATACCGAAGTGACAGTGACAGTTCAACCCTGCCAAGAAAGTCTCCCTTCATCAGAAATACCTTGGAAAGGCGAACGCTGCGTTATAAGCAGGTACAGAACATAAAAGTTACCATCTGTGGTTTGGCATGGTTGAAGCATTGATTTGGGGGAAAGAAAGTGGGATTTGACTTCACTAAAATATTCTTAATATTATGATATTGCAATGTAGTAATTGTGAATTATAATAATGATGAAGAAAATGGTTGCAGTAGTGAACCAATTTTTTTTTTCTGTTGACTTGATTTAGCTTGTTTAGAGGGCTAAATGATGTCTTGTAACATAAAACAATCTGAAGAAATCCAGCTGGTATTCAGCTGTGTAGCACTGTTAGTTCTTTTGTTAGTGGATTTGACAATGTAACAATTTTATATTAATATTTCAGCAGTCCTGTAGGTCATCTTTAGCTGACCTTATGGAAAGGACATCCCTAGACCTGGAGCTGGATCTCCAGGCCATCAGAACAAAGCAGAGACAGCTGAATGAGGACATATGCATCCTGAGAGAGCTGCAGCAGCGCCTGGAGGATGTTCAGCGTAGAGGGCAAACTGATCTGCCTCACTGGGTCCTTCGGGATGAACGATTCCGAAATTTGCTGAAGGAGGCAGAGAGACAGGTACGACACCATGGAGTCTGCTCAGGTTTAGGTGATGGCATATAAAATAACTGAGATAAGGAACTGGGCTTTACAAGAGTTTTACAACAGTGATACTATTAAGTTACAGAACCACTGTTTAATTTCAGTGTCAGAGAGAGATGTCAGTCTTTGTGCAGCCTTGGATTGCCAAGCTCTTCAAACACATGTGCCACACATCTGGATGGTGACATTGTTAGGAATTTGGGGGAGGCTGGTAGGTTAGGATGGAATTTATTTTGCTCTGCTTTCAGCATGAGTGTGAAAAATAGATGACTCCAGGATGCTTTCCAATGGAGAGAACAAGCTTTCATAATTAATTGTCAAAGGCTTTCCCATCTGGAGTCAATGGGTTGTTGTGGGTTTTCCAAGCTGTGTGGCCATGGTCTGGTAGTTTTAGTACCTGAAGTTTTGCAAGTAACTGTGGCTGCCATCTTCAGAGATAGGAATCTCTCCATGCCAAATTGTGGAGTAAGTGAACAGTTACTGGCATTTTATTTACTCCTCAGTTTGGGTGTGTGTGTAATGTATTATATTCTACCTTATCTGGGAGTCTCTCAGTGGATGGACTGGAACGAGAAAGTGCTTTTCCTGTGTCTTGGTGGAGCTCATTAGCAAGAGTTTTTTCCTGTCCATTAGGAAGTATTTTCAAGCTTTCATAATAATTCTAATGCTTTTACGTGTCCTCTATTTTCTCTTTAGACAAGACAGACCAAATTTGAACATCGTCAACAACAAGCAGCTGAAAAATTGCTCAAGAAAGCATCCAAAGAAGTGTACCAGCTACGTGGTCAAAACCAGAAGGAACCTATTCAGGTGCAGACCTTCCGGTAAGGAGTTAGGTGCCCTTATGAAGTTTATCCTTTCAAACAGATTCTAATATGCTAATACGTTGTTAATTCAGAGCATCATCTTCCCTGATGTTTATATTGCTAATATCCCATGCCTTGTTCATTACCTTATTTCTTTCTTCTGTACATAACGTTTATATGTACACATGTCTGTGGTTTGAGATGATGTTCCATTGGCAAACTTAGTATGAGTTCGTCATATAGAACACCATTAATGTAATATACAGAGGTCTTCCATAGTGGAGATTTATAGTAAACTCATATTTGTAAAGGATGAATAACATATCTATATATCTATTTCTCAAGTACGGGCATATCTATGGATATCTAAATCCATGCATTGGGCCACACTGACAGAGAGGTTTTTTTGCAAACCCCAGATAAGCAAAAAACCCTTAAAAGTTAAAAAATTATATCCGGTGGTTAAATCGCTTTGATGCTGCAGTCAAGGTAAATCGGGGGAGAGGTATGAGGGAATATTAACAGAAAAAGGGGGAGAAAGAAAGGGTGGAGATAGAGAGGAGAAAGGGAGAGAGAAAGTGGAGTGGTAAGACTGACAGATGTGGGGAGGGGGGAGAAAGAAGGATTGGAAGATTGCCTGAGAAGGGGTATGGAATGCATACTCCCTGCGGATTTCTTGCAGGTCCCCACTTGTAAATATTCTAAATTAATGGGGGAACTTTGCATATTGGCCCTCAGTTAGCCTTACATTAGAAACCATGCAATGGAATATAGCCCTAAATTTTATATATGTTGCTTATGTGGATATAAAGCTATGACTTATACAGCAAAAATGTATGTTTAGAATATACTAGACAACACAGTGCATTTTTAATAGAGGACTAAGTAATGTGCCTAATTGCTGATGTTATAGTTTACATGGTGTGGCTCTTAAACATATACTTTGGGTCTGTCCAGTAATTTGGAAGTAATTATTTATATCAATTTTATATTAGAACTAGGGGCAAAGCCTGTTGTATCCAAGAATACAACGGGCGCTAGAGCTTGGCAGTGGGAAGAGGAAGGGGAGTAGTTGTCCAGTCTGTAAGAGCATGGGGTTGAATGTGTGTGTTCTGTGGGAGGTTGTGGTGGCATGGTGGCAAATGAGGGCATGGGTGTGGAGATATGGGTGTCAAGAACCTGTGGTTTGGAATGTTCGTTGAGTGTGGGAGAAGACTGACCTTCTGGAATTGTGGCATAGTGGTTACAGATGAGCTTTCCAGAGCCATGTCTTCAGATATGTGAAGGGAAAATCAGACTGGAGACTCTTCTTAGGGGAAGATTACATGGCAACCAATTCCTCCCAGTTCAGCATCATTTCCCTTCTTGTGTGAATTAAGCCACAGACTCCGAAATGCCCCTCTGCCCTAATACACATGGGGTAGTCACAGTACACAGGTGTCCACCCTGTTCCTTCTTTTCCATTTTTTCACTGTTGATAAAATGTTATGTGCCCACATGCTTCTTTAATGGTTGTTCCTTAGAAGAATGGATTTTTGTACCCTATTGCTTACTACCCAAAGGAGTCTCAAAGCGGTTCACAAACACCTTTTCCATTCATCTCGCCACAATAGTTAACCTGTGAGGTATGTGGGGTTGTGAGAGGTCTGAGAGAACTGGGAATGGGCCGCAGCAACCCAACAGGCCTCAGGTGTCTCAAAGCATTTTCCAAGCATCTTCTCTTCCTCTCCCTATTTACAGTTTCAGGCTGTAAGTATTTATTTAGATCTTCCTGCACTTTCCAGACTCACAGGACTGATGCTGGTCTGCCTGTCTGCGCCCCAGAATACAAACAGTTGCTGGTAAGGGCTGGCCATAGCCCATAGCCCAGGAGGGACACACCTGCACCACTCACTCCCAACTGCAGGAAAAATGCCTCCTTTGAAGGCTGGACTCTGAGGCATTGTACGATTTTGAAGTCCTACCTCCAAACCTCCAGGAATATTTCCAACCCAGGGGTAGCTAACCTCCAGGTGGAGCCTGGAGAGCTCCTGGAATTACAGCTCACCTGCAGAGTATAAAGATCAGCTCCCCAGGCAGAAAAGGCTACTTTGGAGAGGGTTGTGGTAGAGAAGAAACATTTAAGGCCTCCCACACAGGTTGTTGTTGTTGAATTGAAAGACTTGAGGCATACTGCACAGGGTTGTTGTGCAGATGAAACAGGAGACAGAAAAAACCAGTTTCATCTGCAGAATAACGCTGTGCAGTGGCCTCAAACCTGCAGAGAATTGCAAAGAAGAAAGACACATGGCTTGGCTGTGTCTAACCCCTGGCCAGAGCAGTATTTTAAGTGAGAAGGGGCTTTTCTGTGGCCTCCCTGTCAGGCAACTGTTTGGCAGAAGGGGAAAGTCCCCCCCTCAAAAGGAATGCCCTGGGGCTCCCCTGCATTGCTCTTGGAAAGGCCTCCTTGCCTCAGTCAGGGCCTGTCAGAGGCTCCTTCGCAGCAGGCCTGAAGGGGGGGGGAGCACTCTCCAGCCTCCTGCCAGCTCTGTCAGGGTTCTGAGGCAATTTACAGTTGGACATGACAGTTAGGACAGCCTTGGGGCGAAAAGGGCTGACACAGCCTATCCAAGACTCTGTTCTCATCCCCCTCGGCAGCCCTACTGACCTCTCCCTTTGCTGGTCAGGAGCAGACTGGCAGCCATTTCTCCAGATTGCCCCTGGCTAGATGGAATTTTGGTCTGCCCTGGTGAGGGGCCAATTGGAAGGCGCTTTGCGCCTTCCGATTGGCCCCTCCGCTTGTCAGTCCAGGGCCATGGGACCAATTGTTGCCCTTCCTCATCACGGACTGAGCCCACCCCAACACCCCTTACTGTTTTATTAGGAGGGAAAAGATATTCATGGGTATTGAGTATTTTATGTACTATTTGTCTGTCTCCTAGAAATTAACTAATGATCGATGAAAACAGACCCTCTGTGCCCTTACTTTAATAAAAGACTTCTGTAACAACACTAAAAAGATAAATACCCACACCCCCAGTAAGCCAACCTGATCAACATTTGAATGTATTGCATATAGATGACAATTGCACATGGGCATATTTTTAGATATTTGGAAAGCTTTTATAGATGCTTATCTTCAGACTTGCTCTCGTTGTTGCTATATTTTATTATATACTAGTAGCAAAGCCCATTACGTTCTGTGTTACAACAGGCACTAGCTCATGATTTGGTGTGGGTTTAATGCCTCACATAGAAGCTGGCCACTCTAAGAGGAGTTCTGTGCACAGCAGTCTTGACTCTAGTCATGTTTATGCACACCTAGGTAGTGTGGAATTCCAGAATACGAACCTATACCAATATGGCAGCCTTACCTCCTCTCTGCAATGTTTTCTTGACCTGAAATAGGTCAGGGGGTGCTATGTGGCTGGTTAGGTGGCTGTGGAGGCATTGTATCCTTTTGAGGCCCTACTTCCAAACCTCTAGGAATATTTCCAGACCATGTGGGGCCTGGAGATCTCCTGGAATTGCCGCTCTTCTCCAGACTATAAAGATCAGCTCTCCAGGCAAAAATGGCTGCTTTTGGAGGAGTGACTCTGTAGCATTGTACCCCATTGAGGCTTAGGAATGCTAGCCTTCAGGTGAGGTCTGAGGATTCCCTGAAAGTACAGCTCATGTCCAGGAAGTTAGACTGATGGAAAAGTTCTCTCCCCTCACATGCTTCCCTTCAAAAGGAATAGACGTGGCCATACACACTCCTTGGCTAGCACAGTCTGTTGCTTAGCTGGTGATGTCTGCCCTTCTGATGCCTGAGGCCTACTGCTAGCAACTGCAGTTCCTGTTGTTGTCCGCATTTGATTTCGTAGGACCTTCCTGGCAAATACTGAGTCACTTCAGTTCCTATGTCTCTCCAGCCATTTACTTGTTCATCATTTACAGTTTCAGGCTGTGAATATTCTTTATTTAGATCTTTCTGCACTTTCTGAACTCACAGGACCCATGCGGCCCAAAATACAAACAGTGGCTGGTAAGGGCTGTCCAAAGCCCATATCCCAAGCAGGACATACCTGCACTACTCAAGAAAGCATCCTCAGCCTGCAAGCCTCTACCATCGTCTCAGCCACTCATCTCTAGATTATAATGATCAGCTCTGCAGGCAAAAATGTCTACTTTGGAGGATGGTGTTGTACCATTTCAAGGCCCTCCTCCAAACCTCCAGGAATATTTCCAACCCATGTGCGCCCTGGAGAGCTCCTGGAATTACAGCTCATCTCCAGATTATAAATATCAGCTTCCCAAGTGAAGATGGCTACTTTGGAGGTTGGACAGGGCTGCTGTGCAGAAGAAAAATTCCACGCAGGTAGTTGTGGAGATGAAACGAGGCCTGCTGCACAGGGTTGTTGTACAGATGAAACGGGAGGCAAAAGAACCCCTGCAATAGGATCCAGTTTCATCTACTCAACAGCCTTGCGTGGTAAGCCTCAAATGTTCAGAGAGTTGTGGAGGAGAGACATGCATGGCTTGGCTGCATCTGCCCTCGAGCAGGGAGGCTGACTGCAGCAGTATTTTAAGTGAGAAGGGTCTTTTCTGTGGCCTCCCTATCAGCCAGTGATTAGGCAGAAGGGGAAAGCTTCCCCCCCCCCCCAATGGATGCACACATATGCACACAGACTCCCCTGCATTGCTCTTGGAAACTCCTCCCTCCCCTCAGTCAGGGGTTGAAGGGAGGAAGGGCAGTGGAATCCTGAGCAAGAGCAACAATTGGCCCTGGGGGGAGGAGAGATTCCATCAATAGGAGTCTTGGAACCTTCAGTATGTTGTCAGAAGTATGAATCACATTATATGTATAAGATTCTGTTTGGATCTTTGATTTATAGTACTTTTAAAAAATGTATTCTGAATAGTGCAACGTATATAAATGGCACAGAACACTGGACTAAAGTCTAGTTCTTGCTGATATAGACTCACTGCAGACTACTTATCCTTCTATGCAAAACTTTCCTTGTAGATAGAAATGTAGGTAGAATGGCTCTAGTTGGTCCATCTTAATTTGTCAGCTGAGTTGAGAGATCCAGTGCTAGGAAAAATGTTTTTTAAAAAATATTTATTTATTGACTTCATTTATATTTGCCTTTTTCATTGAGACTCGGGGTGAATTCCAGAATTAAAAAACAGTGCCAAAGAAACTAGGGTAAGACATATAGCAAACAACGAAACAAGACTGGATTGCAAACTGTAGAACAATGAAAGAAAAATGGTATTGAGCATTCAGTAAAAGGGAATTTAAAGAAGTGCTTGAGATTTTTCACAGACATTAAAACGACAAAGCTTTTAATATCAAAATAGGAACAATACCACTTACTTTGCAGCTGATACAATATATAGGAGTGAGGTTTTCTGATGCCCCATGTTTCTACCTTTTGTTGTTTGCCTTTTGCACAAATATATGTACATTTTATAGATACATTTGCAAGTCTACGCCCAGTGGCCTACATTTAATGGACATGTATTAAGCAACTGTAGAGAAGAGTGTAAAAATAAAAATGTCCTCGCATCTTTAGAGGGCCTGTGGTTGATTTGACAAGTGTGGCAAAACTTTGTTGGCCCTTTTAACAGCATGAAATTCAAACAGCTATAAGATTGGTGGTTATGCAATTTCTTTAAATAGATGTTTTATAAAACAGACAAAATGCAAGCAAAATTTCCTAGGCAGATTTGTTTGAATTTGTTATAATAGTGCGGTTGAGATCTGCTACCTATGTAATTTGTCATTAATCATTCATAACTAACATAACATAATCGTTCTCTCTCCTCATCACCACCGGCAGGGAGAAGATGGCATTCTTTACAAGGCCAAGGATCAACATACCTCCTCTGCCAGCTGATGATGTATGATATGTTACTTTGTAAACATGAAGTATTTCTCTGCTTGTTCTTATTTTAAGATGAAGTTACTAGGCTAGTTAAGTTTATTTTGTAAAATTGTTGTGCAAAGACTATTAATATACACATTTTGTAAAAAAAATTAAAATTAAACAAAAACATATATATATATATATAAATATATACATATATATTTTATAATAGTGACTGCAGCAAGGCTTGGTTTTTCCTTGTTGTGAAAATGACATCTCTGATGACAACTTATTTTATATGGGGGAAAAAAATCAACTATCCTGTTAGAGCATGTACAGTTTTTATGCCATTTTATTTGACTTAAAAGGCTGGAAGACAGAAACAAAGTGAGTTCAGGCAAATTCACTGTATTGTAATTTATTTATAGTAACTCGTTTTCCTTGAAGGAAAATATCTACTTTAAGATGTATTTTAAAGACTGAAATTTTGTTACTCAGTATTTGTCATACAGTAGAATGGAACCATTGAGCTGGTTTTGTTTCTGATAGCTGAAATGAAAATACTATGTTCTCAATTTGTCACTTTTTAATCAGCTTTGCTGTCTGTATCGTATAATGTAACATGTATCTTTGGCACTGTCTGAAATTGAAGTATCTCCTGCAATGTTTGATTAAAAAAAACACTTTAAAACGCCATTGAACATTGCATGGGTACACCCACGTTTTCTAATTCTGCATTAGTAAATAGTTCTAATTTCAGTGGTGTCAAATAGGTCTTTTATGACTTTTTTCCATTTAACGAGGGAAGGAACAAGGTGACAGGTCTCTATTTAGCTGTTTTAGGAAAAAGGGGCTTGTGAGCTTACTTTATTAATGAGTAATATAGTATTAGGTTTTTAATGCATATGTTACAGAAATCATTTAAACCTGGATTCAGGAAATCATCCCAGTTATCAAAGAACTATTCATTTACTTAGAATTCCTCCTAGGTCTTACATTCCAAGCTTTATTGTGTCCATCAGAATATCGCTTTCTTAAAAGTATGATTTAAAACAAAAAACAACTTTTGCACCTGATATTTAGCCCTAATTTCCCAGTGAAGCGGGACCCATTTCATGCAGTCTGGGTGCAACTTTAAAAGCAGCTTTTTTGGAGGAGCAAATAAAAATGGTGTGGCTTTTGGCTATGATTTTACCTGTCTTTTCCATTTCTGATCCTTGGCAGAAAACAGTCTGTATATTTTCAGTGTTTTTATGATTCTTCTTTACTAGAAAACTGCTGGGTATTTTGTTTTTGCTTGGAATGAAAACCAGGGCTTTTCAGGATTCCACATCTGCTGCTATGCAAATTCAGCCAAGTGGAATGCTACTTCAATCTTTAAAATCTAAAACAAAATGTTAGTGGTGAATTTCTTAATTTTAAACTTGTTGCTAATTCTCTCATTTGTTCAGTTTTGATTTATTTCTATTCTATTTTTTATGATTTTACTTTGTAATCTTAACTTCTGTTGGACTGGTAGCCTTTTCTGGCCTTGCATTTCATGCCTGTTTTTAAGGCCATTGCCACTTTTCTAGTTATAATACTGGATTAATTGCCTTTGTATAAAATGGAACCAGTATAGTCTCCCACTTTGTCCTTGTGTTGTCCCTGAAAGTTCACTTGTTTCAGAACAAAATTGGTATTGGGGGAAAGGAGGGTGCAAGCTGAGGCACACTACTGCTAAACTTCCTTTAAAATGTGTATAATGGCAATATGAACTAGAATCCAGTCATCAAATGTCACAGATTTCTGGGGCTGTATAGCTGTAGAAGTAGTTCCCTTGCTTTTGCATTTCTGTTAAACCTTCTTAGCTTTGAACTGTCACCTTAAATTCCCGAAAAGTGCCACTTTTTGTGTCTTGAAAGTGTATGAAAATGTTATGCTATTATATTCCGCTTCAGTTTTCCAAAGAATTATGTCCTTAAAAAAGCAAGCCTTCTTTTCTTTTTTTATAAAAGCTATACAGTTTTTATATAGGACACCATCATATCGAACTTTTGGTTTTAGTTACAATCTAGGAATGCCTTAAGGAGGCCTGATACCAAAGAAAGTCATCATTGTGTCAGAAACAAATCCACATTCCCTGCAGTATTTGGTGCACACACATCGAGGTAACTTTATGCAGACTAGTAAATCTTCATTGTTATTTTGCAATAGTGATTAAGCAACATATATTGCAGATAATTATAATTCTGATAATGTCCACGCATGTTAAATTAACATGAAATCTGGTCTTGTAAATCACATCTCTGTCTTCATCTGGTTGAAAAACTTGCAACATAATCATAACTGAAAATAAAAATGTTTGGCATTCTCATCAGTGTCTGATCTATAGCATCCCTTTGGTGTGTCCGGTTTTGAATTCAGATCCCAGAATATTAAAACTAGCTAACAAGAAGAAATTGTTGCAACTGGGATGGAAGCCTAAAGGATAATCACATTATATTCAGTAGTTAGGAGGAATAGAAACATTTGTTTACAAAGGCTGCCATTTTATATGTCAGTATTTCCCAACAGTCATCAGGAAATAATCTTGAGTTATTGAATTCTTGATCTGTTGGAGTAAAGTTTCAGCAGCTCTGATGCTCTTTTTGGAATGCCACAATAGAAGGCTTTCCTATTTTTGCTTTTCATTGTCTAGGTATATGATTAGCACACATGCAGAGCAGTTTTCATCATCATTATACTCATGTGTGAAATGATGACAGCAGTTTGTGTAAACATTTTTACATTTCTTGCAAAAAAAATGGTCATCAGCTTTTGTTTGTGTACGTTAAGTCGAACGGTGTTCATGAAACTCTTCCTACTTTTGGAGCTTCCTGGTAGAAAGTGTTGCTGGGTTGTAGCAGTGGTCAATGGACAGTATCCACAGTGTCAAGGGAGAGCAAGAGTTTGGCTGTCAAAATGAATACTATTTCAGTGTGTTAAAAATAATGTACTTCTCAGTATTCATTTCATGTTTGTCACAGTTTCTGAATGATTGTGGTCATTTATATTTGAAAAGTATTCTGCAAAAATAAAAATATCTTGCCATAAATACAGCACTTTGTGTATATGTGTTCCATTTAGCTAGAGATAGAATGTAATAAATAGCATTGAAAGGGAACCTTATCAGGACTTTCATTTGTTGTAGATGGTCTATGTTCAAGATCTGGACTAATATTTTTCCCCAAACACATTTATTTGTTCATTTATTGTTTGGATTTATTATGCGCCACTATCGGGGAACCATCTTGTGATGGGTTAAAATCAAAGATAAAACCCCACATAAAAGAGAAATGTTAAAAACCCAACCACTATCAATACTCAAAAATTGGTGGAGAAAAAGGTAAAAAGCCCATATCCTCAACCCTTCCCCCCCCCTCCCCAATGCCACAAGTTAGCATGACTGCTGTCAGCCTGGATTTGTCCATCTGTTTGGGACACAGTGCTGTACATGATGGCCACATTCATTATGGTGATAACAGTATACATACTGCTGTCACAGTTTTGGTTGCCATAACATGCACAGTAATTTCTAAGCAGGTGGCAGCCATTCCTGTATTCTTAGGTGAAAACATTACTAAGGGACTTTAGAACAGCAATTATATGTTGAACTGAAAGAAAGTTAAATTGTTTTTCTTTTTCAATATGCCAAATCCTCCCAGGAGAAGGAAGAAAAAACATTTTGAAATGATGGGCCAGGAAAGAGAAGAGATTTCGAAAAGCAGACATTTAATTAAATTTAATATTAGATTTTAAATTTAATATTGTAGTGTTTTGGTTCTTATGGTGCACAATTTTGTGTGAAATAATGGTTTGGAAACTGTGGAAAAGATCTGCAGAGAAAAGGAGCAGCAGATAGAGGTCCTGTGGCTGGGCAGGAGGGCAGCAGAGCAGGGAGCATGCTTTCCTAGCCTGGCCAGGGTACAACTTAACATTGCGCCATCTGCCAGGAATTTGGACTGATCCTTGGTGCCTTCCTATTGATGGAGGTGCAGGTCACGAAAGTAGCCCACATGCATTTCTCATCTATGTCAAGTGAGGCTACCAGTGCCCTCTTTGATCTCTGAGCACCTGGCCACGTTGATCCATGCAACAGTCACCCCCAGGATTGACTTCTGTAATTCGTTTTAGGTGGGCTTACCTTTGTACTTGACCCAGAAATTGCAACTGGTACAGAATACAGTTGCTAGGGTCCTCACTGGAACACCTTGGAGGGCCCATCATATTCTGCTGGGCCTGCAAAAGGGATCTCCTCTGCCAGGCATTTAGTTGAGGTGAACCTGAACCAATCATTTCCCATTGGCCCCTGAGCCTCCATTCCATGGAAAATACCATCAATTCGTCCAACCCTTAGGGCTGCCAGTATGTTATAGTTGATTTAATGTTCTCACCATTGTTCTACTGTTCTATTTTATTGTTCTTCTGTTATCACTGCATTTTTATTGCTCAAATACTGAGTTACATGTATTGTTCCATGTTTTATGTAAACTTCCATGAGCCTCAGTGGAAGGCAGTATATAAATATAATAAATAAACAAACAAACAAACCCAGCAACAAGGCATCAAAATAACAAAGGAGCCAGGACATTACATGAAGAAAGTCATTGTTCAGTCTAATAATGCCTATGATTATTGGGGTTCAAGTTATGGTCTTCGGTGATTCTCAGTTTGTTCTTGACCCAGAGCATGAAGTCAGCATTGCTTTTTCAGTCACCATTTTTATGCTGTCTTAAACATGGCCATACAATCTACTATGCTGTGGGAGGAGTGGGAGAAAGTATCAGAGGATAAAAATTAAGGCAAGCTCAGAAAAATTGTTTTGCCAGTCTTTGAGAGAAAAGCCGAAATGGCTAGGGTTGAATCTGCATGGGGCTTTTATTCCAATCCCAGGTCAATTCAATCTCTGCCATCTACACTGAATGTGATTTTCATTTTCATTTTGGGAGATTTAAATTTTCCCTCTGCAACAAGCATGATTGATCCGGAGTGACCCTACTTTCCCCCACAATATCCTGGAGTGGATATAACCCTCGATATTTGAAAAATCGGCATGAGTAAAGTTGCAGTTTTCTGCTTGTCCCAAACTTGCTGCCTCGAGCCTGCAATGCTGTAGAAAAGCCCTGATTGGCCAGGGCATCAGTTCAAAGGCTTCTTTGTTCCCAGGTTCCCAGAAGTCCTAACTTCTATCGGCAGAGATTTGCCTCTTGGATTTATTCCCCCTCCTTTGCTGTCTCCAATACTCTCCCCCCCCCTTTCAAGAAAAGAAAGAGGTTCCTGCTGCACTTGGCTCCCCCCTATTCTGAGCTTCCCTAATCACGTGCAGAACACTTTTCTGTTTCAAGGGGGGGGGAGGAAGACCTTAGTTCAAATCAATCTGAATTCAGCAGGATCCACAGTGGAATAAAGTAAGTGCACAATCAGCGCAGATGGAACCTGACTGACCCTATGTCCATTTGAAGAACAACAGTTATGGTTAAAGCAACTTGTTTTATTCTAGATTTCTGACATTTACTGGAAGAACACACATGCAAATGCAGTTTAGACTTAGTAAGCACTGATGGTGTGGAGGGCACTTGCCCACTGAAGGCCAATCAGAGGCTCTTCCCCATTCCCATCTTTCTCCTCCATTTTGCTTCCTGGCACTTACCAAGAGGAGGAAGAGCTGACACAAGGTAAGCTGAGGAGCTGTGAGCGGCCATCAAAGCACCCTCTGCCCCAATCACATCCTGCCACTGAGAGCAGAGGGAGAGCTGAGTGGGCACACTCCACACCAGCTCTGCCTCTCTCCCCATCCTCCTGCTGCCGAAAGCAGGGGGGGAGCCAACTGGGCATACCCTGCACTGCCATTCTCTTGGGCCTCCTGTTGCCAAGTGGGAGGGAAGGGCAACTGGGTCACTCTGTGCTACCTGTGCCACTCCCAGGCATCCTGGCTACCGGGGGGGGGGGCTGTCCAGCCGCCACCCATTTTAAAAAAGGATTTTACTACTAGTCATATCTAATAGATGAGATGTCACCTACATTTTTGTGTGGGGAAGGGAATCATACATGTAACTTCTATCTTGGAAGTTTCCCCTTTTGTTAAGTTAGGAAGTGCTTTAGGCAGAGTATTTAAACTGCTTTCCTATTGCCTTGCTGGGGGGGGGGGCTGCTGGAGTCCTATATGAATTTTACTGAAATATGGGGATTACCATATGGATAAATTGTTAAGTCCATTAAGCATTTAGAGGGTGGAATTTATAGCCCACCCCTCACCAAGCTAGAAAAACAAAAACAATGCAATTATTTAAAAAACTTAAGTATTGGTCTCAGGTTTCAGCTCTCTAGCAAGCTGAAAATAAGGCAGGGAAAATCAATATCCAAAGACAGAATGTCAAAGAAGATAGACAGAATTCAAAGTCAGACAGTCCAATGAGTCAAGGGTTCATCCAGGGATATCAGCAAAAGAAGCAGGTCATAGCTAGCATCCCCAACACAGGCCTATTTAATGTTGGTTGTCAGTAGCCTCTCGGTCCTTACTCTGAGACTACTCACAGGCTTCTGCAGTCAGCAAAAGCCTTTCTAACCTGGTGTAGTTCCTTTCAGACTGGAGTTCTCTTTGGCTTAATTGGCTCAGGTGAGCCAGGTGGGTTAACAAGATAGGGAGCGGCAGCTGGAGGATGGGTTGAGGGATGGGGAGCTTCTTTTAACAATTTTGTAATCTGAGCCCTGGTTTAGCTGCAGCTCCATTCCCTTCTGCTGGTCAGAGCTCTCTGCTTGCTGAACATCTGGCTCAGCTAAGCTCTCATGCAGCTGAGGCTCAGGTGAAGCTGGGAGCTCCTGGCAACACTCCCTCTGAGAAGTCTTCCCTTACAAGACCTGGGCTCACAATACCTCCTGAAAATTCTATTATAATCCTATCTATTTTTGCCTTAACTCTTTTGTTAGGTGAATACTCATGTTTGTCTGAAACAAACAAAGAAAGTTTTATTCAAGGTGTATAAACCTTTGTAACCATATAAACTAAGTTTATTATTCTTGTTTGGTCCTTGAATCTGTTACACATCTTTATTATGCTGTATGCTAAACTGGCAGTTTTCATTTCATTGTATCTGAAGAGGAATGCCTGCACTTTGAATAACACTTTGTTGGTCTTAAAGTGCCACTGGTCTCAGACTTTGTTCTATTATTCTTTAACGCATTCTGAAGAATAATAGAGGTGTGGGAGCCTTTCTGACTTCTTCAGACAGGCTGTTCCACAGGGTAGGAGCCACAACAGAGAACGTTTTTGTATTGGAAACTGCTGATATTATCCATTTACAGCTGGCACCTTCAGAAGTAAGTGAAGCTTGTCATGAAGGAGCATGCAGGACCAAAACTACAAAGGGGTTAACCAGTGTTATGAACTGGGTAATAGATTGGTTTGATTACACAATAGATATACTCCGTCTAGTTCCCACTGGTAATTAAGCTAAAGTAGTGACTAGAGTTTCTGAGCTGATGTCAAGGTAAGACCCATGTAGACTGCATGACAATAGCTTAACCTTGTGGATCTGTGCCCCCATGGCCCATTTCTATGGACTACGTGATGATTGAAGAAAGCCATTTTTGCAGCTGCATTAACTTTCTTCAGCAAAAGTGCTGTGTTGAGTGTAGGTTCTTAACTGAATCCATATGGAAATGCAGGGATATCGCTCCATGGGTCAACATTGTTCACAGGTCTTGATTTGGGAGACTCAGAATTGAAGGCCCAAATTTGGAAGCTTGATGGGTGACCATGGGACAGTCACTCGCAGCCTAGCTACCTTATAGGGTCATTGTGAAGAAAGAATAGATCAGGGGAGAGCCACATTGGGTTCTAATGGGGGATAAAAGTGGGTTATAAGGAATAAAGTGGAAATGGAAGAAATATATCATTCCTATGCAGCTAGTTCCATAGGCAGAAGAATTGTGCCCTTGTTGTCCTGTAATTATTTAAAGCTTACCTGGAGTTAAAAAAAAACAAAATCTTACTGACTATACTCTAATTCAGTTTTATTAGTTGTGTGTGTATGTACTTTCTAGCCTGGAATAAAAATATTCTAGCTGAGCCTGGAATAAAAATAATCCCAAAAACAAATGAACACATTTCATTCCACAGATAAAAACTGCTATTAAAAGAAACTGTATTTTTAAAATTCATTAATGCACTACCCATCCTTTTGACAGCATTTTATGTTAAAAAAAAACTTGTAAAGGAACAAACGTAACGTTGTGAAGGCGTGAAGAAGTGTGAACAGCCTCGGATAACAGTCTGCTAGATCATGAGCCAGTTGCTGCCAGTCTCTCATCAGAGCTCCATAAAGAGCATGTGCAGTCATGTGACCATGACTGCTTCCTCCATATGACATCATTGCCTTTGCAGCCATACCAGGGAAGAAAGGATGCTGTCAGGATCTTTGGGGCTGAATTAAATGATGTTGCACTGCAGGTAAGAGGAAATCACACCCTGTAGCATGATTTGCCTGTACAGTTGTTTTGAAACTGACCTCTGCTGAGCAGATTTTCTCTCTGGAAACAGAGCAGCACAGGATGTGTGGGAATGAGAGGCTTGCAGGTGCAGAGGCTGTTTACTTGCTCTCCAGATCTTCCGGCTGGCACATTGGAAACCGATGCTGCCAGAAAAGGGAGGCAGTGCATTGTCAGTCGTCTGTGATCAGACTTTTCTAGCGAGCAGCCAGTGGAATTTCCAGACGTGTTTGCCCCGGGGGTGGGGGTGGGGATGATCGTATCACCAGGCTGATATTTAATCTTTTGAAATGAGTCTGGCCTTTGCTATATTATAAGGTTAAGTCATTAGAGAAAATCATTTCCCTGCTCTAAAATGTTTTCGGGGAAAACCAGGCTAGCTAATTTTGTGCATAATTCATTGATGTAGATGTTTTGTTGTATTTGGGGCAATTTAAACACCCTGCAAAAATGTGAGCAAACCTTTTGAATCAAATAGCTTGTTTCTCATATTGTCTGTGGAGGGTTTGGAACTGTTTAATATGCTCAGTGTCAAAATAGTGCTTACAACAAGATTGCTAAAGGGGGGGTTGAATACAAAAGAGCATTGTTAGTTTATAAGACGGCAGTACTAGAACAGTATTCCATTTCCACTGGTTTTTAAAGGCCCTGGTAAAAACCTACCTGCCGATGGAAGAAGAATGACTCAGCTGCTGCAGCATAGCCAAGAGCAATGCAAAAAGCCCTCTAATTCTGCAGATACTTTTGTCACTGAAGACACTGAAATACTGTCATGAAAGTGAGTCATGAGAATCTAGATCAGACTTTTCCTGAAAACATGTTCTGTCGACAGAAATCACTGCAGTCTGTGCCACATTAAGAGTAACCCCAGTTTGAGGAGAGGAAACAGATAACCCATTGATCCTCCTCATGGCTGAAATTTGCTGTAGTATGAGCTTTAGGCAAGACAGCGGAAGCAGATCCTTCTGCTTGTCCACTCTTGCACATCTTCTGGGAGCTATCCGGACATGCATATCCAGAGAGCTAGTAAGTCTATACAAGTGGGCCATACGCTAGAACTGATTCTAACCATGTCTTAATTCAGACTCAGCATTCAGGCCTGCTTGACATGGAGTGACTGTTTTATCCTCCATTCACTGGTAAAGAAATGCTTTCTTACTCACACAAAAAGGCAACACTTGTATTGACATGATTATGAAAATTGGTTTGAAGAATATGTAGCTGCAACGAATGCCACGGTAAACGCTTTCGTGTGGAAAGTTCATTAATGACCTTAGATTAATATCATAACTTGGAAAAAATTAATAAATTGGATATGTAAAAACAAAAATGTCCCCAGTCCCCGGTTACAATAACGGTGCAAGTATAGAATCCCACCCTACAAGCGACATTCTTCTGCATTATCTCTTCCTTCCCTTAATTCAGTCCACATAATTAAAAAGCCATTTGTCATTTCTTAGACCCTGGGCATTGTTAGCACAAGTGCAATTTAGGGACTGAAGAGTCGGAGTTGGAGGGACCAGCTCTTTGCATGTGTGTTTCATTCCAGCAGATGACAGACATAACATACAATTAAATGGCCTCATGGTAGTAGGCATGCTTGCCCAAGACTCAGATGTTCTTGCTTTTTTTGTTAAAAAAAGCATACCTGTATGGTGTTGCTGCTATAGTTATTGTGAGCTATAAATTTTAATAACTCTCTTTCCCCCATAAAAAAAATGCTGTTTTGTATCTTGGATATATATAAGAGCTGACTTTCCGACTTGGTAAATCTTTTCTCCCTTTGATGATTGACTTGAAGTTTTATTCCGATGTAAACGTTTTTATAGATCATTGCCTTAAAAAATTCACTTAGACTGAAATCGTATGCCAGCACATCTCCCACCTGTTTGGTTGGCAGTTGTAGCATGGAGTATTTGGCTATGTGGAACAAATAACATATGTTCATGCAAAGGTCCGTTCCTTACAATGGCTTGCAGCTCTGAGACAGCTAGCATCACCGCATGCTTTTCGATTAGACCTTCTAACTCTAATCAGTTTTCACATAAATGAACTCTGGCTAGACTGGATCTACAAGATTTGTCCAACCTTCCAGCACAGTTTCTATCCTGGGAATCATTATGCTCAAGTTCAGAATAATGACCAAGTTCCTTAGTTTTAAAAATAACAGCAATATTCCAGAGCTCAAGGGAAAAGCAGAATTCTAGCCTAGGTACCCTGAGGTTTCCACCAACGCTGAGAGAGAGGTCAGAGAGAGAGAGGTCAGAGAAAGTCACGAGAAAGACTCGCTGAACTTGTTGAAATGCCTGGTTTCAAGAAGGGCCAGATTCATGGATGTACGACAAACAAGGATTGTCTATCTATAATCTCAAAAATCTTGCCTTGTGTCAATTTGCTTTGAAGTTAGGCTTTTTTCATGAAGCACTTATGTTCCATCATCCTGTGCAGAACGTGTCCAAATGTGAATCTTTATCTCTCAGGGCCTGTTCTGATTTCATGCTTGAGGGCAATAGGCTCCTTTGATGTGATGCTACTGACTAGCCCCAGTCCTTTAGCACTAGTATGGCCACTGTTGAAAATTAAGGAGGAGAGAGACCACATCCTCCTGCAACAAGGGACCTTTCTGCTGCTGGGGAAAACCCTATTCCACCCTGGGAACAAGGAAAGCAAAAATGGCAAGGGGAAAGTACAGCCCTCAAAGGTTTTGAAAGGTGGGGGATAGTCTGGATCCTGCAGCTGCATTCCTCTGGCTATGGAACTTCCCCTGGCATGAAGCTGGAATGGAGTGATGGGACCCAAGCCAATATGTGGGATGAAGGCATTGACTCCTTGTTTGTTTGTTTGTTTGTTTGTGTTCAAAGGCCAAGAGCGCTGAGAAATGATGAAGCCTGCACTAGAAGTACTAAAGAATAAAGCAAGCTGCATTTTCTTTAATAGAACCCAAATTATGTTGGCAGGCTTTGCAATTGCAAGTGCTATCTGTTTGAAACAATAGCTCAATTAGAAGGATGGCAGACCAGGACAATTTGAATTTCACAAGTGACCTCCAGTTGTGGTATGAACATGGGCTTCTAGAACCTGTAGAATGCCTGTAACCATCTGTATTTTTCGCATCCATAGCATAACAATGTACTTGTAAAGAGAGCTGATGTGGTGTAGTGGTTAAGAACAACAGCTGCCTCTAATCTGGAGAACCAGGTTTGATTCCCCACTGCACTAAGTGAAATCAGTTGGATGACCCTGGGTGAGTGACAGTTCCCTAAGAACTCTCTCAGTCCCACTTGCCTCACAAGGTGGCTGTTGTGTGGAGAGAAAGGGAAGGTGATTGTAAGATGATCTAAGACTCCTTAGGGTAGAGAAAAGGAGAGTATAAAAACCAAATCTGCTTCTTTTTCTAAAGCTTCCTAAAAACAATACTTTACCCCTCAATGTTTAGCAGAGGCATCAACCACAGCCCTTTGAAGAAAGCCAGTTAAAAACACTATGCTGTTTGTAAGGCCATCAGAAAAGTAGGGGGGGGGGAGTTGAATAAAAGAAAGTTTTTATTTTAAGTTGGAAACATTCTTCATATCATCATAGTGGGTTGGATATTGAATTAAACTTAACTTCAACAACACTGGTGTCTTCAGTAGTGCATTATCAGGCATCCCTTATATTGTTATCACTTGTGGACAAAATGAATCCCATTTAAGCAATAAACATACATTTGAAAATATGCTACACAGATCTATACCTAGGGATAATATATATTGAAATCTTCATACTATACTAAGAGAAGATTTTTACTGAGTACCACCTGATTTATTTACTTGTTTCACCAATTTCAAAAGTGAAAAAGCTTCACAGAAGCTTTTTTGTTTCAATTTCTCCTCAAATCCCAAGTTTAAAGATTCAGGGAACAGCTCTGCAATATTCCAGAGTCCCTCCCTCTGCATTCCTGTACGTGGACCATTTCCAACATCTAACACAGGGGTAGTCAAACTGCGGCCCTCCAGATGTCCATGGACTACAATTCCCAGGAGCCCCCTGCCAGCGAATGCTGGCAGGGGGCTCCTGGGAATTGTAGTCCATGGACATCTGGAGGGCCACAGTTTGACTACCCCTGTCCCCATACAAATCAACAAGGGAGTTCCATCAATCAGTGTTTCATTCCTACAGATCACTTATTACATGCATGGTGTACTTGATGATCAGTAGTATTTTTTCACCACATTTATGTGAGTGTCCATTCACTTACACAAATGAAAAAAAAATCCTGCCTATGCACAATTTTCTGATTCACAGAAGGGAAGAGGAACTCATGCATAAGTGATTTGTGACTTGAACGATTACTGGAACTGACTGATAATCTGTAATAGGCCAGACAATACCAAACGAGGAAATAGTACTCAAAAGAAGAGGAGCTGGATTTTCTATACCCTGCTTGTTACTACAGGAAGAAGTCTCAAAGCAACTTACAATCACTTTCCCTTCTTCTCCCCACAACAGACAGCCTGTGGAGGAAGGTGAAACAGAGAGAGCTCTGAGAGAACTGTGACTGGCTCAAGGTCACGTGTGGATGAGTTCTCCAGATGAGAGGTCACTAGCTAGCTTCCAAAGAGTCACTAGGTTTTTATTTTGAACGGCTGACCCCAAAGCTATTTTACAAATGCCCCTCGTGTTTATGCCATGCAGCATTTGAGGAACACAATCAGAAACCTCCGTGGATGCAGTGATTCTTTGGATCCTGATTAATTTAAATATACGTGTATAGGAAAAAACTTATAATTATTCATAAACACTATCATATGAGGGAATCATTTTTATCAACTCACTGGCAAAGTAAAGGGGTAATTTAAAAATATAACGAGAAACACAGATGGTTTACTGAAGTACAACAAAACACTAAATCCAAACAACATGTTTCTCTGATGTTTTCTAACAAATGTACAGCTTTTCTGCATCCTCATTTTCCTTGCTTGTAAGTTTCCATCTCTTCTGAGGGCTGTTCCCCCTGTGTTTTCTCCCTCTAGTGGTCAGTTATATATTACACCATATATCCAGTTTATCTCTCTACAGATTTAAACAGCAGTTTTTATGCCAGTCATAAAGCAGACATCAATCAAATTGGCTACTAAAGTACCAAAATGTGAGGAACATAATCCCCTCCCCCCCGAAACAGGAATTTACAAGTGAGGAAAAGGAGAATGCAGAAAAGCCCTTTAAAAAGATTGTACATCAAGTGATCCTTTGGCATGGAGATTTTAATAGTTCACTGGAATATAAACTGGACTAACGGAATCTCCCTACATTTAAAGTGACTAATTAGTATCCCATCTGGAATCGCCAGCTTGGTAGATGCCTAGAACTGCAAAAAGTCAATGACAGATTATTCCATTTCTGGAAGAAATTTCCGTATTTGGGATCAGGTAAACCAGAATTTTGTTTTCCTTCTTTATAGGTACTAATATGGTTAATGCAGGAGACATGAATGGTTCTGGGAATTTGATGGATTTTTTGGATGAACCCTTTCCTGATGTTGGGACGTATGAAGATTTTCACACTATTGATTGGTTAAGAGAAAAGTCACGTGACACAGACAGACACAGAAAGGTAAGTGAAACAGGAGCACTTCAGAGACCCCATAGAACTAGCAATTAAAAACTTCCTTCTGCTAGCAGACCTGACCCTACAAATAGTTGCAATAATTATATGAGAAAGATAGTCGAAAGAACTGACAATCTACCACCCATGCATGCCTCAGCATTCATTCCTATGTATGAATCTTTTAACGTCAGAGGTTCAAAGCATGGTCTGAAACATTGTATCCTAGCATTGGTGTGAGTAAATTCTGGAATAATATTCTGTCTTGATATCCATGGCAATATAAAAATGAATATTGGCATTAGGAATCAATGATGAATTCCCATTTTATTATATATCTGAGCTTCAGTTATTTGGAAATACCTTTAGCCTGTGTCACGTATTGATTAAATTGTTGGACCAGGATCTGGGAAGCCTGGGTTTGAATCCCTACTCTTCTGTATAAGCTTGCCGGGTGATCATGGGCTGGTCACATGCTGCAGCCTTACCTACCTCATAGCATAGTTTTTAGGATAAAATGGAGAAGTGAAAAATGATGTAAGCAACTTTAAGTCCTCACTGGGGAGAAAAGTGGGGTACACATAAAGCGAATAAATAATTAGATAATAAAATCTGTCTCCATTGCATGCCTGCATATCATTGCTTAGTTATTGTAAGCACATGAAAGTAGGACTACCATTTTGTCAGAGATCAAGTTATCCTTTTAGGCTATTCAGATTTATATATATTGGCTAAATAGTAATTTTTCTTCCAGATTACGAATAAAAGCAAGGAGTCAATATGGGAATTCATCAAAAGTTTACTGGATGCATGGTCAGGATGGGTTGTGATGCTTCTCATTGGACTACTGGCAGGTATGTTCCAGAAAGTCATAAGAGTTTCTCACTGGAGACACTGTTTTTTTCTTTCAGTTTATTGGTGGGATGCGTAAGATTTCAAAATGTCTAAGAGAAGATGGATACATATGAGTTTTGGGGGAGGGATGCATGTAACGCTGGAGGGCGTCACCCCAAGGGTCAGACATGACTCAGTGCTTGCACAGGGGATACCTTTACCTTTACCTTTACATGTAAAACCTCATGCTGAGCACTGACCTATGTAAACATTAGAAATATAAATTTCCATGGAAGTATGACTATGAGCGGGTACGATGTGCTGTCTTTGAAACTCATGTGGCCGTTTTTTAAACTAACAAACAGGGCAATCCAAAGAATACTTTCCTGTGAGTAAATCCCACTGAGTAGATCTGAATATGATTCTGAGTAAGCCTGTTTAAGATGGTTCTATTAAATGGTTACTGGTAAACGGACACTTTTCTACTGGTAATATGGTCAGTAGAAAATTATGCATCAACCTGACTTGTGTTGCTGCACCAAAGGCTTTTAATATTAATTTTAACAGCCTAATCAGATTTAAATGCAAGATTTGTTCATGTCATGGATAATGTTTTTTCATCTGATTACACATTGTCCAGTTTAAACACACTGTCTCTTTTGGAGACCTGCTGCACTTGTGCTCTAGATAATGAAGTAGGTATTAGGTATTTCAGTTCACTGTCTCTTCTATAGACATGTTGTGCATAATATGGGTCAAGTTGTGTTTTAAAAAGAAGGTAAATGTAGAAAAGTGAGGGGGAAGAGAGACTCCTTAGAATTTCTGCTTATTCCAGCTTAGTTCCATTTATGATTTCCCCCCTCTCCTGTTACCAGCCTTCAGCATGCACAAATATTAACTGTTGCTAACTAGGGATGTGCGATTAGACTTTAAAATAGCAGTCCCCCCCCCAAGAAAAAATCAATGCTGATTCCTACTCACCTAGTATTTTAACACCAACTCACAATTTTCTTCCTTATTCGGGAGCCAAAGCACTGAACTCGAATGGATTTGGTATTTAATCTGGGTTGATTTGGGTTCCCTGAATAACTGCTGGAGAGATAACTCCCACCAAACAGGTGATCCTATGGATCATCTGTTTGGCAGAGTCTTTAAACGTCTCTCCAGCAGTCCCGTCTAATGCTGCAGTGAGTTGGTTTCCAAAGAATCAGTTGTTTGGCTTGACCTGGCAACACAAATAATTAATATATTCATATAACACATATGCATACACAAAGAGTAGGAGTGAGGAAGCCATAGGTACACAAACACATGTGTATTGGATATTGCCAGAATCTTGTGTGGTTCCAGTAAATCAAAATTCCTGGAAGCACATGCTGGAATAAGCTGGATTTGTGCCTAGACCCTGCATATTCTGGGGTCATTGGCCTACCCATGCTACTTTCTTTGGTTAGATGGAGCTGGCTGTGTGTAAGCAGCTTTAGAGAGAAGTCTACATGAGGTTTGTAGCTTCAGGAAAGGAAATTCTTTATTGGTAAAGAAATGCAAATTTTGATAAGAAAGGCAAGATGCAGGTAAATACAGCGAATACTATAGAGGTCATATGCAATAAAATTTTATTGGACTGGACTGTAGAGATAGCTATGATATCACTAAGTTTTTTCCCCTGTTAACCTTGCAAACTAGTCAAGAGCTCAAGCCCTTTTAAACTGTTCATGAACTCTTTTTTCTTTTATATTGGACATTTAATTACAGAAAAAAGTAGATTAATTGCTTTTTAATAGAGGCAGAAAGCTAAGATGAGCCTTCTTACCTTGCTTTACAAGATGTATCTCATATGCACCTGCATCTTAGTTCATATGTTGCTCATCTCTTAATTAATAACCAGTCACTTAATTAAATAATATCACATGATTATGATAGACAATATTTAGAGATACGAGTAGGAGGTGGTGGTGGTGGTGGTGGTTCTTATATGCCGCTTTTCTCTACCCGAAGGAGTCTCAAAGCAGCTTACATTCACCTTCCCTTCCCTTTCCCCACAGCAGACACCCTGTGAGGTGGGTGAGGCTGAGAGAGCCCTGATATTACTGCTCGGTCAAATAGTTTTATCAGTGCTGTAGCGAGCCCAATGTCACCCAGCAGGTTGTACGTGGGGGAGAACGTCATCAAACCCAACTCGCCAGATTTGAAGTCCACACTCCTAACCACTACACCAAACTGGCTCTTATGATACTTCCTCTTCAATGTGCACTCCTGTGACAAGCAAATCATATTTCTTTGGATGGAAATCTTAGAAGAAGAATAGGGGAGATTACTTGGTGTGAAAACAGCTGAAAAACGATTTGATTTTAAAATGATTAATTGCTAACAAGCAACGCTAGGTACTTTGATAATTTTAGCATTTATTTTTACAGTAATTGTAGGGTTAACTTTTTCATGCCTGTATTTTGTTCTGTCTAGCTCATTAAAGAAACTAACTTCTTATCTCAATAAAAGATAACAGTGTCTCCTGGTGTTCAATCTGGTTTTCTGGTTACACTCACAGAAACATACTTACCCCCTTTTTGGTTTGTATGATCAGAATTTAAAGTTGTGTAAATCACCCTTTTATAAGATAAACCAAGATTGTTGAACATCTTGTAAAGACAGAACCCTTGAAAGTGTCAGTTCAAGTTCTCTGGATGTGGGAGGGAATCTCTCACTACGGTACATGTCACCCTTTTGAAGTTCAGAGCAACATAGAGAGAAGATACATGAAGAAAGGCAGCTGAAAAGAAGAAATTCTTTAGAAGAAGAAGAATTGGTTTTTATACCCCACTGTTCACTGCTCAATGGAGTCTCAGTGGCTTACAATTGTATTCCCTTTTCCCCTGTGTGGTCGGTGAGGCTGAGAGAGCTCTGAAAGAATCTGTTCTGTGAAAACAGCTCTAACAGGACTGTGACTAGCCGAAGGTTACCCAGCTGGCTGCATGTGGAGCAGTAGGGAATCAAATCTGGCTCCTTAGATTAGAAGCCGACACTCTTAACCACCGCACCAAGCTGGCTTTAAGAATAGCAATCTAGGTAACAAAGGGATAGCAGCAGAACAGATAAAAGAAAAACAGACCAGAGACCTTTTCATCTTGCCAGCTCTATTGCCCCTTTTCCAGTATTACTGTATTTGCGGTAAAGCAATACTGCACCATCCTTTAAATCCAGCACCTTTTTAAAAAAAATTATTGTTACTTTTGGATGCAAGGACATTTTGATGTGTTCCTTCCCCATGGATTCTACAACAGATGACTGCAGCATTGTGCTCTTCTAAGCATCTGAAATAGCTCTAAGACACTTCAGTGTCATGTTTTACCCATTTCATACAGCTGATGCAATGGCCTGTTTTCTACTCTCACTACAATGAAACAGTTAATGTTTAACAAATCCATCAATTTTCATCTTCACCCCCCACCCCCCACATATTAACAATGGTTATGCCATTGTACTTCATAAATAGGCTATTTTTGCTAAAACTGCAGAACATAAAAGCAGAAATATCCAGAGATATTGATGAAATTTCTTGCAATACCTATCATGGAACATCAAACCTATTTTTGGTTTAGGGTTAAACCACATGCAACCCCCACATGCAACCAGCTAACCCCCACATGCAGTCAGCTGGGTGACCTTGGGCTCACCACGGCACTGATAAAACTGTTCTGACCGGGCAGTGATATCAGGGCTCTCTCAGCCTCACCCACCCCACAGGGTGTCTGTTGTGGGGAGAGGAAAGGAAAGGCGACTGTAAGCCACTTTGAGCCTCCTTCGGGTAGGGAAAAGCGGCATATAAGAACCAACTCTTCTTCTTCTTCTTCTTCTTCTTCTTCTTCTTCTTCTTCTTCTTCTTCTTCTTCTTCTTCTTCTTCTTCTTCTTCTTCTTCTTCTTCTTCTTCTTCTTCTTCATGATATTTTATTTGTAAAGTAGAGCATAGCGATCCCATCATCTATGGCAGGGGTAGTCAAACTGTGGCCCTCCAGATGTCCATAGACTACATTTCCCATGAGCCCCTGCCAGCAAATTCAATAGGGTTTATGCCCAGCTATATATGCACAAGATTTCAACCTAAATTTTACCAGATGCAAGTTAGGAGGAAATGCGCCCCCCCCATTAAAGTACCATTGTACTACTACAAATTGAAATACTAAATTTTTTATTTTGGGCTGATCCTAATAAAGGTATTATTTCACTGCCCCAATAATCTCATCTTCTCAATTGCAAACAGTTACCACTAGGTGCTGCTGTTGTGCTGTACAGTTGAAACAGGAAGAACTGTCAAACAGAGAGAAAAAGATTGAAAAGGTGGTAAGGGTTTTTTGTTTTTTTTAAACCAATCAGGCTGACTTGGCTTGCAGTATATGCAACTATATTAAAGAAGTATATAGATCCTAATTCACACAATGTCCGTAAACTTTGAAGCCTTCACTAATACATCAGTCATTCTGTACTCTAAGAAAGAAGAATTGAACCATAGATAGATTTTGATTACTAGTAATGCTGGAACAAAATCACATGGAACAGTCTAAACAAGAATTTGTTGGCTTGTGTTGCAATACAAGCAAACATATTCTTGTCTAGACTGTTCCATGTGCCGATATAATCAACAAGGGTCTTGTCTAGACTGCATATGTTTGCTTGTGTGTGATTAAGGGGAAACCTGTTGTTTAGAAAGTCACAGCAATGAGCCAATAAAAGCAGATGGCATTTAAAAAGAAGCATCACACAGCAAAGCAGACAAGAAGGTAAGAAAGAATGCTTCCTATCTTCTCTTTGCCCAAATCCTTTCTAATTCACTAATATGTATTCTAGTGAGAACATATGCTCTTCTCCTACAACTATGAGACAATTGTATGGCTAGGCAAACTGCTGACACTTTCAGAGAGAAACAGAAGATGTTCTTTGGCCACCACTGGGTGACACAAGAGAAAATAGAGTGTTCCTTGTTCAAGCACTGACCCATCTTTACAGGGTGCTTTTGTGAGAACATGCTTTGAATAGCTGTGATTCAATCCCCTTTATTCAAATGCCTGCCATTTTCCTTAATTGTATATTTTCTGTCAGAGTCTTTTCTCTTCTCCTCCCTGCCAGGCACATTAGCTGGGGTTATAGATCTAGCAGTGGACTGGATGACAGATCTGAAGGAAGGAGTCTGTTTATCTGCATTCTGGTATAGCCATGAACAGTGCTGCTGGACATCTAACGAAACAACCTTTGATGACAGAGACAAGTGTCCTCAGTGGCAGAAATGGTCCGAACTGCTAGTTAATCAGTCTGAGGTAGGCATCAGTGTGGCGCTGTGAGGTAATTTTCATGTGATTTTGACATGGCTCTTCTCTGCTCAGTTTTCTTAAATTATATATCCCAACAAAACTCAAAAAGGGGTCTAGCAGATAAGCTTTAGTGTGGCTTTGATGAAAGGGAAGGAAAACATGAATGTATTTATCTGAGATTTCTTATTAAAATCAGCTTTGTTATCAAGATTACTTTGTTCAAAACAAAACACATGCTACAAAGTTTCTGAAATGTAGATAGATCAAGATGGGTTGCCATGTTAGTGTGTTCGTAGCAGTAGAAAAGAGCAAGAGTTCAGCAGGACCTTAAAGATTAACAAAAAGTGAGAGTATGATATTTCATGAATCACTGCTCACTTCTTCTGATACAGCTAGAATTGAAATCCGTCTGTTTTTTATATCTTGGACGGTGGAATGATTTCAGGTAAATGATAATAGCGGTTAAATGACAGGCATGATTGGATTAGGTGTGATATAGCTGACATGGAGAAATCAGCATCAGTATTAAGACAGTATTCTATATAACCCTGCCCCACATAAAATGTAATTAAGTTAGAAATGCCTTTTTCATGAGCAGGACATTAAAAAAAACCTAGAACCACACCCAAAGGTCTCCATTTTTAATTTCACAGTTGAAGCTAATATTCCGTATGCATGTGTGAGTGGGTGGGGAGCTGTGTGTTTCTAACTCTCCATGCTTGACCATGTTTGGTCCATTATCAGTTGTTACCTCTGTGCCTTGGGGTTCCTCCTGAGTGGGTTGTTTCAAGGAATAGTGATCCAAACAATCAAAGATTTCTTTGTGAGTGGGATGACATCACAGACCTAAGTAACAAATCCCGTTTGACTTGGTGATGATGTCTCAAAGCCACTGAGTGAGGATACTATCTGCTTGATCATCATTGTTCTCACTCTGAATGAGCGAAAACCTTTACTACAGCTCTCCGTTCCCCTCAATCACTGCCCAAAAGCTACGGTAAATTAAAAAGTGTCCTGTGTTCTTGGCCTTAATATTTCTTTCCTATTGCTATCATCTGATTGTTTCTTAATTCTCTTGGATTTGTAGAAAATTCTTAGCAAAAGGAATGAATGTCTTAGAACCCCCTTTGTAGACAGTTCTTAGAGGTCAGTATTTTAGATGTAATTTGTTCAGACTCTTCTTTTTCATTGTCTGATCAGCACTGCTTGTCATAGCTGATGGAATTTGACAATGTGAAGACATGGATACAGATGGATATTTTTGCAGCATAACTTTTCCCTGTGGTTTTGAGACTTTTAGTAGCTCAGAGCTCCTTATCACACAGGACTTACACATTCTGACACTTGTCAAAATTATTTTAATTATCATCATTTTTGTGAAAAGACATGAAAGCAGATGCTTGATGTAAAAACCTTGGAGCAAGTCAGATATCCTCCAGACTGTATTTTCCTTCTGTATTCATGAAGATAATATATCAGTATAGAAATATTCAAGAGTCCTCTTGCAAGGCTAACATTTGTTCAAGATCAGCCTGAACCTTTGATACTCCAAGACCAGATTTGAATATGATCATATAGCAGCACTGTACTTTGGGAGTGGATAAATATGAGCAATTCTCACCCACACTTCTGCATATCTTGTTACACAATTTTGTATTGTTCAGCCAGTATGCCAGTTTGAAAGGCAGTATTGGGCATGCATGTGAAAAACCCTGCTTGGTCATCAAGTGATGCTGTAGGGGAGCTAGCATGATGTAGTGGTTGAAGGATCAGAGTAGGATATGAGGTTCAAATCCCTGCCACTGGTGACCCTAGGACAAATGTGCACTCAGTCTAATCTACCTCACAATGTTTGTAAATATAAAATGGGGGAAGGGGAAAACCATGTACTTAGATCTCCATGAGTTCCTTAAAGGAAGGCTGAGATGACATGTAATAGATAACTAATAGCCAACCTGGATCCCATGATCCATGAACAAGAAGTTCTATCAGATGCGGGTTTAATATTTATTCAGAAAGTATATGGACTACCCTCTCCTAATACCTACTTGTGGTAGCTCGCAAGGTAAAAACAGTACAATAATAAAATTTATTTATTTATTATATTTGTATACCAGTATGAAAATCAGCAATAAAACAAGCCAGGAGTTTGCTAGAGGCATAAACATAGCTCTGAATGTATTCAGCAGCACAAGATAGCATTTATAAACTGTAGAAATGGAACCCTTCAGATAAAACCCTGAGTAAAAAATAAGTTGGCTAAGAACCTAAAAGACAATAAAGTAGGTGTTCCCAGGGCTTCAGGGCCCACGTAGAATAAATCTTATGCAGGGCAGGGGTTTGTACTGGGGGGGGGGGGGGGAGAAGGGGACTGAATCATCATCTTTCTTTTCTATCAATACAGTTCTGAAGGAAATTTTGCTTCCCATCTCCTCCTCACCTGGAGTTCAATGGCTTTCAATCCACAGCCCTGTTCACAAGCTATAGTGAATGCCTATGTAACCTGTGGACATTATACACTTTAAAATATATATATACGATGTTCATGAA
The DNA here is from genome assembly GCF_049243985.1 of Paroedura picta. Classification (NCBI taxonomy): domain Eukaryota; kingdom Metazoa; phylum Chordata; class Lepidosauria; order Squamata; family Gekkonidae; genus Paroedura; species Paroedura picta. The sequence continues at coordinate 79,390,626 of NC_135374.1, read as the reverse complement.
GAATGCATGTGCGTTCACTGTAACATGTGAACAGGACTTACATGTGCTCTGTAAAACTGGAAATCAGCTTTCATAGAGTCAGATGGAATTCTGTGCAAAAAGGAAATATGGAAAGGATCTGTGACTATCAGCATCTTCCTTTGATGGAATACAGGATCCATCCTACTATCTCAGTCTAAAGCAGGGGTAGTCAACCTGTGGTCCTCCAGATGTCCATGGACTACAATTCCCATGAGCCCCTGCCAGCTCCTTGAAGTGAAACAAAGCTATAAATGCCCACAATGCCATTTAAATAGGGCTTATCTTGATGGATTCGAATGAAACTGGGTCCTGTGCCTCTGCTGTAAGTTTTATCATTCTTCAGATTGTTTAGGTAACACAGTAAAATGAAAGTAAAGATAAAACGGTAAAGAAAAGACACTCTGAGAGTGATGAAAGTGATTTCAACATGTTTCCTGTATTTCAAGCCATTTGCTTTCAAGACAGAGAATGTCCATCTAAACCACTTCCATAACACTTAAAATATACATCCACCTTCACTCTGCGGGATGCCTACTTTTCCCTCTAATTGCATTTTAAAAAGTTTCTGTGTTCAGGTTTCAGAGGGAAAATAAGAGTCAAATGTAGCACAGCTTCAACTTTACTGGCCAAATAGGTCTTCCAACAAGAAGTTTTGAAAACCAAACTCATGTGTTGCCAACCCCTTTTGCCTTTCTGAAGTGATTTCCATTTCACACTGGGCCATGGATAGCAGACAAAGCCCATCCTGTAAAGGAGTAATGATTATTGCCATAGCTGGCTCTTATTTAAAGCACTCTGAGAAGACATACATCGGGAAATTAAACTAATGTTCTTCAGCTGTAGCAATAGGAATACACTGTTCTAGTCAAGGAATCAGTATGTCAACAATGGAGATGCCATTAATCTTTTCTTTTGCTGGGAGTAGCAAATCCAGCTGTCAAAATGAATGGGCAGAAGAGGTATCCAGTCAATCATCATTTTATACAACTAGGTAAGAAGAATTGGACAGAAAAGGAAAAATGGCTGCCGAACTCATCCCTAAGGATAGATTCAAATGAGTATCCGTGTTGGTCTGAAGTAGCACAATAAAATCGGAGTCTGGTAGCACCTTTAAGACCAACAAAGATTTATTCAAGGCATGAGCTTTTGAGTGCAAGCACTCTTAGTCTGACTAAGAACTGACCATCATATATTCCTACTGTTATGCTGGTCAGTTCTTAGTCTGTCGAAGAGTGCTTGCACTCGAAAGCTCACGCCATGAATAAATCTTTGTTGGTCTTAAAGGTGCTACTGGACTCCGATTTTATTGAACTCATCCCTGTTTACTATTTGAGCAGAGCTTCCAGCATAAAGCCAAGAATGTGTTGGGAAGTCCCCTCGAGCTGCTGCTGTGGGAATTTGTGAAAATAGGGTTCTGCTGATGCGTTGGTTATCTTGCAAGGAGCTAGTAAAGAATGGGAACCATTAATGTGGTTGTATCTGTCTTTCCCCCCCAGTGCTTCAGCATACCCTTGAAGTTGTGTTCGAAATATATTCGTGATCTCCATGTGTCTGTTGGGCTTAGAGTTGGATACATATTTCTGTTAGATTTCTGTGTATTATTGAATTGCATTACTATAGATAACATAAGGCCGGCAGACACGCTGTTATGGCCGACACAAAATCATGCACGCACTAGAGCAGTAGCCCTGTCATTAAGACCAATTATGAGAAATTCTCCACACCACCCCATTTACTTAGCAAGAGGCAGAAACTTGAGACTTCTTGTATTTGTCTAACAGTAGTGTGTTTTTTCTTATTGTTTTTCTAGGGTGCAAGTGCCTACATTCTAAATTATTTTCTTTACATTTTGTGGGCTTTACTGTTTGCTTTCCTGGCCGTTTCCCTTGTCAGAGTATTTGCTCCCTACGCCTGTGGTTCTGGAATTCCAGAGGTAAGGTTTTCTTTCTGGCTTGACAACTTGATGAAAAGGGGGGCGGGATTCTTGCAACATTTCTGGGAAATCCATACCAAAGGCTTTTAAACAGGGTGTGTGCTAAAAGAAGAGGTGTTATTAATGGTGTCTTATATTTTTATAGACTTCAGATTCACAAGCTGTTGAAGAAATGTCTAACCTCTCCATAATGCAATTCATATTGTTTTCACAAAATTAGAGCTGCCAATGTGTTGTTCTTCCTGCCTTCCAGATAAAGACCATCCTGAGCGGTTTCATTATTAGGGGTTACCTGGGCAAATGGACCCTCTTAATCAAAACAGTCACTTTGGTTCTGGTGGTGTCTTCAGGTCTCAGCCTCGGCAAAGAAGGGCCTCTAGTACACGTGGCTTGCTGTTGCGGCAACTTTTTCAGTAGCCTCTTCTCAAAGTACAGCAAGAACGAAGGGAAGAGAAGAGAGGTAAAATGGATCGCGCAGTTTTCATGCCTCACCTCATAAAATGTCTATGAGTTTTCTGGAAAGTCTGACTTCCTTATCAATGTTTCCATCTTAGGTACTTTCAGCAGCTGCCGCCGCCGGCGTATCTGTGGCCTTTGGAGCACCAATTGGGGGCGTACTTTTTAGCCTAGAGGAGGTAAGAACTCAACAACAGCAAATCCTATGTCTTTTCTGAAGATATTTTGTGATTCTGAATACTTGTGCAACTATTTCATGAAGGGACCTAGGGTAGTGTAGTGGCTAGATAGGGCTCGGACTGCAACCATCCTAGTCTGTCCTACAGTTTATTAGATGTTTCATTCTATTGATTGCATTGACTTACACTGTTTAGTTCACCTTGGGTATGCATAAAAAAGGTGGACTATAAATAAATAAAACAGTAATATGGCTGAGAAGTGGCTTAACATCATATGGGCCTCCTACCTCTCCTCTTCTCTCTCTCATCTCTCCTATTTCCATTTTCATCTTCGCTGGACATTTGCTCCTGGCCAATAGCCAGTCTGTAGGCCAGATGGAAGGTGGTTGGAGTGGGGTGGGAGGGGGTTTCGGATAGCAGTTTTAATTGTAGGACATTTTAAATTTTGACTATGAATGTTTTAACTTTTTTGCAAACCACCCCAAACCTGGTATAAATCTAATAATAATAATATAAAATAAATGCCACAGATATCATTCACTTTTGAAGGGGAAATTACAGCTATCCACATCCTTGAATTCAGTCAGGTCAGGAAAGGGGATTTCACTCTTCCACATGGCTTTGCTATTCTTAATTGCCTATCTAAGTCAATCACAGGCAAAAGCAGTAGTTTGTTACTTCTGTTCAAGAAGTTGTTAATCCTGGGATTTTACTTTGCCATTCAAACACACTCTTGTGCTTTAATTAACCTTTTAATGAAAATGATATCAATATTTTTATTCATTTTTTCTTTTAAATTTCTATATTAGAGTTTTAACAAGTGATAGTGAAAAAATGAAGGGCTCTCTACCTATCTGTATATGACTCTGATGCCATATTCTGTATGGTCCCAACCTGATTGAGCTCCACCTGGCTCTAACTGAATTCGTAAAGACACAGGAAAAATATGATCACAAATCTTCCAGTGTCTTGTCTTTTATGACCCAGGTACCTATTCTGCATGGCGGCTGATACAGTGGGCTACCACCAGTTCTTTGCGAGAGGGCAGTTTGTGTCCCCATGAGGGTCCATTTTGGCAGTGCATACCATCTGCCCTTGATTTCTGCCATCACCGGGGGGGGGGTATTTTTTCTGTCTAGGAACATGGTAGCCCCAAGCTACCATGGGCATTTTTATGTCCTTTCCAGGACACTGTAGTCAGCCCAGGGTGGGAGAGGAACCAGGCCTGGAAGGCCCGGCTCTTGCCTGCCTGGTCCTGCATAGGCCTGGGTTAACACTGATTTCATGTGGAAGTAGGGATTAGCCCCACTGCCAGATGAATGCTGGCCCAGCCTTATTCCCCTTGTGGAAAAGATCTAAGTAGACTACATAAGTTGTAAAGTTCATATCTCAGCAGAAGCACAGATTTCCTAAGCAAGCCAATATCTCTGGGACTAATGATGCAGTTCGGCCTTACAAGAGTCAAGGATTCCTAAATATTGTACTAAACTTTACAGTAAAGATTACTGAAATAATATGTGTTAGTTGCCATAGTCATTCTACTGAGCTCATAAATGCAAGATTCTACTACACTTTTGGTGAGCTGGCTATACTATTTTGCAGTTGTGGACTAATGGATGCTTCTTATTTACAAGTTTATTAAAACCATTAGTAGTTCACAAAGGAATATATTTGCAGAACAGTTGCAGAAAATCTACAGGAATATCTTAACATTAAAATACTGCAGATTTTTACTGCATGGCTATATGAAATCTTAGCTCAAGAGATAATATATCCTTTCTATGTACATAGCAAGATAATATCTTTAAAATAAATGGAGACAGGCATGGCTTAAAGTGCATGGTAGCACGGTAAACAATGGAAACACTGCAGTTGTTATTAACAGTTATTAATAGTTTGTATTTGCTCTTAGGTGAGTTATTATTTTCCCCTGAAGACTCTTTGGAGATCATTTTTTGCAGCCCTCGTTGCAGCTTTCACCCTGAGGTCCATCAATCCGTTTGGAAACAGCCGCCTGGTTCTTTTTTATGTCGAGTATCATACGCCTTGGTATATGGCCGAGCTCTTCCCCTTTATTCTGCTTGGTGTTTTTGGAGGCCTGTGGGGGACACTTTTCATCCGATGCAATATCGAATGGTGCAGGAGACGCAAAACCACCAGACTTGGGAAATACCCAGTCTTAGAGGTCATTGCAGTAACTGCTATCACTGCTATCATTGCCTACCCCAATCCGTACACCCGGAGGAGCACCAGCGAGCTCATCTCAGAGCTTTTCAATGACTGCGGGGCTCTAGAGTCTTCGCAACTCTGCGACTACATAAATGATCCTAATATGACTCGACCCGTGGATGATATCCCTGACAGACCAGCTGGTTTTGGAGTATACACAGCTATGTGGCAGCTAGCCCTGGCTCTCATCTTTAAAATCATCATTACCATATTTACCTTTGGCATGAAGGTAAGTTTTAAGTGTCAAGATCATTTTACTTCAAATTAAGTTCTGGTTGAGCACAGTTGTCTTGAAAGGGAACGGGGCTTTCTTCTATCAGCTACAGGCAGTACATTTTACTATCTCAGGTTGAGTCCTGCAGATGGAGGATCCTCTAATGTTAGGGGAAAGCAGCTTGCTTGTCCTGTAAATGTGATATATTTAACAGAACACATTTTCAAGAATAGGATTTGACAAATCAGTTTAGCTGGATTCTGCTCAAATTTGTTCAGACTTGTTTCTAGAATGTATAGAGGAAAGCACATGCTAATTGACTTAAATGAGCAAATCTATAAATGAAAACTTCTGACAGTAGGCAATTCATAGTCATCAGCCATTGTCCTGAAGTAAATGTTAAGTGAACCAATTCTGATCTCTTGACAAAGGGAATATGCAACTTTTCAACACTGTTTTTCTTAAACATTTACTACAGTTGCTTCATACTTTTTGTCTTGTATGACATAATGCATTTTGGTTTGATGTATCATATCCTAAGTAAATCTATTTGATTTAGCTGGAGGGCCATCAGACTTTATGGTAGACTTCCCTGTGAAGGCACAAGTCTTTTCTTTAATCATTTTGGGCATGCCCTTCTTTTGTGCAATTATTGAGGCTTCCCCATTCCTTGTGTTGATGAAATTCTGACGGTGACAGTAAGGCTGTAAGGCTCAGTTTCTTTCTTTTGTAGCCTTTAACACAAACTTTTAAAGCCTTTCTGAAATCCTTGAAGGAGAGCTTATGGGTTGTTGGCAGGAGCTTATGGAATGCTGGCTGTTGTATTAACTGACCAGTCTTAAATGGCAGTCTCAACACCTTGTTGAGCCATTGGCAAAGCTACAATGGAAGTGTTTTAATTTTGTTCTGGAAGACACCCAGATTCAGGCAAGTCTTGCAGGATGTGAAACTGGACAAAACAACATTAATTGCCTAAGCCTAAATTTCTGACATATGAAGTTTCCAATATTTGGAGAATTTTTTTTAATGTGATTGCTCATGGTTTTGTTGAAGGGATGATTTGGGGAGTTTCCTCATTTTTTAGACAAATCTTTCACATCAACTTGGGTAAATTTTCCAAATAAGTGCTAGCTTTAAGAGACTATGAGGAACATGGCAGTATGGAATAGGACTCTGTCTCAGCCTTATGGCTTTTGTTTTCCATTGATCTCAGTCACCAATCTGAAATCCAAAGTAAATTCTTACTGCAAATATCTGTTTCTCCAGTTTAGAGCCAAGGGAATATTTTCAGATTCTCACTTCACGGGCTCATCCTCAAAAATAATATTTTGTGAATACTCTTCAGCTTCCCCATAGAATTATTATTTTTTAAATTATCTCATAAACAGCTCATTTGTGGGATCATTTGAAAACATTATTTAATAGTCAGGAAACATTATACTGCAATGGAACCTTAATAAACCCTAATCTGCTGTGTATTCTCATAACACTTACTTAACTTAAACTTTCATGTTGTGTAGGATCATCTAGGCTCTCTGAGACTTTGATGCACGCCCAAAATTCAGAGAATCTTAACATTTGAATTTAGTGTATTAAAGTATTCGAATATTCTTCTTTGACTCTGCAGTTCTTAGCATTGTAGTCATTATTCAATTTATTGGTGTACATCATGTTTATTTTGTGTTCTGTTTTTCTGGGTACGAATGGTAAGGAATTTTTATAGATGAACATTTATAGACACAAAATTTAAGGAATTCAGTATTATCTATAAAGTGCAAATGCAATAAAAACTTCTGAAATTCAAAAGGCTTTTTTAAAAAAATTGAAGAATGTAGTATTAAATGTTACTTGTATGTGATGCCAACAAACATGTTAGACTAACCTCAAAAAACTTAGAATGTTTCATTTTAATCGTTAATAGATAATATACCTTTTTAAAATCAAAAGATTCTGGTTCTACTACTTTAATTATTATGTTTCTTTTTTACTCGTTTTCTGTACTAGTCCATATTGTGGATATTACTAAGAATTTGTGTTTTCAATTGGGAAATCTCAGAGCATGGAGGGGAGCCAAGCACAGCAGGAGTCTCTTTCTTTTCTTGAATTTGTGTGTGTGTGTGTGGGGGGAGGATTAGAGACAGCAGAGGAGGGAGAATAAATCCAAGAGGAAATCTCTGCTGAGAGAAGTTAGGGGTTCTGGAACGCAGTCACTTTAAGGTGATGCCTTGCAACCAGGAACCAGGAAGCCTTTGAACTGATGCCATGGCGATCAGGGAAGACTGCTTTGCTACAGCATTGGGGGCATGAGGCAGCAAATTAATTCACAAAAAGCAGAGATCTACGCATTTACACATTTGATGCCAATTTTTGAAATATTGAGGCTTATATCTACTTCTGGATATCACGGGGGAAAGGTAGGGTCACTTTGGATCATTCATGCATGTTGCAGAGGGAAAATGTAAAGCACCCAAATTCAAAATGGAAAGCAAATTCAGTGTAAACGGGAGTGATTTATTCAAGCTGGCAGTGGGTAAAAATCCCCATGCAGACTATACCCAGGATTCTGGAGAACCCTGGAGATATTCAAGAGCTTCCTAGGAGTTACGCAGCCTTTCCCAGAAGTTTGGATTGCTGCTGACATAATTACATGTCACTGGAGCCCACTTCCCTTGTTGCTCTACAGGCCTAGTCTCTTTCTCCACAGTGGAAATAGTAAATGTTCTCTTCCCAGAAGTGTCATGTCACCCCTTCTGGGGTTCCTTGAAGTCTGAAAAATATTTCAGGGTTTCTTCCACAGACAAAATGTTGAAAAAGAATGGTCTAGGGAGTCACTTCACTTGTTCAGTTCTAATTTGTCTTAAAAATACCAGGCTGGTATTCATTGTTAAAAGTCTGATGTAAAATAAATTAACCCTGATCAATAAATCTTTTGCCCCTGGGAAAAGCTTTCTTTTACAATCTTCAGTGTATCTCTTACCAAGATGAAAGGAGCAAGTGGAACTGACTGATGTTTTCACCTTCTTTCTATATTGTTTTACTGGACTGGTGACTTGATTGTACCTCAGGCAAGCAAGGCAGTAAATCACAAAGCCTCTTGACAAGCCAGGACACAGTATTTAATTGCCTGATTTCACCTGTGAGAGAAGCCAGGCTCCTTGTTAACATTTTTATACTGCCTTTGACAAGTCATTCAAATCCAATCTAAATTATACAGGAAGGATCTAGTGATGAAGTTATAGAATATCCTCAATGACACGGATTCATCTTTAGATATTTTAAAAATTCTTTTTATAGTCTTTTTACCTGTGGAACATACATCATTACCAGGTTCAATAAAAAAGTGGGGAAAGCATGCTGGTTTGGATCATACAAAATAATAATGGTAAAAGTTAATTTTTCACTGCATATCACAAAAGAGTAAGGGGAAACAACTGAAATTTGAAGATAATGTTGACATCAACTTTTACATGAAGTGATAGAACTGTAGTGCTATTAGTATGCATTTGTAATAACTTACATTGGGGAAAAAACACAGTGTCATATCTGTCATTCTGATAACATTTTGTGTGTGAAGATCTGAGTGGTTATTGTTGCAAATTTATATTTAACCATATCCTGAGAGAACTTTTCAACTGCTGGATAAAATAAAACTCGTTGGATTCAAAACAAAGTTATACTATAGAACAATTGCATGAAAAAGTAAACAAGCAGTGGCTTTTCTTCTGTAATAAACAATCACAAAACATTCTCTTTGGCTGTTTTAAAAGACTATAATGCAAGGAAACTAGCTGAAGCCCACTATGCTTGTAAATTCAGCATATGATTCAGATTTGAGTTCAGAATTGGAGAAATGTGATTGTGACATAACATGACAATGAAAGGTACAGTGTGCTTAGGGCAACGTCTTGGAAGCACATAGATATATGCAACTATGCATGGGTTTTTAGTACAGTATACCATTTGACTATATGACCCATTGTGATGCCATATTTGCTCCATTCCTTAAGCAGTGACTCAGTTCTAAAGGATTTACATCTGGCATCCATAGGATTATCATATCTGATTGAAATGTAGACTTCTAGCTGAAACCTGTTCAGTGCATTGACTTGGGTCTTGTCAACCAGCAGTGGAAGATGTTTACAGGCCAATATATTTCCCATGCCCTTTCCAACCCCAGGGAAGTTTATTCTCTATAATTTTAGTCCCTGAAAGTTTATGCTATAGCAGCCTTTTTCAACTTTGTTACCATTGAGAACCCCCTGAAACATTCTTCATTCTTTGAAAAACCCAGAAGTGGCAGAATCATGAGAATATGATTGGATTACATTGAAAGCATTTGTAACAATAAGATGGAACCATAAGCAATCAAAACAGCAATCATAAACTTAGGAACATACGGAACGCCAGTGCAAGAATGGGTCCACTTTGTAGGGAGCCCCCATTACTGGCCTCGGTCAAATGCCTGGCAGAAGAGCTCTGTTTTGCAGGAATTGCTTGTGCTCTTATAGGGCCTTGATTTAATTGGGGAGCTTATTACACCAGGTTGGGGCCATGGCCAAAAAGGCCCTGGCTCTAGTCGAGGCCAAGTGATCTTCTTCTGAGAAAGGGATTACCAGCCTGTTGGAATGAATGGAGCATGTCACTCTTTGGGAGTATAGGCAAACAGATGATCCTTCAGGTGATGTTTTAATGTTCACCGCTTTGGGGATTCTGAGTTTCTGTGGAAAGGTGGAATGGAAATGTTTAAAATAAATAAATAAATAAATAAATATTTTAAAAATCAGCTAGGAATTCCAGAATTGGCCACCTGCTTCAGGGTTATGATGGGACTTGGAATATCCTTGCCCAGATTAGCACTAGAACATTTCTCAACAATTTGCAAATGAAACAAATGTTTGTTCATGAGAAGCCAGGAGGGTACAGCCAGCACAGACAGGAATGGTACTAAATAACCCCTGTGTTACAAAACAACTTCCCTAACCTGTTAGAACCTGTCTGGTGTTGTAGTTAGAGCATCTGATTGAGAACCTGGCTCAAATCCCTATCTACCATGAAAGTTGTTAGGAGACTTAGGGCTGTCATGTCTTCTCAACCTAATGTACTTCACAGGGTTGTTAGGAAGATAAAATGGCGAATATAAGAACAATGGGAGTTGCTTTGGGTTCACGCTGGAGAGAAAGGCAGGGTATGACATTTGTTATACATTTAATTTTGGCCGCAGTTTGCAAAAGAATATGATCATTCTCATGGTTGCTTCATCTGATATTGCTCAGACACAAAAATAAAGTGCACAGTAAATCACAGTCAAGAACTAAGGTCACAAGGAACCCATGTATGCAGCAGGAGCATAAATCTTTAAAGCAGATGAGTGAACATGAAATAGTTTTAATTGTCAGCTTCTTCAAAAACAGAAGTTAAACTTGTACCAGTTACAGGCTAAAGCAGCCTTTCTCAACTTTTTTACCATTGAGGAACCCCTGAAACATTCTTCAGCCTTCAAAAAACTTCAAAATGTTGCCATACATAATATGATTGGGAAGCATTGTGTGTACATGCCCACCTAGGGCCCTTCCCCTTCCCACCCCTTCTAGGCCCATTGTTGGCCATTTGGGGAGGAGGGGCAGGTCAACATGACCATGTGTGGTCATATCCAATAAATGTTTCTCAAATTTAAAATATATATATAAATAGTTAACTCCCACCCATTCAGGAAACCCTTCCAGGCTTGCCAAGAAACCCCAGGATTTCACAAAACACTGGTTGCTGAGCGAGCTAGTTAGTGTAGTGGTTAGGAGTGCGGAGTTCTAATCTGGCATACCGGGTTCGATTCTGCACTCCCCCACATGCAACCAGCTGGGTGACCTTGGGCTCCCCACACCCCTGATAAAACTGTTTTGAGCGAGCAGTGATATCAGGGCTCTCTCAGCCTCACCCACATCACAGGGTGTCTGTTGTGGGGAGATGAAAGGGAAGGTGAATGTAAGCCGCGTTGAGACTCCTTCGGGTAGAGAAAAGCGGCAGATAAGAACCAACTCTTCTTCTAAACGTATTGCTGTTACCCATGTTATGTTACAATTGCTGAAGCTACTGCATTGTTAATTACACTGTTACCTAACTATATTGTAGTGCATTATACATTATGTATCAAACAAATGTTCCTTGTAAACCACCCTGAGACGAAAGGGAGGTTATATAAATATAAATACATAAATATAATGGTAAAGAAAGCCAGTGCTATAGTAAAGACTCGTTAGTGCCAAAGGCTCCTGGTAGTTTTCTAAGTGACCCTGGACTAGAGAGGGGTAGTTAGCCAAAGTACATACATATGAAATTGGTGCCTGAAATACATGTAAACCTTCTGATACTTTAAGTGGATTGACTATATTACTGAAAGCAGTAATGAGACATAATAAACAATTGTTCTTCAAACAATTAAATGTTTCCTTAGTTGTCACACTGAAATGGAAATTTGACATCACTTTCATCTGCATAATTAAGCCCCCACTTTTGACATTCCTCTCCTTTTTCCCTTTGTTATTTGAGATTCCTTCAGGCCTCTTTATACCCAGTATGGCTGTAGGAGCTATAGCTGGAAGAATAGTTGGAATTGGAGTGGAACAGCTGGCTTACCATCACCATGACTGGATCATCTTCAGAAACTGGTGTAGACCAGGAGCTGACTGTGTTACCCCAGGACTTTATGCCATGGTGGGAGCTGCCGCCTGTTTAGGTACTATATATAATTTTCATCCTTGTTTCATGATTCATGATGGGGTCCCCAATGCTGTGCCCATTGGCTATATGACACCCACTGGCACCTTTCCTGGTACTCTCCAAGGGTTTTTAGAAAGTAGGTGAGTCCAGGTGGGGCTTTTGCCCAGCATGGGTTTCACTTGGCCATTGGAGATCTGATTGGATGTGCAGATTTTTTTAAATGTTACTTTGGCAGCAGCTGATAATACAACACAAGGATCTTCACTGGGTGATTGAAGGTAAACTGTAGCTGGCATTCATGGCTGCTTTACCTCCTGTGTCAGCCATTGTGGTGGCCATTTTGTGGCTGTGCCCATAATATAGTGTCCTTATCCAATGATGCCCTTAGGCTCAATAAGGTTGGAGACAGCTGTTGTATGATGTGCAGGTACAATGTACTGATCATTTTTGATTTAATGATTTATTGATACTAAAGCTACATTCACATGTTACCTTATGAAATGGTTTAACTAGATAATTTTATCATGTCAGTTTTATTGGGGATGCATATTGGATTTGAATGTGCCTCAAAGAGAGAAGAATGCTATTGGCTAAAATGAGGCCCTTGATCAAATCTAGACTATTTGTAAATAACATACTGACATTTTTATTCCCTATTCCATCTGACTAGTTACATTTCATGATTTTCATATGCTGTTTTGGAATTTAGATATAAGATTATAGGTATATTCAGAGGCCATTTATTCCTAAACAAGAAAAGAGTTTTGAAGTTCCAGAAATAAATTATGAATGTACATATATTTGGCTAAAATCTTGAGTTCTTGGCTGTCATCCAACTTCAAGACTCTATAGAATTTAGAAACACTTAGGATATGTCTATGTGGGTCAAGGAAGTATTTTGAATACATTAAGTTTATGCATGAAGCCCTTATTATCCTCTCCATCCTCACCAATGTCACATTGATCCCATAGGAATGGCTGTTTTTGTAAATTATTAGTAATACTGAACTGAATAAGATGAAATTATAGGCTTCTGGGAATGCAACTAAGTATCTTAAGGATGAGAACCTTCTTCACCATTAATTGAATGCTTGAAAGATCCCTTTTTCTTTTTCTTTGTTTTTAGGTGGAGTTACCAGAATGACAGTCTCTCTTGTTGTGATCATGTTTGAGTTGACAGGAGGACTGGAGTACATTGTACCTCTGATGGCAGCAGCAGTAACAAGCAAATGGGTAGCTGATGCCTTTGGGAAAGAAGGGATCTATGAGGCACATATACACTTGAACGGGTATCCCTTTCTGGATGTGAAGGATGAATTTACTCACAGAACATTGGCCACAGATGTTATGAGGCCTAGGCGTGGAGAGCCTCCTCTCTCTGTACTGTCACAAGACAGTATGACCGTGGAAGATGTGGAGACATTAATCAAAGAGACTGACTACAATGGCTTTCCAGTGGTGGTTTCTAAAGACTCAGAACGTCTCATTGGCTTTGCACAGAGACGGGAGTTGATTCTTGCAATCAGTGAGTGACATCTCCATATTGTATAGGCATCTTAATGTTCAATTACTTAACAGACATTTTGTCAAGAAAAAACGATGAGCAAATTGTTTGTGAATCAGGATTTAGAATTTACAATAAAAAACCTTAGCCTAATACATGATCATCTCTCTCTCTCTCTCTCTCTCTCTCTCTCTCTCTCTCTCTCTCTCTCTCTCTCTCTTTCACACACACACACTTACGTATATTGAGGCCTTTACTGGTTCTTTCAGGAATAGCATAGCATGTGTTTACTGATGTTATTTCTTTTTGTAGGAAGAGCAATGTCACACTACTTAACAGGAATAAAAAATGTGTCTCATGTTCATCTGAGAAGGAAGCAAACATTCTCAATTTATATATTCTTCTTTCATTTCATCTTCTTTTCTTAATTATATGCAGTTGTTACTGTAGTTCAGATTCAAATACCTGTTTTCATCCAGGTTAATATGAACTGTGGGTAATGAGCACAGGGAAATATAGGCACAATGGGATTGGAAAACAAGGCACATTTATAATAAGACAACAGGGAAGAAGATAATATCCCTGTAAATTGTAATAAATCTACAATAACATGTGAACTCAAAGACTGCTGGAACCTCTTAAGGTGATGGCAGACTAGGCTTCAACAGTTTTAATTTTACTGATGTTGCAAGAGAGAGAGTCTAGAAAATATATAATACGGCTGAGATGTGTTGGATATCATTGGTTTTGGGATAAGAAAAGTGAGAGACAATTCTTTGTAATGGATAGAAATGAGCTACATTAAATGTATACATTTCAGTTGAAAGTGTCTTTTTAAGATCAATAGCAACCTGTGAAAAAGAAGGGACTAAGAGCTAGGATTTGTTTTAGATTCCCTGCTCCTCCACATGCAGCCAGCTGGGTGACCTTGGACTTGTCACAGCCCTGATAGTGCTCTTATGACTGAGCAGTCTTGTCAGAGCTCTCTCAGTCCCACCTACTTCACCAGGTGCCTGTTGTGGAGAGAGGAAGGGAAGGCGATTGTAAGCCACTTTGAGACTCCTCCTGGTAGAGAAAAGTGGGGTATAGAATCCAACACTTCTACTCAGTATAGGGATGCTAGGCAACTTGTGAGCAGGTTGGAGTAGGGCTATATCACTACCACTTTAAAAAAATGGAACTGAAGAAGGGTAGCTGTAGGAACTCCCACATACCTAGAGCTACTTGTTTTCTGTTCTGGTAAACATTTCTGGTATTGCTGGTTTTTAAAAACATTTTTCTCCCTCCACCGCTAGGTGTGGTACAGGCAGTGGGAGCTGGGACAGGCGATTCTCTGCCTCCCAGTTGGGACTTGGCAGCTCTGTTTGGATAAAATAAATATTTGATCAGTGGCAGTTAATTGATATAGCTTTATTCAACATGCAAGTGAGCATTTGATACAACAGTGAGTGAGTTATCGGAATTATGAATATTAGAACTGCACAGTTGTCTGGTTCTTTCTCCAATTTTATCACTTTAAGGGGATACCAGAATTATAACTTTTTCTGTCTTCTTCACTCCATGTCACGCAGAGAACGCACGGCAGCGCCAGGATGGGGTAGTCAGCAATTCTATTGTGTACTTCACAGAAGACCCTCCAGAACTACCTGCAAATAGCCCACATCCTTTGAAGCTCCGTCGCATTCTTAATCTGAGTCCCTTCACTGTCACAGACCACACACCAATGGAAACAGTGGTAGACATCTTCCGAAAACTTGGCCTCCGACAGTGTCTTGTCACTCGCAGTGGGTATGGATGCATATATACATTTGGGCAGAATATGAGGCTGGAGTCAGGATATTGGCATGGCAGGAGAGCCTGATTGTTTATGCTCCTTGGATGCTCCTTAGATTGTCTGTTTGTCCAGCAAGTATTGACAGCAGAATTCTTTGAGCACTGGGACACTTCCAACAACATTTTCCCAACCAATTTCTACTAATGTATGATTGGAAGCCCTACTTTTGTTGGAAAAGAATTGTCCAGTTCAGTCTCCAGACCAGAAAGCTGAAAATCCAATCTGGAATATTTTAATTTTAATACTAGTGCACTGGGAGTAGACCTTTCAAGGCACAAGTATGGACATATGTGACACTGCTATAATTGAGACCATCAGTCCATCAAGGTCAGTGTTGACTACCCAGACTGATGTTGGCTCTCTAGGATCTCAGGGGGAAGACTCTTTATCACCAGCTGCATAGTTCTTTAAACTAGTGATACCAGGTGCTGCACATAGGATCTTCTGTATGCAAAGTAGAGGCTTTTCCACTGAGCCACAACCTTTCCTCTTTCTTTCTTTATTCCCAAGGACTCTTCTACTCTAGGATGGATTTGTATGAAAATGTTGCTAACCGCCCCCCCCCCCCCGGTATATTCATCATCATGCAGACAAGATTTATATAGGCTTACTTCTGATAGAGCCTCTTGTGGCGCAGAGTGGTAAGGTAGCAGGCGTGGTATCTGAAGCTCTGCCCATGAGGCTGGGAGTTCAATCCCAACAGCCAGCTCAAGCCTTCCATCCTTCCGAGGTCGGTAAAATGAGTACCCAGCTTGCTGGGGGGGGTAAATGGTAACGACTGGGGAAGGCACTGGCATGAAAACGCTAGAGGGCATCACCCCAAGGGTCAGACATGGCCCAGTGATTGCACAAGGGATACCTTTACCTTTACTTCTGATAATGTGCCTGAAGAAATAAGATATGATCCAGCCAAATGTAAATTCTTTTATTTCTCATTAATTTAAATGAGGCAGGTTTAAACATATATTTTAATCATGTATGTTGAAAACATTGAGAATTAAATTCTTAATTTTGCCTAACTTGTGCCCATTACATTGGCAAAAGGTATGTCTTAGTGTAGTAGTGGGGTGAGCAAAATGAATCCAGTTTTACATCAATTAATCTTGTGTTAAAAAGAACAAGAAGAGGTAGGTTAGAACAGTGGTCCCCAACCTGCGGGCCGCGGCCCGGGCCATGGCACCGGGCCGCGGCTCCCTCTCCCCGCCCCCCCCGCAGTAAAAAACTTCCCAGGCCGCAAGCTTGCGGCCCGGGAAGCTTCTTACTGCGGGAGGGCGGGGAGAGGGAATCAGGGCTGGCCGCACCCGTGTGGGCGCGGCCTGATGCGTGGGCGTGGCCTGCGGGCGCGGCCCGCGAGTGTGGCCCGGTGCGTGGGCGCGGCCCGCGGGCACAGCCCAATGCGCGGGCGTGGCCCGCTGGCGCGGGCGATGCATGGGCGTGGCCCGCGTGGGCCACGGGCCGCGCCCCAATGCCCTGCTGGTCCACAGCCTCAGAAAGGTTGGGGACCACTGGGTTAGAATACAAAGGAAACAAAGATGTTTACAATGACGTTGGATGTTATGACTTGTTCTGCTAGTGATGAAACTTACTTTTACCATAAAGAGCCTTGCCCATGTAGAACAAATGTGTTCTGTTGGAGGGCTAAACCACTAGTAGTATAGATTCATAGGATTCAACCTTTCTTACTAAAAGTGGAGGAAAGAATCATCCTAAATATAGTATATTCAAGTTTGCTTGAATATTCATTTTGCGATTCTTGCTTAAAATATGCATTACTTTGCATTAATATGCATTACTATGGCAGGGATGAACATAAGATTGTTAAGTCCTAAAATTACCAAATTCCAGTGCTGGTTTGGCAATCCCTGCTTGGAGATTCTTTGAAGTGAATGACAGGAAATACCGCTTCCTTCTCTATCATGGAAGGAACTCTGCCGAACATTTGAACTGGGACTGACAAATTCACTAGAGCTTTTGAAATGATTTCCCCTTAAAGCTCATGACTGTGCATGCACATTCTTGTTCTTTATCATCTTGACAGCAGCATTCACTATGCACATAATTAAACTGAAGGTGAAGTGGCTGCCAAATATGTGTTAATTTTAATCCAGTAGAGAAACTGGTATATTGCAGCTAGTGAGGAGTGCCAACACAATGTCATTATTAGCAAATGTTTTGATTTTGTTTTGAACTTCTAGCCAGACTTAAACATGTCTAAAAGTGTTTATAAAAATTCTGAAGTAAGTGACTCATGAAAAGAATAATTACATTAAGATTTTTTTTCCTGAAAAAAGTGCATATGATTTGGGTGCCTGCAAGAATTCAAAATATGAGTCACAAGCTAATCCAAGTGAAACAGTGACCTTGCAAGTAATACAGACTGTCCCTCAGTAGCTCAAATTAGATTCTAAGCAGTGTAGGCCAAGGTTCAGTGAGGGAGCCACTGATGTTCCACATTATGAAGGACATCTTCAAGCTTGGGTGCTTTGGGTGCTAATTTCACAGTTGAACTGGATGGTATTAAATAGGAAGTGATTTTTAAATTCAGTAGTGTGTGCTTTTCTGACATTAAGGACATTCTCTGGCTATTCATCACCCTAAACTGCCAGATTTTGTCTGTTTATTAAATCAGTGAGGAAGCCAGGGATTTGTTTGAAATAGTTGCTGGACATAGCAACATAAACTGCGCTGTAATTGTCAATGCATTTGCTCTAGAATGTATTTCATTTGGAACCCCATAGTAACATCCGAATATTCTAGAATACCCAGTTTAAGAATAGCAATCAACCATTGAAGCTTGGAGAAATAATTTGATTTAAATGAATTTTAGTAAGCTAAGAAAGACGTTAACTTTATGCCTACAAACCCAAACACTATATTTTCACAACAAAACAAAATCAGAGTCCATTGGCACCTTAAGGCCAACAAAGATTTATTCAAGGCATGAGCTTTCGAGTGCAAGCACTCTTCCTCAGTGCTTGCACTCGAAAGCTCACGCCTCAAATCTTTGTTGGTCTTAAAGGTGCCAATGGACTTTGATTTTTTGTTGTGCTGCTTCAGACCAACGTGGCTACCTACTTGAAACTATGTTTTTAATTAGACTACTGTATCTATGTCAGAACTGGTTCCAGGTTTTGGACCTTGTGTGATAGAGTACATCAGAGCTCCCTTTTCCCTTTGGTACAGCCCCTTTGTCCTTTAACCAAACACTTTCCTGGCCGCTATTACATTTGGAGTCCTTTTCAATAAAATTGGCGTCATTTGTGTAAAAGCAATGCCAATGCTGTTCTGGAGGAGCTGTCCCAGTATTTGCAGAAATTTTTCTCCTCTCTCGCCATTGGATGTGAGAGGCCAATACACATCCATCCAAAATGCTTAAGAAGTAGAACAATTCCAACATACTGAAGACTTTCATTTGGAACCATCCAACAGAAGGAAGGGAACTTAATATTATCACTCAACACTGGATCAGGAGAGCCATAACTTAATAATAAAAGAAAAAACAGCCCTTGTTTTTACTGGTGAAATATTCATACTCATTTTAAAACAAAGGTGCATTCCGCACCCAAGTAAAAAAGTGAAATACTAACTTTATGCAGATGCTTTTTTTTTTTTTTTTTTACATTTTACATGATATCATCTGCATCCAGTGTCACAACAGCAAACCGGCAGCTAAATCCTCCATTTTAAAGTGATAGTTGGGGAATCCCCAAAAGTGGATTCCTCCAACTATCTGGCGCTAGCAGGAGGCGAGCAAGCAGCAAGCCACATACCAAGATCATGGGCAAAGTAGCGCAATCTCCATCTCCAGCACCCACCCTTGATCCCGCCTCCTCTCCCTTCTACTCGAACAGGGTTTTAAATTTTTTTTGAGCAAAGAGCCTGGAGCAATGAATATGTGTTGCTAAGAAATATTTTCCCCACCAGTTAATGCACAAAGCACCCCCCCCCCGCACCCAAAAATAGTGAAAGCAATTATTGTTCTTGAGTTTCAAGCCTGAGGGGTGGCATTAAAATAAGCATTATGCATCTATGATAGGTGTTGCAATGGAGAATTTTCACTAAAAAAGAGAATTAATCACTGTCTCTTTAAAATGGGGGGAAAGGTGATTGGCTGCCTGCAGTGAGTAATAGGCAGGGGGAGACTCACATGTATAGCATGTTCTTCCCTTCCGCCATTTTAATCAGCAGTGTGAAGTGCTAGGAAGTGGGAGAAAGTGGGAGAAGAAAACAGAAGAGGAAGAAGGTGAGAGGAAGAGGGCGGGGAGCACAATTTTTAATAGTGTCATGAACTTTTGCTGGCGTGACACTATTCTTTTCAATGTGCGGAATTTCCCAAAGAGTTACATATTTGATTCAATGGATTTAATCCTTCAACAAATACCACAATTGAAATTGTCAGTATAGATGTGTGCCATGATTAAGCTTCTTAATGCAGACAGAATCTAGGTAAGCACTCCAACATATATGAGATAGGATTCAGGGTCGGCTGTGACAACAAGAAAAACAATTATTTCACAGCAGGGGTTAGCCTCGGCCTCTGCCCCACCTGAACCAAAGCTGATGCTGGCACTGATCTCTCCCCCCCTTTTCTTTTTACATTTTTAAAAAGATCAGACAGAATGTACGCATTCTTTGGGGAATTACAGGCCTCATTGCTTTAAAAATAAATTAATTTGTTCTTGTGATTTGGCAACCTACAACATGGCAATATTTGTAACTGTCACTGTTACAAATTGTCATAGATTATTTACATGCCTTTGCAACAAGAGTGCATTTATATAACTTGGAATACACAAATGAGCTTTTGATTTACAGTTTAGTTAACAAGCTGCTTGGATTTAATTATTAATGAATTTTATCATTAATCATTTCAACCATTGGTCATAATAACACTCAGGAAAAATGTAGCTGTATAAAGAATGTTTGTTTAGAAATGGTGGAGTGGAAGAGTCCTTGAGAGTTCCATCTTTTGGAATTTTAGGGGTTCTTGCCTGTATAATTCAATTGCACTTGAGAAATCTTTTGAAAATGCCCTTATTCATAATCAGGTCATATTTCATAGGACTGTTTCTGACAGTCATTCCTGAGACTCTGGACTGTGAGACTTGCCATACATTCTGACCTGGATTCTGCCAAGTCTGTTTTGGCCTGGAATTTCCAAACTGTTCTTGCAAATATATTCTGGGAGAGGAAGTCATATGAGGACATGTTCTTGCCTGTCCAACAACTGAGTGCATTCAGGAATGCAGCCTGAGGAAATTTAACAGATTTATCTTTTCGCTAGAGGATGAAAAACATAATCAAAACACATTATTTGTGGTAATAAGTGTAGCATAGCCTTCGAAGTGGTAAATGTTCAAAAGTAACCTATTATTCATTAGTGGAAACTGTGGCCTTTCTAAAATGCCTTTCTCTTGGTCTTTTGAGAAGGGGGAAAGTATTTTTAAATAGCTGTGCTCTGTTAGGCAAAGTTCTTAGAGAAGATGCTTCTAGCAGAAACTTGAAAAATGGATGACAAACTCATGACCAGTCAGTGACCTTTCCATTTTTTCCCATTTTCTTTTTCTCTAGGAGGCTTCTGGGCATCATCACAAAAAAGGATGTGTTAAGACATATGGCTCAAATGGCAAATCAAGACCCTGAATCCATCATGTTTAACTAGGCTGGTTCCAGAAGACAGGGTCAGCATCTGAATTTTTAAAGGACCTTTACTGGACTAACAGGAGAGTTTTGTACAGCACTTAGTTTTTTGTTAAAATGAGATTTAAATACATAGAAGCCAATTGAGGACCGAACCAAAGGAAAATTGTGGCAGATATGGTTGAATGCACAGCTGCAGATATTAAGCTGTTTTTTTTTCTGATTGAAGACTGTGGCATGTGTTACTCTTATAACATGGATGAGTTTTCCACCTCATCAGTGTTCTCCTTGCGATTTGGAGACTCAGCAAGTTTCCTTGTTTGACTACAAGTCTTTAGAAGGGTAGGAAAATTCACTGTGCGGTGAGAATAACAAGTAGTCTGTGCTGAAAGAGTTAACTGCTTGGTTGGTGCATGCATCAGTGTGATGTGGTTTGTGTGGACAGAGGCACATGGAAGAACACCATCAACTTGAGAGGGGAAAATAGCAAATTTTATTTAAGGAATTATTTATGACTGCAGTATAACAAATGCAAAGTGTTGTGTTCAAAGCAACTAGATACCAGTTGCATTTCCCCCCAGTTTCCATTTATTTATTATTAGATAGATTATACTGAACTATATTCAAGAAACGAATGGTTTATGAAGACATATGTTGTTTCTGCCTATTTTTGTAGAAATTCAGAGACAAAGTGTAATTCAGTTACTGTTTAATATTTCATCTCCCCCCCCCCACTCTATGGCTTGCACCATTCAATCCAGACCCAGTTCTTAAGTTAATTTTCTGCAGGACAAAATAACTATGATTTGAATCATGTCATTTTTGCATGGTGAACATTTCTTCTGAATTTGTACCCACTTGATCAGAGTAACCACATTTTAAGATTCATTGTGTATTACAAGTTCTTTAAGACACATGATTTATAAATGTCCCACCCATGTCTATGTTACAGTGTTAAAAAGCAACTTGGGCTTCAGTGGTGTTATCAATAACTTTTTAAAATCCTTATTACTGCACAACAAAGTTATTAGCATTTATTACTTTTCCATGCAATTGTTGCATTATAGTCGGTTTTGCGTGGCATTATTTTTATAGTGGATCTTGTGAATTGTGTTCCCTGTATGATGACGGCAGCTCTCTATTGATGTCTCCTTGATTTCTTATTCTACAGTGGGAACTAGTTTGCCTTTCCTCAAAGGTCAGGCTACTAAACATAACACCTGCGATGTTTCCTTTACAGCTGAGGTAATAATTACAAAGTCTGCATTAAGCACAAAGAAGTGTGGGGTGGATATTGTTTCACTATGGAAAAAAAGGTGTTCAGTGATTTTCATTTTGCGGTTTATTATGGCTTCTTTGTTCCATGTTGGACTATTCTTGACAGAAGAATTAGAAGAAGCATCTTGAAGCACATCAGCTAGTAGTAAGCAAGGAAACAAGAAGCAAACAAATCAAGTCTATTCCAGAAGCCCGTGTCATCTAGCTAAAACAACCAGAGTTTAATATATGCACAAATGATTTTTGTGCTTATATTAAACTCTGGTTGTTTTATTAACACATAATCTGTATCTCATTAAATCATGCCCTTTCAATCATTCTTTACATGCTCTTTTGGAAATATAAAAATATAAAATGAAAAGCATTCATTTGTACTGTTAATATTTAATAAAATAGAAATTATTTTTTAAATCCCAAAAGATTATTTATTAACCATAACATAACATACTATTTCTACTGAGTAGCACCTCAAATTCTAACACATTTATAGGAGCATAAACTTTCATAAGTTTAAGGCCACTTTGTCAGGTGGATGAAGTGAAACATCAGTTATGAGCAGATGAATTTGGTGAACTTAAACTGTATGCTACAAAAAATTGGTTAGTCTTCAAGACACCACAAGAGTTTCTTGTTCTTGGTGCAACAGACTAACTCAGCTGCCTGACAGAAATTTTCTAGAAGAATGTGATACACAAGAAATGTACTCCTTACTTTGGAAAAACAGATTCATTACTTTTGCAAACTAGTGAAGTAGAATATCCAGGATTACCAGCTCCTAGATGGATTGGTTCTGGAGCCTGGGAAGGACAGAGTTTTGGAAGGGAAGGGAGCCATAAGAGTTTGCCCTCTAAAGCTATCATATTCTCCAGGGGAACTGATTTCTGTAGCTTGGAGTTCACTTGTAAGGAGAACTGCAGGCTTCATCTGGGGGTTGGCAGCCTTGTATATGCGTTTGTACTCTGGTTCACATGGTTTAGAGAGCAATTGGTGACCAGTGCATTTTTATGACATCCTGTTGCATTTGTGAGAAGGTTGTATTAAAGTATTACTCTTCCAAACATTACATGACCTTTTGAGAAATGCATACTAAAGATCAAGCTGCTTATAGTAGTTGACTGAATGAAGCCAAATAACAGTCATAGAGACCATCCTCTGGAAACAGCAGAATGCTTCCGTATCCCAAAATGCCATCATTTTATTTTACGGTAGAATACCCTTTAATTCTCTCCAGATAAATTTGCCTAACATCCAATTGGAATATAAAGTATAATTAAAGAATTATTAACACACGTCTTAGCAACCTTTAAATATAGGGAATGCAAGTTCAGAACTAATATTAATTCTGATTCATAATGCAGCATCTAATGTTTTGCATAATATACAAAGTAGTGCAGATATGTATGCCCTTCCCGGCAGCAAAAAATAATGCATCAAGCATTAAGTGTGTGTCTCTTTCTATGACTAGCCTTGTTCAGAAGGAATAATAAGGGAGGAGCAGTACATCCCACTGAATACTGAGACAATAGTATGACCCCTATTTCTTCAGTATATTTGACTCCTGGCACAATTTCTGATTCCTTGAAATTTATTCATTTTCTACTAAATAATGGCAAATTATTTGTTTCCTTTGGTAGTTTATATTTAAATATAATTTGTATTTTGGCTACTGAGAAATATAGAACCTACCATTCCATCAGTCCATGGAACAAAATTACATTAGAGAAGAATCTGAAAACCCCACTGTAGTCTGAAATGGAATTTCTCAGATTTGTACCTAAAAGCACATTACATTTTCCATCTCTAAATGAGTAGCGAGTTTGTGTTATTTTTAACAGACTTTCCCCCCAGATATCTGACTACACCAGCTGAAAGGAATATCTGAAAAATCTGAAAAATTCTGAATGCTCCAGTGAGGAATTTTGAATGTGAAATTTGTACATTGGCACTTAATTTTGAGTGTCAGCTCTCCAGAAGTTTCCCAAACTATAGCTGGCCAATCTATCCTCCATCCCTTGCTGGGGGCAAGGGAGGACAGGTAATCTTAACCTCTGTCAAGAAATTCTTACATAAGTTAAGCTTTTATTTTGTAAGCTGCCTCGAGGCGACACTGTCGAAAGAGGAGAGGTATAAATTCAAAAATAAATAAATAAAAATAAAGTAATATGCTGCTTTGAAAAACAAGTAGACAACTAAGACAGATTCCTCTGCAGTGGTCAACCACAAGCCCTGTGCAGATGACTTATTTATGTGTCAATTCACTGTTCAGGATGGGAGGGGGGGCACATGCATGATGACTACCCCCCTGTCTCCAAGTTATTGGCATGGTATGAATTTATAATGTGTTTGTAATTTCCTTCACACACATGAAAGCTTATTTGGGATTCCTGACTATGTCAGCATATCAATGAGACCAGGGCATGTGTCAATCAGATCAGAGTGCGATCCATAGCCTTGCATTTCCAAAAAACTCATAACAGTTGGGAATTTTTCCTTTAATAAGCTTTTGTTTTCTTTTGTTATGATCCAAGACCAGCAAAAATTCAGAATGTCAGCCTTTATATTTGTATGCAGGCATAAGGAATGCCTGCAAATTAACTCTTTTTCAGTATTAGGAATACAGTGAAATGAAAAATTAATAAGCCTTTTTAGTTCAGTTCCTTCCACAGTTATCAGCCAGCATTTTTCCTATCCATAATATAATCTTCCAACAGAGAATGAAAGATTCTCGAGATGCTATTGCAATGTAATTAGTGGATTTTGAAGAAGCAAAAACTATTTTCATAGCACATGACTGGTTTACAAATAAAGTTGGTAAAATAAATGTTGAATTTTCTTTTATGCCAGTATACACATTATGATTTTTAAACTGTGTAAGTAAGATAAAGCCAGGTCAAAAATAAATAAAAGCTGGATGATGATTGATGAAAATATTAGTATGCAGTTTTGTATGGACTTCATCTATACAGAATAAGATTTCCAGTGGTAGAAATTAAAACAAAGATGTTATGAATTAAGACACAAGTCTGTTTGTTGGAATAACTGTTTAATAAAAAGAATTGAAAGTATTCCTTAGAAATTAAAACAATATATTATTTAATAAATGAAACAATTCTTCATTGTTCAAAAGACACTTAATGCAGCTGAAGGATGCAGCCTCTGCATGAGGAAGGATTCCCACAGGATATAACAAAGCTTGGTTGTCCCCCCTCTCCATTGGTGTTTGGGCACTCAATGCACCATGTTTTCTATGTGACCGTTTATGCACTGAAGGTTTCATGCTGTGCTGCAGGCTGGAGTTTTAGTCGTGGCAGTTTGCACCACCTCTTCCTGCACCCATATGGGGGAGCATTTGGCCTGGTGTACCTCACCCACCCCAGATTTGTGCTCCTGTGCTGGAGCTGGGGCAGTGAAGTTCCCAGTGCATAAATGGTCTGTGTGCTGCTTGATCAAGGGAAATAAGCTCTGAGCAGAAGAGCAAGTTGAAAGATGATACAGGAATGCATATGCAGTCTTCTAACTCCTGGTAATGGCTTTAATATGTTACTAGTGCCCAAGACTCAGAAAACACAGATTTCTTTCCCTTCCTGGACATCCCCCGGTGCCTTCGATAGGCATAGCCTAACCCTAGGGCTTTCCCACACATTGGGCATTGTAGTGTGAAGCCTCATGTATTGCAATGAGTGAGAAATAATCACGACTCACAGGCACTCCACATTTCTCGAGCTGTCTCACATGTTTCTGGCTGCTTTTTCCCTCCTTGGTCTTATTGTGCTTTGGCCTGCTTATCATTGTCAATCACTTTGGCCAGCCAATTCCCTCCTGGCATGGCTGATTGACAGATGAACTTCCGTCATTCACTGTTTTTTTAAATAGACTTATTTGTTTAAACGCCTATCCACATCTTCATAGAGCCACAGAGTCTCCGCAGAGTCACGTGTCTCCCTAATCATTGCTCCAGGCTGTTCTCCATTTTTAAAAAGCACTTCCATCCCCTGGAAGAAGGGAGAGGGAGGCGGGTGAAAGGGTGGAACATTGGAGGTTGATGTAGTGCTTCTTCACCTCCATACCTTTCTTTTGCTGGTGGCCTGCTGGTTGTCCACTGGGGGAGAGTGCTTTTAGCTTGGTGAATCCACTTTTTGTGATTCCCCAACTAGTGCTTTAAAATGATGGATGTAGTGAACAATTTGCTGGCCAGATGCAGGAGGTTGGAGCAACTAGAATATAGTACCTTTACAAGGTAAGCATTTGACTATATAGAATGCAGAAAAACCCCTAATTCTGACTGAGATTTGTTCTTAACTACCAGAATATATATGTGGTGGCAAATTGTACTCATGGTTCATAGAATACAACCCAGAATCCTTCATGGCTCTTGCTTTAATTTAGGGTGTTACTTAGACACTGAGACTGAAAGAGAAAAATCTTGGGGTGTGGTGAATAGCTCATTGAAAATATTGCAGCGCAGGTAGAAAAGGTAAACTCTGTGCTTGGAGAATAATTTAAAGGAGCATTACACCTGTCATCAGTTTGGCGGGCGACTCCCTTTAAATGTTTCCCCAAGTATCGCACCAAGCCTCTGGGGAGGGAGTTAAAGGGCTTGGTGTGGCAGTCGTTATCAGCTGTTTGGCAGGCAGTCTCTCCCCCCCCCTTCTCAGGCAACAAAAATTCTCTCTGCTGCCTGGGAAGGGAGAGAAGCATGCATACAACCCCTTGAAAGTTTTGGATTCATTCAAATCCAAAAACGTGAAGGGTTATTCGTGCATTTTTTATTTGGCCTGAATACTTTCAGGCTAGATCCAAAACAGCACTTTTTTTTTTAATGTGCACACATCTAATTCCAAGATAGCTACCTGTGCAGGAAGCTATTGATTTCCTTGGAGGCAAGCAACACTTGCTGTTGAAGAAAAGCAACCTGTTCCTTCCATTCCAAAGTTGCAAATAAAACATGAAACAGATCACAACAATAAAGGCAATGGGTCAAATACAGTGCCTGAAAGCAGAATGAGTTGTAATCCTCTTTCCTAGGAGTAGCTTCACTGAAAAAAATGGGACATTGCTGAATAAACCTGTTACTCTCAGCTTCTAAGATCTCAAATGAAAGTGCCCCTCTAGAATGGCAGTCCCTGGGATTGGAATGAAGGGTTTTCCAGGGCTGTTTTGGCCTCCCAGACCACCCACTCAGAAGTTTCCTTTCATTCAATGAGCTTATTCCTAGGAAGAGGAACTGCATTTTCCTTCTAAGTGCAGAGGTAGCATACTTATTACCATGCTTTTTCAGAGAATTGTTCTCAAGTAAGCATGCACAGAAATGCAGACTGCAGATTTTATTAGCAAAAGTTATTAGCATTATGTGCAGAAAATAAACATAATGGTGTGACCTAAGGGTTGTCTGGCTCCTTCCAACCAAGCAAGTTGGAATTGTGGCTGGGGTGGGATATTTCCAGGGGTATTTTTTGTCCATCTCTAGCTTCATTCTACTACCAGAGTCCATATTAAATCCCATTCCCCTGTTCTTCCATATTTATTCCTGGTGCTGAGCTTCTTTGTAAAACAGCTAAGTTGTAAGCCATAAAGCCATTCTGGCTAGTTATATTCAGAACTCATTAATGAGAACAATGAAAGGTAGAATCTACTTTATAACTAGCTCCATTTGGGAGATAGAGTTAGACACGGTGGCAGAGAAAATAATTACTTTACGTATTTATTTATCAAAATATTTCTATGATGATGCCTTCACCCAAATCAGGTCCCCAAGGCAGTGAACATTAAACTATTTCAAGTAAAGTATATGTACAATAATTACATGAAAACATGTAAGCAGATTTAACTTTAAAAACCAGGGAGGCAGTGAATAACAGTAACTGGTGCTATGCTAAACAGAACTGAAAACTCTTCCCTTGCTGCTAGAAGAGAACAATGTATGTCCATGTAGTAGCAGCATCTGTATGTAAAAGACAGCATGCAGTAATGAAAGCTGACTGCGTACAAGTCCTTTTTTTTGGGGGGGGGGGAGGCAGCCACCATCCAGCCAATTCCAGAGAGTGGCTATGCCATTAAAGTTAATTTATATATCCAGAGGGAGCCAGCTTAGAATCAAAGAATCATAGAGTTGGAAGGGACCTCATGGGTCATCTAGTCCAACCCCCCACACTGTCCAGGATATTCACAACCCTATCGCTCATACACTGTAACCTGTCACCCCCTTGAACTTGATGTAGTGGTTAGGAGTGTGGGTGTTTAATCTGATGAGCCAGGTTTGATTCCCCACTCCTCCTCCACATGCAGCCAGCTGGGTGACCTTGATAAAGCTGTTCTGACCAAGCAGTAATATCAGGACTCTCTCAGCCAACCTCACAGGGTGTCTGTTGTGGGGAGAGAAAAGGAAAGGCGGCATATAAAAACCAACTCTTTCTTCTTCATCTCCTTCTTCCTCTTCTTCTTCTTCGAGTGATAAATGTAATGTAGTCACACCAAGTGATTATGAACAATCCAAATCCAAGGAGTTTGAGCATCTCTACTAAAAACTTGGTGTGTATTTTGGCTACAATACTGGATGCTTGATCAATTTCATAGGAAAGTAATAAAGGAAGTCAGCAGCTTTCATTGGTTTGTTTTTGTTCCTCTGGTGCTCTTTCTCAAGACGCCATTTTATTTTTCTCACCACAAAAACAAAGCCCTTCTAATAAGACCAGCCCAAATGAAACAAAACATACACATACACAAATGGAGGGAGGAATAATATTTCAGGTCATGATCTTGAGGCCTTTTGTTTGCCTCTGTTTCAAATGGCCTACAGCTGAAGGGTGGAGTTTGTTTCTGGCAACTTTGGCCTCCTAAGGAGAAGGAGGTGAGAAGAATGACAGCATCCATTATGAGTCTGAGTTCTGGGAAATTCAAAAGCTTGCATTCTGTAATGGTTGGTCTTAATAGAAGGAATTGTGTGGCTTTTGTTATGGAGCTTCCCCCTGCCATATACCAGTATTTCCCATTTCATGTTTTTCACCTGCCTTTCAATCAGAGTTGGCTACTTTAACTCCTTTACTACTTTTCTCTACTAAATTCTCTGCCCCTTATTACAAGCTCCTTTATCTGCCAATCAGGGGGTGGATTCATAAGATGTAGCCAAGGAGCCTACCCACTTCAGAATGGGTACCCTGGTGGTACCACGCACATACATAAATTGCTGGGTGGGTTTTTTATTTGGGTCTGCTCAGAAATAGTGTATGGTTTTAGAAGATCTTCCGGAACCATATACTTTTTAGCACCGGACTTTGGAGAGTATTTGCAACCAGTGTAAATTAGAACTAAATTATAGAAACGAGATTTGTTTCTTCACTTTTCATCAAAATTAATCTCTCTTTCTCACTCTCCCCTCCCCCTACATTGTATGTACACACAGCACCCCACACTACTCTGGCTTTTGTGCTGTCCAGGCATATCGAAAGGCAAAGAAAAGCAGAGAAGACATAATACTGCTGTTACAATTTCTTCCCAGGCCAAAAGGGGTTAACTGGGTAGAAGGATATGGGCAAATTTGAAAGGCACAGAGGGGAGAAACTTTTCATTGCATCTTGTCAAGGGCTGCATTTCACTGGAAAAGGAATTCTGGAGAACAAAACAAGCATCAGCGCACAGCAGCTAGTGGGGGATTTCCAAAGGCCCTGTGCTCACTCTCTGGCTTGCACAGCCATAAAGAATTTATGCATGATCTGTCCTTTGTTATGGAAACGCATATTTTAAAGATTAAGCAGCCTTTCTTAAACCAAACAGAGCTAGGAAGAAACTGGGGGCAGGGGGGGGGGACCCACAACAAAGTGTTAGGTACTCTTTTTACAGACTGCTTAATAGTCTAGATGTAGTCAACTACTGTGTATGTGTTGGTTAGGGGATGAATCACTGGCTGTAGTCAGATATATCTGTGGCACCCACATGCCTAAAATAGTCCCTTAGGATTCTCATTGTAAAATTGGTTGATGGGGAGTTCAACTACTAACATTTTTCCTTACATATGTATAAAATAAAAATTTCTGGGCAAGATAGTGTGTGCACGATAGTAGTGGCAGGGGAAATGTGGCCAAGGGTAATGATTTCTCATTTCCTGAAATTTCCTATGCTTCAACATGTCTCCATTAAGGCTACATCCTTTCCATTTACAGTTGCCAACTGTAGGTCAGGTTGCTAATGAGATGAGCTGTAATACAGCATGTGGAGTAACTCAGGGGTTGTGAATCCTTTTTTTTAAGTGACTGTTGAATGTTTAAATTATGCATTCAGATAGATGGCATTTAGGATTAGTGGTTGGATTAACTCTACTAAGGAATGTGACTATCCCAAATAATTAGAGAAGTAAGGAGTTTAGTTTGACTGTGACTAGAATTTTCAAACAAAAGCAACAGAAAACTGTTTATTGCTTAACATCTGTCACCTCCCCGGGGCTCCTTAGGAGACATTTCTGTATAGCTCTTTGCTTACGTGACAAATCTTTTTATTTATTCCCCTTTCAACACTCCCACAGGGCCTTTGATTTGTTTTTTTTTTAAAGATCAATAAGAAAGGGCAGGGAGGGAGAAGATAGCTGT
The DNA here is from genome assembly GCF_049243985.1 of Paroedura picta. NCBI lineage: Eukaryota > Metazoa > Chordata > Lepidosauria > Squamata > Gekkonidae > Paroedura > Paroedura picta. The sequence goes on along the minus strand of NC_135374.1, from coordinate 79,360,045 downwards.
ATCCAGTTTAGAAATGAATAAAACATTTCTAATAATAAAATGCATATTCTTGACAAAGTCAAGGTGGTGTACACATGAAAATACTTGAATAGATTTTAAGTAGTTTCAGATCCCAAACTGATCAAACAAAACAATCACATTACATCAGCCTGACAAGTGCCCACTATGTCTAATCCCCAAAAGCTCTTCTAAATAGAGGGGGTTTCCCCCCCCCCATAGGGGGACCATAAGTGAGCAGCTCAAAGTTCTGCTGCACAGGACTCTAACTAAAGCAACAGCTGAAAGATGTTGGCAGAATGCAAGCTACACAGTGACAAATGCTGGAATTGGGGGTACTTATTTTTAAATCCCTCAATATTTGGGGAAATGTTTTATCTAAAGGACAACTTGTTTGGTGATACCTAGTTGCTAAGTTCTTCCACAGAGGCTATGTTTTCCATGCCTCTATTCATGGGGTGGCTACCTGAGATGGGGCATATTTCCACTGGAACTCTCTCTCCATATCTATTGATCTGGTGTTGATAACCAGCCATGTCATATAAGACAGTTTCCCACTGTGTGGGTTCCTTGCAAGTTGCCCTGGTTATGTCCTGCTGCTACATTCTTTGTATGCTACATACACATACACACATACATGGACACTACTCTTCAAAGCTGCCATTTCCTCCATGGGAACTGATAGTTGTAATCTGGAGTTGTAATTCCAGGAGATCTCCAGCCTCCCACCTGGAGGCTGGCAACAATGACTGGCATTTCTTACCCTTTCTGATTTTAATTGATCATTACTCCTCGTATTTCAGTACAATGCTGCAGCATTTTACTATTGTACTGGAATTTCTTGCTGCAGATTTTTAGCCATCAAAATGAAATTTAGAGTATACTTTATTTAATTAAGTAGAACTTTTTATACCTTTTTTCTTGGATCACAAATTGATGTGAGTGGCGACTGCAGTATGGAAATAAAATGTCAAATTGCTGGATCGTTCGGCAATGACAAGCTTAAATGGAACATGGAAAAGCAAGGACATAAGCCTGACTACCAAATGTAGTTTAGTTAGATCTATCATATTTCTAATGGTCACTGACGGTTGTAAAAGTTAGATGATGGAAAAAATCAGACAAAAGAAGAATTGATTTGTTTGAACTCTGGTGTTGGAGAAGGCTTCTGAGGGTTCCTTGGATGGTAAAAGTCATGTAAAAGGAAATACTACAGCAGATAAAGCCTGATCTATCATTGGTAGGCAAAATCACAAAACTCTGGCTCACTTATTTTGGCCATATCATGTGATCCAACTCAATGGAGAAAGCAATTATACTAGGATTAGTCAGTGGAAAAAGGAAACCAGGCCTACAAAGAATGCGGTGGTTAGATACGATCAAAATGGACACCGGCCAGAACATTACACAACTAAAAGAAGTAGTGCAAGATCGTGGTGGCAATTGTGCTGTAGGATAACCAAGAGTCAGACTCAACTGAATGGATAACATCATCAAGACTCTCCTTTCTCAGAAAACAGGTTCAAGATGGCTTTCAAGGTACAATTCAATATTTAGAGATTATGGCTTCAAGGGAAGCAGGAAACAGAGCCACCACAACACAATGTGATATGTCCAGTTTAAGAGGTAATCAAAAGCCATGATTAAGGCTTAAGCAAGGCTCTTAATGATAGGACATTTTGGATGTTATTAATTCACAGAATCACCATAAAACAGAAGAAACCTGAGCAGACTTTACACACAAAGAGCAAGTACCTCTTGGATACTATGGTTTATTAGTTTTTACTTGTGTTCAGTAGAGAGAAAAATTAAAATATAGATGTGGGAGGTATGTTTCAGTATAGATCATAATAGAATCCTTTCAGAATTGTCCTGGATGTCCTTAATTTACCAAACTGGTTCCTTTGCTAAAACTTACCTTTCAATTAAGGAGTAGTGAAGCAGTGCTTTGTACTATATGGTCAAAAACAGCTGTTCTAGGAACAATTGTCCAACCTTCCCAAAACTGCCTGAGCTTATAACAATGGAACCCAGCCATGTCGCTTCAGCTAGCAAAGTGCTGCCAGGCATAGGTCCAAAGGAAAATAAACCTTTGTTAGAGCCAGCTGTAATAATCCCATTCTTTGTCTCCCAGGGGACCATAGAAAATTGTGCAAACAATGCAGTTGTTAGGACAGACTAAGAGGCACAGAGTAGCATTCCAGTTTCATAGATTTATTCCTTGAGCTGAATATTAAGCAATAAAAAGAGCGGGTAGGGGAGACAAAGATGTTTGTCATAAAGGGTGAAATGGAAACTCTGACTGCGACGCACAGCCATCTTAAAGTGGTAGTTCCTTGCAGACTAATGATGTAGATTTTACCAAGTGGCAAAAGGGCCCAGGTATGCCAAAGGATACTGGGTCAAAGAAGCAATGTAGCCATAAAAGGTAACGATATCTCCTGTGCAAGCACTGAGCCATGTCTGACCCTTGGGGTGACACCCTCTAGCGTTTTCTTGGCAGACTCAATACAGGGTGGTTTGCCAGTGCCTTCCCTACTCATTACCATTTACCCCCCAGCATTTTACTGACCTCGGAAGGATGGAAGGCTGAGTCAACCTTGAGCTGGGTGCTGGGATTGAACTCCCAGCCTCATGGGCAGAGCTTTCAGACTGCATGTCTGCTGCCTTACCACAAGAGGCTCTGATGTAGTGTACTTCCTTGCAAAGTTAAAAGGCAGTAGATATTTGGATCCATGTTTACCACTAAAGAAGAGCACATAGCACATCACCTGGCAGAAAGCAGAACTGAGAAATCACGTAGGAATTACAAGGACAAATGGATATAACAACCATCTTTCATTTTTTTAAAGTTGTGACTCACATGCCCTGACCTGGGTGGCCCAGGGTAGCCCAATCTAATCAGATCTTGGAAGCTAAGCAAAGAAGGCACTGGTTAGTAGTTGGATGGAAGACCACCATGAAAGTCCAGGTTTGCTAGATAGAGGTGCACAATGGCAAACCACCTTTGTTAGTCTCTTGCTCTGGTTGGCATGAACCAGCTATGATTAGACTGCATTTTCCACTACCACTATATCTCTAGCCTTTTTCATCCTAAATATGGAGAGAAATGTGCAAAGAGTTTTGTCCTTTAGTTTTCATCTCCTTAATGTCTGAAGTGACAGGTTAGCACGTTTGGTAGAAATTTGGAGGTAACTTATATGTTTGGGGGGGGGGTTGTTTCTTCTATTTGCATTAAACTACTTCAGAGGTAAGTTAGGCTATGGGAGGAACACAGAAGCAGAAAAATGAATGCCTAGTTTTACTCAGCTGGCAGCTCTTAATTGTTAATTACAGTTCATTTGGCCGTAACATTCCTGTGTGAAAATGTGTGCCTCTAAGGATGGTTTTTACTCACCAATAAATAACCACTATTAAGCTTATATGCAGGCAGCTGGGTGACCTTGAGTCAGTCACATTTCTCTTAGGCTCACCTGTTTCACAGGGTGTCTGTTGTAGGGAGAGGAAGGGTAGGCAGCTGTAAGCTGCTTTGAGACTCTTTGGATAGTGAAAAGCAGGATACAAAAAACAGCTCCTCCTCTTCTTTTGTCCTTAGCCTGCCACACAATAGGGTTAGAGCTAAATAGGACATAATATCAGGGAAGTCTTAAATCTCTGGGTTGGGCAATTCCCAGAGATGGGAGTGGGGTGGGGGTGTAGCCCGAGAATGTATGCTCACATACCTGTTGGGACATGGAAGAGATGACCAAGACCCTCTTAGTGATGGTTGCAACATCCAGGTCAAGCCTGGAGACCTTCTAGAATTAGAATTCATCTCCAGACTGCAGAGGACAGTTCCATGGAGGAAATGGCTGCATTGAAGGGAGAACTCTATTATACCCCACTGAGTTTCATCCTTTCTCCAGACACAGCTCTCTCCAGGCTCTACACACAAGTATTCAGGAATTTCACAACTCAGTTGGTAACAATACTCCTACCTGATACAAAGGGGCACTTTGTGGAGGGGAGAGAGCTCAGCAGAGTTGTGATACCATGGAATACACCTTCCAATGTTGAATTTGCTCTAGGGAAACTGATCTCTGTAATCTTGAGATCATTTGAAATTCTAGAAATTCAGGCCCTCGACAGCTTTATTCTAGCATGTGAAAATGAGCAGGCTACACCAATGAAGAGTCAAAGGAGAGAAGAAAAATGATGGTGCAATGAGAATTTTTAAAAAGTATATTCATACAAAGATCCCTATGTCTTTAGCATGCTGTTTCATCCAGGGATCTAAACTAAAATATACAAATATTTATAAATAAATATATATATATATATACATACATACACACATACACACACACATATATATAAACTGAAGATGACAATTCACTGCAAATACAGTTCACATTAACCCTACACCCTTAAGAGAAAAATAAGGGTTTGAGGAGGATCTAAATTAAGGTGACCAGATTTTAATATTGGTAAAGTGGGACACCATTGACCGGGAGGGTTCTTGATTAAAAATTTGATCTATATGGAGCAACAAAAAGTTTCATAGAATCCAAAAACAGTATTGTAATATATATTTTTAAAATTTCAACATAAGTACAATTTGCCAGATGCCCCCAGATGTCCCTCCAAAAGTGGGACAATCTGGTCATCTTAATCTAAATGAATTCTAATCCTAACCAAGAATAATCTCTTATCTGGGCATGCAGAGTGTTTTTCTGCACACAAAACACTGATCAGATGTTTGAGCTGTTTTGGGGAGAATGTGGGACACAGTTTTTCTGCATAGTTTGTCAGATAAGTGGATTGTAGAGGATTCTTAATTCTCAGTACCTTAGGTATTATTATGCCCATTTTGTAAGAAAGGAAATATCAGTCTGTACCTGCACTAGTTTCTTTGTAAGGTTGATGGTGTTGGGCTGCTTTTAACCACAACCCTGAAATTGCAGCTGGTCCAGAATGCAGTTGCCCATTCTGAAACAGCTCCATTGGTTAGCACTGGCAGTTCATTTCTGACCTCAGTTCCAGGTGCCTTTAAAGTTGTTCATGGCCTGGGGTCTGCATAGCTGAAGGATAATGTCCTCTCATATGTTCCTGTGTGCCAGCTAGTACCTTCAGACTGCCATGTGCTGGCTGTTCTTCTGTCTAGGATTGCCTACCTGGCATCGCCCTTGCCTACAACAACTCCCAGTGGAATGTCCTGCTTGGAGTGGAGTCTTTTTCTGTGAGATCTTCAGGAGGCACTACGAGATTTGTTGGTTTGCCAGGATGTTTGGTGGTACACGCTATGAATAGCAGGCTCCTTTCTGCAGGGAGAGGTATTTGGGGTTTGTTCTGGTTTTAATCTGTAATCCTCATCATCAGTTTATTTATAAAACCCAAACTGACAAATTACCCACTACCTGATTGGCCCTCATCCAGGAATTGCCCAACCAGGTAGTTTAGACCCAATCAGGAGGCAGCCCTCAGCCAAAAAGGGCTGAACATGGTACCAGCTCTCTGCCTCCAACTTCCTGCAGGTTTCAGAAGTGTCCTGGGTGAAAGAAGAGCCAGACTCAGAGCATACCCTGCTGAATGTAAGTTGCCCTGATTTCCTGGTCTCTTTCAACTCAGAGGATGGGGGGGGGGAGCTGGAGCAGCCTCTGCAAGCCTTCTAGAGGTGGGGGGCTGCAGAAGACCCGGAAACAGCCCCCTGCCAGCCCTCTGGGATCCAGGGTGCTTAGGAAAAGCCTCTGCCTCGGGAATGTTTACTCATGAGTAAGTGATGGCCCTCATCCAGGAATGACCCACCCTGGTAGTTTAGCCCCAATCAGGAGATCAGCCCTCCTGTTGGTTACTGCTGGTTACAGAAGTACGCTGGATAGAAGAGGAGCCTGCATCAGAGCATGCCCTGCTGACAGTAACTTATAGTGACGATATGCCCTGCAAATGATGGGACCACGCTGGGTTTCTCCCAAATGTCCCACATTCCCGTCTGTCACCAGCGTTCTCCCTGCTCCTCTGGACTCCTTTGTTGCTGGCATGGCCCCAGTGGTGCTGAGGTCATGCCGCAGCGCCGGCCACACACGTCCTGCCCTCTTGATAGGCTGTCGCTGCCCTGGACTCCGCCTTCTTTGTTTCTCAGGTCTAGGCAGCACGTGGAGGAGGGAGCTGTACATGCGAGTGAGGGACTCAACGTGCAACTCAGCAGCAAGGGATGCAGCGAGGGACTCAGCGAGCGACTCAGCAGTGAAAAATCGCACAGGAAAAAACTCTACTGCCGCGGCTTTTTCCTACTTTCTGGTGAGCCTAGCCGCAGGGGCAGTGGCCCAGCACTCGGGGACAAACAGAAGCCCCCCCCCACCCAGCCAGGCAGGCGTGGCAGTTGTGCCCGCACTCGGCCACGCTCACCGGGTGGGAGCAAAGCTAAGGTGACCAGATCCCCTTTTGTTACCTGTGGCATATTTTTTGATACTGCATGTTTGTGTGACCCAAAGCCGGGATTTTTTACATTTTTACATGTTTGGTTGTAACCTACAATTGTTTTTTATTTACTTTGATATTGAACTGAACTGAAGAATGTACTGACTGAAAGGTATTCAGTTCTTTAAGCAAATTTTGCTATCAATCTAATATTTTAATTGAAGGAAGAAACAGTGACAAGTTTATGAATTATTGATGTTTATTGTTATTAGCAATTACTGCCACCTAGCATTTTTCTTTGTTTCCCACTTGTAGCCTGGCATTCCTGCACCTCCATAGGATCCAAAGCCAAGGCTTTTCTGTTGCCTGGAAATGACATGCAATTCCAGCAAATCTCCAGGTCCCAACCTCTCCTCAATGCCACAGAATCCCCCTCCCCCACGCAAGCCCTTTCTTCTCTAGGTGAAGTATAAATATTTAAACAAATATTGATGACTGGCCAAACAATGAATTCATGCAATTTCCCCCTAGGATTGCAGGAATAATGCTATTTGATGAACTAATACTATAAATATGCACATATATTAAACATGTCTCTTCTCTTTACATAAATTCAGTATGTGGACAGTCATCAATATTTATCTAAATGCCACATTTATATATAAGGAAAACTGGTGAGTTGTGTCTTACTGAAGACTGTGAAATGTACTTTAATCTTCTCTCATTCCATTTTCCAGTGAGTGGGCAGGGACACTTACGGATTTATGACTGTTGGTTTGAATCCACTAGATGGCATTCCAATACTCAGCATCTCACTGTAGCCAACAAATGCACACTCTTTATGTTGTTGTGGGCGACACGTATACATCCAAAGTATGAAGTTGTATTTCCAAATTACTTGTGGGCATAATGTCTATTTTAGCTGTGAGCATGAAGAAGGAAATGGGAGGGGAAGATAAGCACAATTTTTCCGGCCATCCTAAACAAGATCTGTGAAAACACGGCAGAGATAAAAAGAGAGCTTCAGTTTCCCCCCACTGATGTGAAACTTGCATTTCAATAGTTCCTCAGCATTTTTGTACATCTGATAGACTTTCGTAAAAATTATGTTTGTGTCACAAGAAGAGCCATGAGGAAGCTACTGCAATGAGCAATCAAATCCTGTTGGGGCAAGACCTTTCTGGAATTCAATGTGTGAAGGGGCCGGCTCAGCGACTGATGAGGGCCATTTGAGTGAGTGAAGTGGCTGCAGCTGCCATCCGAAGGACACATTCCTGGAAGTAAGCCCCATTGAATAAAATGAGACAGAAAACCACAGGCAGGGAGATACTACTGGAATAAAGCAGAAAGTCTTCTCAGGTCAGGTTTTAGCACCCACCAGCACAGTATTTATTTTACTTATTTAAAATGTTTCTAAAGCATCCCAGGAGCCAATGGGAAGCATATTTGGAGTTTCATTGTGACATGACTCCGGTGTGAATCACTGAGGATCTGGTGCAAGAACTCATTCAAGACACCCGTGTCTTTGGGCTTTAGAGGATGCAAGTACCACTTTATAGTTTGTCCATGTAAATCTGTTTCTCCCTTTTAAGTGTTCTTTGCTACCAAGAGCAGGAAGGGCTGTTTGAGAACTACTGCCATAGTCAATCACTTTGAAACAAAAACTTTCAATGGGGGTGGGACTTGACTGACAATCAACCCATTGAGTTACTTGCTTGACTGTTTTGTAATGTACTAGCTGGTCTTTTAGACTAAGCCTGGGAAGGTCCAAGGTCAAATCTACCAGGGAGTTCATTGGGTGACTTTCTCACAGAGTGGTTGTTAGGATAGAATGGGGAAGGGTCAACCATGTGCACCATCTTGAGCTCCATCATTGGGGAAAAGGCGGGATTAAATGTATTAGTTATTACTTATTTACTTCATTTATATTCCACCTTTCTCCCCATTGGAGAAAGATTCTTCTGTCTTCTGTTTTATCCCCACAACAATTCTAAGAGATAGGTTAGGCTGAAAGTGTGGAACTGGCCCAAGGTCACCCAGCTAGCTTTCATAGTGGCATGGAGACTAGTACCTGATTTTCACAGATCCTAGTCCAGTTCTCTAACCACCAGACAGCACTGGCTTTCAGATGTAGGCAATTCCACAAGGTCTGCAAGATGGAGCTCTTCCGCGGGCTGTTTGGTTGAGGCCAGGATGCCATTACCATCTAATGGCCTCTCCTCTATATAACAGCAACCTCCGTTAAAAAACTCATATGACAATGCTGGAGGGGTTGATATATATATTACAAGTTACTCCTGTAAGAAAAAGCTGTGCTTTGTGTCTAACAATGCCAGTTCCTTGGACCATTTCAAAATTGTTATTCAGGAACAAGAAAGGCTTTCAAAAATATTTCAGGAAGGCACACAAAGAGGCAGGTGCCTTATCATATAACTGTCCCTTCCTGGTGTAAACCCAATCCTGTGGGTTGTGATTGACAGTAAATTCCAGAGATTTCAAGGGGAATGTATTCCTCAGGAAGTATGCATAGGATTGCAGTCTAAATTACTCTCCCGTTTTGGTTTTTCTCTATTGTTACCTGTTTATACATTTCACTTTAAGATTTCACACAATCCCATTCCTATACAAAAGAACTGTCAATGTTAGGATTACCTTTAATTGGAAATGGATTTTGCTTCATGACCTATACAGAACGCTATTGTCAAACAACATTCTCTACAGTAAATCCAGTAAGCTCGTTTTCATAGAAAAATCAGACCTCTCATTTTATTTCATGGTTACTCAGAAAGGAACAAATAATCTTGGACTGATAAAGCAACGATACCTTTCAAAACAAAGGAAAGGCTTCATAGAATCATAGAGTTGGAAGGGGCCATACAGGCCATCTAGTCCAACCCCCTGCTCAACGCAGGATCAGCACTAAGCATCCTAAAGCATCCAAGAAAAGTGTGTATCCAACCTTTGCTTGAAGACTGCCAGTGAGGGAGAGTTGACCACCTCCTTAGACAGCCTATTCCACTGCTGAACTATGACTGTGAAAATTTTTTTCCTGATATCTAGCCTATATCGTTGTACTTGTAGTTTAAACCCATTACTGCGTGTCCTCTCCTCTGCAGCCAATGGGAACAACATCCTGCCCTCCTCCAAATGACAACCTTTCAAATAGTTAAAGAGGGCTGTCATGTCCCCTCTCCAGGCTGAACATTCACTAGTCCCTCAACCTATTTTGGTATCTTGGTACCTTGGCCCCAGATCATCACTTGTTTAAGTGAGGCCTCCAGAACGGCACACAGTACTCCAGGTGTGGTCTGACCAGTGCCGTATACAATGGGACTATGACATCTTGTGATTTTGATGTGATGCCCCTGTTGATACAGCCCAAAATGGTATTTGCCTTTTTTACCGCTGCATCACACTGCCTGCTCATGTTTAGTTTACAATCCACAAGTACCCCAAGGTCTCGTTCACACACAGTGTTATCTAGAAGCGTGTCCCCCATCCAGTAGGTATGCTTTTCATTTTTCTGACCCAGATGCAGAACTTTACACTTAACTTTATTAAATTGCATCTTGTTCACATTTGCCCATTTTTCCATTGTGTTCAGATCTCGTTGAACTCTGTCTCTATCTTCTGGAGTATTTGCCAGTCCTCCCAATTTGGTGTCATCTGCAAACCTGATGAGTAATCCTTCCACCCCCTCATCTAGATCATTAATAAATATGTTAAAAGTACCGGACCGAGCCCCGAGCCCTGAGGTACCCCGCTACTCACCTCCCTTCAGTCTGATGAAACACCATTGACAACAACTCTTTGAGTGAGGTTCTCTAACTATCTGAAAATCTAACTATCTGAAAATCCAGATTGTAGTCCTTCAATTTATCCATCAGAACATCATGGGGAACCTTATCAAAAGCTTTACTAAAATCCAAGTAAATGACATCAACCGAATTTCCACGATCCAGCAAACCTGTCACTTGGTCAAAAAAGGAAACCAGGTTGGTCTGACAGGACCTGTTGGAGACAAATCCATGCTGACTTCCTTGGATCACCAAATTGTCCTCCAGATGTTTGCAGATCGCTCTCTTTAATATCTGCTCCATTATCTTACCCATAACAAAGGTCAGACTCACTGGTCTTTAGTTTCCCAGGTCATCCTTCCTCCCTTTTTTGAAGATTGGAATAATGTTTGCTCTCTTCCAGACCTCCGGGACATCTGCAGTCCTTAAAGAGGTCCTGAAGATGATGGACAAGGGTTGTGCAAGTTCTCTGGAAAGTTCTTTGAGCACTCTCGGGTGCATTTCATCCGGCCCAGGAGATTTGAACTCATCCAGTGCAGCTAAATGCCTCTCAACAACCTCTCTGTCCATGTCAACCTGCCACCCAGACACTATCTCTTGGCTACTGCCATCTCTAGATGTGCCTAAACCCTTTGACCTGTGGGAAAAAACAGATGTAAAATAGGCGCTGAACCTTTCTGCTTTCTCTGCATCCTCCGTTAGAGTTTGTCCATCCGCACCCAACAGTGGGCCTATTGCCTCCTTTACTTTATGTTTGCTCCTCACATAACTGAAAAACCTTTTCTTGTTACAGTGGGCTTCCCTGGCCAATCTTAGCTCACTCTCAGCTTTGGCCTTTCTGATGATTGATCTACAGTGCCTAGTAACCTGTAGGTACTCTTCTTTAGAGCTCTGTCCTTCCCTCCATTTTCTGAACATTTTCCTTTTCTTTCTTAGTTCCTCTTGAAGTTCTCTGTTCATCCAAATAGGCTTCTTAAAGCTCCTGCAGTGTTTTCGTCTTTCTGGGATAGTCATTGATTGAGCATGCAATAGCTCTTGTTTGAGTAGCGCCCACCCTTCACATGCTCCCTTCCCTTCCAGCATTCTCGTCCATGGTATGACACTCATCATGTCTCTGAGTTTATTAAAGGTTGCCATAAGAAAATCCAACATCCGCGTCTGGCTACAAGCTTCCTTGCCTCCCCATCTCAAAAGGAATTCTATGAGGACATGGTCACTTCCCCCTAGGGTCCCCACCTCCTTCACCTCATCCACCAACTCTTGCCTGTTGGTCAGTATTAAGTCCAGTATGGCTGAACCTCTTGTGGATTCATCTACCATTTGATAAATGAAATTGTCAGCCAGGCAGGTCAGAAAGTTGCATGACTAAGGACGCTTCGCAGAGTTTGTTTCCCAGCACACATCTGGGAAACTGAAGTCACCCATGATGACAAAGTCCTGCCACTTGGATATTTTCTCAAGCTGCTCACAAAGTGCAGCATCCACATCCTCTCTTTAGTCAGGCGATCGGTAGCAGACACCAACCACCGCACTGTTTTCCCTCGCTTATTTTCACCCAGATGCTTTCCACTGTAGATATTCACTAGAATTTCCTGACAGGTAAACCCTTTCCTCACATACAGTGCCACTCACAAAATAGATGGTGGGAAAATGTGTATTTTATAGAGTGTGCACATATTACAAAGAACTTAGGCAAGCCCAGCTAAGTATAGATAGAGATACTGCATTTTATTCATTTTAATAGCAGAAGTATAACTTTTTCTGTATTCTAGTGTTTATTCATTTTTATTGGACTGAATCAGAAATATTTTTCTAAATATACAGTCTGATTTAAAGTCTCAGATACTCAGACATTTACAGTGAATCTTTTTTGCCAAATTTCAAACATAGAGGAGAAAACACTCCCCTTTAATTGTCATTTTAGTGCATATTGTGGAGATACCAGCCTCCAGGTGAGATCTGGGGGATCAACCCCTCCCCCAAAAAAAGGGAGGGGAGAAAACTGGAACCATAAAACCCAACTGGTAATAGTTATGACCTACAAAGGTTGAATGCCTGTATTATTGTTAACATGTTATTTTTATTGTGCACAATTTTTCAAAACCAACTTTAGGAATTAAAATCATCTATTGACAATCAGAAAGCTATGCACCAATAGACAGATGCATTTCAAAGGTCTGGTTTTAACACACACCAGTTCTGAACACATATAAAATATATACAGCACCCAATAAAAGCTCCAAAGGAAGAGCTATATAGTATCAGAATCACTTAATGATGTCTAATTTTCAGTCATTTGCTCTCTTCCAAAGGCTGCCCAAAATTTTTCAATGGCATGTTTCCTTATTAGTCCCTGTCCTCCCCAGGCTGCATCCCCTAATCTCCAGGAATTTCCTAACCTGGATCTGGCAACTTACCCCCCTCCCCCCATTCCCTGCCAGTGGTCGGAGGGCACCTGGCAATTCTAGCTCATAGCATTGATCTGAGTTTTTCTTTCTTTACCAGGATCTTCAGATAAGCGTTGTTGAGGGGGCTTTATTCCCACCACTGGCTTCAGGTATTATTATTCCTTGCCATTTGGAAACTGTGCATGACTACAGTTATGTGATGTCCCTTTCTCCCATTCACACAGCTCCCACAGCCAGCTTCTCCACTTTGTTGATGGGGAAGTGTCATGGGAGGTCAGGGAAGCTGCCATTAAGGCCCCTGAATTCACAGATTCAGAGAGGAATCACCTGAAATTGTCAGCCTCTGTTAAGAGAATTGAAATGTCATTAAATGTTTAGAAAGTTTTGTTGGATACAGGCCATTGCTTTATTTAAAAAGAGACCCCTTTCCCCAACATCCCATCCTCTTTCCCATGATATGATTAGGTGGACAGGTGCACATACATTGCCCTTCTGGGTCCTGAACGGAGGGGGCTGGGTTTGCAGCTGCCTATCTGATTTTGCTGCTGAGTGCCATGCTTTTAAGTAAAATAAAAGGAACAAAGAGCTCTCTGAATGTTTCCTCATCACTGATCTCTCACAAAGAGTTATCATGGAACCCTTGACTTTCACCTGGTTTGGCTCTTCAGTGTTAGATTTTTTGTTGTTGTTGTTTCTGAGGAGGAGACGGTGCTTCTACACAGCTTTCTGTCCTCCAAACAATTTCCTGATAAGTTGAAAGGAGGTGATCATAACTGACAAAGTAGACAAACTGACAAAGCAAATATCTGATCTGCGGGCAAGAATACCTTCCCTGCTGTTTTTTTAAATTTTATTATAGCACAACAGTTATTGCTATCCTTACAATGCAACTTTTCATCACACTATTCAGAGATGCCAATATTTCCTAAGTACAGTTTCTGATGCTGTTAGCATTTTGTTGGGATCATTCAGATCATTCAGTCAAATAATTAGCTCTTAAAAAGGTAAAGGTATCCCCTGTGCAAGCACTGAATCATGTCTGACTCTTGGGGTGATGCCCTCTAGCATTTTCATCTCTAGAGGGCGTCGGCTGCCCCGCCACAAGAAACTGGGGGAAGCCCAGCCTGGTACTGGCATGCATAATCAGTCTGTGAATTCATTTCAAATATAAAGTCACTAGCTATAATTTTGCTAGATGTAGCTCTGGCTTGTAAAAATCAGCAGACGTTTTTCCTTGGAAATCACCCTTTAAAAGTTATGATTGGACAAAATACCTTTGTCAGAACCATAAGGTGAAATTCAGAAGAATCTGGATTCATTGATATTCAAAAGCTAAATTCTACATCTCTGCCAAGTAATCATGACCTTGTATTGAATTAAAGATCACGGCAATTTTGATAAATAGTAAACTCTTAACAAATGCATTGATGAAATTGTTCATTGATTGCTAACGTTAGGGCAATAAACCAACAAAAACAGTGCTACAAAAATATCTGCAAAAAACCCTTGCCATTACTTTACTGCACAGTCTTTCTTGCTTGATGCCTTCCTCCCTTTTCAGTGCATGAAATCTTTAGCTTCCAACCTTTTCATCATTCTCCGGAAGGCTATTACAGAATAGATTATTTTAAAGATTCTCACTGACAGCCAACGGGTTTCTTTCAAATGGGCTTGAATTTTTAAGTCTTCTTCCAGAGCTAGTGTGACAGTCAAGTACAAAGATTAAGCTCTCAGCTGATGCCAGATGCCTAGGAGCATAAGAATCTCCTTTGGACCAGTGTAGTTTGATGATAGACATTCTGAAGAAGTTAATCTTCTTCCAGGGATAAAGAAATGGGGAGGAGGTACTGTAGGACAGGGAACTAGGTGTTCCTATATCTGGAGAAACACAGGGGTTTGTTTGTAGTTAGCTAGAATATGTAAGATGAATGCAAGTTTCGCTTTCATTTTGGGTGTGATTACAAGCAAAAAAAAAAAAAGGAATATACTACTTCTGAAGTTATTTCAGCTACATTATACTGTACCAAAAGCACCAGCTTTTGTGAGCCAGAGATCACTTCATCAGATGCATGATGTGTACAGCTATTAGGTGAAAGTATATATTATACTCAAATGCACAGACAATAGAAAGGGGGGGGATGTTACAAAGAGGACTGTTTAAACAAAGAGTCAGTAATAAGAGTCATCAGATGGGGACCTCTCTGGCTATTGTTAGGTAATCACAAGGAATACAAGTATAGATATCTTTCTAAAATTCTGAATACAAAACATTTCAAGTATTTTTCATGTCAACATCCTTAGAACCTATGATTGCTCTGGCTGGCTCTCTGCACTAGTCGTTTCAATTCCTTGCTATGACAACACAACAGATGTAGGAGCCTTGGTCTAGGGCAGAATCTATCCTCTTTCACCCTGTTAATTTTAGAAGGGAATGTTCAGGAATGTGTCCATTGCTTTCATTTCCCATTTTTTTTCTACAGGAAGCAAAGAAGCCAGCTGTAAATTGTGTGTGTGTAAAGTGCTGTCAAGTCACAACAGACTTACATAAAGCCTTTGGGGATTTAAAGGCAAGACTAACAGAGGTGCTTGTCATTGCCTACCTCAGTATAATGACTATCGTATTCCTTGGTGGTCTTCCTTCCAAATACTGGTCAGGTCTTCTAAGATCAGGCTAGCCTGGGCAACCTAGGTCAGTGCTAGGCCTCAGGATTACTTCTGGGCAAATGTTCTGTGTCTCCCTTCATCAGCAAGGATTTTTGCTAAATAAGTAGTAACCTCTGTGTGGAAGGGAATAGCTGAGCGGCAAGTGGGTGGACCAATGGAGGGGGGGGGGAGAGGAGCAGAAGGGATGAGGATCTGATAAATGAGAGGAGGAAGGAAAGGTGGCACTTACTTCAAAATTACTAGAGAGAGACTTAATGGAGGTTGAACTGACACAGGGGTGGGAATCTGCCTCCCTCGCTGGACAGAAAATGGAGGGTGGGAGTGAATTTGGTATAGTGGTTAGGAGTGCAGACTTCTAATCTGGCATGCCGGGTTCGATTCTGCACTCCCCCACATGCAGCCAGCTGGGTGACCTTGGGCTTGCCACGGTACTGATAAAACTGTTCTGACCAAGTAATATCAGGGCTCTCTCAGCCTCACCCATCTCACAGGGTGCCTGTTGTGGGGAGAGGAAAGGGAAGGCGACTGTAAGCCGCTTTGAGCCTCCTTTTGGTAGAGAAAAGCGGCATATAAGAACCAACTCTTCTTCTTCTTCTTGAGGGTGGGACAAAGCTGCTGAGACTGTTGCACCTTTCCCCGTCTATATGTTCTTTTCCCTGGTTGCTCACTGGTGTCTCGCACATTTTAGGGTGGAAAATCCACTTTTCTGGATTTACCACATCATGTGTTAAAAATGGTGAAATCATGAGCCAACTGCTGGGCAGCCTCTGGATGTAGGCAACGTCGTGTAGAGGGGCCTGAATATGTCGCCAACATTCGGAGGCTGTCCAGCCATATTTTGCATGTGCGGAAAGGGTATAATTGTTCCAGTATAAACAGGAGTAGATTGCTTAAGTTCTTTCCACTAAGGCTCATTCTTTATGGTATTATGATAGTTTCATGCTTCAGAGAATAAACAGAATAAATTTTTTATTCTGATTTTTATCCAGATTTGTTTATGAATTTAAAACAATTTGGATTTTATGAATATATCTCATTTTTTATTCAAATGAAAACCTTTATACAAATTATGCATGTACCTGATTTCATCTTAAAAATTCACTTTTGCCTTGTGCAGAGGAGAAATGCATTATTATTCTTATTAAAAACAACAACAAAATCATCATTTCTAGGCCACTGCTTCCAGGCCTGCCATCTCATGGTAGCTAACAAGAATAAAAAGAATACAATAAAATTATTTGTTAGGTCTTGTCAATAAAAGTTGTCACCCATTGTGGAAACAAGGGAAGAAGACAAAGACAGAAAGCAACCTTGTGACAATTAGGGCCAGAATATATAAAAATAATTTTAAAGTGTGCCCAGTCCCAAAGAAGCAGAACTATCCTACAGAAATTTGATACTTTAATTTGCATGAAATTAAAAATGATTCCATATATGAGAAATTCATTCCAGTGACTTTTCTGTGCACACTAGCCAGATAGTCCAACTTATTCTATTTGGAAACTGATTAAAATGTCTTATTCTGACCACTGGATGTTCTGTTGATAAGTCTACATTGCTCTGCCTAGACTTATCTCTACTCAGGCAAAGTTCCATTACCAGCCAGAAGTGTTTCAATTTGTGTGAAGTCACAGATTCTATGACAGCCCCAGCTTTTAAATATGAATAGGCCACATCCAGTATGGATTGCGCAATCATAAGGAAGTAGCTATAGGGAATAGAATTTATGAAGATAAATATTGAGCTAACCACTTAAGCTAGATGACAGTTTTATTACAATCAAAATGCCATTCTCCAAGGTATGTTGCATTTATTTTCATTATAACAGGGTTTGTTGTGTTTATATAATCTAATGACATAAAAAATTGATTCATTGTCTTTCATGCCCAAAATTTATTGTCTGTTTCTAATGCCATACAAATGACATTAAATTGGTTACACATTAACTGATTCTATGCAGCAGTAATAATCAAAGAACACTAATAATATCAGCTTTTCATAGTTTCCCATTCCCTGGAAATAAAATAGTATTTTATCTCCTGGTGGAACGTTATGCTAACAGGGACAAGGTATTTGCTTTACAACCCAGAGAGTACTTTAATATGTAGCATGTTTTACAAATCATTTGTCTGCTCTAATAATGTCTTATTGGCATATGGACAGTAATGCATAGATACCAGTCATGTGCCTGCTGGATTTGTAGTCCCAGCCATTTCCATGGAAGCTGCATCTAAAAAAAATGAACTGACTTTATAGAATTTTTGGATTAGGATACCAAAATAAAAGCAATGGTATAAAACTTAAAAAAAAAAAGATTAAGCTTTTCTATCTTGCACTTTCAGTTTATGTTTCTGCGGCTGCTTCCAACAGTGTTTAAAGCAATAAATCAGTTGTTAAAACATAGCACCCAAAAAAGGCATTAACACCAAAATAAGCGGTACAAATCCACAAAAGGCCAAAGCAGAAAGAAAAGTCATCACGCAGCCTTGAAAATGTATCAGGCATGGCATTAAACAAATGGCTCTGAGAGTCTTAATGCTTTCAAGGTGTCACCAGTGCCTTTGAACTGTACACAGAAGTGAATAGACAGCTGCTGTGGTGGCAGGCTGAGTCCCCGATATTCAGCAATATCCAGCTGTCCTGATACTACATTTTATACTAACTGAAGCATTTAGTATACTTTGAGAAAGTCAGTCCCACTGTAAAGGAAATCATTAAAAATGTGAATTGATTCTTGCAATTAGTAAAGAATAGTGCCCCAAGATTAGCAGGTGATTGTATCCCTGTCCTTGATGGCTAAGATCATTGATGAAGGAATCCAGAGATCATAGCACTTCACTAATTATTATTATTATTATTTTTACAATCAACAAGGAGATATAACATCTTTAAAATCTAGACACAAGGGTCTTCATGGTTGACCAATACTTCTCTTCAGCTGTTGCAGCTCCTTCAGTTGTTGGTCTTCTCCTCATTAACTTTACTATTCTAATGTACCTTTGAAGCTTCCCTGATGACCATCCTTCACAAGCAGTCTTAGCTCTCGTGCAAAACTTGACTCTCAACAAAATTGAAAATTGCCTTGTCAGCATATCCTGTTATGGACAGTGGTCAGGCAGTTTCTTGTTATCATGTCTGAAAACTGTTTTTCAAGATCATCCTTTTCTAGAATCCCAACACCCTTCCTTAAAGGGGGAACCCTACAGGAGTGCACATTCTGTTTCTATGTTTGAACTGCCCACCCAGACAAAATTTTCTTTATTTCTGTCTGTTTACCTGTTCCCTACTCCCTGGGACATCCTGTCTGTTTTCTGGGCAGTGTAGTGGTTACACTATTTGATTTGGATCTAGGAAAGCCTGTTTGAAATCCCCATTTTGTCATGGAAGCCAGCTGAGTGACCTTGGTTAGTCACACACAACTTTACCTACTTCACAGGGTGTTGTTTAAGTAAAATGGAAGAGAGCAGAGTGGATTCAGAAGCTGTGGATTCCCACTGGATAGAAAAGCCAGGATATACGAGAAGTAAATAAATAAATATTATTGTTTGCAATGTCATGTTTTGTGATAATATTATAATATAGATTATTTGTACTTGTAATAAATTTAATCAGGTACTTATAACTCAATTTATTGGAAATATTTTAAAATAGACATAAATGAAGAATTATCCTTTTGCATACACATACATAAACGACTTAATGAATATAAATGCCCCATAATTTCTAGTCTCTTTGAATTTCACTGTTGGGCTTTTCTGTCTCCAGGGAAAATATCAAATCTTCAGAAGTGAAAGGCTATTGTATTAAAATAAATATCTTCAAGGGGATATCATATCCCTTGGTACCAGTACTGCTTTGTAGATGAATGGCAGGTAAACATTCTGTATTTATGTGAAAAGGAATGACACAGGGGCATTTGTAACAAGCTCAAGATGATGTTTAAAATTGATTTTCCCAATCCAAAAAGCTCACAATTAGTTATAGTGCACAGACCACAGATAAAGGGAACAATGAAAGCTTCTCACTGGCATGTAATTAAGGTTTAAGCTGCTGGACGTCTCTGGAGAGGGAACCTTGTCTTTTGATACAAGCTCATTTGTGTACACCATTAGCTCAGTAGGACTGACATCAAATGGCAGGAGACACCTGGTGTTTAGGATAGACTTCACACATGGTAGGCCCATTAAAAGGCAATCAATTCCAAATTATGACCAGAAGGATTGTAAAAAATATGAATATCAAAATTATACAATGGCTAGTTTAGAAGCTAACTGCTCATACATTAGCACCTGTGCTTTCCTGAAAGGAGAGTGAAATTACCTGGACTTTTTTTGTTTGTTTGTTTGGGTGGGAGGATTGCCTTAAGGGATGTTTTCTGAGAACCTGAGTAAGAGCATTTCTGAGAATGTTGGGAAAACAAATATTTTCTTTCATATAATGTAGGCTAACCTTTCCTCTGTGTCTTCTCTTATGCAATGCCATTTTAATTTTTGTGTGCAATTCTGTCATACAGTAAAACTTCCCTGATCATACATGTAGTGAAGCAGGGGAGTTAATTTTAAGTTAAAACTGACAGTTCTGGGTAGATATGTTCTGGGGAAATATTGTAGAGTTCCAGAAAAAGACCAGATTTGTTTTTATCCCTGAGTTTCAAAAATATTTGAGGTAATTGGATTAAAATTAATGTAGTTTTATAATTGAGATTAACAATGAATCCAGGATACAAATGCAGACTCTATGCAGGCCTGCCCTTGTCTTTGATCTGGAAGTTATAGCTGGTACGAAATGCGGCTGCCATCATGGAGGGCCCATATTCAGCCGATGCGTCGACATTTGCACTAGTTACCAGTTTGTTTCCGGATCAAGTTCAAGGTCTTGGTTTTGACCTTTAAGGCTATACGTGGTCTGGGTCCTGTTTACCTGCAGGACCGCTTGGTTGCTTATGCCCCCCGCAGGGCTCTCCACTCTGTGGGTATGAAATTACTGGTAGTCCCAGGCCCTCGGGACGCTTGCCTGACCTCGACCCAGGCTAGGGCCTTTTTGGTCCTGGCCCCAACATGGTGGAATGAGCTCCCGGAAGAGCTAAAGGCCCTGTCGGAGTGGTCAACTTTCCACAGGGCCTGCAAGATGGAGCTCTTCTGCCAGGCATACGGTTGAGGCCAGGGCGGGGCCCGCTATTCAGTCTGAGATCCCATATGTCCTTCTGTCCATCTGTTAATAAATAGATCTGTCTCCCCACTCTCACCAATAAGAAGGCTGGTCAAGAGGGTGACTTTAGTTAGTTTTTTCGCCTGCCGTCTTAGTAATTGTAATTATGGGTTTTTATGGGTTTTATTGTGTTTTTATTCTTTTATTATGTGAACCGCTGTGAGCCCAATTGGAAATGGCGGTATATAAATTTAAATAATAAATAAATAAATACATTTCCTAGGGTGTAAAAATAATGTTAATTTATTCTTACATTCACAAGCACAGCTACATTCCCTGAATTCAGCTCAGGCACATGTCTTTTTGCTCTTGCTGGTTCAGCAAGATTTTGTTTTGTTTTGTTTTGGATGCTACTGGAAGTCCACACATTAATGTAATGTTCGAATAAACTTATCCTGGTTCCCCTAGATTTGGGGGGCCCCTTAAGGGACTGTGCGGGTGCAGAGCCTGATTGAAGGCTAGCATTTCCGGGGGGCAGGAGAACCCAACAGAGGCTGGTGCCCAGAGGGGTCACTCTGTGTTGCCTCTCCCATTTTGCAGCCTGCCATTATATCCAGGATTTTGGGCTGGAAAGCCAAATCAACCTGTTGAGGTGCAGGCTGTGGTGGGCTGCCCTATAGTCAGCTGACCACGAGAGGGCAAGATTCTCTCCCCATGTTTGCCACACTAAATGTTGAATAAAGGCTATGGCCAAATATTTTATGCCAAATTATGGTTGTCAGTGTCCTCAATATACCCTGCAAGGCAAAAAAATAAATAAACCTAATGCTTTTCTGGATAATCAGCTTGAATCTAATAATTTTTTGTGACAGAGAGACTTTTGCCAACACCTTCCATGCAGCTTTCCCTCTTTCCCCTGTACATTAGTTTGTTGATGGCAGATTGCTAGTTAACTTGGATTTACACATTTTTCAGTTTACTCTTTTTATATGGATTTTTTTTTTTAGGGAGGGAAGGTGGCACGGTATAGCCTGATCTGGTCAGATCTTAGAAGCTAAGTTGGAGCAGCTCTGGTTCATACTTGGAAGAGAGACCACTAGGAATGCAATGGCAAATCACTGCTGTTTCTCACTTGCTTAAAAGCCTCTTGCCGGGGTCATAATAAATCAGCTGTGACTAGATTGTACTTTAAGCACGTGTGTGTGTGTTTTGCAGGGGGGGGGGGAGGAATAATATTGTCAGCCACTTTGAGTCCACAACTGAGTGGATAAAATCAGGTAAAAGTACCTAAATATATAAATAACTAAATAAATACACAATCCTGTTTTTCGCAAAATGAATATTAAAATAATCATGTAGAAAAGATTCAACATTTTGTTCTAACTTTGTAGATTAGGCATCTGTGAATTCACCCTCTTTTACATGTAATAAGGAGTGATTGGAACACACCTGGCTCTGAAGAATCTTTATTTAGTTTTATACCAGTTTCCCATCCAATCAGGGACAAGAAGGTGGTGACACCTGGATGGTTTGTAGGTGCTTAGAGTGTTATGGCTGTTCCTTTTCTAATGTTTAACCAGAAGAAGCATGTGGTTAGGGCAGGTAATGAGGGTATGCTTTATACCAGCATTGTCAAAATCAATAAGGCATAATCATGCCTTAAACTATACCAGTAATCTTAGAATGGGGATAATGTGGTGCCTCTCCACCCCTTCATCATTGGTTTCTAGGGAAGAAACTGGCTCAATCAATTATTTGGTATATGTTAATACCGTATTTGCCGGCGTATAAGACGACTGGGCGTATAACATGACCCCGCCAACATTTCCACTCAAAATATAGAGTTTGTTATATACCCCTGCATCTCCCTGTGACCGGCACTAGTGCGCAAGTGCGCATGTGCGAGCTCTGTATAGACAAGGGGCAGGCCGGAGTGCTGCTGCTTCCCGCCAAGCAGAACGGGCTGGTCATGCCAAGAAGGCTGGCACCCTTGTCTTGCTGCTGATGCTCACCGCGGCCACGCTGATGACCTGCCGTGGCCATGTTGGATACCGTGCGATACTGGATGGTATGTAGAATGAGGTGGGTGGGCATCAGGAGGCCACTATGGGCACCGAGCGATCACTATGGGCAGCTATGTCTATCCCAACTGAAGTGCACCCGGCATATAGGATGATCCCCCCACTTGGAGGCATGTTTTTCAGGGGGCGGGGAAAGTAGTCTTATACGCCAGCAAATACAGTTTATTGTAATTCCCACATTTTACAGAATTTGAAATGGGGATTTAAAATAAGTTCAGATAATACTGCTGAGCTGCAGAAAATGCTACTTTCAAAGAAAGACAGATCAAAGAGGCCTATGTTTTTCAAATAAAAGATAGGAAGGTCACAATTTGGAATCTATTTCTATAAAAAGTACTATGGGGAAATAAAAGTTCACAAAGCTGTGACTTCTACTTGCACCAGGAATTTATAAAGCCGAACTTTGCATTTTGGATTCCGAGGACAAAATATCTACTTTCATTGATTTCCATTAAAACTCCCTCAAAATGAGTGAATGTAATCCACATAACAAATTAAAATGAATGGATCCATTAAAGTACATTACTGAATCAGGATCTCAACTTACAATTTACTTTTATGTTGACTTTTCAAGTCACAGACAGCATGCACTGGTAGAGCTCCATTTGCTCTATCAGACTGGGCAGCCTGTAAATTGTTTCTTGGGTATGAAAAACCTGGAAGGTTTTGGAGGAAATGACAGACATCCACGGATGCTTTCCACATGATTTTTTAAGTCACAGGGATACTACAGAAAACTACTGCCAGATGTAACCCTACAACTAGATAAGGTACCTAGCAAGTAGTGTCAAGACAAAGGAGGTCTCCACCTCACATTTGCAAACATTCATACTGACAGCCTGGATGGCTGTTCAGCTGTCACTTTTAACTTTATCCATGTTGTGCAGCCAACATAATCACTATCATCATCATCATCTCTTCTTTTAACAACCAGTCTGTGGATCAATGATGCTCCATCACAAAGACAGTGACAGGGGTATCCATAGCCAAGGATGAAGATTGTAAATACTTGAGAGCCTTAGGGAAAAAATGGTCTATAAAGTAAAAAGATCACTTTCCTTCTGTTTCATTTGCCCCACCCACATATGGCTTGATGAGAACTGAGCATATTCATTACTCTTGGAATGTTGAGAGTACCTAAAAGGTGGTTAAGCAGGGACAAATGAAAGAGAAGGAGATGGGGAAATTAGAGATTACAGCATCTTGAAAGGAGAAATTTAGAAGAGAGCAGGGAAAATTTCCAACTCTAATCTCTTTCCCAGAGAATTGCTTGCAGGCCTTCTAATGTTGAGTTGCCAGGTTGAATGCCAAATTGCCTTGATGAATAAGGAAGGAAAATGGGGTCATGCATAAAGTGGAGAATGCTCAGGGACAGAAAAATATGACTTTGTAAATTTCAAAAACCTTCCAACCTAGGAAACATGAAAAGGTGAGAGGAGTTGTGAATTAAAGAAAGGGGAGGGCAAAGTAGACATGAGTAGGCTAAGAGCTTTTAATAGCTGGGAAAGAATGTAGCTTATGTATAGAGATACCCTTGTACCATATCAGTCAAATGTGGGGCTAAATGAGTTACGTTCTGATTGCGTATCTGACAAAGGGAGGTTTTATTCTCAAAAACTTATATCCATAAAATCTTGCGGTCTCTAGGGTCTTTTGTTCCTGCACAGTACAGAAGAGCTACATCATCTGCATATAACAAAATTTGAATATTGCTAACTTTGATGGGTGCCAAGTCTCCTGAGCAGTCTTAAAATATCATCTTTAAACCGCCCGTGGCGCCACGGGCGCCACGGACTAAATAATTTGTTAAGGGCTCTTGAGGTGGGATTTGTTCATGATGAGGAAGGGTCCGGGTTGGACCCTTCCTCAGGACAGACAATTGCGAAGCGCCTGCCGATTGGTCCCTCCGATTCCCAGCCCCAGCAACTGCGAGCCGTGCGTAGCGCGGCTCGCAGTTGCTCCTGGCCTGATGCGGCGAGAGGCGCGAAGCGCCTTTCGCCGCATCAGCCGCCTACCCAAGGGAGCCGCCGGCAGCCGCGCGGAGCACGGCTGCCAGGGGCTCCCTGCCCGGCGGCCTGATGCGGCGAGAGGCGCTTTGCGGGTGCTCCCTAGCCGGCTGACTCTCGCCGCATCGGGCCGCGTCTCGCAGCGTCGGGCCGCTGCAAAACACCCTGGCAGTCGCGCAGAGCGTGGCTGCTGGCCCCTCCCTGCCTCCCCCGCCGCTGCTAGCAACACAGAGCCGACTACGAGAGCCGTTGCCGCGGGACAACACAGACTGTATGTATCTAGAGCCCGCTGTATCCCTTTTACAGCGGGCTATATTTCTAGTAAAAATATAAAACAATAGGAGGGCCAATGGGGATCTGTGTCTAATGCCTATATCCAACCAGAAAGGTTCAGTCAATCCCCCACAATGGACGAGCTATAGAATTCTTGCAAAATTTGCTCCAGGGGTAGCATCAAAGGGTCTTTTAAGATGCATTTTCTAAATAGATATGAACCAAACCATGATTCAAGAATATTATTTTGCTCAATTCAGTCAAATAATATATATTTTAAACCAGGGGTAGTCTATCTGTGGTCCTCCAGATGTCCATGGACTACAATTCCCATGAGCCCCTGCCAGCATTTGCCAGCAGTTGACTACCCCTGGTTTAAAACATATCACACTTTATAAGAATAACATTGTTATTGAACTCCATGGGCATAAAAGGGTGTAACCCTGCTTAGGGTACCATTATAATACCAAATATACAAGTAAAGCATAAGAATCTTCTTTCAGGAAGAACCCTTTTCTCCATATGACTTTTTAATGTTCATACAAGAACTTTTACATCTTGCTGGCTCCTGAATGAGTTTAATAAAGGTTGTACAATTCCTAGCGACCATTTATTGAATAAGTCTTTTCGGAAAGCATTTTTCCTTCTGCCTGCAAGACCATAGCAGAATACATAAGGGATAAGTTCACAGTCGATTGAAGGTTCCAGTGATCTCACATATGTGAAGGTTCTAATCAAAATTAATTAATAACTAGCTATATTTAAAGGTTACATGGATACTTCCCTAAAAATCACCTGAAGTTATTCTCATTAGAATGGGAAGATTCCTCTCAAAGCATTTTAATGAACTTGCATGTTGTGTATTCTTCTTATAATGTATAATCAAAAATATATCGAAGACATATATATTAGACATATGTTTTAGATATATTTAGATATATTCTTGCATTGGTGTGTTTCAATTGGAGTTCAGTAATCATGCTTTCCACAGTAGGCAATTAGAAAGCCCAATGTATATCCATTGATACTACAAATAATATTTCACATATTTTACAAGAATGTCAGTAAAGAACCTGGAGATAGGAATATACTGTCCTTAACAAGAAGCAGCAGCAGCTGATCAGAGAAGAAATATTGGACCAGTTGGCTCTGATTTAATGGGTACATGTCCAAAAAATGGCCTTCCTGGCCATTCAAATTTTGCTTTTAAAAGCATTGATTAAGGCTTTGACTACCCTCTTGGACTTTAATAATCTTGCAGTTTTAGACAGAGATAAGGGGGTATGGGGACCTGACACAGGTGCAGGTGAGTTCATTGAGGCCTACTACCCTCAAGGCCAAAAACAGGATAGCCCTCACATTCCACCTTGTTAGTGCAAGGAACCCTGGGTGGAGAAAATCTCTTGCTTAATTTTACCTACATGCAGTTGCAGAGTTTGTGGCCACATGCTTAGCAACTTACCTGACTGGCCAGGTTACATGCTTAGTAACACATCTGGTTTGTCAACTAGGATCATGCCAATTGCTGCCACTGTGACATCAGGAGAGATCATTCAATCTGGTTTGTACCTTTCTTTTGGTTTACAATCTTGATTCTAGATTATGCCTTGTGTGGCTTGGATAACCACCTTTTGGATTTTGAAACTCAGTTTGGACTCTGTGATTCAACTTGTCAGGTAACCTCTGGATTAGAGAACCAAAGTTTGTACAAGTATCTTAGGTTAGTTATTTAGCTTTTATTTTATTCCTTGCTGTTCACTGCATTTATATTTCTATACTCCTGCACATTTCTTTTAAGCAATCTTATTAATTACTAGAGGCAAAGCCCATTGCACCCAGAGGAGCAACGGGTGCTAGAATGCACACCAGCACTATGGCCATCCTGGAGGCTGGCTACATGGCAAAAACAACTGCCTACCCCTGCACTCTTGAGATTACTCCCCCCTGAGTTGAAAGAGGCCAGGGCAACCTACTGGCAGCAGGGCATGCTTTGAGGCCAGCTCTTCTTCCACCCAGCAAAACTCTGAAACTGGCAGAAGTTGGAGGCAGAAAACTGATTCCTTATTAGCTTTTTCCTGGCCAAGAGCTCCCTCCTGATTTGGGCTAAACTACCAGGGAGGTGTATTTCTGGCTGAGAGCTATGACTTACTCATGAGTAAACATTCCCAGGATAGTGGCTTCTCCTGGACACCCTGGGTCCCAGAGGGCTAGCAGAGGGTCATTTTGGCCTCCCACAGGCCCCCCCTCCAGAAGGCACAAAGAGGTAGCCCATTACCCCCTATATCCTCTGAATTGAAAGAGGCCAGTAGGCTAGGACAATTTACTGGCAGTGGAACATGCTCTGAGGCTGCCTCCTCTTCCACACAGCAAACTTCTCAAACTGGCAGGAGGTTAGAGGCAGAAAGCTAATCCCTTATTAACCCTTCCTGGCCAAGGGCTCCCTGTTGATTGGGGCTAAACTACCAGGGTGGGCCATTCCTGGCTGAGAGCCATCTCCATTTGAGGGAATATTTCGGGGGGGGGCAATCAGGTAGAGATTGAGTTTTTTGTGTGCAATTTAAGCTGATTGGCCCTCATTGGCAGAGTGCAGTTTGTATTGATTGGCTGCCACTGGCAGAGTGCTCTCTCCATATTGGCTGCACACCCCCAGGGAGCGCCAGTCAGGGAGGGAGGGAGTTGTCAACTTGAGCTTTATTATGTTTAGTGATATTTTGCTATGTTCTTTGGTTTTGGGATTCAATCTGAATCCAGTACTTTGGGTGATTGGCTACAGCTGCCAGAGTAATTGTTTTTGGTGCTCACTTTGAAAGTGTACCATATTACAGGGGTGTCTTTTTAATACCTAGGAGTGCTAAAGACTGTGTAGGTTAGTAAAGGGACTGGTGGTAGCACCCAACATATTATGTTTTGTACTTGCCTAACCAAAGTTTCTCTTAAAGGAACTTTTGTCACCAGCAGTATGGCTACTCCTTGAAAGAGACAGCATTGAAAATGGAGGGCTTCTTCTTTGAAACCTTGCTGGATTTTTAAATCTGATATGGTATGGAACAATAATAACAAAAAACCCCCTTAAATCTTGCTTATTACATGGATCCAGATATTTTTAGGCACACAGACAAATACAATTGGCAAAGGAAAGTGATCCTTGCTTAGAAGTGATCCTTGCTTGTTCCTTGTTTCTCATAATCTATTCTCATTATTGTCATTTACATTAGAAACTAATTATTTTTTTCCAAATCATCTTTAATGTATTTCCAAGAAGGAAAACAGAAAGCAGCAAAGTATAGAATTTTATGTAGCCTTTCCTAGTGTCATCTGGGGATTATTAGTTTACAAACACTCAACCGCTGACCTGCATTTTTGCTGAAGTCTGGATGAAGGAGAAACTTTCTTTGAAGTTTTCAACATGGTGTACTGTGGAATGCAGCATTTTCTAGCATTTTGACTGGTTAAAGCCAGGATGAGTTATTGCAGCAGTTCAAAAGGCTTTTCTGATCTCTGATCACACACTGTCTAGTCAGAGAGACCCCTACTTATAAATAAACTGGCAATTTATTCTCCAAAATAGCACAAAATATAGCTTTTTACTATCAAATTGAGCTCGATATAGAAACGTTTTGGAAACCATAGGATAGTTCACACACTCACCTCTCCTGAAATGGTGGAGGAAATGGATATTTGCTGTCCCCTGCATCATAAATATAAGGTTTTATGTGAGCCAGAAGCTCCAGGGTGCCAATGTGATTTAGGACTAGGACTTTCATATTTTCTGTGTGTCTCATTCAGTGGAACTAACCTCACTACAAATGCTTTGATCTATTGTGATGATGAGCTCCACATTCTATCACTATATGTGCATAAGTCCATTAAGTCACAACCAACTTACGGCAGCCTCAAAAGCAGAGGTGGTTTTCCATTGCTTTCCTCTGCAGAGCTTTCCTTAGAGTTCTCCCAGCTAAGTACCAACCTGCTCCAGAAGAGATGCAATTTTGTGAGTAAGTCTGTGTCAGTGAAGAAGGAGGGGAATACTAGGGGGGCGTGGGGTTTCCTGAAAATATTCGATTATTTATTTATTTGCAGATTTATATACTGCCTCTCCCAGTGGAATTGTCTTGGGGTGGTTTACACACATAAATTCATAAGCAAACAATATAGTCAAATGATATGAAAATATTAAGATAATTTCATTTCATCAAAGCCTGAAAATTTATTTCAGGGGTTCCTCCACAGTCGAAAGTATGAAAAAGGCTGGATTAAAGTGTTGCCTGAAAGAACCAGGTTCCAACCTCCACTCTGTCATCGAAGCTTCCCGAGTGACCTTGGCCTTTGGGCTAGTCACACACAATCAGCCTAACCTTTCTCACAGGGTTGTGAGGAGAAAACGGAGGACAGAGAACATGCAAGCCAGTTTGGGTTCCCATTAAGGAGAAAGACAGAATATAAATGAAGTAAATACATATGTAAATGTAGTTTCATGTGTATAGGTTCTCTTCATGCCTGCCAATGAATGTGCATAAGGCCCACAACAGGGATCCTGCAGTTCTACCTCAAATGTTGCCTGAAAAGTACTCCTAATTACTATTTGTCAGAAGCCAAATGCTTGACAATTTGCGGTAAATGCTTGTGTAAATTGGTCAGTGACTCATGAAAGTTTGTGCTGGACTCTGTTTTGTTGGCTTAATTGTTGGACTTCTGTTTGAGTTTGCGTTAAAAAGTCATACAGTTTAATCATGCAGTCTGAACACAGGATTTTGGCGACACTAGAGAAATTTAATTGTGAAGGTCTGGGAAATGACATTGTTATGCCTCTTGTGAGGAGACAGAGCAATGTCAGTGAAATAATAGAATCAGATGGCACCTAATACATTACGTTTCCATATGCAAGAGATGACGTTGCAAAGCTCTCATGAGACTGAACATGACTGCTGCATGTGTACCCTCAAACAGCTCCCTGGATCCGCTTCCAATCCACAATAGTTCTGTGGCAAGCCTGCAAGCATTCATTTGCATACAAGTCAGTGAGGAAAGTATTTTTCCAAATGTAAAATTTGAAATCTCGACTGGAGTCAAGACATCTGAATGGTGCTGCTATAGCACTGAAGCGTTAGACAGCTTAGTGCTATAGAGTTCAACTTAGAATGTTTTTTAAAAGTCCACGAAAGATAATTCAAGAAAAAACGGCGGAGGAGGGAGACAAAGTAACTCTGTAGAAAGTGCTATGGAGGCTTTCTCCCACCACTACTGGTGGCTCACCCAAAGGTTGCTCCAGGTTGGCCTGCTCAAACTTCCCTCCCTCTTCAACAAGTAGCGCAGGGGCAGGGAGAAGGAAGCCTCAATGAACCCACCTGGAGCCACTGAGAGTGGTGATGGAAGAGGAAAGCTTCCATCTTCTCACCTGGAGCAGCTCCAGGACAGCTTGCTGAGGCTTCCCTCACTCTTCACTACTCTCAGTGGCTTGCCTTAAGTGGGACTAAGGAGGCCTTCCACCAATTCCTCCTGCTTTAGGTGAATCATCTGGTGTGGCTCCAGGTGGGCTGAACCAGTGTTGGCTCTCAGGTTCTGCCACCACTGCCAGTACTTTCAAAGGTAAGCACGTTGTCTACTCATGTGCAAATTATGCCTTTTTACTTGGGGGAGAACTTAAATACCCAAATGTTTTTGTTGTTGTCAGATTTTTATGTAAACCTAGAGAGTCCCTTAGCTTTGCAGAAACATATGTTTAGTGCAAGTAACTGCAGATGGGGACACAGTTGGGAATTAGATATATAAATGTGTAGATCTGCATGGATAATCAGAGAAGGTTTTATAAACTGTCAAGAGCTGCATAGTTTCCCATGCCATGAGATCTGATGAAATCATGGTTCACTTAAAACAGAGTCAGATTAAAAGTTCTCATTCAGTAATAGGAACCCAACTATTTTAATACAAAATAGAAAGTAATCAGTTTAGGCATTTGTTGTTTCTTCAATGTATATTGGGCCGAGATTGAAAACAGGAATAACAAAATCCTACAATTGTTGCCACAAATTCTTACTTGTTAGAGCATAGAAGAACTCGTAACTTCACAGGACACCACAACAGACACCCTGTGAGGTGGGTGAGGCTGAGAGAGCCCTGATATTACTGCCCGGTCAGAACAGCTTTATCAGCACCATGGTGAGCCCACGTTTCACCCAGCTGGTTGCATGTGGCTGAGTGGGGAATCAAAACCGGTTCACCAGATTAGAAGTCCACACTCCTAAGTACCACACCAAACTATGTCTGTTTAGCAAGAGGCAGCTGCTGATTGTCAGAAAAAGGGTTAATGTTTATTGGCTAGTTGCTAGTGGGAACAGGCTATAGTGGGTCATGTGGTTTGTTTATGCAACGTATTTACTGGCCATTGCTTACATGCTTGCTCCTCACATCTACAAAGGTATTCTTCTTCTTCCACCCTTTGTGTCAAAAGAAGAAGAGGGAGGAGGAAGATCCATGTTGGAGTTCAGCCATGTAACAGCTAGGATTAAGAGCTCTGCCATAAACTATGAAAAGCTATGTATTTTCTTATTTTATTCCCAAGTTCCCCTATCCTTGTAGTCTGGTAAAATATGCTTTTTATGCTATAAAACTGCCTTGTCTGGTCTCATCATTTATAGATTGCGTCTACTTTTACACAATATATCCAACAAAAATAGATTTCCCCCTCTTGCAAACATCCATTCAAAATGGAACTTGTGAAACCTTGTGTAAAGACCTCAGAATCCTTGGATGAAGACCTGGGCTGTGAGGAGGGAACATGGATAGAGTGCCAGCTGTGGAAGTTAGAGAAACATTGTGGCCTAGTTCACCCAGCCCAAGCAGATCCTAAAAGCAGGTGCCGGTAGAAGTTCCTCTGCTTAGCAGCCAGCCCTGCCCAAGATGAGCTGTAGCTCACCAGATTGATAGCTCCCCAAAACCAGCTGCAGGTAATTGCAGGCAATAGCTGTGGAGGAAGCTAGTCATAGCGCTCAACTCTTAATCTGTTGCCAGTTACTAGATGGGAATGAGTCTTCACTGGATGAGGACTGAAGGCAGAAGGGACGGCTATTTAAGTGCTGCTGAGAACTGAGGCTGTATGGAAGTGACTATGTGTTTAGCTATGATGGTGATGCCCAACCTGCCAGCAAGACTCCTTGGAACTCTGACCCTGAAGTGCCTGTCTTCTTGAACAGAACTTATTGGCTTATTGACCATGTCTGCTTTCTAACTAGCCCAGATACAAGAACTCCAGCTGGTTACTGCTGTAACCTGTCACTTCTCTGCTAAGAGTCTGCAGACCAACTCACCTTGCCTGAGTTTGAAATTCCTCCATCCCCTTAATTTCTGGAAAAATGTATTGAGGATGTTGTTTGGGTTTTAAGAAAAACAATGAAACATGCATTTGTATTTTGTGTGATAAATGGATCACAGTGCTAAATGATTAAAAGACAGGAACCTGGACAGGAACATGTGGTGCAAAAGGTACCAGCAGACTAAAAGCTGACACAGAACCATGTTGACTTCTAGGCTAGACTAGCCCCACTCATTAAAACTAGTGGACTGATCTGTTTGGACACCTTTCCCAGCCCAGATCATTATTTTTTTCTTCTAAAGTTAAATAGCACAGTGATTCTGAACACATTCATCAGGCCATAAAGGCTGGTTCACAAAATCCTCCAAAGTGTGGACTTTAAACTTGGTTGGTCATTTCTGAAGTCCACACATATCCTCACACATTGCAAATAGTTCCATGGAGAGATATGTCTATTCAACGTAAAAACAATAGATGTATGACAGTTGCTAGCACCTGGAGTTGTCTTGCCAGTGAAGGCCCTCCCCCTCCCTCCCCCATAGTAGGCTACTGGATTATTGGCATTTTATCGCCTTGTTCACGGTGTTTGTTGTATTTTTGACCATCCTTTTAATGGGGGTCTTATTGGGTTTTTATTGAGGACCTTGTAACCTGACATGAGCCATCTTTGGGAGTGGTGGGAAATAAATAAACTAAATTATCTTCATGGCAAGTTAACCTCTGCTTGTTAGAAAAGTGGCGGCATTTCCATGCAGTTCTAGAAGTACAGTTCTAAAAATGGCTAGGTAAACCCAGATATCTGTCAAGTGGCCATTCCTCTTGGTATTTCCTTGGGGCTTTGCTTTCTGCTTTATTTTGGAAATAATCTGAATATGTTCAAAGGTTCAGCTTCACATCTAAACTGTACATTGTTCTGTAACCAAGATAAGGTACATTTAAAAAAACCTTTGTTAAAGCGGTAGAGAAAATAGACAGGTCACATTGCTGGGATGAGACAATACTAATAGGATCCATTTGTTTATTATTGCAGGTTATGGCTGAACTTTATTTAGGACTTAGTTTTATTTAGTTCTAACCCTCCAGTGAGTTGATACAATATTGCTTTTGAAAGCAGAGAGGAAGGAGAGAAATGATCTGCAGGTCTCTGCAATGTGTCACTTTGGAATCCCCAGAGAATAACCAGATGATGAGGACTTGGAGGCCTTGGGGGTGGAGAAGGCTCTCAAGATCTTCCATTTTTAAAACTGTCAGTCTTTCATTCAGAACCTGGGAGGAGAAAAGAAGTACTTGCTCAGAGCAAGAAGCAGCTTATGTTTCTTATCAAGCATTCCAAGGTTATCATCAGCTGCCTGTATTTTTGTTGCAGGGTTCTGTCAGGTGAGAGTCCTTTGCCCAGCTATCCATGTTGCTTGCAGACTTAAGGTTTTGCTGTGATCTTCTCACTAATGACATATACATTATAAGTGTCTTCAAAGAAATGTTTTAAACGCATGGGATGGAAATCTTAATGGGGACAGAAAGGTGGGTTGGGCATCTCTGATCATTTTATTTTTAGGCGGAAGTGTTTTATTTAAATCCTTGATGGAATTAATTTATTCACATTTTAAAATTGGGTGTTTTTTTATGGCTGGGGATTGTTTTCCCGTTTTTCTTAAGAGCCATTTCAAAATCTACTGGAGAAAGAGAGATTAAAGGAGAGTGTGTTTCCGGCTTTTGAAGATAATTGAAAGTAACAAAGATTTCCCCCATGTGTTTTCAGCTATTTATGCATCCTTCAAGATCTCACAGATACCTACGAGTCATTGCATATTCTAACAAGCCAAGGATTGTTCCTCATCCAGATTTGGGATCATGAGCTGAATATTTATGAATGCTGAAAGGGCTGGTGCCATACAACTAGGCATCTCTATTTATTAAGGTTCCATGGAGGAAATGGGTCCTCTGGGCTCAGCTATAATTAGAGAAAGAAGAACAGCACATTGCAATCAGTACAATCAGCATTTTGCAGGGTGTGTGTGTGTGTGTGTGTGGGGGGGGGAGAGGGTGAAATTACAGCTGCCTAAACAAGGCAGGAATCATCACACATGACAATGCTGCAACATTCACAATGAACAAAGGGAGTGAGGCATAATATGCTATACACTGCCCAGTGAAAATCCAAAAAGTTTTAAAGGTGATAATTTACTTAATAGTTGAAAAAGTATTGTTATAATATTTTGCAGGTTTATAGGACTCTAGACTCATGAAAGTGTTTCATACACATTATCTCATTAGTCCTTGGAACAACTCCATATAATAAATCATATTGTGACTTTCATTTTACAGGTGTGGGAGGAGGAACTGACAGAGGCTAAGTGGCTTGAGCAAGGCTACCTTGTGGCTAAAACTGTGGCTTCAGTGAAATTCTTGGTGTTATTTTTAGTCACTAAAATACCAATTGCTCCATTTCTGCAGCTAATTTAGGGAACAACACTAAGCAGGTCTACTTGAATGTAAGTCTCATGTTTCTCAGTAGGGCTTAGTCCTAGGAAAATGCCCTTAAGACTGCAGCCTTAGGCCTATTTACATACAAGTTTGTTCTTAAACAAGGGTTGCATTGAAATATTTTGTTACTAGAAAAATACAACCATATCCCCCATTATTTTTACTTTACTTGATTTTGGCACCATCTTTCCACACATGATATCTGCTCAAGGCAGCTCATATAGAAAACTGCATAAAATATAATTAAACCACCATAAAAGTAAGATCATAAAATCAATAAACAATTCAATACAGTAACACAAATACATTAAAAACCAATGAACCATAAAATTATTACTACTAAAACCCAGCTATAATGGAGTGCTTGTGTTTATCTTCCAGAGTCATTCCATTAGTTGATGGTTATAAAGAACCAGCAATTTCAGGACTTGCTATAAAGTCACATGTTCCTAGTTTGTCATAGAAAATAAAGGATTAGAGCAGCCTTTCTCAGCTGTTTTGGCATTGAGAAAACACTGAAACATTCTTCATGCTTTGAGAAACCCCAGAAGTGATGTGATCATGCAGAATATGGTTGGGAAGCATAGCTGTGTACACGCCCATCTGGGCCCCTTCCCTTCCCACCCCCTAAAGGCCCATCATTGGCAATTGGGGGGGGGCAGTTTGACCTGACCATATATGATCACATCACATGATAAACGGTTAACACATTTAAAAAATATAAACAATTAACTTCCACACATTTGGGAAATCCTTCCAGGTCCATCAAGAAATCCCAAGGTTTCATGAAACCTTGGTTGATAAAGCATATTTTACATTATTTTGCACCATTCTTCATGGCTACAGCCTCAGTATCTACCAAAACCTCAGTTTTATTCAAAGGTCTTCCAGAATAAGCTAGTTTACATTAGTGAACTTTTACCTTAGGAGTCTGAATTGTTACTGATTATTTTTTAGCTTCTCAGTAGTCCATTTAAATCAAAAGACAGGTAGAACAGTTAAAGTTCACCTGGTTTGCACAGTGAAAATGGCTTCTAGAGATAGGCATCTAACAACAACAACAACAAAGCTCTGAGAGATATTGTGCCAGCCAGTTTGGTTTTATCACAGAGCTGCTTCCTTTGGTCATCTACTTCAAAGACCTTTAGTGTCACCGATATAAAGGGACATAAATCTGTGCTTGGCAGGATCACATCATAAAGTGGCAAGAGCCAGTGGCTGCCTGTAATATGTCACTTCATGTCAGGATAAGCCTTCCAGGTCATGAATGCTTCACTTTGACTAGGAAGAAAAGCAGCATCTCACAAAAACCCATTAATGCTCCTTCCCCCATCATAGGCAGAGCAGATGTACAATATGAGGAGACTTCTTTCCCTGCCTCCTGTTCTAGGCGCTACTGGGGAACTGATTTATGGCAGAGAAGTTTATTTATATTTCCCATCTGTAGAATATTGTCAAGCTTGCATTTAGAAGTCAAGTCTGATGTATGTTTTTCAACAGACATTACGGCATGCGGAAGCACCAGGTTCCCAGGTGCATATTTTACTCAATGTATGTATGTTTTAGTAATAATTTTACATCATTTATATTTAGAAAAAAATCGTGCTACTTTTTCAGATATATGCTTTAAGTAGCTAATAAAATAAAACCAATATAAAATCATTTAAAAATGTAGCATAAGAATGATTAATAGTAAGCAAGTCAGCATCAAAATGGACCATAAAAAGATGAAATTGCTTAGAACCTATTTAAATGATAGAGGTTTCCTGAGTCTGCCCTTGGCTCAGGTTGGAAGATACAATCTCTTCTTCCCAAGTGCACATGGGGGCCAAAAGACGTTTTGGAAAATAGTACACGAGGAGAGGGAGCTTCAGCCTCCCCCATGTACCAGTTCCCTGACTTTCATGGCCTTTTTTGGCATCAAGACACAGCCAACCTATGGTGACCCCATAGAGTTTCCGAGGCAAGAGCTGTTTAGAAGTGGTTTCCCATTGCCTGCCTCTATGTAGCACTACCACTTGGTTGTCTCCCATCCAAGCACTAACTGAGGCTGGGTCAACCCTGCTTAGCTTCAAAGATCTTTGGAGATTGGGCAATCTTGGGGGAGCTGCTATTGGTCTTGCTGGAAGAACTTAACATGCACAGATGGGCTGCTCATTAAATTTTCCTCAAAAGGTCAAAACAAGCGGCATGTAAAATCAGAAGTAAAATCTGCCACAGGATTTAACAACAATGAGAGAGAACTGGCTAAAATTGTTTCTCACTTTCCCACTCTTGGCTTGTGTGTCCCTGGAGAAGAGGGACAGAGGCAATTTATCTGTTCCTTCTTCTTTGTTGCAGCACATTGTACTTGCAATATTCTCTTCATCCTCAGAGAACCCTGCCTGGGGAATGTGCAGAGAGGGCAAGATCTGTCCTATCAACTCCTTTTGTGAATTATTCTGTTGGACTCAACCCACTGCTTTCAGAGGCACCATTCTGCCAACTATATTGTTCATATTGCATTCTTGATAATACAGGTTTTTAAAAAAATTGACAAATACTTCTTAGATTTAGTCAGCTAATAATGGGTTAGAAGTGGTTACATATAGGAAAACATTCAGTAATTCTGCAATAATGTAAAATGGACAGATTCTTTTGTAGAAATTCAGCCAAGAGGTAGAGTTTACTTAGCTCTTCCAAAATGACAGTGATAGACTACAGATTTAATCAGTGTAATCTCTTAACATAATAACCCCATTTTTGAAGATAAATTAGTTGTATCCCCTTAGCAAAGACCAGGAATACCCTTTCCCTTCTGTTTGAATTTATACATACACTAGTGGTTAGAACACTTCACAGTCAAATTTATCTTGATTAAAGACAAGTGTTGTGAATCAATGATAGCTCAGAGCCTGCTCTTTGTACCTTCTACTTGGAATGAAATGAAAAAGCAATGTAATTGATTCAGCTCTTCAAATGCACCTCCCAAAAAGTGACAATTACTGAACAAAACAGGATTTCACTTGATAGCATATGGAGCTTTTTACCAATAGCTTTGGAAAACATTACTTGGCAATGTGCATAAACACGATGCCTGAAAGTAGTCTAAGGATGATTAATTAACCAAAATAGCAAAGGTCTCTCTCAGTTCTTAGTTGTACATGAGGATGCATGAAATGCAAAGCTTTAGAAAACATATGCAACTCTATCACAGTACCCTGCAATCTTCTGAAAACTGCCTGAAGCACCTACCTTTTTCAAAATTAAAATTCAGAGAGCACGTCATTGTCACTCCTGAAAATGCTTGCTTGGAGAAAATAGCCAGACTAGTAAGAATTAACCAGTAGTGTACACCTATGTGTTTCTACATGACATTTCTCAGGGTGTTCTCATTGCTGGACAGGCAGCCACCTTTAAAGGTGATACCATCAGGTGCAACGGGAAGGAAGCATACAGAGATGTAGTGGGAAGCTTCTTTGTGGGTAGATTAATTAGATTCAGAGGAAACCTTCATTCTTCAATTAATTTCTTGCTTATAAAGAACAGTTCTGCTACTGTACTCTGGTATATGGTCTGGAAATATCAGTAATCACTATACCTACATTAGACCTTTTATGTTCACAGTAGGGATGTGCATTTAGTTAATTCAAGCCAGAAAATTGTCCCCTTAAATGTTCAGTATTATTTGAGCTGAATATAGATAGCCAATATTTTAGCTATCTGAATTGGCTGAGCCTAAAAAAATCCCAAAGGTATTCAGGATTTTTTGGAACTGCCAGATAGCCACACTTAGTGCATTTAAACTGTTCTCAGTTCCTTTAAATCAGTGGTCCCCAACCTTTTTATTACCAGGGACCGGTCAACACTTGACAATTTTACTGAGGCCCAGGGGGTGTAGTCTTTTGCCGAGGGATGTCGCCACCACCTGAGACCCTGTTCCACTTGCTTTCCCGCTGGTGCCCCTGACTTCTCACCACCCGTTGGGGGGCGCTGCCAGCAGCAGCTGCATATTGCCACACCGAAAGGGAGAACCAACCATGGTAGCCACTGGTGAGCACCAAAGGTGAGCTGGGGAGGAAGAGGAGGAGGAGCCGCGGCCCGGTACCGACTGATCTACGGACCGATCCTGGTCTCCGGACCGGGGGTTGGGGACCACTGCTTTAAATGCCTTTGGAGTGAACTCTCAGTTTGGAAAAAGAATTTAAAGCCCTTTAAATGCCTTTGGACATCCCTCCCACCAGTGCCACTGCTTGCAAAAGGCATTTAAATTTTAAAAGGACCATGTTTCCTTTGAAGTGTAAATGCTTCCCCTCCCATTGGAAATTATAGAAAATGGGAGATATTCTTTGGGGGCCCTTAGAATTGACCCCCTTGTCCAATCTTTTTCAAACTTGAGGAGAGGTAGCAGCAGCTCTCCCCCCCCCCCCCGAGCTCCAGGTACCAGTATTGGGATTCAAGGATATCAGGAAATACCCATATTTTTCAGGTTCAATATACCAGGCCCTGAAAAAATACCAGACTTTTCCCTCCCCATACTCCTAGTTCACTGCAGGATATATATACAAACAATAGGAAAGGCTGTTGCTTTCATGGATGGCTTATGCATTTCTAGTGTTATGTTGGAAAACAAGATGTGCCCTTTATATGATCCAGCAGCTCTATAGTTATAATGTTATGTAGAAGTTGTTTCCTAGTATGATACTGCAAAGTCTGTGTGATAGTGCAAAGATTAAATCCATGTCTGGATCCCAGAAAGATCCTCGAGTCACCTTAGCTGTAATATACATAATACTCAAATGTTTTTCTGCTGCCTGTAATTAAAATGTAAAATTTACATTGACTAGAAAGTATGGATTCAATTTAAAAAATAGATCTTTCCCACTTTCCACTCCTATCTCTGTTCAACAGTCAAGAAATGTATTCCAGGCTAAAAGGGATTCTTAGTATCACTTGTGGAAACTGTTGAACTAAAATACTATCCAATCCCCATGAAATAAATATTTAAAAGAGCTTGTTATTGAATTCAAACTATGTTGTAACATTCTGGCCATAATTTTTGGACTTTACCCATCATGGAGACATTTATTCTTCCAGCTATGAGGATTTCCCCACTTTCTTTTTAAAATGAGGTTTGCATACAAGTCCGTATACACTTTGCTGAATCAAAAACAGACAGTCTGGCAAAAATTGAAAGGAGATTTTGAAAGCACTTTGTGATACTGAGAGTAAAGGATTATTATGCCATAAAGGACCCGTCCTTGGAAATGATGTAAAGAAGGGATCAGCCACTCTGTTCTAAAATATATGCGCGTCTAGAAGAAAAGGTGACTAAGGATTGACACAAGGTGGTGAACATCTTCAGTTTTGCAGGTGTTTTAGCCCAAATGTAGCCTATGCTCAATATCCTCACCAGATGTTTATCAAAGTCCCAAAAGCACTGAGAGAATGTAAACCTGCTTGCTGAACCATATTAGGCTCCTCTCTTGGGTATCCAGCCGATTTAGATGGAATAAATATTGCAAAAAGTGATATGATATATAAAAAGAAATCACATATTTAAGTGCAGTCCCCCCCCATGTCTATTTGGTTATGAAATCAATCCCAGACTATAGTTCTATATAGTGAAATGTAATTTATACTACTTTCATTAGGCTAATGCTGCTTACCATCTGCTCATACTGAAAGGTCTGTTTTCACTACCATTTCAAAAGTAGTGCTTAAAGAGAAACTGTAATCACCACATTTCTGAGAAGTAAAATTTCTCACACAGTATGTTAAACTGGCTGGTTTCTTGTTATATGAACAAGACGACTCAGCAAAAGGCCTATTTTTATTAAGTTGGTCAAAGCTAAAAAATATTCAGAGACCACTGGTACTTGTGTTATATCCTGAATGGCTTTCTAATTTATCCTCCAACCATCCTCTTATTTCAGTTGGGTAGCCAGCCTTTTAGAGCCTCTTGTGGCGCAGAGTGGTAAGGCAGCCACCTGAAAGCTTTGCCCATGAGGTTGGGAGTTCAATCCCAGCAGCCGGCTCAAGGTTGACTCAGCCTTCCATCCTTCCGAGGTCGGTAAAATGAGTACCCAGCTTGCTGGGGGGTAAACGGTAATGACTGGGGAAGGCACTGGCAAACCACCCCGTATTGAGTCTGCCATGAAAATGCTAGAGGGTGTCACCCCAAGGGTCAGACATGACTCGGTGCATGCACAGGGGATACCTTTACCTTTACCTAGCCAGCCTCACTCTTTTCATGAGGTTGAACTTGCTATAATATTGGTATTCTTACTTATATCTGATGGTGACTGCACAACTTTGGCCTCACTAAGTCAAAGAACA
Source organism: Paroedura picta (assembly GCF_049243985.1). NCBI lineage: Eukaryota > Metazoa > Chordata > Lepidosauria > Squamata > Gekkonidae > Paroedura > Paroedura picta. The sequence goes on along the minus strand of NC_135374.1, from coordinate 79,319,164 downwards.
ATTTATCAGCTATGAAATGGAGGTTCAATGAACCTGGTACTGTGAGAACTAGAGGACACCGGTTGTTTTCTGCGCTGTGTGGTCATGTTTTGGTCCCTGGTGTTTCACCAGTAACTGTGGGTGACATCTTCAGAGGTGAGACATGGCAACATGGGAATGTATCCAATGTTGAACCTTCAGGTGGAAAGAACGTTCAATACGATAAAGTTCGTATTATTTATTTATTTGTTTATTTGGATTTTTATACCACCCATTCTTTACAGCTCTATAGTCTGTAGTTCTTGTCATTATTCTTGAAAATCTTTGAGAGATTTATCATTGACTAAACTGGTGAATTTTGCCATCTTTGATAGTTCAGCAAGCTTATCTAACCAGTCCCTTATTGTTGGAGTTTCTGTGCCTTTCCCAACCTTTGCCAGAACAATTCTGGCCACAGTTGTAGCATGGGGGAAAAACAACAACAACAACAACTTGCGCCTGCTGAGAAATATTATCTAGCAATACACTTAATGCATTTCTAGGCCAACATTATGAAGACAAATCTGACTGCAGCCTGACTTGAAATAAAACCTATTCTCATCTGGTTAGCTTGTTGCCCTTGGTGATGTAAAGATTGATCAGTATTGCCAAGCAATTTACAGGTATCCCAAGCATCTCATTTTAATTAAGAAATAAGTAAGCATAATTCATGTAGACAGAGGAAAAAATGTAGCCACACAGCATTTTCTAAAGGCAGGAAACTCTAGCTATGTGTGCAGCCATGGAACATCTGGCAACATGTTTAATTAAGTCCAAACAGTGAAGTGCATGACAGTAGAATTTGTAAAATCTTCAAATACATTTCATTGCTGATGATGGCTGCTCACAGCAACTGTTTTATGTGTATGCTTATATTTGGCTGAAAAATTTGCTAGAAAGAGAAACTGCTTGTCAACCCTGAAGAGGAAACTGTAATTTTAAACAAGCATTCCATGTAAGCAGGAAGCAGAGAGCAACTAGGACCATATGGACATGACAAAATGGACAAAATGGGGTGGGGGAAATGGGCATTTACACTTTAGTAAATAGAGGACAAAAGAAGGAGAGAAACAGATGGCTAGTTGTCCCACGGCAAAAGGGTGTCAAGGGACACCAGCATGAAGACATGGGAAAGCAATGGAACACAAGGCAAAACTGGGACAAAAAGAGCATAGGAAATAACAGCTGGTGCTTAGCTGCTCACATAAAGACGGAATGAATCCAGAAAACAGCAAATGTCCGGAGGGAAAGGATGTGTACCACCCATTCTGTGTCAGCACTAGGCCATAAAATTGCTGAACTAGTGAGACAAAATAACTGTAGGAACAGAATATGACTTTATCAGGGAGTTCTACTGTTATTGACCTGAGACTTGAAGCACTGTATGCAAGAGCTGTCCAAAAACTGGAAAGCATACTAGCCAGAGTCAAGGGAGAAATCTCAGCCCTAAAGGAGAAAGAGGCAAGGTGGCAACTGACAGGTAGGAGAACATGCAGCATGGAGGTGAAACAGGGACCAGGCACCAAGAAATATGTGGAGGGGCCAAACTAGGATGTTGTTGAAGCAAGAAAACTGCAGTTGCTGACTGAAGTATAGGTAAGCAGGTCAGGCCAGAACCTTTGTGGGAAGAGTGAAAGTGAAATCATGCTACAGCCCCAAAAGGATGGCATTGCCTATCAACGGAACTGGGATAGAAGAAAGAGAGGGGTTGTTTTGCAAAGAAAATCAGCTTTATATCCCTGCAGCTACATGCCCAGAGGTCCTAAAACTGTGTCATGACTCACAGGCTGCTGGGCATTTTGGGTTTGTGAAAACCCTCCATCTAGTACATCAGTATTATTGGTGGCCTTCAAGGCAGAAGGATGTTGAGGTTTATGTACAAGGGTGCCTGATTTGCCTCACTTCAAAATGAGCAAGAGGCATGCCCCAAGGTCTCCTATGCCCCTTAGAGACTCCGTCTGCTCCCTGGAGAGACATTTCTATGGATTTTATAATGGATCTTCCTTCTAGCCAAGGCAAAACTGTAATATGGGTGGTGGTTGATTTGTTTTCAAAGCAAGCTCACTTTATTCCCGGTGCCTCTTTGTCCACCGCCCAGAAGTTGGCATCTTGATTTGTGCAGCATGTATATAAATTGCATGGTTGTCCTATGAGGTGCCTTATGGATTGGTGCCCCTAATTTGTTGCCAGATTCTGGTGGGAGCTGTTGAAGTTGCTAGGGGTGGAGCAAGCCCTGACCTCAGATTATCACCCTGAAATGAATGGACAAGCTTTATAAACTGCCAGCAGACTGACTGAGTCCACCTGCTCTCACTCGCTGAATTTGCTTATAATAATGGGGTCCACACAAGTACAGGGATGTCCCCAAACTGACTTATTGGCTGCTCCTATGTAGATTCCCCCTCCTGACATCTCCCCTGATTTGAAGGTTTGGGCTGCAGTAAATGCAGCTAAAAGGGATTACAAGTGGCAGGCAGGTAAGAAGTGCAATCTTGAACCCCCTTGGAAGGTGGGGGACCAGGTATACCTTTTGACTAAAAATCTACATTGTCAACAGCTGTCCCACAAGCTAGGTCCATGTTATGTAAGATTGTTTAAGATCTCCAGGATTATAAACAATGTAGCTGTGGAATTTGCTTTGCCTAAAACATATAAACATTTCAAAATTGAGAAAGGAGTTTGGCAAGGCTGTATACTGTCGCCTTGCCTATTTAACTTGTATGCAGAGCACATCATGAGAAAGGTGGGATTAGAGGAGTCACAAATTGGGATCAAGATTGCAGGGAGAAATATCAACAACCTCAGATATGCAGGTGATACCACTCTAATGGCAGAAAGTGAAGAGGAACTAAAGAGCCTGTTGATGCAGGTGAAGAAGGAGAGTGCAAAAGTTGGCTTGAAACTCAACATCAAGAAAACAAAGATCATGGCATCCGACCCTCTCAATTCTTGGCAAATAGATAGGGAAGAAATGGAGATAGTGACAGATTTTATTTTCCTGGGCTCCAAGATCACTGCAGATGGGGACTGCAGCAAAGAAATTAAAAAACGCTTGCTCCTGGGGAGGAAAGCTATGGCAAATCTAGACAGCATCCTAAAAAGCAGAGACATTACCCTGCCAATGAAAGTGCATTTAGTCAAGGCTATGTTGCAATGTATGGCTGTGAAAGTTGGACCATAAGGAAGGCCGAGTGTCAAAGAATTGAGGCTTTTGAACTCTGGTGCTGGAGAAGATTCTTGCGAGTCCCTTGGACTGCAAGGCGAACAAACTGGTCAGTCCTAGAGGAGATCAGCCCTGACTGCTCCTTAGAAGGCCAGATCCTGCAGATGAAACTCAAATACTTTGGCCACCTCATGAGAAGGAAGGACTCCCTGGAGAAGAGCCTAATGCTGGAAGCGATTGAGGGCAAAAGAAGAAGGGGACGACAGAGAATGAGGTGGCTGGATGGAGTCACTGTAGCAGTAGGTGCAAACTTAAGTGGACTCCGGGGAATGGTAGAGGACAGAAAGGCCTTGGAGGATCATTGTCCATGGGGTCGCAATGGGTCGGACTCTTTGCACCTAACAACAACAGAAACATATAAGTATGTTCATCCTGCATTGTGTCCCTGAGCCGGACCAGTGGCAATCAGGTCCAGAGGCTTCTACTCCAGAGTATTAGTTTTTGAAATCGATAAAAATCCTTCCAAACTCCCACAACTTCTCACATGATATATGCATATCGTATAGAATTTGACATATGCCATTTTCCTACTTTATCAAGCAGCAGAGTGTTCCAGGAGGATGTATACCAAGCTTCGGAGACTTGATTTTTCAGTATGTTAGAAGGGATTGTGCATATAGCATATCAGTGTTGTTCAGAATTTTTAATATGATTGTTGCTTTCACACTGAATTCTGGTAGCCTCTGATAAAGTTCTTCACTCTACATTATATTGAATGGATGTTCCCAGCATGAGAAGATTCAACTAGGAGCTGCAACATCAAGGATTGTGCCACCAAAGCTAACATTGCCCTTTACGGTATGTATGTATGTATGTATGTATGTATGTATGTATGTATGTATGTATGTATGTATGTATGTATGTATGTATTTATTTATTTATTTATTTATTTATTTATTTACCTACCACCCTCACAGAAGGCTCAGTATACATTTTGATGTGTAGCTACTGCTGCTAATATTAAGATAAAAAAAAATTCTTCAGGATACAAAACCGGTTTTATGGACTTATTCTGAGTAGTTTGGCTTTGTACATAACTAGCTTTTTATTTCATGAGGCTTTGATAGACATTCTGTGAGTCAGAAGTTCCAGAAACAAGGCATCCTAAATCATCACAGCTGTAAGTATACAGGAAATCCTTTTGAAAATGCCTGGTGTATGTGGCCCGTTTGATGTCAGCCCAGGCTATTCTCTTCATTCTCCCCATCATGTTGTCTCTGTGTTTGTTATGTTATTCTAAGTGATGTGTTTAGTCATCAGAGAGCCTTGAAGGACATGTTTAATGTTCCATGCCTATGAGGATTATGTTCTTTTAGAACTGCTGATCCACAATGTGCATTTTTTGCTGTTTTACCAAGGTCAAATGAAACTAAACCAAACAAGTACAATAGCTAGGACCTGCACAATATTTGTCTCATGAGATAGTTAAGCACTAGGGGTTCGCCCCCCCCCCTCAGGAGATAGTCATTATTCAGTGACTTGTTCTAATTTACTGTAGACCACCACATGGGGTCTGTGGAACAACCATGGCAGGGTATTCATTTCAAATGCATTAAAAAAATAAATAAGCAATAGCATATTTCTTTTTATACCTATGCCACTGTAAAGGAGAACTAAGGCTGGCATGCAGAACATGGTACATCAGGCTGGATAAACTAGTCATGTACGTGCTCTATCAAATGTGTGGCAAACAGCTTCTAGCACCAACCGTTCCTGATTGATCCCCTGGTGGGACACCATACAATCTTGTTGCTCTGGGTTCAGGCTGACAGGTGAGCATTAATGTTGCAGCATCTTTCAAAATGATTGCTTTAAGCAACAAAAAAGGACACTGCTCTCTTTCCTGATTTAGGAAAAACTGCCTGAGGGTATTTAGGAAAAACTGCCTGAGGATATTTAAATGTGTTGGGACAACAAAAAAAAATCAGTGGCATCTTTAAGACCAACAAAGATTTATTCAAGGTGTGAGTTTTCATGTGCAAGCACTCTTTCTCAGACAATTCTGATTTCACTGGACTCTGATTTTGTTTTGTTGTGCTGCTTCAGACCAATATGGCTACCCACTTGAATAAATGTGGTGGGGTTAGCCTTTGTAGAAATTAATATCAAGGAAATTCATGAATACCCATCTCAGAGCAGATGCAATACTTCCACTATAGGCAACCTCTCCCCAGGTCTGATTGGAGTTGGGAAATACATGACAATGATTGCCCCGTATGGCCGTAATCCAACGGATTAAGGAAATATTAAAGAGTCAGTGCCTCAGGACTGTAATCACTGTCAAATTCTGTTCACCCTCACCACTGCAAAAGTGAAGGCAACAAGGTATAATAGAGAAGATAGTCCAAGTTAAGATGGAGGCATTTAAAAAAAAAATCCTGTGCTCCATTAATATGAAGAGATCAGAAAAGTGTATTTTAATGCACAGATAAAATGTCATCCAACAAAATGGCTTTATTGAAAACTGAGAGAAAATGTACTCTCAAAACACCACCAATTGTATGCATGCAGCTGAAGTCAAGGACAGATGTTATTAGGAGGAGAGAAGACTCTAGTCTCTGCCTCCCATTATTAATAAAGAAAGGTCACTGGAGCAGAGAAAGTCTGGAGGAAGAGGAGAAAGAAAGATGTTCAGGAAGCATGGGGATGAATGTATGACTGCTATTAAAGAGACTATGAGAACTCTCCAAGGTGAGTAGTGCAGCATTTGTTTGATGCTGTAAGAGGGTAATAAGTTACACAGGCTCTTGGGCCCTGGGAAACTCTTGTTACATAACACAAATGCTATGAGCTCAAATGAATTTTCTGTGTGCTATAGCAGCAACAATGTTGGGGTCATAAATTAAGCCATCAGCTTCCAAACATCAACATTACTTAACTTGACACTCCAGGAATGAATTAACTTAAATAAAAGTGTGTGTATGGGGAAAGTATGTAGAGTATGAAGAAATAAGACTTACTTAGTTGCAATTGGAAACTGAATTTTATCTGAGGTTGACTGCCCACCAGCCAGCTGATGGGATATCATTACTTTCAGCAACTAAAGTTGAGGTGGGCATTTTAAACCCTCGCCCTCTGTTTTCTGCTCCCTAGTCTATTCTCCATGCCCTCCTCCTCCTGCATCACTAAGAAATTCCTTAGATTTGTTGCACAAACAGGATACATGATGTGCCTCACCTTTTGCTGATCTTTTGTATGTGCACACACACTAGGTAATTTCTTAGAGATGAGTTATCACTCTCAACCTACTTCACAGGGTTGTTGTGAGAGTAAAATGGAAAAGAAAATGATATGAGTGACTTTGGGCTCCCATTGGGGAGAAAGGCAAGGCACAAATGAATTAAATGATGAAGGAGAAAAGTCAGCAGTAGGTGATAGAAGTGCCATTCAGAGCAGTTACTCCATTCTAATCCCACTGACTTTAATGGATTTAGAATGATATAACTGCATATTTGTTTATTTATTTATTTGCATTTATATACAGCCCTCCTCTAAGACTCAGGGCGGTTCACATGAAACATAAACAAGAACAATACAACAATCAAACGTGGCTATCTGTAACCACTCGGTGAGTGGTATCATATTTGGTTAAGGGCCTGGGGGGCGGAGAGTGGGCAGGACGAGTCCGATTGGACCCTCACCAGGATAGGCCAGAGTTCTACCCAGTTGGGAGGTGCAAAGCGTCTCCCACCCCACTCCCCACCCGCAGAGCCTAAGGGCTAAGTGGGCAGTTGGCCCAATCATTGCGAGGGGCAATCTGGAGACATCACTGCCAGTCAGCCCCTGACCACCATAGGGAGAGGAGGTCAGTAGGGCTGCCAAGGGGGATGAGAACAGAGGCTTGGACAGGCTGCGCCAGCCCTTTCTGCCCCAAGCCTGCCCTAACTGTCATGTTCAACTGTAATTTGCCTCAGAACCCTGACAGAGCTGGCAGGAGGCTGATGAGTGTGCTCCCTCCCCCTCCCTTCAGGCCTGCTGGGAAGGAGCCTTTGACAGCCCCTGACTGAAGGGAGGGAGACGTTTCCGAGAGCAATGCAGGGGAGCCTGAGGGCATGGGGGTGGGCATTCCTTTTTGAGGGGGGGGGGAGCTTTCCCCTTCTGCAATGAGGAGAGGAAGGGAAGACGGTTGGACACCTGAGGCCTGCTGGGTCACTATGGCCCATTCCCAGTTCTCTCAGACCTCTCACAGCCCCACATCCCTCATAGGTCGTCTATTGAGGGGAGACGAAGGAAAAAGGTGTTTGTAAACCGCTTTGTGACTCCTTTGGGTAGTAAACAACAGGGTATAAAAAAACAGTTCTTCTAAGGAGCAACCATAAAAGAAGCATGTGGGCACATGACATTTTATCTACAGTGAAAAAATGGAGACAGAAGGAGCAGGGTGGACATCTGTGTACAGGGAGAGGAGGTCAGTAGGGCTGCCAAAGGGGGTGAGAACAGAAGCTGTGCCAGCCCTTTTTGCCCCAAGGCTGTCCTGTCATGTCCAACTGCAAATTGCCTCAGAACCCTGACAGAGCTGGCATGAGGTCCCTCCCCCCTTCAGGCATGCTGCGAAGGAGCCTCTGACAGGCCCTGACTGAGGGGAAGGAGGCATTTCCCTTCAGAGAGCAATGCAGGGGAGCCTGAGGGCCTTCCTTTTGAGGGGGGGACATTCCCCTTCTGCCAAACAGTTGGCTGACAGGGAGGCCACAGAAAAGCCCCTTCTCACTTAAAATACTGCTCTGGCCAAGCCATGTGTCTTCTTTGCAACTCTCTGCAGATTTGAGGTCACTGCACAGCATTATTCTGCAGAAGAAACTGGCTCTTTTGTCTCCTGTTTCATCTGCACAACAACCCTGTGCAGTAGGCCTCAAGTCTTTCCATTCAACAACAACCTGTGTGGGAGGCCTTAAATGTTTCTTCTTTACCACAACCATGTCCAAAGTAGCTCTTTCTGCCTGGAGAGCTGATCTTTATACTCTGCAGGTGAGCTGTAATTCCAGGAGCTCTCCAGGCCCCACCTGGAGGTTGGCTAACCCTGATTCGGAAATATTCCTGGAGGTTTGGAGGTGGGACTTCAAAATTGTACAACGCCTCAGAGTCCAGCCTTCAAAGGAGCCATTTTTGCCTGCAGTTGGGAGGGAGTGGTGCAGGTGTGTCCCTCCTGGGCTATGGGCTATGGCCAGCCCTTACCAGCAACTGTTTGTATTCTGGAGCACAGACGGGCAGACCAGCATCAGGCCTGTGAGTCTGGAAAGTGCAGGAAGATCTAAGTAAATATTTACAGTCTGAAACTGTAAATAGAGAACAAGTAAATGGCTGGGGACACAGGGTAACTGAAATGACCTTTTGGCCTGGCAAATAACCTTGGCCTGGCAAATAAAAATACAGTATAAAAAACCTTACTAGGTCAAGACTGCTGTGCACAGAGAGTCTTCCTCTTAGCATTGCCAGCTTCCATGTGAGGCTCTCTACCCCACCTCCCTCATGGGGAGTCTGCTATGGGGAGAGAAAGGGAAGATGTTTGGAAAATGCTTTGAGACACCTGAGGCCTGCTGGGTCACTGCGGCCCATTCCCAGTTCTCTCAGACCTCTCACAACCCCACATACCTCACAGGTTGACTATTGTGGAGAGACAAATGGAAAAGGTGTTTGTAAACCGCTTTGAGACTCCTTTGGGTAGTAAGCAATAGGGTACAAAAATACGTTCTTCTAAGGAGCAACCATGAAAGAAGCATGTGGGTACATAACATTTTATCAGCAGTGAAAAAATGGAGACAGAAGGAGCAGTGTGGACACCTGTGTACTGTGACTACCCCATGTGTATTAGGGCAGAGGGGCATTTCGGTGTCTGTGGCCTAATCACACAAGAAGGGAAATGACGCGGAACTGGGAGGATTTGGTTGCCATGTAATCTTCCCCTAAGAAGAGTCTCCAATCTAATTTTCCCTTCACATATCTGAGGACATGGCTCTGGAAAGCTCATCTGTAACCACTATGCCAAAATTCCCAAAGGTCAGTCCTCTCCCACACTCAACGAATATTCCACACCACAGGTTCTTGACACCCATATCTCCACACCCATGCCCTCATTTGCCACCATGCCACCACAACCTCCCACACAACACACACATTCAACCCCATGCCCTTACAGACTGGACAACTCCTCCCCTTCCTCTTCCCACTACCAAGCTCTAGCGCCTGTTGTATTCTTGGGTACAACGGGTTTTGCCCCTAGTATTGAATAAAAGGCAACATTAATAATAATAGCAATAGATAGAGAACACAACATTCTAACAGAGTAAACAACCTTACAGACTCATGGTTGGTCAGTTCAGACATATGGGTTCAAGGGAGGGAGGTTGTTTAGCTTTGGTTGACCTCAACCAAATGCCTGGTGAAGGAGGTCCTGTGGAACTGTTTCAAGGCTGTTATTTGTACCAGGAGATAACTGAGCAGGTGAATCTCTACAAGTTTTAAACATTCAAGGTCCAGAAGTTCTCTTCAAGATCTCTTCAAGGTCCAGAAGTTCACAAAAGGATTGCCTTGAATCCAGAAAATACATCATATATTATTGCAGGTTATGATTCACAATTTAACCTGCAAAAATTGAATCCAGTATATGTTTCTTCTCCCTTCTGGTTCTGCTGAACAAGCTAACCAAATTTTAGAATACTGCTCTAATTATGCAAAGCAACTGGTTTGATATAACACAGAAAGAGAGAAGAGAGGACAGGATTTACTAGAGCAGAAGGACTTATTTCAAAAGCCCTAAGGCGTGCCTGTGTACTTTTGTGTAAGTAGCATTAAGGCTATTAATGTTATGGCTTCTTGACACATTGCACTTCACTTCTAAAATTAACAGCCATTTCCAGAATTCATCAATTAAAGCTTGAGGTGGCATTAAGAAGCTTCATGCTTAAACTGTCCTTATGTTGCATTTGATATGGAAATTGAGGGAAAATATTTTGTATAGCAGCGGGTGAGCATTTCTATTTCAGGTAGAAAAAGTTTTTAAAAAATCAATGGGTATAAAAGAAAAGACAGGTAGACATCTGAACTCTTGCCCACTTAGCAAGTGATCATCTCTCTAATTAGGTAGTTTCAAAATGAAGTTTGAGTCCAATGGCACGTTTAAGACCAATAAAGTCTTATTCAAGGTGTGTTTGTGTGCACAGCACACTTCACCAAACACAATGAATGGACCTAATTATTAATCTTGACATTTTTATTTCCTTTACTATATTTTCCCTCCAGAACTGAACCCAAATGAATGATGACTTTATAAACTTAGCTTGTTAAACCCTTGTATCTGGTAAAGATCTTCATAATGCTGTGCACTAATTCATAGAACTATAGGGGGAAAAGGGTAAACACACAATGCAGAAAAGGGTAAACACACAATGCAGAATCACAATAAAAATTCCATGTGGGCTATAGCATACTAAAAGTTATTAAGCTGAAATTTTATTTTTTTCAACACAAACTCCTATTGATGTTGATACCAAACAATAAAGAAGGCAATAAAGAACTAGTGACCAGTATTCAACCACTTTTAATCCAGAAAAAATCCTTTTCAACTTGTTTATTAAAGCCTGCAACCTAAACAGTTCAGATATAGAAAGTAGTCCATTGCAAAAGCTGAAGTTGCTTTTGTTCCACTTCTCTGCTTTTGTTCCAGTACAAAAGATTTGCTCATTTTATCCGAGTGCTACCCTGCTAATGGGCAAGATCAACAACGGTTTGTACATGTGCATTCTCTGTTGCAACCCCTACCATATGGAATGGGCTGCCTGATGAAGTTAGAAAGACTCCCAGGGGCTTTCCGCACCGGGATCCTTGTAGCAAATTGTTTGCTGAACGAAAAATCGCCATTTAAAATAGTGCAATTCGTCATTATGCATACCTGACTTTGTAGTGGAATCCAGTTGCGTTTCTATCGTTTCCCACAAGCTTCCAGTCTCAGCAAAAATCGCTAGAAAGGAAGCGCTATTGCCGAGCTCGTCCCGCCCCTGGCCGTCAAGCAGCCAATGGGCAGCCGTTAGCATGCTCCCAAACAGCCCCTTTCCCTTTAAGAAAGAAAGGTTTAAAAAAAACACACACACACACCCATTGCAACGAATATGTGTTGATTCGTTGCAACAGAGAGACCCATCAGCTGGCAGGTGTGTTTGAGCTGTCGTTTCATCGTTGCCACGCTCCCCCCAAGTGAAACCCCCCCCCTCCTCACGGGCCCGATTTTCGGCCGAAAACAGTGTAAAAAATAAAGGGAAAATACATCAGCAAATGGGCTTCTCTGTTGTTTGTGCTTAGTGACTAAACAGCTCTGGGGAGGGACTGAAGCTGGGGAAGCCTCTAAACAGGCTTGCTGGTGGGTTGAACTTCGCTCGCTCGGAGGAAAAAAAAATGGCGATCGCTTCGCCAGAAGATCAGAGGAGAGAGCCAGGGGGAGGGACTTTGTAGAAACCACAACAATGGTAACGCACAGAACTTTCCCGCTAGTGTTGCAGATAGGTTGCAGGAGTGTAGCGCTTTCCGGAGGGTGAATCCACTTTTGGGGATTTCCCTGAAAGCGCTACAAGGAAGCGCTTTTTGCGGATCGGTTTCAGGTGTGTGGCAGATTGTCAACGACGTTGTGCATAATGGCAAATCAGTAGCGTTTTCAATTGGCAACCATTGTGCGATTTTGAAGGCGTGCGAAAAGCCCCCCAGTCTTCAGGAACTGCAAACCATGTAAGGCCAAATTATTCAGGATAGCATTCTTACACAACAACACAGGGAATAGAGCCTGCATAGTGTAGTGGTTAAGAACAGCAGCCTCTAATCTGGAGAGCCGGCTTTGATTCCCTCCACATGCAGCCAGCTAGGTGACCTTGGGCTAGTCAATTCTCAGAGCTCTCTCTCACAAAAGAGAAAGAAACTGTGAATCGTATCACTGCGTACAATATCTGTTGCGGTATGTTAATTTCTATGACATAGGGTCATTCCTGGCCCTAGGGAAGCACGCCTAGCCTCTACCAGGGCCAGGGCCTTTTTCGGTCCTGGCCCCCACCTGGTTGGAATGAGCTCCCGGGTGAACTTCGGGCCCTGCGGGATCTTTCGGCATTCCGCAGGGCCTACAAAATGGAGCTCTGCTGCCAGGTCCATGGTTGCGGCTGGGTCGGCGAGGTACACCGATGGCTCCCCCCTGGGCTTCTTATACATCATTGACCTCCTTTGCCCCCCCCTTAGCAACGGGGGTAGGAAGGGAATCTTTTTTTGCTGCTGCCATGTTGTGTTGGATTTTTTAATGGAAGTTTTAATGGGGTTTTTAAGACATTGTGACCCGCCACAAGCCGCTTAGGGAGTGGCGGGAAATAAATTGAAAAATAAATAAATAAATAAATAAATTCTGCATTGTTTAACGTCATAATATGCTTTGTTTCATGTTTTTGTTTCAAATTTCTTTAATTCTAATCCTATTACATTGCTTACTGCATGAATTGATTTACATTGTGTAATCCCCACCTGATCTGGTGGCCAGGAAGGGCAACGTGGTGGTGGAGCATGTAGCTGGCTGTCCCTGGTGGCTGTGCGGGCTCCCCTGGCATCCACTGGCATCCACAAGGTGGGAAAGTTAGCTGCCATGGTATGTATGAGGCAGGCCTTCCCCACCTTCCCCTGGCATCCAGGAGGCTGGAGAGAGGGATGGGTGGCTGTGGAGCTTGAGCAGAAGGGGTTCCCTGCCCTTGCCTGGTAACCAGGAAGGGCAGCACAGCAGCAGCACAGTGCATGGCTGTCTATCCCTGGGCTTCCCCAGGAGAAGGAGGAGGGGGTGGGGAAGAGCCTCTGATTGGCCCTCAGTGTGGGAAGGCCTTCCTATTACGGGCCAATCAGAGGCCTGGTAAGTAATCAGAAGCATGGTAAGTTTTTTATACGTTATGATGGAAGACCACTTTGGACAAGTAACCTTGTAGTCCAACCAAATAAAATTGAATGTAGTGATGGAAGAATCACACACCTTAGCAGTTCAAGGTATATTATTATATTTGAAGGTCTGATCTGATAACTATGTATGTTATACACTGTATAACATTGCAATCAGTCATCTGTGTTCTTTGCGATTGTGGAGTTATTCAGAGGTGAAGCTTATACTCAAACAAGAGATTTTTTAAGATGTGTGCTTTTCTGATCTTTACCAAATAAACTGGAACTCCTACTGTGTATTGTGGTAGCTAAGGGAACACAACCTAAGAGTCAAGGGTTGCTTTCTGTAATGAAGAACTGTTACATATTTTAAATGAAATTAATCCATAACTATAACTGTTAGATCTGTGGATTTAGTAGACACAGACACAGGTTCTTTGGTAACTCAGCCCTTTATTAACTCCAACTACAACCGACACCAAAGAGTAAGCACAAGAATCCCACAAATTATTCACTTCAGGCTTCCTGCCAAGCAACCTGATTGACCTTTAATAAGGCCCTGTGATTTGTCCATTCAAGAGGCTTTTCATTGGTTATGGCTGTACCCAAAAAGGAGGTTAGTGACTGGATATATTACAAGCCTTCATTAGCATAATGTCAAGCATAGTTTAATGTCTGCATACATAGCAATAACTATGAAGAAATGACTGTTTCATCGTCACTGACTTAAAGGCTTGGTCAGCATGATCTGTTGCTAATAATCACAGCTTTTGTAAGAAAGTGGAAAGGAAAATCATGACTTTTGCCAAGAGAAAAGCAGAATAACATTGACTAAATGATACAACATAGCCTTGGGGTGAAGTATGGAATAAATTTTCTTATACAACATTTAATACTTTTGATGCTGAGATTTGGGGGATTTTCAATATGCATCTTCATGCTGTCAAAAACTCCACCATCTGTAAATTCATGGCTGTCTAAGGAGCAGCCTGCTAATACCTAAGTTATAAAAAATTGCAGATGGCAAGAGTTTGTCAGAGACAAAATAACATCAAGAAGACGGTATCTGAAGCAGCCTTGTTGAGGTACATCATGCAAGAGATAAATCAGTTCCAATTATTCCTAGAGAATCTGGCTGCCAGATACTTTAATTCTTCAATTTGTGGTAGTTCACTAAAATCTTTTGCCCTCAAGAAAAAAAAGGCAGTGATTTTAGCAGGGAAGGGGAGGAATGTCCTATCTGTAAATCATCTTCTAAAAATGCCATGAGGTCTTATATGTGATATATACATTTCTAGACAGCACATTATACCTTTTCTCTGGGAAGAAAAAGAACAGGAGGCTGACTTTAAAGGTCACCTTCCATCAGTGGAAGGAGAGGTGATTTTTGCCCTCACTGCAGGCTCCCACTTTGCCCCATACAAGTTTTGAGAGTCCTCCGTGGGGCACAGCTAGTTTAATAAGTGAGGCTGAGAAGTCAGTCTAACAAAGGGATTTTTTTTGGCACGGTCATTTCCCCTTGCATTCCCGGTGCATTCCCATTAATGTTTTAAATTGTTCTGCTTTTCCATTGAATGCACCTCACTTGGGATTAATTTTGGCTTCTGCATCGATTTTCCTCACCAGCCCTCAGTTCGCTTTCTGGCTGCTTTATCTCCACCTTATTTGAAAGTACTTTTGGGGTGTTCCCCCCCTTTACTCAAAAGCCAAAGTCAAATCAAAAGCATAAAGATTCCATCAGATAATTCCCCCCCTTTCCCCGCCCCTCAGAGGATACTCTTCCACTTCAACACTACCCACATTGTACTCATACCTCCCACTCAGTACCTCCCCAATGCCCTTTTTAGGTTTACAGTTTCCATTTTTACCTGTTTTCCAGCTTCCAAATGTTTTCTTTGTATATGCTTTGGGTTATAGAGAAAGTGGGGGGGAGCAGTCACATATCCACAGCCATGAGGCTATAATGTTCCATGGGTGGCCACACACGCAAGCAAGTGAGCAAGCAACACAACCTATAAAAGAACCTCATTCATCTTTCAATGAACACACTCCTGGCAAAATCAGCCAATTGGTAGATTCATGCAAATAGGATGATGCCCCCCCCCCACACACACACACTAAACTAGCTGCAGTCCTGATTGCAGTGCAGAGTCTATATGCCAGGAATCCACATAGAAATTTTTAAAAAAACCCACAAATCTGCATAGTGATCAAATTAAGCCATACCAACTCAAAGTCAGTGAAAATAGAGAATAAGCAGTGCAAACAGAAAGGGCCAATAGCAAAGAAACATCAGGCCAACATAGTCAGCTTATATACATTGACAGGAGGCAACATCATTCACTGCTTACCCTTCACTACCTGAGATATTTTCATAGAAAACCATCTATATCACTGCACCAATTTTAAGAATTAACCCTAATTTTGGCCATAGACCAGTTCCTTCTTCATTTTTCTCCATACATTTCAAACTACCTCACATCAAATTGGACCCATGACCAACATAACTCATGACAGTATGCCTGTTCTGAATGGCAGTGGCTACCTAACATGTCAATCAGATCTCAGACTTCTTCAGGGCTTTACTCCTAGAAATACTTTTAGACAGAGATGCCAAGTATTTTGCCTCTGTGCCACGCATGTGCTCTGCCCTGAGTCAATGGCCCCTGGCTTCTTATATTAGTATTAGATCCGTATTCTTTTCCCTAGTCAATACATTTTGCATTTTCAAGTATACTTACTCAATGCAACTAAAAATGGCCCACAAAGCCCAGCCTGAAGAGGCAACAGATCTCCAACAGAAAACTCTGTTTCTGGTGTGGGATCTTTGTGCCCTGAATTTTGATACACACTCATCATAGCTTCTGGTAAGTATTATGCATCTTCCAAACATATGAGAATGACAGCTTTCTTATTAGATATTTCTCTTGTATTGGTATGCTAGTGGCCTAATTGCACTAGCTGACTTCTGCTTATCCATTTCCTCTTTGCTAACTCATTCCCTTTCGATATTTACATCACAGGGGCACTTTAATAGAAGTCTCACTTCTAGCCAATCAGTGCAGGAAATACTGTGTCAGGTTTCAGAGGTTAAAAAAAAAAAGACTGGAAAAAATTACAGTCCCCATTTCCTGAAATTCCCATTACGTGTGTCCCTTAGAAGTGGAACCAGAAAGGAAGTGTGGAAGGAAATTCTTTGTCTACAAGTTTATTATATGTTCTCACAAAGCAAAAGTCAGCTATGGCAACAATTTCTCCCCCTCAACCCCCATGCACACTTAGCAAAGCTGTGCTACATATAACAATATTTAAACAGCTGGACACTACTGCCTGAGCACAGTTTCCACTTACCTAGTATATTTATTTAATGCCCAATTGACAGTAAAACAGAGGGGGAAAGTTGCCAACCATATATCCTCTCCCTTTTGCTGTCAAAATTAAATTTCCATAGATTTTTTTTTCTGGTCAAGCAAAACATTGCTTTCATGGCACCTAGTAGGAGCAAATTCCTATTAAGTCTTCCTAAACAGAATCGGGCTTCTTTGAATACTTGCATCTGTATCACAATTCAGTCAAATAGTCCACTTGGCTAATACTGACCATGACTTACAGCCTTTTGTATGTGCTTTCTCCACTACCAGCTGTGGTACATGGTTCAAGAGGATGTAAGCACCTGGTCTTTCCTTAATCAGAGTGTGGTTCCAGCCTCCTTCAGGCTTTTCTTCTATCCAGGAGGTGCGAGGTACTGGATTTAGCTCCATCTTCCTATTCTATGAATCTTATCTTATTGTCCTCCTAGCAGATAAATACCATCTAGATGTCTCTTAACACCCTTGCTAAAACCCCCAGTTAAAACATAATCCCCACATGGTGGAACACCCCTCCCCCCCCGCTATTAGAGGGGGTGGAAGGAGGTAAGATACTCATATCTGGAGGGGGGTGTAGATCTACCTCACCGACCCCAGCCTCAACCATAAACCTGGCGGAAGAGCTCCATTTTACAGGCCCTGTGGAACACTGTAAGCTCCCGCAGATCCCGCTGCCCACCCGGGAAATCATTCCACCAGGTTGGGGCCAGGACCGAAAAGGCCCTGGCCCTGGTTGAGGCTAGGCACGCTTCCGTGGGGCCGGGAATGATCAATAAATTTTCACTTGCAGAATGTAAAGCCCTGCAGGGGTCATAGGGCATTAGGTGGTCCCGCAGGTATGTGGATCCCAACCCGCATAAGGCCTAAAAGGTCAAAACCAAAACCTTGAACCGTATCCGGACAGCAATTGGCAACCAATGCAGCTGCCTCAGCACAGGCTGGATATGGGCCTTCCAAGGTGTACTGGTGAGGACCCTAGCAGCTGCATTTTGCACCAGCTGAAATCTCCAGATCAAGGACAGGCCCACATAGAGTGAGTTACAGAAATCTATTCTGGAGGTGACTGTGGCCAAGTATTTGGGGGACAGGTAGGGTGCTAGTAGCCTGGCCTAATGAAGACAGAAAAATGCCTGGCCAGCTACCTTCTTGACCTGCACCTACATGGTAATGAGGTGTTGATGGTCACACCCAGATTCCTGACTTGGGGCGTGATCGTAAGTTGCGTCCCTGCCGGGATGGGTTTGTCAAGGACCCAAGTCTGGACCTCATGGGTTCCCAGGAAAGTGTATACAATAAACCATTCCTTTGTAAACATGTATGAAGTTTATTACATACTTTCAGAAATAGTTTTTGTTTCTAGGCAACTCAACACTATTTGAAAATGTATTTTTCCTTTTTGGTCTTCTTGATGCTTATGAGATCATAATGATTTTATAACCAAAATAGTGCAAATTGCTTGTTGTTTGCTAGCGATAGGATATTTTGGAGGTCATAATTCACATGGTTGTTATAAGTCAAAAGTGACTTGACAGCACATAAAACACATATTTGTGGAGGCCATTTAGGGGATGATACATCTCAAAAAAGTGGTAAATTTGAACAAAAATGTTCACACTTTCACCTTCCTATTGACTAGATGTCTCCATATTGTCATAGGAGTCAGTGATGGTGGTGGTGGTGGGAGTATCATGGATATTTTGAGGGCCTTTAAAAAGTTTTGGAAAGTGCTGAATGCATGAGCATCCATGGTCACAGTGGTGCCTTCACAGTATGAAGATCCACCCCAGCAAGAAATTCTATTTTTTTTGTAACTAGCCCTTATGCTTTTGTTTAACCCTCTTCTGAATGTTCTACATGGCAGCCAATGAGCTAGCTCCATTCCATAATAACCCTACAGTACTCTTTTGTTGGCATCTGGTGAAAGACTATTGAGCCAAGGGCAGCTCCAGAGAAGTACATTTTGGTAGAACGGAGTCTAGATTCAGGAGGAAATCTTGGTTGTCTTATCTATTTTAAAAGTCCCATTCTATAGGCAGAAGACCTTTCCAAAGTGGAAGGAAGCAATCAAGGAGACATGGCACAACTTGCTGTTCTCTCTGGCCATTTAAACCTTTAGGTTCCATTGATTTCTGATTCACTCCCATACGTGAGGAGGGGCAACCTCCCTGCCAGCTAAGGATTTTCTGGATCAGTACTTGAAAACAGGGACATAGTCCAATCAAGGTGTTTATCTTTAGAGTTCTCCACATGATACTCTGTAGGGTCATCTGGGGCCAGTTCTCCTGAGGACAAATATAACATAACGTGAACCTTAACACAAGAACATTTGAAGTAGCCCTGCCAAGATAGAGAAAAGGGATTCTGTTTCTTTTTAAAATGAGTGTCCAGTATCTCACAACTTTTGTTGCAAAGCAGGACTTGTTTTCTTTGCTCTTGCTGGAGTTTTTAAGGCAACATCAGTTGGAGACTTGAGTGCTATTTGCATGCCCCTTGCTTTATTGGACAGACTTCTTTGCACCACTGTTGCAGAGGCAGGAAATGATAAGATCAGAGGTCCATAGATTAAGATTGACCATTCAACTAGATCCCTTCTTGCTATCAAGAACCAATATATGATACACTAGTCTATATGTGTATCAACATAGCTTAGGTGAAAGTTTAGGAGAGCCTGCATTGTGAGGCTAGAGTTGCAAAATCCAAAAATATGTCCTTGAGAAAAAGAACAAAGGCAAATATGGACAATATATGACTTTATTTATTTTGGCAGCTGGAATTCCCAGGCATGGACGTCATGAGCTGCTCTACTTAATGTATCCACAGGAATTTATCCAGCTTCAAGCCAAATACATCTTTTAAATAAAACCGCATGCTCAGGGTCACTTTTTGTACAAAATTTGTCAGTAAACTAGTTTAACTTGAAGAAACTATCCATTTTTATAAACAAGTTGGGGGGGGGGGAGGGACAAAAGTATATACTGTTTTTCCATTAGAGGTTTTAGGTGATATAGTTGCAGGAAAGTTGGATTTATGAAATATGCAAATAAATAAGTTATCACCATATAACCTTCATAAAGAAGAGGCAGATGACAGCTTCTAAGAAACGGTATTTGCAGATTGGGAGTACAGACTGTTGGGTAAGACTTGGATTCTTCCATCATTTAGAATGTTCCTGAAGTGATTTTCTGCATAATTTTTGTCATGAATGATACCAAGGAACTAATAAGCGACCACTAATGTAACATTAGTATTTTAATGTATTGCTTTTAGGAAATTAGTCATGGAACCAAATGTAACTAAGATGTGATCCAGTAGATAATTAAGTGACTGAACAACAGTTTGCTTCCCAGGCAAACTCTATGAAAACCAACAAAAACTTATTTCTGAAGAACCATGGATGATACTGAGCATTAGGAATGTATACTGAATACATACCACTGATTCTTTTTGCTGTTTTGCATCTGTCACATAAAAACTAATATTCAATTTCAGTAGTACCTTAAAGGCCAGCAAGAGGGAAGGAGAGAAAGGTGAAGGGGGAGGCAGATAAAGGTAGGTTGACTGGTGGGTAGGAAAGAAAGGAGGCAAGAAAAAGTGAGATAGTATGGGGACTTTCAGAGAAGGGGAAGAGGAAATACGGGAGAGGTAAATAAGAAGCCTCCTCTTACTAGGCCTTGTAGATCCCCTCCTTGTTACATTCTATAAATATAAAACAGCCTAGCACTTCATATTTTTGTTAAATTGAGATGTTTGGGCCAAAGTCTAAAAAATTAGACGAGCTATCTGATGGGGCATTATGAAAAGGAAACTGAAAAGGAGTGGGAAGAAGAGTTGAGAATTTGGGGGAGACGTGCAATAGAAGAACTGCATATTTACTCTCTGAAGAGAAGCAGGCAGAGCAGAACATGGCAAGAACATTTATTGAGTTAATGTTAGAACAGGCCTACATATCATATCAGGTACAACTACTATATCCCAATGGACACTACCATTCCTACTTACAAGTCTCTTGAACATCAATAGGGCAAAATTATTTTTTAGCCTGGTTATGAAATATCATGTTCCTGTTAATGAAAAGAAATAGATTGAGAATTTAGTTTCTCACTACATTTATTTATACTTTTTACGTTTGTGTACACACCCACCCACACCAACACACTCACAAGGTAATGGGTCACTACTACTGCCCTCCACTTTTCTCAAAATAAATAAATTTCAGCATTATTTCTGCCAATGACTCAATCCTTCAGTATTTTTGCGGCTCTCCACTGCTAGGGTTACTGGCTGCATACACTGACCACAAACTGCAAAAATGTTTTAATTTCAGTGCAAGTTTATTTAAAACATATGAGAGCCAGGCTAACTGCCAGTAGTGGCATGCTCATAAAAATTAACCCATTTGGACTTGGTGCCACATCAAAGTAGAACTATATTCCTATTAGGAAATGTCATAATGTTTAAGTGCAAAGCAGTTAACAGTTGACAGTATCTTGCGTCTGTGAAACATGAATTGTAGTTGGCTTATCAGCAACAGACTACACACAGATGGAATCTGAACAGTTGAGATACCTTAATATCTTGGAATAAAGGAATGTGAAGGGTCATTTTCCCATTTAAAGGAAAATGGTACATCAAAATGTCATGGTTTGTGCTTAGACAGTGAGTTCTGCACAGCTTGCAGTTTTGGTGTACAGAGCTTGGTGCTAGCATACATTCCTAGGTGAGTTTAATGTTTAAGGCTTTTAAGGAGTTCCAAATCAGCCTAGAATCTTCCTTTACACAACAGAACTTATCCAAGAAGAGGCTGTCTCTGCATTAGCAGATTCCCAGGATCCCCTAAAGCAGTGGTCCCCAACCCGCGGGCTGCAGCTCCCTCTTCCCGCCCCCCCCCCAGAAGCGAGAAGTTTGCCAAGCCGCAAGCAAATCAGCCGCCAAAGCGGCCGATTAACTTGCGGCCCTGCAAGCTTCTTGTTTCGGGAGGGGGGGGGAGAGAAGCTTGCTGGGCCTGAAGAGGATATGGGATCTAGAAGGCTATATATGCATCTTCAGGACTTATTATTATTATTTCTTTGGATATATAAACTGCCCTCTCTGCTAAACCAGACTTTTTCCTTGTATGGCTACACCACCATAAGAATGAATTAAATCAAGGTTGCACAGTTTGTGATTTACCAAGTTAAATGCAGACTGCTTAGTTATAAGAGCTTGGTTAATGTCCTGGTTTTGTTTCCTATCTGTAAAAGCAAATATCTATCAAGTCAAAATATGTAGCTGGTAGACTATGTGCAGTTTGATAATCCCCCAGTTATACAGGCCCCTCAAGAACAGTTATTTTTTTATATCCCAGTTTTCTCTACCTCATGGCGTCTCAAAGTGGCCTACAATTTCCTTCTGTTCCTTTGCCCACAACAGGCACTTTGTGAGGTAAGTGGAGCAAGGAGAGTTCTGAGAGAAATGTGACTGATTCAAAGTCACCCAGCAGGCTTCACATAGAAAAGTGGGGAATCAATCTGGTTCACCAGATAGCATATCTGCCACTCTTAATCACTATACTACAATGGTAGCACAGCATGCTGGTCACAATTCTTTAAAGCCTCGAGATTTTAGGCATGTGGTATTTTATAAAAGTAAAAAATACATGTGTAAATAAACAATGTGTTCCTTGTAAAGTTATTTTGGGGAACTAGTAGTCCAAGATGGGCTGCAGAAATTTTATTTTTTTCCGGAGGCAAAGATACTGTGGGAAGATGTCATGGAACACTTTGCAATATCAGAGGAAATGTACCAAGGTCTATTGGAAATAGAAGTTTTGCCCTTAAAGGAATTCAGATGACCTTTTTGAAGGTACATAAATCTGTTTTGATTTCTCCTTTCTTCCCCCCGCTCTTTGTAATATTACTATAACAAGCTTGACATGTTGCTTAAAACAGATGTAGTTAGTAATCCATATACAATACTAAAGTAGCCCTCAGTGAAGATATGATAACATTCTGGATGTCAGTAAGAAGGGAGGGAAAGCTGACGAATCTAGTAGGTATGGTCTAAACATAGAGGGTATCCTACCCTAAGCAAGGAATTATGCCAGCTGCTACTCATATCATTGCAGTTAAATTGTTCTGAAGTTAATTTTGACTATATTCAATGTATTTTTTGTTGTATTGTTTATCTGTGTCTAGGACTACTTTTATAAACTTGTGCTTGCTGTGATTAGCAAGCCAAGGAGTGGAGGGAGAATCATGGGTGTCTTTTTTGAAGGAATTTCCACAGGATTATGCAATCCTGTTTTCCATCATTAGACACAATGGGAGCAAATTTCCTGATGGGCCAACAGAGTAAGGGAAGTGCGCACCAGGCTAGTCATGGCATTTGAATGGCCCTCACACAGTGAGGAAGGTGACTGCCTGACACTGTTTTGGTGAAGACGAGACAGGCATTCACACAGCCCTCACACAACAAGGGAAAGGTAGCGTCTGATCAAAGGTAGTGTCTGATCAAAACATTGTACATCTCATCTGACTCCAGCAAGCAGATGCTGTCTGCTCAGTCCTCTTACAACAAAAGGGAGGCTGTGCCTGTCCAGGTAGACAGGCAAGCTGCCTCTCCTTCCCTGCTCATGGCAGGCAAGGGCAGAAGTTGGGCAGGCAGATTGCCTCGGCCTCCTCCCACCCCGGGGGGGGGGCAGGGGGTCTGTGGGGGAGCTCTTTCCAGAGTCATTTTCCCCTTTCAATCCATCCGTGAAAGGAAGAACAAGGAATGCATTGAAACTTTCTGAAGCATATTATCCTACAACTAATAACTACAATGCAATCACATGTGAAAGTCCTAATCAGGGGAAGGGGAATATACCCTGTGCAACACCACTGGCATAGAAAACATCTGGAAATTGTCAGGAATAAAAATTCTTATCATGTTCTTTCTGGCAGTGTAGTGGTTGTGTTGAAGGAGGGAAGGGAAGACATGTGTTGGCATTGTTAATGGAAAGTAGCACACAAATCAAGCAGAAGGTGCAGAACTGACACTGTACAGCCCCCCGTTGCAGCACTTTGGAAGTGATCTATTAGGCTTATGGACCAAGAAAGTAGAATGACAGGATGACATGAAAACACAAAGATTTATGTCATGAGAAATGGTTCTGGAAGATGGGCTTAATGTTATAAGTAGGAAAAGACTCTGAGGCACAGATAAACATTTCTGAAGAAGAGTCACTACACTGAATCAGTTAAATTATTCTTTCCTGTGGCCAGAAACATGGGAGAAGAGGATCCAAGCTTCAAAATATTGGAAGCATGAAGAAGAATGGCAAATAAGTATAAAAGCAAAAAGAAACTTTACATAAACAATGGAAATGTATAATATGAGACATTATGTGAGCAACAGTGCGTGAGAGAGATTATGTTGCTAAGGGACTACGTCAAGTATTTTTCTAAGTAAAGACCAAATGGAACTTAGTATTCTCAAGGGATAGGTCATCACATTTGCAATGAAATTGTTCTAAGATTTTACCCGGATTTCCTAGAATATACAAAAGTATAGCTAAAACATTAATCAAAGATGTAAGCCATCCAACAATCTGTCCAATAAATGGGAAAACCTTTGTTGTATGTACATAGCTCCTCAAACCAGACCTGCTTCCCTATTCATTTAAAATGAGAAATTATTCACCACAAGAAGTTGCTGTATCCTGAGGACCTGTCCAAATGATATGAGGCGTGTTGGGGATCCCCTGTCATGTCACACTGTATTCTGGGGACTCACCTTAACATTTTTTTCATAAGTGTCGGGTTGCTTCGTGCTGCTCTAAGTATTGAGACAGGGAAGGAAATGCTTCAGGCTTTCCTACTATGCCATTTTCATGAGGGGAAATGGCCAGATGGGGTCCTCTTTGCCTCTTCCTCAGGCTTCATATATTCTCAGTCATATGATCCTAGGACAAAGGTGGAGACTGAGGCATGGCTCATGTCACCTGAATCGTTTGGACGAGCACTGAGTGCTACCATTGGTCTGGCAAGATAAATGTCATCTACTCTGAATGGCGACAGCTCTTCAGGGTCTCCCATCAAAGTCTTTCACGTCACTTTTCAACTGGAGGTGTTGCAGTGTGAAACTGAGACCAAGTATATTTGGAACTCTAAATCACAGCAACAATGCAATTGAAATGCTGGTCCAATTCAGGTGTGATCTTTGTTGATGTGTTTGAGTTTATAGTCTGTCCTTAGAGTCATAATATTGCCAGAGGATGTGAATCGCAGAGTGCCTGTTACCTACATCAGTCCCTATGCCAGGGCTGTCACATGCAGAGTGTTCTCCACATGAAAAGCTATGACATGAGTCCAGAGGCAAACAGGGGACCTTTGAATTCTGATGTAGATGCAAGTTCCACTTTCACACAATAATCCCATTTTAGGAGAAAAGAGAGAAAAGCAGTGAGCCAGCAAATAACTTTACTGGCTTACCCAAGGTACAAAACTTAAGAAACAGAAGAGTACAAGTGAGCACTGCTGCAAAAGCACCACAGCAGATTGCCTGTGGCAATCCAATTTAAAATTATGCCATAAACAGTTGAAGAGGGATATTCCACATCTCTCCCCCCACAACATTGCTTCTTGTATCATCAGTGAGGCACAAATAAGGCACAGCACCATGGATGGATGCAGTGGTGTACCTGCTGTATTTTGTCCCTGGGGCAAGAGAGTGGGTGAGACATGTTGATGCAGAGGTTGGGGCCAGGGCATCCACAGAGAAACATCAGACTGTGAACCATCCACCTTCCTTGGCTCCTGTCATCTCGCTGCCCCCACTGAAGGGCAGTAGTAGGGGGGTTGGCTGCCTTGGGCCAAGTCCCTTAGCTCATCCCCACCATTGGGAAGGTGGGACAGGGGACTAGCAGCCATTGGGGGGTGACTCACACCAGAAGGAAGGTCAAGGGAGTTGCATCAGGCAGCCTTTGGGTGTTTCACCATCCGACCCAAGTGACCACCATGCTCAGCCTCAGGTCCATGGCATCATGGGGATGGGGAACCTGAGGCTGGCACATATATCACTGAGCCAACTTCCACCCTCTGAGGTTGGTGTCACTAAGCACAGGCTGGTTGGGGTGCATAGCTTTAGTCCTACCACTTGTGGGGGTTTGATGAAGTCCAGTTTGCCCCCATCAAGTATGGCAGCAGTTGGATTGAAGGTGAATGGGTGTCAGGTGACTGCGGGCCCAGACAAAGAACAGGCAAAGGACTGTCAGAAGCATGGGCTGTTTCCCATGGTTCCATGCATTGTTTCCCATGCACCCTTCCCACCCCCATGCAATTTCCCTGCTGACAGAAGGAATTTCTACCAGAACAGGATTCCCCTGCCTCCCTTGCTCTCAGCAGCTCAAAATGCCTCTGAAATTCTGCTCCGGAAGGACAAGGGGCCTTGTAGCAACAGTGTGAGAAAAAAGACAAAAGTTTGCTGAAGGAGAGAATAGCAAAAACCCTGGTCTCCGCCATAAATGTACATTTCCCTTAGATCCAACATGATACATGCTACAGCTATCTGGAGATACCTGAATAAATGGTGTTCCATTTTGGACTCCAGTGAGCTGGGCTGAACTGAACTGACATTCTTAAAAGATTTTGAGGAACAAGACTCTCCTGGTGCAATTGAGAGAATCCAGAAAGAAATTTCAGCTAAGAGAAAATTATTTTTTTCAGTTCTATTTGGGGATAGAACTGACACTGGCATTAAATAAAAAGGCCGAAGGACACTCTACAAGGTTACTGCATATTGCAACAAAACAATGGAGTTTTAAAACTGCTTGTCTCTGATTTGCTCAGTATGCTGTGCTCCTTCTCCCATTCTGAGACAGATTTATCAATTTTTTTAAAAGATCTTTCCCCAGTTCCCCTGGGTGAAAAAGAAGACCTGAGTTCAAACTCATTTCCTTCCAACATGAAAATAATGACAGTAATTTAAATTATTTGTCTCACTGATTTGCTCATCTGCAGTCAGTCTTGCTCTCTTTCCATGCTGGGAGAAAGGCTTTCCCTTGGTCTTATATCATGGCTCAGTGTGCCATTTGGCATCACTGCAGCAGGAGCAATATCCCTGCTTCTCATTAAATGAAATCATACAGAAAGAATGAATTACAAAGAAAATACGTGCATATGTGCGTTCATGTATTCCTCTATATTTGTACATTTCTGCCCCACCTTTCCTCCAATGAGATCAGTGGAGCATTTTGTGTTCACAACAGCCCTTTCAATTAGGGCAAGTCATGTAGTAGGTTTGTGATTAGATTTACCCCAGTGCACTTCAGCATCAGCTGGGTTTTAAATCTGGGTTTTCCACATCTTAACCTAACACTACAACTTTAACACTACACTGGTGCTCCTGAGGATACTGATCTGTTATCTGCTTGACTGCTCTTCCTCTCTTCTGTGCCCCCTCTCCAGAGTCCTGCTTCAGACAGCTGACAATTAATATAAAAAACACAAGCCAATTAAAAGTAATTGAGGGACATCAAAGCAGAAGGAAACTGTCCATAATACAGACCTCAGAACTGAAGCAGAACAAAAACAATAGGAAAGATAAAAGCCAACCTGGGTTAAAAGATAGGTGTTAGCCTGGCACCCAAAAGACACTAAACATTGACCACTACTTCAGCTCTTTAGCCTGCCTTAAGGGGACAGCATTACAAAGCTAAGGTGGCACCACAGGAAATGACCTGTCTCCAGCTGCCACCCATCTCACCTCTGAAAGTGGAGGCATGGATAATGGGATACGAGAAGGAAACCATACGACAGACTGGACAATATGGAGGGAGGCAGTCCTTCATGTACCCTGGCTCCAAGCCATTTATGACTTAAAGCACTCTGAATTGTTCCCAGAAACAAATGGGTAACCAGGACAGCTCTTTCAGCACAAGTGTGATACAATCACTGTAATACAATCACTGAAACTAATCCCTGACAATAGTCTGGTTGTTCCTTTTGGAGCAATTGAACGTAATGGACCATTTTCAAAGACAACCTCTTTTAGACTTTGGTAATCTAATTTGGTCAACACAGAAATCAGATTGACTATGTGCTCTGCAGCCAAAGATGGAAAAGTTCTATCCAGTCAATAAAAACAAGACCAGGAGCTGATTGTGGTTCAGATCATGAGCTTCTTGTTGCAAAATTTAGGCTTAAATTGAAGAAAGTAGGGAAAAGCACTAGGCCACTCAGGTATGAACTAAATCATATCCCTGACGAATACACAGTGGAGGTGACAAATAGATTTAAGGAATTAGATCTGATAGACAGAGTGCCTGAAGAACTATGGACGGAGGTTCGCAACATTGTACAAGAGGTAGCAACTAAAACCATCCCAAAGAAAAAGAAATGCAAGAAATCAAAATGGCTGTCTGAGGAAGCTTTACAAATAGCTAAGGAGAGAAGGGAAGTGAAAGGCAAGGGAGAAAGAGAAAGATACACCCAATTGAATGCAGAATTCCAGAGAAAAGCTAGAAGAGATAAGAATGCCTTCTTAAATGAACAGTGCAAACAAATAGAAGAAAACAATAGAATGGGGAGGACCAGAGATCTTTTCAAGAAAATTGGAGATATGAAGAGAACGTTTCATGCAAAGATGGGTATGATAAGGGACCAAAATGGTAGGGACCTCACAGAAGCAGAAGAGATCAAACAAAGGTGGCAAAATTATACAGAAGAACTATACAAGAGCGAGCTTAACATCCCTGTTGACCACAATGGGGTAGTTACTGACCTGGAGCCAGACATCCTGGAATGTGAAGTCAAATGGGCCTTAGGAAGTCTGAGCAACAATAAAGCTAGTGGTAGTGACAGCATTCCAGTTGAACTATTCAAAATCTTAAAGGACGATGCAGTAAAAGTGCTACACTCAATATGCCAGCAAATTTGGAAAACTCAACAATGGCCACAGGATTGGAAAAGGTCAGTTTACATTCCAATCCCAAAGAAGGGCAATGCCAAAGAATGTTCAAACTACCGCACCATCGCACTAATTTCTCATGCTAGCAAAGTTATGCTCAAAATCCTACAAGCTAGGCTCCAGCAATATGTGGACCGAGAACTTCCAGAAGTACAGGCAGGATTTCGAAGAGGCAGAGGAACTAGAGATCAAATTGCCAACATACGCTGGATCATGGAGAAAGCTAGGGAGTACCAGAAGAACGTCTACTTCTGCTTCATTGACTATGCTAAAGCCTTTGATTGTGTGGAGCACAACAAATTGTGGCAAGTTCTTAAAGAGATGGGAATACCAGAGCATCTTATTTGTCTCTTGAGAAATTTATATGCAGGTCAAGAAGCAACAGTGAGAACTGAACATGGAATCACTGACTGGTTCAAAATTGAGAAAGGAGTTCGGCAAGGCTGTATACTGTCGCCTTGCCTATTTAACTTGTATGCAGAGCACATCATGAGAAATGCGGGATTAGAGGAGTCACAAATTGGGATCAAGATTGCAGGGAGAAATATCAACAACCTCAGATATGCAGATGATACCACTCTAATGGCAGAAAGTGAAGAGGAACTAAAGAGCCTGTTGATGCGGGTGAAGGAGGAGAGTGCCAAAGTTGGCTTGAAACTCAACATCAAGAAAACAAAGATCATGGCATCCGGCCCTCTCAATTCCTGGCAAATAGAAGGGGAAGAAATGGAGATAGTGACAGATTTTATTTTCCTGGGCTCCAAGATCACTGCAGATGGGGACTGCAGCAAAGAAATTAAAAGACGCTTGCTCCTGGGGAGGAAAGCTATGGCAAATCTAGACAGCATCCTAAAAAGCAGAGACATCACCCTGCCAACAAAAGTGCGTTTAGTCAAGGCTATGGTCTTCCCAGTTGCAATGTATGGCTGCGAAAGTTGGACCATAAGGAAGGCCGAGCGTCAAAGAATTGAGGCTTTTGAACTCTGGTGCTGGAGAAGACTCTTGCGAGTCCCTTGGACTGCAAGGCGAACAAACCAGTCAGTCCTAGAGGAGATCAGCCCTGACTGCTCTTTAGAAGGCCAGATCCTGAAGATGAAACTCAAATATTTTGGCCACCTCATGAGAAGGAAGGACTCCCTGGAGAAGAGCCTAATGCTGGGAGAGATCGAGGGCAAAAGAAGAAGGGGACGACAGAGAATGAGGTGGATGGATGGAGTCACTGAAGCAGTAGGTGCAAACTTAAATGGACTCCGGGGAATGGTAGAGGACAGGAAGGCCTGGAGGATCATTGTCCATGGGGTCGCGATGGGTCGGACACGACTTCGCACGTAACAACAACAACAACAAATCTAATTTGGATGTTACTATAGTGTAGATCACCATATTATTACAATGCAGCAACTTACATCTGGCCGTTTTCATTCTGGAATGATACCTGCCACTACACATGAGTTGCTGTGTATATAGAATCATAATGTAATTCAGCTATTCCACCTGACCTTCCTTCCAACAGCGAATTCTAGTTTTGAATATTAGAATTCCTTGTTAGAAGTCCTCTAATTGAAACTAAATAGATGAATTTTACACCTATGATAAATTAAAGAATTCCTAAACATTTCAAATATAAGGGATCATTGCTATAGGGCCTTTAATTTTGTTTTAATTTTTTTTTAATTTGGATATGTAATGTGTGTCTATGGGAGTGTTTTAAAATAAGCAATATATGGCAGATGCTCTTCAGAAGGACCATAGAAACATAGAATCATAGAGTTGGAAGGCCATGTACTTCAATGCAGAATTAGCATAAAACATCAATGATAAGTGTCCAGCTGCTGCTTGAAGACTGCCAGTGAGGGGGGAGTTCACCACCTCCTTTGGCAGCCTATTCCACTGCTGAACTACTTTGACTGTGAAAACAAAACAAACAAACAAACAAAAACACAATGAGAGTCCAACTATCACAGGGTATGTGGAACACATACCTGCTGTGGGACTCCATGGTCCTGGACCCCTCCCTCTCTGACACATACACAGACTCCTTCCCCCCTCCCCTCAACCCTTCCCACCCCCACACCTTTCCTCCTACCTTTGCCTCTCTCACCTATCTCTCCTTCCTGGTCCCTCTCCCCCTTCCTCCTTCTCCCTTCCCCCTCCTTACCTGTCACAGCAGGATTTCTGCATCCCTCCACTGTGACATGCCAGAGCTCCAAGGCACAGGGCTGGGCCTTGGAGCTCTGCTGGTAATGTCTGTGCATTTCTCCTCTTCTCATGCTGGGCGAGGCAGACCTCGGCAGTGGGGTGCCGCTGTCAGCAGAGCTCCCAGGCCCAGCACTGGGCCTGGGAGCGCTGCTGACAGCGGCACACATCTCCCTGCTTCCCAAGCCTGCCCCACTCTGCAGAGGGCGGGAGCAGCATGGGAAATGGGGCATCGCTGCCGATCCTCGGAGCTCTGCTGGCAGTGGCTGGCATCTACTGGCACACTCTCTAAGGCAGGACAACAGACATCATGTTTGTTATCATTTTTGTTTGAGGGAATGTGCTAATAGATATGTTCTACATCATAAACATCCTTTTGCATAGGACATTGTAATTAGGAATGTTGAGAATTATGGTTGGCTTCTAAGTGGCATGCAGCAGCAACAGCTGCATGTGTGTTTTCAAGATGTGTATGGGAATGTGCATGTATGAAACACTGCAGTGTATTGAATATGTGAATAATAACCTGATGAATAGGCCTGAACCATCTCTAATCAGCAGAACTGATCAGTCAACAGATTAGGTCACTGTTTGAAGCTGACTAACCATGAACAGAAACAATGAGTGCTCAAGGACCCACAGCTGACTATTTGGAGTTTTATAATTCTAACTAGAGGCAAAGTACCCAGAAATACAACAGACACTAGTACTTACACCTGCACTCTGACCTGCCTGGGTTCTGGACCTTCCCCTCCCTTGCTCCCCACTTGATCTTGAGATCCAATGTGGTGAAGTGGTTAAAGAGTACCAGACTCTGATCTCAAGAGCTGGGTTTCATTCCAGGTGGGGGCCTGGAAACCTTCAGGAAGAGGAAGGAAGGAAGGAAGGAAGGAAGGAAGGAAGGAAGGAAGGAAGGAAGGAAGGAAGGAAGGAAGGAAGGAAGGAAGGAAGGAAGGAAGGAAGGCATCAGTTTTCCTGGAGAAAATAGCTGCTTGGAGAGGCACTGGCCCTCCTATTCCCCCCTCCCATAATGAATGGGGAAAACCTTTGAACCTCTGATACCCCTGTGAGAAGAGGGAGGGTGGGGAAAAGCAAAGAGTGCTCCGATGGCCAGCTCCAGAGCCATGGGGAGGTGTTGTGAGCCCAGGTACTGTTAGGAAGGACAGCCTTGCCAGGAGCTCCCAGATTTGCCCGAGCCTCAGATTAGAGATTATCCCAGCCAGATGTTCAACAGGCAAAGAGCTCTGACCAGCCAGAGGGAATGGAGCAGCAAACAAACCAAGGCTTAGATTTCAAAGTTGTTGCAGGAGCTCCTCATTCCTCTGCCCAGCCTCCAGCTGCAGCTCCCTGAGCCAATTAAGCAATGTCAGCTATGTGCTGGAAGAGAGCTCCAGTCTTAAAGGCACCACACCATGTTAGCAAGATAGTTGCTGACTGTAGAAAACTGAATCATCACACAGTAGGAACTAAGATGCTGCTGAAAACCTATATTAACCTGAGGCTGGAAGGCCTGAATTGTAGAACTGCTCCTTTTGCTGATGCCCCTGGACTGCCTGAACAAACTCTCAACTTAATGGACCAAGGTAAGATATTCATTGCATTCTGTCTGTCCCTTGGCATTCTATTTTTGAAATACTGACTCTCTCTGCATTCCTGACAGCTCGCCTGTGCTTCTTTCCAGTAGAGAGCTGAAACCTGAGACAAGCACAGAAGACAAAGGAAGCAGCTGGCTTCCCTCCATTGCCTGGGGGAGATGGAGGCTGGGAAGAGGCTGAAGATGGGGCAACTGAACAGCAGCAGGGCCTTTCAGAGAGGCCAGCATCTTTTCCACCCAACAAGCAGCAGGAAGAGGGAAAAGACAGATAGGCCCCACAATTGGCCCTCATTGGAAGAGTTCTCTATTGATGGCGCACCTCCAGGGAGGGCCAATCAGCAACTTCAACTTTAAAATAATGTATAGTGATTGGTGATTAGTGATAGCAATTAGTTTTGTTTAGTGAATGTTTTAAACTGTATTTTGTGAGTGATTACTCTGGCACATAAGAGGTCAGAAATAAATGGCTAAATCATAAATAAAGCAAATGCTGGGGTAATATTTTGCTTCTGACTCAGGAGACTCAAGTTAATCCTCTTCACATTCCATTCACCTCTCCTCATATCAGCTACAAAGGATGACGGATTACATAGATGATAGCAAGGCAGTTATTCATCCATTCCAACTCATCCATTGGACTGCTGTCTGATACCAACATAAAGATATATAAGGTAACTTCTAAATATAATGCAGATCTGAAGCTGAAGATCCGGCTAGTTATTTCATACCAGAGGGTGACTTTCAATTAACTCAGTTACTGACCACTATTGCAACTCTCCTACCTGCTTGCTCCATTTTGACTAATATCATACCACTCTTCCTTGGATACATATGTGAGACTTTCCAGGGCCTTCTATTTTTGGTGTGTGTGCGGGATCCACTCTTTCTTTCTGTTCCCATCATACATTTCCTGAATCTGCTTCCTCTTCAGTTCACTCTCAACCCCTCTATGCTTCTCCAGTTAAGGAATATTTCTTTCCTTCCTTCCAACTTATTGGTGATTCCATTCCTTTTGGAGCTTCTTGGCAGAAAATGGTTAACTTGAAGAGCAAACATAGAAAAACACATAAAATATTTACTGTATTTCAAATCTAGTCTTGTCTGACAAAATTAATGCTACTAGACTTCGCTGTCTTGTCAGACAAAATTAATGCTACTAGAACAAACTGGAGATGTACAGTTCAAAATAAATCGGTTTTTTTTGGATCCACATATCAAACTGAAAAACCTGTTTTTCCAAGTGCCAAATATGAATCCATGTTTTTAAAGATTAC
The DNA here is from genome assembly GCF_049243985.1 of Paroedura picta. NCBI lineage: Eukaryota > Metazoa > Chordata > Lepidosauria > Squamata > Gekkonidae > Paroedura > Paroedura picta. Next base: position 79,285,681 of record NC_135374.1, on the reverse strand, counting down.
AATATTATTTGGCTCCATTATTCCCTATGGGGAATAGAATCCTGGATGGGCTGTGTTTTGACCCAGTTGCACCAAAGTTGTAGCAGAGCTGTTGGTGCCTATCTTTTAAATAACCCAAAAATTTCAAGCAAACTTGATGAGTCCCTGAAAAAGGCACTCCCAACCATGCTCCTATTCTTGCTAAGAGTATGCGTGGTGGAATTACAGCTTCCTCCAGGGCAAAGAAGAGCCAGAGACACAAGAGCAAGCAAAGCAATCCTTGGCCCAAAACCTACCACAGAACCAACAAGCCTAAAGAACAAAAACAGAACCAGGGGATCCCAACAGAGTGGCAGGACATTGTGGCACACGAAATACAACAAATGAGAATCCAATCCAAACAAGACACATAATTGCCCAAGCCAAACAGAATATGAATGTGAATGAATTTCACTTTTGTTATCAATTAGGAATGTTAAGAAATACCATGAGAATACTTAGTATGGCCAGTTTGGTGTAGTGGGGGGAGCCAGTTTGATATGGTGGTTTGATTCCCTGCTCCTCCACATGCAGCCAACTGGGTGACCTTGGGTTTGTCATAGTCCTGTTAGAGCTGTTCTCACACAGCAGTCCTGTCAGGGCTCTCAGCCCTGCCTACCTCACAGAGTCCCTGTAGTGGGGAGAGGAAAGGAAGGCAATTGTAAGCCTCTTTGAGACTCCTTTGGGTAGAGAAAAGCAGGGTATAAAACACATCCTCTTCTTCTTCTCAAATTGGGGTTCCCAAAGTGGGCAGTATGCCCCCCTGGGGGGCAGTGGAAGGATCCAGTGGGTGGTGAGGAATTTGGGGACAGTAGGGGGTCAGTGAGAAATTTTGAGGCACTAGGAGGACAGCAGTCTGACTCTTCCTTGCTGTGGTTGCGTTTTCCTATTGAGAGATGTTCCAAGGTGGCTTGCCATTGTCTCTCCCTCTCCCTCTCCCTCTCTCCACTAGCGCTGGAGAAGCAACATGCAGTTTAACTTAATTTCTTGATTTATGTTAGAATCTCAAATTTAGCAGGTTTGAAATATATGTTTGCACTGTCCATCCCAAGGGCTCTTCATTGTCAGATAACGGACAAACTGGTTTAAGAAGTCTTCCCATACAGTTACACAGTCACTGCAGACCTCTCAGCACCACCAATATGCAACTTTAAAGCTTAGTATACTTGCACTTGCAGTCCAGCCTAACCCTCCCTAAAGACTGCCAAGCCTCTGGTGGGAGTGGGGGGATCTCCCACCCTGAGGTCCCATTGGCCACTGCTACTCCAAGCAGCAGGAGGAGAATTAAAAACAAACAAAACATAAAGCTGGAACTGGCAAGAAGTGCCAGAAGGTTTTGCCATAGAATTTCCAGTGATTCATAGACACAGAATTGGACGGGACCTCCAGTGTCATCTAGTCCAATGCAGGAATTCACAACTACCTGCCCACCCACGGTGACCCCATTTTCAGCCCAACTACAACCATCTTAAAATTTAATTTACATTAAAACCCAGATTGGTAGCTTCTGTGAACAGCATATTTCCACTAATGCTAGAGAATAAACATGCACAGTTTCTTATTTTATGACATTTTAACAAGAGCTCTCTCTCTCAGCCCGTCCCCCCTCACATTATCAGGAGATGGTAGGAATCCTAGAGTGATACATATTAAAACTATATGGTTTTAATAAAGAAAACACATCTTACCATGCAGCATTGATTATTAGTTTATACAGTAGACTGATATAGAATATCGGAAATTTTCCTAAGACCTTTACCACAGGGTTGGTAAAATTTCCCTTTTGGAAGTAAGTTAAAATATATGCACAAAGGTAAGTGCATATCTTATCCATTTGGTACCCCTTAATAATTGCGAAACAGCCTTGGGAGATGAATGGTCGGCCTCACCCAGGCCAATCAAGGTGCAGTCAGCTGCACCCTGATTGGCCCTGCCCCTACAGCTTCCGCCCTCCCTCACCAAGTGCTCATCCCTTGCCTCACAGATGTGCATGGCTGTGACTCCGCCACTCCACGTCCAGGGCCCCAGGTGAGAGGCCCCAGGGGGGAGGGGGGAGAGGGGGCAGTTTCCAAAAGCCTGGAATGCACTTTCCAGGCCCCCAGGGAGCCATTTGGCTGTGGGGTGGTGAGAGGGAGTGGGCTTTCCAGGTCCCCAGGAAGCCATCCAGCCGCGGGGGGAGGGAGAGGGACCGCTTCCCGGGGGCCTCCCAGAGGCACCAGGTGTGCTTGCCAGGCCCCTGGAAAGCACTCCCTCTCCCTCTCCCCCTGACCCCCCCTCACCCTCAGCATTTTTCGGCAGCCTGGAAAGCAGCTGGGATGCTGATGGGGAGGATCCTTTCAAAGCCCGTTGTTGTCTTTGAGGCTAGTATATCTATATCTATCAAAGCAAGCTGAACACATTTTCCTGTATTTATTGAACAAGCCCAATTCTATTTGTAAAAAATAATAAAGAAGCACATCTAATGAATTACTGTAGGTCTTTATATATCTGAAGAAAGGACATTGGCACATGTTCATCTATGCAAATCACAGGAAAGTTCAGTTCTAGAACGCAGCAAAAAGAGTCCAATTTGGTTCATTCTGCAGCTCTAATCTTACAACGGCCCATCCGAATACAACACAATCTAACTATTCAGCTGTCATGGACACAGCAGGAAAGGTTTATTATAGGGAAGCAGGAGGCCACCCAGAAATCCAGAAGACCACTTGGGAGGTTAAATGGAGGGTTGCCTGCTGTGGCCCTGTGGTGCTCTGACGTTCAACACATCTGCCTTAAATCTGAGGACAGAGAGATTAAATCTACCCCCCCCCCCTTATTTCAGTTTCCTTCCTGTTATGATGAGGAAAGAGTGGAAGGAAGCAACAGTACCTTTATATAATAACAGACCTAAAATCAGAGGCACCATTTTGTGAAAGAGTATTCCCCCTGCCAATGGGGTCTGTATTTGGTGATTCTGCCCATCACCAAGCATGTAGGGTCAAATGTATTTCTCATCCCTGTTTTCTCTCCTTTGAGAAAAAGGAGGTGGCTCATGCCCCATTAAACACAATGCAGAATAGATTATCTACCCTTAAGTAGCCAGTGGCTATTTCCTCCTCCACCACCACAAAGGAGTCCTTAGAATATTGTTATTTTGTTATAACAAAATAATCTATGTATAAAAACATGACTGCTGTCCTCAGGTGGGAGACCACAAGTTGCAGCAATGGGGGAGCTGGGCTGGGAAGAAGCCATGTGCAGTCTGGCTCAAATCGCAGGCTGCACGAGGCCAAGGCTGTTTTCACCACATGATCTACAAAGCAGGCGCAGGGTGGAGCAAGGGCAGTCCCTGCGCCCTATAAGGCATGTACAGCAGCAGGCAGCCTCTTGCTCCTCCACTCCAGAATCATGTTCCCACCCTCCCACCTCATTTGTTGCAGTATTCTGCTTTGCTTTTTCCTTTATTTTGTCATAGCTGGTGGTTATGCTTGGGAGGTAGATCCTTTTCGGGTGGGGCCCATGCCTGCACACCAGGCTCCACAAAATTTGAGGGCCTCCATAAGAGGACGGGTGCTTGCAAGTCAGCGCTACTTGACTGGGAGGCACTGCTTCCCACCGCAGGTGGCAAGGGTGCCCTAACAAAGGCTGACATCCACAGAGCGCCCACTTTCATCACCCTCCTACAGCACAGCAGGCCTGGTATTAGGAGGAGCTGACCGGCATATCGATTGGACCCCACAGAATGGCCTGCTGCCGTGGGTACACCTTTGTGGACTGCTGACCACCAGCGGCTGAATCTGCCCCCTTTTGGTTTGCCTTTGCTCATTTGCATATCAATAAAGCTATGGCCTATTTAATGCCAAAAATATATTTATAGTATGTCTGTGTCTTCTGTACGATCCAGATCATCTTCCCCTGCCCATGTGATTGGATTTGAGTGCAATCTGGCTGCCACATCTGTCACCCCATTGATCACCAGGCTGTATAAAATTGTTTGAATTCTCAGCTTTCATTTTTTTAAGTCTTGTTACAGAGATCTAAGCAGAAAGGAGTACTTCCACATACTTGAAAACTGGTATGTCAGGAAACCTGATACACTGATATTTACATCATTATAACAAAATAAAATTCCTAGTTTTTTTTAATTGAAAAAGCCCTTGTGCTACATGGGTGGTGGGGGGGGATAGCATCAGAAGCCACAGCAGCAGTGAGGGAATTACACAAGAAAATAGCATCACTGTGCAAAAAGGTTTTTAAAAAACCCTCAGAGTTTAATTTTTACACTTTAAAGTATAAATTGTATTTCACTTTTGTTATCAAATAGGAATGCTAAGAAATACCATGAGAATACATAGTATGGCCAGTTTGGTGTAGTGGGGGTACCCAGTTTGGTACAGTGGTTTGATTCCCTGCTCCTCCACATGCAGCCAACTGGGTGACCTTGGACTTGTCATAGTCCTGTCAGAGCTGTTCTCACACAACAGCATCCAAGAACCAACTCTTTCTTTCTTTCTTTCTTTCTTTCTTTCTTTCTTTCTTTCTTTCTTTCTTTCTTTCTTTCTTTCTTTCTTTCTTTCTTTCTTTCTTTCTTTCTTTCTTTCTTTCTTTCTTTCTTTCTTTCTTTCTTTCTTTCTTTCTTTCTTTCTTCATTTGATTTTTATACTGACCCTCATTTGGAATATCGGGGCTGTTTGACATAGCCCTATTAGTTCAGCTTCTGTACTTAATTGGTATAGGCAATCTATGATCAGTTGTTGACCACCACAAAAAGTGTCCTTAATGCTCAACTAACTGACATCCCCTACAATTACAGTCTCTGATTAGCTGATTCTTGTACGCAGTTGAAGTGCAAATGTTTCTCTTTTGTTCTTCTATACTACAAATCCACTGGGTGCATGAAAATGATATAGATGTAACATTATCATATAATGTTCCTGAACATGAGCTTTATACAAGTTTCTTCTTTCCCTTCTTATAGCCCCTGGGGCAAGAGATTCCAGAGAAGAGAGTTGTCAATCAATTAACACATCTATCCATCCTTTGCCTGGCATTCCTGCCCATATGTGCAGAGCTACACATCATGCTCACACACTAAGCATAGGTGCCATGGCAACAATAATTGCTGCCAAGTAGCAAAGCATTTGAAAGCTGAAATCCTGCTCCAGAAACAACCAATTCAACATGAAAACAAAAGGTGCAACCTCACAGATTTATTTTTCCAGAGGACTATTGCAATGAATTTTGTGACATTAAATAATTGACAGTAATAGATGAAAAGATCAAGTTGGTGACTAAAATGTCACCCTGGTTCCTAGCATGAAGTTATCAAACTAAATCTGTGAAATCTGACCTAAACATGTGATACAAACTGTCAGTCCCAATTAACAAACCCTCCAAATCGTTTGTGTTCAATGTCAAAAAATTATAAAATGTCCAGCAAGAGACAGTTGTTAGACACTTCAAGATACAGTTACCGACCTCAGTCGGAGAGGTTAGAGAAACCCCTGTTCTGAATATCATCAGAGAACAAGAGAAAATGAAAGCCATATGACATAATCAACACTTCAAGAGAACCTGAGTATAATCCCAGTTATATAGAGCCCAGTATTGAGCCTTGAGGTTTGTCATTATTTAAAACAAAGCATGTGAAATCCTTGATCTGCACACGGCAAAGAGAAATAATTACAGAGATAAGACTTAAATGTAATACATGCCAAACCACAAGATTAACTAGTAAGATGATAAACGGCAAACCCATATCATATGGTTTAAAGTGTCAAAAGCAGATGTTAAATAAAATAAACACCTATCTGCTCTTTTTAACTGTAAGTATCAAAGCAACAATGATATTTATGGAAACACTTAGAGGAGGACAAAATATTAAAATCTACTTCCAGATCTGGAAAGTATTCACATTTTCTTCTAAAATATTGCCTGACCAAAAAATGTATCTTTAACATATCTTCTGGCAGGTCTTTCTCTGCTAATATTTCTCCTATATTTAGTTCTATCATCTCTGGTTCTATTGAAATTTATCTGAAAAAAAGTATAGGATTGGTTCTAGAAGCAAGATGAAAATGTGTTATGATAGTATATGGCTGGAGTCAGAAGGGCAATCTATGCTTGAAGATTGATAATGCATGGAAAAACATATCAACATCCACCTAAAGTCTGTAGTGGTACAAACAATGGAATTCTGTACCATATGTCTAGGTTACACATGTAGAACAGCTGTAAGTGATTGAGAAAGTAACCTGGTGATAGCACTCATTGCACAACCAATACATTCATTACCCACAGATATTTTAGAGCACAGCCAAGTATTGTCCACCTCTTTGAAACCTGAGTAGCATTATCCAAACTACTTGCTTGGCACATTGCAACATGGCTAAAATTACTCAAAATAAGAGCCACAGAATGCACATATATAATTGCTGTATACACAAGAAATTGGAAATAGCAAATGCAGGCCTCCATAAGATCTATGAATTTTAGAAATTATTGTAAATAAATTAGTAGGTATCAGTGTTTATGAGATTTGTGAAGTACACATCTTTTTGTTTGTCTGAGTTATTTATTCTTTGACATCTATGCTTCCAGCCTTGCTGTAAAGGCTAATCAAGATTATTATCCTAGGATTATATGGAACATCCATGATATTCTCATTGATCAATATAGTTGATTCAAATATTTAGGAGTGACCTTTACTGAGACATTGAGTTTGATCAACCACCTGACATCAATCAAGGCCTTTACTCTTAAAATAATTGGGGCCATTTTGAGAGGGGTAGAGGAATTAACTCTAGGGTAGAGGAATTAACTCTAGTAGGTAAGGCCATACCCCTATCCTTTATGGCACTGAAGTATGGGATGGAAGGAATATTTGATTCCTAGTTTTGAAAAGATTCAAATTCTTTTCCTCAGATGTATTTTGGGTTTACCTAAAGGATCACCTGCCCTCTGCAGGAAACCTGAAGAGCTTGGGCTTCCATCGATTAGGGCTTGAGTCCATTTAGTTTTGTTAAAATTTGGAAAAATCATAAAAGTCTGCAAATTTATTTTTCAAGCAATGTTTTGAGTTGCTTTTGAACCCACAATTAGTATAGTTTTAATCCAATTTTTTCAAAACCTGTTTTGATGAGGGTTTTGTTTTTGTTGTTCTGTTTTATGCCTTAGGAGTGTAAAAGTTCCCCCCCCCCCCAAAAAAAATCTGTTTGCCTTCAGAAGCTAAAGTGGGTTTAAACAGCTCCGAGGAAAGGGACCTAAGTCAGCAGTGTCTTCTGGCTTCCTTACTAAGAAAGTTACAAACTGCAGATACATTTTGAATTGTTGAAGTGGGACACATCTTCTGGTGCACCACGTGAAATGGAAATGAATACGGACATGATGTCTGTAGTCCCATCCATTGAGCTTGCCAGAACATGTAGAGGGCCCAGCCAATGGCCATGCCAAGCCCAGTGGCTGCCCCACCTCTGAGGTCTTGGCAGTGCATGCAGCAGGGGCCAAGACTCCTGCAGCCTTGGCAGTGGCCAAGCTGGCCCAAGAGGCTTAGCCAGCTACTGCGTATCCCGCAGAGGCTGAGGCAGAAGCAGAGGCCTGAAGAGAATATAAACAGAAAGGAAGCGGGAGTGGGGAACAGAAGGGTGTGTGTGTGTTTGCTTGGGAGGGAGGGAGGTTGGGAAACTAACAGATAAAGGGGGAAATGGGAGAGGTGAAGGGAGTCTGTGTGTGTATGTGTGTGTGTTTGCGAATAAGGGAGGAGGGAGGAAACAAGGAGAAGGTTGGGAAACCAACTGGTAAGGGAGGAAGAAGAGAGAAGGGAAGGAAGTTTCTGTATTTCTCTGTATGTGTGTGTTTGTAAGGGAAGGAGGGGGGGGGAGGATCCAAGGAGAATTATAGAATAATAGAATAATAGAGTTGGAAGGGGCCTCATGGGTCATCTAGTCCAACCCCCTGCAATATGCAGGACACTCACATCCCAGTCGCTCATCTACTGTAACCTGCCACCCCCCCCCCTCTCTCTGTATTTGGAAGGGACCAAGTAGTCCAAGAGCCGGTATGTTTCCCACATACCCTCTGAGCGTCAGACTGTCAGTAGACTTTTCCCATCATGCTCTAAGTAACTTTTAAAAAAACCTCTCATGCCCTTTTTTGTATTTTTCACCTGTCATCCAACCTAATAAAGAGATTTGGAACATTCTGAAGTTTGCACTCAGTCTTGGCAGTTGGTTGGTCCTATAAAAAAGGAATTGTATTTTTTTTCCCCACTTTGTTTTATATTTGTTTTATATTTGACAAATTAGTACATTCTGTTTTTAGTAGTCTAATTACTGTGAAGTCCATAATGAATATAATCCAGCCCATGCTAAGTACTTCAAATTCTCATTGGGAATAATAAGAGAAAATTAAAAATGTTTTTAAGTTATCCATTGAATTCTTTAGGACTGCAAAGTGCTCCATTTGGGATGGATTGTGGCCTTGATGCTTGATCTGATAATGAATTGCTTTTCCTATAACCAGTCCAAGGGAAAACAATCCCAAACGTTTTCCTCAGGGATATCATGTAATACAACTCGGGGTTTTGTTACCACATTTTACAACAGTGGTAACAGGAATTTACTGCTGACCTTATAGGCTTTGGCAAAAGTGTGTGACTTTATGAAGCCATTAAACACCTTGAAATTTTCCCACATTGAAGATCAAGCTTACTTTGTTTCCAAATGTTTTCTAGTACTCCCATTTAGTACTTTTAAACCTGTAGTGTAATAAAAATATATGGTATGACCAGAAATTCTGTAACCCTGGAAGATTTCGCATCTGGACAATGTTTTGAGTGCAATCAAATACCTCAGAGACGTCACTGTCAAAATGACACATCTCTCTATCGCTACAGCTTGTTAGTGAAGAACACCTGGTGTACACACAGCAAGGTTATTAGATTTCCCTTTCACAAAGAATGGTTTCAAGGACTAGCAAGGTAATGTTTTCTTTACAGCTGAGATTAAATTTTAAAATATGACAAGAACGAAGCAAAATATTATTTTGTTTGTGAATTACCTGACCCTTAAAACAGGGGGATCATTTATGCAAATCCTCTCTCTCTTTCTCTCTAAGTTGTAAAGGGGGGGGGGAAGCTCTATACATTACATTTGGATCTCTGGTGTCACAAAAATAGCACCTGTGAAGAATCATATATCTCTGGGATGATTAAAAACAAGAAAAGAGATCACTTGGGAGCCATATAAAAGCCACTTTTAGAAATAACAGCAGGATATGTGTTCAACAGCAGCCACCCTGTGAAAGTCAGTGTGGTCCTTCAGAGTAGGGTCTTGGAGATCCAGGTTCAGATTGCCAACTTGCTGTGGAAGCTGACTAGAACCTTTACCACATGGGAGGCTCTGTGCCAGGCTACCTCCACATATTTGAGCCGGGGTAGGTTGCCCCACCTCTTCCTGCTCCTGCACAAGGGAGCATTTGGCCTGCTGCAGCTGATCTGCCCCAGATTTGTGCTCTCACAAGGGAGCCGGGGCAACAAGGTGCCCCAACAAGGTGGCGTAGGGTTGGCCTGTTATATTTTTTATTTTGTTTATTATTATATTCTACTTTATTTTATTCTTAAAAATAAGTAAATGCTCCAGGTGGCTCCACTGTGCTGAGCTGCATGGTGGTGCCACCTGGGGCATTTTTTTGTCCCTTCCAGGACATCATATCATGACAGTGGATGGAAAGGAGCCGGGCCAGGATGGCCCAACTCTTCCCTTCTGGATGGCCCAGACCCAGCACAGGCCCTGTTGCTCCTTGGGGCAACTTGGGATAGCCCTGGTTGGTGCTGATATCATGTGAAACCAGGAATTTGCCCCACCACTGGATGAGCGGTGAGTTGGGGCAAATTCCTGGTGCTGAAATTGTCTAGGTGATTTTGGACCAGTCGTATACTTTCAGTCGAACCTACCTCACAGGGTTGTTTTGCAGGCAAAAAGGAGGAGAGAATAATGCCAGCTGCTTGGTTCCCCCTGAGGGTTAGTCCATAAACATCTAGTTTCTTTAAATGAAACCAAATCTTCTGGGCCAGATGAATTGCATCCAAGGGTACTAAAAGAACTTGCAGATGTAATTTCTGAGCCTCTGTCCATTATTTTTGAAAATTGTTGGAGAACAAGTGAAGTGCCAGAAGATTGGAGGTGGGCAAATGTTGTCCCCATCTTCAAGAAGGGGAAAAAGGGGATCCAGGTAACTACTGACCCATCCACTTGATGTCTATAGCTGGCAAAATTTTAGAACAAATCATTAGTCGGTCCTTGAGCAGCAGAATAACCTTATCTCTCTCTCTCTCTCTTAGAAAATTACTACCTTGCTAGATCATGGGAATGCTTTGGACATTGTTTACCTTTATTTCAGTAAGGCTTTTGATAAGATTCCACATGATATTCATATTGGCAAGTTGGTAAAATGTGTTATGGATCCTATTACTGTTTGCATCCAAAGGGTGCTTGTAAATGGTTCATCATCTTCTTGGAGAGGAGTGATGAGTGGAGTGCCTGGGCTCTGTGTTATTCAACATATTCATAAATTATTTGGATGAAGGAATAGAGGAGATGCTTATGAAATGTGCAGATGATACTAAACTGGGAGGGGTAGCAAACACACCAGAAGGCAGAATCGGGATACAGATGATCTTGACAGGCTAGAAAACTGGGCTAAAATGAATAGAATTAATTTTAATAGTGAAAAATGTAACATTTTTTATTTAGATAGGAAAAATCAAATGCATCACTATAGGATGGGTGAGACTTGTCTTGGCAGTTGTAAGTGTGAAAAATATTTAGGGGTCTTAGTAGACCATACACTGAGCATGAGTCAGCATTATGTCTTGGTAGCTAAAAAGGCAAACAGGATTTGGGGCTATATTAAAAGAAGTATAGTGTCCAGATCACACAAGGTGATGTTACCACTTTACTCCACTCTGGTAAGATCTCACTTAGAGCAGTGGTCCCCAACCTTTCTGAGGCTGGGGACCGGCAGGGCATCGGACCGCGCCCACAGGCCGCGCCCCCACGGGCCACGCCCGCGCACCGGGCTGCGCCCCGCAAGTCGCACCCGCACGGCCGCGCGGCCCGGCCCTGATTCCCTTTCCCCGCCCTCCCGCAGTAAGAAGCTACCCGGGCCGCAAGCTTGCGGCCTGGGAAGTTTTTTACTGTGGGGGGGGCGGGGAGAGGGAGCCGCGGCCCGGCACCATGGCCTTCGCGGCCTGCCACCGGGCTGCGGCCCGCAGGTTGGGGACCACTGACTTAGAGTACTGTGTTCTGTTTTGGGCACCACAACTGAAGAAAGATGTAAAGAAACTGGAGCGTATCTAGAGGAGAGCTACAAAGATGGTGAGGGGTCTGGAGACCAAGTTGTGTGAGGAAAGGTTGAGGGAGCTTGGTCTGTTTAGCCTGGAAAGAAAGCGACTAAGAGGTGATATGATAACCATCTTCAAATATTTGAGGGACTGTCATACATAAGATGGAGCAAAGTTGTTTTGTGTTGCCCTAGAGGGTTGGACCAGAAGCAGTGGGTTGAAATTAATTCAAAAGAAGTTTTGGCTAAACATCCAGATGAAATTCCTGACAGAGTGGTTGGTCAGTGGAGCAGGCTTCCTTGGGATGTGGTGAGTTCTCCTTCTTTGGAAGTTTTTAAACAGAGCAGATTATGGGTGGGCAGGAATGGAAGTGCCAGTGTTTGTCTCTTGTGGCCCTTTCTTGCATACCCAGGGAATTGCTAATTGCTGCTGTGGGATGATAGGTGAACTGATTAATTTAATCCTCCCACTAGTTTGGATTCTGGAGATTTTTAGTTGAGGGGGTCACTTGGGCATGGATTTGGGGTTACTGTGGGTGGGCAGGTAGTTGCAAGTTCCTGGATTGTGCAGGTGGTTGGACTAGATGACTCTGGAGGTCCTTTCCAACTCTGATTCTATGAGTCTATGGAATGGATGGGGAACAACCTAACCAAATTCACAGGGAAACTTCCATTCCTCCCCTTTTGCTTTGAAGTTTGCTTTGAAATTTGGTAAACATCTTGATAGAGTGGAGACAGTCTGTCTGGAAATGTATTCAGTCATGAACCACAATGAACCTCCACAAACATCTATAGTTTGTGGAAAGCTTGTGCCTGTTGTGTAGCCCAAAATTCATCACACATTTTAGTGAGTCAGCTGGTTCCCATCCCTATTTTACATAGTGCAGAGATTTTCTGGGAAATCTGGAAAGTTGCCCATAGTTTCTTTCAAACAAGAGTTACAAAGAGACAAGTAAGCTCAAATATAGCTAAGAAAATAATGAAGGACCTTTAATATTCCAAAATGCTTGTGAAAGCAAAGAGTCATTATACACATGGAACAATGAATAAGGATTGGGGGATTTTGAAGGGGTTCTGCTTCTTTAAGTATTTATACCATTAATTTTTTAACTGTTCAATGTAAGAGAAATAATGAAACTAGGAATTGTTTCGTGTGTGATCACGCCTAAACTTTCATATACATTTTAAAAAATTAAGATAGAAACTCAGGTTGCTGTGGAGCCTGGCTCTAAATCACTGATATAACTCCTCAAGTGTGAGTAAAATAGGAGTGTCTGACTGTCTAATGAATATGGAGATAAGAGCTTACAACTCTATGTGGATAGCCCAGTAATTAAATATCAGAAGTAGGTCTGACTTCTGTTTGGATGAGAGACTAGCCCTGTGACACAAAGGAATACTAGCCCTGTGACACAAAGACAAGCAAACAGGCAAACCACCCCTGAAGATTTTTGCCTTGAAAACCCCACAGGGTCACCATAAGTCGGCTGTGACCTGGTGGCACTTTCTACCACATTTTCATATCACATTTATGGGTTTATCCACCCCTGCCAGATGCAGCCAATGATGGGGACTTTGTACAAGTACATCCATAATACTACTATGTGGATTTGCTGTTTACTGTTGTTTAGTAACTTGGCAATGGGGTACCACTTTGGGTATCATCTGTGTTCAATTCTGACCCTGGAGGGTCCGCACCTTGGTATATCTTTGTGTTCCACTTTTCCATTTATATACCACTTTTGTAGTATGAGTTGCAAGTAGTGAGTTGGATTCTGGAAAAATGTGCCAGGTGACAGGCATGGTAATTTGTGGGGTTTGTTCTATGGCTGCTCTGAAAACTAAAACTGGATAAATATTTTTATGGTATTAAAAAAAACACCTTAAAATAGTGAAGTTTAGTTCTGTGAATGGTGTGGATTCTATGCAGAAATACTTACATAACTGGCTGTACCACTGTTGGTTATCTAAACATTCTCCCATCCATTGTGGGATGAGATCTGTTAACAGATAAAAAGCTCCTCCTACATGGATAGTAAAACGTCTAGAGTGGACAACAAAATGAAATCAATTTCATTCAATGAAGTATAGTATTTAAGGTTTAGTTAGAATCTCCTAAAACTTTTGCTCTGGCAACTAGCCCTTATTATCATGAGAGATGTGGTATGAATATTGGTATCTAATTTGGTACCATATTCTCAAATATGGTAAAGACTGGGATATTATGGTTTCCACTACATGAATCCAATAAGGGCCAAGTCATACAATCTTTGTAAGTGCATTCCAAAAGAGAATTTATGCTTCTAAGCCCAGACACCACTGAACAAGAAGGGAAGATGCAAGACATTGTCTTGTAGGGAAATCAGATTTCTTCTCCCCCCCCAATGCCTTCTTTCCCATCCCTGAGAGCCCTGTGACCTTTCCCTGCTTCCTGCTCTCCTTTCCACACATGTACCAATCAGTAGGAAGAGAAAGTCCTCCAGCTAGTCTTGCGATAAGTGGGAAAAGCTTATAAAACTACATGTGTGCGGGATGTATGTGTGTGTTATACAGAGTTCTATCACCAAATAAAATACATTTGTTCCCAGTTCTGTTTTGTGGTTAAAATCAAATTTAGTTTACATGTCCTTAAATTGTATTCTCAATATGTTACCATATGTTAATTGTATCTTTTCCTGTTTTCTGTAAACCGCCCTGAGCCCTCGGGGAGGGTGGTATATAAATAAATAAATAAATAAATAAATAAATAAATAAATAAATAAATAAATAAATAAATAAAATGATACCAGATGTATTCTTTTCTTTTGGGTTGCTTGATGGATGGAACCCAGAGGGTCCGCACCTGGATATATTATTGTGTTCCGCTTTTCCATTTATATACCACTTTTGTAGTATGAGTTGCAAGTAGTGAGTTGGATTCCAGAAAAATGTGCCAGGTAATTGACATCTTAGTACTTTGATCAATAGCTTTCCTTCACTGAAGACTTTGTCAGCATTTAGCATATACAAGCTAAATCTAGATTCCAAGGTTCTCCTAGAGATGTTCCTTTGTAGGCTATAATATTTATACTTGGGTTCCAAATTTTGACTGGTTCACTGTAACCTCTGAAAAACTTCACAAGCTTGTTTGGCCAGTGAAACCATCACTGGTGGCATTCCATAGAGATCTGCTTGCACAACTATAGTACTTTTTCTCTGGGAGATTTGCCAAAACCTAGACAGCTCATTCCACCAGGCTAGAGCCAGGGCTGAGAAAGCCCTGGGTCTGGTCGAGGTCAACCACACCCCTCTGGGGCCAGGGACCACCAGCAAGCTGGCTTTGCTAAGTGAAGTTCTATTTGGAGGGCATATAGGGTTAGGTGGTTCCTCAGGTACACTGGTCCCAGAAAGCGTAAGACCTTAGAGGTTAAAACCAACACCTTAACCATGATTTGGAAATATGTGTAGAATGCTACTGGCTAGATATCAGTTAAAAATTATATTCATAGTCAAAGTTGTTCAGCAGTGATAGTACATTTCTCCCAGTTAGGACCAGGGTTAAGATGGCCCTGGCCTGGTCAAGGCAAAGCACACCTCTTTGGGGCCAGGGACCAACAACATATTGGCACTAGATGATCTAAGTGCTCTTCTGGGGTTTATTGAGAGAGCCAGTCCCTCAGACACTCAGAGCCCAAACTGCATATAGCCTTGAAGATTAAAACCAGAACCTTGATCTGGCATTCAACCAGTAACCTGTCCTTCTGGAGGACAGGTCCAATATGGGTCCTCCACAGTATCCTTGTGAGGACCTATGTTGCTGCACTTTGCACCAGTTGTAGTTTCCAGGTCAAAGTCAGGGGTAGATCCACATAGAGCAAGTTACAGTAAAAATGACTGTCACATGGATCACTGTGGCTGGGTTTTCTGGGGTCTTATAGGGCAGTGGTCCCCAACCTTTTTATCACTGGGGACCACTCAGCTCCGGGGACCACTCACCGGGGACCACTCAACGCCTTTTACTGAGGCCCAGTGGGGGGGCGTAGTTTACTCTCAACCACTGCCCTAACGCTCTCTGATCACTATGGTAATGTTTAAACATCCCTTCAAAATACACGCCACAACAATGAACATAAGGAACATTTTATTTTCATGTAAATTTTAACTCATGACAATGACAAATCAATGGGAACCCTGAGCTTGTTTCTCTGCAACGAGATAGTCCCATCTCGGAGTGATGGGAGACAATGACACCCGAAGTGTGTTGTAAAGGGCCGGGGGGGGGGGGGGAGAAGGCGTCCTTCGGGGCCCACCTCCAATTAGTTGAAGGACCACATGTGGTCCGCGGCCCACAGGTTGGGGATCGCTAATATAGGGTACTAGTAACATCGCCTGGCACAGAAAAAGTCCTGACAGGCTACCTTTGCAATCTGTGACTCCATGATTATTCCAAATTCTTGACAGAGTGCCAAGTTGTTAATTGCACCCTATCAAGGGTACTTCCTCTTCTGGCCCCTTCTTACCCAACCACAGGACCTCTATCTTTTTGGGCTTTAGTTTCAGGTGACTGTGTTGGAGCCATTCTACTACTGCCTCCAAGCATCTGGCCAGTAAGTCTGGGGATATATTTAGCTAGTCCCTCATAAGCAGATAGGGCTGGGTGTCATCAGCATGTTGGTGACAACCCATCTCAAACCCCTGGGACACACATGCAAGATGTTAAATAACATTGGGGAGAGAATTGCACTCTGTGATACTCAGCACTGCAGCCCATAGCTGCCTGCTTCCCCCTGATAGCTGCCTTGACTTTAGAGAAAAGAGACCAACCATTTTAAGGTTGATCCTTGTACTCCTGCACTAATGAGGTGACAAGCTAAAAGCTCATGATCAATAATGTTAAACAGTTCTATGAGATCTAATAGCACAAGCAGCCCTGACCCACCTTGGTCCAGATGCCTCCAGGGGTTATCTGCCAGGGTAACCAGAGCTGTCTCCACTCCATGGCCAGGCTGGAATCTTGAATCGAAGGGTCCAGAACTGACGCTTCCTCCAGGAATGCTTGCTATTGATCTGCAGCCACCTGTTAAATCACCTTCTCCAGAAATGCTGGGAGCAAGACAGGACTGTAATTGGCAGGGTCCCACAGGTCAAGGGATAGCTTTTTCAACAGGGGCAGGACCATTGCTTCCTTTAAGCTTACCAAGAATGTCCCTGTTGACAGGGACAGATTTATTATTTCCTGAACCATTTCCACACTGGAGGCTTTGCACCAGTGTTTGTGTTTGAGCCAGGGCAGGTTGCCCTGCCTCTTTCTGCTCCCACATGGGGGGTATTTGGCTTGGTGTACCCTGTCCACCTTGGATTTGTGCTCCTGCACAGGATCCAAGGTAGAAAAGTTCCCAGTGCATAAACGGTCCTGGAGAGGTCTCCCAATCCTCTTGTCGTCTGTTTTTAAAAGCCACGAGGGACATGGATCCAAGGGGCAAGTGGTTTGCCTCACTGAAATCAGCATCCTGTCCACCTCAGTTTGTGAATTTCAAATAGAGCTTCAAAAGGTCCCATAATGTTTTTATTCACAACTGCAGTAACTCATTTGGAGACACAGAAATTTTGTATGTCATTCCGTGTCCTGTCAGTGTACCTCCCACTTTGTCAGGTTACCAATAGATTGCAGACTTGATAGAATCTTACTTACCTACTTCGTCAGACTTCTTGACATGTTAAGCCAGTCAGTCACTCCCAAAATGCAGCTAAATTTCTGTAGGGTTTTTTTTTTTTTTTAACTCAGGGAAGTATGGCAAAAGGCTTGCTGAGCTTCCAAGACCAAGCCTCACTCTTCTGAGTCTAAACGTCTGTAGGTCCCTGTAAAAGATTCCCATGTAGAGCTGAGTCAGGTTCCCCTTTGTGTGTGAATGGCAATTCTAAGAGCTCGCTAGCCCTTTTGGAGGCATGGACACCCACTGCCTTCCTTAAGAATCCAGTAGCTGGAATAGTGCCAGATCTGCATGAGGCTATGAGGCTTTTCCATAAAGACAGGCCCCTCCATTTCTAGGATTAAGCAGAATCTGTTCATATGGAGGGCTTTAAATAGGACCTATTATGTCTCATTCATTCATACTCAGCCCACCCGGTTGCTAAGCTCCAGCAGAACTTGCCAAGACAAGTGAAAAAGGCCACTGTAAAGATGACCTACTCAGCCTGGGTCTTTCTGTAAGGGATGTGGGGACTCGTCTGCAGACCAATTATGAAATTGGGCACTGAGCCAGATCTGCGGACCTGTCTCTCTGCTGTTGGTTAAAACTACCATGAGATATTTAATGGACACAAGCAGTCACGACCTTAGGATCCCATTAAACTGCAAACAGCAATTTGGTTTGGTGATTACAAAATGAATTCATGAGGACCAGCATAAAAGGTAAGAATCCACAGATTTCCAAATCTCTGCATCAAATCTCTCCATTACTTTAGCTGACAAATATCTTATTTCCTTCATTAAAATAAAACATTTTTGACAAAGGCTCTTCTTTGCAGACTTTCCTTTTTTACAATGTTTTAAAACATGCATACACCTATTAATAATCTGACAACAATTCAGGCCTTGTAGCAGTGAAATAGCTTCATCTGCATCCATGACTGGCAGCAGACCAAAGGCTATTCTTGCTATATTCATCCATTGAGCAGCAGAGATAAACAACCAACTTTGCTAAATCTGTTTCCAGATTTGTAAAGAGACCCCATGTTTTCTTTTAGTATCCAAAACAATGGGGAGGGGGAGTTCAACCACAAAGAAATATAGGATTCCCCTGGATACATTCCTTTATGAAATAGAAAATTAGGCAATAGAAATGTAAA
Source organism: Paroedura picta (assembly GCF_049243985.1). Classification (NCBI taxonomy): domain Eukaryota; kingdom Metazoa; phylum Chordata; class Lepidosauria; order Squamata; family Gekkonidae; genus Paroedura; species Paroedura picta. Next base: position 79,267,516 of record NC_135374.1, on the reverse strand, counting down.
CACTATTGGCATGGGTTCAAAATAGTGTGAGAGCTTCTCAGTAGGGCTGCCATTTCTTTGCCCTGTCTACTGTTTCCTGCTGCTGCTCCTACAGCTGGTAGGAGAAAACTAATGTCTAAAAAGTACTGCCAAAGATGTGACGTCACTTCTGGAGAACACCTAGAAAAAATATCAGTCTGCTCTAGAAATTGTGGGAAATTATGTGGTTTTACTAGGTTTCCCCCTGAATTGATGTCACTCCACCACTTATGGCACCCCAGTGCCCCAGCCCCTGAACTCCTGTCAGTTGCCAGATTCACTCAGGGCTCCGGAGACTCCATGGAACAATATGAGGTGCAATCTAGAGGTTTGCAGGAAGAAGGGAAATCAGCAAAAATTACTTCCCCTCCTCTGCAGGCTGAAGTGGCTTTCCACCAATGGAAAACAAGATTTCAATCCGTGCTTTCATGCTGTCATAAATATAAGATTCCTCCTTAACAAGAGAGACAAACAAACCTGTAGTTCAGCCCCTTTAAGGAAATGCTTACATCAACTATTGTCTTTTAGTAAAAATCAAGTTCCTGTTTTACAGTACAGCCGGTCTCAACTTCAATAACCAACTTCTGCAAAAAGTGTGTTGTTTGGCTGTTGCTTTGCCCACTCACAAGCCAGAAGGGCTTCATCTGAAAAGGATGCATACTGAGAGATAATTGTCAGTTCCATATATGTCCTTGGCCATTTATTGTGTATTTACTTCAGTAGAGACTCAAAATTATCCCCTCTTCCATTTTAGCTTCATTACAACATCCCTGTGACTGCATAGATTTTTCAAAGTAAGTGTTGAATACAATCACTTTACCATTGCTTATCTCTGCATACGAACCAGGGCTGACTGTCCTTAGCTTCTGAGATCTGGCAAGACCAGGCTAGTCTGGTGCATCAAGGGCAAAGCAGCTAGAGCTAGGTCAGAAATGCTATGAGAAATGTGCGCAGAAACACAACCAGCATTGACTGAGGCTAGTTTGACAGCAGTGCCCCCGTCTGCAAGGACTACCAACTGTATGCCCCCATGCCACAAAATGAGAGTTGGTTTTTATATGCCACTTTTCTCTACTTGAAAGAATCTCAAAACAGCTTACAATTGCCTTGCCTTCCTTTCCCCATAACAGTCACCTTGTAAGGTAGGTGGGCCTCAGAGAGTTCTGAGAGAACTGATTTTTCCAAGAACACCCAGCAGGCTTCATGTGGAGGAGTAGGGAATCAAATCCAGTTCTCCAGATGAGAGTCCACTGCTCTTAACCACTGGCTCTTTGCACCATTAAGAAAGTACTCTATCCACTTCATAAGTCAGCTCTTAAGACTGTGCCAGGGTGTAAAAATGGGAAAGTTTTAAAATAAGTAGAAGGGGAGAAAGACAGTCTTGGAAAACAGCACAGTTCATCTCTCCCCCAAACTCTATTTAAAGCTCTTTTATTGAATATGGCATTCTAAAGCTGCACATTATTTTTAGGGAGGCAATTGTTCTCATTTTAGGAAGGGAAAATCAGCTAGTAAATCTGACACAGCCCTGAAGCATCTTGTCCAATTTTCCAAGTTTATTTATATTGATTTTTTAAAAAAATTATTCTCCCTTTTGTAATTTATAAAGCACGATGGAACCAATTGCAAATGGACTTAAAAAAAATCATGAGTTGAATCCAGATAAAAAGTTTTCACTTAGTCTCACCTCACCCCTTACTCGAGGCTCTGTCCCACATTGCTTTTTATCCATGCTGAAAGAACCCATGACCCCCTGTATGGCCTGTTTGGGGCTCAAAAAGACTACCCTCTTTCTTTCACCAGTGGAAATACTAGTTGCATCCAGCCGCATATCATAGGACTTCTCCTTTCTTTTCTTCTTTTTAAAGAAGAGTCCTAGCATTCACTACAGCCATGTACACACAAAACTGGCCTTTAGAGTGCTTTTTGCTAGCTGGTTACAGGGCTACTCTGTACACAGGATCCCCCATCCTGATCCAGCGCCTGGAGTTGTTTGAAAAAATGGAAATAATTCAGATGGGAAGACTGGAAGGACTCCAGTTGTTTTTTCAAAGCTCCTTATCTGCACATAGTCCTTTGGGCTGGAGCCTTTCCTTTTGTCGTTTTAGTCCAAACCATGCAATTAAAAGCTTCTTTTCACCCCTATTAACTGTACATTAATGAGTTTTTCAGATATATACAAAAAAGCTGGTCGAACTCCAACTCTCTGGCTGGTCCATCTGTGTTGGAGCCACAGACAGCCTGTGCGTGAGTACTCAACAGCTCACAAAGGGCTGGAAGGGATGAATGGTGTTTGTATCATGAGAACTAAATATTCATGGCTGAAATATAAACCCCACTGTATAGACAATTACCATAAATTGTGGGCCATTTCTTTTTCCATCTTCAGCAAGAAGCACTGTAAACTCTTGGCCATGTCTGCAGTTTAAAAGTAGAAATAAATAGATTTGCAAACCTTCCAAATAACGTTTCAGATCTACAGATAGAGCACAGTGAAGTAATGGCCTGTTTTCACTTTGCTCTCCTATTGAGATTAGCTCCAGATTAATATCCTATTTCTACATGGATGTAGACCAGGCATGTTGCAACAAACTATTACATTAGGAAAGCTAACGCATCCATTCCACTTCAACTACTGGATGCGACTTGTCTGCTGCTTGAAATATATTGTGTCTCCTTTTGCCACAACCTCCAATATCACTCATATGGCCTGGACTACTTTTAAAAGGAGGCTGCACCATTGCTTAGACCCCTTTCACATTTGCTACTCAAGTTTTATGATGTATCTTGCCCTGAGATGGCAGGCCAAGTGGACAGGGTACATATGCAACTATAAATAACTAAAAATCTAAACTGAGGTATTGTGCGCACCAGTGCTGATGTGCAAATACATCTCATGTGGAAGGGTGGGGAAGAACGAGGTTGGTGAAACAGACAGGGCTTTGTTCCAAGTTTGATTCATTGCAACCAGAAAAGAGAGAGGGTAAAGGAAATGAGGGCACAGCTGGGGTGAGAGGCATTCAAAAACACCATTTCCGCACTGGGAACTTTGCTAACCTGTGTGGGAGCACCGATCTGGGGCAGCCAAGGTGCACCAGGGCAATGCTCCCCCATGCAAGAGCAGGAAGAGGCAGGGCAAACACCAACCTGCAGCCCAGCGGGAAGCCTCCAGTGCAGAAATGGTCAAAATGAACTACTCACTACCAGAGTGTAACAAGCCATCATCATGTGATGGAAATATCCTCTATGTATCTGTCTAATCCTACCATTAAAGCCACCTAAAACCATCTCTAATTATTGTGTCAATCATGGTACATACCTGAAAACAAGGAACTTATTTTGGTTCTGTGTGCTTGTATGTGTGTGCACATATGCCGGAGGTGGGGGTGGGGATGTGATTTTAAGGCACGTTTACCTTTATGCTAAAATGTGCAATAAGGACAAATAATCAATTCTCCTTTGTAATATTCTTGATGAAAGGAAAGAGGAATCATATACAACGTGGATTTGTTTCAGTGTGGCTCACGCTGGAGGCCGTTCTGCCATATTGTGCTCTTTGACACTCAAAACAATGATACACTGAAGTGCAGCCTCTTTCCAGGCAACTGTTTACAAAACAGATGCCGTGACTATTTTTATTGATACACTATAACATAATATAACAAGATGCTCACATAATGTTAAAAATCAGTTGGTATGTAGCCCATTTCTGCAAGTGTGGGTGCTGTGTACCTTTTAAATGAGAAGAACCCACCTCTCCACCAGCAGGGCCATCACTGATTTCATCTGAAGTACCATCAGTGGTACACGTAAAACTCACTCAGAGCTATCTTGCCTAGTCTGTTGCAGTTCTGGCGATTTTTTGAGACAAAAATCAAATGTACATATCCTTACAAGTGACCCCTAGGCAATTTAGCCATTGACTTTTCTGAAAATATTTCCTGATGTATAAAGTCCTTTCGTACTTGTGAACAGCAGTTATTCACATTTCCTCTTAAGTTTGCTGTTGGGTCAGATTTGTTTAATTATTTCTTTATTTTGTGTGTGCACAAAATAAAGGTTTGAACAGGTGTTTCAAATAGAAAACAATAGGAAAGAAACTGGAGAATTAGAACTGCATTCTCTTTTCAAAGAATTCCAGCTTGCTTTCTCTACTGCAAAATCAAAACGTGGCAAACAGCTAATAAAATCTTTGTGACACAGCCCTTAAATGTGCAAAAACAAGTAATTCTTATGACGTGCCCAAATGCAAAGATCCAAATCAGGGTTTCTCTCTTTTTATATAAATAAATTTATAAATCTTCCTGTAAGAGGCTAAATACAAAAGCATTTTGAGAAATTATTAAAGCCATCTTTTGCCTTTAATACAAAACAAACAGTAAAGATTGAAGAGACGATCCCATTATCAGTCCTGGCTCAAAGCATTAGGGACATGTTTGCATCAAACATATTTTGTAAATCCCCCACCCCTTTTCTCAGTCAGTTTTGAGTGAGAACAGTCTGCAAGGTCCATCTATTCATTCAACTAACCATTTCTCCTGAGCAACAGTCAGGGCATCTGCTCGGTGGAATCTAAGTGGTCTGGGATAGGAAGGCCCGTAATAATTGTTAAGCACTTATTCCAGACAGTGAAGGTTGGACACACAGGCTGTGCAAATGTAATGTCAAAAGTGTAAAGGTGTAGAGAGTTCAAAGCATCATAAAAGGCCAAAGAACCATTGTCGTAGTCCAACAAAATGCCAACACGGCGAAGGTGGGGTGCAGGCTCTATTGGAATTTCTTTGCTGTTGTGCCTCACCACCCATGCATTGTTACAACGACAAAGAACCCAAGAGGCAGAATTCTTTCCAATCCACTCATGTTTTGGTGCTGACTTGTAAGAAATACCAATGGCATACCTGCAAAACAAGAGAGTTTGGAGAAAATATATATGCCATGCATAAGAATGGGCAGCATAAAAATCCAAATAAACAAACAAACAAACAAACAAACAATAAGATTAGATGAAAATAAATAAGTAAGTAAGTAAGTAAGTAAGTAAGTAAGTAAGTAAGTAAGTTTTACAGATTAGTCTGTTTGCCCTGAAGTAATATTTTGTCTTCTTTTGTTTATGCCCTCAGTAGTCTCATGAGCTGAAGGTTAATAAAAACAAAATGTCCACCATATTTAATGTTCTTCCTCACACTATCATGCCCAAAATATTCTTCACTGCTATAATTCTATGTAATTAAGTCAGAACAACCAGCAGTGGAAAATTCTATCAAAGAGGAAAGTGACTAACCTTTTAGCAGATAATAACTGCTAACAGAATATCTTCCTACCTCACGGGATTGCACCAGGCTTCCCCAGATTCTGACTGGTGTAGGATTGCCAGTTTTGGATGGAGCCTGGAGTTCAGTTGGAATTACAGTTGATCTCTGGACTACAGAGCTCAGTTCTCCTGGAGGAAATGGCAACTCTGGAGAGCATCACATCCCCACTAAGCTCTCTCTCCCCTCTTCAAACTTCTCCTTCTCCAGGCATTGCCATCAAGTTGCCAGGATTATCCAAAGCCACAGTTTGCAAGCAGATTCTTGAATCATTATTTTGGTCCCTATATATCTGCTGCCTTGTTCTCCCTCATACAAGACTCCCTTAAGTTCTTTGAACATTAATTACTTCTTTCCTACTTAGTACAGCTTGACTCTGAAGTATCCTGTTTGCTGTGTGGCAATATCACCGTGGCTTCTCATACCTGAGATTCTGTAGGAGATAAAGTAAGCCTAGAACAGTCCTGGGGAATCTTTCAAGGGTGAGAGATGGGGGATGTCCTGGGCTGTTCTGTGGTGCATTAGGTCTACTTTGCATTAAGGTTGGCAAGTTGGGACTTCACCTGAGAGAACTTTTGGAGAAGGCCAGAGAGTGCGGGGACATCACATGTGCATCAATGTCACTTCTGGAAGTGATGCTGACACACTGTAAAGCTATCTAGCAATCTCTAATCCTTTATGGGAATGTTGTCAGATACAGTAGTTGGGTTCAAAACATAAACAGAGAATAGCAGAACCTTTCCAAGGCAATTGGTACGATAAATTTTATATATTGATAATTTTGGTTGGCCCTTAAAAAATTATCAATATACAAAATTTAGTGCAACAATTGCCTTGGAAAGGTTCTGCTTTTTTCAGGTACAGTAGTTGTGCAACACATTAATGTTGTTTCTGGAAGTGATTTTTCACATGCATGAAACGTCATTTTCTCCCCGTTTTTCTCTCATTATTCAATTGAATGGCAATGGGGAAACAAGCGTTTAGGTTTTTTTTTTGATCATCAAGCTTTAAAACATTTAAGAAATGCAAATATTTTAAACTTCCTCTCCAGCTAGAGTCAAAGAATACATCTATGAATGGATATGATCTGACCAACCTACCATGTACTCCCGCTTATAACCACTTCCCAGTAATGCCGTCCACTGTCAATAAACACGTTGCCAGCAACTCCATAGCTTCCTTGGCTGGTAAAACGCTCAGGTGTGTGGCTCTTTTTAGAAGAAGTTTCATCACGTTCCACTGTCAAATTGTCATGAGATACCTTTAGTTTTCTGTGTGCAGACTTGGGATCCAGTTTGAATGGCTGGCCTGAAAATGAATGAAAGAAAAAACACATGGAACGTTCTAAAATAGCAGCAGCAGCAGAAGAAGAATTGGTTCTTATATGCTGCTTTTCTCTACCCGTAGGAGGCTCAAAGCAGCTTACAATCGCCTTCCCTTTCCTCTCCCCACAACAGACACCCTGTGAGGTGGGGGAGGCTGAGAGAACCCTGTTATTATTTCTCGGTCAGAACAGCTTTATCAGTGCTGTGGCAAGCCCAAAGTCACCTTGAATAAATCTTAAAGGTGCTACTGAACCCAAATTTTGTTTCTCATGTACAGTTGTTGAGTTTACACCATAGAAGTTAAAAGCTGACATTCATTTACGTAGGACAAAGCAAAATAATACAAAGAACCAAACAAGCCATGCATGCCACTGAAATGAACCTGTTTCTTCATCACTGTCCTCAAACTAACTGCAGTTTCTTCAAGCCTATAGTCCAGCCACTGCCCTTATTGAGGAGACTAGGTAGCCCCAACATCTCAATCACAAAAAATATATTAAAATAAATGTGTAGGTTGTGAATTTTACATCCCTAGCTTCTAGGTAAGGAGACACAGTGTGGTCACAACATGAAACATTCCAAATGAGGCAACACTGGGCACTTGTTTATGTTTATCTCCATGTGCCATTTAGTTTGGCCCTTATGAATTGCAAAATGATGTGAAACTGAAATGCAATATCGCATTTTGCTTCCAAGGAAATAAGAGGACTAAAAAACCCACAACTGAGTAAATATGAACTTTTAAAGATTCAAACTAACAAAATCTCCCTCCAATATGTTTTGCTCACTTCCATAACACTTGATATCTGAGAACTTAAATAAACTTTTCAAAATGAGATACTGACATGCTGAAAGATTTTAGCAGCCATTCCTGATATACAAAAGAGATGGCATTCATCTGAGGAAATGCCTGTAAATGGAAATCAGCAATGCCTTGAGCTTTTCAAGTGCCAAGCTGAATGCAGTTAAGGTGGAGAGAAAATAAAGTGAACACAAGATGGGTGAAAATGATATTACTCACTGTTTGTCTTCAGTTTTCCAGGCTCACTGTTTCGGCTGCCAGCCTGATTAATGGCTTTCACAACAAAGATGTACTTGGTGCCACTCTGTAGCCCATGCACTGTGTAGTGATTTTGTTTAATATTTGGAACAATCATCCAGCTGTCGGCTGAATTACAAAGACCTGTAATTTCAAATCAAACACATTAGTTGCTTTATGGAGGAAACTCCTTGATGCCCCTCAACAATTATGTGAATCTGAACATGGTTTTGAGCTATATAGAAGGGGAAAAGATATTTGCTTATTTAAATGGCAAAGTCTTTGCCAAACGATATATCAACTTTCCCACTGACTATGAGCCAATTCACACTTTACTTCTAAGATTCAGAAACAAACACTTAACTCATAAAATGCACATCCAAGGTTGTCAAATATGAATTGTGCAAGTCATTGTAACACAAGTGTGCTATTCACAACAAGAGGAGCCATGCAGATGAATTGGCCTTTATTCACCTGACTTAAACCAACTAGACTATAAAATCTAAGGATATGTTAAGTGAAATTTCCCTTACATGAAGGGTTTAACAGCAAGTAGATACTAGAATACTTAAGATATGCAATCTTCCAAGCTTGGTGTAGTGTAGTTAGGAGCACAGACTTCTAATCTGGTGAGCCAGGTTTGATTCCTCGCTCCCCCACATGCAGCCAGCTGGGTGACCTTGGGTTTGCAACAGCACTGATAAAGCTGCTCTGACTGAGCAGTAATATCAGGGCTCTCTCCACCTCACCTACCTCACTGGGTGTCTGTTGTGGGGAGAGGAAAGGCAATTGTAAGCCGCTTTGAAACTCCTTTGGGTAGAGAACAGCTTACAAACAAAAGGCAGTGTTGGAAGTTCCATGCCAGTGTAAGTCACCTGTGGTCTGAAGCTTACACATATCATATTAATGTATGAAGAAGATGCACAAAGTTAAACAAAGAAAAAACAAGTCAATGGACCCTCTCTCACACCCTGCATTTCGTGTGGCCTCACTGGAATATGGTATATTGGATGGGTTCTACCAGGAAATTTGTATCTCTGTCCTATAAGATCTTTGCATCTTGACTGCTATGGGAAAGAAGGTGGTCTCAATTTAGTTTTGTGTATTTATGTTAAAATTTAAACCCATAAAGGAAAATTAACATCTCACAAATTTCCCTGCGCAATGGGCTAGATTGTCTAGGAAGATACGGTATTTCTATTCTCCTTGACTAGATGAACACATGCAGAAGATGGTTTATGTCTGGGTAATTTGCATTATCGTGACCACACTGGGCCAGGCACCATTTTAGATGATTTCCAGTTTTATGATATAACTAGTAAATAAGCCAGCTGCAGGCTTAATGCAGCGGGCGCTAGTGAGGTTGGCGAAGTGCGCTGGGGCCGGGGCGGCTTGGGCTGGGCCCCCATTCCGCAGCATGGCCTACCTCGTGGTGGGCGAGCTCCTGTGTGGCTGCGGGGGTCGGCAGCGAGGTGATTGGCGGCGGCGCTGGGTGGTGCAAGTGTGTCCAGAGGGTGGGAGGCCGGGCCGCACACGTGCAGGGCAGGGGCCGGCGCCACAGCCGCGGCTGCGCCCAGGCGTGGCTGCGGTGGCTGGCGTTGCGGGGCGCTCCCAGCTGTGTGGGCCAGGTCCAGGCGTGGCGGAGATGGAGGCAGCGTCAGGGCCGCGACGGCTGGCCGTAGCAGGGCGCGCCGCGAGGCAGTGACCAGCCGGGCAGAATGGCAGAGAGGAAATGGCGGCGGCCGGCTGCATGCAGGCAAGCTGAAAGGGGCGCTTTGCGCCTCCCGATTAGTCAGTCCGGTGGCAAGGGACCAATTGCGAGCCGCACTGCACACGGCTCGCAATTGGTCCCTTGCCGCCGGACTGACAATCGGAGGGCCCAATCGGCAGGCGCAACCGGGGAAGGGGCCTATGGTCACCCTTCCTCATCACGGACAGGGCCCACCCTCGGGGCCCTTACCAAATTATTTAATCCGCTCCGCTAGGAGCGGGTTAAAGATGTACAATAGGCATAACAACAGCTGTGAAGTACTACTGTTCCTAGTTAATTCAGGTTTCTAATTTCAAAAACCTGTGCTTTAAATCAAGGAGAATAACTTTCCATATGCAGCACAATAATGCATTTTTAAAGTTGTAGTCTTGGAAATGTATGGAATGTAAATTAGTAACTGGAATAGTGTGTTGACTATAATGAAGTATCAAGCAGATTTTGTGAGTTACTAGGGAGAAAGAAATAAGGAGGATCTCTCTCTTCCTCTCTTTTTCATTTTACAATCTGGAGGCAATCATTCATAAAACCTTTTCTCCAGGGTTTGCTGCTGTTGAAGTTCAAAAAAACAGATGAGTATAATTTTCTAACAGCAAATCTTTCCAATATTTGTAGAGAAATCCAGAAAAAACAACATAGTATATGAGTGGTACAAAAGTCAAAGGAAGGCTATATAACCTCAGTACTTAAAATATTCAAAACATCATAGATATATTACAAACGTCATAGAAATGGGAAAAATATATCAAGAGAAAGGGGTACAAATATGATACTTCTTCCTCAGAATATATGCACGCACACACACACACACACACACACACACATATTAAATTTGGCAATGTGATCTTTTGTCCTAATTAATAAAAATGAAGTCCCTTTTATATGCTTGGTAAATTAAGATCTGCAACTGGTGGAATTTGCACTGCAAATGTTGAAAGAATGCATCTTAAGGCAATACTTGGAATACTGTACAAAAATGTATAAATTAAATGACTGGGTTAGATTTTACGCAAGACTGAAATGGGAATAGTTCCCATGGAGGAAACATTTAAGAAAAACGTTGCAAGGAAATGCAAAATCCATATGGAATTAGCAGGAAGGATTCATGTGATATATTTTCTGTAAAAGCTATGTAGATTCTGTGATTTGGCCCAAAGTTTTCCCTGTACCATTCCAATAGAATGGATTCCAAACGCTCTGGGTGCAAACTGTTAAACAAAACTGGCTGATAACTAAAGCCTGTCAAAAATCCACTCTCATTTCAACTATTATTGTTGTTGTTGTTGTTATATTTATTGACGGCCACTCTCAGCCTGGCCGGCTCATGGTGGTTTACATAAAAACATTAAAAACCACATAAAACCCCAGCACATAAACCAATACTGGCTGCGAAAACAATTTACCACAACAATCTGCAACATCCCCCGTGCCATCTCTTCAACCCTGCCACAGCAGTCACCGTTGCCCCCGGATGTATTCTATTTTAATAAATTGTTTTTAAAAATACAACACCAGCAACAACAGTGGACACAAAGGTAATAAGAGGACTATTTTTACAGAATGAAGGAAGGCAATTTTATTATGGCACTCTATTTTTTGTTAAAGAACTCCAGTTTGTTTCAAGTAGAGTGGAAAATGACTCTCTCAAATAAGCATCCATGTGGAAAAAGTGGCTCTGTTTTAAATATGTCACTTTTGTTCTCACAAGGTAAAACAAAATTTTGTGAATAGCAAGAAAAGGAAAGCAATCAGGAAGCCAACTGTCCAAACATTCTTAAATGCAGCTCACAGCAGAGGAAGCCTTTGATACCTTTGCACCAGCACTGATGCCTCACCACAGTGTGGACAGGAAATAGAAGCAATGCATCCTATTTGTCATCCATAACCTAAGAAGTATGGAATGGTAGGTAGCACAATCTTATGCTACCAGTGTCATGTAGGATGGGACTTTTTCTGGGCAGAGCAAGGTATGTCTGAACTGCCAGAGAAATCTTTATCAGACCTCTGCTGCAGCAGCTAAAACCAAATCACTGCATTCAACTGCTTGATAAAAAAGTCTGGTTGCCTCCACGTTCAAATGTTAGTCTTTAGCCTTAGGGTCCAAAAGCGAAGGAAACAAATCTCTACAGAAGAACCAAGACCAAGTGAGGCCTTGGTGTGCTTTAGATATCTTTTAAAAACATCTATGCAAGCAAACCTTACTAGCTGTTGTAATTGGCTCCTAGTACTGACAACTAAAATAAATTAGAAAAAGATGGATTGGATTTATTAATGCTGGTTCAAATGCAAATTCAGTTATGCTCCACTCCTGTTCACTATTATTATTATTTATTGTATTTATATTCTGCCGTTCCCCAAGGGCTCAGGGCAGATTACATTGATTAAAAACATACACTTTAATATACACAGTTGGAATTAAAATATTAAATATTAACATTCTAAAAATCTAAGAATTTAGTTTAAAATTACTCGAAGCTGCCTCCTTCTATTGTGGTAAAAGCAGAGAGCATAAATATATATCCTCAGATGGACTTATTAGGTGGTTTTTGACAGGGAGAACAACAGATTTTTAGTGTTGTTTCAGGGACCCAACCTTATGAAGTATTATAAGGTTGAGAGAGAAGCTTCAAGCAACAGAAAGGGCAGAGATACATGCAAGGATACATGCAAGAGAATCATGGAATAGACAAAATACAGAATGGGAGGGCAACCAAGTATTACTGGGCTTCCTAATCTGGGACTCTTTTAATGCTTCTCTGTGAGGCATAATAGCAGCGGCAGTGTGGGGCTTTCCTAGCCTGCTTAACCTGCAATTACATAGGAGGAGTCCATATTGCCCATGAAAGATTATTCTGCTTTAGGAAGGACTTGATGAAGCTTGTGTGGAAATAAGCCATACCACAGACCACTCCCATATGACTATCACTTTTTGAAACTTTCCAGCAGTGTGGAAAAGAGTCATGTTACTAAGAATAAAACAAGGTTGCACTTACCTATACTATTCATTGAGTGGGCTTCTGTGCAGGCACACATGGGGAACTGCATTTGCATTGGTCTGCTGAGAAGATCTATTTACTAAAACTCTCTAGAACTTTATTAAATAAGAGTGCTCATCCCTCTCCCCTCACAGGCCAGCTCCTTTTCACCCAGCCAACACATTACAGGATGGGGCAAGCACCCCTTTCCTCCATCTCTTCTTTCCACCATGAAAGGACCTCATGAGCCTGCAGATCCCACAGTGGGGAAAGGAAGGAGGGATGTGTACCTGCACAGAAGGTCACTAGAAGAACAACAGTTAAAGATGTGCAACCTTGTTTTCATCACTTCACTAATGATTATATAGTGCTTGATAACCAGGTGGTCAATTAGCAGACAATATCCAAGGAGACATTGCCAAGGAAGGCTGCAAAGGACTGAAAACTAAGTGAGCTCTGAGATGGAGTGGACAATTGAGCTTAGAGGCAGAACCCCCCCCCCCTCTGAATTCAGAATGTCCTGAAAATCCCAGGTCCCAAAACTATACTCGTTTGGAGAAGGGGAGTCTAATAGACCGGAACTGAAAAATACTGATTTTTTAATCACACCCCAGTAAGAAACATTTATTTATACTGTAGATGTAGATTTTTATCCCAAATCAAAGGTCCTAGGTGAATGGGAAATTAGCCTAGATGACAGCAGAGAAAAGGGTTAGGCAACTCTTCATCACCTTCTACTTTAGAGAGTAGCTTTCAAGTCTGCTTTTCCATTTTAAACATTCCTAAATGGTCAACATAAAGAACATACAACAGCATATAAATTAGCAGCCTGTCACTGTGTATACAGAAGTGTCCATATCCAGTGCAGATGGATACATTTGTAGTCAAGAGAATAATTAGGGTGGTAGTTTAAAAAATAAATAATCATAATGATTTATGATCTACTGATTTTACTGATATGCATAAATATTATTATATATGGAAAGAACCATGACACGGTATACTAGAGTGTTTCATACTGAGCTATCCCAATACAGTTTGCTATATCTATCAACTCCAGTCCTTCCCCCACACCAGTAAGATGAGATAGTTTGGTGCTGACTCACTATTTTCGTTTCATGAAGACTAGAAAAACATCCTTCACTGTATCTTTTTTACAATGCAGACGATTTGTCCCAAATGTTCAGCAGCTGATGTATTGTCATTACCCCACAGACTGCCTTCCCATAAATAAAAATGGGTCGGAGTTTATTATCACTTAGCTCTGTCTGGATTCGAGTACTCCAGTCCTACCAAACTTTCTTTCTTTCATCTGCCTTCTTCTTCCTATGTAGTTCACTTAAGTTTTTTTTGCATCCAGATGTCTTATTAATTTTATGTGTTAAAGATGTACACTTATGGTCCATGAAACATGTGAATTGCCTTGATTAAAGCTTGCAAAGTATTATAAGTAAAATCTAGAAAATATTCAGATACATATGTAATATTTAAAGGTTTGAAAGGCTCACATCAAAATATCTATGGAAGATTCAAAACGTTCTATCAGACACCCCAAAAATGCAATCTACCTGCCAGATACCAAAATCATGGTTGAAGCCTGAATCAAAACTCATAGGCAATGGGTCCACTGGAGAAACCAAGTTATACAATTGCAGGGTTTCCCAAAAGACTGCCAGAAAAATTTCAGGTCAGAAGAATGGTGGGATAAAGAAAGTTTAAAGCCCTTTCCCCACATTTGCCACAGTCAAACTCTGAATTGGACACAACACCTACAGGAATTTAGGAGAACTTGTGAACTCAGATGGGAAGGCTGAACCCCACTTTCTTATTTCTTAATATTTATACGATTACAAAATGAAAACAATCTTGTTGCAATCATCAACCTTGCTATCAAATAATATACAGCCAGATTAGCTGTGAAGTCACATAAGAGTTCTGCATCATGGTCTCAGATTCCAAATGCAGACCATAAAACAAAAGTGATACTCTTTGGTTTTCTTTAGATTTTTCAAACAAGTCATAATTAAGTGTTATTGGATATCAAGGGAGTTTATACTTACTAACTACATTGGCTTGCCCAGTGAAGATAGTATACTGCAGTTCGTAGGAATTCACACTGAATTCATCATCTGAAGTCCAGTGGACCGTAATTGTGTCATATGAAGCTGTACAGAGTTCTTCTCTAATTGTTGGAGGGTTTGGAGCTGTAAAACAATTAATAGCAATTGTGATAAATTGTCATCTGTGGCATCTATCACTCATACTCTAATTTAAAGGTAAAGGTAAAGGTATCCCCTGTGCAAGCACCGAGTCATGTCTGACCCTTGGGGTGGCGCCCTCTAGCGTTTTCATGGCAGACTCAATATGGGGTGGTTTGCCAGTGCCTTCCCCAGTCATTACCGTTTACCCCCCAGCAAGCTGGGTACTCATTTTACCGACCTCGGAAGGATGAAAGGCTGAGTCAACCTTGAGCCGGCTGCTGGGATTGAACTCCCAGCCTCATGGGCAGACAGCTTCAGACAGCATTTCTGCTGCCTTACCACCCTGCGCCACAAGAGGCTCTTACTCTAATTTACATATCCTTAATTTACAAATCCTTAAAAATATACATTTAAAAAAAAATTCTTACATCTTTGATTGCAGTTATTTTGAAAGTACATATATGATGAATAAAAATAACCTTCCACATCATTTTCTGTATAAAAAAACACCTTGTGTGAGGAGTCCCAGTTCATAATTAATCATTAAAATGACACACATATTTAGGCTGATCATTTGGGCAAAATTCATACCCTGTAGACACAACTGTATATAGGAAGGATTCAGCATAGGACTTAATGAAGGGCTCTTCCTTGCCCACTTAAGTAAATTTGATTTACTTCTGAATAAATGATTTGTTCCATATAGAAACCTGCCTTCTAATTCCTGAATCTTAATCTGAATAAGCATTAGAGGTGGGCACAGGATGGCAAATTCTGGTTTGGGGTTCCTACAACCCCCAACATGAAATGGTCCAGTTTGTGCCCGTCTGTTTTGCTTCTCTCTGTTTAAAAGCAGGGGAAAGCCAAACAGCAGGCTAAAATGGCTTTCTGCTAAACAGCTCATTGTGCAGAGAGCAAACTACATAATAAACTGGTTACAAACCAGTATATGTCAGCCAACATCAAAGTAAAATGATGCTTTATTTTAATGCAGAAAGATAACAATTTGGCTGCAGTTCATAGGATAATTACTTGCTGTTATCCTCTTCTGGTAGACCTTCAGGATTTCTCCATTAAATTTTGAAACTGGATATTAGACAGGCAAATTATATTTGTTTCCAGATTTCTCAGTACTTTTAGCAGTTTAAATAGGGTCTTAAGTATCCTATAGGATTGTATTTTACAAGTGAGGGCCTGCAAAGACTTGTGGGGGGCATCTCATTTACTCCCCTCCACGCTATTTCCTCCCTTTTCCTGCTTCCTTCTTCCAACCCACCAGTCACACTACATTTATCTACCTGCCTCTTCAGTTTTCCCTCCTTCTTTCCCCCGGCAAGTTTCTACCTGGGAAAACTATTGTCCATTGTATCGTGTTGCCTGTGTCCGGTTGTGTGGCAGGACACCTGCAAAGATGCAGGGAGTATCTCACCTTCTCCAAACTGTTTTCTCTTCCCCTTCTTTGAACAATTTTCCTTCTTTCCTTCCTGCCCTCCTACCCCCCCCACCTTCAACCCCGCTCCACCTTCATCCATATTTCTTAGTTATTCCATGTATAGCCCACCTTTCTCCAAAATGGGGACAGTTTACACCATTCTTCTCTCCTCCATTTTACCCTCAAAACAACCATATGAGGTGGGTTTTGATGAGAATGTATAAATGGCCAAGATCACTCCGTGGACTTTCAGAACAAAAGTGAGATTTGAATCTGGATCTTCCAGATCCTAGTCTGAAACTCTAGCCAGTAAACCACACTAGCCTTCATATGGTGACTGCTATTGAACAGCAGCAGGTAATAATGCCCGGGTGAATCATGCACATTACATGGGAGTAAGGTGCATACTGGTGGCTACCAAGCCTGGCTCTGATGAGTCTTCTATCAAACAACAGTCCTGAAATGTGCCCTACTTCTTACCTTTTACTGCCAGAAACCAAGGCTTGAATGCTGGCAAATAAATTGTGTTTGTCTATCAACCCTCACAATGGACAATGCAGAAAGCATTCATTTCTTATATGTACAAGTGCTGTACCTATATATATGTATGTATGTATGTATACATATTTAGAGATCAGTTTTATGTATGCAAACCTGGGGCTTTTCCAGGTTCGTAGAAAGATCTGTCTTGTCTATTCATGGCTCCATGGTATCCACATATTTGGCCATATTCAGAATTAATTTTTTTTGTCAAGTCATATATGACCTACGGTGACTCTTGGGATTTTCAAGGCAAGAGACATTCAGATATGGTTTGCCTCTTTGTCATTACTCTGGTATTCTTCGGTGGTCTCCCTTTCAAATACTGACCAGTGCTGACTTTGCTTAGCTTCTGAGATTAGATAACATCAGGTTAGGCTGAGCAATCCAGATCATGGCAGAATTAAATATAGTGATATAAACTTAGTTTAGCTTTTACAGGTATTAATTTTCAAACCAAGACAGCAGCCATGTTAACTATCCAAATATCTATAGAACAATATTTGAGTCCAGTAGAACGGTACAGACCACAAAGCTTTCCAGGGTATAAACTTTTATGACTCACTTAGTCTTCAAGGTGTTACTACACTCACATTTTGTTTTACTGCTATAAAATAACCAAATATCTACAGCTCAGTGCTTATGTTACCATGGAATTCTAAAACTAGAGGATCTTCTTTATTCTGAACCTAGATATGTATATGTGCTAAGTGGAGTGGTATCTATGCACTGGTAGATAAGAAAATTCAAGTTGAAAGCTGTGTCTGACCAAGTAGCAAATTCAAAGTCATTGCAGTTTAACTTGTTTTATAGGAAGAAATTGGAACTTTATTGTTCCATCATGAATTTTTACATTTTGCCATCTGCTTGATTTTTGTATTTTAAATTTATATAGTCTTTGTAATTCTAATTTCTGTCCTGAGATGTGCATCTCATTGTAACCAGTGGGGCAGTGAAATGACTTTGTATATAGTGAAATGACTTTATTGCACATTTAATTTTTATCCACAGTTACTACAAACAAGGATCTCCAAGATACTCTGCAGAGATATTCAAGAGCCTGATGGAAAAGTAGAAATAAAAGAAAAGTTTGATATACTCACTGAATAGTGCCAATATAAACAGTATGAACTGTCTATTATTGCTAGATGGCATATGCAATAAAGTGAAAACATACTTCGTATTAGGGTCCCCTTTCATGAATACTAGTATGGACCCTCTTCATAAATATTAGCAAAAATGAATATGGTCTGTTTATGAGGTTAACATTGTGTTACTTATTTATTAAATGTTTATACCACCTTCCCAATATGGCACAGGCTGGTGTACAAACTTATCACGTGGCTCTAGAGTTTAGTTTATAATAATGGATGAATCATCCTCCAAAAGATACACAGTCACTTAACTCTAAAACCATGTGCTACTGTCTGAGATGGCTAATAAATGCTTCGCACTTGAAAACTGCAGAAAAGAAATGGTGTCTTCACAGCATACAGGATGGCATCCTTAGAATGAAAGAGAAGAGGGCAAAAAGGGAAGGGAATTCTTCTGTTTTTGGCTGATTCTTCTTCAGGCTATGTGCCACACAGTTCCAAAGAGTATCCTGGAGAATCTTTCTGGGGAGCAGAAGCCGTAGGAGAAAGCAAAGGACCCCAACTGCAATAGAATTTAGCTCATGCCCTGAATTCTTCTCATAGACAGTATAATGTGATCTGGGAAGACCTAATGCTTTATTATTTTGATTCTGTAGGAGGCAGAAACACAATTCTGTCATACCAGAAAAATGTGTTTCTACATAGCAGCCTCTCTCTCTCCAAGCAGTATTAAAATGAATCTGCTGCTAGGTCAAGTTCCACAAATATTTAGTGTAGAATTCATAAGGCTACTTATATGCTACAGTATGCATGACCCAACCAAAGTTAAACACTTTAGAGTCCCGCTGAGACCAGTTAATGCTTTACCATCACATTAAAATCAATGGGACTTTATGATGCTGAACTCTGGCTGGAGCATATCCTGTATTTCTAAAACAGAAGCACTTAAGTGGAGAGGACGGATACCGGTAAAGAAAAATACGTTTAGACTTTTATGGGCACAAATCACGTTAAAGGACATATTTTGTTTAAAATCTTTTAGAGACTGGCACAAAGAAGCAATAAACCTTTTAACATTTATTTGAATACATAAGACTATGTTTCACTTTTGAATTGGCTTTTTAATGTTACAAGTCAAATGAAGTGTAAGGAAAAAAGAAACATTCAGACATGATGTGACTAGGATTTCTGCTGCCCTAAATACTCCAACATAAAAACTCATCAGTAAATTACATTGCTTTCTGGCTGTGAACCTATTATGACATAGGGAGAATGCCACAAGGGGAGCATACCCACTTAAAACAAGAACACAAATCAGCTGCCAACGTCAACACAAGGCTGCTGCCAAAAGCAGCTATCTCTTGTCATGTCACGCCTAATGATGTGCAAGGACACATCATGCACATCCTGACAACACTGCCTTGCAAATGTCCTCATTTAGGAAGTGGCATGTGCAGAGTGCCAGTGGAAACCAATGAAGTCAAGGCAGGAGAATTCACAGCTTAGTTATAAACAAATACCACTTATAGTGGTGCAGCTAGATATGGTTTGGAGTAGGGTGTGCGCAGTGGTGTCCGAATTGGCCATTCCAGGCAGATTTGGATGCTGCCGCGCACAACCCTAGTTTGGGGAGCATGTTACACCTGCTTCCGGTTCTACGAAGGAATGCAAGATATGCACAGGGATAAAGACTTTCTTGAAGTAATTGCACAAGGTTTTCTTAACAACAAGATCATTCTATGGGGGATTCAAAGGCTATTCTAGTTTATATCCTTACATAAATATGAGAAAATAAATAATAAACGTTGCCTGGTTACGTATCATACTATAAACAATAGTAATGTCCCTTTTCTCTGGTGAGATACTCATAAAATGACATTCTGTAAATGAGTAATTCTTGCCTTGGCACAGGCAAAACAGAGATGGGGAAAAATTGTTGACTATAGTGTCCCGTAAATTGATCAGCATCCCTTACCTGTAAGATAATCAAGGCATTCCAATAGTTTCTTTTCTCTGGTAAAATCTAAAGCAAAGGTGTCAAAAGTATCATTGAGATTTATTTCAGGAATTAGCACCTGGGAGGATGCAGTTGCCATGGCGACTCTGCAATTAAAAAATGTGAACCACTGAAATTATTTTGAATGCCAGTTTCACATGATGTAGCAATAAAGAATTACCAGAGCTTGTGCAGGCTACTGTTCCATTGCCACTGAATAATCACAGCCCCCCATCTCCAGCATGATTAGAGGACACATGAAATTGTTCCCACAGATATTCATCTACATTTTTCTCAAGCCAGTTTTTCTAAATATTTCCAGGTGTCACTTCACACATCTGTTTCTAAATATGGATTTGAATTGATATGCAGAACATTTCTCTTGCTGATGCCACCCAACCTAATTCTATAATCTGCTAAGTGAAGATGAAGCCAGCATGATTCCATAAATAGAATTTTTCTTTCTTTGTTTGTTTCATGGCTTGTATTTATTTTTGTGCAAGCTGCAGGCTTACAAAGCATGGAACATTTCAGCCTGGGATCTCAAAAACATGAAAATACATATAAGAACTATAAGTGGATTATTAATTTTTGAAAAGATTCAGGAGAGAATTTATATCCTTTCAGGCAAATCAAATAGGCCTCCTGCTGTACAGTAGGAAGAAGTTAATTGGGCCACTTTGAAAGTAGCTACACAATTTCAATCAATTGTAGTCACCTGTCATCCATATTATGTGCTTGATGAGAATGTTTGGATTTCTCTAGTAAACCCAACTTTTCCCATGCATAAACTGTCCTTGTTCTCTCTAGCACATAAAAATTAGGTTTGAAACATTGTTGGTAAAGATTGCAGACTAGTTTTATTACAAAGTATGCTTAACGTTCTTCATTTCTTGGATCTTTTTGATGTATCGGTAATTCTATTGCTTCAGCTGGAAAATATTTTAATTCTAGCTGTTCAAAAGCAGGTGACAGGTGTTTTTCCAGTGTGCCTTCCAGTGTCAGTCAAATTAATATTTAGCATGAATGTGCATAAACCTGGCTTGTTGCCAGGCCTCACTTTTTGTGGAGAGCATAACGATAGAATCCTGGTTCAAAACTAACTCCTGTTATCCATGCCATAAAACTGTTGGGTTATGGCTTAATGACAGCTATTCCTCCTCCTGTGAACGAATATTCCAAATCATGGTTTAATTCATGGTTCTAATTAATGTTTTAGCACCCTGGCTAGCCACATAGCCACATCTGTATGCCACAGGTAACTAGATTCAAGTGGGTAACTGTGTTGGTCTGAAGCAGCAGAACAAATTTAGAGTCCAGTGGCATCTTTAAGTCCGACAAAGTTTTATTCATGGTATGAGCTTTTGTGTGCAGGCACACTTCCTCAGATACAATATGATGAAATGGAAGTAATCAGTCATAAGTTCATACTTGTCTAAAACTTTGTTGTGACACTGGGTTTGCAAAGTCCTCAATGTCTTTAGTTGGTTTTCCCCCTGAACTTCCATCACTATTAACACTGCACTTTCTCTTCAAGACAGGCATAGAGTGCTTTCCATCTCTCAGTCTCCTTCTCTTCCTGAAACCTACTGCCATTTTCCTTCTACCCACTACGAGCTTTTTTTCCTCCTCACTGATCAGCTCTGGTGTCTTCCCATGCCATCCCCACATGGCTCTCCCTCCCTTCCGACCTAGAAAACCTTTCCCCTTTTACATTTTCTGATCCCCTATACCTATCACTTCTTTCTGCATTAGTTCCTCTGTACTAATCCTATAGGAGGAATATAATTTTGGTCAAAATTAATGAGCTAAAATACGAATGAACACTGGAATAGTGCAAAGGCCAATGGCTTTTGACTGACACAAATAAATGGCAAATGGATTGCTGTCAGTCAAGTTTTGCTATTTTATATTGTTGCCATTTTTGCTTTCTGTTGTATCTTGGTTAGGTCAATAAAAATAACTTCCTGATTAAACATCTGTCACTCTCCCTTCCTTCTTTCCTCCCCAAGAGACTTAGTTGAACCATTATGGGAACTCTGTATATATTAGACTCCCCACCCCAGAATCTAGTTCTACACGTGTAGTGGATGTTCTTCATATGCCTGCCCTAACACAGGTACTGATTTGGCAAAAACACGGCCACCTTATAGTTTGTTCAGACAATCAAACTGATCAGTGTGGTAAACAAAATGTTGGACTGGATGGCAAATTGCTCTAGCATGGCCCTCCATATATTCTTTTAAAATTACCTTTCTGTTATGTTTTTAGCAGACTGCAGGAAGCGTGCATGATCATTCTCCTTCAGAGACTGTTCAGCCTGTGAGATAAGTGAGGTTGAGCGCTCAATGCATTGTTTGCAATTAGCTATCTGCTGGGCCAGTTTTCTCAGTCTCACCACCTGGTAGGGAAAAAAACATAAGGAAAGTCAGATCTGTGATTTTTGCATTTGCTGTTTTTCAGGGCCTTAGTGCAAACATGGTGCTAATATAAGTGGCTTAGCTCGGAAGCAAGAACCCTGTTTACACCTGCCTCACCCAGAGCTTATATTGTTCCAAGTAAAAGCTTATTTTTTCACATTGAACAATCAAGATAACACAGCTGGTAAATTTTTCTGCAGTAGGGAAAGTCATTTCCTGTAAGTCTCCTCTGCCTCTTTGGATCACAAAAGGGTACTGTGGTTGCTAGATTGCCTGACATAATGTTTTTGTGGCAGGTTACAAAGTTGGTCTAATTTTTTTCCTGCAACTTTCTGAGCTTGTTTACCGGGGAAGGGGTGGGGGGGGGGGAGTGATTTCAGAAGAAACCTTGACTAAAAAAAACAAAAAACTAGTGTTGACTGACAATAAAATAAATGTTTACCCTTGTATTCTTCAATTCCTTCAGCTTTCTGTACAAATGGATTCCGTTAGACAGAACACCATGAAGCTTGCCTTGGGACATAAACAAATGCGTACACTGCTTGTAACTTAGAAACAAGAGTACTGAAGGATTCTATTGAGAAGGAGCAGAATGAAACTGACCTATTGCTAACTAAAGACTTCTTCTAAGGCCTCAGAACTCCTCCCCCTCCCCCTTTGCAAGGCCATTACCATCAACACCACCATGCAACACAAAAGGGATAGGGAAAGGAAATAGGTCTAATCACTTGGTACTTCTGAAGTACATTAAGCTCTGATTACATATAAAAAGCAGGAAATTGATAATTAAGGAGACTGGCAGCAAGTTTGGAATCTTATACTAAAGATAACAAAAACTAGCAATTTTATAGAAAAGATAACAGAAACTAGCAATGTTGTGTTTATTAAGCAATAAACACTGTAATGCTATGACTTTTCTGACAGAAAATTGAAATATAGGAGTTATGTATCTTCACCTAAAGATTACATGGCTTTGGTCAACACAATCTACTGGCAGGCATAAGAGGCACTATTTTCCTCTGTGTTGCTTTGACCACAAAATGATTCAACATTCATGTATTTCATTTAAAATCTTAAATGGAATTACCTCCTATCTCCAGTGAAGTTAATTGGCTTAGAAGGGTGTAACTCGGCTTAGAATGACTCCACAAGAAACTGATTACTTCAAGTACAGTTGCCTAGAATCCTTTATGAGTTTCTAGGTACCATTAATATTTTCTCCTGAACAACTGGCACTGAGAATTTGCATTTTTAGATAACTTGAGTACAATACTTATTAAATTTGTGTAATTTAAAATAAATTATAAAAAAGGAAATTAGCTTTTTCAGAATAGGGCATTTTAACCCCTATATTAATATTATAAGGTTCAGAAAGAAATCAAATAAATAAATAAATATTTAATTCATAGTATCCGATTTCCAATAAATCCAAAGTCCATTTTCTAATAAGCTCCTGAACCCCAGGCCTGGTAGCTTCAGCAGTAGGTTCTGATTCCCTTGTAAGGCAAAGATTCTGCTTTCTGTCTGTCTTCCTTCAGAACTTATGCTGTGATTGGCATTCAAAATATGAGGACTCTGCCCAATGTAGTTTTTCTAGGTATGAAAATAAGCTAATATTTCAAGGTAGCTGATATATTTATTACAGATGGGAGTTGTGCCAGAACAAATACTTCTTGCTGCCTAACAGTCTTGGGGTGTCAGGAAGAGAAACCTGCTACCACCAGTGGTTAGAAGCTGTCCCAATAGTAGCTAGGTAAATGGGTGAAGGTGAACAGATGGAGAGAGAAGAGCTCTTCTCCTGTGAAGAGCTCCCAAGATTATAATAGCTCTATAATGTTAAGGGCAAGCATTGCAACTCACTACAATTTGAATTCCAAACTAACGAATTGCAGACATTGACAACATTCTACATCATGATGCAATCAGTGTAAAAGTCTGAAGGCCTCCTCAACAGAAAAATGGCAATGTTGTTTTCCATTTTTTTCCTGAGGTCATTTTTCAATTTTTCTAATGGAAAACCCTCATATAAAATATTTTCACTTTATAAATGAAGTGGTTTTAATTACAAGATGGGTATGCTGTAGACATATACAGCTCTTAAATCCAAGATGCATTTGATAGGTAGGGGTGGGAACAATACTAGCACACCAAGGACACACAGACACATGCTTTATTTTACTTGGCATAAATAAGGCTACAGCTTTTATTGTGATTTAAATGAGCATCGGCACACAAAACATGGGGGCAGATCCAGAATGCTGCCCCTCCCCATCCTGTAGGCAGCAGAACCTCAGGAGCAGAATACAGAAGCGACACCAATGAAGATTAAGGAACCAGCAGTTTTGCTCAGACAAGGTTCCCCAGCCAAATCCTGGGGCTTATCACCACTTTCTGCCTCAAGGGTACGGTGGGCCATGTTCATGGGTAGAGTCTCTCTGAAGCCCAATTCTCTTAATAGTTTCTAGACGTGGCTCATAGTGAGGTTTCAATGGGCTTCTACATGGGGCTGTAAAGCTCCTCATTGCAGGATTGGCACTTCAAATCTTAATTGCTTCAGAAAAACCTCTCCTGACCACGAGACATGCAGGCAGTCTCCCCAGTCCAAGGGGTACATCCCAGCTGGGTCTGGAGAATAGCATTTTGCCTGTTGGATAACAATTTGTCCCATCAGCATCTTGGGCCATACTGCCAGTCAGAATCTACATGGCTGAATAGCACTGTCCAGACAACGCCACAGGTGCATAGGAGACTGTTGAGCCTGTGAGAGCTGAACCACAAGTCTGTTGGAGTCTGGCACTCCCAGGAAAACATCATGCTGACAGGACACCTCCAATGCGGCCTAGAAAGTCTGAAAGAATAATCTGCTAGCCCGCTGTGGGGACAAATGTTCTCTGTGGAGTGCTAACCCAACAACCATCATCACCAATCTGGACCCCAAGGTCATCGTAATACTCCCACAGAGGCATTAGGCCTCATAGAAAGGGGGGCTTAATATGGAAAAAACACTTCCACCCTAACTGCAACACACCTGGTGATAGCCCCCCCCCCCCCGGTTTGACCCATCCCTACAGTTGTAAACACCACAGGCCCTGGACTTCATGAAAAGACAGTACAGCACGAAGTGGCAGGCATACCTAGAACAATGCCCTGCAATATAAGTGGATCTGTGATGTGAAGATGTTCATTTGTAGGCCAATTTGCAAACCCCTAAATGGACTGGTCACAGAAAAGCCCCACAATCTGAACCTCTCTTGCAAAGATTGGCTCAGTTCTTATTTACCAAGATAAATTTTATTATTTATGTATGTATGTATAGATATGTGTGTCCTATAAACCTGAATGTGTTGCTGCTCATGTCTTGAAACAGCTGGGGGCCAAGGGACCTTGCTAGAGTTGCCAATGCAAAGTATTGTAGAGAAACGAGAACAGAGCCTCCCCACAAGCCTGTTATAGGCCAGTTGAGCAGCATTTCTCCAAATCTTAGTTGAAGTGAAACGGAGGTAGAAGGCAGGGAGCTGGAAGAACAGTGGAGGGACTATACATACGCACTACATACGCACTATCACCCTTCATTTACAGACCTACAGAAGTGCTGATATCTTCCCCCAGCAGGTATATTCAATGCGATCCAAGCCAAGTTGAATCCTGTGACTTACCATGACTTATCTCACTGCATGAAATATTTAATTTTCTCCAATTTACACAGGTCTTATGCCAGAAAAACAGGAGGTGATTTGGACAGTATGTGGACAAAACATACTGAAATGATTTAACCTATTGCAGAAGCCATCTGTATGGTAATGTTAGCATATAGAACGTTTGCCATTTCAGTTTAAAATCTACCCCATCCCCTCCATGTGGTAGTAAGGATAGAGAAGAAAACCCTTCCTCACACTTTCATGTGAAATATACAATTCTTTAAGAGCCTACCTGTAGGAAAATAATGACCATTTCTACATGAGGAGTCTGCTCCAGGCAGCCTTCAAATGTTGGCGGGTTTTAGAACTCCCTCCACATGATGTCGCCCGCATCCTGAGGCTGTCCAGTAGCTGGTTTGGGTTTTGGCCATTTTTAACTTGCGATTTTGGGAATTTCCAAAACTGTATTTACATTCCTAAATTGTGCGTCCCATCAGCGAGCAACCAGGGATAAGTCCATGTGGATGGGGAAACATGTGATAGTATTGGCAGCTTTGTTCTGCCCTCACACCCATCTTCCCCTCTCCATTTCCTGATCCAAGTAATTCTGTTTTAAATGGTGGGATCTGCATTGTGGTGCGACCGTAAAGCTACATTGTCAAAGGTAAAATAAAATCTTCTTTAAAGTGTCCACAGTCTTTTTGGGATCAGGCAGGCAAAAACAGCCCCATTTCTGTTTTCTGGAGGTGGGAAATAAGCTGGGAAAGGGGGGAGGGTGATCAGGCAGCCTTCTCCCAATCATACAGGGGTTTGAGCACCTTGTTTTTAAGCCAACCATTAACACAAAATGTCTTTTTGGGTTCCAAGGACTATGTTCAGCATCTCAGAAATCCACCCGCACAGAAATAAAGTCCTAAAGCACAGGAATCCCCAAAAGTGTGTGTGGGGGGGATGCTATATAGTTCTGGCATTTCTCTATAGCGACACCCATGTTTCTCTTAGGCAACTCAGGACCCATGATGGCCAACAATATATAATAAAAAAACGAACATTAAAACAAAAATTGCCAAAAAAGGCTACCAAGGCTCTTGCATGGCTCCAGAACTTAATAAGGCGATCAAATCTGGCCATTAGTTAGCTGTTAAATTTCAAATGAACATTAAATTTCATATATTTTCTAGTCATTTTGGTTGTTTGGTAGAAACAGTTGTATTTTATGTACATTAAGAAGCTTTTTTAAAAAAATAAAGAAAGGCAGTCTCTAAATGTTTGTCATGGCTAATCAGTACATGCTTATACAGTAATTGCTCTACAATAAAATACTAGGCACTGCAATAAAATTTCTAGGCACCTATGATTTGTCAAGCCCTTTCATAATTTCCTTTTTTTTCAGGCTAGCACTGTCCCAGTTTTACAGCTTTTACCAGAAAGCCAAGTTGGAAGAAGCCACCATGAACTGCGTTCTACAAGCATGTGACAGCTACTGAAAAACTCCTTGCTTTTAGTACTTACATTCTACCTGCTTTTTCCCATTATTCTGCAATAGTCTGTTCTGAACTGCTGAGATTGTTTGTAGTTCAGATCAAAGTATTTCAGAAAAAGCACACTTGTTTAGTAGCATAGCACCATAATCTTCAAGCACATGTGTTCATCAGCATGTCCATTAGCGGAGAAAAATGCTCCATCTCCTTTAATTAGAGATTTAACTTCAAGGGATGAGAAGGAGGGAGGCTTGAACAGTGACAAACGGGTAATTCGAGAATCACACAGTAACAACATTTTAAACTTTTAATTCAAACTGCTAATTCAACTGGCGACAGCACCTGTTTAAGTTGCTGACATCCTCCTTATTTGGAAAAAGGCTAAGCTTCTGTTGTCAGCAAAAAGAAGACACCAATTCCAAGTTTGGTCAGTGTTTGCCAAAGGAGTGTTTTGGATTGGTTAAAAACATCTTATAGCCCCAAAGCATTTATTTACCAAGCATGTAACATATTGAAGAGAACCTGCTCTGTCAATACAAAACTCCCATTTTTCTGCACGCAAAGCTGGGTGCTGAGTAGGCCTTTCTGACTGAATGGATGAACTTTGGTGAAAGACTGAACGTTCCCACTGCAAACATGTAACCAAGGAGATTATACAGAAGGTTGTCATCTGAGATCCTGGAGGGAGCTGTATTTTGTTAATAGCATAAAGAAGTTCAGGGCCTGTCAAACAACAACTTGGGGAACTGTGGTCTTCAAACATATTTAAGTCAGCTTGTGCCTTCAGGGCCTTTTATTTTAAGTTAATTGGAATATCTTGACAGCTAAGTGAACCATTTAACCTCCCCTTGACTTTATTTCTTGTCAAAGCTTTCCCACACAAGGAGAGTTTATGTTTGACTCTTCAAGCTCCTTTAGCAGTTGAAGATTGAATGTCTGGCACTAAAAAGCAACAAGAATCATAGTCACACTGATTTCACAGTTAGCTAAGCAACCAATTTAAAGCTTGAATGAATATTTGAGACTTACCTCACACAATAGGCCGGCATAAAAATGGCTGTATGATAGTTATTCAGATACCATATTTAACATACTGATTCTGAGTTCAAGTATTAAACTATTTCATCACTTTCATCACAAAATTTTCAGTTAGTATGCTCAGCTTCCCACACCTAACCCCTATGTTTTAAAGTCAGCAATTAATGTGTATAAATATATTAAATGAATAATTAAAGCTTCTTTGGATTAAAATATTTGTGCAATATATTGGGCAAACTCACTAATTCCAAACACAGCTGCCTTTTTCCCTTGGAAAATAATACCAAATATTTCTTTGAAACAAGCAATGGACCAAATAAATAGATTTGGAACCTAGTCTGGATATAAATTTAATAAAAACAAGACAAGGATGATATTATTAATGTTAATTAATTAGAAGAAGAGACATACAAAATAACAGAATGTGTTGTTATAAAAAAAAACCTATACACTATCTGTGAATATAACAAAATATAATCTTTATCAGGATAATTATCAAAAAGTTTGGGCAAACATTAATGAAAATGTCCAAAGATGGAACAGGTTTAAAAATCCATGGTTAGAAAGGACTTATTTTAAAAAAAATGTTTCAAAAATTATCGATTTATGTAAATGAAAATATTCTAAAAAACTGACAGAGTTTGGACAGGAAAGAACCAAGAATAAGAATCTACAGAATGGAAAAAAGGGAGAGGTTTAGTATATCAAATTGTATCATCAGGCAGCTGCACTAGTTGGGGGGGGGGGGGGCAGACTGGATTACAAGTCCAAATCAAAGAAAAGTTAAATTGGAAACAATTGACATTAAAGAAGGAATATATGGATTAAGAGATTAATAAAAATAATTCAAATACAAGATGGTCGCCCTATCTTGAGAGATAGTCTTCTATTAAGAACATGGTTTCAATGCAGAAAAAGATAAACATCTCAACTTCACCACTGATATCCCCAACTGATGTATATTGTGATAACAGTACAAGAAAGAAAATTGGTTATATAATTTATGTTGGATAAACAAGTAAAAATAAAACCTTGACAAAATTTTCAAGGTGAAGGAATAAATATTCTATGGTTATTATATCAAATAGTACTAAAATTGAAGAACAAATAGCTAAAGAAGGAGGTTGACTAAGAAAGAAAATGATTTCTGAACAATTAAACATAGGAGAGCTAAAAATATACAATGTTACTACAACATGATGCTGAACTAAAGTAAGAATGATTGTATGATAAAATGGACACAACATTTTGGAGAAACATAAATATGAGTTAATAGGATAGGATAATCCTTGAACTAAATACGAAGGTAAAACTGGTTTAGGTAGTATTTTAAGAGAAGTACTGGAAATGTTAGAATACAAATGCAACATTTCATCATATATGGGGGACATACAAAGATATTAAAACTTAACTTTGTGATGTATAAAAAAGTTATCAAATATCTTACAAATCCATTTGCAAAAAATACAAAAAATTATTTAAGTATAATAATTGCAGCAAAATGGAACAACAGAATAAAATCAGAGTCCAGTGGCACCTTTAAGACCAACAAAGATTTATTCAAGGCGTGAGCTTTCAAGTGCAAGGACTCTTCCTCAGACTATGAACTGATGATGGTCAGTTCATAGTCTGACAAAGAGTGCTTGCCCTCGAAAGCTCACACCTTGAATAAATCTTTGTTGGTCTTAAAGGTGCCACCTGACTCTGATTTTGTTTTGTTGTGCTGCTTCAGACCAACATGGCTACCCACTTGAATCCAGCAAAATGAAAGACAGAAAAATATCTAGATTTGAGGGAATGGAAATGAATATGTGACAATGGCAAAATAAGTATCTTTTATACATAACAGACTTGGAAATTTCAAGAAAAACGGAAAGTCTTTTTTCAGTTATACAGCAGAAAATCAAGAATAAAATATAAACCTGGATATTTTCTTTTTATCACGCTCTATTTAAAGATTAAGGTAATAATCTTTATCATAAATAAATACTTATCCATTGTTGTTCCTCTATATATTTCTGAAACAGCCTTCGGGGTGGGAGGTGTCCAGCTGTCCAAGTTAGAATAGGGCCAATCAGGGTACAGCCAGCTTTGCCCTGATTGGCCCTGCCCCTGCAGCTTCCGCCCTCCGTCCCTGGACTCTAGCCTCTTTGCTCTCAGATGCCTCAGTGCCTGGAGTCAGCAGCAGGTAAGGGGAGAGAGCCCTGGGCAAAGGGTTGTGGTGGAGGGCTTGCTAACGAGGGCCTCTTGGTCTGGTAGGCTGGGCCTGCTGACAAGGGCCTCCTGGCCTGCTGACTGCTGCTAAGCAGCTCTGTCCCAGACCTCCTAACAAGCTGCCCAGCCCCCGCTTGCCCCACTTGATCTGGCTGCGAGCTGAGGCCCAAAGCCACCTTAAGCTGCCTGGGGACCCTTTCAAGGCCCGTTCTTAGGAACAGGCTTCGAAGCTAGTAAATATAGAGTAAATTTTCAGATATGAAGGTAAACTGATAGATGTAATAAATAAAAATATTATCAGATATGACGATAAATTGATAGATTAAGGTTATTTAATTAGAAGTGAAATATTTAAAAGTAAGTTTTAGTTCCTTATAAATGTATGATTTTAAATACAAATGATTATAGTTTATGGTCTTAGTTCATATGTATATAAATTGAAATTGAAATAAAAATATTTTTAAAAGAACACTGTAGACATTCATAGGTTTTAGACGATGACTGAATGTTTACTTAATGAGAAGTGACAGCATGCACTAGTTCTTTCTGCTAAATGTAGCAGCTGTCAAGGATTATTCAAGGACTTGTGTGCTGTTTTGTAGAACATAAAAGCAAGAAGTCAGAAAATTTATAGAGCAGAAAGATT
Organism: Paroedura picta; assembly: GCF_049243985.1. NCBI lineage: Eukaryota > Metazoa > Chordata > Lepidosauria > Squamata > Gekkonidae > Paroedura > Paroedura picta. Next base: position 79,236,382 of record NC_135374.1, on the reverse strand, counting down.
TTGTTCATCTTTTTGAGAAAACACCAAGGTCTTACCTTTCCTTCCTTGATTTTGGTCCCAATTATCTGACGTCTTTGTTGAATTATTTCAATAAGCAAGTCACATTCCTCCATCAGCTTGGTTTCTTGCCGGGATGCGTTCACCTAAAATGTATGTCAGACTTGTTTGAAAAAAAGGCTGCTCAACTTTACCTCTATCTGAGATTATTTCAAACTTTTAAAAAGTTTAATATTTAAAAAAAAACATTTATTCTCAACTACAGAAATTCAGCCCCACATTATTTCATTGTTTTTGGTCTCCGTACCCTTATTCCACATGAATCACAATTTCATACAGAGTCTATTCCAGGGCTGTTCTGACATTTGAGAGGGGACTCATTGGAGCAAGCTGTGGCAGCAATCACCAGGTAACTCTAAGGGCCATTTCGCACGGCTTCAAAGTAGCAGAATGGTTGCTATTTGGAAACGCTACTAATTTGACATAACCCACGACGTCGTAGACAATCTGCAACAATCCTGAAACCAATCAGCAAAAAGCGCTTCGTTGTGGCGCTTTCAGGGGAATCCAGAAAAGTGGATTCACCCTCCGGATAGCGATACACTCCTGCAACCAATCTGCAACAGTAGCGCTAAAGATCTGTGCGTTACCATTGTTGCTGGTTCTTCAAAGTCCCTCCCCCTGGCTCTCTCCTCCAAACTTCCGGCGAAGCGATCGCCATTTTTTTTTCTCCGAGCGAGCGGGGATAAACGCACCGGCGAGCCTCTTTCTGTTTAGAGGCTTCCCTGGCTTCAGTCCTTCACCTTTAGTCACTAAGCACAAACCACTGAAAAGCCCGTTTGCTGAAATAAAGTCCCTTTATTTTTTACAAATAAATTCAGCCGAAAATCGTGCCCGTGAGAGGGGGGGGGGATTTTTTTTTTAATCACTCGAGGCAGCGTGCAAATGATCATACAATCAAACGACAGCTCACATTAGGCAGCTGGATGGGTCTCTCCGTAGCAACGAATCTACCTAGATTCATTGCTATGGGTCGTTTTTTTTTTTTAAAAAACCTTTCTTAAAGGGAAAGGGGCTGTTTGGGAGCATGCTAACGGCTGCCCATTGGCTGCTTGACGGCCAGGGGCGGGACGAGCTTGGCAATAGCGCTTCCTTTCTAGCGATTTCTGCCGAAACCGGAAGCCTGTGGGAAACGCTAAAAAACGCAACTGATTCCACTACAAAGGCAGGTATGCATAACGACGAATTCCACTATTTTAAATGGCGATTTTTCATTCCGCAAACAATTTGCAACAAAGATCCCTGTGCGAAAAGGCCCTGAAATGTGACTTGCATGATTTAGCTAGGCCCAGAAGCTTGCTACAGTTCAACAGTAGCCACTGCATGAAATATAATGTTGTATAGTAATACTGGACTAGTTTTGGGGAGACTCAAGCTGAAATTTACACTCAGTCAGTCAAACTTTATTACAGTCGTTTGGACCAGGTTATATATAAACAGAATCATAAGAGACCAAAAACAGTATGGTCATTAATTGTAGTAAAATGTAAAACAGATCCTAAAACTTAAAACACTCTGCCATGGATGCTTGCTCTGTGATCCTGGATAATTTGTACATATTCAGCCACTGTTGCCTCACAGGATTATTGTGAGGATAAAATTAAAGAGGAGAGAATGATGTAGCTGATTTGGGTCCCCATTTAGGAAAGGAAACAAATTAATAATAAATAGAGTTGAAGACTAGGAGCAGGTACAGTTGCCAACCTATATGTGGAACATGAAGTTTTCTTGGAATTACAACTGATCTCCAGACTTTTCCCTGGGAAAAAATGGCAGCTTCAGATGGCAGATACCCCATATTTTAGTTGAAATACCCCCACAGATACCACCTGCAAATTCCAGGAACAGGGAGTGGATGTTAATACTGCCAAGAGCAGGAAATGAGGAAGCAGTGTGGATATGTTTTTTCCCCCCATATACCAACTTCCTTCATGAGTGTTAACTTCTATATTTTCCCTTTCTGCCTATATTTCTATTCCACCCAGCCTAGTAACCATCTTTCTCCTTTTTGTCAACTATTTTTACACAGACACAATAACTATTTTTACACAGGCACAATACAGATGGGAAAAGAAAGAAAGAAAGAAAGAAGCAATGGAAAATCCCATGGCCAGGAGCAAGCCAGATAAGTCTTTTCCAGCCTCCCAAAGATGGATACTTTGGGGGGAAGGGTTGCCAACACTGGGTTAAGAAATTCCTGGAGATCTGGGGTGGAGCCTGGGAAGGACAGAGTCTGAGGAGGGGAAAGAGCTCAGCAGGAATTTGATTCCATCCAGCCCACCTTCTGAAGCTGTCCTTTTTTTCAGGAAGTTAAGCAGAGTTGGTCAAGTTAGCACTGGGATGGGAAGTCCAGGATCGCTACTACCCAGAGACAGGCAAGCCTGTCTTTGGAACATCTCTTGCTAGAAAAACGCAGCAGGAAGAGTCAGACTGCTACCCCATTCTACCTCCAAATTCCTCACCACCTTCCTACTCCTCCCAAATTCCTCACCACATTCCTGGATCCTGCCACCGTCCCTGGGAAGGTGTCTCACCTACTTTTGGAACCTCAAGCTTAGATCACGAGAACCACAAGGAGATTTCATGCATAGAACATTAAATTGCTGCCTCTTCATTCTAACTGTAGTCCCTTAAGCACTAAAAAAACCCAAAACAACTCCCCTCGCAGTGAAGGGCGTTTTAGTTTAGGAAAAAATGATAAAGCTGAATATGATAGAAGTAGAATCATAGAATCATAGAGTTGGAAGGGACCTTATGGGTCATCTAGTCCAACCCCCTGCACTATGCAGGACACTCACAACCCTATCGCTCATCCACTGTAACCTGCCACCCCCTTAAGCCTTCACAGAATCAGCCAGATGGCTGTCAGCTATCCAGCCTCTGTTTAAAAATTCCCAAAGATGGAGAACCCACCACCTCCCAAGGAAGCCTGTTCCACTGAGAAACTGCTCTAACTGACAGGAACTTCTTCCGGATGTTGAGGCAGAATTTCTTTTGGATTAATTTCATCCCATTGGTTCATAATTAAATGCTTAAGGGAGATGAGGAAGGGAAAACTTAACCCCTCCAAGACGGAGGTCCTGTGGCTGGGAGGCAGGGGGTAGGAACAGGCAGCGTGCTTACCCACCCTGGCAGGGGCACAACTCACCACCATGCCCCAAGCTAGGAACCTGGGTGTTACCATTGATGCCTCCCTGACTAAGGAGGCACAGGTCAAGAGAGTAGCAAGTCAGGTGTTCTTCCATCTTCGCCAGGCCCGGCTACTAGCGCCCCTGACCACCTGGCCACAGTGATCCTCCAGATTAGATTTCTATAACTTGCTCCACGCTGGCCTATCCTTGTCCCTGACCCAGAAACTTCAGCTGGTGCAAAATGCAGCTGCTAGGGTTCTCACTGGCACACCTTGGAGGGCCCATATCCAGCCTGTGCTGAGGTAGCTGCATTGGCTACCAATAGCTGCCCGGATCCGGTTCAAGGTTCTGGTTCTAACCTTTAAGGCCATATGTGAGTTGGGACCCACATACCTGAGGTATCGCCTGCCGCCCTATGCTCCCCACAGAGCTTTACGCTCTGCAGGTGAGGACCTATTGATCATTCCCGGCCCTAAGGAAGTGCACCTAGCCTCGACTAGCGCCAGGGCCTTTTCAGTCCTGGCCCCTACCTGGTGGAATGAGCTCTCGAGTGAGCTGCAGGCCCTGCGGGATTTGTCAGCTTTTTGCAGGGCCTGCAAAACGGAGCTCTTCCACCAGGTCTATGGTTGAGGCTGGGGTCAGCGAACTTGGGACATCACCCCCCCCCCAGGAGTTAGGAAGTGTACATTGTCTCTGATATTATCTCTGATATTAGTATGGGGAGGGATGGGGTTTTTTGCCGCCATGTTGGTATTCAAGTTTTAATGGGGTTTAAATGGGTTTTAATGGGGTTGAGATTGTTGTCACCCACCTCGAGCCTGCGGGGAGAGGCGGGAAATAAATATTATTATTATTATAAGTGTAAATATAGGTATTAAGAATAATTTCTCAGGACTGTTTGTTGTCCTCATTTGCTACATCAAAGATCTTGCAAAACATGCCATATTCAGTCTTCATCTTTTGATTTGTTAATTTATCTAAATGAAGTAATTAATTCATTAATTTTATACATTCTTTATAGTTGACCTTGGTTATGGAGTACTAACATAGTTCATTCACAGTATACAATGTTCCCAATAAGAGCTAAATCACTGCATTCTGGCCAGAGGAGTTTTCATTTACTGTTCTTAGTGTTTAGACTTTAGAGGCGTGTCCTGGCAACTGGTGGGAGAGGCAGGGAATTATGCTGTGGAATAGTACATTTAATAAGTAGTGGAATTGTTCACGTGCCAAAACATCAGCTCTTTATTGATCACACACAATTGAACTAACCAAAAACGCACCACCCAAACTTATACACTTCAGAGGTTCCTGCCAAAGCCTGTGATTCTCCCTAAGCAGAACCCTCCTGATTGGGCAATTATGACAACGAAAGCAGGCCAGATCTTGTGAGCAAGCCAAAGGTATTTACGCAATCCCGGAACTAGCATTAGGATCCAAGCTCTCAATCACTGTTGCACTGCATACATAACAAACACTCTAGCATTTAAACACAGAGTTTTAGGCAAATACTAGAGTATCATTCAGTGTAGTGATGTAATGTCCAGGTTGCAGTAGAAGTTGTGTCATTCTGGGAACATTGACTTCCCTCATTTTGCCCGTTTTCCTTCTGCTGCCCTACTGAGCCATAGCAGGCATCAACAGGGTGGAAAGGAGATCTCCCAACACCAATGGAAATGTTGCATTTTATTTCAAGTATCAACCATCAAATCCCTGTGAATGCAAATGGCAATGAAATGGTCAACCCACACATTAGCTGGAATCTGACACCCAGAAAGTGACAGGTTCTTGGAAGGTAGACTCCTTCTGATGAACCTTGGCAGAAGAATTTTGACACTCAGACTGGCTGGGGAAAAATGCTCTGATAATTACTGTTTTCTGAAACTTTATCCTGTTAGTCTAGAACAGTCTTTCTCAACTTTTTAATCATTAAGAACCCCCTGAAACATTCTTTAGACTTTGGGAAACACCAGAAGTGCCACGACTGTGCAGAATATGGCTGAGAAGGCCCTCCCTTTTCCACCCCTTCCAGGCCCTTCATTGGCCATTTTGGGAGGAAGGGTAGGTTGACATGACCACCTATGGTCATGTCACCTGTTAAATGTTTAACAAGTTTTAAAAATATATTAAAAATTAACTCCCACCCATTTGGGAAACCCTGGTTGAGAAAACCTGATCTAGAAAAACCTATTAGAAAGCCTATTGTTTAAACTGGTTGTCATGTTCTCCATGGACACTAGCAATTTGCAGATTAACTGCTCTTTTTCAACTGCCTCATGAAATTTGAATCTATTAGCTCACAGATATATAAATATTAAATAATTGATAACAATAATCCTGTCACATGTACTGCTCCCTAGCGCTAAATATTGGAGCAATCTAGAAATAACCATTTCGAATTATCTAAGAGATGAAATTTTTGTTTACCCAGTTTGGTGTACTGGTTAGAATAGCATTTGAAAGATCCAGGTTCAAATCCCTACTCTGTCATGAATATTCATTTGTTGACTTTGGGTCACTCAATCTCTTTTAGCATAACCTACCTCACAGGTTTGTTGTGTGAGAAGATACTTGATAAGAATATCAACCAATAACTAATAACCAACAGCTTGGAGCCCATTCAGAACTTTTTATTCAGACGTTTCCTGGCTCTTCCAAAAGGGTCTCACGCAGCCCTGATGAGGGCAGAGCTTGGTTTCCCCTCACTCAAAGCCCACTTAGCTATTCTGAAATTATTATTATTATTATTATTATTATTATTATTATTATTATTAGATTTATATCCCGCCACTCCCTTGCGGCTCGTGGCGGGTAACAATATCACAAATCCCCATTAAAACCCCATATTGGAAGAAAGACACAACAACCAAATCAGATTCTTTAAGCCATCAAAGTTTTAAGATCTTATTGAGCAAAGACAGGACTTGGTCTGACTTCTTTAGCTCCATTCTTTCACACTATACCATACCAGACAACCTACTGCATAAATCAGCCAATACCTCTGATGTACGTGATTGGGTGCTCAAAGCTGATTCATTGATTGATCACTCTTTAATTCTGCTATCACAATCAGCCCCATGGTATAAAACAATAAAAAAAGACCACTCTAGAGTAGCGATCCCCAACCTGTGGGCTGCGGACCACATGTGGTCCATCGACTAATTGGAGGTGGGCCGCTAAGGACGCCTTCTCCCCCCCCCCCCGGCCCTTTACTTCATCCTCCCCGCCCTCTTCGGACGATATCTCCAAATACCCACAGTACAACACCTGTGTATATGTGGAAATACATCTGTGGAGGACCTACCCCACTGTTTTGGCTTGTCCCCTGTACTCTGAAACCAGGGGAAAATTCCTTGCCAAGTTACTACCAAACTCACACCCCACTTCTGATTTTGATAAAGTCGCCTATCTGTTATCAGATGTCAACCCCTATATTTCATATAGGGTGGCACTTTTCGCTCTGGCCGCCAGGAAGATCCGAGCCAAAGCTGTTTTACAGGTGTCCCCACCTTGATACACCATGTTTCTTTTAAATTGTAACTCAGTAGCCCTCATCTACAATTTTATGTACGCAATATTGGAGAAATATTGTTTTATCCATATTTGTACCATATTGTTTTTAATTATGTTTTGTAATGGCCTTTGGCTAAACACAATAAATGTTATCGTATCGTAGTGTCAGAAGCTGCTCTGCATTCCTCAGATTATAAAAAATGTAAAAATATGAGGCAGAGCTGGCCTGTAGAATAAAATACATTAATAAATTGCACAGTTGTACTATTGAGTATTTATACTGTTTCATGTAAAGCAAAAAGACTTATGGTGCTCTTACACATGACAAAACTTCTCCAATACTACAGTTATTTGGTATATTTTTTTAACATATAGTAGCAGTAAAAATGGGTGAAGGCCCAATTGTCTTTGTGTTCAGTTGCTTAGGATCACTTCAGTGTCATGATACCCCCAGTGTTAATTATTATAAAATACTAGTAAATAAGCCCGCTGCAGGCTTAATGCAGTGGGCGCTAGTGGGGCTGGGGAGGCGCGGTGGGGCGGCTTGGGCTGTGGGGCATGTCCCGGCGGCACGGCCTACCTTGCGTTCCATGGAGCTCTTCTGTGTGAGGGTGGGTCGGCGGGTGTCTCCGTGTTTGTGTCTCGGCCTCTCTCGGTGCCCTGACCACCCCTCGTCCATTCCTTCATGACAGAGGCCAGCTGGGAAGAGGCTGCCGGCCAAGGCAGAGCGCGGCTGACGGGGGCTCCCTTGTTTGGCGGACTGATGCAGCAAGAGGCGCTTTGTGCCTCTCACTGCGTCAGGCCGCCGGGCAGGGAGCCCCCGGCCGCCGCGCTCTGCGCGACTGCCAGGGGCTCCCTAGGGTGGTGGACTGATGTGGTGAGAGGCGCTTTGCGACTCTCGCCGCGTCAGGCCGCCGGCAAACGAGCAACTGTGAGCCACGCGGCGGGAATTGGAGGGACCAATCAGCAGGCGCTTTGCGCCTGCCGATTGGTCCCTCCAAGAGTCTGTCCGGAGGAAGGGGCCAATCGGCACCCTTCCTCATCACGGACACATCCTGCCTCCCAAGGCCTTACCCTTTTATTTAGTCCGCGCTGCCGCGGGCTGTGTTAAGATGATTTAATCAACCCATGAATTCACTAAGAGAATTATAGACTCACTTTGTTATGTATGATATATATTGAAAGTTTCTTGTTTTCTATTAACGTGGTAAGAAACTTTCTTTGACCTATGCACACTCATAAAAGGTATTAGTTCACTAGGTAAATAAAACATCTTTAGTTAACCTAAGCCCTGATTTCTTCCTTCAATTGATTTTTCAACCTGTAGTTTGATCTTGCCTTAAAATAAACTTTCTGAGTGGTGTTTTCCCAAACCCAGCTACAGAACCTGTGGCTTTTTGTTTTGCTTCAAAGGAGAAAGCTAAGCATGCTTCTGTGAACTGTACTGTAATGGTCATCTAACTTTTTAATTTGGTAGTTCTCAGTACAGTGTATTCAATGTGCCTCCAAAACAAATTCTGAAGTCCAAATTGTATATGTCAGAGTGTAGAGAAAAGGACTATTAGTAAATGTTCTGATCAACCTGATCGGTTATCAGGATTATTACTTAAACCTTCCTGTAAACTGCTGTTTCAGTTTCTCAATTTGCCTGAGATTGGATCGAAGAATTCCCAAATTTCAGTTTATGAATGAGAAACCAAAGCAGCTGGCACTTTGCCACATAATGAAAACACAGTGTGCATTATTTTTATTGCAGTGAACAAAGCCTTCTTATTGCTTAATAGTTTCTCTCAGGCAGCACCCTGACGGCATAGTTCTAATTTTTGCTAAACCACAAAGGAGGAGTTTTCCCTCCTAAGCCCATTTCATGGAAAACAGAAGGGAGATATACTTAGCTACAAAACTTTAAAGAACTCTTTGTTGAACTAGCTGAAGTCTTTCTAAGTATTGGCATTTTCATTATTTGTAATGAAATCCTGTTTTTCTACTCTTTCCCCTTCTCTGTTTCACTCTCACACATTCTACTTTTCTTCTGGGATTTTTAATTTGGCCAGCAGACAAGAAAAAAGAAAGATCTACAAGGTTCCTCCTCATGCCACTCACAAGTCCTGCTATCTTTCTTGCTCTGCTAATGTTACACCAATACGAAGATTTGCCAGGCTCAGCCAGGCTTCTTGGTTCAGGACAGCATTATCAGAATAACCTCCCTTCTCTTGTTTTTGAGTGTTTACATAATTTGGATATAAAATAAACGCATCAGTTTTAAACTAGACCTTGTATTCCAGCCTGAGGCATTTTTAAATAGCCAAATTTAAAGCGGAATGTTTCCATTATAAAGTGAAAACAACAGACGCAATATTTGAGTCAAAGGGATATATTAAAATGTCTTTCCTGTTCTGTATAATTTAAGAATGATTCTCAAGGGGGGGGGATAACCCAATGTTGTAAAACCATTCATGATTTTTTTAAAATCTAGCTTTAGAAAACATTGGATGAAATACTGGCATATAAATCATCTACAGGAAAACAGATTCCCTCCCGCTCCTCTCCGCTAATTGTTCCAGATTTTTCCACAGCTGTGTTCTGATTATGTTGCTGTGCAACAGACTGAAACAACTTCATGCTATTGACTAAATAATACAAGCCTTTCATAAATTCCTAAAACCTGTAAAATGCCCCCCATGGAGCTCCATAAAAAGGGGGAAAGAAATATGTTCACAATGTCCAAATTCATAATTTTTCTGACAAAAATTATAATTTTATCTCTGATATCTCTGATGCAAGTATTTCCATTGGGTCTATCTACATCACCATCATCATCATTTAAATTTCTAGATCGCCCTTCTGAGAGTGGCTCGGGGCGGTGTAAATACATAATAGTCCATAGAGTTAAAACAGTAAAAACAATAAATATAACCAGTACATTAACAATGAAAACCAATTAATAAATCAGAAGCACCAACAAAACAATAATGTGTCATCGTCAGCCAGAAGGTTCATCATTGCTGATAAATTTATCCCAGGATGGGATAAGGTGTTTTTTGTCACCGGGGGAGGGGCATAGATATTCACAGTAGAATGTTGATCTGTCTCAGCAAAAAGTGGATTTACATTGATATGCTGGTTTCTGCTAGCCTGAGAAACAGCTGACTTACACATGGCTGTTCCTAAAAATGCCAGCTCCATGGTTACTCTTTCCCTCCCACTGATTTTGTATCAATGAAAACCAATTATTAAGGGGAATGAACAGTAGTGTAGGAAGGGTACAATACAGTAGTGCCAAAAATAGGTGTAAATGTACTGTTTTAAAGTGGAAAGAAGAAATTGATACAGGGATGCCATATTTTAAATGTCAGCCTTGTGATTCTTATAATAGCTTTGATCCAACAATCCATAGACACAAGGACTGTGGTTCTCTTGCATGTCTAGCTCAATGTACAATTCTGCCCTAAGGGTTTCAGTAAATCAGTATTAACATGTCAATGCATAACTTGTATTTCTATGGGCAGCATTAAAACAGCAGTGAAGTGTTTATTGAAAAGTTGACCGAGCATATATATCAGCTTTATAGGACTGATCCTCCGGCTTGTTGAAAATCTCTTCTCCAACTAATGTGAACTGCAGAGTATATAGATAGTCCTAGAGAACTCACACAGTTCATAAGCAAAAGAGGATGCATGAATATTTATGAAATTTGCTCAGTGTGAAACCCCTGACTACACATCTGTCTACCACTTTTGATTAACTTATAAACCTCATGTTTATATGTATATGGTCTATGCACTAATCACAATGTTATGTAACTTACTTTATGGGGACATATGTGAATCTAAAGTCCAAACTGTGTTCCACCAAGTATAGAAATTCATTTATGAATAACTGTAAAGAATGTTTCCACTTATTTTAAATACCTTCTGTTAATCTGATTTTATCCAATTCAGGAACCTATTTTGATATTTTACTGCCCCAAACAGAACTGTAATTCTAATTTAAGACTGGCTGGCTTTGGCAGCCACCAGAGAAGAACTCCAGATCACGAATCATGTGAATTATCATTTTTGTAGGCTTAGTTAAATGAACATATCATACTGCCTTTGTACATATAGCTCAGTATTGTCTCCTTAAGTCCTTCCAAGTCCTGAAACATAGGCTTTCTCAGCACCTGCTGCCTGAGTTGCCGATGTCTGAACCTGAACATGTGTGCTGTGTCACTGACCCACTGCTCACATAAAGGGATGAAGAAAAGATGCCAAGGATTACTAATAATTTAACATTTCTCCCTGTATCTATTTAGAAACCTTTGATAAATTAACTGAAAGGGATAGCAGATAGAGATGGAGACCCCTTCTGCTGGGTCCCACATAACAACTGCAAGAAATTAATCCATGTTGTTGTTGTTAGGTGACCCCATGGACAATGATCCTCCAGGCCTTCCTGTCCTCTGTAATTCCCCAGAGTCCATTTTAGTTCGCACTGACTGCTTCAGTGACTCCATCCAGCCACCTCATTCTCTGTCGTCCTCTTCTTTTGCCCTCTCAGCTCTTCTCCAGGGAGTCCTTCCTGCTCATGAGGTGGCCAACGTATTTGAGTTTCAAATTAATCCATACTGTATAACAGGGGTAGTCATGGACAGCTGGCAGGGGCTCATGGGAATTGTAGTCCATGGACATCTGGAGGACCACAGTTTGACTAACCCTGCTGTATAACAATAAATATCTACCCAGAAACAATGGTGTGTGAGATTTCCTTTACAGGGAGTAAGAGGCTGATCAATTTGTCTTTCTCTTCAGGAAGTGGGATTTTCAAGCATCATAAAACAGAGATATAGCTCACTTAATATTGAGCTCAAGTATTAAAACAATTGACTGTGAATTTTTGTATAATGTGTGGCTTCCCAATTCGTTCAGTAAAAAATTAAACTGTGTTCCTGGTTTAGGAACATGGATTACTCAAGAAGTCCCTTTTATGTGTGTGAAAAACATGAACCTCAATATATATTTACAAATGCAATAAGCACACATCTAGTTTGATTCACTCATTCACACACCAAGGAATCGCCACAGCTTTTCTGAATGTGTACACATAATTAAAGTACACTTATCCTGTCATTGTCTATGTATACAATGAACTATAAGTGGCTTCCATATTATTCCTAAAAATAAGTGCCTTTTAGTACGTGCCCTTAAAAAACTCCAAAGGAGTCTTAAAGGGATGCCAGGCTCCAGGTGGGACCTGGGGATTCCCTGGAATTACAGTTCATTTCCAGATTACAGATATTAGTTCCCTTAGAGAAAATGGATACTTTGGAAGGTGGATTCTATGGAATTATATCCTACTGAGGTCCCTATCCTCCCCAGGCTTCATCTCGAAATCTCCAGCACTTTTCTGAACCTGCATTTGGCAACCCCACCATTCCCTGTTGTTGGCCAGGGGAACCCAGCAACCCTAGCAGTCTGCCATGCACCAGCAATGTTCTCAGTGTGGCCATGACACCACTGGCATAGAAACCATTTTTAAAACCAAATGCCTACTCTAGTCACTGGTTTGGATCCAAATTAAATTTCCCACTGGCTGAAGGAACATTTTCTGCCTCTCCCCTAAAACTTTAGCCTACTGCTCTCTACAAAACATGGCTCGTGAGGAACAGCAGACACGGAGGAATGACAGATGAAGGCGGGAAATTGCCTACTACAATTGGCAATTTAGTCTGGATGCAGACCAATGTAACTTTTAAAATTTACAAATTACAAACAAGTAAAAAAAATCCAAGCAGCATTTGTAATTTAAAAAACCCTTCTGTTATATTTTCTAATGCTAGTACCTAAATAACCTAAATTTGTCTTCCCTGAGATTTTACTGGGAATGTATTAAAGTGATGTATGAATTATGCAGCTGTTGTTTCTTGGCAATTCAGAGCAATCTGTAAAATTAAGATCAAAGGCAGCAACACATCTGCTTACAGTATGGGCAGCAGTATCTTTAAACGGCAGATTTGCCAGGTTTTAGATATAACTAAAAAGGAAGATAATTTGTATGTAAGTTATTTAAAAAACTAAGCCAAGAAGAAGAAAAATCTTACATTCACAACAGAAATTAAGAAGCGGAATCCAGCCCATGGGCTGGATGAGTTGAAATACAACTAAATACAACTTGAAATACAACTAAAATCCCAGCCTTAAATGTGTTTACTCAGGTACACTTTCTTTGGTGTATGGATGAGGAGTAGAATAATGTGTTATTAATTTAATCCCCCAAAGGGCATAACTGAAAGCTGTGGGCTTCTGCAAAGAGGCCTCAATGATTCACCAGAATCAACTGAACCAGAGAGATAATTTTCAGTGAATTTAGAGAACTCTATTCTGGCTCTCATTTAGTTGAGAATATCATTCTATTAATAAATCCTCTGTTTTTTGACCTTCCACATACATTTGTTGGTTTGTGTATTTGTCTAGTCATATGACAGTTTCCCCTTAAGGCTAACCCCATAGCGCTTGTGCAAGGAGGTTGTACTCTGAAAGAAGGTCTGCAATGTACTGCATCAAGTTTTACCAGTTTTCATGGCATTTTTCTCAAGCAAAGATGCATGGGAATGTTGCCATAAGCACACTGATAGTACAACCAAAAGGCCAGGACAGCAAATAAGCCCTGAAACTGTGTAGTTCAGACATATATTAATAGAAACTTCTTCTAACTAGAAGTGGCTTCCAATGTGCCACAGCCATGTTTTATGAATGAAAGGTGCTCTGTATTAAGAAAGTAACATTCTAAGCATGTTTTTTTTTCTCTTCATTTGTACTAACTTGGTTGAAGATAATACACCATCAAACACAAACAGGTCCTTGTATTTATTTTATAATGGGTATATTTTGTGACAAACATTAATTTGTGCTGCCAGACTTTCAAAAGTGAATGTATAGGCCTGTTAATTTTGAAATGCTATGTGAGTACTGTTATATTTGTCACATCACTTTGCAAAGAGGATTCTAGATTTTTTCTGGGTCTAGACAGAGCTGCAGAAGTTAGCTGGCTGTTTAACGCATGTGTAGCAGTTCTATGTATTATGGGTTGGAACTTTGGATTGGAAAGTTCCTGGAGATTTGGGGTGATGCTTTGGGAGGGTAGAGTAAGAGAGGAAAGGAAATACAGTTCACTCTTTGAAGCTGCAAGTACCTCCTAAGGAACATGATCTCTATAGCCTGGCGATGAGTTGTAATTCCTGAAGAACTCCAAGTCCTACCTGAAAGCTTATAGTCCTACATTGGCTCATCCAGTTCATAATGTCTACTTCTATGGGTGGCAACAAGTCTCCTACCTCAGAATGAGATCTTGTAACTCTTAACTGCAGATGTTAGTTACTGGTTTTGGGACCTCCAACATGCTGAGCATGTAGTCTACTACTGCTTTTTGCTCATCTATATAAAAATACTTATAGACATTAAATGCTTCAGTCTAGAGGGGGATAAAACTTACCTCAACATGCTGGCAAGTCTGAATTAATTTAGCCAAAAGTGTTTCCAGTTCGGTATTTCTCTTGATAAGGTTGGTGAGATTACTTTCCAAATTTTGCTGGGAGAAAAAAGAGAATACAGAAAAGAATAATTTACTATTTTGCATCATATATAACTGCAGTCACATAAGTCTATGGAACATTATCCACCTGAAGAGGCTGACAGTCTATCAGCTTGGTGAAGTAGTGAAGAGCAGTAGCCTCTAATCTGCCAAGTTGGATTTGATTCTCCACTCCTTCACATGAAGCCTGCTGGGTGACCTTGGACCAATCACAGTTCTCAGTGGTCTCCAAGTCCCACCTACCTCCAAGTCACAAATGCTGTTGTGAGTACTAGATTTATGCTGGATCTAGACAGAACTGCAGAGGTTAGCTGGCTGACTGTTGTGCAGAAAAGTCTCACCAAAAAGTGGATTTACACCGATATGCTGGTTTCTGTTAGCCTGAGAAACAAACAGCATATTGGAACCCCACAGGGGAGCTGGTAACTATGCAATTGAGCCTCTCCCTCTGCAACTCTCTGTGTTCAGCTGTGGCGATAAGAGATCAGCTGTTCCCCAAATTCCAGCCCCAGTGAAGTGGTGCTACACCAGCTCATGGTTGACGATGTCAAATGCCACTGACAGAACATGAGGAGTTTTGAACTGCCTCTATCCAGCTGATGCTGAAGACCATCTAGCAGGGCAACAAGCACCATCTCCACCCCTTGGCCAAGTTGGAAGCCAGACTGATATGGGTCAAGGGCTGAAATTTCCTCCAAGATGCTGAAGCTAATCTGCCGCATCTCTTTCTATCGCCTTTCCCAGAAATGCCAGATGGGAAACTGGGTGGTAATTATTATTATCGTAGTAGTAGTAGTAATAGTAGTAGTATTGATTTGATTTATATACCACCCTCCCATATGGCTCAGGGTTGTAGGGATCTAGTGATGGTTTCTTTAGTAATGGACAAACCATTGCCTCCTTAAGTCTCCCTGGGAACTCCCCTGATGAGAGGGACAGAATGATAATTTCCTGGAGAGGCTTTCCTACCTTCCAGTCATGTGGCACTAGACATGTAAAAAGTAAACAAAAATATTGGCATACCTTGTGTGTTTATCACTAGCAATACCCCCCCCCCCCAATAACTTTGTGTATATTATGGTGGTGTCAGAATAGGTTGTGGGAGAACAAGGAAAGAAAAACAATGAAAACCACGTGGGGTCTTTCCCATGGGGGAGAAAGACTGAGGATAGACATAATTCATAATAACTGATAAAGTGGACTTTAGCCCTAAGAATGTAATAAATTTGTTAAGGTTGGATCCAAAGGTTGATTTTATGAGTGGGAGGGTACTTCTGCTCATGTAATGGGGAAGCAATTTGAACTGATTCCCACTGCAGACCTCTCACCTTCCACAGTACACCTGAGAGTTCCTCCAATCCTGAGAAAATAATTTGGAGGAGTCTAGTGAGCAAAGAGAAACAGGAAAGAATCGTGACAGACGTGAAACTCTGCTTACTATCATTTGGGTCCAGTGTTTAAGCTTGAAGTTGCTAGAAGACTACTTCACATCTTTATCTGCAGCATGTTAGAACACCTACTACTCTGAAATCAAATATGGGAAGCAGAACTAGGCTACAGGCAAAAGGAATGTATTTCCAATTTCAGATTACTCAAATGTATGTCATTTAGCTATCACTTGATTAAAAACCAAAGACATTGAGTGCAAGTTGAGAGTTTTCTTGAATTGCTGGTAGATTCACAAACTGCGAGTCCTTTTTTCACATAAAGGATTTGCATGTATGCTTCCATGGGAGGTCCACTATTACTCACTGCAGTTCCATAAGAATGCTCTTCCAGTGAAGACCCTGAAGGAAGTTTTACATTTAAACCATTTTGTTGGAAAGTCTGCCGGAAATTAAAAGTGTTTATTGTGCTCTTCTTGCCAGCTAACGTTTTGCTTCTTTCTCTGGTAAAGCAATCAACTTTTTGTAACAAGATTTCATCTCTCCCTTTAATCCTTTGCTGCTTAGAAATCTCTGCTGAGGAATCAGGCTGTTATAAATAGTATGTGCAACACAGCACAAAAAGACAAGAACTAAAAGCATGAGATATTTTTTAGTTCAGAGCCTGTTCCTGGTTTCTCTGATGATTTCATTGGACCATATTAAATGCAACTGTGCATTATCTAATACAATCATTGTGATGTTAACTGGATATTTCTATTTTGTGGAGAGCGGAATACAGTATTCCTACAACAATAAAAGAGACAGAGATACTTTTATAAAATTGTTCCTACATCTTCATATTTGGATTCTCAGAGTGAGTGTAGTGTACTGGTTAAGAGTGGCAGCTTCTAATCTAGATAACCAGGTTTCATTCCCCACTCTACTGGGTGAACTTGGCCTAGTCACAGTTCTTCTAGAGCTCTCTCAGCCCCACCTGCCTGTTGTGGGGAGAGGAAGAGAAAGATGTTTGTAAAGCTGCTTTGGGACTCCTTCAAGTAGTGTAAGGGCATAAAAAGCCAGCTCTCTTATCTTCTTCGAGGCATAAAAAGTGCTACATGCAGTCTTTTTCCATACAGCAAGATGATTATTTCAATACAGCAAGATGTTTACAGGCACTCCTCCCACCCAGCAAGGGTCACTTTCTCTGTGCTGCCAACAACCAAGCTCTGAGTATGGGCATTGATACACCCCATATATATCCTTTGATGTACAAGTTGAAAAAGTGGCTGCCATCCTTCATCTCTTGTTTCTGACAAGCAAACACAAGCCAAGTCCTTGTGGGTGTCAGAAATACATCAACAGGCAGATCCCCAGGAAGAGGTCTTCTAATCTAGCAGACATAGAAGTAATGCAACCATTTGCACAAAAGGGCAGGGCAGTACGCTCATCCCCACCCGAGCATCACCAAGACAAAACAGGAAGCCACACCTGGACCAGTGGCAGATCTAGTTAACTATCCATATTGTTTCTTCTTGGTAAAAAAAAAAATCATCTTCTAGCAGCCTTCTTCTGTCTTTAATAAACTCCAACTAACAGAACATCCCCACAACTGGACTTCCCCTCCCAACCAGAATGCAAACAAAGTCCACTCCTAAAGACTCACCCAAAGTCTTTCACTGACCCAGATGGCCCACTAAAATTTCATTATCAAAATCCAGACCACCCATTAACAGACCTCGACTCCTTTGACATTGCCTTCCTGATCACATAAAGGCTTTGTTTTAGGGCTCCTTGCTCCAAGGTGCAAATTTCCTATGAAAAGAGAGCAGAAACAAGCATTCTTGTTCGTGTTCCATGAAGCCCAGCATGCAGGACACTGCTGCTGTTTATTCTTCTGGAATCCCTTGTTACAATTGATCTCTAGGCAAACAAGATCAGTTCCCCTGGAGAAAATGGCTGCCCAAGGATGGACTGTGACAACATACCCTGCTGAGGTCTTACCCCTCTCCAAACTCTAGCCTCTCCAAGCTGCACTCTGAAAATATTCATTTATTTCTCAACCCAGACTCTTGCCATTATATATAACAAGAAGGAAGACAATTGGTGTTGGAATATATAAGATCTATAGCATGCATGATTCAGAAACATATGAAGAATGTCCTGCAGGGAGAACTGGAGATGAGTCTTTAGTTAGCTTAGGAACTTCCTGATATTTTTCAAATAATCTTCTCCATGGTTCTGATTGGCCCTTAGGAGACTTCCTGCTCACTTGAGCACACTTCCTCACTGCTTGCCTCCAGAACAGATAGAAAGAACTGAACAGTGCAGTTAGAATGCTAGGACCCTCTCTCCTTTCCTCTTTCTATACAAAATTTGTTTCTCTTCAGAATAAAGCTATTTTATTGTTTTAAGCAGCATGGTGCTGTATCCTCTTGCAAATTTAAACTCTGCCAACATTAAGAACATTACATTATTTTGACTTGTAAAATAAAATACTACTGAAAAATAACACCATTAACATTTGATTGACACAGGAAAGAAAAAAATTATTTGATACCAATTTTTGCATGCTCAGGCCCTTGTTTATTCTAGATCAATATGTCTCTTAGGCCATCTTCTTGCAGCAGCCCTTGACTAAATAAAATTACACAAAGAATGGGGTTTTTATACCATATAAGAAAAAGGATGATACTCATCATGCCCAACATTTTTTTTCCTGCTGAAAGGAACTCAGTGTCCTTTCAGCTCAGTGCTGAATCACAAGTAATTTAATCTCTGTTTCTTTTGCTAATGGAATTCTTTTCTCCCAAGTGCCTTTTTTCCTAGAAAGACTTTAAAAATAATTAAATTCCTTTATGTCCTTCTTCAGCTCTTGAACATTTAATCCTTGTGCTAGAATTTATTCCTGCAACCAGCTTTCTGCCTATTAGATCCTTATACATATTTGGTGCTAGTTCATTTTCTTTAAATCTTACCTTTGGGTGCTACTTTGTCCCTATTACGGTGCTGTCTAGAACAGTCACTTTTGTTACCACAGTTCTGGATGGTGGTTTCACAATTTAAAACAACAATTACCTTGAGAAATCTTAAAACCTGATTCAGTATAATAGACAAGATCTTCAGTGATCTGCCTTGAGATCTGCCAAGTCTGCCTTGAGATTTGAGGTATCTGTGTCCTTGAGGAGGGTGGATGATAGAAAGGGAACTCAACAAGATTGTGATGTGATAGAGTCCACCCTCCAAAGCTACATTTTCTCAGGGGAACTGATCTATTTGATGGTGGTGGAATGTGCTTTCAGGTCACAGCTGCCTGCCTTATGATGATCCCACAGGATTTTCAAGGCAAGAGATCTTCACAGGTAGTTTTCCACTGCCTGTCTTCTCATAACAACTCAGGACATCCTTGGTGGACTCCCATTCATGTACCAACAAGTGCCAGCTTACTTTTGAAGATCTGTTAAGATCAAGCCAGTTCATCCATGTCAGAGCAACCTGTGGAGTCTGATCTGTGTAGACATTTGTCATTCCAGGAGAAGTCCAGACCCAGCTGGGAGGTTCCCACTACAAATGAGCTGACTGGTGAACAGGAAATGGTCATAAAAATGTCCCGAAGCTGCACCATCTCTGCTGACATGCTCCAGAAGTGATGTCAGGCATGCTCTGGAATTTGGGCAAAGCTCTATAGGAAACAATAAGTTTAACATAGAATTTTGCTCAAATACCTGCACATCCTCCGTGGCATGCTGGAAGTGATATCTGTTCTACTTAATATTTCTGGTAAGGCCTAGGAGGAGGAGCTGGTCTCATGCCTTAAGTGTCACTCAGCGCTTAACACCCACTCAGGGTGGCTGTCCCACCCCTGAGTGCCTCCTTTTCCAACTGGCTTGCCTGTCTGTTCAGTGGCCAGTCAATCACCTTCCATCCTCCACCCCTGACCACCCCATGCTCCTTCCACTTCCCTCCAAGGCTCCAGATTCCTGCAGCAAGAGCTGTCCCTGCCGGTGAGTTCCCTGCCCAGGGACCTCCAGGGTGCAGCCTTTCCAGGTCCTAGGGGGAGGGAGAGGCCATCTGCCCCAATCTGTCGCCAGTTGTATTCCTGAATGCAACGGGCATTGCCCCTAGTCATCACACAAGTGGTAAAATAACTGTGCTACTGGCCTGCCCCCCCCCCCACTGCCAGTGTGGGACCTGACAATCATACTGGCAACCCTAGCTTCAGCTGTGAAGTTCAGATCCCAGTCTTAATTCACTGTGCAGTTTTAGTCTAATATCTTCTACTCACAAATTACATGTAGGGAAGTAGACAAGACAGTTAGTTGGTCTGCCCAATTTTGCTTACTTTGTTATATCACAATATTAGACTTGCACCTCAACATTGGTTTCATCACAAAACACATTCCCATATGTAATATGTTGACCATAACAACATATAGAAACTTCCTCTCAAATTTAAACTGGATAGAAAATACCATCTTTGTCCTGGAGACAATGAAAGACGTAACACATTTTTGGCTCTAATTGTAGCCCAGTTCACATGTTACAGTGAACTCTCTTACATCCTGTGTGTACATGCCTTCATCGGTTCATAAGAAACAGCTAATGTGTTCACTTTACGAATTAATTTGGGGATCAGCACATGGATTGATGTGGGGTTTGTATCACACATTTGGCTGCGTATGCAGTGACTGTAACATGTGAATAATTCAATACATAAACAAAGAGCAACCAAGTACACGTAGACTGTTGCACCTTTATTCACTGTAAATTGTGAACTTTCTTTTGAAACAAAATTCAGGGACTGTAGCTTTCATTCAAGGGCTCTTATCCACCAAGCTGCAGATCTCCGAAAGAGTACTATACTTTGACTTGGTAGTATTGCCACTGGAGGAAACGAAGCACTACAACATGGCGGATTTTTAAAGTTGTCTTTTCTGGAAACCGAATGTGGAGGGCTGGAAAACAAGGGCCCCTCACAGTAAAGAATATACACGCGAGCGCACACACACAATTCATGAACACTGTATTAGCTTCATTCAATTTCATTTCAATTTCATGTTTCTCCAGGTCATGCCAAATATAATTTACTTCCCACTGTCTGTTGAGCATGCACAGAGTTTACTGTGAAAAAGTAAATACTTTCCCCGGTGACATAAGGCACAGCAAAGTGTGGGCTCCTCTACCTTCTTTGGCTAAAATTTGCCACCATCGTCCATTTTGATTAAAAACAACAGACACTCATACTCAATCCTGCTTCACATAAGAACAGTAATGCATAATCAGGTTTCTCCAATTCTGCTTTTATATGAGGGGAGAAACCTAATCCCCTTCTTTTCTTCACCTAATCTTTGCCTCTTTCCCTTAAGACATCCAGCACATGACACGCTTCTAGAGAGTGGGGAATCTGGTTCAAACCAGTACTTCTGCTGCTATCCTCCTTTCTAGTATGCAGCTTCCACCTGAAAGAAAGTCATTTTCTGTTCTACCTGCAAGCTGAAATGGCTTAGGCAAGAAGCATGGGCTGTATGGACTGAGAGCACTTCTGAATGCTGTCAGCCCCCAGCAATGAGACTTTAAGAAACACTGCACAGAAACATGAGCCAAGGATGAAGCTGTCAAGCCTCTGAGATGTATTACAACATTATTTAAACTCAGATAATGTATTTAAATTGCTAACAGACTTCCCACATCGTACACCTGGACATACATCACCTAAACCCCTGCAAGAACAAATTATATGTTAATACTAGTAGTAAAGTCTGTTGCATTCTGTAATGCAAAGCTCATGGTTTGGTGTGAGTTTAGTGCCTCACTTAGAAGCTGGCAACCTTAAGAGGAGGTCTCTCTGGGCACAGACTTGACCCAAGTCAGGTTTACGCACATCTAGGAAGTGTGGAATTCCAGAACATGAACCTACACCAATCTGGCAACCTTACCTCCTCTCTGCAATGTTTTCGTGACCTGAAATAGATTAGGGGGTGTGATGTAGCTAATGAGGTGGCTGCGGAGGCATTAATTTTGAGGCCCCACTTCCAAATCTGAAGGAATATATCCAGACCAGGGACAGCCAAACTCCAGGTGGGACCTGGAGATGTCCTGGAATTGCTGCTCATCTCCAGACTACGAAGATCAGCTCCCCAGGCAAAAATGGCTGCTTTGGAGAGGTGACTCTGTAGCATTGTATTCCACTGAGGTTTAGGGATGCCAGCCTCCAGGTGGGGTCTGAGTACGCCCTGGAAGTACAGCTAATCTCCAGTTAGGCCAGGTCGCTGCATCCTATATCTTGGCAACTCAATATACAATTAAAATTAATAAACTTTTATGATTCCCCCAAGTGATAAGGTATTATGGCTTAAGGCTTAAAGCAAAAGAGCATTTAAAAGGAAAGTAAAGGAAAAGAAAATTAAGGGAAGGTTAAATTCAACGGTTGTACAACAGGGCCACACAAGGTAAGGGGTTTCTACACTTTTGTGGGAGACTTTTCAAGTTTGGTGAAAACATAACTTTGTAAGTTAACCAAAAGGAAAGAATCTTCCCCTCTACAGACTGGACTGATCAGGAATATTCCAGAATTTGTAGATGCTTGGAAGGGGACATTTGGACACTCTTCCTGCCATTTTTTTTTGTTCTTCTAAAGCATCTACTTTGCAACAATAAAAAGAAATACACCTCTCACCCCCACCCCATGTGGATCAGTAGAGTAGCGGAGTGTGGTCATCTGCAAACTAGAGAAAAACTTCTGCACATTTGGACAACCATCCATGCATGTAGGAAAATACATGTTTTCCTTTCACTAAACCCAAATAAAGTCATTGTCCTTCAGTTGTCCTAATGGCTATTTGGCTAAATTTTGTTTGCTTTCAGCGTGAAGAGTGGAGCATAGAAATTAAAGGCCTAATTCTGGTGCTATAAGGAAAGGAAGATTTTGAACAGCAAGAAGATATTTTCTGTTTCCAAGTTTTCCAAACCCTTATGAGACTTCGAATAAGAAAAAGACTCCTCCTACCTTTCCTCAGTGAAACAAATAGGGGAATTATCATGATCTGTGCTGAGCCTCAGGGTCAGACCTGTGGACGACACTGGCGTTTTAGAGCTGAACTCAGGCCATTTAATAATACCATGAAGGCTTGACTGGACCTGCAACATGGTAGTACCAAGACTACTGGTTGTCAACCTCCTGGTGTGTCTGAAGAGCTGGAATTATGACTGATATACAGTCCACATGGTGCATGGAGAAAATGGCTGCATTGGAGTGTAGACTCTATGGAATTAAACCCATCTGAGGTTCCTCCCCTTCCACAAACTGCACCGTTCCCAGGCTTCACTCCAAAATTTTCTTTACATCATTCCAATTTTAGTATAGATGCTGCCTTAGCCAAAATTCTCCAGGTATTTTCTAATCCAAAGTTGGCAACCTTATGTCTCTTCCACCTTTAAAAGTTCTAAAACAAGTTGCTTCAGCACTTGAAAAGGCTGAGGAGGGGGAGAGAAGAGTGCCTCATCGACTTAGCCCCTGTGGCATTTTTAAGAGTCCCGAGTTCCTCTCTAAAATGGTGGTGGTGTCCATAGGTTAGACACTGGTTTGGCCCTCAGAAAACCTGGGGTGAGGAATGACATATCTGCCTGCTTTCCAGGCTTCTCAGATATCTGAATGGCTCAAGAGAGATTCTCCCTTCTATCTGTAGATACCAAAGAAAGGGGCAGCTGTCTACCTTGTGCCGGAGAAACGAAATTTAATGACTGAGAAAGAAAGACATAAACATCTTTTCCTAGTCCCACCTTCAACAAAAAACCTCTACTATATAGTATAAAGAACTCAGTTTGAGGTCTGGCAGCCAGCCTAAAATTTTTCTCAACAGCAGGAGTGGGGGCTTTTTAAATTTTCACCTCCTTGCTATTAAAGTTTGGGAGCAGCGGCACTCAACCCAGTGTTTTATCACCTATACCACCTGTGGGGAGGTTTTTGGAGGGAAGCACTCTTTATTTTCACCCTTTTCTTAAATGTCTCTTCCCCCCAGAACAGGCAGATGTGTTGCATACTGTTCCAGCTCTCCTGTTGCATCTAATTGGAGCCAACTCAACATACACACTAATGTAAGGCAGTTACGGCAATCCAATATGAAAATATACATTCATTAACCTCTATCAAGTTACCACGTTGCCAGTCAGGCTACCATACAGTTGCGTCAGAGACCAAGAACTGCTAGCTAGTCTTTGTTGGAAGTGGGCAGAGTGGTGGTGTAGGTCTTGTTTTATCTCAGGAGGTAGGAATAGCACCATATCTCACTTCACCCAGTGGGTCTCTGGTAGAAGCACTTACTTTACTTCTGTCAAATAAATGCATCTTATTATCCCAAGAATAGCTACCTTCTTTCAGAGATGTTCTTTAGCCACATGAGCAAACCTTGTTATGGGTTGTTTGGGGTTCCTGAATCCACTATTTTTATGCAAGAAGTATATATGCTCAAGGACAGGCCCATTTTTTTTCTCACTCACCTCCTACTTCCATTGCCAACATAAACAGTCTGCAAAAAGAAATCTACATCCTTACTGAATGACTTTAAGGGTGTCTACCACAGAATCCCTTGTCTTTCCTTCCTAGTATCTGCAAACATACACTCTGGCTTTCTAATGTATTTATTATTCATAATGGCTTATAATCCACATGTAATACTTTTGATACTATAGTGATTGTTTAGCAAATTAAGAAGTAGCAAAATCCTTAGTTGTAATTTTAAAGAGCATGCCTCAATGCTATTAGAGTACTTGTGAACTAAGTTAATAACTGATACATGGGTTCTATTCAGATATCAGAATACAGCATAATGAATAAGATATTTTAACATTAACAGAACAAAGAAGTAATACGATGCTGCAATGGCATAAAATAATATATTCCACACAATGATCTTGAATTTTGCACAATGCCTTGTGACTGGATGTGAAATCTACATTAAAATATTTACTAAAAATTAATTAAAATTCAGAGAATAAAAATTAAAGACAGTGTGAATGGATCAGAATATAATGTAGCTCCTGAAAAATACCTTTTTAATGCTCAGTTCACACTGAAATTACATGGTCTTTAGTTTTTACTGATTTAAATTTTAGTTTCTTTAATTTGTTAAAATAAATTTTTAATGTATATGTAAGATTCCCCTGAAGTAGCATACAAAATAGAGCTTTGTATGAAATATAATCCTAAAAAATTCCAACTGCACGTCATGTTTGTTTTACACTTTGATGTTGTATTGGTGTGGTATCTTCTTTTTCATAACTTCAATGACAAAATAAGATAAGAACAGTACAATTGGAATTTCAAAAAGTGTAATATGGCCACTTCAAAAGAACAATCCATTCCAAGTTCTACCAGAGAGAAGTGGTTGTGAATCAGGCCTAAGGTCAGTAAAAAGAGGAGTTAAGAGAGTGTAAACGTGTGATTGGGCACATAATCTATGGATATTTCGCCAAGTACCTGATCCGATGCCCTCACATACTAGTAGCAAAGTCACAGATTAAATGTGACAACCAACAGTTAGTGCTGTTTACTAGGTGCAACGTGCTCAAGACGGGGAAATGCCTCACAGCAAATGACCTGAAGCATTCTAAACCAGCTGCAGCCCTCAAATTATTCTGGAGGGGAAGTTTTGCATTTAGAGCACCCCAGCAATCCAGCTGTGAGGTAATAAAATTATGAGTGCCTAAGTGTATGGAGGTTTTTTCCAAGGTGAGAAAAGACCCTCAGCTAGAACTCCCATCTGTTCCACTATACAAAACCAACCTTCTTTTTAACTTATTATTGTCCCATGCTCAGCCAGGATTAGAAATACAACAATTAAGGGCAGTTTTTACCATCTCATCAGAGCCAGATTTAATCCAATTGTATTCATTTGTCACTGAACCTCTGAGTATCAGTACTAATAAAACGAGGCACTGCTGAGCACATAGGCAAATGAGTTTCTTTCAGGGTCACAATAATACAGTATCTTTGAGAATCTGACACACAAAACCATCTGAATATAGTTTCAGTTGGTTTACACACAACATTATATTTTTGTGGTTGAAACATACTAACTTGTTTTGGTCCCCTTGAGCTGAATATGAGTCAAATAGTTTAATATAATATAGTGACAGGTATGAACAGCTGCCAAGAGCCTAGCTGGACTTTATCCTAATGGATTCAGGAATACAGTTCTGTATGTGCTCCAGTACGTCTTCTGTTCCTACCATTTGTTTGTATTTGCATTTATGAGGTTGCATTCCACAGATCCGTTCCACTAATAATGGTGTTTTTCTCCAGTGAAAAGAAGCTTTTCTTTTTCATACAAAAGACTATGCCTTTCTCAAGGGGATTCCAGGGAACAATGAGTTCTTCTTCTAGGATACTTGTCCAATCAATTTGAAAGGATTAATATGTATTGAGGAACAATGGGTGGCTTCCATTATAGAGAAAAAAATAAGAGTAACTAACCACAGAAAACTGTAACAGCAATTATATCATGAAAAGGACCCCCCTGGTAGCATTTTGGTTGTTTTCACAATAAAAAATGCCACTCCACTGTGCAATGGAATAAACAGGAAGGTGTAGGAATAAGAAGTGGTGAAAAGGTTGACTGTGGAAGGTGGAGACTAAGTATGGGAATATGATGATGGACAAGAGGGAAGGTAGGAAGAGAATGAGCAGCTGAGGGAGAAATCAGGGTTCAGTGGAGGGAGGTGAGAAAGGGGGAAAGCTGGAACCTCTGGAGGAAGATGCAGGGAGATGCGGCAAAAGAAGAAAATTCCCCTCCCATATGAGTCCCTTCAGGCAAGATACCAATTTAGAAGAAGCCAATGTTATTAAGATTTCCAGGGTCATGTGGGAAATAGCAATACTTCCTCTGATGGTTATTAACTAAGACACTGAAATATACCCATCCATACTATTCTGAAGACATAAGTGTGCTTAAGTCTTTGTAAGACAAGACACCAATTTCTGACAGTTTTCCGGTCCCCCTGCAGACTTGCCTCAGGGACCTTGCCTTGGACTCAGGGACCTCCAATGAGAGAGTATTAGCAATGCACCCTAATTTCCCAACCTGGATTGACATGAATATTAAAAGGCTTGCCAGGTGCTCATGATCTTCGCATCCCTGCAGCTATCATTTTTATGTTATATAATCATAGAATCATAGAAACATAGAGTTGTAAGGAGCCACACAGGCCATCTAGTCCAACCCCCTGCTCAACGCAGGTTCAGCCCAAAGCATCCTAAAGCAGTGGTCCCCAACCTTTATTAGGCTGGGGACCGCGCCCGCGTGGGCCATGCCCACGCTTCTGGCCGCACCCGCGCATCGAGCCGCGCCCGGCCGCGCCCGCGAGACGCGCCCGCGGATCGGGCCGCGCCCGCGACCCACACCCGCGGATCGGGCCGCGCCCGCGACCCACGCCCGCGGATCGGGCCGCACCTGCGGGCCGCGCGGGCGCGGCCTGCATGGGCGCAGCCCGGCCCCGATTCCTTCTCCCCGCCCTCCCGCAGTAAGTAGCTTCCCGGGCCGCAAGCTTGCGGCCTGGGAAGTTTTTTTACTGCGGGGGGGCGGGGAGAGGGAGCTGCGGCCCGGCGCCATGGCCTTCACGGCCCGGCGCCGGGCCGCGGCCCGCAGGTTGGGGACCACTGTCCTAAAGCATCTAAGATAAGTGTATATCCAGCCTTTGTTTGAAGACTGTCATGTTTTTCAAGGTCAGACTCAAGAATGTGGTAATTGGTTAATTATGAGTGCCTGTGCTCAGATATATAACCAGATGAGAGGGGGGAACTAGGAGCAGTTGCCAACATCTACTGGACCAGAGCAACTACCTAATGTCATAAGGTAGAAAGCTACCACAAAGGTGTAGGGCAGAGAGAGTCATGCTAATATCATGGTAGTCTTCTTTAATAATTTATGCTTCATCATTCTAGGCTGCAAGACAATACTTTTATGCTACTGCCTGGACTATATGCTGCAAGAAGATTTGTCACCTAATACTCAGGTATACAAAGTATTAGCTAGAAAAGTTAGCATCTTTGTTTTGCTTTTATTTAACTGTTTCGTCTATATTGCATACGGAATTATTTTAACCATTTAATAAACCTTTATGTATTTTAAAAGGTCTGTTTTCTTGAGTACATCCAATCCAGAAGACCCACAGGTCTGGGAAACTGTTCAGGGGTTCCATTCAAGAGCCAGTTTGGTGTAGTGGTTAGGAGTGCGGACTTCAAATCTGGCATGCTGGGTTCGATTCTGCACTCCCCCACATGCAACCAGCTGGGTGGCCTTGGGCTCGCCACGGCACTGATAAAACTGTTCTGACTGAGCAGGAATATCAGGGCTCTCTCAGCCTCACCCACCCCACAGGGTGTCTGTTGTGGGGAGAGGAATGGGAAGGCGACTGTAAGCAGCAGCAGCAGCAGCAGCAGCAGCAGCAGCAGCAGCAGCAGCAGCAGCAGCAGCAGCATGTATATTAATTGATATGTGATTTTTCCTTTTTCCAGAAAAAAATGATTGGCCCCGCCGATTCCCGCCCTGGTGAAAAGGGAGCAACTGCAAGCTGCGCGTAGCAGTTGCTTCCTGGCCGTCGGCCTGACGCGGCGAGAGGCATATATTAATTGATATGTGATTGTTCCTTTTTCCAGAAAAAAATTAATAATTCTTTTTTTATGACATTCATAATGACTCCTGCTAAAATGTATAAAGCATAATTTGGGTTGCGAAGCGCCTGCCGATTGGCCCCGCCGATTCCCGCCCTGGCGTAGCGCGGCTCGCAGTTGCTCCCTTGCCGGCGGCCTGACACATTGGGAGGCGCAAAGTGCCTCCGACGCATCAGGCCGCTGGCCTGGGAGCCCCCGCCAGTCGAGCGCAGCTGGCGGGGGCTCCCTTGCCTAATGGCCGCCGAAAACCAGACACCGACGAGGAGCCGCCTCCGCGCACAGCACCAGGCCGCCAGGGAGCCGCCGCGCGAAGCCACAGCCTCCCTTCTCCGCTCCTTTCCTGGGCCGCCGCCGAGACAAGGATGCCGCGCCGCCACCGCCCGCCTCCTCTTTCAGGTAGGCTTCCTTCCCTTACGCTACCCTCGCCTGTCCCTCACTCTGCCCCCACCTGCTAGCGCCCATTGTATTTCTTATACAATGGGCTTTTTTTCCTAGTATATATATATTTCAGTGAGTCTCACTCTTGCCTGATTAAAAACTCTACCACAGAAGCTGTCATTATCATATTGTTATATGATTTCTCAAACGGACAGAAAAGCTAATACAAGGGTATATTTTATATATCAGAGTAAAATATAATTTAATATTATTTATTCTATTATTAGTTGCCTGCTTTGGAAGCCTTTGGCTGACAGGCAAATTAGAAATCTTCTAAATAGTAACTTTCGGTATGTTTTAAACTGCTTCTCTCTTCTTCTTTAATATGCACACACACAATGTAAAGATACAAACATAATCTAATGTGGGTAAATTGTTTTAAATTTTCATTAATATTTATTTTGAATTATACTTTAGAATATTGCCATATGATCTGATGCTTGGCACAAACCAAATTACTGAATTAGGCCGATCTGGTTTTGTCATTTGTGCGCTGTTCCCAATTCAAAAAGTCATCAGTTCTTGAATCAAAAGGTCAAGGTTATGTAAAGGTCAGTATAAATTGCATGGTGTGAAGCAAAACACCCCTGATTTTCCCAAAGGGCTAAAGTAGCCCACCCTCCAAGTGGGAGATGAGGAAGTAGAAAACAAAAGCCACAGCTGGGATGATCATAGATTTTGAATTGTTTTAACTGATGTTAACTGCAGTGTGTATATGGTTGTGAATTGCCCGGAGTCAGAACACCTGAAAGGGGCAAAATATAAATCTAATAATCTAATAATAAATACATAAAATAATGGGCTTATTCCATCTTGCAGGTTTTAGCAGTTGGGCCTCTCTGTCTTCATGGCCCTTATCATCTTCAAGGTCAGAGTTATGAATGTTATAATTGGTTCTTCTTGAGAACCTGTGGCCCACCAGATGGGAGGGGGGAATCAGGTGAGATGATGTCTTCTAAACTAAAGCACTTGCAGGGGCAATATCTGAGACATCAAGAACAGAAAGTGAAAACACCTGGAAGTGGCTCAGAAATCGGCATCTGAAGAAAGAAACAGAAGGACTCATTCTATCTGCACAACACCAGGCACTCAAAATGAATAGTAAGAAAGCAAAGATTCAGAAGAATAATAGTAAGAGCAAGTCGATTTTGCAAGACAAAGGATAAAACAGTCAGTCACATGGTAGAGTGCCTGAAGAAAATTGCTAATACTGAGTATAAATAATGTCACAACAGAGTTGCAGCTATGTTGCTCTGGAATCTTTCAAAAAAAATATATGGTTTACCACCATCCAGAAATTCACGGAAGCAGAAACCAAGCAAGATTATGGGAAATTATGAAATAAAGATTTCTTGTGACTTTTGATAACAAAGAGATAAAAACTTGGAGCATAACATCCTGATATCAGAATTGTAGGGAAAACATGAGAAATAGGGTTTTGGATCATTTACACTATAATCCCAGGAGACAGTAGAATAAAAAGAACAGGAGAACACAAAAATATTAAGATTGCTTGAATCGACTTAAGAGTGCCTGTGGGCAAAGAAGATTACCATCATGCCTGTTGTCATTGGACCCCTTGAAGCAGTGCCTGGAAGTCTCCATAAACACCTAAACATACCGGTAATTAAGGAAGTAACATCAGCTCAGCTCCAGAAGACAGTGTTGCTTGAAACAGCAAGAATTCTGTGAAGATACCTCTGCAATTCCCAAAAATCAGACTAGATCTCAAATTTTGTAACACCATCTAACACTCAGATATCTAACTGTGCCAATTTACAACAACAACAACAACAACAACATGGGGATGTATTCTATTGCTCTTAAGAAAGATGAAATAACAATTGATATCATGTTATTATCCAGCAATTGTACTTCAATGCTTTCCAAATCATTCAAAAAAAATTACAAAATGATTGGGTACAGCATTTCCAGATATGTATGACACAAACTCTAATATACATTTTAAAGAAAATCCGTTTTTAAGAAAAACTAAAACAATTTACAACTAAAATAATTAAACAGATCAAGGATAGGTGTGTGTATGCGTATGTGTGTATGGAAGGGTGGGGGCAGGGAGACTTCAGTCCTTCCCCATCACTAGAGGTTCTGACCATGCCCATAGGAACAGTGTATCTCCTCTCGGAAGGAAGAATGGAGTCCTGCATTGCCAGGTATTTAAATTTGTTTTTTATGCTCTTTATACATGTTTTTTTTATTTGATAAATTTTTATACTGCTCTTTCCTCATGTTTTAACTGATTTTATTAAGTGTTGTTTTAATGCTGTTTTAAATTGTTAAATACCTTAGTGGCCCTGTTTGGGATTAAAGGTAGGAGATTTTATATATATAAGAATCTGCTGGGTAAAGTGTGTGGATTTGTGCAGGTATAGTAAAAAGAGTATCTGGTAAACATATTGGAAGCTACTGAAGTTGAAAAAAGACTTTGATGTTCTTTGGACTGATTCCATAGAATAGCAAAGGCTGTGCCAGGAATATTACCCATATCTTGTTCCTCTTATCTAGTTTACATGCCAGATCCAATTTTAAAAGACTACATCTTATCCAATCACTTATTTAAAGACGTGGCCAGCTTTAAATATAATGCAACTAAGCAACAACAAGATTCATCTTCCAACTGTGTCAAACTGGCAAATGTAACTTAATAGAACCCCGTATACAGCGGCATACACATTATAATGCAAGAAGATTGTCAAGATCAAGCACAACAGATGCATATTGTGTTCAAACAGTTCATTCAGAAATGCCTAAATGGCACATTACATGCAACATCTAATTTAGTTCTGTAAAGGGAAAAACGTCAGATTTTGCATTTTTTAACATCTTGACAGAGTATTATTTTTTAAAAATGCATACTTAGAAGCTTGCACTAGCTTCAAGATAAGACCCAGTTACAATTGATGCATGATCTTATTCCTGAACTAGCAAGAAAGCCCATTGCAAGCAGAATGCAATGGGCGCTAGGACCCAGGGGACACTGGGAGGTGTAGATCTCTCTCTGTGTGTCTCTCTCAACCTCTCCCTGCTGCCTGTCTTGGTGTGCCTCGCAGCTGGAGGCATAGCAGGAAATTAGGGCTGGTTTGTAGGAGGGAAGGAGGGCTGGTGTGCAGTTTGGGGCAGCTCTCTCTGTCTGTCTCTCTCTCCCTCACAGCAGGGGCAGCTTTCTCTGGGTCTCTGTCAGCAGCTTTGGGCAGCTTTCTCTGTGTCTCTCTCTGCCTCTCTCGCAGCAGGAGCAATAGGAGGGAATGAGGGCTTGTGTTCAGTCTGGCAGGGGTCTGTGTGTCTCACTCTGCCTCTGGCGCGTCTGAGAGGAACGTGGCTAGCGTCCAGGAATGAAGGGAGGGCAGGAGCTGTAGGGGCAGGGCCAATCAGTATGGCTGGCTGCACCCTGATTGGCCATATTCCAACTCGGACAGCTGGATACGTTCCATCCCCCCCAGGTTGTTTCACAAATATACAGAGGAATCATGGATAAGGATTGGTGATCTGGCACTATGTGGAATGAGAATTAAATGCAGCACGGAGGTAAGCATACTGTTGATGTCTTTATTCTCCACTACATAAACATTGTTTTCTATATATTTTTTAAAGTATATGGATAGCAGTTATTATAGCAACTGTATAGATAGTAGCACAATGGAACGCCTAAGTATATGGTACAGTAGCCTCTTTCTTGGCACCAATACATCTACCTATAAAAATAAATTTTCCCCAACACTCCCATAGGAAGGGAGAAGATTACACAGAATTGAGTCATACCTAATACTCTTCAAAGCCACTCAACTTCACTGTTTATGGGGATGTGCTACTTCTGAAGCTGACCATCCTATACAAGGCAAGACTAGCTAAACCTAGAGAAGATCCAAACTGTTAAGATCTTTCTATTATACTATTCACTATGCCAATTCCTCATCATGTTCAAAGATACATTATTTTAATATGCCTTCCTTCTCTGAATGACAAGCTTAATTTCTCCCATAGTAAAAATGGTGGCAGTACTAGGGATAGTTCAGAGGCCACAACAACAACAGCCTTAACTCTCTGACTTCTATGTATGAATTTGAAAGAGCCCCTTGACTATGTGCAAGGCCAACCCTATCTATTACGGAATGTTTTGCATATAAATATGGAAATTAGTCGTGATAAGGAAATACAATTTGTGCAGTTTGAAAATGTAACCCTGGAAACAGGGCTATGGGTTCAGACCTACAGAAGATGTATTTATCACCATTATGACGTTGTTGGATGATAGCTAAAAATTTCTCAGAGGTCGACGGTGATATTCATAGCTGCTATGTATTAGCTACCTACATCAGGAACATCAGCACCCAAATTTGACAAAAACAACTCTGGTAAATACTTTTAGAAAGGACTATGGATCGTTTTCCTTTCCTTTGTTTGCTTTAAACTTTGACACTGAAATCAAGGAGAAAAGCTCAGTTTGTTCACTTACCAACCTTGGTGTCTATTCCCATGCTCCAGCTCTAGCACAAAACATAGGAAGGCTTTGACCTATAACAAATCTGTCATCACTGGAAACAGCTAGCATCACAAGTAAATCTGTTAAACAAATATGAACTGTGGCCCTGACATTTTCAGTAAATTTAATTAAAATTGTTTATTTATTACAGATTCCCCTTTCATAGATATCACATATTTTCATGTTTAGAGCATACTCTGACATGGATGCCTAATGCAACATTCTTCAAATTGCTTTGGCTTAGATTACTACATATAAATAGCCTACGAAGTTTACCTTCATTTTTGTAGTAAAGCCTGCACCAAAATAATAATTATACTACTTAACTTTTAAACAGCACTTTATGAGGGTTCAAATTACCTCGCATAAGAGTGATAGTTTACTATTTCAGCAGTCCTTAGACAGGTAAATATTACCCCATTATTAAAGGTGAATGACTATGGGTCAAGACCGAAACTTATGGAACATTATCAGAGCACAATCCTAAATTGAGCTACTTAGAAGACCCAGCAAATTTTGAGTCCGGTTGCACCTTTAAGACCAATAAATTTTACTCAGAAGATTGTACTATTTGATCAATGGGGCTTAGTCCCACAAAAATATTCTTAGAATTTCTGCTTTAATCATTAAGCCAATACTGACTAGTCTACAGAGGCACTAATTGAAGTGTGAGGAGACATCTGTGAAAGGACATTCCCTCCAAGGAAACAGTTTCAGATGACACTGGAAGCCACAGTGGGAGTAAGGTAGGTGGAAAAGTTTGCTTGTGTTAGCAACCTTCCACTTCATTAGGCTGGACTTCAAAATAGATCTGCCTCTCGCTTTGTGCAACAGCCCCCAAAGCTCCCTCAAAGCTACTTCAGAGGGCTAGGGGATCACTATGAACTGCACAGGACATAGTGTAGGAAGCTGCAGCTCAAGGGAAAATTCTGAGAAATAAGAGATTCTTTTTCATAGATGAAATTCCCTTGAATATGTGCAAGGCCAACCCTATCTATTACTCTCGATGGAGCCCCACAAATTTCTAATTAAATTTAAGCTCTGTCAAGTTGCATAGTCTCCACAATGATTTGCCCCATACTTTATCCAAGATTTTTAGGGTTTATATAATGGCCCGTTCTCAGAATTGCTTTTGATATACAGTTTTTCTTCAGATCACGTTTTTGCCCATAGTTAAGTGCTAGTGTGGGTTTCCAGCATGCCTTTCTCAAATAATGGTTGGAAGATCTGTAAAGTAGTAGCAAACTACATTCTGAGTTTGTGGTGTAAGAGGGTTACTAACCTCAAACTGGGATTTGGAGATCTCCCAGCATTACAATGATAGTTTCAGAGTGTGGACTCTGATATATCAAGAAACAAAAGCCCTAGAATGACATTACATGCCTGCTGAACTCTCTTTCCAAACTCTATCAACCCCAAGCTCCAACCCCAAATCTCCAGGAAATATTACTTTTCCAAATACAAAATCTTGCTTTTCCAAATACAAAATCTAAGCAAAATTAAAGACTGAGTCCGAGGAGATTGTAACCAAAAAAACCCTTTTAAAAAGCAGATATTAGCAAAAACTGTAAATCTGTGCTTCTTATTTCTCCCTCCTCTTAGCCAAACTGCCAGATTGAATGATGCAAACAGCTGCACTCAAGTATGCAGTCTAATTACAAGCATGTGCAAACTGGATTCTAAGTATAAAAATATTCAGATGTCTGTTCTCTGAAGAGTGGGAGAAAGATCATTCAGCAGGAAAGCAGGCAGCATCATTAAACAGTGGGTAGGCAATCCTGTTCAAAATGACTATTTTTAAGGGTTCATTTAAGCAATATGAGCAGGCAGTGTGATGTGGTGATAAAAAAGGTGAATGCATTCTTGGGCTCTATCAACAGAGGCATCTCATCAAAACTGCAAGATGGCATAGCCCCAC
The DNA here is from genome assembly GCF_049243985.1 of Paroedura picta. Lineage (NCBI taxonomy): Eukaryota > Metazoa > Chordata > Lepidosauria > Squamata > Gekkonidae > Paroedura > Paroedura picta. The sequence goes on along the minus strand of NC_135374.1, from coordinate 79,201,224 downwards.
TGTATACTGCATTGGTCAGACCAGCTTGGTGTAGTGGTTAGGAGTGTGGACTTCTAATCTGGTGAGCCGGGTTTGATTCTGCACCCCCCCCCCACATGCAACCAGCTGGGTGACCTTGGGCTCGCCACAGCACTGATAAAGCTGTTCTGAACAAGCAGTAGTATCAGGGCTCTCTCAGCCTCACCCTCCTCACAGGGTGTCTGTTGTGAGGAGAGGAAAGGGAAGGCGACTTTGAGCCTCCTTCGGGTAGAGAAAAGCAGCATATAAGAACCAACTCTTCTTCTTCGTCATCCGTCTGAGACCAGTTCAGAGCTGGTTACATACATAGTTGTGGATACAGTTAAAACAATAAAACATTAAACATTAATGATACATTAACAATTAAAACCAATTAATAATTAGAAATACCAATAGAACAGTGATATATCATCATCAGCTAAAAGGTTTACTGCTGCCAATAAGTGTATCCCAGGCTGGATATTACTAGAGGGAAGGGGGGGGGTTGTCAGGGAAGCCCATAGATGTTAACAGATCATTGGCCCAAACCAAAAGTTCAGTGGAAGAGCTCTGTCTTACAGGCCCTATGGAACTGTGACAGCTTCAACAGGGACCTGATCTCCTTTGGGATCTCATTTCACCAAGTAGGGGCCCAGACTGAAAACGCCATGGCCCACATTGGGCCAAACATACTTCCCTGGGGCCAGGGACAACCAACAGGTTGGAATTTGTCATGCAAAGTCCTCTCCTGGAGCCAAGTAGGGCACTAATACTTTGGCTTGGTGAAGATGGAGAAACACCAACCATGCTACACTCATGATCTGTGCCCCCATGGTAAGGGAGTACTGTGTGTAGTTCTGGAGAATTCACTCAAAAAAGGACATGGACAAAATTGAGAGGAGAGCAACAAAGATGATCCGGCACCAGGAATAAAGACCTATGAGAAGAGGCTGAAAGACTTGGGAATGTTCAGCCTGGAGAAGAGTACATGATTGCTCCCTTTAAGTATTTGAAAGTATTAGAAAGGTGGTCACTTGGAGGTGGGCAGGGAATTCTGTTGGTAGCATAGGACCTGTGGCAATGGGTTTAAACTACATGTAGAATGGTACCGCCTAGATATCAGGAAAAATATTTTGTCACAGTCAGTGTAGTTCAGCAGTGGAACAGGCTGCCTAAGGAGGCAGTGAGCTCTCCCTCAGTGGTGGTCTTCAAGCAGTGGCTAGAAAGATACTTATCATGGATGCTTTAGGCTGATGCTGCATAGAGCAGGGGGTCTGGACTAGATAGCCCTTATGGCCTCTTCCAGCTCTATGATTCTAACATGGTGATGCACCACATCCACCATGGGAACCAGCCATCTGCAGTGCAATGACCCATGACCATAAAGTAGTTCTTATCATGGTATCAGTAACATTTTCATTAAAGATCCTGAATGATGAGATTATAAGCAACACCCTACATGCTGCACTATTAGTGCAATCCAACCTACTGCAAGATAGAACAAAGGTACATGGCCAGATGAAACAGATGTGAAAAAGAGCACAGAGTAAGGATGTGCATGAACTGCATAGTTCATGGTTTATGGCTGAACGATGAAGCAAACCACAAACCGATATGCTGGTTCATGAACCAAACTGCTTTGTACTTCTCCATGAGCCATTTAAAGCTTAAATGCCTACTTTCTACTCCCCATCAATTTTTGCAGGGAACAGAGAGCAGTAATTTAAGTGGCTTTGATTTAGATCAAAACACTTGAATTATTTTTCATGTACAAACTGCAAAGAGCTGCATCAAAATTTGTGGACATTTATGGTGGTTCTTCAGTTTGCAAACATCCCTTCATGAACTACAAGCCAACCAAAATTTGTGACAAACTTTAGTTTGACAACTGGTTCATGCCCATCTCTAGAATAGAGCCATTGTATTAGTGAACAGCCAACCTTGGCAAGGGAACAATTTTATTACTAGTTAAATAGATTAGAAGCTTCATTTCTGATTCCTAGAAAGCCCCATTCATAGACTGTGCACAATTAGGCTACATCGACCCATGCAGCTGTGGCTCTGTTTTGCGGTATTACAAGCAACTGAGCTTGAGGCAAGGGAAAGCTTCAGTTGCAATCTCTGAATACAGTGTATTTAATTTGTTTTAGATAATTGAGTGTTAAAGTAGTTGTACTCTGAAGAGAATCATCATTATGAGACTAAAATGTAAAAAAAGATGGTATGTGAATTAGTATTTATATCGCTTTGATTTTTTTTGCGCACACATTGCTAATTATCTCAACACTTGACTTCTATAATGAGTAATTCCATTCTGTGTAAAATATAAAGGTCATTCAGAATTGCTGCTAAGAAAACTTAAACCAAAGAGTCCCTTGCTCCCTGTACGAGTGAAATGACCTCTTTATACTTCCATCAACCTAACAGGATAATTATGGATTGTAGCTCTATGTGTATATTAAGATTGGTGCTTGCTGCAAGAAGGAACTACATTATACCCAGTCTGTTCTATTGTTTGGTATAAAGACAGAACAGAAGACTTCTACATATACTAAGGTGACCAGATTGTCCCACTTTTGGAGGGACATCTGGGGGCACCTAGCAAATTGTACTTATGTTGAAATTAAAAATATATATTACAAGACTATTTTTGCGTTCTATGCATTCTATGAAACTTTTTGTTGCTCCATATAGACCAAATTTTAAATCAAGAACCCCCCCCCCCCGGGTCAATGGTTTCCCGCTTTACCAATGTTAAAATCTGGTCACCTTAACATACACTGTCAGATGCAATCCTGACTATAGATTTCTTTTAAAAAGAGGGCTCAAATATGCCTATAAATCACATTCTCAGTTTAAAATCCCAGATACTGTAGCTTTAGGTTATTGATTGGTATTGAAATTCATTGATGATTTTAAAAGGCACCATGTATCCATTTTTCTCATTGTTTTGTTATTCTATGCATTACAGAAATGAATGCTAGAACTCAAATGCAGTATTAAACCAGAGTCCCAGTTTAACCTAAACCTAGGGTAAATAATATGTATGTGCTGCCAAGTTGCAATTAATCTATGGTGACCCCTGCAAGAGGTTTTCAAAGCAAGTGAGAATTTGGATCTAAGATGTCCTATCCTCTATTCATTTGTTAACAACATCACTGGCTTTCTGGCAGAAGTTAGGCAATACACTTTACCATCCCCCATTTGATTTTAGATGCAGTACTATTTTCTCTGAGTCATCATGTGTAACCACAGAGGGGTTACCATTTCGGTAGCAGCATTAGCATTCAACATTTAAATTTCTAAATAATGTAAGAAGAAAGACTTGGAGCTCACAATCTGAAACCTGAAACAGTAGGGTACTAGGGATAACAAAGGAATGAGAAGTAAAGATAACAAGGAATGTGCAGGAGCTGACCCATCTCTATCAACTTTAATCCCTTTCTTACTCCTGCAAGAATTATACCTCATTTATACTCAATGCTGGCAAGGCAAACTTTCACATCAATTTTACCCTTACCCAAAGTCTCAAACATGTCGGTTACTCATACAAAACAATAGCAGATGCTTAGATTGCCAGAGACTAGGCCTCCAAGTGGGTGCTATACTTAAATCAGACTTTAAAAATGTCACTTATTCATATAAAGAACAAAAATGCAGCTTGTTTTCACATGATATTGATAGGTTTGCCAGCTCTAGACTGGAAAACACCTGGAGGGTGGAGCCTGTGGAGGGAAGGAACTTCAGTGGATCTAATGCCATAGAGTCTACCTTCCATAGCAGCCATTTTCTCCAGGTGAAATGATCTCTGTCACCTGGAGGTCAATTGTAATGGTAGGAGATCTTCAGACATCATTTGGAGGTTGGCAATCCTAGATATTGGGGTTGGCTATTGTGAGGCTTAAAGGTAAAGGTAAAGGTATCCCCTGTGCAAGCACCGAGTCATGTCTGACCCTTGGGGTGACGCCCTCTAGCGTTTTCATGGCAGACTCAATACGGGGTGGTTTGCCAGTGCCTTCCCCAGTCATTACCGTTTACCCCCCAGCAAGCTGGGTACTCATTTTACCGACCTCGGAAGGATGGAAGGCTGAGTCAACCTTGAGCCGGCTGCTGGGATTGAACTCCCAACCTCATGGGCAAAGCTTTCAGGCGGCTGCCTTACCACTCTGCGCCACAAGAGGCTCTTATTGTGAGGCTTATTCCAGACTAAAGCTCATCTGGTGGCTCAACAACTCCAGTAATGTGTCTACAGTGTCCCAGTTACTTCTTTGGATCAAAGCAGAACTAATTTCTTGTACTTCAGAACTCACTGTTAGATCCTAGAAGGAACTGAAATGGTAATCACATAAGAATTTGCAGCGCATACAGATTTCTTAGGAAAGAATGCTAGCACCAGCAATTACAAACTGAAGCCAACTGTGAGCTTAACAGTAAGCCTAGTAAGTTCCACATGAATGCCTACTTGCATGCAAGCCAGCTACATTCCATTGAATCAATAGGTTAAAGCCTGTTTTGGTAAGTCACTGGTGTTTGTTGAATCAATCATATATTTTAATTAAGTGATCTCTGCAAAATTTAGTGCAGTGACATTGAAGATCTGGAAGCATAAAAATCTGGCATGAAGACACTTGCCTCTTCTCTGAGTTGGCCGAGTTTCTTTTCTGCTATGGACAAAAATGAAGTCATCTCTGCTGGAGCAAAATTGTGTGTTAACTGGGACTTTAATAGTAAAAAGCACCATTGACACCTTGCCACATATTTTTTTTGGGTGCTGATTTTACATATTGCAAAATAGTCGGGGAAGGGAGGGATTCATTCTGTATTGAACTGATTTAACAGTGTGTGAAAGTAAGTGCTACAATTATATGCATATGGTGAATATTAATATTCTTCATATTTCATGATGTTATGTTGAGATACCAAAGTGACCATAGACATGGAAATACTTACTATAAAACCAAAAAGTCTTCAAATAGTTTCACCACTTTTATTATTTTACTTGGAAGTAGAGGGTGGAACTTTCCGTAAGTATGACCTCTATACCAGTGGTCCCCAACCTTCTGAGGCTGGGGACCGGCAGGGCATCGGGCCGTGCCTGCGCGGACCACGCCCGCGCATCGGGCCGCGCCCACACGGGCCGTGCCCGCGCATCGGGCCGTGCCTGCGTGCCGTGCCCGCACGGGCCGCGCATCCAGGCAACAAGCTTGCGGCCTGGCCCTGATTCCCTCTCCCCGCCCTCCCGCAGTAAGAATCTTCCCGGGCCGCAAGCTTGTGGCCTGGGAAGTTTTTTACTGCGGGGGGGGGGGGGCGGGGAGAGGGAGCCGCGGCCCGGCGCCATGGCCTTCGCGGCCCGGCACCGGGCCGTGGCCCGCAGGTTGGGGACCACTGCTCTATACTATATCTAGACAATGTTGAGCATGTACCTAAAGGAAACATGCTATCAATTTAGTCTTCTCAGAGATTTCGGTTGCAATGTAGTCTTGGGATTTGATGAGTTCTAATCTTGAATGGAAAATCAGTAATCCATCACTTTTCTTATAAACTAAATACATGTGATTTCAGACCACTTTTTCTGATGTTGTTGTGAACCACTGTAATACTTGTAATAATCCTGCTCATGTTGGTCTGCCTTCAGTAATTCATGAGGGAGGGTTGCTAGGCTCCCCTGGCAGGGGATGGGGGTTAGAGTTGCCAGATCCAGGTTGGGAAGCTTCTAGAGATTTGGGCATAAAGCTTGGGGAGGACAGTGACCTCAGTGCAGTAAAATGCCATAGAATCCTACAAAGCATCCTTTTCCTCCAGGGGAACAGGTCTTTGTAGTCTGGAGATGAGCTGTCATTCTGGAGGATCCCCAGATCCCACTTGGAGGCTGATATCCCTAGCATGAGGGAAGAGGACAATGTATTTAGAGTCATTGTGCTTGCACAAGCAATAGCACAAATGCAGTAAACACATAGCAGTAAATATACATTTTAATGGAAGAATAGAGTGCTTATGGAATCATGTAATGTCCAGCTGATGGTTTGCATAATTTTATTTAATTTGTTTTTGTATCAAAAAATAGCTTCTGCTTCAACTAAACCACAGAGAAAAGATAGTAGGTATACAATTGCTTTGACTTAGCACAAGCAAATACAGAGAGGCAATTTAAGTACTTCTACTTGTACAAGTACAGTTGTGCATGTAGAAATCTTCCTTGGGATCCAAGCCATGCCTTAATTTTAATAGTACCTCAACACTCAAGTCAACATAGGTATTTTCATTTTTGTTTAAACAGGAACCCACAGCTTTCCACAATGCATGTTTTCATCCGTATTAAGAATGTACTCATGCTCATATGTCTTCTATTCTATGATATTATTACCACAATGACATAAAAGCAAGTTACTCCATTTACTATTATGCTGAAAAGTTTATATAATAAAACCAGTTCTGGCAAATATTTGCTCAAGAATACTGAAAGCTGGGGAGGACACTCCTGTTATAATATGGCACTCTCTGTGAATTCTTCGTCTTCAAATGTGCCCATATTTTGTGCTCTTTTACATTCTGTTATAGGTCACATTGTCCAGAAGTTTCTTGTCTTGATATTATCTAAAAAGAAATGTTTATTACATAGAGTCTACTGTTATTTACTTTTTGCATGACTTTTTACCTTATATTAATTTTACTTCTTGTAATTCCGAGTTTGTTTTATCTTTAACCGCTCCTGCAGAGCGGATAAAATAAAGCCCTAAGGGCTATTGGGGAGGAGTTAGGGCAGGCTTTGTCACCCCTCCAAGTGCCACTCAAGAGCCAAGTGGCAAATGGGGAGGCACGCGAAGTGCCTTCCAACTGGCCCCTTACCAGGACAGCCCAAAATTCCATTCACCCAACCCAGTCTGGCTGCCAGTCTGCTCCTGACCACCACAGGGAGAGGAGGTCAGTAAGGTTGCCAAGGGGGATGAGAACAGAGGCTGCGCCAGCCCTTTTTGCCCCAAGGCTGTCCTAACTGTCATGTCCAACTGCAAATTGCCTCAGAACCCTGACAGAGCTGGCAGGAGGCTGTAGAGTGCTCCCCCTCCCCCCTTCAGGCCTGCTGCGAAGGAGCCTCTGACAGGCCCTGACTTAGGGGAGGGAGGCATTTTCCTTCAGAGAGCAATGCAGGGGAACCTGAGGGCTTTCCTTTTGAGGGGGGGACTTTCCCCTTCTGCCAAACAGTTGCATGACAGGATGGCCACAGAAAAGCCCCTTCTCACTTAAAATACTGCTCTGCCTGGAGGTTAGACACAGCCAAGCCATGTCTCTTTCTTCTTTGCAACTCTCTGCAGATTTGAGGTCACTGCACAGCATTATTCTGCAGAAGAAACTGGCTCTTTTGTCTCCTGTTTCATCTGCAGAACAACCCTGCGCAGTAGGCCTCAAGTCTTTCAATTCAATAACAACGTGTGTGGGATGCCTTAAATGTTTCTTCTCTACCACAACCATGTCCAAAGTAGCCCTTTCTGCCTGGTGAGCTGATCAATTTGATATGTTCCCAGGTAGGCTTTTCCATGTGCAAGGAGGAAAAAACAGCTGCCATCCTCCATCTTTATTTCTAGTTCACTATAAGCAACACAGATCAAGCCAGGCATATGCTACCCAAAAAGCTTTGCATGACATAAACAGAGATAATGCAATCATTTGCACAAAAAGGAAGAGCAGGACATTCATCCCCACCTGAACACAACTCAGACAAATGATGGAACTGAACCTGGACCAGTGGGGCAGATTTGATAACTGCATTGTTTCATTAATTTCCTGGTGCTTCTAGCAGCTTCCTTCTGTCTTTAGTAACTGGCACATCAAACTCCCATTAACAGAGGGCCATTTCGCACGGCTTCAAAATAGCACAATGGTTGCTAATTGGAAACGCTACTAATTTGCCATAACCCACGACGTCGTAGACAATCTGCAACAATCCTGAAACCGACCCGCAAAAAGCGCTTCGTTGTGGCGCTTTCAGGGGAATCCAGAAAAGTGGATTCACCCTCCGGATAGCGATACACTCCTGCAACCAATCTGCAACAGTAGCGCTAAAGACCTGTGCGTTACCATTGTTGCTGGTTCTTCAAAGTCCCTCCCCCTGGCTCTCTCCTCCAAACTTCTGGCGAAGCGATTGCCATTTTTTTTTCTCCGAGCGAGCGGGGATAAACGCACCGGCGAGCCTCTTTCTGTTTAGAGGCTTCCCTGGCTTCAGTCCTTCACCTTTAGTCACTAAGCACAAACCACTTAAAAGCCCGTTTGCTGAAATAAAGTCCCTTTATTTTTTACACATAAATTCAGCCGAAAATCGGGCCCGTGAGAAGGGGGGGGGGAATTTTTTTTTATCACTCGAGGCAGCGTGCAAACGATCATACAATCAAACGACAGCTCACATTAGGCAGCTGGATGGGTCTCTCCGTAGCAATGAATCTACATAGATTCGTTGCTATGGGTCTGTTTTTTTTTTTTAAACCTTTCTTAAAGGGAAAGGGGCTGTTTGGGAGCATGCTAACGGCTGCCCATTGGCTGCTTGACGGCCAGGGGTGGGACGAGCTTGGCAATAGCGCTTCCTTTCTAGCGATTCCTGCCGAGACCGGAAGCCTGTGGGAAACGCTAAAAAACGCAACTGATTCCACTACAAAGGCAGGTATGCATAACAACGAATTCCACAATTTTAAATGGCGATTTTTCATTCCGCAAACAATTTGCAACAAAGATCCCCGTGCGAAAAGGCCCAGAGAGTCTTCCATATCTGGACTCCTCCTCCCATCCAGAATGCAACCAAAGTCACTTCTAAGGACGTGCCCTTAGACAAGTTTTTCACTGAACTGGGATATATCTAAATGGCTCGTTCACTAAAGTTCACTAAAGTTCGCCCATTAATATTTCCTCCCTGGTTATATCAAGGCTTTGTTTTAGGGCTCCCTGTTCCTTACCCCCAAATTTTCCTATAAATAAAGAACAGAGCCAAGCATTATTTGCTCTCATATTGGGCTCTACGCTGTACAAAACCCAGTTTGCTGGACAGGTTGCTTCATCTAGCATCCTTCCCCCTTGACACATCATATTATCAAATATGCTTTGACTCAATTTCCCTTCTTTTAGGAGCCTCTTGTGGCGCAGAGTGGTAAGGCAGCAGACATGCACTCTGAAAGCTTTGCCCATGAGGCTGGGAGTTCAATCCCAGCAGCCAGCACAAGGCTGATTCAGCCTTCCATCCTTCCGAGGTCGGTAAAATGAGTACCCAGCTTGCTGGGGGGTAAATGGTAATGACTGGGGAAGGCACTGGCAAACCACCCCGTATTGAGTCTGCCATGAAAACGCTAGAGGGCGTCACCCCAAGGGTCAGACATGACTCGGTGCTTGCACAGGGGATACCTTTACCTTTACCCCTCTTTTATTCCTGATAATGCTTATTAGTATTATTAGAATTGCTAATTCCCCCAACATAAATTCAGGAGACAGGTCTATTTTCAGTAACAGAACTGTTACTTTATGTTTACAGCATCCCTCTCACTAGCGTTAGAATTACTGTAATTATAACAAATGTATGATTTTGTTGTTATGATGATAATGTCTATGTTGGGTATTTTATTGTATTTATGTATGTGCCTGTCTGTCTGTCAATCGATCAATTGATCGATCTGTTGTTACCCACCCTGAGTAGCCTATAAATATATTATTATTACCTTTTACAGAGAATCCATTTTGTAATTCTGCAAAATTCAAATTTGGGGTAATAGGGAGGGATTCCACAAGCAAAGACAGAATTTACTGAAGATGACACCATTTGTGAATTACAGAAAAATCTACACTGGTTACTGTTTGATGAATCAGTAATTTGAGGACAGTAATTTGAGGACAGCCTTGAGGCACTATAAAGATTAACCTGTTTGGGTAGAATAAACTTTAATTAATTCTCTTAGTGTACCCACTAGTCTTTTTTGTTCCAGCTACAATAGACTACCTGACCAGAATTTGAAACCAGAACTGTCCAAATTCAACTATTTGGTACAAATATACAGAGAAAGAACAAAAGAGTTTTAAATACGCTTTCTGAAGAGTGAACACAGAAGTCAAGAAGATAGCATATGTTCATCAAATGGATCTCTCACCCTTCCCCATGAAGTTTCTGACCCCATTACCACTAATACCACTACCAAGATTGGGTGTGAGGGTCACTGGATCCTCAATCACAAAACAGGATGATATGCTGGGGATACCATAAAAAAGGGAGGGGGGGATCAGCAGACATCAATCTATCTGCACACACACAGCAGCACAAACTATTATTCCACTCACTGAAAGGCTAATGCAGGAAGTGAAAAGATGGCTTCTGCAGATTGCCCTTCTAGCTACCAAGAGTCTCACAATCCTTGAGGGAAAGGGAGGAAGACCATGTTTAAATCTATTCCTTTTGCAATCCAAGCCATGAGACCTGCAACATTTTAAAATTATATTTGGCATAACTATATATTAAAAAGAGCACTCATTTGTTCATCAGGGAACTACTATTTTTCTATAATGTGTGTAGTGATTCAACCTATAAGATAATCACATTTCTGAACAGGGAAAGCTAGCTACATTTGCTCTCTAAAAGACAGGAGCGCACAGAGTCACTTCACTCTCCACTCAAGGGCATGTGTTTTATTTACCGCAGCTGCCAGCATCCCCCTCCCCCTACTTCCCTAGCTGGAACTGATGCAATCCTCCACAAGAAAATTCCCTTGGCCGGAGACTGACCCAGAAAGGAAGTCTCTCCTCAAACCAACGAATTATCAGTTGCCCATTTAAGCACAAGGCAAGCAGGCCTGCCAAACTGCATAGGTGCTTTTGTGAAATCACCTATTGTACACCAGCTGCTGATCTGAAGCAAGCAGACAAGTTCCAGTTGTTCATCCCCTGCCAAGTCTCCAGACATGAAAGGCTCATTTTACTTTGCTGCACCAAGCAGACTTTCCCTCTGCCAGCAAATACATATGCTGCAACAGCTCGCAGGTTGCCATGTTTTTTTTATGTCCATTCAAGACATTCAAAGCTAGCCTAGGGGGATGACATTTTAGCTCCTCAGCTTTTTCGTGATGGAAAATAATACTACAAATGCAACTTTGTTGACTGTAATGGCAAATCCATACTTCGTACTACCTTATACTGCAAACAGGGCTTGCTTCTGAGCCATCAAAGTTCAACAGCAAAGATTCAATGAACATTCATGGCAGTGAGAACAAGAATGCTTCTCTGCCCAACCTTCTCATTTTCTGATCGTGCTTCCTCCCCATCAATAGAAGAAAGATACCTTCATCTTTATGCAACTTTGCCAGCAAAACATGCACACATCAAGATATTTTCCTTCATTCTATCAATCAGTGCTGCCCTGCCACAAGCAAACAGTAGATATGAATAGCAAAATAAGGCATGGGACACAATCCTATCAAAGTCAGGCAAAGACAGCATTGTTGTCAACTGTACATAAGGTCTGAGGGCCATGGACTAGCCACTCAGACTTAGTGTGACATCACCCACAGGCTGCTATGAGGATAAAGAGGCACCATCTGATCTCACAGCTACAGCCTGATGATGCCAGTAAATGCACCATCATTTTTTCTAAAGCTTCTAATTTGTTATATTGATGGCTATGTAAACAACAAGAGTGAGTGAGTGAGTGAGTGAGTGAGTATTTTAATAACAGGGAAAAAGTTAGAAGAAGAGAAAATCTTGCTATCATGACATAATGTTTAAAAGGCATAAGGTAGAAGGTAAAGGTATCCCCTGTGCAAGCACCGAGTCATGTCTGACCCTTGGGGTGACGCCCTCTAGCATTTTCTTGGCAGACTCAATACATGGTGCTTTGCCATTCCCTTCCCCAGTCATTACCGTTTACCCCCCCCCCCCCAGCAAGCTGGGCACTCATTTTACCGACCTTGGAAGTATGGAAGGCTGAGTCAACCTTGAGCTGGTTGCTGGGATCGAACTCCCAGCCTCATGGTCAGAGTTTCTGACATCATGTTGGCTGCCTTACCACCCTGCACCACAAGAGGCTCATTAAAAGGCATAAGGGATAGCTTAAAGCAGGGATGGCCAGTTCCTTCATCCCTGCTAACATGATTGCTTTATCCCTTTTCATGCATAACTTAGGGGGAGGGACTGGGCATACTTAGAAATGCTGCAATTTCACCTATATGGAACAGCTGTAGTCTAGCTTGAGCTCCTTGGGAAAGAAACACCAGGATAAACGTGTGATTGACAGCTAAGCTTTAACTCCTTAAGAAAGAATTAACCAAGTCTTTAAGGCTCCCAAAGTCAATGAGACTTACATTTGTTTAACCTTAGGTTGGGGTTGTGCCTATGAATTTTAAGCAGTCTTTGCCATTCCACAAAGCAAAACTATGTCCAGAGAAAAGTAATTTCATGTACACTTAATTCAAAATATATTTATCCATTTTGTAATTGGTGTAGGAAAATTGCACTTAAAATTAATGCAGACTATGTATTTCTAGCATACTGAAACACCAGGATTTTATCCTGAACAAAGGCCATTACAGCCATCAGGCACTTATGACAGTGCAGCTCACCTGCTTTGCAATTCATTTATTGTGGACAAATTGTTATCCGCCACTGTGTGGGAGTGGCAGGATAGAAATAAAAGTATGTATGTATGTATGTATGTATGTATGTATGTATGTATGTATGTATGTATGTATGTATGTATGTATGTATGTATAAATAAATAAATAAGAAAAAGACAGGAAGGAAGGAAGGAAGGAAGGAAGGAAGGAAGGAAGGAAGGAAGGAAGGAAGGAAGGAAGGAAGGAAGGAAGGAAGAGGTTGAGGTAGTGTCCCTGTCTTGGAGACCCGACTAGTATATATTGGAACTGGCAGAAGGCTTGAGGTAGAATCAGGTTAAGTACCAAACCGATGTTTCAGTTCATTAAAATTTGTATGAATTAGCAAATCCTTCCTCAACATTGCTTGCCTACTTGGGAATTTCAGTATCACACAACACATGGCAATATTCTGCAAACATTCCTAAGCTGTAATGCTCTCCTAAGGCTTTCTATAAAGTGAGGCTATTTACTCTCTAGAAACCAAAGTTATACATGAAACAGATTGACAGAAATCTAAAAGAAACAGAAAAATATAACAATGTGTATGTTCACCATACAGAAATATAGTTCCTTCTGTTTATCAAAACTGGAACATAACAGAACAAGGCATACACACAGTTCCAAACAAATGTTAAAAATGGGTTGGGTTGCCAACTCAATATTGGAAAATTCCTGATGACCAGGGACAGAGACTAGAAAAGATGGAGTTTGGGTAGGGGAGAGAGAGTGGTAGAACTGTGATGCCACAGAATCCATCCTGCAAAGCTGCTATTTTCTGCAGGGAAACTGATCTTTGTCCTCTGTAATTCTAAAAGAACTCCAGCTGCTACCTGGAGGATGGCAGCCCTGAAAGAAACAGACCTCCACAAAAGGCTCCAGATTATCTCTAAAATTCCTGAGCATCCTTATATGCAAATACAGCTAACTACATTTTGCTTGCTTAATATAGTTGTAAAAATGATAGAAAGAATGTCTGCATTATATAGCTCATGCTGTGAAATTAATGGAAACAGAGTGGTGAAGTGTCTGTGGTTACATGCAGGCCTTTGGTTTTATTTTATTTTAATAATTTAGCACACCATCAAAAATAGTAACAAATGTTTTCAACTGAAACTATTTTTTACATCATATTGGCTTCCCTTGAAAGAGCAGAATGGTAGACGTTTTTCTTTGTTCTCTTGGCCACTCCCTTCTGGTACTTCTCACCAACCCCAGTATAAAAGAAACTATCTGTAATCTTTTGTAACCATTAATAAAGCTGGTAAGGGGTGCTGAGAGGAGCTGGGACTCACTGCCTAACTACCAGTCAGGTTAGCTGTTCTGGTTGTCCCATTCCTGATTGGCTGTCCATCCAATGAACGGCCAATCAGGAAGGATGTCCCACCCCTGGTTGCATCCCCTTCCTCCATTTGGAAGAAATTGCAGCCTGGTAAGCAGGTGCTGGGAGGGAGGGGGGAGGGCGGAGGGCCTGGGACTGTGGGCCAATGGGGGGAACCCCTGCTAGTGCTCCCAGTGCCCCAAGCAGCTCCAGCCATGGACCTGCCAGGCCTTAGTAGAGCTGCCGGGGCGGCGGAAGGAGGAGCGGACTATCCACCAGCACCTCCCCACCACTCCAAAAAGGCCCACTGAGGCCTCTCCAGGTCTTGACTGGCCTGTCGGGGGAGGGTGTGTATGGTCTAGCATCCACTGTATCCATGGATACAGCGGGCTTTTCTGTTAGTCAAGGAGAATTGTTGGCAAATAAATTAGTTCTATCTGGCTAGTCCAGAGTCCTCCTGGATAAACCTGTGTATTTGGCCCTCTGTTGAGTTTAGAGGGGAAAGTATTTTGCCCCTGTGGGGGGAGCCATAGGAGAGGACTGAGGGGAAGGACAGTCCTGAGGATTTCTCCCAGGGTTTCATCTTCAGTCTACAGAGATCAGTTATCCTGGAGAACATGGCAGCATTGGGAAGCAGACTGTATGTAGGGTTGCCGGGCCATGCACTAGGATTGTGAGTCTCGGAGTATGGGACAGGCACAACACTGTCTACAGCAATATAGCACCTCTATCAGCTGTATCTTGTAACTTTCACTGGATTCCTTCCTCTTTAGTCATCTTGTAAAGTTGTTCTCAGAATCTTCAGAAACCATAGAGTTTTTAGCAACTCCTGCAGCCATTCTGTCTCACTTTCTGTCTCACATGGTTGCTCACTTTTTTTTTTTACTGCTGTTACTGCTTTGAGAAATGTCAGGCAACAAGAGCAGGGAGTAGGGTCCCCAATCCCCACTGGGATAATGAGACTCCTAACTCACATCCCTGCTGCATTTCCTCCCCTCCACAAACTTCATCTCCACTAGGCACCACCCCCAAATGTCCAGGAATTCCCAGGCCAGAATTGGCAATCCTAGTTTCTGAATGTTCTTAGAATCATAGAGTTGGAAGGGACCTAATGGGTCATCTAGTCCAACCCCCTGCTCAGTGCAGGACACTCGCAACCCTAGGTAAATGCTCTCTTGTGCATATGTACACACTAGAGTGGTATGTGTGCGGGATGCTGTTTTGTTTAATTAGTTGTAAGCAATTTTTTAAATGTCAAATATCATACAGAAATACTCGCCCCCCCACACACAATGCAGTCTGAAATGATATAGTTTAGTCCCTAATATCAAGATCTATTCTCTCATTCTAATGCCGCTGTAGATCAAGGCCCAAGATTCATTCTTTAGTAGAAACGCATTTACCTCTCCCTCTTCCAGGCTCTGTCAGAACAATATGCAGTTATTTTTGCCCTACTGAATCTCACAGACTTCTACTTAGAATTATTTACTGAATTTAAAGACAGATCTTTCATTCATCTTAATCATAAAAAGACTGTCTATGTAAACACAGTACACAGAGTAAATCAATTTATCCAGTAATGGACAGTGAGAGCAGATGCTAGGGAACTTACTGTTTAGCTGAAAAACAGAGATGTCCAGAAAAAGAAACAACCTTGATTCATTAATGTTTTATTGAACTGAAGAATGAGGACACTTTCTCTCCTTCAAGGAATGCCTTAGGTGTTACATAGGAAAGCTCAGCTTCACTGACATGAGATTTTTGTGTGGAGCAGTCCGAGTGCATGAATTGCTTTTAATGCTCTCGTAGAACTGCCAACACCATTTGGGAAAGCAATGATAAATTAATGGTTTTCCTAAATCACAGACAGATTTGGGTTCATAAAGCTACAAAAACAAATGCTTAAATGAAATCCATGGCTGACCTATAAACTCCACCCTCCTGCTCTCTCTGTATGTTTCTCTTCTGGCAGACTGCATTCCTCACCCTGCTAATACGATACATTTTTACTGGAACAAAAGTTTACCTTAAGGCCAGTTGCTCCTCTAAATCTGCCCAAAATAGAAATATAGGTTTGCTAAGTAATATCTGCCAAGGAATGTTTCAGGAGATGTCCCCAAATTTTACAACAGATAGGGGTATTAACATAAATTCAGTAATGGAAAATAGACTTTGTGTTAATTGAATAATCCATTTATGAGAAATCACTTTTGCAGTATTATCACTCATTACCATTTCATTTCCAGACTAATGCAGTTCCAAGCATGCCAGCAAGGAGATTGGTTTAATGTAAATATTCAGAAGGTAATGCTTTGAAGCTGACCACCTTCTTGAATGGCAGCCCACAATTAAATTCAAACCATGAGAACACATATGCTTGTATGTTTTTCCTCTTGCTGATGCACAGGATTGGTGTGCATTAGTGGAGTCTGTTTGAGCAGCAGATCCCCGATTTGTGATAAAACAGTGAAAGTAAGAACTGTAATGAGGTACTTCCTGTTTTGCATCACTGGGAAATAATACACATAAAAAGTTAAAGGTAAAGGTATCCCCTGTGCAAGCACCGAGTCATGTCTGACCCTTGGGGTGACGCCCTCTAGCGTTTTCATGGCAGACTCAATACGGGGTGGTTTGCCAGTGCCTTCCCCAGTCATTACCGTTTACCCCCCAGCAAGCTGGGTACTCATTTTACCGACCTCGGAAGGATGGAAGGCTGAGTCGACCTTGAGCCGGCTGCTGGGATTGAACTCCCAGCCTCATGGGCAAAGCTTTCAGACGGCTGCCTTACCACTCTGCGCCACAAGAGGCTCATTTCAAATGTAGTGTCTTGAGGGGGCTTTCCTAATGTAACAACAGTGGCTAATGTCATTCATGCTACGATAGATACCAAAGTACATCCTATATCACTCCTGACCCTTTTAGTCTGCGACAATGGAACTGAATTGAATAAGCCTTAGGAAGGGAGATATAAGTATGTGCAGATGGTATTATGCTGATGTGTAGGCTGAGCTATGCTTGACCCGTGTCCTTGGCATTCGCTTTTCAGAATCAGCGCCAAGTTTATAAGATCCTTAACAGTTATCTAGCTGGGGGGGAAAACCTGAAATATTTTTTTCTTATTCTGTTCTTCTATATTTATTAACTAGATAGGTAGGTGGCATATAGTCAACCCATCATGAAGAATTTTTTGTATGTCTGCAGGACAGACTGCATTCACATTTTTTTAACAATTTCATACAGATCAAACAGGCAGATCAAGCAAACAAAAATGTCAAACTTACAACAAGAAGCAGTTAGCGTTGCTTGATTTCCTTGTCCTGTTACAATTAAGCCAGACTGAATCCCTCACATAAGCAGCTGCTGATAACAAGTGTGCCATCTGGACCTTTGGCAATAATTGTTTAATTTGAGAAACAAAGAATAATAGGTAACGTGTTTGGCCTGCTGTAGTTTAGTTTTGCACAGTAGATCTCAATACTGATTTTTGAAAATATTGCATTGTTTTGTGCTTTTCATTCCCTGGATGAACTATGACAAGCTAACGAAAGGAGCACAAAGAACCATGTTTTCTTGCAGGAAAGTTGCAAATGACTCAGAAATATGAAAGTTTCACAAGAACAAGTCAGATTTTTTATTTTCTTCAGTTGGCATCTTTTAAAACTTCTTTTCCTGGCTTTTCTGAACTTAATATCAATGAGAAACATGCATTTCCACAGTATATATTCAGAGCTTTAGAACATGGACATCTGGAGGACCACAGGTTGACTACCCCTGCTTTAGAATATATAATAGAGATTTCAGTGTTGGTACCAAAACATACAATTTGCTGAAGAGGTTGGATTTCTTCAGGTTATGTGTAGTCTATATGTCTATTAGAACCCAAATGCATTGTTATAGAACTATGTTTTAAACATGTTTTCAGAAACGTTTTGGTTCAAACAGCAGAACAAAGTTTGGGTCCAGTGGCACCTTTTAACACTAATTAAAGGTATAAGCTTTTGTGAGCACACACACACTTCAGATACAAATCTGGGAATTCAGATAATGGTAAGGGCAGTTTTAAGTAAGTCCAGTAGAAATTTAAAATCCAACAAGGCTTCCAGGGTATAAGCTTTCAAGAGTCAAAGCTCACTTCATCAGATACCTTGTATAGTAAATAATCTTCCACCATAGTAGTATATATTATTTCTAGTGTACAAACGTAGATATGTTCCAGGTTGCAGCTTGAAATATCCACTGAACTCAGTTACCACATACAAAGGAGAAACCTATGCCTTACTTGAGGGGATAATAGCTGATGAAAATTTTAGATGCATTCTTGGAAGCTGCTGCAATTCCAGGAATTGTGAAGAACTGCAGTCTTACATCATTGGCTTGATATTGATGGCTGCTCTTCAGATGCCACTCCTCCTAAACTGTTTATACAATTTCAGCTGTTACAGAAATATTCTAACAATTCTGATGCCTCAGTGAATGGTGAAAAAAATCCCAAACCTAGCACTTGGAGCTAAATTGTCTCCATTTCTTTGAGCAAGATTTGGTTTAGAGCACTTTCAGGATAGGAACAAATAGGAGTAGATATGGGTTCTCTCCCATTTCTTTCCTTTGCATACAGGGCATTCTTGGGAATAGCACTAGGGGGTGGCCTCAAGAAGAAAGCGACAGAATTTATCACTTCTTTCTTGCACAAACATTTCCATGAATGTAGCAAGAGCTTTTGCAGAAGGGCTGTTTCCTTTTTCTTACTGCAGTACAAAGGCAGGTAGCAAATCATGCCGGATGGAGGAATACAAAGGCAAGCCAATGGTCATGTATCCATAGGTCAGAGAAAGGTCACATGGACAGATTGTGGCAGAAGCATAGTAAAGAACAGATCAGAAGTTAGGAAAAACACAAGATAGTCCAGGGCAGAGCCAAGGGACAAGGTCAAGTAACCAGGAGTCAGTTAGCAGGGTCAGCAGAAGTAGCATTCTTCTACTACAGATGGGTTGTTAAACTTCAGACTAGATCTGGTCAAGCACCTCTATCAGCTGTATCTTGTAACTTTCACTGGATTCCTTCCTCTTTAGTCATCTTAAGTAGGGTGCTTTGCTGCAGAAATTATTAGGCCAGCAGCTCTGCCTGAAAATAGACAGTTCTTCTGATAATACACAAAATAAGGCTATCTAGATCCCTACATCATTTTCTGAATGGGGATCTTATTGTTTAAGATGGAAGCCAGATACATCACTATAACTATCACTAAACATTATAAAGTTGAAGTTGCGAGCAGCCAACTCACTCCCTACCTGACTGGCCCTCCGTGGGGCTGTGTTGCCAATAGGCGAGAGCACTTGGCCAATCAGTACAAATTGCATTCTGCCAGTGAGTGCCAATCAGTTCAAATTGCATGCAGACAACTCATTCCCTAACCCTCCTTGGGGTGTGCCAGCCATAGGGAGAAAGCACTCTGTCAATGAAGGCCAATCAGGTCAAATTGCACTCTGCCAATGAGGGCCAATCAGGCCAAACACAATGGAAAAATGGGCAAATGAGAACAAGATGCAATTTAATAAAGATAAGTGTAAAGTTCTGCATCTGGGTCAGAAAAATGAAAAGCATGCCTACTGGATGGGGGATACGCTTCTAGGTAGCACTGTGTATGAACGAGACCTTGGGGTACTTGTGGATTGTAAACTAAACATGAGCAGGCAGTGTGATGCAGCGGTAAAAAAGGCAAATGCCATTTTGTGCTGTATCAACAGAGGCATCACATCAAAATCACAAGATGTCATAGTCCCATTGTATACGGCACTGGTCAGACCACACCTGGAGTACTGTGTGCAGTTCTGGAGGCCTCACTTCAAGAAGGACGTCAATAAAATTGAAAGGGTACAGAGGAGAGCGACGAAGATGATCTGGGGCCAAGGGACCAAGCCCTATGAAGATAGGTTGAGGGACTTGGGAATGTTCAGCCTGGAGAAAAGGAGGCTGAGAGGGGACATGATAGCCCTCTTTAAGTATTTGAAAGGTTGTCACTTGGAGGAGGGCAGGATGCTGTTTCTGCTGGCTGCAGAGGAGAGGACACGCAGTAATGGGTTTAAACTTCAAGTACAACGATATAGGCTAGATATCAGGAAAAAGTTTTTCACAGTCAGAGTAGTTCAGCAGTGGAATAGGCTGCCTAAGGAGGTGGTGAGCTCCCCCTTACTGGAAGTCTTCAAGCAAAGGTTGGATACACACTTTTCTTGGATGCTTTAGGATGCTTAGGGCTAATCCTGCGTTGAGCAGGGGGTTGGACTAGATGGCCTGTATGGCCCCTTCCAACTCTATGATTCTATGATTCTATGATTCAAATTGCATGCAGACAACTGACTCCCTACCTAACTGGCCCTCCCTGGGGGGTGCCACCAATAGGGAGAGAGCAGTCTTCCAATGAGGGCCAATTGTGGGGCTTATCTGTCATTTTCTTCCTCTTCTTGTTGTTTGTTGGGTGGAAGAAGCACTAGCCTCCCTGAAAGGCCCTGTTACAAGTACGTTGCTCCATCCTCAGCCTTTTCCCAACTATCATCTACTCTGAGCAAGGGAGGTAAGCCAGCTGCTTCCTTTGCCTCCTGTGTTGGTCTCATGTTTCAACTCTCCACTGGAAGGAAACACAGATGAGCTGCCAGAGAAGTAGAGAGAATCAGTTTTTCAAAAACAAAGTGCCAAGCAATAAACAGAAAGAAACGAATGTCTTAAATCAGTTCAATGAGATAAGGGTTCCTTCAGGCAGTCTCAGGGCATCAGCAGAAGGTACAGGTCACAGGTTGTGTCCACAACCCAGGCCACCCAGCCTCAAGTTAATATACACTGTCAGCCGCCTCTGAATCCTCCCTCTGTGTCATGACTCACCATCGTCTGCAGTCAGCAACTGTCTTGCTAACATGGTGTGGTGCCTTTTAGACAGGATGTCTCTTCCAACACATAGCTGGTATTGCCTAATTGGTTCAGGTGAGCCAGGTGTGCTGACAAACTTGAGACCTGCAGCTGGAAGTTGAGCAGAGGAATGAGGAGCTCCTGCAGTAACTTTGGAATGTAAGCTTGCCTGCAGCTCCATCCCCTCCTGCTGGTTAGAGCTCTCTGCCTGTTGAACATCTGGCTGGGCTAAACTCTCATCCAGCTGAACCTTGGATTAAGCTGGGAGCTCCTTGCAAATCTTTTCCTCCAAGAAGTCCTGCCTAACAGGATCTGGGCTCACAGCACCTCCCCATAGCCCTGCAACTGGCCATCAGCGGGCTCTTTGCTTTCCCCCACCCTCCCTCTTCTCAGAGAAGCTGGTGGGATCCAGCAGCCTTTCCTGTCCAGCCTGACCCTTGGGAGATATGGGGGGGATGGGAAGGAAACAGCCCCCCAACACAGCCTTAACAGTCCAGCTTGTCCTTTGGGAAATATGGGTGGGTGGGAAGATGGATCCCCCCGCAAATTGCCTGGCCTTTGGGAGATTGAGGTGACCAGAAAGGAGGCAGCCCACTCCCCCATGGTTTTCCCTGCCTGGCCTGCCCTCTGAGATATGGGAATGGGTGGGAAGGGGGCAGCCCATTGCCTGTGGTTTTCCCCACCCAGCCAGGCTTTTGGGAGATGTGGAGGAAGGGGCAGGGAAGAAGCAGCCCCCTTCTGTCCTTCCCTGCCTCACCCAGCCATTGTGAGAAGTGTGGGGGAGCAGGAAGGTGGCAGCCCACCCCCCCACAGCCTTCCCAGCCCTGGCATTTGGAAGATGTGGGGTTTTATAGGAAGGTGGGGACAGTGGGAACCTGTGTGAATACTGTTGTATTTGGCTGGGGGCAGGAGGGTAGTGCCCCTCTAAAGCAGCTGTTTACATCAGGAGAACTGATACCTTTCTTTCTTTCTTTCTTTCTTTCTTTCTTTCTTTCTTTCTTTCTTTCTTTCTTTCTTTCTTTCTTTCTTTCTTTCTTTCTTTCTTTCTTTCTTTCTTTCTTTCCTTCCTTCCTTCCTTCCTTCCTTCCTTCCTTCCTTCCTTCCTTCCTTCCTTCCTTCCTTCCTTCCTTCCTTCCTTCCTTCCTTTCTTCTTCCTGAAGGTATCCAGGCCCCTACCTGGAAGTTGGCAACCCAGCTGGCTGCATATGGAGGAGGAGTCAGGAATCAAACTCAGATCTTGATATTAGAATCTGCTACTTTTTAACCAAGAGCTTCTTGTGGTGCAGAGTGGTAAGGCAGCCGTCTGAAAGCTTTGCCCATGAGGCTGGGAGTTCAATCCCAGGAGCCGGCTTAAGGTTGACTCAGCCTTCCATCCTTCCGAGGTTTGTAAAATGAGTACCCAGCTTGCTGGGGGGTAAACGGTAATGACTGGGGAAGGCACTGGCAAACCACCCCGTATTGAGTCTGCCATGAAAACGCTAGAGGGCGTCACCCCAAGGGTCAGACATGACCCAGTGCTTGCACAGGGGGATACCTTTACCTTTACCTTTACTTTTTAACCACTTCACCACATTGGATCTCAAGATTGAGTGGGGAGCAGGGAGGGTGGAAGGTTACAGTGCAGGTGTATGTGCTAGTGCCCATTGTATTTCTGGGTGCAACGGGCTTTGCTTCTAGTACCAATATTAACATAAACAATCACATTCTACCTATCATGTTAGCAATGGTTGATTTTAGTCTTGTGAGGTCTAGTTTTATTTAGAACACTTGTGGTCCACCACTATATGTTAAGAGAGAGAGAGATTGATTTTCACACGTGTTTTTTCTTAACATTAAAAGAGCTGGATCAGTCCAAAATGATCTCTTAGAAACTGACAAATGGTTCACCACTGAACTGCATTTTATCTTCTGCCCCCTCCATATAACACTAGCATTCCATGCAAATATCTATTTTATTTCATTTTGTACCACTTTACTGAAAGCTCAAAGTTTTTTTCAGAAATCCATTATAAAATACCTTAAAATATTTGGACTAAAATATAGAATAAATATAACAATTAATTTTTTTTGAATCAATGGAATAAAGTATTCTAAA
This sequence comes from Paroedura picta, assembly GCF_049243985.1. Classification (NCBI taxonomy): domain Eukaryota; kingdom Metazoa; phylum Chordata; class Lepidosauria; order Squamata; family Gekkonidae; genus Paroedura; species Paroedura picta. The sequence continues at coordinate 79,178,309 of NC_135374.1, read as the reverse complement.
AGTCAACATAATAAAAGTGTAAAGTATTATACTGGCATAATACTAATACATTGGACAGTTCCATAGGGCTTACAAGACAGAGCTGTTCTACCGGACCTATGGCTGAAACACTGAAAAATAACTAAAATTCTGCTGACCTCCCTACTTAATCACCTCCATACCAAACTATATCCAATCAAATGTTGTTGGTGCCCCTTCTTCTCCCCTCTGAGCAGGAGGCAGCCAGAAAAATGAGTTTTAGCTATAACTTCTGGATTTAAAACTGATATGGCTTTAGATTGCTCCTCCTTTTATATTTAACTATTGGGTATTTTAATTAATTGCCCTGAGCTCCCTGGGGAAGGGTGGAATACAAATACTATTAATAATAATAATAATAATAATAATAATAATAATAATCTGCTGTGATACTCTCATAATAACCTCCCCCCTACAATGCTTTGGCTATGCATCAATGTAAAGCCAAATGAATGATGAAACTGAATAGCTATTGCTGCTCAGCCAAGGGGTAATTGTCCTAGGTAATTTCTCTTACACATAAATATATATTTCCTTGTCCATGCAAATGCTTGTGATACGTGGATACAAATTAGCATGTAGCCAGTGGAATGCAGCTGAAGTTCCATCAATACTTGTGACCACAGCGGATGAGGGGGGAAATCTTTTGCGTAGATGCGGCGAGGCTGCTCCGCCAGCTGGGAGAAGGCTCAAGAGAGCTGTGGGGGGGGGGGCGGGGGGGCCTGGCTGCCTTCTCCCAGCCGGCGGAGAGGCCTCGCCGCGCCATAGACGCGGCGAGGCCGCTCCACCGGCCGGGAGAAGGCTCAAGAGAGCCTCGGGGGCCGGGTGGGCCTGCTCCCAGGCCATCTAGCGCCCATTTCATTCCTCAGTGAAATGGGCTTTAGATCTAGTACAGTATGTTTCAGTAAAGACCTTTATCCTGGAGAACCACCCCCCAATCAGTCAGTAGGAAATACTGAGTGCAACGAGACCAATGGGAAATATAAAACTGGAGATGGGGGGGGGACAAGTGGGAAATATAAAACTGAGAAATAATATTTATATTCAAATATAGTTTCAATTTGTAAAGAAGATTTTTTTAGACTTACAGGAGCCCACAGACTGAGGAAGTGTTGTAGGCAAATCACAAAATGTTGAGAAGTTCCAAGGTAAACATCATTTTACAATACAGCACCCTTGCAAAATCAGCTGTCTCGGTACAAATGCCTCAGTTCCACAGGGCCTTTAAAACAAATCTGTTCTGCCAGGCCTGTGGTTGAGGCCAGAAATGACACAGAAATTCTGGCCTCCCTGTCTAAAATATCAGCCAAGCTTTCCTCATACTTGGCATCTGCCCTGTCCCTACTGGGAAATTAAAGGTAGTTTTAAATTAATCTGATTTTAGAATGCTTTAAAACCAAAGTTTTAATGTGACAATCATAATTATCTATATGTTTTATATATGTTATTAACCTGCTCTGGGCAGGTTAAACATAACATTTTTTTATCATGGGTTCTTCTGAGGCACTTTTGCACCAAGGAGGTGAAGGAAAGGCAGCATTGGGTCTTTGAGACACTGTTTGGTTTCGGCTTAAAATGAAAGGAAAGTCTTGCAGTTGCAATGAAGAAGTTGCCAAACCCAGAGATACAAAAAGTCTGTATGTTCAAGTCAAGCATGTTCAGCTGCGACATGCATGCCTGGGATGAGCTTAGCAAAGAGCCTTTGGAATTTATCTACAAGCAAGAAACAATCCATGGATTCCAAGGCACCCCCGGGAACCGTAGGGATTACCAATTTAATCTTATGTTTATACTGTATACATAAAGTAAGGATTATAAAAAGCTGGTGTAGCACAGTGAGTAAAAACTTGAGCAGGGAACTCCAAATGTCTGACTTGAGCTTAGGGAGGATTTCTGTGAAGCACTTTGAACACTTCAAAGTGTTGCATTTTCATAGTGCGTTCGATAATGAAAGTTCTTCAGATAAAATGAAAAGTATGAAAATGAGTTTCACATAACTGGGCTGCAGTTTTGCTTAACATATCTTTGCACAACTGTTACTATATGCCTGAAAATGTCCATTTCCTAATAACAGATCCTTTATTACCTCCTGTTTGTCCAAATATCAAAGTAATTTACACTTCCAAAAGATGCTCAGATTTGAAGAGTAATCAATGAGAAAACTGTAGTAATGGAGCAGACCAACGTTTAGATGTTAAGAGTACTATTCTCTGAGCATGAAACTACTTTGAAAATGCTACAGAACTGGAATTATGTGCTTTCAACAGAAATTGCACCTTGAATAGGGGCCTTTTATCTATTATACATTTAAGCATGCTTTTGTCACTTTTCTAAAATTCAAAACTATGCAACTGGGGTTTTTCACATTTCCTCCTTTCCATCTCTTAATAGAGATTAGTAGTGAAACAGAGAGGGCCTAACTCAGAACTTCCCAACTTGGATATTTATCATAGAATCCTAGAGTTGGAAGGGGCCATACAGGCCATCTAGTCCAACCCCCTGCTCAATGCAGGATCAGCTCAAAGCATCCTAAAGCATCCAAGAAAAGTGTGTATCCAACCTTTGCTTGAAGACTGCCAGTGAGGGGGAGCTCACCACCTCCTTAGGCAGCCTATTCCACTGCTGAACTACTCTGACTGTGAAAGTTTTTTCCTGATATCTAGCCTATATCGTTGTACTTGTAGTTAAACCCATTACTACGTGTCCTTTCCTCTGCAGCCAATGGGATCAGCATCCTGCCCTCCTCCAAATGACAACCTTTCAAATACTTAAAGAGGGCTATCATGTCCCCTCTCAACCTCCTTTTCTCCAGGCTGAACATTCCCAAGTCCCTCAACCTATCTTCATAGGGCTTGGTCCCTTGGCCCCAGATCATCCTCGTCGCTCTCCTCTGTACCCTTTCAATTTTATCTACGTCCTTCTTGAAGTGAGGCCTCCAGAATTGCACACAGTTCTCCAGGTGTGGTCTGACCAGTGCCGTATACAATGGGACTATGACATCTTGTGATTTTGATGTGATGCCTTGTTACTCACACTATCAGTGTTATCTCAAATGTGAGCAGATCCTACATACCCTGATTTACCTAAAGGGTCTTAACAAACCTAAATAGAAACCTAAATACACCATATTATGGCATAGATTCATACCCCAAGATAAATCCTCAATTTGTCATGTAGTTTACAAAATTGTGGCAGTAGGAGTGATTTTGTTTCACAGTGTCCAAACAGCCAGAGCTTGAAAACGCACATTCACAGGAGGTTAGGGGTACCTGGTCTCCTGCTATAGCAGAAGATTTCCCAGTTCCAGCCACTACTTGACATAGTGGTAGAGGAAAATGGGAAGGGTGATTTAAGCCTCAAGCTAATGTGCAACATCTCATTCTGCATGAAATGGGAAGTGATGTGTTAATACAAATGCGGAATAGCTTGTTCCCACTCTCCAAATTCTCCCATTGAGGATCTAACTATAAATGAAAACGCTGCCTAAGGCTGAACTTTTCCTTTCAGTAAAACTCTGCCCATTTTGCATATTGAATAATTTACACCAGTACTCCTAAATTTTTAGAAAGCTAAAAACTTTCATGAATATGGAGTACGGTGTGCAGTTTGGGGCACCACCATTTAGAAAGGATGTTTACATGCTGGATCACATTGAGGGGAAGACAATAAGGATTATGTGAGGTGTAGAGGTCAAGTCAAATGAGAAAAGGTTGAAGGGGGTGGGATGTTTAACCTGAAGAGGAGATGACTGAGAGATGATATGAGAGACATCTTCAGGTGTATGAAAAGTTGTTATATATAGCAGCGGTCCCCAACCCCTGGCTGCTGCCTTGGGGGCTGCCCTGCCACTGGCTTGCCTTTGGTGCTCTCCAGCAGCTGCCATGGCTGGGGCTCCCCCTTGGCGTTGCACTGCGCAGCTGCCACTGGCAGCACCTCCCAGTGGGTAGTGGGAAGTTAGGGGCACCGGCAGGAAAGCAAGTGGAGCAGGGGCTCAGGCGGCAGTGATTTCACTCGGCAAATGACTACCCCCCCAGGCCTCAGTAAAATTGTCAAGCTTTAACTGGTCCCCAGTGATAAAAAGGTTGGGGACCACTGATATAAAGGATGGAGCAAAGTGGTTTCCTGTTCTCCCAGGAGGTTAGGCCAGAACAAATGGATTCAAATTCTATTAAAAGTGTTTTTGGTTAAATATTAGGAATAACTTACTCCAGGCCTGGAGGATCATTGTCCATGGGGTCGCGATGGGTCGGACACGACTTCGCACATAACAACATAACAACACTCCAGACTATAGAGATCAATTCCTTGGAGAAAATGAATGTTTTAGAATGTGAACTCTCTGGCATAATATATCACGGAGATCCCTGTCCTTTTCAGGCTCCACCCTCAAATCTCCAGTAGTTTTCGAACCTGGAGCTGGCAATCCTACACCTAAGTGAATTTTCTCTTGCCTTTCTATCTGCTTTTGCACTGCCTGTCAAGTCTACCACCCAGTTCTGTGTAGCCTAGTAGAATCAAATGTAACAACTTACTTTTATTTTCACACAAAATAAGTACAACAGTCATTGCCACTCTGTGTTTGATAAGAGCTGGCTTAGATTTAGCATGACATCTTTGTCCATTCAATCACAACACTTTTGACTTTCGTGCTACAGAGGAAAGGCATGCCAGTTATGTAACCATCTGACCTGAAGGACAAGACTATGGTAATCCTTTAAGAATTGAATATTACATATTCAAACAACATAATATTTACAGTTTACAAAATACAGACTCTAGAGAGATAGATAAAGCCTGGGACGTGCAAAATAATAATCAGTTCCTTTTACTAGTACACAAGATTATGGTTAAAGTCCTATATTTACCTGAGACTAGTAATGAAATTTAGAACAGTGGAAATTCTTTTTGAGTTTGCACAAGTTAAGTAATAGTGTTAATTTATACTTTTTAAGAAAATCTTTAGCTTTTATATGTTACCTAACTACCTTAATTTTGTGTGTGCCTCAATGGTGAAAAGGAACATAATGGTCTATTTTTGTTTGTTTGCAATTGGATGGGTTTGAGTTTACAATGAGACACCATCAAACCATCAATCCCTTTAAAACATTATAGGGTCTTCACCAGGTCTTGTACTGTATCAAGCATCCTAAAATCTTTTAGATGCTATTCACCCAACTGTAATCCTAGGAGAGTTCTAATAAACACGGCCCCTAAAGCGGTGAACATAAAAACATTAAGACATCTAAATAGGGTTGCCAACTCTTTACAGTGTTAAAATACAGAGGAATTGTATTAATTGTATTAATCTAATTATTACATTAAAAATTTAAAACCAACAATCACAGCTGCCTACCTCCTCACAGGGAATTAGACTAGATAAACCAAGGGGGCTATATGAAATTATTGGAGAGTCTATCTATATGCATGGACTATTAAGAAGGGCAGCCAGCATCTCTTGGCATTATTCCTCAGCCTTAACCGTAGACCTGGTGAAATGGGGCTTTACAGGCCCTGCAAAACTGATTAAGGTCACATAGGACCCTGATCTCACTTGGTAGAGCATTCCACCAAGAACCCTGAAAAGGCCATGGTTGAGGCCAGTTTTACTTTTTTGAGAGTAGGAACACTCAGAAAGCTCTTAGGGCTCTTTGGGAGACACAGAGAAAGAAACAATCCCATACCATTTAGGACTAAAACCTAGAACCTGATTTTTGTCTGCAATCTGGAGCCAATGCAGCTGGTAGAACACAGGTTGAATATGTGCACTCTACTGCGGTGGTCCCCAACCACCGAGCCGGTGCCGGGCCGTGAAGGCCCTGGCACCGGGCCGCGGCTCCTTCTCTCCGCAGGGCCGCGCATGCATGCATGCACACATGGGAGTGCTGCGCATGCATGGCATGCGTGGCTGGGCCATCGCCCTCCCCGCCGGTCCGCAGCCTGAAGAAGGTTGCGGACCACTGCTCTATTGGATCTCAGTGAGAAACCAAGCAGCCACATTGTAGATCAGTTGAGGTTTCTGGAGCAGTTTCAAGGGCAGTCCTACACAGAGTGAATTACAGTAGTCTTATGCCATAAAACCCACCCTCCAAAGCAGCCATTTTTAAAAAGAGAATTGATCTCTCTAATCTGAAAATTAGATGTAATTCAGACTATGTTCTCCCTAATGGAACAAACTTCTCAACATCAACAGTGAAACAAATGTAAGCAATTCTGATGAGATACTCAGTGGTGAACATTGTAATAATAGGTGTCCTCATAAAACTACCAAGGATATCAAGGCTGACCCATGACCTTCTACCACTAAGAAGAAAATGGAACATCAGCAGCAGCCACCAAAAGCTGTAGACTAGCATCAGCCCCATCCACACACTCCCTGGCACATTGCTTCACCAAAGAAGAGTTAGTGCTACCCTCTTACCTCCCAGAACAAATAAGCAAGCTGCAAGCACATCTAGGAGCAGCATCCACTGCTGCCTGAATTCTGCATGGCAACAGGAGATGCTCCTAGCTGCAATCACCAGTCAAGTTATCCATAAACTCAGGTAGCTGACTTAAAAACAACGAGTACAAAATAATCTATGTTACCTGTATAATAAATTTCTAAATTATAAATTAAATTCACATTTTAAAATTATTAAAACCTACCTCCTCTTTACAGTTTAAATTTTTTTGTGGGGTGGGTTAATTGGTTTTGGGGCAGATTAGTTGACTGGCTGTATTCTCATTGAGCCATGAGTGATGCTCTTGGCATCCACCAAAAATTCTATGGTGCTTTATAAGAACCACCATTTGTATGTCACCCAGTGTGATGGTAATACTCTTCCCATTTCAGCAGGCATTTCTTTTCACTGCCCAGGTCAAGTGATGCTGACCAGCAGAAGCTGGGGATGAGTGATCCCCTGCCCTCATAGCAGGAAGACAGTCAGCTCTACCACTACCACAGGCATCAGCAGTAGCAACTCACAGGGGAGGGGGGATTTCCACAGGATGACATTCTGCAGAGTTCCCCCCCCTCTTTTTAGGCTTTTAAATAGCACATCATTTGAAAACAGGAGATCCAAATCTACAAATTGAGCTACAAATGCAGAATGCTTATTTGACTATAAAATATTTCCAGAATCAGTTGTCTTGTTTTCAATGCATTGTTATGTGAACACGGAAAAAGTTATCCAGCTTCATATTAAAACAAAATTAAGTACTACAGGTTCATATAATATTAATAAAATCTCAGGAAGGACCATTTGGATAACCTGACAAAAGTTCTTCATACATACTCAATTTGATTAGCTGATATATTACATGGCAATGAGAAGTGAGAGACCAAAGGCAAAGGCAGTCTAGACTGAAAACACTGTTAGAACCTTCAAATACGACTGAACAGAAGTCACAAACAATTCTCACTACTGAACTTTGCTTCCTTACTAGGAAAATGGAATTAAGGGGATATTCATATTGGTTGGGCTAATCTGTTCATTTTCTCTTGAGAACTGTTCATGCAAGTCAAAGAATTTACTTAATGTACTTAGGAACATTTGTTTTAGGACTCACTATTTTCACATCAGCATTCTTCGGTAATGAAAAATGATGTATACCATGTAAAGAAAAGTTCTTGAAAGTTAATCTTTAAAAACAGAACGACTGAAAGGCTGCAGTGCTAATCATTATAGACAGCTTGGGGAAAATTAGAGCAGAACAATAAAGTATCTTTTTGGGTACTAATCTTGGCTACTAAAACCTGAAGCCTTAGGCATTAGATCTGTCCTGAGGGCTGAATCCATGAGCCTTGTAATGTCTGCATAAGGAAGCAGGCACATTTAACAAATTCTTAGGCAATCTAATTCCAGCTATAATCAAGTCAGACACATTTGTTCTAAGTAGTACACAGATTGCCAAATAAAACAGCCCCAGAGTGAATTCTGAAGGAAGAAGAAAGTGTACACTGGCAATCAGATTCTGGTAGTTGTTTATTAAGACACAGAAAGAAGTTGTAAATTGAACACCTGTAGACAAACCAATAAAGAACCCAAAGGAGTAGCTAGCATAGTTCACACCAGAGGATGGAACAGGGGCTTCCATCATTACATTTTCTACTCAAATAGTTAAGGATATGCACCTGGGAGGATGCATTTGGTAGACAGCCCCAAGTACTTGTTTAATGCGCACATAACTTTAGAGTTATACTGAGCATACTAGTGTCATGAAGTTTGACTAGATCCAGATCTCTAGATGCATTATTAGCAGTTTGCCAGTATCAAAATACCCATTTTGCATCTTTTGGTTTCTCCTTGTGTGCTATGAAAATATGTCAGGACAGTAATGGTGTGAAGTGTCCTGCACTTAGCATTGAACAACTTGGTTACAATCCTTTGTCAACCCTGAACTTAATGCAAACATTCATCTTCATACCCAGATTTTAAAATCAGGAATGCCATCTAATAAGGATGTCTAATGAACTCATATGCCCTGATGGACTATTACAAAATGCTGTTGCTAAGACTGCTTTTGATGATGAATTGGGAAAGTTCAACTGAAAGCTGGCATGGTGAAGTATTTAAAGTTTTGGACTAGGACAGGGGTAGTCAAACTGCGGCCCTCCAGATGCCCATGGACTACAATTCCCATGAGCCCCTGCCAGCAAATGCTGGCAGGGGCTCATGGGAATTGTAGTCCATGGACATCTGGAGGGCTGCAGTTTGACTACCCCTGGACTAGGATCTGGAAAACCTAGGTTCAAATCTCCACTCTGCACATGGAAGCTTGCTGAGTGACCTTGGATCAATCACACCTTGTGAGGATAAAATGGAGATGAGGAGAATGATGTAAGCTGCTTTGGGTCCCCACTGGGGAGAAAGGCAAGATATAGATACATATATATACATTCTGAACATGGAGATTGCGTTATCTACAAGGACTGGCCACAGCAAGCATTCATACTAGCTGCCAGTGTGATTCCAGTACAAAGTACAGATGTTACTACCGGAACAAAATACAGACCTCTGTTTTTAATATAAAATTAAACATATTGGAAAATCAGTGATGAATCTCTGACATTTTGCCATAGTACTCCCTTGACAATATAAGATACATTCATCAAACAAACAAACAAATAAGATAAATCTATCTGTGGCCTTGTATACATTTGACTCCTCACTTCTTATCCACTGGAATACGGATTTGTTATTGGAGTAGCAGCCCTTTGGTGTTCATATGTATTTGTTATTTCTTTTTGGTCAAATTGGACATGGGACAGAGTGAGTAGGCAGGGACTCCTCATGGACTGTCCAATTTGTGTCACCTGTGCTCTTCAATGATGTTCCAAAGCTTTGGGGCTGTTATCTATATTTCATTATCTGAGCCTCCAGAAGCACCCCTCTCCGTTCTGAACTAAGGCTTTTTTTTGGAACAAACTTCAATCCATGTAACACAGAGATGAGACTGCTAAAGAAAGCTGATGCTTTGGAGGGATTTTGACAAATCACACACATACACACACATACATATAGGGTCATACATTTAAAAGTTTCAGAAACTAAAGTTCACGAGTCAAAGAATTACTTTAGGTCCAGTGAGTTTCTCTGTAATGTCCTCAGAAGAGCAACTGAGCCTAGATTCAGAATGGAATCATGAATAAAATTATTTAAGCATTCACATCATCATACTGAAATTCTGCCTTACTGGTGTGGAACATATCTTCTGGTGCGGCCCCTGGAATGGAAATGGATACAACTTGATGTCTGTAGCCCTGACCCAGAAGAGGCTAGGGCAGCCATGAGCCATTGAGGGAGGAGGCTGGGCCACCGCCACACTTCCCGAGAAGGCCTGGGCAGTTGTGGGGTAGCGTAGCAGCTGAGTGGGCCAGTATCATCCCACCTGAAGCCTGGTCACCAAACAAAGGCACAAGTCCGGGCAGACCAGAGTTGCCACGAAGCTGAGGAAATGGGGTGAGGTTGGAGGGAATTGGGAGTTGGGGGCGGATGCATGGTTGGCAGAGGCGGTGACCCAGAGGGAGAGGGAAGGACTGTGTGTGCGTGTGTGTGTCTAGGAACTGGGAAGTAGATTGGGGATGGAAGTGGGAAGAAGAGAGGGAGGAACTGGTGAGGAAAGGTATCTGTGTGGGTGGGTGGGTGGGAGGGAGGGAGAAAGGAGGAAGGGAAAGGGATTGCATTAAGGAGCTCTGGAGCAGGTATGTGTTCCACATGCCTGAGAGATCCTGGGTGTCACTACTTTTATTTAACTCAGGAACATACTATCGGTGAGGATTGATAAAGAGAAACTTGCCTAATACCACCTAGTGAATTTTACCATGGGTCTTCCCATTAATTAGAAAGGAACCTAACAGTAAACATGTGTTAGTTGTGAAGTCGTGTCTGACCCATCGTGACCCCATGGACAATGATCCTCCAGACCATTCCCCAGAGTTACCCCCTTCTAAATCCCCTGAGCTCTGACCTGGCTAGCTCAGGCTACCCTAAGCAGATTTGACTATAGATGGGAGACCACCAAGGAAGTCCAGTGACAAGATGAGGAGGAAGCCAATGGCAAACCACTTCTGAATGTCCCTTTCCTTGTAGCCCTATGAGGTTGCCATAAGTCAGCTGTGACTTGATGGGGGAGGGGGAGTCCACTACAGTTAAAGGAATTTAAAGGGGTATAACTTAAGGTAGCCATGTAAGGCAAAAAGGTAAAGGTATCCCCTGTGCAAGCACTGGGTCATGTCTGACCCTTGGGGTGATGCCCTCTAGTGTTATCATGGCAGACTCAATGTGGAGTGGTTTGCCAGTTCCTTCCCCAATCATTACCGTTTACCCCCCAGCAAGCTGGGTACTCATTTTACCAATTTTGGAAGGATGGAAGGCTGAGTCAACCTTGAGCCAGCTGCTGGGCTCGAACTCTCAGCCTCATGGGCAGAGCTTTCAGACTGCATGTCTGCTGCCTTACCACTCTGCGCCACAAGAGGCTCTATGTAAGGCATACAGTGTTATTTGGCTTCTATTTTCTTCACTGCAATATTTTTCCGTCTCCTAAGGCATCTTAAATTATTCATTCTCAATTGCTACTGTATGACTGAAATGTCCTCCTTTTGTACTACAGCTCTCTGCTTCTTTTCTCGCTTGTAGACAACAGCTGAATTACAGGTGGTGTTTGAAGGTCTACTAGGTATAATGCCAAAAGGAAGTTCTAGGTATATTAAAAATGAGTTTTCATCCAAAAATGCACAAAGAATACATTTTGCAGATGTTGAATGATGCCACAAGAGAACGTACAACGTAGTGAGTGACCTATTTTCATTTTTTAATACAGTCTCATCTCTTTAATTTTAACATTAATTCTTAAGGTAGATTTAGACATTTTCCAGAAATGTGAAACTTCAACTATTGTGGGTCTCCTTCTGCATTCGTTATACTAATATCATGTATAACACAATAGCCTATGGCATATCATGAAGCTGTGCATTTTTTTTCTCCCTACTTCATATTACAGCCTGTTATCTGCAGGTACACAAAATCAGTATGACAGCACCAGACATTGGGTTATGCTAGATATTACAAGGAAAAGAGCCTGGTATGAAGAAACAGCAACACAGCTTCTCTGGTAACATCTAGTCCAGTCTTTTTATGTAGAGATTCATGCACTCTCACCTGGTTTTACAGGTTAGAAAAATTCAGGATAGAATCCTTTTTTCATGTACTGCCAAAGCATGGACAAAGCCTCTCCCACCTAATGAATGAAAGACTGCATTTTACTAGGAAAGTGAATACCAGACTTAAGGTGCTGTTGCTCATCTTCAAGCTCATATGCAGTACCACGAGGACCATCTGTTCATCTATATCCCCCAAGAGCAACTCACTCTGCATTCCAACAAACCTGGTAATCCCTGGCCCCAAAGTAATATGCCTGGCCTCAACCAGAGCCAAAGCCTTTTCCTCTGTAACCCCAATCAGGTGAAATGAGCTCCCCAAGGAGATCAAGGCCCTATCAGAACTCAAACAGTTATTTAGGGCCTGAAAAAATGGAGCTCTTTCACCAGGCTTTTGGATTAGACCAATGACAAGGACCCAGACCTGGCCCAACTGCCAGGAGACTGCAATACCAATGACCAAATGTCCCCATCTGTAGAACATTCTCTGTGATGTGTTATTTGTTATATCAGTTATATCTCCTTTCAATTGTTTACAGATGTTATTAACGTTAGTGTATTCTTCAAGTTCGATGTTCTATGTATGCCGCCCTCAGACGGCAAATGAGGGGCACTATAAAAATCAAACAAAAAATAAATAAAATAAATAGGAAACAGAATTCCCAGTTTTCCGAGTCCCATTTATTGTAGAAATAAGCATATCAATAGGAGATGGGAAGAATGGTCCAGAAAACACTTAATGAATTTACAGATAATTTACAACTTCCTTGTCATGTTTTCACTCATATCATTTGTTTATACATTGAAGTCACATGTGGTACTGCAATTTTAAAATCATATAGTTCAGTCTGTTACTCATTCTGAATCACCCTGTAACTCTAGAGTATTTATTTGGTAACTTTTGCACAACAATTTTGTATCTGTTACTAGTTTGGCTGATAGTCAACTTTACAAGTTTTAAATGCATTTTTAGAGATTTAAGTGGATCTTCAGTGATAAAATGCAGCACTAGCAAAAATGTGAATTAAAACAAGAGAATTGTGTTCCTCAGATGCCTTCCGCAATATCTTCTATTTGTTCCATAGTGTTCATTGTAGATGGAAAAGCAAAGGTTGGATTTCTTCAAGCAAATGTTGGATACACACTTTTCTTGGATGCTTAGGGCTGATCCTGCATTGAGTAGGGGGTTGGACTAGATGGCCTGTATGGCCCCTTCCAACTCTATGATTCTATGATTCTATGAAAAGTTTGTTGGCTCATGGACCGGTATTTCTTATTTACAAACTTTGCAAAGCACCATGTATATTTTTGATCCTGCACAATCAAGAAATGTCTAATGATAATTCCTTCACAAAGCAGTTAAGAGATTGAATTAAGCAGACTGTGAGGGACAGGGGTAACTCACCAGGAATAGGAGGGATACTCAGGCTACATCGCTGGAGATGTGGCAATGCCGTTTCCAGCATGTATTGAAATTGATGGCATCATGTGACACCATGGCAACACGCTGGCATTAAGCAGTTAAGAGATTGAATTAAGCAGACTGTGAGGGACAGGGGTAACTCACCAAGAATAGGAGGGATACTCGCTGGAGATGTGGCAATGCCGCTTCCAGCATGTATCAAAATTGATGGCATCATGTGACACCATGGCAACACGCTGGCATTAGGACAAAACTAATATGGTTTCTACTGCAGAGTTTTTGGCAAAATACCAGAGATTTCCTTGGACACCACAGAGGTGATGTGATGGCTGGTGATGTAGCCACAGTCTCCTTCCTGCTTCTAGCAAGTCCTTCTGCCAGCTGGCTGATCGGTGGCATGTGGGGGGCTTGCAACCCTAGACTACCAACAGGTTGCCACTTTCTACCAGATAGAGTTCATTAATATTTGGAAGAAGAAAGTTACATGCTTGTACTATCACTTGGTCAAAACTAAGGTACTCCATACAGATTTTTTACACAGTCACGGCCAATTCATTAAGCCTTTCTGTGTATTAGTCCAATACATATTCTGATGATTTTGCTTTTAAAGGCACTATTTATTAAAACATAGAACAAGTGTACCAATATGCTGACACGCTAAAAGGGTTGCGGGTAAAGAATCCTTTGGAATTTATTAGATGGCGGCCTTAATTTATGCAAGGATGAAACTGAGGTCATATCTGTAAAATAATATAGATTCATGTCATCATGTTTTCAGATCCTCATGAAAACTTGTTAGAAGGATATCCCTATTAACATAAATCCTAGTAAGATAATAACTAACAGCTGCAACCTAACTGATTGACTCAACTGGTTAGACTAAAAACTCTGTCCCGTAAACACAACTGCTACACATATAGTATTTTGTTTTTCAGGATCTATAAATTTAGGTTATACTGCTGTGCTTCCAAAGGTATTTTAATAATAAAGTTTTAGAAGTCATATGCCCATAAACTTAATGTCTAAGTAGTAGCCTACCATGGACAGAGTGGATGGTGTGACCTGCCCTGGGTGCAGCCAGTAAGTGGGTGCTAAGAAGTCCAATCTTCCTATCAAATTAAACCAACCTGGAAACTTTTCCAGAAACCCACCTCACCCAAGGCTGAGCCAAGCCATCCTGGTCAGTGTCCAGGTTGTTTTTGAACCATGGCTACCCACAAGTGGGAGCACAATGCAGTTAACTATGGGTGGGAGGCAGGGAGTTGGGGCTGCTGCTGGTCCACAGCTTGTGGGGATGCCAGACTGCACCAATGCCACTCTGCCCCCAGTTCAGCATGTTGCTGCAATGCTTTAGGATACATTGTATGGTTAGGGGGAGGGGGACTGAGCCACTCTTAGTTCTGGCTGGATGTGGCCAATGGAACAATTTTGAATGCCACGTAGGCCAGATTGTTCCTGGGGCTAGGGGCCCACCATTGCCAATTGTTCCTCAGTACCACTGGCATCTTTAGTTGCCATTCCTTTGCCTCACTGAACCCTGGCAGATCGCCTCACGCCCCTCCCTTCAGTATATTGACTTGAAAGTAACAGCTGCAGTTCTCCAAATGCACCAGAAGAAACAGGCTCCTCCCCCCTTTCACAGAAGTAGCCAGAAGGCTACTCATTTGAGAAGGCCCACTGCATTTGGTAGGGATCAGCCTTAAGCAGGTCTACTCAGAAGTAAGTGCCACTACACCCAATGGGGCTTACTCCCTGGAGAGAGTTCTTAGGACTGCAGCCTCACTTCTGAATGAACTAGGCTCTCCATACGCCTAGTTCAGATTAGAGCTGATTTTGCTGCTCTATAAATATTTCTTTGATTCATTGTACTGACTTCAGCTTGGTGAATATAGTCCATTCTCTCGGTTCCCCTGGTGGCAATTTCAAAGACAATGTCTGTTAAGCAAGCCCCACATGACTTGCATCGGAATAGACATAAGGCTTGCTGCCTCTAGGATTTATCCCCCCAAAGTCATATCCTTAAAATTCCTGTTTGATTTCCAGTGTCCTGGAAATCCATATCAAAGATTTTCAGTAAGCTAGATAAATATCATGTAGTGATTTCAGCCAAAGCAAAGGTTTGTTCAGGGTTATTTAAACCTCAGTGTGTTTCTGAGTAGATCTGCTGAGGATTGTCCCATTAGTGTCACACACTTCCATTCAACCCCGATGAAGAACGTTCCCCCCCCCTCCCAATTATTTTGGCCTGAACTGCATAGAAGTGTGTATTGCACCTTTAATAGTCGCAGCGTACATACATACTGGGGGGGAGGGCACAGAAGTCACCAGCAAATCAACAAGATTAAAGTCTCCCCCCCTTTTTTTGGAAAATGAGAAATCTCTTAAGCCAGGTACTGTGCTAACAGAGGCATCCTAAGCAGAATTACACCCTGCTAAATCCACTGAAAAGAGCCTCTTGTGGCGCACAGTGATAAGCAGCAGAAATGCTGTCTGTCCATGAGGTTGGGAGTTCGATCCCAGCAGACGGCTCAAGGTTGACTCAGCCTTCCATCCTTCCAAGGTTGGTAAAATGAGTACCCGGCTTGCTGCTGGGTGGTAAAACAGTAATGACTGGGGAAGGCACTGGCAAACCACCCCATATTGAGTCTGCCATGAAAACGCTGGAGGGCGTCACTCCAAGGGTCAGACATGGCTCAGTGCTTGCACAGGGGATACATTTACCTTTACCCACTGAAGCCCATGGATTTAGAAGGGTGTAACATTATTTGGGACTGCCTGCCACTACTGCCTAGCATTAAACAAAGCTAGTTTGATATTTTAAAAACAAAACCTCAATCCAGTCTAGAAAACAGAGAGGAAACTTTAGATACTTCTGCATAACCTTGAAAATGATTTTTTTTTGTTGCAGCTATTAAGTAAAAGGACTTGTAACATTAGGGAGGACCCCCCCCCCCAATGCATAGACCAAGTTCAAATCCTGGTGATTCAGTGTGGAGAGAAAGCACAGGAGTGCTCTGAATTCCAAATTCTCCAAAATCTTCCCTCCGTAAATAGAGTTATCTGGTCATGCAATGGAGGGGCCCGCGACAGCAAACAGTGTCCCAATTTAGCTGGATTTGGCTGACAGCAGCATTCCTCTGATGGATCTCATCCTCCTTCTCAGTATGCGTTCTATAAAGGGTGACACAGCACAGGAAGTTCACCTAACTCAGTCCATGCTGTTGCATAGAACTTCCCTCAGGGTCATGATGTAGGGGGAAAGAAGATGAGAAAAGTTGGGTCTCCAATCCTATCCATATCTGACAAAGGACGCGTTGAGTCTTGAAAGCTTATTCCCGGAAATCTTTGGCCTTGAAAACCTATTTATTTCATTATTATTACTGAAAATAATTTTGCTGTATCAACTCAGGGTTAACAACAGAAAAAAAGAAACCTATCCCAGTGCTGAATTCCTATAATGTATAATTTGTGCAATATTCCAAATAAATATGTAGAACCAACCATAATGGTTTATAGATAAATGCCATTTCCAATTGCTTTTTATCAGTGGTTGTGTTCTCCTATAATAACTGCTATGAGAGCTTTCCACTATGAAAGATTTCTACCAAGTGACCTTATTGTGCTTATCTAATAATATAAATAGGCCATCGGTTCACTAGTACTGGGGACAGTTTAATGAAACTATTCCACTCAGGGTGTAAAATGTGGCAGAAACACTGCAGACCTCTGTTTGAATACCATTTAAATGTGGCAGCCTAATCCTTCCACCACATCCCAAATAAGCTGCCTCCCTCCCCCGAATTTCCAGGAACTTCCCAAGCCAGAATTGGCAGTTATATCTAAATTCAATATTAATAAATATATAACATATATGCCATATATGTACCACATATTGTAATTAAACACTCATTTTTGTCACAAAAGGAGTTAGATTGTAATAGCAGTGTTTTTCTTTGGAATATTGTTTAAATAATTAGTAACACTTTGGGGATTGAATGTAGCAATTAGATACTCATTGGTTGCTTAACAAGAACTACAAATTACTCAGCAGTTAAGTTGTGGGAAATGTAGATTTTTAATCACTTTAAGGATAATCCTACTTTATACTTGGGGGGATGTTTTAAAACGATTGTCAGCAGTCTTATGAATTTTAAACTATACTATCAACTGACACAATCATTTTTTCATATAGCTGCCATTTGCCTTTTCATAAATAAAATTTTAAACAATATATTGCATCCAAATTAAACTATCATTGAGTTGGATCCCACAGAACCATTACACAAGTAGAGGTACTTTCAGAATTCCAGAGGAAGGAGACTTCCCTGATGCAATACTTACAGGAATGTCTTTCATCTCTTAACAATCCTGCTGTTTCAAACATGTTTTTCAAAAAGCACTGTCCTGGTTGAGATATTCAAGACAGTTTAAAAAACAATTTATAGGGTTGGGCACTTTGGCCGCTGAAGCGGCTGTTCGCACCTGAAGCAGCCATCGCTGCAGCATGGGGAGAGAGGGGTGGCGCAGGCGCCGGCAAACTAGTCGACGCACGCACACAGGGGTAGCTCGCGGCCGAAGCACCCAACCCTATTTCTCATGTTATCTTGTATTTTTAGTGAGTTAGTACTGTTCTAAGACTGCTTGAGTTGAAATGACATTCCACTGCTAAAAATATGTGATGATTTCTTTGTAAGATTAAATGTGTACACTATCCTATGTGAACTGCATTACAGATCTGAAATAGAACACTTGGAATGGCTATGCATCCATTGGTTGTACAATCAGGGAACCACAGCAACATTCTCATATGACATGTCATACATGACAGAGTATGTGTGGCATTTGTCACATACAAAGCAGCCCTGAAATTAATAGCCTAACTTTCAAATAAGGCTTTTAGGATCAACATAAAGCTGTGCTTTATTTGCGAAAAGTTTTCTCTATATAATAATAATATAAACTACCTGATGGATTTCACTGAAAGATGAAGTGCAAATCCAAGTAATTCCTTAATACATGACCAAAAGGAAACACACACCCCTCCACCAGTATGGGATTAGCTGGAGGTCCTATGGGGCATCACGAAAATTGATGCTTAACACATTGGTTTTGATTCCAGAGGAAAATTAAGTTAGAAGCCCATTGCTGCCTTGAAGACTAACAACATTTATTCCAGCATGAGCTGGATTCAGAGTTCACTTCTTAAGATGTTATGGAAGGAAATCCTTTTTGAGATTTTTGTAAGAAAAACAACAGAACAGGGAGAAAGAAAGAAAAAGAATAGGAAACTACTTTGAGTTCCAAAGTAACTTGTCATGGTATGCAGGGGTGCTGCTGTCTGAAAAGGAAAAGTCACAGCTTGGAATGGGGAACATGATCTCTAGACTGCGATTTAGCATTTGTTATCATCATAACCAATACACAGAATGATAAAACTTCATGTCTAGTAAAATAAAATCTTGATTATTTTGTAAGTTATGATCTATTGTTGTATCTTTTGCTTATGAAAAATGGAAAGGTAAGGAAGATGCTTCAAATGAATTAAGAAATACTCTGTGATAGTCAAATTCTCAGTGTCATTTTTCTTGAAGAAGAAGAATAATACCCCATTCTTGCTGGACAAAACAGACTGCAAAACAATCTGTTGCTATCTAAGCTTGGGCATACTACACACTTGCTTTTTAAATGACAAAAGGAGATGTGCAGCGGCAAGAGTTATGAACAGGTTAAATGACCTAACTTTCCTACAATAAGCATAGAAGTGGTAATTGTTAAATAATTGATTTTGCAGTTCCAAAATAAATTCAAGAAACTTGGCAACACTATTAACTGTTCAAAATTAGTTCAGTGTCACACATATTTTGTCATTTGTTTGAATATTTTTGCCCAAGGAACTTGGAAAAGTAACAGCTAAGACTTGCTCCATAAATATAACACTTAACAGTAAACTACATGGGCAAGTCATAAAATTAATAGCAATTGCATCACAACAATTTTTTTGTGGATCCTGTTCAACGATATGTTTTTAAGGTCCATGATGTTTAAAAAAACAAAGATTTAAACTGTTAATTCTATGTGGAAAACATTACAAAATTCACAAATATAACTTGATGACTTCTCAATTCAATTCAGCTCTAGTTAGTTCCAGAGTGTTATAAGGCTTCCTGAATACACTAGGAGTTCTGCAGAAGTACAGGAAAATTGAAGTGAATAGGATTTGAGGGTTGTAATTGGGGAGCTCTGAATTGGTCACAAAGCTGAAATCCTACCCCATTTTTTCTCCCTTGAAGTCTTACAGATTTCAACATGAGTAACAAATGGATATGAATGGAGCTAGTCATAGGTCTGCAACCTAAACTGAAGAAAAATATTATCACTGTTCTTGAAAGGAAAAGTATGTAAAACTTCTAACATACATATAAACAATTACCAAAGTTCAGAAAAGGGTAAGATGAAATACATGCAAGCATATGTTTTGCGGGATACATACTGAGAATATTTTTGAACTTTTTCAGATTTTACACTTTGGGATATCCAACTGCACGTAGCAGAAGCATGTGCTAGCCACGATCCTCCTGGTACTTGACACTGGTTATCCCCAAAGGTAATGCGTGAAAAGGACGGTGCTTAAAATGATGTATATACATAACAGAAGTATATCCAGACTTTACTATTACATCTTAAACGTAGCTTAACATACATTTCCTTCCCCATCCCCAAAGCAAGAGAGGGAGAAAATTTATTTTCTAAAGTAGTATGTCCAAGTAATGTTGTTTTCCATCAAAACCCCTATAATACATAAATCCATTGGCCAAAGACATCGGTTTATGCCTTCAGCACTTGGTCTCTGTGTTAAAATTTCCAAACAATCACTGCAGCAGTTCTCTAATGGAATGGGGGAGGGGACTTCTGAAGGATTTCTCCTTTCTCGAGCATGCTGTTCTGTATCCAGTCTGGCAGCTAAGAGGACACTGGCTCACATAAATATGACACTGTTCTCCATAGCAGTTATTTTAACTGGATATTGCTTAAAACAAACCTCTGATATATCTGAACATATATATGCTAAGGACATTTTGCAGTGGTATTGGAAGACTGAAGAGCAGCCTTGACACTGATATAAGATGGAGTTTCAATATGTACAGAGAGTCTCCATAACGTTATTTTTTTTAAATAGCTTTCCATGTGTTACGACTTTGGTATTGTACAAATAATTGTATATCCTGGGGAAGACTAGTATTAAAATGCTTTCATTGCGTAACTGTAAAAGATGTTTGGAGAGGAAAGCAATAAGATTAAACATAATTACCATTACCCTTAAATTAAAAGAATAACAGATATCCTAAGAAACTGGCACCTACAGAAGTATTACAGCAGCTTTGAAATACAAATGGGAGTTTTAAAAAACGCATGCTCTCTCTCTCATGAACAGGGAAAGGTTCTATACACCCTTCAGCAAATGGGAGCCCCTACATATGCGGATCTACAAACTGTGACTAATATACACAGTCTCATCCATCTAAAGAACACACCCATTGTCCTTGGAAATTGTCACTAGCAGCTAAAATAATTCTGCATATACATTACCATTCCATACTAAACAAAGGTTTTCCCCTATACCTAATGCAATCTGATTATAGTTATTTGGAAGTAGGTATGTACAATGCAAATCTGTAGTGAACATATTCATAACAGTCACACAGAAAACAAGGTGCACACATATAATTTCATATGGCACCACTCTTGCTAGTAGAAAAAGCATGAAGATGGAACTAACCTTTAGTTTGTCATAGCGTTCACTTAAAGCGGCCACCTGGTGATCTCGATGCCTCCCAACCAGTTTACACAAGGCACAGATTAATTGGTCATCGGTCACACAATACATGTTAACTTTCTCATCCTCGTGCTCCAGACACATTAATCCTCTAATATGCGAGTCCGGAATGGGCTCAATTAAACGATGTCCAGTAAATGGCTTCTTGTTTGGGTGAGTGGCTTTTAAGCACTCCTCACAGTAGGACACCTCACAAGTTACACAGGTCTTGACTGCTTCCTGAGCAGGATCCTGGTCACAGAACTGGCAGAGAACTTTCTCACTGGACGACATGCTGTTGCTATCAAAAGCCCGCTCGCGGCGAGTTTCACTAGGAGAATTGGGCCCGCTCACTGACGCTTTCTGGAACCTGTCGATAATATTCTGCAGCGTGACGTTGCGCTTGAGTCCGTCTAGACCACGTTGATTGAGGGTGATGACATAACGACAAGTAGGGCACTGGAAGGCGGTGATCGACTCCACTGATTCGTTGGTGGCACAGTGGGAGACCAAGATGCGATGCGCACAGTTGAAACAGAGGCTGTGAGCACAAGGCAGCAGCAGAGGATCCTCAAACAGCTCCAGACAGATAGGGCAGGTCAGTTCCGACTCCAGTGTTTCCATTTTCAGGCAAAGCTTTCCTGTGTTGTCAGCGAAATCCAGGAAAGCTGATCAGCTATCTGGAAGCAGAACATAAAATTTGATTAGGGGAGAGAGAGCAGAGGGGTCAGCCATGGGGGGTTGTCAACTTTCACCACTTCCCTTGGCATTACGCAGCCATCTCTCCAAATTGGAAGGCTACACAAAATTTGGACTCTCCCTAAGCACCGACAATCAAGGTATTTGAAACTTCATTTTTCTTTTGTGCTTCCTTAAGCTTCATTTTTAAGAATAAAAATGTCTGTTTTGTCTTTTAATTGTTTGTTGCAACAAAAGATTAATAAATACAGAGTAATATATTTGGACAGCTTTCACGTTATATAGAACCTGGACACAAAATAACATTGTTAACTGCCAAAACTTCCTTTAAATATGCTATAGAATCAGCTAACATTTGTTTTAGAAAAGTCTGAATACGTTTTAACTCTCAAGAGCAGCCATGGATAGACAGAGTATCAGGTTTATCAAACAAAACCTCAAAACTTCCTCATTACTTCTCAGCATAGCACCCTGGCATTTTGCTGTATTCTAGGTTTTAGTTACACTTTCAGCAAAGTATTGCAATACAATATGCCAGTATGTATCCCTATTTATCCATGACTAGGTTAATAATAAACAGAACATGATAAAACAAATCAATTCATTGTGAGTTGTATACAGACAGACTGTTGGTACAGCATGACAATCAAAATGCTCACAAGGATAGAGTAGAAAGAAAAACATATTTAGAAGAGGAAATGGCACTTCAGTGCTGCTAGTCAAAAAGTGATAAGATGTGGCATTTGCTGAACTGACTGGATTTGTATAAAAAATATATTTCCTTCTTAGACGTATCAAATCTTAGTGGCATCACAAAAGTGCCAGAACATCAGTTGTCTTCGAACAGAACGATCACAGGGTTGTTTACTGGGCAAAGATTCATTTTTGCATCTTTCATGAAATACAGCTAGGTCTATCGCTGACTTCCCCCAGCATGGAAATCAGCAGTGCAACCCCCCCCCCCCCCAAGGAAGAGATCACCCCTTAAAATGACCAAGCCTTCATTTTGTTTCTTTCCCTCATCATGTTGCAGGGAATGGTTCTGAAAAGAATCGCCCTATGTGGCTCTCCTCGCCTAAGCACTTGTCAAGGGCCTATCACTGTTATAAACAGACAAGCCAGTGAAGCAGAAGCACAAGCTATGCTTCACACTCACGGAGCTCTACCTCTTCACAGTACAATCCATTTAAGCTTTGTTGCTCATAACTGAGGACAGCTTCAGATGGCCCAGCTGCATACACTTTACACTGTAAAGTCGTTGTTCTAGTATGTGAACTCTTTCCCCTCTCCTGCCCTCCCATCTCACCCTCCCCACAAATCTCATAGAAATTTTGGTTCATTAAGGGCAAAAGAAGCCTTATGCTCATTAGCAAGCTTGGGAACCAAATCTTTTTGAACCCTCTATACTCCCCCACAATTAAAGCAGAGGCTGCAGTTACAGTGACAGGAACGTTATGCATAACCTCAGTCCAGAGCATAATAGCGTGAAGAAGTTCAAATCTGGAGGCAAAGTTCAAGTCAACATCTAATGCTTATTCATAGCTGCTTTGTGAAGGGGCCAGAAGAGGTTTTGTTCCTAAAGGAGAACAATATGCCATTTAGTTTCACACTTACTGGCCAAAAATCTGGGGCAAGTTTAAATGCAACAACAACCCTTTTCTGTTTCTAAAGTTGGGGGCAGGGTGTGTATGTGTGTGTGTGCACAGAGCAATTATGAATTAACTGATTCAGCCAAACTTTAGTTTCCCATTCCTACTGCACGAGATAAAACTTTCTTTTTTATGAACACTGCAAAATAACTTTTCTGTGCACAGATAGCCAGCTCTCTAAAATACTTGGAGACTTCAGGGACAAAGTCAGCAGTGTGCAGAATTTGGAGTGAGAAGGGACCTCAGTGGAGTGTAGTACTATGGAGTCCACCCTCTAACGCACCCATTTTCTTCAGAGGAATTGATCTGTTTAGTCCGAAGATGAGCTGTAATTCCAGAGAATGTTCAGGTCCTACCTGGGAACTGGCATCTCTACATACAGAGTGTACAAAATCTGGAGTATACAATCTTAGGTATTCTGCAGAAGAATATACATTATTTGGGATTTTTGATGTTGATAGATCGTGTTATATTGCTGAGGTACTACATATATGCACATGAGACTACAGCACTTTTACACCATTATCATGCAGTCTCTGATGTACTGGACTTCACTACCAGACAGGATGTTCAAAACAATTAAAAGGCACTAGCTTAGTACACAGGATATAATACTATGTAGAAGCTAATAACTGACAGTTAGTTCTCAGTGGCAGGATCTTTCTTGATCACATGACAGAAAACCCAACTGAAAGCTATCTTTTCAGATATCAGGTAGTCCATTGATGCAGGTGATTTCAAAAAGTGTCCCCAAATGCTTCCAATATCACCCACATTTTCAATGGAGCCCTATCTGTGATACTCAGGCCATGGACAGACAAGACAGATCTTTCTACAAACTTGAAAAAAGCCAAGGTTTGCAGAAAAAACTGGGAAACCCCCACAAATACTATTAACAGTATCTATAGTTTTAAGAAACAAATGCTGTCAATGACCACTGCTAAGCAACCACAATAGTACTGACACTATTCAACAGCAATGATTCCACCAAAGCCAGTGTGGTATAGTGGTTAGGAGTTTCAGTTTAAGATCTGGGAAACACAGGTTCAAATCCACATTCTGGGTGATTTTGGGCCAATTATATATTTTCTGCTTAGCTTACCTCAACAGGGATGTTGTGAGACTAAAATGGAGTAATGATATATGGTAAGCTGTTTTTTGTCCCCATTGTGGAGGAAGATGGGGCATGGGTGAAGTAAAGAAATAACAAATATTGCTGAAAATAGGTGGCTGATACAAATGATAGGTTTGGTTGGTGGTGAGAAGAATAGAGGAAAGGAAATAAAAGGTGAGTATACTGGGGTTGCAAGGATGAAGGAAAAAAGAGTGTATAAAAAGATGCAGAGAACAATAAGTTACTCCCTGCAAGTCCATGAGGGTTGCCTGAGCCATTTTCCTGCCATTTATAACTGGGCCAATTATTTAATTTTATTGATTTAACATTGGTCCCGGATGACAGTTTATATGTCAGGGCTAATAAAGTTTTTTTTATTGGCCTACAAATCTTCTAATCTAAATAAATGACAAAATAAAAAGGGCCCTGGGGCCAGAGTGGCAGCCAACGCCACAAAGTTTTCTTGGAGGAAGGCTGACAGACAGAGGGAAGAGAAAATGCTGAAGGCATATGGGCCAATAAAGATAGGTTAGATGGTGGGTAGGAAAGAGAAACGGGAGCAGGGAAAAGGAAGAGGCTGTGGGGACTTTCAGTGAAGGTAAAGAGCAACGCTGTGGGAATAGAGTTGCATTTTGTAGGTCTTCCATATATAATATACCAATCAGCAATAACAGTATCAAGATACACAGTTTCAATGCTACACTGAAATGGAGGTTGAAATTTCAGGGCTGGTAGAAAAACTTTCAATGATTTCTTATTTGCTTCATTTATACCCCCACCTTTCTTCTCCAGTAAGAACCCAGAGTGGCTTACAGTTCCTCAGAACAACCCTATGAGGTAGGTTAGACTGAGAACCACTGACGGGCCCAAGGTCATCCAATGACCTACCTTAGCAGAGCAGGGGTCAAAACTAGGTAATCAAGGCTCCCTGATCAGTGTATTTGCAAGACATATTTTCAAAAAGATATTTGCCACATAAATTCACAAATTGCATTTCCCCCCCCCCCCAATGTACCTGTTAAAACAACGTAGGTATCTAACTTTTAAAACACTTGCCATAAACAGCCAAGACACAGGCAAAATTCAATGCTGCCATGATTTGTCACAACTTAGAAGACAGATTTATACAAGACCTGGTATTTCCAATGCTTTTATGTTCTTCATTGAATGAATGCAGGGAGGATTCAGTTTCCAATCTGACATTGAGCATCATGCTCCAGGTGCTCAGCATTACTTATATTTTATTGTAGCCATAATCCAATGGTTACATAAAGAATGAGTCTTTCGCCGTTATTTAAGCACCCACTAAAGGAATCTACCTACAGACATAGATTTCACAGAACTTATGTTCAAAGTCTAACAGAAAATGTCACTTACTCTGGATTCACAGTTTAACCAGCTGTTATTAAGGCCAGTATTTTAAATACCCAAACCAAATTAATTTCAAAGTCAAGGATCTAGTTATTTTATAATTTATAAGTTTCATTTATAGTTTGCCTTTCAGCTTATCAAAAAACTTAAGGTGATAACAAGGATTTACATGCAAAAGACCATGAATTGGGTACTGTTCAACACACTATGCCCTCCAACACTCCTCTGAAATGCTCTGGGTGTCCCCCCGGTTCCCCCTCCACTGAGAAGAAAGAACTGGTGACACAGATACCTTGTTTGATCAAAACTGTAATTCTGCTTATAGGGACTTTGGATCTAACCAAGGCATCTAATTTGCCCAGTGGCAGTGGGTAATCTCCACCTTTACTTTTCATCCTCTACCCTCAATAACTTGAAGATCAGGACACAAAAGGAGAGGAAATGGTATTGATGGTAATATTCTAGGAATTCTCCCCAATATTTATGATAAAGGCTATAGAGATTTGGGGGGGGGGGGGAGGAGGTTGATCCACTGACCATTTACTCAGAAGTGATATCCAGTTCACTATACCATTCTAGGAATTTCTCCTGGTAAAGACCATAGAAATTGGAGAAATTTCTAGCACATCACCTGGAAACAGCCACATTCCACAAAACTTCCCAGAAATCACTCCCCAAATCTGGCATTTGCTAGCACAAGGCTGGTAACACTTATGTACCTTCTTTCCACCAATGAATATCAGTTTGAAGCCAAGAAAAAAATGAAAACTCATTTTGTTGAAGTCTTACAGAGATACCTGTAAAATTACAGGGCCAAATTTAAATATTAATATTTTGATTCCTAAAACTATACATGCAAACTATACATGCTGAAGCGGCCAATTAGCTTGCGGCCCAGCAAGCTTCTTGCTGCGGGAGGGGGGAAGAGGGAAGCACGGATGTCAGCATGCCGGTGGTGCAAATCTGCATGCGCAGACCTGCCGCGCATGAGCGTTTGCGACCGACGGGATGCAAACACGCATGTGCGGCAGTTTCGTGCATGCATGGCAGAGCTGCCACGCATGTGCCTTTGCACCCCCACTGGGTGCAAACGCGCTTGCGCAGCAGGTCTGCATATGCGCAGGGCCCCGGGTCACCCTCTCCCCGACCCCTTGGAAGTGGTCCACAACCTGAAAAAGGTTGCGGACTGCTGGCCTAAGGTGAAAATCTGGAAGTAGTGTCAATATATCACAGATGCTCTAGAATTAACCCAAAATTCCACCATGCCTCCCAAGATTTGACACTTCTGGAATGGCAACCCTAGCTGATTAACAAAAGGCAGGAAAAGGGTAAGCTGAGTATTTCCTTATAATATTCTGAAATGTCTCTCATTTAAAATACTAGGATCAAAACTGAATTTTCTGGCCTGGTATGAATTTGTACGTTTTCCTGTATACCGAAAGAAAATATTTGTTTAAAAAATCTATTTAAAAATGACAAAATTAGCTTGTATTATGTTAGGTTTGCAGCCCATGTTCTCCTGAATATGGTAGGATCCAGACAGTATGCATGTGGTCTCTTATCCAGTTTTTTCCATACTATTCAGATGCTTTTGTCCTTTCATATTCCATAATCTCCAGCATAAACTTTTGGTGGTCAGAGTTGGGTCTTCCTTTTCACCAGTGGAAAAAGGTAGTTATATCCAGGTAATTGTCACAATAAAGTATCCCATTTGGACCCCCCACCCCAGGCCTGACCCTTGTAAAATACTGTTCTGTTTTTTGTTTAGTGTTTCAAACCTATTATAACATGAATATTTTAAAGAACTTAAGAATATGAGGCAGAACAAAAAGTAACATTAACATTATAGCTGCTTTGTTAAAGATGTATTTATAATTGTGATTGATTTTCTTTCTATAATCTGCTGCTTTGAATACTCAATTACTGAAATAATGTGGTAATTTCACATATTATTCTAGGTCAGTAATTCTTTCACTCTGATACACTGATAATAGGGTGCCTTATACAGGAAAAGCCTACAAGATGGATAGCCCATAAATACAAAAACATTTAAAGATACATGTTCAAAGCATATAAATAATAGAATTTGCCAGGTTCCGCCTGGCCACTAGCAGGTTGGAAAATTCTTGGAGTTTTGGGGAGTGGAGCCTGGGGGGCGGGGAGAACAAGGATTTCAGTGGGCTACAATGCTATAGATACTGCTTTCCAAAGCATCCATTTTCTCCAAGGGAATTATAGATGAGCTGTAATTCTGGGGGATCCCTGGACCCCACCAGGAAACTGGCTTCCCTAATACATGATATGGGCTACGTTTTATCTAAAACTTCTAGATCAATTAATTGATACTTCAACTGAGAGCAAGTCAGCAGCAGATAATGGTGACTAATCTCATTTTAAAAAGTGGGGAGCTCTATCCTCTACAAAACAGCATAGGCAAAGGATGTAATGTAAAAAGACCCAGTCAATATTGGAAGCATTAATTATGAAGTTGTCTGGAGAATGCAAGAACTGACAGAACTAAAGTTTTAAAAAAACAAACCCACCAAATCAACCAGCCCCCCTCTATATTTTAGAAAAATTACTGTTGATAAATTAATTAGAAAGTGAATGATAGTCGCCAATGTAAAAAGATACTGTAAATAATTAGGTTGTGCTCACTGACTAAAGCAGTGACCTTTAGCTGATTATTCTTGGCAGACAACAAATTTTAAAAAATGATGCCTGCATGGCTGGGTGTATTTCACATTAATTTTCATGACACCACCTACATTGACTATAGCTCCCAGTTTATGTGTGGGCCGTGTTCACAGTAGCTCCTGCCTTTTATACTTACAAATCTAACTTTGAACATCAGGAATTTATGCAAGTAGAACCATGTAAGTAAATACTTTGAGAACTACAACTCTTATTCTTTATAGTGGGGCAAAGAGATAAAAAACTTAACTATTCCTAACTCCCTGGATGTACTTAATAGTCCTTACATCTAGAAGACTGTTTATAAATGGAAATGCAACCAAAATATTTCTTCATATGATCAAATGCCTATATATGCTTTTGAATATATACTGTATGGTCAAGCATACGCATGAAACACAATTTTAGGATAGTGCTGCAAAGTGTTCCAGAACACTAGGGCTATTTATTCTACTCGCCTAATAAAAAAAACAACCTTAATTTCAAAAGTTCATGTCAGATACTTGATACGAAGACACACAAGGTTCACAAGAAACCATTATTTTTAAAATGACAGGCAATCCAGTCTCTCTTTGGATAGTTTAAATGCTGAATAACATGATAAGAACAGCTGTGCTTAACAAAATAAAGATGCCAGATAAACTATTAGAAAGGCTGAACACACTGTACTGGCCCTCACAATCCAACAGAAATGACTTGGCAGTACCGAAACACAGTTACAAACTGACTGAAATTCCAAGAACAAAATAATAAATAGCCTGCTATTACAGATAAAAATCAAATTTTCAAATCACAATATTGTTAAAATTGGCTTTTTAAAAGAAGCAGGGCGGTGCTATATATTTAGTATCACTTCACAGCCTTCCTATAGTTCATCTCATTTCTGAGCCTCAGGAATGCACCAATTATGATATACCTACCCGTGGATTTCGGCCCAAACATTTGTGTTGAAACATTGCTGTTAGATGATCACGCCAAACCCCTTAAAAAGATAGCGACAAACCCAGGAACCCCTGTGGCAGGTTCTCCCAGCAGCAGCAAGCCTGAATCTTTAGGGCCGCGACTGTGTTTGTTACTGTGAATAACTGAAGCACAACAGGAAAATCTAGCCTACAATTCCAGGAAAGCCAACTCCACCTAATCACCTCCGCCAGAGTTTAAGGACTGAAAATTGCCTTTGTAATCCAGCTGCCTTTTGTCATCAACACTAAAGCAGCCTATCTCCTTTCTCTTTCAGCATTCAACATCCATCGAGCGAGAAAGCAGCAGAGGATCAGTTTCTCTCACAGTCCATCCATGTAACCCACCCAACAATGATGGCTTGTAATAAGGGCACTAGGCTTTGCTGCCACATTATTTGAACAAGTGGAAGCTCAGCCTGCTGTGTAATTAATCCAGGGCTGAATAATGAATTTCATTTCCCATGCCTGTAAGGAGAGAATGACCTGAACCAGCAAATCTTGACATGCTACCAACAGTTCAAAACTCCCCCATAGAAGACTGAAGCCTACTGACCAAATGTTACACTTCCCGGCACTTCACATATATTATTTTGTATTTAATCAATATCTGGCAGAAGTTCATCACACAGCTGAAGCATATATTAAAGGAAAGACTTTCTCTCAGGGCTGCTACTTTGGGAGCAGGAAAGGAACTTTTAAACCACTTGTAATGATTCCTCAGAAACACTATAGCTCTATGTTGAAAAATAATAAGTAGCCATCTGGCCTTAAAATACACGGTTATATTAAAGATTTAAAACCCAAGATCGAATTTTTGAACTGTATTGAACTATCTTCCCCTAAAAGCCAGAAATGTCAGCCCCACTGTCTCATCATTGTAGCTTATCATTCATGTTTCTTCAGTCTACAGAAAACACAGGATTTCTACAATTAGGTCAAAATAGTGCTATATATCCAATACTGCTAGATTATCAATATTATAAGGTAAGAGGGACTCAGACTTCATTAAAATGTCTTAAGTAAAGTGCCTGTTCATCTTCCTCTGACATTTGGCTTGCAATAGATGTGTTAAAAAATTCATGTTGAAGTGGAAGCAGCAGGAATGAATTGCTTCCTTGTGTTCTGCTTTTCATGTTGCCATGTCTCCTTTTATATTGCTGTAGTGAAATGAAACAATACATTAAAGGTTTGGGAGAACAGATCCAAATGTGCATTCCATTTATTCTATATCCCAGACTAAAGTTTGTGTTTAATTTGCCTTTCAGCCTAGTTTTAGTTTCTTTAGTTTCTTTTATTATTTCCTTTCTTAAAAGAAAGGAAGAATATAGTACATTGACCGCTCTGAATTTCCAAAAGTAAGGTCTCAACATATATTTTAAAAGTGGCCAGCTATGTTAGAGGCATGTAAATGTCCAAGGACAGCACAATCCACAATAAATCCATCCATTACATGTAAGGCTGCCTCCTTCATGCTATCATCCACGAAGCTAAGGAAATAAATTGTGCATGTTAATTCTTAAAGTATGAATGTCTGTATTTTACTCCTTTATAGCCATAAAGGAGTAAAATACAGACATTCATACTTTAAGAACGTTTACTTTGTATTTTTATAACTGCAATTTTATTTCAGTATTTTTATGGTGTTACAATTTGTACATTGTATGATGCTAAGGCCTGCGCTATAACACTAATAATAAATTACAATCCACAGTACCTATATAATTGTCTGCATTAACTGGATAATATGTTGGCTAATAATCAGTCATCACTCCTTAGCAAGGAATGCTGAACCAGTTCCTGTGGTAGTAGACTGACCTTCTCAGAAGTATATACGGATTGCACTAGCCTTCAGCCAATATTGTTCATCTAACTGGGCAAGATACAGTTTTTGCCAGGGTTAACAGTTGCAGGTGATTTAAAGGTACAGTATGGGGAGGGTGGGCTTTGGGAAAGGGAGGAACTTCATCACAGTATGATGCCACAGAGGCCCATCTCCAAAGGAGCCATTTTCTCCAGGGAAAATCTCTGTAGCGCGGAGATCTCTTGTAATTACAGGATCTACTTAGATCTACCAGGATCTACTTGGTGACTGGAAGCCCTGTCGGGGGGGGGGGGGGGAAGAAGGATTAACCTTATACATCCCATCAAGGAAACAGCATTTTCTCACAGAGGTGTACGCATTAAGGGCTCCAGCTTTAAAACCAATCAGGAATACAGCAAGAAACCAAGTGTTTTGAGGCCCAGTCCCAGAACATTTTCTTTATGCTTCCCCAAAAAGTATGCATCCAATCAGATTTTGGGAGTATGACCCTTTGTAAGTATACATTCTCCATGCAATACTACAGACTTAGAATTTTCAAAGCAAGTACATTTTCTATTTAAATTATCAGCCTATCCATACTTTGTATCAATCCATTATAGGCACCTTAATATGTACTTTCTGGAGATGTTCTTTCTCAGTTCTGTATGAAACTCATTAAACACACAGAAAATGGAATGGCCAAGCTAAAAATTAGTTAATACATCACATTCTTAGGGATGTATTAAATGTTCATCTAAAATGTAAAGTGTGCATATGGGAAACATATTGGCTGATTATAAGCTACCCCTCAAGAATAAGGAAGGGTCTGGCTATTGACAGCCCACCTAACCTCAGAAGACTGGGGCAGCTGAAGCAGGGCCTCAAACATGTTCAGGTGGTTTTATAAGAGAATAGGCAATCCATCAGGTATACTTTGATGGCTTATACCACCATCTTGAATTGTGCCCATAAATAAATTGGGAGCTGTACTAGATGAGCCAAGGCTGAAGTGATATGGTCCTTAACAGTGGTCCCCAACATTTTTATCACTGGGGACCGGTCAACACTTGACAATTTTACTGAGGCCTGGGGGGGCAGTCTTTTGCCAAGGGATGTCACTGCCGCCTGAGCCCCTGCTCTACTTGCTTTCCTGCCCCTGACTTTCCGCTGCCTGCTGGGAGGTGCTGCCAGCAGCAGCTGCGCAGTGCCACGCCAAGGGGGAGCCCCAGCCATGGTAGCTGCTGGAGAGCACCAAAGGTGAGCCGGTGGCAGAGTGTCAGGACAGCCCCTGAGGCAGCAGCCGGGGAGGAGGATGAGGAGCCACGGCCTGGTACCAACTGATCTATGGACCGGTACAGGTTCCCGGACCAGGGGATGGGGACCGCTGGTCCTTAAGACCCACTCTACAGCCTGGCTGAAGAATTCTGTACAAACTGAAATTCCAAACACTTTGCAGTGACAGTCTTTTGAAGAACACATTGTACTAATTTAATCATAGTGTAACCAGGGCATACTCCACAGGGACAATATCATTCCTGCTCAGAAAAGGCTACAGCTGACTGATCAATTGGAGGTAAAAGGTACTCTTGGTCACAGCTGCCACCTGCTATTCAGCAGTAAGCCAAGAGGACCTCCTGTTCTTCAAAAGAAGTGCAACCCCATTCAAAGTGGGTGACAAATATCAGGGCCAGACCTTCTACTCATCAACAGCATGTTTTTGGGATTAGGTTTTAGTTTATTAGTCTACATCAAACCCAGTTCACTGCTTCTACAACCTTTCTGAGATCATCTGGAATTGTGAGATAGAGCTGAGTAACTTCTGCATATTGGCAATAAGCCAGTTCAAATTTCTAGATTATCTTACCCAGCAGTTTCATATAGAAGATGGGGTGGAACCCTGCATTACCCCACAGACCAAAAGCTGAGGGGCTGAGTGAGCAGCAGATCCCCAGCACTGACTCCAGAATCCTACCTATTATTAAGATGCTGTTTTCTCACACTGTATACTAAACAAACGGTCAAGTTTTCAAAACTGCAGCATCACAGCTGCACATTAAAAAGACCCTAATTATTTAATATAGGATAGGATGCAGATGTGGCCTCCTAATATCCACTGCAGGTTCCCTAGAACAGTCAACAGCTGGTATCATTATAGTTGTTCTCTTTCAAGAGTCCAGAAAATTACACTGGTTTAGAAAACCCAAGAAGCCTTTGTTAAAGCTACGCAGATAACACTTCAAAAGTGACAAGAATCCCATAATAAGTCTTGGTTTTTAAGAAGTTAAGTTACCTGATAATTTTAGATTTTAACAAAGAATATCAACTTAAACCTGGATTTACTTTTGTGACGCCAAGTGAAAAGGAAATCTGTGCTCCGCAGTTGTAATGACAGAAGAAGGACCCATTAAAGAGCAGATGGCTGGGAGAAAAGTTCTCTTATGAGAATTCAACCCAAGTGGCAGATAGTTCTCCAACACAGATGGCTTACTCACTGCTTAAAAGCAGAAACAGCACTGAGTTGAGACAGTGATCTAGACATAATTTACCCTTAGTTTTCCCATAATGAAGCTGAAAGTTCATGACTTCTAGCTAAAAAACAACTGAAGTTTTTATGACCCAAGTGCTTTTGTATAATCTCACTGCAGTTACTTTCAAATGAGTCACAACAAAACTGGGGCCACATTTACTTGGAGACACCAGGTTGCCACTGCGGGGGTACAAGCCCCAGAGCGCCATTTGCAGGCCTCTGAATTGAGGCTTGCTGAGGCACGCAATGTCAACAGCAGGCGAGGGAGGAAGTGGTATCGCTAATGCCTTTAAAAGAGACCAAACACATATGCTGATGCAGGAAACTTGCTCCCTGCCACAGCATGACTAAAGATAGGCCAAGGCCATCCAGGCCCAGAGCTGATATTCCCAGCCGCACTATAGGGTGGTGGGACAGTTCTTGTGTGCCGCAGCTTAATCAGGTGGCCTATCCCTCCCCCTCAAAAAAAATTAAAAAAATAAAACAACATTTTTGAGTATGGGGAGGAAAGAGAAAGAGCACAAAGGGGAGTGGGGTTCTTGTCTCCCACTTCTCTTGGTTTTCTGTCAGGGGCAGGATAGATGTAGTAAAAGGCACAGCTCTCCTGGGAGCAAGGGAGACAGGGCCGGCCACACATCATATGCCATGAGAGTGGTGGAGGCCTCACTGCCATCTGCCACACACATGGAGTGGAGGGAGTGGCCCAAGCAAACTAGGTGCAGCTGGAACGCCCAGGCTCAAGTCAGCTGCCCCCACCAGTAGAATGGGCACTTCACATGAAGGCTCTCCACAAGCAGTTGAGGGCAGGACAGCTGGTAGCACATGCTCTGTAAGGCAAGCATCATGAGTTAATGCCTCATATCCTCTGTTGCTTATCATTCATATTTCTTCAGTCTACAGGAAGCAATCAGGGAGCAGGTCAGTGGCTGCTGCTGCCAATGGGAATATTATACAGAGAACTAGCCGTTCCACTAGGGCAGTTCCCACCTGCAGGCCGTGCAACATGCAACTCGCAGTGAGCAGGAACACCACTTCTCACGGCAGAGCACACAGCCATTTTTTCCTGGGAAACGCCCCCTTCTGGGAGTATGCCAGTTTAACATTCATTATCTACATGAGGGAATCACAACGACTGCCCAGCAACGTCCCTCAGATTGGGAGTTCTTTCCTTGGGCAAGCAAGCCAGCAGGTTCCTTTACCACCTAGGCAACTGGCACAATGCAGCAGCAGTAGCAGAAGGGTAGGCCATGTTCAAGCAGATAGGCAACAATCCACTGGGGATTTAGTCACATTTTGGCAATGTTACTCCCAGGCTGCCACACATTACAGAATTGGCACTGGCACAGGGTTCTTTTCTGTATCCCAGTGATGAGAGTAATTTCAATATGGGCATCTCTGGAGGAACAATGTGGGGAAGCATTTCAAATGGATACTTGATGGAAGAGGCACAGGTCAAGTTGCAGACACAGGAGCAGCTGCTCAGCACATTGAGCCCATTCCTTTGGTGAATCATCCTCTGATGAAGATGGGGATACCCGCAGGAAGGGGTGTTACTGGCTTGAAGGGGCTTATTTTCCAGGTTTGCCTCTATTGCTTCACAAATGTTGTTTGGAGGTAAGATACCTGCTGGAAGTTGAGGAAGTCACAGATGGCATTTTTGATCCACTGGGTGACTACACCAATGCATATGCATTGCCTGGGATT
This sequence comes from Paroedura picta, assembly GCF_049243985.1. Lineage (NCBI taxonomy): Eukaryota > Metazoa > Chordata > Lepidosauria > Squamata > Gekkonidae > Paroedura > Paroedura picta. Next base: position 79,142,896 of record NC_135374.1, on the reverse strand, counting down.
GCCCTCTCTCGTAAGATATGGGAATCATTAGAGGGTTTCTATGTTGACATTTTTACCCTCCATCGGTCAGAGGAGGTTGCTAGCAACACTAGGGGCTGTCTGAAAAAGAGAAAAAAAAGGTGCGGTCTCTTGTAAGCGTACCTTTCAGAACTGATTGCCTGGTTATGCAGAATATATGTCTCAGGTATTAGGGGCTTACTCTGAGAGGGCTTGGCATTTAAGCTGGCACCTCTCACATGTTCTGGAAGCTACAAGCTACATGCGACAGCATGAGCTTATGATCAGGGGTTTTGTGAGCTAGCTTCCCCTAATGCCACAACTCATTGGGATGTCTTCCACGAAGCCATTTGGTTCGTTAAGATTGGCCCTGACATCAGATACCAATGGGAGGCTGAAAAAAGAAGCACAGGAACAAAGAAAGTGAGTGCCATGATTTGTTGGGACTTCAATAGGAAGGGATGCAAAGGCAAGCAATGTCGCTTTGAACATACATGTGAATCTTGTGACATATTGCATGCAAAATCTTCTTGCAAAAATACGGCAGCTATCAAGTTCCCTTTTGTGGAGCCCAACTCTCTTCAAAAAAAGAGAGTTGGTCAGGATCTGGGGGGGGGGGTCCTCAACTGTTAACAAGGACACTTAGTCACACAGATCTCAGTGGCTTGGTGCACATACCTGCCAAGCTGACTGCCTTTTTGCCAACGTTATCCCGGCTGGAAAGGCAGGCTCATACTGCCAGGTGGCTTAGGGAGCCATTCAGAGGATCCACACTCCGGGTTGATGTCTAGATGTGAACACCAGGGTGCCATCTGAGACCAAGGTTCTTCTTTATGGTTTGTTGACTGCATTAGCTGTATCCCTCCTCATGCCATGGTCAATGCTCCTGTTTGGAGTTGTAATAAAGCTATGGCCTAAATGTATTCTGAAGATATATTTTGTGTAGATATATATATATTTTCAGAGCCTCTTGTGGCGCAGAGTGGTAAGGCAGCAGACATGCAGTCTGAAAGCTTTGTCCATGAGGCTGGGAGTTCGATCCCAGCAGCTGGCTCAAGGTTGACTCAGCCTTCCATCCTTCCGAGGTCGGTAAAATGAGTACCCAGCTTGCTGGGGGGGGTAAACGGTAATGACTGGGGAAGGCACTGGCAAACCACCCCGTATTGAGTCTGCCAAGAAAACGCTAGAGGGTGTCACCCCAAGGGTCAGACATGACTCTGTGCTTGCACAGGGGATACCTTTACCTTTTTAAATTTTGTGTAGCGTCTTTTCTTCATGGGCAGAAATATGCCCTCCTGCTAGGCCAGCAGTTCTCAACTTGAGGGTCGCGACCCCCCAGGGAGTTCGATTGGCCCTTTTTCCAGGGGCCACCAAGGCCACTGCTCTACTGCCACCACCCACCCTAAGCAATCCCGGTTACCAGGACAAACCCATTACCTCTCACAGACCCTGTGGGAGCCTCTGTACCATCTGGAAACCCGAAAACAGAGCCGCACAGGAAAACGATAGCAGTTAGCTGGCACAACTGTTGCTCTGTGTACCTGAGGGGGAACAGCAATCGAAGCATCAATCCTGACTACACTAAATTTGGCGTGTGCTTTCCAGCTGGAACCCCCTCGTAAAAACCTACAGCTCCCAGGATGCAGAATAATTCATGGGGCCTCTTGATCCCAGGATGCAATGCCTGTCTCGGGAGCTCTCATGTGAACAACAGGTGGGCTCGGCTGTGCAGTCCTACGGTCCCTGCGAGAGGGAGCTGGGCAGTTCTCCCCCGGGTGAAATGGTGGCGGCTAAGAGGGCGGAACCGGCAGTAATGGGCAGGAGCCGACCCAAGAGGGGATGGCACATCTTGCAGAGGCAGTGGCCTTCGCTACTGCTCCGGCTGCAATTTAACCTTCCTAATGTCGCAACCCCCTTTGGGCCGCTGCCACTGTGGCGGCCCACCAGCAGGCCAAAGGGGGTCGCGGCACTAGTAAGGTTGAAAACCACTGTGCTAGACAATATTCTCCTTTTCCTTGAAAACTTCCCTGTTGAAATACAAGCATCAAATGCTTCAGTTCACAGACGAATAAAAGAATGAATGTGTTCATTAGCACAGAAATACAGAACAAAATATCTAGCTGAAGTGTATGATCTTAATCTTTGAGCTGTAAAACTAGAGAGCAGAAAGCACTTATGTAAATTTCCACTAGGCTTAATCTAGTACTTTTGAGTACCTAATTACTTAATATTGCAGATGCAGATTCAAGTGAGTAGCCTTGTTGGTCAGAAGTAGCATAATATTGCAGTATCTCTGACCAACATAAGCAAATATAAAAGAACTCTGCAAGAACAATCTACAAATCCCTTGCCTTAAACGGCTTTATGGTGGTCTCTCTAAAGCAACCTCTGCTACCCTAGTGCCGAAAACAAATAACTTATTTGTGGACTCCAGTCTGAGAATCCAGGCATGCTAGATCTCCTATTGCCAAGGACTACTGCTGCCCTGAACTCTATTCTGCTCAGCAAAGTTGATAACCTTTCTGCTGCCTAAGGAGTGGCTTTGATTGGTCACAAGTGCCTCTGCCAAAATAAACAACATGATTGATAGTAAATTGTCTCTTTAAGAGTTATGGCTCTGGGGCAGCAATAGTTCTGGTTCCTTCCTCAAAAAGGATGTGGACTGCCAAAACCTTTCTTTCCATCACAGAGTGCTGGTGGCTTGGGGAAAAGGAACCTCCACCTCTCCTATGAATTCCAGGCTTGCAGAAAACCTCTATTCACATGCTCTTCCATGAGAAGGACTAAACGTGTTTAGATAAATTGAAAAGCCTAGGAAGAAAAAAAGGTCAGAAATATTTTAATAAGAGGCACAGTTTCGTCCATCAGCAAAACAGTGCACAGGTTGGTTGAACTTGTGACTTTTTGATTCCGGAAGGCATAATGCTGTTGTCTAACAACCCTACAGTATATGCCTCAAGAGAGTTACATGCTTCTAAATTGGTTATAATTTCAATGGGTTTAAAAGGGTGCAACTTTGCTTTGGATTACACACTTCAATTGAACAGACTTGGTCCTACTTTGACATCAAGCTGGTGGCATAACAGTCTCACTAGGAATGCAGAACTGTACTCATCTGGCTGGTTCTAAGGAGGCATGGTTCTTCCTCTCATTTCTTTACCAGCCAGTTTTTATAACTTCTTTCTGATGATTTTTTTAAAAAAGGAAGTGCCTGAGTGCTTTATCAACACGCCAGGCCTTTATTTTTCCTCTTCTTTTGTTCTACTCCTCATGACCTTATAACTCAGCATCCATTATTAATTCTGTGGATGGACAAATTTTAATCACTACCCTGACTGGCAGGCATCATGGATTAAACTATGGGAGATTTCAGCAATAGTTCTGTGAACATTAGCCCCCTGGGTTATTGGACTCTAAACCCTCTTTCTTCTGCTATGTCTGCTCTGTATCACACTACAGCCTTCACGCTGACACAGTTACAGAAGAGAAGTTTTTATCTATATATTTAGCTACACAAATGGGATTAGCCATCATAGAACATTTCTAAAAGTATAAACCAGACCTGTCCTCCCAAAATCATTTTGGCAGTACAACAGTGAATGGTTCATTATAATCACTTAATTCCAACCCCAAACCTCAGATAACATGTATTTTAATATAATAGCACATCTGAAATCTTATGGTACTAGTATCTGAGTTAGCATCTTCTAAATATACAGTATCTTATCTTCTTATCTTAAGTAGTACATAAAAAGTATATGCCAACTAGTACATTTCGTGATATTAACTCTGTCCTTGCCATATGAAGGTACAATACATTGTGATAACATTCTTGTATATAATGTACTTCCTTGTATAGCTATTTCGTAATGCACCAACATGACCAGGTTCTAATTTTAAAATCATTTGATGTCTTGCAGATACAAGAATTTCTTGTATTCATTCAGCCATGCAAATGAGCAACAAGGAGGACAAGCCATACCCTGATATTAAAGTCTTTTCAGCTGTAATCTTACACAGGGAATTGTTGATTGTCACTGTGGGATAGTAGATGAATTTCCTTCAGCCCAGCCTGTATTCTGGAGATTTTTTGGTTGGGGGGGATCATTTGGGCATGAAATTGGGGTCACTGTGGGTGAGCAGGTCATTGTGAGTTCCTGCACTGTACAGGGGGTTGGATTAGATGACCCTGGGGTCCCTTCAAACTCTATGATTCTATGATTCCTGCGGCATTCAGTGGTTCCACTGTCATTTTGGAAATCTGGAAAGCTTTCTCTTTATATGATTTGTTGAGCTGGATGCAATTAGGGAAACAGCAGGGGCCTGGAGAGTGGGAACATGGCAGGGTGACCACTGGTAACATGTGACATCTTTTCCAGAAAAAATCCTGGGAATGACATCACACTTTTATAGGAATAATTGGAAATGCTATAGTAAAACCTAGACCCCCACCAGAAGGAGCATCGGTCCTTTCAAAGAACTGATGAAAACCATAGAGATTCCAGCAATTCCTGGGAAGGTATGACATTATTTCCAGGTTTTTCCCAGCAGCCATGGCCCCACCTTCCCAGGTGCCATGTCTGTGGCTCAGGTCTGGAGCCAGCAAACAAGGAGAAAGCACATTACTGGCAGAAAACAGTGAAGACTTGAAACAACTACTAATGAAGGTTAAAGCAGAAAGTACCAAAGCAGGATTACTGTTGAACATCCTGGGGAATTACACAACTAAAAATTAGAAGAAGCTTTATCACCAAAAAGATAAATAGGTTCTATATCAAATCATGCCTGAATTCTCCCTAGAAACTAAAAATGACTAAATTGAGGCTATCATCTTCTCATGTGTCCAAAGTACAAGAGCCACTAGAAAGTTGGTAATACTAGGAAAAGTTGAAGATAGCAGGGAAAGAGGGAGACTCAATGTGGGATGGAATGATTCAATCCAGGAAGCCACAGTGCTCAGTTTGCAAGACCCAAGCAAGGCAGTTAACATTTGGGAGGGTCTCCATAAATCAGAAGCAACTTGACAGCACTTAACACACACAATGACCTTTTTGAGGTATAGTGACCAGAACTTCATATAATATTCCAAATGAGGCCACATCATAGATGCACATGGAGGCATTATGACATTGGACATTTTATTTTCAGTTCCTCTCATAATAATCTCCAGTACAACCGTGGTACACTGAGTTGACATTTTCATTAAACTATCTACTAATAAATACCCCCAAGGTCTCAGCAAGTTCAAACCCTATCAGCATATACTTCAAGGTGGAATATTTGTTTTGTTGTGCTTTAGATAAAGACGTTAAGACAGAACAGTTTCATGCCAGTGCGGTTTTCTGGAAAAAAATCAACAAAAAAGTTAAATTCTACAAGCTAACAGCAAACTGAAATTTGGACTGCTTACAGCAAAGTATATATGACAATGGTTCCTTGTTTTAATGAGGAGCAACTGCTCACACTTTGGCATTCTGTATATTCAAATACATTCTTTGTTATGACTTGTGGTCCAAAATAAATACATTCTCCTTGATTTGGCCTGAATTGCACTCACCATCACCACTTTTCACACACACCAGTAACAGAGCTACAAAGATACAAAAGAAATATCTAGCCTCCTGCAAGTTTATTATGTAATATGTAGAAATGTATTTTTTAAAGGAAAGACCTAATTTCACCTCCATGGAAACTGACCGTTATCTGCAGTGAGCTGAGAATAGTTGAGTATCATCAGGCATACTGCTGCTGAATTCCAGGTTTCGCCCAACAAAGACCATTTCCAGTCACTTCAGTTTATGCTCAGTTTTTCAGTTTTCCTACTGAATATACTACCATTTTGCACACATGCAGTGGTCTCAAAGTAAGCATCCCAAGGAAGAGAGCACATTATCATTTTAGGGCTGGTGGGTGGCATAGGATGAGGTTAAAAAGAACAACAGACAAAGATAACCAAGCTTAGTCACCTGAAAGAAGCAGGTGAACAAGCTTTGTATACACATTCATATATGCTTTTTCCCCCAGTCAGTTTTTAAGAAATCACAAGGCTGCCTCAGAGGGTTGTGCTTCTCATACAATCCTCTGATGCAGATGTAGCCAATGCAGAGAGTGTGTTGCAATAATTTCACCTGAATGAGATTAGGGCATGGATCACTGTGGTCAGATCACACTTTTCAAGAAACAGCCATAACTGGTGTATCAGCTGAAGTTGGCAAAAGGTACTACATGCCATGGAAGAAGCTTGAGCTTGCAACCATAAGACAGAATCCAGCATCACCCCTGGGCTACAAACCTGTTATCATAGGAGGGGTGCCAACTCCTTCAGGGGCTCTCTCATTGATCAACAACATCTCAGTGTTATCTGGATTTCGTTTCATTTTATCTGCTCTCATCCATACCATTCCCTTCTCCAAGCAACTTATCCTATCAAGTACCTCACACCTTTTCAGAACTTTCACACCTGTGATGGATAAGTTGTTAAGGATATATTTAATACTAGCTGCAAAGCCCATTCCTAAGAACGGGCCTTGAAAGAGCCTCCTCCCCTAGCCACTGGCCAGGCAGCTTAAGGTGGCTTTGGGCCACAGCTCACAGCTGGATCAAGGGGCTGGCACGGGCTGGCTCCCTAGCAGGCCAGGAGGACCTCGTTAAAAGGCCCAGCCTAGCAAGCCAAGAGTCCCTCGTTAGCAGGCCCTCTACCATGACCCTTTGCCCAGGGCCCTCCCCTTACCTGCTGCTGGCTCCAGGCACTGTGGTGCGTCTGAGAACAAAGAGGCTGGAGTCCAGTTACAGAGGGCCGGAGCTGCAGAGGCAGGGCCAATCAGGGTGCAGGCAGCAAAACAGTAATGAATTGTAGTCCATGAACATCTGGAGGATCACAGGTTGACTACCCCTGCCCTACGCTGTTTCACAAATATATAGAGGAAATATGGATATTCAATTGAATGAATACAAAGATGGATTCTGCAGGACTCACTATGTCCTGAAGACCCAACTGCGAATGCCATCCCCCTCCCCCAAGTTGGGTACCAAGCAAATTCTGGCTCGCCCAAGGAGACTTATGGATCCAAATGGATTCCTGAATGCTCTGCGGGGCCCAATGCCTCCCAGCACTTCCCTACATGAGCAAGGGCATGACTGAATATTGACTGCCATCAATGAGATTGTCCTCAGATGCTTAAGGGCATGGAAGGATAGTCTTTGATAACAAAGCAACAGATTAACTTTCGCGGTCATAAGGACCATTTTTATACAAATACCAGTTCTTCTGGGTTTCCATATTATTTTTCCATATGGGGCACTGTGACTTCAGGGTTGGAAGAGAATTTTCTGATTTTGTTCAGGGGATAGTCCTACCTTATAAAGATGGAACAAATAAAGTCTTCATGTTACTGTCTCGGTCACACAACATATTCAACATGCTTGTGAGCCAAGTTAAGAAAAATGCAAACCTTTATGAATGCAAACTGAATCACTCAAAGCTGGAACAGAGAAATAAAGGAATTTGCCGTTTAAAAATGATCTGTTTCACATACACTAGTGTTTCTGCCATGTACAGAAGAATAAATCAATGGGCTCCCTCTCTATAACATAAGGGTGACATCGAAAAGATGTTTCAAAGGACATAAGGTTCTAGCACCTAGTAAAGGCATGCCTAATGTGGGTCTTACAAAGCTCCTCTAGTGCTTTCAAAGACTGCCAAAAAGGGCAGAAATCCAACAACTACAGTTTTACCATCGCCATATTTCCATTCTAAAACAAGGTACGCTCTCCAATGACTGCCTACCGCACAGCAGCTAAGGCACTCCAGCTCTTCACTAGCCAACACCCGCTTTAATGCTATATTAATGGGCCTGTCTTGAACTATTCTGTATTGTGTTTCTATTAATCATAGAATCATAGAATTGGAAGGGGCCATACCGGCCATCTAGTCCAACCCCCTGCTCAACGCAGGATCAGCCCAAAGCATCCAAGAAAAGTGTGCATCCAACCTTTGCTTGAGGACTGCCAGTGAGAGGGAGCTCACCACCTCCTTAGGCAGCCTATTCCACTGCTGAACTACTCTGACTATTGCTCTATTTCTGACAGAAAAACTGCAGAGGGCATACCACAGATTCTTGGGACAAATACTGGTTATTGCAGAACTATTCTTCAACTTACAGGGACATAGCTGGCTCACCAACAATAAATTACAGAATACCTCTACAGTTCATCCCTGAGTAGGACCCAAATGTAAAAAAACGAGCTGCCAATAAAAGTATATATCTATAAGAATAAAATTATTATATTATTAAAAACCTTCAAGTTCATATTTACCTACAGAAAACAAACTAAAATATGTAGCCAGGTTAAAATTCTAATAGAAGTCAATACTATAAAACAAACACAAACTTTGTCAAGGATTCAGATCAAAATTTCACTCATTGCTATTGGTCTAATCCTATGAGCTTTTTACCCTTTTTAATTTTCTGGAGACTTCATTGCATATGATCAATCCAATGCTGGGATTGACTGAGAAACCAAATTTATGTTTTCCTCATGAACTTTGCCTAACATTTTATACTAGCTCCCTTACATGTGTGACAATGGAACCATTTTCTGTAAAAAGCTACCGACCCATTCCTCCAGCCCTAGTACGAGAGAGAATTGCACCAGCAGAGCCTTTGCTATTATGCACGGCTTCTTTAAGGAACAAATTTAGAGTCCAGTGGTGTCTTTAAGACCAAGAAAGTTTTATTCAAGATATGAGCTTTCATGTGTAGGCACACTTCCTCAGATACCGTGTCATGCACCATGTTGGTCTTAAAGGAGCCACTGGACTCTAAATTCATTCCGCTGCTTCAGACCAACATGGCTGCCCACTTGAATCTAGCTTCTTTAAGGGTCAGAGATGTGACAGTTGAAGTTCTATCAAGGTTTAGGGAACCTAAACTAGGATTGGAGCAGGCAGGGGAAGCTGTGTTTAACAACAGACACAGTAGGGCAGAGCTCTCCTTTTTAACTATTTTGGTTTTCTATTTTACTGTTTCTACAAAATACATTACTACACATGCAACACTGATTTATATGTTGAATTATGTGTGCAAAGACTTATGAGGTCACACCTAGCTACATTTCCAGCTTTTGGCCTTTTCTTTACCTCTCCTTACCAGACAAGGAGCTCAACAAGGATAGGGTGCCATAGAGTCCACCCTCTGAAGCTGCATTTCTGCGGTGGAACTAATCTTGGTAGCCTGTATCAGCTGAATGCCAAGAGAAATCCAGTCAATACCAGGAGAAAGACAGTCCTAATGGAGCTATCACAGCATAGGCCTCTCTTTGCACTGCTGTGACTGAAAGAAGAGGGTCAGCCCTGCCTTGGTATTCATAAGATCCTGCAAACATGACTTATTCATAGGATTATTTTCCATCATGTGCCAAAGCTCTTTAATACCTAAATGACACATTCTATCATAGTCCTGATTAAATTCAATTAGACTTGAGAGAATTGTTACAATTACAATTCTTCTATCAATGTTCAGTGGCAATTTCAGTTTCAAAAACTTACAAGTACACGAAAAAATGTAGTGTTAAAAAGAACGAATGAAACTCGGTAATGACACACAAATCCGCCTCTACAATCACTTTCAAAACACTGGGACCCTTCAGTCACTACCTACATGATGGCAACCACAAAGAAATGACAAGAGAAGAACTGAGTCCAAATGGTGTTCTTGCTGTGATTCTATGTCAACAGCTCACATTAAATAAGGAGACTGGTACCATGCTGGTTGTTTTGCCAGGCCCAGCCTGTGTCTACCTTTTATAAAAAGGGAATGTCATGTTTATGTGCTTTGTGATTCATCTTCCTTGGACACCTTTGTCTTGACTGAATCAAGGTATGAACTGCAGATTGTCACCTACTTAACAGGTCCAGTTAGTTTCCTCTTATGTTTATTTATGTACCCCCCTTGCATTTATATACCCCCTCCCCTCTGGCTCAGGGCAGTTCATATGGAACAACAAAACAATACAGTATAATTCAGTGGTAACAATGATAACAAGAGAACAGAGTTTAACAACTTCAGCATCTTAACAGTTTGAACATCAACATTTTAAGTCCTATGTTTGGTCAGTTGTTACTTCATGGGAGGAGTTCAGGGGGGCCCACAGATGTTGACTAATTTCGGTCAACCTCAACCAAATGCCTGGCAGAAGAGCTCCCTTTTGTGGGCCCTGAGGAATTGATCTAGCTCCAGCAGGACTCTGATCTCCTCTGGGGAGCTCATTCTACCAGGTGGGGGCCGGCAGAGAAAAGGTTCTGGCCCTAGTTGTGATTGGACAAGCTTCCTTGGGTCCAGGGATCACCAGCCAGTTGGAGGTGGCAAAGCTTAATGCTCTTTGAGGGGTATGGGCAGAGAGGTGGTCTCAGGTACACTGGGCCCAGACAGCCTATGGCCTTAAAGTGAATACCAAAACCTTAAGTCTGATCTGGAATTAAACTGGTAGCCAGAGCAATTGCTAGAAAATGGGATGAATGTGGGTCCTGCACGGTGCTGCTGTGAGGACCCTGGCTGCTGCATTCTGGACCAGCTTGTAGTTTCCAGATCAAAGGTTAAGGATAGGCCTGCTTAGAGAGTTCATTAACTATGCAGCGTTGAACAGGAAAACCCCATTATTTCCCCAGACATTTTGCTTTTCCAGAGACTTCTAAAAACACATTTGCAGCTTCATTCCTTTCCTTTAGTTCACCTGCCTCTGCTCACAGCTAATGAATCTTCTGTTTTTCTCCTTGATTTCTCCTTGAGTCTTGCTCCACTTAGAAAGTTACTGTAATTAAATGCCTCCTATAAAGGCTGCTAGTAGGTATGGGTAGAGATCCCTATAATAAAGCAACACAATGGCCTCAAGTTCTGATGCTGCAACACCCCCCCCCACACCTTTCCTCCTATCCAGCTGTAGCTCGTATTTCTTCCATCCTTATTCTTCAGATATCCAATATATAGTGTAGCCCAAATAGGACTGTTTGGGAATCCTATCTTGTGTGACTATGTTGTGATTTCAAGATACCTGGAAGATGAGGTGTGTAAGTGTGTGCTGGTGTGCTTTTTCCAAAACTGCATTATTTTGAATCTACCACCTCCCAAGGAAATTTCCAAAGATGGAGAATCCACCACCTCCTGAGAAAGTGGTAATGTTAGTTTCTTGCTAATTTTGGTTTAGCAGACATAATATGTTGACACTTTATGACTTCTGCAGTTCATAAAGAGCAATCATCACCTCACAAGTCTCTGAAATGTTATCACTCCCACCTTAGTCTTTAGGATGATGCAGGCTAATGTTTTTTTTAAATAAAGGTCCGTCTCAGCAACTTTAACAATGTTCTCCCCCCCCCCCCGTATGTTGACTAAGGAGATAAGTGGGAAGGAAAACTGTGACCATTCAGTGTCAGATTTCAAGTCTGCAATTAGTTATGCACACTGGCACATCATTAGGCAAGAGAGTTATCCAGTGCAAACTGGCCAAAGGAAACTTGAACAACTTTGAGGATTAATCATTCAATGTCAACGTCTTGGCAAGAAGTCTTGAACTACTTATTTCCAATGTCAACATAAATATTCGTTAAGTAATTGCCTGCATTAGTTTGAGACAATTACCAACCTTCTAACCTCCATAATAAACAGTTAAAATTAAAATAGCAACATACTGTAGAATGACAGATGGATTAAATTTCTGGTTTATTGATATACACTTTTAAAAATATACCCAATGCATTATTTTTACTTGTTGACAATGAATTTTATGAGAAGCACCGTCTACTCTGAAACAGGTTTTCTTTAAAATCCATCTAACGTTAGTGAAATTTGACTTTAAGGCTAAGGAAATTGCAATACTGATAAATTCCATAGGGATAGCTGGAAAGTTTTTAAACCAAAACAACAAAGAGTGTCGAGACATCTTAGAGACTGACAAATTAATTGTGGCTTTGTTGTTGTTGTTGTTAGGTGCGAAGTCGTGTCCGAACCATCGCAACCCCATGGACAATGATCCTCCAGGCCTTCCTGTCCTCTACCATTCCCCGGAGTCCATTTAAGTTTGCACCTACTGCTTCAGTGACTTCATCCAGACACCTCATTCTCTGCCGTCCCCTTCTTCTTTTGCCCTCAATCGCTCCCAGCATTAGGCTCTTCTCCAGGGAGTCCTTCCTTCTCATGAGGTGGCCAAAGTATTTGAGTTTCATCTTCAGGATCTGGCCTTCTAAAGAGCAGTCAGGGCTGATCTCCTCTAGGACTGACCGGTTTGTTCGCCTTGCTGTCCAAGGGACTCGCAAGAGTCTTCTCCAGCACCAGAGTTCAAAAGCCTCAATTCTTTGACGCTCGGCCTTCCTTATGGTCCAAACTTCGCAGCCATACATTGCAATTGGGAAGACCATAGCCTTGACTAAACACCCTTTTGTTACCAGGGTGATGTCTCTGCTTTTTAGGATGCTGTCTAGATTTGCCATAGCTTTCCTCCCCAGGAGCAAGCGTCTTTTAATTTCTTTGTTGTAGTCCCCATCTGCAGTGATCTTGGAGCCCAGGACAATAAAATCTGTCACTATCTCCATTTCTTCCCCATCTATTTGCCAGGAAATTGTGGCTTATGCCCAGATAAATTTGGTAGTCTAAAGTAACAAGAGACTCTGCTCTTAAGACTCCCACAAGAATGATATGCAATGATTTTATTCTTTTCAAAATTCTATGGCTATCAACATTTTGCATTTTTCTCAACACATGGTAGTTATGCTGCAAGAATGTACTGCACTGGTCTTTCAGAGCAATCAAAAGCAGCCAAAATATCATATTCATTTGTTTATAATTCACAATTTACTTGATAATCATAACCAAATTAGTGTGACATGTAAACTTATCCTCTGCTTGTTTACCCTTTCATTTCTTCAAATTCAAGGTAAACATATTTTAGTAATAGTACTGAAAAAGTTGGTGTGCTCATATTAAAAATTATGGATGAATTAATGCTTTCATTTCCGTTCTTTTATTTGGGCTGCTATGGCATAGATATAGGATCCAAAAGAGCACTACTTGCACCAGTAGAACAGAACTAAGTACCATTTCCTTTCCTGTTACATCCCAACTCATGGTACATGGTGATTATGTACAATATCTATGGAATTTATATAAATGTATGCCATTCTGATCAATATATGCTATTTATACCTACAATGAGCAGGGACATGCAAGGATTTGTAGGGTTACTAACCACCAGGCAGGGCCTGGAGATCTCCTGGTATTACAATTATTATTCTTTATACTATAGAGATCGATCTCTATGGAGAAAGTGGCTATTTTGAAGAGTAGACCTTATAACACTACACATCCTTTCCCTCCCCAAATCTCAACCTCCCCAAGTTCCATCCCACAAATGTCCAGGTACATTCCAACCCAGAGCTGGAAGCCCTATGGAGGGGGTGTTTTATTTTCATATTCTCTGTGCTTTCCTCTTCCCCCTCCTCAAAAGTTGCCATAGCTACTCCCCTGTCCCTACTTTCAACCTAACTTTTTCTACACCCCTGCCTTTGGCTTTCTCTCTTTCCCTCCTCCAGCAGCCTTTACTTGGGGAAACTATAGCCCCATTGTGTAGTGTCTGCCACTAAGCTTGGCCCAACTGCACAATGGGGAACCCACAAGGACGTGTAGAGGAACACATCATGTACCCATATAGCCACACGCAAGGGGGAAATCAAGCTGAAATGGGGATTTGGGGGCTGAACCTGTGGGGACATGAAATGGTAATTGAACAGCAAGAATCCTAATCCATACATCATCAGCCAGTAGAACTACCAGCTCTGGATTGGAAAACTCCTAGATATTTGGGGGTGGAGACTGGGGGAGGCATGCCAGAATGCAACAGAGTCCACTCTCCAAAGGACTCATTTTCTCCAGGGGAACTGATGTCTAGAGATCACTTGAGATCTAAGACATCTCCAGGCTGTATCTGGAGTCTAGCAACCCTACCATTGGGGCAGAGTGGCCATTAATTGTACCAGGAAAAAGCCACCTGGACCAGTTCCCTGAAGGCCCCCTGTCTGATTGCCAGCACCACACTGAGCAGTAGGCCATGATAAGTACAGCACAAGCTGGTTCCCTCTGTGAGTCCTGTCTAGGATGAGCACCGTGTCTCCCAGCTTCACTCTGCCAGCCCAGGTGCAGTGAGGATGGCAAGCAATAGCACAGGACCACTCCTTTCTCTCTAGCCAGTTATCTGATACTTTGTCAAGCAAGAAGATGATTGTGGCAGGAGGGCTGAGACCTTTTCTCAAGGCTGTTTTGGCATCCCAGGCTGTCCTAATTGCCATTTTGATAAGCCTTGGGATGACATGAAGAAAGAAATAGTGGGCATAGACAGGGAGGTAGCAAAGAGTTAATGGACAGGACACTAACCTGGGCAAAAGCTGGGCCTATTTTTCCTTTCCTGTGGTCAGGATATTATTTAACTCGAGTTGAATGGTAACTTCCTCCTGCATTTTTATGCATAACCTAGGTGCAAAATGACTTAGACTGCATTACTATTTAAAAGTTACCATGAAAACGTTTTTAAAGTTACTTGTTTTTGGTCTCCAGTTAACAATAAAAATGCTACAGAAATTTGTTGCATATAAGTAATAACCATTCAAATAGCTATTTGAAATAGTTATTTGAATAATATTTCTTACTTCTAATGCAAATGCCAAAGAATACTGCAATACAAAGATCAATTCTCATCTTTTTGAAGTCAAAAGCACCCATGGCTCTTGAGGTTTGCATTTAGGGCGTTTGTTCATTCTTTATTTTCATTATGCATTATTTACCAGAATTGTTGGGAGTATAGCACAGCAGGGGTGATTTTTTTCATTTAGGAAAGGAACGCATGGCACTCTTTCCCAAGGGCAGGATACATCCAGATTGCAAATTTTTGCCTGGGAGGGTCGTACAACAGAATACATAAATGTACAAAATATTAGAAAGCTACAATGCAAAAAAGAAAGTTAAATTGCCCATCCAAGGGACTGACATAAGTAATACTGACATCATTTCTAAACCGCTAAGCAAAACTAGGTCAAATCACATTGACCTATCTATTGTAATAAGCCTCCCTTCTCCCAGTTAGAATTTTACAATGTAGATGTCTGTAAGGCATTACTGTCTTATGTTATCAATGTATGCTGTTGTCATTCTCCTTTAATATCTTAACAGCATATTGCATTTAATGAACCAACCATCACTCACTTTTTTCCTGTTCTTAAGAAATCTTTAGCAAAAATGCTTTTGTCTTACCAGTCTCAACGCAAAAAGCCTGAGAATCATCGTTTTCAATTATAAATCTCAACAACAAACAATTGAAGTCCATAGGTCATATTCAAGGAAGTACTAAAAGTTACATTAATTCACAACTTTTTCGGTTGAACAAAAGGTAATATTGCTTGCAGCAGCATGGATACAGATTCAGTTAAATACAATTAATTGACGCTGCAAAATAGAGCCGTCTGCTGAACGAAAACCACAATCCAACCCAAATGGTTGATGTGCATTTGAAATGAGTGCCTGAACATGCCTGAGCTTCTGATGTGTTTATATTTCAGGGTGCGAAGGAAAACTGAAGTGGAGCTCAAAGAGAATCAACAACCCATGTCAAGATCGGGTACTTTTGGTTCACCTGTCTTTCATTCCAGGATAAGTGATTGTGTAAACAATAGCAAAATTGCTGTAACTAATGGTATTCGCATTACATGGAAAAATCCATTGGCCTCTGAATGACCCAGGACAGGCATAATGGTTGAAACACCCTGAAAGGGTTTAACCGTTGGCAGAGATTGTTATCCCAGAATAACAGCCCAAAGGCAAAAATTATGCACTAACCACAAACCTCTAAATCTGCATAGCATGCTCAAGCCAATGGGAGGACACTAAAAATTATTCTGAACATCACAGTTCTTCTTCAAGATTAAGGTTGCCAGATGGTTTCAACAAAAATACTGGATGCACCTGATAAAAATATTGTCCACCCCACCCTCCACCCCCAATCAAAAGTTGCTGATAACTTTCTATATGACATGTTATATTTTACATTAGATTGTGTCACTTTTATCAATTTTTTAAACCCTGATTTGTTTTTGTTGGAAGGAGCAACTCAGCACACCTAAATCTTCATCACTCCAAGTGTGTACAGGACTGATCTTCTTGAATGGGATGTATCTCTTTGCCTTAACCAAGGATTCCTATAGGGGGGAGATCAGGAACAGGGGAGGGGGGAATCCTAAGCATTTATTGCTCCTGTAATAACTTACAGACCCAGGGTTAGCTGCCGAGTATTGACAATCCCTAGGATAAATCCTGTTGATTGGCATCAAGCTGACACTGTAAAGTCACTTCCAGCACAAACCCGAAAGTAGTATCATCATATTCGAGTGATGGTCTAGTACTAACCTCAAACTCAATAATTTTACTGTGGAGGGTTGGGTGAATTCTAGTATATCGCCCTAATGCTCTAGAGCCAGCATAGCATAGTAGTTAAAGAGCCGTGGCCTCTAATCTAGAGAACCAGGTTTGATTCCCCACCCCTCTCACAAGCAGCCTTCTTGGGCCAGTTAGAGTTCTCTCAGAGCTCTCTCAGTCCCACCTACATCACAGGGTGTCTGTTGTGGGGGGACGAAGGCGATTGTAAGCTGCTTTGAGACTCCTTTGAGTAGTGAACAGTGGGTATAATAACCAACTCTTCTCCTAGAAATATCACACACTGAAAATGTCATAGCTTCAGCCCAACACCAGTCCGTCCCTAACTCTGCTCTCAGGGTGTGAGGACCCCACCTATAGAGAAAGGTCTTGCCATCCTAGGCAGCCTTCAACCCATTACATATATAGGTAATGTACTAAAAATCATAATATTTTGGTTTAACAAAAAACATATATAATGCCTGACATTACAGAACGCTGCAGATACAATGTTGACCGAAGTAGGTCTTGTTCCTTCTACACAGATTCCCAATTTGGGCCCAATTCAAGGTGCTATAAAGCAGTGGTCCCCAACTTTTTGGCTGGGGACCAGCAGGGCGACAGCCACACCTGCACAGCGCGCATGTGTGCCTGCGCATCGTGCATGCGCGGCACTTTCATGCATGTGCGATTTCGGCCGTGCAGCATGCATGTGTGCATGCGTGGCCCAGCTGCGCATGCGCGATGCGCGACCCTGATTCCCTATCCCCCCCTCCCGCAGTAAGAAGCTTCCCGGGCCGCAAGCTTGCGGCCTGGGAAGTTTTTTACTGCAGGGGGGGCCTTCGGGCCGCGGACCGCAGGTTGGGGACCACTGCTATAAAGCAGTGGTCCCTACCTTTTTATCACCGGGGTCCAGTCAACGCTTGACAATTTTACTGAGGCCTGAGGGGGAAGGTAGTCTTTTGCTGAGGGACGTCACCGCCTGAGCCCCTGCTCCACTTGCTTTCCCACCGGTGCCCCTGACTTCCTGCCACCCGCTGGGGGGCACTGCCAGAAGCAACTGCACAGTGCCATGCCGAGGGGGAGCCCCAGCCATGATGGCTGCTGGTGGCAGAGTGGCAGGGCAGCCCCCGAGGCAGCAGCCGGGGAGAAGGACGAGGCGGAGCCGCAGCCTGGTACCAACTGATCCACGGACTGGGTCTGCTCCCCCGGACCGGGGGTTGGGGACCACTGCTATAAAATACTACAAACCAAACAAACCAGTCATTCCTAGAGGAGATCAGCCCTGACTGCTCCTTAGAAGGCCGGATCCTGAAGATGAAACTCAAATATTTTGGCCACCTCATGAGAAGGACTCCCTGGAGAATTGCCTAATGCTGGGCGCGATTGAGGGCAAAAGAAGAAGGGGACGACAGATGACGGAGCTTAAACAGTTCCGCAGGGCCTGCAAAAAGGAGCTCCTCCACCAGGCATTTGGCCGAGACCAGATGTAATCTACAGCGACCAAGGGCCCCTGCTCCCCCCCACCCCCCCCTCAGAATTCAATCAATAAGCCACCCCCCTCAGAATCCCATCAACAAGCCCTGGACCTGTTTGTGTTATGATTGTTTATTGTTATACTGTGTTGTGTTTGGTTGCAATTGTTGGTTATTGGTGTACATGTTCTACAGACTGTTTTATGTATGGTTCTCTGTTATAATGTAAACCGCCCTGAGCCTCCGGGGAGGGCGGTATAAAAGTATGATAAATAAATAAAATAAATAAATAAATAAAATGAGGTGTCTGGATGGAGCCACTGAAGCAGTCGGTGAGAGCTTAAATGGACTCCGGGGAATGGTAGAGGACAGGAAGGCCTGGAGGATCATTGTCCATGGGGTTGCGATGGGTTGGACATGACTTCGCAACTAACAACAACAAAGTACTACATGGCTTGGGGCCAGCATATCTCAAGGATTACTTCTCATTCAAACCACTCCAACTATTCTGTGTTCTTCAGAGACCCTGCAAAGGTCGCCTCCTCCTTACTGGTTAGAAGCCCAAACAAGGGCTTTCTTGGTTGTGGTGACAAAACTTTGGAACTCTATTCCAAGAGACATTTGTTTCCTTCTATCATTGTCTTCCACCAGCAGGTAAAGATTTTGTTTCATTTGTCATACCCCCACTAATTCTTATTAGCTCTTTTCCCAGTTTGTTTTTCTAAATTGTTTTAAATATTTTTCTGCTGTTGTATTTTGAACACTGTCTTAACTCCTGAAATATTTTAAAGTTTGCTGCCTTGGGGTCACTGAGTGACAAAATGGCATAGAAATGTAAATTTTTAAAAAATAGCATAGTATTTCTCACATTTTTTCACAGTGACTGTTCTTAGGAATGACCAGTGCTCATGCCTTTTTAAAGAGAACTATTGAGGGGATTCAAAAGGATCAGTCATTTGTCCATTCAAGCCTGACAAGATGACATTTTCCTTCATGGCAAAAGATTCCTCAGGGAGGCACTGCCAGTAAGAATAGGTAATATAACGCTGAGCTCAGTGTACCAACAAATTCACAAGGCAAATTAATCGTATATAATGATGCAAATCTGATTTAAAATGAGTGGAAATTAGTAGTGGGATGTAATCCCGAAAAATCCTGTTCAGATTCTCTTCTATTTATGATGAGACAGGGAACACACTGTGGAATACAGTTTTGCCTCCTCTTAGCTAACTCTGCAGTCAACAACAAAAATAGTGGCTACAGAATTACATGGCCCCATGGAATACTCTCATCTGTCTGGCATATTAAAACACAGTTTATAAAAAGTGTGAAAAAGAAGAAATTCACAGATGCTTCCATGGATGTCGCTGCTATAGTTTGATTCTTTCCCATGATGCAAAGTTGGAAGAAGTTTTAAAGAAGGCTAAAGTCAGACACAATGCAAAAAAGACTTCCAGTGTTTTCTTTAGTTGTGCTACAAGCCCATCTTCCTTACCAAGTCCGTTAGTCTTGCTCCCTAGTCCGTTAGTCTTGCTCCCTCCTGCTGCCACTAGGACAAGTTACCAAAATTACAAACCTGACAGAAATGGTACAGTCTTCTCTCCTATCAGGGAACCAGTCAGCGGCATAGAAGAGTTGGCAAAAGTAGGCAAACAGGAGCACCTGGGAGTTTGCCAGCACTGCAGGGCTTGAACCTGTTCTTATTTTTCTCTGTGTTCATTTGTGAATACAGGCTCACAGGGCTACAACTGTACTTTATGAATTGTTTCCATTTTGAAATAAAGTCTCTCAGTGATGGGGATATTGGTTTTGGGGGTACCAGACAGGCCCTCTCTACTCAAGGCAAGATGCTGGAAAAACGACTACTCCCAAGGATGCCCTTGGCATGAGAACAGTGGGACCTATTTGCATCCCCACTGCAACTGCTTTTGCAATTGCAACTGCTTTTCTCATTTGCTATAAATCGACAAGAGTGAAACTTGGCAATGTGTAAGCGTGTTAGACTAACAAACCATCCTGTTTACAGTACATCATATAGCAATGAAAATGAATACTCAAACACATGAATCTTTTCCTTCAGAATCCCTCTGGGCAAGCAAATTCTTTTAGATGCACTGTAACTTTTTTTACTACTTTCATAAAGGGAATTTAGATTGAGACTTAGCATTAACATTACATCAGAAAATTTTGATCACACTCTAGGGTAAAGTAAGCATTTAAGGCAAGTATATTTTCTTCCCTAAACCAGAGTTAGGAATAGAATGAAAATCAAAGAACATTCAGATACTCAGATTTTTGGGGAGAAGTCTGAAGATACTGACACTACCTACTACATACTTTAAACTCTCACATCTGCCCAGTGATACAGGCACTCTCTTAGGATTACTAGCTGACAGGTTGGGCCTGGAAATCTCTCAGAATTACAGCTGGAGATCTCCCAGAGTTCTGTTGACCCTCCGAACAACAGAAACCAGTTTTCCTGGAAAAAAGGTGGGCCCAGTAGCATTATACCCCCCAAATCTCCAGGAATTTCCTAAACTGGAGTTGGCAATCTTAAACCTACTGCAATTCCCACCACCCCCAACTTTCTAAAAGCAATACTCAAATGAAACATCCATCATATCATCCTTCATGGGGTTACTGGGATCAATAGTGCTGCAAGTATATTCGTGAACAAAAGAACATTTAGCGGGTCGATACATTTTATATCACTGAGTGTTATCTGTCAAATTGTATTTGTAGTTTGCTAAGGATCTCTGAAGGGCAATATGATTTTGCCTGAATGCAATGATTCCAGAAGTTATCAAATATTCCAAAATACTATTGTAATGGAAGCTTTCTACCAATGGGCATGCTTATGGTCAGATGGGTATCAGATGGAACTACAGAGTTAAATAACCTAAATCCCAAAAAAGTTTCTGCTTGGTGCAGTTTCGGATATTAGGAAACAATTCCACTGATAGTTTGGCCACTTGGGTTGACAGTATTGCAGAAAATATTTAATGGTATTAGAAAAGATTTCATACTGCTGAGCATTTACATGTAAGACCTAATGGAGACAGTGAACGGCATTCATTTCCTTGCCTAGCGGATGTATATCTGGCTTTCCTTACAGCAATTAAATTTCAAGCCTGACCTCTACAGGCAGGTGACTGAAATAGTTGTTTAAGAATTGTGCACAAAAAGCCTTCGAAGTCTGCAAAAAAAGCTACTTTTCCTGATTTTCCAAATGACTTTGCCCGTATTACGTTCATCAACTCTGCTTTTGTTGCAGTTAAATCTTCCATTAACGCCCATCCAACTCATTTTATTAAAGAATCAATTTTTAGGCTATTTGGTTGGGGTTTCTTTTGGTCTTGCACCATAATCGATCTTCCACAGCTTCAGACGAGAATATTTTGTTTTTAATTTAGTAACATAAATGCACATTTCCCTCCCTCCTGAACTTGTTTTTAAATAGTCTGATTGTTACCACCTTTTTGTAATCATAACCAACTATTCTAACAAACTACTCTTTGTTGAGTGATTGAGTCTCCCCTGTTCCCACAAACCTACAGCACATGTTGCCATAGTTACTCTGCATGTCTATTTACCACAGAAGTGATCAAAGAAAGCAGACAACACATACATACTCATGCACGCACACACTCACAAAACCTTGCCAGACTTCCTACTGTGTAATGTCCAGCCACTAATTAACTGATACACGCTCAGCCTATGGGTTCTATGCATTTTTTCCCTATTATTATCTGTGACATACGAAAGCAACATTCTCAGACATAAAAGTACATTCCCCCCTCCCTTCAGAATCCGAGAAACACACGGATGGGAGACATTCTCACCAATGAGGAAGGTTAAGTTTTTTTTAGTTAAAAACAAACAAACAAAACATTCTTACTTTATAGCAAGTATTAAATTGCCAATAAAAGGGCTTTAGTTGGAAAATAAAAACATATGCAAAGAAGGTGAACCACTACATGGGCTTTTATGTATGTCAGCTCCAAATTTTCCACCCCCTCTTACAAATATCATATAACAGAGATGCTGTGTAACCATAGCAGTGATAAACCAGAACGCATACACAGTACTCCGTTTTCTATGAGCATGATCCTGCCAAACTTATGCAGGATTGTGTTGATTATTCTCAGAACACCACTTTAAATATTGCAGTCTCAAATACATTTGTTTGGAAACTCTCAAACTTTCCAACAGCTGTTTAGAAGCAGAAAGAATGGGTCCTTCAAACCTGTTTCATGATCATATCTTCCACAAGCAGAGCACAAATTGTGGAAGAGATCTTTTCCCCGTTATTTCGTGATAGAAAGTCCTGTAAAGTCATATCTAACTTATGGTGACCCCATAGAGTCTCAAGATTAGCAGAGGTGGTTTGCCAATGCTTGCTTCTGCATATCAACCCTGGGTTTCCTTGGTGGTCTCCCATCCAAATACTAAGCAGGACCAATCCTGCATTGCTTCTGAAATCCAGAGAGAGCAGGCTAGCCAGGCCATTCAGGTCAGGGCTTTCTTTCCTTACCCACATCCAGAACCATTACCTTAAGGACCCTCAGAGTGGAATACACTGCAACATATGGGAAGACTCCACCTACCCACAAACCCCTGTTCCATTCTAAGAATTGGAATCACAACGATGAAGAAAAGTTGGTTCTTATATGCTGCTTTTCTCTACTTGAAGGAGTCTCAGCATGGCTTAACATCGCCTTCCCTTTCTTCTTCCCACAACAGACACCCTGTGAAGTTGGTGAGGCTGAGACAGCCCTGATATTCCTGCTCAGTCAGAACAATTTTATCAGTTCTGTGGCAAGCCCAAGGTCACCCAGCTGGCTGCATGTGGGAAATCGTGGAATCAAACCCGTTTTTTCAGATTAGAAGTCCGTATTCCTAACCACTACACCACACTGGGGTGGCCTTCCACTGTGGTCCCCTGGGTTGCATCACATCCTCCTTCTGGCATTTGGGAGGGCCTTCTGGGGAGCAGACTGGAGAAGTAGAACAGAGATCTCTGCAGCAAACTCTGCTTTGATAGTTTTGGATCCAGCCCAGCATCTAGGGAATTTCAGCAGGTTAAAGCTAAACTGACAATCATATTGTATGTGTTAGTCTAAACCAGGGGTAGTCAAACTACGGCCCTCCAGATGTCCATGGACTACAATTCCCAGGAGCCCCTGCCAGCATTTGCTGGCAGGGGCTCCTGGGAATTGTAGTCCATGGACATCTGGAGAGCCGCAGTTTGACTACCCCTGGTCTAAACCCTTATTTATGGCGAGGGAAAAAAGTATAGATTTAGCAGAAAGCAATTCAAACTTGTAACAAAAAAACAAAGTCACAGATCTGGGATTATGTCAATAAGATCCTACATTGCCCTCTCCATTATACAAAAAAGGAGACGGAACATGGAGAAGTGAGCATTACAAGGGGGAAAAATTACTTGAAGACACTGTATTAGGTAACTACATGCAAATGTTTTCTGTGTACACACAAGCCCTGCAGGACCACATCAAGGCACTCACAAGATGTGCCAGCAACATACAATAATCCTGATAATACATTTAACATTGCTGGTGAGAGTTTGGAGAGCATCCACATATCTCACAGTTGTAATACGAGACATGACTAAATGTGAGAAAAAACTGGACACATCCATGGCTAAGATGTTGATAAGAACCACCAAGCAGGTCAAAAGATCACATCACTTGTCACACATGTTGAGAATGTAACAAATCCACAGAAACCAATCCCCCTTTCCCCTTTTTTTGTAAGCTTGGACATTTAACAGACCTTCTGAGAAGAGGATCGGGGTTCATAATGGAACACCGTATGAGACAAGCTAAATACTGTCTCTTTTATCTTTTAGACACCATTTCTTCTTTCTCTTAAGATCCTCTTTCTCTTATTCTGTTTTAGCTATGCAGTCCAACCATTTTTTTAAGTGTCACACACCTGTTCTTTGTTCAGAAATGTGCAGGACTGTATTCTAAGAGGAAGCATCATAACCTGGTAAGAGGAGCAGGCAAGGGGGAAACGACAGACTTTTCAAACACAGTAAGTAAAGTATGGGTGTTTCGCTGTACTTTTACCTTTTTGTAGTAACCTTCCTAACCAAAGCTCCCCCTAGCGGTGATAATAAATCCTAGGATGCGTCCACAATTGCTGAGAGAACGAGCTGATTGAGTGCAAGTAATAAATTGCTTTCCCACAGAGACGAGGCACGGCCACCACATGCGATGGCCTCTGGAAAGCGAAACCCACCGCCACGATTGGCTTTGCCCCTCACTGTGGGTGAAATTGCTCTGAACACAGTCAAAACGATTCCCACCTCGATCCCTTCCAACTGCAAACACATCTTCTAGGCAAGGTTTTATTTCTACGATACAGGTGCAACCTCCCCCCCCCTCTTGCGCCCGCTTGCTCCCCCTTGTAGCCGCCTCAAGGTGACAGGAAGCTAGGCAAGCGGAATCTTTCACGCCCCGGGAGAAACAAGAACTCTCTGTGAGAACTCGCTGACTTCGCATCCACGGGCAGCTGCCCACAAGCAGCGTCCGGGCGACAAGAGGAGCCCTCCAGGACACGTGTGGGAAAGCGCGCAGGGCGTTTGAGCGCACACTCGCGGGAAAGACTGTAACACGAGGCCATGAAAACTGCGCTAACCCTGAAAACTGCACAAGCAAAAGTTTCGCCTATGCTTACAGCTGCCAAGCTTGCAAAGAAGCGACACTTTCGTTTAAAAAAGCAAAAACACGCGCTCTTTAAAAGCCACAGCCACGAGAGGGGCAGCTTCAAAACCGGACACACGCAAAGAGATGGAAGTATTGAGCGGGCAGCCATCCAACCGGGGAGGGGTGGGGGGCTGGCTGAGCGCCCTGTGACTGACAAGTCTGCAGGACGCCGGCGAGCGGTCCCTGCCGGGGCCACGAACAAAGGTCGACGTCGCGGAGGGGCCCGCGCCCCCCGGCCCTGCGCCGCTGCCAAGGCGCCCCATGCCTCGCCCATGACGTCACCGGGCACCGGCGAGAAGAAAGTGAAAGAAAAAGTGGGAAGGCGCGCCGAGGCCGAGCCGCGGCCCCCAGGCAGCCCCGGCAGCCTTACCTGCCGCATGTTTAGACTCCCATTCTCCATCCGGCAAGAAAGGCGAGAGCGGCAGGGAGAAACGGCACTGCCATCCACCGTTCCCGACGAGCCGGCAAGTTTCTCTCTCCCCGTCGCCGACGACTCTTCCGCCTCTTTCCTCGGCTGCGCGCACCGCTCCGAAGGCAAAGTCAAGTTGCTCGACCTTGGCTCCGCGGCGAGCCTATTAGGAGCCGGAGAAGCAACTGTCCGCCGAGCTCCGATTTCAAATCGCAGCTCCGCGATGGAGTAGTTGGCTGAATTAGGCCATGGAGTAGCCTCGCCAATCAGGGGCCGAGGGAGGGAGCAACCGCACATAAAGGGCTGCCTACGCGAGGATTAGGAAAGCTTGCGAGGATTTAAGAGGCTGCAAAGCAGCTGGAAACAGTGTCTCTGGCTACAAAGGGGAAAGTTGGTTTGTGGGCAAAGAGGCCAGTTTCGTTCCGATCTGAATCCTCTGGGTCCACTCTTCACCTTCCACGGGCTCCTGAGCCTTGCGTGCCCCAAAGTTGCCTTGTGGAATGGAGCTACAGCGAGCCGGTGCCTAAAAACGCCTGGCGGACCCTTGCTTGCTAGTAACACCTTGTCATTACCCAAGAATTCTGTCAAATTGGTACACAGAGCCACAAAATTTTAATAGGGTAGCTAAAGGGAATGCGCAAATTGGACACAGCAGAACTGCAGGCTGCCTTTCAAAAGCTTGAATCTGTAAAGTTGAAGACGAGCAGAGCGATTATAAACGGAAGCCAAGCCTTCCCCTCCAGTCTTTCCCCAAATCACAAGCAATGGATTCAAGCAGTAAACAGTCCAGAGACTGACAATAAAATTGCTGGTGGGCTTTCCCCCCTCTCTTCTGGAATTCTGTTTATCTGCTGTACTTTGTTTAGTCTCTCTGACCCTTGCTTTGAAGCTGGATCTATTATATGGTCTTTGGGTTGTTTACATTGTTCTTAGGGGAAAGCGCACACAAACGTACACAGTCTAAGGTCCTAAAATCCCCATCTCCTTTGCACACATGTCTCAACCGACGTTCCAGCTGTTATGTCATCTGTTCCACTCTAAATGGAAATCGGCCTTTTGATCTCTGGGTACAATCAAGGAAATCTGAAGTCTGAATAGAGGCCCATCATTGTGCATTCCCAACAGCAATGGCTGTGCTTATCTAACTGAGGAATAAATCACTACCTAGAAAATGCCTTGCAAATCAAGAAATCTGTTGCAGCTCAGTTGTGTGTGTGTGTGTGTGGGGGGGGGGGGTATTTGCAGGGATGTGCTACCAACTTGCACTGCAGGAACCCAAGAAATTCTCTTCCTTCTCTCTGCTTCATAATTTGCGCTCATCAAAAGGTATCAGACGTAAAAACAGGAAACACAGACTAGAATAGTCTTGTTATATTCAAGGCTATTCCAGATTGTTTCCCTCTCTAGTTGCCAGGGTATTATAGATGACCAGTATACCAAAAGACTATAGACTCTTGGAGAATGGTCTTTCCTCACCAAACAGTCTGAACTCTTTTTTTGCTTTATATTCCCATTGTCATGATGGTAGTTCATAGTCTGACGAAGAGTGCTTGCACTCGAAAGCTCACACCCTGAATAAATCTTTGTTGGTCTTAAAGGTGCTACTGGACTCTGATTTTGTTTTATTGTGCTGCTTCAGACCAACATGGCTACCCACTTGAATCTATCCCTAGGAGTTGTCTCATGCAGCCAAGAGAAATCCAGTGGTGCTATACTACTAGACTCTGACAATATACGTACCATGTAAATTTTGGCACATGGGGTGGGACATTTAAATAACAAAATAGAAGTGATACAGAGATAACGATGGTTTTAAACCAAGATTTTTTTACCCCACTACTGTACAATCTATGTGTTTCTCTACATTCCAGCTTCCAAGAATAATGATCCTGCTATTATTTATAGGTTGCACAAATGAATCAAGTCAGTAGGTCATGAGGTTGTGCTTGGGATTGTTGACTTTCAACATGTAATGTTCAACATGTGAATCACACTTTGAATCCCGAATGAAATCCAAGGCTGAAGCAAGTGCAGTGGTGCACTAATCCAATCAACATAACTTCATTGAAAAGAACACAAAAGCATGTTTAGAGTATTCTTGTTATTCTTCCAACTACAGGGCAATGTAATTTCTTTTCCCTCTCAGGAAAAACATGAAAATGGTAATTCATGGAACCCCATGAGCTGAAAGAAAATTTTGTTTCCACCAAGCTGCTGCTTTCTTTCCCAACAGCAATCACAGCACTGCTCAACTTTATGCTCAAGATCAATGGACACTTCCTTAATATCATGTTTACCTATGTGCAAATAAAATTATCTCTGAACAAACTAAAGCCGCTTGTGGGATATTTTTGGTACATACTTCAGTCTCTTTCTGATGAGTCTCTTTTCTTTAAAATATTATCTAATACTTGGTTACACAATGCAGCTTGGAAAGCTAGAATCTGTTGCCATGTGACTTAATGGTAAGATTGTTGCCATGATGTGAAAGACAGTGATAGCATTTAGGAGTATCTGACATAAAGCAAGGGTATAAATGCAACTGGCTTTGTAATTAAACTAATCTGTTCACCTTTGGTTACAGCTTCAACACAATCTCCAGTGTTGGCTGTATAATTACTGGGTATAGGACTGACCATGAGTATTATCATCATTGCTTTTCACTCAAAAATATTTATTTAATTATATTTATATACCACCCTCCCTGAAGGCTCAGGGCAGTTCACATAAAACAGAAACTATACAGATAATTTAGTTTAATAATAATACAGTGATAATGGCAAGCAACATAGTAGAACGATATAATATGGAGAACATTAATTTAACACATGCTGATAGCCCAGTGGGTTGGGCAGAACTGTAGTGGGTACCATAGGAAGGAGGCTCAGGGGGAGAGCCCTTGTGAAGTGGTGGTTCAGGTCAAACTCAACCAAATGCCTGGTGGAGGTGCCCCCTTTTGCAGGCACTGCAGAACTGTTCAAGTTCTGTTAGGGCCCTGATCTTCTCTGGGAACTCGTTCTACCAGGTGGGGGCAGGATGAAAAAAGCTCTGGCCCTAGTTGAGGTCAAGTGTGCTTTCCAGGAATCATCAGAAAGTTGGAAGTGCTGGAGCATAAGGCTCTTTGGGGGGTGTAAGCAAGAGAGATGAGCCCTCGGGTACACTGGGCCCAGACTGCATAAGACCTTAAAGGTAATAACCAGAACCTTAAGTCTGATCTGGAATTCAACTGGAAGCCAGCGCAGCTGCTGGAGGATAGGCTGGATATGGGACCCCCAAGGTGTTGATGTGAGGACCCTGACTGCTGCCTTCTGGACCAGTTGCAGTGACCGGATCAAAGTCAAGGGCAGGCCTGTGTTGATCGAGTTGCAGAAGTCCAGTCTAGAAATTACTGTCACGTGGATCACTGTGGCTAGGTGTTCCGGGACCAAGTGGGGTGCTACTGTGGCACCCACCACAGATGGCAACATTGCAGTATCAGTAACAGACTGTTAGGAAAAGATAAGTGTTTGTATTCGGTTTGAATGGGAGAGAATTACAATATTCAACAAGAATCACTTTTTCCTACCTGAATTGGCAAATATAATAAATAGCTGTGTTTTTTCTGTATCAAAATTCCTTAGCTCTTTTATTAGGATGAACTCAAAATATCACAAAAAGAGTAAGCAAGCTTTTGAATTCCCTGTAACTGTTCATCTGGTTGGAAATAGCCAAAAGGTACTAAGATACTCCTCAATACTCCTCAAAACATATTTTCCTCCCAAATTATCCATTTTGAAAACTCAGTATCTGAGCATGGTGAAAAGTTATGGAAATTCCTTATGTTACTTTGGCTCTTCCTAAGTGTACCACCAATCTTTTTGATGACTGTTCGAAAAATAATGTTGGCTGATGTGACTGTCAGATTTGGCTTAATACAAGGCTTCTGTAATTGGTTTAATGCCTTATTTTCTTCCTGGTACCCAGGACATTTAATGAACCTTCCTCTTGACTTTTTGTTGGCATTTGCCAGTCAGCAAGCTTTCATGTTAAGATTTAGATCCCACAACTCTTGAAACCTTGTTTCTTTTTTCATAGTTCAAAATATGAAATATTAATCTGGCCTCATATGGTTACTTTCACAGAAAAGGCTTAAAAGTACAGAAAAATGAGTGGGGGACATAAGCTGATTTTACTATAAATAAGTGATTAATATGAGAAATATGGAATGCAAAAATGATACTCCAAACTTCAAGCGCCATGTGTTCAAGAAGATAAGGCAGAATAGAAATGTTTTAAATAAATACAATTTGATATGTATTCAGAGTCCCTTCATGCACAAGCTTTTGTGAAGAAAGTGTCTCTGCTGTCACCAAGAAATATATAACCCAGCAGCTCTGCTGTCACCAAGAAATATATTAGCCAAACCCAACAGTTCTGAGGGGAGCACTGAAATGAATGAGGATGGGGCAATTTTAAAATGCAATGGAGTCTTTTCCTCCCCTCAGAAATGTTGGGTTTGGGTTAGGAAACTAAATTCACTGGAGTTAGTGACAAGTTTTACTATAAATTGATTTCTCCAAGAATGACAATTCTGTCATATTGCTAGGGAACAGGGTTGAATCAAAACTTATTTCCAGTTCCCCAGGTAACTGTTATAGCTAACAATAAATTATACTGCATTTCTCCTAGGCTGTACCAGATGATATGAGAGTCCAGGAGAAGACAATTTCTCACTGACTTGTATTTGCTGTATCTCTCTTAACAGCTGTGAAAGTAGTAATACTAACAGATTCCCCTTGACAGTTTTGTTTGTCTAATGACATTTTAGAAAATAAAAATACCTATTTAAATTACTGCTGGTTTTCGCTAGTTATTAATAAAAAGTCCATAAACCAATTTGACATTCTCTTACTCTCTGATTTTGAAAATGGCTCCTCAAAAAAGCCTTGGAAGTCCAGAATATATACTAATTTTACCATTTCTCAAGTGGGAATAATAAAAACAATATGTAAGTTGATTCTGAAGGAGGAGGAGGAGGAGCTGAGGTTTTATACCACAATGTTTCCTACCGAAAGAAGTAGCTTACATTTGCCTACCCTTCCTCTGCCCACCCTTTGAGGTAGGTGACACTGAGAGAGTTCTAAGAACTGTGACTCGCCCAAGGTCCCCCAGCTGGCTTTCATGTGGAGGAGGAGTGGTGAATCAAACCCAGTTCTCCAGATCAGAGTCCAATGCTCTTAACCACTATACCTAGCTGGCTCTTAATGTTAGAAGGACAATTAATATTTGAACTGGAAACTTTACAAAGGAATAAGTACACTGAGATTTAAGTGGATGCATTTAATAAATTCAGCCAATGCATTTGCAGATCAAATTAACCATCAAGTTTTAATCTAGGAAAAACATATTTGAATTAATATATATTTTTAATATCATAAGAATAACATAACTGTGTTTTTTTTTAAAGTTACAGTTCAGTATAGGTCCAAGTAAAATTTCCATCTTCTAATGTCTACTAATCACTTCCTAATCTCCAATCAGTTTTTTCCACACTATAATATAAAAGAGACAAATAATTTCTAGTCTGGAACTTTGCCCATACAAACTGAATAATTAACTAACTAAAGTGACATGAAAGATGGCTTATATCCCTAAAACAATTAGTGCAATTGCACAGAAAAAGGTCTTTTTCTCCATTTTCTGTGCAACTGCACTAATTATAAAATGCAAAATAATTAATAAGTATCTTTGAGCTTGAGGCCTAGGCTAAATGGCTCTTCTGGCCTCCTCACTAAATGGTCCTAGTGTTTGAAAAAATTGCAAAAGTTTTGCCGATGCTTTTGATATAATTATTGAAGGAATACAGCAGCCTTGATCAACTTAAATAAACAATGACTTTAATTTAAACTGGAGTGTGCGCAGATAATTACTGAATTATTACACAACTCTATATTTAGTTTAATGTTTGAATGCATGGTGACAGTTATATGGCATTTTTTCTCCCATTTTGTAAAAGAGACATTTTGAGTAGGAAGAGAATTCCCATGTGATGAGATTAGCACAGTGTAAGGAAGTGGGTTAACCAGCTCTCTAAATCTACTTTAATTATGGATCTGAGGCAGGAACATTCATTTTCAGGACCAGTACTTAACACACCTGTCAATCATAATAATGTCAGTAGCGCATTATCCATATTTCATGATACACGGGAACTGCTTTTCATATATCCCAGGTGAAATATTCTGGTACTGGAGCAAGTTGTAATTGAATTTATACTGCCAGTCTATATATTAATAGCCAAGTTGACTAAATCTTAGGATATTTAAATCATGTGACTAGAGCAGTGACAGGCAAGACAGATATTCCTACAAACCTGAAAAGGCTCGGGTTTGCGATAAATGTGAAAACTAAATACACACAAACATCCACTGGGAGTTTTAAAAATTCTGAAAATGATATAAGGGGTGTCTGTAGCTTGAAGTCACAGATTCCCTTAGCAGCTGTTGCTGGGCAGCCAAAGCATTCCAAGCTTGGTTCTGTTGGTTAAAGGCAGGGAGAGGGTCAGGACACTTTCCAGGTCTATTTTGGCTTTTGAGAGCAGATTCCTTTGGGCTAGACCTAGCTAGGGTTCCCAGTTCCAGGTTGGAAAATTCCTAAATATTTTGTGGTAGATTCTGAGGAGGGCAGGGTTCGGGGAGTGGAGAGGCCTTAGCTGAATATAGCACCATAGAATCCACCCTTCAATGCAGTAATTTTTGCCAAGGGGATAGATCTCTATCAACTGGACTTCAGCTGTAATTCTGGGAGAGATCCAAATTCTACCTGGAAGTTGACAAGCTTAGGTCTTGGAGAAACCACTGAGTGTCTTGATCTCACCCAGCCTGTATTACTCAACTAGGCCTGGGTGCTTGCTGCTGTGCAACAATGCCCCTATGAAAGCGAGTGTGATATAGTGCTAAGAGATTCAGAGTAAGGTAGGGGAGACCCAGGTTCAAATTCCTACCTTGCTGTGGAAGCTCACTAGGACCGTTCATGCACTGGAGGTTTCATGCCAGGCTGCAGGCTGGAATTTTAGTCGGGGCAGGTTGCCCCACCTTTTCCTGCACTCACATGGACTCATTATGCACGGGGGGGATAGCACACATTCGGGGTGGAATGGCGGCGACTAAAATCACCGATAACACACGGAGCCGGCTGCAACTGGCCACAGATTTGATGCATGCCGCCGAAAAAGCCGCGTTAGCGAAAGGTGGAAGAAAGCGCAGCTTCCGGGTGATCAGGGCACAACCAGAAGCGGCGCCGGGGTCGCCGCGTGCATAATCGCTTACTCTGGGTTTTGCCGCCGTTGCGTCCCATCCCATGAATAAGCGGTTTGCTTCGCTTCTTCCCCCTCCGCGTTTTTTCATGTGGCCCAAAATCGCCATTTCGGTGACCATGCATAATGGGCCATGGGGGAGCATTTGGCCCGGTGCACCTCATCCACCCCTGATTTGTGTTCCTGCATGGGAGCTTGGGCAGTGAAGTTCCCAGTGCGTAAACAGTCAAAGTGATTTCTGGCCAGTCACATATTTTCAACCTGATTACCCCATAGGATTGTTGTGTAAATAAAGAGAGGGGAATACGGTAAGCTTCTGCATTGTGGAGAAAGATGGGGTATAAATGAAGTAGCTAAATAATGAATATGTCTGAATGAGCTGTATGGGAGGGCAGTATATAAATTAAATTAATTAATTCAGTGATGATGAAAATAGGATGCAGACAAAAGGTGAATGGCTGTAAGGAGAAAATGAGGCAGTGCAAATAGAAGCCAATGTAGGAGTAACCAATTAGGAGAGAGAGAGGCAATAGTGTGGGGAGAGGGATACAGGGGAAAGTGAGGTACTACCCACAACTCCTTGAGGGTTCCCTGCCATGCAAGTTGGCCTGGCCTAGGTGCTTGTACCACAAAATTGGGCCACAGTTTTCCTAGGTAAAATTTGTCAGGGTGAGGAAGCTTAAGACAGAGGGGCAGATAAAGCTAGGGTGGCTGTTTGAAATGGGAAAAGAGAAGGTTGCTGACTCTGGATTAAGACATTCCTAGAGGGGTGGACTCTGGAAAGAGTGGGGGGAACTCAGGGCCATTCCACACAACCGCCAATGTAGATAAATGTAAGCGCTATCATAAAGTGCTACAATTAATAGCGGCAGGTCTTGATAACACACACAGCCATTTCTAGCAGAAAAAAATGTTCTCCCACTAGCACTGTTTTAGCTACCCACAAATTTCCAGTCTTGCCTGAATCGCTACAAACGAGACATAATTTTTGGCATTTCTGCCAGCCTCTGGCCATCAATCAAACTAAAGAGCCAATGAAATAGATATCCTAGTGCCACCAAAAACCCCTTTTCCCTTTAATTTTTTTAAAAAACCCAAAAGTGGCAACGAATATGTGTTTACTCACTGCTCCATAGAGAGCTGTCTTTCGGTTTCTCTTCCCAAAACATTCCTTTATTGGACAAAACATGCTGCGCTCGTGTGTATTCGTTGACACGTGTTTCTTTCTTTTTTTTTTTAACTGTGGGTGATGGCGCTTGGAAAGTTTTAATTAGGATGTGTTGCAGGTTGTTCTCAGGAGTCAGTTTTTTAAAGGGGAATCCACGTTTTACGATTCCCCAAAAAGCGCTACATCGAACCGCTTTTTGCGGGAGTGTTGCAGGAGTGTTGCGGATTGTGTACGACGTTGTGCATAATGTTACAAAAATAGCGTTTCACAACAGTTATACTTCAGCAACATTAGCGCTGTGTGGAATGGCCCTCAGAGGTGTATAGCTATAAATTCCATCCTCCAAAGTAGCCATTTCCTCCAGGGGAACTAGAGTTGCAACTTCCAGGCAGTGGTGAAAGATCACCTGAAAGTGCTCTCCAGATGACAGAGATCAGTTCCTCTGGAGAAAATGGCTACTTTGAAGGGTGGACCCTGCTGAGGTCACTTCTCATCAAAAACTGTGCTTTCTCAAGGCTCCATGCCCAAACCTCCAGGAATTTTCCAACCTGTAGCCAACAGCCCTAAGCTGGAAGAACCAGTCTCTGTAGTTGGGAGATCTGTTGTGATCTCCACCTGGAGGTTTGCAATCCTATAAGTTGAGAAGGAACAGGAAAAGACAAGAGGTTTGGGAGACTTTCAGGAAAAGAGGAAAGAGTGAAAGAGGGGGAAATGAGATGCCTTCCACAAAGTTCTTCTTAATTATACATTGTTTGGGAATGGAATATTGTTGGATTTGCCACATTAGTTGTATTTGGAGACATAGTCACTTCATAGTACTGTCTATTTCTTAAGTCCCCGTACAAGAAGATACAACTGTGATGGACTGTTAAAGCCTAACAGAGTCTGAGAATCTTTGAGTAACTTCTGTTGAGTCAGTTGGGTGAGTGGATCAAGGAGGATTTAATTCAAGCCAAAAACAGGAAATAACTTCTAGTGAAGCCACTAGGTGAGACAGCCAAATATCATTAGAACAACAAATCTACACTAGGACTTAGTGACATTCCACTGTATCAGTCATAGAAAAGACCACAGCTAGTCACTCTTACATCTTTAGCAAAGCAAGACGACTGTTCCCAGTTCTTTGGTATTAGACTACATTTCTCTTACATCAGCAAATGAGCACTGGTCAAAATGGATCCTTTAAATGAAAAATTTACACCAATGAAAGGCAGAAAATAAATTCAAATAAGGAGATCTGAGGAAAATTACATAAAAATGTATCATACCCCTTTCCCCTTGATAAGGCAAAGTGAAACCACTTTCTGTTGCATAAAGCCACTTTTCAAAAGGGTATTGTACTCATACAAACCTAACCCTTTTGTCTGGAAATACATTAAGTGGTACATAGCAGAGATGCTAAAATTCCAGTATATCAATATCTTTTTATTAGTTCCTTTACATAACATTACTCAAGGTTCTTGCACCAGAGCACGCTAGAGCACACGTTTTATTTAGTCATAACACAAATACGCCAGGTACAAAAATATTTTTGGCATTTTTATTAAGATACTTTAACACATGGAAGTGTTAGTTGTATTTCCTTTCATTGCCTGTGTTTTCTAGACAGATATTCAATTCATCCGATTGCAGACGCTGGTTAAAATTCATGTGCATTGAATTAGCCACAGGATGTTTCTGATATTATATTCCCACAGTGTACTGAAAAATGAGTGTATTAAATTTAAGAAAACTAATTAAAAAAACCACACAACACTATAGAGCTCAAACCATCTGTCTAATCTCATGGTTTCCAATGTGTGAGAAATGCCACTTGGCCTAAGATATCTTAGTTCTTTTCTAAGTGATAAAAGTCTGAGAATTAAAGCAGGAAAAAAAATTAAAGAGCAGGGGGTAGGAAAAAACAAAGGAATGAGAACAAGACATATGTAATAAATCAGAAAAAAAAGAGAATCAGTGTGGAGTAATAGTCTGAGTGTTGAACTAGGTTCCGAATCCCCCTTCTACTATGTCCCCATGTTAGGTAACATTGGGTCAATCACACACTCTCAGCCCATCTACTTCTCAGGGTTGTTGTGAAATGAAAGAGAGCAGAATGGTGTACTCTACTTGGGTCCCCACTGTAGAAGAGAGCAGGATATAATAAATGGAATACAAGGAAGGAAGGAAGGAAGGAAGGAAGGAAGGAAGGAAGGAAGGAAGGAAGGAAGGAAGGAAGGAAGGAAGGAAGGAAGGAAGGAAGGAAGGAAGGAAGGAAGTTATCAAACTCGTCAAGAGATCTCTCTCTTCCTTCCACATCCTCCACTCCTTTCTTTTATGTATAGCTCTATCAAATGTCAAGTAAAGAGATTTTCAAAGCTAATATTCAGAATGCATCCACACACTGACAAGTGGCTACACTCTTTGTCTCATTGAACTTACCTGCAACTTTTTAAGTAATCACGTTCAAATGGGGAACTATTGTATGATTGTATAATTTTCTCTGCAATGTTCTGAACTGGCTAGTTCAGCTTTGAAAACATGAGGCATCCTGCCCCTCCATGTCCTTGATCTAACTCCAAACTGTGAGACTTCATTAAAGAGGTGAAGCCCTATTGCTGGCACTTTTCTCCATTCCTGTTTCAACCCTAGCCCTTTGCCCACAGATGCACCAGACAGACAAATGGACAGTCATCCTCTGTTATAGCAGTTAGATCCCTGGAGATTCTACTGTGTGATTTCTTTTACCCCTTTCATTGTTCTCTGCCAGGCCCTGAATCCTAGACCATATCATATAAAACCAGCTCCTTGTGGAATATAGTATTCCAGGTAGGATCAAGAATGGAAAGAATCCAAATTATTCAACATCAGTGACATCCTTGAAGTAATCAGCATCAAAAGTAAGCATATGCAAATCACTATATTTTTTATATCCTGAAGACACCTCCTTGTATACTCAAGAGTAATTTCATTTCATTTCCTGTTGTATTAATATACTCCACATCTCTAACTCCACCATTTTACAGTCATTATTCATTTTTAAGCTCCTTCCTAATCATACCACTTAAGCGTCAGAAGAAAGGGAATGATAGCAAAACTTGATTTTGCCATTTTTGAGTCAAACACACATTTCATTGATTGACCTATGTATGCTTTGTGAGGCCCCTTTAAAAATACAGCAGAATGAACCTTAATTGTGCTTGCATTGCATTTCTGTAAACGTACAGGCAGTGTACTTCAGTAACTTATAGACCCTTCTCAGCCAAAGTACAGACCCTTCTAAGCTAGCTGCATTTGTATAATACAAGGAAATTCCTGCACAAGGCCTTAAGTAATATATACCGATGAAACATTAAGCACGTTACAACAGAAATGTGCCAATATGTTCAGAGCCTAAGGTAATCTTTCCTCCAGATCATTAACTGGTATACCATAGATTTAAAAAGAGGAGAGAGGATCAGTGTAGGTATGCCAGCCTTCGGTGGGATCTGGGGTTCCACTGGAATTACAGCTCATCACCATACTACAGAGATCAGCTTCCTTGGAGGAAATGGATGCTTTAGAGGTGGACTGTATGGCATTGTACCCGTGTCCTCACCAGGCTTCATCCCCAACATGGATCTGGCAGCTCTACTCCGTTATCCCGTGCTAGTCACCAAGGGGGACCTGGCAATCCTAGATCTGTGGAACTACATGAAAATTAACTTTAAAAGTTAATACTATTACACCTCAGATCTGTAACACATAAAACAAAGGGTCAATAATCTATAGCCATTATGTAGTCAGGCCTCACTGATTCATTGGAAATTTCCACATTCTCATTTTCCTCATTTGTGAGATCCTGTTTTTTTCTTGGGGGGAGGCCTTTGTTCTGCGTGGGTTTTGTACCCCCTAATGGCTGATTCAGTATTACAGTGGTTTACTTCTGGCATATCTCTGTAGATTTAAACTGCAGGACAGAAACCATTGTAATAACAAATCAACTACTAGATGGACTAAAACATATTAGGAATCGGGACGTGGGGGACAAACCAAAGAAACAGAGATTTACAAGTTAGGAACATGAGAATAAGGGAAAGCCCACTGGCATTTCTACACACCTGTGCAATGGTTCATTTGTTTAGTTGTTTAGGATGTCACTGGGATACTTCACCATCGCAATTATTAAAGTTGGATAGTGATAAAGGAGGTCAATGTAACGCTACCTTAGATGCATGAGTGCTTATGGCATAGCTCAGAACTGAGCAACCAGAGAAAAATCTCTTGAGATCCATGCCAGATTATGGGTCACCCAGGTCTGGCACCCAGCCTAGACTTTGGCCATCTACTGCTGTCTGCAGCAGGGCTGTACCCCAAGATGGAAGGCCCAGACCCAGTACTAAAGCTGACAGACCCTTAATTGCAGATTTTATTTATTTATTTATTTAGATTTTTATACCGCCCATTTCTTTGTAGCTCTGGGCGGTTTACATTGAACATTATATAATACAAATTACATGGAATGATGTATAGTACCAACAGTATGTAACATAAACTGATGAGAGAAGTGCCAAGGTGGCAGCTAATAACATCCAGCAGGGGGTGTGGGCAGAGGTTGGACTGGGCCCTTACCAGCAAGGCCAATGAAGATGTCAGCTACTGCCATCATAAATTTACTTCAGCTAGCCAAAGCAACAGCACTTACCAGGTGAGCCATGCAATGAATGAGACTGTAACCACCTCTCCTTCCCAAGGCTACCAGAGATAGATCCTGAACAATGGGAGCCCTGTGCTCTTGCTAACAGATCCTGTGACAGCCAAAGTCTAGGCCAGGGACTTCCAACTAGGGTCCATGGACCCCCAGGGGCCCACAAGAGATCCGGAGGAGGTCCGTGGCTTTTCCTCTCCTGCCTTAAAGGGATCAGCCACAAGCTAGAGAATCAGCTGCTACCATTTCTCCTCCTCCCTCCCTTTTCCCAAGTGTGAGTTCTTGTTTTATGGAGCTGCAGCTACCTCAAACACCATTGTGTGTTATTCTTGATTCATTTATTCCTTCACTATTTCATTCAGTTGCATATATATTGGCGGATTAGTTCGGAGCACAGACTTCTAATCTGGTGAGTCAGGTTTGATTCTCAGATCCTCCTCCACATGCAGCCAGCTAGATGACCTTGGGCCAGTCACAGCCCTGATAGTGCTGTTCTGACCAAGCAGGAATATCAGAGCTCTCTCAGCCTCACCCACTTCACAGGGCGTCTGTTGTGGGGAGAGGAAATGGAAGGTGATTGTAAGGTGCTTTAAGACTCCTTTGAGCAGTGAAAAGCAGCATATAAAAACCAACTCCTCTTCTATATTCTATTATTCTTCCAAGTATTTGAGGTTGACATGTGTAGATGCGTTTATCTTATTTTTCCCCTAATATCCCCATGAAGTAGTGTACCTAGCCTATTTGTCACCTAGAGTGGATAATTTTTTTACACCTCATCCTCTTTTTTGCCATCAAGTCACAACTGATTTATGGTGACCCCACTGGACTTTCATGGCAAGAGATGTTCAGAGCAGGTTTGCCATTGCCTGCCTCCACACCTGCCCTGCTTAACTTCTGAGATGGGGGGATGGAAAAACAGAAAAATTAGGTGAGAGAAGACAGAAATGTGTGAAAAGGGGGAGGGAAACTAAGAGATATATTGCTCCAACACCCTAACTACTGCTTTGCAAGATCTGGCCAGAGTGCAAGGACAGGGAGAAAGGCTAGACCAGAGGTGCTGAACTCATTTGTTATGAGGGCCAGATCTGACATAAATGTACTTTATTGGGCTAGCACATGGGCCATAAAATGTAATGCCAGGTACTGGGGTTATAAACTTTATAGAGGTGATTAGATGCTGAATGGCAATGGCAGGTGAATGACAATGGC
This sequence comes from Paroedura picta, assembly GCF_049243985.1. Taxonomy (NCBI): domain Eukaryota; kingdom Metazoa; phylum Chordata; class Lepidosauria; order Squamata; family Gekkonidae; genus Paroedura; species Paroedura picta. Next base: position 79,103,496 of record NC_135374.1, on the reverse strand, counting down.
CGGATTGATTGGATTAGGTGTGATAAGTAGAGAGGTAGCAGGCATAGAGGTATCAACACTGGTGATAAGACCTTAGCCTCAGTTATGTCCAGGAGGATTCAGTCCGGTAGAGTGCAAAGAATAAATGGACATAAATCTGACACTAGAAACCACAACATTTTAAAAACAGTGAGGGAACATTTTAACCTTCCAGGGCATTCAGTTGCTGGCCTAAGAGTAGCCTAAGAGTTCCTCTTAGAAAAGCATTTCAAAGTGAGATTAGAAAAAAAAGACTGCTGAACTGCAATTGATCATGAAGCTGAAGGCAATGCATCCTCCTGGACTGAACTGAGACCTAGGTTTCTGTCTCATTACCAATGACTATTATCGTAACTGAGCATTTGAAATCGCTCCACTCTCCAAGATATAAGGACAGATGGACTCACATTCTAGCTTTATCTGAAGAAGTGAGCAGTGACTTGCAAAAGATCATTCCTGACACAAATTTTGTTGGTCATTATGGTGCAACTAGAATCTTGCTATTTTCTACTAATAAAGATTGCAAGCTGTGCTATTAGGTTCTTACACACACACACACACATACACACACACACACACACACACACACACAATCTGTTAGAAATGGAGAAGGAGATCTCTCAAAGTCAAATAATGTGTTGATTTCAGACTGGGTTAATCCATTCAGTGCTAGATGATAATAAACAGTTAAAAAAGCAAATGGAGGGGGGAGTGTGAAGAAAGGTGAGTTTAGGAGGGGAGAAAGGGAGACATGTTGACCTGGAACATATGGAACCCAGTTTTAAATACTTAGCCATCTACTTCTAGTCATTAAAAAATGGAATCCATTCCAAGTACAGTAATCTCTAATCAAGATCTTTTTGAAGGAAAAGAAAATCCCACATAGGCAAGAAGAAATGTAATCTAAAAAAAAAAACCCTTTTCAGAATAAACCAAAATAATTTCCTTTGAATTCTTCTTTTCCCTTATCCCAACATATTTCTTTTCTGCACCCCCTTCCTTTCTGTGTGTGTGTGTGTGTTCAGGTCTCAAAGTAGAGCAGAGCAATCACAATGTAAATTGGGCTTGTCAGAAGAATCCCCACTCCCTCCACTTTTCTGAGGATGTATGACTGCCCACAACACTTAAATTAAAGCTTTGTTGGTCTTAAAGGTGCCACTGGACTCAAACTTTATTCTCTCTCTGGCAATTACTGTAGCAGCTTTCAGCGCAGTCTATTAAGGAAATTTGCTTGGCACAAAAGGAAGCTAAATTGATCCTAGAGCTTATTGCTATGCTCAGACTTTCCTGTGCCCCTAGTGACTGCAACCAGAACAGCATATCTGTAACATATAAAACACAATCCAGGTTCTAGGAGGAGTTCTATGACTAACTCAACACCTACCTGATTGGCTGGCCATCCAACGAATGGCCAATCAGGTTGGCTGCCCAGCCCCAGGAAGAAGTGCCAGCCTGCTCTACCTTGCTGCCTCCACAAGGTAAGACAGCCAGTAAGCAGGAGCTGGGAGGGAAGGAGGGCCTGGGACACCAGTTGGGCCCAGCCTTGGTGCCGCCTGTCGGGGGGGAGGAAGGCCCTGCCAACATCACACCCTGAAGCCTCCCTGCTGCCAGGCCATCTGCATCTAGGTGGCCTGAGCCCACCTCCAAGCCACGCACTCAGAGTGTCTGCATGGTTCCACATGGTTCCGCTGCCAGAGGCCTGCCTCCTGCCTTCTCATCCACCTTCCCATGGGCTGAGGGGGAGTGTGTTGCCATGCCAGTGGGATCGCAACCACTTCCCAGCCCTGCACAGACATAGCAGCTGCCTCCCAGCCAACTCCCGTATTCCTGGATGCAAAAGGCTTTCCCCCAAGGATTTGAAAGGGAAGATATTCAGCTGGAGGCAGCAGGACACCACTGGTATCGAGAGCTCCCCTCAGAGGCCTCCCATATACACCTTGGTATGCCATTGCTATGAAGTAGGGTAGATTGTAGGGTTCAAGATCTCCCAGTGTGTGGGGAATTTAAATCTATGTCTTGCCTTTCAACATTGAAGGGCACTACCATATTCTGCCTTCTAGGCAATATGGAAAGTTGCCTATACATTTAGAAATCAATAATAAGTATCCTCATCTCACCAGTTTAATCTTAAGGAACTCTCTCCATCCAATATAACCTTTTAAAAAAAAGACAGTCTTTACATTACAAGCAAAAGAGGATAGTGTAAAAACATTTTTGTGTGAGAATTATGTAATACAGTGTCCTTTGTTCAGCTCAGCCATGACCTTGATAGGTAGCAAGGGTACCTATACATATACTCTTTATAGTAAATGCTTGTTCTTGTTTTGCCCTTTAACCTGTCCATACTTCACACAAGAGTAAAGGTACTAGCCTCCTTCATAAGGTCTTTGTGAGGACTGTTGAGGTTACATTACCTAGAAGTGTTTTAAACAGCCTAAAATGTTATATGTATCATTTTATGGATACATGTATTTTCTGTTGTACTCCCTCAGATAGTCAGCACATATGCTTTTTAAGGACTATGACATTTGGATGCACATATTTCATGAAGATCTTGCTGTGCATATTCATATCCCTTGATGGAGAGGTTGCTATGGTTACTATATGGTTACTATAGTCTAATAAACGGAATACTAAGTAACCATGCAAAACTTGCATGTATATCTTTTTCTATAATGTAACAACTGGGGGGGGGAGGATCACTATTTTTAAAATTTTGACATTTATTCATTTTTATAATTTTTTAAATAATGCACCCCTTTAGAAAGATGGATGAATTCTGTACCTTCTGCTAAATATGGAAATATCAATGCATTCTCCAAACTAATTTTCATGTAGTTGATAATTGAATCTAAGTATGTTTGACTGCTCTGAAATGTTTTTCTGTTTTCCAGATGAGTTAATGAATCATAGGAACTATGTTTCTGGGCATGAAGCTGTTGCCATCCAAGTGTTCCTCATTAATATGGCAATGGACCATCTAGCTTTCAGTGACTTGGATCCCTTTTCTTCGATTCACAGGAGACACTCCAATTGCCCTACATTACTCATCCAGCATTTGATTCAACTGGCTTCCATTTTAAGTCACTGGACCTAAAGGTGATATTTGCAAAATCTATTGTCAGGCATGCAAACTGGAAGGAGAAATAATGCGTGACATAAAATCACGATAGGTTAATAAATGATTATTCTTGTGTTCACTTATCCTTGCCATCTTCTGAAACACAAATGTACAAGCCAAAGTTATGTGCATTTAAAAACTACTCTTTTCAATGTGGGAAAGTATTAAGTGACTGTTCAGTTTTTTCACTGGAATGAATTAATTTTAAAAATATTTATTGACTTTAGCTGAATACCACAATAGGGTAGAAAAGAGTGATTTTTAAAATGCATAATTAACCAGGTTTTTTCAAAATAAGAACCGTGCGGATACTATAACCTTTTGCTGAATTGTCATTAATTCCTAGAGATTTCTGGAACTATACAGCATTTGTTTAATAATACATTTAGTCTGAAGGTAAATATTAAATGTCCTTAATTTCCCGTTCCCTCACAAATAATTATTTTGCATTCTTTTCTTCCACCATGCCAAAATATAGAGGATTACATTCATTAAGCAAAGGGGCTTAACATTTTGCAAACAGTGAATATAATTGTATTCTCTGCTTACCAATGTGTTATATTTACTATGACTACACTATGACATTGGAAAGAAGTTACTGAGTGCTTTACTCATGTGAGTTTATGTGCTTAAATAATTTTGTATTAAATACTGAAAGACCTGGATTCCAAATCTGCATAGTTGCACAAAATAATTCCCTTAATTAAAAAAAAAGAAAAAAAAGAGGGGGGTGTTAATGTATAACATTCTAATAAAATGTTTTGCCAACAGTTGATTGTGACCAACTTTTCTGCTGGCACAAGCAGAATTAAAGATTATTCCCAACCTCTCTGTAACGCCTTCTTTTCAAGGTGGGTCACAGTCTTTTTCAGAGGTCAAAAGAGGCCCTTTTCTCTCTTAAGCCAGTAGAAAAGCTGGTAGGTTCCAATTGCAATAGCCTAATAACCTGTCAAAGGTCATAGGCTGACTTGAGATAAATAGTATATACTCACCCAAATATTAATTTATTTAAATCCAATAATGCTCTCATATTTCCCCTGTCAATAATTTGGACACAGTATTTTTACCACAGAGATTTTGTGATGTTAACAGTTAGATGATTTTGTCTTCAAACCATTGTTAGCTAGTTAATCACTTTCAGTAGTCTGAAATCACAATATAACCAAGCAGGTTATATATATCATATTATATACATTCATATTCCCCATTCAACATGAAATCCAATTGCAATGCAATTACCTATGCTAAGCTAAGGCCATGTGATTCACCATTATTAGCTTAAACTGCTTGTTCCACCTTTTTCATTTTAAGCATTTCTTCCTTACAAACAAATAGCTTTCTATCCTGTTTAAGACACTCTCTCCTGGAATGCAGGCTTGCCAGTCCTTCTCCTATCAGTTTCTTGCTGTGACTTACAGAGTGTTTTGAGCTTGCTATTGGAATTGTCAACTCTAGTGCTAGGCAACAGAAGCCCAGAGTGAGGAATGCAACTCAAAACATACAAAAGACCTTCCAATTCATAACACAGTGCCTGGATGATGCACTCATGATCACGTTACTGCCCCTAGCATTTATTTTCCTCCAGCTTGCAACAAGGCTGTGCAAAATCAATAAATAACTCTGGAAGAAAAACTGATAATATTAACAAACAAAATTCGGTATTAGGAAAAAAATGGGTAATATTAATACACACGAGAAAAGGGGAAAACATCTAAAAACTTGCATAACAATAAAGGATTATATAACAGAAAGAACAATTGTGAAATCATTTTCCAAAGCTGAAAAGGCTGCAGAAAGTGCAGTCTTCATATGTTGTTTTATGGGTTTTTTTGTACAAGATAATTAATGACAACAAAGAGAGGACCACCTGGGAACGGACAATTGCTTTATAAGGGTAGTGATGTTTGTTTGTTTTTTTGTTTTTTTTCCTGGGAGGCAGAGCATTTCATTTGTACTCTTTTGTACTCTTTTGCCACACAGATCTTCATTCCAAAGACCAGGAGTCTGCTGGTGCCTGAGCAGCCTCTGGTGGTCATTAATAAATATTGTGTCCTCCTGACACCCCCCCCCCCAAACAAACAAACATGCATACACCATGTTCTCCAAAACTGAAAGCCTGTCTTTGCTGAGATGCAATTTAGAAGCGAAAAAAACTGCCACCAACACTTAAGCAGCATAGGAACCTGTAAATATTCAAAACATTATTCTCATTATTTCAAACACACACTTGTGCTCACACACATGGGGTGAGCCATAAAAAAATTGTAACACTTTGGAAATCTGTAATTTTAAAAACTGTACTTGTATTCTTCACTGCTGAACTAGACCTATCAGAAATCAATTTGATTATTGTTGCCAATTACCTCAGTGGGAAACCCAGCCGTGGATGTTACTTCACCCAACTGAGATAAAATTCTCACCCAGGAAATTATTCCCTTGAAATTTCAGGCAGATAACAACATGCACCCTTCATATTATAGCTTCATATTATAGTTAAAATTCCCACGTGTATAACAGGAACCTTTTCTGCACTAGGAATCTGGCCCAGCATAGTACTTGTTCAGTCGCGGGGCTATTTTCTTCTTTCAGATGATGTCAGTGCCGGTCTGGAGTGATGCAGGCCTGGTGTAATACCAACGTCATCCGGAAACAGAAATTAGCCCTGTGACCACACAAGTGCTGTGCTGGGTTGAATGCCTGGTGCAGAAAAGGTCAGGGAATGTCAAGTGAGGGAGTTTTCCCTTTCTTTCCCTGTATCCTCAAGAGAAGTGGGTCAGGTATCTTTTCTTTTCTCTTTTATATAAGTGGTTTGTGAAGGTGAGGGGAGATAAATCCTGTCCAGCATCCCAGAAAAAAACAGAGTTCATGTAAGTATAGGACCTATACTTACACAGTATCCGAAAATCCCCCTAAATTAAATGTGATGGTGAAATACTGGCAGAAAGAAGAAACACTGAGAACAGAAATGCAAGCTGGGGGAAGGGGGTCTCTCTTGATAAAAGAATCAGCTAAATTGTTCTTGGTGGATAACACCTCTGTCAAAACATATCTATTAAACCATCCTTTCACCATGCTGTTCCTTTTTACTTCCTGCTGCAACCAAAACCTGAAACCAGACAGTGGATAACCAGAATAATTGTGACATCATATTCTTATTTTCTTATTTCTGTATGCTGGAAACTGCTGTGTTCAGATTTGGAACATGAGTTATATTTATGAGCAGTTGTGGTTCAGATTAAATCCCGATTAAGAAGAAGAAGAAGAAGAGTTGGTTCTTATGTACTGCTTTCTCAGAGCAGCTTACAATCACCTTCCCTTTCATCTCCCCACAACAGACACCCTCTGAGGTAGGTGAGGCTGAGAGAGCCCTGATATCACAGCTCTGTCAGAACAGTTTTATCAGAGCCGTGGTGAGCCCAAGGTCACCCAGCTGGCTGCATGTGGGGGAGTGCAGAATCGAACCCAGCATGCCAGATTAGAAATCCGCACTCCTAACTGCTACACCAAACTGGCTCTTAATAACATTTTGACATCACTTATACATTTATTCAAAGGGCTTACCTGAATCGATTTTGATATATCATTTACCGTATATACTCACATATAACCCGAGGCACCTAATTTTACCACAAAATCTGGGCAAATGTATTGACTCACATATAAGCTGAGGGTGGGAAATGCAGCAGCTACTGGTAAATTTACATCAATTGAGGCATCAGTAAGTTAAATGTTTTTGGATATTTATTTCAAAGAAAAACAGTAAACTAACTCTGTAAGTGCAAAAGAGGGCCAGCAAACCACAGCAGAACAACAGTACTGGGAGAATGGACTACTCTAACTACAACTACAGCCCCCCCCCCGAACAAAACACTGAAATAAAGAACTGTAAAACTGATCACTGAAAGAACTGTAACAATCATCTTTTAATAGAAACACAACCCCAAGAAGAAAAGGCAAACAATGCTGCCCCTCAGATAAAAGAGGAAAGAAACACTAGGAGAAAGAAACAGTAAATCCCAAAGCACCCCCAAAACCCACCCCACCCGACCTCCAGAAACCAAAAGAATAGTTTGGAAGAAGTTATTACGAAGAGAAGTCCCTCAGTCAAACCGTTGATGTCCTACAAGCTGCCAGGGCAAGCTCAGCTTTGCAAACACATTTGCAGAAGGCAATGCAAGGACTGGCTGGGCTGCATTCCACAGACGGAGAAGGCTGTTATTTCAATTACCATATATACCTGCGTATAAACCGAGGAAGGCTTTTTCAATGTGAAAAGGAGTGCTGAAAAACTCGGCTAATACACGAGTATATACGGTAGATTATAAAATCTACAAATCATGCTATCTCTGCTATAGTCAATCTGCTACAGCTGTGTGGATTGTTAATTGAACACACTGTCCCCAAAGAGCTTTAAAAGTGTAAGTCTTCATGACAATGAAAGGCAATACCCCTATAAGAAAAGCTTTGCGATCAGATAATTACTTCCTGTCAGTGAGTGGCAAATACTTTGTTTCAGCATGTACCAGAAGAGAACAGTGTTGGAACTGGGATCTTAAATTAGTCACAGAAAATTAAAAGTTTCTTTTCCATTGAACAAATGGAGATAGATTTCGCCAAAGAAAATAGCAAATGGTCTTCCCAGCAATGAATTAAAAGAAACCTGGATAATTGTCCAAGAAGAAAGATAAATGAATTATCTATCTATTTATCATATTTCTTCTTTGATTATTTTATTTAACAATTTACCCTTATTATGGGATCCTTTACGTATCTCTCACATGGATGAAGGAACCTTACATATTCAAAGGAAAGCCCAAGTTAGTGGGTTATATGCTGTGAGACAGAGCGCAAATCCAAACCCAGTGAATGTAATGTGCTTAAACTGGAATAATTTATGCACAGGATTTTATTGGGATAGTAGAGGGAGTGGGTGACAATGTGGCAAATGAAGTTCTGTGTTGATAAGTATAGGATAATGCGCATTGTAACAAAAATATCCCAACTTCAAGTATAGGCTAAAGCAGCCTTTTTTAACCTTTTGGCTGCGGAGGAACCCCTGAAATAAATTTTCAGGCTTCAAGGATCCCTGGAAGTGATGTCAGCTGACCATGCTTCCCTGCCAAGCCCTCAGACACACAATACAAGCCCTTCACCCCCTTTCACTTCCTACCCACATTTACTGCTGCTACAGTGACTCTGCCTCATGTAGGCAGGAAAGAAGGAAAAGAGCTGAGAAGACCAGAACTCCCCCCTCCCATTGATTCTTACACCCATGACCTACCCATCGAGGCCTCCTGGTGGAGGTGGCCAGCTCCCTAGAATGTGGCCAAGTCCACTAAGGCAAGAGGAGAAAGGCAGTAGACGCCCTCCAGAGCTGCCGTGAGCCCCCAGGGGTTCATGGACCCCTGGTTGGGAATGCCTCGGCTAAAGTGTCAACCCAGTGTACTGCAGTTGTAAGAAAGGCAAACTCTATGATAGGGATTATTAGGAGAGTAAGAATAAATATTGTAATGCCTGTGAATATATCTATATTGTGGCCTCATTTGGTAGTTCTGGCTACCATATCTCAAAAAGACATTGCAGAGCTGAAAAAAGTACAGAGGAGGCAACCGAGATGTTAAAGTAGGAACACCTTCCCTGGGTTGACACATTGAGCTGTCCACTAGGACTCCAAAATTTTTTCCCCCTCTCAGTCTCAGCAAGTTCAGGCCCCCTTAGCCTATACTTGGATTTTTTGTCCCAATGCGCATCACCTTTCCAGTTTAGAGGAGATTACTGGAAGGGGACATGATAGAGGTTTATAAATAAGGTGGACAGAGTTGACAAAGATAACTTTTTCTCCCTCTACCAAAATACTAGAACTTGGGGGCATCCAGTGAATCTGATGGGCAGTAGGTTCAGAATAGATGAAAGAAAACAGTACTTTACATAAGAGAGTGATTAAAATTTGAATTTACTGCCAGAGGATGTACTGATAGTCACAGGAATAAACATCTTTCATGGAGGATAAGTTTGTCAGTGACTATTAGCCATGTTGACTGAGGGTAACCTCCACATTCAGAGGCATTAACTGGATAGTATTAAGTCTCTGAATCCCAGGTTCTGGAGGCAACATCAGGGGAAGGCCTCGTTCTCTGTGCCCTTGTGGTTTTGATCAGGTGGGAGATATTGTGGACTATGTTCTACATTGTTCCTTCTATGGGTCCATTCCTGACTAATTGTTAAATCAGTTTCATGTAATCTTTTCCAGCTCTGATGAGTAATGTATTAATTTTTTATTGGCTGATATCATTCCATTTGTGAGCCTCCAAGTGGCTAACTTTTATCTTTTTATCAATAAATATAAGGAAGAAATTCACATCTGCTAGTTGTACGAGAATTTTAGCTAAACTGTAATTCTGTGTTATGTTTATTTCTTTCCACCTTAGTTACAACCTTTTAAAGTTTTATTCTGTTATGTAAAAAATATGTTTTAACTTTTTCGTTGTGACACCCGGTTGTATGTTTGTGTTTATGTGGTGGGGATACAGCCTATGGCTACAACAATAACAATAAACTTCAAACAGTTAGACAGTTAGGACTCTTTCTTTCCTCTCTTAGTTACAAAGTTGTTTCTCTTCAGGAAGAACACAAAGCAAGGGCCATTATTCCCAGCATCTAATAGTCACAAGCATACTGGCTATGACCATGCTTGTAGCTATCATGGCCAAGCAGTGCCAACAGACACTGCTTAGACAAAGAGTGGTACCAAATATTACCCAGAAATATGTAGGCTCTTGCTATGAATCCAACAACTCCACTTTTTACAAATGTATAAAAATTTGTGGTCTGTTATTGTTATGACACGTTCATGGTTAGAAACTTCTATGCAAACCCATCCTATGTTTTCTCAGTTTAGTTGGTATTCTGAGCCAACTCTGTCTGATATGCATGCACTATTTCCCCTGAAGCCACTGGGATTTCTATAAATATATTCAAGGAAAGAAGAGAGTCCTTGATGATGTAGAACTGCTTAAATACTGAAAGGAGGGGAAAAATTGTTCACTGTGCGGCAGTCCCTCTAGACTTCCTCCAGCATACTTCAAAAGTTCTACATCACTTTGTATTGAAAGTCACAGTTGTGTAGCCCTGTGGGCACAAGAAAGGTCATTTGACATTAGGAATAATGTGTCCTGTGTCTGTAGCACTATGACAAATGCAATTTTTCAAAAAAAAATCTGCATTCCAATTAGTGAGGATGGGTTGTTTGCATACAGCTGTTGTTTGGCATAACCAAAACCCCAGAATGGATTCCACTATACAAGGAATTTTTAGGAATTATCATCAAATATGCTGGGATTTTTTTTTAAGAGCCAGGACCTCCCTGTGGAATATATATGTACTGTTTCCCAATATTGTTTGGGTTCGGCTATTTTGATCATTACAAATGGGCCCAACACTAAATTATTATTATTATTACTAGATTTATACCTGCCACTCCCTGATGGCTCATGGCGGGTTACACAGATTAGGATTTAAAAAAACATAATTAAAAACCCCAATAAAAATTACAATCAGATCAAAAAGGAAGAAGAAGGTATGGTGGAATAAACGATCACTATTCTCAATACCCCAACAATTTGCATCGGAGTGGAAGGGAGGATGGTGCAGATGTCACTTGCAACCATCTCAGAATTACCTGGAAGGGGGGCCCATGTAGATCTCCCTGGCCGTACTAGCCTCAATCATAGACCTGGTGGAAGAGCTCCGTTTTACAGGCCCTGTGGTATACTGAAAGCTCCCGCAGGGCCTGCAGCTCTTCTGGGAGGTCATTCCACCCAGTAGGGGCCAGGACCCAAAAGGCTGTGGCCTTAGTCGAGGCCAGCTAGACTTCCCTGGGGCCAGGAATGTCCAACAAGTTGGTACTCGCAGAGCGTAAAGCACTGCGGGGGGCATAGGGTGATAGGCGGTCCATCAGGTATTATGGTCCACAGTCACCTGTCCCTGACCTGGATTGTCCAGAATTACCCAATCTTGTCAAATCTTGCAAACTAAGCCGGGTCAGCCTTGCTTATTTGGATGGGAGACCATCAATCTCAGGGTTGCAACACAGAGACAAGCAATAGTAAACCACCTCTGGATGACATAACAGCAACAACAACAACAAAAAGTCACCTGATTTGTTTTGAAGGCAGAACAGGGAGTTCAGTCTGGTTGTCCAGGTACTAATCCATCATTTTAACCACCATGCCATGCCACCTATCAGGAATGTATGGGATCAGCAAGTTGGCTGTCTACCGCAAGAGTCTTTTAAAACCATGTATTGCTTGTAAATAAAACTCATTAAAAGTCAGGAACAACTAGATCCAGTAATGCTGTACTCAAAGAAATGTGGAATACTTAGCTTTAACGTCAAAAGAAGAATCATTGTATTCATATATAGGAAGGCCCTAATGGGCTCATTATTGATCAAGACAAAAGACAGCAAATAATAGCACCTGAAACAAGAAGAAGAAGAAGAGTTGGTTTTTATATGCTACTTTTCTCTACTCTGAAGGAGTCTCAAAGTGGCTTACAGTTGCCTTCCCTTTCCTCTTCCCACAACAGACACCCTGTGGGGTGGGTGAGGCTGAGAGAGCCCTGATATTACTGCTTGGTCAGAACAGCCTTATCAGCGCAGGGGCGAGCCCAAGGTCACCCAGCTGGCGGCATGTGGGGGAGTGCAGAATTGAACCTGGAGTGGGCAAATATGGATTCTAGCCAGTTTCTTAGAAACCATTTCCATTTTTAGTTTGCACTGCACACTAGCTCTCTTTAAAAAGAGAGAAAAAATCATCTTCCTTCTCAGGATCAAATGCATTTTCCGTCTGTGACAGGGTTATCCCCATCCCCCCCATATTGCATCTGGCAGTATCAGATACCAGTGATGGTAGTGTCTTTGGGGGGAATTATGTAAGCCATTTGAGATTCCATGATCCATATATGAGTTTCAATGACTCATAATAAAGTCATTCTGCTCTTTGTCAAAATTTAAATAAACAAAATCAGCTCCATTCCTATGGGGGGGGGGGATATAGGCCTTAGTGGATTGAATAAGAATGTTGCAGCTCCACTAATTTAGTGTTAATCAATTACAGAGAAAAAATAGCTTAGGAATCCCGTTTTCTTCAGTTTGAGGTCATTCTCAGGATAAACATTTGAGATGGAAATTTCTGAGACCTGTTCTATGTAATAGCTTTAGTGTCCCATAGATGATACTCTCTGAACATCTGATCAAGTTAAACATCATAGAACAGCCATTTTGAAGAGTGCACATCAGAATGGGACAAAGTCTAGAAAATGGGTGGAGGAGAAAGAGTTAGCCATTCTAGAGTCAACAACAGAAGACTGGTGAGCTAGATATACCAAAATGCCAGAGAATAAAAAATCCAGTTCAGAGACTATTTGATGGCTTGTGATCTCTGTGGAAAGGCTTTTCATTAAATTGAGTTATTTATAAAGAGACAAAAGAGAATAGTTAAGGGTAAACATTCATCAAGAGAATAGTGAATGGTAAACATAAGCTCCTCCCCATACAAAATGACAATGGCAACAAGCCATTATTGGTCAAATACAATTAAATGTTGCCACAAGATTACTTTTGAATAAAGATTAAAATGTGTTTCCAACATTTCCAAGTGGTGCTGTTTGTCTTCCCATGATCCCTTTTCTTTCTTGGGCTAAGAACAGGTGCGGGAGAGAAGGAAGGTTGCCATTCCCCCAAACTCCCCACCACACATTCTGCCTCCCAGCTCCAAAATTGTTCAGAAGTGCGACAGTGACAGCAACGTTCCTTTTCCCCTTCACTCATTTCTGAGGCCAGGACATCATTCCTTTCAAAGCAGTATGCACAAAGCAGCCCAGTTGCTACTCTATCCATGTGTCAGCCCTCCTCTTCCTTTCTTCCCTGCCAACCCATTTCTTCGCCAGCAAAACACCATTCTGCATGCCTGCTTTCACCAACCCCCCTCACAGCCACTGTTCGGCGTGGCAGTAGCAGCACTTGGCTCTGCCTCTCCATGTGATTTCTCCAATCCTTGGCAAGCTGCAGTCAGAGCAGGCAGGAGGGGGAAGCCTCCTCTCGCTTTGTTGTCACTGCCATTCTCCCCACACTATTTTGCCTCAGCCTCATAGTCTTGCTCCCTTCTATTTCTTGTCAGCTTTGACCACATGCACCTCCCCCTCTCAAGCAGCCTCCCACATTTCCTCTCTCTCACTAGTTGCTTGCAGGCCAGATAAGAGCCCTGGATGGGCTGGCTCTGAGCCCCAGGCCATATATTTGACACCCCTGCCTTAGATTAACCTATTTTATAGCATATTCATTTCCTTCTTCACATGACAAAACTCAAATCCTCTTTTTAAAAAGTTAGCTAGGTAATTGGGATGCTGGCCATTGGTATGTTGCACAGCAGTCTTTTGTCTTACCACATATTTGAATCTAATGAAAAATACTTAATTTTACATTAGATTCAAGTATGTGGTAAGACAAAATACCGGATATATATTAAAACTATTGTTTTAAGTTATTATGCATTCTGACATTCAACATAGTAGATGAATGTTAGATTCTCTGATGAGTTTCAATTTGGTTAGAGAAACCATTAAGGCATGTCCATTTTAAAACTATTTATTCACCTAAGTTTTGTTATTTTTAAAGGAAGCATAACTAATCTACATTTTAACAAAACACATATGGGCCTGAAGGCAGATGAGATTAATTCCAAAGATAGGAATGTCATAAGTTCATATATGTGTAAATAATTAATTAGTTTTTTTTAATGTTAGAAAGCTCCATGATTTTTCACTCATTGCACACTGGCTCCTTCAGTTTGCTTGTTAATGAGAAATGTTGAGGATTCCATCTTGCAAGCCCATAAATAATGTATAGCCTTGTTGGGTGTCAGGTGCAAAAATTCAGGATTCCATTTATCACCACAAGCAATTTCTACCTATAAGAAATACAGCATGTATTCTTCAGAAATGGAGAATAACATTAATGAAGTAAGGCCAACAGAAGCATCATCCAGAAGTCAAAGAGACATGTCAATAAACAGAGTCACTTTGTTCTGCCTAATAAATGAAGACTGAAATATTATCAAGTAAGCTGCTGCTGTTGGGATAAAAATGAAAGTTGCACTTCCAATTCCAAACTGAATGCTATCCCACAGTGGTTTTGTCTGATCTTGAATGATACACAATTTGCAAAATTCATTCTCCAAGAGTGTACAGCATATGTAGTATTAGATTCAGTATGAGTTCAAATAAAAATGGCCAAACTTTCACTTTCTTTCTATGATGGTATAAGACAGGGATCCCCTACAAATGGCAGTATCCATTGCCTTTATTGGTGCTCATTGTTTTCAGAAAAACAGCAGGAGGTTTATGAGATTTTTTTTATTACAGTTGTCCAAGCAGGAAGCTGCTAGGATTACCCAAAACATGGGAAGCAACTGACAGGATCCTAGCAGTCTTAGACCCCAACTCTGTAAACAGCAGAGCCCCCCAAGACTGGGTGAGGGGTTGGGGTGCAGCATGATGGAGCTGTCAGGGGACCAGCGAGTGATGGCAGTCATCCCAGGTCAGGTACAAAAGGAGTTGCCCAACAGAAGCAGTCTCACTCGGGCAAGAGATGGAGCATACAAAGGGCTGGCTGTAAGGAATGAGTCACAAAGGCTGTCAGAAGCTGGGCCAATTACTTCTGGGTTAATCCTGGGTATTGACAGTGAACCCAATCTCTTTCAGAAGGAAGTCATGCACAGAAGGGAAGGGGAGAAACTTGCCTTCCTTTACATCAGTGGTTCTCAACCTGGGGGTCGGGAACAACCCTTTCACAGGGGTTGTGGCAGGGCAAGCAGCTTGGCTGGGGGGGGCATCCTCACAACAGCCTTGTGGGATAGATCAAGATAGAGTGTTCGTCTGTCTGGAGCAGCAAAAAAGAATGAGATCGGCATGGTGGGACAGGAGGCAGAACTGAACTGAGAAATACTGGAAAATAACCAATTTATATACAATCATGAACACGCCATTGGATCTTCACACCATTGGTCAGTTTTGGTTTAATTTCTGTGAAAGGACACGTGCATAATTTTATGGTTGGGGGTCACCACATCATGAGGAACTGTATTAAAGGGTCATGACATTAGGAACATTAAGAACCATTGCTTTACAGAGAGAGGCTGAATGGTCCATCCTTTACACGGAGAGGCTGACTATTTTTAAGGGCCAAGCCAGGTGAGAAAAGGGAAAGAAGAGAAAAGAGACAAGGTGGATAGAAGGGAAGGATAGAAAGAAGCCAAGAAGCAGAGGTCAAGGAGGATAAACAGGCAAGTCTCCCTGTGTCATGAGAACACAGCTAGGGCAAAACCCTTCCTTTCTCATTCTGGGAAATGTTACTGGCTCTAAAGGCAGTGGCTGAAGGGGGTGGATACCTGGAGGGGCAAGTGAGGCATGACAGCAGTGTGATGCTGACAGGTGCTTTACATAAAAGACTTTACCTGTGCAAACAGCACAGTGAAATCTTTAAAACACAGTGAGGTTTGATCCTGATTAGGCTGCATGTCACATTAACAAAACAAGTATGAAAAAATCTTTAGCATTATATAACATGATCCTTACTTTTCTCTAGTCCCATTCTACATGCTATTAAACATTACACACGCTCCTTTTCCTATGCCTCACCAGAAAGATTAAGTGGAATCGATTGCAAAATCATACCAGATAATAGCAAGGAAGTGGCATACATTTGTGTCAAGTAATAGCTCTTGTTCTACCATGTCAAGAGTTTATATGAAATATTGGAAGGGTTCATAGTATATTTCACAAAACCTATTTTGAAATTTATTTACATTGTTTGTTTTAAGTTCAATTTAAAACAATGTTTATTTACTGTGTTAGATCCAACTGAAAAGTTCAGAGGAGTTGATAGAGCGGATTGTTTCTGGCTTTCCCTTTTCCCCAGTACCCTGTTGATTGCTCTGAAAAACCTTTCCATTGGCCAAGACTACCTGGCATACAAAATGCACAGCACAATGAGCCACTGCAGCAATGAGGGGGAAACAGGTAAAAATATCCTCTTTCTCCACTGATCCACAACTTTAATAGAAAGGAGACCAGGAGGTTATTTTACCACTTCCCTGTTACCATTCCTGCACTGTGTACTGCCATGCATTTTGTTTTGAAGACCATCCCTATCTACCAAGAAAACTTTCAGAACGCACAGCAGGGGAAGGGAAAGGTTCAATTTAGCAACTGTTACTGTAAACCGATCCATTGGGTCCAACCCTTCCCCCCCCCAAAAAAAATACTGGAAATAGGAATAAGACAAAGACATAAATACACATGAACAGAAACATAGAAATTGAATGATTAAAACAGAGTATCACAAAGTATGCATTTAAATCTATTAATTAAACTATTAAAGTCCTGCTAAATAAATCATATACACTAAGCATAAAATTGCAGTTCAAAACACTGAAAATATTTTAAACTTCAGGGCAATATTTATGCTACCACAAAAAGCTAACATAAAATTGTTTCCATGGTAATGCACACAACAGTGGAAAATAAATATGTTTATTCTGTGTTATAACTTTTCATTTTTCTCACCATGACTGTATGCTTGACAAAATAACTTAAAGTGACAAGAAGAACAAGCACTTATTTGCCACTTGATTTTAACATTTGAAGTTTGTACTTATGGCCAACTCTGATTTTTTTTAAGATATTTAAATATATATTATATATATTAAAATATATTTATATATTAAAAATATATAAGTAAGGTTGCATCCAACTTTCCATGTTCCTTTACTTTCACTGTGAATGCAGAAGCCAGCTTGGTGTAGCGGTTAAGAGTGGCACCCTCTAATCTGGACAACTCAGTTTGATTCCCCACTCCTCCATATGCAGTCAGCTGGGTGACCTTGGGCTCATTATAGTCCATTAGAGCTGTTCTCACAGAGCAGTTCTATCAGAGCTCTCTCAGCTTCAGCTATCTCACAGGCTGTCCTTTGGGAGAGGAAGTGAAGCCGTGTAAGCCACTTTGAGATTTCTTCTGGTAGGCTATATTTAAAAAAAAACTTCTTCACAGTGGCTAAGGTGTGTCCACACAGTTTTCCTCTTGCTTTCCTTTCCCTAGCAGTCACCATACTTCTGCCTATACACAAACCACCAGACAGGCTTAAAAAACGTGACTGACATATTGTGATTCAAGCCTGAAACCACCTTTAGAACTGAAAAAGCCAGGTGAGAGGTTTGTCTGGACTTCCCTTTAGGGCCATCCGTGTGCATGGAGTAGAATGGGGTGAGAGATTGTGCCATAATTCATAGTGTGTGTGAGATATGATGTTGGATGAAGAGCTTGCCAGGTAAGGGTAAGGGACAGCAGGCACCTCCCATCACTAGATGTCAGAGAAGACAAATTTAAAAGAGCTGCCATCTGTGAGCAGTCACCTGGCATATATCACTGTAGCTGCACTGTGGTTAACATGTCCCAGCCATGTATTCTGGGTATTCATTCATTCATTCATTCATTCATTCATTCATTCAACCATTCAACCATTCAACCATTCATTCATTGACTGACTTGACTCATTAACTGCCCCTATCTGTTACCAGAATTGGGCCAGTGTACAACATATTTTAAAGTTAAAATTGGACTATAAAACTATACAATAAATAATTAAAACTCAGACCCAAGCTTGACCTCAATATATCTGGGTTGCATGGGGTGTCTAGGGGGCATACAGTTCATCTGTACATCCTTGCCTCAACTATATGCCTGGTGGAATATTGCCATTTGGCAAGCCCTGTAGAATTTGAACAGCTTGCATCTCTGCCAGGAGCATACACCACCGGGTTAGGATGAGGGCCAAAAAGGCCCTGGCTCTGGTCGAGGCCAGTCACACTTCTTGAGGGCCAGGGACCGCCAGCATATTTGCATTTGTAGATCTTTATCATAGACCTCACTGTGGAATCTCTAGTCTATAAGGATTTTACTTCCTACCGTAGTGCCCCATCCAGAATACTTCTGGTTTTGTGACTGTATATCAAATGTTGGTTCTGAGAGACAGGATTAGGACTCTCTTGGTATACTGCCCACCCTGCTGACTAACAGTGTCCCTGCCTGAGCTGACAGATGTAGGGTCTGAGTGTTGTCATTTGTCCTGGAGGAATTCAACTTTTATGTCAAGGCAGTCTTGTCAGGAGTAATGATGGAACCCAGAATTAAGAGTAAAAGGAAACCCAGGAAAGGAGAATGAAAAAAAAAAGGGGGGGGGGAGATAATAATAAATACAACTTTTGTTTGTCCATGTAGTTCCCAGCCCATAAAGGGTTAATGCCAGGCAGAGTCAGTGTATTGTACTGGCCTAGGGCAAGAGTGGGGGGGGGGAAGAGGGAAAGGCTAGTCAGATGGGAGTGAGTCTGAAAGGAGACTCAGCTGAGACAGTCAAGTGAGAGACACTCAAGCAGCAGTGCTTGAGAGGAAAAGCTGGATTCAGTGGAGAACAGTTATGTTCTAAGTACTGCTCTGGAAAACAAATCAGGGGCAAGCTGAAAAGATGTTTGGGGAAAGAAATCCAAACTCTGGTGCCTGTGGAGGGAGGGAGGAGGAGAGGGGAGGGGGAGGGAGTATGGCGATGAGGAAGGGGGTGAACCAGATGACTCAAAATGTTGGGTGCAGGTAAAACCCTGATTGCACACATTTCAGCATTGGGCAATCCCAAGCAAACTCCTGTTTGAAAAGATGAAATTGGGTTTTCCAGGGATTCCTTTGCTGTGGGGCAAATGAAGGGGCAGCAGCTGAAGGAGCAAATTTTAGTGTAGAAACAGACAAAAAAGTCGACCCTTTAAAAAAGCCAATCCGAACAATATTGCTTACGCAGAAATAATCCTCCAGCATTCTTCCCCATCCTGAACCAGAAGGGTGCAGTTCGCTTCAATTTCTTATTGTTATTCTTTAAAGAGTAAATGATCTAACTTCTGAAATAAAATCGTATGCCTAAGACAGAAAGGGAGCATTTTATTTCTGTCTGCTGGTTCAGAAATCTTTATTATAAGGGACTAGGGTAGGACAATTTGAGAAGTATTTAGAATATAACATGCTACCAGGCTGACAAACAAGAGCAAGAAAAAGAAATTAGGAGACTTCCATATTCTCTGCAAAGTAATTGAAGGGTGATATAATTTTATTGATTTATTCTGTAGTAAAGGTTTCCATACTTTACTAATATAAGATCTTTTCTCCCATATGTTCTCAGGATGCTGTTCTATCTTAATAGCTTCTCTTTTAGATAAATTCTAACAGTTATTAACCTTGGCAGTTATTTCCACTTTATCAAACAAAATGTTATTTTCTTTGATGGCACATTGAGCAATTGCTGATTTATCTGGTTCTTATAATTGTACATAACATATATTGTATATAATATATGTCTCCAGTCTTCCTAATATAAACCTTGCCACACTCACAGTGGATTATATATATTCCAGATGCTTGCAAAGGGTGAAGTTGATCTTACATGTTGATGTATTTTTAATGGCAGTGTAAATGTTGTCTTAATACCTTTTCTATGTACAATCATAGAAATTCTGTCTTCTTAATATATGGAACACTCACAGCTGATTTTTTGTACCTTTACATGCTAGCTGTAAATTATATTGGAAGAGGTTGTCTGGATTCCTACCTATCTGTGGTTCACATTACTGAACCAGTCCTGGTTTGTAGTCCTGGTTTGCTGCTCAAAAAAGACCACCTATGATATAGTTTGAATACCAAACTGGAGCAAAAACTCCTACTGTATCAAGAGGACTGCAGCATCTTGCCTAAAGAGAAAAATAAAGCTTCTTGGCCACGCTTCATTTAGAAAGTCTACAGGGAAGCCTATAAAGCTTATAACATCAAGAGTGTAAACATTGGAACTCAGAGTTTTATAAATAATTGGATTGCCAATGGAACTAAGTCCAAGAAATGAAATGGCTGGAAATGGTTGCTATAGGGCTCTTGGCTCATATTGTTGTTTTCAATGGTCCAATCTACCACTATCATCATCATCATCATCATCATCATCATCATCATTCTTTATATAAATATATAATACAATTGTGACTGTACACCCTCATAACTTGCTAGCCCTCTGATTGGCCCTTGGGGGGAGGGCACTTCCCCTAAGGGCCATTCAGAAAAGTTGCCGTGCTGTCAGTAACTGCCACAGGGCCTCTGATTGGCCCTCTCTGGGAGGAGGCCCTCCCCCATTGAGGAACAATCAGAGGATCTTCCAGCCCTCTGTCAGGGCCACAAGTCCTCATTGCCTCCGCCATGGCCTGCTGCCCACCCATCTCCCCCCCTCCTCACAGGCTGAGTTGCATTGAAGCCTGCTTTAAAAGTGGGCTGCAAGCCACCAGCAGGCACCCCACCAGCTCTCACAGCTCAATGCTGGAGGGAGCAGCAAGAGCGGAGTAGAGGACATGGCAGCTCCTTCCACTGGTGGTGAGCAGGTACTAAATAACCCCCTTCACAACTCCTAGTTCCATGCCATATCAGGGCCACCAAAGACCTCCATTGCAGCTGCCTGCCCACCTCCCTGACTCCCTGTGGCATGAGGAACAGTGGTGGTGGGGACGCTGCCACCTCCCAGCCCTGTGTGGTCAGAGGTACCACTTCCACATAGGCTCCTGGTCCTGTGCAGGGCCAGAGCTGCCACAATGCTCTGCAGTGGATGCCTGCCTGACTCCTCATGGGAGAGGTGCTAGTGGGGCATTGGTCATGCTGCCAACTTCTAGCCCTGTGCAGTCACAGTTTCTACATGGCAAGGGAGAGGCTGCTCCTCCCTCCCAAGCAGCTCCCAACCTCCCAACGTGCACGGAGAGGTAGCTCCGGGAGGTCCAGTGCTCCGGGAGGTGGTGACCTCCAAGCCTCCTGCAAGAGACCAGGTGGCTGGGGGGGGGGTTGCTGCCAGCTCCCAACCTCCTATCCTCTGCGTAGAGAGAGTGGGGTGCAGGGCAGCACAACACCAGCCACTGCCCCCTACACCTCCAGCACTTGCCAAGGGAGCATGGGGTAAGGGGGTGGGGTACACCATGACCACTGGTGGGTGCGAGGGACTCTGCCAGATTCTAGCCCACTTATAGAGTAGGCTTTACAGTTCCATCCTCCACCCCACTCTCCCCATCCTCCCATTTGCAGGGGAAGGGAGTGCCAGCTCATAGCCCACTTTTAAAGCAGGCCTTGTCCCCTAGTAATATATAATCAACATTGGGCTGACTACTTGCTTAGGTGGCAATAAGCATTTAAAAAAAATGAATATCCACATTCAGAGGCTATTTGCCTCTATTTATTAGTTACTGTGAACCAGCAACATAACTAATCTGGTATAGCAGTTATAGCATTAAATTAGAACTTCAAAACATCTGGGTTCAAAACTAAATTCAGCCATGCAGTGTGACCTTTGGGTAGTCATTTTCTCTCAGTCTCATCTATATCCCAGGGGTTTATGGAAGAAAGAACTATGCATGATGATGCCCTCAGCTTCTCAGAGGAAAGCTGAAACAAAAATCTCTAGGCAGATCATAGCAATCTCCATTCTTATTTACTTGTGAACTTCTCAGAGTTCTTGGTCAACAGCTGTTGGACCAGAAGTATTCTTGGTATGATCTGTACCTTTATGGTTTTCAAACCGAGAGATCAATATTGTACCTGCAGGCATAAAATTAATTTCCAAAAACGCAGAGTGAATTAAAAGAACAATATATGTAAAATCTTTCAAACCACCAAGTATATGTGGCTTGCAAAGCAGGTTATAAATGTGAAACAGGTACGAAGCAGATTATAGCATTGGTTTACTTTATCTTGCTGTTTGTTCCCTACATTGTTTATTTCCCATCCTCTTTTTAGTCTTCTTACAGACTTATATTTTGCTCTGTCTTTCATAATGATTGGAATCTAATAAAGTAAAACATTTGCATTCTTTCCCTAAATATTCATAGCATCATTTGTCTTCTTTAACTTGATTAACTTTTAACTAATGTTTAATTATAATGCAGCAGAGTTATAACTCAGCAGGATAATAATTCTAATGCTAAGACTTGACCTTCAGGCAAAAGGAATACTTGTGTCATGATTGCATATTCAAAAAAGAAAGCAGCTGGCCTATTTTAAGTACTCAAATAAATCTGCACTGATATATCTGCCAGTTTAACAAGGCAGACATTTTATTTACAAAATATGTATTATGAGAAACGCTTATTCTCTAGTAGGGTATTCTTTCTGCTACATACAGGAACTCAAAACTCATTGTATGTTCACTCGTGTATCAGCATGTGCAGAGATGTCTAAGAAATCTGGCCTGAAACAATCCCGTGCTATGCTACCACTCTGACTGCCATGGAAGGAAGAGCAGAAGTTAGTATGAGGATAGCTAAACCTATGACAAGTAATGAAAGGAGAGTTGTAAAGCATTTCAACTGTTCTAATCACTTCTAACAGGCAGGAGCTGGATGCCAACACACTACTAAGGTGGAAGTGGACCAAAATTTGCATTAGTGTACTTATTAGAAATGGGTTGAATAAGATAATCCTTATCGCAGTAATCTCTTACTATTGTACTTTCTTTGATATAGTATCAATTCAGCAAAGACCTACTTTTGGCATGTCTATTGACATGTCCGTGGAACTTCACATGCTTTTGGAAGATTTTTGGATTCCTCCACTTTGGACTCTTCTAGTTAGTCACCCCTCCTTGCCATAATGTAACTACTGTTCTCTCCTTGGACACATGGTGTGCCTTATAGATGGTCCCTAATCAGTTTCTCTTTCTTAATCAGGACTGTATAATCAGTTGGCTGGCTCTGTAATGCACTGTGTAGCAGAGGAACCTGTCCTAAATATGCTATAAAGCTACTCATGCCCTCCTTTAGGCATTTCTAGTTTCCCATGAACTAACGTTCTCAGTTTCAACAGCAATTAATGAAACACATCCATTGGGGAGCATGCATTTGCCCTGAAAAAGCAAACATTCTCAGGCCTCTAAAGATAGGCACCACTGCTTCATGCTGGGATTGGGGCTAATTAAGATGTTGATGGAGTCTGTGCTAATCATGGCTCTACCACACTCTGTTGGATTAGCATGTAAATTGCTAAACCATGTTCTAAAATTGCCTCAGCATCTGAGGTCTAATTACTGGCTAGACATGACAAACAATGGCTGCATTTAGAGAATGAGATGTGTCCATGAGGAAATAGATCATTTAAAAAATATAGCAACATTAGTTTCGGGGGGCGGGATAGTCATGTGGGATGAATTTACACATGCACCCTTTGAAAGCTGTTTGGCTCTTAGGCACCACTCAGTTGACCAAGGGACACAGACTTAAGACAAACAGCACATAGTTGGAGACCAGAAGTTATAACTGTCATACCTGCTTGTCAGCTGATAAACTAATATTACCGCTGGGAAAATAATGGCATTATAAGATAAGCATTTCTGGTGTTTGGTCTACAGATCACACAATTTGTTTTGAGCAATTGGTGTTTTACAATTTAAAACATAAAGCAATAATATGGCATATCTATTATGTATACTTATTGGCATGTCCTCTCTGTACGTAATAAGCTATCTGTACACCACTCAGGGAGCGGTATAAATAATTGGTGTACAGAACCCCAAGGGGCCAATCTGAGCACCTTCCGACTGGCCCCTTAGCCCCGGACTAACAACAGAGGGGCCAATTAGAAGGTGCAAAGCGCCTTCCGATTGGCCCTGCCACCGACTGCCTCCACTTCCAAACAGCTTTGGACCCGCCCACTCCCCCCCCCACTGACGAACAAGTGGTGCAGAGCCGACCCGAGGGGAGGACGGTAAATCTGCGGGCGGGAGGGAGGGCTGGGGAATGCTACGCAGGCCCCCCGGAGCACACCTGCCACCTCAAAGAGGCAGTGGCTGCGCTCCACTGGGCCTGCGGAGCGGCTTGAATCTGCGGGCAGGGAGGCAAGGAGGCAGGGGGGCGGGGAATGCTCTCCAGTCCCCGCGGGGCTGGGGAGCGGGGCAGATCTGTGGGGGAGGAGGGAAGGAGGGGGCTGTAGTCTGAATTCGCAGGGCAGGGTGGGAGGGTGGGGAGCAGAAGTCAGAATGTTTGTAGTTGAAGCCAGCTTGATGTAGTGGTTAGGAGTGTGAACTTCTAATCTGGCGAGCTGGGTTCGATTTTGCACTCCCCCACATGCAGCCACCTGGTTGACCTTGGCCTCACCATGGCACTGATAAAGCTGTTCTGACTTAGCAGTAATATCAGGGTTCTCTCAGCCTTACCCACCTTACATGGTGTCTGTTGGGGAAGAGGAAAGGGATGGTGACTTTAAGCTACTTTGAGACTCCTCGGGGAGATCAAAGCAGCATATAAGAACCAACTCTTCTTCTTCTTTTTGTTCCACAATCTGGTTTGAATCCAACCAGTTTCTCTACTGTTAAGTCCTCTTTGGCCATCATAACATCTAAACTGGGGATCAGGGGATCTGTAAGGGCAAAAGCCATGTAGGACAGGAGCTTCAACAGGGATGTGAATTGGGCAAGACTGAGCAAAAAAGTTGAACAAAGAAGTTGAGCCAAGAAGACAAATGCCAAAGTAACCAGAGGAATGCAATCCTCATCCCATTCACTTCAAACTTCATTTACCCCCTTTAACATAACCCAAAAGGAATTTAGTACTAGAGGATGTGCTATCACTCCCTGTAGGGTTGCCAGCCTCCAAGTAGCAGTTGGAGAGGTCTTGGGATTACAACTTGTTTCCAGGCAGCAGATATCCGTACCCTTGAAGAAAATAGCCACATTAGAAGGTGGAATCTGGAATTACAACCAATCGAAGTCTGCTTAACCACTGTTAACCACTATAACATGCTGAGTTTCAAAGGTTTAGTCCAATGACTAGGAAAGCTCTTTCTTGTATTGCCACTCACCTAGCTTCAGCCTGCAGTAGCAACTGAAGTAGGACCAAAGATGGCCAGAGTGCATGGGTATATTCATATGGGAGAAAGTGGTCCTTACTGTATGTTGGTTGCAGGCCATATTGGCCACTAGTAAATTCTAGGACCTTGAATTTATTCCATAAGCATATTGTAAACCAGCATAGGTAGAATCAGACTGCAGTAAAATGTTTCATATGACCCACTTATCAACTGAAAATTCCGGATAGTCTTCAAGGGCAGCTGCATGTAGACTGCATTGCAGTAATCTAATCTAGATGTTACTGTAGGTACCCATTGATTACTTGACTGTATTATTTTGGAATAATAGCATTTATTGTACTTGATGGAACTGTAAGGTGCCAAAATAACGAATTAACAATGCAGCAAAGACATGTGGCAAATTCAGCTGGTAGAAAATGGCTTCTCTATGGCTATTTACAACAGAAAACTATCTGCTAATGCACAACATATTCATCAGAAGGCATGCACGTTCTGTAATGAAACTATATATCCTCACAGTTGTAGGAGGAAACTGAACAAGACATTTTTATGTGTCCATTTCTGGATTTAGTTATGAGAAGATGATCACCACTATCCAACATATTTTTTTCCTGGAAAAGTGTTTAATTAAATATTGTTGTCTGAAAAAAAGAAGAAATACCTCTGTACATTGGGTATATAGGTCACAAACCTTCCCTAATTTCTTATTTAATTTCCTTTGCCTCGGTCCATTTCCATTGTAGGAGCAGTTCTATTGCTTCTAAATAGAACATGAAATCTGAGAATGCTAGGCCTTAACTCTGTTCTCAATCCATTGCAAGTCACCAGTTGTTCCACTAACTGTGGTCCTGGCACTATCAAACAGATCTCAGAAAATACCTGGTCATCAGTAAGATAAGTGTGGGTGTATAGTTAGCAGGTAGTCACTACAGTATGTTATTGATTTACCTATACTAGTACCATTTGGCTACCAATGCAAAGTACATTTTTGGTATTTTAAAAGAGTCAATCTATAACAAATAGCAGGAGAAAAATATTCAAACACAGCAGCTATGAAATAGAAGCTCAATAAGAATCAACTCTACTTGTAATGTGCTACCCATAGTGATCTCTGCTACCTCTGCAGAAGAACTGCCCTGAAAAGTAGGAAATGTGTTGTATGCATGGACTCGTCTTCCATCCTTTGACTTTAATCATACTGAGAAAAGGCACGTCTGATGTCTCCCACAGTGACATTGATTTGCATACCTGGAGAAATGTCACAGAGAATAATTGCAGCCATTTCCTGGTACTTTTCCCCCTGCAGGACTGAGCACTTGACTGTGCAATGGGATCACAGCAGGTCACAACAATGAATGAAAAAGGTGGCCCCGGAGATAACTGACTTGAAAAAGCCAAATCCGCAGGATATGACTCCAATTCACTATCAGACCCCAAATATATATAAATTTGTGTAGCAGTCTGAACATGAACGCCTAAAATATGAACACTTCTCCCATCACACTCATCTCCTTTCTATAATGAGTGTGGCATAATAGTATAATGATTACTTAGAACAAATATAGTTTAAAATTGTGTTGATCGTAGCAGATGAAACTATCAAGATACATGCTGCTGAGACTCCTCAAGCCCGTATTCCAGGTATTTTCCATAGTCTTGGTATAATCTTGGTATAATTTAACAAAATCTACTATAGAGCTGGATATCACAGGGATAAAATGGCTTTTATCCACCAATCAGTATCTCAAAGAATCAGGCCCCAAGCTGAGTGGTAATGGTAACAAAAAGGTATCACTTAGCAGAGCCTGGATGCCAAGAAGAGTCCAGTTCAAACCACAAGACTATTATATCACGGCAGACATTATTTTCCCCATGACTCTGTTTGCGTAAAAAGAGGTTGTAGCAAATAGTGAGGAATGGCCCCTGCATCAGAACCAGGGAAATGAGGTTTGGGTCCCGAAAAGTAATATGAGGCAGCAGAAATGGTTACAGGTTCTGCTTTATGAACAGTTTTCAAAGCATGAGGGTAATCTGAAATACTATTAGTTTGCATCAATCATATCACACTTCTTAAGGAGCTCAGGACAGTGTACAGAATTTGCCCTTTCCATTTTCTACTCACAACTAGCCCATGAGATAAAGTAGGACAATGAAGGTCAATGACTGGCCCAAGATTGTCTGGCAATGTAGTTGTCAGCTCTGGTGTTGGGAGGGTGAGATTTGGGAGGAGAGGTACTTCAGTGGGGTTTGATGGGGTAAAATGCCATAGAACTTACCTTCCAAAGCAGCCAGTTTCTCCAGCTCTCTGATCTCCAGACAACTGATCTCTGTCTCAGTCACCTGGAGATCAGTTTTAATCCTAAGAGATCTCTAGGCACCATCTATCCAGTATGCTTTCATGGTAGAATGAGGGCTTGAACCTGACTCTCCACAGTCCTGGGTGTAAACTGCACGGAGCTTTTATTCCAATCCCAGGTCTAATGCTCAATATTTTTGAAATCCGGATTGGGAAACCAAGCTCTGTGGTAGAGAACCTCTGATAGGCCACACCAGGTCATGTGACAAGCTTGCCTTAAAGGAGAAGCCCCTAATTTCTCTCAACTTCTGTTGGTCCTGGATTTTTCCTCCTTCCTCTGCCTTTTTCGATCCTCTCCCCCGCCACCTCTCCAAGAAAAGAAAGAGGCTTGGCTCCCCCCCCTTCTGAACTACCCTAACCATGTGCAGAACACTTTCCTGTTTCAATGGGGAGGGGGAGGAGAGGAAGACCCGAGTTCAAAGCAATCTGAATTCAACAGGATTGACGATGGAATAAAGAAAGTAAGTGCAGACTCTGCCCTGGTCTTAACCACTACATCACACTGGCTTTCTTGGATAACACTGTAAGTAAAAAGGGTCCAAGTTTGCTATTTATATTCTCAGTCTCATTGTTCTAAGGAAAACAGAAAAGTGGCACTATTAACTTCAGTCATGGCCATCATATATAACTGTACTTGCCAGAGATATCACAATAAGCCACCTGCCTAGGCACATCTTTTCCATTTGGGGACACCGATAAAAACCACTTAGTATGCCAGCCTTCAAACAATGCAACTTAGAGAAAACATGCTTAGAACCACAGGGTTCTTCTTTTTCTTTGCATTACAATAATAAATAATAACAATACATTTTTATTTGCATCCATCCTTCCGCATTGCTCAGGTTGGGTAACAGCATTAAAACATACAACATTTAAAATTTGACACTCTAACTACAGTAGTTAATTCTCCTTAGTTTGATTTCCAGGCAGGGGGATATTGGAAAGGAGCTAATCTTCCATCTTCTGCCTGCTCTCCTCCCCAGTCCCAATCAGACCTAAAGTTGTTCCAAACAAAATATATAATGATAAATATATATAATTATACTTCAATTAGTGCTGATGTCACAGCAGACCAGTGAAAGGAGGAAAGAAACCTCAAGTATTTAAACCCTGTTGTATTTGCTAATGATTAAAAAGACAAGAGGATGCCACCAAAAAGAAGAAGATGACACCTCTTCCTCTTTCACAATCAGTTCTGGATGAATGGAGATCTCTCTCTCCAGCCTTGGAAATAAAGCTAGCTCGCTGGACCTCACTCTGCAGCTTACAGAGAACCTCATTTGTTACCATCTTGGCATGAAGTCTGAGCCTCAAGGAGACTTGCAGTTTTCCTGTTCCTACAGCAGATACTGCTTCACCTGCCAACCACAAGACACACTGGGAAAGGGCCTTGCCCAGTTTTCTGAAACAGGGGCGGGCATCACATTGGGGAACAGCGCTCACAAGAGCCTTAAGTGGCCACACAAACTACCACATGTGCCTTTCGAGTCATGAAATATCACTGCTTCACACATCCAGTGGTGATACCATATCACAAATCACACTTATGTTTTGTTTTGTCTTGGTGCCACAGTAGAACCACAACATGACCAAGGTACTAGAAGAAAAAAAGGGAGTCTTAGCAATGCAAACCAACCAACCCTGAGAAAGGTGTGAATATCAGCGGAAGAAACTTTGAAATTCTGCTTATATTATTCCTGGGAAAGGCTGCAGGGAAGCAAAATGCTCAAGAAAGTACACAGGGACAGATGTGAAGTGTATAGATGGGAAAGGAGAAGGAAGGATTCATAGCCCTTTAGTAAGGCTTCTCGTCCCACACTGTATTTCTGGATGCATTTTCAACTGCAATCTGGTGAGGAATGCTAGCATCTGCTTAAAGTTTAGCTGCTTAAATTGCCACCTATTATCTTTTGTCAGGGTCTGCTGTTCAAAAATGCAGTTGTTACTATGCTTCCTCTCTAACATCTCAATAAAAAGCATCTGCAATAGCTTCAAGATGACACAGCTGTGAACTCTGTGTACTAACATTGTTGCCTTCATCTTTGAAATAAGCCACAATTCTCTTGTTTCTTTACCAACCTTCAAGACAGTGGCTATATATTGTTCTTTCCATTGGCTGCCAGTAAGGACTTTCTCCTGAGGTTAACAACTAGCAATGCTAACCCTTCTAAGCCTTCTGTGGAGGCCCAAAATAAAGACATCAGTCATCACTTTCAAATGCTTAGTTTCTGAAAGAACAGCCATGCCCAATCAATGTTACTAACAGGCCACCTCTTATTCACACAACAACCCTATGACATATTTTAAGTGTGGGACTTGTCCAATGTCAGCCAAGAAGCTTCCATGGCAGATTAGGGATTCAAATGATTTCCCATGTAAATATATAATATTATAACATATATAAATGAATAAGGAGTTGGCATGCCATCAAGAATTGCCGGGGGGGGGGGGCGAGCTATGATTGGTACTCACTAGGAGGGCCCTCTCCCACTGAGGGCCACTCAGAGGCTGTTCCCCATGCACCTCTTCCTCCTCCCACTTCACCAAGCACAGAGATCTGGGAGGATGAACCCCGTGCATCTCAGGTTGACTCCGCCACCCCCAGACACACACTGCCATGCTCTGCTGTGCACCTAGGCCACTCCACCACCTCCTAGCCAGTCAAAGACTGTGAAACCCCATCTACTTGCACTCCGCTGTGGCCACCCCACCCACCCTGCTCTACATAACCGAAGGCAGCAGGCTGCAGACCAAGTACCAAAGTGAGCCACCCAGGCTAAGCCATAGCTGCCAGGGCAGGCTCCAGAAAGGATCCTGTGGAGTGGGATGACCCAGCCACTAAGATTGCCCACCCTGCTCTGCAGGGGCTCCCCCTTTGCCCTTGATGCCCCCACCTACCCCTTCATACAGCCACTGCAGCTCACTGCCTACTCCATCTTGCTGTGTGCTGGTGGCCATAGGAATCTGCTGACTGAGTGGCTGCCATGCTCCTCCTCAGCACACTTGCCCAAGCCCCACCCTCTGGCAACTGTCCCAAGCTGTGCAGGATTCAGTGGCCATCAGGGCTCCTGCAGAGTGCACCACCGCAGCCACCCAGGTGCTGCTCTGTGCCCATTTTTTAAATGGAATTCACCACTAGTAATTCAATTTTTTATGTAATACAGCTACAAGCCAACTATAAAACCTATACAACTTTTATTGTAATCTGATAATGGGGGAGGGATGGGATTTTTAGCCATCATGTTAGTAGTTTGATGTATTAATGGGAATTTTAATGGGGTTAGTTGTTGTGACCCGCCTCGAGCCTGTCGGGAGAGGTGGGAAATAAATCTAAAATAAATAAATAAATAAATAAATAAATAAATAAATAAATAAATAAATAAATAAATAAATAAATAAATAATTTGTAACAATGAATTAACTTGATTAATTGATTTACTAGGAACAAAGCCAGCTGCAGCCTTAAATGCAGCAGGTGCTAGCAGGGCAATGGGTGGGGGTGGATGCGGGTGCATGGAAAGGCAGGTCTGGCCAGGCGTGGAGGGGCTTACTTTCCTGTCTTTGACCTCAGAGTTTGAGAGGCGGTGGCATGGGTTCTCCTGGCAGGGGTAAGTGTTGGCGTGAGGGCTGGGGGGAGGAGAGGAGAATGTCCACAAGCATTCCCAACTGCCCAGAGAAGGCGTGCAGCGCCAGCACCATCTCCAAGCCTAACTCTCTCTTTCGTTGTTTTGCAAATATTATTAAGCAAAGTGTTAAAGATTAGATTTTTATACCGCCCTTCCATACAGCTCAGGGTGGTTTACATATAACATCTCCGGGGGGATACATGGAACAACCTAACATATAACATAGTCAATGCACCAACAATAATCCAACAGTGGTTCTGAATAACACAATTTCAATGGTCTTAAACAACTACAATATAACAGGAACAGTAACTTAGCTAAGGCCCCTAGAGTGACTTTAAATGCTCATAGATACTTGTATTGTGCAGGCCAGGCATTAAATGCGGTCCCTTAAATATCTATATCTAGCAGTCTGAAATAACCTAAGAATAATTTCCCTATTTCTAATTTTATTCCAAATATGTGGAGGGTATGTGAAGGGAGAGAAAATAAAAACATGTATAGATGTGACTTTATATCTTCAAGTACTGAAACTAAGAGCCATTGCATCTCTTAATATCTTTAAGTCTAATATCAGTTCTTTCTTTCTGTCCAGAAGATATCCATAGTTTACTTCCTCAACTAGTTTGTTCATGACTATGACTTCCAGTATTCTCCTCATTTCTAACAACACAATACTTCCCCTAAATGTCTAGGTATGCAGAATATAGCCTGAAGGTGCATTTTATCCATATAGGATTTAAGTCACCCCAAATGCTAGATAATAAAGATTCACTTTCTTTCCACAGTAGCAGAGTATTTATTTGATGGCAGCAGAACAGTAACAAGGTGGAAGAACAGGAAATGTGTTTATTCATAGGCAAGAGTAAATTAAAGAGACATTACAAATGTAGATTCTGGATTAAGTGCTAAAAGTTACATCTGATAGTCTTTCACTTTTTAAAAAAATGAATGAGTGAAAAAGAAAGAAAAGATTGGAAAACTAACAAGTTAATTCAAGGAAGCTTCCTGTTCTCTTGTCACTCACCATTTAACTCTTGTCAATCATTCCTCATTTCCCTTATTTGTGATTTTTGATTGACCGCCAAGGAAACTTTTGTTTTAAATTGTGGTCTTTGCAATTCACGGGAGGAACAAGGTGTTATTGTTTGTTTTTTTGCTGACAGCTTTTCTCAGAGTTTGCCTCCCAGCAAAATTTATGAATCCCCTCCAAACAATTTAATTCTAAAAGTTCCCTGAAGAATATGAAATGACAGATGCAGATTAATAAATGGCTATGCTGAACTATAAAAATGAGAGAGCAGAACATCCAAAAGTCAAGATTTTCTCTTTCAAATGCCCCATTCCACAGTCACTTACTTAAAAGGAAACTCTACTGATTTAAGTGAAACATACTTCAAAGTACTTTTGATTGCATCTGAAATCCATAACTCCAGCTACAAAATGCATATAAGTGTTAACATCATCACTGCTGCCCTTTAACTATGTGCTTGTGCTCTGCTGAACCATGCTACTTCATTAAGAGCAAAGGAGACATTAAGGTGTCCATAATTTCACTTGCCCTCTTCCCCCTACCTCTTCAAAAGGTATTGCTCATTTTCACCTTTCAAAAGGAGCTGCTGGATTACCTCTTGCAGCCAGACAACCAGCCCTGCCGTCTTTGTGAGGGCATGTGAAAAACTAGGAATGCAATATATGTTTCTCACGCACACCGCAGGAGTTCTGGAATTAGTCCAGGAAAGTGACAAATCTGATAACATCAAGAAAGAATGTTAGCACTCTGATGGAATAGTTTCCCCTCACCCAAACCCTTTGAGAAGTTTAAACATATCTGAACAATTCAGTGCTTTATAGATTTATGCCCTCTTTCCATAAAGGTTACATTACTTAGGCAAAAAAAAAAGAGAGAAGAAGAATGAGAAAACAAAACAATTTCCCCCTATAGAATGTGCCCCCCCCTTTACTGTCAACAACAGTGCCCTCTTCACAAACTAACCCACCATATGAAAAGAAAGCAAAGCAATGCGGTTATCTTCAATATCATTAGCCAACTTCCACTCCTCCAGGAGGAATCTCCTCAAGAAGGCAATTACAATAGCATCACAGAAACAAGGAGAAAAACAGAGAAAGAGAGAGAGGGAGGGAGGGAAAAAAATAACCTTACCAGCTTCTCTTACAGTATGTAGCTGAAAAGAAAACACCCCCCCCCCAGCTGCTGTATCACATGCAATTTGTCTCAATGGACTGAAAGAACTCTGAAAGGCTAGTCTTTCCTTTACTGTGCAGAGTTCCTTCTCAGACCCCTCTCTCTTCTCACAAAGCCATTCTCCGGTTCCCTAATCCTCTCACAGGAAAAAGCAGCACACAAACCTAACGACTTCGACTTCAGCAGAACGGTTGGGGGGGGGGGAGGGGGAAGGGAGAGATTTTACTGGCATTCAAGCATCACAGTATGTTAATCCTCAGAGCAAGATCCAAACAAAGTCGCCTCCACACATTGGGGCATCAGACTCAAAATTCCATAGCCATAATGCTTCATGACAGGGCTTCAGACCCCCAATTCATCAACCTTTCAGCTACTGTTTTGAAATACCCACCCCCTAGAAACTTCGCTGAGTTCTTGGTTACTCTTTTAATGTGCTTGATTCCCCCTCCCCCCAATTAGATCCTAATTTGTGACTTAAATCTGATAATGACCCTAAGCTATATGGCTGCATTAAAAAAAAAATTTGGTAATTTAAGTTATAGTCATTGAATCAAAATTCAAAGATTTTTTTTAACAGAACATGACAGCACAGGTATGTTTTTATCTCAGATGTAAGGCACTATATATATATACAAATATATTTAATTTAAAATTCTGTAAGGAAACTCAAAGGTATGTTTTTTTTAAGCCATAAAACAGTTCGTTGTAGGGGCCAAAGAGATCAAGCCAATCACAATGTATTTTTTTATGCTTCAAGAATTTTCACAAGTTTATTTGACATTTTTAATAACAGCATTTCCTTTCCATAATGGGAATAAAAATAAATCAAATGTCTTTTAAAAAGCAGATGGCACAATTTCACATCATAAATGAGGGTGGTTAGCCTTCAAGTAATAATTTATGAGGACACCTCCCCCTTCTTGCTCCTCTGCTTAGCGGCATGCCATCTGAGCCTTTCAAGCAAAATAAATAGACTTCAAACCACCAGCTTCAAATACACTAGCATGGATGAATGCTATATCAACCCGACACTAGAGACTTCGTTGGTCTGTGACCCTGTACAAAAACGTGAGGGGATGGCTTGGTGGATGAGGCTCCCTCTCCATAACACAGATTGGGGCTTCTTAACTGTGTGCCACCATTATTGCCCTCCCCCAGGCCCCCCAAAAATGCAGTATAACTTAATGCTACATTAAAAATGAAAATGAACCCAGCAGATGTCGCAAAAGTAGGAATGATCTGTTTGCTGGGCTACAATATCTGTCTTTGAAACAAGTGTGGGAGGAGAAGATAAACTGAGGAGATGTTACTAGGCAATGAGTTGATGTCATCAGCTTCCAAACAAAGCTCAGTTTAACTCAGAAAATCAAGGCAGCACTGAGAAGGCAGAGGGTTTCGATCAATGTGTTTCAGCTGTAAACACCTCCTGTGACTTTTGTGCATTTCTTCTTGGGATCCAAAGTGAAAAAGTTTTGTCATTCATTTGACACAAAAGCACACTATTAGAAATGCTCACATATTATTGAACAGGCTAATTACAAGCTTGTTTAATAAAATCATAGACCAATTAACACAGGAGTTTATGCATCTCATATTCTGCTTTAAGCCTAAATTTTGTCCTAACATAGGATTTTGAATGGACTGTATTTCTTAGAACATGAAGTCATTGACTGTGTGCTCCAACTAAGTCATTCTGAAATATTTAGAACGGTGCAACTCTGTTTAAGAGTACACATGTAAAAATTCGTTTTTCCCCTATGTCAATTTATTTGTACATGGATCCTACTGAACTACACAGTCTTGAGTAGATTTAATGATATAGATGTCATTCATAGCAGAGTACCAGGAAAGCCAGTTTTATCTGAAGCTGAAAAAACAGTTAAAATCACAGGATCATCAGCTCAGTATTGTTTACCAATTAGCACTGAGTTTCTGGGATTTTGGGAAGACAAATATTATTTACAATTAGGGGTGGGTACAAACTGGGAAAATTCAGTTTGGTTCAGTTCATGGTTCGTGACATGCCCTGTTCCTGAACCACAGGCAGTCATGAATTTTAACCTGACTTATGAACTGGTTCATTTCATGATATTCATGACCCAGTGGAACAGCCCCCCCCCATATGCCACAGGCATTTATTTCACAGGGAGTCTCTGGGTGATTCTCCTCTACCTGTCCTCCAAGTGTGGTGATGATTGGATTTATGCGTTCTGAGTTATGGCCCTCCAAAGAAGGTTCCCCCAAGAAAGTTCTTTGGGTGGGGTGGGGGGGAAATGACACATGCTTAAATGCTAATTTACTGCTTACTGTCTTCCTGTATGTATGGACTGGTAATTTCCTTTTCATTATATCTGAAGAAGTGTGCATGCCCATAAAATTATAACTTGAGTAAAAATGTTGGTTTTAAGTGTGCCACTGGACTCAAATTTTGTTCTGCTGCTTTAGACCAATATGACTACCCACCTGAATCTAACTTGCTTGTGCTCATAGAAGTAATTTCAAAGGTAGCTTTTTTCTTCCCATCATGCCCAATGTTTTACCAAAATATTTATCATAGTTAAAATGCCTTTAGGATATGCAACAGGTGTTTCTAGTGCTGCCCATTATATAGCCTTGAATGTACTTTCCCCCCACTGCTTCAATACACTTCCAGTCTGCCCACTGGCATTGTGCAGTGACCATGGAGCTGCTTTATAATGAATCAGACTCTTGGTCTAGCAAAATAATTATTGTCTGCTCAGACTGACAGTGGCTCTCCAAGGTCTCAGGCAGAGTCTTTCATATTACCTAGGGCCCAATCCTTCAACAGGGATGCCAAGGATCAAACCTTCTGTATACCAAGCAGATGCTCTAGAAGTGAACCACAGCCTCTCCCCTGAAGTGGTTAGCACTACTAGGACACTATTATTGTCTCTCACAGTGCAATGGCCTTGGTAAGCTCATAACAGTACTTAGGAGGTATCTGCAATTTCTTTGGTTTTCCTTTGAAAATGTTTCACCTTCATTGCATGTAATATTAAACATATCTTAATCCTTTTTTGTCATTATGGGGAAAATATTACTATTGGTAACCTTTTGTTTTCCATCCAATTTTAATGAAAACAAATGTATTACTCTCCCATCGGATACTGCCTATCAAATGCATGTGAACAAGAGAAAGCTTCCCAAGTTCTACAAGCAATTTTTAAAAATCTAGTTTGCAAATAGGGTTCGCAGCTCTGGATTGGGAAAGACCTGGAGACTTTGGGGGTGGATCTGGGAGTGGGCAGGTTCTGGGGCAGGGAAGGATCTCAGTGGAGTATAATGCCAGGGAGTCCACCCTCCCAAGTAGCCATTCTCTCCAGGGAATTCCGCGCCTGCGTGGTTGCGCCCGCTGTCCCGCTGCTGCCGGCACCGCCCTCCCCCCCCCCACGGCGCGGCGCTGGCTGCGCCCGGAGGGAACGGCCGCCAAAGCGGCCAAATCGCACAACCCTAGAACTGATCCCTTTCACCTGGGGATTAATTGTAAAACCAGGGGCTCCCCAGGTCCCACCTGGAGACTGGCATCCTTATTTGCAGAATGGGCACAGGGAGGTATCTGACATACCAAGAAAGACAGATAAGTATAATGTGACTGAGCCGGCACGGACAGCACAGCACTTGCTATATTGTTTTATCAGGTCTGTTCCCCTGTGTACTATATGGGGTAATATCAAAAGCAGCATTTGGCCCTATTTTTATTCTATAATGGCTTCTGGCAAGCTCCCAATCACTCTCCTTCGTCCCCTTACCAGTTGCCCTGTCCTCTATCAATATTTCAAGCTAGTTTGTCAGCAGTTGACATATTTAGCAACAGTTGTAGCTGTAGGGGAATGAGTATAGCTCAGGCATTTCTTTTTTGTTTCCTTTACAAACCATCCAAATAGTTTTTTTGTACATCGTTGAAGCTGTGGCTTCAACGTTGCTTCAGCTTCAGCTTGCAGGAAAACTTCGATCTTTGCAGAAGCCTGTAAAAAGAGAGGCCTGGAAGAATTTCACTGATTGGCAGGACTAAGGAAGTAAACAGGCAGGAAGAAAGGAGTGTTTTTTGAAGTGTAGCTCATCAAAATTGTGAATTAAATCCCATTTGCTTTATAAGGGAGGAAATATTCTCCACTTTTCTGATCACATAAACATTCCTGACTCCTAGCGAATAAGCCACCACTTCCACTGTAAATAGCAGAGGGGTGTTTGGGAAAGAGACTGGGCCAGGGTGTTCAGATTCTGTTTATCATTGGCATTGCCAGTGGCCAGTTTTGAAATGCCTAGCTAAATTTTTGGATAGGCTATACCTGTCATAGGCAAACAATATGCCCATGCTTTTATTATTATCTAAACATAAAGGATTTACTGTTAAAATCTATGATAAAAAATGTGCACATCTAAGGAAAGGGTGAAAAGGACAAATTAATCTGTTCAAATGTAGAAAATCCTTATGAGGAACCTTGTGGGTAGGAATTTCTGAATTATTTTATTATTTTATTTCTTCCCTGATTTCTCTTGGGCTCTCTGCTTGTAATGATAATCATTGTATTGTACAAAAATTAAAACCAAGTGGCCTACAGTACAAACAAGGCGCCATAAAAACACGGGAGAAAGCGAAGGGTATCACTGTAACTGAGTTTTGGCTGAGGCAGATGCATGAGGAACTGGAGATGACCCTACTGGTCCTGTGTACAGGTTATGCTGTGCAGACTGGTCACCTGACAGTAAGCTGTTGGGACGAATTGAATCAGATGCTAGGCACGAGGCAAACTGCACTCTGGCTTCATCTGAGGGCGATAACAAAGCCTTTCCCCTGCGTTGCGCTTGTCTTTCAGACTGAGGCACTGGAATGTAAATAGTTTTGGCAAAATATTATTATTCTAGTAAACATCAAACACATTTCATAGATAAACAAAGGAAGTGTTAATATGAGCTAGTCAGTAACCAGCACCATATTTCCCAAAGGGAATGAAATTCTTGAAGTTCGGGGGGGGGGTGAGAGGTTGTGTGCTACAAAGACTCTTTCGCACACCCAGGTTTTGTAAATATTAGGCATGCTACAGCATATATCCTGGTTCATGTTAAGATGCTGGGAGAGGAAAAAAGTGGTAGTTTAAGGGAGAAGCTGTAAGCCCAAGGATAGTACAAAATTATTTTCCTTTCCATGTACCCAGCTGAATTCTCTTTGATCCTTAGCCTATGTTTCTATAATATACAATTTGCATAGCAGTGGCTCCAAATGTTTCTTGGATTCACAAGAAAGGACAGGGGGAAAGTGCTTGGGTAATAGCCCTGTAATTTTGATAGCACTTACATGTTTACCAAATGCTTTTACCTTTCGTTTACTTAAAGTCAGTAATTTGCCCTGGAAGTAGTTTAGCAGAAAGATCTCAACATTAAAGAACCGCAAACTCTTTTGAGGGTTGCCAGTGCAATGGATTACTTTAGCTGAGAGTAATGACTTGACAAGTTTATTTTTATTCTGCTGCTAGAAATACATTTTCAGAGCACAATGGAAACAATGCAGCTTAACCTACCTCACAGGGTTGTTGTGAGAATGAAGCTGTTTTGGGTCCTACTTGGTGAGAAAGGCAAATTATAAGTAAGGTAAATAAATAAAATATTGATTTTTATAGGACAACCATCTGGTTCAATATACTGAAAATTTAAACCTGAATGTCTGTGCTGACTAAATAAACTATAGTTTAGGACTCATATTATGATAGGTCTCTAAATACAAAAAGAATATAAAATTATTTTTTCATATAACATTATTGGGCCTCTTAAATTTGACAGGGTTGAGGGATTCAGCATGTCTTAATTGGGCAGCTTCATGTATTCATATGGGATTTTGTAGGACCATCTGGAGAATCAAATGTGGAACTAAGGCAAACTCAAAAGATAAGAACAGATTTCACAGACCTTCCCCTTTATATGCTCAGTGGGGAGAGATACTCTCTGATTAAAGTTAGGAAGACTTCAGCAATGGTAATTCATAACTGTTCTTTAATTAAGGTTTTTCATAATGTATTGTACTTTACAAGCTTCTGCCATCACTTCTATTCTCTTCTGAAATCCACCGACTAGTTGAAAAACGACTAGTCATGATGTTTGACTAAAGACTGATGTTTGACTAAAGAGTAACAATGCTGCAGCTGGGTTCAATGAAATATTAATGTTCATTTCCACTTTCACATTCACTGATGAATTTGTAATATAACAAATACAGATCTGAAAATAAAACTCTCTTGTTCCAAGCCAGTGAAGTGCCAGTTCTTTAGAAGTTTACCTATGTTCAAGAAGTCCAAATTGTTTTCAGCCAAGTACTTTTGCCAACTAAAATAAGCCTGTTTTATACCTATTTTTAAACATTCAGCATTTTAAAACTCTAATTACACATCATATATCCTGGTGTATAAATCCTGTTAGGAAGTTGCAAATGAAAACAAATTACTTGGGAGACAGAAAATCCCAAACTGAGTGCAGAAGGGTCTCTTTTAAACTGTACTTCACAAGCTTTCTGAAGCTTTGAGCTCTTATCTCTTAATTTACAATCACATTAAATATGGGGTCAGTCATTAGCATAAAAAGAACAATCAATCAGCAGTGATCTGTGTTAGAAGAAAAAACTACTTAATCCCCAAACCCAAACAACACATTTCAATATTGATGCTTTCATTCCACGTAAAAATTTGTCTGTGAATCAATCATATTTGGTAGCTGTACTTTTGTTTTCAACCCACTTGAACCATCAAAATTAATTTTAAAAATTGAGAATTTTTTTCACTTCTCTATGAAAAGGCTGAAGTGGACAAAAGCCAGGAACTAAAAGGATTCTTTATCTTGCATTAGCAAAACTCCTAAAACTCTTAAAGACATTCCGCACAGCGTTAATGTTTCTGAAGTGTTACCATTGTGTAACGCTATTTATTTTTCGTCATTCACGACGTTGTACACAATCTGCAACACTCCCGCAAAAATCGCTTTGTTGTAGCACTTTTTGGGGAATCTACAAAAGTACAGCTTCTGCACTCTCTCTGGCAAATGACCCCAGCCCAGATTTGACTCTGCTATCTGCCCCACCCTTCTTGGTGAACTGTCTCCCTCAGTTTAGACTCTTTGTACTGGACTTTGACTCGGAACTTGCTTTTCGATTCAGTCTTGGCTTCTCAGCCAAGGGTGTAATTAACTGGTAACCAGTGTGCAGCCCAGCAGTCTTGATTCATTTGATCCTGAAATTCTAATTCAGGTGCCACAATAGTGAGCCATGAGGACACATGAAGGAAAGAAGGACCATTTCTTTCATCAGTAGCCCTCTATCCCACACTTCTTTCCCTGCTTCCTTATGTTTGCTCCAGCACCCATTCCATTTGAAAGTCCTTGCTTTCCCCACCTGCCCCTTCCCACAAGTCTGTCCTTGAATCTGTTTCCCCTTAGCTCTGGCTGCCAAAATCTTACAAGATCTCTGCTACCATATTGGAGTTGCTAGGCAACCTCACACAATATTGGCAAGGCTCCCATGTCTTGGACAGATTGTTTTGTACTATTTGCTGAACAGCTTAGAGACTTTCTAAGCATTTCACAAAATATCATCCGAGTCTAAGCCCTTTGGCAAATTGCACAGAACAGCCTCTCCAAGGCGTGGGGACTTTGGTAATGTCATATGG
Source organism: Paroedura picta (assembly GCF_049243985.1). Classification (NCBI taxonomy): domain Eukaryota; kingdom Metazoa; phylum Chordata; class Lepidosauria; order Squamata; family Gekkonidae; genus Paroedura; species Paroedura picta. The sequence continues at coordinate 79,062,526 of NC_135374.1, read as the reverse complement.
TGCAGCCTAGCAACTTCAAAATGGCAGCCGAGGTCTTACAATATAGTCTTATTTGACAGTCTCATCTGTTCTTATTTTCCAATTCTGCTGGTTCAGACACTGATTCTTTGTTGCGGGGTTCTTTTAATTTTTTTTAAAAATTCTGCAGCCTGTTTTCTTCAAGCTTGCAGAAATATTTGCCCTAACCCAGCATGACCCACCTTGTGATTTCTTTTCTTAAATCAGCTCAATGGATCCACCATATGAATTATATATATGATTAGTTAGCATTGCAATTTTGTTAAACAATTATAACAATTGGAACGTCTACTTTTAATTTGTCATGACTAACAGCACATAGAACCAAGGACCAAACACGTTTCGACCCTTCCGGGTCTTCCTCAGTGGTCAAGATTATAATAATACATTCTATATATACCTATACAGAACTCTCTATAATGTGTAGCTGAATGGTTGAGTGGGATCTGTAATATATAAATTTTATCCTTTTTGGAGACCAATTCCTTTGTTATGTCCCTAAAGTCACCATTCTTCGCTACCATTAAGTTCTGTACTCAGAGTGTAATCTCATGTGCGTCAGAAAAAGCCAGTCACAACTGATCTCAGACTTGAGGCCTGGAGCGCACATAATGTTTTGTGGTTGATGAACTTTATCACTCTGGGGATCAATGAAAATACATGAGAGTGGGCAAGTTAAAAGCCTCTCCCTGTATACCTAGTTCTGATCCAAACAGTGTCCCCCAATGGCTGCAATTTACTGCATTCCTTGAATCTTCCAGAGGCTCATCTAGAATCTGAGGAGAATTAGGTTCAGATCGCTCCTGAATTACAAAGTTAGTAGGATGAGCATGGGTCATTCAATATAGACTGTATATGGAAGAAGGGCAGCATAACGATAAACAAAACCGAAGAACAGTATTCAATCAATCAGTTGACTGGTTGAGAACACTATTATTTCTATCTGTCTAGAGTGTTTCTTCTAATTCTGCTCTTCATCCAAGGAGCTCAGGGTGGTATCCCCCTCTCCCCCCCCCCATTTATCCCCATAACAGCCATTGCATTTAATCAACCTTTCTCAACTTTTTATTCATTGAGAAACCATGACACATTCTTGAGACTTCAAGAAGCCCCAGTAGTGGTGCAATCATACAAAATATAGTTGGGAAACATAGCTGTGAACATGCCCATCCAGGGCCCCTGTGTGGGGTGATTTGGGTACAGGGAAGTCTAGATGGTGCACTGTGTTGTTATTTTTCATATTGCTGATGGAAGTATAGTGATTTATATTTCATTTGTTGTTATACATAATATATTTCTTCATAAGCAGTAATCATGTAGATCGATTCAAGTGGATAGCCATGTTGGTCTGAAGTAGCACAACAAAAATAGAGTCCAATAGCACCTTTAAGACCAACAAAGATTTATTCAAGGTATGAGCTTTCGAGTGCAAGCACTCTCCCTCAGTGCATGCACTTGAAAACTCATGCCTTGAATAAATCTTTGTTGGTCTTAAAGGTGCTATTTTTGTTGTACTAATCATGTAGGTTTACATATAACCAGCATCTACACAAGTTCTTGAGCACTGTGGAGTACTATCACATATAGGTTTCTTTTATTGCATAAAGAGTTTACATTGCTGTAAGTTTCTACAAAATTAATCACATGAATAATACCTCTCTGTGGAAACTTGTCTAGGTTTAAATATTAAATAACAGTATGCCATTAAAGCATGCAACTTTATACAGTCCCTTAAGAGTCTTCATCAGACACTTGTGGTTGAATATATATGACAAGAAAATTATTCCACTACATTAACTCACTATTATCCAATAAAGTGGCAAAGGAGGAAGAAAGGGGAGGAGGGCTAGAATGCATTGGTGCTTTCTCCCCTATGTCCTGTTCTACATTTTGAGAAGCTTTATGGGAAATATGCTTTCTATAAACCCAAATAAAGCACACCAATATTGTCAGTGTGCTCTGAGAGGTTTTTTGAACAAAGGCTTGATGAATGAAGCAGCACTGGGAAGAAAGACTAGGTTTACCTAATCTAGGGGTTATCCCCCTAAACTACTGTCAAGGCTATGGGTGCAGAGTATAAGAAGTAAGTTCCTGCTGGACCATGGTTTCAACAAGCCTAACCTTAAGAACACTTTTCCTGTAAGGAACCCCAACTAAATAAATATTCTTAAGAACACTTTTCCTGTGAGTAACCCCAACTTTCAAAGTAGGCCTGTTGATATCGCAGTCTTAAAATCAGAAGCAGAAACCAAGGATCGTGCACTACAAGAAATTCCTTCACTCAGTTTATTCAAGACTAGGGTAGCATTGAGTTAGGAAAAAACCAAATAAAGGGAGAGAGATCCTGCCTTGCCATTTGCTCAGCAGTGGTGAAAGCTGTGTGATGTCATCACAGGATGGTCTAGGAGTTGCTGTCTAAACCAGGGATGCCAGACCCCTGCTAATGTTGAAGGAACCTCTGCTTTGGCAACCCCCCCCCCCGCTCTGGAATTTAAAAAAATTAGTGGAATCCCCCAATCTCCCCCTCTGAAACTTGTGGAAACAGCATTAGCAACTGCCCACCACTGTCATGCATGCTGACTCCCCCACATTCACCCAAAGCTTGCTGAGCTGACAGCCAGATCTGTACGTTTTGGGTTTGAGAGAAATGGACATGTGCAACAAGTGGACATGTGCAACACTTTTGGGTGGGAGGGAACAGGTACAGGTTTTGTCTCTGACATGCTGATGTCATTTCTGTGGGATGTCAGCACATCAGGAAGCTTCGAACCATGCCTGCAAATTCCTCCCCCACCACCACCAGCCTGCTTTCAACTGGCAACCATAATATAAAGGCCAGAACTGTTTTTAGTAATCATATTAAGTTATGTTACAGAAATATGGTAAAAATCAATCTAGCTATAAGGCCAGAGCTGCACAGTCACATACAAAACTTGAGAACTACAGCAGGATTAACTTGTAAATACCACCCCAAGACATTTAATAAGGCTATTTACATATTTCACACATATGGACAATGAAGTTGAAAAGCTACTTTGTGAGTTACTGTAGAAATGGTGTGATCCATTAAAATACAAAACATTTAAATTAACCTGTTGACTTAATGAGTGGATTCAATTTCACAGCAACACAGTAGATTCCAAGAATCACATTAAAAAAGAAATAGCTGTGGCAAATCTCAAATTATAATGCTCATCTGTTAAAGTGCTTCTCTCCACACACCCCCATGTTTTCCCTCTCTCTCCTTTTTGCCCTTGTTGAAATTCTAGCTTCATGATTACCCCCACTACATTTTCTATATCTGTTTTGATCGGAAAATCCCCCACCAAACAAATAAATGTGTCAGTTGTAAATTCCTTTCAAGCATGTCCATTAAAAAAAGGCTTCCATATGGTTTAAATAAATCCATTTTTAATGGATTTTCCTTAAAACATTACAACTTTGTGGGCATGCCTGCAGTCCTTTGGTATATCTCAGGGAAGGTGACACAGCTGTCACTAGGAAACAGCCCCAAGTAGCAGCAAGGCAAACATTCTTTCCTTCAAGGAAACCTTTTGATGTTGACAAAGATTAGAGTAACAGGGTTGTTTCCTAATGAAGTGTATACCCCTTGAGTGCTCAAGTATGATCACGGTCTTACATGCTACATTAAAAAAATCTGATTTTCCCCCTTCTGTCTCTGCCTGGAATCCAATGTCTGCAGAAGTCTATAACCAATGAAAAGGTTGAGAGAGTGAGTTAAATGGGACCTCTGTATTCCTAGGGCACCTGATAAACTACAGATAACCCTAGATTCAAATGGGTAGCCATGTTGGTCTGAAGCAAAAGAACAAAGTTTGAGTCCAGTGTCACCTTTAACACCAATACCAACAACCTTTTATTCTGGCTATAAGCTTTCAAGAGCATGCACACTTCTTCAGGTCCGTTAGAACAGTGGTCCCCAATCCCTGGTCCGGTGACCAGTCTTGGTCTGTGGTTCAGTTGGTACTGGGCCACGGCTCCTCCTTGTTCTCCTCCCCAGCTGCTGCCTTGGGGGCTGCCCTGCCACTCTACTACCGGCTCACCTTTGGTGCTCTCCAGCAGCCACCATGGCTGGGGCTCCCCCTCGGCGTGGCACTGTGCAGTTGCTTCTGGCAGTGCCCCCCAGCGGACGGCGGGAAGTCAGAGGCTCCGGCAGGAAAGCAAGTGGAGCAGGGGCTCAGGCGGCCATGATGTCCCTCAGCAAAAGACTACCCCTCCCCCGGGCCTCAGAAAAATTATCAAGCATTGACCGGTCCCCGGTGATAAAAAGGTTGGGGACCACTGCATTAGAACAGCAGTCACCAACCTATTCATATAAGGTAGCAGGTGAGGAGGACATTGCCCAGAAGGGCCAATTAGAGACAAGATGCATCAGTAACTGAGCAGATACTATAGCTCAGGCTGGATTAAGGAAATTGGTAAAACCCATGAACAGCACACAATATACCCACAATAAAATGTTGGTGTTAAAGGTGCCACTGGACTCAAATTTTGTTCTACAGATTTGAGAGCTCTAATGTGCACAGACCATCTAAATCTTGGCCAATAAATAGCTTCCCCGATGGCTGATAGCAATTATTCACATTACTACAGATTATTCAGTTGGTTGAATAGTTTTTTTAAGACCATAAATTATACTTTCTAAGGGTTGCTTGTTTCTGATCTAGTTCCAATTTGTTTGCAGCACAATATGCCTAGAAGCTGCAGGGGGGATTCCTTTTTCCTCCCGTAGGCTAAAGGTGAGATACTAATTACATTTCTGTAATCAAATGAAACCTTAAGGCAAGCTAGGAATGCTTGGCATGCCAAAAATTTTCCATAACCATTTTTCAATTATCCTCTCCCAATATTTTAAGAAAAAGAAATTGTGTCTTCAAGGTTAATGCTTTTGCCTTTGAAAAAAAGTACATACCAATTGAAAAAATAATATTAAAAGTGCCGCTTGGCCAAAAAATTATGAAATAGAGCAGCAGGCCAGCACACTCACAAGGATACCTAGCTGTCCACATAAATTCCCTGTCTAGGAACAGAATAGATGCCACAGTCCATTCATGAGTAGAGGTACAGACCTAAATGATCAAAAAACCACAGCATTTATACTTCTGGTGTTAAGTGAAAGGGCAGCTGCACAGTGAAGGCTGTGTCACATATTACAAAGTCCAGGTGGCAGACATTAACTAGATATGTGCTAGGAGTTCCATGCTGTGAACTTATTTCTGAGGCATGGGTGAGTCCAGTCTGGACTGGGATGTTGATATACAGAGAGAAGGCATTTAAGTCACTGTTTATCTGTTGGGCAAACGTTTTGGTCGCCCTCAGTTCACACACATTTCCCCAATGAAGCAGCTTGGTGTAGTGGTTAACAGCATCAGCATCAGGAGAACTGGGTTTGATTCCCCACTCCACCTCCACATGCAGCCTGCTGGGTGACCCTGGACCAGTCACAGCTTCCTCAGTCTCAGAGCTCCCTCAGTCTCAGCTACCTCACAGAGTGTCTGTTGTGATGAGAGAACAGAGGAGATTGATGAAGAAAGTGATGAAGAAAGGAGATTGTAAGCTACTTTGAGACTCCTTTGGGTAGCAAAAAGGAGGGTACAAAAAACAGCTCCTCCTCCTCCTCCCCCTTTTCTTCTCCATGGAGCTCCCATATTAGATTGGGAAAACAGCACAGGAGAAGTCAAGGCTTAACCCTCCTCTCCCTATGCATTTAAGTCAAGATCTAAATTGAGTCTATGTGTACCTGGGAATTAAATTTCCAGCATGGACCTCCCAAGCCAGGACTCTGTATTGCCTGCCACATAAATGAACTGTGCCTCATACATGAATTGTCCCCATATGTAGAAATTCTGCAGATCTCCAAGGAAATATGTATAATTTCCCCCTTCTGTGTATTGCGCTAAAATTTAAAGGTACACATAAGATCCATTGGTGCATCTGATTTTGGCTTTTCCTTGTAATATATCAAAACATTACTGTGTGCAGCTCTGGAGGCTTCACTTCCAAAAGGACGTGGACAAAATTGAGAGGGTTCAGAGGAGAGCAATGAGAATGATCCGGGGCCTAGGCACCAAGTCCCATGAGGAAAGGCTGAGGGAGTGTTCTGCTTGGAGAAGAGGAAGTTGAAAGGGGACATGACTGCCGTCTTTAAGTATTTTAAAGGCTGCCACTTAGAGAAGAGCAGGGAAAGGTTCCTGTTGGCAGCAGAGGATAGGACCCACAGTAATGGGTTTAAACTACATGGAGAACGATATCGGCTAGAAATTTTTTTCACAGTCAGAGTAGTTCAGTAGTGGAATGGATGGTAGTGAGCTCTCCCTCACTAGCAGACTTCAAGCATCAGCTTTAGGTTTCACTTGCATTGAGCAGGGGGTTGCACTAGATGGTCTGTATTAGAATCATAGAATCATAGAGTTGGAAGGGACCATACAGGCCATCTAGTCCAACCCCCTGCTCTACGCAGGATCAGCCCTAAGCATCCTAAAGCATCCAAGAAAAGTGTGTATATACTTAGTGATGATGACTTCAAGGCATTTTCTTGCACAGGAACATGGTGTCACTTAATATGTTCCTTGTGTAACCTATTAGCAAGGCTAGTGTTCCTTTAAATCAGTGATGTAGCTGAGATTCAAATAGAGGTAGCTGCAAGAGACCTGAAGTTACCAGAATAAGTTGATGGAAGGGGGACAGGGGGACGGGACATTGACAGATATCTCAGGCAGCTAAAAAAAAAAGAGAGAGAGGGAGTATTGAACTATTTGGTTAATATAGCAGAGTTTTCCCCAGTCACAGAAGCATGATATTGAGAGCAGTAAATAAATCTCCCAATAAGTATATTGCAAAAAAGGTAGAGTTGCATTTATTTTAGATCCAGTTCACATTCAGGTGGCAGTCAAAAGAAGAGAAAGAGGCCTAATCTAAGGAGCACTTTCCCTATCACTGGCCAGCCAATCTGACATCATGTACATAGGAGTATGAGGGCAGTGTCTACATGGAAGGCCATGTGAAACTAGTGAGAGGACAAAGTGAGAGAAGAGTGGGCAGAGGGCAGCTTCCGGGTTAAGACAGCTCCCAGGTTATTTCCATTCAAGCAGATTACACCTATACACCATGGGAGGCAGGAAGAGAACTGGCCAGTAGGAGGGTTCTTCCCCTCAAGGACACAAGAAGTTGAAGTTTGACCTGCCTCCCTGAGAGAATGGTGGGAGAAACCCAGCTAGATGCCCTCCGCCCCAGAAGGAGAACTGCAGATCCTGCCTGCTTCTTCCCCTGCACCATTTCCAGCAACCAAAATGGCAGAAGGGGCAGCTATTATTTGGCCCATTGGAAAGCTGCACATGGATTTACATCTACTGCTTCTAGGGATGCCCAGCCAGGGATCCCCCAGTTTTACAGCTTATCTCCAGGTGACAGAGATCAGTTCCCCTGGAGAAAATGGCTGCTTTGGAGGGTGGACTCCATAGCATTATACTCCATTGAGGTCCCTCCCCACTCTAAATCGCACCCAATCCTGACTCTACCCCAAAGTCTCCAGGTTATATCTCAAGGAACCCTGAGTTGGTAACCCTAGCTGCGTCCCAACATTGAATTAAGCTGCAAAAATGATGTGAAGAGGCAGAAACCCCTACTTCCCCCCATGCCAGTGTCCTGAACAAAATTAGGCCCATATGACCTGTCTTCTCATGAATTTATGCATTTGTTTGTTTGTTTTATATATCACCCATGGGGTATATACTGTCGCCTTTCCACAAGGATTGCACCTGTGGTATGGCTTCAAGTTCCTGTGTTGAACTTGTGAAAAATAACGTCAACTTTGGCTCTTAGATGCTGGAATACAGCAGCAGGTTTTGTAAATGCACTGTCTAGCCCAAGGCTTTCTTAATGGCCCTGGAGGGGTTTCCTGAATGGATGGAAATTAATTTTTAATATATATTTTTAAGTTGTTAAACATTTATTGGGCAATATGACTGTATATGGTCATATCGCCTGGCCTTCCTCCCAAAATGGCCAATTATGGGCCGGGAAGGGTTGGGAAGGGGAGGGACCCTGAGCACACAGCTATGCTTCCTAGCCATGTTCTGCATGTTCATACCATTTGGGAGGTTTCTCACAGATTGGAGAATCTTTTAGGGGGTCCTCAATGGTAAGAAAGTTGAGAAAGGCTGGTCTAGCCTTAACTAGCCCCCTCTCAGAAATATCATTTTGTTGCACACTTTGGAGTGTGTCCAGTATTAATTTCTGATACTATTAGAGGATACACCAAGCAAACACCTTCATTAAGCCTCTCTGGGCAGCTCGGTTTGTGCCATTACTCAATATAAGCTAAATAAGATTTTGTTGAAGGCACTTGGCTTAAGTATTTGTTCATTATAGGCTGTTTTATAAGATCTTGAATGGTGTTGCTAGACAACTTCCGGTATGTCAGTTAATTATGATCTAATTTATTCGATTACAAAAGCAAAGCTTTTGCTCAAACACTGCTGTTGAAACCGGAATGAGTACGTGTTTTCAGTTTATTTGACTGCAGTATAAATACCTCCAGGTATTACAGAATATGTAAGTGAGCACAGTAAATAACCTCTTGGGTGCTGTAATTTTATAGCAGTACACTCAACACCTGCATGAACACATTTTTTCATTAGTATGTTCTATTAAATACTTATACAGTCACCAAGGGGGTTTAATGCTAACGGGAAAAAACTCCTTTGCTAGGTGGCTCAGGCTTTTAAAAAACACAAGGTACCAAAATATTTCAAAAGCCTTGTCATACTGTTCTCTTAGGGACTTGTTGATCCTGGCAACTGAACTTATAGGCCCACATGGCTGTTTTGATCATGAGTGCAATAATGCAGCATTTTTCAGACTATCAGTTTTATATCAAGACTAGGGGCAAAGCCTGTTGTATCCAAGAATACAATGGGTGCTAGAGTTTGGCAGTGGGAAGAGGAAGGAGAGGAGTTGTCCAGTCTGTAAGGGCATGGGGTTGAATGTGTGTGTTGTGTGGGAGGTTGTGGTGGCATGGTGGCAAATGAAAGCATGGGTGTGGAGATATGGGTGTCAAGAACCTGTGTTTTGGAATGTTCATTGAGTGTGGGACAGGACTGACCTTTGGGAATTGTGGCATAATGGTTACAGGTGAGCTTTCCAGAGCCATGTCCTCAGATATGTGTAGGGAAAATCAGACTGAAGACTCTTCTTAGGGGAAGATTACAAGGCAATCAAGTCCTCCCAGTTCTGCATCATTTTCCTTCTTGTGTGAATTAGGCACAATATGTGTGAATTATACAGACACCAAAATGCCCTTTGCCCTAATACACATGGGGTAGTCACAGTACACAAGTGTCCACCCTGTTCCTTCTTCTCCATTTTTTCACTGATAAAATGTTATGTGCCCACATGCTTCTTTCATGATTGCTCCTTAGAAGAAGAACGGATTTTGTACCCTGTTGTTTACTACCCAAAGGAGTCTCAAAGCAGTTTACAAACATCTTTTCCCTTCATCTCCCCACAATAGTCAACCTGTGAGGTATGTGGGGCTGTGAGAGGTCTGAGAGAACTGGGAATGGCTGCAGTGACCCAGCAGGCCTCAGGTGTCTCAAAGCATTTTCCAATCGTCTTCCCTTCCTCTCACCATAGCAGACTCCCCATGAGGGAGGTGAGGTAGACAGCCTCACATGGAAGCTGGCAACCCTAAGAGGAAGACTGTGTACAGCAGTCTTGACCTTAGTAAGGTTTTTTATACTGTTTTTTTATTTGCCAGGCCAAGGTTTAAAAAAGTTATTGCAGTTCCCATGTCTCTCCAGCCATTTACTTGTTCACTATTTACAAATTCAGGCTGTAAATATTTATTTAGATCTTCCTGCACTTTCCAGACTCACAGGACTGATGCTGGTCTGCCTGTCTGCGCCCCAGAATACAAACCATTGCTGGTAAGGGCTGGCCATAACCCATAGCCCAGGAGGGACACACCTACACCACTCCCTCCCAACTGCAGGTAAAAATGGCTCCTTTGAAGGCTGGACTCTGAGGCATTGTACGATTTTGAAGTCCCACCTCCAAACCTCCAGGAATATTTCCAACCCAGGGGTAGCCAACCTCCAGGTGGGGCCTGGAGAGCTCCTGGAATTACAGCTCACCTGCAGAGTATAAAGCTCAGTTTCCCAGGCAGAAAGGGCGACTTTGGACAGGGTTGTAGTAGAGAAGAAACATTTAAGGCCTCCCACACAGGTTGTTGTTGAATTTAAAAACTTGAGGCCTAGTGCAGTGGTCCCCAACCCCTGGTCCGGGGACCGGGACTGGTCCGTGGATCAGTCAGTACCGGGCCGCGGCTCCTCCTCGTCCTCCTCCCCGGCTGCTGCCTCAGGGTCTGCCCTGCCACTCTGCTGCCCGCTCACCTTTGGTGCTCTCCAGCAGCCACCATGGCTGGGGCTCCCCCTCGGCATTGCACTGCACAGCTGCTGCTGGCAGCACCCCCCAGTGGGTGGCGGAAAGTCAGGGGGGGGTGACGGGAAAGCAAGTGGAGCAGGGGCTCAGCCGGCGGTGGCAACGTCACTCAGCAAGACTATCCCCCCCTCCCGGGCCTCAGTAAAATTGTCAAGTGTTGACTGGTCCCCGGTGATAAAAAGGTTGGGGACCACTGGCCTAGTGCACAGGGTTGCTGTGCTGATGAAACAGGAGACAAAAGAAACTCTGCAACAGAATAATGTTGTGCAGTAGGCCTCAAATCTGCAAGGAGTTGCAAAGAAGAAAGACATATTTCTTGGCTGCGTCTAACCCCTGGCTAGAGCAATATTTTAAGTGAGAAGGAGCTTTTCTGTGGCCTCCCTGTCAGCCAACTGTTTGGCAGAGGAGGAAAGTCCTCCCCCCCTCAAAAGGGAGGCCCTCAGGCTCCCCTGCATTGCTCTTGGAAAGGCCTCCTTGCCTCAGTCAGGGCCTGTCAGAGGCTCCTTCGCAGCAGGCCTGAAGGGGGGAGGGGGAGCACTCTGCAGCCTCCTGCCAGCTCTGTCAGGGTTCTGAGGCAATTTCCAGTTGGACATGACAGTTAGAACAGCCTTGGGGCGAAAAGGGCTGACACAGCCTATCCAAGCCTCTGTTCTCATCTCCCTTGGCACCCCTACTGACCTCCTCTCCCTGCGATGGTCAGGAGCAGACTGGCAGCCATTTCTCCAGATTGCCCTGGAACTCTGGTCTGTCCTGGTGAAGGCCCAATCAGAAGGCACTTTGCACCTTCCTATCGGCCCCTCCGCTTGACAGTCCAGGGCCAAGGGGCCAATCCAGGAGTTTTGATCCCGGACTCAGGCCACCCCAACCCTTCTTACTGTTTTATTAAGAGGGACAGATGTTAAAGCAATGGCAGGGTAGAACCCATAAGAAGCTGCAAATTTTTTAAAAATGTAACAGAACAATAATATTTCTACACATTTGATATATCACAGGAAAAGCAACTACACTATGAAGAGAGTAAGCATATTTTACTGCTGGTAGCATTTAATTTTCATCTTCTCAGAAATATTTAAGGTTGAATTGAACTATTTAATTTAGCATAAGTCAACATTATTGTCTTTGTGCTATGAAAGGAGGAGGTGGTCCCAGCTCCAGAACTTTGGGGATGTAATTTGGGGTCCACAATAAAAATGGGATGGTAGGTGCTGATGTCATACAGTCCTGATAGAAAAAGATTGCTCCTTTCTTCATCTGTACTAATTTACTTGCCCTGATTCCCTTGGGAACTTGTTGATTCTGGCAACTGAAATTATAGGCTCTTTTTTTAGTCTTGTTGGGTGTTTTGTTTGCTTGCTTGCTTTGTCTCTTTCCCATACCATAAATTCTTGACTGAATAGAATAGAATCACAATAGATATGTGAATAAATATATTCTGGTACAGTATTGGCCTTTGTTTGGTGGGCAGGGACAGGGAATGGCCATAATCTATTGAGATTCACTAACCAGATGCTTTGTTACCTAGAATTCTAATTTTGAACATATATACCTGATGCTGGGGACCTAGGAGAGAATACAGATTCTGTTGGTTTACTGCCCCCATCCTAATTTCCCTGCTTTAGGAACTTCAACATCCATGCTAAAGTTCCCCTAAGGGAAGCAACTCTGAATTTCATGGCTGCCATGAGGCCATGGGGCTATTCAAGATTTTTTTGGTCCCTATGAATATAAGAAGACATATTCTTGACTTGGTCTTCTCTGGGGACAAAGTGCATGCCTATTATGCCTAGTCATCTGAAAAACTTAGACTTGCAGACATTTTGATCCTCAGCAAGGGTGGAGGGGCAAAGGAAGATGGGTCATTCCAAGAGGCTGATGGTGAACGAGACCTTTGGGTACTTGTGGATTGTAAACTAAACATGAGCAGACAGTGTGGTACAGCGGTAAAAAAGGCAAATGCCATTTGGGGCTGTATCAACAGGGGCATCACATCAAAATCACAAGATGTCATAGTCCCATTGTATACGGCACTGGTCAGACCACACTTGGAGTACTGTGTGCAGTTCTGGAGGCCTCACTTCAAGAAGGACGTAGATAAAATTGAAAGGGTACAGAGGAGAGCGACGAAGATGATCTGGGGCCAAGGGACCAAGCCCTATGAAGATAGGTTGAGGGACTTGGGAATGTTCAGCCTGGAGAAAAGGAGGTTGAGAGGGGACATGATAGCCCTCTTTAAGTATTTGAAAGGTTGTCACTTGGAGGAGGGCAGGATGCTGTTTCTGTTGGCTGCAGAGGAGAGGACACGCAGTAATGGGTTTAAACTTCAAGTACAACGATATAGGCTAGATATCAGGAAAAAGTTTTTCACAGTCAGAGTAGTTCAGCTGTGGAATAGGCTGCCTAAGGAGGTGGTGAGCTCCCCCTCACTGGCAGTCTTCAAGCAAAGGTTGGATACACACTTTTCTTGGATGCTTTAGGATGCTTAGGGCTGATCCTGCGTTTAGCAGGGGGTTGGACTAAATGGCCTGTATGGCCCCTTCCAACTCTATGATTCTATGATTCTATGATTCTATCCAGAGGGCTTCATGATGCATATTTTCTAATCAGCAAATCAGGTTCTCCATAGCCCTTGTTGACCTGTTAGTCAGGTATATATAATACTATAGATTCTGTCATCTGAAGTACCAATTTTCTCCAGAGAAAGTGATCTCTTTAGTCTGGTGATATCGTAAAATTGTGAGAGATCTTCAAGCATCACCTGGAGGTTGGTAACCTTATTTTATTCCAGTCTAAGTACCTATAGCTATCCTTAACTCCTAATAGCAAGTTATATGGAGCTCAGAGGAAGAAATATACACTTTTATGTTGATACATTGGTTGTGGGGGTAGTGGCAGTGAGACAACATGGAGTGGGGCTTTTCAGGCATTTACAAGACTCTGTTCACCATGTGTAAATAAAAGTAGGGGATATTGTGGTTTGACATAAAATGGATTATCATTTAACTTTGTAGAATCATTCGTCATAGAGACTTTGCACTACAACATATCATAGTTAACAATATTAAAATAAATCATGATGTGCTTACTACCACTGTACTTATTCCCCACTCCTCACAACATTTTTCCAGCGACAGGCCTGCTAACAACACTGCAATAACCCACCTTACAAAGAGTTCTCAAGTTTGAATGGAAACCATCACATGCTGTATCTTTTCCAGTCCATGCACATATGTTAGAAAGACTTTTAAAAGTATGAGGACTAGATTGTATTTTTTTAGAAATAACAGCATTCCTGGGATTCTAAATTCTTAGTTTACCACATCAACCTAAGCATTCAAAAATATTCTTTGTTTTCTTTTGTTAATATCTATAGGTGGGGGGAAAACCAAACTAAAATAATTTAAAATAAAGTCCTAAAATTTCCAACACATTTTGATTACACTTCAGAAACATGCATGTGGAAATACATGACTGAGACACTGAGACATTGTGAGACTTAATGAAGACAGACACTGAAGTACAGTAGGTTTTTGTCTGAGAGGGTTACAGTTGAGAGCTGCCTAGAGGGAAATAGAAAAGCAGTGAAAAGAATTTTCAGTTAAAGAGTCTTCCCCCAGTTTCTTCACATGAATAGTTCTTGTAACTATTTTTGGAATGAGTTAAGGAGTCTGTTAGAACATTTTAAAACAGCTATTTGAAGTTTATGGTTTTAATGTGACTGCCAAAATACTAAGTGGAATAATTGCTAAAACAATAAATTAAATAGTCAGGATTATTAAATAAAATTCAGTTCTTAACATAGCTAAAATGTTGATTCTGTACAAAGAGTAAAACAGTGATTTATATAGGCTTAGCAAAATTTCAAATAATACTATCTCTCTGTCAGCCATATTATGGTAATTTTTTAATGGTGCCATTGTCTTCCCCAAAGATTATTCCTCATAAGATAGTGCCAAATGACTTGCCTTTGTTAGCATAGAACCTCTGAAACCAAAGAATGCCTTAGTTCCATGGTACAAATCTTAGGATTGCTACCATTCTCAAGGAAACCATTGAAGCCCTGATATTACTGCTTGGTCAGAACAGCTCTATCAGTGCTGTGGCGAGCCCAGGGCCATGCAGCTGACTGCATGAAGGAGGAGGAAGAGGAGGAGGAGTGGGGAATCAAACCTGATTTGCCAGATTAGAAGTCAGTGTTCCTAACCACTACACCAAACTGGCTGAAAGCTGTGAAACAGGAGTTTAAAGTGATGACACCCTTTATTATGGCAATAGCAGCATATTTCTGGTTGAGTCTGTAACAGAAGTGACTGGCATTGGTGATGGGTGAAACTATCAAAAATGAAGAATAACCCTGAGCTTTCCACAGCTGGATATGGAGTAGGGGGCGTTATGAAGAAGTGGGGATTGATACATTACAGATCAACCCTCTTCTAGTCTTAGACCAATCGCTCCTGGATAAGGATATTCACGACTGAGGTCAGCTGGAAATATCAAGGGGCTTTACGCACCGGGATCTTTGTTGCAAATTGGTCACTGAATGAAAAATCGCCATTTAAAGTAGTGGAATTCGTCGTTATGCATACCTGCCTTTGTAGTGGAATCCAGTTGCGTTTTGTAGCGTTTCCCACAAGCTTCCGGTCTCGGCAGAAATCGCTAGAAAGGAAGCGCTATTGCCAAGCTCGTCCCGCCCCTGGCCATCAAGCAGCCAATGGGCAGCCGTTAGCATGCTCCCAAACAGCCCCTTTCCCTTTAAGAAAGGTTTTTTTTTAATAAAAAACACACCCATAGCAACGAATCTGGGTAGATTCGTTGCAACGGAGAGACCCATCCAGCTGCCTGGTGTGTTTGAGCTGTCGTTTGATCGTTTGATCGTAGCCACGCTTCCTCCGAGTGAAACCCCCCCCCCCTCTCACAGGCCCGATTTTCGGCTGAATTAATGTGTAAAAAATAAAGGGACTTTATTTCAGCAAACGGGCTTTTCTGTGGTTTGTGCTTAGTGACTAAAGGGGAAGGACTGAAGCCAGGGAAGCCTCTAAACAGAAGAGGCTCGCTGGTGCGTTTATCCCCGCTCGCTCGGAGAAAAAAAAATGGCGATCGCTTCGCCGGAAGATCAGAGAAGACAGCCAGGGGGAGGGACTTTGTAGAAACCGCAACAATGTTAACGCACAGGTCTTTTTCGCTACTGTTGCAGATTGGTTGCAGGAGTGTATCGCTTTCCGGAGGGTGCATCCACTTTTGGGGATTTCCCTGAAAGCGCTACAAGGAAGCGCTTTTTGCAGATTGGTTCCAGGTGTGTGGCAGATTGTCGGCGACGTCGTGCGTTATGGCAAATCAATAGCGTTTTCAATTAGTAACCATTGTGTGATTTTGAAGGCGTGCAAAAAGCCCCCAAGAAAGGTTCTCCCTTTCTATGGGAGGCTGCCTTTTAATAATTATCTAATTTTAATATTAGATATAGTGGTAGTGCCATTTTTTTCCTACAGGTAAAATGTGCAAGCATAGTGAAAAAATAGAACAAAGCAAAGTGTCGGCCTTTGTCCATCTGATCCTAGAATTTAAATATGTTAAATTCCGTCATATTCTCCAGAGAAAAGTTATACAAATACAACCATAGTTTCCCCATAACTGTCAGACATGCTTCCCCACTAACTGTTGCATAATTGTACAGCTGACATAAATTTTGGAACAAGAACCCTCATATGGGATTCAAATCTGGATATCACTCCACAATTGTAAGACCTTTATATGCAGCAATAATAGCCAATCTCACAGTTATTTTGTTTCACAAAGTGTAGATCTAAACAAAGTTAGAAACGTGAAGAAAAATATTATTTAGGAAATATAGGCAGACACACGCATACACACACTCAATACAATTCAGCTGTACTTGAATTGTATTTAGACTGAGGAATGGGATTCACTGTTTTATTTGAACAATAGGGTCTACTGGGATTAGGCTGAAAAATCTGCAGTTGGCAAATGAGTTCCCCCCAATTCATAATTTACGGCCAGAATCCTTCAGTTGAGACTTTGCCAAATGTGGGCACAATGAATATCCATTGGGAAGAGAGCAGGATCTGGGCCCACCTTCCAAACTGAACAGCCGAATACATTCAAGTGGGTAGCTGTGTTGGTTTGAAGTAGCACAACTAAACAAAATCAGAGTCCAGTGGCACCTTTAAGACCCACAAAGATTTATTCAAGGCATGAGCTTTTGAGTGCAAGCCGAATACATGTGGGACAACTCAAAACTTGCAGACCCTTCATTGCTTTACTTCTGTACTTTATTCCCATTGCAACTACTTCTGTCCTTTCCTCCATATACAGCTGTGGGGAAAAAAAGGATATTCATTCCCAACTGGAAGCAAAAGATGGAGTAGTATACTGGAACAACCAATTGAACCAATTAGGGCAGCCAAAAATAACAGGACTTCAGCTTGGACTGGATTGTTGATTGGAATATTGGTTCATGTTGTTCCCAGGCCAGCAGTTTCTTCTGGCCTCACTTGAGAGATTTCTAAAGGCAGGACTGATAGCACCCTTCTCTGACTGCTGATTATTTTCTTTCTTATAATGGGCCAATATAGAATTGGGATCAAGACGACTGCAGCTGGTATGCATACAGTAAGCTTTCTTACTGTAATTTGGAGCCAGGCTGTGAAAGCTCTGAATGTTGTATGACTAGCCAAATATTGAAAGAAAGAAAGAAAGAAAGAAAGAAAGAAAGAAAGAAAGAAAGAAAGAAAGAAAGAAAGAAAGAAAGAAAGAAAGAAAGAAAGAAACTTACATTGTCATTCTGAATATAAGAATTATAGCTCTCACTGGGAAGAGGCCAAATTAGATTTGATTTTACATAGTCTCATAGATCCAGGTTTGATGCCTGGAATCTGCATTGGACTGTCACTATTTGGTGATTTGAGGAAAGTGTTCCATTTTGTGTTTATCTCCATTTAGCACCACACAAAAGTATAACATATGCTGGTGATATTTTACACTTTTCAACATTTGTTTTACTTTGCTCTTTTTCGGAACATTTAATGATGTTAATTTGAATTTTTAGTTTTGCTCTGCAAGTAATACAAACAATGCTACAATTTTGATTTAAAAAACAGACATCTGGGATAGCCCCAAAGGGTCTAGCCATTGTTTACTGATTTTCTTAATCCAATTATTTTTGTTATGCTTTAACACAGATGAAACATCAACATCAGTTTTACTGAAAAATGCATTTGAAATTGCTTGTCCCCCTGCATAAAATCCTGGCATTTGCTATTTTCAAATGAGTCATAATTCACTTCCCTGTGTATAATTCTACTCTGATCTCTCTCATCTAAACTGTATTTCAGTTTCAGCACCAGGACTGCTGGGAAATGGGAGGGTGGTGTTAACAGGGCACCTACACGCATCAGCCTCTGTTACGATGCCCCCAGCTATCCGCAGTGCAAGGCAACTGCCCCCCAGCCAGGATGTGGCAGGCCATCAGCCTCGGGGGAGGGGTATGAATGCCAGGTATAAATGAGCAGCTGAAGCCCCACAGGTAACACTGTAATTAAAAATGCATCTGAACTGAAACCCAGCAGGGACACCAAGTAGTAGGTGGGCCCAGAATCTTCAATATGGATTCAAATATGCATGCTACTAAGTGGCTGTAATGATCTATTCCACTGGGTTCATATAGGTCTGACTACAACTCTCTGGTGCATATACAGTAACATATGTTTGCCTGGCCAAACAGATG
Organism: Paroedura picta; assembly: GCF_049243985.1. Taxonomy (NCBI): domain Eukaryota; kingdom Metazoa; phylum Chordata; class Lepidosauria; order Squamata; family Gekkonidae; genus Paroedura; species Paroedura picta. The sequence continues at coordinate 79,044,309 of NC_135374.1, read as the reverse complement.
AGCAGCTACTTCAGCTGTGACAATGTACACCAGATGTATATCTGTATGAATGCCCTCCATGCCCAGAAATATCCTGAAATCAAAAGGAGGAGTGTGAAAATCAATTGCTGGAGCCACTGACCTGTCAGCTTTGAGGCTAGATCAAGAAACTTGATAGGCTGAAATCTCTGGTGCTTTGAGGGTATGTGGGGAATGTTACATTTCAGGGATTAGATGTCCTGCAATAAAAGTATCTGCTCTCTATGTACGTTGCATGAGACATTCTTGTAGTCTGGGTTGGTTTATTCCCTGGATGAAACAGACACTTTTGAGCAAGGGAAATCTAGCTGGATGGAAATATGCTAGCAGTAGTATATACAAGAACTATTTGTTTTAAGGTGGCCCTGAGTGGATTTACATTTTTATAATCAGCTAATGTTTATTTGAATTTTAAATTTTCTGCATGTTTCCCAGATTTTCAATGCTCTACTCCTCTCGACCTGGATGTAGTTTACAAAGCAGTTGCCAACTCCCCTTTGATCCCTTTGCCAGTACTTGCCCTGTGCTCAGGAATCAATGCAAGCCCATGGGTCAACTGCTAACAATGTGGCAAGTTTTGTTGCTTATACATGCCCAGCGCCAAACACCCTTCAATCATAACAGCAAAGACAATAACAAAGTAAGGAAGAGAAACTTTGCAAAGTGTTTATGAATTTCTTATGGTCTGCTAGAACATTTTTTTGGGGGGGGGAGGGGGGAGGGGGGTTCCATCATGAAAGGGCAGGCCTGAACAGAATTTCAAAACCCTATGCATTTTCTCAGCAAAGTGCACCTTTGATCTACAGATTTCTTTCACACAGTTACAAATCTGTCACAGGGAATGTCTGCTTCTTACGATCATTTACCTGTTTCTTGCTTTGCTTACTGATGTTGACGGAAGTATACCTCCATAATCTTTCGCCCATTTGAGCAGATCCGTCTATTACCCTTTGGCACTAGAAGTATTTTTTTTTAAAGGTCACCACTTTTAACATTTGACAGAGTCGTTTCTCACCCAGTCAGACGGCTACTTAATTTGAACTGATTTTTTTTTCAATTGTGAGTTGAAGGTTTTAAAATCCCCATTTATTCTATTTGTGACAATGGCCTGCCTATTACTGCAATCCTGACTTTTTACAGCTGGTTTTAGGGCTGCCAACAGCATTCAGAAGTATGTGCTAAACTGCTTTGGGAGCACAGCAGGATGTATTTCTGCTCTTCCTGGAGAACAGAATCACCCCACAGTACTTGGAAAGTTGAAAGAGAAGCCCCAGCCTCCACTACCCAAAATTAGCTACAATTTATCAATGGTTCAGTGACATCTATTTGATACATATCACATACCTTTGAAAACCTCACAGTGATGAGTGGCAGAGAAGCAGCAGATAAACTTCACAGGCAGCTGTCTAAAAATCAGGATGCACAAAGGACAACTTTGATGCAAGTCTTTCACGGTGTTTGTAAAAGAGGAAGATTTAAAGCTGCTGCTGCTACCTTGAAAGTGTATGTGAAAGCACTAAACTCATCAATGCATTTTATACAGCAACATCTGATCCCCAAGGCCCTATGGAGAAATGGCTGTGTCATTCTGCACACATCTCTGTATGTATTGTTTTTTTAAGCATTAAAGCCTTTTGTGCTTGTGTGAAATGTAAATCATTTCAGGTGCAAATATGTGACATGAATCTGCAATAAAGTAGAATCTCAATATGCATATACTCTGAGCGAACTGCTGTTTCCTTCCACAAAAAAGATTTCATAAATTCAATGTAGTTCAATGTCAACATAAGCATGTTGTTGTTGTTGTGTTATATTTATGTGTCACCCTTCCCTATAACACTTCCAGACTCTTTGAGATTCAAAAGTTGATTACTTGGGTTTTTCATGTTACATTCAAAATAATACTTGAACACTAAACATAACATGAGCATAAATCATATTTATTTTTCTATATGTGTTGATTTTAGTGAAAAATTAATATCTATATATTTCAACTGAAATCAACTGAAAAATTAATATTTATTAATTTCCACTGAAGTAATGGGATTTAAATATGACTGGCTCTTTGCTGAATACCCTATCAACAAACCTTTCAGATTGTGTTTGTGTATCTGTATGACCTTTCTTCCATTTTGCTTTGCAAATGTCTTTTGAGTATTGTTCCTAGAACAAAAGACCTACATGATATGAAATACAAGTTAAGTGTTAAGATTGGTTTTACTGTTGCTATTCTCCAAAACATAATGATCCTTAATGTCATTGATCTAATGATACACATCTGACTGAATACACAGGAATGTCAACTATGTTATTATTAAAAATAATCCATCAATTACATTTTATAGATAACTAATATTCTGAAGTAAACGGGTCCACTAAAATAAAGAGTAGCCCAATCAACACAAAAAACAAATCAAAGGACCTTCAGACACTAACCTTCTCTATGGTTGTTTCTGAAGGTCACTTCTCCAGTTCCATTTTTCCCTTACAGGATATGTCAGAGACCCCTTCAAAGCAAGCAATTATGCCTGACTCTGTATTTTCCCATTGTGAAGGTAATTAGACTATGCTGCCACAAAAGTGTACTTTCATGCATCAAAAATCAGCCCAACAAAAGGGGACTCATGAGACCAATTTTACAACGTGTAAAATTAAGTCAACCTTGGGCAGGTGCCAAATGGGAGGTAGGCACATGGCTTATTTTGTTGCTGACTGTATGGATTTCATTTAGCCACCTGCCCACCAATCAATTTCCATTTCCCCATAGTTACTAATTTTATACCTTTAACCAGCTCCAGAATCACTGATTATTTGGGACTGATTTCATGATTCACAAAGTTGCTTTTCAGCTTTGATCTAAAGAAGCCATTTGTCAAATTGTTGTGCACTTCCAGAAACTCTTCACAAGCAGTCCTGGTTTTGACCATTCTAAATAATGTGATATAACTTGCTAATCCCAAATTAAACAGGGCCAATCCCAATACTTGAACCACATTGCTCGTTTTCCTGTGTTGCGCGAATAGTCTTTTTCTTTCTATTTTGCACTTCATTTAAGTGATTTTTAATCCATAAGAGGAGCTGTCTTCTTATTCCATGACTAGCAAGCTTACTCAGGAGTATTTGTTGAGGTACATTGTTCAAATATATGTTTACTGAATCACCATTACCTACATTTTTGTTCCTTTTCTGCAAATGACTGCAGAGGCAAGATTTCCTTTTGTAGTAGCCATGCCAATTCTGTGGGCCATTCTGCACTAGTTCAAAATTGCACAATGGTTGCAAATTGAAATCGCTACTAATTTGCAGTTATGCACAACGTCGTTGACAATCTGCCACACTCCTGAAACCAATCCGCAAAAAGCGCTTCATTGTAGTGCTTTCAGGGAAATCCCAAAAAGTGGATTCACCCTCCGGAAAGCGCTACACTCTTGCAACCAATCTGCAACACTAGCGGGAAAGTTCTGTGCATTACCATTGTTGCGGTTTCTGCAAAGTCCCTCCCCCGGCTCTCTCCTCTGATCTTCCGGCGAAGTGATCACCATTTTTTTTTTCTCGGAGCAAGCAAAGATCAACGCACCAGCGAGCCTTCGTTTACCCAGAGCTGTTTTAAGTCACCAAGCACCACACAGCTCTGTTTGCTGGTTTATTTTCCCTTTATTTTTCCCTTTATTTTCGGCCGAAAATCACGCCCCTTCGGGGGGGGTATTTTTTTTTTCACTCGGGGGGAGCGTGGCAACGATGAAACAGCAGCTCAAACACCATCTGCTAGCTAGATTGGTCTCTCCATTGCAACGAATCAACGCAGATTCATTGCAATGTGTTTTTTTTACAACCTGCCTTAAAGGGAAAGGGGCTTTCATGAGCATGATAACGGCCGCCCATTGGCTGCTCGTTTGATTGACAGTCAGGGGCGGGACAAAGTTCGGCAATATCGCTTCCTGGCTAGCGATTTTTTCCGAGAACGGAAACCTGTGGGAAACTATAGAAACGCAACTGGATTCCACTACAAAGGCAGGTATGCATAATGACGAATTCCACTATTTAAAATGGCATTTTTTCGTTCTGCAACCTATTTGCAAAATAGATCCTGGTGCAGAATGGCCCTTTCTCAGCCGTTCTTCTTCTTCTGTGTATGTAGTTGTATTTCATCTTCTAATCTGATCTTCAGTGAAATTTCTACTAATTGACCTGGGTTGCCAACTTCCAAGTAGGACCAGGAGATTGCCCAATATTACAACTGATCTCCAGATGACAGAAAATGGCTGATTTGGAGGGTGGATTCTGGCATTATGACCTGTCGAGGTCCCGCTCCTCCCCAGGCTCCCCCCCAGATCACCAGGAATTTCCCAACCATGAGCTGGCAACCTGACCTAGGATAGATGTTAGGCTAATTGACTTGTAATTTCCTGGCCCCCCTTTGACCTTTTCTAGGAAAAAAGGGTTAATATTTGTTTATCTCCAGTCTTTCGGTGACAAGGCCATTTTTACCCCAAGTTATATACGCTAGTTAGTAGAACAACTTCAAACTTGATTTCTAGAAGAACCATAGGGTGCATACCACCCAGATCTGCAGATGTATTGCTTTTTTAATTTGTCTCATAGACAACTCAATTTGACTCAATTCTTCAGATTCTGTTCCTAGAAACAGTAGATCTGACATGTGCCTATTCTGCCTACTTTCTACACAGTGAACAGAACATGATTAATTCCTTCTCTGTCATCTCCCTGTAATACTTAAGCAATCTTTTTATGTATTTATCACCCAAAAGCCTAATCAATTTCCAGCTCCTGGTATATTTAAAAAATTGTTGGTGTTTTTAGCAATCTGCCCCTCAAATTTTCTTTTCACTCACCTAATAGTACTCCAGAAGTACAGGCAGGATTTAGTAATAGTAATAGTAATAGTAATAGTAATCCAGAAGTACAGGCAGGATTTCGAAGAGGCAGAGGAACTAGAGATCAAATTGCCAACATACGCTGGATCATGGAGAAAGCTAGGGAGTACCAGAAGAACGTCTACTTCTGCTTCATTGACTATGCTAAAGCCTTTGATTGTGTGGAGCACAACAAATTGTGGCAAGTTCTTAAAGAGATGGGAATACCAGAGCATCTTATTTGTCAAGAAGCAACAGTGAGAACTGAACATGGAATCACTGACTGGTTCAAAATTGAGAAAGGAGTTCGGCAAGGCTGTATACTGTCGCCTTGCCTATTTAACTTGTATGCAGAGCACATCATGAGAAATGCGGGATTAGAGGAGTCACAAATTGGGATCAAGATTGCAGGGAGAAATATCAACAACCTCAGATATGCAGATGATACCACTCTAATGGCAGAAAGTGAAGAGGAACTAAAGAGCCTGTTGATGCGGGTGAAGGAGGAGAGTGCAAAGGTTGGCTTGAAACTCAACATCAAGAAAACAAAGATCATGGCATCCGGCCCTCTCAATTCCTGGCATATAGATGGGGAAGAAATGGAGATAGTGACAGATTTTATTTTCCTGGGCTCTAAGATCACTGCAGATGGGGACTGCAGCAAAGAAATTAAAAGACGCTTGCTCCTGGGGAGGAAAGCTATGGCAAATCTAGACAGCATCCTAAAAAGCAGAGACATCACCCTGCCAACAAAAGTGCGTTTAGTCAAGGCTATGGTCTTCCCAGTTGCAATGTATGGCTGCGAAAGTTGGACCATAAGGAAGGCCGAGCGTCAAAGAATTGAGGCTTTTGAACTCTGGTGCTGGAGAAGACTCTTGCGAGTCCCTTGGACTGCAAGGCGAACAAACCGGTCAGTCTTAGAGGAGATCAACCCTGACTGCTCTTTAGAAGGCCAGATCCTGAAGATGAAACTCAAATACTTTGGCCACCTCATGAGAAGGAAGGACTCCCTGGAGAAGAGCCTAATGCTGGGAGCGATCGAGGGCAAAAGAAGAAGGGGACGACAGAGAATGAGATGGCTGGATGGAGTCACTGAAGCAGTAGGTGCAAACTTAAATGGACTCCGGGGAATGGTAGAGGACAGGAAGGCCTGGAGGATCATTGTCCATGGGGTCGCGATGGGTCGGACACGACTTCGCACATAACAACAACAACAAATAGTACACTTTTTTTGCAAGACCTTGCTCCCTTTTCTGTTCATTTCACTAGGATAAGTAAACCTTCCACTTAAAAAAAAAAGCTTTCTTACCTTTTATGGTTTCTTTAACGTGATTCATTAACCATGCAGGCATCGTTTTAGACTTGGTGATACCTTTCCTAACCTGAGGAATGCATTCTCTCCGGAACACAATTAACGTGGTTTTAAATAACTCGGGGGCGGGGGGGGGAACCAAGGCAGTAGTATTAAGCACGTTTGAAAGTTTGCCTGTTCTTTTGCTGTAACCAACTGGTGCTGGGTTACCTGGCAGTCCCTTGATTAACTAAATAATAACAAAGTTGCAGAGCCAGACATTCAATAACAGATTGTGTTAAGGCATTAAGTAGTTCAAGCTACGAAACTTGACAGAAGTATTGACCTAGACCAAATTTTATGTAGTAAAATAGGGAAAATAGGGAAACTGGAAGCAATTGGAAAGATAAAGCAAGATCTCCTGAATGAATTCATTGATTCAAAGTAAAAAAGAGGACTGAAAGCCTAGCTACATCTTGTCTTGTTCTGTGACTTTGTAAAAGCTGCCCATAAGGCTTGTCTTATGAAACATGATGTTAAAAATTATTTCTAGCTAACTTCTCTATGGTTCTCAGAAAAAGTATTCCTGTGACCAGATGGAGGTGGTACCACTTGGACAAGCAAGGAGGTAGTCAACTAAGCTCTGCTGAGCTGGACAAAGGAATATTTACTATTAAAATACATAGAACATGTTTAATATGATAGGGTTACCAGATGTCTTTTTTTCATGTCTGTCCTCTTTTGTCCTCTTTTTTAAAATCATGAAACCATCCTCTCTTTCAGTTGGAAGGTTAGGAAAATTCCTAGTTAGTAGAAATCACAGCTTAGATAGTAGGGGTATTTAAAATGAGATTTATCATGGGGATTACCTGTTTGAAATAGTTGGGAAATATGTCCTTTTTTGTTCATCAAAATATGGTAACCCTAGATACAAGGAACCCTAGATACGACATCAACAAATAACTAACTTATGCTTCGGGCCACCACTCAACAATAACAACAACAAGATTTGAAGATGGAAGCTTCACTATCTGAAAGCAATATAGCTGCCATGCCATGTCACATTTACTCAGAAAAAACAACAACATAACTTCTGTTACTTGAGATATAGATGATAGGCCTAGAGGGTAAATCCCTCATAATTATTTTTTAGACAAAATACATGGAAAGTCACAGAGTACCCTGCAGCTTAAAATGAGCAGGCATGTCACTTCCAATAAAGATTTGAGAATATATGAGGCTGCCCTTATATTGAATCAGATCCATCTAGCTCAGTGCTGTCAATTCTGACAGGCAGCCGCTATTACCAGGGACTTGAGAAAATGAAGATTTTTATGCCTCTCAAGGATTATTTCATTTCAAATAAGAAGCTCAAACCCCTACTTTTCCCCATATACTTTTTCCAGTATAGTACCTCGTATGATTTGTCTGCTATTTGAAATGAATAGTAATTGGAGCAATTTTGGATCCACACAGGTGGCAGAGCTTTGGTATGGTGTCTTGTTGGGCAGTATCTGATGGCACATGAGCACAATTTACTGCTTGCTTGGATTATGTAACTCTTAAGGTCTATCACAGACGGTTCATGCATCATTTAAAACTAACTCCATGTTAAGTGTATAAACTGGTTTTGTACCTGCGCAGTTAATAGCACTCATCATGCTGGCACATGATCAAAATTTACTAAATCAAACTACATTTCCAAACCAGAAGTGCAAAAACATTGAAAGTACTTGCAGTACAGCTATTTATCTCAAAAACTGTCAAGACTACCAGGGTAGTAAAAAGAACACTGATACAGCTGGTCACAGGAAGGAGGCAAGCCCTGCCCAGCAGGCAGTCAGCTCCAAATACACCATCCTTATGCTCAGGAGCGGGTCTAGGAAAGCAGTCTATACTAAGGGAAGATGGCTATCAAGCAATGTCATAGAAGCTGTTGTCTTCTAGTTCTAATAAATATTGCAGTGACTCCATAGGTTGTGGAATCAGAAAGGTATCCAAATATTTCCATAAGCATCTCTACTTGTATATCATTATTTTTCTCTTCATTTTGGTGATGCAGCAGTGGCTGTGTCAAAGGTAACATATGTTCATTGCTTAGATGGTTGTCAAGAAAGAATTAGGCTATAAATCACTGAGTCGTCACAAAGGGGGGGAGGGTTCAGCAATACATGCAGGGATTTAGAGACAGCAGTCTTAAACAGATACACATATTCAAGTATCTTTAAAATAAGTTTCAGTTTACAGGATTACTAGTTTAAGAAATAACAGAATATAAATTGCAGTCATTTGCAAAAATTAACTCTATTCTTTAATATGGACAATTTTAAATTTCTGAATAAAATATCAGGGAAGGAAAAAAGATAACATATAGAGAGGGAAGTTTATGGTTCCACAGTTCATGCATGCACGGAGACTAGTCAGGCTCTGTAGCAAATAAAACCTGATCATGTGCAGGCCTTTTCTTATTTGTCAGGGCTCTGGTATAAATACAGATTTTCAAAGTGAAGTTTATGGCCTTTATGGCAGTAATATCAGGGCTCTCTCAGCCTCACCCATCTCACAGGGTGTCTGTTGTGGGGAGAGGAAAGGGAAGGCGACTGTAGAGAAAAGTGGCATATAAGAACAAACTCTTCTTCTTCTTCATTTAAATGTCATAGGGACAATACACCTGCAATGTTACTGCATAGCCTTTAAGGCTAACACTGTACCTGGAGAATATGCAAGCATTATTTTCTTCTCTATTAGTTTGCAGCCAATGCTCTCGACAAAAGAGACAGCCTAAAGATAGCTTTGACCATTTCCACATGAGGAATTTGCCCCTGCCCAGCCTCTCATTGTTGGTGGGTTTTAATGCTGCTTCCTCATGATGTCAGCAGCAACCTGTGGCCTGTGATGAGGGAAAGTGGTTTTTCAAGCTTTTACAAGCAGGAGGCAGTGAGCATTGTCCACCTCTATGCAGAAATGGTCTTTGTCATTTCCAACCACAGCTGGGCCTGAAGCTCTTAATGTGCATATCAGCTTACAGCTAGTAGAGACTGATAAATATGAATTGCAAAATATGGAGAAAGAACTTCTCAGAGTTCAAGACAACTCATATGATTTTAAGTCAGTTCTGAAATTAACAGAACCCTTAATAAATGACAAAAGGAAGAAAAGAAAGGGAAATGAATTCTGGAAGAATATCAAAAGCAAAAGAACTTATAGATCTAGGGAAATAATTTCAGAAAATGTATACAATAGACATAGTGGAACATCCATATAGATAGCTATCAGAATGAAATGTAGTTTCTGAGTTAGGGTTCAATCCTAATTCTGAAGTTAGTTTGAAAATCAGTTCAACATCTTTCCATCTGCCAAAGAGCCCAGGGAAGACTTTCCCTGCACTCCCGCCACCTCTCAAAACTGTAGCCACTTGGTTACATGGACTGATATGTGCTATTTTGGTGTGGCTACAGTTTTGAAAGGTGGTGGGAGCGCAGGGAAGGTGTTCCCTGGGTTCTGTGGTGGATGGTAAGCATGGAGCAGACCTTTTCAGGGCGACCAAGCTTACGCACTGGCCTCCCTATGTTGTGGGAGCCCCCTTAAGGGGACATGAGAATGCAGACCTGGATGGTACGCTCACATTTCCAGGTGGTAATCGAAACCCAACAGAGGGGAGGGGCCAGGCCAGGCTCCATTTATAAGGAGCAAGCTGGTTGGGCCCGGTCTCTTTTCCCCTCCGGCGCCTGAAGCAGCAACCTAGCCTCCCTCCCTTAGGTTATGGTTTGTGTTTATGGAAGTTTATGTGCATTGGGATTTATTGAAAATGTTATAGCTTAAATGTCACAGCTGGTGGATGGTAAGCATGGAGAGAACCTTTTCAGGGTGGCCAAGCTTGCACGCTGGTCTCTCTATGATGTGGGGGCCCTCATGTGGATGCCATGTGGATGAGGAGCTGGATAGTAGGCTCACATTTCCGGATGGCAGTCAAAACCCAATAGAGGTAAACACCCAATGGGTTTGAACACAGTTGCCACCTCCCAGGGTCAGCAGGACAGATGATCAGGAAAATTGCAGGCATGCTAGCCGGCAAAAAATACATTGATAAGGGCCTGCTGACAAGGGCTGCCTTGTGGTCAACTGACCACAAGAGGGCAAGATCTGCTTCCATGCTAGGCCACTCTCAATAATAAATGGCTGTGGCCAATTTTCATGCCCAAAAGATGTCAGCATCCTTATCAAGGTGCAACCAATAATGCCCCGCAAGGCAGGAAACAATCATAGAATCATAGAGTTGGAAGGGGCCATACAGGCCATCTAGTCCAACCCCGTGCACAATGCATGATCAGCCCAAAGCTTCCTAAAGCATCCAAGAAAAGTGTGTATCCAACCTTTGCTTGAAGACTGCCAGTGAGGGGGAGCTCACCACCTCCTTAGGCAGCCTATTCCACTGCTGAACTACTCTGTTAAATTTCCCCCCCCCTGATATATAGCCTATATCATTGTACTTGTAGTTTAAACCCATTACTGCATGTCCTTTCCTCTGCAGCCAATGGGAACAGCATCCTGCCCTCCTCCAAGTGACAACCTTTCAAATACTTAAAGAGGGCTATCATGTCCCCTCTCAACCTCCTTTTCTCCAGGCTGAACATTCCCAAGTCCCTCAACCTATCTTCATAGGGCTTGGTTCCTTGGCCCCAGATCATCTTCGTCACTCTCCTCTGTACCCTTTCGATGTTATCTACATCTTTCTTGAAGTGAGGCATCCAGAACTGCACACAGTACTCCAGGTGTGGTCTGACCAGCGCCATATACAATGGGACTATGACATCTTGTGATTTTGATGTGATGCCCCTGTTGATACTGCCCAAAATGGCATTCACCTTTTTTACCGCTGCATCATACTGCCTGCTCATGTTTAGTTTACAATCCACAAGTATCCCAAGGTCTCGTTCACACACAGTGTTACCTAGAAGCGTATCGTTACCTAGAAGCCAGTAGGCATGCTTTTCATTTTTCTGACCCAGATGCAGAACTTTACACTTATCTTTATTAAATTGCATCTTGTTCTCATTTGCCCATTTTTCCATTGTGTTCAGATCTTGTTGAACTCTGTCTCTATCTTCTGGAGTATATGCCAGTCCTCCCAATTTGGTGTCATCTGCAAACTTGATGAGTAGTCCCTCCATCCCTTCATCTAGATCAGTGATTCCCAAAGTGGGCACTACCGCCCCCTGGTGAGTGCTGCAGGGATCCGGGGGGGTGGCGATGGACCACAGGTGCATTTGGGGGTGATGAATAACTATTAAAATTTTAAAAAATTCATTTCCAGGGCGCTGAGTAATATTTTTTTCTGGAAAGGGGGTGGTAGGCCAGATAAGTTTGGGAACCACTGATCTAGATCATTAATAAATATGTTAAAAAGTACCGGACCGAGCATAGAGCCCTGAGGTACCCCACTACTCACCTCCCTCCAGTCTAATGAAACACCACTGACAACAACTCTTTGAGTGCGGTTCTCTAACCAATCCCCTATCCACCTACCTATCTGAAAATCCAGATTGCAGTCCTTCAATTTATCCATCAGAACATCATGAGGAACCTTATCAAAACCTTTACTAAATTCCAAGCATACGACATCAACCGAATTTCCACGATCCAGAAAACCTGTTACTTGGTCAAAAAAGGAAACCAGGTTGGTCTAACAGGACCTGTTGGAGACAAATCCATGCTGACTTCCTTGGATCACCAAATTGTGCTCCAGATGTTTGCAGATCGCTCCCTTTAATATCTGCTCCATTATCTTCCCCACAACAGAGGTCAGACTCAGTGGTCTGTAGTTTATCAGGTTATCCTTCCTCCCTTTTTTGAAGATTGAAATTTTATTTGCTCTCTTCCAGTCCTCCGGGACATCTCCAGTCCTTAAAGAGGTCCCGAAGATGATGGACAAGGGTTCTGCAAGTTCTCCGGAAAGTTCTTTGAGCACTCTTGGGTGCATTTCATCCAGTCCAGGGCATTTGAACTCATCCAGTGCAGCGAAATGCCTCTTGACAACTTCTCTGTCCATGTCAACATGCCACCCAGACTCTTGGCTACTGCCATCTCTAGATGTGCCTAAACCCTTTGACCTGTGGGAAAAAACAGATGTAAAATAGGCACTGAGCCTTTCTGCTTTCTCTGCATCCTCCGTTAGAGTTTGTCCATCTGCACCCAACAGTGGGTCTATTGCCTCCTTTACTTTACGTTTGCTCCTCACATAACTGAAAAATCTTTTCTTGTTACATTGGGCTTCTCTGGCCAATCTTAGCTCACTCTCAGCTTTGGCCTTTCTCATGATTGATCTACAGTGCCTAATAACCTGTAGGTACTCTTCTTTAGAGCTCTGTCCTTCCCTCCATTTCCTGAACATCTCCCTTTTCTTTCTTAGTTCCTCTTGAAGTTCTCTGTTCATCCAAATAGGCTTCTTAGAGCTCCTGCAGTGTTTTCGTCTTTCTGGGATAGTCATTGATTAAGCATGCAATAGCTCTTGTTTGAGTAGCACCCACCCTTCACATGCTCCCTTCCCTTCCAGAATTCTCGTCCATGGTATGACACTCATCATGTCTCTGAGTTTATTAAAGTTTGCACTATGAAAAACTTTGGTTGGTATGCGCATTCCTGGCTATATTTGGCATTTTAGGGGTGATACCTTGAAAGACATCCCATGCAGGCCTACAGAGATGGCATGCAGATTTTCTAAATAAATAAATACACTGCTTGTTGTCCTTTTCATTTTTAAGGGAAACAAAAAATATGCAACAGAGAGAACAATGCTGTGTCTCCCAAGACAGCTGAATGAAAGTGGGTCTTCAGAAGAATGGAAAAACATTCTGTTTCCAAACTGATTTCTGCACTTGTTTTCAAGGAGACTAGAGTGTGTGAAAGCGGTGGAAGGAGGGACCTACACTGCAGACCAGGGGTGGTCAAACTGCAGCCCTCCAGATGTCCATGGACTACAATTCCATGAGCCCCTGCCAGCATCTGGAGGGCCGCAGTTTGACTACCCCTGCTGTAGACTATCATGATGTGCATGCTTAAAATCAAAAACCTACTTCAATTTGAATGACAGATTTCTGCATTTAATTTTAATTTGCCCTTTCTTCAAACCTATCCTTTTTGTTTACAGTGTTAATTTATTTTTAAAAGTGGACATAGCATACAAATGTATGTAACCATATACACTGATTTCTTGACATAATTAAAAAAAAATTAAACATGGTATATATGATGGAATGAACATTTGCAACACTCCAGATCTTCATATGTTATAAATCATTACATTAATAGAAACCCTGCCAATCTACACAGTGAACTGAAGTTACATGCTGTATACAATAAAAGTGTAGCATCTGGCCAAACAACTGTGGAAACCATGCAGGGCACATTCAGATTCCTACCCATAGCAAAACACCACAGGCCTAAAGAGCTCAGATGTCTATGCCAATGTTCCAAATTTTGAACTGACCCATATTTATTGTTCAATGGAGTGTAATAAACAACAGCATTTTTTCAGTAGGATTATTGAAGTAATAAAGTGTAAGTGTTCCTTTGCAACTACTGTAGTCAATCATTTTATTCTAACGATCATAAATGTGGACTACATTCAAAAGCCAAGCACTCCCCATGTGCTTTCCCAAGAAAGAAAATATTGTGACATTTGCTCCCTTAATATCTGTGTGCAAATTCCTAATAAAATTAATCGGGAATGAAGCTGTTGGCATGTTCCAAGGGGAAATTCATCTCTAAAATAAATTAATCCTACTGCCTCTAGTAATTCAGCTACCTTAAGGCACCATTATCTATTATAAATTAATGGCCTGAAATATTTATTTCAAATGTTTTTCATCCTAAGGAGAGAAAGTAAATCTCATTTTTGGTCATCAAAATATCAACACCTTTTTCCCCCCATAAAGGAAAGGAACCCACTTTCAATCAAAATTCTACATTCACTTGAAATACAGAGTAGTCCAACCATGCTGATACAATTAAATATGTAGTAGATGCGAGATAATGATGGGATTCAATGAGCTATGTAAATTTATTTTGCATCACAGGGAACTTAATAGTATTAGATTAACTTATTTGTTCTCTCTCATATTCTTATATGAATCACATCAAAATATTTTACTTAATATATTAATAGTCTGAAATCCAAATTGCAATGTAAGGAGCTGAATTTGCTGAGGCTCTGAAAATAATTTCCCCACCCTCATTTAATTTCATCTCTTAAAAACATGGAACATCATCTCTCTCTCATAAATAGTTTAAAGCCATTAAAAGCAAAATGAAATTGATTTATTTCCAGTTAACTGAGATGGAATGTTTTATTTCTATATTTAATTGTTTTTATCTAGTAGGCCCAAACTATGACATTAAGACATCATAAGAAAACCAGTTTCTAAAACTGGCAGTCCTCAGATCTTGTGCATTATCTCCTTTCTCCCCATATATGTGGAGGCATGTTGAAGACTGTCACCTTTCAAAAGTGTTTCGTCTGACTCTAGTTTAGTCTGATATATGGAACTATATGAAACTGGTGTTTCTTCCCACCTCCCCTCAAAAAAACAGGATTAAACTATGGGTTAGAGGCCTGAGCTGTGCTCCAGCCCAGCCTATATCCCTGCTCTAGGGCATGTTGATGGAGCTGCTGTGCTGAGCAAAATGGCCTTATGTGCTGCCATTTAGTTCACACACCTAAGGATGCTTAGCCTTGCTCTAAAACATGCTATACGTAAGTAGCGGAATGAGGAAGCAAAATGGATGATACTATTTAAAACTGTCAGTAATGGATGATAATTTTAACCATCTTAAATACCCTACAGCGGAAAAATCCATGCAAAGAAAATACCAGTAAAACAAGGGGTAGGGATAATCCCTCTTTTTTAACTAATAGGATGTTAGCGTTCAAAAGCATCCAATCTGCCAGGCGAAGTACTACCGATCACTTTACCACTTAAGGACCTCACCTGTCTGTTCTAGGGATGCCAGTCCCCTGGTGGGAGCTGGGGATTCCATGGAATTACAGGTCATATCCAGATTACAGAGATCAGTTTCCTTGGAGAAAATGGCTGCTTTGGAGGGTGGACTCCATAGCATTATACTCCACTGAGGTCCCTCCCTACGCCAAATCCTGTCCACTCCTGGCTCCACCCCCAAAGTCTCCAGGTATTTCCCAACTCAGAGCTTGCAACCTTAGTCTGTTCCATATGTTTAACATGCCTGTTATGTTCTTTCTGGATAATATGTGTGCATACATATCCCTCATGAAAATTAATAAACATTAATAATGACATGAAAATTAATAAATACAGCCTTGGAGTCAAAGTCTGGCTAAGAAAACAGCACAATAATAAATTATAGTCCTTCAGAATTACATTATTACTGCATGGGGGGGGGGGATGATAGCATTTAACAAAATCCCCCCTACATACACACGTCTCTCTTAACATCCCAAAGGTATAATTATTTCATTCTTGCAGCTTCAACCAGACTAAGTTGTTTGATTAATAATGTGTTTGGATCGATAATATATATATTTGTGACCACTTTTTTGCAAATCCCTTTTCATTCTGGGCAATCCTAGGGGCCTTTTTGCACGGGGATCTTTGTTGAAAATTGGTCACTGAATGAAAAATCGCCATTTAAAATAGTGGAATTCGTCGTTATGCATACCTGCCTTTGTAGTGGAATCAGTTGCGTTTTTTAGCGTTTCCCACAGGCTTCCGGTCTCGGCAGAAATCGCTAGAAAGGAAGCGCTATTGCCAAGCTCGTCCCGCCCCTGGCCATCAAGCAGCCAATGGGCAGCCGTTAGCATGCTCCCAAACAGCCCCTTTCCCTTTAAGGAAGGTTTAAAAAAAAAAAAAAACAGACCCATTGTAACGAATCTGGGTAGATTCGTTGCAACGGAGAGACCCATCCAGCTGCCTGGGGTGTTTGAGCTGTCGTTTGATCGTTTGATCGTTAACATGCTGCCTCAGAGTGAAAAAAAAAATCCCCCCCTCCCCCCCCCTCACGGGCGCGATTTTCAGCCGAAACAGTGTGAAAAATAAAGGGAAAATACATCAGCAAACGGGCTTCTGCGGGCTTCTTGTGCTTAGTGACTGTAAACAGCTCTGAGGAGGGACTGCAGCCTGGGAAGCCTCACTGGCTAAACGGAGGCTCGCCGGTGCGTTGATCTCCACTCGCTCGGGGAAAAAAAAATGGCGATCGCTTCGCCAGAAGTTTGGAGGACAGGCTCAGGAGGAGGGACTTTGAAGAAACCGCAACAATGGGAACGCACAGGTCTTTTTCGCTACTGTTGCAGATTGGTTGCAGGAGTGTATCGCTTTCCGGAGGGTGAATCCACTTTTTGGGATTCCCCTAAAAGCGCTACAACAAAGCGCTTTTTGCTGATTGGTTTCAGGAGTGTTGCAGATTGTCTACGACGTCGTGCGTTAAGGCAAATTAGTAGCGTTTTCAATTAGCAACCATTGTGCTATTTTGAAGCCGTGCAAAAAGCCCCAAGGAATTGGAAGTTGAAATCCCAGACAGACTGATTTCCAAATTGATACTGGAAACAGACTATATTTTTTGGAACATCTGTAATAATTTGTGTGCATTGAAGACTTAATTAGCTGTGTATGGATTTTATGAAGCTCACTTAATTTCTCTCTCTTACATATATGTAATTTGTGTTTTACATTATTTAAGTCTTTTATGGTGTCCCTATGGATTTTCTTTAATACCGAAATATTTCTTTAAAGCCAAAGAATAATATGTATATGCAGAATTTGTTTCTGCAACTTGCAGTGTGTCAGAAGGATGAATATCAATATGATTTAATAGTTCCCTGATTACCTCTTCAGTACTGCTGACAAATTTGAACAGAAAAACAGAAGCAATAATTCCTCTACCAAAAAAACAAACAAAAAAACATGGGATTTCTGATGTACTTCACCTGCATTCTACCTTTTAGAAATGGCCAGCCAGATCCATAGATTATAATAGACCCACAAACATACATGGATGTAGAGGTTCATACATTATACATTTTAGATTCTTAAATATATGTTTATGGATCTATATGTGCTACATGTGAGTAAGACTATATAATTGCCTGATATTCTACAAAGATGCATGGAGGTATTGGAGTCCTCCTAACTCTAATTCTGTTGTGAATAATATTATCTGCACTATATGCATAAACAAGCATTGTAATAAATGAAGGTGTGATATGCCACCATAAAGTTTATGGATGGATTTATTTGCATTATTCCAGTAAATAAAAGTTTTGCAGCCTCTAATTCTGTTCTGGTAATGGAGGATCCTTCTTTCTGTTTCGTAACCGTTTGGAATACCTTCTCCATGCAAGCAAGATTACTTGTACTGATAAGGATGAATTCCTGAGTAAAAGTATCAAATCAAAGGCTGGTCTGGTTGTAGTGGTAAATTATATTTTAGGGCCATTAGCCATTAGATTACCTCCTTTTTTGTACCTATATTTATTTTCTAAGGGCATGTAAGGGCGATTGTATATTACACCCACAATTTCAATGACATATTATTTTATTTATTATTTATTGTATGGCATGTATGGAATATAGCCAAGAGACCCTAAGATTGTCTGGCAGTCAGGCAAGAGAGGTTCAGAGGTGGCTTGTCATTGCTTTCCCCTGTGTCATAGCTCTGGGGTTCCTCGGGGGTCACCTTTCCAAGTTCTAGCCAGCCTGCTTAGCTTCTGAGATGGGATGGAATCAGGCTTGCCCGGGCGATCAAGGTTGGGTAATTTCAATGACAATGTATAGAACATTTACATTGGCACAGGTATTTACGATCAAGTATCCTGATGTCTGGAGCAAACACTATTACAGGGACAAAGAAATTTCAGTTGTATATTATGCTCACAATCCAATGTAGCCTCTTCATGGAAGGCTGAACATTGCTTTGGAATGGTTATCTGAACCCACATATGACCTCAGGAAGGGTATTTGATCTGACAAATATGCTAGCAACACCATAAAATCCTATTGATGTTTTAGAATTTTGGAAATGAAAGGAAAATTAAGGTATCTGAGCCTTTATCGAAACACTTGTAATCAAGAACAATGCTCTATCAAAAATTTTCAAACACATCTGTTTCCCCCCCTCCATAAACAGGTGCAAAACCTCAAATGCTGCATAAAGCTTTCCATATGCATTTTAGTCACATTAAGATCAAAGAAATGGAAGTTTCTGTAACATTTGTAATGGAATATGGAACATTATTGGTAAAAATATAATGTAATCTGGAAGCAAAATCCTCCAAGAAACCAGCTGTCCTTTGTCAATGTTAATTAAGAAGCCCTTTCTGTAGAAACATGTGCCACCTCACCCCAACATTTTTTAATGCTATGGGAAACTGTTTTAAATCTTTAACAGTAAGCCATTTTGTCTCTGTGGGAGAGACGCAGGAACAACATGTGTGAAGAAAAAGTAAAGCTGTGATTGGAACAATTTGTTCAAAAGTAACAAAGGTATCATGGCTGTGAATTCCTCTTCACAAAATGGTATATCAATAGCTATCTTTTGATGGCATATTGGAAGAATACAATGGAAATATAATAATTATTCTCTTGTCTAGATACTCTGTTACTCTCATCTTAAGGCTATTTTTCAATATGGAGAAGTTCCAGATAACTACACTTGTCCAACCCCCCCGCCCACAACCCCAAATCCACATAAAGCTCTTCATTAAGACAAACCAAAATTACAACCACAACAACAACAAAGTGTGCAGGCTTTTGAGTTCTCCGGAACTCTTCATCAGACTGACTGTTAAAACGGGAAAAGGGGATAAATGGGTGTCTGGGGCCAAGATCTTGAAGCCAGATTCCTGCTCCTGTATAGAGAAATATGATGACCTATGAAGGACTTAGAGTATACTGCAAAACTGTTATCAAATGCCTTTGGATTTGTGTTAAGAAAACGGTGTGAATAATGATTTTCTCCCATGAACATAAAATATCACAGTTAATGAAATGTCCAGACACTAAGTAGAACGCAACCAACACCACTCTGACCCCAGCATTTCTTAAATCTGCATGGCTTGCCAATCAGGAGCAGACAAATAGCCTAGAGATAATTGTTTGAAATGTTCCTTCCCTCTTCCTGGAGAAGAGTTTTAGAGAATTCAGAAGATATTGCATGCTGTTTTGTCATCCTGGTTGGCATTAAGAGTATTGCTTGGATTTTTGTCTTCACAGTATTAGCTGAATATCTTATTTTTCTTGTACAGAAATCTATTTTTACCTTCAATTTAGGCTACCCTCAAAAGAAAAGATAACCCATGCTCCTACTTTCGTACATGTCTCGCTTTCCATACACATCTCAGCACTTATGCATCAGCAGGAACCAATTACCTTGTGACAAGGCTAAGCTGAGGGGACATTATCTCTTACAAGCTGACAACAGATGGCAGTCTCTCCCAACTCAGCTGCAAAAATATGATCACTAATATTTTCTAGCTAGTAACTGATGCTGCTATTTAATTAACACAATCTGGGTGAATAGCACATTTCTGGAAAGGAAAACAAATACTATATCTGGAGAAAAAAATAGTTCTTCATCCCACCCACCCACTTCCCCAAATCTTCAAGGTCAGGATGAGACTGATAAAAAGAGAGAAAAATACCCCGGAGGATAGAATAATTTTGTTGCGTAACAAGAAGGTTACAAGGATGATGATACTCAGAGCAAAACTGCACATTATGTACTGCCCAAACTTTAAAAAAAAGACTTGAAGCTGGGGTTTTTATGGGAGGGAAGAGAATGGAGAAAGATTCAAGATTATTTTCATCCCACTTCCCAAATGAAACCTGTTCTTGCCAACTACTTCAACTTTTCTGAGGAAAGTTTATAGGAAACTGTAAATTTTCTCATGCAAGAAATTCTGATGGGCCCATAACCATGATTTTCCTACAACCTGCAACACAAAACATGATTAGCACAAACCATGGCTTATCATTACATTTGAATCAACTGCTGCTTTGAAAAATATCAACTGAACTTCGCCCAGGGTTTAAAGATTCTGGAGTGAGCTATTTTCACTGGTTCTACTTTCCGCTGTAGCCTTCCATGGCCAACATTATTCCTGGGATTATTCTGCTTACTCCATGCCAAGGACAGCTCCTGTAAACTGTTTGGCAGCATTTCAGTGAACAGAATGGGCCACAGCCCTTTCAGCTCAATTTTTAAAACATTTATTTTCAGGGGACAGGGAACCCCCCCCACTGTACTTAGTAAGTTTAGAGAATGGGGGGATGCCTGCAATGCTTCCCAAAATAGGTCTGGTGGTATGGTTCCGCCCCCAATGCAACTCAGAGAGAGGTTGATTAGTCATGGGATAGCAACAGACATCAAAAAGTTAGCAGTCGCAGGAAAGCCACATCCCCCCCCCTCCAGAAGTTATTCCTAATGGTTGGGTCTCTTGCCAGCAGGCCTCAAATATGGTTGGGGAAATTCCCCAGCCAGGGTTAAAGCCAAGCCCTCATCTGAAGTCTCACAAAAATACTGACTTTCACAGAAGTTCCAGTGATTCCAGAGAGTCAGCACAAGGTAAGGAATACCTGCCAAGCTCTCTCTGCTAGGCTGTGGAGAGACCCAACCTGGAAGAAAGAGGGTGAATTTAATCCCTTCCTAGCCCAATACTGAGATCCCACATCCTGCAAGGAGTCCAATCTAGCAACTCTAGCCTCTGACATTAATATTCAACTTGATATATTAAATATTACTGTGTTAATCAGAATATTAAAAATTAGGGATTTGTGTGAAGATCCCTGATGGGGATCTGAAGATCCCTTGGAATTACAACTCATCTCCAGGCACCAGAGATCAGTTGGGAAAATGGCTACTTCGAATGTGGATTGTATGGCACTATACCCCATTGAAGTCCCACCCTTCCCAAACCCTACTCTTTACAGGCTCCACCCCTAAGTCTGCAAACTCAGAACTGGCAACCCAAAGATCCCAACAATTGGTACAGCAGATACAGCAGATATAGTGGTGGGAGGAGCCTGGGTAAAAGAAGGGCTGCAAAATATACCTTTACATGCCTTCAGAGATCGCAGGGACGTACACTATAAGGGGATGTTTGTAACCCTTCTAACCTCTAACCCATCCTAGCAACATGGAGATTAAGGCTAGGGTTCTTAACCTGAATCTAAAACCGAGGCTATGCAACATCAGGTCAATTAACAACAAAGCCTCTACTCTGCAAGCATATTTTGGAGAGTATGAGGTAGATCTGATGTGCATGACCGAGACCTGGGTGAGGTAGGGTTAGACTGTCACCTTGAAAGAGCCATACTGGATTTTTGGGCCTCCATCAGTCCTCAGTCTGATATAAACTGAATAAATAAATAAACTGAATCAGTAAATAAAATACAAAGATGCCATAATGATTAAGGCATCATCATGTGATAGTTAAAGCTACAGCCAAAAACTTCTACTATCACAAATTCTTAGGAGAACTGTAACATTTTAACCTGGGTCCTATAACTCCAAATATTCCTTCATTGCTGCTTTGTTTCTCAGTGAGTTCCTTTACTAAGCAGCAATTGCTGAAGCTGTCCTGATAACTTAAAGGTCTCTGAATGAATAATGTGTGTGTTCCACACTGAAGTGAACCATAATAACACTTCATATTTGCAAAGAATGTTCCTAAAGGACAGATGTTGCCTTTTGTCTTTTGCCTTGCTTGTCAGTGGGCCCAGCTGTTCTAGTGAAGAATTTCATTGCTTTTTAAAAATCAAAACTTCCCACAAGCTTACTGATTAGTGGTTTGGGGTGTTTCAGTGATTTCAATACCAACAAGGCAATATTATTGAAATGCTGATTTTGGGGGGTGGGGACAGAAAGTTGGCATATCCTGAATAGCAGGATATCACAGGAGCCCCCAAACCCCTATCCACTCAATCAATTTGATCATTTTCCTTTAAAAAACATATTTGCAATCTTACTGTAACTGAATCAGTTAATTTTAAGTTTGGTTTGACCTGGCTCTGGACATTCCTTTGCTTTGACCTGGCTCTGGACATTCCCAAGCACAAGGGAGACCATTCCAAAAATAAAGGAATATTTACAACAGGACTAGAGTTGCCACTGACAAAATGCAGATGATTGTAATATTATAAACATACAAATTTATGACAGAACTAGTACTAAAGCCCATTGTGTTCTGTAATGCAACGGGCACTAGCACATGGTTTGGTGCAGATTTAATGAATCAGTTGGTAGGTGGCAACCCTAAGAGGAGATCATTCTGTGTACAGTAGTCTTGATCCTAGTCAGGTTTATGCACACCTCGGAAGTGTGGAATTCCAGAACACAAACCTACACCAATCTGGCAATCTTACCTCCTCTCTGCAATGTTTTCTTGACCTGAAATAGGTCAGGGAGGCGCTATGTAGCTGATAAGGTGGCTGCAGGGGCATTACCCACTTTTGAGGCCCCACTTCCAGACTTCAAAGAATATGTTCAGACCAGGGACAGCCAACCTCCAGGTGGGTCCTGGAGATGTCCTGGAATTGCTGTTCATCTCTAGACTATAAAGATTAGCTCCCCACACAAAACTGGCTGCTTTGGAGGGATGACTGTGTAGCATTGTAAACCAGTGGTCCCCAACCTGCGGGCCGCGGCCAGGTGCTGGGCCGTGAAGGCCATGGCGCCAGGCCGTGGCTCCCTCTCCCCGCCCCCCTGCAGTAAAAAACTTCCCAGGCCGCAAGCTTGCGGCCCAGGAAGCTTCTTACTGCGGGAGGGCGGGGAGAGGGAATCAGGGCCATGCCGCGCATCGCGCATACGCGGGCCACGCATGCGCCATGCACGGCCAAAATCGCGCATGCGCTGCACTTTTGCGCATGCGCGCATGCACAAAAGTGCCACACGTGCGCAATTTCAGCCGCACATGCGCGATGCACGGGCGGGGCAGTTGCCCTGCCGGTCCCCAGCCTCAGAAAGGTTGGGGACCACTGTTGTAAACCACTGAGGTTTAGGAATGACTCCAGGTGGGGTCTGAGAATCCCCTGGAAGTACAGCTAATCTCCAGGCAGTTAGGCTGAAGGGAAAGCTCTCTCCCCTCACATGCATCCCTTCAGAACTCCTGGAATTTCAGCTCATCTCCAGATTATAAAGATCAGCTCCCCAGCAGAAACTTTGGAGGGTGGACAGGATTGTTGTGCAGAAGAAACATTTAAGGCCTCCCATGCAGGTGGTTGTGGAGATGAAACACTTGAGGCCTGCTGCACAGGTTTGTTGTACAGATGAAACAGGAGGCAAAAGAATGTCCGCAACACCATCCAGTTTCATCTGCACAACAACCTTGCATGATAGGCCTCAAATGTTCAGAGAGTTGCGGAGAAGAGATATACATGGCTTGGCTGCATCTGCCCTCGAGCACGGAAGCTAACTGAAGCAGTATTTTAAGTGAGAAGGGGCTTTTCTGTGGCCTTCCTGTCAGCCAGCAGTTAGGCATAAGGGGAAACCTTTTCCTCACCCCAAATGGGTACACACCCATGCTCCCCTGGTGCTGCTGTTGGAATCACCTCCCTCCCCTCAGTCAGGGGCTGTTAGAGGTTCCCTTCACAGGAGGCCTGAAGGGAGGAGGGGGTGCAGAATCCTGAGCAAGAGCAACAACTGGCCCAAGGGGAAGGGAGT
Organism: Paroedura picta; assembly: GCF_049243985.1. Classification (NCBI taxonomy): domain Eukaryota; kingdom Metazoa; phylum Chordata; class Lepidosauria; order Squamata; family Gekkonidae; genus Paroedura; species Paroedura picta. The sequence goes on along the minus strand of NC_135374.1, from coordinate 79,020,438 downwards.
TTCCACCAATAGGTGTCTTTGGAACCTTCAGCATGTTGTCAGAAGTAGGAACCACTCTTTATGTTTATAAACTGTTCCACGAAAGTCCAAGAACTGACCTTCTCTCTGTGTTGGCTATTTTTAATTTAATAGTTTGAATTTTGTGTGACCTTTACGCCTTCAGTGCTGCACACACATCATTCCTGTGTAATTAAAATGTGGTGACTTTCAGCGCAGCATATGCAGCCTTCCTGCTGCAGCTGGGCTATTGTGGAATATCATGCCGATGACACTGCTACTATATAAGGTCTGATGCAAATATACTGTTAAAGATAAAAGTATTTTCATCCTCACCGAAGCAAATTATGGGAAACCTGGATGGCACTCCAACAACAAAGGGACATATCAAACATGCAAGCATGAAATTCCTTCCACAACACTTTCTCTTGCATTTCTGGAATCTCATTTGTGGAAGAAGCTGTAAAGGCCATATGTGGCATAAGCATTTATTAATCAGTGAAGATCTTTCACCACTCACAGCACAGACTTTTAATTCGCTTTTTTTGTGCATGGAAAACATGCAAAAGAAATTGCAAAACCTATTTTTCATTAAATGTTCACCTAGTTTAAGAATGGGATCTTAATATTTCCCTAGTAAAAACATGGGGGGAAAGCACTGATTCATCTGTGACTTAGGAGAAATGTTCATGCTTTAAGAGAGCTAAGAGCTAATCAATTCCATCCTGATTAATCAATATCTCACACCTCCAACGCATAAACCTTATATAGCTCAGGCAATTTGTGTTTTGAGGTTCTGATATAAAACAACAGCACTTTTACTTTAATCCCCAGGTGTCTTAAAAAGCAAAAAAAATCTCCATTGACCAGGGGGCAAATAATGGATAATAGGTACAATTTAATTAATGCAGAGGCAGGTGTTTGAATATGATGCTGGAACTCCATTAACTATGCTTTTGCTATCAATTTTCCGTTCATTTCAGCGGAACTTTCACAGGAGCTTACTGGTGGTGTCCATATATGAACATTCCTGGGCTCCCCCCCCCCCAAATTTCCAGGAATTTCTCACCCTAGAATCAGCAACGTAAGCATATGAGTTGCATCTACTTTTGGGCAAACGTGCCTAAGAGAGGTCAGGATCAGCATGCTCAATCCTGTTTATCCTGAAAGGGGGCCAAATTATGTTTGCAGACTTGTATTAAGGCATTAAGCCAGCTTCTCATTATAATGAATCAAATTGTCTAAATCTTTCAAAGTACCCAAATTCTTTTTTCATTAAAAATAGTATCCAGCCCATTTAAAAAAGAGTCTGCTGGAATGAGTCCAGAAATTTACAGACTAAAACGATATAACTTTACAACATTCCACTGCAAATCTGGCATGAAAATCCTGGCCAGCAAGCTGTGATAGGTATGGGGAGGGGAACAGGCTTTTAACACTATCAAAACATTATGAGTGAAAACTCAGAGTCCACATACAGAAAAAGGAAAGAAAGATAGCATCTGCAAGATATTCCATGCCCTGCATTTTTGGCAGTCTTAACAGAATGAGATCACTGCACTTTATTTTCCATAGAAGACCATGTGACTGGCATATTCAGCATTGCTTTAAAGCACTCTTTGAAATCTGCCCAAAATTCAGAGAAAGACTAATGATGAACTTTCACTCAGCTATGCTTTGAATCTATTGTCATGCATTTTTATTACGTCAAAACTACATCACCTTATTCAAAAAAGCAAAATTAAAATGACAAAATTGTATTTGGAGTGCATTTATTACCACAAGTATGTCCCCTTCTCCAAAAAACTGTTTGCTGTAGCACAATTCATGTGTTGCTGCTAGAATCACCTAGAGCCTATTTCAAGTACCCAAATCCCATATGCACGGGATATTATCAGGTTATCTTTCTGTAAAAAGACAGAAAGGATGTATGTGTTCTCTCCCCAAAACCCTCTAATTTCTCTGTATTTTAATTTTAATTTACAATCCAATTACCCAACAGTTTTAGGCAACACAAATAACTAAAGCTACCTTCTATTTTCACCCCCATATAGGATAAGATGACCAGATTGTCCCACTTTTGGAGGGACATCTGGGGGTATCTGGCAAATTGTACTTATGTTGAAATTAAAAAAATATATATTACAATACTATTTTTGTGTTCTATGCGTTCTATGAAACTTTTTGTTGCTCCATATAGACCACTTTATTATTATTATTATTATTATTATTATTATTATTATTAGATTTATAGCCCGCCACTCCCTTGCGGCTCGTGGTGGGTAACAATATCGCAATTCCCCATTAAAACCCCATAAAACAATAATAACATTGCCAATATTGCCGGCATGGCAAGAATGGCAGCTCAACTCCCCCCCCCTCCCTCCCACTACTAGTGGGTGGAGAGGAGGTCCTGATGATGTTTTGCTTCGGGTCCAGAACCCGAGTCCCCGGGGGAGGCATAGATCTATTATCAGCCCCGGCCTCAACCATAAACCTGGCGGAAGAGCTCTGTCTTGCAGGCCCTGCGGAATGTTGAAAGATCCCGCAGGGCCCGCAGCTCTCCCGGGAGCTCATTCCACCAGGTCGGGGCCAGGACCGAAAAGGCCCTGGCCCTGGTCGAGGCCAGGCGTGCTTCCCTAGGGCTGGGAACGATTCTTTTAATCAAGAACCCCCCCCCCCCGGTCAATGGTGTCCTGCTTTACCAATGTTAAAATCTGGTCACCTTAATATAGGAGCCATTACAGCAGAAAATTCTACTACACCCAATGTAATATAGGGTGGAAACCTGGGGATTTGGGGGATAGAACCTCAGGAGAGTGGGGCTTGGGGAGACACTTCAGTGGGGTATCCATTTTCTCCAGGCGAACTGATCTCTGTGGCATGGAGCTCGTAATATCAGGAGATCTCCAGCCACTATCTGGAGGCTGGCAGCCATAATATAATACCAAAATCAAGTATACTACAAAAAGGGGAGGGGGGATCAGAAGCCATTACCAGCCGAATCCAGAGGTCTCTCAAAGGAGTCTTTAACAGAAAATTGAGAAGAATATGAAATAAAGTTTCAATTGGGTCAGATCCACAGGCACAATCCTTTGAATCTGCCCAGCAAAACAGCAGAGGGAAGAGCATTTAACCTTGTCAAGGGAAAAGCTTTCCATTATTTAGGAACAGTCAAGTGATAAGAGTAGTATGGACGTGTAGAAGTAACAATATCAAAAAATAGCAGAACATATGCTATGAGTCTTAGCTGGCAATTTAAGGCCTTCAATGCTCCATTCAGCAACAGTCTAGCAAATTTAGGGTTGCCAGATTCCCCAGAAGAAATGGGGCCCCCCTGCTGAACAGGCCTCCCCACTGCTGATCAGCTGGCTGGGGGGGCTTACCCCCCCCCTCAAAAAAAGTGAGAGATCCATCTGACATGTAGCAATGGGTCTACTTCACTATCTAAGTGACCCAGAAGTTAATCCAACACGTCCAGGATGGTAAGGTGATGCTCTGGTATTTCGGGGGGGGGGGGGGGAACTCTATAATAGAAGCCACTGTTACCATAGAGTTTTTGCCCTAATACTAGAGCATCTTCTTCATGCCCCAGATATGATATCCTCACTTCTGTCATGTGATCAGTAGTGTAGTCATGTCGCTGTTTATCAGATTTGCCTCCCTGCTGCTCCAGGTAAGTCTCTTCTCCCCTGCTGGCTGCCAGCTGGGATCTGATAACACTAAGCAGCCTAGCAAACAACAAAAGAACATGGGGCAGTTCCAATATATGAAGTTTACATTCAAGATTAGATTTTCATTGAGAAATACACACAAAAAAGGAAGACAGATACTTTCCTAGAAAACAAGTGATTGCTTCCCTAGCTGGTTTCCTTTTCCTGATATATTTCAGGAATTCTTTCTTGTTGGTCTTGATACTTTTGATGGTATGCTCCTCAAAATCCTTTTTTGAATACCTCCTTACTTGCATTTACTTTGTTCAAGTGTGCACCAGTTCTATTACATATATTAGGTAGAAAAGTGTCTACACATTTTGTAACCAGTTCTACACAGGATCTAGAGGCCTCAAGACTTCCTTTTTCTGTTTTAAAGAGATAATGAAATCTGGAGACCTTTGCCTTAAGACAGCCTTTCTCAACCTTTTTACCATTGTTTTTTTTATATTTTATATTTTATTTATATTGAGAAATCTCTGAAACATTCTTCAGGCTTTGAGAACCCCCAGAAGTGATGTCAGCTGTCACATGTCACCAAAAGTGACATTAGCCAGACACTGCCAGCAGATGTGAGATCACACTCTGTTGCTTTCCTCCCCCCCACACACACACCAGAACAGTCCAGTAGCCTACTCAGCTGGGCCGGGAGCAGGGCTGGGGCAGGCATCTACCACTGTGCTTAATAAATAGATTGGTAGATCAAAAGTAATTACTAAGGAGCAGTTGCTATATTTAATAGGGCTTGAACAATTTTATTACATTATACCTAGGGACTGCAGGTGGTTTTTGAAAGTTAAAAAACCTGCTACAGCAGCTAGCTCAGCAGAAATAATTAGACACCTCAGTTTTATATTGTGGAGATTTAGGAAAAAATATTTTGGTCCCCAAGTCAAAGAGTTAAAGAAATACCTTGAAAGGCAGAAAATCCATGTAACTTACAGGAGAGGAATTGAGAATCTTCCTATAACAACACCTCATGATAAATATAGGGCTGAAGCAGTTCCATGAACATGTAAGAAGGTTCTGTCCCAAACTAACAAAAAACATCACTAGTGAGGCTTGGCATATCAATTCTGCGGTACAAGCTGGGGGAAAATCAGATCTGAACAAAAACTAGAAACCTCCCTCAGTTAGAATCCCAGTAGTTACACAGAAGATCTTAACTCTGCTTTTAGACTGTGCAAGTGAACCATAATAAAGTCCTCACTTGGATAGATTTTGGAACAGGAATTATGACTGTTGATACATTTTTGGTGTCTGCAGACCAGATAGAAACAGGCTGAGAAATTATTATTAAAATGTGGGATGTCCACCATTTTTGGTACCTATACCAAACCTCACATATAAAGGATGGATTGGGATCTGGAAAGTGGGACCTTCCAGCTCCACTGCTTTGGGCAATGAATCAGAAAATTCTGTGGTTAACATTGCAGTCACCATTGCATTGGAGCACAACAGCATTCAGTAATAGTGGACGAGAGGAAAGAAAGATAGCCAGCACCAGAACCTGTCTCCTGGATGAACCAACAAAGGACTACGAAAAGGAGAGATGGCCAAAGACAGTTGTTTATTTCCTTTAGCAGCTGGGGATTTATTGCTGAAGCAGAAGATGATGGCACACAAGACCTCACAGAGGGTGAAGATAGGGATGGCAGCTCTGGGTTGGGAAATACCTGGAGACTTTGGGGATGGAGCTGGGAGTGAATGGGATTTGGAGCAGAGAGGGACCTCAGTGGAGTATAATGCTATGGAGTCCTCCAAAGTAGCCATTCTCCAGGGGTCTGGAGATGACCTATAAGGTAAAGGTAAAGGTATCCCCTGTGCAAGCACCGAGTCATGTCTGACCCTTGGGGTGATGCCCTCTAGCGTTTTCATGGCAGACTCAATACGGGGTGGTTTGCCAGTGCCTTCCCCAGTCATGACCGTTTACCCCCCAGCAAGCTGGGTACTCATTTTACCGACCTCGGAAGGATGGAAGGCTGAGTCAACCTTGAGCCGGCTGCTGGGATTGAACTCCCAGCCTCATGGGCAAAGCTTTCAGACGGCTGCCTTACCACTCTGCGCCACAAGAGGCTCATGGAGATGACCTATAATTCCAGGGAATTCCCAGGTCCCACCTGGGGACTGGCATCGCTAAATGAAGGCTCCTGGAAACCCAAAGGACATTAAAGGTAAAACTGAAACAGAAAACACTAACAGTGAAAACACCAAAGCTCAAGATCCCGATCTCTCACAAGACAACATAACATTCTAATCCCCCCCCCCTGCCAAAAAAAAAGGCTGGATGTATCATTGGGAAAAGCAGGGTTCCTGCCATTTCAAACAACATTATTCCTCCTGGAGATTGTCGAACTGGATTTACCAATTCAATAATTACGAAGTACACTAAATGTCTCCTCATATGCTTTGTCAGCAAAGTGTGTGTGTGTGTGTGGTTTTTATTGTTTAATTTATTTCTGTCTTTAATATAAACATGCTATGAACTAGAGATATGGTTTTGATCTAAGAATATTAATATACTATGCTTTGTAAGATGTCATCTTCCAAACAAACTTTATTTGGATTTCAACTTGTCCAAGCCCCAAAAAGAATTTGTCTTTAGGCAAAACATTCAAGAATTATTTTGAGCAGACATATGGAAATACAGTTGTCTGTAATTATGAGCATTTAAGTAGCATGGATTGACTTAATTTTAAACAAAATATTTTTTGATGCGGAACTTTAAACTTTTAAAAAGAGATTGAAATTGTAGACTTATAAAATAACTAGCCTGCAAGCATGTTGCATCCAGGAATGCAATGGGTGCTAGCGGGCGCCTAACCTACTCGAGTAGCTGGCGGTGTGCCCAACAGGTTGGCGGGTGGGCAGAGGGTATCCGGTGGTTGAGCGAGGCGTTGCTCCACTGGCTGGGGCAACGTCTCTGCAGCTGGTAGTCTGGTGTGCAGCGGTCGAGGTGGTAGCCATGCTGGTGGGTGGAGCGATGGCCACGCTGCCAGTTGGCCCACCATGGCTGCTGGTGGGCCGATCAGCGGTGAAGGCAGGGTGCCACTGGAGCGCCCTCCTCATCGGCCAGGCTGCGTCTAGCCGCGAGGCTAGCTGAGTGCCTCACAGCCGGCTTTTGGAGGCGGGTGCTACAGGGGCTGGACCAATCCGGGTGCGCCCAGCTTTGCTGGGCACACCCAGATTGGCCTGTGCAGGTACAAGCGCAGGCTGGACACCCGGAGGTGTCCTGGACAGTGCTCCGCCCAGAGTGGCTTTTTCAGAATATTAGAGCCACCAATGGTTAGGATGTATATGTGTTAAGACAGTAAAGACCTTAAGAGATGGTTGCCATGTTAAAAAACTGAGCTTTCTCCAGCATGACAAAATCCTGACATACGTTATTTGCTCAAACTTCAAATGTGGAATAAATAGTATGTATTAGCTGTTAGTTGGTAGCAATGACAGCATCACTGAAAACCAGCACTCAAACATTTCAGGGATTTATCCAACAGAGGGTTTAGATCTTCCCAATTTATCTCCAAGCAAAATTGGTTAGAGGGGCAATATCAAACTATTTTCATTGTATCTCCATATGAAATGTTTTGTATTTGATCATTTTATGAACCCCAATGCACCTTTGGTCATAGCGATCTCTCTTCCATCTTACAGCATTACATATCTTTAAGTTATCTGGAAAAGATGATACCTTTCTTAAATATTGAGAGGTTTAGTGTACCTGGACCTCTTTGACTATAAATATGTTAAGATGCCTAAACATACTCTCCCTAGTCTCTGGATTACCTTCCAGTTGTACAGCAAGTACAATACTTTTTGGCTGAAGCAACAGGCCGTCTTAAATCACACAGGAGCTGCTTTTAACTGACCTTTGTGGGCCTTTGGAAGGTAGTCAGTGTCTCCTCCATTAGAATATTAAGACAAAATATAGAATAGGTAGTCCCTGAACATGACACTCCCAAACGGCAGCTTGTGCACAATGTTATCTTCCTGTTGCAGGGATTTAAAAGATGGGCCTTTCTGATTTGATCTTCTATGGGTTATATTTGAAGTAATGGAAGTTAAGAAAGTTGAAGAATATGTTACAAGTCCATGTAAAATACTTCACAGTTTTCTTATATTCCGTCACCAAAGAACTTCCCAACTTATTCAGAAGTTGAGTTCCACCTAAGCTTGGGAAATGCTGACTCACAAACTGGGAGGCAATGGAAATAGAAAATCAATCTCTTTTTTGCTTTCATAGTTCTGTGCATTTTGCCTTTGTTCCTATTCTTGGTCCACTGACTAATTTTTTATTCTGAATCATCCAGATCCATAACCGTTTGCCTTGAAAGGAAATATGTCTAATGGATATGTTACAAAGTGGGCTGCCCCACACAAACCACAGTAATCAATGACTCAGTGCTGTGGTATGACCACAGGATATGGAGTATGATTTGTTGATCATATCAAGTCATAAACCAAAAACAAATTTAATATATTATTGTACAGTCAGGAAAATATTTTCTTGCACATTCCAGACAAAACCGTCATTAAAAATGTTGCATACATATTTTGCCTTGCTGTATCTAGTCTTAGCCAGTATATTCTGTTTTGTTAGCTGGGACTTGTATTTCAACATTAGCATATTTTTTGTTTGTTGGCATAATCAAATTGCTCTTGAACCAGGAACTTCTGAGTCCTTATGTTGGCACCCTTTTGAAAAACAAAGGTATCTTCCAGACAGCCATAATATCCTAGTTTCATTGCCTTTTGTGACTGGTTTCTCTCCCTCATTTCCACTCAGCGTTATTGGTGATCCCTTGCTGCCCTGTTTTTTCTGTTTTTTACCCCCACTTTCTGAAACCTATTTTCCTAAAAATCTTTTTTTCTTAAACATCTTGACTGGTTTTTGCCAGTCTGAGATCCTGTGCCATTTTGCTGTGTTATGCCTATCTTGTCCTGAGAGAGAGTGGTTGAGAAACCCTGGCGGAGAAAGCCTCATCTATACTCACAAGCTCTGCACTGAAAAGTCATCACACTCACATGTACATCATGTTCTTTTACATATCAAGATATTCAAGGCCTGCAGCCAGCATGGGATCAGTAAGCACACTGCTCACTGGAGCACTGAACTGCCCACCTACTTGTGTTTCCACTTATGAAAAACAAGGCTTTTAAGGTGTGGTATGGTAACTTCTATTTAAGATACAAGACCTATAGAGAGATTTATGGTTTGAAAAAAATAGTGGTTGTTGGCAGCCCCCCAAAGTGTTGCATCTACTACTCCATCCAGTTCCATACTGCCATGTTATTCCTTCTCAGATATGGGGACCAATATGGTAACCTTAAAAAGTTAAACGAAGTTTTCATACTGCGTAGTAAGCTAAAGTGCCTGTAAAAATAACTGGTTTTCTACTTAGAATTTCAGAGAAAAAGTCATAGATACTAAAATATTCTTGGGTTTGGAGGCAAATGTTAAAAACAATAATTCTAGGATTAAGTACTAATGAGCCTATAGATTTCTATTTGTTTCATGAAGGTGCCCTAGGGTCCACAGGCATTCTGATTTTGGAACAGGAGCAGGAATTTAGGATTGGCAGTAGAAATATACAAGTGGGAACCTGCAAGGACTTCTGAGAGGCATCTCATTTCCGCCTCCCCTGCTATCTCCTCTTCCCCTTTCCTGATAGCCTCTCCATTTTCCTGCTTCCTTCTCTCTTTCTAGAATTGACAATTGGAGATCTAGAATCACAATGGGTCTCCCAAGTACATAGCTCAATTCCCTCTTAGGCATGCCAGCGCCAGGTTGAAAAAGTCCTGGAGGTCTGGAGGTGGATCCTTGGGAGGGTGAAGTGTGGGGACAAAGTGCCTTCAGCAAGATACAATGCTATAAACTTCCTAAGCAGCCATTTTCACCAGGGGAACTGATCTCTGTCTTCTAAAGGGCAGAACATTAATTCCCCTGGGAAGAAGCCAGGCCTAGTTGAATCATGCAAGTTGGTATCATGTCAACAAGACAGTGCTGCCAGGCCTTGCGTTGCCAGCCTCCAGGTGAGACCCAGAATTAGAGATCTTCCCCCTACATAAAATGGCTATTTTGAAAAGTGGACATTGTAACCTGTTGCAATTTTGAGACCTCTAGCCACCTTGAACCCTGTTCCCAGACTCCCTGTGCATATCTAGTAATGTGAAATTCTACTTTGTCCATAATTATTCATTGAAAGGCTTAAGGGAGAGAAATATGTTTCCAACCCCTTAACAAATTTGTTTTTGAGCACGATGTGCTACTTAAAAGGGTAAACAAGTCACATTGAGTAATCTTCAGATGCACTTTAAAGTTTATTTTTGTGACTGACTAGAATACAGAGTGATGGAATAGGCCATCTACTATGTTCGTACACAATTCTGTATATTCTAGGTCAGGGGTCATAATCTTTTTATTTAATGAGAGCTAACCCAGAGGAAGGGAAATTATAACAAGCTATTTCCGCCCTTCCTGGCATATTGCCAAGTTTTGCTCTGTCCTAGAAATAGAACATAGACAAAAAAGCACCCAAAATGAAACTATCAAGCAGCATCCCGGGAGTGGGGAAACCCTATAAAACAAAAGTTTATTTTTTCCTTGGTTTTTCTAGCACATGCACAAACCAGTCCACAACAGCTGTTTTTTTTTTTACAAGCTACCTATTACAGACCACTGTTTTAGAATTTTCTACTTTCAAAAAAGTATTTTTCCCAGAATTTAGATTACTGATTAGAGATCTTGAGTCTTCATCCTAGTTTTAGAGCCTGAGAAATGTCATGTTGTCAACAATGAGGCAAAAGAGATGTGAAGACTGACAGCATTTGTGAGGTATGGTTACAGAGATTACCCCTCTCCAGCCTTCACAAAGTGGACGACTGTCAAGACTAACTGTTTGCTAGGACCTGAAAGAATAAAACTGTAGGAGTAATATAAAGCATGTTTGCTCTGATCACCTTTTATTTAAAACAGGAAAAGCATGACAGATGCACAGCTATGTTACTCCTCTGAAATTAAGACAGCTGACAAATGATTAAAAGGCTTAAACAAATGGAGCACTAGCAATGCCAGAATAAAAGATGTTGAGGAACTGTGGAACAGATAATCAAAGTGTCCCCTAGGAGAGCAATAGCTGCAAATAATTTAGAAATTCCACAACCTGGCACAAACATAAAACCTGGCACAAACATATGTTAAAACTCAGTCTGTCAAATTAAAGTGATCCTCTTTCCCTTCAGCCCTTTCTTGTGTTTACTGTTACTGCCCCAAGAACAACTGTGGGCACAGGAGACCTGTTAGGACACAGTATGCTCACCTGGCTCTGTCAGAGTCTTTTGCAACCTAAAGACTGCTTTCAACTATATCCCTCTCATCCATTTTGTGAGATTAACACTGAAATCACAACTGAATGATTTATAGACACAGGTTACAATTTTCCACTAGAGCTTTCTATAAGGTAGAAGAACTAAAATGTCAACATGTAACATTTTGATACTTAAGTAAATCCCATTTAAAAATAATGATATGAATAATAGAAACAGAGTTTCAAGGGCCCATACAGGCCAACTAATCCAACCCCCTGCTCAATGCAGGATTACCTTAAAGCATCCATAGTAAGTGTCTGTCCAGTCGCTGCTTAAAGACCACCAATGAGGGGGAGCTCACCACCTCCTTAGGCAGCCAGTTCTACTGCTGAACTACTCTGATTGTGAAAAAGTCTTGTTATCTAGCCATACATTTCTACACGGAGTTTAAACTCATTACTGTGGGTTTGCTGCCAATAGGAACCATTCCCTTCCCTGACAACCTCTCAAAAATATAAAGACAGCAATCATGTCGCCTCTCAATCTCATTTTCTCCAGGCTGAACATTTCCAAGTCCTCCAGCCTTTTTTCATAGGACTTGGTCTCCAGATCCAGGATCATCTTCATCACTCTCCTCTTCACCCTTTCAATTTTGTCCATGTCCTTTTTGAAAAGATGCCTCCAGAACTGCACACAGTCCTCCAGACCAATGAGGTATACAGTAGGACTATGACATCTTGTGATTTTGATGTGATGCCTTTGTTGATACAGTCCAAGACTACATTTGCCTTCTTTACTGCCGCATCACACTGTCTGCTCATATTTAGCTTATAGTCCACAAGTGCCCCAAGGTCTCCCATTCAATATGCAAGTTTCACATTTTTGACATCTAGATGCAGAATTCAGCACTTCTCCTTATTGAATTATATCTTGTTTTCATTTGCCCACTTTTTCAGCATGTTCTGATCTCATTGAATTCTATATCTTTGGGGTTTTTTTCTGTTCCTTCCAATTTGGTACCATCTGCAAATTTAATGAGGAGTCCCTCCACTCTCTCATCCAGATCATTGATAAAAATGTTGAAAAGTTCCAGACCCAGTACAGAGCCCTGTGGTACCCCATTGCTCACCTCCCTCCAATTTGATGACATACCATTGATAAATACTCTTTGGGAGCAGTTTTCTAACCAGTCCCCTATCCAGCTAACCTCCAAAAATCCAGTCTTCAGTCCTCCAATCTGCCCACCAGAACATCATGGGGAAACCTTACTGAAATCCAGGCAAACAACATCAACTGAGTTTCCATGATCTAGTAAGCCCATCAGTCAAAGAAAGAAACAAGGTCGGTCCGTGCTGACTTCCCCAGATCAACAAATTGTTCTTCAGATGTCTGCAGATCCCCCCTTTAACATCTGATTCATTATATTCCTTGCAATTGAGGTCATATGTACTGGCCTATAGTTTCCCAGGTCATCTTTACTCCCTTTTTTGAAGACTGGGATAACATTCACTTTACTCCCTTTTTTGAAGACTGGGGTTGGGGAGGAACCTGGAAACCCTACATATCTATCAATTTTGACAGATTTTTTTCTGCAAAAATATTCATTTTTAGAATAATTATGTTTCCTATTTACAATGCCTCATGCTTAGAAGTAAAAGTAGGAGAAGAAAAGTTGTTTTTTTATATCCTGCTTTTCACTACCCAAAGAAATCTCAAAGCAGCTTAGAATCGCCTTCCCTGGGGTGGGGCTGAGAGAGCTCTGACAGAACTGATCTGTGAGAACAGCACTATCAAGGTCACCCAGCTGGATGCATGTAGAGGAGTGGGGAATCAAACCTGGCTTGCCAGATTAGAAGCCACCACTCTTAACCATTACATCAAGCTAGGTTTTCATATAGCAAAAGCCATATGGATTTTTCTTACAGAATACTAAAGCAAAGGATTTCATTTTTAAGTTGAAGGAACTTTTGGGCAGTAGAAAAAGCTGTGAAAGAGGAAGTGAAAAATAATTCTTACTGACTCTTTTCACACATGCAGTGCAATATAACACACACTGAGGAAGCTCATGTCCTTCCCACTGGCAACATATAGGTCCAGAGAGGAAATCTGCCCGTTGAAATGAGTAAAGAGGAGACACATTTAATTTTGTCAGATTTAATAATTCACAAAAGAACTCACGTTTGTTGTCACATAAAAGTCAGATGAAACAGCTGCTGGAAGAGTTACTGTTTTTGAGCAATCCTCCTCCTTTTTGAAAAAGGGTAATTTCTAGCCCACTAAAGACACCTAGTGGCCAAATGTTTATCAAGCATTGTACCCCAGAACATAATCTCCAAAATCTCTTCCACCAAGCATTTGGTAGGGGCCAGTGATCCTAATAACATCAAATGGGTCTCCCCCATACACCCCCATGGAGAATGTCCTCTGTACTGAAAATTGTTGATTAAGGTGCTGTCGTTTGACAGATGCATTGAGAATTACTGCTAGCATGGAGATGTTGTGATTTTTAATTTTTTTGATTATGTATTGTTTTAAGGTTTTTAACTGATCTGCTGTAATTTGTTGGTTGTCTGATATATAAATATTATAACAACAACAACAATACTAATGCACCCAGAGATAACTGCATGCATAAATAGCAAAGCCTCACACACACCCCCAAATGTGTCATAGATGCAATTAGACAGTCAAAATATTTCAATTTAGATCCAAAAAAATATCAAGGCATATCCCAGCGGTTTCAACAGCCCTTTACGTGGCCTTTGACATTCTTCTCACTGCCTGTCTAACACTTCCTGCTAAGCCTGACTCCTGCTTTCTAGCATCCATGCATACCAATTTTAGTTTTAGGTGTAGCATCAGAATTTACATGGGCACTGACAATAGATGAAACTTCCTCAGGGCTGCTGCTGCTGTTTCCTTGAAGCCACATCTCCCGACAGGGACATGCAGTCACATACTGCATTCCATTCCCTGAGGAGTCACAGCAACCACAATCCCTATATCAAGGAATACTTGTTCTAGTGAAGTTAGAGTTTCAAAAGGATGCCTCTCCAGACAAAGATGCTTTTAGCATGGTCTGCCCACTAGAGATTTTTGCTACCTGGAAATGAAAGCCAAGAATGTCAAGATTTTGAGAGGTCCCTCTGGTTAAGACATGATTTCCCAACACTTTACACCAGCAATATAAGTTAAGTGGAAAACCAGACTGGAGAGTAGAAAGTGCATTTACATTTAGCAGGGTTTTTTTGGGGGGGAGGGGGGGCTAGGTCTTAGTTTACAAACTGTTTTTAAGTGCAGATCACTTTCATTATAAACATAAAGCAATTAAGGTAAGAAATATACTACTGAATCCAATGTTAAATCTTGAGTTTTGCAACCCATCTTTCTCCATGACTAACATTGCATTCATATTTCACAAATGTTGCTGTCTATCAAGTTTTTACCCCAATCTTTTTTCAAGGAGCTCATCCCCCTCACTCCAATTTTGGCTCAAGAGGTACATTCAAGTAGGAGAGAGTGACTGCCCAAGATTATTTAGTGAGCATTATGGTACACAGTGCTTTGAATCAGGATTTTTGAGGTCCTGTTCAGCATTCAAACAATTGTGCCATATATTGACAATAAAATGAATGAAAATGCATTCTGAAAACCAACAGCAGTTAGTTATAATGGCATTAATTTTCTAAGACACCTCACTTATATATCAAACTTTGTTCAGTTTCCCTTATAAGATAAATCACTTTACAATGCAGAAATATATATCTGACTGTTATGTACAGAAGAGTAAAAACAAATAGTATTAATGCTGCCTTTTTTCCTCAGACCACAAAATATCATTTTGCTTCAAAACTTCTTTTTATTGGCCACCAAGACAAACAGACTTAATAATGTGTGACCATTCCATTATAGCTGTTTTCAGCTAATAAGTCATACTTTTAAAATAAATATGAATATATTTTTGATATACAACACAATAATTACTTTCCTTCTCTATGAGATCATAAGGAAGTAATTGCATAACATGTTTTGAAATAGATATATTCTGCACCTGTTTAGAAATATTTTCCATATATGCCACTTGGTGTTCCAGGAAGAGGATTCAAAATGAAAACAAAGTGTCTTTTCACTGACAAGCTGTGCAACATCACAATGACATATCCTGAAGATTTAGGAATACTTGCAACAAACTATCTCTGTATTTATTTTGCTATTTAAAAAAATCAAATGACTACTCAATACAGAACAGACTCCTGAAATAGGATTGACTCAGTATTTTTCTCTCCTTCGTGGTGAATGGAAGCCCCCTCAGACTTCCAAGCCAAACTGTGCTGCAAATGTGAAAAGCATTTCCTAAGCAGTGCTCTTGCTTTGAACTTTGACATCTTATTCTCATCCCCCTCCCTCTACATTTCAGATTGTATCTCTTAATGTCTGGGAGATAGGAAAGTTTGTTGTGCCTTTGGGAAAGAAACGTGCAGCCTAATTAGAAGCACATAAAGTGTCAGCCAGAATGCCTTCCCCTCACAGCTGGGGCCATGCATGACTCCCATAAATTGTCTGGAGATATTTATAAAACACATAAGCCATTTGGGGAATGAAGAATCACAGTTGTGGGGAAAGAAGGAGGCAACCTGATAGCTTGCTTCTCCACTTTGAAGATAAAGGCACAACACCAGCTGTAAGTATGTGCATCTCCTACCTTTTCCTCCATTTTCCCCCCTTGATCCACTTTTGCCGAAGTTGCGAGGTGAAAAAGCAAAGTTGATAGCTCCTCCAAGTTGAAAGGGAATCTTTGTGTGGTGTGCCTGGATCGTGCGGCTTCTCTTAGGACCAGCAGAACAGTTTTGTAGGCAGTTTGATTCAGGAAGCTGTGCTCTGTCCAGCCTTCCAATCACTCCCACTGTGGAGGGTGTGGACTGCTTGCTTGTCTCTCCAGGCAGCTTAAACACCAACCAGGCTGATTTAAGCCTAACAGGTTTCCTTATATACATAACTGTAAATTGCATTCCTGGAAGGGAGAAGACAGAGAATAAGTAACTTAAAACTGTTCCCCATTAACTCAAGAACTGCCAAAAGACTGACTAAATGAAATGCCATCTACTTAAAAACTACAGTGCACAATAGAAATTATGCCATGATTTAATTTGTAAAAATTTTAATGGAACATTACTTCATAGCATTAAACACGCTGGGATTAAGCTAAAATGTCTCGGCTTGTTAGAAAATTAATATTTAGTCATCGGTCTTTGGAATCTCTGTATGTGTGTGTGTGTGTATGTGTGTGTGTCTGTGAGAGAGTGAGAGAGAAACAATAGATTATGCCCTTACTCACTCCCCTCTGTCCATTTTCTGGAATTTCACACTTTTATTATTTGTATAAGAAGACGAGTCTGACCCCCCACACACTAAATCCAAATTTTAGTTAAGGCTCAGGTGGGTAGCCATATTGGTTTGGCACAACCAATCGGACCCCACTCCCCGGAGGGGGGAGGCCAGTACTAGACTGACCTGGTTCCCCAGATTGTTCCACCCTATGCCCAATTATCCATCCGTTCCCTTCTGCTCATCCAGTGTGCCTGTACGGGAATAGTTTTTTAATCGCCATCATTGTGACTCAGTCATTATTTTAATGGGGTTTTAATGGGGAATTTTAATGGTTAATATATTGTATTTGTATTGAAACATTGTGAACCGCCGCGAGCCGGTTTCCGAGAGCGGCGGTCATACAAATCAAATAAATAAATAAATAAATAAATAAACAACAGGACAAAGTTTAAGTCCAGTGGCACCTTTACCATCAACCAAGTTTAATTCTGGGTCCAAGTTTTCATGTGCATGTTTATACCCAGAATTAAGCTTTGGTGGTCTTTAAAGAGCCACTGGACTCCAATTTTGTTCCACTGATTAAGGTATTCACTATAAACACAAACGGTGTCTACTGAAGGGGAAATGACTTGTGACATTCTCCCTATTGCAATTTTAATATATCTACACTGTTTCAGAATGTCAGTTTTTTGATTCTCACAGTGATACTTTGATACTTGACAGTGCCTGTCTCATGCAAGGGCATGCCTGTTTGATCACACACACCTTGGCCACACATAGAAGGGAGCAAAATGGGTCTTGCTGGCCCTGCCCACTCTCTTCATGTCATCAATAAAGGAGCAAATGGAGCCTGATGTTCAAAGATTCTGGAGAAAAGCAGAGCATCTGTTTGCACATGGATCTTTACATGGGTTTATTTGACCATGGGTCTCTGGTCAGATCTTCTTCTATATGTGTAGGGAAATGAGGTAGGCAACCATACACAATCCTTTTCCCTTATGTGTGCTCAGTATACACTAAATCAAACTTCCAAACAGAGATTTTCATTTTATACTTTCATTAGCAAAAAATACCTTTTATTCTGTGTTCTAAAGGTCAATAGGATGAACCGTAGTGTAGCTGTGCGTTGGTACAGTCCCAAGATTATTTACTTATTATTTATTGTACGGCTTGTGTATCACAGCCAGGAGATCTGAGGATTGTCCAGTAGCCAGGAAAGGGATGTTCAGAGATAGTTTGCCATTTCCTGCCTCTGCATCATGACCTCTAGTGTTCCTTGGAAGGAACTACCACCCAAACCCATTCAAATCCTAGCGAGGGTCAGTCTTGCTGAGCTTCTGAGATCTGATGGGACTGGACTTGACGGAGCTATCCAGGTCAGGGCTACAGTATCAATAAGAACCTGAGAGGCAGCAACTTTTCCCAACCACAGGATTAATGTCATGCAAAAAGAATTCAAGGACTATGCATACATCAAGGCTGCTGCAGAAAGGCTCCATGCTGCAGTTCTTGCTGTCTGGTGAGCTAATAATATCCTGTGATTTACAAAATTAAATAAGCAATTTTATCCACATAATTGTGAATGTTTGGCTTGATGGGGTGGGGCTTTGGTGTGGGCACTTAGAGTGATATGAAGAACATCACTGATTTTTTTTCTCTGAGGGGAGTTGACACCTTCTAGAGATACACATGGTAGGTGGAACATGCACTCTGCCCCTCTGTAAAATAATAGCAGATAAGAAAGCAAAACAGTGATTAAAGAGCTGGCAATGGGAGAAAAGGACAAGAAAAAGTATGGTTAAGGAAACTTAAAAAAAAAAAAACAGTTTATAAAGCCCCAAGGTTAACTCTTCTTCTTCTTCTTTTTTTACTGCAGTGCTCTTTCATGACTCAGGAGATGCAAAATTCAGTTCTGCCCTAGTGATGGATACATTTTCTGACATGTGGTGACCCAGAAAGACCAGGCATGCCTATGCATCTCTCGTATGGTGTTTGTCCCTATCCAAAGTTAGTAGCAGATGCCAAATCTATCACTGCGTTATTGCAAACTATAGAGAAACTTTATCACGAGTATATTTTCATGGATGCGATGATTAGTTATAACTTCCTCTTCCTCTAAGATATTAATATTTCACTTTAATGGTGAAGAAGGAACCAATGTTGTGCTTCTGGAAGAGAAAAAGTCCTGAAAGTCAATGCCAGTAAAAATACTGAACAAAGGAAACAATAGAAAAGGAAGTTCAGGCTTGACTAGGGAATGTATTATCTTCACAAACACATTAGCCCGCATTAAAGAAGAGTCAGTTTAGATTAGATAGAACAGAGTTTCCTAATCAGAAAAGCTAGGCAGTGATGGAACATCATGTCAAGAGAAGCCACAGAGACAGAGGAAATGCTCACAGCAAGATTAGATAGCTCACTTTTTTAAAAAGCCCCTAGATAAATCTTTGTTTTCTGCTGCAGACACACACACACAATCTTAGCAAGGCTTCTTCTCCTGTTAATTAAAAGAAAGGTCAAGTACTGAAACCAAACTCGTCCCTCTGTCCTATTACTTTAGTCAGGATATTCATTGAATTAGGATCTTCCTAACATCTATCAAATATAATAAACACATTCTTTAAAATGGAGAGGAATGCTTTTCAGAAAACATCATATTCAGAGACTTGGTTTCTACCACATCTCAACATCAAACCAGAATGTGGGAAACCATAACAAATTTTGCTGTGCGCTTGTCTGTTTATGGAAGAAAAGTCTAAATTCCTTCATTGAAACAGAGCGGCAAGATTTCAGGCCATCTACAACATGTACTAATTTCTATATTGTATTAATTTCTAACCATCAGTAGGCCTGCACATTTGATGATGGAAAAGTCTTGTAAATTGCTCAAGAAGGGAATGATCTGAAATAATGCCTGTTTTTGCTAGGTATCTCAAACATCGAGTTAAAAAAGCAAATTAATATAGAGAACGTCTATTGTTTAATTAAATCAGAGTCCAGTAGCACCTTTAAGACCAACAAAGATGTTGGTGTGAGCTTTCGAGTGCAAGCACTCTTCCTCAGACTAAGAACTGACCATCATAACAGTAGGAATATAAAAGCAAAAGTCTGACTAAGAGTGCTTGCACTCGAAAGCTCACACCTTGAATAATTCTTTGTTGGTCTTAAAGGTGCTACTGGACTCTGATTTTATTGTGCTACTTCAGACCAAAACGGCTACTCATTTGAATCTATTGTTTAATTAGAATGAATGAATGTTTAAGAAGATCCCAGGATCTTCCCAGGTATATGGTAGGTAGGTGAGCTGAGGGCCGGTGTGAGGATGGGGTTAAAGGAGGTGGGTGGGATGCAATTTTTATTGTTATATTGATTTTACATGTATGTTATAATCTGTTGAGTGGTGGAATATGAATGAATGAATGAATGAATGAATGAATGAATGAATGAATGCCTCACTGATGTCTCCACATTTTGTGGTACTGAAGGCAGGGGAGCCCAAACACTGCAGACACCATGTATCCACATCAGTGCCCAAGGACTTTTTAGTGCCAGAACACTTTCCTGGCTCTTTTTGCCCCATCACCACGTATTTCTGATAGATTATATTGCATAAAGAGACCTCAACCTTGCTGGGGAAGGCTCTGGCCTAAATGATGCTGCCATATATGGTATTTCCAGCATGGCTGGACCTCTGTATTTACCATGGTGACCAATTGCTTTGGACATAATACATGTATAGCAGAACCAAAAGTATGCAGTATATGTTCTCCAGAGCACACAGGAGGCAGCAGAATGGATTGTTAGTTTGTCTTCTGGGTATTCCTTTTATCACAGTTTTGCAGTCTTTTGAAACAGTCTAGAAGAAGGAGACCCCAGAGAAAATATTTCTTTCTCGCTTAGCATGCAGGAGGAATAGGACTAATCTAATTGTAAATTTACAAATCAAGAGATTTACTGCTAATAAGAGTAAATAATGAATAATGAAAAAAGGCTGATTTTCTGGTGTAAATTCCCATTCAATCTCCACTACAATTCAAAGTTTAACTGTTGCTAATAAAAGTCAAACTCTCCCTCTAACGTACTGCGTACAATGTCTTGATTCCATACAATCCTCAGCTATTGTAAAGGATTTCTATTGTTTTAAAGGATTTTGTTTGTGTGTGCTTAAGTTTATACCACTGGATTCTGAAATTGGATCTACTCACGTATGCCATTTGGTTCTATGCTATTGTCTGAGAGGAGCGGATTATTTAGTGGTTGGGTGGTTTTCCAGTGTAATGATTATGGCAGCAGTACATCCCTCAGGTACCACCCTTGATACATTCTGCTTGTCTTGAAACAAAGCCCATAAAAGCTATTTCAGTCTGGAAAAGCCCTAGGACTGTCTTCTGACTTGTGCGTTTATTTCATAAGCTGTTTCCTTGCCACAAGCATTGATATTTTAAGAGACCTTCTCTTTGTTCTTAGTTTTATTTTTTAATTTAGTGGCCAGTAAAAACAAGTGCCTCTAATTGATCTTACCAATAAAAATTAAATAGTGGTGAGAGCCACATTTCATGGAGTAGACAACACTTCAGGCAATAATACGCCTGAATAATATCTTCCTTTAAGTTCCATCTGAGTTAAAATCACATAATTCCATACACAAAAAATGAAGGATTAAATTGTTCCTTTTTAAGAAGATTAAATTAGGCTTCATGACCTGGACAGGTTTACACTTGTATGTGAACATTTCAGCACCTTCTGCCTCAGGCTCTGACAAACCCCAACAGAACTCTTGGAAAGGCAACCTGACTTCAGTTTTGATGCAGGAATGAAGAGAGATTGCTTTTCTGCCATGAATGGCCTTAGGGGCATCTACCAAGAGGGGCACACCCACCCTTCTTTGTCCCTTCTTCTTGAATAACAGCGGAAAATCTAGATTCCAGTGGGTAGCTGTGTTGGTCTGAAGCAGCAGAACAAAGTGTGAATCCCATGGCACCTTTAAGACCAACCAAGCTTTATTCTGGGTATAAGCTTTTGTGTGCAAGGACTCTTCTTCAGGGGAAAATGAAGTGATCAGACCATATTCTAGGTATCCACACTGATGTGGATACATGGTGTCTGCAGTGTTTGGGCTCCCCTGCCTTCAGTACCACAAAATGTGGAGACATCAGTGAGGCATTCATTCATTCATTCATTCATTCATTCATTCATTCATTCATTCATATTCCGCCACTCAACAGATTATAACATACATGTAAAATCAATATAACAATAAAAATCACATCCCACCCACCTCCTTTAACCCCATCCTCACACCGGCCCCCAGCTCACCTACCTACCATATACCTGGGAAGATCTTCTTAAACATTCATTCATTCTAATTAAACAATAGATTCAAATGAGTAGCCGTTTTGGTCTGAAGTAGCACAATAAAATCAGAGTCCAGTAGCACCTTTAAGACCAACAAAGAATTATTCAAGGTGTGAGCTTTCGAGTGCAAGCACTCTTAATCAGACTTTTGCTTTTATATTCCTACTGATATGATGGTCAGTTCTTAGTCTGAGGAAGAGTGCTTGCACTCGAAAGCTCACACCTTGAATAAATCTTTGTTGGTCTTAAAGGTGCTACTGGACTCTGAAAATGAAATGATCAGACCATATTCTCAAGGTAGTTCCATTTCTCAAGGTAGAAAGGGCTGTCACGCCCTTCCAACATCCCTGGAAGAAGCTTCAGTCCTAGACCCATCCCAATCAGACTTCTGATCTGCTGGGCCAATTTTGCACACATAGGATAATGCACTTTCAATGTGCTTTGGCAACTTGATTTTCCTGTGCGGAACAGGAAAATCTACTTCTAAAGTGCATTGAAAGTGCATTATCTATTGTGTGCAGACTAGGCCCTGGTCATGGGGTAGAAACAGCGCTAGTTGCCTGGACGGATAACCTCCATCACCAGCTGGACCAAAGTGAGTCATGGATACTCATGCTATTAGACCACTCAGCAATGTTTGACACAGTCAACCACGAGCCTTTAGCTCAGCACCTCTGCCTTGCCAATGCTTGAATATAGGTGATAGCTCTCAAACGGCTGAGGGTAGCAATAGGAGAGAAACTATCAAGTCACCACGAGCTCACATGTAGAGTCCCACAGGGAGCAATCCTCTCTCCAATCTTATTTAACATCTTCATGCACCCTCTTGTTCAGCTGATGCTAAAATTCAGGCTGGGATGTCATCAATATGCAGATGACACAAAGCTCTTCCTCCTGATGGATGGCTGCCCTGATTCTCCCACAGAAGCCTTATCCAGATGTCTGGAAGGAGTGGCAAACTGGCTCAAGCAGAGTCATTTGAAGCTCAGCCCTTCAAAGACAGAGGTCCTGTGGATAGCCAGGAAGGATCCAAGCAAGGAAGTGCATTTGCCTGACCTGGATGGAGTGCAGCTATCAGTGGCTTACTTGGCCAGGAACCAGAGCATGATTCTTGATGCCTCCCTTTATGGAGGTACAGGTCACAAGAGTAGCACAACTGGCTTTTTACCATCTATGCCAAGCCAAACTACTAGCGCCCTACTTGGCCCCAAAACATCTAGCCACAGTGATCTATGTGACGGTCACTTCTAGACTGGACTTCTGCAACTTGCTCTATGCATACTACCCTTATCCTTGATCCAGCAACTACAGCTGGTCCGGAATGCAGCAGCCAGGGTGCTCACAGGAAGACCATGGAGGCTCCACATGTGGCCCACTCTCCAACAACTGCACTGGTTGCCAGTCAAATTCCAGATCAGACTTAAGCTTTTGGTAATCACCTTTAAGGCCATATGCAGTCTGGGCCCAGTGTACCTGAGAAACCATGTCACTGCCTACACCTTTCAAAGAGCTCTATGCTCTGTTACCTCCAACTGGCTGGTGATCCCTGGCCCCAAAGAAGCACGTCTGACCTTAACCAGGGCCAAAGCTTTTTCTGTGCTCGCCCCCACCTGGTGGAATGAGCTCCCTGAAGAGATCAAGGCCCTGCCTGAACTTCCATAGTTCTGCAGGTCCTGCAAAATGGCGCTCTTCTGCCAGTCATTTGGTTGTGGTTGACTGAACCACCAGGTTGACTGAACCACTGGGCCCTATGTACTGAATCCCGAACCTATCTACCTACGGAGTCATAGTTAGCAAGTTAACATTGTCTGGAATTGTTATGTGGAAATGTTACAGGAAATGTTATAGACAACTGTTATCAGGTGAAACCAAGGCTACTGTTGTTTTTATTCGATGTCATGAATTATGCTGTCTCGGGTATTATACTCCCCCCACTTTCTTGAACCTTCTTCAGTGATTGTTCCTGAATATGTTCTCAGTGGGGAGATTATATGATTTCTCAATTTAAAGTAAAGTATATCAATAAGGCATCAGCTCTGGTGCAGTGGGGTTGTTCGATGGCATAAAAGTTTGGAGGCTGTAAATGGAACCCCAATCCCCACAGGCCCTGGGAAAGGTGGGAATACTGGAATTCCCATTAAATGGCACCATTGACTTTAATGGGCGCTGAAGCCAAATTGGTCTAGATCAGGCTCCTGATGCACAAGCCTAATTCAGAGGGATCAGGTCACATTTGGGGGCCCAGGAAAACTGATTTATGTGCTGCTGGTGTATGACTATAAATTCAGCTCTTTAGAATGTATGATGACTATACAGTGCATGTTTATAAATTTGGCAGCTTGGTGTAGTGGTTAAGAGTGGCAGCTTTGAATCTGGCAAGCTGGGTTTAATTCCGCTCCCCCACATGCAGCCAGATGGGTGACCTTGGGCTCGCCACAGCACTGATAAAGCTGTTCTGATCGAGCAGTGATATCAGGGCTCTCTCAGCCTCTCCTACCTCACAGGGTATCTGTTGTGGGGAGAGGAATCGGAAGGCAACTTTAAGCTGCTTTGAGACTCCTTCGGATAGAGAACAGTAGCATATAAGAACCAATTTTATTCTTCAGTAATATCAGGGCTCTCTCAGCCTCACCTACCTCACAGGGTGTCTGTTGTGGGGAGAGAAAAGGGAAGGTGATTGTAAGCCACCTTGAGACTTCTGGTAGAGGAAACTGGCATACCAAAAACAACTCTTCTTCTTTATTAAAGTATACATAATTTAAAATGCTGGGGATGCCTCTAGGAGACCAGTCTAGCTCATTTTCTCTCATACATGAAAAGTAAGGGAAACAGGTACAATACTGGAGAGGGAAAGGAGAGAAGGAGGGAGAATGGAAGAGCACATATGCATGGGGTTCTCTTTAACATATTCGGGTGTCTGGCAAAATGTGAATGACCCAGGAACTGTAGTCACTATAAATTTATTCGTTTTGACTGCCACACCTCTGCTACATCATCAGAGAGAGAGAGGCCTGGGCTGCATGACAATCTCATTATCAAGGTTCCAGTAAAGGCAGCATGTTTCTGTGCCTGTCTGTAGTTGTTACCATCAATCAGAACCAGGAAGATGAATATGTTCCACATTACAGATCTTTTTCATTTCTTTTTTGTGTACTTGCTTGCAAATGGGGAAGCTTTGCTCTGAGCTTCTTGAAAGAAAATAGGATAAAAATGTGAGGACTGCAATGCGGGGGGTGGGGGAGAGTATGGTACATATGGAGATAATGCCATTTATGTGAGGGTGCCTATTTTGGCAGTCCTTAAATATTTACCCCAGTACATGTATATTTTTGCAGTGATAATCCAGGCACTTTCCTCCTAATGGAAACGAGAGATAAGATTTTCCTTCTGATTCTTGCATACTATATTTAATAGTTTGATAATTTACCAAGGGGATATATGTATCTGGCTGGCAATACTGCAAAATCTTTTTCCATGTCAAAGAAATAAATGGCAGGGAAACGACTAGTATTATAGGACAATTTTATATCAGGCATCTTCTTAAGATGAAACAGGTATGTATGTTAGTGACTGGCCTCAGAACACCTAGCTACAGTGACCCAGTGACCTTAGATTCTGATGCATGGATTCTGACCCCTTCTCAGACAAAAGTCCAACACTCCAGAAAGTAGAAAGGAATTCAGTTTTTATTGAAGAAATCCACAAGGCATAACAGAAATCTCAAAGAATGATGCAGAAAGATAATTGACTGAGACAAAGAACCATGATCTATCCAGCCTTATATATATGTCTGGGTCCACAGGCAGGAATATTGGTTCACACTGGAGAGGCCTTTGATCTTTAAGCGCAAACCCAGGCCTTTCCCTGGATATTGAGATGCTCCCAACTGGCTATTTCTTGCTCCCCTGTGAGCCAAGGAAACTGACTGATAAGGCTGAGTTCCCCATGGGGGGGGGGGGCAAGGGCCTACATACCATCCAGTTGTAAAGCCAGAGACAAAGAGAAATCAAGGATGTAAGGGTGGGGGGGTAGGAGAGGGGGATCAAACAGGCGGCTTGACCCTGGAACCAGGGATGTCATGTGACACCCAGGAAACAGTTACCTCTAGACTGGACTTATGCAACTCGTTCTACCCAGGCCTACTCTTATCCCTGACCCAGAAGCAAGAACTGGTGCAGAACACAGCAGCCAGGGTTCTCATGGGAGGGTTTACATCCAGCCTGTGCTGAAACAGCTGCACTAGTTACCAAGCTTAATGTTCTGGTAATCACCATCAAGACCATATGTGTTCTGGACTCTGAGTACCTGAGGGACTGCCTCTCTGCCTGGTGATCCCTGACCCCAGAGAAGCACGTCTGGCCTCGATCAGAGCCAAGGCTTTTTTGGTCGTAGCCCCCACTTGGTGGAATGAGCTCCCAGAAGAGCTCAGGACCTTGCCAGAGCTAAAACAGTTCTGCAGGGCCTGAAAAATGCAGCTCTTCCATCAAGCCTTGGGCCAATAAAAACACTACCAATTAGAGACCCAGGGCCCCTCCCACCACCAAACTGTGCACAGTAGAGACACAGAAAGACTCCGGAACCTGAAAATACTCCCAAATAATTGAAAACCGCAGTTATTGCAGTTAACAGTTACACAGATGCAGAATCTGTAAAGTTTACATGCCCTTTTATGTTAGAACTAGCAATCAAGCCCGCTGCAGCTAAATGCAGCGGGCGCTAGACCACGGAGCCCCCGGCATTCGCGCGGAGCGCGGCTGCTGGGGCTCCGTTTGTCAGGGGGCTGACGCTGCGAGAGGCGCAAAGTGCCTCTTGCAGAATCAGGCCGTTGGGCAGGGAGCGCGCGGCTGCCGGGGGTTCCCTTTGCGGGCGGGCTGAAGCGGCGAGAGGCGCTTTGCGCCTCTCGCAGCATCAGCCCCCTGACAAACGGAGCCCCGGCAGCCGCGCTCTGCACGGCTGCCGGGGGCTCCCTTGCCAGCGGCCTGACGTGTCGGAGGCGCTTCGTGCCTCCCGACGCGTCAGGCCGCCCTCAAGGAAGCAACTGCGAGCCGCGCTCTGTGCGGCTCGCAATTGCTTCCTTCAGCAGGCTAAGAATCGGCCGGGCCAATGGTCTGTCAGGAGGAAGGGGCCAATCAGGCCCCTTCCTCATCACGGACAAAGCCCTCCGCCTGAGGGCTTAGAGAATTATTTAGTCCGTGCGCCGCGGGCGTGTTAAGGATAAGGTGACCAGAATCAACACTTCGAAAGGCAGGACACGCCATCACCACTGCTGCTGCAGCATGGCAACACCCCCCCTGGTGGCAGCGTGGCCACTTTTAGTTTCATTGCTTCATGGCCGGGGTTGGAAGCGAAAGCAGCTGGGCAGCGGCGGCCCTGCAGGAGAGCTGCACTGAGCTTCCCTGCATGCCGGGCACGCGATGGAGTCAACATCGAGCAGCCAGGCGCTGAGCTGCCATGTGCTGGGGGCGGTGTGCACCATGGGCAGCTGCTTGGCCGTGAGCGAGCTGGTACGGCTGAAGCTCCACGAGGGCTCCATGCACCTGGCCTGGGTGCTGGGGGACGGAGGAGGGAAAGGGTGTATTGTACCACACATGTACCTCCATTATCATTGTAAACCACCCTGAGCCTCAAGGGAGAGTAGCATAGAAGTATAATAAGTATGTGATGAGTCTGAAGGCCCTGCTTCAGCCGTCATGATTAGACCTCCAGGAAATCCTAGCCACTGGCCCCCTGCTTTAAGGGCTAATTTACCATGTGGAACCTTATCTAAAATTAGGCACGGTAAGAGATAACTTAAAAAATTAATCCTAGAATAACAGAGTTGGAAGGGATCTCCTGGGTCATCTAGTCCAACCCATCACACAATTCAGGACACTCACAACCCTATTTCTCATCCATTGTAACCTGCCACCCCTTTGAACCTTCACAGAATCAGCTATCCAGCCTCTGTTTAAAAATCTCCAAAGATGGAGAACCCACCACCTCCCATGGAAGCCTATTCCCCTGAGAAACTGCTCTAACTATCAGGAACTTCTTCTGGATGTTTAGATAGAATTTCTTTTGAATCAACATTGTCTTATCCTTCACAAAGTGACCAAAGTCCACATCCTTTCCCCCAAAAAAGTGCCTTTAAAAATAAAGGCATTGCAAAAAAGCAATAGTGACAAAATCAAGTAGTATGTGCAATTATATGTGTTGTTCAAATTGTTTATGGTCTGGCAAAAAAGGAACTTTGAACTGAAAGAATTTGTGGTTGGTCTCTGTGGGATAGACCACAAATCCTGAAGAATCCTAGTCAAGATACATATCAACTTGAGGCTTCTGTTTATTTCCAGAAAGGGACAAGATAATTGCAGCTTTTCTTGCATATTTTCCATCAGAAGGATATATGAACATGTCTGTTAGCACTGTTACATGCTCCCCATTTTCCTGCCAGGACCAGTATTTACCTGGTTTGGTTTCCTATGAAGAAGAGAACACCACAGACACATGGCTTCTAAAATATGCCCTATATTGACAAGTAGGGTGCAGGTGGAGACAAAGAGGCACACTCCTATAGAAGAGCAAATCCCCAGAGAGAGCTCCTAAAGCCTCAGGGTGCTTCAGCAAACTCATAACTGTTGTTTTTTCTCACAAGGTCAAACGGCACATTGTATTTTATACAAGCTGCCAGGGGAATGACAGCTACACTGCCGCTGCTCTGATGGCAACTCCTGTGTAAAAATGCATCAGGAGCTCAATTTAGAATAAGATCTGCTGCCTCATCCTTGTGCCATTTTCAGGAGTCAAAATAATCATGGGCTGCAGGCAAGGTCTATGTAGTAAATACAATAATTTCAAAAGAAAACACACGGGGTCAAATGGAGCTTGTTTTGAAGGAAAGCATGATGGATTTTTCATATAAACCATGTTTGGCTGAGCATATTTGGGTTTTGAGCACTTTGAGCTATCCAGATATATTATTCCTTTGCATTTCTTGTTCTCTAGCCTGTTCTCTAACCTGGTAGCCTGGAAGACAGCTCCTTAGTTACAAGACCGCTTTACTGTGGCAGAGCCAGTTTGGTATAGTGGTTAAGAGCAGCAGCTTCTAATCTGGCAAGCCAGGTTTGATTCCATATTCCTCCATATGCAGCCAGCTGGGTGATCTTGGACTAGTCACAGTCCTGATAGAGCTGTTTTCAAGGAGCAGTTCTAGTAGAGCTCTCTCAGCTCCACCTATCTCACAGGGCTTCTGTTGTAGGGAGACAAAGGGAAGGCAATTGTAAACCGCTTTGAGATTCCTTTGGGTAGTGAAAAGCAAGCCATAAAACCAAACCTTCTTGATAACTGGACTGAAGCAGAATACGTCATGAGCAAATGAACATGGAGCTGATTGCTAGTCATCCTTCCACTTCCCATCTACTCCTGCTGAAGCCTCTAGTTGTGCTTGGTCCAAATACAAAGAGCCAAAGACAAAGGAATCTTGACAAAGTTTCAGTAATACTGGTTGGCAGATAGAGAAATGTACTATCTTTGGAAAATATTGACTTTTCCAATGAAATCTTTGACACTGCTTCCAAAGCAGTTGCCTGAAATAGGACAATGGATCCCTCCAGGCCCAGCATGCCCCCATAGATCCATCAATAACAGAAAGGTTTTTGGGGGCTCTTTTTTAGTATGAAGCAAAAGAATTTCTATTTCTGAATCCCATAATTATGCAGCATGCATTCTACCCACCATAACCCTTTGCAGATGCAGAACTGGTCCATTTTCTCCAAAGAACAAATTGATTGATTTCAGAAACCACTTCTGGGCAGAATGGATGGTTGCTGTCTACCATTAGCTCAGGGATAGATTTCAGTCCCTTGGTTTGGAAAGTTTCCTTGTACTTCATCTTTCTATGTCTGTTTGAAGGCTTTCTAAGTTCCACATGGCCCAGTTTTACAGTGCATTATGTCAGTGTATCCATGCAGCATGAAATGGCGGAGCATTAAACTATGGATCCAAATACTTTCTTATGAGCACAAGACCATTTTTAATCTATCACTATTTTTTTCTTTTTTTAAAGTCTGTTGCTAAAACCTTTTGAATTTATTTCAGCATTTCTTTCAGTATAGTCTTAATCAGTAATGATGAACCATTTACCTTATCATCATCATCAGTAAACCATATACTACCTGATTGGCCGTCCCTGGGGGTGTGCCACCAATAGAGACAGAGCACTCTGCCAACAAGGGCCAGTCAGCTCTAATTGCACTCTGCCAATTAGAGCCAGTCAGCTCAAATAGCATGCAGATGACTCTTTACCTGATTCCCCCTCCCCCTTGAAATATTCCCCCATTAGGAGATGGACTTCAGCCAGGAATGGCCCGCCCTGGTAGTTTAGCCCCCATCAGGAGTGAAGGGCTAATAAGTGATCAGTTCTCCACCTCCGACTTGTCAGTGAGGCCAGGCCAAGAATGGGAGCAATAGAAGTGAAGTTAGTGCTGGCAGTGCAAGGCAGTGCAGGAGCTTCCATCATGGCTTGCTCCACAGTCCCAGATGCCGGTGGGGGGTATCAGCCCACAGCAGCCACCCCTCTGGACATGTACTTAGAGCTGATCTGGCTGTACCCCTGTTGACCTGAGCAAATAGAGTGCCTCTGCAGCCACATAGTGGTGAAAGGTGGCCTAGAATGCTGAAGTGTGGGGCAGTGTGGACTTCGTTCAACATCATCACCAGGATGTCAGGGAGTGGGAAGTACTTTATATTGAGGACAAGGGTTGGTTCAGGGCTGCCTGGAAAGCCTTTTATAAACTGGCTGTCCAAAGCATCTCACTACAATTGGAGGCACTCTTCCCATGCTAAGTGACAGCCTCCTTGGTACAACAACAACAACAACAACAACAACAACACTTTAAAAGCTTCATGGGAGTCCTTGGTCTGATCACTTTTTAAACCTAGCCTACCTCACAGGGTTGCTGTGAGGAGAGGAGGGGAGGAGAAGACCATACTCCACAAAGTGCTACTTGAAAAAAGGGAGGGATAATTTTAATGAGACGATTCCTGTTTTTCTTTGCCAAGTGTTAAAAGGCAATTCAAAGCAAGAGAATTAGTGAACAATGGCTTTCCCAATAATTTTTTTGCTTGCTCAGAACATATCCCCAAACAGTTTTCTAGAGCCTATTGTATTTTTTTCACATAATGAATGTTATTGCTAGTTGGCAATAAGGGCCCCAACCTATGGTGCCCTTGTAGGGACACCGAACGCCTCTGCAAGCTCTGCGGAGCCACGGAGCCAGCAGGGGCATCACCCTGCCCCCGCCACAGTGTGCTCTTACTTGGCTGGCTACTTGCACTGGTGCTGAGCATCATGGTGTTTAAGCTATGGGCTATGGGGTCTTTTTATTCAGAAACATTTAACTTGCTTTCAATATGAGAAGACAATAAACCATTATATAAAACAAATCAGCCCATCTTCAAAAGACTAATCCATAGGTCAGAGAGAAGCAGAGCTGAAAGTCAAACTCTGTCCTTGGTGATAACTTCTCAGGCTTTTCCTTCCAGGGTTGTAGGTAAGGATCAGAGCAAATACTTAGTAGCCTTGTCCAGGACGAAGCAGTCTCTTACCTGTTACCCTAAAAGTTGTCCTGTCAGGAGATATGCCTTGAGACCCATGACTTCTCAGGCCTTGTGATATCTGAGAACATTAAGAAAACTCCTAAACTGAGAAATTAAGGTAAGGCTAAAGGTAAAGGTATCCCCTGTGCAAGCACCGGGTCATATCTGACCCTTGGGGTGATGCCCTCTAGCGTTTTCATGGCAGACTCAATACGGGGTGGTTTGCCAGTGCCTTCCCCATTCATTATCGTTTACCCCCCAGCAAGCTGGGTACTCATTTTACCAACCTCGGAAGGATGGAAGGCTGAGTCAACCTTGAGCCGGCTGCTGGGATTGAACTCCCAGCCTCATGGGCAGAGATTTCAGACTGCCTGTCTGCTGCCTTACCACTCTGCGCCACAAAGCTGGTTCCCTGAGAGTCCCTGATAACAGCTGGCTTGCTTACTCATCAAAATTCTAAGTGTCATAAACTAGTCTAGCAAAACCAGGACTGTTTCCAGCGATAATCTGGTTTGCTTGATGTTACATTCTGCCAGTTTTTGTGATCTATAAAGTCATCTAGGGTACTTGTAAACTCAATAATTCTTCAAATTTAGTATTTTTCATTGCTCTTTCAACCTACCTGCATTTTCCTAAATTTGTTCAAAAAAGATTACAACCTCACACATTCTCTCCCTCAGTATTCATTATTTTGTACCCCTACCTGCAGTATTTCCCAAATGTGTGTCCGTTCCAATGCAGATTAAAGATTCCTTGACCAGGAAGTTTGTAAGTGTAGTTGTGAAAGAATGTTTACATGCGCCCCCAGCATTCCAGGTTACACTCCAAGCGAGCTATATGGAACCTCAGAAAAGACCATCCATCCATATGCAGATAATACCTAACTCCATTTTCCCCTGAAAGGAGAGATAAGTGGAAATTCTGAAAAACACACCCAGAAAATTAATGAAATTGATGAGGTCCAATAAACAAAAGCTCAACCCAGAAAAGAATGAGATGACAATTGGCAAATTGTTTTAGAGCTGAAGAGTTAGACAGGTCTTTGGAAAGTCAGCAAATACACTGTCTAAATAAATACATAATATAGTACATATTGCTTGGAAATCAAAGATCAAACAGCCCCCCCTCAAGGGAAACCCCTCATGAAGAATATTATCAAAGACTACATCAGAAAAAGATTGCACTGATGATACTGAGATGGTTTAAAGTTTTAATGTTTTGTATTGAGAGAAGTTTTAAAGGTTCTAAGGTTTTAATATTTTTGTTAATTGCAGTTTCCAGAAGTCTTCAAGAATGGTTGAGTTTATTATAATCAGTTCCAGTGTCACTAAAATGAAGAGTGCTGAAAGGAAAATGTATCTCTTATTTGTTGGTTGCATTTCTGGCCCATTATCTCTATTTGCTTCTACAAAGGCAATATAGTGGAATGGTGGATTTTGTGACAAGGCAATGATAGCAATATTTATTATATTCAAAGTGTTTAATAGTAAATGTGTGATCACCATTAAAAATTACTTAATTTTACATGCATAGTTATATTGGGATTTGAAGTGCACTAAACAGTAAACTACCACTTTTGCAAGATGAAAAAAGGGATCTTATAGTAAAAGGAAGCCTGTGCAAAACCAGTAGCTCACCATCTTGAAGATGGATGACAGCAGATAAGTCATCCCATTTTTTTGTACGGTCATTCTACTCCTACCCACAATTATTCATCCTATACAACACCCATGACATTTTATTTGTCATTCCTCAAGCAGGCACAAGTTGACAATATTCAAGTGAAAATTTATTTGTTTGATTTATATACCACCATCCCGGACCAGCTCAGGGCGGTGTACAATAATAATAACAACAAATATAATTTAATTGGTTAACAATGTGGTGGCCTACTTGGTAGTGGGAATCAGTTGAAGAAATGAGCTGGCTCCTGATTAGTATCTAGTGCTGTTCTGGACTGTGAAAGCCTTAAATAACTGGGTTCAAATTTGCTTTCTCCAATATATACACTGGTATAACTTTCCCCTGTACTTGGATAACCAGAAGTAGTCAAACTGCCCATGGTATCAGTATCTATGCAATTTATCTGATAAAGGCAGCCACAGCCCCCATATGGATGACAATCACAGTGCTGAAGATGAGTCAGTTAACTCTTCACCTACCACAATTTCTCCAAGAAAAAATGGCATTTCAGGGGAATTCAGGGACATGGGGTGACCTGTGCAGGGGGAAGCCTTTAAAATGTGAGCTAGGATGGAGCCAAGGAAGAAGAGCATAGGCCCTCCCACTGAATGCATGGAAGAGTCAGGTTGTGGAAGGGGATAGACAACTGAGTGGATGACAGTCCCCTTCTCTCTTTCCTTCTCTTCATTGATTCTCTTCAAATGATTTTGCTGAAAAGGGGTGTCTGTAGACTCCAAACTCCAAACTCTGCCCCAGATCCTCTGACGTCAGACAGTGCCTGATACAATTTGATAAGCAGAATCCCTAAAAACATTCACATTTTTGTTTGCCCCAGTGTGACATCCAACTTGCAATGAATGAAAGTACATAGCAAAGTATTCAGTAAGGACTACTGAGGGCCTCCTTCTCTCCCTTGCTAGTGAGCATAAAGGAGAGTTAAAAATTAATAATTAAAATCAAAAGTAGACTTTGATACTTTGACAACCTAGATAAAAATTGAAGTAGGCACAAAATTGATGTACTAAGCACATAAACACTACACATTGGCCATTGGAAGTTTTCTATATTTAAGAGTGTAATCACCTTGACTCAGATTTGCTATATTTGTGTATAAATAAATGTGCATTTAGTATGATGGATGGAGCTAACTTTGTCACTAAATCTCACCTAATTCCCTTCCTTGCTCCATTCCTCATTACATGTGTCTTTCATCCATGCAGTTTTATTTACTTATTTATTTGCAGATTTATATACCACCTCTCCCAGTAAACTGTCTCAAGGTGGTTTACAAACAATAACTTCATAAGCAAACAATGTCGTCAATTTATATAAAATTTAAGATAATTAAAACCTGATTAAAACTCTTTAAAACCACAATTATAATTGTTGCAGTATCAGCAATAATAATACACAGCCAATTAGATAGAATCATAGAATCATAGAATCATAGAATCATAGAGTTGGAAGGGGCCATACAGGCCATCTAGTCCAACCCCCTGCTCAACGCAGGATTAGCCCTAAGCATCCTAAAGCATCCAAGAAAAGTGTGTATCCAACCTTTGCTTGAAGACTTCCAGTGAGGGGGAGCTCACCACCTCCTTAGGCAGCCTATTCCACTGCTGAACGACTCTGACTGAGAAAAACTTTTTCCTGATATCTAGCCTATATCGTTGTACTTGAAGTTTAAACCCATTACTGCGTGTCCTTTCCTCTGCAGCCAGCAGAAACAGCATCCTGCCCTCCTCCAAGTGACAACCTTTCAAATACTTAAAGAGGGCTATCATGTCCCCTCTCAACCTCCTTTTCTCCAGGCTGAACATTCCCAAGTCCCTCAACCTATCTTCATAGGGCTTGGTCCCTTGGCCCCAGATCATCTTCGTCGCTCTCCTCTGTACCCTTTCAATTTTATCGATGTCCTTCTTGAAGTGAGGCCTCCAGAACTGCACACAGTACTCCAGGTGTGGTCTGACCAGTGCCGTATACAATGGGACTATGACATCTTGTGATTTTGATGTGATGGCTCTGTTGATACAGCCCAAAATGGCATTTGCCTTTTTTACCGCTGCATCACACTGCCTGCTCATGTTTAGTTTACAATCCACAAGTACCCCAAGGTCTCGTTCACACACAGTGCTACCTAGAAGTGTATCCCCCATCCAGTAGGCATGCTTTTCATTTTTCTGACCCAGATGCAGAACTTTACACTTATCTTTATTAAATTGCATCTTGTTCTCATTTGCCCATTTTTCCATTGTGTTCAGATCTCGTTGAACTCTGTCTCTATCTTCCGGAGTATTTGCCAGTCCTCCCAATTTGGTGTCATCTGCAAACTTGATGAGTAGTCCCTCCACCCCCTCATCTAGATCATT
Source organism: Paroedura picta (assembly GCF_049243985.1). Lineage (NCBI taxonomy): Eukaryota > Metazoa > Chordata > Lepidosauria > Squamata > Gekkonidae > Paroedura > Paroedura picta. The sequence continues at coordinate 78,985,109 of NC_135374.1, read as the reverse complement.
AATAAATATGTTAAAAAGTACCGGGCCGAGCACCGAACCCTGAGGTACCCCGCTACTCACCTCTCTCCAGTCTGATGAAACACCATTGACAACAACTCTTTGAGTGCGGTTCTCTAACCAATTCCCTATCCACCTAACGATCTGAAAATCCAGATTGCAGTCCTTCAACTTATCCATCAGAACATCATGGGGAACCTTGTCAAAAGCTTTACTAAAATCCAAGTAAATGACATCAACCAAATTTCCCCGATCCAGCAAACCTGTTACTTGGTCAAAAAAGGAAACTAGGTTGGTCTGGCAGGACCTGTTGGAGACAAATCCATGCTGACTTCCTTGGATCACCAAATTGTCCTCCAGATGTTTGCAGATCGCTCCCTTTAATATCTGCTCCATTATCTTCCCCACAACAGAGGTCAGACTCACTGGTCTGTAGTTTCCCGGGTCATCCTTCCTCCCTTTTTTGAAGATCGGAATAACGTTTGCTCTTTTCCAGTCCTCCGGGACATCTCCAGTCCTTAAAGAGGTTCCGAAGATGATGGACAAGGGCTGTGCAAGTTCTCTGGAAAGTTCTTTGAGTACTCTCGGGTGCATTTCATCTGGACCAGGGGATTTGAACTCATCCAGTGCAGCTAAATGCCTCTCGACCACCTCTCTATCCATGTTAACCTGCCACCCAGACACTATCCTTTGGCTACAGCCATCTCTAGATGTGCCTAAACACTTAGACCTGTGGGAAAAAACAGATGTAAAATAGGCACTAAGCCTTTCTGCTTTCTCTGCATCTTTCGTTAGAGTTTGTCCATCCGCACCCAACAGCGGGCCTATTGCCTCCTTTACTTTACGTTTGCTCCTCACGTAACTGAAAAATCTTTTCTTGTTACAATGGGCTTCCCTGGCCAATCTTAGCTCACTCTCAGCTTTGGCCTTTCTGATGATTGATCTACAGTGCCTAGTAACCTGTAGGTACTCTTCTTTAGAGCTCTGTCCTTCCCTCCATTTCCTGAACATTTTCCTTTTCTTTCTTAGTTCCTCTTGATGTTAAGATATTAAGATATTAGAGGAACTGAAGGAAAAGGAGTGCAGCAGGGGGTGGGAGAGAGGCCCAAAATTTGGATACAATGTTGTTTATTGTCTAGCTGACCTCAACCGTAGGCCTGGCAGAAGAGTGTCTTACAGACCCTGAGAAACTTAGAGAGTTCCAACAGGGCCCTGATCTCTCTAGAGAGCTTATTCCACTGGTTGAGTCCAGCCGGATTTCCTTGGGGTCAGGGATTTTCAGCTGGTTTGCTGTGCTTGATCAAAGAGCTCTCTAGGGCAGGGGTAGTCAACCTGTGGTCCTCCAGATGTTCATGCCCAGGGCTCATGGGAATTGTAGTCCATGAACATCTGGAGGACCACAGGTTTGACTACCCCTGCTCTATGGAACATATTCAGAAAGGCAGTTCCCATAATCTCCAACATCTATTAATTTACTTCATTTATAACCTAATTTTCTCAATAATGGAACCAGAAAATGGTCAACAATTTTCTCCTCACATATCCATTTTATCTTCACAACTCTGTGAAGTAGGTAAGTTTATGACTGGTCCAAGGTCTCCCAGAAAGCTTCCATTATAGAGTAGGAATTCAAACTTGGGTCATCCAGATCCTAGTCCAACATTTTAACCGCTACACCTCACTCAGGAGTTCACAATCAGGATGGTATAAAATGTGGATCCTCAGCCAAGGCACCCAGTAGCTAAGCTCCACCACTCAGCATAAGCAGAGAGATGGGGTGGCTCATAGCCCTGAGTACACATAATACCCAAGCCCCAGCAGTGGAGAGGTGTTCACATTCACAATCAGGAATAATTGAATTTGCTTGGCTTCTAACCAGTTCTTTGCCTCTCTGTCTAACTGCCAACAGCCAACAAATGAGGGGCTGTGGAGCTGAGGGTGTCTATATAGCATTCTCAACCACAGAGCAGAATGAGAACTCTGTTACTAGCAGCCCTTACTGGTGTTTCCAAGTTGAGAATTCCCACCCCCAGTTGTTTTGTACTTTCAAAGCATTTAAATTGAACAGAGACAAGGCGCCTGGCAATGAAGCCATTCACATACCAGCACAAACAGCATGAAAGTTCATGGAATGTTTAGGCTGGTTGCCCTGTAATGAATGGTACCAGCTAGATATCAGGAGAATTTATTCACAGTTCAGCAATGGAATAGGCTGCCTAGGGAGGTGGTGAGCTCCCCCTCACTGGTGGTCTCTATGCTGTAGCTGGACAGATACTTATTGTAGATGCTTTTGGCTGACCCTGCATTGAACAGGGGGTTGGATGGCCTGGGTGGCTCCTCCCAAATCTGTGATTCTATTAACTTAGTTTTGGCGAAATACGAACTGTCCAAAATTTATGACAAACCTTAATTCATGAACTGCTTCATACCTATTCTTACTCCAGGCCTCACTTGGAAGTTGGCAACCCTAGTTGGGCAGATTATTGCTGCTGTTCCAAAAACTTGGAGCTATATCATATGTCATGGCTCTTATGAGGTGCAGAAGTGGTGTTTTGTGGCCTCTCGTACAGTGTGAAAATGCATTCCACTTGGAAATTTGATTCTGCCCTCAAAAGTGGTCAGTACTTGACTGTAAGACTTTAGACAACTGGCCACATAGATAAAATTACAAACCAGAATATTTTGGGCATTTGCCATTCTGTGTTTCTCCCACAGTATTCTATATAGGTACCATTACAGCATTTATAGCCATTCAGTACTTAAAGTCTTAAATCCTTAGTAGCACGGTCAAATCATAATTTATAAAGCATTGTTTACTATTTCTGCTTCTCATGTTTCAAAGTCTATAACACCTTTTCCGAACTGACCACCTTGCATTGCTGAGGCCCAGCTAAATAATCAGGTACAGAATCAGGACTACCAAGGTGGGGAAGAGGTACATACTGCATTGATTGACAAAAAGCTTGTGCTACAATTATTTTACAAATGCTAGCTCTAATGCTGGGATGCAGTAGAAAATTTAGATTTACATACTAGACTGTGGTCCAAGAGGTTGGGGTGGAGAGAGAGAATGTGCACAGTAGACTGGATGACAGGAATGCAAAAAACGCAGTAACAGGTGTGTTTGTGCGGGGGGGGGGGGAGGGGTTGGATATATAGACAATTTCCACTTGATATCTAGTATTGCCTTTCTTCTGAAAGTCCTGGCAGAATTAAAGCTCCAGTAAGGTTTAAAACAAAGCAAGCCAGTGCATAACCTCTATTTATATGCACAGAAGACTGCTTTAGAATGTTTACAAGCTTGTCAGGATGGGGAGTGTTGGCGTTCTGCTTGACAACAGACTCCTCTCCAGACAGTGTTGCTAATCGAGGGCAGCAGGCTGGGCAGGGAGGGACACTTCAGCCAAGCATGAAAATTCCACAGGGCCTGTAAGACAGAGCTGTTCCATCAGGCCTAAGGTTGAGGCCTAAAATTGTCTATGACAATATCTGGCCTCTCTACTGAAAGATTATTATTACAGCTTCTGCCATTTTAGCACTGGGTTTCAGATCAAGGATGCACTTAATGTCCCCCCTTCTCCCACTAGAAAAAGAAAGAAGCTATGGACCTGTCTGTGTAACAAGAGAATTTGCCACATAGTTTTACAAAATAATTAACGCTGTCAGGATAAAAATGAATATTAGCGACATAACAAAATAGCCTTCTACTCATCTCTCAATTTATTATTATTATTTTATTATTTATTTAGATTTTTATACTGCCCTTCCCTACGGCTCTGGACTGTTTACATAAAACATTTTGGAACATTTACATAGAACACTATCAAAATCAATATAACAGTATAACAATAACAACAACACACCAACTCGAACAACTAGAACAGCACTTCAACAATAACTTTGACACTCCCTCAGCAGGTTCGATCTCTCAATCTGGGGGGGACCTGTAGATATTATGGGTCAGTCGGCCCTACCAAATGCCTGGTGGAAGAGCTCCCTTTTGCAGGCCCTGCGGAATAGTGGAAGTTCCGGCAGGGCCCTGATCTCTTGGGGGAGCTCATTCCACCAGGTGGGGGCCAGGATTGAAAAGGCCCTGGCCCTTGTTGAGGTCCGACGTGCCTATTTAGGGCCAGGGATCCATAGTCAGTTGGAGGTGGCAGAGCGTAGAGCTCTTCTAGGGGGTATAGGCAGGGAGGCGGACTCTCAGATACACTGGGCCCAGACCGCGTATGGCCTTGATGACAGAAACCTATACATTATGAAAAGCATTTATTTCCCACACAATTGCAGGGCAGAATCTGGTATAAAAAAGGAGGAAGGGATTCTTGCCTTCAATCAACAAGTAGGCAGTCATGGGACTTGCATAGACAAGCTGTGTGGATGGGGCTTGAAGGAGTGAACAGGGTGATGTTAAGGAACTAGCTTGCTGGATCCAATGTCAAAGCTTTTTTCTTTTTTTTTTAAGGGGGGGGGAGACCTTGCAAGTCCTTATGCTACCTGTCTTCTCCTAATTCTGTTTTTGTCTGTGAGTGCACATTCAATGTGCCTGAATATGATGTGATTATATAAGACAACAAGCTAGGAAAATTATAGACCATGCAACATGGTCCTCAAAAAAGAGAGGAAGGATGACCCAGGAAACTACAGACCAGTGAGTCTGACCTCTGTTGTGGGTAAGATAATGGAGCAGATATTAAAGGGAGCAATCTGCAAACATCTGGAGGACAATTTGGTAATCCAAGGAAGTCAGCATGGATTTGTCTCCAACAGGTCCTGTCAGACCAACCTGGTTTCCTTTTTTGACCAAGTGACAGGTTTGCTGGATCGTGGAAATTCGGTTGATGTTGTTTACTTGGATTTTAGTAAAGCTTTTGATAAGGTTCCCCATGATGTTCTGATGGATAAATTGAAGGACTGCAATCTGGATTTTCATATAGTTAGGTGGATAGGGAATTGGTTAGAGAACCGTACTCAAAGAGTTGTTGTCAATGGTGTTTCATCAGACTGGAGGGAGGTGAGTAGCGGGGTACCTCAGGGCTCGGGGCTCGGTCCGGTACTTTTTAACATATTTATTAATGATCTAGATGAGGGGGTGGAGGGACTACTCATCAAGTTTGCAGATGACACCAAATTGGGAGGACTGGCAAATACTCCAGAAGATAGAGACAGAGTTCAACGAGATCTGAACACAATGGAAAAATGGGCAAATGAGAACAAGATACAATTTAATAAAGATAAGTGTAAAGTTCTGCATCTGGGTCAGAAAAATAAAAAGCATGCCTACTGGATGGGGGATACACTTCTAGGTAACACTGTGTGTGAACGATACCTTGGGGTACTTGTGGATTGTAAACTAAACATGAGCAGGCAGTGTGATGCAGCGGTTAAAAAGGCGAATGCCATTTTGGGCTGTATCAACAGGGGCATCACATCAAAATCACAAGATGTCATAGTCCCATTGTATACGGCACTGGTCAGACCACACCTGGAGTACTGTGTGCAGTTCTGGATGCCTCACTTCAAGAATGACAGATAAAATTGAAAGGGTACAGAGGAGAGCGACGAGGATGATCTGGGGCCAAGGGACCAAGCCCTATGAAGATAGGTTGAGGGACTTGGGAATGTTTAGCCTGGAGAAAAGGAGGTTGAGAGGGGACATGATAGCCCTTTTTAAGTATTTGAAAGGTTGTCACTTGGAGGAGGGCAGGATGCTGTTTCTGTTGTCTGCAGAGGAGAGGACACGCAGTAATGGGTTTAAACTTCAAGTACAACGATATAGGCTAGATATCAGGGGGGGAAATTCACAGTCAGAGTAGTTCAGCAGTGGAATAGGCTGCCTAAGGAGATGGTGAGCTCCCCCTCACTGGCAGTCTTCAAGCAAAGGTTGGATACACACTTTTCTTGGATGTTTTAGGATGCTTTGGGCTGATCCTGCGTTGAGCAGGGGGTTGGACTAGATGGCCTGTATGGCCGCTTCCAACTTTATGATTTTAACATTCCACATCTAGTTTACAAAATCTGGTTGAAAGGCAAAAAAAATTAATAATGAAATACCATTTCAGACTCTGATGGAATGCATGCTTAAGTTCTTATGCTGCATATAAGAATAGATATAGATCTCTGTGTGGATTTTTGTTTTGTAAAGTACATTTTTCTGCTATTGAAAATGTGTATTCTGATTTCCTTCCTTTCCTCTTTAAATGTAAACAGAGCACTTTTCCTTCCTCCCTCTCTACTAAACTCTAGTTACTTACTCAGTTATTCAGAACAATGAATGTAGAATTAAACAAAAGCATAAGAGGAAAATAAAGCAGAAAGGAAAGGAAAGGAGCTTTAATATTCAAGGCAGCAGAGTCCCCCAGGTTTCCGCCTTTGTTCTGAAGGTGAAATTAATCACCTAAGGAATGAATGAATGTGTTTAATTAGAAAAACATCAGTGTGTTGATTATCGCTGAAGAAAGCCCAAGCACTCCGAAACAGATTCTTTTGCAATAAATGCCAGCATGGGGTTGCTCACTTTAGGGAGGATTGCAGATTTAGAGGGAAAATCAGGCTCTTCAGGTAACTCAGCAAAGCCTTAAGTCTTTTCACTATAGTTTGTTGCAGCACTGCAAAACTAAACAGTTAATCTGCATTCTAGGGAAACAAAGCCCCAAGGATTTGTGCACACAAACTAGCCCTACATTTTGTAGGTACAGCTTGGGTAATAAATGAAGACAAATACATTCTCTACAACTGTAATCCCTTATAAAACAATCTGCATACAAGGTTTTTATGCCTTTATAATAGCCTTGAGGCGGTGAGACAATCAATGGATTTAGCTGGTTATTTTTCAGTGTTGAAGTGTCAGGTGCAACTGCCAGTTTCTCTTTCCTGCTGCATAATGCTTAAGATGCAAGGGCAAAGGAAGCATTCCTCAGTCATTCACACAAACATTATAAACTATGACCTTGGAAAGGGTTCCATTAAGATCTAAACAAACACTTGTTGTTAGCAAGTGTTTTCAAGGTACATAATGGAACAGAAATAAAGTGCCGGTAAGAAGCAAAATAACAAATGCAGCCTCTTTGTTTTTGCAAACTAATCGGAGTCCTTCATTGCAGTGGCCCCCAACCTTTTCTGGGCTGGGACCGGTCCATGGGGGGGGGGTGAAGAGGACCGGTCCCAGTAAAGGCTGATGGGGAGAAGTTAAGGCGGGCTCTGTCCAGGATAAGAACTCGGAGGAGCAAATCAGGAACTGCGAAGCGGCTCCTGATTCGCTCCTCCGAGTGGCACTCCAGGGCCAAGTGTCCAATTGGGAGGCTCGCTTCGCACGCCTCCCTATTGGACACTTGGCCTGTCTCCTGAATGCCGCGCTTCCAACTCTGCAGTCCTCCCGAGCGGCCATCCTGCCCGGATGGCCGCCAGGAAGGAGGCTCGCCCAACGCCACTGGAGTCAGGGAAAACTGCTTCCCCGCCCAGCGAAAGCCCTTCCCCTCCGATGCGGCGACGAATGACTCCAACTCCGACTCCAACGACCATGCCCATCCCCACCCTTCCCACCCCCACGTCTGTTGCCGCCTGCAAGCGCCCGCCACCTTCCCACCCCCCCACTTCCCACTCGCCGCTTCGCCGCCTCTCGACGCCCTTACCCATTGCCGCCACGTCCACGGCCGACCTCCTGGACCCGCTTCCCGCCTGGCACGCGTACAGACGACCTTCGCTGCTGCAGCCAGGCCCGCCGCTCCACGACCCCACCAACGACAGACGCACTGCCACCCACGCGCTCCACTGCCAACGCCCTTCCGCCTCCTCGCCAGACGGCCCCAAAATGGCCACCGCCACAACGGGCCTGCCGAAGACGACACCACACAGTGCTGCCTTCCCCAGCCGCTCCTTGCCGCTCCCACGCCTGATCCTCGGCTTCTCCTTGCCGCCGCTGCCGCCGCCACAACAACCCTGCCACACACGCTCCACGACGCCAGCTCCAAGTCCTGCCTTCCCCAGCCTCGCCTCACTGCTCCCACAACTAATCCTCGCCTTCTCCCCGCCGAAGCTGCCCTTCACCGCACCCAGCCACCGGTGAGTTGCCCCGAGCACGGGGTACCCCAAGAGCTACAACCCCCCCCAACTATGCCCACCTGCCCAGCCACCCACCACCACTCACTCACGGACCTAGCGCCCGCTGTATTTGTCCCACAGCGGGCTTAATTTCTAGTAAATAAATAAAATAAATAAGAAGTGGTCCTACAGTGTTTAGTAGGGGTGCCATCCCCTGCTGTTGGTGTTGCCCCCCTGGCTTTGAAGTGTTCGGAAAGCAGTGGGAAATCTCCCCATAATCCCCCCATAAAACAGCCCTCCAGACCTCCACCAGTACTCCACCAGACCTCGTCCCTGTACTCACCAGGACCAGGAACAACATCCTGATGTGCTGACATCACCTGGAAGTGACATCAGCATGCTGGGGTCATCAGAGATGACACTCTGGGTTTGGAGCCAAATTCTATTGTTTGAAGCTGCTTTTTTACCATAGAGCTGTCCCAAAACCAGGAATATTGCCCACACTGTCTCTGCCATGCCAATGTAACTTCCAGGGAATGTCAGCATGCCGAATGCTCTTCTGAGTTTGGCTAAGTGCAGGAAGGGAGCTCCTAGAAAGCAACCCCACTGCTGACAGTTCAGCAGTGCCTGACAACCCTACTTTTGAGCTGCAATGACATCTGCACCTCTGCTTTCCAGGGGGCGTTTTGTCTATTTTTGAAAGAGTTGGTGGGGGGTCTGGCAATTTCTACTCTTCCCAAGCAGGACTGTCATGGGGAAATGCTTGACTTGAGAGCCTGGAGGCTTAGTCTGCTTAAAGAATAAACTTGCTTTGCCTTCAGCTCAAAATATATAGGATAATAATAGTTGGAATGTTCTTAACAAACATACAACAAATGTAGCTTTTACATAAATATAACTTCCTGCAAAGCAATCTGCTAACATGCAACCTCAACTCACAGGAAACAAATTAAAGGTAGCCAGAACATATTTGTTGTGAGTGTACTGCTAAATGCTTCCTTCTCAGTTTACCAGAGACAACCAAAAGGGAAGAGTTGAAACAATGCTTTGACAATTTCCAAGTAAAATTAAAGAAGTAAGGCTTTTATGAAATTGAAATCTGCACCGTCTAAGAGTTTTACATCTTCATCTTTGCTTAAATTTTCTCAGTTCTGCTCAGCCAATCAGAACTCCGCTGAACAATGAGAAGCCCTGCTAAGCAGAAGCCTCACCTTCCCCCACTAGCTTTCTAAAAACACTTGCTGAGCTCTGGGAATTATACTGGCGGACACCATGGCTACTGTGCTGGCACAGGTAATCCACCATCAAGCATAAATTAGGCAAACAAGTGACAAAACAGAAAGGTCAGTACCATGTTCCTTACGAGCTTTAAACACAAAAACATTAGCTATTCACATATAAATTTAAGGATGGAGAGTTGTTTCTTTTCTTTTTTTTCTTTTTACACAAAGCCGTGCTTGCAAGTAAGTCCATTTTTGGCTAACCAGGCTTGTATCCCCCTGTGACTTGAAGGACTTTTTCTCTCAGCCCAGTTCTGATACCAGAAATGAGGTGGGCTTAAAAGAGAAAGGCTCCAAAAGGCAGAGCTTACTAGAATAAAGCAGAGGAGGAGGCTATAGCTCCCACTCATGTTTACACTCTTCATATATGAATAAAGAACACACGGTTGTTCATCTGTTGTGTCAAGTTGAAACAATGAAGAAACTATACTTAATTCTTTCTCAACATGACTCCATCTCTCGATACTCCAATCCAGAGACCCCAAAGATGGGCACGGCATCTTTCTAGAAACCCGATAAAAGCCCTACGTTTGCAGAATTGTTTACATCACTGGAGGAGAGGCTAAACTCACCCCCTCCCAAAATAAAACTATAGAAGCAGCACCTGTACCTTTTAAGAAATGAATGCCTAACCAACCACCACAATTGCCATCCTTCAGATCTTGGTTTCTGTAGTTAAAAGCAGGCTTGTTTTGGCCTCCCAGTCCAGCCATATTCTCCTCCCTCCTGCCTATGAGATTGAAGACTGTTAAACTGCTTTTTTGTTGTGGTTTCAGGTTAAACGCTTGCATCCTCAATAGCCTCAGTTTTCATGTGCAACACATTAAAATGCTAAAGAATACTAGAGGAACCTCAGTTGTTTCACTCACTATCTGCTCACAAGTTGTAATAATCCTAACTGAAATTTGTGAGTGAAGGGAGTTAAACTACCCCTTGCTTGAAGCAGTTTTTCTCCCAATCCAGATGCTTCTGATAGTGGAGTCAGACCAGGAGAAAAATGTTCAAATTAACTGAGCACAATGCAGTATGGTAGTGATAATGGATGCAATCAAACTTACATTAGAGAACAGAGTCCAGTGGCACCTTTAAGACCAACAAAGATTTATTCAAGGCATGAGCATTTGAGTGCAAGCATTCTTCATCAGACTTGCCCTCAAAAGCTCACGCCTTGAATAAATCTTTGTTGGTCTTAAAGGTGCTACTGGAATCTGATTTTATTGTGTTACTTCAGACTAACATGGCTACTCATTTGAATTCTTCCATTAGAGATGTCATGGGTTTAAAGCATCAGACCAGGATCTGGTAGATTCAGGTTCAAATCTCCACTCTACAATGGAAGCTAGTTGAATGACCTTGGCCAGTTTCACACTCTCAGAGGGAGTGATATATATGTGTGTGTGTGTGTGTGTGTGTATAAAATACAAAGTAAAAAAGCAAAAGTGAACTTTAAAATAGTACTGAGCATATTCTTGCTAAAGGATACAAGGAACTCCTAAGTTGTATGGCATGCAATTTTTGAAACTGTTATTTCAAGGGGGGATTCACATGTCCTTTGCCAACATATGCCATTGCTAGATAGCTCTCAAAGCCATTTTTTAAAATCAGGTGGAATAGAAGGCAAGACTTCATTATGTCTTTGTACGGATGAAGAACTCTGCACACCACAAGTGATAGGAAAGTTTTAATGGAAGAGTGGCATCTCAATTTATGTGAAAAAAAATCTAAAGCGAGTGTAAAAATTTTAAATAATGAATCTTTACAGAACTTACCAAATTCCACAGGGCCTGCAAGATGGAGCTGTTCTGCTGGGTTTACAGTTGAGGCCAGTCAGGAAATATTCCAAAACAACTAACCAGGCCTCCCTTCCTTTCCCCCTCTAAGCCCCCACTAATGCCTTCTTTGTCAGCAACTGCCTACTATTGGTGCTGAGAATCGGTGTTTTATATACATTTCAAATAATATTTATATTGTTTTACTATTTTAGCTATATTTTATTGCTTATTGTTGACTATAATGATTTGGGAATTCAAATTATAAATAAAATAAAAATGTTGAATTTCCAGAACTGGATCCGATTTGGGACAATTGGCAATCTGAAGCAACATCTTGAATCTTTCCAAGTCAGAGAGACATGTCCACATATGACAAGCCAGGCTACTGAGAGAGGAAGACAAAGAAAGCTTCAAAGTCTACAAATGTGTCTTGCTTAGTTAAAAACAAACAGTTGAAGACATGGAATTCAAAGCTGAATGCAGAGACAGGAAATTGTGGAGAGGGAAATCACATTGACTCAGACTGAAAGGAAACATTCTACACTGTGGTGACCTTGTATTTGCTGCCTTTGTCAAAATTCTGTGGGCCTGGCCCAATAGCACCATTTGGTCACTATTGAGGTATCAAGTTTCAGAAGGTACCTGGTAATGCAAAATGGAAACTGCATCTACATATAAAATTTAATGTGAGAGAGACTTGCCATCAGTAAATGCAGCATGTTCAAAGCATTGGCATTTGGGAACAATTAATATGGTCTGTCTCCAAAACCCTGAAGAGCCAAATATAAGAGCGAACCGAGTGGAATAAACTTGGACTGAGCACAAGAAGAATACAGCCAACATGCCAAAACAGAGTTCATGGTAACCCAGTGGTGTCTCTTTAAAATTAATGTCCCTTCTGCATGATTTATTCTGCAGTTGAATGTTGCCAACACCAGAAAATAGAAGGCTGGAACTGGGATCCAAAATACGTTATAAATGCTACTTTAATCCATGAAAAGACTTGGCCTATCACTCCCAAGCATAAAGTACAAATTAAATGTCTACAGTGACACAGGACATGGAAGCCTGGAAAGAATTTTTATATCAATCTATTTAATACTATTTTAAGTTCTTTAAAAGTCTATTTCCAAGGAGACAACCATTCTGAAAGGTAGGATCCAATCATATTTCTTTAGACAACAGCTTAACTGGAAAACGGTATCTGAAGAGGGGAACCTGCGCAAAGGAATGTGTATGATGTCATCAAGTAGATAAAGAGGCCCATTGGCTCTGCTTCATTTGGAATGAAGATAGGGAAAATGATGGATTTCTGGTGGTTTAATAGACATAACATTTATTATATTTTATTGCTTAGAAATATAAAACCCATTTTTCTGTAGACAGGCGTAGCACTCTATATAGCTAACATGACAAAATTCAGGACTGCAGCCAATTAAGATTAAATGTATAAAACCAAAAATGTAAACAATTATATAAAATAAACCAAATTATTTCATGGGAGTTCTAGCTTCTCTAAACTCTGCAGTGTTCTCTCATTGTAAAGATTGTATAACATTCTTTATGATTGCACAGGGAAAGGTACATTAGTTGGTTCTAAATGTGATGCCCTACCTGCCTGTCCTGTTGGACTTCCCCTGTTTGGGAAGTCCTGGGGTCGGGGTCAGATAGTAACTAAAGAAGACAAAAGTTCAGTGGCATAAATAACAATATTTGTTTCAGGAGGAACTTTCATGAGTTTCAGCTCTGTGAAGGGGAAATCCTATTGGCAAATTTAATGGAGAAGTTTGGTAGGGTGAAGTCTTGGTGTGAATGGGCTGCTTATAGGACTTGTTTCAATACTATTCCATCAGTTTTGCTTAGTGGGAGATTTCGGTATCTACCAAGGTGCAGCAAAGTTGAAACAATAACCCATGTTGTACTGGCTTGCAACATTTATTGGAATGCTAGACACTGTTTGATTTTGCCTTCATTGACCAGGATTCCTGGACCTGCTAATGAGTTTTTAGTTAAATTCTTACTCGCGGATAAGGGCAGTACTATTTCTTATATTGTGGTGAAGTTTTGTTATGTAGCCATCAGGATGTGTAGAATCATAGAGTTGGAAGGGATCTCCTGGGTCATCTAATCTAGTCCCCAGCACTATGCAGGACACTTACAACTCTATCAGAGCCAGTTTGGTGTAGTGGTTAGGAGTGCGGACTTCTAATCTGGCATGCCAGGTTCGATTCTGCGCTCCCCCACATGCAGCCAGCTGGGTGACCTTGGGCTCGTCACGGCACTGATAAAAACTGTTCTGACCGGGCAGTGATATCAGCGCTCTCTCAGCCTCACCCACCCCACAGGGTGTCTGTTGTGGGGAGAGGAATGGGAAGGCGACTGTAAGCCGCTTTGAGCCTCCTTCGGGTAGGGAAAAGCGGCATATAAGAACCAACTCTTCTTCTTCTTCTTCATCACTCATCCACTCTAACCTGCCACCCCCTTGAACCTTCACAGAATCAGCGTCTCCATTAGATGGCTATGCCCCTTTTGCCCTATGCCCTCCTCAGAGCCTTACACTCTGCGAATGCAAATTTACTGGTCATACCTGGCCCCAGGGAAGCTCGCTTGGCCTCGATCAGGGCCAGGGCCTTTTCAGTCCTGGCTCCTACCTGGTGGAATGAGCTTCCAGAAGAGCTACAGGCATTTGGCAGCTTTCGGCGTTCTACAGGGCCTATAAGAAGAAGCTCTTCCGGCAGGTCTATGGTTGAGGCTGTCCCGCTAAGGAAGATATGACCCCCCTTCTGGGTTACTCTTATAATCATCTCCCCATGTCCCCTCCCCAGTGGGTGATAATAGGGATTTTTGATCTTTTTCCCGTTGTATTGTATTTGTATTTTGTAACCTGCCATGAGCCTCCGTTGAGTGGTAGGATATAAATTTAATAAATCAATAAATCAGTAAATCAATAAATCAATAAATAGGTTGTGCTTCCTGAAGCTTTCTATGCCTCCTTAGTTCACATCATCACATCAGCATTACCTGCAACCATTAAGGACCTCCCTGAATTTATAGCTACATAGGGCATCCCTTATTTTTCTGTTGTTCTTCAAACACATTCCTTGGGTGTCAGACAATTTTCTTTCTCTGCAGGATTTGGGACCTACTATAGACTGTCTCACTTCACAACCTCTGGCCCCCTGGTAGGATATCAGATTTGAAACAAATGCAAAATGCACATCTCCATTCCACATCTGACACTTTTATAAGCCACAATGCAATGAAACGGGAGAATCTGCACAATATATTACATATGTGTTAAGTAAAAAGCCAACTAATATGTTCAAATGATTGTGCTGCTGTATACAAACGTACAATTGAAATATCTAAATACTCCACTGGTGATACTCCTACCACATACCACCTGTATTATAATTACACTGGGCTTAGAAATCAGAGTGATACCTGGGGCCATTCTGCACAAGTTTAATGTAGTAGAAGGCTTTCATATTGTAAACGCTACTAATTTGCAGTTCCGCAAGACGTCGCATACAATCTGCAACACTCCTGCAACAGTTCCTCAAAAAGTGATTTGTTGTAGCGCTTCTAGGGAAATCGGGAAAAGTGGATTCACCCTTCGAAAAGTGCTATACTCTTGCGAACAATCTGCAACACTAGCGAAAAAGACCTGTGTGTTCTCATTGTTGCGGTTCCAACAAAGACCCTCCCCCTGGCTCTCTCCTCCAAACTTCCCGCAAAGCGATCGCCATTTTTTTCCCCTCGGAGCGAACGGGGAAAGCAACGAACCAGCGAGGCTTCATGCACCCAGCGAGGCTTCTCCGGCTACAGTCCCTCCACAGAAGTGCTTTAAAGTTCCCCTAAGTCCCCAAGCACAACACAGCCCCATTTGCAAGTTCCCTTTATTTTCGGCCAAAAATCGCGCCCGTGCGGGGGGGGATTTTTTTTCATTTGGGGGAGCGTGGTAACGATGAATCGCCAGCTCACACGCCAGCTAGATGGGTCTCTCCATTGCAACGAATCGACGTATATTCGTTGCAACGTGTTTGTTTTTTTTACCTGTGCTTATAGGGAAAGGGGCTTTTCCGGAGCATGATAACAACCGCCTATTGGCTGTTTGTTTGATTGACAGCCAGGGGCGGGACCAAGCACAGGAAAAATCGCTTCCTTTCTAGTGATTCCTGCGAGACTGGAAACCTGTGGGAAACAAATGAAACACTACTGGATTCCACTACAAATCCAGGTATGCGTAACGCCGAGATTCCACTATTAAGAATAGCATTTCCGCTTTGTGGAACCAATTGGCAACATTGGTCCTTGTGCGGAAACACCCCTGGAGTTATAAAAGATGAGAAATGTAGCAAAGTTGGTTCCCTCTCCCCCAGAAGTGTAGATTATTGCAAGATCTCTCACTTCATGCTGTGTCAGACATGCAGCAGTGATAAGGGAAGAAAGGGAATGTCTGGAGGCATACTTATTCACACTCTGCTGCTTTGGTTTTTATTTGTTCATTTGTAATAAGATTCTGCTGCATTGCACTGAGGTTTGACCTAATCCTCCAGCTCACTTGACCAGCATCCTAGACAAGTCAACTCCATGGTGATTATGGTTGAGTGACACGAGGCTACTGATCATGACTGACAACCCCACTCCTGTTTTCAAATGCAGATTTCACTTTTTTCTAAGCACGTTCAAGGCACACAGGGAAATTGTAGTCTGGCAGGGGTCTTGAAGGGCATTTCATAAAGTAAGTTAAATAATATGGCTGTATACAATTTCCTGTTACTTTTATTCAAGCAGCAAACAAAAACTGACACTCTTTTCCTTTCATTTAGAACAAAGAAGTGTACATCACCAAAGACAACTTTCTACAATTGAACATTAAGATGCCGTATATTTCAATAAACTGAATACTAATATATAATGAAAGGAATATAATTTTTTAAGTTTATGAAATGCTAATAGGTAATATCTGATTGCAACACCAGTAATGGATTTACCTGTGTAATGATTGAGCAGTATACCAGTTGATTATATATTATCGCATTAATTCTCTTCTTGAATTTGCACAGTTCAATGCCAAGGCAATACTTAACTGATGTTAAAACTGCTCTTTGCAGGTGGGGAGGAAAGCATCTCTCTTGAGCCCCTGGATCTCTCAGCAGTTTTCAATACTGCTAACCATAATATTTTGCTGGACTGCTGATGTGGCAGCACTGTGCTTTGATGTATCTAAGTATTTCAGAAATCTAGATTGCAGGATGCAATGCTGAGAGTCTCCTGATCCACCCATGATTTATGGTACGTTTGTGTGGCATCCCATTGTGTGTTATTTAATATTAACAAGAAATTGATTCAGGCACTCCTGGATCCATTGCTATTTCTGACTACGCAGATGACAGCTGTAACTCGTAGAGGATGCGCATATATATACCCACACATCCCAGGTACCTGAGGGTTTTCAGGAAAACTGAAAAAAATCTCATATTTGCAAATTACTGGAAAGATCAGCAAAGCCACAAAAAAACAGCTGAGCAGAGAGGAGGGCAAGTAGATTGTCACTCAGCTGTTTTTTGGACTATGTTTAAATGGGTCATGTTTAAAGAAGAAAGCCCAAAAAACAACTGAGCAGTTGGAACATTTTTATGGTTTTGTTGCTGCTTTGTATTATTGGGTTTTTGATGTGGGACACATCTTCTGGTGTGCCTCATAAAACAGAAATATAGATGGATGTGATGTCCATAGTCCCGTGCACAAAGCATGCCAACGGGGCCCAGCCAGTGGCCCTGCTGGCTCCTGGGCCTAGGCAGCCACTGCATGACCTACGGGGGCTGAGATAGTGGCGGCCCCACCCCCAAGGCCTTGGCAGCAGCTGTGCTGGTCCTGGCGGCCTACACAATCACTGCGTAACCCGTGGAGGCAGTGGTGGAGAAGCAGGTAAGCATGATGGGGGAGGGAGAGAAAAAGGAGTGTGTGTGTTTGCTTTTTACCACATCACAAATCTTACAAACTGAATCAATTTGTCTATTGTCAAAAAGTTCATATCATCAGTGGGTCATGAACCATGTATGCCACGAACTACAAACCAGAGCACAGTTTCCCAATCTGTGCCCATCCCTACTTCTTCACATAAGCTTTAGCTATGGCTATTTGGGAGAAGACCCAGAGACAGTCATTCATATTCAAATGACATCAGGAATACATTACTTTAACATGCTTAACACAAAGCTGAGACTTAAGTGTCCGAAAACTTAAGGCTGTTCAGGGCATGAAGACCAGGTTAACTGTATTTTGTTCCTGTACTAATTTTTGTAAAAGATCATTTGTGAATAGGGTACTGTTGAATCATAGGGTACACATATGAGAGTCTCACTGAAACTTCCACACTCAGAATCACCACAATACACTTTCTTATATTAAACAATTGCTACTATCAAGGAGGAGATCTCTACTCCACAAGATCCTGCTGCCTTTCAGTCCAACTTTCCATTTTCAAGTCCAGACCTGACTTCCCTGGTCAACTATGCCTCTTCATTTTGAATGGAACAAGGGAACTGCCATGCTAAGAAAATTAATGTGGAACATATATTAGGTAGCACACTTGAGGGGTGCTTTTGCATAAAAATGATTTTGGCACATGACTCAAAAATAATTATTATACAGATAAGAAACAATTAGAATCATAGAATCATAGAGTTGGAAGGGACCTCCTTGGTCATCTAGTCCAACCCCCCGCACTTTGCAGGACATTCACAACCCTATCTCTCATCTACTGTAATCTGCTACTCCCTTGAATCTTCACAGATTCAGCCTCTCCGCCAGATGGCTATCCAGCCTCTGTTTAAAAATTTCCGAAGATGGAGAAACCACCACCTCCTGAGGAAGCCTGTTCCACTGAGAAACCACTTTGACTATCAGGAACTTCTTCCAGATGTTTTGACAGAATTTTTTTTGAATTAATTACATCCCATTGGTTCTGATCCATCCCTCCAGGGCAAGAGAGAACAACTCCACTCCATCCTTTATATGGCACCCTTTTAAATACTTGAAGATGGCTATCAGATCCCCTCTAAGTCATCTCCTCTCCAGGTTAAACAGACCAAGCTCCCCCAACCTTTCCTCATACGTCTTGGTCTCCAAACCCTTCACCATCTTTGTTGCCCTCCTCTGGACATGCTCCAGTTTGTCTACATCCCTCTTCAACTGGGGTGCCCGAAACTGAACACAGTACTCGAAGTGAGGCTGAACCAGAGCAGAGTAAAGCGGTACAATCACCTCCCGTGATCTGGACACGATACTCCGTTTGATACAGCCCAAAATCCCATTTGCTTTTTTTCCACCGAGTCACACTGCTGACTCATGTTCAATATATGGTCTACTAAGACTCCTAGATTCTTCTTGCACATACTACTGCCAACAAAACTCTCCCCCATCCTATATTGGTGTGTTTGGTTTTTCCTACCTAAATGCAGAACTTTACATTTGTCCCTATTGAATTTAATTTTATTCAGTTTAGACCAGTTCTCGAGCTTATCAAGATCATCCTGTATTCTGATTCTGTTTTCTGTTGTGTTTGCTACCCTCCCCAGCACGTTGTACGCTGGGCACAATGCCAGGGCAGGCTGCCTAGACTAGTTAGGTCAAAACACAGTAAGATATTTTTTTATTTAATTGTACTTAAACATCCCAAGCCACACTTGAAACTTTGTTTTTTCTTTTAAATCTGATCATATTTATAGCCTCAATAGGTAAAAACCCTGAAGAGTCTCTTGTGGTGCAGAGTGGTAAGGCAGCTGTCTGAAAGCTTTACCCACGAGGTTGGGAGTTCAATCCCAGCAGCCGGCTCAAGGTTGACTCAGCCTTCCATCCTTCTGAGGTCGGTAAAATGAGTACCCAGCTTGCTGGGGGGTAAACGGTAATGACTGGGGAAGGCACTGGCAAACCACCCTGTATTGAGTCTGCCATGAAAATGCTGGAGAGCGTCACCCCAAGGGTCAGACTCGGTGCTTGCACAGGGGATACCTTTACCTTTACCTTTTACAATGTGTCTATACAAAAACCAAACAAAACCCATCTTGTCTTTTAGCTTAAGGCAGATAGACCTCCATAAGATAAGCATTTTCGTATGTATGTATGTATGTATGTATGTATATTCTTGAGGATAATATAGATATACCATCTCTCCTTTCCCATCACCAAAGAGTGCCTAATAACCGGAGTCACCTGTGAGCCTTTAACAATTAAAACAGTGGCATGATAGAGCAGGTACCCTTAATCTGGTTTCCTCTACAGCTTACAAATTAACAAGGAAAGTGTGAAGCTTCAAATCTTACAATATTTACTTTATCAGTCTTGAGTTTCTTGTTACCTGATTCCTGCATTAAGAGACAACTACTCTTTTAAAACACTAAAACCCCACTGTTCTCCATTCTTCCAGTTCTACAAATGCTTAAGTACATATTAGATTTTTTTTTAACCTGCTACATGAATTAGTTCTTTGTGATATTGTCCCACAGTGAGTATTTTAGGGATCTAGTAAAACCACAGTGAAAATACTATATACCACCTAATATTGAAGCTATATTATTGATTTTTAGGATTCAAATTCCAAGTGAAAAGTAACAGCAGCTTTGAAAATTCTGCAATAGATTCCCTTTTGGCAGTAAACCAGTCAACCAGAAGGACTAACTGTTAGACGGCATTACATTTTCCTTCACTTTAGGAGAGCCAAACCATGATGTATGTGCAGGTGCCAGTCAATCATCTTCCACCTTCCTAATTATTTTGCTAGCAAATTGTTACTTTTCAAAATATAGAGAGGACATGCAGGAAGCTGCCAGACTTGGCACTTGAGCACAGAGCTGGGACTATTTAGCATTACGGGTCCCTGGATTTGAGTGAAAATCAAAGCTCTGGCTAGGTGACATGAGTCTGTATCCAGCAACAGCAGTCAGCAAGAGTCCCCACCGTCTTTTTTGCAGGTAAATCATAGAAGCAGGTATCTGGCTTGGTGATTGGGTGTGTGAGCAATTAAGCTTTATTCACCCGCTTGGGAATATTAGGTGTCTTGAGTAGTATTTGAGTAGTTGAGTTTACTGGGGAATAGGCTGTGTACCTGTAATAGCGTTAACGGTCATCAGACTTGCAATTATTAATTTAATCAGAAAGGAAATATTTTAAAAGGTATTAGCTAATGTGGATTTAGAGTTCCACCTAAAATATTTTATATTTTTGAAAGTCCTAAGAAAACATATCGACTAAATTTAATCAGCAACGCACTCATAATTGCCTGACTAGTTTTTATTTCACATGGCCAAGTGGTGTTTTGTTAATACCATCCTACTCTGGATTTCCATCTAAGGAATCCTCCTGTCCTTTAATCCACAACACTGAAATAAGCCTCTTTCTTTCATCGTGATGCCAACAGAGCTATAATATTTTAACCATCCCACAAATTCAACAGGTAAGAGATGAAGAGAGTGAAGTCTTCTCATTGGCTCCTGTCCCCGTCCATTCTTAGCAAACTATCTCAGCACTGTGCAAAGACAGAAGATGGAGAGATGCATGCAGGAGAAACGTGGAAGCATTAAAACGTTTCACTTTGTGAGCTTGACAGTAATGGCTGAAGAAAAACTAAGTCAAAGTTGTACTGAGTCTGTCAATATATTGAAAAAAGGTTTACACAGCAAATTGATGATTGAACCATGCACTTTGTATACAGAAAGTTCTAAGTTCATATTCCTGGTATATCAAATTAAGAATCTTAAATAGCTGATGCTGAAATGTTTTTTTCTCTGTCCATATTCCTGAAAACCACTGCCACATAGAACTGACAAAACTGGGCTAGATGGACCAATAGGCTGACTTAGACAGATTATGCATGGTGGTGGCCACAGCAGGCTGCTGCCGGTTTCTCACAGTGGGTAAGCATGCCCTACCACTTCCTGTGTACACACGGGGGATGAAATCCCCTGGCACACACAGTCTGACTCAGAGTTGTGTGTGTGCATGCACAACTCCAGGGCTGGAAGGTTCTGTAGTGCCTTGCGGCGGCAGCAGGAAAACAGCAGTGTGAGTGTCCCACTGCAATGGTGAATAGTGGCATGCTGCTATTCCACCATTGTGGTGTCTGTTAATATGCCCCATTCAGCTCTGCAGCACCACAAAGCATTTTGTGTCCTTGTGGGGACACCATGCGGCGGGGGGGAGAACAGAGTATGGAAGACCCAGCTCTTTCCGTATGCAGAAGCCTGGCCTCTGATGGGGCCATGGGCCATCAAAGGCCCTAACTCAGGACGGGGCTGGGAGGGGGCTGGGCTGGCAGCAACATTATGCATAAGAGGGGATTAGCCCTGCTGCTGCCAGCTTGGCTTTTCCACCACATGCATAATCGGTCCTCATGTACAGCTATTTCTTAGCATAGGTAACAAACAGATGGTTTAATACATTACCAGTTACTGAGATCATTGGTAGCAGGTTAAACAGCATAATGAAATTATGACTACAAAGAGTTGCTAAGAAAACTGATAATGAAGATAAGAGATGGAGAAAAAGAAAAGAGAGGAATTCATTGTTCAATCCATGAAGAAAAGGTAGTGTGGAAACATGTGACTAGGCAAAAGTTATGACTGGTAAATTTTCAATAATTTTATTTTTTATGTACAAAATTTATATCCTACCTCATAAAGGCTACAAAACTGACTAAAAATTTAAAGTATACATGATAAAATTGCATTTTAAGATTACTCCCCCCCCCCAAGAGTTATAAAACAAATTTAAAAACAGAATTAACATGCACGCAATGACACACACAAAAAATAAAACATTGGTCAGGAAAGCGGAATGACAAACGAACCAAGAAAATCTTCACCTGCTGGTGGAAGATAGCAATGAATGAGGACAGACAAATCTCCCTGGGGAGAGTTCCAGAGTTTTGGTGCTGTGACTAACAAGGCCTTGTCCTGGGTTGCCACCTGCTCGGTGGAAGGGACACCCAAAGCAGTGCATCTGAAGATGGCCACTGTGGTCATGGGGGCTCATAAGAGGACATTCTCAATTTATGGAAAAGAAGTTGGACTGCTTTCTGTTAATTCATTCTGTATTAACCTCAGACTCTTATGTATTGTGGCTTTCCTGCAAGGAACCAAAACATAATATTCTGAGCCAATCAATGCATGAGGCCCAAGAGCAGAAAGTGTACCTTTCGACACACCATTTAACAATTCTAGATTTTAATCAGAGCTAAGGTGAAGAAGACCTGAAAGATTCCAGACTAATGAATGTCAGAATTAAGATTTGAGTTTTAAAGATGATAGGTTCTATATCTGAACACATCATATATTACATCTCAAATTAGCTATATCTAATTTACCCAGCTTGCTGGGAGGTAAACGGTAATGACTGGGGAAGGGAATGGCAAACCACCCTGTATTGAGTCTGCCATGAAAATGCTGGAAGGCGTCACCCCAAGGGTCAGACATGACTCGGTGCTTGCACAGGGGATACCTTTACCTTTATTTTAATGTCCTTTCAAAGTCATAAGTCTACAAACATTCACACAAAGATGTCTAAATATGTCTCATGCCTCTGCTTTTAAGCAGGGAAAACTAGACCTTTACTCAGCAAGAAAGTTTCTGATGGACCATCAACATCTCAAGGCAAGCTGAGCAAGTAGATGACATAGGCTTGTTGTGGCTTCCTATTGTGCTGCCACTCGTTTGAGTACAGCTGACAGCACTATAGGAATGGCAAGAGGTAAACCTGAAACCTATTGCAGGAGGAGATGACCACAACCAGTGGATGCAAGTGAACTGAGTAGCTCTGTTCAGTTTGCTCCTAGGTCATTTTGATGTACCAAGCCATGCCTGCTTTTATGTCCAAGAACTGCCAAGTACTATCCTCACCTGGATGGCCCAGGCTTTCTATCACCGCATTAAGCTATGCCAGTTTATCTCATTTAGCATTATAGGACACTGCACTCATGAACATCTGCCTGCATAAGGATGCTTTTACCTCCCTACACCACAGATGAGTACATTAATGAAATTTTGAGTGGGAGATTTCAAAAAAAATTCAGCATTTAATTTAATATACTCTGGAACAGTAAAATTTGTGTTGAAACGTATACCTTATGAACTTATGAACTCAGCGACTGAACAGGTCTCTCCTTAGCTCCATCATCTTAACTAGTGAGGTTTCTTAGTGAAACACTTCATTTTCCATCATCCTTCTAATGAACAATCTTATCCCTTGATATTCCCTTTGTTCTAAGATCCCTGTGACTAAATGTTAATGAGATGATTCGCTCCTCCTTCCAAACATCCAAGTGCTTCTTATTAATAAACCTAACTACACTAATTAAAAATGAGGTCAAGAGAGTAATCCAAAGTGACAAATGCATGGAAATCTGAACCCAGTCATTGAACAGGTGCTGGAGCTGCGTGCGCCATAACCACTTAGCCTCGTAGTGTCTGTTCTCTCATCCATAGCCTTTACAAGATACTGCTTGGATACAGGAAGAATCTTGCCAGTGTTATTTAAAATTATGTCTGTACAAATTATGAACTTTTATAGTTATATCACTTCATAATTCCTCCTTGCAATTCACCACGGTAAATTATTTGGGATGCGGGTGATAGACTAGATCTGGCAATGAGATCAAATAATCAAAACATTAGGCGTCCCTAGCCATAATAGTCATTTGATTACCCTGTTGGCAGTTGAAAAATTTCCATTGCGGCTTGATGAACTGCTTAGCAACTTATAATCTTTCATGCTATGATTCCCACATTTCTTTTGCTGTACAACAGGGGATATGTTGTCATTTTCTTCACAATCTAAGTTCATAGGAACTGACACAACACATTTGTTGGCTCATGTGTGTGTTGCTTACTCAGCATGTTACCATGCACACAGTCTCTTGAGGCTGAGGTCTGATGACCATATTTTCCACCACATCATGATGAGTACTTAAAAAGAAGAATCACAAAGCTGTGAGATTTTCAGGAAATTAGACTGCCCAGAGCATTAAAACAGGCTTATTTACCTCATCTTCTAAATTTGACAATGTTGGGGTGGGGGGGAATCTTCCTCACAAAAGCCTAATGACCCCATAATCAATCATGAATGTGATTAAATTAACATGAACTAGTTCCATGTCAACCTCATTAGTAAAATATATAGTAAAAAGTAGAGAGAAATAATTGATCAGTTGTTCCCTGAAACTTCTTGGGAACAAGGCAAGAGTATGTGAGATGTGCCTCTACGCTCTACACGGGCCTGCCCTTAGGCTTGATCCGGAAGTTACAGCTAGTGCAAAATGCAGCTGCTAGGGTCCTCACTGGGACATCTTGGAGGACCCATGTCCAGCCGGTGCTGAGGCAGCTGCATTGGTTGCTGGTTGCTGCCCAGATCCAGTTTAAGATGCTGGTTCTTACCTTCTTACCTTCAAGGCCCTCTGCGGCCCTCTGCGGTCTGGGACCCACATACCTTAGGGACCGCCTCTCGCCCTGTCCCCCGCAGGGCTTTGTTGGTCATTCCTGGCCCCCAGAAAGTGCCCCTGGCCTCAACCAGGGCCAGGGTCTTCTTGGTCCTGGCCCCCACCTGGGGGAATTAACTCCCGGAAGAGCTGCGGGCCCTGTGAGAGCTTTCGGCATTCCGCAGGGCCTGTAAGATGGAGCTCTTCCACCAGGTCTATGGTTGAGGCCAGCACGCAAGAGTACATCAGCCCCCCCTGCCTTGCCCCGCTTTTGAAATCTAGCGGGGCCATTAGGCAGACTGAGGTCATCAACCCCCATCCATCCTGAAGTTAGTGTTCGGAAGGGGATTATTTCCCCCCATTTTTACTGCTGTGCTTGGATTGTTTTATGTAGTTTAATTAGTTTTGATAAGTTTTTATTGGGGTTTTTAGGCATCGGGATTTTATGTATTGGGGTTTTATTGTGTGCCACTACGAGCCCTTGTGGGAGTGGCGTGATAGAAATGTAAAGACAGACAGACAGACAGACAGACAGACAGACAGACAGACAGACAAATGGCACTACTTTCAGGTATCACAAAAACACACACCGAGGAATAGACTTTGGTGCTACCTGACTTGTACACTTCAGATTGGCTTAGACACCCCACCACACACATATATTCATCAGCTCTGTAGATAGGATCGACATATATTTTTCAACTACTGTATCAATATCAGCTTGGGAGTGATAGAGGTACATTAAATAGCCCAATTTTTCATATGAAATTAATAACTCAAAGAGATCTCTAATCCTGAATTAGCAGCTCTGATCTACAGAGAGAATTTATTGAACTTTCTCACAGAACATGTCTTGTCTGATCTGGAGGTGGAGGTGGCAGCCCTGCCTATTGACAACAGAAAGGTAAAACCATGGATTCTGTCTTAATTTCCTGTGAAAATGCTTGAGATTGAAGCAGTACTCCATTCTGAACATTGTAACAATCCACATGTATAAATCATACTTTCTGCTTGGCATATTATGGAAATCTTGAGAGATACACTTTGTAAAATCTAAACAATTTATTGAGAGAGGGAGTTACCCAAAAATTATCATCAGGTAGCCATATTTCAACTCTCTGCATAAGGTCATCATACAGGGGGAAATCTTAGGTGATTATCATATTTATTTCCTCCTCAGACATGTACTGCAGGCTGGTATATCAGCAGTCAACAGAGGCAGAATCCACACATCACTGGCTACTGCATTGTTGTGAGCATTCATCTCCAAGAGCTATATATCAAAAGAGAACAATACACAATGCCATGTGGATCCAGCCTTAGCTGGAAGCAACACCCATCACGATTTTCTAAACCCTCTGATACTTACAGTTTTTGATACGGATCACAGCAAAGTGATTATTTAAAACACACACTCCATTACATTGCCCTCCACAAAGTAATACTTTAAAAGATTAAATTGCTAGCATTAGTAGAACTGGAAATTCTGCCTTACATACAAATACCACAAAATAGATTTTAAAAGTCTGTGGAGACGGGGAGAAAGGAGAAGCAGAACTTTCCAATTAAGGTCATGCCCAATTTTCTTTCCAAAGGAAGCAAAGAAAAAGTCAACTAACATTTCATTTGTAGTCTGAAGCTAAGTTGTGAGAGCAAATCCATATAGATCTGAGTTAAGAGGCTAAAGAGCAGCATCGTGTCATAGTACTTCAAGGAACCTTACTAAGTAGAAACTAATATATTCCTTGAAAATTTAGTTTTATGTAGTGTAGCCTGCTGTGATCATCTTCCTCTAGGGAAATGTGTTGCAAAATAATGTATTCAGTGATCTCAAGAGTCCTGTAACTGGGGTACACAGTTCATTTTTAATTTGGTGTTCCATAATTAAGCAACCAAGATGAACACTGGTCAGAAACATAGGGTGCCTTTGTGTTTTCACATATTTGCAGAGATGAAAGTTTATTTTTTATGATCAGCTGTACAGAAGGCCCTTTCTTTTCCTTTGTCATACAAAATACCAAAGCAATATGGTCACCCTGAGAGCTCAGAATTAGGTCTAGATAAACAGCAAAGAGAGCATGCCATCATGCAGTTTAAACACAATATTCTATATAGTTATAACAGGCATTTTGGAAACTTGAACAAAATCATGTCAAGTAATTTTTATTCTGCATCCTTTTCGTATTCTTTATTTGATCATACGTCCAATCTTAGTTGTTTTACCTTACGCATATATACACAGGAAATCCATTTTGCTGTCTAAGGATATGACTATCCAAAGGACTGCAACAAAAGAAGACAATATGTGCAAAGTGCATAATTTATATCTTGTTTATATCATGCATGTACCAGCAGCAGTATATTTCTATGTCTTCTCACATACAAATATTGCTATAACTTGTGCCAGATCTCAGTGATAATTTATGGAGACATTTATATAGGTTCATAAATTGAGGTAGAACGTATCCAAACTATTTTTTGTCAGGTTCTGACTTCTGCAGGCCAGAGTCCAGGGTAGGCATGCTCTCTGGTGTCCATTTTCAGGCTGGAATTCAAGATGGGTATGCCCTCCAGCATCCGTTCTTCAAAAGTCCCAAGAGTTAGGCCTCAGGGAAAGGAGGAGGGTTCAGCTGGACTCTAAGCCTCTCTCTCTCTCCAGTCTTGTACCAGTCCTCCTTGGCATTCCCTGGGCTACTCTAATAAATGATTGTTTGAGGGTGAGCTCAAGGGCAGGCCTTTGGAGACAATCCAAGCCAATAGCTTTCTTGGCTTGGCCCTCATCTCTTGTGTCCCCCAAGGTTTTAACAGAATGCTCTGCAGGTCTAAACCAGTTCTAGTAGTCCCAAACCACATTTGGACTTCTCCTTTCACCTGTTTCCTGGGCCCTGCCTACCTTCTGAGGTGTGTGCTGCGGCTGTCAGGCTCTGTTGCCACAACTGGCACACTCCTGGGAGGGCCCCACCCTTGCTCCATAGTTCCCGATCAGGGTGCCTGACTCAGGGGTGCCTAGGCAAGTCTGTTCCCCACCAGACTCATCTCAGAAGTATGTAAGTGAAGGGGTGACATTGCCACCCCCCAGACACTGTATTAAGCGGTTCAGGTGAAAATCTGTCTTTTAACAGATGTTTCCCTTTTTTAAAAAATGACTGCACAGGATTTAGAAATCATATATTTTAAAAAAAACATGCTAATGAAAATGTATTTCTTAAATTAAAAAATGTATTCAGCTAAAATGAACATTAAAAATGACACTTTAAATCATAGAATTATCACATTAGCTTAATATATATTTCAGAAATTCACTCAAAATGTGTGTATTTTAGAAAATTATTAAGGCTAAAATAAATATTTCAGTCATCAAATGTTGTAAGGTAGGACAGTATTGTTATTATTTCCTAGTTCCTTTCAACGTGATTCAAACCTTCCAGGCAGTCCTGATTATGAGCTCTGATTAAGGAGTAGTTGGTTGAATAAAGCTCTTTTATGCTGACAATCTTTATGCATATTTTTATGAATTTAACTGTATTATAAAACATTCTGTTTGTGCCAGAGCCATCTAAACCTCATGATTAGTGGAGAAACAGAGTGTGTTATGCATTGGTTACATTAATCAAAACAAGTTTGACCATTTAAGTCTAGCTTATACATGGGAAAGATCTGCCTATGAGCATAAGCAGCCTCAGAAATATTGGCCATGCCTCCTTCTCTAGTATTTTTTACTTTCTCTCTGTTTTTTCCCTTCTGAACAAAGGCATAGCAATGCAAGAAAATCTGTTGTTGCATATGTGGAAGACACCACTGGATCCAATTGCTTATTAAAACCTAGATAGGGCTCTCTATGCCTTGACCTGGATGATCTCAGAAGCTAAGCAGGGTCAGCCAAGGTCAGTATTTGGGCAGAAGGCCACCAATGAAGTCCAGGGTTGCTATGCAGAGGAAGTTAATAGCAAACCTAGGGACGACTCTGAATGTCTCTTGTCTTGAAAACCCTACAGCAGTGGTTCTCAACCTAGGGGTCAGGACCCCTTTGGGGGTTGAACGACCCTTTCACAGGCATCGCGGCAAGGCAAGCAGCTTAGCTGGGGAGGAGAGGGCGCCACCACTATTGCTGCTCCTCATGAAGGCACCCACCAATTTATATACAATCATGAAAAATGAATCTTCATGCCATTGGTCAGTTTTGGTTTAATTTCTGCTGCTAAAACTAGTTCAAAATGATAAATTAATATAATTTGACATAAAATAGACATCTGTGTTAATTTATTTCAGATATAATGTTTGGTTACTAAAATATATCTTTGTGAGATGAGACTGGACCTTTCTATTTTAGCTGATTGAAAATGTGAAAAAAATACCAGCCACAACAATAAGATTACCAGGAAAGACAGTAAAGACATGGTAAGATGCACTTTTATTGCATCATACAATATTCTGAAAGGAATCAGTGTTTTTATAACTTTCAGTAATTGCATTACTCATAATAACTTGACATAGTGCAATGTATAGACTCAATATTGATTCAGATTTTTATAAAAATTATCATATGTTTATGTAAGATGGGGGAAAGTTAACAATTCAGTGTTTTCACAAGATTAGTTACATAGGGTGGATGGTGCAGAAGGCTGTGATTGTGGGCATGAAGTCATAGTTCAATTCCTCAAATAGTCCATTGCCAGTGCAGCACATTGTTTTCAAAATATTAAGAATCTATCAAAAATTTTAAAAGTTGCATGGCGGAGGGTTTTACATTTTCCTCACAATGACAGTGTTCCACAGATTGCTTTAAGCAAAACGTGTGTATTCAAGTAAGAAAATCACTTGAAAGTCATAAAGTTACATTATACAAATATTAGAGAATATCTATTTCTGGGAAATTTAATAAATCTACAATCAGTATGCAAAATATATTATTCTTATTACTGGTCTCTAATTGCATGTGTTTAATTAATTATGATCTTTGTATAAAATATTAATTGTGTATATTCGGGTTGGGTGCTTCGGCATCCGAAGTGGCCGTTCGTGCCTGAAGCAGCCAGCGCCACGGGGCGGGGGGAGGGAGGCGTCGGTGCCAGCACCAGTGCACTGACTGGCACACCCACACCGCCTCCCTTCCCCCACGCGCCACGGCACTGGTTGCTTTGGGCGCGAACGGCCGCTTCAGATGCTGAAGCGCCCAACCCTAGTGTGTATGTTTATCTGTGCTTACTTGTGCCCTGACTTTGAGGGCCTCGGATAGCCCAGTTTTGTCAGATCTCAGAAGCTAAGTTGGGTCAGCTCTGGTTAATACTTGGATGGGAGGCCACCAACAAAGTCTAGGCCCTATGCAGAGGCAGACAATGGCAAACCACTTGTGAAAGTCTCTTTCCTTGAAAGCCCTACGAGGTCACCATAATTCAACTGTGACTTGATGGCAAAACAGTATCCATGCGTGTGAATGTACAGCCTTTTAACTATTGCAAAACATCTCATTTCAAAGTGAAAGGGATATACTAATTATATTACATTTTCAAAATTTCTACCAGAGGCAGATATCAGTGACATTTGCGATAAAGTATACACCCTGACACAATTGTCATCCAAAAGTCATATGCTGAATCCGAAACACATAAAAGGCATCAAAGACGTTTTAGCCGACACTAGAAACATCAGTCATTCATGCCAGTTTAGGGAACTGTCTTTTCTAATGGACTTAAAGCAACTCTTTGGGTATTATTATCATTGGCCACAATCCAATGCAGAATTAAACACATTTAAATCCGTTGAAATTATTGAATGTGAGCAGCTTATTCAGTGCTGGATCATGGTCATTAGGTTTTGTCGCCCCTTTTATGAAAGCTGGAGGTTGATCTGCTTAGCCTACAGTGACAGAATAGCCTGTGCCACATACTATAATTTTAATTTTCCTTGTCAATAGTCATAGCACCAAGAGCCAAAATATGAAAATACCCCAGCAATGTTGTTTCAGTTATAATGCTGAGTTGCTGTTTAGTTTTTTTTTTTAACAAAGATCATGCTGTTAATTAGAATACAGCCAGAATCTATTTCATAAAGAAAGGTTTGCTTTCTAGAAACTATTATATAGAAATCATTTCTAATTTAGAAGAGTTTTACTCCCAGCATTCTTAAGAGATTAATGCCCAGCAAAAGCAATAGCAGAATACAGTCATGAAGATTTAGAACACCAGTGAAACAGCCAAAAGCTGAAAGCATCAATCAAGTCTGAGTGATTTCTCTTACTGTCCAAAATGACCCCTTAATATTTGAAAGTTCCTTAAAATAATTTACCAGTTCTCATTTCCAAAACCTTGGCTTTTCTGGCTGCTGTGATGTTCAAGCTGGCATAGCCTTTTCATGTATTTCCCTACATATCGACACCCATTACATCTTTGCCAGCTTTAATGATCTGCTGTGAAAGGCGTGGATGTCTGGGCGTGTGTGGTAGTGGTGGTGATGGGTGGTGGTTCAGATCAGAAATTTGCCAGGGGGGAAATCCATTCAGCTTATACCCTTTGAGTAGAATATTTATGATAGGAAATCAATTCAGCCATTCAATTTTCAGCCTGAGAAAGAAAGTGAGAAACCCCTGAAGCAAATAACACAGATATGTAAAGGTGTGCAGACAGCAGGAGTGCTTGATTAGCCTCTGGTTCAGCAAACATGCTCATGAATAGTGATCATAGGATCCAAACATTCATGAGACTGTACACTCACCTCTGAATAACATAAATGTTTCCAGTTGTGGGGAAAAGGCAACCACCTTCTGACAACTGCAGCTCCTACAAAACTACATTTTGTTCTGCTACTGTCTCCAACAGAAAAGTAACTTGGTGTCTGTTAATGTTAACTGCTTGAACTATTGAAAGACTTCACAGAACTATAACATTTCCTTCTTTACAGCATCCATGAACACCTTCCCAATCAATCATTAAATTCATGCAAACAGGAGACAAACTATTAGTAAACTGCTCTTTAAATGTAGATCACTTTAATAAGTTGAGCACAACTTGGGGCACATGCAGTTACTCAACTGCATGGGCACAAAAATGGTCACAAGGTTGAACAGAGAAGCAAATGAAATATCTACCAATATCCAGCAAAGCTATAATTCAGTATCACAAGTGGCTTAATCTGGTGCTGGGGCAGCTGCACTGATTAAATTCTTATGCGGTCTGGGACCCACATATCTGACGGACCTCCTGCTGCTTTATGCCCCCCACAAAGTGTTACACTCTGTGGGTTCCAACTTATTGGTTGCTCCCAGCCCCTATGAGGTGTGGCTGGCCTCAACCTGGGCCAGGGCCTTTTCTTTCCTGTCCCCGACCTGGTGGAATGAGCTCCAGGAAATGCTGAGGGCCCTGCAAGAACTTTCAGTATTCCACAAAGCCTGTAAAACGGAGCTCTTCCACCAGGTCTTGGGTTGAGATCAGGGCGTGGGAGATCAGACGGGCCCCTCTAGATTAGACCATCTGTAGCGGAGTCAGCATCCATAAGTTGTCCCTAAAGCACAGGGAGGGAAAATTGTTGGTTGAGTGGGAGGGGAGAGTTTTTCTGCCAGGATACTTGATTTAATGGGGGATTAAGGGTTTTATGTATTTTTGTGGAGTATTTTATGATACCCACCACAAGATGGCTTGTCTGATAATGGTGGGCAATACATCTATCTAAATAATAATAATTGTCAATCAGCATGTTGTTCATTTTCCCAGGTCTCGACTGGGGCTGAAGGTGGAAGAGGGAGTTTCTCCATATACTATGTAACGTCTATGAAATAGTGGGAATTTCAAGGATTTGGTGTCATCATTCTACTTCTCTTATTTATCAGCTCCAGGTAAAATTTGTAAACTCGTGTTTTGGATCAATAATGAAAGGATGGGCTTAAAAACTCAAACTTGAAACAGACATGCTTTTGAATATACTAGGGATGATAATTTTATGCAATTGCAATATTCCCAATAGAATTTTTAAGTTAAAAATATCTGGAGGAAAACAGATTGTAAAATATGCATGTAGATAATCTAAAACCAAAATCAATAATTAAAGCAATTCCTGCTTTGCTCTGCCCATGGACTAGGAACTGACTAACAGTAAGCTTCTAAGCAGAGTTACACCCTTCTCAGTCCACTGAAGTCAAAAGAATGTAACTCTGTTTAGGACTTCATTGCAAGAGAACAACAGGCCTAATCACCATGGACTCCGTTTTATCACAAATACAGCCAAAAGCAACAGTGACTCCAGCCCACAGACTCCACAGCAGCAGACCTTGCTGGTGGAATCTTGCCCAAAAGACAAAGAATTCTTTCTTGCGGTACATCTACTATGAAGGATAACACAGTATGTGGAGAAAAGAAAGTCTGGGACAGTCAGCTGAAAAATACCTCCCTGCAAACATGAATTCTAATATCTTATTTTGTGTTCTTTTTCTCTAAATAAAATGTGGTGTTGTCATAATGTAATGACAAATAATTCCAGAACTTAGTTAATGTTAACTGCAAGCCTAGTTTTACATTCTTACAGAAATGTTAATTACAGATCAGTAAAAATGTTTTAGATCACAATTATTTCTAAAATAAACATATTGATTTACCATCTCATCTAAGTTTTTTTTCTTTTTCCTAATGAAAGCAGGGTGGATTCTTATTGTGGCTAGTTTAGGGATGCTTAAGCATTTATTTATTTAGTTCATGAGGTCCCTTCCAACTCTATTATTCTATGATTCTGTGATTCTATAATTCACTGTTTGCTTGCTGATTATAAGCAAGGGCCCAATTTTTTCTTGAGCCATCCCATTGCTCATGAGTATCTCAAGCCTGCTTGGCAGATTAGTTTCCATGTAGTCAGGGAGTACAGTGCAATGAGCACCATTCCACATATGTGCATCCTCTTTATAGCTAGTTGGAATATCTAGGTTCCTCCCCAGCAGTTACCACTGTACTTTGCTCTACTGTACTCTGTTGCGTAGTGAACTGTTTATAACGAACAAATCAGTCAACCAGTAACATATAAACACTGCATTTTTTAAAAACCTTATAGTTCAGTCTTCATCTAAGTCTGTGTCATTATTATTTCACAGATGTCAAATTTGTCTAAATATGTCCCCCCTTCTGCATTGTTTCATTACCTGAGCCAACATTCCAAGAAGAAAAGTTGGTATTTATACTCTGCTTTACTCTACCATGACTAGCTTCATAGCAGCTTACAATCTCCTTTCCTTCCTCATCCCTCAACAATTATCTTGTGAGGAAGGTGGGGCTGAAAGAACTGTGACTGGCCCAATGTCACCAAGCAGGCTTCAGGTGGAAGAGTTGGGAATCAAACCTAGTTCCCCAGATTAGAGTCTGCACACTTAATCACTACATCACACTGACTCTGGGGGACAATAAAGTTCACTAAATGTACAGAGGCAAAAGTGGCCAAAAGGCAGAAGGAAAAGAACCTTCACCAGCACAGCCTCTCCAAAGCCACAATCTTATTTTGCACACTACTTGAGTCAGCCATTACAAAGGCAGGGAGATCTGAGACTCAGCATGTGAGTGATTGCATCTATCCAAAACACTATGTTTACTACAAAGGGCATGGCATTCCTAGAGAGGATGAAATTTCACTTCACAAATCACAGAACCTGCATTCAGGTGGCAAACTTCGCCATGGTTTATTGAGAGATTTGCACACTCTCATCACCTCCTCCCCTTTTGTGTGAAGACCAGTGAAGAAATCCTGTTTAAAAACTAACTCATTAACTGTCACAATAAGAGGTGCTAAAAAGGAAGGGAAAAGAAAGTGGTGTGTGTGTTTTTTAAATTGTCCCTAGTTATAGGGCATAAATAGTAATTGTTGACTTTAGAAAAATTGTAATTTATTTTGCATATTTCTTGTGTCCTCTTTATGTTTTCCTTACTTCTGGTTTATAGAAATCTGCAAAAAGTAATTTCTTATGCCCATATTACATGGATTATCATTAGATTCTTTGAGACTAAGTTTACAGTAAGATGCTGTAATTGTAATGCTCAAAATTATACCTGCTAAATCATCCCCTGGCCAGTTTTATGACAGTTGCCCATAAATACCAGCCTGTGCTCTTTGGCTTTTGTTGAGAAGCAAGTTTCCTTGACTGTGCAGAGTCCGATATGTGGCTAAAAGCATCAAATGATGTTTGTTTAGGAAATAGGGGATATGCTTGAAGTTTCTTAGTCTTGTTTGTGGTGCTAAAGTTCTCATTATTCTTCTATTGAGTCTGTTCCTTGAACTTTGGTTCCTTGAACTCCTTCAAATGGCTTTGTGCGAGTCAGTATGACGTAGCGGTTCAAAGTGTTTGGGGATCCTGGCCAGTCACACTCTCAACAGGATTATTATGAGGATAAAAAGAAAGAGATGAGATTGCTGTAAGCTGCTTTCCCTTGGGGGAGAAAGGCGAGGTACAAAAGAATCAAGTAAATTAAAGAATAAATAAAAAACTGTTCTGATTTTAAAACCTTGTGTTATTGATACCATTTAGGAAAGTATTTTTAACATTTAGCATCACCAGAAATGATCTGTACTGTCTATATCTGTTCATTTTTTGGGAAACTTCATGGCTTTTTTTTCTTGAAGCACCTAACCATTCTTAAAAATGTGCGAGAAGACATAACCATCTTTGCCTAAATTTCAGATGACCTCTGATGCTCAGAATTCCTTCAAACATGGCATTTTATTCTAGAGAGAAGTTCCTTCATGACATGACTTGTTTCCTTTAAGCAGCTTATTTAGTTGGCAGGACCCCACTTATCATTACTGTGTCACCAAAAGAAATGTGAAATTAAGGGATTCATTCACTTGACAGTAGTGCTTAGGTCTTTGCTGCATGCAATCCACAGAGTCAGTTCTTTCTCTATCATTACTCTGAGTGCACCCTGTAATTGTGAATGGAATGCTATAATGTAAAGAATTTGTGCTGGACATGGTTTGGATTTTCCAAGGCATTTGCTCTCTGACCCTTTTTATGAGATGATTGAAAGGATTTGGGTGTTTTGAGGGGTTTTCGGGGTGGGGGTTGTTGTTGCTTTTTTGAAGTTTGTAGCTGAAACTCAGTGTGGAAGAGCTAATTTCTCTATGCAGTAAATGCCAGCACAGAATGCCAATGAACCCTATAAAAATATTGAGGGAAATCAAAGGAAAAGTTAAACTTATTCTAGTGAAGTCTAGTAGCAAGAGAATAATTCACAAGTGCCGAATATCTCGTAGGCAGTTCTGTTAGCCATTCATATCTTCTTTCTTCTTTAAGGTTACGTTTGGACCTTTATAATAAGTTTTGTATTGATAGTCAATTTTGGGTTTTTGTAATAACTTATGGATTGCAAGCAATTTTTGCTTCTTGGATAAGCTAGGATGATACTTTTAAATACAATAAATATCTTAGAACATACCATATTCTACCCCAACAAATCTTGTTTCAGAGTATGAAACCTCAAACAAAAGAAACTTCCTGGATCTTTCTAATGGTATAGAAAACCACTATTCTTCCATTGCATTTCCCCCTCAAGAAAATAAAATCTTATTCTGCTCTAACATTTTAACTTATTCTAGTCATATTTAAACAATTCAACAAAATGCCAGAAAATCAGCATAGATCATGTTCAACTAATAAATCTGATTTTCCTAATTTATCAAAATTTTATTAAGTAATGAAAAATTAATACACCCATTTTCACAATGCTACCAGGTTAGGCTGACAGTTTTGTCCACCTGATTTCAAGCAAGCATCGGCAGTTCCATTCAATCTGCTTTCAAGTTTAAGAAAATAATTTTGGTGGGCTGAAAAGGAATCATTGGTGCTGTTTTTCTCCTTTAAAGCTATAGCTTGACTTTGAACAAGCCACAGAGTGGGTTTTTCTCATATCTTTATGGACCTTTAGTCTGTAAACTACAATCAACTTCTACCATCAGTCCCAGTAATGTGAATGGGGAGGAAACAGTGTACTGCACATGTGAACATCCTTCACTTAATGTGAATATCCTGGATTAAATGATTTGTGGGTTGTAACAGACATTCTCAGTACCTTAATCAATTTCCCCTTCATAATTGTGTGACCAGGACTGGAGGACCTGTCCCCCAACACTCACAGCAGTCTTCATGGTCTAAGGCTGGTTTTCTAGCAGGGCAACATGGCCACTTTAAATCAGCACATATACTGTCCAGACCATCTGCCCATGGGTCATCTCAGCCCCCTGTGGGGACTTCCAAGAGGTTTCTGGGCCTGCACAGCTTCAGTGCCACATTTAAAAGGATGGCCAGCATCAGATTAAGGAAGGAAAGGAGAAATATCACACTTCAAAATGTATCTCATATAAGGCACAAGAGGTATCATCTATAACTATTGCATTTTCTGTATAAAAATATACATAATACACTGCAACATATGTTGTATGGTTGGCAACATAAATAGTAAAATGTCAAGGATACCATAAACGTGTGTCAATTAGTTAGAAAATAGAATGAAACAGCGCTCTCATGACTGAATAACGGTAGCAAAAACTGATTATAGATCCAAGTGAAAGAATATGAGCAGAACCTGCAAAGATGGAAAGAGATTTATGAAATCACCTCAAAAACAGGGTCAGTATCCAAAATAAATCTATACAGGAGAGCTTTATTTCAAGGGAGTGCATGGAAGGAAAACAATCGGAGGCAGCCCAACCGGCAAGGCCAGCTCATAGGGAACCAAAAGTAAAAGGATTCAGATGTCTTTATACTAACGCCCGAAGCATGGGCAATAAAAAGGAAGAGCTGGAACTTCTCATGCTGATGGAAAGGTATGATCTAGTAGGCATCACAGAAACTTGGTGGAATGATTCTCATGACTGGAATGTAATGGTGGATGGATATGAACTGTTCAGAAAAAACAGAATAGATCGAAGAGGTGGAGGAGTGGCACTGTATGTGAGGAAAGGGCTTACCTGTCAGGAAATTCTAGTGAAGGAGAGCATATCTACAGTGGAAAGCATCTGGGTGAAAATAAGCGAGGGGAAAACAAACAGTGTGGTGGTTGGTGTCTCCCACCGACTGCCTGACCAACGGGAGGATGTGGATGCTGCACTTTGTGAGCAGCTTGAGAAAATATCCAAGCGGCAGGACCTTGTCATCATGTCATCAATTTCCCAGATGTGTGCTGGGAAGCAAACTCTGCAAAGCATCCTCAGTCATGCAACTTTCTGACCTGCCTGGCTGACAATTTCATTTATCAAATGGTAGATGAACCCACAAGAGGTTCAGCCATACTGGACTTAATACTGACCAACAGGCAAGAGTTGGTGGATGAGGTGAAGGAGGTGGGGACCCTAGGGGGAAGTGACCATGTCCTCATAGAATTCCTTTTGAGATGGGGAGCCAAGGAAGCTTGTAGCCAGACGCGGATGTTGGATTTTCGTAGGCAAACTTTAATAAACTCAGAGACATGATGAGTGTCATACCATGGACGAGAATGCTGGAAGGGAAGGGAGCATGTGAAAGGTGGGCGCTACTCAAACAAGAGCTATTGCATGCTCAATCAATGACTATCCCAGAAAGACAAAAACACTGCAGGAGCTCTAAGAAGCCTATTTGGATGAACAGAGAACTTCAAGAGGAACTAAGAAAGAAAAGGAAAATGTTCAGGAAATGGAGGGAAGGACTGTATGGCCACTTCCAAACCTATGATTCTATGATTCTAACCCTCAAATGGATTTGTAGAATTCCTGCTTTCACTCTGCTGGCATATGCTTCTTGGGAGACACTTTCCCAAATAAATCTAGCTACTTTGAATGTACATGACCCTTTGGACTCAAAAACAATTTTATGTTCTTAAACAAGACAATGCTAAGAGTGGAATGATTCTGCATAGTGTTACACGCTTAATCTCTTACTTCTTTAACACAACCCCAGGAAGACGGTGGAGGTGGGGGATTAGACACATTCCTCTTCAGCTTGTGTACTGTTTCTGAAATTTGGCTAGAATTACTAGCTACCACTCTAAACAAAACTAGTTCAAAGCAAGCATATGCTGAATGACTGATAGAAAATAGTTTCCTTATTTGATTTTGAAATGAGAGATGGAGTAACCCATGCAGAGCAGCAGGGGATGAGGCTAAGGGGACAGAGCAGGAGGGAGAAGGTCGTGTTAGTGGCTTTGAAATCATTAATAGAATAATACAAATATGCATGCATGAAATTTAAAACATTTCTCCCTGTTCTGTTGAGAAGAAAAAACAGCTAGCTCATCTCCCGGTAGTTTGTCATCTTATCCTCTGAGCAGATTGTCTGAGTTTACATGACAGCAGTGCAATCTGTTTGTACACCACTTAGATCGGATAGGCATGAAGCAGAGACAGAGATGTCAGAAGTAGCAGGCAGGAATACTGAACATTCCCCCACAGTACTTTTGCTCTGCTTACGCCAAGCAACTGCTGCCCTCCTGTTCTTCTAAGGCCGAATGGCTTAGTCCTCAGTGTAAACTGCACGGAGCTTTTATTCCAACCCCAGATCGATTCAGTCCCTGCCCTCTACACAAAATGCGATTTCCGTTTGGATTTGAGGTGATTTAAAATTTCCTTCTGCAGCAAGAAGGATTGATCCGGAGTGACCCTACCTTTATTGTGCAATATCTTAGAGTGCTTTTAATTCTGAATATATTATAAAATCGCATTGTTTTGAATTGGGGCTCTCCTCCGTGGTAGAGGACCCGTGATTGGCCACAGGTGGTCATATGATGAATTTGCCTTAAAAGAGAAGCCCCTAATTTCTCTCAACTTCTTTCGGTCCTGTATTTTTCCCCCTTCTCTACCTTTTTAGATCTTCTCCCCCTCCCCTCCAAGAAAAGAAAGAGGCTCCCTGCTTGGCTCCTCTCCCCCCCTTCAAGAAAATAAAGAGGCTTGACTCCCCCCCCCCCTTCTGAACTCCCCTAACCATGTGCAGAAGACTTTCCTGTTTCAATGGGGGGGGAGGGAAGAGGAAGATTCGAGTTCAAAGAGATCTGAATTCAACAGGATTGACAATGGAATAAACAAAGTAAGCGCAGACTCTGCCCTCATTTCAGACATAGTAGTATATAAATATTGCTTACATGGTATTTGTTTTCAGGTTTACCAGATTTATTGGTATTGCCTTGAAACATGTGCACATTCTTTAACTTGAATAGCCCAGGTTTACCTGATCTCATCAGCTAACCATAACTAGCTCTGGTTTGCCCCTGGAAGGGAGACCACCAAGACCAGAGTCACAATGCTGAGGCAGGCAATCACAAACTACCTCTGTTAAGTCTCTGGTCTTGAAGACCCTTTGAGGGTTCCATAAGTCTGCTGCAAGTTGATGGCATTTTACACACACACTGTATGGATACAATTTACAGACAATTTACAAATGTTTAGAGATATTTCCCTATATTTTGCAGTGTTAGGGAACTGATAATTTGAGAATTTGTGCTAAAATCATAACTATAATTCTAGAAAAAGACTTACTTTGCTATACAAGCTGTTCTAGTTGCTTTCTAATATTCAGGTTATATAATCTGTTTCTCAGTCTAGTAGTCTTTGAAATCAGAAATATTATACTAGTTCTGCCTTTTCCCCCAGCCGGCTGCAACCCTGTCTGACTCTGAGGAAGAGGCAGATCTGAGAGTCTTGTCAGGACCAGCCCCTGAACTTCACTGCCAACAGCCTCAGCCGCACCTGGACTTCCTATGGAACCCAGTCCAAAACCTGAACCACAACCAGGCACAAGCTCCCAGCCTTTGGACACCAAGCATGATGCAGAGGCATCAGCTTCCCACCCTTTTTCCTAAGACTAAGGAGCAATGGCATAAGAAACAACATTTTGCTACAAGAAAAACGGAGAATTGCAAGACCAGAGCAGAACTGGCCCTCAAGGGTCTTTGCAGAGCTCAGACTGAATAATGAAACAGCTATTCATGGTTAGCTGCTTAAAAAGAGGCTGGAGCCCATTGTGCTGGCAACATCTTTCTTATTGGATCTGCACCTCCAGACCCAGCTCTCTCGCCTTGACTCTCTCTCTCTCAGAGCCTGCCTCCCTGACTGATCTCCGGCCTGTGGCTTTCAAGAACAGACTTTCTTCTTGCTCTCATTGGACCTGGTTTACATGAGTGAGGGATTTTTGGATACTGACTTCAGCTTCTGTTCTGTGGCTGTGCTTTGCATACTCCCCAAGGTTATTCAGCTGGCAGCACACCGCTCTCTGCCATGCCTGGAGACTTGACATTTAGAAACTCTAAGTACAACATGGTAGGAATACAGTTCAGTCCAATCAAGTTGACCCATCTAGGTGTGCAGGAATGCACATTTAGATCACTCAAGCACCATCATCCCCTACCTGAAAAAAGTCTGGACACAGTGAAATATACAGATATCACAGACAAGAAGCATCACATGTTCCTGAGCGTCTGTGGCTTGGCAACGTTCGAGCCGGCCCAGGATCTGATGACACCCACTAAGATCAGCACTGAGGTAGAAGGGGTGTTGAGTATGTGGATTAGCAGAATCTCAGAGAGGGAACTGCAGAGTGGGAACTGCAATTCAAACATTATGGTCTGTTAATGGGATTGGCCAGTGCAGAAGATCCATCTTGCTACTGGATCGTTTAAATGGTCCAATCAATTTGAAACTGGGGAACTTGCACAGAGCCAATCACAGGCTTCGGTGGGAACCCTGCACTGCATATAAGCTTGAGTGGTGGGCTGTTGAGTTCAGTTGTGTGTGATTTAATAAAAAACTGATGTTTTGGCACACAAGCAACTCTGTGGCCTACTGAACCTACTGTTCAATAAAGGTATTGAGCAATCTGATGATGCACCATCAAGTGATGTGCATGCATGTATGAATGGATCGTGCATTTTACTAGGTGCAAGCAACCATGTTTCCAAGCCTATGTCATCTAATGACTAGTAACTGGGCCTGGAGAACCAGTATTTCCCCCCACTGGAGCATCTTCAGAAGATTATTTGGAGAAGGAGAGACACAGAAACTGGACTGTCAAAATTTACAGCTTAGAAGAGGGCTGAAAGTCATCCCTAGATCTAAACAAAAAGAATATTTATTGATGTAATCACAGCCACAGTGATCATAGCAGTGCCAGTGGGGGGAAAGCAAGAAGAGAAGAAACCACCTATAAAGTTTTAAAACAAAAATTAGATTGTTTCCATTTGTTTGTGGATTTCTGATTTAATGTCTGCAGTCAATTTAATAGGTTGGTGGCTTTTTTCCCAGCCAATAAAAAAAAATTAAGGTCTGAGACCACAGATGCCTAGAAAAATGTGTACACACACACACTTTAAATTCCCAGTTGGTGTTTCTGCTGTTCTCATGCTAAAGTTTAAAGGTTACTGCTGGAGTTCCAATATAATATTTTCATGGTTCATATGAATCTGTATTATTTTTCATTTTTGTTGGCTGCTTTCATTATGCCCCTGTGAGTCTTAGAAGCCATCAGACTTTCCTGCTGTTGAGAGATATACTTTTCAAAAAGCAATCTAATACAAAAATAATTGACTCTGATTTGCTTTGCTAATGTTGAGAATATGCTAAAAAGAGGAAACCAGCTTTTGTGGCTGCATTACCCAATGGGAAATTAAGAAGCTGCAGAGTGGGATTAAAACACAGGAGGTAAACTTTTGCAGGCTGTATTGACACTTAATGCTTCATATACAACAGATGTCAATTAATTAGAATGTCAAAGTTAGCCCAGATTCCTTGATTAGTCTCTCTGAAAAGGGTGTTGTTGGAAGAAATAATAATGCTTTGGTACTAATTCTGGCCCTGACCTGGATGGCCCAGACTAGCCCCGTCTCATCAGATACTGGAAGCTAAGCAGGGTTCACTCTGGTTAATATTTGGATGGGAAGGAAGTCCAGGGTGTCTGCGCTGAGGTTGGCAATGGCAAACCACATTTGTTTGTCACTTGCCTTGAAAAATCGACAGGTCTGCCATAAGTTACCTGTGACTTGGCAGCACTTTTCACCACCACCATTAGCTTTGGCAGGATCCCATTGATAGGATATAAAGGGCTGTCTGAGTGGGAGAGAATCTGCTAGACTAGCAACATGATTCACAATTGAGGCTAGAGTGGTTACACTTTATCTGTTTCAGTAACAGTCTCCAAATGTAAAGGTCCAACTTCTCCTTAATCGCATCTGTCCTGACAGGCCAATAAAGCTAGTAAATTTCTTTTTGTCTTACAGGTGTTAAAAGCACTTCTATGACAAGGTACTTCAACAGCCTGCACCTGTACAGTACATATACACAATAGAGACTCAAACCTTGCAGACTGTTTACTTGACTCAGCCTGGAAACTGTGATATGATAGCAAAGAAGGTAAATGCCATCGTGGGCTGTATCAACAAACGCATCACATTAAAATTGCCAAATATCATAGTTCTGCTGTATATTGCACTGGTCAGACCCCACCTGGTGTCCTGTGTGTAGTTATGGAAGCCTCACTTCAAAAAGGGTGCGGATAAAATTGAGACGGTTCAGAGGAGAGCAACAAGAATGATCTGGGGCCTGGGGACCAAGTCCTTTGAGGAAAGGCTGAGAGACTTGGGAATGTTCAGTTTGGAGAAGGTTGAGAAGGGACATGATGGCTGTCTTTAACTATTTGAAAAGTTGTCATTAAGAGGAGGGCAGGGAATGGTTCCTGTTGGCAGAAGAGGATAGGACTCACAGTAATGGCTTTAAACTACATCTAGAATGGTACTGACTAGATATCAGGGGGGGGAAATTTCACAGTCAGAATAGTTCAGCAATGGAATCATCTTCCTAAGGAGGTAGTGAGCTCCCCCTCACAAGCAGTCTTCAAGCAGCGGCTGGACAGACTTTTATCATGGATGCTTTGGGCTGATCCAGCATTGAGCAGGGGGTTAGACTAGATGGCCTACATGGCACCTTCCAACTCTATGATTCTTTTATTCTAAATCCTCTCCTTGGCCTCCTCAGAGTCCTGCTTCACTTGCAAGACAGCACATGGCTTTCACGGCTGTGGCACAAGGCTTGTTTACCCAACAGCTGCTGCTGTTTCTAGGATCAGATTGTCCTTTGCTTATCTTTGGATGAGTGCCAAAGGAGGGGTAAAAAGCCCATGTTATCTACAAGTCCATAGTTTTAAAAGTCACAGAAGTAAACTAGGGCAACTTCCTGAGAAGATAATAAAGATTCCTAAAGATAAACTGAATCTGCCAACTCATTTTCCCATCAAAGCCTTCCTGTATATGAATTTGGGGATCTAGGGAAAATTCTCACAAAATGCCTTGTTTGTGTTGGCTATTTCAAATGGATATTACATTTCAGATTTCCATTTGCAGAAATTTGATCTTGATACATTTTTGGATACTGTCTGATGTGACATTTTTTCATACATGTTCTGAAAAGTGTTTCCTTGATATTCACTGCTTTCCCTTCTTTGGAGTCCAAATATATCACACTGAAACACTAGATGAAAATGCAGTTAACTAAAATAAAGATGATCTGTGTTCATGTTAACTCCTATCAAAACACATTTATTTTTCAAATGGAGGGATTGTGGAAGATGGCTGCCAGTTTGTAACATCCAAGGTAAGAGCTTCTCTGTCTTGTTCCAGGTCATTAAAAGCCTGGACAGGCCAGAGGTATGAGAAAATCACAGAAAACTTAAAATCCCTTGGCACTATAGTCATCTTCAGAGGCCCTGCTTCAGGCTTCCCATCTTCTGAGATTAGGAGAGGGCCTTCTCAGCAGTAGCACGAAAACTCTGGAACATTCCCCCCAACAAGTAATGACTTCTGTTTTGTTTGGCATATCCTCAGTGATCCAGCCTTCCTGCCAGTGTTCTTAATTGTTTTATGTTTTTGAATGTATTTTAGCTTCGGTTTTAACTGTTCTAATGCTTTGTTGTTGGTTTTAATGGTTTCATTATATATATATTTATTTGTTAGCTGCCTGGGGAGCTCATACAAGGACAGAAAGTCAGGATATAACCATGATGGCTCTAACCCAGTTGATATCAACCTAGGCAGTGCTGTATACTTTTTCTTTATTGTTTGCTTTTATGTTGTGGCTTACAGAAATTTGTTTAAAT
This sequence comes from Paroedura picta, assembly GCF_049243985.1. Lineage (NCBI taxonomy): Eukaryota > Metazoa > Chordata > Lepidosauria > Squamata > Gekkonidae > Paroedura > Paroedura picta. The sequence goes on along the minus strand of NC_135374.1, from coordinate 78,940,478 downwards.
TGCATTATATTTTTGAAGCTATATTTCATCTCCACAGGGGAGTAAAATGAGATAAAAACACATTAAATAAATAAATCCATATTGCAGTCATCATGTTTCCTTTAAAAATCAGTTGCGACAAGGACACCAGGGAAAGAAGTGGTTCTGCATGCCAATGGGCATGGTCCAAACCCCTAGCTTCCCTTACATAAATACACATAAATAACAAGACAGGCAATATTTTATTTTCTGTCTCAAAATACTTTCCACACATTTCCCATATACAGTGTCTTTTATATATGGATACAAACCAGAAAAACACTGTTTGTGATGGTTCCTAGTTTGTGGCATGTCCAGTTGGCAAACTGTGAACCATCACAAAACTTTGGGGGCTAAATTTACTCTTGAAAACAACAAGATTAATTTGAAATGCTGGAGAACTCCAACCCTTCCCCCATTGCTTTGAAGTTTGGTAAACATATTGAGTGGAAACAGTCTGTCTGATAATGTATCCATTCGTGAAGCAGCACGAACCTCCACAAACTTTTTGAAAGTTCATGAAAAGTACGATCCATGAACTTGCCAAAATTCATCATGAACTTTAATTCATGAGCCAGTTCATGCACACCCCTAGTGTTTTTGTGTGCAGGAAAGCATTAATTTAATTACATATTTAATGTTGTTTATATGTAGCGTCAAAACTCCTTTAGGGTAACTTAAAAATAGATACATACAACAGACTTATTAGTTATGTAATAATGTAATTAGGGGTATAAGAATACTGATACTTTTTTTGTATCAAAACCACAGTTCAATCAGGAAATGCAGAATCACTCATACAATTTGAAGATCGACAGTGGGTTGAATGTTAGTATTGCACCTTTTGAGATTTAAAAGGTGTATGCTGAATTGTTACAGAGTTAACACTGAGGGTTATTAACTAGATCATAGTATTAGACAATACATGTCTTCATCTTTATGCTCCAGTCTGCTGTTGATGAAAAAGATGGTACAACAAGATAGACCAATCTTTCCCATCAGAGGTCTTTTATGTTTATTCTTTCAATTAAATGTATAAAGCCCATTTGATCTTGCTAGTCATGGTTCAAAACAATGGACCAGAAACACTTCTTTTTTTGTTTGTTTGTTTTCTACGAAATGATAGTGAAGTATTTAAAAAACAGGACATTACAACAGAATTTAACAGTTATGGTATAAATTAAACTTGAACATGACAAAACAAAACTAGTCCTTGGACCTTGTTAACTGATGCCATTCCTTCAATTGAAATGGCTCCCTGAATACATTTGTCCATAGGTCTGTTTGCCATCTAAATGGTAGTGGGCAGGAATCCAATATATATATGCCCATGCTTTAAAAGTTATGATAATTATTCCACTTCACCATAATTCATCCTTATTTGTATTTATTTAATTGTACAGTCATAGACCAGAGTACAGAAACATAAGAGCCTGTAATACAAAAAGCTTGTAATACTTTAGGTTAAGTATTAGGATCAGTTGACCAACAGCAGCAGCAACAAGAAGGATTGGTTTGTAGATATATTAAGGGGCTTTTTGCACGGCTTCAAAATCGCACAATGGTTGCTAATTGGAAACGCTATTGATTTGCCTTAACGCACGACGTCGTAGACAATCTGCAACACTCCTGAAACCGATCAGCAAAAAGCGCTTCGTTGTAGCGCTTTCAGGGGAATCCCAAAAAGTGGATTCACCCTCCGGAAAGCGCTACACTCTTGCAAACAATCTGTAACACTAGCGATAAAGACCTGTGCGTTACCATTGTTGCGGTTTCTTCAAAGTCCCTCCTCCTGAGCCTGTCCTCCAAACGTCCGGCGAAGCGATCACCATTTTTTTTTCTCCGAGCGAGCGGGGATAAACGCACCAGCGAGCCTCTTTCTGTTTAGAGGCTTCCCTGGCTTCAGTCCTTTACCTTTAGTCACTAAGCACAAACCACATAAAAGCCCGTTTGCTGAAATAAAGTCCCTTTATTTTTTACACATTAATTCAGCCGAAAATCGGGCCCGTGAGAGGGGGGGGGGATTTTTTTTTATCACTCGGCAGCGTGGCAACGATCATACGATCAAACGACAGCTCACATTAGGCAGCTGGATGGGTCTCTCCGTTGCAACGAATCTACCTAGATTCGTTGCTATGGGTCTGTTTTTTTTTTAAAAAAAACCTTTCTTAAAGGGAAAGGGGCTGTTTGGGAGCATGCTAACGGCTGCCCATTGGCTGCTTGACGGCCAGGGGCGGGACGAGCTTGGCAATAGCGCTTCCTTTCTAGCGATTTCTGCCGAGACCGGAAGCCTGTGGGAAACGCTAAAAAATGCAACTGATTCCACTACAAAGGCAGGTATGCATAACGACGAATTCCACTATTTTAAATGGCGATTTTTCATTCCGCAAACAATTTGCAACAAAGATCCCCGTGCGTAAAGGCCCTAAGATTAAGCTAAAACGATATTATAAAAATAATATAAAAATTAAAAGTTTAAAGTTTAACAGATTAAGGCTCAGAATTCTAGAAATTTAAATATATTTCCTGTCCTTCTGACAAACTTGAATCACAAGGGCACTGTACGCAGGGAGATCTGAGGTTTTTCATTGAGAAGTTCTCTAATCCGTTCTGCATTGGTTTGATATGGCATCATATCTATTAGCAGGCAAATAAGTTTGGAACATACTTGATCGTAAAGTGGACAGCTGACTTGAAGGCATTTAAAGCTATCTTGGTCCCTTTAAAAAGTATTTAAGGCTGGTCATAAGGTCGGCAGCACCAAGCCACCTTAACTACAGTCATCCTTTAGTGTGCTGGTGCACTTCAGTGAGCTCCTTCCACTCATTCTGGCTTGTGATCCCTTGTCTCACAGCATCAGTGCTATCCTAAACCATCTGCTGCCTGATGGAAGAGAGGCCCCCACTGTGTTTTACTCATTAATATTGTCTTCAGCTGAAAAGAACTATGCCCAAACAGACAAGGAGGTCCTGGCCATTGTTGCAGGCATAAAAAAGTTCCATGACTTTCTGTATGGCCAGAAAGTCGTCATTTTATTTGTTCATGTTGGACAAGCAAATGCCACAAATCCTTTCACCACACGTACTTAGGCGGTCTATTTCTTTGAATGGGTACTTGTACGCTTTCCTTCACTGTCCTGGCAAATCCTTGGGGAACTGGTGCCCTCAGCTGCTGCCATCCACTGATGTTGACCCATCACTGGTCCACCACGTCCTTCTTGAGGATCTTCCTGAACCACTCCATGCCTCCAACATAACTGCCACCTCAACCCAGGACAAACTTCGCAGCCAGGTTTTGAGCTGGAGATGGAAGAGGTAGTCATCAGACTAGCCAGAGGTGGAATTCAAACCATTTGTTGCTTGGCAGCACAAACTGTCTGCCCACAAGTGCTGCCTCCTGTGGGACCACCATGTGGTGGTTCTCGCAAAGTTGCAATTTCAGGTACTCTCTGCCCTCCACAAGGGCCACCTTGTTCAGATGAAGGCATGAAGGCCCAAAGGTATGTTTGGTAGTCCAGCATTGACACCGACATTGAGATGTGGATTCACCACTGCTCCACCAGGAAAGTTGCCTTAAGATGCTGTATGCTCCAGTACAACACTGGGAGTCCACCCACACACCATGGTCCTGTCTCCATTTAGACTTTGCTGGTCCCTTCCATGGACAAACCTTCCTCTTAATAATGGACTTGTTCTCCAAATGGCTGGAGGTGGTCCCAGTGTCATCAATGATGTCAAAGACCATCATTTAGGCTTTCCAGAAGCTATTTGCCACTCACGGCTTGCCATACACTTTAGTGTCTGCTAATGGGGTACAGTTTGTGTTTGAGGAGTTCCGTGCATTTAGTACTTGCAACTTGATCCACCATGTTCACCTCAGCCCTCTTTCATCCTGAATGAACAGGCAAGCCGAGCAGATGATGCACCACACCAAGGACCACTATAAATGACAAGCGCATGGAGTTTGGCATCAGTGGGTCACTGAGTTCCTTACTTGCCAGCATGTCACCCCATCATCCACCACTGGCACAAGCCTGGCGGAGTTTCTCATGGGCTGTTGCCTCACCAGTCTGCTTGATAGGCTCAATTCAGATCCAACATCTGTATGTCCTGGCCAGGAGGCAACAATGGCATTTGTAATAGGAGACCCCTTATTCATGCGGAACTATGCTAGCAGTCCCTGCTGGATTCCAGCATTTGGTCTGCGGAACACCGACCCAGTCTACCTGGGGTTCAGCTTCCTGGCAGTAACACACTGCACCACCATGTGGATCAGATGCAGCACTATGTTCCAGCCAATGCAGACAACACACCACAGCCTGCTCGTATGCTGACCAATTCTGTGCCTGACCCTGCAGCCCATGAGGACTGTGACCCCTCACCAGACCCCTGAGTTTGCAGCCAAAAGTCGTTGTGCAGCTGATTCCAACAGAGCCTTCCTTATTGTTGCTGGTGCTTCTAGCACTGATGACAGCTTCTCCAGCTCCACTTCTGGTCACAACACTGGAATTAAAGCATACAGGGCACATTCGGACTACTCCCAAGTACTTGGAGAAAATTGTTCATCATTTGGTATGTGCTTATCTTCATAGAATCTTCATAGAATCATAGAATAACAGAGTTGGAAGGGACTTCCTGTGTCAGTTTTGTGTAGTAGTTGGGAGTGTGGACATCTTTGCGCTCCCCCACATGTAGCCTGCTGGGTGACCTTGGGCTCACCACAGCACTGATAAAACTGTTCTGGCCCAGAAGTGATATCAGGGCTCTCTCAGCCTCACCCACTTCACAGGGTGTCTGTTGTGGGGAGAGGAAAGGGAGGGCGGCTGTAAGCCACTTTGAGCCTCCTTTGGGTAAAGAAAAGTGGCATATAAGAACCAACTCTTCGTCTTCGTTGTCGTCTTCATCAGCTTCATCATCTTCTCTTCTAGTCCACCTCCCCACACACACACACAATGCAGGATACTCACAACCTTATTGCTCACCCAATGTAACCTGCCACTCCCTTGAACCTCACAGAATCAGCCTCTCCATCAAATGTCTATCCAGCCTCTGTTTAAAAATTTCCAAAGATGGAGAATCCACCACTTCCCGAAGAAGCGTGTTCCACTGAGAAACCGCTCTAACTGTCTTAGGGGAGAGGGGTGTTATGCATGTGGACATTCTGTCCGATAAGACAATATGCAAGCGAAGGATTGAAATCTACCCAATTGCTATCTGACGAGACTCTGAGAATGGACCAATCTGTGGGCTCCATTAAGAGCCAATCAGGTTCCTTGGTGAGCTGTCTGAAATGTATATAAGTTCCATGAATTCTGTGTTTACTATTCAGTGTTTCTTGTGGGAGTTGGAGCTAATAAAGAGCTACTGTTTTCAAAGAGCTGTATCTGTGTCCACCGAACCCAGACTTAATAGGGCAGGTCCCTCTTTCTGAACCTTGAGAGTTGTTGTAGGGTTTTGCAATCTTGTACAAGCTGCACAACTTGGCAATATTGTAAAACTGACTAAGGGATAGGATGCCAAAGGCACTCTTCAACCTTATTTATCCCAGGGCCAGTCCTTTCTGTTGATTCAACTCCTAAAATGATTCATCACCATTTCTTCATCATGATTGGTAATTTCATAATAAACACTTTATGAGAGTACTGTTTTTATTTAGCTGCTTTACAACCATTTAAGCAACTATACTAAAACAGCTGAAGATTCAAAACCTACATTTTGACAAAGTTTTACTGTAAAAAGGACAGTACTCAGTTGTTCTACTGCCCAGGTGAGGCCAGAAGGTGTAGTCTACCAGAGTCTGTGGATAGTCTTACACATATGGAACTACTCATCCATATGAAAACCAAAACAATATTTGTTGACTGCAAGTCACCACTATTCAATACTGAGTTCAACTAATAATCTGACTGTATGAGTTGGAGCAAAGAGGGAGAATGAACCGTTGCTTCACATGCATACATACTATGAATTCTCTTGACTCACAAATTTCACCAGCAATGTTGCAGTGTTAACTGGAATCTTTTTTTTTTTTTTTAAGCAAGCTGCTAAACCAGAACTAGCACCTCTTATATTGGGAGCAGGTGTAACAGAATTGAAAGTGAAAGGCTCATTTGGGCCCCATTTCTTCCCACTTGGCCTAATATTCAAAACACCCTGAGGAAATTCAGGACTACCTGATATGTCGAGTTCATAACTACTCCATAAGACAGACTGCTTATGAACAGAATAAAATTGGCTGAAAAACATGAGTCCCATGATTCATTAATTTATTTGAAAAAAAAAACACACACAGTGAAATAATTACCTGGGAATTCTGATGAAACGCAACCTAGAATATGTGTGGGTTTCAACCTAAGTTTAATTTTGAAACAATAAAATAGGGATGCTTATTCATTGGGGAAATTAAATTTTTTTAAGGCAACGTTCTTGACATTTGTGAGGAAAACATAACCAGATGGGACATATACAACAGGATGCACCATGGTTTTGTTTATGGAAAAAGGAACAGGCAGTCTTAGCAGGACCTTGTCTTCAAAGCAGTCATTAAAAACAACAAAAACCAAAGACCCATTTTCATGGTAGATTATCTTACTTTGCATTTATATTCTTTTCACTAATGTTTCTATGCAGGTTTGTATTACTTTAATTAAAATATAATAATAAGGTAAAGTCCTGAAACTTCCATGTGTGACATGATGCAGAGCAGATACTGAGATCATGCACCCATGCTTCCAGTCACTCACAGCATATATAGTATGATCCCTGAGAGATACCACATTCATTTATTTATTTAGAATACAGAAATCCAGTGAGCTTGAAAACAGGCCAGAACAATCACACAATTATAAGGGATCACTTAATAGAGCTTTTTTTATATATAGGAGAAAGGCAGGTAGGGACACGTAAATCCAAAATGTTCTTACAACCTCACAGCATACACAAGTTCTAGGGGAAAAGACAAAGGAATGAACAGGGGCCCATATATGAAGTACCAAATGAACTGATTAATCCAATTTTTAAACAGGCTTTGCAAAATTAAAGTATCTGAGTTTAACAACTTTTAACTTGTACCTTTCATCTTTAAATGTGTACTAGAACTCAGTATCTTCAGTTTCCTATGCAACCTCTCAGAGTAAACATGTTTCTGGGCACAACTTCAACACACAGGACCAGATGGACATGGGAGTAGCAATAGCCACCAATTCCCACTTCCAGTTGTTGATTCCTCTCATGTCATCCCTCAGGGTCACCTTTCCTCCCAGGAGCAGCATTTATTGGAGGTTAGTGGGCTGCAGCAGAAGGGGAAAGGCAAGGAAGTGCCATTCTGCCCTTGTAACATTTTGTCTGGATCCAACCCACAATGTTAGGATGCTTAGGGCTGATCCTGCGTTGAGCAGCGGGTTGGACTAGATGGCCTGTATGGCCCCTTCCAACTCTATGATTCTATGATTCTATGTTGTTTCTTCTCTCTCCCTTCCCACACCACCTAGAAAAGCTCACTAAAAATCCTGCTCTGGGAGTCTTAGAAAAACTATTGTCCTATATTTGGAATGCTCTTCTTTATGGAGAAAGATCAGACAAAATTTATCACATGCAGAAAGACATAAAGTTAAAGAACTTCACAATCCAAAAAGTTTTATCTTGTGGAAGTGCTTTCAAGGTGAACTTTCCACCACAGAACATTAAAGTCTCATAATGCTTAGTTTAATACATCAAAAATGCATCAAAAATACATAAGTCACACCAAAGCAAGGGAAGAAATTGCTTCTCTGAAATAATTTTTAAATTGTATTCATAGTGAGTGATGTTGTTTATTGGCATGGACATCTCGGGAACTTTTGATGTCATTGATCAGGGTATCATTTTGGATCACTTTTTGAAGTTAGGCCAGGGAGTTACCATTTTGCAGGCATGTCAATTCTACTGGAAATGTAGGTTACAGAAGTTGGTGCTGGGTGAATGTTCTGTGGCACTTTAGGCTTTAGCACACAAAGTCCCATAATGTTCTATTTTACCCTTCCCCCTCTTGCTCTTTTAACATCTATATGAAACTACAAGGGCAGGTTATATGACATTTGGACTTGGCTGTCACCAATATGCAGGTGACACTCAGTTCTCTCTGACTCTTCCAGTTGATCCCAGGGAGGCTGCAAAAACTTTAAACAGGTGCCTGAAAGCAGTTTGGGTACGAATTTGGACTAATGAACTGAAGCTTAATCCTGACAAGGCTGAAATGCTATTGATGAATGAAAGTATTGAGTTATCTCCTGTTCCGGATGGGATTTTATTGAAGGAGGAAGTCTACATCTTGGGGGTGCTGATGGGGACGAGCCTACTGCAGGTAGTAGCAGTCATCAGGAGTATCTTTCATTAGCTTCAAATGGTTAGCCAGCTGCTGCCTTTCCTGGGCAGAAAAACATCATTGCGGTACATACTCTGGTAACATCGAGAATAGAATATAGTCTATGTGTGGCTGCCCATAAAATTTTTTCAGAAATTTCAAATAGTCCAGAATGCTGCAGACCAGGCAGGGTTGTAGCGACATAACACTTCAGCCTTGGTCCATTTGGCTCCCAGTGTGTTTCTAGGCCTAATTCTGGGTTCCAGTACACCTTATGTCGTTTAAGACTAGCACACCTTACATGAACCTACCCAAACAGTAAAGCCACTTTCTGAGACCGTGCTTTGGAGTACTTCTCAGTCAGAATTACAGAACTTTCTCCTCAAGGATATGAACCTGTCCACTTACATCATGGTCTTTCATAAGTGGGTGAAGGCTTCTTTAATGCTTTGGCTTGTAGTTCTGATTGGGCAGAAAGATAGAATATAAATTGTAAACAAACAAACAAAACAAACCACTGGCACCACAGTAGTTTTGCATGAAGTTGTTCCGAGTATGATACCACTAAATTGGAGGAATGCTATTGAAAACAGCTCATAATAGAAAATTATGTGTCATGAGATAATTACTGAAACCAAAACACTGTTGCTTTGATTGAATGAATATTGATTGCTTAATGAATGCAAAGGCATTGCCAGCATCACCCCTAGGGGGAATGATTCATTCTGAGGAATATTATCTAAAACAAAATCACAGTGGAAATCTATATGCTAAAAGATTGATATTATTGAAATTATGTGTTTGGACATATCTCAGCTCCTTTCAAAGATGTTTTTATTTCTGTCTGTTCTGAAGCATTCAAGCTATGGCTAATTTTTTAAAAATGAGTTTTCCATGGTATATTTATTGGAAAAGCACTGGGGCAAATAAAATATAGTCCAAAAGATGTAAATATATTCACTAAATGTCAATGTTTTTGTTTAGCAATAGTCCAACTGGGACTTGCATAGGTAACCACATTTCATCTATTAAAGTAATGCTTTCCATCCTTCCTTATAAGGGAAGAAATCAATCATTATTTCTTTGATGTTGAAGGGAAATCAGTAAACTCTTTGGAAACTGGGAACTCTATAAACTGTGATCTGATTGGAATTCTTGTAACGATCTCACAAAGAAAGGTACAATATAATCCAAAATGATGGGGAAGTCGGTAGACATTGTGAAAAGGATATATGCCGAATGTGGTAGGTAAGATGACACTTTAGGCTTTGGACTAGTTTCTCCTAAGGGTATTCACTGGATGATTTAAGTCTCAAAAACTTAAAAACTGAAGCTACAGAAAAGGCAGATACATTTCTTTCTAAGGAAGAATGACATGGCACACTATAAGCTTCAATGATGGGGGGGAATGCCAGGCAGAAAGAGGTAAGCAATATTTTGGAGCAACAAACTGCTGCCCACCCATGGAATATCAGCTTATTCCACAGCATTCCTGTAACTGTCAATAATGTCATCGAGGAGGCCAATGGTGATTGCAGCCCTGGGCATCAAAAGGAAGCCTCAATTTTCAAATGTGTCTTAGGCTGCTTTCACAAAATTGATACTGGCTCCACACTAGTCCAATGGTGGTGATCTTTGACATTTATATTATATTTGTCCAAAACAAGCTATGATTGGCATATTGTTACGCTGCATAATTTGCCCATAGGCAAACTTTTCCTACCACGTTTATAGGATTTACATAGTCAGGATTAGTTTTATGCTTATTTCAGCAAAACAAAATGGGTAAGGATAAAAACAGATTTGCTATGTCAGAATACCACTGATAACTATTTTAAGACCTGACCTCCTTTACTTTCAGTTTATAAACTCCTTATTTTAAAAAAAAAAACAAAGCTTTCCCCCATTCAGTTAAAATAAACAAGCCAGCCTGGGCAGATTCTAATTCACTGGTCTTGATGAAGCAGTCATTAGGCTGAGGGCCAGTAACCAAGTATTCATCCAACTTCTTCTGTTAGAATTATGGTATTAATTTGGGAAGGACAAAGTTTCATTGCAAAGCACATTCTTTGCAAGCGGAAGAGTACAGGTACCAGAGCATAAATGCCTTGAAGAGCTAGAACTTTTTACTACCCAAAGACGTCACAGTTTTGTAGGTACCTACGAAGTTAAAGTATCTCCCACTTGACTCTAGGAGAGCAGCTGCTAGTCAGAGAAGACAACCCAGTAATATAGAAAGACCAGTGCTCTGACTTGATAGAAGGCAACTTCACATGTTCAGCTCATCATGAACCATGTACCAGACAGCCTTATCTATTTATACAATATTTTAGTACTTGGAAATCTGGGAGCTTTCAAGTTGTACGTGTTAGTTTTGGTCATAAGGCAATTGCATTTGTCCTGCGCATTTCTGTGTATTCACACTTAGTGGCATCCAAATGAGAATTGTAAGATTTTGTTTGATCTACTGGAATTCATTTAAATCTGGTATAGCCAACTACAACATAGATTCAGAATACACCTTCCATAGAAAGAATTGCCTGGCAGAGCAGGAGCACCGACAAGCTTTATATAAGTTTCAGTGGTTTGCAGATCACTGGTCTGGAAAAACACAAAACCAGTCTATGCAGCAAATGAAAAATGTGTGCTGTGAAATGAAGACAGAACTATTTGGATTAGAAATGTCAGGAAAGATAAATTGCTTGGCAAAGCTATCCATTCTGGAGAGAGAATCCACACTATATTTGTTTGTTTTATTTAGTATGGATATATTTATATTTATTTATTTGGTATGGAATATGTGCAGTATAGTCAGGAGACCCTAGGATTGTCTGGCAGTGAAGCAAAAGCCATTTGGAGGTGGTTTGTTATAGCCCACTTGTCATTCCGCTAGTGTTCCTAGGAGGTCTGTCACCCAAATGCTTGCCAGGGCCAACCCTGCTTAACTTCTGAGATCTGGTGAGATTGGGCTTGCCTCGACTGTCTAGGTCAGGGATACCCATACTACAATAGTCTTCAACACTATTCTGGAGATTCTCCAGAACACTATTCTGGAGATTTATGTAAACAATAATGCACAGTATTTCATTGTAGTCTGTGTGTATGAATGAATCAGACTTCAAGACTTAAGTCATAGTATAGAGAAACTAACGATGCTTTCTGTACTCCTTGCTAGATTGCAGCTGCTAGAGTAATATTCTCATCCTGAATGTGGGAATCTCTTGGGGGAGAGGAATAACTATCACTATACTATAAAAATTGGAAAACAAAGCATAATATTTTTAAAAATTATTATTAAATGTATAGTCCACCTTCCTCCTGGGACTCATGGCAGATTACAATAACAGTCCAACCCCCATACAAACCCCAATCCCTAAAACAAATTAAAAATTCTCACAATTCTCACAAGTATTAGATGGCGAAAAGAATCCTCCTACCTCCCCACAGTCACCCACCAGGGGTGTTCACACATTGGTACAGTGCAGCCTGGGAGGGGGGCCCATTGATCTTAAGAACCCAACCTCAGTCAAAGACCTAGCGGAAAACCTCCGTTTTGCAGGCCTTGTGGAACTTTGACAGCTCCGTCAGGGCCCTCAGCTCTCCCAGGAGCTCATTCCACCAAGTTGGGGCCAGGACCAAAAAGGCCATGGCCCGGGTCAAGGCCAGGTGTATCTCTCTGGGGCCAGGGACCACCCACAGAGCAAAGGGCCCTGGTAGGGGGCATAAGCAGACAAGTAGGCCCTCAGATAGGCAGGGTTCAAGCCATAGATGGCCTTAAAGGTCAAAACCAGAACCTTGAACCTGATCCAAGCTGTAACTGATAACCATGCAGTTGCCTCTGCACAGGCTGGATGTGGGCCCTTCAAGATGAACCTGTGAGGACCCTAGCAGCTGGGTTTTGCCAGCTGGATTTTCCAGGTCAAGGACAAGGACAGGCCAGCACAGAGCAAATTACAGAAGTCCAGTCTAGAAGTGACCATTGCATAGCCTCGCCTTGTGAAGATGAAAAATGCCATGCATGTTACCACAGTGATCCGTGCCTCCATCGAAAAGGAGGCATCCAAAGTAAAACAATACACTTCAATCAACAACACTGCCTTTCATTCAACAAGTCTTCTATATCCATAGTACTCCAGGAAAGTGCAGTGTTGGCAGTAATTATTGCTCCTATTCTTCAGTAGACCTGGGGATATTTATTTCAACAATCACGTTCTTCTTAGGTATGCTGCCACTAAGACAATTTCCTTGCATGAATGTGTCATGCATTATTTTTCCTGACAATAAAAGTGATCTTTGTGTCACAAGATATTTACATTGCAGAATTTGAGTGGTGGCACAAGTGTCACATCAATGTAAGTATACAGATTGGAACTGAAAGCTCTAGCAGGTTCCTAGTTCTCTAGATACATATAGTTGCACAAGAAAACTATAACCGCGTTGTTAAAGAAATGAACCATGTAAGTCTTGCAACCCACACATACTTTAGAAGTTCAATATTCCTAAACCAGAATTTCATGACAAACAATGTTATGTATTCTTGCCCGCAATAAGTGTGGTTTATTCTTTTAATATACTGTACATTTTATTTTCTGTCCACATTTAGATTCTAGGTCGATACAGCATCACTTGGTTCCTGTGTCCAACATCTTCGGCGGACAAGTCGGAGTGGAACTTTGCTCACACCATGCCACTGTTTCCTTGAGGTTCCCCCAGATCACTCAGGTTCTGTTGGGCTTGCCCCCCAGAGTCCCCGTGTTGTGTTTTGCTTTGTACACGTAGGAGGATTTCCTGCCCAAGTACAATTTTGTCTCTTTGCATGAGTAAACCACCTCAATCTTCAGGAGGGCCATGTGCTCCCTCTAGTTGCAGAGACCCTGTTTGCAGCCAGCAAAAGTGGCCTTGGACCACAACTTGCCAGTCATGGTGTTGCCTTGAAGTTCTATCCCTGCTGCTTAACAGCACCAACCCAAGATCAGAAGGGGTCATTGCACATGGTAGCAACTGGAGTCCAGATAGGTAAGTACTCTCATTTTAACTTAACTGTGTTTATGGCATAGTAGATGCATAGTATGGCATAGTAGATACCCACCAGGGTCGGTGGTGCTGTTGTTGTAGGGCATGGACGGGTGTAAGGGGGGAGGTCTACAGATTGGTTTTTGCCACCAGTATTGGATTGTTTTGTTTTATATCATTTATGTGGGTTTTTAAGGTTTTTATTATAAACTGCCATGAGCCAGCAGGATCTGAGAGTGGCAGTTAATAAATGTGAATATAAATAAATAGGCTTGCTCTGGCCCTTTTTCTGGCACTGGGAAGGTGGAAGTGACAGTGCAACATAGGCCTGCTCCAGTTCTGTTTCTAGCATTTGTGAGGGGGGGAGGTGACCGAGTGGCATAGGGCTGTCCCGGCCCTGTTTTTTCAGTCCCCTACTACAGGCTCCCTTTGGTGATGGAGAGCAAACTGGTAGCTAGCCCAGAGTACAGGGATGGTTCTGTCCACAAATAATCTGAAAATATTTCTGAGCTGTCACTTCCTGTGCTATGGGAGTGACCTAGTGGTATCACATCTGGTGGGAGTGTCTGGGTGGGGTCACTTCTTTTGACATGTGACTTCTTGGGGCATGGTGAAAAAGTGTGGCCTGTTAATCACTTCTGGGGTTTCTCAAAGTCTGAAGAATGTTTGGGGGATTTCTCAATGCTACAAAAGTTTGCAAAAAGCTGGTACAAGCTGTTGTGCTCTTATACTCTGAATAAAGCTTTGTTGGTCTTAAAGGTGCCACTGGACTCAAACTTTGTTCTTTTTTCAAGATGTTAGTCTATGCATAGCACCTCTTTCTTTAACTCATATGAATTTCCATTTAATTTATATTTTATTCTGTCTTCTAAAGTAGCTACAATCATGTTTAATACTGGCTTGTTCAGAGGCAAATTGTCTCTTGTTACCTTTCACAAACTTCAGATAAAAGCTCTTACATTAAATAATTACATTGCCTCTGTGCAACATGTTTGCTGTAGGAGAACTGATCACATTACCTAATAGACTTCAAAATTGATATGCCACCTTTTATAAACATGCTATTCAGGCATGAATCAGTTTTTACACAGTTGTTATTATACCAAACATGCATAAATCTGGCCCAGAGAACAAGAAAGCACAATGAAAACTGATTGAAATAGTTATTACAGTCTTGAAAATTCCATTGTATTGGGGCCAAATAGTTATTTTACATAGGAACAAATATGATGAAGAATGGGCAAAAAACAGCTTCATTTTGATTCATCTTGGTTTTAACAATAATTTGCAGTGAAGTGTAGAACATATTATGAAAACCATTCTCAGTTTACTAGTATCAAATCAGTAAGTGGTGTAAAATAGCTCAGTATGTTAACTGTGCAGACAAAACTGTAAATATGGAATAATTTTGCAAGAACACAGAAAAAGCACAGACTGAGATAAACACAGAACTTTGCTTCTGAGAATTCTGATTTATAAAAAATAATGTTTCTAGTCCTTATGAAGGCAGATAGATTTACAAGATATGGTACTGCCTGCTGAGAGTTTCAAAGGACACTAAATATCTTTAAACCACCTGCGGCGCCACGGACTAAATAAAGCATTAAGGGCTGGTGGCTTTGCGGCTCCTGATTCGCTCCTCCGAGTAGCACTCGAGGGCCAAGTGTCCAATTGGGAGGCATGCGCACTTGGCCCGTCTCCCGAACGCCGCGCCACAGACTCCACTCCTCCCGAGCCGCCATCCTGCCCGGATGGCCACCAGGGAGGAGGCTCGCCCCACGCCGCTGGCCTCGGGGAAAATTCCTTCCCCTCCACCAAGCGACTGCCCTTCCCCAACGGCCCACTTCCTCCCCTTGCCGCCCTCTCACTCACGCAACAGCCGCCGAGAACAGCCACCACGCTGGCCACCCTTCCTCAGAGCTTCGCCGCCGCGCCCAGCCACGCCGGTCCCCGCTTCCACTGTCCGCGGACCTCTACCTGGCCTTCGCCTCCGCTGCCGCGCCCATGGCCCGCCATCGACGCTTTGACGCTAATGCTGCACTCCCCGATCTATGTTGACGCCCCCGCGACCAGCCACCAACCTCTCACATGCCCGCCAACACTACGAGGCCTCCGCCGAGCCGCTCCATGCCAGCCGCCGCCTCCACAGATCGCTGCCCGGCCTCTCCATCGCGGCACGGTAAAACAGTCTGCCGCGTCACCGCTCTGCTGCCAGTGCCCAAAACAGCCCTCGCTGGCACCTCCAGAGATCGCCGCAAGGACTCTCCATCGCGCTGCGGCGAAACAGTCCGCCGCGCCACCGCTCTCCCGGCCGCGTCCCACAAAATGGCCACCCGATCCCCTCCGCGCCTCCTTCACACCGCGGGTCTCGACAAGGTCAGTGCCACCCCACTCCACTGGCCCAGCCCCGCTGCGCCACCACCACGGCCCAGGCCCATCTTCAGGCTGCGTCCCCGCCCACACACAACCCTTAACAAGTCTGCGGGTGACAGGCAGGGAGAGCCCTTCTAGCGCCCATTTTATTGCTATATAAAATGGGCTTGATTTCTAGTAGATAAATAAAACTTCCAGTGATTGAGAGTTGTGCTTGAGGGACAATTCATATTATAAAGTGCAACTGGTGGAGATGTGGGCTGTCAATAAGACATGTACTAGGAACTCCTTGCTCAGAATTTAATTTCTAATTTCTGCAGGCTGGACTCATATGGGCTAACATACACATAGATTTACGTATCTCCTCATACCACTTTTCCAACCTGAAATGATTCCATGGATGCATTGGCTACCTTATTTGGACATTCATTAGAAGAACACCTAGCATTTCTAGCAGTGTAATTGAGTTCAGTGGGTTTTGTCTAGAGGAACTTTGTATAGAATTGCATTGCAAAGCTGTGTGTGTATTAAGCAAAACAAATGGCCAGACCCACCTACATAATTACTTCAATATTCTTGAAGCTCTGACAATGTATGTAACCTCAATTTTAAAAAAAGTAATGGAGCCATATGGTCAAGCATCAAAATACAATAATTTGACTAAAATAAGCTAAAAGTGAAACTAAATGCTGCTGCAGCAATAAGCATCTTTAGCCACCACCCGTGCCAAAAGCAATGAATCAAAGGGTCTGTCAGACACTCAATAAAATTTGTCTGAAGCAGATAAAAGCCACAGTCCCAAAGGGAAGCAGTCTTGATAAGGAGGGAGAATAATAGTAATAATAATTAGATCTTGCAGAGGTCCGAGGAGAAATGTCCGCAGCCCATAGCAACCAGAACTGGCTGGTCATAGATGCACAATTTATAGTAAGTAACTGTCAATTGTCAGCATAATACTCCTTAGGACTTTTCATGCATCTTACATTTATGCATGTTTAATATAACTTGCATTGACCAATTGGTAGAGTTGCAGTCAATACAAGTTATTACTTATTAGTGATGCTATTGTTATTGCTGTTATCACTATTAATTAATGAAGCTATCAAAATTATATTGTTTCTATCTAATGGTTTTCATGTTCTCTGTAAACCACCCTGAGCCACAAGGGGATATAAATATTATATAAATAAATATAATGAATACATACATCCATCTGTCTCTCTTAATAAAACAGTAAGGGGTGTTGGGGTGGGCTGAGTCCGGGATCAAAACTCCCAGATTGGCCCCTTGGCCCCAGAGTGACAAGTGAAGGGGCCAATTGGATGGCGTAAAGCGCTTTCCGATTTGGCTCTCACCAGGACACACCAGAGTTCCATCCAGTCAGCCCAGCCAGGAACAATCTGGAGACATGGCTGCCAGTCTGCTCCTGACCACCGGAGGGAGAAGAGGTCAGTAGGGCTGCCAAGGGGGATGAGAACAGTGGCTTGGACAGGCTGTGCCAGCCCTTTTCGCCCCAAGGCTGTCCTAACTGTCAAGTCCAACTGCAAATTGCCTCAGAACCCTGAGAGAGCTGGCAGGAGGCTGCAGAGTGCGCCCCCTCCCCCCCTTCAGGCCTGCTACGAAGGAGCCTCTGACAGGCCCTGACTGAGAGGAGGGAGGCCTTTCCAAGAGCAATGCAGGGGAGCCTGAGCTTGGGGGTGGGCATTCCTTTTGAGGGTGGGGAACTTTCCCCTTCTGCCAAACAGTTGGCTGACAGGGAGGCCACTTAAAATACTACTCTGGCCAGGGGTTAGACACAGCCAAACCATGTGTCTTTATTCTTTTCAACTCTCTGCAGATTTGAGGCCACTGCACAGCGTTATCCTGCAGACGAAACTGGTTCTTTTGTCTCCTGTTTCATCTGCACAACAACCCTGTGCAGTAGGCCTCAAGTCTTTCAGTTCAACAACAACCTGTGTGGGAGGCCTTAAATGTTTCTTCTCTACCACAACCCTGTCCAAAGTAGCCCTTTCTGCCTGGGGAGCTGATCTTTATACTCTGCAGTTGAGCTGTAAATCTAGGAGCTCTCCAGGCCCCACCTGGAGGTTGGCTACCCCTGGGTTGGAAATATTCCTGGAGGTTTGGAGGTGGAACTTCAAAATCGTACAATGCCTCAGAGTCCAGCCTTCAAAGGAGCCATTTTTGCCTGAAGTTGGGAGGGAGCGGTGCAGGTATGTCCCTCCTGGGATACAAGGTATGTCCCTCCTGGGCTATGGCTAGCCCTTACAAGCAACTGTTTGTATTCTGGGGCACAGACAGGCAGACCAGCATCAGTCCTGTGAGTCTGGAAAGTGCAGGAAGATCTAAATAAATATTTACAGCCTGATACTGTAAATAGTGAACAAGTAAATGACTGGAGAGCATAGGAACTGAAATGACTTTTTTCAACCTTGGCCTGGCAAATAAAAAAGCAGTATAAAAAACCTTACTAAGGTCAAGACTGTTGAGCCCAGAGAGTCTTCCTCTTAGGGTTGCCAGCTTCCATGTAAGGCTCTCTACCCCACCTTCCTCATGGAGAGTCTGCTATAGGGAGAGGAAGGGAAGATGATTGGAAAATGCTTTGCGACACCTGAGGCCTGCTGGGTCACTGCGACCCATTTCCAGTTCTCTCAGACCTCTCACAGGTTGACTATAGTGGGGAGACAAATGGAAAAGTTGTTTGTAAACCACATTGAGACTCCTTTGGGTAGTAAACAACAGGGTACAAAAATCCGCTCTTCTAAGGAGCAACCATGAAAGAAGCATGTGGGCACATAACATTTTATCAACAGTGAAAAAATGCAGAAGGAACAGGGTAGACACCTGTGTACTGTGACTACCCCATGTGTATTAGGGCAGAGGGGCATTTTGGTGTCTGTGGCCTAATTCACACAAGAAGGGAAATGATGCAGAACTGGGAGGAATTGGTTGCCATGTAATCTTCCCCTAAAAAGAGTCTCCAGTCTGATTTTCCCTTCACATATCTGAAGACATGGCTCTGGAAAGCTCATCTGTAACCACTATGCCAAAATTCCCAAAGGTCAGTCCTCTCCCACACTCAATGAACATTCCAAACCGCAGGTTATTGACACCCATATCTCCACACCCATGCCCTCGTTTGCCACCATGCCACCACAACACACACATTTAACCCCATGTCCTTACAGACTGGACAACTCCTCCCCTTCCTCTTCCCACTGCCAAGCTCTAGCGCCCGTTATATTCTTGGATACAATTGCTTTGCCCCTAGTACAGAGATAAAACACAATTGTTTGTCCAGTGTAAACGGTAGAAGGGTGTTGGTGTTGGAAGACAAGCAAGTAAATGAACCCAACATGGTATGTTTAGTATTTTTAGATCTGATATTATGGTGTATATTAGTGTATAGAAACAAAGTTGGCATCTTGTTTTGTTACTAGATGGGGGCAGAACTTCCTGTTAAAGTTTAAGGAGGTCTTGACAGCCATTCTTCTCCCCAACCCTGATGACTCAGTTAAAAGCCTTGAGGTCATACTGAATCCAACTTTATTACTGGAGAAACAGGTGAATGCAACTGCAAAAAAGGCTTTCACCAACTCATGCTAGCCTATAAGATGGTCCCTTGCATTATGGCTGATCTAGCTACCTGGATTCATGCCCCAGTAGCATTAAAATTAAACCACCGCTATACACTGTACATTGGTCTTCCCTCAAAATCCACTCGGAAACTCCAAATGGTCCAAAATGCTGCAGCTCGGCTATTAACAAGAGTGAGAATGTGCATAGTGTTCCTATATTACAGACGCTCCATTGGCTGCTGATCTGTTCCTATGTTCAGTTTACAATATCAGCTATCACATACAAAGGCCTTCATGGTCGTACCTCTTATTTGTGGGACCACTTCTCGCCCTATGCTCCTTCTCATTCAAGTCAGCAGATGTTTCTGCAGGTGCTAACTGGAAAATGGCCAATATCAACAGCTGCCCATACATATGCTTTTTCCATTGGGACACTGACTTGTGGAACAGTGGTGGTCAGAACAGCTCCCATACTGAGACTGAGAACTGTGCAAAATGGCATATCTTACTAATATAGTCTGTCCTGTACGCCTTCTGATTGGCCAGCCACCCTCAGGCCCTCCCTCCACAAACCCAGCGAAGCCTGTGGCCGCCATTTGGCCACTGGACATTGCCGGAGATGGAGGTCAGCATCAGGGACCCTGGTCTAGGGGTGCCTTGCCTGCCGCCACCTAGGTGGCCCTCAAAGAAGAGGAAGAAGAAGAAGAAGAGGCTTTTATATGCCGCTTTTCTCTACCCGAAGGAGTCTCAAAGCGGCTTACATTCACCTTTCCTCTCCCCACAACAGGACACTCTGTGAGGGAGGTGAGGCTGAGAGAGTCCTGAGATTACTGAAGACTTGGTTCTTATATGCTACTTTTCTGTACCTGGACAGGGCCGGCCCGCCTGCCCACCCAAACCAGGGGCAATCAGGAGACATCGCTGCAAGTCTGCCTCTGACCACCGCAGGGAGAGGAGGCTGGTAGGGCTGCCAAGGGGGAGGGGGAATGGAGGCTTGGACAGGCTGCGCCAGACCTTCTTGCTCCAGGGCCATCCTAACTATCACTTCCAAAAACTTCCCTCCCACTGATGGAGCTGGGAGGTGGCTGTTGGTGCACTCCCTCTCCCTCCACCCTCCTTTCAGGTCTCCTACAAAGGAGCCTCTGACAGCCCCTGACTGAGGGGAGGGAGGCATTTCCGAGAGCAACACAGAGTAATCTGTGGGGGAATTGTGCTTTCCTTTTTTGGGGGGGGGGGAAGCTTTCCTCTTTTGCCAAACACTCAGCTGACAGAAAAGCCTCTTCTCAGTTAAAATACCGCTCAGGCCGGCCTCGCTGCTGGAGGGAAAATGCAGCCAAGCAACTCTCTGCAGATTTGAGGCCTACTGGACAGGGTTGTTGTGTAGATGAAACTGGATGTTGTGGAGGTTCTCTTGCCTCCTGTTTAATCTGCACAACAACTCTGTCCAGTAGTCCTCAAATCTGCAGAGAGTCGCACAGAAGAAATACATATGGCTTGGCTGTTTCTTTCCTCTAGCAGCAAGGCCAGCCAGAGCAGTATTTTAAGCGAGAAGGGGCTTTTCTGTCAGCACCCCCCCCCCACCTTCAAAAGGAAAGCACAAGTACCCACACAAACTCCCCTGTGTTGCTCTTGGAATTGCCTTCCTCCCCTCAGTTAGGGGCTGTCAGAGTTTCCTTTACAGCAGGCCTGAAGGGTCAGTGGTCTGAGGCAAAGTGAGGGAAGTTGTTGGACTTGACAATTAGTCCTGTGAAGCCCTTTCTGCCTGGGGAGCTGACCTTTATACTCTGCAGATGAGCTGTAATTCCAGGAGCTCTCTAGGCCCTACCTGGAGGTTGGCTACCCTTGGGTTGAAAATATTCCTGGAGGTTTGGAGGTGGGACTTGAAAATGGTACAATGCCTCAGAGTCCAGGCTTAAAAGTAGTCATTTTTGCCTGCAGAGCTGATCATTAAAATTATAATCTACAGCAGTGGTTCTCTACCTTCCTGTTGCTGCGACCTTTTAATACAGTTCCTCATGTTGCGTTGACCCCTAACCATAAAATTATTTTTAGCATTTTGATCCTTTTGTCTGGTTTTGCCTGGAGAATATGGCTGCTTTTTCGGGATGTCAGCTTCCAGATGGGCCCAGAGGATCCCCTGGAATTATAGCTCATCTCAAGACCACAGAGAGCATTTCCGCCTGGAGAATAGAGCTCCTTTCTCAGGATGCCAGCCAACAGGTGGGGCCTGGGGTTCCCCTGGAATCACAGCTCCTCTGCAGACCACAGAGAGCAGATCCCCTGGATAAAAGGGCTGATTTCTCAGGATGCCAGCCTCCAGATGGGGCCTGGGCATCCCCTGGAATCACAGCTCCTCTGCAGACCACAGAGAGCAGAGCCCCTGGATAAAAGGGCTGATTTCTCAGGATGCCAGCCTCCAGATGGGGCCTGGGGATCCCCTGGAATCACAGCTCCTCTGCAGGCCACAGAAAGCAGTTCCCGCTGCAGAATAGGGCTCCTTTCTTGGGGTGCCAGCCTCCAGGTGAGGCCTGGAGATCCCCTGGAATTACAGCTCCTCTGCAGGCCACAAAGAGCAGTTCTAAGCAGCTGCTTCAAAGGGGAGAGGGACTGTATGGCATCACCCTCGACTGAATCCCCTGTCCTCCCCAGGCTCCAAGCCTCAAATCTCCCCAATTGGTAATGGTACCTTAAGAGTGGTACAAACACAAGGGTTACTGGCTAAAGGCCAGCTTCCTAGAGTCATTTGTTTCTTGTCCTCAGGCCATATTCTGGCTAAAAATTACCTTTAGACAAGTGCTCAAGTCAGGTGTTATTCACCTGGCTCTAATGCCTTCAGTTCTGTCCCTCCCTCCCTGAGAAGAATTTGTAGATTTAAAAATCAGCAAGTAAACACACAGATGCAAAATTATTATTCTATGAACATAATGCCTACTGTACATATAACAGATGTCTGTAATGACAAGGAGCATATTAGTTGCATGTTTATATTTTAGGGGGAAACCCAAGAAATTGCTATTTTACATGTAGAGTTGTGGGAAAGATCTCAAATACACTATGGTGAAGTAGAGAGCTATAAATATTTGCAAATGTTTATTCAGGTGCCAAAGAAGTACACTGCTGAGGAAAAAAAGGAAGCAGCAGATGCAAATGTGACTGATGTTTTACTAAAACACATATGGATGGCAACTCAACCTGAGCCACACACTCAGTCACCCAAATGGCAACATGAAAAAAGAAAAGACAGAGTATTGTGCTCACCAAACTGAAGGTGGCACTCTATTTTCATAATGGACAGGATAACATAGCCAGTACAAAGACAAGGATGTTAGTGAGCAGAGCCAGCCTCACTTTGAGGGTAAGTTTATAGTTAGCATAAACAGAAATACTTCTCTCACCCTGCATCAAATATTAATTTGCAGCACACTGCCTGGCTGTAATGAACAAAGGTGATAGCAAATGCATCCAGAATGCAAAGGTACATGGTTTGGTCTCAAACTACAGACATAGTCTCCTGGACTTACCTGGATTCTTTAGTGAGATCACAGGGGCTGACACACTAATGGACTTTCCCCACCCGGTACAGGAATGCACAGCTTTGAGACAACAGGCCTTCTAAGAAAGGTGCTACTAATCTCATCAGTTCCTAATCTTTCCTTGCCCTCCCATCCATGGAAAACAATTAGCGATCACTAACAACCTGCCCCACCTAAGCAGTTTTCCCCTCCCAATCAAGGGATCATCAACAATCATTACCATCTTAAGTACTGTACAAATGGAGCAATCACAGGTATTGACTACCATCTGGGAACACATGATGAGTTTACCCTGGGTATTGTTCTCATTCTGGGTATACCCATCATATGCCTTCTAGTTCCTTTGACATACAATAGAATTAATATCAGCACACTGTTTTAGGGGCTAGCCTGTCAGTCAAAGCTTGAGGATACAATTTCCCCACTAAAGTAGAGCACCTAGGGTCTCTGTTTGCATGTTCTTTGGGCATCCTGCATACACCACCTGCTTGCACATGGGCTTCTTTCCATGAAGCACTGGTCGTTTCACTGAATTCACAGATTTCTTCACCAAGCCATAATGGTAACCATAACTTACCCATTTTCTAAAAGCTATTCCCATTCAACCCTTCTTTTCCTTAGTTAATTTTGTGTGTGTGTGTTTCATGAGCTTTAGTGTATGTATTTGTATTACTTTAAACTCTTGTTTAATAAAAACAACTTTTCCAACTACTTTGGACTGATTCATTTAGAGTTCCTAAGGGAGTATAGGTGGAGATCCTTAATTACCCACTTCTTGCTAAGTTTCCAGTTTGCTAATCCCCCCAGTAACAAGGGTAGATGCCAGATGTGCTGGGATAAGAAATGCTCCTTTCTATTATTTCTGTCTAAAGAAAGATGACTTAATGCTTCCTTAACTTCCTCTTTCAGCAAGCAATAAGAAACTATGTACTCTTGATCTCTGCATGTTTCTTAATTAGTCTTTCTTTTTACATAGCTACAATATGCCATGTGCTTCCTTTTCATAACTCATAACTCATAACTCCTGAAGATTCACACACAGAAGGGGAATTCTGTGTTAACCTTTAAGGTATCATTTAACTCCTGTTTAATTTTGCTGCTACAGAGTATAAACAGAGTTTGTGTTGATATTTGGCCCTTACTGCAGTTCCTGTTTTCTTCAGAACCATTGTCTGTAATGATTACAATAGTTACTATGTACCTAGCAACGACCTGGGGAGGGGAAAAGCAATATAGTCAATGTAAAACTGAGCAGGTTTTCCATTTGCAATAGTTCAACATTATCAAGGCTATATTTGGCAAGAGGTGTAGGGGTTAAGAGTGTAGGATTAGTATCTGGGATGTCCAGGTTTGTATCCCCATTAGTGCCGTGGAAACTCCCTAGGACCGATTATGCACGGGCGGAACACCCGCAATGGCAGTGGCAGGGCATTGGGGAAAATCCCCGATTATGCATGATGACACCAGCCAGGGCCAAGCTCAGGCCCTTGGAAGACCCGCGTTAATGGAACACAGGTTCTTCCAGAGTCCTGGGACTCCCGAGGACAAGGGCCAGGCCGCCTGAGGCCCGTGCATTATTGGAGGAGCCGGCTTTTGGCCCGGCTCCTCCCCCGAACTATGGAGGCCCTGCAGGGATGCCTTTCGCCCCTGCCAGCTCCGCAGAGCTGACAGGGGTGACCGCCATCCCCACACCAGCACACTGAACCTGATTCAGTCTCCAATCTGAAGCCAATGCAGCTGAGCGAGCTCTGGTGTTATGTGTGCTCTCCACAGAGTCCCTGTCAGGACTCGTGCAGTTACATTTTGGACCAATTGGAGTTTCCAGAACAATCTCAAGGGCAGCCCTGCATATAGTAATTTGCTGAAGTCTAATCTAGAGGTGACAGTTGCATGGATCACTCTAGCTAGGTCTGGCTCAGAGAGGTATGGTGCAAGCTGCCTCACCTGGCAGAGATGGAAAAATGCCAGGTAGTCTGTATTCATGATTTGGGCTTCCATTGTTAATCACCCGCCTCTTTACGTGCTGGCCCAGCCAGAGGACATCTGTCTTGGCTGGATTCAACTTCAGCTGCCTCCGCTCGAGCCAGTTTGCCACAGCCCCGAGACCCTTGGCCAAATTGTCTAGGGGTGTTGAAGGATGGTTGTCCATTAGCAAAAATAGCTAGGTATCACCCACAAACTGGTGACAACCCAGTTTGAAACTCTGGAACAGCTGGACAAAGTGGCATATATAGATATTAAATAGCATCAAGGAAAGGACAGCCCCTCTGTGGAATCCCACAGTGTAGGGTCCTAGGCTCTGACACACTTTCCCCTATTGCCACCCTCTGTCCCTGATTTTGGAGTAAGGATTCAGCCATTTCAAGGGTGTGTCCCTAACTCCTATCTTGGCTAGGCACTGGGTCAAGAGTTCGTGGTCGACTATGTCAAACTCTGCCATCAGATCTAATAAGGGCAACAACGCTGACTTACATAGATCCAGCTTTCTCCAGAGATAGTCTGTCATAGTGACCAGAGTTGTCTCCACCCCATGGCTAGGCCAGAAGCCAGACTGGAATGGGTCAAGTGCTGAAGTTTCTTCCAAGAATCCCTGGAGTTTTCCTGCCACTGCCCATTCAATCACCTTATACAGAAACACTAAGTGCAAGGTCAGGTGGTAATTGGCCAAGCCAGAGGGATCCAACTCTTTTTTTTTCTTTTCTTTTCAGAAAAGGTCACATCACTGCCTCTTTCAGCCTTTCTAGGAATGTCAAGGACAGATTGATAAGGTCTGAGGTCAAGGACAGATTGATAATATTTTGGAGGGGAACTCAGATCTCCTTACTGTTGGCTTTAACCAGCTATGAGAGACACGGTTCAAGATAGCAAATGGTTGGCTGGACTGCTGCCAGGGCCTTGTCAACTTCTCCCAAAGAGTGGACTGAAATGGTCCAAAATAGGACTCTGAAATGGCAGAGGGCCATCCAGTTTGCATTCTGCATCATACCTGGTGGGAAAGTTCTGGCAGAGTAGCAAGATCTCCTCTGCCAATAGCCTCCTACTGGACTCAAATCTAGATGTTAAAATTCCCAAAGTGCTTGAGGGATCAATGAAGCTGGTGATCCTTGCTGCAGCTGGGAGAAAGAAGGTCCGAACTGACCTGTTTGGTTCTGGTTTGGTTCTGGGGCCACCCTGAACTTGAATATTTAGGCTTGTGCCAATGCCTAATAATCACTAATCTTTCATTCAATAGGGCTTCTCACTTTGTGTATTAGCAATACTGTTATTGACACATAGTCCACATCCCCACAACAACTTTTCATTAATTTTTTGCCACCAAACAGCTGACTTATGAAGACTCAATAGGGTTTTCAAATCAAGAGACATTCTGAGGTAGTTTTCCATTGCTTACCTTCTCATAACGATTCTGGTATTACTTGGAGGTCTCCCATCCAAAAACCTGCATAACCTCTGAGATCTGATGAGTCTGGAAAAATGAGGCTGGGGCAAAACAAATATAGGGAGTGATTTTGAAGAAATCATAGAGACAAGCCAGCACAGATGTCCCCAACATTTTTCAGCATGTGGGTATTTTTTGAATTCTGACAAAGTGGTGGGCACAACTGCACAATGGCAGTCATGAGAGGCATAGACATCCACAGAGCCAGAGGAAGTCCAATTTCAGGATAGAAGTCCAATTTCGGTATAATTTTAAAAGTGCACTGGGAAACAGAAATGAGAAAAAATGAAATCAACATTGCAGTGGAAGCTAACACCAGAACAACTATTTTAATCTAAACAGTCAATCAGATCTCAAAGCACCAATCTGAAGCTATTCTGGGTAAGAGACCCTATATAGCCCCATCCACTTTCTGAGAACACTTGGATGACACCAGGTAAGGTGTTATTGTGTGCCTTGGGCACTCATCACACAGCAAAAGGGTTGTCTGTTTTTTTATGCTCTTCTCTTGATTACCTACCGTTGTCCTAATCAAAGATAGGAGATCAAGTACTTTACTCATTTTTCTCAGTCTATTTGCTAGGAAGTGATACTATACTAACTGTTCAGCTTCCAAGCTCTCCTCTTCCACTCAGCTTTGCTTAACCTGACCTAAAGCTATTGTTCCATACTGAGTGTGTACTGGCTCTGAATCTTTACATTTGGGGGGGGGGGGGAATAAAAAAAAAAACAGCAGTGAAGGTCAATTCTTTAAAAAAATTTCAGTGAAGAATTTTTTCCGTCCTGGGGTACACTTTGACCCCCCTGAACCCCTATTATTTATGGCCATGATAGGGCCTTTGTCATCATATACTTATTTCTATGTATAGATCTTAGTTGATTAACATGTGTTTGTGAACTCTTGTATTCTCAAATTTTGATCAAAGTTGAATAGCCTCAGTTTAGTCATTTGAGCATCTAGGGGAGTTCACGTTTGATTTTAACAAGAAAATACAATAGAATTATTGAATGAAAAACAGCTAATTACCAACCGCCCCCCCCTCAAAACTTTTTTTTTTTGAATCGCTATTATGTATCCTGTTCTCTCGTTCCTTTAAGCACCAACCACCTTCCAATAGGTTGAAGAATATCCAGGCTCGTGTATGCTTAGAAACATCCCATCCAATGTCACCTGCACATCACTACATCACAATTTCTATTAAGAATTAGCAGCTTCAAAAGCTACCACTGATTGGCTCAATATTCCAACTCACTAACAGGTACCATACTTCTCTAGTGCGTATTAGTAGGTAAAATAACCTTAAAGGTAAATCCATATCCTGTCACATTCTGTGTGGTTTTTCTAACCAATGTAAATTTAACCAGTCTTATCTTGGATTTTCTGATGATATCCTTGTCTATACTCTGTAGACTTCTCCTGTACTTTCATCTAAAACATATGATAAAAAAAAATTAGCCTTTGATTTAAAAATTGCCGGGAACGTGTTGATTTCATTTTTTGACTTGTTTACTCACTTATTTTTGGTGCCATTTTATATTACACCCTAATGTGTTGCAAATCATGTTTCCGGCCTTAAGAACACAGCGGCTTTGCAGTCACAGCTAAAAATATGGTTAGACTGTTGTTAGGTTTGACAGCCTCCTAGTGGCTTTCTGAGAATTTTGCTCTAGGATTACGTATGGTTTAAAATGCATGGGCTTCACATAGAGCACTTATGTTTCAAAAGCATTTCCTTACATTACAGCCAGCTACAGTAGAAGAGATTATCTTGGCTACATAGAAATAGTTCCTCTTATGCTCATAATTTAGAACAGAGCAAGCATTTTCATCCAGTTGACATGAAAACAAACGCATGCTGTACCCATTGAAATGTTGGGCACCAGAATGCCTACTAATATGTCATGTGCTTGCAGAGAAACAAACAGTGAGATGCAGCAGACAGAGCATGGCTACTCTAGCTAGTCCAGCATAGAATACAACATTAATCAAATTAGACTTTCTGGCATATTGCAGAACTTAATATTGTTAAACCACCAGCTTATTCTATGTTGTGCAAGAGGCAGACAATACTGATCTATGTGCAAAATGTTCCACACGTATAAGCTTGGGAAACTGAATGGATACAGCATTATGCCTCAAAATATATCATAGAGCACTCATTTACAAATTATAAAAGCCTTTGCTTTACAGGGGGATATTAACCGCCTAATGAGAACACTGACAACCATAATTTGGCATAAAATATTTGGCCACAACCTTTATTCAACATTGAGCGTGGCAAGCATGGGAAAAGAAATTTGCCCTCTTGTGGTCAGCCGACCACAAGGCAGCTCATCGCAGCCTGCCCCTCAATGGGTTGCATTGGCTATCCAGCCCAGAATCCTGGACATAATGGCAGGCTGACAAAAGGGGGGAGGCGACATGGAGTGACCCCTCTGGGTGTCAGCCTCTGTTGGGTTCTCCTGCCCCCCAGAAATGCTAGCCTTCAACCAGGCTCTGAATCCACACAGCCCCTTAAGCCCCCCCCCCCCAATCTAGGGGAGGCCAGTGTACAAGCTTGGCCGCCCCCAAATTGATCCTTCCCATGCTATACTGCTGTGACACTTAAACAATAATACAATCCAACATCTAACAAATAATCCAACATTTCATAAACAGGGAGGGAGGGTGGGTTTCGCGTCTTCGTGCGCCCTGAAGGGGGAGAAGAGGCCGAGCAATGTCAGGTGATCCGTTTAACTGACGCCTAGCTCAGCCACGCCCCCTGTTGCCATGCCAACACACACCCTGCCCAGAGAATGCCAGGGCTGGGATTTCTCTCCCACCAGCCAGGTCCCTGTCGGCGTTCGTCCCCCACAGCGGCAATGGCCCCCTTTAGATGAGTCTTGGGGGCTTTTTCAGGGAAAAGTTTATTTCCTTCCTTCTCACGGCAAAACAAAGCTGAAGTTCCCTGTCAAAATTAAATGGAGGTTGTAGAGAGTGACCACATTTCAATGTCTGTCCTGTTAATATCATCTCAAGCATTTTTTTTAGTTTTCATATAAATATGAATTCAAAATCTGCATCTTAAAAACGTATTTATTTCTTAGACTGAGTCACCACTGTTTTCAATGAAATAAAAGATGCCTTCTCTGAAATAACAAATATTTTATGGCCATTACCTTTGAGAAACCAATCTGTTGACTGCATAGACAGGCCCTGACAGAAGCATTCTTTTCTTCATACTCAAACTGAATATCAGCATGAATGCCAAGCTTACCTGATACTCACAGAGGATTATTTTCCCTTTAGGCACAACCAGCACCGTACATGGAGGATCGTGATTCAGGTCCTGTACTGGATTCTTTTGAAAACCCTGACTTCTTTCAGGTTAAATACTACACAGAATATGACCATATTATAAACCATTTATTATTTCATTTCATTTGTATCCCGCATTACTCACCAACGTTGACCCAACGCAACCATCAGAACTTACCTTTCCTACACTTTATCCTCACAACAACCCTGTGAGGTAGGCTAGGCTAAGAGCATTGAATGGCCAAATATCACCCAATGAGCTTCCATGGCAAAAGAGGGAATTTGAAACTCGGTCTCCCAGATACTTGTCTGACCCTCTTATCTACTACCTTGCAACTGGCTCCATAAACAAACACATGTGTTATCTATATTTAAAACAAATCTTCACTGAGAAACAGTTCCTTTTTTCAGTTAGATGAGTCCACACAGCTGTTTTCTGCTTTGTGAATCAAAGCTGGCATCAACTAGTGACAGGCATAGCAGGCAGATTTTTTTAAAAGCAACACTGACTAACTTTAGCATTGATTTTTGCTGAAGCATTTGACTCACTCCAGGCTGAACTCTGAAAGTGCTTCTCTGACCTTGAGGGTGTCTGATTTGTTCTACCTGTGAAGATGGCCTCTGGCTTAAAGGAAGGGAAAATACTGAAATGATACAAAATCTTGTAAGACCTGTATTTGGCATTTTGCACATTCAAAGAAAATTGAATGGCAATACTTTGGTCTGGCTTCCTATCCAGAATGCCAGTCGACTCAAAACGTTTGGTAAATGCTCAACGAAGTAAAATTGTCTAGGCCTCGATTCCTTTCAGAAATCTATGCCATTCTGAGGTGCTTTCCCTCTGCACATACTATCTTTGCTTCATGAATCCAGCTTGGCAGATGACATAAATGCATGACAAAGTGCTTTCAGTACTTGACAATATCAGTTGTCTTATTTCAGTGTAGGGACTATTCTCACCTTCCCAAATGAAATCTAAAACATCACTTTAAACTTATAGTAGCCAGAACCAATATTTTCAATACTAAAACAAGGTTTCTCATGTGTTTAGTAAGTATGAAGGCACCACTTTGTGTCATACCCTCTAACATGAATAATCAGAAGCCCCTTAGGTGGAAGAACATAGAAAGTAAAATCAAAGGCCTAGAATAGAGCATTTTAACTATGGCTGTCTGCTTCATACTTGGAAAGCAGCTGCATTTATCTCTAGATGTTCATGGACTTTATTAACTTGTACTCTGAGAGAAGACTTAGAATCATAGAATCATAGAGTTGGAAGGGGCCATACAGGCCATCTAGTCCAACCCCCTGCTCAACGCAGGATTAGCCCTAAGCATCCTAAAGCATCCAAGAAAAGTGTGTATCCAACCTTTGCTTGAAGACTTCCAGTGAGGGGGAGCTCACCACCTCCTTAGGCAGCCTATTCCACTGCTGAACTACTCTGACTGTGAAAAACTTTTTCCTGATATCTAGTCTATATCGTTGTACTTGAAGTTTAAACCCATTACTGCGTGTCCTCTCCTCTGCAGCCAGCAGAAACAGCATCCTGCCCTCCTCCAAGTGACAACCTTTCAAATACTTAAAGAAGGCTATCATGTCCCCTCTCAACCTCCTTTTCTCCAGGCTGAACAGTCCCAAGTCCCTCAACCTATCTTCATAGGGCTTGGTCCCTTGGCCCCAGATCATCTTCGTCGCTCTCCTCTGTACCCTTTCAATTTTATCTACGTCCTTCTTGAAGTGAGGCCTCCAGAACTGCACACAGTACTCCAGGTGTGGTCTGACCAGTGCCGTATACAATGGGACTATGACATCTTGTGATTTTGATGTGATGCCTCTGTTGATACAGCCCAAAATGGCATTTGCCTTTTTTACCGCTGCATCACACTGCCTGCTCATGTTTAGTTTACAATCCACAAGTACCCCAAGGTCGTGTTCACACACAGTGTTACCTAGAAGCGTATCCCCCATCCAGAAGGTATGCTTTTCATTTTTCTGACCCAGATGCAGAACTTTACACTTATCTTTATTAAATTGCATCTTGTTCTCATTTGCCCATTTTTCCATTGTGTTCAGATCTCGTTGAACTCTGTCTCTATCTTCCGGAGTATTTGCCAGTCCTCCCAATTTGGTGTCATCTGCAAACTTGATGAGTAGTCCCTCCACCCCCTCATCTAGATCATTAATAAGTATGTTAAAAAGTACCGGGCCGAGCACCGAGCCCTGAGGTACCCCGCTACTCACCTCCCTCCAGTCTGATGAAACACCATTGACAACAACTCTTTGAGTGCGGTTCTCTAACCAATTCCCTATCCACCTAACTATCGGAAATTCCAGATTGCAGTCCTTCAACTTATCCTCCAACTTCTAACTATGTGTCTTAAATAAGGAATAAAATATTTACACAACTGTATAAAAATTAAACAAATGAAGCACAATCAGAACATGAATATTTTCAGATATGGACTAAAGAAATGTTATGCTTTAAAAACCTGACAAGAGAAGATATGGCATCCTTAATCTTCATGGGAACTGCAGGTAAAGGTAAAGGTAAAGGTATCCCCTGTGCAAGCACCGAGTCATGTCTGACCCTTGGGGTGACGCCCTCTTGCGTTTTCATGGCAGACTCAATATGGGGTGGTTTGCCAGTGCCTTCCCCAGTCATTACCGTTTACCCCCCAGCAAGCTGGGTACTCATTTTACCGACCTCGGAAGGATGGAAGGCTGAGTCAACCTTGAGCCGGCTGCTGGGATTGAACTCCCAGCCTCATGGGCAAAGCTTTCAGACGGCTGCCTTACCACTCTGCGCCACAAGAGGCTCTGGGAACTGCAGGAATGCTGTGTAAAAAGAAGAAAGTACAATGTTGCCATGTTCCTCCTGCTCCTGAGGAATTTGGGAAAATCTCCTTTGAAAGACTCTATGCTCTTAATAAGCATATAGCTACATAAAACTTGTGCTAACAGGGATTGTTTTCACCTGCTGGGAGAGTGAAAAACATAGTCATTAATTCAAAGATTTGTAGCAAGTTTTAAATGTTGACATCACAACTGCAATATTAAGGCACGACAGAACTTAAAAACATTACATGAAGTCCTTAACTTCATTAAAATTTAATAGTGAATATATAAACATGTCATATGTATATTTTTCCCTTGTCAAATGGAGGGGGGGGACACACCTTAAAAATAACAACACACTGCCACCTGCTGGCCCTACAAATTTCTGCGGCTGAATTACAATTTGTATTAACAGCAACATATAACAAGTAAGACATAGCAGTAACTGATGGGAAAATTTTGGCACTCTTTTCATACAATGGTCATATTAACTCTGGAATCAATACAAAGGAGCCTGTAAATACTTATTCAACATAGATATTAAAGACTTTCCTTAGTATTGAAATCACTGTTGGTTTAATAAAAGGAAAAAGTCTTACAGTATGTTATGAATCTTACTTAACTTTTGGTTTTAATTTCGATTCCAGTTTGTTTTTAAAAACTGTATTTATAAATATATATTATGTACTGTATTATGTATATAAAATTTCAGTGGATATGGAATGGGAGAGAATTTTTGGTTCCATTTTATTTGGTCTAGGCACGGCCTTTCTCCTGAATGGTTATATGTGAATGCTTTCTAATAGACTCTAAATATATATACGCACACACACGTATTTTGTCATATTGCAACAAATTTTAAATTTTGCGTAAAAGCAAAATAACTCCATAGATACTCTTCTCCTTTAACTTGCTCACTATATAAAATATATGGCTTTTCATGGCTTCACTCCACATTAGTGTCTCTTGCAGGCAGTGAAAATATATGTTTCTCACAAATCAGGTTAGTTAAAAGCACAGAAGCCAGCTTGTGCACTTTCTAGAGGGGCCTCAATGCATATTGTGGTAACATAACTAAGTGCAGTGATTAAAATATCTTTCTTTAAAAAAAAAAAAAGCAGCCAAGGTTATTTGCCTTCTGCACATGAATACAATATTATCATACAAAATCTTTGCAGAATATAATCACCTGAACTGTAGATACATAAATACATCTTACCAACATAGAAGCTGTAGTTTTATTGTACACAAAGCTTATTTTAAGAGTGACTAAGACTGGAATTGTCATGTTATTTTTCCTCATATGATATGATTATTACAAAACCAGGAACAAAATGTATTTGTAAGACAACTGCTTTACAGTGCTATTAAATTTATATAAAGTGAACATAGTTTTTAAAAAAAAAATGACATTTGCTTGATATAAAACAAGATTGGAATCAAATCCTCGTTACCATCCCTTCCCAAACTAGGAAAAGCAGGGACTCTGCTGACATCTCAACTCATACTAATGTTTCAGGGAGAGCATCTGGATTATCAGGTGATAAAATCTCCCAAATTTGCCATCGATCTCTCTGCCAGTCATGCCAGTCTGGCTCCGCCAAATTTTTACTGTTCCGCTTGTTTTCTGGACTGGAACAGCTGGTTCCCGTGCTGTCATGTTGCTCCTCACACAGGGCAGGTTGTTCTGGCACTTGAGTAATTGCTTTTCCTCCCCCCACAGTCCCTGGATGGGTTTCTGGTCTCTGAAGCCCCCAAGATGAAATCTTGTCTGCTGAAGAGGCCGCTGGCCAGAGGGATGAGGTGCAGCTTTGCTTTGCTGTTTCAGAATAAGGAGGTGGTGGAGGCCGATCTTTCCGAATTGTTTCTACTTGCCTTTGGTACCATGGTTTTGCTGTGTGGTGCAAATAAGCTGCATCTGAATCACAGTCCACAAAGTGCTCTGTGCTACTAGCCGAACAATGCTGCTCTGAGTTGGCCTGGCTGGAACTCCTTCGGCTACCTTCTATTTGTGGGGTGCTGCAAACCCGTGAAAGAGGTGGATGAGGACGACATTCAGGAAGGGCAGTGGTTGTATGACTCCTGCGGATGATTTGCTTTGTACTGTCCAAATCTGCAGTGCTCTCTGACCACTGAGGTGAAAGCAGTGATAAGTTTCCTTGAGAAAGAGAGCACTGCCCGGGACGTAGTGAGCTGCTCTCATATATGTCGCCATAAGATCCTGAAGGCCCACATAAAAGATTATCAATAAGCCACATTTTTCTGCCAGAACACATTATTATAAGGTATTTTTTCTAAGAACTGACATGTGGAGCAATACTAGAAGAAGAAGAGGAGGAGTTAGCTTTTATACCTAGTTTTTCTCTACCTTAAAGGTTCTCGAGTGACTTACAATCATGTTCCCTTCCTCTACCCACAAAAACTGCCTTGTGAGGTGGGGCCGAGAGAATTCTGAGTGAATTTTGACTGGCCCAACATTACCCAGCGGGCTTCATGTGGAGGAATAAGGACTCAAACCTGGTTGTCCAGATCAGTCAGTTGATTTTAACCACAACACCATGCTGGTGTTCTACCAGTTAGAGCAGATCTACCAGTTAGAGCAGATCTACTCAGAAGTTTGTCCCATGTTGTTAGATGCCTTGCTTGTGAGCTTCCATGGGCATCCTGATGGTTTTATGAACCCCTGAAAGGAACAGTTCCTGGACTACATTGTAGCATGAACACCCCAAATTCCTGAATAAAGCCCATTAGGAGGAAGAATACAAGTTTACCTGTTAAAGACACACATGTTACTGTGAATGTCATGAGAGCAAATCTTACTGCAAATCAATCTGTGAATGCAGTTCAGTGTGAATATGGCACACTTCCACTGAATCTGGTACCTAACATCATCTTTACAATATAGTACTTTTTATGGGTACAATCAAATCATTCACCAAATGCAGGCAAACTCAAACAACTAAAATTCATACCTGTTATCCCTTGATCTTTGGAACCACTTTTCAATGTTGTATGCCAAGTTCCCCAGATGTTGAAATAGTCCTCGGAATCATCTAACAGAAAGAGAGGGACTATGAATGTAAATGATAAGAATCCTTTAGATGAAACAACGGACAAAATCTGAAGAACATCTTCGTCATAAGCAAGGATGATGTACTAGCGTAGGCGAGTTGGAGGAGGCATTTCAGCTGTTTGAATAGCTAATCCTCAAAAAAATATAACACCTCTGACTCAAAGTCCTTGAGATCTTGGCCCAAACATTCCTCAACAGCAAAGGACATGTTTCTGTCAATAAATTAGAGAACATCCAATCTTTCTTTTTCAGAAGGAACTAGGAGTCACAAACTGTGTGGCAAATCATACACTTGTCGCAGAACTTGGCCTCTAGAACAGCGGTCTGCAACCTTTCGGCTGCCGCAGACCGCTGCTCTGGAGTGGGGCGAGCAGCAGGGGCGCAAGCGCGCATGCGCGGCAGTCCGCGCTCGTGCGTTTGCGCCGTTGCCATGCCGGCGGCCGCGGCTCCCCCTCCCGGCCCCTCCAGGCCGCCAGCAAATCGGTCGCCAAAGCAGCCGATTAGCTTGCGGCTCGGCAAGCTTCTCTTCCCCCCCTCCCGAAACAAGAAGCTTGCCGGGCCGCGAGCTAAACAGCCGCTTTGACAGCCGATTTGCTTGCAGCCTGGCGAGCTTCTCGCTTCAGGGGGGAGGGAAGGAGCCGCGGCCCGGTGCCAAGGCCTTCGCGGCCCGGCACCGGGCTGCGGCCCGCGCGTTGGGGATCACTGCTCTAGAAGACTCTAGAAGCCCAGGCTTGGTTTCAGTCCTTTAAATACTGGTTAAAAATTCATTTTCATGCTCAAACGGGTAGTTTGTTAATTAACCTTTTGAGTGATCCTTATTCTTTCAGCTGGCTGGGCAAAATGTCAAAGAAACTTCAAATTATGGGTCTGGACATCTCAACCCTTAGCATGCAAGACGAAAGGACGATACTAAAACTAATATCACAGAGACTAGAAGATCAGGATACCCATATTCTGGGCTCCTCTAACAACAGTGTATGTTCTCCCCACTTCTAGGATATTCCCTTAACATACAAATCCATGCCCATGTATCTCCAAATTTGGGAGACACACCAGTTAAGAAGAGCATTTCTAGTAGCTCACTTAAACATCTTTCCCTCAAATGTCACCTGAGATAGATTTTTGAATATCCCTCCTCAGGAGTGACACTGTTTGCATGGATGTAGTGTCCCTGACACGTTGTACCATTTACTTCTGGTGTGTCCTAAGCTTGAAGTATATCGTCGCCCGTTAGCTAATTATTTGAAGAAATTGAAATTCAGCTGTGTTAATGAGATACACTGGATTAAAATGATACTAAATGTGAGGAACTCAGCAACTATTATATAAGTAGCAACGTTTTTACTGGCAATTTTAAATGAAAATCTTTTACGCTAGATTTTACATCTGGAACTGTTTGAAATTTTTGTTTTATGCTTTGCAATTTTATGCCAATAAAGGTACTCTGAATCTGAATCTGACATGTTTCTATCAAGAGTTCTACAACATTACAATACTAAAAAACACGCACGTATCAATAATGTTTTTAAAAGGAGGGGTATAAACTGTTTGGTAAATTAAATAATAATTGACCCCATTAACTGTATCCAGACATTGCATTGTCAGGATTGTCCACAATGCAGCTTACTTCTCATGCCAATGATTGCCTGGCCTGAAACTTCTGTTTCCTGTTGCAAATGAATACGGACTCTTAACAGGAATCTGCTTACTTCTAATAAACCAAGATTTAAGCAGATTATAATTAATTTCTTTGTCCCACAGGAATCAAAGCCTTAGTCTGGTGTAAATCTGCATTTTGAACTCAGTCCTTATAGGAAATTAGTCAAATTAGTTAATGTAAAATTAGTTCTCAATAATGACCTGCCAAAATAAGCTTTTCTTCTACCATCAGTATTTGAAACTTACAAATGGATCCATGGATAGTAGTAGGATAGAAACAGATGCCATGGGGAAATACCTGCTCAGTAGTATACACAATGACATGAAAAACAATGAGACTTCATCTAATTTATTGGCTGGTCATACCTTTCCCAAGCCATGATCCTGGTGAATTTTCTCTTGAATTTGACTGCAAACTGCTGACCAACATGGACTGTTCAGGTACTTTGAATAACCGCTCAGCACCAAGAGCTGTATCTTCTTGCATTCCCAAAAGAGAGCGTTCAGAAAGCACTGGGGAATTATTGTCATAAGGGGAGACATCACCACTCGAGGCTCTATTTGAATCTGTGGAAGAATGTCTGCCTCCCATGGAGAATGGGCCCTCTGATTGGAGCATTTCAGGGTTTCTGATAAAATTGACAGACAGAAAGATACTAAGTTCAGTCTAGACAAGCTGCAGCACAGTTCAGCAACATCTAGCAAACTCATGGCTACTGGAATGGAAATGATTTCATAACAAACTTTGATGAAATAGTTTTCTCACCCCTCAAACTAAATCCACCATCACAATATATCACACTCTATCTAAGACAATTAAAAGAAATCAACAGATGATGCAATACACATTTTGAACACATGGAAAAATTATAATTGAAGCAGAACTAATTTCTTGTGCCACACTCCTTCCCCTTCCCCCTTATATGGGGATTTTGTTAATTGGTTAACAATTTCATGTTCTGGGTGCTGCTGGTAAGCTAATATGTAAAATTTGGTAAATATGTAGGAATTGTGCAATAAAGTGAGTAACACAAGAAATGCTCAGGATAGAGAAAAGACACTCACAAAACACTGCATGAACAAGCTTGAAAATTCTGTAAAGAAGCTTACCGTGAATTAGCTTAGTGACTTTTTATCTCTTGTCAAAAAAGAAGCCCTAAGAAGAACTTAAATGACCATTGCCTGATTTATTTAGGATTTAATAATATGGTACCAGTCACAATTCCAGATTTTAAGTGGCAGCTTAATTTTATGTTAGGAGATCCAAAATGTCATGACTGCAAGTCCAAGAATATTATGAGAAGGATAAAACGTAACTCCAGAAATATGAGGTTTATTCCTGGAGTGTTAGTGATGTTCTTGTGCCAAATTGTGTTTTACTATTGTTCTGTCAGGACGCAACGTATATCAAGGGAAGTCCTTTTATTTCCAGTGATGATAAGAAACAGGAAAGTGTCTAGGCTACTAGCTAAGCACAGAGGCAAGAAAGCATTTGAAAAGGCATCAAGAGGAGTCGCTGTGTGTTAACTGGCAGTAGCAGTCTCAGGACAGCCAGTAAGAGAAAGAAGTGTCAAAGCGGTTCTCACACATTTTGCTATGGAGCCAATTACATCCTCTGCAGTCCACGTGCTCACATCCCACTGCAAAGATGCACAATTTTCCATGCCATTGGATTAGATTTAAAATCCATTATCAAGTATCGTTGGCATTGTTCTAGGAGATGAGTCATTATAGGTTTGAGTGGTTCATTTGTTGTTAACTACACGCGTATCTCATAAGTATTTTCTGCTTTCAGCTTCTCATCGGGAAAAAATAACCCGGTTAATCTGTAGCCATTCCTCCAAAATGGGATAGTAACAGGTAATGTCTTATGATCATCACATTCTTTTCATGCTGAACAACCATCCCTCTAATCTTCTAGCCAAACTCTTTCCCATGACTTCATGGTTGCAGCTGAAAACATACTGACATCAAACATACCAAAGTGACTCAAGGAAGTTTCATCAGAAGCTAGGTGATAGGGAATGTATTAGTAGTATAACAAGGACAAAAGGCCTGCCTTTTCCTACATTCTTAGTGACAGTTACATCTACCATCATTAAAATAGGGCATCACTTCTGCCACCTATTTCCACCCAGATTTATGGAAAACATGACCTGCCACCTTGAAGCTGAAAAAAATAAGCACATTTAATGAAAGCTCAAAATATGCTGGAATAACTTTTCAATAGAATTACAAGGAAACTATCAATGGAAGAAAGCTGCAAGTTATCAAAGTACCAAGGCATTTCATTGCATATGTAGCATAATCCAAAGCTGAATTTGGACCAGGAGACATTTAAAATTATATAAGTACATGCAGAACATATGTAAAGCTACCAGTGGCTCTCCAATGTGTCAGGAAAAGATAATGTTAACCAACCTCTGATCCAATATGGTTTAAAATTTTAGCCTGTATTGCAAAAAGCAAACTTGATCCAAAGACTGATTTGCAACTTTACCTGCAGTCTCAGCCCTATGCAAATATAATTAACTGCAACACTACTTCTGCAGTTACTAAATTTCTATACTTCCAGAAAGCCGCTGGATCAAGGCAAAGTAACTCAGAAAACTACACACTTATTTAATATTCATATACATGGAATTAGCCAGGCTATATCATCTTTTCCTATTTTTGATTAGCACGCACTCTGAAAAACATAAAATCTGTGCTTTGAAAACCTACAGACATGGGACATGGCCATGATTAAAAAGTACCTAGGTCTGCAACCTCTAAAAATCAAAATTATTTGACATCATAGCTGCTAAGCAGAAGGCACATTCCTGTTTCTTTAAATCAATTTTAACAGGCCTTTCAGTAAATCTAATAAACACAACTCACGATGACTGGGAAGCTTTTCTTCTCAGCAAATAGTCAACAACATCTGGGTCAGTCTCAAGCAGGCTTATCAGAACTTCATTTTGAAGGTCAGCAGGGACCTAAAAGTGAACAAACCATCAGAAATGTAAAGGTAAACAGATGCATGCACTGCACTGCACAGCCATCATTTCTTCTTAAAACACCAGGTTAATGTATATATGTAACAGTTCATACAGAATTAATAATGAAAGGGATACATGATACGCACAGTGTAATTTTTGAATTGTCATCCCTGTCCTTACACTCAAAAATACTTTTATCCACCTCTTTCTCATAAACACTCAAAGCACTGTAGTTGAAATAATGGGCTGTAAACTGTATTTTACTTTTCTATAAAATATTGCTGAAGTACCTGAGGTTATTTCAGACCACTTTACATTTGTTAGATGCACCATTTGTTCTAAAATAATTGTATTCATCCATAAAACAGTGCATGGAACTTCAGAAAAGATCATGTAAAAAATAGGCCACGTGAACCCCTGTGTTACTCCATCATTTATAATACTGCTATAATATGCCTATTAACTATAAACTTTTTTCTTAGTAATCCAGATCTTTCCGCACACTTCTAGATGTCTATAGTTTCTGATAAATGCAAACCATGTGATAAATTCATATACAAAATTGATTATTATTTATTTATAAGATTTATAGAGGATGTCCCTCTAAAAATAGTCTTGGAGAGGTTTACAATTATTAGAAATTAAAAACCTGTACAACATAGTTCGATCTAAATATTACCAATCTAAAAACTTTCTAAAGCAAAGTGCTCCAATAACTCCCTCCCATGCCTGTGGTTGTTGATGGTTTGCCAATATTAGACAGGAGCAGGATGGCTGCGGGAGTAGGGACCCGGCTGGGGGCCCATTCAGATGGTAATTCAGGTCTCTGGCCTCAAGCAGATGCCTGGTGCAAGAGCGCCATTTTTGCAGGCCACTTGGAACTTAGAAAGTTTTGTGAGGCCAAATCCTCATTAGCATTTCCCTCATGCATTCCAAATAATAGATTGAGTTATATCTGTAATGATATTAAATCGAAAATATCTTTAGGTTAATAATGCTTAATTTTTTTGCTACAGTATGGAGTGCACTCAAAAGCCCCCAAGACTTGGAATGCCGACAGGGACCTGGCTGGTTGGAGAGATCTACCAGCCCTGGCATCCTCTGAGCAGTGTGTGTGTTGGCATGGCAACAGGGGGTGTGGCCGAACTGGGCGTCAGTTCAACGGATAGCCTGACATTGCTTGGCCTCTTTTCCCCCTTCAGGGTGCCCAGAGACGCATCACTTAGTGGGAGGAGCCGTTTTCCTGGCCCAACTGCCTTGCGATGTCAGGGAAGCCCAGCAATTTTATTTTGTTTTACTTTTTGAGGGAAAAGGGACGCTAGACATGCTGCGGGGCATTGTTTGTTTGTTTTTTTAAACTAACAAACAACTAAGCCTCTCACAGACCGTTTTGGCAAGAGCTTTTGCCCCTTCAAAAAAGGAGAGGGAGAGAGGAACAAGTGACCATAGCACCAAAAAAGGATGCCAGTGGGGAGAAGCCCCAACTGCCCATGAACTGTACTGTGATGGTGGCAGCTGATGTCTTGATATTTTAATTGGTTTTATTGCTTAGTTATTTGTATTTATTGTATTTTTAAATGTTGTAAGATGCCCAGAATACCCAGTGGGGAAAGGGTACAGGGTATAAATTAATTAAATAAAACCACATTTCAAGTAGCTTTCCTCCAACACAATATAAATAGGGTTATCTATTTTCAACATTTTAATAAATAATAAACCAACACACATCACTTGGTGGAGTAGTAGGATATGAGTAGAATCCACCCCTACATTTTGAGATTAAAGTCACCCCAAGTTATTGTATTGCCCATGGCCATTCTCACAATTTGTTCTGTTAGCAATGTATAGAACTAATTTGTTTCTGTTGTCAGCCACAGGCATGTAGAAACTTGAACTTGTGGTCAAAGAGTCTGTAAGAACACAAGAATCATTTTCTTCTCCACTGAATTTCTCTAACAGGGAAAAGAATATTTCTTCTAATGATCACAACTTTGTTTTAGATTAATTTGGTGCTGAATAAACTTGTCCTAAATTCATCAAAACAAAATACTTTTCTTCCCTTTTTTTGCCATGTGCCAGATTAGTGATTATTCATTATGATGGTGCACCCAGAAATTGTTCTCTTCTGCTTTCCTAATCTCTGGAAGAGCAAGGGGCTTTAGCCAATGAAGTCAGGATCATTTTAGGGAGATGCACTGGCAAACCACCCCGTATTGGGTCTGCCATGAAAACGCTAGAGGGCGTCACCCCAAAGGTCAGACATGACTCGGTGCTTGCACAGGGGATACCTTTACCTTTTAAAGGTAAATGTTATTTCTTCTGAGATTCTTCCACCTGAACATCTAAAGAAAGCTATCTAAAATAACTCCAGACACTGCAAACTTAAGGCAAACTGTATTTGTTTTGTTTTTACAAAATTCAGAACATTTGAGCAAATTTTTTAAGCAGGGGAAAAAAAACAAGAGGAAGGAACTGAAGCTAACCTGTCTCTATAGTCTTTCTTTCATAGTAAGTCTCAATGGTTGTATTTTATAAAAACATACCATCAAAAAGTCACAGGAGATGCTGTGATGCTGTGGTTTGATCCTTAGAATCTACCCGTGGAGTACATATATTCTCCATGCAACTTTTTTGAAAAGGAGAATATTGAGGCTTGACTCTTTATTAATGTGCTAAAATCTCTAGCAGATTTTTGGTGATAATCCATTTAAGGAATGTGAACAATACTTAGTAATATTCCTTCTGAAAAACAGAATGATGGTGACCTTACAATAAACCTGCACAATAGGCCAAATATCACATTCTGTTCTACTGGATTTTATTTTGCAGATCTTCTTCCAGTTTCAGTGCTGAAGCTAGTCACAGCTGGAGGAGCAAGCAAAAACTTGGCAGTACTGCATTTAGTTTATGCTGTGGCTGCATGCTTTCATCCAAAAGTCTCTCTATTTGAAAGTAGTACAAATGTCAAATTCTTAAGTATAAGCAGCAGTCGCAGTCTCATCCAACTCTCCAGGTTTTGAAAACAATTTGCTGATATACAATGGGAAAATATCAGAGTATGATACAATGAAATCAATTATTCATACACCCACAGAGCAACAAATATGTTGTGCCAATACAGAGAGTTTCAAATTGGTAGCCGTGTTGGTCTGAAGTAGCACAATAAAATCAGAGTCCTGTAGCACCTTAATGACCAGCAAAGATTTATTCACGGTGTGAGCTTTTAAGTGCAAGTACTCTGAGCAATAGTATGAGAAAGAGTGCTTGCACTCGAAAGCTCACACCTTGAATAAATCTTTGTTGGTCTTAAAGGTGCTATTGGACTCTGATTTTATAATACAGAGAGTTGTTAGTCTTGTAGTGTTCCCAGACAGAATGCTGAGGCAAAATGAAAACAACACTTTCTAGAAATGCATTTAAAATGAAACAATATGCACAAGCAGCTTTATGGCAATATTCTCAAATGATTTGGGAAAGACATTTTGAGCCTCACCACTGA
Source organism: Paroedura picta (assembly GCF_049243985.1). Taxonomy (NCBI): domain Eukaryota; kingdom Metazoa; phylum Chordata; class Lepidosauria; order Squamata; family Gekkonidae; genus Paroedura; species Paroedura picta. The sequence continues at coordinate 78,896,842 of NC_135374.1, read as the reverse complement.
AAGACTCCGATTGATAAAACACTGGCATTAGCAGAAAGAGTCACCATATATGTGTTTCCCCATAGCATGTACCAGCTGTCAAACTCACAGACATCAATAGCACTGTCTGATGATAAACACAATATCTGAAACTGCATTATCATCCTCTGTCTTGGCTTGGCTTGGCCTGCCAAACTATTTTGAGCAAAAATGTTCTTAAAAGAGGCAAAGAAAGAGTACTATTTTAAGTTTTATTTCAAATTCTAATTGGAAGCAAGAGTAGAACAGCTGCATGGAACATTTCCTGATAAAATGGCCAGTTCCTATGCTAATGGGTAGAATGAGCTCCTAAGGATTGCTGAGGGCCCTGACACAGCTATCACAGTTCCACAAGGCCTGTAAAACAGAGCTCTTTCACCAGGTCTTGGGATTAGGCTAGAGTTAAGATCAATGTGGCCCCTTCTCAGGCTACGGCGCTTTCATAATTGAATCTCACCCCTAGGTTAAGTCTGCTCAGGACTAACATTCTTGGAGGGTTAGTTTCAGAGATTTTATTGGGGTTTTATTAAATTAGGAATGTGTTATTGTAAGTCACCACTAGTCCCCAGAGAAGTGGAGGGATAAAAAAAGAAACAAATATAAATAAAATAAATTATTTTAACAATCTCTGTAAATACTGATTTCAAAAAAATTACTATAACTGGACAGGACCACCACATATGCATAAAGTCACTAATTCACCACAAACTGTCCAGAAATTTTTATTCTCTTGGGCTTTCCGCACCAGGATCCTTGTAGCAAATTGTTTGCTGAACGAAAAATCACCATTTTAAATAGTGGAATTCGTCGTTATGCATACCTGCCTTTGTAGTGGAATCCAGTTGCGTTTCTATCGTTTCCCACAGGCTTCCGGTCTCGGCAAAAATCGCTAGAAAGGAAGCGCTATTGCCAAGCTCGTCCCGCCCCTGGCTGTCAAGCAGCCAATGGGCGGCCGTTAGCATGCTGCCAAACAGCCCCTTTCCCTTTAAGAAAGGTTTAAAAAAAAAACACCCATTGCAACGAATATGCGTTGATTCGTTGCAACGGAGAGACCCATCCAGCTGGCAGGTGTGTTTGAGCTGCCGTTTCATCATTGCCACGCTCCCCCCGAGTGAAAAAAAAAATCCCCCCCTCACAGGCGCGATTTTTGGCCAAAAACAGTGTGAAAAATAAAGGGAAAATACATCAGCAAACGGGCTTCTCTGTTGTTTGTGCTTAGTGACTAAACAGCTCTGGGGAGGGACTGAAGCCGGGGAAGCCTCTAAACAGAGGCTTGCCGGTGCATTGATCTCCGCTCGCTCGGAGAAAAAAAAATGGCGATCACTTCGCCGGAAGATCAGAGGAGAGAGCCAGGGGGAGGGACTTTGTAGAAACCACAACAATGGTAACGCACAGAACTTTCCCGCTAGTGTTGCAGATTGGTTGCAGGAGTGTAGCGCTTTCCGGAGGGTGAATCCACTTTTGGGGATTTCCCTGAAAGCGCTACAACGAAGCGCTTTTTGCGGATCGGTTTCAGGTGTGTGGCAGATTGTCAACGACGTTGTGCATAACGGCAAATCAGTAGCGTTTTCAATTGGCAACCATTGTGCGATTTTGAAGGTGTGCGGAAAGCCCCTCTATTTTCATTATGTGTGCTATCCTCACTGTAGCAAAGTATCACTTTTGAGATACTGTTAATGCCTGTTCTTATAAACATCTTGAAACTGGTTTAAAAGGAAAATATTGAAGTATTTTTTTCTAGTTCTCATCATTAAATTTAGTATTCAATTCTATTTCCTTAATAGTCTGCACTGGAGTTTTTTCCTGCTTTGATAATATCCTGTCTATTTTAGTAATTAATTTCCCCTACTTGTCTATATTTTGTATTACTTCTTCAAATTCAGTTAATGATCTATTTATTTGATCTTTAATTTTCTCCTTCCCCAAACACTATGGCACACTATTTTTCCAACCTTATAATACCTTCAAACCGCAGAACGTTTATGTTAGCCAGACTAAATGTATTTCCTTCTGCAATGGTTGAAGGCAGGTATAGGTGAATTCCCCACAATGAAAGAATTTGCAGGTATTGCCATACAGAACCAGACTCAGTTTGTCATATCATTCTGCGATGTGAGTTGTATAACAACAAACGTTCTGACCTGATCTCTCCACTTCTACCCTTCCTAATGTCTCAGATGGCAGGGCTCTTGAATTGCTGCTTACCGATAATTGCTCAGAGACCACTGAACGGGTAGCCAAGTTTTTATCTATAGTAATATCCCATAGGGTAAAGAAGTAAACATAACTGGCTTCATCTTTTTGTATTTGCCGCTCCCTTGCCTTTTGTAACTTCCTTCACAGTTTTTTAGACTTTTATTACAGAAACGATTGTATATTGTTTTATATTGTGAATGCCATTAAAGATTTTGTATTGTATTGTATTGTAATTTTCTCCTTTTGAAAGAAACTTAAAATTTCATATTTTGACAGATATGGGGTCCCTTCTGGAACCCTTCTTTTGGTTCAGAATTGACTACTATTATTTAAAGTTATTTAATTAAGAAAGTTGCCTTTGGACAATGAACCATAATTTTTAACTGAAACAAATTTTGGATGATACAGAATGTGCACCAATTACTTTTTAATTTCCTCCATATCAAACTAGGGCCATGGACTGCAAGTTCAACTTCAGTTTTTTACAAAAAGCAATACCGTATAATAAATTACATCCTTCCCATCACTTTAAAATTAATCTCTCTAATGGTAACCAGCCTGTTTCCTAAGAAAAGGATAAGCAAGGGACTAAATGTTTCAATTAATTTGTATCACAGTAAAGAGAGACATTGGGAATGCCCTACTCTCCTTCTTGAACATAGTGATACCTAAGAAGTGTTGCAGTTCTTAGATGTTTAGAGTTAAAAATAAATTGATCTAATTTGAATTGCCAATCTTCAAAATCTTATCCAAAATATGAAATAATCATTTTACAATCATTTCACACAAAACAACAATAGCAAAGAATGTGCCTTTTTAGAAAAGTAGAAGGTAATTGCTAATTATGAAATTCTAAAGCTTCAGTGGTAGGGAAATGCCCTCTCATTTCAGCAGAAGGCCAGGCTTGGAGTGATCATAAATAATTTTTACTTAACAACTGATTGTGTGGAAAGACTGTAACTCATTCTGTTACTTTGACTCACTCTCATGTAGGACTTGCTCACTCCCATGTATTACATGAGAACCCAAATGAGAATCCTCTATATGAGCCTATATAGCCACTTCAATTCTTCCGGCAGCCATTCTGACAGTGTCCGCCATTTATCTGACTCGGTCAGCATCTGCTAGGCTGTGCATCATCTTTAAAACCTATGTTTGACAAGGTAGTAGAACTTCCTTGCATGTATTCCATAGGATATACAAGGTCATGTTATTCTTCAGAGCTTTTAACAGTTTATTTATACTGTGCCTTTGTAGATGTTGCCAAGTACTTCATAATATTGTGAACAATTGCCTTTGTATTTTAAATACTGAAGGAGTTAACCTTTTTTTATATTAAATCATTGGGTATACGTTATTTGGGGTTTTTCTTAACAGTGATGTACAAATGTAAAAACGAAAAAAAGAGCATGTTTCAACCTACCATGAAAAGCATTTCATAGTTTTCTATCATCTTTTGTACCACAGAAATAATCGCCGTGCTCTCCTCAGCACGAGCACTGCTTTGAACCGTGAATTCTTTGTCTGTACTCTTCTGCTTGTGCAACAGATTAGGCCCAAATATAGTGGCCAGGTTAAGTGATGTCATCTTATTGCCTGGAACCTAGAAACAAAAATAATAGAATTGGACCTTTGTTATTGAAATGTCTACTTTGAATGTTGTGAATTTCTTTGATTAACCAAATTAATGTGCATCATTCTTTGAATTGTTTGACTCACCTGTTTAAAAAAAAAAAATCAAAATTCATTCCCAACAGAGCAATACATCTTTAGCCTGCCTTTGAGCTTATAATCAGGCTGTTTGAGAATGCCTGAGGATAAACAACTCAAAAGGTAAACAATTTGTTATATTGGTTATTCTAAAATACTGTAAATAGCCTCGCCATGACCTATTATGCACGGCGGCAGTCATGCTGCAAAATTAGCAAAGTTCCACTGCAAAATTAGCAAAAGTACAGAAGCAGTCAGTCTACAGCAGCAGTTCTCAACTTGGGGGTCATGACCCCTGATGGGGAAATGATCAACCTTTTCCCCAGGGCTTGCCGAGGCCACTGCCACACCACAACAGTGGAGGCCTCAGTGACCAAAGGGGGTCGCTGCATTAGGAAAGTTAAGAACCACTGGTCTACAGAAAAATACATCAAGGTTTTTTTTTTTTGAAGATTAGAAATGTTGTGAATTTACCTCTTGGCTGTCTTGATCTATTCTGTCCTCTGCATGGCCAGCCACAGTGGCAAGGAACTGGAGGAGTCTATGCAAAGTGTCACAGTTGCAAGGAGGTAGAAGATAAATAAGAAGTTGCAGAGTGCTCAGTTGTTCATGTGGCTCTAATACTGCAACAGAAAAGAAAGATATGTTCACACAAACTTATATATGTAATGCTACTCTCAGGCAGAAGTCATATTAAAATTTAAGCATCCATCTCCATTTCAGAAACACAAAGTTCTTAATAAAGACTAGGACTCCCACACACATTATTTAGAACAGAAGAAGTTAAGAACAAATCCTGTAAGTTGTTCCTAGAGCTCCTACATTGCATGCAGGTATTAAAGAGCCAGTGTGATGTTGGACTAGGATACGGAACAGTCAAGCTTGAATCCCTACTCTACCATGTAAGCTTGCTGAGTGACCTTGACACTCTCAGCATAAACTCACAGAGCTGTTGGGGAGGAGAATAATGTAACCGGATTAGAGTTCTCATTGAGGAGTGTACATTTTATTGGGGAATCAGTAAAAACAAAGAAGGTTGCCACCGCTCACAGAGAGTATTGATGAAAGGCGTATAAAGTTCTCTGGTCAGCAGTGGATCAGGCATGTCACGAAGAAATTCCTTTAATAAAGCAGCCACATCGTGGATGCTGTGTTCTTCATCCAGTATGACATCTACGCCACGGTCAAATTCTTCACGTAACTAGCAAAATCAACAAAACAAAGGTCATTTTTAGTTAACAGCTATATACTATGTTAATCCTTTTATCTGAGGAAGAGTGCTTGCACTCAAATGCTCATGCCTGAAATAAATCTTTGTTGGTCTTAAAGGTGCCACTGGACTCTGATTTTGTTGTGCTCCTTCTCTCTCAGATTCAGGCTTACAAGTAGGTTAGGACATCACATTTGCCACCCTTTTTGTCACTTTTAAAATATAGAGAGAGCTATGACCGTTTCATACCTCAGATCCTCTCTCTGGCTTACTGAGACATCAGCGGACAGGATTAACTCCCTTTTAATAACAGGTGTCACTCAAACATTTCATTGAGATATTGGAGTTGGCAACATATATATTGTTCCATTCATAGGCTACCACCAACATTCTTCACTGATGTGTGTGTATCTGTGTGCTTCTTGTCCCGAGGCACAGCCCACAGATTTAAACAAACAAAGACATCACATAACATGGAAGCAAGTAAAGATTTAATAACATTAATTTTCAATTGAGCTTTTGAACTGTTCCCCTATTCCTGCAGTTGGGAATTCTTTGTTACAAACTGACTCTTTTCTGTCAGCTTGAAGCATCTTTTCTCTCTCAACTCTCTAGCTGCTAACTAGTTCCAACAGCCCTCTTAATTGTTGTTTCTCCACTGTCTCTCCCCAACATTCCACCAGTAGTCATTAGTCACTCTTAGGGAGAGGTGGAACTTCTTCTGTTCATCACAGTGGGTTAATAGAAAACCAAGTGTGTCAGTGAGAGAAACTAAATCCGCATTTCCACCCATGTTACTTCACTACATTCTATTGTTTGAAGCATTTTTATAGCCTGGCTCTGACACCAGAAGTCAGTTAAACTAGAAGAAAACCCGCCATGAGTCGGTTCCATGAGTGGCGGGATATAAAAATCAAAAATCAAATAAAAAATTTAAAAAATGCTTCAACTAATGGTACACAGTGATATGATGGACAGGAAATAATTATTCTGTAGCACATGTCCCAGTTAAAGAACACACATACACATACACTCCCTTCTTGAAAAGAGGCAAATACTTTTTGAGTATATTTTTAATTCTACCCTGCTTCCAAGAAGCTCAGGAAAGTATATATAGTTCTCCCTCAAGTTTATTGTCAACCCACACAACGCATGACAAGTGGGAGTCTCAACCTGAATCACTTTGGTCCTAGTCCTAGTCCAACACTCTGAACTGTTATGTCACAGTGGTATGATAAATATATGTATGAATACACTTATTACATCTAGTTTGGCTTTCAGATAGTTGCAATACCTACAAAACTAGTAAAAATGATCACATAATCATCATCATCATCATCTGTGGGTTTTCTTTCTTTGCCAAAATATTCTACAAAATCACAAAATAATGTTGCTACATTTGTGAAGAAACTTGAAAGTAAACACAAACACAATGGATGGAGGAGAGAGAAGAGAAGCAGCATTAGACAGCCACTACTAACACAGTATATTACTGACAATGACCAGGGGATGCCTTTTATCATTGTTGTATGTGTTGTATTTCCTGCGTTGAGCAGGGGGTTGGACTAGATGGCCTGTATGGCCCCTTCCAACTCTATGATTCTATGATTCTATGTGGGCTCTGCAATTACTGTTTCTAAAATAAATAAAGCAATGCCCATTTTTATTCCAGAGTTACAATGGCTTGAAAGTTAGCGCAAGGTAGGCAAGCTTTGTTTGTATTTTTTAATGTCTTGAAAGATTTTTGGGGTATTTGTATTCTCTCAGATCTTTTTTTCACAGATAACAAAATTCTGTAAAATTACTTAAGAAAAGAAGTTTGAGTCCAATGGTACTGCTAAGAACAAAAAAGTTTAATTCTGGGTATAAGATTTCTTGTACATGCATGTTCTGTTGCTTCAGATCAACACGGCTATCCATCTGAATCTATTAAGCAAAAAAATATCCTTACTTGGTTGAATAGGACTGGCAACAAACTTATGTTTTATCAACTATGAAAAAACCCATAAATGTTGTAAAGTACTGGCTCACCTGCCTTACTCTTTTTTTTGAGCTTCCAACTCTGAATATTCCCACTGTCTGCAAACCTAGAAATACAACAAATCTTTATTTCATTTCATTACTTAAAGCTTTGGTGAAACACTGACAGTTGCAAGTTATTTCAACATGAAATTCACATATTTATGATCTACAGTAAAATATTCAGCACATAACTGGGATACCATATAGCCAAATTAATTTCCCCTCCCCAAGAAACAAGTTTACAATTCAGACAAACATGTAGCTGGTTAGTAATATTGTCAGTGAAGCTTATTGGTCTTCTTCACTTGAGATGTTTCTCAGTTATTCTACAGCAGCTATTCAAGGATGACACTAGAGGGAACTCTAAGACCATCCCAGAGTATTATCCTCACATACAAAGATACTTGAGCCTCATCTTCTGGATGAGAGCATCAAAATGGTTAAGATTGTTCACAGATCAAAGAAGAGATTAACGCAATATAGTGAAAGAGATTAACTCTATATAGTGCCTATTTAAGTTACTGCCTCTTTCACAAATGACCGGATGAAAAAAATAAATGTATATGTGTGCCTGTGACTTACATACCCTGCAATCAAAAGCAGGGTCTCAGTAGCCTTCAAGACTTTTTTAAACCATGGGGACTGCAAATCTGATCATAGCCCTTTCCCCACCTCAAACTCACAACTCATTTTACCATTCACAGGTGAATATAAAGGGTCTTCTATTTCTTCAACCCACACCCGAGAAAGTGGTAGGGGTAGGGACAGCACTCAGAGAAGGGGGGCAACTGGTTTCAGAATCCCTTCCTCTTATCACTGCTGTAGTCAGATTCATTCCCTCCTAAATGAAGACTGATCATATGTCCCCTTTCCTTTGTCTAATTGGCTTAAATCTGCCTGTTGCTATAGAGGCACACAGGTCCCAATTTATTTATTTATTTCTTAGATTTTTATACCGCCCTCTCATATGGCCCAATTGTGAAGTAGAAAGATTCCCAGAAGGATTCTGGTCAGCTACCATGCAACTATTCATACGTTTATAACCACAAAAGATTCTTATTTTTTTTAAAGGTCTGTGTAGGGTAGGAGTCTACACCACCCTCCCCCCCAAAAAGAAACAGTACCCTGGTATTTTGGCGGTTTGAGTATACTGAGCTTCCTTGCAAATTGTTACTTTCCAATATTTCAAATATTTCCAATATTCCCCCCCCCCGGTATTTTGGAAGTTTGAGTATACCGAGCCCCCTTGCAAATTGGTGCTTTCCAATATTCCCAAGCTGCAATACCAGTGTGGCATTCAGATTCAATAAATATCTGGGAATGCTGAATTTTTTCAGCTTCATTATAGCCTATGGGGACCAGTATAGGCAATGGTCCTCATCAGCTTTAATGCACAGCAATCAATTTGTGGGTATCTGGGGGCTATATTGTTTTTTGATGCAGAGGCACCAAATTTGCAACATAGCTGCTGGTGACTCTCCCCAACCAAACGCCCCACCAGTTTGAAAAAAAAATTGGACCAGAGACACTGTCCCATCCTCCAATGTTTCTAATGGATTTTTAAAGGTATTTAAACTTTAACAGGAACACTGTCCCTTTAATATTTAAATACCTTTTGCAAGCCATGGCAGCAGCAATGTGAGTGAACTCTAAATTGATTTAAAGGGCTCACAGTCCCTTTAAATGTACTTTAACTGCAATTATACGAAGATCCCAAATGTCAGAAAGCCAAAAAATATCAATTAAGTATTTTTGTGGGTTTTTTTCATCTCAGATTAACAAAATGCACACTCCTAATACAGGGATGTGCATTTTTTTCTTCTTGTTCAAGTCTACTGGACCTTACATTTTTGCAGATTTCTGAAAAATCCAAGATCCTAATACCATAGAAGTATTTGGACCTGGGATTTTTCAGAAATTCTGTTTTTATTTTTTTTTCTGGGTCCAACAGACCTGAGATTAAAAAATAAGGAACCCAACAACCCAAGAGCAGCAAAGCAGCAAAATACAGCTAAGTGGGAACTCCCACCTCTCAGCTGTTTCCTCAAACTTTTCTGCAGTCTATTTAAACCAGCCTGCCTTACATGGACTTTAGAAGAAGGTGGGGGGTGGGGGGCAGCTGATAGGCAGGAAGCACCCTTCCAGCCTCTCAGCTGTTTCCCCAATCTTTTCTACAGTCTCTTTAAGTCAGCCTGATTTAAATGAAGTGCAGAAGTGGGGAGGGAACGGAAACAGGAAAGGAACAGTCTCCCAGCCTGTCAGTTGTTTCCCCAATCTTCCTGATTCCCAAAGATACCAGGAATCCCCCCCCCCAAAAAAAACCCTCCCAGATTATTTTGGGGTGCTAAAATATACCTGAAAAATATAAACAAGGTAATTTTAGGGTGTATTTTTTTATTCATGGAGATCCAAATGCACACCAATAGGCTGATGTTCAAACTAGATGTGACAAGAATGCACAGGTCCTTCCATGCATGACTAAGGGGCCCTGTGTTTATTTTTAATCAAAACTGAAGCACATTAGAAGGAAATCAGAAAGGTTTGTGTTGGAAAATGTTTAAAAGCAATTGTTAGCAAATTATCACAGAGTAGATGTAGGATTTCATTATCCTCTCCCTCATAGTCCATTTGGGTTAAAAGTATACATATATAATTCTACTTTCCATGCCATGCCAAAAGGAAAATATGTGAATTGTGAATAAACACAAAAGGATCTTCCAGTCACATCTAGGTTGACTGTGAAGTTGAAACACACATACCGTGTTTTTCTAAATGCTGGCAACAGCTGTCTACAAGCCGAGGAACCTGCCTGTAAATAGGGTTGAGACTTAGTTTTTTGTCCCTGGCCTTTTTTTTCTTGCTCTGAGTTTCAGCAGGTAATGACAGCTGTAGAGCTTCCAGCAGTCGAGACTGACTGTCATCAAGATCCGTAATAGAGTCGACTGACATGGCACCCTGCAATACACACAAATGTAAGCAACTGGTATGTATGCAGATATTTCACTGGTTACTCTCAGCCCCATTTGGATTCTGAGCTCTTAGAAAATCTGCCCATAAATCCAAGCTTTTCTTCAGAATTGTAAAACAGATAGAATCTTAGCACAAAGGAATGGGCATACTAAGCAAATAGAAACATTTAAGAAATTTACATCCATGATTTATCTTCTACATCAGTAAAATATAACAACCAATTATAGAAGTAGAACAACAAGGTGTTCCAATGAAAGCCTTAAATAAAACATTACCAATTACAGGGAATAACCAGTCCTAAAGACATGAGAATGTCTTGGGTGTTCAATAACGCCACCATATAGGGATCATGACTGGTTATCCTGAGGAGATGGGGAAAACTCTTTAACTTTCAATCTAGCATAGAGAAAAGTTATTTAGGTATGAGCATCACTGCTAAAGGAAGCGAGGCAAGTGTATTTAGACTCAGAAACTGGTTTCCACAGACAAAATGTAAGGTATAAAGCAGCTATCAAGCTTTCTATTTAAAAAACAAACAAACAGAGATGGTTACATTTAGTCTCTAATGCTGCCCGAAAGACTGCATCGTTTCTACAAGGCTCCAAAAGCATTCTAGCAGATAGTAAAATTCTTACATTCCGTAAGGACAGTTGAATGGTACCTAGAGTCATGCAAATAGTCTTCAACACCTAATGATGCTCTTTCATTATTCTTCCTAAAATACTTTGCCAGGAGACAGAATACCAATTTCACTAAGAAAAAAAATAGCTAGGCTGGCACCATTTACCTACCTGATACATTAAATACACTTGTAATATACAAAAATAAATTTAATAAATCAGCAATCAAACTTGCCATACATGGAACCAAAGAAGCAAAGCTACTTATGAATTAAATGCACATAAAACATAAACACACTGTTAAAAACCTCCACAGCATATATTATTATTAATTTGATTTGTATATTCTAAACATTTTTACAACTTACTTAAATTTCTACAGCATATACCCTTGTACTTTTAAATAATAAACCAGATGACATAGACATTGCTGTTTGGTTACAATCTTACTAACACTTGCAAATTCACAAGTCTAACTATAAGTTCTCTCTCCAATCCTATTCAATATCTTTATGCGCCCCCCCCCCCGCTCAACTGGTGCGGAGGTTTGGGCAGTGTTGTCACCAATATGCTGATGACACCCAGCTCTTCCTCCTGATGGATGGCCACTCTGAATGTCCCCCAGAAACATTAGCTAGCTGCCTCGAAGAAGTGATGAGGTGGCTCAAGCAGAGTTGTCTAAAGCTTAACCCTTAAAAGACGGATGTCCTGTGGATGGGCAGGAAGGGCCCAAGCGAGAAAACACACCTACTCAACCTGGATGGAGTGCAGCTATCAGTGGCCCACTCCGCCAGGAACCTTGGTATGATTCTTGATACCTCCCTCTCAATGGAGGCTCAATTCATGATGGTAGCATGGCTGGTATTTTACCACCTTTGCCAAGCCAAACTACTAACGTCCTACTTAGCCACAGTGATTCACATGATAGTCACCTCTAGACTGGACTACTGCAACACGCTTTATGCAGGCCTGCCCTTAACCTCGATCCAGAAACTATAACGTCCAGAACACAGCTGCCAGGGTCCTCTCAGCAACACCTTGGAGGTCCCACATTTGGCCCATCCTCCAGCAGCTTCACTGGTCAAATTCCAGATCAGGCTTAAGGTTCTGGTTATCACCTTTAAGGCCATACGCAGTCTGGGCCCAGCATACCTGAGGGATCATCTCTTTGACTACATCCCACAAAGAGCCTTACGTTCTACCACCTCCAACTTCCTGGTGATCCCTGGCCCCAAGGAAGCTTGCTTGACCTCAACTAGGGCCAGAGCTTTCTCTATCCTGGCCCCCACATGGTGGAACTAGCTCCCAGAGGAGATCAGGGCCCTAACGGAACTTAAACAGTTCTGCATGGCCTGAAAAAGGGAGCTCCTCCACCAGGCATTTGGTTGAGGTCAACCTGAATCACCACTTCCCATTGGCCCCTGAGCCTCCCTCCTATGGCTATCACTGCAGGTCCATCCAGCCCACTGGGCCCTCAGTATGCATTGATTTAATGTTTCCCAATTGTTCTATCATTCTATGGAATGGTTTATCATTCCCTTTATTCTAACGTTCTATTGTTCTATTGCTGTTTGCTGTTATCACTGTATTATTGTTACAAATATTGAGTTATCTGTATCGTTCCTGTTTTATATAAACCACCATGAGCCTTTGGGGAGGATGGTATATAAATAGAACGAACGAACGAATGAATATGGTTTGTATGAATGTGACTGGATCTATGAAGTGGCAAGTATTAAGTTTGTGACCACACAGCATTCTCTATGGCATGCTATTTTTATTTTTAAAAAGTATAAGAGTCCACTATAGAAATCATAAAAATCTCATGTTCTGAGATGTACTTGTAATGTAAATAAAAATCTGTATACAAAATGTCAGAAAGATGAGGAAAAATAAGCAGAAAGAAAGTGACACTCTGATAAGATTTTCCATCAGTTGTGTACAAAACACTATAGAAGAAAGTTCCAGACTAGCAAGCAGAATGATTAAGCAAGACATAATGCATGCAGCATTTATTTAACTTCTATAGTAAACTGTGGCGTCCATGCAATTATTTCATATATAGAGATATGAGAAGTTGAAACAGAATATTTTAACAGTACAGCAATTTTAAAGCTAAAATGGTATGTACAGTCATACTGAATCAGCAATCTTATGAATCAGCAATCCTACTGAATCAGCAATCAAAGAGAGGGTTTATTTTGCACCAAGTTACATATTGGGAAGTTACAGTAGAGAAGTCAGGACACTTGAGGCAATGTGTGAAGTATAAACCAGTACATTCTAGACTGAAATATGTCATGCCCTTTATAATTATAAGTTTCAATGCTATTGTCAAAATAATTGATGTTTACATGGATTTTAAATGGGTAATAAAAAAATGCCCAAAACAAATTCAGGGGGAAAAAATTTATATATCTATTTTTTTCACGTCAGAGATTTAGTGGCACATCTAAGAGAAAAAAGTTTTTCTTCCAGATATTCTGGGGATCGCTACTCTCTTTGAGGGACCTCAGACTGGCAACGGGAAATTATATGCATCAACATTGGCTAACTCCAGTGGTCAGTTTATTTATAGCTCTTATACTAGTGACTTTCGTGAAGAGTCATTTTAAATCTTTTCTTCAACGGAAGAAAACTCCCTGAGATTTTATTACACACACACACACACACACACACAAACACAAACACGCACACTTTTAAAATAATATTTTGGACTTTATTTTCATGAATGTAATTCATCTACTAAAACAAATGAGGAAACCAAAGTATAATATTGCTCCTTAATAAACCAACCAGAATCTGATTTGTGGGAAGAAAAGTTTCCAAAAAATCCTTGGGCCCCCTGAGGTGTTGACAAAAGATTTGTGTCCATCTCATTCTATCGTACAAACAACTGGGAAAGACTGTGTAAATTATAACTTTTATCATTTCAATCATGGCCGACTTTAACTGAACAGCAGTAGAGCAGATCTGGGATTGTAACTTCTCTGAGCAGGAATGCCTGGAAAAGTCTCAGAGTGTCAGCAGGATTCACATAATTCTCACAAGACACTTACTCTCCTCCTTGCTCGTGGGGCTGGCTCTGGCGTGTTAGGTGAAGTAGATTCGTTTGGCGTTTCCGAGGTGGAACTAAGAGATGAGTTACTGCTTGAGAGTTCTTTGTTCTGCCTCTTACTTCCAAATGGCAAAAGGGAGGCAACAAACTCTGAAACTTCCCTCTGCTCTTCTTTCTGAGTATCCTGTTTCAGTTTGTAGGCCCGATCATTAGCTATTACTTGTGATAATGGCATCCCAAATGCTTGAGGAACGAATTCTGAAAATAAAATAAAGCCCACTTACTTAAATTGCTAAAGCAAGCTTCCCAAAGGCTTATGTTATCCTGCTGTGACACTAAATATTTAACATGTTAAAATGGATTCTATATCTCCCAGACAATAGAGTAACAGCATTATACAGAGTAGTTACCATTTTCACATCTGGGAGGTAAAGTTTCCAAAGGATTCAGGAACAATTTTCAGTATAAATGAAGGTGAACAACAGGAGTGTGGAGGTAAAAGAAAAAAGAAGTCAGAGGAAGGAAATGTATGAAGTATGTAAAGATTTTTTTCATCTGCCCCTAATCCCCATTTGCTCTTTGTGCAGGTACCTTATAAAAATACATTATTATAATTTAAATTTCAGCTGTATTCATGGATTAGTAGAAGCAAGGAACCATTAGGCATGAGCCAAACTGACAAAACCATTAATGAGATTAAAAAATTCAATTCAGAGTTGACAGTAAACAAACAATTGGAACACAGACTATTTCTCCAAGTTAACGCTTTGCTTAGCAGGCAGTGTTTTGCTGAGAACAACAGTGAATATGTATATAACACACCAGTGAGTTGATATCACCCAGTTCCTATTAAAGATGGACAGTCACTGTATTTTATTAAGCAATGTCTTCTCTTAAACCAAGTATGAACCATACATATATAAATGAAAAATTACAAAATATTACAAAATATTACAGCAGGACCACAAGAAACAAAATTGTTTTTGAGAAATGAACATGCTATTTTATATTTAACATAGGGTTCTCCTCCCTCTTTTAGACAGGCTATGGCATACTAGCGCATACTAGTCCCTAGTGCAAACTAATGCTAGAGCAATTTGAACAAATATCAAGAAAAACTTTATATTAACAGAACAGGGCAGAAAGTGCACACAAAAGAAGACTGCATTTCCTGGCTATAACAGATTTAAAAGAAAGAAAATACAGCAGTGTATTTCTCCCCTTCCCTCCTGAAATAACCAGTAGTAGAGTGATGTAAGGTACTGTATGACTCTGCCATTGCATTACAATAAAACAGAATTGTCATAAGAATTCACAGAAGTGACCTTGTCAAGTTAGGAAATTTTCAGTTGCTGATTGATTCTCTATCTATAGCAGAGGCCTCCACTCTGCAACAGTTTGTCGCATTGTCAGGGGCTGACCTCGCTTGCATGACTGAGATCTGGGTGCGGGTGGGCGAAACGGTCGCCCTTAAAGAATCAGCCCCCCACCCCGGGTTCATAGTCATGCACTGATCTCGGTCCCACAGTAGGGGAGGGCGGGTGGTTATCTTGGTCCAGGAGTGGAATGTGTCGGTATCAGTGTGGGCTCGGTAGAAAGCTTGGCCATCTGGTTGGTATACCATCCGCTCAACACGCCTCCAGATGTCCTGTTGTGCCTGCTGGAGGAGGCAGCTGCTTGGGCGTTGCAGTACCCGAGGCTTATTATCCTCGGGGACTTCAATGTCCACGAGGATGCGCTGCCACCAGGACTTGGCTCAGACCTGGTGTCGGCCATGGCGACACTAGGGCTTTCGCAATTTGTTGCCGGACCCACACATCAGGCTGGCCATACCTTCGACTTGCTCTCGGTGCAGGGATAGAGGTCAACCAGGGCCAGGGTTTTTTCGATCCTGGCCCCTGCCTGGTGGGATGAGCTCCCAGAAGAGCTGAGGGCATTGGTGGAGCCTTCATAGTTTTGCAGGGTCTGTAAAACAGAGGGCTTTCACTAGGCATCTGGTTGAGGCCAGGACAAGTAAGAACATGGGCCCCTCCTCACAATGGCCAGGACATCAGGACTGCTCCCCAAACCCCTGGAGAACAGTAGGAGGTCTGTTGAGTTGGATGGGTGGGTCGAATTGAGAATTTAAGTTATTTGCCACCGGCGGGAGGCATGTTGGGTTAGGATTAATGGGTTTTGTTGTTTTATGTGGTTTTTTTATCTTGTAACCCACCATGAACCAGCTAGTCTGGGAGTGGTGGATAATAATAATGATGATGATGATGATGATGATGATGATGATGATGATGATGATGATGATATAAAATAAAAATAAATATTTGGTGTGGGATGAAATGGAGGGAAGGGAAATAGAACTGATGTATTAGTTGGTGATATTATGAAAGTCTGGGCTTGGATTCCAAGCTTCCAGTGCACCTTTTCCCATAGTGCTGGTGCTTCTCAGCTACAGAGTTCATTTCTCCAGCTGTGGCCATTCACAAAAAATCAGTGTCTTTCAATGAGTCCAAAAGCACCTGGTGTCAGTGGAAGACACTCCGGTGCAATGGAACACTGTAATCAACCAAGTACAGCACAAGAGAAAGCAAGCCCCTGAAGGATTCCTCCAAGTAAGACTTGAGAAGCTGCTCTTGCACAAATATATGTTAGTAGGTTCTCCAAATGCAGCATGTTAATTAGTCTTCCCTTTAATCTTTCCAACAGTTTGCATCATTCTCAAATAGGCAAAATGTTTCAGGAGCAAAATGTGGATAGGGAGGCACACTTGCTTGCTCACAATCACTACAGAAGAATATTATACCTTTCTTACAATAAATGTATATTAAAATTCACAAGTTGCTCCTTGGCTGAGACAGAATGAATTTATCTATAAAAAGCTACTGCCTCTCCATACAATCAAGATCTAGCAGAGGAAAAAACTGAAATTTTGCTAGCATTCACTTTTATTTTTTTAAGGCTGATCACACAAATGCTTATTTAAAATGTTTATACTCAGAGACAGAAACAACCAAGAATTCCTTGAAAAATGAAACTCTTGGCTTGTTGCTTTTTCATTACAGTAGAAGAGATCATGTAAACAGTAGCAAGGTAGCTGTTTCTGGTATGAAGTGTGGGTGGAGTTTTCCCAAGAGAATGGCTGGTGATGGTAAACACAGGTACATGGATCAAATAATATCCAAGTCCATGTGGATACAGGTTGTTTCACCATGATAAGGTTAACTTAGTAATTTCTGACACAGATGTGAATGTAAATGAATGAACCCTTTTGCTTAACAGAGGGAACATTCTGTACACTTCTGACTGTTTATCTGCATAAAGTCATGTCATAATAAGCTTACGAAACATACTTTAGAAATCCTACATTCTTCTCCTTAGTTACAACGGCCTTCTTACTAGTATGCAAGCATTAAACGACACAAAACACAACATCTGTAAATCAAGGCTTGTGAGCAGGCAAAAATGGGAGAGTACCACTGTGAATGAGAACTCTCAAGACACATCTGTGGAAGGACGCCTACACGTGCTGTGCTGTACAGAGAAGAATGTTTGTTTTGGAGAAGTTGCCTGGCAATGAAAGACATTCACTTTATAAAATAAACTTCTGAAATGCTTGTTAAAAACACAATTGTGCGAGGCACTGAACAGAACATTTTCAACTCACTGTCAAGCATAAAGAGGAAAGGTGGGGGTCGGGGGCTGGCTACGAATGTTGCTTGGAGCAGCGTAGGTTGAACATGAATCAAGTCTCCGCAGTACACTCATGCCCTTACAGAAAAGAACAATACTGAGCGGTTTATTTAAGTGATTGGGCATAACACAAAGGAGAAACCCCACAAAGTCATATTCTGCTTGGAAAGCAACCAGTTGTTCATGTTTCCTCTTGTTTAATATATAAGACACATGGGCACAGTTTTGCAGACGCGTGCTCACTTCAGTAACTACTGAGAGCTGGTTCACCAAAGTTCACATGTACAGCGTGTAAGTTCCCAAGACAAATCTTGGGGAAGGACATCTTTCTTTGACACAAATATTATTACAAGGTGATGATAATGGGTCAGTTCATTTGCAATGGGTCAGTTCATTCGTAAAACTGCAGTTTAATGGAACTAACCATAGTGTTAGCAGTCAGACACATCCTCTCACATAGGGGCAGCTTACAGTCATAAGTCCAGGACTGTCTGACCCAAAATAAAACAAAATGGATGCCAGTCAGGAAAAACCTTGGGCAAGTATTTTAGAAGTGTGAATCAGAAAGGCTGTCTATAGTCTCCACCACTCCTCAGAGAGATGCATAATTTGGGACAATGATTCTCTCAGGATCTATTAAGTCACACTTGGATTAATCCCATCAACATCTAACCTTATTTCCTTTACACTTTAATTAAGTGGCAGATTATCAATGCTTAATTCTATTCACCTCAACCACTAGCCTTCTTATCAGGCACTTGCAGGGCCATCAAGCCTCTCCTACACCTTTGTCCACATCAGGAAAACCCATTGAGTTATTTCCCTCCCCCTCAGCAAACTTGTAATTCCTACCCCACAGAACATTTTGCCCTCTATCTGGAGTACCCTCACCCCAGCAGCCCATGTGGTTCTTGGCTCAGGCATACACTCCCACTGGCATGCAGGACTTCTACTGTTTGGCTCCCCCAAATGCTTGCCATGTTGTTCTTTGACTGCTGCTTGCATGGACCTATTAAAGGCTGGTAATCATTACCCTTTCCTAAAAATACCTCCCCCTTCTCCTTTTTTCTTAGTTCGTTCTTTTGGATATTTCTGCGTGTATAAATCTAATTAATAATAATAATGTATGCATTCTATCTTATTTTTATTTTAAATTAAACCTTTCTGGTGGAACATCTGTCTGGTTTAAATGAAAGTACTCTTAAGGCAGATAATCTTGGTATACATAGGTAGTGAATCCCATTTACTGGCCTCTCGTTCTGTCTCTTTTGCTACTTCCCCCAACTAATTAGCACACTGCATATTTGGGTACCAATAGTTAGTTGGCAGTCTGTCAAACCAGGATCTGAAGCTGGTTCATTTAGCAGAGTTAGTCGTCACTATAGTTTCATAGCTTAATTAGTTTCTAGTAACACCCTAGAGTAGCGGTCCCCAACCTTTCTCAGATCAGGGACCGCCTCCGTGGTGAGGGTAGAGCCGACTGCCCGGGTGCTGCAAAAACGTGCATGCGCAGTTGCCGCACATGCACGTTTTCGCCACCAGGTGGCGCTAACATGCATATGCGACAACTGCATGTGCGCGCTTTCACCACCAGGGGGCGCTGCGCGTGTTTGCGTCACAGGCATTCCAGTGGCTGTGCCTGCCTCTTCCCTTCCTTCTCGCTGCAGGCGGGGGGAGGCAGGCGCGGCTGCCGGCGGCCCAGTACCGTGGCCTTTGTGGCCCGGCAGCAGGCGGCTGACCAGGGGTTGATGACCCCTGCCCTAGAGCACAACAAAATTTGGAGGGGCATGAGCTTCCAAGTGTCAAAACTTCTTTTATTGGGCTTCTGACAAAGGCAGCTTTGACTCGCTAAACCTTATACCACAAAACTCTTAGTGGTGTCTAAGATGCTACTAGATTCAAGTCTAGTTGTTTTACTGCAGATCAGCACACAACAGATCCACAACACTCTGAAATGACAGTTTCATGTGATATACAGATTTGATATCCTGGCTTATTCACAACTTGTTTCCTGTTGATAGTTTCCACCCACTGTGCCTACAGAGCCTCCTCATAAGAGGGGCTCAAATACTGAACTACTCTTTCCTTTGGCCATATTTCAGTGGGGAAAGAATATATTTCAGTGAGGAAAGAACATAACTATACGAGGTCAACAAAAACAATTTAAAAGGGCATATTCTAATAAATAAACCTGGCAAGCTGATACCAAGCCGAGGAAGACACAAGACTGTCCA
This sequence comes from Paroedura picta, assembly GCF_049243985.1. Lineage (NCBI taxonomy): Eukaryota > Metazoa > Chordata > Lepidosauria > Squamata > Gekkonidae > Paroedura > Paroedura picta. The sequence goes on along the minus strand of NC_135374.1, from coordinate 78,877,120 downwards.
GGAAAAAGGGGAAAAAACAATCCTGGGAGCCTTTAAACACTGGCTTATGATACTCCTAAGTAATCCCAAAGATTTCTGGGATGTTTCGGAAGCCATTTGCTAGTATTGTGGAAAATCCCAGATACCATTTCAAGAGCGAAACATATAAACTAAAAGCAATAAGGTATTTTTCAGAAAAATATTGTGCTTGGTTATATCTGAGCAGACATCCCTAGTGTAATGTATAGCATGAAACATTGCTGAGACATTTGGAAGGGCAGGTTGTATTTGTGCTATGAAATCAGTAGCAAAAGGTTATTTCTCACTTTTTTGCTTGTTTTTTTATTGTCTGTTTAGCCTAGAGAGGAGACGACTGAGAGGAGATCTGATAACCATCTTCAAGTATTTAAAAGGCTGCCATATGAAGGATGGAGCAGAATTGTTCTCTCTTGCCCGAGAGGGACAGACCAGAATGAATGGGATGAAATTAATTCAAAAGAAATTCCATCTAAACCAGCAGTCCGCAAGCTTCCGCTTGCCGCGGACCGCTGCGGCGTAGTGGGGGGAGAGGGCAGCCTGGGGGCCCGTGCATGCATGGACTGCCGCGCATGCGCGTTTGCACCTGGCAGGGGTGCAAACGCGCGTGCGCAGCAGTCCGTGCATGCGTGTTTGCGCCACCGCCATGCCGGCGGCTGCGGCTTGCCCTCCCGGCCCCTCCAGGCCGCGAGCAAATCGGCCGCTAAAGCGGCCAATTAGCTTGCGGCTCAGCAAGCTTCTCTTCCCTCCCCTCCTGAAGCGAGAAGCTTGCCGGGCCCTAAGAAATGGCCCTAAGAAAGGTACTAAAATCAATACTTCCTATGGCAAGCCATGATTTGATTGATTTTTTGTGAGCTGAATTATGGCTTAATAAACTGTAATTAAAATAAACCATGGCTTCGTATGATGTCTGAACTGAGCTATGGGACTAGTTCAGATGCAGCACCAAACAATGTCTTAAAAAAAAAAGAACTGTGGCTGATTCGTGAACATAGGAAACAACTCAAAGGCAAGTCAAGTCTTGGGTTGCCTTGACAAATACTTACCTCACCGCCAGGAACCTGGCTGATACTCCAGCCTGCTTTGCAGTGTCCAGCTGAAGAGAAAGCCTTGCAAATGCGCTTATCAGAGACCAAAGCCATTATTATGGTTATATGCTACTATTTCTATATTCCGATAGATGAAAATGTAATTAAGTGGTTCATAAATACTAATAAGTTCATATTCTGATTTGAGAGACCCAAATAATTATAGTTAATAGAATGGTAGAATGGCCCATATTTACACAATCATGCTGACCATAATAAAATTAAACCACAGCTTTTTCTTTAAAAAGGGTCTGAATTGAGCCTCCATGACTCTGAGATCTACTGTTTGCTGGGTTCCTGGAACAAAGAAATATACATATAATGTATTTAGTTAATTCACATTATTTATAGTCTCTCTTTCTCACTGGGGCTCAAGGTGGATTACCCAAAAGAGGCAAAACCAATCAACAGTCTCAATTGTCACCTCTTTCTGGATATCTTGTTGCAGCTGTGCTAAATAGTCTAACTATTGTTAGCAACCCTGCTAACCCAGATCAACCTGATCTTCTCACAGCATGGAAGCAAAGCAGAGGGTTACCAAGAGTCAGTTGTGATCTGACAGCGCACTTTACGTTTAATTTTGATTTTTTTTAACGAATATAGTGATTTGATATTTCTGGAATGATGCTTTTTCCCTTGATACATCTCAGTCTGGACACAAAGCTGAATGAGAAGAAGAGACTGCGAGGGAAGCCCAGTGGATGACTGTCATCTGAAAATGCTCAGGTTCCCATGTGCTAACATTGCTGGGCCACCCAGCAGCCTGGTACATCAATCACATTATTAATCCAAATGAACTAAGGGCAGTTTTTTTACAAGGACACGTTTTTAAAAAAAAATTAACACACCATTAAAAAAAAACTTTTTTGTTAGAAAAACCCTCTCAAACTGCAAATAGGGTCATAAACAAATAAAGGATTTCAGGGTACATTCTAAATGTGTAAGACAAATCTAAATATTGCATGCCTGGTTCTGGTCAGTGCATAGATACCTGATATATACTGCCCTGAGTGCCCAGAAACAGACATAAATCTGCTTTGTCCAAGGCATGTATGAATATGTATGAATTTGCAATGTTATGTTTATGCATTTTAATTTATTTGTATCAACTTTATTTATAACGTATCTTTCTTGCTGATAATGTAAACCACACAGAAGAAAAACAATGCATTTACAGGAAGATGTCCAATAAGCAATGCAATAGGACTAGAATTACAAGACAAGTGAAACAACATACTAGTCCAGAGAAGCCACCGAATTCAGGACCAGAGTCTCCACTGCCACCATGGGAGACAAAGCTCTTAAAGCCCCCACCCATGCTGGCAGAAAGATTGACAGTTTCCTGGGCAACCACAGAGGGCCCTTACCTGTCACCCCAACACCAATCACAGATGGAGGAACCAGCTGGGACCCAACACTGCAGCAGTCCAAAAAAGATGGCAGCCTCTACAACTTCAGCAGAAGCTAGAGAGTCCCGCGCAAAGGCAAGCTAGGACTGAAGCAAGGGTTGGGCCAGAGAAGCATGCACCCAGGTAAGTCAGACCATCAGCAACCAAGGCCTGAAGAGTGCCAGAGAAAAGTAGGATTGAGGAGTATGGGATAGCAGCCTATTCCACCTGAACCTTGGCATGAGGGAGGGCAGATAGGGTGGGAAGAGCCATCCAGCAGCTCAGAAGGAGGGACAGGGGAGGAGTGAATCACTGCCTTCCCTCAGAGAGAGGCCAGGTATGCTGAGGAAAGGGATGGGACTATTTGGACCTTTAAAGGCAGCTTCCTAGGAAAGGCCAAGATGCAATTCCTTCTCTTTCCCATTCTGATACCTGAGGAGACCTTACCAAGATATCTGGCAAGACAGCAGAGGGCAAGCTAGTGGAGCTGGAAAGGAAGAAGCTTCACAACATTTTGGATAGATTGGTACTATTCTGTACCTTTATCTTTGTTTTTCTCCTTTCCAAGGGAGTCCAGTTTCTTTCGTAATGATTTCTTCCTCTTTTGTCCATCTGAAAATGAAACATAAAATAAAACTGTCTCAATGAAATGGAGAGATATGAACCAACATTAAGAGATCTTTTCAGTCTCATTGATAAACTAAATTAACTTTACAGGACACCTAGGACAGATACCAAAGATATTTTTTTTCAAAGCATGAAGTGCAGGATTTTTGTATAGGAAAATATGTTCATAAGGGGAAAGCTCACAAGCTTTTGTATATTTGTGATACATTTTGGGAAACTAATGCACGTATTTGAATAATTTTGCTAAATATTTGGGCTGATTTCTGTGGGCAAAGATTAGTCAGCTGAAGTTTTTGGTTTTTGTGGGCAAGCATTAGAAACTGAAAACAATGGACTAATTTGTTCTTACAAAATGATTTTTATACCATTAAATTATTAGATTCCTCAGCTCTTTGAAACAGAGCATGTGTGCTTATTTTCAGATATATACGACTAACGTCTATATACCAAAGGATTGTGTGGTCTTTTGTACATCAAAATGTGAGATTCTGCTTCTTCAGCTAACGAACCATTTGAGAAGTTATGGTACTCTATGGTGATCACTAACCCAGATTACAATCCTAGACTGATAAGGAATATACCATCATACAACTACCTCTTTTCCTGACAAACCTAATTTGGTAGCAATTAGACTGACACAATCTACCAGCCTTTGCTGCATGTGGAGAATGTGGGTAGCCAAGAGCAGTACCCCTTGTTCAAGTCAGAAGTTAAGACTGGGCTTACAAAGCTATTCACAGAAATAGGATGTGGGAAGGAGAGCAAATGTGTTAATTCTGGAATGGTTATTGGGTAACAAACTTGTTAAACTATTTCTAGTATTATATAGCTTTTGAGCAGCAAGAAAATAAATACCAACTTCTTAAGTCATTGTGTTAATGTTAGAAGTCCTATTGTTGCCTTAGACCCATTATGCACAGGCCAGAACACCTGCGCTAGCGGCGGCAGGGCACTGGGGAAAATCCCCGATTATACCCGCCCCTGCCGCCAGCATGGAAACAGAGTTCTGAATGCTTTTAAAGCATTCTTAAAAAAAAACTCTGTAACAATTCCAACAGCAAGAATTTCTTTAAGCCTCTTGTTTTTTAATGCAAGAAAATGTCTATCCTCTAGAGCAGGGGTAGTCAAACTGCGGCCCTCCAGATGTCCACGGACTACAATTCCCACGAGCCCCTGCCAGCGAATCTGGAGGGCTGCAGTTTGACTACCCCTGCTCTAGAGTGCTTAAGAAATCCTCTTCACCCCCTCAAAGTAATAGTTTCAATTATATTTTTTCAATGATGAAACATACTTCTCATGTTTCTTGTCAGGACAATTCACATATACTAAAAACAACTACTGTCGTCAATATTGTATGTGACAGAAAAATCCCTTAAAAATAACAGACAAATCCCACATAACATCATAGTTCTATGTCTGTTCTATATATTTTCCTGTGATGCTGCTGTTTTTTTAATTGGATGGAAAATGTGCAGAATTCTATCTTGTTCTAATAGAAGTAGTGGACAGTGCCACAAATGTAAAGAAGCTTATATTATTGCATCAAACATTAATTATGAAATTCAAGAGATGTCTCTGGTTTTCTTATGTACTACCACTACTAATGCAAATAAAAGCCTGACCTGAAAGACTAGTTTCCAGTAGTTAATACTAGGTTTGGTATTTGGCAAATGAAACTAGAAGACTACAAGATACACTTCTAAAACACATGCAAACTAGTGCCACAAAATAAATGATCTCATTGTAGTCTGAAAGGGTAAATCAATCTTTCTACAATGAATACACTGACATGTGTTTCCTGTTTTGCATTTTTGAAAAAAATTGCAGTCAAAGAAGCTGATAACCAGCAGCTGATTAATACGAGTGGGATCTCAAACAACATATATGCAACCCTTTCTGATTTAAAATAGTGGCTTTCCAACTTCAGTACTAATATTCAAAGAATATTAATACAAAGCTTAGGAACCAGGCCAAAACTGCTGAATTTCCAGGCCAAAACCTCAGGGCTTTCTTACAGAAAAAGATTTTGCGCAAGAAAATTGGGGATATATAAACAATCCAGGCTACTGAAGGAATATATAAATATATTAGTGATAGTTGATGACCTCTTGAATTTGGAAGTTTGCTCCCATTAGAAGTACTTTAGTTATACCTTGAACTGAACAGAAGATGTAGAGATTAGTCACTATGATAAAGATCCAGCAAGGCATGATTTATATTTAGCAGGAAGTTATCTGGAAAGAATGTGTAACAGCAAAATGGCAGTTTTCTATAAAACACATTAAAAAAAAAACCAGAAAAACAACAACATTTGCAATGGTAGATACCCAACTTGGCATAGAACGGCAAGTATTTCATCACTAAAGACTAAAAACAAGCTGTTGGCAGGAAGGGACACCACAAATTTCTTAGTGAACCTATTTGGCAGTTGAACTTACCCTCTCTGACACTCATGATCAGACAATGAACTGATTGCAGATATGTTTAAATAGTATCAAGAAAAAGAACAAGTTAGCAGCTGTCTGTTGACCAGAAGCCAATTCAAGCTGATCAGAGCATCAAATGGGAGTCGAGTTCTGATCTAACACACCCTCAGAAAAATAGCTATGCAATGACGTTACAAAAGGGAGAGGAAAAATAGCTTGTTTCTTCTCCTTCCCCTTGAGCTGGGTCAGAAGCAATCGGCTTCTTTCTCTCCACGTCACCTGACAGCTTGGGTTACAGAGAGCAGGAGATATCTCCAGTTCTCTGCAGCCCAAGTTGATACATTGAGGTGTGGAGAAAAGTAGAAGCCCCCCTTGCTAAACTTCCTGCATCAGAGCAAGTCTGAGAGTCAGCAAGGTTTACAGAATTGATGATCAGAAGAACCCAGCTTCCAGCTGTTCAGCTAAGATTCAGCTCCTGATCCCTTCTCCCAAAATCTTGCTGGGCACAGCAGGAGAACATAAGTCTACACCCAGTGGATCCCTCATTAGCTGGGAGTTGGTTTCTCATGTCTGTGTGTGTGCTAGCAAACAGACAAGAACTTGCAAATAGATCCAACCCATTAAATAACTGGCTGCTTGAGCACTACTGACCAATGAGTAGTTAGCCAAACTTTCCAGTATTCAACATCCCTATTGATAGATAACATCTGTATTTGATGCACTGGGAAGATCATTACTAGAAGTGTAGCTCTGAATCTAGGAAAAGCTTTGCACATTTCTTTTGTACCCAGAGCATCACCACTCAGAGCTATAAAGCATTTTTGCCAGCAGATTGTTAATAAAAGCATGCATTCTTGGCCTAAATCTTTTGACTATTTTTATTTCCTCTGCAACTGCTCTGTCACATGTCTACCCCAAAAGCATTCGATAATAGAAGAAAACAGGAAATGAAAAAATATGGTGTATGGCTTAAATTAAATCTGCTGTAAAATCCCCAGCTGATTTCAACATGTCCAAGATTATCTCAAATGTTCTATTACAATTTTTGTCATAATATTTGCAAAATCAAAGTTGCCCAGTAACATGAAGGTTTTTGGTATTATACTGTACACAACAACACAGCTAAAATTCAATCTCTAAGAGCTGAAGCTGAGAAAACAGAGAGTTCAAGTGCAGTTTATACGATATTTGCAGATTAACAGGTTAAGCAAACCTCTTTGCATAGTAGTTAAACAATCATTTGCAATAAGATAACTGTTCACAAAAATGGACATGCTGCTTTGTTCAGATATCTACATATAAACAGTTTTAGTATTTTAAGATGTGCTATCAGTTTCCTGCAACATTATTTCTCATGGTTTGCAGTCAGTCTTATTGGGTTGGATCCAGCACAAAATTTCTACTTGCTCTAGAGCTTTTGTACAAGTGAAAATATGAGAAGAGACAGTAGTAACCATTTGCACTCCGTCAAAATTATTATGGCCCCATGTGCATTTCCACTTTGTTACATGATGTACAACTGATCTTAGCAGCTTCTTTATTCTCAAAATGGCTCCTCAAGGTACAATATAGGAGGGAGAAGAGATTTTTACCCTGGGGTACTTCATCTTGAGTAACATTCCAGGGTAAAAGCAGCAGCTTGGTGCAATGGTTAAGAGCACCAGCCTCAAATCTGGGCTTGATTCCCCACTCCTTCACATGCAGCCAGCTGGGTGACCTTGGGATAGTCACAGTTCTATTGGAATTGTTCTTGCAGAGCAATTCTGCCATAGCTCCGTCAGCCCCACCTACCTCAAGGGTGTCTACTGTGGGGAGAGGAAGAGAAGGCAATTGTAAGCTGCCTTGAGATTCCTTCGGATAGTGAAAGGTGAGGTATAAAAACCATCTCTTCTTCTAATCATAGGTTGGACTTATCTAATGCATTCTATATGGAAATGACTAGAGGCTGACTTGGGCAAGATCCTGCGAAACGTTTAGGTCAGTGGGAGTTGTTGCTCAAGATCTTACATAGTTCTTTCCATAAATGGAACTAAAAACCACATTTGGCCCCGGAGTTTTCTATCTTCAACAGAAAAAAGCTGCAGCAAAAGGAGAACACCTTTCAATGCAGAAAGGACCCACTCATACAGAAAGCTAGCTAGGTCAGATGATGCCCATCCAAACAGTTCAGGAACTAGCATTTTAGCTCACTGGCCAGTAAAAAGGTCATCTCTGATGGATCAATGGATTTCAAAATAATCCAATGACCCGACCTGTCAAAATTTCCCCTGGGGCTGCTCTTCTTACACTGTTCCTTCATGAACAAGAAATACATCTGCCCATGAAGAGTGTCCCTTTTCTCTTACCTTTTAAGACTCCTTTGCACCCCCACACACGTATATATCTTTAAGGCAGAGACCTGCCTGCTGAGTTCCACAAATACCAGGAAAAATGCCCTGGGCTAGTAGTAAACCAGAAAGATACTGAGGCAGCTGTGTCTAGAAGGGCTGTCATGCTAACAGGCTAGTCTTCTGTGATAATCCAATTCCAATCTTTGCCCCAGAGTGTGGATTTAAAAAAAATCGGGCCAGTCAGATAAAGGGATGATGTTTCTACAAAACAGGGATGATCCCAAAAGTTTGTAAACAAACGAACCCCACAAACCCCAAAGTTACCAAAGGAATATTAAAAACTCCCAACCCCAACATTAAACAAATTCCAATTGAGAGCTCCTGAAACTACAATCGGCATTAAAGGTTTTCAAAGCAATTCTATACAATCAAGCATCTTTTTTAAAGGTGGGAAAATGGAAAGTGACAGCAGAAAAATAATAGGAAGGAGAGGACCATGGTAGCAGAGGAGGCAGGTGGCAGCAGAAGGGAGAGATTTAATTTCTTTTCCCCTGAAAGCTGCTCACAGGTCCCCCCCCCACCTTATACTCAGCTTTTGAGATTGATGGACCTTAACTACTCTTTCACTTAAAGACAAAGCCCAACTCATAGACTCATCTCTGAATTTCAAACACACAGACCCTTGCACGCTACACTGGCTGCTCATATAATATTCTGCACATCAAAATCAGTCCCAAATGCAATGCATAAACATACAAAAGACAACAGGAAATTCCAAGAGTTTCAGCAAACAAACTCAACTGAGTTTTCCCACTTAACAGATCCTTTTAAAACTGAATTAATGGGAACTTTGGCTGATCACACAGTACAAGCAATTCATGAAGTCACCACTTTTCATCCAAAAGGTAAGTTATTTTCCTCCATGTAATCTTCCTTCCTCTCTTCTGCAATTCAAAGTTATAATCTAACCAACCTACTTCTGCCAGTACAGCAGTAAAGTTATTCATTCTTTAGTCTCCAATCCAGCAAGTTAAATGATTCAAACCAAACTTTTCAGCTTCTCAGTTCTGAAGTTAACCTATAAAGCAGTATTCCTGAAGGGACTATTTCTGGAAACAAGTTACTTTGAAATAATAAATTATTTACTGTGGATTTATTATGCCTACACAACCAGATTCCCAGGATTTGAAAAATTAAACCATCAATTGAAACATCAGTAGCAAAGAACTACAAACAGGAAAGCAAAATACACTAAGTTCCCCAGAACTGCATATAAACACATTTCAAATGCTACACTTTCAAATGCAGCTCTTTGAACACTGTACACTATGATTTTCAGCAGACAATAAGCACCTACATAGTTTTTATTTATTTCCCTAAAAAAGCAAAAGATTACTCTTATCCGAGAAAATAGGCTGCATTTAATCAATACATCCATACATGAACAACTTTTAAAATATATTATAAATTTAGCAATTTTACCACATGGAATATTTTAAAGCCTTGACAAAACAGTGAGTCAAACATGAGGAGTAAAGACACATAATTTTTCTCTAACTCCATATTCCATGCATTCTTCAACTTTAATAAGGTCAGTTCCAGGCTCTCCCCACATTTATTTTTTGTAAAGGACAGTGTATATTTTGTAAAGTGCAGTGTAATGATATTCCTGTCAGACAGCTGACAGCAAGAAAGAAAGTTTAGACATTTGAAATACGGAGAAGGGTTTTACAGATCTGCAGATCACAAAAAAAGAAGAAAAAGCGTGTTTTAGATCAATTCTCCTTAAAATCTAAAGTTACTCAACTGAGGCTATTTGGTCATATTAGGAGAAGCCAAAAATCACTGGAAAAGACAGTAATGGTAGGGAAAGTTGTAGCAGGAAAAGACATGGATTGACTCAATCAAAGAAGGCACAGCACTCAGTTTACAAGACCTGATCCAGGCTGTTAATGATCAGACATTTTGGAAGTCATTATAAATTGGTCACTATAAATTGGAAGTGATGTGATGGTTCTTACACGCACAATGACGGTAGGATCATCTTCATTCCCATTTGTACCAAATGAGAAAGAGAAATGAGCATATAGAAATTATACTTCCTCTCTGTTATCTTTACTGTTATTCTGTTCCTGTCAGAAAATACCAAAGTTTAGATTTTTGTAAATAGTTGTTATAGTGTAATTCCCCAGGTTTTAATCTCTATGACTTATTCTAGGGTATATTTAAATATCACAAGATTTCATGGGATTTGTTTGTTTAAATCATATTCAACTAATTTTTCTATAGTAACTTTAAAAAAAGATAGTACACTACACACAAATTTACTATTTGATCTTATAAGATATTCTTAATCACCATCTTCATAAAACAGACTTTTAAAATGCAGCCTTTTTGAAGCCAATATAGTTTGAGGCCACCACAGTAAACCAGCAATTACATTGAAGAAAGTAAAGAATGACCATACATGGACTGACTATATATACCAATATATTTAGGATTAACTATGAATGCTGTTCAGCCACAAACCTTTCCAAGCCAGGCAGAATTCCATACTTTCTGTCATACAAAAGTAAGGGAATTATAATGAATGCTAAGAGGTGGGAAGGAGGGTACACAACAAACAGTTCCTAGCAATGGCCCTATTTGGGTACTTCTAGTACAATTGTATGACCATATCAGGGACTGTCATGCTTGTCATGCTTCAAGCACAATAATATTAGTTTAGCTCGTTGATTTAAAGCTAACTGTTTATGTGCTGTAGGAGGAAGAAGGAGGAAGAAAGCAAACTTTGAGAGAAAATGTGCTCATATAAGTACAATATTCATTATAAATCTAGATCATTACAGGTAGATTCCTGAACCCATTAAACTGCTGCCTAATGGTCAATACTTGTATACCGACAATAGAGAGGAACCTATGCTTTCATATCTCTTGCTGAAATTCTACTTAGAATTGATATTTTAAAGCAAAATTCTTAGGATTGACTTTTTCTCTGACTAGCATTTTTTTCCAAGCAAGCTATCAAACAAACAAAATCTTCTAGAAAAAAATCTGATTGGAAGCCTAAGTATGTTTATAAAGTTCCTTTTACAGGATGTGACTGCTGTTCTGTTTACAAATAAATCATAACCAGATGAAAGTATTTTACATCAAATAACAAGAATTTCCTTTGCTACCCTCTGGTATTAAAACAAATATAGCTTCTCTGTCTATCATTTGAAACTATCCACTATTTTTATTAATTATAATCCTTTTCCTGTAAGCAGTCCATGTACATTCAGATATTCTGTCAAGAAGCAAGATCACAATCTGTGTTATTTGTATGACAATTACAACCCTTCCTCTAACTTGTCTATGTACAACATGATCCTAAGCAGGTCTGTTCAGAAGTGCCACTGCTTTCCATGGGACGAACTCCCCTAGATGCAATAAGAACACAAGAACAGCCCTGCTGGATCTGACCAATGGTCTATCTAGCACAGCATCCTAGCTATAGGACCACCGACTTTCCCCTGATGCTGTCTCCTGGCTCTGGGATTCAGAGGTTTAGTGCCTCTGAATGTAGAGGGTCTTTCAGTCACCATGGCCACTGATAGACCTATGCTCTATGAATCTTTCTAATCCCCTTGTAAAGCTGTTTATTCTTGTGATCATCACTCGCCTCTGGTAACTAACATAACACTATTCTCTTTAAAACAATGAAGTTCTAAATAAAATATAGTATCCGGGTTATATATTCCTAGGAATGAGAGCTTTATTTTATTTACCAATAAAATATTTTATTTATTTATCCTAGCTGAAGGCTAGGATAAAATATTTTATTTATTTATCCTAGCTGAAGGCTAGGATAGAGCCTCTTGTGGCGCAGAGTGGTAAGCGGCAGAAATGCTGTCTGAAGCTGTCTGTCCATGAGGTTGGGAGTTCAATCCCAGCAGCCGGCTCAAGGTTGACTCAGCCTTCCATCCTTCCAAGGTTGGTAAAATGAGTACCCAGTTTGCTGGGGGGTAAAACGGTAATGACTGGGGAAGGTACTGGCAAACCACCCCATATTGAGTCTGCCATGAAAACGCTAGAGGGCGTCACCCCAAGGGTCAGACATGACTCGGTGCTTGCACAGGGGATACCTTTACCTTTAAACAATCAGCAAACAAGGAGAAACAAACAGAAGAAAAGGCTTGAAATGTAGCTAAGTCAACGGGTGGAAAGAAAAGTAGGTTAACATGCTTAGAAAGACAAGATTCCTGCTAAGCTTTCCATTTATTACCAAGTCAGGCCCTTCAGGTCAGTGATTTATTAACAAAAATGGATCTACCAAAGTTTAATTTTAAGTAAACGATTCACCGCCCTGATATTTAGCCTTTAGAATGTTTTCTAGTTTATTTGAAACACTGGTTTAACATGGTAGAGCAGACCAGTTCTGTTCAGGTATGTTAACATTGTTTTCATGATTGCTGTTTTGAAATGGATTATAAACTGAGCAGGAGCTTCTGACTCTTGTTCTAGATCCTGGAACACTTTCATTTGAAGGACCCAGTCCTCAAGTCTGCCATCTTGATATTTTATTAGACAGCTCTTATGGATAGCTTTGGCCTCACTCTTAGGGAATAGCTGGAGCTGGTAGACTGTTTATTTTCCTGAGTATCCAAAGCTGATTAATTTTAGGACTCCTGTCCTTTCTTTTACAGCTGTAAAATCCTAGACAAATTCTCTGAAAAGATGTACAGAACCTTGCCATTTAATTTTCACTTTTACCCGAAGAAGTCACGGCTTACAATCTTTAATTTTCACTTTTCACTCATAAATGTTTGCATATTCTCCATGTGGCATTCTAACTCATAACCCAGTGTTCATTCTACCATACACATTCTATACCCCATACCTGTCACAAAGATCTCCAGTCCAGAGTTCACCTATCTGAATACAGAAATCCTACCATAATCATCATGGGTTAATAATCACTTTGGTCTCTGGAAACAGAAACCAGAGAATTTGTGAAGCTTTCACAGAGGACGTTGTTTGACTAGTAGGGGCAAGACAGCCTTCTGTCCCTCACAATAGGTTAAGCTGAAGTGTGTGACATACCCGAGGCCACCCAGCGAACTACTGGTCTCCCAGTCCCTGCTCCAACACTAATCACTACACTGCTTTCTCCAGGGTTGCTGCTGCTTCTGGCTGGCAGATACCAGTGGCCCATTCAGGGAAATCTCTCACCAATGCAGAAATCAGTGGGAAAATGCTAATCAGTTTTTTATTTGCTTTTACAGGATTTAATTATGCAGAGGCACTGGATGTGGGAACAGTCATAAGCCCTTTATAATTTTGGATGACTAGATATCATGGGTAAACATGGAACTGGAGTATGACTTGGCTGTAACCTCAAGTTGTGATCTGATAATCAGAAACTATTAGACTCATAGGCATGAACTCACAACCACTGATGGAGAGATCTTTAAGTGAGCAAAACAGAATTCCTTAGTAGCCTCAACAGAGAAAATCTACAGAAAATTCAGGTTTTCTGTGCACTGAAAAGTCCCTAAAACAACCTCAGCACATGAGGATTAACCAGGGCACAATGGTTGAAAACCACTGCAACTACCTAAATATGTCACATTAACAACTAGAGCTGGTAAATCCATAACCAGTTCCTTAAAGGGAATGCAGAAAGTGGGCACCAATGTATCTACAAGAATTCAATGTTATTCAGAAACTTGTGCAAACTGGTAAGTAACACCCTGAAAGGAATATGTAAATGACATGTTATTTCAGAGGAAGTGTCATCTACTGACATTCCACAATTTTCCTGCACATAATTTAGGCAGCTTGCTGAAGGCTAGGATTCTCTGTGTACCACATCTACACAAACTTTTTGCAGTCTAATGTATACATAGAGTGGTCTATTCAGAGCTTCAAAAATCTAATGAAGGCAGCTTTTGATAATGGATCTAATTTGTATAATTCACTGTTGATTTACAAGAATACACCCTTAGAGGGTGGTCCAGTTTTATTGGGAAGGCACCTTACAGCAAATCTGCCCACAATTGGTGGTTTACTTAAGTCTGATAATTAAAGTCTCAGGAGGAATTCAGAAGCTGACGTAAAATAATATTTTGACAATAGAGCCAACAATCATGAGACTGGAAGGAAATGAATCCACTGTCCTGAGCTTGCTAAGGCGGAGAGGGTGGCCTAGAAATTCAAAGAAATAATAATGTATGATAAAGAAGGGACAGTCATGAAACAGCCTGGCTAATTTTTGCATGGCCACCAAAAAATACCAGGGTCACAAGGCAGAGGCAGTCAATAGCAAACCATCTCTGAGTGTATCTGCCTCAGGGTCACTGTAAGATGGCTGTGACTTGGGAACAAAAACAAACAAACCTCCAACTTTCCTCCTTTCTTTCATCTGTCATTTTGAAGTAGGGCTCTTCTTCATGGACAGAAAACAGCCACTGGAAAATTTGGGGAAGAATTCTTGGGTGCAGGATGTTCCTCCAAAATTATGTTAACCATTGGTTATTTTCAAACTTCTATTATGACCGATTGCATGCATATCTATTTTTCCTTATGAATCTGAAGCACTATGTGCCAACCAGCACTGAAACTTGTAACCTGCAGAGATTTATTATGCAGCTTTCCAGCACTGTAGAAAAAATGCTTGCACTACAGTTAGTGTCTAAATAAAAATGATCAGTAGCAAGGTTAAAAAAAGAGAGAAAAAAAAACATGGCCACACAGTGTGGAAGACTAATGTGTAATTAAATACAACACAGAGCAATGTAAACAAAGCTTTACCCCATAATCCATTTCTTGCCAAAACAAGCAAACCAGACAGCAAATTCATTGCTCAACAGAAACAAATGGAACAGAGTAAGATAAAGGTTTCGAATATTGAATTGCTTATCCTCTGCTGTACTAATGACCAAAAATTTGATCAGTCAATCAAAATTAGTCAATGGACTAGTCAAAGCAGTGGGGAAAATCGTTTATATTTCAGATTATGTATCAGAAGAAGAAGCAAAGATACAGCATTCTTCCCTGCTGTCAGAATCTTTGCACATTTGCCATAAAATAAAATTAGCCATTAAAAAGTAGCCTGTTTACACTGAGTAGATTGCTTTAATATCTGTAACCGCTCCGCGGTATTAAATAAAAGGGTAAGGGGTAAGTGGGAGGAGAGTGAGCGGGCGCTGTCCGGGATAAAAACTCAGAGGAGCGAATCAGGAGCCGCGAAGGGACTCCTGATTCGCTCCTCCGAGTGGCACTCCAGGGCCAAGTGGTCAATTGGCTACTTGGCCCGTCTCCTGAACACCGCACCACCGACTCTCCAGTCCTCCCAAGCCGCCATCCTCGCTGCTGTGGACGCCGGACGGTGAGTCGCCCGCGGACTTCGGCCGAGGACCGGGATGGCCACCAGGGAGGAGGGTCGCCCCACGCCGCACACCGCCCTTGCGCCCTTCCCACCCGGACCCCGCACGTCCCTTGGCTGGCCCCCAAAGCCTTCCCTCCGCCAGTACTTGCTGGTTGGGGCTTCACCCACTTCACCGCCTGTTCCCTCACCTCTCCGCCACGCTGCCAGGGCTGCCTGCCCATGCATGTGCGCACTTCCATGCACTGTCCTGCTGCCGCCCGCGTTGCCCCCGAGCCCTGGCTGCGCCGCTGCCCACAGGTGAGGCCCACGAATGCCACCAAGCCGGAGCGCACGAGCGCTTGCACCATACGTGCTTGCGCTGGGGCTGCCGCGCATGCGCGGGCCCCCGGGCCGCCCTCTCCCTGGACTCCAGAGCAGCGGTCCACAGCGGGCGCAAGCTTGCGGACCACTGGCTTATGTCATTCTCCTGAGTGTAAACTGCTTTTATTCCAGTCCCAGGTAGATTCAGTCCCTGTCATCTCCACTGAATGCGATTTCCATTTTGATTTTGTCCAATTTAAAATTTCCCTCTGCAACAATCAGGATTGATCCGGAATGACCTTACCTTTATCCTGCGTTATTTAGGAGTGGAAAAAATCCTCAATCTTTTCAGACTTGGATTGAGAAAGCAAGAGCTCTGTGGTAGAGAAGCCCTGATTGGCCAGGCTGACTCCATGGTGGAGACGCCCTGATTGGCCAGGGCTGACTCCATGGTACAGAAGTCCTGATTGGTCAGGACTGACTCTGTGGTAGAGATGTTCTGATGGGCCAAGGCTGCCCAGGTGACAAGCTTGCTTAAAGGGGAAGTCCCTAATTTCTCAGCAGAAGCCTCTGTCGTAGAGATTTGCGTCTTGGATTTTTTTCTCTCTCCCTTCTCTGCTGTCTGCAATCATCTCCTGCCCGCCCCCTTCAAGAAAACAAAGAAAGAGGCTCAGCTGTGCTCGGCTCCTCAAATCCTCTCTCCCCCCTTCAAGAAAACAAAGAAAGAGGCTGTGCTTGCCTCCCCCCTCCCCTTCTGAGCCTCCCTAAGCACATGCAGAAGACTTCTTTTTCAATGGGGAGGGGGGGAAGAGGAAGACCTGAGTTCAAATCAATCTGAATTCAACAGGATTGACAACGGAATAAACAAAGTAGGTGCAGATTCAACCCCGTTCTCCATTTTATGCTCATAACAACTCTGTGAACTAGTTTGGGCTGAGACTGTATGACTGGCCCAAGGTTACCCAGTGAGCTTCAAACGCAGTGATTCAAACCTGAATCTCCCAGACCCTATTCTGAAACTCTATATAACTGAACCATATTGGATTTTGTGGGTTAATTGCCTCTTAAACAGGAGCAAAATGAAGGGGCTGGGTGAGTAATGAAGGGAAACTGCATGGTAGCAAGTTGCCTGTTGGTTGTTGCCACAACTGGGTGAAATGAGTCTTCCTTCAAAGGCCAAAACAGCCCTAGAAATGATCCAGACATCTGCTCCAGCCTTTTACTGTTAGAAACCCATACGTGAACACTGGCAATACTGCTGTGATCATCCAGCAACTGGATTAAATTAATTAAACTTTATTCCTATAACCATCTGTGGCCCAGGGCAGGTAACAACATGACTCAAAGGTT
This sequence comes from Paroedura picta, assembly GCF_049243985.1. NCBI lineage: Eukaryota > Metazoa > Chordata > Lepidosauria > Squamata > Gekkonidae > Paroedura > Paroedura picta. The sequence goes on along the minus strand of NC_135374.1, from coordinate 78,860,224 downwards.
AAAATACTTATACATCAATAATTTAGGTTTTAATTTTTTTAAGCAACTTATTTACCATTAAAAACTATATCATGGTTTTCTGTGTCAAAGTGATTTTCCTTTTTTGATGGCTGGTTTCCAGATTAAAATTCCAGGTTGATAGGGAGGCCAGCTATTGCTGATCATATTCTCTGGCCTCAATCACAGACCTGGTGGAATAGCTTTGTTTTGCAGGCCCACTAGAACTAGTTTCCTCAGGAAAAGTGTCCCACCAGGCCAGGGTCAGAACTGAAACAGCCCTGGAGGACGAGGAGGAGGAGGAGGAGGAGGAGTTGGTTCTTATATGACACTTTTCTCTAGCCGAAGGAGTCTCAAAGAGGCTTACAAGTTGCCTTCCCTTTCCTCCTCACAACAGACACCCTGTGAGGTGGGTGAGGCTGAGGGAGCCCTGATAGCACTGCTCAGTCAGAACAGCTTTATCAGTGCCATGGTGAGCCCAAGGTCACCCATCTGGCTGCATGTGGGCGAGTGCAGAATTGAACCCAGCTTGCCAGATTAGAAGTCTGCACTCCTAACTACTACTCTACACCTAGTTGAGGCCAGATTTACTTTTGGGGGGCTAGGGACTCTAAGTAGATTCTGACTACTTGATCTTAAAGCTCTCTAGGGGATATGGGGATAGAGGTATCCATTTCTTAAAGCCACAGGCATTCCTTTAATCATTTGGGGGTTTGGGGGAGAGGAATGGGAAGGCGACTGTAAGCCACTTTGAGCCTCCTTTGGGTAGGGAAAACCGGCATATAAGAACAAACTCTTCTTCTTCTTCTTCTTCTTCTTCTTCTTCTTCTTCTAGAAAACTCTGTCTTGTCTATTCATGTGGCTAACCCACATTTAACTATCCACAGATTTGCAGGACAATCATATTTACAGTAATTAATGTTTTACTATTAAGACTACCATTGAAAATCATGTAAATGAAACCATTGATGAATCTTCTGCCCAAATTCAAAAAATTGGGTACAAAACTTTCAACAAAATACATAGTAAAATGTTAATGTCAAAACCTTCCAGTAAGTCTAACAGGAATATATAGTGGGATAATTCATTTCTTGAAAGCAGGTATGATTCTAGAAGTCTAGTATTAAACAACTTGCCAGGAGAGACTGTTCCATCAGGGGCTGAGTTCTTACAGCTGCTCAGCCTTCCCCCACCCAACAACTCAAGCCTGAAAAGGAGCTGTTATCAGGGGCTGTCTGTGTAGCACGTTGGCAAAGGGTTGAGTTCTCCAGCTGTTCAGCCCCCTCTCCTGGCTGTTTTCTGCTTTATTATTATATATATTGGGATGGGATGGGATGAGATATTTAGGATGTTGTTCATTTTGGGTTTGTTTTTGTAAGTCACTATGAGCCTTGCTTTGCAGGAGAAAAGTGGGAGAAAAGTATTCATGTACATAAAATAAATGAAATGGAAATAGTTTTAATATGCCAGAAAATCCACTGAAATCTCTCAAATAAGTGTAAAAAAATGGCACTGACTATTAACACAGACAACCCCTGACATCAGAATGCTCCCTGAAAAAGATAAATGGAACAGCTACTACTTATAAGTAAACTTTATTTTTCACTGAGTTTATTTGTAGTCCAGTTATTCTACCTTTAATTACTAAAAATTTCTATAACAAATTTTGAGTTCAGTAGCCCCTTTAAGACCCACAAAGTTTTATTCAAGGTATGAACTTTGATGTGCATGCACGCTTCAGAAATTTAGAAGAAGTGCTAACACTCTTCTGAACAGGTTACCAGCTCTGGGCTCAGAAATATCAGGAGATTTTGGGGTGAAAAACTGGGATTTGGGGGGGGGGCATCAGAAAGGTGTCAATTCTAACTCTGTGACAAGTCTATTCCTTAAAATATTTATACCAGGGGTGGCCAAACTGTGGTTCTCCAGATGTCTTTCTCCTCCTTAACTGGTTCTTCTGCTGGAGAATGAGGCGCTTTAGTTGGAGGGAAGCTCCATGGGCTGGAGAATAGCTGGATCTACCCCAATGCATAGAAGCAGCATTTTAAAACAAGGTTTGATATTTGTATCTTCCTTCAAGCATCACCCAAGAAACACTTTCAAGATGGTTAATCATACATTTTTGTATACTTGTTATCAAAGCTATTTATAGGGCTACTCATAGGCAAGTAATTATCATTAGCTTTCCCCTTCCAGTCCAACCCCCTGCACTATACAGGACACTCACAACCCTATCACTCATCCACTGTAACCTGCCACCCCCTTGAGCCTTCACAGAATCAGCCCCTCTGTTAGATGGCTATCTAGCCTCTGCTTAAAAATTTCCAACGATGGAGAACGCACCACCTCCCGAGGAAGCCCGTTCCATTGAGAAACCACTCTAACTGTCAGGAACTTCTTTCTGATGTTTGGACGGTATTTCTTTTGAATTAATTTCATCCAAGAGAGGGAAGAGAGAACAACTCTGCTCCATTTATATATGGCAGCCTTTTAAATACTTGAAGATGGTTATCAAATCCCCTCTCAGTCATTTCCTCTCCATGCTAAACAGAAGAAGAGTTGGTTCTTATATGCCACTTTTCTCTACCCGAAGGAGTCCCAAAGTGTCTTACATTCACTTTCCCTTTTCTCTCTCCACAACAGTCACCCTGTGAGGTAAGTGAGGCTGAGAGAGCCCTGATATCACTGCTCAATCAGAACAACTTTATCAGTGCTGTGGCGAGCCCAAGGTCACCCAGCTGGTTGCATGTGGGGGAACGGGAAATCAAACCCAGCTTGTCAGATTAGAAGTCTGCACTCATAACCACTACACCAAGCTGGCTCTGTAAGCTTGTTTGTGGGTGTCTACCATTCATTTAGAGCCTCTTGTGGCGCAAGAGCCTCTTGTGGCGCAGAGTGGTAAGGCAGCCGTCTGAAAGCTTTGCCCATGAGGCTGGGAGTTCAATCCCAGCAGCCGGCTCAAGGTTGACTCAGCCTTCCATCCTTCCGAGGTTGGTAAAATGAGTACCCAACTTGCTGGGGGGTAAACGGTAATGACTGGGGAAGGCACTGGCAAACCACCCCGTATTGAGTCTGCCATGAAAACGCTGGAGGGCGTCACCCCAAGGGTCAGACATGACTCGGTGCTTGCACAGGGGATACCTTTACCTTTACCTTACCATTCATTTACAGTGTGAATGCACTGTATACATATTGTAAGTATATTGGGGTCATCTTCATCAGCTTCATAAAAATTATGTTGCCAGTCACAACCCACTGTAATACCACAATGGATAACCATGCAGCATGTGCGCACACATTACTTTTTCTGTGCTGGTGATTTTTGTGAGCTTGAGAGTTATCTTCAACACTGCTATCAGAAAAACGCATTTTCCTCTTACCTTTAGGAATAGTTATCTGACAACCTAGGTCACAGTCCTGCTGCAACTGATAAAATGCTACCTCCTGTAGCCGAGCGCGTTCCAATTCTGAAAGGCTTTGAACAGGAACAGACTTCAGATGGACACTGCGTCCTGACATGCTGTTCCAAGTGAAGTCACCCTGCATGAAATAAAGTATGCAAACATGAAGCGTTATGTATGTATGAATGGCATTGGCTCAACAAGGGATGCTTTCATAGGTTATGGGTCTTACTAGCACTCCTGTTATTGCTGTCTTACTCTGTCTGCCTTCCCACCTCTCCCAAGCTTTCAATAGTATGCTTGAAAAAGCATGTTACCATATTGTAGTACCATATGGCAGTAAGTCAGTATCCAAAAACAAGAGTTAATGAATATGCAGAACATGAAGTTTGAGTCCAACTTAAGGTGACCAGATTTTAACATTGGTAAAGCGGGACACCATTGACCGGGGGGGTTCTTGATTAAAAATTTGGTCTATATGGAGCAACAAAAAGTTTCATAGAACGCAAAAATAGTATTGTAATATATATTTTTTTAATTTCAACATAAGTACAATTTGCCAGGTGCCCCAGATGTCCCTCCAAAAGTGGGTCAATCTGGTCACCTTAGTCCAACTACCCCAAAGCCAACAAATTTCAACTTTGGGTTCATATAAAAACTTCCTGTTAAAGACCTTTTCTGCCTGAAATTTTGTGGAGTTCCGATGAGTTATACATTGTTTTACTTCTTGACATTTTGTGGCTGGCTCTTATTGTGGTGGTCAATTTGTGATTGTGCTCATCACTCTACATCAGAATTCCAAAGGAGCCCTCAGGCTCAAAAAATTGAAGACCAGTTACATTTCCCAACTAAACTATGGTAACTCTAATCTTCAGAAAATGAATGACCTACTGAAGCACATAACACAGACAACCTTCACACTCTACTTCATTCATTATCTTTATTGGCATTCCATAGCATTACAACATATAAGTGAGGAAACAGTAAACAACTGGAGATATATATAAACAGCAATAGAGCAATTACAATAAGATATGCTAAAAGAGCTTAGTTTTGTTAGAACTTCCACCAAACATGTTGCAGCCATGGGTGTAATTTCAGGGAAATAATTGGTTAATATGTATTGAAATGCACTTTCCTCATTTAGAAATACCTTAGAATGCAATAAAGGGCAGAGAAGTTCTTCATGAGGAACCTTATGAAGCTGGCAATCTAGAATGTTTTGGTTTGACTCCAGTAACTTTCTTGAATATAAGTATAACCTCCCATGGAATGGAATCTTCTGATATCTCCCATCTTAGTTACCATCTACTAAGAGGCTTAAACAAGGCCCCTCTTGCCCCCTCATCTTTTAAATTTATTTCTGAATGACTTGGTCATCCCCTTAAATTAGGGTCATATTCTATCCCCTTATTACTCTGTGTTGATGATACTACAACCCTAACACTCTAAAACAGTTCACATGAGTACTTCTAGCACTACAGCATTTCAAACTATTTGGTAGAACTGCAACCCTATGCATAAGAAGCATCCTACTTTATAAAGAACTTAAAATACATATTTCTATATATTTAAAATATTCCAGTATAAAAAGTAACTCCATGGTGCCTATACCACAGTTTTAGTCCCAACTGCCTCTTGATTCACCATTCAACACATTCAATCTAATAGAAATAAATTAAACAATAATATTTTAATAATCCTCCAAGAACATAATGGGATTCATGTGGGCCTGTAAAGTAAAACTCTGACCAGACAACACTGAGGTGCCCTTGATCAATGGACAAAGCTCCTTGAAAAATCAGCCTCTCTTGGACCCATTATGCATGGTAGCAGCCACAGCGGGTTGCTGCCAGGCAGTGCATCAGAGCAGTATGCCCTGGCGCTTCCCACGTATGCACAGGGGAGGGAATCCCCCAGTGTACGCGGATTGCCCCAGTGTAGCACACACACATGAACAATGCCGTGGCAGCAGTGGTGGGAGTGGGGAGCAGAGGGCCCCAACCACTCGATGACAGGGGAACAGCATGCCACTCACCCACCATGGTTCTATGGCTCCACGGAGCTGACAGGGGCATGCAGTGTCTGGAGGTTGGGGGAAGACACTGCCAATTATACATGGCACCGGCCCAACCAAGACCCTGCTAGTGCCTGCAGCATCCCAGAGAACGTGGAAGAGTCCACGTTCCCTTACCGCGGGCCTTCCAGGGCGCTGTGCCGGGCCAGGGCTGGGATAGCAGCAGTGTCATGCGCAATCGGGGCTGCCCTGCTGCTGCCACCCCAGATTACCTGCCCTGTGCATAATCTGTGATGGAGAGATGACAGATCACTCCTGAGGGAAGAAGTTCGTAAACTATGAAGTTTATATTCACATTTATTATACATTTATGAAACAAAGAAATGCAAAATCTACCACAACATTATCTGGATTTCAGAGGCTTGATGCAATCAGAGCCGACATCCATGGCAACACAGTAGTATCAGATACAGTATTTTGGCATTCATAACAAACAGCTATTCACTTAATGAAACTCCTCTATATTCCGGAACAATCAACCCTCTAGAGAGTTTATAGTGACAATCATGATCATTTACTGAAAGCACAGAGGATGTATATTCCCCGAGCACTCATTTCTATTCCTCCCATAAGCTTTTTCTGGATGCATTATGCTTATTTACAGATCCAACACAAGCAAAACAGTCTACCTACACAAGTAAATTGGAGGGGGAAGAGTTCAAGCAGATCATCGACAACTATGGATGTACTTTCAATTTAGGTGGTTTAGGCTTTATTTAGGCTTTATTCTACATATATTGCAAAACAGATACATTACAAGCATTAAAACTTATCATCAAAGTGCTTCCCTTCTGCAGGTCACTTCAATGATTAACAACAGAATGTTGAAATAATGTCTTCTGCAGAACTATAAGACACCAGACTGCATTAAAGTGTGTTTAGTTTAAGGATACATCCCTTATTCTTGGAAGTAGACTTGTTGTATAATCCAGCTCTTACTCTTAAGCTTCTCACTGACGCACTGACATACACCTATAATTCAAAATGTACTGTTATTCAGCAATGATATAAAAGTACTGATCCTGAGATTCTCATATGATCCTTTTCCACATCATACATATGCCTCTCATTAGAAAGAGTCATATTTGTGCCCAGGAGAGACTGAAAGGAAATTCATAACCATCTTTAATCTGGTGTTTCCAAGTATGAATAATTTGAACATTGCCTTCATACTTTGTTTTAAGCAACACATTTATTTTGGATAGCGCGAAGGGGGGGTGGAGCCCATAAAATTTCTCAATGTTATGAAAAACAGAAACAATTGCTAGAGTTACAAGATACTCTGAGCTTGCACCAGAGGATAACCAGATCTTATTCAGTACTATACTTTGCAGCAAGTTGTAATTTTAAATGAAGAATGATCCAGTTTTTAGATTCTGCTGACCACTGTAGTTTAAAGGTAATGGTCTAGGAGATGCAAACTGACCCCATTCCCTAGTGATCCATGATAATAAAACTATTACTATTACTATTAGTAGCAAGAGCATTCTTCACTTATTAAGTACACTAAAACATGGTCTGAGAATTATATACAAAATCACAAGAACTACATTGGTAGCAACCTACCCTTCTCTTTTTTTCTTATTAATGAAACCTTTACTAAGCTTTAATTGAAGTTTAGTAATACCCCTAGGGCCCCAGGAGTCAGATCTGGCTTGCTGACTGCCAGCTGGCAATCTCTGGGTTACCTTGATGCATAAAATTGGCAATAACAAACTTGGATCCATGAAATTATGTTTAATGCATTTGAATATACTAGATATGTTTGCAACATGCCCTCTTCTCACTGCTGTTAATATTTTTTTACAATTAGCATTAACAATACTGGTATAAAGCCTGTATCTTCATTTATTAAAAAAGAAAAAACAGTGTAGTTGAAAGAATTTTAACTAAAATAGCATGGTCTAGTCATGCAATTGACTTTAATTACACAACACCACTGCTAATAGAAGGGTTTTTGCTCCTCTTCAACTTGTTAGAGTGCATGCTAAGTCATGAAAACTGCCCAAATAAAAGGTCTTTGAGAATTTCCTGCTTGTTGACTTCTGAGCCTGCTAAGTGGCAGGTAAAGATGCCAGTGTTTCTCTTACCAAGCAAGAAACGTGTTATGAATGGGAAAGGCTGGTTGTTTGCGTTTTCTGCACAGCTAACTACAGCAAACAAATATAATTAATTTTCTCAGATACTATGTTTTCCTAAAAAAGCTATGAACCTAGCACACACAATTGTTATCTTACTTGTTAACCACCATTTGCTTATCCAGTGATATAGTTTCTAACTTGATGAAACCAATGTTGAAGAAGGATAATCCAGAATTCTGGGAACGCGCTGCCATGTAGATCAAAATGCAATTGTAACTCTTACAACCTTTTCAGTTTTTAACAGATAAAACTAAATACTAAGATCTCATTCCCAACTAAACATATTTAGTATTTCTAAATGCTGTGAAACCATGCATTTAATTATAAAGACAGACACTAAACCTACAACTGCTGTTTATCTCCAATAGATTGTTTTGAAGAAGAGCCGGAGTGTTTATGCCCTCCCTCCCCCCAATCCACCAAACAATCCTCTTCTAAATGGCTGTACAAATGCATAACTGCCCTGTAACTGTGCAAACGTTCCTTATTAGGAGTACTCCAAAGAATGCTGCACACATCTGGTAAAATCCCTTGGAGTATGGTAAAGGCATTTAATGTTTTCTTATCCAAGACCATCAGTCCTTTATTTTGAAAGATCTTCCTTGCAATTCGTCCTAGCCTAACCAGCAATACATTATTGCCCCAAAAGTCTTAAAAACAAAAGCCAAGCATACCCTGAATGCTGCTTTTTGGGTTGAAAAGAGAACACCATTCATCTATCACTGAACCCCAAAATAGTTTGCTGTTCCAAGCTGGTGATTTCATGTATAAATAATCATTACAATTTATTTTTAGCATTTATTTCATTTGTAGTGTGCATAAACTCTACATCTCATGGAAAGTACATTAATCTTGATGACCTGGATAGCAATCGGGGGGAAATAATTAATAACTAACTGGCTATTTAGGCTAGATATCAGGGAAAAAATTTTCACAGTCAGAGTAGTTCAGCAGTGGAATAGGCTGCCTAAGGAGGTGGTGAGCTCCCCCTCACTGGCAGTCTTCAAGGAAAGGTTGGATACATACTTTTCTTGGATGCTTTGGGCTGATCCTACGTTGAGCAGGGAGTTGGACTAGATGGCCTGTATAGCCCCTTCGAACTCTATGATTCTGTGATTCTATGATTCTATAACTGTTATGAGGGCAGCAAAAACCTCTGTAAAGTGATTGGTACTGTTATATCATTTTGTTCCCTTTCCTTCATCTCATAATGTTAACAGTTAATTGTGTTCTTCTAAAAAGAATATTCTCATTGTTCTGTAGAATAAATAAAACATCAATAGGACTATATTTTTAACCCCCAAATACCAAACAGCCAACCACGTTGTCATTTGCAAATCCTCCAACAATCAGATAACAGATGTTTAGTTCTCTTAATCTAAAAAGTAAATTTCAATGTTTTTGTGTAATACATTGAACAGTGAACAGTGCAAACAAATAGAAGAAAACAACAGAATAGGGAGGACCAGAGATCTCTTCAAGAAAATTGGAGATATGAAGAAAACGTTTCATGCAAAGATGGGTATGATAAAGGACCAAAATGGTAGGGACCTAACAGAAGCAGAAGAGATTTTAAAAAGGTGGCAAAATTATACGGAACTATACAAGCTTAACATCCCTGATAATCACGATGGGGTAGTCACTGACCTGGAGCCAGACATCCTGGAATGTGAAGTCAAATGGGCCTTAGAAAATCTGAGCAACAATAAAGCTAGTGGAGGTGACAGCATTCCAGTTGAACTATTCAAAATCTTAAAAGACGATGCAGTAAAAGTGCTACACTCAATGTGCCAGCAATTTTGGAAAACTCAACAGTGGCTACAGGATTGGAAAAGGTCAGTTTACATTCCAATCCCCAAGAAGGGCAATGCCAAAGAATGTTCAAACTACCGCACCATTGCACTCATTTCTCATGCTAGCAAAGTTATGCTCAAAATCCTACAAGCTAGGCTCCAGCATTACGTGGACCAAGAACTTCCAGAAGTACAGGCAGGATTTCAAAGAGGCAGAGGAACTAGAGGTCAAATTAACAACATACGCTGGATCATGGAGAAAGCTAGGGAGTTCCAGAAAAACATCTACTTCTGCTTCATTGACTATACTAAAGCCTTTGATTGTGTGGAGCACAACAAATTGTGGCAAGTTCTTAAAGAGATGGGAATACCAGAGCATCTTATCAGATTCAGATTCAGATTTAGTTTATTAGTCAGCCATTGGCCATTTCCAGCAAATTGACTGTACAGAATAAAAGTCAGTTAAAATTAAGACATCAAACTGATAAAATCACAGGGAGTAATAAAAGTAATAAAAGCCTTTGATTGTGTGAGCACAACAAATTGTGGCAAGTTCTTAAAGAGATGGGAATACTAGAGCATCTTATCCTACAGGTGCCCCCCACACTGAGGGAATGAACCGACTGAGGGATTGTCAAGTTATTGTTGAAGTGCCGTTCTAATTGTTCCAGTTGATATGTTGTTATTGTTATATTGTTATATTGATTTTTGATATTGATTTTGATAGTATTCTATGTGAATGTTCAAAAATGTTTTATGTAAACCACCCAGAGCCATAGGGAAGGGCGGTATAAAAATAAAAATATAAATAAATATAAAATAAAATAAATAAATCTGTTTCCTGAGAAACCTATATGCAGGTCAAGAAGCAACAGTGAGAACAGGGCATGTAATCACTGGAGTTCGGCAAGGCTGTATACTGTCGCCTTACTTATTTAACTTGTATGCAGAGCACATCATGAGAAAGGCGGGATCAGAGGAGTCACAAATTGGGATCAAGATTGCAGGGGGAAATATCAACAACCTCAGATATGCAGATGATACCACTCTAATGGCAGAAAGTGAAGAGGAACTAAAGAGCCTGTTGATGCAGGTGAAGGAGGAGAGTGCAAAAGTTTGCTTGAAACTCAACATCAAGAAAACTAAGACCATGGCATCCGGCCCTCTTAATTCCTGGCAAATAGATGGGGAAGAAATGGAGGTAGTGACAGATTTTATTTTCCTGGGCTCCAAGATTACTGCAGATGGGGACTGCAGCAAAGAAATTAAAAGACACTTGTTCCTGAAGAGGAAAGCTATGGCAAATCTAGAAAGCATCCTAAAAAGCAGAGACATCACCCTGCCAACAAAAGTGCGTCTAGTCAAGGCTATGGTCTTCCCAGTTGCAATATATGGCTGTGAAAGTTGGACCATAAGGAAGGCTGAGCATCAAAGAATTGAGGCTTTTGAATTCTGGTGCTGGAGAAGACTCTTGTGAGTCCCTTGGACTGCAAGGCGAACAAACTGGTCAGTCCTAGAGGAGATCAGCCCTGACTGCTCTTTAGAAGGCCAGATCCTGAAGGTGAAATTCAAATACTTTGGCCACCTCATGAGTGGGAAGGACTCCTTGGAGAAGAGCCTAATGCTGGGAGCGATTGAGGGCAAAAGAAGAAGGAGACAACAGAGAATGAGGTGGCTGGATGGATCCACTGTAGCAGTTGGTGCGAGCTTAAATGGACTCCACCTGTACAAATCAGTTTCTGAAATAATACAGAACTCATAAAAAATATAGAAAACACTTCTAAACATGTCACAGTGCCTGCATACATGATCTTGCTTGCTTTGCTTGCTTGCAAAATCAGGCTCTTATAGTTGTTTCTATGCCTTAGGAGAATTTTCCATCTTTAACCCAGCATCCAAATTTCCCTTTTATAGACAAAGAAATAGCTGCTGTTTATGACAGAAAAACATTGTAGGTATAATGCCAAAAATGTTAGTGATTAGTATTAAGTTAGTCAGGTGAAACAATATTTGCTTTATTGCATACACTCTTACAATTTTAGGATGATTAACATGTTATACAATAAAATAAATAGATAAATATTCACATAATACAAGTAACCCAAGATACTTTAATTTGCATCTAAATAAAAATCCAGCCACATGAACTACATCTAAGATAATTGACAGACTAGAAATATAGGGGGGTTGTGACTAGTACTCACTAGTACTAAGTAAACTGCCCTGAGCTACAAGGGGAGGGCATTATATACATTAAATCGAGAAATAAATAAATATAACCACCTTTTTGTGTATGAGTGTGCTCAGGAAGCTGAAAATTAGCTGAGAACAGAGATGTCCAGAGCCATAGGGCAGGTGTGCAGGAACCTAAGCCACCACATCTGGAGCAGTCATTCAGCCCTGGCCACACCACAATTGAGCTGCCAAGGATGGCAGAAAATAACCCAGGTGTGCAGAAACCCTGGCATGTCCAGGGCCACCACAACTGAGCTTAGTGGGAAGATGACTGGACACCACTCAGTGAGGTAGATGGGTGGGGAGCTGCTTGTTGCCTTCCCTCCCCTTATGGGTAAGGGCAGGCTGAGTGATGGCAGGTTAGACAATGGGACAAGTTGCCATGGGCCCAGACAAGGAAGGCTCTGCCACTGCCCCATGATTCAGGTGGGTGTTGAACCTGGCAGTGGTGGTAGAGGAGCTCACAGATAGAGGAAGTCATATGTGAAGTAGCTGGTAGTCCTCCCTTCCTGTCTTGTAGGGGTGTGAAAGGAAAAGAGTGGATGGGTAAGGAGACTGAAGCAGGGGATTGGAAGCCAGGAAATAGATGAGCTTTCATGGCCAAAGGCAGGCAAGAAGTCTCCAGGTGGCTGGGTGGCTGTGGAGCCCGAAGGAGGAGCAGGCAATGGAAGAGTCCAGTGGAGAAAGATGAAGTTGAGATCAGTTGCCTACTCTCCCCTCACTTTAACAACAAGTGTCTTTTCTTCCTCCTGAAGCAAAAGATTAATGTCTGAGTGATACTTTAAGCTCTTTTGCAAGGTATCTTAGGCTGCTAATTTTTCAAACAGTCCCCTCTCATATCTTATACATACTCTTCCCCTGCCCCCTGGACACTTACCTTTCTCCTTTCCCTTGCAATGTCATTCACTGAATTGTCTATTAATGCAAATTGCATGGTATTGTTGTAGTTGCCTAGCAACTTCCACAATAGCCACTAATCTCTCAATTCTTAATGTTATAGGCCAGGTGTGGCCAATCTGTGATTCTCCAGCTGTCCACGGACTACAATTCCCATGAGTCCCTGCCTGCACTGCCTCCACTGATATAGGCACTACTTCTATTACTTTGGGGACATCTAACTCCTAATGTCATTTCGAAAGATTTTGTATTATTCCGCAAACCTGAAATTTTTCTCAGGTTGCTATAAAGATTTGTCTTGTCCGTTCATTACTCAAAACTCTGGATGGGACCATGTTGAAAATTAGATATACTGATGTGGGGGTTACAAAAAGAAACTTCCTGCTTATTCCATTCACATGAATTTCATGCAGTTTAAGCATTGTAATGTGACATACAGCTAGCCTAAAAGTCACTTAATATCAGAAATTTAAAAGAATCTATACCTTGGCATAAATTCCAAAGGCATTTCTGATGCCCCAAGAACAATCACTAGACACAGAATATATTTACTACTAAACTCTGAAATTCGATCCTCAGTGCAATAGTATCTTAGAAATACTTATCTTTTAATACCACCCCTTTAAGAAAATTCCGTTCCACAGAAACAATCAATTGTGGAAAAAAGCTGAAAAAGATTATGTTTCAAACCAGAAAGCTCATCTAAATGGAATGTTGCCTCTCTCTCTCTCTCTCTCTCTCTCTCTCTCTCTCTCTCTCTCTCTCAAGCAGCAGCAGTTTTCTATGTATGCTATGTTGGCTCATAAAGGTAATCTGTTTTTGCAGCCAACACAAATCTGCAGCTGCTGTTCCTCTCTAGAACAGCTAGAGTAAAGGAAAAAGTGATGGGTTTCTTTTTACTCCAGCAGGCAGAAAAAACAAGACCAATATTAGTCAAAAGAAAACTTTGTAGATTATTTGCATAAACTACTGTGCTATTTTTTGCAGCAAGGTATGCTATATTTTAGAATTCTCAAAGAGTGCAGTCTTGGGATTTGCTTGTTCATTTTTTCACACTGCATAACTTGATATGCCTTAATGTAGAAATGGAAAGAGCAAGGAGAACATGTCTTAAGGGACCACAAAGCCCACTGACGTGTATTTAACAGCACCATCATGCCGTGAAAGAAAATCACACTGTATTATCATCATCAGCTCAAGCAAATATAAAGGGTACCACTTCTATTCATTTAAATTGGTTTCAGGAGGTTTAAGAAGCCATGCCACTCTTCATATTACGTGATGTCTTCACATGCCTTTGAACTCTAAAAACGGAAATATTTTTAAGGATTATCTATCTGAAGCAACAATTAGCTATCTAGTAGCCTTTGATGCAGCACCAGTTTGGTTTCACAACTTGTTTTTTTAAGGTGTTTCTATATTTCAAGGAAAGTAATGAAAATAACTATCCAAAAAGATTACATTTATGCTAATGTAAACAATAATTGGTGCCTCTTGATCAGACATCTACACTGGGACCAGATTTGCTGCACTGTTCAGAGATTTGGGGAACAAGTAGTAAAACTGGACTCAGGCAGTGCATGCTTTTACTCTAACATTATTAAAAATTATCAACAGAAAAATATTTACTCCATAGGTTAGATCCTATGTAGCATGCATGGTAACCTGCAAAACAGCTCCATCTCTGATAAAGTGCTTTGGAGAAAAGTACAGCATGAATCCCTTGCCCTTTTATGCCAGAATCCCTGTTGCTAGCAGTACAAGGTTCAACAAAAGCACCAAAACTCATTGTGGAGCCCATAAGTGCTGTGATGCCTTTCCTGGAACTCATTTTTAGAAAGCAGGCAGGACCAAACTGGGCTTCTTTAACACTGGTTTATGCAAGCTATTTTCATGTGCAAAAAACGAAGACACCTACTGGGACAAGGAATCCAGGACCTGGCTGAAATAGGAGCAATAGAGGAAGTACCCCCTGATCAACATTTCACAGAAGTATACTCAATTCTCTTCATTGTTGCCAAGAGATCCGAGGACTGTATTGAACCTAAGAAACCTTAACTATTGAGTGAGAAGGAGGAAGAACAGAATCCCTGTGGCACATCCTTCAGATTTTACACAAGGATGTCTTGACCTCCCTAGATCTCAGAGGTCTACCTCTATATATATTGGTGTATCCAGATTCCAAATAGATCTTCCACTTTTGCCACCAGGGACACCATTTCCAGTATAGGGCCTTGCCTTTTGACATGCCTTCAACACCAAGAATATTCATCAAGGTTATGGCAGCCTTGGTCAAAAACATGTGACAAAAGAGGCTCCACGTTTATCCCTATCCTGACAACATTCTGATAAGAGTAGAAGACGAGATGACTGGAAAGAAATCTACAAAGATGACAGTGATAATACTATAGGAACATGGCTTCCTCTTAAATGCCCCAGAGAGTCAGATGATTCCATCAATAGCCTTAGTTCACCTAGGTGCCAGGATATGCTCGTGCCTGGCCAGGCCTTTTTCCCAGGAGGAAAGCAGTTATGGGCATTATAAACAGCACATCAGCAGACCTCACGCACCTAGCTGCAGTGCACGGTCTTCTGATATACATGACAGACATGTTACTGTGGGCATGGTTCCACTTCAGAATGCCGCAATGTAATCTACTGCGTTTGCTGGCAGGGGCTCATGGGAATTGTAGACCATGAAAATCTGGAGGACCACTATCCCTGATCTACAGGATGGAGCTCACAGTACGGAGTGAAGCTCTCAGCATGGGCAGGATGACCCAGAACAAATGGGACCAGGTGGAGAGGGCACAATACATCAACTGGTTTAAACTTCAAACAGTCAACTGGTGCTCTGGGCGCTTCAACAGCTCATACAAGGTGAACACCCCCTGGTTCACACTGCCAATATGATTACGAAGGCCTACATTAACTGACATGGAGGCACGAGGTGCCTATCCATCTCGTAGAGTGGGCAGAAAAGAATTTGGCAAGCCGAAAGGTCGAACACCTGAAGGGTCAAGACAATCAGGAAGTGAACTGGCTAAGCAAACAGGATCTGAATCCAGGAGACTGGAGCTTGAAACAAGAAGGATTCTTGCAAATCACATGCAGTTTTGGTACTCCACTGATAGACCTCCTAGCAACCCCAACCAATGCCAGGACAGGAGGTTTGTGTCCCAGTTCCACAACCACAGAGTGAAAGGTTAAGATGCCTTATCAGATCCCTTCCTTGCCACTCATCAGTAGGATGCTGAACAGAATCAGGAGGGAAGGAGTAGAACTGATATTCTTAGCCTCATTCTGGCCAAGATGCCTGTGGTTCTCAGGCACAGAATAACTGTCAACCATGGAGCAATATACTCTTCTCATCAGGGTGTAAACTGCACGGAGCTTTTATTCCAATCCCAGGTCGATTCAGTCCCTGCCGTCAACACAGAATGCGATTTCTGTTTTGATTTTAATTTTCCCTCTGCACCAAGGAGGATTGATCCGGAGTCACCCTACCATTTCTTCACCATATCCAGGAGTCCTTTTAATCCTCGATATTGGAATATTGCGGTTCAGAAAGCATGAGAAAGAACTCCCTCTGTGGTAGAGCAGTTCTGATTGGCCAGCTGATTCCGTGGTAGAGCAGTTCTGATTGGCCAGCTGACTCCATGATACAGAAGCTCTGATTGGCCAAACCTGCAAAGCCAGCCAAGGCATCCCAGAGAACGTGGAAGATTCCACGCCATTCAAGAAAAGAAAGAAAGAAATAGGCTCTGTCTGGGCTTGGCTCCCCCTCCCCCCACTTCTGAGTTTTCCCAATCAAGTGCAGAACACTTTTCTGTTTCAATGGGGAGGGGGGGGGTGAGACCTCAAGATGGCGCCATAGGGAAAGCTGGACTTCAGTTCAGCTCTTAAGCCATGCCGAGGGTCAGGTGCTTATGCACCTGGCTGACCTGAACAGATACGCAAATCTGTTCACCGGTCGCCCCAGGAACCGGGAACGGTGACCTGAGGGTCCTACAGATCCGTAGGGAGAAGCAAGACCTCCTTGGATTAATAGCGGCTTGAGCTCAAGGTCAAGATGGCGTCTTTGTCGCAAACAACTTTACAAGCTTGAAACGACCAGCCGACCTCACATTCTTCCCAGACCATCATTTACCAGATCGATAGGAGCAGAAGTTGACAGAAGCTGGAACCTACAACAGTAAGAATTGAAAGCTTTCTGGCTTTTCTCTCTCTCCTCTCACAAGCTCTTCCCTCCCCC
This sequence comes from Paroedura picta, assembly GCF_049243985.1. Taxonomy (NCBI): domain Eukaryota; kingdom Metazoa; phylum Chordata; class Lepidosauria; order Squamata; family Gekkonidae; genus Paroedura; species Paroedura picta. Next base: position 78,843,428 of record NC_135374.1, on the reverse strand, counting down.
TCCCTCAACCAATTTACAAGCGAATTCCTTCTTTCCCCGAGTGAGAGACTCCCAGCTAATTACACCCATTAACCAAACAAAGAGAGTGCTTTGAAGATTTATGGGTGAACGTTCAGTGGGAGAATTTGACTTGATACGGAGATCGACAAACTGATAATTTGGGATCGCTCGTGCTCCCGCGAGACCTCACGAGACTTTCTGTTTATAGTTTGTGACTGCCTAGAACTATGGAAGAATTATCAAAGGCACAGCTTTTCCATTTGTTATGCAAAGGAAACTCAGAGATACTGAAAGCAATCAATAAGCTGGAAAAGGAAATTCGTGGGACTAAGGGGGAGTTTTTGGATAGAGCCCAAGATCCGGAGAGACCAGCTGATGACGCAGCTCAGCCAACAGTAAATCAAGTGAAACTTCAGGAGGGAGAGAGTGCCAGAGATGTAAAAACCCAAAGTATCTTTAAAGAACCCGGGAAAACAGATTCATGGAAGGAAAGTACCAAAAACCTGGAAGTCTATTCAGAGCAGGAAATGACTTGGATCAGCAAAATAAAAAGAGTCTATTCAAAAGCGACAGCAACTAGGAAGCTATCAGGAGATATTTCTGTGCGACCAGAGGAAGAGATCCAGATTGACAAAGGTTTCAGAGCCCCCTCAAAGGCGATTACAAGCAAGAATCAAGCAAGAGATTTCTCTGGCCCTGACAGAAGGACAATCAGAAACACTCTACTATGGAAAAAAATACAATTTCATTTTCTGCGACCACCTGAAAGATGAGCTGAACAATGGAGTATTCTCCTGGCTTCTTGTGAGAAAAAAAAAAAAAAAAAGCAGTAGCAATCTTTAGGACAGGTCCAATATATGAAGGGAACTGACTTTATATTACTTAAGACAGTAATAGAATATATCCTTATAATAGATTATACCTTCCTATGTATCAACTACTACTTTGTTAAGAAAGATGGTAATAACTCCTAGATCAGGATTAATATGCGATGGGAATTGAATATGTATGTTAATATGTATGCCAAAAGAGGATGACAAACCATATTTTATAGGCATTAACAAGACAACAGCAGTAATTCTTGGGTTAGGGCCAACTTATGAAGGAGATTGACCTAATATTATTTAAGATAATAACAGAATGTATTCCTATAACAGATCTCATATGTATTAACAATCACTTGGCTAAGAAATATGGTAAAAACTTCTAGACTAGGAATAATATGTGATGAGAACTAAATACCTATGTTAAAAGAGATGGCAAACCATATCAACTGGTCGTTTTCTCCTTACAACTTCTCTGTAAATGCTTTATATAATAATAAACAATAAAATTATTATAAAAAAAAAAAAAAAATGGGGAGGGGGGGAAAGAGGAAGACCCGAGTTCAAATTGATCTGAATTCAGCAGGATCCACACCGAAAATAACAAAGTAAGTGCAGAATCAGCACAGGGATGACAACAGGGCCCCATCCTACATCCAGACCCAGCCTGGCTGCATCTGACGTCCTAGAAATTGAGAGGTCAGACCAGGCCTATTTCTTTCTTTCTTTTCTTGAATGGGGGGGGGGGCTTGAAGACAACAGAGAAGGGAGAGAAAAAAAACCACAAGGCAAATCTCTATCCACAGAATTAAGGGCTTCTGCAGTTTCTACAGAAAGAAAATTAGGGCTTCCTCTTTAAGAAAAGCTAACAGCCTTGGCTGGCTTTGCAGGTTTGGCCAATCAGAGCTTCTGTATCACGGAGTCAGCTGGCCAATCAGAATCAAAACAGAAATCACATTCTGTGTAGAGGGCAGGGACTGAATCGACCTGAGATTGGAATAAAAGCTCCGTACAGTTTACACCCTAGAGGCAAGAGACATAATGGAGGTCGTGATTCAGTCAAGATGACCATCCATGCAATTTATTTATAGTCACAAACAGTGGACCTTCAGAAAGTGGGCCACTAGCAAAAATGTGGACCTACTACACCCATCCTACAAGGACATAGTGGAATTCTTATTGATGTGGGAATATCTGCTGGCATGGAACTCTCAAATAAATGTGACTACGGACTTCATGTCCACCTCAGGGAGCACGCTAGTAGATGGAGAGTACGAGTGTTCTCGGTGGTGGCAGCTGGCAGGGCCCAGAGCCAACCTCCACTCGCTGCACCACTGCCTGTCGTCTGTGGCTGCCCACGTCCTCAGGAGAGTGCAGGCAGTCTCAAAGGTTGAACAGCAGTGGTGAACAGGGCTCGGCTCTGGGCCTCACCAGCCACCGCCGTCACTCATCCTCCAAAACCGCCCCTGCCTCCACAAGAGCACGGGCAGTCTTGAAGAACAAGTGGTGGTGGGCAAGCCCCTAAGCCAAGCCCTGCTCACTGCACTGCCGCTGCCTGTCCTCCGAGGCTGTCCCTGCCCTTAGGAGAGCGTAGGCAGCCTTGAAGAAAAAGCAGTGGTGACGGGCAAGCCCAAGAACCAAGCCTTGTTTGACATGCTGCTGCCACCTGTCTTTCGAGGCTGTCCCCACACTCAGGGGAGCATGGACAGGTAGCAGAGGCAGCAACAGAGGCACCGGGTGGGACCCAGCACCTGGACATGCCAGCTGCTGCTCTGGCCGTTGTGTGCGATGTTTCCACATAACGGCCAAAAATCCTGGTGCCAGCAGTTTTATTTGAGAGCCAGTTTGGTGTAGTGGTTAGGAGTGCGGACTTGTAATCTGGCATGCCAGGTTCGATTCTGCACTCCCCCACATGCAACCAGCTGGGTGACCTTGGGCTCGCCACGGCACTGATAAAACTGTTCTGACTGGGCAGTGATATCAGTGCTCTCTCAGCCTCACCCACCCCACAGGGTGTCTGTTGTGGGGAGAGGAATGGGAAGGCGACTGTAAGCCGCTTTGAGCCTCCTTCGGGTAGGGAAAAGCGGCATATAAGAACCAACTCTTCTTCTTCTTCTTCTTCTTGATTGATGGAAACAAAACCTCAGGGCTAACATATTAGAGCAGCTTTTTCAATCTTTTAACTATGGGGTAACCCTGAACAATTTTTCTGGCTTGGAGGTAACTGAGAAGTAATGTCAACTGGCCACAACTCCCTATCATACCAGCGAAAGTGCCAGGTCACAAAAAATGATATCTCCCAGACATTCCTACTTTGGGCTTTTGGAGCCCAAGGTTCCCCTTTCTACCACCTTAGATTCCTGTTCCTACCCACCCACCTCCAAGACCCAAAGTTATCCAGCAGCTTGCTCTGCCCATTGTCAGGACTGAAATCCATGCCACCACAGCAGGCAGGAGATAGATCCCTGTTTTCAACTACCCCCAAGCCGGTGTAACCCCTCTGTCATTCTGGTATAACCCTGAAGTTGCGTGTAACGTTGAATTTAACTGAAGTTCTCTTCAATGGGGTAAAGTCATCCACTTCCCACCAAACACAAGAACGATGCACATTAAAAAGGGAAAGACCCAACAAACATAAAATGGTACCAGAAATGTAACAAGCACATGAACAGACAGGCAGCAGGGCTTGGACATGACTAGAAGATCAGCCAACAGTCACTCTCATAGGGATCTGTGTAAATTTGCACAGCCCTACCTGTGCAACCGTCAGGTAAGTCTAATGTTTAATTTAATGCATTATTAAGTCTACTCTCCCTGAATTGTAGAGGTTCTCTGAGAAAAACCTTCAGGTAAGTCTAATGTTTAATTTAATGCATGATTAAGTCTACTCTCCCTGACTATAGAGGTTCTCTGAGAGAAAAAAATTGAATCCAGAATTATATTTCTACTTCATTTTCAATAATGTGTTCCTAAATTCAGAATGGGGCATAATTTGAACTTGAACTATAGGCATCAGCAGTGTGACCCTTAATGAACTCTATAGGAACCAATATCCAACCTTACTCAATTGTAACCATTTGTGGTAATCAGACATACTTCCAACTATGAACCTACACAGTGATATGAAATTATACAATTCTGCAGTCATGTTACTTCCTCTTAAGTCCCTCAATGCACAAACTCAAAATTTCCCCCCTTCTTGAGCCCATTATGATTCTGGGACCTATATGGCCAGGTGTACAGAGACTTCATCATGGAAGTGTTATTTTTTATGGTCTGCTTTTGGTCTGTTTTATGAACAACTTCACGCTGGACTGGACTGTTCTTGTGCTATCATTTTACAGATCAATTATTTCTAGGAGGGGCTTTCTGTCTGCATATAGCAAGATATCTCCACAGAATTGCAGCAATTGACTGTTGATGCTCAGTTGATTTATGAGCAGAAAATGGGGGGGGGGGACAAAGGAGGGAATTGTCCTGAGGATAAAATTTAAAAGAAAAGGCTCTAGCTACCTTCAAGAAGTCCTGGCCAACGGGTTGGTAGTGGTTCCTGGAATGACCCACTAGACCCACTAGAACAGGCTTTCTCAATACGGGTGTCCTGACAGCACCAGAAGAGTTTCGCTGATTAGGTGGGAGTAAATCTTTATATATATACTAGCTTCAAAGCCCGTTCCTAAGAACAGGCCTTGAAAGGGCCCCTTCCCCTCGCCCCCGCCCAGCCAGCTTAGGGTGGCTTTGGGCTGCAGCCAGGGCCCTCTCCCTTTACCTGCTGCTGGCTCCAGACATAGAAGTGCATCTGAGAGCAAAGAGGCTAGAGTCCAAGGACAGAGGGCGGGAGCTGCAGGGGCAGGGCCAATCAGAATGCAGCCAGCTTTACTGGCTGCACCCTAATTCTCCCTATTCAAACTTGGAAAGCCGGACACGTCCCACCCCCCAGGTTGTTTCACAAATATATAGAGGAACCATGAATATTTAGATCACATGGACCCATTATGCACGGGGGTTTTAGCGCGCGTTCGGGGTGGAATGGTGGCGACTAAAATCACTGATAACGCACGGAGTCGGCTGCAACCGGCCGCAGATTCGGTGCACGCCGCCGAAAAAGCCGCGTTAGCGGAACGCAGAAGAAAGCGCAGCTTCCCGGGTGACCAGGGCGCAACTGGAGGCGGCGCCGAATTGACCGCGTGCATAATTGGGGAGGCCAGAGGGTCGGGGCGGTGCGACCGCTCAAGCGGCTGCCGGAAGGAACGGCGGCACAGGCCAGGGGGAACCCAAGGGAACACGGACGGAAAGGCAGATGGAGAGCTCACAGTGGAGGGGGCGAGGGGATCGCCGCGGCTAAGGACGGCAGAGAGGCTGGCCACCCACCTCCCACCCATTACCAAACACACACCCCAACCGCAAACGAGAACGGAGGCAAGGTCTCTAAGTAAATACAAAAACTTTATAAAACAGTGTGAATGAACAAAGCATAAATATACAATACAAAGCTTAAAGTAGGGGAAACAATATAAAGGGGAAACCTATGGGGCAGAGGAACCGGGGCAGCAAAGAAGGGGAGAGGCGAACTGGGAGTAAACTAAGGGAGAGGGGAAACATGCTCCCTCCCCCCTCCGTGCCCGACAAACCCGGCAGGGCTGCGCCTGCGCAGGCTGCTTCCGCCCTTCCTGGCCTCCGCCTCTGATACTTGCCAATGCAGCGGCGCGCTCGCCTCGCTTCCCCTTGGCTCCGCGTTGATGTCTCGACACCCGGCGCTCCGGGTTTTGCCGCCGTCGCGCCCCGTCCCGTGCATAACCGGTTTGCTTCGCATCTTCCCCCTCCGCATTTTCCATGTGAGCCGAAATCGCAGTTTCGGCGGCTGTGCATAATGGGCCATTTTGAAACAAATTATCAGGTGATATGACCATACATAGTACGGGTGGGTTCCACTTGGACTAGACGCAAATGGAAATAGAGAGCCAGTGAAGTATACTGGGGATGCAGGCTTGTATCTTCACTTGTGCTACGAAAGCTTACTGGGTGACCTTGAATCAGTCACACTCTCTCAGTCTAACATATCTAACAGGGATGTTGTGAGGATAAAATAGAGAAAAGAATCATGTAATTTGCTTTTGGTTCCCAGTGGGGAGAAAGGCAGGGTATATATGAATCAAATCAAATACATAAAGCTAGTTTAATAGGACAGATTCCACAATGAATTGTTGTTACTTGTTTATTGTTTGTTTAAAAGAAGTAGACGAAGCAGAAGAAGCAGAAGCAGAAGCAGAAGCAGAAGAAGAAGAGTTGTTTCTTACATGCCGCTTTTCTCTACCCAAAGGAGTCTCAAACTGGCTTACAATCGCCTTCCCTTTCCTCTCCCCACAACAGACACCCTGTGAGGTCGGTGAGGCTGAGAGAGCCCTGATATTATTGCTCAGTCGGAACAGCTTTATCAGTGCTGTGGTGAGCCCAAGGTCACCCAGCGATGAGGATATTATCCAAATGTTTTAGTCTTTTGAGCAGCCTTCCTGTCTTGCTTTACATGTTCATCTAGGTTCAATAAAGATAAAATATGGTTAAATTTAACATTTCCTGACTCTTTCTCCCCCATGCAGAGTTTCACTTGATATAGCACTAATTAAGGAGGAGAAGAAAATCGCACATCATGTACAGATCTAACTCTATGAATAGAGTAATTTTCCTGATCTTTGGTCTTAGGTCTTTTAGTTAAGTACATTAGAGTCTGCATAGAGTAGCAGAGCTTTGGTTCTGGGAACAGTTGCAAAATAAGCTATTTAGGATAAAAAAACCCCAATATGTTCAAATATTTTGTGAGAAAAAGAAGACAAAAATAACAACAAAACTATGTATATGTACAAGTGGCTGATTATCTGCTTGGAGTACTTCAACTGCTCTCTTTCAAAAGACCCCACTGGGAATTGAACATCATGGCCTGATTCCCACCAAATATGATAGTTAATAACAAGATCTGAAGATAGAAGTGGAAAAACCCCTTTGCCATCTGATTTAAGACATAATTCCTTATGCACATAAGCTTGCTTGTTTCTTGTGCTTCAATCATAATAAAAAAATTCTCCTGACAGTCTGACCCTCAGAGGGTATGTGGAACACATACGTGCTCTGGGGAGATTTGATCAGGGCCCCTCCCTCTGCTGCAAGAAAATACACATAGTCATACACACAGAAACGCCCTGCCCTTACCCCCCCTTACCTGTTGGTTTCCCAGCCTCCTCCTAGGTTCCTCCCCACTCCCTCTCTTGCAAGCACACACACAGACAAAAATACAGAGACTTCCTCCCCCCCATATTTCCCCCTTTACCTGTTGGTTTCCCAACGTCCTCCTCCTTGGTTCCGCCCCCCCTCTCCCAAACAAACACATGGACACACACACACTCCGTTCCCTTCCCCCTCAAACTTTCCACTTACTTCCTCCTCCACTGCCTCAGTCCCCATGGGTTGTACAGCAGTTGCCAGTGTGGCCGCTAAGGCCTCATAAGGCAGGACAGCTGCTGCCTTGGCTCCCACTGCTCACACAGCAGCTGGCTCCCACTGCATGTGTAGTAGCTGGCTAGGGTTTGGCGTGGCTGCTGCCAAGGCCTTGGGTGCAGGGCAGATGTTGCCTCAGCCCCCACTGCGCACACAGCAGCTGGCTAGGCCCCTGGGGCCAAGACGGCTGCTGCCAAAGCCTCAGGGGCAGGGTAGCTGCTGCCTCATCCCCCGCTGGGCAGGTATTGGTTGGCTAGATCCAAGGAGGCCAGTGCAGCTGTTGCCAAGGCACTTCCTTGGCCCCCACTGGGTGCACAGTGGCTGGTTAGGCCCCAGCCCCAGGGCGCGCAGCAGCTGGCTAGGCTCTTGGGACTGGCATGGCTGCTGGCTGGGTCCTCATATCTTCTGTGGGAGGGACTAGAGACATCATGTCTGTATTCATTCATGCTTCATGAGGCGCACCAGAAGATGTGTCGCACATCAACAAGCACAAATAACAAGAATATTATTACTAGTATCACAAGTAATTTTGTAATACATTGAGGAAAGAATTCTGGCATTCCAGCATTTCATAGTTTAACACAGAACTTGTTTCTGTATACAAACGAGTTGGGGGTTGTTTGATCATGCATCATTTAAAAGAGACTAACAGTTTTCACTCTTTGTTCCAACCAGAACTAGCCGCATCCCACCTTAAGTACTATTCATGTACAACATTTCTTGCTTACTAAAGATAGTTTTTCTAACATCTAATTATCAAATTCTTTCAAGTGCTTGAAATTACAAACCAAAATGTTTTGATTATCATTTCTCACTTTGTAGGATACTTTAAAAAGCATGCATGTGGGGGGAGGGGAGAAGACTTCAACAGATTAGAAAGATCCCTCAACAAACCTTGTGTTTGGTTAAAGGGCACCAAAATCTATATTACTATATCCTGTATAAAAAGAAATAATTTATTTGATTTCTATACGTCATGAAAATTCATTAATTATGTAAAATTCTGTAGATTCTGTAAACCATCCCAAAACAGAGTATGTCCGAGAGGGGTGGTATATAAATCCAATATAATAAATACTTTTATGGTTTTAATTTAGGAGCTGACTAGTGTCATAGAGATCAATGAGACTACACACAATGTGAAGAAAGAGCTCAAGGAGTGCATTTTAAAAGGGTTAAAACTTGTGTAAATCCTAAAATATTATTCAAGGTGCAAAACATACAGGCTTCATGTGACATGATATCAAATATTCTTAGTTTATCAGCTTTCTGCCCTAACCAAAAAAAACCCTTCATAACCATATTTTCATCATTTTTACATATATTCAGGACAAAATATATAATCTTCCTTGAATAGCAATATTATGCTGATGACATTGGATGCCAGAAATATGTAGACAAGTATTTATTTATTATTTAAATTAATAAGCCACTCCTCGTGAGCCTGTCATCGCCAAGCACCATTTTGCCACTCTACCACTGCCAGAGACATTAGAGCCTTGCTTGGCATCTATGTTGCTCTGGTTAGGTGCCAACTTTTGCACTTTCCTACTTCATCCGCATCAACAGGCTCTTTAGTTCCTCTTCACTTTCAGCCATTAGAGTGGTATCATCTGCATATCTGAGGTTGTTGATATTTCTCCCTGCAATCTTGATCCCAATTTGTGACTCATCTAACACCGCCTTTTTCATGATGTGCTCTGCATACAAGTTAAATAGGCAAGGCGACAGTATACAGCCTTGTCAAACTGCTTTCTCAATTTTGAACCAATCAGTGATTCCATGTTCAGTTCTCACTGTTGCTTCTTGACCTGCATATAGGTTTTTCGAGATACAAATAAGATGCTCTGGTATTCCCATCTCTTTAAGAATTTGCCACAATTTGTTGTGCTCCACACAATCAAAGGCTTTAGCATAGTCAATTGAGCAGAAGTAGATGTTTTTCTGGAAATCCCTAGCTTTCTCCATGATCCAGCGTATGTTGGCAATTTGATCTCTAGTTCCTCTGAGAACCTTTAAGACTACTAAAGTTTAAATCAAAGTGTAAGCTTTCATGTATATATTGGAATGGAAGTTACCAGTCCATGTTACAGTGTAGATAGAAAAAGGGGTTGTTAAAGATTTATAGATTAGGAACAAATGAAAATGTAACCCTTTTTCCCCTCAGGAGAAAAATGGAAATTTGGGAGGAAATGGCAACATATTTAACACTTGCTTTCCTATTTTTTAAAAAAATATATTTTACAGCATTAACAACATACAAAACTTAAAACCAAGATAGAATACACAACTGTACTATTTTGTATATTTATATTTAAATGTATAAAATGCCTTTATTTTCTAAAAGAAACATTGCAAAAATAGGCAATACTTGAAAGAACATTGAAAACTGCTGAACTCTGTAACCCTTAGCCACATGTGTGTTAGTTTTTGCCATCTGAAGGATAGGAAAGTTGGAAAACAGGTTTTGCAGTTAACAAGAGAAAATCTATTATACAGACAGAAACAGCCTCAATCACTCAGACTAGGATTACAAGCATATCTGGAAACCAAATTAACATTTTAAAAGTGAAATCTTCCACATTTTAAAAAGTGAAATCTGAACTCAAACATGCAGCATATGAATTGTTGTGTGTGTCAATATTTTTGATGCTATGCATTTTGCATTTTAAAAAATTCAAAAAAAGCCTTTCACTAATGAAAAAAATCACAGGTTTTCACAGCTCACTCAAATTCCAATTTTTCCCGTGGAAAATCTGAAAATGTCCTTGAAGAATATGGAAAAAGCCAACAGGGTATATTCCAGGCCTTCAGACCTTCATCTGGCTCCTCACTGAATTTCCTTTTAAAGAAAATCACAGTTCTAAAATGCCTATCTCCCTGCTTTTTAGCATGATTTGTCAATGTGAGGCACAGATCTGCTGCTGAATGACTGAGTTTGATTCAAGCGGGCACCTGCTTCTTTAAGCAAGAAAAAAGATCAGAGCCCAGTATCACTGAAATTCTAGCTCAGGAGTCTGATCGAGCACCAATTCTCACATTTATTACAGGCAATTTAGAGATTCAAAATAATATGTCTTCAAGTGATGCACACATAATTAAAGACTTCACACCTTAATCACAATATTTAATCTTGGTATGTGATTTGATGTCTGAAAATGTATGATACAACAGTTTTTAACTTGCATGCTGATTGGCTGTTGTGGATATGAAAACTCTTTAAATGCGTACCTGAAAGGACTCCTGAGCTTACTCCAGCTACAAGATCCAAACTTATATCAAGAATATTCTGAAAAGGTAAACTTCTTCATTCTTTCAGTAGTATGTTCATTGAGTTTCATTATCAACTAACATTTTCTAAATAGATGAAAAAATAAAAGTTGCTTTCACAATGCGGACATTACACTGATTTTAATGAGTGTTTTTGAAACTCCGAGTAGTTGGATTGGATGGACCATGTATTCAGGATGTAGCTGTCTGCCGCTTGTTAGTTGGTTGACTATCTTGTATCTACAAGTTAACTTAAACTTTGAGGGAAAATCAAAGGGGATCTTAAAATAAGAGTACAGTCTTCTTCTTATGAGTTTACTATTTGATTAGTTTCATACAACTTAAATATTATTTTCAATATGTTTTACTTAATTGTTTTTAAAGGTTCATCAGTATTTAAAAATGCAGGTATTTGGACATCTACTTAAACTGCATCTTGCCTGCTGTAGCTTCTGTGTTGTTAGAAAGAAAGCTGTCATGGTTTCACTCCAAAATGCAGAACATCCGATTCATGCAATATGTTCACTGAAATTTGTACAGTGAGGGGGAAATGGTCGCATTCACTAATTAAGCACAAATTAAGTAATTTTAACAGTTATATATTACAGTAGACGAATGCTGATAACCCATCCTTCCAGCCATGTGCCAACAAATGAAAATATGAATAATTACAATGGGTTAATCCATGTCAACCTAGTTCAACATAAAATTCCAGGCATAAAATATGGTTGGAAATCTTGCCATAATCATGTCAACAGTTTCGTTTATTAGTACAATACAGCCAGGCATTCTAACTACTGTCTGTTTCAGAGAGGAGATCTAATTATCCAGCTTACTTCCACTAGTAACAAATGCATAATTTAATTTTGAATCACACACAAACATTCTAAAAAGACAGATTGACTGAATCTTCCATTTAAAAAGCTGACTTAAAAAAACAATGGGCTTGTATTCATGAACTTGACTACCCTGACTGAGGGAACCTTTCATTTTATATTACAGGACCTGTGGTTAAACAAAAGATGAAGAACTGGGTTTTGGTCATCTGCCTCTTCAGTCCTGTGTTTACTCTTCCTGTAAGTGTCAGTAATTTTGAGTAATTCAGTAATTCAGAAGAAGAGTAATTCAGAAGAATTAACACTTAATGGCATTAACTACAGTATGTTACAAGGTTTAAAATTTGCAACATATTACCAAAACCTATGCGTCTGAATATTTTAAAACATGATCAGATTAACAGTTTTCAGTTGGTTATTATAATACCTATAAATTTTAGTTACCATTAAGTATATAATCATTCTGCAAGACCCCAGCAGGCTTTCTGTTTTCTGCAGTGCAAATTGGTGTTGTTGCTATTGGGTTAATGTAGTAGACTGTATTTGTGGCATAGGTCTAAAGACTTAAGAAGAAGGTGCTGTTGAGCCCATCTACAGGGAGCACCAGATGAGATATAAGCAGAGGTGGTTTGACATTGCCTTCTTCTGCACAGCAAGCCCAGTTTTCCTTGGTGGTCTCTCATCCAGGGACTGACCATGGTCAACCTGCTCTCATCCAGGGACCATGGTCAACTTGCTTAGTTATTAAGCTCTAATGAGCCTGGACTAAGCTGGGCTAGTCTGGAGTGCTTTGAAAGACATAGGGGCACAGTCTTTCCCACTGACTTTCTCTTCCACTGAATCATCCTAAAATTATGTTCCTGAAAGTCACCAGTCATTTAGGAATAGCACAGGCTGCAAAGTGGGAATTCTGCAGTTTTGAGCTGGGTGGATGTCTTCTTTTTTTAAGGTGTCCATCCTCTTTTGAGAATTTTTTTTTAATGATGAAAATGTCCTCTTTTGGGACTGGGAAGTGGAGCCTGGTTTTCCCTATAGTCCCTTCGTAGAAGCAAGCAGCTTAAATATTAGTATTTAAAATATTTGTCATAGAGATCAGTTATTTGAATTAGTCAGCCAGGAGATATGTCCTTTTCTCTGATTATCAAAAGATGGTAACTCTTGGGCAGGGGAAAGAACTGGGGATATTGCTGTCCCATTTTAAGTGCCCTTAAGGAGATACACAGCCCCCCAAAGTTTGTTTTAAAAAGATGTAAAAGTAAATCAGCCATTGCACATTCTGAAATATAATTACATACAATTGTCTTGGTCTACTTATATGCACTAAAACCAAATATTTTACTGTGGAGGGAAATTATTACATTAAAATAGTTTTGTTCCTGGAATGCAAATACATGATTTTTTTCCCCCCACAGCTGCCTCATGCGCAACATCCTGGCTATATCAATTTCAGTTATGAGGTATAAACTATTTATTTCTGTGCTCCACTAATGTTCTGTCACATACAGAATCTATTACTTCTACATCAATATTTTTGCACTGGTGAATGAAGTTGTCTATGGTTTCAGATGAAAGGATTAAATAGAGAACATTTTGCTTTAACACAAATTTACTCTTAGAAAAGAAATAAATTTTGAATGTCTTTGTCTTAATGCAACTCTGCTTACATCTACTACTACTGTTATGGCAGGTTTCTAGGCAACTATTTTACTAAGTAAACTATGCTGGTCAAATTAAATGCATAACATCATAAGCAATAGTTGTTCATATTAGATAGATCTCAGATTGACAACATACACAATAAAGTAATGTATCTCTACTTGAAAATGTTAGCTTAGGCAGATTTTGAAGCAAAATAGTAACTTCACATTGGAGGTAAAAGAAAAAAAGACTGATGTGCCTTTTTCTATCCCTTCCAAGGTAATGACACCATTAAAATGGTACCAGAGCCTGATTGGACACCAGGTATGGCTTCTATGGACACAATTCCTGAAAGAATTGCCACTGCATAGTGGATAATACACATGCCAATAGTCAACTGTACAACTTGAAAAGCTATACTTGCTAATGACACAATTAAGCTAATCTGCCAGTTCTAGATTTTAATAAAATAAATATCTATGATTGTTGGGGACACTGCAGATAAGCTGTGGTGTACACAAAGACAATAGGCCCATCACTCTGGTCTAAAATCAATGTAGTTACATTGGAATATAAATATTCATTGAAAGACAATGAAAAATTGCTACTTTGTGCAAGGTGACAGTATAAAGCTTGATAGATTAAATATCTCAATATGTATCATACAAAAACTTTATATAGAGCTATTTTTTAGAATGCCAGAAAGAAGCAGTAATATTGGTGTGTAACAAAAATAATTTCAACCAAGTTTTATTCAAGGTGTGAGCTTTCCTGTGCATGCACACTTCCTTAGACAATGAAATAAGAATAATCAGAGTACAGATATAAGGAGAGAGTAAATTAGCAGTAAATTAGTAAACAACATCATGACGATATCTAGTGTAAGCAGCATAATGAAATTGTTTAGCACAATTGAATAATACCTTTTTAGAATAACAAACTAAGCCATCAGTTCTTTAGGTTCAATTCCCATTTGGGTCTGTCTCCACCGAAGCATGGAAGCATTCCAATAAGTGACAAGCAGTGCTGAGTTCTGTCTCCTGTCCTAAGACCAGAGAGTTAGATTCTAAATTACATTACATACTTCATTATATCACATTACATCCTATTTCACTGTCTGAGGAAGTGTGCATGCACACAAAAGCTAACACCTTGAATAAAACTTTATTGGTTTAAAAGTGCCATTGGACTCAAAGTTTGTTCTACTACTTCAGACTAACACCTGAATCTATCTAAAAATAATTTCAGTATAAATGCAGTTTATCACACCACCAACCCGCAATATCTTATAGTCCCAAATCTGCAGCAAGAATAGCAGTAGTGGCCAAACTGATGTAGCTCAGATTTCAAATTCAATTTTCTAGTCCCATTTCTTAAGCAATATTAGAGACTACATCTATGGCTGAACTGGCTTAATATGGAAGCAGACCCTTTGTTTTCTCAAAAAACCTGTACCTCCATGTTGATGGCTCATTATTTTTCACAGCCACGAGCTAAAGTATCATGGTAATGTGCATGCTGCCATGCACATTAGTAAGTGGGCACAGCAGGATAAGGATAAAGTGGAAGGTGTGAGTTTAAAAACAGCAGATGGAACCAGGGATTACATCCATCGATACACAGCACGGAAAGTTGTAGAATTATCCTCAGACAAGTTGAGATTTATTTCTGCTATATTGTTAAGGAATGTGTATAATCAGAATGAATAAAAAAGGTAACCAACTGGCTTTCCTCCTTTTAATAGTATCCACGTTATAGTTATGAGCCTATGGGAGGATGGATGCACCACCATACAGGACCAATGATGCCTCACCACTCTCCTTATCAAGGCTTCCAGCAAATTCATGCACTGCCCCACCAAATGCATCCCTCACAGCAACACTTGCCACCACCTCTGAACACACCAGTGCAACCAGGTGGGCACAGCCCTTTTGGTCAAATGCCTGGACAAAGCCCAATGCCACACTACCCGTCAGGAGGAGTACCAGTTCCAAATGCACTTCCACCACATGCAGGAGAGCATCCTGGGCACCACCAGCAACCTGGGCACCCCAACCACCCAATGCAGCCTGGTAGTCCAAACCAGCCAGTGTACCCTGTGCACCCAGTGCAGCCACTACCACCAGTGATCCATGATGCTCCTCTTGAACCATGGCCAGGAACAGACAAGACCAAGCAAGAGGAAGTGGTAACTAAGCAATATTATTCATTTTTGACATGGTACCCTATGGATATATCATTTAAGAACCTGTTGGCTTAGTTCAGACATGATGTATAACCATGGTTTATTTTAAATATGATTAGTTTGTGAAACTGGGATTCAACTCATGAAAATAATTCAAACTTTTGGTTTGCCTGAACTGCTGGCTTCACTACATATGTAAGATTTTGACTAATTCCCCCATCGGGAGTTAAGGCGCCAGTACTCAGTATCAGTACTGCCGCGCAAAAAGGCGTAGTTAAGACTGTGGCTTAATAAAGCAACTTCATATGGCAATTTTACAAACCCTAGTTAGTGGAGTGGATGGCAGCTAACAGTACTAACTATAATTAGTTTCATTTACCCATGTTTTCACATGATGTCTGAATAGAGATGTTCTTTTTCACTCTTCTTACTTTACATCTGACAACTGGAGGTGGGGAGAAAGCTCATGTACTAGCTAGATGAAAAGCAATGACTTTTATGTCACAAAATAAATATTAAACTAGACAGACTTCTTCTCTATTCCACCCCACCCACCCCCCCAAAAAAAAGAGTTTCTGACCTCTGGGAAACTTGCAATGCTGCTGCACAAAAATATCTGTAGGTAAACAAACATATTTTCACATCCGCAGAAAATAACCAATAAGTTCAGAACCTGATTCAATAAGAAGCTATTTTTGTAGTGACAATTTTTATCATGTCAAATTAAGAACAGGGTAAAATCTGCATCCCAAAGGAATAGCTATCCTTTCCAAACTAATCTTACTTGAATCACTGCAAATTATGGGTAAAGAACAGAAATGTAAAAGCAGTACTATTCAACTTATTGGTAAGAGTTTTTTTCCTAGCAGCAAAGGATATATCACTTCATATTTTTATTTAAAAAAACCCTTTAGACAATTGAAATTGCCCAATACAGCCACTGTATAAATGTCATCATCGTCACAACCTTTGTATTGTGCCAAACCATCTATCAAGTTTATATTATTTAAAGATGGGCACAAGCCAGTTCACAAGCCAAAACTCAGTATGAACTTGGCTGAACCAAATCTGGTGCCTTTCCCAAACATTTAGCACACCTTTGTCTGTTTTAGTCCAGCTATTTGTGTCATTTAAAACTAACAGCTGGAAGCGCATGTCTCTCTGACATGTTAGGTTTAAATGGTTGTGAGCCATTTCACCAGTCAATTTCGCTTTCCTCTGCTTTCAAGTTGAGGGAAGGGAAATGGACCAGTATAATGGCTACCAGACACTTCAGTCTAACAACTGATTTCAATGTGGGGAGAAGTGAAATGCCCAGCCATTTAACCACTTGAGGGGTGATTCCATCCCCTGTTTCCTGGCCACAAAGGAAGTTGAGGGCATTTGGGCCCAAACTTTGAACCTTCCCTAATGCCATAATCTTACTTGGAAAGTGCCACTGGGATATATATGAATTTGTACATATTTCAGCAACGATGCTTGCTAATTGTAAACTAATTTTCTGCTTCAAAGATTAAATCAAATGTGTCTGTTTTGACATTGAAACCATTTCATTAAAAATCAGGTTCAGCTATTACAATATCTATGTAAAGATTTTTGTTTTAATTATATATTTTTTCTCTTTCAGGATTAAAGAAACAGAAGATCAGAATAATGCAGAAGTATGTTAGGCATTTTCACTTGTTTCAAGAAACCATAATTCTCTTTCAGTTGGTGATGCAAATGTTCATTAATCAAAAATTTTAGTGAAAATTGTAGCATGAAAGCAAATGAATGCAGAAGTAGCAAACAATAAAGCCTGTTTTAAATCAATGTTTACAGAGTCTGGAGTTTTCAATGCCAGTACTTTAATCAACCGACATGCAAGGTACTATCTGCTGCCATATGAAAGAAATACCACCTATCGACTACATATATTAACATAAAATATGAACATATGTTATAAACTAATCATGTTCCATAATTAAGCTGGCCTTTTAAAAAATACCACATAGTAGCACCAGAAGAATGATCCAATCATATTTTAAACTTTCCCTGTAGTTTTAAATGAGACCTTTACTTCTGGGGAGCAGAGGGGGAAAAACTTGGACATGACATCGGTCCTCTCTGAGATTCAATTCTATGACTTTGTTTGAATGATAGTGATTCCTTGATAATTGTGCTGTCTCTTATGGGTCACACCATAAACCCAATGGTCATTTTAAAACATTATTTTATTCTCAGTGGTGGTGGGAAATAGAAACTGGGGATGGGAACTCCCTGCCACTTCCAGTGGACTAAACATTAATGACCAAAGTGTAAACAAGAATGTTCAAAATAAAAAGAAAATATATTGTTCCTAGGGAATGAATCCTCCTTACTTCTAAAATGGCTTCCAGTAAATAAATTTGTTTTCACTAAGTTTCAACTAGAGAACTAAAGATTTAATACCTAAATAGAGAACTAAAGATTTAATAACAAAACAAATAAAGAGCCGTATAAACATCCTAAATTACGAAAGACTAAACATTAAAATATTTTGAAATAATCTTACTGCATCTATCATGCAGCAAAAAGGCACATGCTCAAATACTCTCTAAAGATGTTCAAGAGTTACGCAAAATAAGGAGAATTATAATCAATTCCAAAGGTGTTGAGAGTTAATCAACATTGCAAAGGGCATAAGTGGTGAAAAAAGGAAGCTGCATTGAACTGTTCATAGACAAGTTGTTTTATCACCATTCAAGAAATATAACAACAAAGCGAATTTAAAATCTTCTGGGCTGTGCTTTTTGAATACAAAGTGATCCCCTAAAGAGGCATCAATGACCTTATTACGAATTATGTTCTCCAATATGAAAATTAATGGGTCTAGTACTTTTTCCAATATAATATTTACCACAAATACATTGTAAAATATAGACATAGTATGTTTTAATAAAGATAAATGAAAATTTCAGGAATGTTTATCTCTTCAAGCTTGATAGCACACATTGCAGTCTTAAACCTATGTGAGGAGGATTTTGACATTCATGAATCTCTCTGAGAAAAGAGCAATGTTTATAAATGAACTTTTTAATATCATTTGTTAAAGGTGTAAAGTCCAGATACCAATGAATAGAATGCATCTCTTGTTTTTATTCACCAGCCAGCAAGAAGGGTAAAAACAGCCATTCACTGTACTTTTGCATGCCCTTTAACTGTGGCAAGAACTAATTAAGTCTGTCAAAGAATGAATGAGTAGCATGCTGTGCAATTTAATTCCGGAAAATATGATTCTATAGCCGTATATTCCATTTACTCTTATCCGTGTTTTTAAAGTATGCAATATGCAACTAACATCTGTTGAAGCAAACAATAACTACAGATTCTTTCAAAGTTAGCATTATAAACATATTTTTAAAAAATTTACTGTTGAGAAACCCCTGAAACAATCTACAGCCTTTGAGAAACCTCGAAAGTGCCACAATCATGCAGAATACAGTTCAGAAGCGTAGCCCTTTCCCACCCTTTCCAGGCCCATCATTGGCCATTTGGGGGGTTGTCAAAGACCATATATGGTCATATCACCCAATAAATGTTTAACAAACTTTAAAATATATGAAAGCTTAATTAATCCACACCCATTTGGGAAAACCCTTCCAGGGCAATCAAGAAACTCCAGGGTTTCACAAAATCCTGGTTAAGAAAAGCCTCCTATATCCTTATACATTGTTGTTCCTCTATATATTTATGAAACAGCCTAGGGGATGGGGCGTGTCCGGCTGTCCAAGTTAGAACAGGGCCAATCAGGGTGCAGCCACTTTGCCCTGATTGGCCCTGCCCCTGCAGCTCCCGCCCTCCGTCCCTGGATTCTAGTCTCTTTGCTCTCAGATGCCTCAGTGCCTGGAGCCAGCAGCAGGTAAGGGAGAGGCCCTGGGCAAAGGATTGTGGTGCAGGGCCTCCTAATGAGGGCCTCCTAGGCTGGGCCTGCTGATGAGGGTCTCCCGGCCTGCTGGCTGCTTGTTAAGGAGGGCTAAGGAGCTGACTAGCTGACTACTAAGGAGCTCTGTCCCGGCCCTGCTAACGAGCTGCCCAGCCCCCAAATGCCCCACTTGATCTGGTTGCGAGCTGCCGCCCAAGGCCACCATTAGCTGCCTGGCTGGAGTCCAGGGGTGGGGACCCTTTCAAGGTCCGTTCTTAAGAACGGGCTTTGAAGCTAGTACATGTATAATATATATAACTAGTAAAAGAGCCCATTGCATTCCAAATACAATGGGCCCTAGCAGGGGGGTGGAGAGCGAGGGACTGGCGAGGGCAGGGTGAGGAAAGGTAGCTTACCGGTGAGAGGGCTGTAGCGACGTCGGGCAGCTCCTTCGCGGCGGGCAGCTCCTTGGGTGGCTTCTTCTCGACGGGCAGCTCCTTCGGCGGGCGGCTCCCTGGCGCGGTCTTCTTGCCGGCGGCCATCTTCGTGTGCCGGCGATGCGTTTTTAGAGGCCGGGGGCTCCCTGGGCGGCGGCGGGCGCGGCCCGCGGGCGCAGCCGGCGGGCGCGGCCCGATCCGCGGGCGCGGCCGGCGGGCGCGGCCCGATCCGCGGGCGCGGCCCGATCCGCGGGCGCGGCCCGATCCGCGGGCGCGGCCCGATCCGCGGGCGCGGCCCGATCCGCGGGCGCGGCCGGCGGGCGCGGCCCGATTCGCGGGCGCGGCCCGCGGGCGCGGCCCGATCCGTGGGCGCGGCCGGCGGGCGCGGCCCGATCCGCGGGCGCGGCCCGATCCGCGGGCGCGGCCCGCGGGCGCGGCCCGATCTGCGGGCGCGGCTCGCGGGCTTAGAGGTTAGAGGTTTAGAGCTTAGAGGTTCTTAGAGGTTCTTAGAGGTTCTTAGAGGCCGGCTGGCTTGGAGCAACTGCGAGCTGCGCTACGCGCGGCTCGCAGTTGCTCCGGCAAGGAATCGGAGGGACCAATCGGCAGGCGCTTCGCGCCTGCCGATTGGTCCCTCCGATAGTCTGTCATGAGGAAGGGGCCAATCGGCACCCTTCCTCATCCCGGACACAGCCCGCCTTCCAAGGGCTTACTGTTTTATTTAGTCCGTGGCGCCCGCGGCGCCACGGGCGGTGTAAAGATTTTCAATATTAAATTGTATACATTTTTGGTAAACTGATGAAAGTTACTTCTTTCCAAGCAACACTATATCTGAGAACAGGAGGAAAAACATTAAGAAGAATCAGGAAGCACCAATTAATTTCAATCCAAGAATCATTCTTTTGCCAGCGGGGAAAAAAGCCACTTCTGTTTCAAAAGAATGTAAAATGTGATTCTGCTTCCCAATTTTCATTAAGTCATCATGACATACATCTGGCAAGGAATTATTAAAAAAAAATGCATCTTTTTCTTAACCTTTTCGCCAATAAATTTTTAACAGCTCTCATTTAAAAAAAAACACAATCTGGAAAGCAACTTTTTTGAACCTTTAATTCTTATTAGAAGTCATATGAGTCTCACATTTTACATTCATACATTTTCTCTTTATCCACTCAAAAGCAAAACAATATGGCGTTACTTATAATACCTGTCTTAGGCCTTATAACAATATTCTAAACACACAGGTAGATTATACCACATCAACCCAACTGAAGATTAATGTAAGGTGATCAGATTTTAACATTGGTAAAGCGGGACACCATTGACTTCATTAAAAATGTGATCTATATGGAGCAACAAAAAGTTTCATAGAACACATAGAACGCAAAAATAGTATTATAATATATATTTTTTAATTTCAACATAAGAACAATTTGCCAGGTACCCCCAGATGTTCCTCCAAAAGTGGGAGAATCTAGTCACCTTAGAGTAGACCATTTATAAAAATAAAATAATGTTTATATCCTACCCTTCAATTTCTTTAAAACATATTTGTATGAGGTTATATGATGTTATATGGCTATAGTACTTACGATGTTATATGATGTTATATGGCTATAGTACTTACATTATAAAACATACATATATACACACCCTAGGGTTTAGCTAAAGTGAAGATGAACTAAAGAGCCTGTTGATGTGGGTGAAGAAGGAAAGTACAAAAGTTGGCTTGAAACTCAACATCAAGAAAACAAAGATCATGGCATCCGGCCCTCTCAATTCCTGGCTAATAGATGGGGAAGAAATGGAGATAGTGACAGATTTTATTTTCCTGGGCTCCAAGATCACTGCAGATGGGGACTGCAGCAAAGAAATTAAAAGACGCTTGCTCCTGGGGAGGAAAGCTATGGCAAATCTAGACAGCATCCTAAAAAGCAGAGACATCACCCTGCCAACAAAAATGCGTCTAGTCAAGGCTATGGTCTTCCCAGTTGCAATGTATAGCTGCGAAAGGGCTTTTGAACTCTGGTGCTGGAGAAGACTCTTGTGAGTCCTTTGGACTGCAAGGCGAACAAACCGGTCAGTCCTAGAGGAGATCAGCCCGGACTACTAATTAGAAGGCCAGATCCTGAAGATGAAACTCAAATACTTTGGCCACCTCATGAGAAGGAAGGACTCCCTGGAGAAGAGCCTAATGCTGGGAGCAATTGAGGGCAAAAGAATAAGGGGACGATAGAGAATGAGGTGGCTGGATGGAGTCACTGAAGCAATAGGTGCAAATTTAAATGGATTCCGGGGAATGGTAGAAGACAGGAAGGCCTGGAGGATCATTGTCCATGGGGTCACGATGGGTCAGACATGACTTCGCACCTAACAACAACAACAACAGTAGGATAAATAGATTAAAGTTAGTAAGATTTCACTATTTTGTCCATTCACCAGGGGGAATGATGGAATATTTGAAGCTTTTTTGACCATCCCCCCCCCCCCCCCGCGCGTGCACACACATACAACATTAAGTTGGGATCACTGCAGTATAATGGTCCTCTTCTAACTGGAAGGTATGTTCCAGATGGTGTTGGAGGGAAATCAGTAACGACTGCAAAATCCTAGGTCAATTGTATGCCACAGGATCGCTCAGGCCACTTTAACATTACAGTTGAACCTGGCTACACGGAAATGAGTGCCTGTCTGCCTGGGAAGAAACTGTTCTCACCAAGGGTGCCACCTGCTCTGCCATGTGAATTAATTTTGTCATCAATAGCAAGTAATATTTATGAAATTTGATTATTTCCAATATTTTGGCTGGGTTTCTTTGAGACTGTAAGCTGCTCTGGGTCTGCAGCTAGAAGAAGAGGGAGTTAAAAGTGCTCCAGGCATTGCTAGAGAAAAGGGACAAAGCAACCGGAGATGGGGAGGAAGACTTGGTAATCTAATTAGAGTCATTTGAGGAAAATATATTTTAGACTGCAGCAGAATATACTTGAAACAAATGCAGTAACGAACTGCACAAGTACAGTCACAGGAAACGATGTGCCAGTTTATTTCAACAGTCGCACTCATTTGGAAATGTTTCTTAATATATATTGTCAGTTATATCCCCATCCAGGGGAATTTCCCTGTGCTATCCACAGGAAGCACATTGTATGAGAACACAATCAGTAAGTAAATATATATATTTAAAATGAGTCATTCCCAACAATATCCTGCATGAGGCAAATAAAAGTTCTATCCTGGCTGAAGAATAAGAAAAAAGCATTGGGTACTGGATACACTTTGTAAAATGAACTAACATGTCGTCTGTTTACCACAGAATGGCAGTAAAGTGTGACATATATAATTCATATTGTTACATGCAACTTACTAAGACTGTAAATGTTCCAGAGCCTAGTAAGCATTAGAATGGGGTGTTCACAGTGTGTTTGTTTGGTGGAAAGACCAGAAAGAAAATTTATAGCATTTCTATAATATTTGTTTTATTCCACTATTCAATCAGAGTACACATGGTCTTATGAAGGCGTACCTATAGGGGAGCAAGTGAAAAGAGAGGGGGGGGGTGATATTCTGCATTCAGCGTGTGCTTCTGGCCAGACATCAGTGATGGCTGTCTAAGTCTCTCTCTCCCTGAAATCCAAATATATTTCCAATAACCTCCTCAAAAGGCTACAAAACATCTGCAATCTTTGTAACGGACACAATTTTTCCTTTAAAAAAATGTTCTTCTAAAGCAGTGGTTCTCAACCTTTCTAATGTCGCGACCCTTTAATACAGTTCCTCATGTTGTGGTGACTCTGGGTTTTGCCGCCATTGCGTTCCGTCCCGTGTGCAAGCGATTTGCTTTGCTTCTTCCTCCTCTGCATTCTCCATGCCACTGTTTCAGCAGTCGTGCATAATAGGCCCATGGCTGTTGTGTGGATGGTGACCCCCCCCCAGCCAAGCTGCTTGCCCCGCCGCGACCCCTGTGAAAGGGTCGTTTGACCCCCCAAAATAAGGTGACCAGATTTCAACATTGGTAAAGCGGGACACCATTGACTGGGGGGGGGGGTCTTGCTTAAAAATTTGGTCTATATGGAGCAACAAAAATTTCCATAGAACGCAAAAATAGTATTGTAATATATATTCTTTACTTACAACATAAGTACAATTTGCCAGGTGCCTCCAGATATCCCTCCAAAAATGGGACAATCTGGTCACCTTACCCAAAGGGGTCCCGACCCTCAGGTTGAGAACCACTGTTCTAAAGAGAAATCATTAGCCAGACACCAAATGATCATGAGATTCCAATGACTACATGCATATCCATCTGCTACAGTAAATGTTTCTTTTAATTTAGCTTAGCATCTGAATATTTTTACGCACATAAATTGGGATTAACGCATAACCTATATCCTGATTTTCTCCTTGACTTGGATTACTACAGCCCCCTCTTCATTCCCCTTCTCTGGTTTCTTCTTCCACTAATTTCTCCTGAGAGCCTGTTTCCATGCTAGCTCCTTTGTCAGGCCACTTGCCGGCTTGTAGCCACAGCAATTCAGCCTGTTGCCCGGCCTGCTTTCCCAGTCATTTTTTTCATTTGTTCCACCTTCTCTTTCCAAGGGTGGAAGAAAGAGTAGGCAACCACCAGCTACTTCTCTGTCATTAACTCCCCCCTTTCAGATCACAGGTAATGATGGCCTGGCTCTTCCTTTCCACCAAGCTTGGAGCAGGCTTGGGCTCATGCACCCAGGTCCATTTCTGTTACCCAAGGTAGCTTGAGTTGTGGGATACCCAGATCTGTGCCCCTGCCCTGGACATGGCAAATTGGATCTACGAGCACCTGCACTGGAAACTAACTCTGCATATGTTTGACCCAAACTGCCAGTTACTTCTCTATTTTTCTCTAGGTAAGTGGTGCGGCTGGCACACAAGGAATCAGGAGAGCCCTAGAAAAAGGACATTATATTCAGTCCAGGTGAGTACCATCACAAAAAAATCACTACCATACCAATATCTTACAAGTGGATAATCTAAATCAGCGGTCCTCAACCTTCTTGTAGTCAGGGACCACTTCCGAGGGTGGGAGAGAGCCGGCGGCCCGGCCACAGCAGCTGCATGGAAACGCGCACAAGCAGTTGCCGCACACGCGTGTTTTTGCCACTAGGTGGCGCTAACGCGCATGCGCGGAACAGCAGTTTTCACCAGAAGGGGGCGCAAACACGCAGGTGTGGCGGTTCCACGTGTGCGAGTTTGCGTCGCTGGCGTGCCAGCGACCGCGCCTGCCTCTTCCCCCCCTCTTGCTGCGGGGGGGGAGGCAGGTGCGGCCGCTGGCGGCCCGGTACCATGGCCTTAACAGCCCGGTACCGGGTCGCAGACCGGGGCTTGAAGACCCCTGGTCTAAATGAAACATGGTACAAATCTTCTGTAAATAGCAATCTAGGTCAGCATAATTGAAGCAAATAACTACCTAGAGGCATAAATCTTACTTAAATTCCAAGTCAAGACATAGTCATATCAGATTTTGTGTATGCATATATTCAGTTAAACAGGGCCAATCATGCCGTAGTTTATATAATTAAGTACAGTTCTGTTTGCTACAATATTACTCTAGTAAGTTTTTGTATTTGAATGAGGCGAGACACAAATCTTGTTATTGTCAAAGAAACAATTTGGGAAATATGCCCACATCAAAAGGAAATCTGCTAGATTCCTTCTACTTCTTTACATATTGACCTGTTATCTTTTCCACCATAAGGATATCTGAGACTTTGCCTAATCACTCAACCTACCCATCCCTGGAATGTGGACTTAACACTAGGTAAAGACAGGAATCACAGTTCAAATTCTGAGAAGCAAACGAGATATTTCAGCAATTCAAAACAAAACCTAATCACTCTCTGCATACCCACCCAGCCTTCACATACTTTCTAGAACAGCTTCTTGCCATCTTAGGCAAGACTGTGCAGTTCTTTCCCATATCCATATTATCTCCAAGCCAAAGGAAATGTACCGTGTTTGCCGGCGTATAAGACGACTTTTCCCCCCTTAAAAACATGCCTCCAAGTGGGGGGGTCATCCTAAACGCTGGGTGCACTTCAGTTGGGATAGATATAGCTGCCCATAGTAACCTCCCGATGCTCGCCCAGTGCCCATAATGTAAGGTGACCAGAATTAAGGGAGGTGGTGGTGGCGGCACCCCCCCCCCCGACTGGGCTAACCAACTCTGCTGCTGTCTTGTGAACTCCTCCCGGCTCGGAACTCACTGGGCCCGCCAAACTTGTGCCTGCGTGCATGCCCCACCTCGCCATGGCAGCAACGGGTCCTCCCTCCCACATAAGACTCTGAAGCGGGTCAGGGAGAGAGAGAGCTCCCAAAGGGCCGGGTGGGCAAGCAAGTGGCGAAGAAGTGGAGAAGGAGGAGAATGCTGGGGGGGGAGGTGCCAACCTCTGCTCCCCCTCCCTTTCCCTTTTGCAGTTTCTGGTGTTTTGAAGCCGCCCCCATTCAGGAAGAGACCAAACGCGGCCAGCCTGGTGCTGGGGCCTGAAAGCTTGGTGCGCAGGGAACACTACTCCTTGCTTTGCCCTCCGCTCACTTGCTCGCTCCCTCTTTGTTTGCAGTTAAATAAGCAGAGGAAGTTGTTTCAGTTCAATGCATAGAGGCGCCGCCAAAAGCAGCCTCAACTTGCAAGAGAGAAAGAGCTACCCCTCTCCTCTCACCTTTTTTTGGGGAAGGGAGATAATCACTAATCCGAGCATATTTTCTTGCTTTCTTTTCTTTTTTTATGGCACTCTCTCTCTTTCTCTCTCTCTCCTCCCCCTCCCTTCTGATGCTCTTTTACGTTTTATTTGGTGTGTGGAAGGTGTGTGGAAGAGGGGGTAGTCTTATACGTCGAGTATATAAACTCTATATTTTGAGTGGAAATGTTGGGGGTCGTCTTATACGCTCAGTCGTCTTATACGCTGGCAAGTACGGTAACAGCAGAAGGAAAAAGTAAGTTAAGAGGGAAGGGGCAATACAGGCAGGAATATTTTATTCATGATGAATATTCTTGGTGAACAATTATGAAGACCAACACTGTGAACAGACAATAAATTTAACTATAGAAGAATTTAATTTTTTTCTTACAAACAGCTTACTTTAACTGGTTTCAACAATGGGATGTTACTGACATAGGCTCTAGTCCTCAACCGCAACCCGTACTGTTTCTGCACTGGAGGCTCCGCACCTGGCTGCAGGCTACAGTTTACGCTGCCTCTTCCTGCTCCCACATGGGGGAGTATTTGGCCCAGTGCATCTCATCCACCCTGGATTTTTGCTCCCGCATGGAAGCTGGATCAGCAAAGTTCCCAGTTTGGAGTCTGGACACGCTGCTGGAGACCTAACAAGTAGGGTAGTGTTGACAATATCCTGCCGAGGATGGCCCAGGCTTGGCCAATTTTGTCAGATCTCAAGAACTCAGCAATGTTGGCTCTGGTTAGTGCTTGGATAGGAAACACCAAGGAAGTCCAGCGTTGCTACAGAAATTTCACTGAGACAGGTAATGGCAAAGCACCTCTATACTTGTTTTGAAAACTGTACACTGTTTCCAAGTAAGCGTCAATTTGATGCCACTTTTCACCACCAATGTTGAAAATACATCCAAACACATTGTCCTTTCCTACAACACATGATTATTGAACCTTCGGGAACTTCTGAGGAAAACCACTGTCAACTTCTAACAAAGTCTGGAGATTTTTTAAAAATTCCTTATTACAGTATTATTTATTCTCCTTAGAATTCAATTCCATGCCCTTTCTGGATATGGAAAATGAATTTAAAATACATATATAAAAAGAGTATGATCTAAACACTGATGAAATGCTATGGGGGATTTGTGGAAAGAGATGTTGCTCTTTTGGACTGCAAACTGTCCACATCTGCAAACAATCAGTTCTTCCTGCTCTTGCTGTATTTGAGATACAAATTTGTTCAAGTTCCTTACACTTCTTTTTACCAGATTCCTCTGAAGATTTTTTTTAAAGCTTTAGTACTACAGGCAAATTTAGCTCCATATTGACTTTTCTATTAAAAGGAATTATGCCAGTTAATTCTTAACCCTTTATTAAAACCCTTTATTAAACTACCACTCACACCCCTAGTATGCAATACTGAATGCCTCACGCCCAAGCCTAAATTAAAATTAGGATACAAAGACAACGCTCTAGACAAGGCAGCTTTATTCATATATTTGTATCTACATATGATACACACATCTCTGGCATACACTCAGTAATACTGTGTTCCTCAATAGTTATCAGGATTTGATTCCTGAGTGTCCCTTCTTTAAGAGCCTGGGAGGGAGTAAACAGGTTAAAACAGTTACTCTCAAATCTTCCCCATTCTCCCAGCTGGAGAGAATATAAGACTTCTGAATGCCCCCAAATTTTCTAAATAAACCTTTGGGAGCTTGTTTGGCACCTGTTAGGAATTACTGGGATAAATTTTACTCTACTGGTCTATTCAATAGATTAGCCGCCATCCATGAACAAGTTTTTCTGTTTTTTATGTACAGGAAAAAATGAAGAAATCCTTACAAAGCCTGGGTTAGTTTATCTAATTTCATCACGGTGCTTCTGTGTGATGTACTGAGTTGTTTTTATTATATTGACTGCAGAAAAAGATCATGCATGAAATCCAGAGACCTGAGGCAATGCTCTCTCACACTAGGGATAGTCTTAGCATCATCTGTCAAGCAGTAGGCAGAATTTTATGGCACATCAGATACAGATGTGTGATAAAATGAGTCCATACCCAACCAATGTTTTTTGAACTTGAGTATTTTACTGTCTTTATTTTCTTGGTGTTTCTTACTATGTAACACAATGGCATGTAAAACAGCAATATATATATATATATATATATATATATATATATATATATATATATATATATATATATGTGTGTGTGTGTGTGTGTGTGTGTGTGTGTGTGTGTGTGTGTGTGTGTGTGTGTGTGTGTGTGTGTGTGTGTGTGTGTGTGTGTGTGTGTGTGTGTGTGACTAGACTCATAGATAAGATAAACAATTTCTGGAAGTTGTGAAGCTATGGGATGGGGAAGTGGTGGTAGGATTTCAAAATTATGCAAAACTTATATTCCTATTAAAACTAGATTTCTTTTACTGATTTAATGTAAACATATTTAGAATTTTATATGGTAACTGATTTGGCACTATTATTGAATGCTAAATACTAAATATTTGAGTTTTCTATACGAAAAACTCCTAGTATACCCAATACTTAAGAGCTGCAAACTTTTGCACTGTAAGCCATCATAGCACATGTATTTTTAATGTTTGCGATATGAGAAGAAAAAATAAATGTTGAAGACAGAAATAAAATTCTGTACTGAACCAAAGAAAGTACTATTCCAATAAAATGTGAGCCCAAAGGAACCTTTAAGATCAACAAACTTTTATATCCCCTTTGTTTTGACAACTCCACCCAAAAAACAGATTTTATTATTCTAGTAAGGAACTATCCAATCTTTATCATCATGCTGAATGTTGCTTGTAACGCTGTTTACTAATTTACTCTCTCCTTATAACTGTACTGTTATGAAGGTGCCATCAGATTCAAATTTTCTTAAGATTTTTGTTCTATCATCTTGAATAAATCTTTGTTGGTCTTAAAGGTGCTGTTGGACTCAAATGTTGTTGTTTTGTTCAAGGTGCGAATTTTCATGTGCATGCACACTTCCTCAGACAATGGAACAAAAATAATAAGATATAAGGAAAGAGTAAATTAGTAAACAGCATCACAAGAAGTATGCAGCATGATGATGAAGACTGGATAGTTCCTTGCTGTCCTTTGGGTTCAGTTGTTGTTCACAAAAACAATCTGTTTTATTTTTATGGGCCTTCACATCTCTATTCCTAGATGGCGTAAAGCAGCCACAAGCTACCATGAATTATATTTGTCAGTGTATGTGTGAATGGGGGGCGAGGTTTACCTGCATATTGTCAGGGATGGTGCTCCACTGATGAGTTCTAGGAAATAAAAGTGCTCAGAAAAAAGGAAAATATAGACACACTGGGAAACCAATATGGCAATAAAATATCCAAATTGGACTTATACAGAGTCTTCTCTCTTCAGTAATTCTTTTATTCTTATTATTTCACACAAGTCACGACACGTTTCGCCTTACAGCTTTTTCATGGGATGGTTATATTTAAGGACCAACTTATTGAGGAATTTCTTGATAGAGTATAAGGTCATGCTCACAATAACTAAACTTAGCTTGTGGCGCTTCAGAAGCATGACCTTATACTTTATCAAGAGATTCCTCAATAAGTTGAAGTTGATCCTTAAATATAAACACCGTCCCTTGAAAAAGCAGTAAGGCGAAATACGTTAAGACTTGTGTGAAATGATAAGAATAAAAGAATTACTGAAGAGAGAAGACTCTATATTAGTCCAGTTTGGATATTTTATTGCCATATTGGTTTTCCAGTGCGTCTATATTTCCCTATGTTTGTTTCTTCACTGGGACCCACCCCTCCCAGTTCATTATTTTTGCTTCTGCAGAAAAAAGGAAGACATTTCAGAGTGCTCAACTGAATAAAAAAAGAAAAACGCCAAGCACTAATGGCTAGTATCCATTTGGCAACTAAAAGCAAAAATGTCATTCTATTCCCAGATTCCTGATATGCAAACCACACATAGTTTACATACAGATCACTATTGCGGAAATTGGATGCTGATTGTTACTGTACTGTCTAATCCTTATGATGGCAGATGAAGACTTAAACAATAACAGGTTTTAACAAACAAACAAAATCACATTCATGTCAGTGGAGCCACTGGCTCTGCACAACCAAACCAAATTCCAAAAGCAGTGTTGTTGTTGTCAGCCATTCAGTCATGTCCGACTCTTGGCAACCCATAGCACAGCTGTCGCCATGACCCACGATCCCACAAGAGTATCTTTAAAATGAACCTGCTGTAACTCATGCCTGGGTAGGAGCTTTTATGCTGAATAAATGAAAACCAGTCAATTTTTCAAGAACTATATATCTTGGGGGGGGGGGGGGGGGTTAAAAATAAAAAGCAGATCCTGCACCTAAGCTTTGTTTTGGATGTGGTATTATTTCTTAGTAAGCAATAACTTGTTGTTCGCCCCCGTCTCCCTTGGTCCACGGCCTCACCCCTCTCAGCCATTTCTCGCTTCCACTTCCCGGAGCCCCAGATAGATGATGTGCCACACGAGGTGTGTCTACAACTGGTTTACTTCAGTTCCTCCACCATACAGTCAGCCTGTATCCACGAACGCCTTCTCTGCTACTTCTACTTTCCTTCTTCATTCACGACCCTCTCCCTGTGTCTCTCTCTCTCTTTTCCGTTTCCCGGCGTGTCCCCTGTGCACTCCCTTATCTCCCTTATATCCTGTGTCTGTTCCCCGCCCCGACCTCAAAAGCCACATGCCCCCGCATTCATCTTAGCCACGCCTGCCTTCCGCATTCACACAGACCTCCGCTCTGGCGAGTAAGGCCATTTCTCTTCCCTCTGCAGGTCCCACGTTCCCTGAGACAAAGAGTGAGCTCTTCCCCCAGCTTGAATGTCCAACAGGTAAGTACCGCCCCTTTCCCCCCATCCCTCATTCTTTGAGGTGCCTCGCCCTCCCCCGAGCCGTTTGTCTCCCCAATTCCGGGCGAGGCATGCAACGGACTTTCCCTGCGTCTCGGGGTGAATTCTGGCTGAGGCAGGTGGGCTCGTCCAGCCAGAAGGCTTGACTCCCGTGGTGGCTTCGGCTTGCTGCTATCTCCTCTGCTGCCTGTCAGCTCTGTGGGAGAGGGTTGGGGGCCCTGGCGTCCCTCTGAGCGCTCCTTTTCGGACCATGGGCAGGCTGTTCCCTCGGGTCTCCCGGTTGGAGATCCCCTCGCCCGGACACTTGTTTACTGTATTCTGATCACCAGAGCACGTCCCCACGATCACAATGTTTTCCTTAGGCTGATCATTCCCTATCAGGCAAAAGTACTTATCTAAAATTCAAATGAGAAACAGTCTTGAAGACCTTACAAAAAACAGAGCTATGACAGACATGAATGATCATGAAAGATTATTGCGATTGACACTTATGGAAAAAGAAAAAATCCCATAATATTCAATATGGGTATTTTGATACCCATACTATAGTAGCTGATGTATAAACTTGTGTGATACAAGCACAAAAAATGACAAGGTTCCTTCTTCTATTTATAAATTTCTATACAAGCCGCTCACAAGAAATATTTTGCAATTAATATGACTCAGTTGAGGTTGGCAGGAACATAAATGCAGACCATAACAGCTTCCTATTTTTAAGAGGACTTCCTTCTAGAAGGGAAACCAAAGTCACAAAGCAGCATTGCTTGAAATGTTAATGTTATGACATCTTATGGTAGGAGCTAACACTCTCTAATCACATAAACAAAAACAATTAAGAAGAACATGGAATTTGACCAACTGTTCAGTGTGCCTGCATATCTGGTTCACAGTGCTAGGAGTACCATTTTAACATGCTGAAATATCAATGGAACCAAAACTAACATGACATGGCTAGATGTTAATGACCCTTAAGAGTGCCTAGTTATTAGCATCTCAGAGCTACATAAAATCTGTGCTATTTGTTCATGAAGTTAGGCTGCCTCTTCTCTAGATTCAATGTACTCACATACTATAGTAGCAGATGTATAAACTGGTAATTCTCAAACATATTTATTTCCCTGTTGCAGTGAGAAAACAAGTTAAAAAACAGTCCTTTCTTAGAGTAAATGCACTAAGTGAAGTATTACAAATAGGGATTGTGTGCTGAGAAAAACTGTGTTATGGTTCCAATTTTGGGAGGAAAAAAATTACCACAATCATTTCACATTGGGAAAGATGCTAAAAGCCTGAGTTTAAATCCATGCCATATTTAATGTTCTAGACCAAAGATTCCCAACCAGGGGTCCACAAGAGCTCTAGAGGGAATCTGCAATTTCCCTCTTCTTGCCTTAATGGACTTGGCCACAAGCTAGAGAACTGGCCATTTCCATTGTTGCCCCTCCTTCCCCAGAGCATGAGTGTGCTATCTCATGGTTTCTGCCCCTGGGAGGGGCGGAGCCTGTATGTCTACTCCTGCCTTAAACTGCCTCCTGTTTCTTCCCCTCTCAGACCTTTTTGAGCCTGCCTGTTAACGTGGGTGGTGATGTCACTTCCAGTGGCACATCACTTCCATGAGGAATTGCAGGAAGACGTGGACAACTGACATAACTTCCAGGGCCCCTTAAAGCCTGAAAAATTATTTAAGGGGCTCCTCAATGGTCAAAAGGTTGAAAAGGGTTGGAAAAGGCTGTTCTAGATTTTGGGAACCATTTTCTCTGCACGCACACTGCAGACATCATTCTTTCCAATACACAATCAGAGAGTCTCCCACACAGTAGTCGTGGTACATAATACTACCAAAACATCAGGGAACCCCCTCTTCAGGCACCGAAAATTTCAGCCACATGCAATGAAGGAGCTCCACTTTACCCTTCCCCTGCAGAAGTATCTCATTTCTGTAGAAAGCAAGGGTTCCAGTTGCTGGTAGGAAGTGCTTAAGCGACATTTCGCAACAGCATATTTGATGGTTTAGATTACAGATAACAGGAGTAAATGGGCCCCTCTCTGTGTAAGGGAAAACGCAATGGGGTTTTACAAATTCAGCTACTGAGGCTGATGCTATTTAATTTGTTCACAATTTCTAAATCAGGCTTTCTCAACCAGGGTTTCATGAAATCCTGGGGTTTCTTCACAGCCTGGGAAGGGTTTCTCAAATGGGTAGGGGTTAATTTAAAAAAAAAATATTTTAAAAAATTTGTTAAACATTTATTGGGTGATATGACCATATCTGGCCATGTCAACCTGTTTCCCCACTCTGAAAATGGTTAATGATGGGCCTGGAGTGGGTGGGAAGGGAAGGTGCCCTGGGTGGGCCTGTATACAGCTATACTTCTCAACAATATTCTGCACGATCATACCACTTCTGGGGTTTCTTGAAGCTTGAAGAATGTTTCAGGAGTGACTTAATGGTAAAACAGTTGAGAAAGGTTGCTCTAGATGGTAGGCTGCAGTGTAGTGGCCAAGTCTGCATATCTGTTCCACTTATTATTTCTGGTAAGGCCTTGGAGGAGGAGCGTGTCTCATGTCTTAAGTGACACTCAGGGCATCTATCCCGCCCCTAAGTGCTTCCCCCTCCAACCAGCTTCTATCCAGCTGTCTGTCCTGTGGCCAGCCAATCTCCTTCTGTCCCTCACCCCTGACCACCGCCTTCTCCTTTAACAAATCTGATAGTTCTTGGGTTTCAGAGAGGGAGGAAACAAAGTTCTTAGCTGCTGGTAGAGAACACTGTTTTGTCAGTAGACACCTAAACAGAAAGTAAATTTGAAATGAAGAATATTTTCAAAGCACTTGTAAAGTACTCTGAATTTAGCACTAACACATAGCACAATATCACCCAATATAGTCAAGTGTTTGACCTTTTTAATAAAGTGATATGTGCTTTGGTTTATTTTATCATGGCCTAGGCCAGGGGTAGTCAAACTGCGGCCCTCCAGATGTCCGTGGACTACAATTCCCAGGAGCCCCTGGCAGGGGCTCCTGGGAATTGTAGTCCACGGACATCTGGAGGGCCGCAGTTTGACTACCCCTGGCCTAGAGAATCACACATGTAAATGATTTTTTTTTGTTTTTAGAAAGTCAGTGCACTGGCAATAAGCAACAGAGGCACACTGCTACACTTATTTATTTATTTATGCTTGAATTTATATGACCGCCTTTCCTGGGGTGCTGGCTCAGGGTCGTTTACCACAATCTATGGTAGATAAAAGATTAAAACATTAAAACAGTTAAAACAATTAAAGTGCAATTTAATTCAATTACAACACCAATATCTATGAGACCATTGGATACTTCTCCCAATCCAGGGGTGCTCTTATGGGAGGGGACCAACTCAATGTTATTCTAGAAATGCCTGGTGGGAGAACTCCATGATCATGGTAAATCACATGTGTGGACATTGTATCTGAGGAAGTGTGCATGCACACGAAAACTCATACCTTGAATAAAACTTTGTTGATCATAACGGTGCCACTGGACTCTAAATTTGCTATAGAACAGTTATACAACTACAAAAGCCATTTTTAAGAAATCTCAAAACATACATTCAACAATACCCTTATGGTTTACAACAAGGTATGGATTTGGATTTATCCACGACTATAATGCTTTCTGAGAAATTAATCATTTTGAAAAACCACAAACCGGAACTGTAATCCTGTGAAAAGCACTTCATTTCAGTGATCTGGTACAAGGTATGGCAAGAACCAAATAAAACTGGACAACACAACCTGGCCAGTACACCCTGTGTGGCAGACAATGAAACTGGCAGCACCATCTGTCAAAATCTGACCAGATATAAGATCCTGGGTCATCACTGGGCTGCGTGCAGGATTTCTGGAAGTCTGGGATCCCCTTACAGTCTGAAAAGGGGGAGAAACAACAGCTAATAAGGCGACCAACACTGGCAAGCTAGCACAAAAAAAACTGTGGAGAAGGTTCTGGGAACATTCTGTGCCCATTTTGTGCAGCTTTACTGAAAAGTCACTCATGATACCTAAACATTGCTCAAACAATAAAAATTACTAGAACATTTTAAAAGCCTCTGAACACTGATAAAGCAATGTTTTGTGGGGAAGGAATGCTGCAGTAAATGGGAAGGATTGGTCTTAAGTAGCTATGGAAGTAAATATATGATATGTGAGTGCACAGAAATATGCTGCAAGATTTAAACAAGTCCAAAGGATTCAAGTCACTGCAGGCCAATTTACACATTGTAAGAAGTAGCTGAGAATTATGCCCCATGGCCTCTATATATTTGATGTCAGATGTAAATGATACCTTCTGATAATATATCAGTCATAAGGGGGGGGGGGAACCCTAGAGAATAATT
Source organism: Paroedura picta (assembly GCF_049243985.1). Classification (NCBI taxonomy): domain Eukaryota; kingdom Metazoa; phylum Chordata; class Lepidosauria; order Squamata; family Gekkonidae; genus Paroedura; species Paroedura picta. The sequence goes on along the minus strand of NC_135374.1, from coordinate 78,807,906 downwards.
GCACCTATCAGACATACAAACATACAACTGTGGTTTTACATTAAATGCAGGAAATGGGCTCAGAGCAGGTAGGCATAGGCTGGTATGATCCCACTGCCCAGAGATTGACCACATTTTGCATTTTTACCACAGTGGGACGTAGCAGATACAAAAATGCGAGGACATTGGACCCTACACTCAAGAGTAGCGATCCCCAACCTGTGGGCCGCGGACCAGATGTGGTCCTTCGACTAATTGGAGGTGGGCCCCAAAGGACGCCTTCTCCCCCCCCGGCCCTTTACTTCATCCCCCCCCCTGGCCCTTTACAACACACTTCGGGTGTCATTGTCTCCCATCACTCCCAGATGGGACTATCTCGTTGCAGAGAAACAAGCTCAGGGTTCCCATTGATTTGTCATTGTCATGAGTTAAAATTTCCATGAAAATAAAATGTTCCTTATGTTCATTGTTGTGGCGTGTCTGTATCTTATTTTGAAGGGATGTTTAAACTTTACCATAGAGATCAGAGAGCGTTAGGGCAGTGGTTGAGGAGTAAACAACCCCCCCCCCACCGGGCCTCAGTAAAAGGCATTGAGTGGTCCCCGGTGTTGAGTGGTCCCCGGTGATAAAAAAGTTGGGGACCACTGCCCCAAACAGAAGCTTCCACCAATGGCCATTGCACTAAATAGCAGTGGGAGAAGTACCTCTACATCAAGAGGTAAGAAGCAGGGCAGAAATGGTACCCCAATTACATACAGATAATGCTATTCTATTTGAACTAACAACACACAGGTTGTTTCCTGTGCACCTGGCACATATACTGATTCTGTGTCTCCCATACTTGAGAACCCCTTTGGCTAAAAGGATCTTTTAAAAAGGATGCTGTGTTTTCTTTATCTGCAAGTAGAAGGGCCTAACACATCTTTAGTACAGAATCACCAATGCAAAGTCTTCCATTTTTCTTTGTGTGGTATAAAGGCACACTTTGTGGTAGATGGCTCATACCTATATGAAGAAAGCCTTGTAGTAAAAAGCCTCCTGTAGAGTATGTGCTATTGCACTGCTCCTTCTATAATGACATTCACTCACATTATATTACGCCAGTGTTCGCAAACTCCCAAAGAAGATCGGAGCAGTTTCTGCTTCTACATATTTCTGCTTCTCTCTGCTCTCTCTTCAGAAATAATGCAGAACATTGCAAAACTTTGTATGAGGGCATAGAGCATACATAAGCAGGTGGTTAAATTCCTCAACAAGGCTGAACTATAATGACACTGTTAAATTTATTTGCTGATCTTAGTATTGCAAGTGGCAAGGTTTTAAGCTGATTTTATATTGAAATAAACTGAAACTACTGACAACATCACATCTATATGCTAGATTAATAGACTGTGTATGTGGGTGTTTCCTGCCATTCTCAACCAGGGTTTACTGAAAACCTGGGGTTTCTGGAAGGCCCTGGAAGGGTTTCTCAAATTGGTGGGAGATAATTTATAGCTATTTTAAAAATTTCTGATATAGCCATATGTGTTCTTGTTGACCTGCCACCCCCATCCCCCCCCAAAAAAAATCTGGCCAATGATGGGCCTAGAGCGGCTGGGAAGGGGACGGGCCCCAGGTGGGCATGTATACAGCTATGCTTTCCAACCAGATTCTGCAAAATCACTTCACTTCTGTGATTTCTTGAAACCTGACACATGTTTTAGGGGTTTCTCAATAGTAAAAAGTTTGAGAAAGGCTGCTCTACAGTCTCAATCTTTCCCATTTGGCAGGGACACACCCATTGTGAATAAGGAATACAAAAGAATCTGCCTTCGAAAAAGGCTGAGGGCAGCCTCATTCCTGGTGGAATAAGCTCCCAGGACAGCTGAGTGCCCTGACGGAGCTATCAAAGTTCTGCAGGGTCTGTAAAATGGAGTTCTTCTGCTAAGTCTTCGGTTGAGGCTGGGTCTAAGATCATTGGGCCCTCCTCAGGCTATACTATACCAACGAGTGAACCACCCTAGTGGATGACTGTGGAAAGATGGATTAAGCCACCTTGGTGCATTGGGTTTACATTTGGTTTTATGGGGCTGGGGTTTAATGGTTTTTATGTCTTATGTAACCCATCTTGAGAGCCTCTTGTGGTGCAGAGTGGTAAGGCAGCATACATGTAATCTGAAAGCTCTGCCCATGAGGCTGGGAGTTCAATCCCAGCAGCCGGCTCAAGGTTGACTCAGCCTTCCATCCTTCCGAGGTCGGTAAAATGAGTACCCAGCTTGCTGGGGGGTAAACGGTAATGACTGGGGAAGGCACTGGCAAACCACCCCGTATTGAGTCTGCCATGAAAACCCTAGAGGGCGTCACCCCAAGGGTCAGACATGACTCGGTGCTTGCACAGGGAATACCTTTACCTTTTTTTAACCCATCTTGGAGTCCTTGGAGTGAGGAAGACTATAAAACTAAATAATAATAATAATATACTCACAGCCTATCTCATAGGGCTGTTGAAATGATAAATTGGAGGAAAGAAGAGAACAATGTTCTTTAGGTCTCCATTTGGAAAAAAGGTGGCATATAAATGAAGTAAATTATTAATCAGTGTTGTTTGACTATCTATACGGATTCTCACTGCCAGCACCACCACTTCAGACACCACACAAACCAGGACCAAACCCTATTTCAAGAAATTCAGTGGATTACAAACAGTACTAGCACAAATAATTCAGGGTGGGCAGCTAGGATAATCTGAACATTATGTTAAAACATTAACATTTGTATACCAGAATAAATGTTGTTAAGGGTGACATGGTATTCCTATTTAATAAATAGTTCAGAAGTATTAACTTGAAAAAGGTCTTTAGACATCACCATCCCTCAAAAATTAAGCACATGTTCCTGACCAAGTTGTGATTACGTGAGTATCAAACATTTGTTAATTGTATAGAACAGTGGTCCCCAACCTGCGGGCCGCGGCCCGGTGCCGGGCTGCGAAGGCCATGGCGCCGGGCCGCGGCTCCCTCTCCCCGCCCCCCCCCGCAGTAAGAATCTTCCCGGGCGGGGAGAGGGAATCGGGGCCGGGCCACGCCCACGCATCGGGCCGCGCCCACATGGGCCGCGCATGGCACATTCACGCATGCACGGCCCGTTCGGGCGCGGGCCGATGCAAGGGCGCGGCCTGATGCCCTGCCAGTCCCCAGCCTCAGAAAGGTTTGGGACCACTGGTATAGAATACAACCACAGATTTTGCAACAGAAAAAGCTTGGAGACAATGGGATGGTACAGTTGCCTGACATGGGTGGTTTCAGGTTACAGGGAGGCCTTCAGTCGCTGGCCTTTAGCCAAAAGCCAGGCAGAAAAGCTCCATTTTGCAGGCCCTGTGGAACTGTTTAAGTTCTGTTAGGGCCTTGATCCTGTTGGGGAGCTCCTTCCACCAGGTTGAGGCCACAGTCAAAAAGGCCCTGGCTCTTGTTGAGGCCAGGAGGACTTCTTTGGGGCCAAGCACCACCAATCTTTTAGAGTAGATGGAGCATGTTGCTTTTCAGGGGATATGGATAAGGCTGTTAACAATACAATGTCTGGGATGTCATTAAATCATAGGGTCACCATGTCAGAAGCGCCTTCGTGGCACTTAATATACACATAACATATACAGTAGCCATGTCGGTCTGCAGTAGAACAATTAGATTCAAGTTCAGTCCAGGCAGATGTAACTGAGACCATTTCTGCACTAGTGTTATTTACCACTTTTGACTTTTTAAAGTGCCAAAATTTGCATTCCTTTCACAAATTGCATGATCACTTATCCTGAAATTAACGATTCTCCAGTTCATTTTTAAGATGAATTTTAAATCAGGGCTGCCTAATAGAGAAATCCTTGCATTTGGGTTTTTACCCTCCCAACCACCATTCTGCTTCATTCGTGTACACATTCCTTCCATGTAACATCCATTAATGTGACGATCACATTACAGTGCTGTCTCTATGCATTAAAAAGATAGCAGCAATCAGTCTTGACTGTAGTGTGCAATAGGCTACATTAAAAATGACATTCAGCACACTTTAGGGAAAGGGGGGAGGTAATAGCAGTATGTTTGAAGGTGGGTACAGAATGATGGAATGAGGGGCACAGCAAAAAAAAGGTGAAAAAGGCACCATTTTGCAGAGCATGCTCAGACTAAAAAAACTTTCTGGAAAACGGGAAAGCAGCAAAGAATGATGGGAGGCTGACTTCTTTTGAAGCAGATGCAGAAAACGTATGGCAGATTTCAGCCTTGGAAATGAAGGGGGAAACCCAAATGCAGAAAGCCTAGTGTCAGCTCACAGCATGAAATGGAAATCCAAAACATGATATGTCTCTAATATGGAAACAGTCTGACAAAGGAAGCTTTGGATTTCAAAAGCTTATACCCTGAAAATCTTGTTGATTTATAAATCTAAAATATACAGCACATAGTATTGACCTGAAATCCCTGAGAGCTGACTTTTACTAGAGGCCTACTGTTGAATTCCCTGTGCACACCTACTTGGCCCATCTTCACTCTGTGGATTCCTAATACATGAATTCAGCTATGCAATCAATCCTATATTATTTTTGCTTAGCTAAACTGCCATTGACTTGAAATGTAAGATCACTGCTTATGCTGGCATAATATATCTAAAATGTGATAAAGAAATCAGTCTATACTGGCTACCTAAACTGGCCCAAGATCAGCCATGGTCAAGCAACACCTAACAACAGAACACACAAATAAGTCTCACAGATTCAAGCACCTGACTTTTCACTTAAAATGCACAATGTTCAAAAAGTACAATGATTTTCATTATTGTAGCAGTGACAGCATTCATCTGGCTCACCAATCTTAACATTCTTTACATATGACTCAGGCCTACAGAGGAAAACGTTCCCACTATCTGATTAGAGGCACATCATGTTTCCCACACAGAAATGGCTGACAAAAAGCACTGGACAGTCACACCATTCTTATTTTTACTTTGTTAAGACAATCTCCAGTTGTTTATAGAGTTTCAACCTGGTTACAGAAGTATTTATACCATTTATCCCCCCAAATTAGAACTATCTTTCAATTAAATAATTAGCATAAGACTAAAACTTCTCAAACAATTGTCTGATGATTTATGGAATTCACCATTGTTTGATGATTTATAACCACACAGAGCACAACAGATCAGGGGAAATATATTGTTAGAACTAAAATAAGCTGTACCAATGCAGATTATAAAATTATTGAGTATAAGCATGAACTGAGAAACAACATGTATACAAAATATATATTCTCTTCACTCTACTTTTCTACCAAAGAAATAACAACAAGAATCATGAGTTTCCCAAAAAGACATTCATCTTGGTACCATCCAGGGACAACCTATTTAAATTAGTAAAAGAAAAAGTTGTACAATTCAGTATCTTAACCTATGAAAGTTAATAAATTTCTGCCCAAGCTCCATACACCCCTTTTATTACAGCATTTTCCAAAGGAAGGCTACAACGAGCGAAAGGGTGCAGTATGGTCTAAAAGGAAGCCCACAGCATTCATGTAGTAAAGGAATCTTGTTTTGTCTCCACAGTTTTAATTATAGGAATTTAAAGAATTTGCAGATTAAAGGAACTTTCCAGGCACACTAAACTGCATGCATAATACCTGCAAGTCATATAAATGTTTTGTTTCCCCAACTACTTTTGCTGGCAGAAGACTAGCAATTCTCATGTTTAGCATATGCGCATTGATTACTTACAGAACAAAAATACTACATCAGCATCCTTGAATTGCTCCATGAAGGTCCGCCATCCAGTTCTGCTCTGGGAAGTAGCCATTAAAAAAAAAAAAAGGAGTGTGGTATTGTTGTTTTTAAAGAAACCAAACATTTAGTAAAAGTTGCAGAGATATGAGACCGAAGCTCTTTAGCGCAGGAGAAACGTGCTCAATAATTCCTATAGTTAGTTTCTTTCTCTTTGGGATTATGTTATACTAGAGGCAAATCCCGTTGTATCCAGGAATACAATGGGTGCTACAGCTTGGCAGTGGGAGGAGAAAGAGGAGTTGTCCAGTCTGTAAGGGTATGGGGTTGAATGTGTGTGTTGTGTAGGAGATTGTGGTGGCGTGGAGACAAATGAGGGCATGGGTGTGGAGATATGGGTATCAAGAACCTGTGTTGTGGAATGTTCATTGAATATGGAAGAGGACTGACCTTTGGGAATTGTGCCATAGTGGTTACAGATGAGCTTTCCAGAGCCATGTATTCAGATATGTGAAGGAGAAATCAGACTGGAGACTCTTCTTTAGGGGGAGATTACATGGCAACCAATTCCTCCCAGTTCTGCATTCAACATCGTTTCCCTTCTTGTCCCCCTGCCCCAATATTTACCAGGCCAAGCTTTAAAAAGTCACTTTAGTTCCCATGTCTCTCCAGCCATTTACTTGTTCAGTATTTACAGATTCAGGCTGTAAACATTCTTTATTTAGATCTTCCTGAACTTTCCAGGCTCGCAGGATTGATATTGGTGTGTCTGTCTGTCTCTCTGCACCCCAAAATACAAACAGTTGCTGGTAAGGGCCGGCCAAAGCCCATAGCCCAGGAGGGACACACCAGCACAACTCCACCCCAAACACAGTCTGTGAGCCTCTACCATCCTCTCTAGATCACTGCTCATCTCTAGATTATAATGAATCTCTGCAGGCAAAAATTGCTACTTTGGAGGTCGGACTCTGAGGCATTGTATGATTTTAAGGCCCTCCTCCAATCCTCCAGGAATATCTCTAACCCAGGGGCAGCCAATCTCCAGGTGGGGCCTGGAGAGCTCCTGGAATTACAGCTCATCTTCAGAGTATAAAGATCCTATGGAGTTTGGACACGATTAAGGAGAAGAAACATTTAAGGTCTCCCACACAGTTTGTTGTGCAGTTGAAACACTTGAGGCCTACTGCACAGGATTGTTGTGCAGATGAAACAGGAGGCAAAAGAGCCAGTTTCGCCTGCAGAATAATGCTGTGCAGTGGCCTCAAATATGCAAAGAGTTACAAATAAGAAAGGCACATGGCTTAGCTGTGTCTAACCCCTGGCTAGAGCAGTATTTTAAGTGACAGAAACAGCTTCCAGTTTCACCTGCACAACAACCTTGTGTGGTAGGTCTCAAGTCTACAGAGAGTTGCTTGGCTTCCTTCCAGCAGCATAGCCAGCCACAGCAGTATTTTAAGTAAGAACGGGCTTTTTTGTGGCCTCCGTCAGCCAACTGTTTGGCAGAAGGGGAAAGTCCCTCCCCCCTCAAAAGGAAGGCCCACACCCATGCCCTCAGACTCCCCTGCAATGCTCTTGCAAATGCTTCCCTCCCCTCAGTCAGCCGCTGTCAGAGACTCCTTCGCAGCAGGCCTGAAGGGAGGGGGAGGGAGCACACTCACCAGCCTCCTGCCAGCTCTGTCAGTGTTCTGAGGCAATTTACAGTTGGACATGACAGTTAGGACAGCCTTGGGGCGAAAAGGCCTGGTGCAGCCTCTGTTCTCATCCTCCTTGGCAGCCCTACTGAACTCTTCTCCCTTCGGTGGTCAGGAGCAGACTGGCAGTGATGTCTCCAGATTGCCCCTAGGTGGTGATTGAGCCACCCAACTGTCTAGAACTCTGGCCTGTCTTGGTGAGGGCCCAATCGCTTTGCATCTTCCAATTGGGCTCTGACCCGGACTGGCCCCGCCCACTCTCTGCCCACTTAGCCCTTAACCAAATATGTATGCCGCTCCTCAAGCGGTTTAAAATGTAAATACATTAATATTTCAAGAAAACTGTGGCTTATTAAACAATTAGTATTGCTTTATCTTCCCTTCCCCCGTAGCATTCTCTTGATAGATTTCTTTCAATCCTTCATAGTATCTAGGCACCAATCTAATAAGAAATTTCAACTGTAGGAAGATGTACCATTTCAATCTTTGGTTTCTTGATAACAAATCCCTCTTTAAGGAAAGCTACACTTCATGTTTACATAGACCCCTCTTTCTCTGACAGTCACCCCTTCCTATTACTTGTGAAGATAAAAAGATACAGGAAATTGAAGTCTGCATAGGTAAAACATGGAGCAGAATTTAATTTTGATAATGAAAAGTACAATATAATTACTCAGCTTTTAACTACATAAGCAAAAAATAAAGATTTGTTACACAAACACATAATCACAAATTCTACACTGCTAGATTCTATGTAACCAAGAGTGACCAATGTTTAATCCTATTCAGAGTTAGTCCATTCTAAATTCACTGACATCAATAGGTTTAGACTGGAGTCACTCAGCATACAATTGCACTATAAGCCTTTTATAATATTGTTCATTCTCTGAATGTAAAAATATCTGTTGTAGTCAAGCCAAGGTATAAAGCCTCACACTGGACTTTCAAATACACTTTGGGTCATGAATAGCTTGTCCTAGCTATTTGTTTACAACAAGCTTGGTAATAACACACTGTAAAACTTGAGTTGATGTTCAAAGTACAAGGAAATGAGCACGAAACGAGCCCTTTCACATTAAAAAATATAATCAAGTTTTAGGTGAAAATAAATCTACCGTATTTGCTGGCATATAAGACGACTGGGCGTATAAGATGACCCCCCAACATCTCGACTCAAAATATAGAGTTTGTTATATACCCGGCCTGCCCCTGCATCTCCCTGTGACCGGCACTAGAGCGCAAGTGCGCATGTGCGAGCACTGCATAGACAAGGAGCGGGCCGGAGTACTGCTGCTTCCCGTCGAGCAGAACGGGCCAGTCCCGCCAAAAAGGCTGGCACTATCTCTCTATCCCTATCTCACTGCTGATGCTCGCCGCAGCCACGCTGATGACCCACCGCAGCCACGCTGGATACCGCGCAATACTGGATGGTATGTAGAATGAGGTGGGCGGGCATCGGGAGGCTACTATGGGCAGCTATGTCTATCCCCAACTGAAGTGCACCCGGCGTATAGGACGACCCCCCCACTTGGAGGCATGTTTTTCAGGGGGGAAAGGTAGTCTTATACGCCAGCAAATACAGTATTACCATTGTATTAGTGTATTGATGCATTAAATGTACTGGCTATATTTTAAAACATTTTAAGGATATACATTTTTAAAGAACTATACATCAAAGTTTGCTTGTTTTAGTAAAGGCATCTGCAATGCAAACAAAGTCCTCCCTCTATCTGATGTCTTTGGAGTCATTTGAGCAGTACCTATGCAGATGTCATTCTAGGAGGTTGCTTGATGGTCTGAAAAGGTCCCACTTCCTTCCTCTTGAAGAGAGATTTGTTTTCCTAATTAATTAATTTCCTAATTAAAAATGAGATCTTTGCTTCTATGTTCTTGAGGATAAAAGCAGCACAGTGCTCATAAGAGTCCCAATGCTTAAACTTAGATTGTTTGCATGGCCAGGTTACAGCAGAGCATCAAGCTACTAATAAACCATAGAGATAGAGGTTAAAAAAAGAAAAATATTCTCATCCACAATAGGAACAGAAATTGGTAAGCATCCAAAACTGCACAGTTCTATTACAATTTCAGATTGTAGCCATGATGGGCTAAAATAGAGCTACAAAATTTCAGTCCAGCAGCACATTAAAAAACAAAAGATTTACGGGTGAAGAGAAGGGGAAGGTGATGATCCAGATGTCTATTAATGCAGCTTTTATTGTATTGAATAATGAATAATGGTTCCCAAATTGCTATGTATACCTTCTTTTTTCTTCTTTTCTATATGTCTATTTTCCTTGCTTTTTCCTTGAAAATAAAATATATTATTTAAAAGATTTTCAAGGTATGAGCTTTCAAGAGTCAACATTTCCTTTGTCAGATACATGTACGAAAGGAGATCCCAGAGTCCTTACATACCAGTTTGAAAGTGGGGGAAGTCGAGGCAGAGGTACAATGCAAAATGTAATCAGATTGATTAGATTAGGGGAGAATGGGAGAAATAGGGACAGAAAATTTGCATCTATAGTAAGATGGTTTCTTAAGTCCCTATAAACCCTGCTCCATGCACATCCATTGTTCTGAGATTGTGAATTAAATCAAGTTCCACAATCTCATGTTGTAATTGCCCCTTAAAGCTTCTCTATTTGAAGACTGCCACTCTTAGTTCAGCAAGTGAATGTCCCACCTTCAGACTGGGATTTAAGGACCCAGAACACTTCCACACAAGAGCAAGTTCCTGCATCAGCTATATTAAAAATGAAAAACTTTCTGCACAAAATTTTGTCTCCCCACAAACGGATCCACATTTTGCACCTCTTTCCTTGTAGTTTCCAAATCTTCCTTTACAGCAATTCTTGAATTTGAAGTTGGTTTCCCCCTTCGCCGCCACCTGTCCCTCTTAATAAAACAGTAAGAAGGGTTGGGGTGGGTTGAGTCCGGGATCAAAACTCCTGGATTGGCCCCGGACTGACAAGTGGAGGGGCCAATCAGAAGGCACAAAGCGCCTTCTGGTTGGGCCCTCACCACGAAAGACCAGAGTTCCAGGGCAATCAGGAGACATTGCGGCCAGTCTGCTCCTGACCATCGCAGGGAGAGGAGGTCAGTAAGGCTGCCAAGGGAGATGAGAACAGAGGTTTGGACAGGCTTTTCACCCCAAGGCTGTCCTAATTGTGATGTCCGACTGTAAATTGCCTCAGAACCCTGACAGAGCTGGCAGGAGGCTGGTGAGTGTGCTCCCTCACCCTTCCTTCAAGACTGGTGCAAAGGAGCCTCTGACAGGCCCTGACCGAGGGGAGGAAGGTGTTTCCAAGAGCAACGCAGGGGAGCATGAGGGCATTCCTTTTAAGGGTGGGGAACGTTTCCCTTCTGCTAAACAGTTGGCTGACAGGGAGGCCACAGAAAAGCCCCTTCTCACTTCAAATACTGCTCTGGCCAGGGGTTAGACACAGCCAAGCCATGTGTCTTTCTTCTTTGCAACTCTCTGCAGATTTGAGGCCACTGCACAGCGTTATCCTGCAGACGAAACTGGTTCTTTTGTCTCCTGTTTCATCTGCACAACAACCCTGTGCAGTAGGCCTCAGGTCTTTCAATTCAACGACAACCTGTGTGGGAGGCCTTAAATGTTTCTTCTCTACCACAACCCTGTCCAAAATAGCTCTTTCTGCCTGGGGAACTGATCTTTATACTTTGCAGATGAGCTGTAATTCCAGGAGCTCTCCAGGCCCCACCTGGAGGTTGGCTACCCCTGGGATGGAAATATTCCTTGAGGTTTTGAGGTGGGACTTCAAAATCGTACAATGCCTCAGAGTTCAACCTTCAAAGGAGCCATTTTTGCCTGCAGTTCGGAGGGAGTGTTGCAGGTGTGTCCCTCCTGGGCTATGGGCTATGGCCAGCCCTTACCAGCAACAGTTGGTATTCTGGGGTGCAGACAGGCAGACCAGCATCAGTCCTGTGAGTCTGGAAAGTTCAGGAAGATCTAAATAAATATTTACAGCCTGAAACTGTAAATAGTGGACAAGTAAATGGCTGGAGATACATAGGAACTGCAATACCTTTTTTCAACCTTGGCCTGGCAAATAGAAAAACAGTGTAAAAAAACTAAGGTCAAGACTGCTGTGCACAGTCTTCCTCTTAGGGTTGCCAGCTTCCATGTGAGGCTCTCTACCCCACCTCCCTCATGGGGAGTCTGCTATGGGGAGAGGAAGGGAAGACGATTGGAAAATGCTTTGAGACACCTGAGGCCTGCTGGATCACTGCGGCCCATTCCCAGCTCTTTCAGACCTCTCACAGCCCCACATGCCTCACAAGTTGACTATATTGTGGGGAGACGAAGGGAAAAGATGTTTGTAAACCGCTATGAGACTCCTTTGCGTAGTAAACAACAGGGTACAAAAATCTGTTCTTCTAAGGAGCAATCATGAAAGAAGCATGTGGGCACATAACATTTTATCTACAGTGAAAAAATGGAGAAGAAGGAACAGGGTAGACACTTGTATACTGTGACTACCCCATGTGTATTAGGGAAGAGGGGGATTTTGGTGTTTGTGGCCTAATTCACACAAGAAGGGAAATGACGCAGAACTAGGAGGAATTGGTTGCCTTGTAATCTTCCCCTAAGAAGAGGCTCCAGTCTGATATTCCCTTTACATATCTGAAGAGATAGCTCTGGAATGCTCATCTGTAACCACTATGCCACAATTCCCAAAGGTCAGTCCTGCCCCACACTCAACAAACATTCCAAACCACAGGTTCTTGACAACCATGCCCTCATTTGCCACCATGCCACCACAACCTCCCACACAACACACACATTCAACCCCATGCCTTTACAGACTGGCTCCTCCCCTTCCTCTTCCCACTGCCAAGCTCTAGCGCCCGTTGTATTCTTTGATACAACGGGCTTTGCCCCTAGTTTTGTATCATAACTGATATGCTTTAGGATGCTTTGGGCTGATCCTGCGTTAAGCAGGAGGTTGGACTAGATGGCCTGTATGGCCCTTCCAACTCTATGATTCTATGATTCTACGATGCATGATCATTCCACCCTACTCCTTGCCCAACCCACCCAAGTTGTTCCCTGAGACTTTCACCATTTTTAAAACATACTGATTATATTACAATGAATTTCCCATTAATATACAGCAATGTTATATTGGGACAAAACAAGCAGTGAAGTTTCATGTAGCCTTCTCTGTGCAATCATTCATCCATGAAGTTCCTTTCAGCTCCTAGTGTTTTATATATATATTAATTAATATAATGTTATGATGTTGTAACATTACTGCATATGCGGAAAAAGGAAGTCCTGCACATAATGTATGTATGTTTCAGAATTTAGTATGTTTCAGAATTATTGAATAACAGTGTTATGAATTGGTTGGATTGCATACTTTTGCACTTAATTTAGCAATTATGTAATAACCCCACTGCTTATAAAAGACTCCCTGTCAGATCCCTGTTTTTGTGAACTATAACTGAATTCGAGGGGTCTGATTGGCTGGTTTAGCAAAGAATTATCATAAGGCTGTATTTGGATGCTGTGACACAGTTTAATAATGTAACAGGATTAACTTTTGTTTATATATTCATGATGGTCAGTTCATAGCCTGAGGAAGAGTGCTTGCACTCAAAAGCTCACGCCCTGAATAAATCTCTGTTGGCCTTAAAGGTGCTACTGGACTTTGATTTTATTGTGCCAACACGGCTATTCATTTGAATCTATCCACTGCTTGTCTGCTGCAGCCTTGAGGCAACTGACAAAAAAAATCCCTTTGTTCAGGGGAGTCAAGGTGAGTTACCTGCTAGCTCTCCTCCTATTAACTGTCTATACTAATGATATCGCAGTGGTCTTAGCAGTCGTACATTCCCATGACCCTGCTGTAGCTACCAGTCAGATCACATTGCTACTGTATTCAGACAATGCTGTCCTATCTAGATCACAGGTGGATCTGCGTAGATAGCTAAAGGTATTTCAGAATTCTTGCAACAGAATGACTTTGGTGACAAATTGTGAAAATCTAAAGTTATGGTCTTTTTCAGATCTCAACACAAACAACTAACTCTCCTAGAGTTTGAATCATCAGCCAACTGAGCAAGTGTCTCAATTTTGCTATCTTATTATTTTTCAAGCTTCTCTCATGGAAAGTTTATAAAGAGTAAACTCTGCTATCAAATGGCCATATCTTCAGCAGCTGTTTGATGTTTTTTTTCTATTCCTGGAGAGTCAGTATGTCTCTGAAGCAATTCAAACCTTTAGAGCTAAAGTGTTGTTCCAGATTATTTATGGTATGGCTGTTTGGATTCCTGGAGGGGATAGTTCTATTGACTGACCATTGGAGGATTTTCTTTGGAAAGTTACGGGAGTTCATTGTTGTATTGCCTTTATTGCCTCCAGTTGGAACTGGGTTTGGGATTAGTGGAATGCTTGGAAGCTGGCTTTTCACTTTTATTTGAAAGTTTTGTTTTCTGAAGATATTAATAACTTTTTTACTGTCAGATCTTTATGTTTTCACATTCTTGGTCCAATTTTCAAGCCAAACTTTTTAGGACTGTCCCCTTAATTCCTTCTGTCTACTGGTCCAAAGGTTGCTAGATTATTCTTACGAGTACTGGAGGTATTGCCATCAATTAGTTTTTGGCAGGGATCTTAAGAGTAAGTTTTGTGGTGTTCCTTGGTAATATGCCCCCTCTTACCCTTCCAATTTCTCTTTATCTGTCCCAAAATATCAGAGAACTTTTCTTCTGGCTAAATGCTTTCCCCTCTGGTGCACAGATTACAGGAAATACCCTACTCAGATACATATATGCAGGTGGGTCTGGGGCAAACAAAACTTTATCCCATATTTCTTTCTTTTATTGTATGTTGACTGCCCCTTTGAGAGATATGAATCTAATGGTCTTCATGATTTATCTTGTTTTCATGCCTTTCCTACTTACTGATGTCAATCCTAGTATTACTTTGGCTGTGGTTAAATTTTTGGGAATAGTGGCTTTTGTATGGGGATGAAAAATGAACATGAAGATTTGGTAATGTCTAAAACTGCTGGGTCAATGGATTATTAAAGAAAGAAACCAAATCTTTATTGTACTGAAATCAAACTTCAAAATTTACTCCACTATCCCAGATTAACTTGAAGCTATGCAATGAATGAACAGCCATGATTGTGTGCATTAAGAACATTGTTTTCACCTCCTTACACTTTCTTACATAGTAATTATGAGATACACTTGTACCCAGCATAAAAAAGACTAAGCACAGATATGATCAGGCAGGGTTACAGGCACAAGCTCAGACAGATGATGTGCAGAAAAGCACTGAGGAACTCAGGCAGGGAGGCATGGAAAAATACAGCCAAACAGAACTACTGTATAAACAAGAAACAATCCTACACACACTTGCTTGGAAGTAACAAATGATATGAGTCTGACTCAGGATAAGTGCCTGGGATCAAGCCTCATAAGGTATTTTATTACCCCTCACAAGAACTGGCCTTACATTTTCTGTAGAGAAGAAGCATTCAAATCCAATACAGTCTCTCCCACACGCAAATAAGAAAAAGATTTGTGTCAGAGGATCAGAGATCAGTGAGATACGCCCTGATATGATCTAAGGATCTCTAAAAGAACTATAGGAGACCCTGATTATGCATGAGTCCACTCCCTTACATGTAAAACAGGCTGTTTAATGTTAGAGATGAAGGCAAAAATGAAGAGAATAGACATCTATGCACCTTGCGCTCTCTTTCTCTCGCTATTCTGTTTAATTTTCTCCAAGAAATTAAATCATTTCCTTGATGGTCTTCAGAACATTAAATTAGCTGCACACTGGAATAAAAATGCTGATACTAATGTAACTACACAGTTAATGAGTTTGGAATTTTTAGCAGCTCTCACCTTCTGTTAAAACATTTTCTGCAGCATATCTGCATCAGGATCCCAGTGCCAAAAAACCAACGGGGGGGGGGTGCATTTCTATGTTCTTATTTTGCAACATTAAATTTAATGTTCTGTAAACCAAGGACCCTTCATCACCAATTTAGCCAAGAGGTAAGTACACTAGCTTCTGGCAAGTGCTGATAAATCTCACCGTAATTTGAAAAGTAGGAAAATTATAGTCAGGAATATTTTACAACTTCCACTGCCTCTAGAACAGAACACTTAGGTGAAATACATAAATTCCCTAGGAATTTCATCCTGGATGAGAAACATTAAAACTGAAATATGTTTTCAATTAAACATACACAATGAGATCATAATTTGAATTTAATACCAAAGCTATATGTGTTATATCTATATTAAAGCACTCAAGCAAAAATATAATTTTATTCAGGGTCATATTTAGTGTAAGCACAGCTATAGTTTTCTGCCATTTCTCCCCAGCCAATCTTGTGCTGCATTTCAAATAAACTTAACAGTACTAACCAAATCACTGAATCCCTGCAAGGGCCAAGGGAGCGATTACTGGCCCCTCCTTCCATTGGTTGGCTCTGCAGCTCTTACACAATAGAAGCTAATAATGTGCATCTTAACCCTGACTATCCATTTGAGAGGAAAAGTTACAAAATGGGTTTCTCTTTCTGGCAGCTTGCTACAATCCCCGTGCCTTTTGCTCCCATTCTCAGTTCTTCCTGCTTTCGTCAAGTGATTTATAAGGCACCTATAGCCCCAGCAATTAGTTCTACTCCAAATTTAGCCTTAAAAGGCATTGTTTACATTTGTGTTTCTGCAACAGCTATGTCAAGGGTTTTAAGGATACAATAGTTTCCTTCCCCTCACCCATCCAACCTCTTTTTCAAACAAAGGGGGCGGGGGGGGGGACCCTTCAAAATGAACAAGAAAAAGAACAGAAGCTTTTCCGTCCTAAATTCAGATTCAATATTATAAGTGGCAACATCTGCTGTAAATTTATTAAGAAGCAACATGAGAATAATTTATTAGCTTAAAGTTCACTTTAAAAAGTAGTGAAGCTTTGCTGGCTTTTTACAAACTTGACATATCCAGCACACACATACACACACATTTAAACAAGTCCTTTTAAGGCTGCATAGCTTCTGTCTTAAAAAAATGCCTCGGTGAAGTAGCTGAACTTGGAGTATAGTTTCTGCAGCACTCATTTTTCTCTTAAGAGTAATGCTGTGTTTTGCTTCACGGAAATACTTTCCTGTGCCTATCCAATAGGAAGGCTGATCTAGTCAAGCAATCTATAGAGCAGGGGTGGGCAAACTGTGGCCCTCCAGATGTCTATGGACTACAATTCCCATAAGGCCCTGCCAGAATTCGCTGGCAGGGGCTCATGGGAATTGTAGTCCATGGACATCTGGAGAGCCACAGTTTGCCCACCCCTGCTCTATAGAGGAAACATTTCAGAATGCGAAGATTTAAGAAGAGCTGAGCTGAAAGGGACATATACGTGCAGCAAGGTTTCTTGTTGCTGTCTACTGAAAATAAGTACGTAGTCTTGAAGAGAGTCCAACCAGTAATGTTATATCTGACCTCACGGCACGCTTTTTACTGTTTACATGCAGCAGTTAACATCAGCTGAGATCATCTGGCTCTTACTTTGGTGCCCACATATCCACAGTGCAAATGACAGCAAATAGAATAGCAAGAAAAAACATGTGCTCTGTAGAACTGGATTCCCACTTTAGGCAAAGAAAGCAGCATTTCATACTGGGTATGGCTACAGGAAAGTCAGGTTAGTAAAACAAATGCTAATAAGGAATGCCAGGAATAATTCACAGTCTATCCACATTTGCTTTGTCAATATTATGTATTTCCAGTAAAACTGTCTCATCACCACCATCCTTAAACACTCGTGGCGCAGTTTTGTTATCAGCTAAACTGTTCTCACAACCATACCTTGCTTGACTATCCAAATTCTCTATTCAACATCATTTTTAAATTAAATTATCATTTGTCCCCTTTTCCCAGTAATAAACATACAATTAGGTGGTGTGGGTCGTCTCCCCCAGCTCCACCAATAGGAATGATAAAATACTAAGGGGATTTCCACACCCTTTAAATGTAGCATCATGGGAGTCAAATGCAAGCTGAATATTCCAGCCCCTTCACATGACATTGCCAACATCCAGCCTGCTACATCCTGCATTATAAAACACCACCCTAAAAAGCGCTAGTGATCAAAGAGCAACCAGCAGGCAACCAGAAGAAGGAAGGTATGGAGGCTCAAGTGCGCTAAGGTCATCTGCAGTGTCCTGCACTCACTCCAGCCTCCCTCTCCCTTGTTCCTGGGGATGAGAATTACTTTTTAAAAATTGGTGAATTTCCTTGAGCAACGAATAGGCAGACACACGTGTAGGCAATGCCAGAAAGAAAAGCATCATTCAACAAGGCTTGCCTCTCAAAAGTTTTCTTCCCCCCCAAAAAAAAAAATCAGGAACAATATTAGCAGAAGCCACCCCTAGGAAAATGATGACATATCAGGAAAACCGACTACTAGGTTTCTTATTCTAACCTAATACTACTATTAATATTTAAGGGATTATCTTGAAATACTCTGAAAAGGTAAAAGCTACAGGACTAGAAAAACTGAAGAAGGAGAGAATTAGAAGAGAACAGGATTGCATCAAATCTTACTCACAATTCAGAACATCAACACCCTCCTGGAGGTGGGGGGGGGAAGGGGGATGAAAGGTGAGGGATGTGAGTTCCACAGAACCCACCTACTTAAGCTACCTCTACATCCAGATGAATTCATCTCCGTAGTCTGGAGATCATTTGTAATTTTAAGGGAACTTTAAGTTTCTCCTGAAAATTGCTAACCCCACCAACACCGAAGACTCTTCAGTTTGAATAGACAAAGTCTCCTTGAGAGCTAGCATGGTTAAAGAGCAGCGGTCTCTAATCTGGAGAACTGGTTTTGACACACACACACCCTTCTCCAGATGAAGTCATCTGGGTAATGAAGAACAGTTGGTTTTTATACCCTGGTTTTCATTACCTGAATGAGTCTCAAAGCAGCTTACAACCACCTCTCTTCCTCTCGCCACAACGGGCACCCTGTGAGGCAGGTAAGACTAAGAGAGGTCTGAGAGAAACTGCTGTGAAACTAGCCCAAGGTCACTCAGCTGGCTGCATGTGGAAACACTGCTTTCCCAATTAGAAGCCACCGCTCTTAACCAATACACCAGGGGTAGTCAAACTGCGGCCCTCCAGATGTCCATGGACTACAATTCCCAGGAGCCCCCTGCCAGCGAATGCTGGCAGGGGGCTCCTGGGAATTGTAGTCCATGGACATCTGGAGGGCCGCAGTTTGACTACCCCTGCAATACACTAAGCTGGCTCTCTTGACCCTAGGCTAGTCATAGTTCTCTTAGAGCTCTGAATCCACCCAGGTCAAGCTGTTCCTGGAACTTCTTAACACTGAGTATGGGACAATGGCGTTATGTGAGACTATTTCAATAGAAAGAACTAGGAGATGGTGTGATTGAACCAGAACGGAACAGACTGACAATACTTAAATAAAAGTTAGGAGTAGCCCCAAAGCAAATAGAAGCCTTTTAACTACAGACCCACCAATAAATGGAAGCATGTAGATTTTTAAGCATCCCAAAGAAGCTGAAAAAGCCCCTGGTATCTCCAGAGAAGAGCATAAGTGTTTATTCAGTACATACAGGCTGTCATAACAGAAGAAATCTAAGCAGGATTGAAATTTAGTTGATTAAATACAAGAGACCTTTTCTAAGAGCCTAACAGTATTACCAAAGAGAGAAAAAGTAGAAGAACAGTGACAGAACTGGAAAAGACGCTGGGACAGGCATTTACAAGTGATAAAGCTGGGGAAATGTGTTGTTGTTGTTGTTAGGTGCAAACCCGTGTCAGACCCATCGCGACCCCATGTACAATGATCCTCCAGGCCTTCCTGTCCTCTACCATTCCCCAGAGTCCATTTAAGCTCGAACCAACTGCTTCAGTGACTCCATCCAGCCACCTCATTCTCTGTCGTTCCCTTCGTCTTTTGCCCTCAATCGCTCCCAGCATTAGGCTCTTCAGGGAGTCCTTCCTTCTCATGAGGTGGCCAAAGTATTCGAGTTTCATCTTCAGGATTCTTTGACGCTCGGACTTCCTTATGAGCCAGTTTTGTGTAGTGGTTACACCAGTTTGGTGTAGTGGGTTGGAGTGCGGACTTCTAATCTGGCGTGCCAGGTTCGATTCTGCACTCCCCCACATGCAGCCAGCTGGGTGACCTTGGGCTCGCCACAGCACTGATAAAACTGTTCTGACCGAGCAGTGATATCAGGGCTCTCTCAGCCTCACCCACCTCACAGGGTGTCTGTTGTGGGGAGAGGAATGGGAAGGCGACTGTAAGCCGCTTTGAGCCTCCTTCAGGTAGGGAAAAGTGGCATATAAGAACCAACTCTTCTTCTTCTTATGGTCCAACTTTCACAGCCATACATTGCAACTGGGAAGACAATACCCTTGACTAGATGCACTTTTGTTGGCTGGGTAATGTCTCTGCTTTTTAGGATGCTGTCTAGATTTGCCATAGCTTTCCTTCCCAGGAGTAAGCGTCCTTTAATTTCTTTGCTGCAGGCCCCATCTGCAGTGATCTTGGAGCCCAGGAAAATAAAATCTGTCACTACCTCCATTTCTTCCCCATCTATTTGCCAGGAATTGAGAGGGCTGGATGCCATGGTCTTTGTTTTCTTGATGTTGAGTTTCAAGCCAACCTTTGCACTCTCCTCCTTCACCCGCATCAAAAGGCTCTTTAGTTCCTCTTCGCTTTCTGCCATTAGAGTGGTATCATCTGCATATCTGAGGTTGTTTATATTACTCCCTGGAATCTTGATCCAAATTTGTGACTCCTCTAACCCTGCCTTTCTCATGATGTGCTCAGCATACAAGTTAAATAGGCAAGGTGACAGTATACAGCCTTGTCGAACTGCTTTCTCAATTTTGAACCAATCAGTCATTCCATGTCCGGTTCTCACTGTTGCTTCTTGACCTCCATATAGGTTTCTCAAGAGACAGATAAGATGCTCTGGTATTCCCATCTCTTTAAGAACCTGCCACAATTTGTTGTGCTCCACACAATCAAAGGCTTTAGCATAGTCAATGAAGCAGAAGTAAATATTCTTCCGGAACTTCTTAGCTTTCTCCAAGATCCATGTTGGCAATTTGATCTCTAGTTCCTTTGCCTCTTTGAAATCCTGCCTGTACTTCTGAAAGTTCTCGGTCCACATATTGCTGGAGCCTAGCTTGTAGGATTTTGAGCATAACTTTGCTAGCATGAGAAATTAGTGCAATGGTGCGGTAGTTTGAACATTCTTTCGCATTGCCCTTCTTGCATATTGAGTGTAGCACTTTTACTGCATCGTCTTCTAAGATTTTGAATAGTTCAACTGGAATGCTGTCACCTCCACTAGCTTTATTGTTGCTTAGATTAGACAAAGGCACATTTGACTTCACATTCCAGGATGTCTGGCTCCAGGTCAGTAACTACCCCCTCGTGGTTATCAGGGATGTTAAACTCACTCTTGTATATTTCTTCTGTATAATTTTGCCACCATTTTTAATCTCTTATGCTTCTGTTAGGTCCTTACCATTCTGGTCCTTTATCATACCCATCTTTGCATGAAATGTTGTCTTCATATCTCCAATTTTTTGAAGTGATCTCTGATCCTCCCTATTCTATTGTTTTCTTCTATTTGTTTGCACTGTTCATTTAAGAAGGCATTCTTATCTCTTCTAGCTATTCTCCGGAATTCAGCATTCAGTTGGGTGTATCTTTCTCTTTCTCCCTTGCCTTTCACTTCCCTTCTCTCCTCAGCTATTTGTAAAGCTTCCTCAGACAGCCATTTTGCTTTCTTGCATTTCTTTTTCTTTGGGATGGTTTCAGTTGCTACCTCTTGTACAATGTTACGAACCTCCATCCATAGTTCTTCAGGCACTCTGTCTATCAGATCTAATTCCTTAAATCTATTTGTCACCTCTACTATATATTCATTAGGGATATGATTTAGTTTATACCTGAGTGGCCTTGTGCTTTCCCCAATTTGAGCCTAAATTTTGCAACAAGAAGCTGATGATCTGAACCACAATCAGCTCCTGGTCTTATTTTTACTGACTGTATAGAACTTTTCCATCTTTGGCTGCAGAGCACATAGTCAATCTGATTGCTGTGTTGACCATCTGGTGTTGTCCATGTGTAGAGTCATCTCTTGGTTTGTTGGAAAAGAGTGTTTGCTATGACTATTGTATTCTCTTGACAAAATTCTACCAGCCTGTGCCCTGCTTCATTTTGTACTCCAAGGCCAAACTTGCCTGTTATCCCAGTTATCTTTTGGCTTCCTACTTTAGCATTCCAATCCCCCATCATTTTTTGCCGTTGCTTCTACAAGTTGTTGTAGGGCTTCATAGAACTGGTCAACTACATCCTCTTCAGCAGCAGTGGTTGGGGCAGTGGTTGGATTACTGTGATGTTGAATGGTTTGCCTTGGATTCGAACTGAGATCATTCTGTCATTTTGGGGATTGTATCCCAAGACTGCTTTTCCTACTCTTTTATTGATTATGAAGGCTACTCCATTTCTTCTGCGAGATTCTTGCCCACAGTAGTCTACCTGATAGTCGTCTGAATTAAATTCACCCATTCCTGTCCACTTTAGTTCATTAATTCCTAAAATGTCGATGTTCAGTCTTGTCATCTCATGTTTGACCACGTCCAGTTTGCCTTGATTCATGGATCTGCCGTTCCAGGTGTAGCTCATGTCAATACGGAGTGCCTCAGAGAGAGATGAATTGCACCACAGAAGAACTTCATCTCTTATAAACTATGAATCAAATGCAGAATGTGCTAAACCTGGTTAGTTATATCCAGGCTACTTTTTTAAAAAGTTTTATACGGTTCTTGTATTATTGGTAGGTTCTCTGACCCTTTTACAGTGATTGTAGGTGGTATATGCCTAGATAGCCCAGGCTAGCCCAATATTGTCAAATCTTGGCAGCTAAGGAAGGTTTGACCGAGTCAGTATTTGGATGCAGACTACCAAGGAATACCAGGTAATGGCAAGTAATGGCAAACCACTCCTGAATGTCTCCTGCTTTGGAAACCCTACAGAGTTGTCTTACATAGGGCACAATTTGATAGCAAAATAACAATAACAGACTGAGAGTGCAGAATATATAAATATATTTTAAATAAATTCGCCCATCATTGTGAAGTGGGGAGCAGATAGGGCAGAGGCAAAACAGGCTAAAAAGGAAAGACATACACTTTCTGGAATCAATATGTGAGAGAAGAAAACAATAACAGGATATGGAGGTAAAGAGACAGAACTGGATTGGGGGAAATGAACTAGATTTAATACAGAGTTAACTGAATAAGAGATGGATTCAGATGGGCAGCCATGTGGGTCTAGCAGAACAAAGTTTGAATCCAGCGGCACCTTTAAGACCCACCATGTTTTATTTCAAAGTGTAAGCTTTTGTGTGCAAGTACACTGAGGTACTGAAGAAGTATCTGAAGAAGTGGACATGAAAGTTTATACCTGGAATAAAACTTTGTTGGTCTTAAAGTTATAGCTGGACTCAAACAAATTAACAGATGAAAAGACATGATGGAATTTCATCCCATATTCTTATCCAACAAATCTTGCTATTAGAGTTTAGCAAGACGTCTCCTTTATATCTTTTTTACAGAAATTGGCAGAATATTAATGCACAGCTGATCTAATTAATTTTTAGCTTGAACATCTTGAATTTAAATGTTATTGTATCCAAATTACAACAAACACCAGAAACCAGTGGGAGGTATATAAACCCACCAGGTTGTGGCAACACATTCACAGTCAACTGAGCAACAGTTTAAAAAAAGAAAAGACATGCTTCCAAAACTGAATGAGACATAACCAAGCTATCACTGAAGACTATTCCAGAAAATTCTACAGCTTCAGAAACTGTTACTGAGATACTGACCCATGTCTTTATGAGATGTTTTATTACATCTCTATGAATAAAACAATACATATAAGACCACACAAGTAATCTTAAATTTTGACTCTTGCATTTTGTTCTTCTCCTGCATTTTGTTTCCAAACCTTTTCAATTCCCTATTCTCTAACATCCCGAATAATAATCCCAAAGATTACTTTCAATATTACATTTAATAGATTCATATATTCAGCTATAGCATGATATTCGTCATACCCACAAAAACTGGCATATTACATTAAGCAGAGTCAGGCAGTGTGTTAATTAGCAGTGACCTTAAAGCTCATCACTTATTTCCCTGACGTAAACTGCATAGCCAAGCTGTTGGTCCACATATTAACAGGACTTTTTTTCACTACAAGAAAGCATACCAAGAGGCCCTATCTACAAGAAAATTGGAATTCAATACATGGAAGAGATTAGTCATACTATTTTCCTGTGAACATGGCTTACAATGTGATTAGCTTAATGTAAGTAGAACTAAAGTAGTGAAAGAACGTGAAAAACACACTTGAATCATAGTGGGATGTAAGCATTTTCCAAAATCAAGAACAAATACATGCAAACATGATTTAAAAGACAACTCTGAAGTCATACTAACAAAAAAGTATGTTCCCTGAATAGACAAAAATCTGTGTAGCATAAATGTATACAAGTACTTATTCCAAGCTATATTTTTCTCCACTACCCAGAGGGGCAAATACACAATCAGCTTGTGCCCCCCCCCCCAAATATCCATATGCAGAACCTCTGGAAAAACTGAGACATCTGATTCACAAAATATGTTTCACATTCTGTTGCAGCATTAAAGATACACACAAAATATGTAACATGCACCTGTATTCCTGGAATTCCTATCTCAGCCCAAGACTAGCACTGAAAAACAATTGAAAAAGCTACCCCCATTGATTCCTTTTTCAGTTTGAAACAGGGTTATTGGTTAATAATGAGAGTAGGTTTCTGTTTATGCAGTGCAATGAAATCTGCTCAATTTTTAACAGCTTGAGAAGACAGATGTATTCAAAACCATTTTTCTAGCTTCAGGCATGTAGACATATCTAAAATGCCAGTATTAGCTATTGCTTGACTTGATTTTTGTTCATTCAATGTTGGAAACCTGAATATATTTATTAGTTGCATATGCATATATATTTATCCAAAAAGATCCATATTTGACAGTATAAATATTTGATTTAAACATTGAATTGTATAAACTTAAAATCAATGCTGGTTACAGTGTTTAAAATGACAGTAAATACAACTGACGGAAGTACAGGCTGCAACATCATTATTTGCAGCTGGCTAAATGACAGCAAGATTTGAAAGACATTTTTCTGGACAATTCTATTTATCCCAATCTGGATAGCCCAGTCTTGTCAGATTTTCGAAGCTAAGCAGGACTGACCCTAGCTAGTATTTGGATGGGAGACTTCCAATGAATATCAGGCAGGCAATGGGAAAACATTTCCCTGTGAAGGCAGGCAATGGCAAAACACTTCCCCTCACCTCTAGCCCTTCTTACTTCATACTGCCTTCTTAAGCATGATCTTCTCTCTCCATACTTATAAAGCCTGCTTCTTGCCCTGTTTCCCCCCTTTGCTTCCCCCTCTTGGGGATACTATGGGTGGGTTGTGTTCAGATTACTTGTGGTTGGCCTACAAGTATCCCTTAGCCCTCTGGGTAAAACATTCATTCGTTGCATGTGGGGAATCATTATCTAGGCCTACAGTGTTCCCAACAGTGTCTCAAATTGGCCATGTTTAAATTTCTATTGAGCCATATTACCAAGACGTGCCTCTTAAAGCAAACCGACCAGAGGAACCCAGATCTTACAATGATCAAACTGTGAAAAGCAAACTATAAAACCAAGATAGTTCCATGTTATTTTTATGCTCTGCAGGTGTCACAGGGTCCACTTGGAAAATCAATTCCGCCTCTCTTCGTAACAGTCTCTTTATGATGTCTGACCTAGCGAATTGAAAGTCCTTCATCTGTTCTAGACCAATAAACCGTAATTGCTCAGCCTTGTGTTGTTTCTCTGTAAAATGATTCACTAATGTGGTATCCTGTACTCCGTTTCGAATTCTGCAGCGTCTGTTAGGAAGAGAGGCAGAAATGAGCGCATCTTGGTAATGAAGCTCAATAGGGATTTAGGTGATCACAGAATTGATTATATGAACACAATCTTAAATACATTCAAGGTACCCAAATTTAGACTAATGTCAATTTCATTTGAACTTTGATTTACACTATTCTATGGATCTGTATTTGATTATGTTTGTTTATAGCCACTGAAGAAGAATTTTGTTCTCCAATAATGAGCAATACACCGGGGCTCATTCTAGCTCTGTTTATTTCAATAAACATTTACTTGAGCCCAAGTCACCTTATTTTTATCTTTGCTGAGTTTCATTGACTGACTGGTCTTCGTTCCAAAATGAGACAAGACATATCATTCTAAACCCAGAGAAAAGCCCCAGGTTTACAGAAAAATCTGAAATAAAAAACATTAAGAAGTTGTGCTCCACCCCCCCCCTCCCGCAAAGGAGCACCTACTGCTTTAAGAACCTGATGGTCTCACAGTCATTGCGAGGTAACCAGAACAGTAGTGCCAAAGTTCAAGCCCTAGTTTCTGTCAGTCAAAGGCAGGGGGGGAGGCACTGAGCAACTCAGTATCATGGGACTTGCAAGACGCAGCCAGGCCCACTGCTTGTTATTGTCAACAACCAGCACTCCAGAAAAAACAGTATGGTACAGTATTTTTGCGTTTTGAATCAGGATCTCAGAAAGTCAAGGGTGAATCCTCATTATGCTATGGAAGCTGATATTCTCAACCTAGCCTACCTCACAGAGTGGTTGTAAATGAAAGGATAATGATGTAAGTGGCTTTGGATTGCCATTGGGAGGAAAGGTGAAGTATAAATGAAATAACTAATGTAGCTCAAGATGAGGGAACAGATGAAAGGTAGATTGACTGAGGTGGAAAGAAAAGAAGGAAACAGGGGGAAAGGAAAGGTTACTGAGCTTCTGGGAAAGGAGAAAAAAGAAGCAGAAAGAAGGGGAAAAGAGATATCCCCAGCAAGTTCTAGTGGGCCCCCCTTTGTGATTTATAATTCACAACATTTTCCGATCATCAAGATTTATATATCACATATATCTTCTCATCTTTTTGGTGAGATTTATTAAAACTACAAATTTTTTAACCAGTCGTTTTTATCTTTTGTGTAAGCCAGGGGTAGTCAAACTGCGGCCCTCCAGATGTCCGTGGACTACAATTCCCAGGAGCCCCTGCCAGGGCTCCTGGGAATTGTAGTCCACGGACATCTGGAGGGCCGCAGTTTGACTACCCCTGGTGTAAGCCATTTGGTGACCCAATGACAAGGAAGGAATATGTGATGTGGGATAAAAAGAGAAGGTAGGAGTGGTGGCTACAATGGTTGGGAAGTCAGCCGCAACTCTTCCAGGCCTCTCCAGCAAGCTTGAACCTGAAATCATGTCAGACATGTGGCTGGTGGTAGCTGCGAAGGGAGAGGGATTGAAGAAGAAAGCACATGGAACAAAGGGGAGAGATTCTGTCACAGCCAATCGGATCCAAACAGATTTATTAATTGTACCCAATGCAACATACAGG
This sequence comes from Paroedura picta, assembly GCF_049243985.1. Lineage (NCBI taxonomy): Eukaryota > Metazoa > Chordata > Lepidosauria > Squamata > Gekkonidae > Paroedura > Paroedura picta. The sequence goes on along the minus strand of NC_135374.1, from coordinate 78,780,919 downwards.
ACTTAAGCAGTTAAAATATTGAAAATAGATATTGTTCTTGATTAGTCTCTTATTAAGAAGCACTGTGTTATCATAACAAGACTTGCTCGACTAACAGTCTCTAGCATATTCAAGCGCTCCTTAGAACATTTCACCAGTCTTATTTTGTATTCTTTTTAAAGGATGTATTCAGCTACGTACGTTTAGCTATGGACTGCTTATATAAACACAGTTCACATCCTGATAAAACTACTATCTTCTGTTACAAACAAACCTCAAATATGGCAGCTCTGAAAAAGGGGGGAAACATGACACTACATAACTGTAGAACTATTAAATGGAATCAAAAAAATTACTCTAATTAAAACATCTGTAAAATCTTGCATAACCACCCAAAGTTATACTGAAGTCTAATTCACGTTCCCACCATGCAAACATTGTACTTGATACTTAATCTGAAACTCTAAATATTTTGTAACAGTAATAAAGTACACGCCTCAAATTTCCCATAAGAATTAGTCTGAGTAATCCTACAGGGTGGTTGTCCTGTTTGCCCAAAGAACTAGTTTGACATCAGCACGGCTGTGCTACATCAGAATATAAATATTTTGGAAAATCGTGTTCATTAATGCAACTGAAGCTTCCTCAGTAATTTATCTGGCTTCTGAAAATTCATGAAGTATTACCTAAATTAAATAGATCTACAACCATAAGAACTAGAAATAGTTCAAGAAAAAATGTGTATGTATATATGTGCATGTTTTACTTCACATGTAAAATATGACTACTTGGAAATGAATGAACAACTTCCCCTCCTCAGATTATATGTAATATTTAAGAGAAATCAGCTACCCTTAATATTAAGAGCTTTGTTGGAACAGACTTCACTGTGGCATCGATATGAACGTGAAAGATTTAATGTTTTCAGAAGACAGTGGAATAACAGTAATACACTTAAAAGGGATTGCTGAATTGGGTTTATATATTATTTTTGGGCTGTTTTCTTTATTATCCAGTTTCCCCAAGCTGCTTCTTTAATATATCTGCACAAATACACTTTCAGAAATATCATACATTATTATGGCACAGAACAGCTTCTAATTAAATAGTTAGAGGTCTCCTCCTCCAAATACAGGTTTTGCGGTATAATTTCCAGATAGGTACAATATAATAATGAATTGCCTCCCCATGCTGCCTTGATAGAGCCTGAGATCGAAGGCACTGTAAAATATTCCTTATAATACCACTCACAAGCAAGGAATATGCTTATGACTAAACAAAATAATAAAACAAACCTCTGTGCTGTCAAACTTCTGTATGTCTTTCAACAATAGTGCAATCCTGCACATCTATTGGGTTGAGCACTACCTAACTTCTTACAGCCAACATGGCGACTGTTTTACATCTTTTAATATGGACAAATTGTGAAAACTCATTGTATTTTAGTTTCCAAAAAGCCCATAAAAGTAAACTCTCCTTATGTGTATATGCACACACCATGATTTGAAGTTAGTGCCAGCTTAAAATAACCTGGCTGAGAAAAATGGGGAAATGAGGAAGAGAGTTTCCACTGGAATGTGAAGCCAATGTAGATTCTGCATTCTAACACAGATTTTTAGGTACATTCTTTTTATATTTATTAGCTTCATTTAGACCAGGGGTAGTCAAACTGCGGCCCTCCAGATGTCCATGGACTACAATTCCCAGGAGCCCCCTGCCAGTGAATGCTTGCAGGGGGCTCATGGGAATTGTAGTCCATGGACATCTGGAGGGCTGCAGTTTGACTACCCCTGATTTAGACCCTGTCCTTCCTCCCCCACAGGGACTCAAGGCACTTTAACATCATTCTCCTCTCCTTTGTTTATATTTGCAACGATTCTGTTGTGTAGGTGAGGCAGAGAGAGAATAACTAGCTCAAGGTTAGTTAGCTTCCATGAAATAAGTATGGATTTAAATTCTGGTCTCTCATATCCTTGTCTAACACTCTTCTAGTATTCAAATACATTCAGAATCTGCCAACAAGTGCACACCATAAGCATAACCACAAAATGAAATTGTACTGAAAGCAACAAGTTACAACATCCATCTCACAGTTCAAGGGCAAATTAAACAGGGACCCACTTACCAAAGCTATGGACTGAATTCTAATACAGATTAAAAATGCTCGACTGATTATCTTTACTTTTTCTTTCAAGGGACATTTTTTATAATCACACCACTAGAGATAGCAACAAGTTTTACATGTTTTTTTTAAAACTGCTTTAATATTTGCATATGGCTTCAGGGACCAAGCTAAACAGAGATAACACAGCTAGTTGTTTTTTTTTTAAACCAAGTACATATTCTGTGCAGGCTACCAGAAAAGAGCTGCTTTCTCAACATCTCTGCTCCATGAAAAAAAAAATCCATCATCACACAAAAACCTAAGAATTGAGCTCCTTATTGATAATACTGTCAAGTATCAGTGATTCATCTTTCCATTTAGTGAGATTAGAAAAGAACAAACTACCAAAGCAACTATGATGCAAGTCTTCTCATTATCTTTAAAGCCCATTATATAGCAATGTCTCAGCTCTAGCAGGCATGATTCAGTTAGACATTAAATCTCTGCAATGCTGCATTTGGAACACCAGAATCTCAGAACTGTGTTTAAATGTCATCTAGATGTCAATAGATCCATCATGCGATAGAAAATCTCACTCTCTTTTTACAAAAATACCAGTCCTGTCAACATTTCTGGAGTTTTCCCTGTAAGGTACTCCCCTTACCCCCATTGTTACAGGATTTAAGTAGTTAGTTTGGTGTGTTTTTTTCTGAGAAAAAACTTGCTATATCTTGAAAAGTTGGTTCTTATAAGCCGCTTTTCGCTATCCAAAGGAGTCTCAAAGCGACTTACAATCGCCTTCCCTTTCCTCTACACACAACAGACCCCCTGTGAGGGAGATGGGGCTGAGATGGCTTAATGTGTGGGAGCAGGGAATCAAACCTGGGTCACCAGATCAGAAGTTGCCGCTCCTAACCCCTGGCTCCTAATGCTATTTGGTAGGAAACCAATCTCATGACATTGTATCTGAGGAAGTGTGCATGCAGATGACAGCTCATACCTTGAATAAAACTTTGTTGGTCTTAAAAGTACCACTGGACTCAAAATTTGTTCTACAGCTAGGTGTTGTACTTTAATCTGAACTGGTGATGTGAGCTGTTTCAAGCCTATCCAACAACCAAGATCAAGGGACAAAATACTTGGAGTTAAGATTCAAGGCACCATCTCAATCAGCCCAAAGATTTGATTCATATTGGCATTGACAAGCATACTATGCTTGGACCTGGGGAAAATTTTCATACATCAGAATGGACTAATAGGCCAAGTTATTATCTCTTGATTTTCCGTGTACTACAGAACTGGCTGGCAAAATCAAAATGTTTTATTATTCATATATAAATTGTAATATATCTTTTAAAAAATTAAACATGTACTTAAAAATAAAGAACTAAATTGACATTAGCAAACATCTTACAGAATTTGAAGAGTTTCTAAGACCCAGCTGCTTTCTTCATTTCAACCAAACTAGCTTCAGGAGAAGCAGAATTGGAGTGTGCCATTTTTGCAACTACTAAATCCAGAAATCCACCATTGATCTACTCCCATCTTCACTCATACTATATATCTAACAAGCCACTCCATACCTTAGAAATACTTCCGTACGATCAATTCATACACCCTTACTGCATCCTAGGGGGGAAGACACACAGCTGATCAAGAGCACAACTTCAATTGATTCACATTAGAAAGGTTTTAAGTATACTGCGCAAGGCAACAGCATTTCCACATGGTACGTAGTTCAGACAAGCCTTTTATGAAGAGCACTACACATCCCAGGAGAGGAAACAAAGCAACGTGTTCTATACACAACACTGCCCTGGACACATTGGAGAAGTGACAAGACCACTGGAAGCCATCATCTCTTGAAAGGTAGCAAATATCATGCACAAGGGCAGCCTGGACTCACCCGGGCGGCTTTTGCTGGTGCGGGGGATTCACAGCACGAGGTGGACTCCTGCTCATGTGCCAGAGCTCCAGCCACGGATTTTTCCCTGCCTCAACTGACAGGGCATATGCTGGGGCTCGTGTGGTGGAATCAGGCGCTTCCCTTTATAAGGGAGCGCCTGGTAACAGTCTGCCTCTTCCCCGTTTGGCTGCCTGGCCGTTGTGCAGCTTGCGGGGAAGAGCCGGCTGTTGAGAGTGAGGTTGTGACGTTAAGCTGGCTGATTAACGCAACAGAGCTTATTTTTAGGTGAACATCGCCCCCTCCTGGCCTTTTAAAATTCAACAGGGTAGGAAAGTGGAGAAAAGCTCACCCCCCCCCCCCAATTTTTAGTTGCATAGGCTCAATTTTTAAGGAGCTCTATTGCGCCCAACCCTGCCTACTGTTAATAGCCCAAGGAAATGACTTTATTTGACTTGAGGCCAGGGACAAGTTTCAAGTCCCAACTTTATAATATCATCATCCGTTTATTGTATCACTTCAGAAAGAAAAGGGTGTAGGTGGTCTGTTTATTGTTTTTCAAACTTTCGCTACTCATGAAAATGCATGTATGGGGTTTGGATACCATACCATGGCACACAAATATGATGATATTCTAGTCCCATTTTTTAATTTAAAAGTTGCAAAAACCTCGATGGCCTGGGGAGGTGAGGAGATTCTGCTGGACGTCTGGGGCAGGGAAACCTGCCATTTGGAAACCCCACTGCTGTTGCACTCTATCTGCAGCTGCACCGGCAACAGTGAATCCACAAAATCCCATCACCATGTGGAAAACACCCAGGAATATCTTCAACTAGAAGTCCAGTTTAACAAGAGGAACTTCAATACTTGGGAAATGCTCTTTAATCAAGACAATATGTTTCAGTTTGGCCATTATACTTCAAGTGTTAAATGTTGTGTACAGTGGGAAAATTAAGCTCTGTGGGAATAACAATTGGGAAAATAGTTTATATAGAGCTAAATATAAACCCATTGGAAGAGCTGAGAAATCTTGACACAGGGCCATAGAAAAACCAAAGTACATGAGGAAGAATCTAGCTCCCACTGGCTTTGATTCCTTCCCTTTCCCTTCCCCTTTCCTGTGATTAATACACTCTAGGGAAAGTTTGGAAAATAATGTGTGTGCACAAGAAAGCCAGAATGCAGGCAGATTGCCAGACTGAATCCTGAGAGCAGCGCTGTTTATAAATGAAGCCTACATTCACTCACTCACTCACTACACCACTGCTCTGCACAACAGCTGTGAAATGTTGGGGAAAGGGCCTGATTCTATCCAAGTCACTCTTCCAGTAGAAGTAAAATAGCTACTATTACTGAAAAACAAATACTACATGTCTCCCCCCTCTCCCCAGGAAAGCAAAACAAAATTTGTTATGCTTTGATCTTCATTATTTTACTTTTACCAGGTTTGAAAAGCAACCCTTACACAGGCATTGTGCAGTGACAGAGTTAAATGGAAATCTGTGCAGCATTCCAAGGATAGCAGTACAGAATAAGAGTAACCTCAGTATTGTTTTCCTAAGATCTCAAGTTGCCAACAAGGCAAAATGAAGTAATGCACTCTGTCAACATATAGCATGCTCCACAAGCAAGGTCACTTATCCATGCAATTAGCAAAGCATTTAAGAAGAAACCGTTTGAACAACCATAGAGAAAGTGCAGAGCATCATTTTTAACATAGGTCTTTAAATCCCAGATGCTTTAGAACACACACAATAGCTATCCAAAAGCTACAGCTTAGTTGAATACATTTCATATTGTTTCTTGTTTATGTAATCCATTGTGAGGTAGTATTTCAGAGCTGACCAGTCTAAACGAAGGGGCTAACTCTAAATGCTAAGAAAATAAATTTCCCATGCTGCCACTTTCCATCCTGGAAAGAATGCTAGTCTTTTTACAGACCAAGATGTCTGGACAGCCTAGCTTAGGACACATTAAACAGGTTTATATACATTTGAATACACCATCATCACCACCAAGTCAGACGCCTCAAAGTTTATGGAGCCAGACTGGTCATACAACGTATTTCCATAAGCCTCAGGAAAAACATATACAGCATTAATCTTGTTCAAGGAAGTGTTTTTCCTTTCTCAATTTAGGCCACAGAATTACAAAATCATAGAATCAGCCTAAAGTCCAACTGCTGTTTAGAGACTGTCAGTGAGGGGGAGCGCACCACCTCCTAAGGCAAGTCAATTCCACTGCTGAACTACTCAGACTGAGAATTTTTTTCCTGATATCTAGTCAGTACTACTCCACAGATAGTTTAAAGTCATAACTGCAGATGCTTTCCTCTGCTGTCAACAGGAACCGCTCCCTGCCCTCCTCTAAGTGACAATCTTTCAGAAAAAGGCAGCAATCATGCCCCTGAAAAAACCACTACAACAAACCAGCGAAAGACATGTGCGTTCTCAATGTAGCGGTAGAAAGAAAGTCCCTCCCCCGTTCTTGCCCCGAACTTCCAGAGAAGCGATCGCCATTTTTTCCCCTTAGACCTGCAAAAGCAATGAACGAGCGAGGCTTCACTGGCTAAAGTCCCTCCACAGAAGTGATTTAAAGTAAAACAAAGCTCCCTAAGTTCCCAAGCACAACTCAGCTCCCTGTTCGGCACTGCCCGTAATTTCAGCCACAAATCGTGCCTGTGGGAGGGGGATTTTTTTTCTACTTGAGGAGCATGTAAACGATTTATCGCCAGCTCCTACGCCAGCAAAGGTCTTTCCGATGCAACGATTGAACGCATATTCATTGCAACGGGTGTGTTTAGTTTTAAAAAAAACAGTTCTTAAAGGGAAAGGGGCTTTTCGGGAGCATGAACACGACAGCCCATTGGCTGTTCCATTTGATTGACGGCTAGGGGCGGGAAGAAGCGCAGAAAAAAATCGCTTCCTTTGCTGCGATTCCAGCGAGACCGGAAACCTGTGGGGACGGAATGAAACGCTACTGGGACTTCTATATTACACTAAAAAAAAAGGTATGCAGAATGATGAAATTCTACTATTTAATATAGCATTTCTGCATTCTGTGAACAATTGGCAACATTGGTCCTTGTGCGGAATGGCCTGGATTATACATATCAATATCAAACCAGCTTCTGAGGTTTTGGAAATCAAGTCGCTTTGTGTTGCCTGGCATGCAATTAATGATGCGAGACGGAGAGCATAAGATTTTTAATTGTGCTGGACTGTCATCTGCCTTTATCAACCACGGCATCCTTCGGATCTAGGTGGCAGATCTGATGCCTCTTTCAAATGTTTCTCATACTTTATGGTTGAGTGGTATTAGAACCGACTAAGGGACAACTGTTCAGTTCATTGAGTCTTGTGGTATGGATGCATGCAAGATTCCTATGCTATATTAACATCCACATGAAACCTCTGAAAGAGGCTATCTGGTGGTTTTAAATGATACATCTTCAATACATTGGTGACACACACAAAACTATGTTCTTACTCTTCAGATGAGGTAGTTCTGTGTCTAGAGAAACTAAATGGAGTCAAATACTCCAGAAAATACTGAGGTATTGTATTGTGCTGCCAGGTACTATACCTTCCCTTAAAGAACTGATTTCACAGTATGCTATTGTACAATTAGTTGCAAATAAAAGCTCAGTTACATGTTGTTCTACATAGTGGGTTGAAAGATTAAACTTTCCATTAATTGAAAAGATGGGCTAATTTCCGCTATTATCTTTCTTGCTGCATACTCCCTATTTGTCTCTCATGTTGTTCTTGGGCTCCCAGTTCCCCATGAACAGTATTTCAGTGACATTACTGGGTTGCAATGGGGTTGCAATGGGAGGGGAGGGGGAGACAGAAGCATTCTGTTTCAATGACAGAAGTGACTTGTATGTGCAGAAATGTTAGTCTGAATCCAACCCCAAGTTGTTGTTCAACTTTGTTCTGCTAGAAGCAGAATATGGTCACAGTAACCCATGCACCAGTCATATTCAAATTGGATTTCTGCAAAGTACTATTAGACTATGACTGTTTCCGCACTAGCGATCCCCTTCAGAATTACATTTTTAAAGGGTCAAGTTTTTCATCCATTTCTGCACTAAAATTTGCTTCTTTGGGCACAGTCCCGAATCGCCCCCTCACTTGCCCCACAGCAAAGGAGCCTCCAGAAATCTTTTCAATCAGAGGGTCTAATTCGGAAATGCATGTAATCAGTTTTTTCACTGTGCCCGCCATTTTGAATCATTTGGGAATGCCCCATTCCTTGGTGCCACCCTCCCTCCATTCTGAAAAATCTACCTTAAAAAAAGAGGTATGATTGTATTATAACTGTTTCTAAGTTTTTAAAAAAGAAGTCTTGCAGTCTTACACAGCAGCATTATAATGTTACAACTTTATAATGTTCTAATACAGGGTATTTAAAAAATTACATTCAGAACACTTTGGGGGGAAGTGGGGAAGTGATGAAGGGCGGGATTAAGGGGCACAATGAAAACAAGATGCAAGCAGGCACCATTTTGCAAAACCCCCCCACATTTTTTTTAAAAAGGGGAAGGGAGTAAAGCATGATGGGAGGCTGTCTCCATCAGACTCAGTGCAGAAAGCATGTTACAGATTTCAGCCTGGGAAATAAGGGAAGGAAAGCCCAAATGTGGAAATGCTACAGTCGACTCACAGCATTCAATGGAACAGGGCTAAAATAAGGTATGTCTCCTAATGCAGAAATGGTGGCTGTGACAAGATCCTGGAAACATGTATCTTCAGTCTTGTTTGTTTATTTCTGGGAAATAAACCCAAGTGGTGGCTCTTACCTTTTATTTGCTAAATGATTAGGGGGTACTTATTTGTATACCAATCTTCCTTATTCCATACAAATCTGCTATCACCTCACAGATGAGGTGGATGGTTACTAGAGACTGCAATTTTTTCACTAATGCACTGATAGCTTGACTATCCATCTCTCCCACAGATACCTGTCGAGCATCTAGAATTGTCAGATTTAGGTATCAAGTTAAAATATTCTTATTAACTGATGTGTTTGCTTGCTTTATAGTCAAGATACATGATTAACTCTGCTATAATTAAATAGTTTTCCTCTCCACCTATCTTATTAACACACTAGGGGCAAAGCCCGTTGTCTCCAAGAATACAACGGGTACTAGAGCTTGGCAGTGGGAAGAGGAAGGGGAGAAGTTGTCCAGTCTGTAAGGGCATGGGGTTGTCATGTGTGTTGTGTGGGAAGTTGTGGTGGCATGGTGGCAAATGAGGCCATGGGTGTGGAGATATGGGTGTCAAGAACCTGTGGTGTGGAATGTTCGTTGATTGTGGGAGAGGACTGAACTTTGGGAATTGTGGCATAGTGGTTACAGATGAGCTTTCCAGAGCCATGTCCTCAGATATGTGAAGGGAAAATCAGACTGGAGACTCTTCTTAGAGGAAGATTACATGGCAACCAATTCCCCCCAGTTCTGCGTCATTACCCTTCTTGTGTGAATTAGGCCACATTCACCGAAATGCCCCTCTGCCCTAATACACATAGGGTAGTCACAGTACACAGGTGTCCACCCTGTTCCTTCTGTCTCCCATATTTTCACTGTTGGCAAAAATGGCTCATTTGAAGGCTGGACTCTGAGGCATTGTACGATTTTGAAGTCCCACCTCCAAACCTCCAGGAATATTTCCAACCCAGGGGTAGCCAACCTACAGGTGTGGCCTGGAGAGCTCCTGGAATTACAGCTCACCTGCAGAGTATAAAGATCAGCTCCCCAGGCAGAAAAGGCTACTTTGGACAGGATTGTGGTAGAGAAGAAACATTTAAGGCTTCCCACACAGGTTGTTGTTGAATTGAAAGACTTGAGGCCTACTGCACAGGGTTGTTGTGCAGATGAAACAGGAGACAAAAGAGCCAGCTTCCTCTGCAGAATAACGCTGTGCAGTAGCCTCAAATCTGCAGAGAGTTGCAAAGAAGAAAGACACATGGCTTGGCTGTGTCTAACCCCTGGCCAGAGCAGTATTTTAAGTGAGAAGGGGCTTTTCTGTGGCCTCCCTGTGAGTCAACTGTTTGGCAGAAGGGGAAAGCTCCCCCCCCCCCACAAAAGGAAGTCGCTCAGGCTCCCCTGCGTTGCTCTTGGAAAGGCCTCCTCCCCTCAGTCAGGGGCTGTCAGAGGCTCCTTCGCAGCAGGCCTGAAGGGGGGGAGGGGGAGGGGGAGCACTCACCAGTCTCCTGCCAGCTCTGTCAGGGTTCTGAGGCAATTTGCAGTTGGACATGGCAGTTAGGAGAGCCTTTGGGCGAAAAGGGCTGGCGCAGCCTGTCCAAGCCTCTGTTCTCATCCCCCTTGGCAGCCCTACTGACCTCCTCTCCCTTTGGTGGTCAGGAGCAGACTGGCAGCCAGACTGGGCTGGGTGAATGGAATTTTGGTCTGTCCTGGTGAGGGGCCAATAGGAAGGCACTTTGCGCGCCTCCCCATTGGCTGCTTGGCCCTGGATGGACACTCGGAAGGCCCAATCAGGAGCCGCTTCGCGGCTCCTGATTGGGCCCTCTGAGTTTTTATCCTGGACAGGGCCCACCCTAACTCCTCCCCAGGTGGCCTTACTCTTTTATTTAATAGGACCCTGTCCTATTTAAAGATAATTTCCATACTAGAATTCATAAACGAATATTTAATCACAACCCTCCTTTTCCAGGTTGTACAAGTGATATACTTATATAGTTACATTAAAAAATTATTGGCTAGAATTGAAACATGATTCACAGACACAGAAAAAGCGACAACATGCACCCTAATATATGACTATTCAACACCTGTTATTTTGACAACAAAATATCAAGGGAAGAGAATGGAAATTGTTAACCTCGCTTTTGATAGCCTGGATTTTCATGCTTGCAGATCTTGCAAAAATGGCTAAACTAACTAGTCAGATCAATGGAAGATCAACGCTAGAATTCCAAGAACAATGGGATTATTATCTGGAATTTCTTTGTAAATACATTTAAGGGTGAAGAATGGTAAACCAGTACTCCCAAATCTCTGTTGGGGAGATTTCATGATATTATAGTTTTTTTCTGTATTTCTGTTTTTTCTATATGTAATGTATCATTTTTCTCCTTTTCTATCAATAATAAAACCTTTTTAAAAATCAAGATATGTGTCCATCTGGCTTCACCTTTATGCAATAAACTGTGCTAAATGTACAGAAAGTTATCAGAGCATTACTCACTTTTAATTTGTCATATATTAATGTCATTTATTTTCTCTCTTTCCTACTGATTTTTAAAATGTTGATAAATTATTAAGAGGCTGAACAATTTCTCACAACTTCTCAAGCATCCAAGCCAAGTTTTGATCTTTCTGAAAATAGCATGAAGTTGTAAATTTAGTGTTATTATGAAGCTTCAGTTCTGGAGTTAGTATATAATCATTTCAATACCACTTATGGAATTTGCTCAAAAATACTGGTAGATTCATACAATGATTCTGTAGTGCTTGTATGGATCAGATAGAGTTGAGTGGGATTTTGCTCATGCGCATTAACTATAATTTGCTCACCATTAACACATTATATCAAGAAAATAAACTATGTTCAAACATGTCCATTCTGTGGTGGCATCATTCCCAAATATTTGAATTGATTCTCAACAAGTTCATTTTGCTTTTTTACATGTAGTACAAATAAAACCTCATTGTGGTTGTTCAGTATTTAATCTGGGCCATCTGGTGCTCACATTTGATATAAAAAACAACAGATACTTCACAGTTACTACTTTTTATTTAAGTTTGCTTGTTTAGTGTCACTTGGACTTGCCCCACTATACCTTCCTTTATAACTTCAGTGAAGTAGGAATATTCTATTCTAGTAGGAATAGAAATCTTTGCAACTCAAAGCTGAAAAGCTTGATATCAATCTAGTCTGGGTTTTTTTATAACATGTCTTGCAGGTCAGTAGTGCGGAGTTCCCAGGCACTGAACTTCTATGTGGAATGCCAGAGCACACAAGGAAGAGTATCCAGGTCTTTGGGGGAGGCATTGAAAGCAGATTCCAAAGACTAATATTGCTGTTGGCTTCAAACAGCCTTGCTCACATACCCTACTGGCAAGAATATGCCAAATTGGCTGCCAGCAAGCCAACAGAAGGTGAAAGGAAGGTGAAAGGCAAAAAAGCTTTTGACATAATCTTACAAACAAAGAGTATAAAGTCAAGGGATGAAAATAAAATAGCGGATGATATTTTTATTGCACATTTTTTAAAAAGTTTAATATAAAATTATATTTACAGCCATCCAATTTCCTATTTTCTTTTTATTGGCTTGGTGTTATTTAAAATAGATCTTATTTCAAAGGCCACTCAAGTATTTCCTGGTATAATGGGAGTCGGGCGACTTACCCCGGCTCCTAGTTGCCGCCGCGGAGGGCGGGCAGCGGCGGGAAGACGCGCCGCGGCTTGGGAGCCGCTCCACGCGCTTCCCCGGGACTGCTCAGGGAGCCTCTTGATGAGGCTCGCCTGAGCGCGTAGCGTTCCGGGCGGGCGGGGGAGGAGGAGGGCGTGGCAACGCCTTCTTAAGGGGCAGAGCAGGCACGCTCTGCCTCTTTCCTCCCTGACGGCGCAGTAGGAAGCTTGCTCCCTGCTGCGTCTTCAAAATCGAGGCAGGTTTGACAGGCCTCGTTGCGCAGCTAATTTTCAGCGCCGGTTTTTCTCCTTCTCGGACTTCAAAAGGGGGGTTTGTATGGTACAAACATTGGCACATAGATAGAATTAATTGATTTAATCACACATATAATTAATTATTTAATACAAAAAAAAAAAAAAAAAAAAGCCTAAATTCATTTTGCTTTGATTTGCTTTTTAGTTCATTGGAGTTCGAGAAGGGGGGGAGGAAGGAGTTAAGGGGGGAGTGAGCTGTGGGTACAGCAAGCCCCTTTTACTTGGCCCAGGTGGCACGATGGGTCCAAAGAAGATGGGCAAAGGGACCCAGAACCAGGGGTCTGCGGCAGCCCCGTCACGCAGGTCCAGCAGGCAGGCTGCGAGGGCTAAGAAAAACCTGGCCACCCACGGGAGTCCCTCCAGGAGCGGGGGTAGTAGAGGGACCCCTGTAGCCACGGTTCAAGGGCACGGCCAGCGTGAAAAAAGATCGAAATCCCGCCCTCAAAATAAGAGGGGCAGTGAGACGGCAGCTCTGGACTCAGGGGCTGCAGGTGCCACTGGACCTGGTCCTCAGGCTAGCAGGAAGGGAAGAGCTAGGGAGCCAAGTGTAAGCTCTCGGCGGACGGGCTCTGTCCGCGGGGACAGCCGTTCGGCTAGTCGGTCAAGAGCGCCTGGGCACAGGAATGCAGGCGGCAGCCATAGAGGGCGGCAAATAACAAGACAGGCCCTTATTGGGTCCAAGGGTAGGAATTGGGTTGTTGCTGATGCACCTGACCAACGAAGGGTGGGACCTAATCGTCGGAGGTCTCAGCCCAGTTCACAAGCGAGGCAGAAGGGGAGGCAAGGGAAAGCTCCAAGTTTGGGACCTCGGGGTAGAGTATCGCGCGCCGCCAGTTATCCACCAGTGACAGGTAGAATAAGGTGGCAGGCGCAGAGCGCCCAAAACAGAAGGAGTTCCTCCGCTTCCAAGGTGACTTCAGGTATTAGCAGGCGGGGTAGAAGCCCAGCTGGTGGGTCCATAGCACGGGGGGCTCGGGATCAATCCCCGGGTAGTGATGATGATGTGAATTCAGCTATATATTGGAAGGGGTATTCTCAAGCTATTGCCCAGCTCACAGGTGCGCCGGCAAGCAGTGATGGGTCCAGGGAGTCTGAAGTTGACAGTGCATCACGCGGCAGTGCCTCAGAGGTGGAAAGCCAAGGGGACGGAGCTCGGGGGGATACACAACATGTCAAGAGGAGACGGAATGGCCGTCATCACGGGACCTGTTCTAGGCATTGCAGTCATTCGTCCGGTGAGTCTTCTGGTGGTGGGGATAATGAGGACTTGGACAGAGATGGGAGCTACTGGATCGAAGGGTCCTTCATCCCTGGCCTGCCACGATGGTTGCATAGACGGCGGTTAGAAGGGAAGCAATTGATCGATGAAGGCTACATCACTGGGGATGTATTTGAACCCCCTGATTTTTATATAGATGGAGACACTCCTCCAGGTATCCATTTATCCCCCAGGGTACGGGAGAAGATATTAGAAGGTTATTTCATTGATATCTTCTCCTTGGTTCCCGATGATGAACCTTGTGGTGACACAGGTGATCGCAATAAAAAGCGTAAAAAAGGGAAGGTCATATGGGAGCATAATTTTCACAATTGGATGAGAGGTTATGCAGAATACATGTCCTTGGTCGCGGCTGCATACCCCGAGAGAGGGTGGCATCTGAGCAGGCACCTAGCGCACGTTTTAGAGGCCAGGGAATATGCCGGGGATGAGGCGGCCATGGCTTACGATTATAGGTTTCGGGAGCTGGCCTCACACAACGCCTTGACTAGGTGGGACGTCATCCACCAAGCAGCTTGGATGATAAAGGTTGGCCCCGGCATGAGATATCAGCGTGAGGCTGAGAAGAAAACGACGCAGGTGAAAAAACCCGGGGTATTATATTGCTGGGATTTTAATAGGAGGGGCTGCAAACGTAGGCAATGTAGATTCGAGCATGCCTGCGAAGCTTGCGGTGGCGCACACAGTAAGACCAACTGTCGTAAAGGGGCCAATTACCAGCCCTTTCGCGGATCCCGATCCTCATTCAAAAAGGAGGGAGGGTCGGGGTCTGGAGGTTCCTCATCGAATGTTAAAGAAAACTGAATCTGCTTACGCAGATCTAATATTCTTAGCTCCAACCCCAGTTAAAATTGCTGTTTTATTACCGTTATTAGCGCGTTATCCCAACAAACCTGCGGCTGATTATTTGGCTGCTAGTTTTAGGGATGGTTTTCGCATTCCTTTTACTGGTGTTCGTGTTGCCACTGATTGCCCCAATTTGAAATCGGCAAAAGATATGCCAAGCATAGTGCAAATGAAAATCGAGAAAGAGTGTCAGGCTGGCCGTATTGCAGGCCCTTTTGTGGCTCCCCCATTCAAGAATTTGCGGATTTCCCCATTGGGAATCGTTCCCAAAAAGACCCCTGGGCAATTTAGGATGATTCAGCACCTATCCTACCCCAGAGGGTCATCAGTAAATGATGGAATAGCTCCTGAGTTGTGCACCGTAAAATATTCACCTTTTGATCGTGCAGTTGATATAGTGAGGGCTTGTGGCCAAGGGGCCCTTATGGCAAAATGCGATATCCAATCGGCATTTCGCTTATTGCCAGTACACCCAGAGGATTTTAACCTTTTGGGTTTCAAATTCCAAGGCCAGTACTTCGTGGATAAGGCTATGCCGATGGGCTGTTCCATTGCCTGCGCAGCCTTTGAAGCTTTCAGTACATTCCTGGAATGGGCAGTAAAGGACAAGGGTGACTTCAGGGAGGTCACTCATTACCTGGACGACTTCTTTTTTGCTGGCCCTGCTGGCTCCCAGGAATGTGCTGACCGCTTATCCACATTTCAACAGATGGCCACGGAGCTGGGTGTTCCCTTGGCACAAGAAAAAACAGAGGGCCCAGCATGCCAACTCACTTATTTGGGAATTGAACTTGATTCTATGGCAGGCACGTCCCGGCTGCCGGAAGATAAGATTTGCAAATTAAGAAACTTATTACAGGAAATGGGGGCTAAGAAAAAATGTACCTTGAAAGAGTTGCAGATTTTGCTTGGTCATCTTAATTTCGCATGTAAAGTAGTTTCCCCCGGGAGGGCTTTCTGCGCGCGCTTGGCACGTTCAACAGCCGGAATTCGAGCTTCTCATCACCATATTAGAATTACAAAGGGGATGAAAGCAGATTTGGCTGTTTGGACCGAGTTCCTTGTGAACTTTAACGGGATTTCCATCTGGCAAACGCATCTTAGTCCTGGGGAAGATTTACAAATCCATTCTGACGCTGCAGGTAGCCTAGGCTTCGGTGTATTCTTTCTTAATCGCTGGTGTGCTCGGCGGTGGCCAGAGCATTGGGGGCCAGAGTTGCTACGGGACTTAACATTCCTAGAATTTTTCCCAATTTTGGTGGCTGTTACCTTGTGGCGGGAACAGTTCGCTAACAAGCGGATACTGTTTTGGTGTGATAACCAAGCAGTCGTACGCATTGTTAACAAACAGACTTCTCGCTCCGAGAGAGTTATGCGGTTGGTGAGGTGCATGGTACTCACCTGTTTGGAATTTAACATTAGCTTTACAGCGAAGCACATACCTGGGACTTGTAACGATGTTGCAGATGCATTATCTCGATTGCAGATGGAAAAATTTCGTTTTCTGGTACCCGAGGCCAACACGGAGCCAGAAGCCTTTCCAGAACACCTTTGGAACCTTGGCGACAGTTAATTCTGCAAGGAGTGATGGGTTCTTTAGCGATGTCAACAAGGCGGGTTTACGAGAAGGCATTCCTGTCATTCTGTAGATTTGCCTCCAGTTTAGGTTTTTCGCCTCCTGTCCCCACAGAGGAGACGGTAGTGTTACGTTATTTAGCTCACTTACGATTTAAAGGCATTTCACCCAAGACGATGAAAATACACCTAGCTAGCCTGTCATTTTTTAGCAAGGCACTGGGACATTGGGACCCATACAACTCATTTTTAGCCAGAAGGGCCGTCGAAGGATGGCGGAGGTTAACTCCATTAACTCATGATGTCAGAAGACCTATAACTCTGCCTTTATTGGCTGATCTCCTTGTTCAATTACGGGAGGTCTGTTTTTCAGACTATGAGGTGATTTTGATGCAGGCTGCTTTTACAGTAGCATTTTATGGTGCATTTCGAGGCAGCGAGTTTCTGGCACCTTCCCGTCATCACCATACCCGGGCCATGCTTTCAATTAACGATGTCTCAGTGTCTGATTCTGAGCTGCAAATATGTTTAAGAAGATCAAAGACCGATCAAAGAGGCCGGGGTTCCTCCATTGTTTTGAATTCAGCACCTTCACACTTGCCTTGTCCAGTACGCAGCATGGCTGAGTTTCTGGCTAGGCGGCCTGCTGTTTCTGGCCCTTTGTTAATACATGGGGATGGGTCTTGCCTGTCTAGATACCAGTTTTCTGCAATCCTTAGGATGTGCTTAACTAAAATTGGAGCTCAAGCGCATCTTTATAGCTCCCATTCTTTTCGTATCGGAGCTGCCACTCAAGCCTTTCAGAGTGGGGCTTCCAACGAGCAGATTATGGCCCTCGGCCGTTGGAGAACATCTGCTTTTAAGACGTATATTCGCCCCGAGGCTGGTCACTAATTGCCTTTTTTCTTCAGTTTACTCGGTAAGGTCTCGGTCGGTGCTTATAGTCGGGCACAGCATCGTTTATTGGGCCGGTCGGTATGCTGCCAGATCGGGATGGGAAAAGGATCTCGGCCTCAGTGATCACATCGATATAACCTGGTCTGGACATCGGGGGATGAAGTGGTCATCCTTAGTGCCTGTCGTCGCCGATGAAGTCTTCAGAGCGGGACGCCCTTCAGTCGTCATCATACAGCTGGGCGAAAATGATTTGGCAGAGACTAAGAGTTTAGAGTTAATTCGTAAAATTTATGATGATTTGAGCTTGTTACGTTTTAGAATCCCGGGGACCCAGATCATTTGGTCCGAGCTGTTAGAGCGTCGTACATGGAGGGGGGCTTTAGATCCATCCAAAGTGGATCTTGCCAGGCGCCGAGTTCAGAAGACTGTAGCCAAATTCCTGCAGGCGTGGGGTGGGCTAGTTATTCCCCACCCTGACATTTCTTATCGGCTGGAAGCACTGTACCGCAAGGACGGCGTGCATTTGTCCGATTGGGGCTGTGATATTTGGCTACATGGAATAAGAGCCGCCTTGTGCGATTGGCTGCAGCTGTAGGAGTGTTGGCGGGAACCAGGTTTTGCCTGGTTCTGTGGCGGGTGGCATGGGAGGATTCCTTTTTGGGAGAGACAGGTCTGTGAACCAGTTCTCTCCAGTCATTGGGGTCTCCATAAGAGATGGCGCGTATGTGAGCGGGCGTGCCACCCGGCTGGGATGGCATGTTCACATTGCCGGATGGTTTAGGGACTCAGACAGAGGCTTACGCCCAATGGGCCCTACAAAACCATCTTCCCACGGTGTTCCCAGCTGGCAAGGAGTATTCCTGCTTCAGGCTGATGCCATGGCAGGGACTTCAGGGCGCCATCTGGGATCGTTAACAAAACACGGTCTGCTGACCGGGTTTTGAGGTTTCCTCCTCATGCCAGGCCAACGCTCCTGCTGGAGTTGTGTTAATAAAGCTGTGGCCTTTATTCATTCCAAATGAGTTTGGTGTCGCGTCTTTTTTGCTGCCTATACTGCCATCCTGCCAGGCAATGGGAGTCGGGCGACTTACCCCGGCTCCTAGTTGCCGCCGCGGAGGGCGGGCAGCGGCGGGAAGACGCGCCGCGGCTTGGGAGCCGCTCCACGCGCTTCCCCGGGACTGCTCAGGGAGCCTCTTGATGAGGCTCGCCTGAGCGCGTAGCGTTCCGGGCGGGCGGGGGAGGAGGAGGGCGTGGCAACGCCTTCTTAAGGGGCAGAGCAGGCACGCTCTGCCTCTTTCCTCCCTGACGGCGCAGTAGGAAGCTTCCCTCCCTCCCTCCCTTGTTTAGATGTTTAATTCTTTATAAGTGTTATGGTATTGTCACAGCTGGCGGGTGGCATGGGAGGATTCCTTTTTGGGAGAGACAGGTCTGTGAACCAGTTCTCTCCAGTCATTGGGGTCTCCATAAGAGATGGCGCGTATGTGAGCGGGCGTGCCACCCGGCTGGGATGGCATGTTCACATTGCCGGATGGTTTAGGGACTCAGACAGAGGCTTACGCCCAATGGGCCCTACAAAACCATCTTCCCACGGTGTTCCCAGCTGGCAAGGAGTATTCCTGCTTCAGGCTGATGCCATGGCAGGGACTTCAGGGCGCCATCTGGGATCGTTAACAAAACACGGTCTGCTGACCGGGTTTTGAGGTTTCCTCCTCATGCCAGGCCAACGCTCCTGCTGGAGTTGTGTTAATAAAGCTGTGGCCTTTATTCATTCCAAATGAGTTTGGTGTCGCGTCTTTTTTGCTGCCTATACTGCCATCCTGCCAGGCAACTGACTTTTTAGGTAAACATAGATAGACAAAATGTTCCCAGTACTCTATCAATTAAAAAAAGAAAGATACAAAACAGAGTTGAAGGATTCTGGCACTGCAAGAATCCATTCTTCTTTCCTCCCACAGTGCTCCTGTATCACTACACCCAATGTACTGCATAGGAAGTCCCATGTGATAGCTCACACTGAGATGCAAGTGCCACACTACTATATGGCATTATTCTGGCTCTTTTCAACACATAAATCTAGCAGCCAAGAAATTTGTGTACCCAGTAGCACACACTCTCATCTTCTGGTCTTAGCTGTAACTGTTAGGAAGGCATCTTTATAAAGCTAACAGGGCTACTGACCAAAGCTTTCTGAAAGTGCCAATCTACAAACAGGTAAAGTTGGCAACTGCCCATTCATGTGCCTTTTCTGTGGTAGTACCTACACTAATCTACTACAAAATGTGTAAAACAGGATTGTTCAAGAAGGCTTTTGTATAAATGTAACAAATCTGAGGTGTAATGGTTCAGCTTTGGAGGTGACTTATGGGAGACAGTCTCTCTATACTGCTTGTCTTGTTACAGATAGTTTGCATGACTTCTGCCCCCCTTTTTTTCTTTCCCCTCTTCTATAACCTCAGTGCAACTGTACTATTTTAACGTACTAGGAATCTGCTGTTAGATTCAAATTTTATCTTATATCGCAATCTGCACACTGATTGTCTGATGTTATCTTATTTTGTATCAACTGAATTTTTTAATCATGATTATAAAGTAAGAAAACTCGACTATAAATGAACATAATAAATAAATAAGAATTCAATAATGTGCTTTTATAAAAGGAAATAGACTATAGTCATTGTTATGGAGCGGTGTATGTATTATCTATTTTTACATGTATTGAACTGTTCCCACTGCATTGTTTTCTACTTTTATAATATGATTTTCTGTATTTGACTTATCACATCTAACACTTTACAAATGAATACTTTGTTTCCATTGGTATACAAATTTTAATTACTTCTTACTTCAGTTTAAAAAACAGGCAACATTATCTCTTGAATATGTTATTACTCCAATATTGGTTGCAACCTAGCTCGGTCAAAATAACGTATATATCAACTAGTCTATTTATGGACTATTTTGACCAAGCCATCATGACAGATGTTGACATGATTTTAGGATCAATGAAGGCAATTGCTTGTGCTCTAGATCCTGGTCTATCCCAGTTATTGAAGTCATGTAAAAACCACGTTCACGGTGTCCATCCTAAATCAATCACTAACTCAGGGTGCCTTCCCTCAACCACTCAAAAGGGCAGTTCTTTCACCACTATTTTTAAAAAGAAGAAAAGGATACCGTCAATTATCAGTCTATTCCCCCCACCTTTGCTGTCAGGCAATTGAGAGAGCCGTAGCAGATCAAATCCAGGCCTTCTTAGATAGTTCATCTGCTCTTGAGAGCCAGTTTGGTGTAGTGGTTAGCAGTGCGGGCTTCTAACCTGGCATGCCGGGTTCGATTCTGCACTCCCCCCACATGCAACCAGCTAGGTGACCTTGGGCTCACCACGGCACTGATAAAACTGTTCTGACCGAGCAGTGATATCAGGGCTCTCTCAGCCTCACCCACCCCACAGGGTGTCTGTTGTGGGGAGAGGAATGGGAAGGCGAATGTAAGCCGCTTTGAGACTCCTTCGGGTAGGGAAAAGCGGCATATAAGAACCAACTCTTCTTCTTCTTCTTCTCTGAATCTTTTTGTGTCTGGTTTCAGCCCATACTACAGAATGTTGTCAAAGTCTATACTTTTGTAACAAATACTGGGTTTAACTGAAGTCTCTGATATGGTAAGAAAAAGAGTTGGTTTCTATATGCTGCTTTTCTTTTACCAGGAGTCTCCAAGACCGTTTACGGACTGGAGGTTTCATGCTGGGCTGCAGGCTGGAGTTTTAGTCGTGGCAGGTTGCCCCACCTCTTCCTGCACCCACATGGGGGAGAATTTGGCCCGGTGCACCTTATCCGCCCCCGATTTGTGCTCCTGCACGGGAGCTGGGGCAGTGAAGATCCCAATGTGTAAACAGTCAAAGAGGCTTACAATCGCCTTTCTTTTCCTCTCCCCACAACAGATAGGTGAGGCTGATATATCTTTGACAGGACTGCTCTGTGAGAATAGCTCTATCAGATTGTGATGAGCTCAAGGTCACCCAGCTGGCTGCATCTGGAGGAGCGGGGAATCAAACCCAGCTCGCCAGATTAGAAGCTGCTGTTCTTAACCACTATACCAAGCCATTCTGTTGAAGCATATGGAGGTAGATGAGGGTACCAGGGAATGTACTTTGGACATTTAAATAATTTCTTCAAGGGTTGCCATTAAAGTCTTATCTCCTGTACTATTGAATCTATATATAAATCCCTTAGGAGAAGTAATTCATAGTTTTGGAAATGGGTGTCATGAATTTGTTGACAAACACTCAGTTCTATTGTTTTTCCCCAAATCACTTACTTAATTATCTGTTATGGGATTTATATTCCACCACTCCCAACAGCTTATGGTGGATCACAATATCAATAAATACCCAATTAAAAACATTAAAACATAACATACATAACATTCTTGGCAATCTGTTAGAAATCTTGCGCTACTGCCTGAATGCTGTGATTAATGGATAAGAGTAACCAAATTTAAACTGAATCCTAACAAGACAGAGGTTATATTGGTTGCAAAGGCTGAGGTCTAGAAGGACACTGTGAAATACACGTTCCATGGGGTTCTTGCTGACTCAATTAAGATTCAGAATTATTGCTAGAGAAGCATATTCATGTAGTTGCTTAAAATGCTTTTTTCCAGCTTTATGCACTTTAGAAGTGGGCCCCCAACTCTAACATCTTCAGGAGGATCGTTCTACCAGGTGGGGGCTAGGATGCAAAAGGCTCTGGCCCTTGTTAAGATCCAACATGCTTTTTTGGGGCCAGGGATCACCAACCAGTTGGCACTGGTGGAGCACAAGGCTCTTTTGGGGGTATAGGCAGGGAGGAGGTCTCTCAGGTACACTGGGCCCAAACCGTGTATGTCCTTGATGGTAATTACCAAAACCTTAAACTTAATCTGGGATTCAATTGGGTGCCAGCTGAGTACAGCCTGGATGTGGGATCTCCATGATGTATTAGTAAGAATCCTGGCCACAGCATTCTGCACCAGTTGTAGTTTCTGGATCAAGGATAAGGGTAGACCTGCATAGAGTGGCAGAAGTCCAGTCTAGAAGTGACAGTCACATTGATCACTGTGGCTAGGTGTTCTGGGGCCAATTATACTGTGTAATCTGCCTTGAATATCAATGAGAAAGGTGGACTATAAATTAAGTAAATATTGACATGGGAGGAAACAATGTTTATGGAAGAGCACTAGGATTATAGTTAATTTATACTATACAGGGTGATCTCAGGAAGACTTATAATAGTCCTGTCTAAATGTAATATGGCTTGTTCTCTTGTTTAACTGCAAAAAAATCAGGCCACATAAAACAACACACACACAGAGACACACATATACATAGGCTTTCACTGCAAAAGTTGTTCTATATACTTTCATTGCATATATTGTTCTATATGCTTTCTATAGCTTTTCACTGCAAATTGGGGGGAGGGGTCTTACTCTCCACAACTTCATACAAGAATCAATATGACACTGTGGCATTTTAAAAAATTTCAGTGTTATTTTGTTATCAACGGAAATTAGAAATTATACTGATCCCATTCCAAACAGAAAATCATGCCAGCTTAAAAAGAGATTCACATTTAAATGATGCCAGAACTTTTCATTCCGGTAGGGAGCTGGGCCAGTTCCAAAACAGACTCACTGAGGTACTGTACACACATGGATTAATTATCAGAATTAGATATTGACGCAGATGGTACTAAATAGATTACAGAAGCATTCAGGAAGTAAAACACAGAGTGCATCAGAAGTCAGCCCAACAGACTTGCTGGTGGTTGTATGATCCAACCAGCAAGACCTTTTCTGGTTTTATGGTCCAGGAAAGGTACAGATAGTAAGTCTTCACTGGCCAATGTTGTTAGTAGAATGATTGGGACTTATGAGCTGATTTGGAAAGTTTTCCATATGATATTGTAATCAGTGTGAAAAGAGAAATTCAGCTTTTCTGTGCTTTTCCATGGCTAGTTAACTAATTAGACACCACTGCCTGGATCCAGAGGTCCTGTTTGAACCTCAGAGACACCAACTTAGCAATTCCAAAAATAAATCATGCTTTGAGGTCAGTATTTGTAAGAAGGCACATAGGTTTCCTGGGGGTTTCATCCCATAGCTAGTATCCAGGAATTTCAAATGGGAGAGTTGAGCTAAAATTGGTATAGGAGAGCCAGTGTGATACATGAGATGGTGGACAAGGATCCTGGGCAACCCAGGTTTGAATCCCCACTTCTACCATGGAAACTCAATGGGACCGATTATGCATGGCAGCGGTTGCACCGGGTCGCTACCAGGTCCTTGTAGTGGGGTAGTATGCCCCGCAGCTTCCCGAGAACACACGGGGGAAGGAATCCCCTGGTGCATGCGGACTGCCCCAACATTCTGTGCGTGCACGCGCAGTGCTAAGGTTGGAAGAGCTTGTCGTGCTATGCAGCTGCAGTGGAGAGGAGCAGGGGGCATAGGGGCTACCCCACACAATGGTAGCCCTCAATATTTTCAGAATCAGATTGAGAAATCATGCAGATCACTGGAGCTCCGTGGTAGAGAAGCCCTGATTGGCCAAGGCTGCCAAGCTTGTCTTAAAAAGGAAGCCCTAATTTTCTCTCCCCACCTTCCGAGCCATCAGTTTTTCTGGGGAGAACTTCTCCTTGATTGAACCTCACCCCCTTCATCTGCCTCTCCTCCCCCATCTATTTAAAGAAAAAAACAAACTGTCAAGAAAAAAACAAAAATAAAAAATCCGAACAACTATGCTAAGCTTTCAGAAGGTGCTAAAGTGTAAAGTTGAGCAAACACGTTTTGAGTCTCCCTCCCCCCTATTCTTCCATTCTTTCTTCTGCTGGGAGTAGATATTTCAAAGGGTTTGTATTTGTATATTTTCTTAGTAACTAGTCACTCATTATTTACTCTCAGTAGAAGCCATGTGGTTTCCCCCCCTCCTCTGCTGTGTCTGATCCTCTCCCCACCCTTCAAGAAAAGAAAAGAAAAGAAAAGAAAAGAAAAGAAAAGAAAAGAAAAGAAAAGAAGAAACGAGCTCCTGCTGTGCTTTGCTCCCCCCTTCCCTTCTGAGCCTCCCTAAGCACGTGCAGAACATTTTTCTGTTTCAATGGGGAGGGAGGGCGGAAAGAGGAAGACCCAAGTTCAAATCAATCTGGATATAGGAGAATCCACAATGGAATGAACAAAGTAAGTACAGATTCAGCCTAGGTGACTCTGGGCCTATCACAAACTCTCAATCTGGCCTAGCTCACAGTGCTGGAGTTGTGGGGAAATGGAGGAGGAAAGCACAATGTTTTAAAAGCCACTGATTACTAACTGGAGAGAAAGTGGGACATAAATGAAAATGAAATGAGGCAAATAATGAAGACACTATCAAAAATTTGGCATGCCCAGTTACAATATGGGATTGATACCATAAAGTACTTGCCCTGGGGTAAACCTGCAGCATTCCTAGGACAGTGTTTACCACCAGGAAAGCAAACAAAAATAATCTCTGAATAGCTTCATCATGGTTGTTATAGATATCACAATTTACAAGCTAAAGGTCACTTCTTGGGAAAAGAAGCCTTGGAAAACAACTTTCTGGGCTTGAAGATTCTTGGGTTCTTTTATTTTCAGCTTAGAAATATTTATTGTACTTCAGGTTTTACTAAAGTCAACAGAAGGGTAGATACTGCCTTTGAAAAACTGATACTTGCTCTTTATCTGGCAGATAAAGGCTTTATCTCAAAACTGTACTCTATGCTAACAGAAACCATTCACAAGAAAAGAGTAACAGTTGTGAATATGTGGAACAGACAATTTGGGGGTTCCTTAACTGATGAGTGGCATGAGGTCTAGACATCATATGCATTTACCTCAGGGGCACTAAATAGTCAAATGTACCCCACAAAGTTGCATCATTTCTGTAGAAAGATTCCATGTGTATGTTGGGGGAAATGTAAATAGTAAGAGTCTTTCTATCATTGTTGGTGGCAATGCCAGCCATTTTGGAACAAGGTACCTATGGTAATTCGTACGATCTGTAA
The DNA here is from genome assembly GCF_049243985.1 of Paroedura picta. Classification (NCBI taxonomy): domain Eukaryota; kingdom Metazoa; phylum Chordata; class Lepidosauria; order Squamata; family Gekkonidae; genus Paroedura; species Paroedura picta. Next base: position 78,755,595 of record NC_135374.1, on the reverse strand, counting down.
TGTAAAGTTAGGCAAAGCTTAAGATTATTTCACCTTTATTGGCAACAGCACATTTCTGTATCATAACAAAATATGGAAGCTTAAAATTTGGGAACTTGTGAATAAAATCTCTTTAATGGTTAACCCTACAGATTCAGGCTCCAAGTTATCTCACTTTTTGGACAAGTGGATGACAGTTTTTCCTTATGTGGAGCGAATGAGATGTTATAGAGGTAGGGAAATTTTCTCCAAACAGAGGTTCCTTTTTCATGATTGTTCAATCTATATTTTCTGAAACAGTATGTTTTGGTTTGTTTTAACTAATATAGGACTTAACATCATGTCCATATTTTCCCTCTGCTGTATTTGTTGTATTCTGCTTGATTTTATGTATGATGGAATTTGTTTTGTTGTTAAGATATTTGTCTTTTAAAATAAACAATTTAAAAAACTAATACTCAAAGTATTCGGAATAAGCAGGAGCAGTTTTGAATTTCTAATCTAGAAACTGAGATATGATTTAACAGGTATTATAGAGACTTGGAAGAATGATTGTTATGATTTGAGTGTGGCAGTGGGAGGATATGAGTTGTCTAAAAAGAATCCCAAGAGTTGGAGGAAGAGGACATGTGGCTTTGTACATTTGGAAAGGTATGATTGTCAGGACATACTGGATGATGAATACGATTGTCCTGTGACAGGTGTTTGGGTCAGAAACAGGAATGGTATTGTGATTGCAATTTGTTACAGATCACTAACAAAATGATCTCTGGGCCATGGGTTATCTCAATTTTCTGATGTGTGTGAGATTGGGTAAAAACACAGAAACCATGATGGAGCATAAAGCAAAGGCAGAGAGGTTTAATGCCTATTTTGCCTCAGTCTTGAACTGAGGATTGGACTTGTAATAATGAGTCTTGCTCAGGATTGAACTTGTAGTAATGGATTTAAATTACAAGTGGGGAGATATTGCCAGGATATCAGAATCATAGAGTTGGAAGGGATATCCAGGGTCATCTAGTCCAACCCACTGCACAATGCAGGAACTCACAACTACCTGCCTACCTACAGTGACCCAAATTTTATGCCCAACTGATCCCCACCAACAACAAAAATCTCCAGAATCCAGCTTGACTTGGAGGAAATTCACCTACCATCCCACAGTAGCAATCAGCAGTTTCCTGGGTATGCAAGGAAGGGCCACAAGAGACAAACACTGGCATATCCCTTCCTGCCCACCCACTCACAATCTGCTTAGGTTCATAAAATCAGAATGTTCAGGTGACTATCTAGCCTCTGCTTAAAAACTTACAAAGGAGATGAATTTTATGTCTGCTTTACAATGCCATTAGAATTCCAAAGAATTCATTAAAATTCTCTGAATTTCATATTAAAAATATAACCAGTTTTTTTTTAAAGCTCATAAGTAACTTATTCAGTGATGGCCTCCTTTCACAAAATTTTGGCACAGGAATTTCCGCCTTGAACTTGTAAGGAAATAAGCACTAAACTGGATTTGAGGAGGAAGAAGCAATACTTATATATTCCTGTGTAAGTCTTGCATTGACAGTATATTTGTTTATTGAAATCATTATTCTATTTTTAACTTTTTTCTTTTTTAATATTTCCAAACTATTTTTAAAGAAAAAATAATAACTGGCCTGTATAAACAAACCATTCATAGCACAGCAGTTTCAGGTTCCCAACAAAGCTTTGTTTACAGGACAAGAACAAAAAGCTGGATGCATAGAGATGCATTACACATACAAGTGTTTCACTTGCATGCCAGAAAACCCAGTTTCCCATCCAGTTTAAACCTTACTTTTCTCCCCATTGGGCATCCAAGAGCCCTGCAGCCCTGTCACTGACCTCTATTAGAAGGGCTTTTGGGGAAGCCAAAATGCAACTCTAAATTTCTTTTATATATAAATATAGTGTAGATAAAATGTAATAAGTACAAGTAATATTAAACATGATCCTCATCTGTACACATTCAGCTAAGGCATACTAGCAGCAGTAATCAGCTTTCTAGTGAAAGTCCTAGGGACAGCCTATTAGAACAGCAATAAACCAGTGCCACATGGAATACTATTTCAGATAGTATCTTCCTTAATTTTATGCACTACAAACAGTATTCCAGGACACTGGTGAGCTTATGGTCTTAGAGCTATCCTCCAATGCTGTATAGCGCAATTGAGCTCTTTCCAGATCACTTCAGGCATTTTGAGTCATGACAAACTCAGTCACTAACTACTCAAGGTACAACCTGAGCCAACTCTTCTCCCTGACCTGTAAAAATTGTCCTTAGACGCTGATTGCAATTGAGATAATCAACAATAAAAATAGTCCTAAAACAATGAATATGTGCCATCTTTAAACGTCCCGCGGCGCAGGACTAAATAAAACAGTAAGGGCTGGTAGGGAGGAGTTAGGGCGGGCTCTGTCCAGGATAAAAACTCGGAGAAGCGAATCAGGAGCTGCAAAGCGGCTCCTGATTCGCTACTCCGAGTGGCACTCCAGGGCCAAGTGTCCAATTGGGAGGCGCGCAAAGCGTGCCTCCCTGTTGGACACTTGGCCCGTCTCCCAGACGCCACGCCACGCCACAGACTCCACTCCGCCCGAGCCGCCATCCTACACAGATGGCTGCCAGGGAGGAGCCTTGCCCCACTTCCCTGGGCTTCGGGAACATCGCTTTCCCACTGCCCACAGAATGCCCTTCTCCCGCAACTGCACGCGGTCGTCCTCCACCTCGCCGCCTCCCCACCAGCGGACCCTGGTGGGCGAAGAGGGCGAAAACAGGCCGCCACCCACGCTCCGCGATGGCTCCCCAGATGACGACGACGCCACCGAGCCGCACCAGCAAGCCACGGCCGAACCGCCGACCGCGCCGCAACATGGCTGCTCCCTCAGGTACACCTCGCCCTGCCCTGTATGCTGTCCTCCCTTCCTAAACCTCCCCTCCCCTCTTCCTCCCTCTGCCCCCGGGACCCCTCGCTTACTCCGGCCTGCTCCTCCAGTCCCACTTCCAGGGACCCCTGCCAGCACCCCATGGGAAGCCGCGCCGCCTGCAAGCGCCCATTGTATTCCCACTACAATGGGCTTTATTCCTAGTTAAATATATTGCTGTTATGTACCAAACATTCAATAGAAACATTCAATAACTATGCTTAGCTGAAAGCATGAGAATATATTCCATTTAATAATAAAAACATTATTATTATTACTCATTATTCTCTCCCTATGGAAGGAATGGAATAAAAGATTATACAAGAGCAGTTCTGTCTCTCTTGTATATGAAGGTTATGGTCACCCTCTCTTACTTTTCCCCTACAATCATGAGCCTCTTTATCAGACGCAGGGACAAAAGAATGACAGGGTGGCAGGTACAAATTTATCGCCTAAAAATCCAATTTCATACAGTGACACAATACTGTTTGAAGAGTGGGAGTAGTAAGAAAAAGAAGTATTATAGTTCAAATGCATCTCTCTGCCTCTCCTTTAACTTCCCTTTCACACTTAATAAACTGAATAACAGTTGCTTGATCTAAGTAAACTTCCATAGGCAAAAGAAAAATATTCTGAACAATAACTTTTTATGAGCAAGGGAATATACGCTTGAATATCTTGTCCGTTTATTTCATTAGATTTTTATCCTTCCCATCCCCAAGAATGCGGCTTGGAGCAGCTCACAATATGACAATACAGTAACAATAATAAAACGATTGTTCTAATAAAATCCAATTAAATTAAATTCTAATTAATCTAACAGCATAAAAATCCACTATGTTGTTAGTAGAGTCCAACAGAATTACATTACTGGAATGCCTGTTGGAATAACTCTGTCTTATATGCCCTGCAAAAGTCCCGCAGGGCACAGTTCTCCTCAGACAGAGCATTCCGCCAGGTCGGGGCCACAATGGAAAACACTTCCCCCTTGTTTCACACAGATGGGCTATTTGAAGGCCAAGCACTACTCAAAACACTACAGGATCCATAATTTTCATGGGCGAGCTCAGATTTGCTCTCTGCCCATGCGGAGGTGAGTTGAGAACTTCAGAGCTATCTTTATGCGATGAACAGGAGCTGCTCCTGTATTACAAACACTGTTGGCTCTGATTTCTCCTTTATCCATGAAGAGCACCAGGAGCCATGTTCTCCAGTATTTTCTTCTATTGTTCTCCCTATTCCCCAGCTCTGTTGGCTCTGATTTCTCCTTTATCCATGAAGAGCACCAGGAGCCATGTTCTCCAGTATTTTCTTCTATTTACCATTTCCTTGTTTGCTTGTTTTGTAGGCCCTCCAACCAATGTTTGTTTTCTGAAAAGTACAGTACTAATACTAAACAAACACGTAAGAGCCCTAAGCTTTGCCTGGCACTGGCTCTCTTGCTCGGATCTCTGAGGCCAGAGGGCTCTTTTGTAACTATGCTACAATGGCAAGTGGAAATGCTGACATTGAACATGGAACTTCCTATGAACACGGAAGTGAGCTAAATCCCATCCAGCTGGATACAGTTGGCTCCAACTAACCCCATTCTGTTCCCAATACAAAACCACTTAATTTAGATGACCTTACAGCACATTGCTTTCATTTTTTATCCAAAAGGGGGAAGTTCTTAGCAATGAAGCATAACTGTTGCTTAGATATTGTCGAGGCATGAGGTCCCAAAAAAACATGGCAGCAGGTTTTTGCCCCATTAACTCTCCTCTGAACTTCTTTCAATTTTTCAGAAAAAATATTGGAAATTTGGGGAAGCTTTAAAACAATTGTATGCAATATGTTCACTTACTGAATCAATGAAATACTTCTAAAGACAAAGTGTTATTCAAAGCATATACATCAGGGCTGCCAGTCAGTAGCTGGCACGTGGTGAGAGATTCAGGGGTGAGGACAAGGGGGTGATGGCACATCAATGGCATGACCTTATTTCCAGGGCAAACTTGGATGTGATGCCAAGCCTTTGATGTTACTCTCTAAGATTCCCCATAGTGCTTTACCATAGCGCTTCTAGTTAATTCCACAGCAACAGTGTGACATCATTTCTGGATTTAACCTGGGACTAACTCCAACATTAATGCAAGTTTCTGCAAATTTTTCTCCCACACCTTACCTAGAGACAGTGGAGGCAAAGGGATGCTGCTGGGAAGTCTCCTGCCATAGCAGGAAACTTGAAATGAATGGACCACACCTGGCAGCCCTTGTGTACATTAAGATTGTTATCTAATCTGCAGCATTGTTCATATTGTAGACATATGCAATGTATTTTTCAATATAGGTTCATTGTTTAAGCGTACCTAATTTTGTACAAAATTAATATGCAGTGTCATATATGATAATTAATTGCTGCAAAGTTCATATCAAAAGAGAAAAAAATTAACCCTAGATATAGAATATGTAAATTTCCTCCTATTGAAACAACAGCTTCAATGTAGCTAGGGCTTGAAAAAGGGGCAAAACCAATTAGCCTGCCAGCTGCCATTTTTCAAATTTCCAGTCCAGCAGCCTAATTTGTATGTTACACAAATTGCTTGCTAATTATACAAATTAAGCACAAATCACCACATTCCTCTGACAATTACTTGGCTTCTCTTTTTAAAAACCTAATCTTTTGTTCCTGCTTTTTGATAGGTAACAGCAAACTTCTTGGGCAGAAATGGAGCAAGCATGCCAAGCAGTGGCCTCATGAAATGATTGGTCAGAACACTTTGACACACATCACAGACTACGAGTGCAGGAGTGATTTTTTTTAATACCAAAACTTGGTAACCTGGGCCTGCAATGGGTTATTCTAGGTGGAAAACACAGTCAAATATCGATCCAAGAAGTCTTTACACGATTATTACTTTCATCAAGGGAGACATTGATTAAACAGTGCTTTAACTACCTTACAGTTAATATGTCATTTATCCTCATCATTCAGATTTGATGTTGCAGTATTATCCATCCAGGAGAATTATGTTTATTCTCATCCTGACAGCTGATATTGTATTTATTCTATTGATTATTCAATGTAGCATATTTATGGTTTCTTTCTCTATAGCAATCTCTGCCTCTATTGGCTTCCCTTTTATAAGGCTGGGGAGGCACTGGGCTTTCTTGAATAACTGCAAGCTTTAGTCACCAGGATGACAAATGTAACCTAAGTGCTGGAAATAAGGGTAAATACAAGGTTTAGAACCTTCTAAGCTTCCACTCAGATACCTTGGCTTAAGCAAACTATTAAATACAGCAGGGAAAATACAATTATTTACATAGAGTATGGTACTCCCAACCCCCAAGCTCCTTTCCCTTCCCAACCAAAGGTCCAGTAGACAGAGTCTCAGAAGTGGTGTTCCCATATTGAAGTTGGTCCAGTCGCAGTCCCTCAGAAGCAGGCCTCCAGGGAGAAGGAAAGTTCTCAGGGCCTCCCTCCTTACGAGTCAAGAAGAAATCATCTCCAGTTCAAAAGCAGATGGTCTGGGGGCTAACCACCTTCAGAAATGATTTTCATAAAGGGTAGACCTACACCAGACAAAGGTCTTCAGCCAAGGCCTTTTCACCAATCCTGTCCTTGGAGAGAAAACCAACTGGGCCTCATGCTCCACTCCCCCCTCCCCCAATTTCTCTTTTTCCCAGTCCTCCTACACATACTCCTCCCAATATGCAAATTAAGTAGTTTCATTGCTCCATCCAACAGCATATATCCCCAAAGCTCTACACACATACCTGTATGAGGTACATTAATCCTGAAGGATACAGGATGGGACTTTGCCTTCATCTCTCTCACTACCCATTGCCTACTCTGCTGCATCATTTCTTCTTGCAGTTTGCATGCCCCTGCTTCCCTTATCTATCATGCCCAAGCAGACTTACCTCACATCTTCCTGGTGTTGCTTTTGTGCTTAGATGCCTTAACCCAGCCTTTCTCAGCTATTTTACGATTGAGAAACCACTGAAACATTCTTCAGGCTTCAAGAATCCCCAAAAGTGGTGCAATCATGCAGAATATGGTTGGGAAGCATAGCTGCGTACACACACACTTGGAGCCCCTTCCCTTCCTACCCCCTCCTGGCCCATCACTGACCATTTTGGGAGGTGGTCAACAGGTGGTCAATATGGTCATATCACCCAATAAATGCTTAATAAATTTTTAAAAATATATTCACAATTCATTCTCATAGTCATTCAGGAATTTTAGGGTTGCCAAGAAACCCTGTTTGAGAAAGCCTACCTGAACTTCTTATGCCACCAAATGCTCTTGCCTCTTCTTCTTCTGCTACTGTTCAAGCTTAAATGGCTGCAATGTTATGTATGTTATACTGTTTAGAATCAATCCCATAAATTCTTCCATTGACTCTTATGTTAAATATGAGTGCCCTTTACTGTCTCAAAAAGAACCACTTTATTCTTTCTGTCTGGAATTTTGTCTGATTTGGACGGATGGTACAGATCTGAGAAAAGGTAGTGGATAATCAATGGGAAAGAATAACAAAATAGAGTTATGAAACAAAACAGTAATGAAAGAAATGTTAATAGCATTTCTCAATTGGTGAAGAGGGTAAATGGGCCCACAAACTCATAAAGTAGAATGTTCCTTTCTCCTCTTCTTTGTAGGAACATGAACAATACTAGGAGTTTGAATGTGAACTCTAATAAAAATTAGGTAGTCATCTTTCTGTCCTTTGTACTGACTATGGATCTGGCAATGATTTTCCCTGCAGGTTTTTGCCATGCAATATCTGGCATGGCATGTTTTTAGATAATAGAAAATGCACATCATAGGTATATAGGGCAGGATCTATAGCTCATAAGAATAAGATGTTTGCTAATTACATTCATGACTTCTTAAAGCAAAAAGCAAGCTAAAGTCAACAGTGTATAGTAATTTCATCCACACATTTGAATATAGCCATTAGCAACAAGGTTTAGACTAAGAGCTGTTGGAATATGCAAAATCTGTAGTGTGCATGATTCAAAGCCATATAAAGAATATCGTACAGGGGACACTGGAGGAGATTATGTATTTAGCATAGATAGATTAGGAATTTCCTAATGTTTCCCTAATGATAGGCTTATTTGGAGACTTCCTGCTCCTCTGATCAACTTCCTCCCTGCTTGCCTTCAGAGCAGACAGAATGAACAGAACAACTAGACAGTTAAGTCTCTTTCCTCTCTTTCTATACAAGAGAGGAAATAAAACTATTTTATTATTTTAAGCAGCTTGGTGCTTTACCCTTCTTTGCATATTTAAACTGCCCACAGGATAATATAAATTAAATATGCAAGGAAGCCGAGTGCTCTACACACCCTTGTCTCTGTCAAGGTAAACAAAAGATAACACAGAACCATGTAACACTGGCAGCTTATATAAAGGTGGGGATGGACAGAGAAGAACATGCAGGGCATTTATGGCCATTAAAAAGGAACTCATGAAAGGATCATTTAGACTGGAAAAGAAGACCAAGAAAGAATTACGGAAGACTCATTAAACTACCAACATTGTTTTTAATGGCTCAAATCCAAATCTAGTTTGGTAGGTAAACAGATCTAGATACTTCAAAGACCAATTCTCATAATTGTTCTACTTACGATTCTCAATTTTTTTCCTTCAGTTTACGGTAGGACTGGAGATGATGGCCAGGGAATCATTACCTATCAAGCTCCCTGGCTGATGATATATTGACCAAATGCTAGAAGCCATCACAGGATAGAATCACAGGCTGCACCATTTAGCCTGCAGTCATTTTAATCATTCTGCTATATCATTCTGTGATATAGCATTTAGTGTCCCAGCGCTTCCAGATTTTAACAGCAGTCTTTATAATTATCCACTTACAGTTAAATTTTGTGTTATCGATCACTTCAGTTACTTTTTGCCAACATAATCCAGAAATAATTTGGGAGCCAGTGTCACCAGCCAAGACTGATATGATTCCTATGATCCACTCCTGGAAACTTCCTGACTGCATCATCCTACATCAACTCAAGTTTCTGAATACTTTTCAAGGGCACCCCCATGTAGAGCACAATGCAGTAATCTTTCTAGATATAACCACAGCATATAGCACAGTGCCAGATCTTTTCTGCTCAGAAAGGCAACAGCTAGTTAAATAGTCAAAATCTGCACCCAAAAGCACCTCAGACTGCAAACCTTGTAGGGGAGTACAATCCCATCAGAACAAGTGACATCTTAAGTCCTGAGTCAGACCTTCCATTCATCAGTAGCACTTCTGTCTTGTTGAATTTACGCTTCCGTTTATTACTCACATCCACTCCAAAACTGCCTCAATGCATCAGTTCAGAGTTTTGACATCCTCCCTGAGATCAGCCAGAAGTGTAAATAGAGCTGACTGTTATCTGCATATTGGAGACAGCCCAGCCCAAATATTCAGATGACCTTATGCAGCAATTTTATGTTAATAGTGAAAAGCAAAGCAGATGAGATGGAGCCTTGCTAGACCCACAGATCAGAGGCAAGGGGCTGACAAGCAGTCTCCCCCCAGCACTGCCTTCTGAAATCTTCCAGTCTCAGTCATAAAAATATTCCAGAATGATACCATAACTGATGGTATCAAAAAGCACAGAAAGATTCAGGAGAATCAACAATCACACTCCCTCGGTCAGTTCCATAAACCAGGTCTGAAACCAGAATGGAAAGAATCCAAAGATCCAGAATTATATTTAACTCTGGATCAAGCCCCAAAGTATGAATTTTTAAAAAATCTACACAGTGGGCCAGGGATATGGAGGATTTTTCTGCAAATATTAGAAAGTTCCAGGTTTGCAGAAAAAGCTAAAATCTTTAAGGAATAAAATGAAAGCAACACCTGTAGCTTTATAAGTGCCTACTAATATCTCACAAGATGGCATTCTGAGATTTTTGTGGTCTTTATTGCCAAAATGATAAATATAGACAAGAAGGAAGAAAACAGAAAAATGAGAGGGCAAGCTGAAAGAGGGAGAACAGAAAAGGGCAGTTAGGTAGGGGGAGAAATGGGAAAAATAAAGGGAGGTGGGTAGCAGAGGAGAAATCAAGATAAAGGAAGAGGCTTTGGAGGTTGGCAAAAGGGAAGAAAGATGCAATATTGTGGGGATACAGGAAAAAAGAGATGTCCGTGAATCCAAGCAGGTCCCACACTGTTGTGTCAACAAATATCTATATAGCAGTAAATTTAAGAACACCCTAGGGACAAAAAGACACTTACTGAAAGCATGGGAAATAATTTTAAAATCTCTTTGGTTTGAGCTATAAAAGTAGTGGCAACAATAATATATGACTATTTTTTCTCCCAAAAAGAGAGGATCTTATGAACACACACTGACTTTTACTCCTGTTTATCTGATGTTCAAGTCATGATTGTGAAAAATACACAGGATTTATTATTGACTTTTAAGCAGCTTGTTTTCATTTCCACTTCCAGGAATCCTAGCAGATGACTTAGGTCTATTACCTTCCCAGCAGCACTAATCCTAACAACTAGACAGAAGTGTCTTTGCATAAAGGGTATGTTTTAGACATCCCTTACTGGAGATTTTACACTATGTTCCTTGGCCTAAGCATAAATTGTTTTTTCCCCTTTCGATAAATCATGCACTATTTTCTTTTGAGCAACACAGTTTCAAAATGGAGTCACTAGGCTTTAACTCCAGGCAATGACATGATACCTCCTAACACAGCTACTCTCAAAACCCACCCTAAAGAAATGCAAAGCAACTTGCTGATTAAAAGACTTTAAATCCAAAGCTTTAAAACATAAACATTTTTAAATTACCAGCTCAAATACATGACAACTCAAAAACCTCAAAGAACCCTACCAGCTGGTCCTGCTCCAAGTTTCAACATTACTCTTGAGGATACTTAAGTTGTTGATATTGACAGAGCGAGATTAATTTATTTAAATAATCTCTCTCTCTCTCTCTCTCTCTCTCTCTCTCACACACACACACACACACACACAGACATGCCAGTCTAAATCTTTCATATAAATCGATTTTCTAGTTTTATAGATTTCAAATCGAATCTAATTTTTGCCAGGATTACTAATTCATTTATTCATTCCTTACCCTCTTCCTAGTGACAGGGCAGATTACAACAATCAAATTTACAAAAATAAGATAAAATCAATATAGAAACTCAATTAAACCAGTTAATTTAAAGTATTAAAACATTAAAACTATTAGAAGAAGAAGAAGAAGAAGAAGAAGAAGAAGAAGAAGAAGAAGAAGAAGAAGAAGAAGAAGAAGAAGAAGAAGAATTGGTTCTTATATACCGCTTTTCTCTACCCAAAGGGGCCTCATACAATCACTTTCCTTTTCCTCTCCCCACAACAGTCACCCTGTTGTGAGGCTGAGAGAGCCCTGATATTACTGCTCAGTCATAACAGCTTTATCAGTGCCGTGGCGAGCCCAAGGTCACCTAACTGGTTGCATGTGGGGGAGTGCAGATTCATACCTGGCTCACCAGATTAGATGTCCGCACTCCTAACCACTACATCAAGCTGTCCAGTTTTCATTATCTTGTCAGAAAGGGCAGGAGGAGGATCATAGGCTTCTTTAGCTGGAGTAAACAAACAAGAACCTTTTAATTATGTTCTTTGTTTGCACCTAGCGACTGACAATGTAACACTCCGTTACAATGCTCCTCTGAAAGAGGTTTCCTTTACAACAAAATAAAAACTTAACTGGACACTTTTTTTATCCTAACATGTTATATTGGCTGAACTGGAAAAAAAAAACATTGCAAGGGCAAAATCTTTAAATTTAGGGGAGTGTTTCATGCCCTTACCCCACCTTTTTGAAGGAAAACACGTTTTATGGTACCTTATTTACCAATGCACTGAAAAGACTATGTTGTAGATCCACCCGTCTGTGATTTTTCTCCTTCATCCCAAAAATTATACTGAGGCAAAATGAATTTTTATGCTAGTCAAAGGAATCCACTACAGCTACAATTCGAGAAGTCACGAATGCAAAATAAATTCTATTCACAAACACAACTACCACTGAACACAAATTAGGCTCATGCTGTGAGGTGAAAAATTTTACAGACTGGGTGCTCATGCAAGAATTCTACAAGAAGTAACCTTTTATTTCTGCTCACAATCAGAACATATAAAACTGCAGATGATATAAAAGTCACTAGATTACACTGGATCTGTCATAACCTCTCAAGGTGTATCTAAGTCACCTGGTCATCTCCAACAAATCCTTACTACAGCATTCTTGGTTCATTTTGTGTCCATACAAACATTTGGACTGTTTAATGTATAGTAAGGTCAAATCTCAATGTGAAATCTGTTTCATAGTCTGGGGAGACTGGTTCTTCTACAAACAGATAACCACCATTGTATACAAAGGGTAAATCTTCTACTACCACAAGAAGTAGTCTTGATACTGTTGCTTGTATTTCGTAAAATAGTACAATTGAGACAGCATTGTTGACCTTTGTTTTTATTTACGAAGTATTAGCTCTTAAGTTTCATTTCCATTAACAGAGAAGTCATCTCACAAAAAGAGTCTTTTGTGATAAGACTCTCACTTAGCAGAATGCATATTTGTGAACCAAGAATTCATAGGAAAAGGAATGTAGGCTAAGAAAATTTATTTTATTTATTTATTTTTTAAATGAAGGTGTAGGACAGGAGAATATTAATAGACTGAGATTTAGATGCCACCACTTTGGGCAGGAATCAGGTCTTAAACATTTTAGAATGTTTTATGAACCCTGGTATGTCAAGAATTGTCCTAGCCCAGCCTATACATAGAAGGAAAACTCCTTGATGAAGGATGGCTCTTCAGTCTCTACTATGCCTGAAACTAGGAAGATCTTTGGGAAGAGTCAGTTAGACCCATTCTGCACGGCATTGGCCATACCATGCCACCAGAGGTGCACACTGCAGAGAAGAAAACTCCACAGTTTACTGTGTCCCCAGGCACCGAAATTTGTCCTGCTGGGGGGGGGGGGAACAGTGGCATAATAGTTCTATCGCATGAGGCATACAACCAACAAATGAAAACATCCCTAGTGGAATGTACCAGGAATTAAAATATTTCCATATGTATGCATTATTAGACATCTTGCAGAGAAACCCTTATTCAAGCTTAAGGTCTGGAAGGTCCCAAAAGGAAACTGGTTCCCTGGCAATTACACGTTTCTTCTACAACAACCAGTACGTGCCAGCAGCCCTCAAAGTATTCAGTGGGAAACTATTACATGCCCAACTGCTCTATGGCATTCCTATTTGGATCAATGCTTTTAACCAAGCAGTCGAAAGACTCCAATCCGTCTTCATAAAATCCTTGGGACCCCGAACTGTGTTCTTATGCAGTCCTATGTATAGAAACCAGCCAAAGACTATTGGAAACCGGAGCATGATTTGACTCAATTAAACGCAGACTGTTAGACATAGAACTGCAGGTACTTAGCAGTAAAGCTAGAAATGTTTGCTCGCCGTTGAGTTTGGTGAATCTCACCAAGCTCTCAGCCCCTAGCTGCGTATTTCTATCATTTAATCATCCCACAACAGCGTAGAGCATTCACGTTAGCTAGAACTAATGCTCTACCTTCTGTTGTGCTATATGGGAGATTTCAACAGATCCCGCATTCAGCTTGGTTGTGCCCCTGTGGACAATGCTGCATAGAATCAATTACACATTTTTTCTTCCATTGTCCATTTTACTCCTCGATCCGAACTAAATGTCTTAACTCACTGCTGTGTAAAAGAGAAATGCATTCCAATGAACGTAAGATTCAGTTTCTTTTGACATCCCAGAGCACTGATATAATTGAACCAGTTGCAAAGTTTTTATACCTTGCCATGAGAGATTGTGAATGTATTTTGTCTTACTCTAAAGCATGATCTCTGCCTTTGTTTTCTCTGTATAGCAGTGGATCCTTTTGCACTTTTCCTCCTTATATTGCACTTTTATATGCTATTAAAGATTTGTTGTTGTTGTTAGGAAGGCAAGTGGTCTTAAACCTGGACACCATATCTGTCATTTAATAATTCAGGATAGTACTGAAGATGCTGCTGTTTTATTCTAGTGACAAGAACTAGAGCATCACAGAATGTCATGTCTTAGTAATGGGAAGGACTTTTAAAAAATTTTCTCCATCATATCACTTTCCTGCCTTTTCAGCAGCTTTTCCCAATGCTTTCTTTACATTTTGGCCTCCTTGCTGCCTACATGTTCCAGCCAATGACTTCATTTCCTCTTTGTCCCTCTATGTAGCTCTTGAACTTGTTGCGAGCCATTACTTAACACTGTGTATCACGTTTGCTATATAGGTTAGTTGGTTGTTACCTATGTAGAACCATATCAAATCTCTACTAAACTGAGATAAAAGATTCTTCCTCCATGAACTCTTGGATTTATTAAAGATTGTCAACTCAGGCACAATGCCTAGAGTAAGCAGCACTCCTATTAATAAGGCACATCACTGGATGTTATACTAATGGAACAGCTGCCTGCATGCTGATTTGTGACACATGTCACCTGGACATAACCCACCGTAGTACATCTTATGGTATGATGTATCTTTGGGCTAGTGTTTTCTATAATATTTTAAATAAATAAATCTTTATTTTTCTATCCCACCTTTCCCATGAGGCTCAGGGCAGAAATAAATAAATGCATGGAACAATGTAATGCTGTATTCATACACCAAATAGAATGGAGATTTCCAAACATTACACAATTACTTTGTAAGAACAGTAAACCATTAACTTTCCAACATCCCTGAATTATGTTACGGCTGCTGAGCAAGGGCTCTCTACTATGTTTGCTCCCCCACCTCAACATGACTATCACCAGCAGTCTGCTTGAATGAAGTAGTCCAATCTTGAACAATTACTTTTCAAAATAAAACAACGAAGACTAAAATAGAAAAGGTCACATGCATAAGTTCAGTCCTATTCTTTCTGTTATCACATTGACAGCAAAACAAGCCATTTCAGCAATTGATTTCAACAGTGAAGTGACCGAGAACTGACAGGTAAGTTCCCAGTTACTTATATTAAAACATTATGATAGCCTTCCTGTTGAGTTGCCTTTCCCAGATGCATTTTATACACTGAAGCCATGCAGGTTTGGAAAAAGACAATAAACTCTCCCTTGGAGTTGAACTAACAAGAGCCAAGAAGGAACCAATTCTTTGGCAAAATCCACTAGCTAAAATTTACAGTGGTCAAATGTCATTGTATCAATAAATATCATCCAGAGGTAAAGTTTCTAGGGATTTGAAAGGTTTTCAAAAAATTAAAGAACATTTCAAGAAGAATGCTTACATGCAAAAAGTGCATAATGTGTAAGATTACCATACACCATTTTTTAAAAAAGTAATATATACCTTAGTTAGCAATAATACATAAAGCAGTACAATTTGGCATATTTATGAAAGCAATGTTTGCAGTTAAACAATAGTTACAAATATAGAATCATCGCTGTGCTAAATCAAAAGGACTATTCTATTCCTGGTTCAGAAACAGCACGCAGGCTTCATCATCCTCATAATATAAAGATTCTTGCAGCCAGCTTTTAGGAGTATCCTCTGGAGCTCTGAAATACAACAATTCAATTGCACCTTCTTCACAAAAGCATGCGGTACAGGGCTAAGTAGAGGTCAGCCTCCCAAATGACCATTAGCTGGATTCCCAAATTGCTAGCATAGACAAAAGAGATGTGCGGAGGAGCATTTCAGAAACTTGGTGGGATGAGAACAGTCAGCAGGATAACATGGTTCCTGGATATAAATTATATTGAAGGACAGGGCAGGAAGGGTCTGAGGTGGAGAAGCTCTGTATATCAGGGCAGGAAGGGTCTGAGGTGGAGAAGCTCTGTATATCAATCATGTGGCTGTGTGTGGAAGCTGTGACAGTTTACTAATGTAATAGGATTAACTTTTGCTTATGTATTCCTACTGTTATGATGGTCAGTTCTTAGTCTGAGGAAGAGTGCTTGCACTTGAAAGCTCATGCCTTGAATAAATCTCTGTTGGTCTTAAAGGTGCTACTGGACTCTGATTTTATTGTGCTACTTCAGACCAACACGGCTACTCATTTGAATCTATCCTCAAAGAGAGTATAAAGTTAAGTAAGACTAAGGGCCATTCCGCATGACTAAAATGTAGCAGAAGTCTTACCTTTGGTACAAATTCAACGTTCTGCATGACGTCGCACACAATCTGCAACACTCCTGCAACACTCCCGCAAAAAGCGCTTTGTTGTAGCACTTTTCGGGAAATCGGGAAAAGTGGATTCCCCCTGAAAAAATCGCTACACTTCTGCGCACAAGCTGCAACAAACCAGCGAAAGACATGTGCATTCTCAATGTAGCAGTAAAAAGAAAGTCCCTCCCCCACTCTCGCCCCCAAACTTCCGGAGAAGCGATAGCCATTTTTTTTCCTTAGACCTGCAAAAGCAAAGAACAAGCGAGGCTTCATTGGCTAAAGTCCCTCCACAGAAGTGATTTAAAGTTAAAAAAAACCTCCCTAAGTTTCCAAGCACAACACAGCCCCCTGTTCGGCACTGCCCATAATTTCGGCCACAAATCACACCCGTGGGGGGGGGGTTCTACTTGAGGAGGGTGTAAACAATTAATCGCCAGCTCCTACGCCAGCAAAAAGGTCTTTCTGATGCAACGATTGTTGCATATTTGTTGCACAGGTGTGTTTTTTTTTTTAAATAGTTTTTAAAGGGAAAGGGGCTTTTCGGGAGCATGAACACAACAGCCCATTGGCTGTTCCATTTGATTGATGGTCTAATAATTAAACCGAACAGAGTAACAGACCTATCCACTTGCAATATGATAAATATATTCATAAAAGAAAGAAAAATGTACTGAAGAATAATGTCCTAAAGACGCAGAGATAGGGAGCTCTCTTTACTTATTGCATTTAGTGTTATAATTTCTTTTGATACTGTAATAATAATTCTTATTTAATGTTCAGGACTTGTCACTGATGAAAGAATCTCACTGAAAATGGACATTATCTGGATTCCGTTTTGACAGAAGTCCTAAAGAATAAAGAAACAAGGAAAACTACAAAAATAGGACATTTTTCTTTCTTTTATGAACATATTTATCATATTGCCAGTGGATAGGTCTGTTTCTCTCTGTTCCGTTTGATTGACGGCCAAGGGTGGGAAGAAGCGCAGAAATTGTTGCGATTCCAGTGAGATTGCATTGTTGCGATTCCAGTGAGATGGTAAACCTGTGGGGAATGAATGAAATGCTACTGGGACTACTATATTCCACTAAAAATAAAGGTATGCGGAATGATGAAATTCCACTATTTAATATAGCGTTTCTGCATTCTGTGAAAAATTGGCAACATTGGTCCTTGTGCGGAATGGCCCTAAGAATGTAAGAAAAATAGATTCCCTTACAGAAATGCTATGGGTATCAATAGTGTGCCCAGAAGGTAGCTTAACTATGGGAGTTTCAAATGGGTAGCCATGTTGTTGTTGTTATGTGCGAAGTCGTGTCCGACCCATCGCGACCCCATGGACAATGATCTTCCAGGCCTTCCTGTCCTCTACCATTCCCCGGAGTCCATTTAAGTTTGCACCTACTGCTTCAGTGACTCCATCCAGCCACCTCATTCTCTGTCGTCCCCTTCTTCTTTTGCCCTCGATCTCTCCCAGCATTAGGCTCTTCTCCAAGGAGTCCTTCCTTCTCATGAGGTGGCCAAAATATTTGAGTTTCATCTTCAGGATCTGGCCTTCTAAAGAGCAGTCAGGGCTGATCTCCTCGAGGACTGACCGGTTTGTTCGCCTTGCAGTCCAAGGGACTCGCAAGAGTCTTCTCCAGCACCAGAGTTCAAAAGCCTCAATTCTTTGACGCTCGGCCTTCCTTATGGTCCAACTTTCGCAGCCATACATTGCAACTGGGAAGACCATAGCCTTGACTAAACGCACTTTTGTTGGCAGGGTGATATCTCTGCTTTTTAGGATGCTGTCTAGATTTGCCATAGCTTTCCTCCCCAGGAGCAAGCGTCTTTTAATTTCTTTGCTGCAGTCCCCATCTGCAGTGATCTTGGAGCCCAGGAAAATAAAATCTGTCACTATCTCCATTTCTTCCCCTTCTATTTGCCAGGAATTGAGAGGGCCGGATGCCATGATCTTTGTTTTCTTGATGTTGAGTTTCAAGCCAACTTTTGCACTCTCCTCCTTCACCCGCATCAACAGGCTCTTTAGTTCCTCTTCACTTTCTGCCATTAGAGTGGTATCATCTGCATATCTGAGGTTGTTGATATTTCTCCCTGCAATCTTGATCCCAATTTGTGACTCCTCTAATCCCGCATTTCTCATGATGTGCTCTGCATACAAGTTAAATAGGCAAGGCGACAGTATACAGCCTTGCCGAACTCCTTTCTCAATTTTGAACCAGTCAGTGATTCCATGTTCAGTTCTCACTGTTGCTTCTTGACCTGCATATAAATTTCTCAAGAGACAAATAAGATGCTCTGGTATTCCCATCTCTTTAAGAACTTGCCACAATTTGTTGTGCTCCACACAATCAAAGGCTTTAGCATAGTCAATGAAGCAGAAGTAGACGTTCTTCTGGTACTCCCTAGCTTTCTCCATGATCCAGCGTATGTTGGCAATTTGATCTCTAGTTCCTCTGCCTCTTCGAAATCCTGCCTGTACTTCTGGAAGTTCTCGGTCCACATATTGCTGGAGCCTAGCTTGTAGGATTTTGAGCATAACTTTGCTAGCATGAGAAATTAATGCAATGGTGCGGTAGTTTGAACATTCTTTGGCATTGCCCTTCTTTGGGATTGGAATGTAAACTGACCTTTTCCAATCCTGTGGCCATTGTTGAGTTTTCCAAATTTGCTGGCATATTGAGTGTAGCACTTTTACTGCATCGTCCTTTAAGATTTTGAATAGTTCAACTGGAATGCTGTCACTACCACTAGCTTTATTGTTGCTCAGACTTCCTAAGGCCCATTTGACTTCACATTCCAGGATGTCTGGCTCCAGGTCAGTAACTACCCCATTGTGGTCATCAGGGATGTTAAGCTCGCTCTTGTATAGTTCTTCTGTATAATTTTGCCACCTTTGTTTGATCTCTTCTGCTTCTGTGAGGTCCCTACCATTTTGGTCCCTTATCATACCCACCTTTGCATGAAACGTTCTCTTCATATCTCCAATTTTCTTGAAAAGATCTCTGGTCCTCCCCATTCTATTGTTTTCTTCTATTTGCTTGCACTGTTCATTTAAGAAGGCATTCTTATCTCTTCTAGCTTTTCTCTGGAATTCTGCATTCAATTGGGTGTATCTTTCTCTTTCTCCCTTGCCTTTCACTTCCCTTCTCTCCTTAGCTATTTGTAAAGCTTCCTCAGACAGCCATTTTGATTTCTTGCATTTCTTTTTCTTTGGGATGGTTTTAGTTGCTACCTCTTGTACAATGTTACGAACCTCCGTCCATAGTTCTTCAGGCACTCTGTCTGTCAGATCTAATTCCTTAAATCTATTTGTCACCTCCACTGTGTATTCGTCAGGGATATGATTTAGTTCATACCTGAGTGGCCTAGTGCTTTGCCCTACTTTCTTCAATTTAAGCTTAAATTTTGCAACAAGAAGCTCATGATCTGAACCACAATCAGCTCCTGGTCTTGTTTTTATTGACTGGATAGAACTTTTCCATCTTTGGCTGCAGAGCACATAGTCAATCTGATTTCTGTGTTGACCGTCTGGTGATGTCCATGTGTAGAGTCGTCTCTTGGGTTGCTGGAAAAGAGTGTTTGCTATGACCATTGTATTCTCTTGACAAAATTCTACCAGCCTGTGCCCTGCTTCATTTTGTACTCCAAGGCCAAACTTGCCTGTTATCCCGGTTATCTTTTGGCTTCCTACTTTAGCATTCCAATCCCCCATGATGATAAGCACATCATTTTTGGGCGTTGCTTCTAGAAGGTGTTGTAGGGCTTCATAGAACTGATCAACTTCATCCTCTTCAGCAGCAGTGGTTGGGGCGTAGACCTGGATCACTGTGATGTTGAATGGTTTGCCTTGGATTCGAACTGAGATCATTCTGTCATTTTGGGGATTGTATCCCAAGACTGCTTTTCCTACTCTCTTATTGATTATGAAGGCTACTCCATTTCTTCTGCGAGATTCTTGTCCACAGTAGTATACCTGATGGTCATCTGAATTAAATTCACCCATTCCTGTCCATTTTAGTTCACTGATTCCTAAAATGTCGATGTTCAGTCTTCTCATTTCTTGTTTAACCACGTCCAGCTTGCCTTGATTCATGGATCTGACGTTCCAGGTTCCTATGGAATAAAAATCTTTACAGCATCGGACTGTCTTTTCGCCACCAGTTACTTCCACAACTGAGCGTCCTTTCGGCTTTGGCCCAGCCACTTCATTCATTCTGGCGCTACTCGTACTAGCCATCTGCTCATCCCCAGTAGCATATTGGACACCTTCCGACCTGAGGGGCTCATCTTCCAGCGTCATATCGTTATGCCTATTGGAACTGTCCATAGAGTTTTCATGGCAAAGATACTGGAGTGGTTTGCCATTTCCTTCTCCAGTGGATCACCTTTTGTCAGAGCTCTCAGCTATGACCTGTCCGTCTTGGGTGGCCCTGCACGGCATAGCTCATAGCTTCACTGAACTACGCAAGCCCCCTTGCCACAACAAGGCAGCGATCCTTGAAGGGGAGGGGTAGCCATGTAGCACAATACAATCAGAGTCCAGTAGCACCTTTAAGACCAACAAAGATTTATTCAAGGCATGAGCTTTCAAGTGCAAACACTCTTCCTCAGATCAAAGTTTAGAGGATGATGTAAAAATAGCAAAATAATTAAGAAAAGCAGATAGATTAACGACTTGTGCCATACAGTGGTCCCCAACCTTTGTATCACCGGGAACCGGTCGACGCTTGACAATTTTACTGAGGCCCAGGGGGGGTAGTCTTTTGCCGAGGGACATCGCTGCTGCCTGAGCTCTGCTTGCTTTCCCGCCGGCATCCCTGACTTCCCACCGTCCCCTGGGGGGCACTGCCAGCAGCAGCTGTGCAGTGCCACGCCGAGGGGGAGCCCTAGCCATGGCGGCCACCGGAGAGCACTAAAGGTGAGCCGGCGGCAGAGTGGAAGGGCAGCCCCTGAGGCAGCAGCCAGAGAGGAGGACGAGGAGGATCCACGGACCGGTACCGGTCACCGGACCGGGGGTTGGGAACAACTGCCATAAAAGGTGGCTTTAATTACCCACATATTCATTAGATCTATTTGTGTTCAAATCAGGAGAAAAAGATTGGATTTCCAGATACTCTCAATGTGATTAAACCTTCCAGAGGGAAGGTGACCCTAGACTTGATCCTAAGTAAAGGTCAAAACCTGGTAAGATATGTAAATATGATATCACCAGTTGGGAATAGTGACCATAATGCTAATAAATTAAACATTTATGTAAATAAGGAACTTCCCCCAAAAGACCAATACAATGCAGTCTAACTTTAGAAGAGGTAACTTCTGTCAAATGAGGCGGCTTATGAAGTAGAAACTGAAAAGGAAAGGTGAAGAGATTCAAATACCTTCAGGAAGCTTGAAGACTATGTAAAGTTAAAATCCTAGAAGCTCAGATAAAATGTATATTACAGATTAGGAAAGATACAAATAGGTCGAGGAAGGTTATAAATTCACTGGCCACAAGGCAAAAGAGATTGTTTCGCCATCCTTTCCTCATCCATGAAGGACAAATTCATTTGTGTCTACATCAGTCTTCTGTTTTGACCATATTTTGAGGAATAATGAGGAGAAAGCCATCTTGGTGTAGTGGTTAAGGGGGGTGGCCTTTAATCAGATTCCACTCTTTTCCACATGCTGCCAGGTGGGTGACCTTGGACCAGTCACAGTCCTTTTAGAGCTTTCCCAGCCTCAACTAACAGGTGCCTGTGTCTGTTGTAGGGAGTCGAAGGGCAGGTGATCGTAAGCTGCTTTGAGACTCCTTCAAGTAGTAAAAAGTGGGGTATCTTCTTCGAAATCAGAGAACAGAGAGTTAATGAAAAATCTATAAATTGCTGTAATCTCAAGAACAGGCAATCCTACCAACATCACCATTAGGGCATGGGGCTAGAACAGTGGTCCCTAACCTGCGGGCCGCGGCCCGGTGCCGGGCCGCGAAGGCCATGGCGCCGGGCCGTGGCTCCCTCTCCCCGCCCCCCCCCGCAGTAAAAAACTTCTTACTGCGGGAGGGCGGGGAGAAGGAATTGGGGCCGGGCCGCGGCCCGATGCGGGGGCGCAGCCCGATGTGCGGGCGCGGCTCGTGGGCGCGGCCCGATGCGGGGGCGCGGCCCGCATGCACGGCCCGATGCGTGGGCACGGCCCGCGGGCGCGGCCGATGCATGGGCGTGGCCCGCACGCGGGCCGCGGGCCGCACCCCAATGCCCTGCCGGTCCCCAACCTCAGAAAGGTTGGGGACCACTGGGCTAGAAGACTGTGTATTTTAGCCTCCACTATATAAGCTTGTTCAATCAAATGCTTGTACAGGAAGGGCAGAAAACCTCCAGGAAGCTAAAACAAAATCCTGAGCAGAGGCAAAATAAAGAACACTCAATGTAGACACTCAAATGCTTTGGTTTTAGGTTTGCAGCCATTTTGAAAACAGGTCCCCTTGAGAACAGATTCATTCATGTAAGAAGTGTTTTGGAAGACATATCCACTACTATTATTGTGGATTAGCTAATGGATGACTTTCTGAAGCACAATATTAAAAGATTTGTTGATTTCCTTTGGTGTCCTCACCACTGATGAAAGCTACTTGATGAAAGCTATTTTTATCTGGACTGCATTTTGGTGAAGATGTAAACACATCCACATTGAGAAAAGGAAACCACAAACACAATCAAGAATTCATATTTTGGTATTTACATTGAGTGTACTTTGTATTGCCTCTGCTCAGGGCTTCATTTTAGCTTGTTGTATGTATACTGAGGAACTACTTGTTCTCCTATCTAACGTGCAGGTAGGGCATGGAGATACCCTGGAATTACAACTGACCTCCAGATTAACTCTGGAGAAAATAGCCACTTTTAGAGGTGGATTAGCATTATACCTGGCTGAGACCCCTCTTGTCCCAAACCCCACCCTCTCCAGGTTTCACCCCCAAACCTCTAGGAATTTCCAACCAACAGGAGTTATCAAGCCTATGTACAGACCATATGTGTGTTTTTTATTTGTTCATTACATTTTTATATAATTTGAATTTTCAAAGCCTAATTTCTGTGCATATCATGGCTAATTCAATTAGGCTTTCTGAAAAGCAGCTGGGGAGGAGCTGTAGATGCTCTCACCATCCCCAAAGGATGCACTTCTGTAAGTGCAAGAAATCCTTGTGCTGGCTAGTATAAGTGACGAAGGAGATGTAGCACTAGCATGAAGCCTGTAACACAGTGGAAGATACTCTCTTAGATGTGGTTACAGAGAAAGGGAGAAACTCTAGGATTTGGGGGGAGAGGAAGACAGGCAGCCCATCACTGGGTGGAGAACCAGAATGGCGGCAGACCCCTCCTAGCTTGCGGAGCCCGTTTCCTCACAGCTTTTGAAGTTTAATTTGACTTTGTAGGTTCTTATCAACAAATTTCCTGTCCCTGCCCTTTGATGACAGTACTGTTTTCAAGAACCAGGAGTTCAGTTGTCAGATTTTTAAAAGCCATTTCTGGAACCTGTTGCTAAGCCAGCAAAGCTCTTAAGGTCCATCAGACAATATCCGGGGAAATATCCTGCTGTTACCAGGGGAATGAGAAAAATCATTCACTTGTTGATAATTACTGTTTCAGATCCAACACAACTAAAACGGTTTCAACCTTTAAAAATATCAGAGCTGCTTTAGAATAGTTTAATATTATCTTTGAAATCTATGTACAGGGTATTTTTTAATCACAATTTTACCACAACAAGGAGTTCAATAGGGCCTTGTGAGGTAGGTGCGGGCTAAGAAAATTGACCAATCCATGGTCACCCACTAAGTTTCACGGCAGAACAGGGATCTGAACCTTTATTTTCAAAATCCGTTATACAAGCTTTGAAACTGTATGTCAATAGGGAAGCCAACTTGAACAGTGCTTTCCATAATTAGGAGTAGGATGGAAAGCTATTATTTTAACTGTACAGCTTGCCACCATTCATATACTGCAGTGGTCCCCAACCTTTTTATCACCGGGGGCCACTCAACACCTTTTACTGAGGCCCGGTGGGGGGGGGGGGTAGTTTACTCCTCTACTCTCAACCACTGCCCTAACGCTCTCTGGTCGCTATGGTAATGTTTAAACATCCCTTCAAAATAAGATACAGACACACCACAACAATGAAGTGTGTTGTAAAGGGCTGGCGGGGATGAAGTAAAGGGCCGGGGGAGGGGGGAGAAGGCGTCCTTCGGGGCCCACCTCCAATTAGTCGAAGGACCACATGTGGTCCGAGGCCCACAGGTTGGGGATCGCTAATATACTGGATTCCATCTGCACAGCTGTGAAGGAGCAGCAGAATATTCCTGGACAGTCTTACAGTAGGATTCATGTTAGCTTCTTTTGTCCTACATAATGGTGAACCTTGGACATGGCATAAACCACAAACTTGACATGTTCCTGAAGTATATCCAAAAGAATATTTGCAATTACAGTCTCAAAAGATTTTATTTATATATATATATATATATATATATATATATATATATATATATATATATATATATATATATATATATATATATATATATATATATATATATATATATATATATATATATATATATATATATATATATATATATATATAAAAGGCAGTGTGGACTGCATAGGGACACAGAAAACTTTCAAAATGCTTAATAAGAACAGTGTAAAGTAGTAAAGGACACAAACTTTAAAACTCTGCACATCCATTGCCTCCATAAATCTGTACACTGGGGTCAGTCTGCAGAAGTGTTTGCAGAAGGAACATTCTATAAACCACAATCAGTTCTTTCCCTGGCCCCTGGGCTTTTAGAGCTCAGAAATAAACAGAAAAAGTACACGGTTTAGAAATAAATAAAACAGACAGGGACTGCTGGATCTTGGGCCAACTGACGATGTGGCTTGCCCTGTCCTTTCCTGGACCCTTCATCCTGTGTTGCACCCACAATTAAAGTCAGTGGGTGCACTGGAATATTAGATGGGCTGCCACAGGTACAGACAGACCTCCAGACCACTAGTCGCCTTCTCCATCAGCATTTGCACTGCAGCCCTGACCTCTCCCGACCAAACAGGTACAACTGTATACAAGAAAAGCTCTGGGAATACAGACCATTTGAAATATCTTCCTTTGTCACCTTCTCTCAATATTCTTTGCTTTGAAAATCCATTACAAATATATTTTATTTGCACATTTATTCCTCCATCTGCATCAGTAGATGTTTACATGCCTTTTTACTGCAATTCCAAAAGGGGTTTCAGCCTTAAGAGTCACAAATGCAGAGTTCCAGAATGACTCATTTCTCTCTGGCACTGCAAAACACAAGTAAACAAGGGCTGCCACTGGAGCGGGGGGGGGGGGGGGGGGAGCACCACTGGGAATATTTGCAGATCACAATTGTCCCCTGTGGATCTTTGGCTGTCTGATCTGAGATGTCTGGTGGGAAAAAATAATAATTCAAAGCAAACAACAATAAGCATGCATTTTACTCACTTCCTTTGTGAGGAAACTACTGAAAGTATGTGCTTTAATAAGCGTGCCTCTCCAGAAGCACAGGAGTGCTTTTCAGATATATTAATAACAAAGGTGGATGAAATGCTTCACAGACAGCTCACAATTCAAACAGTAGAAAGAGGCATGTACATCCCATCCTTTATTTTTTTAACATTTATTTCATATCTAAACTTGCCTTTCTCACCAATGGGGACCTAAAGTAGTATATGTGTTATTCTCTCCTCTTTCACCTTTGCAACAACCTGTGAGGCAGGTTAGGCAGCATCTGTGACAGGCTGAAGGTCACCTAGCACGCTACCATGGCAGAGTAGGGATTCAGAAACAGGTCTCCCAGATCCAACTGCTACACTACTTTGAGAAACGGGGGCCTAGCATTTCACTGTATTATGTAAAGCAGTGGTCCGTAACCTTTATTAGGCTGAGGACCAGTGTGGGGGAGAGTGATCCGGCTGCCGTGAATGCGCAGCAGCCCATGTGCAAATGTGCATGGGCAGCAGGTCCGTGCATGCGCGCTTGTGCCATGCACAGCTGCAAACACGCATGCGCAAACCTGCCGTGCATGCACATTTGCGCTGGCGTCCGCGCTTCCCTCCCCCCCTCCTGCAAAAAGAAGCTTGCCGGGCCGCAAGCTAATCGGCCGCCTTGGTGGCCAATTTGTTTGCGGCCTGGGAAGTTTCTCACTGCGGGGGGGTGGCAGGGAGAGGGAGCCGTGGCCCGGTGCCAGGCCCTTCGCAGCCTGGCACCAGTCCGTGGCCCGGTGGTTGGGGACCACCAATGCAAAGCACAGTTCAAGGCACTGTTTCTGACCAATACAACTAACTGGACCATAGACTATTTTCTCCCTTAATGTACACAGTGATCTGAAAAAGGAACTATGAAAACCTCCTTTGGAGCATCTTCTGTGCACAGAGACCAAAAAGAAGCAGCACACATTGGAACTAGGGTTGGGCACTTCAGCATCCGATGTGGCCGTTCACGCCTGATGCAGCCAGTGCTGCACCATGGGGGGGGGGCGCAGGTGTCGGTGCACCAACGCCCGCGCTTCCCCTCCGCCCCGCAGTGTGGCACTAGTTGCGTCAGACGCAAACAGCCGCTTCAGGCGCTGAAGTGCCCAACCCTAATTGGAACACTCTCAGTGGCTTCTCCAGAATGATGGATCTTTCTTATTTACAATCAAAGCCTAAATATTCTGCAGAAATACAACAAGACTTTTTTGGGGATGGCCTTTTAATCCAAAAATCAATCAGATGCATAGAAAATTTATGTATTGGCTTGTTTATTATTCTGTACTATGTTGCAGTTTTTACTCCAGCAATCAACAGATGTAAGCAGCATTATTCATGGGAATCAGTACACCATTTCATATAAGAACATATGTTTGGGTGGCAAGCCACTTATAAATATCTAGGAAACTAATATAGAAGGGTCTCATTGCAACATATTATGCCATATTTACAAAGACATACATGACTTCCTTTCTTCAGAGCGCCTTTCAAATGAGCAATGTTACAACAGACTGCTTGATGACAGAGGCCAGCTCAAAAGTAAATGTGCATTTCAATCCAAACCCGTCCCAACGACTATCAACTTCATCTTAAATCAACAGAAATGAGTGTTAGAATCTACAGCTGCAACAACATAAGTATCTGTTAAAACAGAGTTAGCTTGCTCTTATGTGAAGTCCAAGATATTTGCAGCTTTGATGTCAAAATGCCTTTTGTGCTGGATAACAAAGCCATACTTTATTTAGTAAAAAAAAAAAGGAGGAGGAGGAGGAAGAGAATTAGGTCATGCATCATTTTAAACAGTCAAAGCAGCCCAATGAATGAATGAAGAGCTGGCTTTTTGTATCCCACTTTTTACTAGCCAAAGGAATCTCAAAGTGATTACAATCACCTACCCTTCCTCTCCCCACAACAGACACCCTGTGAGATAGTTGGGGCTGAGAGAGCTCTATCACAACTGTGACTAGCCCAAGGTCACCCAGCTGGCTGCATGTGGAGGAGCGGGGAATCTAATTTACTAGGTGTTCTGCGGCTCATTTTTTATGTTATTCACTAGCTCGTCACCTGCAAAATGGGAAGAAACAGGGCCTGTTGCATCATGAGTTACTGAACATAAGGAGTTGAACAGCTATTTTACACTGAGAATAACTGACATTTGAATAATATTTGCATTTGTTATACAGCCTTTTACACTAGAATTAACATTTAACATTTTCTCTTAACTCATGGAATGAAAAATGGGACAGTAAAAGGATGCCAACCACTGATGACATCACAAGACTAGATGGCAAACCCGTGCAACTAATACACTAGGAATATTGCTAGAACTCGAGTTCTTTTTCAAAGCAAATTAATCCCTGTAACTTTCACTGAGCCCCAGAGTGCCTTCTTGGAAAGTTAGCTCTTTTAAGGAAATCTAGCAAAAAGCATATTGGATAGCATGGGGATGTTGGCAAGTCATTTTATGACATCTTCAAATGGAGAGCTGTTGAGATCATTGTTAGTCACCAGGTCAACAGAAGTTGACGATAGTGTGCAGCATCTCTTACTGCAACCACAGCAGCCGGCACCAAGGCATGAGAACAACGGCTTTTTGATAAAACAGAAAAATCATAAGAGATTTTGATTTTTGTTGACCCGGTGACTAACAATAATCTCAACAGCTCTCCATTCCCAATTCAACACTAACAGGAAAGGGAAAATAATTCTGACCAGATCCAAAGGAATATACCATTCTTTTCAGGGAAGGACAAAGAAGTCAGCTCAGCACATTCCTGTTCAGAAAACATACAGACACGTGAATTACTTAAAGGCATTTGTTTTTCCTCTGTTCTTTTTCCTGACTAATCAGGAACAAGAGAAGAGCAAATATATGAACCACTTGTTTCCAAAATCTTAAGTGCATACAAGGCGCTCCCATTAATATTTGCTTTAAAATTTAGCTCTCAATCCTTTCCTCCTGAACTCTCAGTAACTTTAAGCAACTTACACATTATACAATGGCCTAATTTATCTTATCAAAGTATTTCAAATATGCACTCCTCAAACACTAGCCATCAGAACATGCTTTAAAGTTATTTATTAAGTAATTTGCTCCTTTGCTTTCACGTTGAAACAAAATCTGTTTCAAACGTTGTGGGGGGAAGTCCCAAAGCTTGGTAAATCCATTTCTGTGTCCTTCTGCCATGACACTTCTTTAAGTCTGGGGTAAAAAATAAGAAACCAGTATTGCTGGGGGAACAAGGCTGAAAGCTGCTTGCCTTGCCACACTTCAGCTAACAAGATCAACCATTGTCGTCCAGGTGTGTGCAACAAGTGAAATAAGTAAGGATAAATAAGCAACTTCTTTTCTAAGGGTATCAAAAATCAAGTTAAGAGGTTTATAAAAACAATGAATTTAGTGACTGTTGTTGCTTACCTCATAAATCAAATTTAAAAGGTATAGGTGAACTGTACTGGCAAATGCTTGTGCATTTTTCTATGGTGGTTACAGTCTTTGTTTATCGAATTGTCTGGATTCACAATCTAAAACAGTATCTACTGCTCAGCCATTGAGTCAACCTGAACCTTAACATCTTCCTCAGAGAGCTCTGCCTATACCTCTAAAATGGGACTTTCACTGGGTTTCTTGACAGGATCTTTTCAAAAGAGGAGCATAGGTGTAAGAAGACATCTTCAGGAACCTTGCTCTTTCCCCTGTGACATTTTGACCTCAGATAAATGCAGTGTTCTTTATAATGGATTGTGGGCCCAATGTTGCTTTTGCTTTTTCTGCCTGCATCTGGCTAATTGTTTGGTGACTTACTTGCTGAAAATTATTTTGGATTGTTTTGCTTTATCTATCTTTACATAGTTTTATCCATTCCAATCAATTTTAATTTAGTGGATGGTAGCCACCTTGTGGATTAAAGAAAGTAAAAAGAATGAATCTAAATATTTTAATTAAATATTGGCGATATCCTGTATTACATATGACAAAACTGATTTACTCTTAAGACAATCTCAGTCATTCACAGAATCCGTTATTTATCCATAGCAAGCACATTTTTTCAAAAAGGTATATACTAATCAACTATAATTTATTTATCTATCATATAGCAGAGTTACTCAAAGGAATCATATCATATATGAATATAAATATGTAACCAAGTTGATACAATCAATTGGACAATCCTTCTAAATATCTAAATTTTCTATTAACTCAGTCGCAGCTGGGGATTGTTCAAAGAGCTCTATCATATCACCCTGGAAATCCCAGCACTCACAATCCTGTGACAAATGGAAAACAGTCTGGTGGTCTGAACCACAACTGCATTTGGGTACTAGTATTCTGCCCCATTTTAACAACAGTGCACAACTGCCAAAGCCTGTTTGTATTCTATTAGCCATCTTCCATACTTCACATGGCAAGTCAAACGCTAGGAGCCTCTTGTATCAGGTTATGGATATCTATGGAGTACAATTCTAGCTTGTCTCCCATGTTGCCTCCTAGATAAGAGCCAGAACATCTGGCTTTCAGACAATCATAGGAACTTCTGACTACACTAAGCACATACTAATCTACTGGTTTTGTACTAGAGGTAGTCAAAATGCCTTCATAACTTTGTAAATACAGAAGTATCTTCATTTAATAGTAGTTGGCTGTCTTGCTTATAGGTTAAACGTGTGGATGCAATTAAGACAATATGGGCAAACTGCAAAACAATTGTGCAGATAATCAGCAATCATGTTGTTAATCAGATTTTGAAGAAATTACAAAAAGGAGCAAGGGGAGGAAAACACAAAACTACAGAGAATTCTGCTACAATGTGTTTGCAACAGTTCTTGGTGCACAGCCGATGACATCGCACCCTATATTATTTCTGAGAATATTCAGAAGATAATTCTTGATAACAACATGTTCTGGGTTAGGTTGAGGTCAGCTATTCAGACTGCTACTGCCAATTTTGAAGGTGATGAGAGATACACTAAGTCTTTCAGAAATTCCAAAGATATTCAGATCAACTAAAAGACTCTAAAAGAGGAGAAAAATCAGCATGTTTCCAGTTCAGCTAGAGCTGTGACAATAAAAATTTCTATATAAAACTTGGAATGTGTTTATGCATAACTATTAAACCGCAATTTCCCCCCTAGTCAGATCTTTCAGTACAAGCATTTGTTGTTATTTGGACATTTAATTTACAATAGCTACTTTATATAATTTTGTCTAGCAAGTATAAGCCAAAACAAATAATAAATTATGAACTGATTTTAACATATAACTGATCATTTTCCATTTCAATACTTCCCAGAAAACCCACATCCCTGGTTCAGCTCTGAACATGCTTTGCACCCAAACCCAGGGATTTCTGTTATTATTATTTCAGTGGTTGATAGCCATATCCATTATACAAAGACAATACCCCATCAAACTGCAGGGCTTTGAAGATTGATGCTACTTCATTCGTGTTAACTATGAAGCTACAGCTACCTGATCGAGAAAGAATGCCTAATTTATTAATATTTATGGTCTATAGATGGCTGTAACTTTTCCATTTGCCAATCATGAATTTAACAGACCAAATATTTTAGATGGGTAATTTAATATGCCCTGACTTCTCTCCAAATACAGTTCTGCTTTTTGTAGCATTACCAGTTTGCCCTCTAGTGTTGTCATGAAGCTATCACTTAAATGTACATATTCCATTTTGACTAAGTCACAAGCATGCATTGAGTACTCTGCTGCTTCGTAACCTTACCATATTATTCTCCATCCTGCAGTACTTTCACACAGGTAGAATCAATATTGGCAAGCAATACCCTTGCACTGCCAAGTTTATAAAGTGCACCACCAATCATGGCTGACCTGTCCAGCATATGGTGACACTTTTTTACTGTACAGCAGGAAGCAGCGCTGGCACCACCCAGGAGCCATATCAGGTGGCAACAGATTAATCTCCCCAATCAAGCAGGAAAACAAGAGGGTGGATGCTACACTGCAGTATTCCTCTCTGTATTCCTCTCTCCATACTTTGTATCCAAATTGTACCCTGAACTTCTCATTGGTGGCAGCCAGGTCTATAGGTATGAGCACTGGCATTTATCTCAATGAAACTACACATGCATTTTCCCCTTGATTTTGAACAATAATGCAAATTTTCTGGAATACTGCCCACCTAAACTGTCCTCCTTATGCCTAACTGTACATCAAGAGTTACTCCTGATTTCATGGCATCCAGCTGAGTGACATCTTCTTTAACATAAATTGCAGGTATCAATAT
Source organism: Paroedura picta (assembly GCF_049243985.1). NCBI lineage: Eukaryota > Metazoa > Chordata > Lepidosauria > Squamata > Gekkonidae > Paroedura > Paroedura picta. The sequence continues at coordinate 78,723,679 of NC_135374.1, read as the reverse complement.
AGTTAATCTGTTAAGAGGTGTGTAAATAGCTGACAAGCTAGCCCTAAATTGTTCCATGTGAACAAGCCCATGGGCTATTCTCATTGAGCCTGCCAACTCTGAGCTTTTGCAGAACCATACCTCATGGTTCATAGAGATAATAAAAAATAGGCCTGAACAATAGGATATAAAAAGAAGATTTTGCAGAAGGAGAAGAACCGCCAGATTCTTTGAGGCTAAAAATTTTTTTCCCATGTTTGCAAACCATGTTTTCAATTGACTCCAGATGCAACATCATAAAAATGCCATGCTTCTTAGCCAGTCCAAGTCAGACAGGAAACGCTCTAATTTTGACATTGTGATGTTACAATTAATTTGTCCACAAACAATCAACCTCCATAGCCCATAGAAATATTAGTAGAGACACAAGAATACAAGTTGATGAGTAGTACGGAAGGATCCATGAAATTAATCTCAACATTCAACAAACATGGTCAGAGATTCATACTTTCAGTGCTTCACTCTCAGAATACCCAAAGGACAACTCAAAATAAATTCTGAATTTCATTTTGGAAATACAAAGTAGTATGGAGAATCTTTGAGATCTCCAATAGACACAAAAGCATAAAAGCACAATTTTAAGTGTCTGCATGCATGTGGATATGTACAGAATATAACACTGCTGTACATCCACAGCAAAGTATACAACGAGCTATTATATGGACACTCACATGTTTAAAGGATACCATTTTATCAATATTCAGCTTTTATAATATATTGCTTTTGATAATCAGTAATGTAGTTAGAGCCTCTTGTGGCGCAGAGTGGTAAGGCAGCAGAAATGCTGTTTGAAGCTGTCTGCCCATGAGGCTGGGAATTCGATCCCAGCAGCCGGCTCAAGGTTGACTCAGCCTTCCATCCTTCCAAGTTTGGTAAAATGAGTACCCAGCTTGCTGGGGGATAAATGGTAATGACTGGGGAAGGCACTGGCAAACCACCTCGCATTGAGTATGCCATGAAAATGCTAGAGGACATCACCCCAAGGGTCAGACATGACCCAGTGCTTGCACAGGGGATACCTTTACCTTTACCTTTAATGTAGTTAGTGTACTTTCATATGCATTGTTATGCATTATATCTATTGAGGCATTTTCAAGTACAAGAAAGAAATAGCTTCAGCAAAGATCTAGACCAGTGGTCCCCAACCCGCGGGCCACGGCCCGGTGCCGGGCCGCGAAGGCCTTGGCGCTGGGCCGCGGCTCCTTCCCTCCTCCCCCAAAGCGAGAAGCTCGCCAGGCCGCGAGCAAATCAGCCACCAAAGCGGCCGATTATCTCGCGGCCCGGCAAGCTTCTTGTTTAGGGAAGGGAGGGAAGAGAAGCTTGCCGAGCCGCAAGCTAATCGGCTGCTTTGGCGGCCGATTTGCTGGCGGCCCGAAGGGGCCGGGAGGGGGAGTAAGTTATCTAAAATGCACATTTTGAGTAAGTTATCTAAAATGCACATTTGCTCAAAACTGACATAAGTTGCATGTAGTTGTGTTAGTCCAAAAGAAAAGCCAAGCACAAAAGACATTAAGATCAAGCAGACATACCACAAAGCAATACACCAATCAGGGCTTGAAGAATTTAGAGGAGAGCCCAGGTAGGCCTTCTACAGTAGGTGGGAGACTATATTCATGCAGAGTGTATGTATGTTTGCACAGTATCTGATCCCACGTAGGGCAAACAATTTGCATAGCAATTTCTGAAGAGCTTTTCTTTTGACCTATTATAGTACTGTAGTTGACAGCATTATATAGTATTATTATTTTAAATATTATACTTCTAACTTCCACTTGGTGGCATCTGAGACTTCTGCTAGCCAATGCAAAGATAAAAGGCAAATCTGATGAACTGTAATTTGCAATATAATTGGTTAAATTTCACCTTAAGTGCCTTTCCATTCAGACAGCAAAGTCTCTCTCTCTCTCCGACCTGGATCTCTGATCAGATTTTATTTACTGTAAGAATATAGGCCTACAAAAGGAGGAGTGAGACAGTTTGTTGTTAGAAGAAATAGTAAAGGTAAAGGTAAAGGTATCCCCTGTGCAAGCACTGAGTCATGTCTGATCCTTGGGGTGACGCCCTCTAGCGTTTTCATGGCAGACTAAATACGGGGTGGTTTGCCAGTGCCTTCCCCAGTCATTACCGTTTACCCCCCAGCAAGCTGGGTACTCATTTTACTGACCTCGGAAGGATGGAAGGCTGAGTCAACCCTGAGCCGGCTGATGGGATCGAACTCCCAGCCTCATGGGCAGAGCTTTCAGGCTGCATTTCTGCTGCATTACCACTCTGCGCCACAAGAGGCTCTTAGAAGAAATAGTAGAAACTCCAAATTTCAGATCATGATTCTCCTAAACATAATAAAACACATGTATCCTGGGGTATTTATTATAACTGCTAACTGTGCAGATAATAAAATGGGCAGCTCAACCAAGAAGCAACTACATAGTTGTATTGCTACTAATAAGTCTTTGGGCAGTCAATGTGCTACGATGGAGCAGATCAGAAGATAAGAAATCTCACATACATCCATCCATATTAATAGTTCTATCATAATCAGAAAAACTAATACCTGTCCGCCACTTGTGAAATAGCAGAGAATGCTTTCCATTCCAGGCAGTTTACTACACTGCTCTGCAGTGCCAGAGACTACCAAAGTTTTCTGAATTTTTTAATGTAGTTTCTTTGGTTAATCGTTTGCTCACCCACCGCTGTTCTTTATGGCTTGCTGTTTGCATCATGGCATGCTGTCCTCATCACAAGATATGGTGGTAAGTTTTTAGACCCTGCTTTTCATTACCCAAGGGAGTCTCGAAGCAGCCTGCAATCAACTTCCTTCGTCTCCTCACAACAGACACCCTGTGAGACAGGTGGGGCTGAGAGAACTCAGAGAAACTGCTCTAACATGACTGTGACGAGCCCAAGGCTACATGTGGAGGAGTGAGGAATGAGTGAGGAATCAAACCTGGCTCTCCAGATTAGAGGCTACTGCTCTTAACTTCTACACCAACCTAGAGTTTATTAATATCAACAATGCTAAAAGTTAGTTAATTAAATAAAAATTAATTTGCAATGCAATAAAGTTAACTATTCAAGAATGGCTGACATAAGTCATAAGTGACTCAAGAGTGACTGCTTGTAGGGAGGGGTGGCCTATAAAGTATAATAACAATTATTATAATAATAACCTATTGTAAACTGTTTATCTGTGATCATAAGGCCTAGCAGGCATAACCTGTTTTTGCTAGTAGCCACAACTTAAAAATTATATAATTTACTACATAATAATAATGATTGGACGGTGGGACTATGTGGGTGTTTGTATCCTGCAACATTCCCCAGAAAGATAATTTGTCTGCACATTATCCCCCCACCTCCACGGCACACAACAGCTCCTACACTTAGCCAGAATGTCTGGATCACAGTTCCCCCTTAAAGCTTTTGCCACCCTCAAACATCTCCAGTGGCAGGGGAAGGCAGTATATAAATGTAATTAATTAATGTCCAAAAGCTAGCCAAGAGTCGTAACCGGGAGAGCAGTCCTGGGGTAGGCTAGGTGGGTGGGGAGAGGAATGGTGGAATTGGGAAATTGGGGAGCAGGAGATAGGGTCAGGGAGGCAGGTTACTGGAGCCAAGCAAGTACGAGTCCAGGAGGCAAGCTGAAATCAAAACCAAGAGTACAACTAGCAGTGTTTTGCTGATATGAGACAGGAAATGAGGAGTCCGGATGGACAGGCAGGGAACATGTATGTTGCACCTACGATGTTCCCAAGGTCCCAGTGCCTTTTCAGTGCAGCCTCATCACCCTCCCAAAGTGCTTTCAGCTGTGGGAGGGCTGAGAACTCTGCAAGTATGCTGTCAAACTCAGTGCTGTCTCCAGCACTCTGGAAAAAAATCTACAACACAAGGGCACCAAGTTAAAGATACCTTATTTCATGGACTTGCAATCTTGACATTTGTGTCCTTGATGGAAAACCATGGTGCAGAGAATACAAATGAATTAGATCACAGTGTACAACAGGCATATTTGCAAGACATTTGGCAATGATGTAAGTAAGTTTTCAATGTTTATATTGTTTCAAAACAATATAACTTTATAATGACATTGAGAATGCCATACATTTTAATATAATTAATGAAATTATATGAAATACAGAGCTTAGTTTTTTTCCCTTATATGACTTTTCCTGTCACCATTAAGAATTCTATAGCCTGCAATACTATTTTTGGAAGTTACCCACAGGATTATTTTTAGGAATCTACTGAAGTTAGCTTTGCCTTTCTGAACAGACTTCGTATATGCTGTTTCTCAAAACTGAAAAAACACACCCTACTTTCATACATACACAGAAAATTCTTCTGAACTTCAGACTACTCTTCTGTGAAAAAGTTTTATGAGATAATATCTTCAGCTGAAGGACATTACCATATTACTTATCCTATTGTATTCACTCCCCTTACTCCCATCCACACCTGTATTTAAAACATTTGAAATGTACTGTTTGTTGGTATCAAAGAATTCTAAGATTTTTTTCCAAGTTGTTTAATAGTACTACTGTGAGGAACGCACCCAACTCCTCCAGCTTAGTCTTCTTCCCAGCACCAGACATATCAGCATTATTTTCCCTGCTGCAATTGCCTTTGATGATTGCCCCCAAAGAAATCCTCCTTTCTCAGATTGCAAATTGCAAACAGTACCTGACCTACTCATGAGTAAACATTCCCAGCTTTTCCTGGCTGCTCTGGATCCCAGAGGGCTGGCAAGGAGCCATTCCTGGCCTCCAACAGCTGCTCCCTCTTCCAGAAGGCATGCAGAGGCTGTGCCAGGAGGTGGCTTGCTATCCAACCCCCCATGTCAATCAAGTTGAAAGTGGCCAGGAAACTAAGTCAACTTACTGGCAGCAGGGCATGCTCTGAGGCCAGCTCCTCTTCCATCCAGCAATTTGAGCTAATTGGCACTCATTGGCAGAATGCAATTTGAGCTCATTGGCCCTCATTAGTAGAGTGGCCTCTCTCCATTAGCAGCACACCCCCCTAGGAAGGGCCAATCAGGTAGGGAGTGAGTTGTCTGCAGGCAATTTGAACTTATTGACCCTCATTGGCAAAGTGCAATTTGAACTGACTGGCCTTCATTGGCAGAGTGCAATTTGAATTGATTGGCCCTCAGTCACAGAGTGTTCTCTCTCAGCAGCATGCTCCCAGGGCCAATGAGGTAGGGAATGAGTTGTCAACTTGAGCTTTATTATGTTTAGTGATGATATATACAGTAACATTGTTTGTGTTTACAATCACCCTTCTTCAATTTCTTTCTTAATAATTTTATTTTGGGATACCCCACCAAGATTCACCACATCAAGAGCCACACCAGGATACAGGCTAATCCTTTCTGGAACCAATTTTAAAGCTAATTTCCCCTTCTATAACACTAAGCCCAGCATCATAGATGGGCTTAGTGAGACATCTGGCAACCATGAGAGCTGCCAGTAGCAGCATCTGTGAATGAGGAAGGGAATTTGGAGACATCAACTGAGGTCAAGGGAAGGGTTGTCTCCCTCTTCCTTCCTGCCCTATTGCTGGCTTTCCTTTTGCAGTCTGTTATTTATGCACAAGGCAGGGTATAACATGTGTGTATATATGCTCACTGCTTACTTGCTCTCTAGCCTCTAGCAGCTATACTTCAGTCTAACTCTAGGTTACATTGGAGTCAAACCAGATCATGACTTTGGGCTTGAGAGAGGAGGAATAAGTTCAATAGAAAAGTTGTTGCGAATCAAAGGGGTCATCTCTCCTAGAAACCCCTTGATTTCTCTATCAAAGCTTCATTTCATGCTCAAAAGAGAGAGAAAAATGATATTGGAGGTGGGTTCCCATCTGGTACAATCCAGAAAAGCGGAAGTAGGTAAATCTGTGGAATCTTCCAGAATTTACAGGACTTAAGTGTAAAGAAATTAGGGATATCTGCTTTAAATGAAAATGGGTTATCACTTAACCTTTTTTGTAGAATGATCCATATTTGTAATTATATGAACTGCAATTCAAATTCTTCTGCCTGTAAAAACAATTAGAATCAGAGAGGTTTTTAAAAAAAAAGCTTTGTAAGAAGTGAAGGCTGACAAGGAAATACATATCCTTTTATGAAAAAACTGCCAGATAAAAGGGGAATAGAGATGCTACCCCCACTTTACAATACTTTAGTGGTTCTCAACCTTCCTAATACCACAACTCTTTAATACAGTTCCTCATGTTGTGGTGACCCCCAGCCATAAAATTATGCAAGTGTTCTTTCACAGAAATTAAACCAAAACTGACCAATGGCATGAAGATCCATTGTTCATGATTGTATATGAACTAGATTTTTTCCCGATTTCTCAGTTCAGTTCTGTCCCACCATGCCGATCTTGCTCTTTTCTGCTGCTCCAGACAGACAAATGCTCTATCTCGATCTAACCCGTAAGGCTGTTGTGTAGATGGTGCCCACCCCCAGCCAAGCTCCTTGTCCTGCTGCCACCCCTGTGAAAGAGTCGTTTAACCCCCAAAGGGGTCCCGACCCCCAGGTTGAGAACCAGCGCTTTAGAACACCATAGGAAGCACACACCATGCTTCTAGGATGTCATGTACCCCAGCCAAATTATACCTGAGCCTGAATATTGGATCTATATCTCTTCATTACAAGAAGAGAAGCAGTTAAAACTATTTTAAGGGATCCATTATGTTTTCAATATAAATATAATATTGTTCTATGATTTTTAATAGAGCCTCTTGTGGCGCAGAGTGGTAAGGCAGCCGCCTGAAAGCTTTGCCCATGAGGTTGGGAGTTCAATCCCAGCAGCCGGCTCAAGGTTGACTCAGCCTTCCATCCTTCCGAGGTCGGTAAAATGAGTACCCAGCTTGCTGGGGGGTAAACGGTAATGACTGGGGAAGGCACTGGCAAACCACCCCGTATTGAGTCTGCCATGAAAACGCTAGAGGGCGTCACCCCAAGGGTCAGACTCGGTGCTTGCACAGGGGATACCTTTACCTTTATGATTTTTAAATGTTGTTGCCCACCCTGCGCCCCAGGGGAATGGCAGGCTATATAAAAAATATTATCTTTAAACAGCCCGTGGCGCCACGGGCGCCACGGAATAAATAATTTGTTAAGCCCCCTAGAGGTGGGCTTTGTCCGTGATGAGGAAGGGTCCGGGTTGGACCCTTCCTCACGACAGACAATCGGAGGGACCAATCGGAAGGCGCGAAGCGCCTTCCGATTGGTCCCTCCGATTCCCAGCCTGAGCAACTGTGAGCCGCGCGCAGCGCGGCTCGCAGTTGCTCCCGGACTGACGCGGCGAGAGGCGCGAAGCGCCTCTTGCCGCGTCAGACCGCCGCCCGAGGGAACCCCCAGCAGTCACGCGAAGCGCGGCTGCTGGGGGTTCCCTCCCTGCTGGTCTGACGCGCCTTCTCCCCTTTCAAAACCCCTTTTTATAAAGGGGCTTTGAAACTAGTTAATTATTATTACCCAGACACAGAGAAAGATCGCTAACTAGCTGTGCTGATCTCTAGGGAATTCAAAAATAAACAGTACAAATTTCTGAGTTGCCAAGACACTTTTGTCGAGCCTGGATAGTATAAGAAGGGGAGAATATTTCAGCTGATGTAGTCAAAGCCTTTGTAGTTCTCCCTCATTATAATGGTGGGCATAACTCGGGGAAGACAGGTGCAGGTTCAGGTCTGTGATGGCAAAGACCAGGAATTGGCGTTCCGCTACCTATATCTATGAAAGTGAAAAGAGGCAGAATTGGGGTGGTTCAGTGCTACTTGGTGAATTTTCAAGCTCTGTACACAAAAAAAGACTGAGATTTTTCTAGCACGTTGTATTTTTGAGATTTATCAAAACCTGAGATTACTTCCTGAGATAATTTTACATTGCATATTTATGATGAAATCCTGAAATTAAATTAATTTATCATACAATTCAAAACCTAGCTGTGACATTGTTACTCCTAATAAATTGGACACTTCTCTATTTCTTCTGTTTGTTTTTTGAACTAGCATGGTCCATAAAATCTAATTTTACATTATATTTATAGATGAAACAATCACTTTAGTTTCCATGCCATTGCAAAACACTGTTTATCTGGCCAGTAAGTACCAACCTTTGCAAGGGCTTACTTACAGCATATAGAATGTTTCTCAGGCCAATGTCATTTATGCTGGTGGGTCCTAAACGGTTTCATTGTGCCCCTCATGCTATTTAACAACAATACGAAGAAGAAGAGTGGGTTTTTATACCCCACTTTTCACTGCTCAAAAGAATCCCAAAGCAGATTTCAAACACCTTTCCCTTCCTTTCCCCACAACAGACACAGGGTAGATGGGGCTGAGAGAGCTCTCTAAGGGAACTGCTCTGTGAAAACAGCTCCAAGAGAACTGTGAATAGCCCAAGGTCACCCAGGTCACTGCACATGGAGTAGCGAAGAATTAAATTCGATTCTCCAGATAAGAATCTGATGCTACACTACAGGCACCTTGGCTCTCCGCTGGGAGAGCTCATTAAGTGATTTAAAGTGGAATGCCACCAATATTCAAATTATATACCACTCTTTTTTTCATCCCAGTGCTGATATGAGACATTGCTGAGCTATCTGCCAGTACAGTGAACAACAGTCAGTGACTGCATTTTAAAGGAAGAAGCCCTTACCTTTCAGACAGTGAAAGCTTTCATTAAATAAAGCTTTTCTTACCACATTTTAAAAATTTCTTTCTTATTCATTATATATTAGTATCACAAATAACTTTGGTTTATGGCAATCTGTAGGGATTCAGCTTCACAATATCCAACTGTTATTTACAAAATATGATGCACACCAACCATAGAGAGCATATAAAGAATGAAGGGTTTTTAATTCATTAATTTTTATGTATTTATCCATTGTTATCTATCAGTTTGAATACATTTGTTATGTATTACAAATAGATGCCTTGAGCAACGATATTTTTAAAAGCAAAATAAGGCGAAAACATTCTAGAACAGTGGTATCCAACCTTTTTATCACCGGGGTCCACTCAACGCTGGGGACCATTCACCGGGGACCACTCAACACCTTTTACTGAGGTCCGGTGGGGGGGGGGTAGTTTACACCTCTACTCTCAACCACTGCCCTAACACTCTCTGATCACTATGGTAATGTTTAAACATCCCTTCAAAATAAGATGCAGACACGCCACAACAATGAACATAAGGAACATTTTATTTTCATGGAAATTTTAACTCATGACAATGACAAATCAATGGGAACCCTGAGCTTGTTTCTCTGCAACGAGATAGTCCCATCTGGGAGTGATGGGAGACAATGACACCCGAAGTGTGTTGTAAAGGGCCGGGGGGGGGGGGGAGAAGGCGTCCTTCGGGACCCACCTCCAATTAGTCGAAGGACCACATGTGGTCCGCAGCCCACAGGTTGGGGATCGCTATTCTAGAGGTCAAGGAATTGGGTCACATTAGAACTCTCGGTTCAGATTTGTATGTATAATAGCAACTCTATGCAACAGTATTTAATGCACTTGAGCAAAGTTTGTCTGCCGAACAGAATAATCTTTTATAAACACGGAAAAATGAGATCATTGCAAATAAAAGCACAGACTGTACCTGTAGAATCTTGTATGAGGCTACTCCTTTGAATTTCTGCATATATTATTAACGGTTTATATAACACATTCAACAAATGAGTTATGGGCATATTAAACATGCACATTACTTTGTGTATGTGTACACAAACACACGAATATTAAACATGCACATTACTTTGTGTATGTGTACACAAACACAGACATGCTCTTTTATACTGCTGTAATCTTATCTTCTTTGGTATCTTCTGTCACGTTTAACAACATCTGTTTTCCATAATCTGTGTCTTAAATGTTTATCGATTTTGCAGTCCTAGAGCATGCTTGGAAGTAACATGATATAGCCGACTTGCTCAAATTTAGCTGGTATGGATTTGATCCATGACTTGATAATAGAATACATAGGATCCCTATGTATTCTTCATTGAGTTTAATAAGGGATTTAGACAACTTATACAGAACTGACCTCACCATTTAGAGAATCTCAGATTGAAACTCCATGTGACTTTGTATAACTCATTTGTTCAAGCTTCCTTCAAAATGGAAGACCAGATAGTCCCCGATGATTTGGGCACAGATAAGTTGTTCCTTTATAAATTTGTTGTTTGTGGCAACTGAATCCTATGCATATTATTGGACATGTAATTACAAAATCTCAGTGAGATAACCAGATTGACTCTGGGACTTTTGCCAAACTATGGGTCCCTTGCCTCATATTTTTATCATTAAATAGCCCCCAACTGCAGCAAGCATTTATGTTAGCAAGATTAAATGTTCTCCCCTCTGCTGTTCTCCTAGGGAGATTTTTGGAAATGCCCTTTTCTGAAAGAACATGTCCCTGTAATTCTGGCTATGTTGAAGCCATCTTACATGTATGTGTTTTTTTTCTCTATTGTCTACTCCATGGGTAGTCAACCTGTAGTCCTCCAGATGTTCATGGACTACAATTCCCATGAGCCCCTGCCAGCATTTGCTGGCAAGGGCTCATGGACATTGTAGTCCATGAACATCTGGAGGACCACAGGTTGACTACCCCTATGCCATTATTCCTGGGCAGCTCATCAACCCACCATTTTCTAAATGGCAAGGATTTGATTATGAGGCTAATATCATTTTCTTACTAGGAAACAAAAACTCTCTATAGTAATTGAATTGGTTGTCAAGTTTCTACAGCAGCTATGAGGTCTTGTAACTGTAGAACAATTAACGCTTTGTGATGCATTTCTTTCTGTTTTCTTTTTGGTATGCCAAAAAGGTCTCCTGATTTGAACACACAGGTACTAAGCTTATTTGAAAGATGCAACCAAGCATAATGAAAGAGTGTGTACTAATACAAGGGTCAATTAATGCTCAAGAAAACCATTTTGAAATTTAAGTTCCTTTCCAGATCTTATCAGACCACCCGTTTAAGTATATATTTTAACCAAGTGGGAAGCAAAAATTAACTGTTCACCTGGGGTAAAAATGCTTAAGGATCACTTCTAGCCATTAACTTCCCAGGGTACAATCAAGTCAGAGTTAAAGACTAAAAAGAAAGCCTGCACAAACATTTGGGCAGGAGACACACAAAAAGACAAGGTAAGCAGACCCTTTAAAAATGTAATTCCTTCATCTTCAAGAGCAAACTTGGTATTCCACTCTCCCATTTCACTCTGGAACAGGAAGTTGTCCTGAAATCTGACGATACTCAGAGTGTAACAAGTGCCACTTCAGAGGTATGGTGCTGAAGTTGAAATCATTGCTTTCACCAGAACGGAATAGGATCGTATCAGCATTAATTGTGCTCTAGCCACATTTCTAGGATTCCCTGATAGCAGAATGTCCACTGTTCCTTCAAAGCCAGGCAGCTCCATGCCCTAACAATATTTAGTAATACTGTCTTCCAACTACGTGGACAAGAGTTGTAAAGGCTGAAGTATTTATATACTACTGTGTTAAATCATAAATATTATGTTTAATAATAAAACTGATACTGACAACTCACTAAAAACTTGGTTGTTCTAAAGTTCCAAGTTATTGTGCCACAACTCTCCTAAGCATGGCGCCAAGCTGTCGGATGTGAGCCTAAATCAGGCATCATCAAACTAGACTAAGATGCAGGTGGTACAAAAACACTAAATGGAAAGAAAAGGGGAGGAGACAGATGACATTAATAGCATCTGCTTTCTACTAAAGATAGTTATGGAAAATATAATTTGGTGAGCCTCCCTGGGCTTGAAATGCCTCAATATGGGACACAGTCAACAAAACCCTACTTCTTGTCTCATGTCTGTACCCTCTGAAATTGCTGGTGCAACGAGCCAGTTAGCACTTTCCCTACAGGCACATAAGCACACACAAGCCTTAGTCCAGGAACAATTTCCAGATAGGGAAAATACTGCCTTTGGGACTCAGGCTGTTTAAGCTTTTAATAATTATTCCCAACACCTTGACTGACTTTAGAAGAATACTGTATTACAAACCATTTACACATTAATAAGCAAGACAGTATTCTGTAGTAATTTTTATTTAGATATTTATACAAACAATTTACAATATAATCTTCTCTTCCTCCATTTCACCCCAACAATCCTGTAGCAATTGGTTGCTGGTTTTTGTACCCCCACTTTTTACTGCCCAAAGTAGCCTCAAAAGTAACCTTCCTCTCCCCATAACAGACACATTGTGAGGTAGATGGAGCTGAAAGAGCTCTGAGAGAATTGTGATGGGTCCAAGGTTACCTGGCTAAGATTCCCCTTTGCAATAGTATATCTGAGACAGTGGAGGTCTATGTGGTACGGAGAACCACTACCAGCATCCAAAATATAAATTATTAAAAAAAAATGTTTACAAACATAGTTTAAGCACAGCATCAGATTGAATAAGAGTCCCAAAGAAATTGAGTATAATACAATCCTTCTGCTCCTCTCACTAAACATGCCCTACTACATGTTATAATATAAGTTCCTTTAACTTCACTGAGTCTCCATTATTTTAAAGCTTGTTTCAGCTTTCCGGGTAACCACATGGCCAATGTTTGACCTTCCAGACCTGAGGCAAGAGATCAATTGATTCCAAATATTTCCTCTGACAGATCCAGTGCAAAAGAGACCTTATTCTTTGTTCCTCTGAATTTTATAACCTCTGTTTTCTGCACCCAGTGACCAGGTCACATGAGGAAAGAGAATCATATCCTGGCAATCTAGCATTTAAAACTTCCAAAACTCTGTTTTCCTGCTTGCTTGAAGGAGAGTGCTGTACCAGTCTATTTTTTTTAGTACAATGAGCATTTGTATGAAGGTGAACTGACTGACTCTCCCCTTCTTGCCTGGCTTCAGTTCGGAGGGGGGGATGACTAAAGCATCATTTACATGCCTCTGTTAGTTCCCATGCCCATTTTGCTGTTGTGCCTTTGATCTTTTAGTTAGTTCTCCCTCTGACTTAGATCTTAGGTGGAAAAGCTCGCTTCCTGCTCCTGCTAGTTATAGCCTAGAAAACTATCTTAAAGGCCTTGAAGGTTGAGATAATATGTTTTGTCAACAGGGGTCCATTTGGCCCTAAAACCGTTTGGTGCTGGGAGGGGCTGTGTAGCTGAGCTGGTAAGCGGTGCTTGCATAGGATCCCCAGTCTTAGCAAGGATCCCATAATAATCAGATCAATGCCTCAATAAAGTACTTTCTTTTCCTAAACGAAGTCTGATTATTGGAAGCTCTGTGGAGTCTTACACTTCAGCTATTTTAATGTTTGAGATGCAGAAGCATTCTAAAATGAGTCCCAGTCCATTCACAAATGGGAAATGCAACTGGTTCTCAGAAAAAAACATAGTCCGAAGGGATAAACTTTTTTTTTTTTGCTTGCCTAGGTTTTTCCTCAGTATGACCCATTATGCACGGGGGGAATAATGCACATTTGGGGTGGAATGGCGGCGACTAAAATCACTGATAACGTATGGTGCCGGCTGCAACCAGCCGCAGCTTTGGTGCATGCCGCCGAAAAAGCCGTGTTAGCAAAATGCAGAAGAAAGCGCAGCTTCCGGGTGACTGGGGCGCAACCAGAAGCAGCGCCGGGATCCCCACGTGCATAATCGGTTGCTCTGGGTTTTGCCGCCGTCGCACCCCGCCCCGTGTATAACTGGTGTGCGTCGCGTCTTCCCCCTCCGTGTTTTCCATGTGACCCGAAATCGCCGTTTCGGCGGCCGTGCATAATGGGCCTATGTGGCACTTTTACTACAGTATAGACATAAATGTGATTGAACCTTTGCATTTAGGATACTATCCAGCTACATGTTCTGTTTTTCTAGTTAATTCCAGACATACCCCATGTCTCCAGAACGTCTCTTGATTCTGCTTATACAAAGTGTGGTGGTCTAAAAGCTTTTATATGTAAAACAAATGTCAGGTTCAATAAAACTGCTCACTCACCTACTTCAGATCACAAAAATTACAGCAGCAGAATATATTCTGATCAAACCATCAGTTATATTACACACAATGTGGCTTGTTTCCCACCCGATCTCTTTGTAAATACATTAAATACCCTCATTGTAACATAAACACTTCACAAATTCCACACCATCTTTTTGAATGTCATGTACTGCAGTTTTAGTACATTTCTAGTCCTTTCTGATAAAATACTGCTTTAAAAAGGTAAGTTGTTTGTACTGTATAATGTCACACATATCTAGTCTAGTCTAGTCTAGTCTAGTCTATCTAGTTTAGTCTAGAATGTTATATAAAACGTGAGGGTTAACAAAACCTTCTTAGCTCACCCTAGCCTGCACTTTGAAAATGTATTCCAAAGAGACAATTGCTTGAAAATTTATTTCAGCTAGGGAACTCAAGACAGTGCTCCTGTAGTCCTGTCTGCTAAATTCTTTCAGGCTAAGCACTGTTTCTTTTGTGTACAATGCCATGATTCTAATGGCTGCTTCCATGATCACTGAGCCATTCTTGAATTACCACTTTCCCTCTTGCAGGATGGTTCCATGAGATACAAATGGCTACTGCACACCAAAAACTTATATACACCTGCAAACATGATTGCGACCATGGTATTCAACCAGTTTTAATGACTAACCATTTAACCTGATGTGTCTATAGAAATGATGAGGTAAAATTAGACATTTGGCCATCTGAGACATAATTTAATGTTGTTTTACAGAAGAACTTAGAAATGTTTCAGTTCCATCTACATGTGGTGCATTGCATTCCAGTCTTCGTTATGTTATTCAATCTAGATTTACTGTTTGCATTCCATTATTAAAAAATCACAATGGCTTGGATCCAGGGAACTATGGGTGGTATTGTGTTTGTGGAATGGTCCTTTCCCAACTACCTTTTCCTACTGCAACCATTTATGCTCCTTGAAAAAAAACCAGAGTGTAGAGGAATAATAAAATATAAAAATAAATATATCTATATATATAAGTATCTGAAAATAAAAATATAGTGTAGGACCAAGTGTGGGTGAGTATACTGGGAAGAATGAAATTGGCAGAGATTCACCTCATAAGCTCCACTCATGATTCCACACATCAAACCAATGTATACTTCAAAAGAGCAAGAAAAAGGGCAAGAACAAAGAAAATTATTTTGTTTTCAATAACAGTGTTCAAAATGATAAGTAAACTAGTTAAACTTCTTTTGCTTAAATGTTCACTCTGCTAGACTGATGCAATTATCTTAATTTAATATATTCCATCTTTTATTATCTGTTTAGGAATATTGAAAGGTGATAACTTTGTTTTAAATTAGGCATCTTTACAGTCCGTGTCTACTGCCAGTTTGGTGTCGTGGTTAGGAGTGCGGACTTCTAATATGGCATGCCAGGTTTGATTCTGCATTCCCCCACGTGCAACCAGCTGGGTGACCTTGGGCTCGCCACAGCACTGATAAAATTGTTCTGACCGGGCAGTGATATCAGAGCTCTCTCAGCCTCACCCACCCCACAGGGTATCTGTTGTGGGGAGAGGAAAGGGAAGGCGACTGTAAGCCGCTTTGAGCCTCCTTCGGGTAGGGAAAAGTGGCATATAAGAACCAACTCTTCTTCTTCTTCTATTGTGTCTGAATCTTATTATTTTTAGTGGCATAAGCCAAAAGCCTCCTGGTGGCATCTGCAATCAAGCATTCTACAAATAAAATAAAATCACTACTATGACTCCCTAGATCCCTCTTTCATAACACACCATCTAGATCAGTAGTTCCCAACCTTTTTGGGATAGTGACCCATACATCTATATGGTGACCAATCCAGGGCTGGCCCAATGATTTTTGGTGCCCTAGCCAAACTACCATCTATTTCAGTATTCAATTTTCTACCAATCAATTATTTTTGAGAAACCAACAAACATCATACAAAGGGTGAACCTGTCCCCACTATAAACCTCCAACTCCTTAACCCCTGCCAGATGAGTCAGAGCTGACGTTTGGGGAGACAAGCTTGGGGGGGGGAGGACACATGAGGGGATACATGTTGAGGGGATACATGAAGATGGCAGATAGCAGTGAAGAGATTGGTGGCAGGGAGCTTGGTGCAGTGCATCTTCCGTGACAGACAGAGGGTAATGAAGCACTGCAGAGGGCCAGCCAAGGGCAGCTGAAGAAGCAGCATCAAGACAGAGTCCATGCATGCATACACCTCCTTCTGTCCTCTTCTGTTTTTGACATGGCGTGCTAAACAACTCCCACCCATTATCCAGCCTTCCCTCCTCTTTTTATCTACTACAGCAAAGTTACTAGTTAACTGACAGCTTTTTACTTTTCATTATTGTCACAAAGAAGGAGGGGTGATGAGAATGTGAGACGCCGGCAAAGAGGAAAGGAAAGGGCAGAAACTGCCATTAAGGAAAACTGGCCTGAAAACCAGCGTTTCACGGACTTTGCAACCAACTTCTGGGTCCTGAACCACTGATAAGGATAGATGAATCTAGAAAATAGCTACCAGAGTTTGGAAAAAGTGCTATACAAATGAATCATTTTGTACATAATTGATAACAGTTTGTACTTACAAGAATAAGCATAGGCCATTACTGGATTTCCATGCTCCCTTGATTCCCTCCCTTTATTTTACCATTTGCAAATAATATGCTAATTACCCAAATCAATTTAATGAAGGCTAATGGAATTCAGTCAACTCTTAATTAATGTAGTCCACAATGCTCCAACTAGGTTTTATATTTTTTTCTTCCACCCTAGCGGAATCATAAACCAAAGTCCATAATTTGAATGTAATGACAAACTATAGATGGGTACTAATTAAAATGACTTTCATTAGATCACCGCATATGAGGGGAAGGAAGAGAGACCATGTGAGACAGAAGATCTCCCCAGATTCACAAACAATTTCAAACCTTAGTTATTTTGAACTGTTAGGAACAGACCGTACTTGCAAGTGGCCAAGGAGTGCCTCTCCCCTAATAACAAGAGAAGAATTATAACTGGCAGGAGTGTTGACAATTTAAATCCATATTTCTACATAATTCCTAATCAATGCCAAAACAAATATGATTATAAAAACAAGCTTCCACGGCACCCATTAATTACACTTTTATTCTTTGAAATGATGAATAGATTAGAAGTTGCTACAAATATTTGTGCAGTCCTAATAGAAGTTCAAAACTCAGAAAACTCCTTCATCGTTGTAATGATGAAGCAGTTTAAAAGGACCAATTGTGTACACCATAAGTAGAAGACAAATGGGAAACAGGTCTGCTTTCTCACACTGAATTCCAAACATGGGGTGTTTTATGAGGTCTCATTTACAATATCAATGAACTGTATGATAAACATGTAATGTTTGGCCAGTGCCCTTTTTCCATGTTTACTTATATAGCAGACACTTCTCAGTTTAAATAGAAAGGCTGAGATGAAGACTCAAGATTTCACCAATGCAGAAAAGATGCAAAATTTGTACTACTTTAGACTACAGAAAAGCTGTGTATCCATCCCTTTGCAGATGATTTCTAGTTGCTCTCTCTCCAGCATGCTAGTTTCCTACATATATTGTTTTTGTTTTGTAATGAAGCAACACTGAGGGCCTTTCCGCACCCGTTAAATATAATGAAATGCTTACCTTAGGTAGTTGTTATATTCCAGCTTCTCCACATGACATTACCAGCATTCAGTGTCGAGGCAGCAAATGGCTGGCTACATCCTCCATTTTAAAGCGCTAGCTGGGGAATCACATCGAGTGGATTACCAAAACTAAAAGCACTTTCCTCCAGCAGACAATCATCACACTATATGCTAAAGAAATATGCTAAAGAAATGGATGGAGGCGAAGAAGTGCTATCTCCGCCTCCAGTGTCCTGCCCTCACACTCATCTCCCTGTCCCTTCTCCCAGGGATGGGATTTTTTTTAAGCGGACAGCCTGGAGCAACGAATAGGCATACAAGCAAAGCCAAAAAGAATTTTTTCCCAAAGTTTTCACACAACGCATGCCTCTCTACATTTTTCCCACACACAAATCAGGAACAAGATTAATTTTAAAACGATTAAAGTGCACCTATATTCTGTATCTCTTTAATAAAAGACAACTGACCAACACCCAAACTTGCACTTGCATTACCACATTTTAAAAAAATTACTACCATAAAGAGGCATAAAAAACAATATCTGAGCTAGCATTTCTCTTCTGTAATTATGTGCTGGCTAAATGGACCTGGCCCAGGTCACACTTTCCTGCATTTCCCTTCCAGCTGTCTGTTCTGATGGGTCTAAAGTACAACAGAATTTTGAATCTGTTCACCATCAGAATTGGGAGGCGTTCAGCTCATAACTGCACACTGTATTGATTCTTCATTGCCTATGGAAGAGCTCCTGGGCCTGCATGATTATTTAGATTTAACCAACAGAAAAACAAATCTTCATTACAAACATGACAGATAACCAACAGTTTTTAAAATCTTTGCACAATTTTGTTTTCATAACATTTATTCTAGTCGCAGTGGGTCACTAGTAAAAAGATTTCACTTAGACAAAGTAATTAATGGACAGGACAAAATTAATTTAATAATAATGACTTGAGGGAGAAATCGATAGAATTATTGCTCTTTAAGAAAAATAACAATAGGATCCAGATGCCTGTTCAGGCATCTTTTTTTGGTCACAAAATATGAACTATTTGAGACATTTCCATAAGTACATACAATCCCTACATGCATTTGTTATGCCAACTTTGTATGCATTTTAAGATGCTGTGTTTACGGAAGACAGAACAAATTGTTTTCAAGTAAGTAAATCCTCAATAAAGAACCTGGCAAAACAATATTACTCATACTCTACATTTCCATATACTTTCTTTTCAAATACAGAATGCTTATGCCAACATAATGTCTGCCTATGTAAGACACACAGCCTAAACATTCTAAAGTCCATCATAACTCTGTTTACGTGCAAAACTGCTACTTTTATCACATCTGACACCTTAAAATGCTTGTTGCCTCTTCGTGCATTGAACTCGTGGGTGAGCAATCTTGTAGTTGCAAGGAAAACAGACTCTGAAAAATATATATTAATTAGATTAGATTTTCAGCTAACAAAGCAACAAGAAACCAACAGCATATATTTGAAACGTTTTATGTTCAAAGTTAAATGCTGGCTTTTCTGATCTCTTCCCTATTATTTCCCCTCTGTTTTCTCCCTTGCTTCTACTCTTTCACCAAATTCCTTTGAAGTCTCTTTCCACCTCTTTATCGTTTTAGAGTATCCCTTCTCTTCTGCTTTGGGGGAAGAGCAAGAAAGTAAACAGTAGGCAAAGAATGCTTCGTAAGATCCTGATCTTTTCCATCAAATCACAGCTAAAATTGCTGTAAGTGGCATCCTAACAACTTCCTAACACTCTGCTGCGCTGTGGGACAGCGCAGCAGAGCTATGTGGAACATTTTTTAAATATTTTAAAGAAATTCAAGAATTTTATTTTTAAAAACTTTAATGCCCCATGTAGCTCTGCTGTGCTGCAAGGTTGTTGTGAGTCTTTATTTCGTTTTATTTAGGAAGACTCCTCCTAAGAAACTGAAATAAATGTTCCATGATGCCCTAGAGGGGCTACACCTTGCCAACCCAGTTGCCTCGTGCAGGAGCACAAATCCGGGGTGGAAAGTGGGAAGCAGGGGCCAAAGTTTCCCTGTGCGTACTGTGAAGTATTGAGGCAACTAGCCTAAGGCCAAAAATCAGGGAACAATGGGGCATAATATTCTCCATGCAGTAGACATCCTGGATGAACCATTCTAAAAAGTCTTGCAAGGAATGTGTGTGTTGATGCATGCAACAAAATGGATGAACTGCTCACCATTTTCACTAACTGCATGAGGATGGAATTAGTACAACGAGAAATATTTCTATTCCATAGCAGAAGAAAAGGCTTAGAATTTTTCAATAACTCCTCTATGTTAGTTTTTCAATAACTCCTCTATGACTCCTCTAACCATAGATTTTAGAAAGGTACATATTTCTTTACTTCAATTACACCTTTATTTTCCTCTGAGGGTATGTGATTCTGGTCTTATAACCTGTCATGTCAAACACTGCCTATCAAATTCTGTTCAGCCAATAGAGTCTTGATACTCCTGATCCTCAATTTTATACAATTTCCTTTTGCTAAAATTTGTACTAGGTATTACAGAACTTTAATTTTGCCACTTTATGTAGTACTAGATTTAAAGCCCATTTTATCACAAAATAAAATGGGCGCTAGATGTTCCCCCCCCCCAGAGTGTGAAGGGCTCGACGGTAGGCAGGGACGGCGTGGAGCTTATCACATGACCACCTGTGGCCAATCAATGGTTCCCTACCACAGAGGAGAGCCCAGATTCAAAACAATGTGATTTTAAAATATATTGAGCATTAAAAGCACTCCAAGATATCACACAATAAAGGTAGGGTCACTCTGGATCAATCCTTGCTGCAGAAGGAATATTTAAATCGCCCCAAATCCAGCAGGGGCTGAATCGACCTGGGGTTGGAATAAAAGCTCCATGCAGTTTACACCCTGGAGATCCCACTTCTGAGGTTTCTTGAAGCCTGAAGAATATTTTAGGGATTTCTCCACGATAAAAAACATTGAGAAAAGCTGACATTGAGGCAGTAATTGAGAAACGCTCTGTAAGTTCTTTGCCAGCCAATGTTTTCAAGTTTGACTGTAGCATACAACTGGTTTTGATTTACTTTGATATTGAACTCAACTGAAGAACGTACACTGAAAAGTTTTCAGTTCTTCAAGCAAATTTTGCTATCAATTAAATATTTTCACTGAAGGAAGGAACTGTGACAAGTTTATGAATTATTGGATGTTTACTGTTAGTAGCAATTACTGCCACCCAGCATTTCTCTTTGTTTCCCATTTGGAGCCTGACATCCCTGCACTTCCATGGGATCCAAAGCCAGAGAGTCCCCCATCTCAAGTAGCCCTTTTCTCCAGGGGACTAACTTGACCTCCTGACCTGCAATTCCAGCAAATATCTGGGTCCCAACTGGAGATTGGCATCCTGCAACCTCCCTGGGGCACAGTGCCACAGAGTTCCCTCTTCCCAAGCAAGCCTGAAGATGAGTTGTCATTGCAGAGTCCCCCTTCCAAAACAGCCATTTCCCCCTGAGCTGATTGTTATAGTGTGCAGATGACCTCCAATTCCAGGTGATTTCCAGGCCATACCTGGAGGTTGGTGACTCCTGGTGAGGCAAGTTCCTTGAGGTTTGGAGGCAGGGCCTCAAGAGTCCAGGGGTAGGCAGGAGCTTTTGTGATGTAGCCAGGCCCCAGGAAGGCCACAATGCAAATATGCATTCTAGCACCTGTTGTTTCTCTGGGTGCAACAGACTTTGCCTCTAGTCATCATTATAATAAACTAAGTCCTGAATTATTTCAAGTGACCTGTTAATATATATGCATTTGCAGCCCAGTAGAAGACATGCCTGAGGACATGTTTTACACTTCCATGAAAGAAGCAAAGTACCTTTATATCTTGATCACACTGTGCTGTGCTGCCTATACACATACATTAACCAATGCTGTGCTTTATTAAAGAGCCCAGAAAGCATTTCTTATCATAAACAGAACTCATTTACCAGGGGTGTCAGAGTAAATGGAGGTGAATGGACCACGTTACGGTAAAAATACTACTTTGAAGCTGTTATTCTACAGTTCAATGAATTCTTCCTTGCCCTAAAAAGTTTATTTGTTTTATTGGCAAGTCTATTTATTTGTTTATATTGCAAGTCTTATGTTTTATTTGTTTATATTGCAAGTCTACAACTTAACTAAATTCATATTTTTGAATTATCCTCTATATTAGATATTTTTTAAAGTTTTCTTACCTGTAAAGTGTAATAATAAGAGTCACACCCTTTTAAGTTTAGATCTGCATTGACCATAAAGCAATATAACAGGGAAAGGTTAAATGGTGGGGGGCAGTCCTAAAATTCATTCTTTCCTCTTTGCAAGGTTTGGCACTGCGTAGAGCAACACAAGTTTCAAGGTGAGTTACACCAATCCTACATGTGACAATGATTTGTGTTGGACACCTTCCTATGGAAATGGCACAACCTATTTCTCCCCTCAAAGGAGCTCATAAATACTTCCCCCTTCCCCTTACCAAAGCACAGACTGCTTCAGACTATATTCCCCAATAAAGTGAAGAAAGAACAGACCGTGGGGGAGGAACCTGCAGGCTTCCACATATATCCTTTGAGAACCTTGCAGGAGAAAAAGTCCCACTCAGGTACAAAGACATGCTTACCTCACAGATCCAATGCTACACCGTTAGTTGAACTACAGCACAAAGAGCAAAGCTATAAATAGTTACTGGGTAACTTTGAGACATTTACTCTCAATCAGCTTAACTAACTGCACAGGATTGCTAAGAGAATAAAATGGAAGAGAAGAATCAATGTATGCTGCGCTGACTTTCTTAGAAGGACAAGCAGGATAAAAATGTAGAGAGTTTTAAACCGTGTTGCTCCATTCAGAGGGAGGCAACAACACATAGCAGGAAGAACTGATTATCATGCAAAAAAAAAGAAAGTTCGTGAATAGCCATCACTGTACAACATGCAGGGATGAGCATGAATTGGCTCATGAACCAAAATTCAGGCTGAACTTGAGCTGGTTCATCAAGCACAAAGTTAAAAACAAGAGAACTAGAGTCTTCACATGACCTCAACTAAGATTGGCTTTTGGGCTTAACTATACTTGGACTTTGGTCCTTTCCATTTTAATAACCATATACCTAATGAGCTTGGTTCCAGCTTTGGTGGAAGATACCAACTCCTTTATGGAGTTTAAATGACCCCATGTTCAACCAAACACACTGACCCTTTTCCAGCAATCCAGCTAATCAGTTGTGCCTAGTTTCACAGCCTTGCGTAGTAAATAAATCCTGCAATGACTTAAAGTCATAGGGTAAATATGCATTTGTTTTCTACTTATGCCAAGGCAGATAAGCAAGAATGTGACCCCATTCATTATTCTCAGATGGTAGGATAAGTAATTCCACATGTGCAATGCAAGTTTTTACTTTATTACTACAGTTTCACCATAAACTGACAGCCAGCTGAAGCTACATTGTGACCGATGAACACTGGCAGCACATCCAGCTACATGAAAATATAATTAATCATACATTGAGTCATGGCATAGTAGAAATATTGACCCAAAAACTGGGGAAAGCAATCAAGACACGAGTTATGGACAATGTTTTACTTCAGGGTTGTTGTTTTTTTCAGTTATCATAAAAACAGATCAATGACTACATCAATTGCCCCCCCCCCAAAAAAAAACAAAAAAGTTCCATGGCACATTGCAATTATGTGTCTAATTCAGAAATAACAGGACTGTACTGATGACTTGAGGGGGTTTCAGTGGAAGATGTGATTTTAAAAGTTTTTAATGTTTTACTGTTTATATTTGGATCAGGAGAATGCTATGGACATAGTTTATCTGGATTTCAGTTTTTGATAAGGTTCCACATGATATTCTTGTTGACAAGTTGATAAAATGCGGTATGGATCCTAATTCTGTCAGGTGGATCAATAACTGGTTGAAATGGTCCATTTCAACTGCTTGTTAATGGTCCAGCATCCTCTTGGAGAAGAGTGACAAGTGGAGTGCCCCAGAGATCTGTCCTGGGGGCTGTGTTGTTCAATATATTTATAAATGATTTGAATAAGGGATTAGAGCGAGTACTTATTAATGTTGCAGACGATACTAAATTGGGAGAGGTAGCAAGCACAACAGAAGGCAGAATCAGGATACAGAATCATCTTGATAGGCTTGAAAACTGGGCTAAACTGAATAAAATGAAATTCAATAGGGACAAATGTAAAGTTCCACATTTAGGTAGGAAAAACCATAGACACCAATATAGGATGGGGGAGACTTGTCTTGAAAGTAGTATGTGCGAAAAGGATCTAGGAGTCTTAGTAGACTATACACTGAACATGAGTCAGCGTGTGACTCGATGGCTAAAAAGAAAAATAGGATTTTGGGCTGTATCAAACGGAGTATCGTGTCCAGATCACAGGAGGTGATGGTACCGCTTTACTCTGCTCTGGTTCGGCCTCACTTGGAGTACTGTGTTCAGTTTTGGGCACCCCAGTTGAAGAGGGATGTAGACAAACTGGAGCGTGTCCAGAGGAGAGCAACAAAGGTGGTGAGAGTTTGGAGACCAAGACGTATGAGGACAGGTTGGAGAAGCTTGGTCTGTTTAGCCTGAAGAGAAGACGACTGGGGATCTGATAACCATCTTCAAGTATTTAAAAGGCAGCCATATACAGGATGGAGCAGAATTGTTCTCTCTTTCCCCGGAGGGACGGACCAGAACCAATGGGATGAAATTAATTCAAAAGAAATTCTGTCAAAACATCTGGAAGAAGTTCCTGGCAGGTAGATCAATTTCACTGGAACAGGCTTCCTCGGGAGGTGGTGGGTTCTCCATCTTTGGACATTTATAAACAAGCTAGATAGCCATCTGATGGAGAGGCTGATTCTGTGAAGATTCAAGGGTGTGGCAG
This sequence comes from Paroedura picta, assembly GCF_049243985.1. NCBI lineage: Eukaryota > Metazoa > Chordata > Lepidosauria > Squamata > Gekkonidae > Paroedura > Paroedura picta. Next base: position 78,699,079 of record NC_135374.1, on the reverse strand, counting down.
GTTACAGTGGATGAGCGGTAGGGTTGTGAGTACCCTGCATTGTGAAGGGGGAGGAGGGTTGGACTAGATTACCCAGGAGGTCCCTTCCAACTCTGTTGTTCTATGATTCTATAATTAACTATGTGACTGTTTTTATTGTTGTTAATGGGCTTGTATGAAGAGGGCAGTATATACATTAAATAAATAAATAAATAAATAAAATGCTGCTGCAATTGGATGAACAGACTGCAACTATTTTAGCTTTCCATAAAATGGACACCAAATTCATCTATAGTTGCTACAGTTATTGAAACAGTCAACAGCATGTATGTTAAATGGCAATACTTTCTAATTGAGCTGGCATTTTAATTTGTTAATTTTTTTCTGCCAAGCCTTGTGATGTCTTAGTCTGGGTATGATTACGGCACAGCTTATTTAAGACATTTGGAACTCCTAAATAACCTGACACGGGAATATTATAAATGAGCCTAATACAAAATTACCATGACATAATAGTGGGAAGGGGAAGGTAAAGGGCTTGAAAATAGTCAGATACCTACAGTACACACACCTGTAACTCTTTGTGAATTGAGAAAGAGCCAGGAAAACAACACAAAAATATCACCAACCAATTTGGATGTCAATTACTCTTTACCTAAAATTAATCTGCATGATACAAAAACAATTACTACCATATGTTGTCTCTGCCAGTCTTTTAGAAAAATATACAGGTTGCAGGTTTTTACAGAAGCATTTAATTGACTGTTCTTGTGTCTTCAATTGGATGCTTCCACTGTCCCTTCTCACTAGAAAGCCAAAAAAGCAGCCTGATATATGCACCATTCTAAATCTTCATATCCACTTAGCATTCTACACAAAAGGCTTACATGTAGAAGGTCTAAGGCTCTTCTTCTCCTTCTGAACCACTTCCTGTCTGATGAACAGTTCCAGAGAACTTGAAAACTTGCACAATATTTTAGGGAGCTTTCATTTCTGCATTTTGCTTTAGGATTCTTGATGGCCCTGGAAGGGTTTCCTGAAGGGTGGGGTGAATTGTTTATATATTTTTTTAATTTGTTAAATGCTTATTGGATGATATGACCATGTATGGTCATGTTGGCCTGCCTCCCCCCAAATGGCCAATGACAGGCCTGGAGGGGGTGGGAAGATCCCCAGGTAGGTGTGTATACAGCTATGCCTGAATAATGTTTCAGGCGTTTTTCAACAGTAAAAAAGTTGAGAAAGGCCACTGTAGATCAATGTAGCTAACAACCAAAACATTGCACACCTGAGGGAGGCAGTGTGACATCGTGGACTGTATTAACAGTTCTGCCATGGGATCACCAAGAGTCAGACATGACTGAATGACTGACAACAACAACAGCTACCTGTAACCTCTTTCAGCAAAAGTTCTCTATAAGAAACATGTTAACTTGAATCTCAGTGACAAAGCAGGTGATGTGTGTGATCAAACTACATGCCCCTTACATAAAGACCTACAGGAAAGGCACATTAACTTTACTCCTCAGATACAGAAACAACTCAATCTCCAACTGCCCAAGAAAACCAAGACAGCCCCATTTTTCAGAGTTTTGTCCTGGGGAAAACCCTATCTTCCAAATTCTCCTTATTTTAAAGCCACAAAATGTATAATCGATTTTATACACATGCCTATGTACCCTGTGTAATATACTATGACAAAAGTTCACCTACCCAGGTTGGTTCTTTATCAGGAGAAAGTATTGTGGTTTTATATCAGAACGTGCCAGGGAACAAAAAACATTGTTCAAGGTTTTGTTTTGAAGCTTACTTGCTATGTTTAAAAAAAGATGAATGTGTACTCGATATCTAAGAGGTTCTTCAGTTCTGAGTATCTTATTTTGAACCAAATCAGGATATTACTAGGATTAATTACAGCATGGCCATGTTTCATATTAAGTCAAAGTTGGTTTGATGCCTAGCAACTGGCTATAGTATAATTTTGCATCTATAAATACAGCAAAATATGAAGTAAATATGAGCCATAATGTTTCACTGGACTTTTTTTCTGACTAGTTTCCTGTTTTACAAATGAAACATAGAATCATATATTTGGAATGTACCATAAAGGCCATCTAGTCAAACCCCTCAATGCAAGATCAGCCTAAAGCATCCAGCATAAGTATCTGTCCAGTGACTGCTTGAAGACTGTCAGTGAGGGGACACTCACCAGCTCCTTGGGCAGTCGATTCCACTGCTGAACTACTCTGACTGTGAAAAACATTTTACCTGATACCTAGATGACATGTTAAACTTCCTTGTTCATTCTTGCTATTGCATAATGCATTTGCAAAGATGTAAAATAATAATGACTCTTCTACGATGACTTTCCCCCCACCTTTACAAAACAATTGAAAGAAAATAGCATTCTCAAATTGTAGGGAATTCATCCTAAAGCTGTAGTAGCCATCATTATCTCACTGAAATACTCACTAAGAGAGCTACCAAAATTGCTTATTTCTAGCTTATTTTTGAAGACTGATGGAAGAACTGTTTTTTCTCTTTCCAGCTATGGTATCTATAATCTAATCACCACAAAAACCTCAAAATCCTTCTCTCTGATTTTCCCAGAATCGTTCTAAGAAAACTGTTTGTGGATATTGAAAACTGCAAGACACATCCAGCAAACTGAAAGCTATCTGTGCTATGGTATCAGCTCCCTCAGCACCTCACTTGAGACCAAAACTTCTTTCCAGAATGGAAGACCTTTATGAACCATCATCAAGCTGACACTTCTATATAGGTGGAACCATAAAAACCCAACTGGTAACTGTTAGGACCTACAAAGGTAGAATGTCTGCATTGTTATTAAAATTATATTATTTTTATGGTGCACAATTTTTAAAAACTATAGGAATTAAAAACATATATCCAGCCCATAGGCTATTGCCAACCATTATGTTATGCACTATGTGAACCAATAGACTGATGCGTTTCAGCCCTTATAGGGCCTTCTTCAAAGATCTTATAACACATATAAAATATGTGCAGCAGCCAATAAAAGCTCTAAAGAGCTGAAAGGTATCAGAGTCACTTAATGATAGAAGATGCCTAGTTCTCTGTCATTAGCTCTCTTCCAAAGGCTGCCCAAAATTTTCAATGGTGTGTTTCCTTATTAGTGCACATATTGCAATGAGTAAAGACTCCACTCATCTTCTTTCATTAACTGACTCAGAGATCTTTTTTTATAGTTCCAGTTCTAGTACCCCCCCTTTATTTTTTGGTTTTTGACTTCCATATAGGTGCCTATATCCAGTTGTAGGTAGTTGGTGGTCACTGAGGGAACATGATGGGAGACTTCTTTAATGCAGTTTTGGAAAGGACTGTAGGAAGGACCAACTAGACAAGACAACTGTAGTTATTAAGTTATTTTTGTTCTATTTACCCATATATATTACACTTAGATGTGACATCCTTTATAACTTTATGGATGCTATCACTAGGAGAACATACTATATTGGAATACTGATGCAAGCTGGTGTTTTTTTGCCTTTGAACTATCTTACGCATTTACTCACTTTTGCTACTATAGTGAGCAGCTTGGCAATATTGGAGTGGATAACTACTTCCTTAGGAAGTTTGAATCCAGTAGCATCCTTAAGAACAACAAAGTTATATTCAAGGTACAAGCCCAGTCTTCAGTTTTTAAAATTTTTATTAGTAGTAGTAGTAGTAGTAGTACTAGTAGTAGTAGCAGAAGCAGCAGCATTGCTAGTATTATTATACCTTAATTTATAGGCTTCTCCTATCCACAAGAAATCTGGGGTGACCTATAGCATATATCCACAATTAAATTATCCATAAAAACATAACACTTTAAAACTAATTCATCACTGTCATACCTGGTTTAAAGATTCACAGGCCCATAACAGCCAGAATGGGGGCCTTGTTAGTTGCTATTGTTGTTAGGTTCCATCAAGTCATTTCTGACTGATGGTGATTTTATGAGCAAAGGCTTAACATCCAGCTCCGTCTGCAGTCATTTTTAAAGTTTATGCCTTTAAGACTTATGTTTGGAGCGGCAGCCGGAACAGCGGCGGCATTGGAAGCATGTCGCTGGCCTTCTCCATGCCGCCTCGGTGAGCTACGAGGCGGCACGGAGGAAGCCACCACCATGCTGCAGCCACCGCCATCACAACCCCGAGAGAAAGGCCAAATGACCCCTCAGGGGGTCGCAACCCCAGGTTGAGAACCAATGCTCTAAACAAATCCTGGGAGGGGGATTGTTCTGCTCCCTATCTCCCAGTGCTTGTACATATCACTTTTGTTCTGTCCCTATTCCCTAGATGCAATATAGCCATTATTTACTGCTGGAATAGAGAGCAGAGTACTGAGGGAAGCAAGACAAAACAGCAGCACCTGAAAGATGTTTGCTCACGACGAGATCTCTTAACTGCTTGCTTCCCAAGAAAGAAGTGGCTTCTAGCATGAGGAATGCACCTGGCATATGGATAGGTATCTTGGGGGTTTTGTTATTGCTCCCCAGGCCAGCACAAATCAAAAATGTGTCTGTCTACATGCTGTGCTATCTCTAGCTTGGTGTATTAATTAGGAGCATGGACTTCTAATCTGAGGAGCTAGGTTTGATTCTGCGCTCCCCCACATGCAACCAGCTGCATGATCTTGGGCTCACCACAGCAGTGATAAAGCTATTCTGACTAAGCAGTAATATTAGGGTTCTCTCAGCCTCACCTACCTCACAGGGTGTCTGCTGTGCGGAGAAGAAAGGGAAGGAGATTGTAAGCCTCTTTGAGACTCCTTCTGGTAGAGAAAAGTGCAGCACATGCTATGTTTTTAAACTGGCTATGATTACTCTTCCATTTCCAACATAGATTCACTGGCCATTCTAGTCAAACTGTTAAAAATAACCCTGTCAATGACCCTAAGGCGGTGGTCCCCTGGGCCGCGGCTCCCTCTCCCCGCCCCCCCGCAGTAAGAAACTTCCCAGGCCGCAAGCTTGCGGCCCGGCAAGCTTCTTACTATGGGATGGGGGGGAGAGGGAAGCAGGGCCGCACATGCGCGCATGTGCCATGCGCGGGCAAAATGTGCAAGCACGGCACTTTTGCGCATGCAGTCGCACAATTGCCCCCCCCCCCGCTGCTGCCGGTCCCCAGCCTGAAAAAGGTTGGGGACCATTACCCTAAGGCAGTGGTCCCCAACCTTTTTATCACCGGGGACCGGTCAATGCTTGACAATTGTACTGAGGCCCGAGGGGGGTAGTCTTTTGCCGAGGGATGTCGCCGCCTGAGCCACTGCTCCACTTGCTTTCCCGCCGGCACCCCTGACTTTCCTCCGCCCGCTGGGGGGGCCCTGCTAGCAGCAACTGTGCAGTGCCATGCCGAGGGGGAGTACCAAAGGTGAGCCAGTGGCAAAGTGGCAGGGCAGCCTCCGAGGCAGCAGCCAGGGAGGACGAGGAGGAGCCGCGGCCCGGTACTAACTGATCAACGGACCAAGACCAGTCTCCGGACCGGGGGTTGGGGACCACTGCCCTACGGTACATTTGGCAGAGTGTAACTTGTCCAAGCTCACCTGCCGTTTTTCCATGGCAGAGTGAACCTAAGTCTCAAAGACCCTATTCTAGGGAGAGAAGCAATGATGAACTAACTGAAAGGCCCAAAACAACCTTGGAAATGACACTGACCTTCATTTCCCACCAAAATTTTAAAGAATGGCACAACTGTTGTAGCTACCTAGCAACCCAAACAGTAGGCACTGAGTGGCCATTCCTTTCTTAAAGATACAGGCACTGCTTTTATTATTTTAGGAAGGTTTTTAATTTCTAAATGTGGGGAATTTTAAAAATATTTACCTTTTTCTCAAGTTTGTAGAAAGCTGTGTTTTATGTGTTAATGGCTCTAGCCTCTGGATTTAAGTATGCACAGATGGGACCATGTTCCAAATTAGATATATTGATAAAATCAGTAAAGCAGAAAGAAGAATAAAGTCTTCAGTTTAGAAGCTGGAAGGAAAATAATTGAAAACAGTTGTTACAGTAGAAGTGGTGAAGGAACAAAATACAGAAAGAACAAAAAAGCTATAAAAACTGAAATGGCCTTCAGCCGATTGGGCAGTTGTGAGAAAGAAATTATTATTTGATAATGTTGAACAGATACGTGTCAGGAAAGCAGAATTAATGGGCTAAAAAGAATAAAAATGTAAAATCTGAAAGAAGATGTTAATGAAATATTTGCTGGTTTCCGGGTATAATTTTTAAAAAGAAAATATAGGTGCACATTCCTAAGACCCTCAAGCCTTTCCCCATATGGCTTTTCCCCTAGACCATCCTTGTCACTCTCCTCTGAACCCTCTCAATTTTGTCCACATCCACTCTGAGCGATGTGGAACGGTGGGATACAAATAATTAAATATTATCATTATCATTACTACTATGTCATTCAGAAATTGCTGTGTTCACCTAAATCCCATAATCTTGATAAACAGTTTGCATCGATGAGTCACCAATGAGAATAGTTTTCATTTTCAAGGAATCAGTCACATTTGAAAATTAAAAGGAATGGGAAAACTGGATTATCACCTATACTTTATCAATCTAATGAGTGGGCTTTATTTCTTTGCATGCTGCATTTGAAAATTCTGTCCCGTTTACAGAAACTCCAAAGCACACTGTTGACGCAATGAACAGGCCACAGAATCCAGATGATGGAAACATTGCCTTTTCCCCCAAACAAATGTTTTTTTTTCCTGTTAATCTGAGGGTTAAAAATAGAGCCTTTAAAAACAAAAGAAAAATGAAGAACACTATGTATCGACTTATTGCATGCACACTTATAAAGTTGTAAAATGCATTGAATTGTCTCTGGCTGCAGTAAGTCCTGTTCTTGCCAACTTCCCTTTCCCTCCATGCCAAGCTCAGTCATGTGTTACAGCCACACTAACACAAGAAGAAACTGAGGTACTGACAAACAAGGCTGAAAAGTCTTGAAGTAAAGCTGAATGTTAGTAGAAGAGGCCAAAAACTCCTTCAAATATCAGTCCTAATTAAATGCGGGAATACAGAGACAATGCTCATGGAGAAGCAGCATTTACTAATAAGTTTTAATCTAAATGAAATTGATCTAGACGGCAGGACTGACTGCCCATACAAACTGCTGATTCTGGTGTGGAAAGCCACACAGAGCACACATGCACCAAAAACATCTACTGAGATTTGGGCCAGTGGAAAATCTGGTAGCATCCAACACAAGGAGTTTATGAACTCACACCCTCACTCACACACACACACACCTTGAAAACCTAAAGCAAAAATGAGGGTGAATACAGTCTGTTATAAGAGCCATTTCTGTATTTAAATGATTAGCCATATATTAAAGTGTTTTGAGAAGGATTAATTATATTCGATTAATTCAATCTTCTCTGCCCACAACCTACAGTTGACACAGAATGCTACACTAACTAGTATGGGTGGTAGGGACCATAGAATTCCAATCTTGTTCCATCTCAATAGGTTTCTGGGCCCAATTCAAAGTACTGGTGTGAACTGTTAAAATCCTATATGGGTTATATATAGCATAACTGATGTATCCCCCTCTCCCATCTTCAGAGACTCTGCCCTCACCATCCAAGGTTAGATGAATGGCAACCTGAGAAAGGGCCTTCTCAAGAAGTTTTCTCTGTCCTGCTATTCTCTTCCACCAACAGGTGAAGACTTTGTTTAGATTGGTGTAACCCCCCAGTAATCTTATTGGCCTCCTCTTGTTGTGTTATGTGTGTTATAGGTCTATGTCTTTATTGGAACAAAGTTTGAGTCCAATGGCATTTTTTTAAGACCAACAAAGTTATATTTAAGGTATAAGCTTTCATGTGCACACTTGACCAGTGAAAGAAATGGGCATTACCACATGTATTAGTAGAACGTGGATCATGGGTCTTTTTGAGCAGTGGCAGGACAGAAATCCAATTAAAAATGGATTAGCACACAGCATAATGGAGATGTTTGCCAGACATAAGGGTCTTACAGAAATAACAATAATAGGTCAACACTGATTTGGGTTCAACTCTGGGAAACTGCTGAGCTGCAAGTTATTTCAACATTCAAAACAATGAAATCCCCAGGACCCATTGATTAGAAGCGTTGGTTCTTATATGCCACTTTTCTCTTCATTACGTTTTCCCTCCCAGAGCTGAACCCAAACAAATAATAAACTTAACTTCAGGCCATCTCCCTATCCATGGCCTTGTGCCTATGAAGCTGACTGCTGCCACTGTAGCTTTCCCTTTTCTAGCTGTTAACCTGTAGATGTGCCAATTAATTATGTTTAAGAGTGCAGACTCAAGTATTGTAACTTTGACATGAGCCCTGGGTTGTAGTTTCTGCAGAGTGTTTTTATGATAAACTTTGGAGATGGCAGTCACCTTGATCAGTGAAAGCTTTGTCTTCTCTATTTTTAAGGCAGATAGTTTGGAATATAAAAGCTCCTTGTTTTCCAGTATAATATTTCACAAAACATTAGAACAGATCACAACTTTCCCAGCATCTCCAAACTATAGTTTGGTTAGATCAGTTCTATTAAACATATGTTTGTATGACAAGTGCTGTCAATTCACAAGTGGCCTATAGCAACCCCACAGTATTCTCAGGACAAGAGATGAACAAAGGTGGTTTGCCATTGTCTAATATTGCATAAGGACCATGGACTTCCTTGATGGTTTCCTATCCAAGGCCAACTCTGAGATGTAAAGGGAATGGCTTCTGAGATGTGAAGGGAATGGGCCAGTCTGGGCCATCCAGGTCAGGCAATAAAACATAGCTAGATGAAAATACATCTGATTGCTACTGCTTTTTAATATACAAACTGTTTGTAATAAGTTAACAGTAGATGGAAGTTAAATATATACCTAAAATAAACTTCACTGACCTCTATAAAATGAATCCTTCTAGTTGTTGTAGAATTCTAGTCACACACTGAACATTAGCAAATGGCACCTAGCCTTAGTTTGACCTGCCAAATACTCAACCGAATAATCCCCTTTGCTAGACTGCCCTTTGATGAAGATCTAACAAACATCAATTACTTTACTTTGTTTCAACATGTTCAATATCCACATTTTAAATTACTAGTTTCATTTAAACTTACCAGTATGAAACTTTAGCATTACAAGGTTTTCTACACACACACACACACACACGGATCACAAGAATTGAAAGTCGCTCTGTTGGTCCATTTTGACTATCAAGTCTTAGGGTTTCTGTGCAAAGTGTGAAGTAGATGAGAATAAAAAATGGCACAGGACAAAACCATTATCGGTCGCACCAGCAGACTTCAGACTGATACCAGAATCATCTACTCAAGTCAATCACCAAGACTAAATCAGGTGGTAAAAATTCCAGATCTTTATGATTAGAAAACATCCTTGCAACAAGTCATTCCTATAGCTGAGCAAGGAAATTTTAAATTGCCATTTAGGCAATCCTAGCAGTCTAAGGACTTATTTTTTAAGTGTGTCTCCTCAATCTATCCAAGACTTTACATCAAACCAAGACACCAGTTGCTTGGTGAGAACAGACAAAGTTATAAGTATATCCTTATTGGATGGTGATCTTTTACTAATAGATGTGGCCTAAAAGCAGATGGTTGCCATGGGGGACAGGAGGCCAGTAAGGGGAGGCCTGCCCACCAACAGAGGCAGGAAGGCAGAAGACCAGAAGGCTGGTGCACTCTGTGTTTGTGCAGCCAGGGGTGGGGGCCTAAAAGGCCTTTGGTTGGCAAGCCCTTAAATTGGGCTGCACACCAGTTCCTGGCCTCTTCCTTCTCTTGCCTGGCTGTAGAGTTTCCCACCCTATTTCTGGGCTTGTACAGTTTTCATTCCACCATTATTTCATAATTGCAGCATGTCATTATTCTGAGGTTACCTCGGCTGGCAACTGCCTGGCTGGCTCGCATTTCCAGGTGGCAGGGGGAACCAGTAGAGGCCAGCGCCCATGTGGGCTTCCCCAGTAACCTGCCACCACCCGAGGTGCCAGCAGGCGGGTAGGAGCTGGGCTTCAAGAGGAAGTAGCTTGACAGCTCCAGCTGGAGCTGCTGAACAGGAGTTCCTCCGTGGTCTGCTGAACTCAAGATGACGGGATCCAACCATGCTGTGCTGAAGCTCCTTGCCAGGAGCTATGTATCTACCAATAAAGCTGTGGCTTAATTTACTGCCTCAGGACTTCTGGGGGCAGCCTCCTTGAGGGCCTCTGACCATGTCCACCTGACACGCAATCTCTAATATGCATCACTGAGTTCCTTTTGCATTAGTTTATGACTCTTCTCTGTAAGGCGTTTGCAGCTGTGGAACAATCTGAAATGGGCAGCCCTGTGTAAATATTAGCCATTTTTAGTCCAAGGAGATAAGGCAGGATAGAAATCATTTAAATAAGGCCCACAGTAATTGGCAGCTACACAGAAGCAGCATGCATTGAAATAATGGGGGACCTATAGAGTAACAATACAGTAACAAAGGAAGGCAGCTTGTTTGCATTTTTATAGCCTCTGGGCAATACACTTTTCAAATCTTCATCCACAAACTTAAGACCAATATGCTTCTTTTTTAGAGTATGGGGTGGTGGGGGCAGGGGAAGAAAACAAACAAATGGATTATACAAAAAGCGCACACAGCTGAAAGAATTCAGAAGAGGGCAATATTCCAAAGATTGCTCAAGAAAACAAATCAAGCAAGGATGACCCTGGCATAAAAAAACAGTGACAGAATACTATTTTCTGTTCCTGTTTCTTTATTCCATATCTCAGTCCTGTAGCACTTATTAGACTGCTTGAGAAGCACTGAAAAATCAGGCTTTATGGAAAGCCAAAAAATGTAATGGGTTCCAAGAAGTTCCAGCTGCATGCTGATCACATTAAAAATGAACAGGCCTGATTCTGCCTGAGCCAGAACACTTACGATGAATCAGATACATCAATATGGTCAGCTACGGCGGAAATGTTTTTAGGACTTGATAGCATCATGACTACAGTTCAGATATACAAGACAAGAATAACAATAATGTGTAGCAACTTACTTGGTACAAGTTCTGCTTCAAAACCAAGTAGAGCTAACTTCGTTTATTGAACATCATCTTTGAAATTATGGCAAGGATGCATCAACTTGGGATTGTCTCAAAACTGTACAGTACCCGATATACAACTAACTCAGAAGTAAGCTTATATTCAAGGTAACATGTAAATGCAGGCTTCTGTCCTAACAATGTGAATTTAAATGGACTCTGGGGAATGGTAGAAGACAGGAAGGCCTGGAGGATCATTGTCCATGGGGTTGCAATGGATCGGACACGACTTTGCACCTAACAACAACAACATCCCAACAAAAATATCTGTTTACAAAGGGATTTCTATTAGTGAAGCATGAGTCTTGCCTCTACATCAATCTGCAACCTAAAATCACCCCCAAAGGTAGCTCCTAGAGGACAAGGGACACCCAGAAACAGCTTGACAGAAGAACAGGAGATCTGCCACAGCCAGGGGGAACTGTTCAAATTCTCCCCCTGGAAATTCTCCACAGGATGCAACTGATGGTATTTTGTTGAAAACTTCATTCATGCATTAAGACCACTAGAAAAGTTAAACTGTATCAAGAATTATTTAGTACTATCAGAATCAATCTTTATTATGAGGTTGACAGACTTTATTTCTTCCAAAATTTCCAGGAGAGAAAGGACTGGGACAAATACTCAGCTGACTAGGGATGAATCTGCACCGAGCTTTTATTCCAATCCCAGCTCAATTAAATCCCTGCCGTCTACACTGAATGTGATTTCCATTTTGATTTTGGGCAATTTAAATTTTCCATCTGCAACCAATCTGATTGAGCTGCAGTGACCCTACCTTTCCCCCACGATATCCAGGAGCAGAGAAAACTCAGTATAATTGATCAAGCCGCTTTGAGGGCTCCCAGTATTAAAGTGTAGGGCTATATTTTGCCAGAATAACATCCTCCCCGCTGAGGTAGAGAGGCAGTCTGTTCCTGATTGGCTGGACACCAGTTCTAAGACTTCCTAGTTCCTGGTTGCAAGATTTTCCTTCCAAGATTTATTTTTTAAAGGTTTAAGGTGACTGTGCTCCAGAATCCCAGACTTCTCTCAGCAGTGATTTGCCTCATTCTGTAAGAGGCTGCTGCTATCTCAGCTCATCTTGGCTCCCCCATCAACCCACCCACTCGCTGCTTTAGGAAAGGAAAGAGGAAAGCAGCCTTTTGCTCAAGTGCAGAAGTGTTTCTGTTTCAAGTCGGGTGGGGGACAAAGCACAAAGACCCGGGAATTCAGCAGGATCAACAGCAGAAAAAAAAGTAAGTGCAGAATCAGCCTAGGGCTCTCCTTTTAACTGCCCCTATGTTGCAGGTAGTTACTAGCAGACCACCAATTAAAAGCCCAGTTTTTGCCAGAGGATCCTGCTTAGCGAACTCTGGGGACTATGGCAGAAGACCTCCAAGAAGATCTTATTGCAACAGGAGCTGGAGGCCAAACAGACAGATTGCTGTGTCTCCGAGTGGCACCTAGCGATTGCTGTTGGGTTTTGTGTTATGTGTCTGAGTGAACATGCATCAATGGGGCCACAGGTACAGCTGGATAGAGAGAAAGTATAGGCCATGTGAGAGAAAGGAAGGATCATCAGGTTACTACTATTTGTCTTTCCACCTAGCTGTCAACTTTGCGAGGTTCTCTGATAATAAAATTACATGAATATGCTCTTACATAGATGTCACTGATTCAAGTGGGTAGCTGTGTTGGTCTGAAGTAGCACAACAAAAATAGAGTCCAATAGCACTTTTAAGACCACCAAAGATGTAATCAAGGTGTGAGCTTTCAAGTACATGCACTCTTCCTCAGAACAACCATTATAACTGTAGAGATATAAGGCAAAAGCTGCTCACCCTGTCGTGACCCCTGTGAAAGGGTCATTCAGCCCCCAAAGGGATCCCGATCCCCAGGTTGAGAACCACTGAGCTAGCATATACAAACCAGCTGGAAAACTAAGCACCATATGGACCATGCATTCAACCAGACCTCCAAGGTAACTGATGCACAATAATGGCTCAATTCAGACATAATGTAAAGCCACAAAAAGTTTACTTATGATCTGATAGATCAGTGGTCCCCAACCTGCGGGCCGCAGCGCCGGGCTGCGGCTCCCTCTCCCCGCCCCCCCAGCAGTAAATACTTCCCAGGCCACAAGCTTGCGGCCCGGGAAGCTTCTTACTGTGGAAGGGCAGGGAGAGGGAAGCAGGGCTGCGCATGCGCATGCATGTATGTGCGCAGTGCCGCGCATGCACGATTTCGGCCACGCACGGCGCATCCGCACATGCGCGGCCCGGCCGTGTGTGCGCAATACGCGATGCGCGGGCCGCGCATGCGCGATACGCGGCCTCAGAAAGGTTGGGGACCACTGTGATAGATGACTGATAGGCCCAAACATGGCTTGTTTTTCTGGGCTTACTTGTTAGTTGCTAGTCTCAAACCATGGTTTATTATGGTTTGGCTTTTCATCTATGATTAGCACAAGTCATCATTGCCTGTGGTGACTGAATTGAATGATGATTGTGTTGTAATCATCCCCCCCCCCCCAAAAAAAAATTTGTTGGCAAACACAAAATGTTTTAAGTACAGTTAGCATGCTGGCAGGTTTTTGATTTTATACTTTTTGTCTGCCCCCACAAGGGTCAGTCTGCCCCCTGGTCCTTCTCCACCGTGTCTCTACCCCGACCCCAGCTGGGTTTCTTGATACAAGGCGTGAGTCGTCAGCTGTTGTTGCTATGCGTTTACTCAGTTTCCAACACCGTACAAGCATCACTTTCAACTCAGTCTGTGTTCACCAACCCCCCTTTTCCCTTCTTCTTACATTTTTATCCTCTTCCTGTTCCCCCGTCCCTGCCTTAAAGCAATCCTCCCCGCCCTCTTCCGGGTTCCGCCCCTCCTCGGAGTCTCTGAGAGCTTCCACTCAGGCAGGTAAGGCTGTTCTTTCTTTTCCCTGCAGGTTTCTCGCACCCCGCGGATCATTGTTCAGGTAAGTTTCCATTTCCTTCTCCCCTTCCCTCTTCTCCCCCTGCAGCCTGTCCCTCCCTGACCTTCCACCTCCACCCTCCCCTGCACCCCCAAGTCCGGGCGAGGCAGCATCGGCCCCTCTGATTGACCACAGGGAGCCGCTTGTCCCACGCATTGGGTGGGGTCAGAGGGCTTGGCGTCCGCGGCGTCTGCAATGGCGGCTGGTGGCTGGGCTTCCTCATCTGGCCGCGGCTGCTTCTTGCCCCCCCCCGGCCCCTGCTGCTGAAGCCGTCTGCACGTCTCTTCTCCCCTCAAGGTTCTCTGCCTCTCGCCTCTGCCAACCGTCTTGAGCCCTGGGAGCCATGGGTGGCTTGGGCCCTCCCCGTTCTGCACCCTCCCCAACCCCCTTGCCCGGATACTTTTATATACAGCATTGTTTTGATGTGAAAAGTTAGAGAATATCCTGGAAAGGATACTGAATAAAAGAATACAAGTCTAAAGCCAATTGCTACCTTGGATGAACTATATGACTAGCTGACCCCATGGCAAGTAATTTGTTCAATCAATATAAAGTAGGAGTTCTGTAAATAGGCAATAACTTAAATTGCCAAAATGCCTATATTGGCCTCATTATGCTCCGTTTGATGTCAGTGATGACATAACTGATGCCAGAATTTAGTGTGTAGAGTTCAGGCAATGAAAGCTAGTTGGACCACTACAAGCACTGTCTTTTCTCAGCGGCATCTTCTTGTTTCCCTTTATGGAAGCTAAGCTGTTGGCAGTTGATAATAATACAACTGAACACTGATGGAACAATCTCTATGACATTCCCCACATCTAATCCTATTAAGCATTATTAAAATATTATTTAGCATACGTGTAAAATTATATTTGCCATGATGACATGTTGATAATTTGATTCTATACATCAACTCTTCAAATACTTTTCAAAGACTGGCAAGGGTTCAAAAATTAAGAGGAAATATCTGTTTTGTAAATTGAACTCAGCTATTATTAGCTTTGTTTTCAGTTAACATATTACAGCACTCTTGGCATAAGAATGAAAAACTCCTGAAATTTAAGCTAAATTCTGTTCTTTCTCAGGCACTGAAGATCTAGCTTTATCCAAATAACTTGTGTTGCATAGATGCTGCTGCATGTAGTGAGAGATGGGTTCAGTAGCTTGTAAAAAAAGATCCCTCACTTTTCAGTACCCCACACAGAAACACTCACGCAAAGCATAATATGACAGCGTTGTAATACACCCAGAACTATGCTGGAATTGTTATACATGAGTCATTGAACCAATGTTCATTGTGTGAGCTCACTGTTAGAAGACAAGAATACAAATGTGCTATGCCCAGAAAGCTTTGACAACTTTCACACCAAAGTAAATCAATGTTGATTTTCATATCATATTTCTTAGTTGCCAATTGGCTCATGGGGGGTTACAATATAAACATTCCACAACAATGACCCCATTTAAAAATCCATTAAAACCACACAGAAAAAAATACCCAAAAAACAGAACATGGTGAGAAAATAATTCTACTCCCATAACAGAATGCCTGCCACCTATGCAGCAGAGGGCTATGTCAAAAATCATTACCCGGATGGTCATGGGTGGCATACATCCTGATGGCATACTTCCTGATTGGGGGGGGGGGCAACCAGATCTTCCTCCTACACTGGCCTCAACAGTAGACCTGGCAGAAGAGCTCCATCTTACAGGACCTGAAAAAAGTTGACAAATCCTGCAGGGCCTGCAGATCTCCCTGGAGCTCATTCCAGCAGGTAGGGGGCAGGACTGAAAAGGCCCTGGCTCTGGCCCTTGTCAAAGCTAAGCGAATTTCCCTGGGGCTAGGAATGACCAGCAAGTTGGTACTCGCAGAGCACAGAGCCCTTCAGGGGGCATAGGGCAACAACCCTCAGATACATGGGTCCCAGACTACAAAGGGCCTTAAAGATTAAAACCAAAACTTTGAACCAGCAACCAACGCAGCTGCCTCAGCACAGGCTGGATGTGGGTCCTCCAAGATGTTCCTGTGAGGACCCTAGCAGCCGCATTCTGTACCAGGTGCAATTTCTTGGTCAGGGACGAGGCCAGGCCCACATAGAGTGAGTTACAGAAGTCTATTCTGGAGGTGACTATTGCATGGATCACCATAGCCAGGTGCTCAGAGGACAAATAGGGAGCTAGCAGCCTTGCCTGATGGAGATGGGAAAATGCCATTTCTCCCCAGTTAGACTTGGGACCAAGCACAGCACAGTGATGACCCAAGAGATACCCCTCACTGTGCCAGGAGGAATGCAGCTGCAAGCCTCCATATTTATTTCCGGTACACTGTAAGCAAGAATGGCTAGATCAGAGAAGCCTACCCAAAAAGCTTTGAATACCAGAAATAGGCCAAATGCTACCTGTATGTGAGGCCAGGCTCATCCAAGAGACTTTCTGGCTGTCACAAGTGTGATCCAATTAATCTGTACAAAGGAAGGGTTGGGCCATCTTATTCTTTCCTCCACCCTGGCACAATAAGAACAAAAGAACTGACAGCACCTGGCTAGTGGCTAATCCTCTCAATGACACTCCACACTTGAAAGTATGATTTCCCTTAATGTCTCTTCCTGATGAAGTCATCCTTCGGGTAGCTTCTTCCTGTCCTTAATTACTAGTACAGCAAAACTCCATCAAGAAAGGATTCACAATGCCTAGGAATTCCTCCTGGCCCAAAATGCAGATGTAGAAAAGGAACAATAACGGCTATCCAAATGAGAAAATTCCACATTAGTCCCAAGATCAAAAAGTTCTTGTTGATATGGTGCAAATATTGGGGTTTTGGCAGAATGAGGTCTGGTGATTTTTATCTTGTTTTCAATAACTTTTCCTCGGTGACAAAGCTCCTAATTCTAATTAATGCTTTTAAAAAGTATACATCAACTCTTAGTAATTTTTCAAGTTCTTCAAGTATCCAAATGGCAAACAGCTCAGTTTTACCTAGGAGACTACAGACTATTAAATGTGTCAAGAGTGAATGTATACTTTTTGAAGCATTAATTAGGAGCTTTGTCAAAGCACCAGAACTCGTTCTGACGAAGCCATAATATTTGCATCATATCAACAATAACTTTTTCAATCTTGAGACTAGTGTGGAATTTTCTGATTTGGACAGCCGTTATAGTTTCTTTTCTTCTTTGTTGGTTCAACTGGTTGTCGTCTTTTGACCAAAATACACATGTGGTAATCACTAGGACCCACTCGGAACATCATCATTATTATTACTATTACTACTACTACTATTGAATTTCTATATCACCCTCCCAAAACCGTTAACTCCAGAGGTTTTCCAATAAATCCATTAAGGTTTCTTTATCAAAGCCTACCTCAACCATTAGCAAAGTCTCCATTTCTTCAGTAATCACATCAAGGTTTTATTACAAGGCTGCTATGCTCTGCCCTAATCCGCAAGACACAAAATTGGCTATAAAAGGAAAACAGAGTAGCCATCTCCATTGTCATATTTGGCTTTCCATGCATGAACCCACCTTGCAGGTAGGTTGCCATTTCTGTCCTTATTTTCTTTATTATTATTTTATTTCTATCTCGCCACTCCTGTAACATGGCTTGGTTAAATATACATTAAAATCGCCCTAAAACAAATACAATTCCTATAAAAATCCACCCCCCAGGCTGCAAAAAGATCCCCCCTCCATATAACAGCCCCTAGTAGCTAGCGAGATGACCAGATCTAACCCGCCCTGGCTTCAACCAAAGACCTGGTAGAAGAGCTCCATCTTGCAGGCCCTGCAGAACTGAGAAAGCTCCATCAGGGCCCTCAGCAAACCCGGGAGCTCATTACACCAGGTGGGAGCCAATTATTTGTAGTTTAAAAAAGCCTTGCTACATTATGACTTCTGCAAACACGCTATATTAACATATCCATTCAGTATAAGTGTTTTTAGATGTTTAAAAAAATTAGAATCAGCTTGACCTCTGCTGCACATCTTTTCAAATAAATATATATTCATTAACCACCATCTCCTTAATAAAACTCTTGAACATAATTTCATTAAACACAACACCCTAACAACAGTCAGTGCGGTTATTCAAATCTCTGTCAAGTATTATTTTTAGAAAATATGGGCGCAAGCTTCAGAAAAAATTCCCATAAGCAGCAGCCTGAGAAACTAACACAGATGAACTCAAAGCTGCTTCAGAAACACAAAGTTGACCATGCATGTTAGCCTTCTGATCTCTTTTCATGCATCTTGACAGCACAATAGAGTTTTTAAAATGTAACCAAGGAAACATCCTTCAGATATTTTTTTTAAGTTAGATGTCTGCTCTGAAACATACCAGATACTATGCTAAATTTATGACTTCCAAAATCCTTTTTATGCAGTCTGGACTTTGTCAGCCATATTTAGCCACTATAAAATAAGTAACTGAATCCAACAATATATACATACTAGTGGCCAGGCCCCCTGCATTCAGGAACACAACGGGCACTATATAAGGGGGGTGGAGTGGAAGAACTCTACAGACGTCCTTCCCCTCCCCCCCAGGACCTGGAAAGGCTGCAGGAAGCTGTTATGGAACTCACCAGCAGGGGCAGCTCTCACACAGCAGGGATCTGCAGCCTCCAAGCCTCAGAGGGAAGTGGAAGGAGGAGGGGGTTGTCAGGAGTAGGGAACAGAAGGCAATTGGCTGGCCACTTGACAGACAGGGAAGCCAGTTGGAGGAGGAGGCACTCAGTGCTGAGTGGCACTTAAGCCATGAGACAAGGCCTCCAAGGCCTTACCAGAAATATTAAGTGGAACAGATTACATGTGATATAAATTGTCAGAACAGTATTAACATCATTTATAAGTAAAGTATTAGAATCAAGCTGACATATTTCCAGAATGGGTGGGGGATAATGACCTAATTTTAATACTTTAGAAATTAAGGACAAGCTGTATAGAAGGGGTGTTTAAAATCTGCTTCACATACTTTCTGAACTTAAGCATAACAATCCAGTTAGGTAACAACAGAAAGTCACCTTATACATATCACCTTTCCAAGAAAGTTTCAGGTCCAGCCACGAGTTGGGGCATTATTACTTAGTAGAGGGGATGACTTTGGACAACTGGGCCCAACAACTTCCGCTGCAGCCCACACCACAGATGGGGCCCACAGAACTGCAGACTACAGGTTTCTCTCTGACAGCTCAAATTGAAAGGAGCAGGCTGAAGAATACTTGGTACAAATTTAACCACACAATTACAAGGGGATTATATCCTCAAATGAATTCTCACCATGATTCACCAACTAGAGGCAAAGCTCATTGCACCCAATGGGTGCTGGCACATAAACCTGCACTGTGATCTTCCTGGATTCTGGGCCTTCCTCAACCCCATTGCTCCCCACTTGATCTTGTGATCCAGTATGATAAAGTGATTAAAAAGTAGCAGACTCTAATCTCAAGAGCTGAGTTTAATTCCTGACTCCTCCGCCATATGCAGCCAGCTAGGTCGCCAACTTCCAGGTGGGGGCCTGGAAACCTTCAAGAAGATGATAGAAAGACAGAATGAAATAGACAGAGAAAGAAAGAGGAGGAAGGGAAAAGGGAAGGAAGGCATCAGTTCTCCAGGAGAACACAGCTACTTTGGAGGGGCACTGGCCCTCCTGCCCCCAGTCCCATACAACACTGTCTGCACAGATTAGCACTGTCCCCACCTTCCCATCAAAACAGACACCCAGAGGCCAGGCTACCTGTGGAGGGGTGGGCTGCCACCTTCTCACCCCCCACATTTTCCAAAGGCTGGGCTGGGAAGGCTGCAGGGGAGTACTTTCTCCTTCCTATCCCTTCCTCCACATCTCCCAAAGGCCTGGCTGAGTGGGGAAGACCATAGGGGAAGGCTACCTCCTTCCCACCCACACCCTCACCCACATCTCCCAATGGACAGACTGGACAGTTAAGACTGAGGTGGGGTATTGCCTCCTTCCCATTCCTCCATATCTCCCATTGGTGGCACATCCCCAGGGAGGGCCAATCAGGTAGGGACTCAGTTGTCTGCATGCAATTTGAACTGATTGGCCCTCATTGGCAGAGAACAATTTGAAAAGATTCGCCCTCACTGGCAGAGTGCAATTTCAATGGATTGGCCCTTATGAGCCAAGTGCTCTCTCCCTATTGGCAACACAGCCCCAGGAAGGGAGTGAGTTGGCTGAGTGCAACTTCAACTTCATAATATTTAGTGATAGTGATAAGCCTTACTATACAGAAGAGAAAGTAGAAGCAACAGCCATTATATTTGTTTGGGTATGCCTATTCAGATATAGAAACAGGGAACTCTAGTTCACCTTATCTGCTGAGGAAAGGAAGAGTTGAATAACTTATCACGGGAAGGTAATATACCAGTATATGGGAAATAAAATGATTCAGCTTCCCTCAGCCACATGACCTCTCTGAAGTTAAAATTAGACTGTCTTCCACCACCCTTTACACTTGAACAACAAATGCAGATGCCACTGCCACATCTAATTTAGCCCCAAGACAAAGATTAATTCATGTTATGTACCAATAAAGATAACCAGACAGGATTTAAGGATTTATTAAGCTCTATTATAAAGTAAGATGACTCATAACATGGCTGTCATTGAGACCTGCTTAATACACAGTCCGGGTTAAATAAACAAAGTTTGATCATGACTGTTAGCAGCAATGTTCAGCTGCATTCAGTTACTGCATACACAAAGGTCTAGCTGGATGAATATTCAACATTGCTTTCAGCCTTATGACCCTTGGACTCTAGTAGAGGAAATTCCATAAGACCTCTGTGGTTCAGCTCCCTATGACCTCTCTGGAAGGGAAGTTTGTGACCAATGATATCAAAAGGCAAGTAAAGAAAAGTGAGGAGTGGTAATGGTGGGTCAGCCAGACAGGCTGTGTAAAATCAAAGCCACTCTGATAACAATAATGGGAAAACTTCATTTAGCTCTGAATTATTCATGGCAAAGGAAAACAAGAGCAGCAGAATTTCAGGATACTATGATTTACATGTCAAAAAATATTTTAACAATTAATTGTCTTTTGTAAAATACACACAGATTTCCATATTTGTAGATAAGAACTTATCGAGTTACCACAACCTTTCTAAGCACAAAGTCTGCATACAAATCCATACAGTTTTGTCACATTTTTCTATACTTGCATATGTGGACATGCAGTGACTTTACACTAATTGCTACTTACCATGAAAATGATTGCTGAGACTTCCTGCCTACTAAATGCTAATCATTGACTAACAACAATATAGAAATAAACTTCCCTTCAACTTGTTAAATGAGAAGAAGAATGGGCGGGGAGGGGGAAGGGGAAGGGAGGAGAAAAAGAAAAAGAAAAAGAAAAAAGAAAAAAGAAAAAAGAAAAAGAAAAAGAAAAAGGAGAGTTGGTTCTTATATGCTCCTTTTTCTCTACCAGAAGGCATCTCAAAACAGCTTACAATTGCCTTCCCTTTCCTCTCCCCACAACAGACACCCTGTGAGGTAGTGGGGCTGAGAGAGCCCTGATATCGCTGCTTGGTCAGAAGTTTTATCAGTGCCATGGCGAGCCCAAGGTCACCCAGATGGTTGCATGTGGGGGAGAGCAGAATCAAACCCGGCTTTCCAAATTAGAAGTCCGCACTCCTAACCACTACACCAAGTCAACATCTCAACTGAAAGAAAAAAAATGATAGGCATATTACAAGCTAGTGTGGCATAGTAGTTAGGGTGTCACAATAGGATCTGGGAGAACCCCATCTGAATCCCCACTTGCTGAGTGACCTTGGCCCAACCCCAGACACTTTCAGCATAACCTAACTAACTCACAGCGTTGTTGAGAGGGAGGAGAATGAGCTTAGCACTCAGGGAGAACATAAACAAAGTCAACAGATAAACTAGAAGGTGTAATACAGAACTAACACTATTGACTATGTCTTTAGCTTAAGATACAAAATCATTTGCATATTTTGTTTAGATACACAATGACAAAGAGGATAAAAAATTCAGCAACTGCCTTAATTGAATAAAGTTTGTTTCCCAAAGAAAAGCAGACAAATTCTACAGTGCCCTGCAGTTTCCAGCATCGAGATCCTCCACACAAGAGAGAATGGGTTGGCTTATCCCTTGGCCTAGTTAGTTGCTTTGCAGCTGGCAAAAAGAGCACGGACAAACAAGGGCATAATAAATTATTATTTAATCTAGCATTTTCCTGGCATTATCACTTGTTCTTGAAGTCAGGATCAAGCTGGGAGGATTTCTTTACTCAGCGTTTCCATAAAATCATCAAAATTATCACTGCTGAGGGACAATCAATATTACAAGAATCTCTAAACACATGCAGCTGCTACCACAAACTGAGTGGTAAGATGCACCACAGCTCCTTAAACCTTTAGGTCAGATACAAGAAATATTTCCCATATTTGCCTATGCTGGCATTGGTAACTAAGTCTGCTTCCATACAGAGAGTCCATGCCACTCTCATTGCTCTGCTACAAATGCAGTTTACCCTTTATTTTCCTTGCCTTTCCCCCTCTCCCAACAAGACAATTATGTTGGACTTCTTATCTAAAAGAAAAAAATAGTAAGGACTGGAATACTAAAGCTTGATAACAATCCCCTGAATTCTAGCATGGAAATTCAGTTATTACCATTTCTTTAAACGCCTCCAGTGGCATGACACTAAAGTAGCAGCCATGGGGGAGGAATGAAAGAAAAGTGTGCCAGCATAAACAAAAACTTTAATCATGTACACCTTTCCATGCAGGCTGTCCAATGAAGTTCTTGAACAGTACTCTTCCAAAAAGTGATTGGAGGTTGTAGAAAAAGCACTTTTGAAATGTACAATTGGAGTATGATTAGATCATGTAATGTAGAGGGGGGGGAAGTGTTGCAGCTGGGTACCTAATCCCAGGAAAATACTCTAAATGGAAGCAGCCTAAAATAAAAGGCATACTAGTATTTTCCCTTTTTGTACAAGTTTCACCATGTAAGAAAAACTCTCATGAGACTGGTCCAGGAGACAATAAATGAAAACTACTAACCAGAGCTAGAATCAAAATAGTAGGATAAGGAATTCCTAGGAATTCCTAAATCCAACCATGATTCTGTTTAAAGCTCAAATCAAAAGTCACCTTAAAAGTTACATAGTTTTTTCAATTACCTACACTGCAATATGAAAATGAATATATTGATAGCATATCAGTAATAACTTAAGGAACCATATCACACACATTACAGTCAAAAATACAACTATATTCCATCTAGCAATTTTATAAAGTTTACAATTTTGATTTACCAGACAATATTGTCTAAAACAGTGGTTCTCAACCTTCCAAATGCCGCAACCCTTTAATACAGTTCCTCATGTTCTGCTGACACTCAACCATAAAATTATGCAAGTGTTCTTTCACAGAAATTAAACCGAAATTGACCAGTGGCATGAAGATCCATTGTTCATGATTGTATATAAATTAGTTTTTTCCCCAGGGTTTCTCAGTTCAGTTCTGCCTCTTGTCCCACCAAGCTGCGCCCCCGCCTGGAGCACCTGGCAGGAGACTGTGCTGGAGGTGCTGCTGGAGCAGCTGGATGAGCGTGGGCCTCTATAGGAGGAGCGGCAACAGTGGCAGTGTCCCCCCCCCCCCCGGCCAAGCTGCTCATCCTGCTGTAACCCCTGTGAAAGGGTTGTTCGACCCTCAGGTTCAGAACCACTGGTCTAAAAGCAATACAATTACTGCTCTTCAAAATCAATAAGTCAATGCTCCATTGTACTGCTAGAATTCCTGATGTTCATAGACTAGTATGTATATAAGGAGGCTGGAGTTAGTTACTTATTCCTTATTCCCTGTTCCTTATTTGTGAAATTATTCAACCAACAATATGTAAAAGAACTCTGAACCCCAACATAAAGTTTGGACAACCACATGTCATGCACCCCCATATTCAGGGAGGTTCCAGAGATGTTTGTTCCAAGGAAGACACAATGAAAACTCTCAATCTATTACTAATATAAAGACATAGGAAACGTTCGAAATCAGTTTGCAGCACAGGCATAGAAAACATCAGAATTACAACACAGCCTAGTTTCCAGCAATAACAGATCATCTATTGGTGAAGAATGGAACCACATGATTGCTTGACATCCATATAAAGCTATACTATGTACTCAAAGTTAAAAAACAAAACTAGTTCAGTTCAAGAATAGAAATGCCATTAAGGACTCCAACGGTACACTAGCTTGAGAAAGTTTTGCTTTAGGACTGACAGTCTCCTTATGTTCACAACAGTAGTTTGCCTCTTAATTGCTGTAGTTGTAGAAATATGAACCCAATACTTTCCACAATCTCCCTGTATAGCTTTATAAAAGGATGTAGAAGGCAAAACATATGATAAGCCTGGGAGAAGGGAGGAATGTGTTATAAAGACATTCCAGTCCAATCTGCCACCACATAAAAGAGCTAACTGCTGATGACTTAAGATATTCTAAGCACAGAGAGTAACAAAGCAGAACACTGCTTTGAAGAGCTCCAGCTTGCTGTAAATTTGGGGGCAAAAAAAATAATCCCAGGGACAACTCATGGTCTAGGCTCCTCTTAACCAGAACCTGTCAACAATCTGCTGTCTCCAAATGTAACATCCAACACACAACCTTCTTACGAGGAACTGCAGTCCAGGTCCCTTCCATAGGCATGTACTGGGTGCACTACAACTCCACAGGACTAACTGTTCCACTGCTTACCGCAGCACATGAGGAGGGAGAAATGTGACCCATGGACAGTCCAAAGGAACTTTTGCATATAGGCAACTGCCAAGTATGCTGGTACTTTTCTTGAGCCATTTGGGGGGGAGGTGAGTTAAAAGCTGTAAGATACTAATGACAGTACATGCAGGGAGGAAGTTCATATAAAATTTTAAGAACCACTGTAAAAGTTTAAAAAATCAGAACAAAATTTATCACGACATCCAAGAAGGCTCAAAGCTCCACCTGGAAATAACAGGGTGGGTATTCAGTTATATATGCAGAAACAACTGGCATCTGCAGTAACCAGTGTGTATAAAATATGGGTATTTAATATCAAGACCATTTATTTCAGTGGGTCATATGTTCTGTGTATGCTAAACTAAACTGCAGCACTAAACTGTTACATTTGAAATGTGCAAAGATTCTTTAGTTCCCCTCCCCCATAACAATAAAGGATGTCATGTTATATAAATCTTTGGCCTGATTTAGCAAGACGCTTTACACAGCATTTGCTCTGAGATACCATGCTGTCTTCCAAGTACAACCGTAGCAGTGCAATTACCCAGCTACCAAGATTTCATCTGAAACAGCTCAGTAATACCACACTGCTGTGAAACACTGCTTGTGCAAGGGCAATGTGGTAAGTAGC
Source organism: Paroedura picta (assembly GCF_049243985.1). NCBI lineage: Eukaryota > Metazoa > Chordata > Lepidosauria > Squamata > Gekkonidae > Paroedura > Paroedura picta. The sequence goes on along the minus strand of NC_135374.1, from coordinate 78,673,656 downwards.
ACAAAATCACTAAGCTATAAAACATACATAAAAATATTTGCAAGTATGTTCGTCAAAGCTTCATGTAACTGCATACTGCATATGAGAGAGGGGGTTAGGGGCATTTCCAATTACTCAAAACAGTTAAAACCTTGGACGAAACAAGCAGCCCTCACTCAAGATTCAGAAAAGAAATGTATTCAAAAAGAAATTAAACATGTCATTTGTTTTTAATATGAAGGCAAATCATGACTGGGTTATCTTTCCTCTTGTGTTCAATCCGTCATATATGTTTTCATTATATATGTATTTGGGTGGAAAGGCAGCACGGAAATGTTTTAAATAAATATTACATACAGGCACCGATCTCTCTAAATGAGCATTGATAGTATCGCTTATGAAAACACCAGAGGGATACCTTGGATATATTTCTGTAGTGTCTAGGTTCATTTGGGAACGTTACTCAATAAATTAGAAGTAATGTCTCCTATGGGAAGAAAATGACATAACAGAATGAAAAACATTTCCTGTTGGAGGAATATTTTTAGATTGTTTAGAACGCATGGAGAATAAAAAGAAATAGCTGTATAACTGCTCGCTAAAGTCACTTGAAGATTTCAGAAGTTTCTTAACAGGATTTTTAAAGGGATATGTTTTCTTTCATAATATTAACTAGAGTGCCACTGGAAACAGACAGCAGTCACGCAATCACTTTATTTAACTACATTATTCTTATATTATGTCAGCATAGGCAAAACAAATGCAAGTCAGCCTGTCAGGTTCTCATTACCAATATACACTTATCTTTAGTAAAAATGAAACCACCACAACAATTAGAAATGTGACTAATTCAATCAGATTATGCTTTCATTTTGTGATGGCCTTGGAACAATTTCGCTAGTTTTTAACATATTTTTTAAATTTTAAAATTTTTGTCAGGTGATATGACTATATATGGTCATGTTGAACTGCCCCCCCCCCAAACGGCCAATTATGGTTCTGGAGGAGATGGGGAGGGAAGATGCACTGGCCATGCAAATCCTTGTTGGCTAAGGCTTGTTGTACATGGTAGCAAATCATAGAATCATAGAATCATAGAGTTGGAAGGGGCCATACAGGCCATCTAGTCCAACCCCCTGCTCAACGCAGGATTAGCCCAAAGCATCCTAAAGCATCCAAGAAAAGTGTGTATCTAACCTTTGCTTGAAGACTTCCAGTGAGGGGGAGCTCACCACCTCCTTAGGCAGCCTATTCCACTGCTGAACTACTCTGACTGTGAAAAACTTTTTCCTGATATCTAGCCTATATCGTTGTACTTGAAGTTTAAACCCATTACTGCGTGTCCTCTCCTCTGCAGCGAGCAGAAACAGCATCCTGCCCTCCTCCAAGTGACAACCTTTCAAATACTTAAAGAGGGCTATCATGTCCCCTCTCAACCTCCTTTTCTCCAGGCTGAACATTCCCAAGTCCCTCAACCTATCTTCATAGGGCTTGGTCCCTTGGCCCCAGATCATCTTCGTCGCTCTCCTCTGTACCCTTTCAATTTTATCTACGTCCTTCTTGAAGTGAGGCCTCCAGAACTGCACACAGTACTCCAAGTGTGGTCTGACCAGTGCCGTATACAATGGGACTATGACATCTTGTGATTTTGATGTGATGCCTCTGTTGATACAGCCCAAAATGGCATTTGCCTTTTTTACCGCTGCATCACACTGCCTGCTCATGTTTAGTTTACAATCCACAAGTACCCCAAGGTCTCGTTCACACACCGTGCTACCTAGAAGCGTATCCCCCATCCAGTAGGCATGCTTTTCATTTTTCTGACCCAGATGCAGAACTTTACACTTATCTTTATTAAATTGCATCTTGTTCTCATTTGCCCATTTTTCCATTGTGTTCAGATCTCGTTGAACTCTGTCTCTATCTTCCGGAGTATTTGCCAGTCCTCCCAATTTGGTGTCATCTGCAAACTTGATGAGTAGTCCTCCCACCCCCTCATCTAGATCATTAATAAATATGTTAAAAAGTACCGGGCCGAGCACCGAGCCCTGAGGTACCCCGCTACTCACCTCTCTCCAGTCTGATGAAACACCATTGACAACAACTCTTTGAGTGCGGTTCTCTAACCAATTCCCTATCCACCTAACTATCTGAAAATCCAGATTGCAGTCCTTCAACTTATCCATCAGAACATCATGGGGAACCTTGTCAAAGGCTTTACTAAAATCCAAGTAAATGACATCAACCGAATTTCCCCGATCCAGCAAACCTGTTACTTGGTCAAAAAAAGAAACTAGGTTGGTCTGGCAGGACCTGTTGGAGACAAATCCATGCTGACTTCCTTGGATCACCAAATTGTCCTCCAGATGTTTGCAGATCGCTCCCTTTAATATCTGCTCCATTATCTTCCCCACAACAGAGGTCAGACTCACTGGTCTGTAGTTTCCTGGGTCATCCTTCCTCCCTTTTTTGAAGATCAGAATAACGTTTGCTCTTTTCCAGTCCTCCGGGACATCTCCAGTCCTTAAAGAGGTTCCGAAGATGATGGACAAGGGCTGTACAAGTTCTCTGGAAAGTTCTTTGAGTACTCTCGGGTGCATTTCATCTGGACCAGGGGATTTGAACTCATCCAGTGCAGCTAAATGCCTCTCGACAACCTCTCTATCCTGCCACCCAGACACTATCCTTTGGCTACAGCCATCTCTAGATGTGCCTAAACACTTTGACCTGTGGGAAAAAACTGATGTAAAATAGGCACTAAGCCTTTCTGCTTTCTCTGCATCTTTCATTAGAGTTTGTCCATCTGCACCCAACAGTGGGCCTATTGCCTCTTTGACTTTACGTTTGCTCCTCACATAACTGAAAAATCTTTTCTTGTTACAATGGGCTTCCCTGGCCAATCTTAGCTCACTCTCAGCTTTGACCTTGGAATCCAGAAGTAAGTATTCTCATTTTAACTTAACTGCCAGGGGGGGCAGAGAGATGGAGCAGCATTGGCCTGCTCCAGCTGTGTTTCTGGCACTGGGAGGTGGACAAAACAGAGCACCATACACATGCACCAGCCATGTCTCTGATGTTGGGGTGGGCATGGGGATAACAAAGCAGCATAGGCCTGCCCCTGCCCTGTTTCTGACATGGAGGGGTGGAGGCAATGGAGCAGTCTAGGCCTGTCCCAGACCTGTTCCTGAAGATTCCCACTGCAGCCTCCCTTTGGTAAGTAATACAACATTGGTAGCCACCCAGGGAGCAGGTATGGTTCTGTTCACAAATAATCTGAAAATATTTCTGTGCTGTCACTTCTTGTGCTGTGGGAGTGGCCTGCTGATGTCACATCCAGTGGCAGTATCTGGGTGATGTCACTTCTGGGGGACTGTAAATGAAAAGGAATGACTAATGCGTGTCAATTTCATACATTTCTAAGAGATATATGCTTCTTCAAACAGCTACAAGCTCAAATGTAAAGTGGAATAGCCAGTTTGGTCTATCAAGTTTTTATCCACATTATATATGAGATTGTAGCCAAATAGATATTTGAAGGAGCATATATCTATGAGAAACATGAAATTGACACACAATACAGATTTTATTCCTTTTCTTTGTTTACATTCTGGTCGACTGGTCTTCAGTTTTGGACTTCTAGGGGGAGTGGCAGGAAGATGTGTAGGGGGTTGGACTAGATGACCCATGAGGTCCCTTCTAACTCTATTATTCTATGATTCTATGACATCACTTCTGGGGTTTCTCAAAGCCTGAAGAATGTTTCAGCTGGATCCCAAAAGTAAAAAGGTTAAGAAGACTGAGTTAGATAAAAAACATTTGAATACAGCCTCTCTTCTGTTTTGAAATCATGACATAAGAAGCAACATGCCCTCTTGCTCCCACCATTAAGACAAGAATAAAGGACACTTACAAGATTACCAATCCCATTAAGAATTATATTAGGAATAAATGTCACCAACAAAAGGCAATGAGTGCTAAAACAAATTATTTAGGGAAAGCTGTAGCCTAACATTGTGTCTCCAGACAATGTCTGCATGTTCCATTAGCAGCTGAAAAGAAATGCAAATATATGTGGCCCAACATTGGAAGTTTAGCATTTTCTACAGTGTGGGCCACAACTCCAGTGCATCCAACAGAATTAGTATTCACCAGGCTGAGGATGAATAGGTCATGGGGACTGCAAATACAAGTATGGATAACATCCAATTTTCTTCTTTGAATAGCTATGTTTTCCATTTGTCACTATCAGAACGGGGAGAGAAAGATCTTTTCTCTGCTTCACCTTACATTAAACTGCACAGCACAAAAATTGCCTGCCTAGACACTGCTTGAAATTCAAGACAGATTATCTTATGTATGACTAGCTTCAAAGACCGTTCCTAAGAATGGGCCTCGAAAAGGCCCCCTCCCCTGGCCACTTGCCAGGCAGCTTAAGATGGCTTTGAGCTGCAGCTCGAAGCCGGATCAAGTGGGGCGGGTGGGGGCTGGCCAGCTCATTAGCAGGCCCAGGACAGAGCTCCTTAGCAGGTAGTCAGCAGGCCGGGAGGCCCTCATTAGGAGGCCCTTCTTAGCAGGGCAAGAGGCCCTTGTTAACAGGCCATCCATCATGGAGCTTTGCCCAGGGCCCTCTCCCCTTACCTGCTGCTGGCTCCAGGCACTGAGGCACGTCTGAGAGCAAAGAGGCTAGAGTCCAGGGATGGAGAGTGGGAGCTACAATGGCAGTGCCCTATTCCAACTCGGACACCCAGGAAACATTCCACCCCCTAGGCTGTTTCACAAATATTAAGAGGAACAATGGATAAGGATTTGTACTTAAATTAGAACCTACCTACATTTTAATAAGTAATCTCATTATAATCTTAGATCAAGTATTAAATTGGTAACCGTATATGCACCTAGAGGCAGCTTGGTGTAGTGGTTAAGAGCAGTGGCTTCTAATCTGGAGAGCTGGGTTCGATTTTTCACTCCTCTTCCACATGCTGGGTGACGTTGGGCTCATCACAGCCCTGTTAGAAGCTGTTCTCAGAGAGCAGTCCTGTCAGAACTCTCTCAGCACATATATCACAGGGACTATTTCTCAAAAAGCATCCTAACACTCCTGTGTATGTTCTTTGCTATTTCAGGAAAGGGTAACTGGAAAGAGGCAACAGTGGCATGAAGAAGTAGAAACAGAAGAGTTGTTCCTCTCCCCACAACAGACACCCTGTGAGGTGGGTGAGGCTGAGAGAGCCCTGACATTACTGCCCGGTCAGAACAGTTTTATCAGTGCCGTGACGAACCCAAGGACACCCAGCTGGCTGCATGTGGGGGAGTGAAGAATCGAACCTGGCTTGCCAGATTAGAAGTCTGCACTCCTAGCCACTACACCAAACAGACCAAGAATCAGGGACCAGACCCTATAGAAGATTAATCTTTATTCTGCAAAAGGTTCCAGAAAGAATTGGAACAAAATTACAAGACTTCAAAAGGGACAGCCAGTTCAAAAAACACTCTGCTTGGACATAAAATGACAACCCTCTGGAAATATGCTGTATTACTTCACATTGATGACTGGATAGTTAATGCTGCAACTCTACCTTGCTAGAACATCAGGAAAGCACCAGGCAGAGTCCAAAATCTGTAGTTCTGTCCCAGCAGATATAACGGCTCCTAAAGACCACCGCTGGCTGTTAATTAGAGGTGATCAGAGTGGGGGCGCTTGGGACTGTCCTGCTGAAACATCAGGCTCAGGTTTTTTTTTCTCTCCATGGACAAACATGTGCCCTTGGTGACAAAGATTGTATTTTACCATCTTGGGCCTGGCAACTGGCTCCCTACCTGTCTCATACTTTGCCATGATAATTCAATCAACAATCACCTTACGATTGTAATGCAATCTATGCTGGGCTTCTTTTGAAAATGTCGGACGGTGCAAGGGGTCCAGAATGCAGCTACCAGATTGCTGACAGGAGTGTCCTGGCCAGAGGATATAATAAGCTCAAATTGTTGGTACTTACCTTTAAAGCCCAGAATGGCCTGGGATCCTCATACTTTTAGAATTGCCTCTCCCAGCATGATCTCCCGCATCTTTTCTGATCATCTTGGAATTTATTGAAGTCCATGAACTGCCTGCCTTGTGTCACCAAAGCAAGGGCCTTCTCAGTAGTTGCCCCTGCCCTTTGGAACCATCTGCCCTAAGAAGTGCATCCCTTGCAGGATCTCCCTATGCCCTGCAGGGCATGCAAGGTTGCACTTTTTCAGGTGGCCCTTGGGTGATTGTCATCCCAGGCAGCTGGTGTGCTCCAGCTATGTCTTCACCATCCACACATCCTACCCTGCTTGATGTTGGACAGATTTTAAAGGGAATAGATTTTTAACAGTTTTATATTTTAAAGATTACTTATTTTAATTGATTTATTTTATATTCTGTTAGCCACCCTGAGTCCCTTTTGGGGGGAGAAGAAGCAGGAGATAAATCTCATAAATAAAGTATTTTGCTTTAGAACCTCAGGGTTAGTTAAGAGCTTACTTACAGCAGCAAAAACACATCCAACAGAAGATGCAACTATATCACTCAGGAATAGGAGGTCCCAATTTAGACTGCATTAAAAAAAAGAAGTCAAAGATTTCTGAGATTACATAGAAGGTTCTAGTATTGTTACCATATCCTGGAAAAGGGGTGGGAAAGGTTTGACTTCTATTACTTTTTCTAAAATATTACTTTACAGCAAGATATGATACCAAAGGGACTTTAGTCAGAATGCTACCCACTGTGTAATAACAGTTAACAAAAATGTTTCTTGCTGTTTCTGAATGCTTTTGGAAAGGTGACTAGCTTCCCAAAAGGCAAATTTAACAGCTTATGCGTAATAGCTGAACAGCAATTTGCTAACTTTATTCAAACGATTAATCATTTCTACAGCTAATACTATAATCCCCCTCTGGACATGTAAACCACAAGTGTACAAGATATATATGAAAGGATAATTTACTCTGAAACTGAACTTCTTTAAATGTGTGTGTGTGTGGGGGGGCTTAATAAAAGGAAAATGAAGACAGCTGTAGTTCTTATGCAAATTAGCTGTTCTCAGGCTACAACTGTAAGCTTTGGGGAAATAGTTCTTACCTAGCTCACAAGGCAAATATTCAACATGCAAACACACACAAAAAACCCACTAACAAAGAAATGCTACACAATCTAAAGGAAATAGGGAAGGAATGAAATTTACAACAGGCTTCTCCAGTTTTACTATTACTTCTAGTGCCAATATCATTTATACTTACATCACAGCGTAACTGTAAAAGTATAAGGAATTATGTCACTCACGTTCCGAGCTTTTAGGAAACCATTGGCCCTGTAGTAGCCTCTGAGGCATGGGAGGAGTGACTTTATCTACCCAGCTATTAGTTTACCCTTTCAGCCCTGCTCTATAACAAACATAATCTGGTAGCTTCCCCCACAAGCCCATGTATTGCTTTCCTCTGTGAGAGGGCACTATTACACACTGAGAAGCTACAATCTAATTACAAAACTCAAGCACCAGGTAAGGCCCCTCCTATACAGATAAGATTGCCAAGGGACTTGCAAAAAAAAGAGTGTCCTGTCTCTTTAACAGGGGTTTTCATAGCATGGAGAAAAAAATCTAATTACACTCACTGAAGCCTCTATAGAGGAACACAACATTTTTTTCTCTGCAGGCAATATACAGACCTTGAGGGGGAAACGGGCAGTGGTTCATGAAGGCGCACTCAAAACTATACACCTATGCATACATCCCCAGCTCTATTACCCAGAGATGAGGAAATACATTCTCAAAAAATAGTACGGGAAAAGGTACCTGAAATACAAGAACCACCTTGAGAATCTTTGTGTATAATGCTGTTGCGGATCTATGACAAGGATGTTGCATACTACTTTTTAGTGACAGCTTCTATACCCCCATTTTGCCTCAGAGAGGTTTAAGTGCCTGGTGTTTTCAGTGTAAAGTGACACTCCACTCTCCACTGGGCCTGGAAATTTACAGGAGCTACCGATAAGATTAGAAGCAGGAAGACCTATACATATGAGGAATAAAGGTTTCAGCAGCATTGCTTGGCAGAGATCTCCCTCCCCCCAAAAAAGATTTTACATGATATTAATGCAAAATTTCCTCTTGCTATACTAATGCTGTCTTCCTCCTATAACCCTTCTGATGATTGTTCATTTTACTTGTTCATTCCTTGAACTCGCTCTGCCACTGTTGCTTTCTTTTAATCCTCCTTTAAAACAAAGTGGTACCAACTAAAAATGGCATCTGCTAAAATCCCATTTTCCTGGACCAAAGGAACCTAGAATCAAGTTTCATATAGTTGTTCAGAGTTTTATGAAAGCACCGATATGCTCTGTTCAATCCTGACACAGGAGATTTTACTGTGTGATCCTTACCCAGTCATGATTCCCTTAAGTGAATGTACCATCCAGGCTTGTCCCTAACAATAACTACTACACTTGTGAAGTTTTTGTACCTCTCTAAATGCAGGGAGGTGGTAGACTTGAGCAGTATCCAAAGGCTGTGGGGGACTGGATAAAGATTAGTAAATTTAATCTAGATAAAAATAGAAGATCTGTGTTGCACCATGCTATGCTCCCCTTGAAAGAGAGTACTCCAGGAATGCTCCTGCATTCTCAGTGGCAGCAGCAGCAGCTAGGAGCATGTGAACCTAGCTCAGAAAGTTCAACACCTGCAATGTGGCTGTAGAAAGAGGGTAAAGACTCAGTTTTGATAGCAAAGATCTTGAATTTTTACTTGATCATCAGGTAGATATACTAGCAAGTTCCATGACCAGTGTTTAAAATCCACCCACTCTGCCTTGCTCTTATTCCTGTCCCACCATCATCTGGGAGGTATGTAGTAGCACCCAAACAATTATTTTTGCTTTGGGACAGTTGAGTATTTACCACACTTCTATGCACAGCACTTCCAAATGTGTCTTCTTGGGTCCATTTCAGCTATGGCATCGAAATAATAAATAACAGTCCTACGGTCTAAAAAGAATACAGTTCACTGGTCTCTTTGTCAGCCTGCCCACCATCAAAACTGCAGTTTGCCTTCAAAAATACTGTGTAGGTCCACTGTCAACTCTCTAAGGTGTTTTTGACTCAGGGACAAGCATGTGTAGTCTCCCTATGGCTGCTGCAGCCATACAGGGCAGAGACAAGGCAGGTGCCCCAGCAGTGGCTACACCTGCTCCCCTCTGCACCACAAGGGCTTTTTAAAAAATCTACAGCTGGATGTGTCAGAATAATAATACAAGTACCAGCTTTCGTTTCTAAAAGTCTCTAGCCTTCTCAGTGCTGATATTTACTCCTATAGATTTTTTTAAATTGGGAATTCAGAGAACTTGTCACACACACTGCTATAGCATTATGTCAATATTCAGTTGCTTAACAATATGGAAAGCACTCCCCTCCTCCGTAGTAGGGGAAGAAACGGGCACTGCTGGGAAGGTGCTTGCCACATGTGGGCAGGATTGGGAAAATCCAAACGCTCCCACTCACATGGGATTTGTTAGGATCTTCCCCAAAACTTCAGAGGAAAACAGTTTGGGAAAATTCAGGAAATCCCAGGAGTACAACGAACACATCATCATCATCATCATCTAGACTTATTTCCCGCCACTCCCTGTAGGCTCTTGGCAGGTCACAGTAGTCTGGTCCCCATTAAAATACCCATTAAAAGACTTTAAAAAACAATCCCAACATGGCGGAAACTCTCATTCTTCCCACCCCCTGCTATCAGAGCGGCAGAGAAGAGAAAGCAGAGAAGAAAACTGGTTTCCCAATAGCTTCACATTTTGGGCAAATAATCTGTGAGGTAATGTCTCACCTAGTCTGCTCCTAAATCCTGCACTTACACAAGCTGGAAAAATCTTGCTTTAGTCATAGGAACTGCTGCCAGCTCTATCTGTGACCACACCGCTATCACATTGCCCACATGTTCAGTTCCTCTCTCCTATCAATCTTTAAAGCAGGCACTTTCTTTAAACCATGACAAAGATGTATTAATTCTCATGCTTTCTCTATCAACAAAGAAAGTTACACTATGGCAAGACAGGGATCAATTGCTCATACTTCTTCATTAAATTGAAAACACTGGAATTCAAGAAATAATCTATTGTATTATCTTAAACCTCTGATTGAATTATTTCAACTATATGAGGCCATACTGAGTTTACCTGCAGGTTCATGATCTTGGTGGGTATTCTATATCAAATTAGAAAGCAAATTCATAGTGTCAGTATCCCACTTTGCATTCTTGCTATTTATCAACAGCCATCTAGTTTTAAAAAATGGGTTAGGGAAGGCTCTAATTGTAGCAGTCTTTAAACTCATGAAATAGAATTTCAGTTCCTTTTGTATTACTTTCATATCTATATAACTAAGTAATGCAGCTTTTAAGTATCCAAGTATTACTACTTGTAGTCATCGTCACCACAACAAATACATATCCATTCCACTGTTAAGAATATTCACTCGGGAGTTGTACTTCTCTTTCAATCACCAATTTCCCTATACTTTTTCCCCCTCTGAGCTGCAGGATGGCTTTTTAAAAAATGGTAATTGATATTGAACTATGGTCCAATAATGTTATGATCATCTGTTGCCAGGATATACTAATTGTCAGTTTTCTATTTTTTAGAAGTTTCTAGCTCTGCTTATTGTGGAAATACAGAAGGAAAGGCCTTCTGTGAACTGAAGTGAGCAGTGGAATGAGGGAGTAATCTCACCATGTCCTTTATATGAAAAGCAAAATCACAACTTGCACTATTTTTCAAGCTTCTGCAGAGGAGTTGCAGCCTGTACAAGTCAGTTGACCATACAGAGACCATCCAAATATGCACCATAAAAAGCCAAATACTACTTTCTGCAGCCTCTGTTGTGAAATACAACTGATCAGAGCAATAAATCTAAGGCAGCTGTTTTATTTTGGAATGACTTTTCACGTACTAATAGAAGTTATTTAGCCACTCCCATGAAATAAATGGAGAATACTGCATCAGTGACATATGCATTAAGTGAACATTTCTTAATTTTTTTTACCATTGAGAAACCCCTGAAACATTCCTCAGGCCTTGAGAAACCCCACAAGTGGTGCGATTATGCAGAATTTGTTTAGGATGCATAGCTGTGTACATGCCCACCCAGGGCCCTCTGCCCTCCAGGCCCATCACATGCCTTTTGGGAAAGGGGGGGGCACAAGTTAATATGATCATGGTCATATATCGTCATGTCACAATAAACTGAAATTGAAAATCAATGTTTAACAAATTTTAAAAATATATAGAAAATTCAAGAAACCCAATTCAGGTAACTTTTCCAGCGCCATCAAGAAACCCCAGGGTTTCATGAAACCCTGGTTGAAAAAGCCTGCTTTAAGCTTTCTTAGAACCATTACTTAATCCATGCTGAGTTCAACACTTAGCTGCAATATGAATCTAACTGCTTCATATTAGTGCATATTAGCACTGGCTAACTAAAACTTGCTGTTAGCACAGGCTGTGAGGTAAAGACAAAAGGACATGCCTAGCCAAACTTGACAGTACTTACTGTCTAGCTCATACCAGAACTAGTAAGCTGTATTGTCAGCTCTATATAAGGATGTCTAGAAATGCGTTTCTGCATGCAACATTAGCTGAGAGTTTGCACTTATGACCAGTATTTGACCAGCACTTGATTAGTTACCGTTAACTTATTTATTGTTATACTTGAATACCACCACTCCTGGTCAGCCAACTCGAGGTAGTTTACATCACAGAGAACACATTTGAAACATCAAAGAATCAACCCACCCAGCCCACCCTCAGCAACCCCCTCCTGCAGAGCAATGAACTAAGTACACCATTTCATGCCTCCAGGTGGGGTGTTCAGAGGGGGGACCCACTTGATGTTCTACTACCTAGCCACAACTGAATGTCTTGTGTAAAAGCACCATTTTACAGGCTCTGTGGAACTGCAAGAGTTTTGATAGGGCCCTTAGCTCTCCTGAGAACTCATTCTACCAGGTCAGGGTCAGGATCGAAAAGGCCCTGGTCCTGGTCAAGGTAAGGAGCACTTCTTGGGAGCCAGAAACCATCAACCTGTTTTGATTCACAGCACATAGCTAGGGGCACAAGGAGACAGGGGCATAGGGAAACATAACTTTAAGTTTCACATGGAGAAACAGTTGTTTTTTGTCACCTCATCACATATGGCAGCTCCATCGGGTTTCCAAGACAACAGATGTTCACAGGTAGTTTGCCATTGCCTGCCTCTACGTCATGACCTTAGTACTGCTTGGTGGTCTTCCTTCTAAATGCAGGCTAGGGCCAACCCTGCTTTGGTTTCAAGATCAGGCTATCCTGGCCTATCCATGTCAGGTTATTGAAAAATTACGGATAAGGTAAAGCTAATTAAAAAAAAAAACCTGTCCCAACTTAAAAACTCAGCACATGCAATAAACAGATCAAGAAACATTTATCTCTGAATACTACTGAACCTTTACACTTTGGTCCAACATAGTCAATGATAGTACCATATCTTCCTCATCACATAACCATCACGTCAACACCATCTCTTTCTCATTACATGGCAATGTATTCCAGTGTAATGTTACAAGCAGCCTGAGTGTATATGAAGGAAAAAATAATACTCTAACCAATGTCATGCATGTTTACAGTTAAACGCAAGAGCTGGGAGACTTTTTGATGCCCATTACAACTATATATGGAATAAAACTGTGTGTAAAGTTGACCTTACAAACAAACAGCATACCTTTCCAATAGGAGTTTAAAGAGCTCTACCACGCTTGGTATGTGAATGTGTATGTATGCATGGGTATGAAATATAAAATCCATCATTTTTGCTCATGCTTTTTAAAGAAGTGGCATACTAAAGCTATACAAATATCATGTTTGATCAAGCAGCACATCTTAAGACTTTAAAAGGTCACTTGATTTATTAAACCTCGTATCCTCCATACTTTGTTCTCACACAACCGAAACACAATGAAAATCCTTAACAGTCCCTCAAAAAGTGGATGAAGAAAACAAAATACCCTAACATTAAAAATTTTTCCCACCCTAAAAGCCATTACTCAGATGATTTTACTTATCAAGAATATGTCAAGACTACAGTGCGACACAATCTGAAACCAGGAGTGTACAATCCATGACCCGGACTACACTTTTTGCAAGATGCTTATTGTTTTTATTTAGAATAACAATATTAACCATCTAGTTAAATAATACATCTTACAGGGCATGGTACTTTTCAATCACCTACACCAGAAGAACAATAAATGTAGTGGACCTTGCTGCAAAAGCTCAGATACATGCTACATTTGCTGATGGGTGCAGATTAATCTTCAAACAAACTCCAATGACCAGTTCATGGGAAAAGGTTTGTAGCACCTGTAGAAATCTTTTACCATTTTTGTTAAATACATGTTTTTAGCAGTAATCAGTGAGGAATTCCTACAATTAATATAGGATTCTGACCCATCAAACAATACATTCTTTGATTCTAACCTACAGTGACCAAACAGAAACTTACATCGCCTCTGGATATGTGGAACCGCAGCATATCCTTGACCAAACAAAACAACCCTTTAGAAATACGCACACACAAAAAGGGACAGCATGTCACCTAAGTGTTTTACTACCTGGCTTGCTGTGAACATGAACAAGCAGCATTAAGAAATTCAATTATTACTATATTCTATAATGATTATGCACAGTAGTACAATTGTCAGCCTTTCCTAATGAGAAGGATCATAAACTCACAGGGCAATCTATTTTCAAAATAGTAACCCATGATCACTTTTCTCCTCTCCCTGGAAGCATGTAAGTATATTCCTCCCCTGTTCTCTGATAATGTACATTTTGTTTACAATATTTGTCTTCCCTCAATATGTCACAACTATGCTAACACAGCCAACATCAAGACTAGAAGGCACTCCATGAAGGTCAGCAACAGAAGCGCCCCAACTGTAGACATGGGAAAGACCCATTTGTAAGAAATACTTTTTGAAACCCTCTTCTTCTCATTGCATCCAGGAATGCAAAATTATTCAGAATGGCAATGGAACTTCCATACAGATGTACCCCATGGTGTCTTCTTGTGCCCAGCATGTCCCCGCCTCACTGGATTGCTTTCTGTCCTCTTTCCCCCTTTAAATGGTAGTGAGTATAATAGCTGCTGCGCTAGTTGGCAAAAAGCCTGCTGGTGTATGTGGGGAGGTGTGAGATGTGGCATAAAATGTGGGCAAAGATTAAGGTTGGCAACAGCCATGGGGGAAAGTAGCCTGCTCCTCCAATAAAAGGTTAATATGTGGAAATGGGCTGCTAGAGCTGCTGAGGGAACAGGGCTAAGTAGCATCACCTGACAAACCACTCAGTAAGCCACTTTTAAAGAAAAAGAACATTTTGTTCACTATCATTTGGCAATCTTGATGACTGTACTAAAACAGGCTTGTGTGGCAGAGCCCAGGAAATCTGGGTGGTGGAAGCCCCAGAAAAACCAGTATAATGCGGGGAGGGGGGAAATAGTGCAGAGGATGACCTCAGTAAGGAAGCAACTTGTCTTTATAGATTTTATCCAGTTCACATGTTCTCTCAAAATCTGAACAAGTTGCAACGGATAGGAAATGACTAGACAACTGTGACATAACTTTTTTTGCATTCCTAGCTTCAATGAAAGTAAGACAACACGTTGTACCTTAATGGCTAGAACGTACACACAAAGCTTCCTTATACTGAATCAGACCACTGGTCCCTTACATTCAGGATGGCAGTAGCTCTCCAAGGTCTCAGGCAGAAGTCTTTCACATCATCAGCCATCTGGTGCTTTTAACTGAAGATGACAGGGATTGCCTTCTGCGTGCCAAGTAGATGCTCCAAACCAGCTATTGACCCTCCCCAAATTTGGTAGAGGAAGTGCTGTCAAGTGACAGTCAACTTATGGTGACCCCATAGGGTTTTCAAGGCAAGAGATTAAGTGGCAACCCTGAAATTCTTTAGTGGTTGCCCATTTAAGTTCTAACCAGGTTTAATCCCACTTCAAAGCTCTGATGAGATTAGGTTAGCATGAGCCATTCAGGCCAACATAACCAGAAATAGTTGACATGTACACACATTTGGAAGCATTTAATTCTTATGTCCATTAGGAATCTTCTGGGTACCAAGGTTCAGTCTTGGAACATGCAATTACTACATGCAAATATTAAAGAAGCAAGTTTAATTGATGTTGCTCAATGTATCCTCATCACCTTAATACAACTATCACCAAATATGTGGAACTACAGATCTTCCAGGTCACACTAACAGCAGAAAAAGATAGAGGGAAAACAGACATTTCTGCAAGGCATATTTAATGCAAATTAAGTAATCTCCAGTATATTTGAGTATTCAAAAGCAGGAGCAGCAGTGTTCATAACTCCTACTATTTCTAAAGCTTACTCAGAGGCTTCCAACTTTCAGGATCCCACCCATTTTGATAGGAAATGACTGCTTGCCCCAACAAGGAACACAAGAAAAGAACCCTACCCATAGTTAACTCGTAAAAGGAGCTGGTACAGTTTGCAGAGCCAGTTCAAGTGTTCTGTCACCCCAAGCATGCTACAGCCATCACATTCTTCCATCCCACTGCTGGGCGGGCTCCAGCAAAACCATTGTGGTAACTTAGCTCAGAGGGGACTCCCAGAGACAATATCAGTCACATCCTATATCACCAACACCAGCGTGAGCCAAACCCTTCAGCTCATCACCACTGGCTACTTGCGCTTCCCCAAGCAGTTGCTCGGGAGGTAAGACTAGGGGGCTGCAAAGACACTTCCGACTTGGGACTTCCCTCCCATGCTCACACAGACCCTAAACCAGGCAATTAAGAATACAGCAGTGGGAGGAAAGGGTTTATTCGGAAGGAGGTCAAAGGGTCCTTAAACGACCCGTGTGACAGAGTATTCCAGGACCACCGCCTGACCCAGCCTCAGCCTTCCTCTCCGCCCCGGAGCCGCACTAGCCGTTCTACCTCGGTCTTCCAGACGACGTAGGCGCAGGCGGGGCCGCTGGCCAATTGCTGGCCCTTCCTCTGCTGGAGCCACCTCCGGGGGGAGAAAAAGAGGCTGTTAGCGCCGGTGCCGCCGCCAGGGGCGCTGCTGAGGGCCGACGCGGAGGGCGCGCGCGCCAGGAAGGGCAGCTCCCACGCCGTGTGGCGCTTGCCGCGCGGGCTCTCGTACTCGAAGTGGAAGCTGCCCGACGGCGACTTCTCCAGCGGGGTGCTGGGCGTGGAGAGCGAGGCGGCGGCCGGGCGCAGCAGGGCGCGCGAAGAGAAGGCCGCCAAGCATTCTGCCGAGGGGCTGCCGCCGCCGCCGCCGCCGCCCGCCCTGGCCCGGGGAGCGCGGGCTGCAGCCTCCCCCGGCGCCGCCGCCTCTTCCCTGCTGGAACGGCCGATGATCGCGGGGTCCAGGCTGCGGGTCTGGCGGAGCCTCCGCTTGGAGAAGTTTTTGGCGGAGGAGGGCGGGGTGCTGGCGGCGGGCGACGAAGAGCAGGAGAAGACGCTGTTGAGCAGGCTGTGCGCGGACATCCCTGCGACGGCGGGGCGCTTCTGCCTGCAAGCCTGCCTGGCCGGGCCGGGCCGCCGCCTCGGCAGCCTCGCCTCAGGGACTGGAGCTGCTCAAGCGGCTGTCGCGTCTCCAGCCTCCGCGCCCTACCAGAGGGACGGGAGCGGCGAGAGGCTCATTGTGTGCTCCCGCCAAGGCGGAGGAGAAGAAGAAGAGGAGTCAGGAGAGGAAAGGAAGGAAGCTGCCGCCGCGGTTGCTTTTTATTCCGGCACTGTTGGTTGGGAAGCCTGTCAGAGTCACTCTCTCCACCCCCTCTGGGGCACCTCGGTCGTTTGGCTGCTCTTGCACGGCCAAAGCAAAGAGCAGTCCCCTCCCGAGAAGGCAACTGTGCGCGCCCCCTCTCCCGCCAGACTGGGCGCCGGTTCTGATTCCGCGAAGAGTTACTCCCCGCTGAAAGCCTAATTTGGCGGCGGCGCGCGGGCACTCCCCTCCCCTTTATCTTGCCGGCCCTCCTCTTGAGTTTGACCATTGCTGGCTCCCACCTGAAGCGGGGCCCTGTCAGTCCCCGCCTCCCCGCCCAGGCTCCCGAAGAGGCGTCCTGGGGCTGGCCAGCCCCGCACGCACGGCCGGAACGAAGTTGTGCAATGGGGGTTAACTGCTTTGAAGCTCGTGTCCGGTCGGTGGCCCACAGCGATTCGTTTTCACTGCTTATACGCTGGAAGAGGGCTAGAGGTGAAGGAAGCTTTCGGTGTGCGTTTCTCCCACCGCTACCCAATGACACTGTAAAGGGAGGGGGGAGCACTGCTCTCCTCAAGAAAAAAATACGGTGATGATTCTTTGAGGAGCTGCTGCATGACAGAATCATAGCTACCCCGATGTCAGAATAATGCAGGCGCCTTTCTAGTAGGGAAATGCCCAATGCCAGGCATCAGCAGAATTAAGAGCCACAGAAATTGTGTTTCTTTCTTGAGAATGTCCTCTGCTTGTCAGGGCTGCCAGAGGAGCTTAAGACAAGACACTCTCCGCTGTGAGCCTCACACAGTGGGAAACCAGGTCCTCATCCTCTTTTTTAGGTTCGTTCCCCCATGTGTCCGGGCTAGCCTCGGCAAAAAAAATAAAATGTGGACATTCACCTCATGACAAGCCATTGCCTCCCAAATCCAGTTTGGTGTAGTTGTTAGAAGCACCGCCTTGCTGGGTTCGATTCTTCACTCCCCAACATGCAGCCAGCTGGGTGACCTTGGGCTCACCATGGCACTGATAAAACTGTTCTGACCCAGCAGTGATATCAGGGCTCTTTCAGCCTCACCCACTTCACAGAGTGTCTGTTGTGGGGAGAGGAAAGAGAAGGTGACTGTAAGCCGCTTTGAGCCTCCTCAAAGCGGCATATAAGAACCAACTCCTCCTCCTTCTTCATGTTTTAGGCACCTCACTTCTAAGCCCCAGATGTGGGTGCATAACCAGTGCCGCAATAGATAATCTGCATCCTGAGATGTCTCAGCAGAGTAACCATGGTTACAAAAGAAAGACCCAACTCCAAGAATTGGAGAGCACAAGGAAGTACAGTGACGCTCATAGCATGCCCCTAAAGCTGTATGCTGATAGTCTCTCTCCCAAAGCCCTACCTGTGTCAGCATGGCAATACTAAGATACCTCCTTGCAATCTTCCTGCTGTCATTTGCAACAAGGAACAGAATAGCTGTGGGATCAGAAGGGGCCCTGCCCACTGTTCAATTCCTTTCTTCTTTTGCCAGGCCACACATGGAGAACCAAACTATGCCGCTTCAACCAAATAACCCAGTGTCTTCACAGCTTACTCGGGATTTGTGGCCTAAGCCTTACAAGAAGCCAGTAGTGAACATCTCAGCTCTCCCAGAGAAAGGGAATCAAGACACTAGGACAGTAACAGGGAACATACAACTACATTCACAGAAGGCATTCTTGTTACTTCCCTAATAACTCACTGGGAAAAACATCAATGTGTAGAACAGGAGGAAGGGGGTGAAACCCACCAAGAAAGAAAGCTGGTACGAGGGTACTAAGGCAAAGCTTTCCATTTTTTGTATGAACCGAATTAAGGAAGCCTGCAGAAAGGGGGTGGGGTCTTAGTGCTATTCTACAGCATGCCTCCCATGACGAACTCACACTCTGCATGAGGTAACTTACCAGATGTCACTGAAAGATACAAGATACAACTGAGACTTTGACTCTTACATTCATACAACTGAGACTTTGACTCTTACATTAAGAAGGAGGAACGGATGCTATCTGACTGCCCCAGGTGGCAATAATTTTGCTTAGCACCTTCCCATGTGGCTATCTGTCCACTAAATTCATGAGGTTACTGTCTATTCCTCTTGATTCCAGCTATCTTTGTTCTCCACCCATTCTCCCCCACCCATCATTCAGGTCTCATAGCTCATAAGAAACCAACAGTAATCTGATCTGGGGATTGTGAAGCTGCTTCTTTACTTGTTCTAACACAATGCTATACACACAGTAATGAATTTAGCTCTTTCCCACTGACAGTCACACGCTGAACAGGGCCAAGGTTGGTTGTGTTCAAATGGGTAGCCATGTTGGTCTGAAGCAGCAGAACAAATTGAGGGTCCAGTAGCACCTTTAAGACTAACCAAGCTTTATTCAAGGTATGAATTTTTGTGTTCCAGATTAACCCTCAGTAAGTCAGTAAAAACCCTAAAGTGGTGCCTGGATGCTGTTTTTTAGGGGATTCAGGCTTCATCCTCATAAGACGTGTTGTGGTAAGCAGAAGGTCTGATCTGGGAAAGTGTCACCAGTTCTTTTTTTTTTACATGATTCTCTTAAATTATATTTTGAAAAAATAGACACGTGACAGCTACGCTCAGCCAACTGTGATCATCGATCCACTGATTAAGTTTGTTCTCCAGGTTGACTACCCCTGTTATAAAGAGTCCCCTTCGGGAGACATTTCTGGAGGTTTTCCCAGATGAACACCGTAACATTCTCGGTGGTACAACATCAGCAAAGTAGGGAACATCTTTGTCCAGATTTTTGTGGTCCAGAGGCTCTATGATGGCTTCCTGCATGTAGTCTTTCAGGATGGTGAGGTTGATCACCATTCCCATAGCTGGATCGATCCTTCTTTGCACAGTTACTTCCACTGTGTAATTATGGCCATGCCCATTTGGGTGATTGCACTTCCCAAAAAGATTCAGGTTTTCTTCATCGCTCAAAAGTGTTACCAGTTCTAGGTAAGGTTCTACTCTTCTTGAAGGAACAGGCTGGAGTTGTTCTTGGACTCAAGCCTGCTGCTTGGACATACAAGTGGCAACTGTGACCAGGAGTGCTTTTTACCAGCTTTGACCAGTTAGCCAGCTGTGGCCTTTCCTGGGCTGGAAAAATCTGACCATGTCTAAATTAGATGACAGCAAGCCATTCTATGTGGGACTGCCCTTAGAAACTGTTCATAGTTCCATTAGGGCAGAATGCTGCTCCCAGAATGGTGACTGGAGTGGGACTGTATCTCTGCAGTCTTAGCAGATCTGCAGTTCTGTTTCCAGAAACATTTTATGGTGTTGTTTTTCACCTTTAAAGCATGATACTTCTGCTTGGGTCCAGCATTCCTGAAGGACTCTTCGACTCCTTTATTAACCTACCCAACAGCTTTGATCACTTTCTGAGATTCTTGCTTTGGGTGCTGCTGCCTTCTGAGATTAGGCAGGTGGCAACAAAGCAGAGATCATTCTTAGTCATGACTCCAAAACCCTGGAAGTTTCTTCCTTAGAAGCTTGTCTGTCCCCTACTGTTGCCATTTTCAATCAACTGGTGGGGACTTTTTTGTTTCATCTGGAATTCCTTTGGTAATCCCTAGTATATCTTTTGGGTTTTTAATGTATATTTTAGCTTGGTTTTAATTATCTTTAAGATGCTTTTTTACTCTGCTTGCAATCTGTTATGCCTCTGAATAGAAGATAAGTTGGTTTTTATACCTGGCTTCTCACTACCCAAAGGAGTCTCAAAGTGGTTTACAATTGCTTTCCCTTCCTCTCCCCACAACAGACACCCTGTGAGCCCTGGCATTACTGCTATGTGAGAATAGCATTATCAGGACTGTGATGAGTCCAAGGTCACACTACTGGCTACATGGGGAGGAGTAGGGAATCAAACCTGGTTCTCCAGATTAGAAGCTGGCACTACACCAAGATGGCTTTCAGCACCAGCATGACACCACAAAACACCAACAATATCATGTTGTACTCTGTATTTCTCTCCTAGACAGTTTATGGACTGGCCATATGACTGGACTCTCATTGTCTTGTAATGCCAATTGTGCCTCAGTTTTGTAGTCTGCAGGTGGGATTCTGATATGGGCCTTCATCCCTTCCACCAGCTGCTGGTGCAGAACAAACAGGAAAACAGATAAAACTTTGCGCCAATATGGGCTTCCTAGCGTCTCATGCACAGCTTAATGGGAAGAAAGTGTCAACATCCAATCCTGTGCAAGATTAGGTTCATTTTAGTCCATTACCATCAAGGGCTTTAGATTTATATAATTCCACAAGACTGGGCTGAATATTTGCAGTCCTGTTCACATTTGCACATGAATAAATCCGGTTGTAATCAGTGGGTCTTAATTCTGAGTAAATATGCATAGGCTCAGCCTGTAAGCCTACAATTTTATACACACTGACTTAGAAATGAGTTTCACTGAATGATGTTTGACTTCTGGAAAAAGATACAATTAGAGAAAACTGGCTAGCTATAATCTCAGATTGTTATTGACAGATGTAAAAAACAACCCCACCTTTAAAAAAAAGTCGTTTTGCACCCCTCCCCCCACTTGGGCAACAGCTGTTGTTTCCTTTTTTAAACTGGTTATCTCTAGAACTGATTAGAGCAGAGTTTCTTGACAGCCCTAGAAGGGTTTCCTAAAGGGGTTGGATTTGATTAATTTTAGAATATATTTTAAAAATTTGTTAAAAAATTTTCAGGTGTTATGACCATGTACGATTGTCACCCCCGCCCTCCAAAATGACCAATGATGGGTGTGTACACAGCTGTGCTTCCCAACCATACTCTGCACAATCTTGCCACTTCTAGGGTTTCTTGAAGCCTGGAGAATGTTTCAGAGGTTTCTCAATGGTAAAAAAGTTGAGAAAGCTTGTGTTAGAGGGTCACTTTGGAAGCTGGATGCAGTGTTCTGTGTGACAGAACTCTGAAGATCTGAGAGGTTAGCTACTGTATATATAATAAGCACAAATGGACTGGATTCAGTAGTTGTATATTCCTACTCTAGATTTCTTAAGTACTCCTTCTCAGTGGCTTGAGAACCCATTGTGCATCTTCGACATGCCACATGTGGCTATTCTGAGTGCTGTTTCCCAATATTGCGCCAATTCTATATTTCAGGAAAGTGGGCAAGAGCCTTGCCCCATGGGGTTTGTGACTGGCATTGGTTCCCACCTTGTAAAACAAGTAAGGCATGAGCCTCCCTGAGGCACTAGAGATAGATGTAAATGTGACTCTTTTGGTTGATGGTAACTGTGAATATGGTACTCCACAAGTCATTGAGTAAATATTTCTGCTTTAGGGCAGGTTTAAAGCTTGACACCTTACAGAAAAGCACAAGCCCACTGTACTAAGCATATGAGCTTGACCGATTATAGTTCTGGTAACTATCGCAAGTCTTATGCACATGAAATGGTTACATTCCCTTGTGACAAAGTGGATGGGTACCTGACATTGACTTGAAGCATTTCCTGTATACAAAATCTCATCTAAGACCATCAAATTTACTGCTGAAGTATTTGTTTTCAGCATTTCTGCTCTGTTGGGAAAATCAGAACCATATTGTAATAATGGGATTCCAAAATAATTTCTGAGGCCCAAGGATTATGTACTACTTATGATGAATTGCAGATAGGTTTATTATTGCTGATCTTCTTGCAAGATAAATTTGTTTTCACAGATGTACTTTTCAGCATCTTAGTTTGACTTCATTGTTGTTGCAAAATGAAAATTAAAAACATTGAAAACAGTAAAAGTGCCAGATGTAACATGACTCTGAGAAAGGCAAAGCCCTATGCTGAACTTCTTTGACAAGACGGGGCTCTGGATAGCTTTAAGAAGTTCTATTATTGTTGCTGTTTGTATTGTGTGCACATATTTATTTTGAGCTAGCTGACACTAAAAATTATGTCACTAAATAGTGAGACAAGGGAAGCCCATACTCAGTTTCAAATCAAGGAAGTTTGAGGGTCAACCTAGAGATGATCTTAAAGTGATTTAAAAATGCTGCAAGGGCCTTATTCCTGTGGTATAGCGCAGGGGTAGTAAACCTGTGGTTCCCATGAGCCCCTGCCAGCAAATGCTGGCAGGGGTTCATGGGAGTTGTAGTTCATGAACATCTGGAGGACCACAGGTTGACAACCCCTACTTAAAGGGAAACTCGTTTATCTACTATCTCTTTCGGAAGAACTTGGTGGTATGCTTATGTAGCTTGACATTGCATATGTATACGTCAACCGGGTCAATTTGGCCAAATGGGACTATGTTGTTGATGGTACAACTCATTTAGGAAAACAAAAGAGCTATCCACTCCCCCCCATTCACAGTAAACTGAAAACTAAAGTATGGCTACTACTAACAGTGCTGCCATAAGCAAAATTACACTTTTTTAAAGTCCACTAAAGGTGCAGAATTCTAATTCTACTAATGGATCCTTAATATTAATATGCTATACAATAAGAGTAGCATATATTTATTAAAATATTTATATCCTGCCTTTCCTTAGTTCAAGGTGACTTAATACATACTAAGGAAAGATTATTAGCTCCAGATCACTGCCTGATTATTTTTAAAAAGGTATCAGCAATTTTTCCTGACTGGGCTCTGACATGGATAGTGCAGGCTAGCCCGATCTTGTCAGATCTCAGAAGCTAAGAAAAGTCAGCCCTGGCTAGTATTTGGATGGGAGACCTCCAAAGAAGTCCAGGATTGTGATTTGGAAGCAAGCAATGGCAATCCACCTCTGAACATCTCTGGTCCTGAAAACTTTTTGGAGTTGCCATAAATCAACTTGATGGCACTTTCCACTCCCAATAATAAACTGGACAATATTAAACGTAGGTAATAATCAGCAAGACATGCATAGTGATTTTTCTGTTGTGTTTAATGTTTAGCATTCATAAAGACAAAAATATTGAATATTGCCTTTCCCTGCATACAAAGCACAGGTGATTACTCTGTTCTGAAGGAGAGCCACAGGAATTGGGGCTTCAATAAGGTTACTTTTAATGATTGTTAGGCTGCTTCTCTGCCTGTCCCCCCACCCCAGCCCCCCATGGCAATTCTGATAGTATTTCTGAAGCTGCTGTGTTGGTATACAGGACAGCCTTTCAGACTCCTGTCAGCTTGTCCTGTCGAAGAAGAAGAGTTGTTTTTTGTGCCCCATTTTTCACTACAATTGCCTTCCCTTCCTCTCCCCACAACAGACACCCTGGGAGGTAGGTAGAGCTGATAGAATTCTGACAGAACTGTTCTTAGACTACATACAAAGCATGTACTTCCATACAATAATATAAGCTACAAACATTGTCAATTGCAATGCTACATTTAGTTTGTAATTTCCTACTATGTTTAACTCATAATGATTTACAAACACCACTTTTTGCTAAGTCAGTCCACATGTTACTTTTTCAGCGCCCTCCTTGACTGGTTTCTTTATAGTCTTAACTCTGTAACAATAACTTGTCAGTGTGTGGTGACTTGGAAAAGGGTCTTAGATCATTACAGTTCTAAAATTAAATACTCATTCCCTTTCTTGTCATCCTTCCCCTGCTGATTCTACATTGTTGGATAAACCTAAGAATAGAAACCAATTTGGCTCTATTTTTAGGACTATCTTTAGCATCTCTTTTGGTGGTCCAACTTGGAATCACATTCTTGTTTTTAAGCTTTTTAAAAATATAGAATAGTTATGTTATTCTCCACATATTTTGAAACTTCCCCCATGAGCACAATTTTTCTTTATTTAAACAAAATAAATTGAATTAGGACTCAATGAGTACTTGTCAGCAAACCGCTGACATTGATTTTACAGAACATTTTGCTCTGCCCAGGTCACTAATAGTTACTTTGGGCTTGATAATTAACAATTATTCAACCTCAAGTTCTTAATTAGATTCATTTCTGAAACTTACTTTGAGTGTCAGTGCTCAGCTCTAGTCAGAGAAACAATGCAAAGAAATACCCCCCAACACTTAGGTCCCTAAATCACAAACTACAATCATGGTTACAAATACCAGTTTCAATCCAAATAACTTTTTATGGCCATGCAAGTATTTTGAGCTAGTCCAGGAGACTCTTGGATTTTTTTTTTTAAAGAAAAGCAAACTGCCAGTATAGCAGAAAGGTTCTGAAAAATCCCCGGCTGCAGTCTGAAGTGGTGCAGGCCTGAATTCTGAGATAATGCTGCCATAGGGATTGGTGCAATGGGGATTCATTCTTGTGGCCCAAGATTTCTCATATTAATGTGCGGGAAAGTTGCCCTGGAGCATCTGCCAAGCTGTGGATATGTGAGAGGTTATTTTGTACTGTGTACAAAATGGCTCTGGGAAAACCAATTGTGCTGAAACAGTGACAGGAGCTTAGGATATTACCTTTACAATTATCAGATTTAATACAGCACAATTCAGGTACGTGACACTTTATAGTGGTGTAGGTTTGTGGCCTGACCAGAATGAAATAATCCTGTCTTTCAGTGAGTCAAGGGTTTCCCCTCAGTCTCCCCCTCCCCTGCCCAAATCGTCTCCCCAAGTCTGCTGCTGCAATACATATCTGGCCTGGAAAGGCGGCATGCAAGTTTCTTAAGAAAATGTCATTGCTCATGTTACCTGGATATTGTATTATCACGCCAGTATCAGTACTTCTGTTATGCTGATATAGTTTCCATTTCTGGCAATGTGACAGTACCTTGTAACATCAGTTGTTCTTGGGCTCCATCCCTTCACTCCTAACATCATTCAGTTTCTGGGTCTGAGTCCTTCCTGTGTGGCAGTTTTGTTGGCCCACTAAGAAAGGTAAATAAGAGCTGGGATTTAGGCAACTTCAGTGTAGCCGAAGGAGCAAAAGCTAAGATATACAAGCAGACAATATTCAATGGGGGGCTGGAGGAAGGGTATGGAGAGATTTAAAGGTAAGGATGCAGTGGATACAGAAAGGAATGGAAGACGGTGTAGGGATGTGTGGACATCACATCATCTGATTAAACAGGTTAGGCATTTTGGTTGTAAGTGAAAGGATCAAAAGTTGAAGTCAAGGCAGGAGTCAAAACACTAACTCACAAGCATTTCTGTTATGTATATGTGTAAAGTGCCATCAAGCTGCAGCCAACTGATGGTGACCCCAGCAAGACAAGGAACAGGTAGTTTTCCATTGCTTTCCTCTGAAGTTTTTCTTAATGGTCTTCTGATCAAATATACTATGCCACCTTCCCTGTTTTACTGCTTCATGCCAGGTATAATTAATGGATCTTTAAATGAAATCTTTAAATATTCTATTAACTATCAAAAGGTACTGGGCTGCCAGTTGTTCTGCTCTTGTATCTTTAAACAGGGACAAGATATTAAATGACTGAAGTTGTTCTTATTGGAGAGTTACATTAAAACTGATGCTCTATGCTAGTTTTATTGTTGTTCCTGCAGATGTCCCATGAGCCTCTTAATGTGGATGCTAATAGGAAAGAAGGGAAGGCACGTGTTTGAATTCTACAGAAAGTCCTTATTTGAAAGGAACACATTAATTGCCTTTCTCTATTGGAAACCTATTTCCACTGTTATGAGGCATGGGATCTTTCATACTCCTTGCTAAAATATACTTACCTGATTTTCAATCAGAAATTCAGTTGCTCAAAGAACATTGTCTTTCTTTTTTTTTTTTTTTTGAAGCTTCCCCATATGGCAATACGATAAACCTTTGTTTTACTGTGAAAAAACCAATAGATAACTTTCTATGATATGAAAACACATTAAAATGGATTATCATTTTTGAACACACTGTTATTGTTATGGGTCGCACACATTTTTTAAAGTGAAAGAATCCTATCTTGGAATAATAGACATATTCCCTTGGGGAAAGACAGGAAGAGAATAAACAAGATAATTGAAATACAAAGATAGTGAATTTGCTGGTACCAGTAGTGGAAATTGGGATGCAATCACTAATCACTAATATGCATGAGCTTGAAGCTATAAATGTCAAATCCTGTCAGTGAGTGTGTATATTCAGACCACTATTTTCATTAACTGCCCCTTAGTACAAAATAAAAGCTAGTATGAAATAAACAAATTATATGAAAGAGTAGTGAACTTTGAATGGTAGGAATTTAGGCGTGAGATATTAATGTAATTAAATTTTATTACACATTTTGCTTCCCTGGCTTTTTTACTACCCGAAGAAGTCACAGCTTACAATTGCTTCCCTGGCTTTTGAAAAGTATCTTCATATAATGGCTAATTGGTACACTTGTAAAAATACATGGAGAGTTCCTTAGCATGGCAAACATGCGCACAATTATGTGGGTACAAGCAGCAACCTGCAAGGACTTGCAGGAGACATCTCATTCCCCCCCCCCCTCCTCAGTATTTCCTCTTTCCCTTTCCTAAAAGCTCTCATAGCTCCTTCCCTTTTCCTGCTCCCTTTTCACATTCTACAGGTGCCAGTCTCCTGGTGGGGCATATAGATCTTCTAGAATCACCACAGATCTGTAAATATCAGTTCCCCTTAGGGTTGCCAGGTCCAAGTTGGAAAATTCCTGGGAATGTGGGGTGAAGCCTTGCGAGGGTGAGGTTCTGGAAAGGAAGCGACCTCAGTCATAGAGTCTAATCTCCAAAGCAGCCATTTTCTCTAGGAGAACTGATCTCTCATCTGTTTAGCAGTTGTGATTCTGTGTGATCTCTGTAGTACTCAGAGTACAAATTCAGGCATATTAATCAAGGGTACAATATATACAAAATGAAGTTCTATGAAAAGTGAAGACTGAAGTATACAAATGCACTGAAGCACTTTGAAAATATAATGATGTTTCAATATAAATCCACATTTGGCTCTGTATGTCTGAGTTTAAAGAATAGCACTGAAGCACTGCATTAAATCTGCATTTGGCTCTGTGGCTTGACAGACATCCCAGGTAATTCAAACTGTTTTGAATATCTTTTTCAATTAGTCACCGAAGAGCCACATAGACATCTTGCTGATCTTAAATGCAAAAACAATAATGAAACTCATACCATAGTTCCAATTCAAATAAAGGAAGAAAGAAACAATACACATACACTTACTCTGATGAACACGAGCTCTGTACAAGAGTGATATTACAGGATGCTCACAAGGCTGAACTGGGGACATACTTTAACATAGAAATACGAGTTCTCAGTAAGCAGCAGCCAATAGCAATTAGCTTATATGTGAGGACAATGGCACACTGACCAATTTCAGCCTAATATGCCATGGTTATTTCAAGTAGCTGTAGCTTACCAAAAAAGTCATGTTTCTTTCATAACAGCAAAGTAATGTTCACAGAAGAAAGTACTACTTCTGAGAAGTCTATTTTTGGGGGGTTTTATAAAGGAGACAGCTGTTATTCATTTTCAGCAGATTCTGGTTAGTCTGACTTACAGTAATATGAAATAATTCTTTTCTTTGTTATTGCATTCTTGCAAGCCAAATAAAGCCATCTAGTGATAAATAAGAAAAACTGCATGTTACTAGAAACTGCACAATAGATTCATAGTTCCACAGTGAGTAGTTTAAATACATAAATAGGAGTTGAAGCATACAGGCTCTATAGTTTAGTTGCTTTCAACTAAACTATAGAGTTGCTTTCGGTACCGGGCCACTGGCAGCTGCGCCTGCCTCTCCCCTCCCCCACAGCAAGAAGCTCGCCAAGCCCCGAGCGAAGCGGCCGACAGCGGCTGCTTCGCTCATGGCCCAGCTAGCTTCTTGCTGTGTGTGTGTGTGTGGGGGGAAGAGGCAGGTGTGGCCTCCGGCAGGCCAGCATATGCAAACACGGAGCTGCCACGCATGCACATTAGCGCCACCTGATAGCGAAAACACATATGCAGCTCTCCCCCACCCCCAGATGCGGTCCTCAACCGGAAAAAGGTTGGGGACCGCTGCTCTAACCTACACCTGAAGCTGAGTACATGTCAGATGAATGCCTAAGCTCCCTTGGTTCTAATTCTGGAAGAAATGCATTATATAAACATAACAATATAAACAGTAATCACATCTGTCTGACAATCAGCAATGGGCAGTAGGACTGGCTGAGGCCTAAATATTCTATTACTTGGAGGGTGACATGCCCAGAGGCTCTGTGTTGTCATGGTTACCAGGCTGAACTGCACCATATTCCAGCCACTCAGAATTCCTTGACCAGCACGTGGGAAGAGTTTAACAGCAAGCAGATCAATCATTGCAGCAATTCTTAATTTCCCCTCTTGCTATTTCCTGATCAATTCACTGGTTATGTTGACTCTGGTTTAGCTTTCCACTTCTGGTCTATCTAAATGTTTTGGATTAGTTGGATTTTCTTGGCATTGCCCTCTCTAGAACACCTTCTTGTTGAAATTTGGGATTCTAAGAGGCCATAATCCTGTTAAGGTTAGCCCAGTTATTAACACAGCAGATACATTGTTCAAGACTATCATAGGAAAAAAATCAACAAATAAGTTAAGAAAGAGGACAAACCAGATTAAAAAAACAAGAAGCTTCCAGATCCATTTATACCAGACACCATGTTCAAATATAGTAAAGGGGATAAATAAAGGCAAGAAACAGACTATGCAAAGGAAGAAGATATAGCCTCTATTTATATCCAGCTATTTCAATAAAATATTCTTGAGGCAGCTTAAAATTTCCAAGAAAAGAAAACACACATGTTCAACACAATACCAGTGACACAGACATGTACTGGAACAGGAATACAGCTATTTAAGCAATTAGTGATCAAATAAAACAGCAACTGCCTGCTGAAAATAAACAATAACAATGAATAATGGGGCCAGTGGTGATACACACAAAAATCAAGAATGGCAAAGATAAACATTTCAAAGCACAAAGGAAGCAGAAAAAAGAAGGGAGACCACTACTCAAAAAGCTTGAGACAATGTTTTGATTGATGTTAAAAAAGGTATTAAATTTGATAGGAGGAGGAGGCGGAAGGTTTGGTTTTTATATCCCACTTTTCTCTAAGAGTTTAAAAGCAGCTTGCAAACAGCGTTTCTTCCTCTTCCCACAACAGAACCCTGTGAGGTAGGTGAGACTGAGAAAGCCATATTACTGCTCAGTCAGAACAGCACTATCAATGCTGTGGCAAGCCCAAGGTCACTCAGCTGACTGCCTGTGGAGAAGTGGGGAATCAAATTGGGATCGCCAGATTAGAAGTCAGCACTCCTAGCCAATACACCATGCTGGCAGATAGGGGAGTTCCCTGGCAGTAAAGTACTGGCAGTGCAATAGAAAAGGTCCTGTCTCCCCGCAGGTCAAGCTTGCCAATCTCAGTTCTGAAAGAAGGGACACATAGACCTCAAACAATGTCAGCAGAGAGGGTCATATGAGAGAAAGTAAATGTTCAGCTACCCTGCTACCAGGCCGTGTAGAGGTTTGTGACGATAACTAGCAATCTGAGTTATATCTAGAAACAAACTGGCAGTAAACATCTTTAAAACATCATATTGGTTAGCAAGTTATATTGCATAGTGTTTCATTTTACTGGCCCGCAGACAACTCATTGAAGTGCCCAGACAAAATTGCAGAACATCCGTCTCATCTGACTTCATTAATAAGAATGGAGTTAGTTGTGTGTCATCTATATATGGATCAGCAGCACCTTAGTCTGAATCCCCAGATGACCTCTTCCAGTGATTCAATATAGCTGTTAAATTGCATCAGGGACACAATTCAGGTTATAAGATCCCATATTTCAAATGTCACAGAGCCAAGCACTTGTAACCCCCTGAAGAATCACCTACTGAAACTTCATGGCCATGTAGAAACAGGACTTCCTTGACCAAAGTCCCAGAACCCCTCTCAGGGCTCTTCTCCCCTCTATTTCCCAAGCTCACACACCATCTAGAACCATATCACTGTTCAGGTGCTATGACTGTGCCTTCCTGCCTTAAGGTGTCAAGTTGTAAACTGTGCTGCCTTTGATAAGGGATGTGCTGTGTGATCCTGAATTGTGGGCACAAATGACACTGAGGGGAAGGGGATTTTGCCCCTATTTCTAGTCCAAGCATTTGAATATCCACAGCTTCAGCAACAGAGTCTTGTGTAACCATTAGTAGTCTCCTGAGTAGACTTCCAAGTTTCTACTCAGAACTTCGAGTTTGCCTTCAAATGGCATACATACAATTTGCTCTTTCACTTGAAAATTTGGAGGCAGATTGTTACTCAATGGATTTTACTTACAGTAAACAAAACAACATCTTGACATGGGTAGATCTCAAGTTACACTTCACTAAATTACTTATCTTAAAAACAAGTACAGTGTTTGCTGGCGTATAAGACTACTTTCCCCCCCTGAAAAACATGCCTCCAAGTGGGGGGGTCGTCCTATATGCCGGTTGCACTTCAGTTGGGATACACATAGCTGCCCATAGTGACCCATAGTACTGTAATGTAATGTAACAAACTCTATATTTTGAGTGGAAATGTTGGGGGGGGGTCGTCTTATATGCCCAGTCGTCTTATACGCCGGCAAATACGGTACGTTTTATGTGTGTGTGTGTGTGTGTGTGTGTGTGTGTGTGTGTGTGTATATATATATATATATATATATATATATATATATATATATATATATTCATTACTCGACACCTTAATCTGTTTAAAATTTATCCCAAAAACTGCTGTTGAAAAGACTAAAGCATTTCCATCCTGAAGGCTCTGAACCAGTGGTCCCCAACCCCCGGTCCGGGGACTGGTACCGGTCCGCGGCTCCTCCTCATCCTCCTCCCCAACTGCTGCCTCGGGGGCTGCACTGCCACTCTGCTGCCTGCTCACCTTTGGTGCTCTCCAGCGGCCGCCGTGGCTGGGGCTCCCCCTCAGTGTGGCACTGCGTAGCTGCTGCTGGCAGCGCCCCCGTGTGTGGCGGGAAGTCAGGGGCGCCAGCGGGAAAGCAAGTGGAGCAGGGGCTCAGGCGGCAGCAGCGACATGCCTCAGCAAAAGACTACCCCCCCCCCTTGGGCCTCAGTAAAATTGTCAAGTGTTGACCGGTCCTCAATGCTAAAAAGGTTGGGGACCACTGCTCTGAACGATTTCATTTTAAGTATTTTGTATTTTAGCAAAAAAATTTCTCAGTACATTGACAGTGCAAAATATATATCCCTTAGCTAGAAATAGACCAGGCTAACATCTTTGAACACAGGAAAGACAATTAATGTGGTTTGTCATTTACAGTTTAAAGCAGTCTGTTTAAAGTTCTGTTGGTGTTTTCATAAGGAATATGGGCAACAGCTTCTAGTTTGGGATGTATCACCACTGTTATTAAATAGTAAATGCAAGCAATTTTAAAACTGAAGGCAAGCCCGTGCAATTTCATGTTGCAGTTGCAAATACAATATAGAAGAACAATTCAAGCATCATTTGTGAAAATGGCTTATGCAGGCACATACTTCAGATCATTCAACAGAAAGTAAAAAAAAAATCCTCCACAAAAACAAAAGTTGTGTAATTGAGACCAACCAAAATAACAGGACTGTGGTTTTCCTAGAATTCCTGGAACTGGAAACTAAAATACAAAAAAGTTGTACATCCCATTCTTGAGACATTTAGCTACCTCTTTTGTAGAATGCCAGTATCTTTGAACAGCAATGCTGCTACTGAAGGGCAGACAATGGCACACTGACCAATTTCAGCAAAGTATTATATGCTTATTGTTTTTGGATGCTTGTAGCCTCCCGTAACAATCTATTTTTAAAGACTAAGGTTATAAATTTGCAAGTGTACTCTGAAACATTTACTCAAAAGCAAGTAATACTTAATAAGGCAACTTACTCCATAATATAATAATCTATCTACCTATTCCACTTAATATTTCTGGTAAGGCTTAGGAGGAGGAGCTGGTCTCATGGCTTAAGTGCCAGTCAGCACTTAACACCCACTCAGGATGGCTGTCTCACCCAAGTGCCTCCTCTTCCAACCAGCTTGCCTGTCTGTTCAGTGGCCTGCCTTCCGTCCCTCATCCCTAACCACCCCCTCCTCCTCCCACTTCCCTCAGAGGTTGCAGATCCCTGCCGGCGAGTTCCTTTCCCAGCCTGCAGCCTTTCCAGGTCCTGAAGGGAGAGGCCACCAGCAGAGTTCTTCCACCTCCACCCCATCTAGTACCCACTGTATTCCTGAATGCAATGGGCTTGGCTCCGAGTATAATGTATATAATAATAAAAGGAAGGAAAAAAAACGTTTAGCCTGTGCCTGTTTCTTTATAGACCTGGCACCACCAGGAGGCTGGCAAGTCTACTGTCTGGCCAGTGGCTCCTGAGAAATGTGCATGCACATGAAAGCTCACACCTTGAATAAATCTTTGGTGCTCTTAAAGGTGCTGTTGGGACTCAATTTGTTGTGCTACTTCAAACCAACATGGCTAACCTCTTGAATCCATAGTATGTTTAAGAGACTGCCCATATATCATGGATATTAACTTTCACAAGCAGAAACCACGTTGCTATTAATGGGATGCACCAACCTTTCTAAAAGTTAATTGTTAAATGGAAGGTTTGCAAAAGTATGGCTATTTAATGCCAAATTTACCAGTGCAATTTGTAAGCCACTATGTTTTGTTGTTCTTGTATTGCTGGAGGCAAGGCTGCAGTCTTGTGTTTGTCGACAGCTCCAGTCTTGCGTTCACCGAATTCTTTTAGAATTTAGGCCCAATGGAGGATTGGCGATTAAAGCCAACGGCCTATGTGTTTCTGGTAAGGCTTAGGAGGAGGAGCACACACCCCGGGCCCAATTCGGCCCCATCCTTCGCCAGAAAGGATGAGGCCAAGGAGCGCCCCTCTCAGCGACGGAGCCAGCCCTTCCCCTTCGCCACGAGACAGGGCGGCCCCTCCCCAGCCACCTTGTCCCCGGCTCCTCCTTCGGCAGGCGGAGTAGCAGGCTCGCCCTGCCTTTCTTCGGGGCGCGAGGCCGGCGCTCCTGGGTAGGGCCGGGCGGGGCGGGGTTCCCGCAGGTCAAGCAAAGGGGAAACCCTATAGCGATTACGGGATGTGAGGAAACCCTCCACGCGCCCCCTTTGCCCGCCCATGCCCCGCCGCCACCGCCGCCGCTGCCTGGGGCTCGCACACGGGAGGGGGGGAGGCGAGTGGGCGGAGCGAGCTGTTCCCGGGGCCCCCGCCGGGGCGTTGGGGGCGTGGCCGAGTCTCCCTCTCGCCATGATGAACAAATGACCTCGCGGGGAATGAAATTTAAATTCCACAAAGGGGAGCGAGTTCTCTGCTTCGAGCCGGACCCGACCAAAGCGAAAGTGCTTTATGATGCCAAGGTGGGATTCCTCCGCCGCGCGCATGCCTTCTCTCGCTCGCCGACCAAGCCGAACGGAAACGGCCTCTCGGCGCGGGCGCTTCCGGCGCCCGTTTCCGTCCCGGTGGGTGGGAGGCTGGTCGGCCTTGCTCGCCCCGCCGCCCCGGCAGGTTTCCGAGGAGGAAAGAGGAAGCAGCTCTTTCTCCACTTCGCCCCGCAAAACGCTTAAAGGTCGCGGGAGGATCTTTGCAGGATCTCTCCTCCGCTGCTGGGCTCGAGCGATGTGCCCGGGGGGGGGGGCGGATGGGCTTCCTCGGCTTGGTGTTTGGCGGCCCTCCATTTCCCCTGCTGCCCTCGGAGCTCTGCGGTGCGCAGCCTTTGGGCCAGGGTTTATGGCACCACATCCATTAGCCAGGTGGCACAAAATAAGCCGGGGCGGATGTGGTGGCAGAAACTCAAGAGAGCGCCTGCGTGGCCCAGAGCGGGAGGGGAAGCCGAGTGGGCTTCTCCCCGGCAGGGCGGTCGCAGAGCTGCCTGCTCCTTCCCTGCAGCGTCCGCCCCTCTTTGGGGGCTGGGATGGTCTTGGCAGGGTCGTGATCCCGGTGTTGGTGACGCAGGCCATAGGCCCAGTGGGACATTTTCACCGATGGTCATAATGATCAGCCCACCCCAATATGTAAAGCAAGTGGTGTGGAAAACCTGAACATTAATTTACTTGAGTTGTTGCTGAGAAATGTCTGTCTCCTTTTGGGAAGAAATGCAGATGGTTGAAATCCTATATCATTATAGCCCAACTTAGAACTTTGAGTGGCCTGTAGTTACGACCTGTTATGGAAAGCTTTGTCGACCCTTGCAAGTCAAGCACAAGAGAAGGCTGAAGTGCTACCTGTTTTTAGTCCATCAGTGACCTTTGGTGCTCAGCAGATCAGACAGTGTCTAATAATGTATACAGGGAAGACCTTTCCGGCTCCACCAGTCTCCTCATGTAGACGTGCAAGTATACATATGTCTGGTCTAAGACTGTAACAATAAAAATTGAAATTGTAGAGTATGTGTTCTGGGAAACCATGCTCAGCTGCAGCATACCACTGTGTACACAGCAAAATAGTACATCTTGTACTGTTTAAGGTGGCCTGGAGAAACTTTATTAAAAACAAAGGTGTAATTATTGAATTTCAAAAATACATGTTCTTGACAAAATAATACCAATATGAAGTTCATTTAACGCTCATACATCTGACTTAAATAGTTTCATAAACAAAACAATACGCTGAATTTCAAAACACATTGGTAAGATAAAAACTTGTGTATAGGAGGGGCTATTGGAGGTAATTGGCTTTAAAG
The DNA here is from genome assembly GCF_049243985.1 of Paroedura picta. Classification (NCBI taxonomy): domain Eukaryota; kingdom Metazoa; phylum Chordata; class Lepidosauria; order Squamata; family Gekkonidae; genus Paroedura; species Paroedura picta. The sequence continues at coordinate 78,638,275 of NC_135374.1, read as the reverse complement.
TAAAACATACATGAAACTATTCTAAGCACTTGAAAATGTATTATATGGCTAAGGATTAGATTTCATACCAGATCATGTTCTCTGCCTCCCCTTACAACTGTTTTTAAATTCTCCAGTGGTTTAACTAAGGTAATTAAATAATCGGTGGGGGCAAGTGGGAACAGGACAATGTTGCTCTTAAAACCCATCTTATCATTTAAGTATTCTTGTCTTCCAAGCCTGATTGCGGGATGAAAAAACCTACTTTTAAAATAAGAAATATTTATTTGGTAGTTTTACCTGAAAACATAAGAACCATTCATATGGGCTGGGTTATTCCTGGTTTCTGCCATCAAGTTTAGGAGATGTTGTAGTTAATAATATATTGAAGACAAATATATAAACTACCCACTTAATGAGCCGTAACCACGAAAGTGCATGTACTCCTGTGAAGGGCTTTTAAATTCAAACTTCATTTCAGTTACAGGAATCCTGGGGACTCTTTAAAAAATGTAGTCTCCACTGTAATTTTTCTTTTAATATTCTGTCAAACACAATGGCTTCTAAGTCTGGTATTGTCTGCCAGCCTTATACTAACAAGGCTGTGTAGAAATTAGTAGTTTTGAAAACTTAGTGAAATGTATTTTTAAATAATTTGGTTTAGAATTTGGCTTAAAATGGGATTTTGTGAAAGCATAAGTAATTTGAATATTACTTTGCTAAGTATATCATTAACATGACTTTACACTAGCTATTTCTGATTTCAGATTGTTGACATTGTTATTGGGAAGGATGATAAAGGAAGAAAGATTCCGGAATATCTGATCCATTTTAATGGTTGGAACAGAAGGTGAGAACACTTGTAGCATAGTTTTGAAAGTTCTTCCAAATCATGAAAACTGTTTCAATAGCTTTGCTCAGTGAAATGAAAAGGAGCCATGTGCTTGGAGGAATGAGTATCCTTAATGCTCATTTAAAGAAATTTTGACAGTCTGATGCCTGTTTGCTTTATATGCCACTGAGTGAAGGCAAACACCCTAGATATGTAGGACTGCATGGTGTGGAATACCTCCAAAGCAATAGTATACAACTGAGTCCAGTGCTTTCATTTTTTGTGCATCTGGTAATCTTGCATTTGTGCTTAATTCTCAATACCTGTTAAATTTGGTTACTTTTTATTTATTAGTATTTATTTTTTAACATTGAATAGCTTAAAAATCTTTAAAAACTAAATCCCAACTAATCTTCCACCTGTGGTGCTGTGCTAGCATTCTTGATGATTATTGGGGAGTCAGATTGTAAGAACTCCGGGTATAAGAAGTTTACCCCTATAACAGGGCGGGTGAATACGGGGAGGTCCCTGTTGTTTTTCCAATGGTTATTTTCACTGGTGCCCACAATCTGCTCTCTGCTAGTGGCTATAGGGAATGGGGCAAGACTTGGTAATAGCACATGTGTGGGGCATGTAGAAGATCCCCGGTTCCATTTCCAGCATCTTCAGTTAAAAGAATTAGGTCAAAGGTGATGTGAAAAGCCTCTGCCCAATACTCCCAAGAGCTGCTGCTACTCAGAATAAAGTTCTTGACCCTGGGAGGCCAATGATGTGATTTAGTATAAGGCAGCTGATCTGCTCATGGAAGTCTATATGTCTTCTTATAATGGTGTTGACAAATGCAAATGCGGCATCCAGGGTTCTTATGGGAATACCTTGGACGGCCCATATTTGGCCCACACTCCAACAGGTGCACTGGCTACCGGTTGACTATCGGATCAGGCTTAAGGTTCCTGAATCGCCTTCAAGGCCATATGCAGTCTGAACCCTGAATACCTGAGAAACCGCCTCTCTACCTATGCCCTCCAAAGAGCTTTATGCTCCTCAACCACCAACAAACTGGCAATACCTGGCCCCAGGGAAGCTCATCTGTCAATGACTAGAGCTAGAGCATTCTCAGTCTTGGCCCCCACTGGGTGGAATGAGCTCCCAGAGGACATCAGGGCCCTGCTGGAACTAAAGCAATTGCGCAGGACCTGAAAAAAAGAGCTCTTCCATCAGGCATTTGGTCAAGACAGTTGAATAAGCCTCCAACCGTCAGAAAGAAGCACGATAAACTGCACAAAAACGCAGTCACAATCCAGTCAGACCAAACCATTATTTAGTGGGAACTTTTGTTAAACTCCTAATACAGAATTTTTACCATTAAGTAAGCTTTATATCTGAATGTTCATTGTCCTTTATTGTTATTAGAGTTATAATGTACCGTGTGTATTTTAGATAAAGGTAAAGGTATCCCCTGTGCAAGCACCAAGTCATGTCTGACCCTTGGGGTGACGCCCTCTAGCATTTTCATGGCAGACTCAATACGGGGTGGTTTGCCAGTGCCTTCCCCAGTCATTACCGTTTACCCCCCAGCAAGCTGGGTACTCATTTTACCGACCTCGGAAGGATGAAAGGCTGAGTCAACCTTGAGCCAGCTGCTGGGATTGAACTCTGCCTCATGGACAGAGCTTTCAGACTGCATGTCTGCTGCCTTACCACTCTGCGCCACAAGAGGCTCGTGGTATTTTAGATACATATTTCAAATTATACTTATTTTGTAAGCATCGTAATCTTCCTTTGTTTTTTATACTTGTCTATTGCTGTACTTTTTGATTCCTAGCTGGGACAGATGGGCAGCCGAAGATCATGTTCTTCGTGATACTGATGAAAACCGCAGATTACAACGTAAATTAGCAAGGAAAGCTGTGGCTCGCATGTAAGGATCTTTCACTAAACATCCGAATTGTTACTTAAAGCCCATGAAATTCATGATTACACTTCTGTAATAGTGTCTTAAGAGCTACAACTTTGTGTGTTTCATAACTTGTGGCTCTTGTTGCTTGTTGGAAGGAACTACTGTTCTGTATAATCACATGACTTTTCTCTTGATCCTGCTGGTATTTAAAGTTCTTTGTGCCTTAACATGGCTCAGATCACTCACTGTTATTAGAATGTGGAGCTAAATGTTTGAAAGCTCTTAGCCTGCTTAGAGTTCTAAGGCAAGAGGAATCTCCATCAGTTAGGACTGTTTAGAAGGAATGAAGAAGCTTCTTGAGACACTGACTTACCATTGCATTGTCCTTAGGAAAGGAAGAATGCAGTGGCAAATCGGGAACTTGCATTTCTGTTTATCATTCCAATTTCTGCAACTGAGACAGCTTTTTAAAAAAGGAGCAGGTTTTGTTGCTTGTTTCAGGGAGGTCACTTTGCATAGTTTGAGGAGCTCTTGTTTTCTTTCAGCTGGAGTTAGTCCTTTAAAATGAAGCTGCAGCTGTTAAAGGGTTACCTCACTGCTGAGGGGCAGCTGCTGCTCTTTAGGTATGAAGCAACACCATGGAAATAGGTTATCCATGTTCTTTAGGAAAGGGGAGGCATCTAGTAGTATAGGGGTTTACTTTCCTATATTTTTATACTTAACTGCTTTAAAGGAAAGTAGCAAAATAATGGCATGCTTCATGGCCTGTATCAAATCTCTTTTAGGAGAAGGAAAGGGAAGAAAGGGCGTTGCAGATTGCCTGGTGTGGACTCTGTGCTGAAAAGCCTTCCTGCTGAAGAGAATGATGAAAGCAGTGGGAACTGTAAGTTGTGTTTTGTTCTGCTTGTGACTGTCATGAGGCTTATTAAAGGTATTCTAAAGCAGAAGCATTTTAATACTAATAAATAGTTTGTACTAGAAAATAAATTAGTCCTGTGTGCCATTTTAAGGGGGGAGTTTCCATGCATATCAGTAATGAAAATCTGTTTATCAGAATATATCATTTATTATATTTGTTATGCCATTTATACAGAACCATCCATGTGTGTGGCATTTCATAGAATTATAGAATCAAAGTAGGTCTTGCTTATTAACAGTTTGCAATCTGAAGTCAGTGGGACAATAGAAACAGCAGACAGGGATGAATGGTACTACAGCTGCTACTGTATCTGTTGTCATTGTTTCAAGCCAGACTATTTTTAAGCAGCACTTAATGTATTTTTTTAATTTAACAGAAAAGGGATTTTTCTCTCCAATCTGATGTAATGCTTCAGTGCTAGGGTAACTTTTCTTTAGTCTAATCTTTTGTATACAGTCTTTAACTGGAAGTTTGGCTTTGTCAGCATCCATGAGCTTTCTTCCAGGTGACCAGATTACAGAGGGGATTAGGTAGGGACTGTCTAGGCAGCAAAATTTAAATATCAGATTGAGATAAAGATTCTGGTGGTGTAGAACTGGTTAATTAATAATGAGGTTCAACTTGAGGTGATCAATTTAGTGTTAAGGCAGCTGATCTGATCTTGTCTTTTGAGATCATTCTGCTTCTGGCATACGACTCAAAGGAAAATACTGGAGGTAAACTTTTCTAATACTGCTTTGGCTCTTTGTTTTTTGATTCTGCATTTATCACAAAAAGAAACATTTACTAGAGTTTGGTAATTGAAATTAATTCTGTACTTGACCTTTAAAAAATAATTGCTTTTGAACAATCTCTGGTGATTTTAGTTTTGGGGATTATATCTCCTTGTCAGGTAACTCCTTTTTTTCTTATACAGCTATAAGCAGTTCTTCTGATGACAGCGATGAAGGCACTGATGAAGAAATAAAAAGTGAGGAAAGTGAGGTTGATGAGAAGACAGAAATGGTACGTTTGTTTGTCGTAGCATGAGTGTATTTTCTCTAAAATGTCTGTCATAATCACTAACAATGCTGGGACAGCAAGCTGTGTGCGCAAACGAAAAAACCGCCTGCTATCAAAGTTGCATAAGCCCTTACTATAGATTTGGCCAAGACAAGTGAATAAGCCATCAACCCGAAGCCCTCATAAACTGCACCAATAGAAACAGTGCCATAGTGCAGACAGACCAACTGTTGTATTGTCATAGAGTACTGTTGCTATTTTACACTGTTTGATGCAAGTTTTTCACTGTTAAATAAGTTTTTATATTTGAATGATCATTGTACTGTATTATATATGAGAGTTACAATGTAAACCATCCTGAGCCGAAAGGGAGGGAGGTATATAAATACAATTATTGATAATAAATAAATATAAAACAAACAAACAAAAGCACCCTTAACTTCCTGTGGGGATTTTAATTATGTTGGCTAAGTCACCTGAACTTCCTTCCTTCATGTTAACTTTCTTTGTAAATATGTTTGCCGTAAATTCTATCCTTGTTGTTTGGCATCTTTTGTAAATACCATGGATCATGTGATACTCCAAGCAGAACTTCACATCACTTTACGGTAGAAATTCTTATGTTCTACTTTATGTATCTGAACATAAAGCATACAAAAGGATTAGTAGCCTTCTTAAACATTCTGTTTGTCTTAAAGAAAGAAGAACAAGAAACTCATGCTAAAAGGGAAATGGAAGAAAAAGCAATAAATATTGAAATTCCCGAAATCTTAAAAAAGAAGCTTGAAGAGGATTGTTACTACATTAACAGGAGAAAACGGGTAAAAGGAACAGATGAACATATACAAACTTTGTGGAGATTTTAGTGAGAGGTTTCTTGATTGATGGTGAACAATTGAAATAGCTAATTTCTTCTGGAGTAACAATGTTTCATTTTACAGTGATATAACAAGTGGAGTACTTTCTCCCCTGTTAATTTTCTTTGTGCATTCTCAGACTTATTTTATGAATAGAAGAAATGTACTAATCTGTGATCCAATTGCCCCCTTCCTCCGATTGTGACTTTTGGAAGACAGAAGCTTCTCTAATTTGTTGATTGCTAAATAATGTATAATTGCTGAAAATCCATTGACCATATTAAAATTTTTGGACTAAGTCATTTATAATGCAATCCAATGAATGCTTTCCTTGGAATAAACTCCATTGAATACACCTGAGTAGGATTCTGGGCAGACCAGTTTAGGATTGTACTGTTAGTAGATTAGGATATCAATTTGGAGCACACTTGTAAACCAACATGATTGTAACTGGTAGAATTGAACATCTGTACATACTTTTCATTACGTGAGGTTTTCTGAGTAAACTAGAACCTTGGCCTTCATTCATTTGTTATGCCGTCTAATGTAGCAGTGTTACTGGCTTGCATTCTGTGCCTTCTTTCCACCTGCACTCCTCTTTGTGCATTGAAGAAATCCTGCATGAGTGGAAGAATCTAGCACTGGACATAGAAGAGGAATTCTGGCAAAAACAAGGTGTAGAATCCAATCCACAATCCTTATCCTCCAAATCGGGAGGAGTAGGAAAGGCAGTACGTGCAGTTATTTGTACCAATAATGCATACAATAAATGTGTTGTTACAAGAAGAGGTAAATGGGGACAGTCATGGCTTCACTGAGTGTATTTTGTGAAACATGCAGACCTTTAAGTCTGAACGAATAAGAATAACTAGATTACATGTGTGGGAGATCTATGATTGTTAACGCCTTTTTAAAAATGAAGATACACAATCTGTTTTGTGTTGTGCATGCATTAAATTAAGGCTGGTAGAACTAACCTGTTACCTTAATTAGGACTTAAATGGATAATTAATGTTTGGGTTTGATAACTTCTTTTCAGCTAGTGAAACTGCCATGTCAGACTAATATAATAACCATACTGGAGTCATACGTGAAGCATTTTGCCATTAATGCTGCTTTTTCAGCCAATGAAAGATCTCGACACCATCAAATGTCTTCACATGGCAATCTAAATCTCCACTATGTTCCTCCAGAAAAGAAGTAAGAAAAACAACTTTGTTTTCATGTGTCTAATATGTATTGAAAATGTGAGACTAGATCATCTTTCAGTCTCCGTCCTGTGTTTACTTTAGCTGCAGAAGCAATATATGGAATGGAGGAGCAGTCCTCTCTCCAATCTTATTTAACATCTTCATGCACCCTCATGCCCAACTGGTACAGAAGTTTGGACTTGGTTGTCGCCAATATGTGGATGACACCCAGCTCTTCCTCCCGATGGATGAGCGCCCTGATTCTCCCCCAGAAGCATTAACTAGCTTCCTGGAAGCAGTGACAAGGTGACTCAAGCAGAGTCTGAAGCTCAATCCTTCAAAGACGGAGATCTGTGGTTGGGCAGTAAGGGTCCAAACAAGAAAGCGTGTGTGCCCAATCTGGACGGAGTATAGGCATCAGTGGCTCACTCTGCCAGCAACTTGGGCATGATCCTGGATGCTTCCCTTTCCATGGAGGCCCAGGTCACAAGAGTAGTGCAGCTGGCTTCCTACCACCTTCACCAAGCCAAACTACTAACACTGTACACCCCGGAATCACCTAGCCACAGTGATCCATGCAATGGTCACCTCCAAACTAGACTTCTGCAACTTGCTATACGCATGCTTACCCTTAACTGTGATCCAAAAACTACAACTGGTCCAGAATTTGTGTTAGCATGTTATTTTCTCGGTTTATTGTTATTATTACTGTTACCTTTCATTCATTATAATCAGTGAGTTTGAGGTATTGTTCTGTTACGTTCTACGTGAACGGGGCTGAGCCTTAGGGGAGGACAGTATACAAATGCAATAATAAGTTGTAAAACTCACAGGGCTTCAGATGTCATACTGGCAGGCATAAGCGTTCCAGTTCTTGTCCTGAGTTAAGAGCTGACGTGCAGGTCAGGGTGTTGTTGCCATAGTTGTGTTGTACTTCTAGTTCCTTGAAGCTTCTTCAAAGAACAGCTATGTATGGGACAATCCACCAGTTCCAAGCTTGAGAGGTGTGTTTTGTTCACTGAGTGCTTCAGAAGTGTTGTAGAACATGAATAGTAGTCCTTTCCCTGAGCTCGGCAAGGTAAGCATATTGTCCATGATCTTGTGTGTCAGAAACTCTGCAAGACCCCACAGTTCAGTGTGAGAAGATAAAGGTGGTACCTCTGCTGTTGCAGGAATTGAATCGTTTCTGGTTTTATTTTTAAAAAACAAATCTATTAACTAATTTATGGAGCATTAACATTAACCTATTTATCCATTTTATTTTCTAGTGTTGAATTATGTAAAGAAATGGTGGATGGGCTAAGAATCACGTTTGACTTTACTCTTCCACTTATTTTACTCTATCCTTATGAGCAAGCCCAGTTTAAGAAGGTGACTTCTTCCAAATTCTTTCTTCCTATCAAAGAGAGTGTAGCAATTACTAACAGGTAGGTTTGGTGCTCTAGACTTTAATATATTCATTCTGGTACCATTTTTAAATAAATTGTGCAATTGCAGTGCATTTAAGTTTTATTGTGTAAGCCTTTGTATTTGGAGTTAATGAACAAAAGCCCTTGGGAGGAAGAAATTTGTCTACATAGTTGCTTTAAGCTCCTCCACACAAGCTTAAAACCCAGCGTCCCCTCCTTTCTTTTGCCCCTCTCAGAAATCAAGAGGAGCTTTCCCCAAGTCCACCTCTTCTGAATCCATCAACGCCACAGTCCACAGACAGCCAACCTGTAGCAGGAGAGTCCACAACACCTAAAAGGCGGAAAGCTGAACCTGAAATCTTGCAGTCTCTCAGGCGGTCTACTCGTCATACATCCAATTGTGACAGACTGTCAGAAAGTAGCGCTTCTCCACAACCAAAACGACGGAATATTGAGACTCCTGCTTCAATGCCAAAGTTATTTTTGCATCTTGAAAAGAGTAAGTGGCTGTTCCAAGATGAGATCATTGAATCTAAGGAGCGGGGGAATAATTTTCCTTTAAAATCTGTCTTCCTTTATCATCAGCTTTATAGATAGGGGCAGGAAATGTAGTCATTTCTATTGAATCTGTGGATATTAGTGGGATTGAAAGTTTTGCCCTGTAGTAAATATCTTAAATTTTGATATACGAAATTTCAGTTGCTGTTACCCATATTTCTTCAAGCTCAGAACAAATAAGGCCAGAGCTAGAAATCATGGAGGAAATACAAATGCTGTTGGGAAACAGCAGCCTTCCATCTTCTCTTCCTTCTATATACACTATATTAATGACTCTATGTCATATTTGCTTGCAGCAGCAAACAAGACAGGCAGGGCAGTTCTAGGCTGTTATGGATTTTTTCCTGCTAGGCACTAGAAAAAGACACAGCTTCCCCATTGGAACAGATTTCTTGTTAGCTATCTGATCTATTGTCTATGGAAAGTAAATAAAACAAGAGTTCTGCACACCATGTTTGGTTGACCCCTGGAGATAATTGGAGTTGCCATTGAGTGGCCAGGGGGATTCTGCAGTCCAATTGCTAGAGGAGATTCAGGTAAACATAGAACTCTGGTCACATTATATCAGTGAATAAAATGACTTCTATTTTTATTTTGAAGAAACCCCAGTCCACAGTGGTTCCTCTTCGCCCATTACTTTGACTCCCAGCAAAGAGGGCAGCGCAGTATTTGCTGGTTTTGAAGGCAGAAGAAACAATGAACTGAACGAGGTAAGCCTTTATAAGCTTACACAAGATATTCTCCACAGGTTGTGTGGATAGGATTTCCTTCATGTAGAGGCCCTGCTTATAGCCATCTTAATTCAGTCCTGAAAGATTCCTGTATCTTGTGATGGAGCTAATTTTCAAGTGAGGCACATTAAAAATTAAACTTTGCTAATACAAGTTTTATTGGGGTTAAATTCAGGAAACTAAAAATAAATCTTGCCCAAAAACCAGTTCAGAAAAGAGATTTACATAGACCGGAGATACACCTAAAACACCTTGGCTCCAGTGCCAGGCAGTCAGATCCAGTTTATTTTTTTTGTTTTTTTTGCTTAGGGGATTTTGTTAAGGCACACAGTAACATCTCTGAAGTGTTTGAGGCTGGAATTCAAGTTTGACAATACTTTCAGCTCTGAGCTTTACCTAAAATACCAATTAACCAAACTTATTTATTTAATATAATTTGTATATTGCCCCTCCTGGTATTTACCTGCTCAGACCGGTTTACATCATTTAAACACAGAACTTCTGACTAATCTCCAAGGCTGTTTAAAAAGAAGCTAAAACGTATCATCAATAGGAATAAAATATTAAGAAATTTCAACAAGATTCAGACCTGTTACTGAATATAGATCTCTATAGAACTCTAGCGCTCCTGCAGCAATATTGTTTTGGTGCATAAGAACTATTAATGTTGATCCTAACTTTAGAGATAGGACAATAATTGCAAAGGAACCCCTGGAAAGGCCCTTGCCTTGGGGGTTGCAAAGCGGCCCTATCAATAAGGAATACTCAGGGGCTGTCCTCTGTGGACATGTGGAAATAGGTAATTGTTCGTGCTTAGGCTGGTTAGGACTTTTTAGGTAAAAGCCAGCGTTTTTGTGGTGTCCAGAAGCAAGCTGGTTGCCAGTATATATTTTAACAATGACAAGATATGATTCTCTTGTTCATATTTTCTGGACAAGTAAAAGTTTCCAAACAGTTGTCATAGACAGCACTATATAGTGCATGTTCTACTAACCGGGATTGTAACCAGCCCAGGTGGCTATATCATACTTTTTTACCAGGAGAGTCATTATATCTCATTCTGAACAACAATCTCAGAGTACAGATCAAAAAGTCTGCACAGCAAGGCCATGCTTTGGGGGGATTTTGTACAAAAAACCTAGTGTTTTACTAACAGAATTACTACAGCATTCTTTTCCAGTAACTAATAGGACCACCAACTGCTGTTATCGAGGAATACGATTGTTGATTATATATTGTTGAATGCATTCTTTTTTGTCTTCAGGTACTGTCATGGAAACTTATGCCAGAGAACTATCCCCTAGATGATCAACCACCACCACCCTCTTACATTTACGGGTCTCAGCATTTGCTACGAATGTTTGGTAAAATACAGTTTTCATCTTTAAAATCTGAGCATTACTGAACATCTAAAAGGGTTTGCATGTAATCTTAATTCATTCAACAGATCGTCTGCATGCATACTTGGAATTGCATCGCGCTTTGTCCAGTATACAATAATAAAATCTTCACTGAAGTTTGCTGTAGCATCAGTAGACTTGAACTTTAAAAGTAGATGTTAAGAGAGAAGTGGTTCAATGCTGTGAATTGCTTTGGTGGAAGAAAAAGTGCTTATTGATATATTATGTTCAAATGAGACATTCTGGAAAGTGATGGGAAACCCATACTGTTTTTTTTTCCTTTTACAGTAAAGCTTCCAGAGATTCTTGGGAAGATGAGCTTTCCTGACAAGAACTTAAAGGCATTAGTGAAGCACTTTGAATTGTTTCTAAGGTAACTTGATACTATTGTCTCACAACCCTAACATTCAAGGGCATCTGTTAATTTAGAGCAATAGGTTGGGGAGAGAACAGGGCAGAATCACATAATCTTTAAGGTATAAAAGTAGGACATTCTCCCCAAAAAGTGTTAAGGTTCTTCTCTTGAACATTCTGGGAATGATATTTTTTTACATCTGGGGTTAGGAATACTCATTTTCAATGGTATTTGTAGCAAGTTGTATTTTACAGGTTTTGTTTTTCTCTGGCACCAGTGACCTCTAGTGGTAGTGACCAAAAAGTGCTAGGTTAATTAATTTATTCATTTATTTAGATTTCTATACCGCCCATTTCTTTGCAGCTCTGGGCGGTTTAAATTGAACATTATATAACTTACATGGAACGATATACTGACTGTAACATCAACAACTTTCAAATAAGGCATCAAAAGATTACAAAACCACATTTATAATATATAAATAACAGTAACATTGGGAGGTTAATTCTTTCAGTCATGGAGGGGGCCGTCTGGGGGCACAGCAGGTGTTCTAAGTTGGTTGGCCTCAAGCAAATGCCTGGTGGAAGAGCTCCCTCTTGCAGGCCCTGCAGAACTGTGGAAGTTCGGGCAGGGCTCTGATCTCCTCAGGGAGCTTGTTCCACCATGCAGGGGACCAGGACCAAGAAGTCTCTGGCCCTTGTTGAGGTCCGACGTGCTTCTCTGGGGCCAGGGATCTGCAGCCAGTTGGAGGTGGTGGAGCATAAGACTCTTTTGGGGATATAGGCAGGGAGGCGGTCTCTCAAATACACTGGCCTTAAAGGTGATTACCAGAACCTTAAGCTTGATCCGGAATTCAACTGTGAACCAGCCAAGTTGTTGTGGGATGTGGGATCTCCACTGGCCAGATGTGGGATCTCCATGATGTTTTAGTGAGAATCCTGGCCGCAGCATTCTGCACCAGTTGTAGTTTCCGGATCAAGGATAAGGATAGGCCTGCGTAGAGCGAGTTGCAGAAGTCCAGCCTAGAGGTGACCATTGCATGGATCACTGTGGCTAGGTGCTCTGGGTCCAGGTATGGTGCTAGTAGCTTGGCTTGGCAGAGGTGGTAGAATGCCAGCCACGCTACCTTTGTGACCTGGGCTTCCATTGTAAGGGACGCATCCAGGATCATGGCCAGGTTCCTGGCGGAATGCGTTGGTGAGAGCTGCACACCGTCCAGGGTGGGCAGACGCGCTTCTTCCCATGGTCCCTTCCTACCCAACCATAGGACTTCCGTCTTTGTAGGGTTGAGCTTCAGGCAACTCTGCTTGATCCATTTTGTCACTGCTTCCAGACATCTGGCTAAGGGTTCTGGGGGAGAGTTAGGGCAGTCATCCATCAGGAGGAAGAGCTGGCTGTCATCCGCATATTGGTGGCAGCCCAGCCCAAACTTCCACACCAGCTGAACCAGAGGGCGCATAAAGATGCTAAATAAGATAGGAGAGAGGACTGTTCCTTGTGGGACTCCACATGTGAGCTAGTGTTAGTTAGATACTCCCTCTCCTATCACTACCCTCTGTCCACAGCCCCGGAGGAAGGAATTCAGCCATTTGAGGGCTTGATAATAAACTTGAAAACAATTTCTTTGCCTCAAGTGGGTAGCCATGTTGGTCTGAAGTAGCAGAACAAATTTAGAGACCTGTGGCACCTTTTAAGACCAACACATTTTAAATCAAGATATGAGCTTTTTTTGTGCATGCACACTTCCTCAGATGCAATAACAATAAAAATACAATTGTATCTTAGAAAGTGTGTGCACATGTAAGCTCATATATCTTAAATAAAAATTTGTTGGTCCCAGTGGACTCTGAATTTTTTCAATTTCTTTGCCTGGTAGAGTGATGTAGAGCTCCCACTATATGGAATATAAGAAGATAGTTCTAATTTGAAATAAACATTGCATTCAGATTTCACTGTTTATGTGATCTTTAGATACTATCCTACAATAAGTGTTTACAAATTACTGAAATGAGGCAATACAGCTCTAATATTCTGCACTTTGCATTTTCCCTCTTGTTAAATATTTTAAACCATTGCCTACTTGTAAACGCATGTTACACATTCTAAATTAAATCATATGCACTCTGTTCTTCCAGGTTTTTAGCAGAATACCACGATGACTTCTTCCCAGAATCTGCTTATGTTGCTGCTTGTGAGGCCTACTATAGCACAAAGAATCCACGTGCCATCTACTGAAGCTATGAATATTGCTATAACCTAGTTGTACATACTCCATGACTTATTGTACTGCTTCAGAATGAGGAGAGAAAATGGAAACTTGTCATCATTCTGATATCTCAGAAGTTCCTTCAACACTGTCATTCTTTTGACATGAGGGCATCTTTTTCTCATTTCAAAGTTACGCTGACATTGCATTCTAGTGGTAGATAACCTTCACTGCTAGATAAACGAAGCTCCGCATTGACTGCTAATGCACAGAACTGGATACGACTGAAGCAAGGAAAAGGAATAAAAACAGACTTCATGAGAATTAACTTCATGCTGCATTCCACTTTAACATAAGCTTACTTCAGTTTGAACTCTCTCAACATCACCTCTGTGTTTAAGATGAATGCAGAGGGGGTCTTTGTACTAGTTTTCTTTTTCATAATTGGAATTCATGTTTCATTATAGGAAGCTATGATGATCAAAATTCTCTTTGTAGAAGAATGTACAACTAGCATGATCTCTACTTTGAGATACTTTTATGGGGAGAGGGGAAATTGGGATTGCTTAAAAATGATGTATTTACCTCTCTCCGCAGTAGTTGGGTTGGCAGTGTTTGAACTGCTTGTTCTTGGGCTAGCTTGTCCAAACACATGATTTGAATTGTTTTGGTAATTTGTGTTATGAACAGTATATGCATAGTCTTCTTAGGAAGAAAAATGGCAAAGCAACATTCATCGTTTAGGCAAAAATGCTTAAAGAGTGACTTCTAATTCAAGGTAAGATATGGGTTCTTGGGTTTGAAAAAGGGTATTTGGTTTTGATTAGTTTTAGGAATGTATATTAATGTGTTTGTACAGAGAGCTAGAATACTTCACCTGTTTCTGTTGTCTTGGTCATAATGTGACTTCTGCCCTTTGAAAATTGACACTATCTTCCCTGTATTGGGCTGGCTCAAATAAAATTTATATTCTAAATATTTTGCTGCCCATGCCAACAAATAGTTTGAAGATTTTTTAAAAATTAGGTGATCTAAAGACAGACAGATGAGCTTAAAGATATGATTAACAGTTGTTTTTATAAACACTATGAAATTTACTAGAGTTCGTCTTGGTCAACTTGGGCTATATCTGGGAACTTGTTCGTATGAGATGATTTAAGCTAGAATAGACTATATTGCTGAGGAAAGTTTCTGTAATAGTAGCAACTGGTTCGGATTCCCGTAATAGGATTCCCGACAGTTTAAAATTGTGCCATCTGATATATGTGCCAGAGTGGTCAATTTTAGCAAACCAAGCCTAAAGTGAAAAGGCATCCTTGTTATCTTAAACTGAAAATAGAGTGGTTAATGGGGATAAAAATCCACTTCAGACTCTGGGCCTGCTTTTATAGTTTGTAGGCCTTCATACAGTTATCTTGTACCAATTCGTTCTAGGCCATGTGAGGGTTTGTAATCTCTGAACTAACATATCTGTAAGTCCCAGTGTGACGTAGAATAGGGTCTGTGCAGCATTTAGACTCATGTTATTTGAGGACTAGATTTGTGGATTGATTGGTTCCAAGAAAATGCCATCTTTCTAAACTTTAGGTTCTAAGAGCCTTAAAATAACTTGGTCTTGGATCTAATGCTTTATAATGGGGACAGTGTTGTCTGCCTTGGTGTAAATAATTTTGGTACAAAATAGTTAAATATTAAGATACATAATGTAGAATAATCATACATTTTTATTTTTAAGGTTATACTATGTTGAAACTGTGCATGTCAAATGCTGGTCTGCTTCATCCTGTTAGTGAACAGAAGTAAAAAGACTGGCTTGTAGCTGAATTCATGCTTTTATGGGTCTGTTGTTAGATTATACAAACTGTTCTGTGTTTAAGAACTCAATTTTTTAGCTTACCTGTACAATATATTTTAAGAATGCGTGTGTTCAGCCTGTCTTCTGGCTCTTATTGATTCACACCAGTTATATTCTTGACCTAGGAACTTTTGCCTGAGCATGGATGCCCCTAATGTGTGCAAGGATGCAACCAAAATGTCCAAAGGTCATTTTCATGTTTTGATTAGATTAGCAATTGTATGGATTTCTATTCAGTTAGTATTGGTTCATAAATAAGCATTTTTCAAAACCCCAGGATGATTCTCTCCTAAGGGCACATTACTGCGCAGAAAGACTTGCTTGAACAGATTGCTTATGGAGCAGATCAACTCATTTTTGTGGTGGCAGCTGATCTCTTTCCTGTTGTGATTGCAAAATGCCTACATCTGTCACAGTATAAGCACCCGGTTAGCACTAAAGTTCCCTTTTGTAGCTCTACACTGAGATCAGTGGTCTTCTAGATGCTTTATTTACCCTTAATGTTTCACATTAAACTCTGTTTCTAAATCATCCAGGGAATGCAAATTGTTAAGAAACATTTTGGCGGTAATGCAGTAAGAGTTCTCATAAATGTATTTAAAGATATGGCTGTTACCGAGTTGTGTTATATGTGGGGACTTCTCTTGAATAAAGCCAGTTCCTGCCGGGCAGGACAAACTGGAGCAAGTTTGTTATTCTTGTATTGCTAGGGGCCTGCTTTTATTTGTGTGAAGAGGTGCCTAGCAGGTTTACTATCAATTCCCTCCATCTGGCAAATTAGTCCTGGCTCTCTTCTAATGTATAATGGTAACAGAATACAAAATAGCTTCCACAGGTGCTGACAAAAATCCAAGCAGAGAGGAGGAGGGCATCAATTATTGTGATGTAGTGGTTGCATTTGAGCTGTCTGGCTTTTGGGGAGCTGACTCCTGAAATTCAAGACTGGCATAACACAGAATCCCATCATGGGATCATTTTTGTTCCTTACATGAATCAGCTTGACAGCTGTCTGCTGTTTTGTTCTTGTCATGAAACTTTCAAAACCAGTGGACTGAAACGGTCAGCAAGTGCATTTGTGTTTTCAGTTTTATTTGGAGAAGGAAAGTTATATTATACTCGCTCAGGACACAGTAGAGTGGTGGGATAGGACGATAACGAGAAAGACTTTCCCAGGAGTATATGGAAGCTAAGTGATGAGGAACCAAGAGGCTAACGAAAGTACTAAACAGAAGCAAGGGTAATTATGAAGAAGCCTTACAGGCCATACTATGGTGCAGAGAAAGAGACAGTACAGCTAGGTAGTCTTGACATTTAAACAAAAGTTTGTAGGGACTTGGATACACAGCTGTTAAGTCACAATATGCAGTAGGGATACACAGGTCTGAGGACTGATAAATTTCCGCTTTTCCCATTGTGGTGTTTGAAAAACACTTTGTTCAGAGGACAGCAGTGTGGGGGGGGGGTTGGTGGGGGGAATGCCTTTGGACCAGGGATTCAACAAAGATTTCTGTGCCTCGAAGTTGCACAGAAAGAGGGTTCTGATGTTTGTGGTTTTAGTCATGCCAGCATTGTGTTCTTACATTCCTATAGGAGCAGAATAATTTCTGGAAGAACAAGGTTAAATTTCATATATTGACTGAACAGCTAATTGTTAGCTGCTCTTCTAGATTGGGATAGTACTTCTTTGCCCATTGTAGCTGAAGTATGTATTTTTATACTACAGATTATGGATGTTATAGATTATGAGTGTTAATAGAACATATATGCATAAGATCATTTAACGCAATATGAAATTCTGAAAAGTACAGTTGCCAACTATTTTTCACCTAAGGGAGAATATACAATAGGATGCATAAGCTTAACTTTTTATAGTCAAATAGTTCTTAATGTACACTAATAACCTCTGGGCCATTGTGAAAAGACTCATCTTCAGTATAAACATTGTGCATTGATGTTTTACGTCAAATGGTCATATGTATCTGCAATACTTTGTCTTAACTATTGGGACCATCCAGCAAACTCTTACTGCTCAAACATGACTTGTGGCACACTATTGGTCCATTTCCATGGAAGTGTAGTGATAGAACATTGGTAAAGTTAGCATCATTGAAGAAAGAATGCTATAATAGTAGACTGTGGCATATTCAGCAGTTTAACCTAAAGAAGACTTGCTAATGTCTTAAGACTTGAAGTTCAGTTGTTTCAAGTTCCCTCACCAACTTGTTGGCACAGTGAACTGGAGGGAAATATCACCTTTTCAAGCCGCTACAATCAGGTTATAGGGGCTTCAAGTCAACAGTGGCTTTCTGGTCTTGGAAAGCTGGAACACGGAATACCAATTGTCTTGGGCATCCCTACTTGTTACCTGTAAAAGCTGCTGAATATGATACAACAACTCAATGTGGACACAAAGATTAGAAGAGTCATGATTTGAGCCACCTATTAAGTTACACTGTGAAAGGCATCTGGTACCCCATTTTCTTTGGTTGCTCATGAATGCTTCTAATCCTCCTAGTATTAAATGGAAAGAGATTAGAAACTTTTAAAATGTGAAGCTATATTTCTATATGGATTTTGAGGCATTTAGTGTCATTATAATTCGTTTGATTCAGACAACTTCTGATGCAAGTCTGAATGACCATTTATAAATAGTTCTGCCCAGTTGATAGCACCAGCAAAAATATGCGGAGGGGGGAGAAGCATTTGTGGTTTTAAACCTTCCCCATCCAAAATATTGTTAAAATATTTGTTTACAGTGATGATGGTCACAATTAGGCTAATAAAAGATGAAATCATGATCTAATGGAAGATTTTGTTTTCCATATATTTCTAATTCACACACAATCCAATATTCCTTGCCACTTCAGAACTATGAAGGGGAAAAAGATTAAAGCAGAAGAAAGCAGAAGAGTCATGTATTCAGTTTGAAATGACGTGACTGAGAGCTGTGGGTAGGTGGTATGGGGGTGTAATGGCATCTGAATGCTACAGGAGATGCCTATATATATATTTTAACTTACCTATAAAGTTTAAATTTGTTACTGTTGCATTTTGGGAAGCAATCTTAATTGGGAAATTTCACAAGAACAACTAAATTGTCCTTATTCCCTATGTGCCTGATCAATTTCTTTATAACTGTTTTACTAATTTATTGGGTATTGCCTGTTTTCCCTTGAGGCTCTGCTTGGTGTGGAGAGCAGAAATGCTTTTTCTAAGTACTCAGAGTCCAATTGTGTACAAAATACTATAATCCCTTGCAGCTAACATACACATTAGGGGGCTTGAAACATGATTGGTCTTGATCTAAACCAATGACAGCATTGCTCAATTGAGGGTAAATGCAAGAGTATGATAATCCAGTAGACCAGTCACTCGTTGCCTGTCCCATTTCCAAAAAGTGATCACAATTTATGTTGTTCACACTGCCATCTATTTGGCATGTCATGCTATCATGCCAGGTTTGCAGTGCCGTGTCCCAAACGCTCCCAAAACGTTCTGTTCCTAGGAGAAATTATTCTGTAGCAAGCTAGAAAAACCTGAAACTGTTGAATTTATGACTCAAAACTTACAATCAACTTCCCTTCCTCTCCTCACAAGAGGCACCCTGTGAGGTAGGAGGGCCTGAGATAGCCCTGACATTACTGATCTGTGAGAACAGCACCCTCAGGGCTGTGGCTAGCCCAAGATCACCCAGCTGGCTGCATGTGGAGGATAGGGGAATCAAACCCAGCTCACTAGATTAGAAGCCACCACTCTTAACCACTACATCAAAGCTGGATTTGTTAGAATGGCCTGGGTTGGTAATTAAAAAAAAAAAAGATTTTGGGAGGGGGAAGACCTCAGCAGGTTATAATGTCCTAGAGTCTACTGTCCAAAGCAGCCATTTTCTCTAGGGGAACTAATATCTGTATTGGAGATCAGTTGTAATTCTAGGAGATTACCAGCCACCACCTCAAGGTTGGTGACCCTTTTCCATGTTCATAAGCAGGGAACCTCTGAACAGGTATACTGGAGAAGGAAACTGAGGAGGGAAACAAATTCCATTTCCAACTCAGATTGCAGTATCCCATTTCTTTTTTGGCCTACATACAGTGTTGCCCCGTCTTTGTATTGGTCAGAATTATATGCGCATATGCATGTTTTTTCTGTCTTTCCCATCTGTTCTTTGTTGTTGTCCTTCCCCAAAGACACAGAATTTTCTTTCTTGCGCTCATGAAAGTAGCATAGTACTGGAATGAGAACTTCAAAATCTTGTAACTTTATATCCAGTGAATTTGGCACCAAACACGGAAAGATCCTTAGCTTCTTAGTGTAAGTGCGACAGGGAGGGGGAGTCATTTCACGCTCTCTAGGCAATATTTAACTTGTTTAATTTAGCTGTTTGGATTTTTAAATAAGATTTGGTTGGACTATTTCTGTGCTAAGTCTGCATGCTAATGGGGCCTAGATTTTGTTATGAATAGAACTGTGAGGGGAGCTGCCATTTAACAAATGTGACTTCAGTAATAGACCCCATTCCACTCTTTCCATAATTATCCAGAAAATGGAAGTCTTTTCCAGAAGGGTTTGTTTGTTTGGCATAATCCAGTCAAATGTCAATATGCTGGAATGCCATGCAATTCATTGAGAAAGATCTTAAGTGTTAGGTTTATGTTCTCAAGAGACTTTGACTTTGCCTAGTTTGCGCTCAGTATTTGTAACCCCTAAGATGTTACATGATGAATATGATTTCCCTTGGCCACCAGTACAAATGGAATTTCATCACAATCTATATATGGCCAGCAATCTAACCTGATTCTTGCCTGTCTGACACTAACATCCGCGCTCTGAACATACTAAATTGGAATGAAACACTATTGATTTAACTATACATGTAAATACATTTCAGATGGTGCCCAATAATTCACCAAAGCCTTTGTTGTACTTTGACCTGATCATCACTTCTGGAATTGTGAGACCATTTTGTACTACATGAAGATGAAGGCAATCCTAAGCTGCTTTGAGACTCCTTCGGGTAGTGAAAAGCAGGCTATAAAAAAGACAACACTTTTTCTTCAAATTGTGTGGTTTTATTCAGGAAAGGCTATTTTCTTCAATAATGGTCTACAAGTCTGCATACGCTGATAAAATGTTTCTAAAAATGTGCCTCTCCACAATATGTTAATGGGTACAAAATCTAAAATGAGCTTGAGTCCAGAATTCCAGCATGAGTATGCAATTAAATTACATTAACACTCAGTTAATCTACTTTTTATTTCCACTGGAAGCACCTGCTCTTCCTTCCCCACCCCCTACCTGGTCAGGTAGTGATGACCATTGTTACTTACTGCAGGATGATAGCTAGCTCCACAGCCAGTTAGCGAGCTTGTACAGAGGATTTTTGTCCCTGACATCAGTCTCCTTCCGGTGCTTTAGGTATTGTTTTCACCCTAGACTTGTGTCCTGGAAAATACAGGAAATGGAGGGGGACAGAGAAAAATAAAGGATGGATAAGAATGATGCACAAAGGGAGAACTTCCCCCTTTTATTAATATGCCTCATTGTTTTCATTGCCCAAATATATAAAATAAATAAAATAAACAAGGAGTTTCTTGTTTAGTTTTTAGCTCATTGGAATGCATGCACATCCTTAATTTGGATAAAGGGAGAGAAAAATGCGGAAATTGGGCACTTCTATTTGTACTCCACCAAAATTGGGATTCGTTTTGTGTTGGATAGCCTTCTTCAGGGCTAGAAGCTGGGTAGTAATTTGGTCCATACACATTAGGGGTATTACAACATTCTTGGCAGACATCTTAACACCGCCCGTGGCGCCGCGGGCGCCACGGACTAAATAAAACGGTAAGGCGTTCTGAGGCGGGATGTGTCCGTGATGAGGGTCCGGATTGGACCCTTCCTCTGGACAGACAATCGGAGGGAGCAATCGGCAGGCGCGCAGTGCCTGCCGATTGCTCCCTCTGATTCCCAGCCCTGAGCAACTGCGAGCCGCTCACAGCGCGGCTCGCAGTTGCTTTTTTGTCACCGCCCGCAAGGGAGCCCTCGGCAGCCGCGCGCAGCGCGGCTGCCGGGGGCTCCCTACAACACAAACCTACGAAGAGCAACTGAAAGAAAAAAGAAAACCAGCCAAAAAGCCCCTACGAGCCGCGACAGAAGCCGCCGAGGAGCGCCCCTCCTCCAACCCGTGCGCACAGCGCGCCTTCCGGGGCCTCCCTGCCCTCCTGGCTGCAGAAGAAAAGAAACCTCTGAGTAGCCACGGAGAGGAAAAAAACAGCCAAAAAGCCCAGCGAGCCGCGACAGAAGCCTCCGAGGAGCGCCCCTCCTCCGACCCGTGCGCACAGCGCGCCTTCCGGGGCCTCCCTGCCCTCCTGGCTGAAGAAGAAAAGTAAACTTCGAGGAGCAACCGAAAGAAAAAAAAACAGCCGAAAAGCCCCGATGATCCGCATGAGAAGCCGCCGAGGAGCGCCCCTCCTCCAACGCGTGCGCACAGCGCGCCTGCCGGGCCCTCCCTGCCCTCCTGCTTGCAGAACAAAAAAATCCTTTGAGGAGCCACCCAAAGAAAGAAAAAAAAAACAGCCGACAAGCGCCGCCGAGCCGCGTCAGCAGCCGCCGAGGAGCACCCGTGAAGAGCCATGGAGGCGCCGCCAGCCTCCTCTTACAGGTAGCTTCAGCCCCTCGCCTGCGCCTCGCTCTGTCCCCGTCTGCTAGAGCCCATTGTATTCTTTATACAATGGGCTTTTTTTACTAGTTTGTACATATTTTCCATAAAAATTCTGCCCTCTTGAGAGGGGGATTTTAGAGACAGGTGGAAGTATGCATCTCTACTTTATACTAAAAGCTTATATTTACTGCTGTGTGCTACCAACACTCAATAACACTTTAAATTTAATTTTTGAAGAGGTTCAGCAACTGTAGATTTGCTTCTGGTTACGTAAAATTCTTTTAAGGATGTCATTTTGAGTAATTTCAGTTTCTTTGTGGGCCTATAGCTATTAGTGGGCTTCAAGATGACAAGCATGATAAATAATTTAGCTTGGAGTTATTTTTACTGCAAATTCATTTTTCATATTTGACTCTTCTGTAGCGGTTGTATCCAATTTAAAACATCAATCCTAAATATAGTTTCAGTCCCCTGGCTTTAGAAAAGGGGTTCACAACAAATATGCATCCTACTGCACAGAGATATACAATTCTGTTTGTAGTTACAAGCATTTTACATTTTAACATAAGCTTAAAATGGATGATCATTAACTTGTGTGATTATAGAATACTAGAAGACCAATTATAGTACCAGTAAAAGGAACTGCAGTCCAGATAAAGGTATTCACTTCTTTCCTGAGTTCAGGGCTTGATGTATCAGTGTATGGACCTAACACACATAAAAGAGAACACAGTAGAATGTCCTGATTTCTCTTCCTGTCAATACATGTTTGCCACACATGGGTACAATGTATTGAATAGTATATAGCCTGTGATATGCAGAATCAAGAGCTGTACCTCATTTTGGGGAGGTACCAATTGATGGAGCTATGGAGATGCAGAAATGGACAGCCCACATCACAAAATGCATTCAAATGCTGGATTTAGGGTCAATCTAGATAAGATTTTTTCAGAGATTAAATCTGGGTTTACTGAACCAACTTTCAGACCACCAGTCATATATTGTGCCGCTTGATGTACTAGTTAAGAGTGGCAGTTTCTAATCTGGTGAGCTGGGCTTGATTCCCTGTTCCTCCACATGCAGCCAGCTGGGTGACTGTGGGCTCATCACAGCCCTGATAATGCTGTTCTGACAGAACAGTCCTGTCAAGGCTCTATCAGCCCCACCTGTCTCACAGGATGTCTGTTGTGGGGGAAAGAAGGGAAGGTGATTCTAAGCTGCATTGAGACTCCTTCAGATAGTGAAAAGCAGGCTATAAAAAACAACTCTTCTACTGGGAAAGTGCTCCTAGGAAGGTGCTACTGGAAATATCTCCTCCCTCCACGTGTCCCCATGGAATTCTGTGGAGAGTCAGTTAAGAAATGACAGTTGAAGAAGACAATTAAAAATTGACTGTGGACTGGGAAGGAGGCAAAAGAACATAGAGGATCAGAAAGGAGCCTCATTCAAATAAAAAAGGAACTGTTTCTAGTTAAGAGAAGTAATCCCTGCCCAGTGAAAAGGGAAATAGCTCTTTAAAGAACACTGATCTCTAGTCTGTGTATATAGAAGGATTTTGGGAACCTGGTTGTATGTGTCTGACTTTAAGACCTGAAGAGTCAGTGAAACCCAGAAATCTATGGCTTGAGCATCTCAACAGAAACTGAAAAGAAAACCCTCTCTCCTCAAAGTTATAATAGCAGGGACGCTTACTTGTTGGTAACAAATTATCTGGAGTTAGTTTGATTACAAAGTTATCTGAGTTTTATCATTGGTTTACCTCATACATCCTACCTCTAATTCCACCTAACCTTTTCACCTCTAAATTAACTTTTATTTTGAACTTTCAAAAGTCTCTTGTGCCGTTTCAGAATTTGACTATAAGAAGGTGAGTATGCTGGGCTGGGCCAGCATAGCCAGACAGACACTAGGTTCAAAGCCTGTTTTAAAAACATTCTGTTCTTTTTAATGTGACTCCACAACACTGTAAAAGTGTTCAGATGGCTCTCTAAGATGAAAGAGCTTCTGAGGTAATCTGGACCATTTCCAAATGGAGGGCTAAAATGCAATTGGCCTCCTGCTTGCAAACATGGGGTGGTAAACCTTGCGTTTGCAGCCCTCCTCATGGGGAGACCCCTCCCACGTTTTCCCTCTGCCCCATTGCAGCTTTTTGCCTCCCGATGAGGCTGCAAAAGAAAACTAGCCAAATTTCTCCCCCCACTCCTTGGCTTGTCAATCACAAGCCACCAATCACAGCAGTTCTCTTGTGGACTGAAATTTTCTTCACCCCCGAGCCCCAAAATGTATTTTTTAAAGCACTTCCACATTGTTATGTGGTAATGCCACAACACAGATGCATTTTTAATAAAAATCAACACTGCTGCATTGCTTTGGAGAAACACCAGAATGATACAGCACTCCCCCCTTTTTGGGGATTTGTATTTTTTTTTTTTTACTTTATGTCTGGGTGGATTCTTGAGAAGGCTACACATGGGTAACTGGAGCCCCAATTTTGTGTGCGTGTAAACAGAAGGCTTTAAAACAAGGGGCATGCATGCCTGGATGATCAGGAGAAAGCTGCATTAACATGTGCCACGCCATTTAAAAAAATACTCAAAGCAGTAAATGGAGAAGGAAGGATGGGTGCAAGGGCAGGACAACACTATAGAGACTATTGCGCCATTTCCCCTTCATATGGGCTTGCCTCTGGTTGCTCACTGGTTGCTCACTAATGGGATACAAGATAAAAAGTGGCAAATCTACTTTTTGCGATTTCCCTCATCCCAAGGCAAATCTGGGTAAAACTCAAGCCAGACCTTGGACAGCCTCCTGATGCAGGTGAAGTCATGTAGAGGGGTCTCTAAAACCTGCCAGCAACCAGAGGCTTTCCAGGGGCAGATTTCTCATGCGAAAATGGTGTTGGTTTCCAGTTGTTAAATAGTTACTATTTTAAAACTCTGCAGCATTTCTGTGAGTGAGCTCCCTTGCTAGGTAGCCAAGTCGTTAGTGTTGGAGAAATGCAAAGTCTTTGTTATTACTGCTTATCAGTATCCTCAGCAGACAGGAGAGAATAGGAAGAGGTTGGTTGCTCATTGTGAACAGTCATGAAGCTGCAAATAGATAGAACCTCATGCATCCTATTAACTTATTCAAGTTTTTTGGGTAAGATGTTTGTATTTCAAGCAGAATTCCTGACGTAAGCAGAGAATATAAGCAGAATGCATTGTATATATTTAAAGTGTTTCGGTCAACCCTCTGAACGAACTGTTCCAGCAATGGTCACCAGCCCACAGAGGTTCCCTTTCTCCTGCATCAAATTCACATCATGTCTCTTCCGCCCTTTGAAGAGGCAAAGCTCTAACATATTGCAAGTTCTGACATTTGAAAACAGCATGATGTTGTTTTTTTGGTGAACATCTAAAGACGACAGCAAGAAATCATAGCACTTTCTTTTTCTCAGTCTTTTCATGGTTTAGCTCACCATGATTCAGTACTTTACCCTTTTTTGTTTTGTATGCAGCAGTTTTTCAGAAAACATTGACAGCTTTCAGGTACACCATAGTGGTTGAGTTTACTGTTATAAAATGTGACACTTCAAAACAGCGTTTAAAGAGAAGGGGGTACACAGAGAAAGAAAACATCCATTCTTCTCTTGGTAGAATTGATCCTGTCAGTAAGGACTGATTCTGTCTAACTGGCAGCTGCCACTTATGAAAATCTTCCAAGTGAACATTATTCCCCACCCCATAACAGTGAGAAAGCTGAACTGTGCTATTCCCAGTTGTGATCAGTAGTACACAGTGCTTTACTTTACATGACTAATGGAGACTTGATTATAAAAATCTGTTCCACTTAATATTTCTGGTAAGGCCTAGGAGGAGGAGCTGATCTCAGGGCTTAAGTACCACTCAGTGCTTAACACCCATTCAGGGCGGCTGTCCCACTCAAGTGCCTCCTCCTCCAACTGGCTTGCCTGTCTGTTCAGTGGCCAGCCAATCACCTTCCATCCCCAACCACTCTCTCCTCTTTCTACTTCCTTCCAAGGCTCAGAGGCTGTAGATCCCTGCTGCACAATAGCTGCCCCTGCCAGTGATTTCCGTGCCCAGGAGCCTCCAACCTGCAGCCTTTCCAGGTCCTGGGGGAAGGAAAGGCCATCTGCAGAGTTCTTCCACCCCACCCACCCCAATCTAGCACTCTTTGTATTCCTGAATGCAACAGGCTTTGTCCCTATCTTTAAATAGGACAGGGTCCTATTAAATAAAAGAGTAAGGCCACCTGGGGAGGAGTTAGGGCGGGCCCTGTCCAGGATAAAAACTCAGAGGGCCCAATCAGGAGCCGCGAAGCGGCTCCTGATTGGGCCCTCCGAGTGTCCATCCAGGGCCAAGCAGCCAATGGGGAGGCGCGCAAAGTGCCTTCCTATTGGCCCCTCACCAGGACAGACCAAAATTCCATTCACCCAGCCCAGTCTGGCTGCCAGTCTGCTCCTGACCACCAAAGGGAGAGGAGGTCAGTAGGGCTGCCAAGGGGAACGAAGAACAGAGGCTTGGATAGGCTGCGCCAGCCCTTTTCCACTCAAGGCTGTCCTAACTGCCATGTCCAACTGCAAATTGCCTCAGAACCCTGACAGAGCTGGCAGGAGGCTGTAGAGTGCTCCCCCTCCCCCTTCAGGCCTGCTGCGAAGGAACCTCTGACAGGCCCTGACTGAGGGAAGGAGGCCTTTCCAAAAGCAACGCAGGGAAGACTGAGGGCCTTCCTTTTGAAGATGGGGGGGGGGGGGGAATTTCGCCTTCTGCAAAACAGTTGCCTGACAGGGAGGCCACAGAAAAGCCCCTTCTCACTTAAAATACTTCTCTGCCCGGAGGTTAGACACAGCCAAGCCATGTGTCTTTCTTCTTTGCAACTCTCTGCAGATTTGAGGCCACTGCACAGCATTATTCTGCAGAGGAAGCTGGCTCTTTTGTGTCCTGTTTCATCTGCACAACAACCCTGTGCAGTAGGCCTCAAGTCTTTCAATTCAACAACAACCTGTGTGGGAAGCCTTAAATGTTTCTTCTCTACCACAACCCTGTCCAAAGTAGCCCTTTCTTCCTGGGGAGCTGATCTTTATACTCTGCAGGTGAGCTGTAATTCCAGGAGCTCTCCAGGCCACACCTGTAGGTTGGCTACCCCTGGGTTGGAAATATTCCTGGAGGTTTGAGGTGGGACTTCAATATCGTACAATACCTCAGAGTCCAGCCTTCAAATGAGCCATTTTTGCCTGCAGTTGGTAGGGAGTGGTGCAGGAGTGTCCCTCCTGGCCTATGGGTTATGGCCAGCCCTTATCAGCAACTGTTTGTATTCTGGGGCGCAGACAGGCAGACCAGCATCAATCCTGTGAGTCTGGAAAGTGCAGGAAGATCTAAATAAATATTTACAGCCTGAAACTAAATAGAGAACAAGTAAATGTCTGGAGACACATAGTAACTGAAATAGTAACTGGCAAATAACCTTGGCCTGGCAAATAAAAAAACAATATTAAAAACCTTACTAAGGTCAAGACTGCTGTGCACAGACAGTCTTCCTCTTAGGGTTGCCAGCTTCCCTGTGAGGCTCGCTACCCCACCTCCCTCATGGCGAGTCTGCTATGGGGAGAGAAGGGGAAGACGATTGGAAAATGCTTTGAGACACCTGAGGCCTGCTGGGTCACTGCGGCCCATTCCCAGTTCTCTCAGATCTCTCACACCCCTACATACCTCACAGGTTGACTATTGTGGAGAGACAAATGGAAAAGGTGTTTGTAAACCGCTTTGAGACTCCTTTGGGTAGTAAGTAATAGGGTACAAAAATCCGTTCTTCTAAGGAGCAACCATGAAAGAAGCATGTGGGCACATAACATTTTACCAACAGTGAAAATATGGGAGACAGAAGGAACAGGGTGGACACCTGTGTACTGTGACTACCCCATGTGTATTAGGGCAGAGGGGCATTTTGGTGAATGTGGCCTAATTCACACAAGAAGGGAAATGACGCAGAACTGGAGGGAATTGATTGCCATGTAATCTTCCCCTAAGAAGAGTCTCCAGTCTGATTTTCCCTTCACATATCTGAGGTCATGGCTCTGGAAAGCTCATCTGTAACCACTATGCCACAATTCCCAAAGGTCAGTCCTCTCCCACACTGAATGAACATTCCACAACACAGGTTCTTGACACCCATATCTCCACACCCATGGCCTCATTTGCCACCATGCCACCACAACCTCCCACACAACACACATGACAACCCCATGCCCTTACAGACTGGACAACTCCTCCCCTTCCTCTTCCCACTGCCAAGCTCTAGCGCCCGTTGTATTCTTGGAGACAACGGGCTTTGCCCCTAGTTCTTCTATAAAGTCTTTGCTTAACTTACCGGCATCCTTGATAAAAAATTGAATCCAATAGCACCTTTAAGACCAACAAAGATTGAGCTTTCAAGTGCATGCACTCTTCCTCAGAATATATGAAGAACCATCACAACTGTAGAGATATACGGCAAAAGAAAATTGTGGCAAATTATTAAACTGTGTCAAGTATCCAAATTAAGCCATATGATGCCATGTGAAAATTTCTTTGCTAAAACAGCTAATCAGTCCTTTTGAGTTCAGTTGTAGTTCACAAAAATACTGGAGAAATAAAACTGTCCTTGTGGTAATTAATAGCAGACATTTTCACAGTTGTGAAAAGAAATAATTAAAAGAGACTAGTTGCTGGCCTCCACCCGTCTCTACCCAAGCGTGGAAGCATCGCTGCAAGTGAGAAGTTGTGCTACCAAGTATCTTGTCCTGACACCAGGGAGTTAAATTAGAAATTACATTTCATATTACTAAGATCACATTACAGTCACATTGTCCCAAACAAAATAAATTAAAAAGAAGGGATTGTAAGGAATGTGCATGTAAGAGTTGAATGAAGTTAGCATGCACAGTGAGATAAAAAAAAATCTATGTCCTTGTTGAGTCTAGGCACATACCATACATACTCAAGTATAAGCCGAGTTTTTCAGCACATTTTTTTACACCGAAAAAGCCCCCCTCAGCTTATACTCAAGTGAGGGTCCCACTAGGGATGTGCGGCTCGGCTGAGACAAAAAAAACCCTGAGGCATGGCTGACACTTACCTTGACTGGCCTGACTCCTTTCCTGCTTCAACTTTCCCCCTCTTTGTTCAGGCTTCCCAGGCCTTGGAACAAAGGGAGGGGTGAGTGAGAGATAGACCAATGGCTGGCTGGGCTCCCTGTGAGAGGCCAGCCAATCATTGCAATGCATTTTGCAATGCTGAGCTTGCTCTGGTAGCTTGCTGCAAGGAAGACAAGATGCGGGGGGGGGGGGAGTCTGGGAAAGTTATCCTACAGGAAAACATGTTTTGGGGAAAAAACATTTCCTGTCCAAGCATACAAGGTTTTTCCTTTTTGAAAATCTTTGTTTGGCCAGAAAATGTATATAAGGCTAGGGGTCTTCTTACCTGCCTTCTGTTGCTGGCCTCCTGGCCTGTGCTGCTCTGTCTGGTAGAGCAGACTCTTATAGTCTGATTCCCAGAGATTGTGTTGCTGGCTGGCGGCTGCGCTAAACTTTGAAGGATCATCGCTGGAGAAGACATCAACGGTTTGACTGAGGGACTCTGATCTCTCCCCCCCCCTCTTAGTTCACTTTTCTTCTTCCTCTTCTTAATCAATTCTTCCAAACTATTTTTTGTTTGTTTGTGTGAGTGGGGTGGGGTGAGTTTTGGGGGTGCTTTGGGATTCACTGTTTCTTTCTCCTAGTCTTTCTTTCTTTTATCTGAGAAGCAGCATTGTTTGGCTTTTCTTCTTGGGGTTGTGTTCCATTTAAAAGTTGATTTTTACAGTTCTTTCAGTGTTCAGTTTTACAGTTCTTTATTTCAGTGTTTTGTTTGGGGGCGACTATTGCTGTAGTTAGAGTTGTCCATTCTCCCAGTTTCGTAGCTGTTGTACTTGTTGTGGTAGGTTGCCAACTTTGGGTATGGTTGTTCTGCACTGGTTTGCTGGCCTGGGGGGGCACTTTTTGGTTCTCCTACCAGAGCTGTTCTCACAGAGCAGTTCTGTGAGAGCTCTCTCAGGATGTCTGGCATGAGGAGAGAAAGTATCCCCTCTCCACCTGCTTGTAGTAGGAGGGGGAGGTTGATTAGCCTATCTTGCCGGGTTAGCTTGCTAACCGATAATGTTATATTGTAATTGTTGTTGAGGGATTTTAATGGATTTTATTGGGGGTTTTAAAATGTTGTAACCCGCCACGAGCCATAAGGGAGTGGCGGGCAATAAATCGAGATGATGATGATGATGATGATGATGATGATGATGATGATGATGATGATGATGATGATGATGATGATGATAATAAAGGGAAGGCGATTGTAAGCTGCTTTGAGACTCCTTTGGATAGTGAAAAGAGGGGTACAAAAACTAGCAGGTATTAATCTCCTTGACTTTTCTCTATTTGTTGCGGGGGGAGGCTAGATGAGAGAACCTGTGATGATGAAGTATGGATTAAGCGCTTATGCCACTCTGATCTCCTCCATTGGTATCTGTTTTTATTTATAGCTGCTGCATTTCCCACCCTCAGCTTATACTCAAGTCAATAAGTTTTCCCTGTTTTGCTCAAATGGTTATTCAGGAACTTAGTGGAAAATAGGATAGTTACTACAAAAATGGACTCCTGCCTCCTGTTGTAGGTTGGTTTTTGTTTATTGATCGGGTATCATTTTGTTTGTACAGGGCTTTATAAACAATTAGAAGAAGCCTCCAGCATGTCCCCCAGTCCCTTTCTTCATCTATTGTGCAGAACCAGTATAATGAAGTATTCTAGTTCAAGAAAGGAGAGTAGGCCGAAAAGGTCTGTTAACTCTGGGACTGCAATTCTTTGTTATTTTAATAACACTTGGGCATTATTTGTATTGGTTTTATAGGCATATCTTCAAAAATAAAATGAAAACATAAAGGATGGCACAATAATGTCATAAGAATATGTATCTAAGAATTTCTAAGAAAGGATACATTTACTAGTTAGAAGAAAAGCAAATTCTCAACCAATAACATTCCACTGTACTTAGGAAGCCCACCAATGCAATAAAATGTACAGCAATCATGTAGCCATTTTTCACAGGAGTAAGAATGGATTATTATATGTTTTCATGGACATCAGCAACATCTCGTGTCATTCAGGCTCAACTGTGTCTAATGTAGCTGAACTCCAATACTCTGCTTCTATAGTTACTGTAAGGGGGAAAACATTCCTAAACATTATATTCACAAAATCCCTTTTGCTTTCTTACTCATCTTAAATTATTGAACTATAATAGACATTTTAAATATCCTTTTTAGGAGTAATGTTAATATGATTTCCTGAAGCCTTGAGCTAATCAGAAATAAGCTGTGGCAATGAAACATGAAAAGATGTTCTGGAGAATACAATAGTGGCTGTTTGCTCATGATGAATAGCTGGGTGTTCATTTCAGAGGCCAAGTTTCTGAGGTTGTTGAAAGATGGTTAATAACTGACTATTTTGTGCAGAATTCTTCATGCAAGTTGTGAAAACAATATTCTTACGTGCCGTACACTGTTTTAAATATAGGATTACCATTTCATAAATTGAAGAGTCTTGCAGTGCCATCCTAAGCAGAGTTACATCTTTCTTAGTCTGGTGAGCACTGATGGATGTTAACTTTGACTGTACTACTAATGTGCTAAGAAAAATGGAAGAGCTGCATTTGTGCTTCAGGCACCAATGGAGAATCTGACCCTGAAAATCAATTGCCCTTAAAATGTCATTGAGAATGGAAGGGTAGCAATGGCATTTTACTAAGTCAATAGACAGTTCTGGAAGAACCCCTCCCACTCCATACTCCACTTACAGTTGGTAGGGATGTATGACTATTGAGCTGCACCTTCCAGTAAGTACAGATATTAAAAGACAAGCTAAAAGCCCAGATAGGCGCAGATGTTACTAAATTTAAAAGCTATAAAGACACATCATAAAGACAAGACAGGAAGAATTGATTGAAAATGGGAGTGTGCTGAACTGTTAAAGCATAATGAAGAATGAGAAATGTAAACCGCATTGGATAGAGAGCAGATATTTAATGATCTTTTATTTATTATTCTAACGTGAAACCCTCTGGACAGTTAAAGGATGTTCTTGTTTAATGCTCCCATATTATATTATTTTTTCTGAAATGCTGTCATGCACTTTAAGCAGGAAGAGCTGGGCTACTTTAGGCATGTGCTTCACTGGAACGGATATTTGTTTTGATGCAGACATTTATGCTGCGATGTCACAGAGGAAAGTCTTATATGAAGAAGCACCGGAGGACTGGGTGAGCAAGAGCAGGAATGACTGTAAAGGGAAATGAGTCTTTCGCATTTCATCCCAGCTACTCATCTCTATCTTCATCTCTGAAACAATTTCTGAAAACTAAACAGGAAGAAAGAACAATAGCAATATAATCACTGAGAATGCATGAATTTTGAAGGAGTGTGATGATGAGCCAGAGAATTAGATATTATGCTCTGAGCAGAGAAATAATTAGTTGAAGGACTGATCTACTAGACTAGCTTCTAGTAGGCAGTATAGTAGAAGAATGATATCAAAGAAATTCTATGAATTTTTTTAAAGTGGCTTACATATTTTGTTATTTTTAAATAAACATGTTCTCATGGGTTCCATTTTTCAGGCCATCAGGATAAATATGCAAGGGTAAGCATTGCTGGAGAACTATATCAATGATAGACATGTTGGATGAGATATGTACACAGAAAGTAAAAATAACTTAGAATCAAATAAGCAACAAATATTCTCATTTTTCTACTACTCCCAATCAACCAATTGCCAATAGCCTCTTCACATGTTTGTCATTAAATGGATATCTATCAAGTGACATGACCATCAAGGGACAATGATTTAGTTACCATAACTGACATTTATGGGAATCTGCATACCTCGTGGCACCCGTAAACACTGAAAGTAGGGCACTTAATAGTTTCCAAAAAGAGAAATCCTAAATCAATCTACTTGGTATTCTTCAGGTCTATGCAGTGGGGCTTATTCCCATATAGAAAAACTGTTCAGCATTAGGATTAGCATTATCACAAATATTGTGGTAATGGTATAAATTCACTGTCTCAGTAAGAACAATGAGGGTCAGTATGGTGTAGTGAGCAGACAGGTGGACTAGAGACCTGGCATTCAGGTTTGTATCCCCACTTCATGAAAGCAGACTGGGATACTTTGGGCCTGTCACAAGCTCTCATCCTGGTTTACCTC
This sequence comes from Paroedura picta, assembly GCF_049243985.1. Classification (NCBI taxonomy): domain Eukaryota; kingdom Metazoa; phylum Chordata; class Lepidosauria; order Squamata; family Gekkonidae; genus Paroedura; species Paroedura picta. Next base: position 78,605,152 of record NC_135374.1, on the reverse strand, counting down.
ACAGAGCCATTGTTGTGGGAGAATGGAAGAGGGGGCACCATTGCACATCTGTTCTAAAAGCCATTTTGAGACCAAACTGAGGGGGGGGGAGGATATAAATAAATAAATGCAATTTCATGTTTCTTTTAGGTGCTTTGGTTGACAGATTTCTTGACATATCAGAAACCAATTGCATTTTATTTTATTTTTTCATTATCTAACTGTATACGTCATCACATTAACCACAGTGGATTGGTCCTGTAATGCCTGCATTTTTTTGTGTCCGTGGCTTTGTGCATACCTCATTCCCACAATAAAGAATAGTCATTGAACATTCAAGTATAGTCAACTGATTAAAGAAGCATTTACCACATTTTAAAAAGCAAAGAAAAGGGGGGGCACCGTTGCACATCTGTATATTAATGAGACTGAGGCATTGAAAATATTCAGAACCTGAATTGCCAGTTTATGACGAATCTGAGAATATATTTCTTTTGCCTTTTTCCCTTTTCATTTTAGCTGCTGAAGTGTGAAATTAAACACAACTCTGTTCTAGTAAGCATCTGGGTCAATTAAATTGTGTCTTCCAAAACAAATATGTGAGAGATGTTGTATTTCAGTGCTTCTGGGAACCGCTTTCAATGCAGCAAGCAGAAAAGATGTTTATAATTCCCTCCCCACCACTGTTCAGAATTCCTTTATTGAACCTGGCAGTACAAAAGAATGAAATCTACTTTCATTTCTTCATACCCAGATGCTATGTAACCCTCTTAAATTGGTGTGCATATGGTCAAACGCTGGGTGATAATTCACACAATCAGTTTAACAACAACTCCCACAAGTTGCCAGCCATCTTCTCAATCCTATTGCATAAAACTTGCCAAGCTCATGGTTTACCCTGCTGTATAAAGAGTTTGCATATATTTCTTATATATTTGAATTATAACACACATACATCAAAACAAGAATGTAGTAGTGTCCATTTTTTTTAAAGTTCATTGAACACATGTTTTTGGATGTTGGCCAGCAGCCAATTCAAATAAACTCATTATGAATGTCTATATTACTGCCAATTGGTACGTTTTGGTAGGATGGCATATTCTCTGCTCATAGTGAAAGAAATTAGAACCAGGGAAGTTGTGTTATCACCTGGCATTAGGCCTCCATCCAAAATCCTCTTATCTGTGAAATGCAATTTACTAAATGGGAGTCCCAAGGCATTTATTTATCACAACTACCATCAGCTGATTTTAATCTCCCATAGATCACTAAGTTTCTGCATAAAAATAATGAATATTTCAAAATATGCTGTTCGATTAATCAGCAGTGTCTTTTTCATCAATCAGGAGGTTTGTTAATATATATTAATCATAATGGCAAAGTTTTCATTTTTATGATTTACATTCCACTCAGAATAATATCTTAGAAATAACATATCTATTTCATGCAATAGTATAGCGATCCCCAACCTGTGGGCCACAGACCACATGTGGTCCGTCGACTAATTGGAGGTGGGCTGCGAAGGACGCCTTCTCCCCCCCTCCGGCCCTTTACTTCATCCCCCGCGGCTCTTTACAACACACTTTGGGTGTCATTGTCTCCCATCACTCCCAGATGGGACTATCTCGTTGCAGAGACACAAACTACCCCCCCACCGGGCCTCAGTAAAATTGTCAAGCGTTGAGTGGTCCCCGGTGATAAAAAAGGTTGGGGACCACTGCAATAGTAGACACAAGCAAAGAAATATGCTAAGAGTAGATGAATTAAATGGATTTTAGACAAAATACAATTCTACCCATAGCAAGCCTGATCCAGACCTATTCCACACCAGTGCCACTGTACTGAGCTGCCACTGGGTGTTTGGGCTGGGGCAGGTTGCCCTGCCTCTTCCTGGGTCCACACAGGGGAGCATTTTCCCCACAGCATCCAGTCTACTCCAGATTTCTGCCTCTGGATGAGGTAGCCAGGGTGGCAAGGTTCCACTACACTGCATGTCTGTGGAGGCCAGGTTTTGATTTTTAAGAATGGGGTATTGCCCTGAGGCTGGTGTGGCCACTGGCTGGGCCTTCTAGATCTTCTGCTGCTCTTAGTGGGCAGGACTACATACATCACGTTCATATTAATTTCTGTTTGATGAGGCATGCCAGAAAATGTGTCCCACATCAAAGAGTGGAAGGTTTGCTCTAATGAACCACAGTTTCTGGCAAAAGAACTGTAAGTTAATAATTAGGCAAAAACATGATTTTTGAGAAGCGGCTTGCAAAAGGCATCCAGACAAGACTATATATATATATGTTAAAAATATCTAGAGCAGGAAAACAGCCAGAGAAACAATGGGACCTTTGGATGACAAAGGAATCAAGGGTTGCTTAAGGAACATGAAGAGATGGCCGAGAAGCTCAATTACATTTTTGCTTCTGTGTTTGTTGTAGAAAGTGTGGGCATGTATCTATGCCATAGCCCCTATTTTCAGGAAGGGAGTCTGAAGAACTGAGCCACATTGAGGTGACCAGACATAAAATTCTAGACCTACTAGGGAAATTAAAAAGTCTCAAGCTCCTGATGGCATATACCTGAGAGTTCTTCAGCAACTCAGATGTGAGATCATTGATCACCTAACCCATATATGTAACCCATCACTAAATTCAGCTATTTAGTGTCACCTATCACTAAATTCAAAGAGTAGCAAATGTGAAAGCATTTTTAAAAGGATCCAGATGAGAAACAGGAAATTACAGGCCAGTAAGTTTTTCCCAGGTAGGTTAGTAGAAACTATAATCAAATATAGAATTGTTAGGCACAAAGAGAGACCAAGCTTGCTGAGGGAAAATTAGAATGGCTTCTACAAAGGGCAGTCCTGTCTCTACAGCCTTTCAGAGATCTTTGAATAAATAACCAAAGTGTGTACAAAACAGTGACCCAGTAGACATTATATACCTGGACTTTCAAAAGACTTTTGACAAGGTATATCACCAGATACTCCTGAGTAAACTTAATGGTCATAGGATGAGAGGATGGGTTCTCTTATAGTCTGAAAACCATTTGTGACAGGAAAAGAAGAGTAGGAATCAATGGACAGTGGAGGGAGATAAGGGGTCCCACAAGGATCATTATTGGGACCAGTGTTATTTAATTTATTATTCCATACGCGGTTTGGGCCCAGTGTATTTGAGAGACCGCCTCCCTGCCTAGACCCCCAAAAGAGCCCTATGCTCAACCACCTCCAACTGGCTGCGGATCCCTTGCCCCAGAGAAGCACGTCGGTCCTCAACAAGGGCCAGAGCCTTCTTGGTCCTGGCCCCCACCTGTGGAAACGAGCTCCCTGAGGAGATCAGAGCCCTGCCCGAACTTCCACAGTTCCGCAGGGCCTGCAAGAGGGAGCTCTTCCACCAGGCTTTCACTTGAGGATGATTGACGTAGAACAGCTGCTGAACCCCCAGACTGAAAGAATGAACCCATGAAAGAATCAACCCCCAATGTTACTGTTAATTGTTATTTATAATGTGGTTTATGTTACGTACTGTTGGTACTATACATCATTCTATGTAATTTGTATTATATAATGTTCAATGTAAACCGCCCAGAGCTGCAAAGAAATGGGTGGTATAAAAATCTAAATAAATAAATAAACAAACAAATAAAAAAAATCTGTAACTGGGAAGTAGCCAAGTCTGGAGATGAAACCAAATTATTTAGGATGGTGAAAATCAAGGCTGGCTGTGAAGAACTCCAAGGACCTCCACAAACTGGATGAGTGGGCAATAATGTGGCAAATGAAATTTAGTGTTGGTAAATATAAAGTGATGCACATTAGGACAAAAAAATCCCAGCTTCAAGAATCAGGTAGTGGGATTGGAACTTTCTGAGACTGAGAAAAAAAGAAATCTTGGGGTCACAGTAAATAACTCAAAAGTGTCAACCCCGTGTGCTGTAGCAGTGAAAAGAGCAAATTCTGTGCTAGGGATTATTAGGAAAGGCATTAAAAATTAAATGGCTGATATTATAAGGTCCCAGTATAGATCTATAGTGCAGCCTCATTTGTAATATTGTGTACAGTTCTGGTTTCCTTATCCCTTATTCCCTTGGGGTGCCACAAAGGGTGATACTCTCCCCCGCACTTTTAAACATCTACATGTGCACTTTGGCACCTGGTCCGGAGCTATGCGCTGGGGTGTCACTAGTATACGGATGACACCCAGCTTTATTTCCTGATGGACCTCCCCACAGATACATTTGCCAGATATTTGGAAGCAGTGGCTGGGTGGATCATGCATAATCATCTGAAATTCAACCCCTCCAAGATGGAGGTCCTGTGGCTGGGAAGAAGGGAGCAGGATCAGGAAGCACGTCTCCCCTGCCTGGACGGAGTGCAACTTACATCTGCACCAATGGCCAGGAACTTGGGGGTGATCTTCGATGCCTGTCTATCCATGGAGGCTCAGGTCACAAAGGTAGCCCGGGTGGCATTTTTCCATTTGCGCCAAGCACGGCTAGTAGTGCCCTACCTGTCTCTGAAACACTTGGCCACAGTGATCCATGCAGCGATCACTTCCAGATTAGACTTCGGTAACTCACTCTAGGTAGGCCTACCCTTGTCCTTGACTCAGAAACTGCAACAGAGCTTCACGGGTCCTCACTGAGATATCTTGAAGGGCCCATGTCCAGCCTTTGCTGAGACAGCTGCATTGGTTGCCAGTTTGCTTCCAAATTAAGTTCAATGTTTTGGTTTTGACCTTTAAGGTTATACGCAGCCTGGGTCCTACCTGTCTGCGGGATCACTTATCTCCTTTTGCTCCCTGTAGAGTGCTTCACTTTGTGGGTATGAATTTACTGGTTGTCCTGGGCCCTTGGGAGGTGTGCCTGGCCATGGCCAGGACCAGGGCTCCTACCTGTGGAATGAGCTCCTGGAAGAGCTGAGGTCCCTGATGGAGCTCTCTGGGTTCTGCAGGGACTGTAAGATGGAGCTCTTCCACCAGGCTTTTGGCTGAGGCCAGGTAGAAGACCAGAGTGATAGATCAGGTCCTCCCCAAATGGGCCATTGGTTTCCCCCCCCCCCAGGCCAACATTGTCCTCCTGGGCTAACACCGCCGGGCAACACCTAGTTGATAGTCAACTGAACAGAAGAACTGAGACATTGTGTAGACAGAAATTGCTGCTGCCAACTATTGACTACTGCTTATTGTTACTATTAATTTTACTGTTATTATTATTTAGGGTATATTGTATATTTTCTCAGCAAGATGGCATAGCCTTGCCAGTAGTATAGGGTTTTTTGTGTTTTATTGCTGTGCCTATTGTAAACAACCATGAGTTAACAGGTCTGAGAGTGACGGCATAAAATCCAATAAAATAAATAAATAATAAAAAGAAATGTGCAAAGTTGGGAAAAGTGCAGAGGAGGGCAACCAAGATAATTAGTGAGCTGGAACACCTTCCCTATGAGGAAAGGCTGGACATTTTCAGTTTAGAAAAGATACGACTAAGGGGAGACATGACAGAGGTTTATAAAATTATGCATGGGATGGAGAGAGCTAACAAAGAGGGAAAAAAATTCCATCTCCCAAAGTACTAGAATTCAAATGCATCTAATGAAACTGATAGGCAGTAGGTTCAGGACAAAACAAAGGAAATACTACTTTACACAAGGAGTGATTAAAAAGTTAATTCTCTGCCAGAGGCCACAGGAATAAACAACTTTAAAAGGGGATTAGATAGATTCATAGTGGATAAATCTGTCAATGGCTACTAGCCATGGTGACTGCGGGGGAACTCCATAACCTTCAGAGGTATTAATCCTCCCAGAGCCAGGAAGCACCATCAGAGGAAGGCCTTGGCCTCTATGTCCTTGGCTGCCTGGAGGAACTGGCTGGCCGCTGTGTGAGACAGGCTCACTGTGTGAGACAGCATGCTGGACTAGATGGACTATGCTCTTTTGTTCTTAACTCTTGACAATTGTATTAGAAAACCATTTTTAGAGTGAGTGGTTGCATCTAGGGAACAATGACTCATCTGTTTGTACAGGTTTCATTTCTACAAATGTCACTAATGATTTGTAATTACATCTGTCTTGATATGGCTGTTCACTGCTGATACTATCTTCAATTGCTTAATAGCAAATCTACTAATGAAGGCTGTGGCTGATAATGTAGCCTTGAATTTAATAAGTAATATTGGCGTGGTAATATTGTTTGGATGAGAATACTTTTGCAATTAGGAAGCTGGCCTTGATGTTTCCTGATCAGGGATATTCAAAGAGGAAACAAGATTTTCCTACTGAAACCTTTAAAAGAAAGCAAGACTGGATTTTGAAATGATATGTTTTCCCCATTTTAAATAAGGGAATGTGACACTGTAAGAGTCCACTGTAAAATGTTAAGCCAGAAACAAGCTATTTCTCTCCTATCAATTATTTCCTTCATCACTACATGTGGTCTGCTTTAAGGTGCTACGATTCAGAGCTTATTTCTATAGTTTCCAAAGGATATAAAACAGATCATATTAATATGGTTTTTAACATGTTAACATTAGGTAAAGGTAAAGGTATCCCTGTACAAGCACCGAGTCATGTCTGACCCTTGGGGTGACGCCCTCTAGCGTTTTCTTGGCAGACTCAATACGGGGTGGTTTGCCAGTGCCTTCCCCAGTCATTACCGTTTACCCCCCAGCAAGCTGGGTACTCATTTTACCGACCTCGGAAGGATGGAAGGCTGAGTCAACCTTGAGCCGGCTGCTGGGATTGAACTCCCAGCCTCATGGGCAAAGCTTTCAGACGGCTGCCTTACCACTCTGCGCCACAAGAGGCTCTATGTTAACATTACAGAAAGAAAAACAGCTTAATAAATGTTCTTTCAATGAAGCTTTAAAAGAAATCAATATCTTCAGGTGAAAGGATTGAAAATCATTGTCATAGAAAAGAAAGAAAAGCAGTCAGAATTGTTTTTATTTCAAAGGAACTCATTTATCTTTTTATTTTAGCCTCAAAGGCATCAAGCTTTTGATACATTAAAAGCTGAAATATGTTGTTTTCTTTTTATTTAGCATAGATAATACTGCTCAACTTGCTTCTCTAATCACTAGTATCAGTTTTCCCTTATAAAAACGTTGATGTTGACTGAGGAAATAACAACAATTGCTAAACTACAGAGGAGCATTAACTGAAGTTGCTTTGTGAGAGAACAGACTCTGATGGTGAGTGGGTGCCTGGAGCCTGCTGGAGAATGGTGTTTTGTATGGGTTTGTTTGGGTCTTTTTTTCTTTCTTTTTTGGTCTATTGCTCATTCAGTCTATTTGCCTGAGGTTGATTGCAGGCAGCATCCTATGCCTTTGCTGCTGGGAGGTGGGGGCTGTGTGCCTCTGAACTGCAAGGCTCCTCCTAGACAGATGTATGAGCTGAAGGGTGAGGCTCAAAGGGCTCTTGGCCTGTGGCTCTTAGCCTGGGGATCAGGCTTGAGGATCGTGCATCATTCTAGATATCTTTAAACTAAGGTGACCAGAATCCACGGATCACAAGGTGGGATGGGCCACTGCTGCGGGCCCCCGCCCCCCCGCCCCCGCCGTGCTTGCTGGGCTGAGGAGAAGGGAAACCCCTCCCTCCGCTGCCGGAGCCACTTCAAGGCAGGATGGAGGGAAACTCGGACAGGAAATGGGACTTTTGCACCCAACATGTGAGTGTCCCACCATTTTTGGGACCCCTGGTCACCTTACTTTAAACCATTAAGCTCTTTCTGGGAGTAACAACCATTTGCAGATACTTTTGCCTTTTTGACTCTGAGAAAGTTTCCCTGGAAATTATTTACGTGGAGTAAACAGAGCACTGCCTTTTTCAATAAGCACAACTTGGATAAGAAACAACAGAACTAGGTGTGTTGGTATTTTTTGTCTCCTGAATAAACTTGCATGCGAAACAGGAGAGCCCAATATCTGTTGGAGAGTTTTCCAAGAGACTCCCAGGAAATCCTGGCTGGGAGTCTTGTGGGCTGACCTTGAATATGTGATAAGCCACCACATGGAAACTAGGAAGACAGAAGTTTGCATACTTTGTTTTTACCAGACTTACCTTATAATGTGAAATGTGTGAAAAAATACTGTTTGTGAGCAATCTAAATAGTCCTGTAAGCAGATATAAGATCTTTATGCAGTTCTTTGTATAAGTGATTGATGTGATTGAGGTAAATGGGCGTTGCTCAGGTGGGGTGTGGCTCCGTGGTCTAGGACGCCCCCTCGTACTGGGGTGGTTGGTGCCCTACTGTGGGGCGTGCCGCTTGGGTTAAACCACCAATTCCAATCCCCTCCCACCGGCGCAGATCTCTTTGCACGGCGACCAACACAAGGAGCCATCCGACAGGGGGGCCAAGCGGTAGGAGGTTCGACCTGTAGTGCACTAGAGGCCTCTGCCGTGTGTCTTTTCCACACTACCATCTCTTTCCGGGCCGTGGGTGCAGGCGTACTCTGTGCTCTCACCCTGCAGCCTGTGTCCAGGTTGGTGGAGGACCAGAGGGGTGGGGTGTTGATCCTAGGTGCCAGTACCCAGGCAACCACTGCTTCTCCCTGGACTTCTACATTCACTGCTTCCTCCACAGCTTCTGGGAGGGCATAGAATGGGCTCCCCTCCCCTCCGCTACAGCTTCGGCAGCGAGAATGGACTGCTAGGAAAGGTACAGGGCATAAATGGCCCACACCAAAGAATTCAAGCAGTGAATTTTGATCATCTGGTACTCATGGTCATCAAACAGACACCTCAAGTCCTCAGTGCGTACAAGGATCCCTGACTCTTGGCTCCTCCTCTGCGATGGGGAGATCGGTTTGAGGAGGTCCTGTATGACTCCTAGACGGAGCTCCGGATGGAGCCCCCTCTGGGTGAGGTCCAGTTGCTCCATCCCTTGGGGTCATTCCACTGGGGATCAAAGTCCATCAGGATCCCTCTGTCCACTTCAGTCTGGCGGTCCAGTGCCAAGCTCTCCCGCTCCTAGTCTGAGGTTCTGGGTACCACTCCACTGGATGATAAGGTATCCACATTAGGCCCCCGCTCTTCACCATCCAGCATTGCAAGGAGGCGGGAGGGGGTTCTCTCCCCAGCCGCTTGATCGCAATGTCCACTGGAGCCATTGCCGGGCCTCGTCCGCTCGGGCTGACTGCTCCGAGCAATTGCCCAGCACTTATTTCTACTGGGCACCATGCCTCAGTTCCTTCATCTTTGGGCACTGATGGTTGCTCGAGGAGCAACTTTGAATCCACAGATTCATAATCGTTGCCTCCCTCAGGTGGGATGATAGTCCCTATGTCTTTTCCCGTCACCGCTGCCATGGTTGGATGGCATATACTTTTCAGGGGGCAAGCAGGGAGTTTATGGTCTCTGTCAAACTGTCACAAACTGAGGATTCCGGTGCATGGAAGAAACCCTCTATCAGACAAAAATCCAACACAACCCCATGGGGTATAAAGGAAAGCAGCCTTTATTAAAAGGATCTGAAAAGCAGAGCAGAACATGCAGAGATAGGTACAGGAGTCATTGACAGAGTCAAGGAACCATGATCTCCCCAGTCTTATATAGGTCTGAGGGTTCAGGTGGGAACAGCCTTTGATCTTTTAGGTGTGAACTCTTAAGACATCTAGTCTCCTTCCCCGGATGCCGGATGGCCCACAGCTGGCTGTTTTATCGCCTCTCGGAGAACCAAGGACACTGATAGATAAGACCGAGTTCCCAGTTGGGGGAATGGGCATATGTGTTAGTGTGTTGTAAACAACAGATGAAAGGGAACCAAGAGTTGGGGGGGGGGTTGAAGCAGGGTCAAACTGAGCCAACTACACCCTAAGCCAACCTTCCTGAGCCACCTGGGAGACAGGATATAACACACACACCCTTACAATGCTCTCCAGGCCCATCATTGGCCATTTTGGGAGGGGAGGGGCAGGTTGACATATGGTTATATCACCCAATAAATGTTTAACTTTTTTTTTTAATTAATTAACTCCCACCCATTTGGGAAATCCTTTTAGGGTTGTCAAGAAACCCCAGGCTTTCACAAAACCCTCAATGAGAAAGCCTGGATTACTTAGATTCATGGAATATAAGTCTATCAATGGCTATTAGCCATGGTGTCTGAGGAGACACTAGTCCTCTAAATCTCCAAACCAGGGGCAACATCAGGAGAAAATGTTGGTCTCTGTGCCCTGTTGTTGGCCATTTGGAGGAACTGATTGGCTTGTTTGAGACAGGATGCTGGACTAGATGGAATATTGGGGGCTTTCCGCACCGGGATCTTTGTAGCAAATTGGTTGCTGAATGAAAAATCGCCATTTAAAATAGTGGAATTCGTCGTTATGCATACTTGCCTTTGTAGTAGAATCCAGTTGCGTTTTGTAGCGTTTCCCACAGGCTTCCGGTCTTGGCAAAAATCGCTAGCCAGGAAGCGCTATTGCCAAGCTCGTCCCACCCCTGGCCGTCAAGCAGAGCCCTCCACTCAGAGCCCTCCTTCCCCCAAGGAGATGTCACTGGCGGCCGCCTCCAGCAGGCGAACCGCCTTGCCTTGCGCTGCGAAAGGAAGTCTCAAAATATATCCATCTGTGGAAGGCAGTCCGGGCATTTTGGAGATGGTGGATGCGAGCAACTCAAGATCCACCCCCCAATCGCGCGCGCGCACACACACACACACACACGTGCACGCGCTGGCGGCGGCGGCGGGGTGGGGGCTCCATCTGCCTGCTCGTCTCTCCTTTCCTCCGCTTCTCCGCCCCCCCTCCCGGCGCACACAAACACGCGCGCCCGCCGCCTGGGGAGCAGCCCACCAGGACGCGGGGCTCCGGGCCGGACCGCCACCTCGTGGCGCTCTGCAGACTCCTTAGGGTCCGAGCGTCGGGCCCAGGGTGGCAGGGCTCCGGCTCCCCCGTGCCAAAGCACCGGCTCGTACGGTCCTCTTGCCGGGCGCGCCTCGGCCGGCAGTCTCGCCCAGGTGTGGCGGATGCAAAAGGTTAGGCGACTCGAGGAGGTGGAAAGCGGGCCAGAAGCTCGCCGCGTCGTTCCTCCCGGAGCCCTCCGCCGCTGCCTCCGCGGCCACACAGCCGGGAACCTCCAGCAACGATGCTCGGAGGGAAGCTCGCTCTTTGCACACCGGCGGGGACAAGCCAGCCGCTTCCATTCACGGGGAAGGAGGGCGGCAGGGAAAAATCGGAGTGCGATCCAGAAGGGGTGGATACACCTGAGTGGGGGGGGGGAGACGCAGCCAATGGGTGGCCATTAGCATGCTCCCAAACAGCCCCTTTCCCTTTAAGAAATTAAAAAAAAACACACCCATTGCAACGAATCTGTGTTGATTCGTTGCAACGGAGAGACCCATCCAGCTGCCTGGTGTGTTTGAGCTGTCATTTCATCGTTGTCACGCTCCCACCGAGTGGAAAAAAAAAATCCCCCCCCTCTCATGGGCCCAATTTTTGGCCGAAAAAAGTGTAAAAAATAAAGGGAAAATACATCAGCAAACGGGCTTCTCTGTGTTTGTGCTTAGTGACTCTGGGGAGGGACTGAAGCCGGGGAAGCCTTTAAACAGGAAGAGGCTTGCTGGTGCGTTTATCCCCGCTCGCTCGGAGAAAAAAAAATGGCGATCGCTTCGCCGGAAGATCAGAGGAGAGAGCCAGGGGGAGGGACTTTGTAGAAACCGCAACAATGTTAACGCACAGGTCTTTTTCGCTAGAGTTGCAGATTGGTTGCAGGAGTGTATCGCTTTCCGGAGGGTGAATCCACTTTTGGGGATTTCCCTGAAAGCGCTACAACGAAGCGCTTTTTGCGGATCGGTTTCAGGTGTGTGGCAGATTGTCAACGACGTTGTGCATAACGGCAAATCAATAGCGTTTTCAATTGGCAACCATTGTGCGATTTTGAAGGCGTGCGAAAAGCCCCTTGGTTTGACCCGGCAGGGCTGTTCCTATGATCTTACTTTGTCAGGGTTTATTTTCTATGTGAAGTTTCTTGTACTTTCAGAATTACACTATGTGCGCCATCTGTTGTTTCTGAAAGTCTATGCAACAGGCTATAAAGGCAGGTATCTCATTTTTATTTTCCTCACCCTGGATTTATTTGTTTATTATTAATTTGATTTGTAGCCTGCAACTCCCACACAGTGGCTTGTGGTGAGTAACAGCATATAAACCCATATTTAAGGCCTCACCTGGATTACCCAGGCAATCCTGATCCCATCAGATCTTGGAAACTAAACAGGACTGACCTTGGATAGTAGAGACCACCAAAGATTCGGATGGAGTTACTCCAAAGAACATTAGAGGTCATGACATGGAGGCAGGGAATGGCAGGCCCCCTTCCAATATCCCTTGCCTGGTTGCCAGATCATCGGATCTCCTGACCAAACTACACACACACCATACAATAAATAAATAAATACCCTGGAACTTAGTATGGGAGAACTACCCTTAACTGAAGCCGTCTTCTATGTTGCAGGTTCTTTTCTGGGTTCACTTAAGGCAGTGGTCCCCAACCTTTCTGAGGCTGGGGAACGGCAGGGCATCGAGCCGCGCCAATGCGGACCACGCCTGTGGGCCGTGCCCGTGCGGGCCGTGCCCGCGCATCGGGCCGCGACCGCACGGGAAAAAGCTTCCTGGGCCGCAAGCTTGCGGCCTGGGAAGTTTTTTACTGCGGGGGGGCGGGGAGAGGGAGCTGCGGCCCGGCGCCATGGCCTTCGCAGCCTGCCACCGGGCCGCGGGCCACAGGTTGGGGACCACTGACTTAAGGAAACTAAGTTGATCTCTTGATCTCTACAGCTGTGAGTTTCCTGACAGTAGACTTCCACTCTTGGTTCATTGTCAAAAACAGCAGGAGCAGCTAATGGCTGTTTAATATATTTCATCCCTAAGGAAAGCTGTCATGTTATGAATAGCAAGATTTGAGTCCAGTAACTCAAGACCAACAAAAGTTCCATCATATAAGCTTATAAGAGTTAAAGTTTTCTTTTTCAGATAGAAAGCTTTGACTTTTGAAAGCATAAACATTCTTTAAAGTGTTACTGGACTTGTTCTTCTATGGCAGATCTACTCAGCTACACACCTGAAACTACCTTATGGATAGCAGCACTTGTTCAGATGCTCAGTTTGTATTCATCGGTACAGATTTAGTGGCACCAACTCCTCAAATGCCATTTAGAAGTGGCGGAGAATTGAACACTGGCACTTGGTCAGCTTTCTTGAGCCTACATATCTATAAATCTCTGGGACCAGAATGGTCAGATACTCCTTACTCATTTTCTCCAACGCAGGCTAATGTTGGGCCACGGAAGAAATATATCTCATTTCAGACATAGAAGAGAACTTCCTTCTAAATCAGTTTAGTATGCAAGACTCCATAAAGCATTAAGCAGAAGATCAAATCACATATTAGCTTTTAGGTTTATGTGTAAGTAGACTGTCAATTTATCTTAACATTGGAGTATTCTCAAATGTCTTTTGCTGAGTATTTCATTTTCCACATATTTTCAGAGCCTTTGTGATATCATTAACTTCTTACTAGGTTGTTTAGTATATAAAATGTATCTTTTCCCCCTTAATGATAGCTGAACTTCACCTCAAAGGTTGTTGCCAGAATAAATTAGATAATTATGCTAAAGACGATATCTGACAATATGTGCTGCAAAAATGATTAGTACTAAAACAGCAATAATAAACATAACATCTAGAGTACCTGTTCAGTATGCAGAACCTACAATTTAGCAGTTATAACAATAATACCACTGATTGTCAAGTTCAAAACAAGAGAATCAAATCATAAATTGCTTCAACACTAGGAACCTTTCACACAGCTGAAGCATTTCTTTACCACAAACTGTTGGAAGCGGTATAAAAACAATAGTTCTATACAGCATTTCATATAGTGCTTTATACTTCATAAAAATCCAAAAGCACCCATCCTTACAGGAAAGATCCTAGTATGTTTACTCAAAAGTAGGTGCAGTTCTGCAAAGATTCTGCTTTGATCGGCCACTGTCTCTTTCTGTTTCCTCTTTCCATTCTTCAAGTTTCTGTCATAAATTGTATCCTTAAAAATGAGAATAAATCAGGTGCTGCTATCCTGAGAATCTGGCCACTTCTTTTTATACAAGGATGTCACAAATTCTGATGAAAACCTCCTTGTTAGGATATTCTTCAGCGATTAGTCACTGCCACCAGACCTCTGTGGTCTGCTTCTCTCCTCCCAAGGTAGAAGCTGACAGTGAGGAGATGGCTCAGGAGGATATGCAACAAGATCATATCTGTGACTTTTGCTGTCTTTAGATCCTGAGTCGTTGTAGCTTCTCAGTTTACAGTTCCATTCAGATGAGAACCACTATGGCGTGATTAGGTTTAGGATTGTGTTAGACTAGCAATAATGCCCATTGTGTGAAGAAATACAGGCACTAGAAAATTGTTTAGGGATAGGATAGGAGAAGGCTAGCAGGACTGGGGCTAGGTCATGCACCCCTGGAATGCAGTGGGGGGGGGGAAGGGCTAGTTTGGTCTCCCTCCCTTGACCAGGAGCCTGTCTCTATCGGTCTACCCTCCCCACAGCTCTTCTCAGAAGGGGGTGGCTGAAGCCTAACATCGGGGGTGGGGTAGAGAGGCTCCCTTCTCCGCCCACCTGTCATTCCCTTGATTCATGGCATCATCAACAGCTCAGCCCTTCTCAGCACTCTGACTATGGTGGCTGGCTGGTGGGCAGGGAGGGGCAGTGGCCAGGTGAAGGAAGAGCTGATGCAGTTGTGAAGCTATAGTTAAACACCAGTCAAGAGCAGTTAAGCATCAAAAGGACAGCATTTTGAGATTTGCTTTGATGGTAATTTGCATACTATCCCCAAAAAACTAATTTATGATAAGAACCTGCAAACATAATAAAAGCTAAGAATTACAACTTCACATCTACATAAGAAACATATCAGTCAATCTTTCTCCCAACAATCCAAAGATATCAGTCAAATACTTTTCTTTTTACAGCATGGAATTTTTCTTTGGAACTGGTGACCCAAAGAAGGGGCGAGGGACATGGCTCAGTGAAACAGTATCTGTTTTGCTTGCAAAACAACTCGAATTCAGTTCCCAACAGATCCAGTTTAAAAGGTCAAGTAGTTGATGTTATAAATGGCTTCATTCTGGAACCATGGACAGCCACTGCCAGTCTGAGTAGAAAATGCTGACATTAATAAGATTGATGATGTGATTCTGGATAAGGCTATATCATGTCTATGTGATTCTACAACCTTTGACTCTGTAGGAGAGAGGTTTAGTGTCACTTGCAAATTTACATCAATAGCCAGGTAGGTTTAAAGCTGTCATTTCAGCTGAGTTGAAGATAAAGGAGATCATGTAACAGGAATTCTTATCAATTAGAGATAAAACAAATGAATGCTGTGATATACTGACTGAGAACATCTACTGCACTGTTGTCTACTCTGGCTGGCAGCAGCTCTCCATGATCGGTGGGAAAAAAGACCTTTACCAAAACGTCCTGCTAAGATTCTTTAGCGGAGTCTTCTGCACCCAAATAATTTTCCACGTAGCACATATAGTATGTGCTACAGGCCACACACTTCCAGGGCCCCTGTGAGGTGCCTTCCCCCCATGGGGGGACTCTAAGGACTGTCAAAGTAGCACCCCTTTCCACTGTGGGGGGCCTGTCCACCCCCATTCTGGCTGTTCTCCCTAAAATCAAATGTATACTGAGCACAGATTGTACCCGGGCTCACTGTAATTTGTGAACAACTTTGCAGGATGGTTGTGAAAATAAAATGAGGAAAGAAAGCCATGTACACTGCTCTGATTTCCTTAGAGAAAAGGTGGATTAAAATGTACTATGTAGCTTAAAATAACTTTATTTCTAAGATATGCTTGACATTTTGTGATTTCCCAGAAAGTCATTCTTACCTTTATAACCCCCACCTCATTTTCAGCTTGGTAGCCTTTCTTAGTTATGAATATGGTGAATGCACTTTAGATATATGAGTGTCGTGATCGGGGCAAGGGGGCAATGCAATACATTTTCTTACATTTGGAAGTTCAATCAGGAGGCATAATTATTTTGGAATTGCTTCTTTTAAGCTTTGGGAGGAAATGTGTAGAACCAATGAGAACCTAGTGAGGGTTAAGCTCTTTAAGATCCATTGCTTCCAACAGGAAGGTTTAAGTATATGCTAAATTCTCTAATTGAATTTAGAAAGACTTAGAAAAGATTAACTTTGGCTGGACTGTATCCAAGGTTAATCCTTCAGGTTGACAAGGATGTTTTCCTTTACCTATGAGATAACCGTTTTATATTTTGACTCTGCATCACTATGCAGATTTTAAAGCTGAGCTGTTTGTTTGGGTTCAGACATATATTACCCCATCACAAACCTTGCTTCAAATAATGTTTGTTTCTTTTTGTCAAGAAATACATAGAAAATAGAATGAAGAGGATTTTAAATTTTATATATTTATTTTTGGAAGACTGGTCTTGTCTTTAACTATATTGACAAGGAACATGAATTGTGTCCCTAACTCTGAAACATTATGTCCATGTACAATGGGAAAGACAGACTCCACAGGACATGTTCTCCCACTCTTGAGTAAACTCCACGACTGCTCAGAGGAGACTTACTTACCGTACTTGCCGGCGTATAAGACGACTGGGCATATAAGACGACCCCCCAACATTTCCACTCAAAATATAGAGTTTGTTACATTACATTATAGTACTATGGGCCACTATGGGCAGCTATGTCTATCCCAACTGAAGTGCACCTGGCGTACAGGATGACCCCACCACTTGGAAGCATGTTTTTCAGTGGGGGAAAGTAGTCTTATACGCCAGCAAATACTGTAGATAAATTACCAAATAGTAAAAACCTGTCTTTTTCAAGCCACATGGACAAATTCTGTGCTTATTCATGCAGAGTCCGAAATACGATAATTGATGGTAATAGTGGCTAGCATATATTATGATGTCTAATGTTTAAGTTACATACTCTTTTATATGATTTTATCTTATTCAGATGATCTTTTACTGTTTTATCTATATTTGATACTTGATATTTAATGGTCTATGACCATAAAAATAAATAAAAAAGCATAAATTGTGTATGGTACTTTTATTCGGTTTAATCGTCTGATCTATTAGTGGAAAGTACTAATGGCCTTAGAAATTCCTGACTCTCAGCTCCCTCCAAAAGCCATTTTAGGTAACATGGCTATGGTGCTGACTTCCCTATGAAACATTCTTCTGCCTGATGGCCTGGTGGCTGCCTGATGGCCATAGTTGGTACACAGGGACATATGGAAGGAGTAGGTACTTCAAATATGTTGGTCCCACTCATGAAGGGCTTTAAAGGTCATAACCCACAGCTTGGATTGAACTCAGAAACAGACTGGCAGCCAATTTAACTGTTTCAAAATGGGCAACATATGTTTCTGCTGGCTAGCATCCAACTGTAGTCTCAACCTGCTCTGAAAAAGCCAACTTCACTCCATCTATGACAAGTGGGTTCAGTCCCTCTAGAATATCAGCCTTCCCAACTAGCATGACCTCTTTCTAGATTCAGAAGTACTCAAAAGGGTATAACTTTGCTTAGGCTACAATGCTAACGCATTAATTTGTTCACTGCAGCTGCTCATAGCTGTTATTGCTGAATTATTATGGAACTATTTTGTATTTAATTTTGTTGTAAATATTGGTTGAGAAATATTCTAGTTATTTTAAATAAATATTTTTAGAAGTTTTGCTTGGCAAACCTGTATTAATATTTACATATCTTCTTCCCCTTCTTTCTGTTCCAATTTCTTCTTAACATTATTTGAGGTACCAGAACTCCCTGTATTTAGAAGTAGTATGACAGGGTTGTACTTTTGAAAGTATATCTAATTGCTTGCAGAGTTGTCCTCTGATAATACTTTTCTAGAATGGACCTTCTTGAAATGAAACATCCATGCTATTTCTTTATCCCTGTGGTCTGCCTCAGAAAAGAGAATTTCTTTATCTGGTAAAAGTATTTGATGCCATCCCAGGTTTGTAGTTTTGCCATAGATGTTTCAAGGATGCTACCAGAACTCAATGATCTCCTACCCAAAGAAAACACTATCTTTAAAAAAAAAAAAACCTCTCAAGCAGATCAACATTCAGATGCTTTCCCCAACATTTTTTTGGAAGTCTCTAAGACCAAATGTTAGAGCTGTACGTCAGCGTCAGTCCAGATTCTTGTAAAGGGTGGGGGAACCTCTTGCGGTTGCTATCACAGCCAATGCTTTTGCAAAGCACTCTAAGTACATGACCTCTTAAACATATCTGGTTTCTAACCGGCAGAATAATGAAATATGATTGGCCTCCAAGCACTTATTGCCTCTATTTTCCCATTCGCTGAGTCGAGGTCCTACTCTTACCATTCCCTTAGCTATTTCTGTTGCTTTCTCGTTTCACTTGTGAAGAACTCTTGTCCACCGTTCTTCTGAAAAATCCCAGGAAAATGACTGCCTTTTGTTTACCCAATGAAGAAAAAAAAGATTAGGTAATTTCTGTCAAGAAATCATGGAAAAGGACTTCAATGAAGAAGAAATTCAGCAAACCCTCTGTCTCCCCTGGGACACTGGCAAGGTCACAGATGATGAGGAGAAGCAGCTTTGTCAGTGAGTAATAATATTTCCATTATTTAACTTCCCTGGCATGATTCCCATATGATCCATTCATGATGAAACCCCTTAAACAAATCTCAGTATGTGGAACAACAAAAAAAGCAACCCTGATTCCTTGTATCGGTATGTAAGGGCATGATTTGAGATGTTCTCAGCATATGATTTATAGCAGGTCATCATCTGATCTGACAGATCTGCCCACTGTATAAAATGTATGTTATGATTTTTTTAAAGGTGTGTTGCTTCGAATTTGCTCTGCAGCAATGCTTGTACAGCAGCATAAATTATTCCTCAGTTTTAAATCTTTTTTGTTCAGTGTTCAAACTGTCTCTTGTAAATAGTATACATTATTTATTCGTCCATAAGTTCTGAGTTTGTTAATATGGATGGCACAAATGAGCAATGCGGTGGTGAAGGTGAAAAGGCAGGAGGTTGATAAAGTGATACAGTTTCAGTGTCACGCCGCCTTTAGGTTTTAATGTTGTAAAAAAAGTGCAATGCTAGCAACATTTCAGTAGTAATTGTGGCTGTGTCTTTGGATCACTACAGCATGGCATTACATTTACTTACTTAACACATGCATGCTAATGTGCTTTATAATCAATACAGCATTTCTGAGTGGATGCACTCGTTAGGGGAATTATTTAGGAGAGGAGATTGATATATTTACTACCTGAAGCTCCCGCCGGCTACCTACTCGATTCTGGCATCTTCTATCTACTCTGGCAGAACTTGATAGACATAAAGGATTAAGAATAGTATAATTTCTAAACCTAGAAAGGGTTAGAGTTCCTTCCAGCCTGCACCCCTTATTTATGACATTATTATTCCATCGTTCCAAGGAACTCAGAAAATGAACAGTATATCTGTCTCCCCCACTATTTTATTGCCATAACAAAACTCTGTGAGGTAGAATGGGCTAAGAGATCGTGACTGGCACGTCACCCAAGAAGATTCATAGGTAAATATAGATTTGAACTTGGGGTCTTTAAGATGGCCATACAATGTCTTATACCACACTGGCTCTCCCTTGCCTTTGAGCTACTAAATATAGTATAGAGCTTTCTAGATCCCTTTCTAGATCCTTATCTGTTTCTTGAGGATTATTTTTAAAATGAATACCATAAAGATGACTTCATCGTTCACCTTCTTTCCATTTGCCAGGAGTTTTTCACAGGCCTCAGCATAAGCCATGCTCTTCCACAATATCACCCTTATCCTGGTTTTCACATATCGTTCCTGTTAAGCAGCAAATTCCCAAAGAGAATAAAAAGACAAGCTCCATTTTCTTCTTCAGTGGTAGTTACTAACCATGTCCTATCGATAGTAAGTGATTTGACAAGAGAAGGTGTGTCTGCTTGGCAAGCCTCACATACTCCCACCACACATATCAGCGCAGAGCCAAAGATGCCAGAAAAGCAGTCTGGAAAGACGGCATGGGAACCAGTCCTCTGAGAGCACCTCTAGTGCTGAAACTGCTCTCCTGTCTCCTGAATTTGAGGAGGGGTCTGGCTTCTACTACAGATGGGGAACAACCCCTGACAAATGCAAGAGAATGATCATACCAGTGCTGGTCTGGCAATACAGTCCTGAGCAGTTATACTCAAGAAAGCTGAAAGCTATGGGTTTAAACAGGAGCCACTGCATAAGATTGTGCTGTGAATCACCATTGAAAGGAGAGCCTGAGACAAGGCTCAGTTGTAACACATGCTGGATGGCAAAACGTACCCCATGTGTTTGGTACATGCACAACATTATTCTATCTCTATTACCCACATGCTCACCCCTTTGCTATTTGGCCACCTATGTTCAAAGAATGGAACAAATGAATGTACTTTTCTTGGTTTATGAATTAGAATTTTTCCCTAAACAGAATACAGAAAGCCTGTAAATGGCCCATTCCGCACCTGTGATGACGCTCTGGGCTGCCACCAGTGCATTTTGGCAAAGCAGCATACTCCGCCACTTCCTGTGTCCCCATAGGAAACAGCTTTCAGCAGTGAACCCTGTCTGCACCAGATTTCTGTGTCCCAACAACGCAGATGGGGCAGAAAGGTTCTGCCACGCACAGGGCGAGGGGGGGGGGCATTCTTTTGCAAATTAAAAAAAACATCCTCATTCAGCCACAAAGCACCGTGAAGCCAAGTGGGACATTTTTTGTCCCTGCCAGTATGCCATAACGCAGGGCACCAGAGCTCTAGGCCTGGGAGAGGGCCAGGCTGGCAGTGACATCATGTGGAAGTAGGGATTAGCCCTGCTGCCATATGAGCATCCACCCAGCCATTTCTCCTTGCGTGGAATGAGCCATGTAGTTTAGTGCTTAGATGAGGGATTCCCAACCAGGGATCCAGGGATCCCTGGGGGTCTGCAGACTTTCCCCTCCTACCTTAATGGACTTGACCACAGGCTGCTTTCCAGCCTACATAAAGCTTAACCACAGTAGTAGTAAAGGGGAGGGGAAGGGGTAAAAGGAGGGTGAGGGGTACAGGTGGTGATGTCACTCCAAAGGGCATGGCAGGAAGGTGTGGCCAGCTGACATCACTTACGGGGGGCCTCAAAGCCTGAACATTTATTTCACGGGCTCCCCCACATTCAAAAGGTTGCAAAAGGCTGGCTTAGACTGTCAAACTACGATATGGGACCCAGATCCAGATTTCTGTTCAGCCCTGAAGCTCCTTGGGTAAACTTGGGCCAGTTAATCTCCTTCAACGTAACCTATCTCACAGGGCTATTATGAGCATAAAATGGAGGTGGGGAGAATGCTGATGTAAGCTACTTGGGCCTCCATGGGGGACAAAAGTGGAGTATAAATATCTAAATGAATAAATAGACCAAATATATAGCATTGGGCTCATTCTGATAATTACATGTGGCTCTCTCAGGTCTTTTACTTCTGAATCAGATTCAAATGAGGAACTGTGGGTTGGTTGCAGGTGAGCATCTAATGCCATTGTGGGGGGAGAGGGATATGGAACTAAGTGCCACATTTCCTCCACCCAATTTTGGGCCATCTTTACTTTCCCCAGCTAAATGGTGTGGTAGCTGCTACAGTGGCAGCTGTGAACCAATGAAAAGATGGGGAGTGTCAGCATTGTTCTCCCCTCTCCCACAACCCTTGCTGCTGCTTCCATTATGATGAGGCTGCATTTTCGTGCCCATTGTGAAAGCATCATGTGATCGAGAAGATATGGTTTAAGTGAATGGTTAAAATTGATAGCAGTATCCTTTAATAAAAGCCAATGAATGCTCAGAGTCCTGTCAGAGTTTCAGTGAGGCTAACGGACTAACCATTTCCTGCATCTCCCAGTTATGTGGCCTTTGAGTTATCATGTTTCTAGATTTAGGTTGATTCTGCAGCTGCAGAATGACCTGATAGAGATGAGTTGTATATTGTGTTGCATTTGTATGGTTGCCAGCTCTGGCTTGTGACATTTTTGCAGATTTTGGGGGTGAAGACTGGGGACAATAGAAATTGGGAAGAAACGTTGGCAGAGTATAATGTCATAGACGCTATCTTTCAACATAGCCGTTTTCTCCAGGGGAATCTCTTTTACCTGGAGAACTTTTGTATTTCTGGGAGATCTCCAGCTGCCACCTGGAAATTGGCAACCACATGTGATTTTCAACAACTGAAGAGTACTCTCGAACTGAAGCTGTAGCAGCAGTGGCCATTGTCCTGATCTCAGCACAAGTTGAAAGCTGAACTGTTATTACAAAGGAGAGGACACGCAGTAATGGGTTTAAACTTCAAGTACAACGATATAGGCTAGATATCAGGAAAAAAATTTTCACAGTCAGAGTAGTTCAGCAGTGTAATAGGCTGCCTAAGGAGGTGGTGAGCTCCCCCTCACTGGCAGTCTTCAAGCAAAGGTTGGATACACACTTTTCTTGGATGCTTTAGGATGCTTAGGGTTAATCCTACGTTGAGCAGGGGGTTGGACTAGATGGCCTGTATGGCCCCTTCCAACTCTATGATTCTATGATTCTATGATTCTACATCTAAAAAAAGGAAAGTTTTTTATTTCCCAGTGATTTGTTGGAACACCTGTTCATTTCTCTTTGTTCCATTTTTGATGTTCTTGTTTCTCAATGTTACACGAAGACTGTTTCTGCACTGGAGGCTTTGCACCAGGCTGCAGGCTGGAGTTTGAACTGGGGCAAGTTGCCCCGCCTCTTCCTGCTCCCACATGGGAGAGCATTTGGCATGGTGTACCTAGTCCACCCTGGATTTGTGCTCCCACAAAGGAGCCGGGGTTGCAAAGTTCCCAGTGTGGAAATGGTCAAAGAGAATGGTCACAGAATGTGGAAGTTTTCAGATAAATAAAAATGCAAAGCCTGTTAGTATTAAAGAGAGCTATCACTGCATTTCCTACAGCTCTGGTAATGCCAACAGGATTGCATGTTGTGAAACGCAGACCTGGCAGATGAATGCATTTAGACTGCTTTTTCCACTCAGTCAAATATACACTAAAAAGACCCTCTGAAGACAGGATTACATTTTGAGCTCTTAGAGCTCACATCTAGAGTAAAGATTTTTGTCTCACGTTACAGATAATTGCTGACCGAGTATAATGCAATCCCCCCCAGTGAACAGGAACTGAAAGGCTTGGGATTTCTGTGATGTAATAGATCATTGATCTTGACTGGGTGGGGAAGGCAGTGGTAACTGGATCTCTCTCCTTGCGATTTCTTACCTATGGGCTGCATTTATTTGTTCTTGCCCACTTCAGAATCTTGATAGATATTTTAAATCCTGCTTGCAGCTAACAACAGCAATCAACAAGGAACTAGACCAGATTTAAGCATCCTTAAATCTGTGCTGGATAGTGGGCAATGTCTCTAAAGCACCATAGCTTTTCAGGTAGGATTCTAGAATTATGATGAACATCAATGGCTAGGATTTATTTAAGCTGTCCTATGTATGATGCAGAACAAGGTGCTAGAAATCTGTATAATGACGGTATAATTCAGGTGGTTGACGGGGGTTATCAGACTGGGATTGCCTAGGTTTACCAGCTGTCCTGATAATGGCGGGACACGTCCGCCTTTGGTGGAAAAGTCCCGCATCCCGCCAGAGTCTTCCAAAGTTCCAATATAAGGCAGCTTCACTTGTTCATGTGTTTTAGATTTGAACTCCCTTCATTAAAGTGCTGATTGTTTGCGCAAGAGCCAAGCTAAGGGAGAAAAGGGCAGAGCCAACTGAAAATGCTATAGCTACCCATGGCTGTGATCCGTGGATATCTAAATCCTTGGATTGTGGCCACATGGAAGATAAACATAGCTTTTGGCACACTTGGTAGAAGTTTTCAGAAGATGTCCTAAGGTTTAACTTTTTTTGTGTGTGTTTGTTTTGCTTCCTGTTTTTCATCAGTAGGCACCTTTACCAAAAAAAAATCTTAATAATTTATCTGCTTCTTCTGTTGTTTGCAGAAGTTGTCTCTGCCTTGTGACAGCTGAAAACAGAACAAAGGTACTGTCTGCTTTGTACTTGGTATTCCAAAACCTTAACCAAACAGGGCAGAGTTTTTCCTCAAAGGGACTGATATACAGCAACCCTGAGTTGGAGAAACATTTGGTTAGGTAGTTTTTATTAAAGCATATTTCACTTCTTGTCTACACAAGACATTGCATACTTTTTAGAGAATGTGATTAATAATCCTTCAGGCTTTATTTACAAATTCCCTCTAGTCCTCAGTTGCTAGATGTTTTCATACAGCAACTTTTGCATCAAAGGTCAAAC
The DNA here is from genome assembly GCF_049243985.1 of Paroedura picta. NCBI lineage: Eukaryota > Metazoa > Chordata > Lepidosauria > Squamata > Gekkonidae > Paroedura > Paroedura picta. Next base: position 78,580,806 of record NC_135374.1, on the reverse strand, counting down.
TAACCGTCTAGCTGTTCAGAAGCAGTTCTTAAGGGGCATCCAGGGCATTTCAGTCTATTGGTTTGAACAGCCACAGTGGAATCTTTTGAGATGCTGATTGTATAGAAATAATCTGTGATGTTTGTTTTCGATAGTTTGCACATAGGATTAAAATAACAGTGTTCCAGTGTTGATTAAGTGCATCTCTCCGTGTGTCTGTTCTGTGTCGCGTGTCTGTGTGTCCATATGTCCTTTGCTAGCATATCTCATCTTCTGGGATTACAACAAAGAGAAGAAATCTTTCTGGTCATACTTTTTTAAAAAGAGAAAAATGCAGGAGAGAACAGGAACGCAGCAAAGTCACCTTTGTTGAAATATGTGTACTTTGACTGGGAAAGGAAGAATGGCCCAAGGGATGGTTCTGTTAAGGGAAAAGAACTGAGATAGAGGAAGGGATAATGTCAAAAAGGTATGATTTTCTGACAGAAGTGGAGAGAATAACCTGATGCATGGCAAGCTTAGCAACATGAGAAAGAGGGAAATGTTCCTCCTGACCTGAGAAGGTAGCAGATCTGTGGCTGATAGTCTCACTCGATTCTGAACCTTCAATGTGCTTTGCAGCTGGATTTTCCTGTGCTGAACAGGAAAAATGACTTCTACAATGCATTCAAAGTGAATTATCCAAAGTGTACATGATAGCCCAGGGCCTGGTCTGGGCATTTGGGGATCGTTTGCCTAGTGTGCAGTACCCAAAATGAGTGACCACTAGACTGGAAAACCTTTTATGATTTTATTCAACTGCAGATGAACAAAATGACACAGGGGAGTTGTCCCAGAAAAGCCTGTGTGTCAAACAAAGGATTAAATGAGATTTTATAATATTCCATTGAAAGCAGGGAAAGATGATGCTTTTCAAGTCAAACCAATAACCTGGGGTCTACACCCCCTTGCAGATCCCACAGGATCAATTGCCATTATGCTAAGTCACCGGGAAAAGGTTACAAAAGGCAATTTTCCATTCTTTCTCAATCCTCTGGTAACATAAACAACTGTCTCTGGCCTTGAGAAAAACAGTCAAGAACAAGTTTTTGGGCCGTTTGTTACAAAACAGTCTGGTACACTAAGCTTCTCTTTACTGAACAATAAAAAAATATGATTTTACTCCCTTATCCATCAACTTGGCCTTGCAGACAACAACAGGGATTGCAGTTGCCAGCAGTAGGCCTCAGGCTTCAGAAGGGCAGACATCACCAGCCAAGCAACCAAGTGGATTTGGGGGCCACGTGCATTCCTTTTGAAGGGATGCATGTGAGGGGAGAGAGCTTTCCCTTCAGCCTAACTGCCGAGAGATGAGCTGTACTTCCAGGGGATTCTCGGACCCCACCTGGAGGCTGGCATCCCTAAACCTCAGGGAGATACAATGCTACACAGTCACCCCTCCAAAGTAGCCATTTTTGCCTGCAGAGTCGGTCTGTATAGTAAGGAGATGAGCAGCAATTCCAGGCCCCACCTGGAGGTTGGCTGTCCCTGGTCTGAACATATTCCTTGAAGTCTGAAAGTGGGGCCTCAAAAGTGTATAATGCCCCCACAGCTACCTAGCAACCCCTGACCTATTTTAGGTCAAGAAAACATTGCAGAGAGGATGTTGCCATATTGGTGTAGATTCATCTTCTGAAATTCCACACTACCGAGGTGTGCATAAACCTGACTAAGGTCAAGACTGCTGGCACAGAGGGACCTCCTCTTAGGGTTGCCATCTTCCAAGTGAGGCTCTCTACCCCACCACCCTCACGGAGAGTCTGCTATGGGGAGAGGAAGGGAAGGCAATTTATTTATTTTATTTATTTACTAGTAGTAGAGCCCGCTGAAACTAAAATTCAGCGGGCGCTAGGGGCCTGGGGAGCTTCCCCCCCATCCGGAAAAAAGCTCCCCAGGCCCCAGGGAACGCGATCCGCGGCTCTGTGAGCCGCGGATCGCGTTCCCTGGGGCCTGGGGAGCTTTTTTCCTCCCCCCCCCGACCCGGGAAGGAAGGAAAAAAGCTCCCCAGGCTCCAGGGAACGCGATCCGCGGCTCGCAGAGCCGCGGCTCGCGTTCCCTGGGGCCTGGGGAGCTTTTTTCCTCCCCCCCGACCCGAAACAGAGCTTCCCAAAACCCGGAGAAGGCGAGCCGCGGCTTTGGGGGCTCCGTGGGGCGGCGGCTCCGTCTCACGTCGGCTCTCTTCTTCTCCGACGGTGGCGGCGGCGGCGGCAGGTAGGCCTCGGCAGCAGCGCAAAGGAGCAACTGCGAGCCGCGCTGTGCGCGGCTCGCAGTTGCGCGGGGCTGGGAATCGGAGGGACCAATCGGCAGGCGCTTTGCGCCTGCCGATTGGTCCCTCCGATTGTCTGTTCGGAGGAAGGGTCCAATCCGGACCCTTCCTCATCCCAGACACAACCCGCCTCAGAACGCCTTACAGTTTTATTTAGTCCGTGGCGCCCGCGGCGCCACGGGCGGTGTTAAGATAGTTGGATTTATATACCGCCGTTGGCCAAAAGGTCTCACGGCGGTTCACAATAAAATATAAAATCACAGTAAAATCACATAAAACCCCATAAATACCCCATTATTACAATAAAAAGATGGCATTCTATTGTGTAACTCTCCCCACTTTCCCCGTTTGTTCAGAGAGAGATTGGAAACTGCTTTGAGACACCTGAAGCCTGCAAGGGGGTTTTTACCCACTACCAGTTTGAATGAATCCCTGCAGTCTACACTGAATTCAATTTCCATTTTTATTTGGGGCGCTTTAAATTTTCCCTCGGCAACATGCATGATTGATTCGTGGTGGCCCTACCTTTCCCCCATGATATCCTGGAGTGGTTATAAGCCTCAATATTTGAAAAACCATAATTAGTAAGTGTGCAGCTTCCTGCTTTTTGTGAATTAACTTCTTTCTCAGTGCCTGGAAACAAAGCAGTCTTCCCTGATTGTCCAGGGCATCTGTTCAAAGTTCCCAGTTGCAAGGCTTCCCTTAAAGTGATTACACTCCAGAAGCCGTAACCTTTCTCATCAGAGATTTGTCTCTTGTTATTTCCCTCTCCTCTGCTGTCACCAATCCTTTCCACCACCACCCCATTCAAGAACAGAAAGAGAGAGACTCCTGAGCTTGGCTCCCCTCCCCGTTCTGAGCTTTTCCAATTGAGTGTAGAACACTTTCTGTTTCAATTGGGGGGGGGGGGGATAAAGACCTGAGTTCAAATCAATCTGAATTCATCAGGATCCACAACGGAATAAATAAAGTAAGCGCAGAATCAGCCCAGGTCTATTCAGAATCCTATTTAGAACTATTTAGTGAAGCATATTCCCAAAGAAGTGTTAGAATTGCACTGCGAATCAGAAACATTTACAGTCTCATTTGTGAGGTTTTAACATAGATAAGATACCTATAAATATTTTTTTCTTGTAGGAAAACTGTAACTTACCAATTATTTCTATGTTGAACAAGTCCATGGGGAGGGAAAATATCAGCATGTCTTGTCTTCATTTAATTCCAATGGGCATTTTGTTATTCTTCCAAGGATATTGCATTTTATTTCAGGGCAGCAGTTTCATCTTGCAGCTTCCCCTTCAATATTTTAAAACAATAAGAGTATTCTACTCCATGTGATAATTTATCATATTTTGGCAATTCTGCTTATAATGTCTCTTCCAAGTAATAAGTGACATGAGATAATAGTTTTTTAGTTGTGAATTAATATCACATGACCATCATGGGGACATCCATTTGCACATGTAGCCTATCCATATACAAACATCTTGCAATGGGCAAATAATGCCCATATGTGGATATTTTGGGTAGGGAATATGGGGCGGGGGGGGGGGAGAGACTTAAACTGCCATGTCATTATTTTGGATTTCCGGTCCTGGTGATCTGGAAATAGCATTTTGGTTGTGCTCTGCTCAGCAGAGTGTATTTTTATTTGATTTTAAACTGCTTTTTAATCTCTTTTTATTTTCTTTTATTGGATTGCAGCTCTTTTAAATTCTTTAAACTCATTTCTTTTTATAGGTTTCTCAGAATGTAGGCAGGCCCTCATACTGCTAACAGAGTGTTTATTTTACCTATTTTATCTGTTTTACTTCTGGGTTGGCTGAGTTATTGTTTCATAAATGATTTTAGAATCTTGTGCAGAACATGACATGTGAACTTATTGCCATAGCTATCTTTTTAAAATTCATGTGTATTCTCTGCAGTATATTACCAAAGTACTTGTGTGTGTGATGCTTCTGCATATGTTGCACCGATACACAGTGCAAATCACGATGCCTCTGTACACCTACTGTTACTTTTATTTATTTATTTGTCATGCATTTACCGCTTCTGTGTTGACAGATATTCAACATCTTTTTCCATGTTGATAATTGCACTTGAGTGCCTTAGTTACATGGGTGGGTGGGGAGAACTATAAACTATGACAATTAGCGCATGCTCTCATTTAGGAATTAATTTTAGAGAACATGTTAGTTAAGCTGGAATCCCGGAGGCATGGGACCTGAGGCACAGATATTATGGAACAATAAAGAAATTAAATGGGGGCATCTGTTCAGCACTTGTTTACACTGGCCCAATGATAGGTTGGTGTTCAGTCTCTATTGCCTACTTCTGCTAATTATTAAGGATGCTAGAAGAAGACCATGCAGATAGTTTCCAAGCAGACAGTGTTTCCTTCTGTTCTCCAGTACAGTGGAGCCTTCTGAAAGATACCAAAGAATATTCATTCTGCCACACTCAACATCACAGAACATGGTAGAGCCACTATTTTTCCTCAGCTGTCATCTCAAACCAGTAATTTATTTACCACAGAAGTGGCCTTACAGATAATCCAAATATGAACACCACAGTGTTGAAGCTGGTGTAGAAAAAGACTCCAGCATTTTGTTTCACACAGCTGCCAACCAGTTGTCCTAAAGGGTCAAATAAACAAGATACAGAGGCCAAAGGCCTCCTCTGTTGCTGTCTATATAGATTCAAACCATGCTATAAACAGTATTGCATAAAACTGAGAACCAATACTGGATTGGCAACAGGTTCTGCTAGCATTTCTATTGCCTGAAGCTCCATAAGCTCCATATTACAACTTCCCATATTCCAGAAGAATAGCACATATCTGAGGACTAGAGAGGAATTTCTACTCAGGCAGCTAGCATTTCTCTGATGCTTTCATGTCATCAAATCCTGTAGCTTGTAATGCAATGGTCTCTATTAATATAATGAATGTAGCATGAATACAGATGATTCACTTTCCATAAGGAAGGGATTTGAAAATTGAAGTCACCTTGCTCATTTGCCTGTTTCTTTTCCAAACACCCAGGACAATTGCATTGATGATCAATGCATTTTAAATGAGAACACTCCATTTAAAATGAGCTTTGTATCTACATAGTTGGCAACATTCAATATGGCAGCTACTTGATTTTGGCTTGTGCTGACAAGCTGCTGGCTTGCTTGAGTGTGCCTCTGGGTCATCAGAGGAAGAGAATACATGATTTTATTATTTCTTTGAATATATGAGGGATATTGGTACCTTCCCAGTCAATGGAATGCATTGTATTGTGGCTTTCATCATATTAGGACATGCTAAGAATTTAGTGACTCAAACTGCAGTTCCCAAATGGTTTTGCATTTAAATATTTTTGTAGGGTAATATTTTGTTTTATTTCAGGTAGCTCAGGTATAGAATCATAGAATCATAGCACTGGAAGGGATCTCCTCAGTCATCTAGTCCAATTTCCTGCACTATGCAGGACACTCAAAAAAGTAGATGGAGGAGGAAGACAAGGAGAACCTTGAAAAAGCAGGACAAAACATTGCATGTATGTAACATTTTTGGCCATTCAATACCAAGCAAACTTTTTGTGTGGGTTGCCTGTAACTCGTGATCAAACTGTAATTTAAGCAAAGAAATGTTCCCTCATCATGGAGCAGATGTACTGAATTGGTATCTTCATGTTTCCAGCACTTGAACTTGCACATTCACATCTAAAGGGAGACTTGAACAGAAGATTTGCAGGCCTCTGGTATGGTTTGTGTACAATCCCTGTTCAAACTCTCTTTTTTGACATTACAATGGAAATGTAAAAAACAGATTGTCTGGCACTTCTTATAATATCTGAGGCTACTGTTGAAGCCTCTAGTAGTGTGTGTGCATGTTTTGAGAACTCATATGTGCATTGTGCTTGCCAGTTAAATGTTAGCATCCAATGCTTTAAGCAGTACACCCCCACAATTCTCAAATGCTGATAGTTTCATCTGTGATGTTATATAAATCATTTCCATGGCAAGCTTCCAACACATGCTTCAGTTTTGTCTTGTTTTTTTAATTAGGCCCGTTTGACAAAATGACCAAAGCATATAAAGATCAGATGTAATTGACTGTTACTTAAACCTGCTTTTTCCCCCTCACTGTGATTATATATAAAAGTTGTTTCCTTTGTTAAAAAAAATTAAGACCTAAAAATTATAATGCTGTTTGTCTACCCTAATTTGTAATTAATAATTTATAGAATTTGTAAACACCTGTCATACATTTGGATGACAATCTGCTGTTTTCTACCAAAGTAAAAAAAATTAGAGAATTAAATTATGAATACTTTTAAAACATTAATGTACTTATTGTTTTGTTGGAGGTCTAATTAACAGATTTCAACATTTCATGCTAAAGCATCTTGAGACTTTATTCTTAAGAATTAGAAGATTATGCCGAAGTAGCCTTTGCAAATAAATACATATTTAAGGTGTTAATCAGCAAAGGTATTAAACCTGAGCTCCTAACTCATTCCCCCAGCCAGGATTGTCGATTCTGTCTTGGGAAATTGCTGGAGATTTTGGGGTGCTTTCAGGGGGGTGGAATTTGTAGAGGGAAAAGAGCTTGATAGGGATGCAATGCCCAATATGCCATTTCTTCTAAGGGAACCAGTCTTCCTATTCAAGAGGTTAGTTGTAATTCTTCACATTTCCCCAGACTGAGGTAAAAACTTTCCTTCCAAAAATAAATTGTTCTTCCCTCACTGACTGAGCAGCCCCAGTACAGTGATTTCTTTGTGGTAATTAATAACACTGACTGTCTTACCCTGTCACTGGCAGAAGTTTTGGCTTTTTTCTCAGCCCTGAAACTTTATGGGAAGGCTTAAGAGTCCTCTTCAGTAAACCTTTTACAAAATGGCACTGAGACTGTGTTAAAACCCATTAAAATATTGTATTTAATATACAGGGGAGGGTTAGGTGAAATGAGGAGATAAAGTTTTGATGTAAAATTCAGTTGTTTTACAGGCTTTAGAGAGATTTAGAATCTTTTCTTAGTTTCACTTATTTACACTTATTTACAATAAAAACCTTTATTTCAGTCACCTCTGTATTTTTTTCCCTTTGAACTCCTCAGGTTTTATTTGATAGTTGATACCCTTTTTAGTCCTCAAAAACACCAGTATCTCTCTAAATCTTGAGGTGTCTAAAGCAAATGTCCTTCTGTACCTGTCCAAGGAAATCCTTAACTAATTTTTTCCTTTTTTAACTGGGAAGGAATCTCATTCTCCTTGGCCTAAAAGATTTCTCTCTCTTCTTTTGGCTTGATTTGGTAGTATTATACAATTACTCAAATCCTCCTGCCAAATATCTTTCCCAAACCTCCTGTGAAGAACTGCTTTCAGCTTTTTAGTCAACTGTCTTGTCCTCATAATAGTTGCTTCTCAGTTAAAGCACAGGTGCATCTTCTTTTAATGCAGGTTCTGTCAGAATCTCAACTAAAACTCTTCCCACAGCAATACACCTCCCCAAAGACTCCTCTCACAGCTGGAGTCCTCTCACAGCTGTTGTTGGCCAGTCAGAATGCTCAGAGTAGTCTGTCACTCAACCACTGTGCTTCAATGAAGAATTAACCTTTCACTTACTCATTCTCTGTCCCTTCAGCCTTTGAAAGGTGGCTTTCAAAGTGCTGTCTATCACAACAAGTGTGATTCATTATGAATATATTAAGTGAATACATAAATGATACAGCTGCTGAGAGATCTCACTGTGTGTTACTGAGCCATCATGGAGAATGCACTACACGTTGGCCAATTTAAGTACCATCTTCCTAATAAAGGTGCTACATAAACTGGCCCTGCTGACTTTATAAATAAAGCATAATAACCCTTATGTTTGTACAGGCTATAAAGTGTTTTAGTTGGATGATTTCTGTGATTTGAATATTCAGTTTAAAGCACCTAAAGGTCAGAACCTACATGTCTTCTACTCACAGAACTAGACCTTTCCCCACATTCTTCTTCCCCTGCAAACCCCTGATAATCTTCTCCTGTGAGTTCTGATAATTTTCTTTGAAGGGTCTGTCAAGCCTTGATAGAAAATACATTGCAGTAAAAGGCAATTAAGAGGAATTGGGTAAAATCACCTACCCCCCTGTACAAGTGGGAAATCTTTAAGGTCACAATCTGCCATAATTTGGATCTTGTGGACATAGCACCTTAAATCCCTCTAAATAGCAATAATAGTGAAACTTAATTTTCAAACAATATAGGTTTTGTTTTCTTTGCATTTCGGTTGATGGATGTATTTGCAAACCATAGTTCCAATAAATATACAGCTGGAACAATCATAGTCTATTTCACTAAATTGTAACTAGCCAGAGATAATGTTTGAAGACTCATTTCTCAGTCTATAAACCACTTCCATTGACTCGCTGATCTATCTGAAATAAGCATCTTGTCCACATTTCTTTCATTGCTTTGTGATGCATAAAATTGCACAAGGAAAAAAAATACTGACAAGTATGTACTTGAAAAAGAAACTGATTGCTTTTAAGACCAAACACAAGAGGAAACACTCAGTGACTGTTTACGTACTGGAGGTTTCATGCCGGGCTGCAGGCTGGAGTTTTAGTCGTGGCAGGTTGCTCCACCTTTTCCTGCACCCACACAGGGGAGAATTTGGCCCAGTGTACCTCATCCGCCCCCAGTTTGTGTTCCTGCACGGGAGCTGGGACAGTGAAGTTCCCAGTGTGTAAACGGTCAGTGAGAATTCATTTTGGCTTTTTTTCTAATACTTCATTATCTGCAAGCTACTAGATTCCTCCCCCCCACACACATACATACACCTTTTAAAAACTTTGGTTAGGCCATTACTGCAGTGTCAAGGTACTCTTTAGATCAGGGGTAGTCAAACTGTGGCCCTCCAGATGTCCATGGACTACAATTCCCATGAGCCCCAGCCAGCAAACTCTGGCAGGGGCTCATGGGAATTGTAGTCCATGGACATCTGGAGGGCCACAGTTTGACTACCCCTGCTTTAGATATTTGCTTCTTGGAACAGAAAGCTATATAGTAATTACATAGGTGAAACACTTAAGTGCCTCTTAGACTACAAAAATCCTTACTATATGTAATATTCAAATACTATAAATTAAACCTGCTGTGGAGAAAATACAGTGGGCACTAGCAGACAGTGGGTGGTTGGGGGAGGCCAGGGAGGGAGGGAGGGAGGGAAGGCAGACAGGCAGGCAGGCACAGAGAAAGGGAGAAAGAGAGTGAGAGAGAGAGAGTGAGGGAGGGAGAGAGAGAGAGAGAGAGGGAGAAAGTGAGTGTGAGAGAGAGAAGAGTAAGCAAAGGGAGCAAGAATGGGAGAAAGAAAGGCAGAAGAGAAATGGATACATAGGAATGAGAAAGTTGATTAAGGGGTGGGTGGATGGATGGATGGATAGAAGGAAGGAAGGAAGGAAGGAAGGAAGGAAGGAAGGAAGGAAGGAAGGAAGGAAGGAAGGAAGGAAGGAAGGAAGGAAGGAAGGAAGGAAGGAAGGAAGGAAGGAAGGAAGGAAGGAAGGAAGAAAAAACAAGGCAGAAGAACAAACAGCAAACAAGAGGGAGAGAAAGAGGCAGAGAGAGAGAGGCAGAAAGGAGAGATAGAAATGGAGGAAGGCAGGAAGGAAGGCAGGCAGGCATGCAGGCAGGTGGAATGAAAGGGGAAGGGGTAGGGGGGAAGGAGAGGGCGAAGGGTTCGCTGGGCAGGTGTGGGGGGGCAAGTTGTGAGGGGGGCATGGGGGTTGCAGGGGAAGAGAGTGGTGGGTGGCTGGGTGTTTGGGGGGCGGAAAGTGGTGGCGGAGCGCGAGGGCAAGTGGGGGGGCATGGGGGATCAACACGAGGCTGAGATGTGTAGGCCCAGTTGAAGTCCCCGCCCAGCTCGCTGGGCACCTCAAGGCTTCTGCCAGGCCCAGGGACAGGCCCGCTGCATCTATAACATGGCGAGGCTGTGCCTGGACCCGGCAGAAGCCCAGCTGCCCGGCCCCCACCCGACCTCAGGGCCTCAGGGTAAGCCAAGTGACAGCCCCGCCGCATCATCCCTTAGCCCAGGCCGGGGCCTCCCAACCCACCTGGTGCCTGCTGGACACCGGAGGCTGTGGGCCTACCTTCCCTCTCGGTGGCCAGCATGGAAAAGGCGGCCATGGGGCAAAAGTGGCCCACGTTGGGGGGTGGGTGGGTTGGGAGGCACTTTGCACATCTCGATTGAGCCCTCCACTTGTCCAGGCCAAGGGGCCGATCGTTGGCCCCCCATCCCGGATAGCACCCCCCCTTACTTCTTTATTTATACTGCTCCCAGAGCAGTGTAAAGATTTAAGAATATGTTTTTGTATACACAAAAATATCCACTGAGAAAAAATGAAAGAATAACAATCTGGTCCCTTATATAAATGAGTACTGCCTTGAGGTTTTACAACTTGGGTAGAAAGAAACTCAAGATGAGTTGAGGGATAAAAGGATGGTAAATTCTCCTCCACAATGTGAGACTATTGAACTTCAGCTATCAAGTTCTGTAAAGCAATTGCCTTATAAGTCTGACTGCTGGGGTTCAAGACCAGGCGAACAGGAAACTGGTTATGGGAGTCCTTCAGTGCAAGACGTGTATATGTGTTTTCCTTCCACCTCTTTATAATTTTATTTTAATACAAAGGGGAAAGAATAGGATTTGAGGATACATGTTTCACAGCACACTTCCTCTAACAGTGATTCCACCATCTATTCCAGGGAAATTTAAACTCCCATATTCCTGTAAATATGTAATTGTGTGCCTTGTTGCTTTCCTTCCATTATGTTCTGGTATAAATACATATGTTATCAATCCAATTTCCACTTTTCCTAGTGGAATCAGTGTCACCCACATGTTGACAACGTTCATCAAGCCCTCTAAAGTTAGGATGGCCAGGATGGCAACTGGCAACTGGTAGGGGGTGGGGGAAACTGATCAAGAGAACAACATGGTTGGTGTCACATAGGCCCATTATGCACGGCCGCCAAAACGGTGATTTCGGGTCACATGGAAAACGCGGAGGGGGAAGACGCGACGCATACCGGTTATGTACGAGGCGGGGCGTGACGGCGGCAAAACCCAGAGTAACCGATTATGCACGCGGCGATCCGGGTGCCGCTTCTGGTTGCGCCCCGGTCACCCGGAAGCTGCACTTTCTTCCGCGTTTCACTGACGCGGCTTTTTCGGTGGCATGCACCGAAGCTGCGGCCGGTTGCAGCCGGCTCCGTGCGTTATCGGTGATTTTAGTCGCTGCCATTCCACCCCGAATGTGCGCTAAAAGCCCCGTGCATAATGGGTCATACAGAGTGACATCATCCCACCAGCAACATTTGGACAATACTCTGGTATTTGGGCAAGAGTTCTATGGTTAAACTGGCTTCTACCATAGAATTTTTTGCTAAAATCACAGAGCATCATTCAGATGTTGCTGGCATGATGATAGAATTTCTTGAGCAACACCAGCAATATGGCCTGGTCCACCTTCTTTCTTCTTGTAAGTCCCCATGCTAGCTAGCTGATCAACAGCTGGGGGTAGAACCTGGTACAAGGGGCTCCACTGGGGATCTGGCAACACTACTTCATCTTCTGTCATCCAGATCCCATGTATTCTATTGTTTTCTCTTGCAATTTCCTCTTCAATTGCACCTTTAATATCCCCAATGCTAAACTTCTTATCTTACCACCCAAGATTCCTTCTTTTGTACTCTTTGTTTCCACTGACAAAGTTACCATAAACCCTATAAAACATGCACAAAGCCTACATGTTGTCTCTAACTTTTCTGTCTCTTTTGATCCCCATATTCAGTTTATTTTCTTGTACACTGTAGGGATTATGCAAATTGCATCTGAGACTTGTTTGACAATTGAATTTACAGTGTTTGAATAAGCTGATCAGATGTTAGCTGATCATCAAGCCTTTTTTGTTTCAGTTGAAAAATTATAACTGCCTGCTAAAGAGGTTTACCTTGGGTTTTTATAGGACTACACATGTGCAAAGATACTGCCAGTTTATACCTGTTGGGATCCATTAGTATCATTAAGGACTACATAGACAAACACTGAACTGTATGATTTTAGTAAAACACACGATTTATTTATGACTGTTTTTTATGATTATGATGGATCTAATTGTCTATTCAAGCAGTTGTCTGTTGAGATAAACAGCTATGCAGGAAGAACAGGGGTGGCAGGACTCAAGAATATGAATGCACAAAAGCCACTTGTGCCGTTCCACATGATTAGAAGGGACTACAGTGAAACAACCTGCTGTATAGTCACAAAGTGATCAACAACAGACTCATAATTGAAAATCAACTCCCTCTTCATGACTAGCAAACAGAACATGAGCTGAACCCTAGGTCCTAGCTACCCCTACTAGTATACCTAGTATTCTGTAATGCATGTATACTGATCAAGCAATAATTAAGATTTCTGTCCTTTCATGCTTGAATATCAATTCTATGTAATTCTGATTTCTTAATAATAGTTCTGTTTTGCTGCATTATTTTGCCTCTGGGCTGATAGGCTTTGATAGTGTTTTTATATGATACTTAAATGCAAAAAGGGCAACTAGGAAAGGTTTAACTAATATATTAGAGGAAGAAGAGGAAGAGGAGTTGGTTCTCATATGCCGCTTTTTTTCTACCAGAAGGAGTCTCCGAGAGGCTTACAATCGCCTTCCCTTTCCTCTCCCCACAACAGACACCCTGTGGGGTAGGTAAGGCTATTAAAAGATTTATTTGGACTGACAATAGAATTATTATTTGGCGGGTTTTAAAACTGGGAAATATCTGGAAAGACACAGAAGTGCAACAATAAAAATCCAGCTTGTTTCTAGGTTTCCAACAATCACTGAAATAACTTAAGATTGAGAGATTCTACATTGTTGCAGCTGTGTTCCATTACACTAGGTAATTACAGTGACCTTGAATTTTAGGATATAAAAACAGTATTAAGATTAAAATGAACTAAGACAAAGAATACTGAGTTTTGTTCTATGAGTCTCCAAAAGTCTTGTGCATAATCAGAATGTATATTGCAGTAAATCAACAATTTATGAAGTTAACCTAACACATTATTATTGTTACATGTAATAGAATTTTTATTTCAGGAATCTGTGACTATTAGATAAAATATGAAATCAACTCTAACAGAAGATAAACTTTGGAATGACATTTGCAGTTGGGTGTAGTGTGCACGGGGCTTTTTACCCACTGCCAACTCGAATAAATCCCTGCCATCTACAGTGAATTCGATTTCCTCTTTGATTTTGGGCACTTTAAATTTCCCCTCTGCAACATGCATGATTGATCTGGAGTGACCCTACATTTTCCTAGCAATATCCAGGAGTGGATATAAGTCTCAGTATTTCAAAAATCGGCATCAGTAAATGTGCAGATCTCTGCTTTTTGCAAATTAACTTCCTGCCTCATGCCTCCAACGCTGTAGCAAAGTAGTTTTCCCTGACTGGCCAGGATATCAGTTCAAAGACTTCCTAGGTCCTGGTTGCAAGGCTTATCTTAAAGTGACTATCATTTTGGGCACGAATAATCACCAATTGCCCTGGAGAAATAGATACAGACAGACGGTCAGTCCTGCTCCCTCAAGTAGCATTTTATTTTTGTCTTAAAATAAGAAAGATATGAAAACAGAGAAATACCCTGTAGCAGGAATGCATTGTATAATTCTTCTACCAGAAAGCCCTGCCATTTCAATGGAAGTCATTAAGCATTTTCTTTTCCTCCACGTTAAACAAAGTTATGGTTCATTCCTTTGCTGTAAATGAATACCACAGGCCTTTTGAAGCAATATTAGGAAATACCAACCAATAATTCAGAAGAACAAGAAGAAGAACAAGAAGAGTTGGTTCTTATATGCTGCTTTTCTCTACCCGAAGGAGGCTCAAAGCGGCTTGTAGTCGCCTTCCCTTTCCTCTCCCCACAACAGACACCCTGTGAGGTGGGTGAGGCTGTGAGAGCCCTGATATCACTGCTCGGTCAGAACAGTTTTATCAGTGCTGTGGCAAGCCCAAGGTCACCCAGCTGGCTGCTTGTGGGAGAGTGTGGGATCAAACCCGACATACCAGATTAGAAGTCCACACTCCTAACCACTACACCAAACTGGCTCAGAGCATCTGAGCATTTACACCTGCAGTTATAAAGTACATCTTCTGATTGCAGTTGGAAGTAGAAATGGGCATGAACCAGGAAAAAATGTGGTTTGGTTCAAGATTTTTGTCTTGTCAAGTCAAAAGCAAAAAAGTGATAGCCGTAAGGCCATGGAAGAAAAAAGGACAAACGGTTATGACAAAACATTTTTCTTTATTTCTCTGCAATCCCTATTTTTAAAGGGTTTTAAAATACCTTGTTCCTAATAAATCTGATCTCAATTCCTCAAAGAATACTGAAATATAGCTCTTCAGCACAAGAAGGTTATTCTGCCCAGAAAGGGTTGAGTAATGTTTCTTTTGATCTTGATTTTAATGAGATTCAAAATAATGGGCACTATTAATATTAAATAGTTGGCCTTACATGGTTCAAGTGTTTTGACAGCAAAGGTCCACTCAGCTACTCAATTACCTTGCTTAGGTAAAAAAGGAAGGACTAATTAATCATTCTTCACATTGTTCAGCAGAGGCAACATCCCTATCAAGGACTGTGAGTTTGTGGGAAGACAGTGACACCAAATGTCTGATGTTTCACAGACCTAGAAAATGGACGAGATAGATATTGATAAATAAACACACATACACACTCATTAAAACTGGCACGGCATTAAAAGGGGAAACATATATATGTGGATACTACAGTGGAAAATACCACATACTACTTCACCCGCCCAGCCCCATCCTGTTTCCCAAGTGTTAAGGCTTCTCTGGAGATAGGTATGTGGAAATAATATATTAACAAGTAATCAGAAGAACAAAAGCATCCTGCAGTTCTCCTGCTGAACATGCCTGCACTAGAGATTCTAGCTTGGATGTGGAATCTCCAAAGTCCTTGAACTGAAAGATTTGCTTCAGCCTACTTACCAAAAGTAATGCATTTTGTAGACAGTACATTATACTTCCTGTGCATGTTGTCAACTCCAAAGCACTGCCAATAGACAATGCATTATCTCATCTCATACAATCCATAGCAGAGTATGCCAAATACAGTAGCAGGAATTCTCTGTATCATAAGCAGGTCAACTATGATTGTTGATGCTCCATGTGGTCCAGCTCACAAAAGCTTGGTTAGCCTTTGCAGTTTTGCCTACACAAGACTAATATGGCTGAAAACTGTACACCTTAACAGTAAACCTGGTTCTCTAGATGCAGAAAATTACTAGAAGTGCTTGCTGTAAGACTTGAAGCTGAATGACAGATGGTGAGGTGCTGGAAGAAATTCCATCCGACTGACAATCTGAGCTGGCATTTGTCTTCCTCGCAGCAATGCATTATAATGTTATTTGTTCTTCTTTCTCATGAGGTGTTGTCACAACTGTCTCTGGTGCTTGTGTTGGATTTTATTTTGTTTTAAAGATTTATACTCCATGTTTTAAATCAAACTTGTATTCACTGTGACTTTCAAACCATAGATTAAATATAAAATACAACAAACAAAACTGCTCAGCAGCCCTTGGCTGATGGTAGAGAAAATATCTCTCCCCTTAAGGGTTTCTTAATGCCCTGAGTTAAGACCAAGGCTGACATCTGGATCTTTCAAGTGGGAGGCAGATGGGAGGGGAAAGTAGCATAAACCTGCTGCTGTCTCAAACAAGTCTTCTTCCCTGAATCCCAAACCTTTTTCCTGGAACAGCATTGTCTTTGGTCGAAAGCTAGAATATTCATAGTGTCTTAATTTATCATACATTGCAAAAAAAAAAAAACAGGTGGAAATGATAAATTTCATTCCATTGATTATGTAGTATTTCAATTTCAATTACTATTAATCACTCTAAGTAATGTTTCTCATGTATCTGAAATTATCCCCTTCAGATTTGTTTTTTACACATGCCTATATACCAGTTTCTAATTTGTTACTGATGACTGTTGATGTATCTTTATCTTAAACCAGGCTTTCTCAGCCAAGGTTTTGTGAAACCCTGGGGTTTCTTGACAGCCATGGAAAAGTTTCCCAAATGAGGGGGAGTTAATTACTTTTTTTTTCCTTAAATGTTTTTTTACCAGGTGATATGTGAAACCCCTCCCCCCCAAGGCCAATGATAGGCCTGGATGGGGTGGGGAGGGACCCCAGCTATGCTTCCCAACCATATTTGTGCCACTTTGGGGGCTTCTTGAGGCCTGAAGGATGTTTCAGGGTTTTCCCAATAGTAAAAAAGTTGAGAAAGGCTGTCTTAAACTGATGGCTGTCTTGGATTCCACTGGTGCGTCAAAGAATGATGTTTAGGTCAGGGGAGGGATCCGAAACACCAGCCATTTGTTGAGCCACTGTCCTACCCTTTCTTACAGATATCTTTTAAAAGCCTGAGCTAGTCCAGTAGTAGGGATGCCAGCCTCCAGCTGGGACTTGGAGATCCCACCTCTGGGGTTTCTCAAAGCCTGAAGAATATTTCTGGGGTTTTTCAATGGTAAAAAAAAGTTGAGAAAAGCTGACATACAGTCAGTAATTGAGAAACCCTCTGTAAGTTCTTTGCCAACTAGTGTTTTCATGGCTTATTGTAACATACAACTGTTTTGTATTTACTTTGATATTCAACTGAACTGAAGAACGTACAGACTGAAAGGTATTCAGTTTCCTAGAAAATTTTGCTATCAATTACATGTTTCCATTGAAGGAAGAAATAGTGAAAGGTTTACGGGTTATTTGATGCTTATTGCTATTAGCAATTACTGCCACACAGGATTTCTCTTTCTACCTGGAGCCTAGCATCCCTGCACCTCCATGGGATTCAAAGCCAGAAAGTTCCACCTCTCAAGTAGTCCTTTTCTCCAGGAGGACTGATCTTTGTTGCCTGGAAATAACCTGCCATTCCAGCAAATCCTCAGGTCTCAACTGGAGATTGGCATCCTACAACCTCTCTGAGGCACAGTGCCACAGAGTTCCCCCTCCCAAACAAACCCTTTCATCTCCAGGAGCCTTCAGATGAGTTGTCATTGCAAAGTCCCCCACCAAAATGGGAAAATGGCTGATCTCTACAGCCTGCAGATGACCTCCAGGCTGTACCTGGAGGTTGGTGACTCCCCTGGGGGGTTCCTTCAGGTTTTGAGGTGGGGCATCGAGAGTCCAGGGGTAGGCAGGAGCTTTTGCCATGTAGCCAGCCCCGAGAATGCCACAGTGCAGGTATGTATCTTAGTGTCTGTTGTTTCCCTGGCTGCAACAGCTTTTGTCTCTAGTAAATAAATAAATAATAAAATAAAGTATCCTTCCTTATCTCCTTAATCAATACGGGTAATAAAGGATTTTTCCCCATCATATATATAATGTTTCATAAATTCCTCACAGTCTTGTGGAACTAGTGAAGTATATCCTAAATAGATGGTGTGAGGAGTGCTGCTCCCTTGCTTGTGCTGTTATTTTTTTCTCTTTAAGACATGAGAATCTTGTAGAAACAGGTTACTAGAAGGACAGCAGTGGTTAAGAGTAGCAACCTCTAATCTGGAGAATTGGGTTCAATTCCCCGCTCCTTCACATGCAGCCATCTGGGTGACCTTGGGCTAGTCACAGTTTTCTCAGAGCTGTCTCTACACGACATACCTTCCAGGGTATCTGTTGCAGAGAGAGGAAGAAAAAGTGATTGTAAGCCACTCACTTTGAGACTTCTCCAGATGGTTAAAAACAAGGTACAAAAATAACAGTTCTTCTTCAGTTGTCACCTGCCATTGTTTCAGCAACTAGATTGTCCAAAACTACCTTTAAACTATGCAGCGCTACTAAAATACCAACCTTTTATGTCTGCTCATGGCCTTTGTGGTTGACAGCAGTGAATTCACTAGAAATTGAAGCTTGGGCGCTCCCAGTGGATTCTCACACTCAGTCTGAACTCAATAATAACTCAACAGGTAGTTTTGAGGATAATGGGCTTTCAGGGCAGACCATATGCCTGTCAGCAGTTGTGATTAAAATACGACATCTTTGGTAAATATGGATTTAAATGCCTGCTTATAGTTTGACATTAATGATGAAAAAACACCCCATCCAAAGCCAGATTTATTAAGCACATGTCTGGTGCATAGCACAAGAAACATCTATAATGTTTCTCATTTAAACAACAGTTGCCTCCCTGCTGATGCTCTTGCAATTAATGCGAAGGAAACATCTGATCCCGTACTTCACTTTTACTGGATTGGTTTTTGTCTGAGTTAAATAATAATGTTTAATCTATGGTTTTCCCACTGTAGCTTTCCTGGTCTCTTTATCTACATTAGTAATTTTGGCTTCGGGGGGGAGACAAAACCAAACCTGACAAATATCCCATTAAATGTGATCACTCTTTTCTAGCACCAAGCAATATATTCAAAGGTAATAAACAGCAGAAGTCAACATCTGTTTAAGTCACTGCTGTGGAAATCAAAGAGCTTTGGCTGGGTTGTAGCTATGCTACTGGTTCAATTGGAATCCATGTCACTGTATAGTGTGCTGTAGCACACAATGGTGTTACCTATGCTGACTTACAGGTGCATATTTTTATCCTGCATGAACTAGCAAAACTCAACAGGTGTCTATCACCAGTGTGGTGTAGTGATCAAGATAACTAGACTAGTGTTTGGGAGACTCGGGTTCAAAGCCCCACTCATGTCATGGAAGCTTGCTGGGTCATGTTGGGCCAGAGACACTCTCTCAGCCTAACCCATTTTAAAGGGTTGCCGTTAGCATCAAATGGAGAAGAGAATTTTGTAAGCCACTTTGGGTCCTTATCGAGGAGAAAACTGGGATACAAATGAATTAAATAAATAGGGATGGGCATGAATTGAACCATGAAGCAAAATTCACCACAGTTTTGTCCTGTTTATTTTGTGAACTAAATTACAATGAACTTTTAAAGCAGTTTTGGCAGTTCATGAATACAGAAGAAAGCAGGGGTTTAAAGCAGGGGTCTCCCTTTAAAGCCCTGCTTTCTGTTCTATGCAAAATCTGCAAAAACAGCTGACCAGTGGGCTATTTTTGCAGTTTTACAGGTAAGTATTGTGCTAAATACCTATGTCAACCTTCAAGCCAGACTATTATTATTCACTGCTCATGTAGTGTATTTTCCGATGTTATAGTTGACCTATGAAATGTATATCTGCCGTGCCTGCTTGTTTCTGCGGTGGATGATGCAGATTGATGATGATGTTCTCAAGCCACTTTGGGCCCACTCCAGGGAGAAAAGTGGGGCACAAACCCTGCTTTCTGTTCCGCACAAAGGCAGCAAAACCAGGACCCTAGCAGATGCATTCTGTACCAGCTGCGATTTTTGGGTCAAGGACAAAGGAAGGCCTGTGTAGAGCAAGTTGCAGAATTTCATCCTGGAGGTGACCGTTGCATGGATCACTGTGGCTAGCTGATCCGAGGACAGATAGGGCACTAGTAGATTAATTAATTTTTCTAGTTTTTTTAAAATAAAATTGATTGGGTGATATGACCATATATATTTATGTCAACACCACCCCTCCCAAAATGGTCAATGATGGGCCTGGAGGGTGTGGAAGGGGGGTGGGGAACACAGTCAGTCAGTCAGTCAGTAACCTTTTATTGGCATAAAGGGAACACAGTCATAAAAATCCTTATAACGCATGGTAGTGACTGGGATCCAGAGAGGTAAGTACTCTCATTTTAAATTAAATTGAGGGTGGTGGTGACAGGGTGGCTGCATTCAGGGTGTTGGCGGCAGGGGGCAACACAGCAGCAGATGCTTGCCCCAACCCTGTTTCCGGTCCTGATGTTGGGGGTGTGGGAGGTGAGAGAGTGGGTTGTCACATCGGGTGGGAATGTCTGGGTCAAATCTAGTGGCATGTGACATTCAGGGGCATGGCAAGGAGGTGTGGCCTGCTGACATTACTTCTAGTTTTCCTTGAAGACAGAAGAATGCTTCAGGGGATTCTCAATGGTAAAAAGGTTCATAAAAGTTGGAATAGCCATTTTTCAGTAAAAATCTATTCTGAAATCAAGATAGGGTAAAACAAATATATTAGTGAAATATGGGTGCTCATCAAGTGAAAAACCCTTTAAAGATATTAAAATAAGTTGATTTGAGAGAATGAGTACACAGAAGTACTGCTAAAGCCTTGTACTCTCCCAAACATACTTCCAGAAGTTCCTTTCTACGCAGCACCTAGTGGTAGGCTAGAAAAGAATGTTTTCAGCATACCTTTTTGAAGAGTCTATGTCTGTATAACTAGGCCTAATCATACAGATAGAGCCATTTTATATATGTGGATCCTGTTTTCCCTCTATAAAAGAGACTATCTGACCTATCTGTGCAGTCCTCTGGCCTACGCTTTCTACTCATACCTTTATAATTTCTCCAGCCCTCAACATCTCCCATCCCTACCAATGTGCATATCCTATGAAACTAAAGCTGTCTTGAGCTCTTGGAAAGGCAGTTCATGAAGTTTCTCAATAAATACAATAAGACTATTTTGTCCTGGGCCTGTGTGACATTTTAATCCCAACCAGTCTAATAACTAGCCTCCCTTCTCTCATGGAAGCTTAGATTGCAAACATTCTGATACCCTCTCTTCTGGAACAGTGGGGGAATTATGGATCCGCTAAGCTAATCAGTCCCATAAATTTCCCTGCTATTCTGCCATATAGATAGCTTGCTAGGAGCTGGTAAGCAGCAGTGACAACAAAATGCTAACAAGGGATAAAAGACTCCCTGTGGCCATGGGGGCTAAACCTGGCAGAAGAGGCAAGGATGAGGGAATGGATACTCCACCCTGGAAAGGGTTAAGCTGATGGGCATTGTGCGGGCATCAGGAGCTGGTGCAGGGACTGAGGGAACTTCTCTGCATCCCTTGTGCTGTACAGGAGATGTTCTGGTCAAGTAGTTGTGAGTACTATACTTACCTGTCTGCTCTGTTCCTTGGAACCAAAAGAAGGGGGACCCCAGCCAAGTTTGCTACCCAATTGCACCCTTCCACTGTCCCCAACTAAGCCCTGAGCAGGAACACAGCCTGACACTCCATTAAAGAAAGAAGGATTTAAAACATCTGAGACAACTCAGTTTAATAAGCTGCTGTAGATTTCTGAAAAGTATCTGCATAATAAATGTAGTAGTAATAAATGTAGTAACTCCTGCCATGATGCTGGACTATTTACAGAGGATATGGTCAATTAACACTGCAATCCTATGCACATATTCCATTCTACGTTTTTTATTTCAATGAGCTTGCATGCGTCTGCATATGATTGGGGAGGCTAGCTCCTCCCTCCCTCCTATTCCTCATGGTACTTCCTACTCCCTTGCTCTTTCTCCAGGTCTTATACACACTTCTTTTGAGGCAGATGCCTCATATTGGCTGATTGTCTTCCAGTTTCTCTCACTAATTGCTTGCCCAAGAGGGCTGGCAGAGGGGTAGGATCAGCACAGAGGTGAAACAAGGCCTAGGGGCTCAGTAATGGCCTTGGATAATAGTGAACGATGCCAGCTCCTGATACCTGCTCTCCAGATGAAATGTGAATGCGTATCAAAAATAATCTTCTAAATTGTAGAGCTAATTACTCTGTGGAAATCTCTATCCTCATATTACCAAGGCAAAGAATTTAGGAGGCTTTCAAGAAATGAGTGCATGTTGCTAAATAATCTGTGTCCATACATGTGGTACAAACGAAGCATTTTTAAAGGGGGATGTAAATAATTCTGTTCCAAGACTTAAAAAATACTTTCCCCCTTTAGGCAAGTTAAAAATGGATGAGAGAAAGGAGAGCATTTCATTTGTGCATAAGTGATTCCATTTCAAGATGTTTTGTGCCAGCATTTAAAATGTCTGTTCACAGCCTTTTATGAAGCATTATACTCTGGGATAATCTGATCTGGCACTTCCTTTGTTCACTCTTATTTTTATGCTCCCTTAAGTAAATTGGAGGTCAATATGGTGAGGCAGAATTCTTCTGTTGTGCTTATGTAGCAGGAGAAGCATTTAAAATCATACAGCCAAGGAACAAAGCGAGATCAAGTTTCAGCTTTACTGGCCAGTGGAAACTGAAGATATTTAGCCCTCTGGATCTCATGAATAAAGTTATGCTCAAAATTTTACAAGCTAGGCTCCAGCAATATGTGGACTGAGAACTTCCAGAAGTACAGGCAGGTTTTCGAAGAGGCAGAGGAACTAGAGATCAAATTGCCAACATATGCTGGATCATGGAGAAAGCTAGGGAGTTCCAGAAAAACATCTACTTCTGCTTCATTGCCTATGCTAAAGCCTTTGATTGTGTGGAGCACAACGAATTGTGGCAAATTCTTAAAGAGATGGGAATACCAGAGCATCTTATTTGTCTCTTGAGAAACTTATATGCAGGTCAAGAAGCAACAGTGAGAACTGAACATGGAATCACTGATTGGTTCAAAATTGAGAAAGGAGTTTGGCAAGGCTGTATATTGTCACCATGTCTATTTAACTTGTATGCGGAGCACATCATGAGAAAGGTGGGATTAGAGGAGTCACAAATTGGGATCAAGATTGCAGGGAGAAATATCAACAACCTCAGATATGCAGATGATACTACTCTAATGGCAGAAAGTGAAGAGGAACTAAAGAGCCTGTTGATGCAGGTGAAGGAGGAGAGTGCAAAAGTTGGCTTGAAACTCAACATCAAGAAAACGAAGATCAGAGCATCCGGCCCTCTCAATTCCTGGCAAATAGATGGGGAAGAAATGGAGATAGTGACAGATTTTATTTTCCTGGGCTCCAAGATCACTGTAGATGGGGACTGCAGCAAAGAAATTAAAAATCTGATGTGAGAGTGGGGGAATCAGCTGATATTTGTTGACAATGGCTGTGGAAGTTGGACCATAAGGAAGGCCAAGTGTCAAAGAATTGGGGCTTTTGAACTCTGGTGCTGGAGAAGACTCTTGCGAGTCCCTTGGACTGCAAGGCGAACAAACCGGTCAGTCCTAGAGGAGATCGGCCCTGACTGCTCCTTAGAAGGCCAGATCCTGAAGATGAAACTCAAATACTTTGGCCACCTCGTGAGAAGGAAGGACTCCCTGGAGAAGAGCCTAATGCTGGGAGCGATTGAGGGCAAAAGAAGAAGGGGACGACAGAGAATGAGGTGGCTGGATGGAGTCACTGAAGCAGTTGGTGCAAACTTAAATGGACTCTGGGGAATGGTAGAGGACAGGAAGGCCTGGAGGATCATTGTCCATGGGGTGGCGATGGGTCGGACATGACTTCGCACCTAACAACAAATGCACTCTGGAAGATGTACTTGTCTCTTCATAAGATTTTCCCATCTGTTCCACATAATTTCTGGTAACAGCTTGGAGGAGTGTGTCTCCTGGCTTAAGTGCCACTCAGCGCTTAACACCCACTCAGAGTGTCCCACCCCAAGCGGCTTGCCCGTCTGGCCAGCGGCAAGCCAATTGCTTTCCATCCCCCACCACTGAGCACCCCCTTCTCCTTCCACTTCCTCCTGTGGCTTGGGGGCTGCAGATCTCGGCCGCATGAGAGCTGCCTCTGCCAATGAGTTCCCTAACAGCTGCCTGCAGCCTTTCCAGGTCCTGGGGGGAGGGGGAGGCCATCCGCAGAGTTCTTCCATCCCCCCCCCCCCCCCGCAATCTAGCCCCCATTGTATTTCTGAATGCAACAGGCTTGGCCCCTAGTCTGAACAATAATACCGGAGAGAAAATGTATCAGCTGTAGTTCATGGTCTTACCATGGTCTTCTTATAGTTTGCAACAAACTTGACTGGTGATTTCATTTGGTTTATGATAAGAGTTAAAGAACATCTTATTTGACTCTTAGAAATATATATTCTGAGGTACTTTTCATTTCCCTTCATTTGCTACTCAATATTTCATGCACTATACTTGATTTGTAAAAATAAATTATAACAAAGGCATGGGATGATGCTCAGTTTCTGCTGTTCAGAACTTTGAGAATATATTGGGTGGGATTTTGTGTGAGAGTTGGTCCACCGAAGATCCTGGGAGATGCACACTCCATGGCAGTATGAACATTTCCACATTTTCCCTCTTGATTAGGAATACAAGAACAAGTATGATGAACACATACATGAAGCTGTCCTGCACTGAATCAGACCATGGGTCAGTATTGTCTACTCAGGTGGACAGCAGCTCTCCAGAATCTTTTTCATTACCTACTAGCTGGTCCTTCCTATTGGAGACGCCAGGAGATGAATCCGAGACTTTTTGTATATCAAGCCATTGAGCTGCAGTCCCTTCCTGATAAGATAAGTTGAGAATAGAAGTTTTGAGATAAGAAGTTTTGAATAATTGTATTCTGCAAGTCCAGGCCTATGGTATCGCTTCTCTTCCACAAACAGAAACATATGTCAGAGCAAGTAAAGTACCCAAAGATACCCAGATTTTTGTTTTAAAAAAATTCCCCTCCTTTTTTTTTTACCGTGCATTATGAAAGCACTCTGAGTTGCCATTTCGTAACAGGAGCTCTTGACCATCCTCAGCCTCAGTTGTAAGCAGTGAACTATTTTAATACTTATATGTCTCATAAAATTCAGTTTCCATAACAATAGCAGACATGCCTTGTTAACAAAATGAACTCTTTCACAAAGAGATATAAAGGCACATGATTGACAAATAATTTGCTGTTCAGGACAAAAATCATCCTTGAAAGTTTTACCTAGCATAAGACACAATATTGCTTTACAGAAAGTTCAAGTCACAAAAAGAACAGGGTTCATGACAGGAATAAAGAATATGTGTTGGAAGGAAAATCTGAAATGCATTTAGATAGGCTGGCTTTGGCTTTACATTTTGAACGCATGGCTGCAGCTTACATTTTAAACATCTTCAAGACAATCCTCTGAATGTTGGTATGGAAGTCAGATCCACTGTAATTAATTGAACTTATTCCAAAGTAAGTGTTCTTAGGATATCAAACTTACTATGCAATTGTAAGGAGAACTGCACCCTTATAAACTTATAAGCTTATAGAAGGATATAATTCTGCTTAGGGCTGCACTGCTAGCGATGTACACTTTCTTGCAGGCTACAAAATATGTTAGCCTATTGGCATGAATCATGTGGAGTGGCATCCTTTGTAAAGATTTTTTTGTCCTTGATGGTACATTTGTTTTTTGCTTATGGCATACCAACGAAGGCTCCATCTAATCCAGTAATCATTCTCCTGAAGCTAGTGGTTGTTGATGCCTATTTGCTGAATTGGAGCATGATCTGAAGACCCTGATAAAGAGACTAAAAGAAGAAAGTGAAATGATGGGACTATACCTAAATATCAAAAAGACCAAGATCATGACAACTACTGGCAGTAGCACCAAAGTCACGATTGACAATGAGAACATAGAATGTATTGATGATTTCATCTTTCTTGGCACTATGATCAATCAAATTGGTGGATGCAGCCATGAAATCAAATGGCAAATAACACTGGGCCGGAATGCAATATTAGGCATGAACCAAATATGGAAGTGTAAGGATATCAGCCTTAATACAAAGTGCCGGCTAGTCAACGCCGTTGTCTTCCCCATAACAACCTATGGATGTGAAAACTGGACCCTGAAGAAGGAAGACAGGAGAAGACTAGATACTTTCGAATTATGGTGTTGGAGACGAATGCTGCGAATACCATGGAAAGCCAAAGTAACCAACTCTGTCATTAGAAGGGAAGAGATTATGGCTAAAGCTCACTTACTTTGGACACATCATGCAATCAAACTTGTTAGAAAAATCGGTAATGCTCAGCATGGTCAACAGCAAAAGGAAACAGTCGCCAAAGGATTCGCTGGATCAACACGATCAAAGCCAATACAGGGATGACTATGAATCAATTAAAAGAGGCAGAATGGTGAAAACAGAAATGAATGGTGAAAACTTTCCTATAGAATCACCGAGAGTCGGACATGACTGAATGTATAACATCATCATCATTATCATTTGTTATATTTATCTATTTATTTGCCTCATTTATATCCTAATTTTCCTCCAAACCAGGCCTTGAAACAGCTCACATCATTTTTTTGTCCTACATTTTATCTCCACAGAGTTATGGCCACACAAGCTCCCCTCCCCCCAATGTTTTAAAGTTTTTCTCCCTCTTACTAATAGACAGAAGGAGGAGGGGATAAGACAATTGCTCCCAAACATCACAAAAAAACAACTATTGAACTTTTGGAAATGCTAATGGCCACCCCAGCTGCAGACAATGAAAACCCAGCTCTTGCTTTAGCTGAAATCTGACACTTAAAGATTGACATGGAGACTTGGGAGTGTGAGATGCTAGAGAGCATCTTTCTGATGACTGCAGAAAAGGATTCTTTAATCCACAAGCTGTGAGGAAATTGCTTGGTCCAGAGGGAGAGGCTAATTCCATCTGGAGGAAGGAGCTTTCACACCTCCATTTTAGATGGCAGCTATTTGGAGCAGACAATGGGCTGCCTTCCTGAACAAAGACTCTAAGGTAATAGGAAGGCTTTTAGTAAACAATAACCACTCAGTTAAGAAGCTTGCCTTAGAACAAGACTAGGTAGGGCATGTATAGTACTCAGGAATTGAGGATTACATGTGTGTATTTTTCCTTGGCAGTCTTTGTTCAGATAGCTGCTGTGCAGGCCTAGAGGTGTACAACAACACACAAACAGGAATTTTCAGATTTGGGTATATTGAACCTGAAAATCATTGGCATTTCTTGGGGGCTTTCCGCACCGGGATCCTTGTAGCAAATTGTTTGCTGAACGAAAAATCGCTATTTAAAATAGTGCAATTCGTCATTATGCATACCTGACTTTGTAGTGGAATCCAGTTGCGTTTCTATCGTTTCCCACAAGCTTCCGGTCTCAGCAAAAATCGCTAGACAGGAAGTGCTATTGCCGAGCTCGTCCCACCCCTGGCCGTCAAGCAGCCAATGGGCAGCCGTTAGCATGCTCCCAAACAGCCCCTTTCCCTTTAAGAAAGGTTTTTAAAAAAAACAACACACCCATTGCAACGAATATGTGTTGATTCGTTGCAACGGAGAGACCCATCAGCTGGCAGGTGTGTTTGAGCTGTCGTTTCATCGTTGCCACACTCCCCCCAAGTGAAAAAAAAAATCCCCCCCCTCACGGGCCCGATTTTCAGCCGAGAACAGTGTAAAAAATAAAGGGAAAATACATCAGCAAACGGGCTTGTCTGTTGTTTGTGCTTAGTGAATAAACAGCTCTGGGGAGGGACTGAAGCCGGGGAAGCCTCTAAACAGGCTTGCTGGTGGGTTGAACTTCGCTCGCTCGGAGAAAAAAAAATGGCGATCGCTTCGCCGGAAGATCAGAGGAGAGAGCCAGGGGGAGGGACTTTGTAGAAACCACAACAATGGTAACGCACAGAACTTTCCCGCTAGTGTTGCAGATTGGTTGCAGGAGTATAGCGCTTTCCGGAGGGTGAATCCACTTTTGGGGAT
The DNA here is from genome assembly GCF_049243985.1 of Paroedura picta. Lineage (NCBI taxonomy): Eukaryota > Metazoa > Chordata > Lepidosauria > Squamata > Gekkonidae > Paroedura > Paroedura picta. The sequence goes on along the minus strand of NC_135374.1, from coordinate 78,552,982 downwards.
TTCCCTGAAAGCGCTACAAGGAAGCGCTTTTTGCGGATCGGTTTCAGGTGTGTGGCAGATTGTCAACGACGTTGTGCATAATGGCAAATCAGTAGCGTTTTCAATTGGCAACCATTGTGCGATTTTGAAGGTGTGCGAAAAGCCCCTTGATATTCCCAAATCTCAATACCAGTACGGTATTTGGAGTCAGTAAATAATTGCAGAACCTGAATTTTTCATCTCCATTACACTCAGTGGGGACCATTATAATCCGTTTTCCCTGCTGGGTATAATGGAGAATTGACTGGGGAGGTTGTTTTCTGAAATAGAGGCACCAGTAGTTATGCTGCAAATCTTCTCATCTCCTCCCCTAGATCCAAAAGGAGTAGACCAGAGGGTTCAATTCTATACTCCCTCCAAAGGTGTTTTTTATTGCTTTAAATGCTTTTCAAAAGTTGCAAGTAAATTCCAAAGGTGTTTAAAAGGCTTATTGTCCCTTTAAATGCCTTTTGCAAGTGGTGAGTTAACTTGGAGGCATTTAAATGGACTGTAATTACTTTATATGTCCTTTAAATTCAACTATCTGACTGTCCCAAAGAATCACAGATATTTTCAGGATTTCTTTGAGGGTGGCTATTTCAAATAGCCAAAATTCAGCCCCAATTAAATCCAGCTGGTAAGGTATTCTCCAGCTATTTTTCCAGCTCTGGTATACCAAATGCAGGACTTTAAAAAGTTTATGTATTTTAGTAGTATAAATGGTGGCTGTTGTTCTCTGCACCACTTAGACCTCAACCATTCAAACATGCTATTCCAAACAGGCACCAAGGGATGGGAAGTGGTCATTTGTCTAACTGCTATTTATCTAGGAGTACATAACTGCGGCAAACTGTCCTTATTGTACCTAGACCTTGAGTGGCAGGAGTTGTTGAAATGCTTAGAATTGCAACATGGAAGAGAAACTAGGTCTACTGTCCCTCTTGACAGGTAATTAATAAAACAACCAGTGGTTGTTGCTGTACCAAAAGAAGAGGAGGAGGAGGAGGAGGAGGAGGAGGAGGAGAGAGAGAGAGAGAGAGAGAGAGAGAGAGAGAGAGAGAGAGAGAGAGAGAGAGAGAGAATGCAACATCTCTGAGAATCAAGTTCTCTCAAAGAGAGGAGCATTGCTTGGAAGAGACTCAGTCACTGGCCACTTAGATGTCTCAGAGGGCTGAATCGGGTGGAGTTTGTGGATCATCAAGACCACTCTGCTACAGGTAGATTTATGGGAGAGTGTCTGACTGTCCCAGGGTTACTCAGCAACTTTCAGGGCAGAGAAGACATTGAAACCTGGGTTTGAAAGCTGCCTCCTGTTTGGGGATAAACTACCAGGGCTGAGGACCATGACTGACTCATGAGTAAACTTTCCCAGGGTCCATGACTTACTCATGAGTAAAATTCCCTGGCTGGCTGCATGCAGTCTGACCTGATTGGCCCTCAGTGGCAGAGTGTAATTTGAATTGATTGGTTCTCATTGGCAAAGTGCTCTCTCCCTACTGCAGCATACCCCAAGAGAGGGCCAGTCAGGTAGGCAGTGAGTTGGCTGCATGCAAGTTCAACTTTATAACATTTAGTGATTTATATTAGCTTTTATTAACTGCCATCCCTGGACCCAGCCAGCTCATGGTGGTTTACATTCAATAATAGTCTTCCTGGACTAGCCTCAACCAAATGCCTGGAGCTCTGTCTTTCAGACCCTGCAGAACTGTCATAGTTTCTGCTAATTACACTGGTCTGAGAGACAGCTTGGTGCAGTGGTTAAGAACAGTGGTTTATAATCTAGTGCCAGTTTGGTGTAGTGGTTAGGAATGCGGACTTCGATTCTGCACTCCCCCACATACAATCAGCTGGGTGACCTTGGGCTTGCCACGGCACTGATAAAACTGTTCTGACCGAGCAGTGACCGGGCTTTCTCAGCCTCACCCACCCCACAGGGTGTCTGTTGGTGGGGAGAGGAATGAGAAGGCGACTGTAAGCCACTTTGAGCCTCCTTCGGGTAGGGAAAAGCAGCATATACGAACCAACTCTTCTTCTTCTTCTTCTTCTTCTTCTTCTTCTTCTTCTTCTTCTTCTTCTTCTTCTTCTAGAGAACTGGGTTTGATTCTCCACTTCTACATGCAGCTAGCTAGGTCACAGTTCTCTCAGAGCTCTCTCAAATTCACCTACCTCATAGGTTGTGTGTTGTGGGAAGAGGAGGGGTAGGCAATTGTAAGCCTGTTTTAGACTGTTTTGGGTAGTGAAAAGTGGGATACAAAAAACTCCAGTTCTTCTTCCTTTAGCTCTTGTTTCTATGAATGAGGCGAGTGTTATGATTGTGATAAGTACATGGGTACGGCTGGCCTTAATGGCCTGTAGAAATGGGGTAGCCCATTAAATTTATGTTTCAGCTGAAAAAAAAATCCCTTATCTATTATTTGAAGCAGGTTTTCACATGCTGTATCCTATTTCCCAAACACTAGGAGAGTATTAAATGCATACAACAAATGTTTCGCGTCATAAAGAATTGCTTTAGGCTGTTTGTGTGTATAGAGGAGCAAGTGACTCAGATGAGACAAACCTTGAAAATACAATTTTTAAAATGATAGTTTGCCAATTAATTTTGGAGCCCACAACATTGCTGCTACGACATATAACAAAATCTGTTGCTTAAACCTGGCAATTGAGGGAAGAATAAATTACTGCAAATTGATAATATTTTTGCTTGTTTGACGAAGCTGTGTGATATTATTAACAGCAGGATCCCCCCACCCCCCTTTGCCTCTCCTTCTAACTCATTTTTTATAGAGAATAATGATGAAAGTTTAAACAGACCCACATTATGTGCCAAAAGGAATGGCGTATACATTAACATCCCACTGGGAGCTGCATCTGTGATGCCAGGAAATTAATTTGCTATTCCCTTTCAGTGTGCTTCAGTTTCCTTAATCCTTTGCCCCGCTCATTGATATTCTTCCATGAAGTATAAAGTCTCCCCCCTCAAAAAAGGTGGGAGGAACCATGCTAAAATACGTAATCATGCTGCTAGTATAGTTGAATGTTCCCTTGCATGTTTTATGCCGTGTTCATCTTGATTAAAAATATACAATTGTCAGCTTTACTGGTATATACACCAACTGGTGCCTAAAATGCCACCTTGATTGTTGCTTCTAATTAAAACTTCCATTTCTGATTCACTTCTGCAGTAATTTACTAGGGATCTTTGTGAGTCATAATGGAGTAAAATATGTGCATGGTGGGGAGACATCTGGATACTATAATGATATAAAATACAGGAGAAGAATTAAGGATTAAAATTTTAAAATGTCAACTTCTTTAATTTCTACTATTTGTGGCAGAAATTCCTGCAATGCACAGAAGTACTTAATGAAAACTTTCTGTTCAAAATATATTGCCATATATTTGGTTAGAATTATTACAGACATTGTCAGGTACAAAAGTATACCTATGCCCCCGTTTCCCCTCACCCTAGGGCAGATCAGGCACTCTAGCTTAGTCCTGTAAGCCCATATTCAGCAGTGAACAGATCAGAGTCCCAGGCAAAGATCCTATTAAAATTAAGTGGCCAAGCCTAGTTGCATGCAAGAACTGCTTGTGCAAGGAACTTCATAGATGATAGAACTCTGCCCTGGCCCATAGATTCATAGAACCATAGAGTTGTAAGGGATCTTCAGGGCCATCTAGTCCAACCCCCTGCACGATGCAGGAACTCATAACTACAATCCTTGGTGCCCTCTTTTGTAGGGCTGATGACAGGATTGCCTCTTGCCAGGCCTCCTATAGGCTGCTGCTCTGAGGAGCGGTGGGAGAAAAAACTTTAAAACCATTGGTGCGGCATGAACTGTGATGACACTTTTGGGGTTTCCCTGGAAGTTATGTCAGCAGTTTTTTTACCACAGAGTTTCCAGAGATTCCTAGAGCTACCCAATGTTGCGTCCAGGTTTTCCCAGAAGTGACATCATAACATACACCCTCCCATGGAAGAAACAGGCTATCTACATGGTAAGGTTCAAAAATATAATTTCTCCACTCACACAGAGACTTCTGAATGAGGGATTCGGCTGGCCCCACTGCCTGTTGAGTACTGGGGCAGTTCTAGGCCAGGCACGTCTCAGGCCTGTGGCAAGGGAATGCTGATAAATCCATGTTCCCTTTCTGGCCCCAGGCTTCAATGGGGCATATGTCAAGCCTGGGTCATGTGCCTGTGGAAAATCTGGGCTGTTTCCACTTCCTGTCCATTGGCGACCTCGTGCAGTAGTGAAAATCTGGGGCAGATAGGTAGAAGTGGACCAAATGCTACTATGTGAGGTTGTGGGAACACCCAAGGGACTAGCCCCAGGCTGAAAACCAGGTGGCAGCATGTGCGGTAATGGTCAGAGTACTTACCCCATTCCTCCATAGCTTTGAATGGAAAGTGGAAAAGGCATTTAAAAATATGTAGTCCCTTTGATAGTCTTTTGTAAGCCATGAGTGAACAAGTCATTTAAAGGGCTCACTGTTCATTTAAATGCTTTCTGCAAGTGGTGAGTTCACTCAGAAGGCATATAAAATACTTTAATCTCTTTAAATGCCCATTAAATTAGATTACCAGGCCATTCAGAAAAATCCCAAATATTTGGGGGATTTTTTGGGAGTGGCTGTTCTGAATAGCCAAGGTTCAGCCCCATTCTATATCCAGCTGAAAGAATACCTGTAAAATACCAGTAAGGTATGTTCTTGCTATTTTGCTTGCTTGGATATATTGAATGCACACCCATACCTATCACTTACAAAAAAACAAACAAACTAACTGACCTCAACCTAATCATACGCACAGATTCCATTCTCTTAGCTCTCTTTTTCTATAACTAGACCATTCCCTTAGCTTTCTTTCCTTTTGACCTAGATTGCCTCAAATGTAGATGTCTGATTTTTTTCTTTTACAACCCCCTTTGGACTTCCTGATCCTGTTTTGCAGCACACAAACATGTCCTTATAATTTCAGTCTTCTTTCACTTTGCGTGCTTCTGTCTCTTCCATGATTTACACATTTTGCCTGTCATTTATAAATTCAGGCTCAATCTGCATTATTGGTATAATTGTGCATACACAATTGAATTTTTGCCTAAATTGTTGCCACAGTAACTCAAGGTCTTTGAAAAAGAATGCAAGAGACTACAAACAACTTGGAAGTTTTTCAAAGAAGATCAGCTTTGAAAGGGATTTTAGCTAGCTATCCATTATAACTGCATTGTAAACTGAATGTTATATTTAATTTGATGATGAGCATTTATATCATTATATTTACTTATTTAATTCATGCGTTCCCTGTCTTTCTCCCCAATGAGGACCTAAAACTCTTACATAATTCTTCTCTCTTTGACTTTATCCTCGCAACAACCCTTGAGATAAGTCGGGCTGAGACAATGTGATTGGCCCAGTGAGCTGCCATGGCACAAGAGGGGATTTGAACCAGGGCTCCCAGATACTAATCCAATGCTGTTAACCACTGCTCCACACTGTCTCTCACATCCAGATTAAAAAGCAACAATTAAAACACAGGAATGAAGGATTACCGGGTAATGCCAAACAAAACAGTCTCCCTGGGGAGAGAGTTCCGGAGCTTTGCTGCCATCACCAAGAAAGCCCTCTCCCTGGTGACTACATGCTCAATCTCAGAAGACAAGTGCATCCAAGACAGGGCTTTCAAAGCTGGCCATAGTGATCATAAGTGATTAGGTTGTTCTTCAGGTATGTTGGCCTCAGCAATATAAGGTCAACTTTAAACGTCAACTCTAGAACTTTGAATTGTGCCTGGGATAAAAATTGGGATTCACTGTAGATGGACCAAGAGAAGTGACATGGTACCTGTGGAACCACTCTGAGCATTCTGCACCAAGTGAAGATTCTGAACACTTTTCAATAGCAGCCCCATGTAGAATTGTAGTAATCTAACCTAGATGTAACCAAGGCACACACCATACTGATCGGATCTTTTCTGCACAGGAAAGGTTGTAGCTGGCTAGCCAGTTGAAGCTAGTAAAGGCACTTCCGGCCATGACTGCCACGACTGCCATCATGCAGTAGGCCTGAATCCAAGAGCATCCCCAAACTACAGATCTGTTCTTTCAAGGAAAGTGTATCCAGACATGACACCTTAAGTTCAGGGTCATCCCTTCAGTTCACCAGAAGCATTTCTGACTTGTTGGGATAAAGCTTCAGTTTAGGAGCCTTCAGTTTATCAATCCACATCCACACCAGAATGGCTTCAAGGTATCTAGAGGGCCATTCCGCACTGGGATCCATGTTGCAAATTGTTTGCGGAACGAAAAATCGCCATTTTAAATAGTGGAATTCGTCCTTATGCATACCTGCCTTTGTAGTGGAATCCAGTTGCGTTTCTATTGTTTCCCACAGGGTTCCGGTCTCGGCAAAAATCGCTAGCTAGGAAGCGCTGTTGCTGAGCTGTGGCCCGCCCCTGGCCATCAAGCAGCCAATGGGTGGCCGTTATCATGCTCCCAAACAGCCCCTTTCCCTCTAAGGAAGGTTTTTAAAAAAAACACACACACCAGTTGCAACGAACATCCAGCTAGCAGGTGGTGTTTGAGCTGCCGTTTCATCGTTGCCACGCTCCCCCCGAGTGAAAAGAAAAATCCCCCCCCCCTCACGGGCGCGATTTTTGGCCGAAAACAGTGTGAAAAATAAAGGGAAAATAAACCAGCAAATGGGCCTCTGTGCTGCTTGTGCTTGGTGACTTTAAACAGAGGGACTGCAGCCGGGGAAGCCTCACTGGGTAAACAAAGGCTTGCCGGTGCGTTGATATCCGCTCGCTCAGAGAAAAAAAATGGCGATCGCTTCACCGGAAGATCAGAGGAGAGAGCCAGGGGGAGGGACTTTGCAGAAACCGCAACAATGGTAATGCACAGAACTTTCCCGCTAGTGTTGCAGATTGGTTGCAGGAGTGTAGCGCTTTCCGGAGGGTGAATCCACTTTTTGGGATTTCCCTGAAAGCGCTACAATGAAGCGCTTTTTGCGGATCGGTTTCAGGAGTGTTGCAGATTGTCAACGACGTTGTGCATAACGGCAAAACTGTAGCGATTTCAATTAGTAACCATTGTGCTATTTTGGACGAATGCGGAACGGCCCCCAGTCTCCCTGAGATCAGATGAGAGTAGAAATTACAGCTGAGTATTCTGCATTGTGACAACCCAGCCCAAATCTCCAGAAGTCTTAATCTGCGGATTTGTGTATGTATTGAAGAGCATAGTGGACAAGCTGAAAGTGTTTGGCCTTCCTTATCTACCAGTCTCCTTGATGGTCAGGACTTATCCTGCAGACTACTACTTAACAAGGTTTGGAACTGAGTCTGACAAACAAAGATTCTGATCTTAGGAACCAGTTGATCCCAGACATTTCTTCCTTGCCCTTAGATTAAATTGACTGAGGAAAAGCAGCCCTAGCTGTTCTGGAGGCAGCTTTTGAAATCCCCCATGTGAGATCTTAATTGGGTCATAATTCTACAGAGAAATAATTCTAGTGTGGTTCCACAGCTGCTGTGCAGGCTGCTATGTCTTTTATCAGCTGTTTCAGCACAAGCTCACTGCTATTTGTGCTAGATAGGCATGGTTCTTGGTGGGCTCATGTTTGGGGTCGTAGCCTGGCACTTAGTTGCTATAGGATCTGGCAGATGTTCTGGTGGAGAAGCCTTGAGGAGCCTTTGGAACAGATAGATCAGAAACCAGTCTGTTTGAATTCCCTGCTCTTCTGCCGGCCAGGTTTCTGAGTTGGACTCTGAGTTGGAGTCCACAGCTTGCTTAGTGGGGTCTTGAAAAAGCCTTGTAGGACCCCACAGGCTTTATACCAAGGGGCTGAACAGCAGTCCCCCAGCACCACACTCTGAAATATCTCTGCCAAATAAGACAAGAACTGCCACAATATGGTGCCTTCTCATCCCAGAAAGACAATTCAGGAGGATACCACAATCGATGGTATCAAAAGATGCTGAGGGGGCAATGAGAATCAACTGAGTTGAGCTTCTTCTGGACATCTTCTAGCAGAGGTCACCCATCAATGTGAAAAGGCTATTTTGGTTCCATAACGGGGCCTGAAACCAGGCTGTAAAGGATCCAAACAATCTGCTTGATCCAGTTAGCTTACTAGCTACTGAAAAAAGAAGACTAAAGGTTTAGATTGACCTTTTTATCTTTTTATAAGTGCTTCTCATAAATGCCTGCAGATTAGCCAAGAGCCAGTTTGGTGTAGTCGTTAGGAATGCGGACTTCTAATCTGGCACACCAGGTTTGATTCTGCGCTCCCCCGACATGCAGCCAGCTGGGTGACCTTGGGCTTCTTCTTCTTCTTCTTCTTTTTCTTCTTCTTCTTCTTCTTCTTCTTCTTCTTCTTCTTCTTCTAATATGTTGCTTATTTATTTTATTTATTTATTTTCAGACTCGTATACCACCACTCTCCAGCACTTCACATTAAAAACAGTAAAAACCAGTAAAGCCCTAAAACCACTTAAAAACCTTAACATTAACCGTAAACACAGCAAGACAGAAATACAAGAGTTCTCATTTCCCCCACCCCCTGTCTAACTAGCAGTCAAGAGCTCCTTTTCTCATTGGGAGCAAGGGCGCTGTGCATAATTGACAGTGTGGGTCTTTTCTCCCACCTGGCCCTGACCTACGGTGTCCCTGTAGGGACACCACATGGCCCTGCTGGCTCCGCAGAGCGTATGGAGGGGGCCCGGGTCCACCACTTCCCCCGGCCCCTCCCCACCTCCCCCCCCCCACGGCTGCTGCCACTTACCCTGCCTGGCAGTGTCCTGGGCTTCCTGGCCCCGGCGCAAAGCCTGTGTGTGCACACTACACCAGGGCAGCCCCACATGCCCCACCCCGGTGTGTATATGGGGAACGTCGGGGCATCCTGCCCCGCTGCAACAGCACACTGGCAGCACGGAGTAGCTGCCGCTGTGCATAATGGTCCTGTCAGCTTCATCTTTGTGTCAAGGAGGCCTGGAATGGCTCTACATAACTAAAATACTCAAAATCAGCATCCTCCCAGATCCTCTGAGAACCCATAAGGAGGTAGTTAGTTTAGATTTTAATCTTTTAAACATTATGGCAAATCTAAACTGTCCCTCCAAGTAAACTAAACAAGACAAAGATCTTATCTACTTTCTTCCCAGGAGACCATCACCCAATTAAAACCAACTGAATATGAGGGTGCAAGAGTCATACACACCAAAGTACCTTATAGGTGGTACTCCACAACTTCTTCTAACACCACTCCAAGGTCAGTGATGGTTGCTTCCTGTTTGATTCTGCACTACTCGCCAGTTCTCCCTCCCACTATATCCCCAACAACCCTATATGCTCTCCTGTAAATCCCACTCCTAACACCAAATGTCCGGTACAAAATTTCACCTTTAGCTCCTTTTCCTCTTTGGCTTATCAAACACTAGAACAGGACTGGAGCCCAAGAAGTCTGTATTGAGCAGTGAATAGATTGAAAGTCTCAGGCAAGGATGCTTTGTGATGTATCAGTAATTTCTGTAAAGCTGTATTTCATGGAAAGGAGCTCTGCCTGAGACTTTCCATTTTCTCACTACTGAATATAGACTCACAGGTGCCAGCTCTGCTCTGTTGTCTGATCAGCCCTGGGCTAAGGAGAAAAGGAACTCAGATGCAATTTTGTACCTGACGCTTTCTTTCTTGGTTTGATTGCATTTTTTAGAATGATTAACAGTGATGGCAGCAATGTAAAAGTAATTATGTGAGACGGAATGCTTCATTAAAACATTTTTTTAACAATGGCTTTCCTGCACAACTCAGCCACACCTTTTGAGGGAACTTACATCGTGCAAGCCATTTTAAAAGATTAAATTATTTTTCAAAAGCTACATTCTTTCTTTTCTTTAACAAATCTGTCCTTATAGCTCAGTGGTTTTGAACCAGGTCAGATAAATTTAAAGCAACCAAATATCAACCTTCCTATCTTTATTTTTACTAACAACCAATGAAAACGTCACTACTGCCAGGGTAGTTTTAGCTCCTGTTCTATCCAATAATTTAGCAATCCTTTGTGAAGGAGGGAACATTGCCATGTCACGTATTAAAGGGGAGATCTGGTGCTGTCTGATTGAAATAAGCAGGGCACATTCAAATAAACAATGTTCTAGAATGCCAGCATTTCCTGTGGTGCAGTAAAAAGCCTGTCTGCAAAGGGAATCCTCCCCTGACAGCCCATCGGGCCTTTCAAAGGGACGGCATTCAGTCGAGCCAGCATAAATAGTCTCCTCCACTGAGGTACTGTCAGAAACTCAAAATATAATAGCAAGTAGTTTGACAGGGAAAGACCCAAGTATAATGGAGAACATAGTCACCAAAAAGATATATTCAAAATATTATCAAGTCATTCTTTAAAATAAACCCTTCATTACCATAAAATAAGAGCAATCCTATTTAAAACACTGATGGAGGAAGGCTGTTCTCTCTCACTCACTTCCACAGACCCGAACATAACATAAATGCATAGAGTAGGTGGATGTTACAAAACAAACGGAAATATTTCTGCTTGGAAAAGTGCAGGAAATGAATTGAAATGTTGAAGCTGCTCATCCTGAATTAGCCCGTTCCACGTTTCAAAAGTATCTTTTAATTGGAAAGCACCCTTGTGACTTATGTAAAGCTCATTAGAAAGAATCAATATTTAACAATCATTAAAGGCGGCCTCAAAGACAGTTCTACTAGTGTTGTGCTAAATGTGGAAAACAGAAGCTCTAAAATGCAATGCAATAGAAGTGAATTTAACACTCAAAGAAGCATGATTAGAATGTCCTCCCACCCCAAGGATATATTGAGGACAAAGTAAGTGCCTGTTTGAGCCTGACTGCAAATTTCTGTGTGTTCTTTCAGGTAACATTGTTTAAATATTCTGGACATGAATAAGTGAAGCTTCCATTAAGTATAGAACTCAGACATCATGTTAGGACCTTCTGAAAGTCAGAGCCTCAGGATTTTCCTTTTTTTTTTTTTAAAGACAAGGACATACAATGCTATGTAATTCTTAGCTTTGTCCTGCCTCCTTTTGCAGGTTATGTTTTGGGGGCCATCTTAAACACTGTGAGATTGAAGACTTTGTGTGCCTATTTTCTTGGTGAAAGCATCCATAATGGCAAAATATGAAACTGAAAACCAGTGTGGTGAAAACCAGTGACAGCCAGTGTAGAGGAGACTGTAGAACATTGGGCTACGAAGAGCTGCCATGAAACTTGGTTCAGTTATACACATTTAAATCTATAAAACTCTAAAAATATAATAAAATACAATAGATTCTATAGCCACCACAATTTAATTGGTGAATTCAGTAATTATGATGGTAACAAATCCCTACACAGGGGAGGTTTCATATTGGGGGGGGGGGGGAAGCATGAGGAGGAGAGGGGGGAGACCCACAATATTTCTAGGCTGGCCTGGCCTCAACCATAAGCCTGGGGGGAGAGTGCTGTTGTATAGGTGTTGCAGAACTTGATAGCTTCACCAGGGCCTGGAGCTCCACTGGCAACTCATTCCACTAGGTAGGTGCCAGGGCCAAGGACACCTTGCTAGCATGTGATGCCTCTAGGGATCAAGACTGTTGAGAGTCAAATGAGTAGATAGTAAATCCTCTTGAAACAGGGAGGGTTGAATGACTGGGGAGGAGAACATGAACTCTTTCAAAGGGAAGATTATAAATTCTCTGGACACAGAAAACAAGATCTGTTACTCTTCTACCTTGCTTTTCTTGGTGGATGGTCCCAAACCTTGAAGGAATGAACTTCTGTCTTGTCCACATGGTGAGGAAAAAAAGGGTGACAACTCACCCCTGAGATCTAAGGTAATGCTGAACTTTAAACAACAGTAGAACTTTTTGCTATTAGTATTATTTATAGAATCATAGAGTTGGAAGGGACCTCATGGGCCATCTAGTCCAACCTCCTACACTATGCAGGACACTCACATCCCTATCACTCATCCACTGTAACCTGCCATCCCCCTTGAGCCTTCACAGAATCAGCCTCCCCATCAGATGGCTACCCACCCTCTTTTAAAAAATTTCCAATGATGGAGAACATACCACCTCCCGAGGAAGCCTGTTCCACTGAGAAACCGCTCTAACTGTCAGGAACTTCTTCCTGATGTTTAGATGGAATTTCTTTTGAATTAATTTCATCCCATTGGTTCTGGTCCATCATCTGGGGCAAGAGAGAACAACTCTGCTCCATCCTCTACATGGCAGCCTTTAAAATATAATCATAGAGTTGGAAGGGGCCATACGGGCCATCTAGTCCAGTCTGATGATCAATGCCCTGACCAGGCTAGCCCAATCTTGTCAGATCTTGGAAGCTAAGCAAAGTCAGCCTGGGTCAGTTTTTCGACATAAGACCACAAAGAAAGCTCAAGGTTACTACAAATCAGCAGGCAGGGGCAAACCACTTCTATTTCTTTCTTGCCTTGAAAACCCTACTGAATTGCTAGTCAACTGCGACTTGATGGCAATTTCCATCACCATTTAATTTCAATTCCCTTAATTGTTATTTACTACTTCCCTGATTTAGATGTGGGGGATCTCTGAATAGATCATATTTTCAATCAGATCATAGCCCATCCAGCTTAGTACTGTCTACTTTTAATGACAGCAGTGGTCTAGAAACTCAGAGATATAAAGCTTTTTTCCCAGCAGGGAATGGGACTAGATCAGGGGTAGTCAAACTGCGGCCCTCCAGATGTCCAGTGAACGCTGGCAGGGGCTCCTGGGAATTGTAGTCCATGGACATCTGGAGGGCCGCAGTTTGACTACCCCTGGACTAGATCATGAGACCTTATGTATACTCAAAGCCACAGTTTTATTTCTATATACTGAAGCAAGTTTTCACATATTATCACTCGCTGGATTGAGCTCCATATGTATGATTTGGATGTACAAGTAAAGTGGACAAAACAGGCAGTGGGTCATATAAAGATATAGAAGTTTACCACCTGAACGATTAGGACTGCTTCCACATGGGTGTGTTTGTTTGTTCATTTTGCTTTCTTTACCACTGTGAAAGTGGAGATATTCATAGCGACTATGGGCCCCCCACATGGAGATGTTTCTTATGCCAACTACCTTACCCACATCCAGCAGGCTTTCCCCCATTTCATAATAGGTATGTAGGCACCTACAGGGAGGTGTATTCTACGGGGGGAGGGGGAATGGCAGGTGAGAGGAGACATTGTACTGGATCTTGGGGGTGAGGTGGTACAGAAATCTGAACCTTCCTGTAAATAGTTTACCCAAGCCTGTCTTTGATATGATCCTCAATGAAAGATTATACCAAGACAAGTTTGGGGAACTGCATAGTGGTGTCAGGAGAAAAACATGGGTATGACCACGTCATGTAAAAGCTTGCCACCTAGAACTGTGCTGTTTTGTAGGGAGGATCAGACATGGAGCAGGAGAGACATTCGCAGCAACCAAGGACTTCCGACACCTGCCTGGATTTCCTGCATAACACCAGCAACCTTTTCCTTAGTTTGCTGCACAATTCCCAACCACCAAAGAGATTAAACATTTTCTCGACATATGAATATGTGTGTTAAATAGTAAAGCAAACAGGAGCAGAAAAGGCCATCCTAAGTTTTACTTGGATGAAGAGCCTTGCCAAACTGAATTTTGGAAACTTTTTCATGTAAGAAATAACAAGCCATGCAGTACAACACTCAGCACACTCCTGAGACTATGAAGCAAAATGTCTGTAACTTTATGTCCATTTATACTAGGTTAGAACATCTTGACACCAATTAAGAAGACTCTGTGAAATTCAGATCAGCACAAGTAACACCATGTCAAACAACTAGGTGTGATAAATGAAACCTCTCATGCTGTCAGACAATCCATATGCCTTTGGTGGTCCTAATTTGTTTAATTTGATAAGCATACAGACATAAAAGGTGTAATAAATTTCATTAGCAATTTAAAGAACAAGGTTTACATCCAATGGCACCTTTAAGACCAATTAAGTTTTATTCTGGGTAAAACCTTTGTTGGTTTTAAAAGTGCTACTGGACTCAAATCTTGTTCTGCTGATTCAGAACAACATGGCGACCCATCTGAATCTACTAGTAGTTATTTCAGTCCGAGTGTTCTGTCAGGGAGCATGAGGGTCAAGGGGAAACAGGGCACCATGTTCCCTTACAAGAAACCCCTTCTATGGTTGCTGAAGGGGTACCCTTTTACACTAAGGCACAATCCGTGGTCAGGGAGGGAAGGGGGCTCTTGGTAGTTGGTGATTTGATCCTTAAGCATGTAGGCGTGCAGGTAGATTGTTTGCATAGTCTCTTGCTTGCCTGGTGCAAAGGTACCAGACATTACACAGTGGTCGTGGTACATGTTGGCACTAACAATGTGGGGAAATGTAGCTATGTGGTCCTGGTAGGAAAATTTAGGCTGCTAGGCAGAAGACTCAAGGCCAAGATCACAAAGGTAGTCTTCTCAGAAGTGTTGCCTGTTCCACATGCTGGGCTAGGAGTCTTAATGGGACAATGGCATTGGGAGAAAGGGTTTAAATTTGTTAGGCACTGGGATGCTTTTTGCAACAGTTTTTACTTTTCACAAGAAGGAAGCAGCCTGCTTGCTCTTAAAAGCAACAAAAAGGTGGCAGAGCAGTTTTTAAACTAAATCCTGGAGGAAACCCAACAGGAGATGGAATATCTCTGGTTCAGATGATTCAGATCTAAGAGACGAAAGGGTAGCTGTTACTGTACTAAAGGGAAGTGGATTACGACTGGCCACCGAGAGGGTGACAAACAATACTGACTGCCTGGCAAGGTCTATAGGCCACAGGAAGAAAGTTGCAGGCCTAATGTATCTGATGAATTTTAGATGTTTATATGAAAATGCTAGAAGTGTCCGAGGTAAAATGGGGGAGCTGGAATGCTTAGCGTCAGAGGAGTACATAGACACCGTGGGCTTTTCAGAAACTTGGTGGGATGAGGATAATGTGGGATGCAGTGATTCCTAGATATTAAGGGGCTTTCCGCACCGGGATCCTTGTAGCAAATTGTTTGCTGAACGAAAAATCGCCATTTAAAATAGTGGAATTCGTCATTATGCATACCTGACTTTGTAGTGGAATCCAGTTGCATTTCCATCGTTTCCCACAAGCTTCCGGTCTCAGCAAAAATCGCTAGAAAGGAAGCGCTATTGCCAAGCTCGTCCCACCCCTGGCCGTCAAGCAGCCAATGGGCAGCCGTTAGCATGCTCCCAAACAGCCCCTTTCCCTTTAAGAAAGGTTTTTTTTAAAAAAAACACACCCATTGCAACGAATATGTGTTGATTCGTTGCAACGGAGAGATCCATCCAGCTGGCAGCTGTGTTTGAGCTGTCGTTTTATCATTGCCACGCTCCCCCCGAGTGAAAAAAAAAAATCCCCCCCCCCTCACGGGCCCGATTTTCGGCCAAAAACAGTGTAAAAAATAAAGGGAAAATACATCAGCAAACGGGCTTTTCTGTTGTTTGTGCTTAGTGACTGTAAAGAGACTGTAAAGAGCTTTGGGGAGGGACTGCAGCCGGGGAAGCCTCAATGGGTAAACGAAGGCTTGCCGGTGATTTGATCTCCGCTTGCTCGGAGAAAAAAAAATGGCGATCGCTTCGCCGGAAGATCAGAGGAGAGAGCCAGGGGGAGGGACTTTGTAGAAACCACAACAATGGTAACGCACAGAACTTTCCCGCTAGTGTTGCAGATTGGTTGCAGGAGTGTAGCGCTTTCCGGAGGGTGAATCCACTTTTGGGGATTTCCCTGAAAGCGCTACAAGGAAGCGCTTTTTGCGGATCGGTTTCAGGTGTGTGGCAGATTGTCAACGACGTTGTGCATAACAGCAAATAAGTAGTGTTTTCAATTGGCAAACATTGTGCGATTTTGAAGGCGTGCGAAAAGCCCCTAATTATATAAGAATAGAATCATAGAACCATAGAGTTGTAGGGGATCTTCAGGGACATCTAGTCCAACCGCCTGCACAGTGCAGGAACTCACAACTACCTACTCACCCACAGTGACCCCAATTTCATGCCCAAGTGATTCCCCCCCTCCTTAAAAAATCTCCAGAATCCAGCCTGGCCTGGAGGCAATTTAGCTACCATCCCACAGTGGCGATCAGCAATTCTCTGGGTATGCAAGGAAGAGCCATAAGAGACCAACACTGGCACGTCCCTTCTTGCCCACCCACTCACAATCTGCCAAAGTTCATAAAATCTGCCTTTGTGTCAGATGACTATCTAGCCTCTACTTAAAAACTTCCAAAGAAGGAGAACTCACCACCCAAGGAAGCCTGTTCCACTGAGGAACTGCTCTAACTGTCAGGAACATAACCACATTTAACTTTAGATTGGGTAGCTTATCTCAAATAAGAAGGCTTGTGAAAAAGAAACTGAAAGGAAATGTAATGAGGGTCAAATCCATTTGTTAAGCTTTAAACTATAATACTGGAAGCTCAGATATAATGTACATTGCAGGTATGGAAAGGTACAGATTGATATGAAAAAAAAAGCCCTGCATGGTTAATAAAAATTTATTCAAACATATTAGAAGCAGAAAACCAGCCAGGGAGGCAGTTGGTCCCTTGGATGACCAAAGGATAAAATGATAAGAAATAGCAGAGTAGAATGATAGGAAAATAGCATAGAAGTGGAAGGTATTTTAAGAGCCCCAAATCCTCTGCCTTCATTGTGGAAGATGAGAGGTGATTGCCCACTCCAGAACTGCCGACTTCAGGAGGGATGTTGAAAGACCTGAGTCAAATTGAGGTGACAAGAGATGGACAAACTGATAAATCATCAGGCCCAGATGGCTAACATCCAAGTTCTTGTGCAATGTATCACCTGTCAGGAAACATGATTTAGAGATGATAATAAGGATCAACAGTACATATAAGAAATCCATCCAATTGTTTTGCTCATAACTGTGCACCTCCAACATTCATCCAAAATAAAGTACATTTATTTTGTATTAGAAGTCTTTCTGCAGAGCTGTTTCATATTAAAAGTACTTTGGTATTTCTATTTGTAGTGCATCGCCCATACTGCTTCTCAGTGGAGCCCAGCTCTTTCAGGGATATTTTGTTTTCAAAGTGCTTAAGTATTGTCCTCAGTTATCTGGAATGTGGGATACAATATGGAATACTGCTTTGAGAATACCAAGGCCATTTATTGGATATCTGTGACATAAGCCATGATCAGTGGCAGGCTCCTTGCTTCAGCTTAATCAATTTTTGCAGCTGCTAAAATTCATGGTTTCAAGAACAAGATTTTATTTTCTGAAGATTTTTTTTAAACGTCTGATTTATTAACTATACCTTGGCTTGGAACTGAGGATGTGCACTCTTTGCTTAATGGAGTCAGCTATTGGGTTATACTATACATGGCCTAAGTCAATAATTTACAAACTGTAAGCCTGGACCCTGAGGGAACGCTGGTTGGCTGTGAGAAAAATTAATTAAGTAATGTCTGCTATAGGCTCAAACCATCCATGCAAGAAGCTGTCTGTTGTATTTTGCCTTGTTATTGTTCTCCTCATAATCAAACGTTTCTGGGGGCTAGTAATCCTGTCCTGTCACCATTCACAGTGCCATGTAAAGTAAGGAAAGCAGATTCTCAGAGGATTCCATCAAAACAATGATAGAAGCAAAAACATAGGAACTGAGTTCCTTTGAGAGGGAGATGGGTAATTCTTTTTAACTTTCCAAAAGTAAATCTTGGAGTGTATTTACAATTTTAAATTAGTAATTTTGCTTTTAGAAACTTGGAAACACTGGTCCAAGTACAGTAATCCCAGTTAAATGTGTGGGGAATTGAAGTACTTTTGTGGCTTTTAGGCAAAATAATTATAACAGTTGATAACTTGTAGATGATACATTCAAAACTAGCAAAAAAGTCCATTGTACTTAAAAATACAACGGGCGCTAGGCAACTCCCCTGTCCCAGGCAGGCCAGCCAAGGCCTGAAGAAGCTATGGCGAGCCTTTTTAGTGCAGGGGGGAGTGCTGGTAGGGATTCTCCTCCTCCCCCCCACCCTGAAAAGGCCTGCTGTGGCATCTCCAGGTTTGGTGGGCCTGCCCAGGAGTGGGGGGAGCACTGGTGGGGACTCCCTTCCTCCCTGACCCAGGCAGGTCCACCAAGGTCTAGAGATGACTCAGCGGGCCTTCTCGGGGTGGGGGGAGTACTGGTGGGGACTCTGTTCCTTCCCCACTCCGGGAAGCCTTGCTGCAGCCTGGCAAGGCCATGGCTGGGGCTGCTCAGGATGGGGGCGAGCACTTACAGGGGGCCTCCTCCTTTCTTTCCCCCTACCTGGGCCACAGTCCCAGGCCCTCCAACCTCCCAGCTCCCAGTTATCTGGCTGGCACTTCTTTCTTATGGAAGAAGTTGAAGGGGGATATGGCAAAGGGTGGGACATCCTTCCTGACTGGCTGTTTGTTGGACAGATGGCCTATCAGGGATGGGACAGCAGGGACAGCCTATCTGATTGGTGCTTAGGCAATGAGTCCCAACTCCTCCCAGCACCCTCTTACCATTTTATCTATATGTTCAGATTCAGATGTTAAGATTATTTCACAATAAATTGATAGCAGGCAAATAATTGAATGGACTCATAACAAGTCAGCTGGTACATGGTTCAATTTATTCTTGTTCCTCTAGTTGTTGTTGTAGTTAGTTGCGAAATTGTGTCTGACCCATCATGACCCTATGGACAATGATACTCCAGGCCTTCCTGTCCTCTACTATTTCCCAGAGTCCATTTAAGCTTGCACCCACTGCTTCAGCGACTCCATCCAGCCACGTCATTCTCTTTCGTCCACTTCTTCTTTTGCCCTCAAGCGCTCCCAGCATTAGGCTCTTCTCCAGGGAGTCCTTCCTTCTCATGAGGTGGCCAAAGTATTTGAGTTTCATCTTCAGGATCTGGCCTTCTAAAGGGCAATCAAGGCTGATCTCCTCTAGGACTGACCGGTTGGTTCGCATTGCAGTCCATTGCAGTCCAAGGTTCCTCTAGACTACAGTGTAAATCTATCTCATTCCACATGTGGAGCTTGGATGAATCCCAATAGCCATTTACAAAGAATCTTTCTTGGTATCTGTGTATAGTATAATTAAATAGCAAGGAGGTTAACAAAGGTATACAAAGGGAGATATTCTTGTGATAGATTGAACACATCAAAATTGTGCTCTTATTTTTCAAAAATGGCTAGACTCATAGCATTGTTTAAGGACACAAACCTAGAAAATATAAAAATCAATGGAGACCATTTTGGAATTATATGGGGAAAACATATATAAATTTGGAGTGCGAATCCTCAGTTGAGATGTAAATAGGAGGTTCAGAATTTGTTTATTTGCATTTGTCTCAGTGTACAAAAATTATACAATATGTTGTATAAAGTGTTACTGGAAGTTTAATCATGTTTTATTGGAAGACTACAAGATTTATGCTATTATGGAAATGTATTATTAATAAAGTTACTAATAAAGCAAATAATTTCAAAAAAAGAAAAGAAATTGTGCTCTTATACCATGATTTCAAGATTCATGTGTCATCCCCATAACTTCAGAAAGTATATTCATTCACTTTCCATTGTTGGGGGTAGAAGGAACAAGCTAGAGCTAGCATGCTTTTAAAAAAAATGCTGGGAAGCTCTACTTGGTTTTTCTTTTTTAGGTTTTTTCATGACCATTTTGGATATGCATCATGACCAAGTCAACAATTAACAACAATCAAGTGATCATGAATAGCTCATTATTTAATATTTGGCTAGTAGATCAGATATTCAAATAGTGAAGTAGACTGAGGAAACATGATTGCAATTCCTTTAAAACTCCTTGAATATGCAAATGAGCCAAGATTTGTAGGCTTGGGTGTTCTGTTATACCAGGGGTAGTCAAACTGCGGCCCTACAAGATGTCTATGGACTACAACTCCTGGGAATTTTAGTCCATGGACATCTGGAGGGCCGCAGTTTGACTACCCCTGTGTTATACCCTGAGCACCACATAGCCCTAGATATCCTCCCACTCTTTGAGCCTTTTGCTGCTAGAAGTATATGAAGACTCTGTCTTGTATCAAATGATAAAATGATATTGTGTATTGTATTGTCAAATGATAAAATCCTGATTGGAGGTACATGCAAGAAAGATTGATGGCAAGAAGAAACAGTCAATTTCTCAGGAGAAATCTCTGTACCCTATTGGAATCACTTTGTACAAACTAATCAGAAATACAGATTTCCACCTCTTAACAGAAAGGTAATATAAGGGCTCTTTCTAGATTCTTCTTCAGATCTTCTTCCATCACTAATGAGGCAACATATATTCAGAAAAGGACATTTCCCACACTAGGTTTATCCACCTTGTTTCAACCTCTCTCCCAACCCCATGCTAGACCTTTTGTTTTCCTAAAACTCAGGACCTCTGTCTCATGCTCTTATTCAATTGGCTTCTTCCCCTTTTCAAAGCATTTATTGTGCCTCCTGTTGGGCCTTCCTGTTCCACACCCTATCCCCCACCCTTCCCCATGCATCTTAGATCCAGAGTATTGTTCCTCTGGACTTAGGGTGTTCTTTCCATACTGCTATAGGATAATTGCTTTTCAAAAACTATCAGAAAAGACCACCCTTAAGCTGACAAGTTCTTGGGTAAGATTATACAAAGGAAATATCACCTGAACTCATCATCTGGCTGTTTCAGAGAACGGTTAAATGTGGCTATTCTATTGTTGCTGAATAAATTAAATTGTTGATGTTCCCTCTGTCCAAGATACAGCATAGTAATGATAAGGTTGGCATCTCATCTGTGTCTTCAAACACACCAGAGGCAGTGATGGAGATCCGTCTTCTGTTCTTCCAAGCCCACAGATGGGTAAGGGAATCATCTGACTTCTTTCCAAGATCTTGCTGCTTTCTGAGCCTCTTTCTGAGCCTCTCTGACTTCAGTGAACTTGAAAGGGTGTGACTCTGCTTAGGACAATACTATTGCAAGAAAGGAAAAGGAACTTAGCAACAGAACATTTGACGGGTATCTGTATCTGTTGCTTCACATTTGTTCACATTTGATTTCAAGGGACTGCCTTTTAGAGAAGAAGAGGGTTTTTAAAATATATACTGTGATGACTTTCCCTACTCAAAGGAGTCCCAAAGTGGCTTACAAACACCTTTCCCTTCCTCTCCCCACAACAGACACCCTATGAGGTAGGTGGGGCTGAGAGAAGAACTATAACTGGCCCAAGGTCACCCAAGTGGCTGCTTGTGGAGGAGTGAGGAACCAAACCCTGTTCTCCAGATTAGAGGCTATTGCTCTTAACCACTACATCACACTGGCTAAAGCTATGACCTCTTCTAAAAGAGAAGTTCTCAAATGAATACTAGCCCCAAATTATCCTTGTCAGCAAGAAATCATCAGTATGCCAATCATATTGATCATGCTCTTGCGTTCTGTTGCATAGCTGCGACAGGCAGATGTAACACTGTCACATCCCTGTGCTTCAGAACCACATGACTTTTGCTTGCCAATTATATAAATCAAGAAATGTTGTGCCTTGCCTTTGTATTTTCTCATAGCGTGGACTGCAAACATTTGCAGAAGAATGAGAAGCTTTTCTTACCTGATCACTTGCTCATGCAAGAATACTTTCTCATCTATGATTATGTTTGTATATTTATACACAATCAGTAATGTGCACAATACTCTGAACTCGAGTGCCAAGCAGAGCAGGCTGGGTGGGAAGATGTGCCACACTGCTGAGTCACATTGTCCCTGTTTCTGCTACTCCAAACTGCACGTAGTACTGGAATGACTCATCTGTTCCAATGGAAGGAGTTTCAGAAACAAAGGGGACCTTGCTATTTTCCTCCCAGTTGACACTTGTGATTTTTTAAAATGATCTTTGTGGAGTTTAGCCCAGTCCAGAAGAAGAATATGGTATATCTTCATAGTCAAAAGAAATAAAATTCAGGTTGCATCCTATATAAAGGTAAAGGTATCCCCTGTGCAAGCACCGAGTCATGTCTGACCCTTGGGGTGACACCCTCTAGCATTTTCTTGGCAGACTCAATGCAGGGTGGTTTGCCATTCCCTTCCTCAGTCATTACCGTTTTATCCCCCAGCAAGCTGGGTACTCATTTTACCAACCTCGGAAGGATGGAAGGCTGAGTCAACCTTGTGCCGGCTGCTGGGATTGAACTCCCAGCCTCATTGTCAGAGCTTCAGACAGCATGTCAGCTGCCTTACCACCCTGTGCCACAAGAGGCTCTGCATCCTATATATACCATCCTATATGTGGGTCACATTTATTTTAATGTTTTATTCTAGGTAGGTATGTTCAGTATTACAACTTTGAACATAATTATTGGGTTTTAAAAGTCAGCCCTGGATTAAGATGGAGTCCAGATTTCTGTCCAGAATTGCAGGTGATCAGCAATTGCAGCTAATCTTGAATCTGAGCTCAAACAAACTCCTGGCCAACAGCTACTAAATCTGCCTTCCAAATACATACTGTATATCCTTTCCCCCCTAGTTTGGCTCTTGAGCCTTTAACAGTAGCTGTCAGGAAAAAAATTAAGCATGGCGGTGCTGTGGAGCATAAAGCTCTGCAGGTTACTGTGTCCCCATAGAGGACACTTTCCAGCATCAGATATGTTCCAGTGCTCAAATGTGTCCTCGTGGGGGACATATTTCATCAGGACTCCTAGTGTGTCACTGAAATGTGTTCCCCTGGGAAACAACATAGCAGCGAGATGGTTCTGCCACCGGGGGGGGGGGAGTAGAGGCTTATTTTGAAGGAAGGTGAGTTTGCGTTCCGTGTAATCCCACCGTCCTGCAAATTAAAAATGAATGCCCATGTCTGCCCTGCAGTGTGGAAAAGCAGCATGAACCCAACTAGGGCATTCTTTGCCTCTCTGGGTCACTATAAGGCCCTGTTGGCCCCTGCAGCGGGCTAAGGGAACTCAGAAGAATCTGCATTCCCTTAGCCCAGGGCTTCTGGGGCCTGATCTGTGCCAGGCCAGGAGGATGGCTGCCTAGTGGAAGCATTATGTAAAATCAGGGATTTGCCCTGCTCCCATATGACTGCCCTCTCAGCCTTTTCTGCCCATGCAGAATCAGCCCACATGAAGCTTTTCACTATAAATTTAACTCCTGGAGCTCCTCTGGTGCTAGAGCTCCAGGCAAGAGTAGCACTTCACTGGCCAAAGCAGATCAACAAAGGAGAAAGTCACTGTTAGGGGTATGTCTTATGGGGAGGGGGCATTCCACATTTATAGGATTTAAGCACAAGAGCTAAAATCAGAACCAGGATTAGCACTTTGTAACTGATAAGAACTTGGACTGGGAGATCTGTCCTCAAATCCCTGGTCAGCTACATGCCTCTCTAGCTGGTCTTGGAAAAGTCACTAATTTAGGCACCATCCAGAAGCAATTCAAATATCATATAAAAAAAAATCAGATGGCTTTCCCAGCTCCATGTTTTTCCAGGGTGCTCAGGGTCTCTCCTGCTTTGTCCATCTAGTCCCCAACATTTGGCAGGTCTGGCTGCTCCCGTAGTTGGATGCAAAGATAATATAGTAAATAAAGAGCTTTTTGCCTGTGGGTTTGGGGCACTGTGTCTTTTCAGTTCTGATCAGATGTCCATGTGTCCACCTTGGTTCATTCTCCTTCAATGGCTTAAAATTTCCAAATGACACGTGTTCCTTTTCTTTGCCCTGGGTTTGGACTATAATTTTAAAGACTAAAAATGTCAGAATTAAACAGCTTTGCAGTCTCAGGGTCACAGTAGCCATCATTTTACAATAAAAAGTTGTAAATCAGGGATATATCAAGTGGCAGCCTTGTGTTTTATTTGGCAATACTAGGTATTAAAATAGAATATTATTCCTGTTCACAAATTGAACAAAACAAACACACCACAGGGTTTTTTGAATTAGCTATCCAGGGATTAAGGCATCAAAAGCTGATCTAGCACCTGTCTGCTAGATTCCTGATGCAAGATTTTTCTTTTCTAACTTCTCTATTAAGAAACACTAAATATTTACAAAAATGTAAGGAGAAAGAGTTATTATCCTGCAAGCAGTATTGCATCAGGGAGCATGAATTCATCTTATATAGATATCCAGATAGAAAATGAAATATTCTGCTTTGAAGCTCAGGCCACAAACAAGGGAGCCAGCCAATTTTCAAAAGTACTCAGTTTGTAATTGCCCCTGTGCTCAATGGGAACAGTTGGGTAGTGACCTACTTGGATAATCAAGCTAATTATAAAGAAGTACATTAGAACGAATTCATATTTTGGATGCACTGTGGCTTGTTCAGCTCTAGCATTAATGTGCTTACCTTGTAGATATCTGTTTAACCCTGAAGTCAAACACAGTTAGGATATGTGAAAACTAGCTAAATTAGTGTTCTTCATCTTGTAATCTGCTCTTTTTTGTTCTCATTAGTGCTGACTGATGGGATGGCATACTTTCCCCCTGCTGAGCCTACCCATCCTTTGCTCAATAATTGTCCTGTCGACTGTATATGATCTCGCCATTACTCATTTAGGATGCTGCTGTCTATGGGAGTTGCCAACACAGCTTGCATGTTCAAGGATTGTTGTCCTTATTTCTGATCGAGTAAATGGTGCACACACAGTAATTAAGCCATCAAAAGCTGTGCTGTAGCTGACTTGCATTGATTTGCATATAATTTGCATGTAGGGGTAATCAGAGATAATAGCCCGCAAGTTACTATTTTTTGTCCTTCATTTGTAGCACACAGAATGCTTGCAAATTGCATTAAAATCATAATGTGTTCTATGAAGCACATGGAACTAAAAAAGCTGACCCTTGTAAAGTTCAAAACAGGACAGATTTTGAATGCCTTATTCACCTTGTCTTGCATTATCAAGGCAAAAAGATCTTGAAGTTACTTTGAATATTGACTGAGAATTCACTTAAGCAATGAAGGGGCTGATAAATGTTTTTGTACATCTGAATTAGGAGGGGCTGTAAACTAGAATTAGACAATTCAAGTGGGAGCCCCATAAGGACTTGTGGGAGGCAGTTCAATGTCCGTGCCATCATTATTTTCTCTTTCCCTTTTTCTCCACTATCAGTTTCTCCATTTTCCTTGCTTTCTTTTCTTCTTCCAACTCACCAGCCAACCTATCTTTATCTACCACCCTTTCCCCAGATGTTCCCCTTTCCTTCCCTAAGCAGTCTCTACCTGGTAAAATTATGGTTGTTGCGGTTGCCACCCTCCAGGTAAGGCCTGATGATCTCCTGAAATTACAACTGATCTTGAGATGACAGAGACCAGTTTCCTTGGAGAATATGGCTGTTTTGAAGGGTAGACATTATGAATTTACAGATTCCCAAACAAAGCACCTCATCTGTCCTCCATTGTTTCCAATGGGGAAAATACTTGTTTTCTACAGAGCAAAAACAAAAATGATACAGCAACTACTAGCCATTCTCTCTCATTCAGGAACCAACAACAAGCCCAACAGAACCAATCCAGAACCTAGGTATCCCAACACAACCACAAGCCAATATGAAAAGCCCAACAGAAGTAATGTCGAACTAGAGAATCCCAGAAGAACAAATTCAATCAAGGGGGGCACTTTTGCAAACCCAGCAGAACCAATAGTTGATCAAAGAACCCCAGCAGATTAAGGGCAAGCCACAGAAGATTTTGCAAGCACAACTAAACCTATGGCAATGCACAGAAGCCCAGCAGAACAACTTCAAGCAAATGGGCCAAACATATGTAAGCCTAAAGAACACAGCAGAATAATCTTAAACTGATTGAGGAAATGTGTGCTGTAGGTAATGTGCAGCAGAGGGATTACAAATTCTGTCCTATGCTGGGCTGTGACCCTGTGATTTAGGGGCTCATCTTCACCAGAGGCATGAGTCTTTGACACGAGCTAAAGGGCAAGAGGCAAAGGGATCCTTGCCTGGGGCTTTGTCTGTGGATCACCCCAACAAATTTATCTTAAAGATAAAGATTCTAAAGTGAAGGTTGATACTGAACCAGGGGACCAAACCCTATGCAGAAAGGCTGAAGGACCAGGGAATGCTCAGCTTGGAGAAGATGAGGTTAAGTGGGGACACAGAATCATAGAATCATAGATGATTGCTCTCTTTAAGTATTTGTCACTTAGAGGAGGGCTGCAGCTATAGCAAAGTCCCATATAAAACCCAAATATTTGAGAGGTTATTCAATTTCTTGTTTACTAGCTTTGCTTGAATTCAGCTTGGAAAATACCTGGAAAATGCCAATACATTATTTTGGGGGTTATTTTTGGCTTGGCTATACTCAAGCACATATCCCTAGTTGTGGTTGTACCACAGCCCCCATAATGGACACTGGAAAGGTACAGGTGCTGCTTATTTCTTAAAAGTACAAGTGCAGCTTCTAACTGCAAAAAATAATCCCCAAGTTTTTTATTTTTAATATTTCAAACAATCAATTGGAAATAAACTTTGAGAAAACTAAGTTTTTAGTTTTTGCAGGAACCCGCTATAAATATTCATGTAAGATTGATGGGCCCAGTATTGAACAAGTGTCCCATTTCAAATACCTTGGTCTCAACTTCTCTTTTAACAACAGATGGGTACATCATAGGAAGCAGATAGCTAAAACCATGTAAACATCCCTAGCTCTCCTTACTAAATTCTACCATCAAAAGGGGAATAAAAGTATGCCAGCCACGTTAAAAATTTATTCTATGAAATTCATCCCACAAATTTTTTATGGCATTCCAATCTGGATCTTTGACCTTAATAATGAATTGGAGTCTCTACATTCCATGTTTTTAAGATCCTTACTTGAGGTACCCAAAAGGGTCACAAATCAAACCACCTTTGTCTTGGGTTTGAACCATAACTTATTATTATTGAATTATTATTTTTTGTTATTGAATTAGGTCAGCAATACCTGGCTTTGGAAGATTGGCTGTTGACCTTCAAATATTGGCTGAGAATTCATTTCTCAGCCTACTTAGGTAGCCTGCTATGTGACCTGTTGTGCGACCCGTACATTTCCAGTTGGTACAATAGAATATTACTTAAACTGAAAAATATTAGGCTCAATATTGTGTGGCTTATGGGTGAAAAAGAGTGAAAGACATTTTCAAGGTAATTTTACATAGACTTGAGGATATCGAAATTCAAATTATATCTTCTATCCCATGTAATACCTGTTCTCCTCAATTCTGGGGCATTTCATCAAACTATAAACTTCTGCCTGCATATCTTTATCAGTTGGATTCTCATTTGGCTAGGAGGGCCTTCTTTCTTTCCAGAGTCAACTCTTTTCCCTCAAGCGTGTCCTGGGGAAGATTCCATCAGATTCCCATCTTCAAAAAACTCTGTCTACGTGTTTGTAAAGTCCCAGACACACTACCACATATTGCTTTAGAATGTCCAGTCTTCTCTCCCCAACGAGCTTCTACCCAGTCATATTCGATGGATTTAAATTCCAAAGTCAATTCTAAATCCCTCATCAGCAAATTAATGCTTTCAGAAAAGGATCCCATTAAACTTGCCAGGGTAGCCAATGCCCTTGGAAGCAAGTTTCAAATAAATATGTTTGTTAGTGCAGGAATGTAGTCTTGTCTAACCCATTTTGTTTCCTTGGATTGTGCACCAATAAAGGTTTTCTGAGTCTGAATATTTCAGATTTTTTTGCAAACCTTGACGTTTTTCAAATTTGTAGAAAGACCTGTTTTGTCTGTTCATGACTCCAGTCTCTAAAGTATCCATATATTTGACCACATTGAGAATAGATATATTGATAATTATACTCTGCGCTGATTATTTCTGTCAACCTCATATAATAACAGGAAACATTTGCTTTGAAGTGAGAGATAACCCAATAAAGTGCCTGATTTGATCAGCAATATCCGATAGTAATTCCCTCCCAAAATTACTGAATCTAGTACTTTATTCCCAATACTCATGCCTCTCCTGACTTTCTGATATGGAATTAAAATGATAATTTTGGGAGTGCTTGCTTATAGAGCTAGAATTAGAGAAGGCATACTGTGGGGCTTATAAGTTCTCAGAATCATTCTAATTATTATGAAGGTCTTCGAAAAACATTGATTAATTGATACTAATAATTTTAAAATAGAATAAAAGTAAGTCAGGCTTCTTCAGGCTGAACTAAAACAATTGAATTAAAAATTCCCTTGTTGTGTTGGAAATGTAAATACAGCCAGATTGTGTTCCCATATGAGAATCTGAAACTAATTACAGCATAAAGTAGAATGGATGCAATTAGCCTTATTTCATTTTCTGCCTGGACTTAGTTACACATGGAACAACACAGCCATAACCGGTGAAAAATTAATTAGCTCAGGGGGCAATATTCTACCTAGTTTATACCACTATATGTAATTTACAGGGAAGATTTTTTAGACATTTTAAAAAATCTACATAAAGTTTTCTTAAATATTGGATAAAAATAATGGATATTTGTTTTAGGCCACTGATCTGAAGCACTCACAGGAACATAAAGATATGGTGGTTGTAATTTCTTACATTCTGTGAAGAGATTGATAGCACATGCTATGAAGGATTCTTGGGGCTATTTGAGCAATTTTCTTTCTTTCTTTCTTTCTTTCTTTCTTTCTTTCTTTCTTTCTTTCTTTCTTTCTTTCTTTCTTTCTTTCTTTCTTTCTTTCTTTCTTTCTGGATGGGAGTCTGAGATGAGTCCATTGTTTTGTTAATTAGAACCTGATTCACAGTTGACTGCATTATATTTGAGGTGATGGAGGCTAATTCTGTCTGTTCACACACACTTTCCCTACATATACAGATGAAGAAGAGGGCCATGAGGTAGCAGAGTGCTGACATGGTAGAATGGAAAGCACTGGTTTAAACAGCAGATCAGGGATTATTTGTTTTCCAAAGAACATCAATAATTACCACTAAATGGAAAACTAGTGCAATGTGCAAAGAGCCAAGCTGAAATCTTGCTCTCTGATGTCCTAATACTTAGTTTGTTAATAATAAGCATGTGGCCCTTGCAGTCTGAAGTGATACAGGCTCCATCTCATTTTTCTGCAGGAGCAGATTGGGCTTCAATCACCACTGTATCTTCCCATGACAAGTAGTGAATGTGCATATGTGAAGTTCCCTCTTTACTAAAACCAGGGGATAGTGGACAGCATGGGCAATGTACGTGCAATGTTAATCAGAATAAAATATATGTACCCTGAATTGCCATGACATGGATCAATATGAACAAAATGTTATTGTAGATTGGTTAAAACACGTTTTGCCACACATAGCCCTTGCTGCCTAATGTTGTAGGGCCAGAACCTCACATACAGTGGCTAATTCCTTTGTTCCTAAACCAAGCTTTATTGCCGCCTATTTTCAGTGCTTGCACTGTAATTACTGCTGTGGCACAGCTGTGCACCACTCTGTTCTACCGTAATGATGTTTTGATCATCGAGATAAACTATTGGGCTTTCTAGCCTTATATTTCAGCCACTCAGCCCTGTGAATGCAAGTACCTTTTAAAACAGCATGGTGATAATTTCAGTTCTTGGGGAATTCCTTTGGGTCACTGATCTATTGTGGACATTTCTGAAGAGCTTGCTTTTCATGCAAGGTTATTCATTAGAGGTGTTGATTGAGCAATTACAGAAGTGAGCATCTCTGTGTTAATACCATCATAGAGGAAATGGCTGCCTATAATAAAAACTGTTCATCAGTCATAGACAACATTCATAGTGAACTGCACTTGACAAGCCAAAATCTGATGTGAGAGTGGGGGAATCAGCTGATATTTGTTGACAATGGCTGTGGAAGTTGGACCATAAGGAAGGCCAAGTGTCAAAGAATTGGGGCTTTTGAACTCTGGTGCTGGAGAAGACTCTTATGAGTCCCTTGGACTGCAAGGCGAACAAACCGGTCAGTCCTAGAGGAGATCAGTCCTGACTGCTCCTTAGAAGGCCAGCTCCTGAAGATGAAACTCAAATACTTTGGCCACCTCATGAGAAGGAAGGACTCCCTGGAGAAGAGCCTAATGCTGGGAGCGATTGAGGGCAAAAGAAAGAAATGGACTTTGAGGAATGGTACAGGAAGACCTGGAGGATCATTGTCCATGGAGTCGCGATGGGTCAGACATGACTTCGCACCTAACAACAGCAACAAAGGAACATGCCTAATCTACAATTGCCGGATTTTTTGCAGTTCTTGTTGTTCCTATCTATATTTGGGTTCGTAGAAAGCAGCAAGCAAGGATTATATTAATCATGTCCTATCTCAAATATTCTTCACACAGCCACAGTCTCGTACTTTGTGCCGGTTCATTTAACTGCTCCACTGCCATATAGAAATATATGTCTGCTGTTTGGTATTCCATCCAAAGTGTCTCCTGCTAAGTTGGCATCCATGTATTCCATTAGTTTGAGATTGTCGTTCGCAGATAGTTTCAGTTTTAAATTATCAGATACCTGGCAAGTCTTTTAACTGCACTGCCATCTCTTTTGCTTGGTGAATCTACCTTCCGGCATATATGAAGAATATTCTACATGGGGCATTGTGAGAGATGTGGAGTTAGCAAATGTACAATAATCTCCTCCTGTGTCCAGACTGACTCAGTTGGAGAGTTTCTGCTCCTCTGAACACACTTCCTTTCTATGTGCCTTCAGATGAAGAACATTTAGTCAGTTAGACAGATATGACTCTCTTAGTCCTCCCTCTCTCTTTACAAAGTGTATGACTGTGAACTGACTTTTATTAACAGGGAGTATGTCTGAGGGGTTTTATTGTTTGGTTTCTTTTAGTTGTATTATCTGCTGCTGGAGCATGGCAAAGGAAGTAAACTCTTAATACACTTCTTACAGATGCACCAGTTTAAAGCAACATTAAATATGTACCAGAAAGGATCTCTTTTTGATATTGTGTCTTCTATGCTTACCATAATTTGTAATTCATACTATAGTATTCCCCATTACAATGTATGAATGTGAAAGAAGGATCATGAAGAAAACTGACAGGAAGAAAATTGATTCATTTGAAGCGTGGAGCTGGATAAGTGTTTTATGGACACTACTAGAAATTAAGCCCGCTGTAAGTAAAATACAGCGGGCGCTAGGAATGGGAGGGAGAAAAGAGGGGAAGGGGTGGTAGAAGGGATGGAGAGAAGGGAGAAGAAAAGGAAGTGAGGGAGGAAGTAGGGCGGGAAGACAGGAAGCAAGTGAGAGGGAGAGACAGAGAGACAGGAAGGAGATGAAGTGTGTGTGTGTGTGTGCATGTGTTTGTGTGTGGGGGGTGCAAGTGGTAGCAGAGCGCGGGGGATCGCGGGCGGGAGGTGGGGGGAAGAGCGGTGTGTGGGGGGCAGAGGGCAGGGAGTTCGGGGGCGGGTGTTTTGGGGGGAGGTGGAAGAGTGCGTTAAGTGGGTGGGGGTGATGGGAAGCAGTAGTGGAGCGGGCCTCCAGCTGCCGAATGTGAGGTCGTGGGGCAGCGTACCTGCCTTCGGCGAGGCATCCTCCCATCGCGGCCTCCAGCCACTGCCGCCGCCAGCAGGCTGGCCCTGGTGGGTGGCTGGCTGGTACGGCGGTGAGTGGTATAATAGCGGCATGGGTGAAAGGCATTTTGCGCCCCCCGACTGGTCAGGTCGGTGGCAAGGGGCTGATTGGCCCCTTGGGGCCGGAATGGATAGCAGAGGGCCCAATCAGCAGCTCTCCACTTGCCATTCCGGGGGGAAGGTGCCAATGGCTACCTTTCCTCATCCCGGACAGGGCCCTCCACCTGGCCCCTTACAGCTTTATTTATACCGCTTCCACAGAGCGGTTTAAGATGGACCAAAAGACAAACAAGTGTGTTCTAAATCAAATCATGCCTGAATTCTCTCTAGAAGGTAAAATGACCGAGCTGACGCTATCATAATTCAATCACATCATGAGAAAACAAGATTCACTAAAAGAGACAGTCATGCTAGGAAAAGTTGAAGGCAGCAAAAATGAAGATCCAGCATGAAATTCATTATAAAGGAAGCCACAACCATCAGTTTAAAAGACCTGAGCAAAGCTATTAAAGATAAAATGTTTTTGAAGCCATTAATTTATATGATTGATTCCTATAGTTAGAAGTTATTTGATGTCACATGACTGCAGCGTTAAAGGAGACAGATCAAAAGTTCATAATAAATCAACATTCCAGAAAAAGCCTCTGTCAATAGTGTGACTTTTGAAACTGCAGCTATGACTTGCATTTGGAATATTGTTAAAAGCTGGTATTTCAATATTTATCGTGTTTAAATTGGAAAATACCATAACCTACTCACCCAGCAGATACATCCTAAATCTTTCCTCAAAAAAAAAAAAAAAACTAGGATAAAGCCAAAACCTTATGCCAGTATCTCTCCAAATTATGTTGGTAGATGTTAGAGTTGCTCTGGCATATCTAGAGATTTGCTGGCCGCAAATTATGTTGTCATAGATATCGGTAGCATTGTGAGTGTGATGTGCATGGATCAGGACTCTTCTTAAGCCCTTTTAGCCATGGATCTGCCAACATGTTAGCATAACTCCTTGATAGCTGACGGTCATTAGAGTGGTATGATGTCAGCATTGCCATGCTTTGAAAGTCCAGTGAACTACCCTGGAGCTAGGCAAAGGCCAGATATACTATTGAAGCACTCACTGGTCATGGCTGTCTTTACATGTCATTCACATGCTTGATCTAGTCCTGGATGGCATCCTCTGACTTGTGCTTTCTGCTCAGAACAGGGCTTTGGTGCCACTTGTAGGAAAGAAGGTTTCATTTGTTTAGACAGAAGGACATGTGGGATGAGAGCTTTTCACAAAGGTCAGGAGCTCAGAATGCAGTGCTTGTCTTGATTTGCCAGTTATGTCATTTTGGGATGGGATGTATTACCTTGCAGGATTCCTCCCATCCCTGGTATGGGTCTTATTGGAGGCATTGTTTGTGTAGCCCTGTCTGGTTCTGGACTCCATGAGTGGATACCACTGAGGAAATATGAAGGGGTTGTGGTATATGTGATGATACTGATTGGCTGCCCTGTAGCCTGTCACTCATGACTATGTCTGTGCCATTGCTATAGATTCTGATATGATCCCTAAACTCTGAGCTTCCAGTAAGTCATTTCTGGACATTTCCCCCACAGTACAGCAACCAAAGTCTCACTGAAATCCCTAGATGAGTTAGCATTAGGCTCATATTTGTGGGGAAATTCCCTGTAGGTTTTATCTAAACATTCCCCAAACAAATTTAAAATGATATAAGAGCACAAATCTACCAAGAATGCATTAAGAAAATTAAATATTCCACTGACAAGGATAGCGGATAGTAGCTAGCTTCAATAAAATTACATGAGGAAAAAACCCTAATTAAATTCATTATGTGCTCACATGATACATTACATGTATTTGGGTTAATATCAAGGCAAGTTTCAAGGTTGATCTTGAATGGTTTTAAACTGTCACGTAATTGTTATAGCATAGAATGCTGGACAACAGTTTTTGCATTGATTTCCTGCTTCTCCACTCCACCCCCACTTTATTGACAGTAGGAGGCAATGGGAGTATGTCACAATAGCTGCATTTTGCCTGAAGGGCCTTAGTTATTTTTACTTTAAAGCCCCAACACTAGTACTAACAGTGAAGTGGTTGGCTTCATTTGGATAAGGCAACTGGATGAATTCAGAAAATTTTGAGCCTGTGAAGAGACGAAAGGCATAAATAAAAGACTTTTCTGAAAGCTGCTGCAATCTCCACCAAATACAATGGATGTTAATGATAAACCACTGGGAATATTTACAGTGATTCAGTGAGTAAGAGAATCCTTTTGTACTTCACAGTTTAAGATCTTAAATATATGCATGCTTTCAAGGTCATTGTTTCAAGATACCTTCCCCATGTGCATTGATGGATAAAAGTAAATTTCAAATGATTTGCTAGATGGTGGGAATAATTTGATCTCAGAACTGAGTTAATCTAGTTTTTGCATCAGTACCACTGTCCCTTTGGTTAGAAAACATCCAATATCTTAGCAGGTTTTCTTTATCACAGGAATCTTTCTTCCTGATAGTCAGTACTTCCCACTATCAACAAATCTGTGAATTTTAGCAATATTTTAAAAAAATATTTTTTCATTACATACTCAGAAAAAAAGCTGTTGTTTGGTACAGGTAATATTTTGTTTTTCTATTTTCCAGTTCCTGTTTCTTAGCTAGTAAAATAATATAATGTGTATACATACATGTTACTGCATGGAAATTGGCTTTTATAAATATATCTATAGAATAGAATATTAATTACATGGTATTAATATAGCCAAGGATGTTATTGTTAGCCATTCAGTTATGTCCAACTCTTGGCGATCCCATGGTACAGCTATCGCCATGATCCCTGATCCCACACCACCTCCCTCAGCCATGCAATGTTCTGGCTGGTGTCCATTTTGGTGGCATCTAACTTGTGTGTCCCAGGGATTCCTAGATAAGTGGCAGGGGAATGTTAATAAAACTGGCTGGATGCCCAGGAAAGATGATGTACATTTTATACATTACCTTTGCATTGCACGGAGCACAGATCCATATTCTGCCCTAGATAATTATGGGATTTGGCACCACCATTAATTACTCTTGTCATGTGCAGAACAAGAGATAAAGTAAGTGAGCTAAGTACTTAGCAGTTGCCTAGCTTTGTTTCCTTTGAAGTCAGTCCTACAGGCCTCACTATTTTCAATACAATAAGAGGTCAGCAAGTTCTTCACGAAACATACCTCCTTACCTGGGCCTTTGATGTCTAGTTTCTGCTGGCTGCAGTCCTGCCAAGATGTGAGCATGGGAGAGAAAAGGGGATGATTGGTGGGGGTTATGTTTAAAATGTTTTTAATGTGTTTTAGGTTATTTTATTCTGTATTACTGTGACCCACCCTGGGACCTTTGGGTGAAGCTGCAAGGTATAAATTCCCAAATAAATAAACAAACAAACAAACAAACAAACAAATAAATGTAGAATCCATTCAAACCTATAACAAAATGTGAATTTCATTTACTAAGTGCTTTGTATTAAGGTCAGACCTGCATTTTCTGTGATGGATGTTATTCAGTGTCCTTTGGTTGCAAGCAGGCCTGCCTTGGAAGGTGAAGCGTAAACATCAATTTGCATTGCTCAGTTATCTCTTAAAGATAAAGCAAAGGCACACAGGAGAACTCTGAAAATTAACAAACTTTCCCCTTTTGTTGGTTAAACAGAGCATAAACAGTGTCATCAACCCAACATACTGTTATTCAATTACTAGTAAATATTATAAGTGATACTGCCCATATTGTAATGGAAAGATAAAAATGTACTTCAATTTCCTGAAGAACATGTTTTATTTAAAACATTTGAATGCTGCCTTTCCATCTGGTCGTGGTCCATAACGTGGGAAATATAAAAACAATAGCGAATGACAAATCTTCCTGGGCAGGGAATTCCAAATTTTCACGGAATAACAGAGAAGGATCTGTGGGTGACTAGAGCAAATGGATAGGCTTATATGGGAGAAAACAGCCCTTAAAATATGTTGGCCCCAGGCTATACAGAGCTTTAAGGATCAATTCAGTACCTTGAATTGAGCCTGGAAGCAAATTGGAAGCCAGCCTAGGTGGAACAGGACTGGCGTGATATGGTCCCTATGATCCCCTGCAAGAAATTCTCTGGCAATAGCATTCTTTACTAACTGTAGCTTAGGGACAGTCTTCAAGGCTAGTCCCACAAACAGCATACTGCTGATCTAGCTTGTACCAGGACAACTTCCTCTGCTTGCCAAGTGGGCATGTCAAAGAATGATCCTTTTTAAAAAATGTGGTTAAATTCCATCACAAAGCTACACATGCAGAAATGTTTGAATGAATGCTGCTGGAGAACTCAGCTGGCTAGTGCTACTGACTCTGACCCCTTGTTCATTCCTCAACAGTGTGTCAGGCCCAAGGAACTTCCAGCTCATAGAACAGGCTTTCTCAGACAGGATTTCATGAAACCTTGAGGTTTCTTGGTGGCCCTAGAAGCAGGGCAGGTTTATCCATGTAGCATGTGCTATGGGCTGCACATTTCTAGGGACCCCCATGCGGTGCCTCCCCTCATATTCTACACGACTGGGCCGCTTCTAGGGTTTCTCAACAGTAAAACCACTGGAAAGGCTGTCATAGGAGCTACCTGAATGCTTGTATAAGATGGTATCTGAATAAGCCTCTCGTAATGGATTTGATTGTTTTAGTACATAGAAGAATTCCTGACAGGTTTTGCTTTTGTCTGTGGGCTTTCATTTTCACAGCTTTTTGCCAGAGATCATGATACTTCTGCTCAATTTCCTTATCTTCCTTTAGAGCTATTTACATTTTTATCAGCACATTATAATTTATTATGTAGATAAAGCAGAAGAACTCATATGGGAATTCTGTTATGCAGATGTACAAACTGCAGAGCAGAACATGAAAAACAACATTTTGACCTATGTCTAGCTATGGGATGCTTCCCTATAAAAAGACCATTCTCAGTGGGAAATGTGCAACTATGTCACTCACAGTTTCCTTTTTCCCCTCTTTGCTCTGCTCTTTGGACTCCAGCTGCATTTGCCCTGGACCTTTCCAACTGCAAGCCCAGGATTTCAGGTTGCATGTCCTTTTCCTAAAACTTCCCAATTTCCTCCCTCCTACCTCTTGTTGGTGTGTGTACATGCCTGCATGGTGGCTTAGATATAGGGTTGCCAACTAGATACAGAGTTACATGTTTTTGCTCAAAATATATTTACTATAAAATCTGAAATTAATGGATTGTAATGCATAAAATTAATACATCTATAAAGGAATAAAATTTGAAAGCTCCATCCGAATGTATATTACATCACATTTTTTTTAAAGTCCTTCCAACTGAATTGTTAATTTGTATTGGATTCATTGAGTCCCTATTACAGAGTAAGAGTATAAAGAGAAAACTGTATCTTGTCATTGCTCACAGCAGTCTCAATGTAGTGATCACAGGAGACTTATTGCCATAATGTTTAAAATAGTTTTGTTTGATTTAGTGGCAACTGTGCAGTAAAAGATATCCTGCTATGATTGCTGAAAATCTTCTGTGAAATATAGAAGAATAAAAAAGCCTTCCTGTTATACAAACAGTCTACTTACATAATGAGAGGGGGGATTTGATTATAGGCAAACAATACCAGCTTGGTGCAGTGGTTAGGAGCAGTGGCTTCTAATCCGGCGAGCCGGATTGATTTCCCACTCCTCCACATGTAGCCGCCTTCGTGACCTTGGACTCATCACAGTCCTGAATGTACTCTTCTCACTGAGCAGACATGTCAAAGCTCTTTGAGCTCCATCTACCTTGCAGGGTGTCTGTAGTTGAGAGAGGATTATAAACTCCATCTGGTAGTGAAAAACAGAACAGTGAGCAGAGCTCCTGTCAGTCAGAACAACCCCTTTCGTCTCAGCCCTTGTCAGCTTTCCGTTCTGCTACTAACCCTTTCTAATCCTTGTTTCACAAATGCTCTTTTTCAAGTTTCCTTCTCTGAACTTCCCATCCACTCTCATTGGCCACTGTTAAGGAGAGGCTTCTTTGTTTTCAAAAATTTTCTTTGCATATAATCATCACAGTTAAATGAGCCTAAAATAACCAGTTTATATAGTGTCAACATCTGGCATTAGTTATTTCTGCTTCAGAGCACAGCAATACTCTACTGAACAAACGTTTCCAGCTTTAACTGGCTCTTTCCAATGAAATAAAAATACAAAGGAAATCTAATTTTAAAATGATTTTTGAACATTTTTGCTATATCTTTTTTCACCTGGAAGTACTTTATGGATTCGGTTAAATGTGATGAACTGCAGTTGTTGTGAGAATACAGCATACCCCAAGGTCCATTCTCCCAAAGAGCCTCCCCCCCAGTCCTTTAGGATATCCAGCAATGCATTCATCCCACAGAACCAAACATGGATTTAATGCAGCACTTCAGTGCAAAAACGCAAGCTGAAGATACAAGTGTGGATTTAATGTAGTACTTCTTATATACTTTCAATTAAATATAGATTTAATGCAGCACTTCTTGTATACTTGTCTACAATTGTTGATTTGTTATATGGGACTATTGCGTTATATGGGACTATTATATGTATGTTCTACTATTATTCACTTTTAATGGAATTCTGTTTTGTATAATTGATTATTGTGGAGTTCATGTTCTGGACAACGTATTGTATCTTTGATTATCATGCATGAATTTGT
Organism: Paroedura picta; assembly: GCF_049243985.1. Classification (NCBI taxonomy): domain Eukaryota; kingdom Metazoa; phylum Chordata; class Lepidosauria; order Squamata; family Gekkonidae; genus Paroedura; species Paroedura picta. Next base: position 78,514,693 of record NC_135374.1, on the reverse strand, counting down.
ACTCTCAGTACTGTTTTTATGTTGCTATTATTCCTCTGAAGTTCCGTCCATATTGTTTTCAACCTCCTGGTTGAGCCTGGAGTTTTCCTGGGACTACAGCTTTGAAGGATGAACTCCATGACATCACATCCCCTCTGACCTCTCTCCCCTCCCTAAATTTTGCTCTCCCCTCACTCTACCACTCAATCTCCAAGAATTTACAATTTGAAACTTGCAACCCTATTCTCCCAACAGTAAACGAACTGCAGATATAACCTGGTTGGACTAGGCTCCCTACACTGAGTCCTTATGAAGGACCAAACTATATCCTGTTCTGCTCAGAATGCAAAACTGCAGACCCACTCATCTGCATCATATGTTGAGTGATGACAAAAAATTAAAAGGGAACTGCAGTATATTTGGGTCTTGGAGATATGGAGGCAAGCTTTTGAGCCCCTTTCCACATTCTGTTATTTCAGTCAAAGTCATTATCCCACCACTCAGTTGCTATTTGCCTACAGGAGAAAAAATAATACAGACACCTGAGTGTTAAATCTGGAGCCTTGCACCCTCAACCATGCATTTCTTCTACTGGGTGTTAACATGCAGTAACATGTATTAATAACTAGACAAATTATAGACAAATAAGATTCTCATTGAAGTACATGAGAACAAAGAAGACTAGGTTGATATTAGAAGACATTACAAAGTATTGGAAAACATCTTCCAGTATTACATTATCATCAGCTTCTGTTGCAGTTGACAAAAGTTACCTAGCAATTAAGGCAGGAGACACTTCCCATGACATCCCAAGCAATATTACACCTTTTAAGTCCATTGAAGCGGATGGAATTCCATTGACTGTCTTGGAGAAAGATGTATATCAGTGGTCCCCAACCTTTTTATCACCGGGGACCACTCAACGCCTTTTACTGAGGCCCGGTAGGGGGGGTAGTTTACTCCTCTACTCTCAACCACTGCCCTAATGCTCTCTGATCGCTATGGTAATGTTTAAACATCCCTTCAAAATAAGATACAGACATACCTCAACAATGAACATAAGGAACATTTTATTTTCATGGAAATTTTAACTCATGACAATGACAAATCAATGGGAACCCTGAGCTTGTTTCTCTGCAACGAGATAGTCCCATCTGGGAGTGATGGGAGACAATGACACCCGAAGTGTGTTGTAAAGGGCCGGGGGGGATGAAGTAAAGGGCCGGGGGGGGGGAGAAGGCATCCTTCGGGGCCCACCTCCAATTAGTCGAAGGACCACATGTGGTCCGCGGCCCACAGGTTGGGGATCGCTAATGTATATGATTTTGTAGCACATATCTAAACCATGACGGTGTTCAAGATCTTCAAGGCTCTAAAATGTACTTCACGAAGAACAGTTGAATCTGAGATCTCATAGGTGTTCAGACAATTCCTACAATTGAAGCTTCCCTGACTGAAAATAGAAGCCACTAACATGTAGAGATTTATACATCAAACTGATAAAACTCTAAAAGAAAACAGAATTCCCCCAGAGATTAGTTTTCCTGTGAATATCTCAAATCTCCATGAGGTGGAATTAGCTGATGCTTGTGGAATAGCAAAAGAGGTTAAGTACCACTGCAGAAAAAGAAGACTTTTTATGACATAAATATATGGCTGTGTGTACGGCACAGAATTAATCTCTGACAGTTTGTACCAGCTGACAATCTGATTTATAATTCTTTGAACTTAGATCAAGGTCCTGGGCTGCAGTTTCAAGCACAGGATGTAAACAGCATTTACTAACAGCTTGAAAAACAAGAAAGTAACAATAGATAGATTTTCATGTTGCATCCCTTATATTTCAAATGGGTGTTGTGATATCACTTGTTCTTACCTGCTCTCTCCTTGAGACAGGTGATAACTTGAATGATGGGAGGGAGAAAGGCACTTGCTCATGAATTTTTGGAGAAGGATTATATAAGAGATATTTTCTCCTCCTCCTCCTCAAATCTCCTTCAGTATATCAGTGACCTGGACCACAGGCCAGTATCAAAATTATTTTTAACCACTGGACTTTGAGTTAGCTCCAATAAAGCTAATTTCCTTCATCAATATTAGGAACTAACCGCCCTGAGCCATATGGAAGTGTGGGATAGAAATCAAACAAATAAATAATTTTTTGAAGATGTAAATTGATATCCAGATGGCTCATAAGCAGGCAAAGCAGTGAGCAAAACAAGTATAAGTGTAGGAAAGTAAGATCAGACAGTAGAGAGTGGCTGTGGAGAACATCTGCTAGCCACGCAGATGGTTCCCTGGTTCCATCCCTGGCTGGTTTATTTTATAATTGTATTTATTTTCCACCCTTTCTCTTTAGACTTAGGGTACATCATAATAAACATCATAATAAACCATTAAAATATAAAATATATAAATACAATAAATTACTATAATGGATATAGTTAAAAGTCTAAAGCAATCTAAAACAATTAAATTATTAATTACCTGATTCTGTTAAATACCTTGGAAAGGAGGGAGAGAGGAGGCAGAAAGTCCTGCCAGCACAAGGTGGTATATAACTGGGGGCTTTGACCAGTTCATCAGTAGGTGATGTGGAAGACCTCTCTCTAAAACCCTCAAGAAGCTGCCACTGATCTGGACTTGGTGATCTGATTCAGTATAAGGCAGCTTTATGTGCGTGGTCAGATGCAGGTGTGTCTTTGAGGTATGATGTTTGTCTAAGACACTGAGGAGGGCCTGCCAGTCACAATGAACGATGCTTGGCTTAATGGACTGATGCTACGCTTTTGCGGATGGGAGACTCAAGGAGGACTGCAAATACTTCCTTTGTTAAGAAATGAAAAGAGTTCTCTCTCATGAATGTCTCCCTTTTGTATTTAATAATTAAAATTAAGATAATGTCAGAAGAACACAGCTTCAAGGTTTCTGAGCAATAGAAAACTGCTGCAGTCTATAGTAATAATGAATTACATGCTTAACAAGTTAAGGACACTTTACTAAACAGTTATTAATTTTGAATGTATAAATTTAGTAACACCCTATTTAAGAAAATTATATGCTACTTGGGAAACACTGATCTGTGAACTCCTTTCTGCATACGATTTAATAGCAAACCCAGAAATTTGCAATAAACAGAAAACCATTTTTCATTTCCAAAAATGTAATTTCTTAACAATCCTCTTTTTCATTATCGAAAGCTGCAATTAAGAGGTCTCTTTATGGAAAGGGATTTGCAGTTCTTCTCCATGAAGGTCACCAACCTAATCTGTAGAAGCACCAATAGGAGGTCCATCTTTGGATGACTAAAGAGTAGAGAGATGACTGTTACAAATTTCTGCTGTTCCTCAGCAGTACTCCAGTACTCAGTTTCATAAGTACAGATTTGGAAATTTTAAACATAATCCAGATCTAGGCTCTGAGCCATCTAGGTGTCTGTGCTCAATGGGAGAAAGAAAATCCCTCTAATCCTTAATAGCTATAATAAATACAAGTTTCCCTACTTTTCAAAAATATATTGTGAAAGCATAACACTTTAAAAACCTTTCCCTATCCCTTCAAAGTATGTATTTATTAGTCTAAACTATTTTAATTATTCAATGTCTAAGAATACAGTCCAATACACACTTGTAAGCAAATATCTGGTTTGTGTATCAGTGTGGTGGTAAACTCTATTGTGCATTATGTGCAGATAATAAGATTGTGGCTTTTTGCACCACTGCTCCTGGACCTGGCTGCATCAATTGTACTGGAGCACCAACACCATCATACATTTCCCATGTTCTTAGCTGCTGCTTTCAACCGTTTGCATCACATCTTAAGGTCCACTGAATGGTCCCAAACACCTTGCACTAAGTAGGATGTGATATCCTTGTGGTGTTTCAGTAAGTGTGTGTGTGTGTGTGTGTATGTGTAACCAGAAGAGTTGTTACAGCCATTGGCAGCTATAGAATGGAATAATTATGTCACCTGAATGCTTGAGCTGTAGCAGCATAGCACACTGATATTTTGATAAATGCCACAGCCTTAAAAGCATGAAAGGAGATGCTAAACTGGCTCTTAAATGTTGCTTTCTATCAAATATTCTGAACTCACAAGATGGTTCATAATTCCATGTTGCAGAGACATTAAAACTGCATGTTTTCAGTTTCACCCACTCTGTGAACTCTTCCTGCTTTTGGTATTGTGGTGCAAGTACTCTATTGTGGGATCATCAGGATGAAGAAGCACCTGCTGGGACTGAGTTAAGGCCTGTGGCTATAACACTTTGGCATCAGGGACAGCACACCAAATACTATATGCTCTGATATTCAAGTAAGGTGATAGGACTTGGACCTCTGGCTGTGATTTTTTCCATTATCACGTGGACCTAATCAATTCTATTAGGATTAATTTATGGACAAGTATACATGATTGTCTGATCTCATCAGATCTCAGAAGTTAAGCAGAATCAGTCCTAGTTAGCACCTGGAAGAAAGACCTCCCATAAAGTTCAGGACTGCTATGCAGAGAAAGGCAATGGCAAACCACTTCTGTTCATCTCTTGTCTTGAAAACCCTACAGGGTCACCATAAGTGGCTGCTTGACAGCACTTTCCACCACATACATGATTAGGAAAACTTGGACAACTGCTAGTTCAGTTCTCATCCTGCCCTCTAGTCATGAACAGGAATAAATACAAGTTTTCCTACTTTTCAAAAATATATTGTGAAAGCATAACACTTTAAAAACCTTTCCCTATCCCTTCAAAGTATGTATTTATTAGTCTAAACTATTTTAATTATTCAGTGTCTAAGAATACAGTCCAATACACACTTGTAAGCAAATATCTGGTTTGTGTATCAGTGTGGTGGTAAACTCTATTGTGCATTATGTGCAGATAATAAGATTGTGGCATCAACAGATAGTTACATTGCACATGAGAAGCCCAGCCATGTTCACCAGGCCATTCCTTGTGCAAGAAGCAGTTTTACAGGAGTCACCAGCCTCCAGGTGGCATCTGAAGGTTTCCTGCTATTGCAATTGATCTTCAGATGACCACGATCAGTTCCCTCCTCCAAATGCCCACTGCTGATATTCAGAAAAATGCTTGTGCCTCTGCCCTCTTTGACATAGCTACCGCAGGTGCTCACCAATCAGCAGTTGCCTGAGGATGATGGCAGTAAGGTGGGGAGAGACAAGCTTTAGATTCCCCTTCCCCACTGAGTTTTCCACCAGCCTTGGAAAAGATGAAGGTCACATTGAGTGATGTAAGATGTCAGCTAACATTTGGACATAGGACTAGCCATACATATTGATTCATAGATTCAAATGGGTAGCCGTGTTGGTCTGAAGTAGCACAATAAAATCAGAATTCAGTAGCACCTTTAAGACCAACAAAGATTTATTCAGGGCGTGAGCTTTCGAGTGCAAGCACTCTTCCTCAGACTAAGAACTCCTTACATGACCGTGGGAGTGCTTGCACTCGAAAGCTCATGCCCAGAATAAATCTTTGTTGGTCTTAAAGGTGCTACTGGACTCTGATTTTATATTGAATCATGCTAGCTTCCTGACCAAACTTTTGCTAAATAGAAAAACTTATTAAATTCTGGGAATTTAATACTATAATGACTCACATTGAAGGCGTAGCTTGGCCGTTAATGATCAGCCAGCCATTGATCTCACCAGTCACTAACTGGAAATGTCTGACCTTCAAGTTGTTTTTCTTCTATAATTCTAAAGGGAAGACTCTTGTCGTCTTTTTTTAAACTGCCCTTATCAATTGTGTCTCAACCTCAGAATTCTTGGTTATGCCATGTACTTCATTATACAGCTTTCCCCCTCAGAGAATGGGATGATCAAATAGCCAGTAGGAATTGGAGCTTCAATGGCAATATTAAACATATGAATTTCCTGTCATTGTGTGTTTGTGTTATTCTATATTGTATTAATATTTTTATTAGTAATCTTGTTGCCTTAAAAACTTCCAGGTAAAAGGTATGTGGGGTTTTATAACAGACAGTGTTACACCCATGAGTTGAAAATCCTTGGCTTTTTCCACCCTTAAAGAGTGAGTTTCATGGAGCCTGAAATGGTTTCAAAAAGACACCCCACATCTTGCCTATTTTTGTACATTTCATCTCAGTTTGGCTGGCTCTAGGACCAAGATATCTTACTCCTTGTATTACCAAGTTGTTGGTCAGAAATTGGAGGCGTTGTCAGAACTTTTTAAAAGTGTGGTTGACCATAAAAACCTGAGTTCTAAGTATAAGCAGCCTGTTGCTTGGGTATAAAGTTAATTACTCACTTGGTCTTCTCCGGACAATACCAGTTTTACATTCTCATCTAAATTGTTTACTAGTATAGACACAATAAATAGCATGGATGCTGTCATCCTGAGCATTCTATACATGAGCGTATTCAATATGGCTGCATCCGGGGAACAAATGGCTCCAGCCATCTTGGATATGTATGTACTACTTCAACACTGGAAACAAGAAATTTTTACAAATAGAGAACATTTTAGAGACAAGGACAGGTCAAGTTCAGCAAAATCCAACTGAAAAATATGTCTTTTTCAGCAGAGTTTATGCAAACTTAATTGACCCAATTGAAGTTGCAATTGTATATTCTAATTTGAAGTTTCAAGCCGCAGTATTTGATTGCAAGGTTGATTTGTGGTAGGAAAGCGGGACCAAGCTGTACACATTTGGCACTCACTGCTGCAAACTTTAATATTAGTAGACCCATGAAATACATAGTTATGAATAATGTGATATAAAGATAGCTAGTGAACTAAATATGTACCCTTCAGGAACAAATAAAGTAATGTAATAGTTCAAAAGTATATATAATAGCTTCCCCTTTAGATATATTAACTGGATTCTAGCCATAATTTTAAAATGATTTTTGAAGAAATAGTTATACAGTATCCATGTTGGGAAAATGTGGATAACTAAGGAGATAAATGTTTGAGTGGATATAACTACCAAGGAATCAAAGCAAATGACAATTTACTGGAAATATTCCTTATCTCATGCATGTTTAACCACATGATGAAAACAGTGTTCACTGTTTTCTTTAAAAACCCTATTTTGCTTCCCCCCCTCCTCACTGATGGTATATAGAATTCCAAAGGCTTATTAATTTCTTTGTTCAGCTCTTCTTAAAAGAATATAAAGAGTAAAAAAAACCTATACAGATAAGTGATGAGTGAGAAAAGATCAGTGAGAAAAAGAAATAAAAAACGATGTCCTTTTTCATGGCTAATTCAACAGATTCTACTTATCACATAATTTATGGAAAAATCCTTCATGGCATTTATTGGTTTATTTATTCTTTCATTAATGACTTTCTCAGCATCTTGCGGACAGTGTCTTAAACCATTTTAAAGCTATTAAATTTATATTGTTCAAAAGACCAATTAAAGGCAAATAAATGAAACTATGAAATGGAAACTATCAGTTGTTCTAATAGACTAATCTTTAAAAGATTTCAACATGGATGCTGAAATCAGTCTAATGGATCTGTACATAATTTACTAGAAATGTGTACAACATAATTTACTAAAAAAAATCCCCCTCCTGTTTTGTTTGACCAAGGTGTTCACAATTTCATTTAACATTGCCCTGAAACGTTATAGTGATAGGTGGTATACAAACTGAATGAGTAAGATAAACAAATTTATCTGGGACTATGTTGACTAAAGACTTCATCTCTCTCCTTAAGAGTATAATACATGGAAGCCCAGGCCTCACTTCTAATTGCATAAACTAACTAGTGGTTATTATCAGCTCTTAGAGATACATATTTGACAGCCTCACTCTTGTTATACTTCCTGTTAAATCTATAGCACCGTATCTACACTGACAAATCATATATTCTGTTACCGCAAGACTGTGAATTAAAGGTCATGTGAAAACATGTTGCAACCTGAGATATATGTTCACCTGAATACTAAATTGCTGATTAATAGAACACACCAGAAGGATCTTGCTGGCTGAACTATACCCAGTCTCCTGAATGGCGTGTGCAAAGGTGTGTGTGTGGGTGGGGGGGGGCAATGCTTGAAGAAGACCAGGAGCACTTTCACACATGTTGAATAATGCCTTTTTAATCCACTTCAGTGACAGTTTGCAAATGGATTTTGCCATTCCACACAGTAAAATCCAGTTGCAAAGTTCACTGAAGATGGATTGAAAGAGTGTTATTTAGAGTGTGTGAAAGCATCCCAGATTTTTCTAAAGCCAATTTTCATTGTGCAGTTATCTGTGGAGGTGCTGTACCTGGAAGGGTGTTCACTTGAAAGCCAAAGTCTACAGTCCTTTTTAGTCTATTCAGTTCAGACAGAAACACAAACAAGGCCCACTCATCTCCATACAGTGTATAATTAACTTGTGGAGCTCATTGTCAAAGCTTGCTAGGTTGGATGTCTTGAAAGGGTTTTTTTGTAATTTCATGGAGAAAAGTCCACCAAATCTAAGTTGTCTGAATGGGAAGGCCACTTTGATAGGCAGTACGCCTTTCAATGGCAGGCGCTAAGAAATCCTCTTGTGAACTTTCTACAACATCAGCCACTGTAGGAAACAAAACGGCAAGATTGGCATTTCTTACATTTCTTCTGTGATTCAGGCCACATTTTTTCATAAAATTTGAAATCAACTCACAGAACTAACTTTGTCACAGTTGTTCCTGATGTGAAAGGTTTACAATTTTTGCACCCTTTTTGCAAATGCTGCAGTACATCAACAGTTTTAGGATCTACATTTAAAAGAAAGATTCTTTCTTTTAAAGATCAATCAAGGACCATCAAAGATGTATTTCGAAATTTTGTATGTGTGGGTGAGTGGGTGTGGTTCAGTGTCTTGAAGTCAATCACAGTGGTGCATTTTCCCACTTGAAAGCTGGAGCTAACCATTTGAAGAGCAGTAAAATTCTAATTTCTGTCCCTGATGGGTTGCAGGAGAAGACAATAAAACTCCTGTAGAAATGTATATAGCTCATTCTCAGACCTTGGTCAGTGTAATTTATATAGGGGAAATATTTTTGAAATTGCACTATTAAATTTGTTCTTGATGGTAAAAGAGAAAGCCTACATATACTCGAAGTCCATGTGCACATGATGCATAGGAAGCTAGACTGGGCACCCACTAATGCATGAACCAATGAAAGAGAACATAATGGTACTTACTCTCAATTATATGTACGTAAGGTTACAACTTTAACCATGTCTGATTGCATATTATTTTTAAAGAGGTTTTATCACAACCCCCTATGTTGATAGTTCTTGAGCAAATTCTAAGAATAACAGGCTCTCAAGAAAATATCTAATCATAGCCACTATAGATAATAAATAAATAATGGGAAAGAAATTAGGTTAAACCAGATAAAGGTATCCTCTGTGCAAGCACTGGGTTCACCCTCTAGCGTTTTCATGACAGATTCAATACAGGGTGGCTTGCCAGTGCCTTCCCCAGTCATTACCGTTTACCCCCCAGCAAGCTGGGTACTCATTTTACCGACCTCGGAAGGATGGAAGGCTGAGTCAACCTTGAGCCGGGTGCTGGGATTGAACTCTCAGCCTCATGGGCAGAGCTTTCAGACTGCATGTCTGCTGCCTTACCACTCTGCGCCACAAGATAGAAACCAGATAAGATTCCATAAATCATTCAGGACAAACAACAGTTAATAAAGTTAATAAAGCATTCAATAAAGTCATCAGAATGGGAACACACATACACACTTACCAAAATCTAGGAAAACACAACTGTTTTCATATGGCACCTAAAACTAAACAGGCATAAAATGTGCAGCTGTGATGAGAGAGTTCCAGAAATGAGGTATAACTCCAGCAACGACCCCTCCTGCTCACCTTGCTACATGGTGGATGGCACACAGAATGGAGCTTAATTTAATGAAAAGTTCATATGGCAAAGAGTCATTCTTCAAGCACTATAGTCACCCATGTTGTATGACTACAAAGGTAATAAACAGCACTTTGCATTATGTCTCGAATACATTTGTTCAAGACTGGCAACATGTTCTCTTGAACTGCAACAACTGGAGCTTCCTTACAGAGACTAAAGGCAGCCCTATGTAATGCTCATTCTAATTAGGAGAAAGGATCACCTAGGTCAAACTATTCTTCTCAAAGAAGGTTATATCATTAGCAGCATGCCAGTTCAACAGGAAAAATTCTGCAACAGTGCACTTAAACAATAAACTAGATTAATAAAAGTAGTTCACAGCAAAATCCCCAAAGAAAGGCCATGTTAATACCTTGAATGAAGACCAATAAAAATAACAGCAGAGTGCCCAAGTTCTACCCTTACTGCTCTAAATATCCAGTGTGATTAAGGGCCATTCCGCACGAGTTTAATGTAGCAGAAGGCTTTCATATTGTAAACGCTACTAATTTGCAGTTCCGCAAGACGTCGCACACAATCTGCAACACTCCTGCAACAGTTCCGCAAAAAGCGATTCGTTGTAGCGCTTCTAGGGAAATCGGGAAAAGTGGATTCACCCTTCGAAAAGCACTACACTCTTGTGAACAATCTGCAACTCTAGTGAAAAAGACCTGTGCGTTCTCATTGTTGCAGTTCCAACAAAGTCCCTGGCTCTCTCCTCCGAACTTCCAGCGAAGCGATCGTCAATTTTTTTTCCCTCAGAGCAAGCGGGGAAAGCAACGAACCAGCAAGGCTTGATTCACCCAGCAAGGCTTCTCCGGCTACAGCCCCTCCACCGAAGTGCTTTAAAGCTCCCCTAAGTCCCCCAGCACAACACATCCCCCTGTTTGCAAGTTCTCTTTATTTTCGGCCGAAAATTGCGCCCGTGTGGGGGGGGATTTTTTGTTTTACTCGGGGGAGTGTGGTAACGATGAATCACCAGCTCACATGCCAGCTAGATGGGTCTCTCCATTGCAACGAATCAACGCATATTCATTGCAACATTTTTTTTAAACCTGTGCTTAAAGGGAAAGGGGCTTTCCCGGAGTATGATAACAACCGCCCATTGGTTGTTCGTTTGATTGACAGCCAGGGGCAGGACCAAGCACAAAAAAAATGCTTCCTTTCTAGCGATTCCTGCAAGACCGGAAACCTGTGGGAAACGAATGAAACACTACTGGATTCCACTATAAATGAAGGTATGCGTAACGCTGCGATTCCACTATTTAAAATAGAGTTTCCACTTTGTGGAACCAATTGGCAACATTGGTCCTTGTGTGGAAACACCCTAAGAATTCTTTATAACATAAATACTGTCACACCTCCTTTTGTGATTTTTATCAAAATAACAGGACAACTGTATAAGAGCTATACCTGTGCCCAGTGAAGACAGCAAAGCGTTTTACACAGGATGCTCCTCAAAGGCATTGATATTATAGCCCAAGCAATCTATCTCACTCTTCCCCTATTATATTTTTAGCAAGAAGCCTGTTAAAAAGTTCTGGAGAATTCAAGAGCTTGCACACTATATTATGTTATTTTTGGCCGGTCTCAATGAGAAAGTATTGAATGGCTTTCATGTAGGACAGTTCAGAATGGTTGAGTCATCCACTTATTCCTATAAATTCTCATCAGCCCTTTTGGTACAGGAACTGCCAGTCTCCATAGGTATATGTAACTTTTAACTAGTTACTTCAGCTCCCTTAAAGCCATAGTTAAAGGTAAAGGTAAAGGTATCCCCTGTGCAAGCACCGAGTCATGTCTGACCCTGGGGTGACGCCCTCTAGCGTTTTCATGGCAGACTCAATACGGGGTGGTTTGCCAGTGCCTTCCCCAGTCATGACCGTTTACCCCCCAGCAAGCTGGGTACTCATTTTACCGACCTCGGAAGGATGGAAGGCTGAGTCAACCTTGAGCCGGCTGCTGGGATTGAACTCCCAGCCTTATGGGCAAAGCTTTCAGACGGCTGCCTTACCACTCTGCGCCACAAGCATGTCCATTTATAGCAACAGTCTATAATATCAAAGGTCTTTTGGTAATGTTGACTATCAGGGCTCACTGGAGCTTTCTATCCAGTGTTATTCAAGTGTCTGAAGATGATTGCTTAGTATTGCATAAATTACTGTAACAATATCTGTGGGTCACAGTATGGCAGGAAAATATTTTCATTGCGATGTCTCACAATATGTGTTGGAACAAAAATCTATTTTATATACATTTTCCTTCATCCTATATGAAACTTTCAGTAAACAAAACAGTACCCTTTTAAGTCCATTGAAGTGAAATGATATTGTTGTAAAAAAACAACCACACAGATCTTTCCCAGTTTTTTATAACCCCCTTTATTGCTGAGAAATGTTCTTCCATCAGACTAAAATATGACTAAGCCCTTCCCCCTCAAAGTGAAATCTTTCATGTGTGCCCAGCCACAATCAGTGCTACAGTTCATATCAAATCCCTTGATTGATACTCCTTTTAGCCTTCGTTACGTAACAATTGCCCTTCTCCTAATTCAGAAACAAAGACCAAGAGAATGAACATTGTTTCCAGGAATAGATCAGATTAATTTAATCTGAGCTCCAGTGCAATGTCAACCATCATTTTTTAAAAATGCTGAATCGTACCTACAAAAAATATTAAATAGCCAGTCATTTGTTTCAATACAGTTTCTGTTATGTCCTATGAATTTTGTATAATAAATTGACAAATCAGGTACAACAAAGTGCCATAAGGAAAAGAAGACCCCCTCCCCCTGGGATGAACACAGAAAGTCAGATTTCCACTCATTGTATCCTGCATCAGTATCATGTCAGCTGTATGAAATGATGAAAGGTCAAAATGTCCTGAAGCACCATGCAAGAATTGATCATGGGGATGAGTGATATCTAAAACCGGTACCTCCCCTCCCAGTCCTCAAAATCCAAATTTTCGGGATCTGTACTAATGCTGACATGTGGCTCCATCAGGGGACAGCAGCATATCGTGAACATCTTCCACTGTTAGCAGAGGCTCCCCCAGATTCAGTTCTGCACATCAAAGTTCACTTTATGCTAAGAACCACATCCACATCCACACCAGCACAGTTTCCTTCACCTATGTATTTTGTCCATTTAAAAACTCAGGAGGCTGAGCTCTGCCCTCTGCTGAAGAGCAGTCCCACCAGGACTGCCCAGGTTTGGTTGTCTTATCTAAGCCTTCTCCTCCATGTTGATCTGTGTCTTCTCAGACTTTTCCAGCCAATTTCCCTTCCCCCTTTGTCTCCATTTTTATTGATATCTCCCTTTTAATCCCTGAGGTTAACATGGTGTGATTTTCAGGGGTTTGGGGCAAGAAAAGAAACTCCGGGAGTGGTATAAATAAAACAGTAAGGGCTGTGGGGATGTCTGGGATGGGGGGGGGCAACAATTGGCCCCTTGCGCCAGAACTGAGCAGTTGGGAGGCGCAAAGCACCTCCAAACCCACCCACACCCCCCAACGTGGGCCACCTTCACCCTACGGCCACCATTCCCACGCTGTCCGCCAACATGCAAGATAGGCCCTGAGGCCCCGGCATCGAGTGGGAGGTGGCCAGGGGGTAGGCCTTAGCCCAGCCAAAGGGACAGCCCCGCCGCATCACAGATGCGACAGGACTGCCCCTTTGGCCGGTCCTTGGCCCTGGCATCCAACGGGGGGAGCCAACCAAGGCTAGCGCCGCTTCCCCCCAAACACCCACCTATCTCTACCCCGCCCTCTTCCACCACCGCCCCCCTCACAACTTGCCCCCCTTCACCTGGCCACCAGACCCTTCATCTCCCCCCTTCCCCCCTCTGCCCCATCCTCTTTCCTTTCAGCTTTCTACCTTCCTACCTTTCTGTCTCTCTGTCTCTCTTTCCCTTCAGTCTCTCTCTCTCTCTCTCTGCCACGCCTGTGCTCCGCTGCCACTTCCCCCCCAAACACCCACCCAGCCACCCATCTCTACCCCAAACTCTTCCCCCACCACTCCCTCACAACTCCCCCCTCACCCGCCCAGCAGACCTTTCAACTCTCTGTCCCCCCTCTTTCCCCTCCTGCCCCGTCCCCTTTCATTGCTCCTTCCTTCCTTCCTTCCTTCCTTCCTTCCTTCCTTCCTTCCTTCCTTCCTTCCTTCCTTCCTTCCTTCCTTCCTTCCTTCCTTCCTTCCTTCCTTTCCATCCAGCCATCCCTTTATCTCCTATCTCCCTCCCATCCATCCATTTCTCTTCTTCCTTTCTTTTTTCTTTTCTTTCTCCCATTGCTTAATCTCCTTTCTCCCCTTCTCTCTCTCTCTTTCTCCTTTTCTCTATGCCTGGCTGCCTGCCTGCCCTCACTCCCTCTAGTGTTCTGGCCACTGCATCTTTCTCCTCCCTCCCTCCCTTCAAACCCAGGACTTCTAAGCCAAACACTCCACCATCACACCATGCTAGCGCCCGTTGTATTTCAACGTACAACAGGCTTAAGTTCCTAGTCTGTCTATATTTAAGGAGAGTTATGCATGTATAACAGACAGTTCTGCTAAACTTATGGGACCAAAATGCTTTGCTAGATAATTATCATGTTTGCTGTTCTACAAAGATAAACCAAAAAAGGAACAAAGAACAGATTTTCTTCCCTAACAGCAATAAGTTTAATTTTAAATTTTTACTTCATATCAGAAGCATCTTTCCTTCTTAGATGGTCTGCTTCATCTCTGCTTTCTATCACAGGCATTTCCCATATTCCCTGTCTTTTGAATTGCCAGATGAGAAAAAACCTATTCAATTACAATTCATTAATGAAGAACACATATTGACATTTAATAGCAAATATCAAAATATTATTGATTCACATTTCATATGGGGGGTTCAGAGGAGGGTTCTGTGGGATTTTGACTCTGCTCCATAAATATTGACTTGTGGAGTTCCATAGGGTCCTATCTTATCCCCCATGCCATTTAATATCTGTGTGAAGCCAGTGGGAGATGACATCAGGAGATCTGTCCTGTGGTATCACCAATACATGTATTATATCCATCACTACCTTTCTTTAACAATGGGCTGGATGTGATTGAACAAGTTGAAACAATTCTGACAAGATAGAAGTGCTCTAGTTTAAGAGAAAAGCAGATGGGGTTATATTCCTCTTGAAAAGCAAGGTTCACAGATTCATAGGGCTATTCAACATAGCAATCACCTTCAAATACCAGGTGGCTATGGTGGTTCTGAGTGCTTTTGCTCAACTTTGGCTGGTGCATCAGCTGTACCTATTTCTGGGATCAGTCAGATCTAGCCACAGACTGCTGTTGGTCAGGGCCAACAGGGAGCTTTTGACCTTGATATTGCAGCAATTACACTGGCTACTCAAGGTGTCAGTTTTGCCCTTTAAAATCCTACATGGCTCCAGACCTGGGTATCTGAAAGACTGTCTTCTCCCATATGTTCCTGCCTGGCCCTCCTGGCCCAGGAGAAAAGCCCTCCTGACTGGCCCATCAAAAAAGCTGAGTTGGAGAGTACATAAGTGAAGGCCTTTCCAGTAGGAGCCCCACAATTGTGGAGCAACCTCTACAGGGAAGTACACTTGCCCCCCTCATGTTTGAGCTTTAGGAGGCAGTTGGACTGCATTTGGTTACATTTACATTTACTTGCAGTACAGAGACATGATTTTAAATTTTGGTTCATATGTTTTAAGTGGATTTTCTTTCATGCGTTCTATCTGTGTTGTAAGCTCCATAGCTAGTAATGTTTTAAATAAATAGTGTTTGCTATATTTAACTGTTTGTCCAGGAATTCAAGCTTTTTGCAGTCATTTGATTCAAAGAAATCCTGAAGTGACATTCCAAGTTAATTTCTGTTCAATCTTCACAGGTTTCCTATCTTGGTGAAATTTTGGATCATAGATTTCACTGTAAGAATGACTTGGTACTTTACAAAAGAGAAGTCAGTTTAAGAGAATTCAATAGCCATAAGCAAAGTAAAGTGAGGCAGTTCCGTCATTTGCAGACATTAGGAGTATGCATTTGGTATGTTCAAGTTGGAAAAAAAGATGGAAAATACTTTATTGGTATTTTTCTAGTTATTCTTTCAGTCAGATATTGATTTGGATTGAAATTTGGCTATTCAAAATGGCCATCCCTGAAAAATCCCAAATATTTGTGATATTTTTGGACAGCTTGATGACTATCTAAAGGGCATTTAAAGGGATTGCATATCTTTAAATGTCCTCAGAGTTCACTTGTAGCTTACTAAATACATTTAAAGAGACCACATTCCCTTTAAATGCTTTTCTCTCCTTCCATTGAAGCAATGGAGGATGGGGGCACCTTCATTGGGGATCCATAGAATCTTTTTGAAATTTGGGGGGGGGGGGATAGAAGAGGCACCAGCAGTTATGCAGCAGATTTGGTGCCTCTGCCCCATAAACAGCCCCCCAGAGCCCCAGATATCCTGGATCAATTCTCCATTATAACCATAATGGTCTCAACGCAGGTATAACAAAGCTAAAAAAATTCCCAACTATACTGAATTTCAATACCATACCAATATTGGGATTCTAGAATACCAGGAAATACTCATATTCAATATATCATAACTTGACAAATACCGGGGGGTGGGGGGGGTGGATTGCACACCCTTAGTTGACATTTGTGTCCTTAACTTTACAATCCTAAACAAAGTTACACCTTTCTAAATCTAGTAACATTAGTGGGTGGCTCTGCCAATTACTATTAGCCATGAGAATTAAATGAAATATGTAGGGTACTTTTAAATTGCTTTATCCTGAACTAAAGCTACTATGAAATATGTTTTACCATTTATGCATATTTTTAGAGATGGGAAAATACAGCTTCCAAGAAGAAGATGAAGAGTTGGTTTTTATATGCTGCTTTTCTCTACTCGAAGAAGTCTCAAGGCTTACATAAGCCTTCCATTTCCTCTCCCCAGAACAGACATCCTGTGAGGTGGGTGAGGCTGAGAGAGCCCTGATATCACTGCTCGATCATAACAGCTTTATCAGTGCTGTGGTGACCCCAAGGTCACCGAGCTGGTTGCATGTGGGGGAGCGCGGAATCAAACCTGGCTCATCAGAAGTCCACGCTACTAGCCACTAAACTAAGCTGGCGATGACCTTCAGAATGTTGGGGAGCAACAGCAAAATGATACTTTAGTCTTTGTGCTGTGGTTGTAGTCTTTTGAGGGTATCTTGGGTTGCTTTTGTATGAAATATGATGCTGGCCTGTACTGGTCCAGATCCAATATGGTTGCTCCCATATGCTTGGAACATACCTTTCCTAGTCAAAATCCAAACACCATACCACACTAACTCTAAATAAGAAAACTTCCCATGTGAATAAGAAAATGGAGAAATGCATTGGCTAAACAATTATTCTTCCATAATCATCCTTACTTTATCTTGTCTGGCAACTTTCTGATTTCTCTTTCTATTTTATTATACTTTTTACATGTCTGTGTGGTAATTAATACACTCTCATTTTTACAATTCCTGACTTACATTGGGGAAGTATTATTTTGGGTAGTTTTAAATTGCTTTGGCCTGAAACAAATCTGCAATGAAACATCTGTCTTGCCATTTTTGTATAGTTTCAAAGATGAGGAAAAAATAAAATCCCCATGATTTCAATTGCTTGCTTTAACAAGCTGCCACAGAAGAAAATGATAAAATAACAAGCTGTCTCAAAAGAAAGTGTACAAATGAAGCTTGCAGAATGATTTTCTAATATTTACTGTTCTCCTTTGGGTAAAACATTTGACTTTGAAATCGAAGCACTGAATGCATCTGCTAGTGTTCAGTAGATATGCTTGGTTTTATTCAGAATACTAGAAGTGAAGCCCGGTGTGGTCAGGAATGCACACACAGGAATGCTAGGTAAGAGCTTGGGGTGGGGGAGGATTTAAAGGGAGCCAGCACAGCACTCAGTGGTGGCAGGGGAGCCGGGCATCATCCCTCCCCAGAGAGAGAGGCGCTGGTCAGCTCCCTGGTTCCGGTTCTGTGGCATGCAGAGAGCTATAAATAATATTCAGAATTTGTTGCCCCAAATATAATTGATTATTGAACTGGGCTGCTTTTAAGCTCTCAGGTGTGATGTTGCAAATTTTCTGTACTCCCTTTAATGTTCATGGCTTGAGCGAAAGCTTGTGGTCCTTTGATTAAGGATGCAGTTCCTCAGATACTGAAGTTGCAATCACCAACCCCCCTACCTCTTTCACTGCTGTCAGCTCCCTGCCCTTGCCTCCTAGTTTATCTAGGAAAGGATCTGCATGCAAGGATGCTGTGCAGGCATTTAGAAATCCAATGATGCAGTGATCTGCAGCAAAATCATGTTCATATTCACCTGAAGAAGGAAGAGACCTGGATTACTACATTTCCAAGTCCAACAAAATCATCTGGAGCACTTTCATTAGCTCCCTCCTGTCCCACTTAAATGAATATTTCACTTTACTCTTCTGATGCCAAATGGCACAATTCTCAATTTAAAGGGTGAGTCCATGGTCAGATCCCATACCTGCAAAGCTGACCTGTCAGATGAGTGGTTGTTCTTTCACTTCTTTGGATTTCAAAACAGGTGTGATATATTAGTTGTTGCTCTGCTTTTGGTGTTACCAAACTGGAATTTGTGGGGCTCTTTTTCCCATCTCTTTCTCCCATGCCCTTCTTGCATGCTATTCTGAATTTGCTGCCTTTTGAAGGCACCTCTAGTGAAAATTGTTATTGTTATTTTATTTATAAGTGGTTCCCCTTTCCAAATTCAGACTGTGCTTTCTGATGCACTTTCCTACCATTCATGTTAACCCCAGATACAGTCAAACAATGTAGGCAACCCATGTAGCTGGAGATTTTTTTACATGACTGCAACCATGTGGAACCCATGAAACAAGGATCATGTGAAAACTGGCCTTTGAAATTAATAATTAATGCTTCATAGTAGGCTGAGAAATTATGTAAATACCTTTTTATCTCTGTTACACCATATCATAATAAAATATCAGCCTAGTTTGTAGAAAAGTGATTGTAGGTATTTTTGGAAGCTTTATTAATACTATTTCCCCCACCCTTTCTTTCTCGTTTAAACACTTCTGCATTGTAACCAAGGCAACTGTTCTAGGAGGAGGGAAAGCAGAATGCTGGATAACATTTGTGGAACACTGACAAAAAGTTCCATTCCCCCCATAACACCAACACTCTAGTACAATAATGTGTGACCTTAACTTACAGATCTGGACCACTATTCTCCCCCTTCCACCTGATTGTCTGCAGTTGTAATTTTGTACTATCCTTTCAAAGATTCTAAAGTAAAGATTAGGTAAGATGAATGCTCTCGGGTGTGCTTTTGTTCCCCGAGTCAGCTGTAGGCAAAATCTCTTATAATACAGCTTGTCCATTTGTAATGTGAATATGAGTTGCAGCAGTGCTTCATAAAGTGAGAAAACCTCATATTTAATTGCTAAAAGTGATTACCATAGTGGGGCAAACTTTTATTGCTGTGCCTAGTAGCATGCTACAGATCCTCCCCCCCCCATTTATGCTTGGTTGCTTGTGTTTTCTTTCAAGTATCTTCAATGACTAACATAATTATGTGTGGTATAGCACCCTAGTAAGACATTTGTAAGCTTTTCTGATACTATCTTCCAAAAAACCCTCACTGCTGTAAAACATTAGCCCAGCCATTTTGTAGATATTTCATCAAAGTGGATAATATGGTCCTACTAAGCACTTGAAAATATGATTCACTGAAGCTGGGGAAAAAACAGGCCATGGTTTTCCATTTATAGTCAGTTCTAATTATCCATGTTACTTTCTTTGGGGGATTAACACAAAAGCAGGGGCCTTGCTAATGTGATTTTTAAATTGTAAATTGTATTTGAAAATAACCCATTGCAATGAATCACAGAGATTTAAATAAAGTCAAATTGCAGTATTATCTTGCACACTTGTTTTTATAAATTAAAACTGGCAAAGTAATTGACAACTTTAAAATTGCTAATCTTCTATGTGTAAGGTGAATGCAGGTATTATTCTGATCCTATTCTACTGCCCTACACTGAGTTGATCCTTATGCATGGAAGGTAGTCATTTCAAGGTACTTCTGTTTAAGCACCCAACAGTTCCCATGGCAATTTATTTAGATGTATTTAGATAGACTGTACTTTTATTTTGAAATCTGACATTTTTCCATCATAAAATTTGACTTATTTCTCTTTGCAAACCAGAAATATTCCAGAGGGTTTGCAAAAAATCTGTTGGGAGTTCAAAAATGGCCAGTAGGAAAATTATATTTCTCCCATCCTGCATTGCCATTCTTGATTCTCTCTCATTGAAGATTCTTCTGGGGGGGGGGTTTCTTCCAAAGAGGGCATTTAAGGAAATGTTTCATATATAATGTTTATGTGATGTTTAGTTTGGCCCTCAAACAAGCAGAAGCTAAACCGTCTGTAAACTCAGAAGCAAAAACAAGCATTTACTGTACAGTGAGGATGTCAGACATCATTTGCTCAAGAGAAATGAAAAATAATAGAACTTGTTGCTTTGAGTTTGCTTTCTGCTTCACTTATCGTTGTTTGGCTTGACAATCTATGAACTCTCCTGCCATTCTTATATCTTTCCACACATCTGAACGCATTGCAATGCGTACGGTTAACTGCCCTGCAATAAATCCACACAGGTCTCAGTGCTCCTCAACCATGACCACACTGAGTCTTCACAAGTCCTCAGCCTGGAGGTTGGACAAGGGAATTTCTGCCAAAGCCAGAACTATTTTTGTAAGAAATGTTCATGGGACATTACTCATGGTAAGTTTCCAGCATTTTACACTCTAAATAATTTTGTGACCCCTTTCAGCAAGCCAACAGCAAACTAAATCAGAGTGGCACATCAGCAAAGAGGCCATTCCATCATTCTAAGAATCATGAATGCAGTGAACTTCTCAGGACTCCCAAGACCATTTTTGTACAAAAAATGAGAATTCAATGCCTATCAACCCAAAATTCTACAGCCTTTCACTTTATTTGAATGTATAAATACTCATAGTTGTTCTGAACTCAAAAACCAAACCTCCTGATATCTAAAATATAAGTGCTTCCTCAAAACAAAGTTGGATACCATGCTAGAAACAGTATCAGTTATATATACCAAAGGGTTTCCCACACAAAAAACTTTTATATGTACAGCAGTTGCATTTACAACATCTAGTTATGTAGAATCTACATTGATACACATTAGACTGGTAGGCAGTGCCTAATTTATTATAAACTAGTTTCAAGATGAGCTGCCACAGCCTCTACAGGAATTATAGCGCAGTTGATATGATTGCTTTGGTTTCTTGTCTTTAGGGAGTTAGGAAGTGTTGTCACTTCAGAGAGATGTAAATCAGAAATGCAAATATCTGTTGTTTTTGCAATCTTCACTGGCAAAGGCATGATCAACAAGTGGAACTGACCTTCATTTTTTGTTATATTAATTTTATTCCTTAAGTCGTTTATGGCAGAGTTTTTGACGATGCTCTTACAACTCTAGTGCTTCAGCTGTGAACAGGCCAATAGAAACAAGAACAACATGTTCCAACTTCTCAAAATAATCCAGAACATTTAGACGGTATGAATTTACAGGTGACGTGTGGTTCATTAGTAGAGTACCTGCTTTGCTTGCTGAAGGTCTCAGGTTTGACCCTTAGCATCTCTAGAACTCTGGGTCAGGTTCAAGTTCTTGGAGCTAACCTTCAAGGCCATCTGCGGTCTGGATCCCACATATCCAAGGGACCACCTATCACCTTATGCCCCCTGTAGGGCTTTGTGCTCAGTGGTCATGAAACTGCTGGTGGTCCCTGGCCACAAGAAGTATGCCTGGCCTCAACGAGGAGGAGATATGAAAGAATTCTGCTTGAGACTTGGAGAGCTATTGCCAGTCTGAATTAAAAAATACAGACCTTGATTCAGTATATGACATTCGCATGTGTGTTCCATGTATGACAAAAACAGGCCAAACATATTTCTGTTAAAAGTAAACATTATGTAGCATTTGTTTATGAGTATGGGTAGTTTTTGGAAGGCTTTTAACTAGCCTATCAGTAGAAGATAGTCTTTGCTTTTGGAACTCTCCCAATTAATTAACTTACTGTTCCAGGACAAAAAGAAAGACATCAGTGACCAGTATCACTTAGTTGGGGCAGAATGATATTCTCTTTGATACATTCATCGTAAATCATTATTATTCATCTTCCTAACCTATTCTGGCCACCTTTCTTATACAACTGACAGGAATGAAATTTGACTTTGTACACACCTGGAATTTTTAAACTTACTTCTGACTTCATACGGTATGCCATTTCAGGCTCATTTCAAATGTCTCACATTATGTGCATCAAGTAATAGATTTTTAAGAACGTTAAATTTAACTGTTCAAAGATCTAATATTTTAGCTAAAAGAACTCTTTTTAGAGTTAAATGACAAGGTACAAGTTTTCACAAACAAAAGGAGCATTTTAGGAGATATAAGTTCTACATATAAGGAAAGTCAGTTTTTAAAAATAAGACATTCTGAACTGTACTAATTTATTAAATGCGAGGAATAACAAGTCTGCAGCAGCCTGCTCTAAAAGCAGCATGCCTTTTTGTGGAGCTGTCCAGCAGTTGCTGAGCTGAGGTCTGCTAGAAACAGCTTTGCCTAACTTTTGCTGGTACGCTGACCCCAAAGCTTTGCATCCAGGGCAGGTCCATGTTTTTTGGCATCCTAGGCAAACAATGACTTTGGCATGCATCTAGTCCAATGTTCCATTTTCTATAGTACCTTTCAGTCGTTTGGGCTAGCAAGTCAATTGTTGCCCTTCGTGAATATAAATGATCTTACCACTACGAAACAAAATCAGAGTCCAGTGGCACCTTTAAGACCAAGAAAGACCAACAAGGCGTGAACTTTTGAGTGCAAGCACTCTTCCTCAGACCATGATCTTACCACTGGCCCATTATGCACGGCCGCCAAAACGGTGATTTCGGGTCACATGGAAAACGCGGAGGGGGAAGACGCGACGCATACCGGTTATGTACGGGGCGGGGCATGACGGCGGCAAAACCCAGAGTAACCGATTATGCACGCGGCGATCCGGGCGCCGCTTCTGGTTGCGCCCCGGTCACCCGGAAGCTGCGCTTTCTTCCGCGTTTCACTGACGCGGCTTTTTCGGCGGCATGCACCGAAGCTGCGGCCGGTTGCAGCCGGCTCCGTGCGTTATCGGTGATTTTTGTCGCCGCCATTCCACCCCAAATGTGCGCTAAAACCCCCGTGCATAATGGGTCACTGTGAAGCATGCCCTGGTATCTAGATGACTGAAATACACTCTGTGAGGCTGACCTTGAAGACTGTCTGGAAACTGCATCTGGTATGGAATGCTGTGGCCAGAATTGACTGGAGTGGATCAGAGGACTATATCATTTCAGTCCTGTCCCATCTGCACTCGCTTCCAATTTCTTCTGGGTTAAATTCAAGGTGCTATTACTGACCTTTAAAGCCCTGTACATACCTATAGGAATGCACACTCCGGTCATTCTTGGAGGCCCTACTGCTGTTCTCATTACCTGAAGCTAGACAGGTGACCTCCTCCATCTGGAATTCTCTCACCAGGAAGCTTCATCTAACTCCCTCTATTGGTGTCTTTGGCCAGCAGATAAAGACTTTATTTGTCTCTGGGTACCCTCCAATAGCTGTTATTGGCCCCTTCTAGTACAGCTTGTGTGTTTATCATTGAGTGTTCTAATTTCAACTATATTTTAAAATGCTTGGATGTTGTTTATGAATCCTGATTGGGTAGAAGTGCTGTATAAATATGTTTTAAATGAATAGAGATAAATAGTGCCCATTCCAATGTCTTTGAGAAACCAACAAACATCACTAAGGTTCAGCTGCCCCCACTATGAACCCCAAGCAAGTGGCATTCCGAAGTACACAGCCTTTGCATATGGAAATTACATTCTAGTCTTTACAACTCCCACAGAGATTTTCCTACAGAGATACTATCTTACATACGAAAGTATGCATGCCTATCATTTGTAGTCAAAATGTCATGTTTACTGCAATAGTATATTTTGTAGTCATCACACATGACAGCATATATTCTTTTCTCCACAAAGTACAAAGTTCAGGCAAATCACATTAAAAATTGTCTTGTTTTCAACATCAGTGCAGCAAAAGTGTTTCAGTGTGGTACAAATGTGAAAGAATTTCTAGTCTCTAGCTAAACTTAGAAGACAGATGCAGTTATTTATCTGCTGGTAAGAAGCACCATCAGTGAGAGGATAGATGGTACTCAAAACTGCTTAACACTGAGCATTGTACCACCTTTAGCCAACTGTAAGCAGGTTGAAGTGTTAAATTTCATTAGTGTTTGCATTGTGGTATGAAGAAACAACACTGTCTGGTTTAATGTTAACTGCGAACAAACATTTGGTGGGAAAAAGCAGGGGAAATAACTTGATTAGGCTATTATGGGCCAAATCTGCATGAGAACAGAGAACCTGGGTGAGGCAACATGATTATATAGTAGTACAACTGAACTGAACCTTTGGCTTCCCTACAAGGCAATCTAAGTTAAAGCAAAGCTCTCTAAAGTCCATGTGTTTCACATCACAGGTTCAAGGCCAAGGCAGCAGGACAAGATATTCAGTACAGGCTTAAAACCCTCTGCCATGCTAAATAAAACAAATCTAAATCTAAACATTATTAAGAATATACATGAAGATACATTGTGCCCACAATCCTGAAACTAAAACAAGGAAATTCATTTTTAAATACAACAGAGTTATATTTCTTGGGTCATAACAGGCTTGAATATTTTAGAGAACAGCAATTAGTCACTTGATAAACCAGAGATGGTTCATCAGATTATAATTTCTATGCTTTGCAGTAAACAAAAGTAATCTGGAAATCAAACTAAGATAAAGTTTGCTGTTCAGATTCATGTTCAATTTAAAGTATGGGCTGCTATTCAGTATTTCTCAATTAACACCTCGGTCACATTAAAAAAAAGGGGGAAATGCACACAAAGGTGTACTTAATAATAACAAAATAAAAAGCTTGTTTATGAAAATAAGCTTTTAATTGCTTTCCTGGGACTAAAGCAATTTTGATGGTATGAAAAGTATTAGTGTTCAAACTGATTTAATTAGTTTTCATCTGCTGTGCAGTCAAAGTGCAATCAAATTATCAAATACTTTGTCTAGCTTTGGAGATGGATGCTGAGCAACAGACTCAATGCTTGTTCAATTATAATGGCAGATAGGTTTCCCCTTTGAAAAGGCACTGGAATTGCATTCTAAATATCTTTTACTACATCAATTATATTCTTCGGTATACTGTGTTGAACACTATTGACTGCTTGCTGCATTTAGAGAAAATGCTGTTCAGAAATCTCTTCTGGTCTGTTCAGGGGAAAAGTGAGAAGAATATTTCCTGAGGTTTTTTTTTTTTTTACATCAGGCTTTAAATTTGCATCAAAACCAAAGTTCACATGTACTATTAAAATATCAAATTAAAAGAAAAAGAGATATTTGAATACAAAGTGGTGTTTAAAATAAAAAATATAAAACATGTCAGGGTTAAAACTCAACATTGAAACAGCATTGGCTAAATATCGAGTCAACTGCAGCCTGCAGCCCGGCATGAAACCTCTAGTGCGTAAACGGGCCCAAAAAGGAAACTTTCTGGCTTATATAATTACCGTGCAATTTAATGGCAGCTGCACAACATTTTGCAGCGTGAGCTCATAAGGGATACAAATGTTCATTATCTGGTGCTTTATCCTGTTGATTCACTAAGTACAAATGTCCTAGGTAAGACTCAGGAACTTCCATTCAAGAAAGGATTTTAGAGACAAGTGGTACAGTGGGATCTGGGAGCCTTGGCTTCAAACTCCCACTTTGCCATGAAGCTCAGCGAGAGATCTTGAACCAGCCGTTCTCTCAGTCAAAACTATTCACAGGGTTATTGTAATAAAATGGGGGAATGGTATACTAAGTATTCCTCTTTCAGCTTCTTAGAAGAACAGCAGGATAAAAATATACTAGATAGTTCCAAGGTTGCAGAACAATACATTTTGCAATCAAGGCCTTCAACAGCATTTAAGCAACTTCCCCATATGATCACATGTCACTGGGAAGTATTTTTCAATATGAAGAACATAAAGGCTGTCTTAGGTTAGGAGATCCCCTCTTTTGCCCAGTTGGAATGTTAACTTGGTGAAAAAGATGGCCATTTTCTTTTATCTCACATGTGGCTGACACAATAAAAATGAGAGCTCCAAGCCACTGTTAGGTACATGTAAAAAGGTTTGGAAGATCTCATGGTAACACCACTCATGAAATATACTATTTTAGATTCCTCTTCATAGCATGTCAGAGAGGAGACTAATCTAGCTCCTAGGGATGATCAAAGGCCATGATAAATTCTTTACATTTTAAATATTTTTTTTATTTTAAAATTTTAATAGATTTTTTTGTTATTTTAGCGCAGATTACATAAAATAAAGAAAAATACTACAGAATAAAGAACAAAGAACAGGCATTTTACATTACTTACAAGATTACATTCTTATTACTATTGTTATTGTTATTTTTATTTCTCTTCTCTATTTCTCCTTGTTGTAAATCATAAACCATACATTCCATTCATTATATGATACATAATTTTAATCATGTGGATCTAATTTTAGTTTCTTTAATCTTCAAAACCACAGCTCATCCACTCATTTCTTTCTCTTTCCTATACATCATAACCAAAATCAGTGGTTTTTCCTTCACTATTGCAGTGAATTTGACCATTTTGATAAATTCTCAGTTTAACAATCCAGTCTTCTACTATAGGCAAATTTGTAATTTTCCAGTTCTGAGCATGTAAAAGTCTTGTAACCATGTACCCAAACAAGGTACCATTATGCTAAACAGAAATGCTTCTGCTCTTTAAAATCTTTTGCATGGAAGTATACATTTCTGATTTCTACTACAAGTACACCACATATAGTAAAATGTTCCTGGTGGCGGTTTGAATTTCCAGCATTTGTTCAATCTATTATAATACATTTTATTCAGTTACTCTCATGTCATATACCATCTGAACATCATTTTGAAAACGTTTTTTTCAAATTAGAATGTAATGTAAATTTAATACCTTTCTTCCACATTTTCCCCATTGCTCCATTTGTGTATTATAACCATCCATTGTGCTGCCTCCATCACCTGTCTGTGCTCTCCCGAGGGCGGAACTAGCCTCAGAGGGTGAGTAGTGGTGGCAGAGGCTGGCAAGGCCCAGAGCCAAGCTCCGTTCGACACCGCTGCTCATTCTCCGAGGTCACCCGTGCTCTCATAAGGCCATGGGCAGCCTTGGGGGAGAGGTGGCGGCAGGACAGTGAATGGCGCTTGGTTAGCTGCTGAGTAACAACTACACCTCCTCACTCTTTCCTTGGACTCCCTTTATTCAATCAGCAGACAGGAAGCCATGAAAACAATTAAGAAACATCTTTTTGAGTATGGTTACAAAAGTACAATCTGTAGAGCACAATGTATTTCTTCTACTCAGTTTGTTGAGAGCTTCCCGATTACTGCTCATATTTGACTATTCCTTGCTATAGATGGGTAGGCAAACTCTATGCAATATCATAGATTCTAGGTGAAATCTTCTCCCAAATCCCCTTCTCCACAGGCACTGCCCCCAAATCTCCAGGAATTTCCCAGGCCAGAGTTGGCTACTATAATTGCCCCTACTAATGCTTGATAAAATGGCTCACATCATGCAGGCCCTGTCCTTACTTAGACAGTGAGAGCATTCTCCCCCCACCCTCCAGCCTCAGCTATGTGACTGTGAGAAACACTGCATGGAAACACTACTCAAGCAGAATGTATCATGGCCCCTTGCTCGGCTAAGTGTTCAGATCAGATACAATGCTTATCAGATGCCTACCAGTTGAGTCACTCTCTCTTTCCTTACTAGCCCCTATAACTTTTGCCATTTGAGGGAAACAGGTTTAAAGACAGCACATGGAAATGACATCCAAAAACAGAGTGCAGCTTTGTAGCAGTACCAAACTAGACATAGTTTAAAACTAGACATAGCTTAAAGGTAAAGGTATCCCCTGTGCAAGCACCGAGTGACGCCCTCTAACGTTTTCATGGCAGACTCAATACGGGGTGGTTTGCCAGTGCCTTCCCCAGTCATTACCGTTTACCCCCCAGCAAACTGGGTACTCATTTTACCGACCTCAGAAGGATGGAAGGCTGAGTCAACCTTGAGCCGGCTGCTGGGATTGAACTCCCAGCCTCATGGACAAAGCTTTCAGACAGCTGCCTTACCACTCTGCGCCACAAGAGGCTCTTAGCCATAGCTTAGCCAGCCTATATCTCAAAGTTACAGGACATCCCATTTGAATGAGTTGCTCTTCTAAGGTTAACAAACTCAATGTGATTGGCTTGGATGACAATTCATTTAATTCTAAGTCCCCACTAGATCTTTTCCAACAGATGTCTAGCTTTCTATGTTCAGGTATGGGTCAGAACCTATTTTAGAGAAGACTACCTGAGCATACCTCGTATAAAACATGCAGAATATGATTTCTAAACTTTTGATATTTTAATAGTGCTTTTTTGTACATATTCCAGGGAGTCCCAAAATAGAAAGCTGAAATTTGTTAAATTTGTTACCAAATTTGTTAAGTATTCACCCAGTTGGATCAGTCTCAGATTAGGAAAGAAGAGAATCCTGGCTAACAGAAATGTGTGTATGAAAAACAGGACAGGGTGCACCTATGAAATGCTGGAGGGATATAGGTTTTTTGCTACAAGTTTAAGAAGAAGAAGAGTTGGTTCTTATATGCCGCTTTTTCCTACCCAAAGGAGGCTCAAAGCGGCTTACAGTCGCCTTCCCTTTCTTCTCCCCACAACAGACACCCTGTGAGGCGGGTGAGGCTGAGAAAGTCCTGATATCACTGCTCAGTCAGAACAGTTTTATCAGTGCTGTGGTGAGCCCAAGGTCACCCAGCTGGCTGCATGTGGGGGAGCGCAGAATCGAACCTGGCATGCCAGATTAGAAGTCTGCACTCCTAACAACTATACCAAACTGGCTCTTGACAGGGCAAGTCTTGATAGGGCAAGAAGACAACTGAAAGAGCCAGAAAGACTTGTTTGCTCACAGAACACAAGCTCTAGTTATACTTATTTTACTACACTGAGTTGACAAACAGTATTTATTTTGTAAATACTATGCCTTAATATGTTCATATGATGCTGTAACTTTCCCACTGTAGTATTGAAAAATTAGGAGAAGCTGTACCTACCAAACATTTCTGTGCCATGAGCTCTCTAAAAGGCACAGGATGTCTTAGGTGGTGTCGATGCAATGTATTGGGAAGTGCAGGACTTCAGCAGGAAGATCTTGGTTCAAACCTCTGGTCAGCCATAGAGCACACACAAATTTACCTGAAAGACAGTTGTTAGCATACAGAAATAATACCTGTACTGATGAAATGGCATTTTCTCTGGTATGAAGTTGTGAATCAGTGCTGCAAGATAAATGACATGCTTGAATTCTGTAGTTCTAATGACATTTGACGTAACTCTTAAATCTAAATTGATAGAGGGAGAATTAAATGAGAAGCTTTTTTAGATCCCAAGCACAAACATTAAATTAAATGCTATGCTATGTAATTGCCAGAGGTATATTTCTGAGGCGATTGAGCACTTCTTGTCTGAGCTGTTCAGGGTGTTCACAAGGTAAACAGACAGGCAGTCATGCTTTCTCGTTGCTTTAAAGAATATAATGGAACCAGCCTCAAATTGAGTGTTTGTACAACCTGTTCCTCGTCGTACTATTGCCTATCTATATACTAATAAGGATCTGCCAGCTCCGATGAGGACATAACGTTAAGATACCTACAGAGGTTGCACAGGCCTGCTTCAGGCCGTCAGTAAAGCTATACAGTCAGAAGACGAGCATAAAAATGAGAGCTGGGACTAAACTTCCTCTCACCTTCCCTTGAAGAAAACAACATTATATCTGCCTTCTTCTGTTTCCAATGCTCTCATATGAGTTCTAAACATGTTTACTTGAAGTAGAGTACTCCAAGATGAGGCAGAATATTGTCTGTTATGATGGTGTGATGGTAGAGTAATGGCTAATTAACCTTTAAGGGATTTAAGAACAACAACAGCCCTTCCATGAAGACTGTTCTGTATTGCCCTATAAATCTGTACTGCACTGCTGACTGGAAACAACAGGAGGGAGAGACATGGGCATGATGCAGGACAAACAGGGAACAAGACTGGCAACAATCAATACTGTTCTGGTGGAGGATAAATCAAATGGAGGCCGGAAGAGAAGAATTTCCATAGCAGCCCTCCTAAGCTTATCAGACGGCTCTGGCAACAATATCATACCAATTGTTGGAACCTTCTTCCATATGGATTTTTCACAAATCTCAGCCTTTCAGTCTTTAAAGTAGGGATGCCTTCACTCTACCAGTGAACCTTCTCATCCTTGACTGGTTGAGCCAGCATTTCACTTTGCTGGTGCAGAATAAAGGCTTGCTCTTTACCTCTTCTGTGTATTTTCAGCACCTGCATTTTTAAGCAGAGAAGTGCAAGTTCAAGTACCTTCATGTAGAAGGACTTGAAGAAACATGTCAGGGGGTATATTTTAGCCTGCCCACGGAGACTTACGGATCCAGATGGATTCTTTAATGCTCTGCGGGATTCAGTGCCTCTTGGTGACTCATTGGTGAAGATGGCGGAAAACTGGCATTGCCATCTATCTTCCTCCATTGACCAAATAGCTCCTCAACATCCCCTCCACCCTCGCCTGAAACTAGCTGTTAGGGTTCTCACCAGGTAACCTTGGAGAACCTGTATGTAGCCTGTCCTGATGCAGCTGCATTGGTTGCCGCCTGTGTACAGGATCATGTTCAAGGTGACCTTTATGGCCTTATATGATCTGGGCTCAGGGTACCTGAGGGACAGTTTAACCCCTTATGCCCTGCACAGAGTGCTGTGCTCTGCAATTGCTGATAGATTGGAGGTAGCTGGTCCTTGTGAGATTTGCCTGGCCTCAACCAGAGCCACGGCCTTTTTGGCCCTGGTCCCCACCTGGTGGAATGAGCTCCTAGAACAGTTGCAAAATGGAGCCCTTCCGCCATGTCCTTGGTTGAGACTGGGCAGATGGTGGAGGAAGATCTGCCCCTCCTCCAGCATCCCCAGCAAGGGGTGTATACCATTACACTGGAGTCATACTGGCAATCTCGGTGTGGGATAGGAGTGTGGATGACTGATATGAGAAGGTTGGAAGGTTTTTAGGGTATTTTTAAATTCTTATTTTATTTATATGCTGTTAGCTTTTGAACTCTGGTGCTAGAGAAGACTCTTGCGAGTCCCTTGGCCTGCAAGGCGAACAAACCAGTCAGTGCTAGAGGAGATCAGCCCTGACTGCTCCTTAGAAGGCCAGATCCTGAAGATGAAACTCAAATACTTTGGCCACCTCATGAGAAGGAAGGACTCCCCGGAGAAGAGCCTAATGCTGGGAGCGATAGAGAGCAAA
Source organism: Paroedura picta (assembly GCF_049243985.1). NCBI lineage: Eukaryota > Metazoa > Chordata > Lepidosauria > Squamata > Gekkonidae > Paroedura > Paroedura picta. The sequence goes on along the minus strand of NC_135374.1, from coordinate 78,483,245 downwards.
AGGAGGAGGAGACGACAGGGAATGAGGTGGCTGGATGGAATCACTGAAGCAGTTGGTACAAATGGACTTTGAGGACTTTGAAGAATGGTAGAGGACAGGAAGGCCTGGAGGATCATTGTTCATGGGGTCACGATGGGTCAGACACGACTTCACACCTAACAACAACAACAAGCTACCATGAGCCGGCTGGCCAGGAAAGGCAGCCTAAAATGTGAGAAACAAGCAAACAAACAAATATGGGTCACTCTTGGTCATCAGAGCTTTCTTCATTCACAGAAATGGGATGTACTATAAAGAATGACAAGAATGCCCCTTGGAAGCCATGGAAGAAGCTGGAAGACCATTGAAAATAATAGGAGGCACAAAAACCAATTGAGCCCACAATGACAGGATGCAGAGTGAAATTACATCCCTGGGAATACCATGGAGGATCTGGGTCTGGAATGACAGGCACAGAGTACAATGATGCTCCTTGGAAGTACCACTAACTAAATCATATTGTTCCTCCCGGCCCCTCCTCAACTTTTTGCTGTTTCGCTTTTGTTTGCCACCTCTTCGCCCTTCTCACTCTCCACATGTGCTGCTGGAAATGGTGGAAGAGAGCAACATGCTTTACACGCAACTCTCTTCCACCTCAATCCAGGCAGCCAATCCTCTTTCTCCATTTTTTAAAGGACCTGTGATGCCCACTGTTTTAAAAAATCCATAGTTCTCTGTTAAAATGCCTATGCATATAATCATAGATGCATAGTGCTTTTTGAACGCCATCCCTTTTGGAATCATGGGTCTTTTGATACTTTAATATTATTCCTGATTTTGGGGGGGGGGGTGGACTTTAGAGAGACATGCTTTGTGTTACAACTTTGGAAAATAATACTTTTATTTCTGGTGTCCGCCTATGTCCGCCTATTCATTGTTCGCCTTAAAAAAAAGAAAAGAAATCCCCGTCCCTAGAAGAAGGGAGGAGGAGGTGGGTGCAAGGGTGGGACATTGGAGGGGGAGGTAGCGCTTCTTCGCCCTCATACATTTCTTTTGCTGCTGGTCTACTGGCTGTTCGCTGGGTGATAGCGCTTTTTAGGTTAGTGAATCCACTTTTGGGGATTCACCAACTCGCACTTTAAAATGGCAGATATAGCGAGCCGTTTGCTGGTCAGGTTGGTGATGTCATGTGGAGTGGCCGGAATATAGCGTCTTCAGAGGGTATGATGCTAAATTTATGGCGTGCAGAATTGCCCTAAGAGTCCATCTAATCCTGCATTCATTTTCTAACAGTAGCTTGACAATTCTGGGATGCCATGAGATTCCTCCAATTCTCTTCCAGAGAAAGATCCACAATGTGCTATCGCTTCCTGTAGATCAGTAGATCTCAACCTGGGGGTCAGGACCCCTTTGGAGGTCGAATGACCACTGCCACTGTTGCCACTCCTCCTGCAGACGCCCCTGCTTGACTGCCAGCTCCCGACCCACCACAACATGAGGAACTGTATTAAAGGGTCGCGGCATTAGGAAGGTTGAGAACTACTGCTGTAGATCCAAACATGACAATTTGAGCTGGGCTCACTGGTGCCTCTTTGGGCTTTGTTTTTGAAAGCAAAGGGGGGCTTGTTCCAAGAAGTGAACGATCTATACATAGAAAACAGCGCGCCTTTGAGCACGTGCAAAGTATCCCCCAGTCAGGAACTTCTGCAACAGCTGTTAAGCGTGACCTCGCGGCGGCGACGGCAGCAGCATTTGGAAAGGCGCAGCCGGGGCAGTCCTCTGGCTCCTAGGCGAGGTGGATGAGTGGGCCCTGCCTGCAAGGAAGCTGCCCGTGCCACTCAGGCTTCTACGCAGCCGCGGGGCCGCCGGCTCCCTTCTCTTGCCCGCCGCCTCAGCGGCTTCGCCAGACCGGCTGGGGGCGCGTGCGCGTTGGAGAAGAGCACGCGCCTTCGCTCGCTTGCTCGGCCGCGCGGGGTGGCGGTGGTGGTGGTGGTGCTGCTGCTGCTGCTCCTGCTCCGCGATGCTGCACGCCCAGCTCCCGGCCGGAGGGGGGTAGCAGGCTCTGCCTCGAGCTCCCCGCTCCGTGAGGACCGCTGTGGCTGGAAGAGAGCCACCATGCCTAGCCTGCTTCTTGCGTGGAGCGGCCGATGCCTCTGGAGTGAGTGAGCGAGCGAGCGCGGGAGCGAGAAGGGCAGCGCTCCGCCGGCTGCATGGATGGATGTGTTTAGCTTTGTCAAGATTGCGAAGCTCTCCGGGTAAGCGCGGCTTCTCCTCTTTTTGGGGGTCTCTCTCTCTCTCTGGGTGTCTCGAATTGCTGCTGCCTCCTCCGCTGTTTGGGCGCCGCATCGGCTTCTGGCGCTCTGCCGTTGGCTCGTGGAGCGAGCGCGAGGTGAGTGGGTGCCGCCTTCAACTTCCTCACCCCTCCAGCAAAGGTCCTGCGGTCCTCGCCCCGAGGACCCCCGCCGGGACACCTGCTTCGCACACGCGCCCTAAACGTGCCTCTCCCCCGCAGGGGCCGCGCGCCGTGCTGAGGGCCCCCGATGGGGAAACGGGGCTTCGGCTCCCTCTTCAGTGGGGCAGCAGCGCTGTCGTAAGCGGGGTCGGCGGGCGGGGGGAGTTGTGGTTGGGATCAGCCTGCCTGCCTGCGCCCCCTCCCCTAGTTTTTCCTTTGGAAGGGGGAGGCCCCTGAGCTGGAGGATGCTTTTGAAAGTCCTGCTGGGGTAAAGCGAGGCACAAGACAGCGCTGTGAAGCCACCACAGTTACTGGGGGGGGGGGTGTTAATTCTAATGGGCACACAAGTTGGAAGGAGAAGCTGTAGGGGTGTACATTTTCTCAGACCTTTTCAAAAACACACATGCACATGTTTAATTGAAGCCCAACATGAATATCCCAACTTGGATTTTAAAATATGTCACTCCTCCTTATCTTTGCTTTGCACTCTTCTGTACCTTTGAAATCCAAAATAGATCAGATTGCACAATGAGTATTTTTAGGGAAGATGTGAAATCTTGCTCCGATGGATGCTCAGTACTTCCCTGCTGGCTGCCAGGCAGTTCTGTGTTCATCTTTGCATAGCATAGCTTGTACAATATGTACATTTCCTGTGTGTGACCTTATATATCTGACTGAGATGAGATACTTCCTGGGATTTTTTTTCATTAAAAGATATCTATCTTCATTTCCTGTCAGTACCCAACGAGTGCATATCTCTCACTCTCAACATAAAAAGGCCTTAGGCTGCCTCGGGTATACAAATGTGTAAAGAGGCTGAGGCTCTTGACAGCTCCTCTTTGTGGTTAAAAATGACACTTGTGTGAAGGTGCTGTGAGGAAACAACTACATGTGTTCTCACAGATGTGGTATAGAAGTGCTGCAGTTGCAGGTTTGGTTAGTTTGGTGTGGTTAGTTTGAGAATTTACCTTATACTGTATATAGGTGTCAAAGTGTATTGAATTCTGTGAATGCTCTGGTTGACGCACCGTAGTTAACCACTGGCCTTTCCCCCACATCAGAAGTATTGACAGAAATGGAATATACTCTGGGGAGGGATGCTTGTTGCAGAAATTGACTGGGTTTCAGGGTCTTACAGGTGGCATACCTGTCTAAATGACAAATGGGTTATAGCACATAGTATCCTAAAGTTGGAAAATGCCGCAGGTGTGAAAACTATGGACTGTCAAGTGATGCTTGTGCTTCACTGTTAAGTTCTTTTTCTTGGTTGCTTTCTGCATCTTCCCAGTATTCCTAGAAGTATAACTAAACAAGTTCACAACAGGAGTTTTGTGTGGTAGGTTGCTCAGAAGGTTTTAAGAGGGACCTCTCTTGTGATGGTTGATAGCTCCTTGTGAGGGGCTTACTACTTCCTGGCTTGGCTTACATATCTGCCTCATGTGGTCGGGGAAACATGAGCTCTGATAACTGGTCTTGTGGGAACTGATTATAGCTATCTTCAGCTTTGACATTCTTAAGTGATTATAATTGCGACAACTGTGTGCATAGTGGAATGCTTGAAGTCACTGTAAGTCATGCCTGTGCTAGTTAGCCTTAAAGAGACTTACATCACTAATAATAATCTCAAAAACTATGAAGAGAAGGATGCAAGAGAGGAAGGATGTATCCAGTTTTTCTTACTTAATTCTGTAGACTTTTTCAGCCATTCGTTCAAGCACAGTCATTAAAACAGTATTAATCTGAGAGCAATTTAAGAAGAGGAGCTGGCCATTGGTTAACTATACTGAAAATAAAATGAGACATTTAGAGAAGGAGGAAAGAGCAGAAGATCAAGAAAGAAGAAAAATGGGGGTAATAATGAGGGATGGTAGCAGTAGCAGAGTCTGAGGCAAGCAGGCAGAAGTAGCAGTAGAAAATAAATAAAGAAGGAAGCAAATATGAAAAGATGGGACAAAAAGTCAACAGGAAATGGGGACTTGAGGCTCTCACCTCAGTCTTAGTCTCATTTTCTGCACATTTTCTCCTCCACAGCATTGAGCTTGCTTTTTTTTAATGGAGCACAATCCTGAGCAGATTTACCCAGAGAGAATCTCCCATGAAAGTGTTCATCCTTACTATGGATTAAGGTTTGTTCATGGATGTAAAAGCAGTCCCTTGCTGTGCAAATTGCTTATACTATAGATTCATTATTTTTCACATGTTACTTACACATTTCTGTTTGTGAAGGATCTTTATGTATCTACATCCACATGTTTTTCAATAAAGGAAAGCTGATTAATGCTTACTGTTGTTTGTACTGGAAACTCATGTTTTGATCACACCACTTCAGGAGGCATCTGAAGCTTGCTTGTTAAAATGTTGGCATCTAAAACATTGCATCAGCCACCAAAGGCAGTGTTGTGGATCCAACCATTCTCCAAGTCACCTTTCTTTAGCCTAAGGATACTTCCTGTGCCTTTATGTTGGGGGAAGGCTTCAAAGCTGAGCCAAAAAGAAAGGTGGGATATAAATATTTTAATAAATAAATACATTTTGCTTGGTGGATTGGTAGACTATGGATTGGATCCATCCTACTGTATTTTATACATGTAAACAATGTACATCAAGAGTGGAGTTCCAGTAAATGGGCCTTGTGCTTCTGTTTTCTGTTTTGGAATAAAAACAAATGGGCTTATTTTTTATGTTCAAACAGAACAGATTTTTACTAAACTGTCGTTGGTGACCTGCATTACAAGTCTGTCCCTTTACAGGTCTATTCCTTGTGTATAACACCCAAGCAATGTATTTGATCAATAAATCAATTGATCCAAGTAGAACATCTTCTAAGTAATCTTCTTTACTGAATCTGTCTCTGGATAGCAGTCTTGAAGAAAGCTGATCTGTAATTCTGCCCCAAATAGTTTTTCTACCATTTTAAATACACAATATATAAAACAGGCAGGAAATTACATAGGGAGGACTGGTGACGAGTGCAATGTTTTTTTTTTTTTGTCTTTTGTATAGCACCTCTGGGCATTTTCCATTAAAAAGTTTTAAGTAAGCAAAAATAATGAATGTTTTCTCCCATGGGCATAACTTTAAAAGGGAACATATTTTGGTTTTTTTCCTTTGTTATGTAATGAACTGAATGGATTTTTTAAAAAAGGAACACAACAGTTTCTGAGTGAGCATTTTGGCTGTGGGTGGACTTATAACTTGTTACTTTCAAAAATGTGTTACATTTTAATTTAAACTGCTGGTGGATGAGATCACAAGGGACACTTGTAGTTGAAAAAGAGCTCTGATGACCCATAAATGAGAATTCAGTAATCTCTTAAGGGGTGAGGTCAAGATAAGCTGGCATGTGACCCTCCAGCACAGGGGTGGGTCTGGCTGAAGCCATTTAATTGTCTGGAAAGTTCCAAACCACCCCACAGAGCTATCAGCCTACAAACTAGTCCACATGTCCAATCATATTGTGGTAGTCATTAATTACATATAAATGGCCTGACATAAAACAAGTTTGCAAAACTTACCTGCTTGTTCATCTTGGCAACATTCTTACTGCAGAGATATGCGTCAATACACACATACACACACACGCACACACTAGGGTATCTAGCACCAGAATAGCATCACCTTGTAAACAGAAGCTGTATTAATTGTTATGTAAGGCCATTGCACATGTCACCTGACTGTTTCAGAATCATAGAATGATCAGTTATTAAAGTTCTATATTTTAAAAAGTGGAATCTTGTGCAGTTAACGAAATCTAAGCCATTCAGCCATTTGATGACCTTACACTGGACTGACTGTTGATAAGATGGTGCCATAAGAAAAGCATTATTGTTTCTAATGTTACTGCTCTAGATGAATTATTGTGCTATAGTCCCAAAGTTTACTGATTGAGTTGTGGGTGGAAACCTCATACCCTGTTTTTCAATACCCTGTATTTTATTTAGTATTTTTATAATTTTTTTGAGAAGGTGGCTTTGAACCTATAGAATAAACATCATGGGTATATCCTGCCAATGATCATCATGTCTTGCTTTTGGAAGAATGCTGACGATACAGGCCATTTCAAAGGCCCCAGATTAATCACATTTCTTCTAATCCTTATAGTTGTACTTCTGAGATGTTCTTGGAATGCATCCCGGAAGAACTGTGTTGATGAGCCTCTTTGAATTTTCGTATGTCATTGCCATTCATCAGTAGAGGGAAACAGGCCTGATCTGTTGCTGAAAGGAGACACACTTGAACCAGCAACGGCCCTGGCTAACACTTGGACAGGAGACCATAAAGAAGTCCAGTGTTACTATGCAGAGGCAGTCTGATCAGTCCAAAGCCACTCAGGTGGTCTCTTGCCTTAAAAACCCCATGGGGTTGTCATGTCAGCCACAACTTGAGGGCATTTTCCACCACCAAAGGGGGCAGGGAGAGGGTTGTTTGGGTGTTGATGGATTTTGTTCAGTGTAGAACAGTACTAAGAAAGAGTTTGGTTCAATTTTGAATCAATTTGTTCTGCACTTATCTCTGTTGTATTGACTGCCAAGATTGTAGTGCTGAGGTTGCTTTTCATTCCCTGTAACACAGAGGCATTTTGAAGGTTGGTTTCCTTCTTGTATGCCTTTTTGGGTTGTGATAGAAGTCCAGTCAACTGTAATTTAATCCCCAGTCAGAGATTATAAGTGGATTTTAGATTTAGATCTCCTCAGGCCAGTGGGGAAACAATTGATGCTCTACTCCATTCTGAGTGTTCTGCTCAAATAGGGATTACTGTACCTCGGAATCTAGTATCTGAGTGATAAATGAATCTACTGCATGGACACATATGCTAATATTACTTCTGGCAAAAGATCTGTTCTTTTTTTTTGTTATAGTTCGTTGCTGTTTATCACAATGACTGCTTTGGAAATGGAGTTTCTTCTGGGTAAATTTGCTTAGGAACTGGGGCAGTGGCTTCTTAAGCAATTTTATCTTGGCTCTCTAAGACCGTTTATGCACTGGAGGTTTCATGCCAGGCTGCAGGCTGGAGTTTTAGTCCTGGCAGGTTGCCCTACCCCTTCCTGCACCCACACGGGGGAGCATTTGGCCTGGTGCACCTCATCCGCCCCTGATTTGTGCTCCTGCACCGGAGCTGTGGGAGTGAAGTTCCCAGTGCATAAACGGCCTAACAGTCCTGGAGTAACAGAGAATTTCTGCTTCCAAGAAGTGTCATAGATCCATTTTAATGACCATAGCCTTAAAATGTCATCTCCAGAAACCTTCTAACAGTTTGTGTTTATCTGGGATATGGTTAGGAGAATTGTGGGTTGTAGAAATAAAATACATTCAGATAGCACTCTAAAAATAGAAATTGGTGAACCATCAGGTACTTTATATAAATCAATTATCTTTAAATAAAGAACAGAAGGACCTATGTCTGAGAAAGCTCAGTGGAATTTTTAGTAGGTTTTTCCCCCCTTTAAAAGCTAGGCTTTCCTTCTCAGTGAGGACATATTGTGAACTGGGAATTATAAAAGCAGTATGCTGTGGGTCACATGATGATGCTGTTCAAGAAGGAAGCATAAGACTGTGATTGGGGAGAAGATGCAACTGCAAAATGAACTCAGCGTGATCAAGCTTCCTCACTCGCATACCAGGCAAATTTCTGATCAGATTGTCTTGATCCTTAAAAAAACAAAAACAAAACCTTGAGCATGGTACTGTGCTGCTACTTGTGCTAAGTTGTGCCTTGGTCAGAAGTAACGAACATGATGAAATCTTCTTAGTTACTGGAGAAGAGGGAGGTATCCCTGCTGGTGAGCCTTCTGAACCATCATTGTAAGAAGAATCAGAATCACACAGACCTGGAGGAGACTACAAGGGGCAATCCAGTTCAGGGAAGAAAAGAGTAGCTGTTTTTTATTACCCTGCTTTTTACTAATCAAAGGAGTTCTGTGTGATTAATGGGGATGGGAGAGCTCTGAAAGAACTGTTTTGCAAGAACAGCTCTTAAAGAGAACTGTGACTAGCCTTGGTCACCCAGCTCGCTACATTTGGAGGAGTGGGGAATCACGCTCAGTTCTCCTGATTAGAGTCTTCTGATCTTAACCACTACATCACGCTGACAACCTCCATCAATTGTAGGATATGCTCAGTAATTGTATCAAGGTTTTGCAATAACCTCCGGAAGGATTCTGTCGGAGAACATCTTTACCAGTATCCAGGAGAGGTTAGAAGACCCATCTTTTCATGTGCCACTGAATAAGTTTGCTTCAGGCTGCTTTTTAATATTTTGCTTTATTCTGCTTTATTGGTTTTTATGGTTTAAAATGTTTCTATCTGCATTAAGTGTGGGGGAGAAAAGCTAAAATTTTAATACATTTAGCAAGCAAGACATGCAGTCCCACAGTCTTCACAGAACCTCCCCCACAAAGGACAGAACCTTAGGAAGATAAAAGAAATCACATACTGCCAGTATGGAGGCAGTCCTATTCTTCCCAAGTACCCAGTTGCTGGAGTCACAGCATGCAACTGGATTTTAAGTAAACAAAGCAATTAAACATTAGAAAATAATTCCAGCAATATACTAAATAACAACAGATTCACATTATCCAAAGAGATGATCCCAGGTTGAAATTGTAGGTTGGAACTGCATTGTATATATACTTCATTTCAAAATACTTGATGCTGTGATAATTTTTGTTTAGCATAATCTATCTAAATAGTAGTTTTCACTCTTGTGTTGAGGTTCTTCTGTCTGAAACACCTAATAAGTGAGACTATTGATGTTCTTTCTTGATTAGAACAGGGACCTTCCCGGAGAGTTTAAAGGAGGCAGTATAGAATCATAGAGTTGGAAGGGATCTCCAGGGTCACCTAGTCCAACCCCCTGCACAGTGAAGGAACTCACAACTAGTAGTTAGTCGACTTTTGAAAAAAAAACAAAAAAAACTAGACTGGACCCTACTGACCCTGCCAACTACTGCCCAGTTTTGTACCTGCTGTTTCTCAGTAAGGTGTTTGGGGCAGCAGTCGCTGGACAGCTACAGAGCTACATGGAAGAACCATTGGCTCTTGATCCATTCCAATCTGGCTTCCAACCTGGTGAAGTGGATATGGCTTTGGTTGCCCTCAATGATGATATTCAGAGAAAACTGGATCTAGGTGGTTCAGCACTGCTGTTTTGCTTAGATGTGAAGGCAACATTTGACACAGTCCATCACGGGCTATTAGCTTGTGGCCTAGTCGATTTATTTATTCTTCCACTTCCTTTGCCTTTTCTCCTTTGCTACTACTTCTCCTTCCTGACAACCATCCTATCTTTATCTTCTCCCTATCTTCAATTTTCTGCTCTAGCTTACCCTGGGGACACTCTCCCCTGGAAAACTATGGCCCAGTTGCATGGTGCTGGTGACCAGTGTGGGCCCAATTGCATACTAGTGCTTATTCATAGCAAAAAAATTTGAAGGGCACCTATTTTTCTCCACACAATCTATTCTTTCCCTCCAATTGGCAACCTCCATATCCTCAACCCTCTGCTTCCTTTGCTCCTTGCCTCCAGCCACCTTTTATATGCTCCTCCACCTTCAACTATATTTATTATATATTTTCTGGCCAACCTTTCTCCATAATGGGGACTCAAAGCATATTCATTCTTCTCTCCCCCGTTTTATCCTCAAAACAACAATTTGAACAGAGACAGACTTGGGGTGAAAAAAACATTGGAAAGGGCCCCTTCCCCACCCTGGCCCAACCATCAAAAGAGGAAGGGAGAGAAGAAGAGGGAGTCCCCAAAGATGGTAGGAGAAAGGAAGAGGCAGCCCACCTAAGTAGTTGATTAGCTTCTGCTTTCTTTACTGCTTGGATGATGTTTCCCTCATCATTTCTGAGCACTTCCCTCACCTTTTGAGGTTTGACCAGGGACACCCTTTGCTTTGCCTCTTGGCTGGGCAGTGCCCTCTGCTTCGCTTTACCTTATATGCTGCACATATATGTATGTATTTTATTCATATTTATATACCGCCCTCGTTGAAGGCTCAGAGCTTTAACTTTAAGTATATATGAAACCATAGATATAATAACATTAATATTGTTAATCGATGAACCGGGTGACAGTTTAACAGTATATCATAACATATAAACAGTGGTAACTCGAACAGGTCCAGGAGTAGGTTTCTGGGGGGGCAGGGGCCCTGCAGATGTTGGTTGGTTGGCCTGGCCTCAGCCAAATGCCTGGAGGAAGAGCTCCCTTTTGCAGGCCCTGCGGAACTGTTTTAGTCCCATCAGGGCCCTGATCTCCTCTGGGAACTCGTTCCACCAGGTGGGGGCCAGAACAGAGAATGCTCTGGCCCTGGTCAAGGCCAGGCGAACTTCTTTTGGGCCAGGGACCAGTAGCCGGTTGGTGGCGGCGGAGCGTAAAGCTCTTTTGGAGGCTTAGGCAGGGAGGCGGTCCCTCAGGTACACTGGGCCCTGACCACTTATGGCCTTGAAGGTAATTACCAGAACCTTTAACCTGATCGGGAATTCAACCATTGTAATTGATGTAGTATGGGCCAGATGTGGGATCTCCATGGTGTCGCTGTGAGGATCCTGGCCGCTGCATTTTAGACCAGCGGTAGTTTCTGGGTCAAGGCTAAGGGCAGGCCTGCGTAGAGCAAGTTACAGAAATCGAGCCTGGAGGTGACCGTCATGTGGATCACTGTGGCTAGGTGTTCTGGGGCCAAGTAGGGAGCTAGTAGCTTGGCTTGGCAGAGATGGAAGAATGCCAGCTGTGCTACCTTTGTGATCTGGGCATCCAGGATCACACCCAGGTTCCTGGCAGAGTGAGCCATAGTAAGCTCTACGCCACCCAGGGTGGGCAGGCACACTTCCTCACATGGGCCCTTCTTACCCAGCCCACAGGACCTCCATCTTTGAAGGATTGAGCTTCAGGCTATCTGCTTGAGCCATCTCGTCACTGCTTCCAGATAGCTGGCTAATGTTTCTGGGGGAGAGTCAGGGTGGCCATTCATCAGGAGGAAGAGCTGGGTGTCATCTGCATACTGATGGCAACCCAGCCCAAACTTCCATACCAGTTGTGCGAGAGGGCGCATGAAAATGTTGAATAGAATAGGAGAGAGGACTGCTCCCTGTGGGACTCCACAAGTAAGTTGTCGGCTGTCCAATGTTCTCTCTCCTATTGCAACCCTCTGTCCACGATCCCAAAGGAAGGAGATCAGCCATTTAAGGGCTGTCCATCATATTCCGGCATTGATGAGGCGGCGAGCTAGAAGCTCATGATCGACTGTGTCGAACGCTGCTGAGAGGTCTAGTAATATCAATAGTGCCGACCCGCCTCGGTCCAACTCGTCCGTCAGGGTGGCTAGCGCTGTCTCTACCCCATGGCCAGGCTGGAAACCTGACTGGGATGGGTCTAGGACCGAAGCTTCTTCCAGGTATTCCATCCTAGGTGCCTCTGTCTACTTTACCTTCAGTGTGTGGCTTGGCCGGGCATCACCATCTGCTCATCTCGCATGGGGGTTAGCTAGGCCAAATGTCAGCATTTCCCTCACCTCATGTGGGCTGAGCGAGGTGCTATCACTTCACCCATCTCACTTCTCATGTGGGGCTCTGGTGAGCTGTGTCAACATTTCTGTCTTCAGGCTGGCTGGGAACTACCTCTGTTGCCTTATGTGGGGCTTGGGTGGGTTGAGTTCAGCAAACGGCTGGCTGCCCCAGATGTGGGTGGGAGGCCATCATCCTTGTAGGCATCAAGGTCATTGTTGGCCCTCCCTGACTTTGACCGCATGGAAGGGTCTGTGCCAGGTTGCCTTCTCATGTTTGAGCTGGGGCAAGTTGCCCCGCCTCTTCCTGCTCCTTGTAGCTCATCCGCCCCGGATCTGTGTTCCTGTACAGCAGCCGTTGTGGCAAGATTCTGCCTTGCTGCAGGGCGGTAGTAGCCTTTGTTTTTTGTTTTCTGAATGTGATATTGCATGCCAATGCAATGCTATGTTTTTTAAAGAAAAGAATGCCCCATGTGGCTCTGCCATGCTGTGCAGCATGGTGGAGCAGCCTGGGGCACTTTTTTGTCCCTTCTGAGACACCACACCCAGACGAGGGTGGGGAGGAGCCAGGACAGCCTGACTCTTCCTTTCTGGATGGCCCTGGCCTGACATAGGCCCTGCTGCTGCCCAGGGTAAAAAAAGGAATTTGTGTCATGGGGTAAATGAGGGCCTGAGTCATGCCAAGCTTGGGATGTCCCTGGGCAGGTGCCAACAGCATGACAAGCAGAGAGTTGGTGCAAATTCCTGGTGTGAAAAAGATCCCTGTGAGGCAAGTTAGGCTGAATATGTGCAAGCGGCCCAGGATCAGTCAGTGAATTTCCAAGGCAGAATGAGGGTTCAAGGTCTTAGTCCAAAACTCAGTCTAACCACTGCACCATAGTGGCTTTTATGGGATGGTTGAACTTGAATTTTAGGCAGCATCCAGACACAAGTCATGCAGTATCAAGTTGCCCAATGGTTCTTGCTAAGCATGAGGCCTTCCTCAAAGGCCAAAATGCTGGAAAGGGCCTTTTCCTCATTTTACTGAATGAAACCAACCCTATTGTGGTTACCTAACAATAGCCATTAAGGGCATCTGTTGCTAAGGTGTTCCTTTTATCATTTGGGGTATTTTCAAATAATTGCAATTAAAAAACATTTTTTTACAAGCTTGAAACATCTTGTGCATTGTGTAGAAGGTTGGACGAGATGACCCTGGAGGTACCTTCCAACTCTATTATCCTATGATTTTTCAGGTTTGTAGAGACATCTGTTTTGCTAATTCATAAATCCAGTCCCCAGATTTAAATATTCTCAAATTTGACCAACTTGCTAGTAGAATATATATGTTTGTCAAAATGTGACAGTTTGGTAGAGGTTCTGGCTTTTAGATCTTGTAGTATACTTCCAGTTTTATGTCATCTAGAACATTTTTTTCCTGGACACTTTGTTTAAAGTGTTTAAATCTTGTTTAAATCTTGTGTAGATTTTTTAGGAAGTGAGAATCTTCTGTTTATGCCTAACCTTCAAAGCTACACCCTTCCATTTCCCATTTCTCAGCTGTTAATGTCTAATTAAATAATTTGTATGCATTTCACAACTTGGACCCTACATTTTGACAAACCATTTTCTAAACAAGTTGACATTTCTTAGAGAAATATGCAGAGCAAACAAACAAACCCCACAATACCTTTTGAAATATGTTTTGACAGGAGTGGCTGTTCCCCCTCCTCAAAATGGATAATAACATGAATAATGAGACAGAGTAGCTAGTATATTATGCAGAGAAGGAGTTGATGATATTGACATGATGAGTCTATACCCTTAAACATTTCTTCATTATCTAAAGATTTACAAGAGAAACGGTGGGAAGATCTATAAGCAGGTGGAGTTTTTCCTGTTAAGTATGGGGATGTACAGGTTTCTCTTCTGGAAGAGATCAGGAGAAATCACCAAGTGTTGACTCCTAGATAATTTTGATGTTTCCAGAACAGGCTGGGATAAAAGTTATAAGAAAGATAAGAAAGCTTCTCAGGTAAGGTGAAAATATGTTGTAGTAAAAATATCAGTACAATAGCAAAGTAGAAACATCTCAGAAAGAAATGCATTTGCCAATCTTTATCATAATTGATGATGGCTAAGAGAAAAGTAAAAGTTTGTAGAGAAACAAAAGACTGTAGAGAATGAGGTACAGGAAGTTGTAGTAGATCTGTGTATCATATTTCTTGTGGGCTAGGAGTATAAATTCTATTATCTCCCCCAAGCCTTCAAGGAATTATTCTTTTTAGTCTTGTTTGAAATTATGAGGAACTTTCTGCAAATGAGACTCCAGAGACGGTTTTGAATATATTAAAGCAATTTTTCCCAAGGAAACTATAGATAAAAAATTCAGTATCAGATACCCCGTATGAAACTTTAATTGCAATTTTTATGAACAAATCAAAGAGAGACTAAGGAGATATGAGTCATCAGTAACAGGAAATGTTTTTTTCTGGATTGACTTTGAATTTTGTGTAGCATTTCTTCTTGTAAAGATATTCTTTTTTATTCTGTTCTTTAATAACCCCTTTCAAATTCCCTCACAATGTGTTAACAGAATTATATGCTCATTTTTTTAAAAAATCTGCATTGAAAAAACCTTTGCAGTGAAGATAATGAAACATCTATATTTCTGTGCTTTTTTGTGTGAGTGTGCATACTAGAGTGTTGTGTGAGCTAATTGCCTGCAGGTGCTCATTTTGCTGTTTGAGTGAAGGTGATTTGTTATATTCAACAGCAACTGAATCTTGGACTTCATAATAGAACTACATCTGTTCACTAGCTGTAGTTCCTATTAGCTATGCATGTTCAGGTTTCCTTCATACTGACATTTACAGTGGCTGTATGGCCAGTGCTTCTGCTTTAACCTTACTAAGTAGCATTAGGCTATTTTCTGCAATGTGGAGTTAATGACATTCACCTTCCTCATAGGGCTATTGTAAAGCCTGCATTGATAATATATATGAAGTGCTTGAATAATACCTAGAAAGGCTGATAATGCCTAGAAAGGCCTTTTCAGGTATCCCACAAAGCTTGCTAGGTACATAGTTTAAAGGTGCTATTCAAATGCCAAGTATTGTTGTTGTCCTTTACTTGGGTCATCCTATAGTATTATTTATTATCGATTCACCATATGGCAGAGTTACACATAGGAAGCATATGATAATATCTAGTGGAACCACTGTATCAGAGTTTTAAATTTGGGCAAGGCATAGCTAGGCAGGTAGAGTGGGGTGTTTATCCGTGAAGAGCAGTGTGTGTGAGATCTCCATGCCATTCTGTTATGTTCTTCGAACTCTTTCTTTCCCCTATGGTATATAGTTAGTGTACCTTTCATGTGTTGTCAAATAATCCACTCTGGCCTACTTGAATCCTGAAGGAAAAAAAAGATTTCGTGCAGTATCACTTTGTCATTTTTCTTTTTTAAAGAAGAGAGTTTTGTAGTAGTAAAATGTACATTTCCCCCTACATCTGCTAAAGAAGATTTTGGGGAAGAACCTCACAGAGCTTGCGTAATCATTCTGAAAAGGGCATAGCTTGAAATATCTTTCTGTTGCAACAGATTCATTTTAACATGCTAACTAATTGAAAATTCTTCAGTATGCATGTATTCTGATTGATGCTTTGAAGGGAAGAGAAGCAATGCTATTTTTTTTGAACAATTCAAGGCCATTATTAATATAATACATGTCATGACTATATATGTCTGATACCACAGAAGACAACATTAATAGCACTCTTTAATGATGATAACCTTGGAGGCTTCTAAGGAACCTTGGCTGTATATATTAATATAATACTTTGTAATATCAAAAGAATGTTTTCCCCATTTGTGCGACTAATAATGCTTCATACCACACAATACACAATACAAAACCTTTAATGGCATCCAAATGCTTCATACCACCCTTGACTTAAATAATATACAGAGCTAGAAGAATGAATAGCTGTTCATGGCCTGATGGGCTCTTGAATTGTTTATACAGATGACCTATCATCTTTTAAGTTCAGTAGTTTCTATGCAACAGTTCATTCTGTTTCATCCACATGCTAGTTCCACAGAAGAAGGAACTCTGCATCTGTATTGAGATAAAGATACTGATGTTTATGAGGGAGGGAGCAATGTTCAAATTTTCAGAAGGCCTTCAGACTATGTAATAATAACCTTACATTTGTGACCTGCCAAGCTGAATGCATCCCAGCAGCCAGCCAGTTTGCTCAGCAACTACCCTGATTGTGCAGTCCCAAGAAGGGTATCCAATGTTGTTTGACGTAAATTGGGGGTTTTATGGGGATTTTATTGTGTTTTAACTGTTTATGTTGTAAACCGCCCAGAGACCTATTTGGAGAAGGGTGGTCTAAAATTAAATAATAACAACAACAACAGTAATAATAATAATACATGATGGTAGAATGTGCTGTCAAATCACAGCTGACTTAGAATCATAGAATAATATAGTTGGAAGGGATCTCCTGGGTCATCTAGTCCAACCCCCTGCACTATGCAGGACACTCACAACCCTATAGCTTATCTTGTAACCTGACACCTCCTTGAACCTTCACAGAATCAGCCTTTCTGTCAGATGGCTATTCAGCCTCTTTTTAAAAATCTCCAAAGATGGAGAACCCACCACCTCCTGAGGAAGCCTGTTCCATTTATGATGACCTTGTAAAAATTTCAAGACAAAAAGTTCAGAGGACAAAAAAATACCATATCACAACCCTGGTATTCCTTGGAGGTCTTCCATCCAAATACTGGCCAGGGCCAACCCTGCTTAGCTTCTGAGATCTGACAAGATTGGGCTATACAGAGGTATCCAGGTCAGGACAATAAATACTTGGGGGAACACTATATAGAGGTCTGTATTTGGCTTTGTGGTTTACCAGTGCTGGTTTCCATTACAATGAAGGGGAAGTATAGTCCTGGGGAGATTTTGCATCGTATCTGCAACTAGTAATTTGAGTGCTGTGAATAACTGAAGCATGAGAGGGCAGAGGCTAGAAAAGGATAGAGAACTTTTCTCCCTGAAATGTAAAACTACATCTCAGGGACATCCAATGAAATTGGTGGGTAAAAGGAAGCAGCACTTTACTCAATGGAATTTGCTTTTAGACCAGTTGATACAATGATAACCAAAAACATAGCCAGTTTTAAAGGGGGGGGGGGCTTAGACAGGTTCATGGAGGAAAGGTCCTTCAGAGGCTATTAGCCATGTTGCCTAATGGGAACCTCCACATTCAGAGGCAGTTACAAGTTCTCCAGGACAGCTGGTTGGCTACTTTGTGAAACTGGATGAACCAGTAGTTCTAATCCATCAGGGCTCTTCTTAAATTATTATCCTGTGAGTGTTCTTCCTGTGCATTTTCCTTTCTGCCCATTTCTGTAGCTCTCCTGTCTTTAAGTGCTGATTTCATCTACCATACTAGGGTCAAAGCCCGTTGCAGTCAGGAATAATAACAGGCACTAGATTCGGGGGGGGGGGATGGAGGAGCTCTGCAGATGGCCTCTCCCTCCCCCCAGGATCTGAAAAGGCTTCAGGCTGCAAGCTCCCATGCAGGGAACTCACTTGTAGGGGCAGCTCTCACGTAGCAGAGATCTGCAGCTTCCGAGCCTCGGAGGAAAGTGGAAGGAGGAAGGGGTGGGCAGGGGTGGGGGGGGGGCAAAAGGTGATTGTCTGGCTGTTGGATAGACAGACAAGCCGGTTGGAGGATGAGGCACTCAGGGGAGGGATGGCCACCCTAAGTGGGTGCTTAAAGCCATGAGACATGTTCCTCCTCCTAAGCCTTACCAGAAATATTAAGTGGAACAGATATTCTTTGGGAGATGGCACTGCATATACATACTTAGTTTCCATCATGTTAAAATAATGGCACATAGTAAAACAAAGAAGTAAGAAAATGGCACAGACACAAAAGAGTTATCTATATTTTTGTTTCTCTTACTGGCAATGTTGAGTTGTTGGTTGTGATTATTGGGCAACTACATTCTTTGTGGGAAGTGCAAATAATGTGGCTGTATTAACTGGAGGGAGAATCAATTGCACTTTCTAAAATGGCTTGGAAAATATGATATCCACTCAACAGGAGATTGACTTTAGAAAGAAAATGCCTGAATTCTCCTGAAAGAACTCTACACTTATTCTACATGATTGATTTTGTGCATAGTTATCCTTCTATCTAATGCTCATATTTTTGTAACTGTGCTAGTACACTGGTTTAATCTCTTTCCAGACTTTATGCTTGACGGCTTGGTTTTCTTCCATAATGCCCTACTTTATTCGTTTTTCATTAATTTCCCCCTACTCAATCAGCTTCATCTGCCAAATCCCCATTTCTAACCGTGTTGTGCAATCAGGATAGCTTGTTAGTCCATGGTGTTTGTCGTATTAACAGAGGCTGGAATTTGCTTAGCTGACTAGCCTTAATGATCAGCAGTCTTCAAAGTTTGCCCCTCTAACATTCTGTCACACAATAAACTATCAGAAGAACTCATCTATTTGTTTTATTTGAATGCATGATGAGTACAACTTTGATGTTATTTAGAAGTATTCTTATTTTTCTGTTTGAAAGATGATCTATTGAGATTTTGGGGGGGGGATCTAGAGACTTTCTGGAAGAGTTCTGTTAAAATGTAGGCTCTACTTGCAGCAAAAATGCAGCATTTTTTCAGGGCCAAGCTACATGTGATGCTTTGTCATGTGTGATTTGTACCCAGTGAGGTTTTGTTTTTAAAAATAATTTTAAAAATAAAATATAACCGTGAAAACTGCAAATTAAAGTATAAATCTTGCGCAGGATTGGTATTTTTCTGATAAATGTTTTTCCTAAGCAGCTTTGCTACACAAAGGAAAAAATACAAGGACTTTCATGCCACAGGGGCAGTTTGCCTCATATCCTTATCCATGGTTCCTCTGTATATTTGTGGAACAGCCTGAAGGGTGGAACATGTCCAGCTGTCCGAGTGTGAATAGGGCCGATCAAGGTGCAGTCAGCAACCCTGATTGACTCTGTCCCTACAGCTCTGCCCTCTCTCCCTGGACACTAGCTACGTTCCTCTCAGATGCACCAGAGACAGAGAAAGACACACAGAGCCCTGCCAGACTGAACATGAGCCCTCATTCTTTCCTATCGCTCCTGCGGCAAGAGAGGCAGAGAGAGACACAGAGAGAGCTGCTGCAAGCTGCTGACCAACCCTGCTTCCCTCCTAAGAATGAGCCCTAATTACCTGCTATGAATCCTGCGGCCATGGAGAGAGAGACACAGAAAGAGCCACCCCTGCTGCAACAGAGGGAGAGACAGACAGACAGAAAGCTGCCCCAAACTGCACACCAGCCCTGCTTTCCTCCTACAAACCAGCCCTAATTACCTGCTATGCCTCCAGCTGCGAGGCACACCAAGAGACACGCAGAGAGAGATCTGCACCTCCTGGTGTCCCTTGGGTCCTAGCGCCTATTGCTTTCCTGGTTGCAATGGGCTTTCTTGCTAGTACTCTTTAACAGTGGTCCCCAACCTTTTTATCACCGGGGACTGGTCAATGCTTGACAATTTTACTGAGGCCCAGGGGGGCGGGTAGTCTTTTGCCAAGGGATGTTGCCGCTGCATGAGCCCCTGCTCGACTTGCTTTCCCATTGGCGCCCCTGAGTTCCTGCTGCCCTGTGGGGGGGGGGTGCTGCCAGGAGCAGCTGTGCAGTGCCACACCGAGGGGGAGCCCCAGCCATGGCGGCTGCTAGAGAGCACCAAAGGTGAGCCGGTGGCAGAGTAGCAGGGCAGCCCCCGAGGTAGCAGCTGGGGAGGAGGATGAGGAGGAGCCGCGGCTGATCCATGGACCGGTCCCAGTTTCCAGACCAGGGGTTGAGGACCACTGCTCTTTAATATTCATGTGAAGTTGTCAGTTTGTAGTAAGTGATCATCAATATCCTGATATCACAAAACTGTCTTTTTCTCCTCACAATCCAGGATGGTGGTAGAAGTGTTAAATTGGTGTCTGGATTTGGTGACAGACTTGATGTAACTTCCAGACAATCCATACAATGCTGTGGATAGGGACTAAGGATAGGGATACAGGAAGTGAAGATTGACCAATTCCAGATGGGGTTGTATTCCCCCTTGAAGGATCATATATGCAGCTTGAGGATACTTTGGAGTGCACATTGTCTCTGAACAGAGTAGTAGTAGACATTGCCTTGTGCATCTTTTACCAACTGAGGCTTGTTCACCCCCTGTACCTGTTTCTGGAGAAAATCAGGCTTGCCACAGCTACTCCTGTCTTAGTAACATTAATACCTGACCATTATAGCATATTCTACATAAGGCTTCATTTAAAAATAATTCAGAAACTTCAGTTGGTACTAGGGAGATGCATTTGGTATATCTAAGCTGGAAAATGTCTGGACATGACCAGATTACCCCCAACCCCCAAGTTCCACAGAAGAAGCCGATGGCCCCCACCGAGCAAAGCTGGAGCCAAAGCAAGAGCCCGGGAGAGTGTCGGGAGGGGGTAGAAGTGAGCAGTGAGAAACAAGTTGGGGGTCAGACAGAGAGATGAAAGGAGAGGGAACTTACCTGATGTCGTCTGAGGTTGGGGAGTTCCAAGCAGTGGGAGGGGAGGGGAGGGGGAGGGAGCAGCTGAAGACCGACTCCCCACCCAAACTCCCCCATAGGGGGGCAAGCAGGCATGCAGCCAGACAGAAGAACCTGGAAGGGAAAGCAGAGTACCAGTGGGAAGAAGGCAATGCCACAAGGAAAAGCCTAACGAGCTGGGGGGAGGGCACTGAGGTGTAAAAAGGGGAGGGTGGAGCTAAAGAGAGAGATAAAATCATAGGAGGATAGAAACATGGGGTTTTTGGTTGGTGAAGAGTAGCAGGGGAACAAATGCATTTACCTTGATTGAAAGCCAAGAAAGAAACCTGAATAAAAAGCCAAGAAAGAAACCTGAATAAAAAGCCAAGAAAGAAACCTGAATAAAAAGCTTTATTGCTGGAAAACCAAACCCATGTCTGCTTGAGTTTATCCTCAGAGTGCAGCAGGAGATCATAGAATCATAGAATCATAGAGTTGGAAGGGGCCATACAGGCCATCTAGTCCAACCCCCTGCTCAACGCAGGATCAGCCCAAAGCATCCTAAAGCATCCAAGATGGCTAAAGGTGGTGATGCCATGGGTGGCTGGCCACCTGATGCCACAGAAAAATAACCGGATAATACCAATAAGGTATTTTCCGACTATTTGTTCAGCTGGATATAGATTGGTCTTAAAAATACCCAATAAAACCAAAAACAACAACAAATTGCAGCCCCTGAAAAGTCCTGATTGCAGTCCCTTTAAATGCCTTTGGAGTACACTCAGCTTGTAAAAGGTATTTAAAAGGTCCTAGTTCCATTTAAATGCCTTTCCCCCTCTTCCACTGAAAGCAGTGAAGGATGGGGAAACCTCCTTTGGGGACGTATAGAATTGGATTCCCTGTTCCAATCTTTCTGAAACCTGGGAGGTTTTTTAAGGAGAGATACCAGTATCTATCTTGAAAATGTGGTGCCTATACCTCAAAAACAGCCCTCCTCCAGACACAGAAACCTCTAGGGTGAGTCTCCATTATATCCTATTGGGACCATTTGCTGTAATTGTTCCATAGGGTATAATGCAGTTGAAAAAATTTGGTAGTCCTGAATATTTACTGATAGGACAGCCTACAACTGTATCGTGCATTCTGGGGCTTGAGATTTGCACAAGGGACCTTGTTCAGGGAGCTAGGCTTATCCTGTTCTTGGCTTGCTGAAACCTTTGGAGGTTCTATGATATCTTCCAGTCTACGAAAATGCCTGCTAGAAGCTGAGAAAGACCATACTACTTTGAACCTTTGGGACTTAAAGACCTTCCTGTTGCGGAGGACATTTGGCTTTAGTGTAAGGTGTTGTTCTGAAATATGTTCACATGGCTCCATAAAAGCAGTCTTCTTGTTGTCCATTATTTTTAGTTTTTTTGTTTGTTTTGGTTTTAAATTGTATTGAGAACCACTTGGGGTTGGAGACCAGCTATGGTTCAAAGGTGGACAAACAAATCTATTAAAATAAAACTTTCTGCAGCCCTCTCTGTATATAGTGAAAAAAAGCTAGGTGGTAGGGATTTTAGCAGACAAATAACATAAGTCTTTCATGCAGTTTTTTTAAACCCTTCAGTTTACAGATTGTGTAACTAAATTTTGTTTCATAAAATTATGTCAAGCCACAAACTTCATGTAGTTGAGCATCTTGTGGAATTTGGCATTCAGCCATAGACCCCATTTCCTGTTGAGCAACTGGAAATTTTATCATAATTTATAGTAGAAGCCAATGAAATGGGGTTTTGCTTATCTATTTACAGAAATAATCAGCAGCATTGGACAACAGTAGCACAAATGATTTCAGAACAGTTTGTTAGGCTCCCCCCATATTTTACCCCAATTCACCTTTGTCTTCTTGTGTTGTTGGAATATTATTAACTATGAGAATTGATTTGCTTTCCTTTTGAGGATATGGCCTCATATATTGCTTTGGCAGGTATGTTTGACTCAGAAGGCTCATTTCTGACACCTGCTTTGAATAATTTGCTATATATATGACAGAAAAAGAGACAAGAAATCCTTAGGGGTTAAAACCACTAGTGCTGCTACAGAACAAGAGGAATGTGGCAGAGGAAAGAAAGGTTCTGATAACTCATCCATTCTTGCTGAGGCAAAAGTTATATGACAGTGAAGAAGCAGAAGTTCTTCTTTCCTGTGATATACTTTATGTGTATTCTTACAGAGGAAGAATGTTCTTAAGATGATAGAAAGCAAAATAAGTACTTTGCTCCCAGAATTTCTAATCTGTTTTTACTGCAGTTTAATCCCAAGCACCTATTTTCCTTTCTTTTTCTTCCCAGCAAAGTGCCTGTCTTTTTTGTTTTTTGACCTACCATAGAAATCTAGGAGCTGCAGGAATATTTTTTCAAATAGATGGTAATAGATAAGAATTTTCACAATTACAGTAAGACAAGCCTATAAACAAAATGCTTTATATTCCAAATCCAAAAACATAACTGTCAGAATATTTGTAGGGTTTTGCAAAACATTCCTGAGAAGACTATAGGACAGATTGCTATGTTCTCCAGAAAACAGATCTCTAGTGAAGCATAGTGAAGCATCCTAACAGAAGAGTAAGAAGTTGGACATTTTACTCCCTCCAGCGTTTTGATGTGAGAGTTAATGTGGATAATGAATCTAGTTCCCTTTGCTTGTAAAAATCATGTTTAAAACATTTTTACTTTTAATTTCTAGAATAAAAATAACATCACAAATTTGTTTGTTTTATTTTTTTTGCTTTATTTCTATTTACAGAAGTAGCTCATTTGTATCAGTATGATATTAACATAAAATAATAGTTATGAGGCAGCAGAGAATTGCAGAAAGATTACACGTATAACCTGTTTGTTATCAGTGTGTATTGGGATTGAGTACAGAAAGTGGCCTTGAGGAGGGCTCTGAAGAGGTCACATAGAAATATCCTAAATATATGAATGAATAAAAAGAGCCAATGGATTTTCACTTCCAGATAAGCTGTTTAAGCATCAATAAATATCTGTTAAAAGGGCTTAGTTGATGACAATAGTCTACTTTATGATAACTAAAACAGCTACTTCTTGACAAATATGGAGGCCAACATATAAGCTTTGAGATGCAAAGGTAGACCAGTATGCATTAGATCTCCTGAACTATGAACAGAAGCTGCTCACACAGCAGATTTGTCCAGCCTTTCCCATCCCAGAGTAATCCTTTGTGAACCTCGACAAGCCCATGCTCAAAATCTCATCCACAGACAGGAATATTATCAGCACAGAGAGTGGGAGGGATGGCTGAGTTTAAACAGCTGATATATAATGGGAGGCATTTACTACAATGGATATGGAGTTGTTTCTTCAGTTTGAAACAGGAGAAGATAAAGTGAAGGGGTGTATGATTGAATGGATGTGGAGCTTTTAGAGCTTATGCACCAGTGGAAATGATTGTGGGAAAAGAGATTGAATTTGCAGCCATTTAGATGTTTAGAGAACATTGGTATGAAATGTTCCAAAGGATATCAAGAAAGTGGATAAAGACTATAAGGTTAAATGTTGGAGATGTTGGCATATAGGTGATGATGATGAAGAAGAGTTGGTTTTTACATGCCACTTTTCTCTACCAGGAGTCTCAAAGTAATTCTCAGATCTAATCCTCATCTGTGGGTAGTCAAATCCCTACATTGGAGCCATGAATAGGCAACACGTATCTTTATACAAACCTGCAGGGGGAAAAAGTTTAAAGTCTGAAATAAACAAAATTATGGTGTTAAATTCCCTTCTAATACTAGAAGCAGCAGCTGTACCTTTAAGAAATGAATGCCTTCTGAGATCTCAGCTAAGCAACTTCAACAACATTGTCAGGTTTCAAATCTTGACTTCTGTCAGTAACAAACAGCAGGGGGAGCCATTCTAAGGCCATGCCTGCCTCTCAGCCTCTTCCTTTCTGCTCTGGAGGGGAGGACTTATTGGGACAGGCTCAGCTGCAACCACTAGGCAAATTATAACCCTGCAGTTTGCACATTTCAAGTGCTTTGTTGACTACCAGATGAACCCTTCAGCAACCCTACCCAACTTGCATGACTTAGCCAGGCTTGGCAGTGCCCTACCATACAGGTCACCTGATAAACCTGCTGCCACCGAACTTTTGTATAGCTGGGCTAGACTTTTCCCAAGTAAAGGCTGACAAGAAGATGGAAGAACAGAAGAGATGGGGTTATGTACTCAAAGGAGTCTCAGAGTGGCTTACAATCACCTATCCTTCCTTTCCCTAAAACAGATGCTCTGTGAGATAGATGAGACTGAGAGGTTCTGAGAGAACAGTGACTGGCCCAAGGTCACCCAGTTGGCTGCATATGGGAGAGTGGGGAATCAAACCCAGTTCTCCAGATTATAGGCCACTGCTCTTTAACCACTATACCATGTGGAGAGTCTGTGTGGTGTAGTGTCTAGAGCCATAATTGGTCTTGCTTTAAATCTCAACTAAGTAATGGTATATTGCTTAATGACTTTGGGCCAGTGACTCTCAGCAACCTCATAGGTTATGAGGATAAAATGGAGGAGAGAAGAATGATGTTAGCTGCTTTGGGTCCCTTTTCGGGAGAAAGGTGGGGTATAAATTAATCAAATAAATAAGGAAGGTGGAGGCAGATAAACTAAAGGTTATTACTGTGAAGGAGACTGGCAGAAGAATGTTTTTTTGAATAGCAATGTGGATAGAACAGGCACTTTTGCCTGCCAGGATCTCTGAAAATCAACTTTCTCAAACTCTGTTACTGGGGTTTTATGAGACCTTGTTGATCTGAAATGGTCCTAACAGTCAACCAGCTCTGGTACTGGGACTTTGTGAGACCTCCTCAATCGGAAATGGTCCTAACAGTCAACCAACTAAGTGCTCAGACGTGGCAGGGCTTGCATTTCAGCCTAACGTGTGTCTTTCACATTAGTCTAAATGTAGCGGCAGTGTGGCCAGGATGGCACAGGAGGTAAGGAATTAGATATTGGCTGCTACGAGCCCTGGTTTGAGACACCTTCCTGTAGCTATGAC
Source organism: Paroedura picta (assembly GCF_049243985.1). NCBI lineage: Eukaryota > Metazoa > Chordata > Lepidosauria > Squamata > Gekkonidae > Paroedura > Paroedura picta. The sequence continues at coordinate 78,457,676 of NC_135374.1, read as the reverse complement.
AGATAGGATCTATCGGTTGCTGTCAGGCATAATAGATTAATGAGCCTCTAGCAGGTTTGTATTTTATTATGATTATTTTGCTATTTGTTGATGGTAGCTATAAGGTTTGGCTGTTTCCATCATGATTTGCAGTCATCTCTGAAGGGCCTCTGGCCAGCTGTTGTTGGAAACAAAATGCTGGGCAGCATGGTTGTGAAGCAAATCTGATAAATGCTGCTTTTATTATGCAGCCATAGATATACTGCCTGTTGTCACTGTGAGTCTCTCCTTTCCCTCCCAGATCTTGTTAAAAAGAAAGATGGATGTCTGACACTTAGATCGACACTGAGGCATTTGTTTTCTCATGGAGTGCTAACTGCTTAGGAAGGAAACTTAATGCTACATATTTGTGCAAGAGGCATCCGGCTAGCTCTTTTTCAGATTTCGTTACAAGGGGAGGGATATGTTTATTATGTGTGGACTATACATTAGCTTTCTATGTGTTTGGAAGGATCTAATAATTTGTTAGCTCTGGAGTCAGTGCTGCATTTAAGGCTCCTTCCTTAATTTTTCTATAACATGTCCTACACCATAGGAAGTTTGTGTGATTGACAACATCTTTACCTTTCTGCTGCAACTGAATTCTAATGTCTGGAATCATGAACCAGTAGTTGCCCTGTTGGGTGCTGTATGTTTGGTAAGCCAACAGAGGGAGTGCAAATCAAACAGTGAGATAACACGGAGTCTAAGATGCTGCCGGGGAGTTCATGCTTGGGAGTGAGGCCTCCGAGAACATCCTGTGTATTTGTATCGATATGTGGAGTAGGAATGAATTGTGCCCGCCCTTGACATTTTAAAAAGAGGCAGCGAGTTTATTCAGTTAATTGTTATTAACATATAAATCATTTACGTTGTATTGAACTGTCGTCGTGAGACAGCCCTGTTCATTTTATTGCTTTAAGTCGGGATTGCTTAACTTAAGCTCTTGTTGCAGGTGACTTACTTTATTGTGTGCTCCTTTGTTGTCCTGATTCTGCTGTTCTCCATTCTCATGCTGCTCTTTCTGTGCCTGCAGTACAAACGTGCAGAGATAATGATGGGGCTCCTCAGCCAACTCAAGGATAGGCGCTGAAGCCTATAGTTTGTAAGGGCAAGCTTCAAAGGACCGTGTTGCTTTCAGATGTGGTTAGGAATCTCACAGGGAGGCTTTAACAAGGGATTGTCTCCCAGTTAATCTGAAGGCATAATTATGGAACTAGGTCTAGGGCATGGAATTCTCAGTCTGTCCAGGTGTAGGTATCCCAGTAAAAAGTGTGTGATGCACCCTAAGCAGGAATGAAGGCACTTAGGTGCCTCCTGTACAGTAGAAATTTGCATTGCAATGATAAGGTGGCATCTGTAGAAAATCTCAGCATCCCCTCAAAAACATTTTTAAAAAGAAAAACAACAACAACAGTGTTGCTTGTAGTTATATATGCTGTTCTGAGTGCCTTGGATGGCAGTGCAGGCTAATAATTGATAGACAGATGGTTCTGTCTGCTCTGACCCTGGACCTCCAGAAGCTGAGGAAGGGCTTTCCTGAAAGCTGGTACTTGAGATTCTTTGCCTAGACATTGCAAGGATTAAACTGGAGGACCTACTGCGTGCACTGCGTGTACTCTTCTACTGAGTTCCAACTAGATCAGTCTATGTGGACAACTTCAGGAACTGAACTTTTTCAGTAGTCAAAAAATAAGAGACAGGTAGAAAAAAATCAGCTCTTCAAACTGAGATGCGAAACAAGTTGTACACAAGACCAATAAGGATGTGGGATGCTTTTAAACAAGCAGGACTTAGACAAAAGCTGACAGCCTGCAACATGGGCCTCAGCCATGAATACTGTAGACAGAAGTTAAAATGCCAAAGAGAGAGAACCCTTTTCCAGTTCGACTTCTAGAATGGTATTCTTTAATATTGGGGCCAATTACCTCTCTTGTGTGCACACCATTTTGGGGAGCCAAAATAGCCTGGGAGCTGCGTATGTGCTGAATGTTTGCAAAGGCTCCTCTATGCAAGTGTCTCTATCCTATCCTAATGTCTATATACAATTAGTGGTGTGTGGCCCTTGTCTGCAGCAGCCAAGAAGGATGCTGGCAGCTGCTCTGAGAAGGAGAGAGTGAAGTAGGAAAAGGATGTGGGAGTGGTTGAGGGAGCGGAAGAGGAAATAGTGTGGGGATGGGGATAGAGGGGGAATTGAGGTATCACTCTACCATGCAAGTGGACCTGGCCCAGTAATTGGCACCACAAAATTGAGCCACAGTTTTTCACATTTTATAAAATGTTGCTTTTGGTAGTAGATGCTACCACAGCACAAAGATCTATCACCCATCCAGATGGGTGTAGAATCTTTGCAGGGCCATGCCCCCTGCCCCCCGCCCCCCGCCCCCCGCCCCCCGCCCCCCCCAAGTTCTGAGATAATTACCAGGTATGAACTTCTGTTTCTTTCCAGATCCAAGTCTCTGAACAAGACAAATAAAGCAGTTGCTGTTCCTAAGAAAATCACTGATGTCCAACAGTTCCTAGAATTGCTGTTGTCATTCACGGTGTTGTGTTGACAGGAATTAGCAATGAAAAAAGGCCTGTAATTACTCAGATGAGAGGATCACATGTCCTCAGTATGTGGGATATGATGATGATGTTATACGTTCAGTTGTGTCTGGCCCTCGGTGATTCTATAGGAAAGTTTTCACCATTCGTTTCTGTTTTCACCATTCTGCCTAGAATATTTTCACCATTCTAAACATGAATTTTAATTGATTCATGGTCATCCCTGTATCGACTTCGATCATGTCGAGCCAGTGGATCCTTTAGCGACCATGTTTTCTTTTGCTGCTGACCATGCTGAGCATTAATGATTTTTCTAACGATTGCATGATGTGTCCAAAGTAAGTGAGCTTTAGCCGTAACATAGTTGGTTTGCTCCTCTCTAAAATTATCTTGTTGGTAACTTTGGTTGTCCATGGTATTCACAGCATTCGTCTTCAACACCATAATTTGAAAGCATCTATTCTCCTTCTATTGAGCCTCTTGTGGCGCAGAGTGGTAAGGCAGCTATCTGAAAGCTTTGCCCATGAGGCTGGGAGTTCAATCCCAGCAGCCGGCTCAAGGTTGACTCAGCCTTCCATCCTTCCGAGGTCGGTAAAATGAGTACCCAGATTGCTGGGGGGTAAACGGTAATGACTGGGGAAGGCACTGGCAAACCACCCCGTATTGAGTCTGCCATGAAAACGCTAGAGGGCGTCACCCCAAGGGTCAGACATGGTGCTTGCACAGGGGATACCTTTTCCTTTTTATTCTCCTTTTGTCTTCCTTCTTCAGGGTCCATTTTTTGCATCCATAGCTTGTTATGGGGAAGACAATGGCGTTGACTAGCCGGCACTTTGTCTTAAGGCTGATATCTTTATTTTTCCATATTCAGTTCATGTGGGATATAAATATGGTTAATGCTAGCAATATCCATCAAGATTGAGTAGGGTCTTGCATACATACATACATACATACATACATACATACATACATACATACATACATACATACAGACATACAGACATACAGACATACAGACATACATACATACATACATACATACATACATACATACATACATACATGAAGGAAGGAAGGAAGGAAGGAAGGAAGGAAGGAAGGAAATTCCTTTGCTTGCTAACCAAGGAAATGAGATATTTGTACAGAGTGTAATATAAAATAGCAGTGAAATTTCTTTTTTCATGAGACATCAACTGCAGGAGAATGCAGCAGCCTGGCAAGAAACATTTTGTTGACTTGAGGAACCTCTGTAAGGAATGTCATGACTCAGAGCAACCATCCTAAAAAGCATTATATATGACTTACATGTCCAAAATGTTTTCTCAGCGGGGATCAATGGAGGTGACCCAGGCTAATTTCATATCCCTTGGCAGTGATGCACAGTGTTATTCAGCATGAGACTTGGCAGTGGTGGGGGCAGGATATTGGCTCTTTTCACCACTGTCTGCCTTGGAACAGATAAGATGTAGGGTTTTATATGATTCGATCAGTTATCATGATACTTTGGCTACAGTAATATGCAATTAAGCATAATAAGGTCAGTAAATACATTTAGTTATGTGAAGATTTATTACTGTCAAACTCAGTAAGATTAGAAGGGATGATGAATTGCCTTCCATTTTGAAGGCAACATTTTCCAACACCCATTATTTCACATGTGAAATGAGATTTAACCTTTTTAAAGGAAAAATATGATCTAAAATCATGGCTCCACAAATTTTGCTTTGTGAGAATATGCCCTTCAGCTGTCCCTAACCCCCAGTCCGGGGACTGGTCCCGGTTCATGGATCAGTTGGTACTGGGCTGCGGCTCCTCCTCACCTTCCTCCCCGGCTGCTGCCTCAGGGGTGGCCCTGCCACTCTGCTGCCAGCTCACCTTTGGTGCTCTCCGGCCGCCACCATGGCTGGGGCTCCCCCTTGGCGTGGCACTGCACAGCTGCTGCTGGCCGCGCTCCACAGTGGGTGGCGGGAAGTCAGGGACGCCAGCAGGAAAGCAAGCAGAACTGGGGCTCAGGCAGAGGCGGCGACGTCCCTCGGCAAAAGACTACCCCCCCCCCATGGCCTCAGTAAAATTGTCAAGCGTTGACCGGTCCCCGGTGATATAAAGTTTGGGGACCACTGCCCTACATTTCAGTGGCTAAGTAACAATATTATTTAAAATTCTGCAATGTAAATTAAATCTGTAACCGCTCCGCGGTTCTCTGCTCCTGATTCGCCCCTCCGAGTGTCACTCACTTGGAGCCCAAGTAGCCAATGGGTGCCTCACCATTGCCTCCTTCCCCTGTCCTGGACTCCGCGCCTCGCTGTGGGGGAAGAAGCAGGGCTGCCGTGTCTGCGAGGTGGCAGCCCTGCTTCTTCCCAGCCGCAGACCCTCCCAACTTGCCTGGGAAGTGGGGAAGGATTCCCCTGCCTCCCAGCCCGCCTTCCCCCGACCACGCCGCTGGCCCTGCAGCCCCGGAAAGGGCCACCTTGTGCCCCTCCACAGCAACCTTCCACGACTGGCCCACCCAGGTACATGCCCGGTCCCCGCAACCCCACAACAACCCACCCACCAACACCCCACTGCTCTTCCTACCCCACGGACCCCCCCAAAACAAAATCTCCCTCTCCGCTGCTCCTTCCCACCACCCCCAAACCCCGACCCAACGTCCCAAGCAACACCCCCTTTTCCCCGCCCCCCCCACTGATGCCGCGGCGCTCAACCCCCACCCGCCCCGACGCTAACCTTTCCCCGGCCACCCCCGGCCCTACTTACCTTCCTGGCCGCCGACCCATTCTCCCCCCAGCCACTGCGCGGCCTACCTCCGCTGAGGACAGGCCGCGCCACCCTGCATGGCCGCCGCAACGATGCCCAATGAAACCACGCATGTGCGGCCTTCTGCACATGCCTTGTTTCTGTTGCCCACGCTCGCCCGCCCCCGTCATCGCCACTAACAGCCACCAGGCATGTGTCACGTCCCGCGCATGCCTGGTTCCCGTCCCTCCCTCAAAACAGCCCCCGCCATCCCCAGCCCTACACACGGCGCTAGCCGCCATGGGACCCCACGGATGCCGGCCACGACACTTCGCCCAGCCCTCCTGGTAAGCGCCGCACCTCCTGCGCGCCCCAACCTTTCTTCGCCCATTTTTTAAAATGGGCTTTATTCCTAGTAAATAAATAAATAAAATGAGAGCATTCATTGATATAAGGTCCATACAAATACAGATGAAAATTCACCCCATTGGGTAAGTGACATGAGTGGTGATTCTTCCAAGAAGAATTTCTTTCTTACCCTTGGTACCCAAAGCTGCTTCCTTCGCACAAGTAGCCTTGGAATGCATTTTATGCTACCCTTTGTGGTTGACATTCAGTGACAGCAAGGTCATTGTTAGTGACTAGGTCTCCTGGACTGCTGCTGTGGCCCTAGGGCCTCAGGAGGATCTGTTGCCACTGTCCTTCATTACTGCAACAGCATTACTGCCACACATTGGTTGTCTTGCCTTTGTGGCCTGTCTTCCCTTCCTTTCATTGTGACTTCTTGTCATCTTCTCTGTATTGAGCAAGCCCATTAGCCAGCATTCCGTCAGAAGAAGTGATGGCTAGGAACAGTTGCAGGTAGCTATAGGGCATCTGGTGGGCAGGCTGGTAGCAAGTAGGGAAGCGAGGAACGGCAGAGCCTCTTGGGTAGCCTTGCCCAGGCACTGCTGAGGCAATCAGCTCTACAGGAGGCTGTGGGGGAAGAGATACACCAATAGCTACCTCAGAGCATGGAAGGCCAAGCACATGCCTCTAAAGGGCTGTACGACTCAGGCAGTAGGCTGCTCCTGGCCACAGACCAGAGGCTGAAGGTAACAGCAGCAGCAGGGGTTAATAGTGGCTGGGGCCTAGGCAGGAAGAATGGCCATTAGCCCAGATTCCCTTCCCTTACTACAGGACAACTGTTGAGGAAAGGACATTTGGAGAGTCCAGGGCCTGCTCACAGTCACACTATCTTTTATTAGGATAGCTCAGAGAAGGCCAAGGAGGAAGACCCAGAACACTCCCATTATGCTCAGGGAAAGGTGAATGGCTTGAAAGACAGGGGATCACTGGTGAGCTAGAATCCTCCTCCTGTCCATAACTAAAGCCTGACTAAGGCTGGGCCAGGAAAAAGGAAGGCTGGAAGTAGCTGCAACTCTGGATTCCAACCTACAGTCCAGGAAGACAGACAGTGGGAATGGTTATGGCTCCTCAAAGTTACTGGGCCCTTCTCCATGCAGTGACAGGTATCCTTTCCTTTTCTTGCCTGCTACTGTACAAATAATGGGTAGAGCCTGAAACATTCCCTTTCACTTGCCTGAACAAGCAGGCAGCACCTGGAGGGAGAAAGGTCAATGAGCAAGGGATGGGCGCTGCTTTCAGTACTTGGCTAGTATGGCACCCTTTGCTCCAGCAGTTGATGGCAAAAATATTTTCTGCCTGCTCTTCCGTATACAAAAAGACAGTCTTTTGATTCCGGTCCTGGAGCAAACTCTGGCTGTCTACATGAGAACAGTACAAGTGTGCAGTTCTTAGGGAATAGGAATTAGGAGTGAGTCATTATAACTAACTAGAGCCTCAGTGTTCAGAGATTGTATGCTGGTGGGAGACCAACAACATAAGGGGGATTTGGCCTTTCTGTCTTGCTGCAGGTCTCTTTCAGAGTAGCTGTTGCAAAGTGGAATGGTCTAACATGGGTCTGATGTAGCACTATTCTCTGTTAAGTTCTTTGTGATGCATGGTAGAACAATGATGTTGACATCCAGGTAGACAAGCCTGATGGGAGAGCAGCTTGTTATCTGAAACACATTGTTCAACAGTGCCTATTCTTTATTCCCTTTCCTTTTTCATTAGTTAGTCAGGTTTTGTCAGATATTGTTGACAGGTATGTTTGTATGCCCTCCTTCCATTTATTTTCTGTTCTTATAGTTTTAGGCTGATTATGAGCTTTAGCAACATGTTTGTTAAAATATTTATTTTGTTTATTTGCATCCGTGATCTACATACAATGTTTGTTCAGGTTATGTAGTCACGCCTCCCCCAGTGTTTTAGATTATATTCTGGGGGTGCAAGGGACTAAACACAGTAACTGCTTTGTAATCCATATCTATATTCATTGTCAATTAATTGCTCTTGAATGGCAAGGTAGGGTGAGGGGAGTCTCTGTCATCTTCCTTGGTATTAATCACAGCATGGAAATGCCAGCTTTGGAACTACCCAGTTTATAAAATTGACAGTGGGGAGAAAGCAGACAGAAGAAAACATATGGCTAGAGGAAGAATGAGATACCCTTGTATTGTTAGCTGATTGTATGTCAGTGCTTCCATGCTGATATGAATCAGATATGTATAAACACTCCAGTATGATTCCACACCTCAAGGCAGACATGAATCCCGTTGAGAAACCCTTGAAACATTCTTCAGGCTTTGAGAAACCCAGAAGTGGTGCAATCATGCAGAATATGGTTGGGAGGCACAGCTGTGTCTATGTCCACCCAGGGCTCCCCCCCCCCACCAGACCCATCATTTGCCATTTTGGGAGGGGTACCCCTCAATGTGACCATATATGGACATATCACCCATTAAAATATTTATACAACATTAATTAACTCCCACCCATTCAGGAAACCCTTACAGGGCTTTATGCAAATAGATTATATTCCTTTAATGTTGTTTCTGGTGAATAGTGATGAAGAAACAGGCGAATGTTGGAGAACGCATTGTGTCTATGGGCAGTTTGGAAATTTTGAATGGTTCCATGCAATCCCACCTTCCTGGAAATCCCCCCCCCCTGCCGGTGGCCATCCCACATGGTGGAACCATTCCACTGCTGCTTTGTTTCCCAGCTGGACACAAAAAGCTGCGGAGCTGCAGGCTGCCACACTGCAGAATTGCCCTGAGTGTTTTCAGAAAGTGGGTGGGTCGGGCTCTTGCCAAGCAGGATTTCTGTTTTGCTACAGAAGATCCAGTTGGCTATGCAGATTAAAAAAAACATTGCTTCAGTGATAGCTGCCACCACATGGTTTGTTCTATTCTCTCACACTTCTCTTATCCCTCTTGTACTGGATTCCTTTGTATGTGTGGCTCTGGCTTTTGTGGTAGCAATTTTGTGATTGGCTCTACCTCTTGAGGCAACCATTTTGTAGGTGTGCCCATGCCAGAATTCCAGAGGTGCTCTTAGGCTAAAAAAGGTGAAGAATCCTGACTTAAAGGGATGTGATTTAAAGTGTTTTTTTTTTAATTTACAGTCACTGCAATGAGGGGAGCGTTAAGAATAAAGCCCTAAGGGCTAAGTGGGCGGAGAAAGGAGTGGGGCAAGTCTGGGATAAAAACTCAAAGAGGCCAATCGGGAGTTGCAGATCAGCTCCCAATTGGCCCCTCCGAATGTCAGTCTGGGGCCAAGGGGATTGGCCCCTTGGCCCGTCCCAGACGTCCCAGACTCAGGAGTGAGGGAGCCAGGGGGAGAGGCTTCGCCGCTGGGAAAGGAGCAGGCCCGCCTCATCAGAGATGCAGCGGGCCTGCTCCTTTCCTCACGCTGAAGCTGGGGACTTGGGGGGGAGGGGGGCGTGGTAGTGTGGTGGGGCTGGTAGGAGGGCTTCAAGGGAGCCAGTGCCAGGAGGGGGCATGCTAGCGCTCATTGTATTTTCCTATACAATGGGCTTTAAATCTATTAAGCTATAATGCCTGAGACAGGAAAAAACATCATAGGAATGTAATTAATGTAAATTAGAGTTCTATGGTTTACATTAATATCTGAAAACCCCAGAACCCTGAAAGAATGAGACAAAAGTATCAGGAACTGGCTTTGCATGTTGAGCCAAGTTGTACCACTGAACATCCTGTTCAGCACTTGTATCTTTAACTGCAGAAGTATTATATGCATGCCTTCTATGCCAGTGTCTTTTAAATGTTATTTAAAGTTACTTATGTAAATATATAAAGAGCCTCTTGTGGCGCAGAGTGGTAAGGCAGCCGCCTGAAAGCTTTGCTCATGAGGTTGGGAGTTCGATCCCAGCAGCCGGCTCAAGGTTGACTCAGCCTTCCATCCTTCCGAGGTCGGTAAAATGAGTACCCAGCTTGCTGCTGGGGGGTAAACGGTCATGACTGGGGAAGGCACTGGCAAACCACCCCGTATTGAGTCTGCCATGAAAACGCTAGAGGGCGTCACCCCAAGGGTCAGACATGACTCGGTGCTTGCACAGGGGATACCTTTACCTTTACCTTTTATGTAAATATATTTATGTTGTAATTTAGCAAGTGGCCTTTGACTGCCATTGATATCAGTTTTGGCCGAGGCTTTCCCATTTAGCAGGACTTTCAAGAAAATGAAAGCATTCAGGTTTTGCCCTGGGGTCAACTCTGATTCACTTCTGAGAGCAGTTGCCTATGAGTTTCAATGGAGGAAAGGTATTGGCATTTTCTTTCTGTGTTCTTTTCTGATGGTCCCTCCACACTTACTTTTTTCCCCGTGCACTCTTTGTTAACCTGCTGATAACTTAGCTGCCATGTTCAGCCTTGGAGTCTGTCTTGCATTCAGAAAGAGAAATAAACACAAGAGAGAAATTCTTTGCTATTTATCCATTGTATATTTATGTTATTTCCAGATATTTCTGATCATGACATAAATGTATATGCTTTGTTCTTATAAAAACAGAGCCCAGTAAAGACCTTTGTCATAGGCCATTCAATGTATTGTTGCTGGAACACATTCCTTCCCCTTTTTGAAGTTTAACAAATCCAGTTACCATCAGAATGGATGGATGTGAGTGTTGGGAGCAAACTCCAAACACTCACATCCATCCATTCTGATGGTAAGTGACCCGACACCTTTCTAGAGGATCTAATCATCTACTTGGAACATGTCATAATATTCCTTTGTGAGCATAATATTGACAAGGGAGAAGGATATTTCATCATCTTTGAACTTCATGCTAATTGCAGGGAGTATTTCCAAAAATAATCATCACACCTAGGACTCTTCCCTTGTATTATTTGTATTGATTGATATTGATGACTGATGTATGCATCTTAACAGAGGAAGAAACCCTCACTGAAAAGCTAAAGCTCCAACCATTCTTTGAAATTTAGCGTGGCTTAGAATCTCTATTCCGGCTGAGAAAATCCAACAAATGTGTAGCACTAGACAAACCTAGGATTGTTTACGGTTATTTTATGCACTTGAGACTGTTGTGCTAAAGTGTTCTTCCATGTATGCAGCAAGGAAGAGAGGGGAAAGCTGACAAATCATTACCCAAAATTTCCAGACACTCTTTTTATCTGACTTTGCATCCATAGCTGTAACACTCCCCAGTCAATTTTAGCTAATTTAAGCTAGATATAGGGAGAGTTTAAGATTATTTACCATTGGTTTAGGGATTATTAAACTGATTTGCCTTCATCTCACTTTACTGTCTGATATAGCTGGAAGAGGAGTTAGTAAGGTTAGAACTATTAGCTGTTGGCTCTAGGGATGAAAATAAGACTTGGGTTGCAGAAGAAGCCTGTTGAAAAGGAAAGAAAAACAAAGAGCATTAGAGAGGGATAAAAAGGTAAAGGTAAAGGTATCCCCTGTGCAAGCACCGAGTCATGTCTGACCCTTGGGGTGACGCCCTCTAGCGTTTTCTTGGCAGACTCAGTACGGGGTGGTTTGCCAGTGCCTTCCCCAGTCATTACCGTTTACCCCCCAGCAGCAAGCTGGGTACTCATTTTACCGACCTCGGAAGGATGGAAGGCTGAGTCAACCTTGAGCCGGCTGCTGGGATTGAACTCCCAGCCTCATGGGCAAAGCTGTTAGACGGCTGCCTTACCACTCTGCGCCACAAGAGGCTCTCTAGAGAGGGATAGCTCCTTTAAAACAGGGAATATGGCTTCTTAGAACACCATTTGTGAATGAGAATCTATCTCACTGGAGGAGACTTTCATGACCTTGGAACATAGTCTGCTGTGTTTTCCCTCTCATACTAAAGTAAGGTGTACAGAGCCTGCAGAAAGACTGGCTTTGGAATGTAGAATTTAGTGGGTAGGACCACCAAAACTACTGTGTTTTAGAGAGGGGAGGGCCTATTATCTCAAAAAATATGTTCTGAAATGTCATTTGCAGTTATCTTTGAGCATACAAGACCTGAGCAAAGATCCTTAGGGAAGCTTTGTAGGAGGTGTAGGTACCACAGAGATGCATCCTTCCTGCATCCTCATTACTATACATATTACATGGCTTATTATGTAGTGGAACAGAGGCAATAATAATGGTGCAGGTAAATGCTTTGCTTATGTGGCTTAGAGCTCAGCATCTGGAAATTTCTTTTATGCCTCACATACAGTGGAAGCAAAAGGGTGAATTGATTAAAAAGCATTGGAAAAGTCACAGAGAGATAGATGTATGCATCTTGGCAACAGTGTACTCAAAATGGAATACTATCTGCTCACATGAAGATAAATCGAAATAGTATATTTATATCTATTGTGAATATAGCAGATGTTTTATCTACATTTCTTTGTGGCGGCTCCACTCTGGAAACATTTTTTAAAAATGTTTCTTGCCTTGGAAACTCCTGAAAAAATGAAGCCCAACAAATGTTGGCAGCTCCATGGCGGAATAATTATGGCCTTTTCTATGGACTATCCAGTCATTATAATGGCATTATCTTTTGTTTCGGAGCAAGGGGAATTGAAATTAACTAAGACAGCAAGGCACAGATGAGAGTGCCGTCAGACTCTAAAATTACTACTTCATAGACCTTCCCTTTGTGGATGCCAAGCATAACCACTCCAAAAACAAATCTGAAACAAAAGAACTGAAAATCAAAAGAAACTGTTGGCGGAAAGGAGGTTAAAAGTGGGTCAATATGTACATGTATAGTAATCAGTGATAGAGTTAAATCAAGAGATTATAGCTGTTGTCAGGCGTGGGTAGTAGGAGAATGGATAGGGTTGCCAACATGCAGGTGAGGCCTGGAAATCTGGGATTACAATTGATTTTCAGACTACAGAGACCAATTTCCCTGGAGGAAAATAGCTGCTTTGGAGGGTGAACCTTGTAGCATTATACCCCGCTCATCTGACACCCTTCCCTCTCTACTCACCCGGCCCCCCACTCTTCCAGAATTTCCCAATCCATAGTTGGCAACAAACTATAATACTACAAAGAAAGATGCTCTACAATTGAAGGAGGATAATTTTTTAAGCAGGAGTTTGCAAATATGAAAACACAATTTTCTTCTTTTTCAGGTACTTTAGATGGTACTGAAGGGCTTCCTTCAGCTGCTAGCATTTATATCTTCAAAGGAAAATAACTATTAAATTAAATTCTGGCAATTTCTGGTGCAACTTGAAAACTGTCTTGCACCACTTTATAGTCTAATTAATCTGTAACACAACCTGTTTTTAAAAGGAAGTTACAAATTGCAGTATTTTGGGTTCTGCCAATAAGCCCTGAAACAAGTTTTTTTTCTTCTGCCCTCCTGTTTTTGTAATTAACATCCAGCCTGATGAAGAGTTCTGGGAAAATCAAAAGCTTGCACTCACTATTTTGTGCTGTTTTGACTGGCTTTTGAATGTTGACTAGAAACTTGCTAATTTTCTACCGTAAAAATATGCTTTTAGTCCTAAAATGCTGTGGAGTCAAGTGGAGCTGCCACTGTGCTCAAATTTCTCCTATCAAGCACTGTTTCTAACTGTATTGCAAGTATTTTGCATGTTCATATTATTATTATATTCACAGCTGATTCTTGTCCCATTCTCCTGTTTGCTGTTCCACCAGTCTACTTGATAAGAAATGTTAAACAAAAGTCAGTATTTCATTCTTAACCTATTAATCTATCGTGATTTAGAGCAAGAAATCAGTGTAACACCATTGCTACAGAAAAGTATTGGCAGGCAAGGGGGCACCTTTGGTAAAGAAGACGAGACTCCACTTTTCATTGGCATTTAAAATGGCCACAGCTTTATTCAACACCCAAAACAGAGGGTTGGAGGCAACAAGGGAATGAAGCTGACCTATGCAGTCTGCTGACTGCGGTCCCCAATGCCAAACCATAAGGAGCCCATCAAATTTCCCCGCTGAGAATACGGGTCTCCCCATGTGCATTGGCCTATTCCAGGGAGATGATCTGTGGTGGAGGGCCAAAGGGCGCAAACCTCTTTGGTTGCCTCCCAGATCATCTGGTCATGAACGAGCTACCCAAGCCTACCCTGCAGGGTCTGCTTGCGGCTCGTTACCACCACCTCATTAATGAGGCCCCATTCCCCGCGGGGAGGCCGATCGCACACCGGCTCCCCTCCAACAGCTTCACTCTCTTGTGCCAATATATGCTGCGACAAAACATAAACAAACATTTAAAACAAAACATATAGTAAAAGGGAGGGCGGGCGGGTCGCTTGCCCCGGCGGCTGGCAAAGAGGCGGGAAGGAGACAGGCGTCGTCCTAAACGGACGCTCCAGCCCCGCCCCTTGCCGCGCGCGCCGCCGACGCAGCGCGCCTCCAGAGGCTCGTGCCGTGGCCGCCGGAGCCGTCGCTCCTTTCCCGGCCCCCCACCCGCCAAAGAGCCGCACGGCTGAGTTTGTGCCGCCCATTGTTATGATTGTATTATAAATATTCTAAAATGTTATTTCACTGAAAAAGATTTGATATAAGGAAGATTTGAAGGATCCCAATCTAAATCCTGGTTTACAGACATACCCACTGAAATAAATTTTGCCAGAATATGCAAGATTTTCTCTAAAACTCTGCAACGGGGATGAAAATAGATAACTAAAATGTGCAGACCTAATAGTCTCTTTAACTTATAACAGGTAAGATTTTTTATACGTTTGTGTTTGATTTTGTTTGAAATGCAAGTCTAATACACCCTTCTTCAAAGGACATTAAACGTATTCTTAAAAGAGATAGTTTGTAATGGTCTGTAAAGCAAGTGGTGACAATTCACTTGAAGCTATTTGGTGATTTTGCCTTGATCAAAGAAAATGCTAGCTAGTCAAGACAATCTCAGCTTTCTTTCTTTCTTTCTTTCTTTCTTTCTTTCTTTCTTTCTTTCTTTCTTTCTTTCTTTCTTTCTTATCCCGCCTTTCCCGACAAGGTTGACTTGAGGCGGCTTACAAAAATCCATAAACAATATACCCCATATAACGTTAAAACCTGTAGTTCCCCATACAACTCATATTAAAGGAATGTGAGTGAAAGGAAGTATATTCACATAATAGCATGTAAACTGTCTTAAAGTATTCAGGATATAGATATTTGTTTCACTGCACTGCACATAGAAAGCATCAAATAGTTTTACTATCAGATTTCTTTTCTTGGCATTTTGCAGTAGCAAACAGAAAAGTATACGGTGCTGCTGATCCTTGAAAGCAGATGGAAATATTATTTTCTTACATAAGTTTTATATGTTCTGCCTTTACTTATAACTTGTATAGTCTCTTCTTTGATCAGAAATGAGTTATTTATCCTGGTATTTGTCTGCTTAGAGCTTGCATGCTTTAATCTGCATTTGCTAAGGCCATGCCAAATTGCCTCCTTTCCATGCCAGCCTAATTTCATTTTGTGAGGACAATCCCTCATCCTTCCTTACTGATGAATTAGAGGTCTTTTGGGGGCAGTTAGAGGTCTCTCTTGTGCATGCAAAAGCCTGAACCATCTGTATCAAAATTTTGTTTTCTGGAAATGTGTATTTAAAGTAATAATTTATTTGCACTTTATGTGTGTTTACGTAGCTAATGTACACAATGATATGTATATATCATTGAAACAACAGTTTTTAAAAAGTTTTCTTTAGTTTGTTAATCTGCAATTTTAAATCCAAGTGCATGAAGAGTTGTCAAACTGATTCAGATTAAGTTAATCTGATTTATTCAGTTTTCCTCTATGTGTAATCAGGAAGCAGAGGAAAGAAAATGAATGAGGGGCATTTACATTGAATATAGAACACTTATTTTCACTCTTGCTGATTCATTTTGCCTGATTAGAAATAAATAGCATTTTAATATTTCAGCAGTGTTAATTCATTTTTTTCCAGCACGTCTACTAAAGTTAAATATATGTGTCACTCTGCCCCTGATCTGTATGCTGCATTTGTTGTCATGAGTTATGCAAGGTGGCATCTTCACATAAATTCTGATTTCTTTTCTCACTGCATTGAGGCTTGTACTGTAAATCAGCCAATTTATATTTTACATGTACCAAGCTTGCAACTATAGTAAGTTTCTTTCTTTCTTTCTTTCTTTCTTTCTTTCTTTCTTTCTTTCTTTCTTTCTTTCTTTCTTTCTTTCTTTCTTTCTTTCTTTCCCTCTCCCTCCCTTGCAGCACTTCATAATTTAGACCAAAACTGTTCTTCCCTGCTTTTGAAAGAAGGAAAGTTTTACACTTCACAGTGCTTTAAAGATGGCTGTGCAGCATTTTAGATTCAGTCCAGAGGCAGGCTGAATGTTCTTTTTCTCCTTACAGGTTCTTCAGTACTCAAGTTTCTCTCTTACAACTTGGGGAAATTTTCCAGACACCAATGATGTGTTTTGTATAAGGAGGATCTGTGGCTCAGTGGTAAAATGCATGCATAAGGTCCAAAATTCAGTCTCAGGCATTTCCAGTTCAATAATTTCAGTGAATAATTATCTTTTTTGCCTGGAGAGCCATTTTCAGTCAGAATGGACAGTGGATCTTTGTTTTTATTAAGTGAGAATGAAAAAAAAGAATACATCCGTTTTCAGCATAGCAATGAAAATTCCCTGTTTGGGAAGTACAATTTCTTCTCAACCAAAATATGTTGCTTGTGAACAGAATTTGGTACAAGTTAAGGGTTTTCAATGGTGTTCCAAGGTGTTCCAAGATTGACAGCTGTTACCAATGGAACAGTATAGGATGCTTGCATTGGTAAGCAAATGAGTCACTATACCTGTCTAGCTAGGTTGTTGTTAGCTGTCTAGCAAGGTGGACATTCCCAGTCATCTTTCCTGTAGTTTGATCTAAGCTGTGCCAGCAGTATGGAATTCCAAATTCATTTATATAGGAGAGATGTTCAGAATATTTAGAAAAGGTGATTTGTTTTAATGTATTTAGTAAAACATTCATTACTTTACATATTTTGCAAGTCAAGTGAAGAGATAGTGCAGAGTCAGCTCATTATATAGATTTTCCTCATAATAAAATCTAAGAAACTTTCTTGCTTCATAAATTATCCAGTCTCTTGCCTTCAGGGAAAAAGTGACTCTTGTGAATGGTGAATTTACTTTATAATGTCTAGTAAGCTGTCTGCAAAGTCAAGTTTTCAAACATAGGAGTTAATTTGAATTTATATGAAACAACTTGTGTGAGGGTTTGGTAATTTTTGCAAGGCAATATATTGTATATCTAGTTTAAAATATAGAGCTCCCACTCCTCTATGTGTATAGTTCAGAGAAGGTGGCTCACATTAAGCTGGAGTTAACATATGTAAATGTTATGAAAAGCATAACATTCTAAGATACTAAGAATATTAATGACAGTAGCTGGCAAAGAAAATCCAGGTAATCAGAAAATCTTGGGAGGAAATGTTTTAATCTAAAACCTTTTCCTTCTATGAAGAATAGTTGGTTTTTATACCCAGTTTTCACTATTTGAAGAATGGAGGGGTGCATGCAGTGTCACTTCCATAATGGACTTCCGTTCTCCCCCTAGGGCACTGTATAAGATGTTTCTACATTCATAATATGAAGTGCAACAACTGTATCAGAGTTTTAATTTGGGGAAGGCATATGTAGAGAGGTGGAGTGGGGTGTTGATGCAACAAGAACTGTTTTCTTTTGTACCCCACTATTCACTACCTGACGCAGTCTCAAACCAGCTTACAATCACCTGCCCTTCCTTTTCCCACAACAGACACCCTGTGAGGTATATGTGGCTGAGAGAGCTTTGAGAGTACTGTGACTGACCCAAGCCTCTTCCAGTTGACTTTATGTGGGAAATCAAAACCATTCTCCAGATTAGAGTCCAGCATTTTTAATTCTCAACGCTGTGGAGTCTGGTGTGGTGGCGGTTAGTAATGGGAAGCCACATTTGCTGCAGGATGAGCCATGGAGCCTCAGAGTGTCCTCAGTGTCATAAAGGGCCCTGGCAAGGCAGCCTACATAGTCCTCGTCATGAAGATGTAAGCAAACAATTTGTGAAGTTCTTGGGGTACCCCCTCGTCCATTGTGGCTTTCCAAATATTATTGTCCTTGAGGAGCCCATGATGAAGTACAGCCTCATGAAAGTTGTGTATTGGATCCCGTTCACAGTCTTCACGTATTAAACACCTGTGGCTCCTGGGACACCCTTTGCCCTCCTTTGACTTTCTCTCCCCACCTTTACTACTACTACTACTAGGGTTGCTCTGACTCATGGAGGCTGGAAAGAAGAGTAGGAGGTGCAAAGACATCCCAGCCCCCCTAATACCATGCCACTACTGACTCCCCCCCACTTTGATTTTTACAACCACAGCTTAACTGCTGAGCCCTCCCTGCAAAAGTGGCTAAAGCAGGAGCTGGAGACCAGAAGGCTGAGGGGAGGTAAAGAAAAGGGGGGTGGGGAACCTCCTGCCAGCACCGCCTTGACTAGACTGGAGTGTACCAGCTCCTTCCCTCCCTCTGCAGTGCCACCATCTAACATGTCTTGGCTTTGTTAGCTGCAAGGTCAGGCAAGAAGCACTGCTTGGGGGGGGTGAGTAAAGGTGGAGGCAAGATTGAGTCCATTAAGGCAGGAGGGAAAAGGCTGAAGACCCTCTCTGGAGCTCCAGCGGTTCCCCAGTGATCCCATGGACCCCAGGTTGGGAATACCTGGCCTGGGCGAACATCTAAAATGCACCTGTCAGATTCTTTCCACCCATGTTTTCTAAGGAAGTATGGATTCCTATCTTTTTTAAAACTCAAGGTGACACTTGGGTGTTACTTCAAAATAGAGATTCATGTTCAGTTGGCTTTGTAAATTCAACACACTTCTACCAACATCTTGCAAAGATACAGATTCTTTATGAGGCCCTTTTTAATGGAAAAGGGAAATGGCGCAAGACTTTCTGGGAGGCACAAGCTGTTCACTACTTCCCTCCTTTAACTGATTTTCACATATTTCTACACCTCATGAGATGGAGATGGTTTCACATTTTTCAGAATCAGGAAGGCATTCACAGAATGTTTTTAGCAGCTGCCCATTCTTCTAAGCCAGCCATTCTTTTGAGAACTGTAACAAGAGGCATTAATAACATATTGGCTTAGAAGAAGACCTTAATATGCTGTGGAGAACATCTGAACTGTTTTGTTGAAGCCTAGCAGCTCATCTGAGATTCCACTTGAATGAATGTGAAGGCTATGATAAACTTTATGTAATGCCACACTTCTGAGAGGATCAAAAGCCAGGGAATGAATTTTCTAGAAATTAGAGCAAGCTATTATCTTTTGATCATCTCTTTGGCATTTTAATATAGTCTGCCAGGATTCATGTTTGCTTGGATTGGCCAAGAATTTCCATTCTTTTGATTCACTTAAGGTATAGTTCCACCTATTCAACTAATCTCTGAAAGAACATTGCATGAAAATAAAATAGGTTGCACTTATGGATTCTGGTGCTTTGATCCAAGTAGAGTGTTCTTATATTGCTATTATGTTGTATTTCTTTGAGGAGTTCATTATATGCATATCTCTCTGAGCTTTTCTGTATATACATGAGATTTACTTTTTAATGTTGCCCCCATCCCCACTTTAATCCATTTCTGTGTATAATGTTCCTGAAGATCTGGGGAAGGTGCTTGAATGAAGGGGAGTAGGCCAGCTTTGATCTGCTTCCAGGAGATAGACAGCAGTCATTGTCAAGATTGGCTTTCCCCTCTCCCTTGACTGTCATGCATAAGTACTCAGTAGTCCCATCAGTAAACTTCCAGTCCTGCATGATAATTAGCTAGGTACTCCATAATTAGAGGCAGTAGAGGCAGTAAACCAAACGTTTGTTATAACAGTGGAGCACCTTGCTTGCAGACTTTGGTCAAGTATTTAGTTGGCCACTGTGGGAAACAAAATGTGGGACTAGGAAGAACAGTTGGTTTTATACCCCACTGTTCACTACTTGGAGACTCAAAGCAGCTTACAGTTGCGTTCCCTTCCTCTGTGAAGTAGGTGGGTCCAAGAGAGCTCTGACAGAACTGTCCTGTGAGAAAAGCTCTACAGGATTGACTAGCCCAGGTCACTCAACTGGCTGCCTGTGAAGGAGTGGGGACTCAAAACTGGCTCTCCAGAAGCCTCCGCTCTTAACCACTACACCGAGAAAAATAAACAGTGCAACTCACAGCATTGAACAGACGAGCTCTTTGTTTAGGGCCGAGGCAGCTTTTACAGTAGGTGTCCATCCAATAGCCTGCTGTTGTGCAGCAGCCAAGCAACCCTTTGCTCCACAGGCTCCAGAGCCTCAGCTGCATCTTCCGCAGCATGCGTCTATTTGCTGTCATGGAGCACCAGAATCACCGAGAGAGCAGTCCCAGAGCTGAAGGGAGAAGATGCTGAAAGAAGAGGTCAGCTTTCTTTTGCCAGCTTCTCTGTGCTCAGCACAGGGTCCAGAGGTGTCCTCTGTGATCCCCCTGCCTCAAGAGGAGCACTGAGGAATGTGCCTAAGTCAAGGATCCCCAGTCTTGTTGAGCCTATGTGAACTTTTGTATAGGTGAAGACATGGAATGGTCCTAATCACAAAATGACTGCCATAGAGTAATGGGGCCTAATGGGAGAGCCAGCTTGGTGTAGGGGTTAAGAGCAGCAGCCTCTAATTTGAAGTTTGGTTCCCCTGTCCCACACATGTAGCCAGTTGGATAACCTTGGGCTAGTCACAATTCTCTCAGAGCTCTCTCAGTCTCACCTACCTCACAGGGTGTCTATTGTGGGGCGAGGAAGGATAGGCAATTGTGAGCTGCTTAGAAACTCCTTTGGGTAGTAAAAAGCAGAGTACAAAAAAGAGAAGAGGAGGGGCTTTTTATATATATACTCTGCTTTACACTATCCAAAAGTGTGTCAAAATGCCTTACTTTCTTTCTTCTTTCACAATATGTTGGGAGATGATGCCTCTGCTTCCCACTTGTCTTGAGGGCCCCATGCTGGAGTCACTGTGAGTCTGTTGCTGCTTGATGATGCTTACACACCCAATAATGATTGATGCATGCCGCTGGCCATTCTTTCCCCTGCCTAAGAAAACAGACATGGCTTCCCACGCAGAAAAGGCAGAGGACTAAGATGAGAATTGCATGAGCAGCTACTGTTCCCTTTGGGACCTGTGTCATACCTATGCCTATATGCAGGCTGTAAGACAGCATTTTGCCAAGGACCTGGAATGTGTCTCTGTGTGTGCAACTTCCGATTTGCCACCGTTAGAATTATGTGACTGCTTGCCTTACTGGAGGTTAATACATTCTCCTTCTTTGTTCGTCATACAACAGCCAAGCCTTGTGTTGAAAATCTGATGCTGTGAAAGAATGAAGCAGATTCCCTCTCTTACCAACTACTCCAAGTTCAGTGAAGGATCTTACAAATGCCCCTGTAACCCTCCTGTTCCTGGAGGATCACAGAAGGAGCTGCCAGATCCCAGGCTGACCTGAAGGGAAGCTGTGAAAGAAGGGTGTCGGCTCGTTGGCCGGTATAGTGCCACTTTGGCGTGAATAATACGCGACTCACCTCTTTGGCAAATAACTGGCCACGGCGTTTATTGAAACTACTCCCGCTGGAGGGTTGGCGCAGCATCCAGGATGAGCCTGGCCTAAGCAGTGAACGCACTGCCTCCCCAGAGTCCACACCCATCAGAGTTCGTCAACACACCCCCGCTGGGGATTACGTAACTCCGTCTATTGGACTCCTACCAGGGAGATGATCCAGGTAGGGGGCCAAAGGGCGCGCACCTCCTTGGTTACCCCAAGGATCATCTGGTCATCAAACAAGCTACGGAGACATACCCCGCTGGGCATGCCCTAGCTTGTTACTGACCGCCCCCATTTACGGGGGCCCCGACCCCTTGGGGAGGCCGATCGCACACCGGCTCCCCATACAGGCTCATTCCTGAATGCCTACCCGCCACAGAACGCCTTAGCGTTCCCGCCAACCCTAAACCCTGCAGGGCAGACATGATGCCCCACCTGACATCTTGCAGCCAGAGATCATGACCCCAGTCAGACAGGTGCACGCCATCCGGGCGGTATAACGCTGCCACCTGCCAATCTATATCGGGATGACGAATGATTCCCCCTCCCAAACTTTCAACTATTTTAATAACTGAACGATTAACTTTGTTCTTAGCTCGATTCACGATCGAAGCCTTCTTAACACTTCGCCAACTTCGCCGACTCAACAATGTCGACCAAATAATAAACGTCTTGGGCAGCCGAAAATGTAGAATGCGCAAATCGTCAGCCATCAGCTGAATCAAACGGCATCCCGGTGTGTCTGGAATGTCATTTTCGCCGAGCTGGATGACCATGATAACGGGTGGGCCCCACCGATGCACCTCCGCAGATGTTATGTCGAACAAGGAGCACCATTTCATGCCGCGATGACCGCTCCAGATGCATCGGATGTGCTCTTCCAGCCCAAGATGAACATTCCAGCCAGATTCTGCTGCGTATCTGCCGGCCCAGTAAACAATACTGTGCCCCACCACGAACACCGTCTTTTCCGGCAGGCATAATCCTAGGACAGGGAACAAGTTAATCAATCATATCTGGGCGAATGTACCGTCGAAAGGCCCCTGAACGCCACCTCCCCAGATGCATAATCTGGGATTCCCCAGCTCCGTCCTGATGTGCCTGCGTAGCTGCCCCGATCCGGAAGGAGTGGGTGCCAAATAACTCGGCATTCATCCCCACTGCACTTATGCACGATTTCAAAATGCCCACCAATTGATACCTGGAAAAGCATTCCTGGTTCTTATGAATAAAGAGGGCCCCTTCCCCATCAGGCCGGAGCATTAAATACCTGGAAACCCATACCACCGGGCAAATCTCCCGCTCAGATGATGGAGGGATGAACACCGCCGTGCCACGTCCCACCTGATCAGTTTTGGATCTGCGGAGTGTGATCCTTAATCCCTCTGAGGTGACCCGTATGTCGCCCTTCATGAAATGTGCCTTACCCACGCCTTTCTTAGAAGGGGCCACCAACTCGCTGCAGCGAAAGGCCCCAAAAAATGCCATGGTAAAGGCGGCCCCAGCTAGAAAAACCTCGTAAGCATCAAAACATACCCTAGGCAATGATTGTAAAAGTCGTGCCAACAACGCTTTTGTAATGGGCCGCCTGGCATCCGCGACAGTTGGAGAGTCCCTCCCCCAGCCTTTTATGGCCCTGCGTGCCAAAACAGAGGACCCAGGGTCCCAACCCCCTCTCAACTGGCTGTGAAAAGATAGCCCGGCTAGCGTGACCCTCATGGTCTTGGGAGATAAACCTCGAACCCGCAGATGCGCTAAAAACTGAAGCAGGAGTCTTTCGTTCATGGGCCAATGATCCAAATGGCCTAAGTTCGCAGCAAATGACGTAAAACTGTGGGCTGCCCTCCGATAGGCGTGCAGAGTGGAAGGAGCCAAGGATCCTGTCACGCCTTGCAGGATCAATCGCCGCCAAGTTCCCAGAGGTCTTCTGGAAATTCGTCCGGGTCCAGGTTCGCTCCGGGGGCCAACTGCCGAAACCTCTCGTCCTGAAAACGAGAGAGGGCGTCGGCCACCTCGTTGTGAACACCGGAAACATGTGACGCCCTGAATGTAACATTCAGGCGGAGGCATATGAGAACAAACCTGCGCACTAAGTTCATGACTCGCGGCGAGCGAGACGTCTGCTTGTTCACCACATGAACCACCCCCTGGTTGTCACACCAGAAGGTGACCCGTTTGTTGGTAAATAAATTACCCCAAAGTGATACTGCTACCACAATGGGGAACAGCTCCAAAAATGTGAGATCCCGCCGGACCTCCTCCCCCCATGTCTTAGGCCAACGCTGTGCGCACCATCGTTTTCCATAAAACACCCCGAAGCCCAAGGCTCCAGAGGCATCAGAATGAACCTGCAGACAGTCAGCTAAGGAAAGCGGTACTTGCCAAATCGCCACTCCGTTAAAAGACTCTAAGAAGTCCAACCACACCTGCAGGTCACTCTTTATGTGCCTAGATATGCGTATGTGGTGGTGCGGGAGCTTAACTCCTGACATGGCGTGTGCTAAACGGGCGCAGAATGCTCGTCCCGGTGTGATGACCTTACACGCAAAGTTGAGATGCCCAAGCAACCGCTGCATCTCCTTCAAGGTGCACTTTGAACGCCCAACCATGACTGACAGTAGCTGCTGCAAAGCTCGTACCTTGTCAGCAGGTAACCTGGACGTCCCTTGTATGGAGTCCAGTTCTATCCCCAAATATGATAGACGTGCCGCGGGCCCCTCGGTCTTGTTGGCTGCTAGAGGCACTCCCAAAGCGGCTGCCAGGGCTTGAAAGGTGGCTAGGCGGAATGCGCAGGCTTCAGAATTGCGTGGCCCCGTAAAAAAGAAGTCGTCCAAATAATGAGTGACCTCCGTGAAGCCCCCCCGGCGCTGAACCGCCCACTCCAGAAACGTACTGAACGTCTCAAACGCCGCGCATGCTATGGAACATCCCATGGGCATGGCCTTGTCAACATACCATTGACCTTGAAACTGCAAGCCCAACAGCTCAAAGTCTCCCGGATACACGGGCAGCAACCGAAATGCTGACTGTATGTCGCATTTCGCCATGAGAGCCCCCCGCCCGCACGCACGCACCAAAGCCACTGCCCGGTCGAATGGGGCATAGCGCACTGTGCATAATTCGTGATCAATGCCATCATTAATAGATGACCCCCTGGGATATGACAAGTGGTGTATCAATCGAAACTCACCAGGCTCCTTTTTTGGCACCACCCCTAGCGGTGACACCCGGAGCCGCGGGAGGGGCCGCCTGGCAAACGGGCCGGCCATCCTTCCCTCCCCGCACTCTTTCTCTAGTTTTTTGGCCACTATATCTGGCCTGGCACACGCCGATTTCAAATTGTTGCACTGAGTGGCAACCCGCGGACCCGTATACGGGATCCGAAAACCTTCCCCAAAGCCCTGCCTGAGGTATTCTGCCGCTGACCTATCTGGGTAGTGTGACAACCATTTAGCCAATTCAGGCAAACTTACCGGTGTTGGGGCCAAGCTGTGGAGTAAATCGGTTCCTGCCTTATGCAGCTTTGTTAGTGTTGGAATTGGCTGTTCCCGACCCTCCGTCTTTCTTCCCGGAAGGCCGGGCCCCTCGAAAGGGCGCCTGTGAGTTCGGTTTCGTGCAAGAAGGGAGAGGATGACCCCCACCACATGCCTCACACTTATGATCGAATTTGCAACGTCTGCGGCGGCAGCCTTTATTATTGAAGTCCCAGCAAGGCAATCCTACTGACCGCCTCCCGGAACCCCCTGAACGACTCCTCTCCAAAGGTCTGCGCGCACTGGGCCCCACGTACACCAT
Organism: Paroedura picta; assembly: GCF_049243985.1. Lineage (NCBI taxonomy): Eukaryota > Metazoa > Chordata > Lepidosauria > Squamata > Gekkonidae > Paroedura > Paroedura picta. The sequence goes on along the minus strand of NC_135374.1, from coordinate 78,432,649 downwards.
CCATAGATCTGTGTCCTTTAAGTCCCACCTAGTATCAGGGTTCTGGGATGCCATTTCTCTGAAAACTCTATCGTAATCCATAGCGGCGTCATCGCCTGCTAGGTTACGTGCTTCTAAAATGTGGGCTTGATAGCGAACTAGATGCCAGGCCCTCTCTGGGTAGGCCCCCACGATGAGGGCTAGATATTCGGTAAAGCCCCTCATCCAGTTCTCAAAGGTTCTTTCGGATGCAGCAGCTTCTTTTTGCCGCTTTCTATCCCGATGGCTGCCTGTATCCCCTCCGTCACCCCGTCCCCTGATTAATGAAAATAGATCCACGAAATAGCCCTCCAAGGCCCTCTCGCGGATCTTGGCCCTGAGGTGCACCCCAGGTGGCGCCTCAGGCGCCTTAAATTTTATAGGCGGCCGCCTGTCCTTTTCCCGGATCCCTGCTTCGTCCAGCAGGCGATTTGAATTGGAACGCCTGGCGTCCAACCATGCCGGTATCCCCGGCACATATGACCCCTCCAACCAATACCATCCCTCACGCCGGATGTCCGTCCCCTCTTCCCCAGAAGAGGACTCACCCGACGACGGGCTGTTACGTGCGGAGCGTCTGCGTTTGCGGCTGGAAGCTCCCTGGTGCTTCGAGCGCCCGGCTCCGTGCTTACGACCCTTTTGCTTTGAGACACGAATCGATACATTATCACTTGTGCTGGACCCCGATGAAGAGTTGGATCGAGAAGGCTCCCTCCGTCTAGTTTTAGACTCCGAAAAACGCTCCAAGGCCTGCGCATAACCCTGCCAATATAGTGCGCTGCCCCGAGGAGATCCATCTTGTGCCTCCTTCCTATCCCCCTCCCGTGATGACGAGCCGTTAGAGCCCAGAGTGTCTGAGCGGTCTGCACTGTCAGAGGAAGAACGACTGTGCCCCGCATCACCCCAGCTGGCCCTGCGCCGGGCCAAGCTGGGTCGCGGTTCTGCGGACCTAGCCGATGACCCAGAGGGAGGCCGCCGAGATCTATGGCGCCCTCTGCGCTCTGGTCGCTCAACTGGAGAAACGTTCCCCTCATTATATTCCCCTTCTGAACTACTAATCAGCGCCCGCGGCCGGGAGCTCCGTCGCATGCCGGAGCCGGACCGGCGCCGTCCTACTGGCTCTGCCTCGCGGGGCCTAGTGCTTGCCGAAGGCTGCTTACACCCAGTGGACCTTGATTTTCTAGTTCCCTTTCCACCACTGGGGCTCGCATCCCTCCTATCCCTGGCGGGAGCCACTGTATCCCTTGAAGAGCCTGGCCTGCTGCTGCTCTTATCCCTATTTCCCACTCCCCGAGGAGTTGGCACTGCTGGCAGCCAGGCTTCCCGGGCCTTAGATGCGCTGGCCCGCCGTTGCGGCCGACATGCTTCAGACGGCATGCCACCCTCTGAGGCTCCAATGCCCCCCGCCCCTCTGCTGCGCTCTGCCCCCGCCTTCTTAGTGGCTTTGCCACCCCCGGGCCTGTTCTTGGGGGCCATCTCACTCACCCGCTCTAACCGCGCTGGTCCGCCCCACTTAAAAATGTGTTTTTTTTTTTTTGTACGCGCGCGCGCCTAAATAGGCCCCAGCCCGCTCCTGTCTAAACCGCCGATCTCAGACGCGACCGCGACTAATTCGCCTCCTAACCCCCCGCCGAAAATCGCTTCCCGCCTCTGAGGCCTAGCGCGCCAAAAAACCCGCTCCGGAGCAAGGCTGCAAACGTCCAGCCGCTTGCTTGCCCCAGACGCGAGTGGCGGGAAGCAGGAGGGCGGGGCCTAGCTAGGCTGAACCGCCCTCCTCCGTCACGCCGCTCGCGCCGCCGCCCGCGGCGCGAGCGCGCAGCCAGCGCCGCAGGAGCGAGCCGCTCCGTTCACGCCGGCCCCTTCCCGGCCAACGGGCGGCTGGGGTAAGTCCCGCCGCCAATTCCTGTGCTGGCCCTTTTAGTTGATATCGGAGCAGCTGAGTATCCATGGTGATAGCAGCCTCAGGACAAAATGGAGCTGCCTGCTTTCCAGGGATGTTAAGGTTGGGACTGTTATTGCAGCAGGCTATCAGAAGCAAGTTCAGTGCCACCTCTTGGTACAAACAAATAGTTGCTGAAGCCACCTTCATACTGTTTTCATGCAATGGCATGTGGCAATTTTCAGTCAATTTTAGACTCATTCTGGCTTTTGGGTTCAGATGTTTGTGTTTTGTTTGTTTGTTTACTCTTTATTTTCATCTGTTCTGTTCTGAATGACTTTGGTCAGGCCTGGCTCAGATATAGGCATGCACTTAAGAAACCCTAGGCATCTAGTTAGCTTTCTTATACTAGATCGTTTAATTCCTCTAACCATAGGAACACCTTAGTAATGCTGTACAGTACACAAATCCTGAGGGCGGGCCCTGTCCGGGATGAGGAAGAGTGCCCATTGGCCCCTTCCCCTGGACTGACAAAGGGCTTTCTCCTCCCCCCCAGCCTTAAGTTCTTCCCAGGGACCAGGGAGAACGACTGCTGTCTCGCAGAGACTGCGGTCGCTCTCCCCGGCCCCTGGGAAGGAGCTTTCTCCTCCTCCCCTCCAGCCTTGAGCTCTTTCCAGGGACCGGGGAGAACGACTGCTGTCTCGCAGAGACTGCGGTTGCTCTCCCTGGCCCCTGGGAAGGGCTTTCTCCACCCCCCCAGCCTTGAGCCCTTCCCAGGGACTGGGGGACCTGTCGCTCTCCCTGGCCCCTGAGAAGGGCTTTCTCCGCTCCCCCCCCCAGCCTAAAGCCCTTCCCAGGGGCCAGGGATCACGCTCCCTCGGCCACCTCGGAACGGCTTCAGCCTGTGGGTGGCGGGAGCCCTTCCCAGCCACCCAGCTACCGCTGCCAGGGCAGTTGAGAACAGCTAGCACCCGCTGTATTCATTTTACAGTGGGCTTAATTACTAGTAAAATCATAGTGCTGGAAGGGGCCATATAAGCTGTCTAGTCTAACCTCCTGTTCAGAGCAGGATCAGCCTAGAGAATCCCTGACATGCATTTGTCTTGCTGCTGCTTGAGGACTGTTAATTTGGTGGTGGTGGGGGGGCTCTGCTTAGATTCTAAGCATATTTGATTATAGCATAATTGAATTTTTAACCTAAACTAAATAAACAAAGCATTATACCATCCATCCATCATTGTTACATAGATAATTGAAAGAGAGCAACTACAAGAAATAAAGAGTTTCTTACTTCAGAAGTAAGCAAATCATAGGCAAGGAATCCCTTCTGAGGAGGAGGAAGAGAAAGAAGAGTTGGTTTTTGTATGCTGCTTTTCTCTACCCAAAGGAGTCTCAAAGCGGCTTACAATTGCCTTCCCTTCCCTTTCAAGTAGGTTTTTCTCTATGTTAAGAAGCCTCAAAGAAGCTTGGAATTACCTTTCCCCACAATGGGGATCTTATGAGATAGGTGGGTCTAAGAGCATTCTAAACAAACTTGAACTGGACGAAAACATGATTCATGTGGAGGAGCTGGGAATCAAATCAGGTTCTCCAGGTCAGATTCTGTCATTCTTGATCAATACAACCTTCCATATTAATAGGATTTTAGAATAATCCTATTCTAAATATCCTGCTTGATGAGGGCACTCATTTTTAGCTAATTCATTGTCCTATAACTTCTAATGCAATCCAAGTTTATGTATACTTCAAATAACTTTTTCAAATGTATTAAAAATGTTAGTTTGTTCTTAGTGACCTATTGGCCATATGCAGCAATTGTTCCTCTATATTTCTGGCTATATGTGTTGCAGTAACATTCTTTAAGATCCTCTTGTGGCGCAGAGTGGTAAGGCAACAGACATGCAGCCTGAAGCTCTTCCCATGAGGTTGGGGGTTCGATCCCAGCAGCCAGCTCAAGGTTGACTCAGCCTTCCATCCTTCTGAGGTCGGTAAAATGAGTACCCAGTTTGCTGGGGGGTAAATGGTAATGACTGGGGAAGGCACTGGCAAACCACCCCATATTGAGTCTGACATGAAAACACTAGAGGGCATCACCCCAAGGGTCAGACATGACCCAGTGCTTGCACAGGGGATACCTTTACCTTTTAACATTCTTTAGTACAAGTTGGCTAAATAAAATTACATCTCTTATGGTGAAATCCTAAACAGAGTTACCCTCTTCCATTGGAATCAGTATGCTTAGAAGGGAATTATTTTGTTTAGGATTGTCCCCATAGGCTGAAATCCTGTGGCACTTTGCTGGAAGCAAACACATAGAAGAACATGGGGTTTACTTCTGAGTAGACCCACTTAGGTATGTTTCCTTAGACCAGTGGTTCTCAATCTGGAGGACGGAACCCCTTTTGGGGTCGAACGACCCTTTCACAGGGGTCGCGGCATGGCAAACAGCTTTGCCGGGGTAGATTGAGATAGAGCATTCATCTGTCTAGAGCAGCGGAAAACAGCGAGATCGGCATAGTGGGACAAGATGCAAAACTGAACTGAGAAACCCTGGGGAAAAAAACAATTGATATACAATCATGGACTATGGGTTTTCACGCCATTGGTCAGTTTTGGTTTAATTTCTGTGAAAGAACACTTGCATAATTTTATGGTTGGGGGGTCCCCACAACATCAGGAACTGTATTATAGGGTTGCAGCATTAGGAAGGTTGAGAACCACTGCCTTAGACATAGCTATGAGGGATTAAATAATGTTTAATTTAGCAGGATTTTCTTCTGTGTATGGATGTTTAGGATTGCACTGCTAGTTTCATGATGGTAGAATATTTCATAAAATCAATCAAATAATGCAGAACAGGCAAACATATACATTACATTTTCCAGGAACTGAATTTCTCCTTTATGTAATGTTGTTTTTATTTAATCAGGAGAACAAGCAGGAGAAATAGGCTTCTTCAAAGAGAAAAACAAAAAGAAACAGAAATATTTAATCCATTCTTTCCTCCTTTAAGCAAGGCACGTTTCCCCACAGCATTCTGTAAAATTGTTACACAAAAAAGAAAAGATCATGAAGCAAAAATAGCATCAAATACAGTTGAAAAAGGAATGCTGGCCTGGTGTGAGTTAAACTTTCAGTGAGTATAGGATTAAAGTTTTATGTAATGGTTTTAATTTCATAATTCCTAGTTTTCATGAACATCAATACTTTTGGTTTTCGTGTACAGTACTTTGGCTTTCTCTGTCTTCGTAAATAGGCAAAAACTGACTTTGCTATGAAGAATGCAATGTGATTGATTTTTTTGTGCTGTATGAAATGCCAATGTGTTTATCTGAATATCAATAAAACGGGCAAGAAGAAATGTTTGGAGAGTCAAGTTACAGAATAAGATTGAGATTCAAGTTCAAACAATCTGCTGAACCTAGTGCATTATTACAGATTTTTTTAGACCCTGGATTTTTGTTCAATTATTGAGTGATTCTGCAAGGCTGTGTAATGTTGCTAATTTCCTGCAGATTATTTGAGCAGTCACAGCGTTTTTTAAAAGGTCCCAGAAGTTGAACTAAGTCTATTTCATCCAGAAAGTATTTTTAAATGACATATTCTCAATATTGTTGGATTCATGATTATATCTTGGGCCAAACTTTTGCGCCTTGGAATGAGACCCCTAGTTCTTACCGTTCTTTTTTTGGTGGAATAAGTTTAAATTAGGGATGTATACAGCAGTTGAGAAGGGAAGGTATTAATATCATAAGGAGCACTGCTCATTCGTATTTTTTTCATGTGTGCGGCAGGTTGCCCCAGTAACATTGATGAACATTACTAAAATTCTGTAACACTATGTTTCTGCTGATCTGGATAAACCAGGCTCAGCCAATATCAGATCTTGGAAGCTAGCAGGATTGGCTTTGTTACTAGTTAGATGGGAAGTTTAGACAGGCAATGGCAAAACACCTCTGAACCACCACAACCTCTTGTTTTGAAAACCACACAGGGTCACCACAAATCAGCTATGATTTGTTCCCCCCTCCAGTGTTTCTGCAGGAGTAATATGTAAAAATTGTTGATGTCATTGATGAAAGTTAGAACATATTCAGGCTGTTATAACTGATCCACTATTTGTGATATTCTATCATTTTCTGCTGTTGTGGTGTCATGTAGGCTGGGATTTTAGGAATGAAGTATCTAGAAGCACAAAATTGCTTCTTTGGCAAAATCGCTTTTGTCCTTGTGGATCCCAGGACAATTCTATTAACTCTGCTGGTCCCTTTTAAAATCATAATGTTTTAGTTGTGTGTCATAGCTGTCACTTGTTCATTGCAGTTCATTGGTAATACATCTTTGACATTAAAAAAAAATTAAGTCTTAAATCAGAGAACAAGCATCCTTCATTTTAGGGAACAAATATTGGATGTTGAATGAAATTTCCATAAGGACTTTTGTGTGTGGTGTGAATTGCTACTTACCAGCTAATTGCTACTTACCAGCTAATTAGAAGCTCCCCTTTTGGTGTCCTCAATAGCCACAGTCTGATGACTGAACTATAACCATTCTAAAATCAGTTCTGTAAATGTTCCTGATATTAGCCATGATGACTAAAGGGAACTTCCATATTCAGAGGCAGCAAACCTCTGAATACCAGAGATGGGTGGCAGCATCACTGGAGGTTGAAGCTTCTGTGTCCTGTTCACTGGTCTTCCATTAGCAACTGATTGACTCCTGTGTGAAACAGGTTGGTGGATTAGATGGACCAGTGATCTGATCCAGCAGGGTCCTTCCTCTGTTCTTCTTCCTGCTAAGTAAACTATTAATAATCAATCTGTTTTGGAAATTTTGCAACACAAGTAGTAAAGCATCCAATTGTTGTCTTTTTGTTTAATGTCAATTTACAATGCAATCAGTAGAATTACACTCTTCTAAGTCAATTGATTTGGAATGATAAAGGTGTGCCTCTGTTTAAGATTATGTTGTAAATTATAGTAGTAAAGGTAAGGATGACTGCATGTTTCACAAAACTCGATCCCAGAATAGTAAGGTGACCAGATTTTAACATTGGTAAAGTGGGACACCATTGACCATGGGGGGGGGGGGGGGTCTTGATTAAAAATTTGGTCTATATGGAGCAACAAAAAGTTTCATAGAATGCATAGAATGCAAAAATAGTATTGTAATATATATTTTTTAATTTCAACATAAGTACAGTTTGCCAGGTACCCCCAGATATCCCTCCAAAAGTGGGACAATCTGGTCACCTTACAGAATAGAGTACTTCCATATCTGCGTTCCATTGGACTGGTCTGAGTGTATTCTGGGCTCTCAAAAGGGGAGCATAATTTTCTGTAAAGGATTCCTCTAACAAGCCCACCAAATTAAATGTAACTGTCAGGTGGTCACTTCTGAAGTAAGGCCCCATCTGTAAATTATCAGCAAAAGTAAGTAATACAAGAGAAATAAGAAAATGATTGATCAAGCAGCACGTTCTTGATGAAACGGATGTATAATATCCTGATTTATCCACTTCCCTTCTACCGTTGAGCACTACCAAATAACATTCCAGCATTAAATTCAGCATCCTTAGTCCCAACCAATTAATTTTACAATCTTTGAAATTTCTATCATAAAGGAAGGAATAACCTATCTCTGAGGGGTCTAGATTTTCCATCTCTGCTTTCAACAACCAGTCCTCATCTCATGTATGTTAAAATCTCCAGCAATTATTAAATTGTCTTTGGGGCAAAATAGGATACTGCATATCAGGTAGAGGGGTATACGTCTACGTATAAATATACATATACATATATATAAAATAAAACTGTCACCAGATATATTTAGAATACTGGTTCTCCAGTATTATGTGGAACTGTTCTTAGTAACTTTTTTTTTTTACTTAATCATACATCTGCTGCAGCATTTCAGCAGAAAACATTGTATTTTGGGGCCCATATGAGGTTGATTTGCAAACTGTACTCGAACAGTGTTCTGTGTAAAGTGACACAATATGCCATTTGATAGCTTCTTAAAATAATAATGTATGTTTCTACTTCAAGCTCCTTTTAGTGTGGTAGATTATTTAATGATATGTTTCCCAGCTGAGATAAGTTGTTTTACATTTATTTTGTAGATACTTTTTCAGTTGTAACATATAACAGTAAAATAGGCTGAAACTGGAGGCCCACCAGTGATGCTATAGAGGTTCCAGAAAATAGATTGCAACATTTACCCTATAAATGTGTTTCAGTTCAGAATTATGCTTCAGGTTTAGTATGTTTATTAGGAATGTACTTTATATCTCTAAACTGAATTATATTTCAGCACTTTGCAAATAATTTAATTGCTGTCAATATAACTTAGTTTTGTAAAATACAAGGTGGAGGGACAGCATGAATAAGTTTGTTAGCTGACAGCTGTGAGAAAGCATTGCAAGATGAGTGGACCCTCCAGATTCTAGCCCAGCAGAAAGGGAGAGAAGGAGAAGGACACATGGAGCCACAGAAGAGAGGTGAAAAGCCTTCCTCAATTCTTTCCAACAGAGAGAGTGGGGTGGCAGCTCCTTCTTCTCCTTTGTAGCATTCCCATGTGTTGCCAAGCAAACGGCCATGGTTTGATAACTTCCCCTAATACAGGCTTTTCCGTATGACCTCCCCCCCATTGGTTCTGGTCCCATATTGCTTTGGTTTATCCTCTGAATTCCATATGTATTTTATGCCTTTACTTTTTTACTCTTTTTGTTGTAGTTTCTTCGAGATCTTCTCCATTTTTTTTTAGACCACTTTTACCGTAATCTTTTCCTGGAAGCTGATTTTGAGTCAGCCTTTTGCATGTATATGATGTTTCTGGTGGTTTTCTTTGTCCCAACACCTCCAGCCCACTTTTTCATTGTCAGACCACTCCCTCTCCTCCCCCCTGCACTGAAAATGAGTAGCTTCATTTTTTCAATGCACTAAAACAGGGGTAGTCAACCTGTGGTCCTCCAGATGTCCATGGACTACAATTCCTATGAGTCCCTGCCAGTCCATGGACATCTGGAGGACCACAGGTTGACTACCCCTGCACTAAAATATCAATACATTGATATACTGATAGGTCAAACAAGTTCTCTGAATTCAAACCTTTATTTTCTTTTTTAGAAGTAACTCTTTAATCTGCTTCTTTTGTGTAGAGATAAGTAAATGGCCATGTCTTCATAAGGAAAGAGATTGGAGACTGGCTTTTTAAGAAAAATGAAAACTGGGATTTTGGGGACCTGCTTGGCCTATCATTACAGTATTGATAATTTAGTGGCATTAAAAAAATGTAGCCATGATATTGATCTATTGATATAAGCATGCATTAAACATAAGAGGGGAGGGTATGCTGTGTGGCCATCAGTGATGGCACCAATGATGACAGGACGCTTCCTTGAAAATCCTAATTATTGAAGAGTTGTTCTTTGTATTCCACTTTTTACTACTCAAAGTAGTCTCAAAGTGGCTTTACAATTGCCAGCTCTTCCTCTCTCCACAACAGACACCCTATAAGATAGGTGAGGTTGAGAGAACTCTGAGAGAACTGTTACTGCCCCAAGGTCACCCAGCTGGCTGCATGTGGAGGAGTAGTGAATCAAAGTTCTCTAGGTTAGAGGCTGCTGGCTCTCAATATACTGCTAAGGCAAATATTTCTCTAATTTGAGAAATAGCTTTGATTCCTTCCCGTGAAATTTATGGGGCATCCTTGGGCCAGTCACAGTTCTTTCAGAACTCTCTCTGATTCATCTGTGCATCCCAACATCTGTGTGTTTCATGCTGCTGACAGGTTGAGGGTTTCAATTTTTACCAATAGGTTGGTAACTGTAACACTTTGGCTTAATCCCAAACTACTAGAAATAATTCATTCAATCTAATTGTGACCTATTTTTCATCTAATTCTTGAGTGATTCTTTTCTTACTGCTCTAGGCATAATTATAGCAGAGTGATCTTGTTAATATTCCTGAGGATTCCAGATAAGCAGTTTCTTGTATATTTAGGAACTGAATAATAAAACAGTTCTGAACAGTTAATTATTTAGATCCCTCCCCCCCAACTTTCTGAGTCATCCTGACAGGTGACAACATTTGAAAACCCTGCTCCAAATAAATAACTCATAACACAGCAAGATTAAACTTTTTACATTGCAAGCCATGCTTCTCTAAAACAGGATGTCTGAAACACTCATGTTCAGTCACTGTATGCAACCTTCAGTGTATTGCAATTCTGAAGTCTGCAATAGCCAGAAGCAATTTGTATCTTAAAGGATCTCTTGCAAATCTCATTGAAATTATAATAATGTGCAGATTGCACAGTACCAGTTATTGGCAAATTATTGATGTGGAACATCTACTGGCATGGTCCCTATAATGGAAATGATAACTGATGTGATGTCCGTTTTCCGCCTTAGAGAGCACACCAGTGGATGGCTTGCAGCATCAGCAGTGGTGCCAGAGCAGCAAGCCCTAGCACTGAAGCGTGCTTTTTTCTCTGGCACTGGCGCCGTGGCCAGTCTACCGAGGCTGCTCCTGCCCTCCGAGGATCAGGAGTGGCCTTGGAAGACCAATGGCTGCGGCACCAGAAGAATTAATGCTGAGGTTCGCTGCTCTGGTGCTATGGCCGCCAGTCTTCCCAAGCTGCTCCCACTGTCTAGAGAGCAGGAGCAGCCTAGGAAAACTTGTTGAGGCGCCAGTGGCAAGTACTGGGGCTTGCTACACTGGTGCTGCCTCTGCCTGACTTCCAAGGCCGCTCCCACTCTCCAGAGAGCAGGAGCAGCCCAGGAAGACTGGTGGAGGTCACAGCGGCATGTGGACTCAGTGCTGGGACTAGCTTCGCTGGCGCCTCTTTCACCTGGCTTCCAAGGCTGCTCCAGAGAGTGGGAGCAGCCTTGGAAGACTGGCGGCAGCAGCAAGGAGGCCTCAGTGCAGGCCCCAGCTGCAGAGGCCGGGCCAGCTGTGGTGCCCAGGAGCCACACAGGTAAGTAGCAAAAGTAGGGGGGGAGGGAGTGGCGAGTCAGTAGGGGACAAGGATTCTCGTCCCTTATGTAGATGTTCTGCATAAGGGGCAAGAACCCTTGCTGGTAGGTTTTTTTCCTTCAAGATAGCATCTTTCAAGTCTCTGAACTTGCATTTATGTTTACACAGAGTTAGGGATTTCCTTTCAAAGATATTGATTTGAGCAGTGGGTTGGAAGGGAATTTCAGATCATCTAGTACAAATGTTTTTGGAGCCTAAGCAAGTATGTCAAGTTACTCTAAATAATTATTTCAGAACACAAATAGGAATGAGTCTAGTATACATATTATTAATATTATTATTGTTGTTAGGTGCGAAGTCGGTCCGATCCATTGCGACCCATTGGACAATGATCCTCCAGGCCTTCCTGTCCTCTACCATTCCTCAAAGTCCATTTAAGTTTGCACCTACTGCTTCAGTTACTCCATCCAGCCACCTCATTCTCTGTTGTCCCCTTCTTCTTTTGCCCTCAATTGCTCCCAGCATTAGGCTCTTCTCCAGGGAGTCCTTCCTTCTCATGAGGTGGCTAAAGTATTTGAGCTTCATCTTCAGAATCTGGCCTTCTAAGGAGCAGTCTGGGTTGATCTCGTCTAGGACTGACCGGTTTGTTCACCTTACAGTCCAAGGGTCTTGCAAGACTCTTCTCCAGCACCAGAGTTCAAAAGCTTCAATTCTTTGACGCTCGGCCTTCCTTATGGTACAGCTTTCACAGCCATATATTGCAACTGGGAAGACCATAGCCTTGACTAGACGCACATTTGTTGGCAGGGTGATGTCTCTGCTTTTTAGGATGCTGACAATTTGATTATTCGGTCAAACTTGGCTCCTAAATTTTCAGGAATAGTTAATTGATACTAAAGGAATGTGTTTTTTTTAACAGGAGTTTTTAAAAACATCATAATTAGATTAGACTATACCAGTACAGTTAGTTAAAATGTGACAAGCACGTACTTGCTGTGCAATAATTAAAATGCATTCGGTTATTGGTCAGTAGGTAGTAGACATTAGTCTCAAACACAGACACTAAAGTTGCAAAATATAAGATGGGCCGGCAGGACTTACCCTGACGGCAATTGCCGCCATCGGGAGAACCCCGCACCGCAAGGAGCCGGATTACCTGGGACTACATGTCCCAGGGTTCCCTGGGCGGCCAGGGTGGGGCAGGAGGCAACACGCGCGCGCTGGGAGCGTTGGCGTGGCAGTTGCTCCCTCCCCTGCCCCTCGGCTGAAAAGGGGGCGGGGCCTCTCTCCCGTCAGCCTCTCTCCCATCAGCAGGAGAACACCCACCCACCCATAAATTTAAGTAGGGGTTATTGAGTGTTGGGTAGCAGTTTTGTTTAAAATGTAGTGGTCGGTAACATTGTTGAAACAAATTTATATGAGGCGCTTAATTAAAAAAAAAAAGGAAGGAAGGAAGGAAACAAAAAGTTATATTGTGCAGAGAGAATTGTTTATTGTTCAATTTTACAATGTTATGTTGTCACAATCTGTCGGAAAGGTGGCATGGGGAAGATCCCTTGGTGAGTGAGGCAGGCCTGCGTGATGGCTCACTCATGGTAGGGGGCCTCATCGTGAGGCCGAGGGTAAGCAAAACCGGGCAGCCCCCGCTCATGGAGGGGGGCATGAATGGTGACGCATTCCAGGTGGCTGGGAACCTGACAGAGGTTCGCGCCTCAGTGGGTTCCCGATGGTTGCCATCTCCCTGCTACCCAGCAGGTTATTGGGGGCATGGGGTATCTGGTATGGGGCCAGATGCGCCCATGCATGCCCGCTGGGTTTAAAAGGTTGGGCTGTCTAGTGGCTGGGGGACCACTAGATGGCGGGATAATAATAGTAATACCTTCTTCAGTAGTCCATGATGACCTGCACTGATTTTGAAAACTCTTCTAATTTCCAGAAACTCCACATGCCATAAATGTTTTCTTATTCTACCCACTGAGCACTTTTTTCACAGATCTTTTTTGATAAATATCCATGAATTGCAGCAGACATTTAAATGACTGTTCCTGCTAAATGTGCAAATGCATAGACACATTTAAAAAAGTAGAGAGTGACATTAACATGTTGTGAAGTAGTAAAGTTTGCATCAATTCATTTGTGAAGGGCAATACAATAGCTATCAGTATGAGGACATTTATGCCTGAAATTAGCCCTTGGTAGGTTTATTTATGATAATAGAACCATTGCAGAGATTTATGGGGAGCATGTGAAGCCACGAAGAGTAAAGGACCTCATCATTTTCACAACTCCATAAAAAAATGGGAAATAAGAAATTAATAGTTCAAACCACCAGCATAAAGTATATTTAATAAGGTACAATTTAATCATCTGAGACTTAAATTTTAAAACTAAGGCACAAGATGAAAGAAGAAAGGGAGATGAAAGAAGGTACATCCTGTCAGGCTGTTACTGTTGTTTACTTGGGTAAGCTGTTTACTTGGAGATCCTTATTTTCCTTTTTTTCCTGTCAAGTTGCAGCTGACTTACAGTGACCCTCATATGGCTTTCAAGTCAGTTTTGCCATTGCCTAGCTCTGTGCAGCAATCTTGGTTTTGCTTGGTGGTTTCCCAGGGCCAACACTGCTTAGCTTCTGATGAGATTGAACTAGCCCGGGCTATCCAGGTCAGAAGTTTATCAACCATAAACGGAATCAGATTCAGTTCCTGGTGGGATTGTTTCAACTGCACCTTGCTAGATTTTTGCCTCATTCCTAGCCTACTGAATATAAGTGAAGATGCACTGTTAAATCTCATGTACCCAGACTCTTCCTGTGACTGAATAGTTTATCATAGAGCCGGGGGGGGGGGGAACTGTGGATCTCCACACCTGGAGAGCCACAGTTTGGCCACCCCTTCCATAGACTTTCATATTGCAAGATGTCCAGGGGCATTCAGAGCCCTGCAATGTTGCATAGGCCCATAAGTTCTTCATCAGCAACCATGTAGGGATCTTGCTTGATATTACACTTGTTGTTGTTGTTGTTATGTGCGAAGTCGTGTCCGACCCATCGCGACCCCATGGACAATGATCCTCCAGGCCTTCCTGTCCTCTACCATTCCCCGGAGTCCATTTAAGTTTGCACCTACTGCTTCAGTGACTCCATCCAGCCACCTCATTCTCTGTCGTCCCCTTCTTCTTTTGCCCTCTATCGCTCCCAGCATTAGGCTCTTCTCCAGGGAGTCCTTCCTTCTCATGAGGTGGCCAAAGTATTTGAGTTTCATCTTCAGGATCTGGCCTTCTGAAGAGCAGTCAGGGTTGATCTCCTCTAGGACTGACCGGTTTGTTCGCCTTGCAGTCCAAGGGACTCGCAAGAGTCTTCTCCAGCACCAGAGTTCAAAAGCCTCAATTCTTTGACGCTCGGCCTTCCTTATGGTCCAACTTTCACAGCCATACATTGCAACTGGGAATACCATAGCCTTGACTAAACGCACTTTTGTTGGCATGGTGATGTCTCTGCTTTTTAGGATGCTGTCTAGATTTGCCATAGCTTTCCTCCCCAGGAGCAAGCGTCTTTTAATTTCTTTGGTGCAGTCCCCATCTGCAGTGATCTTGGAGCCCAGGAAAATAAAATCTGTCACTATCTCCATTTCTTCCCCATCTATTTGCCAGGAATTGAGTGGGCCGGATGCCATGATCTTTGTTTTCTTGATGTTGAGTTTCAAGCCAACTTTTGCACTCTCCTCCTTCACCCGCATCAACAGGCTCTTTAGTTCCTCTTCACTTTCTGCCATTAGAGTGGTATCATCTGCGTATCTGAGGTTGTTGATATTTCTCCCTGCAATCTTGATCCCAATTTGTGACTCCTCTAATCCCGCATTTCTCATGATGTGCTCTGCATACAAGTTAAATAGGCAAGGCGACAATATACAGCCTTGCCGAACTCCTTTCTCAATTTTGAACCAGTCAGTGATCCCATGTTCAGTTCTCACTGTTGCTTCTTGACCTGCATATAAATTTCTCAAGAGACAAATAAGATGCTCTGGTATTCCCATCTCTTTAAGAACTTGCCACAATTTGTTGTGCTCCACACAATCAAAGGCTTTGGCATAGTCAATGAAGCAGAAGTAGACGTTCTTCTGGTACTCCCTAGCTTTCTCCATGATCCAGCGTATGTTGGCAATTTGATCTCTAGTTCCTCTGCCTCTTCGAAATCCTGCCTGTGCTTCTGGAAGTTTTCGGTCCACATATTGCTGGAGCCTAGCTTGTAGGATTTTGAGCATAACTTTGCTAGCATGAGAAATTAGTGCAATGGTGCGGTAGTTTGAACATTCTTTGGCATTGCCCTTCTTTGGGATTGGAATGTAAACTGACCTTTTCCAATCCTGTGGCCATTGTTGAGTTTTCCAAATTTGCTGGCATATTGAGTGTAGCACTTTTACTGCATCATCCTTTAAGATTTTGAATAGTTCAACTGGAATGCTGTCACCACCACTAGCTTTATTATTGCTCAGACTTCCTAAGGCCCATTTGACTTCACATTCCAGGATGTCTGGCTCCAGGTCAGTAACTACCCCACTGTGGTCATCAGGGATGTTAAGCTCGCTCTTGTATAGTTGTTCTGTATAATTTTGCCACCTTTGTTTAATCTCTTCTGCTTCTGTGAGGTCCCTACCATTTTGGTCCCTTATCATACCCAACTTTGTATGAAACGTTCTCTTCATATCTCCAATTTTCTTGAAAAGATCTCTGGTCCTCCCCATTCTATTGTTTTCTTCTATTTGTTTGCACTGTTCATTTAAGAAGGCATTCTTATCTCTTCTAGCTTTTCTCTGGAATTCTGCATTCAGTTGGGTGTATCTTTCTCTTTCTCCCTTGCCTTTCACTTCCCTTCTCTCCTTAGCTATTTGTAAAGCTTCCTCAGACAGCCATTTTGATTTCTTGCATTTCTTTTTCTTTGGGATGGTTTTAGTTGCTACCTCTTGTACAATGTTGCGAACCTCCGTCCATAGTTCTTCAGGCACTCTGTCTATCAGATCTAATTCCTTAAATCTATTTGTCACCTCTACTGTGTATTCGTTGGGGATATGATTTAGTTCATACCTGAGTGGCCTAGTGCTTTTCCCTACTTTCTTCAATTTAAGCCTAAATTTTGCAACAAGAAGCTCATGATCTGAACCACAATCAGCTCCTGGTCTTGTTTTTATTGACTGGATAGAACTTTTCCATCTTTGGCTGCAGAGCACATAGTCAATCTGATTTCTGTGTTGACCGTCTGGTGATGTCCATGTGTAGAGTCGTCTCTTGGGTTGTTGGAAAAGAGTGTTTGCTATGACCATTGTATTCTCTTGACAAAATTCTACCAGCCTGTGCCCTGCTTCATTTTGTACTCCAAGGCCAAACTTGCCTGTTATCCCGGTTATCTTTTGGTTTCCTACTTTAGCATTCCAATCCCCCATGATGATAAGCACATCATGTTTTGGCGTTGCTTCTAGAAGGTGTTGTAGGGCTTCATAGAACTGATCAACTTCATCTTCTTCAGCAGCAGTGGTTGGGGCATAGACCTGGATCACTGTGATGTTGAATGGTTTGCCTTGGATTCGAACTGAGATCATTCTGTCATTTTGGGGATTGTATCCCAAGACTGCTTTTCCTACTCTCTTATTGATTATGAAGGCTACTCCATTTCTTCTGCGAGATTCTTGTCCACAGTAGTATACCTGATGGTCATCTGAATTAAATTCACCCATTCCTGTCCATTTTAGTTCACTGATTCCTAAAATGTCGATGTTCAGTCTTGTCATTTCTTGTTTGACCACGTCCAGCTTACCTTGATTCATGGATCTGACGTTCCAGGTTCCTATGGAATAAAAATCTTTACAGCATCGGACTGTCTTTTCGCCACCAGTTACTTCCACAACTGAGCGTCCTTTCGGCTTTGGCCCAGCCGCTTCATTCATTCTGGCGCTACTCGTACTAGCCGTCTGCTCATCCCCAGTAGCATATTGGACACCTTCCGACCTGAGGGGCTCATCTTCCAGCGTCATATCGTTATGCCTATTGGAACTGTCCATAGAGTTTTCATGGCAAAGATACTGGAGTGGTTTGCCATTTCCTTCTCCAGTGGATCACCTTTTGTCAGAGCTCTCAGCTATGACCTGTCCGTCTTGGGTGGCCCTGCACGGTATAGCTCATAGCTTCACTGAACTATGCAAGCCCCCTTGCCACAACAAGGCAGCGATCCTTGAAGGCAGCGATCCTTGATATTACACTACTTCCCACCATTTGTATTGGAGCGCAGAAAGAAAGAAAGAAAGAAAGAAAGAAAGAAAGAAAGAAAGAAAGAAAGAAAGAAAGAAAGAAAGAAAGAAAGAAAGAAAGAAAGAAAGAAAGAAAGAAAGAAAGAAAGAAAGAAAGAAACTTGGACTTGGTAGTGGGATACGGCGCTCTCATATTCCTTTATCTGCTGTTAGTGCTGCCATGTCTAGACGGCGCATGGAAGTGTTGCACTCCCCTGCAATATTGTAAGGACTGCTAGGGGAATGTCCCATTTCCTGTTGGGAGAAGCACTGCAGGGATGAGAATGTGACTTGACCCTTTTTGCTGTGTCTGTACTGGGCTTAAAGAGAGCAAACAGATCTTTCTGTCCCCGTTCTGTTTTGCAGAAAGCATGTGTATGCAGACTTAAGAAGGGCTATACACTTAGAAAGGAGTGGAGAACCCTGGAGGGACTCTTGTCAGGGACCCACCATCACCACAAAGAAAAGAAGTCAGTCTTGCTTCTCCCCATAGATGTTAGTGCCCTGTTTTAAGTGGCACAACATTAGGAAGCAAGGGTGATTTGTTATGTTGAAGTTTCAGTTTGCAGTTAAATGTGTACTGCATTTTGTTTTTTCTCTCTCTAATGCTTTAGAACTTCAGCCCCACCATTAGTTAAAAATATGTACTTTATATCAGTTTAGACTGCTTTATGTCACTGCTGACAAGTTCTGGTCTAGTCAACAGTTCTGGAAAAGATGAGTTATTTCTTGAATAGTAATAAAGGTCAAGACTTGAAATCATATCCTTTTGCGACCCATTTAAGTATTCACAGACTGAAAAGAAATATACTCACACCTGTGTGCAATACTCTTGTGCACTTAAGGGTGTTTTAGAAAAGCTGCTTGCTGGCTAGTGAAACGTGTACCATGAGGGGATGTCTTCTCCTGAGGCACCACAGTTGCTGAACGGCGCTTTCCAGAGACTCCAGACTCAGCCATAGTTTGTATACCGGGTGGCAGGGCTGACTATGAGGAAACATGTGGTATACTCAATCACTTTTCCAGCTGTCAGTATAGCAGTAATTGTTACTCAGACCTCCTTTTATAAAGGAGTTTAATCACAGCTGTAATTGTGGATCCGTAATTCCCAAAATGTGAGGGGCACTTTGCTAAGGAGTCATAGGCAGTTCCGAGGGGAAAGAATCTTCCAACCTCAGCAGTCATTTGTGCTTGAGTATGTCAGATGACAGGGTGCTTATCCCTTGCCTCTTGACCTCCCTAATGCGTATGGCATTCTCCAGTATTCTCAGTGGGAGGGGACACAGTCAACTTAAATTTTTTTCATCTTTTGACTTCTCTGCAGTATCCCCTAGGGAACATAAAGCAGAATGTTAGTCCAGATGGCTATACTTGTTCTTTCTTCCTAGAGCGATGATGAGTGTAAGTGCGGCTAGGCATGTGATCTGCCTTTTGTGTTTTCTCAATTATACCCTTAGGACATTCAAACTATTTATAAATCTATAATAGGATAATTATGTTACACTTTAAGAACTCCTGCCCTGTATCTGGGAGATAGAGAAATATTTGTAGGGATGATTGTTTTAAAGCCTTGCTCTCTCAGACACATTATTTTACTTACAATGCCTATGGGAGATATGCATCAAATCTTTGTGAAGCAAGCTTCTTTTCAGCATCTGTCTTCTGCCATGCTGCAATGAACTGATTAATATGATAATTTTAGTAACCATGAAGGTGTTGATCACACAGAGCATTTTCCCCCTCTGGTCCTTCTCCAAAATAATAACTGGGTTCTGGAAAGCTTTTAGAATCTATTGAGAGAACAGGATTCAGGTGGATTGGCTTTTAAGATCACTGGAAGGAATCCCAGTGGTTTGGTGGCTTAGGAGCTGTCCCCCACTGGGGACATTCAAAGGGGCATGGGGAAAGAGGGCTAGCTGTGGCAAAGCATGCTATGTGCCTGTCTGACCTCACTGTCCTGCTTGGTTGCCTAGTTTGTCCAGGCTCCTCCTCCTTGGGTCTGGCCAGGCAGGTGCTCCCTTTCCCCTTTGGGGGTAGATGAGGCTAGCGATGACTTGAGGTTGGGGCCCTTTTCTGGGGCTGTTTATCACTCTCAGTCCACCTGTGATAGGACACTTTTACATATGCCAGGTTAAAGCACTGCTTGTGCATCTCACCTTCAGTGGAGATGCAAAAATTGCATTTTAGCTGTACAGATGAGTATATAGCTTTGATCTAAATACTAAAAAGTTAATCTGGAAACTTGACTTTAGGGATATGCATCTGAAAATAATTGGCATTTTTCAGATTTGGATTTCAGAAGGGCTTAAGTACAGTATTCAAGGGTATTCAGTTCCCCTAATACTATTGCAGGATTGGGCTTTTTCTCAGGACTTCAGAATTATTTGAGTTCCATTATTCTCTGGGGGGGGTTTCTTCAAGGGGGGGCACTGGAGTGACTGTTTTTCAGTCAAATGATACCTACTTTTCAGGAGACCTAGTCCTTCCTGTCCTCTAGCACCTCTTCCATGTTTCAAGCAACTTGAGTAATATGTCGAATTTTTATGAATGAATAGCCATCATAATCATATCCGTTGTTTCTTATGGGGGTAGGTGCTTTTATGGGATCTGCTCATGGTGGTGTTGTGTACTTGTTTAATGTAGCTGGTTTCATTCATTCATATATATATATATATATATATATATATATATATATATATATATATATATATATATACATACATACATACATACATACATACATACATACATACATACATACATACATACATACATACATACATACATACATACATATATATATATATATATACACACACACACACACACACACACACACATATACATATCTTTAACTCGCTCCTAACTCATTAAGGGCCCTGAGGGCGGGCCCTGTCCGTGATTAGGAAGCGCCTACCGATTGGGCCCTCCGATTGTCAGTCTGGCGGCAATTGGTCCCTTGCCACCGGGATGACTAATTGGGAGGCGCAAAGCCCCCTCCCTCCTTCCCTCCCTCCCTTCTCGCCCGCACGCCTTCTCTGCAGTCCCACCAGCAGCCAAGTAGCGGCAGCAGGCAAAGCTCCTCACATGCCCCCAACGCCAGCAACCACGGACCCGCAGCCTATACTTCGGACTCTCCTCCTGCTCCAGGTAAAAGGTCGCCCACAATGCCGGACCGCTGGCCCCAGGCCGAGCCGCCCCTGTCCCAGCACGACCCAGCAGCCTATTTTTGGCACCATATGGATTTATTTACTGCAAAGAAGTAGATCCCATAATATCTGCCTCCCTTCCAAATTCCTCCCAAATAAAAACAGACCTAGAAGCATTAAAATGCCAACCCTGAATCTTGTCAGATATTCCTGAATATTTCTGGAATTTTTCAGGAATCAGTATCTGATATGCTTGAAAATCAAGAATATTGCCTAGATACTCAAATATAGCTGGAAAATACCAGTGAGATATTTGGGGATATTTATTCATACCAGAAATATCCATTCCTACTTTGGCTTACAAAAATTGCATAATTTAAGATGACACAACCAACCGGTCATTATTGTTCTCAAAACAGCTTGCTCACTGTGCTCGCATGCTGCCCTCATTCTACCAATGTCCTTTCTTCTTGTGTGCAGAGAACGGATTAAACACAAGGTCTCTTGTGCTGTTAGTTCAGCAAGCTGCTTGCTCGAAGGAATTGCTACTTGTCTTGTGGAGATTCCCTAGCAGAGTTTCCCTAGTATTCTTTGCTCCTTAACAAGGTCTCTGTATTTAATTCACGTATGATCCCGATATACATTAATTTTTATATATGCTTTCCCTGTTGTGTATTAGCTGGGTTAATATAGTCCCCTACATTTCTAAAATTCTCTTTCATTTTTCTGAAGGTGTTCAAGATTGAACACAAGGGCATTTCCATTGGTGTTGTGTGCAAGCCCTTTCACATTCCTGATGATACATTTCATGTGCAAGCCTATTCAAGCCAAGCTATAAACGAGATGTCTATCTGCAATTTATTTTTGTAAATGTAAGCATCATTCATTCCTATGACTGCATACATGGGTAGACCAAAGGTGTAAATTAGTAACTCAGAGGTCTAACAAACTGAGGTATCACTGAAATCTTGAGCTAGTTTGGAATTCTAGATTTCTAATGAGTGAGTTTAGTTTGTTGCCAGTTAATACATTACATAATACATAATAGAGAAGCATGTTGGACCTCAACAAGGGCCAGAGCCTTCTTGGTCCTGGCCCCCACCTGGTGGAACAAGCTCCCTGAAGAGATCAGGGCCCTGTCTGAACTCTCACAATTTCACAGGGCCTGCAAGAGGGAGCTCCTCCACCAGGCATTTGCTTGAGGCCAACTAGCCCCCAAAACACCCACTGCCCCCCCAGACACCCCCCTCCCATGACCGAAGAATCTGACCAACTCAAAGCTGTGTCAATGTTCCTGTTCCTTTAAAATATTATTCTGGTTGACATTTTATGATTGTTATATAAATATTTGTTATATTTGTTGCAATGTTCTATGTAATCATGTTATATGATGTTATCTATAAACTACCCAGAGCCATTTGGAAGGGTAGTATAAAAATCTAAAATAAATAAAAAATAAATATATTATAGTTCACCTTACATATCCATGATGAAATGGAAAAATTAAGCATGCAGCTGTCAAAACGTAATACTTAAGAGGAATGTATATGTTATATAGTAAACCTCTTGGCAAAAATAGGACTGTTCAATAAGTTATTTATTGATCACATTGCAGTTGTATACAATTCAGTGCTACAATTCAGTGAAGAACACTCTTTTAAGATACCAGATATGTGGTGAAATATAAGCTGTAAAAATATTCTTATGAAAATTCTGTTTGGGAACTGAGATATGTGGCTATATTTCTATCCAGTCTTTATTAAATCCTGACATTTTCTGCTAGGGAGTTTAAGATTGCAAGCATGTAATTGAATCCTTTTTGAGTTATGGTTCTATGATTTGATGTGTGCTACAGTGTATAAGAGTGAAAGATGGCTCTAATAACTTCAGATGCATCTCCCATTCTTCTTAGGGTTTGGTGGCCAAGTTGCACTGTAACCTGAAATGATGTTCTGTGCAGGTTCCTTTTGTGAGTTTGTGGCAGTTAATAATATGGCAAGCTTGTGGAACAGGAGCAACACTTAATTTCAGTAGATCCGGGCACTTTGTCAGCTTGGAGTAATTCGTTTGATTTGTAGCAGATATTCTAGATACTGGAATAAATGCTCAGAATGGCTGGTGCTTTTACCAGCTAAATTTCCTTGTAATTCAAAGTAATCAAAGGGTATACTGTACAACTCAGTGTGACATTTAGGTATGTCACTCCTAAAGTGTTCATATTATAGTTTTCCATTAAAATATTTTGATGGATATACGGATGTATAGTAGAGCTAAATATTTTTGTTTACAGTTTCTGAAAATAAGCTGTTTGTAGGAGTATATCAAAATAAGCTATAATTATTAAACCACAGCCAAATCAAATAAATTGAGAGCCAGTTTGGTGTAGTGGTTAGGAGTGCGGACTTCTAATTTGGTATGCCAGGTTCGATTCTGCGCTCCCCCATGTGCAACCAGCTGGATGACCTTGGGCTCGCCATGGCACTGATAAAACTGTTCTGACCGAGCAGTGATATGAGGGCTCTCTCAGCCTCACCCACCCCACAGGGTGTCTGTTGTGGGGAGAGGAATAGGAAGGCTACTGCAAGCCGCTTTGAGCCTCCTTCGGGTAGGGAAAAGCGGCATATAAGAACCAACTCTTCTTCTTCTTCTTCTTCTTCTTCTTCTTCTTCTTCAGACTGCTGTGGAGTAAATGGAAGGGGAATTGGTCTAGCAAAATAGTTATTTTTGACATGATGCACAGGGCCTGCAAAACGGAACTCTTCTGCCAGGTCTATGGCTGAGGCTAGTGTGGCGAGGAAGGATGTGTCCCCCAGTGTTAAGAAAGTAAGGTAAAGGTATCCCCTGTGCAAGTACCGAGTCATGTCTGACCCTTGGGGTGACGCCCTTCAGCGTTTTCATGGCAGACTCAATACAGGGTGGCCTTGCCGGTGCCTTCCCCAGTCATTACCGTTTTACCCCCCAGCAAGCTGGGTACTCCGTTTACCGACCTCGGAAGGATGGAAGGCTGAGTCAACCTTGATCTGGCTGCTGGGATCAAACCCCCAACCTCATGGAAAGACAGCTTCAGACAGCATTTCTGCTGCTTACCACTCTGCGCCACAAGAGGCTCATTATTAAGAGAGGTAAGCATTCGCTATCTTATCTACACTCCCTCCTCCCAGTCCTGTACTAGATTTCTGGGGGTGTTGTGGGTTGCAGACCGCCATTGTTTTTGTAAAGTTTTTAGGAGTCTGTTTATTGTACATGGATGGATGTCCAGAATTGTTTTAATTGGGCTTTTAATATGGACAGTTGTAACCCGCCACAAGCCAATTTGGGAGTGGCGGGCAATAAGTCTAAACAATAAATAAATAAATAATCCTCTAGGACCTAGGCTTTTGTTTGTTTGTTTTCAGACTTTTAGCCCACCCTTCCATAAGTGCTCAGAGCAGGCTAGAATAGAAAAAATACAACGAGAAAGAAAGAAAGAAAGAAAGAAAGAAAGAAAGAAAGAAAGAAAGAAAGAAAGAAAGAAAGAAAGAAAGAAAGAAAGAAAGAAAGAAAGAAAAAGAAAGGTCTAACTTGCTATTTTGTTGGCATGACAGTACTTCTGCTGATAAAATGGTGGTTGGCTAACTGAGGAGGACAGTTTTCACTGATTCTCCTGTCCCACTGTAAATCTCTCATTATTGTCTTTCACACTGTTAAGTGTGTGTGTCTGTGAGTGTGTGGAGAGGAGGGTCTGCTGATCTCCAGAAGCTTAATTGCAGAAGGCATAGAAGGCTGCAGCGAAAGGAAGTTGCCTTCCTCTAATTTGATTTTGTCTGCACTGCTTTAGGATATAAGTCAAAATGTCTTGTTACCTTTGGTCCAGATTCTTCAAAATAAGCTTATTTCAAGTAACATGGAAGGATTTGACAGTCATTATGCGTAATGAAGGGTTCCAATACTACTGCCTTAGTAATAAGACAGTGTGGGATAGATTAAAATATTCCTATGAGCTTGTCTAATAAAATACCTCCCCCCCTCCAAAAACAGTTGGTTACTTATGTTCCAATATCATGTTCTGACCAGGGAATTCAGTGAATGTCTCTCATGAAATTTAATTTAATAGAAGCACCATATTTAATAGAAATTGCATGACTGCAAGTAAAATCAGTTTGCCATACCTGGCTTCTTATTAATTATGTGGAATGCACTCTGAAGGAGGCAAAGTGTGTGAAACTAAAAGCTGTCAGTACTGCGAAGAAAAAAAATGCAAATTGTTCTTTGAAAAGATGAGTTGCTCTGCCTAAATTCGTTCACACTGTCATTTGTAGCAAGTTTCATTTGCTGTTGATGCGCTCTTTGAATATCAAAAACATTTTTGCTTTCATTGGGCCTTTTTTCTTTCTCAGCGGTTTAGCTGATAGGAGTTGCTTTAGACAGTATAAAAACTGCAAGATTAATGCTTGCTGAATAAATCCCTAATAAATGAACCCAGGGAGCAATGTGTGTGTGTGCACATATTTGATGCAGTGGATACTGTATGCCTTTGTAAGTGCAGTGGTATGAAGAAGAAAAAGAGCTGGTTCTTATATGCCACTTTTCTCTGCCTGAAGGAGTCTCGGAGCCGCTTACAGTTGCCTTCCCTTTCCTCTCCCCGCAACAGAAACCCTGTGGGGTAGGTGAGGCTGAGAGAGCCCTCATCACTGCTTGGTCAGAACAGCTTGATCAGTGCCGTAGTGAGCCCAAGGTCACCCAACTGGTTGCATGTGGGAGAGCGCAGAATCAAACCCGGCTCGCCAGATTAGAAGTCCGCACTCCTAACCACTACACCAAACTGACTAAAATGAAGGGGAACTGAGGGATTAATACTTTCCTCAGCTTTCCACCATCTGTTGTTTAGGGAGAGCTTGCATATTATTTACAGAATTTATATTCTGCTTCTCTACCCAGTCATGTCCACAGTTAAAAATGCTTTACGTCAGTGGTTCTCGACCCCCTAATACAGTTCCTGATGTTGTGGTGACCCCCAACCATAAAATTTTGCAAGTGTTCTTTCACAGATATTTAACCGAAACTGACCCAATGGCGTGAAGATCCATTGTTCATGATTGTATAGGTATTGTTTTTTCCCTGGGGTTTCTCAGTTCAGTTCTGCCTCTTGTCCCACCATGCTCATCTCACTTTTTTCCACTGCTGCAGACAGACGAAGTCTCTCAATGTAACCCACAAGGTTGTTGTATGGCGCCTGCAGGAAAAGTAGCAACAGTAGTGGCACCCTCCTGGCCAAGCTGCTCACCCTGCTGTGACCCTGTGAAAGGGTCATTCGACCCCCCAAAGGGGTCCCAATCCCCAGGTTGAGAACTACTGCTTTAATATTATTATTATTACTATTAATAATAATAATAATAATAATAGACATTTAAAACCAAAAGTAAAATATATATGTTAAAAAAATGTCTCGCCTTTGTAGTGTTTCCTGATGTAGGTGCTTATACACTTTTAACCCCTCTTTTGAAGTAAGAGTTTCAACCTCAGTTGACAGTTTAATGGTCTGAAGGTTGCAGATGGTTTTTTCCTCTGCTTCTTTCAGCTCATGCATTCTTCTTCTCTGAAGCTTGCAACTTCTTCTGTTGGCCTTTGGGAAGCTTGGACAGCCTCACTGAGATCTCAAGACTCTGGAAGTCTGGCAGACAGCCACTTGCTGGATGAAAGGCCCAATAGCAAGAGATTTTAGTCATTCTTATTTATATGGTGCAAGATATCTAAGATGAGTGATTAAATTATTTTAGGCATACATGGAGTATTTATGGGAATATTGCGCTACTGATGGCATTTGCAGAATGTTTTTGCTTTTTTGCAGTATGTTTGTGTTTAACCTTCTAACACCTCAGTTCAAAATGTAGTGAGGGCTTCTCATTTATGAGGTAATAATTTTATTGGCTGACGTGATTAACTGTGCTCCAGGATCTCGGCTAGAATGACTGTCCACTGTGAATAATGGCAGCTGTCATTGTTTAAGGACTAGGTCTGATTTAAAGACTACGAAAGACATCTTTCTCCTCATGCTTCTGTGCCTTCCTCCTAAAGGGTCTATTTAATCCCCCACATCAAGAATTGTGGTGTCCTTGATAATGATTTCTTGGAGCAGCCAAGCAAGATTGGTCTTATTTTCCTTTCTGCATATAATTTTGTGTAACCCTTCTTCTTCTGAAGTATGCCTCCAGATAATTGTTCTCTCCCCAGACGGTTCCCATTTCCCTAAATTCTCAGTGAATAAACAAGAAGAAATTGTGTCCTAGGCAGTTATTTATGTCCCTTTATTTATGTAACTTCCCGTTTTTAAGGTTATTTGGGCAATGGGGGGGGCATACATTTTAAATTCAAGTGGTTAATTTTGGTCCTCTGAATTCAATAAGGAACTAGGATTTACAAATAAGAAACTGGAGTCTACAAACTAATTTCATCTTCATGACAGACAGCCTGTATCAGGACATAACAAGCTCAGTCCTGCTTCTTCACAACAGAAATCTCCTTCCTGGCAGAGCTTTCCCTTCACTCAGCCCCTAGTTTACTATGATAACGACTGCAAATGTAACTGAGAAAAGTATTTCAGTTTGTTCTTTCTGAGTAGTGCTTGCTGCAGCTGAATAGAAATCATGCCATTCCTCAAAACAACTTGGTTGACCTGGCTAGCAGTGGATGTCTCTAATTCAAAGAACCCCCAAAAGTTTATTCACATTCATGAGCAGTTATATATATACCTAAAAAATCGTAGACTTTTCAAAACAAATACTGCCGTTCATGTTTAATTTTTAGTTTCTTCTTTACCCCCACCCTTCATAACTTCAAGACAATGTGTTAGCATAATGTCCCCTTTGCTTCACTAGGAGTTGCACTGGTTAATTGTTTTTGGTATTGGATTTACATCCTCCAGCTAGGGTGGCGAACTTTGTTTTCTGCTGGCCTCCTTCTGTTTTAATATCCATATGGCAAAGTACTTATTGGACTGGAGGTTACAACACTGTGGAGAACTTCATTAGTATAACAAAGATATTCAGCTTGTGTGAGATTTCAGCATCATGGGAAAAACATACATTACACTCTACTGTATTGTTAAGGAGTAGTGAGACTGCTATACTGCTAGAGAATCTGTGCTGTACTCTTCATGAATTTTTCATAATTGGAAGATGCCTTTTCCTTTATGTACCTAAAGACCTGACCAGGCTTTCCCTTCCCATGCTATAGAATATGTTAAATAGGAATGAAGTCATTTGTGTCTCCTCACCACAAGCCCACGCATAATTTTCAGAAAAAAATTTACCACTTGGGATACCCCTATATATTTTACCACTTGAGATACCCCTATAGGTTACTGGCTGTGACTCGTGATAGAACAAAACTTGGGATGTAGCTATTATTTGATATGTTACTGGCGGTGACTAGTGATTGAAGAAATTATCATCCAAGGTTCCCCCCCCCCCACTGCACCCCAATTTAATCGTAAGGTACCTAATGAGCCAGCCAAGACACTGAATTAGTAGGGGATACTTTCCTGGTTTCCCCCCCTCCTGGCATCTCTCTCTCTCTCTCTCTCTCTCTCTCTCTCTCTCTCTCTCTCTCTCATTTCTTTCTTCTCTCCTCTCAGTTAGACTTTGTTAGCTTTCTTCCTCTCTCTTTTCCCCATCCTTGTTGAATAGTGGTAGACAGCAGAGGCCACCAAACCTGTTAACCAGTCCACCACTACCAAGCTGCCAGAAGAGAAATGTCAGCCACCCACTAGATGCAGCCATCAGGATTAATCAGAGGTTCAAAGGCAGGGAGGGCTGCTCTGTACAGTTCTGTGCCATGTGGATTCACTTTCTCTGTGGCTTGTATTATTTTCTTTAAACGAACAGCTACCCTGCATTGGCTTGTAAATACTTTCACATGGATTCAATGTTTGTCTTACAGCATGGCTCACTTTCTTGTTGAACATGCAGCAGAGAAGATCTGCTTCACTTTTCCCATATGTTAAATAGATGACTTGTTTTGTAAATACTATTTTGTGATTTGGGACGGGACACAGACCCTTTAAATATATATCCCAAAACACTATTAGAAACACAGAAAATTGAAATCAGACGAGAACCCAACAAAACAGTACAAGTCTTTTACACCTTTTAAAAACAGTGCAAAGCAACCCCATTTTTAAAAAGAACTAGAAATAAGACAAAGGCTCCCTCCCAAATAAAGCCTCCCATAAAAGAATAGCAACCATCCTGGATACTCAGAAGGTAACATTTCTGCCCCAGAGAGAAGCCAGGAGGAACTACACATGCAAAGTCACTCAGATCTTCCATCAGTTTATTAACTTTTATCTGCATGCTAATTTGCTGCTATTTACAGGTTTTACCAACTGCTTGAATCTAATCAGCTATAGTTATCACTCAGTTACTTATGCATCTTGACTCTAATTAGCCCTTCCAGGCAACTAACACCTCTCCTACCCGCTCTCTACCTCTATGTAATGGTCGGCTGTTTCAATATACCTGAAGAAGTGTGCATGCATATGAAAGCTGATACCCAGAATTAAACTGTGTTAGGCATAAAGGTGCCTCCAAGAAGCTTTGTTCTGTAGCTTAGCAGTGTTATGCTACTTCTTATTTCTTTACTCTTTATCCTACCTCTCACCCTTTCTCACAGTGATTCAGCTTCTTAAAAATCTCTGTATAAATACCTACTACTGTCCATTGCCCTATTCGTTAGGATGTGTTTGAATGTGAGCTTGCTTAGACACTGTTTCTGAGACTTCCATAGATCAAGGTCGGCATTAATCTGTTCAGGGATCCTGCAGTCTGGTGTGGTCCACGGGGGTATACATGAGGGTGCTCGCAAAAGAAAGGGATAACATTATGTTCAGCTGCAAAATATCGTCACTTCACGAACAAGGCATTAGTGTTGCCAAGCTGCTAATTTATTGATTCCCCAAGCACAGGACAGCTTTCACTCTGGCATGTCTCAATGTTCTTCCATTTGCTTTATTAGGAAGGTGGTAGCATTGGCATTTATACCCATATGCTACTGGGAAAACTGAAACAACTGGACTTGTGCCACTACAGTGCCCCTTCTATGGTGATCTTAGATGTATTTTTATTATACTCTGTGATGGACAGTAAATGGTTAATGGTGTAACGGCTTGAGAAATTTGAGTGAACAGGGATTCAAACCGAATTCTTCAGTTAAGAGTGACCATTAGGAGGGCTAGTTAAGAATTAACTAGGAAAAGGGGCTAAGAAAATGAGAGAATCAAGAAAGATCCCCATTCAATTTAATGATTTACACACATGCATATCTGTAATCGCACCGCGGTATAAATAACGCCCTAAGGGCAAGTTGGGAGGAGAAAGGGGCGGGCGCCGTCCATGATAAAAACTCGGGGGCCAAGTAGGCCCACCCTCGGATGAGGGCTCCGGCGAGACACACGTACTTGCCTCTGCGCTCCCGCCCCATCGAGGCCTTCGCCGGCAGGAAAGGACCAGGGGCGCTGTGGTGAACATGCAGCGCCCCTGCTTCTTTCCTCCCACCCAGCCACCCGACTTTCCCGGAGTGCGGGGGAGGCTTCCCAAGCCTCCCGCAACATGAGCCCACCCCTCACCGCTGTTACTGCGCCCTCCCAGCCGACCCAGATAAGCGCCCGCCTGCCAAGACCCCCCAAACCCACCACCCCTGCCCGCACTGCTCCGACCCCCCCACATGATGCGACGCCACCGCTCCTTCCTCCCACCCTACCCCCAAACCGCCCGCAAAGCCTACCGCCCACTGCACGCTTCTACCCAGCCACAACCCACCATCACCGCCGCGCTACCCTCCATGACCCAACCATTCCACTCCCCACTTGTCATCCAGCCCCAACCCCCCACAAAACTTCGCCGCGCGCTGATGCTGCCCTGGGGATGTCTTTACCTTGGCTGCCAAGCCAGTGGCGGCCACCTGGCCAAACGCCGCCTGCTGCACCCTTCGCCCGCTGCCTCCCGCGTCTGCCACTCCGTCAGGGCCCGCAGCCATCCTTCCTGCCACCGCTGCAATGGCCAGCGGCGCGGGGACGCACCCACCTGTGCCTCAGCCAGGCCCAGGCCCGCCAGCGCGCGCACAGCCGGCCGTGTCTTCAACTCGGTCCTCCCACGCACGCACGCGCGCCAGAAGGGCGGGGGCCTCGCTTCCTACCGCGGACCCTTGCTCTTGCCCATTTTTAGAAATGGGCTTTCCTCCTAGTATATTCATATATCTCTTAACATTCAAATATCTCTTGCCTATATTTATTTTCTTATAATCAGGGAGAAGAGTTGGTTCTTATATGCCTCTTTTCTCTACCTGAAGGAGGCTCAAAGCGGCTTACAATCGCCTTCCCTTTCCTCTTCCCACAACAGAAACCCTGTGAGTTGGGTAAGGCTGAGAGAGCGCTGATATCACTGCCCGGTCAGAACAGTTTTATCATTGCCATGGCGAGCCCAAGGTCACCCCAGCTGGCTGCATATGGGGGGAGTGCAGAATTGAACCTGGCATGCCAGATTAGAAGTCCACACTCCTAACCACTACACCAAACTGGCTCTCACTCTGTCAATGTATGTTTTATTTTGTTTGTCCATAATCGTAATTGAGATTATTGATTGTTTTAACACTATGATTGTCATGTAACAATTACCTGTTGTTGTTGTTATGTGCGAAGTCGTGTCCGACCCATCGCGACCCCATGGACAATGATCCTCCAGGCCTTCCTGTCCTCTACCATTCCCCGGAGTCCATTTAAGCTTGCACCTACTGCTTCAGTGACTCCATCCAGCCACCTCATTCTCTGTCGTCCCTTTTTTCTTTTGCCCTCAATAGCTCCCAGCATTAGGCTCTTCTCCAGGGAGTCCTTCCTTCTCATGAGGTGGCCAAAGTATTTGAGTTTCATCTTCAGGATCTGGCCTTCTAAAGAGCAGTCAGGGCTGATCTCCTCTAGGACTGACCGGTTTGTTCGCCTTGCAGTCCAAGGGACTCGCAAGAGTCTTCTCCAGCACCAGAGTTCAAAAAACAATTACCTACCTGGTGCCATATAACTCCAACTTTTATGCTCCACACAAGACTTGTTTACTCCTACACTAGCTCTTAGTTTGGCCTGCATAGGACATCTGTTGCAGTTCATCTGCACCACAATCTAAATTCAGGACTGTGGCGTGCTTGAAATATGGGGAAAAAATCCTGTCTGGATTTTTTTTTTCTGTGAGGGAATAGCATTGAAGTAAGAAAGTGAGTTTCAGCTTGTGAATGGCAAATAGATATGATACTACTGTGATGGGAAAATGAAGGAGAGATCAGGGTGTTGAGAAGCTGTGCAGACGTTCTAACAAAAGTCACTACAGCAAAGAGTAGAAGGAGCTGTTTTGATTTCTCTCTCTCTTTCTCTCTTAAAGGCCCCAGGACAAGTGAGTGCTACAATTCTGTGCCACTGGTTGCTTTTCTTCCTGTAACTCTTGCTTGGCAACTAAACATTATGATTTTGTTTCTATCTCAGTTGGAAAATATTTATTTTATCCAGCGAACTATAACTGCCTGATAGTGATATATAATTTACATGATAGGAAATATCTCAGTATCTGTGATCTTGAATCTTACTTTAACACTATTCTAAAATAAGAAGTGACTATTTGTCTTCCGTGTCTGTTTCAAAGTCATGTCCTTAAAATGTTTTTCCCCATTCCCTCTTGAACATAAATCCTTTTCTTGCATTGCATTGCAACAATAAAACATTGATGCCCCCTCAAATTTAGCTTGGGGAGCCTCATTTGGCAAGAGGGCATGGCAACAGATAAGACTAATAGCTTCTAAGTTTTCGGTCTAATTGTGTTTTTTGCTCCTAGTTATTTTAAATGTGTTTATACGTTCAAGACTAATAATGTTTGAGTAGTTATGGGATAGAGTATTCCACACTGTTCATTGCGCCAGTAGCTATCACTAAAGAAGTCTGGTTTAATCTGCATAAAAATACTATCAGTGCTTCACTGAACGTTCATGAAAATGATTTCAAATTGGTCTACAGGTGATACAATGCTCCAGCCAAATTAACCCACACTTCTAATCTAAACCTGCATCTAATGCCTCCTGGAGCTGTAGGAAAG
Source organism: Paroedura picta (assembly GCF_049243985.1). Lineage (NCBI taxonomy): Eukaryota > Metazoa > Chordata > Lepidosauria > Squamata > Gekkonidae > Paroedura > Paroedura picta. The sequence continues at coordinate 78,400,246 of NC_135374.1, read as the reverse complement.
CCATTACAAACTTGTTCCACATTTAGTGGAGCAAGATGTATATTGTGATTTCTGAGATCTTGAGGGTCCAGTTCAGTAAAGTCTCCGGGCTTGCATGTGCTAGAAAGGTTCATGGGTTAGTGCAAAGCATGCTGATAGTGGCAAGGATGTTGACTGTACAATTTTGAATATCAACTAAATTAATGGATGTCCAATAATGAGCTAGGAAGTTCAGGTTTGTGATGCCTATGAACAGTTTTTTTATGTACACACTTATTTTGAGCAAAGGACTGTACACATGAGAAATTTTTATATAAATGGCAACCAACTATTAAATAAATGACAACAGAATTAGTGATGTACAACAAGAAGTAATACTAAGTATCTCAATGAGGATGTTCGATAAAGAACTTGATTTGTCAAAGTAATTGTAGCTTTTAAAAGTTTATTCAATTTTAATCTAATACTCACTGATGGATAACTTCTTGTAATTGATTGGTTTTTAATAATAATATATACTGAAAGTTGCTTTTGAAATAAAATAAAAAAACATTTTGACCTTATTGATTTCTTGGCCATCCAATTAAGGACAGATTCCCACAGTCATGTATATCAGACAATTTTGCTAATTACAAAGTAATTAGCCACTAACTAAATCAAGAAACTGCCTTCAATGAAAAGTGTCATTGTTAGTGACTTGAGACAACTTTTGCCTATTGTGTTTGAACTTTGTTGAAGGTTTCACACATGCATAATCTTCAGTTGACAGTTGGCCATTGAATAGTAAACATGAATAATGAAATTATGTTAGATTTATTTTGTAAGAGTATTAGACGTCTTACAAAATGCTTATGTGCTATCATTTCATTTTTCATTTACTTAACATACAAGGGCACTATACTTCTTCATAGCTGAAGGCCATCATAACCCTAGACTTTTTAATCAAAAGTAATTTTAATTTAGATTTCTTTGTCTTTTTTTTTTTGAATATGTGGTTATTTAACAAAAACTGCTTGATTCCTGTGATGAAATGCACTAAATTACATGGAGTTCCTTGTATTTAGCAAATTTCTTTTTCACTGGCTTTTGCTTTTTGATTATTTTGAAACCATCTGCCTGCCTGCCTGCCTGCCTGCCTGCCTCTCTCTCTCTCTCTCTCTCTCTCTCTCTCTCTCTCTCTCTCTCTCTCTCCTTCCTTCCTTCCTTCCTACCTACCTACCTAACTACCTACCTACCTACCTACCTACCTACCTACCTACCTACCTGTATTTTTTACAACATAGGTTCATAACACATATACATGCTCCAGTATGAAACAATGCAATATACTCCAGAATCAGACTCAGTGAACTGTCCCAAGATCATTAAATATATTAACCATTTGACATTTAACAGTAGCCCAACATAAACTCAACATTTAACCATTAACCATTTAACATAAAGTTTGACCGTAACCCAACAGGTTAGTTGGACCAAGGATTGCCCTGTGATGTGTCCAGCGGACATATCATATAGCAGGGTATTCTGGAAGGCTCACTGGGTGTTACCCAGTTACTGGCCCCAACCAAAGACTTGGCGGAAGTGTTTATGGGCAGATGCTCATGCTATGTTCTGAGATCCAGAGTTCAGGTTACAGACAGCAATACTATGTTCTTACTTTGCATGACATTTTACCTAGTTCTAATTGTGTCCCAGGCAAGTTTTCAGATTGCTTCATAGTCCCAAAGTATTAAATGAATGTATTGAATCTTGCTTCTGTACTCTTCCATGCACTCCTAGATAAAACAAATTTTCCCAGTGTACTCTAGGTTCTAGTTATATTTCCACAAAAATAATGTGAGCTTACATAAGCTTGTAGTTTAAATTTGTTACTACTAATATGGAAAGATGGTATACATCTAGAATATAAAATGCTGGATGTATTATGTCAATTGACTTCTCTCTGTATCTTTTTAAAAATGAGATGCAAACATTTTCCTTTTAAAAAGATGCCTACAGGATCCAGACTATATTTGCCATATAAATTAGATTTGACCTAAAGAAGGATAAGGGATTGATATTTAATATTGCCAGTTGAAAAGTTTGCTAGTGGAAAAGTTGGAGCACATGCTTACTTTTATTGCTTAAATGGGATTTGAGCTATTGTGCCCATAGGGTTTTTAAATCTAGCATATGATCGATAGTGATAGGAAGATCTGGGACACTTTGGTGTTAAAAATGTGGAGCTGAGTTGGGACTTGGGGTGCTAACAGTACTAATTGCTTTTAAATTAATAGACTATTTGAAAGATCAATGAAGAACATAAGGGGTATATACCACAACTCTAAAGTGAATCTTGGATAAAATTATCTGATGATATTGAAAAAAAAACAGAAAATACTGGGCTATTCAACATGCTACACAAATTAGAAAATCAAATGATATTGAAAAGAAAAAAAATAGTCATTTGGAGAGCAAGAAGTACATAATACAGACTACTGTTTGATCCTTTAACTACCGACTACATTTTGTTGTTGTTAAAACATTTCTTATTTTATTTTAAAAAATTATTAATGTCTTTCCATTCTACAAAGGGAACCTAAGGCAGCTAGTAAAACATGATAATTCATAGTTTTAAGTACTTCATTCACTGAAATTTCATTTACTTCCTTCAGGAGAGTTCTTCATGTAATAGATCAGCACAAGCTCTGCAAACACTTCTCCCAGTAATATAAAATCAAAAATTCAAATTCAGAACCTTTAATGGCATATAAAAGTAGTGTGTACAAATAGATGAGTAATAATAATCACATAAACTGAGAATAAAACAGATAATAGATAAAAGATTTAATAAGCCAATTATACTTCCTTATCCATTGTTGTTCCTGTATATATTTATGAAACAGCCTAGGGGGTGGGAGGTGTCTGGCTGTCCAAGTTGGAATAGGGCCAATCAGGGTGCAACCAGCTTTGCCCTGATTTGTCCTACCCCTGCAGCTCCCGCCCGCTGTCCCTGGACTCTAGCCTCTTTGCTCTCAGACGCCTCAGTGCCTGGAGCCAGCAGAAGGTAAGGGGATTGGCCCTGAGCAAAGGATTGTGGTGGAGGGCCTCCTAACGAGGGCCTCTTGGCCTGCTAGGCTGGGCCTGCTGACGAGGGCCACCTGGCCTGCTGACTGCTTGTTAAGGTCTGCTAAGGAGCTCTGTCCTGGCCCTGCTAATGAGCTGCCCAGCCCCCACCAGCCCCACTTGATCTGGCTGCAAGCTGCTACCCAAGGCCACCTTAAGCTGCCTGGCTGGGTTCCAGGGGAGGGGGCCCTTTCAAGGCCCATTCTTAGGAGCGGGCTTTGAAGCTAGGACCTCAATAATATGCTAAATAGTTATCGTTTACATCTTTAACCGCTCCTAGCAGAGTGGATAAAATAATTTGTTAAGGGCACCAAAGGTGGGCCCTGTCCGTGATGAGGAAGGGTGCCCATAGGCCCCTTCCCTCAGACTGATAATCGGAGGGCCCGCTGAGTCCCAGGGCCTGGACGAGCCACGTGCCGCCGAACCGCCCCACGCCCGCACCGGCCCAGCCGACTCCCGGGGCCTGCTCGTGCCCCACCCCGCGACCGCACTGGCCCCACCGACTCCGGAGCCCAGCTAGCGCCCGCTGCATTAAGACTGCAGCGGGCTTATTTACTAGTCAACAATATATTACAATGGCCTAGAATTATTTCTTGCAAATTGGTTTCCCTTTTGTATCAAAGCAGCCAAAAATACTGTTCTGTTATTTCTAGGAACTTATCAACTAATAGATACTGAGTAATTATATCCATAGGGCCAAGGAAACTTACAATAATAGGTTTGATAAATTGGAGTTTGAGCTTAGAATGAAATGGACAATAGAGTAAAATATATGATACTGAATCAGGCTCCAATTGGCAAAATTTACATAATCTATTCTCTAGCTGTATATTATTATATCTACCTGAGAGTACTACTGAAGGGAAGATATTTAATCTAGTGAGCATAAAGGCCCAACAGTGGAGTGGATTAATAAAGCTTTGCATTTATGTCACTCCATGACCTGAATTAGAGGTAAGGCCAAAAAAGTGTGGGGAACAAGTCAGATTGATTCCAGCTTCAATAGTCTGTCTTTCAATATCCCAGATTCTTTTCCTAATAATACAGAATATTTGAGACTCGTCATAATTATCTAAAGGCTCTCTAGACTAGACTAGATCAGCTGGATCTGCTGATACCATTTAGAAACAGAAAGGGCCTAAACAATAATGAAGTCTTATCCAGAATTTAATAGTAAGTGATCATGCTCTAGTTGACAGCAAATGAAGACCAAGTTCATTACAAAGGGTGGAGTGTCTTATTGTATTCAGGAGACCCAAAATACGTCAGAGAAAAACGACAGCTATATAGTCTACCTCAGAGTTTAGTGCCTCGATCCAAACTGGAATCTAGAAGTTGATGTACAACTTTTGTCTGGAACATCTGGACTGCTGCTGGCACAAACTGGTTCCCGGTGTGAAAGCGTGAGACAGTACTTGACTGGTTCCTTGCTGCTGTGTGAGCTGCTTTCCAATGTAAAGACCAATTAAGTTGATAGTAAAAAAAGGGCTTCCAAATATCTGAAACTCTTGACTTGCTCCACAGATTTTCTGTCCACTTTCCTTCAACAGCCTTTCTAGGCCTTTGAGAATGTCATGATTTTAGATTTATCAAGATTGATACACAGACCATTTTTGAAACAAAAAGGTGAAAAGGCGAGAGTAATTGTGAGAGACCAGTCTTGGAGATGGAAAGAAGGGCAGCAGCATCAATATACAACAGGAGAGGAATGGGATGGGAGTTTATCCTAGGTCTGTGTCCCTCAAATTCAGCCAGATGGGCATGGAGATCCAATAGGAATAGATTGAATAATGATGGAACCAAGAGGCATCACTCTTTTCGTAATGGATATCTTTTTGGGTTAAAGAACTGTTACTGTCAAACCTCACTTGGCAACTACTTGAGGTATGTATGTAATTTATAAATTAAGAAGAGCAAACACTTATCCATTCCCCAAATAGCAAATTTATTCCACAGCAGGGACCTGTTGATGGCGTCAAATGCACCCCGTAATTCAATAAAAGCTACATACAATTTGCCTTTTAGATGTAAGAGTACTTCTCTGCCTGGAAAGAAAGTATAAGGTGATGGTCCAGAACAAAGTCCAACTTGTTCTTTTCCTGGTAAATTATTGGTAGTCATCCAGTCTAAAAGACATCTCAACAGGTGCTTTGAATATAGTTTCCCCAGAACTGGTAATAAACGGATGGCGTGATAATTGCTGGGATGTTGGCTTTCCTTTTCTTTCAATGGAATTGTAATAGAATTCAGGCATGAATCAGGTAAGATTCCAAATTTATCAATTAAAGTAAATAGATGGGCCAGTAGTTCTGACCACCAATCAGGATTGTTTTTAATTAGATCAGTGGGATTGCCATCAGGGCCCGGTGCTTTACCTGGTTTCATATGCTATGAAGTCACAGATCTTTTCTTGGGATACAGGAGGGCAGAGGGGTACGTTAGATGGAATGTTAAGGTCATCAGCAGCCTCTGTTGATAGCAGTTCTGAAAATAAATTTGAAAAATAAGTGCCTGAATTAGATGAAGAGTGGGTTACATTAGATGAACAGTTTAAACCTGATACCTCTGACCAGAGGTCTCTAGTATTTCTTGATTGAACCGCCTTCAATAATTGGGACCTTTTCTTCAAGGCACAGACATATTCCTTTTCAACCAAAAGGACCTAACATTTTCTTCTAGCCTCAAAGTAACTAGAGACTAGCTTGGCAGAGAACTTGGTGCGTAATTGTTGGAAAAGTCATCACATTTTTTATGGGTCCAATATTCTAAATCAAACCAAGAAGAGGCTTCTTTAAAATTATTAACAGTGTCATTTTTGCTAAACCCACAATAGAACTAATGGCCTCTTGATATGCCATTATAGCCTTAGCTGGTGACTCATCCTGGGATATGACTTGCTTTAGAGACTGTGCCTTGGCTGAGCTTGTCCATTAATTGAACTGGACCCAAAGATCATTGGACCATTTCAATCTCACATGGATCAAATGTGAAGCATGATTGGCAGGTTCCTTTGATCTGAAGTCCTCAGATGTTCCCAAAAAATAACATCATCTGGATGGGAGAATGTTCACTTTCGGACTGAATATTAATCTGAAAATCAGTGACCTGTGAAAGTATATAAGATGAGATTAAAATATAGTCTACTACACTTGCTTCTTAAGGAGAAATAAATGTAAAGTCATCAAATCTGTCTCCTGGATTAGATCGATTTAATACCATGAGATTATATCTGGAACAAATAACTGCCAAATAAGGAGCTGCTTGGTGGAGGGTGGAGTTCACAAGATGTTAGAGCTTTGTCCGGAGGAGGGGCTCCAGTTGTTCCTGACCCTGACCCAACCAAAGACCTGTCAGAAGAGTTCTGTTTTGCAGGCCCTGCGGAACTTAGCTCCATTAGGACCCTCATATCTCACTGGAGCTCATTCCACCAGGTTGGATCCAGGACTTTGGAGGCCCTATGAAATAAAAACAAAGGTGTAATCAGTTCATCACTGTCCTATTGCAATGTTATTGTTGTTAGCATCCAATCTTCCATTCAAATCACCTACCAGAATAAGGGGAGCCAATGGATGGCTGGCCGTTAAGGATTCTAAATAGTTTCTCAATGTTCTGGTTCCTCTTCAGAAAATAAAATCTTATCCATAGTATATGAGTGGAAGTAGAAATAGCACTTACTGTTGTGGATGGGAAGACACTGTAATAAGTGGTGTCTGTATAGGTGAGAAGAGTGACGTGTTTGGAGAGCTCAGTTTAGGTGGTATCCTATGTTTCATACTGATCAAGGATAGAACTTGTGAGTCTAGGCTGGAGAACTTTAATTTACATTGGAGCCCTTTACATGTCAGTTTGGGTAAACTGATTTCAGTAGCACAGACGTGCCTGTTTATCTCAGGTAATAGTGGCATTTTTGTTAAATTGTCCCTCAGCAAACACTACCGAAGCATTTACTTTCTTTCTGTATCGAGTACTGTCTGGGGCTTGAGTGATAGAAGTGTTCAATTTAAGGCTTGACCCAATTCTTGCTGTCATCTGCAGAGATCAGCATAATAACTAAAAAAAAAAAAAAAAAACCCTTCTTATCTTCCAGTCATTTTCTCACCTGCTTCTGTGTTTCATGTTGTGGAGCATGGCATGAGGGTAATGGGGGGGGGGGGGGAGACTCGGCAGGGGCAGTGTCCACCCATGACAATGAGCTCTTCTTCCAAAATGACAATTCTAACAGACTTATGTGTACAGTGTTTACACTTGTTGCAATCATTGCATTGGCACGTTGACTTTTTAGGGAGGCAGAAGTTCTGATTCTTTAAAAGCATGGGCCTCCTTACTTGTGTAGTTTATTTTCTAAAACTGCACCTAGGCAAAGATGTATGATGAGGTGGGACAGAGGCAGAGGTTTTGCCATAAGCTACATTTCCCCCTTCCTCATGATAATGTGGAGTAGAGGGCCAAAGCAAAGGTTTTCTAGCAAGCATGCGAAACTACCGAGACAAATGGCAATAATCTTTTTACTCTGAACTTTTTCACTACTTCCAGAAAAAGACAGCCTGTCCTGAATAGATAAAGTGAGGTCCTCAGCAGTGTGCAAACATGTCTGCACATGTGTGCACATAAATGCACACTTAGGAGATATGAGATATTAGTAATATTAAGGGTTCAGATAATTTCTTCTGTTTATCACATTTTCCCTGCCCATTCTCCAAAGAGCTCAGGGGATGACTCAAGTTTCTCTACTCCCATCCCATTTCCCTCTGACAATCAATGTGCTTGGTTATTTTATCAGGCAGTGAATGACCTAGGGTTAGTGAGATTCATGGGGATTTGAACTAGAATTTCCCCAGTCCTAATCTTATCCTGTGCTCACTGTAGCATGCTGTGGGTATAAATAATATTTGGATTTATTTCCTATTATAATTCATGTTAATTTCAATAGTAAAAATCCAGCTCAAGTTTGTGTGCATGCAGCACAGCCAAAAGCCCTTGTCACTTTTGGGGAGCTTTTCATACTGCTGACATAATTATATCTGAAGGGCATGATCACTTATTAATAAGAGGTTAGAATAACTTTATCGGGACAGCCCCTTATTCATTTATGAGTTGCAGTTAAAGGTATAGCTAATTAGCACATTCTTGCATTCTTTAGGTCATTACGCTTGGTGAGGGCATTTAAATTAAATGCTGGGTTCTTCCGAGTGGGCATTACATTTTCTGTTTTGCAGATGCAGCTCCATCATGTCATTTTGAAAATATGTTCAGTTGAAAGGTTGAGCAAAGATAAAAAGTAAGGTCAGAATGCAATTTCAGTATAATTCTTCTTCATTTATTATGAAAGGTAGGTACTTACAATATTAAGAAGCACTGTTTATAATTAGCATTTTGAATTATACACAGTGTGATTGCCATATGTGTTTGACGTTTAGTGCCAGCATGGATACTTAAAACTTCATTATAAACTTGTTGTTGCATAAGTTACTGCTTGCCTCTGGGCTGCATATTTAGCATATCCATTCTTACTATGCTAATTTTTTACTGTAATCATTCTGCATTGTTTACCCATTTAGAAGCCATTAAGCCAGCGTCTGCCAGATACTTCAGTGAATTTTGCCAGTGTGTAGAAATCATGAAGAATACATATCTAAGAAATATGAATTGCAGTGCAGCAGTTTTATATTATCTTTTAAAAGATAATTATAAGCAGATACAGAACAGTCAAATATCTACAGGGAAGCTTACCATTGAGCACTATGAGTGTCTCATTATGAGCTACTGCCTCTGTTTTCATATTAGTCATGCCATTCTTTTATTATTGGCAGTTTGGTAACTGCATTAATACAATTGACTTTCACTTTTACATCTTTTCAGATGTTTCTTCTTTTATTGTAGGTCAAACTCTGATTTAGTTTTTCTAATTCTGAATTTTAATTTGTACATGGTACTTCTCCTTGAACTCTGTGTCCAAAGTTTGCTGTTGAACTTTGTTGTTTTAGTTGCCTCCTTATTTTCTATGTGCTTGTTGTCAACTTTGAGATGTTAGAGCATTTGGAGATTAACCCTTAGCTAGATAATGTGAAGAATTCCATTTTTTAATATAAAAAGTTATAATAGATGGCAGTAATTTTGATAGACAAGCATGAGGGTCATACAGCCATTAAGGTTATTGCTGCTCTTGAGATTGTTGTCTATTTTTTTTTAGAGAAGATGGCTTTCATTGTTTTGAATACAGAAAGACCATACCATATCCATGACAGCAAAGAGCAAAATCTTTGGCCTGTAACAGTTACTAACTGTGCCATGTTATATTATATATGAGAGCATGTAGCATTGAGGATCAGTTTCACAGTATCCACCATTTTTGCTCAAACCCTTTCCCTATGTCTATCTCTTGTGCTTGCAGGTAGTGTTGGGGGCCTTTCCACACCTGTTAAATGTAGCAAAATCCTTACCTTAGGTAGTCGTTATATTCCGGCTGCTCTGTATGATGTCGCCAACATCCAGTGTCCGGGCAGCAAATGGTTGGCTACATCCTCCAAGTGCTACTTAGGGAATCTCATAAAGTGGATTCCCCAACCTAAAAAGTGCCAGCTAGAGGAGAGCAATCAGCAGGCCACCAACAAAAAAAACTGTGTGGAGGCGAAGATGTCCCACCCTCGCACCTCACACCTTCCTCTCCCTGGGACGTTTTTTTTTTTTTAAGTGAACTGCCTGGAGCAATAAATAAGTGTACAAGTGTGCAGGCAAAGCCATAAAACTATTTCCCGCCAAAGTTGTCACCCAAAGCATGCCTCTCTACAGTCCCCCCCCCCAAATCAGGAATGAGATTTTTAATCTTGCCAGAAACATTTGTTTTTACTATTAGCACAATTTAAGGTTGAATACTACACATTTTCTAAAATTATCGTGATTCACAGTGCTGAACTTTGACTTTTTCCTTTGCTAATAGTAATTTGTGCTTCCCAACTAAATATTTATGCTCATAATCTAATAACCATTTATCCAAAAGAGGTGATTGCAGATAGTTATGCCAGTTAAGTCTGGAGCCACCAGTATGTATAAGTATAATAATTTGAAAAACCTGAATAGCCAAACATTTAAGAAGAAAGGGTTTTATGGAAGATTTTGTATAACAACCCTTAGAATTTCAAAAATAATGAATAGTACTGTAGAAAAAGAGATAAACACAACTAGTAAATACTCTATGAAAAAAGCAAAGCTAATCAGGTTGGCCCTCGCTTTCTTCAAGCTGAAATTTCAGATTTTCAGTTTCCTTTGGAAAGGCACATCTTATGCCTCTCATTTATATTTCTAAAAGCTGAAATCATAGTTGTCATTAAATAGTTTATTTCTGTATCAGATGGTGCAAGGGCAAAATTTCAGCAGTGTGCACGTTGGTAGTTCAGTTGCTATATCTCATTAAGAGTCACTCAGCAAAAGCTGCCCCTTCCAATCAACACTTTAAGGAACTATTGTATATGCAAATACAACCATACCCTTTTGTGTGTGCTACATGAATGAAATTAGTTTGGGCAGATTTGAACAGTTGTGGTGCTTTGAAACTTGAGATTGGAAATATGGCTAAGGTTTATTTGTGCTGGGGGGGGGGGGGGGGCTGCTGTGACTCCAGACCTCAAAACGTCACAAGGAGGTCAGGCCATCTGGGGCAATCTCTTTCAGTTGGCTTTACTTCCTCTTTCCCCAGTCAGCTGAATCATTGCATTTTATATTTCCAGGAAAGTTTCCGTGATTAAACTTACCACATATATGCTAGCGAGAAACCTTTTGGATACTATAAGAGAGGTGGATAATTTTAAAAATTCTTTTTGCTGATGCTACAGAGTAGGGTTGCCAAGTTAGGAAATAGCTGTAGATTTGGGGGGTGTAAACTGGGGAAGAAAGGGTTTGGGAGGGAAGGGACCTTATCAGAGTATAATGTCTTATATTCCATTCTCCAAAGCAGCCATTTTCTCTTGGGAAACTGTTCTTGGTCATCTGGAGATCAATGGTAATAGCAGGAGTTCTCTCATGTGTCATGGTAAACTTTCCAAAAATAGGCAAAATCAGAGCTTTGGCAAAAAAAACTCTGCAGTTCATTTCAGGAGAGAACTAACAGCATTGCTGGACTCCTGCAGTGCTTAAGACAATACCAATAGGAATCAAAAGGCAACCCCCCCCCCCCCCGCCAATACACAATTCAGGTTCAATGTTATACCAAGCTTGTAGTATCCAAATATTCAGTTTGCAAACATTTTCAGTAGTTTAATTGTACATTCAGCAGGTCACATGGAGATATATATGAAAGTATCAAACAACTAAATTGTTTTGAGGAGGACATTTTCCCAGGTGGCTATATCCTCAATAGCATCTTCTCCCTTTAGATTAAAAAAAATTGTGTTAGATTTGCACATGTGTAAGTATGTTTAGCCTATGAATAATGACAGTTTTAGATTGTAATCTTAAATCACTCATAAGGCACTAAGTGCTATTGAATTTTGTAGGATTTACTTCTGAGTCATATATGTTTAGGATTGCCCTGCTAGAAAGTAATGCAGATAGTATAAAGGGAGCTAAAAAAGGTAGTCATGGAAATAAATACGAGAGATGTAGTAGAGGAAAACACAGGAAAGTAGGGTAATATGTTTAGTGATGCATATCCTGGCTGGACCTACTTTCTGCTTTACTGAAGCAAAGTGCTTCACAGTTGTAGATAAAGCACTCTACAGGACTACAGAGTGTATCCAGTGTATAATCAAGGCTAATTTTTTGTATTCAGCCTTTAGCTGACATAGATGACCTTTGATATGCATTAGAAATCCTTCCAATTATATTAGAAGAGTTTTTGTGAGATACTTTGAACATCCACTCACCAGAGACAACTCCGATGTCTGTTGGAACAAATGCTCTGCAAAAAGCTAACTGTAGCCCTACAGTCTTATTCCCAGTGTGTCACCCATGAGCGTGATGTTACCCGCTTTCACCTTTCCTGATGCTTGCCAGGTGTTTTAAATCAGCAGTCAGGGCCAGGTGGAGCTTTTGCATAGTGAAGCTTCTGACTGGCTAGGTAGATTTTTCAAAATGTTGCTTCGGCAGCAGTTGCCCTGACAGTACAAGGATCTTCTTCACTGTGTGGTGTAAGCAAGAACATATTCTTAGCAGTGTTAATTTTGAAAGGCATCCTGTTAAACAGAGCTTCTGCCTGAATCATTGAAGAGTAATCTCTCTCTGTGACATTTTATGGTTGGTTCTGTTTCCTGCAGCAACCATTTTGTGGCTGCCCCCGCCACTCTGAGCCAGGATTCCAAATGCTCAACACAGGTTGGGGAATCTGCAATAGCATCGTCGTGAACACACATCTTTCAAACTGGAAAGTAGTATGCACAGGAATTTTTGTTGGCTTCTGGCCTAGCTATTTTTATACTTCCTGCTGTAATACATTTCTTGATTATCAAAAGAAATGAATGTATGTACTGAAATATGTGAAGCTACTAACTAAAAACGTATGCCACTGTATTTCTCATGCAGTAGGAAAAGGAAGCAGGAAAGCCAGATTTGTCTAGTGACGTTCCACTCACATCTCACCAGATTCAAACCAATGTGTGTTTAAACACAAAGACCAGTTATGTATGGAGTGGAAAGGCCGAGCTGGTGGCGGCATGACAGCAGGGCAAATCCCTGCTTATGCATGACGTTGTCACCAGCCCGGCCCCCTCCCAGCCTGGTCTTGCATTAGGCCTTAAGGCAAAGGTACACTGATTTTTGAGCATTCCCATTTTTACTGCCATCAGAGGCTGGGCTAGGCCAGTGCATAGGAGAGGAGCCGGCCTGTCGAGGCCTGGTTCTCCTCTCACCTACAGTGTCCCTGCAGGGATATGAAATGCCCCATTGGCCTGCGTGGTGCTGTGGAGCTGAATGGGGCATTTTGACACCCCCTACAATGGTGAGATTGCAGCATGGAGAACTTCTGCATTTGCCTCAAATTGATTCAGTAGAACGAATTAAAAAGTGTGATCTAGGAATTTGAATGCATTAATCTATAGGGTTGTAAATTTGACTCACTATTTATTCTGAAAAATTGAACTGAAATAAAATTGAAAGGGTACAGAGGAGAGCAACGAGGATGATCTGGGGCCAAGGGACCAAGCCCTATGAAGATAGGTTGAGGGACTTGGGAATGTTCAGCTTGGAGAAAAGGAGGTTGAGAGGGGACATGATAGCCCTCTTTAAGTATTTGAAAGGTTGTCACTTGGAGGAGGGCCGGATGCTGTTTCCCTTGGCTGCAGAGGAAAGGACACGCGGTAATGGGTTTAAACTACAAGTACAACGATATAGGCTAGATATCAGGAAAAAAAATTTCACAGTCAGAGTAGTTCAGCAGTGGAATAGGCTGCCTAAGGAGGTGGTGAGCTCCCCCTCACTGGCAGTCTTCAAGCAATGGTTAGATGCACACTTTTCTGGGATGCTTTAGGATGCTTTGGGCTGATTCTGTGTTGAGCAGGTGGTTGGACTAGATGGCCTGTATGGCCCCTTCCAACTCTATGATTCTGTGATTCTGTGAATAGAGTAGAAGCACATGAAGCTTCCTGTGGCTAATTAATTGTAATTTATTATGATTGTTGTTCAGCTTTGGAATAGGCTGACTAAAGTGGTGGTGAGCTCCCCTTCATTGGCAGTCTTAAACAGTGGTGGGACAGAAACTTATAATGGATGCTTTAGGTTGATCATGCATTGAGAAAGGAGTTGGACTTGATGACCTGTATGGCCCCTTCCAACTCTTTGATTCTATGTACTCTCTTACAGCCCATTACTTACATATATTTTACATATATTTGTAGCCCATTAGGCCCAGATGCTAGTTACAGTGGAGTAATTCTGATCATGCCCAACTATGTGATGTCAAAATTAAATAATTGTTTTTACTTCACTTAATCAGTTAATTAATCAGTTTAATGTATTAACTTTTGCACATGACCAAAACTTAAGTAGAACTGTACATGCTCACTCCATTATATCTCAGATGAAAATAGGAACACTTTTATAATGCTTCTGCAACATTTAAGAACATAAAAGATCATTGTACAATCAAACCAGTTGTACATCTAGTCCAGTATCCTGTCTCACATAGTGGAGTGGTTGCTTGCATATTTATGTATTTATTTAGACCATTTGTATACCCGGTCTTTCTTCCAACATAGTGATGGCTGATCGCTCTTGTCCATGTGTATGGTGTGTCAATTTGTGTCCTTTCCTGATTTAAAACATAAGGTTGTGTTTTGTATGGGTTGAGAATAATTTCCCAACAATATGTTATCAACAGTTCAAAATATATCTCAGTAACTGCAGGGTATGAAATAGCAGACTGTGTATTCCATGGTGCTTGCCTATTCATGTGCATATATTAGCATACATGTGAATTAGAGGATTTGTACTCCACTCAGAGACTGAATCACTAAAGGTTTGAGGGAAATAATTGAAGCCTGAGCACTGCAGTAAATCATACTAACTAAGTTTCCCCCAAATGCAGGAAGATTGTGATTTACTAAGAAGATGGTCAGGGACTAATGGCAGGCCCAATGTAACTAAGTTCACAGTTCAATATGAAGAACCAGGTTTGATTCCTCAGTCCTCCACATGCAGTCACATGGGTAACCTTGGGCTAGTCACAGTCCTGTTAGAGCTGTTTTCACAGAAAAGTTCTGTCAGAGCTTTCTCAGTTGTGGGGAGAGGAAAGGAAGGTGATTGCAAGTCGCTTTGAGACTTCTTCTGGTAGTAAAAAGAGGGTATAACAACCAGCTCTTTTTCTTCTTCTTAACCAAGCCAAAGAAAACATGTTGTCTGTGTGCAAAACTTCCTGCAGATTCTTTTATAGTGAGACAAAGTTATGACAGTGATATCCCCTAAAAACACTAATCATTTTACAAAAAGTACAATATAGTAACCTCTGTTCTTCTGACATTTTCTCTGATACTTGGTTATTCGAAGATGCTATCAACTATCTTTTTGTACAGTTATTTTAATATTCAATGGGAGACAGCAGGCTATTAGCATGGATTTTCTGTGTCCTTTTCCCCCTCTTGTTTTTAAAGCAAGTGTTAGCAACAGCCTGAAACAAAAAAACTGAAAAGACACATTCTCAATCTGACAGCATCCTGCTGCTTGTGGTACAGTGTGTACCAAATGTCTGAAAGGTTCCAGAATCACTGATGGTAACTGGGGTTACTTCAACTGGTAGGCATTAGCTGTTAGCCTCTCTTCTAACCTTGCCAAAAAAATCCAGATGTTACAAGGTATTTCCATTTGAGTTTTTTTGTGGTAGGAGAAGATTAATGCATCCTTCCTGTTCTACTCAGTGGTCATGCTTTGTTCTTACAAATACTATCTGGATGGGAAATTACAACAGCGCCATTTAATATTACAAGACACAAAAAATGTAAAATAGGAAGAAAAAGAGTCTGTATACAGCATTTAATCTTATCAGCCTGATTCTGGAATGAGAACATATTTAGATGACAGGCCTTGGTGATAACCCCCCTCTAGGAGAGGGATACTTGTCAAGGCTGTGTCACTAAAAGAATTATAACAAGATGCTATGTTTACTGCAACACAAGTATGCACACAACTGTGAGAACTGAGAAAAAGTGCTCTGATGAGATCAATTGCTGGGCATCTTTGAATTGCACAGAAACAAACCAGAAGCCAGTATTGCTCTTGAGCATTAGTCAAATGACTTTATCGTGGTGCTGTCTGGTTATCCATCTTCCCACTCTATTTTACAGCAGCTCAATTTTTCTCACACAGCCTCATGTATGATCTGATCTTGGGCCAAATTAAAACTTCACACTGCCCCAGATTTCTTTGCTGTTGGTGTGTCCTCATTGTTCCCTGGCTGGTCCTGTGCAGCAAAAGCTCATGGCTCAGGACAGACCTGGGCAAAGAGAGCCCCTTGGTTTTGGTAGTGAATGTTCCTGTTTTCAAAGTTCTTCTTGGACATTTGGAATGATGTCTGCATTTTTATACCTACCTATGATAGCAATCAGCATTTGTGTCATGGTGCCACATTTTTCAATAGCTACAAAAGATGATTGCTAAGTACTAAGAACAACACTGAGAAAAGTACAAGCAATTTAAAAGCGGGATGTTAGACTCCTAAGTAATTTCGTTTGTCCAGTGCAAGCTAAAGAAGAATTTGTAGAGCTTCTGAAACTGGCACTGGAGATGTGGTTTGTTGCTGAAGCTATTTAAAGAATGGCTGGAAGGAAGTATACTTTATCAGTTGTAACATTTAGATCTAATATTATGACACATTTAAAGCCATGCATGCAATTCAAAACTAGCTGTGAAAACTCATTGAATAGATACATTTTCTACAGGCAAGTGCACTACTGAGAAAATCCAGACCACCTCAGCTTTGGAGGAAGCCGGCTCTGGCTCCTCAGAGATGTCCGTGGTGGTGCTTCAAAGCTCATTATAATTCTCTACCAAAGTTATGAAGGAGAATATTTGTTCAATTTGCTTTGTATCAGAAATAGGCCTTCTTATATTGTACTTGGACAAATGAAGAAACATAATTAGTCAAGAATGCCATCTTCTATCAAGTAGAAAGTTGGTGCAGGCATTCTATGTCTTTGGCATATGGTATGGTGTTGCACTGTAGATTAACAGACAAATTGCTTTCTGAGATCCAAGGCAAGAAGGTTTTAGGCTTCATTGGGTTGAAGACTTCCAGCTCAACAGTGGCTGTTTAAATGCCTTGTTGACTCAAGTCATCCACATCATTTCCATAGCTTTCATGTCTTTATCTCATGTCATATCTATTTGGCAGATATAGCGTCTACTCAGACTATACTAGAAATAAAATTACAGTGGAAGTTTACTTATTAGTTCCAACATTTTTACCTATCTTTTCATCTTGGCATTATAGGCATGAATATTTTTTGAGGCCAGTTGTTTCCTGACTTCCTAGACCTTGATTGTGTTAATCTGAAAGCAGGATAAGTTAAACTGGTTTGCTGGGCAAATCATCCCCCAAAATCACTGAGGCCAATTCCGCATGGGTGGAAAAGACCGGGAAGGGGCTCATATAGATGCAGGGCTAATCCCTGTGTCCACATGATGTCGCTGCCAGGCTGGTGCTCTCTCGGGCCTGGTGCGGATCAGGCTCTCAGTAGCCCCATGCTAAGTGATTGAGGATGCCCTTTTCATGCTGCAGGCACCAATGGGGCTTGTCCTGTGCCAGGCCCAGGTCCTCCACGCCCTATGGAGGCTGGGAGGGGGCAAAAAATGCCCCGGTCAGCTTTGTAGTGCTTCACAGTGCCACAGGGTGGTCTTTTGTTTTTATTTTACAGGAAGGTGGGAATGCGTTCTTGCTTAGTCCCACCTTCCTGCAAAATAACAAACCACTGAGCCCCCCTCCATGTGACGGAAACCTGTTCACCATGGCTGCATCACCTGGGGGCATATTTCAGCAGCCAACCAGGTGTCCTGTAGAAAAGTGTCCCCTGTGTGGACACAGAAAGCTGTGGAGAATACAGCTCTGTGGTCCTGCTGGTGCAGAATCAGCCTCAGTAGGTGTGATGGTTTATATTTATTGTGAGACTGTTGAAAGCTTAAGTTGATATTTATTCTTTGATAAATAATGTATGGTTAAGAGTACTTCTTAGGGCTTTTCTCCCTACTCAGGGAAAATCATTTGTAACTATGGATGTGTGTGGTGGTGGTATATGATAGCAAGTCTATGTATTAGTAGTACTATCCATATGAAAAGCCTTGTAACATCATCTGAGTAGCTTATTAGAAAGCACAGAAAATAATTTTCATTTTGAAAGGTTGTTTGCCCTGTTTTTTGGCTAATATCCAGCTTGTTCAACCTAAGTGATAGGAAGCTAAAAGTAACTTCTTTAAAAGACCCAAACCCAAAGAAAGTATATGATGTGGCCAGGAGCTTTCGTTCCCCATCTTCTAGATCACATGTTCACATACTTTGGATACTGAAGGTCTTAGCTGATATGCAGCATGAACCAAAGTGGCTGCAGCT